>NC_141700.1:672540912-678258412 GCF_964263255.1 Lissotriton vulgaris | reverse complement strand
GCAAGTCAGCACCATCTTTAAGTAAAGTTAAGTGTTGCTTAATTTCAGGAAGTGTGGATCTCTGTAGCCAGTCGAGGCATAGTTTTCCTACACTGTATGTTGTAACTATCTCTGGATGTTGTCTCTGGGAATATCTTGGGTCTGGCCTGTTTTGTTTGAACCCCATCATGACAGTTATTAGTGTCTGTGGGCGAGATCAACCATTTGTTCGAATCAGGAAGTGTTCTGTTTTGTTTTAAAATATAGGCCACGTCTAACCCTTCATCTGTAGTGGTGTTTCTATCAGGCATTGGCTTTGGTATAGACGGGTTGTTTAAATCTTTTATCTTGGCAACCCAAGACAGGTTGTTTGCTGAATTTTGTCATTCAGGAACATTATTTGTTCTGGGATCATGCAGGCTCTGAGCAATGCTTCCAAACCTTGTACCTGCCATTCTTTTGTACCCCAGATGGTTTTTGTCTCAATGTTGTTTTTCCAAAATTCAAAACCAAATGTAAACATTTTGTCATAACATTTCTCAGAATAAATCAGTTTAGTATTTGTCAACATGTTTTTCACTCCTGTCTTATTTAACATTTTGAAATAGAATGTTTCAGGATCAGTGACATTAAACCCCGAGAAGTATGGGAATTTCTCATAAAATTTTTTTGAGCTGCCTTTTGGTGGTTGGACAATGTTCCCATTGATTATAACTTAAAATATGTCTAGGATTTGCAGATGTATGCAAATAATGATGCCCAAAGTGGTTGAAAGAGTACATTTCCTCATAATTCGACAAACCCTGTAAATAATCATGTGCTGTAAATTTTCTGACATTTCTAAATCTGACATCATATTATTAATATTTTCAAAGTCCCAATCATCAGAGAAAGTACTAGGTGATACAAAGTCACTTAAAGAAATCTTAAATTGGTGTGGATATTTCAAGAGCTCAACCAGGCCATAAATTTCATAGTAAGTTTTGTCCCATGCTATACCACCAGGTATAGGGATGGCTGTGATGTTCACTGATGACAGTTCTCTTTTTTGATATGTGATGATCTGTGTGGTTTCAGGACCAAGTTGATGTTCTGACTTGCTGTGTCCATTGTACTATATTTTCCATCAATAAATCTACCCAAACTTAAAACCAAGATGAGCCATAGAAGGAGGAAAGGTATGCCTAACACAATCTATAATTTAATCCATTGTGAAGTTAGATATGTTTCTCTGAGTTGATGAAAGAGTTCCATGATTTTTTCTTTGAAGGTTTTTGTTGCTGGCTTGTCTCCATGTTCACTTGGATCATCGGAAAAGTCATCAAAGTTGATAAAGTAGCCAGATGCAGTTCTGTCAATTGGTGGGATTGCTTCCGGATTTCCATTGATCTTTGCATTTTCTTTTGTTACATTTGTATAGTCCGAGGCTACGTCGTTGTAGACTGGTGTTTCTTGATGAATTGTTGCAATTTGGATTTCAAGAGGCACAAGTTCCATGGCTTTGTTGCACAGTCCTTTTTTAATCACTGTAGGTTTATCAAATGTGATTAGTCTCTCAGTTGGAACCTCTTGGATTGTAGCAAGATTTGGTCTTTTGCTATTTCTTGGGAGTCCACTGGGCCTACTACTTATTATTGGCCACATGGTTGTGGTTTCACCAGGTCGATTTGATACAATTCGGTTTTCCTTTTTTCCAGCAAGGGGCGGTAGTACAACTGATCTTGTTCGCTGACAGCTAAGACAGGTACTGCTTTTCTGTAAGAAGGCCCAAATTCCTTCTTCACCGCGATCTTTTCTCTGACCAGATCCCCAATCTTTGGAATCCAGGCAGGTCTTGCTGAGACAGGTGGTTTTTCTTCAGTGGTAGTTGGCTTTAGCTTTTCGTTACTCAGGCTTTTTCTTGTTTCATTTAAGTCCTGTAAAACAGCCAAACGATCTTTGAAATCAAAGGCTTTTTGTTGCACCACTGAAGTCTGACAATCCAAGTCCTGAATGATCATTCTAGTACCAAATAAAAGTTTGTACGGACTGATACCTTCTAGAGAATTTCTTGGCATATTATTAAGACTACGTTGGACACTCATTAGATGTTTGACCCACCCGTCACCCGAACTTAATACCCTTGCTGTTATAGATTGCATTATGTCCCGTTTTTTTCTCTCCACTACCGCATTTCCCTCTGGATGGAATGGACTAGAATACCGCAATGCAATGCCCATGCTGGCCATGGCCTCCTTGTAGGTCCGAGAGCTAAACGCAGGGCCCTGGTCAGAATGTAGAATGCCAATTGCGTATGTGCCGATAAAGACTCGCAAATCTTTTATAACCGTTCTGGCGTCAGCCGAGCGCTAGGGCCACATCCAAATGAATCTTGTCTTAATTTTTATGGGACCGCATATGTCCGATCGGACGTCTGCGCATAGATAGCCTGATGCTGTCTAATAGTGGTGTCTGGTCCGGTTCACAACTGCGATCTCTGTTGCAGTCCTGACAATTTATTGCAAAGTTATAAATTTCTACGCTCATCCCCGGCCACCAGTATTGTGATTGTAATTCTATTCGAGATTTCATGATCTCTTGGTGCCTCAGACCCAATCACATGTGTACTTCTTGTATCAAGAAGTCTCTCCGGTTCGTGTTTGGAATTTCTCTATCCCCCACTCCAGGGATTTGAGCAAACGGAACGGAGTTCGCATCAATTATGTATGTATTGCCGAGTGGATAGTTTAGAGGTAACGCCGCATAATTGCCTTCCATTGAGGCTTTTACTGCAAGTAGCGTTTCGCCATCTATTTGTTTTTTTGGACGCTTTTTTGTAACTACGGAAGCCGAGTGATCAGCTGCCGTTGTGGCTCTGTCAGCCAATGAATTCCCTGCAACGTGAACGCCATCACGTTGATGGCTAAGTGTATGAATCACGTGAGTCTTTTGTAGTTCTCTATGCAAAATAACTACTTGTTCCCATAATCTTTTATGCTTTATTGTGGCACCTGTCTCTTCTTTGTAACCATTTTTTATCCAGGTCTGCATGGAACTATTGTAAGATCGGACGCAGAAATGCGAATCGCACACTATCAGTGTCGGGAATTCCCGATCAGCATTTTCAAGCGCCATCTTTAGCGATCTTATTTCAGCTCGCTGAGCTGTACAGTTTCTGAGAGATTCAGTTTTAGTGACCATCGGTCTGAATTTACCTAAGCGCCAACGGCCTTTAACAATCGCACATGCAGCATTGCAAATCTGTTTTTCCACAACGTAGTGTTGTGCAAATCTGTCCGTGTAGATTACACAGGTGTATTGTTCGAGAGGCAGAATTTCAACTGACAGAGGGCATTCATATTCGTATTCCAGGTTTTCTAGTTTTTTCATTTTCGGATCAAATGCGTGTGTCACGTCTTCTGTAGCAAGAGAATTTTCCCATTGTATCCATTCTGGATCTAGAGCTTTGCCATTAGGATTACCTGGTATTGTTACCGCCTCAAGGGCTGATACTGCTGTTAAAAACAGATATCCTTTTTCCTTGGGCTAGGACTCTTTCTTTTGCTACAGCAGTTTGATCTGCAGTTAGAATTCTTTCAGTTGAACTGAATTTAATTTCAGCTTGTGTGTACAAATGTGATTTGTAAGCTATTGGTACCGTTTCTCCCTCATTAGAGGTCAGGTATGTGAATCCGCATCTTCCTGGGATGACTCGGATTACAAGGTTGCGTTCATTTGCGCGTGTTTGCAGTTTTGTTTTAGTTAACATGTCTGTCTGTAATGATCGTAAAATTTCTATGTGTTTTTGAGTCCAATTAATTGGTTTAAAATCAGGTTTTATTAGTTCGTAGAGAGGTTTAACCCTCTCTGCATAATTTAGAATGTATGTTCTTCCGAAATTCAGGAAACCTAGTATTGATTGTAAGTTCTTGGAGCTTGGAGTACTGCACACTTCTCTAAGAAGTTGTCTACTAGGCTTTTGCCTTCACTTGATAATTCATATCCTAAAAATAGGACATTTAGATGGGCAATTCGTGATTTTTTAAAGTTAAATTTGTACCCTTCAGCTGCGAACCCAAGTATTATGGTGTTCACTCTTTTCAAGTGAGTCTCCAGGTCATCGTCTGTAAGATAGATGTCATCGACATAGGATAATGCCTCATCATCATACATTTGTAGTAACGCTGTTACCCTGGCTGAAAATAATCCTGGTCTGTTCTTGAATCCCTGTGGGAGACGACAAAATTGTTTTTGGGTCCCCATGCTGGAGAAAGCGGTCAAATATCTGCTTTCAGGTGCTATGTTTTGACAGAAGAAACCATTTGAAATATCTAATGTCGTTTTATATTTTTTGCGCACGATGTTATTCATTAGTGCTGCACTGTGTGAGTTTTGTACTGCAAAAGTTTTACAACAGGAGTTTAGATGTCTGTAGTCCAAAACTAGACGATATGAATCGTCTGGCTTGGAGACAAGAAACAGAGGATTGTTCATTTGTGAGGTGCATGTTTCAATCACCCCCTGATATTCAAGTTCATCTAAAATTTTGTTTACTTGTTTTTTAGCTTCTTGCTTAACAGGATACTGCCTCTGTGCAGTAGGTTGATTTTTTTTTTAACTGGATTTTATGGTGAGGAGAATCCTCATCCCAACCTACGTGATTTTTATATAATGCAGGGGCTTGGTCCACTGCCCATTTTCTAGCAAGTGTGTATTTCTTATGAATTGGAATGTGATTTGAGTAGGCAGGCATATTCATTTCTTCGCCATGTGGGCACTCCCTGACAAACTCGGGTGGCCAGTCTTTCTCTGCTAGAAGGATGTCATAGCCTTTAGATAGATTCTCCCAAAAGAGACCTTTTATTTTCCTAGTTTTATCTCCCTCTATACGCAATGTTATTTCATATAGTTTATGGGGCACGCTCACTCGGGTGTCTGCAGTTTCTACTTTAATGTATTCATTCATGTCCATTGTCTCCAGAAGATTCATCAGGATCTTGCGAGCTATGCTCACTTCTGCTGCGCTGTCAGTTGTGTCCTCGGGATTCTCGGCATGTTTTATTTTAATACGGCTACCTTCTTTCTGGGAAATTTTAATTTTTTACTTTGATGAGCAGGTTCCTTGTCTTTGGACTTTACGTGTTCTTCTTTATGTTCTGACCGTCCTCTTCTTACAGATTTCTTTGATGAAGTCTGAAAAGATCGAGAGGAACGTGTATCAATATCTTGATATCTGTCGGTTTTTCTCAAATTGTCCCTATTTCTAAGGTTGTATCTTTTTTCAGAGGGTTCCCTTTGGGAAGACTTGACCCCCCCCCTTCTGGAGATCTATTTCTCCGTTGAGGAGACCTTCCTCTGGACTGAAATTGTTTTTCTCTGGGAGTGGTTTGTTTGTTACCCTCCCACTTCTTCTTTTGAGAATTGAGATTATTTTTAATATACGTTTTTTCAGGATTTTCAATTAGTTGGGGTTTTAGTCAGTGTGTTGTACCGTCTAATGTTAATTGAACTAAATCCCTATATGCTCTTGTTAATTCTTTTATTTTGACTAAGAGTTCTTCATTTGTCATTTTATCAATGTCGGGATTTGGTGTGTAGCTGGCTAGAACCGGCCATGTGGCTCCTGGTCTACCTAGTGGACCGAGCCTGGTAATGTGATTTTGATGTTTTAGCGCGCCATTAAACAAGAGAAGGTGCTTCTTGGTATGTTAGTGGAATTTCAACTTCCTCGAAAGGAGAGTATTCCGCTGGAGATTCCACTATTTTGTGGTAGTGGAACTCATGTGTTACAGCGTGTGCTGCTAGAAAGTTTATCCAGGAATAGAATACCTCGGTCTGCCGATATTCATGTGCCTCTACCTTAAATATGACCGTACCACCTCTTGATGTTACTCCATTTTCTATGAGTTTTATAGTTATGGTTTTTCTTCTATTGACCGGGATGATTATTGCATCCAGGTCGTTATCTCGGACAAGTGTGTCGTCCGCTACGAGTTGAACTGCCAAAGCAGCTCTCTCCCTTTCGTCGTCCCTCTCTGTCATTTTACTGGCTGAAAGTTTGCAGAGCAAGTTTTGAGGAAACAAAGATTAGGTGCACAATATTTTGGAACACTGTATTCTTCAACGTTGACTATACAGTAAACTAATACATAGGATTCTCATCCTACTAAGTTTCGGCAGATATTAACCTTTCACCCACACCAGACTTTTTTACAGGGAAAAGGGGTCTCTGTGAACAAGCATGACTGCGCATTGGAATAACATAAACGATAGTTTAGACGTAGGACTGAGGTCGACTAGGTCTCTATTGAATATGTTAGACTTAATTTAGGTTTGCCAGCTAGCTCAGAGGTCACTACAAACTTTCTCAAATGAACAGGGAGGAGTGAACTTCCCTGATTAGACAAGAAGGGATTCAACTTCTGACAACCGCATAAACATGACAACTTTGCTCCCCCAGAATAAGGAGTATATCTCCAGAGTCGTGTGAAAACAATAGATAGCTATTTCACCCCGTCAATCGTGCATACTTAGTTTCACCAGAGTGCAGAGAAATAGAGAGACGGGCGTTTTCAATAAAAGGTGTTATTTATTGAGCAGTCTTCTTTCTCATGCAAGAGAAATGAATTGCCACAATTGCAATACTTGTTATAAAGTACAGTGCCTACAGTAAAAGGAGTATTATGAAATAATACTGTAAAAGCATTGATATGGTTATTGAGCCATATGATACTTAAAAGTTATAAAATATATACAGTTACATACAATGATAAAAGTTTGACTAAACGTACTCAACGGGTGCTTCTAAGATACGCCTACCCCGATGTACCTAACCTAAGCCTAGTACGTGGGAAGGAGTAAGTGAGCTACAGTTTAAGTAAAGTTCGTTTTTGCCAAGAATCTGACTCAAGAATTCTCTGAGGATCTAATCAGCTCCGTACCTTGGTTTTAGAATAAAGGAGGTCTTGTACCTCGCTCTCAGGACTCGATCTCCAAGTAACCTGCAAGGGTGACTGGAAACACTGGAGCTGGATTTTCTCTGCAGGAAAAAAAAAGACAGCGTCTTTCTCAGTGCATCAAATAGGAGGGACGGCTTCCTTCGGCACTCGCATCAGCTGGGCTTCGGATAAGTAGATAGCCGCTCTGCTCCAAACCACTGTGTGTTGCTTAAGTTAAACGCTGGTATATTTATACCTGGAAGGTGCTGTGTTTGACTTAAGGTTGGACATAAGACGTCAATAAAAGATGTCACTAAGAACTGGCCATTCTTTCAGTGCTCGCAGGAGTTCTAG
Source organism: Lissotriton vulgaris (assembly GCF_964263255.1). NCBI lineage: Eukaryota > Metazoa > Chordata > Amphibia > Caudata > Salamandridae > Lissotriton > Lissotriton vulgaris. Next base: position 678,251,162 of record NC_141700.1, on the reverse strand, counting down.
GACAAATCAAAACAAAAGCATGGGGAATTCCCAGGTTGCTGGAGGTTTGTTTTGTTGAAAGAACTTGTTGTACTTTCTAGGAGTCTAAGGAAGTAGCCTTGCCGTATTTGGTTTGCATTGGCTATTACTAAATATGGATTTGATTCTTATGCCTTTATAAGGGTATGATTTGTTATAACCACATAAGGGCATAAATCGGGAATATTTAATTAGGGTCCTAGATACGATCAAAACAAAAACCCCTAGACCGAAATAATACAAAATGCATTAAGGTCAACCCAGTTAATACCCCGTTAGTCACATCAGAGGAAGTGAAACTCACTCTCCAGAAAAGTGCAAGTGGGAAAGCAGCAGGTCCTGACAGTGTGCCGATCGACATTTTTAAGCAAGACCCGGACTTTTGGACACCAATACTAGTGATAGCTTTTAATGCCGCCTTGGGGGAGCTTTGCCAACTACATGGGTTGAAAGCATAATCGTACTCATATTCAAAAAAGGGGACAGGGAAAAGGCAAATTGCTACCGCCCAATATCCCTCCTCGATTCCTCCTCCTAAGATTATGGGTCGAATCATGTTAGAAAGGCTAGAAGACTGGGCCAGTGAAAACGACATCTTAACAGTGGCACAGTACGGCTTCAGAAAGGGAACTGGGACGGTGGAGCAATGTTTAAATTTAGATTTGTTAATAGGAAAGTATACGTTAGCCAAGGAAGGTACTCTGCATCTATGTTTTGTAGATTTAACAAGTGCCTTCGATTTAGTTAATCGACAAAAGCCATGGCAAACTTTAAGACGGCTTGGTGCCCCCCTAGAAATAATCCTTTTCTTATCCCAAATCTACACCTATTTAACTACAAGGGTACGGTATGGAAAATCCGGGGAATGCACGTCCAACTTTACAGTAAAGCGTGGCATTAGACAGGGATGTGTAATGGCCCCACTTTTATTTTCCTTATACATAAACAATGCGGATCAGTTTTTACAAGTATGCCCTAAAAGTTGGAACACGTCCCACCCCCGTGCTATTATATGCGGATGGTTTAGAACATAAGGTGCTACAAGGGACTTATTTCAAAAATATTCTCTTAGTCAATGAGTGGTACCACAATTTCACACTCTTAAGTATCCAAAGGATATCAGATTTGTTTTAAACACAGCATAAATGCATGGAAGGTGAAGATAAAACAGAGCAAAAGAAGGGATGTTTGTTTTGAATCAAATCTTTACTTTGTAAAAATGACAAGGGATGTGAAAACACAAATTAATTAAAGCAAGAAAAGTCATGAACGAAGAAAGACAATGTTTTTTCTATGGTTCATAACATTGAGTATCAGCTCCAGTTAGTTCAAACAAACAACCCAAATTAAACATTAACAAGTGGTTGTAGGTTGGCGTCAAATGACAGCATTAAAGGAGATGATAGCAGGATGTCGACGTTTCGGTCTTTGTTGTATCCATCAATAAGACCATCATCAGGACGGTGTTTAATTTCAATGCTGTAAACAACTCCCTTATGGTGTTTAAAGGGGACCGTGTCAGATGAAAGAATGGTCAATGGAGAGGTCTCAAAATGAAAGGATGTGACCCAACGTTTATCGGAGTTCAATCGCGCTGGCTAATTAGTCCAGACGGATCGATGTTCTTGTTTTGGGGAATTCGCGAGCGGAACGGAAAAATATCTTCAAAGGCTCGGCCTTTGAAGATATTTTTCCGTTCCGCTCGCGAATTCCCCAAAACAAGAACATCGCTCCGTCTGGACTAATTAGCCAGCGCGATTGAACTCCGATAAACGTTGGGTCACATCCTTTCATTTTGAGACCTCTCCATTGACCATTCTTTCATCTGACACGGTCCCCTTTAAACACCATAAGGGAGTTGTTTACAGCATTGAAATTAAACACCGTCCTGATGATGGTCTTATTGATGGATACAACAAAGACCGAAACGTCGACATCCTGCTATCATCTCCTTTAATGCTGTCATTTGACGCCAACCTACAACCACTTGCTAATGTTTAATTTGGGTTGTTTGTTTGAACTAACTGGAGCTGATACTCAATGTTATGAACCATAGAAAAAACATTGTCTTTCTTCGTTCATGACTTTTCTTGCTTTAATTAATTTGTGTTTTCACATCCCTTGTCATTTTTACAAAGTAAAGATTTGATTCAAAACAAACATCCCTTCTTTTGCTCTGTTTTATCTTCACCTTCCATGCATTTATGCTGTGTTTAAAACAAATCTGATATCCTTTGGATACTTAAGAGTGTGAAATTGTGGTACCACTCATTGACTAAGAGAATATTTTTGAAATAAGTCCCTTGTAGCACCTTATGTTCTAAACCATAAACTGCCCAAGCCTACAAGGGTTTATTGGGTTTTCCCCTGAGAAAAATATTATATGCGGATGACGCTGTCCTAATGTCCAGAACTGCAAACGGTTTACAATGCCTAATAAAACACTTCTCCCAATACATGACTAACTTAGACCTACAGTTGAATTAAAAAAAAACATTTGTAATGTCATGTGGTGGAAAGAGACAAAAGTGTAGACAGCACCACATGGGTGGGATTCCGATATGTAGAGCTCCGACATTTTCATATTTGGGGTTATTATTTTGTAATAACGGTACTTGGAATTTGCACATTGAATTATGTCAAATTAAGTTTTTAAAAACGACCGAGGGAATTCTCAGGTTCGCAGCAAAACTTGGGAACAAACCCCTACGAGAAATTTTAAGTTTGTACAAAAGCAAGTGCGTTACAGCAGTTAATTATGGAACTGCATATGGGGGAGAGCAAATACGTTAATCCTCCAAACTAATGAAAATAAGTTCCTAAAAAGACTGTTGGCAGTCCCCAGTGCATCCACAAACATGATCGTTCACAAAGAATTATCTGTCTCATATTTAAGTGATATTCTCAATATAGCTGCACTCACATTGTGGCATGGCTTATGGACAAAGGAAGAAACAACATTTTCAAAGGACTTAATTGTTGATTGTCTAGCACTAGATCAGTGTATGAAAATACCATGGCTGTGGCACATTTCTAAACTTCTGATCAAATGTGAAATATGCATAGACGATCCCATAAGCATACAAGAATACAGCAAAAATGACTTGAAATTGAGATATCTTACAGCTATAGAACTTGATAGGGAAAGGATGGCTGAGAAAAAAAGAACAGTAGTAGCTTACTGTGAACGCCCATGCATGAGCGGTACCCAGTTCTATCTCATCTTGGTACAGAATGTCCAGCATCGTTTTTATTTGACCAGGCTAAGGCTGAGTACCCTACATTATGTATTTGCCTATCCAAGTACAGAGAAATGGCAAAGAACCCTGCCCCCTTGCCCATGCGATGGCAAAACCGCCCAGTCTACCTTGCACTTTATTCTTTTTTGCCCGTTTTAAATGGATATATTCGAAAAACCGTATTGAAACCGCTATTTTAAAAAAATATGCTTTTTAATTATAAGGATGTGTTTAATTTTTTATGCAGCTTGGCTACAATGAAAATCATAAGTTCTGTAACCTGTTACATAAAAAAATCGATCAGGAAAAGAATATGCCTTTCTGGATGCTCTGTTGTATGAAAAATATAATGAGTAACACCGTTCTTCTCTTGACCGCATCCCTTTGCACTGAATGCATTTGCACTTTATTGGGCGAATTAGTGGTAGATTGTATTTTAAGGAGTTTCTGAAAAATTGATTTTATATTTTATCTGTGATATTCCCATGTACTCTAAATTTGCACATATATTATCAATTAATTTCTATATGCGAGATATATTCAGAATGTATTTTTATCTTTCACTTAGATAAATGTGTGTTAGTATGCTTTTATGGTGTTTGCCTCCGAATAAAGCTGTTTTGACTTGACTTGAACAGGGCAGCGGGACAGCGTCACAGGGAGGACCGTGTGGCGGCTGGGGGGAGCGACCTACCTGAAGACGGGGTCAAGGGTTGCTCCCTTGTGAGCAAGTAGAATCTAAGACAAGAGAAAACATCAAGTAAACCTGTGTCCAAGGGAAACAGTCTTGAACGTACATAGTCAGTTATTAGTGGATACAACGATTAATGTGTGTGATTCGCGAATATGAGGTTAGGCTGGGTAACTCAGTGTGCCCCATTAGGAAGGAACAATACAAAGTAACTATAGAAGAGTTAGAATGCGAGGAACCGCGAGAAGTGGTGGAACAAAAGAAAGAGTTAGTGGAGAAAAATGTGAGAGTAATCAGGAAGTACATGCAGAGCATGGCGGGAGAAGAAAGGTTAGGGCTCATTATTGTGCCTTAATTATTGGTAGAGCACGAAGGCGCAGTGGGATGTTGAACCCAGATCTGGGGAGAACAGCGGTGAGTCAGATAGACACAAGGTGCTTACTGATAGAAGGTAGAGCCTGTGAGCGCTATGAGAATTCCTGCTCCGGGATCAAGGGAGTGTATAAAGGGCCACAATTAAGCGGGTTCAGGGAGGCCAACCAATCTACACAAGTTGACCTGGTACAGAGCGTGAGTATGAAGAAGGCCCGATGGGTCGCAGAACAGGGTGGCCAGTGGTGCAAGGTAGCATAACCTTACTTCCAGACGCTGCCGGGCACTTGAATTAGTTGACGTGACCCATGGGGGGCTGAATTGGAGCAAAAGCGCAGAGTGTTCCGTTGTGATGCCTGCGAGCCAGGTAAGGAATTACATGGTAACTGTAGCCCAAAGGGACCCTGTCGTGAGAGCAGATACGGGTGAATTGTGGAGTGACTTACTAGTAGGATCTTACGATGAGGATTGCTGATTATTTGAGGAGGATCACGGAAGGAAAGCGGCTGTCGAGGAAAAGGCAGTATGCATAATTCATGCCTGGTGACGCAATATAGGCAGTGCAAAGGGAAGGTCAGGGGATGGCAGACTTACTTAAATTAAAACCGCGAGGGCGGCCTGTGTTGGGCGGCATTCCGCTGATCAGTCCGGGCCGTTCTAATTAGGGTGGTAAGTTAAGGAGGTCCATAGAATCCTGAAAGCACATGGTAACAAGTCGCGGTTAGTGCTGACAAGCGCCCCTGTTGTGAGAAAAGGACGGGCACTGGAACATGAAAAAAAACTTACTTGAAAAGAGAATCGATCGAGGTTGTAGGTCAGTTAATGACGGCGCTGCTCGCATAGATCAGAGAGTGCCAGAGTGAGAGGTGAATTGTTCAAATATATGGAGGCGCAAGGAGGTTCTGCGCATGCATCAGAAAACTAGAGGGGGACATGAATTCCCTGTGGAAGCCACTAGATCAGATAGTGGCGGCCATGTTGAGTGAGTAAAAATAAACCAGTATATGGGGCGAGCAACTGGTTAGAAGCAAGGAGATGAGGACAGTTGCGGAGAAAGTGAAGAGGGAGTCCAGACTTAAGGGGAGCCACAAAATAAATAAAAATTACAGCTGATAAAAATTACACATTAAAATAACAAATTGCATATTCATGAGCACATGACATTTAAAAAGGCATGTAGAATGGGATGGCACATTCAGAGAATATGGACAGCGTGAGGTGATGAGTAATCACAGAATCATGTTCCAGTCGTCAAGCGTTTAGGCCATTTTCAATGGAGCAACAGTTAAACATCCATTTACATTCCAGTCTGTTTAGGATGGGCAGAGGGTCTCCACCTCTGTTGTTGGTGCGAACCAAGTCGATCACTTGCCAGCGAAGGTCATGATCCGAATGTCCTTTTTCCATGTAGTGTTCAACGAGTGGAGCAGAAGTGACTTGACAGCGAATTCTGCTTCTGTGGTGGCATATTCTCGCTTTAACTTTGTGTGGTCTGGCCAATATAAGTGAAGTTACACGGACATTGGATGCAGTAAATTACATTGGTGGAATTGCAATTCGAGAAAAGCTCAAGTTTTTCGTGACAGTGCCATACTGAAATATTTTGGTGTTACTAGTGAAAGGACATGCAGCACAATCATCACCTTTGAAATGGCCTGTTACAGGAGGCAGACCTAGGAATGACTGTAGAGTGTTGTCTCTATGTGATAGTTTCTGAGCTCTAACCAAGTGGTCTTTAATGTTGCGTCCTCTTTTGAAGTAAAATAGTGGAGCTTCACTGGTAATATTGATAGAAGTTAACAAGGGCCAGTGTTTTTTTTATTATTTTGGATATGTTATTGCTCACTGGGCCAAATGTGGTAACACAGGTAATGAGTGATGTATTTTTAGGCTTAGGTTCAAGCAGTATTTCTCGATGAGTGCCATGCTCTTTTCATGGATCTCTTCACCAGGTGTCTGGGGTAGCCTCTGTGGATGAGTTTTTCACATGGTGTTTCTGCCTCTTTCAGGTAATCTTCTTTAAGTTTACAGTTCCTCCGCATTCTTAAGAATTGGCCAAAGGGTAGGCCATCTCTAAGTACTCTGGGGTGGGCACTTTTGTAGTGCAATAAGGTATTGTGTTCTGTGGGCTTTCTGTATAAGGTGTTATATAGGCCAACCTCAACTGCTTTAACATTAACATGCAGATAGTTAATTTATGTGTTGCTGGAGGTATAAGTGAATCTGAGGTGAGGTTGACAATTATTGAGCCATAGACAGAATTAATCTGACTCTGTTGTGGTGCCTTGCCAAATCATAAAGACATCATCAATGTATCTGTGCCAGCTTTTGATTTTGCTACGATGTGGGTTGGATTGATTTAAGAATGAATGTTTTCTCTATTTCATCCACGTAGAGTTTCGCAAAGTTTGGTGCAAAAACCGCCCCCATAGAAGTACCATTGCATTGTTTGTAGTACTTCCCATTAAACAAAAAATAGTTTTTTGTCAGGGCTATTTCTAAAAGGGAAATGATGAACTCTGTGGATACTTTGTGTGGGCTGGGTCTTGCGTTAAGCTGGGCTTCAATGACTTTAATGCCCTTGACTTGGGGAATGTTAGTATACAGAGAATCTATGCCTAGTGTGACTAAGAGTTCGCTTGAAGGATTGAATTTCTCATTTTCAACTATATTAATGAAGTGTGTTGTGTCTTTGACATAGGCAATTGTGTCAACTATGAGGTTGTGTAAAAAGAAGTCAACATATCTACCTAAAGGCTCAAGAATAGAGCCACATCCTGAGAGTATGGGTCACCCTGGAGGGTTTTCTGGGTCTTTATGTACCTTGGGCAATGTGTACAGTACTGGTGTTCTGGGGTTTCAGTTGTTCAAAAAGAGGAACCCGTTCCGGCTAATGTAGCCTTATTCCTCAGCATGTTTTGTAGATGTTTGTATCAGACTCTTTATCTCATTGACAGGGTTATGTCCCAATAATTCATAATGGGTAACATTATTCAACTAACGTATGGTTTCTTGGTCATAAACTGTCTTGTCTTGGATAGCAATTCCTCCCCCCTTGTCGCAAGGCTTTGACAATGGTGTCTGTATTTTTTTGTTTGAGAGAAGGCTTCCTCTTTCTTCCAGACTAATGTTGTAGGAGATATTTGTGTTGGTTTTTAAGTAATGTGCATACCAAACTTTACAATCTCCTGTTTTCTGAACCTTAATCTCGATCAGCTACCGGACAAGGAACTGGCTTAACAAGGTCAGCTTTAGGCAACGGGGTCAGTTCACTTAGGTCATTCAGAAGTCAGCTAACGTGTACGTGCACTAAGACTCGTTCGGCCGTAATCATCGGCCTATGTGAGGGCAACCACAAAATGGCTGCTGTACACAAAATGGAACCCAAAGGTTCAGAACGAAATCCCTAAGTACATAGTGAATCCATCGGTCTAACATGATGAAAACACTCGTACTTGCGCACTCACTATTTACGGTTCGCTAATATTAAATTTGTAACGAAACCATGACCTTTATGAAACTGGTTCAGAATTCACGGAACCTCAGACCCTCCTTTTGCCCTTACATAGGCAATAACCTAAACTCACGTCAATCTGAATCTAAGTCTATATTCATCAGATCATCAAAATGTCGCTGGAGCATAATCCTAGTACTTAGTACCTCTCTCGGGACAGGTCTCCTTGCACACGCAGTAGCACAAAAGCTACATATAGCAGGAGCACACTGTACACAAAGACAGAACAGGAAAAGAATCGCTAAAGCCATCCCAATGATCATCAGAATCTTCCATCCCCAAGTGGATAACAATTCCCAAAACTATCCAGTCAACGACCAATATCCTTCGTGCACATGTACAGACTCTGAGATCTTATGTAGCTTGGAAATGGTGTGGTACACTGTCGGATCATTGTCTGGAATGAAAACGCAGCACCTCGATTGAATCAATTTACATACCCCTCCTCTATCTGCAAGTATGACATCTAATGCAACTCGATTCTGCAACGTCATAAGACTATCCGATTGGAGCTCAGCAGTCAAATTACTAAGGGCACTGGCAGTCTCAACTATGGTGGACTCAATCACTCTCGTCAATTGCCGTATGTTCCTACTATTAACCATAGGTCCCCAAAACTGCAGAAAACCCTTAAGAAAATCTCCCAATTCTTGTCCTGAAGTATCTTCCTTACTGAAGACACCTCTAACCACTCTAGTTCTGTGGTAATCTGCTGCAGCAGTATATGTAGGGGGCAACAAAAACAAAACATAACATGTTCCCGAACAATTAGGGGGCAACCATGTATATGCTCTGTCATAGCAAACAAAATATGTACCCTTAGCTGCTAAAAGCGGTGGGGAAGTCTGGGACACAAAAACGTAAGTCTCAGTACAAACACTCTTCCCTAACTGAGTTCTCTGATTCTTGCCATTACCTTGCAGACAGAAATGACGATGGGGTACGATCCAAATCGGGGATGACTTTTCCCTTTGCTGCTTTTCACTCAGACTAACACCATACCCAGTCACGTTCCAACCAATGTAAGCTAATGTCTCATCTCTAGGGATAGTCTCATAGGAATTGATTCCTCTAATCATATCAACTATTCCCTTCACTAGAGCACTATTACTTGGATTATCTTTCATAGTACGCAAGGGGTAAACTTCATGGGCATAAATAAACATTGTCCTATATGCCCATACAGATCCATTATAGCTAAATGGCAGAACCGGGTAAGGAATACCTTTATCCGTAGTATGAGGCATAAGACCACACACCCAGCAATTCGTGGTGTTCACTACTAACTGATGTTGATGCAGAAGTTGTACAAAGGAATTATTAACGAATTCCAATCTTCTGATAGATTCATGTTCAGGCAAAGGATAAAAAGAATGCGAAGAAATAGTAGCAGGAAAAGATATAGGTTGTGTGGTGGGTGCAAAAGTCACTTGGAAAGAGAAGACCAAATATACCACTAAAAACATCGTTATGCTAAGTAACATTAAAAGACACGTTATCAAAAAACATTTGCTACTCCTTAATCTACAAAGTATCATCTTAAAGTTCATTTCTACAACAGCTCTCTCAATCTCAAAAAACTCCATCCTCTAACCGTGCTGTTCGCGGCAGGTGGTTTTCTTCTGCTCAGATGTACGTCTGAATGTCCCAGGGAGCGCCCTAGAGCAAAACAGAACCGTCAACCTTGTGTCTACCGGCTGTACACGCCAAGGCTTTATACCGCGACCCTACAGCTGAACCCGGATGGCGGTTCAAAAAAGAAAAATAGATCAAAACAGCTTTTCGGATGAGAGAACGTTTTTCAAAAGCAAAAAGAAATCATTTTTTATTAGTCCATTGACTCTCTGTCGAAGATTATAGCGGCCTTTACCAGGCAATGTCTGATCTCGAAACAACAACTCAGGCTCAGTAGTGTCCAATCGTGCAAGTGGAGGCACAGCTTCTTGCAAGATATCGTTGTCCTCCCGCTCAGAACTTGTCCCAACCAAGCGTGCGTCACTGAATGGAACGAATTTTGGCACTGTATCAGTCTCGTAATCACCAACACCCTCCTGGACCCACCGGTCGTACGGCAGAGGTAAAGACCCTCTTACAATGTACGCCATGGATCCAGTTCTTCTTGCCGTGAACTCTCACTGCGGTACGCGTCGATAACAGGACCTGAAAAGGTCCAATCCAATGGGGCTGATTGTTCTTTGTCCGCTGACAATTCCGATCCAGGAACCAGGATCAATGGCGTGTCCTGGATCTTCAGATGCTTGTGGCAATGTATCATGAACCTGTTGGTGTAAGACACGCAATTTAGCCGTCAAATCAAACAAATAACCAATCAGCATAGGATGTTCAATCTCGCTAAACTTTGTTGGCCTCGGTACTCCCCGTACATTGGCCGGATGGCCAAACACGATCTCATAGGGACTGAGACCGATTCGGGAATGCACTGTAGTCCTTGTTGACAAAAGTGCCAACGGCAAAGTATCGGGCCATTGAAGACAAGAGCTCGCCTGAATCTTGGCTAATTTCAGCTTAAGAGTGCCATTATAGCACTCGACTAGGCCAGCTGATTGGGGGTGATTTGCAGCATGACATTTTTGCCTTATGCCCAAACCTTCACACACTTTCTTCATGACTTGACCCACAAATTCACTTCCATTATCACTCCACACCATCCTTGGCAACTCGAATCTTGGGAAGAATTCCTTGAGTAGGACTTTGGCTGTGGACAATTGCAAACAAAACAGGTGATGGACCGAATGTGGATCAATGTCACACATTCACCCCAGTCCAAAGATCTGGGCCCAAATCCATCGTTTTTTTGCACTCCACACCACCCTGGGTTAGACAATGGCGATATGCAAATCAGCTCTGACCCTGTGCCCCATGGGAACAGTCCAGTCCGAACTACAAAAGCCATGTCCTTCCCAGAACGGAATCAAGCATCCGAGGACCGGACCGGTTTAGAGGTAACACCTCTCATCAGCCCGGCTAGCTTGACTCCAGTGGTGTGGAGGGCCTGGGACCCACGTCTGGGCATCCCCAACGCACTTATGGCGGCAATTGCAAACAAAACGGGTGATGGACCGAATGTGGATCAATGTCACACATTCACCCAAATCCATCGTTTTTTTGTACTCCACACCACCCTGGGTTAGACAATGGCGATATGCAAATCAGCTCTGACCCTGTGCCCCATGGGAACAGTCCAGTCCGAACTACAAAAGCCATGTCCTTCCCAGAACGGAATCAAGCATCCGAGGACCGGACCGGTTTCGAGGTAACACCTCTCATCAGCCCGGCTAGCTTGACTCCAGTGGTGTGGAGTGCCTGGGACCCACGTCTGGGCATCCCCAGCGCACTTATGGCGGCAATTGCAAACAAAACAGGTGATGGACCGAATGTGGATCAATGTCACACATTCACCCCAGTCCAAAGATCTGGGCCCAAATCCATCGTTTTTTTGCACTCCACACCACCCTGGGTTAGACAATGGCGATATGCAAATCAGCTCTGACCCTGTGCCCCATGGGAACAGTCCATCACCTGTTGTTTTTGCATATTCCGCCCTAAGTGCGCTGGGGATGCCCAGACGTGGGTCCCAGGCACTCCACACCACTGGAGTCAAGCTAGCCGGGCTGATGAGAGGTGTTACCTCGAAACCGGTCCGGTCCTCGGATGCTGGATTCCGTTCTGGGAAGGACATGGCTTTTGTAGTTCGGACTGGACTGTTCCCATGGGGCACAGGGTCAGAGCTGATTTGCATATCGCCATTGTCTAACCCAGGGTGGTGTGGAGTGCAAAAAAACGATGGATTTGGGCCCAGATCTTTGGACTGGGTTGAGTGTGTGACATTGATCCACATTCGGTCCATCACCTGTTGTTTTTGCATATTCCGCCCTAAGTGCGCTGGGGATGCCCATACGTGGGTCCCAGGCACTCCACACCACTGGAGTCAAGCTAGCCGGGCTGATGAGAGGTGTTACCTCGAAACCGGTCCGGTCCTCGGATGCTGGATTCCGTTCTGGGAAGGACATGGCTTTTGTAGTTCGGACTGGACTGTTCCCATGGGGCACAGGGTCAGAGCTGATTTGCATATCGCCATTGTCTAACCCAGGGTGGTGTGGAGTGCAAAAAAACGATGGATTTGGGCCCAGATCTTTGGACTGGGTTGAGTGTGTGACATTGATCCACATTCGGTCCATCACCTGTTGTTTTTGCATTTGGCTGTGGACAAGGCAGTATTATCTTTCAGGGGGTATGCTTCTACCCATCTCGAAAAGGCACACACAACTACAAGAACGTATTTCAAATTGTTACACCTTTCCATGTGTATGAAATCCAATTGCAGCACCTCGAACGGATACGTCGGAGGCGCAAAGTGACCAGCTGGAGTTGGAGTTCCCTTGCCAGGATTATACATCAGACAAACCATGCAATTCTTGACCAGATTCTCCGCACATTTAGGAATTCCAGCATTCTGCCATACTGGAGCCAACAACTTACAAATCCCTTTTGCACTAATGTGAGCCATTCCATGCGCTATCGTAACCACTGCAAGCACATACGCATCAGGTAACAACCATTGTTGATGTTCTGACAACTCAATCCAACAACCAGTTGGAGAGTTCCCGTACTCTCTCTCCAAACACTCAATTCTTTCTCCGTAGCTTCAGCCTGAATTGACTTCACCCTCTCTATCGTATCTTCACACATTCCTCTATCCATGACACATCTTGCTGGACCCGCAACATACATTCGACTCGTCACATCTTTCGCCGTTTCTTTCGCAACTTCATCCGCAAACGCATTACCACGACCAACGTCATCGATAACCTTCTTATGTGCACTGCATTTCACGATCGCAACTTTCATCGGCAACGTAAGTGACTCAAGAAGCTCATTCACCAACTGACCATGCTGAATATTCGTTCCATGGGGAGTAAGGAATCCACGTTCCTTCCACAAACGCCCAAAACTATGAGCAACACCAAACGCATACTGGCTATCGGTATACACAGTCACTCCCTTGCCTTTCGACAACACACACGCTCTCGTCAGTGCAATCAACTCTGCTGCTTGAGCTGAATTTTGTGGGATATGTGCTGCTTCAACAATCGTATGCAAAGTCGTAACCGCATATGCTGCAGTCGTATCACCATTCGGGAGCTTAAAGCATGAACCATCTACTCATAAAGTACCATCACACTCCACAAGAGGAGTGTCTTTTAGGTCGATTCTACCCATCGTTTCTTCCTCTGTCCTAAGAAAGCAATCATGATTTTCCTGAACATCCGTCTCTACAGAAATCGGCAACAACGTAGCTGGATTCAACGTGTTGCATCGCTTTATGTGCACATGACTAGCCAGAAGCATCAACTCATAACCTGACAACCTCGCACACGTGAGGTGCTGAGTGTTGGTTCTATTTAATAAAGTATCCACTGCATGCCGAACCATCACAACCAACGTATTATCCATCACCAAACCTGCAGACTGTCGCATAGAAACAGCAGCTGCAGCTCTCAAACAACTCGGCAACGCTCTAGCTACCGGATCTAAAGTTGACGAGAAATACACACATGGACGCTGTTTATCGCCAAACTGTTGAGTCAATACTGACAATGCACAACCCTCTCTCTCATGGACATAGAGTGTTAAAGGCATACTGTAGTCGGGAGTACCCAGCACAGGAGCCGAACACAATGCATCACGCAATTAAAAAAAACTCTTCTGACATTCGTCAGACCAAGGAAGAGGAGTTGGAGTATCCTTAAGAGTAAGTGCTAACAAAGGTTTCGCAAGTAGCGAAAAATTCGGAATCCACTGTCTACAGTATGAAGTAATACCCAAGAAAGCACGCACTTCTCTCTGAGTGGTTGGCACAGTCATTTTCGCAATCGCTTGAATTTGTTCTGGGGTCAACCTTCTTCCCTCCTTCGACAAGAGATGACCTAAGTAGGTCACTTCTTGTCGACAATACTGCAACTTCGAAGGTGACACTTTATGATGAAGATCTGACAAATGTCGCAACAAAGAAAAAGTAGCTTCTTTACAAATCTCCTCATCAGCAGCAACTAACAAATCATCTACATACTGAATAAGAGCAGCACCATCAGGCAAGACAATCGTATCAAGCTGTGTTTTCAAAGCCTGACTATAGATGGATGGACTCTCACAATAGCCTTGAGGAGCGCGCTTAAACCGAAAACTTCGGCCTCATAAAGAGAAGCCGAAAATATCTCTACTCTCCTCGGCAATCGGGATGCTGAAGAAAACATTCTTCAGATCAATCACCGAAAACCAAGCAGCTGAAGCAGGAATCATAGTTAGCAAAGTAGTAATATCCGGTACAACAGGAAACTGTGGCACAACAATCTTGTTCACCTCGCGAAGATCGATTAAAAACCTATACACAGGCGGCTGAGAAGAATCTGTATGTTTCAGGACAGGCAAAACCGGACTGTTGCACACATTACCTCTCGTCTCTTCAATCACATCTTTCTTAATCAGATCATAGATGATCACTAAAAGTGCTCTTTCACCATCACTAGAAATCCTGTATTGTGGAATACGTGGCAATCTAGCATTCGCTTTCAGCATCACAACATAAGGTGGAATCTCCAAAAGACCCACATCATTAGGACCAGTAGCCCAAAGAGTACTAGGGAGAGAACGCAATTCCAATGGAAGCTGATCTTTAGACAAATACATCGGAGAGATTACTCTCTTACCCAATGTAAGCTGTACTCCTGAAGGAGAACAATGCAATGTCGCATACAATCTCTTCAACAAATCCAAACCTAACAAATTTTCACCACAACCTGTCATCAGAATGAGGGGTGCTTCCAATTCACAAGGTCCAATAGAAAGAGACAAAGGACTAGAAACTGGATTACGAACTGGGGCGCCAGAAAAACCTACCGAAACATTTGTCAAGCCTGCCTAACAGAAGAATCAGGCTCAAACAATGACTGAGAAGGAAACACACTCCTAAATGCAAGCAGCGTTGCAACTGCTTTCTCAACATCGGAACCCACTATCGTCTCTTTCGCAAATTCGGACTGCACACTAAACAGCTCTGCTGGAGTCTGACCCAACTCACCATCTTCCCATTCCTCACGGAGGAAAGTACACATGATATTGAAGACATACCTCTGCTTAGGTGCTTCCCATTGACGAAAGACGTCCATAACCGAATCCAAATCATATCTCGAAGAATTAGTAACCCATTTACGAGCCAAATGATCCAACACTGCCCGCTCTTCGGGACCAGGCAACTGGCTATGCAACTGCATTTCCCGAGGAACCAGAGAAGCAGGCAGTCCGTCGTGAAACAACAGGAAAAGATTCTTATAACACGAGGACATGACGGTAATGCCTCTGGTTCTACAAATTAAAGATTAACGGTTACAAGAGAAGGGAGCAGTCCTTTGCGGATTATTAGAGAAACTGAATCTATCTCTGCAAGGCGCCTCTGGATTTTAACACTGTAGAGAAGAGCAGCAATACACATTGGGCACAACAATTCTGAACTGACTGTATGCCCACGTACCTATAGTAACAGGAGCACCATATCGGTAGCACGACCCAGACACACAGTTTTATAATTTGTGTCCAACAATGGATTAACATAAAAATTCAATTCAACCCTCGCATACGGACTCCAAGGGTAACTATATTGACCCCAATACCTCAACAGAAATTAAAAGGTGTCTTGATAAAGGTGGACAAAAATTTGGAAAACCACTGAAACGCGTCGACGCTTCACCCAGTATAATTCAGGATCTCGACATCTTTGCTGATATACTGTATTATAGTGCACATAGCTTAGGTGTTAACAATAGAGTCCGAATATACAATCAGTATT
Organism: Lissotriton vulgaris; assembly: GCF_964263255.1. Classification (NCBI taxonomy): domain Eukaryota; kingdom Metazoa; phylum Chordata; class Amphibia; order Caudata; family Salamandridae; genus Lissotriton; species Lissotriton vulgaris. Next base: position 678,235,464 of record NC_141700.1, on the reverse strand, counting down.
GCACAAGTTCCATGTCTTACAGTTTTTTCTGTCCTTGTGATTCAATCTTGCTGCCCAAAATTGAATGTTAAAAAAAACTTTTTATTGTTTTATCTGTGTTGAGTGGGCTCCACTTTGGACCACTCTCCTTTTAACATTTGTATTTTCAAATAAATTGTAAGAATTCTTTATATATACTTGTATTTTGTAATTATTTTTCTCCTTGACCCTCTGGCTTCTCCCATTTATTTACGTTCAAGGGAACACTTTATTTCACTGGTTAGTTAACCCTATTTCCCTTGACTCTAGTTAAGGGGTACCTCTCATATTTACCCACATGATATTGAAGACATACCTCTGCTTAGGTGCTTCGCATTGACGAAAGACGTCCATAAACTAATCCAAATCATATCTCGAAGAATTAGTAACCCAGTTACGAGCCAAATGATCCAACACTGCCCGCTCTTCGGGACCAGGCAACTGGCTATGCAACTGTTTGCGCTCCGAAACAGGGGTCACATTCAATGACCCAAAGAAGGGAGACAAAAGACCAGAAACAGTATCAGTCATTCTCTGTCGAATGGAAGGAGAAGCTGTCATAAGGACAGGAGGCAAAGCAGGCTGAGACAAAGCATACCTTAGAGTAGTAGCGGAAGGAATTATAGAAGAAGTAGCAAATATAGGAGAAAAAGTTGTAGGAATTGGTGGAACTGATAGCCAAGTCGGCGGCCCTAGAGAAGGCTGCGCCAGAGGAGGAGGAACCAACTGAAGAGGAGCTGGCACCTGAGCAACAACAGGAGGCACAACAACTGGAGGTTGCACAACTAAAGGCTGCGGAGGTGCCGTAGCACTCTGCACATGAGGAGGTGGTAAACTCAACAAATGTTACATCAAAGAATCTTTTTCAGGGTCCTTCGTTGCATCTTGTAGAAGAGGTGGCAAAGCTGGATCACATTTATCAATGGCCATTTCATGTTGCCTATGCAACTCTTCATTCGCTAGTTCTTCTTAATTGTCTTTAAACTGTATAGCACCCTGCATTATCGATATACCCTTTTCTCTTTTATCTCTTTTAGCTTGTTTAATTTCTCTCTATTTGGCTTCCTTACGCCAAAGGCGGAAAGAGTCAAACATCGCCGGCCGGGCTTTCTTCTTGAATAGTTTAACTTCCAAATTATCTAGAATCTCTGTGTCATAGCTACCATGGTGTGGCCATTTTAAAACACCGTCTTTCCTAGTGTATCAGACCCATACGTCATTAAACATAATAGGACAAACACCATGTTTAGAATAGAGCTCATAAGTCGGAGTTCCAACCGGAGGTATCGGACACAAATCCTCCAATCGGGAATCCCTGTTACAAATACAACAAAATATCTTTCCAAGTTTTCTAAACCAGGCATCTTCGCTCACTAATCTAGCTTCAAACTTCAAGGTATTACCAAAAAATGATAGTCTCGCAAATATACGAGTCCCTCGGCTTTGGCACTTGCAAGTTCCAAATCAAATATCCCGAAGGAAACCCAAAACTAAGGACTGGGAGCGACCCACTTATACTTAACTGAAGTATCAATCACGTCACCAGAAGACCCGTCTATCGTCTCCATCTACAAATCATCACAAAGGGTCCAAGACAGGGCGACAGTCAGGGCAGCAGTCCTTTGTAGCCTTCGGAAAGCGGGAAGCATTGCAGCAAAAACTTTCGGTCCACGTCGACATACAGGGGTCGATGAAGTGGCGGCCGTCCTCCAGAATTTTCTCACGAAGCTCCTCACGATCTTCAGGCTTGGACCGGTATCACTGAAGTCGCCCTACGTTGGGCGCCAACTGAAGAACCGGGTTTTAGAACCCATCGGCGCCAGGGACACGCCCAAAGTCTTCGGGTTCCCCTGTCTTAGCTTACAGAGACACGGGATACTTCTTGGTGACGTCAAAGATAACATTTATTGGCTGCAACCAGGAACAGAAGTCTACGTAATACAAAACAAGTAGGTTCGTCAGAGACTGCTCAATTTTCGTATTGCGAGACATCGTTTTTTATGCTAAAAGTCACATTCTGGACAAACACCCATTATTAACAATTTGTCCAATCACAGGTAACATTGCAAAAGGTATCGCATATTGACAAACCCACTTTTCAGTTGTCCAGCCCACCATCAATTACACTGGAAAGCCCAACATTCTTTCTCGGATAGGCCGGACAAACCCATGATAAAAGACCACAACCCATACCATAAATAGGCCATAAAAAGAAGGAACGGAAACAGATAAGAAGTAGGATAAGGGGTGTGTATGTGCATACCAAACTTTACAATCTCCTGCTCTCTGATCCTTAATCTCGATCAGCTACCGGACAAGGAACTGGCTTAACAAGGTCAGCTTCAGGCAACAAGATCAGTTCACTTAGGTCATTCAGGAGTCAGCTAACGTGTACTAAAAGACTCGTTCGGCCGTAATCATCGGCCTATGTGAGGGCAACAGCAAAATGGCTGCCGTACACAAAATGGAACCCAAAGGTTCAGAACGAAATCCCTAAGTACATAGTGAATCCATTGGTCTAACATGACAAAAACACTTGTACTTGCCGCACTCACTATTTACGGTTCGCTAATATTAAATTTGTAACAAAACCATGACCTTTATGAAACTGGTTCAGAATTCACGGAACCTCAAACTGTAGACCCTGTCTCGTCTTGGATATTAACAGCGTGTCATCCGCGAACATGAGCAAAGGTGTTTTCATTCCCGCCAGGGTAGGGGCGTCTGTAGGGTGATTAGAAAAGTAGTTTATGACCCCGTTAATAAATAAGGAAAAAAGAGTGGGGGCCAATACACACCCTTGTCTTACACCTTTTGCAACTGCAAATCCATCAGTGACCTCACCAGGCTTGCCCCAGCGTACTTGTGCGAATGTTTGGGCATGAAGATTCACCAAGAGCCTCACCAGTTCAGCTGGCATACCCAATTTCAGTAAGCATTCCCACAGCTTTGCCCTCGGGACAAGGTCAAATGCGGACCTAAGGTCCATGAAGGCCGCATATAATTTGCCCCCCCCAATAAAAACTGTCTTCCAGTAAAGCAACACAAACCGGAATGCTTGGTGAAGGGTGCCCACGTGGCTACGGAATCCCGCCTGCAGCGGTGTCATAATATCAAATTCAGTAATCCATAACTGGATACGTCCCAATACTAGGCGGGCAATTATTTTTTGCACTGCATCTATTAGGCTGATCGGCCGATAGTTGGACGGGACAGATCGATCACCATTTTTATAAATCGGTAACATTTCTGCCCCGAACCAAGAATCAGGGACCTGCGCACCAGATTCTAGGGCATTAGTAGAATAGTAATATAAGGCACCCAGAGGTCCTGCTCCTGCAGAAAAAGGTCAGCAGGAATACAATCAGGGCCTGGTGCTTTCCCACTCAGAATGTATTTCATAATATTCTTTACCTCTGAGTGGGTAAAAATAAGCAGTTCATCAGAATTTAGGGTGGGGTAAAACTAACACGGCATCATTATTTATCCTAAACTGTTTTTCAAAAAAGCTTACCCATTGCTGTTGGTCCACAAAAGAGGAACTTGGCCGATCATCTAGGCATTTACCCCATTTAAGTAGGTGCCAGAACTGTTGCATATTTCTACCACCACACGCCTCTGTGAGGGCCTTCCAGCGTTCTTCATCCCATTTTGTTTTTGCATTTTTTTGTGCTTCTTTGTAAGCAGCTCTACAGATTCGAATTAGACCGTGAGCTTTTGATTTAATTGCTGAAAACAATTCTCCTTGGGACTGCCTACACTTGTCATCATACCAGGTAGCAATTCTCGGTGTGCTTTTCCTACCCCAATTAGAAATGTTCTTAGTGAACAACTTTTTAAGCCCCTGAAACAGCTCGCTATGTACATTGGGAATTTTAGCGTTAATCAAGTCCTGTGACCCACAATTCTTTAATACTTCCAGTGTGTGAGAAACTAGGAGTCTTATCGCTGTTCTGGCTACTTCGTCAACAGCGACCCCGGGCCACTGAACCCTTCTCAAATCGTTTTTTAAAAGAACCTGAGCTTGGACAGCATTAGAGTCATCACACGGGGCCCCCAGGAAACTGTAATCCAGTAGGGCCAACACTAGCGGGTCGTGATCGCTTTCTGGTCTAGCCATAACTTCCATATCAACAACGGCAGACCACAGCTGCACGTCGATCAAAATGTAATCAATACGGCTACTGTGTCTGCCGTTGTTGAAGGTATGCCTGCCCATCCTGTCAGATTTCACCCTGCCATTTGCTGCCCTTAACCCTAGGTTTAGGCACTTTCCTTTAATGTACATGGCAGATTGTGACCACTTTCTTATGGGTAACAATTCTCACTTATCACATATCTTCTGCCTCAGTAAGTATGCCGTCCTCATTACCCAGTGGCTCGAAGCAAGTGTTGAGATCCCCCACCACAACCTTATACCCCTCATCCGATACTTTAGAAAGGAAGTCATCCAAAAGTATTAAGGTTGGGGAGACCTTCCCGCCCTGGAGACCCCTAGCATAAATGTTAACAAGCAAAATGTTAAAACCCTTGGTCGACCGAATCCTAATAATCAGTACATCTGGGCTATCTATTGTGATTTCCTCAACCGTTACGCCTTCATGCTGGCGGACCCAGGTTGTCAAACCACCTACTGGGCGCCCTCTATAACCTTTTATTGCTGGTTTATAAAAATGTAGGAAGCCCGCACGAAATACAATTGCAGCCGCCCAGGTTTCCTGAAAGGACCAGACATTACCATTATCTATAAATTCCACCCAATCGGGTATACACAGTCTGGACTCAAGCCCCGCTATATACCAGCCTGCAACCTTAGTATATAACATGGCCGGCAAGTGTTCATTTATGATCGTAGTCGGGCTGGTTGATTTGGCCAATGAAATGGAGCATATGTTAGCTACAGGGGGATACAAGTTGGAGTCAACAATAGACCCTGGGCTATGGGAAGGTGGCAAGGCCATTAGACCTTTCACATCTAGCATGTTACCCCTGTCAACCCCTGGCGTAGATAAATTTCTAACAACACTATGTCAATCATTTTCATCGAGTTGAGACAGTGAAGCATATCTGCCATAAGTTATCAACGGTTGAATGGTAAGCAAGCTGGCAGGACCCGGGAGTAGTGTACTGTTTGTCCTAGTTCTCACATGTGGTATGGATCGTACTTTGGGGTACAAATCAGATAGTTCCCATGTTACTATGCAACCGTCACCAATTTGTGGTTGCCAACTTCTTAAAAATGGGATCACCCTGGTAACTCTTAAAATTGACAATGACCAAGTCTCCCGGTATATCCTTGGTCATATGTCCAAGCTACCCAACCCTTCTAACATTTAAAATTCGTCCATCAATGTTGGGGGGAGTGGTCTGTTTTTACTAAGCCAAAAGTCAACTTTATTCTTTAGTTCTTGTTGGCTCTCTATTTTCCTGTAACTTAACTCTGGAACCCCAGAGAGGACGCACACAAAGGGGGCAGCCTCTGGGGGTAAATCAATTCTAGTATTGATTCTGTTACTTTGCCCTTTATCAGGAATTACTGGCTTTTTAGGGATAATGGGCATGATCTTTGCAGGAGTAGAATTTATTAGAGGGGTCAAACCCTTAGAATGGTTTGGATCTTGTTCCTTTGGGTAGATAGGTCTAGTAACCACGGATTGACTTAAATTAGAATGTTTAACCACATTAGTTTTAGGCATACTAGGTAATATATGGTCGTCGATACAACTATTTTGGACCAATTTCTTAATTTCCGCATTATTGGCATCAGTTACGTCCCTAATTTGTCCCACCATATCATTTAGTCTCTTGAGTCTTTCAACCAGCAGCAAAATTAGGGATCTAACTAAGTCTTCAATCTGGACCAAAAGGGGGGGATTGAGAAATAGAAGGGGGCACATGTGGGTTTTGAATAATCCTCTCTGATCTTGGAGGCTTAGTAAGAACCTTGGGGGGCTGAGATACAATTTGGCTTGCTTAGCCAGCCTCCCCCTATGTTTGGCACCCATACGGTTCCTTTTTATAGCTGGGATCTGCTCAGCTGCGATAGAGTTAATATTACTATCATTAGGGGTGGAGCCTGATGTTCCAGAGAGACTTTCCTCAGGGGGATTTGGCACATCTAAAATAACAATTGAGTCCCCCTTAGTAGAGTTGGGGCTGTCTATAGTGAGTAATTCTTTATTGTGTAGTTAATTAAAACCATTACAATATATTAAATACCACAGTGTTTAAAAAGCAGGATATTGACACTACTGTATAAAAGATAAAGTCTATAAAATCAGATGTCAATCTAGCTTAACGATATGCTCCTTGAGGGCCGTTGCTCTGCCACAATGAAAGGAGTTCTTGTTTCAAGATCAAGTCTTTCCCAAGGGCCTCGTTTTTTCTCAAAATGGGTGATGAATTTGACTGTTCTGCATATCAATTGGGGATCCATTGAACATAGGATTTGAACAATCGCTGACCGACAGGTGCGTACTCCGTGTTCATTGAACTTAGATTTTAGCCAACACCGACGAGCTTGGTTCATGGCTGAACAGATACAAATCAAGTGAATGTAGTCTTGTTTACCTGCACCACAAAGTAGAGTTGGGGCTGTCTATAGTATTGGTAGAGATTTGACCCAAATCCCCAATATTCCCAATATCAGTGGTAGAGTCATTAGGCTCATTAGCCTCCTTTGATGATGACATTCGCATAGAGTCAGAACGGCCTGATGACCGGCGCTTATTGGGTAGCGCTTCTAATCATAACCTCTGTTCTGCTCTAACAATTTTGCGTTCTATGGCAGATGAGGCCCGGGTTAAATAGTGGTCAATTGTCCCCTTTAGAGTCAAAGTTTGGGAGATAACATTTTTGGGACCCCTTTCACTGGCATATTAACAATAATGACGAAAGACGTTCAAGAGAAAAGTTAGTGCGTATGCTATACAATAACAATAAACAGTACCCCCCACAGCAGTACTAACTACAGAAAATGTTCATGAAAACCATATAGTGCTTAGACCTAATGAAACACCAGCTCTGCTTACTCACTAAAATAGCCCCAGTCTTTGTAGGCAGATGAAAGGGGGGTGCCCCAGCCCAGCCTCCTCCGGCCTCGAAGGGCCACAGAGGGCCCGCCCTTTGCCCTGGCTTAGCCCGGCGCACTCCTGCGCGCTGCCGCGCAGCACAGGTAGGTCGTTTATATAGGCGGTGATGAGTGGGCAGGGCCAATCGTTGAAGTTATCCCAGGTGTGCAGGCTCGCACAGGGACTCCTGGATGACTGTGTCCCCGCGATGTTCCAGCAGCCTGCACACTCGCCCTCACGGTCCCGGGCTCAGCGGCCCCAACAGCGGTCACCAGCACCCACAAGAGAACCCAGACGTGAAGCGGCATCCGCAAAGCGGCACCCGCGAAGCGGGTCCGGCAAGCTGCAGCGTCGGAGTCAGCACAGGTAGGCACCCAGGCAGGGTATCATCTCTTCAGCAGTCAACACCCCAATAAAAAGCAAACAGCGTCCTGATCAGTGCTTCAAGTCAAGTCAAGTCAGAAATTTGTATAGCGCGCTACATACCCAGAGGGTCTCAAGGCGCTTGAAGAAGGGTGGGGAGTTATTTGTCGAAAATCCATGTTTTGAGTTGCTTTCTGAATGCTAGGTGGTTCTGAGTGAGACAAAGGTGAGGGGGAAGTGAGTTCCAAGTTTTAGCTGCTAGGTAGGAAAAGGATCTACCTCCCATGGTGGTTTTGTTGATGCGAGGTACAGTGGCAAGGGCTTGGTTGGAGGATCTAAGTTGGCGTGAAGGGGTGTAGAAGGATAGTCGTGAGTTGAGGCATTCGGGTCCGATTTCGTAGAGTGCTTTGTGTGCGTGGGTTAGGAGTCGGAAAGTGATCCTCTTATTGACGGGGAGCCAGTGGAGGTTTTTCAGGTGATCAGAGATGTGCTCTTGACGCGGGATGTGTTGCTGTAGTGAGCTGCCTCGGGCAAGTAGGTAGTCAAACTGCTCCAAACCACTCTGCTTTGCCATAGCAAGTGAAGGTATATTTATACCTTGAAGGTGTTTAGGAATGCCATGTTTGACGTAAAGTCGGGCATATAAACGTCATGAATGAACCCCTGGGGAATAGCTGTTCATTGTAAAACTAACTGAGGACGTCCCTGCAATATGGGGCCAAGCTAAGCCAATTGTGCCTGTGAGCAGGTTTGGGATGACTGTAGACGTAATTATGGGCTGTACACTCCAGGAATTCTGGAGTCGTTGGGATCTCGCCTCTTGCCTCTCTTAGTCTGTCTAGTGGGGAGACCAAGCGCCGCTCACCGATTTATGCGGTCCACCACCACGCCAACACGGGGAACAGACCAATTGCCTTCTCAGGGCCGGGGCCGCACCCGACCCCGGTGCCGAAGCTCTCCTTCAGTGCGGGTGCCTGGTCGATCGTCACTTAGGCCTCAGCCATGCCCCGGCTCTCCAGCGCCCATACAGCACCACACCGCCCCGCCGGGAGGCCGGCTCTCAGGCTCACCCGTGGCCCCTGTCGCAGTGAGGACTCTGGGGGTAAAACAGGCAGGTCGCTAATGGAGACAAGCGGGCAACTCAGAGTCGCAGCAGTCCCGGATCACTCTTTCCAGCTTGCTGCTGGGTTCACATGCGGCCAACACCAATAGTTGCGTAGTTCTTTCCTCATCCGTATCGGCAGCACACAGTCAGACTCGGGGGCCCCGGGGGTCTCTAGTCTGCATCCACTGTCTTATGCCATGCCCCTCCAGCAGAGATCTGTGACGGATGCGCGTTGGCCAAATCTGCTACGTCCTTCCAGGCCACATCGGCTGCCATCCCCAAATGCTGAGTCTCTGAATTCAGCCAGCCCCTTAATGCTGGAGTGATTTCATTTTGTTGGCGAGTCATTTCTGGGCCAGCAGCGGGCATCTGGTGGGCAGGATGGCACTCTAATTTAGGCAGATAGAGCCAGGATGTCCGGCGATCCGGCGGAGCTACGCGGCCATCATGGTCGGTAGCCTGGATACGCCCCTAGGGAACAAGCTGTTTGAGAGAAAAACACATTAGGGTTCTTTTGTCTTTGCATTTCGTAAAAAACAGACCTAATATGTTCTCCTTTGTGATGACTTTCTTTGTAGCAAGGATGTCTTTAGACATTGTGACGGTATGTTGTCCATATATGCCTCTAGGGGGACTGTAAAGAAAAAAAAAATACCCGTCAAATTTCACAGTATAATACAAAGACTTGGCCTGCTCTCTGAGGAACCCTCCTATCGGACCTCTGGGGTTTTGGACTGTCAGGGTTGATGCTCACATGCCGTTTACACCAGGACCCATTTTATTTACCTGCAAGAGCCAAATTATGCAGTTCGGTGGTCCCTGCATCTTGAGCCTCTAGGGCAGAGGTCTTCAATCTGTGGGGCGCGACCCCCAGGGGGGTCGTGGAGTCATTTGAAGGGGGTCGCAGATTCTGTCCCTGGCTTGGGCTGATGAGGGTGCTCACGGCGAGGCCTAATTCACACCGAGGTGTGAAAAACATCCAAGCCTCATTAACAAGTAAAAGACTTGTCAAGTACTCGGATGTGGCTGTGTGTGTCCCTGAAGCCGTTTCGAGCTGGGGGGAGTGGGGGAGGGGGGCTGGGGGAGCAGGCTGTAGTGTAGCCCTTTAGAGGTCAATGGATATTGCGCACCTGGAGCTGTGGGTCCTGTGACACATCCCCCGCCCCCAGCAGGGAGGCACAGAGATTCCCTCCCATGATCGGGAAAGAAGGAAAAACACGCAGAGAGATACTGACACCCCCCCATGAGAAAGGCACAGAAAAGGTGGGTGAATGAATGATGGGTGGATGGATGGATGTAAGGATGAAGGATGGATGTGTGAAAAGGTGGGTGGATGAAGGATGAATGGGTGGATGAAAGGGTGGATGGATGAAAGGATGGATGGATGAAAGGATGGATGGAAGGAAGGATGAAAGGGTAGCTGGATGAAGGATGTATGGATGGATAAAAGGTTGCAAGGATAAATGATGGATGGATGTGTGAAAGATGGGTGGATGAATGATGGGTGAATAGATGGATGAAAGGGTGGATGGATGGATGAAAGGGTGGATGGATAAAAGATTGCATGGATGAATGATGCATGGATGGATGTGTGAAAAGGTGGGGGGATGAATGATGGGTGGATGGATGAAAGGGTGGGTGGGTGGATAGATGAAAGGGTGGATAGATGATGGATCGATGTATGGATGGGAGGATGAATGGGTGGATGTATGTGTGGATAAAAGGATGTATGAAGGATGGATGTGTGAAAAGGTGGGTGGGTAGGTGGGTGGGTGGATGAATGATTGGTGGATGGATGGAAGGGTGGATGTATGGATGTAAGGATGAAAGGGTGGACGGATGAAGGATGGATGGATGAAGGATAGATGTATGGATGTAAGGATGAAAGGGTGGACGGATGAAGGATGGATGGATGAAAGGGTGGATGGATGAAAGGGTGGATGGATGAAGGATGGATGGATGTATGGATGGATAAAAGGTTGCATGGATGAATGATGCAAGGATGGATGTGTGAAAAGGTGGGGGGATGAATGATGGGTGGATGGATGGATGAAAGGGTGGGTGGATGAAGAATGGATGTATGGATGGATAAAAGATTGCATGGATGAATGATACATGGATGGATGTGTGAAAAGGTGGGGGGATAAATGATGGGTGGATGGATGGATGAAGGGTGGGTGGATGGATGAAAGGGTGGATGGATGATGGATAGATGTATGAATGGGAGGATGAAAGGGTGGATGGATGTATGGATGGATAAAAGGTTGCATGGATGAATGATGGATGGATGTGTAAAAATGTGGGTGGATGAATGATGAGTGGATGGAAGGGTGGATGGGTAAAGAATAGATATATGAACGGAAGGATGAAAGGGTGGATGGATGAAGGATGGATGTATGGATGTAAGGATGAAAGGGTGGATGGGTGAAGAATAGATGGATGAAGGATAGATGTATGGATGTAAGGATGAAAGGGTGGACCGATGGATGAATGTATGGATGGATAAAAGGTTGCATGGTTGAATGATGCATGGATGGATGTGTGAAAAGGTGGGAGGATGAATTATGGGTGGGTGGATGGATGAAAGGGTGGGTGGATGGATGTATGGATGAAAGGGTGGATGCATTAAGGATGCATGTATGGATGGGAGGATGAAAGGGTGGATGGATGTATGGATGGATAAAAGGTTGCATGAATGAAGGATGGATGTGTGAAAAGGTGGGTGGATGAATGATGGGTGGATGGATGGAAGGGTGGATGGGTAAAGGATGGATGTATGGATGGAAAGATGAAAGGGTGGATGGATGAATGATGGATGGATGGATGGAAGGATGAAAGGATGGATGTGTGAAAGTGTGGGTGGGTGGATGAATGATGGATGGATGGATGTGATGAGGTCTAACAGGCGCATTTATGGTTGTCAAAAGATGATGATGAGGAGTACCAGTTTCTAGAAACTTTTGTCAGAAGGGGGTCCTTACCCCTAAAAGGGTTTTACAAGGGGGTCTCGGCATCAAAAAGTTTGAAGACCTCTGCTCTAGGGTTTGCTGTAGCGTGTCGACTGACAGCTGTCCTTAAGCGTAATAACCTTTGGAAAATAAACCACACACACACAAGAAAACCTTTTTAGAAAATAAAATGTTAACAAGGCGTCGTTCACACAGGAAGGTAGGCATATGTCTCTGAACTATAGAGCTCTAAATATCTGTACCGTGCTGAAAAGCAACCCGTGGGTCTATATTATTTCTGGGAGATCCTAGGGGGAAAGAGCAGACAAATTTGCTTTAAAATTAACTCTAACAAACAACACAATGCCCATAGCTACAATGCCCTCAGAAATTGATAATACATGTTTAGCATAGCACAATATCTGTAAACACTTTGACAGTTTGCAATTGAGACGTTGTTGCAATCGCCCTGGAATCAAGGTAGTTATATGAGAAATAAATCTCTCCAAATTAAGATGCTTTTTTTTTAATTCAGCCATTATTTCTCCAAACATCAGCACATGAGCTCTGAAAATGCACAGATTTTTTCATCATGAATAAATACTTTTTAATGCTAGTATACATATAACCCTGAAGAGCTACTTGTAACTCACAAGATACTTCTTGGAGACAACTTGTGGTACAACTGCATAGAAAAAAAATTAAGGAAACTATGATGCTGTGCACAATAGGGGGGGGGAGAGTAGACATGGGATCGTTGTCATAGGCATGGCTAAAAACTATTCTGTAACTTTTTTTTGGTCTTTCATCTTTAGGTATGTACATATAAAGCAATACCCAGCTTAAATGTAAAATATAATGAAAGTTAAGTTAATCATTGGGAAATGCACTACCATGATTCATAAAATCTTTTAGTTCATGCAGTGCACGAGATCTATGTCTGTAACCAGACAGCCATGGTATTCAATCGTGGTTGGAACAGTGGAAAATAGTTATGGGCTAACACAGACACCTACAGCGCAGGGACCCCTTTATTTATTTTATTTTAAAGGTTTATATAGCGCTGGCTAGACCCAGAGGTATCAGAGCGCTTTACATGAACATCAGATCATAGTTCCAGGTTACATAGTTACAAAGGTTTCACAGTTAATACAGTGTTAGACTTGGCTGTCTCTAGTTGGCAGAGGTATACACTTCTGACAAATAGGGACTCACCTCCTCTAGTCAGGGGAAGGGGATCACACACTTAGATAACCCCTGCTCACCCCCTTGGTAGCTTGGCAAAGCAGACAGGCTTATCTCCGAGGCAGTGCGTTAAGCATTTATGACCACATACAGTAATAAAGTGAATACACTACAAATGGACACGACACAGTAGTATTATAAAAATAAGGATTTTTATATAAGGCTTAGCACAAGACCAAATAACGACAAAAATATACCACAATCTTAATAAATACTCTTGGAAGGAAAAATAATAGTTCAAGTGTAGTTTCTTCTTAGCACAAAGTCTTTAGTAACAAAAGCAACTCTTCTTCTTTAAATCACAGTTCTTGGCAACAATGTAACCCACACGGGAGTCACACGACGTCGAGGCAAAGTTAATCCAAAGGTTCGGTGTCGACCGCGAGGAGCGCTACGTCGAGCCCGGAGTCGCACAGACCCCCACAACACAGTACCTTGGAAAAGCGAAGCACACGATCAGCGGCGTCAAGATGTCCGGCGTCGCGTCTTCGGCATCGATCGGGCCTCGGAGTCGGGGCGATCTGCAGCGGCGTCGACAGATGTCGGGCAGGAGCAGCGCTCACGAGGTGAAGCAGGATACGGCGTCGTCGTTGATGATGATGTTGCAAGAGTGAGCAGCGCTCACGGCGTCGAGAGGGCTCGGAGTCGATGCGATCAGCGGCGGCGCAGACACGGGGTCACTTGGAGCTGGAGCCGTGTTGGACTTGGCCCTTCTGGCAGGTTCACCCCTAGACTTTTTGCTTGTAATGGTGACCTGGTGATGGTGATTTTTGGGTTCTGCGCACTTTCACTGTGTCCCAGTGGAAAGTGCATGCGCACTCTGAGTGCATGTGATGAGATAGGCCTGCCCTCCCATAGGAATGCATGGGGAATGTATGTGTCCCTGGTAGTTCCTGATGCGTGGGGTGTACAGGTTCGAATTTGATATGTGCGAACTCGTGAGAGTGAATGCTTCGCAATGGTGTATGTGGCATGAGTGTGTCTTGTGTACAAATGCCACTTCTAGGACTTGGCATATTAATGTAAAATATGCCTGGCGTGTGATTGGCTGGAGCTGGCTGGTGAGCCTGGCTCCAGGAAGGCTGGATGGGTCTGCCCGGTGGTGAGTGTGAGATTAGCATGTTGATGGCTTGGGAGGAGTGCACCTGGTCCCCGATGGGCCTGGACTTTCCCCACACAATGCTGGCTCCGCCCCCTGTGGTGCGACTGATGACCCTAGCCCTGCCAGTGAATGAATTGGGTGGTTGAGCTATCATGGGTACTCCAAAACCAGCTGCGACTGGTTTCTCCCCCACCCTGCACCCTTAGACAAAGGAATGTGGTGTATAAAAATGGGGCTGTGTCCCCACAGAGGTTTTTCTCTTCCAGGATCCTGAGGGGGCTGCTGCTGCTGTCGCTGGACCAGAGGACCGCCACTTGGAGTATCTCCCTGCCTGGAGACCCAGTGTGCTGGCTCTGGGCCCAGCCTTGCCCCCCCCCTGCCTGCCTACAAGGACTTTTGCTGGACTTTGTTGTCCTATAGCGCCTGGGGGCGCTGCATTTGATTGGTAGCGCTTTTCTTTCCCCTTCTAGCGCTTAAGAGCGCTTTATTTTGCATTTAGCGCAGGGAGCGCTTTAAATTGCCTTTTAGCGCTGAGGAGCGCTTTACTTTTGAAGGCCGGTGTCCACCCGGCATTGGACCCGTTTTTGCCGATTTTCGGCGCATTGCCCACTGGTTTGTTGGCCCCACAGCGAGTGCCCACCTCGCTTTATATTTCATTAACACGGGAGCCCACTCCGTGTTTAAATCGCCGCCGCAGCCCGGGAGACCCGGCCGGGCCGCCGCGCTGCCTACGGCGACCCGGAAGTCCCGCCACCAGTCTCCCAGGGCCGCGCTGCTATTGGCTGCAGCCGCGACCCGGAAGACAGGCACAAGACGCCCGGACGAGGTCAGGACCGGCGAGTCTCCCTTCTGCTCCCCCGGTCTGGGGAAGCCTAGGAGTGTCCCCGGGAGACACAGCAGAGGAGCCGTCCCAGAGAGGAGCCCCTGCCCGCCAGAGTCCCGGTGATTGCTGCTCGTGTCTCCTTGTTCTCCCGGTGAGTGCGCAGTGGTGGCAAGAGAAGGGAGGGGGCGCCGGGGCACATTGTCGGTGCCCGCCCCTCCCCCCTAGTGAAAGGCTCGTGGGGGCCTTACCTGTTGTTGAGCCGGCTGAGGCTCTGGGGGCATTTGCTTTGTTTAGGAGCCCAGAGGGGCTCACAGCGCCACCGTGATTCTGCGAGCCCAGAGAAGGCTCAGGGGCATTCCTGTGTTCGAGCCCACGAGGCTCCACGCCCACCTCGGTGACGAGCCCTGAGAGGCTCAGGAGGGCCAATTCTTGTTTGAGAGCCTGAGAGAGGCTCAGGAGGGCCAATTCTTGTTCAGAGCCCGGCGAGGCTCACAACCCAGATTCGTTCTGCGAGCCCAGAGAGGCTCTAGGGTCCCAATTTTGCTTCGAGTCCCCAGGAGGGGGACTCCAACGGCGGCCATTATTGTGTTTAGAGCCCCAGAAAGGCTCAGGAGCATTGCGTATTGTAGAGCCCAGCGAGGCTCTTTGGGGGACAGTAGATTTGGTCAGAGCCTGCGAGGCTCCAGCGTTGGCCCTCCCCATTGTCTGCACCAGTTGCCCAGCACTTTGTGGGCAACTGCCACGTTTAGGCCCCCTGACACTGGGACACAGGGCGTCCTAGCCCCAACAAGGCCAGAGAACCTAGGGACAGTCACAGGTGGTGACTAATGTGAGTTTTTGCGCAATTGCTCGTGCTTGCACCTCTGAATGTGTTTTTATACGTCATGTGCCTTGCTCTTACACCGCTGAATGTATTTTATGCATCATGTGTTATTTGTACCTCTGAATGTGTTTAGGCGTCATGTGTTTCCTCCCTTACACCTCTGAATGTATGTTATGCATCATGTGTTATGTGTTTACACCCCTACAGGTATTGTGATACTTAGGTGGTTGTTTTTCTCCTAGTGCAGGTGGTGCTAGTGAGGTCCTGGTTACCAGTAGTTACTGGTTGTGTACTTTATGTTCTATTTGATGCTAAAGTGAATATTATTCTATGTTCTAAGTGCTAATTCTACCTAGTGCTAAGTTCTAAAAGTGCTGATTCCTGACAGTGGTCCAGGTGGCCCTGTCTTGTAAATATCCCCTGTAAATTCTGCCCGTGCCTGTTAGCACATTGTAAAGTGTGTGTTTTATCTAATGTGTTTTGGTGTAATACAAAGGCTATTTTGATATATAACCTTGTGTGGAGTTTCCTTTGTGGTGGGCCTTGGGTGTTGTTGCTGGGCTGCATGCGCAAATACTTTACTCATATCGCCTCCAAGTTTAGCCTTGCTGCTCGCGCCACATTACCTAGAGGGTGAGCAGGGGTTATCTTGGCGTGTAACTCCCTTGCCCTGACTTAGAAGTGGTGGTCTCTGACTGACTTTGGCGCAAGCCCTGGCCAGCCAGGGATCCCATTTCTAACAAGCCGAACTCGCTACTCACTGGCGTCGCTACTAGCGTCGATCGGGCCCGGCGGCGAGGAAGCGGGACACTGGAGCCGTTACTCACGATGTCGAGCTGGATTCGGCGGCGTCCGTTGGCGTCGAGATTGCTGGATTCTTTCAGAGGTGCTGGATTTTCAGGTTAGAGCAACAAGCACTTTTAGCAAATATATGAAGTCCTTTGGCCCTGTGACTTCAACAGGAGGCTGGCACTCTTTCAGCCCTTGGAGATTTTCTTTAGCAAAGTTTGAGAGTACACACTCAGTTCCTCTCTCCTGGTTCCTTGGCAAAAATAAAGAAGCAACTGCAGGATTCCCCCAGCAAACAGCTCTCTAGCAGAAGGGGTAGGCAAGTCCTTGGATAAGCAGGCTTCTTGTCCTTGGTTCAGGGTTCCTTGTCAGAATTGATCTAAAGTCTTGGTTCAGGGGTCCTTCTCTTATACCCCTTTTTGGCTTTGATCCCTTTGTCCATGCAGGGTAATTCCCCTGATCCTGGGTTTGTTATGGGTGTAGCCAGGCAGAGGCACCTTGCCTATTCACTGTGCAGGGCTGGGTCCTCAGACGCCCAGCAGGAGGTGGAGCCAGTATTGTCACTGGCAGGAGCAGAGCTAACAGTCGCCCGGCAGGAGGTGGAGCCAGCATTGTAACAGGCAGGGCAGGCTATCAGGAACTACTCTCCCCCTACTCTCAATGCAAATGCACCACTCACCCCACACTGACTCATTCAGAAAACTGGAGCCACCCAGCCCCTGTCACACACACACCAAACCAGCAGAAACCAGAAATAGTTAGACAAGAAAATAGCCACTTTCTAAAAGTGCTATTTTCAAACCCAGAGTCCAAAAACCATCCACACAAACGGATGCGTTATTAAACCCCGAGTTCAGGGATACCAAACTCGACATTGCACCATGCTCCCCGAGCCAGCTAGGATTATAGCATTAATAATCCTGGCAGCCCATTCAAACTAATGGAGAGCAGGTAACCTCACAATAGTGAAAAACGAATATGGCTGTAATTCACTATTAGGACATGCCAACTTGGTCAGGCTTGTCCTACCTCATGCTTGCAATGCACCCTGCCCGTGGGCCTACCATAGGGGTGACTAACATGAAGTTAAGGGAAGGTTTAGGGACTGGCAAGTAGGTGTACTTGCACAGTCAGCATGACAGTACCAGACTGCACGTAGGTCTAGCAATGGCAGACCTTCAGACATACTTTTACTAGGCCGCTCTTGTGGGTGGCACAACATGTGCTGCAAGCCCACAAGCAGCATTTGTATTTACAAGCCCTGGCACTCCTGGTGCACTAGACTAGGGACTGACAGTAAACCAAATAAGCCAAACATGGAATTCAATCAATACAGTAATTTTACATAGGGAGCACTTGCACTGTGGCACTGATCAGCAGTGGCACAGTGCCCAAAGCAATATACCAGCAAAAACATCGTAAACAGAGGAGGCAAACAGGAAAAAAATGGAGGAGAGACTCAGGCCAATGATGTCAGGTCTAACACGTGTCCCCTCCAGCTGAAATGTGCGGAGAACTACCCTTGATCTAGGGAGTCCTCATCACTAAGGCGGAAAAATCTGGACAGACCATCAGCATTGGCGTGATCTGTACCAGGGCGGTGTTCCACCGTGAAGTCCATACCCTGTAGGGAAATGGACCACCTCAACAGCTTTAGATTCTCACCCCTCATCTGCATCAACCATCTGAGGGGTCTGTGGTCTGTCTGAACCTGGAAGTGAGTCCCAAACAGGTAGGGTCTTCGCTTCTTCAGCGCCCAGACCCCAGCAAATGCTCCTCGCTCTATCGCACTCCACCTCTGTTCCCTGGGAACTAACCTCCTACTAATGAAGGCTACAGGGAAGTCTCGGCCCTCTTCATTCACCTGATCTAGAACAGCCCCCACGCCATGCTCTGAAGCGTCCGCCTGGACAACAAATTCTTTAGAAAAGTCGGGTGCCTGGAGTATGGGTGCTGTGCACATTGCAGTTTTCAGGGTGTCAAAGGCCGTCTGACAGGCGTCAGTCCAGATCACATTTCGTGGCTGCTTCCTGGAAGTCAGCGAAGTCAAGGGGTGCACAATGTTACCATAATCCTTGACAAACCTCCTGTAGTAACCCGTGAGACCTAGGAAGGCTCTCACCTGAGTTTGGGTTTTGGGCGGTGCCCAAGCCAGGATGGTATCTATCTTGGGTTGCAGGGGGGCCACCTTGCCGCTCCCTATTTGGTGCCCCAAATACGCCACTGAACCCTGCCCAATCTGGAACTTACTGGCTTTGATTGTGAGGCTTGCTCTGCGCAGGGCCAACAACACTTCCTGGAGGTGGCGCAAGTGTTCCTCCCAGCTGGCGCTGAACACTGCAATGTCGTCCAGGTAGGCGGCACTGAAATCCTCCAGTCCTGCCAAGACCTGGTTGACCAACCTCTGGAAGGTGGCAGGGGCATTCTTCATCCCAAAGGGCATAACCCGGAACTGGTAGAGCCCATCTGGTGTGGAGAATGCTGACCTCTCTTTTGCCCCATCAGTTAAGGCGATCTGCCAGTACCCAGACGTTAGATCAAACGTACTAAGGTACCGGGCAGCCCCCAACCGATCTATGAGCTCATCAGCTCTGGGGATGGGGTGCGCGTCAGTCTTGGTGACTGAATTGAGTCCTCGGTAATCCACACAGAACCGAAGTTCTGGTGAAGCACCAGGCGCTGCAGCCTTCGGGTCCAAGACCACTGGGCTGGCCCAAGGACTGCTAGAGGACTCAACCACCCCTAAGGCAAACATTTTGGAGACCTCCTCCTTAATGTATGCTCTGACCTTGTCAGTCACCCTGTAAGCCTTGTGCTTTACAGGAGTGCTGTCCCCGGTGTCCACGTCATGGACACACCAGTGAGTGACACCAGGAATCAAGGAGAACAGATCAGGGAATTGTCCCAACAGTTTGCGACAATCTTGCTGCTGCTCAAGGGTCAGTGTGTCAGAGAGGACAACACCATCCACTGACCCATCTTGCTCTTTTGCATACAGGAGTTCAGGAAGAGGCTCACTCTCCTCCTCCATTCCAGCATCTGTAGCTAGGAGCATGCCCACTTCGGACCTTTCTAAGTGGGGCTTTAACCGGTTGGCATGCAGGACCCTCAAGGGGTTCCTGGGAGATTTCAAGTGCACCAAGTAGGTGACATCGCTCTTCTTCTCCACAACCTTAAACGGTCCAGTCCACCGGTCCTTGAGCGCACAAGGTTCCACAGGGGACATGACCAAAACTTCTTGACCAGGCTGAAGTTCGACCAGAGTGGCATTCCGGTCGTACCACCGCTTTATCTCTTCCTGGCTGGCCTCCAGATTTGCCTGAGCAAGAGTCTGGTTCTTAAAGGCCAGCATGTAACTGTATACATCCTGGGGAGGTTTCCTGGGAGATTGCTCCCAGCCTTCTTTGACCAGACTCAAAGGTCCTCTTACCGGGTGTCCATACAAAAGCTCAAAGGGGCTGAACCCTAGAGACTTCTGTGGCACCTCACGGTAAGCTAACAGCAGGCATGGCAAGAGGACGTCCCATTTACGCCTCATTGGTTCTTCAAGACCCATGATCATGACTTTAAGGGTCCGGTTGAATCTCACAACCAGCCCATTACCTTGAGGGTGGTAAGGAGTGGTGAACTTGTAGGTTACCCCACACTCCTTCCACAGAGACTTCATATAATTGGAAATGAAGTTGGTTCCCCGGTCTGACATCACCTCTCTGGGGAACCCCATGCGGGAGAAAATACCCATCAGTGCCCGTCCCACCATGGGGGCTGTCACTGTTCGGAGAGGGATGGCTTCCGGGTACCATGTGGCATGGTCCACCAAGACCAGGATGAACCTGTTGCCCAGGGCTGTCTTGGGGTCCAGGGGCCCAACAATGTCAATCCCCACCCGGTCAAAGGGGGTACTGATGACTGGAAAAGGTTGGAGGGGAGCCTTCTGCTTCCTTCCGCTTTTCCCACTTACCTGGCAAGTGTGACAGGTTTTACAATGGATGTCTACATCCCTTCTCATCTGAGGCCAATAAAAATGGGTGACAAGCCTGTCATAGGTCTTGTCCTACCCCAGATGTCCAGCTAACGGAATGTCATGAGCCAAACCCAGTAGGAAGACTCGGAAGCGCTGGGGTACCACCAGCACACGGGCTGACCCAGGCTCAGCAGCCTTAGGCTCGCTATACAGGAGGTCGTTCTCCCAGTAGACAAAATGTGTCCCTGACTGATCACCTGCGGTTTGGGCTGAGGCCTGCTGCCTCAAACCCACAAGAGAAGGGCACACTTTCTGTTCTGCACAAAATTCTTCCCTGGAGGGACCACCATCCTGCTGCCAGTGGGTCAGCTCGGGCAGGTCTCCCAGTTCAGCAACTTGTTGCCCTGTGGGCTCCAGGGCATCCCCCTCAGGGTCTGCCTCCTCCTGGACCACGGAAACTATGGGGGGCGGTTTCCCGCGCCTCCTGCCTCTTCTCTTCACAGCTGGGTCCTGGGCCATACTTTCAGGCTCCGGGACCCCATCAACACCCTTCCTTGCTGTCATCGATCGAGTGGTTGCACACACCCACTCTGGCACATCCAACATTTTCAACTGTGTCTCTCGCTTCACCTTAGCCCAAGGGGAGTCTTCCAAATCATTGCCCAGGAGACAATCAACAGGCATGGCGGGCCTCACAGCAACTTGAAGAGTACCTGAAACCCCCCCCCCCATTCAAAGGGGCCCTGAGCTACCTCACACTCTTTCTGGGAGTTGTCAGCAGCTATCACAGGGTAGAATGCGTGGGGAACCACCTGCTCTCTGGACACCAAGTGACACTTGACAGCTGTCACACTCGCTCCGGTGTCTCTGAGAGCTTCCACTCTATGGCCATTAATGGTCACCGACTGCCTATATTTATTAGTGTTACTAGGCAGAGGGGGTGGAGGGACCATTTCCATGTCTCCTAGCGAGACCAGGGACATCTCTGCGGGGCCCCTCCCACCAGGGGCAACCATCTCCTCCCCTCCAGGGCTACTCTCGCCAACTGATGGGGGGGTGCACGTGGTGGTGCATTAGAGTCCCTCATGGGACACTGGGGATCATAAAAATGATGTCCTACCTGCTTACAAACATAGCAGGTCATTGGGCCCCTATGAACAGGTTTACCTGTCGGGCCCCTGGCTTCTTCACAGGGGGAGGCTGGGAACCTTTCCCTTGGTTCCCTTGGGGATTACTTTGGGGCCCTTTCTGGAACTCCCTCTGTTTACTCTTGTCCCCCCCACTCTTCTGCTGGGGACCCTGCCCACCTTTGGCTGAGTCTCCCACTGGACCCTTGTGGACCCTGGTACTGACCCAGCGGTCCGCCTCCTCAGCAAGTTTTCTAGGGTTAGATATCTTGCTATCAATAAGGTGCTGGCGCAGCTCTGGAAAACAGTTATTAGACAAGTGCTACCAAGCAAACAAATCATAAAGAGCTTCATAATTTTCCACTTTGCTGCCCTTTACCCAACCATCCATGGCTCTGCAAAAAAATGACACATATTCAACCCACGTAATACCAGGCAATTTCTTACATTCTCTAAAGGTTTGTCTGTACTTTTCTGGGGTTAGGCCATACCTTAACATTAAAGCATCTTTCATATGAGCATAAGACATCCTATCCTCAACAGGCAAGTCTAACAGGGTATCCCTCCCCTCATTCACAAAGCGACCCCACAACCCCGCTCCCCAATTCTTCTCAGGGACCTGGTGGGCCAACAATGCTAACTCATATGCTTTAAACCATTGACCAATATCCTCATTCTTCTGAAAATCTTTGATCACATATTTGGGAAAATAAAACCTACTTTCTGCAGGCACAGATGGGATGCTGCCACCAGAGGGATTCAATTCTAAACTCTTAGCTTGGAGCTCCATTTCCCTCACCATTTTTTCACGCAGAAAAGCTATCTTTTCTCTTTCAAACTCCAACCTTTTGATCTCCATATCAGCTTCTCTTCTGCCTTTTGCATTTTCTAACTCCCATTTCCATGTTGTATGCACGCTCCTTCTCCCTTTCTTCTCTTTCTTCAGGGGTAAGACCTTTAGAGGACACACTGCTACCGGGAGGAGACACGGGCCCATTCACTGGCACCTCCTCCTCCCCTTCCCCTGGCGGTACCACCACCGCCTCAGAGGGATCTCTGGCCTCTAACCAGGCCTCCAAGGCTTTGAGATAGTTTTCCTTAATCTTGAGGCCTGTGGGTAGGGACTTTAAACTGCTTGCAACAGTGTTTCAGGTCATGTAACTTGTAGTCGTTTATCTTTGCTCTATCAAATTCCTCCACAACAACAACAGGGGTAGTGACTCCGGCATCACTCATGGTCAAAACTGGCAGTGTTCAAAAAATCAAGCTTCAGAAAAGCGGAGAACAAAAATAGAATATCCTACCATAAAATAGATTGTGGCTGCGCTATGGTCTGCTTTCACTATGTAGCGCACGCTAATCACTGCACATGGGTCATAAATGCAAAGTTCAAATCCTCACCGCTGACCCACCAATGTTAGACTTGGCTGTCTCTAGTTGACAGAGGTATACACTTCTGACAAATAGGGACTCACCTCCTCTAGTCAGGGCAAGGGGATCACACACTTAGATAACCCATGCTCACCCCCTTGGTAGCTTGGCTAAGCAGACAGGCTTATCTCAGAGGCAGTGCGTTAGGAGCATTTATGACCACATACAGTAATAAAGTGAATACACTACAAATGGACACGACACAGTAGTATTATAAAAATAAGGATTTTTATATAAGGCTTAGCACAAGACCAAATAACGACAAAAATATACCACAATCTTAATAAATACTCTTGTAAGGAAAAATAATAGTTCAAGTGTAGTTTCTTCTTAGCACACAGTCTTTAGTAACAAAAGCAACTCTTCTTCTTTAAATCACAGTTCTTGGCAACAATGTAACCCACACGGGAGTCACACGACGTCGAGGCAAAGTTAATCCAAAGGTTCGGTGTCGACCGCAAGGAGCGCTACGTCGAGCCCGGAGTCGCACAGACCCCCACAACACAGTACCTTGGAAAAGCGAAGCGCACGATCAGCGGCGTCAAGATGTCCGGCGTCGCGTCTTCGGCATCGATCGGGCCTCGGAGTCGGGGCGATCTGCAGCGGCGTCGACAGATGTCAGGCAGGAGCAGCGCTCACGAGGTGAAGCAGGATACGGCGTCGTCGTCGATGATGATGTTGCAAGAGTGAGCAGCGCTCACAGCGTCGCGAGGGCTCGGAGTCGATGCGATCAGCGGCGGCACAGACACGGGGTTACTTGGAGCGGTAGCCAAACTCGCTACTCACTGGCGTCGCTACTGGCGTCGATCGGGCCCGGCGGCCGGCTTCGAGGAAGCGGGACACTGGAGCCGTTACTAACGATGTCGAGCTGGATTCTGCGGCGTCCGTCAGCGTCGAGATTGCTGGATTCTTTCAGAGGTGCTGGATTTTCAGGTTCCATCAACAAGCACTTTTAGCAATGGAATGAAGTCCTTTGGCCCTGTGACTTCAACAGGAGGCTGGCACTCTTCCAGCCCTTGGAGATTTTCTTTAGCAAAGTTTGAGAGT
Source organism: Lissotriton vulgaris (assembly GCF_964263255.1). Taxonomy (NCBI): domain Eukaryota; kingdom Metazoa; phylum Chordata; class Amphibia; order Caudata; family Salamandridae; genus Lissotriton; species Lissotriton vulgaris. The sequence continues at coordinate 678,211,609 of NC_141700.1, read as the reverse complement.
ACATACTCAGTTCCTCTCTCCTGGTTCCTTGGCAAAAATAAAGAAGCAACTGCAGGATTCCCCCCAGCAAACAGCACTCTGGCAGAAGGGGTAGGCAAGTCCTTGGATCAGCAGGCTTCTTGTCCTTGGTTCAGGGTTCCTTGTCAGAAGTGATCTAAAGTCTTGGTTCAGGGGTCCTTCTCTTATACCCCTTTTTGGCTTTGATCCCTTTGTCCATGCAGGGGAATTCTCCTCATCCTGGGCTTGTTGTGGGTGTAGCCAGGCAGAGGCACCTGGCCTATTCACTGTGCAGGGCTGGGTCCTCAGACGCCCAGCAGGAGGTGGAGCCAGTATTGTCACTGGCAGGAGCAGAGCTATCAGTCGCCCGGCAGGAGGTGGAGCCAGCATTATATCAGGCAGGGCAGGCTATCAGGAGCTACTCTCCCCCTACTCTCAATGCAAATGCACCACTCACCCCACACTGACTCATTCAGAACTCTGGAGCCACCCAGCCCCTGTCACACACACACCAAACCAGCAGAAACCAGAAATAGTTAGACAAGAAAATAGCCACTTTCTAAAAGTGCTATTTTCAAACCCAGAGTCCAAAAACCATCCACACAAACGGATGCGTTATGGGGGTGTGGCTTGGACGCCGATCGGGATGGCGGCGTGAGCTTGCAGCTCCGCGCAGGGTCCCACTATTTCTCCTGAAAACTACACCCGGGGAGACCCCTGATCGGCGCAACTGGCCTGCGAGGTGTTGGGGAACCACTGGAGAGCGGCTGAGAGCTCTTGGGAGACCGCTCGTACCGTCGAGACCTTGAGAGACGAACCTGAGGTGTTGCCCGGAGTGAGAAGAAAATGGCGGCGGAGAAGGACGATGGTCTCTGAACCGAAACCGAGGTGGACTGGCGTCGGCCTGCGGGGTGGCCTGCCTTCTGCGAGATTGGAGTTACGGGGGCGTGCTGGCACGGACCTGTGGGGCAAAGCTGGGGGCCTGGAGGTCAGTGTTGGACTGGTGTACAATCTGAACGCACCCGTTTGTACCTCCCCCCCCCTCCCCCCTCCCCCGGCCCTGGCGACAGTGGAGCAGGCGGCCCTGGCACTCCTGGTTCTTTGAGTTGCCGGCACAGCAGAGGTACTCCACCATAATAACTGTTGGTGCGCACGTCCCCCGGGCAGAGGATACCGGGCTTTGGAGAAGACCGGGAGTGTCCGTGTGACAACGACAGAGGCACCTAAGATGGCGGCTGCAGGAGGGGCAGCCATTATGGAGCAGGGCCGGGAGGACTCAACCGCGCTGTCTCAGGTCGGTGAAGCCCGAGCCTCACCGCTGATGATGGAACAAGAGCAGAGGCTGAACAGCGCCTGGATACTATCTTGGAGGCCATCACCTCGACTAAGGAGGCATTGCAGCAGGACATTGCGCAGGTCACCACGGGGTTGGGTCTCCTGAGGGCGGATCATGCCAAGCTGGCGGACAAAGTAAAGGACCATGAGCAGCTGCTTCTAGACCTGAAACCGGCGGTGGTGACCGCGGAACATAAGATTACGGACATCCTCTACCGTTTGGACACGCTGGAGAGACGAGCGGAGGATGCCGAAAGCCATAATCGACGGAACAACTACGGGTCGTAGGCCTGCCGGAGAGAATTGAAGGGGATGATGCAGTGGCCTACATGGAGAACTGGTTCCGGACGGTGGTGGCACAGGAGGGCCTCTCATCCTTCTTCTCGTTGGAATGGGCACATAGGGTGCCGGCTCGCCCACCGGCGCTCGGCCGCCCTCCTAGACCGATGGTGGTGAAGCTCCTCCATTATAAAGATCGGGACCTGTTAATACAGAAAGCTCGAGCATTGGGCCCATTTGAGGCGGAAAATAGCCGAGTCACGATTTTCCCGGACTATACGCAGGCAGTCCAGAAGAACAGGGCATCCTTCCTGGCGGTGAAAAAGGAGCTGAGGGAGGAGGGCATCCAGTACTCATTGCTCTTCCCGGCTAAGCTGCGAGTAATCCTGGATGGGAACACTCAATTTTTCCAGACTCCTGATGAAGCGTGGTCATGGTTAGAATTGTATCGTGCCGGCACGGACAGGACTGGCAAAAGTCAGCGAGAGAGGCCTAAACCGCTTCAGGTCCGCAAATCCCAATGGATCCGCTCACGTAACAAGCTTCAAAGAGCGAAACGGGAGGCTCAAATGGCTGCGGACAAAAGAGGGGCGCTGGCAGCGACGGCGAGTATCACACGGTCGCAACAGGAGAGTGACCTGGTTGTATCGGACTCTGGTGAGGACGGAGGCAGGACCGGAGAGGAATTTTCGGAGGCAGAGAGCTCGAAGGGCCCGGCGGTCACCCCACAGACGTCCGACGGGATCTTTAATGGCTGACTCATATATGGGACTTGTGACACTGTACTTCTCGCAGAGAATTATTCAGTTGGTATTAGAAGGGCTGCCAGGTAGGGTGTGGCATCAGCACTGCGGGATGGAAGGCGCAGGGCGCGGGCTCCGCCTGCCCGGGTCGGCGATAATTCACCCCCTCTGGGCCCTTAAGGCCTTCTGTGGTGGCGACCACAGATTAGTCTGATGTGTGTTGTGTTTAACGTTTGGATCAGGGCTGAAATTGGGTTTGTAGGCTCTTCTCCTGGGGAGTGGGGTTTGGGGAGTTTTTTCTATGATTCTTTTGGGGGGGGGCAACTGCTACGATGTGGGGAATGAATGGCCACACCTGAACTGGATCGTTATGCTTTGGCATGGGGACGTTACCTAACTTGAAATGTCTAACTTGGAATGTCCGAGGACTGCGAACTATGGTCAAACGCCACAAAGTGCATGCTTATTTGGTGAGGCGGGGGGTCCAGATTGCAATGTTGCAGGAGACTCATTTAACTAAACAGGAATGCACTGCGCTACAGAAGAGATGGCGAGGTCAGGTCTTTGGAACCACTTATTCCGCGTTCGCTAGAGGGGTTCTGATATGGGTTCGAGTGGGGATACTGTTCCAGATGTTGAATCAGCTGGTGGATCCTGAGGGTAGATATGTGGCGGTGGAGGGGAGGTTGTATGGCCGGGATGTGGTTTTGTGCTGTGTATATGCCCCGAATGTTGACCAGGCTCGCTTCTTTGATGGCCTATCGTGCTCACTGGCCTCTTTCTTGGCGGGTCCTGTGCTTCTGGGAGGGGACTTTAACTCAATCACTGATGTGGCATTGGATAGGTCTCACCCACCACTGGTTGATTCCCCAGTACGTAGACTAGCTGCACACAGGAAGGATTGGCAGGAGAGGTGGGGTCTTCTTGATGTGTGGCGGGAGCAACACCAGGGTGGTAGGGATTATTCCTTTTTCTCGGCCCTCCATGCTCTACACGTCAGGTTCGACTCGGTCCTGTGCAGTGGTTCCCTAGCTACATTGGTCACCCATACGGAGTACCTGACCAGGACCATCTTGGATCATAATCCTTTGTTGGTGCACGTACAATGGCAGCGTGCGAGATCCGCGATTCCAACATGGCGGCTTCGGCCCGACACCTTTGAGGACTCGGTGTTTAGTGACGCGGTCCAACGGGGCATAGACCAATACTTTGATGAAAATGAGGGGACAGCCAATAGTAGGTCCACTGAATGGGACGCGATGAAAGTGGTGGTGAGAGGAGTGTGCATGGGTAGGTTTTCGAATGCCCGAACGTCGGTGTTGAATGCGCTTGCTAGTGCGGAAGAGAGGTTGAGGGGTCTGGAACGGCGTAGACCGGACCGGCGGGACTTACAAGCCGGGTTATTGGAAGCCAAGGAGGTAGTGGCTACCGAAACGGAACGGCTGCGGAGCTATGATTATAGACAATATGCCATCAAAGCACATGCTGAAAGGGATAAGGTAGGCACGTTACTGGCCAGGCTCGCTAATCCTGAATTCAGAGGCTGCCCAATCTTGAGCATAAAAAATGCATCGGGGGAGATGGTTTATTCACAAACAGCGGTGATGGAATGTTTTCGGACCTACTATGCTGAGTTGTATGAGTGTCAACTGGGGGTGGAGGCCTGGGAGATCAGTGATTACTTGGAATCGATGCCGCTTCCGGTGCTGGATGACGACGATGCGAAGGACTTGGGAGGGCCTATCACGCTCGCCGAGATCAGGGCGGTCATTAAACATATGGCGAGGAACAAAACGCCCGGGGTGGATGGCCTGCCGATTGAATTTTATCAGAAGTACGTAGACAGTTTGGCGCCTAGATTGCTGGTGGTGTACGGGGAGGCTCACATGCTGGGGAGTCTGCCCAGATCAATGAGGGAGGCGTTGATAGTGCCATTGCTGAAACCCGGCAGAGAGGCGTCCGATGTAAGGTCATATAGGCCGTTGTCCATGCTGACAGTGGACTACAAGATATTGAGCCGTATTCTAGCCACCAGGTTGGCCCCGCATATGACCAGGCTGGTGCACAGGGACCAAGCGGGGTTTATCCCTACGAGGAACCGGCGCTTAATATTCGTCGTCTAATTGGGATATTGGACGGCGCGACGGAAGCGGACGGTGACCCGGCGGTGTTGTCTGTGGATATTGAGAAAGCCTTTGATAGCCTGGAGTGGGTCTACTTAGAGGAAGTCCTGGTTAAGTTTGGCCTTGGCGAGGGGTTTCGTAGATGGACGAAGGTGTTGTATTCTTCGGCCACAGCGAGGGTACGCCTGGGCACTCTGGTATCCGCGGACTATCCAGTTTGTAGAGGGACGAGACAGGGGTGTTCGCTCTCCCCATTGCTGTTTGCACTGGCGACGGAACCGTTAGCAGCGCGCGCCAGGTCGGGAGTCATGTACGCGGGGATCGAAAGAGGTGAGCAGTCGCACTATATATCTTTGTATGCAGACGATTTGCTGCTGTATATGGCGGACGCGGAGCAGGCTCTGGAGGGGGCAATGGATATGTTGTCCGAGTTTGGTCGGTTGTCGGGCCTCAAGGTTAATTGGACGAAGACTTGTATCTTTCCGCTCAGGGCAGACACGCCATGTCCCCCTCGTGCTATAGGGGTGGTCTGGGAGCCATCTTGCTTCACTTATTTAGGAGTCCGAATCTACCACGAGGTCGCGAACTTATTGGAGGGTAACATTGGGCGATGTATAAGAGCACTGAGAGGCTGTATGTCCTTTTGGGCTTCCCTCCCTCTGTCTGTGTTGGGTAGAGTAGCTCTACTGAAGATGGTGGTGCTCCCACGGTTACTTTATTACTTCCGCACGCTGCCCATTTGGATCCCTCAGAGGATCTTTAAGGACCTGCGGACGATGATAATCGACTTCCTTTGGGGGCACGGTCGCCGCAGAGTGGCATTGAACACCTTGCTTCGACCCAAGCTTGAGGGGGGGATGGCGGTCCCCGACTTTGAGTTGTACTACTTGGCCGCGCAGCTTCAGGTTCTCACGCAGCACGTGGCTAGGGTATTCAGAGGGCCAGAACACGAACGAGAGCACGGTATACAACGTCATGTCCTGGCTTACATTATCATGCAGCAGAAACTGGAGTTACGAGGCCTCACCATGGAGGAGAAGACGCTCAGGTTGTGTTGGCAAAGGAGTTTGAAGAGAGCGAGGGCGTCCCGACCGTATGCACCGGAGATACCGTTGGGAATGTTGACTGCGCTGCCGCATGGGGGCGATTGGTCTCTGCTACTGGAGTGGGAGGAGCTGGGACTGCAAGTGGTGGGTGATCTGTATATTGATGGGACGCTGGTCCCCTTCCAGACGCTGCAGGAACAGTTTGGGCTGCCGGAGGGGAGCTTCCTCTTACATGCGGCTGTGGTAGCGGCAATGCAGAAGCACTGGAAAGGAGGGCTCCTTGAACCGGAAACGACTATGGCTTGCCAGTATGTCGTGATGGCCGCAAGTACATTTAAAGCGGTGACCTGCCTCCATAATAGGATGCTGCATGAGGGGTTGGATCCGCTACTAGGCCTGAAGTTGAAGTGGGAACTTAGCATAGGTAGGCCCATTCCGGACACGGTGTGGGGTCATATCCTTAAGCGTACGTGGAAGGGTACAAGGAACGCACGCTTTCAGCAGGTACATTTTTACATTCTGCACAGGGCTTACCTGACCCCGGAGAAGATTAAATGGTTTTTTCAGGTGCAGGAGGCGAGATGTCCGAGGTGCCTGGCACTGGAGGCTGATATAGATCATTTGTTATGGGGCTGTCCGAAGCTGGAGACTTACTGGGCGGAGGTTGGGGAACTCCTAAATGCAGTGACCGATCGGGAGGTGGATTTTGATATGGCGGCATGTTTGTTGCTCTGGTTCCCACACACGAAGAATACAAAAGTGACGAGTAAATTCATTGATCTGGGGCTGATACTGGCGCAGAGGGAGATCACTTGGCATTGGAAGTCCAGGGAGGGACCGTCAGTAAGAAGATGGGTGAATGAACTGCTGAGGTGGTCTGAATGTGAGAGTGTGCTCCGTCTGAGACAGGCAGTCAAGCTTGACAATGAAAAGAGCCTAGAAATGGCGAGAGCGTGGGAGATGATAGTCCAGGCATTGCGTGATTCCATGGTGGAGGACGAAGACTGAATTGCTTGTGTATGTGGGCTCCATGAGGCTTATGAGTATAGAGGTATCAATTGATCTGTAGCGAGACCCATAGTAGCGTTAGGAACATGGCCCTCATCGTTAGCGGTTGCTGGGGGGGGGATGGGTGTTTTGGGGTTGTTGGGGGGGGAGGGGGGGGGGGGGGGGGTTAGGCACCGGGACCCAGGTCGGGAGGCAGCAGTGATCCCCGGGGTTGGAACTTTCCCAGCGTGACGGGAGAGCTTGGATAGGCGGTGGGGTAGAGACAGGGACACATGGAACTGATATGATAGGAGCCCACCATCCTATGGACTGGGGATCAGGATTGTGAGTATCACCTGTGTAACTGGAATGTTCGTGCATGTTAGACGGTGTTGGGGGAGGGTTAGGTGTTTAGGGGGGTAAAATGCAGATACACAAAGCGGTTATTGACCAATTGTCCCTCAGGGATGCTCACTGTGATGTTCTTGCTGGAAGTTTGGATTACTACGCCGCCCGGCCTCTGGGATACGGGCTGAATGGCTGTGTACAATCTATGGTTTATTTTATCCGTGCGGGGGGACACCATGAGTGCGCTGGTTGATTTATTATATGCAATGGTTTCTAATTCTGCAATAAAAAAAAAAAAAAAAAAAAAAAACACTAACGGATGCGTTATTAAACCCTGAGCTCAGGGATACCAAACTCGACATTGCACCATGCTCCCCAAGCCAGCTAGGATTATAGCATTAATAATCCTGGCAGCCCATTCGAGCTAATGGAAAGCAGGTAACCTCACAATAGTGAAAAACGAATATGGCTGTAATTCACTATTAGGACATGCCAACTTGGTCAGGCTTGTCCTACCTTATGCTTACAATGCACCCTGCCCGTGGGCCTACCATAGTGGTGACTAACATGAAGTTAAGGGAACGTTTAGGGACTGGCAAGTAGGTGTACTTGCGCAGTCAGCGTGACAGTACCAGACTGCACGTAGGTCTAGCAATGGCAGACCTTCAGACATACTTTTACTAGGCTGCTATTGTGGGTGGCACAACATGTGCTGCAAGCCCACGAGCGGCATTTGTATTTACAAGCCCTGGCACTCCTGGTGCACTAGACTAGAGACTGACAGTAAACCAAATAAGCCAAACATGGAATTCAATCAATACAGTAATTTTACATAGGGAGCACTTGCACTGTGGCACTGATCAGCAGTGGCACAGTGCCCAAAGCAATATACCAGCAAAAACATTGTAAACAGAGGAGGCAAACAGAAAAAAATGGAGGAGAGACTCAGGCCAATGATGTCAGGTCTAACATACAGCATGGCAACATAATTACTTGTAAGTTCCATATAAACAAAAAGCACAAATACGTAAGCAGAAAAGCAGGCAAGGGGAAAGATTCAGGGGCGGGGGAAAGGCGCTGGGAAGTAGACCGGTAATGAGGGTGGGAAAGAGAAGGGGAGGGTGAAGGACACAGCATGGAAGGAGGAGGGGAAGGGCCACGGGGACACAAACCGGTAGACGAGTCAAAGCAACGTCCAAAGTCCAGTAAACTGTGATCCCAGGGGAAATGGTTTCACTTCTCTATCTCTGTTGCGGGAGGCTCCCTTTATGCAGTGGACTCTCTAGAGGGGTCTCTGAGACTCCAAGGCCTACATACTGGATCCTTCCCCCAAAAAGGGGAGAGGGAGTGCTTTGGCAAGGGGTGCCATACCATACCGCAGCTGTGAGTGGCTCCCTTGGCGCAGTGGACTCTCTCAGCGGGTTTGCTGAGACTCCAGAGTATAAATATTGGATCTTTCCCCAAGAAGGGTAGAAGGAGTGCTTAGTCAAAGGGCACAGAGGACAGGGGGCTAGGCAGACTAGCAGGCAAGGTGAGAGATTCAGGGGAGAGGGGATAGGAGCTAGGGAAGTAGACAAAGAGAGAAAGAGTACTAAATGGGAACATATTTAATTAATGAGTTATTATATAGCGCTGGCTAGACCCGAAGGAAACAGAACGCTTTACATGAGGACCAATAATGTTGCAATTTACATCAGTTAAAAGTTACATAAGTATAAAAAAAAGCATTTAAAGAACATAGGGGACAAAGTGAATGGCGCAGGGAAGGGTAAGTGGATAGGGTAAAGGGGTAGAAGGAAGATAAGACATAGAGACGAAGGGAAAATCTGCCCAAGGTCCGGATGGGTAGGTGATGGCGGGGGGGGGAGGGAGTCCACAACCTGTCTCCTCTTTAGCTCTATGGTAGCTCCACCGGGCATCAGCCAATTCGCTTGGTCTCTACGTGGGTACGTGCCGCAGGTTCCAAGTCCTGGTGTGTAAGCAGGTTAGGGGATAGGTTCAAGGTCAGGTCAATGTCCAATTGTTGTCCCATGGAAGTAAAACAACGTGGAGGGGACCACTATGAAAGCCATCTTGGGGTCAGGCAGGGGACTGTACTGTACACTGGTGTCCATCCTAAGGTCAGGCTCTGGCAGTTAGAGTCAATATCCAGGACAGTGGCCGCCAGAGAATAACAAATCCAGCGTGCACAAACCATCACACGCACAGACATGCACAAGTACACACAAATGTGAGCATCCGCTCTCATATTCGCACATACGCACAAGCACATATACGGAAACATCCAAAAAGCACACATATAATCCCATGCTCTAGTACAAAAACACCCAAGTACATGCACACGCAAACACCATCGCATCAACAGACATGCACAAGCACACACAAATGCGCTCACACTCTCATACACCCACAGACGCACGCGCACACACACAAGCACACATATAGAAACTACCAAAAAAAAAAAACACAAGCACACATCCAATCACATGCTCCAGAACAAGAATACCCAAGGACGTACACACAGGTACGTGCACACACACACACACACACACACACACACCCCATCACACGCACACACATGCACAAGCACACACAAATGTGCGCACACACTTTCATACGTGAACGGAGGGCGCACACAAGCATGCATACAGAAACATCCACACGCATAAGCACACATACAATCCCATGCTCTAGTACAAAAACACTCAAGTACATGCACACACCATCACACGCACAGACATAAGCACACAGAGAAACATCTGCATGCACAAACACAAGCACACTTTAAATCACATGCTCTAGAGCAAGAACACCCAAGTACATGTCCACACCATCACACGCACAGCCATGCAAGGGTACACACAAATGTGAACATAGTCTGCGATTTTTGGGGAGGCATATGGGCAGTTCACGGGTGCAGGCCACACGGTGTGCCCGTATGTCCCCCTCTCACTTAGCCTTGGAGTCTGGACTCGTAGGTCTCCAGTTGCTTGCGTTGTATGTCAGGGTGGTTTTCCTTCTGTGGGCCACACCCTCTTTGTGCTCTATTTCCACAAAGACTGTCCCCTGTCCCAATGTTTCTTCATGCCTCACAGGCAGGCACCTCACCGGGCCACCGTCTTAATCACCCTCAGCTGTGGCACGTGCCATGCTCCTCAGTCAGCGCCGTCCAGCCTCCAACACCAACCAGCTACTCTGCAGTGCTCCTGAGAACCCTTACCTCCCACGGATACAAGAAACATGCACCCTGGGTCTAAGGAAACAATTCCACGGATACAAGGAACATGCACCCTGGGTCTAAGGAAACAATTCCACAGATACAAGGAACATGCCCCCTGGGTCTAAGGAAACAATCCAAGTGTCCAGTCAGCTACAGCAGTCTGCTCCAGGGATCCGCCTTCCCTTCCTTTGCACTACCGGACGTGCACCATTCCTCTTGTTCGGTCCTCGCCTTTCTTTTGGCACTTTCTCAGCTTGGCCATCTTTGTGCACACCAGATCCCCCTCACTGCATGTCCTGGCACACTATGCCTGCGCTATATATCCGAACAAAGAAAAAGCAAAGGAAATGATGGACGGAGCGTTGACAAAACAAGCGCTCACCCCCAGTCAACTGATCTGGGTTTATTCCATCACCGTTCTTTAGCCCACTCTGCCACACCAGTTCAGACATGGCCATATGCAAATCAGTCTGACCCTGTGCCTCATGGGAACAGTCCAGCCCGAACTGCACTATACATCCACCATCAGTCAACTGGGTGATTATTATTAAGACTTCACCCGTAGGCTTCTCCCCCAATCCGCAACACCTCTCTCTGCGCCCCTGAAGCCCTTCTCTGTGTCTCTGCTACTAAGAAGCACGCCAGGAGGCTGCCTTTGTTGGCTCAGTCGGGTCCAACCTGGCTGCCCAGTCCACTACACCAGTGTTTCACCAGCCTTATCAGGGCTCAATACAGCGAGGTCACCGCTCATCAGGAGGTCCTGCCATCACTCAGCCCTCTGTGCAGCAGTGCTTTAAATGGGCCGGTACTCACCGGTACTGAGTACCAGCACTTCTTATTTTTACCAAGCTGAGTACCGGCACTTCTCCACCGTCAAGGAGAGTACCGGTACACAGGATCATATTCATGAGTTGGCCACTGGACGGCCCGAGGGCCAACTGTGAGCCGTTTGTTTAGCAGCATGTTTGCCGTCTGTCAGTATTATTCACCCCCTCCCCACCAGCTCGCCTGCTGAGAAATTGAGTCCATGATGGGCAGAGTTGAGGTGGTGAAATTGGCCTAAGGGGCCTCACTGGTGCCCAGGTGAGGTGGGAGGAGGTCAAATTACCTCCCCATGGGAGGCCAGTATTGTTCTTCCCCTGACCTCTATCCTGCTAACTCCGCACGAGCTCGGGACCCTGCTGTGCTCACTGTCTGCCACTGCTAGCTCTCCGGCCGTGGGACCTCCTGTCGAGGAGAAAGGAGGGAGAATGGGGGTAAGTAAAGGAGTAGGGAGTTTAAAGTAGGAAAATATAAAGGGGCAGAAGGGGAAGGGCAGATACATAGGGGAGAGATCCTGACGGCTTCGAGAGTAGAAGAGAGGCGCGGAGCTTACAGATTAGAACAGAGAGTGATAGGATACAATTGGGGTGAAGAGAGTGGGACAGAATTAGCTACAAACGGGAGAGAAGTGAGTGCCGGAGGGATCGCAAGATTCGAGATGTGAAAACAGATAGAGTGTATCTTTGTCTCTGAGAGAGAAACAAACTCGTAGAAGAAGTTAATCAGCAGGTATTTGAAAAGAAATGTATGGAATGTTATTGTTTGTGTGAGTGCACTCTTGAATAAATAAGGATTGCTCTAAATGCAAGCAAGTAGTAACATAAGAATTTTTATAATATTAAGCTGCAAATCTTACAAAACAAGAAAATATGAACATTTGGTGTTTGGCCTTATTTTTGTGTAACGAATTAACACATTTTGTTTATTTTCATACATTTCTAACATGTTATTTTCTATCCTGCAACCTGTGTAAGTGCCAGAGTCTCCCTTGTCCTAGACATTGATTAGCCTGGAAGGGATAATAGTACTGTTGATGGCTTGGCGCATTCGGGGTTTTAGCTATTGATCTGCATGTATGGGAAGTTTGAGACCACTATCCAGCCCAATGCAAGGGCAAAATGGATACTCAATAGAAGTGATTTGTATCACCATGTCTCACTCTGCCACTAACCCCGCCCCCTAGCCACGCCCCTAGCTCAATTTAATGAGTACCTGCACTTATTTTTCCTCATTTAAAGCACTGCTGCGCAGTGTTGTATAGTTCATGAGCGGAGCCCCGCTCTTCTCAGTATTCCTGAGGGTCCCCCAGTACTGCACCAATATTCGCTGGCAGCCGCAGCCCCTGGCCGCCAACTAGTCACAGCTGCTCCTGCGGTGCTTTCCTTTGTCCTGAAAAAGACACACACACACACACGTAACACCAGACATGCCAACCCTCCAGATTCAGGCGTGAGACTACCGATTTGAAGGCTAGTCTCCCGCCTCCCGATTCCTACAAGCAAAAACCCGATTCCTCTGGGGTTTCAGCTGAGAGGGCTTGGTATTGTGTAAAGTGCTAATTCTTCCAACAAAGAGTGGCGATGCAGGGGCTCTGGAAGGGGTGAAAAACGAACAAAGCGTCATTAACAAGGGAATCGTCTTTTAAAGACCTGCGAAGTAGGGGGGGGGCGGTTTCAGCCCGGGCTGCCACAGGGGGGTGGGGTGTGCATGCACTGGCAACACCCAGGCCAGTGCCCAACACTTTTATCACCCTCTATGCCTGGCTTATGCTTCATGCTTCTGGTAAGAAAAAAACGTGCATTTTCGTTTCAAATGTCCGATCCTGCAGCAGCCACTTCCAAAGCCCATACATGCCGTTAACACGATTCAAAGTCCCATAGTCACATCAGGGCCACCAGATATCCCCGCCCCACAATGCCCAAACCCGCAAATAATACACAAACACAGTATTAGGTTTGGGAAAAAATTGCTGCAGGTTTATTACATACAACATATGTAATGATGGTGGGTTAACTTACGGGCGATCCAGGGCAGGCCGCATTCTCGCCACCTGCCCGCCTTTTGAGCCAAACAGCACAGTGGTGAACCACCCAACTGCTGCACAATTACCAATAATATATACTGACACGCCCATTGCGGGGCGTGACTTGGCAAACCCCCGGTTGCACAGGCCCACAACCGCCCGAAGGACTACTGGGGCGCCGACACGAATTCCTGCACCTCCCATGAGGTTACAGGTTAGGCTCTGGCACCACTATGTGCCCGCTGAAGTACATCGTTTGCACCTTTCTTCTTCCGGATCGCCCAGTAACTCCGCCTGCAATGATAAAGGAACACATTAAAACTCCCCAACAACCCCCCTCATTCTGACACTCTGGGTTCGAGGAAGGGTGGGAAAAGAGTGTCCCGATGAGCCCGCGCGATGGCGTCCGGAGCGGCAAAGAGGCCCTCCGACAGGGTCCAGGAACATAAGTACCCCTGGAGGCCCCTCCCAGCCGCCCCGGACGTGCGACACCGCCAGCCTCCTCCAACCAGCGGGGAGGAGAAAGCTGGTCATCCTACAGGGGCGGGGCAGCCCTCTGAGACTAGGAGAGCGCCCTCTTTATGGCCACTGCGTGGCCTCGGGCAAGCGCATAGTCACATCAGGGCCACCAGATATCCCCGCCCCACAATGCCCAAACCCGCAAATAATACACAAACACAGTATTAGGTTTGGGAAAAAATTGCTGCAGGTTTATTACATACAACATATGTAATGATGGTGGGTTAACTTACGGGCGATCCAGGGCAGGCAGCATTCTCGCCACCTGCCCGCCTGTTGAGCCAAACAGCACAGTGGCGAACCACCCAACTGCTGCACAATTACCAATAATATATACTGACACGCCCATTGCGGGGCGTGACTTGGCAAACCCCCGGTTGCACAGGCCCACAACCGCCCGAAGGACTACTGGGGCGCCGACACGAATTCCTGCACCTCCCATGAGGTTACAGGTTAGGCTCTGGAACCCCTATGTGCCCGCTGAAGTACATCGTTTGCACCTCTCTTCTTCTGGATCGCCCAGTAACTCCGCCACAGCCCGTGCGGTGGTACCCGCTGCCGCACGGGCCCCCCACCATTGCTACCTTCACTACCTGCAACCCTTGTTCATGAGTGCTTCTTTCAAATCCAGGAGGAAGAGGTCTAAGCCAACAGGCGTAAGGTGAACCCCATCCGCCTCAAAATAACCTTTAACTTTGTCTTGAATCATGTCATGTTTGATAAAGCCTAGACCTCTGCGCTGGGTGAACCTTTTCATGGCCGCATTGATCCGCCTCCTAGACTTCTCAATCGCCTCACTAGACTTAGCACCCCGCCAGGATCTCCTGGGCACTATTTCGGACCACCAGACCTCGCATTCAGGAAAAAGCCCACTGATGATCCCCAAGTCAGTCTTCATTTTATGCAGCAAAGTAGATTTCCCCAGGTTTGTAATGTCATTGCCACCCAGGTGGATTATCAAGTGCTGGGGAGGGGGTCCATCCAAGGGAAGGGCTTCCCGAAGCCGGTAAAGTAAGCTATTCCAGCGCATGCCCGGGAAACCCAACCACACACAGTTTATACTCGTAAAGCCACTAGTCCACTGCCTGATCGCTGCCCACCGGGCCAGTCTGTCGACCATGGAGTGCCCCACGACCCACACTCTTGAACCTGTCAAAGAAAGACGCAATATATTCAAGGGTGTTTATTGAGTCAAATTACAAGAAAAACGGCAATATCGCCACATCAAAACACAGCAAACAAAGCACACAAGGTACATAAATGGGAAAAGCTCAGGGCCTAATGTAACGTTTATAGCAAGACGACTCCCAGCGCCCTACTAATTGAACCTGATTTGGCTGCATTCCCGCTCGGAAAGCAGATGTGGCCGCCCCTATGCGGAAGGAATGACTGGAAAACTTCTTCCCCTGAGATAACAGACCAGCCCTGTCCAGGCAGGCGAGCATAATTTTGTCCATCTGGTATTTAGTCAAGGGGGTGAGGTCAGCATGGACAAAGAGGTAACCCGGCCCAGCAGGCTGCATAGCCAGGAAGGCCTGTAAGGCCGACACCGGGCAGAAGTGGGGATCCCTGAGGGGGGAGAGCCTGATGACAGACCCTTTGAATTTTGATCAGTCTTGGAACCCCGGGGCGTGATGGACGAACCCTCCCCAAAAGAGATATCCTCCACTCCATGTTATTTTCTATCCTGCAACCTGTGTAAGTGCCAGAGTCTCCCTTGTCCTAGACATTGATTAGCCTGGAAGGGATAATAGTACTGTTGATGGCTTGGCGCATTCGGGGTTTTAGCTATTGATCTGCATGTATGGGAAGTTTGAGACCACTATCCAGCCCAATGCAAGGGCAAAATGGATACTCAATAGAAGTGATTTGTATCACCATTACCTCCCGTCCCTCCCTCGCCTTCCTTCAGTACAATTGAGGCCCCGCCTCCCACCCAGACCCACCCCCAGCATAAAAACTCTGCCCGCCCCCACCTCCATCTGTTTTTTTCTGTCTCACTAGTGAGACTCACCCTTTCAGTTCCTCCCTGTGGCGGTGCCGGGGAGTCTTCGTGCTGGTTCTCTGCGGCGACGGTGTCCTCTGCAGCGTTCTCCTGGCTGTGCCTCCTCTCCTCGTCTCCCTCGTGGTATGGGGGCGGAGAGGTGGCTCGGGAATCCGCTGCGGTGTTTTGGCGGTCCTCCTGTGGCTGGGGCTGTGTTTCCGGGTCGGGCTGCGTGGCTGCCTCCTCCCGGTGTGCTGTCTTACAGGAGTCCAGGTAGGACGGGTTTGTGCCAGTTTTCTTTTTTGTTTCTTGGCAGGGCGCGTTGCTTCTTGCCCCCGGGGACTGCCACTCTGCCGGCTGCCCGGTGGGGGCCGAGCATGGCCCTGCCTCCTTGCTGTGGTCCCTCTGCTCCTCTGTAGTGAAGTGCACTGTGTATTATCCTGTGCCTTTTTCCATCCACGGCTCCTCGGCTTCACGTGTCCTTTTCGTGCCGACTGGACTTGTGTGCCGCTGACGGGTTCTTCGCAGTACTGAGGAGTATATGTACATTTTGCGACCTGTGGATTCTACGGCCTGCTTGTGCGTTTTTCTTGCCCTGTGGATGATGTATACAGGCCATTGGTGCTGTGCCTCAGTTAAGACCTTTGGTGGCACTGGTTTTCGCTGGTTGGCTTCGGTTCTTGTCCTGCTGCTCCATGTTCCCTTTGGTGGTGGCCTTGGTGGTTGTCTGCTACTGGGTCTGCTCCTGACGGGGTCGCCTGGGGTTTGGTTGGGGGCGTACTGGCGTCCTCTTCCTCTGCTGCTGGGTCTCCGGTCCCCCTGGGGTGCCCTTGTCGCGCTGAAGCTTCGTGGGGGGTGTTCTGCCTTTCTTGTCTCATGATGGTGCTGGGCTTGATTGTGGCTGCACTGTCCTGTGTTCTGGGGTTTGGTTGATGCCTTCCGCGTCCCTTCCTCATCCGGCTGGTCCTATGTGCGACTGGTTCCCGTCTGGGTCCTTGGGTGTGGATCCTTCTCCCGCCTCTGCTCTGTGTGTGGCTCCAGGGTGGTGCGCGTTCGGGCCGTGGGTCGCTGGACTCCTGTGCTGGTCGGCAGGGTTTTCCTGTTTCCTGCTGGGCGGGGCCTGTGGGTTTCTTTCCATGGTGTCCCCGGCCTTCCTGGTTGGGCTTGCCCCTTTGTGCCGGGGTGGGGGTTGGTGCTGTGTGTTGCGTGCGTTGCTCATACTTGTTGTATGTGCGTGGTGCGTGTGGCTTTGTCCGCTGTGGTGCTGCCCTGCTACCAGTTGATTGGCGGTTTCCTGTGCGGCCTGCCGTTGGCGGTCTCTTCCCAGCCCTCCTTCTTCCTTCTGCACTGTGTTGGTCCTGATTGGTTTCAGGTTTCTCTGCGCGCTCGGTTTGCGCTGGGGCGTTTGCTTCTGGGCTGCGCGTCCCTGTCTTCCTCCTGTGGCTGTGCTTCTTGGTGGGGGTCGCCCCTTTCCTCCAGTTGTGCAGTTGACCTCTGTCCTGGCCGCGCTGCTTGGTGGGCCTGTTGTTCTGCTTGGCTGCTGCCGTGGCACTGGCTGGCCTGTTCTCTGCTTCTTCTGTGCCCTCCTTGGTGCTGGGTTTCGTGGAGTTTGCGGTGGCGGTTCGTGGTGGCTGCATGTCGCCACCTTGGGCCCTCTGCTTGCCTTGCCTTAGTTGGGGCGTCCTGCCTTTCTCACGTGCCTTGCACTGGGGCCTCTCCGTGGTCCCTGCTGTGGGTTTCTCCTCTGTCTTTCGGGTGGGCGCGGTTTTGACCGTTTCTTTTGCCCTGGCTGACTGCCTCTTGGTCAGAGTGCCTTGCCCTGTTGGGTTCCTGTCACTGCTGTATGTTCTTGGGTGCTGGGTCGGCTTGGTGCGGGTTCCTCCGGTTTGGAGAGGGTTTGGCTGTCTCCGGTGCCTGTCTACGGTTCCTGCTGGGTGGCTCTGCTGGACTGGGTGTCCTGTTTGCTTGCCATGTGTTCCGTCTGCTGGGTTCCTGTCGGTGGGGCTTGGGTCTTGGGCCCGCTCCTTTCTGGTGCTGGGGCTGGGGTGTCCGGCGGCTTTGTGCCTGTCCTGGTTCTCCTGGGGGTCTGCTCCTGGATTTGGCTGGTGCCCTTCCGTGTGTTGGCCCTTCGGGCTGCCTTTCCGCGGGCCCTACTTGGTGGTTTTTGGCATGCCCTGTATTTTGGGGTCGCTTCTCTCCACTTCCCGGTCACTGCTTCTTTTCTGCTTTTCCTGCGAAGTATGCCCGTTTCTGCTTCCTTCCTCTTCAGCCTCGGGCCTTCGCCCTGGGTCTTCCCGCATGTCCGGGCGCTATTGGGTGGCTCTCGTTCAGTCTGTGCTAGGCCCCGTTCCCTTGTCCAGCGGTTGCCTGGCCTCTCTTCCTTCTTGGGTTCGGGCCTTGTGGCCCCGGGGGCTCCTCCGGCTTGTCCTGCGGCTGCTTGTGCCGGGGTGCCTGGCTTCTGCGGTGTTCCCTGGGCTTGTTTTCTTCTTCTCGGCCTGTCCCTCTGGCTCCTGTTCGGTTGGTCTTCGGGGTCTGTTGTCCCTGCTTCCCTTGTCGGTCGGTCCACGGGGGGGGCTCTCCTGGTGGCTCGGCCGCTGTTGCCTTCTGGCTCGGTATTCGCTGGCTCCTCTGGCTCCACTTGTGGTGGATTCGGTTGCCGGCCTGTTCGGGCTTGGCTGGGTTCGGGTTCCTGTTCTGGTTCCTGCTGCTCTCCCGGGGGTCCGCTTGCTGGTTGCTGTTGCGGCCTTTTGGCCATGCCCTGGTGCCCTTTCGGGGCTCTCTGCGGGTCTGTGCGTGTTGGCTCCGTCTGACGCTCCGGTGGCGTTGTCCTTTGCCGCGTCCTGGGTGGGTCCAGGTTCTGGTCCTTGTTCCTTGGTTGCCTGCGTCCTGTTTCTGGGGACTCTGGTCTGGGTGCTGGGGCTGTCGGCTCTCTGCCTCTGTGGGTGTCCTATGTGCTGGCAGTTCTGTTATGCTGGGTCCTTCCTTCCCTGTGTCTGGACTGTTGGTGGGTCTTTGGGGCCTCCCTGTGGTGGTCCTGTTTGTGGCGCTGGGGTCGGCCTGGGTGGCCCGGTTAGGGTCTCTGGGCTGGGGTCCCGGGTCTTGGGGGGGCGTCTGGCCCTCTCCTGGGCCTCTGGCTCTTCGGTGTGCCTTTCCCTGCCCTGCCTTTTACGTTACTCTGGCCTTTCTGGTGCGGGCGCTGTGGGTCTGTGCTCGGGGGTTGTTGGTTGCCCCCCGTTGGCCTTGGGCTCCTTGTTTTCCTCTCCTGTCCGGGTTGTGTGTCGCTCGGTGGAGGTTCCTTCTGGTGGCTTCGTGCCCTTTGGAGTTTCGTGTCCTTCCCCTGGGTTCTGTGCGGGGTTTGCCCTGCTGCCTGGCTGTTGTGCAGCTGGTCTTGGCTGTGTTGGGGGTTCCTGTTTCGTTGGCGGTGGCTTGCGGGCTTTCCCTCGGTCCTCCTCTTGGCTGTCCTCTGCTTGGTGTTTGCTGGCCTTTTTTTGGTCCTGCTGTTCTGCTCTGGGTGTTGTTCCTGTGGTGCTGGCCTCCTTTTGGTGTGGAGGTTCCCTCCGGCTGGGGTCCTGCTGGGGTTGTCGGTGGCCCCTCTGCGAGTGCAGTGTGTTGCTTTCCAGCTTCTTGGTGCTCCTGGCTTCCTTGCGTGTTGCCTGGTTCTTTTTTTCCGGGTCTGGGTGTTTGTTCCCTGGCCTGTCGGGTCCTTCCCTTCGGGGTCTTTGCTGCTGGTGTTGGATGTCCTGTCCGGTCCTCCCTTTGGGCCCCTTGGGGGTCTTGGGTTGCGGCTTTTGCCTTTGGGCCTTGTTTTTTGGTTGCCATCGCCCCTGCGGGGCACTTGGGGATGTTCTGGGCCCTGTTTTTGGATGTTTCCTTTCTGTCTGGGCTGTTCGACTCTGTTGCTTTTGGGTCCGGCTCCATTCTTTGTCCCTTCCGGTGGCTCGGCGTTTTGGCTCTGTCACGGGTTGCTTTTGCCTGTGTTCTGTCCTGCTCCTTTCTTGGCTGTGGAGTCTCGTTTGCTCGGTTTGGCTGTCCGGCATCTTTTGCTGTGGGGCCTGCTGGTTGTGGAGTCCTTCCGGGTGGGGGTCTCTTTGTCTATTCGCTGTGGTCCGAGACTGGTTGTGGGTTTCGGTCCGCGTTCTTGGTGGCTCTTCCTCTTGTGGGGGTGGGTCCTCCTTTGGGGGTTCGGGCCTCAGGGTCTTGTCCTCTTTGCGAGGCCAGGGATGTTGTTCTGCTGTGTTTTGGGCACTGTTTTGTGTTCTTTGTCACTCAGTTGTCCGTCCCTGTTTTCTTCTGCTTGCTATGTCCTCAATTGTACTGAAGGAAGGCGAGGGAGGGACGGGAGGTAATGCTTCCATTTCTAATGATAATGGCATTACTCCTAGTCCTACTCCCTCGCCTTCCTTCAAGGACCCTCCCTCCCTCCCGGTGCGGTTCAACTGAGTGCTAGCTCGGCTTGTTTATGTACAGGTGGAGGTGGGGGCGGGCAGAGTTTTTATGCTGGGGGTGGGTCTGGGTGGGAGGCGGGGCCTCAATTGTACTGAAGGAAGGCGAGGGAGTAGGACTAGGAGTAATGCCATTATCGTTAGAAATGGAAGCATGTCTCACTCTGCCACTAACCCCGCCCCCTACCCACGCCCTTAGCTCAATTTAATGAGTACCTGCACTTATTTTTCCTCATTTAAAGCACTGCTGTGCAGTGTTGTATAGTTCATGAGCGGAGCCCCGCTCTTCTCAGTATTCCTGAGGGTCCCCCAGTACTGCACCAATATAAGCTGGCAGCCGCAGCCCCTGGCCGCCAACTAGTCACAGCTGCTCCTGCGGTGCTTTCCTTTGTCCTGAAAAAGACACACACACACGTAACAGCACCCTTGCTGGTAACTTCTTTCCAATAGCAGTGGAAACAATTAATCAGTGTCATCCGAAAGTATCAAGTGATTATATTAATCAAACCCAATTTCTGTTTTTACGAATAAAGATTTGGACCAGTTTCTTGTGTCAACAGTTTCAAAAGAACACGCGGACTTAAATTGTATCCACCTTAGTTAAAAATTAAATACAACAGAATGCCACTGGGTGGCAGTATTGGCCAGGAGATGGAACTTTCCGATTCTTATCTCAATGTTGTTCGAGCTACACTTTAAAAAAATAAAATTATAATTTCATTAACGGTAAAGGATAGCACTATTGCTATGACTACTACTTTTACTACAATTAAAAAAAATCTGTGTATACAGCAAACTCCACAAATGGAACTGCCTCGCTTATTTAGCTTTAATGAACTCAACACTAGATACTTTATCTAAAGCAGAATGATAAAACACAATGCCTTAACCTATATCTTTTAATTACGCCATACACTTCCCTGAACTTACATAAATCCCTTATTGTTGGCATGACATTCGATTTTACCATTTCACAAGGGGTGTTACAGGTCAGATTGGATGGAAACAGTGTTGTAGTCATTCACATCTGGAGCTCCACTTGGTTATCAAAAAGGCTGACGGTAACACCCAAAACCTCTAACAATATGCTGCATGGGGTTAGTTACAACATGTAAAACCAAAGCCATTGCTAAACAATACAATGTACGTATAAAACAACCCCAGTTATTAACCTGACGTAGAAGATGGTTTGTACCAGAACTTTGATGCCTTCCATTCTGAGCCATGCTTTTCTCCTTGGTGTCCTGGGGTAGCCCTGTTCTCCGCAAAACTTCAAAGAAGTAGTTCCAAGCTCCTTGCAAATGTAGGTTGTGTGTATGATTCTTGAGGTGGGTTTTTATACTTGTTACAGCATGTTAATTATACACAGGCCTCATTTTGGGGCTGGATCGGCTCTTAAATACATGTTTGAGTGTTTCGAGTTTCATTTCACCGGTGTCATGTTTCAACCATTATATGCGTAGGCTACTGTGTGGTCTACTGTGTAGTCACTTTATTCTTTGACATCTTCTTATCAATTTTGAGCAAACATCTGTGTTTGGGCTTCATTTCAAAATTGACTAGTTGGTTTTAACAAAAGACACTTCTTTTTTATTTTACAAAAAACACATTTAACCAGCCCCTTTGGGTTAGACATACATCCAGGGGGCTGGCTGCGTATTTCCCTGCTCTGAAATCTGTCAGAGTCAAGCCTTCAGGACTTTGACTGCCTGAACATGCCCAGGCTTCCTTTGTTAGACTCACACACTGTGCACACCGCTAAGGTTGCTATTTTACATGTAACTAAGCCCTAGACACAAGAGCAATGACCCAGGCACATGATCAGCACGTGCCTCGGGTGATGTTACACCACATGTGATCCTGCACCGCCACGTGACACACCTACACTGAAGTCAGTTCCGGAGAGGGATCCAGAAAAGGGGGGGGGGAGGGCGGAAATCCGGTCAAAGATGACATCACTTCCTGGGAGGGAAAACTATCACTTTTTGGTTTGATGTAAGATATCCCGGTATATTACTCCAGAGGATTGTCTTGGACCTGTCCAAGGAGTATGTAGTCCCTCTGCACCGCAGGGTGCCTTTAGGGCCGAAATAAAAGGGCCAGGCACCGAGGTCAAGTACAACAAGTGGCATGAGTTAACTTTCATTGAACAATGCAGTGTGACGCCCTCAGCAGAGGGTCCCACCATGCACTTCATTGAGCAGGTATTTATTTATTTTATTTATTTATAACGTTTTATATACGCGAACATGACCCACGGGGGTATCAATGCACTTTATAAGAAAAGAACATACATGGTTGAGGTGGTAAACAAACAATCAAATTTGACAAATTATGCAATAGCAATATAGAATATATAAATAACAGACAAACAACGTTGTGCAGTAAACAGTTCATGAACGTTATGAGAATGTGTTAGCAAACATACATATTATAACTTCTAACGGTTCAAAGTTGAAGTACAAAAAGTATAGATGACCAGGCTTACCTAAAAACAACAGAGCTTTAGATAACCTACAGTTATAGAGCAAAGAGGGCCGTGATATAAGTCTTACAAACAGTAGAATAAACCAATCCATCTTAGATAGGTAGTGGTGAAAGGATCTTAAAGATGACTCAGTGACCTTCTGTAATGGAAACAGGAGAAATAAGTGCTGGTGCAAAGCACCGGCACAAATTAAGCACTGACACAGGGTCTATCTTTGATTACTTCTGGTCAATGGCTACATACAGTTCAATCTTTCCTGATTTCCGCTCAGTGAGACAGCTTTTGGTCAATGTATAACAAAGGGTCTATCCATGATTGCTCTAGGTCATTGGACTGATAACAAAGGGTCAATGTTTTCTGATTCCCTCTCAGTGACATTGCCCTTGTTCACTGTATAACTAAGGATCTGTCTGTGATTGCCGAACAGCACACGATAAAGAAGGGCGTATCTGTGATCCCGATTGCCTATCGGGAAGATTGGACTGGGGGATTGTATAACAAAGGATCTATCTGACATTGGATAAGAGAAGATCGATCTTACCTGATTTACCAATCAGTTAGATTGCTGCAGATCATTGTATAACATAGGATTTTTCTTTCAAAGGGCGAGCAGGAACTCTTTCATAGACTTAGTTCCTTTGTTCACCACCATCTGAATCAGTCTTGAATTCTGTGAGTTGCTGATCTTTTCTGTAAGAACGTCTTGAATCTCTCCATCCTGGAGTATGCCCTTCTGCTGAAGGATCTCCATTATCGGTCTACTATTCCCCATTCTTTCGATGTGATGCACCCTGTGTCTCCGAATGAAAGATACTGGTCTCACAGTGACTTCCCACACTGGTTTTCCATTCAGCTTATCCTTTAAAGAGATGTCAACATCCTCAGTTTGTAGGACTTTCATGTAGATCTCTGAGAAATGCGGCTTTACACCTGTGCGCCTTCCGTCAAATGGTAGTTTCTTCGGATTAATGTTTGAATTCGATTGGCTCTTTACTGCATACGAACAACCAAAGTACACCGGCTCTATTAGAAAAGTTTTGTCAATCATCTGTTTACGTCTTGTATATCTCTCCAAAGTCCTTTCCATGTGAGCCTCGTCGAGGATAAGATACAGATGAAGAGTTAAATTGGTATTACTGACTGCCCGATACAGCATCGCTTGTCCATACAAAGGGAACTGTCTTCACAAGTATCGGATGATTCTCCATACCACACCAATTAGAGAAAACGTAGGGTTTCTCAGGACAACATGGAATGCCTTCACTTCGAGCTTCTAGAGACATCTCTCCATTGGCGCCAAAGTGGACGATCTGTAATCTACACTCATCCACATCTCCATCTCTGAGGCAGACAAAGTGAGGGAAGTAGACGGCACGTACCAAGCCTGGCTCAGCTGTGAGGTCAAACAAGGACCCGGCGATCTACAAGTCCTGAGCTCCACATTGTGCCAGGTTGTCACTCCAAGAAAGTAATTTATATGTAACAGTTCCTGCTTTAAGCACCTCAAAGCACAGACCTTCTTCTCACATGGAATGGTGCCTGGTCCATGAAAGGTGACCCTGTAGCAGTATGCGTCCTCCTCCTCACAGTAGGTTTCAGCAGCAGCTAGAAAACGTGTACGATGGATCTCAGTTTTAATCCCTGGGACAGACCCCTTCAGTTTGTGCAAAGAGGCGGCTGATCTCTCCGTGAATTTGTCCCCCGCAGATCCAGCTCCCGCAGGGACTGGTTTCTTCTCAGTGCCAAGCACAGGGGCATGACGACGACATCCGTCAGACCGGTGACAGCCAGATTGCGAGTCGCAGACATCATAAGGGTCAATCCTTGCTTCTTCAGCACCAGCGTAAGTTATACATTTCTTGTAGATTACATGTGGTTGTCAGAAATATTCAAAAGAGGACAGATCATTCCATAAGTCATACATATCTTGTAAACGAGTGACAAAGATGGGCACTGGCATTTCTGTAGTTTTCCAGAGAGTTTGAAGAGTGCACTTGCATCAGGTTCTCTGCCTTATCTATTCCAAACAGCATTCAGGCAATCACTAACCTAAGGACCCCTCGGCTTTGTCCAGCACCAAGAACAGTGTCAGGTGTGTACACACACACAGCAGACGTTCAACAGTTTATTTCATTCAGACAAAAATGCCATTTGTTCTTGTTTTAAGCTTCTACAGGATCCGGGACATGATACTTAAAGAACTGGATTTTATATATGTTCCTGTTTTTCTGCTTAGTTGTATTATCAGTCACAGATCATGTAGGCAGATTTATAAATCTTTTAAAAAAGTGATTTATTCCTGTATTTTCTGCTTAAAGTGTGTACTTAAAAGGGAATATATACTAGCTTTATGTGATTTTCCGATTTTGTTTTCCATCCTGGATGATAAAATGCTGGTTAAGTTGTCAAAAAGAAAGGCAAAGTGGTCACTCTAGGTGGAAACTTCTCTGCAGGTGGTAGTGCTTGAGGGTTGGCTGGATGAGTCTCAGGGCAGGGTTACTAGACAAAAAGGTCACTTGAGACAGGGACTCTTCCTGGGCCTGGCTCTTACAGTGTGCTGCGTCATTCGTGCAATCACATGTCTCTGCTATGTTGGAGAAAATAAAAGTTCTGTGAAATTCACATTTTATTTCGTCTAGTGTGCAAGCTCTTAAGATAATCTCAACATAAACCTCAAACTTAGATGGACCTTGTTGCACTACAGCGATGTTGGTACCTTGGGCACCATGGACAGTGGTGCTCTGCCTGAGAGAGCAAAGCTTTGTCTGGGAGAACCTGCTTAAAGTCACCTCACCTCCAGGAAACTGGGCTTGTCTGAGAGGCAACCCTGCTTGAGGTGGAACAGTTCTTCTATATTGCCATATAAATCCGCTTTGCTGCGTTCGTCAGCCAATGGCCGTTGCGAGCATTACCTACATAGTGCTGCGCATATCCGTTGGCCAACGCGGCCCACCCACTCCGCTAAACGGCCGCACTGCGGCGGAATTGCCGCCGTGGTTCATATGGTTTCTCTGTGCCAGACCTGGAGCACTACCACCAGGTTGCACAGGCCCACTCCAGCTTCTGCAGTTTTTCCCTCTTCCACATTGGCCAAATATAGCTTTGGTAAATGATTTGCTACAGACTAGAAAATTGGAATCTGCACTAGCTTCCAAAACGCCCTACCCTAAGTCAAACATTAATACTGTGGCTTGTACTAATGGGGTATGATATGTATTGGGCTAGGAATCTAGCACTACTTTCCAGCTTTACTACTAATAAATAGCAATGGCACTTACAGCTGAGTGCTAAGTAATAGCCTGGGGCTCACCTGTCTGGGACACCATATAGAGATGAGAAGGCGACGTCTGGGGCTGTGGTGTCGTGCAGGTTCCAGATCTCGATGGCGTGCCTGTGGAAGGAGCGGGTGTTGAGCAGGATGCATTTCAGGTGGCTGCTGCTGTTGCTCGTCTTGGTTGGTGTAGGTGTAGTGCAGGTCCGGAGGCAGGTGAACTTGCAGGAGTTGCAGCAGAAGGGTCCGTGGGTGCGTCTCGGGGTGGCTCGGTAGCAGCCCGGGACTCTGCCGGCGTTGAGGGTGGCGGCGTCGTACGTCCGGCGAGTGGGCTGGGGTCTGCGGGGGCCAGGGGTCCTGGCGCTGGGCGCGGTCCAGGCGCGGACGGGCGCAGACGGGCTTACCTTTGGCGCACCTTCGGCACTCAGTCGGCGCTCCCGCTGCGCGCGTCCGCTGCACGGTCGCTCTGGGGGTGTCATAAATCTGTAGCGGGGAGGGCGGGTCTGCTGGGAGGCGGGAGCGGGGCGGCCAATGGGCTGGAGGTGAGCGGGGCCGCAGGGAGGCAGCGGCGGGAATCGGCGATGACGGGCGGCTCAGCGGCGGCTGGGTCGCTCAGGCAGGCAGGCAGACAGGAAGGCGTCTGGCAGCAGGAGGGGTGACCCGGCCTCGTAGAAGGCACAGTGGTCACTTAAGATGAAGGAGAGAGACATATGTCAGTCAGCACCCTAGTCTGTGCTGTTCAGGAAAGTTTAAGAGGAAAGGAATTCCTCTTGTCCGAACTAGGGCCAGCTAGGTGTCATGCTTCATCATATGGGCCTGCTCCTTGTCTGGTCGGGCTGCAAAACCCGACGGGCACCCATAGAGGGGCTCTGTTGCAGAGATCTTTTGTTCCTTGCTGTATGGTGCAGTGGGAGTGAGGGGCCTATTTAAGTGTAGATGGGTGAGGAGTGATTAAAACAAGTTGGATAGTCCAAAGATACTTTTATTCAGACTGGCTATCCACCTGATTAAAAATGTGAAAAGAGTGCCAGTTTCTGAACTTAATGAGTCAGTTCAACTATGCTCTAGTCTATGGGTCAACATGTTTCATGCCATTGGGTCAAGAGGATCCGTTCCGTGGCAATTTATCAGGACCTAGTGGTTGGACTATCTACACTCAGCGGTTGGTGTGCAAACTACCTACCACGTCTCAACACTGCGAGTTGAGTATCTCAGAGCGACCTAAGAGAAGGATACAGAAATAAAAATCGTAACTCTATAAGTCAATAGTGATCATAGTCACAACATCTCTCTGTCTCTCAATGTTAAGGCACACGGGTGACCATCCAACAATGCACAGGTGATCATCCTGCGGTAACAGGTGTGGAAGTGTCACAATGTAAGTGAATAGTGACAGGCAGTAGGTATGCGTTATCATAACCTACTGTAAGTGTGGCGTATTTAAACAAAAAATATATATCTTAGTTAACGGTTAAATTAAGTCACTTAAAATCAGAAGACTGACCTATACACGAGGCTAGTTCTCTCTTTACAAAAATAAAATGTGTGGGTAGCGATCAGGAGTCACTCACCTAGTAGTAACCAAAGTATTGCATCTATCAGTTGCGGGCAGGATATCTGGACTAGTACATTATAAAGCCCTAAAAAAGTAATGTGGTGGTTAAAGGTTTGAGGCAACAGGGTGAAATCAAATATGGTGGAGACTTGAGCGTCCATAATATCCCCGGTGTCATTCGCGTTGCTATGGAACATCATAGGAGAACAGGCAAATAAGTATCATGATACACATTCCATGTCGCATAGGCTCACCGGGAGGTTTATTGTTGTCAAAGGAGGGAGGAGTATGCCGGGTCATAGAAGCCGCCCGCACTGTTAATGGCACCACAGTAAGTAGTACTCAATTGTAGTTGGTATATGATCCCCATACCCTCCCGTTCCTGACTCAAAGATCGCCAAGACTGAAAGATGAAGGAGCGCATCTACTACGAAGGACAAAGAACCCGTAGCCCACATCTTACCTCACCGAACATTGAGGATGGCGGGTGTAACACTGTCTGGCTCCATGATCACTCACCATTGCGCTCCAGGAAGTGAGCCGTTAAAACATAGCCCTCTCTGCCGGCACTGGGATGTATTTAGCCGCTTGCGGGAGGTGCTGAAATACTCGCTGGTGTCTCGAGCGGGGAGGTGCTGGTTGCCGGATCGCGTCAGTCATGGGCACGTCATTCAATAACGCTGGCCGTATTGTAATTTAGAAAATGGTGTTTTATCTCGTATTATAAGTGGCCAATCTACATGTAAACTGGATGTGGAGGCCACAATATCCAGCACTGAAGGGGCTAGGACCTTTGGTTGTGACTGGGCATCTCTTACAATCGTAAGCTAGCAACCAGTGTGTCAAGAAGAGTGACATTCTGAAATCTCATGTGAACTAATATGTATAGTACACAAGAAAAGTTGAGTCTATCATTAGTACACAGGAGCCACAGTAACAGGTCATTATTGTGTGTTGCTAGAAGATTAAATGTGGTGTAATAAGCCTGTTGAAAAATAGCCTCTTACCTAGGCTTTCATTGTGGATGGTGTAGTGTGAATGTGTGAAGCGCCTCATTTTGTTTGTACCATCACCATATATATTATTCACCAAAGGCAGAGCACTCAACTGGACTGTTCTGCTGGACTTTTCCACTGAGGCACAGGGTGAAGACTGATTTGCATATAACTGAGTCTGAACTGAGGTGTCTAAGTGAGTTAAAGAACGATGATGGATTCAGCCCAGATCTGTGACTGGGTAAGTGTCTGAAAAGTTTCAGCGCTCCATTCATCATCTCCTTGTGTTTGCTTTGTTCTCCCTAAGTTGGCTGGGTATGCCCAGACGTGGGTCCCTTGGTCACTTTGCCACTGGATTCAAGCTAGCCTGGCTGATGAAGGGTGTTACCCAGAAACCGGTCCCAGGATGCTTGTTTCCGGTTCAGGGAAGGCCTGGCTTGGCAGTTTGGGCCGGACTGTTGCCATGAGGCACAGGGTCAAGACTGATTTGCATATAGCTGGTTCTGAACTGAGGTGGCAAAGTGAGTTAAAGAACAATGATGGATTCAGCCCAGATCTGTGACTGGGGTGAGTGTCTGAAAAGTTTCAGCGCTCCTTCCATCATCTCCTTGTGTTTGCTTTAATAGACTTAAGCAGAGCTTGTATTTAGAAAAGCCCATCGGGGTCACCATTTTTAACTTGCTAACTGTTGTGTCAAATTCCATGAAATCACCCCATTCAGGCTCCATAGGTCCTGGAAGGGAGGCGGAACACAATGACTCTCCTCTAAGAGAACAAGGAAAAAATATAAGAAGAAATAGGTGTGGAAAAGGGGCCGGTGCTAAACATTCGTATGTGTTTCAAATATAATGTTCTCAAGGGCTCTAGGTGCTATCTTATCACAACTATCATGAAGCGTGATAATCCTGTTCTTGTGGTCATCCTTCTCGGCCTGCATCTTGTAAAAAGCCATGCTAATTGCCAGTTGTAAAGAAAGTATTGTATGCATCAGGCTTTCCCAATTCAATCCATGCACGTATGGGGAAATGGGTCTGACGTAATGTCCCAGGGGGACAATGGGTGTATGAAAATTAAAGTCAAATAAAGAGGACTGGGTTTTCTTACTCTGGGAATTCCTGATATATTGATTCCTAGTGTAAGTCCTTGATCAAACTAAATGATTTTACATACTGTTTTTAATTTTTATTTCTGATTAGAAAGGTATGTTTTTCCTTTATAGAGAGTTTGGTATTTGGTGTGCCCCATGGGACCTGAGACTGTCTACGCTCTCTGGCTCTCATATTCATCGATCCTGTATTTTCTATTTGAAGCTCCAATGTATATAATTCAAAATGTAAAAAATCATATGGAAACTGCTGGGATCTGAAATAAAAAAAAATTCTCACACCCAGGCTTGAGGTTACTCTGGGATAAGGTGTATCTTATCCGGAATGGTGGTTGTTGGGATTTGTAGTTTCCAATCATAACAAAATTAGTTAAAAAGAAATTGGTCAAAAAGGATGCTGAGATTTAATAGATGGAGGTCAGCGGTCGGGGGTAGATTCTTATTTTTAATGTATTTGTAGCCTAAAAAATACTGAGAAAAGAGCTTTTCCAGCCCGATTCTGTTCATATCTTACTTTTGGATTCTTGGTATTCTCAGCCAAAGTTTATCACTAATTTAGATTACCACTTGCCAATGTATGTTGTCCTTCAACCCTTCTTGGGACGTACCCAAGCGGTATATCCAGCATTGTTTCCTGCGTAATAAATTTCTTTATGCATTCACATCTACATAATCTAAAGTTTCTAAGATCACCCATTTTAAATAATTTGCGGACTGTTTTACATTAACAAAGTGATTGCTCATCTTTGTTCTAGATTTTTTCACCTTATGTTACTTCTATGTACACAGATGTTTAATTTAACCTTCCTACTTGTCTTGCCTATGTATTTTAATCCACAGGGGCATGTGATCATGTATATGACGAGAGGTATTACAATTTGTGTCCTTCAAAGTACAGGTGAAGTTTAGTTGCAGGTCTAGGGTTTTCGTGGTTGCTGTAAGGTGGCAGACCGAGCAGGAGCTCCATGGAAATTTCCAATTATCAGAGGGTGTTCCCTTTTGTGGAAATTGTCTCTTTTTCTTTAACCTTTCTTTTTTTTTTTATATATTTTTATTTAAAAAAATTTGTTTTCCAAAGTAATAAACCAATAAATGTTACAGCACACTTATACATTTCAAAATCAGAATCATTACAGTACTAATACCATCATTTGCAGATAATTGTAACTATTTTCGATGGACAAACGATTAATGCAATAATAAAAAAAAAATATTTACATCCTCAGCTATCTAATCATTGGCAACAGACATCCCTTCCCGATTTTTCATTCCCTTTTTCCAATTTGCCACTGGGTGCCAGATCTTCTTTCCCAGAGATCTGCTTCTTTTCCTCTTTCTGTCATATATTGCTTTTTCTAAATTATAAGTTGATAATAACCGGGCAATCCACATCTGAAAGGTTGGCGGGACCCTGTCTAGCCATGATATTGCTATACAGATTCGGTAGACTGCGGCCAACATAAATATAAACTCAACAGGAGCATCCTCAGTTCCTGCTGAGACCCCCATCAATAATATCTCATCTGTCCGCTTAATTTTAAGTCCCAATGATACGTCAGAAAATGTCTCAATCTCTTTTTTAAGGGAAAACAATTGTGGGCATTGCGAGAACATGTGTATAATGTCTGCACCGTCAGAGCCACAACGTGGGCATGTTATTCCTGTATTGCCCCCCCCATTGTGCAAATCGGCTGGGGTATGATAAAGCGAATATATAGTCTTGTAGTGCTGTGACTGTAGGGTAGCAGAACATAAAACAGTTCGGCCCAGATCAAGAGATAGCTGAAAATCTTCTGACTGTAACCCCAGATTTTCCGCCCACTTCCTGACATATTTCTCCCTATCGTCAGTTTTATATGTACACAATTCTGCATATAAATACCGAATCGTACAATTAGAGCTGCCCTCTATATAATCCATTATGCGACAAGTCCCAAAGCCCAACGTTCCTCCCTGTTTATTTGCCAGATAGCTTCTAATCTGTAAATATTTGAAAAAGCTATTATTTGTTACTTTGAAATTACTTTGGATTTCTTGAAACTGTAGGATTTCCCCCTGTTGGTTCATAAGGTTCCCTATCTTCTTAATCCCTTTATTATCCCAGTCCCTCATCACCATATCCCTAAAGATCTCACCAGGTAGAAATCTGTTTGTATACATCCGTGTGTAGCTATTGTGTCTTCCTAATCCCATTTTCTTTTGTAACACCTTCCAGATACTATAGGCAGCTTTTAAAGTTTTAAACCTAGTGTGCTTGAAGTAGCTGAAATCAATTGTGTTTAGAAATCCGTTTTCAGCCCCTTCTCCCAACAGTGCAATATAAACATTAGTGTATCCCTGTATACCTTCTCCTAACTCTGTGCCACCACCCCCTATTAGTCCCTGGAAATATTGCAGAGCTGTGGCCTAGTAATAAAAACGAAAATCAGGTGCACCCCAACCCCCCTTTTCCCTTGGTAATGTCAGGTGTCGATATGCTCTCCTGGTTTTACCTTGTGCCCAAATAAATTTGTTTAAAATTGCTTCTATTTTGTTAAACCAAAAGTGATCAAAAAAGAGTGGGATTGCCCTGAATAAGTACAAGAATTTCGGAAAGGTTGTCATTTTGATCACATTTATACGGCCCATCAACGTCAGATGAAGCTTGTGTATCCTTTCCGTGTTCTCCTTCACTACTACTAGTGGTTTCATATTTATCTCTACCAAATTGTCTAAGTCTGCAGTAACTTTTATTCCGAAGTATGTGGCTACTTTGACAACTCTGTTGTCTTGATATGTCATAAAGGAGTTTTGTACTATTTGTGTTTTCTCACTATTAATTTTATATCCCGAGATTGCTCCGAAGCCTGTTGCTTCCATCTCTATCTCAGGAAGAGCAATATCTGGGTTGTTGGTGATTATAGTCACATCATCCGCATAAGCGAATACTTTGTAGCTGATATTGTGAAGCCTAAATGGGGGGATCCTGCAGTTATTTTCGAATCTACGCAATATAGGATCAATGTACAGTGCAAATAGCAGCGGAGATGCAGGACATCCCTGCCTCGTACCACGTTTAATTTGTACTAGGTCAGTATATCCTTTGTTGATCCTTATTCTAGCATTTGGTTCTATATACAATGCCTGAATTGCCTTAATATATCCATCCCCCAGCCCGAACCATTTCATTACTTCCCATAGGTATTTCCAAGAGACCCTGTCGAAGGCCTTCTCTGCATCCAGAAATACGGCCGAGACAGGGTCCCCTGCAACTCCCATGGCATCTAGGATAGTGATCATCTGTCTCGTGTGTTGTGTGGTCCCCTTCCCAGGAATAAACCCGTGCTGCGAAGTGCTCACCAAGTGCCCTATAATTGTACTTAATCTTTGTGCAAGTGTTTTAGAGTAGATTTTGGCGTCTGCGTTCATAAGTGTTATTGGGCGGTATGACCCAGGTTCTTGTGGGGGTTTGCTTTTCTTTAGTATTACGACAATATCAGCCCCTCCCCATGAGGGTGGAATTGATTTACCAGACTGTGCCTGCAGGAGAGTTTCATGCATGTCCTTCCCCAATACATTGTTAAGTAAAAAAGTTTTTTTCCGTTGGGAATACAGGTATATCACACCTTCTAGTATACTTCCGTGCACTCAACTATTTCATACACTCAACAAACTTATATCCAAGATATTGAGTTTTTTGGCCAACACTTAACAAGGAAAAAACGACATAAAATAAAATGATGTACATTTATTTATAGTTAAATTTAAAAACATGTTTACAATTAAATAGGAATCAATAAAAACACAAAAACACTTAGTTTAAAAAGTGGAGAAAGAAAATGGAGACAGTGCACTTTGTCTTGTAATACGGTCAATTCAAATAATTCATTGGCAACAATGGGGAGGCTTTCCCTTCCTATACCCAATACTTTGTTGACAACTCTGAAATTTAACCCCTCTGCAATGCGTCGACACGTTTCGGAAGCTTTAGATGATTACGGCTTCCTCCTTCAGGACATTAGCAATGTATCTCCACAGCCAAATAGTCGCCGGTGCGATAGCATCTTGGTGAATGGGTTTGAAAGTAAATTTAGTGTTCTTGAGGTAAGACGATCTCCCCCGCAACTCATTAAAAACCAGCTTGTCTTTATCTTCTCACTGTCTGATGGTTATATATGTTTTGTAATTTTCGTTTCTCGTTAAAAAATCAGCTTTTCAGTCCGATATCTATCTTCATCAACCAGGGTACTTCACATATGTGGCTTGTTCAATGCGCCAGTTCGTTTCCCCCGGGATGTTCTCACCGCGTCCTCCTGATCATGGGTATTTTTGTCCTGTGGACCTGGAGATAAAATGTATTCTCATATTCAAAGTAATTCTCTGAGTGTCATCCTACAGCACTCCAAAACAAAATGTCTTGGGGTTCTGTATTGCCAATTTGTTTAAAGTAGTATATGGTCAATAGTTTCAATTGTTGCACTCTGTGGTAAGCTAATGTAAAGACTTTCAATGTATAAGCCAAGTAGGAGATTTTTCTCAAGCTCACTGTAGATCTTGCAGTGTTCTGAGGACATCGGTTGTCTCCTTCAAGTATGTCGGTGTGTGTTTGGACTAGAGGTTTGAGAAAAAAATCTGCGAATTGTGAAAGTGGCTGAAGGATCGGGCCGATTCCCGAGACTATGGGGCAGCCTTGTGGAGGATCCCTGTTCTTATGCACTTTTGGAAGAGAATAAAAATACCTTATACGAGGTTCTTTTGTCTGGAGAAAATCTGCTTCTTTTGTAAATCTAATTAATCATTACTGCCTTTTCGGCCATGAATCTGATTGCTCTTTTGAGTCTTTCTGTAGGATCCTATGTGATAATTTTGTAAAACCTTGCATCTCTTAATAGATCCATAAAATGCTTGTCATGGTCTTTTTTTTCTTCAATAAAACCATCCCCCCCCCCCTTTATCTGCCAGTGTTATCACATTTTTTTTTATCTTCAGTGAGTGCTCTTAGGGCTTGTTTTTCGGCTGCAGTTGTATTGTTAAATGTTTTCACTTGGGAAGCATCCATAGTTTTGATTTCTTTAAA
Organism: Lissotriton vulgaris; assembly: GCF_964263255.1. NCBI lineage: Eukaryota > Metazoa > Chordata > Amphibia > Caudata > Salamandridae > Lissotriton > Lissotriton vulgaris. The sequence goes on along the minus strand of NC_141700.1, from coordinate 678,177,271 downwards.
AATAGCTTGCTGAAAGGCCAAGATTTTCCACTGGCACCATGGAATGAGGAGGACGAAAAGATGATTTTGCTCTTAGGTTAGTATAGCCATTGTCTGCATAATTTAGCCATTTCTCCCTGCAGATGAAATCTGTCGAATTAAGGGGGTGTCACAAATCCAAAACCTTTATTTGAGCTGAATACCTGTGTGTCTGTCAGGGGTATTTCCCCTAGATAAATGAGAACTGTTGCTCATCCCTGAGTTCTGCGCTTTGTTTTTGCTCCTTCTGGTAATGCCTGTGTTTGTGTCTTCCCATCTGACCTCTTTTCTTCTTTCACGTTGTTGTTGGTCCCTCCCAGAAAAAGGCAGTTGTTCCATGGGGATGGGTGGACGGTTGTGGGGTGGGCCTCCTAAATAGGGGTTCATCTAACCTCCAAAGTTTGGGGGGAAGGGGTGAAGATAAGGGCCTTATTCAACCGGATCTTGTCAATGTTGTTGCAAGTGGCGTGCTCTGCCTCGATCCCTGCCTCTAATTCTCCGCCTTCCCCTATACCATCGCTGCTGCTTCTATTGCTTGAGTCTGTGGAGCTACCTCCTTAGAAGCCAGTCAATTATTTTCCCATTATTTAGTTTGTATTCAGCTATGAGACCGGTCAATCATGCAACAATTGCTCATTGTGTTTTAAAAAAAAATATATTATTGAGAAATGTAGATAATACTAACGATTTAGCTGAGTGGTCTTCAGATCTGATCCAGGGAGGGAGATTGTTAGCAACTCTGACTAGTTCAAATAGTTGTTTAGAACTGCCCTTGGGGAGTTGGTTGAAGATGTGAAATGGGAGTAACATTGTTGGAAATGACAAATCACTCTTCTCCACCTGCAGCAGAGAGACACACCTGTAAAGGGGGTGATGAGGATGAAGAGCATATAGAAGGGAATGTTTTTAGATTAAGTCAGGAGTTAGGAGGTTGTCATAGGAGAGGTGAAAGTTGGATAAGGTGAAAGGAGCAGACAGCTCAGAATGTGTGGCTTTAAACAATGAGGTGTGGATAATGTTTAGCCTCCCAGTCTGTCCACTGCACCTCCAACAAGTGTGAAGAGGGAGTGAGGATGCTTCTTTTCTGGAAAGAGTTTGCAAGCATAGTAATGCACTGATTTTGGATGATAATGTAGCACAATATGCTGGCATCGCTAAAGTAAACAGAACATTATACAAAATATATAAAGCAACATAGCAACACAAAGACTTAGTAGGGCACAGCAAAATAGCAACACAATTAAAACATAACAGAGCACAGCAAAACAGTCACATGAAAATGCAGCACTTTGCTAGAGTACAGGAAAAATACATTGCAAAAATGCAATGCAAACACAAAGCAACAAAAAACAGAACACATCACTACCACAACAAAATGCAAGACATGTTTGCACACACATAATTGTCATGCATTTTCTACTGTTTTATGAAAGCAGGTTGATGGAGGTTGTAAAGGTGTTTGCACCAAGCGTGTGCTTACTTACTACCACTGACAAAGTAGTGCTAGGTAAAAATATTATGTGATCCAACTTTACTGTCCAGATAGTCTTTTTTTTTTTGCTGCTCTTCTTTGGAGTGCGTTTGTAGCAGCTAAAATGCAGAGTCATTACTAGTGGATTAAAAGAACAATTCTCGATGAAGGAAGGCTGCATAGTTTGTCACATTCTTATGTGAAATACTAATGAAGTTGGTCTGCTGTTGAATTTTTAAATTGCCCTTGTTAGATTTGGGGGTCTCTTGTTGGCAAAGGTAGGTATGTGTGACAAATAGGGACCCTTGCCTCTAGTCAGGGTAAGGAGGTACACTCCTAAAATAATCCCTGCTCACCCCCTTGGTAGCTTGGCACGAGCAGACAGGCTTATCTTAGAGGCAGTGTGTAGAGCATTTGTGACCACATACTGCCTCTGAGATAAGCCTGTCTGCTCATGCCAAGCTACCAAGGGGTTGAGCAGCGATTATTTTAGGAGTGTACCCCTTACCCTGACTAGAGACAAGGGTCCCTATTTGTCACAAGTACCTACCTGTGCCAACTAGAGACCCCCAAATCTAACCTTGGTGTTCAGCGGTGAGGATTCTGGACTTGCATTTGTGATTCATATACAGTGATGGGTGAAAACTACTAGTGAGTGCAGACCAAAACCGACCACATACTTTTTGGTAGATTGTTTGCCTGGGATTTTCTATTTTTTCCAAGAACAGCCAAGTTTAACCACCATGAGTAAAGCAGGATCCATAGCATCTGTTGATTGTGATTGGGAGGAGAGAGACTCGAATGCTACAACTTAAGGCTGCTTAAGCATTTCTGCAGAAGATTAAAAGTTTGAATGACAGGAATCCCAAGAAGGAGGAGTAGCAAAAGGCACTGAGGGCCTGGGTTGATCCAAGGAATACCCCTGAGAAAGGGGCTGAGAATGCAGAGAGGCAGCTGGGGGGGGGCATTCGGTCCAGAGAGGAGGAGAGTACCCTCCCCAGCAGGTAGCAGTGTCTCTGCCAAAGGTCTGTTCCCAGAAGTGCTGGTGGACAGGGAAAAGTGTAGGATTCACGAATTGGAGCTTGCCAAGCTCGAATTGGGTGGGCAACTGGAGTTAGAAAATAGGAAATTGGCACTAGAGGAAAAGATGATGCTTTTTGAGCATTAGGTGAGAATGAGGGAGCTTGATTTGGTGCTCGAGAGGCTTAAGGCCACAAGTGTCTCAGCCCAGCAACAAGAAATGTGTGTAGCTCAGAGAGTGAGCTTTGCTGAGTTGGAGGTGGAATCCAGCTCAGATGGTGGCAGCAAAATTGAGTTATCTAGTGCTGAGGGAGTAGTAAATACAACCAGAGATTTGGCACCTGACTTTGAACGGGTTAACATAAACCAGGAGGTTCAAGGACATAAGGTAGCCCCAGTAGTGCCCAGTGTCCCTGGGGAGAATGGGGTAACTGGCACAGGGGTTCATGGTCCTAGTGGTGGGAGGGACACTCTGCAGACTCTAGATGAGAGGTGCAGGGAGAGGGGTTCCCCCAAAGTTGAGGTCCTGGCATGTGAGTGTGAAGACCACCCAGAAGAGTGTGGGTTGTGTGACCGAGACAGTCAGATACTGTCTTGCCAGTCTCAGGACAGTGGTGTGGAGTACGTGTGTGAGGCAACGGATGGTAAGTTGAAGGATAGTTTGGTTAACCCTACTAGGGGTCTGTGTGATCCAATTGTGGTAGAGCATATTGTGAGTCCCTGTTTTCCAGAGTTATGCCAACACCTGTTGGAGAGTGAGTTCTCTGACTCCAGGGAGCTCACATAGGAGGCAGACCTTTTGGTGGATGCCAGAGGGTCTGGAGAGGCATTGGGGAGTGACCCTGTGGGGAGTGGCTCGGGTATCTTCCAACCCAGAGTGTTGGAAGTGGTGTTGAGTAGCCCAGCTAGGTCTCATTGTAGTGGGAGGGGTGTAGGGGCTCATGGCCTGTCTCAGTGGAGAATGAGTGAGTGTGGGGCTGCGTGAACCTAGCTGCCCGAAACCCAGTCTCAGAGCCTGGATGGTTCTTTAAGGCAACACCAGGTGGGGAGCATAGGCTGTTCTGATGCGCCGCCCATTGAGGGGGATTCCCTAGTGTCTGGTGAACTGGGAGTGTCTGTAAGCAGGCCTCCATTAGTTCTGGTGTATGGCAGTACCGCTCCTACGTGGAGGGTACAGAGGTCCAGACTGAGGGGTGAGAGGGGGAAAGAGTCCCCAGTGGAGGAACCAGTGGGTCAGGGGCCAGCCAGAAGGGCTGCGTCACCAGTGAATGACCATGGTGACATCACTTCTGTCCTGGGGGATCTTCGCGCACTGTCAGATGGACAGGAGTCGGGAGATCTGCGCCAGGCAGACTATCACACAACACATGAGTTATGTGTTACCCTCGGGGGCATGCGTGCTCCCAAGGAAGTCCTGGTGTGCCAGGCAAGTGTTCAACCACAGGGTTTGGTCCCTGGGTTGGGAAGCCAGGTTCAGGTGTTGTCTGACCTGGAGGAAGGGGCAACTGTAATCAGTGTCCTGACCGAGATAGCTTCTAGGGGTACCACTCCAGCTAGGAGGGTGCAGTGCTCTGGAAGGGGGTGCAGAGGGAGGGAGTCCTCACCTCTGACCCCGGTGCAGCCCAAGGGTTTAGACCCTGGGTTGGAGGGCCAGGTTCAAGGTGTCCCCCCTGACCTGGTAGCCCAGTTGCAGGATAGAACCCCTGCACTGGTGGGCGAATTGTGCAGGACACCTGCTACAGGCACCCTGAGAATTCTGGAAGGGCGTACCGCTCCAGGTGGGTGGGTACAGAGCCCCAAGGAGGAGGACCGGATGTGGGAAAGGCCACCACAGTCTCTGGTCCAGCTGCCGGGTACAGGCCTGGAGATGGTGTGTCAGTGCCAGGATGTCATACCTGACCTGAAAGCAGGGAGAGTGGAGAAAGGGTGCCAAGCACTTGGGGCTACTGTCCCCCTGCTCTGCAATGGCAGGCCTAAGACACACTTTTACAGGGTGCTTCTGTGGGTGGCACAACCAGTGCTGCAAGGCCAGCAGTAGCATTTGGATTTACAAGCCCTGGGCACACTCAGTGCACTGTACTAGGGTCTGACAAGTAAACCAAATCAGCCAATCATGGAATCACTAATCCATACATCAATTTTACAATAGGGAGAGCATATGCACTTTAGCACTGATCAGCAGTGTTAAAATGCCCAGAGTCATAAAACAAACAAAAACAGGTCAGACAAAATAAAGGAGGAAGGCAAAAATTTCAGGGATGACCCTGCAAAAAGGACCAAGTCCAACAGCCCTGCAGATGATATTGTTCTTACTTTTGATCTTTGTCTTTTTAATTATTAGGAAGGTTACACAAATGTCACATGAGAGACACGTCTTTCAAGTGAATGACAGGCTTTACTAGTTTACATTTCTGAAACTTGCCCTACTGGGAATGCTTTTTTATGTATGCACTTTAACTAAGATGATTCTTACCTCGAATTTATCCTTCTCTTTTAACTTTATTACTACAGCTACATGACTGTTCGACTGTTGATGAATTAACAATGGTTGTTGCTTTTACCTTACAATTGCAATGGTTTTTATTAACTGTGCAAATAAAAGATTACATACATACTGATGAAGTGCCTAGGGGTCACTACATCAGAATTCGCTTTATCCTCCCCAACCATGTTTTAGGAATAAGACAAAACCACTATGGACTAAATCCTCCAGGCCTGCATCTTGCTAGGCACCAGGCTCGGTGTTGAGTGCAATAAATGCACTTTATTAAGGGCCATTCCCTATTTATTTTGTGAGCAATGCAGAAGGACGGAGCCAGCAGGATTTACACGCCCCAAGACAGCCACTTGGCAGACACCAGGCTTGATGCAGAGTGCAATTAACAGGAGGGACTAGTCCTTTGCTTGTGGAGTTCAAAGATCCCTCACAACATTATTAGAAAGGGGTACAAACGTGTTTTAATTAGAAGTCTCACTTGTTCTGAAACAGTATAGTTCCAGGATTCCACTAATCCTTGGGAATCTGCATAAACTGTGCATGTTATTAACGAGGAACGGGAGGCTTTCTAAAGGAAATATAATGTAAGGCTTGAATGACCACTTTATTTACAATGTTTATAAGGAATTAAAATGTTTCAGAAATAAAGGGGTTTAAAATATAAACAGAGACCATTTATTTGATTAAAATTATGTGGACATATGACGACTAAGGGTAGTAGACTAGCTTGCATGGTTAAAATAATTATATACAACCCCAGTTGTTTAGAGTAAGGAAAAGCATAGCAAGAACCTCTCGAGTCTGAAAAGATACTTTCAAAAACATTTAAAATGTTGTTGAAGACATGTGCAGTTCTGAAACATGCAATAGTTGTAGCCATTACTGAAGTGATATTCTTTCGGATATTTTATGTCTTATTGTGTATAGGATGTATGTTATCTGATTAGAATTCTTTTCAGTGGAGGTACAAGCCAAAACAGATGTTTGGCTTTCTCTCAGTACAGCTGTTTGATCACAGTAAGTGTGGGTATGGCACTATACAAACAAGCATTGGCAATAGCTTTGGCATTAATGTACACACTGCTCACCGTACACATTTTCAGTGGCAGTCTTGTACTAATAGATACTGAATATAAAAGCCAGAACCATGAAAGAGGCCCTGCCTGTTCTGGTTTGATGAAACATGTGCACATTAAGAGTGCATGAGAAGTGGAATAAAGCATGTGGAACAGGCCGTGCTACACACATTTTTATTTGGGTGGGCCAAGTTTCCATTCGTGTGGGGCACTGCAGGCTCAATTTGTTGCTTCTGGTGTTAGCCTACTAGCCCTAGATGACACGATATCTACTTGCAAACGGTCAACATGATATGGCTCGAATCTGTGTGTATACAGAGCTTGTGCAGTTATTTGAAAGTAAGAGCAATGTCTATACCGAAGTGCAAACCCTAAAATTCCACCAGGCCATGCTTCAACACAAGTAGATGAATGCCAACCATATTATAATAGTTCAAGGTTACGGATGGCCCTATCACTGCACTACAGCCTTGACATCCTTGTACTAGTAAGGCTGGCTATTTACTTGGTGCAATTTGTCCAACACTTATTTCTCTGCACAAATTGAACTTTATTCATTTTATTTACTTGTCATTCTTTTGTGATTTACTTTTATAGATACAAATTCTTGAAAAACAGTAACACATTAAAAAAAACAGAGAGGAGTATTTTGGAAAACTGCTAGCAGTTTTCATGCCTAACAATTGCAAAACTAGCAATTGCAGTCCTAGAGGTAAAGTTCAGTTTTTTTAATACTCCCATAAAAACTTGGTTTTGCTGTGAGAACCTTCTCATGTGTTAGAATAGTAAAATTCTGTTTCAGTGCATGATTCATTGTACGCCGGACAGGTAGGACACTGGATAGTGTCGAAAAGGAACTCTCACATGCTGCGATTGAAACCCATATAACAAGTGCAGATATTTACATTTCGTGAGCACTGGGAAAGCTTCAGCATAATCATGCACCGGTTCACAAATGATGGCAACATCTGCACCATCAATGACTTTTCTTTGTAACAATGGTTGTGCAACTGTTAGTGCTGCTGCAAGAGTAGTTTTGATTACATTATTTATTTCTAGAAGGGGTGCACACTTGTCCACATCAAGGTGATGAGGAAACTAAGATAGAAATGGCTTCTATACGTTTAATGGTCTTCTGGGAGAACCTGGTCTCCATTTCAGCTATTGCTCTGTCCAGAATATTCAAGATGGGCTGCCTGAGCACTTGCTGCTGAGAAAAGAAAAGGTCATCAGCATATTGTCCAACTGTTGAAATGCCAATGAATTTGCAAATCTGCAGTTGAGGGTCCTTCTCCTCCTTTTTGGTCCATGATTTGCACGTGTGGTTTTATCTAACACATCAACAGCAGAGCAGTACTAGGTAGAAAACATTGGATCTGCACGCATTGCTTTGAGGGCAGTAAGTGTGGATTGTATAACTCCCACTGCAAAAGACACATTTGTTTGCTGTGTATGAAACACAGTATTAGCAGGTTGTAAAGCTAGAAGTAGATCTTGCAAAAATGTACCAACAACATGAACATTTTCGCTTTGAATGTGAGGTAATAAACCACAAGCTTCTGCCTTCAACTCAGGTGTCGACTTCTTATCATGACATATGTCAGATACAATATCAGAAATTGTGTCAATGTTTTCAGCCACACATTTTGTGATCTCATAATGGCCAGTCCATCGAGTTACAAGAAGACATTCGATAGATGGTTGCCTATATTGTTGACTCACATAATGACGATGAAAGTAATTGTATGGCATATTACAAAGATCAAACAATAGCCTTACCCTTGGCACACTTTGGATGGCATGTATGTCAACAACATGAAGCTGATGATGATTATAACAGTGTATGTAAGGAATATATTTATTTAATTTTTCCTGTGTCACAGCCTGAACATGCCCATTGAGAACACTTATCATGGATGCTCCATCATAGCATTGACTTAAAATGTCTGCTGGTTTGAAATCACAGGCAATCAAGTGGCTTAAAATCCAATCAGCTATATATTCAGCATCCAATTGCTCTATTTGTAAAAGACCAATTAAATGTTCCTCCCGTTTGGCTTTGCTCACAAAACGCACCATGAGGGGCAGATTTTCAATGTTACATCTAATACAGGTGCAATCGCTTTTAATACAAACATTTTGAATCACAACTTTTGTACTGCTTTTTGACTTAAGAGAACCATGCCAGTTAAAGTATCTATTACTTCATTTTGGATACATGTAGATGTATACAAAAAGAGACATACTTGAACAACGGACTGTTGATTCTGCGCCTCACACTAGTTTCGATTGTAATAGATATTGTGTGCAACAAGCCCGACACCAGCTGTCAAGTGATGCTTCTGTGGTTTAGATCATAATAGCCGCAAGGGGTGGTCTTGAGCCAGATAATGAAGTCCAGAGAATCAGTATAAATGTTTCAAAAACGTCTTTTAATTCCAAACGATTAATTCTCAAAAAATGGCAACATAACACTCCTCTTTGAACTTCCTTATCTGGCGCACGCCCACCCCTTGCTCTTACATTTAGATGTATATTTTGCATTTAGGGGAATAGAGTGTATAATTCTGGACTGGGTGGGCACCCCGGGACTTTGCTGGAGTCGGCCCTGGGGAGGGTGGTGGTCCCCAGGGCCTGTTTAATATTCTTAAACCTGAAGTCTGCTTTCAATCTAGTACCCAGAGAGAAACTTAAGGAGGTACTCAGACTTTGGGATTGCATCTTACCTCCTTAACATTCTGGTGAGGCTCCATGAAGAAAACTTTGCGCAATTGAGATTTGGGAAACATGGCAAACTTACTCCCCGCTTTCCTGTTAACAAGGGGGTACGCCAAGGTTGCGTGCTAGCACCTACACTATTCTGCCTACTTCTTGATGGTCTCATTGCGCAACTCAGAAAAGTTCAGGATAATGAGGCACCTAGGCTAGCATCGGGAAAGGTCCCAGCGCTGATGTTTGCTGATGACACCCTCCTACTTTCAAAGACACCAATGGGAATGCAGCGCATTCTAGAATGCTTTGATACCTTCAGTAAGACCCGGGGTGGAGATAAACGCTTCCAAAACCAAGTATAAGGTGTTTAATCCTGTTAACACATCTCACGCAACTCCACATTTGAATGGCTTCCCCCTTTGCAGAGTGACGATGTTCGACTATCTAGTCTGAACAAAGTGGAGAATAATTTCATGAGGTCTTCCACCCAGCACACCTCTCACTCCTTTGCGACTGGACCTGGGTATTAGGCCCATCAACAAAGAGCTGGTTCTCAGACCTCTGACTTTTTGGCGCCGTATTTGGGGGACCCCAGAATTGGCCACTTATTGTTCTGAGCTCAAAGAGCTCTTAAGCATACCTGGCTCTGCAAAAATACACTGGTTTAAGCAAATTAGGGATCTCTGTACTCGGCTGGGGAAAGCGGACCTATGGAGATCACCTGAGGAATCTTGTCTCCTAGTCCCAAGGTTGGAATTGGTAAGAGCCTATAGATCTCATAGGCTCTCTGCCATCCAGCAAAATCCACATTGTGGCTGACTAATAACAGAATTTTTATTGATAAAGGATGAATATAAACTGAAATCTTTTCTGGATGATATCCAACCAACCTTGGCTAGGAAATTGTACATGCAGCTCAGATTAGGGACCTTGCCTCTCCATGCCAACACAACCAAATGGTCCATAACTCATTCTGGTGAATGCCCCACCTGCAACTACAAGGAAGAAACTGAACTACACATTCTTTTCTTCTGTCCTACATATGTGCTATCTCACCCGCGTTGGCTCATTCAACTTTGCAAGAACCTGAGCTTTGTGTCAAAGCATATAGAGTACTAAAATATGAGTCCCACGCGCCAATTGTTTTTACCGTTTCCCGTTTTCTTAATTTTATGTGGCACGTGCGGAGGACTGTTTTAACTTAGCGACGTTTTAACAAGGTAATAGTCTACCCCTTCCATTCTCATCTTCAGTCATTTTAGCGGTTTTAACTATTTATTACAAACATTTGCACTGTAATGAAGTTTGAAGATTGATGCTTTTAGAGACTTCTGTAAAGCATTGCAGAATTGCACTAGGATTTGGCCCCTAGATAACTCACTGTTTCATTATACCATGGGTTGTGGGGTCGCCTGGAAGTGATTTGCCTATACTGCAATGCAGAAACATGCTCTCGGTTGTGCGATATATATGGAGAAATTGTATATATTTTATTGTGTATTTTTAAATGTGCTTTTATGGTCTTTGTGGCCGAAATAAAGTAGATTGGAAACAAAAGTGTCCCCCAAGTTGGTTGAGGTCCCCGGGGCTGCAGGGCCCGCATGGCGCCCGCATATATTTGGTATATTGCCCCCGGGACCAAGCCCACCCGGGGGCTCATTGAAACAAAGCACCCTAGACTGCATTTAATTTTTTTGTTTGGCACTGGGGGTCCCTTTGGGACCCCTGAGCATGCCCAGGGGGTCAGGGTGTTTCTACCCTGCCCCCTTTTTCTTTTTACTCTTTTCTTTTTAACCCTTTTTTTGTGACTCAGTTCTACTAAGTCACTAGATGGCTGCCAATACTTCCTGGTTTGAAGTGTTGGCAGCCAATCAGAAACAGGCTTGTGATCGGGTGGGTTCAGCCAATCAGATCTCGCAATTCTCAAATATCGATATCTGTAAATCTTTTAATATCTCAAAAACTACTGAACGGATTTACACCATTTAAAAAAAAAAAAAAAAAAAAAAAAAAAGTGCTTGCGTGGCCAAGATGGCGGGGTGAGCGGACGCTTCCTCCCGTAGCTCCTCCGGCCCGGCTCAGCCCGAGCCCTGATCGCCGCGCTTCTCTCCCCCCGCGGCTGCACTGCGGGCGAGAGAACTGTGCCGGAATTCCTGGGGCACACTTTGATGCCACTTTGACTTTCGTGGTCTCGGGGTAAGTCCCCGAAAAGTTTATTCGAAGATCGCTCCGAGGAGCGGAGCCTGGGTCGTCCCGAGGAGAAGAGCTTGGAGGCGGGGCATACGACGGCGCTGTCCGCTCGCCTCGGCCAGGCTGAGTGCTGAACAGCTGAAAGCCGGAGCTCCCGAAGGAGCGGTATAGACGGACTTCGCGGAGTGCCGGAGCTCCCTGACTGGTGCCCTGGTGGCGAACACCATTGATGGGCGACGGACTTCGCCCCTACGCCGGCGACCCTCCCCCTGCCTTGGTCCTCGAAGGGTGATGCCTCGCGAACTCCGCGCCCGGAGTCGCTGAATGGCGGAGTTCGAGCTGTGCCCACGCCGGGCGAATTACCTAGTGGCGAAGGAAGCCGCCGGTTTCTCCCCTTCCGGACCTGTTGCTGTTTGAAGGTCGCCCATGGACTTGCTGGCCCGGGCTGCCTCCTTGGGTCCCACCCGCCCGCCATCTTGTCTTTGTGTGGCTGTGCCCAGTGGCCCTCGCCCGCACCCTTCTTCTACGAGAGCCTCGATTTGCCCTGACACCGACTCATCTGCTGCCCTCTCAGGGACTACGAGGCTGGAGACCTTCACTTTGGACATTGCTGCCTGCCCTGCGGGCCCGGGGGTCGTCTTGCCCAGGACCGGGCCGCCATTTTGTCGCCTGTGACGCACTACCCTTGTCCCCACCGAGGGCCTCACATTTGGTGCCCACGAGCGCTCGTCGACGGCGACTGCCCCCTGGACTTCACCTGGGGCAAAGATGGCTGGGAGACGTGGTGCGGCACGGGGAGATCGCACTTTGCCGGAAATGCTCGGCAGGTCCCAGCAACTGCGCGACAGGACACAGCCGTCCCCGGGGGCCTCCCGGACATCAACGGACGCAGCCGTGGGCGAGCCACCAGTCACGAGGTCCTTCATGGAGGACTTATTCAGCTCCCTCAAGGAGGAATTTCAGACGCTTAAGACCGAGGTGGCTGGAGAGGTCCGGGAGGTGCGCAGGGAGGTCGAAGGCCTGGGCGAGAGGGTCGATGCTGTGGAGACGTCGGCCCAGCGCCGCGATGAAGAGATAACTCATCTCCAGCAGGACGTCCTCCGTCTCCGGGAGCAATGTGTTGAGCTCCAAGCCCATTCGGAAGACCCCGAGAACAGGTCAAGGCGGAATAACATTCGGGTGCGAGGTGTTCCGTCCGCGGATGAGGGTGGGGACCTGGTGGCCTATCTGCAGGACTTGTTCCGCGACATCTTGGAGGAAGGAGCGGACTTCCCGATCCGCATTGACAGAGCGCATAGGGTGGGCCGCCAGCGCCAGTCATCGGCTCCCCCGCCTGATATCCTAGCTTTCCTGCCAGATTTCCCCCTGAAAGAGCGCATCATGGCGGAGGCCCGCAGGAAGCAGCCGCTGACCTTTCGTGAAAGACCTGTGGCGCTCTACCAGGACCTGTCCGCCATCACGCTGCAGAAGCGCAGGTCTTTCCGCATCGCGACGGACTTTCTGCGAGAGCATGAGACACCCTACTCCTGGGGCCACCCCTTCCGTCTTATCTTTCGATGGAATGGGGTGCTGCATCAGCTGCGCTCTTTGCAAGATGTCTGTGGAGTTTTGGGCCTTACTGCTACAGAGGAGGAGGGGGCTACACCTGCATGGCGGCGCCCCGAGCGGCGGGGCCGACGGAGGTCGAGGAGGCGCCCATCGTCAGCGCCGGCGAGTCGTCCGAACTCGCCCACCATCAGGGCAGGAATGGCGGAGGCCCTGAGGAATGCGGCCAGGACCTTGCCTGAGGCTACTGGTGTGGCCCTAACGGCCTAACTTTTCTCCGGGGGGAGAGATTCTTAGCTTAAACGGTACTGGGCTGGGGCTGGGGGGGGGGGGGGCGGGGGGGGGGTGTGGCTGGACGTCCACTTGACTTTTTTCTACAGACTCGCCCATTTGGGCTAGACTGAGACTATGGGGTGTTGTTTTTTGTCTTTTCTTATTTTGGTTGGTTGCCAAGGGTTGGTTCTGGGGGGGTTTTATTGTTGGTTTGGTGTGGGGGGGGTCCCGTCCGAAATGGTCCGAACTTGTGCGGTGTTGCCCCTGGCCTTCCCCGCGCCCCTGCCCCGCGCGCCCTCTCCGCTGATCCCTTGCCCACTGCATAGCGCGTTGCTCCCCTGGAGGCGATGCCGCCCCTGAAGGTAGTAACCCTTAATGTTAAGGGTCTGAATAATCCCGTGAAGCGCAGGGCGATCCTTTCCCTGTTGGAGGGGTCGCAGGCGGATATTTGCCTCCTGCAGGAGACCCATTTGCTTTCCAAAGATTGCCATAGGTTGCGCTCTGCCAAGTTCCCTACGCAATTCTTCTCCTCTGCTGCGACTAAGACTGCTGGGGTGGCCATTCTTTTAGCCAGCTCCTTCAGGGGGGAGGTGTTGCATAAACATGCTGAGCAGAAGGGGAGGCTTCTGGTGTATCGCATGCGTTTGGGAGGTGTCACCTTTACGGTTGGTTCCGCGTACAGCCCGAATGACCACCAGGATCGCTTCCTGGAATCAGTGTTGGTGGACGTCACTGCCTCGCCCGATCGCCATATCATCTTGGGGGGAGACCTGAATATGGTCTTCGACTCCACCCTGGATAGGTCTGCCCAACGCTTTCCGCAGACGGGGGAGCTTTCTAGGGCGGTGCAGGACCAGCTTGCGGAAATGGATCTGCATGACCTCTGGCGCGTCCTGCACCCCACCGATAGGGACTACTCCTATTTCTCCCACGCGCACCGCACGTATTCACGGTTGGACTACCTCCTGGTGAGCGGGCCGCTCCGCTCGGCCGCCACGGCAGCGGACATCGGGGTTTTGTCCTTGTCCGATCACGCACCGGTTTCCGGAATCTTTGCTTGGCCGGCGGCCCCCCCCTCTAGGGGGATGTGGCGGCTCCGGGACACGCTTCTCCATAAGAAATCGGTCGTGAAGCGAGTGGAGGAGGTCATCCAGGACTATCTGATCCACAATAACAACTCTGCCACGTCCCTGGCGACGCAGTGGGCAGCCCTGAAAGCGGTCGTCAGAGGGGAGTTTATCTCCATTTCCTCGGCCGAAAACAGGGAGCGCCAACGCAAGAGGGAGGAACTGACGGCGCAGGTTCGGGAGCTTGAGCAGGTTCACCGCCGAACGGGAGCTCCCCGTGTCTGGAAGCAGCTGAAGGCGGCTCGGAAACTCCTCTCCGCGTTGGATCTAGATCGGGCGGAGTATGCTGCGCTGCGCCTGAAGCATGCCTTTTACACCGGCGGAGACAGGTGCGGTAAACTCCTGGCCCATAGGCTCAGGGCTGCGCAGCAGCGCAATGTGGTGAAGGAGCTGGTGGGAGTGAACGGGATCCCGATTTCCGGTGACGCGGAGGTGGCAGATACCTTTTGTTCCTTTTACGAAGCACTGTACGCGGCGGAACCTACCCCACCGGGAGAGGCTGAGGCCTATTTGGAGTCCGTGGCCCTCCCGGCCCTGGACTCCTCCCAAGCGGACCACCTGGAGAGGGACATCCACGTGGAGGAGGTCATTTCTGCGATTGCACGACTAAAGCACGGCAAAGCCCCGGGTCCAGATGGTTATACGGCCTTGTTTTACAAAACCTTCTGTCCCACTGTCGCGCCTCTACTGGCTCGCTTGTTCAACTCCTTCTCCGAGCCGGGAGCTATCCCGCTGGACCTTCTCTCAGCGACGGTCTCGGTTATCCCCAAGCCGGGGAAGGACCGGACCCTGTGCGGCTCGTACCGGCCCATCTCGCTCCTAAATGTGGACCTCAAGCTCTACACCGGGATCTTGGCGGCCAGATTGGGTTTACATTTACCAGGTCTGGTGGAGGCAGACCAGGCCGGTTTTGTACCCGGTAGACAGACGGTGGACAACACAAAGAGGGTGACGCACGTGCTGGAAAAGGCCTCACGCATTCCGGGGGAGCGGATGCTGCTATCAATCGACGCGGAGAAGGCCTTTGATAGGGTTCATTGGCCATATCTCGAGCTGGTCCTTGGGAAGCTGGGGATCGGCGAGAAGTTCCGCACTATGGTCCTTAACTGCTATAGGAGACCATCGGCATCAGTGCGTGTCAATGGACACAGCTCCAATTGCTTTGCCATTGAGCGCGGCACGAGACAGGGTTGCCCCCTCTCACCGCTCCTCTTTGCCCTCTATATGGAGCCGTTTGCACAGAGGATTCGTGATAATCCGGACGCTATTGGGGTGAAGATGGGGCAATATACGCACACTGTCAGCCTATACGCGGACGATGTCTTGTTGACCCTGGACGACCCCAAGCGATCGCTTCCTGCCTGCGTCCAGGAGCTGGACGCCTTCGGCCGTGTGGCGGGTTTTAAAATGAACATGACTAAGTCGGCTGCACTGGACGTGTCGCTCTCTGCTTCCACCAGGCGAGACCTTCAGAGTCTCTTTCCTCTGCAGTGGTCCTCCTCCACGGTGCCTTACCTAGGCATTTTGCTTGCCCCCTCCCTGCCTGCTATGGTTACAGCTAACTACTCCTCTCTGGGCAAAAAGATCAAAGAGGAACTCGGTCGATGGAACAAGGGCCTACTCTCGTGGCTGGGCCGTATCGCAGCGGTGAAGATGACGATACTGCCCCAGATCCTATATCTCTTCCGCGCTTTGCCCCTCCAGCCCCCTGTGGGTTGGATACGGCAGGCGCAGGCAGACATCTCCCGCTTTGTGTGGCAGGGCCGTAAGCCTCGGATGAAGCGGGTCCTCTCCATGCTGGCCCCGGAGGCGGGGGGTCTCGGAGTCCCGGACCTCCGGAGATACTTTCAGGCGGCGCAGCTCCGGTATCTGGTGGAGTGGAGCCGGTGGGAATCGGAAAAACACTGGCTCTTTCAGGACCAGGCGGTCGCAGGCCGTACCCTCCAGGAGGTCCCGTTCCTGCGGCGCGCTCACCGGCCGCCTAATCTCTACGCCTCCTTTATCACCCGTGTCCCGCTGAGAGTGTGGGACGCGGTGTGTGAGCTGCGTGAGCTCACGACCTTTCCATCGCCGTTCACTCCCATCGCTGGCAATCCGGACTTTACCCCGGGTTTGGACCCGGGAGCTTTTTCCCACTGGGTGAACGCGGGCTGCAGGGTGCTTTTCCAGATCTACGGGCCGGAGGGCGTGCTCCCCTTTCAGCAGCTCCGCCAGGAGTTTGGCCTGACGGAGGGGGACAGGCTGCGTTACATGCAGGTCCGCCACTGGGCTCTTCAACCCCCAGTGCGTGACGTCGCTGCCCGTTCCATTACGCCCTACGAGCGATGGTTGGTAACCCGGACCTCGGACGCCAAGCTCATCACGGATTTGTATAAATTTCTCCAACCCCCGCCGTTTCATTACCATAACCCGGGGAGGGAGCGCTGGCACAGGGAACTGGGCAGGACCCTGAGTCACAAGGAGTGGGACAGGATTGCGTATCGGGCGAGGCACTCTGCGTACCATACTGGGCTGACGGAAACCTTCACTAAAGTGTCCACCTATTGGTACTACACCCCGGAGCGGCTCTATGAGATGCGCAAAATAGGCGATAAAGATTGCTGGCGCGGCTGCGGACAGGTGGGCACCCTCACGCACATTCTCTGGGAGTGCCCTGTGCTGTCGGCCTATTGGAAGGAAGTCTTAGATGAGGTAGATAGACATTTTGAGATCGAGCTCCCGCGCTTCCCCGCGTATGTCTTGCTAGGTCTCCCCAATGATTTGATGTACCCGCTGAAATCCCGCAGGGGCAGGCAGATCGCGATTGCACTAGGTTCAGCCGTTCAGAACATACTGATACTCTGGCGCACCCCTACTGCCCCCTCTATCACTGGTTGGCTGCATAGACTCTGGCAGGTACTGGGCATGGAGAAGATGTCGCTAGTGGTGGCTGGGAATGTCGATCAGTTTGAAGAGCTCTGGCACCCCTTTTTGGCATTGCTGTCCACGGAATTCCACGAGCTTACGTGCCCACGGTGTTTGCGCCTTCTCAGGCTGACACCGCCGCCAGCTGCGGCGGAGTGAGATGTGCGGATTGAGGACCGGGGGTTGGGGGCGGGAAGAGGGGTTATATACTTTTATTGCTGCCTTTCGGACGGGGATGTTGGGGTGTTGTTTTCTCTCTTTTCTTCCTTTACTCTCCTTTTTTTTCTTCCTTTCTGGGGTTGGGGGGTTGGTGGTACAGTATGCTTCTCCTTTATTGTGTTGCGGGGTGCTATTCCGGTTTGGCCTGGCTTGGAGAGTGGGGGTCAACAGGGGGGTTGTTCTCAATGCCTTATTGCCTTTTGTATTTGCTTGGTTACCCTCTGGGGCTTCCTGCCTCCCTATTTTCCTTTTGACTCGCTGCAACGTTTCGCTTTTTGTGTTGTATGTATGCTTGACCTCCTGCTCCCCTCCCCGTGTTTTTGTGCCTTAATAAAAATACTTTAAACCTAAAAAAAGTGCTTTCCGGACCAAAAGCTACCATTTGCCAAATGTGGTGTAATTCCGGTCAGCAGTAGCATGTCTAAAGTATCCTATGTAAATTAACATGGAGAAAAAACGTTCTCAGAACCCCATTGTTTCTTGGCCCCTGCTTGAGGAATCACCCTGAAACTTTCTAGACTGGTGCGTACCTGAGTGTGCCATTAGTTTTGAAAGTTTTGCGAAGATTCGTCAACCAGTACCAAAGATATTGGCAAAAGAATAAATCCTTTTTGAATAGAAACATATACATAATGTATCCAAGTGTGGCAGCAGGGTATCTTAATCCTTTTAACAGATACAGATTGCTTTTGTAAATTTAGTATTAAATCTTTTTATTGAAAGATCAGCTCGCACATAGACAATAGAACATTTCGCGAGTCAAAAAATATGCAATACATAAGAATTTGAGATAGAAGCATTGTGACATGCATGGCTAAGGAGCCCAGAAGCCCTACGGGGCCCTCCCCCCTCTTAGCAAAACTGTAGTGACGGGCCTTTAATAAGAAGACAAAACCAAAACAAGATCCAACCCCCAGCCCCCCCTCACTACACCCCCCCGCCTACCCTCCCACCTCCCCCGTTCCAGGTCCAAAGTCCCCCAACATCCACACTTCCTACCAATCCAGAGCCTCTCACGCATCGACCTGTGACAAGCGTAACAGACGCAAATATCGGGGACATGTCACCTCTCTGAATTCTGTACCCAATAGGGACAGGAATGGCTGCCATAGTTCTGCATACTTGGACCCCTCCCCTGCTTTATTTATGATTTATTTATTTATTTATTTATTTATTTATTTATTTATGAGTTTATATAGCGCTGGAATCGACTCCAACTGGAGTATCTCTGCGCTTTGATACCGAATAAGATTTCAACAGATAGGCAAGGAAGAGGCATGGGACTAGATTTTATTGGTAAACAGCAAAGTTTTCAGTTGTTTCCTGAATTTCAAATGATCTGTGCATAGCTTAAGGGCCAGAGGAAGTTTGTTCCACAGTGTGGGCCCTGCAACAGATAGTGCTTTCCCTCCGTGTCTGGTTTTTTTAACACGTGGTACTGCCAACAAAAGATTTTCGCTAGATCTCAGTGATCTGGAGGGAGCATAGGGGGGAATTTCTGTTCCAGGTAGGTCGGGCCATGTCCGTTTAAGCATTTGTGGATAATGCAGCATATCTTAAATTTGGCCCTTTGTCGAATACTCAACCAATGTAGTTTGTCAAGGAGAGGTTTTGATGCTGTTCTGGGAGGGGCATTTAGGACAAGGCGAGCTGCCGTATTCTGAACCACCTGGAGTCTGTCCAGGACTCCTTCATTAGCGGAGAGGAGCAATCCGTTGCAATAGTCAATGCGACTCAGTATGAGGGCTTGCACTAGGGTTTTTCTGAAAGAATCTGGTAACAGGGGAAAGATTCTGCGCATCATGCTGATGGTGTGAAAGCATGAGCCAGCTACCATGTTACTATGCTGTTTGAGTGAAAGGTCGTGGTCAAGACGAATCCCCAGATTTTTAACGACCTGTTTGGGCTCTGGGACAGTACCAAGATCAGACGGCCACCAATCTGGGGTCCACAGTAATTTGGCATCTCCAAACAGCATTACTTCCGTCTTGTTGACATTGCACTGTAGGTAGTTGGTGGACATCCACTGTGCGACGGCTTTCATGCCAGCGGAGAAGGAGTTTCTTATTTCAGTGGTGAGTTTTTGAAAGGGAAAGAGGAGCTGCGTGTCATCCGCATATGACACGGGAATGAAACCAAATTTGCGCATCACTCTTGCCAGGGGTGCCACGTAGATGTTAAGTGTTGGGCTCAAACAGGAGCCCTGTGGCACCCCTTTTGTAATCTCTACCTCTGTTGATCGATATTCACCCATGGTGACGGTCTGGGTGCGATCGGTAAGAAAACTCCTTAGCCAGGCAAGGGCCTTGTTCTTGATCCCTACGTTCGACAACCGGTCAATAAGGATGTTGTGTGACACGGTGTCGAACGCTGCCGACAGGTCTAATAACACCAGAATTACCGAGTAGCCTTTGTCCTGAAACATATGCAGGTCACAGACAGGAGGGTGGACTCTGTACTGTGTTTCGGCCTAAACCCAGATTGAGAGTAGTCTAGGCCGCCCGCTATCTCAATGTAGCTGGATAAGTGACGATTGACATATTTCTCAGTGAGCTTTCCCAAGAATGGTAACAGGGAGATAGGTCTGAGGTTTGATAGATCGGTCCAGAGAATTGCGGTGTTCTTCCTGGTAGGCCTAACTAAGGCCTGTTTCCACTGTTTGGGAACGGAGCCTGTACTCAGGGATAAGTTAATAAGTTTTTCAAAAGTGGGGGATAGAGTTTCCAACAAGGTGGGCATGAGTCTTGCTGGGATGATGTCATCAGGACTTCCGCTTTTAATCTGCATAGTGAGTAGAGACACATCTTTAGGAGTAATAGGGGGGAAGATGTCTAAGGTGTGGGGGCCACTATTAAACTCTGAATCATGAAAGATGGACACTGCATTGGTAGTCAACGTATTGTTAGAGTTGACTATTTTTGCATAAATTATATCTATTTTGTTAGAAAAAAATAGAGATATTTTATCACAAAGTAATTGTGAAGAAGTGTCGGGACTCTCACATGCTGCTGGATTGGTAAAGGACTGCAAGACCTGGTATAAAACCCTAGGGGAATTGTCTGCAGCCGTGATAAGGGAGCTGATATGGGCTTTTCGCGCAGTTCTGATTGCTTTATGGTAAATGCTTAATGCATCCCAGTAATGTCTCCTGTCAGTTGCAAGATGGGTGGACCTCCATTTCTTTTCTAATTTTCTGGCTGTTTGCTTCAGATTCCTGAGCTCTTCAGAGAACCAGATCTCTTGTTTTTTGGCTGGTCGAGGTCTAAATTGTTTTAAAGGGGCTATCTCGTCAATGGCCGTTTTGGTAGCTTTAGTAAACATATCAACTGCATTGTCAATATCTTCAGGAACCGTAGAGAAGGGTTGAACAAATTTCCCTGCGAAGGTAGTCTCATTAACTTTGTGCCATTGCCGCCGTACTTTAGGAATGTTGGTAGGTTCGAGGATAGTGGTTACAGGATAGGGAGTATTAAACTCAAGGATAAAATGGTCAGTCCAGCTGACTTGTGTGGGGGGTAGGCATGTAACACTGGAAAAATTAGTGATTATAAGGTCTAGGGTATGTCCTGCCACGTGAGTTGGGCCCACATTGTGTTGTTCGAGACCTAGTAGTGAGAGATCATTTAAAAATGATTGTGCTTCTTTGCAATCTGTGAGTTCACTGTGTAGGTTGAAGTCACCTATTAACGGGAACTCTTTATCTTTGTGAACATATGGTGCTAGGTTTTCAAGTAGTATGTTGACAAAGTTTGAACTTGGTTCCGGAGGACGATATACCAGAGCACCCAATCTGGTTTGTTTAGAGGAATGAATTGTTTTAAAGATCAACAATTCAATCTCAGGGGTGCTAAGTTCTGCCAAAACAGAGCAGTTGATGTTATTTTTATGTACAATTGCAATTCCTCCACCTATTTTCTTAGGTCTATCTAGTCTGATTATTTTATATCCTGTTGGAATGGCCAGCGTAATGGAAGGGGTAGAATGAGGTTTGAGCCAAGTTTCAGTAATGAAACAGAAGTCAGGCTCGTTCGTAGAAATGAGGTCCCATATTTCAGAGGTGTGTTTAGGTAGAGAGCGAACGTTACAGAGGATGTTTTTTTGGCCTGTGATTTTGGAAGTTTTTAAAGAGGGTGTATGGGTTATCACGCATCTCTCAAAACTTTTTCCTTTCAGTTGGGTTGAGAACTGGGACTTGCAATACAGGCATGAGAAAGGCCCTTCCACTATGTAGTTACTATTTCTCTGACAATCAACTGTCTGGAGATCCCTGATTACCTGTGCTGAATAGGTAATCCTGTGTGTGAGCGGTTCATGCGGGGCATTTTGTGAGACCTCCATGGCCCCTGGTCCCGTCCTGTCGCGGACGGGCGCAGACAGGCAGGTCTTAGGCTGGTCTTTGGCGCTGTCGAAGGCGCCCCTCTGCGCGCAACCGCTGCGCGCTTGGGCTGACGACTGGCTAAATAGTCCTTCCAACTAGGTACTAGAGCGCTAACCGCTCGACTGCCTCGGGGTTGCTGGGCGTGTCTGTCTCTCACCTGCCCCGCCCTCCGCTCAACGGCATTGGATGCCGAGTCGGACCAGGGCGGGCAGGCTTGACCACTGAGCACAGACCGGGAAGAGCACCTGAATCCCCTTACAGTTCTGGGGTAACTTGTATGGGCACAGAGGGTGAGTGTTAAATTATTATTTCAATTTTACACAGCGTGCGTTTTAAAATCAAGCATCAAGTGACATGCGGCGCAAGTGAGGTGTATTTTAAAAATTCGTAATCAATTTAAAATACCACAAGCTATGACAGCAATAATTCCGCTCTGTTGAGTTTTTAGCTGGTACCAAGCGGGGTCGGGAGACACTGCCACTGTCCTGCCCTTACCGCAATGAGCCCAGGCTTCCTCCCGCCTAAATAGTCCTTCCAACTAGGTACTAGAGCGCTAACCGCTCGACTGCCTCGGGGTTGCTGGGCGTGTCTGTCTCTCACCTGCCCCGCCCTCCGCTCAACGGCATTGGATGCCGAGTCGGACCAGGGCGGGCAGGCTTGACCACTGAGCACAGACCGGGAAGAGCACCTGAATCCCCTTACAGTTCTGGGGTAACTTGTATGGGCACAGAGGGTGAGTGTTAAATTATTATTTCAATTTTACACAGCGTGCGTTTTAAAATCAAGCATCAAGTGACATGCGGCGCAAGTGAGGTGTATTTTAAAAATTCGTAATCAATTTAAAATACCACAAGCTATGACAGCAATAATTCCGCTCTGTCGAGTTTTTAGCTGGTACCAAGCGGGGTCGGGAGACACTGCCACTGTCCTGCCCTTACCGCAATGAGCCCAGGCTTCCTCCCGCCTAAATAGTCCTTCCAACTAGGTACTAGAGCGCTAACCGCTCGACTGCCTCGGGGTTGCTGGGCGTGTCTGTCTCTCACCTGCCCCGCCCTCTGCTCAACGGCATTGGATGCCGAGTCGGACCAGGGCGGGCAGGCTTGACCACTGAGCACAGACCGGGAAGAGCACCTGAATCCCCTTACAGTTCTGGGGTAACTTGTATGGGCACAGAGGGTGAGTGTTAAATTATTATTTCAATTTTACACAGCGTGCGTTTTAAAATCAAGCATCAAGTGACATGCGGCGCAAGTGAGGTGTATTTTAAAAATTCGTAATCAATTTAAAATACCACAAGCTATGACAGCAATAATTCCGCTCTGTCGAGTTTTTACCTGGTACCAAGCGGGGTCGGGAGACACTGCCACTGTCCTGCCCTTACCGCAATGAGCCCAGGCTTCCTCCCGCCTAAATAGTCCTTCCAACTAGGTACTAGAGCGCTAACCGCTCGACTGCCTCGGGGTTGCTGGGCGTGTCTGTCTCTCACCTGCCCCGCCCTCCGCTCAACGGCATTGGATGCCGAGTCGGACCAGGGCGGGCAGGCTTGACCACTGAGCACAGACCGGGAAGAGCACCTGAATCCCCTTACAGTTCTGGGGTAACTTGTATGGGCACAGAGGGTGAGTGTTAAATTATTATTTCAATTTTACACAGCGTGCGTTTTAAAATCAAGCATCAAGTGACATGCGGCGCAAGTGAGGTGTATTTTAAAAATTCGTAATCAATTTAAAATACCACAAGCTATGACAGCAATAATTCCGCTCTGTCGAGTTTTTACCTGGTACCAAGCGGGGTCGGGAGACACTGCCACTGCCCTGCCCTTACCTTAATTAACAATAACTTTTCCATGCCTAGGACTGACCAGAGGCGATACAGCCAACCCTGGAATGTGGGATATGTGGAGTGCGCCAAACAGTCAGCACGTTCTGAACTGCGGAGCCCAGGGCAATAGCAATCAATCTGCCCCTACACTATTTCAGCGGGTAGGTGAGAGCATAAGGTAAACCTAAGAGGACATAGGCAGGGAACCTAGGAATTTCTGTATCAAAGTCTGCGTCTACCTCGTCGAGGACCATCTTCCAATACCCCTGAATCTGGGCGCAGTCCCACAACAAATGAACTTACGTACCCCTCTCACCACATCCCCGCCAACAGGAGGCCTCCCTCATGTGATCCATTTTCTGTAACCTCTCTGGCGTGTAATACCAGTATGTCGCTAATTTGGTGAATGTGTCTGTCAACCCCATATGGTAAGCTGAGTGCCTTGCTCGGTAGTGGATATCCTGCCATTCCTTGTTACTTAGCACCCGTCCAAGCTCCCTCTCCCAGCGGGCCCTACCAGAGTTATACACGCAGGAGAACCGATCTAATAGCATGCGGTATAAGTCCTAGATGAGTCGTTTGTCCGCCGTCCGCGTAATTAGCCAGTACTCATAAGAACTGAGCTTCCTGTCTGCCCCCTCCCTTACCTGAGCGTTGACCGCCCAATGACGTACCTGCAAATAACGAAGCCGTTGCGTCTCCGGCAGGCCATATTCCTGTCGTAGAGTCTCGAATGGAGCTATCCCCTCCCCTGTATACAGGTGAAACAGAAATCTACACCCCGCCGGGCGCCACCTAGCAAAGGCCTGGGTGTCACGACCAGGTCCAAAATCCGGGTTTTCTATCAACGGCGTAAGTGGGGACGGGGGGAATGTTGTCATTGTCAGCTCGTGCTTTTTACTAGTCTGATCCCAAATTTCCAAGGGGACTCTCGTGATAAACGAGGCGTACAAGTTGGGAGGTTGGTGCTGTTTGCGGAGGAAAGGGACCTCCTGTAGTGGGTGGCCCGCTACTGCCTGGTCTTGAAAGAGCCAGTGTTTTTCTGACTCCCACCTGCTCCACTCCACCAAAGTCCAGAGTTGAGCCGCTTGATAATACAGCGTCAGATCCGGGAGACCCAGACCACCCTTCTCCGGCGGCAGCATGGCCAGCCTGAGCTTCAATCTCGGACGTTCGCCGTTCCATATGAATTGGGCGAGCTCCGACTGAGTTTGGCGGATCCAGCCCTCGGGAGGACAGAGCGGGATAGCGCTAAATATGTACAGGATTTGCGGAAGAATGGTCATTTTTATGGCCGCTACACTGCCCAGCCTGGACAGCGGGAGATGTCGCCATCTGCTCAATTCCGATCGGAGTGTCTGACGAAGCCTGGCGTAATTGATATGCACCATGTCCTGCAGTGTGGCCCCCAGCTGAATCCCCAGGTATGGGACAGCCTCTGATGCCCATCGGAAGGGAAAGGGCTCCAGCAGGTAGGCCCGTGTGTGCCCATCAAGCGAAAGGTCCAGGGCTACCGATTTCATCATATTAACCTTAAATCCCGCCGCACCAGCAAACGTTTCTAGGATCTCCGTACAAGCCGACAAGGAGGTGCTGGGAGCGGCAAGGGAGAGAAGGACATTGTCTGCGTATAGGCTAATCATGTGCACGTACGCACCAAACTTAATCCCCTGTACCCTTTGATCTGTTCTCATTGCCTGCGCCAACGGCTCCATATAAAGCGCAAATAACAAAGGTGATAGCGGACACCCCTGCCGTGTCCCCCGTTCAATGGGGAAATGGGGTGAGGAGCACCCGTTGACTCTTACTGTCGCCGCGGGAAAGGTGTAACAGTTCAGGACCCAGGTTCGAAACTTCAATCCTATCCCCGCTTTTATTAGGACTTGTTCCAGATAAGGCCAGTGGACCCGGTCGAATGATTTTTCAGCATCAATCGCAAGCATCATGTATTACCCTGACGCCCGCATGGCCTTCTCTATCTGGTGTAGAGCCCTCTTAGTGTTGTCGACCGTTTGTCGCTCCGGGATGAACCCGCCTGATCTGGCTCAATCAACCCCTGTATGAGCGGTGCCAGCCTCGCTGCCCGGGTGCTAGTGTAGATCTTGAGATCAACATTAAGGAGAGAAATGGGGCAATAGGCTACGCACTGTGTGCGATCCTTTCCTGGCTTAGGGATAACTGATATGGTGGCGTCTAATAGGCATCGCGGGATGGCACCGGACTCCTGGAATGTGTTAAAGAGGGCCATCAATAACAGTGCTATATGTGGACAGAATGTTTTGTAGAAAATTGCCGTAAAGCCGTCCGGCCCCGGTGCTTTGACCAATTTAAGGCGCAAGATAGCCAAAATCACCTCTTTGGGCCAAATCCTGCTATCCAGGCGCTCTGCTTGGTCTTTCGACAAGGCAGGAAGTGTAACGGACTCTAGAAAAGCCTCGCATCAGCGGGATCAAGCTGCGCCCCGCATAGAGGGAGGTATAAAAATCGCTAAAGGCCTTTGCTATGGCGTCGGTGACCCGAACCCCGTCCCGTGTGGCAATCTCTTGCACCATGTGTCACTGTTGAGTTTCCCGGAGTGCACGCCCCAGCAGGCGCCCGCATCTGTCCCCCCCAGTGTAGTATATGTGCCTTATCCTCAGGGCCGCAAATTCCGCCCTATCTTGATCTAAGGCGGCCAGCTGCTGCCTTGTTTGGCGAAGCTGCCTCCACACCCAGGGTGCGCCCGTCCTTTGGTGCATTTGTTCTAGCTCTCTTGTCCGCAATGTGAGTTCCTTGCATTTGCGAGCCCTCTCTGAGTTTTCCGCCGCCGAGACGACGATAAACCTGTCGAGCAGTACCGCCTTGAGCGCCGCCCAATGTGTTGCTAATGTGGTGTCCGAGGTGTGATCATGTGATAAGTAGTCTATAATGGCCCCTTTAATTTTCTCCACAGGTTCCTTACGGTGAAGCAACATGTCGCGCAGCCTCCAGCAGCGGGCAGTCCGAGTCACAGGAGGGAGGAAGAACACCACTGATAATGGTGCATGGTCGGAGAGCGCCGCAGCACCTATCTCTACCTCTGTTGCAAGCGCCTGAAGGGATGTGGAGGATAAAAAGTAGTCCAGCCTTGCATAGGTTTTATGGGCATTAGAGTAGTAGGAGTATTCCCTGACACCTGGATGAAAGCTGCGCTAAAGATCTACCATCCCCATCTCCTCCATTCTAGCCAGCCCCCCTTCCCCCCCCGAGAAGGTTCCTGCCTGCGTGGAGCGCTGCCCCGACCTGTCCAGCAAATTGTCAAATACCAAGTTTAGATATCCCCCTACCAATATATGCCTATCCGGTGTCGCAGCTACCTCACTGAGCGCCTGGTGAAAAAATCTCTCCTGGCCCTCATTAGGAGCATAGATGGAGCTAACTGTAAAGGAAATGTCACCTAGGCAAAATCTGTAGGAGAGGAGTCTCCCTCGTATTTCGGCCGCTTTCTGCACCACCCTCTCCCTAAAGTGCTGGGCTACCAGTATCGCCACCCCTGCAGTCTTAGTGGGGCCTGAAGAGAATAACTGAAACGGAAGCTGCGCAATTTCATCCTAAGGTAGTCCTTGGCCAACAGATGCGTTTCCTGAAGAAGCCAAATATCAGCCTTTGAATTCTCCAGGACTGCCCTCCGTTTCACGGGGTTGTTTAGGCCCCGGACATTCAAGGTGAGTAAACGCAATTCAGTCGCTGGCATAGATCACTACCAACCTTGAACCATCTGTGTCCCAACGCAATGACTCTCCTATGACACGCCTAATTTCAGGGGATTGACCACTCTGCCAAGGGACACCCTCCTCACTCCGACAATCAAACTTCAGGATCTTCACCCCTCCACACACACCCAAGTATTCGTGGACCTGGAACCCCCCACTACCCCAACAAATCTACCGCTGATAACTTTTGGCGACGAAAGAATGGTTTCCCCCCCAACAGTAAAAACAAAAGCAACAACCTAGTCCATAATCCCGAGGTGATTGGTGGAAAGCAACACTGGGGTAGTCTGACAGATCGGAAAATACCCTCCCTCCCGCCGACAGCATACTGCATAGTGAACATGAGACCCAGCCATGAATACTCTTCTCAAAGCTCAGCTAGGATGGGGTGCCTCAGCACCCGATGACACTGCCTCCACTGCTGCCCGCTGGCCATCCTTGATCTCTGCAGCTGGTGGTTTCCGGATCCGACTTCGTCTAGTCTGTTGCCGCCAGCGAGGTTTACCATCACCCATCTCCGTTGTGGATCCCTCCACTTCTTCTGTCTCAGCAGGCGGGTCCAGGCCCAATAGACTACAGGCTTCTTTTAAGGACCGAAGTTGGTGCAGTTTATTGTCCTTTTTGAAGATCAAACGGAAGGGATGACCCCAACTGTAGGAGATATTTTGTTGCTGAAGAAATGTTGTGACGGGCCTGAAACAACGCCGTTTCTGCAGAGTGAGAGTGGACAGATCCTGATACAGAACAGGGGTCTGACCCTGAAAAGTTAGGGGGTGCTTCTACCGCGCCTTCAGCAAAATCTCTTCTTTTGTGCAGAAGTCCTGCACACATGCAAGGATGTCGGGTGGAGGGGCAGAGGAAGGGCGCGGGGACCCACTCTGTGTACACGGTCTATCCGTATGTCCGTGTCTGCTGGGCATCCCAGGATGTGGCAAAACAGGGTGCTGGTGAAGCCAAAGAGGTCCCTGGTGTCTTCGGACATAGTTACGCCCCGAATGCGGACGTTATGGCGTCAGGAACGATTCTCCAGATCTTCCATGTGTGATTGTAGGTCCACCTGCTGATCATGAATCCGGACTATCTCCTGTCGTAGCGCCTCCATCTCTGTATCCCGGGAGTCACTCTTGGTCTCCATGTCTGCCGCACGCTCCCCTATGCCGTGCACGTCCCTGCGGACATCTTTGATCTCGTCCGCAAACTCCTTCTGCAGGGCGTGAATGTCTTCCCGCAGAGATGTAAAAAGTGACTCGAGGAATGCCTTAGTAATCGGTTCCGTACCTTCCGCCCGATCCGTCCCTGTTGGAGACACGTTTGTCGCCCCATCCTTGGCCTGTTGAGTCGATTGGGCCTTAGCAAAAAGGTCCTTGACTGTTTTATCTTTCTTCACCCTCGTGGTGGACATCTCTGGACTCCGACGGGACCGTGCATGGCGAGGGGCCCTCCCGCCGCACAGGCCCAATAGCTACGGTGGACTACCTTCTCCGCCTCGTCAGACACAGTTTGGCCGAGAGGGCTCCCGCCATCAATCGCCAAGCAGGCTCCTGTGGTGTACCGCCAAGCACAGACGGGAACCGTTCCGCTGTTAGGCCACTCCGCAACAGCCGCTGAGAGCCCAGTCTTAAGTCCTCGCTTTGTACTGCTCCGTCCACCAGGGGTGACACACACCGCTCTATTCCACAGCCGTTCACCTGGGGCCCCTCGCTCACCAGCGCCAACCCGATGCGCCCGCACCGCCGTACTCTGCTACCCCGGTCAGCCGATGCACTATTCAGCCACACTATCTCCGGGCAGCACAGATCCCTCACGTGTAGGCCCCGCCATCTGCGCCTTCCTCCGTGCTTCAAGGGAATCAGCCCCCGCTCACCTCACTCCTTCTGGGGCTTCCTCATTGCTGCCGCATTGCGGGTCCCACAGGAGGGCCGGTGCTAGGGGGTCCGGGCTCGGGGTCCGTGGCCCTGCAGGAGGAGCCCTCTGTTGGCCGGCAGGACTCCCGTTGCCCCCGCTGCCTGCCGATCGCTCTCCGCCGCTGGTGGTCACGAGGATTGGCGATCCGGGCCCCCCGGCGTTCGCACCAACCTTCCTGCTGCAGTGATCTGCCGTACACAGAGGCCGCTGTTTCTGGAGCCTCACAGGCCCGATCAAATATGGCGGCACACTTCCAGACCTCCACTGGTGGGCCTGGATCTGTGTCAAACAGCCCCCGACTTCCAGAGCAGCTGCCGTCGTCCGCCACCAGACCAACAGCCTCCTTTAGCGCGATGCCCCCGCAGCAGCTCCGACGCTGTCCTTAGGGCCGTTCGCCTCTCTCCCCTCTCGCTGCAGCCACCTACACTCCCAAGATGGTGGGCGGTTGGGATGTCGTCACCTCCTCCATATCGGTCGGGCTGGCCGCCACGTGCTGATCCTCCGGTCTCCTCCGAGCGATTCACTGCTCCCGCTGACCCGTCACTCTGTCAGGCACCGGACTGCTCGCCCTCCACTGCCCGCCGTCCTCCATGCTTGCCGCCGGCGTCTGCCTCCGCTCCGCATCTGCCGCCTGTTCAAGGCTCCGTCCCCTCCGGCTCGGTGTCTACTGGCCGCCCGCTGCTCTTTGGGTCATCGGTGGTATTCCCCGCCTGTATCAGGAAACGACCACAGCTATTTTGGCCGTGGGCCTGTGCTAAGTAAGGCTGTCTGCGGGAGCTCCGGCAAGGTGCGACCGATCACGCCGTCATCTTGGCCACGCCTGCTTTTGTAAATTCAAGGTATTTGTACAAAGCACAATGTATTTCAATAATACAATGCCTCTAGGCAGTGGTATCATGAACCACCCCAACCCCTGCTTTCACAGCTTAAGTAGGGGTGCTGTTGACACATGATCATGCCTGTTCCGTCTGTAGCTCTTCAGATAAAAATTCTTAAACACAAAGTAAGGGAAAAACAAGCCAGAGCACAGTGATGTGCAGTCTATCACAGTAAAGGAGGTCCTAAAGGTGAAATGAGAGAGCTTGAGGAAAGTGTGCAGGGGTGTAGCTTTCATTGGTGCAGCGGGTACACTAGCAGCAAGGACTGAGGGGCTCACTGAACCTTGTTTATTGTTGTTGTATTTATAATCCAAGTAGCTTGCTGCCTGGGTGCTCATTTCCCTCCTGCACTAGAGACCATGATACACTGGCTACACCAGTGGGATTGTGAGAGAGGGAATGGTAGAGGTCACTCCATTTTCAACAGCTAGTGCAGGACTCCACTAGCTGTTGGAGATCAAGACCACCTTCTTGATCCTGTATTTGCCAACTCAGCTTTGATCAAGGCAGCTATCCCATGTCCTATCGCATGGTCAGGTCACTCTCTCATTCCCTTTCAGATCAATTATTCTGCTCTCCTGACCAGACCACCACCAGCTAACCCTATTTAGTTTTCTAAATGGCCCCTGTTGACCCCGGAGGCCCTTATGTCTACTTTGAATTGTAGGCCCCCATGTCTAGACTCCAGCCCACAGATTGCTAATCAACAGGTTTGGCATGGATTGAGAGGGCTTAAGACATCATAGCTTCTGGAAATCACTGAACATCACTCGATCCAGACCCACTGCAGAATGGTTCACGAAGGACCTTCTTCAGGCAAAAAGGCATGCAAGCTTCTTAAATGGCATAACAGCTACCATAACTCAGATAGAGCCACATATTTACAGGCAATTAGGGATTACCACAGACAGATTAGGCTTGCTCTCACCCAATTATTTGCGCAAATGTTAGCCAAAGCAAATAATTCCCCTTGTGACATTTTCAGAATAGTTAAATCTCTCACATCACTAGATCCCATGGTAGCGGTCAGGGTCTCCACTTCCAACAATTGCAATCCGATTGCTCACTTGTTTTCAGATAAAATGTCTTCTCTGTATGCCTTCTTCCCAGAAAAAGCAAAGAACTATAATGTCTCTCCCCCTAGAGCATTATCTGGCTCAGTCATTTCTAGAAGGTTTCTTTGGCATCAGAAATACTTTTATAGAAGAATTTTGTTCTCTTACTGCAAAGGTTAATTCAGGCTCCCCACGAGATATGGCCTCTCCGGCCATTTTGGAATGTGGCTCGTGACTCTTGCTCCAACTCTATGTTCATTGCTTAACCTATCTTTCAAAGCTGGGCAACTCCCAGCTGAGTGTAAACACTCTATGGTGGTTCCTTTCCTTAAGAAACCTGGTTTGGACCCTTCCAAACCTGAATATGTTTTCTCACAATTTAGATGCTTCCCTACTTTCTAAAAGTTGCTGAAAAGCATGTAAACTCTCTTCTAATGAAGTTAATTGATGAAAATGATCTTTACGAGACGCAATCTGGTTTTAGGCTGCAGTATTGCACTGAATCCGCCCTCTTACTAGCCTCAGAAACACTACATACACTGGCTGACGAAGGTAAGACAGCTGCATTAGTCTTGCTAGAACTAAGTGCGGCCTTCGATACAGTATCACACGGTCTGCTCCTGGTACAGTTGTGGCTGCAAGGCATAAAGGGATGAGCCCACAAATGGCTTGCTGATTTTCTGAACAATTCCTCGTTCCAGGTGTTTCAGAAACCTTACTCCTCTGATATTATCTCCGTACTACTTGGTGTGCCGCAAGGATTGGCTTTAAATCCAACCTTGTTTAACCTCTATCTCTGTCCATTGGCTGATCTGATTATGCTGATCACACTCAGTTGATCATCACTCTATCGCAAGATGATGGGAGGGCTGCATATAACAAGTCCTGTCTGGTGGACCTGTCGGCATGGATGGACGCCAGCTGTCTTAGATTGAATGCGCACAAGACAGATGTCCTGGTGATTGGGAAGCAGCCCTCAATCTTGTCTTCTGCGTGGTGGCCCTTTGTTCTCCAAACTTAAAGTGATGAACTTGGATGTCACTTTTGATGCAGCTTTATCTTTCGATAAGCAGATCTTCACTACGGCCGTTACCTGCTTGGTGTGCTAAAAATGGTACTATCAATTTTGAAATTATACCCAGAATTTGCTACGAAAACAGTTATCTAGGCTCTGCTGGTTTCATGCCTGGACTACTGTAATGTACTCTACCTCGTGGTCCCCGAAGGCAGACTAAGGATGCTTCAAAGGGAGTGCTGCAGCTTGGCAACTCCTGAATACCCCAAAATGATCCGCTTTAAGCATAGGACTTGCTGAGCTTTACTGCCTCCCTGTAAGGCATAGCATTTCCTTCAAAGCATCTGCTTTGCGCATCAGATACTCAATCAAAAGGGCCCAGGATATCTGTTTCATCTGATTCAAGCCTAAACTCCCACTAGGCACCTTAGATCTTCAGAGGTGGCACTGACAGTGGTTTCTAGAGTGAATAGAATGTGCCTGGGGGAGCTATTTTAGACTCCTAGCAGTTAGACTTTGCAATTCTATGCCTTGGGAATTGATCGGAGCCATCTGAAGGTCGTTTTTTAAAACTCTTAAGACCTAACTATTTAGGAAATAGGGCAGGATAGACTTGCTTTGTTGTAATACTTGAAGGACTGCTACCTCATGCTTAGTGCAGCTTATCCATAGCATGGGGACACTCCATCTAGAGTAACCGTGCACATTATAAACCTCATAACATAGAGAGCAGGTTGTAAGAGTGAAATGAATGACATATAAATAGAAAAAACTGTACTCCTGTATGTGGTAAAAGGGGCTAACTGGCGATGTATTCCTTTGGGTATTTCCCCACGAAGGGGTGTGGAGAACTCTGAGGGTCTGGTAACCATAGAGGCCTTCTTCTGAAAGCCCAGGGCCACGTTCTAGTAGAACAGGATAGAGGTGGTATGCCACTGAAGGCTTGAGCCAGATGCCTGGTTCAGCTCAAGGTCCTCTTGGACCTTTGTACCCAAAACAAGCCTAGCTTTTATTTGGCTTCTGCCTGCTGCCCATGCTTTAATGTCATATGGCACATATAAATGATAAAGCGTTAATCTGTATTGCAAAACAGGAGCATGAGTTGCCCAACTAGTGGCTGAATTGCACAATGTTAAACTAGAAAACATGGGATTAATCCTGGCTTCTTGCTTCACCAAATTGTATGATCCTAGCCAAATCTTTACTTTTCTGAGCCTCCTTTATTCATAGTCACATAAGAGGGCACCTTAAAATACATGTGTTAAAAATGTACAAAACCCTTTTCTGTTTAATTTAGTATACTATAATGTTGCTTCATCTGCACTAACAATCTAAGCCACAAGCAGGACACACATGACAACAGACTTGCCTTTTAGTTCAATAAAATCTTTAAGCGGGGATGAGGGGGCATAAATGCTTCTATTGATGTTAAAAAAAAAAAGCTTTTTTAATAAATGCCTTTCAATATAGATATATAATGTAATGTACTATGGTGAATCACTCCTGCATGTTAAAGAAAAGCACTTTTTTAATGTTGAACAAATTTTATGTGAGATATGTTGAAAAATTTACAATACAAGATTTTTCCAGGCTTGGCTTGTTTCCAGGTTCTTTTAACCAAGCCAATTATTTGGCTTAACTGTCTCGGCTCTTCCTGTGTATTTGTTGTCTCACTCACCCACCCACCCCTAGTGCTAGGCCCGTATGTCTAGCCAGGCCTACTTCAGGGCCCTCCTTTATCTCTCCTTAGTCTTACAATGTCCAGTAAAACACACTCTTTTTCAAGTCTCTTTCTAAATGTTAACACTTTCAGAAAGTGTTTTTCCCGATGTAATGTTCCTTTGACTGGAAGAGGAGGTTTCTGGGGTGGGAATATCAGGCAAGCAACCCTACTCTGGCTTCCTGTGTGCCAGCCTTCAGAGGGAATCTCTCTTCATTTCTACCACTTGACCCCAGACTCTGCATCGCACTCCCTTCCAGGCCTGATTATCCACTTTTCTACCATCCTTCTCCTGTGCTCCTTATCTCACAGCTGTCCTTGGGCCCCAGCCCCACATTAGCCAACATCCGCCGCCACTTTCATTATTTACTGTAAAAAAACATTAGTATAATCACCTTCAACCTTAAAACATTGAATATAGCAGTAAATATAATTAGTGTGCACTTTAAAATATGTTCCACAGTTGCTCTAATGACCCGACTGCTGAGGCAATGACAGGGCTGGCTATAGAGCTGGTTTGAAAGTCTTTTTGGTGCGCCACCATTGACCTCTTTACGCAGATACCATTTGTACCACCCTCTAACAGTGCCCTTCATCTCTCTGGAGCCCCTCTCTCATATACATTTCATTTGTTGTATAGTGCTACTCATTTCAGTGTAGGATGTCAGAGTACTATACATCACGCACACATTATACAGAGACAACGAATCATTCAAGTATGTAAATCAGTCCATAGGGAATTTCACATAAGCCAATGAGGATTACAAGGTATAGAAATCAAATGTCAACTGTACTAGTGTGCTGTATATTTTAAGAGGGGTTAGTCTGGAGAAGCACAAACTCAGGAGTTAAAATGGACCCCAGTGGTTGGGGTTGGCTTTATTAATAAAAATGTATACCTGCCCAACCAAACTATTTTTAGCTCCATTAGAATATTGAAAGACTGGGGAATTTGATACATGATAAAAATGCAATACGGGGAACTGGAGATAGGATTTTTAAAGAATTGTCTTGCAATTCTCTCAAAAAGCTCAAAGTGCCAATGATAGTGTCTGGGAGTATTAGACCAGGACCTAGGTGTAATTTGAGACCAACCTTAACAGGAAACAAGTTGTTGTAGAAGAAAACCTTTCAAGAGATATGCCACCAGAGGAGAAACTGGATTCATATTTTAATCTCTGATGACTGCCCATTACACACAGAGTAGAGACCACTAGGCCCAACAGAAAGCCATCTCGCAAAAAATCTAAGTACCTAACAGGATCACAAGAGTTGAGGGGCAAACCTTTGTCTTGGTACCAGGAATCAAAATTCCTCCAATGACGTTTGTATGATTTAAGGATGGAAAGCCTACGAGAAAGCAGCATGCTCTGAGCAACCCCAACAGAAAAACCCTGTGATAACTAACTCATCCTCCCAAGTGCTATACCTCCAGCCTGAGGTGCAAAAGAGACTGCCCTGAGGAGAAGAACCCATAACTGAGACAGATGAATGGGGAATCGCCAATGTGTCTCACTTCCAAATCCAGATGAAGGGGAAACCAAAGCCTCCTGGACCATTCCGGGATAACCAGGAGTGCCTCTGCATGATTCACCTGAATCTTTCGAGGAACCCTGGGAATAAAGGGAAACAGGAGGAAAGCATACAAGAGATCACAGGACCAAAGATTGGAGACTGTATCTGTTACCCAGGCAGTCCTGAAGAGGTATCAGACTGCCAAACTGAGGGCACAGGCAATTCTTTCTAAGGTAAAAAGATCCAGCCCTGGGAGACCGAACCTGGAGAGAATTTGTTAGAAGAAATAGGGTGAAGAGCACATTGTCCCTGAAGAGGTAAATACTGTGCTCAGGCAGTGTGCATGCCCATTCTCCCTCCACGGAAGATAGTCTGCCGAGAGAGAAAGGAGAGTCCTCTACTATCGGCTGATTTTCTGAGAAAGGAGAAACAGAGCATGCTGCATACTCCATTGCCGGTTGATATATGCCCTCACTACCTGATTGTCCACCTGCATACAGATTGCTCGGTTTCGTTGTAGAGGATCAAACCACAGGAGTGTTTACCGTACTGCTTTTAACTCCCTCTAGTTCAAAGACTGAAGAACTTCAACGAGTGACCATGTGCCCTGGGCTTTTGATTCTCCCAGTTCTATAGAAAGTTCTTGTGAAGTTGGATCCCAATGGTGCAGGAGATGATGGATTAGAGGATACAAATGCAGGTGATCCCAGGGTAGAATATGTACAGTAGAAGCCATCTCCCCCTGACTCTGTAGCCAGAGGCGTGCAGAGACTTGAGTCTGGGACAGAACCCAGGAGAGGTGTTGAATGAGGGATAGCTGTCTCTCTTGAATATGGAATACCATCCCCAGATCCATCCTAAAGAGTGCTCAGATGAACCTCAGTGACTGGGTGGCATGAAAAGAGGAGCTCTTGAGATTGATCAGGAACCCAAAATCTCTCCAAAGACGGAAGACTTGTTGCACCTCCTCCTCCGCTGCCTTAGAAAAAGAAGGAGAAACAATTAGACAGTCATCCACATATGGGTAAACTTGAATTCCTCAAGAATAAAGTCTACCTGCTAGGTGGGGCCAAGACCTTTGTAAAAACTCTTGGTGCCAATAAAAGACTGAAAGGCAGAACCTGTAATTGGTAGTGGAAGTGTGCTCACTGCAAAGCAAAGAAACTTATGATCTGCCGACTGTATGGAAACGTGTAAGTATGTGTCCATAAGATCTAAGGATTCCAGGTAACGTCCTTGATGAATCAAGTAAAGGATGGATTGGAATGTCACCATTTTGAAGAGTTTGTGGGGAATGTGCAAATTCACCCCTTTCACATCCAATTCTGGACAGTGGTCTCCTGTGGATTTCTGAATGAGA
Organism: Lissotriton vulgaris; assembly: GCF_964263255.1. Classification (NCBI taxonomy): domain Eukaryota; kingdom Metazoa; phylum Chordata; class Amphibia; order Caudata; family Salamandridae; genus Lissotriton; species Lissotriton vulgaris. Next base: position 678,140,841 of record NC_141700.1, on the reverse strand, counting down.
AAAAAAATGGAGAGGTAGTCTTGACTACTCTCCAGGGGTGGTACCTCAACTATTGCTAACCTGTCCAAAAGAAGCTGAACTCCTCCCAGGACAGCTACTTGCTTCATTGGGACCCATGGCAGAGGAGTCATGTTGAAAGTTTGATCTAGGCGACATGAGTATTCTGTCCGGTAACCTGATGAGACTGTCTGAATATCCCAGGCATCCAGAGTTGCAATCCACTGGTGATGAAAGAAGCGAAGCCGACCTCCCACGGGTAGGACCCAATAGTCATGCTTTGGAAGAGGAGTGGCTGAGGCAACAGATGACTGAGACCAGGACTTGTCCTCTCCAGGGGCCCCCAGTCATGACCCCTGTCTCGAAGGCTGGTTAGTACCCTTAGCTTGAGGAGGAGCAAAAGCTCAGTGATACACAAAACCTCTACCCTTAGTGGAAGGGCAAACAGGAGCAACCAGCTTTCTGTTTTCTTTTGACTGCTTCATCATCTCCTCTAGTTGGGGTCCAAAAACCTTTGAACCCTCGAAGGGCACCTTCATTATTTACTTTTGAGAAACATCAGCTTTCCAAGCAAACACCCAGCTATGGCGACATGCAGCGAAAAAATTAACTGGCGCTGCTGCCACCACGCAAAAGTTCTCGAAAGAGACATTGGATAAATAGCGAACTTCGAGTTCCAACAATGACAACAGGGAAGCTGTACCCACTTCTCCACTGATTTGCTGTGCTAACATCTGAAAGTCTTTCAACAGGGATTAGACCACATATGTGGTGTAGGTCGTTGCACTAATTGGTAAATTAGAAGCAGAATAAAACTGTTTATTTGCACCTTTACCTTCTTATCCACCTGGTCGGAGGGAAGGGCTGCCTCAGAGATTACCATGCCCTGAGAGGATAGGCCAGCCATCAGGTTATCCACTTTGACAGAATGAGGACATTCTTCAGAAAACCCCTCCAAGAGATAACACTTGCAAAGAAACCAAAGAAAGGCGGACTTGTCAATGTCCTTCCATTCATGTGAATGTACTTTGCGCACCACACTGTGTAAAGGCAAAGAGTCTGGGTCAGGGCACTGGTAATGTGTAAAGAAATCCTCCTCCGTCGCTTCTTCCACCGAAGTTGGGAAACCCAGATTTCCTCAAATGTGGATGAACGAATGAGAGAGCTCTGCTCCCAATCGACCCCGCCTTTGTTACTTCTCATCTAGATCATCCAGAACCTACAGCGTATAAGGTCTTGCTATTTTTGAAGGAGACCTTCAGATTCCATGGCTTTTAATGCTGTTTCCACAGACTCATTAATGCTGCACTAGAAGAGACAGGAGACTCCATTGTCACCAAAAATGCCAGCACAGGTTTTTCCTGCATCCATTCAGTTTCTATAGGAACAAAATCATGTGGTTTCTGAAATCTCGCGGAGGCTGCCCTGCCTGAGCAGGAAGCGTTTGTGATGAAAAGGAGGTGGCAACAGGGGCGGCCTTAGGCATGTGCAGGCTGTGCACCTGCACAGGGACACCAAACCCCAGGGGCCACCACACCAATATATATCCTTAATATAATAATCCTCTGAGGATTGATACATATTGACAATGGGACTGAGCATGAGCCCTGGGCCCGGTCACAGCTTCCAAACCCTAGCCAGGCCGGGGCAAGCATCCACCGGGCCCCGGTGGACCCCCTTCCCCAGTGCCCGGACCCTCAGCTGGCTTGCAGGATGGGGGCTCCTGCACCCCAGGCCCAACAGACCGCGTACAAGCCCCGGGCCTGGTCCCAGCTTCCGAACTCTAGCCAGGTCGGGGAAAGCCTCCCCGTGCCCCGGTGGACCCCTGACCCCAGCACCCGGAACCTCAGCTGGCTTGCAGGATGGGGCTCTCGCACCCTGGGGCCCGCTGGACAGAGCACAAGCCCCAAGCCTGGTCCCAGCTTCTGAAACCTAGCCAGGCCAGGTAGAACCTCCCCAGGCCCCGCTGGACCCCCATCCCCAGCATCCGGACCCTCGGCTGGTTTGCAGGACGGGGGGGTCTCGTACCCCGGGACCCTTGGACAGAGCACGAGCCCTAGGCCCATTCCCAGCTTCCTAACCCTAGCCAGGCTGGGGAGAGCCTTCCAGGGCCCTGGTGTAATCCGTCCCCTCAGCTGGAACCAAGGAGGGTTAAGCCCAGGCCACGTCCCCTCCCAGCCGGCCTGCTTGGGGAGCCCATTTTCTTTGAATAGGCTTACAGAACTCTGGGGAAGGTCAAAAGTTGGAGACCTCTGTTCACCCAGCCCGCAGGGCCATCTGGTCCCCTGACTGGTAGGGCCATCTGGCCACCTGCCGGAGAGCACAGGGGCGTGGCGGTCTCCCGTAGGCCCACGTTACATCCTCCGCATCCCTCCCACTGGCCCGGCGGCAGACGGACCCACCCCTGGTTGTGGTGGAGGAGGGCGTCCGCATGGAGAAACAAAAGCTTGGCTCAGAGGATGACTTTCAATAGATCGCAGTGAGGTAGCTGCTCTGCTACTTACGAAACCCTGACCCAGAATCAGGTCTATGAATGATTTAGCACGGGGTGCCCACGAACATGCGGTGCACTAAGGGCGATGGAGGCAGCTCCCTTCCGTCCCTGCTCCGGTCCCCAAGTGAGTGGCTCTACGCACTGACCCCAGAGAGAGGCCGGCTATCCCAGGCCATCCGAGGGTCCACGGCACTGCGGTATCATTACGGTTTAGGGGGGATTCTGACTTAGAGGCGTTCAGTCATAATCCCAGAGATGGTAGCTTCGCCCCATTGGCTCCTAAGCCCAGCACATAAACCAAATGTCTGAACCTGTGGTTCCTTTCGTACTGAGCAGGATTAATATTGCAACAACACATCATCAGTCGGGTAAAACTAACCTGTCTCACGACGGTCTAAACCCAGCTCACGTTCCCTATTAGTGGGTGAACAATCCAAGGCTTGGTGAATTCTGCTTCACAATGATAAGAGCCGACATCGAAGGATTAAATAGCGACGTCACTATGAACACTTGGCCGCCACAAGCCAGTTATCCCTGTGGTAACTTTTCTGACACCTGCTTGAAACCCAAAAAGTCAGAAGGATCGTGAGGCCCCGCTTTCATGGTCTGTATTCATGCTGAAAATCGAGATCAAGCAAGCTTTCGCCTTTCTGCTCTGTGGGAGGTTTCGGTCCTCCCTGAGCTCGCCTTAGGACACCTGCGTTATCGTTTGACAGGTGTACCGCCCCAGTCGAACTCCTCACCTGCCACTGTCCCTGGAACAGGTTGGTGAGTGGGAGCCATAAGCAATAGCCCCATGGGGCTCTCCCCCCTCCTCACCGGGTAAGTGAAAAACAACCTCCCACTTATCTTACACCTATCATGTGTCTCCACAGTTCCCACTGATCCTACCAAGCCCGTTCCCTTGGCTGTGGTTTCGCTAGATAGTAGGTAGGGACAGTGGGAATCAAGTTCATCCATTCATGCGCATAACTAATTAGATGATTAGGCATTTGGCTATTTTTGGTACCACCTTGCGGTGGCTCATTCTGGGTTATTATGCTGCCAATCAGAGTCAAATCGGTTTTGCTTCCAACAATACAACATTCTTTCGCTCTGGATTACAGCCACACTGAACACTGTCCTCACTGGAACTGGGATCACATATAGGTCAGAGATAGTACACACTGTAGTACTATTCCAACAATTTAAAATTGTCTACGAACAGTCCTGAGAAATTAAAGTATGATTAGAAGGACATCAATAATCAATGTGTGGTAATTATGTGTATGTACTTATTTGCGACCTATTCATCATTCAAGACATTTCAATAATTATGATGTATACAATTGTATTGAAATTGTTATAAGCACACATCTTTAAAAATACACATCTACAAATTGCACATCTAGTTAGAAAATGCACATCTATAAAATTCAAAATAGTCACATCTATAAAATTCACATCTATACTAAATCTTGTGTCAACTATAAACTAATATGTAACTGTATAACCATATTTAAATATTGAATGATCAAACAATATGCTTAGGCTGTGGGGTTTTAGGTTTAAACCTATAATAACTGATAAAACCCCACTGAAGGAAAAATAGCCCTCACCAGTGAAAACATATAAACACTGAAAAAAACACCTGCACAACCACAAACTAAATGCCATTCAAAGAAAGAAAAAGAGTGAAAGAGTCATTTTTCTTCTTCCTGAAGGGGTCAATGTAACTTTGTTATACAGGCTAGCAGTAAGAAAGACTGGGCTAACATTATTCTGCTTGAGTTTTGTTCTTCAGGGATTCCACTAAAATATTATTTCTTCTTCCTTTTGCTTTTTTCAGTTGTGTGGTCTTTGATGTAAAGATGCAGGGTTTAGAAACATGTTTTCGGTCTCGTTTAATTATTTTATAAACTGTAGAGAATCAGGAAATATCAAAATCATATTTGATATTTTGGCTGTGTTTGATTCTTTCACTGATAGGTAAAATGGCTGGTTTATAAGAATCTTTCTTAATATGTGTCATCACATTTACCCACAGAGAATGGGTAAAAACCCTTAATACATCAGCCCGCAGATTCAATGGGTCAGTATTGATAATAGATGAATTGCTAACACCTCAGGCTTTAAACATTCAATGCAAGGCATAGTGACAAGTATATGCATAAAGAGTGCTACAACCAACAATCTGGGATAATGGTGAAAACATGACTCCAGCCTTTTGGAAAACATGGAATGCAGTGTCACTTGGAATGCTCTGCAAAAAAGGTTCTTTTCCAAGTTCCACAAAGATTGGAGTGATATTGTTCGTATTTACAGCGATTCAGCTATGTATATGAAAAAGTTGTATGAATACCTGTCAAAATTGATACCCGAGCTGAAGTGATTCCCTGTAGGAGATACTTGCCAATTGTTAGATGGTATGCTGAAAGCAGCTTTACAATCTTCATAGTAAATGAATGATGCTATTGACTTTTTAGTTCATTCTGGTACACTGTTTTCTTGTGCACAGGAACTAAAACGCAAATATTTATAATTTCGTGCTTTGTGTGACATCAAAGAAAGAGTCATCCCAACTGTGTCCCTTAGCTCATGGTTCTCAGTCCAAGGCGCTATGAATGCTATATTATCCATGTGGCAACCATTTACAGAATTTTTGCTGCGGCAAAGGCAAGAAATGTGAGGATCTTTGGTCGCATAAAGATAGTGATGTGAAAAAAGTGCACTTTACTGCGTTATTGGATTTTTACAGAAAAACATAACTGCTGTAGTGGAAATAATAAAAAAAAAACTAGAGTCTGAAAATACCCTTGTCTGCCAAGTGTTCAGCATAATTGGTGTTGATGTGAAACATCTCCTGGCTGGGTGACACCTTTAGTGACTTTGGCACTGCAGCATGTTCCATGTTCGAGTGCTTGCCACTTGGTAAGCAAAGCAATGTTGGAGAGCAATTCAGGAATGTTTATTTTACAATGTATGAGAAATGGCTTGTAATGATGCATAGAAATGTCCCTTCACCACAATGGAATTTGAAGTCAATGAAATCTCCCTGTGGTACTCTGTACAAGTTCTAGATCCCTTTGGTAAAGGGTAATTTCCTCCGTAGTTTCAAAAGTGCTGCTTAATTTTTGACCGCTTCAATAACTCTGAGGGCACATGCGCCCAGCTCAATGCAAATGTTGCAGAACCTGCCCTGAGAATCACAATCTTCAATTGCACCAGTATGGGCATGGGAAGCTATGTCAGTGATATAAGATACAAACAAGAGAGGGGAGAGAGAGAGTCAGTGAATTCAGTCTCCCTGGTAATGCGAATAAACAAAGTGGAATCCACTCAGAGTGGTGGTGGTCCCTAAAGTGATGGGGAACACACAGTGTTGTTTAAATGCCCCTCACACACCAACAGGCCCATTGGTGTCATGCTTCATCATTGGGGCCTTCGCAACCCTCTACGGGATGCGGCGTGCTACGACTCATGACTACGTAGGAGCACTAAGTAGTGAACTATGTGAGGGGGTGTGTTACTAAAGGAAAAGTGAGTGAGGTGAGGTGAAAGTGAATTACTTAAAAAATACCTGGCGCGTAAAAAATAATTTATTAAGTCCTCGGCTGGTATTATTAAAAAGGTGCAGAGTGGGGTTGTAAATATACGTGTTAGGGTATTACAACCACTTCGAAGTGTCAACATGTGAAGGAGCACACAGAAGCATGACACCAAGGGGCCTGTTGGTGTGTGAGGGGCATTTAAACGACACTGTGTGTTCCCCATCACTTTAGGGACCACCACCACTCTGAGTGGATTCCACTTTGTTTATTCTCAAGCTATGTCAATGGCCAGAGTTAACAATTTGTGTACTGGCTGTTTTGGCGATCCCGTCTCAAGTGCCAATGTCGAGAGGACCTTTTCAAAGATGTTTACATGGGTAGGAAAGAGCGAGCGCGCATGACAAAAGACTCACTGAAGAAATATTGTATGGTGTACTGCAATAAGCTTAATTTGCAAAAATCTATTTGGGCTTCATACACACTATACGTACACTTTCTATATACCATGTTCTATCAGTGCAGAAAGCAAGCAATAATGAAAGCAAAATGTTCCATAAACACCAGAAAAACACTTTTTCTGTTGCTTTTAGTGGCACGAAAATGTGTAACCACTGATAACAACTGTGTTTTTAAGGTATTGAAATCACTTGAAAACACTGAAAAAACCCCACCAGTATTTACCAAAAATAGAAACTGAAAACAGGAAAGCCTAAATATGCTTCATAAGGGTGACATGTGTGTTGCAAAAAAAAGTGTACATCTTAGTATAAGCTTGATATTCAATTGTCCATGAATACTTGGCACATTTAAGAGTGTCCATTAAAGTAGTAACACAAACATTTTTCTCGAATGGGAATGACATTTGCAGACCTGGATCAGTCAGAACATCATTATTACATTGAGGCCAAATACCACGACATCCAACAATAAAGCAATGAAATTTTGATTTGCTGTGACAGATCCTAATAGTATTTAACTTTACTCTCAAACGCTAATTCAAGGGAATTCTGTGAGTTTTCTTAACGAATTGAAACATCAACCACTACAGCTATACCATTTTTGGTAAACACTACATCTGGTTTTCGTAGTTCACCTTGATTATTCTTAACATGATGTTCCTTATATGCCATCCAACCACAACCTTTTGCTCTATCAATGAGCAGTTCCAGAATTTTATTATGTTTTTTTATCCTAATGTCCTTGGTTTTAGGACATGCACCTGAAATATGAGAAATTGTTTCGCAAACATCTTTATAGTATTTACATGTAGCAAATGTATGATTTCTTCCCCTAGTGATGGTTTCTCTAGGAAATAAAACATTTGCTCTTAACATCAGCGCAGCTATGTACTAATTTTCTTTCATTTTGTTATGCTTGCTGATCCAGAAGTTTGAGGTTGGATTACTTGCTAAGTATTTTATACCATCACCTTGGACAGGGAGATTTGCCCATTTCTCAAATTCTTATTTTCTCATATGTTGCTAACAAATTCAAATCATAACTCAGAAACCTACTGTCTAAAACGTTGAGTGTGTGCGTTGTGATGATATACATTTTTTCATGTATTACTTCTCCTGCATAAATGAATGAATGAGCTCTGAACAGATCTGGAGCTGCCCTGAGATGCAATAAACTATTGACTTTATTTAGACCAATTGTTGTACATAGTTGTGGTATACTGAGGCCCCCAAATGATCTTTTAGAGTATAGGAGTCCATCACATGTGTATGTAGGAAGGTGTAGAAAATGTTTGACATACATTTTTTTGTTTGATCCTGAGCATTTAACGTTTTAGCTTCTGTTCCTGTCATTTCCAATTTAAATGACAGGTTAGGGACCAAGTACTGACACAAAATTTCTATATTCTGTGTGGGCTTAAGTGGTAGATTATCAAGTGTTTTAGCCCAATTAACAAGAACCTCATTAATTTTGTTGTTGCTTGTATGGCCAGTGTATGGATCAACGTTTAATCCGATGTCTCTCTGACTTTCTTCCCTGGATGAATGTTTTCAATATTTTGTTTTTCAAACTGCCTTGGTTTACAGTTGTTAATCAGGATTTTACCTTTATGGTGACTGATCTAAAATCGATGTATCTTTTTTACATTAAGTTTTAATCCTGTTGTTTTACTGAACTTTTCAATAATTTTCAGAGGTGTACTCACTCCTTCCCAGGTCCTGCTGAGTACTGCGATGTCATCAGCAAAGGCGAGAGCAGTGATTTACCCAATTAGACCATCTGATCCGAATGTGAAGCCCTTGCAGTTTTTCCGAAGATCACAGATCAGAGGATCCATGGCAATGTTAAATAGCAGTGGAGATAAAGAGTCACCTTGTTTAATTCCAGATTTCATTGTTATTTCAGGAGTTGCTTCGTTGTTCTTTCCCTTGAAAAATGTTGTTGTGTCAGTGTATAAGTCTTTTATTATGTCTCTGATGTATGATGGAACTCTGTGCCTTTCAAGACTCTGTATCCTACCTACAGCCTATCCTAGGGGTGATTTATATATAGAAAAAGGGGAATTTAACCCTTGACAAAGAAATGTGAAATGCCAAGATGACCTGCCACTAACACGATGCCGATCGTGATCCATGCAGGGCCGGCTTTCTTATAAACTTCTTATAATCTCTAAAAACTCTAGTACACTATACACCTATTTTCTAACATCTGTACAAGTTAATAAAAAAGTAAAATAAGTTTAATTTTCGAAATACGGCGGTTTTTTCGATTGCCGTTTCAACTTCCGGGTCAGCCTTGACTGACATCAGTTAAATAGAGCAGTCCTTAGTAAGGCGTCACTCTTCTAATTTCCAGGAAGACGACGACACGGAGGAGCAGGGAGGCCGCATCACAAACGCAAGGTGAGACAGGGGCATAGTATTTCCAAGCAACAAGCAGTTAAAAACCAATAGATGGGGATTTTTTGTCTTAAAACCCCCCTCCAATCAATTACTCTCTTTCCAAAAAATCAAAGGTGACAAGTTCCCCTTTTTTTAATAATGCTGGAGCCTGCCCCTTTGAGGGTTGAGATAATTGGGGTATCCAGTAGAATGAAGGGTCCCTAAAGCTAAACCGGAAATATATGTAGTTCATAGATAACACAGTATTTCAACTTAGAATTGATTCATCCCTGATATAAACCCGCGTTTATTAATTATAAAAAAAATGTATGTCTATTACAAATTTATAGATTTCTCGGCCCACAAGAGAAGAAACGGCTTGGATGAAAGTTCGAGCATTCAAACCTGAGGCCATTCACGAATAAATCGACCAAGCTCAAGGTCAGTACCCTGTGACTCCAGATATAGGGCTGCCACAGTTGGTTGTCCCCTAAAATCAAATAGGGTGCACAATGCACATAGGTAAAGACAAGATGTAAGGATAACTTATTTTAAAAATTTCTTACATCCAGGGTAATCTACTGCCGATATCCAGGCACAAAGCCCATAAGAAGTTCCCCCTATCCCGACGGTGGCTCCTCCGTGCATATACAAAACATAGTTGCTGTTATCGAGAGGTAAATTTAGGCAGCTCACAGCATGAATAATATGTGAGTCTTTTAGTTAGGTCACTTATTTGAGTTTTTTCTCTATCACCATTTTTAGCTCAAGGAAATTGAAAGACCTGAGCAGCTCGTAAACACGTGTGGCAAAATATTTTAAATGCATCGCTTTTAAATACACAGGTACGATTAAAATGTTGTTCAGAATTCCAACAGAGTTGCATTTAATTGGTATAATGCCGAATTAAAAGAACAGAGGGAAATCGTCCCAGACGCAATGACATATTATTACATTGTGTACTGTTATAAAATGAATGTTGTTCTTTTTTATAAAATAATTTCTGTTCTCTTTTGACAAAGTGGTCTGGCGAGTTCCAACGTAGGCACAAACATGTAGTATTAAATTCCTAGGTAAACAAGATGAACTTATGCAATGACAAATACTAAGACGTTTCTTAATTTATTCTAGAAATAATGGAGTCAAATGTTTTAAGGTCCTGAAGAAGGTGTCACAAAAAGAAAAAAGCACCGAAACGCTGCGTTGACTGTTTCTTTACTTTGACTTGTTTTATAATATTGTACAACCACATGATTGGTTTTTTTAATCCGTGATATTGTTTTAGATTGTAACCCAGTTGGGAGGTAAATAATAAATTTCTATGTGTAATTTTAACTTTACAAAATTTGTCTGCCCATTACATTTAAGTGCGTCTTTAAGTTCATTGGGTTGTAAGTTCAGCAATTTCCGTTATCTAGTGTGTATATTAGTGTAAGAAGGGATAGAGAACCATTTCCCTTAAGCCAGACCACATCCCTCAATGCTGAAACAGTTATTTCCATTCTTCTGTCTTGATAGTCAGGGAATCCCAATCTTTTCTGCTACTAACACGTTTCAGGCAGACTGCAGTAGCAGGCCTGAGGTATGTTTAAAGGGCTTCTTGTCTGGATGGCTGACTTTGTTGTCAGTACTTACGTACATATCTGAGTGAGTCTAACAGTCCTGCTGTGTGTTTCACTTGATGTGTAAGTAACTATATTGGTATATGACTGGCACTCTTAGTAACTCTATGGGTCTGTAAATGTATATGTAAGTAGCTGTATGGACTGCTTACTATCTGTGTTAGTGACTGTTGGAGTATGTAACTATGTGTGCAACTGGTTCAGTTACTGCTGGATACAGAAGTGCTGGATTGGTTTGTAAGTGCCTCGGTCTCAGTCTGATTGGGTGTGTTACTGGGTATGCTTTTGTAAATAGGTATGCAAGTCACAGTATAGGTGGGAGACATTATATGAGGGCTATGGTTACGTAAGCTCACTTGTAAATCACTGAAACTTGGAAGTACGTTTTAGCTTGTAAGCAGATAGCACCATGCCCTATGGCCTACCTACTTATGAGTATTATGACACATGTTTCTCCAACTATGTCACAACAGGCAGTCCTATGATCAATTACACCTCAATGAATTACAGTTATATTTTAATACATGTGTGTTTTTATCATATATCTACATGTGTGCACTTATGCTGCTATAACTGATTGCAAATAGACAGTGCTACCAATTTAAAATCTTGGGATTGTTTTATTTCATTGCACTAAAACATTTTAGCTTATATTGATGTCCATTGTTGCGGTTTGATATTCTTTTGCTTATTTATATATATTGGAAGAAATTTGCATTTTGAAAAAAATCTCAACATAAAGAGTAAGATGTATATACATTGGATTAAAGATTGACAATAATGTATTGTTCATTATTCACCATGTGCACTTTAAAATGTAAAAAGGAATTGAAATTTATAATGTGGCAGTCTCAAACAAAATAGGATATTTGAATGATGTATATATTCCAGATAAAACAGTATTATATCAACATGCCTGTCACATTGAGCTCCCCACAGACTAGTTGTTGTGTTGACAGTAAGTGCAGACTCAGTTGAACCTCCTATTACCTACAGTAAGTCCCACACAGCAGGATTGCTAAGAGATCTTTGGAGGCCACTCTCCCTTTCTCCACCACTCTGCAAACGCAGCTCATCTTGCACTACTGGTTATGGAATGAAGTCCACTTTACTCCAGCGGGATCTTGGGGGCCAAGAAGCCCACCTGATACACTCAGTAGGTTCTACACAGCGGGATTCCTGAGAGCTGGTCTTAGGCCCCACCTCCTTTCTCCACCACTCTGCAAACGCGACTACTGCTTAAAAAACCCATAGAAATTCACTAAAAAGGGCAAAGGTTACAGGGACGTTACATTTAGGAATTACCATTTTTAAAAACCATAAAAATTAACAGAAAAGAAACAAAGGTTACAGGGGAGTTTAAGTTAGGAAATTGAATAAAACAAAACTTAGAAATTCACTAAAAAAACAAAGGTTACAGGGATGTTCTAGTTAAGCTGACATTTCACTTGTACAAAACCATAGAAATTCAGCTGTTATAGTTAGTGAGCTAATTATAACTCCCGCCCCTGCAATGCACTGCTTATGACCTCACATATTACATCACTCATGACATGGTCAGTGACATCACTGATGACATCTCAAATGACATCACTCATGACATCTCAAATGATATCACTCTTGACATCAATCTGTGATTGTGAGGGTTTTTAAAAAGTGTGAGTGTTGAATAAATATACCAAGGTGTATTGGTGCATCAGTGGGTGTATGAGTGCCTGATTGGATGATTCAGTGGGTGCATGTCTAACTGTAGTGAGTGATTAGGGACTCAGTCTCAGTGAATGTGTGGGTGAGAGACTGGTTGTGTGAATGTCCGTATCTGTCAGTCGGTGTCTAAGTAGCTATATGGCTGTGTGAGTGGGTACGTGAGTTTCTGTATGGGTGAGTGATTGGTTGTCTGAGTAGCTCTATCGGTGTCTGAGTGTCATTTTGAAGACAAGAAGGAGTAGAAAACAGGAGAATGCTGGTACTAAATGAGACAGTTTTCAAAATGAAAGACAGTTAAAATGGAGAGCAGCATCTAATTTAAAAAAGAACATATCTTATTGGATAAGTGAGCGAGAGGGTGAGTCAGTGGCTTTATGGGATAGGGAGTCTATGTGTGAGGAGCTGTATGGGTGGGAGACTGGGTGTATGGCTGTGTTGATGAGTGACTGCTTGTGTCAATGGTATATGGGTGACAAACTGGGTATGTGAAAGGCAGTATAGGTGAGTAATGGGGTATTTGAGTGACTGTATTGGTGACTGAGTGAATGTGAGAGTGGCTGTATGGTTGAGTGTGTGCTTGTGTCAGTGACTATATAGGTGAGTGATGTCATGTTAGTATCTTATAAGTGAGTGAGTGTGTCAGTAACTATATGGGTATGTGAGTGGATGTGTAATTGGCTGTATGGGTTAGTGAGTAGGTGTCTAAGTAGCTCTATGGGTGATTGACTAACAGTGTGAGTAGGTGTACCTGGACTCTTCCATCTGTGAGTCCTACCCTGCCAAGTGGTGCCACCCCAATCTTGAACCTTGCAAGTGGACCTGAAGCTTCTCAGCCAGCCCATTTTTGGATCCAGCAGAACTGATGCATCACCTCTGCTGTGTGGCACATCCCCGAACAGAACCGATGCACCGCCTCTGCTGCTAGGTTTCTCTAAGTGCAAGGACTCTGCATCAACCTCTCAGCCCGCATCATAACAGCCACTGTGTGAGGCTTCACTGATACAGGCCCTTGCATCGACTGCAGCCTCCACTATGATGTTGTGAAAAGCAGCGAGTCTCCTAAGACCCCAATGCTGCCCGGTGCAGGGTCACCTTTAATTCACCTTGGATTCACTATCAAAATAATGAGGCAGGCGCTGGAAACTGGAAGACAAGAAAAAGGTATATTTCTCATGAGGAGACCATGTCAACTGCAGACACCGGGATGTCTCAGGGAGGTGTTCTGCCGATAACTCCTTTGGCTCTTCCTTTTATACAGGTTTGACACAATGCATTTGTTTTATCAACATGGTTACACAAGCTTGGAGTCCCCTCCCTGGGCAGGTTGTCACACAAGCCCAACAGTAATTCTCCTTCCGCCCAGGTCAAACAGACAGTCTTATCTTGCAGCTGGACCTTGCTTCAGGGTCTAAAACATGTGAGACCGGCCGGATCTAAGAATCCGTTCTGTTGATAAAAACAGGTCCCATTGTTGGTGAAAACAAGTCTTGCTGTTGGCAGTGCAATAAACCATGTTTGTGTGACCAGGTGCAGGGAGGGATAAAATGGCCAAGGGCTTGCCTGTAAACAGAGATGAGAGGAAGAACGAGTTTGTGGCAGCAAGTGGCACTGAGGTTTGTGTGACAATAGGGTTTATAACCCCTAGCACACATATCAGGTTTGGTCAGAGAGTCAGAAGGATGCTAGCAAGGATAGGGTGTGACAAAGGTGACCATCAGAGTACAAAATGGCTGTGATGGCTAAAATGTCTGTGGCTTACGTGCACATAGAAATTCCCACTAAATAAGATGGTGCAGGCAATGTTGACGATCGTCATTTTACTTTTAACAATATGGTTGTGGTGAACATAAATGAACGCCGCTTATGTACACCTAAAGTTTATCGATTTTAACAATGCAGGTTCTCACATCCAAGCCTCACAGCTTTTTGAAATGGACGCATCCCTGACACCGGACTTTGCATCACAAGCTCTTGTCGATTGGATCCTCAGTGACAATGCAGGACCTTACATCGTAATTTCACAGCACCTCAGAACCAAAGCATCGCTTTGGCTGCATGACACATACTCGGCGCGGGACCTTGCAACCGGGAATAAAGATACTCTTGTTCAGCTGGCCTACCTGGGTCCATGTAGCTGGACTGCACCCCCTTGTGGTTGTCCTGGACTTGTGACTTTGTCCCGGTCAGGCACGATCAGATATTCAGAGCTAGTGCTTTGTGCTTTTTGATGCTATACTCGACTGATTGGATTTTTATTGTTTTGATCTTATTTTTTTTTTATTCAAATGTACTCTATTTTTCTAATCTAATGTGGGATCCTTTTTGATTTATCTTTACAATTTATATCTGTTTGAAGTGGTGCGTAAATACTTTAGACACTGCCTCTGAGCTAAGCCTGACTGATATGTACCAAGCTAACCAAGGGTTGAGCACAGGTTATTTTAGGGTTTGCTTGTGGCTTTACCATGACAAGGATTGTGGTTCCCGCTTGAGTAGGGTTTCATACCCTCAATCGGTAATGCAATTTCCTAAATGAATGATGAGAAAATCAGGTTGGATGGCATGTGGGTGCAAAGTCCTCACTCAGCCATGTTTCTGTAATGATGGTAAGGTTTGGTGTTTCAGAGAGCAGGTCAGAAATGTTAGTGATTTTTATTCATGGATCTTCCATTGAAGAGTAAGACTTTTAGTTATTGTGTTGTATTTCTTTCTTCAGGTCATAAAGCTTTGAGGGGGATGTTTTGTGTAGTATGGGTGGTAGAGCAGCAACATAGGGTGTTTTGGTGTGGCTAGTTTTGAGGTGTTCTGGTTGCAGCTTGGTTGATGAGTATGGGAGAAGTTTGAGACATTGTATGTGTTGTTTCTTTGTGTGGGGTAGTAGTGTTGAAACTGCTGTGTTTTCTGGTAGTTTGAGGGAGTGTGGCGAGTTCTGTTGGGAAGGTATGATAAGGGAACCTAGTGAGCATATGTGTGTGCACTCCCTTGATTTTAAATTTCTTCTTCTGAGTAGATTTATTTTGTATATTCTTTGAGTTGTGATCTGAGAGTTGGTGTCTTTGTGATAGGTTGTGGTTTAATAGTACTTAAAGTCTTTGAGTGAATGTATATGAGGTGCATGTATTTACTATAGGTAGCATTAGTGGGTAAAGGTTACAATGCAGTGTTTCTGGCCTGCCCTTTCCAGACTCTACTCCCATAGCCTTGCACTCCTTAACTGGATGCCCAGGCTAGAGGCCCTATGCCCAAGGTTCATATAGCCCTAGAGATAAGGTGATCTGGGCCAATGTAAACCCTAATCCTCCGATCATCAAGAACAGTAAAAACCCTAAACCTTGCAGCCAATAGGAACCTAGCCCTAGGTTGAATAGTAGCCCTGCCCTAGGAGCCAATCGAAACCTAAGTCCTAGGAACCAATCAGAACGTAAGCCTGAGTTCCAATAGGAATCCTAGCTCTAGGAGCCAATAGGAACTGAATCCCTAAACACTTTGTCCAGTAGAAGTCCAAGCTCTAGTATCCAATAAGAACCCTAGGCTAAAAACCAATCAAACCCCAGGTCCACAAGCCAAAAAAACCCTAGCTCTGTAGATTATGTGACCTTTCACTTAAGTGGGCTGTGCAAAGTGGGAAGAGAGAAAGAGGGCTTGCTCAGGTGACTCTTGTGCCAGGCCAAGTCACTCAGCCTGAAACTGATGTGCAGAGGGGCAAGGGAGATGCTGAGGAGCTCACAATCTCCTTGGTTGCTGACTGGCCCACTATACATTTTTTAGGGAGTGGCAGAGTTGGTTTTTAGTCGCCTTAGTACAGCTTGGAAGACATGGGAACAAAGTTAGGCAGTCACCCACACACAAAACAGCAAAGTCAAGGTGAAATTTCACAGTAAAAGCTGCCTGCTCTTACCAACTTTGATCTGGCCTTGTTCTTTGGGCTGCTCAGGTCTAAAAGAAGCTGGGAGTGCACCAAATGCTTACGGCTATTTTGTGGAAGGGAAGTATACGCGATTTGCTCCAAGCCACTTGTTTCCCCTGTTGTGCAGCAGAGTGCAGTTGCATGACCCTCTCAAAAAAGAAATACAAGCAATTAAATCGCTTGGAGTAGGAGATTAACAGCAGATGGAGTGAGAACTCAAAAGCCATGCAGCTGATGTGTCATTGTAAAATTACTAACGGGAAGCAACAGAAAAGCAGGTTGGGTGGGAGAGCATAGGACGACTTATATTTTAAAAGTAAACAAGCATACACTGCAGAAGAACATGCACATAAACTTCCTTGGAGTGATGTAAAAAAGTAGTTCCCTGGTTAGAAGTGGTCTAGCCACTGAAATTTTGAACCAGGCTCGAGCCTGAAGCCTGGCTGAGGCTCGGCCCGAGGACCCATTTAAAGCTCGACTTGTTATGGGCTCAAGCTTCCATGTGGCTTCTGTCTGCGACCCGTGCTCTACCCTCATGCACAAATAAGTAAAAACGTAGGGACAGATTTACAAGGTCTGGCGCATCTGCAAATCAGCAGGGATGCGTGAGAACACTTGCGACATGCAAACCCACCCGTGTGCCACCACTGATGCGCCACATTTACAATGTGGCGCGCCACATTTACAATGCGGTGCACTGTGGCGCACAGATGGGCAGATGCATGTCGCATCCCCAGAAGTAAAGGCGGCGCTTTGCTTGAGTCGCATAGCAAGCGCAACGCAGCTCCAACAAGCTCAGGGGCGCCCTATGCCTAACATGCTGCGTCACTCCTTACGCCTTCTTCAAGCAGGCACAGGGTTTTGACGCAGCATGGCTGTAAAAGTGACTCAGTGAAATCTTGTAGATTTCACTGCATCACTTTTACGACGTGTTCCTGCGACGGAATGCCCACCCTGTGCTGGAACGCCCACATGAAGCCTAACCTGAAAGCAACTGGGGTTGGCTCGTAGTCAGTATGGCTGAGCCGGAATCAAAAAAATAAACAAGAACAAGTGCCAATACTGAACGTATCTTTTAAAGAGTATTCAAACACCAGAACAAGGCAGTTCGTCAATGCTGGGATATACTACTTAATAGCTTTTTATTATTCAAAACTGTATTTTCCAGAAAGTATATTCATTTTAGTCATATACTGTTAGACATTTTTTGAAGCCACAATAACAATTTTACACAAAAAACAGTGAAGCATTAAAATCAAGACAAGCATTACATACTCAATCATATCTCATTCATACCTTCCATTCATACACAATATACATACAAGTGCATACAATTACTGTACCCTTTTGGATACGAATAAACAAAGGGGTAGAGTAATAGGTCTGCTATGAATATATACAATTATATACATACAATTTATACAGGGAGTTCATAAATTTCAGTTTGAATCAACATAATTTATCAAAGTCAGATGATCAAATAATATATATAATGCAATCATAAACCAATAGTGTGACCCTGTCGTTGCACTAAGGCAAAAACAAGGAGCAGACACAAGACATGAAGGGGCCTACGCGTTTCGAATCCCTACAGATTGGAGGGGATTCTCTTCAGGGCCAGGTAGCTCTAGAAAAAGAAAAGGGAAGAGAACTCAGTCTGTTTCTAAATTAAGCAACAATCTAGTGAGCAGAAAAACCCAAAAATTGCCATTCCTTACCACTATGGAGAGTATCCAGAGAATAGATCACCTGTGTCAACAACAAGAAAAATAATGGTACATATAAATGTGATGAATGATGTATCTGACTGGTGTCATCCAAAAGTTATTTTGGAGTCAGTATGCAAGGGGGTCTAAAAACGCAGCGTTTTACCTTTTAGAGAAAAGGACCCATATTTGTCAGGCTTCAATGGGAAATGATGGATGGCCTGCAAATGAATATGCATATATATGAGAGGGCTATTGCAAGTCTGGTGAAACAAGACTGAGGTCTAAACTGGAGGGCTAAGTTTTAAGGTCTTACCGGAAGATCAAGCGATGGTCGCGTCCCAGCGCAAGGATCGCGGGTAATTATTTGTAACGGAATTGGTTATGGCCTCTGTTGAAAAAATAGGGAAAGACCATAAGTCCGGAGGTCGTACAGTAACCAGTTTCCTTAAATTCTGGCAAGGATTTACCAGGGCTTACCGATCATGAGGCGGAATCGATCGAGGGAATTCGCCGGCGTCTCCGGAGGCACTATTCTCTAGCGCATGCGCAGAGTAACTTCGGGTTGGGTGCGCTGCTCGGTATAAACACGGAATCGCGCGTGCACGTGGGAAATCGGCTGTATAAGACAGCACTCATTTCTTGCGCATGCGTGGCCTATAGTTTAACTTATGGGGGGGGAAACAAAGTACAAGTACCCTCTACGGTTAATTTTTGTTGTTTGATGTGCGACAGAGGCTGGGGATAACTCAGACATAACACGGGTGAAGGGGGTGGAGGGGTGGCAAGGGCAACTCCTTTGTCTCATTATGCAGTGATCCGGGATTAAAGTTTATAGATCTCAAATATCTCATTCAAACCACTGACTGCTGTGTCGAATTTCACGATAAGGTAGGCTTCTCTCTTTGATAGTTTTTTATCCATATCTCCACCTCGTGGATCCTTTTCAATGCGAGAGATAACAGTCCATTTAATATCACTGGTGAGATGTTTACAACGTTTCCAATGGTTAACCAATGGAGCAGTTTCAATCCCAGTTTTTATTCTGGATTTGTGTTGGGTGATTCGGGCGCGGATTTCTTGATTGGTCTTTCCTATATATAGGAGTCCACACGGGCAGACAATACCGTAGACCACATACTTTGTCTTGCAATTTCTGAAAGTCTCATGCTTCCATGAGATGCCGCGATGTTGGAACAATGATCCTTCCAATGTCAGTTCACAGCATTGGCATGTTCCACATTTATGGTGGCCGATAATGGGGGACAGTCCCAACATCTTTCTCAGGGACGGTTGTGCCTCTTTTGATATTCCTGCTCTTACTACATAATTGGCCACGCTGTTCTCCTTTTTAAAGGCGAACAGTGGGGGGGCTTGAAGGCTTGTGTCCAGATTTTTTACGAGATGCCAATTTTGTTTAATGATTTTTTTCAGGTTATTGGCATTAGGGCAGTAGGTGGTTACACAGACTTGCCTGTTAGAGTTAGATTTTGTTTTTCGTTCCAGGAGACTGTCCCTAGGGACCCATCTGGCCCTTTTCATTGAGTTACGGACTAATTTTTTGGGGTAACCCCTATCGCATAGCTTAGAGACTAAATTTTCGGCATGAAATTTGTAGTCCTCATTCAAGGAACAATTTCTACGAATTCGCAGAAATTGCCCAAAAGGCAAATTTTCCTTTAAACTCCGCGGATGGTTGCTGGAGAAAAGTAATGCCTTATTACGGTCAGTCGGCTTTGTGAACAAAGATGTTGCTAGTTTTCCTTCTGATGGGAAAACTTCTACATCCAAAAAGGAAATCCTGGTTGCTGAATGTGATATACTGAATTTTATATCACATGTTCTTGCATTGAGCCAATTGTAAAATGATGTAAGATTTTCTTCTCCCCCAGTCCAAATCATAAAGACATCGTCTATAAAACGCCACCATGTGGCGATATATTTCTTAAAGGGATTGTTGTTGTGAATGTATGTGTCCTCATAGAGCGACATGAATAATACTGCCAGCTCCGGAGCAAAGGGGCACCCCATAGCAACCCCTTTTATTTGGAGGTAGAAATCATTTCCGAAGCTGAAGTAGTTCTTTTTCAGGGCAAAGGTCGCCAGGTCAACTAAGAATTTGGTCGGTACCTGGACAGGTCTAGGTCTCAAGTCTAGGAAGTATTCCAATACTGCTACAGCTTCATCTTGTGGTATTTGTGTGTAAAGCTGGGTGACATCCAGCGTTACTAACAAATCATTTTCCTTGTCAAATTTTATTCCTTCCAGCTTGTTAATGAAATCCGTTGTGTCCTTTAGATATGAAACAACATAGTCCATGAACTGTTTCAAAAAACAATCAACGTACTTTGCCAATGGCTCCAATAGGGAATCGCATCCCGCCACAATAGGTCTACCCGGTGGCTTGGTCTGATGTTTATGGACCTTGGGAAGGACGTAAAACAAGGGTATTTTAGGGTGTTTATTCTGGAGGTAGTCAAATTCTTTTGGACCTAAAAAACCTTCTTCAAAACCCACCTTTAAGATGGAAAATAAGAGGTTTTGGAATTCCAATGTAGGGTCTTTGCCGATTTTGCGGTAGCAGGTCTGATCGTTAAGTTGTCTCATGACTTCGATTCTAAAGTCATTGGTGTCCCAGATCACAATCGAACCGCCTTTATCGGCTTGTTTGATTGTTACTGTATTGTCGCTTCTTAAAGTAGTGAGGGCTTTAGTTTCATCTTTAGAAATATTGAATTTAACGAACTTTCTTTGTTTCTCCATCTCAGAGATGGCAGACAGAACGGTCCTTTCAAAAGTTACAATTTCCTTCGGTACTTTATTCCCAGGGGGGCAAAAAGTAGACTTTTTGCGCAGTCCAGTCACTTCAGATGATGTAGTAGTTGGATTAGCTGCGAAAAAAGTAGTGAGGCGTAATTTCCGGCAAAACTCAATGAACTCGGTCTTCATCTTAACAAAATCAGTTTTTTTAGATGGAACAAATGAAAGCCCTTTGGATAAAACGCTTTCCTCAGCCGTTGTAAGAGTTCTATTAGAAAGATTAAAGATGGGAGACACCGCTAGTTTTTGTATTGTTTTTGGCGGGTGGTCATCTCCCACGGTTGGTTGTAGCGTTGCCTTCCCCTGGCGCCCGCTTGGCCCCTTCCTAAAAAAGAAGAATTGGAAGACTGTCCCTGGGGCTGTTGCATCTGGTTCCATTTCCGGTTTTTGTTTGGTCTACTATTATTGATGTCACTGTCTTCCCCAGAGGAGGAAGTATCCGAAAATGTAAAGAACTTGTTACGGGATCTGCCTCGATTATCAGAAAGGTATCTCCTGGAGTCCGTTTTGGTGTAAAAATCTGGTTGGAGGAACGGGTATACGTTTTCAATCCTAAAGTTCTTTTTATCTTTTTCAAATTGATTTGTTTTTTGAGTTATGGTAAAGTCCTTAAATTCCTGGATTTCTTTGTTGACTTTCTCCAGTAGGCCTTTAGAGTCCGTGATAGTTTGGTTTGTGCCAATTTCCTCCTCTAATTTCGCAATTTCGTCGAGTTCAGCTTTTGATATCCTGACCGCTGTTTCGATAGTAAGGACCATCAGGTCCCTACTACACTTTGTCTCTATGAAACTAAACCCTTTCTTAAATACTGGATCTTCAGTAAATATAACAGGGATATTTTTTATTTGAAGTCCTCCTGGGATAGTGCCTTCGCGGAGATGTTTCAACAAAAAGTGTCCGTGTAAATCAGTTCGAATTTGTTTCTTTTTTAGTCTTAAGAGTCTGTCAGATTCGTTCTGGGAGGTGGCTGTAGTGCTTAGAGAGACTGAGGAAAAAATGGGTGGATCGCTCAAAAGATTCTTAATATGGTCCTCGCTATAGGCAAAGGTGTCCTCCTCTGCCATATTGTGTGTAGGTGAAATGTGGTGAAAAAATAATACTCAAGATGTGCAACACAAAATGTGCAAGACAAAAACACACATATATAATGTACTACTGACAGGTGAACCAAGACAATATAAAACCACCTCCAGTAGAGTAAGATGAGTACAAATCCTCTAAAACCTACTTCTAGTAGGATCAAAGAAAACCTCGCGAGACAGCTCCCGCTATAATCAACCTGAAAGCAACTGGGGTTGGCTCGTAGTCAGTATGGCTGAGCCGGAATCAAAAAATAAACAAGAACAAGTGCCAATACTGAACGTATCTTTTAAAGAGTATTCAAACACCAGAACAAGGCAGTTCGTCAATGCTGGGATATACTACTTAATAGCTTTTAATTATTCAAAACTGTATTTTCCAGAAAGTATATTCATTTTAGTCATATACTGTTAGACATTTTTTGAAGCCACAATAACAATTTTACACAAAAAACAGTGAAGCATTAAAATCAAGACAAGCATTACATACTCAATCATATCTCATTCATACCTTCCATTCATACACAATATACATACAAGTGCATACAATTACTGTACCCTTTTGGATACAAATAAACAAAGGGGTAGAGTAATAGGTCTGCTATGAATATATACAATTATATACATACAATTTATACAGGGAGTTCATAAATTTCAGTTTGAATCAACACAATTTATCAAAGTCAGATGATCAAATAATATATATAATGCAATCATAAACCAATAGTGTGACCCTGTCGTTACACTAAGGCAAAAACAAGGAGCAGACACAAGACATGAAGGGGCCTACGCGTTTCGAATCCCTACAGATTGGAGGGGATTCTCTTCAGGGCCAGGTAGCTCTAGAAAAAGAAAAGGGAAGAGAACTCAGTCTGTTTCTAAATTAAGCAACAATCTAGTGAGCAGAAAAACCCAAAAATAACCATTCCTTACTGTGAGAAGTTGGCCCGATATGCAACGTTCGCTATTCTAGCGACCGCTATGTATCGTTCCAACGACCCTTATGGTGTTTGGTTGTAAGTCAACCTATAGACCAGCTATCCTAGTAGCGTGGATACGAGCAGTCTAAGGCTAAAGACTCGAGAGGGCGCGTTAAGCCAGCTGTTTACCACACATGTACCCCTTGAACACCCAGTGAAAGGACACCACACAAGTGTTATGAAAATAAACAGGATATTTATTAAGATTCACAACAGCCCTGGACTCTTTATGAGGACAGGGTACTAAGCACAAACCAAATCTCTTAGGAAAATACTTCAAGTGCACAATTAAAACAAGTGTCCGAGGACACGGAGAGTTTAAGGTCTCGGGCGGACCCGATAAGGCAAGTCGGAAGCGAGGGACTCGGGACCCTAGAGTAAAGAGGCTATGCAGGCACCGAAATGCCGAGTTACCTAGCCACGAGGGCTGCGGCTGCACAAGTCTTACAGGCGTCGGGGTCTTCGCTGACGAGCCAGGAGCCGGAAGAAAAGGAGTTGCTGGCCGGCGACCAGTGATGAATAGTTCGTAGAGATCCAAGCCTGGATCAGAGATTGTTGATACCTGAAAGCAGAGGGGACCAAGTTCGTACTACTAGCCAGTAGTCAGAGGGTACCAGGATGGCACCGGTTGGCCGTCACCTCGACCAGGTGAGTGGGCGACGCTAGGCTCTGCAGTCTCACGGACCAGGAGGCGTTGTCGGCGACCACGGCGGAGGTGCGAGCTGTCCCACGAAGGATGATGCTGTCGGCGTCGCTGGGCCCAGGATGGGGCAACAAGCCTTGGCAGATCTCAGGGCCACGTGGTGGGCCTAAGATGGTGTCTTGAGTGGACCAGGAGGGTCCGGGGTGCTTCTCGCAAAGATGGAAGCAAGGGCCAGTCTGGAGCAACCAGACCAGCAGTGTTGATTGTCGGATGTCGTCACAGAAGGGCACAAGCCAGCGGCTAGTGACCAGACAACGTGCTGAGCAGCGAGCAGAAGGGCCCCACGCAGATCGTGGAGATGCTGGGAGACTGCACTTCGGTGCTGGAGCGGCTCAGGGTCGGGGCTTCTCGGACCCCAGAGCACTCACCAGTGAATCGCTTCGATGGTCGTGCTGGTTAAGAGCGTGCAGGTTCTGATGATGGTCGGTCCCTCGAGGTCTCGTCGCACCCACAGATCACAGCTGAGCTGATGACGTGAGTAGAGGTCAGAGGTGCCAGGGAAGCCGGTTCTCGTCGAGCTGGGCCGTCGGATCCTTGAGGAAGGACTTGCAGCAAACCGCAGAGTTCTTAGATGGTGCCCGCTGATGCAGGGTGACTACTCCTTAGTCACAAGGGAGAAATCTTGAGAAGAGTCTTGAGTGTCCTTTCGTAGAAAGTAGTTCTTGATTCAAAGATGATCTAATTTGGAAGGGTCCCCGCTCCGGCCTTTATCCTAAAGAAAGGGGTGGGTACATGACTAGGTCCTGCCCTAAGGGTGGGACCAGGAAGGGGGGTAGTTACACCCCTCTCCCCTGCCGGACTTTCCCCAGGCCAGGGCTGGCGCCTCTGGAACTGGTTCTAACCGGCAGATGCGTAGTGAGCACCGGGGTGCCACTCCGCAGTCACCTTCTCGCAAAAGCCCTACCTACCCAGAATACACAAACCCTGTCTGGGACGGTGCGAACACCGCCCTCGACAGGAAACCCTTTGTCCAAGCTCTCCTCGCTGGAAGGACTCCCAGCAGCAGGAGGTCAGACTCGTGTCTGTGGTGGCAGCATCCATTTTGTGGAGCTGAGGCTTTAGTTAACTTTAACCGGGGTTCACAGTTACGTACATGTCGTGTCCCTCTAGAAGGGCGGAATGCTAACCTCGTTGCCAGAGTTAGTGAGAGGGCAGCATCCCGATTCGTATGACACCTTACTCGACATGTCTTGATAACGCGACACCGAAGTTACCGATGTGGTACGCGTTATCATGGAACAGCCATTGGGTCTTGACTCCGCAAGCTGCAACCGGGCTCGGCTCGGGCCAGCGCCTAGTTCACACGAGCCCATGCACTCTGCCTTCAGGATTATCAAGGCCTGCCATAGGAGTGACTGATAGGAACTCGAGTGTCCATTGTATGGTTAGATATAGGGCTACTATATCTAAAGCAAAGTGTGATTACACGACTTCGCCCCAGCTGTCATGCAGCCAGTTGTGTCAAATTTAGGAGGCCAGCCAGGGGTGGCATAATACATGCTGCAGCCCCTGGCGGCCCTGGGTACACCTATGCCCTGAGTTACAGGGTCTGATAAGGTGGCCCAGTACCAATTGGTAAATGCACCTAGGGTACATATCGTAATTTAGAAAGAGAACAGCCAGGCTGTGGGTCTGATTAGCAGGCCCACAGCCAGAGAAAGTCGTAAACCAGTGAAACAAAAGCGAAAAATCTGGGTGATCATAGGATTGCAGACCCTACTCTCCTACAGGACCCCCCCCCAAACGTCGGAACAATAAGCTAACCTTGACCAGGTGAGTCTTCTTGTTCTAAGTGGAAATATCTGGAGAGCCCATCGGCATTGCCATGATCAGTACCAGGTCTATGTTCCACTGTAAAGTCCATCCCCTGTAGGGAAATGGACCACCTTAGCAGTTTGGGGTTTTCACCCTTCATCTGATTTAGCCACAAGAGGGGCTTATGGTCGGTCTGAATCTTGAAGTGAGTGCCAAACAAGTATGGCCTCAGCTTCTTCAGGGCCCAAACCACAGCAAAGGCCTCCCTCTCAATAGCTGACCAATTCTTCTCTCTAGGGGTCAGCCTTCTGCTTATAAAAGCAATGGGCTGGTCTTGACCATCAAAATTCAGTTGAGAAAGAACAGCTCCCACACCCAACTCAGAAGCATCTGTTTGGACAATGAATGGTTTGGAGTAGTCCGGACTCTTGAGGATAGGCGCCGTGCACATGGCCTGCTTTAGGTCATCGAATGCTTTTTGACAGCTCGCTGTCCACTGAACCTTTTTTGGCATTTTCTTGCTTGTCAGTTCGTTTAATGGTGTCACGATGGAACCATAGTTCCTGACAAACTTCCTATAGTAACCAGTCAGGCCCAAGAAAGCTCGAACCTGAGTCTGGGTGGTTGGAGGAGCCCAGTCCCTGATTGACTGTATCTTGCTCTCCAGTGGCTGAACCTGGCCTCCACCTACAAGGTGGCCCAGGTATACAACCTGTGTCTGCCCTATCTGGCACTTGGTGGCCTTGATAGTGAGGCCTGCTGCTTGCAGAGCCTCTAACGCTTTCCGCAGGTGGACCAGGTGATCCTCCCAGGTGGAGCTAAAGACAGCAATATCGTCAAGATACGCCGCACAGAAGTCATCCAGCCCAGTAA
The DNA here is from genome assembly GCF_964263255.1 of Lissotriton vulgaris. Lineage (NCBI taxonomy): Eukaryota > Metazoa > Chordata > Amphibia > Caudata > Salamandridae > Lissotriton > Lissotriton vulgaris. Next base: position 678,114,828 of record NC_141700.1, on the reverse strand, counting down.
GGACTTGATTCACCAACCTTTGGAAGGTGGCAGGTGCATTTTTCAGACCAAAGGGCATCACCACGAACTGATAATGCCCACCAGGGGTTGAAAATGCGGTTTTAGGCTTGGCGTCCTCCGCTAACCTGATTTGCCAATACCCAGCTGTCAGGTCAAACGTACTTAAGTAGTTGGCCGAGGCCAATCTATCGATAAGCTCGTCTGCCCTCGGTATTGGGTGGGCGTCAGTCTTAGTGACTGCATTGAGACCCCGGTAGTGTACGCAAAACCTCATCTCTCTCTTACCACCCTGGGTGTGAGGTTTCGGCACTAGAACTACGGGACTAGCCCAAGGGCTATCCGAGGGTTCAATGACTCCCAGCTCCAACATTTTCTGCACTTCACTCTTGATGCAGTCTCTAACGTGATCAGGCTGCCGGTAGATTTTACTCTTAACGGGCAAGCTGTCACCAGTGTCAACCTCATGGGTGCACCAATCGGTCTGGCTGGGTGTTAGAGAAAACATATGTCTGAACGACTGAAGAACCTGTTTACAGTCGCTCTGTTGATGCTCGGAGAGGCTGCCACAAAAGACAACACCATCTACCGATCCATCGTCAGGATTCTGAGTGAGCAGGTCGGGGAGAGGGTCACTCTCTTCTTCCTGTCCCTCATCTAGGGCCATGAGCAAACTCACGTCCTTCCTGTCGACATATGCCTTGAGCCTGTTGACATGAAGCACCCTGTGGGGGCTCCGGGGAGTTCCCAGGTCGACCAGGTAGGTGACCTCTCCCTTTTTCTCCAGGATGGTGTAGGGCCCGGACCATTTGTCCTTGAGCGCTGCTGGGGCCACTGGCTCCAACACCCACACCTTCTGTCCGGGCTGGTAAACAGTCAAGACAGCCTTTTGGTCATGCCAAGCTTTCTGGAGTTCTTGGCTGGCCTTAAGGTTTTCAGATGCCTTCTCCATGTATTCAGCCATCCGCGAGCGGAGGCCAAGCACATAGTCCACTATGTTGGCTGCAGGCTTTTTGAGAGGTCTCTCCCATCCTTCCTTCACCAAACACAGGGGTCCTCTTACAGGATGCCCGTACAAAAGTTCAAAAGGGCTGTAGCCAACCCCCTTCTGTGGGACTTCTCTGTAGGCGAACAAGAGGCAGGGGATCAGGACGTCCCATCTACGCCGAAGCTTTTCAGGTAGTCCATGAATCATCCCTTTAAGGGTCCTGTTGAATCTCTCAACAAGCCCATTGCATTGTGGATGATAGGGTGTAGTGAACTTGTAGTTGACACCACATTCCTTCCACATAGCAGTTAAGTAGCTCGACATAAAGTTTGCACCTCTGTCGGAGACGACCTCCTTAGGGAAGCCCACTCTGGAGAATACTCCAACTAGGGCTCTTGCCACAACAGGTGCTGTAGTGGTCCTAAGGGGAATAGCTTCAGGATACCTGGTGGCATGATCCACTACCACCAGTATAAACTTGTGCCCTGATGCTGTTGGTGGTTCCATGGGACCGACGATGTCGATCCCCACCCGTTCAAAGGGCACCCCCACCACAGGCATTGGTATAAGGGGGGCCTTTGTCGTGCCACCTGACTTACCACTGGCTTGGCAAGTGACACAGGAGCGGCAAAACTCCTTGGTATCTTCGTTCATATGAGGCCAGTGAAAGTGTGAGACAAGCCTGTCCCACGTTTTCGTCTGGCGTAAGTGACCTGCTAAGGGAATCTCGTGGGCCAAGGTAAGTAGGAAACCACGCTGAGACAAGGGTACAACCAGCCTCCTGGTCATGCCAGGCTTGGGGTCTCTTGATTCAGTGTACAGGAGTCCATCTTCCCAGTATACCTTGTGGGTACCTGTGGCGTTCCCAGCAGCCTCAGCAGCAGCCTGCTGTCTGAGGGGTTCAAGAGAAGGGCAGTCTAACTGGTCCTTCCCCAGGTCTTCCCTTGAGGGTCCCCCTGAACCCAAGAATTCAACTTGATCAAGTTCGAACTCCCTAGGCTCAGTTTCCCTCAATTCCTGTAGGTCAGCCTCCTCTGAGACTTGATCCACGACCTGGGGCAAGGGGGAAGGCTCAGCCTTAACCCTACTGCTCTTTTTCTTGGGAGGTGTCTGGTCCGTTGTTCCAGGATCCAGCACCTGTTCAGTGGGGCATTTCCTGACCTGTGACCTGGTCACAGCGAACACATGTGCTGGCAAGCCTAACATTTCCATGTGAGTCCGGTGCTCCACTTCTGACCATTGTGATGACTCCAAATCATTGCCCAACAAACAATCCACTGGGAGGTCTGGACTAACTACAACCTTCTTTTGGCCAGTTACCCCTCCCCAGGAGAAAGCTACAATTGCCATACTGTGATTGGTAGTGACATTGCTTGCATTGGTCACCAGGAATTCTGTACCTGGCATGATCTGTCCAGGGTCCACAAAGTTAGGCGTCACCATGGTGACGCTGGCACAAGTGTCCCTATAGGCCTGAGCCATCTTTCCATTTATGAAAGGTGTCTGTCTGTATTTGCCCAAGGTATTGGGACTTATGTCAGGGGACACGTCCGCGTCCCCTGTACTGACAAGGACAGCCTGAGTGAGTGTGCCAACTAAGTTGTCACGCCCCTCAGAACCCAGGGTTAACCCTACTAAACCCTTGGGAGGTGCACTACCACTGCTGACTGTACTAGGGGGCACAGGTGCCTTAGGGGCTGCAGTGGCAGGAGTCTGCCCTCCTCCTTTCTTGGTGCACTCACTAAACCAGTGAGATTTACTTTTACAGTACTGGCACCATCTTTTGGATTGGCCTTCTTTCTTCTTTTGGGGAGCCTGACCCCCTCCCTCTTTGGGTTGTTGGGGACCTGTCGAAGACTTCTGGTCATTTTGTTCCCCCTTAGAATCTTTACCCTTCTGGTCTGCTTTCTTCTGACCACCTTGATTCTGGCCCTGGTTCTGTTTAACTCTCGTACGAACCCATCTGTCTGCCTTCTTTCCCAATTCTTGGGGAGAGGTCAGATCCGAGTCGACAAGATGCTGATGCAACGACTGGTTCTGACAATTGTTTAAAATTTGTTCTCTCATCATCAAATTATACAATCCTTTGTAATCAGTAACCTTACTGCCCAGCAACCAGCCCTCAAAAGCCTTAGTGGCACAATCGACAAAGTCAGACCAATCTTGAGACTGCGTTTTCTGGGTATCCCTGAACAGCACCCTGTACTGCTCAGTGGTTAGGCCGAACCCTTCAACGAGTGTATTTTTCAAGACTTGGTAATCGTTCGCATCCTCCACCCTTGTGGTGAGGAGCTTGTCTCTACCTTTACCTTCAAAGGAGAGCCACAAGATAGCTGCCCACTGACTCTGGGGAACACCTTGCACCGTGCAGGCCCTCTCCAAAGCAGTAATCCATTTGTGGATGTCGTCCCCTTGTTTAAAGGGGGGCACTATCTTACCAAGGTGTTTCGTATCGAAACTCTTTTCCCTATTGCTAGGTACATTGCTGCCACCAGTGGGGACTACCCCACTTAACTGTTGCTCTCTCGCAAAGGCAAGCCTTTCTTTGGCCAGGGCAAGTTCTTCCCTTTCGATCCTCAGATTAGCTGCCCTTTCCTTAGCTTCGTACACTCTCCTCTGAGGGGACGTCATCCCTCTTTGAGAAGAGTTGTGAGAGCCATTGGTTTGAAGGGATCTGCCAGAGTCTCTCGACAGAGATCGGGCTCGTCCATTCCCAATGTTAAGCGGACCTGACAGTAGCGCCGGGGGTCCCCCAGTACCACTATCATGTTTGCTTAAGTTGGACCTGCTTAGTCTAACGACTTCTACCTGTCCCTTATCTGCCTCATCCCCAGAGGGATCCTCATCCTCATCATCCTCCACATCTTCGTTCTCAGTTGCGAGGTGGATGAGGTCAGGATCGTCTCTGGTTCCCTCGAGGGGAGGCATGTCTCCTTCTGGATTAGAAGAGCTAAGACGGGTCTCAGCTTTTCTGGCATCATAAGTCTCCAAGAGACCAATCAGAAAGGACGTGGTGGGGTTAGACCCCTGCTTGATCTTCCGGGAGTGACACACCTGTCTTAACTCCTTGAAGCTCAGCACAGTATATCTTGAAGGGATGACCTGTGGAGGGTCAACTGACACAAGGGGAGACTCAGAGTTTCCTCCTTTGTCCGACATACTGTTTCTAGTGTGGTGTAAGTGATGCACCTACCTACACTACGTGTTTACCTACTGTTCCCTTGCTAAGAGTTGCAGCCAAGGTGTGCTAAGCCTTGAGGAGCTGCAACAGCTGGTTCAGTAGAACTCAGAGTATTCTAAGCTTTAGTTATATGTACTAACAGTACTTATGCGATCTTTCAACAAGATATTCTTAGGATACGTGTGGTAAAACAACAGCAAGCTCAAATCCCAACCGCTGCTCACCAATGTGAGAAGTTGGCCCGATATGCAACGTTCGCTATTCTAGCGACCGCTATGTATCGTTCCAACGACCCTTATGGTGTTTGGTTGTAAGTCAACCTATAGACCAGCTATCCTAGTAGCGTGGATACGAGCAGTCTAAGGCTAAAGACTCGAGAGGGCGCGTTAAGCCAGCTGTTTACCACACATGTACCCCTTGAACACCCAGTGAAAGGACACCACACAAGTGTTATGAAAATAAACAGGATATTTATTAAGATTCACAACAGCCCTGGACTCTTTATGAGGACAGGGTACTAAGCACAAACCAAATCTCTTAGGAAAATACTTCAAGTGCACAATTAAAACAAGTGTCCGAGGACACGGAGAGTTTAAGGTCTCGGGCGGACCCGATAAGGCAAGTCGGAAGCGAGGGACTCGGGACCCTAGAGTAAAAAGGCTATGCAGGCACCGAAATGCCGAGTTACCTAGCCACGAGGGCTGCGGCTGCACAAGTCTTACAGGCGTCGGGGTCTTCGCTGACGAGCCAGGAGCCGGAAGAAAAGGAGTTGCTGGCCGGCGACCAGTGATGAATAGTTCGTAGAGATCCAAGCCTGGATCAGAGATTGTTGATACCTGAAAGCAGAGGGGACCAAGTTCGTACTACTAGCCAGTAGTCAGAGGGTACCAGGATGGCACCGGTTGGCCGTCACCTCGACCAGGTGAGTGGGCGACGCTAGGCTCTGCAGTCTCACGGACCAGGAGGCGTTGTCGGCGACCACGGCGGAGGTGCGAGCTGTCCCACGAAGGATGATGCTGTCGGCGTCGCTTGGCCCAGGATGGGGCAACAAGCCTTGGCAGATCTCAGGGCCACGTGGTGGGCCTAAGATGGCGTCTTGAGTGGACCAGGAGGGTCCGGGGTGCTTCTCGCAAAGATGGAAGCAAGGGCCAGTCTGGAGCAACCAGACCAGCAGTGTTGATTGTCGGATGTCGTCACAGAAGGGCACAAGCCAGCGGCTAGTGACCAGACAACGTGCTGAGCAGCGAGCAGAAGGGCCCCACGCAGATCGTGGAGATGCTGGGAGACTGCACTTCGGTGCTGGAGCGGCTCAGGGTCGGGGCTTCTCGGACCCCAGAGCACTCACCAGGGAATCGCTTCGATGGTCGTGCTGGTTAAGAGCGTGCAGGTTCTGATGATGGTCGGTCCCTCGAGGTCTCGTCGCACCCACAGATCACAGCTGAGCTGATGACGTGGGTAGAGGTCAGAGGTGCCAGGGAAGCCGGTTCTCGTCGAGCTGGGCCGTCGGATCCTTGAGGAAGGACTTGCAGCAAACCGCAGAGTTCTTAGATGGTGCCCGCTGATGCAGGGTGACTACTCCTCAGTCACAAGGGAGAAATCTTGAGAAGAGTCTTGAGTGTCCTTTCGTAGAAAGTAGTTCTTGATTCAAAGATGATCTAATTTGGAAGGGTCCCCGCTCCGGCCTTTATCCTAAAGAAAGGGGTGGGTACATGACTAGGTCCTGCCCTAAGGGTGGGACCAGGAAGGGGGGTAGTTACACCCCTCTCCCCTGCCGGACTTTCCCCAGGCCAGGGCTGGCGCCCCTGGAACTGGTTCTAACCGGCAGATGCGTAGTGAGCACCGGGGTGCCACTCCGCAGTCACCTTCTCGCAAAAGCCCTACCTACCCAGAATACACAAACCCTGTCTGGGACGGTGCGAACACCGCCCTCGACAGGAAACCCTTTGTCCAAGCTCTCCTCGCTGGAAGGACTCCCAGCAGCAGGAGGTCAGACTCGTGTCTGTGGTGGCAGCATCCATTTTGTGGAGCTGAGGCTTTAGTTAACTTTAACCGGGGTTCACAGTTACGTACATGTCGTGTCCCTCTAGAAGGGCGGAATGCTAACCTCGTTGCCAGAGTTGGTGAGAGGGCAGCATCCCGATTCGTATGACACCTTACTCGACATGTCTTGATAACGCGACACCGAAGTTACCGATGTGGTACGCGTTATCATGGAACAGCCATTGGGTCTTGACTCCGCAAGCTGCAACCGGGCTCGGCTCGGGCCAGCGCCTAGTTCACACGAGCCCATGCACTCTGCCTTCAGGATTATCAAGGCCTGCCATAGGAGTGACTGATAGGAACTCGAGTGTCCATTGTATGGTTAGATATAGGGCTACTATATCTAAAGCAAAGTGTGATTACACGACTTCGCCCCAGCTGTCATGCAGCCAGTTGTGTCAAATTTAGGAGGCCAGCCAGGGGTGGCATAATACATGCTGCAGCCCCTGGCGGCCCTGGGTACACCTATGCCCTGAGTTACAGGGTCTGATAAGGTGGCCCAGTACCAATTGGTAAATGCACCTAGGGTACATATCGTAATTTAGAAAGAGAACAGCCAGGCTGTGGGTCTGATTAGCAGGCCCACAGCCAGAGAAAGTCGTAAACCAGTGAAACAAAAGCGAAAAATCTGGGTGATCATAGGATTGCAGACCCTACTCTCCTACACTTACCACTATGGAGAGTATCCAGAGAATAGATCACCTGTGTCAACAACAAGAAAAATAATGGTACATATAAATGTGATGAATGATGTATCTGACTGGTGTCATCCAAAAGTTATTTTGGAGTCAGTATGCAAGGGGGTCTAAAAACGCAGCGTTTTACCTTTTAGAGAAAAGGACCCATATTTGTCAGGCTTCAATGGGAAATGCTGGATGGCCTGCAAATGAAAATGCATATATATGAGAGGGCTATTGCAAGTCTGGTGAAACAAGACTGAGGTCTAAACTGGAGGGCTAAGTTTTAAGGTCTTACCGGAAGATCAAGCGATGGTCGCGTCCCAGCGCAAGGATCGCGGGTAATTATTTGTAACGGAATTGGTTATGGCCTCTGTTGAAAAAATAGGGAAAGACCATAAGTCCGGAGGGCGTACAGTAACCAGTTTCCTTAAATTCTGGCAAGGATTTACCAGGGCTTACCGATCATGAGGCGGAATCGATCGAGGGAATTCGCCGGCGTCTCCGGAGGCACTATTCTCTAGTGCATGCGCAGAGTAACTTCGGGTTGGGTGCGCTGCTCGGTATAAACACGGAATCGCGCATGCGCGTGGGAAATCGGCTGTATAAGACAGCACTCATTTCTTGCGCATGCGTGGCCTATAGTTTAACTTATGGGGGGGGGGGGAAACAAAGTACAAGTACCCTCTACGGTTAATTTTTGTTGTTTGATGTGTGACATAGGCTGGGGATAACTCAGACATAACACGGGTGAAGGGGGTGGAGGGGTGGCAAGGGCAACTCCTTTGTCTCATTATGCAGTGATCCGGGATTAAAGTTTATAGATCTCTGATATCTCATTCAAACCACTGACTGCTGTGTCGAATTTCACGATAAGGTAGGCTTCTCTCTTTGATAGTTTTTTATCCATATCTCCACCTCGTGGATCCTTTTCAATGCGAGAGATAACAGTCCATTTAATATCACTGGTGAGATGTTTACAACGTTTCCAATGGTTAACCAATGGAGCAGTTTCAATCCCAGTTTTTATTCTGGATTTGTGTTGGGTGATTCGGGCGCGGATTTCTTGATTGGTCTTTCCTATATATAGGAGTCCACACGGGCAGACAATACCGTAGACCAAATACTTTGTCTTGCAATTGCTGAAAGTCTCATGCTTCCATGAGATGCTGCGATGTTGGAACAATGATCCTTCCAATGTCAGTTCACAGCATTGGCATGTTCCACATTTATGGTGGCCGATAATGGGGGACAGTCCCAACATCTTTCTCAGGGACGGTTGTGCCTCTATTGATATTCCTGCTCTTACTACATAATTGGCCACACTGTTCTCCTTTTTAAAGGCGAACAGTGGGGGGGCTTGAAGGCTTGTGTCCAGATTTTTTACGAGATGCCAATTTTGTTTAATGATTTTTTTCAGGTTATTGGCATTAGGGCAGTAGGTGGTTACACAGACTTGCCTGTTAGAGTTAGATTTTGTTTTTCGTTCCAGGAGACTGTCCCTAGGGACCCATCTGGCCCTTTTCATTGAGTTACGGACTAATTTTTTGGGGTAACCCCTATCGCATAGCTTAGAGACTAAATTTTCAGCATGAAATTTGTAGTCCTCATTCGAGGAACAATTTTTACGAATTCGCAGAAATTGCCCAAAAGGCAAATTTTCCTTTAAACTCCGCGGATGGTTGCTGGAGAAAAGTAATGCCTTATTACGGTCAGTCGGCTTTGTGAACAAAGATGTTGCTAGTTTTCCTTCTGATGGGAAAACTTCTACATCCAAAAAGGAAATTCTGGTTGCTGAATGTGATATACTGAATTTTATATCACATGTTCTTGCATTGAGCCAATTGTACAATGATGTAAGATTTTCTTCTCCCCCAGTCCAAATCATAAAGACATCGTCTATAAAACGCCACCATGTGGCGATATATTTCTTAAAGGGATTGTTGTTGTGAATGTATGTGTTCTCATAGAGCGACATGAATAATACTGCCAGCTCCGGAGCAAAGGGGCACCCCATAGCAACCCCTTTTATTTGGAGGTAGAAATCATTTCCGAAGCTGAAGTAGTTCTTTTTCAGGGCAAAGGTCGCCAGGTCAACTAAGAATTTGGTCGGTACCTGGACAGGTCTAGGTCTCAAGTTTAGGAAGTATTCCAATACTGCTACAGCTTCATCTTGTGGTATTTGTGTGTAAAGCTGGGTGACATCCAGCGTTACTAACAAATCATTTTCCTTGTCAAATTTTATTCCTTCCAGCTGGTTAATGAAATCCGGTGTGTCCTTTAGATATGAAACAACATAGTCCATGAACTGTTTCAAAAAACAATCAACGTACTTTGCCAATGGCTCCAATAGGGAATCGCATCCCGCCACAATAGGTCTACCCGGTGGCTTGGTCTGATGTTTATGGACCTTGGGAAGGACGTAAAACAAGGGTATTTTAGGGTGTTTATTCTGGAGGTAGTCAAATTCTTTTGGACTTAAAAAACCTTCTTCAAAACCCTCCTTTAAGATGGAAAATAAGAGGTTTTGGAATTCCAATGTAGGGTCTTTGCCGATTTTGCGGTAGCAGGTCTGGTCGTTAAGTTGTCTCATGACTTCGATTCTATAGTCATTGGTGTTCCAGATCACAATCGAACCGCCTTTATCGGCTTGTTTGATTGTTACTGTATTGTCGCTTCTTAAAGTAGTGAGGGCTTTAGTTTCATCTTTAGAAATATTGAATTTAACGAACTTTCTTTGTTTCTCCATCTCAGAGATGGCAGACAGAACGGTCCTTTCAAAAGTTACAATTTCCTTCGGTACTTTATTTTAGACCCCCTTGCATACTGACTCCAAAATAACTTTTGGATGACACCAGTCAGATACATCATTCATCACATTTATATGTAGCATTATTTTTCTTGTTGTTGACACAGGTGATCTATTCTCTGGATACTCTCCATAGTGGTAAGGAATGGCAATTTTTGGGTTTTTCTGCTCACTAGATTGTTGCTTAATTTAGAAACAGACTGAGTTCTCTTCCCTTTTCTTTTTCTAGAGCTACCTGGCCCTGAAGAGAATCCCCTCCAATCTGTAGGGATTCGAAACGCGTAGGCCCCTTCATGCCTTGTGTCTGCTCCTTGTTTTTGCCTTAGTGTAACGACAGGGTCACACTATTGGTTTATGATTGCATTATATATATTATTTGATCATCTGACTTTGATAAATTGTGTTGATTCAAACTGAAATTTATGAACTCCCTGTATAAATTGTATGTATATAATTGTATATATTCATAGCAGACCTATTACTCTACCCCTTTGTTTATTCGTATTCAAAAGGGTACAGTAATTGTATGCACTTGTATGTATATTGTGTATGAATGGAAGGTATGAATGAGATATGATTGAGTATGTAATGCTTGTCTTGATTTTAATGTTTCACTGTTTTTTGTGTAAAATTGTTAATGTGGCTTCAAAAAATGTCTAACAGTATATGACTAAAATGAATATACTTTCTGGAAAATACAGTTTTGAATAATAAAAAGCTATTAAGTAGTATATCCCAGCATTGACGAACTGCCTTGTTCTGGTGTTTGAATACTCTTTAAAATTTCACATGAAACCTAATGCAGGTTTCATGTGGCGCAGGGCTTTACAACGTGACACATCTCCCTAGATGCATCACATTGTAAATAATGCGCAACGTGGTGTATGGTTAACGCCGCCGCTGCCTCACAGAAGTGACGCAAGGGCGGCGTAAATGTGTCGCAAGGGGCTTGTAAATCTGCACCAAAGCATTAACATATGGGGTAAAAAGAAGAGAAATAGATACCGTGTAAAGGCTGATTTGTACAAAATAATAAAGCTTCTCTGGTTTCAATCACAGCTCCCAACTTATACAAACTGTGAGCTCTTCGGCAAATTACATTTTTGATGGAGAAGTGTGGCTCACGGGTGGAGAAGTGTGGCTCACGGTGTAGAGCAGGCAGACCCGGAAGCTGAGGTCAGACCCGGGACCAGGGTTCAATTCCCGACGCGGCAGGGTCTTGAGCTCAAATGTCCACGGACTCGATAATTCTCGCTTCGGTGCCTGCTCTAATCATGGGTTCTCACTCTGCAACTCTGGGCATTAAGCTTGCTTAATCTCCACAACGGCCCCCCTGCGGCGGGATGCCTGGCTTTCACCTTGGGGATGCCCTGTAGGGGCTATCTCACAGGGAAAAAGCCAGGACGGGTTTCCAAGGCAAGCGCCGGGAAACCTCCGGGTAGCTGTGCGCTCAATAAATGCAATAATAATAATAATAATAATAATAATAATCCACCTTTTTTCCACTACTGCATATCATCTTTAGATATTTGAGCTCAGAATACCAGCAGCACAAAAGCCTACTGTGTTTGAGGTCATAAACTATAAGGTTGCTCTCTCTATAAGAACATGTGCTACATATATGGTTCACATGACAACTGTATTGCCTCTTAGTTCACTAATGGCACTCTCACCAGATAGGGAAGGAATAGTTCTAAGTTCCTGTTTAAAAACTATCACTTTTAAAAAGGAATTCTCAGTTCAGTGCTATAATGTGACATATTAACGTCAAGGAATCCAAATGTTAAAGAAATACACTTTCACTAATTTTGAAGAGATGTTATCAGATTATAAGTGATGTCTGTTGTATGATTTACATGACAAACATTTTTAGGGTTTGGCTGCTTCATGGGCTCTAAGAGCCAAGCCAGGTCCTTGGCTCAGCTTTCCCTGTTAGCATGTTGGCTCGTCCAGCTCTACCCCTGGTTGTAAGAAGCAGAAGGATGTGATTAATCATAAACACTGTAGCACAGCTATGCTGCTGAGGGGGGCAAAGTGCAGGGAAAGGGAAGCCTTCAATCAAGCAGGCAAATGTCCCAAAGTATTGGCCTTGTACATAAGAGGTCATGCAACAGCAGAGGTGAGACTTAAGAAGGGGATTTTTGAGCTGTGGTGAAAGATCAGGATGAAGCTCAGAAAGAAAATCAAACCATCTAATATACTGCTTTATGACGTTGATGGTCTTTAAGATGAGGACGATGTTAGGGTTGCAGCACTTTATGGGCAACATAATCGGGACTTGATTTTATGAAGTGTTAAACAATGGACGACGATTTTTAATTTTTTTTACTAACTCTTTTTATAGGACACTTTAAGTAATGTATATGAAATTATACGGTGCAATGGCTTTAAAAGACCGAACATTTGAATAAGCTTGACTTTGATTAGCATGAAGCTCTACTTTTTCTCTTTCCCAGATTCCACATCTGAAATTAAGTTGTTTTTTTTTTTGGGCAGATTTATATAGCGCAAACTTGACCCGAAGGTATTGGAGCGCTTTACTTGAGCACCAGTTACATTACACAAGGAGACATTCATGTTTTTTTTTTTGTTATGCACGGGGTGATTAAGTGATTTACCCAGAATCACAGGAGGCGGAGTCGACTCCGAGGCTCGAACCTTGGTTTCCTGCACCCAAAGTCGGCAGTCTAGCCGTAAGTGGAGATGGGGAACCCCTACAACATATTAAGGCACATTACTGGGAGTAGAGAGGCAAACTTTATGGTAAGCCCCTTATTCGTAAAGCTGAGCACAGAGCCTCCTTTCTCCTCACCCTGTGAAGCAGCTTCCTCGCGTGTTCCTGCTGTGAAACCAAGAAGCTGGGAACTCCTGGCTGAACAACAGATGCTGGACAGGGCCAAACCGCGATTCCGCAGCTCTGCAGTCCATCACTGTCACCACTGCGGCCATACTGTTATCTGAGGGTGCACCCCTTTCATCACTGACTCTCACCACCTCGGGAAACGGCCCTCCACTGCTGGGTCAGCTGCTAGTGTTGAGCTCGCCTTGTTACTCTCAAACAGGAGGTTAAGATCTCCTGTACTGTTTTCTGATTAACATTTAATCTCTTTGGAAACCTATTCCACTGTCTGCGCTCACTGGCTGTGTGGCTGCCAATAGTTCCCATCTGGTTTGAGTTTGCTGGAAGTTTAACTATGAGAGAAAGCACTTGGATGCGAAGAACATTTTTTATGATCTGCAGCCAAAGGATAGGATGTGTTTTGGACCTAAAGGCTCAATCCTTGATCAATCGTGTACTTTCTTTGTTAGGATGTCAGACCCTGCTTGGCTGGGAATTGCGGCTGGTGGGTAAGTGTGGCTTGTTTCTAGTGCCATTTCCAGTTCCCAGCGCCTCCAGCTTCAGTGAGGACACAAATAGATAAGCTTAGCTTAGAAAGTCCGCCTAGGGTTGCTGGTCCTTATTTATAGACAAGTGTGCACAACCCTGACCCTCCATTCTTTGCAGACTAATGAAGTGACCCAGAACTTGGGGGTAGCACAAGGTATCTGTCGAAGGGGGCATTTGATTAGACAAAGTAGGCACGCCTTCAGCCTGGAGGACATTGGCATAGCATGTGCTCCCTTGCTTCAGTGGCTGCACAGGGTACAGAGGATGGCTCCCAAGGAGATAAAATGGAGTCTGACTCATCCTCTCAGCAGTTGGCAGTCATTGACACATTTTCAATGTAGGCTGTCATTGGACGCAAAAGATGTAGTAGTGGACAATGGACTATGATGAGCCAATGTCTCTGCTGACAGTGAGTTGTGTAATTGATGACCTTCTTCCCCCGATGGAGAGCAGGATGGTCTGGAGTGCTGGATGTTCATGCCATTTTTCATGCCTTGAGAGCCTGGCTGGGTTGCACGTGGCCTTCTGTAGTAGCCTCTTTGGCAGGGAAACATCCTTTACAACGCAACTTTTACCACGCAGTGCCTTTACGACGCAACTATTACAACGCAAACCATTACAACGCATTGCACTGGGGGGCGCTCTAGGATAGGGAATAGATTAAATTTACTATCCAACACCTTCCCTAGTGTCCACGGGGACTGGAGTTGGAATAGTAAATTAAACTATTCACTATCCAGCACCCCAAAGCGCTATGAGTTGTAAAGGTTTGCGTTGTAATACTTACGTTGTAAAAGCATGAGTTGTAATGTCATACATCCTCTTTGGCATTGTCAAGAAAGCTTCTTTTTTTCTTCCCCCACAATGACCGAAAGCAATATCACGAATCTATCAACTCTACCTCTAGAGACTCGATTTAACGAACTTGTCAGCCCCAGTTACCCCGGACAACGGGAACAAAGGATACTCTTCAGAGATCTTCCTTTACGGTAAGTAATAGGTTGATTTGCGATCAATTAATGCAATAGTTTATCTGATTTAAGTAAATCCCAATGTTTCTGTAAGCGCTTCCAAAGTTTTCCAGAGTTCCAATGATAGTTAGTGATCAATTGTACCTTATTGGCGCCATATGTGTTCCTCTGATCCTTGTTACTGCATGGTATTGAGTTGCAGTCTAGCCTCTGAATTGAAGTCTTAGCAGATCTAATCACATGTACATCATACCCCCTCTCAATAAATCTTTGTTCCATGTCCAGTAAGTATTCTTGAAATCCACTCTCTTCACAGCAATTACATCTCACCCTCACTACCTCGCCAAATATTACATATCAAGAAACAACGTTTCTTGTGGAAACAGTCTAAGTCTGACTTTGAAGAAAACGAATCATTATACCAGCACTAATTATTGTTTACAGTGTTGGAAGAAACAGTTGAAAATATTAATGATCGTTTGTCAAGAATAATGGAAACCATTCTAAAACTGTCACAAATGTCACTACATTTATCTTTTTGGTTCCAATTTTGCACTGGGGACACTATGCACCAATCTTTTTGTACTTAAGAAATTGTTTTTCTCAAATAATTGCTGTAAACTTAAAAAAAAAAACTCAAAGACAGTGTACTTGGCTACCTCTTTGTCTGAAATCCACTTGACCCAAACACATTGCCATTGTGCATTTTTTAATTATCCATATAACCAACCAATGTTTCCACAAGGACCGTTGTTTCTTGTTATACAATACATACCCTGGTTCTCTGTGAGTAGGGTTTCCCTTGTGCTTGTTGAATAATTGCCAAATATTACAGCATCAATTTGGCACTTAGGATGCGAACTAGTGGGATGTAATAATGAATAACAAGATGTGATTTTCTGGAACATCCTCCGATTATGGATTTTTCTGGTGCTAACAATTTTTTTTTAATTATCTCTAGATTTAAGCAGTTTTGATTACTAGTGACTTTCAATTACGTTGTAGGGTTTCCATACAGAGTGTTTTAATATGATTATTATTTTTATTTTTACTTTTGTATATGGTTTTGTCACAAGGCGAAGGCTAACAGTGGTACTGTATTATTGATTTTTAAAGACATTGTAGTGTGTAAAATAGTGATTTTATTTATTTTTAGCCCTGATGAAGATGTGAGTAATACGCCTTCTCGATGAAAACTTAGGTTGCCTTAAAAGGTTAAAAATGTGGCAACTGGAAACATGAAGATTATATTAAAAGATGGATTACTGATATAAATATATTGGGCCTCGGTGTGCTTGAGGGCACCTTTTCATTAAATATTACCCACCAGCCTCCAAATGAACCTGTTCATATGCAAGGATAAATAAATTAGATAGTAGCAGCATCTTTGGAATGGTAAAACACCTTATCTCCAGATCATGTGTTTTATTCAACACTCTAAGGTTTATTATTAACAATAATGACCGGGGATATTAAGAACGCATTAGAGTAGGACATTGCTGGCAGTTTCTCAGGTCAATGCGTGATGTGCTGCTCAAGTCCAAGTTTTTTTCCCTTAGAATTCTGGGACTTGTAGTCTTTATTTAATTATAAAACAGAACTACAAATCCCAATATTCAAAGAAAAAACCTGGGCTAGAGCAGCACATTAAGGGTGGACTTGGAAGGGCTGAGAGGAGTATTGTCTTGTGATTACATTGCTCACTTAGGTACCCACAAAATAAAGGTTCCAATATTGGCTCCAGTGTTCGACCAAAACAGTATGGGGCTGATTCACAAAAAGCATTTATGAATATGATAAGCGGTACTGCAAGGATACTCTTTTACATTTTCTAACATGCCTTTGTGAATCAGTACCAAACCCTAACTCCCAATTTGTAAAAGTGCAAAGAGGATACAGTCCTTTTTATTTGTACTAATTCTGTCGAAATATTCTCCGAAAATTCCTAATATTCCCATTTTTATGCTTTTGTCAAGTTTAAGAAAAAATGTAAGAGTATGTAAACAAGAGCTACCAAAAATACTTTTGTGAATAGGGCCCTATGATTTTCTGCAACTCAGTGCATATTTTTGTGTCTCAAGTTATAACAAGCATTTGCAATGCAATAGGTCTCGCATTAGGAAAGTTTGAGCTATTGGTATTGTAAATGACACATTTTTTATTTATGTGTTGGTTTTGAAAATAGTGAAATTAATAGCTTTGTCATTTACAATGCCAATAGTTATAACTTTAGCAAATGTGACACCTATAGCATTTGTAATTCAATATGTGTTGTATTTACATGACTTAGATGTATTGATATTACAAATAACAACGCCTTTTATTTTTTAATAATTGATACTTAAATAAAAGTAATTGTAATTTATAATGGCAATAGCTTAAACTTTTGTAAAGATTATGTTCAGTGTATTTTATTGTGACGAAAATCCAAGAACAGAAGTGTATGAAAGGATTCTAAATTACACTGGAAAACCCCATGGATTGCTTCCTGAGTGCACACCAGCCCACCTTGTTCATCAGTGAGCCACACGCTAATATCACCTGATTTCTCCCTCTGTAAGAACAGAGCTAACATCCTTTAAGATTTATACTCTTTCTTATGGAGTTTGTCAGTCAATGTCTACGAATACCTGTAAAGTGAGCCATAGAAGTCCCAAACTTCTGTTTGTGTTGGAATATTAGCACCTCATTCGCACTCACCACCACCTACTTCTCCAACCTATCTCCCTCTCAGTCCAAGAGATGTCACAATCCAATTGCTTTCAAACCCCATATACTTTGCTTAAACAGGCGTTCCTCGTCACCACCTTCAGGGCATCTTACTTGACTTCTCTAGATCAGGTGGGCCTTCAACTGATTTCCAGACATGGTCTCCATCTAAGGTGAGAGGAGTTGGAGCGGTAAATGATCTCAAAGGGGTCTCCTCAAATATATGTCAGAACATCCATCACTAATGGCCTGACTAATTAAGACAATCAATTCTGCTGCATGTTCTACATGGCAGAGAGAAGAATGAGAAGACTGAATCCCAGTGTTGGTGAGTTTGCCAAACAGGAATCATATGCAGATGTGCTGCCACCTCCTACTACTTCTTCATACGTCAATATTGGGTACCATGCCTGGAGGGGTGGGGTCTAATATCTACAACATCATACAGTAAAGAAAATGAATACCATATCACTAGAGCCTTGACACACATGAAAACAACCTCCCTCAGCTTTGGAAAACGGAAAATATCCACAACATTCAGAGCATACAGGGTCAGCAAGACCAGTTTTGTCAATCCAGTGCCGTAGACACCAGTACAAACCTCCCCTCAAAATCTCTAATCAACACTTCCTTACCAGATGACACGCCACCCACAAATCAATTTGCCAACCCCTCTTAGAATACCTTTTACCAAGAGTCAAACAGGTGGCCCCTGAATCAATTTCCCAAAGAATCAAGCTTTTATACTCCCAGATGAATGCCCTGCACGAAGGTCAGGTACACCTCTTGCCTCATAACATAGCAAAATACTGTATACCTTTGGTATAGTTGTTAAAGCCTCAGATAATCCAACTCACCAAATTCAACTATCCAGGTATTTGTCATCACCCCCCTGCCTTTTACCCCTCAAGGCTTCCTCATTCCTTCAATATTGAGTTCGGCAGTACACCCAACGATGCCAACTGTATTCAAATATCATAAGAGAAAAAAACAGGCTGGACATGAGATCAAGGATGTCCAACAAAAAAACAGATTTTCACCATTTACCTGTGCCACGGTACCCATTGATGGCAGGGAAACAAACGGAATATCAACAAAAAAATAAAATGGGTTCTAATACTACAAAGTGGGAAAGCCTCCAACTGAGACCAATGACTTGTTGTTAAGCAGACACTGGACAGCAGCGAAGATTAATTCTCTTAAAACAGCAGGGCACTGCTTAAGTAGGCACAGGAATGCAGAAAGGAAACATGGTGTAAATAAATTAGTTATGTTTTTGTCCTATTCCAATGCCAAAACACTAGAGGACCAATTGCAAAGGAGCACCCACTAAAATAAGTTTAGAAAAAAAATTATATTCCTCAAATTTTAGCATTAGAGAATACATATAAAACAAAAAAACTAAAATAACATGACAATTAAGGAACCATTCAACAATCTATTGTTGAGATGTATCAGACAGAAATGTTAAGTGCTTCAGTATCAGAAAAAATATATGGTGTGGGTAGTGCTAACTTAAGGGCAGACAACATGGGAAAGGAGCTTCCAAGAGCCCTAGGGTACCGTCTCTGGGCAAAATATTTTAACAAAAGTCCGATGATTTTGGTCTTGATAGGTCATTTTGATCCTCATTTCCCAAATCATTTTACCACGACAATAAAATTTATATTTCTGTAGTAAAAAAGAAAATTGGGGATTTCGAAGATATAGGCCTTCGAGGCCTGTGCACATATTGTTTGCTCTTTGATATCTACACAGAAAGGCATAAACAATCAGTGCGATAATGTAAAAAAGAACGACCCCCAGAATAAGGATGTTTTTTATGGAAAGCCCTGCCAAATGATGCAGATAGCAGCACCAACCTTTCAATTGCAAAAGGAATCCAAATATAAGTTGGTAACACCCAAGGGAGCAGAACGTGCCTTTACTTGAAATAAACATACAGCATGCTCAGAGTACTGGCATGAAAAACAAATCTCACACCTACAGTAAAATAGCTTGAGGCACTTTCCATGATGTCAAGCAATGAGGAAAATTAGCATATCCCACAAAGACAACTGTAAGTTCATCCCCGAAGACACGAAATCTTGTCGTTTAAGTATCAGGCTGCTAAGCAGAGAATTTGCAAAGCGGCGGAAATTGTGCACT
The DNA here is from genome assembly GCF_964263255.1 of Lissotriton vulgaris. NCBI lineage: Eukaryota > Metazoa > Chordata > Amphibia > Caudata > Salamandridae > Lissotriton > Lissotriton vulgaris. Next base: position 678,095,920 of record NC_141700.1, on the reverse strand, counting down.
TAACTAGACTCCTGCTTTCTTCACACGATTTCCACACTTCAATTGCATTTAGCCCTTTAAAATACTCCTTAGATGTCACTAAAGGACGCCTCACATTGCGCCCAGAGCTGTCCTCTTGCCCACCAATGCGGTCCACTAAATCATCAAGTTCACATTAAGGAGTGCCGCCGCGCTGGCTGCGGCGACCCGGAAGCTCTCGGCCGGCCGGCGAATCCGGTTGCGGCCGACCGGAAGTCCCGCCTCCCGAGGTCCGCGAGCCCGATTGAGAAGAGGAGACGAGACGAGACGCGCCGCGCCGTGAGGAGCCCGCCGGAAGAGCGCAATCGGTGAGTGGGGCCCGGGGCTGAAGTGAAGTGCGTGCGTGCCTGTGTGTATGCCTGGGAGGGGTGGGGGAGTGTGTGTGCGCGATGGAATGTGTGTGCGCATGCGTGACTGTGTGTGATTGAGAGAGAATGCGATGTAGGGGATAGTGTGCCTGTATGTGTGTCGTATGCCTGCGTGTGCATGCGCGCGTCTGTGTGTGTGTGTGTGTGTGTGCGTGCATGCAGAGGGGTGGGGGCTGCCTGTGTGTGAGAGCAAGGGATTTGCTTCGCGCATGCGCAGCTACCAGACGCTCGCTCCCGAGGTGAAATCTGACCTCGTCAAAGCGCGCGTCTGGTAGCTGTCCACATTCCTAAATACGGGCCACAATAGGTCTGAAGCAGACACCTCAATGCTCACGCATTGAGCGTAGGTCTGCTCGACCTAAAAATGAATCAAGTACTTAAATACATGTAAGATTTATACCGACATTTTTCAATCTGGTATTGTACTAGTTCTAACTCTCGCAACCCGGCCCTTCATTCTATAATCTAGTTTTAATCAGGCACTAAATACCACAGTTTATCCAGCGCCTTCTGATCGAGATGGCGCTGCCATATTCCAGAATGTTCTCTTTAAAGCGCTCAGCTGCTCGCTTGAGCTAGGTTTACGGTTTATCAAATACTTTTAAAAGAAAATGTTTATAAAAAAAAAAAAAAAAAACGACCTCAGCTCTTCTAAAACGATAGGTATCTTTAGCACTCTGACCAGGGTCTAGCATGAAAAGGCTCACCTAACGAAAGTAACTGTTCCATAAACCAAATTGGCCCGACCCCTTTCCTCTGCATCTTGTAACATGATTGACTCAGTCCCTGCCCTGATGGCCTCTCAGAAGCTTAGGGCTGTCTGGAAATCTCACCAGCTGCAAGGAGCTCAGCTCTGACCGAGAAGCAGTGAGTCTTGGTGATTGGGTCTTATTGCAACAGATTCCCAGGCCACACAGTTTTTTTTTCTACAGCATTTTCTCATTTAACTGTCTGTAATATTGAAATAATTCAGCACAACACTTGCGAAAGGCTCTGGAATTTTCTAGACACTATTCAGAAAAAATAGACCTGTCACCCTCTTTTAAAATGCAACACCCCGGGGACCTCCTGATGCAAGCACCTGTTCACTCTCAGGAGACGAAGCACACAGCTGTTGCCCGACCTAATTTTTCATGAACATCTGGTTAGAGGTCAGTGAGTAACAGTGGGCGATCTTTGCAGGAACCATTAAAAGAAAAGACAGTATTGAGAAAGAGCTGACTGGCTCATAGTTTATCTAAACCTCAGAATACGTAAACCTGAATTTCAGAATTGTGTTGCGGAAAAAGAAAAACGTAACTGTTGAAGGCTGCCATTTGTTATAGTTCATGAAAATACGTTTACGTCTACTAGACTACCAGATGTGTAGCGCTGCTGCCCTCTAGCGGATCAGAAAAGTAGTTCATCCAGATGGATTGAGGGTGCCCAACTGCTCAGTGATAGACGAAAGCAGCATTTTCCATGGCCGTTTCTAAGAAAGCCAATGGCTATAGAGATCACCGATACTTAGATACATTTCTTGTGCATGTATCCGATTTGGAAATCCTACAAATCCGATACGGGTCGTCCCCGCACCCACTTACACGAATGTTGGTAAAGTTCGTGAATGTGTCACGGGGACCGTGTTGATGTGTTGGCAGGCGCGCACCGTCCATAGGGCTCAAGGGCTACAGCCCCCCCCCCCCCCCTGCCTCCCCCTGACAAGGAACAGCCATGATTAAATGTGTCAAAGGCCACCAACAGATTGGGTACAATTAGGGGCATGAGTTGCCGGAGTCCAGGATGTGAAGTGCATTGTTAACTATTTGGAGAAGTGCCGCTTCAGTATTACCATTGATTACATCTCGCTTTGTATTCATCTAAGAAGTTGTTGTCTCAGATGTGTTGGATTGTTTGGCTCGCTACACATCTTTCAATGACTTTTGAAGGAATGTAAGTTTGGAAACTGGACGAATATTGAGGATCTTCATGTCTGTTGAAGGTTTTTGGAGCAGTGGGGTGACTTGTCCACTCTTGAGATAATCAGGAATCACTCCCTGCGTGGGTGTGAGGTTCACTAGTTCGCCATACACTTGATTCTATACATGACCAATGTCTTTGCTTAAATTGATGGGACATGGGTTTACAAAATGGTTTGACGGTTTTTCCTTAGCAATTTGTCCTCCCTTACATTGTCAAAGAAATGCCAAGGGGGTGGGGGGGGGGGGGGGTGATCTCATTGAATGGTTAGTTGGGACAGCTTATCAATGGTTGATGAATCATTTCAAGTTACAATCAAAGAACTGTGCAAATTCTCCTGCTTTAGCAGGTGGCCATCAAGTGTTATTTTGCTGGAGGTGTTGCAAGCTGTTTTAACCAGTTCAAAGAGTTGTTTCAGCACTTTTTAGCAGAGTCGATGAAAGGTCTAAAGTGAGCTGTATTCCACTGAAGATGGTTCTCTTCTAGATGGATCTTGCAGTTCTGGGGTATGTGAGGTTGGTGGTAGGTGGTGATTGCCTCCATCGTTTTTCAAATTTCCTTTCCTCGAGGAGAGCCTTATTAAATCAGGGAGCAGATGATTTTGATCTACTTATTTTGCTCTTATGTGGTGCTAGATTGTTAAATATATCTGAAAGAGCAGACCAAAGACCAATTCTTGTGTGAAAAAGGCCGCTTTATTGAAACAGGTGCTCATTTACAAATTAAAACCTCGGCAACGCGTCACAAAACTAAACCTCACTAAATAAAACCCTTCCTTGACCCCAGGATACCCACCCCGCCCCTAACACGTCATTGACCCCGCCCCCCACCCATACATTACAACATTACAAAATACAACAATGCAAATTCCTGCATACTCTTTTAAACTTAACAAATCCCCCAGACCATTACACCAACTCCCCCGCTTGCCCCTCAACAAATCCCAATATCCCAACCTATGCAACCACTTCAACAATTTAGCCTGCCCAACTCACCCCGACGGTAACCCAACCAAGCCAATGAATAACCACAAACCTGCCAATCCTGGCAAACACACCACTGCCCCCGCCACCCAGAAAGCAGGGGGGGGCATTAACTCCCCCACCACCTTTCTGCCCCCTAAACCGGGTAAAGAAGAAATGAACTAACTCTGGAGAATGGACCTAACTGCCAAATTCCTGTACCTTCAGACACCTAGAAAGGACCTCCCTTATCTCCAAAAGATATAAATCCATACCCATCCTGGATAAATGCACACCATCACTCCGAAAAAACTCCACAGCATCAAAACGGATATCGCTGTGACAAACTCGACCAAATCCCATACCTCTACAAAATCTGAAAATCTCCAAGTTGATCTTCTTGCGTGCCTTATCAATAGCCTTGGGTTTGATCGCTCCTCTCCAGATCCTACGAGGAACCAACTCGTCCACAAAACATGGCAACCAGCCCACTGCTGCTTCACTAACGCAAGATCACGTTTCATGGCCCTCAACAGGACTACTCCTTTGACCCCACATAAATCGTTTTCACCTAAATGGAGTAACAGCACATCTGGGCACAGGCCTCCGACTAACCAGGAATTAAGTGCAGGAATCAACTCCTTCCATAACATTCCCCCTTTACCCTTCCAAACAACTTTAAACAAACGTTCATTGAAACCCAATAACGATCCAAAATAACTCTGGCATGCTTGTACATAAGCCCATTTGACAAAGGAATGTCCAACAATCCAGATGGTCATTTCCGCAGCACCAGGGCCAGCCACAGAACCTGAAACGAGAAAAACAGCATCAGACTTATAACAAAACAGGTGACGCCAGCGCCTCCTCCCCTTCATTTCTCACATAGCGCTGAAAGCAATTAGAAGACCAACGCCCTAAGCGCATTATGTCCTGGCTGGACCAACCCCTATTGTGCGCTTCAGTTGCTGCCCCAATCCCGAAAGAATGTGTGTCATATTGGGCCCAGTCCAGACCAATACTATGCAAAGCCTTGCGCAGCACCATGCGTAACTGGTTTTCAGTAACTCGTGACCCATCGGCATGCATGAAAACACTTGCATCCACACCTCCACCAGATAATAGACACCAGCGCCGGGCCCACTGTAACGGGCAAGTCCCCACAGGGGAGGACGCCACCAACCAGATCCCCTTCCCTTTGCTCCTCTGGTCTCTTTTAGAATTGTGCAATCAAACATGAACCCCCCTATCTGACAAATGCACCTCTTGCCACGTAATGCCTGGGAGAAGCTTGGAACCCAGCAACTCAGAAACTCTAAACGCCCCAAAAAACATCCAAACCATGAGTGTAGAAAAAGGGCACGACTGAAAAGTATCCCTGCAAACCAACGGCAACACTTCCAAAACCCTGGCTAAAGTCTGCCAAGACAAAGGGCTCCTAACTGCCCGCCCTGTTCCCCGCTCCCTAGCCCAACCTTCCAACATCCTCCTCCCCATCTCCCCAGCGGAAGGAGAGTAACCCCACAGAAGCTTTTCCATAAATGAAATGCCAGCCAACTTGCCAGCTTTGGTAACTCGAGACAGGCCCCTGTCCATTAAGTAAAGCAAGAACTGAATAACATCCTCAGAACGCCTCTAACCAGGCTCCCGTCTGCAAGCGCCTGACGCCACAAATTCCTTCTAAGCCAGTGCATATGCTGCCAGAGTAGACACTGACAAAGAACCTACCACCAGTTGTACACCCCTACGTTGCCGACATACCACAGATGGTCCGGCATGGGGGTCGGTGTCCTGTCCAAGTCCCTAGCCAGCCCATGGAATCTCTCCCACTGCGAACGAGACAAAGCATCTGCAATGTTATTGTCCACACACGGGAATGTGCAAAGCCCTGAAACTAATGTCAAATCTGAGGCAGCCTAACACAAAAACTCGCAGCAACTGCAAAATCTGTTCATCCCTAGCCGACTGTCTATTGATGATGTCCACCACTGCCATATTGTCGATCCTGAACAGAACCTTCCTATGTGCTAAGTCCTGCCACCACAAGGTCAAAGCCACCAAAACTGGAAAGAGCTCCAAGAAAGCTATGCTCCTCCCACCGTCTGTCCATTGGTCTGGCCACTTCTCCGCACACCACCTACCCTGCCAATAAAGGCCAAAACCTGTACCACCAGCTGCATCCGAGAAAATCTGCACGTCCCATTCCCAGTCCTCCTCCCTGGCTAAAAGAACACCATTGAAGGACTGCAGAAAGACTGACCACATCCTCAAATCTTCTTTGGTCCCTGCAGACAAACAGATCCGGTGATGAGGCAAATGTTGCCCGGATAGAGCCCTACCCAGCCTCCTACAGAAGGTTCTACCCGCCCTGACCACCCTGCAGGCGAAGTTAAGATGGCCCAGCAGAACCTGCACCTCTTTCACTGTCACTTTCTTTTTTGCCAACATTGTCTCCAATAGATCCAGCATTTTCACCTTCTTTTCAACGGGTAAATAACCCTGCATCGCCACGGAGTCAATTTCAAATCCCAAAAAGGACATGGTCGCGCAAGGACCCCAAGTTTATCCATGAGCTCTTGGAATCTGTCCAGGGCTGCCTGGCACTCCGCGGAGCCCGGGGAACCAAAAAAAAAGAAATCATCCAAATAGTGTGTCACTAGCACATGCCCAGTACGCTGTGTGAAAAACCATTGCAAAAAGGTGCTGAAGGACTCAAAAAGAGCACAGGACATTGAACAACCCATCAGCAGTGCTTTGTCCACGTACCATTTACCATCAAAATGGATCCCTAGAAGATTCCAATCATCTGGATGGACTGGAAGCAATCTAAATGCAGATTTGATATCGCATTTTGCCATCTCTGCAGTTGCGCCCGCGGTCACTACTAGTGACATAGCCACGACAACTGAGGAATATGACACTGAGGCTGCCTCCTCATCAATGAAGTCATTGACTGAAGACCCCACAGGCCATGATATGTGTTGAATTAACCTTTGGGGCAACACAGTCACTGACCTGGGAGGCAGCACCAGGGCACCGGATCACCGCAGCCTCAGCGCTGCCCTGCCGTAACAATCCACAGGCTCCCTGCTGCCTGCCGCTTTCAACTAACACGGTGAGGCGGCAGACTGGGGACTACATCCCCCACCACCACTATCGCCTAGGAAGGCGTGTTTCCTGTCCCGCCCCCGGAGGTGCGCTTAAGGACAGCGTGAGCCCGCGTGTCGCAGGATCGCGCGCGGGTCGGCGCCCGGGGCTAAGCCCGGGAAAAGGGCAGGCCCTCTGTGAGGAGGATGGGACGGGCCACCTCACTTGGCCCCGTCGAAGGAGGAGGTACAGAGACACTTAACCCTTTGATCTTTATCGTTTTAGAACTGCCTAGTGTCGTTTTCGGATTTCTGTAGTCCAATAATTATGTCCATCTGGGAGGAGCTGAATGCCCTGTGTGGCACAAACTATGCCCCTGACATATCAACCCACCCTACAGTGGGCAGAGACACTGACCAAATAAACTACACCCCCCAGGATGTACTTTTATCCCCCGAAATAATCCTTTCTCAAGCTAACACACTGTCCCGGGGCTCAACCAGTAAAAGGAACACCGATGAGAATCTATCTAATGTCGATCAAATGTGCTGTAGCCCCTCATTATCCCCCCCCCAACCCAACTTGATCAACGCCGGATAAGGCGGGGACTAGAACAAATGACTCTGTATCGCCCCTCCAATTGACCCTACTGGCCCACATCGAGCGATTGTTAAACTCTGCATTATCACCCCTGGTCACAAAAATTAACGATCTGGGGGACAGGTTGACCAGTATTGAAAAAATAGTAAAAAGGATTTATCCATTAACTGAAAATACTGCTATTCCCATATGTCCTACTCTCTCTACCAACCATGAAAAGCCTAAGTCCATCGCACACAGTAAAGCACGAACATTTGATTCCCCTCTTAACACACCCATTCCAAGTGGCCGCAATGTTACTTCTAATCCCACTCATGTCCCTCTCATAGCTCCTAGGATTCTCCAAGAAAGAAGGCATCAAATTAATCTACCCCCTGAAGCCGCCCCATACGTGACTGTTCTCTCTGGGGTCCCTGCACTTAGTCAGGGAAAACTCGAAACACGCCAGGACCTGCTGAACAAAGCCATCTTCTGGCTCAATAACAATAGACCGTTGCCACCTGCTCTACATGGCGGAATCCTGAGCGTCAGGAGGATGGGGTGGCTAGGTATGTTGCCCAAAGACATTCCGGGAGACTTGATATTAATTAAATTCAAACACAGGAACATTGTCCCCTATCTACGTTTTTCCCAGCCCAAAATTGGAGATGGCCCCATTTGTATCTGGGACCTGTTTGACTTTTATCCTGGCCCCTGAGCATTGAATTATAATACTTGGTGAAAGGGGACTCTGTGTACCATGTTCTACTTTGCTTAGTTGATTCACTAAATTGATTTTAGTTTGCTTTAAATAGTCTGTTTTCTTTTAACCTTGTAATGAATTGTTGAGTTTTAAATATATGAATGTATTTTTTTTTCTGTTGCTTTTATGGTTTTAAACTTAAAGACCGAATAAAGCTTATTTGAAATTGATATGTGTTGAATTAACCTGTATTGACCGGCCTCCTTCTTTGGAACCACTCCAATTGGTGACATCATCAAGTTTTCCAAAGGCCAATCATCAAATGGCCCTGCCATCCTTCCCTCCCGCACCTCTTTGTTTAGCTTTTCCTGCACAATCTCTTTTTGTTCGTCAGCTGATTTTAAATTCTTAGACCATCTCCGCTGCCGCGGCCCGTTGTAACCAAGGCGAAACCCCTCCTGAAAACCTTCAATTAGCAACTGTTTTACCCTCACATCCCCATACTCCTGTAGACCTTCCACCAGTTGCTCTAACTTAACCGGAGTATGAGCCTTTGGGCTCAGGCCCCTGCGGACCTTTACCCCCTCTGCCACCCTGTAACTGTTGTGAGGGCCCTGGAGCACTGGGCGCTGGCCGCTGCCCTGGCTGACCACCTGAAATCCCTGTCCCCCAGCACTTGACCAAGGGATGCTTCCTACCGCACTGTGAACATTCATGTCGTAATCTACAATATTCTCTAGTGCACAGACCAACATGCCCCAGTCCCTGCCTGTGTGGCCGAAGTATTGTCCATCCCCTCCCTGGGGGGACTTCCCCTGAAAGGGCCAGTAGACTAACGGCAGACCACCTGCTGTGAAAATAGTCTTCCCCCTGCCGAAGCTCCCATCGTGTGTTGCCACAAATCCGTATCTAACTCCCGCCATTTAGCCTCCGGGTCCCAGGCCATACGTGCTCTAAATTCTTCATCATACTGTGCCCATGCAAAACCACTACCAGTGATTTGCGCTTTCCTGATGGCAAAAATCGCAACACAGCGCTCTGGGAATTTTTCACAATAGACGCTGGCGTATATTAGAAACGCCGCCGTCCAGTTCTCAATTGTTAAATGCACCTTTGGACGCTTAGCCAATTCGTATTCTTCTTCCTTAGCACCCTCCTTTGATCTTACCTCTCTGTGCAGTAGTTTCAAAATTTCAACATACTCCCCCTTCCGAATCCTCTCTTTTGTAGCTAACATCAAATATGCCCCCAACGGCTTTGTTACACCCATGTAAGGGAGCTTCTTAATTTTCAACTCCTTACTATGCAAAGGTTCTTTAACCAGCTGTACCTCTTCAGTGTTCATTCCACTCTCCACCTTGGCACCCACACCCCCCTCTCCATCCCTGGTACCCACGCCCTGATCCCTCACATACCGACCTTTGTAAAGTGTCCCTTCACTCACTCCCCCAGCATCCTCTCCCCCTGTACCCACAAGCACCATAATTGGTTTGGCCCGTGGTACTCGACTCTCACCTGGCTCTAACAAGGGTGCTCGGCCAGGCACCGACCGCCATGCCATTTGTTCCACGTTGTCCACCGTCCGTGGAGCCCAAACCGAGGGGCCACGCACTCTTCCGGGTCCAGACACTTCTGCACTTTTGTGTTGCACCAATGCCGATGCCTGCAAAAAACTATGAGAAACATGAGAAGACCCCCCCCAACCTCAATGTCCCTCAGTTCCCCTTCCTCGGGGCTATCATCATCGTAATCCAGAACCAAAGGGTCCTCCACCTGCGGGGGGCCGGTCACCAATTGCCTAGTATGGGCCTTACCAGACCCTACACCACCTAAATGGGCCTGCACAGACCCTTTCAATACACCTTGTTGGGCTGGTCGACTGTACGCGCCGATACCCCCCAAAACGTTGACCACACATAACAGCATCTTCAGTTGACCAGTGCATCCTGCGTGAAGAACTTACAGTTGGGGCCAGCGAGGTCGCGATTGACCTACGTCTGCTGGCCGCGTCGGGATCCACCGCCGGTATGGAATGTGCCGCGCTAGGCTCCACCCTCCCTTCTCTTCGACGAGACTGGGCCGCACTTCGCCCTACCGAGTCTGCCACTCCGCGATGAAACTTGACCTGTGGAGAGATAATTCGGACTGATGTGCCGGACCCTGAACCACAAAACGTCCTAAATCTTCCTGCTTTTTGAGATCCTCACGCCCGACCATGGAACCGAAACCGGCTCTGTAACGCTACCCCCCCACCCCACGAGCAACCTTAATAGGTGGGGGTCCCCTTTTTCATCCTCACTACTCCATTCCAACATATCCTGTACTACCGAAGCCGCAGGACCAAGAGCCTGGCCCCCTGACCCCGAGTACCTACCTCCGACAACACCTGACCTGCTGCTCCACCTCTAGGGTCCGCTTCAAGCTGCCTCTGAAACTCCCTAGAACCCCCTGCAAACAGCTGCCTATAAGAGCCTCCCCCACCATCCCCAACCCCGTCCTCCCGTAAGCCTTCCTCCCAAGACGGAAAAATATCCAGGCCCTCCCAAGTTCTGCCACCCCCCTTCTGACTGTCAACCTCCAACGACACCGGCCACATCCTCTGAGAGCTACCTGCGCCCACAAAATCCTGCCCCCCAGGTGCCCAAGTATGGGCGGGGGTGCCAAAAAACCTACTTCCTACCTCTCCCCGGGAGCCTGCCCCCAACCCCCCACCTGTGCCCACTCACCTTCCCCTACTGAACCACAGAGAACTGACACAACCTCACCTTTATTGGAATCCTGAGGGGAAAACAGGAGGGGGCTTAAAGGAACCAGGTCCCCCCCCCACCGACAACCCCAAACCAGCTTCCTTCGCATCCCTACCAGCACACCCTGTAAAGGGTGACCCCACTGATGAAATGGGCCGGGAAACCAAAGCTCCTCCTGTCCTCCTACCTTGCTGCCCCAAACCTCCTTCCAACACTGTAGAGTCAGAAGGCAGAATCACCCTCACCATGTCCGCACAACAAAAAACGCCATTGAACACACTCTCACGCTGAGGGGAAAAGGCCTCCCCTATCCCCCCTCCCTGAACCAAACCGCCACGTGAAGGGCCTGAAAACGAGGCAGAACGCTTCTTGCTGCCTCTCTTTCCCCCGCGATTGCCTCGTTGTGGGGGGGGGGGGGCGATTCTGCCCTTGCATACCACACAGGAGCTGGAAGCTGCTCCAACTTCTCCACACGATCCCTTTAAGCCCCCCCGCCTACACCTGCCTCCGGTTGCCTCGCGAGCTCCGTTCCCGCCCCTCGCGCCATGTAGCCACATACCTTAGAGCTCGGGCCGCTTTCTTAACTCACGGGCGGCCCCGCTCCGACACCGCCTCAACCCTCTGACGCTTTGGTGTCAAGCAGGCGGCCACGACCTCCGCCATTCCAGCGGAGACCTGACGCGCTGGGTGCGAAGGCCCGCCGCCTCACCAAGGACTAAGTCCAACCATCCAGCTTCGCTAAGAAGCCTTATTGCCTCCAATACGCGCTAATCCTTTGCCGCCATTATAAATTGCCGAGATGAATGACAAATTAATACCAAATACTGGCAAACACTAGAGAAACAGAAAAACCACACCAGCTAGTCCCGGCCACCAGGTCACTGAAGGCTAAAATGGTGGCCGGTGGGAGGAGCCACGAGCATTTATGCTCGGGCTCCAGGAACCATGAAGTAAGCCCAGCCAACCCCCAAAAATAGCCCAAGGCCCGGTAACCAGATCTCCCCCAGCCCCTCCCAAACTGCCCGGGGGGGGCCTCCCTACGGTCGTCTGCCCCCCCAGGCCCTCCATGGCGACGGGCTGACGCCGGTCGCTGGAGCTCCCGACGCAGCAAGATAGAAAAATTAAATTGATGATAGCCCACAGAGACGCCTACTAAAGACAATGCGAGGTATATAAGGTGTTGTACATTTTCTGCGAAATACTTCATAAGTTTAATACCTGCAATTTTCCTTTCCTTTCCCTCTCCCTCATCTGCCGCCACCTCTGAGCCTCTGCACACGCTGTACGTGTTCTACGGTTCTCAGTATTCTCCGCATGGGGCAGGAAGCGGCTGACTATACTGGATTTGGGGGGCGCCGGACTAGACTGTGGCGGAGGATACAGGCTGCTGTAACCCGGATCGGTTTCCGGGTCGGGGGGGCAGCGACAGAACAGTAAACGAGCGGGCTGCAAAGCCCCGAGGAGAAGACTCCACAGCACAGATCTACCTTTTCGGCCTCCCAGTGGACACGGTAAGGCGAGTGTACAGTAAAAACGAGCTTTGGCAGATGGAAGAGGAGGCGTCTCTTTCTAGCCCTGGGATGCCTCTTTCTTTCCCCAAGTTAATTCCAGAAAACAAGGGAAGTAGACAGGAGGGGGATTTTGAGTCTGTACCTCCGGAGGAGCAGCTGAGGTCGGGGAGCCGGCTGGATTAAGTAAAACCACTAGCACTTTACCTGTTACAGGACTGTTGGCCCTCCCCCCAAGAAACAGGTACCAGCTGCGCTCACAGTTTGAGGCAAAAAGCAAGGGAAAAATGGCTGCAGAGGGGAAATCTGTTAGAGAAGTACTCCCGATTACCCCCTAATAAAAGCTTTAAAACCTGGGGGAGCAAAAAGTGAAGGGAGCTTAAAGCAGTGCGCCTACCAGTCAAGACCGCCCCTTCGTTAAAGTCTTACTTCAAAATAATGGAGCAGGGGGCGGCCTCAAAGGGTGGGCAGCAAGGACTACAGCAAACCCCCCTCCCCCGCTTCAGTTGTAAAATAGATATGCACCCTTAATGATGAATGATGGGGGAGATAATAGTGCTGCATGGAAATATGGTTGAGAAGGAGGAAGTAACAACAGGAAGTAGTGCGTGTGTCTGTGAGTTGGTGATTCATCATGGGGCCGGGGTAAACCACAGAGTACAAGGTCGGGTGGGAATGTGAATTTAGAAGCTGGAGCAAGTTAAGTTAAACAGCAGGTTGTGGGAGCAGCTAAACACAGGGACAGCTAGTCAATCCCATTTTCATTATGCACAACTATGGCAATATAAGCAATATGATAAGTTTGTCCAAAGACATGGTGTTTTGAAATGTAATTGAATATTAATGTGTTAGTTTGGCTTTAAGGGGTAATAGTAATCCTTTTATTTGTTTTCCAGTGACCCCTGATGAAGGGCACTACAGGCCCGAAATGCATTGGGTATTTTAATAAACAACACTGTCTCTAACGAAATTGCTCTACTCGTGTTCTGTGCAAGAGGTTCGGATGGCCCAGCCCTAACATGTGAAATCTTGTAAAATGGCAAATCAACTCCACGTTTGGGGAGAAAAAGTTTGAAAAATTGGATAACATTATGCAGAAACTGGATTACAAAGCAATACATGGATTCATTTTGATTTGTCGGATTATTGCCTGCACTAGGCAACTCTAGTTGTGCGTTTGGCGGGGGCGATAATGCGTCCCCATTTTGAGAGAGTGATTTACCCAGGCACCGTGTGGGCATGGTGTTGAGCCAAACGGCACGCTTACAGCGGACTTATATGCATGAAGCTTGAAAAGGGAGAAAAAATGGTGTGCATCCCTACTTCAGTGTATTCTGGGGGAGAAAGAGGCATGTCGGGTGGAGGCTGAGGCTGAGAAGACTTATAATGAAGGAATCCCCTCTCCATTTTCTGGGTCACCCCCCCAATACGGTATCAATATTAGGGCAGGGTAGCAGTAGTGGCAGTGCCCACAATGAAAGAGATACTGACACTCCGTTAGGGGCAGAAGGTGGTAAGTCTCACTTGGAGTCTATGTTACTAAGTTTAAGAGGAGATCTTTTTTCAAAATTCGAGATCTCCGAGGCCAATCGGAGAGGGATGCCTAACAAATGTGAGGTCCTAGAAGGAAAACTTGACAACATAGTCTTGCGAACTGGAGTATTTGAATCAGAAGTGAAGGCCCTGTTGGAAGTTGTATTGGGGAACACCAAAGATCTAGAGAAATTGAAAGTCGAAAATAAAACTCTACAAGAAGACCTGGAAAGATTGGAGATGCAGACGAGGTGAAATAACTTAAGAGTTTTAAAAATTCCAGAGGAGGCAGAAGGAGGAGATATAAAAGCATTCATTTGCAAAATTCTCAGAAGGATAGACCTGATAAAGATGTATATAAAGAGATCCAGAGAGCCCACAGAGACCCTTTCAAGATACACTCTGCTAGAAAAGCCCCATGGAAAATCTTGATCAATTTCCTCACTTATGCAGTTAAGGAATTGGTCTTGGGAAGAGCTTTAAAAGAAACTGCATTACAGTTTGATTCAGTTAATTATCAAATTAGGACAGATGTTGGAAAAAGGACGGCACAAAGGCAGTGGGACCTTGGAACTAGAATGCCTGAGTTGAGAAGTCGGGGAGCTCAGGTCCAAATGAAATTTTATGCCATGTTAAAAATCATGTGGCAGAACAAGATGCATAACTTCTGTTACCCTGACAAAGTGGATGTTTTCTTGGCACAAATGAAGAAATAGGTCAGATTTACATTTGTATAGATATAGAAATATTTTTAAAAAACTAGTTAGATAGATCAGATCACGTTTGGTGGGGGTCAGGGATGAGAGTTTGCGTTGTAGTATAGACTATAGTGGAAGGGAAAGGGAGGGGAAAAACACAACAACAACAAAAAAGGGACATGTTATATATGAAAGTAGTAAAAAAGTTTCGTGAAGTAGGAAATAGTTTAATCACATAGGTGTGGGTTTAACTTTGAGAAAGGATGTATCTAGCTGCAAAGGGAGGATCCCGACTGGAGGTTCTAATCGCCGAGGGTATAGAAGGAGGGTTCCTTGTGGGGGAGGTGAGATGGGAGGAGCACAGGGTGTTGGGTGCAAGGGGGAAAAGACAAAAAATGTAGTCCTCATACTAGTCTTAAAGTTCCAGAGCTACAAGGGAAGATCCTAAGGAGATGTTAAGATGAACAGGATAAATAAAATCAAATTAATAACGTGGAATGTGAACGGTCTGAGGAGTAGGAGGAAGATGTCCCAGGTCATTGATTTCTTGAAGAACATCGAGGCTCATATCTGCTTGTTAGAAGAGACCCACTTAGAGACTTGTGAGTGCAGACAGGGTTTTAGCAAGGTCAGATGGATTCAGGAGGTGCTTTGTTCGGACCAAAGGGGAAGCACTAGAGGAGTAGCACTGATTATAAGAAGCAATGCAGGCATAAATGTAGTAAAGCAAGATACAGATCAGTCAGGGAGATGGCTGGTAGCCACTTTGACGTTCCGGTGTACACCTCTATTTTGTGTAGCATACTACGGTCCGAATGAAGATAATCCAGGGGCACTCCTAAAACTTGAGGTTAGTTTGTTGAACACTACTGCACTGATCATAATTGGGGGGATTTTTAATTTGGTTTTAAATAAAGTGACAGGTCGTACCACAAAAGTAAAATATAACAGTCCACCAAAAACGTTTGCCGCATTAAAAAATATAATCAAAGAGTTTAACTTGCTTGTTATTTGGAGAAGAAAGAATGGGGAAACTAGAGATTTTAATTTTTACAGCAAAAAGTAGGAGCATCATTCATGAATTGATTTTTTTCTTGTAGATCAGACACTGTTTTCAGAAGTTGAGGTAGTAAAGCATATACCCGCCATTTTATCAGATCATTCGGCGGTGGCTATGACTCTGGGGCTTAAGCAGAGAGAGATACAAAAAAGATGGACTCTAGATAGGACCATGTTATTGGATGAAGGAGTAATTGCGGAGATAGGAGATAAAACGGATGAGTACTCAAGCTTAATAATGGCACAGCTAAGGACCAGATAGTCTGGGAGGCTTTTAAAGCTTATATAAGGGAGATACTTAGCTCCATAATGATATGAAGAAGGAAAGCTTCGAAAAGTGCAGGAGCTGATAAGATAAGTAAGATCAAGAAAAAAGAAATAGAATTACAGAAAGCATCAATGAGACCTTGAGTACAGTACAAGGTTTGGAGAAAGAGTTGGAGAATCTGCAGGTCGAATTTCAAGCCAATCTAGACAAGAAGCTTCTCGATAGGTGGAAAGCTAGTAAGCTTCAGCATTTCGCATATGGAGAAAAATGCAGTTCTTTATTTGCGTGGAATGCAAAAGTTGATAGAGCAAGGAATCTGAGAGTCAGGAGAAATAACATATGAAGATGATATAATTCGTGAGGAGGCCAGAACTTTTATGAATGATCTGTATAAGGAGGACATTGGACCAGGACCAGAGGCAGTTCAGGAGTGGCTGAACCTAACAATGCTCCCTCAGTTGACAGAAGAATATAGGGTATTCCTGCAAGCTAGTATCACTGAAGACTAAGTCAGACTTCAATGCAAAAAAATGGCCAGTTTAAAAGCCACAGGTCCAGATGGGCTTCCAATGGAGCTATATGTAGGCAATCTGGCTAAGGTAGTGCCAACCTTAAAAAATCTGATTAACATAATCTATATTGGGGGAGAAAATATACCAGGTTCATGGGCAGAAGCTACGGTAACCCTGATTTTATAACCTAACAAAGACCCACAGAAGATTGAGTCGTATAGACCAATATCCTTATTAAACGGTGATTATAAGGTTTTTACTAGTACATTGGCAGCTAGGGTGGCAAAAGTTGTAAAAGCGATAGTTCATCCGGACCAGAGAGGTTTTATACCTGGGAGGCAATTAAATGATCTCACCTTCCAGGTAATGGGGGCCATAGATATGGCTGTAGCAAAGAAGGTTCCTCTGACGATAGTAGCAATAGATGCAGCAAAAGCTTTGGCCAGGTTAACTGGTCATATTTGTGGGAGACATTAAAGAGGTTTAGTTTTCCTAGTAATTTCGTTCAGGCTATGAAGAGTTTGTGCTTCAGTCCAAAAGCGAAGGTGTTGGTAAACGGGGCCCTGACAGATTGGTTCAACATCTCAAAAGGCACTAGGCAGGGGTGCCCCCTATCACCGCTTTTATACAATTTGTATATCCAGCCATTTGCTAGCTGGCTCAGGATGGATCCAATTATCCATCCCTTTAAAATGGGAGAGTTAGAACCTAAATTGGCTCTTTATGCAGATTATTTGCTTTTATACACAACAAACCCAGCAGAGGCAATCCCCAGATTAATAGAGAAGGCAGAGAGGTTTGGCGAAGTTTCCGGGTACAAAATCAATAAAGAAAAAACTGAAATAAGGGAATGGAATCAAGTAAGGGGAAGCCAGGGTGCTAAGAGTCAAATGAGGTACTTAGGGGTTCAGTTAGTGCAGAGATTAGAAGGTTCAGTTAGTGCAGAGATTAGATGATATCCCCAAAGTTAATTGGAGGAAGGTCTCTAAAGAGGACGTCAGTTCGCTTACTCGATGGGTAAATCTCCCTCTGAATATTTATGGGAGGGTCAACCTTGTAAAAATTATAATTTTGCCAAAAATTACCTTTCTATACAATTTAGTCCCATTGTTATTTAGGACAGAAGACATAGCTAAGCTACAAGGTAAAATAGGAACCTTTATTTGCGCCACAAAAAGTCCTAGAATTGCCTGGAAAAAGTTAAGAAGAGGTCTTATGGTGAGGGGGTTAGCACTACCTGACCTACTCACATACTGTTATACATTTCACTTAAATTGTTTTAGGTTGTTGGCTAATAAAACGGATTCCTCGTCAGTAGGTTTACTGTTTGAGGCTATGTTAAAAGATGTGGTGCATGGGCAGGAATATTTCCTATACAAGTATGGAGACCCGAAGTTTTATAAAAAAAAAAGTCAGGCTAAAGATCTTGGGAGCTGCTTTAAGGATTTGGATGCATATGAGAAGAATGAAAATTCCATACTATGCAGTACAGGCCCCAGTCTGGGACTCTCCGGGTACCCCTGAATGCCTACAAGATCAACTCAGTCAGCCCCTAAAAACAGGGGGTGTAAGATGTTGGGGTGACCTGCAAGAAGATTTTAAGCTTATAAATTGGGAGGCTCTTAGTGGGTTAACTGGAGGAACACTGACAAGGTTTAAGTTTTATCAGATATCCTCTTGGTGGGCGACGCAGAATAGGCATACGGAGGAGGTAAATTGGAAAGCGGATCTAGTTACTAGGACAGGCACATGGAAAAAGGAAGTCTCCTTCTGGTATTGGGCTGTATTGGATGATGGGGAGTCTGACGTTATACGACTGTGGGGCGAAGAAGATGAAGAAGGTGAAACTAATGTATATAAAATAGGGTCTGACTCTTTTGCTATGTTCCCGGCTATAGTAAAACCAGTTGCACTTAGGAAGAATCATCTGTACACTGCGTACAGAGTCTACTGGTCTCCAAAAAAGTTATCTAAAGTAACAGCAAATATAGCTGTCTCAGGTGCAAATATCCAGCAGCTGTAGTATTTATCCTTGTAAGTGTGCGGGACAGAGGCTGTGTTGTATCAAATTATTTCCGAAGGGGAACATGGATAGAAGACTGACTACAGAATCATGTGTGTTGCAACACCGAAGAGTGAAGCTTACAAATAAAATGACCTTGTCACTTTGAATCGATTGGTTGGTAATGAGCTTTATGCATTTCTCAATTTAAAGCTCCATCTTCACCAGGAGGGTGATTGTTACAAACTGTGTTTCTGGTTGACTGGGGTGGAAGCCGTGGTCAAACAGTAACCACAATCCTAATGAGAGTAAGTCACAAACACACCCCAAATTAACCTGTCATCACCCTCTGGTAGCTTGGCACAGACCAGTCAGGCTTAACTTAAGACGCAATGTATAAGTATTTGTGCAGTACTTCAAACAGTAAAACAATGAAAACACCACACAAAAAGATTCCACACCAGGTTAGAAAAATAGCTCTTAAATTAATAAATAAATCAAGACCAACATGGTAGAAATCCATTAAGTAAAAAATGAGACATGGATAAAAAAAAATCAAAAGTAAAATAGTGCCTAGAAGCCATAAATGCCAATTTGGGTTATCTGGTCGCTCCGGACCAGGACACAGTCAAAAGTTTAGGCTGACCGCAATGGAGGGCAAGTGGGATACAAGTATCCCGTAAGGCCCACGGAACAAAAGTACATTGAGCCTGGATGAAGCAACGAAGATTCAGGGTGCAGCCAAGCAATGTGTCTGTGTCAATCTCTCAGTTGAGGTGAAACATTGATTTTCCCCATGCAATTGTTCCGATGCATTGGTTCTGAAGACGATACGATGATTCAGAGATTTGATGGTTCTGAAGGCAATGCTCTGGGTTTCTCCAAGCAGGCGAGGGGATGCATAGATTGTCTCCCTGTAGTGGCAGTGATGCATTGTTTCTGATGTGGCAGTTCCAATGGCAAATCACTGGTACCGAGTGCAATGCTGCAGTCCTGTTCCTGCAACAGCAGCGGCGCGACGATTCTGCTTTTGCAGCAGAGGATACACTGGTTCCACTGGAGCGAGCACCATAGACCCAATTCCAATAGTCTAGGTGCATGAGCAGGGTAGTTGGAAGTGTGTCATGTCCCTGAGACTTCACATTGGGAGGCTATTAAGTGATTTGCCCAGAATCACAGGATGTTGAGGGCCGTTGCTGAGACTCAAACCCAGTTAGCCAGCTTCGAGGTTGACCGCTCTAGCAATAAGGCTACATCCTCTCCCTCTTTGCTGCTATATAGAGCCATAGACAAACAGAAGCCTCTAGAACCTGGATCCAAGAACCTATATGAAACAGTAAGTGTGTGATATATGGCTGGTCACCACTTTAGGGCTACCAACCAGTGAATGGACTCCGATCCAGGGATACAAAACACAGGGCTCCAGAGGACTTTGGACCTAGCTGTGTGCCAAGATGAACATTAGTGCCTCAACACCAGCTCACGTGACCCATGTCATTGCCTATTGTTTGTGCACCTTTAGTTGATTGAATTAGCTAGAGGCACTAGTCTCCAAGAGGAGTAACTCTTAGAGATAAAACTTTGTACTATACAAAATGAAGACTATTAGGAGCATATAAAACGTTCCCAGAGTGAATTATGGTTGTGACTCAACAATCTGCATAGGCCACGGGATGTCCCTTCTCAGGGTCTCCAGTGAAACTGCCAGCATTAAGCATCTGTTTTATTGGGGTTTCTGGTTCTTTCCAAAGAATAAAGATTAGAGAGTGATTGATCACCTATTGAGTGTGAGCCACTATTTCTTACACATTTTGGAAACCTGAACCTAGAGATCCAGGTGGTAATGTAGTTTGATTAATGTATCAGATTTTTGAGGCCAACTCTTGGTACTCCCACAGACACATACCTTGACTGTCACCATAACCAGCTTAGACAATATGGACCCTCTCCATCATTTCACTGTCCAGCACCAACAATTTCATGGGATGCAATACAGCAGTTCAGTTTTGGTGTGTAAGTTTACACCTAAGAGGTTCTTTAAGGGGTGGTGGGGGGAGGTAATCCTGCCGGGTATCGGACCAGGCAATAATTAAAAATAGACTTTGAAATTGGTCCCGATCGGGCTCTATATTCCAGTTGCGGCTCCTGCAGGTAAGAGCGGTGAGGCAGTGGGGCCGGCTGGGGGTCGATTTTGAGAGACGACCACGAGGGAAACATTAATTATTTATTTAATTTTCCCTTGTGGTCGTCTCTCGAAATCCCACCCCAGACAGCCCCAACACTCTTACCTGCAGCGGCTGCTATATTCATGTTTTTAACTTTGCAGATAAAAACATTTATTGATTATTTAAGTGTTTTTGCAGTCATTGTTGAGAAGTCAATATCAACGATGCAGTCCATGTTTACATTTCACGTTGCGTGAATCACAGAATTTACGTTGACAAATATTTTAAGCCACAATTTAATAAGAGGCCACGCCTCTTGGAAAGGATTTCTAGCTATGATTTCATAGCCACGCCTCTTCTTGAGAGCCCCCGCCCCAATTCCTTTACATCCCACTGAAAGAACTTCTAAGAGTTATAAAGGAGAGGCATGTTCTGCTTGAAGGGTTCAGCACGTCTTCTTCACAGAACAGTGGAGGGAACAACGAGAAATATGTTATTATTATTAAAGTAATAAATCAGGACCAGAAGGAACAAAATGAAATGGAATTATACTAGCTGCCATTATTTAAGTGAAGCAAAGAATTTCTGGCATAACAGAGCGAGGCAAGGAGGACAGGAAGGTGGACACAATACTGGTGCGAGTAGTTGGCAAAACATACATATTTTAAGTGGTAAAGCTAGAACCGAGCAAGGTAAGAAACATTGAGGCTTTCTCGAGGACTTTGAAGTTCTAGGCATCCCCTAGCAGTATCAAAGGAAAGACTGGAAGAGTTCTGACTGAGCAGGATGCTAGATGCTTGGGGGCATATTTACAAAGCCCTTAGCATCTCAGGTGGCGCAGTGCCGTTTACCACATTTACAACGTGGCGCTAGCCACTTTGCATGGCTTAACGCCAACTTGTAAGTATGCCCCTTTCCGACGCAGTCCTTTGTGGTAAAGGGGCGTGCATTGAGTGTTGCTATGGGTGCTCTACAGCAACACCCATTGCTTTTTGACGCCGCCACAGATTTGCATGGCTGAGGCAGCGCCAAAAACCACCTTGCTGGAAGCGCTGCTGATACGCGCTAATTCAGTCCCCCACCCTCTGGGAAACGCCATCACCGAGAGCGCGCCAAAGGCGGAGCCACGCCCACTGTGAGGCCACGCCCACCGACCGACTATTTAAACGCTCTACTAGCGCAACGACTCCATTCACTTGGAACCCCTCTGAGGCGGAAGCCGGAGGTTTTGTAAAATTGCACGATTTTAAAACTGTCACAATAATTTGCTATTTTTAACCACAAAAACGCTCTTGCTCACCTTGCTGGAAGCGCTGCTGATACGCGCTAATTCAGTCCCCCACCCTCTGGGAAACGCCATCACCGAGAGCGCGCCAAAGGCGGAGCCACGCCCACTGCGAGGCCACGCCCACCGACCGACTATTTAAACGCTCTACTAGCGCAACGACTCCATTCACTTGGAACCCCTCTGAGGCGGAAGCCGGAGGTTTTGTAAAATTGCACGATTTTAAAACTGTCACAATAATTTGCTATTTTTAACCACAAAAACGCTCTTGCTCACCTTGCTGGAAGCGCTGCTGATACGCGCTAATTCAGTCCCCCACCCTCTGGGAAATGCCATCACCGAGAGCGCGCCAAAGGCGGAGCCACGCCCACTGCGAGGCCACGCCCATCACTTCTAGTACAAATGTGTCGACCCCCCCAGTGCAGCGGACGAGCGCAGTGGGAGCGCCGTTTGCGCGCCGAAGGCGCGCCTAAGGCAAGCCCGTCTGCGCCCGTCCGCGCACGACCGGGCCCAGGGCCAGAACCTCTGCCCGATTCCCTCCACTCAATCATAAGGTACTCCCGCAGAGACCTATTGAGCCTCAGACCTCCCCCACAGTCCTGTGATTACATCCATAATCTCAAGGGACCCTTCACTGGCTGCTCCTTATGCAAACCAACGCAGCTCTCGCTACCCTCTAGACCCAGCAAACCTGCCACCCTTAACCTCGCCTCTCTGAACTGCCGTTCACTTCCCAAACACGCGACTCAGATTGCCGACATCATAGAAGACCATGAAATCGATATATTTTTCCTTACGGAAACGTGGCTCGGACCTCACTCACAATCTGACATGGTCCTAGCAACCCCACAGGGCTACTGTATTCAATCCTTACCCCGTCCTCTAGGTAGAGGAGGCGGGATAGCCATTATCCATCGAGAACACCTCCACTTCAAAACCTACGACGCACAGATTACCGACGCAGAAAGCCTGCATTTCTCCGTCACACTCAACCCAACCACCTCCCTTACAGGACTCCTCATTTATCGCCCTCCCGGCACTCCGGGTCCCTTCACCTGTTCGCTTCTGGACCTAGTCACAACCCAAGCCCACTCCTTCTCTAACTACATGTTAGTTGGAGACCTGAACATCCACTTTGAAGACCCGGCCAACTCGGTAGCCCTTGATCTGATTCAAGATCTAGCGGCTCTCGATATCCGTTTATTAAACTCCGGAGCCACCCACACCAAGGGCCACCTCTTAGACCCCGTACTTACCAACTCGCCCTCAATGTCAGCCAAGGAGGCCTTACCCCTCCCCTGGACAGACCACTTTCTGGTCTCTTTCCAATTACCTGGAACCTCCAAGAAAAACCATACACCCCCTACCTTCAGCAAGGATAGGACCTGGCCCAGACTCTCCACGGACGAATGGGCTCAGACCCTGGAAAAAAACATCCCTGCTCAGGCCGAAGACCCAAATACAGCAGACAAAAGATTCAGAGATTGGATTACCGCCTCCCTAGACCTTATACTTCCACTCAGAAATAGGGAAAACAAAAACGGCAAACGCGGCTCAGCACCATGGTACTCCACAGAGCTAAGAACTCTTCGCAAAAATTGCAAAAAGGCCGAACGTCTTTGGGGAAAGACCTGGCAACATGCCAACAAAGAAACCTACCAGTCTGCGGTCAAAATTTACAAAGAGGCCATCAAATTAGCCAAAGCTTCCTACTATAACACACGTATACAAGAAGCATCCAATTCAGCCCGAGAATCTTTTTTGATCGTCAAAGAGCTGACCAAGGTCCCCACCACCTCCTCCTCCAACACACCCAAAGTTGACAGAAGTAACGAGTTAGCCAACTTCTTCAACGAGAAAATTACCCGTATCCTGGCCTCCCTCCCTCCCTCCAGCCTTCCCAGCCTTACGGAAAGCAGTGCTGCCCACGAAACGTCTGAAAGCATCTGTCGTCCTTCGCTTAAGACTTTCCGACCTGTCACCCCCGCAGAGGTTGAGCGAACCCTAGTAAAAATGAAAAGTGGATCTCCTCTGGACCCAGCCCCTATCAGGTTCCTCAACACAGTAGCCTCAGTAATTGTTCCCACCATTACGGACCTTATCAACTGTTCGTTTTCCCATGGCACCGTCCCCGACAGCTGGAAGAGTGCTGTGGTTAAAGCACTCATAAAAAAACCCCAGCTGGATCCATCGGACCTGTCCAACTATAGGCCAATATCTCTACTCCCTGGCATTAGTAAAGTCACAGAGAAATTAGTAAATATCCAACTATCCCAGTTCCTTGAAACAAACAAACTGCTCAGACAGTCCCAAACCGGATTTCGCCCAGGCCACGGAACGGACACCGCACTGCTTGCGGTAATTGAAGAGGCAAGGGGCTTACTAGATTCAGGAGGATCAGTGGCAGTGATCCTCCTGGATCTAAGTGCGGCCTTCGATACGGTCAACCACCGTGTCCTTCTGAGCAGACTGGCAAAAGCAGGACTTACCGGGACAGCCATCAAATGGATCGAATCCTATCTTACAGGACGCACCTTTCAAGTCTGGGATGACAGCCACCACTCATCCACCCTCCCACTTACTAGCGGCGTCCCCCAGGGCTCTTCCCTAAGCCCCACGCTTTTTAATGTCTATATGGCCCCCCTCGAGGACGTGGTAACACCATTTAACATCAAAATGGTGAGTTACGCCGATGACACCCAACTAATCGTCTCCCTGTCCCAGCTGACTGACCACCCTGAAAACCTGACTAACTGCCTCATAAACATCCACCACTGGATGAACGAATCATCATTGAAATTAAATGGGACCAAGACAGAGGTAATGTTACTCGGTAAGCAATGGACAACTATCCCTCCCACGATATGGCCCGATGTGTTCGGTGAAATCCCCCCCCCCAAATCTGAAATCAAGACACTCGGGGTGTGGCTAGAGCCACAACTTACGATGAAGACCCAGGCAACCAAAACCTCGGGCACATGTTTTGGGCTCATGCGTACGACTCGTAAAATCCTGCCCCTACTCCCTCCTCTGTCCAGAAAGCTCATTATCCAGGGCCTAGTGCTGTCCCGTTTAGACTACAGCAATCTGGTCTATTTGGGAGCCCCCGAGGCTACCATCACGAAACTCCAGCGGACACAGAATGCGGCAGCACGTATGATCACCAACACCCCCTCCAGAACTTCCGCCAAGCCAGCCCTTAAAACCCTGCACTGGCTCCCTGTTCGCCAAAGGGTGCACTTTAAAGCAATGTGTATCACACACAAGCTTTACAACGGTTCTGGCCCAGCGATCCTTAGCAAAATGATCACACCCTATATAGCAACCAGATCGCTACGTTCTCAAAATGAGAATCTTGTCCTCATTCCCAGATTCAAAAAAGTCCGCACAGGAGGCCGTCAATTCTCCGTTCAGGCGGCCAAAGGCTGGAACGCACTCCCTCTGGCCCTCAGACTGGAATCCAATTTCCTTGCGTTCCGCAAAAAACTTAAGACCCATTTGTTTCCCAAATAACACCCTTCGGCTACCTCCCCTCTCAATAGGTTCAAGTCACATAGCGCGGGGATACCCTTGGGTCACCAGGCGCTGTAGAAATCGCTAAAATAAAATAAATAAATAAAAAACCAACGCCATGGAATACCAGGCGTTAGAACGGCGCAACGAGGATAAATTATTATTTTCTCCTCCTTTTTCACTCTTTCCATGTGTGCTGCCTTCTTGTGAATATGGTGCATCCCTCTGTTTTCAAAATGTCGGAGCACAGTGTTGGCAAGTTTGGCGCAGCTCAGCACTCTGACATTTTCTTGTCAATATGCCCCTCGGTCTGAGAAGGAATGTTGGGCTTCCAAGGCCTCCTCAGCTCTCCTGGGTAGTGCGTCACAAGCAGTCATGCCTTAATGCATGCATTAGTAGTGTTGCTGAAAGGGAAGAGGTCCCAGTGAGAATTAAATGATTCTATACAAATTAAATCAAATCAGAAAACAATTAACGAGTCTAAATGTTTGAATCACATTCTAGACAAAACAGGATATAGTATCCAACATTACTAAATTAGAAAAGGTTTAATAGTGCCCCTGAGGGTGAGGGGAGGGTGATAAAGTGAGGGTAGTGCAGGTTGGGAACAGTGACATTAAAATCAGATATGTATCTGATACATTTGAAATTCAATTATAAATGTACAGAGCGGTCATTAGTCCAAACAAATTATTTCATCAGTCACATGCCCCACAATAATACACTGTATGTAACATTTGTGGATAGGGGGCTGGAGAAAGAGGGAGAGCTGTCGACGTTTCGACCCGGAGGTAGTGCAGGAATCACTAAAACCCTTGCGGTGGGGTCTTCATCAGGACGTTGGGGGGGACTAGCAACCTATTAATGTTAAGGATAGGTACAAATTACTTGCCTATTTATCACGATGCAATAGCCACATAGTTGAAATTAGAATAAATGAACACACCATTGAAGGGCCTACCTATTTATTCGGTACACTCTGTCGTGTGATTACATTGAAAGCCTCCGCGAGAATACCATGGCGTCCTGCGGGGAATCCAAGCACTGTATAAATTATTATGGAAAATGGTCCACATGTGCAAATTAAGTGCATCGGGACCATAATAAAGAATCAGATATTCAAAATTAAAGAACTTACATTTTGTTTGTAGAAACTGGCGTTTGAGGCAAGAATTAAAAGCTGACCCGGGGACGCTGGGCACTGGAATTCAGACGAAGTATCTGAAGGGATAAGGGTTTGAGTTATTGCTTATATAAAGAGGGCTGGCTGAGTTGGTAATATACAAGCAAGGAGGCGCTGGCTTACCAGATTATATTAATTAGGTACAAGTCGTCCCCACGGAGTCACGGAGCTCAGAGTGAATCGGGAGTCGCCCGCTGGGGAATGAAAAAACGGAGCAACAGATTAGTGTTGTTCTCCGATTCTGATTACTAAAAATAGCACGCATGGTAGGTGAATCGCCGTCGACGCGTGCTATTTTTAGTAATCAGAATCGGAGAACAACACTAATCTGTTGCTCCGTTTTTTCATTCCCCAGCGGGCGACTCCCGATTCACTCTGAGCTCCGTGACTCCGTGGGGACGACTTGTACCTAATTAATATAATCTGGTAAACCAGCGCCTCCTTGTTTTTATATTACCAACTCAGCCAGCCCTCTTTATATAAGCAATAACTCAACCCCTTATCCCTTCAGATACTTCGTCTGAATTCCAGTGCCCAGCGTCCCCGGGTCAGCTTTTAATTCTTGCCTCAAACGCCAGATTCTACAAACAAAATGTAAGTTCTTTAATTTTGAATATCTGATTCTTTATTATGGTCCCGATGCACTTAATTTGCACATGTGGACCATTTTCCATAATAATTTATACAGTGCTTGGATTCCCCGCAGGACGCCATGGTATCTCGCGGAGGCTTTCAATGTAATCACACGACAGAGTGTACCGAATAAATAGGTAGGCCCTTCAATGGTGTGTTCATTTATTCTAATTTCAACTATGTAGCTATTGCATCGTGATAAATTGGCAAGTAATTTGTACCTATCCTTAACATTAATAGGTTGCTAGTCCCCCCCAATGTCCTGATGAAGACCCCGCTGCAAGGGTTTTACTGATTCCTGCACTAACTGGGGGTCAAAACGTCGACAGCTCTCCCTCTTTCTCCAGCCCCCTATCCACAAATGTTACATACAGTGTATTATTGTGGGGCATGTGACTGATGAAATAATTTGTTTGGACTAATGACCGCTCTGTACATTTATAATTGAATTTCAAATGTATCAGATACATATCTGATTTTAATGTCACTGTTCCCAACCTGCACTACCCTCACTTTATCACCTTCCCCTCACCCTCAGGGGCACTATTCAACCTTTTCTAATTTAGTAATGTTGGATACTATATCCTGTTTTGTCTAGAATGTGATTCAAACATTTAGACTCATTAAATGCTTTCTGATTTGATTTAATTTGTATAGAATCATTTAATTCTCACTGGGTCCCCTTCCCTTTCAGCATCATTATGACCCAGGTCCCAGTGACTTATTTTGGGTAAAACCCCCCCTTTTCATACTCTGCATTCGTAGTGTAACACAACTGTTATCACATGCAATAAGCACTGATACATTACTATAAACTATCACTATACACAATTGTTCTTAGGGGCAGATTTATCAGAAAATGACCCATTGTGGCACTGCAAGCCATCTTGCTGCTCCGAGCTGAGGCATTAGAAAAGTGCAGAGATGCATCCTATTTACAGCAATATGATGCATCCCTGTTCATTCCTCTGCGCTGGTGCACAATTGGCTGCCTAGCGCCAATACAGGCACCCTTGTACTGTGGTTCACAGGTGCCTGCATTGCAGGGATGATTGTTTTTGTGCAGGAAGGTGTCCCTTCCTCCACAAGAACAATCATTGATGGCATGCCATGTCGTCCCTTGCTCACTTTGCCACTGTATTCAAGCAAGCAGGGCTGAAAACGGCTGGAATGCCAGAAACCGGTCCTCGGAAGCTTGTTTCCGGTCCAGGGAAGACATGGCTTTGCAGTTCGGGCTGGACTGTTCCCATGAGGCACAGGGCAGACTGATTTGCATATAGCCATGTCTGAACTGGGGTGGCAGAGTGGGATAAAGAAAGGTGATGGATTAAACCCAGATCTTTTGACTGGGTGTGAGTGTTTGATTGATTCAGATGCTCCATCCATCACCACCCCCTTTTGTACTGCTTTTGGCCGCCATAAGTGTGGCAGGGTATGCTCAGATGTGAGTCCCTTGCTCACTTTGCCACTGGATTCAAGCAAGCCGGGCTGAAGACGGCTGGAATGCCAGAAACCGGTCCTCGGAAGCTTGTTTCCGGCCCAGGGAAGACATGGCTTGGCAGTTCGGGCTGGACTGTTCCCATGAGGCACAGGGTCAGACTGATTTGCATACAGCCATGTCTGAACTGGGGTGGCAGAGTGGGCTAAAGAACGGTGATGGATTAAACCCAGATCTTTTGACTGGGTGTGAGTGTTTCATTGATTCAGATGCTCCGTCCATCACCACCCCCTTTTGTACCGCTTTTGGCCGCCATAAGTGTGGCAGGGTATGCTCAGACGTGAGTTCCTTGCTCACTTTACCACTGGATTCAAGCAAGCCGGGCTGAAGACGGCTGGAATGCCAGAAACTGGTCCTCGGAAGCTTGTTTCCGGTTCAGGGAAGACATGTCTTGGCAGTTCGGGCTGGACTGTTCCCATGAGGCACAGGGTCAGACTGATTTGCATATAGCCATGTCTGAACTGGGGTGGCAGAGTGGGCTAAAGAACGGTGATGGACTATACCCAGATCTTTTGACTGGGTGTGAGTGTTTGATTGATTCAGATGCTCCGTCCATCACCACCCCCTTTTGTACCGCTTTTGGCCGCCATAAGTGTGGCAGGGTATGCTCAGACGTGAGTTCCTTGCTCACTTTGCCACTGGATTCAAGCAAGCCGGGCTGAAGACGGCTGGAATGCCAGAAACCGGTCTTCTTCAGGTAAGTGGACTCTACCTGCCGCTACCTTAGCTCGTATTTCTGACCTTGGACTACAAACTGTACATGAGTCAGTCCACACTAACATCCTGTCCTCGCCCCTAAAGACCACTTCCTCGAGCCCGCTCCAGAACGTCCCCCCCCCTTCAGCAATAACAGCTATGTACCTAAACACACGATCAGCAGTAAAACACCAGCTTGATCTTTTCACTCTACTGGAATCCCATCAACCGGATTTATTATTTCTTACTGAGACCTGGTTCTCAGACAGTTCTCTCCCCTCCCTGCTGGCGATACTCCCCCCGACCTATTATGCCTTTCGAGCCGACCGCCCCTCGGGCAGGCCTGGCGGAGGGGTAGCCCTTATCGCACGTAAGGAGCTCACTTTTCACCCCCTAGCCTCCCCCTCCATGGGTACCTCAGATTGTTTAGTGGTTCGATCCCTTTCCTTTTCTCCCCCTCTGACTTGTGTCCTCGTGTACCGACCCCCGTCTACCCCTCAAACGTTCCTCCCCTGTTTTCAAGACCTAATAGCGACTTTGGTTGTTAACCATTCTTCCATCATTGTATTGGGAGATTTTAACTTCTGGCCCTCCGACCCTGCGGAATGCGCCACGTCTAAGGAATTCTCAGACTCTCTTCAGTCGCTTAACTTCACATCTGTCGTCAATACTCCCACACACAGGTTGGGTCATATCCTGGACCAGATTTGGCAACGCGATTGCCCGGTCAGTTCTCTCTCCATCTCTCCATGTCCATGGTCGGATCACTCACTGATCACCCTATCCCTAGCCCCCCTTCCACCACCCAAGCCCACTCCTACGAGGAACGTCTGGGCGCGCTCATGGAATCGTGTCGACATCGAAGCACTATCGACCCTCCTCTCTTCTTCCAGCCCCGACCTGACTGCGCTACCCTCTTCTGGCCAGGCAGACGCCATCACCGATTGGCTGCGAGCTGGGTGCGACACCGTCGCCCCTCTAAAACGCATCGCAACCAAACGCTCTAAAGATGCAAACCGCTGGTTCTCAGACGGTCTAAAGAACCTAAAACTCGCTCTTCGCCAAGCCGAACGACAATGGAGACGAAACTACTGCCCCATTGCTAAAACCAGGTATACTGAACTTCTCACTCATTACAAAAAAGCCATATTAGACACTAAGAAAGACTATTTCTCCTCTAAAATCCAGCTAGCGGAGAACCGGCCGAGAGAAATCTTTTCTATCATCCAAGACCTCGCCTTTTCCGACAGAGCTGCACTAAAACCATCACCCTCTCAATCACTATGCGACTCCCTTAATCACTTCTTCCTAGATAAAATCAGTAAAATTAAAATTTAAATTCCCCCCCCATCCCCGACCTTCACTGACCACCGACGTCCTCCAGCCACCGCAAGTCTGGACTCAATTCCCCCCCTATCGACCGACTCATTTCTCTCCATTCTTCCGTTGGTCAAGTCCGGCTCCCCGCTGGACCCTTGCCCTGCTTACATCTTAAAGCAGATTTACACCTTCTGCCACTCACCACCCTTAGTGCTCCTCAATAGTTCACTGGCTCAGGGCATCGTTACCCCAGCACTTAAATCGGCAGTGATCGTACCGATCATTAAAAAACCTGGAGCGGACCCTTCCGATCCTGCTAACTTCCGTCCAATCTCCCTCTTGCCTTTCCTGGCAAAGGTATTGGAACGACACGTGGTCAAAACACTGAGTGACTTCGTGGAAAGTCATGGTGTCTTGGCCCCAAGACAGGCTGGCTCCCGCCCAGCCCACTCAACTGAGTCCATCATTACATCAGTCCTGGATAACCTCCGACAAGGAATGGACACCAATCAACATCAGGCCCTGATCCTCTTAGATCTTTCCGCCGCATTCGACACCGTGGACCATACCATCTTACTTTCACGGGTCGAGGCGGCGGGAATCCGAGGAACAGCCCTATTATGGCTATCCTCCTTCTTGAGCGGTCGGACTCAGGCGGTTCGTCTGGGAGAGTTCTCTGCGGAATCTTTACCCATCCAGTGCGGTGTCCCCCAGGGTTCCTCACTATCCCCCCTTTTATTTAATCTTTACATCGCCCCCCTTATCTTTGCTTTACAGCAGCTGGAGGTCTCTATGTACAACTATGCAGATGATCTCCAGCTCATCTTCCACCTTTCCTCTGCCCCAGAGTCCATGTCTAAGGTTCTGTCCATCATGACCTTTATCCAGGACTGGATGAACTTCAACCACCTGAAGCTCAACCCCGATAAAACGGAGTTGGTGCTGACAGGTGGTTGCTCCAGTCCCTGGTCCCCCTCCTTCTGGCCCCCATCATTAGGTCCCCCACCCACTCCCGTATCCTCCGTCAAAACCCTTGGTTTCAAAATCAATAACCAACTCTCCTTACACTCCCAAGTCTCTGCTGTGGTGTCATCAGCCTTTCTTTCACTCAGGACTATCCGCAGAGTCTCACGATTTTTCGCCCCAGACGCGCTCAAACTAATTCTTCTGGCCATGGTGACATCCCGCCTAGATTATGGCAATGTCCTCTACCATGGCATGCCTGACTACCTCATGAGGCGCCTCCAGCTGGTTCAAAACCAGGCCGCTCGGCTGGTTTTTAACCTTTCTAAATCACACCATGTTACTCCCCTTCTCCTTTCCCTCCATTGGCTCCCTGTCCGGCAGCGCGTCTTATTCAAGCTCGGCTGCACTATCTTTAAAGCCAGGACAGGCTCCGCCCCTTCCTTTATCAATTCAGCTATCCAATCCTACACTCCTTCACGAGACCTCCGATCCTCCTCCCACCACCTTCTCGTGGTCCCCCGTTTCAAACGGAAGAAATGGGGTGGTTCCAAATTTGCTACCACTGGCCCAGCTTTTTGGAACTCTCTCCCACTGTCCCTCAGAACCTGCACTCAATACCCCCTCTTCCGTAGAAATCTCAAGACCTTCCTCTTTACCCAAGCCTTCCCATCCTGAATCTTTTCACCTTTCCCCTTTTTCCGACCGACCGA
The DNA here is from genome assembly GCF_964263255.1 of Lissotriton vulgaris. Classification (NCBI taxonomy): domain Eukaryota; kingdom Metazoa; phylum Chordata; class Amphibia; order Caudata; family Salamandridae; genus Lissotriton; species Lissotriton vulgaris. The sequence goes on along the minus strand of NC_141700.1, from coordinate 678,063,948 downwards.
GTAGCTGTTACCAGTGAGCGCCAAGAAACCGCCAGGTGTACGAGCGCTATACAAATCCCTTCAAATTCAAATTCAAATTCTGAAGCTTGTTTCCGGTCCAGGGAAGACATGGCTTGGCAGTTCGGGCTGGACTGTTCCCATGAGGTACAGGGTCAGACTGATTTGCATATAGCCATGTCTGAACTGGGGTGGCAGAGTGGGCTAAAGAACGATGATGGATTATACCCAGATCTTTTGACTGGGTGTGAGTGTTTGATTGATTCAGATGCTCCGTTCATCACCACCACCCCCTTTTGTACAGCTTCTGGCCGCCATAAGTGTGGCAGGGTATGCTCAGACGTGAGTCCCTTGCTCACTTTGCACTGGATTCAAGCAAGCCGGGCTGAAGACGGCTGGAATGCCAGAAACCGGTCTTCTTCAGGTAAGTGGACTCTACCTGCCGCTACCTTAGCTCGTATTTCTGACCTTGGACTACAAACTGTACATGAGTCAGTCCACACTAACATCCTGTCCTCGCCCCTAAAGACCACTTCCTCGAGCCCGCTCCAGAACGTCCCCCCCCCTTCAGCAATAACAGCTATGTACCTAAACACACGATCAGCAGTAAAACACCAGCTTGATCTTTTCACTCTACTGGAATCCCATCAACCGGATTTATTATTTCTTACTGAGACCTGGTTCTCAGACAGTTCTCTCCCCTCCCTGCTGGCGATACTCCCCCCGACCTATTATGCCTTTCGAGCCGACCGCCCCTCGGGCAGGCCTGGCGGAGGGGTAGCCCTTATCGCACGTAAGGAGCTCACTTTTCACCCCCTAGCCTCCCCCTCCATGGGTACCTCAGATTGTTTAGTGGTTCGATCCCTTTCCTTTTCTCCCCCTCTGACTTGTGTCCTCGTGTACCGACCCCCGTCTACCCCTCAAACGTTCCTCCCCTGTTTTCAAGACCTAATAGCGACTTTGGTTGTTAACCATTCTTCCATCATTGTATTGGGAGATTTTAACTTCTGGCCCTCCGACCCTGCGGAATGCGCCACGTCTAAGGAATTCTCAGACTCTCTTCAGTCGCTTAACTTCACATCTGTCGTCAATACTCCCACACACAGGTTGGGTCATATCCTGGACCAGATTTGGCAACGCGATTGCCCGGTCAGTTCTCTCTCCATCTCTCCATGTCCATGGTCGGATCACTCACTGATCACCCTATCCCTAGCCCCCCTTCCACCACCCAAGCCCACTCCTACGAGGAACGTCTGGGCGCGCTCATGGAATCGTGTCGACATCGAAGCACTATCGACCCTCCTCTCTTCTTCCAGCCCCGACCTGACTGCGCTACCCTCTTCTGGCCAGGCAGACGCCATCACCGATTGGCTGCGAGCTGGGTGCGACACCGTCGCCCCTCTAAAACGCATCGCAATCAAACGCTCTAAAGATGCAAACCGCTGGTTCTCAGACGGTCTAAAGAACCTAAAACTCGCTCTTCGCCAAGCCGAACGACAATGGAGACGAAACTACTGCCCCATTGCTAAAACCAGGTATACTGAACTTCTCACTCATTACAAAAAAGCCATATTAGACACTAAGAAAGACTATTTCTCCTCTAAAATCCAACTAGCGGAGAACCGGCCGAGAGAAATCTTTTCTATCATCCAAGACCTCGCCTTTTCCGACAGAGCTGCACTAAAACCATCACCCTCTCAATCACTATGCGACTCCCTTAATCACTTCTTCCTAGATAAAATCAGTAAAATTAAAATTTAAATTCCCCCCCCATCCCCGACCTTCACTGACCACCGACGTCCTCCAGCCACCGCAAGTCTGGACTCAATTCCCCCCCTATCGACCGACTCATTTCTCTCCATTCTTCCGTTGGTCAAGTCCGGCTCCCCGCTGGACCCTTGCCCTGCTTACATCTTAAAGCAGATTTACACCTTCTGCCACTCACCACCCTTAGTGCTCCTCAATAGTTCACTGGCTCAGGGCATCGTTACCCCAGCACTTAAATCGGCAGTGATCGTACCGATCATTAAAAAACCTGGAGCGGACCCTTCCGATCCTGCTAACTTCCGTCCAATCTCCCTCTTGCCTTTCCTGGCAAAGGTATTGGAACGACACGTGGTCAAAACACTGAGTGACTTCGTGGAAAGTCATGGTGTCTTGGCCCCAAGACAGGCTGGCTCCCGCCCAGCCCACTCAACTGAGTCCATCATTACATCAGTCCTGGATAACCTCCGACAAGGAATGGACACCAATCAACATCAGGCCCTGATCCTCTTAGATCTTTCCGCCGCATTCGACACCGTGGACCATACCATCTTACTTTCACGGGTCGAGGCGGCGGGAATCCGAGGAACAGCCCTATTATGGCTATCCTCCTTCTTGAGCGGTCGGACTCAGGCGGTTCGTCTGGGAGAGTTCTCTGCGGAATCTTTACCCATCCAGTGCGGTGTCCCCCAGGGTTCCTCACTATCCCCCCTTTTATTTAATCTTTACATCGCCCCCCTTATCTTTGCTTTACAGCAGCTGGAGGTCTCTATGTACAACTATGCAGATGATCTCCAGCTCATCTTCCACCTTTCCTCTGCCCCAGAGTCCATGTCTAAGGTTCAGTCCATCATGACCTTTATCCAGGACTGGATGAACTTCAACCACCTGAAGCTCAACCCCGATAAAACGGAGTTGGTGCTGACAGGTGGTTGCTCCAGTCCCTGGTCCCCCTCCTTCTGGCCCCCATCATTAGGTCCCCCACCCACTCCCGTATCCTCCGTCAAAACCCTTGGTTTCAAAATCAATAACCAACTCTCCTTACACTCCCAAGTCTCTGCTGTGGTGTCATCAGCCTTTCTTTCACTCAGGACTATCCGCAGAGTCTCACGATTTTTCGCCCCAGACGCGCTCAAACTAATTCTTCTGGCCATGGTGACATCCCGCCTAGATTATGGCAATGTCCTCTACCATGGCATGCCTGACTACCTCATGAGGCGCCTCCAGCTGGTTCAAAACCAGGCCGCTCGGCTGGTTTTTAACCTTTCTAAATCACACCATGTTACTCCCCTTCTCCTTTCCCTCCATTGGCTCCCTGTCCGGCAGCGCGTCTTATTCAAGCTCGGCTGCACTATCTTTAAAGCCAGGACAGGCTCCGCCCCTTCCTTCATCAATTCAGCTATCCAATCCTACACTCCTTCACGAGACCTCCGATCCTCCTCCCACCACCTTCTCGTGGTCCCCCGTTTCAAACGGAAGAAATGGGGTGGTTCCAAATTTGCTACCACTGGCCCAGCTTTTTGGAACTCTCTCCCACTGTCCCTCAGAACCTGCACTCAATACCCCCTCTTCCGTAGAAATCTCAAGACCTTCCTCTTTACCCAAGCCTTCCCATCCTGAATCTTTTCACCTTTCCCCTTTTTCCGACCGACCGAGTAGCTGTTACCAGTGAGCGCCAAGAAACCGCCAGGTGTACGAGCGCTATACAAATCCCTTCAAATTCAAATTCAAATTCTGAAGCTTGTTTCCAGTCCAGGGAAGACATGGCTTGGCAGTTCGGGCTGGACTGTTCCCATGAGGTACAGGGTCAGACTGATTTGCATATAGCCATGTCTGAACTGGGGTGGCAGAGTGGGCTAAAGAACGATGATGGATTATACCCAGATCTTTTGACTGGGTGTGAGTGTTTGATTGATTCAGATGCTCCGTTAATCACCACCACCCCCTTTTGTACAGCTTCTGGCCGCCATAAGTGTGGCAGGGTATGCTCAGACGTGAGTCCCTTGCTCACTTTGCACTGGATTCAAGCAAGCCGGGCTGAAGAGGCTGGAATGCCAGAAACCGGTCCTCGGAAGCTTGTTTCCGGCCCAGGGAAGACATGGCTTGGCAGTTCGGGCTGGACTGTTCCCATGAGGCACAGGGTCAGACTGATTTGCATATAGCCATGTCTGAACTGGGGTGGCAGAGTGGGCTAAAGAACGGTGAAGGATTATACCCAGATCTTTTGACTGGGTGTGAGTGTTTGATTGATTCAGATGCTTCGCAGTTCGTCCATCACCACCCCCTTTTGTACCGCTTTTGGCCGCCATAAGTGTGGCAGGGTATGCTCAGGCGTGAGTCCCTTGCTCACTTTGCCACTAGATTCAAGCAAGCCAGGCTGAAGACGGCTGGAATGCCAGAAACCGGTCCTCGGAAGCTTGTTTCCGGTCCAGGGAAGACATGGCTTGGCAGTTCGGGCTGGACTGTTCCCATGAGGCACAGGGTTAGACTGATTTGCATATCGTCATGTCTGAACTGGGGTGGCAGAGTGGGCTAAAGAACGGTGATGGATCAAACCCAGATCTTTTGACTGGGTGTGAGTGTTTGATTGATTCAGATGCTCCGTCCATCACCACCCCCTTTTGTACCGAAAATGTCTTTATTGCTCGTGGGCTTGAGGCATTTCGGCTCTGACGAGCCTTGATCACTTGACACAGTAACAGGGCAACCTTTCATTTTTAAAGGTCAAGCTGACCTGTGAGTCACAATGTCACTCTTTCGAATAAATCTACAAGGGCCAGTGTTAGCTGGAAGTTGGAAGGGGCTCCTTACATCCTCCAAACCCCCTTTGCTGAAGTGGGAAGAGGAGAACCGTGGGTTCTCCCAATGTTCCGGCTGTCCTCAAACTCACTCTGTCAATATTGGTGCCCCCCATTCAGATCACAATCAATACCCTCTCTCACAGCATCTGCTTGCTCTCCATATGTGGGGGCCCACAGTCCAAGGAGTTTGGGGGGGAAGGAGGGTCGCCTCTTCCTGTCACCTCCCCTCAGCAGGATTGGGGTCCCACTAAATTTTCCACTGGTGTGGTCTACGAGGGGGGTCAGTGGGCAGTTAGCGTCCCCATAAGTCCTCCGACAAGCCTCCTCCACTGGGAGATTTTGATGTGGTGGAGAGCAGGGAGACCTACACTGTATCATTATAGCTCAAGTGTCTGCGCTCCCCACGGGTATGAGCTCCTGTACCCACTGCTGAATTGCAGGTGTTTTCCCCAAGCCTCTCTCAGTGCAGGCAAACTCTAATTGCCCCCCCTGTATGCAGCTGTGCATTTGGCGCCAATAGCAGTGGTGATTAGCAATACAAGCCACTCATAGTACGGTGCAGTTCAGCGACCTCCAGCAAGTGCATGGTACATGCACCAGCAGCGGGTGGGAAACCAAAAACAGCTGAAATCCCAAGATTACTGTGGCATCTGGACAGACCTCACTTTTATATGACTGCTCCTGCTGCAATCTTGGCTATGCTCTTCAATGGTGTTGTGATATGTTAAGCCATCAGGGATACTGCTGATGATGTAATTTGTGATTTAATCTGTTGCATCATTTGAGGTCATGAGTAGAGCAATGGGAACATAACATAGTTGTGTAGCTCATCAAAACAAATATTTTAATTTTCAATCACAATCATAGTAATTCATTCAATATAAACTTTGGATGGAATGTTTTTCCTGAAGAGTGTTATTGACTTTTGCATAACAAGAAAATGTATTTAACCAATCCAGTCACAGAATGTTGTAATTCAATTAATTTTCTGCTTTCACCTTTAAACCTCACCTATCCTCAACTCCCTCCCTAATGCAGGCACATCATGAAATAGTCTGCATGGCGACTCTTCATTAGACAGAGAAAAGGGGGGTGATGTGGAGGAATCGATAAAGTACTTTCAGTAGGCAAAACTTGAACTAGTCCCTACTCACAGGTACAAAGTCCCTAAAATTAATTGAACAGTGCTTTTTGTTTATGTGCCACCTCCAAATCCAACTGAAACAATTTTTCAATATTCTTTTATGATTTTTTTACTTCATTATCTTTTTAAACAACATATAGGATATAAAATCGCAAAACGATAACATTAATGACTGGATAAATCATTTCTCATTCCTTCCTACCCATTCTTATAACAATTGGATGCTACATATTTTTAAGTAATTCAACCATGAAGTAGTCCAATACACACAAGAGGGGGACAGTCAACCCTCTGCTACATCCAAACAGTGTGTAACCAATGTCTTTATTGGCATTCAAGTTCTGTTGTACTCCTCGGTTCTGTGGGGTCGGCGCGTTTCGGCCCAGGCATTCGGGCCTCATCAGGGCATGGGTGCAAGTAAGATATAGAAAACCCATCCCCATTAGTAGCTTTGAAGACATTTGCAGCTGGATACTAATGCACTAATGCCATTATTAGACCCTCAGATACAAATGATACTGTAGAAAATTAGGGTACTATATGCATGTATAAAGTAGTTGGGGTTTTATATATCTATATAAGCGAGTGTACTGTGTATTTAAAAAAACAGCGTGTCCCCCCCCCCCCCCCCTCGAATTTTGAAAAATGCGCATGAGTGCATTTACGGTTCGGGGAGAAAGGAATCAGTATTTCACTGCGTGAAGGTGACAGGGTAGAACTGACCTTCTTTGTTTCCTGTGTCGCCTGCAAGGGATTCGTGAGGCTCGTGGCAAGCAAGTCTGGGATGCCACAGGGTGTACGAGTGGGCAAATCACTGTATTTTGCCCCCGCTATGTGGAATCATAAAACCGGATATGGATTGTGAGGCAGGAACAGCGCACTCAGTAGCCGAAGAGGAAGGGCCAGCGTAGTACTCCAATGGTAGAAGACCAACTATGATTTAAACTGGCCCCCATATGTGACATTGCTGCTGGGGAGAACATTGACACTGGAGAAAGTAGAAAGGCTGATACGCGTCTGCCCTGTCCAGCGGTTCCTGGATACAGCAACTCCCTCTCATGTGCTTTGTGAGGACACAACAAACTCCTTTGTTTGTGCTTTAAATTGGTAATAAACATCACCCCCTGTCACCGAGTGGACTCGGACCCATTCTTTCTTGAGTGGGATTGGATGTAATACTCAACGGTGAGCAAGCACCAGTTTCCGGGACCCCCTTTCGTTCAGGAGCAACACGCTTGGCTTGCCAGCGAGTGGACTGTGTATTTAAAAATACAACGTCACCCCCCCCCCCCACCCTCCGAATGGTGAAAAATGTGCATGAGTGCATTTACCGTTCGGGGAGAAAGGAATCAGTATTTCATTGCGTGAAGGTGACAGAGGAAGAACTGACCTTCTTTGTTTCCTGTGTCGCCTGCAGGGGTGCGTGGGGATCGTGGCCAGCAAGTCTGGGACGCCACAGGGGGTACGAGTGGGCAAATCACTGTATTTTGCCCCAGCCATGTGGAAACACGAAACCGGATATGGATTGTGAGGCAGGAACAGCGCACTCAGTAGCCGAAGAGGAAGGGCCAGCGTAGTACTCCAATGGTAGAAGACCAACTATGATTTAAACTGGCCCCCATATGTGACATTGCTGCTGGGGAGAACATTGACACTGGAGAAAGTAGAAAGGCTGATACGCGTCTGCCCTGTCCAGCGGTTCCTGGATACAGCAACTCCCTCTCATGTGCTTTGTGAGGACACAACAAACTCCTTTGTTTGTGCTTTAAATTGGTAATAAACATCACCCCCTGTCACCGAGTGGACTCGGACCCATTCTTTCTTGAGTGGGATTGGATGTAATACTCAACGGTGAGCAAGCACCAGTTTCCGGGACCCCCTTTCATTCAGGAGCAACACGCTTGGCTTGCCAGCGAGTGGACTGTGTATTTAAAAATACAACGTCCCCCCCCCCCCCCCCCCCCCCCCTCCGAATGGTGAAAAATGTGCATGAGTGCATTTACCGTTCGGGGAGAAAGGAATCAGTATTTCATTGTGTGAAGGTGACAGAGGAAGAACTGACCTTCTTTGTTTCCTGTGTCGCCTGCAGGGGTGCGTGGGGATCGTGGCCAGCAAGTCTGCGACGCCACAGGGGGTACGAGTGGGCAAATCACTGTATTTTGCCCCAGCCATGTGGAAACACGAAACCCGGCATGGATTGTGAGGCAGGAACAGCGCACTCAGTAGCCGATGAGGAAGGGCCAGCGTAGGACTCCAATGGGAGAAGACCATCTATGATTAAAACCGGCCCCCAGGTGTGGTATCGCTGCTGGGGAGAAAACGGGCACTGAAGAAAGCAGAAAGGCTGAAACGCGTCTGCCCTGTCCAGCGGTTCCTGGATACAGCAAGTCCCTCTCATGTGCTTTGTGAGGACACAACAAACTCCTTTGTTTGTGCTTTAAATTGGTAATAAACATCACCCCCTGTCACCGAGTGGACTTGGACATATTCTTTCTTGAGTGGGATTGGATGTAATATATGTATATAACAAGTATGTATAAAATACACAGCCCAGCGATCTTAGACTTTAGCTACTGTTGAAACTTGTGCATGAATGGAAGAGAGGCCAATATAAATATTTTTGTTAGCTAAAAAAACAAATTCTAGTTGGTTGTTTCCATACTGTAGTTGCTACCCAAAATACAGAAGTCAATGTTTAACCCCTTCGATGCGTGTGACAAGGTCAGCTCGACATGGGCGTTACCTGCGCTGTGCGTGTGACGAGTTGGCCTTGTCACGTAACGTGGGATTTTTAAAATCGCAGCGCTCAGCGGGAAAACCGCTAGCGTGCATGCGGTTAAACCTTTAGGTACGAACCCCAAAAAAGGGGGGGGTCAAATAAATGGTTTGCCAATATACCCTCCTAATCAAAAAATACTTATGACCTCAAAATGGGTAACAAACCAACGTGGAAACTAAATCATGGACAAGACATGTACTCAGAGTACAGCATTGTAAGACATGGGACTCACGCCCACCAGTAGAGAAATGCTTCTCCATAGAGTCCTCTACGTATTCACGACGAGTTATCTGCCTGAAAGAACTCACTTAGCAGAGAGCTCTTCTAAATTATCTAATGGCTCATCTCACAACTTTATACTAGGTGCCACTAATAAGATTCAAAATCAAAACATGATGTTAGGAGCTCCTAAAATACCTATATCTGGTAGTCTACATGTTTTAGCCACCTGTGCAGTCATAATGCCACAGATTGCAACTTTGACTTATTGGCTCCTCAGCAAAGCACATACACCAAACGCTTTATTTCTAGATATCTGAAAGACTGCGCTGTTATACCCCATTTTAAAAAAAAATCTTGAAACCCCTCAGACGTAAATAATGTTAGACCTACTATACGGGTCTAAATGTTTAGAGAAACTAGCGCTTAGATTTACTTTGGGCCATTTCCTAATTGACGCTTTCACTTTTTATTTGGTCATTAGCACTCTCCTCTTGCACTTTTAGACATCACACTAACATTCAAGTAGGCTCCTCTGTGGCTCTCAGATATGTTTGTGAGATATCTACCCTTGGGGAGTAAACCATGTTTTATGTTGGGAATCCTCAACACAAACTGCTCAATAGTATGTACATCCACACCTGCATCGTCCACTGGGAAACTCTAAAGGATATGTTTTTACAATTTTGCCTATGGCGGTGTTAGATGTCTACCTAGTTTATTACAGTCCCACCGCGCATTGCATGCCCTTCTCTTCTTGACAGTGTTTTCAATTATAGGTGGTTTTAGGAAAAAGTTAAAAATGTTTCTGTTAACCTATTGCCCCAGGGTGGATAAGACTGTCCTCTTCCCAAGTAATTTCAATACACCCTTTTTATGTTCCTACACAAACTATAGAAAGACATTGAATACCGACTAATTTTCTACCTTTGGGCCAATGTCTACATTAATTCAGTCAAAAGGACCATATCACCATTTAAAAAAAACAAATGGGCAGTGTAGATTGTCGGCCTATAAACCCCTCTTGTGGCGATAGGTCTCGCCCACTTGTTTGAGGTACGGCATGACTAAGTTTATCAAAACTCCTTTCCGTCCTCAGTCTGGCCCTGCAAGTGTTGCCTTTTATCTCAACAGGAACAAGATACAGAATTATGGATGGATAACAGTGAATACAGGGAGGTTTGGCAGTTCGGGCTGGAATTTTTCCATGAAGCAAAAAAATTATGAATAACAGTTGCACGTCCTTTGTTGTCGTGAAATGTTGATAATGTTATTCTTTTGGGGCCAGATGTAGGTAGCCCTTTACCGGTCAGAAACGGCAGAAAATAACGATTTTCGGCCGTTTGCGACTGGTAAAGGGCCATGGAGATGTAGGGGCAAAAAAAACATACATTTTCGGTAATTTTACAGAATCGGTAATTTTACTGAATCGGTAAAATTACAGAATCGGTAAATTTACCGATTCTGTATATTTTACCGATTCAGTAAATTTACCATTCGGTAAAAATACCGAAAAAATTTTTTGTGATGTAGGTAGCACTTCTAACAGTGCTACAGGGCCTTTAGAATTCGGTATTTACCATGCAATACAATTGCATGGTAAATTACGAATTCTTGTGTACATGCACATCTGTGCATGTACACCTGTGCCATGTGGCACACAGACATGCCCCAAGGGCATGTATGTGTGCCACATGGCGCAAAAGCCAGTTACAGGGGTGCAACAGGGTGTCAAAGTGACACCCTGTCCCCCTTAGCAATTCGGTATTTTTACCGATTCGGTAAATACCGAATCGGTATTTGCTATTGAATCCTATGGGCTTCAAGGCCCATAGGATTCAATAGCAAATACCGATTTGGTATTTACCGAATCGGTAAATACCGAATCTTACCGATTCGGTAAAAAAAATGAATTTTTACCTACATCTCATTTACAGATTCATAAATATCGAATCGGTAAAATTCGGTATTTATGAATTAATCTCTAATTGTTCACAAATTAGACTCACGGTTTTTAACGATTGAGTTTGGTAACGTTTATAACAGACACCTTGCAAGCGCCGTTTTTGACATGTTGTTTTCCTTTTTTTAACCGGATTACTGGGCATTATGCACACGTTCACCAACTAGACCTACAATTGCATTGAGTTGTCATTGCGATTTGTTACTTAGCCTTACTCTTACAGCCACATGCATCAAGCTAAAAACCGGTCGTAAACAGGCAGATTCTCAGAATCTGCCCCTTTGCGACCAGTATTTTTGCATTTGGAATGCATCATCCCAAAGGCAAAAATCGCAATTTAAGGAATCTCTAAATTGAGATTCCTTAAATTGCGATTGCATTTAAGGAATCCCAAATTGAGATTCCTTAAATGCAATGCATCAAAGTAAAAAAAATAGTGATTTCGCTAATAGGAGTAGCAAATTACCATGAAGTTGAACTTCATGGTAATTTGCAAAAACTTTGAAAAATGCACTTTTGTGCATTTTTCAAAGTTTCATGTTGCGCACACACATGTTATGTTATGTTATAGGGTCTCTTTTATAGCGCACGGCTACTCCAAGGAGTGTCCCGGCGCTTTGGCAAAGAGAACTGGAAAAAAGTACACAACACAGCAACTCACGAGGGCCGAAAGAATATTATTGGGAGAAAAGCCAGGTCTTCAACTCCTTTCTGAAAGAGAACAGACTGTTGGCTTTTCTTAGGGAAACGGGGAGCTCATTCCAGCATCGAGGTGCCAAGTATCGAAAGGAGCGACCTCCAATACGAGCGCGTCTGATGGGGGAACAGCGGCTTTGGCCAACAAGGCCGACCGCAGAGTCCTCCTAGGAGCGTAGAAGGCCATGCGCTTCCCAATGTATTTTGGGCCAATCGAATGAAGGGCCTTAAAAGCAAGGGTCAAAACCTTGAAAGTAATTCTCTTAGAGACAGGAAGCCAGTGCAGTCTCTTGAGCAGCTCCGAGGCTTTTGCCCTACGCTGAAGACCAAAAATGGCTCTTGCAGCAGAATTCTGCATGATCTGCAGACGTGCCAGAAGATATTTGGGCAGTCCGAGGTAAAGGGCATTTGCGTAGTCCAAACGCGAGCCTATCAAAGCCTGAACAATGATTTTCTTATGTTCCCTTTTTGGCACGCCAACCAGTTGACCCTGTTCAAACGCTGTTGAAAACTGACCTGCTCCAGAGACCCTCCGGTCCTCCCGCCTGTCTCCCGCTGCCCAGCTGCTCTGTTACCATCTCGAGCCGGGCCGCCGTGTGGAGTGTGGCGAGGGGCTGCCTAAAACTTCCGGCAGCCCTTGAGGTCCAGAGCGGCATCACCCAGTGCCAGGAGGCGCATAAAAGCGTCACTAGTCCCGGGGAGCGGGGCTTCCCTTTTTGGCACTCCAACCAGTTGACCCTGTGCAAACGCTGTTGAAAACTGACCTGCTCCAGAGACCCTCCGGTCCTCCAGCCTGTCTCCCGCCGCCCAGCTGCTTTGTTACCATCTCGAGCCAGGCCGCCGTGTGGAGTGTGGCGAGGGGCTGCCTACAACTCTCGGCAGCCCTTGAGGTCCCGAGCGGCATCACCCAGCGCCAGGAGGTGCATAAAAGCGTCACTAGTCCCGGGGAGCGGGGCTTTCCTTTTTGGCACTCCAACCAGTTGACCCTGTGCAAACGCTGTTGAAAACTGACCTGCTCCAGAGACCCTCCGGTCCTCCCGCCTGTCTCCCGCCGCCCAGCTGCTCTGTTACCATCTCGAGCCGGGCCGCCGTGTGGCGAGGGGCTGCCTACAACTCTCGGCAGCCCTTGAGGTCCCGAGCGGCATCACCCAGCGCCAGGAGGCGCATAAAAGCGTCACTAGCCCCGTCTCGCGGGACGCCGGGCGAAGCCCGGGCCAAGGGCGGGCCCGTTGTTGCCCGTTAGTGACCGGTAAGACCGGACCGGGCAACCCCCCTTTAGTTCATCACAAGGTAAATTGTTCTATTTATCCTAGGAACATCCTTCCTCCAGCCAACAAGTACTGTATAAATCTCAGCTGGACATATAGTAGGAACTATCTCCTAGGTCTCTACGGAATATAGTGTAAACCTTAGGCTAGGCCACCATGACCAGAGGGAGCAGGAGTAAAACTGCAATGAGCATCGCCCAGATTACAGGTCCGATCGACCAATTCATCTCTCGAACTAACGAGGCAATCGATCAGAGTATCTCTCTGCTGGAGCGCAGGGTATCCCAAGACCTTGCGAACGCGAGACGCTCTTTCATGGGCCTCCTGGCTTCAGCGGTATCCCCTATCCAGCAAGGTCTCAATATCCCTTTTTTGATACCATCTAAAACTGCAGCAGAAATCCATACCGTCCCTTGTACGGTGGATCTATCAGCCACCCAGCCTTCGTTAGATTCCCATGTGTCAGAGGACCTTGAAATCACCCCAGACTTACAGTTATGCCAATCGCAAGAGACAGCATCAGTCAAGCAGTCTCGTGGGGCTAGGGAGGGCGCTGTTCCAAAACGGGGGAAAGGCAAGAAAAACGCTAGTCTACCCAGATCTGGTGCCCCTTCAGAGACCGAGGCGGGGGAAGCCTGTACATTCTAGCCTGAGTGATCCAAAGGTTATCAACTCTCCTGTTATTAATTTAGTTGACTTGCCCGATAATCCTTCCATCATGGGCCAGGCGGGGGGTTCTTGTAGGACTTGCAACACCACCCCATACCTATTAGCCAGCATCAGGGAGCTTTTTATGCACCATTTAAAACCTCTGGAATGCAGTTTAATGCACCTCGAAAAACAGATAGCAATACTTTCTGCTACTCCACCCACTCAGTCCAGTCTAGTTCAAACAAAACAGGGGGGGGGGAACCTAAACCTCCTAATATAGCTCCTCAATCAGCACAACCAGGTCCCCGAGGTATGCCGACCAAAGCTGCTAAGGCTTCTACCACGCAACCTAAGCCCAATTCACCATCTGCTTCTTCCCAGTCAATTCCTGGTGTGGGCTTGGCTTCGCTTAGTACGGCCACTGTCCCGTCCCACGCCCCCTCAGGACTGGTGAAAGGTCCTGCCCAAGTAGCCAATAAAAATCAGACACCTTTTACACCTAAAACGCCGTGATTAAATCCCTCGGGGAGGTAAAAAAGGGAGCACGGCCTAGGCGCCCCATTCATCTTCCACCGGAGGCGTCCCCCTATACGGTTATTCTCACTGGGGTCCCAGAGCTATCCGATGGTACAGATGAACCATCTTGGTCTCTTCAAAACAAGGTTTTGCAGTGGCTTAGCCTAAACAGGCCCCTACAGCCCCGTTACTCAAGTAGAATCTCTACAGTCAGCAGAGTAACATGGATCGGGGACGAACGTAAAACAATACAAGGTGACTGTATTATAGTAAACTGTGACGATCCAACTACGGTTGACTATATTTGTTCCTGGCCATCACTGGAAAAAAAGGGGGTAATTGATGCTCAACGTCTCTCCTTCTTTTACCCTCCAGTGAATAGTTATCAATATTTCCCTACATCAAATTGGCAACAAGCCCCAGAAGGGTCCTGGAATCATGTGAGTATTAGATATAGAAACGGGAGTGGCAGGCTCAGTCTTGGCATACAAGCAGAATTCACTTTCCTATCGAGGGATGGTGGGGTTTCCCAACCAGAAATCGCTATGATTGCCTGGAAATGGTTGATTGACCGTTAGCAAACCCAGATAGCATAAACCAGGTCCCTAGAGTTTCTGGCGTTCTATCCCGTCCTGGAATACAATTAGACCCGACTGAAGGCCATACTATTTTACAATTAATCCCGACTACACTAAATGCTAACAAAGTCAGAACTACGTTAGATACTTCTCCTGCCTATTCCAATACAATGGTGGATAGATCCCCGGTGGTTTCTATCTGTAAAAACGCCCTTAACTTCCACCAGATCAAGGACTCTGACCACAGGATAGAGACCGCGGTCTCTTCGGTGTGTTCGCTCACGCGTGCACCCGACCTCTCGTCAGTTGAAACCTTACCTCCTCAGCCAAATGAATTTCTGCTTACTACTAACCTGAGCTTTTCAATCTTGTATTGGAATGTTGCAGGTTTACGTACAAAAATGACTCTGCAGCCGTGGTTAGACACGGTAAACGAGCATCAGATAGTCTGCCTTCAAGAAACGTGGTCAACTACTCCCTATCATCTAGTGGGTTACAAAACTTTCCACATACCAGCTAGTCAGGGTGTCTCGGGTAGACCAAAGGGTGGACTGGTAGTTTATGTTGCTAATACTCTGTCTCCCACAGCGATATGTAGGTCTAAAGAAGAGCCGAGTTATCAAATTTTACAACTAACCTTTAATAATAATAGTACCTACTTCTTGGTTAACTTTTATAATAATCTTGAAACAATGGATTGTATAAATATCCTCAATGAAATTACCACTTTTTTATTAACTCAGCGCAATAAGCTTTCGACAACCCCAGTATATGTGATCTGGGGCGGCGATTTTAATCTCCCACTGTGCACTAATTATAAAAATGGAAACTGTGGCCTACTGGATGAGCCTGGCAGTCCATTGTCTCACTTTGCACATACTATCTGCGGAAATAGTCTAAATGAGTGCCTCTTTTCATTAGAGCTTGATTTCGCCAAAGATCTTGTAGAACCTTCAATTGACTTTTCACCAACTTTTCATGGTAGGGGGCTGTCAAGTACCATCGATTACATCATGTCCTCCCAGAGTATGAAGGGTCAAGTGGCAAATTTTCGAACCGGGTCAGATGTCAGTAGTGGCCATTTTCCAATTAGCGTCGTAGTTGTACCAAAAAATGTTTCCTTACAATCTAACATCACCAGTTTCTTAACACAAAATTCATTAACTATGAATAAGGTGAATGGCTACTCCGTTAAATGGGCAAAGATAGATCCAGCCGAAATCACCGGGAGGGTTCTTGCAAAAGCCAGACCCTGGGTTCTTGACTGCTTAGCACCAGATTCTACCCCCCAAACAATCATGGCCAGTTTCCATAAGATCTTGGCGGTAATCAGAGAGGAGCTCATAGGCAAACACAAAAAAAAAAGGGGACAACTGAAAGATGGTTTAACCCGCAGTGCCGTAAGGCACTCTCCAATCTAAAGGCAGCCCTCCGCAGAACTACGAGGGTCACTTTGGAAATTTCCAACCTAAGGAAACTTTACAACTTAGCCAGAGTATACTCATACATGCCCTGGTTACTCCGCATTTGGACTACGGCAATGCCCTTCTGTTAGGTCTAAGCCGAAAATGTCTACATCAATTACAGTGTGTCCAAAATGCTGCTGCCCGCATGGTGCTGAATCTCCCTCGTAGGGCTTCCGGAAAAACAGCATTACAAAAACTTCATTGGCTTCCCATTGAGGAACGCATCAAGTTTAAAGCTCTATGCTTTGCCCATCGCATTGCACAGGGAAAAGGGCCGAGCTACCTACGCAACCTGTTGACTATTCATCGCCCCACCAGGAATCTTAGATCCGCTGGCGCGATGCTGTTTCAACTCCCGCGCATACGTAAAACCAGGATGGGTGGTAGCTCCTTTCGCTTTCTTGTAAGCAAGCACTGGAACAATCTCCCGTTAGAACTACGTATGGAGCCCTCTGAAACAAGATTCAGACGCCAACTTAAAACTTACCTCTTCCCAAAGTAATAATGGTTCGTAGCCCTAGACTTCTCTTGGGCCTCTGACCTCAGCCTCTTCGGGACTCTGGAGCATTTCTTAGCGCGGGGACACACTGTCTTAAGTGTAACCATGCGCTTTATAAGTGTTTTTATTATTATTATTATTATTAGAGTGGAACGCAGGAGGGAAATTAAGCAAAAACTCTGGTCACAACTACACGACAGCTGTCATAATAAAGACAGCGTCCTTTTTTGGCGTGTTATTAGATCTCCCTTTCTGGCTGACTCATCGACGGGGCAGCATTTAGATGTCGCAGTGTCAGCAGCTGAATGGGTTACCCACTTCTCAAAAATTTTTGGGGACTGTCAACCTGAGCCTCCCGGGGAGGACCGGCGTGGAGGAAGTAAGCCGGGGCGTAGCAACTTCCCGATTAACATCTACTTCGACCATGCAGAGGTCGCCAAAGCCCTTAAAGCGTCCAAATCCGGCAAGGCACCTGGGCCTGACGGTGTCCCGCTGGACTTTTTTCTACATAACTTTGACCTGTGGTCTCCACTCCTTACCCAGGTCTTGGTGGCAGCAACAACAACCGGGCTGATAGAATCATGGTCGACATCCATTTTGCTCCCTATCTTCAAGAAGGGCAACCGTAACGATCCCGCCTGCTACAGGCCTATCTCCCTCCTGGACTCCATGGGTAAAGTTGCGGGTCGGGTGGTATTGGAACACTTCAAGCCTGAGCCAAAACCAATAACATCATGACCGACCTGCAATACGGATTCCAGGAGGGTCTTGGGACCATAGAGCAGGCCTTGAATCTTGCCCTCCTGATTGGGAAGTATGTGGGAGCCAAAAGGGGTAACATCTTTCTCGTGTATGTAGACCTCAGTGCATCTTTCGACTGTGACCTGGACTCCAGACTATGGGCAAGCCTTAGGGACCTTGGGGTGGACCCAGCCCTCATTGTTTTCCTCCGAGAACTTTACTCCGATGCAACGGCGTGTGTCAGATTTGGGGTTAACGGCGACCTGTCCCCATCTTTTTCCATCACAAAAGGGGTCAGGCAGGGCTGCGTACTGGCTCCCTTCTTGTTTAATCTTTATACCAACGGCCATGAGGTGGCCATGCTAGAAGGGAGCCAGGATCTACCTCAGATTAATCACCGCCCAATTCCAACACTGCTATACGCAGATGACTCAGTTATTTTTGCCAGAACATTGATCCAACTCCAAAAACAACTTAATAAATATTGTTCTTTTATGGGCTCTCTTGGCCTTAAAGTCAACATAAAAAAGACTTTTGTTATGCACTTTGGCCCCAAGGTCAAGTATCCCAAACCAATTTTTGTTGAGAAAACAAGGCTGGAAAAAACATCAGTTTACCCGTATCTAGGTATACTGGTGGACGACACTCTAAGTTGGAGACAGGCCATGGCCAGCAGAAAACTTCTCTTCCAGCGAGCAACAACGGCCCTGGTCTCCTTTTTCAGGAAACTCGGTAAACCAGCTCCCACGGAACTGCTTAAGATTTACTACGCAAAGTGTCACAGTGTAGCCACCTATGGCGCGAGAGTTTGGGGATATGGTCCAATAGATCCAATCCAAACGATAGAGAACGGGTTTGTCAAGTATTTGTTGGCGCTCCCACCAAAGTGCGCCAACATATGCATCCCATAATGAGCTAGGTATGGACTATGTTATTGACACCATTCGTTGCCAACCTATTCTTTTATGGTACCGTATATGGACAAAAGTCAGTGCCATCTAACGCGCTCTTTGATCATGGACTGTATGGACTTAACAAACTGGCAAAAGATTCCATGGCTAGTTTATGTGGGGAACTTCTTTAGAGACCTTGGTCGCAGCTCCTTCTTCGAGGACCCACCTAGCATGGAGGATATCTCGAGAAAGGAGCTAAAGAGGATGTGTTTGGGACACCTAAGAGAACTTTGTAGCTCAATTGAGATCTTAAAACCCTCCAATTCCCAAATCCGTGCAGTCCAGACTGATATAGGCATGCAACCGTACTTATCGTTTCACCTGTCCAACCACGAGAAATATCTTTTGACAAGGTTTCACTTCAACTCTTTCTTTCGTTTGGTTTCCTTTCCACAAACACAGAGCTGGTCGAATGCCATCACGAATTGC
The DNA here is from genome assembly GCF_964263255.1 of Lissotriton vulgaris. NCBI lineage: Eukaryota > Metazoa > Chordata > Amphibia > Caudata > Salamandridae > Lissotriton > Lissotriton vulgaris. The sequence continues at coordinate 678,045,484 of NC_141700.1, read as the reverse complement.
CCTTGTGCGGTGTATCCCCCCAGTCAACAATCCACACTATCTTGTTTTGCAAATTCTATAAGTTACCACGAAAGTCCTGGATTCTACCACTCCTCCGTTTAATTGGCCTAAGGTCGTGTCACCCAGCATTTATGTCTCTACAGCTCCTGGACTCAGAATGCTTTGCAAAGTGCATAGTTACTTTTTTAAAAGCTTGCATTACGAAACGTCGTGCTCTTGGTTAATCTTTTTACATGTCCACATATTTTATTCTTATGTATGTAACTGTTATCTTCAAGTGTTATATTTGTTCCTGTAGTATATTTTATCAATCTTAATTTATTTTTTGATTCTGATTCCGTCAGTAATATCGTTTGATTCTTTATGTATTGTGGAAATTTTATTTTTTGTTTTGAATTTTCTTTTTATTAAATTCATTGTCATTTTTATGTACTTTTTATGGTTGCAAAACAAGTGGTAACCGAATAAAAGATTATGAAATGAAATGAAAATTCTCTTAGAGACAGGAAGCCAGTGCAGTCTCTTGAGCAGCTCCGAGGCTTTTGCCCTACGCTGAAGACCAAAAATGGCTCTTGCAGCAGAATTCTGCACGATTAGAAGGAAACATGTCCTGAGGCCACCATGTCTTCCAACTGGGATCAAGCGGACATCCGAAAAAAAGCAACTCCCATTTATCGAAGTTGCATTTCAGACTGTGCTGCTGAAACCAGTCAAAAACAGCGCCCAGGCATTCTTTGATCCGACTACCGTCGAAGGCCTCACCCTTATTGCATGTAAAAAGGAGCTGGGTGTCATCATCATAAGATATGATCCGGGCACCAAAGGATTCCGCCAACGCCGCCAGAGGGGCCATATAGATATTAAAGAGGGTGGGGCTCAGGATAGACCCCTGAGGAACCCCCACCTCCAGCGGCGGCATTTCGGCGGAGAACGGAGGTGCCCAGACCACTTGTCGGCGGCCGGTCAGAAATGACTTAAACCAGTTCCGCGCCGTCCCACGAAAGCCGATCTCCCAGAGTCTTAAAAGGAGACTGTCGTGGGGAACGGTGTCGAAAGCCACCGACAAATCCAACATAACCAGGATAGCCTTACCCCCAGAGTCAAGAGTCTCTCTGATGGCATCGGAGATCTCGAGAAGGGCTGTCTCCGTGCTAAAATTAGCACGGAAGCCCGATTGAGAATCATGCAAGATGTTATTGCTCTCGATGAAGCTGGAAATGGAGAGATGCACGTGCTTCTCAATCACCTTTGCCAGAGCAGGGAGGAGGGAGATCGGTCTATAGTTGGCATGGATAAGGGGATCCAAAGTGGGCTTCTTAAGCAGCGGCAAGATCAAGGCATGTTTCCAAGTCAGAGGTACCTCTCCCGTGATCAGGGAGGAATTAAGCAGCGGATTAAGCAAGGTGTTAACTGCAGGCGCTACTCTCTCCAAGCATTTTCCTGGACAAGGATCAAGTGGCGAGCCGGATTGTAGCCGAGACAGGAGATCAAGAGAAGTAGCAGAAGGCATGGGAGGAAAAACGGAGAGAAAAGGACCTTTCCCTTCCAGTGAAAAGGGTGAAGTGGTCAGGTGGCTAGCAGCTGAAATAGAGGCAGTATCAGGGAAGGAATCCTGAATGGATTTAATTTTATTTATGAAAAAATCACCAAGCTGGCTAATCCAAGCTTCGGTGTGAGAATGGGAGGGCGTACTCAAGGAAGGGGAGGTGAACTCTTTTACTATCCTAAAGATTTCTTTACTCATGTTTTCAGCTTCATCGATTCTACACTCCAGGTATACTTTTTTCCATCCATAATATGTTTATGATAAAGCCTAATAGCATCCCTATATTTTACTTTATCACCAGGGTCATACATGTGCCACCAAGCTCTTTCAGCCTTCTTACAGTCTTGGCGCATCTTACCAAGAAAGGGAGTAAACCAAGGGGCCGAGGCATGCCTACCCACAGACTTAGCTGGCTTTCCAGGGGCTAAATCCTCAAATCTGGCTATCAGCCACTTCTGGACCAAGTCAAGATTTTCTTCCAGATTACCAGATAGCTGACAGGGATGACGGCGGAGAGCATCAGACAGCATTTCCGCCGTAACCTGATGAAATGGCCGGGCCACCCCTCTAACATCTTTCAGCGATCTTGTGCAAGTCATAGCAGAGGAAGGAATACGAAAATTAATTAAAAAGTGATCTGACCATAGGACTGGAAGCGGCGGGAACACATCAATCAGCCTAGTCGAAAATATCTGGTCAATAGTATGGCCTTTGCTATGGGTGGACTGGTGATGTAGGGAGCCAGCCCTAAAGAGGAGGCAATGTCCTGCAACTTAATAGTATCAGGATCCGCTGTATTATCCATGTGAAGATTCAAGTCTCCCAATAAAATGCAGTGCTCAGATCTAGGGCAGGGCATGGAGAGCGCCGCCTGCAGTTCATCAAAAAAAGATGCCGAGGGGGGGCGTGGCTAGCAGCCAACGATGGCGGCCGCAGCTTAGGGAGGCTCCCGGGTAAAGACGGCTTTCCGCATTAATCCGTACAATTATCCTGATCTACTCCGGCTACAAAGGGTGGACCGGACCCAGAGACCGTGCAGCGAACGTCTCCAGAACTTTCCGGTGCGGCGACAGTCCGAACCAGCACTTTACCGCTGGCCGACGACGGAGGAGGAGCCGGGCCTACACGCGACCACGAGACCGCGGAGCCACAGTTTGGGCGACCCAGCCGGAAGCGGCCTGAAGCCGGGGCCGAGGGACCGGAAGTGTCGGCTCATCAATTGCTTCCTTCCGAAGACCCGCGGAATCTCTCCGCAGCGACCAAAACTCGTGAGCCCACTCTACAATCACCTGTTGACCCTCGCCGGGCGTAATAAGCGCTGCCAGAGACTCAGAAGACGACAAGTCCTCTAGGCTCGTCGCCGCCATTACCCGGCGAAGAAGACCGGGAAAATCACTGTGCCGCCTCGACAAGAACTGCACCATGTCGCACAGAGGCCCCAAAAACGCAACAACCCAGGCCAAGCTGGACAAATTTGCGTACGACAGACGCTCGCCCTCACAGGAACAGCGCAAAACCGTTGGAGGGAAAATCGCGGAGGCCGAGGTGGTGAGGAAAGCCACACTGGACGATGTCCTGGCGGCGCTGGCGCAGGTACAAGAGACTGTGGGGGCCACGGCGACTGAAGTCACCTTAATCAGGGCGGATCTGCAGAAGATGAACGAACGGGTCAAGCAAGTCGAAGTGGTCAGGAAATCGCTGGTCGAAGATGTGTCCGAACTGCAGATTGCTATGGAACGCCTGCAAACGGACAACAAACTACTCAGGGACAAACTGGACGACCAGGAAGGTCGCTCACGATGCAATAATGTCCGTATTCTAGGCGTTCCGGAATCGGAAGACACTGGGGCCCTAGACCTGTATGTGGAAGATCTGGTAAAGACTCGACTCCAGCCTAAAGGCCTGTCAAACTTTTTCTCGGTCGAAAGAGCCCACCGTGTTCCGGGAGGGAAACCCAGGACCGGGGGCCCACCGCGACCAATACTGGCGAGGTTGTTCAATTTCCGAGACAGGGACGCCATTTTGCAGGCTGCAAGAGTGGCGCCGACCATTCAAATCCAGAACTCCAAAATCGCTTTCTTCCCGGACTACACAGCGGAGGTGTCGAGGAGGAGGAGAACATTCCTGGAAGTCAAGAAAACCCTACGGGAGAAAGAGCTACCCTACTCAATGATATTCCCGGCCAAGCTACGGGTGGTAGCGGACAAAAAAGTTTGGATTTTCGATTCTCCCGACACGGCCCGGGATTGGCTGGAAGGTTGGCACACCGTTGGACGACAGCGCAGGACGAACAGACCGGAGTCGGATCGCAGAGGAGGCAGCAGAAATGGCTCGCAGGCATCTGGGCGTGTGGAGGGCGCAGAACACTCGCCTTCCCATGGATTTGAAGGGGGAGGCGAAAATGAGTGACTCCGTCGGCGGCCATTGAACTGACCGAGCTCGCCAATCACCGGCCAAACTTTGTGTTTCACAGCTGCACGTTGACTCTGGCATGGCAACCCCGAGAGCCTACAGGGGAGCCGCCAACCCGGGGAGACGCTCTCCCCCTTACACGCAAGTACTCTGGTTTGGGGATGGGTAAAGCACTCTGCTCAGTTGGGGTGGCGGGCAGTTGAAGGTCCGTTAAGCAGGGGGGCAGGGAGGGGGGACTGTTTTGAATGGTTTCTGTTAGGAATGTGCACAAAGGGTCGAGGACATTGTTTCAGGGCTTATGGAAATCGGGAGACATTGTTGAGAACAGACAGTGACACTATGCCCCCATAAAGATTCTGAACGCCTCGCTGCGCGACGACGCAGCCGATAGACCAGTCTCATCTTTGGGGCGCTACCGCGTGTGTCTCATACTCCCCGATGGCTAACAATACTGTACAGGCAGGGGGATTGAACCCCGCTGATGCACAATGCCCACCACTGACCTTGATGTCCTGGAATGTGAGAGGCCTGGGGGACAAGGTAAAACAGGGATTGGTTCTAACTGCTATTAAACGCCTGCGGCCTACTGTGGCCCTACTGCAAGAAACACACCTGGTGGGAGGGGCTACTAAAGCCTTAGATAGGCGAGGTTACAAAATGTGGGCACACTCTGCATTCACGTCCGGCTCCAGGGGGTCCGGCATTCTCGTGCAGAAAAACTCACGATTCCTGACCCTGTCCACCAAAACTGACGACCAGGGCTGTTTTGCGGCCGTGCAGGGACAATGGGAGGGGAAACTCTTCAATCTAGTGTCAGCGTATGTTCCACCGGCTTTGCACTCAGTCCACCTCCCGAGACTAGGGGACTTCCTCTTAACTCTCCCCGAGGGTGAGATAATTCTGGGGGGGGACTTCAATGCTGTCTTAGACCCACAACTGGATAAATACCCCGCTCCAAACCAGACTGGGGGGGAAACATATTTCCGACGATTCACCACGGCCATGGGCCTGACAGACATTTGGAGACACCTACACCCGGGCATGCAGCAATACACTTTTCATTCCACGGTGCACGGAAGCCTGTCCCGCATAGATTACTTCCTGTCACTAGGGGAGGCCCTTTGCCGTGTGGACACCTCAGTGATTCACCCCAGAGGTATTTCCGACCACTCACCGCTCACACTAACACTTTCCCTACAGACGAGAGCACGTAGGCGCATTTACCCCATGCACGCATCTTATCTTAAGGTTCCACAGGTTCGAAAGGCACTCAAGCACGCCACAAAACACTACTTCCTTGAAAACGCACAGTCCGTGCATTCCCCGGCAACGCTTTGGGAGGCCTATAAAACAGTTCTGCGGGGCCAAGCCATTAACACCATAACCGGGCATAAAAGACAGCAATCGCAAGATCTGGCCGACCTGGAGATCGCTTTGCGGGAACGGACCGAGGCTCATGAATCCCACCCTTCTCCCTCTACCCTGCACGCACTCACTCTCCAGCAACAGCTTTACAATGACCACCTTCGGTCGGTAGTTAAGGGTCACATCACCGACACTCAGAACAGGGTCTACGAAGTGGGGGACAAGGCGGGGAAGATGCTGGCATGGCTCGATAAGCGTGAGGGCAGCTCCAGGGGGATCCAACGTCTAAAAGACGAGCAGGGGATGACACACCCTGATCCGAGACGTATAACAGAGCTACTTGCGACCTATTTTGAGCAAGTGTACACCCCGACACGTCAGATTACACCTGAGGATGCCAGGGCACTCCTGGCGCCGATTGAGGTCCAGACCCTATCACCAGAGGTATCGAGCGACTTGGAGGCGGACATCACAGCCGACGAAATTCAGATGGCCATTATGGCACTGAACCCGGGCAAGGCATCAGGACCGAACGGGATACCGGTAGAATGGTATCAGGCGATGCCGGACACCCTCAGCACACACTTGTTGGGGATGTTCAAGGACTGTCTGGAGGGGGGCTCCCTTCCGCTAGACCAGCGTGTGGCGACCATTGTGACAATCCCCAAACCGGGTAAGCCACCGGAAGATTGCTCCTCATATCGACCCATTTCCCTCTTGAACGCGGAAGTGAAAATCCTGGCCAAGCTCCTGGCACAGAGGATCCTGCCCCATCTGTCCTCGATTATACACCCGGATCAGTCTGGGTTTATGCCGCACAGGAACACAGCTCAGAATTTGCGGCGACTGCATGGTGTCCTGGCCAGATCTGATGATATCAACGCGCCGGCGGTGATCCTGGCGCTTGATGCCAAGATGGCGTTTGACCTGGTGGAGTGGGAGTACCTCTTCGAAACGTTGAAGCGTATGCGGTTTGGGCCTCACTTTCTGGCGTGGGTCAGACTGCTGTACACGGCCCCAGTGGCCCACGTAGTGGCGAATGGCCATATTTCACGCACTTTCCCGCTGGGGAGGGGCACACGACAGGGTTGCCCTCTATCACCACTACTGTTTGCCATCTCGCTAGAGCCCCTGGCGACTCTCATACGAGCCTCTCCCCTCCTCAAAGGTATACCGGGGACCGGGGGTTGGGAAGACCGCCTGTCCCTATACGCAGATGACATGCTGCTGTATCTAACAGAACCCGAGGAAGGGATACCGGCCCTCTTGCGCATTTGCGACACGTACGGCAGGATCTCCGGCTACACGCTAAACTGGTCTAAGTCGGAGTTATACGTCTTACGAGGTCCAGCTCCGACTCTCGACGATACTTGCCCACTACGACTGGCGGGATCATCCTTCAAATACCTAGGCATATACGTTACTAAGGACTCGACAGAATTCACAGACAAAAATCTAAAGCCGCCCTTAGAAAGGCTCAAACGCGATGTTGAGTTCTGGTCCGGCCTGCCGCTAACACTCCTGGGTCGGGCAGCACTTTACAAGATGATGGCGCTGCCGCGCTTTTTATATGTCCTTGAGAATTCACCCTACCCTATGCCTCCCAAGTTCTTTCAGAAGGTGGCAGCACTGGTCTCCAACCTACTATGGGGCGCCCTTCCGGCAAGAGTGGCACAATCCAAATTACGCAGGGACTGGTACAGCGGAGGCATTGCGCTACCAGACCTAAAACTGTACTACTGGGCAGCACACCTCAAACCCATTAATCAATGGATCCACGCACCACATACCGAGCCGGCATTTCATTCAGACAGGGTACAGTTGGGCGCGGAAGGTCTGCTGGGTCCGCTGTACGATCGCCGCAAAATACGGACTCTGGTCGGCCCCACCAAATTAACTGTGCAGATATGGCACGCTGCGACGGCAGCACTAGGCTGGAAAGGGACAATCACTAAGATGACGCCACTGTGGGACTCCCGCGCACTGGGCAACCTGAGGAACACCAAAGGTTTCACACAATGGGACACGATAGGTATCTCCACGGTGGGCGATCTGTGGGAGAGGAATGAGGTGATCCCCTTTGCCCGCTTGAAAGAACTCTATGAGCTCAACGACAGGGAACTCTATAGGTACATTCAGGTCCGCCATGCCCTGCTTGCGGCCATCCCAGCCGACACACCATTGCCAGAATCCTCGCCCTTGGAGGATCGCCTACTCACAGATTGCATGATAGAGCGGGCGACGTCCCTCATTTATCGTAAATTACTTAACAACTCCCCCGAACCCACATCACACCTAAAAGAGAAATGGGAAGGGGAGATTGATGACATGGATGAACATGAATGGAATGAGGCACTTGGGTCCCCCAAAGAAGTAGGCATCTCAGCACGCATGCGACTGGTGCAATTTAAGATCCTGCACAGGGTTTATTATACAAGGACAATGCTACACCGCATACACAGAGCGCCGCATCCCTACTGTCTACGAGGGTGCGGGGAGGAGGGCACGTTCTTTCACACCATATGGGACTGCCCCAAGATCCAGGAATATTGGAAACAAATACTCCGTACACTCTCACAGACGCTAGATCACTCTATACTACCCAACCCGAGAAGGTGCTTGCTGAACATTTGGGAGCCCACTGACTTGTCCCGTTATGAACAACTCTGGGTCACAGCAGGGCTAATGGTAGCGAAACGTGATATAGCGCAGCGCTGGGGGGCGGTAGACCTCCCAAAAAAATCCCAGTGGTGCCTGAACATGGATCGTGTGATGTTAACCGAACGGGCAGGGTACTCCAACCGAGCCTGTCCGGGGAAATGGAATAAGATATGGCTGAAATGGAACGAATATAGAGGGGACATCTGCGAACCCTTACGGGAGGATGATCAGGATGATTCCGATGATGAGGTTGAGGAAAGGTAATTTAGACGGGAGGTAGGAGAGGGATGGAGGCCTTGACGGTGGCGGGAGGCCTCTTACTGGAACCTAAACTGAGGACTCGAGGGGGGGGCATATGTGGGACGCAGAGGCATGCATGTATTGAACGGGGATGCAGGATCTCCATGCTCCCAAGGAACATCAGTAACCTGAAATGCACTGATTCATGCCGGACCGTATTGTCATTCCTACCTGTTGATGTTATGTGTTTGTTATTTTTAAAAAAAAAAACGAAAAAACTCCATCAAAACCTCACTTCCTGCATTGAATAATTGCTTAACAGGCACTTTTATTTTTTCAGTACGCCTCATCATGACTTTAATGTAACTATGACTTTAATATCCGTTTTACTGAAAATATTGTATGCAATGATCCTTTGATAGCGGCCGGCCCACAGGGTTGTAGGCACTCCGCTGTGTACTATGCAAAGTGCAATAAAGGTTTTGGAAAAAAAAAAAAAAAAAGGAGCCGAGGGGCCCAGGTGCTCTATAGATAAGGATCCCAACGCATGTTTGACAGGGAATTAGCCCGAGGGTAAAACCTAAGGCTTAACAGCCCGCGATATTATCAACGGGAAAAGTCGTGCAAGGGAAACACTTATCCACAATCAGTGCCACACCCCCGCCCCTGCCTTCCACTCTATCCCTCCTAAAGATAGTGTAATCCGGAGGTATGGCAGTCACCAGATCTGGACCAGAGCACTCTCCCAACCAGGTCTCAGTTAGAAACAGACAGGATGTTTTAGAGTCCGACAACAAGTTCCAGATGTCAATGGAATGTCTACTGAGGGATCTGGTGTTAAGGAGAAAGCATTGATTGTACGTGAGTGGGGTCTCGAGTAAGATTCCCTCCTGAACAGGAATGCGCCAGCCGCAACCCGAACAGCCCTTCCTAAGAGTTCGACCACCCGGGAAGACATGATGGCATTTAGTAGTAAGTCTTCGCAGCGCAAATAGCTCCGTGGAAGATAGGAGAGCATGATGACAGGAAATGCACACACGCCCCAAAAATATGAAGAGAGAAAAGAAAGAGGCCAGCAGTCCTGCCTCTTCCGCCTACGAGACGCTGACGAGCGCAGACGGGCAGGACTCTGGCACGACTCAGGCGCAGGGAGGGCGCTCCCGCTGCGCGTCACCGCTGCGCGCCAGGAAGAGTGCTTTAAATAGCCTGCTCTCAGAGTCAACGAGCGCAGGGACGCTCCAAGATGGCGGCGACACTTCCCTTCCTGATCCAAGATGGTGCTCCCCGCCCACAACCTCCCCGGAACCAGACCCGCAAAGCAGCGGTGGGGCTTCCGAGAAATTATGGTGCAAGTAAGGGGCAGGACAGGGTCAGTAAAAACAAGGGAAAATCAAAGCATAAAATGTAAAGTAAATGGAAAAAACGGGCAATTTAAAAATAAGCAGATAGCGCTCTAAGCGCACGCGACCAGCAGCGAGGCGCTGAGGCACACTCTAACCACAGGTCACCTTCACCAGGCTGCCCCCTCACTAACCGCGCCTTAAATAGCCTGCTCTTAGAGCCCACGAGCGCAGGGACGCTCCAAGATGGCGGCGACACTTCCCTTCCTGATCCAAGATGGTGCTCCCCGCCCACAACCTCCCCGGAACCGGACCCGCAAAGCAGCGGTGGAGCTTCCGAGAAATTATGGTGCAAGTAAGGGGCAGGACAGGGTCGCTAAAAACAAGGGAAAATCAAAGCATAAAATTTAAAGTAAATGGAAAAAACGGGCAATTTAAAAATAAGCAGATAGCGCTCTAAGCAGCGAGGCACTGAGGCACACTCTAACCACAGGTCACCTTCACCTTAGGGCATGTGTGTGCACAACATATGTGCGCAGATCAATTTCAGGGATGCAACAGGGTGTCCTTTTGACACCCTGGCACCCTTGAAATTGCGTTCTCAATTTACGATTCTCGAATTGAGAATCGCAAATTGAGAATGTCTTCCCATTCATTCATATGGGCCTCAAGGCCTATAGGAATGAATGGGGAGGTATTCCTTAATTGTGATTCACAATTTACGAGTCGCAATTAAGGAATGTTTAGAAATCGCTATTTTTTAAGCGATTTCTACATGCATAGGCTTTTGCGATTCCTTAAAAATCACATTTAAGGAATCGCAAAAGCCAACATTGATGCATGTGCCTGTTAGAGCGTTAAATAGGTTGCACCATGAGCTTTGTTTGGGTATACCACCATTTATTTACGTGTCACTTCCACCTATTGAGCACCATGAAAACTGTAGCACTGCATTCTGTAATTCTTGGATTTCCACATTTAAATGCACGTGCAACTTTTCACAGGAATTATCCCCTGATGAAGGGCAAAGCCAGAAATGCATTGGGGCACCTGCATTATGTGATTACCCATACTATAATAAGATGTATATGAGAAGAATCATATGAGCTATGCGCACGAAAGAAAAAGATGAAATAAATCATTAATGAAGACATCAATCTTGGAACAACATTTTTTGAATTGATTTTCTTAAGGAATTGCTTAGCGACAAATTTGTCACCAGGAGTGCTAATTGAGTTTGCTCTATAGTAACCAAGGAAAGGGTTTTTTGAAAATTCAGGGGAAATACTGGGCGCTCAGCTGGCTATTTTCGCAAGAGGTGTTATGGATGAGTATTTAGGCGAAGGTGCAATAAAGGGCGAGGGGATAAGCCCTATAACCCCCTCAATGTGTGAGTTGCAAAACAACCCACAAAGTGACAAATGGAACATGCCCTATGCACACTACAATATGAGTCAAAACACGAGTGTGTATACTATATGATCACAGTGCATTCTTAATACAATTGCCAAAAAAATAGAAAACACAGTTCGTTCAGATTGAACGGTGCCCGCGTTTAATTCAGACTTCATTCAAAAGGACATAACCAGCCAGGACGTATCCAGTTCCTGCGCACATAAACTACGTATCGCCATTCACTGCAAAGATTTCCTTAAGTGAATCTTTTCCTGTAGTGCCATCTGCCACCTTGCCTGCCTTACATCATCCGTTAGCGCCAGCCTTCACCCCGCCCTCCTGCTTTCCTCACACTGAGTACCCAGCCTGGGTCCATTGTGAGTATCTTCTTCTTCTCTTTCACCTGACCGGTGTTCTCACGGAATCCACTTGACTGTGCTCTCCTATTGTTTTTGTTCCAGATGTCCCTATATCACTAGGTCCCGAAGAGACCCTATATTGTTTTGAAGGGTCGAAACGCCGTCGACACTGAAGAGAACGAATCATTACACTAGCACTAATTATTATTTATAGTGCTGGAAGAAATTGTTGAAAATATTAAAGATCGTTTGTCAAAAATAATGGAAACCACGTTGTAATTGTCACAAATGTCACTACATTTTATTTTCTTGGTTCCAACTTTACACTGGGGACACTTCGCACTTATTATTTTGTACATAAGAAATTGTTTATCTCAAATAATTGATATAAATTTTCAAAAAGAAGAACGGTGTTCGTGGCTACCTCTTTGTCTGACATCCATTTGACCCAAACATATTGCCATTGCGCCTTTCTTCAAACTATCCATGTACCCAATCAATGTTTCCACAAGAACCACTCTTTCTCTTTATTTGGTAGCCATAGCAAAAAACCTTTAAAAGCTTCTGGAAAGTAGTGATTTAAAGTGCACGATAAAAACTGAGGATCAGCCGCGTATATAATCTTGATACTCAGCACTTACAGACCTCTGTCCAGCAGTTTCTACTTGTCATGCTGGTACATGCTTTAGCCACCCTGGAAGTGTGTCATGACGCTGCGTCACGGGGTCTGAGAGATGACGGAGAAATCAAAGCATAAACATTACCCGCATGTTAACCCTTCTAACTGTCCCTAAAAATACCCAGGCTTTCCTTTGGACACCTCTCTGGCACCATTTTTAGAACGCAAAGTTAAGTCAGTCCAAAGGTGAAGCAGAGAGGGTAGTGGCAGGCGCAAATCCTAGGGGCACCGTTTTTAGACCAGGAGGGGTAGGGTGGAGGTGTTAATTCTCCTATGGCAGGGTGGGCACGACAGGTGCAAATAAATTCTGGGACGCCGCACTAGTCTGGCACTGGGCGCACAGATCACGAGTGTGCGGCGGCCATGATAACTCACTTGGTAGGCTGGGCAGAACAGGTGCGGATTAGAAAAGATATTTAACCCTCCGAAAATGACATCTGACTGCAGGAAAAGCCAGATGTCTCTGCCTCGCCGGCATTAATCCTCCTTTGGAGTTCTAAGAATGTAATTTCCACGCCCTGACCCTCGTCTTTAATACTTGTCAATCAGAGAGTGAGCCTGGGAGGTAGTGTAGAGGGTTGAACAGCTGCTGCTGTGATCTCTGAACCACTTGCTGTTGTTGGGCCCGAGTGTGTGGACTGAACCGTTCTGTTTTCACCCAAGACAGTTTCATGAATATGTCGCCAATAACAGTTTTGATTATTGCCATATTGTATTGTAATTGCATTTATATAGCGCTTACTACCCCTGACGAGACTTCGAAGGGCTTTTCCAGCAAGTAGCACGCTACTTCGGAACCCATAAAGGATTAGTGGTGAATTAGTGTAATGAAATATGAAATTAATTTGAGCGGTGAATATGTTAGTATGTTAGTCTGTTATTTGGATTGAGAAGGATAGAAGAGGGAAAAGGTTTTGAAGTTATATAGCGCTTGCTACCTCTGGTGAGGTTTTGAAGCACCTTTAGGTGAGTATTTCGCTACTCTGGAACCAAAAAAGGATTATTAGTCTGGGAAAATATGAAATTAATTTCAGTGGTGGACACATTAGTGTGTTATTTGGATTGAGAAGGATAGTGGGGGAGGATAGGGTTTGCATTTATATAGTGCTTGCTACCCCTGATAAGGTGTTAAAGTACTTTTTGGCAGGTAGCACGCTACTCTAGAACCCCAAAATGGATTAGTGGTGAATTAGTGTAAGGAAATATGAAATTAATTTGAGTAGTGGAAATGTTAGTCTATTTATTTGGATTGAATAGGAATAGCAGAGGGATAGAAGAGGGAAGTGTCTAGAAAGTTACTTTCTTTACGTCGATCCAGCCCTTTACCACTTTAATAAAATATGCTGATAATAAAGGCACCATTAAAATCTGCACTTGGCCCCAAACAGTGTCAGACCGTGGGGAAAGCCTTCCTTGCATCTTGCTATCAGAACCACCCCCACATCAGAGATCTAGTGGGCATGTTGGAAACTGTGGAACCAGAAGGAATGGTTTTGAATCCTAGTTTCTGAATGGGAGTAAATTGTGTGATCTTAGACGTTCATTTTCTGTCTTTGGTTATCTTTACAAGATTGGAAGAATTTGGAATTCGGCTTAGAGTTTATAATAAAACTGGATTGGTTCCCACCACATGCTTATTGGACATTATGTCTTTGAAGACTAAACCCAGCCTCTAGGTTCACTCATCAAAATGTAGTGGGATAACCAAGATCCTAGGAACAAATAACAATTGTGGTTGTGGTTCTTCGGCTTCACCTAACTGTCTGATCTTGTGTAGATATCAAGCAAGTTGTATACATGTTTTTATGGTCGCAAATGGCAAAATAGCTGTGTTCGCACACACAAATGTTTTGAGCTATTTACTAAACCCATTTTAGGAATCAGAAATATGTTAACAAATTCTAAAATGGGTTTGGACTCCATATCGATTCAGTACTTGGAAGGGCATATTGGGAGTGTCACTTTCAAAAGTCCAATTAATATGAGTTCATCCCTGTTTACTTTAAGGAAAATGGGCCAATTAAAAAAAAAATAATAATCTTCATTTGAAAAGCTGTCAGAGACATGGTGGTCTGCTGACCATTCCAGATCATTATCCCTGTGATTGTGTCCAATCGAATCAAGTTGCTATTTGCGACCTACCTCATGATTATTAATTGTGACTCATTCAGATTTGGAATTTGTACATAGTTTGGGTCCACACAGGTAGGGAACATACTTGTTGCAAATTGAGACTGCGCTATGTGATGTAATAGTACACCTGACCATTAGTTATTTCCTTTATCTTTTGATGAGAAGTTTGAAACAGGCTCAATACCAAATTTGAGTACCAAGCACAGTTTGAGAACAAGGCATGTTTGGAAAGCTATTTTGCTATGGCTAAAATGGAACTGATGGCAGGTAATGACTATCTGTTACACCACAAACCCTGGATAATGAATGACCATGTGTAAGAAAGTGCACTTTCTCAATGGTTGCCCCTAACTTTTTGCCAGCTACCTGATGCAATTTCACTGACTGTGCCCTGGGTCCCTGCCAATCAGGCTCCCAGGGTCTGTGTTTTTCCCTTACCTGTACCACTGTTTCCACAATTGGCACGATTCTGGCCTACCTGTAAGTCCCTTGTAAAGGGGTACCTATGGTACCCAGGGCATGGTAGTCAGGGAAAGGCAAAACCAAAGGGGATGATGGATGGAGTGTTGAACATTGCAAGTACTCATCTCCAGTCAACTGATCTGGGTTTAATCCATCATCATTCTTTAGCTCACTCTGCCACCCCAGTTCAGACATAGCCATATGCAAATAAGTCTGACCCTGTGCCTCATGGGAACAGTCCAGCCCGAACTGCCAAAGCCATGTCTTCCCTGGACCGGAAACAAGCATCCTGGGACCGGTTTCTGGCTAATAAGCCGTCATCAGTCAGGCTACCTTGAATCCAGTGGCAAAGTGAGCAAGGGACCCACGTCTGGAAATACCCTGCGAACTTAGAGCGAACAAAGCAAAACCGAAGGGGATGATGGACGGAGTGTTGAACATTGCAAGCACTCACCCCCAGTCAAATGATCTGGGTTTAATCCATCATCATTCTTTAGCTCACTCCGCCCCCCAGTTCAGACATGGCGATATGCAAATCAGTCTGACCCTGTGCCTCATAGGAACAGTCCAGACCGAACTGTCAAGCCATGTCTTCCCTGGACCAGAAACAAGCATCCTGGGACCGTTTTCTGGCTAATCAGTCGTCAACAGCCGGGCTAGCTTGAATCCAGTGGGAAAGTGAGCAAGGGACCCACGTCTGGGCATACCCTGCCAACTTAGGGCAAACAAAGCAAAACCAAAGGGGATGATGGACTGAGTGCTGAACATTGCAAGCACTCACCCCAGTCAGGGAAAGGCCTCTGAGGGCTGTAGCATGTATTATGCCACCCTGAGAGACCTCTCGCCACAACCAGGCACCACTGCCATTGCAGCCTGCGTGTTGTGGTGGAGCTAAAAGTGAAGAGTCAACAGGGCACACATCCCTGTGTGCCATACCTGCCCAGCACTGCATGAGGCCTAGGCAAGTCACCTTTAATGCAAGTGCCATATGCCTCATGTGAGGACCTATTTGCATTAGCAGACAGGTCCCTATATTATTTAAGTCCATTATTAGATATTATAAGTGCCCAGTAAAGCCATCCTGAGTATATGGTCTAGATACTGGTCATTACGAGTTTCCTAACACCATAATGGCTTTACTGAATCCTGGGATGTTTGGTATCAAAATCTCAGAAGAATAAACCTACAATGATACCAGTGTAAGGGTTATTATTCCATTCACTCAGGGGTCCCTTCTAGAGGGGACCCTTGAACCAAACTAACCACTGGTGGGTTCCTAACAGGTGAACACCAGCCAGCCACCCTGAGACAATTTTCTGGCCCCCTGTGGTGACCGGCTTCGCTCCCTGGGCCAAAAACAAAGCCTTTCCTGGGCAGATCACACACCTCCTCCACTCCAGGAAGAGCCATCTGTGGCAGGGGAGCTTCAAAGGCCTTGCTGCCTTTGTAACACAATCCCCAGCCTCTCCTGCTGTCAGGAGCAGGCCCCCTTCTTGTCTCACCCCCTTTTCAGCGGCAAGACAGGCAAGAAAAATCAGTACAGCCCAGAAGGTGTGCCCACCTCTGCCAAACCACCCCTCAGGTGGGGGAAGGTGAGGTAAAGCCCACACTTTAGTGCCTGCCCACCATCTTGTAGATGACAGGCACCCTCCAATCAGGGCCAGGAATTGTGCCCACTCCCCCACGTGGAGTGAGCATACTAAGGCGGTAGACACCCTAAGGATAGTAGCCCATTGGCTACTACCTTGAGCACCCTAAAAACGGCCCCTAAATACAGTATTTAGGGGACAGCCTTGAACCCATATGTTCTTTATATTCAATAAGACAGAGGGCGGCAACTGATGGAGAACAGAAAGAAATCGATTAAGGACAAAGAAGATGGTACAAGGTAAATCACCATACAATATTACAAAATAAACCAGCTTGATGTGCTCATCATGTGATCTGGAAAACGAACCGCTACTAAATACACCGGGGCAAAATGCATGTTACATCAGCATAATTTCGAGTTACACATGTAACTATCAGAAGGCGGGTGCTCCTGTTTGTGATTGCTAATTTTTTCTTTAGCTGTGCTGCACAGCATTCCTAAATGTGTTTTTTTAAAGCAGGTGGGAGAAGCAATTGGAGTGAGCAGCAGCAACGTGGAGGGCATTGGGGTGGTAGAGGCAATGGGCACGAGAATATTGTGGAGCAAGAGGAGGAGAAACAGAGGTGGTCAAGACACATGGGAGTACATGAGTGGAGAAGAAGCAACAGGGGAGAAAGGAGCGTGGAGGTGGATGGAAACATCATGGAGAGTGGTGGTGAGGAGGAGAAGGACTGGGTGAGAGAAACTAGGAGCATGCAGTCTAAAAGTCCACTGGCAAGAGAGCAACAGGAGAAATACAACAGGGTGAGAACAAGATGGAGGGGCGAGAAAGACACAGATGACAGAGAGCAACATGGAGTGCATGTGGAGAGAAGTACATGAGGGAGACAGCTGGAATTATTATGCACTCCCATTGAGTGCTTAAGCAAAAAGGTAATTGTAGCAGGGGCGGCCTTAGGCATGTGCAAGCTGTGCACCTGCAACCCCCAGGGGCCACCACGCCAATATATATCCTTAATATAATAATCCTCTGAGGATGGATACATATTTGCGTGGCGGCCCCTGGCAGGATTTGGTGGCCTGTTCCACTTCCAAACACCCTGACCCCTCCCCCCTCTTCACTGGCCTCCGTGCTCCACCCCGCCCGGACCCCCTCTTCCGGGGCCCCCTACCTACGCTCCCTGTCCAGGGCCGCCAAGAGCCCAGAGCCGCCCCTGATTGTAGTGATTGGCTGCATGCTATGCTTTCACGGTTTGCTTTCACTCAAGTGTTGGTCAAAAGACCATGCTCTGTGGAAGGGACACACAGAAAATGATAAGCAATGGGCAATCTGCAAGCCCCTGTGTGTTCTTGGTAATGCAGAAGTACAGCTCGCAACATACAGGGCATGTTCTGTTTAGTAGGTGACATTTAAGGAAGAAATAAAGAGAGAACGACTGGAAAATAGTGTCAAATGGGAGACAGAAAAAAATAATCTACATGGATGAGATAAAGTGACCGAAAGTGAAGAATATTACAATAAAAATATATTAGGCAGAATCATGAGTAAGAAGGCTTCGTGTTTGGCAACACTGATGATCACTAGAGCGGGTGGAGTGCTCCTAAGATGAACATGTGGCCCCCTATGCTTTTTTTATTTAATCAAATAAGCACTGATAACAGCTCTTAGATGTCCAGTGAGTTTGATGCTTAAACACAATTCAGTACTCCATGTCCTCTGAAATGAGTTCTGTTTACTTGTGGTGTTTATGGCTCTCATTCTGTGCAGTGTTCTGAAGCTTCCAGACAGTGACCCCGAGCCTGATATAAAAACCTGATATCATAGCAACAATATTATTATTGAGGCCTGGCTCTCTTAGAATATTTATACTTTATGATGGGCATTCAAAGAATGGCCCCATTTTAGCGAACAATAGCTGGAGACCTGTTATAATAGTAAATTAGGAGCAAATGTTAGACAATGAGATAGGAACGGTGCTGCTGTAAGGGCTACATTTTAGCGAGGAGGCTTCTCACAACGCTTGCAGTGTTACTGTGCATGTTCCACAGAGTTGGCAGAGACCACACTGACACAGGAGAAGGCCTGACACCGGAAATGGCGTCTGGCCTCAGGTTTCCAACCACGTTGTCAGCAGAAAGGAGCAGTCCCAGGACCATTGGCCTCTGTCCTTGTAGAGATGAGTAGTGCTAGTGGAGGTAAGTACTGTCAGTAGAGGGGAGTAGGTAGCGTCAGTGGTCACCGGACCAATAGAGGTGAGGCGTGCTAGTAGAGGTGAGTGCCAATGCACATCTGCCAACAGATGTGAGCAGAGCCAGTGGCCTTGAAGCCAGTAGAGGTGAGTAAAGACAATTGACATAGTGCTAGTAGAGGTGAGTACTACCAGTGACTATACTGCCAGTGGCCATAATGCCATTGTAGGTGAGCAGAGCAATTGCCCACAAGTTCAATAGAGGTGAGAAGTGCTAGTAGAGGTGAGTACTACCAGTGACTATACTGCCAGTGGCCATAGTGCCAGTGTAGGTGAGCAGAGCAATTACCCATTGCCCACAAGTTCAATAGAGGTGAGAAGTGCTAGTAGAGGTGAGTACTACCAATGACTATACTGCCAGTGGCCATAGTGCCAGTGTAGGTGAGAAGAGCAATTGCCCATTGCCCACAAGTTCAATAGAGGTGAGAAGTGCTAGTAGAGGTGAGTACTACCAATGACTATACTGCCAGTGGCCATAGTGCCAGTGTAGGTGAGCAGAGCAATTGCCCACAAGTTCAATAGAGGTGAGAAGTGCTAGTAGAGGTGAGTACTACCAGTGACTATACTGCCAGTGGCCATAGTGCCAGTGTAGATGAGCAGAACAATTGCCAACAAGTTCAATAGAGGTGAGAAGTGCTAGTAGAGGTTAGTAGTGCCAATGGCCATAAAGGCAGTTGAGGTAAGTAGTGCCAGATTACATTTTGGAAGTAGCTTTGAGTAGTGCAGTAGACATGAGTAGTAGCAATGACCACAGTGCCACCAGAGATTAATACCAGTTTACACTGCTGGGAGAGGTGAGTAATTCCAGGAGCTATAATTCTAGCAGAAAAAAAGCAGCACCAGTGACTGCTCCTTGCACTGTTTCTCATGAGCCCTCAGAGGTGAAGTGATGGAGTAAATAACTGCTAGAAATCAAACACAACAATGCATGCAAATTACTGGACTTTACAATCTGTCCATGCAGCTGAAGAAACATGACTGAGGAAGGGGGTGGACCTAGACATACCTGTATTGGAACATGACTACTAAAAATAAATACTACCAACATCATAACTGCTGTGACCTTTTGTCTTTGAGAATCCTAAACACCACCTTTCTATATTGATTGGACTAAAGGTGCCTCTGCACACTGTCACAGGAGCCTATTCCCTCTTCATCCCCACATCTGTCCCCATGGGGTCTCACTGTCCCTCTCTTGGGAATCTGCCCTTGAGGATACCCGAGGAGGAGGCAATATGGCAAGAGAAGGTAGTTGATGATGCTAACTTGGCTTCTACAAGTTGCACTGTTTCCCTCAAGACTTGTCCGAAGCATTGGCAGTCTTTCAACTGCTCACGGAGAGGACTTTGTATCACATGAACTTGTTGAAGTGCGATCTTACTTAAACAACATCATCACATTTGGAAGGACACTGCAGAGCCATGAACAAGTACTCCCAGCTGAGCCAAATGCTCACAGAATGGCCTGAAGGGTGTCTACTGAAGGACAAACATTTTGAAAGCCCTGAGTAAAGGTGAGTCTTTCACTGACTGGCAAATGTGTGTGTGTGTGTGTAGTTGCATGGGTGGGCAAGTGTTTACGATTGGTGGATTGCTGAGGGGATGGATTAATGAATGAGTGATTGAGTACATTGAGAACTAATGGGCGAGTGCATTGGTGACTTAATGAGTGTATTGGGGGATGACTGAGTGAGTGCATGATTATTGAAATGGTACATGAATCCTGCAAACTGACATTTCAAACAGCAGTACTGATGCTCTGAATTTTACAAGGAGAACCATTATCATGACAATACAAGTATTATACCAGTGTTTGGTGTCTTGGATTGCATTACACTGTACCACATTGCATTGCACTATTTTTCTGGCATAATGTTATATTGCACAGTATGTTATACAGACATGTAAAGCACACTATTCCCCAGGAGGGTGTCCTGGTGCGGAGTATGAGTCTAACCATACTTAGGGTCCAGTGGGACAACTCAAAAACCTAGGTCTTCAGCTTCTTGCGGAATTCAAGAAGTGAGGAGGAGGCACTTATGTATAGGTGTACTGTTGCACTGCATAATATTGTTGCATGGCATAGTGTTTTAGGATGTATAGTATTGCATTTTATATTGTAGTTGCCCATCATTGCTTAGTATTGAATTTGCAATAATTTGCATGGTTTTATTACATTGTATTGTACTGTTGTTCATTATTACATTGTACAGTGTTGCATTATATAGTATTATGTATTGTGTAGTTTTGCATTGTGTATGATTGTTGCATTACATTGTATGTCTTTTGCATTCCAGTGTATTGTTGAAGCATTTGTTTGCCTAGTATGGTTGCATTGCATGGGATTGCCCTGCACTACACAGCAAATAGCAGCTCCAGCGAGGGCCAGTAGCACAGAAGGCCAGCTGGAGACTGCTATCAGTGGCAGCAAAGTCAATGGGTGTCAGGCTGATGCACCCTCCAAGGCTGCCATGGCCCGCATTCTAAGCCCCCTCTGCAGTGGGGGCTCAGACTGTGCAGAGACCTTGTCAAAGGAGAAGGGAGATAAGAGACAATCAGAAGCCATGCACTGCACCATATACTGAGCCCATGCATACTTGCTTGGGAGTCCACTTCCAATCCATCCACATGCAGGTGAATTGAGCTCAGGTCCATATGTAAGGTTTGGCAGGAAAGTGACGGATATCCCAACCAACATATTCCAAGTACATTACATCCTATGGCACTTGTAGTCTATGATGGAGTCCCCATCAGCCAAACACTAAATCAGGCTCTAAATGTTAAATCAATGTTGTTTAGCTGTATAACACTACTTTCAAGCAATAATAGGTTGTTCCAACATTAACCGCTCTACAAAAGGTAACCAAGATGTGGTACTAACAATGAAAATTGTTTTTTCCCATACTGTTTAGCAATTTACTAAAAATGAAAATTTGTTTTTTCCCATACTGTTTAGCAATTCAAAGGTTAATTTTAATGCATTTGATGTAGAATAAAAAAAGTTGTTGTATTCTTACGTTTAGGTTTTTTAATTGCAATTATTGTGTCAAGAATGTATTTCTATTCAGCTACTGTACAAATAAGTAATGAGAAAGTCAATAGGTTTGGCATTTCTCATAGCTCCAGTGAATCCAGTCATTACTAGATGTTCCGTTCAAGTCAGAAGCAATTGCTCAACGAGACACCGCAAAGTGGCAGTAACTCAAGTTGTTACTAAATGTCCCTCTTGAGTGAGATGTAACTGCTTCAATTGTCCTTTACAAAGTTGAGGGGGTGTGGTTTCAACATAAAAATATAGATATATCATTTGCTACTCTAATTGTGTTTGTTTGCTGTAGGATACGTAAAATGCCAATGATGGTATACGATGATAAATCAAATTGCAACTTTAAATGAATGTCTTGATTTACTCTGGAACGCTTGTGAAGACAAAGTTGCATACATAGGTACTAACAGCAATAATAGACAATCGGATTTTAGTTATTTGCTAGAAATGTTAGTCAAAGACTCTAGAGAATCAAAGTTCTGAGAATGACCCAGATCAACAAAAAAATGTTTCACGTACTTAGGCCAAGGGATTTTAAGGGCATACAAAGATTTGAGACAGTCCTTTATAATGTCTTTGTTTAAGTCTGTGAACTTGGATGACCAGATTTTGTGCCAGGGCAAGACAGGCTGAATCTTAATCAGATCTGTTAAGAAGGGTACCCCAATTCCAAGTGATAGATAAAAGTAGAGCCACTTTTGGAAAGGGCAAGGAGGTTCCTTAAAAAAGCATTTTCAACCAATTGCGAAGATTCAATGTTAACATAGCCCCACAGCTCTGCCCCGAACATGGCAGTAGTCCAAAATGTAGCCTTATATATAAAATCATCATCTCACTTTGTGAATTTTTATTCAGTCTCCTAGAGAAATTGAGCAGGGACGAAATGGTTTAAAAAAAGGGAGTCTCCTGAAATTGACCGCACATTTCCAGATCTAATAAAATGACTAAATATGAAAATGTTGGTGATTTTTGAGCTCTCAATCAATATAAAATGATATTTATTTTGTGGCTTTTTTCCAGTGTTTCAATTTGAAAGTATTACTTATGTTGACTCGTAATCCCAAATTCTGCATAAACTTGATGATCTCTGTAAGTAGTCGCCATAAGTCCGGGGTGGGGAGGGCGGGGTGGGGGGGTACAGGCCATGAGCACTGCATCTTCAGAGTAGAGGAGGGCCAGAATAGGTTGGTGGACGACTTGGGGAAGATCATTGCATCTGTTTACTCAAATACTACCCAGTCTGTTAATAAATCAATTAAACAAAAAGGAAGCAAGACACAACCTTGCCGGACCCCTCTCTCTATTCTCAACAGCTGTGAAGTACTCTAGCCTTGCTTGTCGTATATAGCTCTCAAAGGAAATTGACTACTGTTAGGTCTACGTCCATGTGTACATGATGATCCATAGCTTTTCAAGCACAACGTAATCAAATGCAGATGTGAAATCTACAGATGCAACAATCATAGTGCCTTGTTTAATGTGTAAATATTTCCCAATTAAGAGATTCAGGTTTAGTGCCTGCTCAATGTCCTTATCCAGGTCAGAATCCATATTGTAGATCTGAGATAATGTTGTCAGATTCAACCCAGTTCTGCAATCTACTCAGAAGAATACGACCAGCCACCTCAACCAAATAATCTAATAAGGATATTGGTCTATATTGAGCAGGGTTATTACGATCTCCTTTCTTATACATGGGGACAGTGAGAGATTTGGACCAAGTTAAAAAAAATCCAGCACTACAACTGGCTCTAAAATGCAGGGTTGCTAGGGGGCCCCATAAATAGATGTTAGCATTATAAAGGTCGACTGGAATACTGTCTTGACCCCATGCTTTATCCCCTTCCTTCACTCGCTTTTAAAGACGAAGTAACCTCCTGAAGGGTAAATGTTGGATAACTATGTTCATGGGGTAGAACCTTCAATGAGGAGACGGTCATGTCTACCGCTAGAAGAAGATCAACTGGACTCTCTACATGGATTGAATAAACTTTTATATAATGAGCCAACCATTCATACACGGTGATCGTGATCTCAAGGCGAGGACTGTCTGCCTCTCTTATAAAGGGGGAATTAATCACATACCAAAAAGCAGTGTTATCTTTGCTAAGGCATGCCTCATGTAAATTCTCCCTTGCCTCCTCTTTCAGACCTTCTTTCCGCTATTTTAGGGCTAGCCTGTATGCCTGTCTACAGTCTGGTACTTCCTGAATATTCCTAGGCTGGTTACATATGGCTGCTTTTAATCTCTTCTGGGCACTCGTACATGCGGAGTCAAACCAACCGGTGTTCACATTTTTTTTTCTTGTTTCCGATATGTGGTTAGCCCTTCCTTGATTCTCTTGGTAATCAACATAAATGCATCAATGGCTTCTTTTGCCCCAGCAGTTTCATCTAAGCAGATCCCAAAAGCTTTACTCTGAGTTGTGATTAGCTACTCTAAATATCCATTGGGATTTATCATAGGATTTACAACCTGTTGTTTAAAGAGGTTAATATTAAAACCTACGCTCTGGGGAAAGGGATTACTTATCAAAATCTCATGTGTGACAAATTTTGTAACCAGTGCGGAGTACTGGGAACATTATATAGTCAATTACGCTATTCTTCCTTCTCTGATTAAATGTACTATTAAATACGACTGGTGGGATACATAATTTATTACAGAAAGCCAAGTCATATTTAAAAAGTAGGTCATTAAGTATGTCTCCATAACATGTATGTAAAAAGTGTGTTGTATCACTTTTATCAGGATTGGCCAAGCCAGGTACCTTTTTATATGGCAGTGGGCACAGACGAAGGTTGAAATCCCCCCACCTATAAAATAATAAGTTCTCGTTATTATACAATGACTCAAGGTCAATTTTACGTTGTCGTAGGACGTACGTTATTTCCATGATACATGCTTTAATGTAAAAATGTATTATCACCAACACAATTGACAATGTCATTCTAATAGTGATGATTTGGTAACATACTTTGGTTGCCACCAAAACAATATTAGTAGAAGTCACCTAATTTGATACATCAAAACATATGCCTCCTTTAGGCCTGCCAACATTTGAAGGGATAGCTCGAGCATGATATGTTTTAAAGCCATTAAGGTGTATCGGTTCAACAGTCCAAGTTTCCTGTAAACAGACAATTTGAAACCTAGACACAAAATCTAGCCACTCTGTGCTATTGCACTTACTTGCTAACCCAGCCACATTCCAATATAGAACAACCATGAGAGTAAAGTTAGGGCTAACCTGGGTCTGTTCGTCCTGCTTTACAATACAAGCGGATTTGTGGATATTCATGGAAGTCTTGGGGCGGCAGAGGGCAACAATATGTCATCATATCTTCTAGAGTACTTGTAATATGATTAGGGCCTTTATTTGAACCTTCAAGCTTACCCTCTTTAGGCGGGTGACACCCATAATCAGACCACTCCATTAAATGAGGATAGTTTGTCAAACCGATTATATGTCGGAATGGCATGTAGCGGGGGTCAAGGTTACTCCTGATTGGAGTGTACTCTCTGATTATATACTTGGCTCATATTAGGAGGTTTACAAAAGTGGTAAAACTTTAGTTTGGTGTGAGTTCAAGAGTAAAAAACTGGTTCTGCTTAAAATGGTTTCAACCAAGGATGGAGTTTTAAAAGGTAAAACCACACAGTCTCCCTGGAGTGATTTGTGTCCTCTTCCA
Source organism: Lissotriton vulgaris (assembly GCF_964263255.1). Lineage (NCBI taxonomy): Eukaryota > Metazoa > Chordata > Amphibia > Caudata > Salamandridae > Lissotriton > Lissotriton vulgaris. The sequence continues at coordinate 678,020,314 of NC_141700.1, read as the reverse complement.
ACCCATTTTACTCTCCTCACCATTTTTATGTCAGACAAAAGAGCTCCTCCTAACCCCACCTTGTTGTTTAATCAGTTTAATGATTTATTTCTAAATGAGTCCCATGTTTCTTGTTCTGGCGTAGGTAACATTGGAACATTAGCCAGAATAATAACCATGTAGAGTGTCACAGCAGGGGGTAAATCCAGAAAATCGCATTTTTTTTACTGAAAGGCTGGTAGTGAGTTCCCTAGGAGATTGTGGATAAAGACGAACGTGGAGGCAACTCATTTTATCGGCAAGTACATGGGCCTGCAAACACCTTGGAGTGTGAACATCCCCAACAGAAGGCAATGGGATTTTGATTGGTGGAATGCTAGGTAATCCAGCAGCTAGTGGTAAAACTTGGGGTTGATCACAATACTCTGTGCAGGGTCTATTAGCGTCATTAGATGTCTGGAGTATTTCTCTGTCAGCCCCTGCCGGAAAACATCTGGCAGGTTGCCAGTGTACCTTCCCCAGTAAATCGACTCAGGTGGATACAATACTTTCCACATGTTTTAATCTGTCAGTAAGTGATCTGAAGGAAGACTTTACCAAAGCTTCCAGCGCTTGTACCGATGTCACAAGAGTATTATGGTCCTACATAGGCATCTTATTAGTTAGTACTCTAGTTGATGGTTTTGTAACTGCAGGATTCTGAGAACTTATGTTCCTAATAATCCGTTCTCTCCCTCCCCATTGTTCTAAATGTTTATGGGAGGGACCGGTGTGAAGACAGTGTCCTTAGTCGTTTCAATGGGGGATGTGAATCAGGAGCACACTGTGAGGTGGGGTTGCATATTATTTAATCCCTATTTTTTACACTTAACTTCTCCCAGCTAGAGGATTTATTTAGGGCTGGAAATGAAATTGGAATAACTCTCAATTTTTCAGGCCCAGATATGCCCAGAGTGCAACTGGTTAAATATTCTTCCTCACTAATAATCTGCTTTTCTATTGCCCCCATAGCACCCGTAATGTAGTTCATAATTGAAGATCAGGTTTTGTTAGGTGATTTGGTCGCCATCCCAGGGTGTTTTCTTTTTTCTATGTTTCAGTGCCTAAGTGCTTGTTAAATTTTGAAACTCAGTTAAGCTATGACCGCATTTGATATATAAGGAAAGAACATTCAATCAGAACCAGATAACACTTGAATAGTACATTAATGTAAGTTTCCCCTTCCACTCAACTCGGCCCCCAGGACTGGTCCAGAGTCAAAAAAACTAGTTATGATTTATAACAAATCAAAAAGAATTAAATACAACTGACCTCAATGAGGATACTTTGTTCAATCTCCCATAGAGCCAGGTAGATCTACCTAACCAAGCCAAAAGGGATGGCCCAGCCCTGCCTCTTCCTGGCAGTGAAGGGCGCAGAAGGACCCACCCTTGCCCCAGGCTTTGCCAGGGCACGTCCTGTGCAGCAGGTCTCTGGAGTACTTAGATAGGGCTAATTGCAGTCAGCTGTGGTTCCCACAGGGGATTGTGGCCGTTGTGGTGCCCCAGTGGCTGCACCTCGCGACGGGTCACCCCCTGCAGTGTCCAGAACTTCCGTACTAGAGAGATACACGTGTGGTAGGCATCCAGTGTTTTTTTCCTGTTGCACTCTCCCCTCAGGACACCTCAGTTTACAGTAAGCGGCTCCCGATGTCAAGCAACAAGGTCCCCTTGTCACTGAAATTTTCACCTAACTATAACGTCACTTTAACCTTTGTTTATTCCAGGGAATTTCTCGCTTAAATTTTTTTTAATGTAAAGTAATATTTTAATTCCGTATGTAAAGCCAACCACCTAACACACATGGCCTTAGACCATGTACAGTGGGGGGGTGGCAAAAGGGTTTGCTTGCAGCTAGACACTGCAGTCAACCCTCTGCAAGCCACCAACCTCCAGCCAACCACCCACTGCACATGGCTTTGTATAGTAAAGTGTTGGCTGCAGGGTTGGAGTGAGAACAGCCAATATCACATCACACACAGTTCTGGTATGCATAGTATGCGGTTGGTCTCACAGGTTTTTGCCGCGCTTTGCCAATGTCATGAGACCAAAATATAGAAGGGAGCCTTTAGGCACTATCAAGTGGTGAGTATATATATATATATATATATATATATATATATATATATATATATATATATATATATATATATATATATATATATATATAATATATATATATATATATATATATCTCCTACTGGCGGTCGCCAGTAGGTATATATAGTAAGGTTTTTTTTTAATAGGGGTTTCTGAAAATTCTATGTTGAATAACTTTGGAGTTGATGGACGGAATTGGCTGAAATTTTCAGGAAAATGGCACATTTTGTTTCTGAGCGTTCCCTGAAAGTTTGGGGGGGGGGTTTTGTCAAGCAGGGGCCGAGAAAAAAGGGGGGTCCCAAAACGTGTTTTTAACATTGAGTTTTCCATAGGGCGGTTAGACTCCCTTTTAGCTCGAACGGCTGAATGGATTTCTATGAAACTTAGCAAAATTGTAGAGACTGTTTGCCCGATGTGCCTTTGCTAGGTCTCAAGATATGTGCTCCAGTGGATTTTGAGAAATTAACTTTCAAAAAAATATATATATCTGTGACAGCGTCCCGGTTAGCACCCCGGTTCGCGTACCAGACGTGTAACGGATCTTCGTGAGGAGAAGTGTATTGGCTCTCCGGTGACTCTCAACATTCTAAACAGTCCGGAGCGGCCGCCATCTTGTCTCTCGGTAGGAGACAGGAGGTGGAAATAAACGAAGGGGGAAATGAATGAAAGGGGCATGGTAGACCCCTCCTGACCCCCTAGGATTGATGTGGGGGCTATTAAAGGGCCCCGCGGGGCAAAAAAATAAAATAAATTTTTTTTTATTTTTCGCGGTGGAAGCGCTACCCGGTACGAGAACCGGGTAGCGTAACGGGAGTCCGCCATCTTGTGTTTCGGATTAATTTAGTCACAAGATGGAGGATAAACAATGTTGGGAATGGGTATAAGGGGGCACGGGAGACATATCCTGACCCCCTAGGTTTTCTGAGGGTGGCTGAGGAGGCCCATATATGTAAAAAAAAAAATTCACATTTTCGCATGGTTAGCGCCCGGTCCGCGCACCTGGTAGTGTTCTGGAAAGCGTAACAAGGGGAAAACCAAGGGAAATAGTAAAATAATATTTTAGAGTGCTTTGAGGTAGGGTAGCTCTGAATAGAGCTGATGTGTTGTGTGGGTGATGTAAGTACCAACATGTAGGTACCAATGAAGAGTCTAAAATTCAATGTACACCGTCTCCTCTGTAGATATTTTGTATGTTCTAATATGAGTTATTTAAATGTAAATGTGTGGAAAAGCACTTCATGCTTTAAAGCAATTGTATTTTTGAACTGATTGTTCTTTCCTCTTAGTCCTCCTCTTTGGTTTTTTTCCTCACACTCTTCTTCAGCATGATAGTTGATAAATTTGTTCCCTCAAAAAATGTATATACATAAAAAAAATTATATTAAATACATATAAAATATATTTTTCCTTTAAAAGAAGAATACATTTTACAGCTTTTGATATTTGCTATTAAAAACCCATTGAAATTCACTGAAAAAATCATAGGTTATAGACCAGATATAGTTAGGAATTAGCATTTACAAAACCTTGAAAATTCACTGAAAAAACCATAGGTTATAGACCATATATAGTTAGGAATTAGCATTTACAAAACCTTATTTCACTCACACAAAACCATTGAAATTCGCATATATAGTTAGTTGCACTAACTATAGATCGCGCACCCACAATCCACTGCTGATCATGTCACATATTACATCATTCATGACATGGTCAGTGACATCACTGATGACATCACTGATGACATCACTGATGACAACATCCAGTGACTGTATGTTTCTGTAAAGTTAAAATATGTCTTACATATTGAAGAATGAGTGGATGTATAAGTGTCTGGATGAAGGATTTAGTAGGTGCATGACTGACTGTATGAGTGAGTGATTAAATGTGTCTCACTGAGTGCATGGGTTAGTGACTAAACTGTCTTAATTTGTGCATCATTATGTCTGTTGTTCTGTAAACTGCTGCAGGTGTTGATCAGTAGCTATATGAGTAACTATATGGGTTATTGATTGGTTGCCCAAGTATTTGTATGGGAGACTGAGTGTGTGTGTGGGTGGCTGGGAGGTGTATGACTCTGTGCATAGATGTGTGAGCAGTTGATTCACTAGATGTATGGGTTCAAAAGTGCATATGGAAACAGCTGTATGGGCGGTTGACTGTGTGCATGAGTGTATTGGTGAGTGAATGGATATCTCAGTGCTACATGTCAAAGTAAGTACATATGTAAAACACAGTACATGTGAGAGTTGACATATATAAATAACTGTGCATAAGACCCAGTGAATGTGTGAGTGGCTGTATGGATCATTGTGAACTTGTATTAGGGATTGTATAAGAGAGTAAATATGTGTTAGTACATGTTTGAATAAGTAAGGTGTGTATAACTGTATAGTTGAGGAAATGGAGGTGTGATTGATTCTTTGCATGACTGACTAGGTGTGTGAGTAACTCCATGGATGAGTGACAGTCTGTGAGTGTCTGTTTACACTGAGTGTATCTAAGGTTATATTAGAGTCTGAAGAGGTTCATCGTATTATCACATGAATGATGTCATCAGTGATGTGATCAGTAATGTCAAATGAGATGCCATCAGTGATGTCATTTGAGATGTCATCAGTGATGTCATTGGAGATGTCATCAGTGATGTCACTTACCATGTCATGAATGATGTAATATGTGACATGATCAGCAGTGCATTGTGGGTGTGCGATATATAGTTAGTGCAACTAACTATATATGCGAATTTCAATGGTTTTGTGTGAGTGAAATAAGGTTTTGTAAATGCTAATTCCTAACTATATATGGTCTATAACCTATGGTTTTTTCAGTGAATATATATATATATATATATATATATATATATATATATATATATATATATATATATATATATATATATATATATATATATAATATATATATATATAATATATATATATATATATATATATATATATATATATATATATATATATATATTACCTACTGGCGGTCGCCAGTAGGTATATATAGTTAGGATTTTTTCCCTATGGGATTTCTGAAAATTCTATGTCTAATAACTTTGGCGTTTGTGGACGGAATCGGCTGAAATTTTCAGGAAAATGGCACATTTTGTTTCTGAGCAGCTCCTGGAAATTTGGGGGGGTTTCGTCAAGGGGGGGCTGAGAAAAAAGGGGGGTCCCAAAACGCGTTTTTAACATTGAGTTTTCCATAGGGCGGTTGGACTCACTTTTAGCTCGAACGGCTGAATGGATTTGCACGAAACTTGGCAAAATTGTAGGGACTGTTAGCCCGATGTGCCTTTGCTAGGTCTCAATATATGTGCTTCAGTGGATTTTGAGAAATTAACGTTTAAATCAAGATATATATCTGTAACAGCGCTCCGGGCAGCGATCCGGTTCGCGTACTTTTCGCTTATCGGAACTTTGCGAAGCGAAGCTGATTGGCTCTCCGGTGTCTGTCAGCATTCTAAACAGTCCGGTGCGGCCGCCATCTTGTCTCTCGGTAGGATCGAGAGACAAGAGGAGGCCAAAACAAAGGAGGAAATGAAGGAAAGGGGGCAAGGTAGACCCCTTCTGACCCCCTAGGATTGATGAGGGGATATTATAGAGCCACGCTGGGCCCAAAAAAAAAAAAAAAAAAATTCCGTTTTTTTCGCCGTAGAGACGCGTCTTGGTACGCGAACCGGGCAGCTAACCGGGAAGCTAACCGGCAGTGTAACGGGAGTCTGACGAGTAGCTGATTGGCTGTCAACATTGTAAACAGTTCGGAGCGGCCGCCATCTTGTCTCTCGGTAGGATTGAGAGACAAGAGGAGGCCAAAACAAAGGGGGAAATGAAGGAAAGAGGCAAGGTAGACCCCTTCTGACCCCCTAGGATTGATGAGGGGATATTATAGAGCCACGCTGGGCCCAAAAAAAAAATTCCGATTTTTTCGCCGTAGAGACGCGTCTTGGTACGCGAACCGGGCAGCTAACCGGCAGTGTAACGGGAGTCTGAGGAGAAGCTGATTGGCTGTTATCATTGTAAACAGTCTGGAGCGGCCGCCATCTTGTCTCTCTGTGGGATCGAGAGACAAGAGGTGGAAAAAAAAAAGGTGTAAATGAATGAAAGGGGTAAGGCAGACCCCTCCTGAACCCCTAGGATTGATGAGGGGGCTATTAAAGTTCCCTGGGGGGTGAAAAAAAAAATGCGATTTTTCGCGGTAAAGGTGCTTCCTGGTACGTTAACCGGGCAGCTAACCGGCAGCGTAACGGGAGTCCGACATATTGTGTTTTTTGAACGTTTGTGATATGTGCACGTGTGGATTTTGTCTAATTAAGGTTAAAAAAATATATATATATCTTTAAGCGTGTTTTGGCGCGCTTACGTTTTGGGTTTGGTTTGCGCTGCAGAGACGATACGTCACGGTTATGCGATGCATCATGAGGCGTCTCACGGGCTACGTGATACGTCACTTAATAAAGAATATATTTTACAGCTATAGATATTAGCTTTTAAAAAACCAATGAAATTCACAGAAAAAACCATAGGTTATAGACCATATATAGTTAGGAATTTGCATTTACAAAACCTTGAAAATTCACTGAAAAAACCATAGGTTATAGACCATATATAGTTAGGGATTAGCATTTAAAAAACCTTATTTTATTTGCACAAAACCATTGAAATTCCATATATAGTTAGTTGCACTAACTATATATCGCGGACCCGCAATCCACTGCTAATGATGTCACATATTACATCATTCATGACATGGTCAGTGACATCACTGATGACATCACTGATGACATCTCAAATGACATCACTGATGACATCACTGATGACATCTCAAATGACATCACTGATGACATCACTGACATCTCATTTGACATTACTGATTACATCACTGATATCATTTATGTGATAATACATCTTCAGACTCTAATATAACGTTAGATACAATCAGTATAAACAGACACTCAGAGACTGTCACTTATCCATGGAGTTACTCACACACCTAGTCAGTCATGCAAAAAATCAATCACACCTCCACTTCCTCAACTATACAGTTATACACACCTTACTTATTCAAACATATACTAACACATATTTACTCTCTTATACAATCCCTGATACAAGTTCACACTGATCCATACAGCCACTCACACATTCACTGGCTCTTATGCACAGTTATTTATATATGTCAACTCTCACATGGACTGTGTTTTACATATGTACTTACTTTGACATGTAGCACTGAGATATCCATTCACTCACCAATACACTCATGCACACAGTCAACTGTCCATACAGCTGTTTCCACATGCACTTTTGAACCCATACATCTAGTGAATCAACTGCTCACACATCTATGCACAGAGTCATACACCTCCCAGCCACCCACACACATACTCAGTCTCCCATACAAACACTTGGGCAACCATTCAATAACCCATATAGTTACTCATATAGCTACTGATTTAAACATGCAGCAGTTTACGGAACAACATATATAATGATGCACAAATTAAGACAGTTTAGTCACTAACCCATGCACTCAGTGAGACACATTTAATCATTCTCTCATACAGTCAGTCATGCACCTACTAAATCCTTCATCCAGACACTTATACATCCACTCATTCTTCAATATGTAAGACATATTTTAACTTTACAGAAACATACAGTCACTGGGTGTTGTCATCAGTGATGTCATTTGAGATGTCATCAGTGATGTCATCAGTGATGTCACTGACCATGTCATGAATGATGTAATATGTGACATCATTAGCAGTGGATTGCGGGTCCGCGATATATAGTTAGTGCAACTAACTATATATGGAATTTCAATGGTTTTATGCAAATAAAATAAGGTTTTTTAAATGCTAATCCCTAACTATATATGGTCTATAACCTATGGTTTTTTCAGTGAATTTTCAAGGTTTTGTAAATGCAAATTCCTAACTATATATGGTCTATAACCTATGGTTTTTTCTGTGAATATATATATATATATATATATATATATATATATATATATATTGAATTAGCTTGGGATAACTCCCTCTTGTGATTATTTGTAAAACGGTGAATGCACCATGGGTATTGCGTGGGAACACCCTCTAACCACCCATAGAGCATCCCCCTGGGCCTAATCCAGAGCAGTGATTTTCTCTGCGTTGCCTTATTCCAGACTAATCAAGGCACTCAGGGCCATGCAAGGTGACCTTGTATGGCTTTGCAAATTGCACTTAAGGGTTGCGTTGCGCATGCACCCCGTTGGGTGGTGCAAAAGCGACACCACCCTTTAATAAATATGGCCCTTAGTGTACAGCAGAATTTATGAAAAAAGAGCAGGGAAGCTTGAGTAGTTCCTAAGATTTAGTTGAAAAGCAGATTTTTTATATGGAATACTCTACAACACAACTGACAATCCAAATCTGCACACAAATTCACTTGTAAAATCAAGTGCTTTCAAATATGAAATCTAAAGGTTGCATTGAAATAAATGTATACAATGGCTGAATTGGGTTGATCCATTCACCTTTTTCGTGTGATGCTATGGATGGAGCATAATTTGAATAAGAATTGAGCAAACTAATGGATAAAGATGATTGACTAATAGCCCTTTATACGTACATATTTTTACAAAGTTGCCAGACTGGAGTTTTTGGAAAACTCCAGTCTGGCGACTTTCAATAAGTAAATGTAAATGACTATGAAACACGTGTAATGGCATTCTAGTATAAAGTACTAGCAGGCACACGTACATTTAACCTTATTCTTAGCAAACAGTTTTTTGAGTGCGACAGCAGAGGTGTCCAAGAATCACAATCACTTTTCTAAAAGGTTACATCCCAATACTATATACTGTAGTAGGAAGAAGAAAAATGTCAGTAGAGCAACACAATAGATAAGTATATTTCATAAATGGTTTATATATATGGTTACTGGAGGTTCCTCTTGAGTCAGATTAAAAATCCTCAATTATTTCATATAGATGCATTTCCTCAAGGCATTATTAGAGTTTCCTTGGTGTTAAATGAAAATGCATTGAAATTCTTTCATGATGCTGCAGTTCCTCAAATCATTACTAGAGGTTCCTCTTGAGCCAGATGTTAACAGAGCTGCAGTTCCTCAACTCTTTACTTAGCCTAGGTGGTGTGTCTTTTTAACATATATATTTGTATACACACCTTTGCCATTTTAATTGCTTTACAAGCTTGTTTTCATGTGATACAGATATTTGCCAAATCTGGTATGTAATAATGAAAATTAGAGATTTCAATAGGTTCTTGATTTATGTCAATTTAAGAGACACTCTCCTATGTGTAGGAATTAATATTCACTTGTACATACAAGTGCCTTTAAATAACCAATCTTGTTTGTATCTGTTTGAGTGGCTTGATGACATATCCTTTCTCACCCAATGGTCGAAAGATGACGTATATTATCTGTTCTGCATTCGTTTCACTGCTAATTGGAGGCAAAAGGTAAAAATGCAGTGCTAGTACTTTGACTTGGAAAAGATATATATATATATATATATATATATATATATATATATATATATATATATATATATATATATATATATATATATATATATTCACTGAAAAAAACATAGGTTTCACACCAATTATAGTTAGGTGGAAATTTTACTCGCATAAAACCATTGAAATTCCCACGTTATAGTTAGTTGGACTCACTATAACTTGCGCGTGCAATGCACTGCTGATGACGTCACATATTACATCACTCATGACATGGTCAGTGACATCACTCATGACATCACTCATGACAACATCCTTGTGACAAAGTGGCAGACCTTCTATCAGCATAAAATAACCTTTGACACACACATTCAAAAATAGAAACTAACATTTTCTTAAAAAAGGAGAAACCAATACCAATTAAAACAACTTATTAGGTAATTCCAACATCTACATACACATCCACTCATTCACCAACAGTTCTATATAGTCACTCATGCATGTACCTACTCATCATATGTACTCATACACCTATACATCCTGTTACACACTAATACTCATCCATATAGTTACTCACACACAAATTCACACATGCAAATAAACTATCAAAAAACCGTTTACTTGATTATACTGCTATATGCACACCACTACACATACTTCTACAGAAACGGAAACATATTTACTCTCTTAAACAATCAATTATAAAAACACATACTCACTAACCCACCCATACAATCATCCACCCATACAGTCTTGCACACACATGCTGTCTTCAAAATACATGCAAATAGTGAGTCACTCATTCATGCATCTGTGCTCTAAGTAATATCCCCCACCGAACCATACAGACACTGCTACTCAAAAAAACAACTAATAACCCATATACACACTCATGTAGCTACTCACCAACCCATGCAGCCACCTATACACAAAGTGAGACACAGATACAGATACAGATATTTAAATATTTAAAGATTACTCGCTAATATATGTATTCACTAAGATACATTTAATAAGTCAGTTAACCAAACAATTTTACACAAAAAAACATCCATTTAGACATTTATTTACCCATTTATTCTTCCATCAACCTTTAGATATACATATATAAAAAATGTGTATTTTTCAGAAAGATACACATTCACTGGATGATGTCATCAGTGATGTCATTTGAGATGTCATCGGTGATGTCATGAGTGATGTCACTGACCATGTCATGAGTGATGTAATATGTGGCGTCATCAGCAGTGCATTGCACGCGCAAGTTATAGTGAGTCCAACTAACTATAACATGGGAATTTCAATGCTTTTATGCGAGTAAAATTTCCACCTAACTATAACTGGTGTGAAACCTACGTTTTTTTCAGTGAATTTAATAGGTTTCTTAAATGCTAATTCCTAACTATAACTGGTGTGAAACCTATGGTTTTTTCAGTGAATATATATATATATATATATATATATATATATATATATATATATATATATAATTTCTATGGCAAAATGAAACCCCTCATTTTGTTCCTTTTCAAATTAAATGTATTAAGTGTTACCACTTTATTCCAATCAAGATGACTTCAGGTGTGCCATACGTTTGTCATAAGTAAGACTATTAGCGTTCTAGTTGTTCTTTACAACACTCTGGGACATTCTGTCATTGGGCTATAGTTGGGCTACATCTGGCTGATATTTGGGCTACATTTGGGCTCTTTTGTCTCTGGTGGCCATCTTGGGAGACTGCATATCAGAATGTTTATAATGAAAGATAAGAGGATTTGAGAAGTCATTCAAAATGTGCCCTAATTTTTCTTTCTTCAGCACTAATCACAATTTCTATGGCAAAATGAACCCCCTCATTTTGTTCCTTTGCAAATTAAATGTTTTAAGTGTTAACACTTTATTCCAATCAAGATGACTTCAGGTGTGCCATACTTTTGTCATAAGTAAGACTGTTAGCGCTCTAGTTGTTCTTTAGAACACTCTGGGACATTCTGTCATTGGGCTATAGTTGGGCTACATCTGGCTGATATTTGGGCTACATTTGTTTTTTTTGTCTCTGGTGGCCATCTTTGGGCTACATTGGGCTACATTTGGGCTCTAACATATATATAGCCCAATGTAGCCCAATATATATTTTTCAAAGTTAATTTTCGTAAAAACCACTGGAGCATATATCTTGAGACATAGCAAAGGCACATCGGGGTACCAGTCCATACAATTTTGCCAAGTTTGGTGGAAATCCATTCAGCCGTTCGGGCTAAAAGTGAGTCCAACTGCCCTATTCTATCTGAAGCTTTCCCAGTACTAGAACCCCATTTCAGACACCTGCTTCAAGTTTCCTTCTCCACGGCGTGCTTACCTATGGAATGGAAACAAGCTGTAGTACTACCTATTAAAAAAAAGCCAAACATGAGTCATGACATATTGGAGAATCTTCGCCCAATATCTCTGCTACCTTACCTTGCTAAGCTTGCTGAGAAAATTGCCAATGCCCAGCTCATGGTCCATCTAGAAGCCCAGAATGCCTTTCATAAATCTCAATCGGGGTTCAGATCAAACTTCTCCACAGAGACAGCTCTACTGAGGGCTATTGAAACTCTACGGGAGGGAGCGGATGAGGGCAAGACCATGGCTCTCATCATGCTGGATCTCAGTGCCGCGTTTGACACTGTAGCGCATTCCATTCTGCTACAGTGTCTAAACAGAGCGGGGGTCACCAAAATGGCACTGGGATGGTTGAAGGCCTTTCTCATCAACAGGAGCTTTCAAGCCCAAAGAGGGACTTTTCTCTCAGACAGTGTGATGCTAGAACAGGGGGTGCCTCAGGGCTCGGCCCTGAGTCCCACCCTGTTTAATTTGTACATGGCTCCTCTGGCAGAAGTGGTGCAATCTATCGGCGAAGAGCTTGTCTCTTACGCCGACGATACGCAACTTCTAATATCACTGTCACAAGCCCCTTCCCTAGAAGCAGACAACTTCAATGCGTGCATGTGTAAGCTTGCCAATTGGATGAAAGAGCACTGTCTTAAATTAAATGGCACAAAAACGGAGGTTCTTATAATCGGGGGCAAGGAGACTAAATGGACGAAACAATGGTGGCCCAACTGTTTGGGTCCCTTGCCTACTCCCAACCGGGAAGCAAAAAACCTAGGTGTCTGGGTAGACAATAAGTTGTCTTTTGATAGTCATATCAAGAAAACAGTAGGCAAATGTTTTGGAGTAATGAAAACGCTTAATCGCACCTTAGACTTGCTGCCTCTGAATTCCAGGCGGACCATGACACAGGCACTTATCACATCCCGGATTGATTATGGGAATGTGCTGCTCCTGGGTACATCTGCTAAAAACATCAAGAGGCTACAGGTCCTGCAAAATTCTGCAGCACGCCTGGTATTAAGACTTCCCCGCAGAGCCCCCTCGGGTCCCTCTTTGGCCTCCCTCCATTGGCTGCCTATTAGCAAGAGGATTGTTTTCAAAGCTCTACTATGGTGCTATAGGATAATTCATCAAAAAGCGCTGGCTTATATGTCGGATCTAGCATCCCTGTATGAACCTAACAGATCCCTTAGATCTAAAGGGATGGGCTTGCTCAGAACATCTCGCCCCAAAAAAGCCAGAATGGGAGGCAAATCCTTTCGTTCACTGGCAGCCAAGCACTGGAATCTCCTTCCAATGAACATTAGGCTAGAGACTAATGAGGCCTCTTTTAGAAAGATGCTGAAAACCTTCTTATTCACTTCATAATGGTCCTGCTCTCCCCTCCTAACATACTCTTCTCCACAGCGCGGGGACACGCCGGGAGGCGTCACCAGGCGCTTTATAAACCCCCTTAAACTAAACTAAACTATGGAAATTAACATGGGGAAAACACGTTTTGGGACCCCCCTTTTATCTTGGCCCCCGCTTGACGAATCCCCCACACATTTTCAGGGAAGGAGCGGAGCGGGCCATCTTCTTTGAGAAATTCGCGAAGATTCGTCCACCGGCGCCAAAGTTATTCCCAATAGAATGTTGCGGATTTCCTATGGAAAATAGATCCTAACTATAACTACCTACTGGCGACTGCCAGTAGGTAATATATACATATATATATATATATGCACATCCAGCCCGTACTCACAAGTGCTTGCCGCACAGAAAGGCATACAGACAGCACAATCAGCACGCCAAGGCGAGGTTTGATATCCAACTGCTAGTATTTATTGTGCAACGTGTGGGTAAAAAGCTGCCATCAGATGCGTTTCAGGCACGTCCGTGCCCTTGCTCACTGAACACTGATATATATATATATATATATATATACCGCAGACTCAGTCCAAATCACTGAGCCCCCAGTGCAAGGAGCGTTTCGAAGAAAAGAAACGAGAGTCGACCCAGAAATGCAGGTGAGCAATTGCGGTGTTTATTTACACAAAAGCGCACCCTGCCAGCATGACGTTTCGGCCTGCCCAGAGGCCTTGATCACATGACCACATGACGCCATAGAGGAAGGAAACAACTTTTAAAGTGCAAGAAAATAGCACACATGATTGGATATCAGTAATCACAAGACAATGGGTAGTGATGACAGACTGGTTGTTGTAAAGACAGGTTAAAAGACTAGGACATGCCATAAATCTTGAACAATGAAATGCGATACATGTGATTGAGGATAGCTAAAATACCCTATCTAAAATCAATATAAACGCAAATAATGTTCTTTACAACAATAGAGCAGCAATTTTGTATATAGCAGCAATTTATATATCAGTGCAAATATAGTTGTGCACATAGCAATTTTTTATATATATAGCAGCCACAATATACTAGTGCAAATATAGATATTTGATATTTGATATTTATTGGTTTTTGTAAAGCGCTTCTTTCGCTCCGGAGGGAGCATCTTGGCGCTAGGCCCACAGCAGATCTACTTGGATAGCATGGATCATGTGCAAATACGCAGATGAAATGTCATGTTTATGAATTAATCTGAATTCATTTAGTCAGAATATCAGACAAATACAGAACTGAATAGGCGATGTTCTGCAAAATGTCAAATAAACTTTAAATTCATGTTGTCAATTCTCAATTCATCAGATCAACTTCATTTCACTACTAATGTTTGTGTGCAAAATAATGCCATGTGCAAAGAGTTACCTGCCCAAGTGGGCCAATTATACAAACCAGTCCCCATTGTGGAGTATATGTGCCATACCAATCATGTGCAAAATTGTGCAAGAATGTGTGCGTGAAAATAATAAAGTTAAAAACATTTATGATGCAAATATATACATGTGACTTGAAAAACGGAACCAGAATAGTCCAGATAGGACGGGAGACCACACCACCCATGATAACCCAGGAAAGTATGATACTCAAGTCACTGGGACGGCAACTGCATATTATTATGAGTTTTATCAAAATCTCAGAGATGAAGTGGGTCACAGGGTAGTAAGTTAAAGGCATATATGAAAATCTTCAGTCGCATTGAGGTCAGAAGGGTTCTTGCTATCTAATTCCACGATATACCTGGTTTCTAAGGCTCGCAGAATAGCCTCTCTGTTACCACCCCTCCTCAAGGGGGCAATGGCATCTATCACAAAGTATTGCAATAGCTCCCTTTTGTTTTCATGCTTATCTTTGAAGTGACGTGCGACTGGATACGCGGCATCATTGGTGTTGATGGCCCTGATGTGCTGGAGTATCCGCTTGTGGACCTGCAACTTGGTACTCCCAACATATTGCAGGCCACACGGACACTCCAGCACATAGACCGCGTATTCAGTCTTGCATGTGAGTTGTTTGCCGATGGTTCGAGGGATGTCAGAAAATGGATTAACAAACTCAGTCTTGCTGACCCCGTGCTTGCAAGCCTTGCAGCTGGCACATGTTCTGAAGCCCTTGCTGGCCTGCAACCAAGTAGTGGGCGCAACCACCTCAGGGCTAGATTTTACAAGAGCTTCACTCATAGAACGTGCCTTTCTGAAAGCTATTGCCAGTTTGGCTGCCATAAGCTCACCGATAACTGGATCATTGTGCAGAAGGCTCCAATGTTTTTTAACAATTTTACGTAAGGCCCCATGCTGTCTGTTGTATGTCCAGATTAATCTGGTGGGCTGTTTTGGTACACCAGAGTTTGCTGTCTGACTCTTTTTATGAATTAATGCCTCTTGTCTAGAGATTGAGTTGGCTTTTCTGATGGCATTGTCTATGGTAGTTGCTTTATAGCCTCTGGCCAAAAACCTTATCTAGCTGGCCTCTTGAGCTTGATGGCAATGCTGCTCAGTGCTGCAAATACGTCTGATACGCAGCATTTTCCCATAAGGAATGCTGCGTATCAGATGCGCCGGATGATGACTATTGGCGTGCAGCACCGTATTACCTGCTGTAGCTTTTCTATACAGCAATGTTTCAAGCTTACCATTGACTACATCAATCTCAACATCCAAAAAATAAGCCTTAGTCTGACTGATGCTGGACGTAAAGGACAAATTGAAAGCATTGGAATTGATCAACTCAATAAATGCAACAGCCTGTTGGTAAGAGCCACACCAAATCAAAAATATATCATTGATATACCTATACCAATGAACAATATGTTCAACACAGATATCATGATGGATGCCATGGAGGACCTGTGTCTCCCAGTAGCCCATGTGAAGACAGGCGTAACTGGGAGAAAAAAAGGCCCCCATGGCAACACCCCTAATCTGCTGAAAGTGTGGGTTGTTGAACATAAAGTAGTTGTTATGTAGGCAATAGGTATTCATGGCTAGTAACATTTTGTTGTGTTCTGACATCTGTAAAGGTCTGTTGCCCAGCCAGTATTGGACCGCCCTAACCTCATCATGATGGTGGATGCTGGTGTACAATGATGATACATTCAAGGTTATAAGCCAACAGTCAGAATCCCAGGTAACACCAGAAAGTTTCCTCAGGAAATTGCCAGAATCCTGTATATAAGATGGCAAACTGCATACAAATTCCTGCAGGAATGAGTCTATATACACAGTGTTGTTTTCCAACAAACCATTACGGGCAGAGATGATTGGTCTGCCAGGCGGTCTCTCTGGGTTTTTATGTACCTTGGGATTTAAGTATAGAACAGGGGTAACAGGATATACATTTTTCAAAAACTTAAATTCATCCTGGCTTAAGAGTCCCGAACACCGCCACACCATTAATAGAGAGTAGAAGTCCGCTTGGGCTTTCCTCATCATGATGGCATCACAACGTTTGTAACAAAGCGGATCATTTAGTTGGAGGAATGCTTCTTCCATATATGATGTTCGAGGCCACAAGACGACATTACCACCTTTGTCTGACTGTCGGATTATAACATTGCTGTCCCCTTGTAATTTTTTGACCAAGCTGACATATTTATTGTTCTGTATCACGTATTGACGTTTATTTTTCAGTGTTGTGACATGCAAAGCTTTAATTTCCTTGGTAGCCAGTTCATGAAAAATGTCAATATTGTCATGCAGCATTAGGGGCGTAAACGTAGACCGGGGTTTAAAGTTGGTAAAACCCGGGGTGTTCAGAACTACATGTTTCTCCGTACAGTCTGGGTTAGATTGTCCATTTTGCAACGCCTCCAAATTTTGCATCAGCTGTAAGTCATTGACGCAAAGACCTGGCGTCGCACTTGCTCCTACTGATACCGTGGAGACAGGCTTGAATTTGTTACAAAGGAAATATTTCTGCAACTTGAGTTTGCGAGTGTATTTAAAAAGATCAATTCTAGTCTTTGCATAATCAAAGTTGCTGGTTGGACTATATGATATATATATATATATATCAGCTGCAACTCGTGAAAACACCGCCTGAATGCGGAATCACAAGCGTAGACCAACTCTGGATTTCAGCATTATTTTATTTCTTCTCACATTCTGTCAATATATATATATTACCTACCGGTGGTCGCCAGTAGGTAGTTATAGTTAGGACCTAGTTTCCATAGGAAAATAGTTTTTTGTTTTCTCAATATCTTTGGCGCAGGTTGACAAATGTTCGCGAAAATTTTCAAAACTAGTGGCCCGCTCCGGTCAGCTCCTGTCTTTAAAGTTTTGGGGTGATTTGAAAAGCGGGACTGAGAAAAATGGGGTGTCCCAAAATGTGTTTTCCCCAGGTAATTTTCTATAGGAAAATTTAGACACAGCTACAGTCCGAACTGCTTAACGGAATTAGACCAAATTTGGTAAAAAGGTAGCCCTTGGTTCAGAAAGAGAACTTTTTTAAAATGGTGTAAATCCGTTCAGTAGTTCCTGAGAAATTTGAAAAAAAAATGGTTCAATATCTAGAGACTCAGTGGAGTCGCGACCTCTCCGCGAGCACGAGCTGCACTGTGAATGGCTGCCAACACTCCAAACCAGGAAGTGTTGGAAGCCATCTTGTGACTTGGTTCAACCGAGTCACAAGAAAACAGTGAAAAAATTTTTTAAAAACAAGAAAAGGGGGCAGGGTACAAACAGCCTGAGCCTCTGGCCTGCTCAGGGGGTCCTGCAAGGACTCCTAGGGCCAAAAAAAAAGCATTTTTAGGTTTCGCCCTGGCCGTAGCACTGCGAAGCAGTGCTCCGCCCTGGGCAAAATCTTATGATCCTACAGTATGGGGCTTTGTCCCGCCTCTGTCTTCCATTGGCTAGCTCCATAAATGGAGGCTAGCCATTGGAAGACATCGTTGTCAATCACTTTTTCCCGGTCAGAAAGCGAATCGTGGGTGTTTCTGACTCTTTTTTTAAGTCCCGCCCCTTGTTGCCGTGTGTTCCGGGCCACGCTGTGATTGGCTGCCAGCCCGGGATACCCCCGTGACGTCATTCCCCGGGCCGCGCTTTGATTGGCTGCCGGTCCAGGACACCTTCGTGACGTAATTCCCCGGGCCGCGCTGATTGGCTGCCGGCCCGGGACCTGACTTGTTTTATTCTGGATTCTTTTTTAAAAGAAGTACTCTTTGCGAGGTTGCATGCAATGTGTTTTCCACAATATAAAACATCTACGAACGCCAAACATTAAACAGTGTCAGACCCAAACTGCCAATTCTGCTCTGTCCGAACATTCCCACCGAAAGCAAATGCCGTTAAAAGAAACCAATCTCCTAAACACAAACAGTGCCACATGTGCAAACAGTTAAGGAAACTAAGAGGGAACTGCAGGAGCAGAAAGAGGGCGAGACCCGTATTCAGCCACTGTACCACTGCATTTTAGCGAGAGATATTTACAAACAAGACGGCTACAAACGTTAAGTCGTGTTAGCATGATATAACGAGGGGTTTCCTTCTTAAAGTGTATAGGCATGTATAATGGAAGAGGCTTGAACAATCATGGGTGGGAGCTCAGCTTCGGAAGCTCATCCCACCCGAACTGTGCCAGCCCCAGTCCCCCACAGACCCGTACCTGCCTCCAGTCCCTGGCTGCTCGCTGTTCCTCCCGCACATGTCACTGGGCCACGCTGGCATGCGGCGGTTGCCGGGTGACTGAAGTGCATTGCGTGCGCCGTGCCTTGGTTGTATGCGAGCGAGTGTGTGCATCTGCTGCTCCCGCCGCTTGCACCGTGCCTAGCACTGTACCCCCGGGAACCACCGGGGAGCCTCGCAGGGGGCAGCGGAGGCGGCTCCCCGGGCCCGCGGGAGCTCTATGTAGTGCCACCACCTGCATCCACCTTCTTGGGCTGTGAGGCGGCACTGAGAGGTGAGTGCGGGGACGATTAGTGTCAGAGCATAACTTGTATTAAACTCTCTGGGGAGCACCTTCCACACCCCTTGAAAACGCAGTTGCCAGCAACCTCAGCTGGGCATCCCTGCTGGTGGGCATCTCCTCTACCATGTGCACGCCAGCTCCCCGGCGTGCCCTCTACCCACATCCCATGCTTCTCACTCTTAGTGCTCAGTGAAGGATGCGGACCCGCCCCTCGCTTTGCAGTCACCGCTAGGTGGTGTGTGTGTGGCGCTCCGGACCACGGCAGCCTCCGGGAGTTGTGATAGCGACCCTGGGAGCACTTCTAGGCTGCCAACCTGCACGCATCGGGTGCCCTGCAACGGCTCTTTGTACGGTATGCGCCGCCACACGCAGCCCGTGTCCTGCTTTAACCTTGTCTGTCACACGGATGCTGATGCTGTCGCCCTGTCTCGTTATCGCGCCCCACAATGCTATTGCGCACCTATCAGAAACATGTCACTTTAGCGCTCACTTGAATCCCAGCATCTGACCATTGTGAGCCTTTGCAGCCTGGGACTGGACACTAGCTGCCTGGAGCGACAGCACGAGAATACCCGCTGCTTGCTTAGCATCCTCCAGCGCGCCCCTACAGCTTACTGCCTTTTCCAGGACATGTGAATGCATCCAATCACAGTGAAAGCTGTAACTCCCTGATCTGTCTCAAAATGTATTTCTATTTTATTTATTGTTCTATTTTAAAAGTTGTATATAGTGCTAGCTTGGCCCATAGGTATCGGAGCGCTTTACATACACACTGTAAAAAAAACAGACGGAAACAATACTGTACTGCGTTTATCTATTTGTTTTAGAGTACACGGTGTATGCACCCATCATTCGGATTGTCGGGTTTTTTATGGATTAATTCCTGGCACTTCTCAAATAGACTGTAACATCGTCATTGACGCAATGCCGGCGCTCCTACGATAGGGCTGTGTCTGTTTTGTTCGGGTGGTGCCAGGATTTCTCAGCAGGAAGTTTAAGTGGGAGCGCTGATGCAATTCAACTGCAGTCCAATGCAAATGGTGAGATTGCCATATCTTGTTGATGGGGCTACAATACTTTCAATGGCAGAGTACCTATTCTTCACGGTAAGGCAGTTCTAGAACTGAAACAGCCGCAGTACACCCAAGCAAGAATAGCATTGCTAATGGCAAAGCCAATACTTTTAAACGTGTAGTACAAGTACAGCTATATTAATCGGGCGAGTAGCAATATTTCTCTCTCCATTGCTGTGCATCCGTTAATGCAAGACTGAACGTTAACCAGACCTGTATTACTGTTAATAGAAACGCACTGGCTATTTTCTGCTAGACTCTAAGGGCCATATGCATGAACACATTTTCCCATTGACACTGAATGGGCAAAACCCTTTGATGCATCTGGCCCTAATACTTTTAGTGGGACCGTTTCAGTAATCCCCAGTAGAACTATAATTATTTTTATGGGAGAAAGCCAGCTTTTATCGGAGGAACTGTAATACCTGTCAAACGCTAGTTTTTGCTCTTCTCAACTCTACTGCAATGCTTGTATTGAGTGTTAACATTTCTCCACAAGAATACAACTTTAAATTGCGTAGTACAAACACTGGCAAGCGTTTCTGAAGTAAATTTAAAGGAGCACTACCAGCACTCACTGACAAGACTGGAAACGTTTAAGGCGGCCAGTACCCATACATCCCAGCCCAATTGTGATACTTTTAATTGATAGTATGAACGCTTGTCAATGGGACTGTACCACCCTGCCGGTTGGGGTTGGACAATATAAGCACAAATCTACGGAGAGGTATTACTTTCAACATGATGGTATAACACTTCTGTCCCTCACTGGGGCGTATTCAGTTGAACCACGCTTGCATTACTTACAAGGGCAGCAGTACTTTAATTGATGGTGCCAGCACTTACCAGCTGTAACGTTGGATGTCATCTTTTCAGTAGGAGTACCAACACTTGCCATTAGGACTATAATACTTTTAATGGATCACTGGCATCACCTTTCGCTAGGACTATTACATTATCAGTTAGTCAGTACCATCATTTCTCAATAGTTCTGTTCTCAGCACGACTGTTATACTTTTAACCGGGCAGTATCAGCAAAACCGCAAAACATTTCTATTTGGGAAGTAGTAACAATTCCTCAGTAGGATTCTAATGATTCTATGAGACCGTACCAGCACTTCGCTGTCAGAAGCGCTCTGATACCTCCGGGTCTAGCCAGCGCGATATGAAACTTTTCAGATAAAAAAATAATAGCTTTAATGGGGCAGCATCTTCTCATATCAGCAGGAATACATTTAATGGGACTGTACCAGCACTTTTCAAGAGGACATCAATACTGTTAATGTGCCAGTACTAGCACTTTCCAGAGGAGTTTGATACTGTTAAAGAGGTCAGCACTTCTCAGCAAGACTCCAATTCATCTCATCAAACCGTGTCAACTTTTCTCAGCAGGACTGTAATTCTTCTTATGGGACTGTACCAGCATTTTTCGGCAGGACACTAATACGTTTTAGGGGTTAGTACTGCGGGACATACCCTCGATGGCATATGCTCCAACCTCACAACTTTGACTACATCCCCTCCAATTCCTCAAATCTGGACTGATCACTGTTTCATTCCATTCGATATTGAGATACAAGCCCCTACCGCACCCAACAACAGGCGCTCCCACCCTTCCTTCACAGTTAATTGGAGGAAGGTGACGGAACGCATCAAGCTAAACTCCCAACCCCTAGCCAAGGCCCCTAAGCTAACCGGAGACGTTGTAGTGGATTCCTACAACTTTCATGCCTGGATGGACCAAATTGTGTCAGATAATTCCAACCTTAAAGGCCACCAAGCGACATGTCACAAAAAAAAGCCAAATGCACCCTGGTTCACCCAGACCCTAATTGATAGCCATCTCCTTGCCGTAAATCTGAAAGGAAGTGGAGAAAAACCTATGATGAGGCCGCAAGAACACTTTATGTCCAACAGAGGAAAGTATATCTCTCTTATATAAAAGCGGCTAAAAGGGAATACTTTACTAAGGCTATAAATGAAGCCCACCAAAAACAAAAAACTATATTTTCTATAGTCAAGTCCTTTACCCACCCTAAAGCCCTCACGCCCGAAATTCCCCCGTCTGAAAATCTGTGCAATCAGATCGCAGATTTCTTTGTGGATAAAATCGCTAACATTCAGAGAGACTTTCCCCCCCCCTCAATTACTCTCCATGAAGCGACTGTCAGCTATCCCTCCTTCAGTCACTTTAATCCTGTTTCTCTCCAGCAAACAAGTAAGGCAATTTTGGCCTGTAAATCAGGAGCCCCTACCGACTCTTGCCCCCCCTCCATTCTCCACCACCTTATTGAGGCAGTTAACCCCTGCATCAACATTATCATCAATAAATCTTTAGAGTCGGGGATAGTGCCCAACGACTGGAAGAAGGCTATTGTGAAGCCTCTGATGAAAAAGCTGAACAAATCTCCTACAGATCTCACCAACATGCGCCCCATTTCATTACTACCTGTCCTAGGTAAGATCACGGAACAGTTAGTACATGGGGAGCTAAAAGCATTTGTAGAGACCCACAACATCTTGCATCCCCAACAGTCGGGGTTTCGCTCCGGCCATTCCACCGAAACAGCTTTGATAGAACTGTCTGATTCCATCAAGTTCTTGCAGGATGAAGGAAAGCAAGCCGTCCTCATCCTGCTTGACCTCACAGCAGCGTTCGACACTATCTCTCATGTCATTCTGATTAATAGAATGCGAGAGATTGGCGTGACAGACACTGTTCTGGCATGGGTAAAATCTTTCCTGTCAAACAGGTCCCAGACTGTGTCTTTGGGTCCCTATCTATCCAGCGAAAAACCCATTACATCAGGGGTGCCCCAGGGGTCCATATTAAGCCCCCTTTTTTTCAACATCTATATGGCCCCCCTCCTCGCTGTGATAGAATCCCATGGGATCCTCGTCACGTCATATGCCGACGACACACAACTTGTCGTCGCCATTGATAAAAAGTGTATGGACGCTGACTTGCGATTTCGCAATTGCCTCTCTGACGTCTTTCAGTGGCTGAATAATAACCATCTGAAATGCAACAGTGCGAAGACAGAAATTATA
The DNA here is from genome assembly GCF_964263255.1 of Lissotriton vulgaris. Taxonomy (NCBI): domain Eukaryota; kingdom Metazoa; phylum Chordata; class Amphibia; order Caudata; family Salamandridae; genus Lissotriton; species Lissotriton vulgaris. Next base: position 677,996,921 of record NC_141700.1, on the reverse strand, counting down.
CCACTGGGCAAAGATCTATCCTTTTGCCCGAAAGACTGGTGGCCCACAGGATCAGAGGCCCCACCCAGCGCTGTTTCTTCCGCCTGGAACCTGGGCGTGCAATTTGACTCATCCCTCTCTTTCGATGACCACGTCAGGATCACTGCCGGACGCTGTTTTGGACTTATTAAATCCCTAAAGAAGTTCTTTGACTTCCTCCCCATCGCCGCTAGGAAATCAGTCGCGGTAGCCTTAATACTCTCCCGACTCGATTATTGTAACGGCCTAATGGCTGGAGTGAAAAAGTCCACCCTCATGAAGTTACAGAGTATACAACATGCAGCCGCTAGACTGGTCCTGAAACTCCCTAGTAGGTCATCAGCTTCAGCAGCTTTAAATTCCCTCCATTGGCTACCACTCCACAAAAGAATCCTTTTTAAACTTTTGCTTACCGTTTTTAAATCCATGAAAAATATAGGTCCTCACTATCTTGCTAAACGCTTCACTCACTATAATCCCACACGATGTCTGAGATCCTCTGGGACCAATCTCACCACGATCCCAAGATTTAAGTACAAAACCAGGGGCGGGAAATCCTTCACCGTTTTGGCAGCAAGGGCATGGAATAATCTACCGGTTAATCTTAGATTAACTGAAAAGGAGAGTCTTTTTAGACAACTCCTCAAGACCTGGGTGTACCAACAACCAGACATTTCTGTACTGGCAGCTATTTAGACCCAGATTTTCGCCATGTATCACTCATCTCACACGGGCATGCTCAGCGCCAAGATGCTCCTTCCGGAGCGAAAGTTTGCGCTCTACAAATACTCACAAATATCAAAATACTACCACTGCCTAGTTAATTATTTACTATGCACAAACAATGCTTGAACTCAGAGCTTCATGGTGCAAAACTCAGTAACAAATAAGACATGCACATACTTTACAGAAAAAATACGGAAGACAAAAACAAATCCCATAAAGCAATATAAAAATGACAACAGAAAAGGGAAAATGTAAAAACAATTTAAAAGAAAAAAACAAAAACTCGACTGCAGTAAAATTAGAACCAAACACCCCTCTACAAGAATACAGAGGTAATAAATACTCTTCACAAAATAGTAATAACAACACCTAGAAGCAGAAATGCAATACGTTTGTCGGAGCAATTGCAGAATTTCAAAGCATGAGTGTAATGAGTAGGTCGTGAGCTTCTTTTAGCTCTCCAGCTACCTGTCAGTAGCTCTCCTGTGTGCATCCCAACCTTCTAAATTGTAATTTTTGCTTGGTTAAATTAACATATTTATGGCCAAATGTGGGGAGAAAAATGGCAGAATTTCCAAAATGATTTTAAAGGTGATCTTTGAGTGATAAATCATGTGGGGAAACTTGTTACTAATATTATTACTTCTGTGCCAGGTGCGCTGCAGCTGTGGCTGACGTATTGCCTATGTATAGGCATTCCAAATTGACAAAGCCTTTTTCACATTACTGCTCCCCGATCTGTGCGCACTGCGGGCATGAGTAGCATGGGACGCTGGGGCCCATCCTCATAGCATCCTCTAACCACATCCCTTGCTTTCCCGACAGTCCTCCTGGTCCAGCTCCGCCAGCCGGACGACGTCACGAAAACCACGCCGGTGGCGGCTGCTGCGGGTAATTCCTCTTGGAGCCTCTCCCAGGGAGGCCGGCTCGCTCTTATTATTGCCTACGCCTCTTTCAATTGCTGTGTGCTCTTCTCCCATTTTGAGCCCTGGAGCGGAGGGCGATCGAGCCTGATGAGCCAGTAAACTAAATTGATGCCTGAGGCGTATTGCGACGGCAAGATGGCAGCTGCCGTACTTGTGCTGTGTGGCCGGAGCTGCTAGGAACCTGTGTTGCAAGTGCGGGCTGCGAAATTCCCCCCCATCCTGTGCGGGTGTGATTGATGCTGAAATGGCAGGGGTGCCTGGCGAGAACATTGTAGTGGCAGCAAGTATGAGTGGAGATTGCAGGAGTACAGTATGCGCGCTGGACCTGTTAGCTGAAGGCAAGAGGGAGTTGCGGTCGAGCTGCCAGGCCTGGATCGGGGGTACGAGATTGCGTGAAGATACAAGCTGAGGTGAGCAGTAACCCCTCCCCCATGCTCCCCCCCCCCCCCGTCGGAGCTGGGATCGAGAGCCTGCGGGCGTGCGGTCTAAGTGCAGAGTGGGCTAAGAAACTGCTTCTGGAGGCCACACGAGCGCCTCGTTGTGCAGTGAATAAATAGCATATAAAGAGCCCAGGCCTACGTGAGGTGCACTGGTCCTGCCAGCAGGGGGAGTCTGGAGCTGGTGACTGCGGCGGCTGCAGTGAAGGCGGGCCCCTGTGTACCCAGCGCCGGAGGTGGTGAGTGCGACGCGGCCTAGCACATGTTAATGGTGGCAGAGGCGGATGCAGGCCGGGTGCGGGCGGCGTCCTGTGAGCTGCAGAAAGGTGCTGGGGGCGTGGGTGGCGCCGGAATTCACTGCATGCGGCAGCACCTATATACGCATTGAAAACAGACACGCTTTGCGCCCTTAGTTTTAACCCCTTACTCCCACCACACACTCACCATTGCTGGCTCTTGGAATTATGCTCTGGGGCTCTGTGTGTGTGGGTGTCTGGCTCTGTGTGGGCGTCTGGCTCTGTGTGAGCGTCTGGCTCTGTGTGGGCGTCTGGCTCTGTGTGGGCGTCTGGCTCTGTGTGTGTGTCTGGCTCTGTGTGTGTGTCTGGCTCTGTGTGTGTGTCTGGCTCTGTGTGTGTGCCTGGCTCTGTGTGTGTGTCTGGCTCTGTGTGTGTGTCTGGCTCTGTGTGTGTGTCCGGCTGTGTGTGTGTGTGTGTATTTGTGTGTGGGGCTCTGTGTGTGAGCAATGCCAATAGCTCTAACTTTTCCAAAGGCGAAACCATTGCATTGTAAATGCTTGTTTTTTAAATTTCAGCGAAATTCGCACTGGGGTCGCGAAGCCCGCGCTTCATTTAATTGAGGCCCTCGGGTGGGCCAGGTCCCGGGGGCATTGTCATAAAATATCGGCAGGGGCCCGCAGGAGCCCCCGCAGCCCCGGGGACTGCATGCTCTCCGGGGCTATCCTTGTAATATGCAGGAGGGCACGCAACCCTTCCGCAGCCCCAGGGACTGCTACCCCCCCAAGGCTTGTTTAATTTGTGGGGGGCCTCCAAGTCCCCCCCAAGCCCCAGGGACCACCACCCCCGGGGCTTTTATGAAACCTGCTCTCTCTTCCAAAATCCAAAGCAGATTGCTTTTCCACACGGGGATGTGCATGTCAGCAGCTCCCCATGTGGCAAAGCAATGATCCCGCAGGAGGCGGGAAGCCGGTGGGACTGTGGAGAAATTAGGGTCCCAAGAAAAAAGAGGGGTAGAGGCGCACTCAAGTTCAAAATTATACTGAATAAATCTAGTTGTCCTAATGTACTCAATGGGTGCTACACTACGAATTGTGTTGGCTACACAATCTGTGAAAACTCTGAAGGGATGTAGACAGCGGTCTACATGCAGTATGCACTGTTCCGTGAAAAATTATTTTCAATGCTTGAATTCAAAAACTTAGAAACAAATACACAAAATAATCTTTATAGACTCATGCTTTTTAGTAGTAGTGGTCAAAGTACTTATCAATTCTCATAATCTTATTATAAATTCAATTATGACATTACTGTTAGGTATTCCATAATACATGTATCTTTATACATTCATATTCATGACAAGATACTATTTACAATGAATACAGTGTTCTATTTGTCAACAACTGGTCAAGTAACATCTTTTAGAAATATGTGATCCTTCGATAAATAAACTTAGAAGAAGCGCCGCCCAATGCATTTCGGGAAAAGTGGTTCCCTTCGTCAGGGGCAAAATCCTACAAAGTGCAAAAAAATTAATGAATATCTAATGTATGAACATCTCACAAATAGTAGATAAACTCATGGGGATACATTCTATAAGACTTATAAAACATAGTTAGAACTCATTGCATATGTGCAGCACAAAGTTCTCATAACTCAGAGGTTTTTATTTCGTGTCAAGATCTTTCATAAATACAGCGATGTCACCTGTTACACTTTGCCTAAAATTTCACATAGTGAAATACTGTCAAGATTTACTAAATTGACCAACATCCTGTTGTACTGATCATGGACATATAGAGTGCATAAATAAATCATAATGTGTACCTGCAGGTAAGAATTCCCAAAATGCTTGCTTCTGGTGTCTTAAATATCGTACGATCATATATGGTTACTAATCTGAAAAATCAATAACACAGCCAATTATTCCTGCCCATGCTGTGGGTGGCGTGGTAACATTTGCTTTAATCATCTTGGTGATGCCACATATTTCGTACCATTCTATTGTCAAGATAATGTTGCAATGTTCTAAATTATAATCCCACAAGTTTACTTCTTGTTCAAACTTTCGACATGCCGGTATTCTCAACCCACAAATTATCAACCTATATATGCTGCTTATCAAGGACTATCATTACTGTTTTTTCAATTGGGCCCTGGGGGCCAACTAGCCCACCAGGTACCTCCAGTATGTGCCACAGGGCTGTCTTGCAGAGAGGTGGTCCAAAGTCATGCCCCTTTTTACACCTCTCTGCAACGCAGCTCTGTGGCGCTTACTGGCGGTACCTGGTGGGCTAGTTGGACCCGAGGGACCCTCAGGATTCTGGATTCAAGGGGACTTAATCCCCCATTTTACAACGTGCTAGAGGGAGCGTTTGCACAGTGGTGCAGGGAGGGGCGGGCCTGATATAGGAACTTAGAAATCCTGCTGTGTGGGACTTACTGGTGATAATAAAAGGGATAGTTGGACCCCAAGGTTGATGTTGGGGGCTAACTTCTCCTCCTGTTACTTCCAGTAAATCCAACAAAGTGGGATTGCTAAAAGGGGTTTCGGAGGCCACGCTCACCTTTCTCCACCACTCTGGAAATGTGACTGGTATGTTATAGTTAGAAATTAGCATTTAAAAAACCTTTGCAAGTCACTGAAAAAAATATAGGTTTCAGGGACGTTATAGTTAGAAATTAGCTTTTAAAAAACCTTTGAAATTCACTGAAAAAAACAACAAGCTTAAGAGACATTATAGTTAGTTGGACATTTCACTTGTATAAAACCAGAGAAATGTCATTGTTATAGTTAGTTCAGCTAACTATAACTTGCGCCCCAGCAATGCACTGCTGATGACGTCACATATTAAATCATTCATGACATGGTCAGTGACATCACTGATGACATCTTAAAATACAGTGCATTGCGGGGCACGAGTTATAGTTAGCTGAACTAACTATAATGGCGGAATTTCTCTGGTTTTGTATGAGTGAAATGTTCAACTAACTATAACATCCCTGAAACCTATTGTTTTTTCAGTGAATATATATATAAATGTGAGTTGATGGGCTTCTCCGTGCCCATTGTTCATGAGGCCACCCTGAAGGGTCGGGGGCTCCTATGTTCGGAGGATGTATGAAAAAAAAAGAAATATATATATATATATATATATATATATAAAACAGTAGGAGTACGAACAGTGCTAAGCGCGGCGCCCCTCCGAAGAACAAGTAATTGCCATTTGGCGGTCATTTCAGTGAGGGGAGAGAGTAGGCAGCACAAAGTTGCCTGATAAGGATAACAACAGAGGTTAAGTGGTACTATTCATTCAGGACTTTGTATGCGGGTGCTGAGTCAAGCGCCTTGAATTTGGGATATCACTTGTTGTTTGGCTCCGCTTTACACTAAATGCGGAACCAGGTTGGACTACAGTACCCAGCATGCAATTTGCCCTGAGCCACAAGCACACCTGCATGAAGGAGGAGGGGCAGAGAGACTACCTTAGGGGAGTGGTCTCTGAGTCTAAACCAGGATCTAACCACCAGCCTGTGAGACCAGCACTGATGACGGCCGAACCCGGCTAGAAACGCGTCTGCCAAAAGCGTTTCACGGACTGTGAGGACTGAGCTGTGTGGCACTTAATAAATCCCCTGTTGTTACCCGGAGCTGTGTCCTGCTTGTTTTCCAGTGGAGAGGAGCAGTGGTATGGATGTATGGATGTATGAATGTATGGATATATATATATATATGTATATATATATATATATGTATATATATATACATATATATATATATATATATATATATATATATATATATATATATATATGTATGCTTTGGAAGAAGACCGCTTGGTCGAAACGCGTCGCCATTAAACATCTTTAAAAACACAGACCCTGGAGTGCGAGTCTTTTTGTGTGACTGCAGCGCGGATGTTAGCTGTCAGCCCTTTCGAAAATATATATATATATATATATATATATATGTATGTATGTGAGTTGATGGGCTTCTCCGTGCCCATTGTTTATGAGGCCACCCTGAAGGGTCGGGGCTCCTATGTTCGGAGGATGTGTGAAAAAAAAAATTATATATATATACATATATATATATATATATATATATATATATATATATATATATATATATATATATATATATATATATATATATATATCCATATCCATATCCATATCCAGTAGGTATATATAGTTAGGACCTAGCTACAATAGGAAATCCACAACATTCTATTGGGAATAACTTTGGCGCCGGTTGAGGAATTTGCGTGTAATTTTCCAAAATTTGGGCCAGCTCCGCTCCGCTTCTTCCCTGGAAGTTTCGGGGGATTCGTCATGCGGGGCCGAGAAAAAAGGGGGGTCCCAAAACGTGTTTTACCCATGTTAATTTCCATAGGACGAATAGACAAGGTTACAGCCCGAACCACTGAATGAAATTACACCAAACTTTGCAAAATTGTAGGGACTGGTACGCAGAAGTGCCTTTTCTATATTTGGTGAAAATTGCTCCAGTGGTTTTTATGAAAATTAACTTCAAAAACACATATATATCTGGGCGGAGCTTAACCACACATCTCATCGTGAGATCTGATTGGCTGTCAGCACTTCATCCAAGAAGTGTTGGTAGCCATCTTGGGACCAATATACATGATAGCACCTCATTAAAAAGCATTGTAGTTAATAGTTACATTATAAATCATTTGTTGATGGTACCATACTCATTTTAGGAATTGTGGTGTGTTCTAAGGTGATTTTACCATGTGAAAAAGCCTTCTGCTGGGATATCATGAATCATGTTTGAAAGAAAACTATTCTCTCATGCTTTTCCCACAGTGGTTTGGAAGGGGATCTATAAGCTAAACTGAAAGCATATTTTCTGTAAATTCACATTTTCTTTCTCAGTCATGTGAGAATGAAGTCTGAAATTCTCAGTAAAACATGTACATACAACAAGGACAGAGACTGTCAGTTGATTCCTTTGTGTTCTACTGCAGCCTCCTAGAATGTTCTAAAGAACAACTAGAGCGCTAACAGTCCTACTTATTACAAAGGTATGGCACACCTGAAGCCATCTTGATTGGAATAAAGTGGTAACTCTTAAAACATTTAATTTAAAAAGGAACAAAATGAGGGGGTATATTTTGCCATAGAAAGTATGATTAGTGCTGCAGAAAAAAAAATGTGGGCACATTTTGAGTGACTTCTCAAATCCTCTTCTATTTCATTAAAAAATTCTGACACGCAGTCTCCCAAGATGGCCACCAGAGACAAAAGAGCCGAAATGTAGCCCAAATATCACCCAGATGTTTTATCATCCCTTTTATACTTAAATTCCCGCCTACTTCGACCTCCATCTGTAGGACAGAGAAGGTGGGAAGAAAGTGGTTCAAAGTAACACTGGAAGCGATAGAGCCGGCACTTGCCGAGCTCAACTGGCAACCCTTTACAAACATAAATGAGGACGTAGCAAACCTAAATCAATACTTCACCACGGCCATTGAGAGCATCGCTCCCCTTACCGTTCTCTCCTCAGCCAGAACCAAACCTTCTGCACCTTGGTTCTCCCAGTTGTTATAGGAAGAAAAAAGCAAATGTAAGAGGTTAGAGCGCCTTTGGCGCCGCACTTACGATTCAGCTGCCAAAACAACCTATAGAGTGGCGCTAAAAAAAATTCACAAAACCAAACAAAGTATTATGAAAGAATATTTTGCCAGCAAAATTAAATCCGCAGATAATTCAGCCAAGGTGCTCTTCCAGATTGTGAAAGGCTTCACCAACCCGGGGGCCCTCACGCACAAGACAGAGCCTTGCCAAGAACTTTGTGATGGACTGTCAAATTATTTCCACGAGAAAATTAATCTCATCTATGCTTCTTTTAATGTAGCAAACAGAGCGGACACAGAGGTCCCACCTCCTGTGCAGACTACTGCTAAGGACATAAGGCTTAGCGCGTTTAAACCTATCACCCTAGACGCAGCATTGAATAAACTTCAGCTATGTAAATCGGGTTCACCCCTAGATCCTATGCCCGCTCAAGTCTTTTCTACAGTTGCTCCTGTGATCGTACAACCCCTTGTAACAATATGGAACTCCTCTCTCCTATCAGGTCAGTTCCCGGAGACATGGAAACAGGCCATTCTTATCCCCCTCCTAAAAAAAAACAGAGGCTGACCCTGCTGTACTCAGTAACTATCGCCCGATATCACTGCTCCCAAAACCAGCCAAAATCCTGGAAAAAATAGTCCAAGACAACTCTCCGACTATCTAGAAAGCAATGATCTCCTACATGACTCACAATCCGGATTTAGGACCGGGTATAGTACTGAGACAGCACTTTTAGAAGTTTCAGGGACCGTGCGGGAGAGTGTGGACAGGGGAGAGGTAGCCATGCTAGTGCTCCTCGACCTGTCCGCAGCTTTCAACACGGTCTCCCATGCCATCCTCCTAAACAGACTCCTAGAGATGGGGATCTGTGACACCCCTTTAGCCTGGATCACCTCCTTTTTAACGGACCGTACACAACAAGTATGGTGCCGACCATTCGGGTCTAAAGACAAGAAACCGCTTGGCTGTGGGGTGCCCGAAGGACCTGCTCTCAGTCCCCTTTTTTTTAACGTTTATGTCGCACCCCTGGCAAAGGTGATTGAGACATCTGGGATTAGAGTGATCTCCTACGCTGATGATACTCAGCTTATTTTTTCCATCAGAGACCATTCACCCCTTGGTTTTAAAAATTTTAGAACCTGTCTTTCCAATATTGTTGCTTGGATGACTCTGAACACGCTAAAACTTAATACGGACAAAACGGAGGTGTTGTTTTTTAATCAAGCGACTCCCATGTCACCCACCACCTGGTGGCCTGTGGAACTCAATCCGCCGCCCTCCCCGGTAAAGGTGGCACGCAACCTTGGAGTCCAATTCGACAACGAATTATCTTTTAAAACCCAGATCCAGAAAGTCAATCCGGCTTGTTTTGGTAAACTCCACATGTTAAAAAAATTCTCCCCCTTTCTCCCTATCGAGTCACTGAAGACAGTGACTCACGCCTTGGTCACTGCGCATCTGGACTATGCGAACAGTCTGTATCTAGGACTTCCTGCCTACCTACTACACAGGCTGCAGATCGTGCAGAACGCCGCAGCCAGGCTGATCTGTAAAGTCCCCTATCGCTATTTCATCTCACCCCACTTGAAGAAGTTACATTGGCTCCCTATCACTGCTCGCGTCAGATTCAAGGCCCTCGTACTAGTTTTCAGGGCTCTGAATGGAAAAGGCTCCAGATCCCTCAGACATAGACTAAAATTAGTCCAATCGTCTCTCAACCTTAGATCAAACCACCTCCGTCTCTTACTCCCTCCCAGATTTCGCCTTGCGAGAAAGAGTGGTAGAGCTTTTTCAGTGGTGGTATATAAACTGTGGAACTCTCTACCCATCAGCCTTCGTCTCATTGACACCGAATCTCAATTCAGGGGCAAATTAAAGACCTTTCTATTCTCTGGATGCTAATTTCTCCCCATCTGCTCGCAATCTTCAGCGCCGGGACTCCCCCGTTGGGGGTAGCCGTGCGCTCAACAAATGTCAATAATGATATTAATAATAATAATAATGTAGCCCAAGTATATCCCAATGACAGACTGTCCCAGAGTATTCTAAAGAACAACTAGAGCGCTAACAGTCTTACTTAAGACAAAAGTATGGCACATCAGAAGCCATCTTGATTGGAATGAAGCGGTAAGTCTGAAAGCATTTAATTTAAAAAGGAATAAAATGAGGGGGTTCATTTTGCCATAGAAAGTATGATTAGTGCTTCAGAAAGAAAACTTGGGGCACATTTTGAGTGTAACAAGGGGCATAGCCTCATTACACCTCTGCAATGCAGCCCCCTGGCGCATACTGGAGGTTCCAGGTGGGCTAGTTGGCCCCCAGGGGCCCCCAGTATGCAAGGGGAATTAGTTCCCCCTCTTCAAACATGCACGGGGGCTGCGTTGCAGAGAGGTGTAAAAAAGGGGGTGGCTTCATTACACCTCTCTGCAATGCAGTCCCCTGGCGCATACTGGAGATTCCTGGTGGGCTTTCAGGTCTTATATAGTTAGGAATTAGCATTAAAAAAAAGTTGAAATTTACTGAAAAAAACATAGGTTTCAGGCCTTATATAGTTAGGAATTAGCATTTAAAAACCTTGCAAACTCACTGAAAAAACCATAGGTTTCAGGCCTTACACAGTTAGGAATTAGCATTTAAAAAGCCTTTGAAATTCACTGAAAAAACCATAGGTTTCAGGCCCTATATAGTTAGGAATTAGCATTTCAAAAACCTTTAAAATTCACTCAAAAACTATAAGTTTTAGGGGTGTTATATTAGCTGGACATTTCACTCATATAAAACAATTGAAATTGCTCCTATATAATTAGTTGTACTAACTATATGTCGCGCACCCGCAATCCACTGCTGATGATGTCACATATTACATCATTCATTACATGGTCAGTGACATCACTGATGACACCCCTAAAACTTTTTCAGTGAATATATATATATTACATCAAAAGAGTCGCCTGCTGAGGAGAGAGTCACACGACAGGTAAGTCTTCGCCATCAATTTTATTGCAGGGTACAGCGGGGGAACTTGCCATGCATCGCACAATTATAGTCCAATTTCACCTGACGTGTTTTATGCAGGGTCGCACTTCTTCAGAGGCATTTGGACGAGCAAAGACACAGCATGTCTGCATTGCTACTTCAATTAAACACCCCGCCCATAAAGGCGTGGCATTTTCCTAGGCCTCCTGGATGTTGTAGTGTGCTGTGTTGCTCAAGTGAGCTGCCGTGTCAGTGCCCATTATCAAACTTGAAACCCCAGTGAGTTGCGATATCACAGTTCGAGTCCCCGCTCATACGTTCTATCCTCCAGCATCCGGCACCTGTCCCTTGAGCAGCGGCGTCGGTTGGCGTCGCTGCAGGAAGCTGAGAACAGCAACAGGGCTCGCTCCGTGGCCCAGGCTGAGCCGCACAAATTACATTAAAAGAGTCGCCTGCTGAGGAGAGAGTCACACGACAGGTAAGTCTTCGCCATCAATTTTATTGCAGGGTACAGCGGGGAAACTTGCCATGCATCGCACAATTATAGTCCAATTTCACCTGGCGCGTTTTATGCAGGGTCGCACTTCTTCAGAGGCATTTGGATGAGCAAAGACACAGCATGTCGGCATCGTTACTTCCATTAAACACCCCGCCCATAAAGGCGTGGCCTCTTCCTAGGCCTCCTGGATGTTGTAGTGTGCTGTGTTGCTCAAGTGAGCTGCCGTGTCAGTGCCCATTATCAAACTTGAAACCCCAGTGGGTTGCGATATCACAGTTCGAGTCCCCGCTCATACGTTCTATCCTCCAACATCCGGCACCTGTCCCGTAAGCAGCGGCGTCGGTTGGCGTCGCTGCAGGAAGCCGAGAACAGCAACAGGGCAAAATGCAGACTCCCCACTCACAGTACCAGATAAAAACTAGTAAAACCAGAAATCCAGTAAAACCAGCTTAAAATCTAGCATAAATAAGGTTAAAAAGCCCACATAAAACCATCTACACAGATAAAAAATCATCAATTACAAAAATTAAATACAATTAAATAGCATAAATGTAATTATCAATTTAGAATACAAATATAGCAGCAAATAAGGATTTACATAGCATTCAATTCATAAGAAATTGTAAAGATCAGCTCCCGAATTTAATCCATTTGGCATTTTGGTGTTGAATTGTACAATATATTGACTTTCCAGCTGACGTAATTTTCTTTCTCTATTGCCCCCTCTGATAGACTTTGGCACGGCATCAATCAAAAAAAAATGTAGATCATTAAGATTATTGTGATGTACTAATTTCAAATGTCGTGCCACTGGGTAGCTAGAATCAGAATTGACAATCGCACGTAAATGCTGTAAAATCCGATTAAAAACTGGTAATTTTGTACTGCCTATGTATTTTAATTGGCAAGTGCATTCCAAAATGTAAACAGCAAACTCTGTTTTGCATGTAAAAAATCCTTTCAATTTGTATGGTTCTAGGGAGAATGCATCCTGTACCTCCCTTCTGTTAACAACGAATTTACATGCTCTACAGGAGCTACACTTGAAGAAAACAATTCTTTTGGACAGACAGTCAGTTTTCTTTTGGACTTCTGGACTTGATCTATCTAGAGCATCCCTCAGGGAGTGAGCTCGCCTGAAAGTAATGCTAGGGGAGTCCTCTATTTCAGGAGCTATTGTCATATCAGACTTTAAAATATGCCAGTTTTTGGGGATAATCTGTCTGACCTTTTTATGATGACAATTATAAGTTGTTATAAGTCTGACAGGAGCCTTTTCAGTTTCAACCCCTTCCCCATGCATTCTTGAATCAACTTCCTGGTTCTCACCTAAATTTTCTACATTCTGTGAGATGTCTAATTTAGATAGAGATTTCTTCAAATCCACCATTTTGTAACTCCTTGATAAAAATCTCTGCACCGCTTCATCAAGGCAAGTAGTTAAATCCTCTTTATTGCTGCATATTCTTTTAATACGCAAGAATTCCCCGTAGGGGATACTTTTGACAAGGTGTCTTGGGTGGGTACTGCTAGCATGGAGGATTGAGTTACCCGCAGATTCCTTCCTGTGTAGTTTGGCATTTATGATGTTATTACAGATATAAATCTCTACATCTAGAAACTCAACCCTCTCCCTGCTGATATTGGCTGTGAATTTCAGATTTAAATTGTTATCATTAATGATGTCAGTGAATCTATGAGCTGATTGGACAGATCCCTGCCAAATCAAACAGACATCATCAATGAAACGCCACCATGTGATGATGTTATCAGGAAACCCTTCCTCCAGGACGTGCTTGAGGACATGTTCCTCCCACCAGCCTACATGCAAGCATGCAAAACTAGGGGGAAAACATGCCCCCATTGCCACGCCCCGGAGTTGTTGGTATACTGCTGAATTGAATAAGAAATAATTGTTCTTTAGACATATGTTCATCATTTTTAACAGCATCTTGTTATGTTCAGAAAATCTAATATCTCTATATGAGAGACATTGTTTAAATATATATATATATATATATATATATATATATATATATATAAACCCAGGTTTCCACGAACAGCAAACGGACTCAACTCCAGCCGCAATACCGCCAAGAAACAGGAGACCCAGATTTCTGTGAGTGATTTTTATTCCGCAACAGACAGCATAAATATATAAATATATATATATATATATATATATATATATATATATATATATATATATATATATATATATATATATATATATATATATATATATACTACCTACTGGCGGTCGCCAGTAGGTGTATATAGTTAGGACCTAGTTACCTTAGGAAATTCCGAACATTCTATTGGGAATAACTTTGGCGCCGATTGCGGGATCTGCCTGTAATTTTCCTTAAATTTGCTCTGCTCCTTCCCTGAAAGTTTCGGGGAGATTCGTCAAGCGGGTGCCGAGAAAAAAGGGGGTCCCAAAACGTGTTTTCCCCATGTTAATTTCCATAGGGACATTCTGACAAGGCTACAGCTCAAACGGCTGAACGGAATTATACCAGATTTGGCATAATGGTAGGGACTGGTATGCAGCAGTGCCTTTTGTATGTTTGGTGTAAATCCCTCCAGTAGTTCTTGAGAAAATGTTATTTGAAATTTTTCAAATGGCATTTTCTATGGGACCTTTAGACACGGCTACAGCCCGAACGGCTGAACGGAATTACATCAAACTTTGCAAAATGGTAGGGACAGGTATGCAGTAGTGCCTTTTCTATATTTGGTGACAATCCCTCCAGTAGTTGTTGAGAAAATGAATTTGATCAAATTATATATCTATATGCGCTCAACATTCTATTGGGAATAACTTTGGCGCCGATTGAGGAATCTGTGTGTAATTTTCCAGAATTTTGGCCAGCTACGCTCCGCTCCTTCCCTGAAAGTTTCGAGTGGATTCGTCAAGCGGGGGCCGAAAGGGGGGTCCCAAAACGTGTTTTCCCATGATAATTTTCATAGGGACCTTTAGACGCGGCTACAGCCCGAACGGCTGAATGGAATTACACCAAACTTGGCAAAATGGTAGGGCCTGGTATGCGGATGTGCCTTTGCTATGTTTGGTGACAATCCCTCCAGTAGTTCTTGAGAAAATTTTATTTGAAATTTTTCAAATGGCATTTTCTATGGGACCTTTAGACACGGCTACAGCCCGAACGGCTGAACGGAATTACATCAAACTTGGCAAAAGGGGGCAGGGTAGACACCCGACAACCCTCTAGCCCTTCTCAGGGGGTCCCTAAAGGACCCCCAAGGGCAAAAAAAAAAGAAAATTGCGGGGTACGCGCACTGTACGCATAGGGTACGTGTACCGTGCGCGTACCCCGCGATTAAAAAAAATACTTTTTTGGCACTTGGTGGTCCTTCTGGGACCCCCTTAGAAGGGCTAGGGGGTCAGGGGGTCTCAACCCTGCCCCCTATTTGCGTTTTCCACTCTTGTTTTGTGCTCTCTTGTGCCTCACTTCTCCTGAGAAACAAAATGGCTGCTCAGGTGGTCCCAGAAGGATTGAAAAAAAATATAGGTTTCACGCCTGATATAGTTAGGAATTAGCATTTAAAAAAACCTTGCAAATTCACTTAAAAAACCATAGATTTCAAGCCTTATATAGTTAGGAATTAGCATTTAAAAAACCTTGCAAATTCACTTAAAAACCATAGGTTTCAGGACTTATATAGTTAGGAATTAGTATTTAAAAAACCTTGCAAATTCACTTAAAAAACCATAGGTTTCAGGCCTTATATAGTTAGGAATTAGCATTTTAAAAATCTTGCAAATTCACTTAAAAAATCATAGGTTTCAGGCCTTATATAGTTAGGAATTAGCATTTAAAAAACCATTGAAATTGCTCCTATATAGTTAGTTGTACTAACTATATTTCGCGTACCCGCAATCCACTGCTGATGATGTCACATATTACATCATTCATGACATAGTCAGTGACATCACTGATGACATCTCAAATGACATCACTGATGACATCTCATTTGACATCACTGATCACATCACTGATGATATCATTCATGTGATAATACGATGCACCTCCTCACACTCTAATATAACCTTTGAAACACCCAGTGTTAAATACAGACTACCATTCTTGAAACCATTGACACACCAATACCAGTTACTACATACGCACTCACTGATTACTAGGTCTACACACATTCACTCATTCACCCATAGAATCACTCATACATACAGTCACTCATCAATACAACACTATCATATGCACTCATACACCTATACAGACACTCACAGACTGCCACTCATCCATGGAGTTACTCACACACCTAGTCAGTCATGCAAAGAATCAATCACACTTCCAACACCTTACTTATTCAAACATATACTAACACATACTTACTCTCTTATACAATGATCCATATAGCCACTCGCACATTCACTGGCTCTCATGTATAGTCATTTATATATGCCAACTCTCACATGCACTCTGTTTTTTATCATATGTACTTACTTGCATATGTAGCACTGAGATATCCATTCACTCACCAACACACCCATGCACACAGTCAACCGCCCATATAGCTGTATCCACATGCACTCTTGAACTCATACACCTAGTGAATCAACTGCTCACACATCGATGCACAGAGTCAAACACCTCCCAGCCACCCACACACTCACTCAGTCTCCCATTCAAATACTTGGGCAGCCAATCAATAACCCATATAGCCACTCATATAGCTACTGATCAACACATGCAGCAGCTTACACAACAACAGACATACTGATGCACACATTCAGACAGTTTAGTCACTAACCCATGCATTTAGTAAGACACATTTAATCACTCACTCATACAGTCAGTCACGCACCTACTAAATCCTTCATCCAGACACTTATACATCCACTCATTTTTCAATATGTAAAACATATTTAAACTTTACAGAAACACACAGTCACTGGATGATGTCATCAGTAATGTCATCAGTGATGTCAAATGAGATGCCATCAGTGTTGTCATCAGTGATGTCATTTGAGATGTCATCAGTGATGTCACTGACCATATCATGAATGATGTAATATGTGACATTATCAGCAGTGGATGGCGGGTGCGTGAAATATAGTTAGTACAACTAACTATATAGGAGCAATTTCAATGTTTTTTTTAAAATGCTAATTCCTAACTATATAAGGCCTGAAGCTATGGTTTTTTAAGTGAATATATATATGTATATATATATATATATATATATATATATATATATATATATATATATATATACACACATACTGTAAAAAGCAAAGGTATTAGGGATGTTATAGTTAGGGAAAACTTTTAAATAAAACATAGAATTTGACAAATCTTAGAAATTCACTGAAAAAAACTAAGGTTACAGGGATGTTATAGTTAGGAAATAGAATTTAAAAAACCTTAGAAATTCACAGAAAAAAACAAAGGTTACAAGGATGTTATAGTTAGGCTCAAATTTCACTTATACAAAGCCCGAGAAATTCAGCAGTTATTGTTACCTGAGCCAACAATAACTTATGCCTCCCCAATGCACTGCTTATGACCTCATATATTACATCACTCATGACATGGTCAGTGACATCACTGATGACATCTCAAATGACATCACTGATGACTAAGCCTTGGCTGAGTACTGGAACTCTGCAAACTGACAAAAAACCTCAGCCGAGATACGAAGAGTTTCAAGAGTGAAAGATTGCGTTAGGGTCATGTCATTTGCGGTGATTTTAAGCACTGAGTGTCTGTCACGCACTGGAAAATCATTGCAAACAGCACCATGCAAAGCACAAGAAGGCCCAGCTTCCTTTCTGCTGCTCGAGTAGATTTTCTACTTGACCAGCAGCTTTCTCAATGTCAACGGAAGGTTTCTCAATGTGAGTGCTCGCGACCTGCAACGACCACTCGCATTGAGAAATCTGACCACCACCGTTGAGAAATCTTGCCGGGAGGTTGATTTTCTTTGCTCGCATTTGCCAACTAAACCTTGGTGAGCACGAGCAAGAAAAAATCTCGCTTGGAGGTGGATATTCCACGCTCACCAACTTGACATTGATGAGGAAAAAAACTCTGCTCCGCAAAACTCAGTGTGCTCCGTGGAGCACAGAATGCAGAAAACCCTGCAAACTCTGTGAATGGAGCAGAGTTCACTGCCCAGGGTTACTGATGACATCATCTACAGAACCACTCACATACCTACTCACATCCCCAAACAACCTCTTGTATGCACACTCACACAGCCACTCACATACCCATTCACAGACCCATCCCTGTACTCATATACCCGCTCACTCACCCATAAAGATACTCACACACCCACTCACTCACTCGTACAGCCACTCACACAACCATTCTCTCACTCATACAGCCACTCATACTACCAGTCACTCACCCATACAGCCACTCATATAGTCACACACTAATCCATACAGCTACACACACACTTATTTACCTTTACAGTCACTCACATACACAGTCACTCACCCATACAGCCTCTCAACAAAGCCACTCACTCACCCATACAAACACTCACACACCCTGTCACACACCCACACAACCACTTACATACCCATTTACACATCCATACAATTACTCACACATCTGCTCATTCACAGAGACACTCACTCTGCAATACAGCCACTCACACACCAACTCATTTAACCAAACACCCACTCAAACAGCCACATACTCACCCATACAGCCAGTTACACATGTAGTCACTCACTCCTACCGCCATTCAGACACCTACTCACTCATCCATAAAGTCACTACACACCAACTTATCCACCCGTAGAGCCACTCACACTGCCGCTCACTCACCCATATAGCCACTGATATACCCACCCACTCACTCACCAATACAATCACACAGCAACTCACTCACCCACTCACCCTCACAGCTACGCACACATCCCCTTATGCACCTATACAGCCACTCATACACCCATGCACACAAGGATTCATACAGTGACTGACAGACACTCACATAATATATGCTAGAAGTAGTATCACTCAGTAGTAGTTTACCTAGTTTACTCATTTAATGTTCGTAGTAGGTTAGTATATATGTTTAACAATCATAAACTCTAAGGAAATACTTAGATTCACCAGTTGATATCCTCAGTGATGTAATTTGAGAGGTCATCAGTGATGTCATCAGAGATGTCACTGACCAGGTAATGAGTAATTTACTATGTGAGGTCATAAGCATTGCATTGCAGGCACATAAAGTTTAGTTAGTTAGTTCGGGTAACTATAACTGCTGAATTTCATTGGTTTTGTACGAGTAATCTGAGCCTAACTATAATGTCCCTGTAACCTTTGTTTTTTTCAGTGAATTACTGTTTTTTTTAAAAATCTATTTCCTAACTATTATGTTCCCTGTAACCTTTGGTATTTTGCAGAGACAGTGGAAGGGCAGCATAGCCCTGATGCGAGTTTGCCAAGTAGGGTATAGAACCCCCCCGGACTACATGGACAGACAGCTATTCTTTCTCTTCCTGGCATTTGGGTGGAGTAATGCTGGAGGACTAAACACCCTTATAACATTCCTTAGAGGCCTGCCAGAGTACTTAGTGCTTTGGAGACGGGATCCATGCCCTTGGGAGGCGTGCACAGGCTATCTGATAGAGACCTTTAGCTGTATATCCCTTACCTTAGACTATTCCCCAGGCGTCAGACTGGATCGGGAAGATTTTCAAGCAGTACCCATGTATGGAGGTAGGCATTTTCCATGCAGAAATGAAGAGTACAGTACCTACATCAGTGGCACCTCAGTGCGCTGACATCATTTATTTCCTTTCTATGCCAGACAGAGCTTATCTGATCTGAGCTACCAATCAGTCACTTTTGACTCTTTTAATGTTTTGTCAAAAAGTTTTAAGATACTTTCTCCTGGTATGAGCTATGTCATCCAAGAACCTTTCTGGTTTAAACCCATGTGGGGTCTGTCACGGGCAAATGTCAGTGACAGAACCCCCTTTGGTGTGTTTGTGGTGGCTCGAGAGGGACCATGACTACAAAACCTGCAGGGATTGCCAAGCCATGCTCCCGAAGGTAAAGAGGGAGAGCTCCCTCATCCTCCTCACTGCCTGACATCAGTCGGCTCAATGAGGCTTGATGTACCAATCAAACAGAAAGGTCCCGGGACCAGTTGTGCAGCCCGTCTTGACAGATGTTTGAGGTGCCGGGTTTTTAGGAACCCGGTGGTGCCAGGGGATAACACCCGAAGACCTCTGAGTTCTCCGTGTTCCGGACCACAGAAACACAGAGTCTTCTAGGTGAAGTCAGAGATCGAGTTTTATTGGCTGCAACCAAGTAACAAGTGTCCTCGAAGTACAACAGCACGGGATGTAAGTTCTCAGGAGACTGTTCATTTTTACAGAACTAGCCTTCTCCTTTTATACAAAATATTACACTTCAGGCAAGAATTCTTTGTTTTATGACGCAACCATATACATATTTGTACAACAAAAGAAAAAGCAAAGTCATGACGGCCAGCCTACAATTTCGTGTGTACAGTTCGTGATAGATTACCCAGCTCGGCCCAGAACTACCATCAGATATCGATGAAACCCCAATAAAATCGGGCACCGCCTCATCGTAAAACTAGTCATAAACAAGAAACAGGGACAGGTGTGTGTATGATAAAGCATGGTTTGTATGTAGTGAATGGTTTATGGCATGTTGTGCCGTGATGCTATCTTGCTCGGCCACTGGGCGAGGAACTGTCCGAACAGGTCTGGCTGGAGGCAGTGGAGTCAGCTCGGCCAGGTCATGAGGAAGTCAGCTAAAGTGGACGTGTCCTTTTAGATCAAACTCGGCCTCAATCAATTGACTATATGAGGGCAAGCCACAAGATGGATGCTGTTCACAAAATGGAGTCTGAGGGTTTGGAACGGAAATCACGATTTAAGGGTGTTAGCATCACTCAATCATGACGCAAATGCATAGGGGTAACGTCCTAATCATTACCGGTCTGCCGACACCAAATACGTCATGGTACGATGAGATTTTGTGACACGAGTCTTGGGCCTCGGTACCATATTATAGCAGGGTCCAGAATTTTCAGAACCACAGACCCTCCTTTTGCCCTTATATAGGCAATAACTCATGCTAATCTGAGTCCAAATCTGTATTCATGAAGTCATGGAGATGCTGCTGTAGCATCATTCTGTTACCCAATTCGTCCCTTGACACAGGCTTCCTTACACATGAGGTAGCACAGAGGCCAAATATTTCAGGAGCGCACTGCAAAAACAGGCAGAACATAAACAGAATGGCTAAGATCATCCCAATGAATATCAGAGTTTCCATCCCCAGGCAGATATCAGTTCCCAGAACCACTCTAGCAAGGACCAATCCCCTTTATCCACATGAAGGGAATCTGAGATTTTGTGCAGTTTGGAGATGGCCTGGTACACTGTCGGAGCATTATCAGGGATGAAAATGCAACAACTGGATTGGATCACTCTACATACACCACCACGGTCTGCAAGTATGACATCTAGGGCAACCCTATTCTGAAGAGTCATAAGTCGGTCCGACTGGAGCTCAGCAGTCAAGTTACTAAGGGCACCGGTCGTTTTGGTCACGGCGGATTCAACTACCCTCGTCAACTGGCGAATGTTCCTGCTGTTCACCATAGGCCTCCAAAACGGCAGAAAACCCTTTGCGAAGTCTCCAAACTCTTGTCCCGCAGTGTCGTCTTTACTCACGACACCCCTAACTGTCCTTGTCCGATGGTAATCTGCCTCGGCCGTGTAGGTGGGTGGCAGCAGAAACGAGATAAAACATGTGCCCGAGAAGTCAGGGGGCAACCATGTATACGCTCTATCGTGGCAGACGAAGTAAGTACCCTTAGCTGCGAGCAATGAAGGGGAGGTCTGAGACGAGAAAACTTAAGTCTCAGTGCAGACACTCTTCCCCAACTGAGCTCTAGCGTTTTTGCCATTACCCTGCAGACATAAGTGACCTTGGTGGGGTACTATCCAGACTGGGGAGGATTTCTTTGCTTTCAAGCTCTCAGCTAAGGAAATTCCATATTGCGTTATATTCCATCTGCTGTAATGCATCAATTCATCTCTGGGGATCGTTTTGTATGTGTCGACATCCCTACTCATATTCCTAATTCCTGCCACCAGTGCCTTGTTGCTTGAGTTTTTCCCTGGAACATATGGTTCGAGGGCGAACAGGAACATTGCTCTAAATGCCCACAGAGAACCATGGTAGCCAAATGGCAGGATAAAATACGGTATACCCTTGTCTGTTGTGTGTGGCATGAGTCCACATACCCAACAGTTTGTGGTGTTCATTACGGACTGGTGTTGGTGTAGGAGTTGGACGAATGAGTTATTCACAAATTCTAATCTTCTGGCAGACTCGTGTTCCGGCAGAGGGTAAAAAGAATGGGGGGAAACAGTAGGAGGAGGTGTGGGCTGAATGTTATGTACAAAGGTAACTCGAAAGATGAACAGGGCATAGCCAATCAAAAACATCATTATGCTACACAACATTAGAATGCATATTATTAAAAACTGTCTTTTCGCCATCACAGCGCATACTCTCTTTTCGAAGTTCGTAGATCTAGCAGGTCTCTCTACCCTTGGAAACTCCATCCTCTAGTTGCTGCCCGCGGTGGGAGATTGATTCTGCTAAGGAGTGCTTTCTGTTCAGCCCAGGGTAATTCCCTTAGACCAACCAGAACCGTTGACCTAAACGTCTCCAGCTGCCCTCCCCAGACTGTCAACCGCGACCCTAGCAGCAGAACCGGATGGCGGTTCGAAAATCAAAAATGAGCAAGTTCCCTGGGCGAGAGAGCTGCACAATCAAAAAATAGTTCTTGGGGGAAAGAAAAAACCTTATTAATTTACTTTTATTAGTTCTTTTTTCTTGGCCTCAGATTATACCGTTGTTTCCCAGGTATGGTGTGGTCTTCAAACAAGATTTCAGGTTCTGTAGTGTCCAACTGCATTGACGGTGGCACAAATCCTTGCAGAACTCGGTCGCTCTCCTTTTCTGTACCAGTTCCTTTCAAGTGTGCATCACTGAAGGGCATGAAACGGGGCACAGTCTCTGAGTCAGCAATCCCCTCCTGGACCCATCGGTCATATGGAAGGGGCAGCGGGACCCGTTTGCAGTGGGCGCCGTGCACCCAATTCTTCTTTCCTTCCACCCGAACGGCTGATCTCGTGGAAAGAAGGACGAGGTACGGGCCGGTCCACCTGGGCTGTTCGTTTTTGGTGCGCTGGAAATTTCGCACCAGCACCCAGGTGCCAGGTTCAATGGTGTGGCCTGGATCATCAGACGCTGGTGGAGAGGAACCGTGAACCTGTTGGTGTAAAACACGCAATTTAGTTGTAAATTCATGCAAATAGTCAAACAGTACAGGGTGCTCTATCTCACTTAGTTTCTTGGGCCTTGGCACGCCCCAGATGTTAGCTGGGCGGCCGAACACTATCTCATGGGGGCTACGTCCTAGTCTGGAATGGACAGTCATTCTGGTAGACAGGAGTGCTAAAGGCAGGGCGTCAGGCCATTTAAGACCTGTGCTGGCTTGGATCTTGGCCAATTTCAACTTTAATGTGCCGTTGTAGCATTCTACTAATCCGGCTGATTGGGGGTGATTCGCAGCGTGGAACTTCTGGTGTATGCCTAGACATTCACACACTCTCTTCATCACTCGTCCCACGAATTCACTTCCATTATCACTCCAGACAATTCTAGGCATACCATACCTAAGGAAGAATTCCTTGACCAGGGCTTTGGCAGTTGACAAGGCAGTGTTGTCTTTGAGGGGATACGCTTCCACCCACCTGGAGACGGCGCAAACAACAACAAGCACGTATTTCCGATTGTTGCACCTTTCCATGTGGATGAAATCGAGCTGCAAAACCTCGAACGGATACGTTGGAGGCGCAAAATGACCAGCTGGAGTTGGAGTTCCCCTACCGGGATTGTACTTCAAACACACCATACAGTTCTTGACCACGTTCTCTGCGGATTTTGGGATGCCACTATTCTGCCATACTGGGGCCAACAACTTACAGATTCCTTTCACGCTGATGTGAGCCATCCCATGAGCCATCGTCACCACTGCAAGCACATACGCGTCGGGTAACAGCCATCTTTGATGTTCAGACAATTCGACCCAACAACCATTCGCATCCAATCTACCCTTGCTCTCTCTCCATTCATTCACCTCTTTCTCAGTCGCCTCGGACTGTATGGATTTCACACTTTCAATAGTGTCCTCACACATACCTACATCGGCAATCCATCTCGCAGGACCTACAACATACATTCGACTCATTGTGTTCCTTGCAGTCTCTTTCGCAACTTCATCTGCAAATGCATTCCCACGACCAACATCATCTTGAATCTTTCTGTGTGCACTGCATTTCACAATCGCAACTTGTAGTGGCAAGGTCAGTGACTCGAGAAGCTCGTTAACTAGCTGACCATGCTGTATCTTTGCACCATGTGATGTCAGGAACCCACGTTCACGCCACAATCGTCCAAAACTATGAGCCACGCCAAAGGCGTACTGGCTGTCTGTATACACATTCACTCGCTTTCCTTTTGCCAACACACACGCTCTTGTAAGTGCAATTAACTCTGCTGCTTGCGCAGAATTATGGGGGATACGTGCAGTTCCTACAATCGTGTGCAATGTTGTCACCGCATATGCTGCAGTCGTATCACCATTTGGCAACTTGAAGCATGAACCATCAACCCATAAAGCATCATTACATTCGGGAAGGGGAGTGTCCAATAAGTCTACTCTCCCTTTTGTCTCTTCTTCTGTCCTAAAACAGCAATCATGCATTTCGACCTCATCTGTCTCTGCTGAAATGGGCAATAACGTGGCTAGGTTGAGTGTATCGCACCTCTTTATGTGTATCTGACTCGCTAATAGTGTCAGTTCATAACTTGACAGTCGAGCACTAGTTAAGTGCTGTGTCTTCATTCTGTTTAGTAAAATGTCTACTGCATGTGGTACCATAACGATCAGAGTGTTATTCATTACTAATCCAGCAGACTGTCGAATACAGACAGCTGCTGCAGCAGTGGCCCTCAAACAACTTGGTAATGCCTTAGCTACAGGATCTAGAGTCGCGGAAAAATACGCGCATGGACGCTGTTTGTCCCCAAAGGATTGTGTCAGGACTGATAATGCGCAACCTTCCCTCTCATGGACATATAGTGTGAAAGGCTTGCTGTAGTCGGGGTTGCCCAACACAGAAGCCGAACACAATGCATCACGCAGCTCGTGAAAACTCTTCTGACAATCTTCAGACCAAGGCATAGGATTGGGTGTATCTTTGCAGATTAGTGCCAGCAAAGGTTTAGCCAACAATGAGAAGTTCGGTATCCATTGTCTGCAATATGACGTAATGCCCAAGAAAGCACGCACTTCTCTCTGCGTCCTTGGGACACTCAATCTTGCAATTGCCTGTATTCTCTCTGGGGTCAGTTTCCTTCCCTCCTTCGATAAGATGTGACCTAAGGAGGTTACTTCTTGTCGACAAAATTGCAATTTCGAAAGAGAGACTTTGTGCTTCATGTCACATAAGCCCCTCCATTCTGACGGTGATCAACCGCTCCCTGTCGGAGGGATTGGTCCCCCGGGAGTGGAAGGAGGCCATGGTCAAGCCTATCAGGAAAAACACCACCATCCCCTGGTCGGACATGACCAATCTGAGGCCAATCTCCCTTCTGCCGTTCATCGGCAAATTAACGGAGAAGCACGTTAATCACCACCTCTCCAGCTTCATTGAGCAGACCGGCAGTCTAGACCATTCTCAGTCTAGGTTCAGGCCTAGGCACAGTACCGAGACTGCCCTTCTCTCCGTCACGGATGCCATACGCCTGTCCCTGGACAGAGGGCTGTCAGTGGTGTTGGTGCTGTTGGACTTATCCGCAGCATTCGACACCATATCCCACGCCATTCTCCTCACCAGATTAAAGGAGATAGGCATTGACAGTTCTGCCTTGGCGTGGTTCACCAGCTTTCTCTCAGAGCGTACTCAGAAGGTGAATATGGGCTCTTTTAGCTCCACTTCTGCCAGTATCATCAGAGGAGTCCCGCAGGGCTCCTGTCTTAGCCCTACGTTGTTTAACGTATATGTCTCCTCTTTGGCCAACATGACGAGGTCCTTCGGGTTTATACCTATCTCCTACGCTGACGGTACGCAGCTGCTGTTCACTTTTAAGACCTTTACCCCGGAGATAAGACAATCGTTCTCCAACGGCATGACTGCAATCGCCAGCTGGATGGCCAAGAACTTTCTCCAGTGCAATGTGGGAAAGTCTGAGGTCATGCTATTCGGAGAGGCAAGAATCCTGTGGACCCCCGACTGGTGGCCCTCCAGCCTGGGTCAGGCCCCGCTCCCGAAACAGGTAGTAAAAAACCTGGGGGTTCGTATAGATCATGACCTTACCCTTTTCCATCATGCCAGCACTACGGCAGGGTCCTGCTTCCACATTATCAGCCTCCTTCGGAAAGTGTTCCCCCTTCTACCAGATAATACACGGAAGACCCTGGTCCAGGCCCTCGTTCTGAGTCGCCTGGACTATTGCAATGGCCTATTCTTAGCAGCCAATGAAGGAGTGCTCAATAAACTGCAGGTGGTGCAGAACACCGCGGCACGGCTGGTAACTAACACCCCCCCTAGAACGCCGTCCCTCCCCCTCCTTAAGGCCCTTCACTGGCTTCCCATCCGGAAATGGGTGGAATTTAAGATCTGCTGTGTGATACACAAGAGTCTACACAATCTGGAACCCCACTACTTGGCAGATAAATGTGTGTACCATCGTCCTTCCCGCAATCTTAGGTCCAGTAATCAACTGTTACTTCAGGTTCCCAGACATTACAAGACCAGACAGGGAGGCCGTGCCCTCTCCATCATGGGCCCACGTCTTTGGAACAACCTCCCCCTCCCCCTTAGAGAATTCTCGAGTCACTCAGCTTTCAGGAAACACCTAAAGACAGTACTATTCTAGGAGGTGCATTGCTCGACCTGTTTACCTCACAGCTCCGCGCGGAGATACACCTTCGGGTGTGATGCCGGTGCGCTACAAGCCCATAAATAAATAAATAAATAAATAAGTGACGCAACAACGACAATGTGGCTGCCTTGCAAATCTCCTCAGTATCTGCATCTGCAGCGATCAGCAAATCGTCTACATACTGAATGAGAGTCGCACCATCAGGTAGGACAATCGTATCAAGCTGTGATTTCAGAGCCTGACTGAATATCGATGGACTTTCACAGTAGCCCTGAGAAGCGCGTTTGAAGCGGAAGCTTCGTCCTCCTAAATTGAAGCCAAAAATATCTCTGCTCTCCTCAGCAATCAGGATGCTGAAGAAAGCATTCTTCAAATCAATCACCGAGAACCAAGTGGCTGAAGCTGGAACCATGGTCAATAGGGCAGTAATGTCGGGAACAACTGGAAACTGTGGCACAACAATCTTGTTCACTTCTCTAAGATCAATCACAAATCTGTACACAGGTGGTTGTGACGGATCAGTACGCTTTAAGACTGGCAAAATAGGACTGTTACAAATGTTGCCTATTGTCTCTTCAATGACATCTTTCTCAATCAGATCGTAAATGATCGCTAACAACGCTTTTTCAAATTCGCCAGAGATCTTGTATTGTGGAATACATGGCAACCTAACATTGGCTCGCAATGTAATGACATATGGCGCTATCTCCAAGAGACCCACATCATTCGAACCAGTAGCCCAAAGTATATCTGGAAGAGATGACAATTCTGTTGGAATATTCTCCTTTGACAAATACATTGGGGAAATCACTTTCTTACCTAGGGTAAGTTGTACTCCCGAAGGAGAACAGTGCAAAGTTGCATATAATCTCTTTAACAAATCCAAACCTAACAAATTTTCGCCACAACCTGTTGTAAGAATGAGGGGTGCTTCTAATTCATATGGCCCAACAGAAAGGGGCATAGGACTAGAAATTGGGTTTCTAACCGGGGCGACAGAAAAACCTACTGAAACATTCATTTCGCCAGACAAAGGTGCGCCAGGAAGTTTTGAGTGCATAATCGAACTTTTTGTAGCACCAGTATCCAGAAGAAAAGGTTCTGACACACCTGATATAATCACCTCAACATAAGGTCCATTCTGATCTACTGAAACAACTCCCTCTCTTTGTCCATGGCTGTCCTAGCAATCATTACCCTCATTCCCGTTTTCTGCGTAATAGTCATCAGCATAGTACTGAGCTGACCTAGAAGTCGCATTATTCTGTTGGTCAAAGCTGTTCATGGAATTTTGAGGCGGAAAAGAAGTAGCATTCTGGGGGAGATTTCCACGACCCCTACCCCTAGGAGCCTGTTGAAAACCTCTACCTCTTGCACCAGAAACACCATTTAAACGTCACAATAAAGCTGGACAACTATTCTTAAAATGACCCTCTTCCTTGCAATACGCACACTGATTCGGACCATACGGTAAACGCTGTTGAGAAGACTCATTTCTTTGTGAGTTTCTCGAATACTGCTGTGGTTGCTGATAATCAGGCTGACTAGCAGTGCGAGGCGGATAGGCTTGCTGGAGAAGGACTTTAGTTTTCAAATCTTTAGTCTTTTTGTCTGCCTTATCTAGCTCATCTTTGCGTCTATTTTCATAGTACTGGGCTGTGGCTAAAATCTGCGCTGATGTAGAAACAGCCCAAGCACTCTCTGAATCTTTCAATTTATTACATAGTTCAGGAAGCAAATTATGTACGAACTTGTCTACAAACAATCTTTGGCCACCCTCGGTAGCCATATCCTGATAACTATGATCGATGAAAGTCTCTTCAAACCTCGTGAAAAAGTCAGACACATTCTCATCTTTCTTCTGCTTGCACGCAGATAACTTGTCCCAATTCGCACGCAATTAAGGCATTAAAGTCTTCATATATGTGATAATTCTACCAGGACGTTCTGCTACCAAAGGCTTGGGTTTGGAGCCACCAACTTGTCTAGCATCAGCAGTAGTGATATTAGCCCACGTGCCACCTAATTCTTGATCATGATCTGCATGACAAATCTTACTCCATAAAGGCTGTGGAACAACATTCCCAAACAACATGTCTACATCTGCTAAATTCATTACACATGAGCTGGCAGTCTGTGATAACTCCTTATAATACCCTGCAGGATTTTTACGGGGATCAGGCAATGTCTGCTTGAGTGCTAAAACTTCGGATCTTTTCCAGGGGACATGTACCCATACACGCTGGAAATGCGGTGGAATTGGTGGATTTGCATTCGCATCACCTTCCCTCCAAACTGGAGGAACTTCTCTCATGGGGTACTGTTGCACCTTTTTTCTACATGACATGTCATCCTCATATAGTGATCTAGAGGCGTTTCCCTTACTCCTATAAGATAACAACAAATCTATTGCTCGTTCAACATCGGCACCTACAATCATGCCTTCATAGAACTTGAATCGCATACGGAATAATTCCTGCATTTTGCGTTTTGGATCATTTGTCTCCAAATCTTCGCAAAGATATACACACATCTCTTCGAATAAATATCTCTGAGTGGGTGCGTCTGACTGACGTAAGACTTCCATAACAGACTGAACATCATACTTTACAGTATCAGTAACCCATTTACATGCTAACTCATTCAGCACTTTCCTTTCCTGATAATCAGGCAGTTGACTACGCAACTGTCTACGTCCTGTTTTAGGGGTCGTCTTAGGCGACCCAAAGAAAGGTGAGAACAGACCAGTGACAGTACTTGCGACTCTCTGTCTAACAGAAGGAGAAGCAGGTTGAAAGGCAGAAACGTCAGAAGAACCAGGCTGATGGAAAACAGAAGTCGAAGCAGTGGCAGAAGAAGTTGAGGCAGTGGCAGAAGTAGTATCAGGATAAACAGTTGGAGCAGTAGGCAAAGTCGTTGAAAAAGTAGATGGAGTGTGTAGCAAAGGCAGCGGCCCTTGAGAGGGCTGCGCCGGAGAAGTAGGAACCAGCTGAAGAGGAGCTGGCGCTTGTGCGAGAACTGCAGTTCGTGCGCCGGGGCGCGGTATAACAAAGCGCTTCGGGGGTGCAGTAGCATCTAGCGCATATGGGGGTGGCGAACTCAGTAAATGGGACATTAATGGATCCTTCTCTGATGTCTCTTTTGAACCTTGTCCTTCATGTGGCAACATTGGGTAGCATTTATCTACTGCTAACTTCTTGCTTCTGAGCATTTGTTCACTCTCTTGCTCTTCCTCATTATCCCTGTATGCAACGGCAGCTTGCACCATTGACGTACCTCGTTTATTTTTCTTTGCCAATTTTATTTCTTTCTGTTTGGCTTCTTTGCGCCATAAGCGAAAGGAGTCAAACATCGCCGGCCGGGCTTTCTTCTTAAACAGTTTGACCTCGAGGTTATCTAAAATTTCTGCGTCAAAGCTACCATATTGGGGCCATTTTAAAACACCATCCTTTCTGGTGTATTTTATCGGTATACACCTGTTACAACGCATTCGTTACTCCGCACTACCATTACAACGCGACATTTACAACGCATACCATTACAACGCATTGCGCTGGGGGGCGCTCTAGGATAGGGAATAAGTATAATTTACTATCCAACACCTTCCCTAGGGTCCACGGGGACTGGAGTTAGAATAGTAAATTATACTTACCACTATCCAGCACCTCAAAGCGCTATGCGTTGTAATGGTATGTGTTGTAATGGTCGCGTTGTAACGGTAGGTAGTTGTAATAGTATGCGTTGTAACATGGTACATCCATTTTATCCATATCTCATTATATGTGATAGGGCCTACTCCGTGCTTTATATAGAGCTCATATGTTGGAGTTCCAATCGGAGGAACCGGACACGAATCCTCTAATCGGGAGTCCTTACTACAACCAAGACAAAACAAGTTTCCAAGTCTGCTAAGACCAGGCATCTTCGCTCACTAGTCTAGCTTCAAACTTCAAAGGATTATCGAATACGATATTTTCGTGAATACACGAATCCCTTGGTTTTGGCGCTTGCAAGTTCCAAACAAGGTGTATCTCAAGGATACCAAAACTAAGAATCAAACTAAGGACTGGGAGACGCTCCACTTATACTTAACTGAAGTATTGATGATCGATGACGTCACTAGAAGACTCGTCTATCGTTTCGCTCTACCAAGGATCACTGGGTCCAAAACAGGGCGATAGTCAGGGCAGCAGTCCTTCGTAGCCGTCGAGACGCGGGGAACCTCGCAGCAAAGACCTTCGGAACCACGTCGACATACAGGGGTCGCTGAAGTGGCTGGCCGTCCTCTGGAATTTTCACACGAAGCTCCTCACGAACATCTGGCTTGGACCGATACCGCTTGATACCGCCCCGAGTTGGGCGCCAACTGAGGTGCCGGGTTTTTAGGAACCCGGTGGTGCCAGGGGATAACACCCGAAGACCTCTGAGTTCTCCCTGTTCCGGACAACAGAAACACAGAGTCTTCTAGGTGAAGTCAGAGATCGAGTTTTATTGGCTGCAACCAAGTAAACAAGTGTCCTAGAAGTACAACAGCACGGGATGTAAGTTCTCAGGAGACTGTTCGTTTTTACAGAACTAGCCTTCCCCTTTTATACAAAATATTACACTTCAGGCAAGAATTCTTTGTTTTATGACGCAACCATATCCATATTTGTACAACAAAAGAAAAAGCAAAGTCATGACGGCCAGCCTACAATTTCGTGTGTACAGTTCGTGATAGATTACCCAGCTCGGCCCAGAACTACCATCAGATATCGATGAAACCCCAATAAAATCGGGCACCTCCTCATCGTAAAACTAGTCATAAACAAGAAACAGGGACAGGTGTGTGTATGATAAAGCATGGTTTGTATGTAGTGAATGGTTTATGGCATGTTGTGCCTTGATGCTATCTTGCTCGGCCACTGGGCGAGGAACTGTCCGAACAGGTCTGGCTGGAGGCAGTGGAGTTAGCTCGGCCAGCCACGAGGAAGTCAGCTAAGGTGGACGTGTCCTTTTAGATCAAACTCGGCCTCAATCAATTGACTATATGAGGGCAAGCCACAAGATGGATGCTGTTCACAAAATGGAGTCTGAGGGTTTGGAACGGAAATCAGGATTTAAGGGTGTTAGCATCACTCAATCATGACGCAAATGCATAGGGGTAACGTCCTAATCATTACCGGTCTGCCGACACCAAATTCGTCATGGTACAATGAGATTTTGAGACACGAGTCTTGGGCCTCGGTACCATATTATAGCAGGGTCCAGAATTTTCAGGACCACATGTTGCCGCATTTCAAATCATGGGGGAAGTTGTGTAAATCCCACAAGCATAAAAAATCCAAGAAGTTGAAGAAGTCTTTGACTTCTCTGCATCTGTCAAAGTCTTCCAATAAAATGCAGGAGCATCAGCTCTAAGCATGGGCGAATTTTGCAAATTTGCGAATTTGCGATCCGCAAAATTCGCGAATTTGTGCGAATTTTTGGTTTTTTTGCGTGTTCGCGGGTTTTTTGCGTGTTCGCGGGGTTTTTTGCGTCTTCGCAAGCTACTTGCATAGCGAAGTTACCCATGCAGTCGTTTATGGGAGAGGAAGAGATAGATAGATAGATAGATAGATAGATAGATAGATAGATAGATAGATAGAT
Source organism: Lissotriton vulgaris (assembly GCF_964263255.1). Taxonomy (NCBI): domain Eukaryota; kingdom Metazoa; phylum Chordata; class Amphibia; order Caudata; family Salamandridae; genus Lissotriton; species Lissotriton vulgaris. The sequence goes on along the minus strand of NC_141700.1, from coordinate 677,964,860 downwards.
AGATAGATAGAGAGGGAAAGAGAGAGGGAGAGAGAGAACGAGAGAAAGAAAGAGAGGCCGGATCTCTGAAGGGCCAGATTCCTGAGTTGCCCCTACAGAACATACAGCTTTTTTTTTTTAGCAAAATGCATATGAAAATTGAGCTGTAAAGGTCTCTTTTAGTTTAACCCCTCCTGACAACTCAAAATGGGTGTATTTGCCATCCTCTCACTTCTTCCTGTTTTTTATATCTGTATGTGCTTCCTGATGAGGTTTAATTCCTTGGACAGGTGCCTCGTTGCCTACTTGTAACTATTCTCTGACCCTGCTTCAAGGGTCAGAGCAGGGTCAGAGAATAGTTGCAAGTAGGCAACGAGGCGTCAGGAAGCAATTAGCAGCAGGTGTCCAAGTTGAAGTTAATTTGTTCGTAACCCTTTTGTAAAAGGTTACAAAGAAATTAGGTTCAACTTTTGCACCTGCTGCTGTAACCCTTGCTTGGCTGAAAAGTCGCCCCCGCTGATTCGTGGATTTTACCGCGATTTCGCAGGATTCGCGGATCGCGAAATCGCTGAAAATCCGCAAATTTGCCCGCGAAACGGATTCTACGCCCACCCTTAATCAGCTCTCCAAGCCCTGCGAGTTGGCGGAACCTGAACCCGTGTCTGCTCCACACTTCCTTCATTTTCAAGCGCTGGGGCACCTACCCAGTTAAAGGAGTTTAATAAGGCCATGTGCCTCATATTTTTGTGGCCCAGCCCCTCTAGAGCAGCCTCGGACCCTACAGGAGCAAGCTGGTGGGTTCACCCTTGGCACCATTCGGGCCCCATGGAATCCATGCTGAATCTGAAGTGGAGCCACTGGCAAGACTGAGAGCTTCCTCAACACCTGCTCCAGTGCTGCCACCCCTAGGCAATTCTATCCCAGATGGATGTGGTCCAACTCCAGCGCTGACCAGGCCTTTGCTTCCTGGAGCAAAGCCAGTGCTTTATCTGTTTGATAGGCCTGGTGACAGGAGATGCCTTGTGAGGGGTCTTTGGACCTTTATGATTACCAGCTCCCCACAATGAGCAACAGAACAACAGGTATGAGGAAATGGTAGAGAGCAGTGGATATGGCATTTCACACGACACTGGTCTGGTCTCTTCTCCTACTGTGACTATGGAAAAGGGAGCCTCTTTTGCAGTGGTGGTGTGTAGGGAGACTTAGGTCTTGGACCTTCAGTTACACATGATCGCAATAGTGACAAATGTTTTGATGGATGTGCTTTAGCTAGAAGTCACCACTTCTGAACCCCTACTCTTCATTCAATGAAGCCCTTACAGACCTCCCACTCAGGGCCTGGACCTAACCCTGATCAAGGACTTCTGTGCATAGGATGATTGCCCTCCTCCATCACCCCCCTCATTGCATGAATCGCAATTCAAGGAGATCTGCCACTGAGAGCGTTCATGCATATAACAGCACTCACCTGCATCAAGCCTAGCCCAAGAGGTGCACCACAGACAAGATAACCTACCACCTCTTCTGGGAATGCACCTATGCCGAGGACTTGCTGAGGGCCTTCTGCATGGAGCTTGGGGTTCTGATACGCACAGCAAGCATCCCCAGAGACTTGGTAATATATGTTTTTTCCCATAAATGCACGCACTTGGAGACCTCTAGGACTGCTGGAGCTTCCTGTACTGGTTCAAATAAATGTTTCGGTTTTCCAGAAACTATCTAGAAGTAGGGAAGAATGAGACATCAACACAGTCCTCCTGCAAGATGATCCACAGCCTCCTGCATGATTATGTGGCAGTCGATGGATCAGACAATGACAGCAATGAGGATACATGAGAACCTGAAGGGATTCCACTAGCTCCGCTGGGGAGCCCCAATGGGGTATCCAACATTGTTTCTTCTCTGTTTTCTCTAGGAACTGAAAGCTGACAGGGAAGAGGAGTACATTGATTAAGACATCCAAGTATATTTCTTTTTTCTAACGTTAACATTTCAGTTCATAGGTCAAAGGGATACCGGGTGTTAAAGGCTCTGAACCCAAGTTATAATGTGGGAGAGGGCCTTTAACAACGGGACAGCCCGAGGTAGAAGGGCTATAAGGTTATTAGAACATTCCACCCACTAAGGGTAGAATGTTCTAAACTAAAAAGGGAGAAACCTGAAGACACACATTGGAACGTTGGAGCTCTGGGCGTATACCAGCCATTATAAGCCTGGAGCTACTACACGGTTTTCAATGGAGCTCTCAGCATTGCTATGTTCTAATAGGTCTTTTAGACTTGAGCTTTTCAGCATGCATCTGTCAAGAACCAGCATTCTGCACTGTAAGAATGTCTCAAAAGCATATTTAAACATAAAAAACAAAATATGAAACAAACGATTAACTCGCCTATTTTCAAGAAATGTATGTAAAGTTTACATACATTTCTTGAAAATAGGCGAGTTGTGTTGCGTGAGAAGGAGAGAGCAAGAGAGCACCATATTTACAGGAATATGGCACTCCCCTCTCCCAAGCACCGCAGCAAAAATATGCTGCCATGAGCTACACGCACACCTTTGTACCATAGTTCAAGTATGTCTGCATGAGTCTAGCATAGGTTTCTTACTGGAAGTATACCCTTCCAGTACAAAATACTATATTTAGACTTATTTTAAAACTTTTCCTTCTTTGTAAGTGTGCTGTACAGTGCAGCAAACAAGCAAAGTCAGAAAAGAAAGGCGAAATAAACGCATTTCTCAGTGAGAGCGCCTATTTGAAATGGGTGCTGTTTTCAGCTACTAAATCTTGTCTACTTTTTTGTAAACATGAGTTTGAATCAAAAACCAAGGGCGGTTACATGGGAACGCTCATGCACCACCTATGGAATGCCTCCATGGTGCCAAGTAATGCAAAGAAGCTGATGTGTGCTGTTTGCGTTAATTTCAAGTGATTTTCCAGCGCAAAACAAGTTTTGTGCTGGAAAGTAAATAGGTAAAAAAAGATTTTGTGTTAATTTGCAGCACTTTGTGACGCAAACACGGCGCAAAATTAGTAAATATTCCCCTTCATATCAATCACATCTTGGATCATATTAAAAAAATATTTCTGCCTCAGTGTCATGCTATTTGCTGTTGTTTCGAAGTACTTGCAGAATGATGGCAGTCTCAAAGCACCCAGTGGCTGACTGGAGCTGACCTAAATCCCAGTCTTCATTACTTTTTCCAAAAGGAAAAGCTCTTGGCTATGCTAGACCTAAAAAAAGAAATGCAGAATATTGGCATATGTTTGTTATTTATGCACTAAGGTTCTCAACTTAACAGACCAGCTGCTGCTGGGTTCTGCCAACCCTGGCTTCTGCCAGTTTACACCAGCTGTACTCCCAGTTCTACTTCCGACCCGGATATGCCGTGTTTAGAGTGTACTCCCTAAAGAATTAGGGGAGGGGTGGCACTTTTTCAGGGAGGATCTCTCTTCACTTGTGAGAAACCTCTCAATTTAAGATGAGATACGATTTAAAATATAGATTGTGGATGGAATATATTTGGAGGATGTCAGTGACATCTGTGGACAACAATTTGTTTTTATGTGGAAGGAGGTATAACCGGACGTACAGGAGAAATCCAGAACTTACACCTTTCGCTGGACAACCCTGAGGAAGTTGTGGGGTACGCGCTTGAACGACAAAACACGTGTTGGTTGGTTAAAGGCTAAAAACAAGTAGAGGCAAATAGGCCAAAAAGAAAAGAAAAACTTCAAATTAACAATATTGTTGATGAACAGGGGAATCTTGAACTATTATGTATACTGTGGTGTGTGCTTGAGGCTGGAGTGAAGACTCTATTCGAGTCAGGGAAGAAATATCTTGCATAAAGTGACATTTCTTGCATTCAGGTGGGCTGTCACAGAAGAGCCACAAAAACCTGTAAGGCAGCAGATTCATGTAAGAAAGGATAACTACCCCTTAAACTCTGTCCTGAAGTGAGTCGCACTGGAGAAGGTGGCTATTTGGCTTTCTAGGCACAGATTTCAGCTACTGTGAGGGCCAGCAACAGTGAACATTTATGTAAATTCTCTGACCAAGTGTCCACATCTCAGGATTCTGAATCAGCTTGTTTGATTTGAGAGCCATCTGCAACTATGTGAAAGCCTGCCGGATCACGTCATGCAGAAGTAGCTTTGTGCTGATGTAAGTCAAGGCATCAGCACTAGTGAAATCTCATCTGCTTCTGCCGAAATCACACATCTGTGTGGCACATCATTCCTTAGGCTTTGCAGAGAAAACATGAAACCAACTCGGTTGAGAGCTCCCAATAATTTTTTCATTTCTGTGAACTGGAAAGCATAGAAACTGTAAAAAAATCACAACTTCAAACATTAGAGCTCACCCATGTACCTTATTCTGTGGACCTGAGCATTTGCTATGTGCTAAGAAGTGTCTTGTACTATGAAAATTTTCCCAGTGAAATTGTGGGTTCTTGATTCGAATCATGACTGTCCAACTGAACAAATTCGGGGCATTTTGACTTTTATGTACAAGTGTGAAGTTTCAGAAAGTTTCTTGATGCAGGCTAATGTACAGTCAACCCTGGATGGGGTATCCAGTTACGGTGATTTGTTTTGGCAGCACTACACTCCTTCCCTATTCCCTGATACAGAGAGACTTCAAAACTCACTAGAGGACTTTCCCAGTCCCTGGTGTCCCTTTGGTGGATTTCAAAAGTCCCTGGGAGGGATATCCTGTATTTTGCAGAACATGATATGAGTGCTATGTGGAAAGAGTAAGGTAAGTAACTGCTGTTCCTGGCCCTGAATGAAAGAGGAAAAGATAGTGCAGCTCAGGGACCTTTCTAAAGTAATTTTCGTTTCCCTCTCAAAATAGTATCCAGCTTGACATTTAGCAAAGGCAAAAAGCATATTTTTATCAACAAAGTCCATTTTGGCATGTCAACCAAGGCCTACCCTATGCAAAGATTAGAAAGTTAACACTGTGGCAAAAGTACCATGTGGGGATGTTTTTGATTATATGTGGCAGCCGGGTCTGCACAGAACAACTGTCAGCATGATGCTGGTTCTCTAGGTGAAAGTGGAGAGAATGGCATTTGGGTTGGAAAATTGATACAGCCCAAAAAGCTGCATCTTCTGCTCAGACATCAAGGATTCTGCTCTGCAGTGACTGCTTATGGTTTTCCTGCTGAGGAACCCTCCTTGCTCATTTTGCCACTGGATTCAAGCTAGCCTAGCTGATATGGGGTGTTACCCCGAACCCGGTCCCGGGATGCTTGTTTCTGGTCCAGTAAAGACCTGGCTTGTCAGTTCAGGCTGGTCTGTTCCCATGATGCACAGGGTCAAGACTGATGTGCAAATGTCTGAGTTTGAACTGGGGTGGTGAAGTGAGCTAAAGAACAATGATGGATTCAACCCAGATCTGTGACTGGGGCTGAGTGTCTGAAATATTTCAGTGCTCCATCCATCATGTCCTTGTGTTTCCTTTGACCCCTCCTAATAAGCAGCATATTTTCTATTGCTTTGCTACCAGCAGAATTCAGCGAGAGAGGTGAAATGCACAAGAGGTATATTTTTACTCATAAGCTAGTTTTGCTAAAATTATTTCTTCTGCTTGGAAAACAATTCTGTGCATGTGGAAACGTGTAATATTTTACTTAGCATAAGCTACAGCCATTTTTGACTGTGGTGTCCATTTCGTTTCCTTCATAATTCTTTCATACTCTGCTGTTTGCCTTTTCACTCTGCTTATGGCATCTATTTTAGTTGACCTCATGACATGGCTAAGCAATGTACGTGCTGGTGGTTTGTAGCTGCCAGTGCACATGGTCTTAGATGTTATCTGTTGAATGTTTACTGCTGCCATAAGCATTACTGCTCCCCCTCCCTATTTGCTGACCAAGTGGCTAACCGTATGCCCTTGTTTGCTGATAGCTATTTCTAAACTTGTTCTTTCTATTTCTGTCCATATGCTTACATTGCAGAAAAATAGTATATAAGGACGATGGTCTGTGAATCCAGTGTACTACCTCCTGCAGCACTTGATAGTGTTGTATGGACATGGTCTCACTCATGAGTGATTAATAAACTTGTTATTTTATTTCAACTCCAGTGCCGATCTCTTTTTGTTAGTCTTTTGAACCCGTGGACGAGAGGGTGACCCTGCACCAGTGTGCTCACTTTTGGGCACATTTCCAAATGCATATTGATATTACTCTTAAGGAAGTCTGCTTGGGTATGGGTTATGGTGAGTTCGAAATATTATGGTATCTCTAGTAGGCATGGAAAGGTGCCAGTAAAGCATGAAAAAACATATCGACACCCAAAGAGAGATAGTGAAAATATATTATTAGACCTCCAGAATTCTCATATTTGTAAGATCGGGAACTATTTTTAAGGCAAGGAGGAAGGGAGTAGGACAGGTCGGGATTACTGAACAAGAATTTTTTTTCTACTTTTGGGGTTTTTCCCACATTTGCATATGGTGGTTGATTAGCAGTAGTAACTGCCAGAGTCCATTTCCATACGGGTAACACACAAACATCACCCAGAGGTCGCGGGATGGAAGTGGCTGTTGAGCCACAATTTTCACAACTTCTTATACATCTTTCAAACTGGTGCCAGATTTACAGAGTTGAAGAAGAAGTAAAGTGCATTTAAAAAACAAAAAGGAAGCCAGCAAAGATGATAATATTGCCACTCATGACTATGAAAACATTGCTTTGCAGCTGTTAGCAGACTTTATACTGTTACGGGTATGTCTAGTTTGTATTCTAGGTGCTAATATAGACAGGAGAACAGCATTGTGGCTTGGTAAGCTTTTGTTAGAGGATTGGGATTAAGCAAGTTTGAGGGTGCCCAGGCCTGCTAAGATGTTTGTTGCTCTTCCATGAAATACATCATCCTGATATATATATATACATATACATATATATATATATATATATATATATATATATATATATATATATATATATATATATATATATATATATATATATATATATATATATATATATATATATATATATATATATATATATATATATATATATTAGAGCGGCCCCCGAATATATTATTCGGGGGCCGCTCTTTTGGACTGCTGGCTTCTCAGCTGTGGAACTCTTTACCTCTGACCCTGCGGGGAGCCACCAGCCTACTGGCTTTTAGGAAAGGCCTTAAAACTTGGCTGTTTACTCAGTAGCCTGTCCTCCTTGAATATCTGCCCCACTCTTCCGTTGGTTTTTTTCTGATGTTATGTTTTTTATGTTGCAGCATTGTCTCTTTCTCCGCTAAAGCGCCGGGACACTCTTTTTGAGTAGCCGCGCGCTATAGAAATAATTAAATAACATAACATAACAAGATGAAAAATCACAAGAAAACCATAGCCAGCCAAGACAAAAATCCGGATCCCAAAGGATACAATGAGTTGCTAAGAAATGAAATATCCAAGGAAATCTTCATCTGTATACGCACACACGCGAACACACACACACACACACACACACACACACACTGTAACCCTAAAGCGAGCTCTAACATCAAAAAACTCCATGAATAATGTGTGTTGCACTAAAGGTTATTAATAAAGGCAGATAGGTGTAAGATTTGGTACACAGTCTAAATATCGATTCCTAATTGTCGACCTACACAAATATCGAGTTGGAAATATCGAAGGTACAGAATTTCGATGTCAAGAATATCGTTGGACAGAATATCGACCGTCAGAATATCGACCCTTAGGTAAGTAATATCGAAATTATTTATATCGATGTAAATAATATCGAAGTTAGTAATATCGATAGCATATATATTGATGTAACTAGTTTCGATGTTACTAATATCGATATTTGTATTATTTTTATGTATTTAATTATGTATGTGTAATATGTGTTTGTCAAGTATTTGAATTTTTTAAAATTATATGTGTATTCTTTTTATATATTAATAATGTTATGTTTAAGTAAATTTTATGTTTTAGTACCGGAGCGGGTTGTGGGTTTATAGGGGAATAGGGTGGGAAGTAATTAAAATATACTTAATTAATAAATAATTTTTAGGAATTATAAATTAATTTTAATTAATTTTAGTTTTTATTTCTGTAGCAGGTTGTGGGTTTAAAGGGGAATTGGGTGGGAAGTAATTTAATTGTAATTAATTAATGATTTATAATAAAGAAATTGTTATGGATAATTATTTTATTTATAATTATTAATTTGCAATTAATTATTTAAATTGATAATTTATTTTTTTAATTGGTAATTAATGTTTTTAATTGTTATTTAAATTTTTTAATTGGTAATTCATGTTTGGAATTGGGAAATCATTTTCGTAATTGGTAATTAATTATTTAATTGGGAAATAATTTTGTTAATTGGCAATTAATATTTTTAATTGGTAATTATTTCTTATTAATTGGAAAATATTTGTAATTAATTGGTAATCAATGTTTTATAAAAAGTATTATTTGGTATAAAAATAATTTTATTGTTTAATAATTTTTAATTGTGAATTAATTAAAAATAATATTTTTTGTAATGAAAAATATTTTATTGTTTAATATTTATTATTTGGTGAGTAATATTTATTAATTCATATTTATTGGTATTTCTTGTTAATTTTATTGTTAATTAATTATTCAAATGTAATTGCTTTTAATAATTATTAATTGTTTGTAAATGATGTAGATTTATTTAAAAATGTAATTATACATTATTTTAAATATAAAAATTATTTATGAGTATGTTATATTTAAATTCTACGCTATCCAACGCTTTCCCTACTGTTGCACTGTCTGTAGCTGGAATAATAATTTTTACCCCTACGCTATCCCACGCTTTCCCTACTGTTGCACCCTCTGGAGTTGGAATAGTAATTTTTACCCCTACGCTATCCAATGCTTTCCTTACTGTTACACACTCTGGAGTTGGAATAGTAATTTTTATCCCTACGCTATCCAATGTCTTCCCTACTGTTACACCCTCTGGAGTTGGAATAGTAATTTTTACCCCTTCGCTATCCAACGCTTTCCCTACTGTTGCACCCTCTGGAGTTGGAATAGTAATTTTTACCCTTACGCTATCCAACGCTTTCCCTACTGTTTCACTCTCCGGAGTGGGAATAGTAATTTTTACCCTTACGCTATTTAACGTTTTCCTTACTGTTGCACTCTCTGGAGTGGGAATAGTAATTTTTACCCTTACGCTATCCAACGTTTTCCCTACTGTTTCACTCTCTGGAGTGGGAATAGTAATTTTTACCCTTACGCTATTTAACGCTTTCCCTACTGTTTAATTTTCTGGAGTGGGAATAGTAATTTTACATTCTACACTATCCAATGTTTTCATTACTGTAGTTTTTTTTGGACTTTAAATAGTAGTTTTATTTATTTATGTATTTAATATTTTGTGTATTATTTTAGATACTGTTGTATTTAATTAAGTTTAAAAATATTGAAAGTATATTTAATTTTTTAATTTATTAAATATATTTGTTTATTTCTATTTATGTTATTATTTGATGTGTGTAGATATTTTTGTAATTTATAGTATACTTTACTAATTTATAAGTAATCAAAATATTTAATAAAATATATTATTAGGTAAGTATATATTATATGTTATGTTTATTTTTAATTAAAGTTATATTATTCAATATGTATTCTTTATTAATTTTAAACATTATTAAATATGTTTGAATATGTTTCTTTTATTTATAAGTATTATTTACTTTATTTTACTTTTTTTTTTAACAGAAAAAAAAACGATATTTTAATTACGATATTTTTAACATCGATATTTTGGTTTCGATATTTTTGTACTTACCATGTTGTAGATAGGGTGTCGATCTACTTGCCTTTGATATTCTAGCGTCGGTGTTCTGTAGGTCGATATTTTGTCCGTCGATATTCTGTCATAGATTCGTAAGATTTGTAGGGTAGGGAACAATCATTGGTGTGTCTTTGAAAACACATGCTTATGGGATGCCTACTACTAATTGGAGCCTTTATTCGCTCCTTGGGAACACACATCCTGCTGGTGTGGCAGACTCAGACCAGGAGGAAGAGGCAGCAGCATGGTGGCGAGCATGGATACAAATAGTGGTAAGGCTGTGCCAGGAATAATTCCTTGACATCACATCATCCTACTGCCAGCTGGAGGAAGTAGAGGAACTGATGCCACCAGAAATGCCTCCAGCATCCATTGCCATACACCGCCTGGCAAGTAAACAAAGATGCCACACCCCCAAAACACAGAGCCTTTTATTTTTACAAAAAAACATTTTCAAAATCATTAAAATTCACTTACTTAAATAGAAGTCACATATGCAATATGTATACATAGTGTACAATCCGAGGAAGGAGTCACAAACAATATTGTAATAATCACAGCAAACAAACTCATAGATACACATACATCAACAGACTGGTCGTAAAAAACGCTTATGACAATCTGAACTAAATGCAAATATGCTAACTTACAGACATACCATTGCTACGAAGTCAACATTGCAATCCTAGCCATGTTGTCTTGAAGGACTATCTAGTAATAATAATAGAATTCTTTATTTAGATATAACACAGATATCTTTAAAAGAGGGTTACATAATTAACATTATATACAACTTGTTAAAAATGAAAACAGCAAAACAGTCGGTAAGCCAGCCATAGTAAGAATAAAGGTCTTTCGCAACCTCGGCCTCCTAGGTCCGTGAAAAATTTTTTGCTGTTGGTTTTTATGGGTTTTTTTTTTAAAGAAGGATAACAACCAGAAGAAAAAGTAGTACAAAAGTTAAAACCTAATAAACAGGGAACTTCACTCATTTTTCTTTACTCTCGCTGACTTGGATATCATACATATAAAAGACGACCCAATTTTCCTAGGGGTACTACTCATATTCTTTTCGATTCATCCCCCTAGAAGTTTGGGATGTATCATAGGGATCATTAAGTGATAAAAAAAGGAAGAAAATAAGAGGGAGGATTTAGCTGGACCTCTTTAACTTGAAATTGCCATATGCTTGCTGGATGAACTTTGTTAGTCTTATATTTAAGTCAGTGTTTAGGTCTCGCGACCTATCGATGTGCGCAAGCGCATCGAGCGGAGCGAGAATTCAAGTGGCGAAAACATCGTCAAACCAAAGGGCTTTCAGCCCCGCGGTTTTCATGGAGTTCACGTGAACCACGTGATTAAACATGCACGCGCATTCAGGGCCAGCCCAGCACATCAAAGGGCTTCTCCTCCCCTAATTATTCATGGCCGGCCGCAGGCCGGCCGTACTTTCAGTTTCCCGAAACGGCTTCTCCTCACCTAATTAGGGGAGGAGAAGCCCTTTGATGTGCTTCACACCAATGCGCCTCACAGTCATTCCTAAGTCAGTACTCTGCCTCTGCCCAAGACCTGCCTTCTAACACTTTGAGCCTCGCAGGCAGGCCGTGGCCAATTGCTGCTTGTTTGTATTTGCTTCGGCTGCCATTCTTTATTTCACTTTGTCTCCGTGCGTGCATTTATTTTTACTTGCAGAGCCTTTTTCCAATACTCGAACTCATTTTTTTTTCACAACTGCCCAAGACCTGCCTTCTAACACTTTGAGCCTCGCAGGCAGGCCGTGGCCAATTGCTGCTTGTTTGTATTTGCTTCGGCTGCCATTCTTTATTTCACTTTGTCTCCGTGCGTGCATTTATTTTTACTTGCAGAGCCTTTTTCCAATACTCGAACTCATTTTTTTTCACTTTGTCTCCGTGCGTGCATTTATTTTTACTTGCAGACCCTTTTTCCAATACTTGAACTCGTGTGATCATTTTGGAGGTGGGAGGATCGCACATTGTTTGTGGCGACGGGATGTGGGTCTCAGCAGTTCCTCGAGTACTGCTACTTGTTTTCCTTGTGTTCGTTGCCAGTAAACACAGCTGACTTACAAGCCGAGAGCACAGAGGAACAGTAGGAAAACACATTTGAAAGCATTTGTACAGCCCGTTTGGCAATCCTTCTGCAGGTCGGCTTTGATCAAGGGAAGTACTCTGCCTCTGCCCAAGACCTGCCTTCTAACACTTTGAGCCTCGCAGGCAGGCCGTGGCCAATTGCTGCTTGTTTGTATTTGCTTCGGCTGCCATTCTTTATTTCACTTTGTCTCTGTGCGTGCATTTATTTTTACTTGCAGAGCCTTTTTCCAATACTCGAACTCCATTTTTTTTTCAATTTGTCTCCGTGCGTGCATTTATTTTTACTTGCAGAGCCTTTTTCCAATACTTGAACTCGTGTGATCATTTTGGAGGTGGGAGGATCACACATTGTTTGTGGCGACGGGATGTGGGTCTCAGCAGTTCCTCGAGTACTGCTACTTGTTTTCCTTGTGTTCGTTGCCAGTAAACACAGCTGACTTACAAGCCGAGAGCACCGAGGAACAGTAGGAAAACACATTTGAAAGCGTTTGTACAGCCCATTTGGCAATCCTTCTGCAGGTCGGCTTTGATCAAGGGATTCTTGAGTGAAGGCAACAATCTTTTCTTCTTGTCCTGGGACATTAAACTCCGAGGTCAGACTCATCAGTCACAAATGAGAAAAAGGAAAGGTCAACAAGCTTACTAGCAACGCCACTCACACATGCAACGCCACTCACACATGCAACGCCACTCACCCACGCAACCCCACTCACCCACGCAACCCCACTCACACACGCAACTCCACTCATCCACGCAACCCCACTCACCCAGGCAACGCCACTCATCAACGCAACGCCACTCATCAACGCAATGCCACTCATACATGCAACGCCACTCACTCACGCAACACCACTCACACATGCAACGCCACTCACCCACGCAACACCACTCACACATGCAACGCCACTCACCCACGCAACGCCACTCACACATGCAACACCACTCACACATGCAACGCCACTCACACATGCAACGCCACTCACACATGCAACGCCACTCACACATGCAACACCACTCACACATGCAACGCCACTCACCCACGCAACGCCACTCACACATGCAACGCCAGTCACTCAAAGCAACGCAACTCACTCACGCAACGCCACTCACACACACAACGCCACTCATCCACGCAACACCACTCATCCACGCAACGCAACTCATCCACAAACCCCACTCATCCACGCAACGCCACTCAACGCAACGCCACTCACACATGCAACACCACTCACACATGCAACGCCACTCACACATGCAACGCCACTCACACATGCAACGCCACTCACACATGCAACGCCACTCACACACGCAACGCCACTCACACACGCAACGCCACTCACACACGCAACGCCACTCAAGGTCCCCAATTTTTAAAGGACCAGTTGGTTCGATACCTGCCCCCTAGACAGCTCCGGTCCTCCAATCTCAATCAACTCATGGTCCCTCGGTCCAAAACAGTCTCATGGGGTGATCGTCGTTTCTTCACAGCGGCACCTAAACTATGGAACACCTTGCCCCAAGATATTAGATTAAGCCCATCACTCCTGCAGTTTCGCAAGAAACTAAAGACATGGTTGTTCAATCAATAAAGATTATCTCTGAATCAATTTGGACACTACAGGCCGCACTGATCAATAATTCTGCAAATCTCAGCGCCAAGACGCCCTCGGGTATAAGCCGCGCTTTATAAATGATAAACATAAACATAAACACACGCAACGCCACTCACACACGCAACGCCACTCACACACGCAACGCCACTCACCCACGCAACCTCACTCACCCACGCAACGCCACTCACACCCACGCAGTGCCACTTTTACCCACGCAAGCCCACTCTCACACAGGCAACGCCACACTCACCCATGCAATGCCACTCACACACGCAACGCAACTCACATACGCAACGCCACTTACCCACGCAACGCCACTCACCCACGCAACGCCACTCACCCACGCAACAACAATCACACTTGCAACGCCACTCACACATGCAACGCCACTCACCCACGCAACCCCACTCACCCACGCAACCCCACTCACACACGCAACTCCACTCATCCACGCAACCCCACTCATCCACGCAACGCCACTCATCAACGCAACGCCACTCATACATGCAACGCCACTCATACATGCAACGCCACTCATACATGCAACGCCACTCACCCACGCAACACCACTCACACATGCAACGCCACTCACCCACGCAACACCACTCACACATGCAACGCCACTAACCCATGCAACGCCACTCACACATGCAACGCCACTCACACATGCAACACCACTCACACATGCAACGCCACTCACCCACGCAACGCCACTCACACATGCAACGCCAGTCACTCAAAGCAACGCAACTCACTCACGCAACGCCACTCACACACACAACGCCACTCATCCACGCAACACCACTCATCCACGCAACGCAACTCATCCACAAACCCCACTCATCCACGCAACGCCACTCACACATGCAACACCACTCACACATGCAACGCCACTCACACATGCAACGCCACTCACACATGCAACGCCACTCACACATGCAACGCCACTCACACACGCAACGCCACTCACACGCAACGCCACTCACACACGCAACGCCACTCACACACGCAACGCCACTCACACACGCAACGCCACTCACACACGCAACGCCACTCACACACGCAACGCCACTCACCCACGCAACCTCACTCACCCACGCAACGCCACTCACACCCACGCAGTGCCACTTTTACCCACGCAAGCCCACTCTCACACACGCAACGCCACACTCACCCATGCAATGCCACTCACACACGCAACGCAACTCACATACGCAACGCCACTCACCCACGCAACGCCACTCACCCACGCAACGCCACTCACCCACGCAACAACAATCACACATGCAACGCCACTCACACATGCAACGCCACTCACCCACGCAACCCCACTCACACACGCAACTCCACTCATCCACGCAACCCCACTCATCCACGCAACGCCACTCATCAACGCAACGCCACTCATCAATGCAACGCCACTCATACATGCAACGCCACTCATACATGCAACGCCACTCATACATGCAACGCCACTCACCCACGCAACACCACTCACACATGCAACGCCACTCACCCACGCAACACCACTCACACATGCAACGCCACTAACCCACGCAACGCCACTCACACATGCAACACCACTCACACATGCAACGCCACTCACACATGCAACGCCACTCACACATGCAACACCACTCACACATGCAACGCCACTCACCCACGCAACGCAACTCACTCACGCAACGCCACTCACACACACAACGCTACTCATCCACGCAACACCACTCATCCACGCAACGCAACTCATCCACACACCCCACTCATCCACGCAACGCCACTCAACGCAACGCCACTCACACATGCAACACCACTCTAACATGCAACGCCACTCACACATGCAACGCCACTCACACATGCAATGCCACTCACACATGCAACGCCACTCACACACGCAACGCCACTCACACACGCAACGCCACTCACACACGCAACGCCACTCACACACGCAACGCCACTCACACACGCAACGCCACTCACACACGCAACGCCACTCACCCACGCAACCTCACTCACCCACGCAACGCCACTCACACCCACGCAGTGCCACTTTTACCCATGCAAGCCCACTCTCACACACGCAACGCCACACTCACCCATGCAATGCCACTCACACACGCAACGCAACTCACACACGCAACGCCACTCACCCACGCAACGCCACTCACCCACGCAACGCCACTCACCCACGCAACGCCACTCACCCACGCAACAACAATCACACATGCAACGCCACTCACCCAAAGGCACTCACACCCACGCAGTGCCACTTTAACCCACACTGTGCAGTGCACAATAGGTCTCGCAGTAGGAAAGTTGGAGCTATGGGTTGTGTAAATGACAAAGCCCTTTAGGTTTTTAAAAGGAAAACAAAAATAAAAGGCATTGCTATTTGCAATTGTAATAGCTCCAACTTTCCTACTGCGAGACCTATTGGCAACGCCAGTGCTTGTTTTAGAGTTCAAAGCCACAATAATGGCTTGCCTGCAAGTTCGGACGCCCAGCCTGTTCCATTCGGCTTTTAGTTTGCACCTACGTTGGAAGTTAAAGGCTGGGCAAAGGCAAACCACATGTAAAAATGTTTCAGCTGTTGTACCGCACCCTCTGCAGGTTAGATCTTCCGCCGTGCGTCTCCAGGGGGGTAAGTCTTGCAGAAAACGCCAGTCACCCATTCTAATAGCTATAAGGCTACGTTTTAGATACAGTGAGTATGTGCAGGACAGATAAGCGGCGGGAAGGACTATCATTTAGACATTTGAGCTGCTAGTAGTAATAAGTTGTTCTGCAAAGCTATGCTACATATATCACCTATTTTACCAGATACAACCATCTATTCAAGCATCAGGATAAACACATGAGGCCACGCTCAAATTCCCATCTTCTCAAACATTTCCCGGATACACCAGCAAGATTAAAATATATTACCACAAATTTTCATTTGGAGAATCACATATGTCAGTGGGATAAAATATATATATATTTAAAGAAACTGAAATACATAACTAGAGTGCAAACCGACTCTAATGGCCATAGACTTAATTCAAACAAACAATTAATAGATAAAATTGGGTAAGATAAATCTATAATCATACTCCTGGGACTTGTTGCGAGGTAGGGGGGGTATCACCATGCCTGCCTTCAAAGGTGCATGATGTCTGTGTGGCCAATTGGTAAAGGCATAAATGGATTATCCGATTGATTCCCCAAAACCTGCTACTGTAAAAGACATATACGCTGGACTGAACCTGTGTGGGACAATTTAACGTGGTCATTGTGCTGCATAGCATACCTGAATGTAAGCTGAGGGTCATCCGTTGTCGAATGTTGGCTCGGAGTAATCCTATCATGAGACACTAAATAAATATTAATACAAAGCCATGCAAATATACACCAGGGGACTTGTGTTGTACTGTGCAAGTTAAGCAGCATTGAACTATCCCTTTTCTAAATGCAAACTACAGTACCCAACCCAACTATCCACCCTCTTTCACTTAACCAACCCTTCTCCTATGCTAGCACCCACCATAGATGTGTGTTTGCCTAGGACAACTGATCCTTTCTGTCTTGGAGGTATCCCTGGGCCAGAGCCTATATATCTTGAAGCCTTGTTGCTATAGGTTGTAAAGTAGCATACATTTCAACATTCATTTTGCACCAATGTACATCATGTAGCCATCCCTTGATCTGCAAGATGAACCCTTTAGAGCACATATACCCCCGAAGAACCCCCAGTGGGGAGCATGTGACACAATGCCCCACAATTGTGATATCACCTGAATAACTTCTACCCAAAAGCTTTTAATTTCCAGGCAGATCTGTGCGACTCAAATGAAATCAGCCTGCTGGACTCCACATCTGCTGCTTTTGTAGTTTGCATTCGAGTCAATTTTATAGCGCATAGCTTGGCGGAAGTAAAGCGTGAGTACCAATTTAATAATTTCCATCTGTAGATCATGGAAATTAGAGTTTTTAGTGAGCAGCAGTATGCCCACTTTTCTGCTGAACACTGCTCCTCAAAATGCACCTTCTAGCACCTCATAGCTGGGACTTCAACATTGTCCCGCGTTAAAGAAATGGTAGGGTCTGGCAACAAAATCCGGGGTGTCTTTCAGTTTAATGTTTCTAGTCAAGCCTTTAAATTGTGGAGGCTCTTCTAGAAAGGAGTGACATTGGACTCTGACTTTATCGTAGTCTGAAATGTATGAAATGTACAGCAGGCTGGTAATGCCTGACTCTCTAAACTGTTCTAAGTAAATGAACGCCCTATGCGACACAATGGACCTTTATGTGTCAGGCCTCGTCTCCAATGTTGCGTTTCCCATTTGTTCCGATGAAAGTAGCAATGTACGATTATCCAGGAGTGGGGTTTCTTGTACCCCAGGTCCTCTACCTAAGGTACACCAAGCTCTGATGGTGGCTGCAACTGTGTTAAAGTCAGTGTTGGGGTAAGGTTTGTGTACAGAGAGTGCGTCTTAAGATACCCACTATCAACCACAGCTGTTACCACTACTGTACGGGGCATAAGGGGCGCTGGGTAATACCAGCACATTGCAAAGCGAACCTTGGCCAAAATAAATATTTTTCAAAGAGTGGAACTGCAGAACCATCCTTCTAAAAGGATAGTGTAATGACATATAATTTCTGGCGGACGCTTTTTCTGACCCACATTAGTCAAGCTAGAGGTGCACAGGCATTCTAAAAAAAAAAGCTAGCCAGCAAAGGAACTGGAATGTTTGCAAATAAATAGAGAGAACTGGGCAGT
Source organism: Lissotriton vulgaris (assembly GCF_964263255.1). Lineage (NCBI taxonomy): Eukaryota > Metazoa > Chordata > Amphibia > Caudata > Salamandridae > Lissotriton > Lissotriton vulgaris. The sequence continues at coordinate 677,946,582 of NC_141700.1, read as the reverse complement.
ACAGCCATTTTAATTAGGGCAATTCTACCTGCACTTGGCAGGGGAAGGCTAAGCCATCTGTCAACCTGGGTCGAGAGCGTCTCAACAGCTGGACCACAATTGTCCCTGGTGATAACTGCCTCTCCAGATGTGTGTATCTTAACCACCAGGTACTTGACACAATCTGCGCTCCAGTTCAATGGATAGTCCAAGTCACCCGGCTCAGTAACGGAACTAGTAGGAGTAAATTAGATTTATTTCAATGTATCTTAATTCCTGATAAGATATCAGATCCTACAATCTCATCAATCCGCAGGGCCTGTGCTTGTTTGGGTGGTGTTAGAGCTGCAGGCGGTGGGTCGGTGTGTAGGTGGGGTTATTTGTGGTGGAGTCGTCTGATAATATGATTATATCATATTACACATTATTGGTAATTATCCTCAGGGCTGGTAGGCTCCTGAAAGCAGGGCGGCAGCTGGACTCAGCAGCAGGGATACTCTGCCCCCCTGGGGCCGTGCCAGCCCTTCTCATCAGGCCGTGGGAGCAGCGGTCCAAGCCTCGCCGTCTCCCAGAGACGCCCACCGCTGCTCGCTGCTGTCTGAGAAATATCTCGTTACTCTCTTGGAGGAAAAGTGGCCCAGCCGGGGCCGTGACTCACATAAAACAAGAAGTTTTGCCGTTTTATGGCTTTTTTCCGTCCTCCTGTCGCTCCCCCACCCCCTCCGTGACCTTGAAAGATGCTGGAAGGCGTCATGTCATCATCCGTCAGTGGTTCCCTGGCGCTCGGAGGGATTTTTTTTTTGGAGGGGGGAAGCTTTTCTTCCGCGGGGCCGCCCGCCAAAAACAACAGCCGACTCCAGCAGGTCGGCACAGGAAGAGAGGCTGGGAGGAAGCCGGGCCGTTCTAGGAGCCAGCAGACTTTTATTGAGCACCCCCGCCCCACAGGCATAAACATTTGCAGGCAAGAAGTGCTCTACCCCCCCCCCCCGTACTTCCCACCCAGAAGGCAAAAAGTTCACATCCGAGAAGACCCTCTCTCGCCTCTGTCCCCTCCCGATTTAAAGAGAACATTCTGCCCAGATGTTGCACAAATATTCACAAGCATGAAGTCCCTTCCTGCCCCCACTGTCCCCCGTTAGAGAAGTTCTTCCAGGAGAATGAAATCCCCAGCCCCCCCCCCCCCCCCCCTCCGAATATTGCGTATACCCTTGTAGGTGCTTTCCCCACTCACGCCCTTCTTTCCCCTTTTCATTTCCTCTCATGTTCCAAACAGCGCTTCAAAGTTGCCAATGGTAGGCCCAGGCGCCTCACAAGCACCCTATGCCCTGTTCCCCCATTCCCTTCTTCTGATTCATGCCATCGCATACTTTCTGGCCTCTTGTGCCCCTGCTTTCCTCATATCGCTCTCCTGCAACCAACAGGACACAACACCCTATTCCCTCCTCTTCAAATTCCCCTTTCCATCCAATGCCCCTCCTTCTTTCTTATGTGCAACCAACCACACACAGTCACTTGCCTTTCAGCGACATAAGCGCTATGCAACGTCTTGAAGTACCTTCGTGTTGTACCGGCGCTATAAAATCCTAAAAAAATAGGTAAATTGGCATCGCGATGGTTCTTTCTTCCAGCTCTGCTATTGCCTCTTTCCATGAACCGCTTTCTCTTCTTCCTAGTTCCTTCTCATACCCCCTTTTCCCATTTATGCTCTGCCGTCCCCCTTTTGACCCGTATTCCCCACTTTCCCTTTCCCCACTCCCTCTACAACCCCCAGGGCATTCTTCCTTCCAATGCTCCCTCGTCCTCCTCATGTTACGCCACGTCTGAAGCGCTATGCAAGCCTTTTGAGGTGTCCCTCCCCACCCTTTTCGAGGTTTGATGCGACCTAAAGGAGAGGCGTAACAAAACCTGCCCCACTGTACCCCAGACAGATACCCTACCTTCACAAAGCTTGACAGGAAAAAGACCTGGCAATTCACGGGAGGCAGCAGGCATTTGGTGTATGTTGTCTCCCCCATCACAGGAGAAAGCTCCGTGTAAACGCTTTGTATCGCACCTGGTACATTCCAAACCCGGGGGTGTTGAACGTTATCGCTTGCGATAGATGCTGAACACGCCTCTGGGACACTCCTAATGAAATATGCCTCTCTGGCCGCCGTGATCAGGGCCCAAATACTGTATTTCCCTTTCACTTTCTTCTCTTGCACTTTCTCTCTCCGCTCTTTTCCCACTTGTCAATCAATATATACCCTCTCTCTCACTTTCTCTCCCCGGTTCTCACGTCTGTCTTAGTTGGCTGTTATTCGCTTGTATTTTTCATAGTCTGCATGGTTCTCTCCCTCTTTAGCTGTCTCTTTCTAGTGTGTCTCTCTTCCCCCCAGTCACCCTTCTGTGTTCACATTCAGCTACTTTTCTCGCCTACCTCATTATTATAACCTTGTTCTCACTCATTCTCTTTCTTTTACTCAGAAGTCTCTTGCACACTTGACTTTTTATAGCACTCTCTTTTACTCTCTCCGCACTCTTCTAGAGGCACCTCTCTTCATTTGTCTTTCCCTGTTGCTTCTTACTCTGTTCTCTTTCCTGTGTGAAGTGACAGTCACGTGGGTGCTCCGCGCAGGATTTTCCACATTGCAACAATAAATCAATAGTAGATGTTGCAACTGTGTTACTTTCAGCAGACTGCCAAACACGCATAGGCGGACAGAGCAGGCTTTCACAGGCAGCAGCACGAGCGGCCGTGCTGTATGTTCCCAGACCGTAGTGCATGGGTGCTCGAGGGCCCCCTTCAGTACAAGGGTCCCAGCACCACAGGGGTGCGGGGTACTCCGTTACACCCCTCCCTAACAGGTACATGCATCAACGTAGTCATTTGCGATTTCTTAATTGCGATTTTTAAGGAATCGCAATTAAGAAATCGCAGATGCCTATGCATGTAGATATCGCTGAAAAATGTGCGATTTCTAAACATTCCTTAATTGCGACTCGCAAATTGCAAGTCGCAATTAAGGAATCCCTCCCCCATTCATTCCTATGGGCCTGGAGGCCCATAGGAATGAATGGGAAGACATTCTCATTTTGCGAATCGCAATTAGCGATTCGCAAATGGAGAATGCTATTTCAAGGGTGGAGGTGTGTCCAAAGGACACCCTGTTGCACCCCTGAAATTGATATGTGCACCCATGTTACGCACACACATGCCCCAGGGGCATGTGTGTGCGTAACATGGAACTTTGAAAAATGCACTTTGATTCTTTTTTCAAGAAAATCGCAATTTACCATCACCTTACAAGTCATGGTAAATTACGATTCTTATTTGCAAAATCGCAAATCTATTTACTTTCTTGCATTGCATTTAAGGAATCGCAAATTGCGATTCCTTAAATGCAATCGCAATGTAAGAAATCGCAAATTTTGCGATTTCTTAAATTGCGAGGGGCTTCTTGTTTCATGCATTCCAAAAGCAATTTTTGCAATCGCAAATGGCCGATTTTTGCGATTCGCACCGTTTGCGATCGCAAAATGCTTTGATGCATGTGCCTGTAAGTGTGGCTAAAGCTCAGTACAATCAACTGACATGAACACCCCAAAATGCCCCCTTCCAACCAAGTATTGCTGCTTGCTTCGGCTGGTCTGTGGCTTGAGCAAATTGCAGCAACCCTGCCTCTCAGCTCCGCCCACGTTTATCCAGAGAGGAAGCCCCAAGCAGGAAATCTCTACGGAAATCCCTTAGAGAGGCATATTCACAATTAAAAACAAGCATTGGAAAATCCAGTGGATTTATCTGACGAGAGCTATTTATTGCCTTTGTCAATGATTTTGAGTAATGCTGTATAGTAGCGTGGCTGCTGTGGAGCATGTCTAGAAAAAGTTAAAAGTGAAAGAGAAACACGGAGGAGGGAGAAGTACATGAGAGAGACAGCTGGAAAACACATACTCTTACAGAGTGCTGAAACTAACAGAAAACAAGCATTTACAATGCAATGGTCTCTGCATTATTAAAGGTAGAGCTATTGGCATTGCTCCTGACATTTTTTTAAAAATTTTAAATCATAAATAAATGGCATTGTTATTTACATTGCCAATAGCTTAATCGTTAAATAAATGGCATTGTCATTTACAATGCCAATAGCTTAATCGCTCGCAAATGCATGACCTATTGCATTTACACCCACACAGAGCCACACACACAAAGCCACCCACACACATACAGAGCCACCCACACAGAGCCACCCACACAGAGTCATTCACAAAGAGCCACCTACAAAGAGCCACCCTCACACAGAAGTCCTATGTGTCACTAGTATATTCACCCTCCACCCCTCCCTAGGTGAAATTTCCATCAGTCACTACCCATATAAAGCACAGAACCACTCACCTTCCATCGGAGGTTGGACTATGGATACACTAACAACCTTCCAAAGGACAGCTACTGACAATGGATCTGCCATGCTTGTGCATCAGCAAGTACAAATGGGTTGCAAATACTCAGATACCAGCTGATCCTTTACCACAAATACCAAGACAACAAGCTAGCAAAGAACACCATGATGAGATCGCCCTGATTTAGGTTGTGTGCTTGCTAAGCAAGGTCCACACACACACATTATGGATGTTTTTAGTTGCTGGACAGGGTTATTCAGGTGGAGGAGGGTCAAAGGAGGAGGAATGGAAGCCAGCGCTAAGACCCACTACTATAGAAAACAGGACTTAAGTTAGCAGGACTTCTCCCTTTTTGATCTATGTTACTGTTTATCGACAATGCCATTCAGGGTAGTGGGGGGGAGGGGAGGGAGAGTGGCACATTGCATTATTCAAATATATGGATATAGTGTGGAGGGCCCCAATGGATTATGGTGGTTCCGCTATAAAGAGGAATTTACTGTGCGTTGGTGGCAAATTCGAGAAGAGTGGGGGATTTAGATAAGCAGTTATTGATACAGTGGATGACTCCTGCGAGGCTTGCCCACCTGTTACATAAGCAAGCGGTCTACTACTACAGTATTGTCCTTTTGAGGGTATCCACCTATTGGGGTGGGTGGCATGGAAGAGGATACCTTCCTCGAAACTGGGCTTACTGGACGTTTAACAAGGGGTCCTACACAAGAGCGCAATCCAAGTTCAGGCATGTTGTGCTAACTGTGGAGGGAGGCACATAGTCATACAAATCTATGGTAGTCACCCTTATGGTTGGCATACTGGGCACAGGAGAGGGAGGGGGCAACAAAATGTTACAGGAAAAAGGGCCTTCGCCAATTACACTTGAGATTTTGTGTTGCAGGCTGACTTTGTACCCATGTCAGGTACAGGCAAAATCACTTTTGGGGGTTTTAAGAGTAACATCAAATGCGGCTGGCACATGCAAATTTAAGGTATCCTGTATAAACCGCCGGCACACTGTCTGGCTAACACGCAAGACATTCAAGCTTCCATAAATAACTGGGAAGAGGATAATGTACGATGAAACGTTCGGTTACAAGATCCGGTATTTTACCGCACATCCTCCCCACTGTAAGTTAAAAAAAGAAGAATTTATGTTTAGCGTAACAACAGGCAGGGTATACAAAGGAAAAAGGCTAATATTATCCGCATTTCTTCGTCATAATCACTGCCTGGTTTGCGCAAAGAAATAAAGTATAAATGAGGGTGTGAATATATTCAAAGTTGGTTTTCGGGGGGTGGGGGGTAAATCACTGAGGTCTACAACACCCTAGAGGAGAGTTTAGAAGACGCCATTCCTGTCGAAAGTGACGGCCCAGTCACGCATCGAGATTCTGTTAAGTTTGTGGCACAGACGGTTAACGAAACATTACAAACACTAACTCCAAGTATTGACCTAGAGAGCATTGACGCTGAGCTGATGAGTTCCTCCCATGGACCTGGGTAGCTTGAAAGCACTGTACAAATGCAGAATTAAGTAAGGCATGCCGTACCTCAGGGTCGAAGTCGTCGCCTCTCTGCAAAATGCGTGCGCGCCTCTTAACTGTACACTGGCAGGTCTGGTTGAAGAACTTGACCGGCCACCTCTCCCGGTCGTCCACGTTCCGCAGGTCGTAGGGACCGCTCCACGGCCGCTCGTCCACGCGCACCAGCGCGCACCTGCCCCAGCTCTGCAGAGAACCGCACACGTTGGAAGGCTCCGGCCCCAGCGGCGGTGGGCAGCACTGCTTGGACACCAGCGACTCCACCGTCATGCAGGCCCGGGGGAACTGGGCGTGCACGAGCCCGAAGGCTGCCAGCCAGAACAGCGCCCCCCAGAGCCATGTCAGGTACAGGCAAAATCACTTTTGGGGGTTTTAAGAGTAAGATCAAAAGCGGCTAGCACACGCAAATTTAAGGTGCACGAGCCCGAAGGCTGCCAGCCAGAACATCACCCCCCAGAGCGCGGGCACCGCTCTGAAGCAGTACTGCGCCATTACAAGATGTAATGTAGGCCAAATTACTGTATTAGCACACCTAACAGCGCCCTTTATAGCTAGTAGACACGGCGGATGACTGGAGCAAACGAGTAACCAACAACAACAAAAAATGGCTGCCGCAAAGGTCCGAAATATTCGGAATCGGGGGCGTGTTTTTTGCTGAGTGACGGATGACGTCACAGATAGAAAGAACGCAAAAAACACGCCCCGAATCCGAAAAAGACGGGGCTTGAACCGAGTGATGCCCCTCTCCTCCAATGGCTGGCCTCCGTTTAGGAAGCCAGCCAATGGAGAAGAGGGGCGGGTTCCAAGCCCCCTCTAAGAAACATAAAATCTCGGGCTTCGCCCACTGCTACGCAGTGCGACGGCCCTCGACCAAAAAATAGCACCTGAAAAATAAGCAGTGTAAGGACAAGTAATGCGAAAGGGACAAGCACGATAAAAGGAGCAATAACCTATGGAAGCTGAGAAATAAGAAACAATCAAATGAGTGACAATGAAGACAACTAACGGTAAGCAATGGGCGGGGCTCTAAACCCACTGTAAGCTAACAACATGTCTCGCTGTCTGTGCCTGTGCTTTCTTCAGCCAGACCAAAAAAAAAACACTACGCAGTGTTTTAAGTGGGAAGGGTTGTGTCAGTTCTCAGAATAGCACTAATTAAATACTGACTTTTTAGTCCCTAACAGGCCATACATTCATGTCCGTAACTATACATATAACATACGGATGATTTTTCAATAATGACTGTAAAACCCCTTCAGGTAATGCATGTCCGCAATGCAGTCACTGTTTACATTTCACGTGCCACTGAATCTTACATTTCCTCAACTTATTTGCTTTTCCTGATATGTTTCTGTATATTTTCAAGTAACTTCTAGGTGGGTGATATTAGGATGTGAGTGTGTGTTCATGATGGGCCATGATTGGCACCTCTTGTGTTGAGGCTGAAGGTCATAAAGGTGGGCAGGCTACATCTTCATCCATTTCTTGGCCCCTCTGAAGAGCATAGTTATATTTGTGACCGCTGCATTTATAATTTTTGTGAAAGCCTGTGAAGGAGGTATACACTGATGTTGAAATACTGACTGCACCAAAGAAAAAGACAATGCTGCTTAGAAGTGAGTAGAGAGAGAGAGAGAGCGAAAGAGTGTGTGCATGAAATAGATGAGGGATAGTGAAGGGGATGTGACGAGACAGTGTTTATGCAAAAGAACAAGGTGAAAAGATAGAGAAGAAGAGGAAGGAGATAACTTGTGAAAAGGGAACAAGTGTGTAAAAGTGTGTGAGACTGTAGAGGCGAGTGGTGTGAGGGCAACATTGGGAGGGATCAAGATATTTATAAGACCAACACCCCTTCCACAGTCCTTATTATTTTTTTTTAATGCGTAGTCTCTTATTTTCAAAATTGAAACATTTTCAATTTGATTTATTTGCAGCATTATTATTGTTGTTACTCCTTTATCTGATACTACTAACAAGCACTGATAAAGCCAATCAGTCTGGCTTGTTTTAGGACTATGGTTGTCATTTTCTTGGTTCAGTGACAGAGCACAATGAGAGGCACCTACATATTGGTCAGGTAGCGTGCCAAGTACAATATTCTATTTCACATCTTTTAAGTCACTGCCTTAATCAAGCAGGCCAAAAGATCAAGCTTTGCTACTATAAAAACGCTGCAACAAATTTTCCCTCATTTGGGATTTCCACACAAGGTCCAATCTACCAACTCCCTTGTTCTGTCCAAACTCGATTACGCCAGTAGCCTCTACCAAGGATCACCTTTAACGACCATGAAAAGACTGCAACGGATTCAGAACTCGGCTGCCAGACTACTCTTGCATATCAAACCACGAGACCACATCTCCCCTGCCTTGAAAGCCCTGCATTGGTTACCGGTTGCAAGAAGATCCACGTTCAAGCTGCTTTGTATCACCCACAAAGCAGTACATGGAATAGGACCACTCTTCATCAGGAATAAAATGACCAAACACATTCAACAAAGGAACCTCCGCTCTAAAGGAGCATCTCGCCTCAAAATCCCACCATACAAGAAAAACATATGGGTGGCACATCCTTCTCTGTTCAAGCAGCCAAACTATGGAACTCTTTACCCCCAACATAAAATCCACTGACAACCACCTTATCTTCAGAAAACTACTCAAGATTTGGCTCTTCCCCACTTAAGCACCATACGCAAACAGAAATTTACAGCATATCCCTCTGTATATAAGCATTTGTTTTCACTATAGATATGTACCTATCTTTGTGTATTACTTTGTATAAACATGTAAAATAATTATGTTAAGAAAAAAATAATAATAATAAATAAATAAAAATCATCTTTGGTCTGCATGTACATACTTCCCTTATGCATCCATGTACCTTCCATGTATGTACTTGGATCTGTGTGTCTGTTACTTTTCTCCTGAAAAAGCATAACCAATGCACTACCCTATTTCTCATCTTGTGCCTCTATCAATATCTTTAAACGACATATACTTACTTCCTTTATGTATCTATATAATTTCAATGTACTTATGGATCTATATATTTATCACTTTCTTCTAATTTAGCATTTCCAATGCACTACCCTATTTCTCAGCCTATACTTCGCTCAATATATCTTCTAGCCCAACCTTCTGACTCATCTCAAACTTCTTTCTACTACTCTTTCCAATGCACTACCCTATCTCTCATCCTATACATCTATCAATATATCCTCTATATCCACTCTCTCATTTGTCCCAAAACCCATACCACTACTATGATCACCAAAATAACCATTTCTACCCCTCCTTGAATCATCTGACACCTCTTTTTACGATACCGTTCTCCTAAAACAAACCTTTCTAAACTCTTCCCTCTGACTCCACCCCTCCAAAACTCCTTTTTACTCATCCAAAAGCCTCCTCGTACTGCTAATACCTAAAAAAAAGAAAAAAATCCTTCACTCTTTTATCCCTCCACTATCCTTTCCAATCAAAATTACTAGACTAACATGTTCACTTCTCAAATTCCATATTCAACTATACTAATATACTGCCCAAGTAACTGAAAAACATATCTACTACTCAAATTACTTCATATTTATAATATACTCATTTTCAACACTAATCCTTCGTGGGTTCCGGAGTGGCGTGCTACTCGCCAGAAAAGCGCTTCAACGCCCATCAGGGGTAACATGTGCTATATGAATGCAAATCTTTCTTCCCCTTTTATCCCTCCGCTATCTTTCTCACTCCAAGTAACAGACTAATATCCACCACTGAAATGACTTAATATTTCACCATATTAATTCACCACTAAGCCTTTATAGCCTTCCTGAATAGCGTGCGTCATCAAGCACTAAATAAATACAAACCTTTGTCCTCCTCTATCCTTCTGCTATCATTCCAAATCTAAATAACTGACTAACCTATCCACCACTTAAGATGTACTTGCATGTTTCACTATACTAATTCAACACTAATCCTCTATGGGTCCTGGAGTAGCGTGCTACTCACCGAAGAAGCGCTTCGACGCCTCGTCAGGGGTAGTAAGAGCTATATGAATGCAATTACAATACAATACAATACACATCTGTTGTCATACAGGGGGAGCTTTTGCTTTGGTCGGGTGCACATTATGGGTGATGCTCAGTACGCATGAGAGGGGCAGAGCAACAGAGCTCCACGCAGGCTTGGCGTCTTTTTAGCCCCGCAGAACACTGTCCTTTACAATATACAGGGCATAGAGGCAAAAGTAGGTGCCTCTGCCAGGCTGAACCCATGACAAATTAAGTGAAACGTTCTGGGGCTCGGGGGGGGGGGCGAGGGGGGGTCATGGACATTCTTGAAATAGATTATCTTGAAACAATCTTGGTCATGATGCTTCCTTTTCAAAACCTGCAGTATGTGACTACAGGGTCCACACGCCTCTAAGATGCCCTATGGGACCTCAATAAGCCCCTTGGAAAGTATCTAAATGCGTTAAACACTTTATTCGCAGGCATGAGGAATGCTCATCATCACTTTGTCACATGTAATGTTACAGTCTAACGTAGCCTCTAGGGCTACCACAAGAGTTGCAAAAGGATATCCCTTACCTCAAGAGTGATAACAATATCCATGTGCATGCTGTGTGTGTCTTTATTTTTATGTCACTCAACACATGTTTATATATAAAATGTTATTCCAGAGCTTGCGATGATATTCACTAGTGTGAGTATGCATTTTGGGTTTCAGAATAACTTTTCTCAGAGAACAGTGACTGAAAACCCTATATCATGTTATGTTGTGTGTGCTCTCTTCATCCTACAGATACTGGCCAGTATACCCAGGACTAGTGTATATCAGTGACTTGCATGAATTATGAGGTTCACTCTATACATTTACACTTTAGCAGTAGTAGTCTTTTGAACACATAATACAGGATAGTGTCCACCTTTGTATTTTAAATTTTGATACATAGGGGATCTGTCATAGTCAGGTTCAGAGGAAAGCTACGAGACACCGTTTGGGTCCAGCTGGCTGTAAAATGTCCAGTATTTGTAAAGCGCGAACAATTACCCAAAGGTGTCAAGGCGCTGGGGGCCCTCAGGAAGATTAAGCAAGCTATTGACCAGAGTCACATGGTGCTGGGCTGAACCGAGGACCGAACCGTGAGCCCCCGGGTTCCGGCGTCAGTTGCCCTGGCCGCTGCTCCACACCTCTTCCCATGTAAAATGTAGACCATAATCACATAGGTGATATCAGGGACCATTATCAACCCTTGGTTCTTTTAACCTTACCCTTTTGTCCCGGATATACAATAAAACCTGGTTTGGGATTTCAGAGGTAATTTTAGTACACATCTTTGAGATACCACTCACAATTCCATTTAGAAGTGCTCCCACCACCAGAAGCAAAAAGAACAAATGATGATGAACAGTGCAAACATTCTCCCCAGTCACAAAGATATGGGTTTAATCGGTTGCTTTTTTGCTCACCACGCCAACGCCACCCCAGTTTGGACTCAGCCATATACAAATCAGATTTGACCCTACTCTTCATGCGAACAGTCCAGCCTGAACTGGCAAGCCAGGTCCTCTCTAGCCCAGAAACAAGCATCCTGGGACTGGTTTTGGGGTATCAACCCTCATCAGCCAGGCTAGCTTGAATAAGTGGCACAGTGAGCACGGGACACAGGTCTGGGAATTTCCTTCCAACGTAGGGCGACAAAAGCAAAAAGAAGGGGGAGCCCACTCAGTCACATTAGGTACCTGAGTGTCTCCCCGATGATGAAGCATGCCACTGGGGAACTCTGGTGGGTGAGGGTATCTTAGTTCAAGTAGGGTTCTCCGGGGCAATCTATTCCCCTTAGATCTTTGTACTAGACTAGCCAACTCCCTTTGATTCATTCTAATTTATAAGCCAGACCTAGAAGTCCATGTAGACTTGTGCGGCCTTGGCATCCTATACTGTTGTCAAATACAAAACTGCATTCTGAAGTCTAAATTTAATGACTGAAGGTGAGAGAGCTGGAGCTGCAATACATTCCTCCTGATTGGCCTTCTATCTCTGCTACTGCCAGAGAAAAATAAATACCATAAGTATCCAGTTATCTAAGACACTTTACTGCATTACAATGTCATGTGTGTGCTCCTGGAAGTTGAAGCAAGGGAAGCTATAAGGCTTCTGGCTCATGCAGCTTAATAAATAAATAAAATATTCACAGCTGCGTGGAGGGGGTGTGTGTTTTTTTCTGCTGAAGCACACAGCTTCTGCCCAATCAAAACGTACTCCTGGCTGACAGCACGTGGGCCGAGCCAAAGTCTGCCTCTAGTACTCCTGGAATCACTTTTTTAGACTGCTCACATTTCATCTAGCCAGCCAGAACTAAATATTTGTGAGTTAATATTGTTCCTTGACTCTGCCTCACCTGAGAGGGAGAATCATATTCATGCAAGACCTATACATCCCACTGAGAGAATTATTTATATGTACGAAAGGGTGAAGCTCCCACCCCTCAGACTAGCAAAATAATGTACATTCAGGAAACACCCCGATCCTTCAGCACAAGCTCTAAAAAAACTATCACCTGATGAAACCCTACTTTAAGCCTCACTGTCACACTGGACAGGTAGAATAATTCACATGCATGAAATGTCAGCAGTCTTCAGCACCTGCACACAAAACAAAACCAATCACCTGATAGAACCTGCTTTAAGCCTCACTTTCACACTGGACAGGTAGAAGAATTCACATGCATGAAATGTCAGCAGTCTTCAGCACCTGCACACAAAACAAAACCAATCACCTGATGGAACCCTGCTCCAAGCCTCACTTTCACACTGGACAGGTAGAATAATTCACATGCATGAAATGTCAGCAGTCTTCAGCACCTGCACACAAAACAAAACCAATCACCTGATAGAACCTGCTTTAAGCCTCACTGTCACACTGGACAGGTAGAAGAATTCACATGCTTGAAATGTCAGCAGTCTTCAGCACCTGCACACAAAACAAAACCAATCACCTGATGGAACCCTGCTCCAAGCCTCACTTTCACACTGGACAGGTAGAATAATTCACATGCATGAAATGTCACCAGTCTTCAGCACCTGCATTTTACTCGAAACTAAACTAATCATCTGATGATAGAACCCTGCTTCAAGCCCAATAGCAGCTGGCACGGATCAGGAGTGACGGGCAGGTAGGGGGGGGGGGGGGGGGGGGGGGATGAGGGGGTGATTTCAAAATAGAAAGTAAACAAACGTACCTTTTCGCTGCTCTCCCGCACGTCGTCTCAGTCTTTCCTCTCCAGGGCCGGTACAAAAAGCAACCAGGATCCCTCCCCTAAGACACTCGGCCAGAGAATGGGGCCTGGGCATATTCTCCACGCAGGCTGTAATGCAGCCCGCATGGAGAACATGCAAAGTACCCATGACTGTTTCGGACGGCCCCAGAGGGCTGGCCAAGCAGCCATTGCCCACTTGGAGTGGGCAAACCATTCCTACCCTGCTCTGAGACCAGAGCAGCCCCGCCCGACCTGCAAAGCTGCGCAGCAGGAACAAATACAATGAAAATAACCTCAAGCCATTATCATTGTACTTGTTTTTTCTTTCACTGCTATGCAGCGGTGGGGCGATGCTCCTCCGCCTTAGTGGAGGAGCTGCCACTGCCCAAGCCTCACTTTCACACCCGACAGGTAGTACAACGCAGTCGTTACACTGCGGTATGTTTACATCACGGTCATTACGACGCAAGTTGTTACAACAACTTGCGCTGGATGGCGCTATACACTAAGGAATAGTATGATTTACTATTCCAACACCTTCCCTACTGTTACGTAGGCTGGAATTTGAATAGTAAATCATACTATTGCTAAGTCTAGTGCCTTCCAGCGCAAGTTATTGCAATGACTTGCGCTGTAATAACTGCGATGTAACGTACTGCGGTCTAGCGACCGCGTTGTAACGTCACATATTCGCATAGGCAAAAGCTATTGGATTGGCCAATGGTCGTTGTTCCTTATTATGAAGAGGGTCCTAGAGGAACCTAAAGCTGTTTACATAAAACTGGTTTTCAATGCAATATGAAATTATTGCTGCAGAAATAATCTGATGCTAACACATGCACATTCCACTGCCTTTTGGTCTATTCCTGAATTTTAACATTGTTATCAAACAGCACTGATTATTTGGAACCATACAAAGTATGTTCATTTTGCTCCTCCATTGCAAATGTTCTCCATGGTGACTCATTGGAATTAAAACATGGAGGTTTACCAGCTAAACAACTATCAGATTCAAACCATAAAAGGAGCTTTGATTAGAATTAAAAATACATTCTGTTCTAATCAAAGCTTATGAAATATACATGTTTAGTGGGTAGGCCAGCATGTCAGAGTGTATTTTTCCTATCTCAGAAAAAGAGAACATGAAATAGGCTTGCACAATCATTTTCATTCTTTTTATTTCTTTTCCAAGAATGGAAGTGCTGTTTAGGTCAAGCCAACCAGACAGTGGAAGCTGTCTTGTTGTAAAAGACCTATTGTTAGCTTACCATGAATTTATAGTGGGGTTAAAGCTTGCCAAGTGCTTTCCAGTCATTGGCTTTATTGTCAATCTCATTTGCTTGCTTTTTATTAGATCTCTTGCCTTGTCCATCTTGTGTATGTCCCACGCCTGGTTCATATCCTCATTACTTGTGTTCTTCCACTGCTCAACTTTTTTGTTTTTACTTAAGTATTCCAAGAGGGTGCATGTGTTTTCCAGCTGTCTACCTCAAGTGTTTTGCTCTGCCCTCCCACTCTCTTCCTCTCTCCTGTCCATGCGTTTCCACCCCAAACACTGCTTACTTTCGTCGAGTACTTCCCATTCCCGCACCACGCTGCATTTTGCTCTCTCTCACTTGCAAGCTTCTGTGATGTTCACTGCCTCTGTGCTTCCTTCTCCCACCCACTCCTACATAACCCTCGAGACACCTGCAATCCTTATTTTTTTAATTGGTTTGTTCCCACTCTGTTATTTTTATTTACCAATGCAAGTGGCATATATCATCTTGGATAAGTAAATAAAAATTAAAAGCAAGCGGTGCCCTCATTATTCTGCATGCACTTCAGTGCTTAATGTGAGCCGGTGTTTTCCAGCACTTAATCATCAACACCAGCGCTTTTCATGAGCACCGGTATGTACACATTCATTTATGGGGAGATTAAGGGCCAGATGTAGGTAAACCCAATTTACCGATTCTTAAATACCGAATTTTACCGATTCGGTATTTAGGAATAGGTAAATGGGATGTAGATATATTTTCAGTAAAAATTACCCAATCGGTAAGATTCGGTATTTACCGATTCTGTAATTGACATTCATTCCTATGGGTCTGGAGGCCCATAGGAATGAATGGCATTTACCGAATCGGTAAATACCGATTAGGTAAAATGGGGGAAACATTCAGGGTGCCAGGGTGTCACTTTGACACCCTGTTGCACCCCTAAATTGTGCTTGTGTGCAGATGTGGCACACGTACATGGCACAGTTGAAAATGCACATATTTGCATTTTCAAAGGTATTCCTTATTTACCACCAACTTATAGTTGGTGGTAAATAACGAATCCTAAAATGGGAAAAGCACTCATTTGAGTGCTCCCTACATTGCAAATTCGGTAATTTACCGATTCGGTATTTTAAGGAATCGGTAATTTACCGATTCCTTAAAATACCAAATCGGTAAATTACCGAATTTGCAATTTAGGCCACCTACATCCCAAATGCCCAATACCGGTCAGTAACTGCCGAAATTTGGTAATTTCGGCCGATACCGACCAGTATTAGGCCACCTACATCTGGCCCTAAGTGATTTGCCCAGAATCACAGGATGTTGAGCTGACGCAGAGATTTGAATCTGGTTACCCCGCTCTGAAGTCGGCAGTTACTGGCCATTATGCAACATCCTCTCCCCACTTTCATGGTTAGTAGTTGGTTCAGTTTTAGGCATCGCTAGCAGGAATAATGGGCTGGTGCAAGCTGCCGCCTGACGAGAGCCCCAGCACTTATTTTTTTTTTACAAATTAACCACTGACGCATGCACATGTCTTATGGGGCCACAATAGCATTGGGCTGTAAATTGTATGGCTAAAAACTTATTTTATGCAATTTAGTGAGATAGAGCAGTCAAAGGCTTACTCCAGGAAATGATATTAACCATTAATAATGAGCTGCTAGTAACTGCTTTACTTTATGAAACAAACATACTTTAATATACATATTAGAATAAACTACACACCAAATAATGTCCAGTAATGAAAACAAGACACCTCTAGCTCCTTTCTGGCCAGAGATACATCCCCAAACATTATTATGGCACTTATGACTACAACATGTGATTCAATGTAACTTGACTGCCAATGACAATGTTAACAAGTTGATAATGTTCATGAAGCTCCAACCCCAATTTTAGAACACTTCAGATAATTTAACAAAACTTGCTAAACAATCCACCATCTAAGGTAGCATCAAATCACAGTCTTGCAGTGCAAACCTGAAAAGCATAAGAGTTCACAGTGCCACACCTTAAAGCATGAATGCATCCATTTGCTTCAACTGCAGAGATGAATTTCAGGTGCTGATGCTGAGATGGCAACAGGGTTTTGATGCACCTGCTACGAAATACTTCTGAACCATTAGAACTGCACAAAGACCCCACTAGGAAAGATGTGTCCATCCAATCCTGAAAAGCAAAGCGTCTTCTAAGAAGGCAGGAGCAATATTGGGTGTCTGGTTTTCCAGTGCCAGAGTAAGGGGCATCGTTGACTGGAGTCATATTAGCCGCAGTCACAATATTCCTGTGAAGGAGTGACCACAGGACTGGGGACACCAGAAACGAACACTGGAACAACTAAAACATAGTTGGAGACAATGTACTTTTTGGGATGCTGACCGGGGATTAGGCATGAGCGGATTTTGCGGATTGGCAATCCGCGAATTTGCGGATTTGCGAACTCGCAATCCGCAAAATCCGCGAATTCCCGCGAATTTGCGGATTTTTTTTTTTTTGTGTTCGCCCGTGTTTCTGCCAGTTCGCGAGGGTTTTTACAATTTCGCAATTTGCGAACTTACCTGTCGGGTCGCAAGTTTTGCGAACTTGTTGTTTCTACGTGTCCAACCTGTTTGGGACACTCTTCTTCATCACTGCCACTCTCTGTCACCACTGCCACTCTCTGACTACTCATGCCACCCTCTGGCCCACCCATGCCACCCTCTGTTTCATCACCACACCCTCTGGTTGTCCAGTGTACATTATTTTCGGCAAAGCAAAGCACACCTTCCCTGCCTCAAGTGACCTGAATTAATTTGGGGCTGATTAATGTGTCACAGAATATTTTTTTAGCTGGCACCTGCTTCCTTAGTGCGCCCTGATTAGTGATCTTTTGCACTTGCTAAGTGCTTTCATTGTTGCAAAATTAGTTACAACACCTGCCCTGCCCCAACTGACAATAATGAATTAGGGGCTGATTAATGGATTTTAACTTCCAGCCTGGCTCCTGCTTGTCTCCCTTAGCTGTAATTCATGACCTTTGTGGCATATGTGTAACTATTCTGAGGTTCAGAGCAGGGTCACATAATAGTTTCAACTGGCAACTGAACTCTGGAGGGGCCCCTCAGGAAGCACTACAGGAAATGGCTACTAATGATGTGCCTGAACTTTTGAACCTGGTAAGTAGTTACTTTCAGTTTTGCTTAGATCATATTTCTGCAATTTCGCACTTATTCGCGGGGCGCGAACTCACGCGAACAGTGCGAGCAGTGCGAGCAAAATCCGCTGCTCGCGGATTTGCGGATTTTGCAGGAAATTCGCAAATCTCGCGGATTGCGGATTTCCCGAAAATCCGCAAAATCCGCGAGCGGAACGGATTTTCCGCCCATGCCTACCGGGGATGGGGTGCTCAGAACTAAATATCTCAGCAATTGCTGTGCCTGCCAGGATGAAGTGAATGGTAACTATTTCAGGGCAACCTCTACTATGCCACCTTTCTGAATCCACAGGACAAGGAGTGAAGTCAAGGAAAACTCCAAGAGCTCTGGAGTCAACCAGAGGGCATAAGCATACTCCACAAGGGCAACAAGGGCAAGGATGAATGATGCTGTGTGCAGCAGATGGTGAGTATGACTTAAGCAGCTTCCTGAGGTGACCACATAGTCCTGGGGCTGGCATAGCCTGGTGGTAGATATTACTATTTTTCTTTCAGTCAGCTGCACATAACATGCACTGCTCCTGATATTTTACCCGCAGACATGCAAATGTTCTTCCTCGCGAAGGTCAGTCACTGAAGCTGTTTCTTCAGGCCCTTGGCCTAGACTTATGCCAAGTCTGGAAGACTACAGCAGCCAGCAGGTTTGTATCCCTTGATCACCATCCACCTCAGCTGCATTGATAAGAATCTCCAACTTGAATGTTGAGATATAGTGGAACACTAGGAGAAGCCAGTGCTTATGGTCAGTCTAATATTTTGCCAGCTTTAAATCTTGGGGTGATCCTACAGACCTGGATGGAACCCCCTGCTGCATGATCAGGGCATTCAGAGATTGAGATTGATTGTAGCCTCTCATGAGGCTGTTTGAACTGGTCCAGGGGGAGTATATTTCAACCCCAGTCATGAGGCTAGACTCTAAAGGTGTCGAGACAGGAGGAGCAGAAGCGAATGGTGTCACTCGTGCAGACGCATTGCATCAACTGCAAAGCCGGGGGGTTTAAAGAAATAAAAACACTTACCTTTTTTGTTGGCCGCTCCTCCATCTTCTTCAGCTTCCTTCTTCCTGCAGTCCCGGCACCAGGAAGCACATGACACCCTGCCTCCACACAGCCAATCACAACACTGCAATGTAGCATTGTGATTGGTCTGAGCGCCATGGATTGGAACTCAGACTGGGACTGGGAGGGTTTGCATGTTCCTCACCAGGCTGTGTAATGCAGCCTGGGTGAGGAAGATACAGAGTGTGCATTAATGATGCCCACTTAAGGAGTGAAAACCACTCCTTCCCTGATCTGCGCAGCCCCGCCCCGAGAGCCACTGAATTCAATAGCAAAAATAGAATGAGAATAAGAATACATTACTATCATTGTATTTTTTCTTTTGAGCAGAGGGGTGATGCTCCTCCGCCTTAGTGGAGGAGCTGTCACTGTCCACACTCATGTCTTTACCTTAACTTCACACTTGCGTCTTCTTTTATGGATCGACAGAGAAGCCTCAGATGGCCCATCGGAATAAAATATGTACAGCCCAGTGCTCTGTTAGTGTGAACTGTGGAGGTGGATGAGCTAGCAAATGATTAGTGAGAGGAAAGCCAATCCAGGGGGAGCTCTGTAAAAAAAGGTAATTACCTAGGATAACTTAAAGTTGGCAAAAGGAAACCCGAATTGATACAGCCACTGATTAGCTCTTTCCCACTCCCATATTACATTTGTGTTTTAATTTTTAGGTGCATTGTGTTAATTAAATACAACAATAACATGATAAATCAGGTTAACACAAGAAGTCTTGCTAAAAATTAAAAATTTACTTTAAGGGATGTCACATACTCAGTTTTAATGTTGACATCACCGGCTACATCAAAATTCACGAAGAGACTCATTTTAATAGAGGCTCAACACCTCAGGGATGCAATTACACATATTAGCATAACAAGCTCTTTAATAGGAGTGCATGTTTTTTCAGCATCTTACCATGTATAAAACACAGCACAACATTGACAGATGAGCAGTGGTTGAAATGGGATTAGGGAAGAAGGTTATGATCCAATAGGTCTAAGATTACCATTCAAGGAAAGGAGAATGGAAGGTCCAGCCACAGTCAGAGCCCCAAAAACGGTGAACAACAAATTGACTGAGCTGTTCCTAAAGAAGAGGAGAAGGAAAAGGAAACGTTCACTAAGGTAGGAGGGATAGTGCTCAATGGAGAACCACCCTTGGGTATCCAATTAGTTGGATATAATGGCCTCACACACCCTTGCGAGTGTCATGCTTCATCATCGGCAATGCTCCTCGTTGGGCAGGCGGTGCAATGCCCAACGGGCTCACCTCTGTGGCAGAGGACCACCAGAATAAAATTGTTTTCCGGTACCTTGTGCCACATTTTATCCTCACCCACACTATCTACCCTTTCCTGGCCCCTCTCCCACACTTCACCCATAGGCAGTTGGATAAAATATCTCTGATAAAGAGCCCCTCTTTGAGGTGAGCTCGTTGGGCACTGCACCGCCTGCCCAACGAGGAGCATTGCCGATGATGAAGCATGACACTCGCAAGGGTGTGTGAGGCCATTATATCCAACTAATTGGATACCCAAGGGTGGTTCTCCATTGAGCACTATCCCTCCTACCTTAGTGAACGTTTCCTTTTCCTTCTCCTCTTCTTGAGGAACAGCTCAGTCAATTTGTTGTTCACCGTTTTTGGGGCTCTGACTGTGGCTGGACCTTCCGTTCTCCTTTCCTTGAATGGTAATCTTAGACCTATTGGATCATAACCTGATCCTTTTCTTCCCCTACCTATTGTTACATGTTACTGAGGAGTGCCAATACCCTCCCATGAAAAGTATCGAACTCCCATTGAGAATTGCTGGTACTCTCCTTTTAAAATTTAAGAAGTGGGGGTACACTACCTCTATAATGAAAGAAGTGCAGGTACTCTCTCTTTAAAATGTAAGAAGTGCAGGTACTCTCTCTTTAAAATGTAAGAAGTGCAGGTACTCTACCGCTATAATGAAAAAATTGCAGGTACTCTCCTTTTAAAATGTAAGAAGTGCAGGTACGCTACCTCTATAATGAAAGAAGTCCAGGTACTCAGTGCCTCTGAATTCTTGCCCAATTAACACATTGCCAATGAGGCTTCATGAAGGTTTGACTCATTGTGGGCTCAGGATTCCAAAAGGGCCCGGAACTGAGCCAGAGTCAGTCTCCATCCTTCCAACAAGTGAAGAAAGTTCAGTCCAGTCCTTTCCTGCCCAAGGCAGAAGCAGCAACTGCAGGCCAACTCAACAAAGCAACAACACATCAACGAGCTAGTCCTCCTGGCAGTTCTTCCAGTGCTTCTTCTTGGCAGGTTCCTTGATCCAAGCGAGTTCTCTGAAGTCTTTTATCTCCATGAAACTTCCAACAGGAGGCAAGCACTACTTCAAGCCCTTGGCGAAATCTCCAACAGCAGGATGATGAAAGTACAATCCAGTATTTTTCCTGCCTAAGACAGAAGCAGCAAGCAGCAGACCAACACAGAACAGCACACAGCAAAGTGGCAGTTCCTCTTGACAGCTTTTCCAGCTCTTCTTCCTGGCAGGTTCCTTAGTTCAGCAATAATCTGAAGTTCTGGAGTCTGAGCCCCAATATTTATACTCCGTTTCTCTTTGTTCTTTTGGGCACAGAGTGACTGTGCTCAGCCCAAACCAGTTCTGTCCTCTCTGGTCCAGCTTCCCAGCAGGAGGTGGAGACAGCATTGTCCAAGGCATACCAGGCCCATTCAGGGTCAAGGGAAATCTCCTCCCCCCACTCTAAATGCAGCCCAGGTCTACTCAGCCCAGCACTGACTCATCTAGGAAAGACAGGACACACCTCAACCCCCCCCCCCCACCCCAGTGGCTGTCTACAGTGCATGCACATCCACAGCCGCTGTCACTCCAAAACCAGACAGTCATTACACAAACCGGCAGAGGCACGCATGATGGCTTAGCAAGAAAATACCCACTTTCTAAAAGTGGTATTTTCAAACACACAGCGTAAAAATCATCTTTACTAAAAGATGCATTTTTACATTATGAGTGCAGGCATACTAAACTCCATTTCTCTATTTTGTCCCAATGGGAAGTTATACTTGTAACATGTTACAAAGTACCTCCCATTCTATCCTATTGGACAGATAGCCTTTCAATAGTGAAAAACGAAATACACTGTATTTCACTATCAGGACTTGTCACACACACCAGTACATGACCTAACTTTCAAATACCCTGCACCCTGCCCACAGGGGTACCTTGGGCCTACCTTAGGAGTGACTTACATATAATATTAGGCAGTGGCGGTGCGTCCATAGGGGGCGTTGGGGTGTTGCCCCCCCCACCCGCACACGCAGCTCCACTCCCTCGGCGTACTGAGTTTACGAAGTTAAGTTCAAACAAACAAACTTATGTTGAGGCCGAGGGGACAATGCCTGTCAGTCAGCATGATGATTGCAGGACAGCCCACCCCCTTCAGAGTCTGAAGGGGGTGGGCGGTCCTGTGTCATGTTGACTGACAGGCATTGTCAGGGGCAGGCAGCAGCACAGGTGCGCATGAGTGGGGACGGAGGCACATTTTTCAGCCTTCCCCACGCATGCGCACGTGTGCCTGCTCGGCTGGCGCATGCCCATTAGAAGAGCGCAACCTCGCTCTCCTAATGGGCAGGCGGGCAGAAAGCAACCATGCCCTGTGTCAATCCTGGCTGAGGACGGAGGGTGGGGTTTCCGCTCATGTGTAGGCGCCAAGGTCCCGGAAGATGCTGTGGTGATGGTCCGGCGGTCAGGTAAGTTTAACTTTATTTTATTTCTTCCTTCACACAATCGCCTCAGCGGCCCCCGACTCATGCTCTCCTGCCTCCTCCTTTCGCCCCCGTGATCCTCCGTAGGCCGGTGATAAATGTGGTCTCCGCGCGGCCTCTGCAGTGTGTGTGGCTTTGCTGCACTATGTATGGATGTGTAATACACATCCATACATAGTGCAGCAATTCCACACACACTAGAGGCCGCGCAGAGAACACATTTTTACTTGGCTCCAATACACTGCTGCATACATTTCATTCCGATCTTCGCAGGTGGGTTCACCAGCACCCGCTAACTGTGCGAAAACCTTGGCCATAATCTAGACATTGGCACAGTTTCTTCCTATTTCAGCAAGCAGCAGAAACGGTGGGTACCGAGAATGGCACGTGAGGCACTGCTGCTTTGAATATGTTACCCAAAGGAAACATATTTGTTAGGGTACCCAACAAAAC
This sequence comes from Lissotriton vulgaris, assembly GCF_964263255.1. NCBI lineage: Eukaryota > Metazoa > Chordata > Amphibia > Caudata > Salamandridae > Lissotriton > Lissotriton vulgaris. The sequence continues at coordinate 677,923,706 of NC_141700.1, read as the reverse complement.
CAATGTTTTAATATATTTTTGTCCCTTTCAAAATGTGCATATTTCAAATTCATATTGAACGGAGTATTTTTAGATATGTGAATTACGTTAGAAAGGGATCCGAGTAATTCGGAATGTTGAAATGCAATTTTTGGGAGGGTGGTGGGGGGGGGAGGTGTCACTGCTGCTCGCACATTGCCATTCATCGTTTGGTTTCATACATTTCTTTCTTCTCGCGCATTGGGTGATTCCTATCTCCATTCTGCATGGAAATCCTTCAGCAAGGCAGCGTTGTGTGGCATATATTATTTTCATATGATAGAGCCGAAGGATTATTGTTTGCCATGTGACAGGTACTATTACATGGTAAAGATGTTTCTCACAGAAAGAACGCGCCTTTAGTCTCTGTGTTACAGACCATGTTGCTGGTTTCACCATGGCATGCCACGGGATCAAGAAGTAGTAGGAGTATTCTTAAAGGTGGGATAAAGTCTGAAAAATAGAAGCAGCGGGCAGTGTGTGCTTTATATAAACCCCAGGCCCAATCTCTGCACAGTGACACATTTAGCATGCATGATGGTGCCAGTCTAAGGGTAGTTAGAATTACAGTGTGCAGAATGCCTTTGTTTTGGATTCTCACCAATTTTTTTTAAAGTAACCAGGTATTATTTTGAAGTGTGTCATCTTTCTGAAACCCCGAAGCCCTAACCAGTATCTAGATAGGTCCCACCACAGTTTGTGTGTGAGCGTGAGAATAGGTGCGTCTTTATTTAATTTGCTTCTTTATAGCGCCTCGTGGCCACAACGAAGCAGTGCAGCATTGACTCAGAACAGAGTGCCTGAAGGAATACATGAGCTCCATTCTGTCCAAATGCTTATTCAGAGCTGACTCACAGGGCAGCAGTCAGACCGGATCAAGAATTTTCATTTCCCATTCTGCAGCGCCGACAAACTTGCTTATTTTAATTGTATGGCTGACAATTAGAGAGTATGGGAGCTTGTTTTATTCTCAGGTTAAAGGTTATAGAAAGAGCATTAAAATAAATAAATAAATAATATAACGTGAATTCAGGACTCTGCATTTTAGGCCTCACCGTTCTGGCCATAATCCTCTGTACTCCCTATGCGTGTTTTTGCTTGCATTGCATCCGCAAATGTTTTTTATATTGCACAAAACAGTTACAAGTGTATCAGTGTGTTCACAAGTAAATATGGGCAAATGATAACATCAGCATACGCAAATATTGTCCTCTATAGCTCATAAAATTTGGCAATTTCTCAAATGATGATTAATTCAATTGTATTGCTTTATTATCCTTACTGCTTTCTTAAATTTGCTTGAAAATGCAACATTTGTCCACTCATTTTAAAAAAGATTCTCGAGGGGTGAACCCCTCGAACCCCCTGTAGGTTCTATGGGCATCCCCGCTACCATTGTTTGCCGCAGTCGGGTACCACTAAGTTTACGCCTCACCACTTTCAAATGTCACCAGCCGCCACTGATAATAGGGAAGGTTAGGGACTGGCAAGTGGGTGCACTTGCCAAGTTAACATGGCAGTCACAACTGCATGCATACACTGCAGTGGCAGGTCTGAGAAACCTTTGAAAGGCTACTTTTGTGGGTGGCACAATCAGTGCTGCAGGCCCACTAGCACCATTTGATATACAGGCCCTGAGCGCACACAGTGCACTATACTAGGGACCTAGAAGAAAACCAAAGAAGCCAAACATGGAAACACTAATAAATTTACATAATTTACCTGGAGAGCATATGACTTTAGCACTGAAGTGCAGTGCTAAAGTGCCCAGGGTCCTAAAACCATCAAAAACAGGAGGCCAAAAAGCAAAAAGTCTGGGGGTAAACCTGCTGAAAAAGCCAAGTCTTCACACATAGCCAATGAGGCTTCATAAAAGTTTGACTCATTTTGGGCTCAAGGTTCGAAAAGGCCTCTGAGCTCAGCCAGAGTCAGTGTGCATCCTTCAGCGGCTCGCCCACCTCTAGTGGACTGTGCTGAGGAGCCCACTATAGACCAGCAATTGTTTCCATGAGGAGTTGCAGCACAGAATGTGTCCTGCTCAAGGCAGCTTTAGAACTATATTCTTACCTTTACCAAAGCTAACAAAAAGAAGCAAGAGCACCCATGATGAAGCAGCCCTGAACCAGTACTACAGTAGCAGGGAACTGGCCCCAAAGCCTCTAATCAGGGCCACTGAAATTATGCAGCAGGAGAGGACCGAAGTATGTAAGCAACAAGAAAAAGCTAATTATGCGGTGCAATTTGGCACATTTTCTGTTAGTGCTGCCTCATTATTTGGCATTTTTATATGTTAACACTATCTGGGCATGGATTTCATCTCATTAGTACCCCTTTAACACCCAAGTACAGAAATTAGCAACAGAAAGGTCACCAGTCCACATTTGTGAAGGTTCTTCCACTGCACTGGACACGTTGTGACATTTTTTGTCACTTTTAATCCATCTGCAGTTGAAATATTTTTTGGTGCTGAAATCTGCAGATTGTGCAGCAGATGGTGAATTATGTGGCAATATGCAGGCAAGAGGCAACCCATAATTATGGGGTAAACGCCGCTGCCGAAAAATCACATAATTCCAGAGGCCCTGTCTATAATACAGCTGACCAATCCAAAGTGAGTTAGAGGCCAGCGTGTCTCCCGTGACATCTCGTCCCACTAGGTGCACCTACAGATGGATACATGTGTTATCATATCTGTCGTCCCGGCCGGAAACTGCGTCACCCTCGAGGGCGATGACAGCGCGTGACAGCGCGTCCCTCCATCACTTCGCGCCCTCCTGTGAGGAGTTCAGCTTCCAGCCCGCATCAATATTAACGGGCGACCTTCAGTTAAGTGTTTGCACCAATGAAAGATGTTCTTGGCAGAGACTTTCCGGCTAAAGACGACCAGTGATTCCGCCCCCGGGTAAACGATAGTCGCGGGTGACCTGTCACTCTATACTGGGCCAGGGGGAAGGAATACTGTCCTCGCGGCCCTTATCTCCTATCTCTCGCGATGTTACCGAAGACCTTGCCCGGAAGGATAGCTCGATGACCTCTCAAGGATTTTCAGTTTAAATGGAAAATCACTGTTTTAAACATCAGCTGCAACTTGCCAGGAAAATGCTCACCGTGAGTCCGCCATCTTAAAATATACCCCCGGCCCCTACTTTCAAAGAGGGCACAAAGTTTACCCTGCTCACAATGAAAAGTCCAACAGCCCTAGTGAAGCGCATTGTGTACGACAGGTTAAAGGGGTTTGTGGGCAAGGAAGAAATAACATACGGACCATTTTAGATCTCAGAATCGGGCCTATACTTTTTAAGGTTGGGAGAATGTTATTGACATGCCAGCTTTTATCAATTGGAGATCTATTCTGTTTTTGGTTCCCTTGCCACCCCCACCGACACAATCAATGTTTACTGGCTGTTTGGTGTTTTAAAAGAAACTGTATATATTATTCTCACAGGTGGTTTGGACAGCTTGAGCCTGGCCATTATTAGGCACACAGAGGAATAGCCAGACTGATGTCACATGCCTTTCGCCCCCTCCATAGCATCACTAGGAATTGGATTGCATGACCTTTGCACCCAGTAATATCATAGGAAACACATTTGTATTGGAGGAAATCCCTGAGTGACTATAAACGTAATAAGCATATAATTAATGAAATAACTTTGAAATATCCAAAGAGCAGGGTAAAGGTTAGGTATTGCAGAAGTAACCACAGGAACCGCAGATGCGACCCCTGGTAACACATAGTCAAGGCTACTGGAATTATGTGGCAGAGGGGGACCAATTTAGGCAGCAGGGTTGAGTAAATTATGTGGCAAAAAAGGAAAATGATGCTGCATAATGGGGCACATTTTATGATCGTACTACATTTTTTTCTTTTTTTTGTTGCACATGTTAGCACTCTTTAGGCAAATGTTTCACCTTATTACAACCTGTTTAAAAGCCAACACATTAATAAGCAACTGAAAGGTGACCAGTCAATCTTCACTAATAGCCGTCCTTTGCGCATCAACACGATGCCGCATTTTAATAACTTTTTATCCCTTTGAGCTAAAGACAAATTTTTATGGTTAAAATCTGCAAATTATACAGAAGATGATGAAGTTTGTGTCAAATACATAATTATACGGAAAAAAACGCTGTGCAGCAAAATCCCATAATTCCAGTGGCCCTGCCCATAGTTCTGAGAAAGTAGAATTACTTGTGTCAGTGCCTTAACACCAATACTTTATTATGAATTTGCCAATGCTCATGCACGCCTTAACATGTACTGATACATTTTGCTTCTGAATAGCAATGTTGTTTTTATATTAACCTGAAGAGCATGTTAATTCTAGTAACCCTGCTGAGTTTTGTGTATTTTTAAAGCACAGAACCCATTTCATTTACTGTTGCACAATAGTGCTTTGGGGGAAGGGGGGGTGGGGGGGGGGCGACCGGCGGGAGGCCTGCTACCCCCGGGGGGTTTTGGGGCCAGGGGAAGGGGGGGAGATAGGCCAGCGCCGTATGTGGGCTGGTTTTGGACTGGCGGTAGTTTTGGGCTTGGGTTGGGCGGTTTTGGGCTGGTTGTTGGGTTGGCAGAATTAAAACCGGTCATTTTAGGTCACAAGCCACCATTTCGTGGCAGTGACATAGCAGCCGGGCAGGGAATTTTTGGTGGCAGGAAAGTTGATTTTTGAAAGTTGATATTATCTGTAATTGGGCCGGGAAGGGACTTAGCATGGGGCTAGCGCGTTCATCGCGGCTACTTTGGGTGGCGAGTAGGTGGTGGCAGTGGTGCAAATGGGGGATCGCACTGGGCCTGTCGTGTGCGGTCGAGTGTGCGTTGGGCTGGGCTAGTGGGACCGGCCTTGTTGTGTGTCCGGCGTGTGTGGTCGCGGAGTGCCAGAGTGAGGAGCCAGGAGGAGCAAGCAGAAGCGGTTCACTTACCGGATGGCTCGCATGGAGGATCCACGGGTGCTGAAGGCCCAGAGATTGCTGGAGGAGGCGGGCCGCATGGACATCGTGCGTCCCGGCGTGAAGGTGAGACTGCCGCGGGGCGCTGCCAGCAATGCATCGGCAGCCGTCTTGACCACAGAGCTGCTGCGAGAACGCCCGAGGAAGGAGGCGGTGGGGGGGTGGGGCCAGAAGGCTGGGGAAGGAGGGTGGCGCGGTAGTGCTGCGGTGCGAGCACGAGGCAGGGGACAGGGGGCGGGAGGGAAGCGAGTCGTGGCTGTCAGGCTGCCTCTAGAGTTTGTGGAGGGGGCGTGGGGGGCGGGCAGGGGAGCCAGGGGATGATGCGGCATCGCAGGACATATGGGGGCGGGCCGGGTGACGTCCGGGTCCGGGTCTGTGGCAGGTGGGGAGTCGGGGGTGAGGGGTAAGGGGCTCTGCTTGGGGTGAGGTGAGTGGGGAGTCCCCACTGCTCATTGAGGAATCAGACATGGAGGGGGAGGAGGGCTTGGGGGGGCGAGGGGAGTAGCGTGGGGAGAGAGTGTCATCGGTTGGGGAGGTGAGTAAGGTGGGGCCCAGCAGATCACCATCACCAAGGGGGGGGGGGGCGTGCGGGGAGCTGGGGCGGGGAAGGGGGCAGCGGGGGTGGGGCACAGAGGTATGGATGCTGGGGGAGGGGGTGGGGCGAGTGGAGGGGGCAGGTGGAGCGAGGTTCGGCAGGGGCTCAAGGGGTGGGGAGCATGACGGTGACCTGGTCGGGGCCGGGGCGTCGGCGTGTTGGGTGGGGAGGGTCGGTTTGGGGGGAGCTGTTGGAGTGGGGGGTGAGGGAGAGGAGGGTTACGGGTGGGTGATCGAGAGTGGGGGTTAGTCGGGTTCTGGGGTAGCGGGGGAGGGGTGGGGGGTCCAGCCGGCACGGAGGGTTGGTCATTCAGTGGGCGTGCTTGGGGAAGGGGGGCTTTTGGAGAGTGGGAGGGACGGGGGGACAGTTTTTCCCCGGCGACTCCACCTCTTTTTCTTGGCAGGAATGTTTTTTCTAGGTGCTCGGGAGAGCAGCACGTGGCTCCGCTCCTCCGAGGGGATGGGCCGGCTCTGCCTTGTACGGGCGGTCATGCTCCACCGAGGGACCACTCAAGAGAGCGTGCTGGGAGGCGGGGCGGCAAGTCCTCGCCAGCCCCACCCCGAAGGGTCGAGACGGCCGCCGGGGGACGGGGATGGAGGCAGGATCATGCGGATCAGGGTGCAGAGTCGTATCCAGTGGAGGAGAGGTGGGGGAGTTTGGACCTGGGGGACTTGATGAGGGCATGTAGGGAGAAGGCGGGGCTGAGCTGGATGGAGCCACTTGGGGGCGGCCGGGGGGGGTAGGGTGGAAGGTGGGGCCCCGTTCTGATCAGGAGGAGTTGGTGCAACTGGACTATGAGGAGGATTCTTCAGAGGAGGGGAAAATGCGGGAGGGGGAGGGAGTAGGGGGGAGCGGAGTAACAATGTTGGCAGTGTGTTTCAGGCATGCCCACGGCAAAGAGTGTCGAGAGTGACGCCCCCCCGGCTCCACTGGTTAGGCGCAGGGATCCAGCGAGGACGCCGGCCTTGACGCCAGGTAAGGATGGGCCGGAGCGGGGAGTGGTTTGGGCAAGCCTTGTTGTGTGCATGTGTAGATGGGTACAGATGCTCGAGGGGGGTACTTGAGGGTGCGCCTGTTCAAAGGGCGATATATCAAGGACACGGGAGTGGGCCCGGAGGAGGCGGTGGCGGAACCCATCAGGGGGTCTGGTGGCGTTGGGGCGAGCAGCAGTGTGGGGGATACTGGTACGGGAGACGCGAAAGCGGGCGAGGGAGCCGTCGGGACAAAGGGTGTAAGGAGAGTTGTGATGTCCCGGTGCGTAAACTGCCCTACATGCGCGTTGCCAAACCGCTGGGGGCGCACCTGTTACTGGCGACTAAGGAGACGATATGGAAGGGGGAGTATGTGGAGATCTTAAAGCTCCTCCACAGGGAGCTGGTGGCTTAAGAAAGGTCGAAGGAAGAGGAGCAGGAGTTGGCTAGGCGACCCAAAGTTCCCCTGACGATTGATAACTGGTCGGCCGCTTTTTTTCAGGGCCATATCGCTTTTCAAATACATGGATGTGATCAGGAGGGCGCAGGCCACATATGGGGGTTATGCCTGGTCGCATTATGATGAGGAGTTCCGGGCGCAGATGGTGTCGGATCCGGAGGCTAAGTGGGGAGAGCTTGATTCCGACTTGTACCACCAGACCATGGGTGGGGCTAAGTTCGGCAGGACGATTTATATGGCTAGCGGTCGGCCGCTCATGCCGTCCCCCTTTTCGGCCTGCCCCACCCTTGGGGGGCTGGGGAAGGGAGAAAGTACTGCAAATGCCACCGTCGGAGCATGTTGGGATTTCAATAAAGGTGCATGCGGCAGGCAAGTTTGCCGTTTTAGGCATGAATGCTCCAAGTGCGGAAAGAGACATCAGGTGGTGCGATGCTGGGGAGTCGGAGGGGGTACAAAGGGACAGCAGCCCCTATGCGGCTCAACACAGGCAGTGGGGGGGCGGGGCGGTGGAAAAGGGGGGTCAGGGGCTATGGGCAAAGGCTCATACACCGGTTAGGTTCAATCGTCTCGAGCCCCTCTTCGTGTCTTACCCGCGGAGGGAGGATGCTGCCACGTTGCGACGGGGTTTCCGGGAGGGTTTTTGACTGGGGTATGAGGGTCCGTGGATCGCCAGGGGGGGGCGGAGAACTTGAAGTCCGTCAATGCACACAAAGGGGTGGTGCGGGAAAAGTTGTTCAAGGAGGTCAGGGAGGGCAGGATGGTGGGCTCCTTTCGGGAGCCGCCCCTGCGGGGCCTAATTATTTCCCCGATCGGTGTGGTGCCCAAGAAGGAGCCCGGTCAATTTCACTTGATACAGCATTTGTCGTGCCGGAAGGGGCGTCGGTAAATGACTGCATTTCGGCGGAACTCACGGCTGTGTCGTACTCGTCCGTGGATGTGGCGCGGAGGCTCGTGGCGGCGGTAGGAGCGGGCGCACTCATGGCAAAATGCGACGTTAAGTCAGCGCTCCGGCTGCTTCTGGTTCATCCGGAGGATCTCCAGTTGTTGGGGATGCAGTTTGACGGCGGCATTTTTGTGGACAAAGCACTGCTCATGGGGTGCTCGATTTCATGCGCTTTTTTGAGAGGTTCAGTTCCCTTTTGCAGTGGGCTTTTTCCTGGCGCACAGGCTCAGAGACGGTGATGCACTATTTGGATGACTTCTTGGTGGGACGGCCGGGTTCAACGGACTGCCAGCAGCAGCTGGACGGTTTTACGGACCTCATGGGATACTTGGGTGTTACCCTGGCACCAGAGAAGACGCACAGTCCCAGTACGGAGCTGTCATTTATAGGTATAGAGCTCGACTCGGTGGCCATGGAAGCACGCCTGCCAGAGGACGGCGATGTTGGCTTTGGTGGGCTGCATGTTGGACAAGTGCAAAGTGACGGTTCGGGAGGTTCTGGTGTTGTTGGACCGTTTGAACTTTGCGTGCCGTGTCGTGCGGGCGGGACGTACATTTTGCCGGCGACTAGGTCTAGCGCTGTCCGGTTTGACACTGCCTCACCATCATCTGCGGTTGTCGGCGGGGCAAAAGGAGGACTTGCGCATGTGGCAGGCCTTTTTGGGGCGCTTCAATGGTGTGCCCATGGCGCCGCCGGAGGATTGGGAATGAGATGTCACGTTATTGTCTGATGCGGCGGGGGTTGGTGGTTTCGGGCTCTACTGGGCAGGGAGATGGTGCGCGGAGCAATGGCCACAGCATTGGCAAGGTGGAGGGCGGAGCATTGCCTTCTTAGAACTGTTTCCACTGGTGGTGGCCGGTACGGTTTGGGCGCGGGAGCTGGCGCACAAACGGGTGCTGTTTAAGGTAGACAACATGTCAGTGGTGCAGGTGGTCAATAGGCAGTCGGCCAGGGATCCACAGGTGTTGAAGTTGATGAGAGTTTTCGTGCTACGCTGCCTGGAGCATGATATCTTATTTCAAGCTGGACACGGGCCGGGGGTGGACAATGACATTGCGGATGCTTTGTCTCGTTCGCAGTGGCAGAGGTTCCATGGGCTAGCCACGGAGGCGGATAAGCACAAGACCCCAGTGCCAGCGGACTTGTGGTTGGTGGGAGACGCTGGGTCGTTCAACTGGTAAGAACGTCGGTGGCAGCGTCTACATGGAAGGCTTATGAGCAAGCATGGGAGGAGTATCGGCAGGGTGGAGCGGTAAGACAGGAGGACCGGTGGCGTCAGGAAGAGCAGGTGGTGCAGTTTATGCTGCGTTTGATGGACAAAGGGTTGTCGAGGGTGACCATTGCGGGTAAGCTGTCAGCGGTAGCCTTCATGGGGAAGTTGTGGTGGGGTTACTCGCCGTCGGTGTGGGAGTTGGGGAAGCGTCTTTTGGAAGGCTGGGTGAGGGAAAAGGGGGCCAGGGTGAGTCAGCGGTGCCCTATTACTGAGGGCATGCTCGTGGGTCTGTTGCAGATATTGCCGTCGATTTGTCGGGACCAGGGGGAGACTATTTTGTTTGCAATGCTAATGTCGTGGATGTTTTTGGGAGCCTTTAGGGTTTCGGAATTGGTGGGGCCGAAGGGTGGACCAGGAGTGCTTTGGGGTGAGGTGGACATGATAGGTCAGGAGGTGGCAGTGCGGCTCTGTCGTTCAAAGACCGACCAGCGGGGTGAGGGTACTTGGGTGGTGTTGGGTTCGGTGAGGTCCAAGGCGGTTTGCCCGGCAGTGTGGGGACGGCAGCTGGCATCAGGACAGCAGGTTTTGTCTGGGGAGGTTTTTGGACGGAGGGGGCCGGGCAGGGTGACTGCGACTCAGGTGTTGTGGGTCCTGCTGCACGCGCTATGGGTGATGGGTTAGAACCCGAAGACTTTTGGGGCGCATTCATTCCGGATCGGGGCGGCGACAGAAGCGGCGCGACAGGGATGGGGGAAGGAGGACATCAAGGGTCTCGGGCGTTGGAAGTCGGACTGCTACAGGACGTGTGACCGAATGAGGGGGGCGTGGGGGTGCAGCATTGAAATGAAGAAGGATTTTTCCGGTCTCTTACATGTATGTCTTTGCAGGTGCAGTGGCGGGCCGTCTGTGGTGGCACTGGAGATATACATTGTAGGACATTCCTTTATAAAGTGAGCGGAGAGGGCGGAGTGAGAAAGGCATCGGCATCTCAACCTGGGATTGGACCCGGCATTGTTTCAATGTCAGTGGCAAGGAAAGGGGGGAATGCGCTGGCATGAATTATTGTCGGCTTTGAGTAGAGTGGTAAAGAGGGGGGTGTGACCGGATGTAGTTGTCATCCATCTAGGAGAAAATGATTTGGTGCAGTGCAAGGGGTTAGCGTTGGTCAAACAGATGAAGAGGGACCTGTTGGAGATATGGCGCAGGTGGGCTGGGTGCCATGTAATCTGGTCAGAGTTCATGCCTAGGTGGGTTTGGAGTGGGGCGGAGAGGCTGGCGGCCATAGATAAGACTAGGAGGAAAATTAACAGGGAGATGAAGGTTTTTTGCGAGAAGGAGGGATTGGGTAGGATGGAGCACCCATTGCTCAGGTATTGGGCAGTGTATTTCTTTCGAGAGGATGGTGTCCACTTGTCTAAGTACGGGATGGAGCTTTATATTGTTCAGTTGAAGGTGGCACTGGATCAGGCTATTGGCGTGCAAAGGTATCTGAAGGTGCAGGCGTCTGGGGGGGTCGAAAGTCGTTAGAACGTCTTTCGAGTGGCGGTTGTTCTAAGTTATGGGGGAATTTTAGGAGGTCTAGGTTGATTATCGGGGGGTTCAAGTACAACAAGTTATTTAGATCGATAGAGAGGAAAGCTGAAGTTTTGCAAATTGTTTTCATGTTGTTTTCGGGGGGAACCATTTTAGGGGAGGGGGTGGGGGGTTGTTAGGAAAATTATATATTTAGTGAGGTTTAGTTTTGGCACAGGCAAAGGGTTTTTGTATATGTAAGGTGCCCCTGCTTCCAAAAAAGCGGCCTTTGACACACCATAAAACGAGTCTGTGGTTGGTGCTGCTTCCCCCCCACCCCGTTAGGCCCCAATAGGGCTTTGGGGGAGGGGGGGGGGGGGGGCGGCCGACCGGCGGGAGGCCTGCTACCCCCTGGTGGTTTTGGGGCCAAGGGAAGGGGGGAGATAGGCCAGCGCCATATGTGAGCTAGTTTTTGGGCTGGCGGTAGTTTTGGGCTTGGGTTGGGCGGTTTTGGGCTGGCAGAATTAAAACCGTCCATTTTAGGTCACAAGCCACCATTTCGGGGGTTAGGGGGGGGGGGCGGACAACCGGCGGGAGGCCTGCTACCCCCGGATGGTTTTGGGGCAAGGGGAAGGGGGGAGATAGGCCAGCGCCATATGTGGGCTAGTTTTTGGGCTGGCAGTAGTTTTGGGCTTGGGTTGGGCGGTTTTGAGCTCGCAGAATTAAAACCGGCCAAAGGTATCCAAAGGTGCAGGCGTCTGGGGGGGGTCGAAAGTCGTTAGAACGTCTTTCGAGTGGCGGTTGTTCTAAGTTATGGGGGAATTTTAGGAGCTCTAGGTTGATTATTGGGGGTTCAAGTACAACAAGTTATTTAGATCGATAGAGAGAAAAGTTGATGTTTTGCAAATTGTTTTCATGTTGTTTTCGGGGGGAACCATTTTAGGGGCGGGGTGGGGGGTTGTTAGGAAAATTATATATTTAGTGAGGTTTAGTTTTGGCACTGGCCAAGGGTTTTTGTATATGTAAGGTGCACCTGCTTCTAATAAAGCGGCCTTTGACACACCATAAAACGAGTCTGTGGTTGGTGCTGCTTCCCCCCCACCCCGTTAGGCCCCAATAGGGGTTCGGGGGGGGGGCGGCCGACCGGTGGGAGGCCTGCTACCCCCGGGTGGTTTTGGAGCCAGGGGAAGGGGGGAGATAGGCCAGCGCCATATGTGGGCTAGTTTTTGGGCTGGCGGTAGTTTTGGGCTTGGGTTGGGCGGTTTTGGGCTGGCAGAATTAAAACCGTCCATTTTAGGTCACAAGCCACCATTTCGGGGGGTAGGGGGGGGCGACCGACCGGCAGGAGGCCTGCTACCCCCTGATGGTTTTGGGGCCAGGGGAAGGGGGGAGATAGGCCAGCGCTATATGTGGGCCAGTTTTTGGGCTGGCGGTAGTTTTGGGCTTGGGTTGGGCGGTTTTGAGCTCGCAGAATTAAAACCGGCCATTTTAGGTCACAAGCCACCATTTCGGTGGCAGTGACACAGCAGCTGGGCGGGGAATTTTTTTCGGCAGGAAAGTTGATTTTCCCTCCCTCCCTCCCCCATTTTTGTTGGGTTTGTGTAGGCTTGGAGTTTTTTGAGTTTTTTTGGGGCGGTTTGGTAAGTAGGAGGGTTTTTGTTGCGCGTGGGTTTTTGGGGAAGGGTTTTGTTGGGAGCCGGTGCTTCGGGAGTGGTTTATGTATGGGGGTTTGTGTTGCTGGAACAGGCGTTGGTGTGCTGTTAAGTCACTTGGGGCGGTTCTTCTAAGGGCTGGGAGTTTTTAGTAAAATTATATATTTAGTGAGGTTTAGTTTTGTTCGGCACAGGCCAAGGGTTTTTGTTTATGTAAGGTGCACCTGCTTCCAATAAAGCGGCCTTTGACACACCATAAAACGAGTCGGTGGTCGGTGCTGCTTCCACCCTCCCCGTTAGGCCCCAATTGTGCATTCTCTGCACTATGTATTAAGTGTAGCCTCATTTTGAGCACTGGCAACAAAGTGTAAACTTAGAAAGCAGTGGAGTCAGCACTTGTCTGTGTCTTCTGTATCTAGTCCTCAAGGACATTTTAAATCATTTCTTGTGAGAAGATCCTGCCATCTGCTCATTACTTAGTTTCATTTAAGTAGCAGAACTGATCATGTGCTCTAGTTTTCACTCACTTGTATTGAGAAACACTGCATAAAAGTGTGCTCAGAACATTTAGAATTTATCAATATATGCACCAACTTGATTGAGGGGGAAAGCTCTGGTATGTTGAAATGGCAATTGGCACAGATTGTTTTGCTTGTGTACTGGCTATTTTTGCATTAAATATGTTAGACTTTTTTTGAGCTACCCTAAAATATTGTGCCGTCTTTTATGGTGTACAGTCAATGGGAATCCCCGCCTGTCCACACATTCTACAAATAGGAGAGATACTGCGCATAAAGACCTGAAGACTGAATGGCGCAGTGCATTAAATCCTTTCCACCCATGCAAAGCATGCACTGCATAGAATAGCAGGCTTAACTCCTTGGATGCTCATGACGAGATGAGCTCGTCATGAGCCACGGCGCTCTGGTGCTCATGACAAGCTCAGCTCGTCATGGCCCGTGGAACGCTCAGGTGCAGGGAGAATTCCCCCGCTGTGCTGAGCATTCCACGGGAGGCAATACATCTGTGACGAGCTCAGCTCGTCATGAGCATGGGGGCGCTGTGCACGCCCCCCTCCCCCCAGCACAGCGGGGGATTAACCCCCGCAGCGAAGGGGTTAACCGGATTGGCGAGGGAGAAAAATCAAAACACAATGTACTAAAATGGTACTGCGAGCTGCAAATGACAAGTTCCACATTTGAGATTCCTTGCTAATCACAAGAACAAGGAGAGTAGAGAAAATAAATTTCCTCTCTCTTTTTTTGCGATTCACAAGGAAATGTATCATTGGTTTGCAAACCCTCCAGCAAATCTCTGATCATGCGAAATGGCTTTTTCTGAACTGCCCATATCACCTATGGCTGTTTAGACATTTCATTGGGAAATGTCTTTAAAATTGTGCCAATTTGCCACCAGTTACTCAAAATTATCGTACGATGAGAAGAAGGAAGGCTTGCTTTATTCATTTGTTCACTGTAATCCAGGTCAAGTATTCCATCCTGCAAATATTGCTAGATTTTGCTCTGTTAACCGAACTGGAGTGGGGTTTGCTCCCATTAGCTTCAGTAGGTCCGATCTATAATGGTTTATTCTCTTGGGTGAATGAGCAGCACAGCATGCAAGTACAAAATGTAAGCACTCTGTCACACACCTGTGAATCCCACATGGCCAAACAACTTGCTAGAGGTGTAGGGAGAGCAAAAAGGCTTTGAGAGGTTACCATGCAGGTAAGGGTTAGTCTTAGTGGTGGAGGTTTTCTCTGCCAGTGGCAGAGGTGGGTGGTGGACTTTTAAGAAAACCTGTGGGCACTGACTGTTTTAAAAATAAAACAAATAAAGTACTGCAACCACTGACTATTACACTGAACCTAAAAGGTCGCTATAGGAAATCTGGTAAGACTTTTTCATCTTTTGCTGGATCCTATATTTTTGCTGGCTTTAGAACTCTGTGCTTTAGCCCTACTAACCAGTAGTAAAGTGGCTTGACCATGGTTGAATTGGCAAACTACTAATTGGTATATATTCAACTTAACTATAATTCCCTAGTTTATGGTACCCAGGTCCTGGAAGTTAAATACCATTAGTGGATTGGCACACCTGTTGTGCCATTCACTACGGTGATAGTGCAAACATCTCGCTAGGCCTACACTGTCTAGCCTAACTGTAGCAGTGTAAAAATTGTAATTCAACCACTCAAAATGAATCCTTTTGACAGGTCAAAATCTCCCTTTTAAACATTAATAAGCCATCCATACGTAGGCCTTGTAGTACACAAGGCAGAGTGGATGGTGTTTAAAAGCAGGACATGTAGAAATTCAATGTTAACATATCCTCACAGTAATAAACCCCCAAAAGCAATTTTTCACTAAGGCAGGTATAGCTGGAAAAATTATTAAACAACTATTTTTAATAGTTGTTAAAAATCCCATTCATGGTGAAATCCAATTTTTTATAAATATCAAGGAAAGATAAATTGTAGAAAGGTACCCTTTACCCGCCTGAAGTTCTTGGAGGCTAAACTTGCATTTGTTTTTCAATTTCTCCCAGACAGAGATTCACATTTGAATATATCTGAATAGGTGTTAACTGCCCCCCATGAGCAAACAGTAGTGTGACTTAAATGGGCAAAGGTGTCTCCTCTAAACTTCATAGAATATATGAAGGGCATCCACTTTGATGCTACCTTGTCAAATCCTGCTGGAGTGTCAAATCCTGCTTGACAGCTCTTCTGAGTTTACATATAACAATAGAAGTGCACTTAAAAGGTTGACAACAGGATGGCATGACAGTTCTTGAATGTGTACTGTCTAGCTGTTTTTGTTCTACCAGACTTCTGTCTATTTGGTTTATTGGAGATGCAATGGCTGTTTCAACTTCAATTGTGGTGTTGCATGTGGTAGGACATTAGTATTACCATAGTACATTCACCACATACATTTCAACCCTCAAAGCCCAAGTTTAGTGTAAATGAAGATGTTTCCCATCTTGAAAATGCCCAGAGTGGGTAGCGTTGGACTTCAGGAACAAGCACTCCATTGGTTAGGATCTGTCCAAAAGTAATTACCACCCACTAGCCCTTACCAGGCATAAATGTGGCATCTCCTGACACTCACTTCAGAGCATTGCTGGACCTGAGGTGAACAGAAGAGGACTGGACCTGCTGTCTGTGACCGTAGAGGATACCTGAAGGACTGAACCTCCACTCTTTTGTACCTCGGACCGAGAAGGGGACACCAAGGATCATAAGGCTGACCTCCTGTTCAAGCTTCAAAGACATAAAAAGTTACAAAAGGCCTCTCTTGCAATTGTCCAGCTGACCAGTTTCCACTGGACCTGGACTAGACCCTGCTTTTGGCTTTTGCCTGACACTTTATGAGCCTCTAAGTGCCTCCCCTGAGATGTTAATGTTAATAGTTTTCTAAAGTGCACAGCTGCCCCAGCAAAGGGGCGTCCCAGCGCTATCAGGTCTATACACACAACAGTCTGAGGAGGAAGACCACCGGCCTTATCCATATCCTATACAGAAGAGAGAAGAAAGGTCTTGATGGCCTTACGAAAGACAAGCAAATCCTCCAAACTCTGTATATGCAGTGGCAAAGAGTTCCACAGCTTAGCAGCTAAAAGACGAAAAGACCGCCTTCCTGCCCGACAGCGTTTGAACCGTGGGACAGACGCCATGAACTGTCCAAGGGAGCGCAGCTGACGCTGAGGGATATAGATGCTTAACAGGTCACACAAGAGAGATGGGCTATTCAGTTTTAAAATCTTAAAAGACAGACAAAGAGCTTTAAACTGGATCCGTTTGTCAATCGGAAGCCAGTGTAGTCCTTGAATTGAAGCTCTAACCGAGCAATGCCGGGGAAGACCTATAAGTATTCTGGCTGCGGAGTTTTGAACTCGCTGCAATCGCCAAATTTCCACTTTATTGGCCCCTAAAAGTAGAGAGCTGGCGTAGTCTAGATGCGATAGTATGGTGGACTGCACAATGAGCTGTTGGACCACAGGATCAAAACATTTTAATAGGGGTTTAAGACCCCTTAGTAGTCCTGTACAGATAGCAGCAACTTTCTTTGTAAGGGTCTGGAAGCTGAGCTTAGAGTCCATCCAGACCCGAGGTTTTTTACCTCCGATTTAGGCATAGGCATGGCGCCAAGGGATGCTGGCCAACAGTGCTCATTCCAGAGAGCCACATTATTTCCTACCAACAGAACCTCTATTTTGCTTGCATTAAGTTGCAAGCAATTATCCGTCATCCATTGAGCCACTGCTGTCAACCCATCTCTAAAAGTGTTAGCTGCCATTGATGGTCCTTCAGCTAAGGTGATAACAAGCTGAGTATCGTCCGCGTAAGATACTAACTTAAGGTCCCATCTTTTGGCAACAGCAGCCAGAGGTTGAACATACAGGTTAAACAGTAATGGGCTCAGTGCTGAGCCCTGTGGAACCCCCTGCCCAATCTTATGGGATTGAGAGAGATACGGGGGGGCCGACAAACGAAAAGATCTTTCTGTCAAGAATGACCGAAACCATTCTAAAGCTGTACCCGTGATCCCTGCTGCCTCCAGACGATGGAGAAGAATGCCATGAAACACCGTGTCAAAGGCAGCGCTGAGATCTAGCAATATCAGCGCTGCACTTTGGCCGGCGTCCAGGATAGACCGAAGATATTCTGTGGTGGCAAGGAGTGCCGTTTCCGTGCTGTGGCCCGGTCTGAAGCCATTCTGAGACGGATCAAGAATGTTATGAGAGCTCAGAAATTGGGATAGCGAGCTGTTAACGTGAGCTTCCGCAATCTTAGCCACCCAGGGAAGAAGAGAGATTGGTCTAAAATTCTCAGGTTTTGAATGGTCTAGTGTGGGCTACTTAATAATAGGGGATATCCAGGCTTCCTTCCAGGCAGTCGGCACCATGGCCATAGAGAAAGACAGATTCAGTATTTGGCATAGCGGCTGGCAGAAGGACAGAAGTGATTCATTAAATTGAGGCAGTCTCATTGGGTCGGAAGGGGAGCCAGATTTAATTCTCCTAGCCAATCTAGCGAGCTCCTTCTCGGATATCGCTGGAATGGCTGAGAGCGTAGGACTAGACTCATCCCTATCGGGTAACACAAGGGATTCTGAGGCCACCAGTGGAAAAAATTGATAAATCCTTTGCACTTTCTCAACAAAGAAGGTTGCAAGCTCCTCACAATGTTGTATGGATGTCACAGTAGGTAGGACTTCTTTCCTACTCTTAAGCTCTTTAAAGATTTTAAATATGCATTTAGTTGGATTGGAGCTAGATTTAATTTCCCTCGCGTAAAACGCCGCCCGTACAACACAGATCGCCCTATGGTAGGTTTTAATTTTGGATAGATAGATCATTTTATCTCCCTCGATATAATTTTTTCTCCAGACGCGTTCCGCTTTCTTGCAAGCTTTTCTGAGGACTCTTAGGGACTCATCGTACCAAGGACTTGAGTTGGGGGTACGTTCCTTTGTCCACTTTGCAGGGATAAAGGTATCTAGTCCCTTTAATATCCAGTCACAAAACGCTGTGTAAGCTTCCTTAGGGTTAGTCATCTCTCCTAAGGGATGTGTCATAAGGAAGGCATGAAATTCTTCAAATTTAAATTTATGCCATGGACGTCTAAATGCCCGACTGTCCATATCTGGAGTAAAGGGATCAACAATAGGAAACTTTATTTCTATCAAAAAATAGTCAGTCCATCCTATGGGTTTAGGCATAGCTATACTACACGCTGGAATGTTGGAAAAGACCGGATCCAATATATGTCCAGCCGTATGTGTAGCCTTCGTTACCAGTTGATCCAGCTGTAGCGCCCCCAGGTCTGCCAACAAGTTACAGATAGCACTATCCTGGAGCTGGTCGAAGTGCAGGTTGAGGTCGCCCAAGATCATAAAATTGGCAGACCCCACTACCAAATCACTTGCCGTATCCAAGAGTGCCTCTATAAACTTGGTAGCCGGTCCTGGAGGGCGATAGATGTACAATCCCGAAAAGGTGAAATGCGGGCTTATCTTTAGCCTAAAACGAGCACATTCACATTCCCTGATACTCACCCTAATAAAAGAGCAAGGATACTGGGATTTGAAAATAATCGCGATGCCCCCACCTCTGGCGTCTCTATTTACCGTAGTAATAGAATAGCCCATAGGGAGGGTAGGATTGGGCATAGCCGTCATATCGTCCCTAAGCCAGGTTTCACATACAAACAGAATGTCAGGAGACTCCTCGGAAACAAGATCATAGATTTCCATGTGGTGCTTAACAAGTGACCTAACATTGAGTTGGTAAATTTTCAAGTGGGCTAGATGTATTCTGTCCTCTACTACTCGAACAGGCCCAGGAGTGGGTGTACTAAAGTTACAACTGGAGCGCTTTAAATTAGTTCCCCCCATATGACATGTATTAGTACTACAATCGCCAATCCCTGGATTCAGTGTTAGGAGAGTCTCACGACTATAGCAGAGAGTCTCAGTCACATTTTGCACAGCGGTCTTGTCGTGAAGCGACGTCCTGGCGAGGACGGGCGCAGACGGGCTTGCCTTAGGCGCGCCCGCCCTCTGCGCGGACGTGTGGTCTTGAACATTTAAAGAGGCAGAAAAGGGACGGGATTGACACAACAACTAGTCCACAACCCAATACTCCTCCCAAAATGGCGGCTACCCCTTACTCCATTCAGCTACAGCACCTAATCGGCTGTGAGGACTCGAGGGTGAGGCAAGAGTAAGTAACAAAAGCGTGACATGCAAATTTTAAAACAGAGATGTTAAAATAGTGGCAGTTTCTATCTTTCCCGGCTGCGCCTCAGGAAAGTGTGCAATATTCAGATCCTAGGTGCTTTTGAAGTGTACTCCTGTGGTGGATTGGAACTTAAAGGACTAGGTAAGAAGGTAGAATATTTGACCAGAACGAACCCGGTTGGTGAATGCGACACATACTCTATTGTGGCAAACCTCAAACTGTGATTAGGTCCTGATCTACTGTAATCATTCACTATCATTGGCACAATATGCTTCTTGTTGTTATTCCTAGGTGAAACTTTTCATATCACTGGTTCCTCTCATTAGATTTTTGTCATTTTGGTCAGTGTCATTTGTTTATTAAAGTTCACACAATTTTTCTAATTTGGTTTGGAATTTTCATTGTTTTACATTTTAACTTTATTTTGGTACTGCATAAAGACTTTATGTATTGTCCTAAGTTAAGTCTGTATACTCTATCCATATTTACCAGAAGGTTGACCTCTGATTAAATTAGTAACTTTGAGGGTTTACCCCGATAAGGGTTGTGATTATTTCTTGTGGTGGGTAGTCACCCACCACAAATAATCCAATTTCTTACAGACTCCTAACCTTCACAGGTGTCAATTATCCAGAGTCTGGTCTAACTTCACATTTTGCAGCATCAGAATTTTTATGTACTCCAGAGGAGATGTGAGAGGGAGAAACTAAGTTGTGGGGGACAAGATATGGAGGAAACTGCAAGACTAGAGTCGAGAGGAGTGTGCAGCAGGAGAAAATAGAGGAGGAAAAAGTAAGATCCATCATAATATGAGTGTCTGACACAAAAGAAAACTGAAACAAGGGAGATGAGTGATAGAGAGAAGGTTTAGCTTGAGGAACAGAGTGGCACTGAGAAAGCGTAGCTGCAATTGGAAAGGGGAGATACACCTTAAGATCTTAATATTGCCCAATGTAAATGCCAAGTAGAAAGCTGTCTTACGAGGATAGCTTCCCATTTGCCAATCACTTACCACCATATCTCGGGTGTTGGTATCTGCAAAATATTTTGCGACCGTAATTGACTTCTCAAACCTTTATTGAATACCTTTGCTACTCGTAAATAAGAGGGGACACCTTTTTCACTCCCTCTTATATATGAAATTTGGATAGACTTTCCAGAGCCATAAAAGGGCTTTTGTATATTGTTATTAGGTATTTTGATGGTCCATAACCTATGATTATGTGGTGAATCATAGGTTTTGTCCACAAAATATCTTAGTACATCATGCATAAGGAACAATGAAGAAAACATTAAAATAGGCCAATACCAGTTGAGCGCAAGGTGAGTCAAATCATATAAAAATATATTATCAGCAATATGTTTGCTGAGTGTCCACATGAAAGATTGAGACCACTCAGCAAATTTACAGTGCCTTCAAAGAAGCTGCCAAGGCGGCGGCTTCTCTGACTGTATAGAGATCCCTGATATAAAGGCGGACATCTCTAAATATTTTGGGCTGTAGTCCACCAGAAGAGTGAAGTGCATGCCTTCACTGCCTTGGAGGGACGGTGTATAGCCCTCCAACACTGAATAATACCCTATGTTTTCTACTTATCAAAGAAGCTGTTCCGCTACCATGGCATTCATGTCTATTTCACTCTTGGATAGATATATGAAGCAGTTTTTATTTGCCAACGCATTGGTACATAATGTAGAGTTGTGATCTGATGTTCCTACTCTTGCTAAGATTCTTTTAATTTATTGCTACATTTGCTCCTTTTGCGTATAGATCCTTCCGTCTTCTTGAATTCAGATCACCTGGCCGCCAGAATATTTAAATACTTTTGTTCATTCCTCTTCAATAATTCAAGCTTTGCCTTCTTCTGTGAACTTTGAGACCCAGGTATCTATGATGTCTTTATCAGCAACACTTCTTCTCTTCTCCTGTCATTCGACCTCCTGTGGAACAGATTCCGTCCTTTGCAGTGCATGACCTAGCTCCGCTAGATATGAACTGATATGCTGCTTCTTTCCTGGCAGGCCTAGCTAGTTGGGTCTAAGAGTTCAAGCAACAGATCTCTGAACTTGAAGATATACCTGATCCGTATACAGACTTAGGCAAATACTCCAGGTGTTATTTTCATGCAGGAGGGAGAGGTCAGCGATGCTAAGTGCTGGACACAGGAAGACCATTTTTTTCATCTGCTGTACCTGCATACTGTTAGTCAGTTTACTTGATTGTCAGGGATTAGCTGTAACTCCTGCAAATTGTAGTATAGTATTTTATATAGTCAGTTTGTGAGTGGAACTATGGACTGTCAAAAAAGGGACACACCCTTTCTGCTTGTGATATTTAGGGCCCCTGTAAAGCCTTTTCTCTGGGATTTGGGCTGTCAATAGTTCCTAGGCAGTACTTATAGTACGGTACTTTTGATGATCACTCGCGTCTTAGAGCCATGGCTACTAGCGTGCTGCAATTGGATAGCCAAATTTACTTCCGTAATACGCCTGACTCTAGCAAGAACCAGCAGTCAAGGGTTGGTCAGAGGCAGTTGAGGGTTTGTAACTCAGTTACTGTACAACACAAACAGTTGCATCCACTCACAAGGCCCAGCAGCAACGATATCTTTAGCAATAGCAGGTCTTGATTTACATGAATGACATGGTAGGGAAGTTAAACAGAGAAATGTCTATGTAAGAAATCTACTTGTTAGGACTTTAAAGTCCAGCATAGATTCTCTGAAATGTCAGTGGTAGTGAAAGTGATGGCAGGTGCTCTTTGCTGATTAAAATACATTTGAGATGATTAAAATATATTTAAAATATTCCTTACCTATAAAAGTTGGCACCCCATAATTGCAGAAGCACCCCCATATTTATTACCGTTGAAATGGCTAGGGTGGAAAAACAGAACATGTTCAGCAATTACAGGTGTCAGGTTGTTTACTTTTCAAGTGAATAAAGTGGAGTGTAAGGCACACGTTTTTGGAACTATACTTGGTCTATAATACAGTTGACTTCTTAGTGATGGCCAACCTCTTTGTCAGTGTGTTGAGAAGTAAGGTGTCAGGCAGCAGGTCACAATCTTGTTTATTGTCGCCTATAAGATGCAAGCCCTATTTCTGCAATCTATTTTTTTGGGATACTGATAACAGGGGAATGTGAATAGAATCTTCGGGTTGGAAAGATCAGCCATGTTCACCTTGATTAATTTTCCCGGTTGCCTCCTGTCACTTGTGTCTAACATGTCACTGGGATCTGGGACGAGGATCAGGAAACCCCAAACTGATGTGTGGTCTACCTCAAAGTAAAACACTTAATTATAAATTCAGATACAAGCCCTTATGAGTTACCCACGAAGTGTATTCTTAGCCACGTGGACATAAGGTCATGACCATGGAACAGGTCTCTGCACCGTACCCGACTGCCCTGTAACCTTCCTTCTGTAGTCTTCCAGGTGGGTACCAAAAAATCTTCTCTCATAGCAAAGGATACAATTAGGGGCATTCTCTGTTTGACCACAGAAAGAGGTCTGTAAAAACAATACGACTGCCAGTGCACATAATCTAGAGCCTAGAAGAATTGATTCTCAGGTGAGCAATATTGCTCTATCTAATAAAGGCTTCAAACAAAACATAGGCCCACATGCATCAACATGGCCATTTGCTATTCCTTATTAGCGAAAAATAAGGAATCGCTAATAAGGAATTGCAAATGGCTAGGCATGAAGAAATTGCTAAATAAATTGCGATTTCTTATTATTCCTTAATTGCTACTAGCAAATTGCGAATCGCAATTAAGGAATACCTCCCCATTCATTCCTATGGGCCTAGAGGCTCATAGGAATGAATGGGAAGACATTCTCAATTTGCGATTAGCAATTAGCGAATCGCAAATTGAGAATGCGATTTCAAGGGTGCAGGGGTGTCCAAAGGATACCCAGTTGCACCCCTGAAATTAATCTGTGCACATATGTTGTGCACACACATGCCCTAAGGGCATGTGTGTGCACGACATGAAACTTTGAAAAATGCACAAAAGTGCATTTTTCAAAGTTTTCGCAGATTACCATGGGGTTCAACCTCATGGTAATCTGCTCCCCCTAAGTGCGAATTCGCAATTTTTTAAAGTTTCATGCATTGTATTTAAGGAATCTCAATTTTGAGATTCCTTAAATGCAATCGCAATTAAGGAAATCGCAATTTTGCGATTTCTTAAATTGCGAACAATACAAAAATTGTGATGCATCCCAAATAATTAAATTGCATTCGCAAACGGGTGAATTTTGCGATTCGCACCCTTTGCGAATGCAATTTTCATTGATGCATGTGCCCCATAATGTATATTTTTAACAGTTTCAATGTATTTAAATCATCTTTAAACATGAGAAAGGATACAGATGTCCTTCTGCCTAATGGGTGTCTGTGTTAACTATATTGAGTGCTTCCAAATACCATTTGAATATTATTTAGCAAGCAATTTAATTTAGGATGCAGCCCAGTCAAACACCTATATTTACAGTAGGGGCTCAGCAAGACAGTCGTTATCGCTAAATTTAACTCTGTCGGAGGGGAAATTTCTGCAATGGCACAGTAAAGATAGAGTCAACATGCAGCCCCAAGAAAGTTTGTCACAGCTTGGATCTGCTGACAATATCAAACACAGACCACAAATATATTGGTCTTTTTGCTCATCATCCATCTTGGCTGCTAGCTTTCATAGGTTGAATGTCCGGTTCGCTGTCCTAGGGATTTTCTTTAAACCTGCATGCAATTAAAAATGGCTGAGCCAACTGTGTAATCGAATGAGTCAGTGGCATAGCAAGGTCAAGTGGTACCCGGTGCGGAAAATTTCTTGTCACCCCATCAGGATATGGGACTTTGCTTTGCCTCTAGCCATACATAGGACATTCATTGATTAAATGAATGCATTCTTATGTCATTGTTTGAGATCTAGTGCTGCTGCTAGTAATCATAGTTTTGTGGCTGCAGAATCTCTTTATGCTTAATAATAATGCAATTTATTAAGTGCATGGCTACCTCAATGCAAGGTGTCCCAGTGCTGGTGAGGTGTCTTAGCGCTGGAATGCTTTCTTGTTGCTTACCACCAAATGCAACCTCAACAGGCTCCAAACATTACAAATCGTTGCATTAGAGTAGTGTGTGCTGCCTTTAGAACTCTTAGCAGCTCTCTGAACACCACCAGAGTCTTGTCTGGCTGCCAGGTAAGGTCATTGTCCTTAATTGGGCTTGGTCACTAATTCTCCGACAGATTGTTTCCAGCACACGCAATACCCCAGAGCTTTTCGCTCAGCATCTGACCCTAAATAAGCTTGCTCTAGATGTAAGTGCAATACATTGAGTGGCCCAATGTTGAGTGCAGCTGGTCTTGCACTGTATTTAGAATATGCCACTATCTAGATTTCATATATATCAACAAAGAGAGAGAAAGGGTTATAGGGCACTCTTGGTCCCCAGTCAGTATAACAAATAAACAAAGGAAGAGTGTCCGTCAGGGAGGGGTACAAAGTGGTTGTAGCACGTGAAGTCTGAGGCCAGTTGTAAGTGGTCAGATGATAAGCCCAATTTCAGGAAAAAATACAAGATTTTTTCAGGAAACCCTCACTCACCCTAGTGGTGACATGCTTCATCATTGGGTCCACCGGGAGAGATCGAGTACCTCCCCGGTGTGCTACGACGCCAGGAGACTGCGGAGCAGGTTCTTGTGAGGGTGAAGAGTGAAAAAGTATAGTGAAATTAAAAATGTCTAAGATTGTACCAAAAAATCTTTTATTAGCTGGTCAACCTGACATGGTAAAAACTTGCTATGTGTAGGGAAAACTAACCAAATAAAATATACTGGTGTTTCCCTTTTAGAAAAAGGTCAACATGTTTCTGCCCGTGATATGTGTGACTTTACAGGGCTTTCTTCAGGACCAGTTTGCGAGTGTCCCCTTGACAGGAGAGGGCGCGCTAAGGCCCGCCCTGCCAAAGGTTGTGAAAGTTAAAAATAGCACTACATGTAAAAAGGTGCAAAAAAACAAACAAACTTGTAAGTTTGGGGATTTACCTCTGTTACGAGGAACCTAGAAGTCTGTGGAAATAAAAGTGAGACAAACAAACAGATACACTGACAGAGAACATAAAATCAATGATTATTGATCATTTTCAGTGGCAATAAATGCAACTTAGTGGCGTGACACGTGCTGGCATACCTATCAAAGGCCGTGGCCGGTATGCATGAGATGCGTAGTTGAAGTTGTGCCATAATCCGGGGTGGAGGGGCCTCAACTAGCACTGAAAAGTGTAATCCAGCGCGGTCTGTTGCATGTGGTAAATACGGCAACAGGATGGTAAATGGAGACTTACAGTGTTAAGTCCATCCGTGCGGGAGGCCAGAAGTGGCTCCCCGTTGATAAATGGCTACCTACAATAGGGCGGCGGGGAGGTGGTCCCCGAGGTGAAAAACGAAAAGGCAGAGCCCCGGTATGAATACCCGTGACTCTGCTGGCCGTGACTCGTTAATTGTTCAGGCACACAAAACTAAGAGAGTGAAAAGGAAATTATCCTCACTTGTAGAAAAATGAACCACGCCCCATAGAACTCAGGAGGGGGGTGGGAGCGACAATGGCACACCCTATTTGGGAAGGGAAAAACAAACACACACAGAGGAATTAAAGATATGGCATGATCTCAATCACACAACTTATCGTAATTGTAGATGTCCGATGGGAAGTTCCTTACGCCCGCAACGCTCTGCACCCTCTCGGCACCTAGCTGTTCCCTCGCTGGATCTCGTGGATCCTGAGCGAAGGGCGAGCCCGGTGTTATGAGAGTGGAAACAGAGCTCGGGCCAATCGGAGGCTGGTAACCAAAACGAGGCTTGGAGTGCAAGTCGCGTAATCCCGCGAGAGGTGGAGTTAGATCGCGGGATGGGAGCGAGGCTTGGAACACAAGCTCTCGTGGATGTGAAAATAGAAACCGGGATTGTCCAAGCTATTTTCAGTTATTGGAAAGCGATTTGGTGAGGTTTAGACGAGGCTTGGAACACAAGCCCTAGATGATGTGCCAGGTATTTGGAAAGCACATTGTTGGTGTTTTGTTTACATAAATTCTGGTGGCAAGAGTGCTTTGACCAGAGAGGATATGATAAAGGGAATCTGACTGGTTAGAGGCAGAGTTAGTCAGATGTGATATACACAGGGATATATACCACATGGCTAAACAGTAGATGGTAATCCAAGACCACTGTGGTCATGTGGTTTCAGCGAACATGATTAACAGGGTGCTAGGATTGGCCATGACTCAAAGTACATTAAGGTAGAGAGAATGACAATCATGACTCGTAATAAGTTAATGTTTTAAGACACTGGTCCAAGGGATTTGATCATTCAACCCATGGATGTGAGTGCTGAGTCGATATACCCAGCGCTGCTCTTTCTCAAACAGAATGCTGTCTTTGTTTCTCAGGCTGCTGACCTGCTCGATCACTGTCCAGGTCATGTCATTAGGGGTATGATTTGCCTGCAGGTAATGTTCACTGAGTTTGGTGGTGACTTTTTTGCAACGGATATTGCTACGGTGTTCGCCAATGCGTGTTTTTACTTTTCGGGTAGTCATCCCCACATAGCGTTTCGCGCAGGGGCAAGTGATTAGATAGATGACATTTGCAGAGTTACAGTTTGTATGAGATTTCTGAATCCACACTTTACCGGGTTCTAAATGAAGTTGTTTAGTGTGGGTGGTAAGATGGCAAACACTACAATCCGTGCAAGGGAAATGACCAGTAATTGGAGACAAGTGCCAGGGTTCTGTGACAGACCTAGTGAGAGTAGCTGGTGTTGAACTTGGTAATGGTCTTGTATGTACCAAGGCATCTTTAAGGCTCCTGCCCTTTTTGAAGGAGAAAAGGGGTTTCTCCCAGTTGCTCATGCTACTTGTGATTGTTCTCCAATTCTTGTTAATTGATTTCTTGACAGTGTCTGAGAGGGTGCTGTAGGTGGTTACACATCTAAGTGGCACCTATGTTGTTGTCTTCACATTCTCCTCAAGGAGGGCATCGCGGGGTTGGTTGCGTGCTCTGGTCTGGCCTTTGTTAAGAAGTCCTTGCGGGTATCCTCTTTGTTTCAATTTTTCAGTTAGTTCTTTGGCCTGGACTTTGTAGTCATTGATGTTACTACAATTCCTTCTTAAGCGAAGGAATTGTCCATGGGGCAAATTTTCGTGGAGAGGTCTTGGGTGGAAACTGCTGAACTCCAAAAGATTATTTTTTGCTGTGGGTTTGTGATGGGTCACGGCCGTGAGAGACGTTCCCTCTATCTTGATCACTACATCAAGGAAGACGATTGATTCTCTGCTGTGATTGTGGGTGAATCTCATCTTAACAAAGGCCAGACCAGGGCACGCAACCAACCCCGCGATGCCCTCCTTGAGGAGAATGTGAAGACAACAACTGGACAGTGATCGAGCAGGTCAGCAGCCTGAGAAACAAAGACAGCATTCTGTTTGAGAAAGAACAGCGCTGGGTATATCGACTCAGCACTCACATCCATGGGTTGAATGATCAAATCCCTTGGACCAGTGTCTTAAAACATTAACTTATTACGAGTCATGATTGTCATTCTCTCTACCTTAATGTACTTTGAGTCATGGCCAATCCTAGCACCCTGTTAATCATGTTCGCTGAAACCACATGACCACAGTGGTCTTGGATTACCATCTACTGTTTAGCCATGTGGTATATATCCCTGTGTATATCACATCTGACTAACTCTGCCTCTAACCAGTCAGATTCCCTTTATCATATCCTCTCTGGTCAAAGCACTCTTGCCACCAGAATTTATGTAATCTAAACACCAACAATGTGCTTTCCAAATACCACGAGATCCAGCGAGGGAACAGCTAGGTGCCGAGAGGGTGCAGAGCGTTGCGGGCGTAAGGAACTTCCCATCGGACATCTACAATTACGATAAGTCGTGTGATTGAGATCATGCCATATCTTTAATTCCTCTGTGTGTGTTTGTTTTTCCCTTCCCAAATAGGGTGTGCCATTGTCGCTCCCACCCCCCTCCTGAGTTCTATGGGGTGTGGTTCATTTCTCTACAAGTGAGGATAATTTCCTTTTCACGCTCTTAGTTTTGTGTGCCTGAACAATTAACGAGTCACGGCCAGCAGAGTCACGGGTATTCATACCGGGGCTCTGCATTTTCGTTTTTCACCTCGGGGACCACCTCCCCGCCGCCCTATTGTAGGTAGCCATTTATCAACCGGGAGCCACTTCTGGCCTCCCGCATGGATGGACTTAACACTGTAAGTCTCCATTTACCATCCTGTTGCCGTATTTACCACATGCAACAGACCGCGCTGGATTACACTTTTCAGTGCTAGTTGAGGCCCCTCCACCCCGGATTATGGCACAACTTCAACTACGCATCCCATGCATACCGGCCACGGCCTTTGATAGGTATGCCAGCACGTGTCACGCTACTAAGTTGCATTTATTGCCACTGAAAATGATCAATAATCATTGATTTTATGTTCTCTGTCTGTGTATCTGTTTGTTTGTCTCACTTTTATTTCCACAGACTTCTAGGTTCCTCGTAACAGAGGTAAATCCCCAAACTTACAAGTTTGTTTGTTTTTTTGCACCTTTTTACACATAGTGCTATTTTTAACTTTCACAACCTTTGGCAGGGCGGGCCTTAGCGCGCCCTCTCCTGTCAAGGGGACACTCGCAAACTGGTCCTGAAGAAAGCCCTGTAAAGTCACACATATCACGGGCAGAAACATGTTGACCTTTTTCTAAAAGGGAAACACCAGTATATTTTATTTGGTTAGTTTTCCCTACACATAGCAAGTTTTTACCATGTCAGGTTGACCAGCTAATAAAAGATTTTTTGGTACAATCTTAGACATTTTTAATTTCACTATACTTTTTCACTCTTCACCCTCACAAGAACCTGCTCCGCAGTCTCCTGGCGTCGTAGCACACCGGGGAGGTACTCGATCTCTCCCGGTGGACCCGATGATGAAGCATGTCACCACTAGGGTGAGTGAGGGTCTCCTGAAAAAATCTTGTATTTTTTCCTGAAATTGGTCTTATCATCTGACCACTTACAACTGGGCTCAGACTTCACGTGCTACAACCACTTTGTACCCCTCCCTGACGGACACTCTTCCTTTGTTTATTTGTTATACTGATTGGGGACCAAGAGTGCCCTATAACCCTTTCTCTCTCTTTGTTGATATATACTTAGCTGCACACAGCAGTGAGAGACTCTCCTCCACACATATATATTTTTTGAGATACAATTACCTGTACCTATCAAGAGAAAAATGGCTAACTTGGGACTTAAATACTCCACAGAGGAGATAGATGAATTATTGGCAGATCCTAACATTTTTGCAGATCCAGCAATATCTCAAGCAATTTCACACACAGCTGAATGGGAACAACTGACTGAACTTAAACGTGACAGAATAAGGACCATACTTCATGGTACAATACTTAAACAATATCTCACCTCCAACTCAGCCCCTAAAGGGCTTTTGGTCACAAACGCTCCCAGGATCTTTCTAAATGATGCCACGTTTAGAAGAGACTGGGCCATGATTGCATGGCATTGTACGAGAGATTGGCCAGTGCTAATTATAAAAACAGCACTTCGCCTATCCGAAACCCTACAGATAGAAATCCAACAGACAGAAGCCCAGTATAAAGCCACAATAACGGGTTATAAGAAAAAGTTGGATGAAATAAACAAAGACCTCACAGAATACAAGGACAATCTCATGCAGGCAAAACTGACCAAATTTCAAAAAGACCTTAAAAAATTCAAATTTGAAAGTGTGTACCCCTACTCCGACCCAAATTACAGTGTTCATAAAAAGGACACCAGTAAATCAGATGACTCAGACAGTCACTCCTCAAGTGGGAGTACTACGAGTAATCAAAGTCCTAGACAAAAAGGACGAAGAGGAGGGAGGGGCAGATTCAATTACCCGAATCAACAACCAAGATGGCAAAATTATGGTCATCCGAACAATGGCCCTACACCATTGTTCTACCAGCAACCCCAGTTCCCCATGATGAACTGGAACCCATATATGCACCCTCAATTTCCCTTAAACCACCCACCTATGCCTTTTTTAGGGAGAGGCGGGAGGGGACGGGGACGGAACAGAGGCAACACGCAAGTAACCTGGGAAGACGAAGATGCAGTGGGGAAGCACACCCGCAGCAGAACAGCAACAGCCAGCACGAGCGCAATATAAGTCTTGTGACTAATCTTTCAAAAAAAGTCCTAACCCCAGAGGAGACCAAAGTCCTGGAAAAAGGTCTAGGTTTTGTCCCTACCTCTCGTCCTGACAAATTCCAACTACATTGTGAACTCTCACAATTCTTCAGGAAACCTAAATTAAAGGCTTTTTTTGAATCCAAAGACCAGTCCTTAACAGATGAACAAGAGTTCGATACCAACTTTAGACCTAAATCCACCTTCATGCCACCACCACACACAATACCTGCAGCAATTACTGCTTTTGAACAGGCTGTTATGAAAGATCTGGAAACCACGGAAGACCCCAAGCGGTTTAATAATTTCACGGCTGCAGAACATAAAGCACTGGAAAGCCTAAAAAATGACAGAGAAATTACCATAAAACCAGCCGACAAGGGTGGTGGGATTGTCATTCAGGATACCTCTGAATATGACAAAGTGTGCATGACACTCTTGGATGATAGGACAAATTACTTGCCCCTCTCCACAGATCCGACCACAGAAATGAAAGCACGCATAGCAACTTTTGTACGGGAAGCGGAGACCAATGAGCATATCTCCCCACATGAAGCTGCATACTTAATGGCAGGGGGTCCAACTATTCCCTACTTTTACACGCTGCCAAAAACACATAAAAATGTGTTACCACCTCCAGGTCGGCCAATTGTGTCGGGGATCGGTTCAGTATTGGAACCATTATCTACATTTTGCGATCACTATCTGAAACCGTTAGTGCAGAACTCTAGTACCTACTTAAAGGATACAAAAAGCTTACTCAGACTACTCAATGAGATCTCGTTTGTACAAAACTCTGTCATACTGGTCACCATGGACATAGAGAGTCTGTACACCAGTATCCCCCAGGAAGAAACACTACGGGTACTGGCTGAAGCATTAGACACAGTCAACTGGGAGTACACCACCCCCAAGGAATTCATTTTGAAATGTGCAAGGATGGCACTCAGAGAAAATTATTTTGAATATAAAGGACAACTGTACCTCCAATGCACGGGGACTTCAATGGGGAGCACGTTCGCTCCTAGCATAGCGGGGTTGTACGTGTACGACTTTGAAACTAAACACATCTTACCGACAACAAACCCCTTTGCCTCCTCCATAGCATTATGGAGGAGGTACATTGATGACATTCTCTTACTGTGGACAGGGACTGAAGACAGTCTCTTACAGTTCCTAAGCTGGGTCAATACCCTTGACCCTTACCTGAGATTCACCCACAATCACAGCAGAGAATCAATCGTCTTCCTTGATGTAGTGATCAAGATAGAGGGAACGTCTCTCACGACCGTGACCCATCACAAACCCACAGCAAAAAATAATCTTTTGGAGTTCAGCAGTTTCCACCCAAGACCTCTGCGCGAAAATTTGCCCTATGGACAATTCCTTCGCTTAAGAAGGAATTGTAGTAACATCAATGACTACAAAGTCCAGGCCAAAGAACTAACTGAAAAATTGAAACAAAGAGGATACCCGCAAGGACTTCTTAACAAAGGCCAGACCAGGGCACGCAACCAACCCCGCGATGCCCTCCTTGAGGAGAATGTGAAGACAACAACATAGGTGCCACTTACATGTGTAACCACCTACAGCACCCTCTCAGACACTGTCAAGAAATCAATTAACAAGAATTGGAGAACAATCACAAGTAGCATGAGCAACTGGGAGAAACCCCTTTTCTCCTTCAAAAAGGGCAGGAGCCTTAAAGATGCCTTGGTACATACAAGACCATTACCAAGTTCAAAACCAGCTACTCTCACTAGGTCTGTCACAGAACCCTGGCACTTGCCTCCAATTACTGGTCATTTCCCTTGCACGGATTGTAGTGTTTGCCATCTTACCACCCACACTAAACAACTTCATTTAGAACCCGGTAAAGTGTGGATTCAGAAATCTCATACAAACTGTAACTCTGCAAATGTCATCTATCTGATCACTTGCCCCTGCGCGAAACGCTATGTGGGGATGACTACCCGAAAAGTAAAAACACGCATTGGCGAACACCGTAGCAATATCCGTTGCAAAAAAGTCACCACCAAACTCAGTGAACATTACCTGCAGGCAAATCATACCCCCAATGACATGACCTGGACAGTGATCGAGCAGGTCAGCAGCCTGAGAAACAAAGACAGCATTCTGTTTGAGAAAGAACAGCGCTGGGTATATCGACTCAGCACTCACATCCATGGGTTGAATGATCAAATCCCTTGGACCAGTGTCTTAAAACATTAACTTATTACGAGTCATGATTGTCATTCTCTCTACCTTAATGTACTTTGAGTCATTGCCAATCCTAGCACCCTGTTAATCATGTTCGCTGAAACCACATGACCACAGTGGTCTTGGATTACCATCTACTGTTTAGCCATGTGGTATATATCCCTGTGTATATCACATCTGACTAACTCTGCCTCTAACCAGTCAGATTCCCTTTATCATATCCTCTCTGGTCAAAGCACTCTTGCCACCAGAATTTATGTAACCTAAACACCAACAATGTGCTTTCCAAATACCTGGCACATCATCTAGGGCTTGTGTTCCAAGCCTCGTCTAAACCTCACCAAATCGCTTTCCAATAACTGAAAATAGCTTGGACAATCCCGGTTTCTATTTTCACATCCACGAGAGCTTATGTTCCAAGCCTCGCTCCCATCCCGCGATCTAACTCCACCTCTCGCGGGATTACGCGACTTGCACTCCAAGCCTCATTTTGGTTACCAGCCTCCGATTGGCCCGAGCTCTGTTTCCACTCTCATAACACCGGGCTCGCCCGTCGCTCAGGATCCACGAGATCCAGCGAGGGAACAGCTAGGTGCCGAGAGGGTGCAGAGCGTTGCGGGCGTAAGGAACTTCCCATCGGACATCTACAATTACGATAAGTCGTGTGATTGAGATCATGCCATATCTTTAATTCCTCTGTGTGTGTTTGTTTTTCCCTTCCCAAATAGGGTGTGCCATTGTCGCTCCCACCCCCCTCCTGAGTTCTATGGGGCGTGGTTCATTTCTCTACAAGTGAAGATAATTTCCTTTTCACGCTCTTAGTTTTGTGTGCCTGAACAATTAACGAGTCACGGCCAGCAGAGTCATGGGTATTCATACCGGGGCTCTGCTTTTTCGTTTTTCACCTCAGGGACCACCTCCCCGCCGCCCTATTGTAGGTAGCCATTTATCAACGGGGAGCCACTTCTGGCCTCCCGCACGGATGGACTTAACACTGTAAGTCTCCATTTACCATCCTGTTGCCGTATTTACCACATGCAACAGACCGCGCTGGATTACACTTTTCAGTGCTAGTTGAGGCCCCTCCACCCCGGATTATGGCACAACTTCAACTACGCATCCCATGCATACCGGCCACGGCCTTTGATAGGTATGCCAGCACGTGTCTCGCCACTAAGTTGCATTTATTGCCACTGAAAATGATCAATAATCATTGATTTTATGTTCTCTGTCTGTGTATCTGTTTGTTTGTCTCACTTTTATTTCCACAGACTTCTAGGTTCCTCGTAACAGAGGTAAATCCCCAAACTTACAAGTTTGTTTGTTTTTTTGCACCTTTTTACACATAGTGCTATTTTTAACTTTCACAACCTTTGGCAGGGCGGGCCTTAGCGCGCCCTCTCCTGTCAAGGGGACACTAGCAAACTGGTCCTGAAGAAAGCCCTGTAAAGTCACACATATCATGGGCAGAAACATGTTGACCTTTTTCTAAAAGGGAAACACCAGTATATTTTATTTGGTTAGTTTTCCCTACACATAGCAAGTTTTTACCATGTCAGGTTGACCAGCTAATAAAAGATTTTTTGGTACAACCTTAGACATTTTTAATTTCACTATACTTTTTCACTCTTCACCCTCGCAAGAACCTGCTCCGCAGTCTCCTGGCGTCGTAGCACACCGGGGAGGTACTCGATCTCTCCCGGTGGACCCGATGATGAAGCATGTCACCACTAGGGTGAGAGAGGGTTTCCTGAAAAAATCTTGTATTTTTTCCTGAAATTGGTCTTATCATCTGACCACTTACAACTGGCCTCAGACTTCACGTGCTACAACCACTTTGTACCCCTCCCTGACGGACACTCTTCCTTTGTTTATTTACTATCTAGATTTCGTCATATCCCTGTGCTCTCATCTTTTAAGCACAAGCAAATAAAATATTGCTGGCGAAAAATTGGCTAATTCAATTTTTTACTGCATGGATACAATATTTATGTTTATTTTTTACTGTTGGTGTTTCTAGTTTTTATCCTCTGACTTTGTTTTCTGTCTACTGGTTTTGTCCAGAAATTATGTGCTTTGAATCTTATTTACATTTTTTTATCAGCATACATTCACCATATAAATAAACTAATCTAAACAAAACCAACTGTTCATATTAGATGCTTGTGATTCTATTATTCATATTTGCAAAATGTAAAGTATAATTGGTTTTGGGCCCATAGTGGGGTGAGGAGCGGCAGCACATACCACAAACCAGCCTGTTGGTGTGTAAAAGGCCGCTTTATTGGAAACAGGTGCACCTTACAAATACATAACCTTGGCCTGTGCCGAACAAAACTAAACCTCACCTTAAATATATACTTCCTAACATATACCGCTCCCCCACCCCTAAAATTGGATCCCCCCTGCAACAATTATAAACACCAACTTGCAATTTTCAACTTTCCTACCTACCTACTATATAACTTCTTATATCTACCCAACTGTAAACCCAGACCTCATGAACTCCCCCCTGCACTTTTTATGAAAAACGCCACCAAAAAGGCCTACAAAAAACACACCAGCACCTGTTCCAGCGACAAAAACCCCCATACAACATAACCCCTGATGCACCTGATCCCAAAAAGACCATCTCAAAAAAACCTCTCCTGCACAACGCTACAACCCAGTACCAACCCCCCCAGATCAAAAGGAACCCAGGGCGGGCGGGAGGGAAAAACAGAGAAACCCCCCAGGTCGCCTACAACCGGCTGCTGGGTTACTACCACCAAAATGGTGAGTAGTTTCCCAAAATGTCCAGCTAAATATGTACCCAGCCCAAAGGTGGCCCAAGAAAAGCCCAACCAGCCCAAAAGGAGCCCACAAAGCCCAATCAGCCCAACTGAGGTGCTGGCTGTCCCCCCCCCCCGGGCCAAAACCCCATGGGAGGGCCAGGCCTCCCGCTGGTCGGCCGCCTCTCCCAAGGCCCTATTGGGCCCATAGTGAGGTGTGGAGGGGCAGCACATACCACATACCAGCTTGTTGGTGCGTAAAAGGCCGCTTTATTGGAAACAGGTGCACTTTACAAATACATAACCGTGGCCTGTGCCGAACAAAACTAAACCTCACTAAATATATACTTCCTGACATCCACCGATCCCCCACCCCTAAAATTGGATCCCCCCTGCAACAATTATAAACACCAACTTGCAATTTTCAACTTTCCTACCTACCTACTATACACTTCTTATATCTACCCAACTGTAAACCCAGACCTCATGTACTCCCCCTGCACTTTTTAGGAAAAACACAACTCGAAAGTCTTCTTGACAGCTTTCGACCCCCCCTTAGGCATCCTGTGTCTTAGGATAGCGGCATACTCCTATGGCCTCATCCAGCGCCTCCTTCAATTGCAGAATGTACAACTCCATCCCATACCGAGATAGGTGTACCCCATCTTCCTGAAAAAAGTACACTGCCCCATAGCGTAGTTTCGGATGTTCCATCCCACCCAAACCTTCCTTCTTGCAAAAACACCGCATCTCCCTGGTAATCTTCCCGCGCACCCTATCTATAGCCGCCGGCCTTTCCGCTCCTCTCCATATCCGCCTCTGGACCAATTCTGTTCATATAACATGGCAGCCTGACCACTGGCGCCGCACTTCCAACAAATCCCACTTCATTTGTTTGACTAAAGCCAGTCCCTTGTACTGCACTAAATCGTTTTCCCCTAGGTGTATAACAAGCACATCCGGACACACTCCCCTCCTGACCACTTTACTCAATGCTGGCAACAGCTCATGCCACCGCCTACCCCCTTTTCCTTGACATTGACAAACAACCCTGGATTCAATCCTAGATTCAAACTCTGGTCCTTTTCCCATTCTGCCCGTTCCGCCTGTTTCACAAAGGAATGCCCCACAATGAGGATAGACAGGACAGCCTCCTCCGGCCCCACCACCGCACCTGTAAAGACACATATATGAGCCACAGAAAAAAAGACGCCATCAAGCATGGTTCTCCAACCCCACTCCCTTCAGCCTGATATATGTCTTGTAACAGTCCGACTTCCAACGCCCCAAGCGCATGAGTTCCTCCCTCCCCCAAGCCTGTCTTGCTGCATCCATCGCCGCCCCAATGCGAAACGAGTGCGTCCCAAAACCCTCGGGTCTTCACCCATGGCGAGAAGGGCCTGCCGCAGGACCCCTAACAACTGAGCCGCCGTCACCCTGCTATGGTCGTCCCGACAAAAAACTTCCCCTGACCCCACTTGCCGCGCAGACGCCAACAACCTACCCCAACCCGCCGGGCATACCGCCCCTGACTCCACCGGACCCATCACAACCCACTTCCCCACACCCCAATGGTCGGGCTTAGAGCGCCGTAACCTCACCGCCACCTCCCGGGTTTTCAGTTCCACATCCTCCCACAAGACCCCAGGCCCCCTACTGGTCCCCACCAGCTCCGAGACTCGAAATGCCCCAAAACACATCCACAACATGAGCATGGAAAACAGAACGTTCTCCTC
This sequence comes from Lissotriton vulgaris, assembly GCF_964263255.1. NCBI lineage: Eukaryota > Metazoa > Chordata > Amphibia > Caudata > Salamandridae > Lissotriton > Lissotriton vulgaris. Next base: position 677,886,647 of record NC_141700.1, on the reverse strand, counting down.
CCGGTTGTGGCAAATTGACGGCAAAAGCTGAATAAAAGTGACGAGCAAACCCGCAGTGATGGGCCACCGCCAACACACTCTGGCACCCTTCTCCCGCACCCAACCTTCCAGCAAACGCGTACCCAGTTACCCCTCGGTTTGCGCAAACCCCCACAGACGGCGCATACCCCCACCACAACTTTCCATGCAATCGTCACCTTCAACATCCCTTTGTCCATCATTCGCAGCATATACTGCACCACCTGTTCACACCGCAGCCCACGATCGCCCTGCTGCACCGTCCCACCTTCCCGAATTTCCCACCATGCTTGTTCGTACGCTCTCCAGGTGGAAAACACCACTGGCGCTCTCACCAGCTGTACGACCCGGTCTCTCCCACGTACCACAGCCCCAGAGTCACTGACGTCTTGTGTTTGTCCGCCTCCGTGGCTAGCCCATGGAACCTCTGGCACTGTGAACGAGACAAAGCATCCACAATGTCATTGTCCACCCCGGGAACATGCCGAGCGTGAAACAGAATATCATGCTCCAAACACCTTATAATAAACACCCTCATCAGCTTGAGCACCTGTAGGTCCCTGGTGGACTGTCTGTTAACAACCTGCACCACCGCCATGTTGTCTACTTTAAAAATCACCTGCTTGTGCGCCAACTCTGGAGCCCACACTGTCACTGCCACCACAAGCGGGAAGAGCTCCAAGAAAGCAATGCTCCGTCCCCCGCCTTGATAATGTGGCGGCCATTCCTCCGCACACCACCGCCCCTGCCAGTACAAACCGAAACCACCCACCCCCGCCACATCCGACAAGATGGTTACATCCCATTCCCAGTCCTCCGGGGGCGCTATAGGCACACCAGTGAAGCACTCCAGAAAAGCTTGCCACATGCGCAGGTCCTCTTTTGTCCCTGCTGACAATGGGAGGTGATGATGCGGCAACGTGAGACCGGACAGCGCTAGATTCAGCCGCCTGCAAAATTTACGGCCCGCCCGAACACCGCGACACGTGAAATTCAGGAGCCCAAACAGAACCTGGACTTCCCGAACTGTTACCTTCTGTTTCTTCAACACGCTGTCCACCAATGCCATCATGTGCACCTTCTTGTCCTCCGGCGGGCGTGCTTCCGTGGCCACGGAGTCGAGCTCTTTTCCCAGAAATAACAGCACTGTACTGGGACCCTGCATCTTCTCTGGCGCCAGGGGCACACCCAGGTAACCCATGAGTTCCGTAAAACCGTCCAGCTGCTGCTGGCACTCCGCCAAACCAGGCCATCCCACCAAGAAGTCATCCAGGTAGTGCGTCACCGTCTCATTACCAGTGTGCCAGGAAAATGCCCACTGCAAGAAAGTACTGAAGCGCTCAAACAAGGCGCACAAGATCGAACACCCCATGGGCAACGCCTTATCCACAAATATGACCCCATCAAACTGGATCCGCAACAACTGGTGATCCTCCGGATGCACCGGCAGCAGCCTGAATGCCGACTTAATGTCGCATTTTGCTGTGAGTGCTCCCTCTCCCACCGTTGCCAACAGCTGCCGTGCCACATCCACGGACAAGTACGACACCGAGGACAGCTCCGTCAATATGTAATCATTCACCGACGTCCCTTCTGGTCACGACAGGTGCTGAATCAGGCGGAATTGCCCCGGCTCCTTCTTTGGCACCATGCCGATAGGAGAAATAATCATACCCTGGATGGGCACCTCCCAAAAGGAGCTCGCCATCTGCCTCCATCAGGGGGCGCTTCCCGCACTTGGAGCATTTGTGCCGAAATCGGCAATACTGTCTGCCACACGTGCCCTTGTTGTAATCCCAACACACTCCGACCGCGACGTTTGTGGCAGCCCCTCCTTGTCTCACCCCGCCACGGGTGGAGCGAGCCTGAAAGGGACGAGGCGCCAGTGGCAAGCCGCTGGCCGTGTAGATGGTCTTACCAAACTTTGCTCCCCCCATCATCTGGTGGTCCACGTCCACGTCAATCTCACCGCACTTCGTGTCTGGGTCCCCCGCCGATCGCGCCTGGAACTCCTCGTCATAGTGCGCCCATGCGTAGCCCCCATACGTGACCTGTGCCCTTTGGATCACATCCAGATATTTGAAAAAGGGGGACCACCCGCTCTGGGTACTTCTCACAGTACACGCTGGCGAATATCAAAAACCCAGCTGACCAGTTTTCTATGGTCAGAGGGACCTTTGGCCGTTTCGCCAGTTTCTCCACTTCCTCATTCGACCCTTCCTTCGCCGTCCGCTCCTGATGTAAGAGCTTCAAGATATCCATATAATCCCCTTTCCAAATCTTCTCCTTGGTGGCTAAGGACAAGTGTGCCCCAGGGGCTTAGTGATGCCCATATATGGCAGCCTTACCACTGGTATGTCGTGGCTCACCTTCCCCCATCACCCATCTTTCCACCCCTGTCCGGCTTAGCGTCCCCGGCCCCACCGCTGCTCGCTGCATCCATGCCCACCCCCTTGTCCCTCACATACGTCCCTTTACTAAGTCGCACCCCTTCTTCCTCTCCCTTTGCATCAATGCCCGCGGACACCGTACCCCGGTGGGCCCCGCTCCCTGCTCCGCCACCATCCTTACCTGGCGTCAAGGGGAGCGTCCGCACTGGATCCCGCCGCCTAACCAGTGGGGGCCGCCACTCTCTCCGCTTCGCAACTCCTCGGGCCTTCAAAGCACTAGCAACAACATTACTCTGTTCCCCCGTCCCGCCCCGCCCCGCCCCCGCTCCTCCCGAATCTCCCCTTCCTCCGAGCTGTCCTCGCCATGATCCAGCTGAGTGCCCTCCAGATCCATGTCTTGCCGCCGGCCGCCCCTCATGGGCACCAGCCTACAAAGCCCTGTTTTCTCCCTGTAGGTGCCCGACAATTCACCCAGTCAATACTCTCCCTTCTCCTCTCATCCAGTTCCATTTCGGGGTCCCGATCAGCACTGACGGACCTCCGCCCTCATCCCCCGGTGGCCGTTTCCACCCTTCGGGTGGGGCTGGCGGGGACCTACCACCGCGCCTACAGTAGGACTCTACTGTCCGGTCCCTCATAAGAGTGCGACCACCCGCATAAAGCAGAGCCGGCCCATCTTCTCGGCGGGTCGGAGCTGCATGCTGCTCTCCCGAGCACCTCACCATGCATTCCTGTTGAGAAAAAGGGGTGGAGTCCAGCATACCGGTGTTTAAAAGCCCCCACATCCCCCAAGAGCCACAGCGTCCCCCCACAACCCCTGGGCACCCCCCACCCCAAAGAATGACACCCCCACCGTGCCGTGTGGTCCCATCGCCCCCAATGCCTCACCACTGCTGCCCCGTCCCTCCAATATCCCCCTCCTCCTTCCCTTCGCTCCACACCAAGGACTCCAACTCCTGCCACACTGACCCCCCTCCCCCCCTCCCCCCATTCCCCCAAAGCCCCGCCCCACCACTCCACCCCTGACACTCCCCCTTTCGTCCCCGGTCCACCCCCTGCGGGCCCCTGGCCGCCCCTACCCCCCCACGGGCCTAGACCCCATAGAGTGCGCCATCCCGAGCCCCATGCTCCGCCAGCCCCACTCCCCCCTGGCCCCCGTCTGCCAAATCCTCACCCCCGCACCCCTGTGCCCAGAACCGTGCTCGCTGCTACCCGACCCCACCCTTGGGGACCGTGTCCTGCCCGCCCCCCACACGCCCACCTCCCCCTTGTGCACCCCCCAAAAACACCCCCATCCAATCTGCCCCCACCCCCACCTCCCCCTCCGAGTCTGAGGTGCTAATTAATAAAGGAGATGCCCCCGTCGATCTCCTGTGCGGGGGCATCCTCCCCCATTGGCTCTCCCACCTGTGGCTGCACACCCCTTTTTGGGCTCCGCCCCCCCTGCCGAGCACCACCCCACCCCTCCCGCAACGCCTCTCCCACCGGAGCTACCCCACGAGGTGCCCCCCATCCCCTTTGACAAACTATAATGGTGGCCTCGGCCGTGGCCCGCCACCCCCCGCCCCCTCATCCCGCGAGCTGCCTCCTCCTGACTGCGGCCATGCCGCACAGCCTCTCCCTCCCCCCCGGTCGTGCCCCCCTCCCTCCGCCCCCACCCGCCGCCGCACACGAGGCGGCTCCACGGCCAAAACAGCCACAGCGGTGTCGCTCGCCGCGCAACGCGGCGGCCTTAACTTCACTCCAGGCTGCAAAATATCAGTGCGGCCTGCGTCTTCGAGGAGGCGGAGGGCCTCCATCGCCCTCGGATCATCCATAGCCGCCATCATGCCCCTACCCGCAATTATGGAACTCCACACCAGGCCACAAGCACGACGACGTCCCAGGGCACTCCAATGAATACTCAACGAGCGCTACCCGCCACGCAGCGCGCTAGGCCGGTAAGCCACAGCACTTGGCGAAAACAGCAAGGAAAGCCTCCAAAACCGCCTACGCCACTCAGTAAAACCAAGCAGCCAAACAGCAACGGCAATCCACCTCACAAGGCCAAACTTGAAGGTAAAAGCCAAGTATCTAGGCCCCCAACAAAAACAGAGAAACCCCCAGGTCGCCTACAACCCGCTGCTGGGTTACTACCACCAAAATGGTGGGTAGTTTCCCAAAATGTCCAGCTAAATATGTACCCAGCCTAAAGGTAGCCCAAGAAAAGCCCAACCAGCCCAAAAGGAGCCAACAAAGCCCAACCTATGTACCCAGCCCCAAGGTAGCCCAAGAACAGCCCAACCAGCCCAAATGTAGCCCACAAAGCCCAACCAGCCCAACTGAGGCGCTGGCTGCCCTCACCCCCCACCAGGCCCAAACCCCCCAGGAGGGCCAGGCCTCCCGCTTGTCGGCCGCCTTTCCCAAGGCCCTATTGTATTTAACATTGTTAATATATAATTATTTTAGCTTGGTTTGCTTAATTTTGGAACTGTATTTTAATGAGCTTTGATGTAAAAGAAAAAGAACATATTCAAGTAAACTAAAGAAGATGTAGAGATATTTTATAGGCTAACCATGAGTTAACTAGGGTAAGGGCATCGTATGTCCAGACAAAAGAAACATATCCTCATGCACAAAAATTGTATGATGTGTGTAGCTTCATATGTGCACGTATGACCTCATGTACAGAGATATAGCTTCAGATACACTATAGGCTCATAAGCACACAGGTGTATCTTCATATGATCAAGTAGAGCCTCGACGCGTCCTCATTAATGGATGCATAGTTGTATATCCTTTGCTCAACTATTGCCTTAAACGCATAACAATATAACACATTTCATTTTGATACTGTGTACTATTAAATACTTAATTAATGGTAATAACCTTTATTTTAGTGGGGTCTCCAATGATGATGGTACCCTCATCTGCACAGGTATAGTTATTTTTAGTTCACCTCCATGTGCAGATATCGCCCCAATTGTCTAGCACATCCTTGTAGGGGGTGCAGCCTCAAACGCCCTTGGCGCGCCCCATATGTGCATGTATAGATTCATGTTGCCAGCAGAGATTACTGTGCTTTTACCCGGCGCCTGGCATCTCATAGGAGTCCTCCACTCCAAAGCCATGCTAATTTTAAATTGATAGGCCGATGGTCACATCTCCACAGTTCCTCAGGCTCTGAGGTGGCTACCCATTGTCTTTATGGCTCTCTGTTTCACCTGTAAGGCAGTCCACCTCCAGCACTCTGCCTACCTGAATGAAAAATTCACCATAACTGGGGGCCTTAGAAATACATCCTTCCTGATGCAGTAAATACAAAATAACAAAAGCATTCAACTAAGGTCTCTCAGGCTATGTGCCAAAGTCTACTGCTCTGATCCTGAAGATTTCAGACTCGGTCACCGCTCCTGCCATCAGCAAGTCCTCAAAACTCATCCTTTCAAGGACTGTCCACGAAACTACTGATTCGTGTTTTATTGTATTTTTATTTTTCTATGTACAGTGCTATGATACCTGTAGTCTGGATCCACACTGAATAAATTAATTTATAAATGAATAAATGAGGTTAACATAGCCTCGTATATCCAGCGCAGCCACGTATCAGGTATAGCGTGATACTCCCATATGTGAAAGTAAAGCCCCACATGGCCAGTGTGCTATCCAGAGGTATCAACTCATGGACTCTAGTATAATCTCCCCAATCCTGCCCAACCCCTTCCATGACTGCCCAGTCTCCTGCTCCTCATAGTGAAAGACCAGAATGATGAGGCCTGATGTGAATGGCCTTTAGAATGTCTAGTGGGACAGTGCATGAATCTTGGATCACCTGCGTGGCCATGAGCAGGTGGAAGAGGCCCACTATTTCGGGGAGAACCTAGGTTTCAACCCGGCACTGTTTCAGGTGGTGTGGCTGGGGAGGGGGGGTATGAGGTGGAAGGAGCTGATGGCCACGTTGAACGGCATGGTGCACGGGGGTCGGTGCCCAGATGTTTTGGTTCTCCACTTGGGGGAAAACGATATGGTCAGGGAGACCGGCTTGGTGTTGATGAGGGCTATGCGGAGGGACCTGGCGGAATTGCGGAGGAGCTGGCCTGGGTGTTCAGTGGTGTGGACGGAGCTGGTTCCAAGCAGGGTTTGGCGCGGGGCGAGTCGGCCGCAGGCTGTCGATAAGGCACGAAAAAAGATCAATGTGGAGATGGTCCGTTTTTGTCGACATCTTGGTTACACGAGGATTTGGCACCAGGATATACATTATGACGCACCGGAGATGTTCAGGGGTGATGGGGTGCATCTCTCGAGGATGGGGATGGACCTGTACTTGTTAGAGCTCCGGCAAGTGTTGTCTCGTTTGTTGGGTGTGCGCCGGGAATAGAGGCTGTTGTTGCGTTTCGGGCGCGGCTGGAGACAGGTCAGAAAGGGGGGGGTTTTCTTCGGGGGGCAGGGAAAGGGGGAGGCGGTGTATTCACCGGCAATCCACCTTTCCCTGGGTGGCGGAGTTTTGGTGGGGATGTTGGCCAAGTTTGGCTGGAGTTCGGTTTTTGGCGTTAAGTTGGGGAATTGGGGACCGGGAGCGGGGAAAGGGGTAAATAGTTGGGGGTTACATTAGAGGGTAGTTTGGTTACAGTTGCAAGAGGACAGACAGGAAGGTAGCATTTGTGAGGGTTTGGAGTTATTAGGTAGGGGACAAAGTTGGATACTCAGAGGATGTAAAAGCTGTGATATATATATATATTGTAATGTTGCGGGTGGAGGGATATTATCATGTGGGTTCTTAGGGGTGGAGGGAGAAAGAGAAAAAAGGGGGGTCAGGTAATTTGATGTCTAGAGAGGTAATAGTTTTGTGAGGCGGTTTGCCAGTTGGGAAATAATGTGATGTGCTCCTGTTTCAATAAAGCGGCCTTTTTCACACACAAAATGGTAGTCGGTCTTGCTTGCCTCCCTCTCCCCCCTCCCAAGAGGGGTTTGGGAGGCAACCGAGCCGTGAGGTCTGCCCCCGGGCAGTTTTGGGAGGGGGAGGGAGCGCAGCATGGGCGCTGCCATTTTGCCGTTTGGGCTGCCTTTTGTTGGAACCAGGGGCAGCCCAAAGCGTACGTTACGCCAGTGTCGGCGTGGGGGTATATATTGCGCCACACCACATTCCCAGCCACCATTTTAGGTAACTGTACCTGGTGGCTGGGAGAGGAGATAGTTTTTGGCCCGCCCTCCCACCCTAATTTTGGGGGTTTTCTGTCTGGCGGCTGTGTTGGAACAGGTACACTGGGGAGGAATATGTTTGTATGTTTCGTCGCTGGAAGCAGGTGCAGGCGAAGTTTTGGTGGGGATGTTGGCCAAGTTTGGCTGGAGTTCGGTTTTTGGCGTTAAGTTGGGGACTTGGGGACCGGGAGCGGGGAAAGGGGTAAATAGTTGGGGGTTACATTAGAGGGTAGTTTGGTTACAGTTGCAAGAGGACAGACAGGAAGGTAGCATTTGTGAGGGTTTGGAGTTAATAGGTGGGGGACAAAGTTGGATACTCAGAGGATGTAAAAGCTGTGATATATATATATTGTAATGTTGCGGGTGGAGGGATATTATCATGTGGGTTCTTAGGGGTGGAGGGAGAAAGACAAAAAAGGGGGGTCAGGTAATTTGATGTCTAGAGAGGTAATAGTTTTGTGAGGCAGTTTGCCAGTTGGGAAATAATGTGATGTGCACCTGTTTCAATAAAGCGGCCTTTTTCACACACAAAATGGTAGTCGGTCTTGCTTGCCTCCCTCTCCTCCCTCCCAAATGAGATTTATGTACTTCACTCTGAAGATCCTGTGACCAACAGCGTATTTGGGTGTGTTTTTGTTTTGGTACAAGTTATTTTGAATTTCCCAAGTGGAGACCTACAAAGTTAGATGTGCTTCATAAATAGCCATTGTCCTGATGATGGTCCACGGCACTTTTAGTAAATTACCAAAACGTCATTGATCCATATCATCGAAATTGTGGTTTTGATTGTCATAATTCCATGCTGTGTATATACAGAGTGAATTGACAACTTAGTACTGGTGTACAACCCTGCATTCAGCTACGCCACTGTATGCATGTATCAACTTATAAAATATGTTTTGCAGAGCCACTTGTCATTTGTCTGTGATGTATGTGTGTTCCTTGTCCACACTAAATAGAAAATGTTCTTTTACCAGCTCTAGGATTCCTCATTGCAAACAGTCATGAGTTCTATCTGAGGGCTCAGCCCCTAATTCATGAAACATTTGACCAATCCCGGCTTTTTAGATAACAGCACTTTTCATTCTTGTATGTATGTATGTATGTATGTATGTATGTATAGGCATTTATATAGCACACTACTTACCCGGAGGGTCCCAAGGCGCTTCAACCACTGCGAAACCCTTCCTGGCTTCCCTGAGAGATGGTCCCTTAATGGGTATCTCCAGGGTGAGACCAGGCATCCCCGACGGTCTGGTGGGGCCGTTAGTGAAGATGAGGCAAGCTAATGCCCAGAGTTGCCGAGTGTGATCGCTGATCAGAGTGGGCACCGAGGGGAGAGAATTATCGAGTCCGCTGACCCTGGTCCAGAAACCTGCCGCGCCGGGATTCGAACCCTGGTCCCGGGCCGTCCTCTGCTCTCGGGTCTGCCGCCTCTAACCAGTGAGCCACACTACTCCTTCTTGGACTTCTAATTTCTCTCATTACAACTATGGACCAAACAGTCCAGAATACAGCATGCAATTTGACTAAAAACTGGATGCTGGTTGGAAGTGTCACAGAAAGTATGGGGCCACTTGACATCTATGGACTGTGCACCGGTCGCAGCTGCTGCCAATGGACAGTGGCGGCAGCGGGGGGGATAAAAAAATGTTTTTAAGCGATTACCTGATGCCGACCGACCCGCCACCTCGTGCCTCAGTGCTCTTCTGTTCTTTCTGCTCCCAGCATGCCCATCACAGACTCCCCATCCAATCCAGATGCTCCTCTCATGCTATGGAGCGACTTGGGGATTGGCCTGAGCAAGCTGGTTTGATGCTCGCTCAGGCACAGGGAGTCTGTGCTCTTTCTCCAAACACAGCCGAGTTCGAGAAATCTAAATGTGCATGTCTGTTTGGCCAGCCTAAAACGACCGGCCAAACAGACATGCAGGCTGGCCAAACAGACATGCACATTTACAAGTGCTCACCACTCCTCCTCCCAGTCCCTGCCCTGTCAACAATGGATTGCCTGCCCCGCCTTAGACTCGGCAGCATCGGCAGTGAAAAATAAAATGTTAATAAAAATCGTTATCTTATCGTTTTGATCAGGGCACAAGCCCTAAAAAAAGAAGTGTAGGGACGCTGTCCCCGGAAGTGCCGTCACGACAGGAAGTGACGTCACGAAAGGTGCCGAGCTCCTCGTCCAGAGAGGCCAAAGAGTGAAGTCCAGCTGTTTGGCAGGGGGGACGGCGTCCCCCTGGTAAAATAAGTGGGGGGACGCCTTCCACCCGCGTGGTACCCCGACTCGAGCCCTGGTTATTATTTTTCATTCTAAGCTAATTGGGAGGACACTCCTCCACCATTACAGAGGAGCTGCCCCTTCTGTGCACTTGTGCTTGTAGTATATTTCACACTAAATCTGGCAGCAGGTGCTTGCATGTGAACCTGGGGCTCTACAGTAAAATAATGCTAAAGTGAAAAATTGTACAAGAGAGGGCTAAAGAATCAACTTCAGGATTTTGCTGGTTTTGCATTTGTACTTTATATGTATTAATCTAATCAACAAAAAGATTTCCCTTCGGTATCTCTTACCTGTCATGATATCGTAATTAAGGGAGTGAAATGTATGTTAACGCACTGTATTATAATGTAAAATCAGCAACATATGAAATATTTTATATTAGATTTCCTAATTGCGAAAATTAAGGAATCGCAATTAAGAAATCGCAAAAGGCTATGCATCAAGAAATCACAATTTATTTAGTGATTTCTAATAAATCCTTAATTGCGATTCACAATTTGCGAATCGCAATTAAGGAATCCCTTCCCATTGATTCCTATGGGCCAAGAGGCCCATAGGAATCAATGGGAAGTCATTCACAATTTGCGATTTGCAATTTGCGAATCGCAAATTGACAATGCAAATTGATAATGCAATTTCAAGGGTGCAGGGGGGGTCCTGCACCCCTGAAATATAACTTTAAGTGCATTTTTCACACACACATGCCCCAAGGGCATGTGTGTGTAAAATGAAATTAAACTTTCAAAAATGCACTTTGTGCATTTTTGAAAGTTTTTGCAATTTACCATGAAGGTCAACTTCATGGTAATTTACCTCTCCCTATTTGCGAATTCGCAAATTTAAAATGTTCATGCATTGCATTTAAGAAATCTCAAATTGCGATTTCTTAAATGCAATCGCAATTTTAGAAATCGCAACATGATTGCGATTTCTAAAATTGCGAAAAACATGATGCATCCCAATTTTGTCAATTACATTCGCAAATGGATGAAAATTGCGATTCACACCGTTTGCGAATGCAATTGACAATGATGCATGTGCTTGCTAGTCTCTTTCTTACGTGTCTTTTTTTAAATGATTCTTTATTACATATTCATGCAGTACACCCCAATCTGCCCCAATCAATGCCAATCCAACCCACCTCACCCCACATCAATCTGTTCCACTCAATCCAATCCACCACAGACCTATTCAGTCCACCCCAATCCAATCCAAACCACCCACCCCAGTCCAATCCACTCCAATTTACCACACACCAATCCTCTCAACCCACCCCACTCCAATCTGCCCCACTCCAATCCAAAACAATCTGCCCAACTCCAATCTTCTGCACTCCGATCTGCCCCACTCAATCCAAAACAATCCGCCCCCACTCCAATCCAAAACAATCTACCCACTCCAAAACAATCTGCTCTGCCCCACTCCAATTCAAAACAATCTGCCCCACTCCAAAATAATCTGTCCCACTCCAGTCCAAAACAATCTGCCTCACTCTAATCTAAAACAATCCGCCAGACTCCAATCTACCCCAATCCAATCTAAATTAGTCTTCCCCACTCTAATGCAAAACAATCTACCCACTCCAATGGACCCCACTCTAATCCAAAACAATCTGGCCCTCTGCAGTCTGCTCCAATCCAATCTGCCCCACTCCAATCCAAAACAATCTACTCACTCCAATCCACCACACTCCAATCTGCCCCACTTCAATCCAAAACAAACTGCCCCACTCCAATCCATCCTACTCCACTCTGCCCCACTCCAATCTACTCCACTTAAGCCTGCCCCAATCCTACCCGCATCATTTTAATCCAAAACAGTCTGCCCTACTCTAATCCACCCCACTCCAATCTGCACCATTGAAATCCAAAACAATCTGCCCACTCTAAAAAATAATCTGCCCTACTCCAATCTTCCCAACTTCAATCTGCCCCACTCCGATATGCCCCACTCCAATTCGCACCACTCCTATCCAATCAAATCCAACTCACCCCAATCCACCCCACTCCAATCCACCACACTCCCTCCACAATCCACCCTACTCCTATCCAATCCACCTCAATCCACCTCACTTTAATTCAAACCAATCTACCCCACACCAATCTGCCCCACTCCAGTCCATAACAATCTGCTCACTCCAATCCAAAACAGTATGCCCCACTCCAATCCAAAACACCCTGCCCCACTCCAATTCAAAACAATCTGCCCCACTCCAATCCAAATCATTCTGCCCCACTCCAATCCAAATCAATCTGCCCCACTCCAATTTGCCCCACTCCAATCCAAAATAAAGTGCCCAACACCAATCAGTGCCCTCTGTTGGACCTGGCCCTTTTTGCAGGGTTATCCCCAAAAGTGTCACCTTCTTCCTCATGTTTTCACCACCCTCTTTTTGTTGGCTTTAGGGACTCATGGTACTTTACCACTGCTAATCAGTGCTAAAGTGCATATGCTCTCTCCTCTGAAAACATTGTATGATTGGTTTTGCCGTGATTGGCCTATTTGATTGACTGAAAGGTCCCTAGTACAGTGTGCTACATGTGCCCAGGTCCTGTAAATCAAACACTATTAGTGGGACTGCAGCACTGGATTGTGTCACCCACATGAATAGCCCTTCAAACATGTCTCAGGCTGGCCACTGTGCTGCCTGTGGGTGCAGTTTTAAACTGCCATTTAAACCTGGCAAGCTCAACTACTTGCAGGCCCAAAAACGTAGGCCCTAGGTTGTCCCAGGGGCAGGGAGCAGTGCAATTACAAGGTAGGACATGTACTTGTGAGTTTTACCTGTCCTGGTAGGGGAACACTGCTAAGTTGATTTTTCACTACAGCATGGCCTATCTCTCTTATAGGTTATAATTGGAGCTGCCTTGTAACAAGTTACAAGTGTATCTTCCAATTGAGATCAGATGGAAAATTGGAGTTTGGTGTCTCGGGACTCACAATTTAAAAACACATCTTTTAGTGAAGTTGGTTTTTAATTGCAGGTCTGAAATGCCACTTTTAGAAAGTTTAAAACATTAAGGAATTATCTGACCACTTTTTTAGTCGCTGCTATTTTATTTTAAGCAGACTAAGAAACAATGTATTATTTTCTTAGTTCTACCAATTAATTGGCAAACATTTAACACTTTTTCAATACATTTTTTCTTATTCAAAAACAAGTCATGACAAAAACGATGCACTTTTGAATCTCCAATAAATAAATATGCTTGTGCACCATATATTTACATTTCTATGATCGCATCTTTAAACAAAATTAAATGTGTAAATCCAAACAACTTATAAACTGTAGAAAATAAAGTTACACCATACACAATTTGTCACAAACAACAGTACTGAATCATTGCCGATTATCTCCAATAACATTAGTTGCCTATTTCTTTCTGAGAGTTAATAACCATGGGGATATTGACTGAGAGCCACTATTAATTGTTATTCCTCATGGCTTTTGACTTTGCGACGTATTTCGAATTCCTATGTCAATTGCAGGATTCTCCTAAGGGCTCCGAGAAGTCAGGCTAAACTAAAGAGGAAATTTGTAAAGCATGTGCACACACACATTAACACAGTAAAACACCACAAATGCACTCTGCACCAGTTTAGATAATTAACCAGTATTTATCTGAGTAAAGCAAGACCAGGATGACAGAAATCTAACTTACACAAGTCAAGATATGAATTTCCAAAGATTACATCAAAACGCAGTGCTTAGAAGTCTTTAGCTTCAACTCAAATCTACGACACTCTACTCCCCTACTATACTCTACTACACTCCACTATACTCTACTTCAACAAATCCAGTCTCTAACACTCTACTTCAACAAATCCAGTCTATAACACTATACTCCCCCACCCCACTCTATGACACTCTACACCACTAACTTTAAGATGTGCTGAACAGTAGCCACACTGGTGTACAACATGGCAAAAATCACATTGGCAAAGCTAATAGCTCTTGTATGGGGGAGACCTATTGGCTTTGCCAATGCTTTTTTCACTATCCAAAGGGCAAATGTGTTGGCGTTGTTTGCACATTCTGTTGCGTGCCTGCTAAGGGGTGTATGCATCAGCCATGTTGTTTTGTTTGTTTTGAACACTGCTACTGACTATTCATCATATGAGAATTTAACCCACTCTGCTCAAGTTGTTCTTGCTGGCTACCACTTAGGCAGCACTGCATGTAAGGCAGAGCACATCACAAGCTGCATGAATCAATCTAATTTTCTTAAAATAAATCACAACTTTGCTCTGTTTAGTATCTGACAGAAAATATTTCTGAAATGCTTACATTAAATGCAAACAAGTTTTACAAGTTTCTTCCACAACTGCGTTTCTCTCTTAAATCCTGCTTGACACATTCACTTGCAAATATAAATCTGCTCGGAGTCGATGTTTACAACATTGCACAATTTATTTGTTTTGCTTTCTTTTCACTCATTTTTCAGTCTGACGTAGTGGGTCTTACTCTTAACCCCTTGTATGCTGGTGAGGAACCCCAGCCGTCACGCTCCGCGGTGCTCGTGTGCTGATGACGGCTGGGGTTCGTCACGGCCCCGCCCTGTTCGTTTGTTTACCGCACAGCGGCGGAAACGGGCCAGCAGCGAAGGGGTTAAACAAAATATATTTTTTGTTGGTATTAAACGTGAAAACAGGATTCCATCTTTGTTTTTGCCGCGGAAGCTGTTTTTTGACAGACTGTGCATATTTCCGGCAGCATAGACTGCACGGTGTAGCATGCAGCCCTTGTCAAGGAAGTCTTCCGTAAGGGTGAAGTTGGGAGCTGTTCAAGAAAGAGGGCAGACTGCAGCTGTATCTGGAATGTTTTCTGTATTTACAGATTACAAAGAGTTACCAAGAAAACATTTGCAGCTAGTCTTTTCCAACTCAATCTAAGATTTATTGGGTCTGGATCACAAAAATTATGCAAACCAGGGCAAAATATTTATTTTTAATTTACATTGCACTGCAAAACTTGTTTTATGCTAAAAAATTGTCCAAAAGCAAAGCAAAATATTACTTGACGCTGTTTTGCATTACTTTGCGTCAGGGGTCATTTCATGAGTGGTACATGGGTGTTCTCATGCAACCACCTAAAGCAAAGCTCTATATACTAATAATAGTACACAGGATTTTGCACCAAAATATAGCGTCTTTTTTTAGAGTGCAGTTAACTGTGAAAAATGGTATTTCTCTAAACTTTTGCGACTTTGTATGTGTGCTGCACAGTACAAAACACATCAAAAGTTTTAAAGTTTATCGAGACATAGCATTTTGTACTGGAATGATACCCTTCCTATGCAAAACCTATGTTAGACATCACGGGACAGATGTACGACAATTTCATTTTGTGAGTCGCCAATTGTGACAGTGTCTCAGACACTGTTTGCAATTCCTAATGGAGTCGCAAAAGACCTACTTCTTGTTAATGAGGTAGGTTGCAATTTGCGGCCCCTCAGGAATCTTACCTATCACAGGGATGGAGGCCTGCTGGGGACAGCAGAACACCATGTTTGTGTTTACTTTTTTAAATGAAGCAACTTTTTTTTTCAAGTGCAGCCTGTTTTCCCTAAAGGAAAACAGGGTGAGTTTAAAAGAAAAAAATGAAGAGTTTTCTTTAAATTTTTTAAGGGCAGGCAGTGGTCCCTGGGGACCCCTTCCCGTTTGCGGCTGGCTTACCACCTACTTGATGTAGGTGGTAATTGCAATTGTTTTGCGATCATTGGAAATGCCATCCCTTACAAATGAAATCATACACCCCTGCAACAGCGCTTAACACTCAGGCTTTACACTATAAACGCAAAGCCAGACCTATGTGCTTTATCACTGTCTGTCCTGCAGATTGATTCATCTAGGCATCAAAGGATGAACACATGTTGAGTCTGGCCTCCTCGCTCGTCTGGTAGAGAGGATTCCTCACAGAGGGCATGAGGCCTCTCTACACACTGGCAGATTGTGGGAGGCCTTAGCAGGAATGTGTGACAGCTGTAGAAAGGGATAGGTCGAATCTGTGCCAATTAATTGAGCTGTCTGCCGGTGTGCCATAACTGATCTTGCATCGCCCCATGCACTGCTGTGGTCTGCCATGGATGGTGAAAAAGAATGCTTTTTATGCTGCTGGCAGACTAATTGGCCATTAGCAACTGATAGTAATAATAACTAGTCTGTTATTGTAACAAAGACTTTTCTATATGGTACTCAATTTACCATGACCTGGGAGAGTGATCAACTCCTCCCTGCAGTAAGAAATGACATTTGTGTTATAGTGTAAAAAGAAGCACTGACAAAGGCAATAGGTCTTGGGTGGCTGCAAACCCTTTGGCACTGCAAGCCCGAAGAATCCGCACAATTCGCTTTTTCCCTTTGGTGGCTACCATTGTTCCCCCTATCTCTGACGGGAACGCCCCTCGCACCCTATTCACCGGTCTGTAGCCCATTGCGACATCAAAGTTACGCATAGTGGAGACATCCTCCAGCCCTGGCTGCTTGTAATAGCCCCTGGTAGGCCGTGCAGTATTCACCATTCTCAGCAGGGCTTGGCATCCCCTCCTAAGTCATTTTCCATGAGACTTCACAGCATAGCCCACCCTGATTTTAGAATGTTAGACCTTGCTGCTAGCAATGCCTACTACTTGTTAATCCTCCCAAACCTTTAATGTAGCAATCTTGCCAAATTTGTATAACTACCTTAAAGTAAACAGAGTGGGTAGATTAGAGTCCCTTTTATTGGCAGTCTATTTCGTAAATTAGGATTTTAGAATCGTTTTGAAAGATGTAAAGTATAAGCATTTTTATGATGTACTAAACTGATAGATGTATGCATGATCGGATTAATTAAGACATCATTTGGCTTTGTTTTGTCTCATCTATTTTTATGTGATTTTGCTATATTATTATGGTTTTAAATAACTAGAAACAAGAAAAATGTATCTTTTGTAATTCATATTTTGTTTTGTTATGGTTTTTGTAATTTGGGGAGCTGCCGGGCCTTTGCCAATATAATAAAAAAACAGTAGCTAAAAGTACAAATATTTTTTGGTCTCGAAAAGCATGATTGCTATAGTAATCTGTGGTACTGAAGTTGACTGTTTTGTGTGAGTATGTGCTCCTAGTGAAAAAGCATAATGCCATCACTCACAGTGAAGCTAGCCCAGTGCTTAATTTGAGCCAGTGGTTTCCGGTGCTCAGCACAGCACTTAATTGGCAGCACCTGCACTTATGGCAGTCTGCTGCATGGTGGGCTGCTTGTCTCATTTAGAGAGAGTGTCAAAAACACAAGAGGGGGGAGTGTAGAGGTCAACAGAATAGGGGACCGATCCTCCACGGCACTATGTTACTAATCAAAAGAGGTACCCCCAAGACAGAGACGTATTTTGTATATTTGCAGAAATACAGGTAAAAAAGAAAATGATTTTTCTTTTCATAAAACCCTCACCCAGCCGGGTTTCCTCTTGGTGATAGGCTTCATCATTGGGTCCATCCCTGCCCTCTGCGGACAGGGGCATGCTGTAACCTACGAATAGGTGGGAGCACTGAATTGTAAAATGATTGGGTGTACCTATACACCTAACCACTTATGATGAATTAGAAGGGAGTGTTTTTTTTTGCAAAAGTAAAGAAAACGGTTAAAAATACCAGATTAGTAGGTCCAAAAACAATTTTATTTCCTTCGCCCAAAATAGTTTGCTAAAATCTGGGGACGTGTGGGAAAAATCCTACGCATTAATACCTATTGTTTCCCTTTCGTTGGTCGACTAGTTTTATGCCTCTCCCCAAGGCATTTCATCAGGACCTAGAAAGGAGAACTGATGTTCCCACTCCTGGTGTCACACTAAAGACAATAATAATCAAAAATATACATACAGCACCAAATTGGCTTCCGTTTAAATTTCAGAAAGATTTAAAATGCGACCATCATTGGGCCCCATGAGTCCATCAGGGAGTTAAAGGAGGGACGCATATAGTGAGACCTCCGTCAAAGCTACTCCCTCTCCCTGTACCTGACCACTTTCCCCCTGGGAGCGGTCAGGGGTTTTTCCACACATCCCCAGATTTTAGCATACCATTTTGGGGGTAGGAAATAAAATAGTTTTTGGACCCACTAAATTGGTATTTTTAACCATTTTGTTTACTTTTTCACACAAAAAAACACTCCCTTCTAATTCATCATGAGTGGTTAGGTGTATATGGATAACCAATCTTTTTACAATTCAGTGCTCCCACGTATTCATAGGTTGCGTTGCAGCATGCCCCTGTCCATAGAGGGCAGGGATGGACCCAATGATGAATCATGCCACCAAGGAGAAACGTGGGTGGGTGAGGGTTTTATGAAAATAAAAATCCTTTTCTTTTCTACCTGTATTCCTGCAAATATTCGAAATACTTCCCTGTCTTGGGAGTACCTCATTTAGAGAGAGCACAACAACAGTTGTTTACTAATTCAATATATGTTAAAAATGACTAATACCTGCCGCCCATGCTAATCTATAGCTTTGGGGGCATTGGATAGTCTGAATTGTCACACTGGTAGGAGTGTGATGGTTAGTAGCTGGTTTGGCAATGTTTTTGGTAACACTAGCAGGGGCAATGGGTAGTGAAGGCTGAAGTGGCCTCCTGGTGAGGGCCCTGGCACTTAATTTTTTACAAACTAAGCACTGAGGCTAGCCAGAGACTGAAGTTCGCTATCAAACTTTCCATGCTGTAGAAGGACATAAAAGAATTTGAATGACACAACAACAATGAATGAAGTGGGCGACATAAAACCCCATGTAAGAAAGTATATTACATAGTGGTGGCCGCCAATATGTAGTTATAGTTAGGTCAGAGTTTCCATAGGAAGAGAGTTTTTTTGTTTGTTAATAACTCTGTCATACTTTGATGAATCTGCAAGAAACCTTCCAACAAAAACTTCACCCACCTCAGCTCCTTGCTAGAAAGTTTCAGGGAGTACACTACTCTCAGAACCATGCTATAGAAATATAGTATTGTAATTGGAAGACCGAACCTCCTAAAGAAGTTCAATATAACAAGAATCATACAAACCAAAAGCTCTGCTGTGGCTACGCAGAACAAGAGCAAAAGAATCTGATGTTCTGAATATAATCTATGAGTGTCTCTATCATGCATTAGAAATCAGGTATGTGTAAGCACAGATTTATGGAAACAACATTAGGACACAATTAATAAAAGACTCACACAAAATGTAGATAATTTGGATATTGTATTAAAGAGCCAACACCAATGCATGTAAGTAACATTTTAAGAAGTTTACTCAGGAGTCTTACAAAACATAGCATACAATCACACATTTAGCCAACATCTATCTAGTGCTGAATACAAAAATCCATAAAAGGATGATTTACGGCAGGATTTCATACCACCAATAAGGGTAGGACGATTGTTCAAAGAGTTCTCTTAGCATTGCTAAAGGATCAAGTTAAAGCCCACAAACGAAAAGTCCTGAATAATGGACAAGGGGAATGTGAATTGAGCAATATTCAGGAACGTTCAGGTGTGCTCTCTCTCCAGACAACTCCAAATTGACCAGCAGGCAAGTTCATCAGCACTTGGAAAAGGCAAGGGCATAAGAAGTCCAACGCTATTTATAGTGAAGTAGGCAATTGAGAGAGATTCCATTACTCCTCCTTGGTGAGTCAACTTTTTATACTCCAAAAAATCCATCTGTGACACTCTGTCACACCACAATGGTCTGATCATCATGTTTTCATTCTTCTGCTCTTAAGGTACAAAACAGATACTTCAACATATTTTCCCATGTCACTCATGACAACGACTGTCCATTTTGTCCTCACGGGTTAGTTAACAAAGAGCTTATTTAGATTGTTGCTCTTTATGTATTAAGTCAAGAGGTCAAGTTCCCATCAATTCACTCACAAAGGAATGTGGAAAAGGTATCTGTTTACTTAGGAATATTGCATAAAAAAGAACAGATAGAGCAATATTTGAGGAAACGTATCAAAATTCCAACAGGCTATGAAATAACGGAGGCCTAAGGGAAAAAAGCAACTTAATGCATTTAGGCACGTATGTCTGTGAGTATAAATCTACCATACCCCCAATGCACAATATCCTCATTTGATATGCCAACCTATTTCAATCATCTTCCTGAATATCACAATATTTGCAAATCCAGTAGCAAAGCAATGTATACCGTTTATCGGTTATGTTTTTTTAAAGAAACTTTAGTGGTATTTTCCATTTATTCATTCATTGAGACTTTATTTCGGCTATTGCAGCCATAAAAGCACATTAAAAAACATTTTTTTACAACCACATAAAAATAGAATCAGAAGGGTAATCAATTGTCAGGTACATAGTTGAATTGTACACAAACAAATATAAACTTACATTTAGGGAAGTTGGCCAATGAAAAACCGTAACTATGGGAGATCTAGTTTTCTATAAACTTCTTAAAAATATAATTTAGTATCTAAATAATAAAACCATTTAAAAATGTCATATAAAACTATGTCTAAAGCCCATCATCATCTAGCAGCTATTAGGTTTATTTCAATCGATTAATCAACCAGTGCCTACACTAATGAGCATAGATCTGACGTTATCCGTGATCAATGAAAAAAAAAACGGGTAAGTCGGTATGTGTTATAAATTCTCATAACAGTGTTCAAGCAGATACCTTCGCTTAGACCACATTGCAAATAGGAATTTTGAGATCGCAACAACGAAAACTGGGTCAGTATCTGTTTTTAAAATCCTAAAAAATTCTACATAGTTTCAGATGCCCAGGTTTCTGCAAAGTTGGATCACCCACTTAGATTTGGGCTTCTTGTAAGCCAAGCAGAAGAAGACCACGTAAATCACGGTTTCTTCCTCCACTAAGCACCCAGGGCAGGGACGACCTATAGCGCCCGCCCACCTTTTAGTTAGGGAATTGAGTGGTAGCGTCCCATATCTAAATTGCAGGAACAGCTTTTTTGCTAGAGGAGGCTGTATGTCATCTAACACCTGCTCAAATTTATACTGGCACTTGATATCCAGGAACGCATAGGTTAGACTAGAAGGATTAGCCATCCGGAAAATGTGTGTCAAGTTGTGTTCTTTATTGGCGCTAGCTAAACATTTTTTAGAAATTTCTGCACATGTCACTTCGGGTGCATTCCATAGGTCCTCCCTGCCCATTGCTTGAAATAAGTCCCTGATAAAAGACAGCCAGGGAATTCTACCCGCCCCAAAGGTAGACAGTACCACTTTTAATTCATCCCTATAGGTGACCAACTCTGGCGTGCTCCACAGCCGTCGCCAATACAGCAGTGGGCGCGATGACATTAGGTCCGGCAGATGTCCAAATCCATCCTCAATGGTACTAGGGGTGTGTTTTTTGGCAGACTTAGAATCTGTCTCATGAAGCTATTTTCAGTTAATGTGAGGACCTTCGCTGAGCAATGGCCAACGCAATTCTGCCCCATACTGTTAGGCTTCACCTTTGCCCAGAACACTGCAGGAACGAAGTATGGCCCAACTCACCACCTGCACCCCTAAGCTGCTCTCTGGAAACAACACAGCGAGCAAGCAGATGAGCACAGGGAGTGTGAGGGAAAAAGAATCCAGGAGACTGTCGATCGCTAGTTGGACCACCCCAGAGAACAGTTACTGTCACAGTAAGTCTGCACCTAGAAAACAAAACACCAGATTACCCAACTACTCTGACTCAATCAAAGAACTCCCAATCCCCTTATCAATGACCATGCAGCAACAATAAGCACAAACATGACTCTTACCGGTCCATGGTGTCAGCGTAGTCCCACTGGGGAGTCATGCAATCCACTCATGTAAATGGGGTTTAAACGTATCCGTTGGAAAACGTAATAATATGCAGCTCCCAAATGCGTCTCCAAAGGAATACAGGGGAAAAAAAGTAAATGTGTAGACATAAAAAACCCCTATTGATAAGTCTTGAAGTCCCAGATAAGTTTAAAATCAAGGAGGATATCGAACCAGACCGAAGCGTAGCAGCCGCTACCTTCCTTGACCTCCAGACGCGGAATAGATCCAAACTTTTGCATAACAACGTGGTCAGGTTCCAAAAGACGCGGAAGCGGGAGCCGCGTCTTCGTCACACCGCTGAACGGCTTTCCCAGACAAGCCGTCGGCAAACTTCCACGAACCACCGGGATCCAAGGGAGCAATCCCAAAGGGTATTGGAGCCCCGATAACCCTAACAGAAGGCTCTGTGCTAGGGAGCAATCAGAACCAGCATTAAACGGAACATGGGCCAAGGAAAGGTAAGGGACAAAAAGAAGGGCAGGAACAGAACCAGTCCAAGGAAAAGAAACACGAAGGAAGGTGGCCATAGACACAAGACTCAGGAGCCCGTGAGTAGAAGGAAGCAGAAAACCTCTGCTAACACAGGAACCAGACCTGGAGTTGAATCCCAACATCGGCAACGAAACCAAGCACTGAAACAGGGGCGTGCTCAACATTTAACCCATAGCCAGGTAGGTCATGTGATGCTG
The DNA here is from genome assembly GCF_964263255.1 of Lissotriton vulgaris. Taxonomy (NCBI): domain Eukaryota; kingdom Metazoa; phylum Chordata; class Amphibia; order Caudata; family Salamandridae; genus Lissotriton; species Lissotriton vulgaris. The sequence continues at coordinate 677,864,287 of NC_141700.1, read as the reverse complement.
CATACATGGTCAGAGAAAGAGGACTGACGCTATTCCTAACAGTACCTCCCCCCAAGGACCCTCCCCACCGGACGGGGCTTAGAGGGATGGTGCAAGTGAAACAACTTAACCAACCTGGGAGCATGAACCCCACCCGCTGGTTCCCAAGTACGGTCCTCAGGAGAATACCCCTTCCAATCTACCAGATAATATAGTCAGCTTCTCCTACGTCTGGAATCCAATATAGCCTGGATCTCAAATTCATCCTGACCGTCAACTAACAAAGGGGGAGGGGGTGGCAACACCTGGGCAAACTCAACATAGGGTTTCAACAGCGAAGTGTGGAACACTGGATGGACTCGATATTCCACATGCAACTCAAGCTTCATAGCTACAGGATTAATAACCTGAGTGATTGAAAAAGGGCCTAAGTATCTGGGCTGCAATTTACGGGACCCCTGCATCATGAGGTTTCTGTTGGCCAACCACACACGCTCTCCAACTTTATATGGAGGAGCCGGCGCCCTATGAGTATCCGCATGTGCCTTCATTGTGGCTTTAGCCTCCAACAACGTATCCCTGGCCAAATATCACTCAAGGCCTTACACATTTCGTCTATGGCTGGCACGTGTCCCGTGGGCTGGATGGCCATGGCTCTTGGGTGATATCCCATTGAACATAAGAACGGAGTCATACCCAGGGCAGAGTGCAAGCTGTTATTATATGCAAACTCCGCCAAGGGTAGAGCCGTTACCCAGTCACAAGAAAGGGAAGACACCAGACATCTGAGATATTGTTCCATGGTTTGATTGGTGCGCTCAGTCTGCCCATCAGACTGCGGATGATAGGCAGAGGACATCCGTATCTCCATATTCAACACAGCGCAAAGCTCAGTCCAGAAATGGGACACAAACTGAGCACCCCTGTCTGACAATATCGCCGTTAACAACCCATGTATCCTCACCACGGAAGTCATAAACACCTTAGCCATTTCTTTAGCCGTAGGAATCCTAGCAAGGGGAATAAAATGTGCCATCTTGGTAAACAAGTCCACCACCACAAAGATTGCCGTAAGTCCTGAAACAGAAGGAAGATCAGTCACAAAATCCATACTTATAGTATGCCATGGTGCAGGGGGCACTACCAAGGGATGCAGTAAGCCTGATGGTTTGCTATGTGAAGGCTTACTTGTGGCACAAACTGGACAGGCCGCTACAAAACCCTGAATTTCCCGGGCCGCTGTGTCCCACCAAAACCACCTTAAACATATTTCCCTTGTCTTCTGCACTCCAGGATGGGCCACTAAAGCAGACGAATCACACCAATGCAAGACCGTATCTCTCAACTCAGGCAGAATGAACAAACGACCATCATAAACAATAACCCATCTTGAACCAAACACTGGGGTTGAGATAACCAAGGAGTCAGATCGATCTTACTGATCTTCTCTTTCACTATACATGTGAATTCATCTGCTGTAGGAGCCCCTACTATCCGATCACCGGAAACCATCGGTCTTACTTCTCTTTCCGGCCCGCATCCCTTGGATCAACATGTATGCGGGACAGAGCATCTGATTTTTTCTGCTGAGCAGCGGGCTTATACGTGATAACGAAGTCATATTCGTTAAATAACAGGACCCACCGCATCTGGCATGGTGTCAAAGCCCGGGCAGAACGAAAGAACTCTAAGTTCTTATGGTTGGTGTAAATTGTGATGGTATGCCTTGCTCCCCATAAATAATGCCTCCATTCCCCAAAGGATAATTTTACAGCCAACAGTTCCCTCTCGGCCACAGTATAATTACGTTCTGCTGGCAAGAGTGTTTTAGAGAAGTAGGCTATAGGGTGCATAAGACCGGAGTCGATGTCTCTTTGGGAGAGCACTCCTCCCACAGCACACAACGATGCATCAGTCTCGACAAAGAACGGCAAGGCAGGATCAGGATGCACCAACACAGGTGCTAATGTAAATTTCCCAAGCAACTGCTGGAAAGAGGCTTGTGCCTCAAATGACCAAACAAAAGGAACCCCCTTTCTCAACAACCGTGTCATGGGTGCGACTACATCAGAAAAATGTGAGATAAAGCATCTGTAAAAGTTAGCAAACCCCAGAAGAACCTGTACGTCCTTGGCAGTAGATTGAATAGGCCAGGTGACTATGGACTCTATCTTTCTGGGGTCCATCTGAATACCTCCCGCAGATACTATGAAACCCAGAAACTCCACTTTGGGGGCGCTAAATTGACACTTCTCCAATTTGACAAACAAATGATGGTCTTGTAATGACTGCAATACCTGTGTCACATGTTTCTGATGTTCCTTATTAGATTCCGAAAAGATCAATATATCGTCAATATAGACGATGACGCTAATATTCAAGTACTCCCTGAGGACTTCGTTTATGAAAAACTGAAAGGCCGCTGGCGCATTGCACAAGCCAAATGGCATCACGCAATACTCAAACAGGCCAAATTTAGTTTTAAAAGCAGTTTTCCATTCGTCCCCTGAGCGAACTCTGATAAGATGATAAGCGCCCCGGAGATCTAGTTTAGTGAACACGGTGGCCTTCTTTAACTGATCCAGTAAAACCGGTATCAAGGGGAGAGGGTACTTGTTCTTCACTGTTTCTTTGTTAAGGGCCCTGTAATCCACCCAGGCCCGCAACGTGCCCTCCTTCTTCGGTATAAAGAAGATAGCCGACGACACAGGTGAACAAGATGGTCGTATGAACCGTTTCCCCAACATATCATCCAGATATGTCTTCAAATGCAGTTCCTCCGGTTCAGATAGGGCATAAATGCGGCTACATGGCAAAACAGCACCCAGAACCAAATCGATCTTACAATCAAATGTTCGATGCGGGGAAGACCCTGTGCTTGACCCTCATCAAATACGTTCATGAAAGCCGTATAAGGGGATGGCACAGACACCACTTCACCCACGGCACAGGTTAGTGGAGACACCCAGTCGGTAGCCTCCTGATAGCAATGTTTCAGACAATGTGCAGAATCAAGAGTCACTGAACGACGGACCCTGTCGATCTTAGGGTTATGTCTTTGTAACCAAGGCACTCCCAACACTAAACCAAAAGAAGGAGCGTCAATTAAGTCAAAACAAACCGACTCGGAGTGACCGTTCTCACAAATTAAACACAAAGGCTCTGTCAGGCGTGTAATAGACCCTGATGTGAACTCTGTCCCATCAATTGCCCGCACTGGCTCAGGTAACTCATATCCACACATGGTACCTTCAATTTGTCCGCCAACGAGATGTCAATAAAGTTTCCTGTGGCACCAGAATCCAATAATACTGATACCGTCACTCTATTGTTATTTTAAACCAATAGACAAGCAGATATTATAAAATGTCTAGGGACCTTTTCCACAGCACCCACAACTTCATAGGCCCCCCTAGTGTCCTGCATACTGAGCAACCCGCAGTCCCGTTGAACACATGCCACCCCCTTACTCAGTGTCGTGCTAGATGGCTTTACCAGGCATTCTCTGGCATAATGGCCACCCTGACCACAATGCAAACAAAAGTTCTTGTCCCTCCTTCTTCTCTTCTCCTCAGGGGTCAAAGTACTCCTCACACCCCCAATTTCCATCGGTTCGGGTACGGTTTTATGTGCCACCACCTGATTAATATCAGGCCTAACATACCCCCCACGGGAAGGCTGAAAGCGGTTACGCTCCCCTCTGCGTTCCAACAGCCTATGGTTTAGTTTGACCACAAGGTCAATAAAGGCTGCCCAATCATCAGGGGGGGTCATCCACCTGTGACACTATGTCCTTAAGTTCTTCGCATAAACCCTGATAAAACAAAGAAGTCCTTTTGGCCATAGGCCACTGGGTCTCTGACACAAGCCGGTTAAAGGTGGATATAAATGTCAGTAAATCCTGCCTACCCTGCCGTAACTTCAGGAGTTCCGTATCACTCGCCTGCATAAAGGCATGTTTGGCAAAGAAACCCCTCATCATTTCTTTGAATGCAGGGTAATTATACAAAACTCGATCGTCGTTATCTACCAAGGGGACTGCCCATACAGCAGCTGTGCCAGCCAAATACGAGATGATAAACGCTACTTTAGCTGAATCGTCTGGAAAGGCATTAGGCCTACACAAAAAATGCAAATGACACTGGTTCATAAAAGTGCTATACTTGTCACTGTCCCCTGAGAACCTCTCAGGGGCAGCCAAAGGCACCGGAACCGGAGTAGTGACTGTAACGGCAATGGGAGCCCCTCCGCTAGCTGTCTGTCCTGTCCCTCTCTCATAATGGGGCGGGCTGCAATACAGTACCTTGTTGACCCCTACCCTTCACTGTACCCAGTTCCTGTTTTAGCCCCAGATTCTCCTGTCTCAAGTCCTGAACCTGAGCTTGCAGTGATGTTATAGCACCCCATAAATCCTGCATGATTGGGGGCCCAGATGCCCCCTCAAAAGGATTCCCTAACTCATCCATACTCGTCCGGGCAGCGCTATATAAATCGTGGGCTTGGTTTTCTGTTAGGCTTCACCTTTGCCCAGAAAGCTGCAGGAACGAAGTATGGCCCAACTCACCACCTGCACCCCTAAGCTGCTCTCTGGAAACAACACAGCGAGCAAGCAGATGAGCACAGGGATAGGGAGGGAAAAAGAATCCAGGAGACTGTTGATCGCTAGTTGGACCACCCCAGAGAACAGTTACTGTCACAATAAGTCTGCACCTAGAAAACAAAACACCAGATTACCCAACTGCTCTGACTCACTCAAAGAACTCCCAATCCCCTTATCAATGCCCGTGCAGCAACAATAAGCACAAACATGACTCTTACCAGTCCATAGTGTCAGCGTAGTCCCACTGGGGAGTCATGCAACCCACTCATGTCAATGGGGTTTAAACGTATCCGTTGGAAAACGTAATAATATGCAACTCCCAAATGCGTCTCCAAAGGAATACAGGGGGAAAAAAAGTCAATGTGTAGACATAAAAACCCCTATTGATAAGTCTTGAAGTCCCAGATAAGTTTAAAATCAAGGAGGATATCGAACCGGACCGAAGCGTAGCAGCCGCTACCTTCGTTGACCTCCAGACGCGGAATAGATCCATACTTTTGCACAAGAAGGTGGTCAGGTTCCAAAAGACGCGGAAGCGGGAGCCGCGTCTTCGTCACACCGCTGAACGGCTTTCCCAGACAAGCCGTCGACAAACTTCCACGAACCACCGGGATCCAAGGGAGCAATCCCAAAGGGTATCGGAGCCCCGATAACCCTAACAGAAGGCTCTGTGCTAGGGAGCAATCAGAACCAGCATTAAACGGAACATGGGCCAAGGAAAGGGAAGGGACAAAAAGAAGGGCAGGAACAGAACCAGTCCAAGGAAAAGAAACACGAAGGAAGGTGGCCGTAGACACAAGACTCACGAGCCCGTGAGTACAAGGAAGCAGAAAACCTCTGCTAACACAGGAACCAGACCTGGAGTTGAATCCCAACACCGGAAAGAAACCAAGCACTGAAACAGGGGCGTGCACAACATTTAACCCATAGCCAGGTAGGTCATGTGATGCTGCATACATGGTCAGAGAAAGAGGACTGATGCTTTTCCTAACACATGCAATGTAGATCCCCTAGCTTGAACTTTAAAAAATTCAACTGGCGGGTTTATAGTCTTTAGGGCAGAACTCTTATGGAGTTTTGGAATCCCCCCAATGGCCTGGGTTAACTTTAAGTTAGTCTTTTCAATTTGTGATCCCCACCCCATTTTATCGTTTAGGGTAAGTCCTAAATAATCTAAGATGGGGACCCAATCCAAGGGTCTACCATCCATTCTTGGGTGTGGGCAATTAATGTGATTGGCATTAAAGGCCATATATTTTGTTTTTTTGACATTGACCACCAGATTCCTCCTCTTGCAAAACTGACTAAATTCCTCTAGTACACGCTGCATCCCATTGGTGATTTTCAGAGGAGCAGGGTGTCATCCGCAAACATTAGTGCTGGAAATTTGCGGTTAGCTAGTTTTGGGGGTCGATGTCCTTGACGGCAAGAAGATCTTCAATTAACCCATTAAGGAAAAGCGAGAAAAGAGTCGACGCGAGCACACACCCCTGTCTCACCCCCTTTTCAACGGGAAAAGGTGCCGTCAATTTCCCATTTCTGCCAAACCTCACTCTTGCAAAGGTTCCCTCGTGAAGGCATCTGAGCTGGTGGCATAGATATGGTGGGGCCCCCATGTCCAGCATGATGCCCCACAACTGATCACTATCCACCATTTCAAATGCTGATTTTAAATCCACAAATGTGAGGTACAGGCTACCACCCTCCAAGACTATATGCTTCCAATAGATCAGTTGTAACCTAAACAACTGATCAATGGTCGATGTTTTGCTTCTAAATCCTGCTTGCAAGGGATTTAAGATATTAGACTCCTCTATCCATTCATGTAGTCTGCCTAATAACAATCTGGCAAAATAAATGTGAGACTTGTCAATAAGGCTGATTAGCATGTAATTTACAGGGTCAGTGGGGGACCCCTTTTTATATATTGGAATAATCTCTACCCCTGCCCACGTGGGGGGAGGCAGCAACCCATTAAGGATTGCATTAAAAAGCAATTGAAGATATGGGGCCCACACTACCTGTTCTCTTCTGGACAAATCTCTGAGAATTCTATCTAGCCCAGGGGCTTTATTAGGTAATACCTTCGCAATGGCTGCCGACACCTCGGCCAAAGTGCATGGCGGCGAATCCCCAAGAAAATCTTAAATTTGGGCATTGCCTGCGATCCCGCTCGTGCTTGGGCCTTCGCATGGGTTTGAGTACAAATCCTTAAAATGAAGACGCCAGGCATCCTCACTTATATTGGGCTCAGTGGTAGTCTTTCCCTCGATTCTTACGGTGTGGACTAAATTCCAAAAGCCTCTCGTGTCTTTGTGATCCAAAGCATTTTTAATTGCCTGCCATGTTTCAGTTTCCCATTCTGTTTTTGCTTGTGAAATCATTTTTTTAAAAGACAGCCTACTTTCCCTTATACTTAAACTATCACCCTTCTTGAGACATGCCAGCAGTGCTCTTTTAGCGTCCCTGCATGTCGAATTATTCCAGAGATTTTTTTCTCTGGAGCAGTTGCTCTTAATTGGTTTGCTACTATAAAAGAAGTCTGGCAGGATTGCGACCAAGTCCTGGTGTACTTTTCCCAACTCTATATTATTATCTTCACAGGTACCAATGCCTGTGAGAAGACTTGCCTTTTCCAGCAGAGGGATAAAACAGGAGTACATGTCCGCCATCATATCTGGGGATTGGGTTATTAAGCCCCAGCTAATGCGTCACCCTCCACCTACCACTGATAAATTCTCGTATTGGTGGAAATCCGAGGCTTGCCCTACTTCTGGTAATTGAGCTTCTAAAGTGACAACCAGAGGGTTATGGTCACTTTCAACCCGGGGAAGGATACCAAACTTTACCACTTTGTGCCAGATTTCAGTATTTATTAGGATGTAATCTATTATGGAAGCCTGGCCAGGTTTATTGAAAGCAAATTGTCCAGTATTATCTTCCGGGAACCGGCCATTGCAGGCCCTCAGCGAATGCGTCAGGGTAAGGGAGGTCAGTTGGAGGACCAATGGGGTCCATCCCCTTACCGGGTAAGCAGTGGATGTGGGGATTGATAATATTAGATCCTCCTCACAAGTAATCGGTGATGACAACCCGTTAAGGGGTTCAAAGTGGCAATTAAAGTCACCACCTTTAATAAAATATGCTTTCCCTGAGAGTGTACTAAGAAGGGCCGCCAAGTGATCCAGTGTTGACGATGTATGACCATGCTTAACTTGCCTCGAATAAACATTATTAACCGCCAGCTTCGCGAGATGTCCATTACTAAGAAGAATGCATAAAATATCCGGAGAAGGGGTGTCTATTCTCTTCACAGTATACCCTAATTGTGTGCCCACCCATATGCAAAGGTCCCCCGATGGTCTACCTCTCAAACCTTTCACTGCTGCCTTGCTATACGCTGCATAGCCTACTCTATACAAAGATTTTAAGGCCCATGTTTCTTGAAAGAGACAAATCTAATGCAAGTCTATAAGATTACCCCAGTCCGGCAGCTCTAATTTAGCCCTTAATCCTGCTATGTTCCATGACAAGATCTTGAGGCCTTTTGGGCTTACTTTCAACACGCTCCCAGAGGTCATCTCCAATTCTCGTCTACCTGTAGTTTCTGTAGGCCCAAGATTATTAGCAATAATCACTGGAATTTTGGTGTGTGGTCCCTCCTCACTGGTTGTAGCACTATTAAGATTAGACTCAGCTACACAATTACCCACACCCTCACCGAAACCAGGTATGGTGTTTCTCGTTCTCTCTTCTTACCCCAGAACCCCCCTTTCGCTCTGACTGCTGTCCCAAAAACTCATCCCCCATACCCAGGATGGTATCGCCCAGCTGGGTAAACAATGTCGAATGGCAGGTGCGGGTTGGAGCTAGTCAGTCAACCATGTCACGAAAGCTATATCTATTTCTAAGGGGAATACTGGACACGGAACAAAAGCTGTCCAACCCAGTTCTATTGCTAAGATTACCAGGTAGGGGTCGCCCCTCCCAAGTCCTTCCTTGATAGCCTAACTCCTCCATACATGGTGGGGGAGTATAGAAGTAACTAAGATCAAAAACCTGAATGGAGGTTCTCGCATTTTGATGAGGCCCCTCACAAATATGACGCACTGCCCGCCTGTCTCTAAAATGAATTACTATGCAGTCGCCCGATATATCTTTCACTCTCCGGCCTACCCAACTTACTCTACGGGCAAAATAAATTTGGCTATGCACATTTGAGGGGAGTGGTCTGTTGGTATTCAGCCAATGGATAGTTTTATTCTTTAATTCAGTATAGGATTCAACACTACCCTTGGCTAGATCCAGGACCCCTGTCAAAACAACAACATAAGGTGCTGACTCAGGGGGCAAATCAATATGAGGCAACAAATTCTTATGTTTGTCAGATCCCTTTGGACCTCCCTGTAAGTTTTTAGGCAGAACCACCCCCAATAATTGTCGTTATTCACTCCCACCCTTAGGGCAGTCTAGATTTTCCAGTACAACAAATCTACCCTCAGCAGTATCGCCTGCTACAATGTTCCCATGTGGAGTGCCTTCCGTTGGATCAGAAACATGCACATTAGAAGTCAAATTACCACCCGACGGGGCTCTGGGTCCATTCGTAGTCAATTCCTTATCCTGGGCGTTCATTAGTAGATTCTTCTTGATACCATCTAGGTTGGTTATGGTCAATTGTTCAAATTTCACCAACCTATCCTCGATAGATGAAAGCCTATCAAATAAGGGTTGTAGAGAAGAGGTGATGAGGCCACCAATTTTTTGCCAGAGACCCTCATCCATCAAGGACAAGGAGCCAGCAAGGGTGGTCTTGGACAAGGAATCTGCAGAGGGCACGCTCACGAGCAATAACCATGGGCTTGAGGGTATAACGCTAGGCAGATCTTCATGCTTGTTCAATTTGGGCATTTTGTTTTTTTTTCCCCTCTGAACACCCCCTCCTCGCTTCCTCTTTGAGATTGCCCCCGAGGTCTGTTCTGGTGGATTGGGCAAAACTTTCGGAATAGTCCCCATAGAAGCGCAAGTCGCTACCCGATCATCAGTAGTCCCCAAGGTGTTATTGTGTGCAGTTAGGCCTGGCTGGTTGGGGTCCTCAACAGTCAAAATAGACATCAACTCCTGAGACAGAAGGCTGCCACTTTGACTTGGGGCCCCAAGGTCTGTGGCTTTGTGGGTTGGCCTCTACGGGGTGCGTGCCAGGATCAGAACGCCCATGGATGAGCGCTTGGCAAAACCCAGTTCCTGAGAAAGGCGGCGCTCAGTTATAGCAATTTCGTGAGCCAGTACCGAAGTAGCCCTTGTAATAAAGTGGTAAGTGTCCCGGCTACATACCCGCCCATTGCAGCTTTCCTCCCCTTTCCCTCACGTCCAGACATTACAAATTAGGTTGAATAATCTAATTTAGCACAGGAAGGGAATGATGGTTGGTGGTAGCAGTTATATACCAAGTAACTAACCTTGGATCCGCCGATGTTAGAGGGGGGGCCCAGCCCAGCCGCCTCTGGGCTCAAACGGGCCTGCCCTTCGCCCGGGCTTTGCCTGGCGAGCGCCTGCACGAGTTCCGCGAGGAGTGAAGTAGCGGCTGCTGGTTGGAGGGGCTGATGCGGCACAGGTGGCGTTTGGCCGGTTGCGTCCTGGTATTTTCCATTTATGGTAATTGACCATTCCCTATCACAGTACTGTTTCATGTTCATATTAAAAGCATAGCTTTTAACATAGCTATAGCACAATGCCGCGCTACACATTATCACTCCTTCTAGTATTGTATAAGGCCACATCGCTACCCACTGTAGCTGCACACCTAGATAATAACCCCTAAAGTCTGGTGCTTCCATGCCTCCCTTATTGACAGGTAACTTTCATTTAGTTAGGGCTACCCTTCTCCACCCGGATCTTCAAATTAGGCTACCCAACAATGCTTTGAGCACTTTAAATATCGCAGCTGAGATCATAAACAGTATGTTGGCAAAATAATAAAATAAATACTGGAGCTTTACCATATTAGAAATCGCTCTGCGTGCTGCCAATGACAGCGGCAGTGTGGTTCAGAAGGCCACCTGAGACCACAAGGGCCTTATTAAATGGCAGACATTGCCCTCTATTTGATCAACTTCTTTCACATTGTATCATTTATACTGCCCTTCCTATATTCATCATAATATTATGGTCTGATAAGTCATCAACAAAACAATGGTAGACTCTGACCCAGTACCGAACAGGGCGAAACCAAAACGAGCCTCTTTTTATACGCCCCCTTGATCATGTAGTAGGCTTTGAGACGGCCCCCTGCGATACTCGCTGTTGATTGGCCTAGACCCGCCAAGCCTCTAAGACTAGCATCCAGCGGCGGCACCGCAAGATACTTATGACTCTTCTTGTCAGTGTCTCGAGATGACGACTGAAGAAAACGCTGACCACGGATCAGGTAGGAACTCCTTTACCCGCTCTGCCCCGAGTCCCCGCAGAGGCGCTTGAACCGTTCGAATCAGAATGCCATACCGAGCCCTACGATGTAGAATCATTACGAGTGATTCCATGCCTGACTAATACAGACTTAATTATTTTACAATCCCAATGGAACGATGATGTCGTTGTCCCTCACTATCCCTAATAAATAATACCTCCCCATTGTTATTGCGGCCAGAATCGCCGACAGTGTCTGACACAATGCGGCATTAATTTCATTTACGCATTTGTCTAATTAATCTCCCTATCAGGTGCGCATATGCAATGGTGGTATACTATGATTCTTTACAAATATCACCACTATGGTCTTGCCTAATAAGGCACAGGAGGGGTCACATAGCCCTCCTCCCCTTTAAAAGTATTAAGGCCCTGGGAGATGTGGTACCCAGGGCCTAATAGGGTTCGGGGAAGGGGTGATGTGGTCCTCTTCCTCTTTATAAGAAAAAAAGACCTTTAGGGATGAGGTGCCCAGGGCCTTATAAATGGGGAGGGGTTCATGTGGCCCCCTACCTTTTAAAATACTTAAGGCCCTGGGGGATGGCGACTAATAAATAGTTCATTTTATTCCTGAACGGCTTGATTATACTCACTGAGCCTTTCTTAACGTCAAAAACCGCTACAGTTCGTTTTAAAATAACGAAACTATTCATACTACTAGCCTCCATCTCTCAATCCCTGATAGCGATACGAGCAATAACGATTAATAATTCCTTTTTATGCCTTTCAGAATGGTGCCAGGCATGCACTGAATTAAGAAATCGTCCTCCACTGGCCCAAATACGCGAAATAGGTGCAAGAGTATCCTCAACCACATGAGCATTGCCCAAGTAAATCTTATCCCCCCCCCTTGTTACCCAATTTTTCGGGTACATGGCCTATGAGCCGGTGAATTATATTGAGATTTGTCCTTTCTTCTTTAGAACCTTTAGGAGCCCACGCTGGCCCACGCAGTGACGGTTCAGACACCGACCGTTACATTAATGTAGGTACTCCCCTACTCATAGCTTTCACTATGACTATAGTCCACCACAAGCATTTAATGCCCGTCTTTATATTTTAGGTGCTCACGTTTATATCCTGATGAAGACCCCAACATGAGGCAAAAATAACCCTTCCATATCCATAGGGGTCGAAACGTAGACTACACCAACCCAGCACACAATAGGACTAAATACAATGGATTTGCCTAGCCTATATGTGATGTGATTGGGGAACATGTGTACTAGCTTAAGTGTAAAGGCCTACTGATTTTAATGTGATGCTATCAATATCACACCACCTTTACCCAGTCCCTCACAAACCCGATCACATCCCTTTCTTCCTTCACTGAGAGCACTATCGCTGTGATGCTTTGAAAATTACGCTTATATACTTTGAAGACAAAAAGTTACTTTTGTGATGCAGCAATTCACAATCGACACGATTGTAAAAATAAATACAATCATATTTTGAACATTGTAAGCTTTATTGTTCACTTTGTTTAATAATGCATAATGATACATATATGTGGTGAATGTTTTTTCATGTAATAAGACGGAATATTTAGAAGCAACTGCGTAAACTCGGACCACTTTTTCTGTACTGTACTTAGCAACCCAGGTCCTGGAGGTTTTTTTGGGGTACACCCCGTCTAAACTCAATACATGTTTCAGCCATCATCATAACTGCTCCTCAAGGTCAAATGGCTTTCTTCAGGACTGACAGATCCCCAGCATCATGTGCTTTCCTATTTTAGTGTACACATGTGCACTCTAAAATGTGATTCTGTGTAAGATTTTACGTAACTTACAGTCTCCTTTACGATTCAGTACAGGATAATGGCCTGTATTTATATTTTAAATGAGATAATCCTTTGCCGTATAGATACTTAGAGGCGGGTGGGCCCTGTAGTAAAATATTTGTCAAGGTCTCTAGCCTGCAAACTACCTATTTATACTTCCCACGCACCAAATAACAGCATTATGCGCTATCAAAATTTGCAGAATATACATACAAAGAGGAGTGCCATGGGGGTGCCAATTATTTCATATTGGTGGGTTCTATGTTTTCACTTTTGGGAGGTTTCTACGGATGTGCTGTGTCTCTTTTAGGGTGTTCTTTGAAGCAAAGGTAAGAGCTCTGTATGTCTCTGTGTGCTAGGAATACATGTTCTCGTACTTTTTCTCTATAATATATGTCAACTTTACCTTCATAACTTTGTGAGTTCTTTGCATACTCTCTATCAAGTGCTCATGTTCTTTTTATGTCTCGCCTGTCAATGCGCATGCGCATTCAGCTTGCGAGATTATGGGGACTTAAACAGACTTTAACCAACTTGCAAGGAATCGTGGCGATTCCTTGCAGTGCCCGTGAAATTCAAGCTCAATGCGCATGCGCATTGACATTAAAAGCACGTGCACATGAAAGCGACAAGGCTCCCTCCCACGGCAATCCCCAACCCCATCCGCCAGCACCTCCCCTCTCTCTCGCACCCAGCCACCAGCACCTCCCCTCTCTCTCCCCGCACACAGACAGGGTCGCATTCCTCCCGCCAGCACCTCCCCTCTCTCTCGCACCCACCCCCAGCCGCCAGCACCTCCCCTCTCTCTCCCCGCACACAGACAGGGTCGCATTCCTCCACAGACAGGCTGCCATTTCTCATCCCCCTCCCCAGCCACCAGCTCCTCTGTCTCGTCTCCCTTAACCATGCACAACTCACACACTGAAACACACTATTTTTAAAACAAAATTCGCCAGCCTTCGACATCTGTTCCCCAGCCCCCAGCCTCCAGAACCTCCCCTCTCTCTCCCCGGACACAGCCAGGATCGCAATTCTCCTCCCCCTCCCCCTCTCTCTACCCGGACACAGCCAGGCTCGCAACTCTCCTCCCCCTCAAGGCTCCCTCCCACGGCAATCCCCAACCCCATCCGCCAGCACCTTCCCTCTCTCTCGCACCCACCCTCAGCCGACAGCACCTCCCCTCTCTCTCCCCGCACACAGACAGGGTCGCATTCCTCCACAGACAGGCTGCCATTTCTCATCCCCCTCCCCAGCCACTAGCTCCTCTGTCTCGTCTCCCTTAACCATGCACAACTCACATACTGAAACACACTATTTTTAAAACAAAATTCGCCAGCCTTCGACATCTGTTCCCCAGCCACCAGAACCTCCCCTCTCTCTCCCCGGACACAGCCAGGCTCGCAATTCTCCTCCCCCTCCCCCTCTCTCTCCCCGGACACAGCCACGCTCGCAATTCTCCTCCCCCTCACGAGACGCCAGCACCTCCCCTCTCTCTCCCTGGACACAGCCAGCCTCGCATTTCTCCTCCCCCTCCCCATCCGCCAGCACCTCCCCTCTCTCTCCCTGCAGTATCACAAACGTGTCTCGTTTTAAACACGCATTTCACAGCTTCGCATTGAGTACTAAAACATGTACATGTGTGGGAGTGAACGGCAGCGTTCAAATGCTGGTTGCAAGTTGCAGCCCGTTCCTTTCTGCTGATACTTACTTTGTATCGAGTGCCCAGCCTTCATACTTAAAACCAGGGCTTCAAACTGAGCCAGCAAAGGGAAGCCGCATTGAAAGCCCCCTCAGCCACCCACCCCATCAACCCACACGAAACAGATAGAGGGCTGCCATTGTTTTTGATTTGGGTGGGCTCAACAGCATTTGAACGCTGGCTATTGGCATTGTAATTTATTGTTCATTATCAGACTCGCTAGAAATGGTGCTCGTTTAGCAACGGATCCTTTCGTACAACACACACTCCGTTCACACCACTTCGCCACACCACAACAAAATTTTCATACACACATACCCGAGTTCCAGCCCGTTCCTTTCTGCTGATACTTAGTTTGTATCGAGTGCCGAGCCTGCATACTTAAGACCAGGCCTTCAAACTGAGCCTGCAAAGGGAAGCCGCATTGAAAGCACCCTCAGCCACCCACCCCATCAAGCCACACGAAACACATAGAGGGGTGCCATTGTTTTATTTTGATTTGGGTGGGCTCACCAGCATTTGAACGCAGGCTATTGGCATTGTAATTTATTGTTCATTATCAGACTCGCTAGAAATGTTGCTCGTTTAGCAACGGATCCTTTCGTACAACACACACTCCGTTCAGACCACTTCGGCACACCACAAATAACTTTTAAAAAACACTTTCACGGCAGCTTGCAACCACTCTGCAGCTTGCACACATACACACAGGAAAACACAACTCACAGACAATACTTGACTGCTGATCAGATAACACAACTCACAGACAATACTTTACTGATGATCAGTATACATCCAGACTCGCTAGAAATTTTGCTCCTTTAGCAACGGATCCTTTCTTACTACACACACTACGTTCAGACCACTTCGCCACACCACAACAAAATTTACATACACACATTCACAGATCAAGGGGACTTTCACACACACCCTCTATTACGTCTCCTTCAGTTGCATTTTTACGGACAAACAACTAACAACACATACTACATTTCACGCAGAACTTATGGATTGCTAACACAGTTTATGCTTACTTAACACTACCAACCTGCTAGACAGTGGCCACAGCTTCTAATTACACTTGGGACACAAATCTGGCACACAATCTCGGATTCATATGCATAGTAACAGACATCCGTATACACCAGGCGCACCACACCACAACAAAGTTTTCATACACACATTCACGGATCAAGGGGACTTTCACACACACACTCTATTACGTCTCCTTGGGTTGCATTTTGACGCACACACAACACACAACACATACTAAATTACACGCACACCCAAAAAAGAAAAAATGACAGCAAGTTCGAGGCACAGGAGGGATGGCTAGCTTTACTTTCAAAAGACTTGTGTCAAAACGAAAAAAAAAATTTAAAAACACCCCATTCAGCTGGCCTACTATTTCCCCACATCCCTCTACAGCGTGATACGATCACACTCCCACAACCTCCATCACGCACCATCACTCAGCAACACACCCTCACACACAACCTCAACAGCCTCACCCTCACCCACACACCATCACTCAACAACAGCCCCAAACCCTCCCACCCCCTCACACCCCCTCACCCTCACAAACACTCACCCTCACCCACAGTCACACACTCAACCTTCAAACTCACACACCCTCACTCACCTTGACACCCTCACAACACTCAGCCTCACTCACGCTCAAACTATCACCTTCACTCACCCACACCTATCATCACACACTATCACATCCCATTACCCTCACCTTCACACACCCTCACACCATCACCCTCACACCCACACTCATACTCACACCGTCACCCTCACTCACCCTCACACAACATCACACACCCTCACACCCCCTAAAAATCACATCCAATCACCCTCACACCGTCCAAGTCCACCCTCACAACCCTCAAACCCTCACTCATACTCACATCGTCACCCTCACACACCATCACACACACTCACACCCCCTGACCCTCACATCCACTCACCCTCACACCGTCAAAGACAACACTCCAACTACACCATAAAAGTACAATACCACACTACAACTCTACACTCCAACTACAACTCCACCCTCAAACTCCACACAAAAATAACGTTAGTCAACATTTACACTCACCCCCTCATCCTCACACACACACAACACTCACACCCTCACTCATACTAAAACAGTCACCCTCAATCACTCTCACACACCATCACGCACCCTCAAACACCCAAAGACTCACATCCACTCACCCTCACACTCACACAGTCCAAGTCCACCCTCCAACTACACCCTATACCTACAATACCACCCTACAACTCTACACTCCAACTAAAACTCTACTCTCCAAATCCACACATAACTAACGTAAGGCAACATTTATTTTAATACGTAAAATTCGGATTACACACTTGTAGCTATTAAAACATTAAAACTTTATGCAACGCAAGGACAGTGCAGCAATTAATACACAAAAATAAAGAAAGGGATTGTAAAATAAAACAGTTCTTTCACAAAGATCATAAATGCACACAAAATAGACAAACATATGAATACACAGCAAAAAATACAACACTTTTTAAGTGGACAAAGTGAGCTAAAGGAAAAAAATTCACAACAGAAAGCACTTACTAAAGTAAGGGAAAATAAACAAGTAAACAATGCCAGAAATAATCAAAAACACAAACAAAATGCGTCATCACAAAAGCACAAGACTCTGGTGTTGCTCTGACTGATGCTGCTGTTGCACGAAGTGTTTTGGTGGTGCTAAGTGCACAACCACAGGAACACCGTACACCAAAACAGCATCAAACAACATCAAAAGAGCACTACTCAACAACACAACAGCCAACGCCCCTTGCCCACGCAGCTGTTCACAAAAAATTAGGGAAGTACAGAAAATACAAAAACATCCTAAGACGTCTACCCTTATGCCCATAAATTAAAAGCTACACCCTTATTCTCACTGTTGCATACATCAAAGATAGGTCACATACACATTCTGATCTAACACATACTAAGCTAAAAAACACAAAACACGTTTGGGGAAGAAAATAGACTGCATACAGTACTACAAATTTACACATACTATGGCAAACTCCAAAAGGCTCACATGCACTCACCCTCACACTCACACCGTCAAAGTCCAGCCTTCAAATACACCCTATAACTACAATACAACTCTACACTCCAAATACAACTCCAGCCTCCAACTGTACACATAAATATCGTTAAGCAACTATTTGAATTATACGTAAAAAGAGGATTACACACTTGCAGCTAGTCCAAAATGCAAACTTAAAGCAACACAAGGAGGGTGCAGCTATTAATACACAAATATGCAAACAGGGATTGGAAAATAAAACTATTCTTTCACAAAAAGCATAAAATACACACATTACATCACTGTACATCCTCTTAATACATTGCTAGGGAAAATAAATTCAGCAAATACACAAAGTTTCCTTTAATACATCGAGTACCTCAATAACATATAATCCGGCTACTTCAGCATCACAGGGAAAAAACAATGCAAACACAACATACATAAATATATTATAAACTAAATAGCACTTCAAAGTTCAAATAACAGCTCTTGTACGTCAAATAACAAACACCAGCAAAAAATACATTACATTACAGTTTTAGAAAACATATGCATTACATATCGACAATTGAAAACAAGACTTTAATTTACATTACATTACAAACATTTACAACACTCAGCCTCACTCACGCTCAAACTATCACCTTCACTCACCCACACCTATCATCACACACTATCACATCCCATTACCCTCACCTTCACACACCCTCACACCATCACCCTCACACCCACACTCATACTCACACCGTCACCCTCACTCACCCTCACACAATATCACACACCCTCACACCCCCTAAAAATCACATCCAATCACCCTCACACCGTCCAAGTCCACCCTCACAACCCTCAAACCCTCACTCATACTCACATCGTCACCCTCACTCACCCTCACATACCATCACACACACTCGCACCCCCTGACCCTCACATCTACTCACCCTCACACTCACACCGTCAAAGACAACACTCCAACTACACCATAAAAGTACAATACCACACTACAACTCTACACTACAACTACAACTCCACCCTCAAACTCCACATAAAAATAACGTTAGTCAACATTTACACTCACCCCCTCATCCTCACACACACACTCACAACACTCACACCCTCATTCATACTAAAACAGTCACCCTCAATCACTCTCACACACCATCACGCACCCTCAAACACCCAAAGACTCACATCCACTCACCCTCACACTCACACAGTCCAAGTCCACCCTCCAACTACACCCTATACCTACAATACCACCCTACAACTCTACACTCCAACTAAAACTCTACTCTCCAAATCCACACATAACTAACGTAAGGCAACATTTATTTTAATACGTAAAATTCGGATTACACACTTGTAGCTATTAAAACATTAAAACTTTATGCAACGCAAGGACAGTGCAGCAATTAATACACAAAAATAAAGAAAGGGATTGTAAAATAAAACAGTTCTTTCACAAAGATCATAAATGCACACAAAATAGACAAACATATGAATACACAGCAAAAAATACAACACTTTTTAAGTGGACAAAGTGAGCTAAAGGAAAAAAATTCACAACAGAAAGCACTTACTAAAGTAAGGGAAAATAAACAAGTAAACAATGCCAGAAATAATCAAAAACACAAACAAAATGCGTCATCACAAAAGCACAAGACTCTGGTGTTGCTCTGACTGATGCTGCTGTTGCACGAAGTGTTTTGGTGGTGCTAAGTGCACAACCACAGGAACACCGTACACCAAAACAGCATCAAACAACATCAAAAGAGCACTACTCAACAACACAACAGCCAACGCCCCTTGCCCACGCAGCTGTTCACAAAAAATTAGGGAAGTACAGAAAATACAAAAACATCCTAAGACGTCTACCCTTATGCCCATAAATTAAAAGCTACACCCTTATTCTCACTGTTGCATACATCAAAGATAGGTCACATACACATTCTGATCTAACACATACTAAGCTAAAAAACACAAAACACGTTTGGGGAAGAAAATAGACTGCATACAGTACTACAAATGTACACATACTATGGCAAACTCCAAAAGGCTCACATGCACTCACCCTCACACTCACACCGTCAAAGTCCAGCCTTCAAATACACCCTATAACTACAATACAACTCTACACTCCAAATACAACTCCAGCCTCCAACTGTACACATAAATATCGTTAAGCAACTATTTGAATTATACGTAAAAAGAGGATTACACACTTGCAGCTAGTCCAAAATGCAAACTTAAAGCAACACAAGGAGGGTGCAGCTATTAATACACACATATGCAAACAGGGATTGGAAAATAAAACTATTCTTTCACAAAAAGCATAAAATACACACATTACATCACTGTACATCCTCTTAATACATTGCTAGGGAAAATAAATTCAGCAAATACACAAAGTTTCCTTTAATACATCGAGTACCTCAATAACATATAATCCGGCTACTTCAGCATCACAGGGAAAAAACAATGGAAACACAACATACATAAATATATTATAAACTAAATAGCACTTCAAAGTTCAAATAACAGCTCTTGTACGTCAAATAACAAACACCAGCAAAAAATACATTACATTACAGTTTTAGAAAACATATGCATTACATATCGACAATTGAAAACAAGACTTTAATTTACATTACATTACAAACATTTACAACACTCAGCCTCACTCACGCTCAAACTATCACCTTCACTCACCCACACCTATCATCACACACTATCACATCCCATTACCCTCACCTTCACACACCCTCACACCATCACCCTCACACCCACACTCATACTCACACCGTCACCCTCACTCACCCTCACACAATATCACACACCCTCACACCCCCTAAAAATCACATCCAATCACCCTCACACCGTCCAAGTCCACCCTCACAACCCTCAAACCCTCACTCATACTCACATCGTCACCCTCACTCACCCTCACATACCATCACACACACTCACACCCCCTGACCCTCACATCTACTCACCCTCACACTCACACCGTCAAAGACAACACTCCAACTACACCATAAAAGTACAATACCACACTACAACTCTACACTACAACTACAACTCCACCCTCAAACTCCACACAAAAATAACGTTAGTCAACATTTACACTCACCCCCTCATCCTCACACACACACTCACAACACTCACACCCTCATTCATACTAAAACAGTCACCCTCAATCACTCTCACACACCATCACGCACCCTCAAACACCCAAAGACTCACATC
Source organism: Lissotriton vulgaris (assembly GCF_964263255.1). Classification (NCBI taxonomy): domain Eukaryota; kingdom Metazoa; phylum Chordata; class Amphibia; order Caudata; family Salamandridae; genus Lissotriton; species Lissotriton vulgaris. Next base: position 677,843,441 of record NC_141700.1, on the reverse strand, counting down.
CACTCACCCTCACACTCACACAGTCCAAGTCCACCCTCCAACTACACCCTATACCTACAATACCACCCTACAACTCTACACTCCAACTAAAACTCTACTCTCCAAATCCACACATAACTAACGTAAGGCAACATTTATTTTAATACGTAAAATTCGGATTACACACTTGTAGCTATTAAAACATTAAAACTTTATGCAACGCAAGGACAGTGCAGCAATTAATACACAAAAATAAAGAAAGGGGTTGTAAAATAAAACAGTTCTTTCACAAAGATCATAAATGCACACAAAATAGACAAACATATGAATACACAGCAAAAAATACAACACTTTTTAAGTGGACAAAGTGAGCTAAAGGAAAAAAATTCACAACAGAAAGCACTTACTAAAGTAAGGGAAAATAAACAAGTAAACAATGCCAGAAATAATCAAAAACACAAACAAAATGCGTCATCACAAAAGCACAAGACTCTGGTGTTGCTCTGACTGATGCTGCTGTTGCACGAAGTGTTTTGGTGGTGCTAAGTGCACAACCACAGGAACACCGTACACCAAAACAGCATCAAACAACATCAAAAGAGCACTACTCAACAACACAACAGCCAACGCCCCTTGCCCACGCAGCTGTTCACAAAAAATTAGGGAAGTACAGAAAATACAAAAACATCCTAAGACGTCTACCCTTATGCCCATAAATTAAAAGCTACACCCTTATTCTCACTGTTGCATACATCAAAGATAGGTCACATACACATTCTGATCTAACACATACTAAGCTAAAAAACACAAAACACGTTTGGGGAAGAAAATAGACTGCATACAGTACTACAAATGTACACATACTTTGGCAAACTCCAAAAGGCTCACATGCACTCACCCTCACACTCACACCGTCAAAGTCCAGCCTTCAAATACACCCTATAACTACAATACAACTCTACACTCCAAATACAACTCCAGCCTCCAACTGTACACATAAATATCGTTAAGCAACTATTTGAATTATACGTAAAAAGAGGATTACACACTTGCAGCTAGTCCAAAATGCAAACTTAAAGCAACACAAGGAGGGTGCAGCTATTAATACACACATATGCAAACAGGGATTGGAAAATAAAACTATTCTTTCACAAAAAGCATAAAATACACACATTACATCACTGTACATCCTCTTAATACATTGCTAGGGAAAATAAATTCAGCAAATACACAAAGTTTCCTTTAATACATCGAGTACCTCAATAACATATAATCCGGCTACTTCAGCATCACAGGGAAAAAACAATGCAAACACAACATACATAAATATATTATAAACTAAATAGCACTTCAAAGTTCAAATAACAGCTCTTGTACGTCAAATAACAAACACCAGCAAAAAATACATTACATTACAGTTTTAGAAAACATATGCATTACATATCGACAATTGAAAACAAGACTTTAATTTACATTACATTACAAACATTTACAACACTCAGCCTCACTCACGCTCAAACTATCACCTTCACTCACCCACACCTATCATCACACACTATCACATCCCATTACCCTCACCTTCACACACCCTCACACCATCACCCTCACACCCACACTCATACTCACACCGTCACCCTCACTCACCCTCACACAATATCACACACCCTCACACCCCCTAAAAATCACATCCAATCACCCTCACACCGTCCAAGTCCACCCTCACAACCCTCAAACCCTCACTCATACTCACATCGTCACCCTCACTCACCCTCACATACCATCACACACACTCACACCCCCTGACCCTCACATCTACTCACCCTCACACTCACACCGTCAAAGACAACACTCCAACTACACCATAAAAGTACAATACCACACTACAACTCTACACTACAACTACAACTCCACCCTCAAACTCCACACAAAAATAACGTTAGTCAACATTTACACTCACCCCCTCATCCTCACACACACACTCACAACACTCACACCCTCATTCATACTAAAACAGTCACCCTCAATCACTCTCACACACCATCACGCACCCTCAAACACCCAAAGACTCACATCCACTCACCCTCACACTCACACAGTCCAAGTCCACCCTCCAACTACACCCTATACCTACAATACCACCCTACAACTCTACACTCCAACTACAACTCTACTCTCCAAATCCACACATAAATAACGTAAGGCAACATTTATTTTAATACGTAAAATTCGGATTACACACTTGTAGCTATTAAAACATTAAAACTTAATGCAACGCAAGGACAGTGCAGCAATTAATACACAAAAATAAAGAAAGGGATTGTAAAATAAAACAGTTCTTTCACAAAGATCATAAATGCACACAAAATAGACAAACATATGAATACACAGCAAAAAATACAACAATTTTTAAGTGGACAAAGTGAGCTAAAGGAAAAAAATTCACAACAGAAAGCACTTACTAAAGTAAGGGAAAATAAACAAGTAAACAATGCCAGAAATAATCAAAAACACAAACAAAATGCGTCATCACAAAAGCACAAGACTCTGGTGTTGCTCTGACTGATGCTGCTGTTGCACGAAGTGTTTTGGTGGTGCTAAGTGCACAACCACAGGAACACCGTACACCAAAACAGCATCAAGCAACATCAAAAGAGCACTACTCAACAACACAACAGCCAACGCCCCTTGCCCACGCAGCTGTTTACAAAAAATTAGGGAAGTACAGAAAATACAAAAACATCCTAAGACGTCTACCCTTATGCCCATAAATTAAAAGCTACACCCTTATTCTCACTGTTGCATACATCAAAGATAGGTCACATACACATTCTGATCTAACACATACTAAGCTACAAAACACAAAACACGTTTGGGGAAGAAAATAGACTGCATACAGTACTACAAATTTACACATACTATGGCAAACTCCAAAAGGCTCACATGCACTCACCCTCACACTCACACCGTCAAAGTCCAGCCTTCAAATACACCCTATAACTACAATACAACTCTACACTCCAAATACAACTCCAGCCTCCAACTGTACACATAAATATCGTTAAGCAACTATTTGAATTATACGTAAAAAGAGGATTACACACTTGCAGCTAGTCCAAAATGCAAACTTAAAGCAACGCAAGGAGGGTGCAGCTATTAATACACAAATATGCAAACAGGGATTGGAAAATAAAACAATTCTTTCACAAAACGCATAAAATACACACATTACATCACTGTACATCCTCTTAATACATTGCTAGGGAAAATAAATTCAGCAAATACACAAAGTTTCCTTTAATACATCGAGTACCTCAATAACATATAATCCGGCTACTTCAGCATCATAGGAAAAAAACAATGCAAACACAACATACATAAATATATTATAAACTAAATAGCACTTCAAAGTTCAAATAACAGCTCTTGTACGTCAAATAACAAACACCAGCAAAAAATACATTACATTACAGTTTTAGAAAACATATGCATTACATATCGACAATTGAAAACAAGACTTTAATTTACAATACATTACAAACATTTACAAATATTACGATCGAAAAAAAATGTGTCAACAGTTATAAAAACAAAGGTCCTAGGTTTTTAATGATATCTAGAGGATTGATTTTCACAGGCTAAAAATAAAGACTGTGTTTTTTTCTTCAGTGTCCAGCCGGACCTAGAAGTATTTATTTTCAAAGTAGTGAAGATAAACAGCATAAAGCGAAAACATTTCGCACATTAATAACTGGGCACAAGCCTATACCAAGTCAAGGGGAGACAATACAAAAGAAAAGGACAAAGAATTCACAGGCAAACAAGGAGAACAGGGTGGCTTATAATACAATGCAAGAGGTTCTTGAATAAGCACAAACCCACAGTAACTGCCGGGAAAGTTAAAGATCATATAACGAGCAGTACTGCAAAACAGTCGACGAACGTTTCGATCCCTATCTCCAATAATATAGTGGGATCATCTTCAGGACTAGAATTGATTTTGCCTGAGTTGTCAAGTGAGCCTGTAGGGTATAAACAGGAAGAAAAACAAAGGAAGAATTTTTTCTGTATCAAATATTTACAGAGTGAGTGCTAAAAGGCTAAAGTGCTCGTCAACAACCGTTTTTTCATGCAAAATGCAACGTGTGCACATGCAGTCGAGTGTTCCCAAAGGGCACGGATCTCAATGTGCTTGTGTTTGGGATGCAGGAGAACAGATCAAACAAACAAGGCTTACCGCGTTCATTTATGTGGCAGTGGTGCTTAGTGGCGGGGAATATAGTGTTTTGGTGAAGGAATATCGTGGCGGTGGGAGTGAATTAGGGGAGGTAATTACCACGAGCCGGGCTGGATGGGCCAGTCGTGGATGGACAAGCTTCCAATCAGTTCCGATTACTGTTGATGCCTGAAAGGATTTGTTATGGTTATTATTCGGTGTGTGGCAGAAAAATTGCACACACAGCATATTACAATTAACAAACCACAATTACCGGGTTGACGATTCAATGAAATCGAAATGAAGATTAAAGCCGGCCAACAACGGTCGAATTATTCGTGACCTAAAAGGGAGGTATTATAATCCAGAGTTAAAATTACTGCAAAAATACCGAAGTGACAACTTAAGTGCAGTGAAGGTAAAACAAACATTACCGATTGAGCCTAGCGGTTTAGCGTGGGCTCGATACAGGACTTCAGTTTAAAAGGGGGTGTAGTCTGTGGACAAAAAAACATTGGTTGAGAATTGGAGTGAGGGGCAAATAGCAGCGATTGGTGATAAGTGTGGACAGTTAGTTACCGTAACCGGGGGTCGGTTCCACGCAAGGCGCTCAATAGGAATGGCCTCTTCCGTGCGAGCCTGCAATGAAAATATCGAAGGCGCACATGAAGTATATCGCGGGTATTACCGGACTCGTTCGGATCCATAAGGGAGCCGCGGTTCTTTCAAAAGCTTACCTTAAATTGCTCGTAGAGGGGCCGCAATGGGGTCCCGTCCCAGCAGCGCAATGGCCAGATGGTGAGCGTCTGCATGCAGAGACGCCTAATATGCTCCGTCGAAACAGGAGTAGACAGTGAGGACGGGCTACAAGCTAGTGCCGGTATCGGTCGCCATCTTGGAATGGTGAACTATCCGAGCAATAGAGTTCGGAGTGACCAATGAAGGTGCCTATGCGTGGTATGCAAACCAGGGATCATCAGCTTTTTAGATTTAACACGAGCTGGGGTGCCCGCCGTGCCCCGTGGCAGTGGTGGTGAACAAACGACTCAGGAGTGAGTTGTGCCGGTATGGGCGCCATTTTAGAGTGGTGAGGCACCGATGGGGTGAAAGGAAGGGGACTGACTAGTGAGGGTGCCACCAAGTGGTTCGCAGTGCCCACGGTCTCGAGCTAGTTCTGTTAAAAACCAAGCAGTTTCGAACCGACTGACATTTCAAAGAATGTTACATTTTTAAGGACAGACAATTATTTTGTATGCTCATGCTTCGAAGGGATCATAAATGAACAACTTATATAAGACTTGTCCAGTCCTCGGTTCTGTTAAGGCCATCCTGGATGGAGTTGAACTGTATGATGGACTTCAGTTCTTCTTTATTCAGTAATTGTCCCATATTTCCACCTCTTGGAGGGAGTCTCAGTACTTTCAACACAGTCCATTTCAGTTCATTATCAGAGTGTTTTTGAGCTGCAAAATGTTCCACCAATGGTGCATTCGGGGTGCCGCACCTGATGCGGCTCCTGTGTTGTCCAATGCGAATTTTTACCTTTTGGCTGGTCTGCCCTATATACACTTTCTGACAGGGGCACAAAATTAGGTAAATAACATTGCAAGTGTTGCAGTTGGAGAAGGAACGACATTGTATAGTGATGTTGTTAAAGGTAAAACTTTTTCCTTCTATCGTGCTATCACAGTTATTACATCCGCCACATTTTGCATGCCCAACAATGGGGGACAGACCCCATACATTTTCAAGTGTAGTTGATGGTAGAGGAGCAGGTAGAGCAGCTCTTACAAGGTGATCCCTAAGGTTTTTACTCTTTTTAAAGGCAAATACGGGTTTTTCCATGGAGAGGGCACCTGTGTTTAGTATTGGCCAATGCTTGAGGATACTTTTTCTTAGTTGATTTGAGATAGGTGAGAAAGTGGATATGCACGGTATGCGTTTAGAGGTAGTCTTTTCCTTTGGTGTAAGTAAGACTTCCCTGGGGCAATACCATGCACGCTTGGTGGCGTTTTTGACTAATTTCTTTGGGTACCCCCTATCTTTGAGTTTGGTTGCCAAGGTGGTAGCTTCTCGGAAGTAATCCTCCTTGCAGGAGCAGTTACGCCTAATTCGCAAAAATTGCGAATATGGGAGTGAGTCGCGTAATGCTCTCGGGTGGTTACTGTTGTAGGCCAAAAGAGTGTTTTTTTCAGTGGGCTTACGGTAGAGACGTGTCAATAGGGAACCTTCACTGTGGTAAATGGACAAGTCCAAAAAGGAGATAGAGTCATGGTCAGTGCTGATGGTAAAGGTAAGGCCCAAACAATTATTGTTCAGCCAGTGTAGGAATTGGCGTAGGCAATCGTCACTTCCAGTCCAAATGATGAAAATGCCATCGATATACCTACGCCAAAACCTAACTCCTGGTAAGAAGGGATTGGTGGGGTTGTTAATGACATTAGTCTCTATTTCATCCATAAACAGAATCGCCAAATTCGGAGCAAAAATTGCGCCCATGGCGGTCCCCTTGATCTGTTCATAGAAAATGCCATTGAAGAGGAAAAAATTCCTCGTAAGGCATATCTCTAGGAGTTGAAGGATGAACATGCTAGGTACAGCATGAGGCCGAGGCCGTGAATCCAAAATCTTTTTGATCACTAGCAATGCTGTAGTCTGTGGAATATTGGTATAAAGGGACTCAATGTCCATGGTTACGAGAGTTTCAGTCACGGGATTGTATGGATGATGCTCGATCATGTTAATCATGTGCATTGAGTCCTTTATATAGCATTGTGTGGAAGGGACAAAGTCTTTAATAAAAAAGTCTACGTAAGAACCCAATGGTTCCAGGATGGATCCGCAGGCTGAAACAATGGGGCGGCCTGGCGTTTTTTTTTGATCTTTATGTATTTTGGGTAACGTGTATATTACCGGAGTTCTAGGCGATTTTACATTCAGAAAATTATACTCTTTTTTTGATAGAAAACCGGCTTCAAGTCCCTCTTTCGTGATTTTTTGTATTAGACTCTGGATTTCTTTGGTAGGATTATGACTCAGTCTTTTGTAGTGTTCCTTATTCTCAAGTTGTCGCATTATTTCTGAAACATATGCGGCTTTTTCTTGCAATACGATACCTCCACCCTTGTCAGCACTTTTAATTATGAGGTTATCATTAGTTTTAAGTTGGGAAATGGCATTTTTCTCTTCCCTAGAAATGTTATAGGGTATGAACATTTTCTTGTTTTGGAGTTTTTGCAATTCCTTCAGAATTACCTTCTCAAAAGTAACCACCTCTGTGGGAATCATACTAGCAGATGGCGAGAAAATAGATGGTGGACGAAAAGGAGTATTGGTGACCCTTTCAGGTGTGGGGTGCAACTGAAAAAAGGCCTGTAGACGTATGCGTCTGACAAATCTCATTAGTTCTGCTTGTAAATCCATGTAGTTGGGTGGGATTGTTGGCACAAAAGAAAGGCCTTTCATAAGTAATGATAGCTCTTCTTGTGCAAGTGTGTATTTAGAGAGATTAAAGATAGGAATGCTGTCAGTTCCCTGGGGCGGAATTTGTATTCCGCTCACCATTGGTAATAATTGTTGCGAGTCCTGCGCTCGCCAGGAGGGTTGTGCCATCGTTGGGTTTTCTTGACCTTCCCGCGCTGCGGTGGGTCCTGGGCGCCTCTGGCTAAAAAAGAATTCTGATTCAGACCACCTCTTCTTCCACCACTGCCTCCTTCCCCTGGGTCAGAACTATCAGAAGATTCGGCAGAGGTGTCTGAGAATCCCACCAAATTCTGGCGTCTGTTATAGCGGCCCCAAGGGCGGCTATTTTGGTAACGGGGATAGGTTTTGTTAATATAAAAATCTTTCTGCAGATAAGGGTAAGTATTCTCAATATTATATAGTTTCACGTCCTTTTTGATTTTATTTGACTTTTTATTTTGTTCAATCCTGTGGAACTCAGCCACAGTTTTGTCAATTTGCTCAAGTCGTTTTTTTGCATCTGCACTGGGGTCGGAATCTGTTAGTTGTTTGAGGAGGTCTGCGATTTCTGTTTCCAGATATTTGAGGGTTTCACTCGCAATATCTATGCCAAGGGCTAGCCAATGGCGTGAACAGGTTTTACCTATAAAGCTGAAGTTTTGAATATATTTGGGATTATCAGTGAAAATTCCCGGGATATTTCGGACTTGTAAACCCAGCGGGATCACGTTCGCTTTTAAATAATCTGTCAGCATCAAAATCATAAGTTCCAACCGAACTTGCTTCTTTTTCAATTTTTCTAGTTGTTCTGGAATAGAGTAATTTACCGAGATTGGAGCCTCTGGGGTCTCTGACAATAGGGAGGGGCGTGAGCATAGTTGTTTCAAATAGTCGTCTGTATAAAGAGGTGTGTTGACTGACATATTAGGGAGATAAGTGTGGGAAGGGGATTACTAGTGTTGAGTGATTGGGGAAGACAAGGTGTTAGGACTGGCCCGCCCCCCAGGGAGAGGTGGGCAAGGGAATAGAAGCCCTTGCAATCTAGCGATTGCGCTAATTGTAGGTTTAGTGTACAAGGGAACCCAAAGTAATGGCCAAGGACCATGGGTTAAGCTACTAGTTTTATATTACAAAGGTCCTAGGTTTTTAATGATATCTAGAGGATTGATTTTCACAGGCTAAAAATAAAGACTGTGTTTTTTTCTTCAGTGTCCAGCCGGACCTAGAAGTATTTATTTTCAAAGTAGTGAAGATAAACAGCATAAAGCGAAAACATTTCGCACATTAATAACTGGGCACAAGCCTGTACCAAGTCAAGGGGAGACAATACAAAAGAAAAGGACAAAGAATTCACAGGCAAACAAGGAGAACAGGGTGGCTTATAATACAATGCAAGAGGTTCTTGAATAAGCACAAACCCACAGTAACTGCCGGGAAAGTTAAAGATCATATAACGAGCAGTACTGCAAAACAGTCGACGAACGTTTCGATCCCTATCTCCAATAATATAGTGGGATCATCTTCAGGACTAGAATTGATTTTGCCTGAGTTGTCAAGTGAGCCTGTAGGGTATAAACAGGAAGAAAAAGAAAGGAAGAATTTTTTCTGTATCAAATATTTACAGAGTGAGTGCTAAAAGGCTAAAGTGCTCGTCAACAACCGTTTTTTCATGCAAAATGCAACGTGTGCACATGCAGTCGAGTGTTCCCAAAGGGCACGGATCTCAATGTGCTCGTGTTTGGGATGCAGGAGAACAGATCAAACAAACAAGGCTTACCGCGTTCATTTATGTGGCAGTGGTGCTTAGTGGCGGGGAATATAGTGTTTTGGTGAAGGAATATCGTGGCGGTGGGAGTGAATTAGGGGAGGTAATTACCACGAGCCGGGCTGGATGGGCCAGTCGTGGATGGACAAGCTTCCAATCAGTTCCGATTACTGTTGATGCCTGAAAGGATTTGTTATGGTTATTATTCGGTGTGTGGCAGAAAAATTGCACACACGGCATATTACAATTAAAAAACCACAATTACCGGGTTGACGATTCAATGGAATCGAAATGAAGATTAAAGCCGGCCAACAACGGTCGAATTATTCGTGACCTAAAAGGGAGGTATTATAATCCAGAGTTAAAATTACTGCAAAAATACCGAAGTGACAACTTAAGTGCAGTGAAGGTAAAACAAACATTACCGATTGAGCCTAGCGGTTTAGCGTGGGCTCGATACAGGACTTCAGTTTAAAAGGGGGTGTAGTCTGTGGACAAAAAAACATTGGTTGAGAATTGGAGTGAGGGGCAAATAGCAGCGATTGGTGATAAGTGTGGACAGTTAGTTACCGTAACCGGGGGTCGGTTCCACGCAAGGCGCTCAATAGGAATGGCCTCTTCCGTGCGAGCCTGCAATGAAAATATCGAAGGCGCACATGAAGTATATCGCGGGTATTACCGGACTCGTTCGGATCCATAAGGGAGCCGCGGTTCTTTCAAAAGCTTACCTTAAATTGCTCGTAGAGGGGCCGCAATGGGGTCCCGTCCCAGCAGCGCAATGGCCATATGGTGAGCGTCTGCATGCAGAGACGCCTAATATGCTCCGTCGAAACAGGAGTAGACAGTGAGGACGGGCTACAAGCTAGTGCCGGTATCGGTCGCCATCTTGGAATGGTGAACTATCCGAGCAATAGAGTTCGGAGTGACCAATGAAGGTGCCTATGCGTGGTATGCAAACCAGGGGTCATCAGCTTTTTAGATTAAACACGAGCTGGGGTGCCCGCCATGCCCCGTGGCAGTGGTGGTGAACAAACGACTCAGGAGTGAGTTGTGCCGGTATGGGCGCCATTTTAGAGTGGTGAGGCACCGATGGGGTGAAAGGAAGGGGACTGACTAGTGAGGGTGCCACCAAGTGGTTCGCAGTGCCCACGGTCTCGAGCTAGTTCTGTTAAAAACTAAGCAGTTTCGAACCGACTGACATTTCAAAGAATGTTACATTTTTAAGGACAGACAATTATTTTGTATGCTCATGCTTCGAAGGGATCATAAATGAACAACTTATATAAGACTTGTCCAGTCCTCGGTTCTGTTAAGGCCATCCTGGATGGAGTTGAACTGTATGATGGACTTCAGTTCTTCTTTATTCAGTAATTGTCCCATATTTCCACCTCTTGGAGGGAGTCTCAGTACTTTCAACACAGTCCATTTCAGTTCATTATCAGAGTGTTTTTGAGCTGCAAAATGTTCCACCAATGGTGCATTCGGGGTGCCGCACCTGATGCGGCTCCTGTGTTGTCCAATGCGAATTTTTACCTTTTGGCTGGTCTGCCCTATATACACTTTCTGACAGGGGCACAAAATTAGGTAAATAACATTGCAAGTGTTGCAGTTGGAGAAGGAACGACATTGTATAGTGATGTTGTTAAAGGTAAAACTTTTTCCTTCTATCGTGCTATCACAGTTATTACATCCGCCACATTTTGCATGCCCAACAATGGGGGACAGACCCCATACATTTTCAAGTGTAGTTGATGGTAGAGGAGCAGGTAGAGCAGCTCTTACAAGGTGATCCCTAAGGTTTTTACTCTTTTTAAAGGCAAATACGGGTTTTTCCATGGAGAGGGCACCTGTGTTTAGTATTGGCCAATGCTTGAGGATACTTTTTCTTAGTTGATTTGAGATAGGTGAGAAAGTGGATATGCACGGTATGCGTTTAGAGGTAGTCTTTTCCTTTGGTGTAAGTAAGACTTCCCTGGGGCAATACCATGCACGCTTGGTGGCGTTTTTGACTAATTTCTTTGGGTACCCCCTATCTTTGAGTTTGGTTGCCAAGGTGGTAGCCAGTCAGTCAAAATACTCTTTATTCGATTTTTGTTAAAATCATAAAAGGCACAATACAGATACAAATAAAAAATTTTTTTAAAAAACATCACTTGATCTCATTACAAAAGTTTTCTTACTTAATGACTTCATTTCATCAGGTTGTTACACAAAAGTACCAAAATTTACAAATCTATTTACAAATATTAAAAATGTTCCATTAAAAAACAAATTTATGTTAAAATAGGTCTATCTGGGGTAATCTTTTCTTCCTAGATCTAAATGCAGCGGTTAGATAGCAAGCAACACTAAACATGGTGTGAGTGTCTGCTAACATTTGGAGGGAGATTAAGGCTGGCCTTATTTGAGTAAAACCCGCCGCTTTCAAAACAGGGAATAGGTATTTTTTCCTTTCACTGCTATAAAAGCCACAAAAAAATATAAAGTGGAGGGTGTCTTGAACTGAAAATTGGTCACATCCGCATGGCGGACCATCTTCAGGTTTTGACCACACCGGGAAATTTCCTAGGGAGTAATGGATTAAGTTCATCCTGAATTTTGTAAGTAGGAGTCTATGAAGAGGATTAGTCACAACTTTTAGATATGGTTCCAAGGCGGGCGAAGTCGTTAAAACTATATGTGCCCTCACCATGGGTTTCCTCAATTCCAACTCTTCTCTATCCATACGAGCCCTCTCCAGAAACATCTGCTTAATCCATCTGACATCCTCCCTTCTGATGTTGGTTGGGTCGTTAAAAAGTTCCGGTCTCCCCAGCATGAGTAATGTCGATTTAATATATTTTAGCCAGGGAATTCTCATGGCGTTATCCCTTGCAATAACGTCCCTAAGAATGGCATGATTTAGCGTTAGCTCGGGGTTCAGCCATGTTTTGGCCCAGAAAAGGAGGGGGGCTAATTTTAATTTATCAGAGATATATGGTAAACCTATTTCCTCATGGATAGAGAAGGTGGGTGTGGAATCAGGGACAGATAAAATGTTCCTAATAATACCATTTTCTACCCTCTGTATTTTTGCTGTGTCTGCGTAACCCCAAATCGCAGACCCATACATGGCGATTGGTACGCACTTACTGTTGTAAATTTTAATCACCGCCTCCATTGGTTTGGCTCCCAGTCTTTTTGTAAAGGCCAGCAGGGCTGATGAAGATCGTGCTAAGCTAAGGCTCTTTGCTTTAATCTGGGGGACCCAGGACCCTCTTTGATCAAAAAGGACTCCCAGGTAAGGAAAAACTGGTACCCTAGAAAGAATCTCCCCTTTACAAATAAATGATTTTTTCTGCAACATATTTACTCTGCGACCGATAATCATAGTGTGGGACTTGGAAACATTAATTTTCAAGTCTAGATTCTCCATAAAGGAGCCGAAGCGGTCCAGAAGAGTCTGTAGGCTAATCCCTGTTCGTGCTATTAGGACGGCATCGTCCGCGTATAGGAGGGCTGGAATCTGGGCTCCTCCTACACGGGGTACATCAGCCAGTCCTGTTTCTAGGTATTTCCCCAGTCCATTTATATAAATGGTAAAAAGAAGGGGGGCCAGGATGCAACCCTGGAGCACCCCCTTTTCAGATTTAAAACTTTCCGTGCACCTTCCATCCCTGGTAACTCTTATTTTTGCGTTGAGATCTTGGTGTAACCTTGCCATAAATGCCACCAAGGGTTCCTCTATGCCTAGCTCTAGTAGAATAGTCCATAACTTACTCCTGTTCACCAGGTCGAAGGCCGAGGAGAGGTCCATAAAGGCCAAATAAACTGACCACTCCCCGGCCACCGTGTACCTGGAGACTAGAAGGTGGAGATTGGAGCATTGTTCCAACGTCCCCCTATTCTCAGGAAAGCCGTATTGAATGTTCGAGAGTCCCCCGTTCAGTTCTAAATTTTCCCTTAGTTGAACCAAAAGGACTCTACCTAAGATTTTAAAAGTGGAGTCGATAAGGGAGATTGGACGATAACACCCGGGGTCCTCCCGATTTCCCTTCTTGAAGATGGGAACTATTATGGATGTTGCCCAAGTTTGAGGTAGGGATCCTTCGTTTGCTGCTCTAAACACTCTGGTCAGTACTTTGCTCCAGAGTACTGGGCAATATTTAAAAAAGTCTGCCGGGACACCATCAGGGCCTGGTGCCTTGTTTTTTGTGGTATCCATAATGGCTTTAAGGACCTCCTCTTCCGTAAACACCACTGTGGCTGCACAGTGGACCACCTCAGTAATACTTGGGCAGTTTGATGGTTCACCCCCATAAATATTGCTAAAATGCTGTACCCATCTCTCATCGGGAATTACACAATCTGTAATCAGATTGTTCTCCCCTGAAAAAAAGGAATGATTAATGATTTCCCAAAACTGTTTACTATTTTTTAGAACATCTACATTAAGTAGATCATTCCATGCATTGTTTTTAATTTCATTTTTCCTTGCCCTCACATTGGCTTTATAGGCCCGCCTCAGGTGAGAAATTAATTCTTTATCCCTATCATTGGCCTTGAGGGCCTGTTTCAATTCTCTATGTGCCCTTGAGCATTTGTTATCAAACCATTTGTGGGGCTTTGTGGGGTACTGGGATTTGGGTTTTGTAAGATCCCTGGCGGTTTGTGCACAAATACAATTAAAAGCAGTGACAACCTGAAGGTTCGAGGCAGTTTGATCTAGACAAGTTTCTATCGGTCCCTCAATTTTAGGAAGTAAGGTTTCCATAAACTTTTCCTCCATGGCCATACCCCATCTGAGCCGTCTGCCCTGATCACTGGGCACCGCCATGGCGCAAACCCGGGGTTGGTCCACCTGTCTGCGCCATAAGTCACTCCAGTGTATTTCAGTTGACAGAGGGTTATGATCGCTATGGGGTGAGACAGTAACTTTATAGTCTCTTGTCTTTAAAATTAAGCCTACGGACATGAATATGTAGTCAATTATCGACCCCTTAGTTGTACCTTTAAAGGTGGGGACCTTCTCATTAGTAGCAGTTTTGTATGATTCATATATATTAAAATTGGCACACAATAAGTCAAGTGACTCCCCCATTTTGGTGTGTTCAAAGTGAGGAATGCAGGCTCCAGCAGGGGAATCTGCATCTAATGGTTGACAGGGCAATTGACATTTGTGGCTATTAAAATCACCCATTAAAAAAATTTCGAAAGGAGTATGTGAATTTTGACTGTATTTGTTTATCAAGTTCACCAAACAATGCAAGTGTTCAAATTCACATCCCTGGGGCAATACCATGCACGCTTGGTGGCGTTTTTGACTAATTTCTTTGGGTACCCCTATCTTTGAGTTTGGTTGCCAAGGTGGTAGCTTCTCGGAAGTAATCCTCCTTGCAGGAGCAGTTACGCCTAATTCGCAAAAATTGCGAATATGGGAGTGAGTCGCGTAATGCTCTCGGGTGGTTACTGTTGTAGGCCAAAAGAGTGTTTTTTTCAGTGGGCTTACGGTAGAGACGTGTCAATAGGGAACCTTCACTGTGGTAAATGGACAAGTCCAAAAAGGAGATAGAGTCATGGTCAGTGTTGATGGTAAAGGTAAGGCCCAAACAATTATTGTTCAGCCAGTGTAGGAATTGGCGTAGGCAATTGTCACTTCCAGTCCAAATGATGAAAATGTCATTGATATACCTACGCCAAAACCTAACTCCTGGTAAGAAGGGATTGGTGGGGTTGTTAATGACATTAGTCTCTATTTCATCCATAAACAGAATCGCCAAATTCGGAGCAAAAATTGCGCCCATGGCGGTCCCCTTGATCTGTTCATAGAAAATGCCATTGAAGAGGAAAAAATTCCTCGTAAGGCATATCTCTAGGAGTTGAAGGATGAACATGCTAGGTACAGCATGAGGCCGAGGCCGTGAATCCAAAATCTTTTTGATCACTAGCAATGCTGTAGTCTGTGGAATATTGGTATAAAGGGACTCAATGTCCATGGTTACGAGAGTTTCAGTCACGGGATTGTATGGATGATGCTCGATCATGTTAATCATGTGCATTGAGTCCTTTATATAGAATTGTGTGGAAGGGACAAAGTATTTAATAAAAAAGTCTACGTAAGAACCCAATGGTTCCAGGATGGATCCGCAGGCTGAAACAATGGGGCGGCCTGGCGGGTTTTTTTGATCTTTATGTATTTTGGGTAACGTGTATATTACCGGAGTTCTAGGCGATTTTACATTCAGAAAATTATACTCTTTTTTTGATAGAAAACCGGCTTCAAGTCCCTCTTTCGTGATTTTTTGTATTAGACTCTGGATTTCTTTGGTAGGATTATGACTCAGTCTTTTGTAGTGTTCCTTATTCTCAAGTTGTCGCATTATTTCTGAAACATATGCGGCTTTTTCTTGCAATACGATACCTCCACCCTTGTCAGCACTTTTAATTATGAGGTTATCATTAGTTTTAAGTTGGGAAATGGCATTTTTCTCTTCCCTAGAAATGTTATAGGGTATGAACATTTTCTTGTTTTGGAGTTTTTGCAATTCCTTCAGAATTACCTTCTCAAAAGTAACCACCTCTGTGGGAATCATACTAGCAGATGGCGAGAAAATAGATGGTGGACGAAAAGGAGTATTGGTGACCCTTTCAGGTGTGGGGTGCAACTGAAAAAAGGCCTGTAGACGTATGCGTCTGAAAAATCTCATTAGTTCTGCTTGTAAATCCATGTAGTTGGGTGGGATTGTTGGCACAAAAGAAAGGCCTTTCATAAGTAATGATAGCTCTTCTTGTGCAAGTGTGTATTTAGAGAGATTAAAGATAGGAATTCTGTCAGTTCCCTGGGGCGGAATTTGTATTCCGCTCACCATTGGTAATAATTGTTGCGAGTCCTGCGCTCGCCAGGAGGGTTGTGCCATCGTTGGGTTTTCTTGACCTTCCCGCGCTGCGGTGGGTCCTGGGCGCCTCTGGCTAAAAAAGAATTCTGATTCAGACCACCTCTTCTTCCACCACTGCCGCCTTCCCCTGGGTCAGAACTATCAGAAGATTCGGCAGAGGTGTCTGAGAATCCCACCAAATTCTGGCGTCTGTTATAGCGGCCCCAAGGGCGGCTATTTTGGTAACGGGGATAGGTTTTGTTAATATAAAAATCTTTCTGCAGATAAGGGTAAGTATTCTCAATATTATATAGTTTCACGTCCTTTTTGATTTTATTTGACTTTTTATTTTGTTCAATCCTGTGGAACTCAGCCACAGTTTTGTCAATTTGCTCAAGTAGTTTTTTTGCATCTGCACTGGGGTCGGAATCTGTTAGTTTGTATGAGGAGAAGGATGAACATGCTGTACCTAGCATGTTCATCCTTCAACTCCTAGAGATATGCCTTACGAGGAATTTTTTCCTCTTCAACGGCATTTTCTATGAACAGATCAAGGGGACCGCCATGGGCGCAATTTTTGCTCCGAATTTGGCGATTCTGTTTATGGATGAAATAGAGACTAATGTCATTAACAACCCCACCAATCCCTTCTTACCAGGAGTTAGGTTTTGGCGTAGGTATATCGATGACATTTTCATCATTTGGACTGGAAGTGACGATTGCCTACGCCAATTCCTACACTGGCTGAACAATAATTGTTTGGGCCTTACCTTTACCATCAGCACTGACCATGACTCTATCTCCTTTTTGGACTTGTCCATTTACCACAGTGAAGGTTCCCTATTGACACGTCTCTACCGTAAGCCCACTGAAAAAAACACTCTTTTGGCCTACAACAGTAACCACCCGAGAGCATTACGCGACTCACTCCCATATTCACAATTTTTGCGAATTAGGCGTAACTGCTCCTGCAAGGAGGATTACTTCCGAGAAGCTACCACCTTGGCAACCAAACTCAAAGATAGGGGGTACCCAAAGAAATTAGTCAAAAACGCCACCAAGCGTGCATGGTATTGCCCCAGGGAAGTCTTACTTACACCAAAGGAAAAGACTACCTCTAAACGCATACCGTGCATATCCACTTTCTCACCTATCTCAAATCAACTAAGAAAAAGTATCCTCAAGCATTGGCCAATACTAAACACAGGTGCCCTCTCCATGGAAAAACCCGTATTTGCCTTTAAAAAGAGTAAAAACCTTAGGGATCACCTTGTAAGAGCTGCTCTACCTGCTCCTCTACCATCAACTACACTTGAAAATGTATGGGGTCTGTCCCCCATTGTTGGGCATGCAAAATGTGGCGGATGTAATAACTGTGATAGCACGATAGAAGGAAAAAGTTTTACCTTTAACAACATCACTATACAATGTCGTTCCTTCTCCAACTGCAACATTTGCAATGTTATTTACCTAATTTTGTGCCCCTGTCAGAAAGTGCATATAGGGCAGACCAGCCAAAAGGTAAAAATTCGAATTGGACAACACAGGAGCCGCATCAGGTGCGGCACCCCGAATGCACCATTGGTGGAACATTTTGCAGCTCAAAAACACTCTGATAATGAACTGAAATGGACTGTGTTGAAAGTACTGAGACTCCC
This sequence comes from Lissotriton vulgaris, assembly GCF_964263255.1. Lineage (NCBI taxonomy): Eukaryota > Metazoa > Chordata > Amphibia > Caudata > Salamandridae > Lissotriton > Lissotriton vulgaris. Next base: position 677,825,510 of record NC_141700.1, on the reverse strand, counting down.
TCCAAGAGGTGGAAATATGGGACAATTACTGAATAAAGAAGAACTGAAGTCCATCATACAGTTCAACTCCATCCAGGATGGCCTTAACAGAACCGAGGACTGGACAAGTCTTATATAAGTTGTTCATTTATGATCCCTTCGAAGCATGAGCATACAAAATAATTGTCTGTCCTTAAAAATGTAACATTCTTTGAAATGTCAGTCGGTTCGAAACTGCTTGGTTTTTAACAGAACTAGCTCGAGACCGTGGGCACTGCGAACCACTTGGTGGCACCCTCACTAGTCAGTCCCCTTCCTTTCACCCCATCGGTGCCTCACCACTCTAAAATGGCGCCCATACCGGCACAACTCACTCCTGAGTCGTTTGTTCACCACCACTGCCACGGGGCACGGCGGGCACCCCAGCTCGTGTTTAATCTAAAAAGCTGATGACCCCTGGTTTGCATACCACGCGTAGGCACCTTCATTGGTCACTCCGAACTCTATTGCTCGGATAGTTCACCATTCCAAGATGGCGACCGATACCGGCACTAGCTTGTAGCCCGTCCTCACTGTCTACTCCTGTTTCGACGGAGCATATTAGGCGTCTCTGCATGCAGACGCTCACCATCTGGCCATTGCGCTGCTGGGACGGGACCCCATTGCGGCCCCTCTACGAGCAATTTAAGGTAAACTTTTGAAAGAACCGCGGCTCCCTTATGGATCCGAACGAGTCCGGTAATACCCGCGATATACTTCATGTGCGCCTTCGATATTTTCATTGCAGGCTCGCACGGAAGAGGCCATTCCTATTGAGCGCCTTGCGTGGAACCGACCCCCGGTTACGGTAACTAACTGTCCACACTTATCACCAATCGCTGCTATTTGCCCCTCACTCCAATTCTCAACCAATGTTTTTTTGTCCACAGACTACACCCCCTTTTAAACTGAAGTCCTGTATCGAGCCCACGCTAAACCGCTAGGCTCAATCGGTAATGTTTGTTTTACCTTCACTGCACTTAAGTTGTCACTTCGGTATTTTTGCAGTAATTTTAACTCTGGATTATAATACCTCCCTTTTAGGTCACGAATAATTCGACCGTTCTTGGCCGGCTTTAATCTTCATTTCGATTCCATTGAATCGTCAACCCGGTAATTGTGGTTTTTTAATTGTAATATGCCGTGTGTGCAATTTTTCTGCCACACACCGAATAATAACCATAACAAATCCTTTCAGGCATCAACAGTAATCGGAACTGATTGGAAGCTTTTCCATCCACGACTGGCCCATCCAGCCCGGCTCGTGGTAATTACCTCCCCTAATTCACTCCCACCGCCACGATATTCCTTCACCAAAACACTATATTCCCCGCCACTAAGCACCACTGCCACATAAATGAACGCGGTAAGCCTTGTTTGTTTGATCTGTTCTCCTGCATCCCAAACACGAGCACATTGAGATCCGTGCCCTTTGGGAACACTCGACTGCATGTGCACACGTTGCATTTTGCATGAAAAAACGGTTGTTGACGAGCACTTTAGCCTTTTAGCACTCACTCTGTAAATATTTGATACAGAAAAAATTCTTCCTTTCTTTTTCTTCCTGTTTATACCCTACAGGCTCACTTGACAACTCAGGCAAAATCAATTCTAGTCCTGAAGATGATCCCACTATATTATTGGAGATAGGGATCGAAACGTTCGTCGACTGTTTTGCAGTACTGCTCGTTATATGATCTTTAACTTTCCCGGCAGTTACTGTGGGTTTGTGCTTATTCAAGAACCTCTTGCATTGTATTATAAGCCACCCTGTTCTCCTTGTTTGCCTGTGAATTCTTTGTCCTTTTCTTTTGTATTGTCTCCCCTTGACTTGGTACAGGCTTGTGCCCAGTTATTAATGTGCGAAATGTTTTCGCTTTATGCTGTTTATCTTCACTACTTTGAAAATAAATACTTCTAGGTCCGGCTGGACACTGAAGAAAAAAACACAGTCTTTATTTTTAGCCTGTGAAAATCAATCCTCTAGATATCATTAAAAACCTAGGACCTTTGTAATATAAAATTAGTAGCTTAACCCATGGTCCTTGGCCATTACTTTGGGTTCCCTTGTACACTAAACCTACAATTAGCGCAATCGCTAGATTGCAAGGGCTTCTATTCCCTTGCCCACCTCTCCCTGGGGGGCGGGCCAGTCCTAACACCTTGTCTTCCCCAATCACTCAACACTAGTAATCCCCTTCTCACACTTATCTCCCTAATATGTCAGTCAACACACCTCTTTATACAGACGACTATTTGAAACAACTATGCTCACGCCCCTCCCTATTGTCAGAGACCCCAGAGGCTCCAATCTCGGTAAATGACTCTATTCCAGAACAATTAGAAAAATTGAAAAAGAAGCAAGTTCGGTTGGAACTTATGATTTTGATGCTGACAGATTATTTAAAAGCCAACGTGATCCCGCTGGGTTTACAAGTCCGAAATATCCCGGGAATTTTCACTGATAATCCCAAATATATTCAAAACTTCAGCTTTATAGGTACAACCTGTTCACGCCATTGGCTAGCCCTTGGCATAGATATTGCGAGTGAAACCCTCAAATCTCTGGAAACAGAAATCGCAGACCTCCTCAAACAACTAACAGATTCCGACCCCAGTGCAGATGCAAAAAAACTACTTGAGCAAATTGACAAAACTGTGGCTGAGTTCCACAGGATTGAACAAAATAAAAAGTCAAATAAAATCAAAAAGGACGTGAAACTATATAATATTGAGAATACTTACCCTTATCTGCAGAAAGATTTTTATATTAACAAAACCTATCCCCGTTACCAAAATAGCCGCCCTTGGGGCCGCTATAACAGACGCCAGAATTTGGTGGGATTCTCAGACACCTCTGCCGAATCTTCTGATAGTTCTGACCCAGGGGAAGGCGGCAGTGGTGGAAGAAGAGGTGGTCTGAATCAGAATTCTTTTTTAGCCAGAGGCGCCCAGGACCCACCGCAGCGCGGGAAGGTCAAGAAAACCCAACGATGGCACAACCCTCCTGGCGAGCGCAGGACTCGCAACAATTATTACCAATGGTGAGCGGAATACAAATTCCGCCCCAGGGAACTGACAGCATTCCTATCTTTAATCTCTCTAAATACACACTTGCACAAGAAGAGCTATCATTACTTATGAAAGGCCTTTCTTTTGTGCCAACAATCCCACCCAACTACATGGATTTACAAGCAGAACTAATGAGATTTTTCAGACGCATACGTCTACAGGCCTTTTTTCAGTTGCACCCCACACCTGAAAGGGTCACCAATACTCCTTTTCGTCCACCATCTATTTTCTCGCCATCTGCTAGTATGATTCCCACAGAGGTGGTTACTTTTGAGAAGGTAATTCTGAAGGAATTGCAAAAACTCCAAAACAAGAAAATGTTCATACCCTATAACATTTCTAGGGAAGAGAAAAATGCCATTTCCCAACTTAAAACTAATGATAACCTCATAATTAAAAGTGCTGACAAGGGTGGAGGTATCGTATTGCAAGAAAAAGCCGCATATGTTTCAGAAATAATGCGACAACTTGAGAATAAGGAACACTACAAAAGACTGAGTCATAATCCTACCAAAGAAATCCAGAGTCCAATACAAAAAATCACGAAAGAGGGACTTGAAGCCGGTTTTCTATCAAAAAAAGAGTATAATTTTCTGAATGTAAAATCGCCTAGAACTCCGGTAATATACACGTTACCCAAAATACATAAAGATCAAAAAAACCCGCCAGGCCGCCCCATTGTTTCAGCCTGCGGATCCATCCTGGAACCATTGGGTTCTTACGTAGACTTTTTTATTAAAGACTTTGTCCCTTCCACACAATGCTATATAAAGGACTCAATGCACATGATTAACATGATCGAGCATCATCCATACAATCCCGTGACTGAAACTCTCGTAACCATGGACATTGAGTCCCTTTATATCAATATTCCACAGACTACAGCATTGCTAGTGATCAAAAAGATTTTGGATTCACGGCCTCGGCCTCATGCTGTACCTAGCATGTTCATCCTTCAGCTCCTAGAGATATGCCTTACGAGGAATTTTTTCCTCTTCAATGGCATTTTCTATGAACAGATCAAGGGGACCGCCATGGGCGCAATTTTTGCTCCGAATTTGGCGATTCTGTTTATGGATGAAATAGAGACTAATGTCATTAACAACCCCACCAATCCCTTCTTACCAGGAGTTAGGTTTTGGCGTAGGTATATCGATGACATTTTCATCATTTGGACTGGAAGTGACGATTGCCTACGCCAATTCCTACACTGGCTGAACAATAATTGTTTGGGCCTTACCTTTACCATCAGCACTGACCATGACTCTATCTCCTTTTTGGACTTGTCCATTTACCACAGTGAAGGTTCCCTATTGACACGTCTCTACCGTAAGCCCACTGAAAAAAACACTCTTTTGGCCTACAACAGTAACCACCGAGAGCATTACGCGACTCACTCCCATATTCGCAATTTTTGCGAATTAGGCGTAACTGCTCCTGCAAGGAGGATTACTTCCGAGAATCTACCACCTTGGCAACCAAACTCAAAGATAGGGGGTACCCAAAGAAATTAGTCAAAAAAGCCACCAAGCGTGCATGGTATTGCCCCAGGGAAGTCTTACTTACACCAAAGGAAAAGACTACCTCTAAACGCATACCGTGCATATCCACTTTCTCACCTATCTCAAATCAACTAAGAAAAAGTATCCTCAAGCATTGGCCAATACTAAACACAGGTGCCCTCTCCATGGAAAAACCCGTATTTGCCTTTAAAAAGAGTAAAAACCTTAGGGATCACCTTGTAAGAGCTGCTCTACCTGCTCCTCTACCATCAACTACACTTGAAAATGTATGGGGTCTGTCCCCCATTGTTGGGCATGCAAAATGTGGCGGATGTAATAACTGTGATAGCACGATAGAAGGAAAAAGTTTTACCTTTAACAACATCACTATACAATGTCGTTCCTTCTCCAACTGCAACATTTGCAATGTTATTTACCTAATTTTGTGCCCCTGTCAGAAAGTGTATATAGGGCAGACCAGCCAAAAGGTAAAAATTCGCATTGGACAACACAGGAGCCGCATCAGGTGCGGCACCCCGAATGCACCATTGGTGGAACATTTTGCAGCTCAAAAACACTCTGATAATGAACTGAAATGGACTGTGTTGAAAGTACTGAGACTCCCTCCAAGAGGTGGAAATATGGGACAATTACTGAATAAAGAAGAACTGAAGTCCATCATACAGTTCAACTCCATCCAGGATGGCCTTAACAGAACCGAGGACTGGACAAGTCTTATATAAGTTGTTCATTTATGATCCCTTCGAAGCATGAGCATACAAAATAATTGTCTGTCCTTAAAAATGTAACATTCTTTGAAATGTCAGTCGGTTCGAAACTGCTTGGTTTTTAACAGAACTAGCTCGAGACCGTGGGCACTGCGAACCACTTGGTGGCACCCTCACTAGTCAGTCCCCTTCCTTTCACCCCATCGGTGCCTCACCACTCTAAAATGGCGCCCATACCGGCACAACTCACTCCTGAGTCGTTTGTTCACCACCACTGCCACGGGGCACGGCGGGCACCCCAGCTCGTGTTTAATCTAAAAAGCTGATGACCCCTGGTTTGCATACCACGCATAGGCACCTTCATTGGTCACTCCGAACTCTATTGCTCGGATAGTTCACCATTCCAAGATGGCGACCGATACCGGCACTAGCTTGTAGCCCGTCCTCACTGTCTACTCCTGTTTCGACGGAGCATATTAGGCGTCTCTGCATGCAGACGCTCACCATCTGGCCATTGCGCTGCTGGGACGGGACCCCATTGCGGCCCCTCTACGAGCAATTTAAGGTAAGCTTTTGAAAGAACCGCGGCTCCCTTATGGATCTGAACGAGTCCGGTAATACCCGCGATATACTTCATGTGCGCCTTCGATATTTTCATTGCAGGCTCGCACGGAAGAGGCCATTCCTATTGAGCGCCTTGCGTGGAACCGACCCCCGGTTACGGTAACTAACTGTCCACACTTATCACCAATCGCTGCTATTTGCCCCTCACTCCAATTCTCAACCAATGTTTTTTTGTCCACAGACTACACCCCCTTTTAAACTGAAGTCCTGTATCGAGCCCACGCTAAACCGCTAGGCTCAATCGGTAATGTTTGTTTTACCTTCACTGCACTTAAGTTGTCACTTCGGTATTTTTGCAGTAATTTTAACTCTGGATTATAATACCTTCCTTTTAGGTCACGAATAATTCGACCGTTGTTGGCCGGCTTTAATCTTCATTTCGATTCCATTGAATCGTCAACCCGGTAATTGTGGTTTTTTAATTGTAATATGCCGTGTGTGCAATTTTTCTGCCACACACCGAATAATAACCATAACAAATCCTTTCAGGCATCAACAGTAATCGGAACTGATTGGAAGCTTGTCCATCCACGACTGGCCCATCCAGCCCGGCTCGTGGTAATTACCTCCCCTAATTCACTCCCACCGCCACGATATTCCTTCACCAAAACACTATATTCCCCGCCACTAAGCACCACTGCCACATAAATGAACGCGGTAAGCCTTGTTTGTTTGATCTGTTCTCCTGCATCCCAAACACGAGCACATTGAGATCCGTGCCCTTTGGGAACACTCGACTGCATGTGCACACGTTGCATTTTGCATGAAAAAACGGTTGTTGACGAGCACTTTAGCCTTTTAGCACTCACTCTGTAAATATTTGATACAGAAAAAATTCTTCCTTTCTTTTTCTTCCTGTTTATACCCTACAGGCTCACTTGACAACTCAGGCAAAATCAATTCTAGTCCTGAAGATGATCCCACTATATTATTGGAGATAGGGATCGAAACGTTCGTCGACTGTTTTGCAGTACTGCTCGTTATATGATCTTTAACTTTCCCGGCAGTTACTGTGGGTTTGTGCTTATTCAAGAACCTCTTGCATTGTATTATAAGCCACCCTGTTCTCCTTGTTTGCCTGTGAATTCTTTGTGCTTTTCTTTTGTATTGTCTCCCCTTGACTTGGTACAGGCTTGTGCCCAGTTATTAATGTGCGAAATGTTTTCGCTTTATGCTGTTTATCTTCACTACTTTGAAAATAAATACTTCTAGGTCCGGCTGGACACTGAAGAAAAAAACACAGTCTTTATTTTTAGCCTGTGAAAATCAATCCTCTAGATATCATTAAAAACCTAGGACCTTTGTAATATAAAATTAGTAGCTTAACCCATGGTCCTTGGCCATTACTTTGGGTTCCCTTGTACACTAAACCAACAGTTATAAAAACACCCTCCTATTCAGTCGTTAACTTAAAGATAGTATAGATACTACATTACATTACATAAAAAAACACTTTGGAATACATTCTTACCTGTCAAACGACGCAGCAACAGCACAGGAACAAGAACACGCCTTCCGCGCACCAACATTCTCGATCTCTGGGGAATTCCACCGTTGACGTAAGCAAATCGGAACGCAACGTCAAAAACGTCGCGCTCCGATTGGCTAGAAATAAACGTCAAGGAAACGTAAACACTCACAACACAAAAATAAACTAGAACGCTAACGTAGGGAACGTCAAGGTGACGCATTGCGTCGGCCATTTTTAAAATAATAAAATTAATACGGGACTCCACAGACACCTAAAACACACATAACACCACACAGTAATTAAAAAACATACACAGTTCTATTACATACAAAAATACACATAAGGCAGGACAATTACAAAGGGAAGATCTATCACGTTTTTTTTACACAACACATATTAAATAATTAATATTAACATACACACACTCATAACATCACCCTCACACACCAAAACTCTCACACTCCTTCACACACCCTCAATCACCCTGACACAACATCTCCCTCACACACCATCACACACCTTCAGCCTCACACCCACTCACTCACACTCACCCTCACACACACTCACACCCCCTCACACTCACACACACTCACACACCCTCACTCCCCTCAAAAAATAACACCCCTCACAACAAGCTCACACTCACTACACCGGACAGCCGCACCCACTCACACCCCTCACACTCTCTGACCATCAACACCCCTCAGCCTCACACAGCCTGACCCTCATCCCCTCACCCTAACACACCCTCAATCACCCTCACACCATCACCCTCACACACCCTAACTCTCACCCTCAACAACTCACACACACTCACACTCCCTCGCTCACCCTCACCCTCACACACACTCACACCCCCTCACCCTCACACCCCATCACCCTCACATCCCATCACCCTCACACACCCTCACTCCCATCACAACATCACACCCCTCACAACACTCTCACACTCACTACACCTCACACTCTCACCCTCAAAAACCCTCACACCCCCTCACTCACACTCACTCACACTCACTCAGCCTCACTCACCCTCACGCTCACACACCGTCACACACCCTCTGCTTAACAACACCTCTCTCACCCTCAATCACCCTCACACACACTCACACTCACACACCGTCACACACCAAAAACCTCACACCCCCTCACACACACCCTCACCCTCAAACACCTTACACTCACACACACACGCTCCCCTAAAACCCATCACAACACTCTCACACTCACTACACCTCACACACTCTCAGCCGCAAACAACCTCACTCATCCTCACCCTCACACACACTCACACCCCCTCACCCTCACACCCCATCACACTCACACACGCTCACTCCCCTCACCCTCACAACAACACCCTCACACCCCCTCACTCACACTCACTCACACTCACTCACAATGACTCACACTCACCCTCACACACCCTCACCCTCACACACCGTCACACACCCTCTGCGTAACAACACCTCTCACACCCTCACTCACCCTCACACACACTCACACTCACGCACCGTCACACACCCGAAGCCTCACACCCCCTCACTCACCCTCACACTCACACACACACCCCCTCACCCTCAAACACATGACATTCACACACACACACCCTCCCCTGACACCCGTCACAACACTCTCACACTCACTACACCTCGCACACTCACCATCAAACACCCTCCCACACACTCACCCACGCTCAGCCTTGCAACTTGTCACAATAAACACGCCTCACACTCACACACCCTTACCATCATCCCCTCAGCCTCATTCACATTCAATCAACATCACAACACCTAACTCTCAGACTCACCCACTCACACACAATCACACTCCCTAACTCAGCCTCACACACCCTCAGCCTCACACCGTCACACACCCTCACTAAACATCAAAAACACTCACTCACCCTCACACACCCTCACCAACACACACCGTCACATACACTCAGCCTCACAAACACTCACTCAACTTCACCATCACACACACTCACACCCCCTCACACTCACACTCCCTCACACTCACAACACTCATGCTCACACCCCTCACACTCACATTCCTCACTCTCACACCCCTCACCCTCACACCACTCACCCTCACACCACTCAAGCCACAGATGGGTGTGCGATGGGAGGATGCTCAGCTTGCAGGGCTGTGCTTCTATCCCCTGCTGCACTCTCCTGCTCTCTAGAAATGTGGCATAACAACATAAGCTGCCATCAAAGTCACGTCAATACAAATCATGTGGCATTCCAAATGCTATAGGTGTCACATTCAAAAAAATTAAAACTATTGGCATTGTAAATGACTAATCTATCAATGTAGCTATTTGGAAAAACTACACACAAAAAAAAATTTACAATACCAATAGCTCCCACTTTTCTAATGCGAGACCTATTGCATTTCCAATGCTTGTTTTACTGTGTGCGTTCTCTTTCTTTATCTGCTGTCTCTATCATGTGTGTGTGTTCTAAAGCTCTCTCCCTGAATGTAGGCTCCCTTGCTGCTCTTTTCGGAATGAGTGCTTGTGAACTCCCTTTCTCACACTCTGAAACCTCTGTATGTGAGTTCTGTCTGTCTCCCTTCTCTCTTACTGCATATACGCTCTCTCGCACACTGTGGACGCCGTGGGTAAGTGTCTTACCCCTTACCAGGACACCTGCCCCCACCACTACTTCATCCTCTGGAGCAAGAAAATCAGTGGCAAACTCACCTCCATTCTCAACACATCCATCACCACGGCCACCTTCATGATCAAAGGAAACATGTAGAGACCAGACCCTCCTCAAGAAACGCTCCACTGAACCCAGCGATCTTAAGAACTACAGACACATTTCTCTGCTCCCCTTCCCCGCCAAACGCCTTGAGAAGGCCATCAACTGAGAACTCATCAAACACTTGGAGAACAACAACCTGCTGGATAGCTCCCAGATTGGTTTCAGCACCACCCACAGCACCAAGACCACCCTGATCACTGCCACTGATGACATCAGAACCCTCCTTGATCGAGCAGGCACAGCATCCCTGATCTTCTTCGACCTCTCAGCAGCATTCAGCATCGTATCCCCCCACACCCTCATCAAGCGACTCCGCTAACTTGGGATCCAGGGAGATGCTCTGTGTATATGAGCTCTGTATCTCTTCTCTCTCACAGCACGTATGTTCTTTCACACACTAGGCCCTCTCTGTATGTGAACTCTGTCTATGTTCTCTCACACATTGTGGGTGCTTGGTGTACGTGAGCTCTGTCTGTCTCTTCTCTCTTAATGCATGAATGTTCTTTCACGCACTGTGAGCGTTCGGTGTATGTGTCTTCTGCCTATCTCCCTTCTCTCTTACTGCATGTATGTTCTCTCAAACACTCTGGGTGCTTGCTGTATGGGAGGTCTGTCTCTCTTCTCTCTTACAGCAAGAATGTTCTTTCACACACTGTGGGTGCTCGGTTCAAGTGAGCTCTGTCTGTCTCCCTTCTCTCTTAAAGCATGTATGTTCTCTCACACACTATGGGTGCTCTATGTATATGAACTCTGTCTGCCTCCCTTCTCCCTTACAGCAAGTATGTTCTCTCACACACTGTGGGTGCTCTGTGTATGCCAGCTCTGTCTGCCTCCCTTCTCACTTACGGCACAAAAGGGGGTGGTGATGGACGGAGCATCTGAACCAATCAAACACTCACACCCAGTCAACAGATCTGGGGTTAATCCATCACCGTTCTTTAGCCCACTCTGCCACCCCAGTTCAGACATTGCCATATGCAAATCAGTCTGACCCTGAGCCTCATGGGAACAGTCCAGCCCGAACTGCCAAGCCATGCCTTCCCTGGACCGAAATCAAGCTTCCTAGGACCGGTTTCTGGCATTCCAGCCATCTTCAGCCAGGCTTGCTTGAATCCAGTGGCAAAGTGAGCAAGGGACTCACGTCTGAGCATACCCTGCCAACTTATGGCGAACAAAGCGGTACAAAAGGGGGTGGTGATGGACGGAGCATCTGAACCAATCAAACACTCACACCCAGTCAACAGCTCTGGGTTTAATCCATCACCGTTCTTTAGCCCACTCTGCCACCCCAGTTCAGATATGGCCATATGCAAATCCGTCGGACCCTGTGCCTCTTGGGAACAGTACAGCCCGAACTGCCAAGCCATGCCTTCTCTGGACCGGAATCAAGCTTCCTAGGACTGGTTTCTGGCATTCCAGCCGTCTTCAGCCAGGCTTGTACCGCTCCCTTCTCACTTACAGCACATATGTTCTCTCACCACTGTGGGTGCTCGGTGTCAGGAGCGTAACACAGGCCTCCGCAGCCCCAGCGGTGCGGGAGCAGCCCCGAGCTGCAGGGGGCCCCCTCAGCACTGTACTCAGGCCTAAGAGCTCTGGGTTAAATCTAGAGCGGGCCAATCTGTGTACCTTGCAGGGGGGCCCCTTCAATTTTCGTTACGTCACTGCTCGGTGTATGTGAGCTGTCTGTCTCCCTTCTCTCTTACTGCATGTATGCTCTCTCACACACTGTGGGTGCTCTGTGTATGCCAGCTCTGTCTGCCTCCCTTCTCACTTACGGCACAAAAGGGGGTGGTGATGGACGGAGCATCTGAACCAATCAAACACTCACACCCAGTCAACAGATCTGGGGTTAATCCATCACCGTTCTTTAGCCCACTCTGCCACCCCAGTTCAGACATTGCCATATGCAAATCAGTCTGACCCTGAGCCTCATGGGAACAGTCCAGCCCGAACTGCCAAGCCATGCCTTCCCTGGACCGAAATCAAGCTTCCTAGGACCGGTTTCTGGCATTCCAGCCATCTTCAGCCAGGCTTGCTTGAATCCAGTGGCAAAGTGAGCAAGGGACTCACGTCTGAGCATACCCTGCCAACTTATGGCGAACAAAGCGGTACAAAAGGGGGTGGTGATGGACGGAGCATCTGAACCAATCAAACACTCACACCCAGTCAACAGCTCTGGGTTTAATCCATCACCGTTCTTTAGCCCACTCTGCCACCCCAGTTCAGATATGGCCATATGCAAATCCGTCGGACCCTGTGCCTCTTGGGAACAGTACAGCCCGAACTGCCAAGCCATGCCTTCTCTGGACCGGAATCAAGCTTCCTAGGACTGGTTTCTGGCATTCCAGCCGTCTTCAGCCAGGCTTGTACCGCTCCCTTCTCACTTACAGCACATATGTTCTCTCACCACTGTGGGTGCTCGGTGTCAGGAGCGTAACACAGGCCTCCGCAGCCCCAGCGGTGCGGGAGCAGCCCCGAGCTGCAGGGGGCCCCCTCAGCACTGTACTCAGGCCTAAGAGCTCTGGGTTAAATCTAGAGCGGGCCAATCTGTGTACCTTGCAGGGGGGCCCCTTCAATTTTCGTTACGTCACTGCTCGGTGTATGTGAGCTGTCTGTCTCCCTTCTCTCTTACTGCATGTATGCTCACTCACACATTATGGGCACTCTGTGTAAAAGTGTGTCACCCTTACCCAGACGCCTGCCCCCACCATTTCTTAACCCTTGGGAGCAAGAAAATCAGCGGAGAACTCTTCTTCATTCTCAAAGCATCCATCACCGCAGCCACCTCCCCTGATCAATGGAAATATGCAGAGACCAGACCCCTCCTAAAGAAACCCTCCGCTGACCCCAGTGATCTTAGGAACTACCACCACATCTCTCTGCTCCCCTTCCCAGCCAAAGTCCTCGAGAAGGCTATCAACCGACAACTCAGCAAACACCCTGAGAACAACAACCTGTTGGACACTTCCCAAGCCGGTTTCAGTGCCGACCACAGCACTGAGAGACCACCATGATCACTGCCACCTATGACATCAGAACCTTTTTTGACTGGGGGGGCAGAGCAGCCCTGATCTTCTTCGACCTCTCAGCAGCGTTCGACACAGTATCCCACCACACCCTCATCAAGACGCTCCACCACATTGGATCCTAGCGCCTGGATACCCTCATGGGTGATTAGCCACGCTCTACATATCATATTGATTGATAAAGTGTCTGTCTCTCTTCTTTCTTACAGCATGTATGTTCAGGGCCGAACTGGCCATAGTGGGCACCGGGCAATCCCCCGGTGCGCCGCACGGGTGAACCGGCCACGGCAAAGAGCTCGGCGGCACCTCCAACCCCCCCCCCCCCCCCCCCTCCCCCGAGTGGGGAGGGGGGGGGGGGGGGGGCGGCCGAGCACTTTGCCAGGGCCGGTTGTGGTTCCCAGTCCAGCCCTGTGTACGTTCTCTTCTCTCTCACACACTCAGTGAGCACTCGGTCTGTGTCTGTCTCTCTTCTCTCTTACAGCATGTGTGCTCTCTTCTCTTACACACTCAGTGGGCGCTCAGTGTAAGTGTTTCTCTTCTCTCTTACAACATGTGTGCTCTCTCCCCTCACACACTCAGTGAGCGCTCGGAGTAAGTGTCTCCTCTCTTACAGCATGTATGCTTTTTCTCACACACACAGTGAGCGCTCGGTGTGTGTTTGTCTCTTCTCTTTTACAACTTGTGTGTTCTCTTCTCTCACACACTCAGTGAGCGCTCGGTGTAAATTTCTCCTCTCTTACAGCATGTATGCTGTCTTCTCTCACACACTCAGTGAGCACTTGGTCTAAGTGTCTGTCTCTCTTCTCTCTTACAGCAAAACACTCTTCTCACACATTGAGCGTTTGGTGTAAGTGTCTCTCTTCTCTCTTACAACACGTGTGCTCTCTTCTCACACACACGCAGCGAGCGCTTGATGTAAGTGTCTGTCTCTTCTCTCTTACATGTGTGCTCTCTCCTCTCCCACACTCAGTGAGCGCTCCGAGTGTCTTTCTCTCTTCTCTCTTACAGCGTAGCATGTATGCTCTCTCCTCACCCACACTCATTGAGCGCTCGGTCTAAGTGTCTGTCTCTCTTCTCTCTTTCAGCATGGATGCTCTTTCCTCTCACATACTCAGTGAGCGCTCTGTTTGTCCGTCTCTCTTCTCTCCCACACTCAGTGCGCGCTCGGTGTACACGAGTGCTCGCTCTCGCCGGGGGGTCTGGTTTTCTTGGCTCACTGGAAGTGTCACCAGCAGAAAGTTTACAGCTGAAAGCGCTGTGCGCTCGGGGCCTCCCCCGGCGGGAGGGGGCGGAGCCTGCAGCTTCGCACACACCTCCGAGGGGGAGGACTCCCGGACTTCCCAGGCAGCTTCGGACCGGGAGTGTGGAGCTGTGGGGAATACCTGGGGGTCCCAAGCGAGGACCGTGAGTACAGCTGAGCTCTGGGGGTCCCAGCCGCGGACAGCGAGTACCCCCCGGACCTGGGGGCCCGGGCTAGGACTGAGAGAGCCGAGAGGGGCAGGCAGGGGCTATGAGGCTTGCCGGGACTGCCCCTGTTTGGAAGTTATCAGTCGTCACTCAGCGGGGACTGCTTCTGGGCTGGAGCAGATCGGAGCGGCACGCTCGAATCCCGGTGCACGACGGTGAGCACGAGCAACGGGTGCTGCACTAATTGTGAGTGTGAAGCGCATGCAGCGATCGTGAGGTCGGCGTGGACGTGCTGTGCTGACTTCCAGCTCCCTGCAGGAGCTGCTCCTCTTGTGGGTGTTCTACAGATGCCCAGGAGCACGCACGAGCTGCACCGATACACAGAAGTTGCAGGCAGTTCTGGTTCGTCGCAGGAGCTGCTCGGCTGTGAGTACACGTCACGAGCTGCATAGATCGTGGGCGCACACCAGGAGCTGGCCGGAGTGGAAGTCTCTAGTGGGGACCAGATCTGGTGTTATTGCACAGCAGGAGTTGCACCAACAGTGGAGGCACAATATGGAGTGATTGGTTCTGGTTTCACAACAGGAGTTGCACCGGTTGTCGTTGCAAAGCAGGATTTGCACTGATTGTGGTCACGCAACAGGAGCTGCACTGATTGTGGTAACATAACGGGACCTGCACGGATTGGGGTTACCCAGCAGGATCTGTACGGATTGTGGTAACATAACGGGATC
Organism: Lissotriton vulgaris; assembly: GCF_964263255.1. NCBI lineage: Eukaryota > Metazoa > Chordata > Amphibia > Caudata > Salamandridae > Lissotriton > Lissotriton vulgaris. The sequence continues at coordinate 677,810,157 of NC_141700.1, read as the reverse complement.
TGCACGGATTGGGGTTACCCAGCAGGATCTGCACTGATTGTGGTAACATAACGGGATCTGCACGGATTGGGGTTACCCAGCAGGATCTGCACGGATTGGGGTAATATAACGGGATCTGCACGGATTGGGGTTACCCAGCAGGATCTGCACGGATTGTGGTCACGCAACAGGAGCAGCACTGATTGGGGTAACATAACGGGATCTGCACGGATTGTGGTCACGCAACAGGAGCAGCACTGATTGGGGTAACATAACGGGATCTGCACGGATTGGGGTCACGCAACAGGAGCAGCACTGATTGGGGTAACATAACGGGATCTGCACGGATTGGGGTTACACAGCAGGAGCTGCACTGATTGTGGTAATATAACGGGATCTGCACAGATTGGAGTTACAGAGAGCAGGATCTGCACGGATTGTGACAACATAACAGGGTCTGCACGGATTGTGACCAGAGCAGGATCTGCACGGATTGTGATCAGAGCAGGATCTGCACAGATTGTGATAAGTGCAGGGGCTGCGCGGATTGTGATCAGAGTAGGATCTGCACGGATTGTGATAAGTGCAGGGGCTGCGCGGATTGTGGTACCATAACAGGATCTGCACGGATTGAGGATACACAACTGGATCTGCACGGATTTTGCCACTGCGCGGAACAGGAGCTGCTCCTCTGCATCCGGGTCTCCAGACAACAGACTTGACATGGATGCCGGGTGGCACACTGAGGGGGAGACGCACTCCGCATAAAGTGTGCGGGCACACTGAAGGGGAGCCGGTCTTAGCTGGCGAGGGCAGGCGGCACACGAGTCTCGTGCCCGGATTGCATGTTCCCCGAACACGGCCAGCCACTGCGTGACACGAGCTGCTCGCTCCGGGGCTGGCGATCTGCAGTGTGATTGGCTGAAGTTGAAGCCTAGAGTGCCGGCCCGCCCACCACGCCGGCGGCGTCCCTGACCATAGGATGTGATTGGAACGTGATCCGGTCATGCCTGTGAATTTAAGATGTTCAACTTAGTAGGGCCTAAAGGACTCAGTGCTAAAGAAAAAAAATACAAAACTAAAAATTCTGTCTGGCAAGTGTTGAACCGAAATCTACTCTGTGTGCTCATCTAGAGAATTCCCCATTGTTCTCTGAAAAAAAGGCATTTTTGGTTTAGTTGGGCATTCTTTGTTAGAATAAGATCACTCTATTCCTCATACCATAAAGGTGTTTTACAGAGGCCTCCGGTAGCTCCCCGTGGTGTGAGCTGCCTAGAATTGACCCAATAGAGCTGATATTTCTTATGCATATAGTAACTCCTGTTGAGTGGCAGGAGGGTCTCTTCGAGGCTGAGTGTGTGGATCAAGCTTCAGCTATAGTAAGGTCTCACTGCAGTGCTTGGGGCTGACTAAAGAAGGGTCTATTTACAGTAGGTGCAGAGCCTCACACCGGGTTTCTTAACCTGTCCTCTTGCAAGTAAAGATTCTCACAGTGGTCAAGTGGAAGTTCCTCAAACAGAGCTGGTTGGCACTAGGCCCAAGAGAATGCTTGTGGCGTCCCAAGGCCGCATTCACTCCTTGCACTAGTTCCTCCCTGGTACTGACCACCGCTAAAACCCCCACTGATCAGGCCTGGTCGCCATGAGCTCTCCTGAGCGGGAGGGCTCAGGCCCAGTATCGCGCAAGCAGCGCCTGATGGCATCCCTTGGGTCTGGAGAACCTGGCGGCACACTCTACTGCTTCATCTGTGGTGGCGCAATGCTGCGCGGCCGCGAGCTGCGGCTACCTGTGAGATGCCCCCCGGAGCCAGGAGGGCCCTTCTTCCCATTTCTGGCACAGCAGGAGCCCGCACCTGGGGCCTCTGAACCTAGTGCGGACGGGACTGTGCCCTGCTGTGCAGTGTGCCAGCATTTCCTAGCTGAGCAGTGGAGCGCTTTTGAGCGCCGCCGCACTCCCCTCGACAAGCGCATGTACTGGCTGAAGAGGCCTTACCAGTGTGGTATGGCTGGCGATCCGCGCAAGCCAGCACCTCGTGAGTGGAACCCCGCCTACGAGGATGCCCTTAATACAAGGGGTGACTCAGAGCTATCCTCTCTGTCGGAGGATGAGACACTGTCTGAGCCTGAGCAAGAGGCCAACCATACACGACCCCTGGGAGCACCCCATGTGCACACCCCAGTGCAGGACATAGGGCCTTCCAGAGGCAAAACAGGCCAGAGTGTTCCCCACATCAAGCACCCAGAGTGGAGCCAGAGAGCCCGCAACGGCAGGGCCGGCCAGGCCGCAGCACATGCCCAGTACCCCAAAGCAGAGGCCCAACAAGCCCTTCCCGCTGCTCCGTCACCCCTTGTCTCCCAGACTGGCCCTGGCCAGAGGGACTGTTCCTCAGAGGACATCAACATCACCAGTGATGATGATGAATATCGGCTCAGAAACTGGGGAGAGGCAAAGAAAGAGAATGGGGTTGGACCCGCTGTCCGCCACAGTGGTGCGATCACTCCAACAGCAGTAGCGGTGGCAGGGGGAACAGCTTGCTACATTTGTGGAAGCCGCCTTTCCCAGGCCAACCAACATCAGATCCATGTACAGAAGCAAGAAAACCCACCACATGAGCCCTTCTTCCCATTCCTCTGGCTGCACAGCCCTCCGCCTGGTGCCCAGCCCATCAGCCCTTCAGGGAGTACCCTGGTTTGCCCCTGCTGCTTCTCCTCTCTGATGCAGCAGTGGCAGAGCTTCGAGGTTGCCAGTGTACCCGTACTGCAGCGACTCTACATGGTCCCCCTCAACGCCAAGTCTCTAGGTATGCCTTCAAAAGATGGCGCCCAGTTTAAGGTGGAGACTGCGGCAGCCGGGCATGAAGTATGCTTTCTCTGTGGGGAAGATACAAAGGAGGCTAGGCTAGTGGCTTGTAAAGTGACCAATGGAAATGCCAGAAACACCATGCACTTTCCCTTCCTTGGCCAGTTGCCCTGCCCTCCCAACTCCAAAGGCTTGACCTCCAAAGGGGAGGCCCCCAGCTGCAGAAAGTGCTATGGAGTCCTGGAGGATATCTGGGCCATCTATAGGGCTTGCCAGACCGAGGAGCTCATCACGTCCGTCCAAAGCTTCTTGGGACGGTACCACCAAGTGTTCTCAATGGACGAACCCAATGTCATGCCCTCACGAAGGGGCCACGCGGCCATATGTTACATATGTGGCACTGAGATGGGCGCTGGTCAGGAGTTCCAAGTGAATGTGAACCCACCTAACCGTTATGGAGACAAAGAACCATTCTTCCCTTTCCTGACCGTATACCCGCCAGCCCCAAGGGCCCGACCCGCGGACTCCATCGGCCTGGTCTCTACCTGCAGCCTGTGCTACCACGACCTCCTCGGGCAGTGGCTGCAGCATGAAGGCCGAAGCACCCTGCATCCCAGCAGCCCCTGGTCCCGGCAGTACAAAGTGGAGACCTTTGTTTGCTTCTTCTGCCGGCTGGAAAAGAAACGTTGCCTTGGGTTGAAAGCTGTGCGCGTTGCCAGGCTCCCCATCTTTCTGTACTCCCCGAGGGTGAGCAACAGCTTACTCGTGGATGATGGCAAGGAACTCACCATCGGAGCATGCGCCGAATGCAGAGCTGTGGTCCTGGCGGGAAAAGTGGTCACCAATGGGGATCAGGTTGACCACAAGCCACCCAGCATGAGTCAGAAGGTAAGAAGCCATAACTTTTCTTTCTTTTTTTTATTCATGACCAAAGCCTGTCTATTGCTGGATTATGAAGTGGTCTCTGCCTTTGTGTACAATGGTATATTAGACGGTGGCGTAGGCAATAAGACAATTCTCTATCAAGAGCTTCAGTTGAGTTTCCAGTTGAAGGAGGCCTGTCCGTGGGGCAATGGTTATCTGCTCCCTAAGTTGTTACGTTTGTATCACTAGTTGAAAAAATAGTAATTGGAATAGTTAACCTCTTCAGCGCGGCGCAAATTTTCGCGCTGTGCTGAAGATTCGAAAAACGGGTGTGGTCATGACGGAACGGTTCCGTCATCAGCACAGCCCAACCGACGCTGATGACGGAACCGTTCCGTCATAAGCATCGAAGGACTGAGCAAAATTTCAACTGTATAATGACGTTATTGATAAATGCTATAGGACTCGTCTTCTGTATCTATGTCTTTCTTGTCAATTACGGATGGGAATGTCAACAGAATCCTATTGGAGAGATTGTCTTCTCCTCAGTATTAAATATACTGATTTCCTCATATATTTTAGGAAAAGCATGGATGTGTACTTTTCTGCCGAAGGTTGTTGGGTCTGTTAGGTGTACTACGAGTGCCTTCACTCCCCCACGCGCTCTGCCAACACTTTTTATTCTATAGCAAAGTGCAAAAAAAGTGCAAAGATATGTAGCCAATGCCTTATTGCCTTTGAAAAAACATTGGCTTGGGTCTCCATGCTCATTGTTGTCACATGCAGTGCCAAGAGGGGCATCCTGTAATACTGTCAGGGTATCCACAGGGTAACCCGGACAGGGATACTTAGATTCTGGCGCACTGGCGAAGCAGCTCGTATATTCATGGTTTTATTTCAAATCCTGTTTCTGGTGCAGCTTTCCGAACGAAATGTTGTAGTCTGAAGTTTTTACTTTTATGATCTGATATCTTAGGAGAAGTGTTACTTGTGTTTGCAAACATTGCTATCTGGCCCATACCAGACCAGTGCTGAACATATGCAGACACCACAGCATGGATGCCATTTTACATTCATCACAAACATGTAAGCACCCTTGTTTCCCCTGCATCTGACATTTGGGCAGCTAGTTTGCCCATGGTCAAAGCAAATAGTCTTTGCCTCTTGGGATCTGACCCAACCAATGATACAGTGTACACCTCATAGAATTAGAGCCAATCAAAGACACAGCGTACACCTCACAGAATAAGAGCCAATCAAAGACACAGCGTACACCTCCTAGAATCAGAGCCAATCAATGACACCGCGTACACCTCCTCGAATCAGAGCCAACCAATGATACTGTGTACACCTCCTAGAATCAGAGCCAACCAATGATACTGTGTGCACCTCCTAGAATCAGAGCCAACCAATGATACTGTGTACACCTCCTAGAATCAGAGCCAACCAATGATACTGTGTACACCTCCTAGAATCAGAGCCAACCAATGATACTGTGTGCACCTCCTAGAATCAGAGCCAACCAATGATACTGTGTACACCTCCTAGAATTAGAGCCAATCAAAGACACAGCGTACACCTCATAGAATAAGAGCCAATCAAAGACACAGCGTACACCTCCTAGAATCGGAGCCAATCAAAGACACAGCGTACACTTCCTAGAATAAGAGGCAATCAATGACACAGCGAACACCTCCTCGAATCAGAGCCAACCAATGATACTGTGTATACCTGCTAGAATCAGAGCCAACCAATGATACTGTGTACACCTCGTAGAATCAGAGCCAATCAAAGACACAGCGTACGCCTTCTAGTACGAGGTCTATCCAATGACATTGTGTACACATCCTAAAATCAGGGCACACCAATAGGATAAGTTATACCTCCTTAGCTTCGAGGCCATCTAATGACCTCGTTTTTGCCTCCTATGGTTCGGGTCAACTAGTGTCTGTATGTATGCCTCCTAGTGTCCCTGTGAACCAATGATATAATATAAGCCTCCTAGGACCAGGACCAAACGACAATGTAAAGTTAGGCAGCCGAGGCTGAAAACAACGATGACACAGCACAAGTCCGCCAAGGATCAGGTTTTGGCCACTAACAATCAAAAAGCCAGGCAGCCTATTGTTGTGGCCAACCCGTTACATAAAGCTAAGCATCCTATATTGAAGACAACCAGTGACACGAGTATAGAAGTCAAGGGTTTGGCCAACCAATGACAGAAAGAAAGGCAAATGTAGTGTAGGGGCCAACCAGTGACATATGGTTAAGTAACTTAGGATCATATATATAATTGACGGATAGAACAACCTTTGGAATGCGCCCAACGACTGACGTACAAGCAGAAGCTTATGGTCAGGGGTGACTATTTATTGAAGTGCAAAATAGCATTGGGCAATGACCAACTACTGACCGAAGGGCAATTCGTTTGGTTCAGGGAAAACCAGTGACATAAGTGCAGACAGTTTAGGTATAGGACATCGGCTTACAGAGGCGCATACAGCCTAGGGTCAGGCACAGCCAGTAACAGAGGCCAGGCATCTGAAAGCATAGTCCAACAGGGATGTAGGCGACCTCATCCAACCATAACCTAATGGGAGGCAGCTCGGTCACAAGCTCTCAGTGATCCACTGCAAACATTTCGGATCAGGTCTATCAAGGGATGTGGGTACAGACATGCTGATGCCATATCCCACCAATTACGTAGCAGCGGGCAGTTTATGATCATCCCAAACTAATAATGTAGAGAGAGAATGTCCTATGCTACAAAGTAAACCAATGAAATGGAAAAACAGCTGAAGATGAGACCAAAACAGTTCCATTTGGAGCAGCAGCATAGAAATCCAGAAATCAGACACAACCACTAAAAAGTTCATGTAACCTAGGGTCCGCGTCAACAAGTGACTGAAACAGACAAGCTATGGTGAGGCAAAAGTAATGACAAAAGAGCAAACAGCCTTGAAAACAACACAAACCAAAAACATAGGGGCTGCACATACTATCTCATGCTGGTAGCATATCATTAAACCCACCCAGTGACGCATGAGGTAGGTTGTCAATGCACAGGACAACCAGTGAGACCGGAGCAGGAAATCTAGGATCCGGTGTAGTCGGTGACAAAGAGTCTCCTTCGTGGAGTGAAACGCGTCAAGGAAGACACTTGTCTCATTATGCTTAATAAATGAGCTATACTGCTTGCACTTTCATCTTGTGTGGTGGTCTGTGATTGAAAGGAGTTCCGAAGAGGTCTTCACCTGTTGTTTGCCCGCCTTGCATGTGGCGGTCAGGAGTTATTTTGCATATATATATATATATAACCTTTTATTTGAAGTTACAAAAAACAAACTTTGCGTCGCTGGGCTTTAGCAACATTCCGTCGCAAGCAGCATAGACCAGTGATGTTGTGGGCTAAATATTCCACTGCATTTGCTGTGGTTCAATAACAGATTGTTTCATTACAATACTCCCCATAACATTCCGCCACTTCCGGCAACAGAACACTGAAATACACGTGGGTGGGAGGAGTCACCCCTTCCACCGCTGTGAAGATTGCATTTTACATGCAAAGTCTGAAGCACCGCTGGAAAGCATTTGCTAACAAAACAATTGAAAAGGGAAAACGGATTTTTGAAAAGGGATGGCTGTGGAAAACAAACTATACCATGAGAACAAGCATAAAACGGTAACCATGAATGTAAAGGTAGCACCAAAAATGAAATAAACAATCTAATTAACACATTACTAGAGAAGACCAATACACCTGACCTAAACAATTTCTACAGTTTGAACCTCAAAACAACACACAAAGTTCCAGAAACATGTATGCATCTAACAATTACATAAATGTCGAAATATTTTATTCCCGAACAAATGTAGAAAAGTCAAAAAATTTATTTTTTAAGAGAAGGGACTTTTAAGTCAAAAAGGGGAATTGATATAGTAGGTTCTAGCATATCATTTTGTCTTTTTTTCGCTCCTCTTGCAGGGCACAAATCCTAAAAAAAAAAGAAGTGGAGGGACTAACCTAGTTAATCAGTATGCAAGAGGCATCACAGCGCGTGACATCAGGCGTGACATCAGGCGCTTGAAGTGTGTGACAATCACAGCAAGTGACATCACAGGAAGTGGCATCACAAGAAGTGACATCAGATCTTAAGCACTAACATAAATGTTTAGCAGGTGTATCATGAGTACATTTGTGCACATTTCGAGTATACTTGCAAACCCTCCTGATTTAGGCAGAAGATTCAAACTTTTGTACGTTACACATAAACCAATGTTGCCTTTTGTCAGCGTAAAGCTTCCTCTAGCTATATTGCTTTAAAAGAAAAAATTGTGATATTTAAATTATTACAACACCTCCTCAGGGGTAGTAAGCACTATATAAATGCTATTTATGTTGTGCAAATACTGGGAAAGACAAACACATCTGACATTCTTACAGTGCATGCATATCTCCTAAACAGAGCCTGAACAAAGGGAAAAGCTGCCTCTCAAGTATGTGTGAAGTGCTAACAAGGTGTGAGCCTTTGTTTCCCCTCTGCTGCATTTGCTTTTAGGTGTGAGGCTACTGACTGCTCCCAGACAAAAGACAAAAGGAGGCCTAATGTCCCCTTAGATTCTGCCTTTGTTACGGGTCCAGCAGGAGTCAGAAATAAGAAAGCCCCTGCACTTTGTTGCGCTCGAAAGCAGACAACAAAGTGCAGGCGCCGATGAATGTGTACCCGTATTTGCAAATTACACCGAGACGAGTTCAGCATCTTTTTCAGTGAGACCTAACTTCTTGGCAGGTTGGACAGCGTCCACCCTGTGAAAAAAGTGGGTGGACGCTGTGGAGGGATGCTGCTAGTCAAATCTTTTGATGCAGAACTTCAAGAATGTATCTTGGTCATGTGCAGCAGCTGAAATGTTTCTGCTTTCATAGAGAGCCACTTTACAGCTTTTCATGTTTTAAGAAAAACTTTGCGCTTTTTACGTTGCAAAGCATTGAAGTTTAAAAATACGATGCAATAAGCCTAGAATCATAATTCAGTTTTTAGGATTAGCTAAACTGGTCATTTGTGCATCATAGCAGCTAATAAACTCTGCTGACCTCACACCTCTCCCCAGACCTGAAAGTATCCTAAGTCAATGGTGTAAATCGTTAAAATAAAGGATAAGGGAGAGCCCACAGAGCTGCACGCCTCTACGAAAGTGAAGGTGAAAAACAATTGTTTTTCAGTTCTGAATGGCTGTGGGTGGGCCAGGGTATTCCTTGTGTGGGCCTGGCCCACTTGGCCCACCCTCTAGAACCGGGCCTGGTTTCAAGTGCTGGGCTTTAAACTTGTACATTCTAACCTGGAACTGTATCCTATAGGACCCGTACCCTCCAGTTCTGCCCCCGCCTCCCACCAACTTGACACAAAAATGCAGTAACCCCACATTGCAATAACCAAGAGATTCAGGTGGGGTAAAAAGGCCATGTTTAATCACAACACTGTATAAACATGACAAGCAAATAACATGCATATCTGATATTCATAATCACATTTTCCAAACATATCTTGCTCCTCTCACGTTCCCAGCCCTAAGGGAGGAGCCCCATCTGGCTCGCATCTCGCAACTGGGTATCCTATGCCAGGTGCCGCGCACCTGCCCCTTAGAGTGGTGGGCCCGCACCCCTGGTCCTTGTCCGTCATTACCAGGGCCCACCCCTCTACCACCAGGCTGCCCTGGGATGCCTAGGAGGCTCGAAATTTGTCGCCCTAGCCTCCCCAGCCGGTGGTGACTTCCTCCCAGCGGAGAGCTTACCATATCCCCCCTCAGAGCTGGCCTATGGAGTCCGCCAGGCGGCCTCCCATCAATCACTGTTTACTGATCGCAGGTCTCTTTTCCGCAACAACGTCCCCCCCAAACCACTATTCTAAGGGACGGGTGGGTGGGAGTTAACAAGGCTGGTCCTCGATCGCGGTGAAGGCTGCTACGGAGCACTTTGCAATCCTGGAGTGGTAGAGGGAACAGAGACCCAGGTCACAGGGAGTTGACCCTAAATAGGCCCAACAAGGTCTCCGCCCCCTACCACTCCGGATGTGCATCATTGCCCGTGACCCGGAAGTAGAAGGGGCGGCCGGCTGCCGATTGGGCCGCCCGGCCGCCCAACCACAAATGACTGCGGGGCGAGGCCCGGAGGTGCCGGGTCCTAAGGGCGCGCATCCCGATACTCCACGCTTGGCAAATGGAGAAACTAAGAGACTCAAGTCTAAACCACTCACAATACATTGCCTTGTAAACAGAAAGCCTTGGACTTACAACAGGGCCCTTTCTGGTCATCGTAGACGGAGTGCTGAGCAGGAAAAGACTTGCAACTGGGATATGTTAACAGAATCTTTGAACTGAAGGCAATGAGCGCTGGTGCAATTTACATAACAAAGAGCCTATAAAATCAATATATAGTAATTCCCACCCTTCACTGTGTGTAAACGATTGTGTCCAGAGTCAGAAGTGAGCTAGAACCGAGTTCCACTCCTTTTAGTAGAACTGTTAAATAGTTTCCTAACTATTTACAACTAACTATAACATCATGGTCGTATGTACCTCTCAGGTGCAAGGAAATGCTGATGTCAAGCTACAGCTCTTACTCATGAGCGACTGCGCGACTGAGGAACCCGGAGTGGTATTAATCCCTTTATGGGAAAGTCAGTCAGTCAGAAATACTTTATTCGGTTCATAACAAAAACCACAAAAGTAAACAAAGTCCCAAAGAAGAGAAGGGCCGGGGTACCAAATTACAATGTGGTTAACAGACAGCAAAAAAATAAAAACTATACAGAATATATACCAAGTTCATGTGCAAATTTAAAGAAACCGGTTCAGCGATGAAACCAAAATCCATAAATCCCTTTATGGATTTTGGTTTCATCGCTGAACCGGTTTCTTATTTTAAAGCATTGTAAATGACTATTTCAATTCAGCAGGTAGAACGCCTCTGGTCCTGCAAGAAGTACAGGCAGAGAAGACTGAAACCTTAAATGTTTTATTTGACAGATTTAATTGTAGAGCAATCAATTAAAATAGTCATGGTCAATTAATCAATAAATTAGAGTGGAAAACTCAATTACGCTAGAGAAGTCAATCAAAGATTCTCAGTAAAGTTCAGGTTAGCAAATTCAAAGCCGAAAATGGGAGGGAAATTCGGCAGGGATTCACCTCCAAGGGTAATTACGAAAGGCCTCTCTTTACACCCTCAAATACATTTGGAAAGACTCTCATAATTCTACGTTATAGAGCTTCACATGGAAACTACCTGTTACTAGAACAAATATTGTTACATCATGTGTTAATCTACTTCGACAGCTAGGTGCAACATTGAGCCCGGACAATCCTACTAATATAAAATGTTATTCTTTATGACGGTCATCCCTGTGCCTGTGAAAGTACACTCCAACATTTCTTTCATTCAGACATTAAACTACAAGTTTATCCACGTGATGCGAGTCTCTGCCAGTAAACGTCACAAAACAAGATGGAGTCTGAGGCCTAAAATGTCTGTGTTAGACAGAGTTCGAGTTTTCATTAGTTAAAAGCATTATATTTCAGAAAAATTCGCTTTCGCGTCACCGCAGTAGTGTAATAAATGAAGAGCATCCTCTCATAGAGGTGTAATAAATGAAGAGCATCCTACCATAGAAGTGTAATAAATGCAGAGCATCCTTCCGCAGTAGTGTAATAAATGAAGAGCATCCTCTCATAGAGGTGTAATAAATGAAGAGCATCCTACCATAGAAGTAGAATAAATGCAGAGCATCCTTCCGTAGTAGTGTGAAGAATGCAGAGCAGAGGCGCAACTAGAGACACATTTCGGGGGGGGGGGCGACTGGGGGGGCCTGAAGCCCTTTGAGTCCAATGAGTGTTGCACGCCTGATGCAGAGCATCCTTCCATAGAGGTGTAATAAATGAAGAGCATCCTACCATACAAGTGTCATAAAGGCAGAGCATCCTTCTGTAAAAGTGTAATAAATGAAGATAACCCCCCATAAAAGTGAATGAAATGCAGAGCAGTCTTTTAGAAGTCTGGAATAAGTGCGGAGAAACCCCTAGAAGTGTAAAATAAATGCAGAGCAGCCTCCAGAAGTGTAAAATAAATGCAGAGCAGCCTTTCAGAAGTGTAAAATAAATGCAGAGCAGCCTTTCAGAAGTGTGGAATAAATGCTGAGCAGTCGTCCAGAAGTGTAAAATAAATTCAGAGCAGCCTTTCAGAAGTGTGGAATAAATCGAGTGAAGCCTTCCAGAAGTCTGGAATCAATACAGAGCACCCTTCCAGGAATGTGGAATAAATATAGCGCAGCCTTCCAGAGCTGTGGAATAATAAATGCAGTCTAGTCTTCCATAAGTCTGGAATAAATGCAGATCAGCCTTCCAGAAGTGTGGAATAAATATAATGTAGCCTTCCAGATGTGTGGAATAAATATAGTGTAGCCTTCTAAAAGTCTGAAATAAATGCAGAGCAACTTTCCAGAAGTGTGGAATAAATGCTGTGTAGACTTCCAGAAGAGTGGAATAAATGCAATGTAGCCTTCCAGAAGTTGGGAATAAATATAGTGTAGCCTTCTAAAAGTCTGAAATAAATGCAGAGCAACTTTCCAGAAGTGTGGAATAAATGCTGTGTAGACTTCCAGAAGAGTGGAATAAATACAGTGCAGCCTTCCAGAAGTCTGGGATAATTGCAGGAAATGCCCCCCAGTGAAGTGAATACGCGCAGACTGCTTTCCACAGGGGCGGGCTGGAATAAATAAATGCCGTGCAACCTTCACGAGAACCGCTGTGAATGCGGCGCTGGCTGCCAGAGCAGCGTTATAAACGCAGAGCCTCTTCCAGAACAGAGGGATACCTGCGAAGCAGCCACCCCGAGCAGCGGAATTCCAGCATGCCAGCCTCTGAGGAGCGGAATGTTTGCAGCTCTGCCTTCCGGAGGCATGGCACACGCGCAGGGCATCTTTCAAGGGATTCCCCGCACCAGGCAGGCCTCGGGAGGCGGCAAGTTATTTTTATGGGTCTGACACACAAGTTTCCCTTTCGAATCAATGGCGAGGCCTTCAGCAGCTGCTGCAGGAGTCAAGAGGTGACATCCTCACTGCCCCCCCCCCCCCCCCCCCTCACGTCCACCTCCTCCTCCCAGCTAGAGAGAGCCCCCTCCCCGCCCCTCCCTCGCGCTCGGCTCTTAAAGCTCCCAGAAGTGGGGCAGCTGTTAATAGAGTCGCCTCGGTCGTGGACGAAGAGGCGGGAATATCACCAGTGTAACCGACTGGCGACGAAGGTGTTTTACGCACGTGCAACACGGAGGGGCTTGTAGAGCTGGCCAGCGCATAATGTCTCTTCCGTACATTAGGGTTTCATCAGTTAAATGCTTGCAGAGGAAGGGAACTCCCGGGCCTAGAACCTCGAGGCTTCGATGCCAGGTCATTCTGCCTCTACCTGCTCTCTGTGGGTATTTTATGCGGCACGGACTGCCACGTTTTATACACCCCCGAGGGGTTTCTCATCTTATTTGCTAGGTGCGTGTATGTATTGTATGTACGTGTCTCTTGTATGCCTCGCCCTCTTAGCGATTGCCAGATATAATTCAGCGTCATTTGTGCCCCGTTTGTACCACACAGTTTGCCACTTGCTGCCAAGTATTTGCATCTTGAGTTCTAGGCGCCCTACCCTGCCTCATGCTGGCAGGTATCCTGCACTTTTATCTCCAGGTGCTTTATACTCCCTCTTGATGGCAGGTATCCTGCACTTTTATCTGTAGGCGTTGTATACGGGTATCCTGCACTTTTATCTCTAGGTTCTTTATAATCCCTCTTCATGGCAGGTATCCTGCACTTTTATCTCTAGTCGCTGTATACGGGTATCCTGCACTTTTATCTCTAGGCGCTGTATACGGGTATTCTGCACTTTTATCACAAGGCGCCCTACCCTGCCTCATGCTGGCAGGTATCCTGCATTTTTATCTCCAGGTGCTTTATACTCCCTTTGGATGGCAGGTATCCTGCACTTTTATCTCTAGGCGCTGTATACGGGTATCCTGCACTTTTATCTCTAGGCGCTGTATACGGGTATTCTGCACTTTTATCACAAGGCGCCCTACCCTGCCTCATGCTGGCAGGTATCCTGCATTTTTATCTCCAGGTGCTTTATACTCCCTTTGGATGGCAGGTATCCTGCACTTTTATCTCTAGGCGCTGTATACGGGTATCCTGCACTTTTATCTCCAGGTGCTTTATACTCCCTCTTGATGGCAGGTATCCTGCACTTTTATCTCTAGGCGCTGTATACGGGTATCCTGCACTTTTATCTCCAGGTGCTTTATACTCCCTCTTGATGGCAGGTATCCTGCACTTTTATCTCTAGGCGCTGTATATGGGTATTCTGCACTTTTATCTCCAGGTGCTTTATACTCCCTCTTGATGGCAGGTATCCTGCACTTTTATCTCTAGACGCTGTATATGGGTATCCTGCACTTTTATCTCTAGACGCTGTATATGGGTATCCTGCACTTTTATCTCTAGGCGCTGTATAAGGGTATTCTGCACTTTTATCACAAGGCTCCTTATTCTGTCTCATGCTGCGGGTATTCTTCACTTTTATCACAAGGTGCATTATAGTGTCTCACGCTGGTGAGTATCCTGCATTTTTATCTCTAGGCGCTTTATACTGTCTCATGCTGGCAAGTAATCTGCACTTGTATCACAAGGCGCCTTATACGGATATCCTACACTTTTATCACAAGGTTGCCTATACTGTCTTATGCGGGTGGGTATCCTGCTCTTTGAACTCTAGGCTCTTTATACTGTATCACACTGGCCGGTATTTTGCACGTTTTTCTCTTGGCACCTTATACTGTCTCATTCTGGCAGGCATCCTGCACTTTTATCACAAGATGCCTTACACTGTCTCATGCTGGTAGGTAATTTGCACTTTTTTCTCTAGGCTCCTTATACTGCCGCTCATTGGTGAGTTTCCTGCACTTTTATCACAAGCTGCCTTATAATGTCTCCTGCTGGTGGGTATCCTGCACTTTTATCTCCAGGTGCTTTATACTCCCTCATGGTGGCAGGTGCCCTTCACTTTTATCATAAGGTGTCTTATACTGTCTCGTGCTGGCTGGTATTTTGCACTTTTATCACTAGATGGCCAGGGTCACTGTAATTATGCGGCAGAGGACAGCCTATGCAGCAAATAAAGGCAAATATGTGGCATAGTGAAGGACATTTTTTTAACCCCTTCCATGCTGATGACGGCCCCCGGCCGTCATGCATCACGGTGGGCGTGGCGTGTGCTGAAGACGGCTGGGGGCCGTCATGAACCCGCCCACTCTCTAAATCACCCGCACAGGCGCAGAATCGCGCCCAAGGGGTTAAGTATTACTCCATTATTTACACTGTACTACTGTTGTGGCATTATTAGTACCAGTTTAACAATCAAATACAGAAATAAGCAACTGAAAGGTAACCAGTCAAACTTTGGAAAATGCCTTCCATTGTGCAGAAATACATCAACAAGTTTTCTGTTTTTTGTCATCCATTTGAGCTAGAAACAATTTTTTTGTGTTAAAATCTGCACATTACACATCAGATGATGGATTATGTGGCAAATGTGACCAGCCATAATTATGCGAAAATAGCTGTGCGCCGCAGAATCCCATAATTCCAGTGGCCCTTCTTGTACTGTCTCATGCTTATGATGAATTTGTAGTATTTTTGATGTATAAATATAGTGATTGAAATTCGGGCACAGATCTCAGAATGCCCCATATGTGATAGTATCTGTTTTTTTTTTTTGTTTTGGAGGGAAAAAATACACTTAAATTGTACTAGTAACAGCGATTATTGACAATGTTTACAAAAAGCATATATGTGATATGAGGCAGTGTTGAATAAAAGTTATTATTATTTATTCGAATACTTCATTTCGGTCAGTAGGCCATAAAAGTGCAAATGCAATGAAATCATACAGTACTTTAAAACAGTCATTATAAAAATACACATTCAAATAACCAACTTAACTCTTGGTTACAAATACTGTTAGTAAACCTTCACCCCCTTAAATATCCGAAAAGGGACATACAAAATAAGATGAGCCCTATTAAAATATGCTAAAAACATACAGTATAAAAAATAGGCGTTGCCGAAGTACACAATCAGATGACCGAATAAAGTCCATAATTGCAAATGCAAGTGCCCACCACCAACAATAAAACATTGTACCCTCTAATGCTCCGAGGCAATCTGCAATGTGAAAATAGCCCCGTTAAAATATGCCTAGGGCTAGTTAACCTCATAACTGCTATGGAATGTCCAGCTCCAGTGCAGGACGTTCCATTGCGCAGGTGCAGTTTGAACGTTCAACGGCCGACGGCAGCACTACGGAGGTAGTGGTGCCGTCGGCCGGTGAAGGTGCGCAGCAGTTAAGGGGTTAACAATGCTCCCTCAGATATAAGATTAGGTAAAAAAAAAAAACGAATTGAGACATGGATGTTTTTGATACTTTGGAATGGGAGATGTCCCATATAAATAATGCATCGACTTCAGTCTAAAAATTGGAGCCCAAAAGTGATTTGCGCACATACCACATAGAAAATAGGAAGCAGGTAACAGCAAAAACAATTGGCTTTTGAGTGTTGTATTTCAGGAGCCTAAATACATCTGCTCAGTTATTATTAGTCTGTCTTGTGTGAGCAGGTGTGGTGTTTCATGGACGGATCTTTGGACTTTCCTTGCAATTCTAGAGGCTGTCATTGACTGCCCTGAACTTGTCCGTCTCTGTCCTTGGACAGTTTGCTTCTCGAGGAGTAGTGTCTTGATTTGGAAAGTGTGCTTGCAGCTGTGACTGTGGAGGCCTTGAAGCTGCTGGGGAGAGGGATACACTGCGGGTGGGGTGTAGGAGACCGGTGAAGTTCATACTAAGGGCTTTGTTTCCAAAAGCAACAGCAGGGGAAGAGGATTGGGTCTGGCTGCGTTCCCAGATATGTCTGTTGCTCATGGTCATGTTCTTCCGTCTCACCCACCCCCACCATGCTCAAAATATCCTCTCTCTAGCCAAGACATTCTCCCGTTATCCAAAATATTTGAGTCTTGTTCGGATTTTTCATTTTAAAAGCTGACTGTTTGCCTTAATCTGAGGTAAGCATGAGGTTATTTTGTTAATTTCCCTACTCACAAAGATCAATGAAAGTAGAGTTTACGCTGGAGTACCAAGAAAGTTTTTTTGTGCCAGACTTCACTCTTCAGTGCCGGACATGGGATCCCTCATTCACTCATTCTCACTTCATCACCTTTCCTTGTTGAATTACACAAGGACCATCAGCCATGTCCAAGAAATAGACACAAGCTCTGCCCTTTAAATATTCTCAACATGTTTTACCTGTCTTTAATCTCATCCGGAAGCCGGTTGTCTGATTCTCTGATTCAGACCACACCCTGGACATCATCCTGCTATGTACCCATCTAAGTTCCTGATAATTATTTGTGTCTACAATTTATTTAAAGCTCTTATTTTATTGGATTTTGCTAATGCCTCTATGATTCTGGTAAAACCAGGTTTATCAAGGTGATTTGACTTTTAAGTTTTCCTGGAAACAATTATGTCCCTCATGGTTCGTGGAGTGGGCAATGGCCCATGTCACTCTAGCGGCTGGATGGAGGGAGGCAGCATTCTCTCTCTCTCTCTCTCTTGATCCAGTGAGATGGGCGTCATTCTTCAGACCCTGTGCATTGTGAGCATTTGTACATATGTTGATCTGGCCTTCTGGTGCTGTGTTTTCCTGTTGGGTCTCAGATGATAGTGGTTTTCTGGTGTGTTACTGACAACATATCCTCTGATAATCTAGATGAATTTAGCATCGGTCTATAACCTGACTTCTGAGTTTGTTTTTCGTGGCTTTTGGTTATGAAACAAATGTTCTTGCCATAGCCTGATGGTTATGTCAGGGCGAGATCAATTTTCAAGGCTATCTACGGATCTTAATGGTTGTCTAGTAACTATATTGTTCTACAAGTTGTGTAGCAAGAGAGTCAGTAGACTTCAGGTAGGCAATATGGTGGAATCACATTTTCCCAGTCTGGTGGACAATGTTGTAGGGCTATGTCGGTTGCCCGCTGCAAAAGACTTTGCTGTCACTGCCGGAAGTTATTTTCTGATAATAGTGTGTTTGAACCAGTGTCCCCACTTGGGCCATGACTCCTGGTGCCTGCTGGGGGATGCAGGAAGAAACCCTGCCATTTCTTTTGGTATTTATATCCTCATAGTGTAATATTAATGGGAAGGAATCCTGCTCTACCTCGTTGCAGTTGTTGGTTTCTGTGCATTCGTCTTGTTTGCCTGTCGTGGTTTTTCATGAATATTAAAACTGGCATATCCGGGTGACAATTCAGTGTTTGTTGTACAATGAGCTCCAGCCATCCCTGGCACCGATAGTGTAAGGACTGTGATGAGTAAGAGCATACTCCTAAAGAAAGATTACCGGTTAGCACTAAGAGTATCAGCCAACACTACTCCCCCCACTCTTCACTCAAATATTTATTTATTTATTTAATTGTATTTATTTTAGAGGTTTTATATAGCGCTGGCTGGACCCAGGGGTATCAGAGCGCTTTACATTTTTGAGACAAGAAGGTCAATAAGACAGGGGACATACATAGTATCAATGTATATAAGCAACATAAACATCTTACTTCTCCTTTACATATACTAACACATATACAAAGGCTCTCCTCTCTCCCCCATACTTGCTCTTTCATATGTGACTCCCCAAAAAAGTCTCCTCAATTACCTCCACTTATTCTCTTAAATCCATTTTCACTCATTTACTCACTCCTTGCTCTCACCCTCACTTCTCATTGAAAGTAACTCTTACTCATCGGTTACTTTCTCATAAACTCTCATTGCTCACTCCTCAGCCCTTCACTCACACACTCCCGATTCCCTCTTTTATGCGCTCACACCTTACAGTCTTCAGTCACAATCCTCACTGAGGATCCTCACTCACTCACGCAGACTCTCCTCACACCAAGTCTCTCTTCTTCTCCTCCATTCCCAATCTGTTTTGCCTCTCTCCCTCCCTCATTCATACCTCACTCTCCCAGGTATTTTCCTTTGTCTCTTTTCTCATTCCCCTACTTGCTCGTTACTCAGACACACCTATGTGAACTCTCTCCTCACTTATGATCATCCCCCGTAGTCGCTTTTCTCATTCACTCACCTCTGCGTCACACTCTCATCCTCTCCTCACTTTTGTCTTACGGGCCTTTCTCATCCCCATACTCACTCATTACTTCTTTGCCACGACATGAACTCTCTCCTCAGTTATTCTACCTCCTTACTCTTTCTTGTCTCTCCCTTATTGTCTTTTGTCTGTTTTATAATCCCCACACTCCCTTGTGCCTATCTATCCCACCAGTGCTTCATTTGTTAAAAAACGAAGCGCCAGGACCCGTCTAGGAAGGCCACTGCAGCCTGCTCCTCGCATTGCCCCTGCCAGCACGGCCAATGACAGTACCAACGTAGCACCTAACCACCCCACTCCAACAAGTGTGACAATTCCGACTATTTCAGGCCACACAATGCTATAATGATGGCATAAGAGGCTAGTAGTATTCATTTTCAATGTATATTGACTTAATAAACACGATTGTTGTGCTCATCTCAAAAGTAAAAATAGACAGCGCCACCATGTGGTGGACTGTCGCTAGAGCCATCGCTGACAATTAAGTGCTGGTGCCAAGCACTGAAACCACTGGCACAAATTAAGCATTGTATCTCACCAACCATTCACCAGAAACCACATAGCCCCACTATTAATCACAGGTAACTAGTATTAATAAGTATTAATATAATATATCACAAAGTAACTGAAGTAAATGCATACATTTTTTCTTAAGAGCCCACGATAAATCACAATAGCCAACAACATCCACTATATTTACCACTAACATTGGGTTCTGCCGTCACGTGCTATTCACTTTAAAGCACTTCAACACCTCATCAGGGGTAGTGAGCTCTATATGAATACAATTACTCGTATCTCAGTAGCCCCCTTATCAACTTTGACCTCATTTATAATCCCACCTCCTCAGGCTCACTCTATTGTTAATCCTTCTCTCACTTATAATCGTCCTTTCACAGCCTCTGTTTTTATCCCCTCGCTACTCGATCTCTCACTCAACGTCCTCTGCCTCTTTCCTCCATCTTGCAGTGACTTGGCTCTCTGTTGCCCCTCATAGACTCTCTGACTTAGATATTTCCATCCTCAGTATTTTTTCAATACCTCACTCCTCAGTCTCTCCATGATTATCCTCTGTCTCATTCCTCATGCTTGCACTCACCGGTCACTCAGTGGCCCTCTCATGTCCTGTCCCCTCAGTTATAACCCTCCGAACCTTGGCCTATTTTCTATGCCCTCCTCACTTTTTACTCTCTTACTTATTGCTGTCGGTCCCTTTTCTCACGCTCGCCCTCCCTCGTTACTCAGTGGTCTCCTCATTAACTTTTTCCTCAAGTATAATCTTCCTTCCTCCGTGTTATTCTCATTCCCTACTCACTCCTAACTCTTTCAATTATCATCCTCTATCCCTAGCCGCCTCTTTGTGAACTCTCCCCTCACTTATAATCTCCACTCGTGATTCTCTTTTCTTATTCCCTCACTCACTTATTGTCCTCTGTTCCTATTCCAACACTTGCACTCATTTATCACTCTGACCCCTCCTCAAGAACTCTCTCCTCCCCTTTCTGTCTCTCCTTACTCTCTCACGTATTTCCCTCTGACCCTTTCCTCACTTTCAAACGGACTCGTCACTCAGTGACCCCTCATTAAACTCACTCCTCTGTCCATTTTCTCACTCCAGCACTCACTCTTCATTCAGTCCCCTCCTTATGAACTCTCCCCAACCAGTCTTTTCTTTATTCCCTCACTCACTCTTCCACTTTGTGCCCTTTGTCTCTTTTCTCACTCTTGACGCTTTCTTGAACTCTCTCCCCACTTACAAACACCCCCCTCAGTTTCGTATGACACCCCCTCACTCACTTATTGCCTATGTCCTCACTCTCACTCATCACTCTGCTGGGCTGCCCCGGGGCCATCACCCTCTGGCACAGACGCTCCTCGAGTGCCTGATTTCATATTTTTGATCACCACTCGCTTCTCCCACTTACTGTAAAACATAACGAAAAGCAGGCCTGGCCCAAGCCTCCCTCCCTCGGCTGAGTCTTGGCAGCGTGACTTCACTGCCCCCCCCCCCCCCCCACCCCCTTCCCCAGTGGGGCCTGCCTGACTCCAGCAGCGCCCCCCGCCACGGCCGTGAGCCTGCCCCCTGAACACATTCCATCCTGACCCCAGCTGCGCCCAGAAATACCGCCCAATCATATGCGCTTTCCCCTGAACCCTCACCCCCCTGATCACATTCTTTCCTTTCCCGGCCATATCTGCTCCCCATGGGAATGACCCCTGCGCCCCTCGTGGCCGCATTCCCGCCTGGAAGGAACCCCGGCTTCCTCCCCAGTCCAGACCGTGCGTCTTTTAAGCGCGGAGTGGAATATTTTATGAAATAGGAACGCTGTACCCTGAAAGTACCTAAGTTCCTCAGCTCCATAATAAAGCGTGTCCATGTTACCAACCCGAGGGTGGCTGATAGACCTGCATGTTGTATGAAGCCCTTATTCCGACTTTACCTCTGCGCTTTCATCATGGGAGCTCGAGATGTCAGACTCCGCCTCTTTTTGACACTAAAACTGACGTCATACATTCAGTTAAAAATGTCTTCAGCTAAAGTTAAAGCTCATATGAAAGAAATCACAGAATGTGTGCCTGATCTGTCACTTAGGGTCTTCTACACGTCTTTATTAGTGACATGAAATAGCTTTTCATTGGCATGTCATGGATAACGTCACTTGTTACGTAAACTACAACGGTAGCCCTTTGGAAACCCAGCCAGAAGAGTCTGATACACCCTGTGCCTGTGGCCATTTGGTAGGTCTACCTCTGTAGGGGAGGCGGTTGGGGTAGGAGCCACGGACAGCCGTGGGAGCCGAGGGAGGAGCCGAACAGGGGGTTAGCACTAAGAGCCAAAGGCCATGTCGTCAAAATATGTAAATCAGGCAACAAAAGTCCAGGGCTTAAGTGGGCCGGGTCTCAAGGGGTCTGAGCACCGGCAGTTTTTTTCAGGGGGCCTCGAAATGGGTCTCTATCGGGCTCTGTTTTGAGCCCTGACACAGGCAGTCCGATTTTTTCGCCAGACTGCAGTGACAGCTGTTTGCTCTCACTGCAGTCCGGAAAAAAAGTGTCCGGTCGCAAAACAAAGCCTGATAGAGACCCGTTTCGAGACAGCACCAGGCACATGGATGTTCTCTGCTCACACTGCTCACTTCTCAGTAGTAGAGAAGTTACAGCATGACGTCATGCCAGGGGAGCGTTGTGGGGGAAGGGAAACCCTTTAAGAGTCTTTTTCTTTCTGGATTTCCCTTCTCTTTCTGAAACTCAGGAGCAGTAACATTGTGGTCGGATCACCAAGGATTTAATTGGAATCTTTGTCAATATTATATACAAGTCATAGTTGCAGCTTATTTATCTTCTGCAAGTAATAACCATTGACAAAGCCAATATCCATTACTTAATGTAGGTATGATGTTACTTGTATCAAATATCTGGATGCAATGACAGAAACAGCAAAATGCAAGTCGGGCAGCACACTATACTAAGCACAGTTGTTTTGCGTAAGTGTTAAAGCCACGCCCCTAATTACACTGACCATGCCCCTTTGAGGGACCCCCCAGTTTTTTCATCCCACTTAAAGCCCTGAAAAGTCATAAAAAGATTAATACTTTATTTTTTGATTTCAAAGTATTTTATTATTTTTTATAGACATTAGCATTTCTGTTACAAAGTTAGCCAATCGTAGTTTGTACAACAGTGTAAACAGTCACTTCGAAACATATGCTTAGCTTACCCCACCTGACGTGGTTTAGTGAGAACACGAAAAAAGATGGTAGAAAAGCAGGAGAGAAGGGGGTAAAAGAAGGACACAAGAAAGGCTCTGTAATTGTGAGACTTAGAAATGCCAAATCCAAGCCGGCACATCACTGGCTCGCTTATGGCGAGATAGGGAGACTCGTCAGTCCAACCGATCCGTAGGGCCTTAGTGATTGCGCTCAGTTACATTCTTTTTACCACACTTAAAGGGGTCAGGGGGGTGTGTCGCCGGGACGACTTGGTTTCATGGGGGTCAGTAGAAGTTTAAGTATGTGTCGAGTGATTTCCACATCCCTCTGGTTGCTGGTTTCCAGGATGAGTTCTGTAGTGCAATGTTGTCCGCACCACTGAGGTGTGTAATCCAGTGGAACCAGCCTTTGTATGAGGTCTTACTTGTTTCTTTCCAATTGGCTAGGACCATTTTCACCGCTGCGGTCAGCAGCAGGTCGAAAAGTTCCTTATCGTGCTCGGAACTTAGTTCTGCAGTCATAAATGCGGTGGCGAGGGAGGAAAATTCATTTGTTAGTGTACAGCCCAGTACCCTGTTTATAAAACCAAAGATTTTCTCCCAGTAGGTTTTGAGAGTAGGGCATTGGTAGATAAGGTGTGCTAGGTCCCGTTTTTCCTTGCTACAGTTCCAGCATAGTGTGTTGTCCCTGAGACCCAGTGATAATAAGAGTGCCGGGTTCCAGAAGGCCTTGTGGAGTATCCAGAATTGTTTGTGAGATTAATACTTTAAAGTGAAAAATATATTCTTCAATCTGTCTCAGTTAAGTCCCTACGACTGTATCACTGAATTGAGTGACATTTATTAAAAAAGAATATTTTTTAAAATATTAAAGAATATGCCCATGCCGCGACTATGTTGCCCACGCGTCCCCTAAATCAAAATGTGGCCGTTTGTCATGGTTTCTATTTATATAGCCTGCATTTTATTGCTCAATGTGAAGCAAGATGGTTTTATATTAACTATTTATAAGAGATGTTTTTATAGAGTGTAGAATTACTCCACTCTGCCCTCTAACTGGATGGTTTGAGAAAAGGAGACATGGTGAAGTAAAGTAAAGTGGATCACACAATTTGGTCAACGAGGAAGCCGAGTTTTGAGTCCTATTTTGAAATACCATGTTTTATCTGTCAAAAGGGTTTATTTTTAAAGGGTGAATTTTAGCTTTTACACTGCTACAGTCAGGGTATACACAGTAGGCCTGAAGCCATCTTTGAACTGTTACTGTAGTGGATGGCACAATACGTGCTGCAGTCCACTGCTGGTATTTAACTTCCAGCCCCTGGGGAAAGTTTGTACCATATATTTGGGTCTTATAGGTTACTTAAATATGCTGATTAAGAATATGCCAATTCAGCCAAGTTTAAGTGGAAAGCACAGGCACTTTACTGCTGGGAGAACCTGGCTAAAGTCCAGAGAGTTCTACAACTAGTAAAAATATAGGAGGCAGCAAAAATATAGGGTCCAGCAAGAGGCGATACATTTGAGATGACTACACAGAAAGGGCAAAATGTCCTCAACTATCCAGATGAACATAAAAAATATGGTGGCAGCTAAGGACAGCCACACCTGCCCAAGCTGACCTTTTCTTGCCTGCTATGTAGCTGCATGACCTCTCACTCCACATAACCGACAGCATAGCATGTTGAGGTTTTCAATTTTCTCTTAGGCTTTAATAAATAATAGAGTATGTCCTCTAGTGACAGAATGTTCTAATAGCCTTATAGCCCTTCGTAGATGGGCTATACCGCTATCAAAGTCCCTCTCCCTTGTTAAAGGCCCTTGCCTTCGGCTCGGGGCCTTTAACGCTGGAGAGGGCCTTTAATAGCTGGTATAGCCCTCTACGGCGGGCTATAAGGCTATAATAGAGTATGTTCCCCAGCATACAAACTGCTGTTGAATAGGGTTGCAACTTCAGGGTGCTAGGGACGAGCCATGTTCAACGTTTCTCATGTGAATTTTCTTGTTTGGTTTGCCAGTAACTCACACACGTAGGTACTACTGGACACTGAATCTACAGCTTTTTCTCCAGATGCATACATTGCTGCAAGGAGAATGGTTTAATCGAACATGTTCCCCTAAATTATCTGTCAGCAGTATCTCCCTCTTCTCCTGAGAAGACAATGTAAGAGAGTATAGATTTTTGGTTGTACAACGTAACTGTAATCCAAGGGTAAGGTCTGCCCCCACACCATGTAAAAAAACTGTAGTCTCATAAATGTGAACCTCACTTTACCCCATCAGGAGTTTGTGTTCAGAAAAGCAAATTGTGTAAGTTTGCCTTTTTGAGAAAGATCTGTACTATTTGCACACCAGCAGAACAACATGGAAGTCAACATCCCTGTATCCTTCTTCCTTATTTGTCTGAGGGAATCCGCATAATTTCCAACACAAACCACCCTTTCCAAAGCTAGGTGCAAAGAAGTCTGAAATGATGCCATGCATCGGGGTTGAGGAATCTCCGCGTGAGGATTGTTTTTCCCTCCTGTCTGTCATGGAAACTAGAATTCACAAGCGGTTCCATTAGAAGCCACCTACATCAACTCAGACTGAGAACAAAGTCTGTGAATCTGCTCTCTCTGTTGATAGGCTGGCCTTTCAACTGTATAAGGACCATGATTAAAGAGAGGCCATGACCAACTCACATAAAACCCGAATATATATCCGGGCCCTTTTGATCTAAAAATGTGAACATCTACACCAACCTGACTTACTCAGCTTTTTGGTCTGCTTTGTAGCTGGATTGAAGTCTGGAAGACATCTGTTAGTGTTCTTGCAGTTATGCATTTCTGCCTTAGGGAGTGCCTGTGATAAGTCTCCATCTGAATCAAGTCCCAAGGGTATTGCAGGGATTCTGCTCAGAAACAGAATGATGTCTGGGACCACAGAACATCAGTAGGTAGGGACTTGAGTCATCAGACCACCTCAGTAACCATGAACCCCAGTCTGACTAGCTATAGTGTCTCACTTGCACTCCTAACCATATCTAGAGAGACAAGTGAATTGACACCTCTGAATACAACACTCCCGACCCTCTCAGGGACTGTGGTAAAAGGACACCCCATTTTGCTCTTACACCCATACTTGTCCACAATAAGATATAACAAAGACACAAAGGAAGTTTGAAATGTTTATTTAAACTATCGTGCTCTAGAATTCAGTATTTGTGCCACAATTAGAAAACAAATGCTTAACAAAAATACAGTCAGCATAGTCAGTAAACCGTATATTATAAAAAGCTGTGTCATAATATAATACAGATTAGCCTTACCCCCTTTCCTTCTACAGAAGCGAAGTCAGTAGCGGCTGGTATGACTCGCAGGTGGGGAGGTGCGCGTGGGGTGGAGAACACGTGGGAGAGGGTTTAATTAATAGAAAATAAAACTGAAGTTAACTCACCTTTGCTGTCCTGCGTCGTCGGTCTGAGTTGTCCTACAACAGGAAGCAGCCGCAAGCAAGCTTCCCTTCCCTGAGCCAACCACAACGCTGCAATGGCAGCGTTGTGATTGGCTCGGACACCAACCCCACAGGCGTCTATGGGGAGGTAATTTTCTCTATGTAGGCTGCATGCAGTCTACATAGAGAAAATTCAGAGTGCGGTCTGGGGCCGACCAAACAGTCAGCGCCCACAACAGTGGGCAAGCCACTCCTCCCCTGCCCTCCAGCAGACACGCCCACTCGCCTGCCCCCAACCAAACCCTGCATTCTGCTTTCTCGCAGTGAGAGAAGCAAAAACATAAAATGTTATTTTTGGTATTTAATAAGTAAATATTTGTAAAACATCTTAAAGAATATGAGTTTATTAATAGATATAATGTGCATTGTTTGTTTTATCATGTATTTTTACAGGTAGTACTGCACAGGGATATGGGATGCAGTGAAGACAAACATAAGCAAAGACAATAAGGCTCACATTTGGAACTAATTAGCTTTGCCAATGCTTTTATCCATGCTGTACAGCATCCCTAATGCTGCGCAGCACAGCTAAAAAGAGAGAAAAATGATATGCGCATGCCTACAAAATGCTTTTTGTCTTTTGTTTACTGATCAGAGTTGGATCTGCAAACAAAAAGAAAAAAAGTAGCATGGGTGGGAGTAAGCAACACAAAAGGGGGTTGGGATCATGGAGGTTGGGGGTGGGAAAGCACAGGCAGGCGGTGGGAAGCAACATAGGGGGCAAGGGTGAGGGAAGCAACATAAAGGGGTGTGGCGGAAAAAGATTAAACTCATTAACTGTCTAATTTATGCTTATTTCTCTGAAAAATACAACCGCCCTGGAAATGTATATATGATAAGCTAAGTTGAGAATATCTATTTCAAAAGAGAAAATAATGATATTTCAAAGTTTTCAAAATGGTAACTCTCACTGTACATTGTTTCTGAACAATAGTGCTGTGATTGAGATGTTGAAACAGATTATCATCTAATGCTATTCTCCAATCTTTAATGGTGATAAACAATGCAGCAGACCTTTTGACTACTTTAGTTTTACTGTGCTCCTTTTCTACTTATCCAAACTAACAAGCATTTGCAAAGCCAATATGTTTTGCCTATGCAAGAGCTATTAGCTTCGCCAATGTCTTTTAGCCTTGTTGTACAGCTGTGTGGCTACTGTTCAGCATGCTAAAAGTAGAGTGGCTTAGAGTAGAGTGGAGCAAAGTGGTATAGAGTGGATCGGCATAGAGTAGAGTGATGTGCAGTGGCATAGAGTGACATGGAGTGGCGTAGAGTAGAGTGGAGTGGCATAGAGGAGAGCGGCATGTTGTGGCATAGAGTATAGTATCATACAGCAGTGTGGCATAGTGTTACATAGAGTGGCCTGAAGTAGCGTTGAGCGATGCAGAGAAGAGTGGCATAGAGTAGAGTGGCATAGAGTGCAATAGAGTTGAGTAGAGCGAAGTGGTGCAGAGTGGCATATAGTGGAACAGAGTGGCATAGAGTGAAGGGCATGGAGTGGTTTGGGGTGAAATGGTGTGGAGTGGCATAGAGTAAAATGGCATTGAGTGAAGTGGCATAGAATAGAGTGTAGTGGGGTGGAGTGGAGTGGCATACAGTAGAAGTGGCATATAGTGGAATGGAGTGGAGTGGAGTGGAATTGAGTGTCGTAGAGTAGATTGGCGTAGAGTGCAAAAGTATAGGACATATAGGAGAATGGCGAAAGCAGTAAGAGAACTGGAACCAGAGGAAGTGTCCTGAAATACATACAATATGGTGATTAGCAATATTAAAGTAATTTTAAAAATATGTGTTTAAAAATGCAGCAGTGGAGAAATAGTACCTCCATCACAGCGCGATCAATGGGCGAACACTAATCAAGAGGAAGCAATCTGTGTTTGGTCCTTGCTCGACAGAAAAAAATTGAAGTGACGTCAGGCATATGTTGGCCTACAAGGAGGCAGGAAAAAAAGAGTGACATTGAAGCTAACGAATGGTAAGCACTAGGCGGGCTCCAGGCCCTTTATTGAAAACAATACCCTTTGCAAGCGAGAGCACATGAATCCGCTGTTGCAGGGGACCTCTAAAAATGTAAGCATTAATGAAGGTTTACAAAGCCAAGATAACATCAGTGTTATTTTATAGTTAGGAGTGCCAGTGTTTTACATCTCACTTTAACGAGCAAAAGCGAAGATATGGCAACATATTTTTCTATGTAACTGACTCTTTTTAGAGCGCTTTTTGCCTTGGATTAGGCAACCTAACCTAACCTATACATGACCTAGAGCCCAGGTGGCCTTGAACAAGTGGTGGTAATAAGAAAAAACACACACACATAACGTTAAAAGCTCCTGTCGTCAAGTTGTTGAGATATACCACGCCCAACTGCTACTGTCACTGGTGCTGACTATACTGGGTGCTATGTGAGTGAGCAGGTAAGTTGCTGTTTCATAGGGCATTGTTGTATGTATTAAAGGGCATAACAGGCTGACCTAGATTCTCTAATTGGCCTAATTGCCTCCTTAACATCTAAAATTGAGTAAAGAATTTACTATGGCTTGGTAAGCCTGCCTGGATGTGTGCAATGCTGCTGGCCAGGGCCGGACTGGTCGTAGTGGGCTCTGGGCATTACCCCTGTGGGCTGTCGGTTTTCAGCCCCTGGGGCCATTTTATTTACCGGGGACCAGCAATATCGGCCCCCTGTAACAAAATCGGTCAAAACCAGCAAACTGCTCTGGCGCATACACCCCCCACCCCCACCTCGGGGGGACTGGCCAATCAGTTTTCCAGGTTCCCAGTCTGGCCCTGCTGCTGGCTTATTGCGGTTACATCACCGTATTGTCTAGGCCTAGACGGTCTTGTAAATCATGCTGTAATTTGGCAGTTGTAGTCCAATGCGTTTGCCTCTGTGATAGTGTGAGGCAAAAGAAATGTTTGGGAGTCTGTGGCACAGCCCGAACAACAGAGTGCCAGAGAGCCTTCACGAGGGAGTGTGAGAAAACCTGATAGAGAGCACTAAATATGGAGACCACATTCGATTTTGTGGCATGTGCCTTTGGGGATTTGTACCGTGCATCAGTCTGCACTCCACCCTCAATTCTGGACTCCTGCTGCGGCCATGGAGTCCATGATTCACGGGTCCCATGGAGCTCCAACCACAGGAGCTGCCCAAGTCACGGAGACAGGTTGGGACGCATCTCTCCAGCAGGGACATCCATGACACCTCTCAGACTTGAGGCAGCGGAAACTGCTGGGGAGTACTCTGAAGCCAGGAGAATCCCCAGTACCCTTTCGGCAGCTCTGGCCGTTACGCCAGATCCTTACTTCACTTTAAAGCTCCTCAACTGTTTCTCACTATCACTTTCACATTTGTTCAGCAAGACTGCGTCAACATCGAACAAGCTTTGGCAAAGCCAATAGGTCTTGGCAATGCCCAAGCTATTGGCCTCGTTAATGTGAATGTCTTTTAGCCATTATTGAGCTGCACATCTGTTGCTAAGTGTGGATGAAAGTCACTGAAAAAAGTGCTATAATGCGGCCAGTGTAGATCACGTCTTAGCGCTTTTTTGTGTTAGGAGGGGCAGGAAAAAACCTCAACATGTGGCGAAGAGACTCTGCGTCAGCCAACATCCATCGATTCTGGGCTTCAAGACACTTTCAGCCATGCTGAACAGCAGATGTACTGCTAGACAACATAGCTAAAAGACATTCACAATGACAAGGCCAATAGCTTGGCATGGCCGAGACATATTTGTTTTGCCAATGCTTTTTTTTTTTGGTTGCATTGAATTCCCATGGGGGTGGGAGAGTAGATATGTTAAGTGTAGGATTGTTGTCGCTGCTGGTCCTTGAGGGAATGAATGCCTCATGCTATTGGTTTTGGCAGTCAGTGAGTCAGAGCTGGATTTTTTGGGGGGGTTGGAGACCGGACTGAAATGGTGGGATGGTGGCGTTCAGGTGGGATCCATTATGATTGCCTCTGCTTTGGCATAGGGTGGAGATTGGAACAGCCTCCCCAGACAATGGAAGTGTATTGACAGGATTCCTATGGCTTGAGAGTGAAGAATAGAAACTGACATGAGAAAGAATAGATACAGAGTTCTCATTAGAAATTCAATGAGGGCTGTGGTAGGAAAGGCTTCTGATTACCTGTTTATCCTGAGCACGGTAGGTTTGGAAGATGGTACGTGTGATCGGTAGTACTGTAGTTCCTGTTACTCAGGTGGGCGGTTTCTAGGTAATGCCTTTCCTTTTGTGTGCCTTGATTTTGCTACATGAAGTGTGAATGATGGCTGTATGCAAGATCTCAATAACAAAAGTAGAGAGTAAGGAATTTCGTCCAAAGGGGCTGGACGGGGAATACTCCTGATCCCCTGGTCAAGGAATTTTTACAAACAGCTGGAGGAGTACCACCCGATGAGAGAAGAGAAGGCTCTTTTCCTGACAAGGAAACACTATTCCTTTGTTAGTAAACCCCTCACTCACCACCTAGTGGTGACTTGCTTCATCATCGGGGCCCACCCAAGTGGCCTAGCGTCACTTGGGTGTGCTTCAACACCTGGTTTACAGTGGAGCAGGTAGTGAAGTGTGGGGTGCAAAAAAACAGTGTGAATGTTAAAATTGTCCTGGTTATCACTTCAGTATTAGCTTTAATATAAAGGTAACTGGACAAGATTTAAAATGTATGGTGAGATACTGACAGGGGAGTTACGGCCTGTGTATCTCCACTATGTGTTGGTCGACATGTTTCTACCTTGTGGGGTAATCCCCGGTATTCCTCAGGACCAAAAACAAGGAAGTGGGAGGTGTGGGTCCCCTAAAAGACGCACCCTGTCCTAAATCCTTGGTCTTCCAGATGATAAAACTGTATCTCTGGGAATTCACTCCTAGGGTTTAGGAGATGAACAAAAAACCTAGGGAAGGAAAGAGAAAAGTAAAAGGAAGTGGTTACTATCCTGTTACGAGGTGCAGTGTTTTAGGTGAAAAACGTCGTGCAGGTTGTTCTTTCGTTCCACAGTGGTGAATTGAAAAGGTGCCTTCTTAAGTAGAGGGCGTGTCTACTTATAGGGTGGGAGCGTGCTCATATTTGTGAGAGTGCGCTATGGTAATTGTATACCTATGGACGAGTCTATAGTTGAGGCATGCGTGGCCTTGGTGCGTGCCTAGGTCTGCATGCTATGATGATGAAGGAAAATAGCGCAATGCTTATAGCGTTTAACAGTGTGAAATTGGTACTGCGCTTATAATAATGCCATACATCAGATAAGAGGATTGCCAATATATCCTATTGTGGATGCTTAGTGAACAAAAGACATACAGGACTCTTACAAACATGAAACACACAGACGGGCACGGAGCTGGACTTGACAAAGTCAGGGCTTACTTAAGTAGTGCTCGTGAAGGTCTTCATCGAGCTGGGGGTAGGCACTCCACGTTTGTCAACATATTCTAAGTGGAGAAGTGTGGATAAGATCAGTCATATCGTGGGTAGATCTAATGGGCGTGAGCTCAGGAAAATTTGGTCGGCCCCAGGGGAGGGGAAATCTACTTACAGTTAGTCGTGAAGGGCAAAGGCAAGTAGCCTA
Organism: Lissotriton vulgaris; assembly: GCF_964263255.1. Classification (NCBI taxonomy): domain Eukaryota; kingdom Metazoa; phylum Chordata; class Amphibia; order Caudata; family Salamandridae; genus Lissotriton; species Lissotriton vulgaris. The sequence continues at coordinate 677,778,503 of NC_141700.1, read as the reverse complement.
CATCTACCGTCCGCCGCTCGGTTAGAAATGAGTGAGCGAGTGCGGAGTAGATATCACTAGGAAACCCGCTTCCGGGGTAGGTCACGTGACGTTCCGGGAGCCGGTGGGCGGGAGGTTGTCAAAGTGATCATAGGACGCTGCGCATGCGCATTTGGCTAAAGGTCTGCGCGTGCGTCAGGTTGTCAGGGTGATCTACCGACGCTGCGCATGCGTGATGGCTTAATGCCTGTGCAAGCGTCGGGTGGTCGGAAAACAGACGCGTGTGGGGACTAACGGGACAGGGGGTGTTAGTCTTGGTTTGCAGAGGGAAAATGCCCTTAGCTATGGAGGTGTGTTAATCATAACGTGAGACTAGGGGCAGGTACATGATTAAAACCCGCGGTACTAGTGATGGAAAAGAAGCTGTAGGCTCCATTGGTGAGTAAGAATTAACGGGAGGCTAGGGGGCCGGTACAAGTGTAGGACACAATGGTACTGGACAACAGTGGTGTCACGGGCTGGTGTAGTGCTCAGAGCTCCATGAACACACAAGGTGTCCCACTCGGAGTTGTGGTTATCCAAGCAGGTTTGGACATCCTCAGAGTGGATCAATTGTCAAACGGGTTGAAACCATCATCTGATTACAGAGTTCCACGGTATATTATCGTTGAGACCCCGTTCGTGGGTGGAAAGTCGATATATCCACCTTTGTTCCTTTTCGAACAGACGGGCTTGGATGTTAGGCCCCGGTGTCAACTGTTCTATTATCGTCCACCTCATGTCATTTGTGGTGTGATGAGCCGTCAGGAAATGATCCGTTAGTTTGGTTATGTTCTTTTTGCATCTGACAGTGCTTCTGTGTTCACAGATGCGTTGTTTAATTTTTCGTGTCGTCATCCCCACGTAAGGTTTTCCGCAAGTGCAGGTGATAAGATAAATAACATTGCTGCTATTGCAATTAGTTTGTGCCCTTTGCTCCCAAACCTTTCCTGGTTCCAAAACTATGGTCTTTGTGTTTTCTGTCAAGTGACAGACACTACAGTTTCCGCATCGTGAATGGCCCGTGACTGGTGGAAGACCCCATATCTGCGTCAAGGTAGGGTCACTGTTGCTTTTGTTTTGTCTTTGTATGCAAGATCTAACACTTAATTGTACCTATATTGCGGATGCTCCATATTGAAGACAACCCCACTGCTACCTGCCCTGAGAAGCATCACTTTACACAAACCTATTAAAAACGAAACGCTGTTCTCCTTCATCTTGCACTGGTCATTAGAAGGAAAGGGGAGGAGCATCTCTATCACCAACATATGAAATACAAACTTCCTGTTTTTGTGTTTCCTTCACCGGATTTTGCTGAAAAATAAAAATATTTTATTTCATTTCAGTTCACCCTGTGGGTGATGGTGGTGTGCGTGTATGCGCTGGGATTCTCGTGACCTACAGTGGTATTGTAACACATGCAAATAATCTTGTTTCATTCTACAGTTGCGCATACATCACAGAAAACCTCCACAATATTTCTAAAAATCCTGCATGAAAACTGACCTTGACGTAAAACTAATGATTGTCCTTTTTGCCTCTTGAATGACTCTCTCCTTCCTATCAATCCTACGCATGACTCCACTCTCTGAGCCCAGCTTACTCAAAGTCACATGCATGTTTGCCTTAATACCTAATATTGTAACTCTGCAAATTACCTACACCTTACTTTTATTTAAATTATTTCAAAGATAACCACCTCTCCTTTAAATGTCATACACCTACAACCTAACCATATCTAATCTCCTATAGCTTTTCTATTAAAACCGCTAGCAAAACACATCAATTCACATATCCAGTCTCCCACTAAACATCACACTTAACTCCTATTTTAATCTACCACACTGAAAGGGGGGTAAATGCATGGGATGCTTTCCTTTAGAGCGCAAAACGAAACCAAATAACCTAGCGTAAAGTACTGCAGTGCCTTTCTGATAATAAATGATATGCACATTCAATTACAATACAATAAATAACTTACACAAATACTAATACCATTACACTAAGCATTCAGGCAGTCAATTGTAGTTCATACAGACTGCATAATAATTTCCTTTCACTGCATGACACTCTTACACTCACATAAGCCAAAACTGCCACGGGTCATGTCCCTCACCCAATACTGTACAACAATAAACCACTGATTAACAACTGAACAGGCGTGGAATAACTGAAGACATCTGGCACATACAGCTGGCCAAAAGAGGACTTTAGATAAGTCCACCACTGCAGGCCCAGTGCTGCTACATACTATAACCGCTTCTTGACATGTCTCATTGATAATCGGCTATGGGATGATATTAACAAAGACCATCCCAGCAGGTCTTTCAAAAAGATCTCCCTTTAACCTATGCCTACTCAGGACCATAAACTTTAAACAAAATATCTCAGGATGGACAATCCAGTGCAGTAACCGCTTAAGTGGACTATGAGCGTAAGAAATACCATAAAGGGACCTGCAGATACAGACAAATGTTAACATATATTTGCAGAATAACGCTAATATGTACCTGTGGATTTAGTGTTTTGTAATATGTGGCTGCATAATTTGCTAAAACGTAACAGGCATCCACACACATAGTGGAGAAGTGTGGCGGGGGCGTGGCTTGGGCGCTGATGCCGATGGTCGCCTGAGAGCTCGGCTCCGGGACTGAGCCCGTGATTATCCTGTGAATCGGAGGCTGCGGGGCACCCCAGACCCCGCATTCTGCTGAACGGACCGACGGAGACCTGCCAGGGCCCTTGGCGCGGCCTGAACGAGTGATGATCCGGCGTAAAACCGAAGTTTGCGGAGTTGCGGAGTGCGACCCAACATGGCGCCCGGACTTCATTGTCCCCCTGGCCGGATCCATTGAATTGGAGGAGCGTCGCCGGTGGCGTCTCAACCCCGGCTTTGCCATTCCCCGGTGATCTGTGTTCTGGATATCGGTCAGACTGGACTTTCTACAACGAGAATGCACTCGGTTGGGTGACTGGGCGGATGCCCACGCTATAGTGGATCCCGCGAGCGGACGTCTGGTGGTTCAGGCGGTGGCCCCACTCACGACACCGCACTTGGCTAACTTTTCCTGGCCAGTCCACTTCCATGGGAGGCGCGACTCTCTGGCGCCACAAATCGTCCGGTGGAGTTGGTGACCCTCACCCCGGGACTTTAGCGGCTGTGCGGGCCTGCCCGACCTGGCGGCGGTTGTCTCCGCCCCCTCATCGGTGCCCTCGGACGCCGTGGTGGTGGCGCGAGCCGAAGCGGAGAAGTTCCCACAGGCCCTGGAGAAGGAGATCTCCAGTACTCGAGTTGAGGTCCAGTAACCGGGAGAGTCGCAGCCGGAGCCTACACTCGGAGACGCCTGCTCCTGGACCAGCACGGAGTGCCCCCGGCGACATGGGGAAACCTAGAGGAGCCAAGGGGACTACCCCAGCCGCCTCAGACTCGGAGACCCAGGATAAAGAGGAACGTGGGGACCCAGAGAGTTCTGGTGGTGCATCGATGCAACAGCAATTCGACCGCGTCCTAGAGGCGATAGCAACCACGCGTTCGGCCCTCCAGCAGGACATTGCCCAGGTAGCGACGAGCCTAGGTCTCCTTAGAGCGGACCACGGCAAACTTTCAGACCGGGTCAAGGAAGTGGAGAGCTCGGTAAAGACCTTGGAGCCGGCGCAGCGAACCTTGGCTGCGACTATGAAGGATGCCTTATCCCGGATTGCGACCCTGGAGCAGAGAGCGGAGGATGCGGAAGGCCGCAACAGGAGGAACAACATCCGTGTGGTGGGCCTTCCGGAAAAGATCGAGGATGGCGACATGGTGGCATACTTGGAGGCCTGGCTCCGTGACACGGTGGCCCCGGAGGGGCTATCCTCCTTCTACACCTTGGAGCGTGCCCATAGAGTCCCGGCGCGGCCACCGCAGCAGGGACGTGCCCCGAGACCTGTGGTGGCGCGGTTATTGCACTTTCGGGACAGAGACTTCATCCTCAATGCCGCCAGACATAATGGTCCATTCGAAGTGGCGAACAGTCAGGTGAACATCTTCCCGGATTACACCTACGAAACTCAACGCAGGCGGTTCTCCTTCCTGGCGGTCAAGCGCGAGCTCCGGAGCGAGGGCATCCAGTACTCACTCCTTTATCCTGCAAGGCTCCGCATCATTGTCGATGACAAGACTCAATTCTTCGACACCCCGGAGGATGTCTGTGCCTGGCTCGAGCTTTATAGAGCAGGGAAAGATGGCTTCGGCTCCTCATCCCAGCGGGCGGAGGAGCCGGAACAGAGACGGCGATCCAGGAGGATTAGTCGTCGCCGCGGCCGCTCGGGGGGGCCCTCAACTGCAGAGACGTCGACGGAGCGGAGGGGAGTGCTGGAGGTGTTATCTGCGTTGTCTGGCTCACGGGACGATGCCATTGAAGAGGAAGCAGACCCGGGTGACGAGGGGGCACCATCGGATTCCGAGGACTCAGTGACTGATAGCGCCCATACACCGGTGATCACACCGAAATCGGTGGAAGACCTTCTGGATGGACAGGGGTAACGGGGTGAGCTACCTCATTTTGGGAGGGGGCCCGGCAGGGGGGTGGCGGATGCCATCAATTGATGCTGACAACGAGGGCAGGGAGGGTGGGGTGCCCTGGTTTTGCCCCGAGGGTCATCGGCACTGTTTTGGGCTTGTTTTAGTCCCGGTAGCCTGAGCGTCGAGGGCCCACTGCCTCCGCCCGGCCCGCACCTGGCCCTTAAGGCCTTCCTACGGTGGCGACCGCAGGATTAGTAGGGGTTATTGGGTTGTTGGAGGGTATGGTTTGGATGGGATCTGGATGGTGCTGTTTGGGTCCTGTTCTGGGGAGGGTGGGTGGGGGTCTGGTTCGTTCTTGGGTTGTTCGGTTGTGGTTGGGGAAAATGGCCGCCATCAGTGCTGGGATGAATGATGTCCTTTCTTTGTTGGGACCCAGAGGGGGAGACTTTGCGAGAACAATATGGGACAATGGCTGATGTTGCTAACTTGAAATGTGTTACTTGGAACGTGCGGGGGCTTCATACTATGTCCAGGCGCCACAAAGTCCACGCTTATTTAGTGCGTAGGGGAGTGCAAATGGCGCTGCTGCAGGAAACTCATCTGAACAGGGCGGAAGGGGCGGGGCTACAGCGTAGATGGAGGGGGCAGGTCTTTTGCACATCGTACTCCGCGTATGCCAGAGGGGCGCTGATATGGGTTAGAGCTGGGGTCCCCTTCCAGGTCAAGAAAGCAGTGATAGATCCAGAGGGGCGTTACGTGGCTATCTCGGGCACTTTGGGAGGGAGGGACTTGAACGTTTGCTGTGTGTACGCTCCTAATATAGACCAGACTGCCTTCCTTTCCAGGTTATCGGGCTCGTTGGCCCACTTCTTCTCCGGGCCCCTTCTGCTCGGGGGAGATTTCAACTCAGTAGTGGACGTAGACACTGACCGCTCGCATCCACCCCTTCCCGATTCTCCGGTTCGTCGCATGGCTAAGGGTCGTAAGGACTGGCAGACCCACTGGGGTCTGACGGATATCTGGAGGGCGCACCACCCCACATCTAGGGACTATTCATACTTCTCGAGCCTCCACGAGTTGCATGTTAGACTGGACGGATTTCTGGGCTCGCCCGAACTGGTTTCGGCAGCGGTCCGATCTGAATACTTGTCCAGAACCATTTCAGACCATAACCCCCTCCTGCTGGACCTTCGCTGGTTCCCCGGGGCGCCGGCGGTGCCCACCTGGAAGCTACGGCCCGAGATTCTTGAGGACAGTGTTTTCAGGGCGGACCTAGGTGATAAGGTATCAGAGTACTTTGCGTCCAACGGTGGCACCGCGAGTACAAGAGCGTTAGAGTGGGACGCTTTTAAGGTAGTGGTGAGGGGTTACTGTATTTCTAAAAAGGTAGGCATGAGGCGAGTTATCCTAGCTGACCTAGATGCAGCGGACCGGAAACTCCGCGAGCTGGAAATTCGCCGCCCCGGGCGCCCTGAACTACAGGTACGCACGGCGGAGGCGAGGGAGAAGGTGGCGGCGGAGGTCGAACGGCTTCGCTGTTTTGACTACAAGGCCTATACGGTCCGGTCCATCGCGGAGGGGGATAGATCGAGTGCGTTGCTGGCATGGTTGGCCAACCCTACGCGTCAGTCCTCATTGACGACAAGTATGCGTAAGGCAGACGGAACCGAGGTGTACACTCAGCCGGAGATTCTCAGCTGCTACCGGCATTATTACGAACGTTTGTACCGCAGTCGCTCAGCCCGAGACCCTGACCGGCTCGATAATTATTTACGGCCACTGGAACTCCGAACAGTGGAGCAAGAAGTGGCGAAAGCCCTGGGGTCTGACATAGAATTGGGAGAGATCCGCAGTGCCATTAAACGGATGGCGAGGAATAAGACCCCGGGCCTGGACGGCCTGCCCGTGGAGTTCTATGCAGCTTATGCTGACCTCCTAGCCCCTAGGTTATTGGTAGTCTACAGAGAGGCGAAGAGGCTGGGGCGGCTCCCGAGCTCGATGTGTGAGGCGTTGGTGGTTCCTCTCCTCAAGCCAGGAAGGGACTCGTCCGACCCGGGGTCTTACCGTCCCTTATCGATGCTGACGGTTGACTATAAAATACTGAGCAGTATCTTGGCCTCGAGGCTGCTGGGACACATGAGCTCCCTGGTGCATGAGGACCAAGCAGGTTTTATCCCTAGGCGTAACACGACTATGAACATTCGCAGGTTGTTCCGCTTGCTAGGGGAACCGTTTGTGGATGCCCCGTCCCCGGTTGTCTTATCGGTGGACCTAGAGAAGGCTTTTGATAGCCTGGAGTGGGACTACCTTTGCACTGTGCTATGGAGGTTCGGCCTCGGTGAGGGCTTCGTCAGATGGACCACGTTTCTCTATGCCTCTGCATCGGCCAGGGTCCGAGCGGGACCACTGATTTCCTCACAATATCCGGTGGAACGGGGCACGAGGCAGGGGTGTTCGTTGTCCCCACTTCTCTTTGCGCTGGCGGTGGAGCCACTCGCGCTGCATCTTCGATCGGGAGCCCACTATACGGGCCTGTGGACGCCTTCGGGCCCGCACTATGTTTCGCTGTATGCAGACGACCTGTTGCTCTTCCTAGAGGACCCGCTCGACGCTTTACATGGAGCGGCGACGGCGCTCACGGAGTTTGGGGAGGTCTCGGGCCTCCGGGTGAATTGGTCCAAGACCTGTCTTTTCCCGGTTCGCAAGGGCGCCCCCGCCCCTACTCTAAGTAAGGAGATCAGATGGGAACCCGACTGCTTTAAATACCTGGGGGTGTACGTCTATCACGACCCATCCGACCTCCTGGATGGTAACATTGCCCGCAGCACTCGAGCACTTCAAGGCTGTATGGACTTCTGGGCCACGCTACCGCTCTCGGTGGCGGGGCGGATCGCTCTGCTTAAAATGGTGGCGCTTCCCCGGCTGTTATATTATTTCCGGACACTACCGATCTGGGTCCCACCGGCCACGTTTCGACTACTAAGATCTATGCTAGTCGGATTCCTCTGGGGCTCGGGCCGCCGTCGGGTGGCCCTCAAGACCCTGATGAGGCCGAAAGATGAAGGTGGGCTTGCGGTGCCGGACTTTGAAAAGTATTATCTGGCGGCGCAGCTCCAGACCTTCACCCAGGAGATCGCCCGGGAATTCCGGGGCCCGGAAGACAGAAGGGGGACAGGCATGGCCAGGCATGTTCTCTCCTTCATAGCGCTGCGACAACGTTTGGCCCTACGGGACTTGTCGCTGGAGGAGCGGACCGTTCGCCTGTGTTGGAACCGAGCTCACGCCCGAGGCCATCTGAGAACACCGTATGCGCCCGAAATACCTTTGGGGATGCTGACGGCCCTCCCCCATGGAGGCGATTGTTCACGATTGGCGGCCTGGGAGGACGCCGGCTTACAGCTAGTTGGGGATCTGTATGAGGACGGGGCGCTCTTGCCCTTTCAGGAGCTTATTGATCGCTTCGAGATCCCCCGTGGCGACTTTCTGCTGCACTCGGCCATTGTCCGAGCGATCCAGGCGCACTGGAAAAGCGGGCAGGAGGAACCCACTTTATCTCCGGTGTGCCAATACGTGATGATGTCTGCGGGCACGGTGAAGGCGGTCACTTGCCTTTACGGTAGACTGACCAACGAAGGATTGGCTCCTCTCACTACTTTGAGAAACCGCTAGGAGGAGGACATTGGCAGGGAGATCCCGGAGACGACCTGGTCCCAGTTGGTGCGGCGAGCCTGGAAGGGCACACGCCACGCCCGTTTTCAGCTGGTCCACTATTACGTGCTCCATAGAGCATATCTGACCCCGGTGAAAATGCCACGAATTCGGCGGATTGCCCTAGGTGCCCAGCTCAGGAGGCGGACCTCCTCCACATGCTATGGGCCTGCCCGGGATTGTCATCCTACTGGGTGGAAGTGGGGAAGACCCTGGAGGAGGTGACGGGGAGGTCCTTATCATTTGATGCGGCGGTGGGACTCCTGCACTGGTTCCCTCATACCCCCAAGAATAAAATTTCCAGCAAATTTATCGACCTAGGGCTCCTCTTTGCTAAACGAGAGGTGACCAGGAACTGGAAGGCACGAGTTGGTCCGACAGGAAGCCGATGGCACAGCGAGCTCTTGAAGTGGGCGGCGGGGGAGAGCACGCTGAGATACCAACTGGCTTGGAGGCAGCGTAATGAGAAGGCGCAGGAGGCAGCGTTGGAGTGGGAAACGTTAGTGCAGGCCCTCAGGGATTATTGCGCCCCCAGCTACTCTGAAGATGAAGAAGCGACTCGCCCCATGTCCCGATAAACAATTGCACTGTTAGTCCTGTTGCTTTCCCCGTGGGTCCCATAGCAGATCCTGTTGCGGTTGTTACCAGGCGCTGATGGTGGGGTTGGGTGGGGTTTGCTTTGGTTAGTAGTGTTTTGAGGGTGGGGGTTTTCCTTTTGGGTTTATAGGCTTGTTTGGAAAAGCAGATGACGGACAGTGGATCATCCGGACCAGCTCTGACATCCTTCTGAGCCCCCATTGAATTTCGCCGCCCGACCCCAGGGTTGTGGGCCGGATGGCTGTGTAAGAAACTTACGGGGCGGGGACAGAGGGTTGTATTTCGCTAATATTGCTTGTGATATAATGCTGGTCGATTTTGTAACGATTTACTGATTCCTGCAATAAAAATATATTTAAAAAAAAAAAAAAAAAAAAATAGTGGAGAAGTGTGGCTCACTGGTTAGAGCAGGCAGCCCCTGAAGCAGAGGTCAGACCCGGGACCAGGGTTCAATTCCCGACGCGGCAGGGTCTTGAGCTCAAATGTCCACGGACTCGATAATTCTCGCTTCGGTGCCTGACCTAATCATGGGTTCACACTCTGCAACTCTGGGCATTAAGCTTGCTTAATCTCCACAACGGCCCCCACGGCGGGATGCCTGGCTTTCACCTTGGGGATGCCCTGTAGGCGCTATCTCACAGGGAAAAGCCAGGACGGGTTCCCAAGGCAAGCGCCGAGATGCCTCCTGGTGATTCGAGCGCTATATAAGAACATACAAAAAAAACCAAAAAAAAAACACGAGTGCACTTCTAAGACTTAAATAAATGTGGAAATATACCATTTTACGACTCCATTTATTCTCAAAACACAAAATAAATATGGTGAATACTAGTAAGATGTCCAGAAAATAAATGTGGATAAAAACAGACAGAAATGTAAAAAAAAAAAATTACCCTAACACTGGGAGCCTTAATTATAAGGCTAGTGCTCGTCCCAGAGGAGTTTGTGACTAATACACCGTAATGATGCGGAAGGCCGAGTTCCTCTATAAGGTCAAAGAATTCCAAGGCTGGTCTGGACCAGCACATCATGCATGGACCTCGGAAACTTGGCAGCTTTGTGTAAAATACCTATGTGAAGCTGACCCAATGTGAACATCTCAGTGCACGATTGTGTGTGTTTTCTGGACAGTTATTTTTGGGTGGATCTGTATTGCTTGTATGGATTACTGGAGCAGTACTAGCCAGGAGGTTTACTTTATGTCTTATGTCAGCCGGACTTGGCATGCTGAGGCATGTAGGCTCGTGCTTGTAGTGGAATGAGAACTACTACAAGTCCCAGCATGCATAGCACTGCCAGGATTGGCTGATGAAGTCCCCCCTGTCATGATGCCTATTGGCAGCAAGTGAAGCAGCTGTGGGAGGTATTACAATCCACTTTGGGCACAATTGACCGCGGGGGTACTTTTGGAAGCGGACAAGACATCCTATTGGCTGTCTAGTGTTTGTTGACAGTCCAATGTAAACCGTCTGTCCTATCCGCTGTGTGGGGGGAATTGGAAGCAGCTGTGGGGAACCGGGCGTCGATTTGTCACAGGGGCCTCCGAGCAGCAGCTGAACAGCGGGCACTTTGTGCACTCAGCCACAGTTGGGGATTTGTTCTCCGAGATTAGAACCATGGTATTTCCTGTGCTTCCTCCTTGTTCAGCACCCACGGCCTGCCCGCTCTCTCCAGGGCCCTTCACCCCTGGCAGTGCCAGGGCAGCAAGACTGCGTGTTCAGATGCTGGGATCCCAAGGCCATCTGCTCCCGCCCAACATCCCCTGCAGGAAGCGATGGAAGCGCTCGGGTCAAGGCCCCAGACTAGGAGGCAGTTCCTTTGATATCCTTGGAGAAGTTAACCATAGACTCGCTGTTCTGTACCACTGCGGAGGCAGAGTAGCCATTTGTAAAACAGCCGAATCTGCCTATGAAAGATCTGTACTGTCTGGCCGGACTGCAAGGCCAGGTCCCTGTGCCTTGTGGCCGCGTCCCTGTGCGTGGGGTCACGTCCCTACGCGTGGGGTCACGTCCCTGCGTCCCTGTACGTGGGGTCACGTCCCTGTGCGTGGGGCCACGTACCTGCGTCCCTGCGCGCGCGGCCTGGTCCCTTCTGTACTGGCTGAACTGCAAGGCTAGGTCCCTGCGTCCCTGTGTCCCTGCACGTACGGCCACGTCCCTGTGCGTACAGTGACCTGTATTAGCAGGCACGTTCTTGCCCAGGCGGGCCACAAGAACCGAATTTCGGGGGGGGGGATGAAAAATATTTCGGGGGGGGGGCTAATTCTTCTAATCATAGACAGAGTGGCAAGAAGGGGTGATCACACAACAAAAGCTTCATCTTCAAGTAAATGGTCTTTTAAAGACCTGTTAAGTACTCGGGTGTGGCTGCCGATAGATGCTCGCCTGCCAGCGAAGCTGTGTCAGCCCGGGCTGACACACACGACGGGGTGGCTGAAGCCCCGTGAGCCCAATGGGTGTTGCGCGCCTGTTCTTGCCTATTGACTCTCGGCATTGAGCTTGAGTCCACTAGCACAGTGCTCCCGAGACCATGTCTAGACATACCCCACACAGAAAGGGCGACTCAAAGGCCATGGAAATACCTTTGTGTGTGTTATGTATCTCACAAGGTTGTTTTAAATCCTGGCAGAAGCTTCCGAAGTGTTTAGCTTGCCCCTGCCTAAGCGGAAGTGTGCAAGTCATATGCACATGGGTCTGTCCCCTGCCTTAAGCAGTTCTTCCCAAACTACTAGGCCACGTGCTCTGTGCACGAGATAGCAAACAACCACAAACAGTCCTAGCCCCAGGCCCTCAGCAGTGACGTGTCTTGAGGCCACGGATAGCAAGCTTGGGAACCAACATCTCAGCACACCCTCCCACCCCGGGATGGTAGATAGACCTTGCTGATGGGCGTTGGAAATACTTGCATGCACACTTCTCATGACTGGTAGCTACTAATTTTATGTCATAACAGAGGCTTCTAGAATGGTTTAGAAACTTTGTGTCTTTGCCAATGCTTACTTTGTAAAATAATAAGTGTAAAAGCCTAAACATTTACTCAGAATCTGTCGCGATCACTGCAGACGGTCGTGGTGCCCATTAACAAGGCTGCATAGACTTGATTTCCCATCGTGCATCTTTAATCCATTCCCTGACACTCCCACCTCTCAAACTCACTTCTGCATGTTCTTTGACTGTCCCTTCTTTCACCCTTTATCACTGTTTTTCCATTCTTTCTGGTCCTCCTTCTTCCCCCTTTAGTGTTTTACGCGCTCTTGTTCAGGGGTCAAAGTCTGCTGGTGACAAATAATAAGAGCTAGTAGACCCCAGCTGCAACCACCAGCTCAAATTAAGCACTGGTCTTGGGTGAAGTTGACAAGATATATCGAAAGCAGTCTGGCATCACCATAAAGGAGCAGTATGGCATAAATTGGTAGGTCACGTCGACTCGGCACGCGATCTCAAGCAATCTTAGGTGCATTGTAACTCCGAGGGCCCCATCAGTGAGGTACTGAAGTCAGAGAAACTTTGACCTTGTTCCAGACACATCATTTACAGGTGGACAGACTGCATAAGACATTAACAATATGCCGTGGAAGTATCAGAGTACATATTTCCTATTTTGTTTGGCTATTCATTTGATTATGACCAAAAATGATGATGACCAAAAGTTATAAAGTACACAAATGCCTGTAGGCGTCTAGGCGCTGTAGTCTTGCTGAGCCTCAAGGTGCACTGTTGTAAAGCTTCTGATTGTGCTATGCCTACCTATAGGATGAACAACCAGGTTTTTATGGCCTTTCTAAAAGGGAAATACAACTTCATAGATGTGAGACAGTAGGGAAGAGTATTCCGGAGCCTTGCAGACGAGAAGGCTCTGCCTCCCCATTTCTACTTCTGGACTCTGGGGACAGTTACCCAATTTTGATGTGCTGAGCAGAGATTTCTAGCAGAAACATACAGTTGGAACATGGCTTTGATCTCAATTGGGCTTGCCCCGTAGAGGGCTTTATGTACAGTGCATAATGACTTAAACCAAATATGCTTCTGTACTAGAAGCCAGTTAAGATCTGGTAGATCTTTCAACACCGATTACCGCTTAGGAATATGCAGCATCAGCCTTGCTACTGCATTCTGCATGAGTTGAAGTTTTTCTAGAGTCGACTTATTGGTCTCAAAGTAGAGCGCATTGCAAAGTCTATCCTTGAGGAAAGCAAATCAAGCAAAACATGTTTACGGACCGGAAGGCCCATATATGGGTATATCATTCTCAGCATTCTGATCGTCCAGAAACAGGATGACACTGTACAGTTAACCTGATGGTCCAGTGACAACTCGCTATCCAGAAGGATACCTAGGTTTATAGCAGTGCCAACTGGAGTGGGTAATGTTCCTTGCGTGTCTGGCCACCAGGTGCTGTTCCAGGTCAAAGGTTGACCGCCCAAGAGCAATACTTTGTCTTATCTCTGTTCACCTTTAAGTAGTTCATGGCCATCCAAGCTGCTACTGCTCTCATACAGAGATTGAAATTTGCTGTGGTGTCCTTAGTATCTTTAGAAATGGATACGATTATATGAGTGTCATCAACAAATGGCACAGCCTTTAGCCCAAATGAGCATACGAGCTTGGCCAGTGGGGAAATATAAAGATTAAATAGTGTGGGGCTCAGTGATGAGCCCTGAGGAACCCCACATGGCAGCAACAGTGGTTAATTTGTAAAAAAATAAATAAGTGTAGGGAATCTCGTCAGGAAGGAATAGCATCAGTTACCACACATGCCAAAGCTACGCCTGGCTTAACAACGCAGTCAATACCATAACTGTGTCATTCCCACAAGTTCCATTGCAACGCAAGTCACTACAGCAGCTTGCCTTAGGGAAGCGCTGGTCTTTCTGAATAGATTAAATTACTATTCCAACTCTAGTCAGTGTATTAGAAGGGAAGGTGTTAGACTTAAAATCCAACATCGCATTCCCTAAAGCAAGCCATTCAGCGTGGGCCAAAACAAAAAGCACACGCACGAGCGTGTGCGATTCTTAGGTTAGTTTTCAAAAGCCCCTACATAAAGTCTTCGCCTGAACAGCACATGCGCGCTGTTACAGACTCGACCTAACAAGCTCTTTTGATCAATTCATCAATCAATTAGTGGTTTGTAAAGCGTGTTACTCACCCATGAGGGTTTCAAGGCGCTGGGGGTGGGGGGCAGCTCCAGGTCAGTCGAAGAGCCAGGTCTTGAGGTCCTTCCTGAATGTGTGGAGGGTTGGGGAGCATTAGATGTTGACCGGGAGCTCATTCCAGGATTTGGCTGCTATGTAGGAGAAAGCTCTCCCGCCGGTTCTGGTTCTGTTTCTGTGGATGCAGGAGATCTCTTCCAGGTCGAGGTCAGCTGAGCGGAGGTTCTTCTTTGGGACGTGGAAACAAACTCGTTGTTGAGGTGTTTGGGTCCGATGTTGTATTTGTAGGCTTGGGTGAGGAGCTTGAAGGTGATCCTCTTCTCGACGGGGAGCCAGTGGAGGTTTCGAAGGTGTTGGGTCATGTGTTCATGCTGTGGAGTCCCTAGAATGAGCCTTGCTGCGGGTTCTGGATGGTTTGGAGTTTGTGTAGAAGAGTTTTGTTGATTCCAGTGTAGAGGGCATTGCTGTAGTCTAGTCTGCTCATTATGAGTGCGTGGGAAACGGTCTTTCTGCAGTCGGGTGGGATCCATTTGAAGGTCTTGCGGAGAATGCGGATCCAGATGACGCTGGTGGACGCGACAATGTTGATCTGGCGGTTCATGGAGAGGGAGGAGTCGAGGATTCTGCTGAGGTTCTGAGCGCTGTCTGTTGGGGTGTGTGGACTCCCAAGGGCGGAGGGCCACCAGGTGGTGTCCCAGACGTAGGTGCAGAGTCAGAGGATGAGGACCTCGGTCTTCTCGGAGTTGAGCTTTAGGCAGCTGTCCTTCATCCAGGCAGCCACTTTTCTCATTCTTTCCGGGAAGCTGAGTCTGATGATTTCTGAGTTCTTGGTGAGTGAGAGGATGAGTTGTGTGTCGTCAGCGTAGGACACGATGCTGAGCCTGTGCTGTCTGACGATGGTGGTGATGGGGGCCATGTAGATGTTGAGTCTAACAATGACGGCGATGGGGGCCATGTAGATGTTGACGAGATGTTGTTAAAGTAGAGCGATTTTTCTTCTGTAATGGCAAGTTTATAGTCCCTGAGGGCTGCCATATATAAAGACCTCTCCTAAGCCCCATATAATTACCTCCAGGCACACTCTTGGTGGTGGCATGTCTGCCTGAGGAGCCTTAGTCGTTCAGTGAACCAGGAGGCATTCGCTACTTTTCACCACCGATAGTATTTCCATAAGTGAGCTACAGAGCCAGCTGCAGAACACTGCCATGCAGAAAAGCCTTTCTCCCCACTATGCAAATCCTCATGGACAGTGCAGGTTATTCCTTCAGTGAAAATAATTTTTTTTAAAGGGAATTAACCATATTTAAATCCACTAAAAAAGGAGCAGTCATCAAATTGCTAGACAATGTCAACACAGAGCGAGATACCACACAGGAAAAGAGTCACTTTGATTTCTTTTGCTTTGTCAGTATAATGTAGACTTCCCGACCAAATCAGACACAGCTGCAGAGCGAGCAAAGGTTTCAAATCTAGGCCCGTGTCACCCTGCAAGGAAGAGCTTGGGCGGGCATGTATTAGCTTGCATGTGTTCTACTTTGAGGAAGATCCCCATCTCCATATAAAATGTTGCCTCTGTCACCCATGTCAATAGTTGAAATGGCCATTGTTGGTTTTCTTATACTTGCTCTATTTTCATTACATTAATACATTTTGAACTTTGATTGATGCAATTAATTCTAGCTGTTAAGAACTTGTTTTAATTTCTGATAGCGGCAGACTTGTATTATGGAAGAGATTGCAATGCTTCCTTGGGCAGAGTGCCACAGTTATCGAGTAGGTAATTCGACTTATTTTATTTATTAAAGATTCCAGAGCACTACAAAAGTTGTTTTGTTGGTCTGCTGATGAAGCAGGTCCAATGTTATTGTTGACACATTTCAAAGGTCCAGCAGTGACTGTGTTATTCGTACTTAAACAGCCGACACGTGTTTTGTCACAGACAGTTTTTTCAAGGCTGTAGGTTAACTATGCAAAAATCACTACATTATTTAAGATTGCACTAGGTGCACAAAGTGTTGCCCTCGTGCTAGCATGTCACACACCAAATCACCAATGAAGACCGATGTAGCCAATAAAGGCAATGGCTGTTATTGATAGGTCATAGGAACGTCCAAAATCTACTGCTTCATTTTAGTAATCCAGGTCATTTCAAGTGTTTTAATGCGTGTGTCCTATCTCCACCCCTTTGGTGTTTCTGAGCCAACTCCAATCCATTGAAGCTTAAATTAGTCAATTCTGCGATCCCATGTTGTGTGTTAAAATGATCGGAAAGTGGAGAGTTGCTGTTGTAATTTTTGATGGCATGAATATATTCCTGGATTCTTTGTTTGTGTAGTCTAATGGTACTTCATACATAAACACTCTTACATGTACATATGATGCAATACACTACAAATGTGGTGTTCCAATTCATAAAGGTCCCAATTGTACGTTTGGTGGAAGTGCTCTGGAAGCATTTTGTTTTATCCAAAGTATATGGGCACCTATTGCAGTGTCCACATGTAAAGAAACCTTTTGGTTGTGGAGGTAGCCAGCCCAATCTGTTATCATTCCTATTTCATATTCTATCATATCTTGTTTATTATCAGTTTGGATAAATTCTAAGTTTGGTTAGTTTTGAATTCAGTTTTAATCAACAATTTCTAGTATTTTTGCTGTGCAGTGTTTCAGGATTCCACCAGCACTACCTGTTGGCATGGTACAGTCAATGTACAACATGTTTTCCCCAAACACTTGCATGTTCGGAAAATTTAAAGTTTCACCTGCCATTTGAAAAGTGGTGTTGCTAAAGGGATCTCGAGATATTCTTGGCTTCCTCTGCCGCACTGTGTCAGTCACCAAGCCTCTGTGCGCTATCTATCCTTTCAGACTGTGTATACTATGGTGTTATGCCATTCAACAGTCACCCTGTCCCCTTCTATTACCTGGAGAAAGGGCAAGGTTGACTTGCCACCTCTCTTCACACTACCAGAAGTTCAAGTTTCCAGCTCGGGCCTTTCTTTTGAACATAATTGTTGTCTGGTGTGTAAGGACAAATGATTTGATGGAAGCCAACCAAGATTACAAGAACACATTAGGTTGCTAAATGAAGGCTCTGAACATGAAATGTGGTGTCTGACGTCATGAAGCTGGATGACAACCCTTGAAAGTTTGGCTTCTTCTTATAACTCCCATAAGAGCCCAACTGCGTCCCGATCTTCACAAAGGCCACAGCTATCTCCACAGCCTGCATGTTAGCACATGTCTCTGTTCACTGTGACTGTCTAAATCATATTCATCACAGATATAATTTACTCTTCATAGTGTGTGACAGTGGTTAAAGGTCTGATTCTTCTAAAACAGCAAGAGATGTGGAAATACTGAAGCATGTTAAAACGTTACCATTGTGCATTTTCATGTTGTATGTTTATTTTGGGTTAACTTCAAAGGGTACTTTTTTATTTAACTGCGAGATTGGAAATAGTAAGTGAAATACTGGAATATAATGTTTATTTGTCTTCAGTAAAAAAGAAGAGACTGATACTTAATTAAGGTAGATAGTAAGTAGAGTTGTGTCCATAGAAGGGAGAAACTGGTGAAGCTTTTCTCTTCAAGGTGCACCTAACAATTGTCACTGATTGGAACAAGGCATATTTAGGTAATATTTACCTTCAATGATAGCCTGTTGATAAACAAGTGGAAAGTGGGCCATATCCAGTACAAATATATGATTCAGGGGCTTCTAATGCATAATTATAGATTTTCCACCCTTACCAATTAATTTGTTGCATAATTTGCATTTTGAACAAAACGTTTGTGCCTAATTTGCAAAGGTAAACTTACACTTTTGGTGTACATTTACTATATGTTTTCCTAGTCACAAACTACGAGTGTGTGGAGTTTTCCACATTTGTAAAGATACTTCAGGAAAAACTATACTCGTAGTTTGTGAATAGCAAACTAATAGTAAACGTACACCAAATGTGTAAGTTTAACTTTGCGAATAAGGCCCATTGTGTCTAGTTCATAATAATCAGAATAATGTTGTCAGAGACATGCTCATAATGTTGCACCATAGGCCTTTTCGTGGTGCATAGTTTAGGTAACTCTGCCGCATTACTAGGTCCTCCATTTCAGCACAGCCCGAGAGACCCTGACAATGATGAAGCTCTGCAGAGAAATTTGTGGACTGTTATTGTGAGAATGAAGCCCACTGCAGTGCTTAATTTGTTAAAAAGTAAGTGCCAGGGCCCTTCTCAGACGTCCACTACAGCCTGCACCATGCATTACCCCCCTCCCCCCCCCGTGTGACAATTCAGACTACTTCATGCCACACAAAGCTATAATAATAATAATTATTAATTTTCAATGTGATTTGACTTGATAAACACAGTTGTTGTGCTCATCTCAGATTGCGCCACCAAGTGGTGGAATCTTACTCGAGCCGGTGCTGACAATTAAGTGGTGGTGCCAAGCACCGGAAACCACCAGCTCAAATTAAGCATTGGGGCCACAACATTTTTTCCATATATCATGGGTCACATTTAGGTTTCGTACGAATACATATTGTGCAATTAAACAACCAAACGTTAAAAATGTATATATGTATGAACAGTGAGAGAGGAAGTGAGAGTGCAACGTTAGTTCTGTTGGACACATAATTGTACAGGTGCACACTTGAAATCCAGATGAACATAGATCTCTATGAGAAGAAACACGTGAATGCTCTCCTTCTATCTAATTTTATTAGTGCCCTACGGGCATGTAACAACCATATCTATAGTTAGCAGAGAGCAAGGAATAATACAAAATGGCAGATGGGAAGGCTAATTTGAGAGACCAGGAATTAAGCTGGTCAGATCACTGAGCATTGGTAACGAAATAAAAATTATATTCCCTTTTAAGTGTTTGGGTGTCACTAAGACATTGGACAGATTGCAGGGGTCTTTCGCTCGTGCAGGCTTCCGTGTCTCAGCGGGACAAACCTGGTCCACAGACCAGGTATGTCCAGGTAGACCAGGACAACAAACTGTTTTTGACTCTACTGTATGGGTGAATGTAAACCGATGGATGTGTTGTTTCATGTGTTGGTTCATGTTAGGTGAATGATTGGCTACATGCATTTGACAGTTTGCAGATAGAGACCGTGCGAGGGCCCTGATCCGTAATTTGGAAAGTACAAGGTATAAACTCCCACACAGTTAATAAACCATTGCCATGTTAGGGAAATAAAGTTTCAGTGGGAAACTTTGGTGTACACCTCTTAGTTCTTGCAAAAATTGACAGGTTTTACCCCAGAAAAATGCTTGCAAAGTATTTAAGCAGCATCAAAATGACATTAAAGATTTTAAAAAAAGACACCAATCAGTAAAATTCCAACCCCAGTTTAATAAGCACAAAAACAAATATTAATGAACAAACAAGGCCATGGATGACGGAAAATGGATACATTAATTTGTAGAGTTCAAAGATCAGCATGTGTCAAGAAACCTCAAAACACCAATGTTAGTCAATGGGCACGGGTGACTGGTCCCAGGTCCCTTGTCAGGCTGACTGTGGTGGAATGTGGGGCAGATACAGCTCAGTGTCTCACATTGAGTCAATGGTTTTACCGTCTGACTTAGAAGAATTTATGGTAGTCAAAATCCTCTAGCAGGGCAAGGCAGGATGCTTTGGATAGGTGTTCCATGTAGATAGCTGCATTGTATTGAGGATCCCACTGAAGACCAGAGTTTTGGAGTCAAAAGCTCAGAGCAGGGCGCACTTTAAAAATGTAGGTACTGACGTCAATCATTGCTGGGGCTACTTTTCAACATTTTCCTGCTCTTGAGTTTCATTTTCTGACTAAGAAGAATTTATGAAGCTGGAGGTCCTTCCGTGGGATGAACTATTGCGCCATATCTGTGCAGGGCTTCAGAAGGCCTGAAAGATTCTGTTCAGGTTCCCATTGAAGTGTCCTTTTTCTTATCAAAAAGCTCCATGCTGGATGAACCAGGAAATCCCGAATGCCAAATTTCTACCCTCCACTTGCTTTCTCTGCACTGTGTCCAAGTTTTCCAGAGGTCACTTTTTGATAAGTGTTACATTTTGTTGGCTGCTGAAGTTCTGTTTCCTTGGTGTTCCTCAAGCTTCCAGACTGCTATCTACATCTTCTAGGTTACCAGGTTACATATAGCAGTGAAAGCAAAGTTGGTCACACTCTTAAACCAGCGACCAGCCACAGTCCAGGAGTCAGCTGGTTCTTTAGCCTTCCAGATGCCCTTCTATTCATGTGGACCACAGGAGCCAAGCAGGTCTGATCCTTCAGGCAGATGCAAGACCGCAGGTTCTTTCTCTTCTGTTTTTCTCCACGTCCAGTTCTGTTGTGAAGTCCCTGGGACTGGAGCCTCTTTTATAGTAGCCACTGGCTAGTGACTGGTGATAGGATATCAACCTCTCATCAGAATTGTCCCATATTTCAGTTTAATCATCTTTTGCTGCAGTTCCTGCCTTTTTTACTGAACTCTATTTCAGAGAAACCTCATATCCTGGGGTGTCTTTTAAATTGGCATGATCCCAGTGCTACTGTATTGAGCTCTCTATGTCCCCCAGGGTTCCCCTTCTCTCCAGAAACACTCAACCTGGTTCTGGAGCGAGGCCACTTCCTGCAGTGGCCCCCTTTAAAGGCCAGCTCACAGTGAAGCCATACCTGCAGGATTTCTCTCTGTGCTTTTGTCCATCTGAGCCTATCCCGCTCTCCTTAATAATGCTTGATAACTACAAATGGATGTCCAGTAATTAACATCTCCTTCCTGTGTACCTGAGGCCATGTGTTTTTTACTTTTTTTTGGCAGGGCTCAAGGCTCTAGTTACTGTGACTGAAAGGGGCGAGACCTGCCATAACCAACCTGGTGACTGTCCCAAAGTGTCAGAGATAAACAACTGTCTGATAAATTATGTTTGTGACATATTTACCAAATATTCATGCTCACAAAAGTTAAATTTTTTATAAATATCACAGCGGCGCACTGGCATTTTTGGTGCTTTACTGAGCCAACGGAGAAAATTTTGACTTTTCTTCTCCTGGAGTGCCTTCAAACTTCAGTGTCCTTTTAATCGTGTCACTCTAGAGGCATGCCAATTTTGTAGGCCCAGGACCTCTTGCCTCCAAAGCACTATTATAAGTGACTTAGCAGCTATCTATGTTAATAATTTTGGCATGGTGAAAACCGCAGTTAGACCGAAGCCAAAGACATCTTGGGGACATTCAGAAAGCTTCCCTGGGAATGCATTCCACCTGTTGCTTTCCATTGACTTTGTAGTTTGTGACTCACATTTTCTGGCTTTCTATTTGCTGGCTTTTCTTGTTTTAAGCCGTCCAGAGTGAGTTTGTCCCTCCCAAGGAGCAAAGCCTTTTCACACTACCTCTCCTTGTATTCTTCCTAAAGTGCTCCTTTTTATAAGCGTGCCTGTAAATCTGGTTCTTTTCTTGTCCATTTGCTGTGCGTTCAAAGACAGTGGTCAAATGCCAGGCTCTGTCTACTGAGGGCGCTTGGTGTTTACCCTTCTTTCTCTGACTTCGAAGTGCGAGGATTTATGTGACAATCTTGCTGGCTACTGGAGTAGGAACTTTTTTTTTTCTAGGACACAACAACATTTAAATGTTCTGTGCAAGTATTTCAGGATACATCAAAATCATAAGTGTAAAACTGAAGCACATTTTTTGTCAGTGCTGAAGTGTGTTGAAAGTAAATACTTTAATATGATCAAAACAAATCAATGCACTAGGTAATACCATTTCCACACAGTATCATGCGTGCATTGTATTGTTAAATTAGTAAAACTGTATTTCTGTGCAAATGATGGTCATTTCAATTGAAAATGTGTTGTCTGTAATGGCAGTGTCCTACCACAGCATGCATGCTTCAGTCTACCCCACTTCACTCTAGTCTGCACCACTACACTTCACACTACTCTGCACTACCACTGCACTCATCAGCACTACACTCTACAGCACTCTAGTCTAGGCAACTCCAATCTACTCAACACAACTCCACTGTATGCCAATCCACTTTATGCCATTGCACTCTATGCCAGTGCACTCTACTCCATATCACTCAACTCTATGCACCTGCATTCTATGCCAATCCACTATATGCCACTAATCCGCTCTGCACCATTGTACTCTATGCCACTGCACTCTACACTACTTTACACCACTACACTACTGACTCTAACCTGCAGCACTCAATTCTACACCACTTACTCTGCAACAATCTACTCTATGCCAGTCTACTGCACTCTGCTCCACTCCACTGTATACCGCTGCACTATTTTCCACCCTACTTTAAACCACTGCACTCTACACAGCTGTACTTTACACCACTGCATTCTTCAATACTCTACGCTGCAACACTGCACTCTCCGCCACTGAACTCTATGCCAATCTGCTTTCCACTACTGCACACTATGACAGTGCATTCTATGTTACACTATTCTGCATCACTGCACTCTACACCACTGCATTCTGCACCACCCCACTCTACGCTACTCCACTCTGTACCACTCTGTGCCACTGTACTTTGCACCACTCCACTATTCACCACTCTAATCTATGCCACTGTTTTGTACACCACTGAATTAAATGCCGCTGTACTCTACACCAATATACTCTGCAATACTCGATGCCAATGCACTCTACGCCAGTCCACTCTACTATACTCTATACCACTGCAATTCTACTCTACTGCACACTACTCTACACCACTGCACTCTACTCTGCACCTCTGCACTCAACACCACTGCACTCTAGCAACTGCACTCTATGCCAAAGCACTACACGCTACTTCACTGTGACACTCTGCAAAACTGTTTTCTACGCCACTGAAATATATGCCACTCTACTCTGCACACCTACATTCTATGCCAATCTACCCTACGCCATTCTACTCTACATCACTCCACTCTACACCTCTGCATTTTTCAGCACTCCACTCTACACCTCTGCACTCAATACAACTGCACTCTATGGCACTATATTCTAATCTGCCCCACTCTATGTCACTCTACTGCACTGCACTCTATGCCACTCTGCTCTACTCTGTACCACTGCACTCTGCACAACTGTACTGTACCCTATCCCACTTTGTACCTCTCCAGTCTACGCTCTTGCGCTGTACTTTGCAATACTCTAATCTACGCCTCTGCTTTCTGTGACGCTGCATTGTACGCCACTGAATTCTATGCCTCTGTACTCTACAGCACTACACTCTACAACACTCTACTCTAATGCACTCTACACCAGTCTTTTCTACTCTATGCCACTACGCTACTATAAGCAACTACACTCCATGCCACTCCAAATACACAACACCCTATGCCACTCTTCTTCATTCCACTCTATGCCACTCTCAACTATGGTCACCAACTTTCAGCCATGCTGAACATCAGCCATTCTAGTGTACACTATGGATAAAACACATTGGCAAAGCCAATGGCTCTTGAATAGGCGAGACCTATTGGCTTTGCCAATGCTTGTTTGAAGATTTACTGACTACAGATTTTGGCTACAGCATTTCTGGCCTACAATGACAGTCCTGAAGCCATGCCTTCAATGTTACAAGTGGATGCTGTAAGGGCGCACTGTAGCCCACTTGTGACAGCTGACCTTTGACACTAGTCCCTTTTGTGCTATAATAACATAGCCTTATTGTAGAAGAGTCAGGAGTGACAATTAATCATAACCATTGTTACAATGTTTTAAGGGCAGAGCACAAGCAGTCAGGGTTAGTCGTAATCACTTCCTGGTGCCCAAAGTCCAATATGCCACTTTACCTAGATAGGAAAAAATGGTGTGACCACACAGAATTATGCAGTTTCCCTTAGGATGCAACACTGTGCATTAAGATGCTGAGAAGCCAACATGGCTGACCTTACATAGTTGTGTGGCAGAAACTTGTCGATGGTGAAATGATGGTATCATGATATATTGTGCATGAAAAAGCTCATAGGTAAATACATTTTAATGCATCACACCATTCCAGAAACCTTATATTGAATAGTTCTGTATAGCTCACTGAAGCTTTTGTTTAAAAAGAGGAGGTAAGAGTGAGAACTGAGAGAAAAGTTTTGGAAAGCAGCTTTGAGTTTGCAGATTGTGTAACACAACTGGTATTAACAGCCCTTGAATAAGATCTGGAAATTAGATCTTTTATTATAAAATAAACGAGCATTGGCAAAGGCAATAGGTCTAGGCAATGCAAGAGCCATTGGCTTTGGTAATGTATTTTAGCCATGTAGCCCAAGAACACACACTTTAAGTAAGGAAGCCGTGATTTATTTTTATTATCTGGATTTGCTTTATTTTTGCTTCTTTTCTGTTATGTATTAACCACAATAGAGCGGCCCTGCCTTATGCTGCAGTGAGTGCGTAATCTGTATTCTGCTATCCAGGTAGTGCAACATAATGCCGATGCTCAACTGCCTCAGAGCAACTTACATTCGTACTATGAGGCACAACATAGCTTGGTGGGTTGATGCATCTGCTGGGGAAATATATGTGCAGCCTAAAGAAAGCCATGGGGACTATTCCTGCTCAGTACAATATCTTTAATGGCGAATAAAATGCTTGTGACATTTCTGTTTTTATTCCTGTGCCTCCCTTTAAAAACTTCATGATTCTGGCCTAATTTCATAATCTCAATATCTCTCGTTTCTTGCTTCTTCTAAACGCTTAGAGCTTCATTTGAGGTGTTTATTGGAACCATTAATGGCGCATCCTGTTGGAAGTTCAGACAACTTCTGTGCAACAATAGGAGAGAATGTGGAGTTGTGGCCAGAGCTGCCGACTATGGAGGTGGAAACCTAGGTTTGAGTCCCTGCAAAGGCTCAACATCCTGTGATCCTGGGCAAATCACTTAATATCCCTATGCCTACAAAAATGAATGTGTCCCTGTGTAAAGTAACTGGCCCTCATGTAAAGCACTCCAATAATACCTTTGGATGGTCTTGTGATATATAAAACTGCATTAAAAAAAAGAATGCTGATTAATAAACCAGGGTGGGTTTTATGTATTCCGTGGCCATTAACAGCATGTGTAAGTCGGTGAAGTGAGCTGTATGTTTGCTTTATAAATATGGCTGCCTGCTCTGATATGGCAACTTTATCTGTCTGTTCAGTCTTCGAAAGGTGCATGAATGTGTGTTTTTGTAAAGTAACTGGTGCTCCTATAAAGTGCTCCAGTAATAACTTTGGTTGGTGCTCGCGCTATATTAACCCCTTCGCTGCAGTGGGAATTCCGCCGCAGCTCTAAGGGGGCGGGGGGGGGGTCGAGCAGCGCTCGCATGCTCGTGACGGAGCCGCTCCGTCACGAGCCGCGGTTGAGCTGTGCTCATGACGGAGCGGTTCCGTCACGAACGCGCCCGCTCAATGGAACGCTCAGCGCAGGCGCGAAATTCGCGCCGCGCAGGCGCGCCGAGCGGGCCATGACGGAACCGCTCCGTCATGAGCACAGCTCAGGCGATGCTCATGACGGAGCGGCTCCGTCATGAGCATGGGAGGGGTTAAACTACATTAAAAAGGATGATGGCATTGACCAGCATTGGAGCCCACATCTGTCTTCACCTTGGGAATCCTGTGCTGGTTTGTAGAGTAATTTGAGCAGCAGTAGGTTTGATGATACCAGCAGTGATGTCATCAGTTATGTCACCAATGATGTCATTCGACATCTTATTACTGATACACACATACTCTCTCTCTCATCAATTTGCTGTTGTTTATAGTTAGTACCACTGTTTCTCACATGTTACTACTTCGAATCACTTGTAAAAGGCTCTGATACCCACTTGGGTCATGTTCGCGCTATATAAAACTTTATAAATAAATAAATAAAGCTTGATTTGCCACACTTTGTTTTGATACATCCGGTGCATCCTTTGAGCACCAGAAAGCCCTAACACACTTGCACAATATTCTTGGTCCCTTGACCCCATCTGTGGTCTCTTCTTTGTACAAGCTGCAAAGTTGCAGAGACCAGAGCAAACCTACTCGCAAGAAAAATCTGACCGCGCCGACCAGAAATAACATTTTGGGATTTATTAACTAAGAAAATGTGAAGGTATGGGTGCAAATTTGTGATTCCGCTTCAATGGACGTATACACTTTTTTTTTCATTCCCAAAACAGGTGTAATTGTACATCTGAAAACCACAACAGGGGCAGGTTTCCTGGTATACTGTTGCACCAGTCATGAAACGTTTTAATGGCTGCCTTTCCTTATTGTATATCATACAATTCCACACAGTGGGAAGAGCAGCTGAATATGGGGAAATAGATTTTTTTTCTTTTTTAATTTTTTGTTTTCGCAGTGAAAATATTTTACGCTGTTGGCAATGCGCTTCACTTATATCCCCCACTAAATATGGGAGTGACCCACCCTTCTTCCCACCCTTAAAGTAGAGTTCCCCCAGACCTTGTCCGGAGTATATAACCATTTCCAGTGTTGTAAAGGGTCAGAGAGGAATTTGTGTATGTCCACAAACTTACAGTTGCCAGGGCTTTCTCAAATTTACAAGGTGAAGCACATCTTGCTTTGCTAACTTTCCACCCCATGCATGCAATTTACTGTGGATTTCTCTGCCCTTGTGGCATGAAAAATATGCAGTAGTAAAATCATCACGTCTACCAGGCCTCTTTTTATGAATGCCTGCCAGGAGTAAATTAAGGCATTTTCGACTATAAACCCGTTTATGGCCTAACATGTTTAATAAATAGAGCCCGTGGTTTTTCTAAATGTGTAATCCCTGACCAGGAAGGGAAAAGGCCCCAGGGCCTATTGGTGAAGCAACAAAACCACCATAGTGGTTGGTAGTTTATGATACAAACCATTTTTTTCGTCATGTGTCCCTATACTTTATTTTTGGTGCCAAAGTCTCTAATCCCAAAACCAGTGGATATACAGGGCAATGTTGGTTGTCCAAAGTTCCTAGCACAAACACGCAGCACTGGAGCGCCATGAAGCTGCATCAAAGCTCCTTGTGCGCTTTGATAATCTGCACCAGATTGTATAATGTAAACTAAAACCACTGAAACTGACTCAGACCTTTGGAGATGCTTAGATTCTCCAGTTTTTCTACTCAAAGGAAACATGTTTCAACCTGTGTTACTTTGTTGATTCCTTTCTACCTGTAAGGTAACTTTGTTCCCCTGAATTGCAACAGGTAGAGTAACCATGGGCCGTTGTTCCATGAAGGGCGAACGAGGACTATCAGATGAGCCTGCAATAAATTAACTATGTCCAGTTCTGTCAATCAAACTTTTTGTGATAACCTTGAAACCCCAGCTAGTAAAAACAGCATGGAAATAATACCATGCATACAAAATTGTAGAAACAGCAATATAACAGAAAACTGAATTGATGTAATCACAAATCTAGACACAATCTAAATTCATGTTCGCGCTCATGTCCAAATGTTCTTCTTCGTAAGTGGCTCTAATCTTGAGTGCCGCGGGCCTGCACCCAGATACTACAGAGCGGATCAAAGGGGGATCCTTCAGAAGTAAGCGCAGACGAGATGGGATACATCTGCGGCAACGCTTTGTCAATAATACTGACTCTAGTTACTTCCTCCTGGCGGGATTACAAAACATGCAAAAGAAGAAGTAGATATATCTGATAGTGATGAAACTTCTTCACTGGAACAGAATATACCGTTTTCTCCAGAACCCATTAATTCTGGGAGAAAAAGAAACCTTGGTCGAACAAGGAAATTTCTTACACAAGAATTAGAGGCACATTCTAAACACTTCTCCACCCTGGTACAAGTTCTAAGAAGAACAATGTGATTACTTTCCGTTTATGAGGCGGCAAGATTCTCGTCTTTTCAAGGTGCCTAAAGATCATACAAATTTCTCCTGTATAATCTTGATACTTTCTAGTTATGCGATAACATGGGTTGTAATCAAGGCACATATATATGTCAAGATTGATCTCGTAAGGCCAGAAAATTGACTAAACTACACGGAAACTCAGAACAATGGGGGGAGAAGGGGAGGGAAGCGCATGTTTTGTCATACCCTCCAAATACACCATAACAAGCTCTGGGTGCAGCTGCCTAGGACAAACCCAAGAATCTGCCTCAAAAACCTACTTTCTTCAGACTGGAAAGCTCCAATTCAATTGATATTAGAGCACATCTTTACTATATATTTTTGTTGTAAAACAGTTTGGAGTCCTAACTTGTGAAATATATGGAGTAGACATCTTAGCTGTGTCTTTAGAGATAATTATACTTTTAGGTGATCTATAAATGTGGCTTAGAGAGTAGAGCTTCTGACTTTGGAACTTGGGCACCCAGGTCCGAATCATGATTCAGATGGAATTTTTAAAATCCATATACCTAACTAGATATTGGTCTTTATTGATTGTTAATGGTTTTGTTGCATCGTATGAGGGCAACCTTCACACCACCCTCCATTAACTAGTCATTGAATTCTAGTGATTCAAATAAACTACATTGCCCTGTTTATTATTGTCGACCCAGGACCTCGAATTCTTTGCCAGAAGGGAGAACCCGTAATATACTCCTTGAAGCTGCTGAGAATCCTGTACAAGCAGCAGGTTCTAGGGAAGCGTGACCATTCACTGGCCACCTCAGGTGACCTGCACTATCACCTCTGGTGTGTTGTCACCTCTGCCTCCTGGTTTGGACATTAAAGGGCGGTGGCTTAATTATCGAAGTCTTCCTAGGGACCTAGATTCGACTCTACAAGAATTATGTGTCACCATTTCTGAAAGTAGTTTTGCCCAGGACCCAATTTTTACTGATTATGCACATTACACTGTTCAGCCATTGAACAGTGAGTTGTTACATATTATTAAGGTGATTCTTTAGGAGGTTGGAGAGAGGTGTTGACTGTTGCTCATGTGCAGTGAAAAAGGGCATCAATTTATGCATCTAATGAATCCTCTATCGGCTCCGGCCATATAGAAACTCATGCCATTCTTCAGCCACTAACTTTTTCTGTGCCTTGTCCTCTGATTTTACAAGTAGGTCTGCCTTGATTTTTCAGAAAAGAAAAGAAGGTCTCCTTAGAAATCCAATAAGGGACAAGGAGGAAAATGCTTGACACAAACAGGTCCCTAAAATCTGGCCAACAATTATGGCTTCAATAATCAACAAAAAGTGCTTGCATCCGTTTAGAGCTCAAAAAACAAAACCACTAGTGCCACAGTTATCAGTACAGAATCACACAAATATTATCAAAAGAGCAAAGTATGATTTTAAAAAACACCTGATTTATTCAATGCAGTACATTGTTCTGTACAGAAGTACTATAAAAACAGATTAAAAACATATAATTTTCATAATCACATAAAAAAAGGAAAAACAGGTAGTCGACGCAGCGTTTCGGTTTTTAGATTTTACACCTTCTTCAGGACAGTTTCTCTCCAGTAATTTATTTATTACACAAGACACAACAGTGCATTGGAGCTCACACTTCCAGTTCTGGGGTCATGGAGTCTACAGCGGTACAAAAGGGGGTGGTGATGGACGGAGCATCTGAATCAATCAAACACTCACACCCAGTCAAAAGATCTGGGTTTAATCCATCACCGTTCTTTAGCCCACTCTGCCACCCCAGTTCAGACATGGCTATATGCAAATCAGTCCGACCCTGTGCCTCATGGGAACAGTCCAGCCCAAACTGCCAAGCCATGTCTTCCAGGTGTGTTTTCACACATTTTTTTGGGTGAATTGTATGTGGTCCTGTGTGATTTTATAACAAGTATGCATCCTGACCTAAGGATTTATGTTATTGGACAAATTCCTGGGAATATTAATTATAAGCATTCCCTTTCTTGTTGGTCTTCTATGTGGATGCGGTCACATGTAGGTGAGGCTCCTATTGTTTGAATACTGTGTGAGTGGGGGGCCGCCTTACCTACTCCCTTCCCCATCTACCCCTAGAGATTGTTCTCCTTATACTGACAAGGCTCTATCCTTCTGGAGGCCCTGCCTGTAGTAGGGTCAGGTTGTTGACTCGCACCGCTTTGACTCAGGATGAAGTTGAGACGCCAACAGCGGTCCGGGATGAATCGCCTCCAAGGATGAAGCAGGTTCTGACTATCAAAAGGAGAACAGCGGCATCCCGTCAAAGGAGCAAAACACACTGTCTTAATCTTGACCTGTGAGTCCTAGATGGTAGGGTCCCAAGTCACGGATTCTGAGGCAGGGTTTCTACATTTTGTGTTTGGGTGAATCATTTCTGAGATTAAATTTATGGGTGGTGTCCCTCTACTGGTACTGGGTTTCTCACTCACAAGTCTCGCCTTCAATTTTGGATGCTGAGATTTGGTTTTTCAGTGATGACTGGGGTAAGGAAGAGCAGCAACAAAGTACTTGTCATTTTCCTTACTCTGTGTCCTCACTTCATCATTGCATATGTTGCACCCCCCAGTGGTGTACCGAACATTGAAGGGACCCCCTGCAAGGTACACAGAGGGACCCCTGCTCCAGATTTCATCCCGCCTGAGTACAGTGCTGAAGGGCCCCCCTCAACGCGGGGGCCTGTGTTACGCCCCTGGTCCCCCCCCCCCCCCCCGATCCCTCCGCTTGTGTCGCCACCTTCGATGAGTACGGTAGTGAGGCTGGATGAGTAAATTTTATGGCCACTCCCAGTATGAGAAGGATCTTATTCAAGTTTCACAAAGTTTATAGTGTCAAGTGTTGAGCATTTGTGTGTCAGTAACGACTGGCACTGGGAAGTGACCTCTTGAGTTAATGAAGTACCTAGAAGTAATCCCAGCACTATGCCTGGATAGGAGCTTGCTATGTAAGTCTGAATGAATTTGGTCAACAGCCACAAGCTGCAAAACCCCAGAAATTCTCCAGCAAGGTCAACACATGAAGACGATTGGTACCCAAGCACGTGGAGCTGAATCCAAACTATTACCAGCAAGGGAAAGGAAGTCAGATCGGGGGCAAGTAAGAGAAGCAGAATAACAAAATGCAAAGTGAATGGAAAAAAAACCACTTTCGGTGCCATCTTCAAGCTGAAGAAAATATTTCAGTAGCAGAGTTTGTGACCCTGCAGGAGCGCCTGGCACCGGCCAGCCGCGGTTTATTTACAGCCAGATGTCTGTGGTAGGCACTCCTGTGGCATTTATAGAACGCCAGACATGTTTACAAAGAGAAAGCACCTTGAAAGTTTGCTTCGTCTCCAAGTCTGAAGAATGGATGTGATTCTGGTAAACACAGTGCCCACCTCTGGCGAGGAGCGGAGAAATACTTGTGTGTAACTGGAATTTTCTCTCAGGGCCACCCTGGCGCCAGGCTGCTGACCAGCATCCAGAGGGAGGACGTGTTTTAATATCAACATTGCGTGTAGAGCTGTCTTTGCCAATCTGAGCAGGAATATTTTTTCATTTAGGAAAGACCTTGGGCTCTAGAGCCTGTTCTCTGTACCACAGCCAAGTCCATTCCTTTAACGTTACAGCATGACTATGTCAGCAAGGACTTTGTACCTCTCCTCTGGATTATCGTTTAACAACGTAATGCATTCTGGGGTTTGTAGTCCTGGTTATGTTTGACTACATGTAAATAGCACAACTGAAATCACAGATGTGTAAAATAAAATACCAGGATTACTGCACTTGGTCCATGTTGACTTAGAGTCTGTCTGATGTGACATGGGTGGCCATCAAGAGTTGGGTGAGCAGCAGGTCTGGCTTTAGCACCCGTGGTGCCCTGTATGACACTCTTTGTTGGTGCCCCCAATGACCTCCTTCTCCACGGGCTCCCTCACTACCCCCTCCACAATTGCCTTTCATCCCTCCATAGTCCCTCTCTCACATGAATTTCATTTTATATTACTGCTCATAACAATTAGGGTGTCCCTTTATATTATGTACACAATATATAGAGACAATTAATCTGATAAGTATGAATATCAATGTATAGGAAATGTTACATAAGACAATGAGAACTACAAGGTGTAGGAGTCACACGTCATCCATACTTTTAAGCAGTATATTATAAGAGTGCTTGATCTGGAGAAGCTTTACTAATTAGAATTTATTTCTATCCAAATGAACCCTTATTTAGAAACATTATGCAATTTAATGACTGGAGAAAAAACACAATGTTCTAACCTATACCTTGCAGTTTGCATGCAGCTCTTTGATGACATTTCATAGCTCACTGAGTTATATTTGGATTGTAATTTATGAACTGCAAGTAGCAAAAAGATGTCTGTGACGAAAGCACTAATCCCTTGAGCTATCTACATAAAATACAATTCTGTAGTCTGGATGGGGCACGTGCTTTGCAGCAGGCTTATTAACCCGCTGAGTCGCTTTATAATGAGTCAAAGCTGCAACTTGACAAAAAGTAGATCTCTTTCACACAGGTACATTAATCACCAGAGTTATGCTGACGTTTTTGTTGTTCCCTGAAAATTGCTGGGTACACAAGGAACTCTAAAATGGTGCTTTTATACCAATATGATATTTCGAAACACTGATCCCCTTCCCACTGCTTACCTCCCCACATCACCCCACCCACCCCTTCGCTCCCACCCTCATGAGCTTGGCACCCGGTGTGGCTGCACCGTGCCTCGCCATCCTAAAGCTGGTCCTGATAAGCAGCAATCCTGAATTGGTGGGGACAGTCCCATATTGGATCTCCGTATTGATGCCTTCACAGATATTGTCAATGAAATACATGTCCCTGTTTTGATTGGAGGTAAGTGCGCTACCTTTAATGTTCATTTCAATCTACTCATTAGTAATGCAGAAATACTGACGTGTAACTAAGACCTGATTTATAATTTGGCGGCCGGATGAGAGTAATTTACTGTGTCGCCCTGGCAGAGGTCTTGACCATCAAATAGTGAAATGTTCTTCAGCCTGACAGACAATTCAAGCATGCAACAACAAGGAATTACCTGCCCAAAAATGTCAAAAAGGCCCTTAAAAAGGGTCCCGATACTGGTAAACACACACCGGAGCGTACCAAGACAAATTTAAAAATCATCAAACAGTTAGAACTTTTTAGTCAAAATAGATTATCATTATTTATTTTCATATTAGCAAGAAACATTTCATCAACTTTTTTGCACAATAAATACAATGCAAAAGCAATATTCAATGAGCAATTAATAGATAAACCATGTCCCCCCACATCACATTCAAATATCACAGTCATGCTATCACACATTCCAGAACTCATCATCATTCATTCAACGTAACACATACACATCACATCAACAGGTGCATCAGAATGGAAAAACTGCCCCATGATGGTCGGATGACAGATTTACAATAATCATCCAGGGTTGTAGGGGTGGGAACAATCCAGCTACCCACAACAGTTACAACGACAATTCAAGCATGCTCAGGCACTGCTATCAAGGTGGTTCCTGTCAATGTATTTAACCCGTTCGATGCTGATGACGGAACCGCTCCGTCATCAGCTGCGGTTGGGCTGTGCTGATGACGGAGCGGTTCCGTCATGGCCCGGCCGCCGCGCCTGCGCGGCGCCTTCTATTGAGCGGGGCGGGCCATGATGGAACCGCTCCGTCACAAGCACAGCCCAACTGCGGCTGGTGACGGAGCGGTTCTGTCACCAGCATGCGGCTGCTGCGCGGCCGCCCCGCCCTCTTAGCGCTGCGGCGGAATAGCCGCCGCAGCGAACGAGTTAAACTTTGCAGTATGGCTCTGTCAAACATGACTACAAAGTTTCTAAAGTTTTTTTTCCCTTTCCCAAAACAAAACCCCCAAATGGGCTATTGTTTTTAAAAATTAATAAAACTTAATGCCCCACTCGCCATGGTGAGAGGGGAATTTTTTGTCTTTGACTGCTCCTTATCACCTGGTTTTCCTGCACCACTTAACCGGGGACAGCTGAC
Source organism: Lissotriton vulgaris (assembly GCF_964263255.1). Lineage (NCBI taxonomy): Eukaryota > Metazoa > Chordata > Amphibia > Caudata > Salamandridae > Lissotriton > Lissotriton vulgaris. The sequence continues at coordinate 677,744,658 of NC_141700.1, read as the reverse complement.
ATACCTTTGATCATCTGACAAATGCAACCAGTATGGGTTAACCCTATGGGCCTGACAGTTCTCCAGATGCTGACTTTAATGTTGGAGGAACACAGTATCTTCTTCTCTACTGCACCAGTACTTCACATTGGACCCTGCACAGAGGCAGTGGTAAGGAAACACCTGAATCCAGGTGATCAAATGGTCTCATAGATGTGTGTGTACTTTGCAGATGTAGAATAGTCCCTCATGCATTCCAGTGGAAGAACTTTCTGAAAGGCGGAATGTTGAAACAAATAGCTGATAGCATGACATGAGAGAGTAATACTCCTTTGGGTAGAGCCAAAGCCCACTATGTATATTTAAAAGAACTGGTAGCATCAGGTCTCTTGGAAGTGGCTCAATGAAGCAAGAGCTAGCTGTTCTATGTAGCCAGACCTAGAGAGATCTGAAAGGAGTATCCGAATGTCACTTTTAGTACTACAAGCAAAGTAATTGAGTGTTGTCAACATTTTGTTTTATGTTTCCCACTACTCTAAAGGACATTCTGATAACATTGTAAGCAGAAGTGTTGGCAAAGGCAATAGACCTGGTTTTTGGGACCTGTTTGCCTTGTCAATGGTTCTAGCCACACTACAAAGCTTATCTGGTGCTGCATAAAAAGGCTAAAAATCTTTTTTTATTTATTTCACGTCGTAGGCAGCGTCATTTTGTCGGTGCGTGCACCATCCACGCAATCACTACAAAATGACACAACTACTTTTTGTTAGGTCTTGCGACCTATCAATGCGCGCAAGCTCATTGAGCGGAGCGAGAATTCAAGTGCTCAAAATGCTCGTGAAACCAAGGGTTTCGTTCGTGCGGTTTTCTTTAAGTTCACGTGGCCACAGGCACGCGCTTTTGGGCCATAAACTCTGTTCCCCAGCTCCAGCACCTCCCCTCTCTCTCCCCGCAAACACAGCCTTACTTTCATTTCTCCTCCCCCTCCCCAGCCAGCTTCCCCCAGGCCGTAGCAGCACTCCTCCCACACCTTTGAAGTGAAGCTTAGCTTCACTTCAAAGGCCCCTGCTGCTTCACACTGTGTCGCATTTCTCCTCCCCCCTCCCCTTCTCTGCCTTCCCTCCGTCTTTCTGGATTCGGCATTGGTGACTGTGTGACTCTTTGATAATGCATTTTAGGAACAGAGGGCCCGGTGACTCGCCATCGCCAGACTCTTCAGCTGTCCGTAATCTGGCTCCTCTGCTTGCCGTAACCCTTCCCTTTCCCCCCTCCCTCCTGGTCAGCCTCGCTCTCCCAAGCGCCTCGCAGGGCAGTGACCCCCCCCACGGCGCCACACTACCAGCAGCCCCCATCTTGTCCCAAGGCAGCCCCCTCCCCCAATCACAAGCTGCATCAATACCACACCGACCACCACAACCCTTCAAAGGCAGTGTCCCGCGTGCCAGCACGCTTCTCTGAGCGGAATAATCAGTACAGTACCTATCACCAAAAGTGCACTTAAAGATACTCTGTCTGCGTGTATTTTAAATAAATATCAATGCACTATTTATTTGTTGCTCCTCTCCAGAGAAGTGAAAGTAAACAGCCTCAGAAAGTAAAGTACAGGTCTCCTGTCGCGCATAGAGCGCCAAATTGCCACAAGGCGCTATATAATAATATACAAATTACGCACATACTTTGTTGTTTATAATTTATGTGTTAGGTGATTTCTTTTGCAAGTTTTGTGTTTAAGGAGCTCATTCCATGATTGTATTATTTTGCACTTTAAAGAGTCTCTGAAGCGTTAGAGAAAACCATAACGTCTGAAAAGATGTTAGTGGAACATTATTTTCTCAGCTCAGCCGCAAGTTTCGCCCCAACTCTTTGGGAAGTTTATTCTTAACTGGGGAGGAATAATTAATGCTTCCGTTTTCTTGATGCCACGGTTGAAAGTAGATTTCTTTTCTCCACTAGATCTTTGAAACACGTGAAAAAGATCGCAGGCTTTTGCATGTAGTCTGCTCCGAACAGAACCACCCAGTTACCTTTTAAACTCGCACGTATACTTTTTTCACGGAGTTATGCGCGTTTTACTGCTCTTGCATATTTATATATTCGTGTAGCGCTCAGTGTCGCGTGAAGCAGCTTCTGTGCTCTGTGTGGCTGGTGATGTCCTGTTTGTGAAGAGCAGCCTATGGCACTCGCGCAGCCTCCCCCTGCTGAGTGAGAGAGTTTCCGTTAATTGTGTATTTTGAAACCACTGTGTGAAGACCAGCCAAAGATGTCAAATAGATTCGCTTGTATAATATGATGACGTAGATGGTAGCATAGGTAGGATAAGTGCCCGGTGCACTAGAGCAACATTCACTGTTCGGATTTTTAACTTGAACACCGTGTCGCATTTCTCCTCCCCCTTCCCTTCTCTGCCTTCCCTCCATCTTTCTGGATTCGGCATTGGTGACTGTGTGACTCTTTGATAATGCATTTTAGGAACAGAGCGCCCGGTGACTCACCATCGCCAGACTCTTCAGCTGTCCGTAATCAGGCTCCTCTGCTTGCCGTAACCCTTCCCTTTCCCCCCTCCCTCCTGGTCAGCCTCGCTCTCCCAAGCGCCTCGCAGGGCAGTGACCCCCCCACGGCGCCACACTACCAGCAGCCCCCATCTTGTCCCAAGGCAGCCCCCTCCCCCCAATCACAAGCTGCATCAACACCACACCGGCCACCACAACCCTTCAAAGGCAGTGTCCCGCGTGCCAGCACACTTCTCTGAGCGGAATAATCAGTACAATACCTATCACCAAAAGTGCACTTAAAGATACTCTGTCTGCGTGTATTTTAAATAAATATCAATGCACTATTTATTTGTTGCTCCTCTCCAGAGAAGTGAAAGTAAACAGCCTCAGAAAGTAAAGTACAGGTCTCCTGTCGCGCACAGAGCGCCAAATTGCCACAAGGCGCTATATAATAATATACAAATTACGCACATACTTTGTTGTTTATAATTTATGTGTTAGGTGATTTCTTTTGCAAGTTTGGTGTTTAAGGAGCTCATTCCATGATTGTATTATTTTGAACTTTAAAGAGTCTCTGAAGCGTTAGAGACAACCATAACGTCTGAAAAGATGTTAGTGGAACATTATTTTCCCAGCTCAGCCGCAAGTTTCGCCCCAACTCTTTGGGAAGTTCATTCTTAACTGGGGAGGAATAATTAATTCTTCCGTTTTCTTGACGCCACGGTTGAAAGTAGATTTCTTTTCTCCACTAGATCTTTGAAACACGTGAAAAAGATCGCAGGCTTTTGCATGTAGTCTGCTCCGAACAGACCCACCCAGTTACCTTTTAAACTTGCACGTATACTTTTTTCACGGAGTTATGCGCGTTTTACAGCTCTTGCATATTTATATATTCGTGTAGCGCTCAGTGTCGCGTGAAGCAGCTTCTGTGCTCTGTGTGGCTGGTGATGTCCTGTTTGTGAAGAGCAGCCTATGGCGCTCGCGCAGCCTCCCCCTGCTGAGTGAGAAAGTTTCCGTTAATTGTGTATTTTGAAACCACTGTGTGAAGTCCAGCCAAAGATGTCAAATAGATTCGCTTGTATAATATGATGACGTAGATGGTAGCATAGGTAGGATAAGTGCCCGGTGCACTAGAGCAACATTCACTGTTCGGATTTTTAACTTGAAGCCCAGACATGCCACACGTCTGCCCTAAAACGGAATGCGATGTCATGTCAGGCGATCATGTCACGATATGGCATGTTGTACGGGAAAAGTTTACTATGCCGCCCTGTTATGTCACGTCAGGTTATGGTATACTAAGCTGTGTCGTGACATGTTAACCGGTCTGGCGAGGGGCCAATTCCTCCCTCAGTTAGGAGTGGGCACAATCTTCTAGGAAGCTTTAAGACAGTTTCTATACATTGCGGGACGCCTATACAAGGGAAGCTATCTCTTCAGCCAAATTATTCAGATGATTTTAGGGACAGTGTAAGACTGACCACAGTCAAACTACCTCCCCTGCGAGACTGCTGCTGTTCCCCACCCCGGATTACACACCATGGGCCATTCTCACCATACTCCATTCTCACCATACTCCATTCTCGCCATACTCCATTCTCACCATACTCCATTCTCACTATACTCCATTCTCACCATCCTCCATTCTCGCCATACTCCATTCTCGCCATACTCCATTCTCACCATACTCCATTCTCACCTTACTCCATTCTCGCCATACTCCAGCTCCTATAAAATCAGGCCAGGGTGAAATTCTGATCACACCACTGAAGTTAGCCAAATTCCCATTACTTGATTTGGTCTACTTTTTTAAGTAACACAGCACCTCATATGGATAGATTGAAACCCTTAGGATGGTATTACTTGACATATTTGTCCACAGGCTCGTTCGCTTAAAAAATATCCCCTTAGATACTGTTAAGCAGAATGTTGCAATGTAGTCCGAGCCATTACTACAGTTTCTGTGTTAAATATTAAGGGACACCACCACATCACTCAGGGACACCATCACACCACTCAGGGACATCACCACACCACTCAGGGACACCACTACATTACTCAGGGACACCACTACATCACTCAGGGACACCATCACACCACTCAGGGACACAATCACACCACTCAGGGACATCACCACACCACTCAGGGACATCAGCACACCACTCAGGGACACAACCACATCACTCAGGGACACCACTACATCACTCAGGGACACCACCACATCATCACTCAGGGACACCAGCACACTACTCGGGGACACCACCACAGCACTGAGGGACACCACCACAGCCCTCAGGGACACCACCACAGCCCTCAGGGACACCACCACAGCCCTCAGGGACACCACCACAGCACTGAGGGACACCACCACAGCCCTCAGGGACACCACCACAGCCCTCAGGGACACCACCACAGCCCTCAGGGACACCAACACGGCACTCAGGGACACCACCACAGCCCTTGGGGACACCAACACAGCACTCGGGGAGACCACCACATCACTCTAATACACCACCACATCACTCAGCACCACAACAGCACTGTCCTTGCTGGCTAACAACAAGCATTCCCATAGCCAATAGGACTCGCATTAGGAAAGTGTAAGCTATTGGGTTTGTAAATAACAATGCTATTAATTTATATATTTTCAATGCCAACACATATTAAAAAAATAATTTTCATTTACAATACCAATAGCTCACACTTTCCTAATGCGAGACCTATTGGCAACGCCAGTGCTTGTCTTTTTTGCAGTAACCTATCTGTGTTGGATAGGTAACTAGAAACAAAAAATTCGCAGAGCGGAAACAACATAGGGCAGAAAGCAACACGGGGCAGATCAACCTGGGGGTGGAAGCAACGCAGGGACGCTGATGGGGTGACAGGAGAAACATGTGAGTGGGTGGTCAGCACGGAAAGGCCAACTATAGGGAGGCAACTCCAAGGGCACAAGTGTGGGGTAAGCAAAATGTATTGCTGGGGAACCAAATGGGTGAAAGAGAGCAACAGTGCGCACTTGGGGAGAAGCACACTAGTAACAGAAAAAAAACCATAGTGAAGATGGAGGGGAGTACATGAGAGAGACAGATGAATAATGCATGCACTTATACATAGGTTGCAACCCAAAAGAAGAAAGTAGTGCTTGAATAAACAGTGGAAGCATAGAAGCCAGCCGATTAAAAGAGATGTTAAAGGGGCTATGCTCCATGGGACGGACAAACACAAGATTGACAAGCTAAGACACGAATAAGAAGCATTACTGATCTGAAGGCCAAAATATAGGAACCAATGGGTGGGCTCTAAGCTCCTGTTTATTCTTGTAAGCCCACAATATGTCTCGCAACAAACACTGCCTACAAAAATTTAAAACTCTCAGGCACCCTTCAGCAGTAGAGAGATTTGCAATGACAGAATAAAATTCACTATTTACATGAACAATAACCAACCACAACAGGTTTTTACACTTTAGTGCTAAAGGAAGACACCACATCTCATTTAAAACAAATTATTTCTAAAGTCTTTACTACTAGAAGGAAATAGTTTGCAGGAACAAAATGCACTCTAGGTATGCTAAAATGTGGTAAATTCCATTCTCAGTACTCCTTGCAAACAATGCCCTACTAATTAAGAATCATTTTGGTTCCAGCTTATTGGAAATGGACAATATTTAGGTGCATGTCCAGGAATCATCCCTATGGTCCAGGTAGACCTTTCAAGATATAACTCCCTAAGGTGCCTAAGCAAAGGTCCAGTGTTTATTCAATTTTTATGGGAAGAATTTAGAGTTCAACACCCATCAGATCAGATGTTTTGGTCAATCCATGGCAGTCCGTCAACCATGAGAGAGGGGTGATATGTGGCGATTCTTGATAAAACAGGAGGAATTGGCTTGGGCTGGGACAGATTGTAAATTCCTGCAAAATAGTTCCTTTTTAAGAGTTCCGACTGGGCACTGGAGATGTAATTCGGGCCGTGTACACATATTGACTATTGAGAAATAAGTCATCCCAAGGATTCATCCCTTCAGTATTTGTGAAAATCGTACTTTTAGTCATGATTAACACAGATGCTTGGATGTATGAAACTCCACAGATCTTGGTGGCATAAAAGAGGTGTTAGACCTTTTTCAGGGCTACAGTAAAAACCAAGTAAGACCTTGTTTCAGGGCTACAGTAAAAGCCAAGTAAGACCTTGTTTCAGGGCTTCAGTAAAAGCCAAGTAAGACCTTGTTTCAGGGCTACAGTAACCATTGGAACTAGAGCCCCACAACCCAGTAACCCAGAAAGAGCTGAGACCGTGGCGACACATTAGTATTGGTGACTGGGCTCTACCCCCTCTCGCTTTTTCAGTGCATGAAGACTGAAATCTAACGCACAGTTATTGGACAGACAATATTTTATGAGATTAAGATGTGACAGCCAGCCCTAAGGTGACAAAGTCCTTTGAGAATCCTCCTGATCGATGAAGCGGGATGTGTCACGGCTAACGCTGGTCTTTGGTACTTTATATTTAACCCCTGAATTGTTGTGGGATGACTGTCAGTCAGTGAAACCTCACCCCACAACCACTTCTTTCCCAACTCATCATAGAGTAGGGTGAGTTCAGCAAGTGTTAATGACCCCACCCCATCCTGTGATGAGATAGGCAAGGCTTCCCTCTCATTGGCTCATGCATAACAGGGTTAGTCAAAGAGAGGAGAAGGTGGAATCACCCTAAGCTGCTCAAAGTTCCTGAAGCCACCAGCAACCTCCTGCCAATCAGGCCACCCACCTATGCCCCCTTGCTGCTGCCTTTGTGGGGCCCTGATGACCTCTGCAGCTCTAAAGGTAAATGATCATTGAATGTTAGGTGCGTGCCTTTATGTATGAATATATTTGTCTGTGTGTATGAATATGTGTGCTTGAGAATAGGTGGTTGTAAGTAAGTTTGTGTGTATGTGCTTGTGAGTGGGTGGGTGTGGGTGTGAGTGTGTGTGTTTGTGCGTGCTTTATGTACTTGTGAATGAATAGGTGTGAGTACTCTCACTTGTCTGTGGTTGTGGTTGGGTAGTAGTGAGTAAGTGTGCTTGTGGATAGGTAGATCTGAGTAGGTGTGCTTGTGCATGGCTGGGTGTGAGTGTGTGCATGTGTGCGTACTTGTGAATGAGTGGGTGTGACTATGTGTGCGATTGTGGTTGGGTGTAAGTGAATATGTGTGCTTGTGGCTAGGTAGATCTCAGTAGGTGTGCTTGTGGATGGGTGTGTGTGAGTGTGTATTTGTGAATGAGTGGGCGTGACTATGTGTGCATGTATGTGCTTGTGGTTGGGTAGAAGTGAGTTGATGTGCTTTTGGTTGGGTAAAAGTGAGTATGTGTGTTTGTGGCTAGGTAGGTCTCAGAAAGTGTGTTTGTGGATGGGTGGGTGTGAGTCTGTGTGTGTGTGTGTACTTATGAATGAGTGCATGTGACTATGTATGTGTGTGTGCTTGTGGTTGGGTAGAAGTGAGTATGTGTGCATGTGGTTGTGCAGAAGTGAGTATTTGTGCTTGTGTCCAGGTAGATCTCAGTAGGTGTGCTTGTGGATGGGTGGGTGTGAATGTTTGTGTGTGTACTTGTGAATGAGTGTGTGTGATATGTGTGCATGTATGTGATTGTGGTCGGGTAGAAGTGAGTATTTGTGCTTTGGGTAGAAGTGAGTTTGTGTGCTTGTGGCTAGGTAGATCTCAGAAGGTGTGCTTGTGGATGGGTGTGTGTGAGTGTGTGTATTTGTGAATGAGTGGGTGTGACTATATGTGCATGTATGTGCTTGTGGTTGGGTAGAAGTGAGTTGGTGTGCTTTTGGTTGGGTAAAAATGAGTGTGTGTGTTTGTGGCTAGGTAGATCTCAGAAGGTGTGCTTGTGGATGGGTGGGTGTGAATGTGTGTGCATGTGTATACTTAAGAATGAGTGTGTGTGTGTGTGTGCTTGTGGTTGAGTATGTATTTGTGCTTGTGGTTGGTTAGAAGTGAGTATGTGTGTTTGTGACTAGGTGGATCTCAGTAGGTATGCTTGCGGACGGGTGGCTTTGAGTTAGTATGCATGTATTGCTAGAACCCGCCACTGACCCACAAGTTAAAAAAGAAATAACATTCAGAAATTAATTAGTTCATGGTTCTCTCTGGTTGTTTGCTCAGAGAAAAATAAGGTACTGTAAGTAGAAAAATATGCAGAAGATCAGGCAAGTTGCCCAGTTTTGCATTGTGCAATTCAAACTCTGCATGGATATCTCCTTAAATCTCCAGCTTAACAGCAATGCATTCAATTCTTTCATGAGCTAAATTTGTACACTGTATTCAATAGATGCACTTACGACTTTAACACCCTAAACCAATCTGACATGGTGAGTATGAGTATTATCCAAAAGAAGCTCCCCCCCCCCCCCAGTAACTATTCTGTTGCTGCTGATGCTTGTCATCTCACCCATGGTTTTCAACATCTACATGAAAGCATTACCAGATCTGATCAGTGGGTTTAACATCCCCTACTATAACTATGCAGCAGATGACGTGCAGATATTTATAAAATTGTAAAGCCCAAAGGACATAAAACCATCACAACTCTTTGATTGCCTCTGAGACCTTGACCAATGGATGACATAGAGCCACCTCAAACTGAGCAGCCATGGCTTCTCTATAGGGGAAGAAGAACATTGCCCCCTACTGTGAGCCACAACGCCCTCCCCCCTCAAATATTCATTTTGTGTACAGATGCAGAGGTTTGTTCTGTGACAAGGCTCCAGCAATTATTTACGGTGTTGTTGTAACTCACATGCCTATGGGATAGGCGTGGATGTTTCCAGGGAGAGTGGTGCTGGTTGCTCCTGATAATTAAAAGTTGGCGAGACAAATTGACCAATCTCGGTAATCGGCCAGCCTGGCATGCCCAGTTTAGGCTTCTAAGCAAGAACCCACTCTAACTTGAGGGCAGGAACGGGGCAGCCAATGCAATCCTCTAAGTTTTCAGTAGGGCACTGGTTGCCTTGTCCATCCAATCCCAGTGCAGTTGTCAGGGTATATAATGTTATAAACGCCATAAGAGCTGCATCGGGATTGGTTGTTAGACACAAAGCACAGCCATCAAGCATGATAGCGCAGGGACGGGAAAAGCATCAACATGGCTAATTAAGGTGCAGCTTTATCTTGAAATGCATAATTGGCCATTTTTTAGGTCTCACCTAGCGTGTTGCGTAAGCAATCGCTATGCGAGAGATATACAGAGCTGCTCCAGGAAAGCTTACCAAGAGGGCTTTTGAATGCGGATTCTGGACAGTGCATGTGGAATGTGCGCATGCTTGCCATTTGCTCCCTGAGCCTTGGCATCAGACTTCAAAGAAATGCCTCCCGCTCCTCCGCCACACCAGCCACGTCACAAACCACCATTTGCCTCGCATCAGACTTCAAAGGCTCGCGCTTACATCCTTCTCTTTCCCCTCATTAACAGGCTTTTTGTTTTTACCAGCGGGCAGTCTCTTGCCCTCGGCTGCTTCTACAACAGTGTCCGAGCTTAAATTATATGTAAAAAACGCGATGTAACACTCCTGCTTAAATCCTTCTCTTTCCCCTTATTAACAGGCTTTTAACACCTCACTTTTCCACTTCTCTCTTTGACAAACTCTGTTGCTTCCCTTTTGTTTCCCATGGTCGCTATCTCTTTTCTCTCATACGCTTTTCTCCCCCACCCGCTTTTCCTTAATTTTTGCTCCTCCCTCTTATCTTCTTTTCCAGCCATTTCCTCTAGATTTGTTTTCTTTTCGATGCCCTCCTTTCTTCTTCTTTCCTCTTGTCTCTATGTTTCACTCTTTTCTGCTCTCGCTTGACACCCCTCTTTCCTATCCTTTTCTCGACCCAGTCTCCTTTTGCACGCTCTCCCTTTGCTCTTTCTTTTCCTCTCCACGTTTCTACTTTTTTCACTCTCTTCCAACTCTCTTCCTCCCTCTCCATTTACTTAGACAAATCTCGCTGATACCCCGCCTTTTTTGTAGCTTTCTTTTCAGAAAGCTTGTATACATAAGACACTTTAAAGTAAAACCTCCAACACCACCCTCCAGCTCCACCCACCGACTCCACCCTCCAACTCCACCCTCCAACTCCACCCTCCAACTCCACCCTCCAACTCCACCCTCCAACTCCACCCACCAACTCCACCCACCAACTCCACCCTCCAACTTCCAACTCCACCCTCCAACTCCAACTCCACCCTCCAACTCTAACTCCACCCTCCAACTCCACCTCCAACTCCACCTCCAACTCTCCACCCCCACCCTCCGACTCCACCCTCCAACTCCACCCTCCAACTCCACCCTCCAACTCCACCCTCCAACTCCAACTCCACCCTCCAACTCCACCCTCCACCTCCACCCTCCAACTCCACCTCCACCCTCCAACTCCACCCTCCAACTCCACCCTCCAACCCCACCCTCCAAATCCACCCTCCAACTCCAACTCCACCTCCACCCTCCAACTCCACCTTCCAACACTCAGGAACACCACCACATCACTCAGGGACACCACCACATCACTCTGGGGCACCACCACATCACTCGGGGACACCACCAAATCACTCGGGCACACCACCACATCACTCGGGTACACCACCACATCACTCTGGGGACACCACCACATCACTCTGGGAACACCACCAGGTCACTCGGGGACACCACCACATCACTCGGGGGACACGACCAAATTACTCGGGCACACCACCACATCACTCGGGGACACCACCACATAACTCAAGGACTCCACCATGGGAACACCACCACATCACTCGGGGACACCACCACGTCACTCTGGGACACCATCAAATTACTCGGGCACACCACCACATCACTCTGGGACACCACCATATCACTCGGGGACACCACCACATCACTCGGGGACACCACCACATCACTCGGGGACACCACCACATCACTCGGGGACACCACCACATCACTCAGGGTCACCACCTCACTCTGGGACATCACCACATCACTCAGGGGCACCACCAAATCACTCGGGGACACCACCAAATCACTTGTGGACACCACCACATCACTCGGGGACACCACCACTTCACTCGGGGACACCACCACTTCACTCGGGGACACCACCACATCACTCGGGAACACCACCACATCACTCGGGAACACCACCACATCACTCGGGGACACCACCACATCACTCTGGGACACCACCACATCACTCTGGGACACCAAAACATCACTCTAATACACCACCACATCACTCTAATACACCACCACAACACTCAACCCAATCACATCATTAGTCAGCACCACAACAGCACTGTCCTTGCTTGCTACAAGCATTGCCATAGCCAATAGGACTCGCATTAGGAAAGTGTAAGCTATTGGCTTTGTGAATAACGATGCTATTAATTTATATATTCTAAAAGCCAACACATATTAAAAAAAGGTGTCATTTACAATACCAATAGCTCGAACTTTCCTAATGCGAGACCTATTAGACCTATTGCATTGCAAATGCTTGTTTTAATTATCTTCTGACAGGGCTCCCTTTCAGTAGTGAGTGCAAATGTGTAGTCTAAAGAGGTCTATGCACTGACAGGTGAACTGTGTGTGTGCTCACCAACACCTACATCACAGCTAAGTAAGGTATTTGCGACTTCTGGACTTATATTTCAATATAGCATTGTGTGGCAAACAAGTGTTCAAATCAGTGCTTAATTTATGAAAACATAAGTGCCAGGGCCCATGTGAGGAGGCCACTGCAGCGTGCACCACCCTTTGTTATGCCAGAGCTGCCAATGACAGCACCAACAAGCTACTAATCATCACACTCTTAAAAGTGTGATTATTCCAGGCCCTCAAAGCTATAAAAATGGCCTGGGTTTTAGGTATTAGTCATATTTTATTGTGTATTGAATTACTAAATAGCTGATGTGCTTATTTCTTAATGTGGTTGACAGCACCACCATGTGGAAGACTGTCATATGTACTGGTGTTGACAATTAAGTGCCGGCGCCGAGCACCGTTCACCACCAGCGCAAGTTAAACACTGGTTCAAATATAATCAAAGAACTTGACACATGTGTAGGGACCCGTGCACGGGTCAAGTATTCTTCAGGAGACCGATAAAATCTTGACATTCAGATTAGCACCAGTTACGTGCTTGTGAGTCTTGCTTACATTGCTTATACTTTTACTAATGTTACATTCTTAGCACAGTACACGCTCCGCTATAGTTTGAAAGAAAATCGAGTTTATCGCATTCCGGCGCTCTTGCATCTTGTTTAGCCTCAGATAGCACAGACAACAGGCCAAGAAGAGACCGATACTTTCATGTAGTGAGAAAAAGAACTGTTGTGGCTGGTGTCAGGGCAAAGTGGTGGGGTGAGGAGAGAGGACAAAATAAAACTTACCTTAATTCCCATCACATTGCTGCTCTTCTGGCTCCAGAGCCCGGCACAGGCTCCCAGACCGCCCAGCGGCCTGTCGTGATGCTGCTCTCTCATGCATGAGAGCAGCGTCAGGATTGGCCTGAGCGGCCTGGATTTACGTTCCCAGAAAGACTGGGAGCCTGTGCCTGCTGTCTCCAACCAGGGGCGGCCTTAGGCATGTGCAAGCTGTGCACCTGCACAGGGCCACCAAACCCCAGGGACCACCACGTCAATATATATCTTTAATATAATAATCCTCCGAGGATGGATACATATTTGCGTGGCGGCTCCTGGCAGCGATTTCATGACCTCTGGCTCTGTTCCACTTCCAAACACCCTTCTCTGGCCTCCGCACTCCGCCCCGCCCGGACCCCGTCTTCCGGGGCCCCCTACCTACACTCCCTGCCCATGGCCGCCATGAGCCTAGAGCCGCTCCTGCTCCAACCCGGCAATGCAGCTCAGGTTGGATACAGCTTTAGTGCGTAAGGAACGGCCAGCCAAACCAACATGTGCATCGACAACAGTGCTCCTATCATTCCCCCTCATGCTTGCCACCCCATGGCCCTCCCCCAAGACTCGACACTATGGAGAAAAATAAAATCATAATACAGATGCTTTATTATCATTTTATTTTTCAAATTTTGCAGCTGTTGGTGTTGGCAGGGGGGGTGCGCTCCTCCGCCCTAGCGGAGGGACCGCCACTGAGAAAACATTTTTTTTTTATCCCCTGATGATGTGCCTGGAATATTTTATAGCTGAAAAAAAAACAGGAGACTACTGTACACACTGCCTGTCAATTCTGAAGCACAAAATCAATCGGGCAACTCGAGAAATCAGGCAACACGTGCTCGGGCAACTTTAGCAGTCCTCCAGTCTTGCTTGCCTCACTCTCTCGCAGGGGCGGTGGGTGACATTTCAAAGTGGTGGGGCGCAAAGGGATTTGCATACAGCACCGTAGATAGCGAGCGCAGCGAGAGATCCTGAACCCCAAAAGGGGGGTTTTTGGGGGGTTACCCCCCCAAGAAAATTTTGAAAAAAATACATAAAATCGTGCATTTTCAAGCAAATTTGATAAAGCAGGAAGGTTAATAAAGCAATTGTGAAAGTGCAGTTATTACATTAATAGATGGCATAACATAGGTAGCTGCTTATTCAGTATAACCACAGAATGACCATGCAAGGTTCTACAGCATATTCTAAAGCAGAACAAAACAAAACACCCACTCTGCGACGTTTCCCACTTTCACTGAGCTATGATGGACTCTCTGCCCTCCTGCACTCTATGACACCCATGCCCTGTGCACCGTCTACCACTGCGTCACACTCCCCCATGCGCATACCACTCGGTTTGTACTTGTAACCCCATCTTCGAGCCTTCATCCGCTTTTTTTGTTGTTGCAGTTTTTATATAGCGCGAACTCGACCAGAAGGTATTGCAGAGCTTTACATGAGCACCAATCACAATACACATCATTTTCGATAAACACGGGGAGATTAAGTAATTTGCCCAGAATCACAGGTTGTTGAGCCGAAGCCGAGACCCAAACCTGATTCCCCAGCTCCAAGGTCGGTAGGACATCCTGTCCCGTCACTCCCTCTGTGCCCTCGCTCATTCTATATCCGCCAGGTGCAATATCACACAATCTATGACCTTAAGTTAACCCCTTCTGTCCCAGCACCTTGCTGCCCCCACCATTGCTGTGCCCGTCTCCCCCATGCTTTAATGACCCCGGTCCGCACGCTAGAAACTTTGAAAAATCTGAGTGTCCTACAAAAAAACACGCCTGTCACACTCCCAGGGCACTTGGATAATGTGACCCACAGAGGTGCCAGGATCACACAGTGTGTTCGCAGGGTAACCGGGAACCATCTAGAATAGCAAGACGCCACTGAGCCCTGGCTGTTCCTGACGCAGGGTGGCTCTCTCGCTGGACACAAGAAGTCCTGGTGTGACAAAACCGTGCTCCTCTCTCAAAAAACGCCAACAGAACTGCTGGTTCAAACCACTAGGGCGTGAGGCACCTCCTAACCTCACGCACAGCACCAAACTCACGCCTCTCAGGCCCCCCCCATGCACCACAAACTGAGTAGCTGCTTGTGCAAGAACTTGAGGGTGAGGAAAGCACTGTACACCCCCCGCCTTCACATCCAGAAACAACTGCAAGAAGGACACGCATTGACAAAGCCAGTCGGTCTCACAATTGCTTTGCTGTTTTTTCTTTTTATTTACTGCTCAAGTTGGATTAGTAAATAAAAAAAGTGGAGCACAAAAGCATTTTTTAAGCAGTAATAACACAGAGGAGTAACATGGGAAGAAGCAACAGCAAGGGTGCAGTTGGAGAATGAAGCATAACAGGTGTGAAGCGGCATGGAGGGCGGGGCAGAAGCAACATGGAGACAGTTGTATGGGCAAGAAAGTGGAGTGGGGAGGATTTACATGTGGGTGAATGAAATACTAAGGGGGCAGGAGAAAATCACACGAGCGAGAGATCACGAGTAAGACACGAGGGCCAAATCTGAAAAACACATGCACTCTTGTACAGTGCTTACTGTTCCCCTTGACTTGGACCTTAATTGAGCTCCTTCAGGGGAGTATCATTAAAAAAGTATGCATCAAATTAGCACAAAGAAAGCAAACACCATTGAAAGCTCAAACTGAGGTTTTACCTGAGTCGCAAATATATACAGAATAAGGGATCATGAGAGGAAATAAACTTTTTAAGACTTTTAAGAGAGATCAACGCAGGGGGCGAACAAGTAGTTCTTTATTCAATTTCCACCAAACAACACCTACTCATATACACAGGTTGCTGCAACTCAGGTTACACCTCTATTCTATACACTCGTCATGAGAATATAATCTCACAAAAAAACATACTGAAACTTTTCCTTAAACTCATTCATGCTCCTGCTAGCGAGAAAGGCAGATCTGCTGAAGCACACTTCTACAACAAACCCACTGGGTACAAGTATTACTTCCTTGCGCTGCCATTATTTCTCCTTCACTGGCGAGGGATGCTTTTAGCAAAGCGCTTTCGTCCCCGTTATAACAGCTCAGTTCACCGTGATCACACAGTTGAATGCAGCTCACCTGCAACAAAAAAAGAGGTCTGCAAATCTGCTGGGCGGCAGTGTTGCTGTGTTACCCCACCAGAAGCGGTGCATATCAGAGCGCGCAGCACTGCAGACAGCAGAGGGCAGGACCAGTTTCCAGTACATGATTATGTTGTATATCTTAATTTAGGTGTATGTACTGTGAACTGCAACTGTCTCGTGAGAGGCTTCAAACACGTGTCTTGCGGTGTTCGATGTGGCTCAGGCGGGAGACAGTGACAGTTGTGGATGTGAAAGAAGGCATGGAGCAGGCTGGGAGCCTCGAACTGTGATGACTAATAAACTTTCAAAAAGCCCTCTGAAAGTATACGTAAGTTTGTACTACAACAAGTTGGCAACTTATCTGTTTATACCATGCGTCTGGAGCACACGAAAGAGACACCGACCGCGACAGAGGCACAGCTCTTCCTTGACAGGATGTCCCACCCCCACCACACGCGGCATCCAATGATGGATGCTGCCGGTGGACCAGCCAATCCTGCTGCTGCATGCAGCGCCAGGATTGGCTAGGGGGGCACATTTGCTGCTCGCCCTGTCGCCCTTTGGAAACCCGGGCTGTGGCAGCAAAGGAGCACCCCTGGGTCCCGCTGGGGAACTTACAGTGCGCATGCTTGAGAAAGTTGCCAACTTTCCCAAGCATGCGCACTGTACGTTCCCCAGCGGGACTGTCACTGCGCACTACGGTCTACTGCAGCCTGAGTGTGGACTGTAACTCAAGCTGCAGCAGGCCACCCCTCCTGCGCGATTCCCGCCGGTGGCTGTATTTTATTTAGAAGTCAGATACTAGGATTGCGGCAGGCGGCCGCGATGCGGGTCCATGGTGGCTGGTGGGGCTACGCCCC
This sequence comes from Lissotriton vulgaris, assembly GCF_964263255.1. Classification (NCBI taxonomy): domain Eukaryota; kingdom Metazoa; phylum Chordata; class Amphibia; order Caudata; family Salamandridae; genus Lissotriton; species Lissotriton vulgaris. The sequence goes on along the minus strand of NC_141700.1, from coordinate 677,727,817 downwards.
TATGCCCCAATGGACGAACCGCTGCTGCTCGCTCGACAGTCATCATTTGTAGGAGATAAAAGGAAATACAATAATGAAAAGAGCGCCCAGCCTCACTAGACGAATATGTCATCGGAAAGATTCTATAAATGGAATAATTAAGATGATATCTCTGACTTATGCAAGCACGTCTTTATTTAGCAAAAAAGGCAGAGCGAGCTAGTCTGAAATGAACGGCGTCACTATGTTAGGATTATAAAACAAAGGGCTTGACTGATGTTTTTTTACCAGCAAAATAGAGACATAAAATGTGACGTGTGAGAGAACTGAGGAGGGAGATGCGTGCACTTAATCAAATAATTAACCTTTTATATGTACCATCACTTCTAATATTTGAGTCGCATTCTCACCTTTCAAAGAATTCCAGATTGCTTCTGCTTTAAGAAACAGCTGTTTTAATTTTATTAGTGTATTTTAAGGCTTTTATTTGTTATGTGCATACATTTAAAGTGATTTTTGCCTCTAATTACATAACTTCTGCTGGGAGCATACACCATTGCAAAGTACTGCACGCTTCTTACTTGCCAGGGAAAAGTCCTATTTAAAAAATATGTGCCATGGCAGTGAAACCCCTCAGTGCTCAATTTATAAAAGATTAAGTACCGGGCCCAATTCTTGCTCAGAAGCTCGCCGCCAATGCTATGTAATGTCAGTCTGCTAAATACCAAGGCTGCGTAGTTGTGACTCAGCATTATTCTTCATTAATTCACCACCAGGCATTTACAGCCCCATTAACTCATCTTTTTTAGGTTCCTGCTTTCTCCCTTGAAACTTTTTTTCCATCTTTCTCTTCCTTCTTCTTTTCCCCTTGTGTGTTTTTTCTCTCTCTTGTTCTGGGTCAAAGTCTTATGAGGAAAAATAGGTGCTGGTGAGCCCCACCAGGAACTACTGGCTCAGATTAACCATTGGCTACTCACCTTGAGTGTTGGGGTTATTCACTGCAGACTGCAACAGGTGGTGGGATAATAAAGTGTGCACAAGCAGAGGGGTCAAAACAGACGGGGGCTCTGACTACTACTGTGTTGGATCCATTTGTGACAGGCACCTATCAATGACAGGCCATGTAAAAAGACGCAAATTCCCTGATGGCTCCTTTTCTTGCACAAACTGTGCTATAAAATGCATCTATATGCCTTCTACTTTTCAACATTTTGTTGAGAGAGACTACCGCAGTAACCCCTTGAAAAAGCTGGTCTGGTGTGCTTCGTAGCTAAATCCAATACGGGTGCCATATTTACACCCCCACCTCTTTTAAATTGCACCATCCACCACTGCCTCCAAAAGGAATATACCCAACTGTGGTGAATGGAAAACCTACAACCTTCTCTGCACCTGGCCTGATGATCTATGAACACCTCCAAAAATATCTAATGGAATGGTAGGCCTTCCACGCACAGAAACATGGCATTTATAAGGAAACGTGAGAATCACTGACACCCCTTGTGCGCCGACGGGTAAACGGAAGCTTTGGTGCAGAGACAGTCAACCCAGTTCACAATTTATTCTGAAAGGGATTACATTAGCAGCAAAACTCTCCATCAGTGTACGGTCCAGTAGGCTTCTCCCAGGAGTTGCCTCATCCAGTCTTATCTTTGGGCAAATGCAGTACTTGTATTTTTCCAAAACAGAATGCCAGAAGGATAGCTCAGTGAGTTAAACACGTGCCCGCTGTGCTTGAGATGCACAGTGGTCTAGAATCCTGGCAAGGTAGCCACACAGTCCGCTCTTTTTCCGAGGTCAGTGTTATTAAATTGGACAATAGGAAACCTTATTGTTCACAGTGCTTAGAAACGCCAAGCGTGAGGTATACAGCGCTATATAAAAAGCAAATAATCCTTGTCAGATGGGCTTGAAAACAGACTGGAAGCCTGCTCGTGCTAACGTGCCTTATTTACACTAGACCGCAGCTGGCAGCATCGCAGTATCCGAGTTGGTAGCCGAAAGGGAAAGCGGGCTGACAACTCTTGCCTTCCTCCGCCCACCAGTGGCTCACTCGGGCGCCACATTGTGGCCCACCTCAGGCCGCCCGCCCAGCTCGGGCTCCCGAGTGGAGCAGCTCTCGTGCTGTGGCGATGACTTCATGTCTGAGGGCGGCGGGCCCTGTCCAGGCGCCCGTGCCAACTGGCAGACTCCCGGCAGCATGGCGGCAGCCCTGCTCCTGGCCGCCCACCGGCACCGAACACGTTCATTCACAAGCGTCCAGAGTGCAGTGTCCGCACATCTGGACTCCGCTTCTGAACCGGCAGCCCCGAACCCTGCTGCCAGCCAGCTGCTTGACAGGGATCACACCTGGCGCCCTAACCGGGCGGACACATCTGGGCCCCAGCACCATCTGGCGCTGGGTAGAACACAGCAAGAGACCGCTCAGCTCCGTTTCCTGCAGTTACAGATACTGTCTATAAGCCTCAAATAGGGCAACAGGAGCTGCTAAGGTAGCTCGGCAGGTTGAGTACCTGCGGCAGAGGCGAGTGGTTCACACCACACCTCTCCCCACGCCTTTCTCCTACAGCCATACGTAGATGCCTGTTTATTTTACAATGCAGTTTGACCCAGGCCTGTCATACATGGCACAATACTGCGCACACAGGTCACACTGCATCCACGCACAAGCATCCATCTTAAACATCTTAGCACACTCCTTTTCACTTCCAATTCACACTTAGGAACAGCTACAAAGCCAGGTAAGATTACAAATATGGGTCGTGGAAATGACATCAGACCATTGCCCATATAAATCTTTTACATCAACAGCAAAATAGAAAGCTACCTAGCCACAAATGTGCTTTGACGTCTCGATTGGTGTACGAAGTGCTATGTATTATAATACATTGCACTTTCAATACCAAGAGCCGGATCAGTTTGTGCAGAGTGCTATTTGATTGACCATTATGATCATAACATAATGATTAAAAAAGCAAGCTTAGCTTTTGAGGCCCCTGGATTTCACTATGGTAAAGTCAAGCAATTGGGACTTTCAAAATGCCCAGGATCACAATGTTGGTCGCTTAGAACATGCATACATTTATTTGTAAAAGTTAATACAACTATTATAAAGTAAGCTCAAACAGCAAGCCAATAGACACGCGTTGCTAAAGCCAATAGGACTGGCCGTGGGGCCTGTTGGCTTTGGCAATGCCTTTCAGCCAGGCTGTATAGCATCGCTGATACTGTGCAGCATGGCTAAATAGAGGGGTGGGGGTGGGGGGGGGGGGGGGGGGGAGCTTATCACATCATCTTGTGGGCACACCCCACTCATGTGAGCACCTACAGATTTCTGTGGCTACTTAGTTTTTCTTTTATTTGCTGATCCAACTTAGATCAGAAAATGTTTTAAGAAGCAGGGGGATGTTGGCGAAAACATCACAGGGTGGGCAATAGGGGCTGAAGCAACACAGAGGGCCAGAAGGAACACAGAGGTGCGGGGGGGGGGGGGTATGCAACTTGGAGGGTGTGGAGCAAACATGAGACGGAGAGCAAAGTGTATTGTGGTGGAGAAAAGCAAATGGGGTAGAGATAGAGCAGTGTTTAGCTGGGAGGGGGAGAGGCACATGGATGGGAAAGGAATGCAGACGGATGGACATGCAACAGAATGAGTGCATCATAGAGGGGGAATGCACAAGAGAGGAATGCACAATAATGCACAAGAATAAGTGTATCACAGAGGCGAGCAGGGAGAATCATACAGGTGAGAGAACGAGCAGCTCAAAGAGGGGAAGAGAATTGCACTTGAGAGACAGCTGGAAAACACATGCACATGGAGTGCTTAAACAAAAAGGAAAAGTAGTGCCTGAAAAGGGGAATAGTGCAAGGACACAGCAACGCATTCATGTTAAAGAGGAGGGGCAAATGCAAGAAAAGGAAGGAAAACCCTCTAATGAATAATGAGAAAATTATATGAGAATAATGAGTGACAACAAAGCCAACCAATGGGCGGCTCTAAGCCCAATGTAAGCTAACAATACGTTTCGCAACAGACAGCCATCCGCTGTCCAGTAGGCATGATCGAAATATGGCTGCTGGCCCTTCAATACAAACCTAAAAGTCTCAGTAGTCAGTGCTCCTCCAACTGCTCCATCGCTACAGTAACGCTACTGTAACTCGCCTCGCCTCCTGGTCACCGTTGCCTGCTTGTTTTACAAGGCTACGACATGATGTTCTCAACTATTGTCTTACCTTCCCCCTCCAAATCCTATCTTGTTAAATACTCTTCTGTTCAAACATTTTTTTTGATCTGTAAACATATTTCACATATATACTTAAAGTTCTGTACAGCTGCTTAGTAAACTTGGATGAAAAGAGTCCATAAAAAAACCAAATGCAAAATAATTTCTGGGTCTCCTTTGGTCTGTGTTTGCATCAATAAATGTATCTCAGTTAGAAAATGTTTCACTGTAACACACAGTAAAATTTCTCAACAATGGCAGTAGTCAGTGATCGCTTTAGACTACACCGACTAATATCCCTAAATACTTGTGTATATTGTGCCTGCTCCTAGAGTTTCGACCACCTGCAAAATTCATATAAATCAACAATACTTTTTAGAAGGAGCGCAACATTCTGTCTATTTGTTTCTTTCATATGTTCATGATTTGTTTTATATAGCTATAATCACTTTTGATCCAAATATTCATATGCAACGTCTTTCCTTCGGTTGTAAATTATTCTCCAAGCGTTGGTATTTTTTCCAGAATGTTCTTTATTGCAAGTCAGTTCTCCATCATTTTTAGGCAGAATCAGAAGTTTTCGAGCAGTACCCCTACGTGCTGGTAGGTGGTGGTGTTCGGATCCATGTTGGTGTCATCCATGCCAGAAATTATGTGCGTGGTGACGATACAGGCGCCACCCCAGCGTGCGGGCGTCAGATCTTTTCTTTCTATGCCAGATAGCGCTGATCGGTCACTTTTTGACTGTTGTTGTCTCTATTTTTTTCAACCCCTTTTCAAGAGATTTTCTCTGCTGATTTGACAGGATGCCCCCAACGAAACCTGCTGGTGTCAACCATGTGGTGCCTGTCGCAGGCAGATGTCTGTGACAGACCCACACTTGGTTTGTCTGTGGAGCTTGGCAAGGGACCATGGGCTAGATGTAGGTAATTGTAATTTACCGATTCGAAAATACCGAATTTTACCGATTCGGTATTTTCGAATTGGTAAATGCTATGTAGATAAAAAGTCGGTAAAAAATACCGAATCGTTAAGATTCGGTATTTACCGAATTGGTATTTACCGATTCGGTAATTGCCATTCCTTCCTACGGGCCTGGAGGCCCATAGGAATGAATGTCAATTACTGAATCGGTAAATACCGATTCTGTAAAATTGGGAAAGAGTCAAGGGTGGCAGGGTGGCACTTTGACACCCTGTTGCACCCCTGAATAGTGCTGGTGTGCACATGTGGCACACATACATGCCCTTACATGCCCTAAGGGCATGTGTGTCTGTCACATGGCACAGGTGTAAACGCACAGATTTGCATTTACATAAGTATTCGTTATTTACCACCAACTAATAGTTGGTGGTAAATAACGAATCCTTAAAGCACAAAAGCACTCTTTAAAGTGCTTCCTACATCTCATTTACCAATGATGATTCGATAAATACCGAATCGGTAAATGATGATTCGGTAAATACAGATTTGTTATTTACCGAATCGGTAAATATACCACATACATCTGAAAAGGCTATTACCGGTCGGTAACGGACGATTTTGGCTGTTACCGACCGGTAATAGCCTTCCTACATCTGGCCCCATGTTTCCAAGACCTGGGAGGCTCCCGGCGATGCACCTGAAGATGCTGAGGGAGTGTTCCTTCAAGCTCCTCCCCACCAGATGTTTGATGACCCCAAGCAGAAGGTCACAGTCCTACTCGTGGAGCTGTACCCCGTGGTTGTTATCTTGTTTTACATCACATGGTAAGTTCCACCGCAAAAAGAAACCCAAGAAGTCTAAGAGGTCCTCAACTTCACCACACCCGTCAAATTCTTCTGACGAGGCTCGTACCATGAGGCACAGGGTCAAGGCTGATTTGCATATGGCTGGGTCTGAGCTGAGGTGGTGAAGTGAGCTAAAGAACGATAATGGATTCAACCCAGATCTGTGACTGTGGGTGTGTGTCCAAAAAGTTTCAGTGCTCCGTCCATCATCTCCTTGAGTTTGCCTAAAGGTGGGTTTCAGCACATGGATGATGCGGACCTAACCTAATGGGTGGCAGTGATGTTGTATCATGGGGGTCATAGCTCTAACAGGGTGGGTAAAGCTGGAGTCTGGTGCCTGGGTGATGTGGTTCTGTTATGGCAGAGATGGAGTCTAGCACAGGGGTGGATGTCGGTTCAACATGGTGCGTGGATATAGACGTCCGATCCAAGTGTGATGTGGGTCGGGTGTGCTGGGAGGCAGTTGATTCTGTTCTGTTTCAGGAGGGATGGAGGCCTAACATGGTGAGTGGTTCTGGAGTTTTTGTGCTGGGGTGATGCAATGCTGGAGTGATGAAAACCACCAACATGGTTGGTGGACCCGTGATGCAGGGCGAAAGTTGGTGCGAGTGGGGATTGGATGTAGTGTGTGATGTGGGTCCAACGTGGCGGGTGGAGATGGGGTCTTGGGACAAAGAGCGCTCTGTTCATCCACTGCAAGGCTTAGTTCGACTCTGGTGATGTCACTGTCCAGCTGACCGCCTGCCAGCGGCTCTCTGTGACAGGGCCTCTTTGTAGTGCTTCGTTCCTGACGGTTCAATCTGCAGCCTTTTGTCGAGCGCGGCGCCCCAGCGCTGGTCCAGCGCTCCTTGGAGGAGCAGGGCTTCGGGGCGCTAGAACCAGAAGAGAAACACAAATGCATGACGGGAAGAGGTGCACGTCAACTATGGATGTGCTGAAATGGTGTTAGGGCACAAAAGGATGCTTGTGGGGTGGGAGGCGTTCCTGCCCCGCGCACCTGTGAATTGTTCTCAGTGCTGGTACCAAAAAGATTTAGAAATGAAGGCAAAAAAATGGAAATTATGGAGCTCGTTGTATGACAATATTATTTTAATTCATTTGAGCTTGAAACAAAAATGTTGGTGTAATCTGCACATTTTGGGAAATCATTTGGCAAATGTTGCAACAAGAACTATAAGTATAAAGTAAATACTGCAGCCACAGATCTGACTAAATCAACCATCCCGAGCAAGGCCTATTGATATATTATCAGTTTATTCAAGAAAGATAAACATAACCTTCTAATTCCCATTTCTTAATTTCTTAGAAAAAACAGCATGTTCAGCATAACTACCCCGAACTAAACATGTCATCTAAAAATACATAAAGGGTAACATTTGTAATATTGTCCAATATGTACATCTCAGGATTCTAATAACATTACCAAACAAGTTCATATCATCGCCAGAACCACACAATAGCAATATTAGACCATATTTTAAACCTTTCGCTGCGGCGGCTATTCCTCCGCAGTGCTAAGGGGCGGGGGGGCCGCGCTTTGACGGAACCGCTCCGTCACGCCCCTCAGGTGAGCTGTGCTCACCCGAGGGAACGGAACGGTTCCTTCATGGCCCCGCCCGCTCAATAGAACGCGCCGCAGCGAAATCAGCGCCGCGCAGGCGCGGCGATCTGCCGTGACGGAACCGTTCCATCACCAGGACAGCCCACCCGAGGGGCGTGACGGAGCGGTTCTGTCACAGCGTGGGAGGGGTTGAAGTTACATATGCTATAAATAAACACAGTGCAGTATCCAATATGAGCAACGTGTGTGTAGTTGTTCAGGGGGGGTGTCCATGTGACTGGTCACGGTACGTGTAGGGCGACACTCAGGGGGGCAGCAACTTAGTGCTGCTTCCCACGCTGTAATACACAGCTCTAGCCCCTCCTTCACACTGTATAGGAGGGGTATCCATGCAGAATCTTGGCAAGGACCGCCCCTCAAGGGCCACTTCCTGGCTCAGCCTGGGAAAGGGGCGGGGCTCCTGTGGGTTTACGGGCCTGTAGCTGGGGCAAGCCTCCTCTCTGCCTCTTCTTCAAGTGAGACCCACCCTATGGATAAAGGGTTGTGTTGTGATGTTCCTTCTTTTCTAACAAAAGTTGCAGGTGATCCAAAGGGGACTGGTGCAGCGAAGAACCCGAACAATGAGCACCACGTGGTCCCTGCAGTGGGGCTTGTTTGGAAAATGATGTAGGACACTTGATATCCAGAGCAATTGAGGGGCTGTTCTACTACCACTCGGTCTTCTCTGGTAGCAACAGTTGCCCTTGTCTCTGGGGTCAGATATGGAGCAAATCCCAAAAGCGAGAACAGCAGAGGGCAACTATACAAGGTGGGGATCGTATTGATTCTGGTGGGTGGTTAGCCTAGGTCATCCTGTCACTTTATGCCCATTTATCCCCTGTAAATTTGCCAAAACTAGTGTTTATTAAAGCTGCAACAAATGAATGCCTAGTGGAATAAGAATTGTTAAAGCCTAAAGGTCTAACATTGACTGCCAGCCTTATGGCTTTGCCAATGCTTGTTTTATTTTTTATTTTTTTGTAAAACGTTATTGTTGAGGGAACTGCCAGGCCCTCATCAATATATAACAAGCACCGGCAAAGCCAATAGTTTTTGCCTTCGCAAGAGCAACCAATAGCTTTCGCCTACTCGAGAGCTATTCTCTTTGCCAATGAGTTTTCACCATGTTGTACAGCAGCGTTGAGTGAAGAAAGGTCGAGAAGTGGGACGGAGTGGCAAGGAATAGAGTGGCTGAGAGCCACGTGGATTAGATTGAAGTGGAATCGAGTAGAGTGGTGTAAAGTAGATTGGACTAGCGTAGAGTAGTGTGGTGTTGAGTGCAATGGCTTAGAGTGGATTGGCATAGAGTAGATTTGAGTAGAGTGCAGTAGCGTAGAGTGGAGTGGGGTAGACTACAATGTAGTGTAGTGGAATGGTGTAGAGTGGAGTAAAATGGCTTGGAGCAGCGTAGAGCAGAAGAGCTTAGAGTAGAGGGGCGTTGGGCAGGGGGGCACAGAGTAGAAGGGGGTAGAGTAGAAGGATTTAGAGTAGAGGGGCGTAGAGTGGCACTGGGTGGGGTGGCGTGGAGTGGAGTAGTGTGGAGTTGTATAGAGTGGAGTGGTGCAGAGTAAAGTGGTGTATAGTGCACAGGGGTAGAGTGAAGTAGAGTAAGGTGGCCTAGAGTGCAGTGGGGTAGAGTGGTGTACAGTGCAGTGGCATAGAGTACAGCGATGCAGAGTAGAGTGCAGTGGCACAGAGTAGAGCGTCATAGGATGCAGTGGCATAGGGTGCAATAGCATAGACTGCAAAGGCATAGGGTGCAGTGGCATAAGGTGAAATGACATAGAGTGCATTTCACCCTATGCCAGAGAGTGCAGTGCTAAAGAGCAGAATGGTGCAGAGTTGAGTGGCATAGAATGCAGTGGCACAGAGTAGAATGTAGTAGCATAGAGTGCAGTGGTGTAGAGTGCAGTGGCACAGAGTTGAGTGGTTGAGAGTGCAGTGGCATAGAGTAGAGTGGTGTAGAGTAGAGTGCAGTGATGTAAAGTGGTGCAGAGTAGATTAGTGGTGCAGAGTAGAGTAGAGTGGCAGAGAGTGTAGTGTTGCAGAGTAGTTTAAAGTGGTACATAGTGCAGTGGTGCAGAGCAGAGTGATATAAAGTGCAGTGGTAAAGCGTACAGTGGCATATTGTACAATAACGTAGAGGAGAGTGGTGCAGAGAGCGGACTGGAATCTAGCCTACATGTGCAGATTAGAGTGGTGTATAGTGGTGTAGTGATATAGTTGGTGCAGCAGCGTAGATTGCAATGGCGAGTGATGCGATGTAGAGTGGTGCAGAGAAGAACAAAGTGTCATACAGTGCAGTCGTGCAGAGAGGTTTTAAATGCAATGATGGAGAGTGCAGTAGTGTAGAGTACAGTGGAGCAGAGTAGAGTGGTGCAGAGTGCTGTGGCGTAGAGTAGAGTGGTGCAGCACAGAGTGGTGCAACGTAGAGTGAAGTGACAAAGTGGAGTGGTGCACAGTAGATAAGAGTGACATTGAGTGCAATGGTACAGAAGAGATTATAGTGGTGTTGAGTGCAGTGTTGGAGAGTAGAGTGCATTGGAGTAGAGTAGAGTGGTGTGGAGTTCAGCCGCATAGAGTAGAGTGGTGCAAAGAGTGAGCTGGTGTAGAATTCACTTGTGCAGTGTAGAGTGGTGTAGAGTGGTAGCAGAGTAGCATAGAGTGGTCCAGAGCAGAGTGGCATAGAGTGGTCCAGAGCAGAGTGGCATAGAGTGGTCCAGAGCAGAGTGGCATAGAGTGATGCAGAGCAGAGTGGCGTAGAGTGCAGTGGCATAGAGTGCAGTGGCGTAGAATAGAGTGCTGTAAAGTGTAGTGGTGCAGGGTGGTGCAGAGTAGAGTGTAGTGGCAAGTAGTGCAGCAGCAAAGAGTGCAGTGCAGTTGCATGGAGTGCAGTGGCATAGAGTGGTGCAGAGAAGAGCAGAATGATGTAGAGTGCAGTGGCATAGAGGGCATGGTGTTAAGTACAGTTTCATAGAGTGCAGTGGCTTAGAGTAGAGTGGTGCAGAGAAGAGTGGACTGGCACAGAGTTCAGTTGCGCAGAGTAATAATAATAATAATAATTCACATTTGTAAAGCGCAATCACCCGCAAGGGTCTCTAGGCGCTGTGGGCCGTCGGGAAGATTAAGCAAGCTATTGCCCAGAGTCACATGGTGCTGGGTTAATCTGCCGCCGATCGAACCGTGATCCCCAGATTCCAGAGTCATTCGCCCTAGCCGCGGCACCACACCTCTTCCCCTAGAGTAGAGTGGTGTAGAGTGGTGCAGGGGCATAGAGTGGTGCAGCAGCAAAGAGTGCAGTGCAGGGCAGAGTGGTGCGGAAAAGAGCAGAGCGGTGTAGAGTGCAATAGCATAGAGTGGTGCAGAGAAGAGCAGAGTGGCATAGAGTGCAGTTGTTTAGAGTACAGTTACATAAAGTGCAGCAGCATAGAATAATGCACCGTAAAGTGTAGTGGTGTAGAGTGGTGCAGAGTAGAGTGCAGTAGTATGGAGTGGTGCAGAGTAGAGTTAGTCGCAGGTAGTGCAGTGGCATATCATAGAGTGCAGTGATGTAGAGTACAACGGCAAAGATTGCAGTGGCATAAAGTGCAGTGATGTAGACTGGTGCAGAGAAGAGCAGAGTGGCATTGAGTGCAGTGGCGTAAAGTGGTGTAAAGTGCAGTGGCGTAGAGTGGTGCAGAATAGAGTGCAGTGGCATAGTGGTGCAGAGTACAGTGCAGTGTTGTAGAGTGGTGCAGAGTAGAGTGTAATGCAGTGGCCTAGAGTGCAGTGGCATAGAGTATAGTGGTGCAAAGTAGGGTGCAGTGGGTAGAGTATAGGGTGGCAGGTAAAAGAAGCTACATGGACGGGTATATGGGGGATGGATTGAAAACACAAGCACTCCTATAGAGTGATTGAACACAAATAATAAAGTAGCTTACAAAACAGGGGCAGTGGACGGACACAAGTACTTGGTCTTTGCTCCAGGGGAGGTTCAAACACAAGAAGAAGGCACAAATCGCGCATGCTGTCACAAATGGTGACAAAAGAAATGAGTGACATTGAAGCTAACAAATGGTACGCTATGGGTGGGCTCTAAACCCACTGTCTTTAAACAAAACAACATGTCTCGCAGAGACAGTGCACGAGCTGTCTAGAGGAAAACAAAAAAATAACTGAATGCAAAAATATTTTTTTGTCTCAAAAAAGTGATCATAGCCTTGGTGGTCCCTGTCATTGAAGGGGAGTACTTTGTGTGCTGATGTACGCCTTGTGAAAGAGCTGAATACGGTCACTCCGTAAAGTAAGCCAATGAATGAAGTGGGCTGACCCATTATCTTATCCTGCAATAGACGGACGAAAATGTGAATGACACCACAGCAGACCAATGGTAAAGAGGGTTGGTTCAAAGCCCCTAAAGGTAAGTACATGTGTATGTTATGCAAATATAATTTTTAGTAGAAATAAAAAGATCTTGGCTAAAGCCAGACTGAAAAATGCAGCGGTCTCGTTTCCTTAAGGTAGCCAATAACAAGGCGCTAGATTGTGTTGGCTGCGGTTTAGCAATGCTGAGTATCCGGTTCTTGTACAGGTGACTTTACTGGGGCTCGTGAGTCGGGCTGGTGTTCCTGCATCAGCCTGCGGAAATGCCATCTGGATACGTCCTGTTTGTTTCCTCGCATGCAGGATTAATGACTTACATTTGGAGTGCCGAATGTTCTCCGCGGCCCTGCTCTCCTCGCAGATAAGCTCAGCAGTGGGTCCAAGGCCGTGTCACGAAGCAGCCTTGGCGTCTGAGCGCTAAGCTTGATGCGCCTCGGGGATGGCACGTGGCCAGCCGCCTTCTGTCAGAGCTCTCTGAAGCCGGCCGGGCCCTGGAGCGCGAGGCGTCTTCAGATGATAACCAGAGGGGGCCTGGGGACGGCTCCTCCCCCCTCCTCCCTCCAGAGCCACCAGCATCCATCCCAGCTGGGCCTCGGCATCGGAGCCCAGAGCGGCCGCGGATTCCGAGGCGTTTGATTCATGCTCCGCATGTGGCATGTCTGCACCGAGGCATGTCACAGAAACATAAGCCCTGGATGTGGGGAAGGAGCTTGTGGGTTCTGGGGCTTGGCGCTTTGCTTGACGAACACATGTCAGGCTGGTCCGCCTCCTGTGGTGATCACAGCTTACACTGGGATGTGTCAGGAGCCTGGTGCAGCAGTCCCAGCACTTAATATATACTAATGCCTATTTAACTCTGTCAGTTCTCTGAAACCTTTCTTACTCATCCCCTAAGACCTCTCCAGTGAACCTCCCAGTTGGTACCCCGCAAGAGGCCACCTACTGACATATGTTGCACTCGTGAAAACATTAATCCTTTATGGGTTGCAAAGTAGCGTACTACTCGCCAAAAAAGCACTTCAACACCCAATCAGAGGTAACAAGCGCTATATAAAGGCAAACCTTTTTCCCTCTAGCATTCCCCCCTACCCTTCTCAATCCAAATAACTGACTAACATATCCATCACTCAAATTACTTTCATGTTTCACTATACTAATTCAACACTAATCTTTTATGGGGTCCAGAGTAGCGTGCTACTCACCAAAAAAAGCGTTACAACATCTTATCAGGGGTAACAAGCGCTATATAAATACAAACTTTATTCCCCTTATCTATCCTTCCGCTATCTTTTTAAATCTAAATAACTGACTAACATAGCCACAACTCACATTACTTTCATATCTCACTATACTAATTCAACACTAATCCTGAATGGGTTCCGGACTAGAGTGCCAATCGCCGAAAAAGCACTTTGACGCCTCATCAGTAGTACGCGCTATATGAATGCAATTACAATACAATACATTAGTTTCAGTTTTGTGAGTAATTGATCCAGTCCTGACTTTTGATGCAGCAAAATGTAAAGAAAACCAACATTGACAAAGCCAATAGTTTTGCCACTTGTGCAAAGGGTTTTCAAGCTACATTAACACTCGCGGAAGAGGTTGCATGTGCCATCAGCAGGGTAAGCTTCCTTTCTGCAGGTAAGGCATGGCACGGTTAACAGCGGGGCCAGCATCCCTCACACACAGAGTGAAGGAAGGTCAGAGTCAAGAGAGGGCAGAGGAAGGGGACAGCTATAAAGAGGAGCTGCCGGAAGGGATCCCAGAAGGAAAGGAAATTAGCAGAGGGATGGGTTGGAGAGGGATCATGGGCAGGGCTTTAAGTGGGAAGAAAAAACTGGGGGGGAGGGGGGGTCCTCAGAAAGGGACGTGATTAAAGGCGTGGCTAAAAAAACTTATGCTAAAAGTCTGTATTTAGCATATGGTGCCGCCCGACTTGTATTTAGCTGTCATTGCATCCAGATATATGATATAACAAGTACCACTACACCTACAACAAGTCAGTATGGTCACTCTCACCAATCACTGACTACCATCTCAACTGAGGATAATCTACCACCCCAGCCCACTGCTTGATTGCTGATACGTCTCGTCATTTCTACCATTCAATCATGTGCCCGCCTAACCCCACCGGAACTCTAATCTTGTGCGTTACGGACCCAACTCCTGGTCCATTATCTACCCTAAAAAAATTACCAGTAATGCAAAAGAGAACTTCAAGCACAGTACTCTAAAACAACACCCGGAAACACTCATTGTAGATAACTACCACTCAGCGATCAACGGCAGTATGAAAACTAACTTCATTTTTTTCACGAATTGCCCGGCTAAATGGAAAAACACCTTCTCTCTTCACCTTCTAGTCGCCAAGTCAGTAATCATTGCCTATGGTGAAAAAATCTCCACTACCATATCCCCGCCCTTCAAAGGGGAACTCACCATTTCCATCTACAGAACTGGAACCATTCTCATACAGGCCACCGACCCGCACCTCACCACTTTTGATCGCCACTTCCCCACACTTCTCTTCTCGTTAACTCAACTGAGCCACCAAACCCTATCTCCCCTATCACCCTCCACCCTCACTAATAATGGGGAACTGATCCAATTTCCCAACAGAATCCCTAAAACCGTTCACTCGCCTAGACCTCCTGCTCAATACTCCTCTATCCACCTAACTCCCCCCATCATCGAGGCTCCCCGCCCTCTCTCTTGTATGCTCCTAAACTGCAGATCAGCAGTACAACATGCCACAGACATTGCTGAACCTCTACTCGCTGAAGAATTTGACATCGCTTTCCTCACAGAATCCTGGCTCAATGTCCACTCCACCCCCATTCTTGATATTCTCACCCCTCCAGGGTACACCATCATCAGACAAGACAGGCCGATCAAAACTGGGGGTGGACTAGCCACCATTCACAAAGCTGGAATACAGATTACCAAACTCAAACCTGCAGAATACCTATCGTTTGAATACATGGGTGTCGAACTCACTGCCAAGGGCACCTCACCCATCAAATTCCATACCCTCTACCATCCTCCTGGAGAGCGTACCCTTTTCCCCGAAGAACTAACAGACCTTGACTGACACTAAAGACGTGTTCCTGGGTGACCTCAATATCCACTGGAACAACCCAGAAGACTAAACATTCCTGAATATCTCCAACCTATTGGAAATAAAAAACATGAAACAACTCTGCAATAAACCAACTCACATCAAAGGTGCAACACTGGATGCAATCATTACCAACAATTAACTGGTCTCTCCGAGAGCCATCTCTCTCATTGACTGGTCAGACCACCACCTCATTCTGTACAAGATTGACACACCTGTCAACCACCAACCTATTCGTGATGTCAAACCTAAACTCTTGACCAGAAACATCAAAGAAGTCCCTTTATCCGAACTTGAACCCAGGACTCATGCCCATCTTCAACTCCAACCCTCATCATGGACGGCTGATGACCTCACTACACACTTTAACTAAAAAATGACAGAAGTTTTAGATCAAGTAGCTCCACTCAAACTCAAACAACTGAGGCAAACCAAATCTAAACCCTGGTTTAACGTGGATCTGAATGATGAAAGGCGTCAACTCAGACAAACGGAAAGTTCCTGGAGACTAAACCCCTCGACCTTACACCCAGAGCAACTTAGATCTGCTCGGCGGGCATACAAAAAACACATTTTCAGTGAAAAGGCGTCTTTTTTCTGCAGCCAACAAGATCTGGCAAAAAACAGACTGAGAGAACTCTTCGACATTATCAAAAGCCAAACTAACTGCACTCCCTCTCAAGAAATCGAAGCCACCAATGAGCGATGTGAAGAAATTGCCACCTTCTTCACTAATAAAGTCTCTAAAATTGATCAATCCTTCATACAAACCGCTAACCCTCCTTCCCTCTTAACCGGCCCCCCTTCAACCACCCTTGACCATTCAGAAAGAGTTCTTAACAAGGACAATCAAACCCGCCTCCAGCTGAAAATTAATGCGCATTGGTCCGACTTTGAGCTAATGTCAGAAAACAAGGTCTTCAGTAT
This sequence comes from Lissotriton vulgaris, assembly GCF_964263255.1. Classification (NCBI taxonomy): domain Eukaryota; kingdom Metazoa; phylum Chordata; class Amphibia; order Caudata; family Salamandridae; genus Lissotriton; species Lissotriton vulgaris. Next base: position 677,711,836 of record NC_141700.1, on the reverse strand, counting down.
AATCTCTAATCTAAAACCTTCCTCCCACACTATGGATCCCCTCCCATCCACAATTATAAAAGAACTCAACCACTATTTCCTCTTTCTGGACAAAAATCATCAACGCCTCTCTCACCTTAGGCTGTGTCCAAGACTCCCTTCAACTAGGTCGAATCACACCAATTTTCAAGAAACTTGGGGCTGACCCTAATAATCTTAACAACCTCAGACCTATCTCTAACCTCCCATTCCTTGCAAAAACATTGGAAAAATGTGTTTTACACCAACTCAACAAACACATAGATGAGTTCAACCTCCTTGACGCCTTTCAATCAGGATTCAGGAAAGGCTGTAGCATGGAAACAGCTAGGCTCAACGTCTCTGACGACATTCACAAGGCCTTAGATGAAGGTGATGTCTGCCTATTCATCCTTATTGACCTATCTGTGGCATTTGACACAGTAAATCATCCAGCTCTTCTGGAGACCTTGTCGAAACACTCCGGCATCAATGACACTGTTCACCTCCTTCCTTCAACATGGCTCGCAACAAATTAAAATCAACTCCTGCCTTTCGAAGCCAACAAAAGTCACACTTCGGGTCCCACAAGGCTCGATTCTCTCCCCGTCCCTCTTCAATCTCCTCATGGAGCCCCTCACTGTGATCTTGAAAAAAGCTGGAGTGAATTATCACCTTTATGCAGATCACACCCAAATCTTTTTCAAAATCAAGTCTCCCAGCAACATCCAACACCTCAATGCCACTCTAACGGAGATCCAAACTTGGTTCAATGTTAACCACTTAAAGCTCAACCCAGATAAAACAGAGCTAATCCTATTCTCTCCAAAAAGCAACCATCGTCCAGTCCAGGAGTGGCTCAATAATCTGGTTGCCCTAAACTGCCCCCTCGTCCTATCTGACTCAGTTAAGTCTATAGGCATCACCCTTGACAAGAACTGATCAATGGAGACCCACATCAAAAGCGCTGCAGAAAGTGCTCTTTTCTCTCTAAAACACCTCAAGAAATTGAAACCTTTTCTTCCCCATGATGACCTCAAGACAGTAGTCCAATCCCTTGTTCTCTCGAAAATCGACTACGGGAACGCCATCCTAACAGGGACTCCAAAAGCTCACCTAGCCCCTCTAAGGGCAGTGCTGAACATGGCAGCTCGTCTCGTATCTGGAGTAAAAAAAATTGAACACATCACTCCTGCTCTCAACTCCCTCAATTGGCTTCCCATGGAAGGGAGATGTCTTTACAAGCTGGCCTGCATCACACACAAAACCCTCCACTCTCCGGCCCCCAACAACCTGAACAACAAACTGGTTAGAGCAGGTCAATCCAGAACACTGAGAAGCTCCAACTCACTCCTTCTTATTCCTCCGAAACTGAAAAAGAAAACCACCCCAATACCGATCGTTTTCTGGCAACGCTCCCAGGATGTGGAACGCTCTCTCTAGAGTCCTCAGATGCAACCCCTCCTTCTCCTGTTTCAAGAGGGACCTGAAACTCCATCTCCTTAACAAATACTTTCCTGACCAACGTCAACTATCCTAGACTTCATTATCCGAGTTGACTCCTCTCTCTCTTGACACTCAAGGATAGTTGGTGACCGGACTATGTTAATCTCCCTTTCTGTTTTACTGTTCTCTCCCCCTCGGATGCACTGTTTATTTCATTTCTCCTGCTGTATTTTTTTTGTCTCTGGTTTGCTTCCCTACTGCCGGCCTAGTATGTAATGTAATGTCCTTCTGTTTTTTTTACAGTGTGTATGTAAAGCGCTCTGATACCTACGGGTTAGACTAGCGCTATATAAAACTTTTAAAATAAAGAAAAGGACTATTGGCTTTGTCAATGGTTGTTAGTTGCATAAGATAAATAAGCAGTAACTATGGCTTGTATATAATATTGAAAAAGTCCTGGTGACACCCCGACAATGTTGCTGCTCCTGAGTTTCAAAACGAGAAGGGAAATACAGAGAGAATACTACTCTCTCTAAGGGATTTCCCTCCCCCTACAATGCTCACCTGGCCTGATGTCATACGTAACTTCTCCACTAGTGAAAAGTTGACAGTGTGAGCACTCGCACATGATGTGCCTGCTGTCACTGTAGTCCGGAAAAAATGGACCGCCTGTGCCAGGGCACAAAACAGAGCCTGATAGAGAACCGTTTCGAGGCCTCCCTCGAGGCGCTTAGCACTGGTGAGACCCGGCCCACTTAAAGCCCTGAGTATGGGGATAAAAGGTACAAGCGGGGGATGAGCAGGTGGAGCCAAGAAAGATGCCAGCAGAAAGCAGGAACAGAAGAGAAAGAAGCACAACTACAGGAAGGTTGATGGCCTTAGTGGTGACACAGGCAGAGGAGAATGAGTGACATGAGCGGAAGGGGAAAGCAATGGCAGGGAGAGAGGCAAAGTGTGCACAGGCACGAGAGGAAGAGGGCTCAGAGAAAATTGAGAATGCAATTTCAAGGCTGCAAGGGTGTCAAAAGGACACCCTGTTGCACTCCTGAAATAAGCATGAGTGCACATGTGGTGCACATACATGCCCTAAGGGCATGTATGGGCTTCACATTGCACTTTGAAAAATGTAAAAAAGTGCATTTTTTCACAGAAATCGCAAATTACCACCAACTTGAAGGTAATTTGCGATTTCTTAAAGCCAAATTGCACTTTTTTGGTGCTTCTTACATTGCATTTAAAGAATCGCAAAATTTGCGATTCCTTAAATGCAATTGCAAAATAAGGAATCGCAAATTTTTCAATTCCTTAGTTTGCACGCAGATGTGCCTCATACATACCACAAAGCAAAAATGCGATCGCAAATGCCGAAATTCTGCGAATATCGGCAATTGCGATCGCAATTTTGCTTGATACATATGGCCCCCCTTAATCCTTGGTTGATGGTTGTTGTTCATGATGTCATGCTTTTCTACGGTGTACAGTTCTACAACTTACAATGATACTTTGTTCACATGTTGTACGCATTCAAGTTGTATAGTTCTGCAGCTTACAATGAGACTTTGGTTCATATGTGTTGTATGCATTCAAGTTTATCTATTGTTTCTTATTTTCATTTTTGCCTTTCATTTTATTCTGCTGTCTTGTTATTCTTCCATTTTCCTCTGTGTTTTGGGGAAGATGGTGTTATATTTAGTTCGGGTTCTTTTGTGGTACCCTTCATGTGGAACATTGGTCTCACCATTCCGGCCCACGTCACCGGCTCACAGCCGTTTGTGAGAGCTGGGACTGAACGCAGGAGTGCCCATGTGCTGTCTGTATATTAAAGGCACATAGAACCTTTCCACTTGTATGGTGTTGTTCCTCACAACATGCATCCGAAGCTTTGCACAGCAGTCTAGGGGGCTTGGACCGCGATCTAAATGGTTCAGATCTAAGGGAGCAGTATGCAAAAGCCAAAGCATCTACTTGGAAAACACCATTTGCTTTTTGTTTTTTTATATATATTTTTTTACCTTAAATTAGCCCACTTGTAGTGTGCAAAACGTTCAAGTGGCATATATTAAAGCGCCCTATTCGGACATTTGTGGCTTTACGCTTCCCACACGTGGGATTTTAAAAGTTTCAACACAGGGCGCGCCAGCAGCTTTGTTGCCCCTCAGTGCTAAATTCTCAGTCTAAACCTATTTTGACATGTGAGAGTCCTTCTCTAATATTGGGTAAGTCACCTCTAAAATATTTTTTAAGAGCGAAAGTCCTAGTGTATAATATATTTAGAAGTGGAACCTGTGACTTGAGCTGAAGTTGCATGTTTCCGTGTAACCTCACCTTACTGCAAGGCTGACCACAGCCTTCAATTCACAAGGCTGGCAAAGTGCTTTCAATAAGCATTTTGTGTATCTTGGCAGAGGAACCAAGTACAGACTCCATCTTTGTGGCATTTTACCACTCACAATATGGGAAACTTAGATTTGTATAAGCTCTCTCACAAATATGACTTCTAGAAAGGCTATTATTTCTGCCTTATGACCCCAGACTCATCTGGGCAGTTTTAGCAGCTTCCAATTAAGTAGACAAGTAACCTCAACCCTACATTGTATTGGGAAGTGGGAAAGTTTAAAGTATTGCAAAATTTACTTGGTACATACTTTTGACCGCGATTTTTGTTTCGCACACTCCATATCTGTACACTCTTCCCAGTTATCTCTCTTTAACAGGAAACCCCGCCCTAAATTTGACAAATACACATATATTGTACTTCTTTTTTTCTCATCCATGTCACTTGGCCACCATTTTTTTTCAGACACCTGAAGACTTCACTAATTTATTGGTAGCCCCACATCCAATTTGCATCTCCTAATACTTCTTCGATATACCTATTTTTCAATGTAACTCTGATAGGCCCCTTCCAAACCCAAACCACCAAATATATTGTTTAGGTAAATTGTATTTAAAATGATCACTTTTAAACCAAATCTTAAAGACCTTCTTTGCATTTCTGAATTTATAAATCATAGAAGAGAAAGGGAACTTAAAATATTCAGGGAAAAACCAAAAGGATTCTATACCTAAATAATTTCTATGTCTACAAATTATTGAAAAATAAAATGACTCAAATTGAACATTGCAGTCCACAAGGTTTCAAGATTAATCAACTGATACACTGAAACTGCACCTTCATAGTTAATGTCCTCCACTGTCCAAGCAGGAAAACGTATGCAGGAAGCATTAGAAGACTTTTGAAACATAGAATCCAGGAACAGTGTAGGAACATATATAAAAATAGAAACAGTTCAGTAAATATTATGAACGCAACAGAGCTTTCACTTTTGGCTGTAATAAATTCCCAAGTATGAAACGAAGTAAAAATTAAACAATTATGACTCCAGTTTCCAAATTATAACCACTGCTGCTTTCTTCTGTGGGCACACATTCAACATGACATCTAACTCACATAAATCCCAAAACAGGGCCTCTTGGAGATACACTTTGCAAGTACAGATTTATTTCTCCTGGGTCTACCTTATCTTACTTCTCTCTGGCGGTCATGGAAGGGATCTCCTTTTTAATTCTTTATCAAGTTTTTTCTTGAAGCTCACTAGATTGTAAATCCATGCTCAGCATGGAATAAAAAAATATGTAAGGAACATTTGTTTCAATGTATTCTAACTGTGTAATACATCCTAGATTTCTTTGTTCATACAGATTATTAGATTCATACTTTGCCTCAAAACGTATCCTCTAAATCTGTATGGCGTAATTTTCTAGGAGATCTTATTCCAAGCATTTTGATAAGGAAACTATAGTGCTGAAATACGACTCCCATATATTTTTAATAAATTGTGTGACAATTGTACTGCAGGCTTTATACATACATTGAAAAGGAATATTTTATGATATACATACCATATTGTATCAAGACATCTCAGATCATCGGCCTTTGAAACTGGATATTACTACATAAATTGTAGAAAGACACTTCTGCTTGGTTCAGATTGCCTTATACTGTATTACTGCTCCTTCCTCTGACATTCTCATTAATCAAATGAATCTATTATGATCTTTACATGCCATAACAAAGAGTGTTCTTGCAAGACAGGTACCAGGTTGGCAATACACTTGTCCACGCCCTCTTCAATGGCCATCAGAGCTCTTCCTTACTTACAGCTGATCCACAGCAGACAGTGTAATGATCAAAAACAAACTCTCTTGGATCAGGTTGGAATTTATATGTATAGCTCACACTCACAAGTATTCATATATCAATTACACAGTCATACATGTGCTGCACATACCATATGTCATGATCCCCAAACCAATTGTATGGACATGTATCTATAAAGCAATCAATTAAAAAAACATGTTTTTATTATTGTAAGCAATGTATTATAAATAAAATCCTTTCTTGATCAATCTAAAAACATCTGTATCAAGTTTATACAATATACCAAGAATGCATATATATAAACACAAACATTCAGCACACTGTCATCGCCACACCCAACGGAACTCATGACATATCACCCACCCATGAACAATACATGGACCATTAAAGAGAATATTTTTTGCATCTCACATTTACAAACATAATTCTTTAGGACCGTATAATGGAATTATGTATCAGTACCCATCTAATAGGGGCGTCACTGTTCAGGAATTAAAAAAACCAATAACACCTGCAATAGAGTTTTCTAAGATAGAATTGCTTTGGCACCGCTGTAGTATGCTAGTATTTAGTGTATTGTACCTCTCCTAGTTATCTGCCTTGCTGCTCAGCCAGTGTGAGTGAGCTTGGAATGTTGGTATGTGTGATGAGTGAGTGGAATGTTGGTTATTACAACCGCTCCATACATTTAACTGCCCATACCCATCAGACTACCCCACATGGCTGTGCACTAATGCCATTGCCAGGCAGAGACAACTACTCCTCCCCCAGACTCCCTACATAAAATATCTGTGTTACTTACCTCCTACATGCGACTTGCGTTATCCGCAAACAGCTGGTGATTGCTGGCTTTCACTCACAGCTAAGTCAATTCCCTACACCACAAAAGCCTCCCACTAATTGTGTTGCTCAGATGTGTCTAACCAGAGGCTTTCTTACTTACAGCATCTACACAGACTCATCATTAATTCCCCAATTGAACCAGATGTCAAATTGCACCCAGCACTAATAAGTGACTGGGTTGACAACAAATAATCATGTTTTCCTCTCCGTTAAAATTTCATTCAACTGTACACGTACAGCCATTTTTCATCAGCTAGAGTCAAGAAATTAAGACACATGAGGGTTCTAATATGCTAGAACATGCACCAACTATTGCCCTGGTACTCCACATAACTGTTACTCTTGGCAGAACATTTATTTTTGATGTTTTCTGTCAAAACAAATAAAAATTTGAAGATTTTAACAGCAATGAAACAGAATAATTCAGGGGATGTGGAGATATGAAGCTTTAAAGAAAATACCAAACCGTACTCAATATCAATAATAAACAATTGTAGGCAACATTTAAAGTGTGTCAATGGCATGAAGTAGATTGTATATTATACGCAATGGCACTTGTAATATGATGGACAGGATATCTGCCACGCTTGTGACAGAGTATTCCATTCACCAAACTCATTATCAGGCCCTGAGTTTTAGGCACAACCCATAGTGGTCTGACAATAGTGCGAGATTGGGTAGACGTTGCAGATCTACCATGATCCAGTTCTCTGGAGAAATAGTGCTTAGGCCTTCAGATTGAGAAACGTATCAAAATCCTTCATCGGGCTTAGTTGAAATCTGTGGTGACCAGGGCTCTAGAGCGTTACAGCTCTGGCTTCAGTGGACAACCAGCTAAAGTCGCCTGCAAAATGAGCTTACAACAGATCTTGTACTGCATGATAAACTGCAATTTGATGCTGATCAGTACTAAAATGTAGATCCTGGTAATTGGTGATCCTACGCAGAAAATTCTCATTATCTCATGCCTACAAAAACTGGAAGTGAGTTCCTCTTTGTTGCTGAAAGACAAAACAAAACCCTTGGAGTCTGGTTCAATGCAGAGCTTTCATTCACCAATCGAATCACAGCTGTTATTAGAAAAACATACCTGCAGCTCTTGGTGTTGCCAATGGTATTTCTGTGTTTCTAGACATTAAATCAATTGAGAATTGTTAAAGGCTCGAGTCGAAGGCGAGGACCTTTAGCAAGGGAGCGGGCCTTTAATGGACGGTAGAGGCCGCTACGGAGGGCTCTAAGGCTATTAGAACATTCAGTCTCTAGAGGGCAGAAAGTTCTAATTTGTGAAACAAAGGCCTCACGGAGCACGAGGGGGGTTAAATTCCCCCAGTCCATTAGGCCTTTTTTTCACAGTGACAGCTGTGAACAAACATTGGAATGTTGTTGCTCCCGGCTTCTACCGGCCAGTAGAAGCCCGGAGCACTCCATTGTCTTCAATGGAGTGCTCAACTTTGCAGTGTTCTAATGGCCACTAGAGTCCAATGTTCTGGGCTCTGGAATCCTCTTAATCCATATCCGAGAGTCAGCCCGCTTTGCCAACCTTCTAGAAAGCACTGAAAACCGCCACCTAAGGAGTGTTTCTTGGGCCACCAAATTAGCTTTGGTGCTGCTTCTGCCTGTTCAGGAAGGGGTGATACAAGTAGGGAAATTAGGAAGGTGCATAATCACTCTTCCGAAGAACGATATCCAGGTACTTTTGTGCAGGCCACAATGTCAGCTAAGACCTCTCTCTCAGAGATATCACAATGGACCTTACTGCAAAGACTATTTACTAGAACTGAGTAGGGACCTCAAAGTTACAGACACACTTATAGAAAAAAATATTAAACAGGCAAATATAACCTCAATATTGTATAGCATGAATTATCTCATAGTTTATTAGAGCAAGGAGTTGAAGGTGTCTTCCAGGAAATGACCTCCGACCCAGACCCAAATCCATAAAACTCGTGGCCAAACTCTGAGAGTTTTAAGCTGTTTCAGTCTGTGCCTCTTGCCTCACGCACTCTCCGTGCAATGTCTCTCTGTCTTATTGGCTTTCTCACCATGGACTCGACAATTCTCGCTCCACGGGTTCACACTCTGCGACTCTGGGCAATAGCTTGCTTAATCTCCACAACGGCCCCTCGCGGCGGGATGCCTTGCTTTCACCTTGCGTATAGCCTGCCGGGGTTATCTCACAGGGCAATACCAGGACGGGTTCCCTAAGCAAGCGCTTAGAAACCGCTCGGTGATTTGCGCTATATAAATTCCTGTACATTTACATTTTATTTACAAACCGCCTCCTTCTCCACAACTCTTCCCGATGCCCTTTCCTTTGAATACCCACTCTTGCTTTCTGTTGGTAGCATCCTGTCCCCGCACTCATCAAGTTCTGAAAAGGATTAACATTTTTGGCCAATGGCCAGAACTGAAGCTGAAACTGATGAGCACGTGTTGAGAAGCAGGCATCAGGCCCTTGGCCAGGTAACTTTACCCTTTCAGGGGAAGGTGGAAAGGAGGGAGAACAAAAAGGGCCAGAGGCACACAGCCAGCTCTGCAAGCCAGAGAGCTGCAGTCTGTTCTACCAATGGAAACTCACGTTGGTGCTCCCTGAGGTAGGAGCATCAACGCACCCTATTGGTGGAATTATCAGTGTGTGGTGCTTGTAGAGTCAACAGTTGGTGCTTCTAGTGAAAGTCACATGCTGCACAGTCTGTTAAGGGAGCAGCCCTTTCTATCTATGGAGGCAGAAGAATTGCGACCAGTGCAAGCAGCAGTCTGGGCTTCTTGTAGGAGCATAGTCTGCAACATTTGGGAGGTCTAGGAATGAATGCCATAGCACCCTGGAATGAATGAGCTATGAATCTCTTCAAAATGTCAGAGCCTCATTTACTCGGTGCAGCCCTTGTTACTTCAGCAGACTAATTTGCTTAGGTTTTTATTTATTTCCCTAATATTGTTTTTCAAATCTAATCCTTTTCTTCCCCACCACTATTCTCTGGCTTACGCGGACTTCCATTCCCTTTATCACTGAATGGGCCATGACTACCACTGCCTTTTACTTGTTACTGCAGGGCAGACTGATTCACTCTGGCTTTTTGTCTATGTTTCCATCATCCCATTTTTTTCTATATAAAATACTGTACTTTTCTTGTCACAATTCTCTTGCAGGCTAATGCCATGTTCAGGAAACCTTTCTTCTAACTTCCACTGACCAGGTTTGGCTTGAAGCTTAAGGAACTTCCTTGACCATTCTCAACAAAGCCACCTAGTGCTCTTCAGAGGCGGTCTTCTACTTTGGTTGATAGAAGAAGCTTTTGATGGTCCTGTGCAGTGACAGCCAATGGTGACTGAAGCATTGATTTTTTTTTTTTACCTTGACACTGGTATTGACTATAGGATTTCACCCACAGTTTTATTGCAAGAGCATGGTGTAGATTTGTTTGAACTGCTCTTGTTTGTATATGCCTTCAGTATCTTTTTTTTTTGTTACATAATTTTTATTGATATAAAAAGAAAGTACCAGAGTAATACTTAGCATAAGGCGAGGAATTAACATTATAAAGACATCATGTATACATATATAGTAATAGTAGCAAATACATTTAACTGAATGTCAAAATATATAAGTAAAAATAACCATATGCATTAAGAAGAATAAAAAGCAATTAAAGGTACATATTTAAAACAAGTAAGGATATATATATATAATTTTTATGAAAATGGGAGAGGAAAGGGAGGAAAGGAAAGATCACATTAAATATAAGGAGATACAGTAACTGAAAAGCCTTTTGACACAGCATTCTATTGCCACATGGTGATCACGCCCCTTAACCAAACAAAAAAAGTCTGTGCCTTGCCGAAGAGATGAAAGAGATTGGTCGTGAAAGTTTAGGAAGGAACAGAAATACAAGTACTTATGCAGAGACTCAATCTCTTTAATACAGTGGCCCTGCTGATTACTAAGTATTATATTACTTTTGAAAAGAAGCAGGTTAGGTTTACAGAAATAAAACATTCTACAATTGAAATCCAAGTGTATTTAATAATGCCTGTCCAAGGGAAACATCCTTTACAACGCAACTGTTACTCCGCACTACTATTACGAATCAACTTTTACAACGCAAGTCATTACAACGACTTGCGCTGGGGGCGCTCCAGGATAGGGAATAGGTTAATTTACTATCCAACACCTTCCCTACTATCCAGGGGGACTGGAGTTGGAATAGTAAATTAAACTATTCACTATCCAGCGCCCCCAATGCAAGTCGTTGTAACGACTTGCGTTGTAAAAGTTGCGTCGTAATGGCATGCTTTGTAACAGCATGCGTTGTAACGACGTACAATTGTGAAGCTTCATATCAAAAAATAAATGTCTTACATTTGAGGGGTCCTCCAGATTACGCTTTGTGCTTAACCCGGCCTAGAGGGACATTCAAAGGGTCTTCATCAGGACTGGGATTCATCCTATCCAATCTTTGCCTTTAGTGGGCTGTGCTACTTGATGTTAGTCTTATAAAAAAGCCATCATATGCTCAATGGTAGTATCTGTTTCAGGGAATGCCTGTGGATCTTCTTAAGGATGCAGTAAGTCGTTCTTATGAAATGTTGCAGCATCTTGTGTACTTGTGTGGTGGGACTGTGTCTACTTCAAAGTGCGCAGCACCAGTGCGCCGCAGCTCCACCAGAGCAGGCATGCAATGCAATGCATTGGCATTAAAAATAACTGCAAATAAACAGTGTACAAAAAAGGATAATGCGTACATGAGCATGGATCATCATGCATATGTGTCATAACACTTGGTTGCCTCAGTATCCTTCATGCATACATTTGCGTCACCACACTTGCACACAGGGCTCGAGTCGGGATACCACGCGGGTGGACGGCGTCCCCCCACTTATTTTACCGGGTGGACGCCGTCCCCCCTGCCAAACAGCTGGACTTCACTCTTTGGCCTCTCTGGGGCGAGATCGGAGCGCACAGCACGCGGCTCACGCGCTGGCTTCTCGGATGCAATCGCATCTAAGGGGTGAGTGAGGGGAGGCAATGAGCCCGATGGTGCAAGCCACCTTTCGTGACGTCACTTCCGGTGACAGCGTCCCCTCCACTTCTTTTTTGAGGACATGTGCTTGCACACATTCACACCATGGCGACGCAAACATTTTGTTTTGTTTTTGTTCATGTTCACTGTTCAAAGAGGGAGCATGCCATCTTTGAAAGATTCATTTTTAAACATAAAAAGTGCACAAAAGCAAAAGGAGCAGTCTCTTCGAAATATAATTGTTTGAATCCGACAGTGGGCCTGGTGTGGCGTGGGCTAGCTGCATGGGTCTAAACAAAAAGCAGCAGCATGATTGGAGCAACAAAGCACCTTTGTAGATTTGGTGTTTATCATTTTTAAAAATAAAGAAATAAATGTGAGCAAATCAAGCAGGACAAGGAGGGGTAGGGGCAGCACCATAGACAGCACCGGAGGAGGGGGGTGATTTCAGTGTGGAAGCAGCACACCAGGGAGCAAGCAAGAAAGCCCATGCACTTGTACATAGTGGTAAACGAAAAAGTAGTTCCCTGAATGTAAGCAGTGGAAAGACATAAGTTGTCCAGTCAAAAGCTATGCAACAGAGAAGGAACAAAGACCAGAAGAGGAAGGAAAGCTATTGAATGAGAAGGAAGCAACTGAGATTGACAAGCAAGAGAACTAATGGTGAGCTGTGTACTTGCCAAAGCCCACTTTAAGCTTTGGTATTGTTCACAATATGTCTTTACGACAGCAGAGAGCTGAAAGCTGTCTGTAGACAAGACCTAACAATTTCAAAAGAATAAATTATTAACAAGGGTGAAGACACAGTTTGAATCCACTTCCGTAGAAAGTATTCTTAACATGCAGAATAATAAAACAGCTCTTGCTTACTATACTAGCCCAGAATCTCATTGACAAATCGACATCAAAGGTAACTCCAAGGTTTTGGAATTGTTTGGTGGGAGTAAGACAGGCGCTGAAGGCAGTATGCCAGAATTCATGAGTCCATTTGTTTTTCTTCTGGGTCAGAAAATATACTATGCCTCTGCAGGGCTTGGCGCTGAAATACTGTGATTTCTCAAATCATCAACAGCAAGTAAGCAGTGTTGCTACTGGTGCCACAGATGGTTTTAGTCTCTGTTCATGTGCAACTGCTTGATGTAATTCACATACCTATTATATTACTATCCAAAACTTCTGATGAAGCCTGCCGAGGTGTTGTAAGTATTATATACTGTGATGCTAGTCTAGACTCTTATCAACCCTCACATAACTGTTTTTTATTGGCCAACCTATAAGAAGAAATTGACACAGATCACCTATGTTCCTGGTAAGGTGATTAAATTCGGCAGAAGGGAGTGCCTTCAGTATCATTGGTATGCAACAAACTCAATGGCATAAAAGTGTTAAAATCTTCTGATAAATCAAGTACAATAGAGTCATCTGCCTCCATCCCCAGTATTATGTCTTTTTAGGTCTCGCCTAGGCAGCGCTTGCGCTGTTTCTTCGAGACCTGCTGTATTCAGGATATGGGCATTCAACACGCCCAGCACTTTTGGTTGGTTAGTTGGCCTGCCTTTCTAAATCCCTTTAGTCTGGCTTGTCAATACTGTCCATCTGTCCCGCCTTTGTGTGCTTGGTTCCCTCCCAGCAGACATCACCAACTGTATTTTTTGGGTGGCCATCTCTGGCCATCTGTTGTCGCCTCGCTCGCACCCCTCCCTCCCGTCATTGCTGCTATCCTTTCTACTGCATGACCCAGCCCACTGCATTGACTTTTATAGCAATGGCGGCACGCCACACTTCACCTTTCAACATCTAAAGCTAAAGTATGGTGTGTTGCCTTTGCTACAAAAGTAAATAAATAAAAAAACAAAGACCGGCAGAAGCTGCATTTATTTACTTTTATAACAAAGGTGGCACTCCGCACTTTATCTTTAAACATCTACAGTGAAGTGTGCCATCATTGCTACAAAATCTATAACTAAAAAAAGGAAGGCAGACGGAAGCCGCATTTCTTTTACATTTGCAAAGAAATAGCTTGATATTTAACTAATGCAACACCTATTGTATTGCTGATACTTGTTTAGGTCTTGCTTCACAGCACAGCTGTCTACTGGACCATTTTTAGCAGTTCTTTAAAATGTACAAAGATAGGACTTTAGCTTCACCCAGAGGAGTATTTCGTTCTCATCTCTCTCCATTGGTTGTTTGGTGTACCAGTCTGCCTCTTATGGAGTGCTTACATTGTGAATGCATGAGGGGCTATCTTCTATTTCAAAAGTACTTTGAATCACCTCAGAAAACAACACATTTTTGTTTTCACTGTAACTTTCTTTTTTAACGTTTTAGTCGGGACTCCTGCAAACCAGACCAATTGGTTTTGCCAATGTTGGTTTTCTTTGACTCATCCATCCACAAAACTATTTGGCTGCATGATCAAATAACATTTAGGGTCTCATTTCGAAGTTTGTTGGAGTTGCCTCCGACCAATGCTATCACGGTCTTGGAACCGACTGACCTCTAGTTGGTAGTCCCGACACCGCAATTACAATGTGACAGTACATTGTGCAGTCGAATAGTTCCATTTGTCTATGGGAGCTTATGCTGTGGACATAAGCTGGTCGATGCACAAGCTCCCAAAGACAAATGGGAGGATCTGTTCATCCCTGTACCGTGTGGCAGGCACCTCAGGGAGGTCGCAGAGTGAAAGGGGCTCTGCTCGGGTGCCCCAATGTTACTTTCCGACAGGCTTTCCATGTTGAGAACCTGACATGAAAAGCCTGTCGGAAACCGACATCGTAATCCTTACAGCGGAAACGCCATCCATAGGGATCCTTGAGCCTGTTGGAATCCAGCCGGAATGACCGGCCAGTTTAAATTTCGACTGCAGTATTGGGACAGTAGAGGCTTTCTGACCAACATTCAAATCGGCCCCTTAGTGATATTGATCACTTATTTTAAAACAGGTATATTTAGTTGTTATTAAATTTATTCATTTATTATTTTCCAAATGTACTTGGGTGCATTTCCTTACCTTTTACTGAAAACTATGAAGCCAGTGATTTTTAAAGAAAGATGATGCAAACAAAATAAGCTGAAAATGGATTGGAGCATGCAGAGGGTAAAAATAAAAAATCGTAAACTGTACTTAGTACCTCTCATTTAGGGGAAGACTGGTGACTTTTAAATATGAGGTCTATCTGCAAATAGTTTCTGATGCATCTGAAACAATCAGCAGCAGTGCATTACAGTGGGAGTATGAACATCTACTCTTTGTTTTCCAAATGCTACTATTAATTGTTTTAAAATTGCAGAAGAATAAAACTTTAAGAGGATGGCTGGACAGGGGAAAGGGATGTGGGATGTAAGTGGGGGAATACTCTGATCACCTATTTGTAGTCTTATAAAACTAGGATGCCTTAAACGAATGAAAACAGACACTTGTCACATTTCTAAGACAACATGGTTCAGATGTGCATTAACGAAAATAAATGAGCAATTAAAAAGCATATTGTTTTCATTTCCTGCAGCCTGGCTCATACAAACGTATGAATAATTCCACAGTTCTTATTGTAACAACAAGGCGTACATCAGTTTTACCATCAAGGCAGACTTTCAGCATTCATTGTCTTTAAAAGAACCCTGTTGTGGAGCTATTGTAGAACACCGCAGACTAAACAAAATGCTTGTTTATGCCCATAAATGTATTTGAATGTCTTTCAAGCATCGGTTTGTTGTGATAGCCACTTGGCACTGTTGAAAAGCTAGATCAATCAATCAGTCAATCAATTAAGATTGATAAAGCGCAGCTAATGCCCTTATAGGGTATCTAGGTGTTTGGAGGCCCTGGAGGCTTATTTGATCAGGCTGGTCTTGGGGGGCCACTCAGAACTCCGGAAGCGAGGTGATAGTCCGGAGTTGCACGGGGAGACTGTTACAGGTCTTTGCTGTGATATGGGAGAAAGAGCGTCCTCCACTTCTGCTTCAGTAGACGCAGGGAGTATGGGTAAGTGAAAGGGAGGTAAAGCCTAGTCTTTTCGATGGTTGGTGGAAGTTCAGGCAGTGGTTAATGTAGGCAGTTCCTTGGTCGTGTAAGTCTTGTTTACGTGTATCAGAAGCCTGAATCGACATCTCTTCTGTACGGGAAGCCAGTAGAGTTGCCTGAGGTGGGGAGTGATGTGTGTTCATCAGGGAACGAAGAGGATGAGTTTGGCTTCAGCATTCTGTATGGTCTGAAGTCCCTGTAGGAGGTGTGCGGTGATTCTTACATAGAGGGTGTTGCCATAGTTCAATTGGCTGGTGATGGGGGCTGTGTCATGTTGCATCTCATGTGTTGGGGTAATCTTTTGAAGATCTTATGTAGCATGCACAGAGTGAGGAAGCAGGCAGATCTGTGATTTCATTGTGAGCTTGTCAACGATGATGGCAAGGTTTCCTGCATGATCAGAAAGAGTGGGTGCGGATCCAGGGTACGATGGCCATCAGGAGTCTTTCCATGTGTTGCTGCTTTTGCTGAAGTTCAGTACTACTGTCTTGTCTGTTGACAGCTGCAGACTGTTGCTCTCTATCCAGTTGGTGATGCTTGTCATGCATCTGTGGAAGTTGGTTCTAGTGGTAGTGGGGTCATTGGTGTGTGAGAGGATGAGTCGGGTGTTGTCTGCATAGGAAATTATGTTGAGATCTTGGGATCCGATGATGTTGGCAACGGGGTCATATATGCCTCAAAGAATGTAGGGCTGAAGGATGAGCCTTGGGGGACACCGCAGGTGATCTCTTTGGGTTTGGAGGGGAAACGTTGGAGGTGGATCCCCTGAGTTCTTCTGGTGAGGAAAGTGGTGATCCATCTGAGCGCGTCCCCTTGGATGCTGATGTGATGGAGTATTTCGATCAGCGTGTGGTGAGTTACTGTGTCCAGGTGATCAGTATGTGGTTGGTGTCAGTTGTGATGGTGGTGTATCTGTCAAAGAAGTCCGTAGGTGTGGGTTGGGATTCTAGGTTTCTGTATATGGTTGTGATCTTGTCATGGAAGAAGTTGGCACCGTTGTCGCACAGCTCCTGTGAGGGTGTGATGTTTTACTGGCAGCTGGATTGGACTATTCCTTAACAGTGTTGAAAAGTTCCTTTGTTTTATTGGTGTTGGTTTCGATGTGTGCAGCTAGTGCTGTCTTCTTGTTCCCCTCAGCAGACTGTGGTAGAGTTTGAGGGACGTCTTGAAGGCTGTCCTGTAGGAGGTGTTCTTGATGGTGCTCCATCTCCTCTCCAGCTGTTTGCTGCTTATTTTTCAAATTTCAGTTCTTGGGTGTACCAGCTGGCATTTTTTGAGGATTTTTTCTGGATGTTGCTCTTGATGGGGATGATGCTGTCAGCGCAAGTTGTGATAGACAGAATGACAGAATGACTGACAGACAGACAGACAGACAGACAGACAGATAGATAGATAGATAGATAGATAGATAGATAGATAGATAGATAGATAGACAGATAGACAGATAGACAGACAGATAGACAGATAGATAGATAGATAGATAGATAGATAGATAGATAGATAGATAGATAGATAGATAGATAGATAGATAGATAGATAGATTGATAGATAGATACTTCGTGCTAACATCTATCCCCGCCACCAACAACAGCAAAGGGTGATGGGGAAACACACTGCTGGCATTACAGAAAAAAGTTTCCCATCTCATTTTGGTTAATGCAATGCATGACAATGTCAAGAGCTCACAAATATGGACGTGTTCTCCATCACTTGGTGCAACCAGTGCTGGAATTTCTGTGCATTCATGGACATTACTTTCTGGGTGATTTTCCTTCTTCAGCAACAAGCAGCAACAATTTTAAAGGCTGCTTGAAATGGTGCAGGTGCATTGCAAGGCTCCAAAGAGTGCAGGTGCACTGCAAGGCTCCTCAGCCGAATCACTCCAGGAGAAGCCTTAACGGTGCCGGGAAAAGGGTGAGGCAAACTGCTGGCATCTCTTCAAAAGTTCCCCATTACATTCCGTTGAATGCAGTTAATGATAATTTCAGTAACTTGCAAGAAAATAAATGTTCACTGTCAGCTGGTGCAGCCAGTACTGGTATTTAACATTGTAAATACCCTTGTCTCTCCCCCAGTTATTGGCCGGGTGGAGTCCTCACAGGAGCTCTGTGATAGGCTTTCAACTTTCTTTCGTACTAAGATCTCAGAGATATATGCCCAGTTGGAAGCCATACATTTAAATAAGGACCTAGATGGCCAGCCTCTAACGCAGCCTGCTGATCCTGCAATGGAGACTTCCAGCAAGAAGGAGACTCCTAGTCTACTTGCTTTTCCGAGTATGTCACTGGAGATGACTGACTACTTATTAGAAGGAGTGAAGTCTGGATCTCCTATGGATCCCCGTCCCTTGAAGGTTCTAAAAAGTTCTAAAGGTGCTATTATACCGCATCTTGCTACTGTCCTAAATTTAGCCATCTCGTGGGGTAAATATGCCCTGGCTCAAATGGCTGCAGTAGTTAGGCCACTCTTAAAAAAGCCCTCACTGGACACGATGGAACTCAAAAATTATCGCCCCATTTCCCTCCTGCAGGTCCCTGCGAAGATGTTAGAATCTTACCTGAATTCCCACCTGAGAGCCTATTTGAGGAATCATCAAATCCTTGATGGGTCTCAGCACGGGTTCAGAAGCTGTCATAGCACAGAAACTGAGCTCACTGCGGTTTTTGACAATATTCGTACACAGGTGGATGCAGGCCATACCACCTTATTCATCTTACTTGATCTTACCGCAGATTTTGAAACCTTATCTCCTCTGAGACTTGTTGAGCTAGGTGTTGGCGACTTGGCTTTAGGGCTTCTCACATCTTTCCTTAGTGAGTGAACTCAAACAGTGAAATTGGGAAATGTCTACTTGGATCCAACTCCCCTTCTATGCGTAGAGCCTCAGGGCTCTTCTCTGATCCCTACATTGTTTAATATCTACGTTGCCCCGCTGGCAAAGGTGGTAAAATCTTTTGGTTTAGATGTTGTGTCATATATCCAGATGACACGCAAATCATGGTGTCCATCACTCGCAATGTCAGTGACTCCGCTCGCAACTTTATAAATTGCATGCAAGCAGTCTCGTCATGGATGGTGCAAAACTATCTGAAATTAAATGGCAAGAAGACAGAGGTTCTGATTTTTGGGGGCAAGTTGGAAATCTGGTCCGGAGAGTGGTGGCCTGACTCTTTGGGCACCTGCCCAAGTCCCGTCTCTCATGGAAAAAACTTGGGAGTTGAGGTGGACAATTCCCTTTCTTTGAATTTGCAGATCAGCAGGACGGTGGCTACCTATTTTGGGCTAATCAGACTTATAAGGAAGATCGCGCAGTTTCTTTCATGTGCCTCACGCAAACAAGTAGACGTTGCGCTGATACTGTCCCGACTGGACTATTGTAATGTCCTTTATTTGGGCATTAACAAGGGACAGCTGCGACGCCTGCAGTTGATGTAGAACACCAATTCCACACTGGTGATGGACTTGCCTAAACTCCACTCAGTTTCGGCTTCTCTTCTTTCTCTGCATTGGCTCCCTATGGACCGCAGAATTATGTTCAAGGCCCTCTGCCTCACTTGCAATGCCTACTATGGCCTGGGTCCTGAGGGCATAAACGTTCTATTTTAACATTTTGCTCCCACTAGGATACTCAGATCAGCAGGCAAACATCTCCTTACGGTTCCCAGGCTTAAAAGGGTGAGATGGTGCGGGAGGGCCTTTTCAATTGCCATAGACAAACTGTGGAATTCCCTTCCTGAGGAAATCTCGGGACAATGATCTCACACTCTTTTCAGAAAGGTTATAAAGACCTGGTTGTTGCCTTGGATGTTTGTCTGAGTGTGCCTTTTCTGCCTGCATATTGTTCTGCTGTTAGCGCCTTGATGCCCTTGGGCTAAGTTAGCGCTCTATAAATATTATATTCATTCATTCATTCATTCATTCATTCATTCACAGACACATGTTTCGGGGTGGTTGACCTTCCGCAGGAAGTAGCTACAAAAGGTCAGAGTGTGGTAGCTGTAGGTCACCTGAATTTTACTCAACTAACATATTCCTCATTATAAAAGTTTAAGGTTTGCTTTCAAATCTGAGTTCATCTTGGATAGTGTGGCAGTTTTTTTACCACCACAACTTGGGGGATAATTTAGAGTTCAGCAGATGTTTGGCAATAAAGAGCAACTCTTGTAAATAAGCTGGTGTGCCAAACCTGCCATTCCCCTACCTTACTTGGAGGTAAGGGAACCACAGTTGAACACGGGTGAAGCCAAAGGCAGTGGTCATCCACCACAGTGCTTCTATCTTTCATGCTCTATTTACTGCGCACCACAATGGATATTTTCTCTGTGTGGGTCTGCCATGCAAGACAAAGACAAAAAACAAGATCCACAAATATAAAGGAAAAGCTTTCCACACATCAAGGCCATTGCATTCGTAAAACAAATCCCTGCTTTGCAAGCTCGACATGAGCGCCCAAGTCAACGCCATTACCACCTCATGCTTCCATACCCTGAAGATACTTTTGAAGATTTTCAATTGGCTCCCAATCAGCACCTGTAAAACCATCATGCAAGCCCTCATCCCAAGGAATCAGAGCTACCGGAACACCCTCTATGCTGAGATCAACAAAAAACTTACAAGAGGGCTGTGGACCATTCGGAACTCTGTGGCCAATGTTCCTTTCAACATCCCATGCTGCAATCACACCATGCTACACCTGAAGGAGCTCTGCTGACTCCCCATACACAAAAAAGCCCAATTCAAACTCCTCAGCCACACTTTCAAAGTGCTACATAACACTGGCCCAGCATACTTCAACAATTTTCATCTGCTTTCACAAACCTTTCCAATGCAATAGGTCTTGCATTTCTTAAAGTTAGAGCTGTTTGTGTTGAAAATAACAATGTTTTTTACTTTTGTTTTTTTATTTGCAGAGGAGTTCTTATATTTGCATTGCACTATTGCCAATGGTACAAAAAAGCAAAAAACATTGTCATTTTCAATGCCAACAGCTTTAACTTTAACGAATGCAAGACCTGTTGCATTGGCAATGCAGTCTCGCATTTGTTGGAGTTTGAGTCATTATCATTATAAATGCCGATGTTTTTTACCTACCCATGATGCGGGGTGCAGCACCATAAGTGACCAAAAATGGTCCCATGGAACCTCTTTTGACTGCACCCTGCAAGGTTGGAGTTATTGGCATTATAAATGGCAATGTTTTTTTTTTTACCTAGCCCTGTTGTAGGGTGCAGTACCATATGTGGCCAGTACCATGTGACCTCTTTTGGCCACAGTTAGTACTGCACCCAGCAAAGTTGGAGTTATTGGCATTATAAATGGCAATGTTTTTTTACCTAACCTTGTTGCAGGGTGCAATACCATTTGTGGCCAAAAGAGTTCTCATGGGACCTTTTTTGGCTGCATATGGTAGTGCACACTGCAGAAGATATGGTAAATCCACCCTACCCATAATGCATTGCATGCAAGGCAGCACCATGAGTACATTCAAATAGCTATGTCCATATATACAATTAGTAGCTTTGAAATGTGACAAAACAATTATTATATTAATTCTGCATTAAGTTGTACGTTGTGTGGAGCTGATGAAGGGAAATTTATAGAAGGTTTCATAATAATGTGAGATGTGCTAGTGCGTAAAGTAACCACTGCCAGCCTTGCTTAGGACTTTGTGTGTGTCCTTTCTAAAGCCCTTTAATAAAATTGTGCTCTGAGGCTGTAATTAAAACCTATGGAGTAACAAAACATGTAACAGGGGTATCGTCATGGGAGGTTACAAGAAGAGCAAGGCGGTACGAAGGAGGGACTACTAAGCATATTGACCAATGAAAAGCCACCATTTACAAAGGACAGGGACAGGGGGCAATTAAAAAGATGGGTGGAGAGTGGGTGGAGCTTTATGCCCATATCCTCAATACGACATGTCTCGAAGACACAGCGCAAACGCTGCCTAGGCGAGACCTAAAAGTCAATGCCAAGCAGGGAAAAAACATGGCATCCTGTTCAGCATTTATCTTTGCCGAATGTGCATCCATTGAACCATCAGACACACTTTAATATGGAAATAACGGTCAGGCAGCGAGATATCGCATCGTGCAGGCGCTTCTCTGGCAGAAGGGCAAGAGTGTAGGTCTCTGCTGATACGATAAACTGACGGGCCACCTGTAACCCCCCTCAGTCTTTTTTTCAGTTCAAAGAGATGAAAATAAGATTTAAAACTAGGCTTCCGTGAACCTGTCTGAATAGCATTTTTAGTACTGGTGTAAGGCAAGAATATATATGTAACCTCGTGAACAAGGTTGCCTGGAGCAATCCAAACACATCGACAATCAATCATGCGTGTTAAATAAAACATTTTGAAACTCACCAAGGAGTGCCGTTCCGTTGTATCCGTGTGACTCTAAGTTCATGCAATTTGTAATATATAATATCCAGTCGAAGGAGTTAGCCCAAAAATGCGTCCGTCATTTCATTTACTTTTGATTGTTTTGTGCCAAAAAAAAAATTTGGGGTTCATTTAATAAAATTGGATTTCACAATACCTGGTTGCCGAGAATCTGTACGTGCCGCTTTATGGTGGTTCGAGAGGAGAACGCCATTGGAAAATATATATCTATTTTTATTTATGCGTTGGTTTTGAAAACAGATAAATAAATGGCATTGTCATTTACAATGCCAATAGCTTAATCTCTCGGAAATGCTACACACAAACACACAGACCCACACACAGACCCACACACACAGACCCACACACACACACAGAGCCCCACACATACACAGAGCCCCACACATACACAGAGCCCCCCACACACACAGCCCCCCACACACACAGAGCCACCCTCACACACACACAGAGCCCCACTCACACACAGAGCCCCACACACAGACACAGCCCACCACACACACACAGCCACACAGACACAGAGCCCCACACACACACAGCCCCACACACACACACACAGCCACAGCCACACACAGAGCCACACACACAGCCACACACACACAGAGCCACACACACACACACACACACAGAGCCACACACACACACACAGAGCCACACACACACAGTAGTCACACACACACAGAGCCACACAAACACACAGCCACACACACAGCCACACACACAGCCACATACACACACACAGCCACATACACAGAGCCACACACACACACACACACACAGAGCCACACACACACAAATACACACACAGAGCCACACACACACAGCGTCACACACACACACACACAGAGCCACACATGCAGAGCCACACACAGAGCCACACACACACAGAGCCACACAAACACACACAGAGCCACACACACACACACATAGCCACGCACACACACATAGCCACGCACACCCACAGAGCCACACACACACAAAGAGCCTCAACTGCAGGCTGTAACTGGAAACAGGCAGCAAGCAGAAGAACCCCCTTAATGAATGTAAGTGGCTGCTACACCTGGGCACCCACAGGGGCTCTCTAAAGGAAACAGCCTGGACTACCAAATTGGGTCGCTCAGCGAGCTAAGCACTCACTGACGAGAACTGCAGGTTACAGATTCAAATCTCTACAAAGAGGGCCATTTAATCAGTTAAATGTTGCTAAAATAAGTACAAACTTTACTTGGGTTAAAAAAAACGCATATTAAAAGTTATGTTAAAGCGCTTTATAGACAACCTTAGGAACAATTCAAGCATCGCATTTCTATACCGGTTCCTTCACTGACAACCTATTTTCCTGGTCTAAATAATCATTTTTGTAGTATTTTACACATTTGGAACTTCTAAATTAACAAATTAAAGTTTCAGCCATTAGTGCCTGTGTGAACCAGGTCATCTCTGAACCGGATTAAGCCCACGGGGGCAGACCAGACTGGCAGTGCTGCGAGTGAGGTGTGTTTGTTTTGTCTGGTGGCATCAAGGAGGGTCAAATTGACACAAAAAAATGCAAGCCAAGAGGAAAAGGTGGAATGCAGGTTTCCTAAAGAACACAAACTAAGCAAATGTCTTATCGACCAAATCCTCTAATCCATGTCAACTGCCCTCTGAAGCTCACCGTCCCGGGCATGCCGCGGGGAGTGGCGGGGGTGAGTGTGTACAGCCCGTGTGCACCCTGCTTGAGTCCCGGGCGCTCTGCTCCCTGTAGAAGAAAGAGTTACCAGGGCGCATGGCTTTATATGGTAAATAAACCCCGCGCAGTAAAAGGAGCGCACGGGCGAACAACTCCACCGGGCAGGAAAGCAGAAGAAAGCAAGGGGGCTGCTGCAAACCAAGACAGGCGGCAGTAAAAATGTGTCTTTTGTCATCAAAACAATCACGCCGGCCATGCTGTTCTCGTTAACCTCCTCGTTATCACAAAAATAGCGCAGGGGAATGGGAGAACCCGCTGGGTAGTTTGCCTACAGCCTGCCACTGTGGTATGTGGAAGGAACAAAAGCAGAGACACGAAAAACAAGTTATCAGATAGCAAGACGGAGGAGATAAGCCAGTCATGATATTGGTACTAGCAGTCCTGGGGTTTAAACTTGCATTCTGGTACTTGTAGTCTTGTTTTTTTAATAGTGCATGTATAACCACAGGAAGCAGAATGCAAAAGGTACACATAGGAACCAACGCGCAGCGCTATAAGCACTTGGCACTGGGTGACTTCAATCTCTGAAATGCAACGCCACCTCACCGGCATCTGAAACAGTGTGGGGCAGCCATCTATCGCCAGTTCTTTTGCTACATAAATTAGTACTGCTGCAAGTGACAGAAACCGTGTGATCTGTTAGCTACTTACACAAATAAGCACATTGAAGCATATTCGACGCACACGGAGCGCTAGCCACACAAAAAGTCAAACAGGTCGTTCTCTAAGTGGCTGAAGCCTACCTTGCGCCATATCCAGGCCAGCGGCTTCCTAGGTCGGGAACTCCTGGGGGGGCCTTGGGGGGCAGAGGGTCACGTTGCACGCGGACACCTTCATCTCTCCTCTGCCATACCCGTGTGGGGCTGGGGCTGCTAAAGTCTGTTGGGCTGCTCGCCGGGCACTGCTGGGACCTCTCATTCAGAAGCCCCGAGTGCGCTGTGCCACACTGTGTACTGGGAGAGGAGCAGGGGGGCAGTGCTGAGCACACCCCTCCTCCTCCCAGGCAGGATCAACCCATGACGGGCTGGAGGGTGAGAGGGCTGCCTCTGCTGCCAGCCGGGTGAGCGGTGCACCGGCACAGGAGAGACAGACGTGCGTAGGTTAGGGGACCCCTAAACTCCACTGGGGCCCGAAGACACGGGACACGCTCCACGCACCGACCAGCTGAGCACGCCACAAAGAGGCTGCTGTCTTCACACGTGTCCTGGGAGTAATTTTACACCAGCCGAATATGCAAATATTAAAGACACACAAAGAAACTCCAGGGAGGCCAGCTATCCCTCCCCGATCTCTCCTGCACCATCAATGCCTTTGGGCCTCGGCCAGACCCCAGCCTGCTCCAGGGAGCACTTGGAGGGGCTTCAGAAGATGACCAGGGGGGCAAAGGCCCCTTTTATTGTCAGGAGGCGCAACAGCAAACTTTCTTTACACCCTCGTATTTGTAGTTTTGCTGTCTCAGATATTTGTACAAACTGTAAGCGAACGACTCACAATAAAGTTGGACAACACCTCCTTACAAGCTGAAGTCAAATGAATGCAAGTGAGAACTCTGGGCCACGGAGAGACAACTCAAGCGGAAAGAAAGTAAAGTGCTTCCCAGGACAGTTTCCCAGACGACGAGCGGGTCTGTGGCCCTCAACACCCCCAGGGATAGTTATTACCTGGCCATCTGCATCAGCAGGCTCCAGCCGCAGTGGTGCCTGCTCCCTGCGGCTGCCCCCTTGCGCAGGAGGAAGCGTGCCAGGGGCTCCCAGCCCCCGGCAGCCGCCAGCTGCAGTGCCGTGTTGCCGTCCTAATCGGTGCAGTCCACTGGTGGCAGCAGAAGGGAGCCTGACAAACCCTCAGGCTGGACCTCCCAGGGAAGACGCCCCCTGCCGCACTGGGACGAGCCGCTGCCACTGATGTCGCCCTTGGGCTCCAGCAGCCGCCGGGCGCCTTCGCAGTCCCCCTCCTCGCATGCGCGCAGCAGCTGCTGGCAGCATGCTGGGAGGCTGCGCTCCATGGCAGCGCCAGTAAGGGCACCCTGCAGACCCGTTACTCAGAGGGGGATGGCTTTGGGCAAGGCTTGTTCCCGGCTCTCCTCGGGCTGGGCCCAGGGGGCGCCCGCTGCTTTGGCATGCATGCACTGGGTGTGGCTCAGAGTCTGGAGCCTGCCTGTATGATCTGTCCCTGGAGCCGAAGCCCTAGGTGGAAAGTAGTAGGGCCAGTTCCGTGTGAGGTTGCCACAGTTTTAAAGGATAAAGGTAAAGCAACGTGCAGCACGACCAGACCCCGTGCCAGGCACCAAAATACCTTACTATGAAGCCGTATCCACATCGACTTGCAGTCACCCTTTACTATCAAGCGCTGCCCAAATAAAACAAGCGCTCGCCATAACACAGCCCCGTCCCTTTCAGACTGACTTTCTGCTGAAGTAAAAGGTTACTTATCTTCTTTATGGGGGAAACAGATGGCCCCATAAAGAAGATAAGAAACCTTTTACTTCAGCAGTAAGTCAAGTAAGCCAGTCTGAAAAGGACGGGGCTTAAAAAGAAAGAAGAACGTCACTAGAACCTCTTCTCCAATGGCTGGCCACCGTTTAGGAGGTCAGCCAATGGAGAAGAAGGGCGGGGCTTAACCCTCTCTATTGAAACGCACTCTAAAATATAAAATCTCGTGAGCTCGACTGCACATGTGCGCAGTACGCCACGCGAGACCTAAAAAGAGCAGAAGTTGTCACTGGCCTAGCCATGACCTGCCCCCTCTTCACTGCTTTCCGGCCAGCAGAGGTCAGGGTTTTGGCCTGCCCCCACGATGCCAGATTCACTTATTAAGACTGATATTATGTAGCATCCCAGCGCCAAGAAGCCCCGGGTGTACTAGTGCTCTATAAATACATCCAGCAGAACATTGACTTGGCTGTCAGAGCGAGGTGAGGGTCGGGACTGGGGCGAACCATATCCCGAGGGTCAGGCAGACTTCTCGTGTTGCCTGGCTGGCCTGTGTGTCTGCATGTGAGCCCCTGGTGCTCTCCCCCCTGTGGTCTGGTCCCATCCCAGGCGGGGGGAGGGCCGGGAGCTCTCACAGTGCCATCCTGCCCCCACCCCTCTCCTCCCTCCAGCTGGCAGAGGTGAGGCCGGCTCCAGGCAGGCGGGCGGGCGGGCTCCACGCAGATGGAAATGTGAGCGCCAGGGCCCGGCACACTGTTTGATTTATCCCCAGAGCCACAGAGGCTGCAGCAGGAGTTTGTTTAAGTGGAGTTTGTGCTGGGCACGCGGCCAGCCGAGCTCCGCAGCTGCCAAGGTATCTCCAGGGCTGGGTCAGCCCCCGTCGGCACCCGCAGCGCGCGCTCCCAGCTGCTGCTCTCTCACACTCACTGTCACTCTCATACCTCCGGTGACACGCACTGGAGAGGACACACCAGCAGCCTCGCTCACTAGTGATAATACTGACTCTCACACTGACATTCCCACCACCGAACGAATTCATTCATTCATCCGGCCGTCTATCCATCCATCCGTCCATAAAACACACCCACACACCCATCCACCCACCCATCCATCCATCCATCCATCCATCCATCCATCCATCCATCCATCCATCCATCCATCCATCCATCCATCCATCCATCCATCCATCCATCCATCCATCCATCCATCCATCCATCCATCCATCCATCCATCCATCCATCCATCCATCCATCCATCCATCCATCCATCCATCCATCCTCTTTCCCTATAATAATATTACGCCTCGTTCTAACATCCCCTCTGTCTGTCTGTCTATCTATCTACTGTCTCCCTATCTTACTTCCAGACAAACAGGAAGTGCAGAACGTGTGCCTTAAGTGTTGAAGGGACTGACTGAGAAATGTTTGTCACCGAGGCAGGGTGACAGTGTAAATAAAGTAAAGCCAATTGCTGTGCCCGAGGGGTAAGAAGAGGTGGTGAGAGAGTGAGGACTTGCTTTCTTGAGAGATGTGACGCAGGGAGGCAGTCTTACACCTGGGGTGGAGGTCAGAGACCGCAGTGAGACATTCTCAGCCTCCTGTGCATAGACCACACAGGCTATCTGGAACAGCCGTGAGAGGGTGATGGGGCGCACGGGACCCTGCTGGTGTCAGCTAAGGTGCCTCACAGGTGGCAGCCAGTTTGCGTTTGCCTGCTGGATTAGGATGAGTGATTTAAGTGGAGAACGTCTATTTTGCGCAGAGGGGGTGTCTCATCCCGGTGATCTTGCCCTCTTGAACTGTTGTGTCATGTCCCACGCAGCCGCACGACTGCATCCAGATCATAGCAGTCCACTGAAGCCTGTACGTTTCACTCTGCTGAGATGTCTCTCCCCAATACAGCCTGTACCGTTGTTGAGATGTCTCACACCACTACATCCTGCACGGTTCACTCTGCTGAGATGTCTTACCGCAGTACAACCTGTTCATTTCTCTCTGCTGAGATTTCTCACCCTAGTACAGCCTGTACATTTCACTGCTGAGATGTCTCACCCTAGTACAGCCTGTATATTTTAGTCTGATGTGATGTCTCATACCAAAACAGCCTGTTCATTTTTCTCCGCTGAAATGTCTCACACCAGCACAGCTTGCACATTTTCCTCTGCTGACATGTCTCACTCCAGTGCAGGCTGCATGTTTTGCTCTGAAGAGATATTTCACACTGGTACAGCCTGTTCATTTGACTCTACTGAGACATCTCACCCCAGTGCATCCTGCTCATTTTACTCCTCTGACACATGTCACCCCAGTGCAGCGGTACGTTTCACTCTGCCATGATGTCTCACACTAGTGCAGCCGGTTCATTTTACTCTGCTAAGATGTCACTCTCCAACCTCAGTTAAGTTATTTTTTTTACTCTGCAATTATTTCTCTCAACGATATCTCTTGCACATTTCACTCTGCTGAGACGTCTCGCCCCAGTACAGCGTGTTGATTTTCCTCTGAAGGGATGTCTCACAGTAGTACAGCCTACACCTCTGACTCTGCTGAGATGTCTCACCCCATTACAGCCTGCACATTTGACTCTTCTGAAATGTCTTGCGCCAGAAGAGTCTGTTTACTGTTCACCTGCCGCAGTTTATTTATTATACATAAAAAGCCTCTTTTTGGCGCCTTCGCTGCCGAGGCAGACCTCCCAGGGGGGTCTCCAGCTGTGAAAGAAAGCTCAGTGCGCAGAGGGCAGCGCCGCTGACCAGAATCCGCTCTCGGTTTATAGACCCTTTTTATTGAAAAAGAAAAAATGCAGTAAAACCAACGTGCGCGCCTGCTGGCACCCCGCACGACCTCGTGAAGGAAGAAAGCGGATTCTTTTAGGACAGCCGTGGGCCTTCTTGTTCGGGTCTGGGGTTGAGCAAGACCTTTTGATTTTACAAACATTTTATGTACGGTATACTAACTCAAAGGCGCTCTCAGCCCGCCCTTTTCAATCATTGGTCTGCTGTTGTGTCATTCACATTCTGCTTCCGCCCATTACAGCCTGGGGCAGTGAGTCCGCTTCAGCGATTGGCTAACATCACCGTGAGTGACAGCATTTTCATTTTTCATTAGGAGCTCATCCGAGTAGGACCTTTTTGAATATTAAAGATGTTTTTGCTTTTAGGTACTTTTTAAAGATGAACGAGGCCCTGCAGCTTCTCCAACAACAAAGCTCAACAAAACCCATGACAAAACAAACATTGATAAGGCCAAAAGGCTGATAGCCAATGCAAGAACTATTGGCTCTGCCAATGTTTATACGCAGAGGTGAAGTAAAGATCAGAGGATTATCTTTATAACTCTCCCGAAATATCAAAGCACCTCAGATATATTTGCCATCAGACCTCTGCTTCTGAAAAGCCGAGGGGACTTTTCAGAGGTAGTGGGAGGAGGGCAGTGGGGGGAGGTGTGCAGGGCTGAGGTAGCAGTACAAGCCAGGAAGGTCCCAGGGAAGCTTTCCATGCGCCTCCGGGCTTGGGAGCCCCGGCTGGGTGCCTGGGGCCCGGCCGGGCCCCGGGTCGGGTGCGCCGTCCCTGGGCCCTGTCCCCCAGCCTGCCGCACTGCCAAAGGCCCAGGATGGGGTTCCGTTGTGCCCGGGGAGCCTCCCCTTGCCTGGCTGGGCTCAGGACCTCCGGGCGGGGCCCCTGAGGGCCCGGGGAGGGCGGCCTCTCCACCCCGGGCTCTGCCCTTGGTCCTGCTGCATGGCAGGGTGCCCGGTATGGGGTACGGAGGTCGCGGGGAAGCTTCCCATGCGCCTCCGGGCTTGGGAGCCCCAGCTGGGTCCAGGGGCCCGGCCGGGCCCCAGGTCGGGTGCCACGGCGCTTGGCCCTGTCCCCCAGCCTGCCGCACTACCATAAGCTGAATTGGTGGAGGTGTATAGAGAGGATGGGGAAGCAAACATTGCAGGCCAGAGTTGAGGTGTCTTGGTACAAGTATGCAGGACTGGGGCAGGAAGCAATGCAGGCCAGAGTTGAGGTGTCTTAGTACAAGTTTGCAGGACTGGGGCAGGAAGCAATGCAGGCCAGAGTTGAGTTGCCTTGGAGCAAGTGTGCATGACTGGGGCAGGAAGCAATGCAGTCCAGATTTGAGGTGCCTTGGTACAAGTATGCAGGACTAGGGCAGGAAGCAATGCAAGCCAGACTGAGGTACTTTGTGCACGAGTGTGCAGGACTGGGGCAGGAAGCAATGCAGGCAAGAGTTGAGGTGCGTTGGTACAAGTATGCAGGACTGGGACAGGAAGCAATGCAGACCACAATGTGGTACCTTTGAACAAGTATGCAGGACTGTGGTAGAAATCATTGCAGGCCAGAGTTGAGGTGCCTTGGTACAAGTGTGCAGGACTGGGGCAGAAAGCAATGCAGACCACAATGTGGTACCTTTGAACAAGTATGCAGGACTGTGGTAGCAATCGTTGCAGGCCAGAGTTGAGGTGCCTTGGTACAAGTATACCCGACTGGGGCAGGAAGCGATGCAGACCAGAGTTGAGACTCCTTGGTACAGGCGTACAGGACTGGGGCAGTAAACAATGCAGACTAGAGTTTAGATCTTGGGGCAAGTATGCAGGACTAGGGCAGGAAGCAGTGGGGACCAGAGTGAGGTATTTATTTTTTATTTAGTTTGTATAGCGCAAACAGCTACCCAACAAAGGGTTTCCCGGCGCTGTGATTCAGTAATAGCTGACATGACAACTGACTTAGATGTTGAATAGCCAGGTTTGGTTACTTTGGTACAAATATGCAGGCCTGTGGCAGGAAGCAGTGCAGACCAGAGTTGAGGCCCCTTGGTACAGTGAGTCTGTGCACTGTGTAGCACCATAAACCTTGCACTGGTGGTGTGTAAGACTCGTGCACAGCATCATGTGGGCCAGGATTACCATGCATTAACAGATGTCTCCACAGCTGTGCTAGCAAGCAGTGGAGGGCAGAAATAAGGTGCACTGGTGTTAAGATTTGTCTAAGAGATTGGATTGAGGTTCATTGGAGAAACTGTGGGAGGAGCAATGCACACCAGAATTGAGGTACTTTGGAGGAAGTGTTCAATATTCAGGCAGAAACCAATGCGGTATAGGATTGAGGTCCATTGTAGGATCATGATCATCATATAATACCAGGAGTGGATTGTGTAAGCCGCTGTGTTATCTTTGGGGATGATCCAGAGGAGTGAGGTTGATCTTGCACAACTGAGAGCGACTAAAAGAGTGCCTTGAATTTGATCCAAACATCCACTTGCAGCCAAAAGGATTATGTTCGATCCCGTTTTAGCATGGTTCAACTGTCTTGAATTTAAGGACGTCTTGGGGCTTAGTTTTTTATAGCCTCTGAAGTGCACCAAACAATCTTTTGGGTAAGCCTGCGTGGTTCAAATTGCAGCAATGAATCTGTCCCAAATAAGACATCTAGGTATTTCAATTCAACAATGAGTTTCCTGGATATGGAGAATTTTGTGGATGAAGAAGAGTTGCAAATTGACCTGTTGGCCACAGCACGGATTTGAAGGGTAAATGAGAGATTATTGTTAAAGTTTTTTAGCTTACTAAGTGGTGGGAGTGAACGGACTAGCACCCGAAGGCCAATGAAATGGTAGATTGCTATTGTTTTGTCCTCCTTAAGAAGAGGATTTCCATTTTCTCTCTGCCAGTGTTGCATATGGTCTGTTCCGTAGGTGGTGGTATAGCCCTCCGGTGTGTTGACCAGGAGGAAGTAAGGTAATGTGGGTACATTTTATGGATCAATTACCTGAGACAGACCACATTTAATGGATGGATAAGAGAGGGTGAGACCTTAGCCTTCTGAAACCCCACATAACAATCACCACAGTGGGCTTCATCAGAACCCACCCAAACTTTGTTGAAGTTGACCACAAATTAATGAGCTTATCCATTTGTTTCTGTTACTAGAAATGCCAAAGCACTCAACCAGTCTGGAGAGAAGGATATTGCGGCCAACTGTATCTCATTCTGTAGAAAGATCAGGAAATGTCAAGGCTTCTTGCTGACCTTTGTCTAATGTTATGAAGAGCTTTTTCCTTCCATCTCTAACCTGATTCAAGTCTGTGGAATAGTCAGTTTTGTTAAATATACTCTTGTAAATGGATCATTACTACTCTTTCCAGAATTGTTATTGGAAGTGATTTGTGCAAGATCAGACTGTAAGTGGCCAGTACCTCTACGTCTGCGGAAAGTGTTTGACAAGTGGAAAGGTTATTGCATGTTTCACTTGGTTTGGACAGAACCTGCTGGCAGAGAGAAGTTAATCAGGATGGTGAGGGCATGTCATGAGGATCAACACACTTGTTTCATGCACAGTGCTGGAAAATATTCCACAGGCATTTTAGAGGCTTTACTCTAGTTGGCTAGCTTGGATTTCTTCTCCAAAACCAGACTTGATTCAGAAAAGGTGGAATTTATTGAAGCAGGATGAATGGTTGACTAAGGTGAAGATTGAAGGTTGATAAAACGTGAGTACCAGATGATTGTAATATTCAATTTTCAAGAACTGTGCCATTATTGTGGTGTAGGAGTAGACTTTATGTGTTAAAAGGCTTTTGGGTTACAAATTTCCTGATAGAAGCTGAAAATATCCCTAGTTTTGCTATCTGTTGTTTAGATGCATACAATTAAGTGTTTTTTTTTCTACAGATTGCCTTATGGTAACCTTTTTTGAATATCTTGTACAGGGTTTGGGGTGGGCATATCTTGCATAATTTGCTATAGTGTAATGATGTGAAATTATAACAAAATTGCACTAGTATACATGGAACTATGCAAGGAGCATACTCCAGCTTTGAGCACTATTTTTTTGGCGCAAAATGTGCCCTTATGTCCAAAATTGACCGGAGGATGAATTTTACGCTAAGAAAATAGAATTATATGCAACAGAATGGGAACAGAAGCAGCTGCTCAAGCCTGCTAAATGTGTTGTTCCTGAGCTGCTTTGGTAGGATTTTTGTGCCAAAATCTCATAGTTCCGCAACCGGTCATTATCAGTTCATTACAATTTTTGCATCAAAAGAGCAGTGTGAAATTACTCTGATGATTCCGGCATAATTACAGTTTTAGCTAGGCCTAATTTCATTCGCTTCAAACTCAGATCTATGCCATTGGCGTCATGATTTAGATCCAGTTTTCAATGTAATCGAGCAGATGATGATCCACACTTTTTAATACAGGCATTATTTTTATGTAGTTAATCATATTTGATTGTTGGGTCTCTCTTACAGACCATTTTTAGCTGTCCATCATCAAAGTCCTTGTGTGAACAATACCGATACCTACAGTGGGCTGTGGGCCAGCCCATTGCTTACTAAAAGTTGGCTTTCTTGCCACTTTCATTTGTTTATTTCTTATCTGATGGTTTTTCTACACCTTCTTGAGTATGCCTCTCAACTGGAGCATATATTCTTTGCCATGCATTTGATTGGATGACTTGTATACTTCCACTTCTTGCATTCAGTGAACTACTTTTGTTCTTTTGGCTTCAGCACACCATGGGTCTGCATTTGTTTTCTTACCTTCACCTCTATGTGTAGCTTTCCCCCTCTCAAGCTCATTTTCCGTGCTTTAGAGGTTTCCCTTCCCATCCTGCTCGGCGTTTTGGTCTTTTTAGCCTCATCGCTGCGGATGATATTTTCCTCCTGTGCTGGGCCCCAATGATAATGGGTGTGGTCGTGACGGAACCATTCCGTCATCAGCACAGCTCAACCGTGACTGATGACGGAATGGTTTCGTCACCAGCATTGAAGGGGTTAAAAAATATATTTCCATATTTCCTGTTTGCTTCCTTTATATTCCCCCTCTGTCTAATATGTGTTGCAGGATGCAGATATTGTATTTGGTTTGCTGTCGGCACGTGCTCCCTGGTTAGCTGGGATGAACCATCACATAATGTTGTACGGGCATCAATCGGAGTACAGCCATATTGGCTCTCTTGTGTGTACGATCAACATTGTTAGGCAGATGCCAGTGAAAACACTGTATCGCAATTGAATCTGGAAAGTCATATTGTTGTTCAAAATCAACAGGGAGGAGACTTACGCTAAAAGGGGCCTATGAACATGCACTTATGTTGAACATAGGAAAAAATAAGAAAAACTCCAACATTAGATCATAAAAGGCATAATAAAAACTTTTTGTGTCATCACAGTTGTCAAAAGAAGTGTAAAAAAGATTGGGCGATAAATTAATTGTATACTTCAACATTAGAGGTATAATTTGAGAAAAGTTATTTTGAATTATAGGGACATATATTCCTCTCGTATTTAGTAGGCTTCAAAAATACTGCCCGCACTGGGCCCCTCTTATATATTTATAAGGTTTTATATAGCGCGAACATGACGTAAGCGGCTATTAGAACACTTTACAAATATACAGAACAAATGAGAGGGAAACAAGTAGGGAAAAATGAAAGATCACAGAGTGACAAACATCCAACATTCGCACTAAATCTGTCATAATAAAAGGAAGACAAAGAGTCTTTAATTGCTTATATTCAAAGAAAAGCCAAGGGATCTCATCATTTAATCCAGATATGTGTGCTATCAACCTATTGATCTATCTAGGCTCTCTCTCCAAGACATGTCCGGGATATATCTGTATCCCTGATCTGATCAATGACTCTCCATCTGAGATCATTCAATTGGTGTCTGATATTCCAATGTACAGTCATTTTCCTTCCCTAAACTTCTATTTTGTGTTTTCTTCTTGAGATGTTATCCATACTTATGTCCATATCTGTGAAGAAGTCCTTAACTGCTAAGTTCTTTCATACTGTTCTCCTTTCCAGCCACCATGTTCCATGTTGCACTTTGTCTGCTGCCCTGCTGGGATCTTTCATGCTGCTCACCTAACTAGCAGCACTTTCCATGTTGCTCTCGTCTGCCTAGTGGAAGCCTCTCATAGCAGCCGTGTCTGGACATCACTCTTTACAGGGAGGACACTTTCATTGCTGCAACATCTGGACATAATTGCAATGTGTGTATACCTCCACCTCCTGCTAGCAACCACTGGAGCACAGTGGTGCAGGGTACATACCACTGCCTCTGAAAGAAGCAACAGCTGAAGCTCCCAGGGAGGACACCTCTAATAGCAGAAACACTTGGAGGTCACTGGTGGCAGGGGTGTAGCTCTGCTTCTCAAAGCAGCAACATCTGTAGCTTACTGCTTATAGGAAAAGTACCCCGTAGAATCATTATTGGGAGCTCGCTGGCTACAGAGTGCATACCACTACCTCCCACAGCAGCCATATCTAGAACTCTCAGGCTATGGAAGAATATCTCATAGCAGCTACATTAGGAGTTCAACGGTTGGAGTTAGGACAATTAAAATTGAAGTATTTATAAGCAGAGCCACTAGAATTTTACTACTAGAATTAAGTGACAGGGGAGGAGCAAATTATGCGAGAGGGTTGACTACATGTTGTGGCAAGACGTGACAAATGATGCAGCACGTTTTGTAATGCATCCATTCATGCTTACACTATCAGTGCAAAGGTTTCACCTCATTAGCACCTGCGCACTGCAATAGAAAATGGAAAGATGAGAAGTTAACCCTTGTGAGCCGTGCAGCAACATGCATTGCTGCATTTTAGAGTAACTTTAGATCCATTTGAGCTAGATTTATTTTGTGTGAAAATCTGCAAATTATGGAGCAGATGATGGATTTTGTGCAAAATTGACAAATCTATAATTATGCAGAAAATGCCACATCTGCAGAACCCTATAATTCCAGTGGCCCTGTCGTCAGGGCACCAGTTGTGGCTTTCTTCCATAACAAGAGGACAGATGACATATTCCAAGGCAGGAACCAAAGTGGCATTTGTTGCTCACTGTGACATGGGGCAGCAGTCATTGCAGCGACATCTGGAGCTCACCAGTTGTAAGAAGTATGCACATATCTATGCAACGGTTTAACCTCATTAGTACCTTTTAACACCCAAATACAGCAATAAGGATCACAAAGGTGATAAGTTAACCTCTGCAAAGGTCCTTCCGCTGCACGTGTTACCATGTTTTCAGTAACTTTTGGTCCGTTTGAGCTAGAACATTTTTTTTGTTAAAATCCGCAGATTTTGTAGAAAAGGCGGCAAATCCATAGTTATGCAAAAAACACTGGTGCTCCAAAATCTCAATTCCAGTGGGTCTGGTTCTAAGCAGGAGGGGGCTCTCATAGCAGCACACCTGGGGCCGTATTATGCATTTTGATTGTTTGTGCCCGGCGCACCTTTTAAAAGGTGCGCCAGGTGCAAACAATCACAATGCGCCCTATTATGATGTATGCGCTGCTCCAGGGCAGCAGCGAACTCGCGCTGCCCCGGGGACAGTGCACACATGTGAAAACACGGAGCAGCTGCTCCGTGTTTTCACAGTGGAGGCGGCATCCGCCTGCACTTTTACAGGGTAATAGAGATCCCCTTGCAGGCAGGTGCACTAAGAGTGCACCACCTTTTAAATGGTGCACTGTCAGTGGGCCTCCTGAGGGCTGCTTGGACTCGACACCCCTGTCTGTAATATGACGCGGGCGCAGAGTCAAAGGAGTTCCCTCACGCCCCTATGCAAATGAGGGAACACCCTCTGAAGGTAGCACTGGCCCTATAAGTGCTCCAGTGCTATTGGTATTATAGAAGGAGACACACAAGCATCTACACCCCCTTCTATAATACTAAAGTGCTGTGGGGGCGCCCAAAGCGGGCGCAAATGCCCATTGCGCCCCCGGGGCACTTATTGTTATATGGACCCTGGACCTCACAAGTAGTAAGATGCATTCCTCTAGCTCACATAACATCAACACCTGAAGCTCTTAGTTTTTTTTTTTTTTTAAACATAATTTTTATTGCAGATTTGCAGTATCACAGTTGTCACATTGGGTTACATCTCTTATCTCTTTCTTTCGTTCTGTTGCTTCCGGATCTGCACACAGCCTTGAAGCCCACAACCCGGAGTTCGGGCGGCGATAAGCATAAATCCTGCCGATGCTTGTCAATATGTAGCAGGTGTAGATCACCCTCTTAAATTTGTGCTCGTCTGCTTTTCTTCCGTTCCTTGCTATGAAACCCCCCAACCATTACTGACTGTTCCCAACTCCCCCCCTCCCCCCTTCCCAATCGTCCACCACCCGCTCAGGAGTTTTGTCTACTACCTCTCCTATAGGGTCAATCAGGAGGTAATGTCAAGTGTCTTCCTAGGTTTTCTATGTCCCCGGTGTGGTGCTGGGGCCTTCCTCAGTGCCGTCTAGTTCCGCCTCATCCTCCTGTAATGTGCTATCTCTCAGGGCTTGGACCAGAGTCTCCCAAGCCGCCGCCATGTCCAGCGCCCTGTCATTTGGCTTACGGCAAGCCATCTGGTCTGAAGCTCTTAGGTTGCATGTTTTGCACCTCTCACTCTGAAATTTTGGCTTACAGGGAATAGACCCTGAATAGAAGCAACGCCTTGTCCTCACTGGTTAACGGAACAATACCTCATCATCTGGAGCTCACGGTTTGCAGGGAGGGTACCCCTTTGCAAGCCCTGTAGCTCGTTGGTTGCTAGGCCAACACAAAGACTCAGCTAGAACTCACTGGTGTTAGTGTAGGAGATGTCCTCTCAAAGCAGCACATCTGGAGCTCAGGTGTGAACAGGGGATGGCCTTAGTGCTTTAAGCGGCAGCCAAGGCCCTCCGGAGGCATCTGATGCTTTTGTATGTTCCCACA
This sequence comes from Lissotriton vulgaris, assembly GCF_964263255.1. Taxonomy (NCBI): domain Eukaryota; kingdom Metazoa; phylum Chordata; class Amphibia; order Caudata; family Salamandridae; genus Lissotriton; species Lissotriton vulgaris. Next base: position 677,674,063 of record NC_141700.1, on the reverse strand, counting down.
GCTGCACCATCTGCAGGATTAGGCCACATCTGGATCCTTTTATCGTATTAAAGTCGAGAAAGTCACAGGCGCCAATACAAGGAACAAGCGAAGCGGGAGGCTGCTATCACCGCATGCATTCTAGGAGCACGCGCTGGTCGGTGAAGATGGCGGAACCGCATCTGCAACTGACATTTGGGTCTAGGTCTCAGAACTGTCCAAAACCGCTGAAATACCCCAGTAATGCACAAGCAGAATGTGGTTAGGAATGTAACTTTTGGAAGCCATGACTGGGGTCTGAGTTATTATTAGTGTTTTTAGGAATGGCTTCACAGCCCGGCTGTCGCCTGACCTAATGTGATGAACATAAAAATAACTTACAGAAGTATTCCTCAGCTTAAGCTCCACCTCCGTGTTGTTTTCCTTTTTCGTTTCCTTTTGGGGGGGGGGGATATAGCGCAAACTCGACCCGAAGATATTAGAGCGCTTTACACAAGCACCAGTTGCGTTACAGATGGACACATTCGTTTTGTTGGGCAGGGAGAGATTAAGTGATTTGCCCAGAATATCAGTATGCTGAGCGTCCCTGCCGAGACTCGAACCCGGTTCCCCAGCTTTGAGGTCAACTGCTCTAGCTGTTAGGTGGTATTTGTTTAGGCAGAAGCTGTGTGTTTCCACTGAAAAGCTGTGCTTGTATTACACTTGTTGTCTCTTGTAATGTAATGTAAGGTGGATTTGTAGAGCGCTACTTGTTCCCCGTGAGGGTGTCTAGGCACTGAATGGGAAGGCTGATGCCCAATACAGCAGCATTGTGCTGGTTATCGTCGCACAGCAATGATCAAGGCTGGAGGCCTAATCCATTTATTATGTCAATTTACACTAAAGGCAGTAGGCTTGACGTCTTTGTCGTGAAAAGCATATATTAAAGCTAAATGGCATTTAAGCTTGAATTGTAACAGGGCATGTGCAAGCCACCAACCCCCAGGGGCCGCCAAGACAGTATATATCCTTAATATATTAATCCTCTGAGGATGGATACATATTTGCGTGGTGGCCCCTGGCAGGGATTTGGCAGCCTCTGGCTCTGTTACACTTCTAAACTCCCTGACCCCCTCCCCTCTTTACTGGCCTGCGCGCTCCGGCCCGCCCGGACCCCCTCATCCGGGCCCCCTACCTACGCTCCCTGCCCAGGGCCACCATGAGCCTAGAGCCGGCCCTGATTGTAATTAGTGTGTATGAAATCCTGCATAGAGGAATCTTCTTTCATGGAGTTTCATGGACCATCTCCTACCGCAAAATTCCAGTGGCCCTGCCCATTAACAACCGTCCGTCAGGTAAACTCTAATAAAATTACAGACATATATAAAGTTGGCTAAGAAAAATGCAGTCTCTCATAAGAGCACCTAAGAAGGATTATGACAGTGCAAATCTTCTATCCCCACGATTTGTCAGAGGGGTAACCAACACCAAAGCCTTTGCCTACAATGGTAAACACATTTACCTCATGCTATGTTTATTATTTTTAGGTCTCGCCTGTCGATGCGCATGCGCATCGAGCAAGGCGAGAGTATTGCGAGTTATCTACTCTTTATCCACACTGCAAGGAATCGTGGCGATTCCTTGCAGTGCCCGTGACTTTTAAGCTCAATGCGCATGCGCATTGAGCTTATGCGCATGCGCATTGACCTTAAAAGCGCGTGCGCGTGCACGTCCGTCTTTGTTTACCCGCTCCGCCCCCTCCCGCCGTGTCGCATTTCTCCTCCCCCTCCCCTCTCTTCCTTCCCGTCTAACTTCCTTCCGCGTAACACCGCCGCTCTCTGCCTTGCCTGACGACTTCTCCCCACCCTCCAGTCCGATAGTTATCGTTTTCGACAAGGGGTCAGTCAGCGAGCGTTCCGGTCATTACTGGTTGCCGTGAGCCGTGTCAGGTAGGCGCTGGTTATTGCAACATCCATGTTATGTACACATGAGGGTAGGGCTCTGCAAGTTTTCAGGCATCCCTTCGCATATCCATGTTTATGTTTTTGTCTAAGTGAAACTTAAAAAACTTTCAGGCTCGTCCTCCTTTCCTAGGTTTCCTTTCTTATATACCCCTCTCACATCCCCCAACGGTCGCTCTTTCCTCTCCCAAGTATTTTTTACCTGCCCACTTTCGGTGTCCTCTGCCCCTCTCTTCCCCCTTCCGTATATTCCCTATGTTTATATAACATCTCTCTGCCTTGCCTGACGACTTCTCCCCACCCTCCAGTCCGATAGTTATCGTTTTCGACAAGGGGTCAGTCAGCGAGCGTTCCGGTCATTACTGGTTGCCGTGAGCCGTGTCAGGTAGGCGCTGGTTATTGCAACATCCATGTTATGTACACATGAGGGTAGGGCTCTGCAAGTTTTCAGGCATTCCTTCGCATATCCATGTTTATGTTTTTGTCTAAGTGAAACTTAAAAAACTTTCAGGCTCGTCCTCCTTTCCTAGGTTTCCTTTCTTATATACCCCTCTCACATCCCCCAACGGTCGCTCTTTCCTCTCCCAAGTATTTTTTACCTGCCCACTTTCGGTGTCCTCTGCCCCTCTCTTCCCCCTTCCGTATATTCCCTACGTTTATATAACATCTCTCTGCCTTGCCTGACGACTTCTCCCGACCCTCCAGTCCGATAGTTATCGTTTTCGACAAGGGGTCAGTCAGCGAGCGTTCCGGTCATTACTGGTTGCCGTGAGCCGTGTCAGGTAGGCGCTGGTTATTGCAACATCCATGTTATGTACACATGAGGGTAGGGCTCTGCAAGTTTTCAGGCATCCCTTCGCATATCCATGTTTATGTTTTTGTCTAAGTGAAACTTAAAAAACTTTCAGGCTCGTCCTCCTTTCCTAGGTTTCCTTTCTTATATACCCCTCTCACATCCCCCAACGGTCGCTCTTTCCTCTCCCAAGTATTTTTTACCTGCCCACTTTCGGTGTCCTCTGCCCCTCTCTTCCCCCTTCCGTATATTCCCTACGTTTATATAACATCTCTCTGCCTTGCCTGACGACTTCTCCCCACCCTCCTTCATGTCCCTCCGTCTCCTCCTCTCATCCACACTGTCTACTTCTGTCTTTATCCATCTGAAGATAATCTGCGCTCCGAGATCCCCCAAAACGCGAAGAGGCGAACTATGCATACGATTTTTTTAAAAACTAAATATTTCCCCCTTCTATTTGTCTACCTAAAATCTTTTACAATTTATTTTCCGCTTTGCTCCCACCGACCCTTTTTGCTTCATGTTAAATACTCCTGTCCCGTTTCCTCCTCCTTCTCAGTCTCCTGCTCGTTTTACATATTTCACAGTGTCACCGATAACAGATGCTCTTTTCATCCGCTTATTGCTGAGTGGGTCACTGCCTGCCAACTATGTTTGCTCAATGGAAATACTCCTGGACGTTCCCTTCTCAAACATTTGTAACGTGTTTTTGGTCCTCGTGGTTCAGCTGAGGTGCTCGAGGATTACTGAGGATGTAGCTGTGATTAATAAAATAGGAATAGGGGTGCCAGGGCTCTGAAGAAAAGATTCCAAGTGGCCACCTCACTCTGTGCCATCACATTGTTTCCAGTCCTAGATTTTCATATGACGACCTAATGCTTTCTGGGTATTTCACTCACCCTCACCCACACTCACCCTCACTCACCCAACCCTCACTCACCCTCACTCACCCTCACCCACACTCACCCTCAATGCCTCACCCTCACTCACCCTCACCCACACTCACCCTCACCCACACTCACCCTCACTCACCCTCAATGCCTCACCCTCACTCACCCTCAACCCCTCACCCTCACTCACCCTCACCCTCACTTACCCTCAACCCTTCACCCTCAACCCCTCACTCACAACCCCTCACTCACCCTCACCCTCACTCTCACTCACCCTCACTCACCCTCAACCCCTCAGCATCACCCTCACTCACCCTCACCCTCACTCACCCTCAACCCCTCACCTACCCTCACCCTCAACCCCTCACCCTCACCCTCACTCACCCTCAACACCTCACTCGCCCTCACCCTCACTCACCCTCAACACCTCAACCTCAACCCCTCACCCTCACTCACCCTCACCCACCCTCACTCACCCTCACTCTCACTCACCCTCAACCCCTCACTCTCACTCACCCTCAACCCCTCACCCTCACCCACCCTCAACCCCTCACCCTAACTCACTCACCCTAACTCACACTCACCCTAAATCACACTCACCCTCACTCACCCTCACTCACCCTCACCCTCACTCACCCTCACTCACCCTCACTCTGACTCACCCTCAACCCCTCACTCACCCTCACCCTCACTCACCCTCACTCTCACTCACCCTCACTCACCCTCAAACCCCTCACCCTCACACAGTGCAATAGGTCTCGGAGCATTTGAGTTAGAGCTTTTACAATTGTTTATGGCTTTTTTTATTTGTAATTCTTTAGCATTGGCTACAGGAAACAAAAATGCTAAAGATTTACAAAAAAACCCATAAACAATTCTAAAAGCACTAACTCTAATGCTGCGAGACCTATTGCATTTCCAATGCTTGTTTTGTTATTGCAAGCACATGGCCACCATGTTTATGTGGCAGTATGTTTTCTTTTTACTTTTGTTACTGTTCTTACTTGTGCTCTGTTAATTTATCTTGCATGTAATGTAAATGTTTTGTACTTGTATAGCGCACAGCTACCCGGACCGGGTCTCCCGGCGCTTGTACTCATACCGCTAAGGAACCCTTCCTGGCTTTTCCCTGTGAAGTGTCCACTCCTGGGCATCCCCAAGGTGAAGCCAGGTATCCCAGCGCTGTTGGGGCCGTTGTGGAGATTAAGCAAGCTATTGCCCAGAGTTGCAGCGTGGGACCCATGATTAGAATAGGCATCGAGGCGAGAAATCAAGTCCGAGGAATTTAGAGCTCAAGACCCTGCCAAGACCGGCCGGAATTGAACCCTGGTCCCGGGCCAGACCTCTACATCAGGGTCTGCCGCTCTAACGATTGAGCCACACTTCTCCACAAAGCCAACAGGTCTCATATTGTTGCATATTCTGTTGAATTTGCATGTGCACGTTCTTGCTTGCGGTTGTGTATGTTGCTGAATGCAAGAATGAGTCAGTGGGGAGATGAATAAATACATGAGTTCAAGGATGAGTTACAGTGCATGTGTGATAAATTATTGAGTGCATAAACCCATCAATGACTGAGCAGGCAATTGGAGACCTGTTGGCTTTTGAGGATACTTGTTATTCTATCAACTGGTTACCATTTTAGCATTTGATCTTAGGTGGTGAGCATGGGGCAGCATCCATAGTGCAGTAGTTAATTTTCCTGGAAAGAATCTCAGTAATCAAAGCAATAGTGAGTTATTATTAAAAATCCTAGTTCTCAGGCAACAGTGAAGTCATTGGGGTTGTGGCAGAGTCTGGCATTGTGCCAATAGCGGGGACTTCGGACAGTTGCGTAGTCCTTAGGGTACCAATTCAGCCATCACAGATGTAAATGTGTAACCAAGCGAGGAGGCATATAATCCGTGAAGTAGCGTATTCCTAAAGGCAATAGCAAAGGCATCATGATTACATCTTGGAGGTAGGAGCCTAAGTCATTCTTGTCTTCACAAAATCATTGATTTAGCAGATATGGTGCAGGGGTAGCAGTGAAGCATCTGTCAGGTGTAAGTAATGAGGGGGGTGACCTACAGTGCACCCTTTTCCTGCCATCCAGGCCCTAGCCTGGTAATTCCCCATGTGTATCCCATCTCCATGAATGCTAAGATATCTCGTTTTGAGTGTTTAAATCTCTGTAGTATGTCTATAGTGTGAACCTAGCCGAAAGGCAGCTGTTTTCCTTCATGCTTAGCCTCTGCAGCACACACCTTGGCATTCAACCCTTCTCGGCATGTGCTATAGGCATCTTTTCTGAATCATCTTGAATCTGATCTGGGCCTCCATGCCTTCTGCTCTGTGCATTCTGCCCCTCTCAAACCTTGATTGGGGTATGTTATTGCTCTCTAGCCACCACCGAGTCGTTGTATTCCTTTGTATTGTATGTTCAGCCTCTCTTGAGCTCAGATGTTTGCATTCTAACACTCTCTATCTGGGAATGCCCTTGCTCTGAAATGGGCAATTCTCCCTCTCTTGATTGGATCTGGACATTCTCCCTCTCTATCAAGGATCTGGGTAGCCTATCCTTATCTTTCGGGAAACAAAACTTACAACGCAACTTTTACAACGCACTACCTTTACAACGAAACTTTTACAACGCAACATCCATTACAACGCATGCCATTACAACACAACCATTACAACGCATGTCACTACAACGCATACCACTACAACGCAGTCATTACAACGCATACCATTACAACGCATACCTACACTATCCAACACTTACCCTACTGTTGCACCCCCTAGAGTTAGAATAGTAATTTTTACCCCTACACTATCCAACACTTACCCTACTGTTGCACCCCCCTGGAGTTAGAATAGTAATGTTTACCCCTACACTATCCAATACTTAAAAACCATACATGCAATGTAATGGTATGCGTTGTAAATGTAGTATGCGTTGTAGTGGAATGCGTTGTAAAGGTAGTTTCAAAGAATTTGTTGTAATGGCATGCGTTGTAATGGAATACGTTGTAATGGATTTTGGGGTGTAAAAAATGTGTTGTAAAGGTATGCGTTGTAAAAGTATGCATTGTAACAACATACATCCTTATCTTTCTTAGATCTGAGCACTCTGTCTCCCTCTGAGTATGATCTGGGTGGTCTAGGATCTGTGCATTGCACCCTCTCTGTTTATGATCTGAGTATTCTGTCATTCTCTTGCTAGAATCTGTGCATTCTACTTCCTTCTGTGTGTGGTCTGGGCATTCTGTCCCTCTCTTGCTAGAATCTGTGCATCCTATATCCTGCTATGTGTGATTTGGGCATTCTATCCGTCTTGTGGTAGGTTTCCGGCATACTGTCTTCCTTGCTGTATGATCTGGGCTTTCTTTCCCCCACAATGTTCAAAGCTTCTAACATCCACTATCAAATGTATGCTGATGACACCCAATTGTATCTGAAAATCTCTTCCCCTGATGATGAAAGGTTACTCAACACAACTCTTCACAAAACCTAAAACTGGCTGGCCTCCAACCAGCTCAAACTAAACACCCTCAAATCGTAATACTTCCTAATCTCCCCACTCAAGCAATCTCCCATTACTGAAGGATATATGAAACAACGCATGGCTCTCAACTGCATACCACACATCATAGATTCCACGAGATCATTGGGAATATTACTAGATAAGAACTTAAACATACAGGTGCACATCAGCTCAGCCTTCAAAGGAGCGAACTTCCAAATGATTATTCTAAGAAAAATAAAACCCTTCCTCCCCCTGATGCCTTCAAGTCGGCTGTTCAACTCTCCGTCATTTCTAGGTTGGATAATGGTAGTGCAAACCTTTGTGGTCTACCTAACTACAAGTTGGCTCCGCTAAGGGCCTCTCTTAATTCAGCTGCAAGGCTCATGACAGGATCCAAAAGAAACAACCACATCTCTCCGGATTTGAAATCCCTAAACTGCCTTCCATCTGAGGCCAGGATTCAATAAAAAATTCCCTGCATGACCCACAAAACCCTGCACTTCGACATACCTCTGTACCTTGCGCAAAAACGTTAAATAATGGGCGGTTGTAGGTCCTCAAGGAGCTCAAACACCTTATTGTTGCAACCACAAACATTTCAAAGAAAGAAAATGTATAATACTGCCTTCCTGGGTGTTGCCCTGATAATTTGGAACTCCCTGCCTCCTGAAACCAGACTGAATCCCTCAACAGCGTCTTTCAAAAAAGAAGTGAAAGTCCTACCGATGAATACTTTGCTGAACTAGAAATTTAACAACTCCGCCCGTAGGCACATCTTATTGATACTTCCTCTTCACACAAGTGTTTTGCCTCCTATCTACGCCCTTGTATATTGACTTGGCCTGGCTCTGTATGGATCTTCCTCCCCCCGACTTAGAGTTGCGACATCCTGTATCATTCCATTTGTTTGTATTCCCCCTCCCATGTTTTTTTAATCTCCTACCTATGGTCTTGTATATAGACTTTTCAGCTTAGCTGTGTATCGGCCCTCCTCCGCCAGTTTGGAGTTATGACTGCCTTTATCTCTCGTGATCATGTTGTTGTTTTTCCCTACTTGTTTCCCTCTCATGTGTTCCTGATTATTTGTACCCGCTTGGGTCATATTCGCACTACAAACTCCAAATAAATTAACTTGCTGTGAGCTGGACATTCCATCCCTCTTTGCTATGATTTGGGTGTTGTGCCTCCTCTAGCTAAACTTTGGGCATTCTATTCCTCTCGAACTATGATCTAGGCGTTCTACTCCTTTCTAGCTAAGACCAGGGTTTTTTATAACTCTTGAGCAAGTATCTCTGCATTATACCCCCATTAGGTAAAATATCACTTCTGTCCCCCTCTCTAGCTGGCCTTGGGCCATTCTGCTCCCTCCACCTCTGATCTGGGGCATCATCAAATCTCATTTGCTGTGAATTGGGCAATCTACCCCCTCTAGGCCTATCCCCTAGCTATGATCCAGGAGTTAAGTAACTCTCTTTTGCTCTGGTGTCTGCATTCCACCTAGCTGGGTGTTCTGTTCCCTTCTAGCCAGATTCTAGGAATGTTCTCTCACTCTAAATGTCATCTGGACATTCTATTCCTTTAAACCTAGCGCTTGGGCATCCTGCACCCTCTACCTATGACCTGGGAGTTATGCAGCTTTTCTCGGCTAAGAGCCGGGCATTCTCCTCCAATCGGTTATGCGTGCCTTGTTTGCTAAAAGCAGGGCAATCTATCCCCCTCCAGCTGCGCTCCTGGAATCATGTTCCTCTCTTTTCCTATGAGCTGGACATTCTTTTCCCCTCTAGCCATGATCTGGCGATGATACCATTGCTCAAGGTATTGTGTGGGTGTTGCTCGCCCCCAGGGGTGCAGCTGGTCAGTAAGATGGGGGATAGGGTGGAGGGGTGTAAGTTTCAGATTTTCCAACAATTATACAGACATAAATTGTTAAATTTATTTATTTATTTATTTTATTTATTTTTAGAGTTTTCTATAGCGCGAACTTGAACCGATTAGGTTTTCAGAGCGCTTTACATAGCACAGGTTTCGTTACATGTTAACACAGCAGTTTACATAGAATCAGTTACGTTGCACATTTCAGTAACTTGAACCGAATAGGTTATCAAAGCGCTTTAAATAAGACAGCATTCGATGTCCAGTGCCCTCCTCCGCCGTGTAGCGGGGGACCACTTCAAGCCCTCCGAAGTCGTCGAGCTGTCGGGACTAGGCTCCTGGAATGTCCAGTGCCCTCCTCCACCGTGTAGCGGGGGACCTCTTCCAGCCCTTCGAAATCGTCGACCTGTCGGGACTAGGCTCCTGGAATTTCAGCTGTCCCTTTACAACTACTTTGTTTGAAGTCATGACGGAGGTCTCAATCCCAGCAGCAACCAAGTAAGCTCTGTCTCCAAGTTTCTCTCCGCGCTTGATGATAGTCTAGTATTATGGATTTAGGTGGCTCGCACTCGTCATGTCACGTGACAAACTTCAGGAAACCTCGTTGTTTTGAAAGATTTTCTCAAGGCCATAAATTCCCCCAGCACAATTTTTCCATCTTAATTCTAATGCGTGGAAATAGCAGGATTGGTTAACCCTGTAGGTCCTGTGGAGGGAGGATGTGTGCTTTAATCCCCTCTAACTCCCAGGCAGATAGGGAATACAGAGATGTTTTTCAGTGCGGTGACCCAACTTGGGCAAAAACTTGGGAAACTTGGGAAAAATAAAACTAAAGGTATTAGAATGGCTGAAAGAAGACTGAGGAGTCCAGCGAGTTATCTGGAAGCTCACAATTAAGTTTAGGAGGGATGGCGGCGGACGGGACACACACGCACACTCACAGACACACATTCAAACATGCACACACACACAAACGCATCCATTCCCAGCACTCATTACCAAACTTTCATACATTCACGCATGTACCAAACATTAATAAAAACTAGGAAAACAAAAACACACACACATGCTTATCTGCAGCTCTGGTTTGGAGGTGCCAGGACGCTTGGGACTGCTGACCTCCCTTATTGGCTGACCTGGGAAGGCAGCATTCCCAACGTCATCGGAGTGGGATGGGGGTCAGTGAGACTACTGATCCCCACCCAACTCTGCGACAAAGTGTCAATGATTGACCCTCAAACCTGTATGAAAGGGGCCTAAGAGACAGTGGAAGGCAAGGGGAATGCGGGTTGGTGGGAGTAAAAGGTGAGAGAAAACTCAATATTTTGTAAAATAACCCACATTTTTGAGGACTATCAAAACAGAGGGAGAGAGAGTGTGAGTTTTTTGTCTGTGTGTATGTAAACATTCCTGGTGACATCCGACAATCATCCGAAAGACACCTCACCATGCCTGACTGAAAGCACCCGTACCCAACTACTTATCAAAATCTACTTTTATTAGGGGGGAGTAACACCCCATACACCCCCCCTGACGCTAGGCCCCTGTTTGCCCCTCTAGTTGTGGATTGGGCGTCTGTCCATCTCCCAATTGTTCGCTCGCCATTTTAGTCACCCTACCTACGATGCTTTCTGCTACTTTCTGATCTGAGTGCTCCTGCTTCGATTACCCCGAATCTGGACATTTCTTCTCTACTTGCCCCAGTCCTTTTGGCACTCCTCCTCTAGTTACCACCAGTCGGGTCTTGACATTTTGTCTCTTGTTTCCCTCAATTTCATCTGGGTATTCCCTCCAGGTGCCCCCCTGTCTGCCTGACCAGTCTTTCTCGGGTTACCTTGAGGCTGGCCTGGGCATTTTTCTCTAGTTACCCCAATATGGCCTAAGAATTCCTTCTCAGTTACTCCTGGTCTGCTCTGGGTATTTCTTCTCCAGTTACCCCTAGTGCGGTCTGGTTATTCCTTCCCTAGGTACCCCCAGCCTGACATTTCTGATCTAGTTCACCTCAGTCAGGTCTGGGCATTCTTTCTCATGCACCCCCAGTGTGGCAAGAATTGTGGTTATGCCTGGTCTGATGATATTACCCCTTTGCTCCTTTATCGGTTACCTCCAGTTTGGAGTGGACTTTCTAGCCCAGTTGCCCGCAGCCTGATCCAGCTACCCTCCCCCCTTCCAATGACCTCCGTTTGATATTGCCGACCTTCCCCCACTTACCCTGAGCAAGGGCTCGATTCGGGGGTACACGCAGGCACACGGCATCCCCCCACTCTTTTCAGAGGGTGGACGTCATCCCCCCTCCAAGAAGCTGGGCCCCACAGAAATATGCTGAACCTGTCCCGGTATAATTTTCAGACACCGGGACACGTTCCACGTGACATCATGAGGTCATTTGCATATTGCCAATCCCGGGCCCCCACTTCTTTTTTTATAGGACTCGTGCCCTGCCCTGAGCCTGATGCCAATGAGGGTAACAATTTACCCTCGCTGTAGTTTTCCCTCCTTCCCCCGTTCTCGGGTTGGGTCAAGCCATGACGATGCTTTTGACCCTCCCCTGGTCGCTCAGTATCTAGTCAGCACAAGGCCCGTAAACACCGAGGACCCTGGAGGGCTTTGGCCTAAAATTAGAAGTGGCCTCTTATTTTCCAAGAGCAAACATCCAATAAATGGCGAGTGTGCAGGAGGGGGGCGGGGGCTGCGCTCTGGGATCAGAGCTGTGAGGGAGAGGGGGGGGGGGGCTCGGGTTGCCGTGTGAGGGCTCCCTCGGCTCGCGCTGTCAGTGTCACAAGGCCAGGGACACCGCTGGGGGCTTCTACAGGCCTAGAACAGCGCCAGCCCTCCTTAGGCCTCTGCCAGACGGTTATGGGAGCCCGAGGGCCACGGTGGGGGCAGTGCTGGAAGGAGGGGTCTAGTGCCCCCCCCCCCCCCCCCCCTCATGCCCGCCACTCCTAGGACCTACCCTCCTCGCAGCGGGTGCGCCCCTGTGGCCCCGGTTAGGAAGAGGAGCGGTCACAGCCCCCCTCCCTCCTGAACCCTCTCGCTCAGGAGCCCCCCGTGTCCGGGCGCGGTGCCAACTCCTCTGAGCCGCTGCCAGGCGCGGCTGCGAGCTCGTCAGGCTGGAGCCAGAGCCTGACCTTATTAGCGAGAGGGCAGCCGCCTGTTACCGCACATCTGGCACATCTGGGGGGGAGGCGGGGGCGCGCGGGGGCCGCGCAGTGTCTCCCACTGCTCTGACCTCGTGTTACCTACAGGAATGTTGCAGCGTGCTCACTCTTCAGCTGGGGCGCTCTGCGGGCCTCTGCGGCGCCCCTACGCCCATCACCGCCTCCTTATCACCATCCTCTGTTCATCTCCCCCACTCCTCTGCTTTTTTCTGCACTCCTCCAGTCAGCTTCCGCAGTACACCCCCTTTCATGTTCTTCTTTCCCCACATTTGTGTCGACCATCCCCTCCTCTTGCCCTCTGCTCTTTATTTTTATCGCGCACTTTATTAATTTAGTCACTCTTTTTTTTAATTTCTTGCTCTCCATTACTTTTCTATCACTCGATGCTTTCCTTTTGTCATACTTTCGACCGGGGGCGTCGTTAGCGGGGGGCTGCGGTTCGTTGTGCTCTTATTCTGTCTGCATCTGGGAAGACAACATGTGGTCTTCCCAGATGCAGGAATACAGCCTCAACAGAAAAACAAACAGGAGAAAGGAAAAACAAAAGACAAGTAAATAGAAAAAGGAAAGAAAGAAGGCACATTTAACCGAAGGAAGGGTGACAGGAAGGAAGATGGATGTATGAGTGAGTGAAAGGATCAATGGATAGGTGGATGGACAGGTGAAAGGATGACATATTAAAGTGATGGAAGGATGGCCCAATGAGTGGATGAAATGAGTGAATGAATGTCACAGTGGATAGATGAGTAAATGGATGACAGAGTAGATGGATGTCTGAGTGGCTAGATGGATGGATGAATGGATGGGTGGGCAGCAGACAGGATAAATGGACGAGTGAATGGATGGACAGATGGCAGAGTGGATGATGGATGGCAGAGTGGATGGATGGCAAAATGGAGAGATGGATGGATGGCAGACGAGATGGATGGATGGCTTGATGGATGGATTTAATGGGGAAGACAGAATGACTGTTGAAAGAATGAATGGGTGATATAATGTAAAGGGGAATAGTGCATATCAATGTATAGCATGAAAGAATGAATGAATAAATACTTGGATGGAAGAGACATAAAATCTCTTCTAGGGTGGGTTAGACTCACTTGCTTGGTGCCATCAGAGCAGCTTCAGTTCAAAGCGGGGGTATGGTATGTTCATTTTCTGGCTACTCCCTTGCTTTCGATGTTTAAAACCCATAGCCCCTATTTATGTTTGTTTATTTCCACTCATGTCCGCCTCTACCTTTCTAACTTCTCAGCTTCTGTTTACTTCCACGTTTCTCCTCGATACTGTTCTCTTTCTTTCTTTTTGCAGTTTCATGTATAGCGAAATCAACTTGAAGGTATTGGAGAGAAACATCGTTTACAACGCGGTGTTTACACCGCATGACCTTTACCACGCAGCCATTACAACGCAAGTCATTACGACGACTTGCACTGGATGGCGCTCTAGGTTAAGGAATAGTGTGATTTTCTATACTAAACACCTTTCCTACTGTTACGTGGGCTGGAGTCGGAACAGAAAATCATATTAATCCTCAATCCAGCACCCTCCAACGCAAGTCGTAACGACTTGCGTTGTAAAAACCCCGATGTAAAGTACTGCGATCAAAATGATCGCATTGTACTGTCATACATCCGGTATTTTGAGCGCTTTACATGAGCAACTGTTACATTACACAAGGACACATCCATTTTTGTTAGGTAGGGGGAGATTACGTGATTTGCCCAGAATCACAGTATGTTGAGTCGATACCGAAACTCAAACCTTGCTCCCCCTTTGCAGATCTGGCTGTTATGCCACATCCTCTCCCGTAACCCTAATCCTCTTTCCCACCCTAGTCTTCTCATTTCACTCCTATCCCTGTTTTTAGGGTAATTCCACTGGAAAGTGCAGGTGCTTTCAGTTGTGAGGCATGCTGTGGCTTTTCAAGAACATACAGGCTTGAATCCCTCCCATTGACTACCATTCATTAGCTTTCCTTGTCACTCTCGCGTTCCTGTTTTCTATTTGTGTCCCAGCTTGCCAATCTCAAATTAGTCCCTCCTATGAAGCATTGCCTGTTTACAATCTATTTGATGGGTTGCCATTGCTGCTTCCACAGCTTGCTTTTGAAGCTCTCCTTGAGTGTGTTTTCCACTTGTCTCCCTTGTGCATGTATCTTACCCTGCACTTTGTGTTACTCTCTTTTGCTTGACTGCTTCTCTCTCTTGTGGTCAACAGTTTGCCTCTTCACTTGCTTTCCCCCAACCATATGTTGCTTTTACTCCCACCCTTCACCAGATGCTTTTGCATCCCTTTGCAGGTGGCTTGGCATTCCTCCCACAATCCCCAGTGTTGCTTCACTGTTTCCACAACCTCCCCTGTGTTACTTCCGCTTAACCCCACCGTGCCCCATGTTTCTTTGCCATATGGAAGAGGTGTGGCGCCGCGGCTAGGGTGACTGACTCCGGAATCTGGGGATTACTGTTCGATCCCCGGCACCTACGGCAGATTAGCCCAGCACCATGTGACTCTGGGCAATAGCTTGCTTAATCTTCCCAACGGCCCTCAGCGCCTAGAGACCCTTACGGGTGATTGTGCGCTTTACAAATGTGGATTATATATGCCCACACCAGGGTTCGAATCGGGGTAACACGCGGGTGGACGGCGTCCCCCCACTTATTTTACCAGGAGGACGCCGTCTAGCCCTGCCAAACAGCTAGACTTCACTTTTTGGCCTCTCTGGCACGAGATCGGAGCTCACAGCACGCTGCTCATGCGCTGGCTTCTCAGATGCAATCGCATCTACGGAGTGAGTGAGGGGAGGCAATGAGCCCGATGGTGCAAGCCACCTTTCGTGACGTCACTTCCTGTCGTGAGGTGACTTCCGGTGACAGTGTCCCCGCACTTCTTTTTTTGGGACTTGTGCCCTGGCCCACACCCGCCCCATGTTGTTTCTCTGTGCCCCCACTCTCTCCATGTTGCTTACGCACAGGGCAAAAGTCCTAAAAAAGAAGTGGGGGGACGCTGACATCACTACAGGAAGTGACGTCACGAAAGGCGGCTTGCACCATCAGACTCATTGCTTCCCCTCGCTCACCCCTTAGATGCGATTGCATCAGAAAAGCCAGCGCGTGAGCAGCGTTCTGAATGAGCTCCAATCTCGCCCCAGAGAGGCCAAAAAGTGAATGTGTTGCTCCATTTGCTCCAGTGACCGAGCTCCTGGTAAAATAGGTGGGGAGACGCCGTCCACCCGCGTGGTACCCCGACTTGAGCCCTGCTTACGCACCCCCTGCCTGCCCAACAGCTTTAAACAAAGCTTTTTCCTTTTTCTTTTTCCTTTTTCTTTTTCTTTTTCCGTGTTAGATCCGTAAACATTTTTTTAAAATAGCGCCTGGGTCAAAGACTTTTAAAAAGAAACTTTAGTCATGTTGCACAGCATCACAGTTGCTGTGCAGTGTGGCTAAGAACCATTGTCAAATCTAATAGGTCATAAATCTATCAATGTCAAATCTAATAGGTCATAAAAGTGAGACCTATTGGCTGTGTTGATAATAATCTTCCTTTGTTTACCTTCACTGACATACTAATTCTCCCTCTTATTCCTTTGTCCTTCTATTTCCGGGTCTGAGTGCAGTCCCATTAGCAAGATACCAAGTAGAAACTGTGCAAGAATTTTCAGGGTTCCAAGCAAAATACAGTTTTGTTCCTGGAGCACTCCCTGTCCACTGATCAAATAGCTTTTTAATTTTTTTTCTGCTAATTTTGGGCCACCCCCAGATGTGCCCAGCCCTACTGCCTAGGGTCACCTTATGGAAGTGCCAGCTCTGGTACCCGCACTTATTTAGGCCTGTTAATAAACAGACATGCAGAGCAACAGCTGCAAAAGCACTGCACTGAATGCGGCAGCTGGTGCTTACGCAAGCACATTTGTTCTGCAACATCAGTAAAGTTTTTTTTAGCTTTTAAAGACTACTACAGGGGCAGGGAGATGGCATAACCCTGTTTCCTGCAGCTGAGGCAGTTCATAGTCATTAGGCCCTAAACAGTTTTGAGGCATGTTGCTCACCCACTGGTTTTACAAATGGGTGTGGGTTATAGGAACAGGGCACATCATCACAATTAATAAGGTAGTTAATAGGAGAGAGTGAGAGAAATAGTAAAAAAGTGTGAAAAGTAATGGAGAGGAAAGTGAAAAATGGGAGCTAGAGACAGAATGAGGCGACATGTGTTTTACAGCTTAACACGAATGCACTGTGGAAGGATCGGGGTCAGATTTACTTACATTTCACGCAATGCAGGGCCGTAAGCAAAGCTGCGTGCTGTCTCGCACCAACTGAAGCACACTTGTGCAACCGTGCTAGAGTGCCTGTTTCATAGGCAGGCTTGTTTTTGTGCAGGAAGAGATACCTTCCTACACAAAAACAATCTTTAAACCCTTCACTGCGGGGGATATTCCCCCGCTGTGCTGGGGGGGAGGGGGGCGCGCACAGCGCTCACATGCTCATGAGGAGCTGAGCTCGTCATGGGTCACGGTGCTCCTGTGCTCATGACGAGCTCAGCTCGTCAAGGCCACACCCGTTCCCGTGGAACGCTCAGCACAGCAGGGGAATTATCCCCGCATGCGAGCGTTCCACGGCTCATGACGAGCTGAGCTCGTCATGAGCAACAGAGAGCCGTGGCTCATGACAAGCTGAGCTCGTCATGAGCATTCAAGGGGTTAAAGGCATTTTCCTCTTTCTGTGTGTGCTACAGAACGCAGCTCATTGCGCTTGGTTCAGTTCGGTGTCGCGTTGTAACACAATCCCAGATTTAATAGCTTTAGTAAATCTGGGAATGCAACAAAATCCATGGTTGGATGCATGGAATGAAATGAGAAAAACAAGGACCCCCTGGGTAGTAGTGAAAACAGACTCCTAGGAGGAGGATGTATTTTTTGACCTGTATGTTTATAATATACAAGAAATGTACCTTATATTTGTCTTTTTTATATATATACTTCCAGATAACCAACTGGGACTCCTGAGGAAGGCGTTTTCCGCCGAAACGCGCATCGAGTTCTTATTCGCCATTGCACTTTAGGCACCACTTATGATTTAGGGTGTCCTTTTTATTGAATTGTTTACATTTCCTGTTCTTTAAAAAAAAATATGTATTACATGTATATGTTTTGACTAATGTATGTACATGCTATGATATTTGCAAAACCTCATCATATAGTCTGAATTTTGCTCAGGTCCCTATATGATTTTTACTATGTCAATTAAAAATATGTTTGTTTTATAAATTTACTTCTTGAATGTTCCTTTTGCTATTGGGTCAGATCAATTGTTTGCCTATTAGTTAGACGGCCTAGGGAATTTGTTCACATAATGGATGCATGGAATGCTCATGCTTCACCCACGGAACACCTCCATATCGCAAAGTAACGCAAGGCAGTGCTACACGCTGCCTTGTGTTACTTTTGGAGAAAAATCTCACACAAATCTGCTTTGATTGGCTTTGTAAATCACAAATAACATTTTGTGTTGCGGCTCCACCACTTTTTGTTGGTAAATCTGCCCCCCCGCCCTCATTTTACTGCATCATTCAAATTAATGCAAGAAATCACAATGGTGCAGGTCAATTCAGAGCACTAAAGGGCAGAGTGCGTTGGATTGCTGCTTGTGATTGTGATCCACTTGGCATATCTGTGTTGAATTCAATCAGTCATGCAACAAAGCAGTGCAGCCTGAGATACCGCATTGTTGTTTGAGGCCGTACTCTGTAAGACACTATTGTGTGATGATAGCGCTGTAAGTTCTGGCACATCTGCGGGTTAACTTTGTGATGACCGGATGTGGTGAAGCGGCCTGAGCTACTGACTGTGAGCTGGGGATCCGGGTTCTAGTCTGGACGTTAGCACAACATCCTGTGATTCTGGGCATATCGCTTAATCTCGCCGTGCCCATGGACAGCGCCTGGATACCCTCGCAGGCGATAATCTGCGCTATATAAATCCACAATAAACATGCATGTGTAGACCGAGATACAACTCTGCTTTCTGATGACAAAGCAAGCAGATGATGTCACTTGAAAGATGTTGTTGTACTACTTTATTCGATATTTACATATCATAAAAGTACAAACAATACAAACATAAAAACACGTGATTTAAAAAGTAATACATTCATTTCAATTTAATCCATAATATAAAAAGATAGAATTCGAGGTATTTACATTTAAAGCAGAGAAAGTCAAATAATACATTTACAGCAGTGGATATATCCAACAATGTGACTGACCAAGCCTAGCTTCTATCATCATTTAACAGTCTAGTACGGATAGACCACGCGCTAGCTAGATACTTAGCGACCCCGCATACAACTTAGAGAGATGTAGTATCCGATAAAAGAATACGCAAGGCAAGATGTCTCTATTGCCTAAAGCACTCGTAGGATATGTTCTCTTTTAAGCGATAGTTGAGCTCTCTGAAGACAAAGTCTCGCCCAGCCATGTCCATCCCTTCTGGTTAGACTCTTTCCTCACTTTGAAGTCCCCCTCTTCATGTTTCCTCCAAGGCTGGACTGGCCATACCTGGCATTTGGTGTTTCCCTGGGAGGCTGGAAGAGCAGTGCAGCAGTGTTAAAAGCTCTGAAAAGTTGCTTATATAGTCAGCACTTTTGGGCAACAATAAAAATGTTGGTAACTATGGTGATTAATGTTCCTGCTGGAGAGAGGTGGGAGTTTTTCCTAGTGGCAGTTTTGACTCACCTAAGGTAGCACAGAGGGTTATTATGCCTGCTGCAAAGAAAGTGTACCATGCATATCAAAGAACAAAACTTTATGTGCATAGCTCAGTGAGTTACTGCTTTTGTCATAGAGATTTGTTTTGTTACTGTGCAATTTATGAGTTACAATCATATGACTAGAGCAGTCAAGCTTGAAGCTGCAGAACCGGGTTCGAGTCTCAGCAACAACGCTCAACATCCTGTGATTCTGGGTAAATCACTTGATCTCCTTGTGCCTAAGAAAAATTAATGTGTCCATCTGTAATGAAACTGGTGCTCGTGTAAAGCGCTCTGATACCCGATGTCTCGGGTCTAGTTCTCGCTCTATAAAACTCTATAAAAAATGCAGGTACAAAAAAATTAAACACAAGGCAGCGAACTTTGATGTAAAACGGATGAGAGACAGAGATACCCGTTTAGAGGTTGAACTCCTTAAATGTTGAACCAGAGACCTGGGGCCAATGCCGGCAACCTCGCTTCATCAAAAAGTGTTATCCTTGACAAAAAAAATTATTTCACAGAGCCTTTTTTTCCCTTAACTGTCACTTATGACAACACCTTCAGATGTGTCACCTCGTGATGTGCCGTCTACAAACGCCTCTTGTGTTTAGTACACTATATTGTTGCTGCACAATAGGAATTTAAGCTGCATATAGGGTACAACTGACAAGTGACTTGCCTCTTAGTACAGTAGTTGAATTGTTGTCAGGGTGGGGGAAGGGGGGGCATGGATATGTCTACGTATATGTTGGGGAAAAAATCTCTTTAACTGAATGTTTTTCTATATAGTGATATAATCTGAAGTCCCAAGGTGAAACGCTTCTGATTGTTAACGAAAAGAAGTCGCTTGATTTTTCAAGTGGCGTAATCATATTTTTATTTGACGTTTGCTGCATAATTTACATGCCACAAATGATCAGGTCTGGGCTCGCGCAAGGGCTGTCAGAGCCAGGCCAGGCCAGACCCTTGGCTCGGCTCTAGCTCTGCTCTGCCTCCTGTTAATTTCTTGGCTCGCCCACCTCTACTATGGACTAATGGTCTTTATTATTAAAGGATATAAAGATAATTCTGATTCTTATTATAAAAGCCTATATGATATTGTGATGATATTCATGCGCAGTACACAGGCGGGCAACTAGAGCCAAATTTCGGGGGGGGGGGGGCGAAGAATATTTCGGGAGGGGAGCTAATTCAAACAACCATAGACAGAGTGGCTGTAAGAAGGGGTGAAAACATAACAAAAGCCTAATTTAAAAGTAAATGGTCCTAATGGTCTTTTAAAGACCTGTTAAGTACTCGGGTGCTGCTGCAATTCAATTGTCGCCAGCCCGCAAAGCTGTGTCAGCCGGGGCTGACACACACGACGGGGGGGGGACGGGGGGCGGGGGGGGGGGGGGGGGGGCTGAAGCCCCGTGAGCCCAATGGGTGTTGCGCGCCTGGCAGTACACACCCAGATTGGTAGCGTTGTGCAAAGCACCTAAGCAAACAAGCATTGGAAATGCAATAGGTCTCGCAGCATTAGAGTTAGTGCTTTTAGAATTGTTTATGGGTTTTTTTGTAAATCTTTAGCATTTTTGTTTCCTGTAGCCAATGCTAAAGAATTAAAAAAAAAAGCCATAAACATTTCTAAAAGCTCTAACTCAAATGCTCCGAGACCTATTGCACTGTGTGAGGGTGAGGGGTTGAGGGTGAGTGAGGGTGAATGAGGGTGAGGGTGGGTGAGGGTGAGTGAGGGTGAGGGGTTGAGGGTGAGTGAGAGTGAGGGTGAGTGAGGGTGAGGGTGAGTGAGGGTGAGGGTGAGTGAGGGTGAGTGAGGGTGAGGGTGAGGGTGGGTGAGGGTGAGTGAGGGTGAGGGTGAGTGAGGGTGAGTGAGGGTGAGGGTGAGTGAGGGTGAGTGAGGGTGGGTGAGGGTGAGGGTGAGTGAGGGTGAGTGAGGGTGAGGGTGAGTGAGGGTGAGGGGTTGATGTTGAGGGGTTGAGGGTGAGAGGGTGAGTGAGGGGTTGAGGGTGAGTGAGGGTGAGGGTGAGTTAGGGTGAGGGGTTGAGGGTGAGTGAGGGTGAGGGGTTGAGGGTGAGTGAGGATGAGTGAGAGTGAGGGTGAGTGAGGGGTTGAGGGTGAGTGAGGGTGAGTGAGGGTGAGGGTGAGGGGTTGAGGGTGAGTGAGGGTGAGTGAGGGTGAGTGAGGGTGAGGGGTTGAGGGTGAGTGAGGATGAGTGAGAGTGAGGGTGAGTGAGGGGTTGAGGGTGAGTGAGGGTGAGTGAGGGTGAGTGAGGGTGAGTGAGGGTGAGTGAGGGTGAGTGAGAGTGAGAGTGAGGGTGAGGGGTTGAGGGTGAGTGATGGTGGGTGAGGGTGAGTGAGGGTGAGGGGTTGAGGGTGAGTGAGGGTGAGGGTGAGTGAGGGTGAGGGGTTGAGGGTGAGTAAAGGTGAGTGAGGGTGGGTGAGGGTGGGTGAGGGTGGGTGAGTGAGGGTGAGTGGGGGTGAGTGAGGGTGAGGGTGGGGGGGGTGAGTGAGGGTGAGTGAGGGTGAGTGAGTGTGAGTGAGTGTGAGTGGGGGTGAGTGAGGGTGAGTGAGGGTGAGTGAGGGTGAGTGAGGGTGAGTGAGGGTGAGTGAGGGTGAGTGAGGGTGAGTGAGGGTGAGTGAGGGGGTGAGTGAGGGTGAGTGAGGGTGTGAGGGTGAGTGAGGGTGAGTGAGGGTGGGTGAGTGAGGGTGAGTGAGGGTGAGGTGAGGGTGAGTGAGGGTGAGTGAGGTGAGTGAGGGTGAGTGAGGGTGAGGGTGATGAGGGTGAGTGAGGGTGAGGGGTGAGTGAGGTGAGGTGAGGGTGAGGGTGAGTGAGGTGTGGGTGATGGAGGTGAGTGAGGGTGAGTGAGGGTGAGGTGAGGGTGAGTGAGGATGAGTGGTGAGTGAGGGTGAGTGAGGGGTGAGGGTGAGGGTGAGTGAGGGTGAGTGAGGGTGAGTGAGGGTGAGTGAGGGTGAGTGAGGGTGAGTGAGGAGTGAGTGAGAGTGAGGGTGAGGGGGGGTGAGTGATGGTGGGTGAGGGTGAGGGTTGAGGGTGAGTGAGGTGCTGTCTTGAGCGAGTGAGTGAGGCTGAGGGGAGGTTGAGGGTGAGGGTGAGTGAGGGTGAGTGGAGTGAGGGAGTGAGGGTGGTTGAGAGGGTGAGTGAGTGAGGTGTGAGGGTGAGTGAGTGAGGGTGAGTGAGGGTGGTGAGGTGAGTGAGGGAGGGTGAGGGGTGGAGGTGAGTGAGGGTGAGTGTGGGTGAGTGAGGGTGAGGGAGGTGAGTGAGGGTGAGTGAGGGTGAGTGAGGGTGAGTGAGGGTGAGTGAGGGTGAGTGAGTGTGAGGGTGTGTGAGGGTGGTGAGTGAGGGTGAGTGGGGTGAGTGAGGGTGAGTGAGGGTGAGTGAGGTGAGGCTGAGCGGTGAGTGAGGGTGAGTGAGGGGGTGAGTGAGGGTGAGTGAGGGGTGAGGGTGGTGTGAGGTGGGTGAGGGTGTGAGGGTGAGTGAGGGGTGGTGAGGTGCGGTGAGTGAGGGTGAGTGAGGGTTGAGTGAGGGTGAGGTGGGGTGAGTGAGGGGTGTGAGTGAGGGTGAGTGAGGTGTGAGTGAGGGTGAGTGTGGGTGAGTGGGGTGAGTGAGGGTGAGTGTGTGAGTGTGGTGAGTAGTGGGTGAGTGTGAGTGTGAGTGGGGTGAGTGTGGGTGGTGTGGGTGAGTGAGGTGTGAGTGAGTGTGAGTGAGGGTGGTGGGGTGAGTGGATGAGGGAGGGTGTGTGAGGGTGAGTGAGGGTGCGTGAGGTGAGGTGAGTTGGGGTGAGGGTGAGGTGAGTGTGTGTGAGGTGTGTGAGTGAGGGAGTGAGGAGGTTGAGGGGGTGAGGTGTTGTGGGGTGGGTGTGGGTGAGGGTGAGTGAGGGTTGAGGGTGGTGTGGGTGAGTGAGGGTGAGTGAGTGTGTGAGGGTGGTGTGAGGTGAGGGTTGAGGTGAGTGGTGTGGTGGGGTGAGGGTGTGGGTGAGTGAGGGTGAGTGGGGTAGGTGATGTGTGGGTGAGTGTGGGTGGGAGGGTGAGGGTGAGGGTGAGGGGTGGTGGTGAGGGTGTGTGAGGGTGAGTGAGGGTGAGTGAGGGTGAGGTGGGGTTGAGGGGTTGAGGTGGGGGTTGAGGGTGAGGGGTGAGGGTGAGGGGTTGAGGGTGAGGGGTTGAGGGGGGGGTTGGGTTGAGGGGTTGGTGGTGAGGGGTTGAGGTGAGGGTTGAGGGTGAGGGCTGCTGCTGGCATCTGGCGAGAAAACTCTATGCAGCGGCAAAACAGCCTGAGCAGACCCAGCGGTTGGCCATATCCAACGAAGGAGCGCACTGGCGGCGACGTCCTGCTTCAGGCTGGCTCTCCCAGGATGGTAGCCTGGTGCAGTGCAGTCCTATTGTGTTGCACCTCCGCCTCTGGTCTAATCCCCGTTCTGCTATCTTGGAGCGAATGGCAGCATGTGAGGCCACCGGGCTAGATGACCGAAGGTCATGGCTCACCTGAGTTGCATGAGGGAGCTTACAGGCCGGAGAGAAATCGTGGCGCCTTTGGACTGGACTCAGCAGCCTCGACACTTGGGGAGGGGCAGAGGCAGCGAGTACACACTTTGGGGAGGATCCCATTACTAACAGAGCACAGCAGAGGACGTGGTGCGGGCCGCTGCTCGGGCCCCCGTATACCAGAGCTGAACAGTGAGCACACACGGACGCTAGGAAGTGAGGCCAGAGATAATACGCTGCTCTTTGTCTATCTAAAAAAAAACAAGCGAAAGGATCGGAGACACGGCGGGTAAAATAAACAAAAAAAGAAGCCGGAGGGAAGAGAGGGGAGGGGGGAGGAGAAATGCGACACGGCGGGAAGGGGAGGGGGCGGAGCGGGTCAAATCAACAAACAAGCCGGAGGGAAGAGAGGGGAGGGGGGAGGAGAAATGCGACACGGCGGGAAGGGGAGGGGGGCGGAACGGGGGAGGGGGCGGAGAGGGGAGTTTGGAGCAGCGTGTAAGGGTTCTGATGTAGAAGCGGTGCTCACGGCTCAGGGTGCCTCATTGTGCGATAACAATGAGAACAGGAAGTTGAAAAGCACAAGACATAGGCGTGGAGACTGCGGCTCGGTTTCTCATACAGGAAAGTCAACAAGGGAGGAGAGGAGGAGGGGGGAGGAGAGTAGGGGAGGCACGGCCTAGCGGCCGTGCAATCAAGTAGTGAGGGGGGCGGAGCTGGGGGAGGCTGTGGAAGAGAGTAGGCAAGGCGACACGGCGGGAGGGGGCGGAGCGGGTAAACAAAGACGGACATGCACGCGCCGTGACTTTTAAGGTCAATGCGCATGCGCATAAGCTTAATGCGCATGCGCATTGACCTTAAAAGTCACGGGCACTGCAAGGAATCGCCACGATTCCTTGCAGTGTAGATAAAGAGTGGATAACTCGCAATACTCTCGCCTTGCTCGATGCGCATGCGCATCGACAGGCGAGACCTAATAAAGGGCATTCACAGCACGGCCCACAGCTTGCTTTACTGAAAAGTAACCTCCGTGTGCAGTGAGTGAATGAGATCAGGGCATGGGGAGCATTACGAGGTGATTATATGGCCTTTGACATTGAGCCAGATCACTGTTTTTCCCTCACGTTTGTTCAGCTGCGGAATGCTTGTTCACTGAGCGTGAAATCCCCTTAAGCTGAACGCGGCGCGGCCTCTGTGCTTTCTGCTTCCGCAGGCTGGAGTGGGGGCTCACGCGCCGCTGGCTCCCGAGCACCTCATTGTCTCTGCCCGTCAGGCGCGCCTGGCGCGAGCTTAGTGCCAGAGCTCTGGGATTGGCTGAGAGGAGCGGGGAAGTCGGGGTCAAGCCAACGTCAAGCTTCCGGCATCTAGGGTTCAGACATCCACTGGTGGCTGAGATAGTTCAAAGGGCGGGGGTTTGTCAATATAAGGCGTAGTCTCGGAGCACCAGTGATGGCTGAGAATGTTTAAAAGGCAGGGGCTGCTCGGTAAATTCTTGCCTGTCGTCAGCGTTGTGTCAGTGCTACTAGAGTGTCTCAGCTACTCCAGAGCCAGAGTCTGTTCATCACAACGCTTGCCTGTCTTTAGCATGGCGTCAGAGTTTACCAACAGTAGCTGAGATCTACCAGAAGGCTAAGACTACTCACATTAAGGCCTTCCTGGCCTCTGCATGGAGTCAGAGCTCTAGTAGAGGAGGCATAAAACTTTCACAAGAATCAGGCTTCCAAGTACAACCTTTGATTAACCTCAGCACAGCATCACAACCACAGGGTTGTCTAAAGGAGTTCATAGCCGGGTCTGGTGGCTCAGTGGACTAATGTGTCCACTGCAGGGGCCTGTGTTCGACCTCATGGTCACAGGTTCAAATCCCGGCAGGCCTTTCATCCATCTGAGGTCGATAAAATGAGTACCATTGAGTTGGGTAACAATAAACATCTGTTATTTAGTGCCAAGATGCCTCAGGTGAACGTGCGCTTTACAAACACACATGTTATGATATAAGCCAGGGCCTGCTCATTTGCCTTGCTTCGGAATGGTCATTGGGGCTTCAGTGGTTCCTGCGCTGTTTCTGAAGGCAGGCTCTGCTCACATTAAGACCTGCCTGGCTTCGGCGCAGTGTCAGAGCTCCAGTGGTGCTTCAAAACTCTCACAAGTTGGGGGATACTTAGTATGAGCCCTGGTTGACATCATCTTACTAATAAAGCTACAGTTATTTATGGCGGGGGCTGCTCTGTGTATGGCTTGTCTGACCTCCACTTGTGTGCAAAGCACTATGGGTGGCTAAGGTCTTCAGAGGGCAGAGGCTGGCTTGACCATACCTAGATTCCAGAGCCACCTGGGTGCCTAAGGGACACCCGGACGGTGTCTAAGGTAGCACATATGGCATAGGCTGCTCTGTGTAAGGCTCACCTGAAACCCACTTAGTTCCAAAGTTCTATGGTTTTATTATGTGGAGAAGTGTGGCTCAATGGTTAGAGCGGCAGACCCTGATACAGAGGTCTAGCCCGGGACCAGGGTTCAATTCCCCGCCTCGGCGGGTCTTGGGCTCAAAAATTCCACGGACCTGATAATTCTCGCCTCGGTGCCTATTCCAATCATGGAGTCCCACTCTGCAACTCTGGGCAATAGCTTGCTTAATCTCCACAACGGCCCCCACAACGCTAAGGATGCCTGGCCTCCACCTTGGGGGTGCCCAGGAGTGGACGCCTCACAGGGAAAAGCCAGGATGGGTTCCACAGCGGTATTCGTACAAGCGCCTTGAGACCCTTGCAGGTGAGTAGTGCGCTATACAAGTATCAATTTACAATTTTACAATTTACTATTTTATTATGCAGTTTGCAAGGGACGTGGTGTTGTTCCCAGAGCTTAGTTTAGTGCCAGAGTCACACTGCCTTATATAAATGGTTAAAAAAAAACATGGAGCTAGATCCATGTGCATCTCCCAACAAACTAGCAAACGTAGTAGAGCGTCACAGGGTAATGAAAGAGTTAGGGAACATTTGTTCAATGACAATAAACTAATTACTGATCCAGAGAGGTGCATCTCCCAAAACTTTGACATCATGATGGCAAGATAAACATTATCAAACGTGATGGACCAATCTAACAGGATTCCTCTTGTCATTGTCCCACTGTCAATTATGGATCCAAGTTCACTAACCACTGGGGCGAGGGTCATCTCCATAACTCTCATGGGGCGGAATCCAGGTTGCCATGGTCTTAAAATTTGATTTTGCCTTCAAAGAAGTTGTTGAAGAAAATCTGCTGACACGCCTTCTTGAAGACTGAACAGGAAAAATCAAAGTCTGTAAATGACAGAGTCCAGTGACATGAGGTGCCCGTGCACCTGCTGAGCATAAATGGTCATATTTGTACGTTCATAAAACAAATTTATAGGTGTTTACAGACTCTGCATGTGCTCTCACTTGTGAGAGATATTGTATTTAACAAGGGGCTTGCAGTCCGCCCATTGATTAACATTTGTTAGCTTTACTATCACTCTGTTTTGCTGCTTTCTAATTCACCAGTGCCTACTGGCTTCACTTTCTCTTCTTTTGGTTGGAGCAAGGACCAAGTACTCATTGTGTCAGCTTGATTGCTGTTCTTCTACTGATGGCGTTGTGATTGGAGTACTACTTTTATTTTTTCTTCTTTCCTTTCGTCCCGGTTGCCATTTGTAACTATGTTTTACTGTGCCACACACACTTAAAAGAAGCATTTTTCTCCTTTGAAATCAATGTTTATTGTGACAACAGATGTTATCTGCTTTTATTGTGAGAACCGATTCCAACTGCTTCCACGTGTGTTTTCATTAAGGCATGGGCTCAATTGCTTTCTTTTTGTGATTGGATTTTTTGCAAAATGTCTTTTTTTTTCATTTTCAGGCATGGGGAGATTAATTTGCTCAGAGTCATAGGGGTGTTGTGCTAAGACCTAACAAGCATTGACAAAGCCAATAAGTCTCGCCTTTGAGAGTATTGATGCTGCCTTTGCCTTTTGTTCATGCTGTACAGCATGGAAATTGCTGACTTTGGCAATGATTTGTTGGCATGTTGTATAGCAGTGTGCTTGCTGTGGAGTATGGCTAAAAATAATAATAAAAAATAGACTATGATGCATCTAGCACTAATGCACTTAAGAAAAGTGCATTTGCCGTGACTACATCATAGCACTTTCTTAAATTTGTTTTAGCCACATTGTAATGCATCTGTACTGCTGTACAGCATTGCTACAAAACAATGCTAAAGCTAAAAGCTCTCACAGGAAAGACCTTTTGGTTTTGTCATTGCTTGTTCCCTACTCGTGGCAGGCCATAAATTGGTTTTTTTTCAGCAACCCTGAGAGCCACACTTTGAGAGTTCTCAGATTTTTTTTTATAAGAAGCAGGTTGAGAGGTATGTTTCTGTCAATAACGTCACATGTGCCTGATATAAAGTCACTAGGGGCATCATTAATATTTGAATGTACTTCTGACTGAGCAAAAAGAGCAATTGGTTGTTCACTTGATATTGTAAAGTTTATTTTCTGCCAGTTTCACGTAAAAAGTGCCGGAATTGCCTGCAGCTTAAAATAGTCTAGTTACAAAGATAGGAAAAAGGTAACAAAGTGATCTGTCCTAAGTAGGTGAAGGACATTTGCAACTAACTCTTGGTGAGAAGATAATGAAGAGTTTTTCTGGATCTTTTTCTATTATTCTAAATCATGCTGTTCTCAATTTATGTTTCTTCATGCAAATATGCGTTGCAAATATTGGCTCCAGCAAAGATCTGGCTCATGGAGACAATGGCTCCAACATAAATCCAATACATGCAAACAGTGGCTCCAGTGTAGATCCAACACATGCAAATAATGGCTCCAACGCAGATCCAACACATGCAAACAATGGCTCCAATGCAGATCCAACACATTCAAACAATGGTTCCAATGTAGATCCAACACATGCAAACAATGGCTCCAACATAGATCCGACATATGCAAACAATGGTGCCAACGTAGATCCAACACATTCAAACAATGGCTCCAACGCAGATCCAACACATGCAAACAATGGCTCCAGCATAGAGTCAACACATAGGAACTATGGCTCCACTGCACATCGAACGCATACAAACTATAATTCCAATGTGGATCCAACACCTGCAAACAATGGCTGCAATGCGGATCCAGCAAACGCAAACAATAGCTCCAATGTGGATCCATCTCATGCTCACAATGGCTCCAACCTAGATCCAAGGCAGATGATATATTTGCTCTGTCCAGTGATTTAGCCTCTTATAGATGTTTGGGAGCTGTACACCCCGATGTCACTGACTACCCGACACAGTTACCAAGGTCCACCCTTGCGTTTTACCACTCTCCATGTTACTTTGAAATTGCATTAAAGGTGTCGCATAGCATAACCCTTCTGAGGATTTTCATCTGTTCAGTATCTCTTTAACAGCACAGAATGTCAAGCAGGCCTCACAGTTTTTGTCTATCCTAGAGTTGCACTTGTATAGCTGTGTTTGATTGTTTCCTGTTATTTATGCAACATGTACATTCTGTTTACGTAAACACCCTGTGAATACAGTGATAACTAGCCTCTAAGCTGTTGTTCCTCTCCTGAGAAGTTAGCACACAAAGGGCACGTTGGCTTGCTGCATGGACATGCCAAGCCGCCAATGAGTCCCATGTCTTGGCTTTTTAGCCAAAGTTGTTTTGCATGTAGGGACTTTTAACTTCCAAACTTTATATGATGAAACTACAAATTCCAGCAAGCGCCACGACTGAGAGTAGGCCTCACCAATGACATGTAGGAGCTTGACATGGGTGGGATTAATATGTCCTTATAGCCTACTGGGTTATAGCGGTTGTTAACAGCCCTGAACCCAGGTTATAGCTTATAACGAGGAAGAGGGCCTTTATCAACTGGTGCCATTATCAACTGGTATAGCCCAATACAGAAGGGCAACGAGGCTCTTAGAACATTCAACTGACTGAAGTTAGAATGTTCTAAATAAAAAAAGGGAGAATAATTAAGACAAACATTGGAATGGTGGAGCAGAAGGCTTAGACCAGTCATGATTAAACCTGAGCTACTTCATTGTCTTCAGTGGAGCGCCCAACATTCCAATGTTCTAAAACAATTTAAAGGCCCTCGTTGGACAGACCTGCCTACTTTCTGGATATAGGCACTTGCTATCTGTCCTTGAAAGTCTGCAAGTTATATTTTGTCACAAACATGGACGCCAGGGGTCTCAGATGGGACCCCTGGATTGCCTCTTGCTACCCTTGGCACTGCTTTTGTGACCCCCGGCCTCAGAGGTGGCAAAATCAGTGCCTGGAACACAGGGACAGCTCTTCCCAATTGACGCTGGTTGGAGCTTCACTTGCCTAGTTTCTGTAAAAAACGTGATTATACTAATAGTGAACAATATGATTCACTATTGGTGTAATAAAAAATGTAGTACGTTAGATGGAATATGACCCTATCTGGAAGCTAATGTAAGTTAAAAAAAATGCTGTTAAATACATTCTGTATGCATGCTTATGGGTGCGAGTGTGTTCATGTGTGCCAGAGTGTGTGAATGTGTTAGTGTGTGAGTCAAAGTAAAGTTCAAATAATGTGCAATGTACTTCCGCCACCATAGTATTTGGTGAATTAACGTTCATAGTAACAAGGTATTCTAAATGCTTGCCCCATATATACCTGGTGATTGACTGTGGTCCTCTTCACCAATGTCAATAATCAGTGTGTGGATATAGGTCACAAGCCCAGGCTGGAGAGTTAACTCCATTTATTAGGGCAACTAGTAAAGCATTATCTATATTTACAATGCATCTACCTTCTCGTACATACCACCACGTGCATATATTTTTTGCAGGAAATAGCCTTTAAAACTCAGACTTTAGCATGCATGCCGTTTCCCTGCTAGCTGAACAACAATTGCCTTAACCACACGTATGTATGTGAGCCTTAATCATGCGTATGGTTGGTAAAGGCAGTTGGGGTTCTAGCTGTCTGAGCTGACGAGCAGAGGAACCAGAAGGATCGCTGCAGGAAGGACCAGGATTCAGCACAATAAGTTGGGATGGGGCCCGAAGCGGGTGGTTTAGGGGTGGGGGTGGATTTTAAGGCTCTGGTGAGGGACTGTGGGGGAGCTCACCCAAGAAGCTCTGGGGCTAGGGATCACTCTTTTGTGAATATCCCTGCTC
This sequence comes from Lissotriton vulgaris, assembly GCF_964263255.1. Classification (NCBI taxonomy): domain Eukaryota; kingdom Metazoa; phylum Chordata; class Amphibia; order Caudata; family Salamandridae; genus Lissotriton; species Lissotriton vulgaris. The sequence goes on along the minus strand of NC_141700.1, from coordinate 677,643,487 downwards.
ATGCCCCCATCCACCCTCCTACTCGACTTCTCTGCACCAAGTAACTCGTCTGCAACACATCGCGCCATAGTACACCTCTGCAAGCAAGGGAATTTGGCAAATGCCCCGTGGGGATTGCCTCTAACTCGCGAGAGAAGTGTAGCCTCCCGAGTCTAGGCTGAGGCCGTTGCCGAAGTTCCACCACAGCTGCCACTGAGGGAATCTCTTTCGTTCCAGCCACTGTACCGAGCTCTCATTGTTGAATTGGTAATCTCTATCCAATATATGGAGAACACCACATCACCCTCCCTCCCACTGTCGAGAGCCGAGTGGTGCGGTTGCTCGAGGACCCGCTCCGCCCTCCAGCATTGCGTCTTGCCACCACATCACTGGAACAGATCGATAAAGGACAACCAACATCAGTTTGCAATCACAGTGGGTGAACTGAGTTTGGAATTAAGTGTTCAGATGCCGATTGAACGTTCTGACGATCTTCAGTTTTAATCAGCCTGACCCTAAGATGGTGACCATAGAGGATGTATGGGGTGTGCCTCACCTTCTCCTGTAGGGCTGCGCGATTGTATCATACAGCCTGAGCAAGTATTGCTGATGCGGTGCCTGAAATCTTATTAGGAATGCGCTATTGCAAAGTCAAGCTCATCTACGCAGTGATCCCCATGAGCTTAGAGCCTGACCTTAAGATGGCACCCATGTTTGTTAGATCTTGGCCCCTCTAACAAAAGATTTGTTCAGCTGTAACCTGACCTTAAGATGGCGTCCTTGTTTGCTAGACATCCCTGCCAGTGATTATGCTGAGATGGCGCCCGGGGGAGCTGAACGAAGATGCCTGGGCTTGTTGCGGGACCGATGTTCCTGGCCGGTGGTTGCAAGGACTCGGAGGCATCGTTCTGCGGCATTCTACCGTGTCGAAGGTGAGCTAATTAACCCCTCCCATGCTCATGCCGAGCTGAGCTCGTCATGAGCCATGGTGGTCGTGTGCTCATAATGAGCTGAGCTCGTCATATCGGGCAGAACTCTCGCACGCGGGGCTAATTCCCCCGCTGTGCTGAACGTTCTATGAAACCGGGTGTCGCCCTGACGAGCTGAGCTCGTCATGAGCACAGGGCCACTGTGGCTCATGATGAGCTGAGCTCATCATGAGCACCTGGTCGCTGTGCACGCCCCCGCCCCCAGCACAGCAGGGGAATTAGCCCCGCAGGCAAAGGGTTAACCCCACCCGGATGCAGCCGGCACTGAAAGCAGTCACAGGACATTTTCCTCTCGACAGCACTGCCTGGGGATGTGCACGCTTGCCTTACCGGCTGGAACTCCATGTGAAAAGGACCTTTTGACCTGGCACTGACACTGCATGAGTGACAATCCTGAGTGACCTGTGGCTGCACACAACTATTCTGTGCTGGTTAGGAGTGGGCCGGAAACACCAAACCTGTGCCGCTGAATGACCCCCTCACCTGACTTAATCGGCTGCGGTGAGACTGTGGGGGCTGACAATTGGGGGCTGACAAGCAATCTCAAATTAGGTGCCGAGATGACCCTGCATGGGGTTTGTTATTGGCAATGGACCGAGTATCTATGTGTCCCCATTTGGGTTTTGGTCCCGCTTGCTCTAACTTTTGTGACCCCATGAGACAATTTTCTTTCATTGCCGTTCTACCAGAACTGATCTGCTTCCCTGCCCCCTGCATTTCTTCTCCACTCCCTTATTCCCTCCTTCCTCTACTGGGGTCTTGATCTCCTATGTTTGATTATGCAACTGTTAACTAATGTAACCATGCAAATCTGTTATCCTTGTTATACCATGGGCGAAAAAACGAATCTGTTTGTAATTACTGCTGAACAAGAGTACCATTGGCCGTTACCCGGTGGAGCTGTCCTATGCAGCCTTTGAGGAGTCTGGCCATAGTTCACCCCCTCGGCCGTCACCAACCCAGCCAGACATTGGGTATTGTTTTTAAGGGTGCTTCACAGTATTGTCTATCTTTCACACTGACTGCCTGTTTCCCCTGAAGTCCCTTCCCCTCTGGTCTGCTTTACGCTATCTGCATTCCTTTTCACCCTGTTTACCTTTCCCCCTCTACCATCCATTCAACATAAGACATTTCTGTCTTTGCTTTGTAACTCGAAAATAACCTTTGTCATTGTGTAATCTCATGTTTTTCTACTGTCTGTTCTCACCGCGGAGTCCGAACAACCTTGGCCGATGCCCGGTGGAGCTGTCCTATGCAGCTATAGAGGAGTCTGGCTGGGTTCACCCCATCGGCCGTCACCTACCCAGCCGGACATTGGACATTGTTCTTAATGGTGCTTCACGGCCTTGTCTATCTTTCACTTTGACTGCTTGTTTGCCCTGAAGTCCCTTCCCCCCTCTGGTCTGCCTGGCGCTATCTGCATTCCTCTTTCCCCTGTTTACCTTTCCCCCTCTACCTTCCAATCAAGTTCAAGTTCAAGAATTTATAGAGCGCACTACTCACCCAGAGGGTCTCAAGGCGCTTGGGGAGGGGGTTCATTATTTATCGAATAGCCAGGTTTTAAGTTCTTTTCTGAAGGAGATGTGGTTTTGAGTAAGGCGGAGGTTAGTGGGGATTGAGTTCCAGGTCTTGGCCGCCAAGTAGGAGAAGGATCTACCTCCCATGGTGGATCTTTGGATACGTGGAATTGCGGCGAGGCCTTGATTGGATGATCTTAGTTGGTGAGTGGGTGTGTAGAAGGATAGTCTAGTGTTGAGGCATTCGGGCCCTAGTTTGTAGAGGGCCTTTTGTGCGTGGGTGAGAAGACGGAACGTTATTCTCTTGTTGACGGGAAGCCAGTGGAGGTCTTTCAGGTGGCCGGTGATGTGATCTTGGCGAGGGATGTCCAAAATGAGTCTTGCTGATGCGTTTTGGATGCGTTGGAGTTTTTTCTGTAATTTGGCTGTAATTCCGGCGTAGAGGGTGTTTCTGTAGTCTAGACGACTCGTAACCAGTGCGTGGGTGACAGTCTTTCTTGTCTCGGCGGGGATCCAGCGGAAGATTTTTTTGAGCATACGAAGTACGTTGAAGCAGGAGGATGAGACTGCGTTGACTTGATTGGTCATCGAGAGTGAGTCTAGGATGAAGCCAAGGTTACGTGCATGGTCCGTGGGTATGGGTGCTAGCCCCAGATCAGAAGGCCACCATGAGTCGTCCCAGGCAGAGGGGGATGAACCTAGGATGAGCACTTCTGTTTTGTCTGAGTTAAGTTTAAGGCGGCTGCCTTTCATCCATACGGCTACTTCTTTCATGCCTTCGTGAAGATTGGTTTTGGCGGTGTTGGGGTCTTTGGTGAGGGAAAGGATCAGTTGGGTGTCGTCAGCGTAGGAGATGATGTTTAGGTTGTGTTGACGCGCGATGGAAGCGAGTGGGCTCATGTAAATGTTGAAGAGGGTGGGACTGAGTGATGAACCTTGTGGTACACCGCAGATGACTTCGGTGGCTTCTGATTTGAAGGGGGGAAGTCGGACTCTCTGAGTTCTCCCGGCTAGGAACGAGATGATCCAGTCCAAGGCTTTTCCTTTTATGCCGACGTTGCTGAGGCGTTGCATGAGTGTGCTGTGACAAACAGTGTCGAAGGCGGCGGAGAGGTCGAGTAGAATGAGGGCCACTGTTTCTCCGTTGTCCAGTAGTGTACGGATGTCGTCTGTTGCTGCGATGAGGGCGGTTTCAGTGCTGTGTTTGGCTCGAAAGCCGGACTGTGAGGGATCGAGGGAGTTGTTGGATTCGAGGAAGGCGGCGAGTTGGCTATTGACAGCTTTTTCAATGACTTTGGCCGGGAATGGGAGGAGGGATATGGGGCGGTAGTTTTTAAGTTCGGAGGGGTCTGCTGTGGGTTTCTTCAGGAGGGCGCTGACTTCGGCATGTTTCCAGCTTTCGGGGAAGGTAGCAGAGATGAAGGAGCAATTGATGACATCACGGAGATGGGGTGCGATGATGGAGTCTGCTTTGTTGAAGATGTGGTGGGGACATGGGTCGGTTGGCGAGCCAGAGTGGATGGAATTCATGAGGCGGATGGTGTCTTCAGTGGTGATTGTGTTCCATGTGCTGAGGTTGTTAGAGGGCGGTTTAGGTTCTGAGGGGGGTGGAGAGGATTGTTTGTTGGAACTGTTTTCGAAGCTGTTATGTATGTCGGCAATTTGCAACGTTTTGTCTTTGCTACATAACGCGAAAATAACTTATGTTATCGTGTAATAGCATGTTTTTCGACTATCTGTTTCTCACCGCGGAGTCCGAACAACCTTGGCCGATGCCCGGTGGAGCTGTCCTATGCAGCTATAGAGGAGTTTGGCCCTGGTTCACCTACCCAGCCAGACATCTGACATTGTTTTCTTTGCCTCCGCGTTATGTTTCCTTCCCTCTAACTTTCTCTGATGTCTCTACTTGGAATCTGTAACTGAAGTAATTACGTAATCTTTAACTTGCTGATCCTCATGTAAAGCGCTCTGATACCTATGGGTCTAGCCAGCGCTATATAAAACTTTGCAAATAAATTAAGGTAGGATTTAGGGCATGGGGCTGAGTTTTAGGGCTTTCATGGCTTGGGGACAATTTTCAGGGCTCAGGGTTGGGTGAGCTGGGGTTGTTTTTTTGGGCTGGGGTCTGTTTTCTAGGGCTCAGGGTAGGAGGTCTGGGTAATTAACAGGGCTGGGGTGGGTAGATTAGAACGCAAGCGGGCCGGATTGTAGGGCTTAGGGCAGGGGTGGGATCTTTCTTTACCATGCATTTACCTTTACCAAAATGCCTTTACCACAAAATTCATTGTAAAGGCATCCGTGGGAAAGGCATGCATGGTAAAGACACAGTTGTAAAGACCCCGTCAGGGCCGGCTCTAGGCTCATGGTGGCCCTGGGCAGGGAGCGTAGGTAGGGGGCCCGGAAGAGGGGGTCCGGGCGGGGCGGAGCACGCAGGCCAGTAAAGAGTGGAGGGGGTCAGGGAGTTTAGAAGTGGAACAGAGCCGGAGGCCACCAAATCCCTGCCAGGGGCCACCACGCAAATATGTATCCATCCTCAGAGGATTAATATATTAAGGATATATATTGGCGTGGAGGCCCCTGGGGTTTGGTGGCCCTGTGCAGGTGCACAGCTTGCACATGCCTAGAGCCGGCCCTGCTCTCTGCGGAGATGTCTCACCCTAGTACAGCCTGTACATTTCACTGCTGAGATGTCTCACCCTAGTACAGCCTGTACATTTCACTGCTGAGATGTCTCACCCTAGTACAGCCTGTACATTTCACTGCTGAGATGTCTCACCCTAGTACAGCCTGTATATTTTAGTCTGCTATGATTTCTCACCCTAGTACAGCCTGTACATTTCTCTGCTGAGATGTCTCACCCTAGTACAGCCTGTACATTTCACTGCTGAGATCTCACCCTAGTACAGCCTGTATATTTTAGTCTGCTATGATTTCTCACCATAGTACAGCCTCTACATTTCACTGCTGAGATGTCTTACCCTAGTACAGCCTGTATATTTTATTCTGCTATGATTTCTCACCATAGTACAGCCTGTATATTTCTCTGCTGAGATGTCTCACCCTAGTACAGCCTGTACATTTCTCTGCTGAGATGTCTCACCCTAGTACAGCCTGTACATTTCTCTGCTGAGATGTCTCACCCTAGTACAGCCTGTACATTTCACTGCTGAGATGTCTCACCCTAGTACAGCCTGTACATTTCACTGCTGAGATGTCTCACCCTAGTACAGCCTGTACATTTCTCTGCTGAGATGTCTCACCCTAGTACAGCCTGTACATTTCACTGCTGAGATGTCTCACCCTAGTACAGCCTGTACATTTCACTGCTGAGATGTCTCACCCTAGTACAGCCTGTACATTTCTCTGCTGAGATGTCTCACCCTAGTACAGCCTGTACATTTCACTGCTGAGATGTCTCACCCTAGTACAGCCTGTACATTTCACTGCTGAGATGTCTCACCCTAGTACAGCCTGTATATTTGTGAAATGTCTCACACCCGCACAGCTTGCACACTTTACTCTGCTGACATGCCTCACTCCAGTGCAGTCTGCATGTTTTGCTCTGAAGAGATATTTCACACTGGTACAGCCTGTTCATTTGACTCTACTGAGACCTCTCACCCCAGTGCATTCTGCTCATTTTACTCCTCCGAGTGGTTAAGGCATGCATGGCTGTGTCATAAAACCATCTTCTTCATATATGTTCACAAGCTGACATGATCATCACTTATTTCTCGTTCACTCTCTCTTTATCTTTCCCTGTTCCTTTTCCTCCTAAACCCTTCACTTGTCTTTCACTTTCTCCTGCCTTATCATAATATCACCCCTTTTCTCTCTCTTTCCCCCTTTCAATGTTCCTCTGCCTCCATCTCCTTGCCTCTACGGTACATTTTTAAGCACGTCTGCATCAGCAGCTGCTCTGCGCTTGTATAAAGTTTCTAACACCCCTCCGGCCTCCGCCTGTCCCCCCACAATCACATCTGCTGTGGGCTCCTCATTTCACGAGGACAGCTGAGGCCCAAGACACACGGCAAGGGAGTAGGAGAAAGCGAAGCCCGTGCACGGGGATGTTCCGCGTGCACCTGATATGTCCCTGCAGTTGATGTCGTTTCGGCGCGAGGCTGTGCAGCGCGAGAGCTTGGAGCAGATGGTGCGAGACTGTGCGTGCCACCGATCTGTTATGTCCGGTGTGCGACACAATACACCTGCAGTGGACACCCTCTCACAAGTTCAAGCCACAACACACTTGCCGATATGCTGTTGGTATTTCAGAGTAGCTCTCTGGACTAATCCGGTTCTAAAACAGCAGGCAGAAAAAAAACATGCAGGGGAAATGACCCTAGGTTTCCTTGTCTTCTGCGAGTTTGTCAGTGCACGTGCATGTATAGTATTTACTGAGTATCACGGGGGACCGGAAGTGGATTTCCGTACTAAGATGGTTGCCAGGAAGAAGCAGAGCAAGGGGACTTCTGATTTGCAGAACATTTATTTTTGTGAACTAGGGACCAACTGTACTAACAGGTTTAGCATTTGCCAACCCTGAAGTTTGGTTAATCAGTGCATTTGTGAAAGCAAAAACTCTTTTTAAAATGTACAACGCCATTTAACAATTTGGAAAAATGATTTCTGAATCTTTAAATTGGTTTAGGAAACCCTCAGGACTCTTGTATTTGGAAGGTGTTTGTTTAGGGTGTTCCTTCCAAATACTGATTTCCTTGTGGTATGTATTAATGTTTTGCTACCGCAATCCAGTAAAAAAAAATTCATATTTTACAGACACCTCAAAGGAGGTTGCAACCCAATTGCAAATTGTTAGGGGTCGCCAAGGAACCCCTTCCCCATTGTGAATATGTAATAAAACATTTTTAAGGCATAATTAGTGGTCCACAGGAGCATTGCTTATTTAAAAAAAAATGCTTGTAAAACATTTCGTTTTTCTTTTTAAACACAACCAGTTTTCCATTTAGAAAAACGGGCTGTCTTTAAAAAAAAATATGTTGGTTTATTGAAAAGCAGTCACAGACATGGTGGAGGGTATTATCGCTGTGTTTGCAGTCAATCGTGGCAGTCAATCATGGTGGGTCGCATTTTGCAACCTACCTCATTAACATTTATGAAGTAGGTTGAATTGCAACCCACTATATTTCTGTATTTTGTCAACCAACCTATTAATACTTAGGTTGGTTTCCAAAACATAAAATGCATGAGGTAAAAGTTGACTTGCAAATTGCAACCACTTTTACCAATGTATTTTTAGTACAGAAGAAGGCCCCATATTTTGTGCTTGTTGCTTTTTGCAACGTTGTGCTCTTACACGACCATGCTTTAAAAACCTATTCATCAAGCCGGGGGCAGATACAAATTTGGGGGGGGTGTACCCAAAATAGTTTTAAAAGTGTAAACATATTTGGAATTTTTAAATCATTATGTTTTGTGTTAATCTGTGTATTGTGGTTTATGATTAGGGCCCCCGGTTTTATGTTATTTATTTTTTGGGCATTTCCGTCTGTATTTATCTATATTTATTTTTTGCTCATTTTATCTGTATTTATCCATATATATTTTGGGTTTTTGAAAAAATGAATCTGAAATGAGTATATTACCACATTTATTTGTCTGATAAACATGCACTCATGCCTGCAGGACTGACCGTTTTCAGTGATATAAACACACTCAGATGATAAAACATGCACAACCTTGATATTAAAATGTGTATGTTTTCTTATACGAGCAACAATATTGCTGTTTAAGGCTCTTTACTAAAATTATTTTATTGTTTTAACCCTTTTACTTTCAGACCGACAGAGCTATTGGTCTGGCAGTCATAATTGACAGCATTTAGAATCGCTCCAAAAAATAACCCAATTTCTGTTTTTATCCACATTTTAAAATAAATACAGACATGAAAATCAATGGTTTTCTGTCTGTATTTATCTGTAAAAATCAGTAAAAACGGAAAACAGGGAGCCCTATTTATGATTCATGTGAATGGAAATTTGTATTTCACCTATGAGTCCTGCATCAGATCACGCAATAATCAAAGTCCTTGAATGGGGGCATGCCACTACTGGGCACATACCTCATGCTGTACTCACACAGGCACAACTTTCAACCTGTAGACCACTTGCCCTGAACTCACAAAGGACAATGTTAATCGTGCCTTTGCACTGGCTCATCCCCCACAATGCACTCACAACTCATGGTGACTTTCCTGCCCTCACTTAAGCACACTATTCACACACACATACAACGCTCACTACGAAGGAGCAGAGGTTGGATAGACGGTGCATAGGGGACGCAATATGAATATCGGGTGCATTGGTCCACTAGTGTAATTTAAACCTGCACTAAAGCCGGAATGTCTGCTTAATTTAATCTCCCATCAGCAACACTTGGACAAGCACTGCAGACTATGGGAGCCTGATCTTTCCGGATTTTTGCGGGGAAGGGTCTTGGCATCAAAAATATTCCCACTTGTCTTCTAAAAAACAAGGTGCTGGTTTTCTTTGTAGTGTAAGGGTAAGCTAAACAAGCATTGGTATAGCCAATTGGTCTCAGCGCGATGGGAGTGCATAATTGGTAGCGAAAAGGGTGTTGCAGCAGGGAATTAACAGATTAGCAGGTCGGTTGTGGTCAGAGGCAAGTAAATCTGTTAAAATAATCACAATCGTTTTTTATGGCACAACAGTCGAGTGCTGTTTTTTCTTAAACTTGGACAGTTATTAAACGTGAAAACCGAAAAAAAAAGTTAGAAATGCAAAGAAGAAGAAGCAGGAATAACATGCCAATGGGAAGGAGGAGGGAACTATGGGGAGAAGGTTGGTGGGGTGCACCTCCATCTACATCCGAGACCTGCAAACTACTACTCAAAGGGCACACAAGGAGTGTAAGTGTCACACATACCATACTTATACTTGTCAGCTAGGTCAGCACACTAGTTGCCAAATGACCCCAGTTCATGGCACAGTCAGCCAATCCCTGATGTTTTACCAATGGCACTTTGCAAGGTAGAAACATTTTCAAGACCACACTTAAAAATGCTAAATTGAAACTTCTGATCTAACGCTGAGTGGGTTGTGGTGCCAAAAACAGTGCATGTCCCCCACTAGTGACACCTCTGCTTTTGATGGCATTCGTCATCACTGCTTGCCGGGACTACAATCAAACCTAACCATTTGAATAGCAAATATTATAGTAGGCAATAAACCTCCAGTTCGATGAGATGTTCAGCTGGGCAAGGAGGGAGAGTGCTGTTCCCAGCAGGTAGGAATATATTACTGTGTAGTGCTCAGCAGATTAAAAAAGCTCTTTTTCCGAACACCATCCATGAGCAAAACAAAGTCAGCTCCACGTGCCAACTTTTGGATGTGTGTTGCGTCTGACCTTGACCCAAAGATCAATGATCTAAGGAATGCTGGGAGCAGCCGCACCCACTACATCTACTCTTGTCCCTGCTTTCCATACATGTTCTGTTACCTGCATACCCAGCGCCCCAGGGTCCACGCCATTGTCCAGCACAGCGATAACCATATTCTGGCCATTGTACTATGGGAAGCGGGCGAGGAAGCTGGTGGCACCAGGGGAGGCTATGGTCAGGGCTCGGGTCGGGGTACCACGCGGGTGGATGGCGTCCCCACACGTATTTTACCGGGGGGGACACCGTCCCCCCTGCCAAACAGCTGGACTTCACTCTATGGCCTCTCTGGGATCTCTGGGTCGAGATCGGAGCTCACAGCACGTTGCGGACGTTGTGGCTTGCTTGCTCGCTGCGAACGCAGACTACGCTGACCGCGCTGGTTGTGGTCTGCTTTGACCTCGTTTTATCATCGCACGTTCTGCCCGTTCGTCAGCTGAGGACAGTGCTCTGGGCGAGCGGCAAGGGTTTTGTCCCGGTGGCTTCGCGCAGTCCTTTGCTGCGATACGCTATATTTGCTGCACAGGGTGAATCTGCTAGGGAACTGCTGGTTCCCCCTTGGGGGGGGGGGGGCGTAGCTAGGGGAGGGGGGCTAGCGAGGCCGGGCCAGCCTATATCTTTCTGTGGCCCCACTAAACAGTACAGGCTTTGTACTTGGTGCAAGCCATCTTTCGTGATGTCACTTCCTGCCGTGACGTCACTTCCGGTGACAGCATCCCCCCACTTCTGTTTTTTAGGACTTGTGCCCTGGCTATGGCGATGGCACAATGGGGCCTTCTGAAGATGCTGCTTGTACTGGAGGAGGGAGGCAGCCTGTGCAGTACAGCTGGTGGCAGGAGAGACCCAGGGGAGACTTCAACAGTGAGTGGGTGTCCATCGAACTCCCGTAACGTGCTGGGGGAGGAGATTGTGTTATCTTGATCTGACTCCCTAAAGTTATCTGACGAACTATGGACTTCCTGAATTTGTCGTGAGTATAATCGTAGGAAGTAAAATTTACCAATGTCATTCTTATAAAAACTTCTTGGTAGGTCATTTATACAAATTGAGATCTCAAGTTGCTTGAGTTCTTTCATGACTAGATGACCGAATCCTGGATTTTGCTTTGCATTGTGGGACTCGTAGTTGTTGTGTTCTCTGCGGTGGTTATGTTGACCCTAGGGGCGTGTTCTGGGACCCTACACTCGGGGGCACCTGGTGTGGCTATGGCCTTACTCGTGGCCGCTATAATAAAGGAATCGGACACTTGGGAACTGCTTATGGCTCTCCGCACCCGTGCCTTACTGGCGTACGTGCGTGGCCCCTTTTTATTATAGCAAGTCACATGACCCAGCGCAGCACGCCTGTTACGTCACAGGCGTGCAAGACCAAGAACACAACATTCCTCCTAAAACATGAAAAACGAAAAAACATAGATCTCAACAGTTCACATTGATATATGTATCAGCTGGCAACCTGTGCTGGAGGCACCTCGGATCAGTATGCATGATATGCAGCAATCAACAGTCTCATGCGAACAACATTTTAGGGTGTCATCAGAACAGTCTTACGTGAAGTAATCTCGAAGGCGACAGGAGGGCTCTGGATTTCTTCTCAGTCCACATCGTGACCTCCCGCGCCGCGGGGTGACACCACCGCTGGCCTGAGTGGTGAGTCGAGGACTGTCGGCCATGGCATCCGATGCTTCCGGACTTCCCCGACTGTCGGCATCATCATTCGGTTCATTGCATGATGCTTCGAGGCTGTCGTCTCCCTGAGAGTCCTCCTGGTCCGCGGTTGGTTCGAGGACAGCTGGACTGGCATCCGCAGGGTCTGCTGCAGGTGCATTGAGGGGGGAAACTGGCTCTGGTTCTGGATGGAACGGCTTGAAGTGAGACACATTCCTGGTCACTACCTCTCTTCCTCTGACAGCTATTATGCGGGTGCCCTTTATGCTAACCACTCGCCAGGGTCCTCGCTCATATGTCAGCCGGAACTTCCCACTGGTTACTCGGTTTCTTAGTAGCACCATATCCCCTTTGTGTATTTTGGCAACCACAGCTCCTCTTCTCTTACTGACTTGGGCAAAGGTTGTTAGCCTTTTTCTTGCGATCTTGTCTTCATCTGCCCCTTCAGGGGTCCACTGTGGATGATTGGGAATTGAGTCACTCACTACTCGCCCCATGAGAATGTGCGCAGGAGCCACCCCAGTGGTGGTGTGAGGTGTTTGCCTGTAGCTCCTTAGAAACGTGAAGATAGCCATCTCCACTGACTGACTTTTGTCGTGTGCGATTCGGATCACCTTGTTCAGAGTTCGCATGAAGCGTTCGGCCTCACCATTAGCTTGCGGCCAGCGGGGAGTGATGCGGTGATGTCGGGTGCCAAGGGAGGCTAGGTAGTTGGCCAGTTCTTGTCCCTGAAATGGGGGCCCATTGTCAGTCCGCAGCTCACGTATCACCCCGTGAGCAGCAATGATCTTCTCCAGTTTGGGGATTACCTCCGCAGCACTAGTGTTGGATATGATTTCGACCTCTGGATACTTGGAATGGTCATCAATTGCTACTAGGGTGTGTCTTCCGTCCGGTAGACTGCCAAAATCCATGCTGACCCGTTCCCACGGTCGTTGGGGTCGAGGCTCAACTATAACAGGGGCTTCTCGCGGAACATCTCCTGTGACTTGGCAGGCCGTGCAGGATCTCACCATTCTCTCCACCAGTTCATCCATGAGGGGGAACCACACTTTGGTCCTCAGCCTGGCCTTGGTCTTCACCATTCCTTGGTGGCCAACATGGGCTAGTTGTACTACTTGCTCCGTTAATGCCGAGGGTATCACAAGCCGGTGTCCTCTCAGTAGACAGCCAGTGTTGTCCTCGTTTAGCTCACCATGTACATGGTGTAGACTCTCCATGATTCTTTGAGCGTCCGGGGTGAGTGCCTTCCAGCTTTCCTTGGCGCAATGCCAGTTTCCTTTCTGGAGAGCTTCTCTGGCCCTTTGGAGACATTCATCCTGCGCCGTGGCTTCCGCAATGTCGCCCACCGAGAGGGGACGTGGGCAGGACCGGGCAGTGACACACCTGACGTAGGCTTCCGTGTCGTCTGCCTCTTCCATTTCTTCGGGTGTGGCAGCCCGTGGATGCCTGGAGAGGTAGTCAGCCGGATTCCGGGCCCCTAGCTGATATTCAATCTGACAGTTGTATTCTTGCAACTGCAACATCCATTTTTCTATGCGAGGTGGAGGTTTTGTCGAGGTCCCCGAGAATAGTGCCACCAGTGACTTGTGATCCGTGATGACGGTGAATGGCTTGCCGTACAAGTAGAGGTGAAAGTGCCGGCATCCCCAATGTATTGCTATGGCCTCCTTTTCAATTTGGGAGTACCGTTGCTCCGTATCTGTGAGTGAGCGACTGGCAAACGCCACTGGCATCCAGTCCAGGTCATCCCACTGCTTCTGCATCAACACCGCACCGAGCCCCGCTGGGCCAGCATCTACGGCCACCAGGGTACTGTTCTTGGGGTCAAAAAATGCTAGAGTGGTGGCGTCTGAGAGAGCTGCCTTGATGTTCTAGAAAGCTCTTTCTTGCTCCGGTCCCCATGTCCACAGTGTGGAGTCTATCGTGAGCTCTCTCAGGGGGAGTGTCAGGTTGGCCAGATCTCTGATGAATCTCCCGCAGTAGTTGACCATTCCCAAGAAACTGCGAACTTCGGTGACAGTGGTGGGGAGTTTGGCTTCCTTGACGTCCTTGACCTTCTCCGGGTCAGGGTTGACCCCCTCTGTGGAGAATGTGTATCCAAAGAATCCTATCTTCTGCCGCAGGAACTCACATTTTTCTCTATGCAGGGTGAGACCAGCCTCTCTCAGTCTGCGGAATACGTGTGCCAGTCGTTGATTATGCTCTGCAATGGTACGGGCGTGTATCATGATATCATCACTGATGTTGATTACGCCCGGTATGTCCGCGATCAACTCTTGGATTACGTTCTGGAATACTTCCGCTGCGCTGGAGACGCCAAAACTGAGTCGAGTGTATCTCCTGAGGCCTATGTGGGTCGAGAACGTTGTAATGTTCCTTGACTCTTCGTCGAGCACCAGCTGATGGTATCCAGCCCTGAGGTCCAGTTTTGAGAACCAGCACGCTCCAGCCATCTCTCCAATCAGATCGTCAATGGTGGGCGTGATGTGGCGTTCTCTTTTGATGGCAGCATTGGGGAGGCGCATGTCCACACAGATCCGGACAGCTCCTGATTGCTTTGGCTTCCGTGTAACCACAATGGGGGACACCCAAGGGGTGGGACCTGTTACCTTTTCAATGATGCCGGCCTCCTCCAGCTTCTTTAGTTCTTCCTCCACCAGGGGCCTCAGGTGGAATGCGATGCGACGATGCCTTAGGGCTACTGGCTGCACCGTCTGGTCCACATGCAGATGTATTTTCCGCCCATTGAATCGGCCGATTCCCTTGAAGAGGTCTGCGAAGTCCATTATGAGCTGTTGTACTGACTTTTCGTGAACCCCAAAGGCGAAGGTGACGACTCCTAGGTCTTCAGCAGCTCGGCAACCCAGTAACATGCCCTGCCCGTCTTCCGACACGAAGACGTTCGTGGTGATTGTTGTGTCGCCATGATTAATGGCTGTCCAGAATTTCCCCCGAATCTTGAGGGGGGTCTCTTGGCCATATGCGAAGACGGTGATGGGCGTGGGGCTCAAGGGGGGAGGTCGAGCCATTGTCCTGTATAGGGCCGCACTCATAAGTTTGATGGTGGCTCCTGTGTCCACCACGGCCATTACGTCCTGCTCTGCCACTCTGATTGGGCATTGTGAGAGTTTCCTGGTTCGGCGGGTGGCGGTGCCGATCATGTGCACCTTGTGAACTGTCCTTTCTTCTTCCTCGTCATCGTCCATGTCGCTTTGGCTCGGGTCACCTTCTGGCACCGCATTCACGACCTGCCGAGGCCTGCGGAATTTCTTCGAGCGGCATACCTTTTTGAAGTGGTTGAGTTTGCCGCACCCCGAGCACCGCTTCCCTCGAGCCGGACATTCTGCTGCCGGATGATTCGGGCCTCCACAGTATCCACAGGGATGGTTGGATGTCCCCGCCTGGGTCCTGGCAGGTTTCTTGGTCCACTTGGTCGGTGAGTGAGCCTGGATTTTATTGACGGGTTCCGCCTTGACCGGCGCCTGTAAGGCTGCCTCCATGTGAGCAGCCCGAGCTTTAGATAGTTCTTTCGTGCGCCCGAGGGTCAAGATGTCCGCTAGTGGTTTGCCTGATTCTTCCAGTATGCGTTCCCTCAACTTCGCCGAGGCGCAGCCCTGTATTATTTGACCTCGTATCTCATCGGTGACGTCAGCGAATCCACAGGATACCGCTAGTCTTTTGAGTCTGGTGTGATACATGTCCAATGACTCCTCCGGCGCCTGTCGTGCTTGCCTCAAGACAAATCTTTCATAGTCCTGATTGGCCATGGGTTCGAAGTGTGCGTTCAGGGCGTTAATGAGAGTGTGATGCGTCTTGAGAGTTGCCTCCGTGAGCGTCTTGGCGATGGAGTGCACGTCCTTCCCTCCCAGGTGGAGCACCATGGCTCTCTTTTGTTCCTTGTGGACTTTCGTGGCTTCGAAGAAGACCAGCAGCCTGTCCACCCACTCTTTCCATTTCGGCGCTAGTGACAACGGCGATCCTTCCAACACAAAAGGTTCGATCGGCGGAATCGTGGCCATGACACGGCTTGCAACGTGCCGGGCCTAGCGTGTCCAGGCGCCACCGCCGGAGCAAGTCCCCGGTCTGAGTGGACAGCGGGGTGATGGATGGTGGGCACAGGTATGCCGATGTTCCCCACAGGCAGCAGGACGGCTGGCGCCTTTCGACTGTGGATACACCGCTCACAGCAAAGTCCAACAGGTGAAGACCACGACCACGCACACGCTACCGCGCGATGCGTGGGGAAGGACAGGGCGCGGCTCCGGCGCGGAGCGTCGGCCGTGCGGGTCCAGTCGAAAGCGCGATCCACGCACCGATGAGAGGATCGGGTGCGGCGCTGGCCAGGGGATGTAGCGGTAGCACCACGAGCTCACAGGTTGTCGAAGGCCCCGGTGGCACAACTACCAGGGCAAGACGGCAGCTCAGCGGGAGGAGCACAGGGGGTGTACCAGCTCACCTGTGCGCCCGCCGGGCGCTGCGCGATGTCCGTGCGCTCGCCCGACTTGTGTGCGTGTCGCCTCGGGGCACGAGCACCGCGAGCAGGGACACACGGTTGCGGCCGCCACACGGGGAAGTAGGCACACCACGCACACGGCGAGGGATCGGCAACCACCCTCGTCGCCAGTTGTTGTGTTCTCTGGGGTGGTTATGTTGACCCTAGGGGCGTGATCTGGAACCCTACACTCGGGGGCACCTGGTGTGGCTATGGCCTTACTCGTGGCCGCTATAATAAAGGAGACAGACACTTGGGAACTGCTTATGGCTCTCCGCACCCGTGCCTTACTGGCGTACGTGGCCTCTTTTTATTATAGCAAGTCACATGACCCAGCGCAGCACGCCTGTTACGTCACAGGCGTGCAAGACCAAGAACACAACAGTAGTCTTGATTTTTATTGTAGGCGAAAAAGGACTACAAATCCTAGAATGCAAAAATAAAAGAAAATCCGGACTAGATGAGCTATTCAAGCATTGTACTGGAAAACGTGAGACCATCCACAGCGAATAATGCATTCCATAGTTCCTGTTCCACTTCCGCCTAAGACGACTGACTCACTCTACCTGTAACTTGCCGCATATGCCATGCATATAGCTGTGGGGTCATACACACCCTTCGTATACATAAGCAGACTGCACACTGCAAGGCAAGAGAGCAAATGTTTCCCATGATAGGAGCGAGTGGCCTCTTTTCACTCTTCTTTTTTTGTTGTTGCATTTTTATATAGCGCGAACTCGATCCGAAGGTATTGTAGCGCTTTATATGAGCAACGTATTTACATTACACATTCAGGCACGGGGAGATTAAGTGATTTGCCCAGAATCACAGGATGTGGACGCGACCTCGAGGCTCGAACCCTGGTTTTCAGCACCAGAGTCGGCAGTTTAAGCCGACGGACCACATGGCCTGCAACTAAGATAGCAACATTACATTTACCACAATCCTTGGAATAAAGTTAGTACTTGACCAATATAAGAGCTCTGCTGGAAGGCCTAACTGTAAAGTGAATAGTTTAGCAACAAACGCTCTAAATCGCGTCCACTTCCAACACCAGCAGTAAGACTCGAAGGCCACGAGAGGGCGCCAGCGGCCCGCTAATCACCTCTGCACGGCACCTGTGTGAGGCGTGTGAAACGATATACGCTCGGTATTCTGTTCGGTGGCTGTTGTAAGCACTGGTGGCGTGATTCTCGCGAGTACTGCTGTTCATTCGCATTTTCATCTTTGCAAGGCCCTCTCAAGAGAGGTCAGCGACAGCAGCCACATACATGCTTCAGTGTTTGACACCTTCATACCGAATACAAAGGGCAGACAGCAATGAACAGAACCACACAGAATTTCAGAAAAAGTGACGTACAACATGTGTCAATGTGTGACTGTCACACACAGAGCCGGGGCTTTGCTGTAGCAGGCAGCGACGTGCAACACACAGTTTTAGGTAATCTGTCAGAGGCGTTTCACAATTCCCCGTTGTATATGCTCTAGTGAGTTTGCACCGGTGGACCGAACAGGGCAAATCATTTGACGCCTGTATTAAAGGCAAGGGGATACATGGAGTTTACGCCAAACCTTATGAGCCAAACGTATTGCATAGGATTAGTTCTGGTTCCAGATTTAATTTCCATTTTTTTTGACTCGGTGCAAATTTCTTTCTGTAATGTGGATTTCGATCAAGTGGGTGCAAAAGGTGCCCCGTGAGATGGATATCTCAGAAGAGGCTGTCTGTCAGTTGTATGGGTGTGGCCTGTGCAGACGAGGAAACACGATTGTCCCTGTGCCTGCTCCATATTCCTGGTGATGGTGCCAGGGCAGAGGATTTTGGGAGGGACCCCCCAGGAAGTGGCTCATAGTGAGTATACTTCAAAGTGAGTATGTCCCCTCATGCACCTAATTCAACAGAGAAGTTGGACTTTTCATAAATATGGTTGGGGAGAGTCACTGCCCCGACAGCTCCTACCCTAAGCAACTCCGACCGTACCCACTGCTTGAGGTGTGGTTTTCCTTGTATTTGTATTTGTGTTGAGATGGGGCCTGCCCTGGTGGTTTGTCCTGGTCTGTTTCTGTCTCTGGATATTTAGAGAACTTTGTTTAGTTTGCATAAAGCTGTTCCTTGTCTGGGAGGGTGAGTTGGTCCATAAAATGGAAAACTAGAACGTGGCCAAAAATAATTAGCATTGATTTAGCCTAATTCACGCCTTCCACCCGTCACTTTTTTATTTCTCTAAGTGGATTTGAATGAGGCACAAGGTGGTTTAGTAATGGAACAGTAAAAACGTTTTAAGTGCACCATCTTGAAAACAATCATGGCATCACCACCAGCACCCCTCCTTACCTTGCTGACAAGCTCACATGCTCTTGTGTTTCTTGGCGCACACACAGCGAAGACACCATCAGACTGCAGACTAAGAAGTGTAAAAAGAACAAGCATTTACAATGCTATCAGTCTCGCCTTTGGGACTTATTTAGCAGGCCTAGACTGGCCGTAGCAGGCACCAGGCATTATACCGGTAGGGTCGGAAGGGTGGGGGCCGGTTTTGGAGCGGGGGCATTTTGCAGCAGCATGTGCTTCCCACCTGGTGCCAGTCCGACATAACTGCTAGGACCTTCTCAGTTCAGCCGTGGTATTTAGCGATGCAGCACATTATAGTGGGTACAACAACCTTTCCCAAAATGGCGGCTATGGCTTATGTATTCCAGGCAGAGTGGTGGGCCAGCTGACTATGAAGGCGTGGTCTCCTTAAGCAGGCAGCAGGGCTGGGGGGAGCGAAGAGTAAGACTCTACCTTGCACTCATCATACGGCATGCCGAAAAAACATCTCTGTCGAAGTGACCCTTCGGGGGACCCGTTGGGCATTACAGTCCTGGCCCAATGAGGAGCAACAGCCCTACGATGAAGCATGACATCCCTTTGGGATGTGTGAGGGCAACATGAAACAGTTCTGCTGACTCCCACCTTACATGTGCCCCTGTCTTGGACAACTTGTCAATACTCTCTCTTTCTCTTTAGGAATAGTGGCCCTAAGTTTTTGACTATATGGTATGCTGAAGCCTGATATGTGAAGGTTGTAGTCTGTTAGTGGTTATACATTCCAGGGGTTACAATAGGTAATAAGAGTGCGCCAGCTGGTCACTCTATGAAAGTGAAACCTAAAATTAGAGGAGTCACCAGTATGAATGAGGAATTACTTGGGCGTATCAGCGTTCAAGTAACTGGAGTAGAGGGCACTCGCCAAGATGTAATTCAAGATTAGTGCAAACATGGTGCCCGGTTTGGTCAGAATAGTGCAAGCGCTCCAAGGTAATGCTGTGTAATTATAGACAACATTGCTCCAAATGTGCACCATATAAATTTGGGGAAGCAAGGAGCAAGGGACCCATCATGAGGTGTGTACAGGTCAGCGGGACCGCTATGGAAAAACCAAAAAACTGAATCTAGCACCCTCCATGACGCAGATCGGGAGTACGGGACGGCATGTGAGCAGGAAGAGCCTTACTAGAGAATGAATCGTCCATCTGGTTGAGGAGGCTCTGGGCTGGCTTGCGCTTCCAAGCAAGTGAGAGGGGCAGCCAGTAAAATGTTTATATACATGAGATGCAAGGTGTGAATTGCTAATGGAACACTAGAAACGTGTCCAATTGGAGGCATCTAGGGTGTCGGGAGTACCCAGGGGCAACAAAGAGAATTTGAAAGGAAAATTAAAAATCATGAATGGGCATTTATGGGCCAAGGAAAAAAATTAAGAAGAAAGGCATTTAAAAGGCATTTAAAAAGCACTGCCCCCTATTTAAAGGGCGTACAATCTCTTGGTGGATAGTGAGAGGCAAACGAGTGCAATGAGTCAAACATTCCTTTAAGTCATCATGTAAGTATGAAAGAAGTGAGGTAAAATAAGACATCAATCAAGAAAAATATATGAATACATAAATATATACACAATACATTTATGAGTTACACTTTAAACAATTGCTTGTGTCTAGCGAGTGGTATCAATTGGAAAGACGAGTTCACAGGGAAGTTTAGGTGGTGGCCATTTTATTCCATTATTCAAGTGTATTAAGGCCATGGTTCACAGAACTGCAGCGTGTGGTCCAGCGGCATTCACACCTTTGTAAAAGTTGTGATAAATCTGAACCGCGTAACGGGAGAGACGGATGATCAATCACCGGCCAAGTGAAATCGCTCTCTGTATGGTTCAAAGAAGTGAAACGAGAGACCAGCGGGGCATTCGCCCCATTTTGCACCCAACGCATCTCTTGTGTTTGATAATCCATGTTTTTATTGTTTGTCGCTTGGCCAATGTAGGTGAGGTCACATGGGCAGCGCATGGCATAAATTACATTGGATTTTCGGCATTTGTTTAGTTTTTTTAATAGATACATTTGTGTCCCTACTTTAAAGTCTTTTGTTTTGAAAGTTAAAGGGCAGACGGTTGAATGTTGGCATTTACAATGTCCCACCAGTGGTGGTAGATCCTATGACGTTGTAATAGATTGGTTGACATTGGTCTTTGGTGTCTAGGATATACTTTGTACCAAATGGTCCCCAGGATTGCCTGTTTTGTAATCTGTATTTTTGCTTTTCGACAATGCTGCATAGCATCGGCAGACCTCATTGGCAAAGCCAATAGATCCAAAAGACGTGACCCGTTAGCTTTGCCAGTGCTTGTTCTAAAATTGGTAACTTCTTTTTATTTCTAGTATTTTGGTGGATTTTCTGTTCGCTATTCTAAAGCTCAAACAGCTCATCATGGACCATTTGAGTCTGCTTTTGTTGAACTGATATATGGGTGCTGTATCTTTTGTCTTTTCCTGCCACCTGTCCCGCCATAGGTAGGGGTGGAAGTCACTCAAAAATGGACCAGGGATTGTTTGTTATTCACCTGTTTTGCCTGTATCTAAGTGGTGGTTCACGTTATATAAAACTAAAATTAATCTAACTGTTGGGGATGGAGTTCACGTGCCCCACGTCTGCCCTAGCTGCCAGTACCTAGTCTTGCACGTCCGCCACGTTTGTTGGCACCTGTGCCCACACTTTTATTGCATTTTCTTATATCAACCAGTTTGCTTCCTCCTTTCTTTTTTTGGCTTTTATTGGCTGTTTACTCTAAATTGGCTGGACTTTGGTACCCGTTTGTCCCGAAGCGGGAAAAGAATCACATGATGAATAGTTTTCAGTAAAAAAGGGGAGTCATCATCACGATTTAACTTAATTTCAGTTTTAAAACCATAAAAGTACACATAGCAGCATACGTTTAAAAGCATGGCACAGTAAAAAAATTTCAAATCAACAAACAAAATTGACGAGAATTCAGTTTCCAGCTAACAAAAAGCTTAATGGGGCCTTCCGGCAAAACCCTGTTTTTAAACAGATTTTAATATACAAAAGCAAAAAACACTCTTAACCGCTTCTATGCTCATGACGAGCTCAGCTCGTCATGAGTTACGCCTCTCGTACACTCATGACGAGCTGAGCTCGTCATGTTACGCGGGATTTTCGAAAACCCCGCGCACAGCGGGAAAACCGCTAGCGCACAAGGTGTTAAAATTAGTTAAAAAGGGCCATATGACCAATTAAGCCTAAAGTGCCTTGGGGTATTGACACCTCTTTTTCTGAGATGCCATATAGAATTAAGGTGGCTGACGACCGAGTAAACAACACAGCTCCTAGTATCGGCCCTACATGATATCAATGTGTGGTGCCTATCGTGAAGTCCGAGGTGGCAGCACAGAGGGATGATACAGCGGGCACGCTGTTTAGTGTACGCACCATGAAGAACAGTAAGTTATGTTATGTTATGTTATGTTATTTGGGTTCTTCTATAGCGCAACGGCTACTCCAGTAGGAGTGTCCCGGCGCTTTGGCGAAGAAGTCCTTTAAGGAAAGGAAACATAACTGCAGAAAAAAAGGAACAGCAAAATTAACTAGTAAAAAGCCAGGTTTTGAATGCCTTTCTGAAAGACATCAGACTGGGGGCCTGTCTAAGAGAAATAGGAAGTTCATTCCAAGCGCGCGGGGCCAGGTAATGAAAAGAACGCCCCCCTTGTCTGGTTCGCTTGATGGATGGAACGACCATTTTAGACAAGGAGGCAGATCGCAGAGCTCTGCTCGGCTTGTAGAGAGCAAGGCGCTTCCTAATGTACCTAGGGCCTGAGTCATGAAGGGCCTTGTAGGTCAGCGTCAGGCTTTTGAAGAGAACCCTCTTGGCTATAGGAAGCCAGTGCAGTTCCTTCAACAAGTTAGAGGCACTAGCTCGTCTAGGGAGTCCATAAATAGCTCTGGCAACTGAATTTTGGACTACCTGAAGTCTCCTCACGAGATATTTAGGGAGTCCTAGATAGAGGGCATTTGCATAGTCCAAACGCGACCCGACAAGTGCTTGGACAATGACCCTTCGATGGTTCACAGAAATCAAGGGGAGGAATTTCCTGAGCATCCGCAGGATTCCAAAGCATTTCCCCGAAAGACAGGCTATTTGAGGCCCAAAGGTTAACTCATTGTCAACAATGATACCTAGATTTTTAGCCTTGGTACTTGCATTGGCAGGAGGAAACAGGTCTTGTGGCCACCAACTTTTCCAATTTGGTTCAGAGACACATCCAAAAAAGAGCAGCTCCGATTTATCGGAGTTGCATTTCAAGCCGTGTCTTTTGAACCAATCAAAGACTGCTTCTAAGCAGCCTCTGATACGGATCCCATCGAACACCTCATTCTTGTTGTAAGTAAACAAGAGCTGGGTGTCGTCAGCGTAAGACACGATCTGAGCGCCAAACGACTCCGCAACCTCTGCAAGGGGGGCCATAAAGATGTTAAAGAGCAGAGGGCTAAGGATAGACCCCTGAGGGACCCCCACTTCCAGAGTTGCCATAGCTGCGGAGTGAGGTGGCGCCCAGATCGTTTGTCGACGGCTGGCTAGAAATGATTTGAGCCAGTTCCACACCGTCCCCCGGAGGCCACAATCCCAGAGTCGAGTTAGGAGGGTATCATGGGGAACGGTGTCGAACGTCGAACGTGCTTGTCATTCTCCACTGATCGACATTCCATAGGGCAGAGATTGGAGGGGTTTACATTGCTACTCCAGAAGAGGTAAAAGAGGCAATTAGTAGAATCCCAAATCTGAATTTAATATAGAGAGACCTAGACGATAGCCTATTCACATAGTCCATACACTCTTTAAAATAGGAACCACATTTAAAAGACAGGTACTGGCCCATTACGCTGCCCGAAGGGACAGCAGAAATCTTTGAACCAAGAACAACATTCCAGGTATGATCTTTAATAAGACCACAGGAGCTGCTGGCCATTGCTGGTTGGTTGGCGCCATAATTGAGACAATCCTAACTTAACTAACTATACCTTGATGTAGGCTATTCACGGGATCCAAAGGGCCGAGTGGTGAGCTAAGATTTCCAAAAGGCACTCTCTGTATGGTGCAAGTTGCTCGGATGACCATATCCTACCAAAATCAAATGGACTTAAGTTAAGTTAAGTTAAAATTTGCCCCAGCAAAGGGGCGTCCCGGCACTAAAGAACCACAGAATCATCATCTGGGGGGGAGGGAGCCAGAAATCAAGGACCTAAAGGGGGGGAAACAGAAAGGTTTTGACAGCTCGCCGGAAGGCCAACAGGTTTTCCATAGAGCGAACGTTAAGATGGGCTGTGTCTGAAAATTGCCTAACATTTAGGTCAAACCTTAGGGGAAGTAGTGGTGTGCCTTTTGGTAGCTTCAGTAGAGATCCTAAGAAAGGATTTTCGCCTTTATCTAACACGTCAAGATTGCAATATCCCCACAAATCTTCACCATAGCGACTGGTACTGCATGCTTGGGCCCTATATATCTCAAGTGCCGGTGAAATAAGATAAGAAGAAGCCTTGTTTGCACGTCTGACGATTGACCCGGCTTTATGGTTTAGGGACAGAGAGCTTTTTCCTATCTGTGCTGACATCCAGACAGTTCATTAGGTAGGGTGTACTTTCATTAATGAATAACAGAAATAATGTAGGGGCAAGGACGCACCCTTGATGAACATCACGTCCAACTGGAAAGTTCTCTATATTCCCCCCACCCCATCTGACTCTGGCAAAGTTATCAGTGTACAGAATTTGCATCAGCATCAATAACCCTGCTGGAAACTTGATTTTCGTGAGGACTTCCGTAAGTTTGACCCTTGGGATGAGGTTGAATGTAGTTTGAAGATCAACAAAGGCAACAAAGAGCGCCCACCGATCCAGGTCGACAACTTTCCATTTCAAGGTGAAAAAACGAAAAATCTGGTCCACAGTGCTTGTTCTGGGGATGAAGTCCGCTTGTAGATGAGATGGCGTCTCGTTGGAACTAATCCAATCCCAAAGTCTTACTAGTTGTTTCTTGCTGTATATTTTTTGGATGTTGTCAATCAGGGATATGGGGCAGTAATTACCGGGTTCTTGCCTTAAACCCTTTTTAGGTCTCGGCTAAACGCGCGGAAGCGCGTCTCGCCGAGAACTATTGTTAGCGAGTGTGCCTCCCAGGAGACAGTTCCGGCCGCGCGCATCCTTGGATCCGATTTGAAACGGGAACGCGTGCTGTGGCCAGGCGCTGTCTCCTGGGAAGCTCAAGCACCACACACGCATGCGCATACACACACACAAGCACCCATGCACGCACGCACATACATACATACAGAGACACCCCCCCTGACACATACACTCACACGCGCACACACACAAGTGCACCGAGGCCCCCCGAGACGCATTTGACTCCGCCTGCCTCCTCTTCCGGTCTGGACGTGGCCCCGCCCCCGTCACAGGCGACTGTGCCTGACTTCCGGGGCGGCCGCGGCGGGATCCCGGGGGCATTTAGGATGCTCCTCAGCATGTACATAACCAAATCACGCACACGGAAACAGCATATGGAACACACAAATTACTGATGATTCAGCTAAGAAAAAACCCCACAAAATTCAGACGCTGGTATGTGTGCTGATTCAGGGTATTGTTGCAATTCATTAGCCCATTAAAAATATTTTTCAACAAAGACTTAGAAACGATTTAAACAAGTTTCGTAAGGTTTAATCAGTTGCAAGAAGGTATTTGCAACTTGTGAATGAGCAGTTTAATATTTGGGAAAATAAAACAACAAGGCAAAGGTCATAACACCCTCAGATAGTTGATTCTTTCTCATGTACAGCAGTGTGGAAGTGACTGCGACAGAACCTAACTACACTTCATCACCTGTAAGTCATTATATAAGATCCATTTCAGAGCAGGTGCTAGAAGATTGGTTTCAAACATTATTAAAACTAATGCTCTTCAAATAAACCGCACAATTAAATAGCGATGTTCAGGGTGGTTATAGTCCGCTAGATTGGACACAGTTCTGAGCTACATAAAATGTTATACAATGGAACGCACGGAGAGCGACAGGTGTTTCCTCAATCTTAGAGAAAGGAAGAGAAACATACTCAGGAAGAGGCACAGGATGAAACATCAGCCAGCTCAAACATGGGGAAAAATCATCAGAACACAAGGGCCAGCCCAGAGCCGCATGACAAGTATTACACACACCTAACGCTTTACACATCTTTAGAGAGGGCACTGCTGATATGTTAAAAGTCTGCAAATTTATAGCAGCATGAATCATACTTAGTAATAACCATAAAATATGGCGGAAGGCGCGATACTAAAGAATCATTGTAAAGTGAGTGCAGAGTAGTAATGCAGAGTAGTGAGTGCAGAGTAGTGAGTGCAGAGTAGTGAGTGCAGAGTAGTGAGTGCAGAGTAGTGAGTGCAGAGTAGTGAGTGCAGAGTAGTGAGTGCAGAGTGCAGAGTGCTGAGTGCAGAGTGCAGAGTAGTGAGTGCAGAGTAGTGAGTGCAGAGTAGTGAGTGCAGAGTAGTAATGCAGAGTAGTGAGTAGTGAGTGCAGAGTAGTAATGCAGAGTAGTGAGTGCTGAGTGCAGAGTAGTAATGCAGAGTAGTGAGTGCAGAGTGCAGAGTACTGAGTGCAGAGTACTGAGTGCAGAGTAGTGAGTGCAGAGTAGTGAGTGCAGAGTAGTGAGTGCAGAGTAGTGAGTGCAGAGTAGTGAGTGCAGAGTAGTGAGTGCAGAGTGCTGAGTGCAGAGTGCAGAGTAGTGAGTGCAGAGTAGTGAGCGCAGAGTAGTGAGCGCAGAGTAGTAATGCAGAGTAGTGAGTAGTGAGTGCAGAGCAGTAATGCAGAGTAGTGAGTGCTGAGTGCAGAGTAGTAATGCAGAGTAGTGAGTGCTGAGTGCAGAGTAGTGAGTGCAGAGTAGTGAGTGCAGAGTAGTGAGTGCAGAGTAGTGAGTGCATAGTGAGTGCAGAGTAGTAATGCAGAGTAGTGAGTAGTGAGTGCAGAGTAGTGAGTGCAGATTAGTGAGTGCTGAGTAATGAGTGGTGAGTGCAGAGTAGTGAGTGCAGAGTAGTGAGTGCAGAGTGCAGAGTAGTGAGTGCAGAGTAGTGAGTGCAGAGTAGTGAGTGCAGAGTAGTGAGTGCAGAGTAGTGAGTGCTGATTGCAGAGTAGTGAGTGCAGAGTAGTGAGTGCAGAGTAGTGAGTGCAGAGTAGTGAGTGCAGAGTAGTGAGTGCAGAGTAGTGAATGCAGAGTAGTGAGTGCTGAGTGCAGAGTAGTGAGTGCAGAGTAGTGAGTGCAGAGTAGTGAGTGCAGAGTAGTGAGTGCAGAGTAGTGAGTAGTGAGTGCAGAGTAGTGAGTAGTGAGTGCTGAGTGCAGAGTAGTGAGTGCAGAGTAGTGAGTAGTGAGTGCTGAGTGCAGAGTAGTGAGTGCAGAGTAGTGAGTAGTGAGTGCTGAGTGCAGAGTAGTGAGTGCAGAGTAGTGAGTAGTGAGTGCTGAGTGCAGAGTAGTGAGTGCAGAGTAGTGAGTGCAGGGTAGTGAGTAGTGAGTGCAGAGTAGTGAGTAGTGAGTGCAGAGTGGTGAGTGCAGAGTGGTGAGTGCAGAGTGGTGAGTGCAGAGTAGTGAGTGCAGAGTAGTGAGTGCAGAGTAGTGAGTGCAGAGTAGTGAGTGCAGAGTAGTGAGTGCAGAGTAGTGAGTGCAAAGTAGTGAGTAGTGAGTGCAGAGTAGTGAGTAGTGAGTAGTGAGTGCAGAGTAGTGAGTGCAGAGTAGTGAGTGCATAGTGAGTGCAGAGTAGTAATGCAGAGTAGTGAGTAGTGAGTGCAGAGTAGTGAGTGCTGAGTAGTGAGTGGTGAGTGCAGAGTAGTGAGTGCAGAGTAGTGAGTGCAGAGTAGTGAGTGCAGAGTAGTGAGTGCAGAGTGCTGAGTGCAGAGTGCTGAGTGCAGAGTAGTGAGTAGTGAGTGCTGAGTGCAGAGTAGTGAGTACAGAGTAGTGAGTAGTGAGTGCTGAGTGCAGAGTAGTGAGTGCAGAGTAGTGAGTAGTGAGTGCTGAGTGCAGAGTAGTGAGTGCAGAGTAGTGAGTAGTGAGTGCTGAGTGCAGAGTAGTGAGTGCAGAGTAGTGAGTGCAGAGTAGTGAGTGCAGAGTAGTGAGTAGTGAGTGCAGAGTAGTGAGTAGTGAGTGCAGAGTGGTGAGTGCAGAGTGGTGAGTGCAGAGTAGTGAGTGCAGAGTAGTGAGTGCAGAGTAGTGAGTGCAGAGTAGTGAGTGCAAAGTAGTGAGTAGTGAGTGCAGAGTAGTGAGTGCTGAGTGCAGAGTGCTGAGTGCAGAGTAGTGAGTAGTGAGTGCTGAGTGCAGAGTAGTGAGTACAGAGTAGTGAGTAGTGAGTGCAGAGTAGTGAGTAGCGAGTGCAGAGTAGTGAGTGCTGAGTGCAGAGTAGTGAGTGCAGAGTAGTGAGTGCAGAGTAGTGAGTGCAGAGTAGTGAGTAGTGAGTAGTGAGTAGTGAGTGCAGAGTAGTGAGTGCAGAGTAGTGAGTAGTGAGTAGTGAGTGCAGAGTAGTGAGTGCAGAGTAGTGAGTGCAGAGTAGTGAGTGCAGAGTAGTGAGTAGTGAGTAGTGAGTAGTGAGTGCAGAGTAGTGAGTGCAGAGTAGTGAGTAGTGAGTAGTGAGTGCAGAGTAGTGAGTAGTGAGTAGTGAGTGCTGAGTGCAGAGTGCTGAGTGCAGAGTAGTGAGTGCAGAGTAGTGAGTAGTGAGTGCTGAGTGCAGAGTAGTGAGTGCAGAGTAGTGAGTAGTGAGTGCAGAGTAGTGAGTAGTGAGTGTGCAGAGTAGTGAGTGCAGAGTGAGTGTGCAGAGTAGTGAGTGCAGAGTGAGTGTGCAGAGTAGTGAGTGCAGAGTGAGTGTGCAGAGCAGTGAGTGCAGAGTGAGTGTGCAGAGCAGTGAGTGCAGAGTGAGTGTGCAGAGCAGTGAGTGCAGAGTGAGTGTGCAGAGCAGTGAGTGCAGAGTGAGTGTGCAGAGCATTGTGTGCTGTTGAGTGCAGAGTGCTGTGTATTGGCAATGTTAATGACAATGCCATTTATTTTTGATTTAAAGAAAAAAAAATGTCATGAGCAATGCCAATAGCTCTACCTTTAATGATGCCGAGACCATTGCATTGCAAATGCTTGTTGTAAATAGGGATTAATTTGGCCCCTCCACATGAGTTAGGGATAGGGGCACCCGCTGCAAGTGCATTGGTCAGGGCATTAATATAGGGAGCCCATATCATTCGGCACAGAACAAGTCTGAAGGGATCCCATCAATGCCAGAAGCTTTACTCACTTCCTGGGCCTTCGGTGCATTGAAGGGTGCTTCGGTGGTGAAAGACGCTGCCTCCTCTATTTTGGCCCTGTTGTTGGATTAGGTTGGGTTGCATTAGTTGGGGATGTTTTGGAGAGACACTGCCTCCTCTATTTTGGCCCTGTTGTTGGATTAGGTTGGCTTGCATCAGTTGGGGATGTTTTGGAGAGACACTGCCTCCTCTATTTTGGCCCTGTTGTTGGATTAGGTTGGCTTGCATCAGTTGGGGATGTTTTGGAGAGACACTGCCTCCTCTATTTTGGCCCTGTTGTTGGATTAGGTTGGGTTGCATTAGTTGGGGATGTTTTGGAGAGACACTGCCTCCTCTATTTTGGCCCTGTTGTTGGATTAGGTTGGGTTGCATTAGTTGGGGATTTTTTGGAGAGACACTGCCTCCTCTATTCTGGCCCTGTTGTTGGATTAGGTTGGGTTGCATTAGTTGGGGATGTTTTGGAGAGACACTGCCTCCTCTATTCTGGCCCTGTTGTTGGATTAGGTTGGGTTGCATCAGTTGGGGGTGTTTTGGAGAGACACTGCCTCCTCTATTTTGGCCCTGTTGTTGGATTAGGTTGGTTTGCATCAGTTGGGGATGTTTTGGCGAGACACTGCCTCCTCTATTTTGGCCCTGTTGTTGGATTAGGTTGGTTTGCATCAGTTGGGGATGTTTTGGAGGGACACTGCCTCCTCTATTTTGGCCCTGTTGTTGGATTAGGTTGGGTTGCATTAGTTGGGGATGTTTTGGAGAGACACTGCCTCCTCTATTTTGGCCCTGTTGTTGGATTAGGTTGGCTTGCATCAGTTGGGGATGTTTTGGAGAGACACTGCCTCCTCTATTTTGGCCCTGTTGTTGGATTAGGTTGGGTTGCATTAGTTGGGGATGTTTTGGAGAGACACTGCCTCCTCTATTTTGGCCCTGTTGTTGGATTAGGTTGGCTTGCATCAGTTGGGGATGTTTTGGAGAGTCACTGCCTCCTCTATTTTGGCCCTGTTGTTGGATTAGGTTGGCTTGCATCAGTTGGGGATGTTTTGGAGGGACACTGCCTCCTCTATTTTGGCCCTGTTGTTGGATTAGGTTGGGTTGCATTAGTTGGGGATGTTTTGGAGGGACACTGCCTCCTCTATTTTGGCCCTGTTGTTGGATTAGGTTGGGTTGCATCAGTTGGGGATGTTTTGGAGGGACATTGCCTCCTCTATTTTGGCCCTGTTGTTGGATTAGGTTGGGTTGTATTAGTTGGGGATGTTTTGGAGAGACACTGCCTCCTCTATTTTGGCCCTGTTGTTGGATTAGGTTGGCTTGCATCAGTTGGGGATGTTTTGGAGAGACACTGCCTCCTCTATTTTGGCCCTGTTGTTGGATTAGGTTGGGTTGCATTAGTTGGGGATGTTTTGGAGAGACACTGCCTCCTCTATTTTGGCCCTGTTGTTGGATTAGGTTGGCTTGCATCAGTTGGGGATGTTTTGGAGAGACACTGCCTCCTCTATTTTGGCCCTGTTGTTGGATTAGGTTGGTTTGCATCAGTTGGGGATGTTTTGGAGGGACACTGCCTCCTCTATTTTGGCCCTATTGTTGGATTAGGTTGGGTTGCATTAGTTGGGGATGTTTTGGAGGGACACTGCCTCCTCTATTTTGGCCCTGTTGTTGGATTAGGTTGTGTTGCATTAGTCGTGTATGTTTTGGAGAGTGGCTCTGGAAAGAGGGCTGTAAAGTACGCCACCAAGTCTGCCTCGAGGATGTGGCAATCAGGGGGAGCAAACTCTCTGTGGCCATTGTGTGAGACCAAGTGATGGAACAACATAGCATCACTCCCCTTAGCGGCTTTCAACAGATCCTCCCAACCCTCCGCTTCCCACTGGGATTCACAGGATTTGATTGCTTGGGCATAATCCCATCTGACTTGAACATTTCAGGCCTCATATTGCTTTTTAGGGCTTCCATCAAGGCTGTATTAGCCACCTTGCATGTCTTATTAACCTAGCGGCCTTTCTACGAGGTAGGATTTTCATCTCAAAAAAAGGTTTCAAGTTGCCAACTAGAAATTCATGCATGGGCAAAATCTGCACGGGAGTGTAGGCCTGCGCTATACAATGAGATAGTGCACTGCAGACAGCACCATACATCTCTTTAAGTAAAGCCTCATTGCTTGCAATATCCACCCACTTTACTTTGTGCCTATTGTTGCTCAGGGCCACAGTGGGAAGGGCTTGCAAGCTTTGTCCTTAATGTGACTCCCTGTTAATGTAAGGGCAAGAGGGAAGTGGTCGCTGTCCAGGCGATCAGTGATCTCCATATCTACCACCGCAAGCCAGCAAATGAGGTCTAGCAATATGTAATGAATATTGCATGAATCGACTCCCCTCTTGAAGGGTGGTTTGTCAGTAAGGTTCAACGGGTGCACCCATTACAAACCCGGAGGCTATGGGTGTCAGTATTATATGAGATCTGGGAATCTTTTTGGCTGCAGAGTAGGAGGGAACCCCCCAGCATTCATCCTTTAAAACAGATCTAGCAGGGGATGGTGGGGCCTAAAAGCAGCAGTTAAAATCACTTACAAAAACCTTGTGAATGCCTGGCCCATAGCAGCCTAGTACAGTATTAAGTAGTATCATAGGTTGTGAGTGCTTATTGAAAGGGGAAGACCTATTGTGCACATTCACCAGGAGGAAGGGAGTGCCCTGCTTCAGGGACAATTTTGGTTGCAAGGAGAACTGGGGCATCAGTATTGATAACCTTAATCGAGCAATCTAGGGAGATTTTATTCCATATGAGCAGACTGCCCGCCGGCCTGCCTGCTCTAGAGGGGAGGGTGTTGATACTGAATGTGGAGTAGCCTTGCGGGTACAGCTTATCAACTGCCCAAGTTTCTTGAACAAGGGGAGTCCAGAAGTAGACTGTAAAAACACAAACAGCTAGCATTTTGTGCATAAAAAAAGCTAGCTGTTTGTGTTTTTTACAGTAAATTGTCCCTTACCTTCACCACAACCTAAACCATTTTGCCACCTGGACCTATTTCCCAGATATTCCATTTTAAAAGAAGTAATGTGAGCTACGTGTGCTAAAAAACATATGAAGAATATAGTTTTAAAGTCTTTTAATGGCAAATCTGTGGGGCTTCAGTTAATGTCATTTTGAAACACCACACTAGGTGTGACCACAGCATTTCAATGTACACTATTATTGCGAACACTGGGTTTGAAACCTTTATTCACTGCTCTGATGTCAAGGTAGTGAGTAAAAGGTCTCTGAAGGAGAATGCTTGGGTGTGACAGATCTCTGAAATATATTCGGAGTAGTATCTAATAATTATTTTGGGTTAAATAAAAAGAACTGCAACAAAACCTGTGTTTTTTTTTGGTGCTCTTCAAAGGTCAATCTATAAACAGAGTCATTGTAATTATGTGATTCAGCATCTATGTCATACTTATGAGAAAAATGCTGCATTTACAGAATCACAAATTACAATGACCCGGTTAGGCGTTGATTTAGAAGTCTAAAGTGACAAGGGAGCCGGGAAATTTAAATTCAAAATACCATATAGGGTGAAGGAAATGCGGATGTATGTCATTACAACGCATGCTTTTACAACGCATGCCATTACGACACAACTTTTACAACGCATGTCGTTACAACGACTTGCATTGGGGGGCGCTGGATAGTGAATAGTTTAATTTACTATTCCAACTCCAGTCCCCGTGGATAGTAGGGAAGGTGTTGGATAGTGATTAAACTAACCCCTATCCTAGAGCGCCCTCCAGCGCAATTCGTTGTAATGACTTGCGTTGTAAAAGTTGCGTCGTAATGGTACTGCATTGTAAAAGTTGCGTTGTAAAGGATGTTTACCAGGAAATGCTCGACAGCCATTTTTTTTTTATTTTTTTTTTATTGTTGCATCATAACACCTGGGTACAAAGTGGATCAACTGCCGGCGTGGCATCAACATTCAGCCACGGTCAGCCGTGCGCGCAACATTTCTGTATACAAACTTGTGGAAATTGATATTTCTTCCGAAATGCTCGACAGCCATATAAGGCAAATTCATTCAATACAACTCTGTGGTGTAAGGAAACTGGGCAGTGTGTATCCAACCGACAGGGGAAATCACATAGCACAGGCCATGACGAGGTGGAGACGGGAAGAAACAGCTCCACTTGGAAACCAGAGCAAAACAATAGCCGCCAACAATGCAGCCTGAGGCTCAACGTCTATTGCACCATAGAGGAACAAAGAGAATATTCTCGAAGGCCTCTGCGAAGCACACTAAAGCCTGTCATCTCGGAGTGATGAACAAAACACGCACTTATGGGTGAAAAATGTGAGAGGGTGGATTATTCCGCAGCAGCACTCGACAATGTAGGCAGCTGAAAGCGCAGAGAGGTGACATAGCGCCCCCAAGATCCTTATATAAGGCGCACATGGTGAGCTTCGGTTGTCGTCATCGGCATATACATTAAATATCATGAGAATGCGTGCATGTGGAAGTGGCGTAAGGACCAGAGCTGCTGACTTTGGAACTGGGGGACCCGGTTGGAGTCTCAGCGTCGGCTCAACATCCTGTGATTCTGGGCAAATCCCTTATTCTCCCTCTGCCTACCAAAAAATGAATGCATCCTTGGATAACGTAATTGGTGCTCATGTAAAGCGCTCCAATACCTTCCGGTCGAGTTCGAGCTCTATAAAACTGCAAAGATAAAATAAAACGTTATGTACTGCCTGCAGGCGTAGGAATGCTTCTGAAATGCCAGTGGCACTGAACTGTATTGCATCATTTTATTGTTTGCGTAATACAGTCTGTGCCCACAAGGTGTCAGGCCAAGACAGCGAGTGGACTTCATATCAGCATGCGCCGCCACTGTAGTAAAGGTTACAAGTGCATCACTTGTAGCCTCTGGAAATTCCCTTCTGGCAGCTGATCGAGGCCCCTGTGCTGCCGTCGGAAAATCGCTACTTGGACAAGTGTAGTAAAACTTTAAATTGGAAAGTAGTATTTCTGACTGCAGATGATCACAGCCGGTAACCGTCCCTTCGGTGTCTGTGTTACCTGTCGGGTAGAATGTTTGTGGGGCCGACCTATTCTTCATCCTTCATGATCAGCCTCCTCATTCAACTTCCTCTCACTGATCCTCTTCACTCAGACTAGACTGGCCATCACTTGGTTACTTCACTCACAGACGCCACTCTTCACACAAGCCTAAAGTTATAGGCGACCCTTTTGTCACCAAGAACGCAATATTTCAGCCCTGGGATTAAGTTTAACAATCTGATGCATTGTGGGACTTGAAGTCCAAATCCATTTCAGTTGAATGAAGGTACTTGAAAACGGTGGTTTACAGATGTGAATTCCAGGTTTGGAGCTTGCTGTCGTTGATGCATTCTGGGACTTGAAGCCCTAATCCATTTCAGTTAAATGAAGGGACTTGAAAATGGTGATTTACAGATAAGAATTCTAGGTTTGGAGCTTGCTGTTGTGGAGTATTTTAACTCCAACAGACTCTCCTCACTCACTGCCTCCCAACTCTCCCCAACACTCTTTAAAGCTCAGGCCTTTCTCTCCCCAGTCCCTTCTTCACCTGGCCCTCATCCTGCTCATCTGCAGTCCATCAGCCTCTGTACTCCTCTACTCAGTCTCCTCGCTTACAACTCATTTCACTCCGAAAATCTACCCCGAGCCACCCCTGTGCTTAATTTGAGCTGGTGGTTTACGGTCCTCAGCACCGGCACT
The DNA here is from genome assembly GCF_964263255.1 of Lissotriton vulgaris. Lineage (NCBI taxonomy): Eukaryota > Metazoa > Chordata > Amphibia > Caudata > Salamandridae > Lissotriton > Lissotriton vulgaris. The sequence goes on along the minus strand of NC_141700.1, from coordinate 677,609,042 downwards.
TAATTGTCAACACTGCACTTATGACAGTCTGACACATGATGGCGCTGCTCATCTAATTTAGAAATGAGCAGAGCAACAGTTGCTTATGAATACAATATACATTAAAAATTGCTAATACCTGCATTCCCAGCCATTCCTTTAGTTTTGGAGACCTGGAATAATCTGAATTGTCGCACTTGCAGGCGAGAGAGATGTTTAGTAGTTGTTGTGAGAGCGATTACGGGCGATGGGTGGCACAACCTGCAGTGGCCTCCTGGTCAGGGCCCTGGTACTTATTATTTTACAAACTAAGCACTGAGACACTCTTCATTACTAAACCTTTGACCAGCCCACAGCCACCCTGTGTTCCCTTATGGTAGGTGACGCGTCCGCTGCTGTGTTTTATATGAAGCCCTGTGTGTTCAACAGCGTTTGCTGATTAGCAGCTCAAAATGGAATGTGTATCCTTTCGAAAATAACCTGCATTCAAGTGATGTCAAAGATCACACGATTTCTCTTACCCAACCCACAAACCATAAAAACATTAAACAAATGAACACGTTTGTGTCAGCAGTCAGGACATGTTCAGTTGCACTGGATTTAATGGACTGTGGAAAGGGAGAATGGGCCGGAAAATTGCCTTTTCTTTCTCTCACTCTCAAGACTCTTTGGATATCTTAATCAGCCTGCACTTTACCTGATCTGAGGTTAATTTGATTGGACATTAGAATAAGGAATCTGATAAATATTTAGGAAGCAACGCGTCTGATTGGACAAGCCAGATAGGTTTGGGAATTAGGACCTGCATTCTTGGCCCAGGACTGTCTCTGTAATACATGTAGAAGCCCCTTGTGGCATTGGGACCTGGTGTACAATGGAGGGTCAAGTCCAGTCCCACATTTCTCTTCAGAACTGTGTGATCCTCAGCAGACCATCACATCATCAACCCATCCTATTGCCTAATGATTGACAGCACAGAGACCCAATGAGAATTCATGCAGCTCGTTAAGATGTTCTGACATCAGATTTCAGAAAAAAACATTTACCCCTCAAAGCTTTGCAGTTTGAAAATTTAATTCACTTTTATTTACCCTAAATCGTCCTTCCTACATTTATAGGAACTCTATAGTCCCACAACCTTCTATTGGAATGATCCCTGCTATTTTAATTATGCAAAGTTTTCAAGCACTTTGTTGAGTATTATTAATGATTCTGCTGGCCAAAGGAATCAATTACAAAGCAGTAGAGTGGGTCAATTGTGCCTGGTTCTCAAAAAGTTGACCTGCCAAACTTCCCACAATACCCTGATTGCGTTTTCTTGGCCAGAGCCTTGCTGGCTGTGCAGTATCTCAACTTTAGCAATGTCTGGTTACTAATCACCTCCTTCGTCCACATCAGTCTGGTGGTTGGTCTGTCTGTGGTCCTGAGGCAGCCGCAGTTCCCAGGGTTGGTGCACTGGTTGCTTGTTGGTTGGTTGGCGGGAGTGCCTGCCTCTTCGCTCATTGTATTCTGATTGATACGGTGGCCCATGAGGCATTTTATATTATTCCATCTATTGCTCTGTATTATGTATTGACATAGTATGTCATATGTCATCTTGAGAAGTCTGAGGCCATTGTGCAGAAAGTGATGTAAGTGGTTCTTTTTAACATTAATGCAACAGTTTGTGGAGTTTGGTTTTAAGCCTAAAATGAATTCGTTTTTTCATGGTACTTATTTTGGGGAAATCTATTGCACTGGTTCTGTTCTATCCTGATCTGTCACAATCAGTTTCTTTGGAGACAGCCACTTCTCCTTCTTCTAAAGTGTTGGGTGAGCCAAGGGTCCTTCTTACACCCAGATTAATTTAATTTTTAGATTTAAGAACTGTGACATGTTGTTCCCACCTCAAGCACCTTGATGTACCAGTCCAGCCGGGGGTACACAGCTGTATCTTCTGGGGTCTGCTGTGACTGACATTACACGACCTGGGGATGTCTTGCCTACACTCACACTGATATCACATTTTCTTTATATTTTTTGGGCTGTCACTCCATCTTTTAACACTCCAACCTCAAATGTGGCTCCGGCGTGCTGTTTTCATTTTATTTTTACGCAGACAAGATGGAAGCCATTCTTATCCACTTGTGATGTCTAGTCTACCGCACAGCCTCTTGTAATTCAAAAACAAGATTTTGTACTGAAATGCTTTTGCATTAAATTTCTTTTATTTTTTATATGTATTTATAGCAGAGCCAAAATCAGAACGGAGGGATTTGTGCATGGCTGAGGTAGAAGAGCAAGGCACTAACAGCCCGATTCATTAAACAAAATTGTGCTCGCAAAGGGCCAGATTCTGAGAATCTGGCCCTTTGCGAGTGCGATTTTTGCATTTGGGATTCATCATCCCAAATGCAAAAATCGCTATTTGCGAATTCGCATATTTGCGAGCAATTGGATTTAAGGAATCTCAATTAGAGATTCCTTAAATGCAATTCATGAACCAATTCTGAATTGCGAATTCGCAATATTTGGTCGCTATTTACCACGAAGTCTGACTTCGTGGTAAATAGCGAAAAAGTAGTAAAAAGCACTTTAGTGCATTTTTTTACTGTTGCATGTTACACACACACATGTCGTTTGGACATGTGTGTGCGCAACACCTGTTTAAATTTGCATTTCAGGGGTGCTACTGGGTGTCCTTTGGACACCCCTGACACCCTTGAAATCGCTATCTTATTTGCGATTAGCTAATTGCTAATCGCAAATAAGAAATACTCCCCATTCATTCCTATGGGCCTTTAGGCCCATAGGAATGAATGGGGAGTTATTTCTTATTTGCGATTAGCAATTAGCTAATCGCAAATAAGGAATGTGTAGGAATCACAATTTATTTTGCGATTCCTACATGAATCCCGTTTTGAGAGTCTGTAATAGCGATTTCTTATGAATCGCTATTAAAGACTCGCAAAACGGGTCTTTGATGAATCTGGCTGTAAGTGCCGGAATGAGGAATAACAAACTGAGGGCGAATCTTGAAGAGGGTAGGAGTGGAGGCAGACGGGTGATTGCGTGCTTGAGGACACCTAAGGTAAACGCAGAGAGCAGAACTGATGACTGAGACCAGTGGAGGGCAGAAGACGGCTGAGGGCAGGACCCCGGGCCGAAAGAAGACCTGAGGTGAGAACAAGGCAAGCCATTCAGGACAGAGTTAATAAAGTCATATTGACAGCGTGTGCTCCAGGAAGTAAACCGCCTGATAAAATTAACAGCCAGGCCGCGTGCACGGTGCTGGGCAGCAAGTGGGTCCCTGGAGAGGCGGGCTGCCTTTTATTTCATGAGGCCGGCTCTCGGCTCTCCTGTCTGGCGGCAAAGTAAGAGGTGGATGTCAGCGGTCGCCATGAGAGCTTGGAGTGGCTGAAAAGAGACGGGATGTGGTCTGATGGGGGCAATGATGCTTGCGGTGCGGGTGTAATATTGGTTAGGATTTCAGTGCAGGACTGGTATTGAATAGGATTGGGCGTTAAATTCCGTTCCGCTCGCGGAATTAGGGTATTTTAGCATTTCGCAGAAAACGTGGAATTGCCAAAAATTCCGTGCCCCGCGGCTTCGCAGAATTTTTTGCTTGTTCGTGCTTTAAAAATGCGTGTTCGCAAGATATTTACCCCCAAGCACGCAAACAGCGTTCCGGAACAGGAAAAACACATCACGAACGGGCGGAACAAGCAATTCCACATGTTCGTGGAATTTCTGCGTGCTCACGGAGAATTTTACTGTTTTGCGGAGCTGTGCGTAGCACGACTACGCAAATTCCGCCCACCCCTAGTATTGAATTGTATCCGTGTGAGGAAAATTTTTCACGAGTAATAAGGGAGTGATGCAAGCGTAATATTCATGGGTTTAAGGGGTTATGTAAGTGTCATGAGGACATAGCGTGGACAAGATGTTGGTGGAATGGGAGTGTAGTGTGGCTGTAAAATAGATCAAGGTGGAAAGGATGTGTTGGAAGCGCACCATTGGTGTGACACGGGTGTAATATTATTGTGATAGGTGTGCATAATTTACATTGAAACACTGATTAATTGAGGACGTAATGCGTATTTATGAATACGAGTGTCATGTGAGTAATGTGTGTGATATGAATGTAAACTGGCTGTAATGTTATAAAGTGTGTACAATAGGGGATACTTTTGTTGTAATGAAGGGAGTAATGCATATTGATAAGGGTGTGATTTGAGTGTATGGCAGTAATATGGGTATTACAGGGGTATGATGTGATGTGGATGAAGTATTGGTGTACTGTTGTAACACGAGTGTCATAGGAGTGTAATTTTGGTGTGATAAGGGCATTATAGAGTGATGTTGTTGTGTAACCTAGAAGGGTGTTATGTTGGTTTGATACAGGAGTAATGAAGATTTGATGTCGGTGTAGTTTGAGTTTGCTAAGGGTGCAAAGTGTGAGTGAACTTATAGCAGTCAGGTTTAGGTCATATTTCTTGTTTTCTTTTCGTGCCACGTGAGCGCCATAATAAATGTAAAACATTAACCTTCTCCTTGACTGTTTCCATCACTGAAATAAAACACAATCCTTCGAAACTCTTGCATTGTTAGGATAGGTGTTTTGCAGCACGCCTGATTTTTAGGTTTTTTATTCAATACCAGTTGTCCTTTTGTTAATATTGGATGCTTTGCCCACAAAGCTGGTGATGTTTCTAATCAGTTGGCAGCCAGCATCGGCTGGTGTAAGGGAAATGTGGTGGGGCAGCGTGGAGGGGAGCGCAGAAGGGTTGGGGGAGCGCAGGGGGGCTGAAATAAAAAAACAAAGAAAACCTACCTGCAGGTCTACTGCTACCCGGGTTTCGCCTCTGGGCAAAGCCTGAAGCTCCTAGCTTCGCCTGTGGCCAGTCCAAACCATGCTCTCACCATGAGTGTAGCATAGGGATTGGGCGGAGCACACTGGTTTTGTGCTCCATCGGTAGTTTGAAGCCTGTGTCTGCTGATCTCTCCTCCCATCAAAACAGCTGGGTTGGAGAGATGTCACTGCACATGATGGCTTAGCCGTCCTGAGACAGCAAGTCAAACTGTCATGCGCAGTGACAGCAGGGCCCACCACTCCTCCTGCCCTGCTGCATTTCTGTGGCGCCGCTCCCAAGACTCAGCCGCAGAACGAAAAAAAAAATTATCAGCATTAAGATCATTATATTTTTCATTTGCCTCTGCGGCAAGTGGGCTGACGCTCCTCTGCCAAAACGAAGGATCCGCCCTTGTTGGCAGTTACCAGCTAGAGCTCATTCTCTATCACAAGGGGCTTACAGCCCGCCCATTGCTTAACATTTGTTGGCTTCATTGTCAATCTGATTTGCTGCCTTCTAATTGGCCGGTGCGTGCTGGCTTCATATTAGCCTCCCAGGCCAGACTGTAAGGCTGGTTTATGAAGTTAGTTTACTAAGCCACATTCTTAGATCATTGTTTAAAGGGAAAGGCTGGGATTCTCACCTCAAGGCTAAGAAAAGAAGAAAACCTTGGGAAAGTCTCCTCAAGGCCATCCCACAGAAAGACCCAAAGTAAGCTGACCTTCGGGTGGGCTTAGAGAGAGCCTGTGTAATGGATTAAGAACAGTCTGCAACTGCATTAAGTCTGTCTCATAGTTGTTGATACTTCCACTAACACAGGGAGGACTGGGCGTTCCGGATATCCCGTTGTATGCATACTGTGCGTAGGTTCAATATGTATACTATTGGATGCACCCAACCCCATTTCAGTCCCACGTGGCGTTTGAGATGGATGTGGCAGCACCGGTTCCCCTTCGGGTGGCGCTATATCAAACCTACCGTCGGCCCTGGAATGGAATCGAAACTCTGCGGTGGGCGTGGGACAGGCATCACAATAGACCTTGATTGAGAGTGCTTTACGCCCTCTGTTCCTCTGGCCCACAATCCGTTGATCCCCTTGATGGCGGATGGTGGAAACATGTCACTAGCGAAATCACTAGGTTTCAACATATTTGCTTACCTCTATCCAGAAGATGCTTTCTGTCTACCACCTGTCTCCACTGATGGCAACACGCTGGGTTTTTGTGAGCTCTTTTTATATTTCAAAATTCTGGCAACATGCCGGCAAATACACAAAACCTTTCCTGACCCCCCCACCTCTACTGCAGGTCCCAGAACACATCATAACTAACGCCACGCAAGCTCATCACATGAATACACAGCTCCATGCAGAACACTGCCCTGCTGATTGAGCCGAAAGCCCTTCTGGGCTGGAACGCAGAACTGTACATCCAGGTAATGGAGGACCAGTGGGCATTCTGCTGTGGCCAACTCCCAATGCTCTCCCCAAACTATAAACTGCGGTTAATATATTTTAAATACTTTCATTGGTTTTACAGAACTCCCTCCCAACTACACTGCAAGGGGATCAGGTCTGATGAGAGGTGTTGGAGATGTGACTTTGCACCGGCCACCTTCTGACACATGGCATGGAACTGCCCCCCTACTGCCACTTACTCGACAGCCCCATTCAGTAAAATGAACAACATATTGGGCGTACCAGACAACCCCACGCCGATCATAGGGCTATTGGGGTATGTGAAGGACACTGTCGCAGGAACCCGGAAACTGCACTCAATGTTCCTATTACTAGTGAAACGCAGGGGCACCATGCATTGGGGGAAAAGAAGGCCCCCGTGGTGAAGGCTTGGATACATGACTTGATATTCAGCCATAACCATTTGTCCACGTTCTGGGAACTTCCTCAAAGCCTGGATTGGCGCAGCCGTCATTTTTAGAAATGTACTATACATGAAACGTTGGCCTTGTGACAAAAGATGCAAAAGAATATGTAAACTGAAGAATACAAGGAATAAAATTAAAAAACTATGACTAATTCAACGAAGTATTGGTATTGCTCCTCGAGCAACGCATGCTGTGCATTCGGTGTAGGAGTGAGATGTCCCTCCTTTGGAAATCTACTTACCAAATAAACTACCAGATTTTGCATGCATCATTCACGCATGAAGTAGCAGATGGAAGACTTGCTTCCGTGATACACCTTCAAGAAATACAAAATATGTTTGGACTCCAAAAATACAGTTGTTCATTCCATAGGCATGAGTACCACCCAAATAGTATGCAAGGGTGCAGGAGGCAGTGACTGCCATGCACCCTGAAGGTTTCAGAAGATTGCCAGCACAACTTCCCAGGGTGAAATAGAGGCAGGCTGGAGAGATGCCTGGCTAATCCCCACTCACTGCACCCATGCCCATCTGAGTGGATTAAACACTGCTTTTGTTTGGTAGGATGTTTTTAGTGGCGCAATTGCTAATCAACCATATTTGCTTTGAAAGCAAATAATTAGAGACGCAGTAGCCTATTCAACTGAGACAATTAACGTTGGTTGTGTTCGGGTACCAATTCTTATGTACCAGCTCTAATTGAGAATCTTTAATTTGAGACATCGCAGAACATGTGCTAGGCCTCAATGTCCATATCTGATCCTGTAGAGGTTACTTAGACAATATCGATGAAAGACTTCCAGAGATCCTCGAAGCCTTCATGGAGTGTATTTGCAAAGTGAGGTGTCATCAACTTTAAAAAATGCTGGATTTTTGTGAATTTAGGTTTCTCAAACTGACTGGAAGATTTGTTCTCCTCCTCTGTCTGTCACAGCAGCACATGTTTTCCAAGAAATTAGGGGTTCTCCCTCCCATTCATCCTTCAATCCCTAGATCAATTCATGTTTCCATGTTGACCATGAGATGAGCCTCCCTCTTTGCTGAGTCATTTTCATGCCCTGTCCTTCCAGCTCCCTGCCCTGTGTTGGGTTCTTCACCTTTCCCTTGGATTGGAAATTTGTGACTTATTACTGGTGTTTCCAGTGGGATCTGGCTGGTGTTCTCTATGGTCCTGCTCACCTCCATGGCTTTATTTTATGCTCCTTTTGGGAATCGGCATGCGTGCAGCACTGGGATTTATTGGTCCTCCATGGGCAGACCCTAAAATAGCAATAATGCTCGGATGGCTTTCTAATCACAGATCAGCAACCGTCGCCTTTAGGAGATACCGATGTCTGCTCATGGCTGAATCCCATCCCTGGAGCTGATCTGGAGTGCATGCCCTATGCCCGTGGCATGAGACATTGGATATTTATCTACTTTCTCTTAGTTCATCAAAGACTTCCAGATGCAGGGAAGAGGTTGCCCTTGGAACAGATTGTCTTTTATATCCAAGGGTCTTTTACCACTGAGCGTCTGACCTATGATATATGTTCTTCTCTTCCTTCTCTCTAGTCCTGGTCATTTTCCCTTGAGCTTCCTGTTCATCCACTCTGGACTTCGCGATGGAGAATCCTCAGACAGACAGTATAGATTTTCCACCAACTGGTGTGAATCGCAGAGAGTAACCCAGGGTTGTCGAGGTCGCATTTAACTTACCCTGTAACCTCGATCCCACAGCTCCTGCCTCTCCTTTCCCTAGCGAGCAATGGTAGGACCCACTGTCCATGCTACACCAAGGAATTGCCCACAAAATCACCTTTTCCATTAGCAGGAATTTTGCACACCGCTAGCCGCTGACCCTTGCACCCCTTGTTGTATGATGTTGGGATACTGGTGGTGGAATCCACCTTTATTTCCTGTGGGATGCTCCTGTGACAGCTTGAAGCTTCAGTGGCTGATGAAATCCTGCACCATTCGTGCTGTAGATACATAACACTCAGGGGGTTTACAGTGAGAAAGCAAAGAACTCAGTTACACTTCACAGATGTTGTGGACATTTTGTTGGAAATCACCTGAAACGGCAGCTTCAAAAAGCCCCATATTCTCTTATCTGAATGCCAAGAACACACTTTGATCGTCTTAAATGAGCCACATCTCAGCGGTGTTTCATGCTCCCTACCCAAAGAACAGCACATACTATGGCGTTCCAGAAAGTGTGTCATTCGTACAAGTTGCGTAGGACACCTATAGTCTGTATAGCTGTCCTGTGGACATAAGACTGAGACCTGATACACAGTTTGGACTGGTGGTTTACTGCACCATGTCCGTCTGGTGTGTCGAATGGATTAACAAGGATCCTCCTCTCCCAGCATTCTCTGTTCATTTATTTACTTGGAATTGGGAACAGATAGGTTGTATGTAGGAGAAGGTATAGGTTACTGAGTAATATCAAGGGTACCCTTAGTCTTATGGTTCACTACAGGTGTAAACCGTTCAGATAGGGTAACCACCAACGGCACCATGGACGATGGTTCATATTCAGAGGCGGGTTAGACTTGCGGTGGGTTCAAATGGAGTCAAACATATTGGAACGACTACTGGTGGTGAATTTTTCCAGCATTTTCTAGCAGTAACGAATCAAAAGTAAAGTAGTAGTTTTTCATATGGAATGCAATGCAGCATCTGACAGTTTGGAAAAGTTAATGTGTTGGTTAATGCATGTTCTGCTATTTAATGTATTCAAGTGGGATATATTTATTAAGAAAGGGTTAATACCATGAATGTACGCTACCGCCGATCAATTGGTAGAGAATCTTCTGTTTGCATGCAATAAACGAAAACCCTCGATCCTACATAGGGGAGCCTCTCTTCAGAGCCTATATCAAAAGGTGCATACATTATTGTTCCACATATGTTTGTCATAGATGATTACATTATAGTAAAAGGTTTTATTTTTGCTCGGGTTGATAACTCCGTTTGATTGCTATGCAAAAGACATAGGTATATCTGGGACACAAAGATTGTTTATTCTTGATTTTCTGTTGTTCATCTTCGAAAGGGACAATAAGGTGATGGAAATGATACTCTAAATTACTCTGTGAAGTGGAGTTCACTTGGTCACCACTCTACATCCGGAATACAAAAAAACTTTCAGTTCATATTTTAAGGTATCAGGAAGTTTGTAGACATCAGAACTTGCTTACTCAGCGTGTTTTTTCACGAGGCTTCTCTAGGATGGCCGTCTCTGTTTTGTGTGATTTGCCTGTATTAGTGCTTTTAGTAAAACGTTACCCATAGGCACCTGTCCGATTGTGGTTCCATCCTGGACCGACCTGGGACAACTGTGTGTTGCTCCCAAAGATGACCTATTACTTTGCATTGCGTGTTTAAAAAGATCAAAACTAGGTTGCATTTTAGTGATCATTTTGCAAAGTGTCTACAGTTAACGGTGGCGTTATTCTGGCTGTTCCTGGTGACGTGCTTCTGGGTCCCTCCTCTCCAAACCGAATTCTCCAAGGAAAATCCCACAGAAGGCAAGAGCAGGGGGTGCCGGAAGTGTGAAGGATTGCGCACCCCGGATTGTACATCCAGGGACGTAGGGCCCCCTCTGCCTGTTCGGTCTGATTATGCTACCACCACACTGTTTTAGGGACTTTGTGAGGGTGGGGGCATCGCTGCCCTTCATCAGGACCAACAAGTTGAGGTGTTCAGATGTTGGCCTCTCTGCTGGGGTCTCAAATAGCATGTGCCCAGACCATGTTCCCTTGGTGAGGTAAGGTAAGTTGTTTTCTTCCAGTTAATTAAAACATTACAATTGACCGTGTTTTCTTGGCGAGGCACCCAGTGGGATGGGCCTAGTTTTAGCGAGGTGTGTGCAACTTGTGGCTCGCAGACTCAGAATGTTTTGCTAGAGTTTGGCCAGAGCCGGTCTGGCCATTCTACCGCTCTGGCATTTCCTGGTAGGCTGCAGGTGAGGGGATGCTCACAGGGATGGGCGGTCTACCCATCATGACCTCATTCTAGCCTCTGCTTCTGGTGGTGTGGTGCTGGTTTGTACATTTGTCAGGGCTGGCTGTGTTGTCAGTGCGGTTCTGTGACAGCCATAACACAAACTGGCCCTCGTGCCAGGACGTTCTGTCGCAGTCCTCCGCATGCAGTTTTTAAACCGCAGCGATGCAGTTGTCGCTGTCACACTGCACATTATCCTGCGAACCATTTATTTCATAATTAAATTCAAGCTTTATTTGAAGGCTGCAGCTTGCTGGGCAATGCGAAGACAAAAAGAAACCTAAAAACAACCCGGAAGTGAAGGAGCTTAAAAACAACCCGGAAGTGAAGGAGCTTAACGTGTTAGACCATTCCTGTTTGCAAACAAATGGGATTTCTTCCTGTGGAGGCTTTCCTACTGCTAATAATTGAAACACAGTTAGTGTATCAGCAGTGCTGTGCTGTTCTATAAAACACCTGTTACTACTTTCGATTCAGCACCCTAAAAGTTCCCAAGCGCCGTGAAGCTGGTTTGCAGCACGAGGCACTATATACTCCCTTCATTGACCCACTAAAATTATTGCTACCAACTGCTCTTGCCAGCAACACCAGCTATATATAAGCTCAGAAATGGAAATCTACAAAAATACTAATGCAATACACTAATATTTTTAAAATATATGCAATTCCCCGAATTTCCCAGTTATGTGAAATTTCGAATTTTCAATTATGCATACTTTTTGCACACGGGGGTGCCTTGTTTGCACAATAAATGCCTCTCCGAGGGTCTTCTATCTTAACTAAGTAAGAGTAATGTATCACATAAAGATGCTTCCAGATGACATTTCACAATAAAAGCATAATTTCACAAATTTGGTAAAAGCTGGTTTTACTAATCCATTTAGCTATCCACTTTAAATACAGATCTGTTCTTTGCAGCAGGCACATTAACCCTCTGCACTACTTTATGGCGAGCCAAAGCTGCCACTAGACATAACTCCCATCTCTCTTTAGCAGAAACATTAACCATACGTTTTCTTGACATTTTTATCGCTGCCTGAAAGCTTTGGGTGAATGTTTTGATTTGTTCTGCATTTCATCCATCAATTGTGTGTCTTTTGCTTTCTCGCTTTAAGTGCACCAGGTATGCCCAGACGTGGGTCCTGGGCTCACTGTGCCACTGGAATCAAGCTATCCTGGCTGAAGAGGGGTGAAACCCCGAAACCGGTCCTTGGATGCCTGTTTCCGGTCCAGGTGGGACCTGGCTTGGCAGTCCGGGCTGGGCTGTTCCCATGAGGCACAGGGTCAAGACTGATTTGCATGTGGCTGGGTCTAAACTGGGGTGGCATGGTGAGCAAAAGAATGATGGATTTAACCCAGATCTCTTGACGGGGGGTGAATGTTTTGATTTGTTCTGCATTCCGTCCATCAATTGTGTGTCTTTTACTTTCTCGCCTGAAAGCAGGAGCACAAGGAACTTTGCATCAGGCGCTTTTAAATCGTAAGTTATTGTTAAACACAGCCCCCCCCCCCCCCATCACCCTTTGAGGGCAGCTCCCAGTGCAGCCGCACCAGTGGGTCGCACCCCTCTAAAGCTGGTCCTGACCTTCAAAATGGACATCTGAGTCATTAAGTCCCTCTTGAGGGTCCTGGGCAGTCCCCCACAGTGCACCCAGGTTTCTGTTTGTCACTTTTTCAAAAATAACCAGTGCCTATTCTAATCATGGGTCCCACGCTGCAACTCTGGGCAATAGCTTGCTTAACCTCCACACCGGCCCCAACAGCGCTGTGGATGCCTGGCTTCACCTTGGGGGTGCCCAGGAGTGGACACTTCACAGGGAAAGCCAGGAGGGGTTCCACAGCGGTATGAGTAATAGCGCCAGGAAACCGCTTGGTGACAGTGCGCTCTACAAATACCTTGACATTTACATTTACATTTACATTTACATGACCCCCCCCCCCCCAATGCAGTTTTAAATTCCAAGTTTAGAAATGTTCAAACCACTGCTTCCCTCGAGAAGCAGCCTTGTTTATTACCAGTTTTACATTGCACGGCCACCCAGATGGGTCTCTGTGTGCTTTCTATAAGACAAGTACTTTTCATAGAAATAATTACATTTCATTTTCATTCGTGCTGTAAACTTTGCGTTATATAAAAATCGTTTTGTTTCATTTTCCCTACACAAGTGCAGTTTTGTTTAGTTTACTTACATACGTGATCAGAGAAAGAAGCACAGCTTGTGTGAATATCTACTGAGAGACAATAGTGCTCGGTACCTGAGTCCATAGATAAATGCATGAATGGGGGATGTGGTCCGTCAGCTATACTGCCCACGTTGGTGCTGGAGACCAGGGTTCGATCCTCGGGGCCGCGTTCACATCCTGTGATTCTGGGTAAATCACTTAATCTCCCAGTGCCTGAATGTGTAATGTAAATACGGTGCTCATGTAAAGCGCTCCAATACCTTTGGGTCGAGTTTGCGCTATATAAATATGAGAAAAAAAATGATAAGGGGACCTGCCAAGGGAATGATAGGGGCTGCACGACCTAGTCCTCTGTAAATTCACCCATTTAATATTGTCTCTTGATTCAGGAGGCTGGTCCCTGAGATCAGACATTATAAGAGGTGAGAACCCGAGTGTGCCCCCCACGTGTGTGCCTTTGGGTGGGGGCAAACAGATGCCAGAGACCCTTCCAGCCATCACCCTCCGAGCAGGCCCTGGCTCCCTTCAAATGTGCGCTCTGAACCGGTATCTCCAAATAGGATTCTGGGCAGATCACTTAATCTCCCCGTGCCTAACAAAAATTAATGTGTGTCCTCATGTAACGTAACTGGTGCTATGTAAAGCGCTCTGATACCCCATTCGGGTCAAGTTTGCACTATATAAAACACTGCAAAAAAAAAAAAAAATAGGTGGGCTGCCTTTCACTACTGCACTGTTCCAAGGGAAGCTGCAGATTTGCACCCGGGCTGGTAACGGCATTAACTGTATGGGGGTGCACTGTGGGCACACTGTATGAGGGCACACTGTACCGGTCTGCGCCCAGCACAGCCAGGTAAAGATGCCCATGGGGCACCTTATTTGTGATGGAGCCCCTGGGGGCTTGGTGGGGAATATAAGATGACTGTACTATATTTTAGCATTTATATAGTGCTTCGCACCCCTGAAGAGGCCAAGAAAGCGCTATGATGATGATCTCTGTCTCCTGGAAAGAATCATACTACTTTTCATAGAGGGGACAGGGCCTACCTCTTAAAAAACAGTTAAACGACTGTAGTGGTATTACCTAAACAGGGGCGGGCGGCTCTATGGTCATTGCGGCCCAGCGCAGGGAGAGTAGGCAGGGGGCCCCAGAAGAGGGGGTCCGGGCTGGGCGGAGCGCTGAGGCCAGTGAAAGGGGGGGGGTCAGGGTGTTTGGAAGTGGAACAGAGCCAGAGGCTGCCAAATCCCTGCCAGGGGCCGCCATGCAATATGTATCCATCCTCAGAGGATTATTATATTAAGGATATATATTGGCGTGGTGGCCCCTGGGGTTTGGTGGCCCAGTGCAGGTGCACAGCTTGCACATGCCTAAGGCCGCCCCTGACCTAAACTAAAACACCAAAAAAGGTAGCAGTGTGCTATAAAGATGCTGGTACCATGTCATATTGCGCCACCGTCTGGTCGTTCACCAATAGCAGGTCAGGGAGGTTACCCAAGAGGATAAAAGCAGACGTCATTGGGGGTTACTCCTCTCGCTGGTAATTTGTTGGAGCCAGGGCTCGAGTCGGGGTACCATGCGGGTGGACGGCGTCACCCCACTTATTTTACCGGGTGGACGCCGTCCCCCCTGCCAAACAGCTGGACTTCACTCTCTGGCCTCTCTGGGACGAGATCGGAGCTCACATGCTAGCTCCTCAGATGCAATCGCATCTAAGGGGTGAGCGAGGGGAGGCAATGAGCCCGATGGTGCAAGCCACTTTTCGTGACGTCACTTCCTGTCGTGACATCATTTCCGGTGACAGCGTCCCCCCACTTCTTTTTTTAGGACTTGTGCCCTGGTTGGACCTAACACCTTAGTGGTTGTGGAGAGCAGAGGTGAAAACACGTCCGGCTTTAGGGCAGTGTGACTGGTGCGGCCGCACTGGGCGCTGACCTGTTGAGGGGGTGCCGACCTGAGTGAGGGGCGCTAGGTTTAGCAGTAGCTTATGAATATAGAGATGAGGTGCACTTTTGCCGGGTGGTACTGAGAGAATCTGAGGAGGCGGTCATGGGTTTGCGGGGGCACCAAAAATGATTGTCGCACAGGACGCCACCAGCTCTAAAGCCGACCATGGGCGAAACACACACAAAGGTACTTTCAGGGGAAAATTTGAACAACATTCAGCTAGCCATTGCTTTTTTTTTAACCTATGTCCATGTATTCTAGTGTTTGCACGCAGTATCGCCCGTTTACGTGTTTATATAGTGCCAAGATGTCGGCCAACCACTGCTTCAGAGCACTCTGTGACAAGTGCACAGAGGTGCAGCAAAACATTAGCAGGACTCTTTTAAAAGTTCAACGCATCGGGCATCAAAAGGAACAAGCAGGGCGTCGGTGGTGCGATTGAGACTTCTTCCCCCCATCCCAAGGTTTTCTAATTTTCAGGTGGTCACAAAATGGCTGCCGAAGAGCTCCTTGCCTGTCTGTTTGTCCACCTGCTTGAGCATCTCTGGCCCTTTTCTAGGCCGGTGGTCTTACCCGCCTAGATGTACACACATCAATCTCTTTAGCCCCCCTTCTCACTCACACACTACACCCTGCTGGAGCCTCGCATCACTTTGCAGTCTCTGCCTCGCGCCCGCCATTGCCCCCTCCCCTTCAAGGGGACTGAGCACGTGCTCTCATTATCTCACCTCCCTTTATAATTAATTTACGGTCTTTGCAACTCCCCAGCCATATGTTGCTTTGTTTTCGCTGCTTCTTTGTTGTTGTGTCGCCCCACATCCACCTCTCACCGCACCGACGCCACCTCGCCTCAGACGGCCCCCTCCCTCCCCCCTCTCTTTCTCGCACACTTCTTTCGCCTCCTTTTGAACTTCTCCGAGCTCAATTACTCTCCCCCTAATTTCCCATCAATTCCCTTTACAGCTCTTTTTCGCTCTCCCTCACAAATTCCCCCTCCTTTCCAATTCCTGCAGAACACCCCTCCCAATACTTTTCGTCACTGGGCTATAAGTGGGATGCAAAGGTGTTTGGGGGAGGGGGTCTCCAAAAGGTGTTTGGCCTATTTAATTAAGGGTGTGGCTTAAATATGTAAACTATTTTTCTGTGATTTCCACAGTATGTGCCACCCAACCTGAATTGTGGTTCCTCTCTCAGCTTTCCTTTATTGCATCCAGTTATAGAACACAAAAATTGACGTGCACCAAAAACCAAACAGGACTATTGCATTTTATTTATTTATGTGTTTTTTTTAACATAGCGCATACTTTACCCAGAGGTGTCAGAGCGCTTTAGACTAGAGCGAAGTAAATTACATAAGGAAAAAGTGACATGGGAGTAGACAACACTACTTATATGTACAGCAGTTACTCGTGACGTGTTACAGATTAACAAATTACATATTCACTCAAGATTACATATTAAGAAAAATTGGAGCGATCAGGGTTACACAGCTACATAATATACATTTATAAAATTGAGACAGAGGGTCCTAGTAGCTCTCCTGAGTGTCATGGAACAATCGGGGTCATGGCCTTAAATGAGGGGTTATGTGCCAGGTGGGGATTTTGGCTTTCTCAATGGTCGTTTGCTGTTGAGTAACAGCAATAATTTTGTTGTCAGTAATTAATATTAAAAAATGTTCAATTCTGAAATTGTGAGATTGAGAATTCAATGTTACTGAGGCCTGTGGAAGGGGCTGTGGACTTCAGAGTGTCTTATTCACTCTGGTTATGTTCACTCTATGTTACATGTATGCCCTTTTCCTCTCCATATTTCCTTTGTTTGCATATCTCACACCTCATCTCTTTCCTCTCCAGCCCCCTCTTTTCATTCTGTCCTGAATACACCTTCTAGCATCTCCTTCCCTTCACCACCCCCTCACACAACACACTCACTCATGTGTAAGAACTGCATTTTATTTTACTTTTGCCTTGTCAATATTTTGACAGCTGTGTACCTCCTTCACACATTTGCACAACATCACAACGCGCCCATTCCTTTAAGGGCTCTGCAGATGGATGTGGTTGTTAGTGGTCGTTGTTAGGTTTATGTGCTATATCCCCATGCGCCATTTACTCGATTCTGCACCCTTTCCTGCCCTCTGTTGAGGGTATATGCCCAGCCCAGACCTTAATGTGTTCACTCATATGTAAAACTGACATGCTTGGTATGACACTAAAAGTTGTAGCCCTTTCGGCTTGTATGTTTTTATTGCCGCGGTAGCTACGAGCTGGATCCATGCTTCCCCAAACTCCCATAGTGTTTACTATTGCACACAGTTCTCTGCTGCAGACACTCAACCCTCTGAGTTACCTCATCATTTAATAAACATTTTCTAGCTGGAGCCCTCTTTGGTTTCTTCCCTGGTGGGAACCACTGCGTATTTGATTCAGGTCGCCGTGTGGCCTGTTTAGGATCACGTTTATATGCGAAATAATAGCTTTCTGCGCCGCTGCAGGGGGTTTCTTGCCTCCACTCTAAATATTCAAGGATGCCATAAATTACGTCAAAGTACAGGAGCCAAGAGGCCTCCTATTTCTCTGAGGCGCGTTCATGCGCACGTCACCTCCGTGCACACAGAAGGTGGCTCGCGCGAGTGGAACGTGCACGCATGCGCACACTGATGTTTCTTTCATCCCTGTCCAGTCCCTAGGTTTCTCCTCACCCCCTATGTCCATGATAGGGGCTTTAGTTTGCAGGGGCGCACACACACCCTCCTTTGTCCTTGTTATTGGCGGGATCATCGCTGCCTCGCTGCCCCCGCCAGTCATTCATTTGGAAAAGGTTATTCCCTCCGCGCAGCCCCGCTGCCTTTAGGCCGCTTCTGCCTGGCAGTTTCATTAACACCGGCTTAGCATCTCCCTGATTAAACTGCTCCCTTCTCGGGCTCCCGCTCTCAGCGGATGCAACAGCTGCAAAATGCGCGGCACCTCTGCACGCCACCAGTGTTTGGTGTGAAAATAACATAATATGACAATTAAGCTGCTTCGCTCTGGCAGGCTCGCTGCTGAGACTGTTTATAGCTCCTCGAAGCTTCCTTGGGGGCATGCAAGCACTATAGAACAAATGGTAATATAACCAGGGTCAGGCAGTTCCCGAAGGGCTGGTCTGTCATTGGTCTGTTCTATTGGCTGTTTGTGGGCCTGTTTTATGGCCTGGTGGGACGTTTTTTTTTATTGTTGATGTCTCTGATATTACCACAAAACATTGCCTGCAGCAAGCACAAATGCATGCAATATCCAATATCTTGCAAAACACCTATACACAGGGCACAAGTCGTAAACAAGCATTTACAATGCAACGGTTTCGCCTTTGGAAAAGTTAGAGCTATTGGCATTGTAAATGACAAAATTTGTATTTGTGTTGGTTTTGAAAACAGATAAATAATTGGCATTGCCATTTACATTGCCAATAGCTTAATCTCTCGCAAATGTGAGACCTATTGTACCCTACGGACGAGCTCAGCAGACAGCAATTACTACCACACACACAGAGCCACACACCCAGAACAAGCCACACACACCCAGAGCCAGCCACACCCAGAGCCACAAACACCCAGAGCCCCACACACCCAGAGCCCCCCACACACACACCCAGTGCAGTCACATACACACACCCACTGGAGCAGTCACACACACACACACACACACACACACACTGAAGCAGTCACAAACACACACTCTGGAGCAGTCACATACACACACACTGGAGCAGTCACATACACACACACACACTCTGGAGCAGTCACATACACACACACTCTGGAGCAGTCACATACACACACACCCTGGAGCAGTCACACACACACACACCCTGGAGCAGTCACACACACACACACACACACCCTGGAGCAGTCACACACACACACACACACACTCTGGAGCAGTCACATGAACACACACACTGGAGCAGTCACACACGCACACACTCTGGAGCAGTCACATACACACACACTGGAGCAGTCACACATGCACACACTCTGGAGCAGTCACATACACACACACATACACTGGAGCAGTCACACACACACACACTGGAGCAGTCACACACACACACTGGAGCAGTCACATACACACACACACTGGAGCAGTCACACACACACTCTGGAGCAGTCACATACACACACACACACACATTGGGGCAGTCACACACACACTCTGGAGCAGTCACACACACACTCTGGAGCAGTCACACACACACACACTTGAGCAGTCACACACAAACACATGCACACTCAAGCAGTCACATACACACACACACACACACTGGAGCAGTCACACACACACACACACACACTCTGGAGCAGTCACATACACACACACTGGAGCAGTCATACACACACACACTGGAGCAGTCACACATGCACACACTCTGGAGCAGTCACATGCACACACACATACACTGGAGCAGTCACACACACACACACTGGAGCAGTCACACACACACACACTGGATCAGTCACACACACACAAACTGGAGCAGTCACACACACACACACTCTGGAGCAGTCACATACACACACACACACATTGGGGCAGTCACACACACACTCTGGAGCAGTCACACACACACTCTGGAGCAGTCACACACACACACACTTGAGCAGTCACACACAAACACACGCACACTCGAGCAGTCACATACACACACACACACTGGAGCAGTCACACACACTCTGGAGCAGTCACACACACACACACACACACACACACACACACTTGAGCAGTCACACACAAACACACACACACTCTGGAGCAGTCACATACACACACACACACACACACTGGAGCAGTCACACACACACACACTCTGGAGCAGTCACACTACTGGAAGTTTCTGGAAAGTGTTGCATGGTGAACCACTCCATCCTTCTTCACGGGCTGCCGCATCACATGGTAGACATCTCAGAGACCGCCTGAAATTATGAGGACCCGTCCTTCATCTATTGGATCCATCAGAATCTCATCTGACTATTTATATTGAAGAATATCTCCAAGTGCCGCAGAGTCCCTCAGACATCATCATCGTCCATATTACTTCATTGACGGACATAAAATAACAACTAGCCACCTGGACCTTCCGGATGCAGACAACACCAGATCCACTGACAGTCAAGAAAAGATCTGTGTGCCAAGCCAACCGGTCCAGATCTTGGCGATGTGAACTGGTGGTTATGCTTCTGACCTTGAAACAGGAGAGAACAATTCTAATCCCAGGGACCCCTCTGGACCAAACTATGTGATTTTGAGCAAATAACTTCATCCGACTGTACACCTCTTCCGTAATCCTCCTAAAATAAACAGCACTTTGACACAAATGAATGCTGTTCAAAAGGCTGGGTAAAAATACAACTGGGCAGGCAGTCCAAACCCACAATGGGAAATGTGAATATCTGGCCCAGTTGCACGCATTGAGCATGTGTAGATCAACTCTTTTAGGACAGCTTGGTACACTGTGCCAAGTGACTTTTTAGGGTGCCAGGACAGTAGCTCAGGGTGATTTAGGTTGCTTTTTATCCCCTAACATTAAACATTTTACATGATTAAACTGAGCCCTATCTCTTCAGTGGTGGCTGAAGCTGCGTTTGTTACACTATTGCTGGTAGCAATAGCGCTAAATCCTCCACCCTGGCCAGCATAGGTAAACTCATCTGCACGGAAACCAGGCTGCTCAGTCGGTGGTGGGGCTGTCGGGCTGTCGGGCTGTAGACAGGGCAGTTGTAGACCACCGTCTGACTCCTAGGCAGCTTGACAAAGGAGGCAATATCACGGTGCACACACTCTGCTGCTTTTCTGTAAAGCGCATCCGAGCTGCTCACAGAATGTTTATGTTCTTTAGCCCAGACTGCTGCGTCCCTCGAGCAAGTGTGATGATGTGAGCAGCGCCATGTCCTGTGAAGAGGAGACCTCAAATCATCCAAGCTAGCGTTTGTGAGGGGAAATCACTGGTAGCCTGCCATCACAACCTCAAAAATAACAGGACAAGAGAACAGCCGATAAACTAGAGACCTCCCCTTTTGTTAATGGCAGCTACTTGAGCAATGGCGAACCCTTGAATTACGAGATAAACACATAAGGTATATGTGCTGCCTTTCATCTCTGTGAACAAAACGTTTCTCGGGCACAACCTCTGACTTATACTGCAGGTTGAGGCCCAGCTCATGAATTAAAATGCGCCTCTGAGTTGAATGGGGGTATCTACGGTATTAGAAAACAGAGTCAGCCAGATAGTCAATACAGAATGTGTGTACTTCCCGCACACTGCTTTCTCTTTCTGCCACGCTTCTAGTAGTGATTGAACAAGGGGGTAGGGGCAGGGTGCTGACTTGCTAAAGCCATAGGAGCTGTGCAAAATCAAAGTACTACTTTAAAAAAACGTTTAGCTAATATAATTAACATCGATCATCAAAAGAATGTGGTTGGATCAGTGGGAACGCACAGATGCATTTTGAAGCACATTTTTTCAGGTATTTGCCATGGTGCAGTACTGTCCGATATATTCAGCATATCCTCTATAAAAAGGAACCGCAAACTCGACCCTAAAGTATCAGTGCACTGTACGCGAGCACCAGTTGCATTACGGACGAACACATTCATTTTTAGGCAGGGGTTGAAGTCTCCGGGCAATATAGGAAAGGCACGGACAGCGGGAGGGGGGGGCAGGAAAGGCACGGACAGCGGGAGGGGGGGCGGGAAAGGCTCGGACAGCGGGAGGGGGGCGGGAAAGGCTCGGACAGCGGGAGGGGGGGCGGGAAAGGCTCGGACAGCGGGAGGGGGGGCGGGAAAGACACAGACAGCGGGGGGTGGCGGTAAAGGCACGGACAGCGGGAGGGGGGGCAGGAATGATCAAAGCACTCACCTGGACCTGGACTTCCTCAGGCGGCGGTCGGCCGCGGAATGAGCAAAAGAAACATGGACGTCTAAAAAAAAAACCCCGCCCACCGCCGCACTGACGTCCTAAAAAGGGACGGATGAGAAAAAATCTCAAACGCCCACGAGTCGCCTCGCAGAATGACGGACGCCTCGGTCTTCCAATGGCTAGCCTCCATTTATGGAGCTAGCCAATGGAAGACTGAGGCAGGACTTTTGTCCATAATGGTAAACAAAAGTTTTCGCCTGCGCGGAACGCTGCTTGCGCAGCTGTTCGCCAGGCGAAACCTAAAAAAGAAGTGGGGGGGACGCTGTTACCGGAAGTGACGTCACAACAGGAAGTGACGTCACAAAAGGTGCTGAGCTCCTCGTCCCAGAGAAGCCAAAGAGTGAAGTCCAGCTGTTTGCAGAGGGGATGGTGTCCCCCGGTAAATTAAGTGGGGGGACGCCGTCCACCCGCGTGGTACCCCGACTAGAGCTCTGCCTATACAACATGTCTTTACAAGTTCAAAAAGGTCATCAATCGCAAATGTGGGCCACTTTTTTAGAAATCTAATTCGCTAATAGTGCCTCTTTTAATTTGGTGTCCAGGCCTATTATATGTCTCAGTCCAACCCTGAATATAATGCATTAAAGAGTAATGTGACCTAGAGAAATGTATTGCTGCCAAACAGCCACATGTTGTGCATGCCTCCTTCAATCTAGTGTTGACATTTTAGCCCAAAAAGCTTTGCTTTCCGGGACTTGCAGTTTTGCTTTTACCATTCTAAGTATGGTTTGCTAATTCCCAGCATGCATTAAGCTTATGGCATGTCAGGATTGGCTGTTAGTGTTGCACGTGGCATAGGATCCCCTAACATTAATGGGAACATTCCAGAGACACAGACGGCACCCTCCACTCAGCTGCTAGGAAGCACAACACCACAGAGAGTTAACAACTGTTGGGGAGAGGATGTGGCCCTACGGCCAGAGCAGCCGACTTTGGAGTTGGGGAACCAGGTTCGAGTCTCTGCATCAGCTCAACATCTAGTGATTCTGGGCAAATCACTTAACTTCCCTGATCCTACCAAAATTGAATGTGTCCTCGTGCTACGTAACTGGTGTTCATGTAAAGCGCTCCAACACGTTTGGGTCGAGTTCACGCTGTATAAAATCTGAAAAAAAAAAAAAAATACTTGGTAGGTTGGAACCCCAGAACCTGCATAGAGAAGACTCTGCAAGAAGGAAGTCCTGCCTTAGCGGGGTTGATGCATAGGTGCACATGACGCCAGCCCCTTGCAGCCCCCGTGTTTGACATACAAAGGTGTCATGAATAAAGGTGCCACTTGGCCACACCCAACACCTCCAGTCTCAAGTCAGGATACCACATAATGCAACCTGTCCCATAAGTCCTCTAGGCGCTGTGATACAAATGATATATTTCCTTGTGGGAGTGGAGGCCACAATACACTCAAGAGCTAGTATGCCATTTTTTTTCCTCTTGGCTGTGTTTCAGATATTTTTCACATATTTCTGTGATTTATCTGGCACATCTAAAAATATGAACCATCAGGAAATTCTAGTTTAAACACTCCCCCTTGAAGCTCTTTGGCGTGGTGGTTCTGTAATGATTACGTTAGTTCCATGGCTAACTGTGAGGCTGTGGGGGTTCCGGGGGGCTGTGACTACCACTGAGGGATCAGTGCCTCACTTTGTGGGTCCTGGTGCATTCTGTGGATTTCAATGCTGTTTTTGGCTGTCATTGTGAGTTCCATAGCTTTTTGTTAGGATCAATAGCTTACTGTATCTATCCTCTGCTGTGTTAGGCCATGCTGCAGTTTTCAGTATGAGTCTCACAATCCTCTCTGGCTGTAATAATAAACAAGTATTGACAAAACCAATAGGTCTGGTGTTGGCTGCCAGTCTTTTGGTTTTGTCAGTGCTTGTTTTGTTTTATATTTTTTTGTAGTAAGACTTTATTCTGGAGGAGCATGCTGGGTCCTCGCAAATATAAAAAAATAATTGGCTAAAAGCTAAAATATTTTATTTAACTTACAAAGCACACTTTGCTGTAGCAGTCACTGATAAAGATGAGAACTACTTTGTGTGGACGTGCTCTGTGTGAAAGAGCAGAATGCCGTCACTCACAGTTAAGTTACCCAATGGCTGAAGTGGGCGGATCCTCTGCCACATGCTGTTTTCTGAAAACACGACAGAAAATAATGAATGATGCAACAACAGACCAGTTGATGAAGAGGGCTGGCTGAAAGCCTCTAGGAGTATATTACATTTATAATTGCACTGAAATCGAAAGGTTTTGGCTAACAATAGACCAAAAAATACAGCAACGTCACTGAGCAATATGAACGACAAAATTCTCTAAACAGACCTAATCCACAAGGAAAGTGTAAGAATGAAATCCTAGCTCTCTAGCTAAAAGGCAACCAAAGTTTTTTGCTCCATCTTGACATATTTCTTTTACCCCCAGAGCTTGTGTTTTTCCTCTTGCCTCAGTTTGATGGGCACCTAATCCTCAGAGAAATTACAAATACAGTAGTGCTCCTCAGAGACAGCACTGATATGCACTTATACAGGGGACACCAAAATCTGAATTTTACTCACCCTAGTCTTCCCTGACTCTTTCACCCCACGCCCTGACTGGTAGCAATAATTACATGATTTTGGGGTGCAATGGCTACACCCAAGAACGATGCCTACAGGCCCAATCTGTACATGTGGTCCAGTGATCAATGAATGCAGGGGGCCAGGTTGTATTTATTTTTAGGAATGGAAGTGTTTACTGTCCCACAATATTCAGGGACGTACAAATAAGCACAAACATTAGAACATGTACTAGTGCACAGATGATTTTGTTAGAGGTACCTGTAGAAAATCACAAACATCACTTTGTGCAAAAGGTGTGGTGAGGATGGGCATTGACCAATGACATGACAGGGACAAACTGGCCACCACTATTATTTCTCTATGACCCATGTGGCTGTTATGTACAAAGTTTCTCATGAGGGCAGCCTTCTCAGGCCATAATATTGTTTGAAGGAACTCAGGAACTAACCTCTGCAATGCATCTTGGGAGCTGGACAAACCTGCTCCATCCGTCATCCTACACATGAAAGGAAACGTTTCCTGGTTGCATGTTTAAATGGTAAGATGAAGCTGAACAGCTTAGTACTGAACTGAAGCCCACCTGCGATGGACTTGGAATTAATAATTACAATCCAGTGTGGCCATGCTTGAAAGTGGAACGGAATGCTGACTGTTTCCTTAGTGGTGGGACTGAGCCTGAGGCCCTCTAAGTCTCACCTTTCCTGGCCTACTGACAGTGCTTAATTTGAGCAGGTGATTTCCGGTGCTCAGCACCAGCACTTAATTTTGAACACCAGTACTCATGATAGTCTGCCACATGGTGGCACTGTCTGTGTAATTTAGAGATAAGCAACAACAGCTGTTTATTAATTCAATATACAATAAAAAAGATCAATTCCTGCCGCCCAAGCTATTCTTATAGCTTTGGCCTGGAATAGTCTGAATTATCACACTTGTAGGAGTGTTATGGTTAGTAGTTGTGCAGGTATTGTCGTTGGAAGCACTGGCACGGGCAGTGTGTAGGTACAGCTACAGTGGCCTCTGAGGAGGGCCCTGGCACATACTTTATTACAAATTAAACACTGCCTACTGATGCTGACTTTGTGTGGAAGCCCCCAGTCACAACAAGAGCTGCCACACCAAGAAGTCCATCTTGCATATAAATCCCCTTTTGGAAAAAAGGTATTATTTAACAATCATATCTCTGATATCTTTTCACTGACAATAATCTTGACATAGGCCAGGGAGAAATTTCAATTGCACCAGTGTATACTTGGAGAATTTTGGGAAATTAGTGTTACGCTTTTTATATGAAATTCAAAATATTATATTATTACGCAATGTCACATAAATATGTTGCATCTGCAGCAAAATTATAGTGGGGGTGTGTGACAATAACACAAACGTTGTTTGCTGTAATTTTGCTTGTGGATATCTTTCTTGTAGCATGAAGTGTGGCCTCGCATCCAAAATGGAACTCAAACGCATCTCATGCTATAATATAGCAGTAACTTCTGGATTTGGATCCGATGTGATTTCGCCTAATTCCTGAAATTTTGCATAATTATGCACATTTTCCACACCCCTACCTTACATATAATAGTTCAATTACAGTCTCTCAGTGGTGAAATG
This sequence comes from Lissotriton vulgaris, assembly GCF_964263255.1. NCBI lineage: Eukaryota > Metazoa > Chordata > Amphibia > Caudata > Salamandridae > Lissotriton > Lissotriton vulgaris. The sequence continues at coordinate 677,583,106 of NC_141700.1, read as the reverse complement.
AAATGCACTCCAATCCTTTCTGGGGTGGGAAAGACCATTCCAAAGACGAGGTGCACACTGTTTGTGGTGGTATGTATCTGCTTGTGTATTCTGCTTGACATTCGCTCAACAGATCTTTATTAATGTTTAGGGCTGGGGCGGTTTTGGCTATTCTGGAACTAAACAAGCCACTACTAGTTGCAGAAGACCTACTTGAAAGTTGTGAAATGTATGTGTTGCCAGAGAAAGGTGGTGTTGAGTAGTCTGTGTGGTGGCGCTATGAACCCCTTATTTCAGCAACTAAAGTAGTGGGTGTGGATTTGCCACCGGGACAGACTTTCTGGAGAACAGAATTCTACAAAAGTGATGAGTTCTGTGTGCGACTCTTTCGATTTGTACATAAGCAAACAACATGTAAACAACTGGGGATTTTATGGCAAAGCTGAGGGGGGTATGTTGTGGGCTACCAAATGGGCCAAGAACATCGGGGAGCACATTAAAACTGAAGGACAAGGGGTAAACAGTAGGGGTGGGTTTAAAAATCTACTCCACGGGCAGAGTGCGCTGCATTTTACCCATTCTGCGGTACGCGAGTATCTCGGAGTTATGGTAAAACTCTGGCAAAACTTTTTTTTTCTCATGCATGGCTCACCAACGCTAAGTTGGCGAGTGAGAATTTAAATGCCCTAGCGGCTAGGGAGAGGGCATGACAGTGCCATATCTTAGTAGCTATGGTGCATTACCTCCCTCTCCCTCTGATGCAACGCAGCACAGCTACTTTGGGCGCTGTACTGCATTGTCAGAGAATTTTGTCAATCTGCCCCAACAGTTTTTGCAAAGCACATCTTATGAAGAACTGTTCTATTAGCATAAAATACGCATATGTGGTAAATAAATGATTGCAAATATCGAGATTTTCAGTGGCAAAGTGAATAATGTATGCATTTTATTGTGTGTAGCTTTCATATGCTCCTTCTTATCCATGTGGGGGTTGCAGAAGTGCTTACCTACATGAGTAACATATTTAACTATGCAGGGTGTGATTGGAAGGGTGTCTTTGTTCTGGTCCTCTATGGAAAGTGCTTCCACGCCATGCGTAAGGCCACCGAGGTGCGCTTATTTTGTTATGCCACTTAGCAGTGCGATGGGTAAAGGAATGTGAGAGATAGGAATGCATGAGTTCCAGAGCTTGAGAAAGAGGTGTCACCTATGGATTACTTATAAGAAAGATGTGTGACATCCTGGAGGAAGGGGTCCTATTTTGTTTGTATTGTTTGAAGAAAATTTGAATGATGGTCCTTTTCCATGGGAGACTCTGTAGACAATGCAAAGCACCTTGAGCAATGCCAATCTAGCAACAGGTAGCCAGTGGAGTGCTTGCAAAACTGGGTCACGTGTTCTCTGGGTGGAGGCAGAGGAGGAGGCTTGCAGCCGCATTTGGTACCAGTTGTATTTTACATGTTCTGTAACTAGGGGCCCTGAGGTTTAAGCTGTTAGCATAGTAAAGCTTGGAGATTACAAATAAGTGAATACATTGTATCTTTTGTTGGCGTCCAAAAGTATGGGAAGATGTGTTGCAGTGTGTCGATTGTGCCAAAGGTGCACGTTGAGACCTTGTTGACATGTGGTATCAAGCATAGATCTGAATCAATGGTCATTCCTAGGGTTTTTTTCTTTCCTGATGTCCTTGGAGCTACTTTGAGTTCCTTGGGCCATATGGCTTTAGGCTGGTGTTTTTGCCATTAGCCAAGGGATATGATCTCTTTCTTTGTGGATTTACCTGTGCATGCTAAATGTACATAACAACTCAATTGTTCTGCTGGACAGTGCTGTGCAAAGTCTCCTACGAGAGAGGAAAAATTAAAATAAAATTGCGCTATTACCTTGTCCTTAAACTCTCCGCTGTAGTCAAATCATGGTGAAGGAACTACAAGATTTTTTTTTTTTTTATTATTTTCATTATCTGGGATAATGGCTGCAATTTCTAGGTATCCATTAAAAAAAAAGTATTACTATTTGTTCATGCAGTGTATTATATATATATATATAGTGTATCTATCAAATGCACTTAGCACACAATTTACACATAATTAAATAATGGTATAACATCGGTGCCAACTGAATCTATTGGCACTGCACAGTTAACCAATATGTGAAACACACTTGGGTTTGATTAGCTAACACCAAAAAGTGTTTGTTACTAACTCTTGAAAACAGAAGGGCAAAGAGGAGAATGAAAGTAAACAGAAGATTCCTCCAAAAAGGGCAGCAGGAAGTGTGAAATGGTGGAAGAAGTGCATGGAGGACGAGGAACACCAAGTAGGAATTGAGAAGCAGAATGAAGAGAACAAGGTGGGGATATACAAAGAAACCAGATCATGAAGACACTTCAAAATGATACAAAGATAGTGGTATATAAACTGTAGGGAAAGAAGATGAACTGGATAAGGCGAGCTATGAGAGTGATGAATAATGGAAAAGAGCTGACGAACACAAGAGATTTAAATAGTTTGAAGTGGGGAGAGATCGGGTATTTAGGAAAACAACATATGAAGCACAAAAAGAAATAGTAGTAGAGGAGAAAGAGATCGAAGGACAAACACAAAGGAGTATTTTGATCAGCTCTCTTCATCCATAGGTCTGCTCAAGTGTCATTCATGTTTTGCTTCCACCCACCACAGCCTTGGAAATGTGTCAGCTCACTTTATCCACTGAGTGTCTTGCACTTGGAGTGATGGCATTTTTTCCGGATCATATGTGCAAACCCGTGTGAAAATGAGTTAACATTTTGATTATTTTTCTTTGCCAACATGTGCCCACCACCTTTAGACAGCAACGTTTTTACTTTTTATCCTTTAAAACTTTAGGTTTCTATTGCATCTTCTTGCAAAAACAATACATTTAAAAACGGTCGCATTTTCCAAGGCCAGGCCTATCGGCTTTGCCAATGACCACTTGAGTTGATCCACCTGTTGTCTCTCCAGGTGAGATTTGAAGAATGTGATAGTCTTTACGACAAAATGCATTTTATTGTTTACTTTAAACCTCTTCCATTTACCTCATAATTTGAGGTCGCTTGACACATAAATCTCGTTGTTCCAACTCTGTCTTCTTAGACATAGAAATAAAAGACAGAACGTCTTAGGAAGGCACATTTATGAGTCGAATTACATTGACCTGCAATCCAGAAAAGGGTTTAAGCATTCATTCAGCCTCGAGTTAACCCAAAATTCAGGTGACTCAACTACCAGTCTCTATTTCTAAAATCGTATGAAAATGAAGGACATTAATAATGGACTCCTGGGTGATTTTGCGATCCTCTGGAGTCAGACGTAGGGCTGCATCTCTGTCTGGGTTCATACATCTCTATATGTTCCCTTGGGCTGTAATAACATCTTTTTTACCACTATTTTAGCACATACTGTGTTTGTGCATGACATCACTTTGTAGGCTTAAATACAAACCATTGAGCCTTTGACATCATCCGTTATGGTGTAGTTAGTCATGGCAGTGCCAACTTCCGGTTTGCCTGATATTGCCCTTACGACTTGTTCTCTGAAGTCATGAAGTCAAGAATTTACAATCTTTACTCTTCCACTAGACCCACAACAGCATATAGGAGGCTATGGAAGGGCTAATGAGATAAGATGTCAACAATGTGATGTCAACAGAGGATGTGTGACATCATTTCCGCTACCCGTAGCATTTGGGTCAAAAGACTTCTAAGGAATCATGTGGCCTAGCTGTCTAATGTGTCTTGTATGCGGAAGGAATGAGAATCACGACAAATATGCATTCTGCACAAGATTCTAGTTTGCGCCAGTGAGTCCATGCAATTTGGCACGCTCATACAATTCCAAAGCACACTTTCTAGGAAGTCCTAAATTATGTTCAAAAGAAGTAATTATTTTTTTGAATTCCACTAATTATCTTATCATCTTGACATAAACCTGTCTGACCACCAACCACACCCTTTCCGTTCTCGCGCCTTTACTGAGTTCCTAAGAGCATCAGGTTAGAAGTCTCATTGTTAATGTCTCCAATGTCAGAACAAAACGCACAATTACTAATGCTGTCAGAGGCTCAACTCTCATTAATCCTTATAATAATTATTTGTTTTATGCACCACTTCATACTGCTCTTATGCATTATCTAAGTGTTTTTAAATACTAGGTGTTACTATTACCCAATTTAACCCTTTCACTGCGGCGGCTATTCCGCCGCAGCGATAACGGGGCGGGGCGGCCGCGCGGCGGTTGCATGCTGGTGACAGAACCCATCCGTCACCAGCCGCGGTTGAGCTGTGCTGGTGACGGAGCGGTTCCGTCATGGCCCGCCCCGCTCAATAGAACGCTCAGCGCAGGCGCGGAATTCGCGCCGCGCATGAGCGGCGGGCGGGCCATGACGGAACCGCTCCGTCATCAGCACAGCCCAACCGTAGCTGATGACGGAGCGGTTCGGTCATCAGCAGGGGAGGGGTTAACAGTACTGAATGTATTGACTTTGAAAGATTGGAAGGCTGGGCCGCACGGTCCGAATTCAGACTTGTGAACTGCAGATCACCACAGGCTTCAGCAGAGAGCATTCAATTTGCAGAGCTATGTTTGCAGGCTTAGTGCAACTGATACAATGACACTGAGGCCCAGGAGTGTGGAAGGCCCCAAATATGGCTGTCTTTTACGACCCATGAGGGGATCAAGTGTGATCATTGTCTTTGGTTTCACTGGAAATTACTGTTTGGCCCTAAAAATAAACACGAGCATACCCCCAAAGCTTTATATTGTAGATATATTTATGTAATGCTTTGTTGCTCTGACGACTGAAGCTCTTTGGTTTCTAGATTTTGTTAATTGTTTTTAGGTCTCAGCATAAAGACTCCTTTAACTGCCAACACAGAGCTGTAACTGTCTGTAGGCAACACACATATAGTGTCCCATACACTTAGTGTGCTTTGGGTGTCATTTTATTGTGACTCAGTGGCTTTCTGGTATATCTCAGTTCCCTGATACTGATTCAGTGGCATTCCTCCCTGTTCTAGTGTGTATCCCGCCTTGAGAAGCATTTATGTCTCGCTGTGTTTTGATTGGCTGAGTTGTATCTTTCCACTACTGGCATGAGGACCGTGCATTGTAGTGCATGAGGAGATGTGTTTTCATCCCCCCCACCCCCATAACTTGCTCTCACTTCTCTGCTTTCTTCTCGTGCATGGTTTATGGATTCCTGCGCTCCCCTAGCACCTGCTTGCAATCCCAGGGCTCCGTCTGCATTCTGCCACCTGCCTCTGATGCAACAAAAAGCAGATTCCCATCTTGGGATGGGTTTTCATAAACCATCTCAAAAACTATTCCAAGATGACTGTGTACACTCATCTGTACGTATACTGGCCGTCTTAGAATGATTTTGTTTATGAAATAAAAATTCCCACATGGTCACCCGTAGAGCGTTCCAATGCACGACAGTCCTCTTAATATATATATATATATATATTTTTACCATAAATGGCAAAACCACAGCAAGCTTTCACCTCACTATAAAACTAGTAGGTTTGCACCCCAGTGTGAAAAGCATGAACATTGGGTCTGGCAATGCTTATTTACACTTTTTTTCTGGATGCAAGCAGGCCTTCAACGTTTATGTAAAACGCCTGGCTGCCTGTTAGCAAAAACTCGCTCTTTATCAATAAATGTATTTAGTGTAGATTTATCTGCTGGTTTAAACACGTCTGTTGCCCCTGGTAGTGTTAGGTTTTACAAGTACACTACCGAGGGTCTTGTGTGAGGCTTTTCCGGGTTATCAGAGGCTACAAACGAGTTGATTTTGATGTTGGAAGGGTGATGTAGCGCTTGAGACGCATGCCACCGAAACCTAAGGTGATCTGCAGGTCAAGAGCATGAATCCCAGCCACCCCCAAGGAGTCAGTAAATTGACTATCATATTATTGTGTTGCAGTAACACCTGTTATTTATAGCGCTTAGAAACGGCTGAAGCGCAATATGAAGCACTATATAAAAAAACAAATTATCATTTTGCAAGATCGTCTTGGGTGTCCTATGAAGTGAGACTGGTGACTGCTAATACTGAGAAGATGCACGACCAGGGACGGGGAGCCCCCCTCCCCACCTGATCTTATTTGCGAGCAGGTTTTCGGAGCAAGCTTCCCGTCCCTCTGCTGCACTTCATCACAATCTGCCTCCTCGGAACGACCCTCTCGAAGGCCTGTCTCCCGCCGCCTAGCTCGCCCGCAGCCTCAGCCTGCCCGGCTCATCAATATTTATCAAAGGCAGCCGCGCATTCTGCAGCTTCCCGCCTTTTATTGTTGCCCATATTTCCACTTTATTGTCTTCTCAGACAGTGCCTGGGGCAATCGCTCCCTCCCCGGCCTCATGATTCGATATTATAAATCTGCCGGAGATGTGTCTCCTTCAATGTCGTAATCACAGACGGATATACGATAAATCCAGTTCCCCGTGGACTTCCAGCGCGCCCGAGCCTCTCAGAGCGCGTGCCCACCGCTGCGCCGCCATTGTAGCAGCCGAGGGCCCGGGCTCGGAGCCCCTCTTTTGTTTTTAATCTAGTCCACTTTTCACTCGGCCGCCATTTTAATATCTCGCCAGTACTCCTTGTTCCACAGTGCTTCATAGTATAACCTCGTTTAACCCCACAGGCCGAATAACGTTTAGGAATAAAATTCTTTAATGTCCCGGACTAGTTTTACAGACAGATGAAGCCATCCATCCTTCCGAGGTGGGTAAATTGAGCTCCATTATATATGGCAGAAGCAGTGATTTAAAAGGATAGGTACTATCAGCTACTCAGAACTTAATTTGGAAGAAATAGTACTGGTACTTCTCAGCACAGAGGGTATAAGCACTTCTTTATTTACATTTGAGGCACGGGGCAGTCATACAAACACCTCTCCCATCAGGTCTTTAAGAAACTAACCACTCACAGACAAATATTTTTTCAAACTTTAGGCCCTGACAGTCTTACGCAAGCACTCCCATGCATTTGCAGTTTCAAACTAATTCTTCCACCAAGCAGCAGAACTATATTACTTGTACCTATCCCATAAGGGTCAAAGCACAGCTCATGGCTTTAAGACTGGGTGAGTGGAATTTCCGTGCTCACCTTCCGGCCTGGCACCGCTTAGCTACTCACAACACAAGCTGCCGCTTATGTCGAAGAGAAAAAGAATCCTTAATCCACATTTTATTTATCTGTCCCCAACTGCTGCAGCAAAGGAGAACTTTTCTCTGCGCCAACTTTATTCGGCTACTAGTGCGCTTCTGCCGGCAGGCAGTCATCGCCAGTCTGAATCCATCAAAACCACTACTAAACACCAAAACTGTTACATTTCTCCAGATGGCTGTCACTAAACTGGACCTTGTCAACCTCACCAGTGCAGTGCAATACTCTCCTAAACCCTGCATATATTGTTCCTTGCGTCTACCATCACTACGCGCAAAACAAGTGGCTGGCAGAACCCGCCATAACAACATTAGGTTCAGCACGCTGAGTTAACCGCATCGCTGCAGCGGCTTTTCCCGGTGTGTGCGGCAAATTTGAAAAAGCCGCGTTACATGACGAGCTCAGCTCGTCATCCGCACACGACCACCGTGGCTGATGACGAGCTGAGCTCGTCATCAGCAGCGAAGAGGTTAAAGATTAACCACACAGCATCTTGCAGATTACTGTCCACATGAGTCCGGCTAAGCCACGTCATTAGTCTTTCTTGCACACTGTGTTTTTGTTTGTTTTTACACTGTTGCCCATAATTGTTTTAAAATTATCAAAGCTGCTGCTCTACTTTCTGGGGTTGGACATCGCCCTAAGTTTTTAGAATTTTTACTACTACTTTTTGCACTGGTCCGCTCTACAAATGTACTGTCTCGACCACACTAGGCTAGCCTTCGATTAAGAGAATTAATGTGACCCCCTTCTCCTTTAGCTCACTGTTGACCTGCTACTCCACACTCTGGCCTGTGTTCTGCATAATTTGCACATTGTTTGTAGATTTTGCGTAAAAGCTTGATTCATTTTATGAACAGTCTGTTGTTTTAACCACTTTGAAACGTAGATTAGCTGAACCCTTTCTGTCCACCTTTTCAGACCTGTTTTGCAGCGGGTCTGCGTTCTACATATCATGCTTACTGCTCCAACCCTATGCACATGACCGTCCTGACGCTATCAGAAGCGGTCGCTCCCTTCGCCCCAGCTCCTGCCTGCCTGCCTGGTATCGTTGACTGCGCTACTGTTGTACTTTGTACTCACATTGCTGCTGCCTCTTTCACAGCATAGCGCTGTATTGCGAGCGCCACTGTATAATATTGTAGACATTTGTAAACGCTTCTGGGGTAATTTAAATCTAATCACTGTGCTTTATTTCGCGCACTCACAGCTGCAGCACGATTTGTACACCTTGATTGATTTGCTCCGCTTGAGTTACACTCGCTTACTGGCACGCTAGCCTTACACATTTAACCGAGTGTCTGTGCCCCAGCCTACCTCCAGTCTCGTGTTTCTGGCGCTGCCACCATTGTTGTTGTTGTTGGTGGTGCCTCAGAGCCTGTCCCCCACAGCCCGCCCCGCCTCCCAGCTGACCCTCCCACACCCCCGCCCCCCTCCACCATCCATATATGACAGATGCTTTCGCCCGCAGGGTTTACGCGCAGCGGTCGCGCCCCATGCGCGCTGAAGTTGCGCCAAAGGTAAGCCCGTCTACGCCCGTCCGCGCCTGGACCGCGCCCAGCGCCAGACCCCCTGGCCCCCGTCGCACCCAACCCACTATAATCACATATGATGCCGCTACTCTCCTTGCCCTCAACCCCGGACGCACACCACAATGCTGCGAGGCCACCCCAGGACGTACCCACGGCCCATTCGCCTGCCTCCCCTGCAAGTTCAACTGCTTCAGGACCCTCTCCAAACCCACTTCCTCCACACACAGCTCCGACTCTAACCGCCTGAAGTGCATCCTGCTTAACACCCGCTCGGTCCACAGACACGCAACTGAACTCTGGGACCTACTCGACACTGCGTCACCGGACATCGCCTTCCTTACAGAAACATGGATGAACACATCATCAGCACCCGACATCGCCATAGCCATACCGGATGCTTACAAGATTATCCGAAAAAACCGCACCAATCAAACAGGAGGAGGCATCGCCATCATCCACAGGAACACCATCAAAATCACGACCAGCTCCGACGATAATCTTGCAAACGCCGAACATCTCCACTTTCAGATCCACACCGACCCTAGGACCACACTTAGAGGCACCCTCATCTACAGGCCTCCAGGTACCCGCACTCAATTCAGCGATGACATCACGGACTTCGTCAGCCTACATGCCCTCGCCTCCGAGAACTACATTCTTTTAGGAGACCTCAACTACCACCTTGAAAACAAACACGACAGCAACACAACCACCCTTCTGGACAACCTGGCCAATCTCGGACTCAAACAACTTGTTGAAACCCCCACCCATGCAGCCGGACACACGCTCGACCCCATCTTCACCTCCAGCAAGCATATCTCCTTCGATCGCACCACAGCTCTCCATTGGACGGACCACAGCTGTGTTCACTTCAGCTACAAAACCACCCTGAACCACAACCGCCCACAACTTATTCCTCTGAGAAACTGGAACAAAATCACCTCCGACCAACTCCACACATCACTCAACCAAAACCCTCCCACCCTCTCATTGGACCCAAACCAAGCGGCCACAAATCTCAAGCAATGGATCACCCACAGTGCTGACGAATTAGCACCCCTGAAAAAGCACCAGATCAAATCAGCCAGCAAAAAGGCTCCCTGCTTCAATGATGACCTTAAAAAATCCAAGAAGCTATGCCGCATCCTGGAGAAAACATGGAGAAAAAACCCAACCACCAACAACATGGCCACCCTCAAGGCAGCCACCCGCAAACACCACCAACTGATTCGATCCGCCAAGAAATCAGCATTCAAGGATCGTCTCGACAACAACACTCACAACAGCAAGGAACTCTTCAACATCGTCAAAGAATTCACCAACCCCACCGCAGCATCTAACGACATCACTCCCTCCCAAGACCTCTGCGATGCGTTATCCTCCTTCTTCTACAACAAAATTGCCGACATCCACAACAGCTTCAAGAATACCCCCAGCGATCAACCCTCCCCACCCCCCTCAGATCCTACTCCGCCAACTAACAACCTTAGCGCCTGGAACCCAATCACCACTGAAGACACCATCCGCCTAATGAACTCAATCCACTCTGGCTCGCCAACCGACCCCTGCCCCCACCACATCTTCAACAAAGCTGACTCCATCATCGCACCCCATCTCCGTGATGTCATCAACTGCTCGTTCAACTCTGCCACCTTTCCAGAAAGCTGGAAACACGCCGAACTCAGCGCCCTTCTGGAGAAACCCACAGCAGACCTCTCTGAACTTAAAAACTACCGACCCATATCCCTCCTCCCATTCCCGGCCCAAGTCATTGAGAAAGCCGTCAAGAGCCAGCTCGCCGCCTTCCTTGAATCCAACAACTCCCTCGATCCATCTCAATCCGGGTTTCGAGCCAAACACAGCACCGAAACCGCCCTCATTGCAGCGACTGAAGACATCCGAACACTACTGGACAACGGAGAAACAGTGGCCCTCATTCTACTCGACCTCTCCACCGCTTTCGACACAGTCTGCCACAGCACCCTTATACAACGCCTCAGCAACATCGGCATACAAGGAAAAGCCTTGGACTGGATCATCTCATTCCTCGCTGGGAGAACTCAAAGAGTCCGACTTCCCCCATTCAACTCAGAGGCCACTGAAGTCATCTGTGGCATACCACAAGGTTCTTCACTCAGTCCCACCCTCTTCAACGTTTACATGAGTCCACTCGCTTCCATCACGCGTCAACACAACCTCAACATCATCTCTTACGCCGATGACACCCAGTTAATCCTTTCCCTCACCAAAGACCCCAACACCGCCAAAACCAATCTTCACGAAGGCATGAAAGAAGTAGCTGAATGGATGAAACATAGCCGCCTAAAACTCAACTCAGACAAAACGGAGGTGCTCATCCTAGGATCTTCCCCCTCTGCCTGGGACGACTCTTGGTGGCCTTCCGCTCTGGGCACAGCACCCACACCCACAGACCATGCAGTAACCTTGGCTTCATTCTAGACTCCTCTCTCTCGATGTCCAGAAGAGTCAACGCAGTCTCATCCTCCTGCTTCAACGTACTCCGCATTCTCAAAAAGATCTTCCGCTGGATCCCCCTCGAGACAAGAAAGACTGTCACCCACGCACTGGTCACGAGTCGACTGGATTATGGTAACACACTATACACCTGAATCACAGCAAAATTACAGAAAAAACTCCAACGCATCCAAAACGCATCAGCGAGACTCATATTAGACATCCCTCGCCAAGATCACATCACCGGACACCTAAAAGACCTCCACTGGCTTCCCGTCAACAAAAGAATTACTTTCCGCCTTCTCACCCACGCACACAAGGCCCTCTACAATCTAGGACCCGAATGCCTCAACACTCGACTGTACTTCTACAAACCCACCCGCCAACTAAGATCGTCCAATCAAGCCCTCGCCGCAGTCCCGCGCATCCGAAAATCCACCATGGGTGGTAGATCCTTCTCCTTCCTTGCTGCCAAGACCTTGAACTCACTCCCCACTCACCTCCGCCTTACTCAAAACCACATCTCCTTCAGAAAAGAACTTAAAACCTGGCTATTCGACAAATAATGAACCCCTTCCCCAAGCGCCTTGAGACACTCTGGGTGAGTAGTGCGCTATATAAATGCCCGAACTTGAACTTGAAGGTTCACTTTGCTATGTGCTCAGTTTGTTTTCTACATATTTAGGAAAAAGATCCATCGGAATTTTCTTCGCCGGTACTTAGCTAGGTTTATATCACATGGTTTATTTTGAATGTCGCATATCTTCATGCTTTTTACTGTTTGTAAAGGTTTTTATTAACCATACAATAAAATTGACTATGACTATACTTCTATATTTCCTTTTAGGCATGGGCAGGAGTACCATTCTAATGTGAAATAAGTACGCAGTAGATATACCCACTGTTTTTAGTACTTACAAGTGGCATAAGTGCTGTATGAAGCCCTATATAAAAAATATTGTTGATGTTATTAATACTGTGTGGACAGTAGGTTTTGGGGTTTCACTGTTTTGGTGTTTGCTGTCAGAATTGGGCACAAAGAAGAGCCTCCTACCCATACGGGCTTCCTTACAGACTCGCACTTCTCATCCCTAGCCCTACCATGGAGTAAGATGCTACCCATTCACAAGTATGCTTCAATGCCTCTTAAGGTTTTCTAAGCACTATATAAAGGTAAATACATTACAGACCAATCACAACGCTGCATTGCAATGTTGTGATTGGCTATGGGGAGCCTATGAACCCAGGTGCTTCCTGCTGCCAGCGGAGACATGAAGAAGAGGATGGAGGCGGGGCGGCAGCCGGCCTGCCCAGGTAAGTGTTTTGCTTTTCATTTCTCCACACCACTCCCTATCGGTAGCAGCCACTACTGGCAATGACATGCTTGCTACTTGCAGCCGCGTATTCTGTAGTAAATGAATCAATAAATAAAATAAAAAATTGCAGTAGTGGGAAAGCTCTTTTTTGGGCTTACCTAGGCAGCGCTTGTTCTTTCTCTTCAAGACATGTTGTATTCAGGATAAGGGCATGAAGCTCCGCCCACTTTCTTCCCATCTTTTTCATTGGCTCCTGTCCTTGTGCTTTGTAAATGGTGGCCTTTCATTGGTCAAAGAGGCTTAGCAGTCCCTCCTTATTAACACCTTTTCTCTTCTTGTAACCTCCCATGAAGACACCCCGTTACAGGTGTTACTCGGTAAGCTTAAAAAACAGCCTCCGACCACTATTTTATTAAATAGCTTTGTTCTGCCTTCTGTTGCAGGTAGGACACACTCTCCCTAATCGCTTATTAATATTTTTTTCATGTATCCAGTGCGCCACACCTTAGCAAGTATAATGGTCTCCTTGCTTTTCTTTTCGTATTTGCTGGCCGAGCGCAGCCGCATGCCTTTCTTTTTCTGTTTATTTACGTTTTTTATTTATGATGGTGGCACCCACGTTTTAGCTTTAAACATCTTAAGTGAAAGTGCAGGTGCCACAATTGCTTTAATAATAAAAAAATAGAAAAAAAATGTTTCTATTTTTTTACTTTTGAAGCAATCGCTGCACCAGCGCTTTAGCTTAAGATTTTCAAAGCTAACGCACGTGGGTTCTGCCATTGTAACAAAAGTAAATAAATAGAAAAAGAGCGTGCAGCCGCCATTTTTTTTATTTGCTTACTTATGTTAAAATCGCGGCACCGGCGCTTTAGCTTTCAACACCTTAAGCTAAATCACGAATGCTTCAAAACGAAAGAAATAGAAACAAAGATTTTTTTATTTCTTTACTTTTGAAGCAATCGCGGCTCTTGCGCTTTAGCTTATGATGTTGAAAGCAAAGCGCGGGTGCCACAAAGGTCTAGCATTTGCAACAGTTTGAGCTATTGGCATTGTAAAGGAGAATGCCTTTTATGTATGTGTTTACAAACCCTGCATGCAGAGTTTATGCACCGCTTGCAGGTTTTGTAAATACGAAAATAAAAGAAATTATCATTTACAACGCCAACAGCTCAAACGCTCGCGACTTCGACCTATTGCATTGCAAATGCTTGTTTTTAAGGCAGATGAGCTGTGCTGTCTGGCAGGCGAGACTTAAACACTGCAAGGCCCAGAATGCAAAGTGTTCCGCCAGGCTAAAGAGCAGAGACTGGCCGAAGGCGTCACACACATAACAAGGGCCAAGTTGGCTGCTCTGCACCTGCCTCTCAGCCTGGGGCCTTCATTATGCAGTGGGCCATGTTGTTCCTCTGCGCGCGCCCCTTGCCGAGAATCCGGTTAATAATGGATGAACGAGCGTGCTTCAGGTGTTGTGGCGCATTGTCACGCTCTGCAGTGTACAGATGGCGTGTGCGCCCCTAATCTGCAAATTACGATAATGAAGTATCTCTCTACAAACATCTCTGCGGAGAGGGACTGAGCTGAGAGGGAGCTTTGTTAGCACAGAGGTGGGAATGGGGGAGGGGTGCGGCAGGAAATGGTAGGTGCTATCCCCCGAGGTCTTGTTTATAACAATGTTTAAATAAAATGTGAGGTGTCCCAGACAACCTGCGGGATGCGCACAGGATTCTGCATTCGGCCCCTTCATCACGTGAGGAGCCTAACATTTCATGTTCCACACGTGTCTCTGTAGTAGGTGCGACACCCACCGAGTTGCATCTTACAGCGACGGGAACATGCAGTGCCCTGTTGTAGGTACATTACCTCTCTCATTTCCAGCTAATAGCTATAGGCCCGGAAGCCTTCCAGTTATTGATCCCGGCCCCCCATGGCTCAGCCGAATCGATGGCATGACTGCAACGTCTCCAAGGGTTTGGGGTGCGCACGTCATGCTTATATATCTCAAAACATAGCAGCAAGAAAACCATGTGATAAAGAAGTAAGATCTACCACAGAATAAATACAATAAAATGACGTTCAAATCTTATACAAGATGACCAGTAATCCACATTTGTAAAGCGCGAACAATCACCCGTAAGAGTCTCTAGGCGCTGAGGGCCGTCGGGAAGATTAAGCAAGCTATTGCCCAGAGTCACATGGTGCTGGGCTAATCTGCCGCTGGCACCGGGGATCGAACCGTGATCCCCAGATTCCGGAGTCAGTCGCCCTGGCCATGGCGCCACACCTCTTCCTATTCATGTCCGTTTACAATTTGTGGTTGCATGATGTGTGACAGAGAGCTCAGGTGTATTACAATTTTTTTATTCTACATAGGTGAAATCACACAGTAGCGGTCGGTGGTGGGAGTAGCTGCCGGGCGGTGACGTGGGGAGGGGGAGGGGCAGGATGGGGGGTAGTAATCTATGGATTACGAGGATTACAGGCAAGTAAACATATAAATAAATAAAACGTATTTTGTTGCCAGTCCTGGGTTGCTATTTCAGGGAGGAGCCGGTATGTCAATAAGGGCTGGACTGTTCCTATTGGAGCAGGGTCAAGACTCATTTGCATATGGCTGGGTCCAAACTGAGGTGACATGGCGTGCAAAATAACGATGGACTGGGACGCAGCCCCAAGTAATTACTAGTGGCCGCGATTAATTCAATCATTCCAGACAACACTTTTTTCGTGTGCTTAAAAAGTGAGATTGAAAGTCATAGCCTGAAGTTCACATAAAGCAGTGAGCGCTGATTTCATTTAACCTTCCCCTTGAAAAATATATTCTTTGGGAACATTATGCTGTGAAAATGAATTGGTGTGACTGTGAAAATAAAATATATTTATGGCATCAGTTAAGATCCTGGTAAAAGTAGTGAGCAGAATTCTGTTTATCCATCTGACATTGTTCTTCACTACTGTTATTGGGTTGATTTTCGCATGCAAATACTGCAGACGTGTGTGCTTAATAATGCTTCACTACCTGCCTTCGTTAGAAATTCATGCAGATATATGTTTCCTGCTGGGAAAAATCCAGAAAAGCCCCCTCCTTCTCACCATGCCATTGAACACAACATTGGGGATACTAACACCACCTGGACAGAGAGTCTCATATCCTCAGTATCTGAATGTGGTAAGCAGTAGGCAACAAGTTGACAAAAAAACTTTAGTGCTGCCAAAACAGCTTTTTTGCTAGCAGCATTTTGTGTAACATTTGAAGCCAAAAACATTTGTTGCTAGAACCAACAGATGGTGCATAAATTGGCAGATTATATCAACCCCCTAAATCTGCAGACCTGATTCTGTGAGGCTCAGGTTATAAGTATGGCACTACAGGTCCCAGCATGCTTAGCTCTGTTTACTGAAATGTCAAGTATGGCTGTGACATGGGGCTGGATTGGCAGCCTTTTGAGGAAAGCTCAGTATTTCCCAGGAGTCTGGTCTTGCTCTACCATATAATGAGGTGCGTAAGATACACCTTTACAATTGCAGCAGGTTTCTCTGCCAGGTGCCTGCTGCCTGTGCCCCAAATTACAAACCTTGAAGAATTCCAACCACTCTGGAGTAACCAATCCTGCTGATGCAGGGAACAGGTGGGCGACACCTGAGCCACCGTGGGGATGAGGTTTCACTCTTGCCCTCTCTAATCTAATCGTCTAAACTCCAGCTATCGTGTTGCTGACACCGGATTGAACCGTGATTTCGAAGAAATCCTTATAAGGTTTCGCGTGACCTTCCACGGGGAGCCCCCTGGGGAGGAGCAGGCCATTGGGCATCCAATGGGCACCCTCACCCCACAGGGCTGCCTTGAGGGTGAACCGTGACCGCCAGATGGAGAAGAGGGAGGCGGGCTATCGGCTTACCTTGTTTCGTACAGAAACCTGTGATCTTACAATGCAGAGTCCCTTCCAAGCCAAAGGTGAGTTTGAAACATGCCTGAAAAGACTTCTCAACAAGGATTGGGCCAAAGGTAAGTGGTCTGAACAGAGGTAAGATGTCAGAGCAGTGGTGAGTGGTGGACCCTTTGTTTGGGAGCACCGCCATCCACCTGACCCTCATAGTGTATGCTTTAGTGATACGGTGCCCATGTCATAACTTTGCGGTGGGGCAACATTATCCCCCTAAGACCCTGCGGTACGGGGGTCCCCGAGCTCCAAGAGGCCCCCCCCAGCACTGTGCAAGGGCGACGGGCCCCTGGCCTGAGGTCTCCTGACTGGGTCCGGGGTGGGCTCCATGTACTTTGCAGGGGGTCCCTCTCAAGTTTCGGTACACTACTGCTCCTTTTTTTGTCACAGTCCTTGCTCCCAGTCCTGGGCATTGAATCTAGAATTTATTGCTATCCGGTTTTGTTAGTATAGTTTGTTCAATTGAAACAAGCCTGCCAAACTCACAGATTGGTGCCCATCATATACATACCCAGTATTGAAAACAGTGTGCATAAGGCCATACAGCGAGGTGATAACACTAATTACAGAATGAGAGATACATTCTTTCATAGGCTCAAAACTTTTCTTAGGACATCCCACCAGTAATGCGGAATGCCGGAACTGCTGAATACCAAGGTTGCCTTGTCCCAATTCCACCCTACGCTTCTTTCTTTTACAACCCTACACTTCCTGCCTCTTTAGCTCACTCTTGCAAGTTCTTTTTCATTCCTGCTTTCTCAACATTTCCCTGTCTTCCTCTTCCTCCTTATTTCGCTCTTTTCTGCCCTTGTCTCTCTTGCTCTGTATCAATGTCATATGATGAAAGATAGGCAGTGCCCCCATCTGCAACCACCATCACAAAGTAAACACAACATTCAATTGTGTTTTGCCGAGCTTCAATTGGTGTAACTCTTTATGAAAGTTTGCTTCTAAATATCAGGCGGCATGAGGCATGGTAGGGTTAATACAACCACTGGGAGGGCCAATAATGTATTTCACGTGGAAAAGCATGCACGCAATGGTATACGCAATTGCTGTTGTGATGATAACGGCAATGGTGGTAATGGTGTTTAATGGTGGTGGTAATGGTGACCGTAGTGATATTGGTCATAAAGATGGTGGATTTAATGTTATGTTATTATTTGCTATAGCACACTTATCACCCAGGGGCATCTTGGAGATGTTGTAGACCCTAACTGGATTTACGGCATTATACGTGAGGCAGCAGATTTTGAAACAGGAGCGCTTTTTCACTGAAAGCCAATGCAGTTCTTTCTGCAAAGGCGCAAAAGGGGTGCCTGCAGTCCGGTTCAGTATAAGTCTGGCCGCGGTGTTCTGGACCGCCTGGAGCTTTGTAAGCAAAGTATCACTGACTTCAGCCAAGAGGGAATTTCCATAGTCCAGTCTTCTTATCACCATTGCCTGAACCAGGGTTCTACGGACATGTGTGGGGAGGAGAGGGAAGATTCTTCGCAACAGGTGCATATTGTAATAGCAAGAGCTTGTAATAGATGCAATCTGATCTTTCATTGTTGGGGCTTGATCAAGTTTTATCCCGAGATTTTTTACCGTTTGTTTGGGCACGGGAGTGGCACCCAATTGATGAGGCCACCAGTCATCTGACCAGATGGCTGGGGCTTTTCCAAGCAACATAATCTCTGTTTTTTCTGGGTTTAGCTGGAGACAGTTCGCGGTCATCCAGCTGGAGATTACTAACATTCCTGCTGAAAAACTTAGTTTCTCCGACTCTAAGTCTTGGCCCATAGTGAACATCAGCTGAGTGTCATCTGCGTATGATATGATCTCAAAGCCAAAGTGCTCCGCGATCTTTGCTAGTGGGGCCATGTAAATATAGAACAAGGTGGGACTCTGGCACGAGCCCTGTCGTACACCCTTATCCAGATGTGTTTTGCCTGAAGAGTACGGCCCCAGGATGACTGTTTGCTGTCTATCTGACCGAAAGTGCTGCAGCCATTTTAGTGCTGTCCCCAGGACTCCGATTGCCTGCAATCTATTTATGAGCCTTGGGTGGGAGATAGTATCACAGGCTGCTGACAAATCTAATAGTATCAGTGCCACTGGTCTTCCTGCATCCATCGCCCATCTCAGTCACAGCCAGGAGTGCAGTCTCTGTACTGAACCCTGGTCGGAATCCAGATTGTGAGGGATCAAGGATGTGATTGAGTTCGAGGTATGATCCCAACTGCTTATTTATTAGGCCTTCCAGTTGTTTACCCAAAAGAGGTAGCAGGGAGATCGGGCGGTTGGTCCAATGTTGCATTTTTTTTAGAATTGACCGTACGCAGGCTTCCTTCCACTCGATGGGAATAGTTCCTGTGTTTAATGGGTGGCCTTGAGTCCTGACTAAAACAATTGTAAAAAAAACAATTTCAGTAAAAGAAAAAATCAGAAAAAGGACTACTTTATGTATAAAATCCACAGAAGGGGTCATGAATTTCATTTGTTGATTAAGTGTAAAATAGTCCCTCATTCATTGTGATGCAGTCAATTTACACGAGGCAGAACTATACATCAAACAACCAATACCATGATCTGAGAGTCATATTCCTCTGGACTCTGGAGGGATCCAAAGCCTGCTCTATGTATATGTAAACAAACTGACAACGATGTTTTGGAAACAGGTGCATTCTCATCAAGACATAAAAGCATTCTGCTCCAACCATGGCCTTTGACTGTGGTTGCAACAGTACATCACTTTCAGAGGCCCACTCATGCCACTGCGTCAGTCCATAATCAACAGGGTTGGCAGACTCCTAACCAGTGCACATGAGCTTCAGGGTGTGAGATTTTTAGAATCAGCAAATGATCTGATGTTACTTGTGGGCACCTGGCTGATTGGACTGGAAACCTGCCTGTCCCATCTTTTTAGGTCGAGCCTGTGCAGCGCATACGCTGCTCTGAGAGGCATGCTGTATTCGATTAGGGACATGAAGCTCTACCCACTCTCAGACCATATTTTTCATTGGCTTGTGTCATTGTCCTTTGTAAACACTGTCTACTGATTTGTTAAAAGGCTTGTTTCTCCCTCCTTAGTACCGCTTCGTCTTCATCTGTAACCTCGATGAGGAATGGCCCCTTCACTTCTGTTGTTACACAGTACCTGTTAGTCGGTAAGCACTATTTTTTTTTAATGAGTTTCTCCTACTGAAGACACGACATGCTTTCCGGCAACATTCAGCGCTCCATGCACACTTTCACTTTCCAAGTTGCCCAGGACAATTGCTGCTGCTTCCTTGAAATTAAATAGGTCTTGCATTTACAGGAGTTTGAGATATTAGCATTGTAAATGACAATGCCTTTTATTGATGTGTTAATTATCAAAACAGATAAATAAAAGGCATTGTCATTTACAATGCCAATAGCTTAAACTCTCGCACGTGCAAGACATTTTATTGCAAATGCTTTTTAAGCAACAGCTGCTCTTCCTGTGTCTGCCTGAAGTTAGATTTGCACTCTTTTATTTGGTTTTACTGCGGTGCCCCTCCCTGACAGCAGATGTTCCTTGTTTGATGTGTTTTGAACCAACATGGCGGCCTCTTCGTATGTTTACTTATTGGGATAGTCCAGCTCAGTTTTACTTTTGATGTGGTTTTAAAGTGACTTTATGTTTTGTACAAATCCTTTAGGGCAACTGTGCTGACTGAGGGAGAAAAGAGTCGGCGTGTAAGTCTGAGAGAGACACTGCATATTGAAACCAGCTGGGTGTGAAGCAAAAAACAAGAGACAGAGCATTGACACATTCTCTTCACTGTCAAACCCAGGCTTCTTTACCTTAAAAAGTGCTGTCATTACTACGTGTGTGTTTATCAACAAGCTACTGTGATTGTGTGAGTACAGAGCCATGTGTCAGAAAAGATGCATTAACTACACCTTACATTGATGGCGTTCATCCAACGGTTGTATGACACAACCTTGCATGCCTAAACCACGCATACCTTAACCACGCAATCTTTTCAATTACTGTGTCTTTACCACGCATTCCTTTACAAAGAATTTTGTTGTAAAGGCATGATTGGTAAAGGTATATGTGTGATATAGATCCCACCCCAGCCCTGAGCCCTAACATTCAGCCCTCCTGTGTTGTAATCTACACGCCCCAGCCCTATTAACTCCACCAAGCCCCTACCCTGAGCCTTAGAATCCAGCCCCCTAGCCGAAAAAAACGACCCCGAGCCCAGCACCCCTGCCCTGAGCCCTAAAAACTGGCCCCGGCCCTGAAAACTACCACTACCCCCTGCCCTCAGCCCTTAAACTCGGCCCCTGTCCTAAAAATTACCCTGTCCCCAGCCTCCTGAACTGAGCCCTAAAATCAGCCCCACCCCTTAAACCTACCCCCACCTCTCCCTGGCCCCAGGCCAACTTAACAAGCCGCATCCTGGTCCTTCCTGACGCCATCCTTCGGGTTCCTCTCCCCGCCCATCCACTCACACAGCTTGAATGCCGACTGTCTTAACCACCCGTATGCGTGGCTAAGAAAAGTGTTGTTCAACTTGAGGCGAAACGGCACGCATGCTTAAGCCAGCGTTGTAAAGGCCGTTTACCTCATCCAACTGCATGGATCCATATACTGGTCAGAACTTGGAAGCCACACATTTCAGGTTGCATGGAAATGGGGACCATGTTATTGCCTGGGTGCACTGTACTGGTAACTGCAAAGAGGCGTAGGTTAAGATTATACAGTGTTTCAGTTGAGCCTTTTTTGCCATATTTAACACCTTACCTGCAGCGCCGATTCTCCCCCGCTGCTGAACATTCCAATCGCGGGTGTGGTCATGACGGAACGGTTCCGTCATGAGCACAGCTCGGCCGATGCTCATGACGGAACTGTTCCGTCATGAGCATCGAAGGGGTTAAATACAAAAAAGTCCCAAACACACGCAATTGGAGCCATATTATTAATGCCTTCCACACTTCATGCTATTTTTTTTAAGGATTTGCAGATCTCATTTTGAGCACTAAAGTGTTTTAGAAACTACCTGAAGTCCATTCTTTTCCTTCTACAGCTCCCCCAGTTTCCCTTCCCACTCTATGTACTTGGATTGGGATTTTTGCAATTCCTATTGGCTGCACTGCCATCCATTTTGCCCTCAGAACTGAGAATGGTAAGGCGCTTGTTGCTGGTGGGATCCTATTGTTGACTTTTGTTTGCTTTTGAAAACGATTCTGCTGTGTAATTGATGCTGGTGGGACCTAGGTTGTGGACCTCCTTGGTAGCGAACTCTTGTTGGCGAGAAGACCTCATTGTGAGCGGATCACATACAAGGTAGAAACAGATTGTTGAGGTGTAGCCCATGGAGCACCATAGGAATCGCTATTTTGTTATTTTGTTTGTCAGTAGTAATTGATTAGCGGACGTTTAGCAGTGGTTACTATTTTTGCAGTAAAATTAGATGTTTGAGAATGTTGAGTAGAGAGGTGACCAAATGAGTAACCTCAAGCCAAAAGCTAAGTGTTAAACAAAATCATCCGATTAACTTAAGGTCCCTGTCATTGGCTGTGTTTTTATTTGACTTAAAGAGACACATTAGCATGCAGTGGCATCTCTGAAATGGGTTTTGTGACCTTTATAATGAGTGCTCGTGCACAATTAACATGAGTAATAGAGTGCCGTAGAGGAACTCAAATCCCAGGATGGTGCTTGCGATGACACCGAAGAAGTCCCAATTAATCTTCTCTTTTAATTCGATGTGATGAGCTGCCAGTGAGCAGCATCGGGTCCTGAGAATCTTCTGCAAGGAAGGGCTGCTCTTCTCAACTGCGGCATGAGTTCAACGCTGATTGGCAATTGATTGAACAAATTCCAAGCTCTACTTACCAAGGGGAAAGAACCTGTGTGCCTGAAATGTACAAGATAACACTGGTATTTTTTTATTTTTTGTTGGCCTGCACGGGGAGTACTAGGGTTCCCAAATACAATGTCTGCTTAGTGGTGATTCCACCTCTTGATTCTGTCTCCCTCCATCCTGCACTTCCTGTAAATTTATCTCACTCTTGCAGGCTGTTTTCCATCCATGCTTTCTACCTTTGCCACTGGTTTCCTATGTTTCTTTTCCTCCTTCTTTCTCTCTTTTCTTTCTTTCCCTTGATCTGGTAAATGTCTGAAGATGAAAATGAAGTTCTAGGCTGCAAAAATAAGTGCTGGTGACTACCATCTTCAACTTCTGACACAGGGTTCCATGTCTGTTCACCCCTAAAGTTTAAAAAGTACTGTTCAGAGGCAGAGTGGCCAAATATACAGCGATGCCCTTTAGCGAGAAGTAATGTAGTGTCTGCACATTTTCAAGATTTTTTAGGTCTCGTAGCGAAAACAGCGCGTAAGCGCTGTCTCGCCAGAGATCTTTTGTTACTGACTGTGCTTCCCAGGAGACAGCATCTGGCCGCGCGCATCTCGCAAAAGGCGATCGGCGCAGGCCACGCGCGCGAACGCGCTCGCCGTGGCTGTCTCCTGGGAAGCGCAACAAACATACACAGGCACACCTCCCCCTGCACGCATGCGCACACACATACACAAGCACACATACACGCATGGAGAGACATCCCCACCCCCCTCCGCCGTCGCACACACAGATCCTCCTTTAGCTGTTCGCTCTGCCGGCATTTGGCATTTTCTGTCGCACAAAACGTGACGTCACCCAGAGTCTGAGACTAGAACGCTGTTACGATATTGACAGGCGGATAGACGTTATTACCCAATTTACCAGAAAAGCTCATTTTCCATCACACAATTATTCTGCAGGCACGTCTTCCAGTGCTGACATGTTAGGGTTATATTAGCGTTCCATTGGCAGGTTTTTAAGACGGACATTACAGCAAAAAAAAAAAAGGACTACCTTGGAAAGTAGAATGCGTCTAGCATTGTTGTGAGTCAGGACTTGGGAACGTAGACTAAAGTGTCCATTTACATGCGTGCTCCTCAATGTGCAGTCAATGAGAGGGGCGATACACATTCCAAGATGGCTGCGGCGCTACACAATCCAACTTTGGCTAAGGCATCGGAAGACGCGTAGGCTCTCTTCTACCTCTGGCTGCGAAGCAACTGGGACGTAACTGAAAGCAGGCGAGGCCCGGGATGTGTAAAGTATGTGCGTTCAGGTAAGTTTGGAAGTGGGTTTGCTGTGATTCTTTATAGCTGGATGACGGGAGGGGATACTTGTTTGAGGGGCATTTGCTGGCGTTATCAGAGGGTGTCCGGGGCTGCTTAGAGAGGGCAATGATGGTCCATCATTGGTGGTGGAGGATAAGCTGGCGAAGAGGGGTAATAAATACCGAAATGCAGGCAGCTATTTTTTCCCGGGCCGGCTACCTGATGCTCGTAAAGAACAGCGGGTAGAGCCCTCTACCTTTAGATGGTATATGAAATGGCCTAAACGAGGACCATCAGGAACAATCTTTGTATACTAGCCCTCCCGATGCTTGGAGGAGCTTTACACCATGCTGCTCGCTAATGTGGACACCCAAGGCTAGTCGGTGGGGCCCTCTGTAAGGTAGGCCTCGACTGCACATCAGGAGTGCATGGGCCCTGGGCCCTATGCATTCAATCAGCATTGCAGCCTTCCGATTTCAGTGCAAATTCGAGTATATGAGCAGTGCAGTGCTCTAGGTCTGTGAGGGTGTCTGTTAGCAACAGCTAACCACTCACAAACAATGTTTATATACCAATTGTAAATTTAAAAAAAGTTATGCAAAGCATTGCCAGAGACAATGCCAGTAACTCAAACTTTAATGCTGCGAGACCTATTGCATTGCAAATGCTTGTTTGTATTTATTTCCATTCCTTAGTAACCAAATAAGTCAGAACCATTCTCTCACCCTTTAAAAAGCTCCTCTCTGAATGGGAAACTTTTTGGAAGATGCCCAACTAGGATGAATTGGTTCTGCCTCGTGTACTAAGACTGAGCACTTATGTCTCCTACTCTTCTGCTAAGGAAAATGTTCTCTATTCCCTTTCAACTGTCCAGACGTAAAGGGATCGCCCTGCACACCCACCCTGGATCAACCTTTCTTTCAATTCACTGACCAAAATGTGCTCTATCACATATGTTTAATCAGTTCGAGCCTACTCGAGGCTTAAAAACGTTGAAAAGCCAAATATTAGAGCTATTCGGCTTTGTCAATATTTACTTTATCATGCTGGACAGCTGCATGGCTGCTACGCAGCATGGTTGAAAGCAAAAAAAAGCAATATAAATCAGCCAGTGTTTACAGCATCATAGCACTTTCTTATTTTAATTTACTCGTAGTCATCCTGCACAGCAGCTGTGCTGCTGTTAAACATTGCTAAAAAAAAAGATTGAAAAAGCCAATACATATCACATAGGTGAGGCCCATTGGCTTTGCCAATGCTTGTTCTCTCCAGGATCAGTGCATCTGCTTACACTGGTGTAACGAAAATTGAGTTGAGCGCCCCCCCTCCCCATGCAAAGTACCTGGAGGGGCCCCCTCTGGACTCAATCAGGGGCTCTCCAGCCAGTGTACTGTGCTGAGGGGGCCCAGCTTGGGGTCCCGCTCACCGCGGGGATGCAGGGGCCTGTGTTATGCCACTCTCTACTTATCATCCCTCCTCGATGCCTCTTATCTAATTTGTCAAAGCCTGTTGCCTCTCCTCTCAATACTCAGTGCTCCTCCTCTCCTGACTCAACAATGCTCGCTTGGACTCATTGCCACTTCTTCCTGCTCAATACCTCTCCTCTCCCAGCTAAGTAATTTTCTCTGTGCTAATGCTTAATTTGAACCAGTGCTCAGCACCAGCACTTGAATGTCAACACCTGCACTTATGACTGTCTGCCACACAGCGGCGCTGTTTATCTGATTTGGAGATGAGCACAGCAGCAGTTGTTTACTAATTCAATACACATTAAAAATGATTCATACTTGCCACCCAAGCTATTGTTATAGCGTTGGGGGCCTAGAATAATCTGTATTATCACACTTGTAAGAGTGCAACAGTTAGTAGTGAGCTGGTACCCTCATTGGCACCGCTGGTAGGGACAACGGGTGGCTGAAGCTTAGTTGGCCTCCTGACAAGGGCCCTGGCACGTATTCTTTTTTTTTTTTACAAATCAAGCACTGCTCTGTGCTCAGAATTTATCCCCATGCTTCCTCTCCTTGCAGCATGCCCCTTGGTCTCTCCTTGCACTCTCTCGCCTCTCCCTCCTCAGTGCTGTTCCTCCCCCTACCCTTTCTCCCCCTGCCCATGACTTCTCTTCATGCTCGCCCTCACCCTGCTGCATGCGGTTTCTCGCCTTCAGTGCCTCTCCTCTCCTCTCCCTGCCCAGTGCTTTGTCTCCTCACCCATCCCTGCTGCATTGCCCATTCTCTGCCTGCTTGATGCCTCGCCTCCTTCTGCTCTTCCTCTCTCTGCTGCATGCACTCCCTCCCCTCCATGCTCATCTACCTTTGCTATACAACTACCTTACCCAGCTTAATGCTCACCCTTTGTCTCCTAGGCACTTCTCCCCTCCCTGCCTCTCTTCTTCCACCCTATCCTCTCCCTGCTCAGTGTTCTCCCACCCTCTCCTCTCCCTGCTCAGTGTTCTCCCACCCTCTCCTCTCCCTGCTCAGTGTTCTCCCACCCTCTCCTCTCCCTGCTCAGTGTTCTCCATCTCTCTCCTCTCCCTGCTCAGTGTTCACCCTTCCTCTCCTCTCCCTGCCTCTCTTCTTCCACCCTGTCCTCTCCATGCTCATTGCTCACTGTTCCCCCTCCTCTCCCTGCTTGTTGTTCTCCCACCCTCTCCCTGCTCCATGGTTCCTTTCTCCCTCCCTCTCCTCTCCCTGCTCAGTGTTCTCCCACCCGCTTCTCTCCGTGCTGAGGATTCTCCCTCTCCTCTCCTCTCCCTGCTCAGTGTTCTCTCTCTCTCTCTTTCTCTTTCTCTCTCTCTCTCTCTCTCTCTCTATCTCCTAGGTACCTCTCCTCTTCCTACTCGTTGCCTCTCTTCCCCCACCCTTTTCTCTTCCTGCTCAGTGGTCTCCCACTCTCTCCTTTCCCTTGCCTCTCTTTTTTCGCTGCCTCTTTTGTCCCCGATCAATGTTCTCCATCTCTCTCCACTCCCTGCTCAGTGTTCTCCTTCCTCTCCTCTCTCTGCTTAGTGTACCCACCCTCTCCTCTCTCTGCCTCTCTTCTCTCACCCTCTACTCTCCCTGCTCACTCTCCATCTGCCTGCTCAGTGTTCTCCCCCTCACTCCTCCCCCTGCTCGGCATTCTCCCTCCCTCTCCTCTCCCTCAGTGTTCTCCCTCTCTCTCCTCTCTCTTCTCAGTGCCCCTCCTCCCACTCCTCTCCCTGCTCAGTGTTCTCCATCTCCCCTCTCCCTGCTCAGTGTTCACCCTCTCGCTCCTCTCTCTGCTCAGCATTCTCCCTCCCTATCCTCTCCCTCCTCAGTGTTCTCCCTCTCTCTCCTCTCTCTTCTCAGTGTTCTCCCTCCCTCTCCTTGCCCAGTGTCCTCACTCCCGCTCCTCTCCCTGCTCAGTGTTCTCCCTCCCTCTACTCGCCCAGTGTTCTCCCTCTCTCTCCTCTCCCTGCTCAGCATTCTCCCTCCCTCTCCTCTCCCTCCTCAGCATGCTCCCTCCCTATCCTCTCCCTCCTCAGTGTTCTCCCTCTCTCTCCTCTCTCTTCTCAGTGTTCTCCTTCACCCTCCTCTCTCTTCTCGGTGTTCTCCCACCCTCTCCTCTCCCTGCTCAGTGTTCTCCCACCCTCTCCTCTCCCTGCTCAGTGTTCTCCATCTCTCTCCTCTCCCTGCTCAGTGTTCTCCATCTCTCTCCTCTCCCTGCTCAGTGCTCTCCATCTCTCTCCTCTCCCTGCTCAATGTTCTCCCTCCTCTCCCTGCTAAGTGTGCTCCCTTACACTCCCTGCTCAGTGTTCTCCGTCTCTCTTCTCTCCCTGCTCAGTGTTCTCCCTCTCTCTGCTCTCCCTGCTGAGCATTCTTCTTCTCTCTCCTCTCCCTGCCTCTGTTTCTCCACCCTCTCCTCTCACTGATCAATGTTGTCCCCCCCTCTCCTCTTGCTATTCAGTGTTCTCCCGCCCGTTCCTTGCTCAGTGTTCTCCCTCGCTCTAATCTTCCTGCACAGCGGTCTCCCTCTCTCTCCTGTCCCTGCCTCTTTTCTCCCACCTTCTCCTCTCCCTGCTCAGGGTTCTCCCACCCTCTCCTCTCCATGCTCAGTGTTCTCACGTCCTCTAATCTCTCTGCCTCTCTTCTCCCACCCTTATCTCTGCCTCTCTTCTCCCACCCTTATTTCTGCATGCTCAGTGTTTCCCCCGCCTCTCCCTGCTCATTGTTCTCCCACCCTCTCCTCTCCCTGCTCATTGTTCCCCACCCTCTTGTCTACCTGCTTCACGGTTCCTTTCTCCCTCCCTCTTCTCTCCCTGCTCAGTGTGTTCTCCCTCCCTCTCCTCTCCCTGCTCAGTGTTCTCCCTCCCTCTCCTCTCCCTGCTCAGTGTTCTCACTCCCTCTCCTCTCTCTGCTCTGTGTTCTCCCTCCCTCTCTGCTCCCTGCTCAGTGTTCTCTCTCCCTCTCCTCTCCCAGTTCAGTGTTCTCCCTCCCTCTCCTCTCCCAGTTCAGTGTTCTCCCTCCCTCTCAGCTCCTCTCCCTGCTCTGTTTTCTCCCTTCCTCTCCACTTCCAGCTCAGTGTTCCCTCCCTCTTCTCTCCCTGCTCTGTGTTCTCCCTTCCTCTCCTCTCCCAGCTCAGTGTTCTCCCTCCCTCTTCTCTCCCTGCTCAGTGTTCTCCCTCCCTCTTCTCTCCCAGCTCAGTGTTCTCCCTCTCCTCTCCTCTCTGCTCTGTGTTCTCCCTTCCTCTCCTTGCCTCTCTTCTCCCACTCTCTCCTCTCCCTGCTCGTTGTTCTCCCACCCTCACCTCTCCCTGCTCATTGTTCGCCCACCCTCTCCCTGCTCCATGGTTCCTTTCTCCCTCCCTCTCCATTCCCTGCTCAGTGTCCTCACTCCTTCCCTTCTCCATGCTCAGGGTTCTCCCTCCCTGCTCAGTGTTCTCCCACACTCTCATTTCCCTCCCTATCTTAGAAACCTCTCCTCTCCCTGCTCAGTGTTCTCCCTCCTGCTTCTCTCCCTGCTAATGATCCTCCCTCTCCTCTCCCTGCTCAGTGCTCTCTCTCCCTTTCCTACGTACCTCTCCTCTTCCTACTCCAAACCTCTCTTCCCCAACCTCTTTTCTTCCTGCTCAGTGGTCTCCCACTCTCTTCTTTCCCTGCTCAGTGTTCTCCCTCCCTCTCCTCTCCCTGCTCAGTGTTCTCACTCCCTCTCTTCTCCCTGCTCAGTGTTCTCTCTCCCTCTCCTCTCCCAGTTCAGTGTTCTCCCTCCCTCTCCTCTCCCAGCGCAGAGTTTCACTCTCTCCTCTCCTATCCTCTCTACTCCCTCCCTCTTCTCTCCCTGCTCAGTGTTGTCAATCTCCCTGCTTTCCCTGCTGGTTCTCGTCTCCCTCCCCTCTCCCTGCTCAGTGTTCTCCCACCCTCTCTTCTCTCTGCCACTGTTCTCCCAAATTCTCCTCTCCTTCTTAGTGTTCTCCCTCCCTCTCCTCTCCCTGCTCTCTCTCTCTCCTAAGTACCTCTCCTTTCCCTGCTCCATGCCTCCTTCTCCCTGCCCCTCTTCTCCCCATCAATGTTCTCCATCTCTCTCCTCTTCCTGCTCAGTGTTCTCCTTCCTCTCCTCTCTCTGCTTAGTGTCCCCCCACCCTCTCCACTCCCTGCTCACTGTTCCCCCTCCATCTGCCTGCTCAGTGTTCTCCCACTCCTCTCCGTCCTCAGTGTTCTCCCTCTCTCTCCTCTCTCTTCTCAGTGTTCGCCCTCTCTCTCCTCTCTCTTCTCAGTATTCTCCCTCTCTCTTCTCTCCCTCCTCTCCCTCTCGGTGTTCTCCCTCTCTCTTCTGAGTATTCTCCCTCTCTCTCCTCAGTGTTCTCCCTCCCTCTCCTCGCCCAGTGCCCCCCACTCCTCTCACTGTTCAGTGTTCTCCCTCCCTCTCCCTGCTCTCTCTCTCTCCTAAATATCTCTCCTTTCCCTGCTCCATGCCTCTCTTCTACCACCCTCTCTTCTCCCCGATCAATGTTCTCCATCTCTCTCCTCTCCCTTCTCAGCATTCACCCTTCCTATCCTCTCCCTCCTCAGTGTTCTCCCTCTCTCTCCTCTCCCTTCTCAGCATTCTCCCTCCCTATCCTCTCCCTCCTCAGTGTTCTCCCTCTCTCTCCTCTCCCTCAGGATGTTCTCCCTCTCACTCCTCTCTCTTCTCAGTGTTTTCCCTTTCTCTCCTTTCTCTTCTCAGTGTCCCTCCTGGCTCTCCTCTCTCTGCTCAGTGTTCTCCCTCCCTCTACTTTCCCTCACTCTCTTAGGCACCTCTGAGTGGAATAGTGAATGGGGTTGACAGCGGCAGTCCCCCCAGGTGGCATGAGTGTTGGGGATGGCCGCCCCCTCCCTTGCTCTTACAGCGCAGGAATCGACCCAGGTGGGCGACTAAAGTTCTAGCTACGCCACCGGCACCTCTCTTCTCCCTGCTGAGTGTTCTTCCTCTCCTCTACCTACTCAGTGCTCTCTCTGTCTCTCCTAGGCACCTCTTCTCTCCCTGCTCCATGCCTCCCTTCCCCCATCCTCTCCCCTCCTTGCTCAGTGTTCTGCCTCCCTCTCCTCCCCCTGCTCAGTGTTTCCTCACCCTCTTCTCCCCTGCCCAGTGTTCTCCCTCCCTCCCTCTCCCCTCCCTCCCTCTAATCTCTCTGCTCAGCTATTCCCTCCCTCTCCCTTCTCATAGTTCTCCCTCCCTCTCCTCCCCTGCTCAGTGTTCTCCCTCCCTCTACTCCCCATGCTCAGTGTTCTTCCTCCCTCTCCTCTCCCTGCCTCTCTTCTCCCTGCTCAGTGTTCTTCCTCCCTCTCCTCTCCCTGCCTCTCTTCTTTCTCTCTTCTCCCTGCTCAGTGTTCTCTCTCTCTTCTCCCTGCTCGGTGTTCTCCCTCCCCTCCCTGCTCAGTGTTCTCTCTCTCTTCTCCCTGCTCAGTGTTCTCTCTCTCTTCTCCCTGCTCAGTGTTCTCCCTCCCCTCCCTGCTCAGTGTAGTCTTTCTCCTCTCCCTGCTTAGTGTTCTCTCTCTCTTCTCCCTGCTCAGTGTTTTCTCTCTCTTCACCCTGCTTGGTGTTCTCCCTCCTCTCCCTGCTCAGTGTTCTCTCTCTCTTCTCCCTGCTCGGTGTTCTCCCCTTCTCCCTGCTCGGTGTTCTCCCTCTCCTCTCCCTGCTTAGTGTTATCTCTCTCTTCTCCCTGCTCGGTGTTCTCCCTCTCCTCTCCCTGCTTAGTGTTCTCTCTCTCTTCTCCCTGCTTGGTGTTCTTCCTCTCCTCTCCCTGCTTAGTGTTATCTCTCTCTTCTCCCTGCTCGGTGTTCTCCCTCTCCTCTCCCTGCTTAGTGTTCTCTCTCTCTTCTCCCTGCTCGGTGTTCTCCCTCTCCTCTCCCTGCTTAGTGTTCTCTCTCTCTTCTCCCTGCTCGGTGTTCTCCCTCTCCTCTCCCTGCTTAGTGTTCTCTCTCTCTTCTCCCTGCCTGCTCGGTGTTCTCCCTCTCCTCTCCCTGCTTAGTGTTCTCTCTCTCTTCTCCCTGCTCGGTGTTCTCCCTCTCCTCTCCCTGCTTAGTGTTCTCTCTCTCTTCTCCCTGCTCGGTGTTCTCCCTCTCCTCTCCCTGCTCAGTGTTCTCTTTCTCCTCTCCCTGCTCAGTGTTCTCTCCCTCCCATTCCTGCTCAGTGTTCTCTCTCTCCTCTCCCTGCTCAGTGTTCTCTTTCTCCTCTCCCTGCTCAGTTACTCTTTCTCCTCCCCCTGCTCAGTGTTCTCCCTCTCCTCTCCATGCTCAGTGTTCTCCCTCGCCTCTCCCTGTTCAGTGTTCTCCCTCTCCTCTCCATGCTCAGTGTTCTCCCTCGCCTCTCCCTGTTCAGTGTTCTCTCTCTCTCTCCCTGCCTCTCTTCTCCCTCCATATCCTTTCCCAGTCTCTCTTCTCCCTCTCCTTGCTCAGTTTTCCCCCTCCCTCTCCTCTTCCTGCCTCTCTTCTCCCTCTCCTCTCCCTGCTCAGTGTTCTCCCTCCCTCTCCCTGCTCACTGTTCTCCCTCCCTCTCCTCTCCCTGGTCAGTGTTCACCCAGCCTCTCCTCTCCCTGTTCAGTGTTCTCTCTCTCCTCTCCTTGCCTCTCCTCGATGGTCTCTCTCTCTCTCTCCTACCTGCCCCATATCGAGCGCAGTGCCTCTTCTCTCCCTGATCCAGAGCTGTCCCCCACCCCACTTGCACCACTCCCAGAGTCCAGGAAGTGGTAAGGAGACAGACTAGTGCTGTCTCTTCCCAAGCCAAAAAGTTGTTTAAAAAACGATTTTCACTTTCTGTGTTTACTTTCTTTGCCTGTGGTTGTTACAGTTAAAATGTTTAGTTTTAGCCTGCCTGTAATTGCATATTTTATCACGTGTGTTGTGTTTTAAACGTGTGATTTTCCCTGCCCATGTTTGCCTGCATTTAGCGTGTTCAATTGTGGAATTTGCAGTCCAACCTCTGTAGTTTGTCCCTCTCATTCCTTTTTTTTTTTTTTTTTGTTATCCTCATCTGCCCGACACACGTCCCTTAGATGCGGAGAGAACCACCCAACCATCTCATTGCCTTTGGGAGCAATGCCCTGAAAATTGAGCCGCTTCACAACTCGGCAGAGAATTTTATGAGTTGGTAGGAACAACCGTACATCTTGTGACGATGTCTCAAGGCAACTTCGTGCCAGAAAATTCAGTATATAGATGTCGAAATCTGGGCAGACCACAATACTGAACTGTTGAGTGGGTGGGCATAATCATTCCTCTCATTCCTTGGTGACAATTCTGTTTTCCCTCCAAATTTCTCCTTTGCTCTGTGCTAAGACCTGTATGTTAAAACAGTGCACTTCCAACCACCATTTTGTGTTCACAAGCCAGTGAAACCAGCTCCCCTGCCTCCAGCAACAGATATTTTCTACATCAGAGGGTGCTTCTGTGAGCTGTTTAAACTGTGTTTTACTAGGGCCTGTGCACTTCGTTTTTTGGCCAGCAGAGGGAGTAAAGTTTTATTCAAACAGTATTGTTAGATTTCAAGTTAGTGAGGTCCTTACATGCTGAAGTACAAAGTGTGGATTGAGCCTGTCTGTCTCCTAGGAGATTCTGAACAGGAGTAGCAGCCTCCAACTCCCTGGCCAGCAAACCTTGTCTGAGGTTGCTGGGACCTTATATGGTCTGCTAGTGGTTGGTACATGGCTACACTGATTGGTGGTTGTATCTGGTGTTTCTATTGGATTAGGGTTAATGTCCTCATTGGTTGGGTATTTGAGGGTTCTGATTGGTTTCTGGGTCTGTGATTCAATCATTGTAGGGTTCGGACTAGGGCTAGGGTTAAGATTTCTATTGGAAGTAGGGACTAGGGCTTCCTATGTTATTGGTTGTTGGGAGTAGGGTGGGACTAGGGCTAGGGTTAGACCTTTAATTGGAAGTAGCGGTTAGGGCTTCTGGTGTGATTGGTTGCTGGACTAGGTGTGGGACTTAGAGTAGGGTTAGGCTTTCTATTGGAAGTAGGGACTAGGGCTACCTGTGCCATTGGTTGCATGGACTTGTTTTGGGACTACTAGTAGGGCTTGGGCCTTTATTGGACCTAGAGATCAGGGTTTTTGAACTGATTGGGTGCCTGGACTAGGGCTAAGATTGGCTGTAAGGTCCTGGTCTCCTATTGGTTCTAGATTTTAGGGCTAGTGTTGTGATTGGATAGTGTTAGGGCTAGGGTTCCCATTGGCTGAAGGGGTCACCTGATTACTAGGGCTAAAAAAAAGGCCAGGGTTAGGGCGTCTCAGCCCGGGCGTCGAGGTTAAGGGCAGAGAGGACAAGGGCAGTTGCCTGTTTGAGCCTGTTAAGGACAGAGAGGACAAGGGCAGTTGCCTGTTTGAGCCTGTTAAGGGCAGAGAGGACAAGGGCAGTTGCCTGTTTGAGCCTGTTTGAGACTGACAAGGGCCAGGGCCAGAAATGCTGCCCATTATCCCATTTAGCAGTACCCAGCCCACACCATCCACAAACTTAAGGTACTTATGGATCTATATATTTTATCACTTTCTTCTAATTTAGCATTTCCAATGCACTACCCTATTTCTCAGCCTATACATCTATCATTATATCTCTCTAGATCCACTCTCATTGATACCAAACCCCATGCCACTTCTATGATCCCCAAAATAACCCTTTCTTGACTCTCTCCTACTCCATCCCTCCTTGTATCATCTGACACCTCTTTCTACTATACCTATCCCCCAAAACAAACCTTTCTAAACTCTTCCCCCTGACTCCTCCCCTCTAAAACTCCTTTTTACTCATCCATAAGCCTCCTTCTACTGCTAAGACCTAAAAAAAAACCTTCACTCTTTTATCCCTCCACTATCCTTTTGAAGCAAAATTAACAGACTAACATGTTCACTTCTCAAATTCCATATTCAACTACACTAATTCACCACTAATCCTTTCTGGGTTCCGTAGTGGCGGGCTTCAACACCCCATCATGGGTAACAAGTGCTATATGAATGCAATCCTTTCTTCCCCTTTTATCCCTCCGCTATCCTTCTCACTCCAAATAACTGACTAATATCCACCACTGAGATTACTTTCATGTTTCACCATACTAATTCACCACTAATCCTTTATGGGTTTCCGGAGTAGTGTGCTTCAACACCCCATCAGGGGTAACAAGCGCCATATAAATACAAGCCTTTTTTTCCTCCTCTATCCTTCTGCTATCATTCTAAATCCAAATAACTGACTAACCTACCCACCCCTTAAAATGTACTTGCATGTTTCACTATACTAATTCAACACTAATCCTCTATGGGTCGCGGAGTAGCGTGCTACTTGCCGAAAAAGCGCTTTGACGCCTCGTCAGGGGTAGTAAGCGCTATATAAATGCAATTACAATACAATGAGCCCTGCCCTACAGAATGTGGCGTAACAGTCAGAGCTTCCAACTTTGGTGCTGGGGAACCAGGTTCTAGTCTCGGTGTCGGCTCAACATCCTGTGATTCTGGGCAAATCCCTAATCTCCCCTGCCTACGAAAGACGTGCTCATATAAATCCCTCTACTCCTCCTCGGCGCTCTCATTCTCACTCCTATGTCACCCTCTTCTCCCAGCTCTATGCCTTTGCTCTTCCTGATCAGTTCCCTTTCCCCTTCCTATCTATGCTTTTTCTACCCCTGCCCCTCGCCCTGCTCCTCCTCTCTCTCCTCCCTGGCGACCTTCCCTTTCCCTCCTCTCTAGATGCCCTCCGCGCCCTCCTTCTCTGAGCCCCCAGTCTAGGCTGCAGGTGAGCCCTGGTGCACGTCAGCAGAGCCTCGCCCCCTCCCCTCTCCCCTCCCCGGGGGCTCATATCCGAGAGCTGCGACCGCTCCAGAGTGGAATAAATGTCACAGATGTATAATGTCAGTACACACGCACAGCCGCCTGGGGGCGTGCTGTGCTGGAACAGGCCCTGCGCTCCGCCTGCCACCTCCTCGCCCACGCCCAGCCTGGCACACATATGTACCACCAGCTCTGATGCCGCCTGGCGCT
The DNA here is from genome assembly GCF_964263255.1 of Lissotriton vulgaris. Taxonomy (NCBI): domain Eukaryota; kingdom Metazoa; phylum Chordata; class Amphibia; order Caudata; family Salamandridae; genus Lissotriton; species Lissotriton vulgaris. Next base: position 677,548,092 of record NC_141700.1, on the reverse strand, counting down.
CTGAGCCCAGTCAGCCGTAGATCTTCTGCAGGCCGCGCGGGCACGAAGACGCCTGAGTGCCAGGGCGCCATCTGCGCCAGGCAGCGCCAGTTGTGCCCGCGGCCAGGCCTCTGCTCGGCGCTAGAACAGCAGAATTAAAAGGAAAGGCGGCAGAGGCCACGAACAGCCGCAGCCTCCCTCGTCTGACACATCAGAGCTCGCCCGCAGGTGCTTCAAGAATCACAAATTTAATTCCTACATTAGAAAACAAACATTTCGGGGAGCATCACGCCACCTTTTTAAAGAAGAATTGTATCCCACTACGGCGACGGACGCTGTGTGACTCTTTATTATTTCGTTAAATCTAAGCTAAAGCTTAGAATAGTTTACTGTGTACGTGGGATCACACTCAACATGCCCGTGGCAGCCCAAGACATACACTGGCCCAAAAATCTTCGACAATAACCATCGGGTTTCCCCCTCTCTGACCTCAGATGTAACAGCCATTGACAAAGCCAATAGTTCTCACCTTTTTGACCTATTGGCTGATCATGATCATAATCCCTGAGCCCTGACTGCGCCAACACCCTCACCCACTCAAAAAAAACAACACTCACACCAGCAAGAGAGCCAGCTGGTTCACCGAAGACCTCCAGGCCTCCAAGCGAACCTGCAGAAAACTAGAAAAAAACTGGACCAGCGAAAGAACACCGGAAAGCTACACAGCCCACAGGAACGCCACCCGCCGACACCACCAACTCATCAGATCCGCCAAAAGTACCGCCTTCAGAGACCGCCTAGACAACACACACAACAGCAAAGAGCTCTTCAGCATCGTGAAGGAACTCTCCAACACCAACGACATCCCACCGTCACAAGACCTGTGCGACTCGCTGGCCACCTTCTTCCATCGCAAGATCGCAGGCATCCAAGACAGCTTCGACGCCGTCACCACCCCGGCAACAGGCGACATCCCCGCTCCTACGACCACCACCCGCACCAACCGCCTGTTCGCCTGGACCAACATCAACGACGACGACACCATCAAGATCATGAACACCGTCCACTTCGGATCCCCGAAAGACCTCTGGCCACACCACATTTTCAACAAAGTCAGCAGCACCATCGCACCCCACCTCTGCACGCAGAGATCAACGTCTTACTAAATAAACCCAAGGCGGACCCCAAGGACCTCAAGAACTTCCGACACATCTCCCTGCTCCCGTTCCCGGTGAAGGTCATCGAAAAGGCCGTCAACAAACAACTGACCAGCTTCCTCGAAGAGAACAACATCCTGGGCCCATCCCAGTCAGGGTTCCACAGCAACCACAGCACCGAAACTGCCCTCATCGCCGCCACCGACGACATCAGGGTCATGCTCAACAACGGAGAAACCGCGGCCCTCATCCTCCTGGACCTGTCAGCTGCTTTCGACACAGTCTGTCACCGCACACTAAGAGCACGCCTCCACAATGCCGGAATCCAAGAGAAGGCCCTGGACTGGACCACCTCCTTCCTCTCTGGGAGAACCCAGAGCGTCCACCTCCCCCCTTTCCGCTCCGAAGCCAACGAGATCATCTGCGGCGTACCCCAAGGCTCATCTCTCAGCCCAACGTTGTTCAACATCTACATGGCACCACTCGCCAACGTCGCCCGACAGCACGACCTAAACATCATCTCCTACGCTGACGACACGAAGCTGATCCTCTCGCTCACCAAGGACCCCCACACCGCCAAAACCGATCTCAATGAAGGAATGAAGGCCGTCGCCGTCTGGATGAGGAACAGCCGACTGAAGCTGAACTCTGACAAGACGGAGGTCCTCAACCTCGGCTCCACCCCCCTCGGCCTGGGACGACTCCTGGACATCAACCCTACACCCACCAATCACGCACGAAACCTAGGGGTCATCCTCGACTCCACACTCTCCATGACAAAGCAGGTCAACTCCGTCTCCTCCTCCTGCTTCAATACCCTCTGCATGCTTCGCATGGATCTTCAAGTGGATCCACAGCGAAACTAGAATGACGGTCACCCAGGCCCTTGTCAGCAGCAGACTGGACTACGGCAACACACTCTATGCAGGAGCCCCGGCCAAACTCCTGAAACGACTCCAACACATCCAGAACGCCTCCGCTTGCCTTATCCTGGACATCCCCCACCGCAGCCACATCACACCCCACGTGAAAGACCTGCACTGGCTCCCCATCAACAGGAGGATAACCTTCAAGCTCCTCACCCACGCACACAAGGCACTCCACGACACCGGACCAGCGTACCTCAACAGAGGACTCAGCCTCTACACCCCCGCCCGCCAGCTCCGCTCCGGAGACCACGCCCTTGCCACCATTCCCCGTATCCGAAGAGTGACCGCCGGCGGAACACCCTCCCCATCCACCTACGGCAGACCGAAGACCTTCTAACCTTCAGGAGACACCTCAAGACCTGGCTTTTCGAACAGTAGCAGCATCCCTTCCCTAGCGCCTTGAGACCCTCACGGGTATATAGTGCGCTTTACAAATGCTATGATTGATTGTTTGATTGATTTCTGACCCGGATGCAATGCTGCATTTTCCACAACCTCTGAACCCTACTTTCAAGTACAGAGTCACCCCCAGTCCAGGTAAAGTGCTGACCTCTGATCCCTCCTTCAAGGAGCTGTGTAGCACCATTCATTAATCCTGGGAGGGGGTAGTAAACTCCGGCGTATGGCCAAATGGAGTTAAGTAAATAAGTGAATAAATAAAATGAATTACATTGCACACGCTGCAACCCCAAATGGTGGAGGCTGGCTTCGGCTATCCAGAGACCATACCAGTGCTTTGCAGGTTTTCAGCGGACCCTCTAGAGTGTCTACTGTATGCATTTATTAAGAAATCCAACACTGGCATCAGGACCCCGCCACCGCCAAGACCAACTTCCACAAATGAATGAAGGCCATTGCCGAATGAATGAAGAACAGCCGCCTGAAGCTGAACTCGGACAAGGCAAAGGTCCCCATCCTCGGCCCCACCCCCTCCGCCTGGGATGACTCCGTGTGGCCGGCCTCGCTAGGAGCTGCACTGACACTCACTGACCACGCACTCAACCTGTGGTTCATCCTGGACTGATCACTGTCAATGACCCAGCAAGTCAACGCCGTCTCCTCCTGCTTTGACACCCTCTGCATGCTTCGCAAGATCTACAGATGGACCCCCACCAAAACCAGAAGGATGGTCACCGAGGCCCTCGTCACCAGCAGGGTAGACTACGGCAACGCCCTCTACGCGGGAATCACGGCCAAACTCCAGAAAAGACTTCAGCGCATACAGAACGCCTCCGCACGCCTCGTCCTTGACATCCCACGCCACAGTCCACATCACTGCCCACCTGAGAGACCTGCACTGGCTCCCCGTCAACAAGAGGATCACCTTCAAACTCCTCACCCACGCTCACAAAGCACTTCATGACACCGGACCAACATACCTCAACAAACGACTCACCTTCTACACTCACAACCGCAAGCTTCGCTCCGCTGACCTCTCCCTCGCCCCTGTCCCACGCATCCACCAAACTACCTACGGCGGCAGATCTTTCTCCCACCTTGCTACCAAGACACGGAACGCCCTCCCCATCCACCTGGGACAGACCCAGGACATGATTACCTTCAGGAGACTTCTCAAGACCTGGCTGTTCGAACAGTAGCAGTTCCCCCCACCCCCCCCACCCCCCCCCCCCAGCCCCCACACCCCCTTAGCGCCTTGAGACCCACGTGGGTGAGTAGTACGCTCTAAAAATGATTGATAAATTGAGTGATTGAGTGAGGATTTATTATGGCAAGATGTTTGGTACCAAACATCTTAGGGTACAGTGAAGCAATCATTGAGCTAGGAAACACAAAGTGAAAAGTATCCAGCCCAGGTGTTCTCTATGGCTTACTTGTACACTTACACTATCCAATAATGGCTCAGCTATTGCAGGTTCATAACTGCTCATGCAGCTATGTCCCCACATGGGATATAGTGCACCCTCCCTTAGGCCTGTAAGGCCTGCAGTAGGGGTGGATTACCTATACCTCATTCAGTGTATGTGGGCATAGCACACAGGGCTGTGTGTCATGTCGACTCTTCGGGTTTCTCTGCACAAAGACATGCAGCCTGCAATGGCAGTTTTCATGGTCTCGGGGAGGGGTCTCTGAGGTGGCACAATTGTGCTGCATTCCTAGAGGGCCCTTTTCAGTGCCAATGCCCTACGTACCAGGGGTACCATTTACTTGGGACTACAGGGGTTGCTGAAGTTGTTCCAATCATGGTACAGTTTTAGGAAAGAGATCTGGTACTGGGAACCTGATTAGCAGGGACCTCGTGCACTTTCAATTCAAAATCACATCATGCCCTAGGCAAAAAGTGGAGGCTAACCATGTCAAAAGAGGCACTTTCCTATAATGTATTGGTTTTTTTGTTCATTAGGGGATAGAACTCTTCCAAACTCTCCTTGAAGTTGTTGTGCCTGCTCTCTGCACTCACTCATTCCTTACAGCATGGGATGGAGTAGCAAAATGTGCCAGACCTGCCTGAGGTTCCAAGTTCAGTACAGGACTGACTGCATAGTGTGTGCAAGCATAATTCGTTTCACTTTTTGTGATGTGGCTCACACGTGCCCCAGGATGGGAGAAACATGGATGCTTCACATTATGAGAGTTTGGGTGATGTGCTGTCCGGGACTGCCTGTGTTCCACTATGCATGCTGGCATACAGCCGTTTCCCAAGGAGGCTATGAATGCCACTGACATTTCAAAACGAAGCTTGTTCCTCTAAATTAATTACATTTGGGGCGCTTTCTAATATTGCTAATCCAAACCTCCACTGCACATCCTTAAAGCACTGTTACCTTTCATTTATCTGCAGGAAATCCAGATTTACAATAAAAGTGTGCATGCAGGGTGTTTAATGATATGTAAGACTGGCACATGTCAACATTGTTTTCATGAAGAGTATTAAAAATGCTGTGCTGGTTGGATATAGGGATATAGGAGGCTGGGCCAGAATGGGTCAGTACTTTTTAAAAGCAGCACTGGTTTTGTATGTTTCCATCAGTTTTAATTTTTTGGGAGAGAACTGGAACCCACTTTAATGATACGATGATGGTAGCTTAACGCATTTGTGACCTCATTGGTTCTGGATCTGTGGTGCTATTTAAGCGCAGCGTGTTTTCTTAAGGCAATAGGAGAGCATCCCATGCTATTGGACATTGAGCCCACACTATAAATGTATAAAACTTATTGCTTTTTCACAAAATTCTTTAGTGAAATGAGCTTGAAATTGAATTATTTGTCCTAAATTTTCTCTGGGGGAGAAGCTCTCCCAACCACTCTCTTGTTTCAGTTCGGCTCACTCACTTGGTCTAACTCACCTCCAAGTTTTACGCCACACCACATTGAAAAGGTACCAGCCGCCACTGCAAATGGGTTGATCAAGAATATATGCTCCAGGGAAGAGATAAACTCAAAATGAGGGAAAAAATCATTGAATAAGAAGCAAATGAGAGTGACATGCAAGCCAATAAATAGACCTAACTCGTTTCGACCCTGCTGGGTCTATGATCAAGACCCAGCTGAGTCTCTCTTTTGGTACAAAGAAGGTACTTTATCTGCATCTCTGGAGGAGCTTGTGTTATATTCTTCACGAATCATGGATTTTGCTGAACAATTACAGCGGGCATCTGCATAAGCCCCTCCCACAAGCAGAAGCAGTAAGTCTCTTTGTTACGATTTTAGTAGTGAGCGAGATTTACATATTTAAAAATATATGCGTATGTAATCCTTGTTATGCTGCAGAGCTATGAATAAAATGGCTAGCCACGCTAAAGCGACTTTGAGTGCTCTTCTTTGAGACGAATCCCGGGTACGGAGGGGCTGAAGTGTTTGAAAAGATATCGCGCACTCCACCGTGCGGCGAGAGGCACCCGTGACCAAGTGGATCAGCGGTTGGTGGAACCAGCGTTCAAAAAAAAAAATATATATATATATATCGTGAGCAAGGTGGAGTGACACCGAAACGCGTAGATCAATGCGCTAGTTGCCCTTTGTTGATTTGGAAAAATAAAAAGGATTGCTGTTTAAATCCCAGCTGGTTGTGCGACCCGTTGTTTCCCCCTCGGGGAATAGTTGTTGGACTAGTAAGCGGCTTGGTTCTGCCGCAGGATACCGCACATGTGCGAGCGCTGCACAAACTCCCGAGAAGGAACCGTTGTGGAGGAGATTATATATATATATATATATTCCTTTTCCTTTTCTCCCTCAGTTAAAATCGCCACCACCAAACCGTGAGCCGCGTCGTCCCATCGGACCCTCAGGGAGTAGGTCCATACAATTTACAAATTACTCCTTTAGCAAGCCAGGAATGACTACGCCATGTGGGGTGCTTTATAGATTCTTCATTCGGCTTCAGTCAAACGCGCTTCAGAGCTCCTTGCTCTTTGCTCACCGACAATTACTTTTAGAAAAACCGAAATTTTTTAATCAGTGAAAGTTCTGTGTCTCGTGAAAACTACACAACCATAAACAGTGAAAACAGACCTGTAGTTTATCATTGTTCCCCTTATTTAAAAGTGAAGTCATGTCTGTTTGGCATGTCCGTTTTAGAGAAAAATGCCTTTAACAAATAAATGTACATATATACATATTTTATATATACATATTTACCAAAATTACATCGTATATTCCATTGTCTAAAGATTTCTGTTTTAAGTAAGGGGAACAATGATAAACTACAGGTCTGTTTTCACTGTTTATGGTTGTGTAGTTTTCACATGACACTTATATATATAGTTATGACACTTAAAGAAGAGTAGTACGAGTTTTATGGGTTCAGGGTGGCTAGGGTAAAGAAGTAGTAAGGGTTTTTTGCGATTCAGAGTTGCGTAGTGAATAGGGACGGTATGGGTTTATGAGGTATTAGGGGTGTGTCGTGCATATGAGTTGTAAGATGCTTTTTGAGTTATGGGGTAGGTAGGATGCAGTGGCGGCTCCTCCGCGAAGGCAGAGGAACATCACCCTGCTGCTCGAAAGGAAAAATTCAATGATAATAACGCATTGTTATTATTATTGTATTTTTCTCATGGAAGTCAGTGGTTCGTGGGCACGGCTGGGCAGTGCTGGGAGGAGTGGTTTGCTCTCTCTAAGTGCGCATGACGGCTTGGCCAGCCCTCTTTGGCCGGCCAAGCAGTCATGCTCACTTTGCATCTTCCCCACCAGGCTCCATTACACAGCCTGGTGAGGAAAATGCAAAGCCTCCCTGTACCCATCTGAGCGCCGAACTACGGTGCTCAGACCAATCACAAAGCTGCATTGCAGCATGTTGATTGACTCAGGAGAGCCTGTGTTCCCTTGTGCTTAATGCTGCTGCCGCCGGCCGGGACTGGGACTGGAAGATGAAGAAGAGGCGGCCGGCCTTCCATTTCAAGTTCTTTTTATTTTTTTTCCCTTCTCCTCCACCACACAACCACTGCCGTCTGGTATCTGCAGCTACTGGTAGTATGTTGGGGCAGTAGGGATTTTTGGGGTTTAGGCATAGCTAGTGTATAGGAGTATATAGGGGTTTCAGTGTTTAGGTGTGGGTACTAAGGGTTTTTGTGATTATGGGGTGGGTAGCATATAAGTCCTATCAAGGCTGCCCTTTAGACACGTAATTTGTGCCATGGACAAAGGACTGACCCTCACCTAAAGGGTCCTTCAGCTTGAACAACAGAATCGGCAGCTCCACCCTACACCCTTACTATCTACCAAATGACAATGCTTTAGGTAGAGCTATCAACGGCCGCTTGCTAACAAAGCCTCCATTGAATTTCTAAAGGGTGCCCGATCACCATCAGCCACACCTCAGTGTCCGGATTTCCACTCTCCAGACATAGAAATAGAGGCAACACACTTCCACTGTCTGGGGAAGCTGCCCTCACCCTCTATCTTGAACCAGACCAAACCAAATACATTCAAAGGCATCCCATGTTACCTTTAGAATTCAACCAACTCTGCAAAGAAACTGGAACAAAATCACCACGGACCAGATCTCCGCATCGCTCCTTCTAAACACCCCAGCCCACTCTTCTAACGCAAACGAAGCCGCCGCCAACCTCACCCTATGGCTATCCAACACCGCCGACACCTTAGCACCACTGAAGAAACGTCAAAGCAAACCTGGCAGCAAAAAGGCCTCATGGTTCAACGATGATCTTAAGAAGTCCAAGAAACTCTGCCGCTCCCTTGAAAAGGCCTGGAAAAAAGACCCAACCACTAGCACCAAGGACGCCTTCAAAAACGCCACCCGCACTCACCACCAACTAATCCGAAAGGCCAAGAAAACAGCATTCAAGGATCGACTTGACAACAACGCCCACAACAGCAAGGAACTTTTCAACATCGTCAAGGAATTTTCCAACCCCCTCGGCCAACTCCAACGACATCACCCCCTCTCAAGCCCTCTGCGACTCCCTAGCCTCATTCTTCCACAACAAAATTGCGGACATCCACAACAGCTTCGACAATCAACCCGGAAACCAACCCACCCTACCTTTTGCTGAACATTCTCCCCCCGTGAACACCCTTATCGACTGGAACCCAATCTCCACTGAGGACACAATCCGCCTGATGAATTCCATCCACTCAGGATCCCCCACAGACCCATGTCCTCACCACATCTTCAACAAAGCAGACTCCGTCATAGCACCGCACCTCCGAGACGTCATCAACTGCTCCTTCAACTCCGCCACCTTCCCGGAAACCTGGAAACACGCTGAACTCATCGCCCTTCTGAAAAAACCCACAGCGGACCCCATCGAACTCAAAAATTACCGCCCCATCTCGCTCCTTCCATTCCCGGCCAAAGTCATCGAGAAAGCTGTCAACAACCAGCTCGCCGCCCTCCTCGAAGCCAACAAATCCCTCGACTCCTCACAATCTGGCTTCCGAGCAAAACACAGCACTGAGACCGCCCTCATCGCAGCAACAGACGACATTCGAACTCTACTGGACAATGGAGACACAGTCGCCCTCATCCTCCTCGACCTCTCTGCAGCATTCGACACAGTCTGCCACAGCACCCTTTTACAACGCCTCAATAACATCGGAATCCAAGGAAAAGCACTTGAATGGATCACCTCGTTCCTCACCGGAAGAACCCAGAGAGTTCGCCTCCCACCATTCAAGTCCGAGGCCACTGAAGTCATCTGTGGCGTACCACAAGGATCCTCTCTCAGCCCCACCCTCTTCAACGTATACATGAGCCCCCTCGCGGCCATCGCCCGCCAACACAACCTCAACATCATCTCTTACGCGGATGACACTCAACTAATCCTTTCTCTCACCAATTACCCCATCACCGCCAAAACTAACCTACACGAAGGAATGAAAGAAGTTGCCGAATGGATGAAACAAAGCCGTCTGAAACTGAACTCAGACAAAACAGAAGTCCTCATCTTAGGTACATCCCCCTCTGCATGGGACGACTCCTGGTGGCCGGAAGCCCTCGGAAAAGCACCCATCCCGACAGGCCACGCACGGAACCTAGGCGTCATCCTGGATTCTTCACTCTCAATGAACAGACAAGTCAGCGCCGTATCCTCTTCCTGCTTCAACATTCTTCGCATGCTCAGAAAAACATTTCGCTGGATCCCCACCGAAACAAGGAAAACAGTCACCCATGCTCTGGTCACGAGCCGACTGGACTACGGAAACACCCTCTACGCAGGCACTACCGCTAAACTCCAGAAGAAACTCCAACGAATCCAAAACGCCTCAGCCAGGATCATATTAGACATCCCACGCAACGAACACATCTCTGGTCACCTTAAAGACCTCCACTGGCTACCCGTCAATAAGAGGATCACTTTCCGACTGCTAACCCACGCACACAAATCACTCTACGACATCGGACCAGAATGCCTCAACTCACGACTGTCCTTCTACACCCCCCCTCGCCAACTACGTTCTTCCAGCCAAGCCCTCGCCACTGTACCTCGCATCAACAAGACCACCATGGGAGGCAGATCCTTCTCATACCTGGCTGCTAAAACATGGAACTCACTCCCCGCTTACCTTCGCCTTACCCAGAACCACCTAGCATTCAGAAAGCAACTTAAAACGTGGATATTTGACAAGTAATCCTCCTCCCCTTTCTAAGCGCCTTGAGACCCTCTGGGTATGTAGTGCGCTATATAAATTCTCTGACTTGACTTGACTTGACATGCTGTGTGCCAAACTTGAGGCCGAACATCAGAGGACATCTGCTTCACCACTTTCAATGGTTTCACTTGTTGTCTATATTTGTTCTTAGGTTTATGATCTGAGGTTATTTTCCTTTAGCCTGAAGCGCTTGATATTTCCTATCAGCGGATAGATGGTTAGCCTGATTCTAGTGCGTAATATAGCAATATCTTCACATGCAAATGTTTTCTTTCTACAGTCTTGCATCCTCAAATTGCATGCTATCTCAATAAATGATCCTCTCTATTCCGAAAATCTGGCATGAAAAACTGACATTAACTTAAAACTTCTGATTGTCAACCCCCCCCCCCCCCCCCTTATTGCTTTCAAGGGCCATCTCATTCCCTTCCAGCCTCTGCATGCCTCTCCTCCCTGAGCACAACCTACTCAGTCACATGCATGTTCGCCTTAATGTTTGTTATTGTATTTCTGCAACCTGCCCACATCTAATTTACAAGACCAGCACCTCTCCTCCTCTGAAAGTCAGACCTCTGCAACCTAACAATACCTAACCTCCTCTAGCTCAGCTATTGATCCCACCAGCCACGTGCATATGTCACACACACACCCCACTAATGATCACAAATCGATCCTATTAATTCAATCCACCAGAGAAACTGAAGTAAATGCATGCAATGCTCAGGCATACAAGACGAATCCCAATAGCCAACAATAACACTGGACTAACCTTGGTTTCTAGTGCATTGTGCTGCCTGGCGGCAAGTGCTTTAACGCCTCGCCAGGGGTAGTAAACACTATATATATATATATATATATTGTAGCGTGAGCGCGAACTAGACCCAAATCGGGTATCAGAGCGCTTTACATAGCACCAGTTGCATTACATGAGGAAACATTAATTTTTTTAGGCACGGGGAGATTAAGTGATTCGCCCAGAATCACAGAAAGTTCTGCGTCATTGCCGAGACTCGAACCCAGTTCCCCAGATTTGAGGTCGACCGCTATAGCCGTTAGGCCGACTCCTCTCCCCCTATAAAAACTGCCACTGTGTAATATGCACATACAAATATATATTCACTGATAAGACAAAGGTAGCTGATGAGTGGTAGATGGATGAAATACTAACTGCAGTGGGTGTAATGCTAACTGTGTGGTATCAGCAGAAGACTGATGCTGAAGCTGGTATTAAAATGCTTCAGCGATAAAAGCCTTTAGATAAGAGATGTGAGGGCTGAACCCCTTGGGACCCTACATTAACCAAAGTGACAGGAGATTGGAACATTCTATCAGGAGACAAGGTGTTTCTGATCGAAAAGAAGGTTCGCCAGCCAGGAAGAGCAGTGGCAGACAGCCTGTGACGTGACACCTTGGAGTGTGGAGAGTGTCCATAACGAGGGGTCATAGTACATCATGTCCGAGGCAGTGGAACGAACAAGAGCACGCTAACAAAGAGTCCCTTGGTCTGTGAATTTCAAATCTTGCTCTAAAGATCAGTAGGCATTGTTACAAGCTGGATAATGTCAAATGCATCTTGTTTTCCATATGATCTGCAATTAGGATGCGACTACTGGGAGAGACTTCCTCTTGCTCTTAGGATGGCGAATCCGGCTGTTGTCTTCAAAAAGAACCTAAAAACATTACTATTTTAAGCCCATTTTTCTGTTCAGCTGGTGGTGGGGGTTAGGGTAGCAGCGCCGGGATACGCTGAGTAGCTGAGCGCTTTAGAAATGCAGTATAACATAACATGCAAATGGGCAACCGCTTCCCCAGACCATCAGGGTCGTCTGGGTCCTTTTCCAACAAGGGAAGGATGATGGAATGTTTCAAGGAGATGTGGAAGCTGTTTTGGGATTTGCTAAAAGGGTTATCTCCACCCAGCAAGGAGAACCTGGGGAAGGTAGCAGGAAGAATAGAAACAGAAAGAAGACTAGCCGACAGGGAACCAAACAAAGAAGACAGAACGCAACGAGAAGTAGGAGGACAAGTGACTCAACAAGTGTAAGATGAGGATAAGACAGGGGAGAGAAAGGGAGAGAAGGGGAAAGGTTTTGGTGGTGGTGAGATCAGTGGATGGAATCAATGAAGGTCTGCTGACAGGCCAGGGAGTCTTGACTGCCAAGAAAGGTAGACCAGACCTTGGAGGATGCTGATAGGCCAGGAGCGAGGACCTGAAGGGAACACGAGTGAAGGAACACTGTATGGAAAGAGCTGAACCAGACCTGGAGGAGGACCACGGAGGAAAGTTTGACGAAGACTGGTGGTACCCTTGACTACACTAGGAGTAGCCTGCAGACCCTCTTCCAAGGCCTGAGGATGAGGTGTGGACAGGTACGTGGGAGAGCGCCTCATTTAAAAGGCGTAGGTAACAGCGCTATACTAAACTGGAAACAGGGACCTCACTTAAGGTAAAAACACAAGGAAAGCATTGCTACACTTAAGGTGTAGGCATAGATCCCGGAACTACAATATCGGACTACAAGGAAAGGGTGCACTTCTGTGAATAGAGGAAGTGAACGGTACCTCATAAAAAGGTTAGGAAAAAAAGTGTCAGCATCTCATTGGAGAGAGAGTGAGAGAGACTGATAATAAAGAGATGAGAGAGAGTTAGGATAAAATGATATGATAAAAAATAATAATATAAAGAAGACCTTTAGGAGAAAAATTAGAGATCTCAGTTAATATGCAGATCCAAGCTCTCGAAAGACAGGCCAAAAGGCTTTAAATACCTTTGTTATCGCAGCCCTCACAAACCCAGCAGTACCACGTGATCATAAACCCTGAGTCCTCTGACCTGGATGCAATGCCACATTTTTCATAATCTCCGAACCCTACTTCCGGGTGCAGAGTTGCACTGCTAATAAACGCTCGCCCCGATCAATGTAAAGCGCTGCCCTCTGGTTAGGGTGACCAACTGTTATGGGTGCAAATTCAGGACGGTGACTGTAAAAATTCAGGACAAAGGGTCAAAATTCAGGACACAAATTCAGGACAGTAGGTCAAAACTCAGGACAAAACTTCAGGACAATTGGATACGTTTTACAGACACATCAGAGGTCGCGCAATAGTATATAAGTAAGCCCAGCCATATCCAAACATATTCAACCATTTGCAAACCTATTCATCATGTATCCGTCCATCTATCATTTCACTCACCCATCCCTTCATTCATCCTTTCACTCATCCATCATCCATCCATCCACCCTTTCACCCTATCCATCTGTACACTCATCCATCCTCTCTTCTACCCATCCATCCATTCATTCACTCATCCATCCAGCCATTTACCCTTTCACCCATCCAGCCATCCTTTCACTAACTATCCATCCACCCAGTCACTCATCCTTCCAACCATCCACCCTTTCAGTCATCCATCCATCCTCCCTTTCTCTCTCCATCGACCCTTTCACTTAGCAATCCTTCCTTCCATACATCCACCCACCCATCATGCAGTATTCTAGTATCATCCTGTCTCTTCCAGGGTGGGGTAGGGCTCCTCACCCCCTCCTGGACAAGACAACGCGAAGACAGGCTCTCTTTCCAAAATGTTAGTTTTGCCATCCCCCACTGTGATATACAGTACTGAAAGGAGATACTCCAAGAGAACTGATTTAACCCCTTCGCTGCGGCGGCAATTCCGCCGCAGCGCTGGGGGGGGGGCGAGCGGCGCTCGCATGCTCGTGACGGAGCCGCTCCGTCACGAGCCGCGGTTGCGCTGTGCTCATGACGGAGCGGTTCCGTCATGGCCCCGCCCGCTCAATAGAACGCACCGCGCAGGCGCGAAATCAGCGCCACGCAGGCGCGGCGGCAGGGCCATGACGGAACTGCTCCGTCATGAGCACAGCTCAGCCGATGCTCATGACGGAGCGGCTCCGTCATGAGCATGGGAGGGGTTAACTGATTGTACTCCATACTTGGTTAATCAGTGTGGGTGCGATTGTGTCATTTCTTTACTTTATTACATTATGGGCTGCATGTTTGACGAACCGCTCTGTGAAGAGAACCAGTGCTGCCTCGGTGCAATCAGGCCCGGTTGTAGGATGTTTGGGGCCCTGGCAGAAAGGGAATGTGTGAGGTGGCGGCCCCTCTAAATTGCAGAAACGCATTCAGGGCTGTTTGCATCTGAATAGATGCCCCTGCTCCTGAAGCCACATCCCCTCTCTCTGTCACCTTCGAGCACCTCTTAACAGCTCATCAAGGGCTGGAGGTGTGAGGGTTGCCATCCCGCTGTGCCTCGCCAATGCTGCTGGGTATCTGAGCTTTGGAACAGCCTCGCAGTTAAGAAGGGAGGTGGGTGTAAGCTGTGCCCGGTTAAAATTACAGACAAATGGCGTCCGTTAAAGGATCCTTCACGGACAACGGACAGACGGCCGAAATTACGGACTGTCCGTGAAATTTACGGACGGTTGGTCACCCTACCTCTGGTCCCTCCTTCGAGGAGCTGTGCAGCACCATTCATTAATGCTGGTCTCATAGTCTAGGGCAGTACTGCACACCGTGGCCTCGGTGTTCATTTAAAAGGGCAGCACTTCACGTTTCTAATACTTCCGGCCTGCCGAGGTCCAGTGGGGCATTCTGTTTCCGGTCGCCATATAAGCTTTGCAACACCTGTGCTTTATTGTTCTGGGAGGATCCGGTGCTTGTGCTGGTGCAGTGATTGGCACTAGAAGTTTGCGTGCGCGGGTGCCTATGGGGATGGTATGAGGGTGGGTCTGGGGAGACTTACCTACCTTAAAAACAGGCACCGGGCAGAGATATCGCTCTACAGCAGAGAAGCCAACAGGGATGGAGAAAAGAGACATGGGGCAGAGGCCTCACCCCTGCCTCGTCACCACACACTTACAAATATCTGCAGCTCACGGCGTAGCGCTGTCAGACACGTCTTCTTAGCAGTGACTTATTTAACATAGCTCCAGAGTCACTTGTCTCTAGGCGCTTTCATCCAAACAGAGACAGTATTGTAACTGCAGAATGTTTTCTGGATGTGAGCACGTTGCTAATTAGCAGGATTTGACTAAAGTGGCGGCTGGTGGTATTTTAAAGTGGAAGGGTGTAATTTGTCGGCTCGAATTAAAAGGATCAAGTCAGACCCCCCAGGATATAGCGGCAAGGATTGGCAAATTTAGCGGCACAAAAATGAAAATTTAGCGGCACAAAAATGGAAATTTAGCAGCATTTAGCGGCATTTTATTTTGTTTTTTTTTACAACACAGATATCTTATTGTTTGAGTTATTTTACAACATGGAGCTATGTACATTTTGTTTATTTACAATTCAGCCCATTTGTTTTGGTTAAAAGGCATGTTAATCTTGACCATGTACGTTCAGTTCTTCTGAGCACTCCAAATCTAGACCAGTATTGTGCTGCTGGTTATAATGTAAAAACAATAATGCCCGGATGGATTGCTCTGAAAGGGACCGTCGTCTGGATGAGAGAATAATTTTGTAGATGCTGTTGCTCCTTTCAGCATCTGCAGAACTGGTCACACAGTCCTTGTACACAGCTGCAAGTTGGGAAAGAGCTGGAATGCGGTCAGCCAGCCCACGCCAAAAGAGGTCAGTGTCAATCACTCCAGAAACAGATGCCTGCACTGCTTCTGGGCCTACATTTTCAAAGTAGAGGCGAAGCTCCTGATCGGGAACTTCGCTCAAACCAGGGATGGCTGAATAGGCACTCTTCTCATTAGGCAGGATGCAGAGTCGCGCGGGATTAAAAATGCGCACTTGTTTCAAGAATTTTATGCCTGGCTGGGCCTCCCCCATGCATTTGCCCACCTTTTCTAGTGAATGTGGAGAAGTGTGGCTCAATGATTAGAGCGGCAGACCCTGATGCAGAGGTCTAGCCCGGGACCAGGGTTCAATTCTCTGCCTCGGCGGGTCTTGGGCTCAAAATTCCACGGACCTGATAATTCTCGCCTCGTTGCCTATTCCAATCATGGAGTCCCACTCTGCAACTCTGGGCAATAGCTTGCTTAATCTCCACAATGGCCCCCACAACGCTAAGGATGCCTGGCCTCCACCTTGGGGGTGCCCAGGAGTGGACGCCTCACAGGGAAATCCAGGATGGGTTCCACAGCGGTATTCGTACCCTTGCGGTTGAGTAGTACGCTATACAAGTATCAATTTACAATTTTTTATTTAATGTTCAAAAGCGTCATTAAGCTGGGCGGTTATCCTTTTTTTTCTGTGCCAGACTTAATTTTGCCCCTGCAGTGGTCTGTAGAAATGGCTGTAGTGACTCCACAGTGAGGACTGAATTGTTGGTTAGGTTCATGTGGAGGTCCTCCAAATAATCATATACCTTCATGGTCACTGTTGTCTGACTCTGGAATAACTCCATCAGGTTTAAAATGGTTTGGCATTTTTCTGCCACAATGTCCAATTGGACTTTAATGCACTCCCTTTGGTCGCTGTGCAAAATCTTCTGTAGGTTTTCAAGGGAATCTGGGGGCGACTTGCTGAGTTGCATCTCAGACTCCACAAACCCAGCATAGGCCTCAAAGTGCTTGCAGTGGTACTGGACAGCTGCAAACCAAGAATTCCAGCGGGTACTGCAAGGGTCAGGTGCAACCCGTGCTTTCATCCCATGGTTCTCAGCAAGATGGTGCAGGTACCTTCTCTTTCTGCTACCGGCCATGTAAAAGATGCGGGAGAAGTACAGAAGGAAAGCATTTAGCTTGACAAAAGGCTTCCTAAATGACTCTCCAACTAGATTCATGATGTGTGCCAAGCAGGTGATGTGTATGGAGTTTATATACAGATTCCTCAACACCGTGTTGTAGGCCTTGAGCATGTATGCCGCGTTGTCAGTGTTAAAGGAAATAACGTTCTGGAAGTCTATGCTGTACTCTGTGAGCACCTTTACAACAGCTTGCACTACAGTCCCATGGTTGCACTGTGATAGGAAGACTGTGTCCACCAGGTGGGTATGGATCTGACGGGCACCCTGCGGAGCGACTACTGCAACTAGCACATTCAAAACACACCGCCCTTCGACATCTGGTGTTTCATCAAAGATGACACTGATCTTCTGATCTTTCAATAGCTCTTTCAGCTCGTTCTTGGCACTTATATATCTCACTGGGAGATAACGTTCTTGCAGCGGATGACTCCCAGGTATCGCTCCACCATTCCGTACTTGCTCGTGTAGGAACTTGCGCAACACAGGGTGGTCGGTTTTGCTCTGAGGAATCTTCAACGCGGTGCAGACGTTAACCCACTCACTTATCATTTCATGGTTTGCGGCACCGGCAGCAGTACTCTTTGTGAATAGCGAGTTCACAGTCATCTGGCGTGCACGTTTTGGCGAGGATTGAAGGTCAGGATCATCTGAACAGCGCTTCAAGTGTTTTTGGGACCGCACATGCATATCCACAGTGTGTTTCCGGATGTGGTCCACCGCCACATTGCACACACTGCAAAACAGCACCCCACCGTCAGCGTGCATCACGGTGCTGTAATCTCTGGCCCGATCTGCTGCGGTTATCTGGGTGGGCAGATGTGATCTGTGCTTCACACCCTTTGCAGGCTGCAGAAACTTCTCCATCCTGCTTTTCTTGTGGAGGCTTGTTGCTTCCTTAGAATATAGGAGATCTCGCTGTTGTGGCGCAGTCAGTTAACTCACCTACAAAGATAGTTAGTATTACGAAATGCATCTCAAAGGGGGGGGAAGGCAATTGTTGAATGGGAAGTTGAGAAAGCGCCGGTGTTCAATGATAAGAAATGCATGCAACCCTGAAGCACAAGTAGTATTGCAGTTATGGCCCAACAAGTTTGTCACTCTACAGTAGAGTGACAAACTTGTTGGGCCATAACTGCAATGGTAAATGTCAGTCACCGAACGGCTTTGAGCAAACAGACAGACAAATTGGGCCAAAACGTGCCCGGTCAGCCACGTGCAAAGAAAGTGAAAGAATTGCCCCAAACCAAAACAAACAATTATGAAATTCCCCACAAGTGCTCAGAACCCCAAACTTACCAGTGCTACCAGTGCGCTGTGGCAGCTGACCCAATGGCTCTTGAAACTGCAGTTCCTTTCCCCACAGAGAACACAACAATTGCCCCAAACCAAAACAAACAATTATGAAATTCCCCACAGGTGCTCAGAACCCCAAACTTACCAGTGCGCTGCGGCAGCTAGCCCAATTGGCTCTTGCAACAGCAGATTCTTCCCCGTGATGCTCTGCAAAAGAACCAAAATAAAGAGTTAGGAAACTCACCAGGTGCCCAAAACCCCAAACTTACCAGTGCGCTGCGGCAGCTGGCCCAATGGCTTTTGAAACTGCAGTTCCTTTCCCCACAGAGAACACAACAATTGCCCCAAACCAAAACAAACAATTATGAAATTCCCCACAGGTGCTCAGAACCCCAAACTTAACTTTGCTTGTCACTTTCATTTGCATGCTCATATTGGTGCTCCAGCTTGTCAATCTTGTGTTTGTTCATCCCATAGATAATTTTGTATTTACCATCGCTTTGATTGGCTGGTATGTCTGCTTTGATTGCTTGCTTTTCAAAGCACTACTTTTATGTGAAGCATTCCATGAGAGGATGTGCCTTTTCAAGTTGTCTCCCTAATATAGTTATGTCCTCCAGTTCTCTGTGTTTCATTGTTGCCTGGCAGATTCTCCCCCTCACCCGTGCTCACCTATGTTGCTTCTGGTATGCATCTGCTGCCTCCCCCCTCCACAAGCCCAACCCCAAGTTGCTCTGCCTTTCCAAACCTATCCTCCCCCATGTTACTGTGGCATTCCCAAGCCACCCTCCCATTGTGTTGCTTTGCTGTTTTCTACCCTACCCACCCTTCCCAGTGTTGCTTTGCTGTTTTCTACCCAGCCTTCCCAGTCTTGCTTTGCTGTTTTCTGCCCTCCCTTCCAAGTGTTGCGTTGCTGTTTTCTGCCCACCCTTCCCATGGTTGCTTTGCTGTTTTCTTCCCACCCTTCCCAGTGTTGCTTTGCTGTTTTCTACCCACCCTTCCTAGTGTTGCTTTGCTGTTTTCTGCCCACCCTTCCACGGTTGATTTGCTGTTTTCTGCCCACCCTTCCCAGTGTTGCTTTTCTGTTTTCTACCCACATTTTTGTTGCTTTGCTGTTTTTCTGCCCTCCCTTCCCAGTGTTGCTTTGCTGTTTTCTGCCCACCCTTCCCACAGTTGCTTTGCGGTTTTCTCCCCACCCTTCCCCGTGTTGCTTTGCTGTTTTTTACCCACCTTTCCTAGTTTTGCTTTGCTGTTTTCTGCCCACCTTTCCCATGGTTGATTTGCTGTTTTCTGCCCACCCTTCCCAGTGTTGTTTTGCTGTTTTACACCCTCCCTTACCAGTGTTGCTTTGCAGTTTCCTGCTCACCTTTCCCAGTGTTGCTTTGCCGTTACCCCACCTTCCCCCATATTGCTTTGCAGCTCCAAAAAACGCTGATGACATAATATCCGGGTCTATCCTTCTGAAGACTCAGGATTCAAATGTTCATTTAGCAGAAACATGTCAATGATTTCACTGTCAATGCAAAGACCAATGGCTTCCTATATACAATAGGTCTGCAGCCAAATGCAAATACTAAGACATTGAAACTTACACTTGAAGCCTTAGAACATTTTGAGCAGAGTCCTGAAAACGAAATGCTTGCTATTGTAACATATGATGTGAAATCTACTATTTTCACCTCCAAGTCAAGTCAAGTCAAGTCAAGAGATTTATATAGCGCGCTACATACCCAGAGGGTCTCAAGGCGCTTGAAGAAGGGTGGGGAATTACTTCTCGAATATCCACGTTTTAAGTTGCTTTCTGAATGCTAGGTGGTTCTGAGTAAGGCGAAGGTGAGTGGGAAGTGAGTTCCAGGTTTTAGCTGCCAGGTAGGAGAAGGATCTCCCTCCCATGGTGGTTTTGTTGATGCGAGGTACAGTGGCAAGGGCTTGGTTTGAGGATCGTAGCTGGCGGGAGGGGGTGTAGAAGGACAGTCGTGTGTTGAGGCATTCGGGTCCAATTTCGTAAAGTGCTTTGTGTGCGTGGGTTAGGAGACGGAAGGTAATCCTCTTATTGACGGGGAGCCAATGGAGGTTTTTCAGGTGACCAGAGACGTGTTCTTTACGCGGGATGTCTAATATGAGCCTGGCTGAAGCGTTCTGGATGCGTTGGAGTTTTTTCTGGAGTTTTGCGGTGGTACCGGCGTATAGGGTGTTTACGTAGTCCAGGCGGCTCGTGACCAGTGCGTGGGTGACTGTTTTTCTAGTTTCGGTGGGGATCCAACTAAATGTTTTTTTTGAGCATGTGAAGAATGTTAAAGCAAGATGAAGAAACGGCGTTGACTTGTCTGTTCATCGAGAGTGAGGAATCTAGGATGACTCCCAGGTTCCGTGCGTGGTCCGTCGAGATGGGTGCTTTTCCAAGGGCCTCTGGCCACCAAGAGTCATCCCAGGCGGAGGGGGAGGTGCCTAGGATGAGGACTTCTGTTTTGTCTGAGTTCAGTTTCAGACGGCTGTGCTTCATCCATTCGGCTACTTCTTTCATTCCTTCATGCAGGTTGGTTTTGGCAGTGTTAGGGTCTCTGGTGAGAGATAGGATCAGTTGAGTGTCATCGGCGTAGGAGATGATGTTGAGGTTGTGTTGGCGTGCGATGGTCGCGAGGGGGCTCATGTATACGTTGAAGAGGGTGGGGCTGAGTGAAGATCCTTGTGGTACGCCGCAGATGACTTCAGTGGCCTCTGACTTGAATGGTGGAAGGCGGACTCTCTGGGTTCTTCCGGTGAGGAACGAGGTGATCCATTCCAGTGCTTTTCCTTGGATTCCGACGTTTCTGAGGCGCTGTAGAAGGGTGCTATGACAGACTGTGTCGAAGGCTGCGTCGAAGGCTCCACACACAAACTATGTTTGTTTACAACTTTGTAGCATGCCATGTTCAGTTACTGAACGTGATGCTTGTTTCATAATAGTTTATAATGTCAGGGATCAACACCATTTTGTTTGAATTTTCTAACGCATTTACAAATAAACCACACATCGTTATTGATTCACTGATAATTTCCATGGATTATGAAAAAATGGAGTCTGGCAGGTTCATAAGAGAATCAGTGGTTCAATCGGTTTCTCGTTTCCCCTTTGGGTACACCGCCTTCCTGTACACTAGCCTTCTTGCGTACACCATTTTTTTTATTCCTCTCCTAGGTTTTCCTATTATCTTTACGCTGATAACACGTGCATGTTTTTCTGCTTCTCATTTTTCTCCCCCACCTCCAGGCCCGCATCTCAGATTGCCTGACAGCCACGACATGCTGATCTCATGCAAAGTCAAAGTGTCTCCTTGTCTCCGAGGACTGCCCGCTTTATACAGCACCATATTTTTTTTGCCTGACTTTGTGGCTAAATATTTCTCTGCCAGAAACTCTATCCACTTGGAAATGTTCATCTCCACCTGATCTTTGGTCCAGGGTGCTTAAAGTGGGGCAGGTTAAGAGGGAGGGAGGATTTGAGGTTTGGATGAAGGATTGTTCAATTTTTGTGACTATCTGTTAAGAAGCAGGCAATTTCTTCGCAATGATCTTTGGTGGCTTTGATTTAGTGTGGGGATCTGCCATTTGTTTGACTTTTAACAATGTTGAAGAGTTCTCTAGGTCTCTTTTTCGCCTGGTCTAGTTGGTTGCGGAAGAGGGTGGCCTTTTCTCTGAAAATTTGATTTTTATAGGTCAACAGCGCAGATCTAAGTTGCGCTAGGTGCAAAGTCGATGGGTTTAGTCTCCAAGTCCTCTCCGAATGTCTGAGTTGTCGTCTTTCGTTATTAAGATCCATGTTGAACCAGGATTTAAATGTGATAGGTCTCAGCTGTTTGAGGGGTGCTACTTGATCTAACCCCTCCGTCATAGTTGAATTAAAGTGAGTTGTGAGGTCATCAGCCGTCACAGCCGTCTTGGCCTAGTGCACACGCCGGGTATCACTGCCATGCATCTCTCCCCCCCCAGGAGTGCTGCACCATTACTTCTCATAGTGCACACACCATGTAACACTGCCATGCCTCACCTCTACGCACAGTGATACACCATCACTTCTTGGGCTAGTGCACACACCGTGTAGCACTGCCATGCGTCCTCCCCACCTAGGAATGCTGTACCTTCACACCGGGTAACAGTGACATGCCTCTCTTCCTCCCCCGAATTCTGCCATCGCGCCACCCACCCACCACTCACCCTCTTCCCCACTACACATTTCTGGAATGTCGGTAGGAACTGAGTCCAATTAAGCACACCCCACCATCTTGAATACAAAACTGCGAGCCCTTTCTTTAAGACCCACCCTGGAATTCACTGGCCCTTATCTTCGCTGCACTGTGTGTGTCTGTTTAGCTTACATTCATTTGTTTACTTATTCTTTTCATGTGGACAGGGTTTGTCATTTTTTCCTCAAACACCTTTCTTTAAGAACTTTTTTTTTTTGCTTTTGAATTTTATGCAGCGTGAACTGGACACAAAGGTATTGGAGCGCTTTACATGAGCAGTAATTACATTGCATAATGACACATTCATTTTTTTAGGCAGGGGAGATTTAGTGATTTGCCTCTAATCACATGATTTTGAGCTGGCTCCCCAGTTCCAAAGTTGGCAGCTCTGATTGTTATTCCACATCCTCTCCCCTTAACCTTTTCCGTGCTGATGACGGAACCGCTCCGTCATCAGCCGCGGAGGCGCTGTGCTGATGACGGAGCGGTTCGCGGAGGCGCTGTGCTGATGACGGAGCGGTTCCGTCATGGCCCGCCCGACGCACCTGCGCGGCGCGGATTCCGCCATGACGGAACCGCTCCGTCATCAGCACAGCTCAACCGCGGCTGGTGACGGAGCGGTTCCGCCACCAGCATGGACCCGCCGCGCGGCCGCCCCGCCGCCTTAGCGCTGCGGTGGAATAGCCGCCGCAACGAAGGGGTTAAACCCCTATCCCTTCCGATTTACGTGGCCTGGTTTGTACGGTTATACTGAGTACATGTCTTTTGTACAACACTGAGCTCCGTCTAAATGCATAAACATGCCTTTCTTTCCTCGCTGCATATCTTCCCTCCTTTCTTCCCTACCTGGTTGCACAGCTGCCATCCCTTCCTCCTTCTTAACCTATGGGCATCTCTCTTTTGATTCTGCCTGTTTTCTTTTTCCCATGATTCCATTACATTTATACGCTGTTTGCTTCTTCATGTCTCAGTGGGTGGCTTCTGTCCCACGGGCACATGGTGAGGCGCACTCCACGCTCTCTTAAGTTTATATGCTTAAGAGACCCACTCTACCACATGCGACCAGCCCCGGGCTCTAGGGTACATGGTCTGGTGTGAAATTGTTCGCTTTTGCATTCTTTCTGGCTTGATTTAGTGCTTAATTTGAGCCAGTGTTTTCCAGTGCTCTGCACCAGCACTTGTTTATAATCACAGGCATTATTTATTAGAGTAGCTTATGCAGAACTAAGTATAGGAACAAAAGGTGGGGTCACTTCCGGTGTTTGGACGAGAACCCACAATCACTCAAGGCTGACATGCTTCATCATTGGGTACCTCCATACACTGGGACTGCAAGGTGCCCAGTGTGGGCTACAACTTTCCCACAGGAAAGGAGCAGGAGTTTTTTTTTAAAGGAGCATGTATCTATGTTGGATCCCTCTAGGGTAAAAGTGAGGGGCAGAGTGCAACAAAAAAATGTGGTTTAAAACTATCTCAATGAGGACAAAGCAACTTTCTTTTTATGTCCCAATGGATAGAGGTTAAAAGCATAGTGAGACAGGGTTATGGATATGCACCCTGTATACCGTCAACATGTTTCTGCCATATGTGACTTAGATGTTCCAGGCATTCTTCAGGGCCATAATGTAATGTCACTCTGCTGTGTAAACATATGAAAATAATATCAAAATATACTAATTTAGTTTTAAACCACACCGGAAGTGCCCCCACCTTTTGTTCCTATCGTTAATTCTGTGTGCGCTACTCTATACTCAGTGTGAGCATTGTAATTCTTCGAAACAGTGTAGGACCGATTGGTCTATTAGTAGCTTGCACTTCCTTCCGATCCCTTGTGTGAGATTCCTTATCTATGAGAGCCCACCAGAGGTGGCATCCTGTTTCTTATTTATTCAGCAAAGCACATCAGTGGAGCATTTAACTATTAATATATTTTTCAAAGAAATGATAAAACTAGCACTCCTCGTACCTCACAACAGTTTGAGGTGACCTGGGATTGTCAAACAACTCACACTTGCTTGAGTGTGATTGTTAGAAGGCAATGCTGGCATGGCCTTAGGAAGTAGTGGCAGGATCTGTGGGTGTTGCCAGCAGCAGTGGACTCTTGTAAAGCACCCTGTTGTATGACGGAACCCCGCATGCCTTTACAACGCAGTCACAACCCCAACTGTGATGTTACCATAGGTTACTTTACCGCGCAAGTCGTTACAACGACTTGTTTTAGGGGGCACTGGACTTTGGAATAGTATAAATTATTATTCCAACGCTAGTCTATGCAACAGTAGGGAAGGTGTTGGAGTCAAATGTCGAACATCAGTCCAACAACGCGCCCCATTAAAGCAAGTTGTAACGACTTGCAGGTTGAAATAACGTGTGGTAACAACACAGTCGGGGTAGTGACTTTGTGGTATGAACAGGTTGTTGTTGTGACAGCGGGGTAAAGGATGTTTCCCGAAAGACCCTGGACCCTGGTCCTTATTGTTTTATAAATTGAGAACTGGCTGTAGTGGGTGTGGCAAGACATGAGATCGAACCCTGGCTGCGTAGGTGACGCTTGGTTTCTATGGACATGGCCTAGTTCTTTGTACGTCACTGACTGCCCTTAAGGAACATAGTATTTGTGGCCTTGCTTGTGTCTGCTGTGCAGTGGTGGCTGGTAGAAAACCTTTGTGGTGAGGCGGGGGGAACAAACCCCCCCCCCCCAAAAAAAACACTTACCTCCTCACGACCGCCTTCTCTCTGCTGTTATTTCTCTGCTTCTCTGGCAAATCCCGAAAGCAGGAAGCACCCACGCTCGCCTAAGCCAATGACAACGCCGCAATGCAGTGTTGTGATTTGTCTGAGTGCCGACTCGGCACTCGGAGGGGGACATGGAGCCAGCGCATTTTCTCCACCCAGTCTGTGTATCTTACAGCCCGGTGGTTAACCGCTTCAGCGCGGCGCAAATTCCTGCGCTGTGCTGAACGTTCCATTGGGCTTATGGAACCATGACGGAACGGTTCCGTCATGAGCACAGGCCAACCGACGCTCATGACGGAACCGTTCCGTCATGAGCATGGAAGGGGTTAACATGTTAAGTGCACATGACTGTTTGGCTGGCTCAAGACGGCTGGCCAAACCGTCATGCACACTTAAGTGCAGGAACCATACCTCCTCCATGTGCCACCAGCCCCGCCCTAATTCAGCCTGTAACTACGAAAAATAAAATGATAATTATCATTTTCTTTTTCCTTTTCCTGCTCTAAGAGCAGTGGGGCGACGCTCCTCCTGCCATGTGCTCCTACGGCTGGTATGCCTGTGTGCCTTGAGTGCCATTGGCGTTTCTTGGTTACAGGTAACATGGCCCTGCGATGTTCCTTGCTGGAAGTGGCCTTGATAGTGTGATCTTGTTCCACACAGTCCTGTGCAGTGCCAGGGGGTTAAGGAACATGCTAATTGTGGTCTTGCGCAGTGCAGACGTTATCTTGTTCCCGCTATGCTGTGTGCCCACCTGTAGTGGGCATGGCCTGTGGTGCCACGTGGAGGTACCGATGTGCGTTTATTCTCCGGTTGCTATGAGTAGAGAGGTTTGCTTCAATGCACCCCAGCACTTTTTTGTCCTGGCTCTGAGGGGCTGTCCCTAGAGGGAGGGGCCATGGCCTTGTGGGATCTAATTATCTGGTATCCACGTGCAGGATATGTACAGCCAAAGATACATGGGCAGACATGATCTTGTTTGCTGACTACTATGTGCAGCCCTGTACATCTTGACTGCAGGGGTCATGAGCCATTCCTGCTGTGCCGGACAGAAGGATGCAAGGGTAGGAGTGATCTTGTTACCTGCTGCCATGTACAGCCTGATAGAAGGGTGCAAGGGCTGGTGTGATCTTGTTGCGTGGCTGCGATGTACAGCCTGATAGAAGGGTGCATGGGCAGGTGTGATCTTGTTACCGGCTGCCTTGCTGTGCTTAATTTGAGCCGGTATTTTCCAGTGCTCGGCACTGGCACTTAATTGTCAACACCGGCGCTTGTGACAGTCTGCCAGAAGGTGGCACTGTCTGGCTAATTTAGAGAAGACCACAGTAACAGTTAATTGTTAATTCAATATACATTAAAATGACTATGAACTGCCCCACCCCCAAGGGGGGGGGGCAGGCCAGGTGTGATCTTGGGCAGGTGTGATCTTGTTATCCTACTTCACGTACAGCCAGACAGAAGGATGCAAGGATAATTGTAATATTTTTACCTAGCAGCCGTGAGCAGCCTGACAGTGGTGTATAAGGGCAAGTGTAAGCATGTTACCCGGCTTCACCTACACTCAGACAGAAGGGTATAAGGGCAGGTGTGACCTTGTTACCAGCTGCCATGTACAGCCAGAGAGAAGTGTGCAAGGGCAGGTGTGACTTTGTTACCCTACTTCATGTACAGCCAGAGAGAAGGATGCAAGGGCAGGTGTGAGCTTGTTATCCGGCTGCTATGTACAGCCAGAGAGAAGGGTGCAAGGGCAGGTGTGAGCTTGTTATCCGGCTGCTATGTACAGCCGGAGAGAAGGGTGCAAGGGCAGGTGTGAGCTTGTTATCCGGCTGCTATGTACAGCCGGAGAGAAGGGTGCAAGGGCAGGTATGAGCTTGTTATCCGGCTGCTATGTACAACCAGGAAGAAGGATGCAAGGGCAGGTGTGAGCTTGTTATCCGGCTGCTATGTAGAACCAGGACGAAGGATGCAAGGGCAGGTGTGAGCTTGTTATCCGGCTGCTATGTAGAACCAGGAAGAAGGATGCAAGGGCAGGTGTGAGCTTGTTAACCGGCTGCTATGTAGAACCAGGAAGAAGGATGCAAGGGCAGGTGTGAGCTTGTTATCCGGCTGCTATGTAGAACCAGGAAGAAGGATGCAAGGGCAGGTGTGAGCTTGTTAACCGGCTGCTATGTACAGCCAGAGAAAAGGGTACAAGGGCAGGTGTGAGCTTGTTAACCGGCTGCTATGTACAGCCAGAGAGAAGGGTACAAGGGCAGGTGTGAGCTTGTTATCCGGCTGCTATGTACAGCCAGAGAGAAGGGTGCAAGGGCAGGTGTGAGCTTGTTATCCGGCTGCCATGTACAGCCAGAGAGAAGGGTGCTCGGGCAGGTGTGATCTTATTTCCCTCCTGCCCTGATTAGCTGGACAGAAGGATGCAAAGGCAGGTGTGATTGTGTTACCCATCTTCACCTACAGTCAAGAAGAATGGTATAAGGGCAGGTGTGATCTTGTTATCCTGCTTCATGTACAGCCAGACAGATGTGTGCAAGGGCAGGTGTAATCTTGTTAGGTAGCTGACATGAACGGCCAGACAGAAGAGTGCAAGGGCAGGTGTGAGCTTGTTACAGCTTCACCTACAGCTGGGAAAAGGGTATACGGGAAGGTGTGATCATGCTTCCTGCTTGCCATAAGCTTCCTCTAACTATATTATTTAACAAAAGAAGTGGTCCCCAAGGGGTAAGTATAACCCTGGACTTCTACAGAAATAGTGATAGTAAAGAATTAAACAGTTCTGCCTTTGAATTTGCTATAAATGCATTCATATATTTACATATTTGGCCAGAGATGGCATAGCGTTCATATTTTTTTTTTCAATGCATTTTTAATTTTCTGAATTTTTCAAAAATTATTTTCAATAAACAGAAAAAGGTGCTCCTATAATTTGTTGGCGCAGTGGAGGTGAATAAAGTGGCGCGCTTGTGTTATATACAGAATATATATATATATATATATATATATATATATATATATATATATATATATATATATATATATATATATGTCTGATTGCGGCAATACGTTGTTACAGACGGCACTCTTGAAATGAGTGTTGCATGACACAATCAAATTTTCAAATCAGTCCACAAAGAGTTTTGTCGATGTTTTGACCCCTCGATATAATGATTTAAAACGGGGTCTTCATCAGGACAGAGAACTAAAAGGAGACACTTGTTGGAAAATGGGGCCAAGTGACTTGTAGGTGTATCAATAGTGAACAGGAACCAATTGTCGTCTAAGCTGTATTGAATAAGGCGGAATGAATCAAAGCAGTGTATGCAGCAAGTATCGCCCGCCTTTTAGAGGGTGTGGTCAGTACTGTAGCGAGAATTCCTCCGCAACCAGTCTCTCTTAAACGCTGTGTTTAGGAATAATCCCAAGCGAATAAGCTTCAGGATGGGGCTGTGCCTATAAACAGCAGGCTTTGGGCGTGTAAACGCTTCTAACGCGCGGGGATCAGGCTTTTGAGGGGAACCGATCCTGTCTGTGCCGCATGTGGGCATAGTAAGCAGGCTGTGCATGATTTTATTTCCTGGTTGCCATGTCTTACAATGAGCATCCTTTGTGCCGAATGCACTGATTGGCTGCCAGGGACAATGTAGGCCTGTGGCTGTCAAGTGATGCCAGACAGGACGTGCCAGCTGCCAGGGACAGCTACCCTGCAGGGATTGTGCCTGATGTCCTCTTGTTCACTGGCTGCCTTGTGCATTTAGGCTCGGCGGGGACATGGTGAGGCGTGATTCTGTCTCTCACTGCCATGTGCAGCCCGGCTGAAGGCAATAAAGCCAGGAATATACGTGCTCCCATACTACCATGTGTGCTGCCCTGCACAGTTGAGATGTAGGGGCATGCCAGGTGTGATCTACTTCCCTGGTTGCCATGACCTGCAACCGGCTGCAGTGACATGGCAGGTGTTGAGTGTTCTCTGTTCGCCAAGGGCAGCCACCTTGCTTAAGGAGACATGATAGGTGGGTCTTCCTCTCTGGCTATTCTGTGCCCGATGGTGCTCAGCATGTATTACATTGCTTGACCCAATTGGTTTAGAGCACACCTCAAAATATTAATGAACTATAAGGAACAGCAAGAAGTCCAAGGTGCCAACTGAAATGTTTGTGCTCTTTATTTTTGATTCTGTTATTTTTCTAATCAGGAATAAAGAGAGGACATTTTAAATGGCACCTTGGACTTCTTGTTCTCTGGCCGTACTTTGATGTGTGTTCTTCCCCAGTTGGATCTAAGGTCTGCTCCTGCATCTATTTGCAGTGTTGCTCGTGGCAGCTGGGTATAGGGGCACTGGCTGGTGTATGGGACTAATCTGGGTTGTGTTGTGAATTGAATGTGTCCCATCCCCATGTCTTGAGCTTGCCACAGCTGCCTACACTTTGCTCTTAAATATTGTGCTGCTGCCTGGTTGCCAGGCCCTGCAGTGTTTCTTCCATACCTATAGTTGGCTTCAATGGTGTTGTTTGTGTGCCTTGGATGGCAGGTGTGAATAGCCTGTGGGGTTATAGTCCAGTATAATATTACACTTTCACTGCCATGTGCAACCCTGCCTGAAGGTTCATGCCACATGTGGATGCCATTGCATGTGCTGGCTGCCAGGCACAGCAAGGGTGCCAAAGTCAGAGACACCTATTTTGTTTCTAAATTGGGGGTGAAGCCTCCAGCTGGAGGTGCGTGCCCTCTTGTCATCTGTGACATGGCTGCCATGTACAGGTAGATCCCACTGGACATGACCATGTGTGTTCTTGGCTCTAGAATTCTCTTTGTTATGCTGACATGTCAGTGGAGAGAGAGGGGGGTCGGTGGTAGGAGATCTTGCTCTCTGAATACTAAGTAATGGCCAGGTTTCTGGGATTTTTTAAGGTTTGGCCTTTGAGGGAGCTTTTGCTGTTTCATCATGCTATTAAAAAACATGCATTATAATCATACATTGAGAGGCGGTAGGTTAGTCAGCGGCTTCATCCAGTGGTCTATTAAAATGTCATTCACATTTTGTTTCATCCCACTGCAGTTTGAGGCAATGGGTCAGCCCTCTTTATCCACTGGCTCTCTTCACTTTTAGTCACTGCATAGCCTGTACACATAGTTCACGTTTCCTTGTCATAGTTCCTTTCTCTCGAGTGACAAAGCTGGTTCGGACTGTGTTTTTTAATTTTCTTTATTATATATTTTATATTTATTTTGCCGGCAATTCGGGTTCCCAGTTAGATAAAGTTGTTCTAAATCGAGTTTCTTTGGAGGCATTGTGTAACAATGTAGCTACCGGCGATTTCAGTGCTTGGTCAGGTGATGATAAAATAGTGTTTCTTTCTCAGATAATTTAAAAAACTGCATGGCATAACTGAAGGTCTTAATAATTCAAAATTGATACGGTGGTGAATGTTTTAACTTTAGAAATGTTATTTCAAACATATGTTGACGATCCTTAGGTGATAGCAAGTTTTTTGTTGTTTTTTTTTTTACTTTCGTGGCATGTATTTGTATTAAAAAATAAAAATATATATCCTTTGCACCAGTTTGCCAAAGTCAGACCTATTGACTTTGCCAGTGCTTGTTTTCCTTCGACGTTATATGATGCAGTAAATAGCTGGACTACAAGTGACGTGACAGAATCGCGGTCTGGCCAGATGTGGTTTTGAATTGTGGCTGACAGATGCAGTCAGTGGGACCTAGCCAGGTGTGATCTTGTTCACTTTCTATCCTGTCCAGCCAGTTCCGGGGATTGAGGACGTCATGGTGAAAAATAACTGCATTCTTCGGCTGCCATGCAGATATCTGCGGCCGAGGATAATACATGCTTCAAGCACCATCTGATTCCCTGCCGTTCTTGCTGCTGAGATAGCTCATACGGTTAAGCACCAGCTGCTGAAATCTATGCTCACATTGCTGTTACAGGTTCCTATCCTGGTTGGTCCACTCAGCCTTTCATCCGTGAAGTGCCATTGAGTTTAACAATAAAGACATTTGCTACAGTGTAGATGACTGTATGTTATGTGCTGCCCCGGCTGGAGGTTGGTCTTACTGCCTGTGAACCAGGTGCTGCTTAGTATGACACATGCCATGTGTGATCTTGTTGTCTGACTGCCATGTTTAGCCTGGTTGAAGGTTACATCACCAGGGTTTGCCTTGTTCCCCGGATAAAATGTGTGGCCAGCTTGAAGGGGCTTGCCCCCGTTGCAACGTCTTGCCTTCTGCCAATCGTAGCCGCATTAAATTGGGCACGCCAGGTGTGATCTTGTTTCCAGACTGCCAGGGGTTGCTTAGCAGGTCACGTGCCAGGTGTGAGCGCGTTGTCTCGGGCTCCTCGTGCTGGGGTCTACTGTCCAGAGCGACTGTTGCTCTTCTCTGCCCGGCATTTGTTAACAGCGTGTAGGAGACTGCTCTCATTCCAGAGAGCGTCACCCCCCTCCGCCGCCCCTCTCGCCCCCTGCTCATTCCTTTATAAACGCCCGAGAGAAGACGTGCCAGGGTTCATCCGCTGCTTCCACATCAGCTGCCTGCTCACAGAAGACGTCTTTGTTAATCTGCCAGCCTGTCAGTTCAGCCTCTTCACAAAGCAGAAGCCACTTATTGCTGTTCTGACCTCTGACCCTGGCCCGGCTGCCTGGCCTCCTTCGCGGGCATGCTGTGGGGGCAGCCAGCGCCGCCCCACCCCCTTCCGGCCGAGCCCTTGATGCTGGCCGGCACGAGTGCTGCTGCTCACACAGCACTCTCTCTCTCTCTCCCCCCCCCCCCCCCCCCCCTGCCCCCTCTCTATGTGGTCCCTCGGCTTGCTGAGATCAGAGAAGGATGCTGAGAGATGGAAGAGGGGGGGGGGGGGGGGGAGGGGACCGGTGCTGAGACAAGGCTCTGAGGAGGAGATGGGAGCTAATAATCACACCTCTGCTGCCAGCCACGGGAGGGAAGTGCAGACTAGAGCATTTTAACAGACTGCGGTCGGCAGCCCCAGAGGAGAGAGGTCAGCAAAAGGGGAAGAGGGGGAGGCGAAGTGGGGAGCACGCGCAGAAAGATACATTTACTTGTCTTCACGTGCAGACTCCATACAATATAGATTGCCCCCGCCCCTAACTCCTGCTGGCCTTCTGCCTCTCGGCACGCTCTGATTGGCTGATGCAGGGTAACAGGTGCTAGGGAAGGCCGAGCGGCCTCGTCATCTGGCGCTGCGAACAAGGAGCGATGGGGGAGGCGCCCTGCCCTCTTGTACCACACACTTGCTCGGGATGGGGGAGGGGGCGAGGGTCGTAACAAGGCTTTAGAGGAGGGGTGGTGACAGAGCGGAGTGTTGGAACCACTGCCGCCCTCGGCTAGAACAAGGTCTCTAGCTGCGAGCAAAGCTTCTTAGCAGCAGACGGATTATAGCGGCCTGTAATTCAGGGTTTAGCAGAGACCGGTGAGCAGTGCAGAAGGCCAGCTCTGTTCCTTTAAAGTCTGAGAGGATGTAGGCTGTGCCGCCCCGTGGGTCACAAGTTCACTTCTCAGGAAAGCCGATTTAGTCTATGCCTTTCTTTCTCCGAAAACACACGGACCAATCAAAAAGTGCTTTAG
The DNA here is from genome assembly GCF_964263255.1 of Lissotriton vulgaris. Taxonomy (NCBI): domain Eukaryota; kingdom Metazoa; phylum Chordata; class Amphibia; order Caudata; family Salamandridae; genus Lissotriton; species Lissotriton vulgaris. Next base: position 677,515,403 of record NC_141700.1, on the reverse strand, counting down.
GCTAGTGCCTTGCTTATAAAACTGCTATAGCACTGCAAATCATCTGCCATATTTACAGTTCCTATCACTTAGTGGGCATTAGAATGTCTACCATCTGCAGAATTGTGGAAGGGCAGATAGACCCAACAGCCAAACAGAGAAATCCAATCTCTCTAAATTGGTTTTTGTAAATATCGTATTTTTATTCCTCTGTTCATTTTCCCTTTCTTTAAAAGAAGAGTGGGTATTTTGTTTGTCAGCTTGATTCCACTAATATTTCTGTCCTGCCTCCAGCCAGGAAAGCATGTGAAACCATACTTCAAAAACACAGACTCACTCCAATGCCAAAATATGTACCATACATAAATATCTCCTTACAAAACTATTTACAAAAATACTGACCTGCCCCAAACCCCTCTATCAAGCCCACCCCCATCCCGTCTTCCAATAGCATATTTGCATAGTTCTTCAAAAGGTGGGATAATAATTTGGCTGGATATAGAAAGTTAAATCAGGCGGACTTTTTTGTGCAGCATTAAGCATGTGTGTAAGTTTGCATCTGTCTTATTATACTTGTTTAGTACAAACCTGGCCAAATATCAGTAGTGGGTGCAAACCTGGCCAAATATCAGCAGAGGGTGCAGACTTGGCCATATTAGCAGAGGGTGCAAATCAGCCTTGGGTGCAAACCTGGCCATATCAGCCATGGGTGCAAAGCTGGCCAAATATCAGCTGAGGTTTGTAGAAAGACAGAGGCAAAAATATAATCAACAAGTGATTGGAGGGTAGCTGGGTTCGGAGAGCGGAAGTGGGCTGTTATTGCATGGCTGTTGAATGTTCTTGAATGGGGGCAGTTTTCTGCTTTCCTAAGTTGGAGGAGGGTTGTATGGCCTTCATCGACTTTAGAATGCGGCTCCAGATCCATGGAGCAGAGATGGAAAGGACCTTTTGTCTTGCTTTTTTTAGTTTATACCATTGGTTGTCACCAGTCTGACAGTTTATTTTCCACAGTTGTGCCAAGAGCTACCAGAGGGGGGGAGCTTGTCAGTTGGCTACACAGGGGTTCCTCTCTTGTATGAAATGCATATTGATAGTAGACGTTTTGGACTCTGTTTTTGCAGTGTGTGTTTTTTTTCCAGCCCATGGTTTTACTATGAACCCCAGCCAGGTCTAACCAGGGATGTTTATTCAACACTATGGAGGTCCCTGTGAGAGTAACTGTGCCTTCTCTCATGGTAGGTTATGCACCTTTACACATCCTTTAAAATTCAGGAACTAAAAGTCTAGCAGAGGATTCTTATAACAGTGAAACCTATCCCCCCAAACACTAACTCATAGGTATCAAGTCAGGGAAGCTCATAGACCAGGATCTGGACGAGCGTTCTGGACGTGGTGTGGTGTTTTGGAGGAAGGGATTGGAGGGCAGTAGTGGTCTGAAGGAGCGAAGTGAAGTTGGCTTCCCCTTACGAAGCAAGAATAGGGAGCCATGATACACGGCAAGAGGTGGGTAGGGTGTACCTTGCTCTAGTGGCGCACATATGGTGTTCCTCAAACTGCTCTGAAGGCGCATGGATGTGGTGGACAAACGTGCTCTAGAAGATTTAGATTGGGCAATGCAGGGTTCTGCATAAGGTAAAACTGTGAAAGCAAAGCTGCTGCGCTCGATTAAAAAAAACTGAATAAAAACAACCACTGCATGGATTAGTCAGCAGAAAGCATCATCATGGCTGCTCATGTTCCTTGCTGTATTACAGTGTAAATTTATTTTCACACCAGAATCAAGCCATTAGGGCCTCATTGTGCACTCAGCACCTAATCCACCTTCACCAACATCATTGGTGCCCTAGTGGAGAGAAGATGGAGTGGTCAAGCAGCTGAAGGCTGAGGGACCGCAGATGAGGGCTCGGAACCTGCGGGGGCACAGACTGATCATCTAGTGCATGGCCTCCTGAGCGCAAGCGCACAGCAGGACATATTTACTAACATTTCACGCAACGCAGGTCAGCAAGCAAAGTTGCTGCTCTGCATTGCATGTTAAGAGACAACAGAAATGTGCAATATCTACTAAGATAGGGTACATTTCTGCGCATTACAGCTGCCTCCTAGTGCGGGTGCACTGTGTGCTGCCAAGCACCAACACAGGCACCCTTGCACCATGCCGAAAGGGTATGTGCATTACCGGCAGGATTGTTATACGTTCCTGCACAAAAACAATCCTTAGAAGCAATGTTCTCTTCTGCAGATTGTAGCATGCATAGAAAGAGGAAGGAAGTAATGAGGATAAATAAATATATTTCTGTGCGTTACGTCTGCTTCAAGGAGGCGTAGCTTTCTGGCGCAGTCCCACGTTTACTCACCTTAGTAAATCTAGAGTTACATCAAAATCAAATGTGGATGCATGGGAGCGCCGATGCGCCACCCAAGGAACTGCTTCCCAACGCAAATTAACACAAGGCAGTGCTGTGCTCTGCTGTGCATTACCTTGTATTTACTAAGCCATGCAAAACCATGCAAAGTGGCTTTCAATGGTGGCTTAAAAGATGCCAAAAAGCATTTTGCGTTGAGGCGGCACCATAAAAGTGACCCAACCCCAAAGCAAAATGTTAGTAAATCTTGGCCAGAGGCTTTTCCTGTTAAATTGCCAAACTGAGCCCAACCTTTCAGTGCTCCCCTTTCAGAAGCTTTTGTGGGACTGGTGGGCAAAATGTTTACAGGGGTTTTATCGGTTTGCCAGCGACGTGGCAACACGGAATTAAAGAAATAAGTGCGCAATGAAAAGGCAAACCCAGGATTTGGCACCATCTAGCTGTGCTGCAGAGCTGGCTACGTCACAAAGTAAGAGGTCATGCCTGCTTTTTATTATGTAAATAATAGATGTGGCATTATGAGCGCTGCTCTGGAACAAGAGTCCCGGCTACACTCTCCGTATGATGACCCCACTGTTGAAGAGCTCTCTTGCTACAGAGGGAATCCAGCTGTGAGAGGATGCTCTTGGCCAACCTTAGAGTGACCTTTCGTGTGTGTTCTCTCGGGGGAAGATGCTGAGAGCAGCTGTGAGAAGAAGCTCTCGGCCTCCTTAGAGTGACCTTCTCTGTGTATTCTTTCAGCAGCTGTAAGGAGACGCATTTAGCAACTGTGACAAGATTCTCTCGGCTTCCTTAGAGTGACCTCCCCTGTGTGTTCTCTTAGCGGCTGTGAGAAGATGCTCTTGGCCGCTATAGCGTGACCTTCCCCATGTGCTCTGAGCACATGTGAGAAGATGTTCTAAGCAACTAGGAGAAGATGTTCAGGAGTCTTTTTGGGACTACATTCCCCATGTCTTGTGAGTGGCTGTGAGAAGATACCCAGAAGCTCCTTGGAGTGACCTTCCCTCTGTGCTCTGGGCATTAGTGAGAAGATGCCCAGGAGCCTCCTTAGTGCGACTTCCCCTGTGCGTTCTCTCAACGGGTGTGAGAAGATGCTCTCAGCAGCTGTGAGAAGATGCTCACAGCCTACTCAGAGTGACCTTCTCAGTGTGTTCTCTCAGCGGCTGTGAGGAGATGCTCTCGATCTCCATCGAGTGACATTCTCCATGTGTTCTGGGCAGCTGTGAGAAGAGGCTCCGGATCACCTTAAGGGAAACTTTAAGTGTGCTCGAGCAGCTGTCAGGAGATGCTTTGAGAGGCTGAGAGAAGGTTCTCTTGGCCATCTTAGAGAGAGCCCTTATGCTTTTGCTCTGAGAGTCTTTGAGAAGACGTTGTGCGTCTCCTTAAAGAGTCCTTCTCCATTTGCTCTGAGGGGCTGTGGGAAGCTGCTCTGGAACACCATAGCAAGAAGACTTCTCCATGTGCTCTGAGCATCTGTGAGAAGGTGCTGTGAGCGACTTTGAGATGCTCAGGTCCCTCCTTAGGACGACCTTCCCTGTGTAATTTGAGCAGCTGCAAGAAGATGTTTTGAGCGGCTGTGATTAAATGCTCTGAGCCTCCATAGATTGCCCTTCTCCATGTTCTCTGAGCAGCTGTGAACATATTATCTGAGTGGCTGTGAGAAGATGCTCTCAGCCTCCTTGGCGTGAACTTCACCACATGCTTTCAGCTTCCTTTGAGTGATCTTCCTCGTCTCGTGTGCTCTGAAACCTTTTGAGAAGATGCTCGGAGCAGCTGTGAGAAGAGGCTCTAAGCCTCCCTAGAGCAACCATCCCAATGTGCTCTGAGTGACTGTGAGGAGATGATCGGGGCTTCCTTAGACCGGCCTTTCCCCTGTACGCTGAGTGACTGATGGAAGATGCTCCGAGGGGTCAGAGAAGAGGCTCTGGATGTCTTTAAAGGATCCTTCCAATGTGTTAGAGCAGCTGTGAGAAGATGCTCTTGGCCTCCTTCAGCAATCTTCCTATGTGCTCGTAATGGCTGTGAGAAGATGGCCTTTACCTCCTTACGTTAATCTTCCTCATTTACTCAGAGCAGAGGTGAGAAAGATTCAATCAATCAGTTATTTATAAAGTAGTGCTCTTCACCCTGCAGGGTATTTGGGTGCTGAGGTCCCGCTGGTCTCAGTCGAAAAGCCAGGTCTTGGCTACCCTACTGAAGTCTGCCAGGAAGGGTGATGTGTGTGGGTCGAGGGGTATGTTGTTCCAGGCCTTGGTAGAGAGGTAAGAGAAGGAACAACCTCTGCTGTGGCTTCGACGAATTCAGGGAGGTGAGCGAGGGCTAGGGTGGTAAAGCACAGGTGTCTGGTGGGTTGGTGGAAGTTCAGTCAGTGGTTGATGTATGCCGGTCCCTTGTTGTGTAGGGCCTTGTATGTATGTGTGTCTGTAACTTGAACTGGTTTCTCTTCTGGACGGGGGAGTCAATAGTGGTTCCTTAGATGGAGGGTGTTGCTGATCCGCTTGGGGAGGTTGAGGATGAGTCTGGCTGCTGCGCTCTGTATGGACTAGAGCATCTTAAGGAGTTGGGTGGTAACACCGGTGTAGAGCATCTTTCCATAGTCTAGCCGGCTGGTGACGGGGGCCTGGCTGATAGTCTTTCTGGTGTTGGTGAGGAACAATCTGAAGATTTTCCAGAGCATGTGGAGGGTGTGCATACAGGAGGAGGTGAATGCGTTGATTTGGTGCTTCATGGTGAGTTTTCTGTTAAGGATGATTCCGAGGTTGTGGGCATGGTCCGTAGGTCCGAGCTCGGGGGGCCATCAGGTGTTGTCTCACAGGGAGTTGTTCTTCCCAGAGGCCATCACTTCCGCATTGTCCATGTTGAGCTTCAGGCAGTTGGTTTTCATCCAGTCTGTAACACTGGTTATGGTGTTGGGGTAGTTTGTTTTAGTGGTGGAGTGGTCTTCGGTGAGCGAGAGGATGAGCTGGTTGTCGTCTGCATAGGATGTGATGTTGAGTCCATGGGTTCTGACGATGTCGGCAAGAGGTGTCATGTAAATGCTAAACAGGGTGGGGTTAGGGAACAATCCATGGGATAGGCTGCAGATGATGCCATTGGGTTCCGAGGTGAAGGGTGGTAGGCGGATTCTCTGAGTTCATCTTGTGAGGAACTATGTGATCCATTTGAGGGCATCCCCTGGATCATAATGAGGTTGAATCTGTTTATGAGTGTTGTGGGCTACGGTGTCAAGTGCAGCTGAGAGATCGAGGAGGATGAGGGCTGCTGTTTTACCCCGGTCGAGGATGGATCTGATGTTGGTGGTGGCTTTAAGGGCTGTCTCTGTGCTGTGGTCGGCACAGAAGCCGAATTGGGAGGCGTCAAGAACATTGTTTTTTTCCAGGTACCCGGTGAGCTGGTGGTTGATGGCCTTCTGAAGGATTCTGAGGGTGACGGAAGCAGCAAGATAGGGCAGAATTTTTTTTGTTTGCTTGAGTAGGCAGAGCATTTCTTCAGGTGGGTCGGTCCTCTGCATGTTTCCCTCTGTAGCGGAAGACAACAGTGGTGATGGATGTGCTGAGGATGTTGGTGAGTTCTATTTTGATTCTTTAGTTCTGAGGATGAAGAAATGGTGGGGGCAGGGGTCCGTGGGTGCTCTGAAGTGGATGGTGGACATGATGGGTGCGGTGATCTGCAAGGTGAGAGGATATCATGTGGTAATTGAGTGGTAATTGAGTGGCTGGTGTCTGTAGGTGGGGGAGATTGTTGAAGTCGAAGCTGATGAGTTGGAGATCGTAATTGTTGTAGATGGTGGCTATCTTGCTGTGGAAGTTGTCCAACAGGATGTTGCAGAATCATAGTAACCGTATTCGCGGTCGCTTACGGGTAAGAGAACTCTAATGATGTTGAAGAGTTCCTTGGTGTGGTTGGCTCTTATTTCGATGTGGTCTGTGAGGGTGTCCCTTTTTGTGTCCTTGATGCATTGGTGGTACTTGTTGAACGTTGATTTGAATGCAGTTCGTTCGGTGGGGTCTTTGGTGGTGGGCCATTGTTTTTCTAAGTCATTTTTACTTGATGATTCTGAGTTCTGGTGTGTACTAGGGGTGGGCGGACAACTCCATTCCACCCACGGAATGTGCGGAGATTTGCCCCGTCCACCTTCCGCGATATAGGCAGAGAAATAAGGCAAATCTCTGCACACTCGGGTGTAACGGAAGTTAGCCTCCCGCCCGCCTGCCCTCCACCCGCACGCAGTATTAAGTAACTTTAAAAAGCATGATATATAACATTTCAAATAACTTTACCTTATCAGCGGCGTCCCCATGCTTCCATCCGTCTCCATCGCAGGGGCTGCTTTCACTGGTCTCAGGTACCAGAGGGCACTGCGGGGCTCCTTTTACTGGTCTCAGGTACCAGAGGGCACTGCGAAGGCTGCTTTTACTGGTCTCAGGTACCCGAGGGCACTGAGGGGCTGCTATTACTGGTCACAGGTACCAGAGGGCACTGCAGGGCCTGCTTTTACTGGTCTCAGGTACCCGAGGGCACTGCAGGGGCTGCTTTTACTGGTCGCAGGTACCTGAGGGCACTGCAGGGCCTGCTTTTACTGGTCTCAGGTACCCGAGGGCACTGCAGGGGCTGCTTTTACTGGTCTCAGGTACCCGAGGGCACTGCAGGGGCTGCTTTTACTGGTCGCAGGTACCTGAGGGCACTGCAGTGCCTGCTTTTACTGGTCTCAGGTACCCGAGGGCACTGCAGGGCCTGCTTTTACTGGTCTCAGGTACCCGAGGGCACTGCAGGGGCTGCTTTTACTGGTCGCAGGTACCTGAGGGCACTGCAGGGCCTGCTTTTACTGGTCGCAGGTACCTGAGGGCACTGCAGGGCCTGCTTTTACTGGTCACAGGTACCAGAGGGCACTGCAGGGCTGCAGGAACCAGAGTGTCTTCAGTGGATGCAGCACTACTGGGCTGTGCTCAAGGGGTACATCCATATTTCTAATAGACATATCTGGTGGCTCAGTGGACTAATGCCTCCACTGTAGGGGCCTGTGTTCGACCTCATGGTCACAGGTTCGAATCCACTCAGCCTTTGATCCTTCTGAGGCCGACAAAATGAGTACCTTTGAGTTGGGAAACAATAAACATCTGCTATTCAGCGCCAAGATACCCTTGGGTGAACGCTCGCTTTACAAATACATGTTATGTTATGTTATGTTATGTTATGCACTTCATGTGCATACATCTATTGAGCAGAGCTGCAGCTGAATTTGAGGGAGCACCTCTGCCACAGGTAGCGCTCTGCATGGCAAGAGCAGGCCCTGCCTCAGAGCCATGGCTCATTCCTTCTTCCCGTTCACGTCATGTCCCTCAGCTGTACATAGATATATGATGCTGAGCAAGTGGGAGTGTATCCAGAGACCGCTAGGGACCTGTGGGTACTCAAGGAAAGACTTTGAAGAAATAAACTTTCTGTGAAGAAAAATGTATGTTTTACAAAAAAATGCAGACTTGTGTGTTTTCATTCTCCAATTGTCCCTTGTCTGACCAAGCAACTCTATTTTAAAAAGACAGCCTGTCAAAACATGCCTCAGGAAAGGCAATTAATGGAAGGTAGGACCCCCTACACATCCCTTTCCTGGCCTCTTTTGTAGTGACCTTTGTGGGGGCCGGCTGTCTGCCTGAGGGGAGTCTAGCAGCTCCGAGGAGCTCTACTTTCTGCCCCCTACTTTCACATAAATTAAACGACTACGAGCAAGTATGCGGTGCAGAAGCACAATTCAATAATATACTACATTTGTCAGTGGTATATATACCATTCTGACACCTGGACAGTTCAACAAGGTCAGGCCACAGCAATCATCAGGCCTTGTGAAATGTGCACACAAACACCAGAGCAGCGGTTCAGTGCTTATAACCATCCACAAGGCAGAAGCAGACGTGCACCAGTAATGTAGAGCCGAGCCTACCTGGCTGCCCACCGGATTAATCATCCAGCATCAAGTGTACCTTGCGACACCTCAACCGATACAGCATTACAACCAGTGCTTAATTTGAGCCAGTGGTTTCCAGTGCTCAGCACAGGCACTTAATTTTCAACACCGGCGCTTGTCGCAGCACGCCACAAGGTGGTGCTGTCTGAGATGACCACAACAACAGTCAATTATTAATTCATTATACATTAAAAATCACTATTACCTGCTGCCCAAGCCATTCTTATAGCTTTGGAGGCCTGGTATAATCCGATTTGTCACACTTGTAAGAGTGTGATAGTAGATGTGTTGTACTTTTATTGGCAGCACAGACAGGGGAAATGTGTGGTGTAAGCTGCAGTGGCCTCCTGATGAGAGCCCTGGCACGTTTTTTTCCAGATTAAGCACTGATTCAAACCAGCTCACGTGGGTTCACCCCATATCTGGAGACCAGAGTCCAGTGGGACAAAGCTCCCCCTGAGGTGGAGCGATCACAGGCCAGCACTCAAGCGGCTCAGGTGTGCAATCATCCTAGGGGATGCCGAGGCACGGTCCCTTTCACCTGGAACCCCCGCTAAAATACTTCCAGAGATATTATGTCTATGCCCCCTCTCCCCATTTCTTGTTTGATTTTTAGCACCAAAGCCTTTGGATCACCCGGTAACCACGTACAAGAGAGCTTCATGACAATACAGTGTCATGTGGAGCGATATCAAACAGGGAAGCACTAGGGTGTGCTTGTCCGTGACTGCTAAACTAGGAAGTCACATGACAATAACTTGCAAACAGCAAATACCACGACCGCCGAACAATGCGTTGCCTTTACAATGCAGGAGTAGCAACGAATGCGCCTGAACCACACATTCCATTTACAATGTAAGGCGTTACAGAAAAATTTTCAGTGCCTCTTGTACATTCAATAGGAAAAGATTGGTCCCAGTGGCTGATAGGTGGAGCCCATTGTCTGTCTGTAAGGCGGCCCTTATATTGTACCTCGATATGGTTGTGTCTTATGAACCCCAGGCCTCACCCATGTTGCCTATTAACTACTCTATGGTGGAGTTGACCTGCCTGTGTAGTTATATTATTTTCTCCCAAGTGTACGACTAAAACTACAAAGGCACTTTTCCTTCTTTAACGATAATCTGGCTTAGTGTCTGACCAAGTTTGCCCAACACATGCAAGAGAAGCCGGTCATGTCATTGGCATGTTCGTAAAACCATGCTTCAACCCACCGAGTGGCCACTGACACAAAGGGGAGGCCAATGGCCCATGCTCTCCACTCTACCAAAAAATAAATATGCGGTGATTGGCTTATTGTAGTTTACTAGCTACACTCAACAGCGCAGTATGAGTGATAAAGCATGGTTGTCCTTTCACCTGGACAGTCCAAGTGAAACTGAACTGTGGACACAAAGTATAGACTAATTTCAAACCCAACAATGTTTACATTTTCTTTTTTGAGCAACACTCCAAAATGGCCGCCTCTTACATTTGAATCAGGTTGGAGGTGCAATATATTGGAATATTCCAACCCACAAAATAACTTTCATTAACTACCAAAGTACATCGTGTATGACATCCACAGAGGGCCTTACACCAAGCAACAAAAGTCGAAGCCAGGGCCATTATTGAACAGAGAGCGTCTAATATTGACCGTGTATCTGTTGGAGTCCCATCTGCCCAACTTCATCATCCTATCCGGAGCCCTGGCCCTGAAGGCAGAACTGGCACGGAGGACTGACCCTCAAGGCCCTGGCTGGAGCAATGTTTACTGGTTAGGCTGTTGGGGCATGAGCAGGCACCCATTATCTGGCTGAACTGGTGGTTTTAGTTGTATGCTATCACCACGGCACAGAGGGTATGGGTGCCTTGCAGGTCCAAATAAGCCTTGAGTAAAGCAACAGGAAAGGGAGCCAGTTTCTCCAGTGTCCTCAATGAGACAAGCCACTCTGTGGTGCAGTGTCAGACATTCAAATAAACTCTCGCGCCCCTATCAACCAGCTTTACATAATCAATGCATAGAGCATGAACAGTGTTGTCTGAATGAGGTCAGGCCTCCACCGACCTCAATCCACCTGAAAGCCCCAAATACAGTAATGAAAATGCAAAAGTGAACAATGCCACATCATATGTTCAATGGGTGGCCTCACTGCAAAGGGCAGCAGGTTCTTGAGGGTATGGAACTCCATAGGGGACTTATTGTGCGGCTCTGGGCTTGAACCTCGGCCAACCCTATCTCTCGGGGCTGCTTGAAGAGGGAGGATGGTCGTGGGGTCAGGGTACCCTTGTATTATGGCATGATGAGCTACTGCTGTTACAAGTGTTGTTGTCCACGCGTGGTTCTTATATTTCAACAAGGAGCCAAGAGGGAAAAAGGGGGGTGAGAAGAGGGAAGCCCTCCACTCAATCAATGTCAATAACAAAAACCCTGTACCCCGGACGTCGAATATCACTGTGTTACTTTGCGCTTATTATTAATCACCTGGAGAGAGCACAACTGTCAACTTCTAGTTAGGCATCCCCTCTTTTGTAGTTGGGTATGCTGAATGCGTCTCATCCGACAACAAATCTTTCCATAGATAAAGGAAATTCCCAAAAGGTTTCAACCTGACAGTCACACAGAGAAAACAACAGTGTCTGCTCGACTGAGACAGTACGCCCAACCACACTTACTAACTGTAAAAAAAGTGTGATGAAACAGAATAACACCTCACGGGCGCACACCCTAGGGGCAAACAGCGGTTTTTACCAACTTAAGACCCCTTTCTCATCATTGGTAGTCATTCTGATTCAGAAAAGAAGAAAAAAGTGTCCAAATCGAGCAACTTAGCATGTGAAAAAAAGAATAAATCAAGTGCAAGCAAGAAGCACAAATGGTTGCTTCTCAGAGTGACAGAACAAGTGATTAAATCACCAGGCACACCTGTGACACAATTTTTATTCTTAAATTAGGTGTGTTCTGATGAATTAAAAAGGTTGGTAGCTTAGTTTTGCATACCAATACCTGCAGCCAACATGTTTCTCTGCCTTCACACCTTCTGGCAGATTCGTCAGGGCTCACCACTTAGTCACTGCACCAAGGTTGGACACCATGACTCTGGGACTATACCGCCTGTCTCAGTGTGTAACTCTGCTCTGTATTATACCGCCTGTCTCAGTGTGTAACTCTGCTCTGTATTATACCGCCTGTCTCGGTGTGTAGCTCTGCTCTGTATTATACCGCCTGTCTCAGTGTGTAACTCTGCTCTGTATTATACCGCCTGTCTCAGTGTGTAACTCTGCTCTGTATTATACCGCCTGTCTCAGTGTGTAACTCTGCTCTGTATTATACCGCCTGTCTCAGTGTGTACCTCTGCCATGTATTATACCGCCTGTCTCAGTGTGTAGCTCTGCTCTGTATTATACCGCCTGTCTCAGTGTGTAACTCTGCTCTGTATTATACCGCCTGTCTCAGTGTGTAGCTCTGCTCTGTATTACACCGCCTGTCTCAGTGTGTAAATCTGCTCTGTAATACACCGCCTGTCTTTGTGTATCTCTGCTCTGTATTACACCGCCTGTCTCTGTGTATCTCTGCTCAGTATTACATTGCTTCTGACTTTGTATTGCATGTCTCTCTGACATCCAGCCTTCTGTGATACGTTACCTGTCTCACAGACTCACTGTATATAACACTGCTTGTCTCAGCCTTCAAGCTCTCTGTGTTGCATTGCCTGCCTGTTTTTATAAGACCCCCCGCCTCTCTCCACATGTTCACAGCTGCCTCGCTCCGCCCCGTCTCCTGCCTCCGGCTGTCACTCTCGGCTGGGCCAGCAGAGGGCGTGTGAAGACCAGGCACCGGGAATCCTCCTGTGAGCTGGAGGGGGGCGGCGGGGAGTCCCTGTCACTTCCAATGAAGCCAGAGGCCTCTTCCGCCCTGTGCACCCGGCTGGCAGTTAGCGGCAGCTGCGCTCTCCTGCACTCAGCCTCGCGCTGGGGCCCCTGCACTTGAAAACAGAACTATAAGATGAATTCTGGAGGTGGCTGCTTTATTGTGGCCTCCTCTTTTCAGAGGGTTGAGGGGGCTGGGCCTCGGCCTGTAGGGACGGGGCTGAGTAACGCTGCCTCTGAAATGTTGAGGGGGCTGGTAGTGTACCAAGTCAGTCACATGGCAGCCTCGAGACATGTTCTTGTAAACAAACTAGCAGGTTTGGGTAGCTCTTAGGTAAGGCCACAGGCCGGTATCATGTAATGGCGGGAGGGCTGGGGAAGAAACAGCAGTTTATTTATTTATTTATTTATTTATTTTGCGTTTTTATATAGCGCGGACTTTGCTTCACAATAAGAACAGTAATGATACATGAGGAGAAAATTACAAGTGAGCATGTTACAAAAGCAAACGTTACGTTACATGAGGCAATAGTGACACTTGTGCATGTATCAAGAGCAAACAGAGTACAAGAGGTAGCAAACGATACATTACAAGAGGAAAAGTGACATGTGCATGTTACAAAAGAGTACAAAATACAAGTAGAGGTATAATACCGCAATAAATGGCAGACACTCAAGCCACAAGAACACACTGGGAAGGCACTTCTATAGTCCTGGAGAACAGAATCTCCTATAATGGAAAGACTTCCTTCAGATAATAGAAAGGGCGTGAATTACATTTGTAAGTGTCTTTGAAGGAGGAGAACTTTGGGGTCAGTTTTGAAGGCCTGGGACGAGGTGGTGGTCCCGAGCTGAGGCGGAAGTGAGTTCCAGATTCTCACCGCGTTGCCTGTCCGGTACTGAGTACCCGCCCTTCTTTAAATCGAAAGGGAGCGTGCCAGTACTTCTCAGCGCTCCTGCAGTATATTTAATGGGAGAGTGCCGGCACTTTTCTGGAGAAAACAAGTACTCTAGCGACTGAGTACCTGCACTTCTATAGCTCCGTTTAAAGCACTGACAAACAGTCATGTAGCAGGCGCTCTGATCAACCTAAGGGCGCCCACCTTTCATATGTAATTAATATGTTAAGTCTCACAGGGCCTGTGAGGCAAAGAAGGGCAGACCAGAAGGCCACTCTGAGGCTCACGCCTAGAAGCCAAGTCTCACTAGTTGAGTGTGACTGTCACGCTTGGAAGAATAGGCTCTCTCTCCCGGTTGGAATCTCACGCTTGGAAGTACAGTCTCACCGCCGGTGTAAGACTCTCACACCTGGAAGAGATGAGTATGGGTTGCACGACCAGAAGCATAGAATGTTAGATGTGTAGGTGTCGCACTCCTGGAAACATGGTTTCATTTTCTAGGCGCTGGAGGCACACACGTTTGGTACTATCAGCTTTGGAGTTTGCATTCATTATTGCATCAACGCACACTCTTAGATCACACATGTAAGCTCCTGCCTGAAGCATAACGTGGATGCACGGCTGAGAGGTAAAAAGCCACGCAGGAGCAGTGGCGTAGGAAGGGGTTGAGGTGGGTGCGGGCCGCCCCAGCTGTCATCACTGGGGGGGTGACAAAATGGCACTGAGGGGTTGACAAAATGGCAAAAGTATGTGTAACTATCTTTTTTTCCCTTATTTTAATAATTTCAATGTGGGCGGGAGTGACAAGAAATTTTCCACACAGGGTACCACCTGACCTTGCTACGCCACTGTGCAGGAGACAGCAGCGCGCTAGCGCACACTTCTAGTAACAATAGCATCGGCAGGCTCTCCATGACAGGCTTTGTCCTGATGGAAGCGTCCTCTTTGTAGTGCCGGGATGGCGTTCCTGCCTCCCGGGTTCTTGCCGGCTGCTTTACCGCTTGAAGTGCCTGTCTCAGCCCCTCCCCCCAGCTTGTGCAGATGGCGGCGCAAGAGCTTCTCATTTAAGGCCCAGTGTGAGATGGAGGGTATGCAGGCAGAGTGATAATAGGGGAGGAGTGAGGCGCGCTGGACCCAGTATGAGCACTCAGAAATACCTTTTATTTGTAATACTCCTGGCCCCGGAGGGCAGGTGCGCCGGGTCTGATGGAGACGAGGTTACAGGGGGCGGATATGCATGGAAGGCTTGAAAAACAAGACAAAGCACCTCTCCTAATAGGCCTGTAAATCTGCTGACAAGATCCATAACCGACCCAACAGCTGAGCCATGCACCTGTCATTTTGTTCCTTACCTGCCTTCTTTTACTTGGAATCTTGCCCTAAACGCTCTTTTTCAAGCAGCAGCGTCCCCTGGTGTTAGGAACAGGAACGGCCATAAAAGTGTTTTTTAGGTCTTGCTAGGCAGCGCTTGCGCTGTGTCCATGAGACATGGTGTATCCTGTATTCAGGATCTGGGACTAAAGCTTCGCCCATCTTTTTAATTTGCTCCTGTCCCTGTCCTTTGTAAATGGGGGCTTTTCATTGGTCAAGAGGATTAGTAGTACCTCCTTAGTACCGCCTTGTCTCCTCTTGTAACCTCCCATGAGGACATCCCCTGTTACTTGTGTTGTTACTCCCTAGGTTTTAATTACAGCCTCAATGTACTATTTTCTTGAAAGGCATCAGGCAGGACACACACTTTGCCCTAAGACAGGGTGGCATTGATTACTTCACTCACTAGAACATCTCACATTTATATGAGACCGTCTATACATTTTCCTTCATCAGCTCCACACAGAGTACAACCTAATCAGAAATTAATGTAATAATTATTGTTTCACATTTCAAAGCTGCTAATTGTAAAAAGGGACATAGCTATTTGGATGTACTCTTAGTACTGTCTTGCATGCAATGCATTATGGGTAGAGTGGATTTATCATACCTTCTGGAGGGTGCAGTACCATATGTGACCAAAAGAAGTCCCCTGTTTGCCATATATTGTTCTGCACCTTGCAACATGGCTAGGTAAACAACATTGCCATTTATAATGCCAATGACTCCAACTTTGTAGACATGCAGTGCTGGTGCCTTGCTCACTAGGGTCCTCTAGGAGCAGCTTGCGGTACTGCTTTGAGACATGCAGTGCTGGTGCCTTGCTCACTAGGGACCTCTAGGAGCAACTTGCGGTACTGCTTTGAGGCATGCAGTGCTGGTGCCTTGCTCACTAGGGACCTTTAGGAGCAGCTTGCGGTACTGCACCAAGACATGCAGTGCTAGTGCCTTGCTCACTAGGGACCTTTAGGAGCAGCTTGCGGTACTGCACCAAGACATGCAGAGCTGGTGCCTTGCTCACTAGGAACCTCTAGGAGCAGCTTGCGGCACTGCACCCAGATATGCAATGCTGGTGCCTTGCTCACTAGGGACCTCTAGGATTAGCTTGCGGTACTGCACCCAGACATACAATGCTGGTGCCTTGCACACTAAGGACCTCTCGGAGCAATTTGTGGTACTGCACTGAGACATACAATGCTGGTTCCTGGCTCACTATGCAAGCATTTGCAATGCACTAGGTCTCGCATTACTGAAAGTATGAGCTATTGGTGTTGCATTATTATTTGCAACACCAATACCTCAAACTATCAGTAATGCGAGACCTATTGCATTGCAAATGCTTTGTTTGTTTACACTGTGGCTTTATAGACAGCAGAGCAACTCAAAGTCAAGGTCAGCTATTTATGTTATTAAATCTATACTATTCTTAATGTATACTTACGGAGTGATATGAATTTACTTCTTGAACACTATGAACTGATGTAAAAAATGTAAAAGAAATGAAGCAAGCACAACAGTAGAAGAGGCCTTTTTGACAAAGTCTCAAGAGGACATTATTGGAGCAGTTAGAACCATGATATCGATTCATTAATAATTATTACATTTTTCTCTTAGAAGAGCTGTATGAGGGAGTTCTAGAAAGATGTTGATACATAGTCTGGGTTTTGCCCGTTGTAGCAAACTGGTTGTGGAACCACATACATAGGACCAGTTCTTTTACACTGTGTGTGTGTGTGTGTGTGTGTGTGCGAGAGAGAGAGAGAGAGAGTGAGAGAGAGTGAGAGAGAGAGAGAGAGAGAGAGAGAGAGAGAGAGAGTTAATGAGTGTCTATAACTATTTGCTCCTTTTTTCAACGACTAGCAAAGATTAGGCCGTGTCCCACACTGAAGTTTGCCAAATTGTTTTTTCGTGATAGAGCTACCCGGGTGCGGTTGCCAAGACCCAACACTGGTCCTCAGGGACTCACTCTATTTAACATTTCCAGGATAACATCTGACGTTGTGAATTGTTAACATTTAGGCCCCCATTACCTGGTGCAGGGTTAATACCAGTCATTGTACAAATAAGGTTTTGCACCCAAATCATCATTACAAGAACTGTGCATAACTCAGTGGTTTATGTCCCTGCACACATTTTGCCTGTTAAAACCCAGTGATATGCATCAAAGAATAAGAGAAAACGTCCTGTGTCGCCTAATTATCCCCCAGCCCCACCACCCTGCAGTACACAGAGAAGCGCTCCACTGTGCAAAGGCTGCACCCACCAGTATTGAGATTTTGCAAGTTGATGCTACATTGTGAGTTTACCCCATATATTAGAATGAGATACTTAAAGACATTGGGCCATATGCAGGAACGCATTTTCCCATTGACACAGAATGGGCAAAACTCTTTGATGCATCTGGCCCATTGTCTTTAAGAAGAAAGATCAACTGTTTAGCTCCTGAATATCTCGCATGGAGCTGGCCTCACGAGCCAACATTGGACACCCTGTCCTTGGCAAATTCCTCTTGTGAATATGTTTTCCTGGCGGTTATAAAGTGCGATCATAGCTGGGGAGCAATGGAGCGCTGTGCATAGTGATAGGGGTGGGTAATACTTGTAGCTTGAATGAGGTTTCAGACAATAACTTATGAACATCGATTTTCTTCAGTCTAGGCCCAATAAGTTGGGCGGTTCTTATCATTGGCTGAGGATGTGCTCCTCAGAGAGATGTCTCTTAGTTCCTAATTGCCCTGATCCTTGCAGATTCTGTTTCACTCCAGTAATGGCCACTGCCAAGTTTTATCAGAGCAAATTCTCTTTATATCTGGAATAGGAATGTACATAATAAGTTTGAGAAATGAGAACTGGAAAAAATATAAATAGGAAAATTATTAACAAAGCAGTTGTTTGATTGTGCACAGGACAGTGCACGCCGTATTGGAGACTCAGAGTCACAAATGGAAGATGTGTACTGCGAAGCGCAAACATATGTGTCACTTCTTGAGAAAAACGAACATCGAATAAAGTCAAAAGGTAAAACTTTGAAATACAAAGGAGAGCAATTGTACGCTAAAGAAATTATTGATTTCTTCTGTACAGGTTACCCTAGAGTCCAGGAATTGAGACAAAATCCTCCTGGTTGCTTTCTGGGAGGCTGAAACCCACAAAAGTCGCTCTGAATATTATTGTGAGTGTTGCTTTCCCTTCTTCAGGACAATGGTCATAGGCACAGTCAATGGCGCAGTACCGCTACATCAGGTCAACAAAACAAGGAAAGTGTAGTGTAGCTGTGGAGCCCATGTAGGAGAGCCGCTAATGGTCTAGGGACATCCATTTATCAAACCAATCCATTCACTCAATCATCCATCCTTTCACTTATCCACTCCCTTTCATTCATCCATTCTGCAATCCTTTCAATCATCCACCCATTTGAAGAACCGGAATAACCCACTTACTGAGTCTTGGCGGCGAGGGAACCGCCCAAGCCTTCCATCCCCTTCATACATAGTAAAAGAAGACACAGGAGCCTTCGTCTGCAGGAGGAACCCAGATTTATTCAAATAGCCCGGGCTATGAAACAGAGTCCCAAGCTCGTCAGAAACAAGACAGAGGAGGCTGCTGCTTTACTCCGCAGCTTACAAGCCTTTTATAATTTTTCATTCCAGTATTTTGGCTGTTAGTTCATTGTTCAATCAGGGCAGTTTTTACAGTTGATAACCAGATCCAGACGCTGTTTGTAGATGGTGACCTGGTCAAGGCTTGGTACACAAATCATTGTTCACTTGGCTTGATCAAGGCTCAGTCTTTCAGGTCATTGTTCAATCATCTTGATCAAAGCCCAGACTTTCAAGTCATTGTTTAATCACCCTGATCAAGGCCCAGCAGTCAGACCATTGTACAGATAACTTGATCACGGTGTCAAGGATGTTTACCAGGCTGGGAGCAGGAGATGGAAAACAAATCATTTACTCAGGGTGTGAGTGTCTCGTGGCTTTCAGTTGAACTGCAAAGAACAGGGGGGTTGGGTGTGCGACAGTTCCTGGGCAGAAATGCAGGCTGCAAGATGGCTGTTGTCGTGTTAGTTAGATTTTCCTCAGGCATCAGCAGAAACGACCAGGTGGGTCGTGTGGAAGTGTTTGACACGAGGTGGCAATGAAAAAAGCAATGGAGTCTCGGTACAAATGATGCCGATCAGAAGAACACTTTTCCTCACATTCTTTTGCTTATCCATCCACCTGTTTGCTTCATCTATCCATCCTTACACTCCATCCATCCCTCCAACCTTTTACTCCATCCATCCATCATACTCCTTTTGGCTCGTCTATCTATCCACTCTATCACTCAGCCAACCATCCTCAAACCCATCCATCCACCCTTCGTCCCATCCATCCATCCCTCCATTTACCCTTTCACTCAGCCAACCATCCTTAAACCCATCCATCCACCCTTTTTCCCATCCATCCATCCATTAATTCATCCATCAATTCATCAGCTCATACCTCCCTACATTTACCCTTTCACTCAGCCCACCATCCTTAAACACATCCCTCCACCCTTCATCCCATCCACTCATACATCCTTCCATTTACCCTTTCACTCAGCCAACCATCCTTTTACTTACTCATCCATATATCCATCTATTCAACCATCCATCAATTCACCCTTTCAGTCATCCATGCTTTCATCCAGACATCCATTTACCCTGCTTTTCACTCATCCATCCATTGTTTTACTCATCCATCTTTACATGCACCCTTGCACTCATCCATCCTTTTGCTCACCCATCCGGTTGCTCATCCATCCATATTTTCAGTCAATCCTTTCATCCACCCTTTTGCACTTCCACTCATCCATCCATCCTTTCACTCATTCTTCCATCCATCCATCCATCATTTCTCCCATCATCCACCGAGCCATCCTTTCAGTCCTCCATCCACCCTTTAACCTATCCATCCATCCATCCATCCACTCTCCCTTTCACTCTCCCATCCATCCCTTCACTCATTCATCAATCCACCCATTCAGTCTTCACTCACTCACCCTCCCAAGTTCATTATGAGCCTTTGTCTGCCAAGCTGCAGACAGAAGAGGACTATCAAGGAATCCACTCCCTCTGTAGCTGCTAAAGCAAGGAGGGGGTGGGGCAGAGTGGGGGAAGATGATGCCCCTGATGCAGAGGCTGTTGTCCACAGCTGGTTCCTTTCTTCTCTTGGGCCTCAAGGGAATACAGATAAGAAGCACTCGTGCTCAGCTCCATAATGTTTTTTCCAAAGTGAAACCAAATGCAGTACTAAACATAAAGTGAAACCAAATGCAGTACTAAACACATGTTACTTCCAGGAGAGCAGCCCCCTGCACCCCACATACAGCCTGCCCCTCTGTGATAATCAACAAAGTGTTGCCACCCACTTCCTTCTTGTCTTCATTGGCCTGCCTCACCCCCAGCCATTGAAGTGCATGGCATTTTGTAACTGCTCCCAGGGCCACTGTTCATGGGTCGCAAAAGCAACCATATATATGGCATTATAATTAAGTACTCCCTCTCATGTGATGTCACTGATGCAGCTTGTGCCTGCAGGTTTATTTTCCCTGTTCTTGCCTCTTCCCTGTGGGTGGCAGGGCAATGGCACCTTGTCACATATTTTTAAGACCTCTGCCACCACCTGACCCCTTACGTTAGGGCATGCCACAAACAAGAGGCGCCTAAGATGGCATCTCTGTTCACCTTCATCAGATTCCCCTCCCGAAACTTGGTATGCTGCCAGGAAACAGGGGTGAGGCCGCTCGCTGCCCATCAAGTGCACGCTGCTCCTTTGCCACAAGCGTGTTTCACATTAGGAGCAGTGTCTTCAAAGGCATATTCTGCCCTTATACATTCAGTGTTGGAACAGAGACAATCAACAGGGCATTTATATTTCATCTATTGTCCCAGTGAGGATGGTGGAACATGTTATGGTCAGAATTCCTAGTTGTGAATTTTTCCATACCCAGTAATTACTGTGTGCAATAAAGTGTGCACCCTTCGTTAAATATCATCAGGTCAAACCTACTGAAATTTCACATGACCAACGAGGTACAGTATTCACCGAGACATGTGGATTTTGCTATGGTAAGCACATGCTGTTGCCCACAAGCTTGGAAATGGTGTAATTTGTCCCTCCCGATAAATTCAGAACCCTGAGGAGCCAGGTTTTATCGTGTGCGATAAATAGAACCTTCTCCCTGGGGCACTCGTCTTCAGGGCCTGCGTCTCTTGAAGGACCCTCTGGAGGGTTCAGTACCCGAAGTGGATGGGGTAGGGACAGATGGGAGGGTTGGAGTGGTTGACTTTTCACATATTGAGGACCCTGTGGGACTTATTGAAGAGAAGATACAGGAGATGATTTTGGTACTTGGGAATAGATAGTAAGGTGAGAATGTCTGGGAAAAGTTCTTGCAGTTTGTTGTGCATTTTGATGAAAAGGACCGGGCTGAACTGTGGCCTTTAAAGATAAGTGGGACTTGAAATAATATCAGACAATTCTCAGACAAGATGAAAATGTGGAAATGTCCCACATGGCCAACGCCGATCATAGAGAGATTCCCTGGCAAGCTTTTGTATCCACAAGAACCGCAGGGCTGGGGTAGAGCCCCACCCCCCATGTCAGTCTGAACCCTGATATGTTCAGTGCTCTTAACTTCCACCATCCCACAGTCTATGCCTTCCTCCTGTGCTAAAGGTCTTTCAGAGGCGCTGCTGATGGCAAATAGGCCAATCCATTCTATTGGCCAGTCCAGTCCAGCGCTGCGAGCAGGAAGCTCACAGGCAAGAATACCTTTCATCTACTTTGAAACTCAAGCAGGTCGCCAATATCCACGGCAACGGCATAGATGTGTCCTAATAGCATTATAATTAGAACATGCGAACCAGCGGGTGGTGAGGCGATTGTGGGAATAGTGCTGGCAGAGCCTTCCGTTCCAGTAGTGGGGATGGATGTTTTACTCCCTGGTGGGCACTTTGCATCGAAAATCATGGAGTTTGTAGGGTAGACAATCATTGGCCAAGCAGGTGGGGGCCAAAGCTCAACTTGCCCCTCTGCTCGGGCCACCCTTGAAGGAAGGAGCCTCCATCTTAAGGTCAGGCGGTGTCAAGCCGCGGCGTCCAAGTCAAGCCATGGTCTTATTGCTCTTGACAGCAGGGCAGCACGGAGGCCCGCGATCGATCGCGCTTATTCCTCCTTGTTAAAGAGCTTCCCGGAGGTGCTCTGACAGCCCATTACAAGCCGGTAATAACTAGCAGGGCCTGTACTTGGCGCACCGCGCCGTCCTCCTCCGGGGACTCGGGCGGGGAAAGGGCTCGGAGAAGGTTAGCTCGGGCTTATTACCAATTCCCTCTCAAGCAGGATCTTTCAGGCGCCGCCGGCCCCCGCGCTCCCTGCTCTCTCTCGTAAGACATCACGCACAGTAAATACACGCGTCTCCCGCCCGAGCCTGCTCTTCGTGACACCGCCGCGTTAGTCCCCGAACAACCGCACGAGAGTTTGTGGGTCACGGAAGGGCCCTCAGCCCTTCAACGAGGACATCCCCTGGGGACAGGATGAGCTGTGCGCCTGGATAAAGGCCCGGCGTCTTAGAAGGCTTCTAGTTCGAGGCTCATGTTTCCTCCTTAGTCGCCGGGATCCGGGTTCGAGGCTCATATTCCATCACGCCAACAGGGCAGTGGCATAAGGTCGTAGCTATGTACACTGCGACATCCAACCTTTTCCCTGTGCGCACTCCTTGCTCGTCATTTAAACCGCAAAATGATTGCACACCGCCGAGAACCTTTTACACAGTGCGTATTGTAAACCTGTTTGCAGCACTGTAGCTGTGGAGTTTGAATTCCAGGACCCAGTGGAGTGGCTATCAATTGTGTAGCAGGGTCAGTGGCACAGGGGCTCATTAGCGCGTGGGACCCTCTGAGCCCTGGTTTTTGCCGTATTTTACTACCCAACCAATGGTAAAGACGCCCTTTTTTTTACTTGTTTGCTTTGGGGTCCTTGACACAATTTCTCTGCTACTGACATGGTCCCCCTGTTTAATGACATCTGGAATTGGGCCTGGTCTGTGGAAGGTGTATGCAAAGCACAGTGATTGCCCTGTGCTAGCCTCATCATGGAAGACTTTTGTCACAGGCTCAGCCTATGGCTATAAATGTTTCTGTTTGTAACTAATGTCTATAGGCAGGTCCACTGGAATGATGTGATACTGCAGCTTTTTCTGCATAATTATGGATTTACCACATGTGCCACATAATCTATAGTCTGATGCATAATATATTCATATTTTAACAAAAAATATTTCTAGCTCAAGCGGATCAAAAGTTACTAGAATATGGCAACACTTGTATCAGTGCAATGGAAGGCCCTTGGAAGTTGACTGGTCAACTTTCAGTTACGTATTGCTGTATTTGGATGTTAAGCTGGTACTAATGAGGTGAAACATTTGCCTGGACTGTGTTAACATGGCCATAAAATAATGAAGTGAATGTGACGCATTATGTTGCATAATTTGCCATTTCATGCTGTATAATTTTCTGAACTTGGTCCACTCCTGCCAGATAATTCCATTGTTACAGCAAACAATTGATTGACGGAATGCTGACAATGCAAACATTCTCCCCAGTCAAAAGATCTGGGTTAAATCCATCGTTCTTTTGCCCACTACGCAACACCAGTTTGGGCCCAGCCATATGTAATCAGTCTTGACCCTGTGTGTCCCATGGGAACAGTCCAAACCGGTCCTAGGATGCTTCTTTCCAGTCCAGGGAGGACCTGGCCTGGTAGTTTGGGCTGAACTGTTCCCATTGGGTGCAGGGTCAAGACTGATTTGCATATGGCTGGGTCCAAACTGGAATGGCACGGTGAGCAAAAAAAGATGGATTTAGGCCCAGATCTCTGTACTCGGGTGAATGTATGACATTGTTCGGCATTTTGTTCATCAATTGTTCTTTTTCCAGAATTCCATTGGCCCTTTCTTTGGGTCATTCTGGGTTACTTTTTATCAGTATTTTAGTGCATTTGAAGCTTGCACTTCTGTTCTGTCCAAACCACTGTCAGCTTGTTGCATATATCACTCTCCCGATCTCCCCATCCAAACATGCTGACTCTGGACCCTTCCTGCCGGGGCTTGAGGGCCTAATGGATGCAATGACAAAGCTTGCCAGGGAGGGCGACATTTCCCTTAGATTAGAACTCCATGTTAGGAAATATAAAGTTAGTGCTCTTTTTCCACCTGGGCCTGCTACTTGTAATTCTTGTGCAACTCAGCTACTTATTGCAAAATTAATGAAGAATTGCAATACGAAAGGAAAGCAAACATAGTACATCTCTTGACGCGATGCAGCTATCAATAATGCAGCAGGTGCAGTGGCACTGGGGCCGAGGTGCATTGTACCTACTGTAACCCTTTGTGGCTTGACCTTTACTTACTACCCAAATGCATGCAAGGTGCTCATTTCTCCTTACTAGTTTTTAAACCAATAGACACCCTTCTTCTTTTCATTTATTCAAAAAGTTTTCTATAGCGCTGACTAGACCCTGGAAGGGTATCGGAACGCTTTACAGAGGTTACATCACATAGACGTTTAATACCATAGGTACAAAATGAGAGTAGGGAGGGCAAACTTGATGTTAACCAATCGTAGTGGGTCCACGGGTACTCAAGAGAGAGATAGTCAAGGGCCCTGAAGATCAGGTGTAAGTTCTGTTTGGAGAGCAAGTTAAGTGATGGGGTTAGGTAGTAACCCCATCACGTTGCTACGCCACTGTCCCTTTGGGTCATTGTACGGTACAAGGAGTTGGGAGGAGCTCAGGAAAGTAGTACAGTGCCCCCATGAGCGCCCCCTAAGTGCTGCTCCTTCTGTAAGGTCCATGGATGGGCATAGATGGAGGGCTGGTCCAGGTGGCTGAAGAAGAACTCGCCCAGGAAGTTGGGGAGGAATCTCCCTCCCAAAAGTGAGATTTCTAGAGTGAGTGAATTCCTTTATTAAACATTATTAAAATAAATGACTGTCTTTAGGCACAGGTTCCCTGCTCCACCTGTACTTCATTTATGTTCCATAGAAACATGGTTTAATTTCTCTTCCTTCTGATTGGCTTCTTTTCTTCCTGCTGGTGATCTTTGATGGGGGCATGATTCTTGCCATCACACCAAGACACGAATCTGGGATAGCCCCACTCAATGACACCCGTAGTAACAAGAGGGGGGCACCTCCCGATACCCCCAGGGTACCCCGCTCTACCTGTCGAAGGCCGTAGAATGAACACAGGCACGCGCATGCGCCATCGGCCAAACCATTGTAGCTTCTTACGTACGTGCCCAGGTTCTGAGGGACACAGGGTTACCCCATAATGATTACACAACGAATGAACTCAGGCACGCACGTGCACCATCGGCCAGAACCATTGTAGCTTCTTATGTACGTACCCAGGTTCTGAGGGACACAGGGTTACCCCATTGTGATTACACAAAGAATGAACTCAGGCACGTGCATGCACCTTCGGCCAGAACCATTGTAGCTTCTTGTGTACGTACCCAGGTTCTGAGGGACACAGGGTTGCCCCATTGTGATTACACAAAGAATGAACCCAGGCACGCGCGTGCACCATCGTCCAGAACCATTGTAGCTTCTTATGTACGTACCCAGGTTCTGAGGGACACAGGGTTACCCCATTGTGATTACACAAAGAATGAACTCAGGCACGCGCATGCACCATCGGCCAGAACCATTGTAGCTTCTTATGTACGTACCCAGGTTCTGAGAGACACAGGGTTACCCCATTATGATTACAAAAAGAATGAACTCAGGCACGCGCGTGCACCATCGGCCAGAACCATTGTAGCTTCTTATGTACGTACCCAGGTTCTGAGGGACAGAGGGTTACCCCATTGTGATTACACAAAGAATGAACTCAGGCACGTGCATGCACCTTCGGCCAGAACCATTGTAGCTTCTTGTGTACGTACCCAGGTTCTGAGGGACACAGGGTTGCCCCATTGTGATTACACAAAGAATGAACCCAGGCACGCGCGTGCACCATCGTCCAGAACCATTGTAGCTTCTTATGTACGTACCCTGGTTCTGAGGGACACAGGGTTACCCCATTGTGATTACACAAAGAATGAACTCAGGCACGCGCATGCACCATCGGCCAGAACCATTGTAGCTTCTTATGTACGTACCCAGGTTCTGAGAGACACAGGGTTACCCCATTATGATTACAAAAAGAATGAACTCAGGCACGCGCGTGCACCATCGGCCAGAACCATTGTAGCTTCTTATGTACGTACCCAGGTTCTGAGGGACAGAGGGTTACCCCATTGTGATTACACAAAGAATGAACTCAGGCACGTGCATGCACCTTCGGCCAGAACCATTGTAGCTTCTTGTGTACGTACCCAGGTTCTGAGGGACACAGGGTTGCCCCATTGTGATTACACAAAGAATGAACCCAGGCACGCGCGTGCACCATCGTCCAGAACCATTGTAGCTTCTTATGTACGTACCCAGGTTCCGAGGGACAAAGGGTTACCCCATTGTGATTACACAAAGAATGAACTCAGGCACGCGCGTGCACCATCGGCCAGAACCATTGTAGCTTCTTATGTACGTACCCAGGTTCCGAGGGACACAGGGTTACCCCATTGTGATTACACAAAGAATGAACCCAGGCACGCGCATGCACCATCGACCAGAACCATTGTAGCTTCTTATGTACGTGCCCAGGTTCTGATGGACACAGGGTTACCCCATTGTGATTACACAAAGAATGAACTCGGGCACGCGCATGCACCATCGGCCGAGACCATTGTAGCTTCTTATGTACGTACCCAGGTTCTGAGGGACACAGGATTACCCCATTGTGATTACACAAAGAATGAACCCAGGCACGCGCGTGCACCATTGGCCAGAACAATTGTAGCTTCTTATGTATGTACCTAGGTTCTGAGGGACACAGGGTTACCCCATTGTGATTACACAAAGAATGAACCCAGGCACGCGCGTGCACCATTGGCCAGAACCATTGTAGCTTCTTATGTACGTGCCCAGGTTCTGAGGGACACAGGGTTACCTCATTGTGATTACACAAAGAATGAACTCGGGCACGCGCATGCACCATCGGCCGAGACCATTGTAGCTTCTTATGTACGTACCCAGGTTCTGAGGGACACAGGGTTGCCCCATTGTGATTACACAAAGAATGAACTCAGGCACGCGCATGCACCATCGGCCAGAACCATTGTAGCTTCTTATGTACGTACCCAGGTTCTGAGGGACACAGGGTTACCCCATTGTGATTACACAAAGAATGAACTCAGGCACGCGCATGCACCATCGGCCAGAACCATTGTAGCTTCTTATGTACGTACCCAGGTTCTGAGGGACACAGGGTTACCCCATTGTGATTACACAAAGAATGAACCCAGGCACGCGCGTGCACCATTGGCCAGAACCATTGTAGCTTCTTATGTACGTGCCCAGGTTCTGAGGGACACAGGGTTACCTCATTGTGATTACACAAAGAATGAACTCGGGCACGCGCATGCACCATCGGCCGAGACCATTGTAGCTTCTTATGTACGTACCCAGGTTCTGAGGGACACAGGGTTGCCCCATTGTGATTACACAAAGAATGAACTCAGGCACGCGCATGCACCATCGGCCAGAACCATTGTAGCTTCTTATGTACGTACCCAGGTTCTGAGGGACACAGGGTTGCCCCATTGTGATTACACAAAGAATGAACTCAGGCACGCGCATGCACCATCGGCCAGAACCATTGTAGCTTTTTGTGTACGTACCCAGGTTCTGAGGGACACAGGGTTACCCCATTGTGATTACACAAAGAATGAACTCAGGCACGCGCATGCACCATCGGCCGAGACCATTGTAGCTTCTTATGTACGTACCCAGGTTCTGAGGGACACAGGGTTGCCCCATTGTGATTACACAAAGAATGAACTCAGGCACGCGCATGCACCATCGGCCAGAACCATTGTAGCTTCTTATGTACGTGCCCAGGTTCTGAGGGACACAGGGTTACCCCATTGTGATTACACAAAGAATGAACTCAGGCACGCGCATGCACCATCGGCCGAGACCATTCTAGCTTCTTATGTACGTGCCCAGGTTCTGAGGGACACAGGGTTACCCCATTGTGATTACACAAAGAATGAACTCAGGCACGCGCATGCACCATCGGCCAGAACCATTGTAGCTTCTTATGTACGTACCCAGGTTCTGAGGGACACAGGGTTGCCCCATTGTGATTACACAAAGAATGAACTCAGGCACGCGCGTGCACCATCGGCCACTGGACCCCACGGAGCGGCAGCGGCTTCAGAACGGATGAAGCACAAAATGGAATGAGAGGCGGTAATGTGACAGTAATTCTGCCAGCAGCCTGGCTTGGCATCAGCCCAGAGATAACCAGCCCTCTGGAGCGAGCAGCAAAATGAACAGCTGAGGCCTTTGAGCCAGAGGAGCAGGGAGGTGAGACCAGCTGAGCCCCTGAGGCAGGAGGTGGAGGGAAGTCCAGGGCAGAGGATGAGGAGAACTGAGGCAAGAGTTAGAGGGTCATCCAGACCCTAGAGACATCCAGGGCCAGGGGCAGAAGAGAGGCCAGGCACTTGTAGCGAGGAAACCTGGTGCAGGAGAGAAACTGAGCTGAGCTAGCAGGAAACAAGCATTGGCAGCGGGCAGCGTGGCTGAGCATTGGTGTCTTTATGGGGGGCTTGGGGGTGGATGGGGCCACGCCCCAGCTCTATTTGTCATGGCCACCTACATCCACCCCATCCTACCCTTAGACTCCCCCACCACAGCTGTTACATGTGCCAGGAGATGACACACAGAAAAAAACAGACACTGCACTTTTCCACACAACCTTAATATATCCAAATACCTTTAACCCCTTCCATGCTGGTGACGAACCCCAGCCGTCATGCACTACGGTGCTCGTGTGCTGATGACGGCTGGGGTTCGTCATGGCCCGCCCCTGTTCGTTTGTTTACCGCACGGGGGCGGAAACGGGCCAGCAGTGAAGGGGTTAATTGCAAAGTAACCTTTGTTTTGCTTAAAATGTTTAAATATGACTTTATATGTACATCTGTATCGATAAATAAATATGTAAACACACATGCGCACTCGCTATAACCTTTTCCATGCTCATGACGAGCTGAGCTCGTCATGAGGCACGGTGCTCCGGTGCTCGTCATGGGCCGTGGAACGCTCAGGTGCGGGGAAAATTCCCCCGCTGTGCTGAGCGTTCCACAGGAGCCAATGCACTTGTGACGAGCTGAGCTCGTCATGAGCACAGGAGCACTGTAGCTCATGACGAGCTGAGCTCGTCATGAGCATGCGGGCAGGTGGCGCGCCCCCCTCCCCCCCAGCACAGCGGGGGAATTACCTCCGCAGCGAAGGGGTTAAGTCTGACCCTTGTATCTGTGGCCAATGTGTGCTCTCGACTTAAATTCACTTTTACAGGCACGCAACACTGGGAGTGAGGTATTGCAGTGTCATCGGAGAGCAAAGGATACGGTCTGAGATCAGCAAACACATTTAAGGGATAGGGGCAGGGGAGTGAGGCACAAAGGTTGTTTGGTTGAACTACATATTACCACCTAACTTCAGTCAGCAGCTCCTGTTTAAGGTACAGACATTGGATACACAGAAAGAAAAAGGTTCCATGGGAGCACAGCACAAGTAGTTTGAACATCTGATTCAAGGCAGAGCCCTAAAATGGGTGAGTAAGGAAGGTGTGAGGTGGATGGTACCTTACTCATTGCATCTATCATATGAATCATGCCTAGGATGGTTACTTCCTTCTGTGGAAAGGCAGCATGTGTGCTGTAGGTTTAGTGTAGATGGATTATACCAGGATGCTGCTCGGCAGAGGGAGGCTGGCGGTGCCTGGGGCGGCTGTGTATTCGATCCATGACAGTATACTTGGTATCTCGTTTGGTCGAGGTTACAGATTCCATCAAGGTGGCTGTGAATCAAGGGGATCAGTCGGTGTTGATATTACTTCAATTATCCGCGGTCTTTGGCACTGTGCCTTATTCCATCCTTTTCCAATGCTTGGAAAATATAGGAGTCAGTGGCTCAGCGTTGGCCTGGATTAGCTCTTTTCTTGCCAACAGAAGCCAATCAGTCTAGATGCCACCATTTGCATCTGACCCTCCGCAAATAAAATGTGGAGTTCTGCAGGGCTCTGTCCTGAGCTCTACTCTTTTTAATATCTATATGACACCCCCAGCCTCATTGGTGGAGTTCTTTGGTGTCCAGATAGCGTCAAATGCTGATGACGTGCAGCTCCTTCTTACCTTAGACAACAACTCTCTGGACGCTTTTAGCAGGTTTAAGAACTGCCTGATGGCTGTCATCAATGGATGTGGTCTAGCAATTTACAGTGCAAAGCTAGCAAAATGGAGATTGTGCTATTTGGCTTCCCACCAACTATTTGGGTGGGGGTTGTTGGCCCAGCTATAGTCCTCCTCCCTCACCCACCCCTGCTACAGTATTCCCTAACCTAGGGGTTAAGATCGATGGTCAACTATTGTATGGCCCACAGGTGGTGGCAGTGGTGGGCTTCTGCTTTGTATTACTAAAGTGGATCAAAATGTTTTTGGATATAGTCCCTGCGGAGACTCCAAGAACGGCCATACAAGCCCTTAGTACCTCTCGTCTTCACTATGCCAGTGCTCTCTATATGGAACTTCTTGCCTACCTGTTGAGGAGGCTACAGCAGGTCCAAATTGCAGCCGCCCAGCTTTTATTAACAGTACCTAGGCAGTCGCACGTTCACCCTTATTTAAAAGACCTCCACTGGCTGCCCATCAAGTAGAGACTTTTTTGTAAAGGTCCAACGCTTGCCATTGAGCTTTCTACCAGACTGGTTCTAGGTATTTACAAAAGTTCAGCGAAGGGTTATGAGAGTGTTCAGAAATATGATGGCGCTCTACAGGTAGTGGTCAGGGGGTAGTTCGTGGAGTTTCAGTGGTTGGTGCTTCTTGATCTGAGATAACCCTTGTCTCAGAGAAAGGAAGGGGAGAAGATCTCAACCTTCTGTGTACATAAAAACAATGTCAAGCGCACACAACCTGCATCAGTTAATCAATTGAGTTTTGTAATCAATCAAAGCAAATTATAAGATCCAACTCCAATGTTCATAACCTATTAGGTGTTTATTCATCCAGTGTATTTGTTTCACAGCAAAACCAGCCTGGTTTTGTAGTGAAACAAATACTCACACTGGATGAATAAACACCTAATAGGTTATGGGATCTTATAATTTGCTTTGATTGATTACAAAACTAAATTGATTAACCGATGCAGGTTGTGTGCGCTTGACATTGTTTTTTTTGGTTCTAGGTATTTGTCTGCCAGGTTCTCTCAGTTTCACGCTACAAGAACTCTCTGCTCGGCTGCTGTACGAAGAATTAGGAGCAAGAGATGAGGTGGAACATCTTTCCCCTTCCTTCCGGCCTGGAAAGCCCTTCCTCTGGATCTGCGAGCTCAGAGGGAGGAAAATTGCTTTAAGCTCAATATTAAAACCTCCCTTTTTCAATCCATTTTTCAGTAATTTAGTTGTGCTCTAAGTTGTCTAACCTGTCCTAGCGCTGGGACACTCTTTGAGTAGCTGTGCACTCTCATCATAAAAAAACTGTGCGTGCTCTATAAATCGTAAAACTATTTTGATCTGTGTCAGAGTAAGATTAGCTTTGTTCCAGGTTTCATCTTGTCTCCCTTGATTTATACTGCATTAAGCTGTCTGGTTTCATTCATCGAGGGATGTGTGAACGAGAATGGGAGATGGGGAAGTGGAGTTGGATGAATTAGTAGACATGTTATCAATGTTAACATCTATTTCCATACAGAGTTATGTGGGGGGTGTTTATTTGGAGGGGAAAGCGTTTGGGTGGAAAATCACATTTAGTTACAAAATCACAGGTAGCAGCAGCGTCACCCTAGAGGTAACATCAGCACTAGGGTGCAAACACATTTAGGACCATAAATCACATTTAAAATAAAAGGCACATCTAGGTGTAAAATCAACCATAGAGCAACGTCAACAGTTGCGTAAAAACACTCCGAAGCAGTAACAATCACATTTAGGTTCAAATAATAATTGTAGGTAATTAAAAGACCCTTGATGCAAAGTCAACAGGAATGTGCTGTCAGGTTTATGTTCAAAATCCCCCAGTAAAGAGAGAACATGTGATAGTGACACGTCACACTAAGTGTAAAAGGTGTGCATCAATGTCACATCAGTGTGTTGTGTGCAAAATCATTGTTGAAACATCTTCTTGAGTGTGGAAACCATTTAGGAGCACAAATCACATTTAGGTGCTAAATCGACCTTGGTGTAAAGTAAAAAGCATTGCAGTATCACATACAGGTGCAAAATCACAGTTCGGTGCGACATGAAGTTAAGTTGCCCGGTTGCCATTGAGTAAAAGTGTGGAAACACTTTAAAGAACACAGATCACATTAAGGAGGAAAACCACATTTACATGCAAAATCACATTACAGTGTAGCATAGGCAAGTGTGTGGAAAAACTTTATTAACAGAAATAACATGTAGGCACAAAAACACATTTAGGTGCAAGAACACATTTAGACAGAAAATCATCCTTGATGCAACATGTTTTTCAGGTTCAGTATGTTGTTCACTTAGTTTTCATTTATATATTTATGCACGTTTGTAGTCATGTCTCTTCTACCTAGAATAGTGTGTTTTAGTCATGCTTCATGCCATGAAACCCTCCAACAGGTTCAGTTTTTTTCCTAAATAATCAGAAATGTTGAAACCACAGCACAAGTCCTAAAAAAGGCTTGTGCTGGGGACTAACCAATTTAGACAGCATGCAAGCGACATCTTGGTGCATGACATTGCACATGGTATCACAGGAAGTGGCATTACAACCCATGGGCTCAGTCACAGGAAGGGACATAACAAGAAGTAACATCAGATCTTAGCACTTCAGACATATGCTGAGCGCATTACACAATTTAGTAAGTGAAATTTTGGGGGGGGGGGGGTTGCCAAAAAGTGAAGCAACCCCAACACAAAATCGGGGCCTCAACTCATACATTTATATTTTAACAACTGTGCCACAAAGGAAATGGCAGCAAGGAGAAATGCAGCCAAAATCTGCTCTGCTCAATTGGTTGCAAAGTCTGAATTTTAAAATATCAGGTTAAGGCGCCTGCTGCAGAGATCCTTGTGTGCCCAGTATATCTCACGGAATAATAGGAATGGTAAGATAACTCTCAATCAATCAATCAATCAATCAGGCATTTATAGAGCGCCCTACTCACCCAGAGGGTCTCAAGGCGCTTGGGGGGGGGGGGCTTGGGGCGGGGGGGGGTGCCGCTACTGCTCGAACAGCCAGGTCTTGAGCTTCTTCCTGAAGGAGAGGTGGTCTTGGGTCAGGCGAAGGTCGGTCGGGAGGGTGTTCCAGGTCTTGGCGGCCAGGTAGGAGAAGGACCTTCCTCTTGTTGTCGCTCTTCGGATGCGGGGGACGGCGGCGAGGGCGTGGTTGGTCGATCGGAGGTGGCGTTTGGGAGCGTAGAAGTTGAGGCGGTTGTTGAGGTAGCTCGGGCCTTGGCCGTGTAGGGCTTTGTGTGCGTGGGTGAGGAGACGGAAGGTGATTCTCTTGTTGACGGGGAGCCAGTGCAGGTCTCTCAGATGTCCGGAGATGTGGCTGCGTCGGGGGATGTCGAGGATGAGTCTGGCTGAGGCGTTCTGGATCCGCTGGAGTCTCTTCTGGAGCTTGGCAGTGGTTCTGGCGTAGAGGGCATTGCCGTAGTCCAGTCGGCTGGTGACGAGGGCCTGGGTGACCGTCTTCCTGGTCTCGGTGGGGATCCACCGGAAGATCTTCCGCAGCATGCGCAGGATGTTGAAACAGGACGCGGAGACGGCGTTGACTTGTCTGTCATGGAGAGGGAGGAGTCCAGGATGAAGCCCTGGTTGCGTGCGTGGTCTGTTGGTTTGGGTGCGGTGCCCAGGGCGGGGGGCCACCAGGAGTCGTCCCAGGCGGAGGGCGAGGAGCCCAGGATGAGGACTTCCGTCTTGTCTGAGTTCAGCTTCAGGCGGCTGGTCGTCATCCACTCGGCTACGTCTTTCATCCCTTCGTGGAGGTTGGTTCTGGCGGCGGCGGGGTCGTTGGTCAGGGAGAGGATCAGCTGGGTGTCGTCGGCGTAGGAGATGATGTTGAGGTTGTGTTGGCGTGCGATGGCCGCAATGGGGCTCATGTAGACGTTGAAGAGGGTGGGGCTGAGTGAGGAGCCCTGAGGAACGCAGCAGATGACTTCCGTGGCTGCAGATCTGAACGGTGGTAGGCGTACTCTCTGTGTCCTTCCAGCGAGGAAGGAGATGATCCACTCCAGGGCCTTTTCCTGGATTCCGATGTTGCTGAGGCGCTGCACTAGGGTGCGGTGGCAAACAGTGTCGAACGCCGCGGAGAGGTCTAGGAGGATGAGGGCCGCTGTTTCACCGTTGTCCAGCAGGGCTCGGATGTCATCGGTGGCAGCGATGAGGGCGGTCTCGGTGCTGCGGTTGGCTCGGAAGCCAGACTGTGAGGGGTCGAGGGATCCATTCGTCTCGAGGAAGGCGGCCAGCTGCTTGTTGACGGTCTTCTCGATGACTTTGGCTGGAAACGGGAGGAGCGAGATGGGGCGGTAATTCTTGAGTTCGGTGGGGTCCGCTGTTGGTTTCTTTAGTAGAGCGCTGAGTTCGGCGTGCTTCCAGCTCTCAGGGAAGGTGGCGGTGTCGAAGGAGGTGTTGATGATGTCCCGCAGGTGGGGTGCGATGACAGCGTCGGCCTTGTTGAAGATGTGGTGAGGGCAGGGGTCGGTCGGAGATCCGGAGTGGATAGAGTTCATTCCGGAAGGTTAACGTGTTCGCTGAAGAGATCTGTCTCGTCTAGCCCCAGTTTTGAATCAAAGTAGCATAAAGGGTTACTGTGTCTCCTGCAAAGCACATCATGTAACATGCACATGGCATATATTTATTTTATGAAGCTTGAAAGTGGGTTACTGCTTTTAACACAAAGATCCTTTTGTTACTTGCAGTTTGTTAATTGTAATCCTGCTAATATAGGACAGTGAGCTATGAAGGGCCTATACCTTGTAACCTTGAGTGTCTTAAGTAACACATCCTGTATATTGATTCACACACACATGATTTATTGTCAATGTATAATGTTTACATGTGATGTAAAGTGCTCTGACACCCTGCATTGGGATGCTTAGTGTTATAACAGAAATAAAACAAAAAAGTGGTATTTAAATAGCTATTTGTGTAAATACTGAAACAGATTAACAAATTGACATTCTTACAGTACTTGAATATCCCTATATACAGCGACTGAATAAAATCACAGGCATGCCTCTCTTAAGTACACGTGAAGAGCTAAGCTGTGTGCCTCTGCTACACCTTGTTAGACCTGGCATATGTGGCATGTGTTTTCCCTGTCTTTTTTGCTTCTGACCTCCTGTTTTTGACTGTTTGCTGCATTTTGGTTTTGATGGTTCTAGAACTCTGCAAAAGACACACAATTGATGGACGGAATGAAACTCTGGGCACATTGTTACTGTTGACCAGTGCTAAAGTGCAAGTGCTCCATGTGTAAAATGTATCCGTGATTGGTTTAACCATGATTGGCATATTTGATTCACTAGGAAGCACTTAGTAAAGTGCACCAGATTTGCCCTGGCGTGTACATCAAATGCTACGAGTGGACCTGCTGCACTGATGGTGCCACCCACATGAGTAGCTCTACAAACATATCTCAGACCTGCCACTGCAGTGTCTGTGTGGGCAGTTTGTGCAGCCACTTGCCAGGCCCTAGCCTTCCCTTTTACTACATGTAGGTCACCCCTACGGTAGGCCCTATGATGCCCCATGGGCAGAGTGTGGTGTAAATGAAAGGTAGGACATGTACTGGTGTGTTTCACATGTTCTGATAGTGAAATACTGGAAATTTCCTTTTTCACAATTGCAAAGACTATCTCTCCCATAGGTTATCATTGGAGCTGCCTTGTAACATCTTACAAGTATAGTGTCTAATTGGTAACAGGTAGAGATTTGGAGTTTGTGTTCTCTGAACTCACAATTTAAAAATACGTAATTAAGTGAAGTTGGTTGTTTGAAAATCCACTTTTAGAAAGTAGGCCTTTTTTATGCTTTACCATTCTGTGCCTCTGCCTGGCTGTAGAATCCACATCTGGGTTTGATTGACAATTGGGCTGTTTGTGCATTCACTCTAGACACTCACACAAAGAGATCTGAGGTGTGCCCTGCATTTCCTGATGGCCCATCACCAGGCTGATGGGTCTTTCTGAGCTAGAGTGGCGGGAGGAGTTGTCACTGACACTTGAATGGGGCTATACCTGCCCTCACAGAAAGCTGTCTCTACCCTCCTGATGTGTGTCTGGAGCCAGGTCAGGGAAAGGCAGTGGCATGTGCAACACAGAGACATTTCTTTGAAGTTTGCCTACTTCAAAGGCAGAAACTGGTATAAGGACTGGAGCTGTTACATCATAACTTCAGAACACTTCTTGACTAAAAGGAAATTCTGTCAAGAAGAAGAACTGGATGCTGCAGGAGGGACTGCCTCTACCCTCTACTGGTTGCTTTGTTGTGCTGGCCAGATGCTTGCTGCTTCTGTCTTGGGCAGAGAAAGGACTGGTCTTTGCTTTCTGTACCCTGCGTCCAAGGTTCTCCAACTGCTTTTGTGTGCTTGCCTCCTGTTAAAAAGTCTCAGGGCCATCAAAGACTCTGCTGGGAGTTCTCCCCCTACTAAGTGGTGGTGCCAAATCCAGTTCCTGGGCCCCTGGAGGGGGCTTAGCTGCTATGAACCACGAAAATACATGCATCGACTCACAATGCCTGTTTTTCTTCTGACGCAGCACTGCCATGCAGTTGAAAAACCAATGCATCACTGCTGTGCTGCCAAAGATTCGACGCAGCGCCTGCCGTGCGGATGAAAGATCACAGCAACCCGAGTCCCAAGCACTTTGTCACAGACATCCATGGTGCACGCTCCAACTCCGATGCAGGCCCTGCTGTGCGGCTGAATAAATCGACTCATCACCTGCTTTGCGGCTGTGAAATTGACGCAGCGCCTGTTCTGCCACATCAGAGTGTCTGGATTCTCAACACATCATCCCTGCACGCCAAGTTCTTCATCAACGTAGCCCAACAGTAAGGAACTGAGGCCCTGTGTCCGGAGATCGATGCATAACCTTTCCTCACAGTAAGAAACTGACTCATCACCGCCCCTCACAGTAAGGAACTGATGCCTCACGTCCCTTGCGCTGCATTAGGGAACCGCGCCTCACCTCCACGGGCAGTAAGGAACTTACCATCACCTCCCTTGAGAGTAAGGAATCAACGCATCGTTTTTCTTTTCCGGTGCCTCACCTCCCCAATGCCTGTTTTCATCTTTGATTTTGACCCATCCCAGGTACTTTGTGCTAAAAGTCTCGCATCCATAGATTTCTCCGAACTGAAATGTTTATAACCTTTAAAAGAGATATCTTTACTTGTGTATGCTTGATGTTTGTCGATATGGTCTTATTTTATTCAAATAAAATGTGGTTATTTTATGAAACTAGTGTGTTGTCCATTTGTGGTGTTTTTACTGTGTTACTGTGTGTGTTTGTACAAACACTTTACACATTGCCTCTGAGGTAAGCCTGACTGCTCGTGCCAAGCTACCATGGGGGTGAGCAGGTGTTATCTTCGCTGTGTGACTCCATTACCCTACCTAGAATAAAGGTCCCTACTTGGACAGGGTGCAGACCATTGCCAGCTAGAGAACCCCATTTCTAACACACCTCCATTATGTTTAGGTGAGAGGCTCCAGATAGCTCCCAGAGTCCTAACCAGGATAATAAGACAAAAGGAAGCCTGATGGCCTCTTAACATCCTGCTTTCAGCAGCCACCCTGTGAAAATAGTGGGTGGATGCCGTCTACCTGCGTGTACCCATGACTTTAGCCCTGGTAGCAACACTCTGACGCACAAAATCACTTTGTGTGCAAAATCACTCTTTGCACCATGTCAGCAGAACTGTGGCATCACATTTGTGTGCAAAATCACTCTGTATGCATTAAGTAAGATGTCAAATTCCATAATAAAGCTGTGTATCAGTTTGATATCACATTTGGTTGCCACCACATTGAGGTGGTGTATGACATATGCAATACTTTTAGGAGTACAAATCTCTTTTAGGTGTAAAGTCACTTTTGGTGGGTTGTATGATGTTACAACGCGTGTTATTACAACGCGCCCTGTTACATCGCATTCGTTACAACGACTGCGATGTTACCACGCTATGCCTTTACAACGCAAGTCTTTACATCGACTTGCGCTAGGTGGTGTGCTAGCATTAGAAAAGTGTAATTTACTATTCCAACTCCAGTCCACTTATCAGTAGGGAAGGTGTTGGGATAGTAAACTACACTATTTTTAATGTTAACACGCCATCTAGCGCAAGTCAATGTAAAGACTTGCGTTGTAATGGCATAGCGTGGTTACATCGCGGTCGTTGTAACGACCGTGATGTAACAGCATTGCGGTGTACTGACCACGTTGTTAAGGATGTTTCCCGTTTGGTGCTATAGCACACTTAACGCAATGTAAACAGCATAAGGGTATTACATTCAAGAGCAAGCTCACAAAAACATATTTGGTGCAATACCAGTAGTATAGTGAAACCCATTTTAGGAGCACAAATCACAGTTAAGAGCAAATTTAATCGAAGATTACATTTAGATGCAAAGCCTCAATTAATGAAGCATAAACAGGAGCCTAGAAGCACTGCAAGTAGTACACGAATGCCACTTTTTCAGAGCATGGATACTTTGCTTCACCATGCATGCACTGCAGTTGGAGGCACTCTTAAAACGGGGACTAACACACCTAACAGTGAATAACTAACAGTGAGAGTGAAGTACTCCTCCGGCTGGATCTAGACTAGAAGTTGGTGGTAATTTGCGATTCCTTAATGGCATTTTTTGCATATTTTTTCTTTGATACATTGCATTTAAGGAATCGCAAAATTTGCGATTCCTTAAGTGCAATCTCAAAATAAGGAATAGCAAATTTTGCGAATGCTAATTAGCTTGATACATATGGCCCTAAGAATCACAAAGTAATCAGATAGACAATTTTGGAAATACTCCTGTTCAATAAAAGGCTGGAATTTGGATCTGTCAGGCAGTCATACAAAAGTCAAAAATGGTCTGAGTGGTAGTCTAGTGTGTAGCAACGGAGAACAGCTGAATATTACTCATGGTGAACCCCAGACTTTCTGGTAAAGTCCTCTGCACTGCACTTTCAATCTACTCTGTTAGAGAGTGACACAAAATTACAAGACACAGGATTCAAACTGCTCAAAACTGTTCCCACCTTTCTGACCTACCCTGTGACTGACCTCATTGGTTGTGGGACATCTGTCAGAATTCTTTTCAAAGTAGAAACCTTTAAATCTCTCTTCATTAGGAAAAACACAAAAAACAACATATACCAAGGATGTTTCATTTCCCACAAATCCATGCAGTGGGCGTTCATGTCATAACACAGACAAGAGATTGAGCTTTTAATACTGTATGAGCTGGAGGTGGGCGGGGGTCTATGAATGGTGTGGGTTGCATGACGTTACAAGTCATGCATTTACCATGCATGCCTTAACACACATTTTTTACTAGGCGTGCGTATACCATGCACCTATATATATTAGTTTTTTTTAACAAAAAAAACAAAGGTTGCAAGGGCGTTGTAGTTGGGTTCAGATTTTACACACACAAAACCATAGAAATTTGGCAGTTATAGTTATCTCAAGTAACTAGAACTCATGCCTTTAGGTAACTATTACTTGTGCTCCTGCAATGCACAGTTTTCTCACCAATAATTGCTATGCAATTGTTGCAGTGATATTATCAATGATGTCATAAAAGATGTCATGAGTGATGTAATATGTGGCGTAATTAGCAGTGGAAAGAGAGGGCACGAGTTATAGTTACTTGAGTTAACTATAGCTGCTGAATTTCTATGGTTTTGTGTGTGTCAAAAATGAACCTAACTATAATGTCCCAGTAACCTTTGTTTTTTTTAAGTTAATTTTGAAGGTTTTTTAAAATCTATTTCCTAACTATAACGTCCCTGTAACCTTTGTTTTATTTTGTGAATTTCAAGATTTTTTTTAACGAAAAGTAATATTTAATCCCCATACATTAATCCAGCTGCCTCTTTGCATGACCTTTAAACATGCTCACGGGGTTGGCTGCAGGGCCAGGCCTTCTGCCAGGCCCTGCGGCCTATCCCCTGCATGCAGTTAACCCCACAATGTGCATGGCCTTTGGCTGTGTGCTGTGGGGGGTTGGCCACAAGGCCCGCATATTTAATTACCATATATTAATCCAACTGCAGAAGAGCAAGGCCTTTGGCCAGTCCCTGCAGCCAACCCCAACCCCCGGCATACAGTCCACCTCATGCTGCGCATGGCCTGTGACTGATTCTCTGAGTTTCTGGGTGGATGTATCAGTGACTGTATGGGTGTGTGAGTGACTGTATGCGTGTGTGAGTGGGTGCATGGGTGTGCGAGTGGTTGTATGGAAGGGTGAGAAAGTGTTTGAGTGTGTGATGGGTGGATGGGTAGATGCATGAGGGGAGTGTGGGTGGCTGTATGGGTGTGTGAGTGGGTGTGTAGGTGTCTGTATTTGTACGTAAGGATGTGTGAGTGGGTGTGTGAATGATCGTGTGGGGGTGTGATAGTGTGTGTATTTTTTTTATTGAAGTCTGGATCCACAAATCCTCTGCGGAATCAGACAGGGGTCTGTGTTGCGCACCGCGTTGGATCCCTAGATCCTCACAAGCCTCTCCCCCAAAAATGTTTTCAGCATGAACGGTTCCTCACAGACCCTCTATCAGTCCTATGGGGTCATGGTACCTCTACTCTGAAACCTTCTAGCTGTTTTAAGTTTTATTTTCCTTTCCGGGAACTGAGTCCCATTACACAAAATGGCAGTCGCAACTTTTCTCTCAGGTCGCGGCCAGCCAATCACAGCATTGCTGTTGGCACATAAATCCCTGGATCCCCTGCTGCGTCTGTAGTTACACATAAATCTTTTTTCTTCAATAACTCCAAAACTGCTGATCAGATTTACACCAAATTACAAAAGGCTCTCTTTCTGGACCAAGGTCTAGCTTTCTGCCAAATTTGGTCTAATCCTGGACAGAGGTTCGGGCTGTAGTCATGTTTAAAATCCATATGGAAATTGCATGGTGAAAACATGTTTTGGGATCCCCCTTTTTCTCAGCCCCGCTTGATCGGTCTCTTCGAATCTTTCCAGACAGCAGCTGCAGTGAGCTGCAAACCAGTTTTGAAAATTTCATGAAGATTCGGCAAACGGCACTAAAGTTATTAGCAAAAGAAAAAACACTTTTCATATGGTAAATAGGTCCTAACTATAATGACCTACTGGCAATCGCCAGTAAGTAATATGTATACATATGATGAAATGGAGATAGGATTATTAAAATATAAATATACATTGAACACCACAATGGTTGCATAGGCCCAGTAGAAAGCAACACGCCAAAATGCATTGGCCGGTGAAATCCTGCATTATTATATTTTCACATGCTCGCACATGGAATATTTATTTGGTGTAATTTTTTATTACAAATATTTATATATATATATATATTTTATTGTGCAGGTCCCCCAATACCCTTACCCACCCCAAAACCCTAAAAATATCCTTTCCACCCAACACCCTTACACACCCCTAAACCCTAAAAATACCCTTACAACCAATGCCCTTATCCACCCCGAAAACCTAAAAATACTCTTAAAGACCCAATAACCTTACCTTGACCTAAACCCTAAAAATACCCTTAACACCCTATAACCCTACCCATACGAAACTCTAAAAATACTCTGGCTATCCTATGCCCTACCGGTCCTAAATCCTACAATACTCTTATCATGCAATACCCTTACTAACCCCAAAACCTAAAAATGCCCTTTATACCCAATACTCTTACCCACCCATAAACCCTAAAAATTCCCATTCCACTCAAAACGCTTACACACCTCAAACACTAAAAACATTCTTACAACCCAATACCCTTACCCAATTTTAAACCCTAAAAATATCCTTACAGCCCAATACCCTTACCTACCTATAAACCCTAAAATCCCCTTACACCGAATACCCTTCCCCACCCCACAAACAGTAAAATACCCTTTCCACCCAGTACCCTTGTCCACAGCATAACCCTAAAAATACCCTATCAACTCAGTACCCTTCCCCCAAACCCTAAAAACACCCTTACAGCCCAATACTCTGACACACACCTAAATCCTAAAAATATCCTTACAACCCAATACCCTTACCCATCCCTAAACCCTAAAAATACCCTTTCAACCCTATACTCCTACCCACTCCTAAACCCATTAATGTATGTATATATGTATTCACACACACACACGCAAATATACTTACCTTAGCTAGACTTACTATGAGTGGTAAAGGTATGCGTTATAAACGCTCCAAAAAGGCATGCGTGGTAAAAGCTGGACGGTAAAGGCACCGCATAGTTATAGCTGCATTGTAAAGAATGTTTCCCACGGTGTGGGCATGTTAGTGTAGCCCAGTGTCACAGCTGCATCTTCGATTTCTGAGAGATAC
The DNA here is from genome assembly GCF_964263255.1 of Lissotriton vulgaris. NCBI lineage: Eukaryota > Metazoa > Chordata > Amphibia > Caudata > Salamandridae > Lissotriton > Lissotriton vulgaris. Next base: position 677,473,267 of record NC_141700.1, on the reverse strand, counting down.
AGTGTGGTTTCTCTTGTACTTAAAGTGGACTTCCTCAGGTTCATGGAATGTGGATTAATGAGACAAAGGAACTCTGAAACCAGGGAGAAAGTAGAACCTGTTGTGCTGTGGGTGTTACTTCTCTGTTGTTTGGATGATAATTTCTATCATCCTTTGATGTATATTCAAAATATGTGTTCTGTACAACTTCCTTCAGGTGCTAGTTAAACATTTTACGGATCACGTCTGTTTAATAAAAGTAGGTAACTTTAACACATACACCCACCATTCCCTCTCATGTTTGCGTTTTCTGTGTCGTCCTTCAGGTGATGGCTCTCCATTTTGATTTGTGCTTTCTACATCCTGTATCCTTGGGTTTCAGTGTTTCGGGCACTAGTTTGACTTTCATTGTTCTCAGTAATTCTTAGGGTGTTTATTGCTTTTGACTTTTGAGTGTTCTCCATTAATTGTTGAGCTCTTCAATACCATTGGGGTTTCTTCGTCAACGGTTGGGTGTCCTTCATCCTCCACCCTTCATCCACGGGCCGCTGTCGTTCTTTGTGTGTTCTTATTGTCTCAAGGGCATTTATGCTTCTTAGGCTTTTAGTGTTCTCCCGGATCCGTTCAGAGTAGCTCATTGTCCTTTGTGTTGGATCCATCTTGCGCTGGCGGTTCTTTCACCAAGGTCTGTTCCGGGTCCTCCATCCGTACGATAGCCTACATTACACGTTGGCTCTTCATTCTCTGACATCTTTTTTGTCTTACTTCTTGCTGTTTTTTTTTTCCCTACAGGTACTCTCTGACTGCTTTTGTCAGATCTTCACCCGCTCATTGTATCGCGCCAGCATTCGGTTCACACTGTACTCGCGCCTTTCTATAGCACCGTGGGGTATTTCAGCTCACAAGCCTTCACGGTGAATGCATGACATGTCGCCTGCACCTCGGGGGGCATGGTGCTGACAGATCTGAATAGGTCGCCCTTGGTGTTCTACATCCAAGAAGCTTTACCTTCAGATCTTCTATCTTCCGTAGATGACAGAACTGCTGAGACAGGCACGCGAAGACGGATACAGCGTGGGCAGAACGGTGCCCACCCACTGACTTCTCCCTGTGCTTTGAGAAGTGAGTTGGAAGACAGCACATTGACCCACTCCCTGTTTATGGCAATCCTGGCAGGGTTTCACTCTGTAAAATGTCTCTTGTGCCAACCGGTGTTTTGGAGAGATGCCAGGACCTTCACCCCACCTTCCACCCCCGCAGAGAGCCTTTTGCTGCCACTAAATTATGGTGAACCATATCTCTCTGGGTGATTGTGGAGACTTTTGTGTGATAGCCTAATGCATTTCTGGATTTTATAGTCTTATTTCGTTTCCATTTAACTATTTAGACTAACACACCTGAAGGGGAAACATCATTTACAACGAAGTCTTTTCCACGCATGACGTTATCAACGATCCACTTACCCCGCAAACGTCTCTTCAACGCGGGTGCCTTCCACGACCGTCTTTACCACGCAAGTGGTATTCCTTTTGGTCGTCCTGCTTGTAAGTTCTGAGTGGCCTTGGGGGGTTGGGGGGGGTCTCCCCCCCATAAAAAAAAAAAAAAAAAAAAATAAAACGAGCAGGCTACATACATTAAAAAAAACGCACTACAGTGTCATTTAAAAGTAAAAGAAAAGAGCCGCACCAAAGACGTGGCGTGTACGTCATAATTGTAGTCCTTTTTTAGTTTTGGTAGACGTGTTTTGACACATATTTCCATGGTGGATGGAAGTAAGAGCTGCTGAACGTAACGTTTTTTAAATGCGGTGTTAGAACTTGCGTTCTAAAAAGCTCCGTGGTAAAGCCACTTGCGAAGTAAAATTCGCGTGGTAATGCCATGCGGAGTATTTGTATTCGTGGTAAAGTCATATATTCACATGAAGTCAATGATTTGTAGGTAAAAAGTTCAAGACTGGTGATAGTGTTCGTGACGTGCCATGAAGTGGTCACCACATGCTAGATTGTGGCTGGCACCATTCTTGCCAGTGTAAAAGTGTTCTTAGCCTGAGTATAGAAGGAGCTGTCGTTTCCCAGGTCCGACACTTAACAATGGTGGGTCCAGTGGCGTAACAATGGCCCCCGCCGTGCGGGGGGGCCCGAGTTCCAGGGGGTACCCTTCCGGCAATGTGCATTGGCGGTGGGCACCTTGTCTGAGATATCTTGACTGGGTCTTTGCAGGGGTGCCCCCTCAAGTTACATTACACCACTGGGTGGGTCACGTATGGTTACTCTTTAGGATTTCTGCAAGTGCAGTTATCTATGTTGGGGTGTTTACATGGTCTTGTTGTAAACTGCCTTCACCTGCACTGCATTGATGTTACTTTGAGCCTGTTCACGTTCTTTGCGTTCTGACAAAGGGTGGGCGGAGTGACTACGCAGAATTCCACGGATGTAGGAGAGTAGGGTCTGCTATCCTATGGTCACCCCAAATTTTTGCTTTTTGCTTCACTGGTTTCTGACTTAATGTGGCTGTGGGCCTGCTAATCAGACCCACAGCCTGCTGTTCTCTCTCTAAATTGATGCCCATGCACTCTAGGTGCATTACGAATTGGAACTGGTTCACCTTATGAGCCCCTGTAATAGTGCACCCTAGGTGCCCAGGGCATAGGTGTATCCAAGGCCTACCAGGGGCTGCAGCACGTATTGTGCCACCCCTGGCCTGGCCTCCATCTGTGACACAACTGGCTGATCACTCAGCTGGGGTAAGTCGGTGTAACCACCTCTTACTTAGGTACAGTATGTCTGTGCCTAACCCTAAACTGGACACATATGTTCCTATCAGCCACTCCTATGGAAGGCCTCATCAATCCTGGAGGCAGAGTGCTTGGAAATATGTGAGATGGTGCTCTGGCATGAGCTGAGCCTGTCTGCAGCTGTCGGGAACCACTCCCTAAGCTGTTCCGGGATATTGCCATACCATATACTCTTAAGTGCATTATAATCCTCGCGGTTAAATGCTATCTTTGGTTTGGCTTTATCAAAACATGTCGAGTAAGGTGTCATACGAATTGGAATACTATCCCCTCGCCAGTTCTGGCGACGGGGATAGCATTCCACCCTTCTAGAGGGACACGACATGTGTGTAGCCTTAACCCCGGTTAAAGTTAAACAGAGCCTCAGCTCCACAAAATGGACGCTGCCACCACAGACACAAGTCTGGCCTCCTGCTGCTGACCGAAACTCGGCAGATGGTGGCCTGGACAAAGGGTTTCCTGCCTTGGGAGGTGCGAGCACCACCCCAGACAGGATTTTGTGTATTAGGTAGGACAGGGCTGAAAAGAATCAGACATGCCCGGGGCACACAAGGTGTCCCCGTGCATAGGCCAGCCCAAACCGGTTCTGGGGCCTTCCAGCCCCAGTCCTGGCGCGGAGCTGGACAAAGGAAAGGGGGTGTAACCGCCCCCCTTCCTGGTTCCACCCAGAGGAGGGACCTAGTAGGTGATCCACCCCCAGTTTGGGAATAAGAGGGGGAGCAGTGCCATTGCACAGCAGATCATCCCGAAATCAACTTAAACTAAGAAGAAGACTGGACTTCGACATTCTGCTGCACAGAAGACTGAAGAAGAATCTCCCTTGTGGCCAAGGAGTGACCACCCTGTGAACACAGGTACCAACCAGCAACTCGACGTCTGCTTTGCCGCCGCCTCCCGCCGGAGCCCGAGCCCAGAGCCCGACAAGAACCAGATTCCCAGACCTCTCAGAGCCCGATCCACAGTCCCTGCAAAGAAGGGACCCGTGGAGGCACCGAGTGACGTGGGACCGGACCTCTTGGAAGACACTCGTAAAGCTGACTGCGCAGCTTCTGAGGCATCCTCGACGTTGTGCTTTGGGGACTGAGAACCCCCACCACCGAGCAGCCCTTGCACCGAAGATCAGCCCCCCAGCATCTCCACGATCTGCGTGGGGCCCTTTTGCACTGTGCCACTCGACGCGCCATCCCGGCCACTAGCCACGCGGCCAGCGGCCATCTTGGCGACGAACCCGAAGATTTAAACAGCAGGTCTGGTTGCTCCAGACCTACCCAAGCTCCTGTGAAAAGGAGCACTCGCTCTGACCTTGCTGGTCCGAGTGAACAGCATCTTTCAACTTCTGCGTGGCTTGCATTTGCCAAGGCCTGTTTGCTCCGATCAGGTCGCCGACACCGCCAACAGCGAGAAGCCTACGTGGGACAGCTCGTGACCGACTCCTGGACGTCCTCGACCCCGGGTATCCACGTGGCTGCAGAAAGAAGCTACCCGACAACGCCTGTTTGCACCCGACATCGCCTGGTTCCAATCTGGTTCCACGGTAGTCACTGGCTAGTGACTTTGAACACTGTCCCCTCTGCTTTCAGGTCTTCAACTCTTCAGATCCACCCTTGGATCCACCGGAACTCTTCTCATCGAGCCGCCTGCAGCATCTCCTGCTCCAAGCACCATCGACCAGCGTGACGAAACCCGACACATCTTCGACCCTGTGCACCCGCTTCCTGTGGGTGAGGTAACTCAGCTCCGCCGGTGCTCCTGCACTGGTACACATCCCAAGGGCCTGTGTTTTAAGTTTCAGCTCCGTAGGTCACTCGGAAGGTTCCTAACTTTCTAACTTTGTGCTTTTTACGCACCATAGACTTTGTATTGAGAAGTGCGTGCACTTTGAACACTGCACCCGAGTCCCGTGGGCCTTTCCCGACTTAGTTAACTCCAGTCTCGAATAGCTCCAGCGATTCCCAAGGCCCTAGGCCTCTTCACTTTCCTTTAGGTATCTCTTATACCACTTATTTAGTATATGGTTTAGGTGGCCCCTAGGGCTCATCCATATTGTGCAACTTTTGTGTATTTTAAACTGTCTTGTGATTTAACGCTTGTGCTTCTGTGCTCATAAAGAGTCCAGGGGATTTTAATAGTTAATAAATCAATATATATTTTCAATATATATCTGTGTGGTGTCCCTTTCATTTGGTATTCAAGGGGGTTGTGTATGGTATAACAGCTGGCTTCACATGCCTTTCAGAGTTTAGCCTAAGACTGCTTTGTCCACGTTACCACTAGGATAACTGGTCTACAAGGTTGAATTACAACCATCATCATAAGGGTTGCTTGGCATGGTACAAAGTGATCACTAGAATTAGTGAGCATTATATACCAGGCCAACTTCTCACATTGGTGAGCAGCGGATTGGGATCTGAGCTTGCTGTTGTTTTACCATTACAATCTTTGAGATTATCATTTGAAAGATCATACAGGTACCTGCTAGGTACATATAAAACAAGACTAGTATACTTAAGTTCTACTGAACTTAGTTGTTGTAGAGCAAAGGGAGTAGCACACCCTAGCTACAACTACTAGATAGGTTTAGTAGGTAAACACCAGTGTAGGTAGATTGCAACACATCCACCCACACTAGAGCAATGTCTGGAACAGAGGGGTCCAGTGGACTTACTCCTGTTGAGAGTGACCCTCCAAGGGCACCATCCCAGTTTGCTATTTTTCCTTTTAAGGAATTAAGACAGCTTTGTGTCTTAAGGGGTCTGAAGACAGGGCCTACCCCTACTACAGACCACCTAAGAGAGCTCTTGGATCAGTCTGAGGCTCTAAAGACCTCTAAAGCAAACCCCACAGGGAATGCTGAAGGAGGCCATCCTTCAGAGGATGACACTGTAGACACCCCTACCCCTATCATCCTAGTAGATGAGGAAGCCTCCACCACTGGAGCTCCTCAGGTAGATGAAGAGGAAGAAGAAGAAGAGGAGGAGGAGGTGGAAAGCAGTGAGTCAGATGATGACAGAGATAGTCAGGTGCTGGTCAGTAGACTGAACCAGGCTAACTTAAGTCAACTTGGGAATGAATCAGGTAACAACCCATTCAGACCCCCAGGTGGACTTAACCAGGGCCATAGGAGGAGAAGGCATCACTCAGGTGAATCCAACACCTCCCATGTCTCTAGAGGCTCTCATGGTCACTCCAGAAAGGAGATGACTAGCCCTCAGAGAAGGGAACATGAGGCCAAGATGAGAGAGGCTGAGCTTAGGATCCAGAGGCAAGAGTTAGAGGTTGCCCTGGCTAAGGAGAAACTTGCTAGAGCAAGACAGCCTAGAGAGAGTGGGGTAATAGAACCCACTGGTGGCAGCAATATCCACAAGGATAAAGACAGGTCTTTTGATAATAGAAACCTGAGTAAGATTGTGCCCCCCTACAAAGCTGGGGATGACATCCATAAATGGATCACTGCAATGGAGAGAGCCTGCAGAGTACAGCAGATCCCTCAGGAGCAGTGGGCAGCAATCTTGTGGCTCTCCTTTGAAGGTAGAGGCCGAGACAGACTCCTCACAGTTAGTGATGGGGATTCTAGAAACTACCTGGTCCTGAAGAGTGCTCTGATTGATGGGTTAGGCTTAACCACTGAACAGTACAGGTTAATGTTCAGAGATACCCAGAAGACACAGACTCAGGACTGGTCTGAATTTGTTGAGTGTGCCACTAAGGCTCTGGAGGGATGGTTGCTGGGAAGCAAGGTTACAGACTATGAAGGATTGTACAATTTGCTGATGAGAGAACAAATTTTAAATAATTGTCAGAACCAGCAGTTGCATCAACATTTGGTTGACTCAGATTTGACCTCTCCCCAAGAATTGGGAAAGAGGGCAGATAAATGGGTAAGAACCAGAGTTAAGCAAAAGAACCAGAACCAGAACCAGGGTGGTGACCAGAAGAAAACAGACCAGAAGGGTGGGGAGCAGAAAGCTAAAGACCAGAAGTCTTCAACAGGGCCCCAAACTGAGACAGAGGGTGGGTCCCAAACTTCCAAGAAGAAGAAGAAAGAAGGTCAGAAGAAACCCTGGTGTAAAACTTGTAAGAACACCTCTCACTGGACAAGTGAGTGTAAAAAGGGTGGAGCCCCCAACACTGCAGCCCCTAAGGCACCTGCACCCACTAGTACAGTTAGCAGTGTTGGTCCTCAAGCCAAGGGTTTAGTGGGAATCACTTTGGGAACTGAAGGAGATTCTGACCTAGTCAGAACCCTTACACAGGCTGTTCTGGTTTGTGAAGGGGACATAGATTTGACCCCTGACATAAGTCCCAGTAACCTGGGCAAATACAGACAGACACCTTTGATTAACAACAAAGTGGCTCAAGCTTACAGGGACACATGTGCCAGTGTCACCATGGTGACACCTAACTTTGTGGACCCTGGACAATACATGCCAGGCGATGATTACCTGGTGACCAATGCCAGCAATGTCACTACTACACATAGTGTGGCACTTGTTAACTTTTCCTGGGGAGGGGTAACTGGCCTAAAGAAAGTTGTGGTTAGTGCTGATCTCCCAGTAGAATGTTTGTTGGGCAATGACCTGGAGAACTCTCTATGGTCAGAAGTTGAGTACAGGACTCATGCAGAGATGTTAGGGATATCATCACATGTCCTTGCTGTGACCAGGTCACAGGCCAAAAAGTGCCTCTCTGAACCTCAGGTCTTGGATCCTGGAACAATGGACCAAGTACCTCCCAAGAAGAAGAACAGGAGGGTTAAGGCTGTGCCTTCCCAACTGCCTACAAGTGAGGATCAGGCTTCACAGGAAACTGATCTAGAGACCCCTGAAGGAACTGTCCCTGAAGAACTTGAACCTGATCAGGTTGAGTTTCTGGGGACAGGGGGACCTTCTAGGGCAGACTTGGGGCAGGCTCAGTTAACCTGTCCTTCTCTTGAACCCCTCAGACAGCAGGCTGCTGCTGAGGCTGCTGGGAATGCTCAAGGTGCCCATAAAGTATATTGGGACGATGGACTCCTTTATTCAGAGGCTAGAGACCCCAAGCCTGGTGCTACCAGGAGGTTGGTTATACCTCTGCAATTTAGGGGCTTCCTACTCACCTTGGCCCATGATATTCCTTTAGCAGGACACCTAGGCCAGAACAAGACTTGGGACAGGCTTGTCCCTCACTTTCACTGGCCTCACATGTCTGAAGACACCAAGGAGTTTTGTCGCTCCTGTGAAACCTGCCAAGCCAGTGGTAAAGCAGGTGGAACAACAAAGGCCCCCCTGATACCACTACCTGTGGTGGGGGTTCCCTTTGAGAGGGTGGGGATTGATATTGTTGGTCCAATGGATCCCCCTACAGCATCTGGGCACAGATTCATACTGGTGGTAGTGGATCATGCCACCAGGTACCCAGAGGCAATTCCCCTTAGGACCACAACAGCTCCTGTTGTGGCCAGGGCCTTACTTGGAGTTTTCTCCAGAGTGGGGTTTCCTAAGGAGGTAATATCAGATAGAGGTACCAACTTCATGTCTGGATATTTGACAGCTATGTGGAAGGAATGTGGTGTAAACTACAAGTTCACCACTCCTTATCACCCACAATGCAATGGGCTTGTTGAGAGATTTAACAAGACCCTAAAGGGCATGATTAAAGGATTACCTGAAAAGCTCAGGCGAAGATGGGACATCCTTCTGCCCTGCCTTTTGTTCGCTTACAGAGAGGTCCCTCAAAAGGGGGTTGGCTTCAGCCCCTTTGAATTGTTGTTTGGGCACCCTGTAAGAGGACCCCTGTGTCTTGTGAAGGAAGGATGGGAGTTACCTCTCAAAAAGCCTAAACAGGACATAGTGGACTATGTACTTGGTCTCCGCTCCAGGATGGCAGAGTACATGGAAAAGGCATCCAAAAACCTTGAGGCTAGCCAAGAATTACAAAAAGCTTGGCATGACCAAAAGGCTGTCCTTGTTGAATTTCAGCCTGGACAGAAGGTATGGGTGTTGGAGCCAGTGGCCCCAGCAGCACTCCAAGACAAATGGTCTGGACCCCATACAATTCTGGAAAAGAAGGGAGAGGTTACCTACTTGGTGGACCTAGGAACTCCCAGGAGCCCCCACAGGGTGCTCCATGTGAACAGATTGAAGGCATATGTCAGCAGGGCAGACATGGGCTTGCTCATGGCTACAGATGAGGGACAGGAGGAAGAGAGTGACCCTCTCCCAGACCTGCTCACTCAGAACCCTGAGGATGGCTCAGTTGATGGTGTGGCCTTAGGTGGCAGCCTCACTGAACATCAGCAACATGACTGCAGACAAGTTCTACAGGCATACAGGCATATGTTCTCATTGACACCCAGTCAGACTAACTGGTGTACACATGTGGTGGACACTGGTGACAGTCTTCCTGTAAAGAGCAAAATTTACAGGCAACCTGACCACGTCAGGGACTGTATAAAGACTGAGGTGCAAAAGATGCTGGAATTAGGTGTCATTGAGCCTTCAGAGAGCCCCTGGGCTAGCCCAGTGGTTCTGGTCCCCAAACCTCACACCAAAGATGGCAAGAGAGAGATGAGGTTCTGTGTGGATTACAGAGGACTCAATGCTGTCACCAGGACAGATGCACACCCTATTCCAAGGGCAGATGAGCTCATTGACAAGTTGGCTTCTGCCAAATATTTGAGCACATTTGACTTGACAGCTGGCTACTGGCAAATCAGGTTAGCTGAGGAGTCTAAAGCCAAGACAGCATTTTCTACCCCTAGTGGGCATTATCAGTTTGTGGTGATGCCCTTTGGTTTGAAAAATGCACCTGCCACCTTCCAAAGGTTGGTGAACCAAGTCCTCACTGGGTTGGATGACTTTTGTGCAGCTTATCTGGACGATATTGCTGTCTTTAGCTCCACCTGGGAGGATCACCTGATCCACCTGAAGGAAGTGCTTGAGGCTCTGCAGAAGGCAGGCCTCACTATCAAGGCAACAAAGTGCCAGATAGGGCAGAGCAAGGTTGTATACCTGGGCCACCTTGTAGGTGGAGGCCAAGTTCAACCACTGGAGAGTAAGATCCAGACCATCAAGGACTGGTCCCCTCCAACTACCCAGACTCAGGTCAGAGCTTTCTTGGGCCTGACTGGGTACTACAGGAAGTTTGTTAAGAACTATGGGTCCATTGTGACTCCTCTTAATGATCTGACATCCAAGAAGATGCCCAAAAAGGTTCAGTGGACAGAAATCTGTCAAAAGGCATTTGATGACCTGAAGAAGGCCATGTGCTCTGCACCTATCCTGAAGAGTCCTGACTACTCAAGAGAGTTCATTGTCCAAACAGATGCTTCTGAGTTGGGAGTGGGAGCAGTGCTTTCACAGCTTAATGTAGATGGCCAGGACCAGCCCATTGCTTTCATTAGCAGAAGGCTGACCCCCAGAGAGAAACGTTGGTCAGCTATAGAGAGGGAGGCCTTTGCTGTGGTGTGGGCCCTGAAGAAGTTGAGACCATACTTATTTGGCACTCACTTCAAGATTCAGACCGACCATAAGCCCCTCCTATGGCTTAATCAGATGAAGGGTGAAAACCCCAAACTACTCAGGTGGTCCATTTCCCTACAGGGGATGGACTTTACAGTGGAGCACCGCCCAGGGACGGACCATGGCAACGCAGATGGTCTCTCCAGGTACTTCCACTTAGAACATGAAGACACAACTGGTCAAGGTTAGTCTAATGTCCCTGCGTTTGGGGGGGGGTTATGTAGGAGAGTAGGGTCTGCTATCCTATGGTCACCCCAAATTTTTGCTTTTTGCTTCACTGGTTTCTGACTTAATGTGGCTGTGGGCCTGCTAATCAGACCCACAGCCTGCTGTTCTCTCTCTAAATTGATGCCCATGCACTCTAGGTGCATTACGAATTGGAACTGGTTCACCTTATGAGCCCCTGTAATAGTGCACCCTAGGTGCCCAGGGCATAGGTGTATCCAAGGCCTACCAGGGGCTGCAGCACGTATTGTGCCACCCCTGGCCTGGCCTCCATCTGTGACACAACTGGCTGATCACTCAGCTGGGGTAAGTCGGTGTAACCACCTCTTACTTAGGTACAGTATGTCTGTGCCTAACCCTAAACTGGACACATATGTTCCTATCAGCCACTCCTATGGAAGGCCTCATCAATCCTGGAGGCAGAGTGCTTGGAAATATGTGAGATGGTGCTCTGGCATGAGCTGAGCCTGTCTGCAGCTGTCGGGAACCACTCCCTAAGCTGTTCCGGGATATTGCCATACCATATACTCTTAAGTGCATTATAATCCTCGCGGTTAAATGCTATCTTTGGTTTGGCTTTATCAAAACATGTCGAGTAAGGTGTCATACGAATTGGAATACTATCCCCTCGCCAGTTCTGGCGACGGGGATAGCATTCCACCCTTCTAGAGGGACACGACATGTGTGTAGCCTTAACCCCGGTTAAAGTTAAACAGAGCCTCAGCTCCACAAAATGGACGCTGCCACCACAGACACAAGTCTGGCCTCCTGCTGCTGACCGAAACTCGGCAGATGGTGGCCTGGACAAAGGGTTTCCTGCCTTGGGAGGTGCGAGCACCACCCCAGACAGGATTTTGTGTATTAGGTAGGACAGGGCTGAAAAGAATCAGACATGCCCGGGGCACACAAGGTGTCCCCGTGCATAGGCCAGCCCAAACCGGTTCTGGGGCCTTCCAGCCCCAGTCCTGGCGCGGAGCTGGACAAAGGAAAGGGGGTGTAACCGCCCCCCTTCCTGGTTCCACCCAGAGGAGGGACCTAGTAGGTGATCCACCCCCAGTTTGGGAATAAGAGGGGGAGCAGTGCCATTGCACAGCAGATCATCCCGAAATCAACTTAAACTAAGAAGAAGACTGGACTTCGACATTCTGCTGCACAGAAGACTGAAGAAGAATCTCCCTTGTGGCCAAGGAGTGACCACCCTGTGAACACAGGTACCAACCAGCAACTCGACGTCTGCTTTGCCGCCGCCTCCCGCCGGAGCCCGAGCCCAGAGCCCGACAAGAACCAGATTCCCAGACCTCTCAGAGCCCGATCCACAGTCCCTGCAAAGAAGGGACCCGTGGAGGCACCGAGTGACGTGGGACCGGACCTCTTGGAAGACACTCGTAAAGCTGACTGCGCAGCTTCTGAGGCATCCTCGACGTTGTGCTTTGGGGACTGAGAACCCCCACCACCGAGCAGCCCTTGCACCGAAGATCAGCCCCCCAGCATCTCCACGATCTGCGTGGGGCCCTTTTGCACTGTGCCACTCGACGCGCCATCCCGGCCACTAGCCACGCGGCCAGCGGCCATCTTGGCGACGAACCCGAAGATTTAAACAGCAGGTCTGGTTGCTCCAGACCTACCCAAGCTCCTGTGAAAAGGAGCACTCGCTCTGACCTTGCTGGTCCGAGTGAACAGCATCTTTCAACTTCTGCGTGGCTTGCATTTGCCAAGGCCTGTTTGCTCCGATCAGGTCGCCGACACCGCCAACAGCGAGAAGCCTACGTGGGACAGCTCGTGACCGACTCCTGGACGTCCTCGACCCCGGGTATCCACGTGGCTGCAGAAAGAAGCTACCCGACAACGCCTGTTTGCACCCGACATCGCCTGGTTCCAATCTGGTTCCACGGTAGTCACTGGCTAGTGACTTTGAACACTGTCCCCTCTGCTTTCAGGTCTTCAACTCTTCAGATCCACCCTTGGATCCACCGGAACTCTTCTCATCGAGCCGCCTGCAGCATCTCCTGCTCCAAGCACCATCGACCAGCGTGACGAAACCCGACACATCTTCGACCCTGTGCACCCGCTTCCTGTGGGTGAGGTAACTCAGCTCCGCCGGTGCTCCTGCACTGGTACACATCCCAAGGGCCTGTGTTTTAAGTTTCAGCTCCGTAGGTCACTCGGAAGGTTCCTAACTTTCTAACTTTGTGCTTTTTACGCACCATAGACTTTGTATTGAGAAGTGCGTGCACTTTGAACACTGCACCCGAGTCCCGTGGGCCTTTCCCGACTTAGTTAACTCCAGTCTCGAATAGCTCCAGCGATTCCCAAGGCCCTAGGCCTCTTCACTTTCCTTTAGGTATCTCTTATACCACTTATTTAGTATATGGTTTAGGTGGCCCCTAGGGCTCATCCATATTGTGCAACTTTTGTGTATTTTAAACTGTCTTGTGATTTAACGCTTGTGCTTCTGTGCTCATAAAGAGTCCAGGGGATTTTAATAGTTAATAAATCAATATATATTTTCAATATATATCTGTGTGGTGTCCCTTTCATTTGGTATTCAAGGGGGTTGTGTATGGTATAACAGCTGGCTTCACATGCCTTTCAGAGTTTAGCCTAAGACTGCTTTGTCCACGTTACCACTAGGATAACTGGTCTACAAGGTTGAATTACAACCATCATCATAAGGGTTGCTTGGCATGGTACAAAGTGATCACTAGAATTAGTGAGCATTATATACCAGGCCAACTTCTCACAACGGAGTTGCCTAAAAACTCAGTGGAATTACTCTCTGCCCTAACTATGCATGCAGGCAGCAGACCTGGAGGGTTCCTGACCCCCAGCTGTGAGAAGTTAGCCTGGCATATGATGTCCGCTGGTTCTAGTGGGCACCTTGCACCAGTTTAATGGACCCTTATTGATGGTGGTTGTAAAGTCAACCTTATAGAAAGCTAGCCTAGTGGTAGCATGAACCAGCAGTCTTCAGGCTAAGACTTCAGTAGGCGAGTTAAGCACGTTGTTTTACCATATAAAATCCCTTGAATACCAAATGAAAGGACACCACACAAGGTATATATTAAATATATATGTATTTAATCTAAACACAACCCCTCTGCTCTCTTTATGAGGTCAGAGGTAAAAATACAATACAAGTCGCACAGTTAATATACAATAAGTTGCACAGTATACTTTTAGCCCTAGGGGCTTCACAAACCATATACTAAGAAAGTGGTATAAGTATCACGTGAGAGTTAGAAAGCAGGTCTAGGACCTGTAGAATCGATGGGGCTACACTAAGCAACCAAAGGTTAGGAAGTAGGAGACCCACGGGAGCTGCGAGCAGAGTGTAAACACAGGCACGGCTTCCAATTGACTTTCTATGGAGTTCGTAAAGGTTACAAAGTTACAGTTTAGGGACACTACTGGATAGACTAGGATGGAACCCTTTTAAACTAGGACACTTCGAGAGTCAAGACCCACGGGAGCACCGGAGTACTCGTGTTACCTCACCCAGGGAAGCCGGGTGCATAGGTGTCTTTTCGTGTCGGGTTCCGTCGTCGTTTTCTATGGAGAGCTGCAAAGAAGTGCTGCAGGCGACCAGAGGAAAAGTGTCCGGGTGGATCCAAGGGTGGATCGGAGATGTGAAGAACCTGAAAGCAGAGGGGACAGACCAGGAAGGAACCAGGAAGGAACCAGGCGATGTCGGGTGCTTTAAGGTGAAGAAGGTGAGTTTGTCTCTTCAGCCACGAGGTCCAGGAGGCATCGGCGATGACCAGGAGCTGGAATCGAGCTGTCCCATGATGGATCTAGATGACTGCAGCATCGGAATCCGGATTGGACCCAACAAGCCTTGGCAACCGCAACCCACACAGGATGTCGAGATTGGCTCAGTTGCAGACCATCAAGGTCTGCGGCGCATGTCCTTTTTAGGGAAGCTGGAGCTGGCCTAAAGCAACTAGGATCGCAAGTTAGATTTAAGATGACATCTTCAGGCGGCTCACTAGCCAACGGGCAAGGAACCGGGAAGACACGTTGAGCACAAATGTAAAGGCGGGGCCCAAGGGACACTCGCGGAGTGTGGCGGCCTGAGCTTCAATGCAAATGGTGCTCTGGGCTGGGGCTTCTCGTACCCCAATGTACAACTTACTGAGGTTTCAGGAAAGGAGTGCAGGTAGCAAAATGCAGGATGTCCAAGATGTCCGGTACAACGTCTCTCGTGTCCGCCACGTGACTCAGCTTTGCTGTGGATGTGGGTCGGGGTCAGAAAAGTCTGAAAGTCCAGTTCTTGAGTTGCAGAGTCTTCGGGTCCTGATGGGAGCCTTGAAACTGCAGACCAGCTGTTGGTGCCTGTTTGCACAGGGTAGTCACTCCTTGACCACAAGGGAGATGTCTTCCATCTTCCAGTCAGAATGGAATGTCGAAGGTCCAAAATATGTTTTTCAAAGATTCGTCTAGGATAATCTAAAATCCTGGGAACACAGCTCCTATACTTATACTAGAAAGGGGCTGGATCACCTGACTACTAGGTCCCTCCTATGGGTGGACCTGAGAAGGGGGTGGTTACACCCCTTTCCCTTTGTCCAGTTTCATGCCAGAGTTGAGGCTGGAGTGCCCCAGTAACTGGTTTGAACCGGGCTATGCATGGAGCACCTTGTGTGCCCCAGGCAGTGTCTAGATGCATTCACTGAATGCAGCCCTCCCTGCCCCAATACACAAAACCTCTGTCTTGGGAGGCGCTGGAACCTCCCTGGACAGGAAACCTATTGTCCAGGCTGCCCTTGCTGGGGTTTCCCCCAGCAACAGGAGGTCAGACTCGTGTCTGTGGCAGCAACATCCATTTTGTGATGCTGAAGCTCTGTTTAACTTTAACCGGGTAAAGCAGTAACTTACATGTCTTTTCCCTCTAGAAGGGTGCAATGCTACCCCGCCACCAGAATTGGCGGGGGTAGTATTCCAAAGTGTTTGACACCTTACACGACATGTTTTGATAAAGCCAAACCAAAGTTAGCATTAAACATAAGGATTATAATGCACGTAAGAGTATGTGGTATGGCTATATCATAGAGCAGCTATAAGGAGATGGTTCCGAAAGCTGCAGAGGGGCTCAGCTCATGCCAGAGCACCCTCTCACATAAAACCAAGCACTCTGCCTCCAGGATTGTCAAGGCCTACCATAGGAGTAGCTTATAGGTGTATATGTGTCTCTATGTAAAGGTAGATATAGGTAAACTATATCTCAGTAAGCGGTGATTACACCACCTTACCCAGGCTGTATGAGCAGACCTGTGGTGTCAGTTTGGAAGGCAAACCTGGGGTGGCACAATACATGCTGCAGCCCCTGGTAGGCCTAGGGTGCACCTATGCCCTGGGTACCTAGGGTACACTATACAGGGGCTCACAATGGTGACCCAGTAACCAATCTGGTATGCACCTAAAGTGCATGGTATCAATTTAGAGAGAAAACCTGGGCTGTGGGTCTGATTAGCAGGCCCACAGCCACACTAATGTCGAAAAATCAGAGAATCACAGCAAAAAGTGGGGGTGACCATAGGAAGCAGACCCTACTCTCCTACACCAGCCTGCCACCTGCTTTACAGCTTACCTGGATATGGCATTCTCTGTGTCCGGGCTGTCCTCCTACGGTCTCCTCATCCTCGGCGGTGCAAAACTCCTATGTTGCACAAATTGGGAGGACTGCGCATGCGCACACACGCGCGCCTGAGCAGCCCTGCGGTGTAGGAGTTTTGCACTGCCGAGGATGAGGAGACAGCCCTGCAGCGTAAGTGTTTTGCACCACCAAGGACGTGGAGACAGCCAGGAGGAGGACAGCCCAGGCACGGAGAACACCAGATCCAGGTAAGAGACTCCTTATTTTCTCTTCTAGGGGTGGGCGGCAGGGGCAAACTCCGCCACGCCGCGGAATCTGAGTTTTTGCCAAACTCCACTTACCCAGCAAAGAGCAAAATTGGCAAAACTCTGCAAACTCCACTGGCAGAGCAGAGTTCACCACTTAACCCCCGCTTCTGACACCTTCAGTCATGCGGTTATAGATGTAACAGAAAAACTGCAAGCACCAGAATGCAAACCGCAAATCAATTCATACTCACATGTAACAGAGCGAGGACCTTGGTGCCTCTTTGCAGACATTCGTCCTACCTCCGACTCCGCGTGACTCCAGACACAGGTGTATAACATGGAGAACTGTCCTGGCATTGAGTCGCCTCACTGTGAGTCAATGCTCAGGAGATTTGAGTTATGACCCTTTTGCAAGGTTTGTTCCCATGGTCAGTAAGGAAGCAGGTAGACTGACATTGGGCATCTGTAAGTGGGCGCGGCACCCACCGCCTGGCCGACTAATTTTTTCCTAACATGCTATGATCCTACAACTCTTTCTCGTGCCTTCTTCTCAAAAGCATATTGAGCCGGGCCCTTGAGCATTAACTGTTGCCGCAGGTTCACTGGGCATCTGTGCTGCTCACAAAGCCCTACCATGTCAACTTGCATCTTCTCATTAGATGCCCAGAATGGGTGTAGTGATGTGATGTATCTCTGTATGCATGGGCGGAGGAGCCGTGATGTAGAACGTTGAGTGTGGATGCTGTGAGAATGTGATGACGCATGGAATGCCGATGTCTATGTGCCCTGGTCAGCCTGGGAGTGATTGCAGGCTTGTCACTTCACATAGTTGTGTTATCATGTAACACACTGTTTGGACACTCAACACAGAGTCTCCTGGTGAAGAGATCTATCAGACAGTGTACTGTGAGGTGATGTGAGCAGGAAACCACTCTCCATGGTATGTTTCCAGCTCATCCTGCAGCCTTCCCACAGTAGGACTACATAGAGGCCTGTAAATCAGCCCTGATCAAAGGAAGCTGCTCTTTAGTTTAGAGTTGAAGGGAGAAGGGAGCCTTAACAGGACCTATTAGACTGTGGCTGTAACCTAAAAGCCTAACATGAAATAAAGAACTTAGCTCCACCAGAGAGGCTACAGACATTTGTGTGAAGACTGCTCTTCAGCTACAATAATGTATAAGCGGATAACGATTACCACTACGACCATTTAGGGCCTGCTCTTCACTCACAAACCCTATATAAGCCATAGTTTTACTCTTATTCAGTCATTACTCTGTTTCTCATGGGTATGTTCTAAGCCTTTTGAGGGCTCTCCTAGAGACAGCTTTAGCTGTGTCCCAGCCTCATGTTTTCCAAAAAGTACATAATAAACATACACACATTGTGAGGAAAGCGATTTGTTATATGGTGTGGTCATCCAACCCCTCCGTGTAATAAATTCACAAATCCGTCTCGGGTCAGGTCAGGTTAATTTGCAAGCCTTCAGCTCAACTTTGGATAGCTGTGGGTTAGAGCAGCTAGGCTTTGTCAAAGGAACAAGTGCAAAGCATTCAGAAGTATCTGAAGAGTTGACCTAGAAAGATACACTACACAAAGAAAATCTGACAGCAATTTATGAAAGTGTTTTATGAATTTTTTGACACTAATATTAACAAAATCCTCCAGAGGGCACAACAGGCAATGTAGTGGTCCTGATGCAAAACCAGTCTATCTGCTCCCTCACTCTTAGATTTGTCTCCATTCTCACAATCCCCCATGATTGTCCTTGGTCTCAAGGTTATCATCTCTTCACAAAAGAATGTTGAGTATCATCTCCAGCACAACTAGACTACCCATAGTGGAGTGGTGTGGCTCACTGGTTAGAGGCGGCAGACCCGGAAGCAAAAGACGGCCCGGGACCAGGGTTCAATTCCCGACACGGCAGGGTCGTGGACCAGGGTCAGCCGACTCGATAATTCTCGCCTCGGTGCCGACTCTAACCAGAGATCACACTCGGCAACTCTGGGCATTAGCTTGCCTCATCTCCACAACGGCCCCCCACATACGCCGGGGATGCCTGGTTTCACCTTCGAGATATCCAGTAGGGACCATCTCACAGGGAAAGCCAGGACGGGCTCCCCAGCGGTCTACAGTGCGGAGATACCCCATGTGGGGTGATTCAGGCGCTTTACAAGACATCATTACATTACATTACATGAGGCATGCTACTACTTTACTGCCTAAAACTAACCTTTCATGACAGTCTCTCTGAAAAGCCCACATCTTGACAGTGTATTGTGGGTTGAGCTGGCGGACTCTGCCCTGATGCAGGTACAGGATGTGATGATCTACCTCCACGTTAACATGACCAGACCACATATCTGCATGGTGCCCACCCTTTCATTTTGCACTGGTGGTTGATTGGCTAGAAATGAAAGGTTAGAGGCAGATGCTCCATTGCATCCAGCCCTGGGAGCTTCTAATTCCTTTGGGACAATCTTTCATCCTAATTCAGGAAATCTCTGGAAGGAACCATCCGTGTTTCTGTAGGCTCCTTCGCACTGGTACAAATCCTGGCGCTGTAGATATTTTAGCTCCCAGAGCACTTTCCTACAGGCCATTCTAAAACCAACCCTTCAGCTTCAGGATTTTTTTCAGATTTCCAGAAAGCTTTTTAAGTGACTCATGTTAACCTAGTCTCTTTCCTCCTGCCTTATAGCCAATCAGGAGTCCGTAATGTGGTTTGCTTTTTATTATGTGCAATATACGTTGGCATGTTGGCTTGCCTATGTCACCTTGCAAGCTTCATGCAGGTTAAAATATGTCTGTGGTTGTTGGCCATCTATGACATAATGTCAGTCATTAAGGGACATAGACACTCTTAAAAGTGTAAACTATTATGAGAATTTGTTGGAAATAAATGTATACTAAATATTAAGCGTTTCTCAGTGAAAATGAGCATACTCGCATCTTTTGCCTACAGATAGATTAAGAGCTACAACCCCTTGATGGAGGGCAACAGGAGGGGGCATAGAATCTCACTGGGATGATTGTTCTTTCCTGCACATTATGGTGCAGTGATTGGAGCAGTTTTCTCTACTCACTATAACATTGCAGGTGCTTTAGTGGAGAAGGATGAGTAAAAATGTAAATTGATACTTGTATAGGCCACTACTCACCCGCAAGGGTCTCAAGGCGCTTGTACGAATACCGCTGTGGAACCCGTCCTGGCTTTCCCTGTGAGGCGTCCACTCCTGGGCACCCCCAGGGTGAAGGCCAGGCATCCTTAGCGTTGTGGGGGCCGTTGTGGAGATTAAGCAAGCTATTGCCCAGAGTTGCAGAGTGGGACTCTATGATTAGAATAGGCATCGAGGCGAGAATGATCAGGTCCGTGGAATTTTTGAGCCCAAGACCCGCCGAGGCGGGGAATTGAACCCTGGTCCCGGGCTAGACCTCTGCATCAGGGTCTGCCGCTCTAATCATTGAGCCACACTTCTCCTAGTAAGGGTCTACTTTCAGAGACCTCCCATCCTATACCACAGCTATCTTGTTGAACCATCTTATTGTTAGGAGCATCTGGTGGTCCAGTGGAGAAGATGGGTCATCAGTCACATTGCTTGGGTTTAATTCATCGTGATGTGTCCAGTATGCCGCGGCTCGGTGTGTGCCTCATCCGAAGAACAGGCAGCGAGACGCCCTTATCTGGACAGACAGATCCTGCTTAATTGAGCTGATGTGCCCTGTGTATAAACAGATGGCTTCTTTAAATCAATTATATCTTATTTGTGTAATGGGGAATGATTTTCTGACAGATAGCATGGGGGGGGTGAAATGACGTGGTAGAGGGAGCTTTTTCAGGGTCAGTCGCCCATCTTCTTGACAATAGTTGCATTTGGCGGTTGTGAACTGAGGTGGCGTGCCCGGCCGCGTCACGTCTAGCCGGCGCTGAGTTGGTAACGTGCCCCTTGCTGTGATTGGTTACATTTAAAAGCTGGAATGAAGATAGTAGTAGTGGCAACAAGGTTCATAAAGGGGATTTTTCAAATGCAGGTTCTTCTAAATATTGAAAGGATAAGATGTCTATAAGTAGATCAGCATATGAATTCCAGAAAAGACTATGTTTTGGACGATGCACGTACTAAAGGCAGAACCTTCAGGTCAGACTTTATGATCAGTAACTCAGAAAGTGAGCCGGCAGTACTCACGAACAAGGGTCAGCCTTGTTCAAAATTGTACCCGTTGTGAAAGGCTAGATCTGAGTTGCATATGATTGGCTCAGCCAGACTGTCTACTGTCCTTGGCGAACCCTGTGGTTGGGAGCACAATGATCGCAAGTCATAGTGGAGGACAGGCCCGGACTGGCCATTGCAGGCACCGGGCAATCCCCCGGTGCCCCGCAAGGGTGGGGGCCATTTTTTGTTACAGGGCTGTGCGTTGCTGCAAAAACGACCCTGTAACAAAATCGGCCGAAAACCGGACCTGGCAAAGGGGGCGGTCACATCCCCCCCCCCCTCCCCCCCCCCCCCCCCCCGGGGGTGGGGGTCGAGCCCAGCCATTTGCCAGGGCTGGTTTTGGTTCCCAGTCCGGCCTCGGTGGAGGATGTTTTCCTCTAGAGTTGTGTGGTCTTGGCCCCACCTGTGCTGCACAGTCATAGCTCAATCCTGTTGTGTATTCTGGGCACAGCATGGGGCCAACTTTTTAATGCCGCCCCCTCCCACCCCCTAGTGAAAAAAATCAAATTAATCGGGCCGCCCTCTGAATTTTTCACAATTATTCTATTAAATTTGCAATGTTTATAAATGGTTCAACTTAAAACAAAATATATTTAAACATTGCAGTTGAATTGTTACCATTCTAAAAATGCAACCAAATATGATTGCTAAACATACTAATCTGGTCAGGCAGGCTTTACTAACGTGTAAAAGTATCCACGGTGTGATTATTGGAAATGGAAGTGGAAGATTTGAAGAAAATTTGGAGTTCTTTCCCTTTGGCACATACTCCCAGCTAGCATATAAATGACAAAAGATGTTAGTGATGGCCCATTACACAGCGGCTTACTGCCGCTCATCCCCCCCCGCTTAAAACAAAGCACTGCTATCAGCATAATGCTTCTTTGGGCCAGGGCCCGCCCCTCTGAGATCACTTGAGGCTGCCCTGGGGGCGGGGGGCTTGCCCCCAGTTTGAAGACCCCTGGTGTACAGTTTTGGTACTGCACAGGTGTGGTCTATCGTAGACTATCCTTAGGGGGGGTCTGGTATTGTTTCAGTTTATTTACATGTTTTTGAAGATGAGTTCCTTCTGATGTTGTCCATTTCAGGCTTCTAAGTTTGAACAAGCCTTCCATCTTGCTACTAGTTTGTGCAGAAGTGTGGCTCACTGGTGAGAGCTGCAGACTCTGAAGCAGAGATCAGGCCCGGGACCAGGGTTCAAGTCCCGACGAGGCAGGGTCTTGGGCTCAATGTCCGCGGACTAGATAATTGTCACCTCAGCGCCTACTCTAATCATGGGTCCCACGCTGCAACTCTGGGCAATAGCTTGCTTAATCTCCACAACGGCCCCAATAACACTGGGATGCCTGGCTTCACCTTGGGGGTGCCCAGGAGGGGCACCTCACAGGGAGAGCCAGGAAGGGTTCCACAGTGTTATACAGCGCCGGGACGCCCCGTTGCTGGGGCAGCTGTGCGCTTTACAAGTATACTACATTTACATTTACATTTGCATGTGACAACTAGAGTGAGGCCTGCCTGGCAATTGTGGTTGTTTGTGGCCTCCCAGGGACCATGTGATCGATGAACAATGCACTTTCTATTCAGCATCATTTCCATCTCTTTCCTCCACACTGCTCAACACAACTTTGGGTTAAACTGAGAGTATTCCAACCGAGGGCAGTGCTCAAATGTACCACATGTCTGTGTTGACACTACACAAGACACCCGGCATGAATGAATGAACTCACCCTCGCTGTGGGGTTTAAACTCAGCCTTCAGCAAATGGCCGATGTGATGTATGCAAAGCAAACTTTGCGTCGGGTCTCCGATACACCTGGCCGAAGCAGTCCTGACCCCGGAACCTCCAAACATGGGTGAAACATAAACATTCATCATTTACACCACCCAGTGTATCTATGCATCAAGTCCAGAAGTTAACCACATGCGTGCGGGGGTTATTTTTGCGCTACGCGGCTTTTTTCCAAAAGCCGTGTTAGATGACGAGCTCTGCTCGTCATCCGCACACTACCACCGTGGCTGATGACGAGCTTAGCTCGTCATCAGCATCGAAGGGGTTAAAGAAAACATCTAGAGCAGCTTAAAATAACCCCTCAAGTATATACCAAAGAAATGCAGGTAAAATGAGCCTGAGCAGGACCTTAAGAAATACCATGTTAGAGAAGATAAAGTTAGCACGTGTAGGAGAAGTTAGAACCTACAGCAAGGGTCAGGCCAGCTCACAAGACACTGGGGACACTTTGCAGTCAGATCCCTGTGGAGGAGGGAGCCTTGCAACAAGAAGCAATACTCACACGCATCTCAGCTTGCTTTTGTTCTTTGTTGACAATATTCATCTCAACCTTTGTGGCTGATGTAATTAATAGAAATATCTGCTCAGTGCTGGTTGACATAGGCACGAGGAGTATGCGTAAAGTAATCCCATTCTGTCAGACCCTCAGGCTCCTGCTTATTTTCATATGTGAAGGGTACATTGGTTGCCTTTTTTGTGGGCTAGAGTGCTTGAATTAATGTTAGCCACTGGTAATTACTCCGACCGCATCTCAATCCATTGTTATTTTGCACACCATGCCAGCTCAGATTGGACACCATTATATGCAAATCAGTCTTGGCCCTGCTCCAATGCAATGGTAACAATGCAGCCTGAACTGCCAGGCCAGGTCCTCCCTGAAAAGGGACACAAGCAACCTAGGAACTGTTTCCCCATAGTTAGGGCTCATCAGCTGGGAATAGCTTGGTTCTAGTGACACAGTCTGGGCGTGCCCGTCCCCAGTGTTGACCTAGTAAAAAAACATAAGGGTGAGGGCCCTCGTCAGGAGGTCACCACAGCTTGCACCACCCACTGCTGGTGCTGCCAATGATAGTACCTACACAGCTACTAACTATCACACTGCTGCAAGTGTTACATTTGAGACTGTTTGAGGACCCCAAAGCTACAAGGATGGCTTGGGCGGCTGGCATTAGTTGTTTTTGATGCATAATGAATTAATATACAACTGTTGTTCGGCTCATTTTTTTTAAATGCATAAACAGCGCCACCATGTGGCTGCTGCCATAAGTGCCGGTGTTGACAATTAAGTGCCAGTGCCGAGCAACGGAAACCACCGGCTCAAATTCAGCACTGCCCGTCCCACTTAGGGTATTATATGAAAGTATACGAAAATGTGATGAATGGAATGTTTGACTTAATCTCAACCACTGGAAATTACTCAAGGCTGCATCCAAACCAATCGTTACTTTGCACACCATGCCATGGGTATACTTGATTGTATACCTGTTGCAAATTACACTTGGGCAAATGTAACACATTGTATAAGGGCTCTCTGAATGCGGTTCAATAATGGTCCCCTCATTTACCGCACTGGTTAGAATGAATATGGAATGTCTCTTCTGCATGTTTGGCATAGCCCACCGGCACTTGGCCATATTGGACATTGCTGTGCTGACACAGTGCCTGCTGGGCTGGTCATCCTATGTACTTTCTCTTTCAGGTAGGATTGTAAGGCATTTGGTGCACTGGGCATGGCCCCCTGAAACCTATATGCACTGTGCACCGTTCCCTTGTCATTGTTTGTGGAGGGCATCATTCCCCTGGAACTGTTTCTGGAGTGCACGCTACCCCTGACACTGTTTCTGGAGGGCACATTACCCCTGACACTGTTTCTGGAGGGCACACTACCATTTGCACTGTTTCTGGAGGGCACACTACCATTTGCACTGTTTCTGGAGGGCACATTACCCCTGGCACTGTTTCTGGAGGACACGTTAACCATGGCACTGTTTCTGGAGGGCACATTATCCAGGGCACTGTTTCTGGAGAGCACATTACGCCTAGCACTGTTTCTGGAAAGCACATTACCCCTGGTACTGTTTCTGGAGGGCACATTAACCCCTGGCACATATTCTGGAGGACACATTGCCCCTGGCACTCTTTCTGGATGGCATTATTCCCCTGGCACTGTTTCTGGAGGGTACATTAACACTGGCATAGTTTCTGGAGGGTACATTGGCCCTGGCACTGGTAGATTTTGGCACCCCAGTGAGCTGTCTTTGCTTCACTTTACTCTGCTATAAGTGGGCCCAGCGGCCCATTGCCCCACCGGAAGTGTAGCTGCCTGGCCGGCATCCAGTGCCCTGTGGGGAGGCTGTGCGTGCTCCTCTGCAGTGGACTGACTCTGACGCCTGCTGAGATCCTCTTTGGAAGATAAGAGCCATTTAAATGTAATTACTTGAAATCATCTTGCGCGACTGCGCTGGGCCAATGCTGCGTGAGTGACTCCTCGCCAGGGACTCGCGCTCTTTTCTGGCGGGGGTGGTTGGATGGGGGCGCACCGTGATTCTAGTTGGACTTTTGATTGTAATTGATTTCTCTCTTTTTTTTTTTTTTACAATAAAGGTTTAGCCACAAGAATAAATTGCAGAATATTTGTAGTATAGAAAAGGCATGCTTGGTCTTGTCTCATTTTTTTCCTTCGGCCCATCCCTTTTGGTTGTTCTCAGGGTGGGCTATGCCATTATAATTCCTAAACGCCCACCTGATATGTGTTTTTTGTTTTTTTTAGAGTTTTATATAGTGTGCACTAGACCCCAGACATCGGGTATCAGAGCGCTTTACATGAGCACCAGTTTCGTTACAGATGGACACATTCATTTTTGTTAGACACGGGGAGATTAAGTGATTTGCCAGGAATCACAGGATTTTGAGCGTCGTTGCTGAGATTCGAACCCGGTTCCCCAGCTTCGAAGTTGATCGCTCTTACCGTAAGGCTACATCCTCTCCCAAATGTGCTGTGTGTTGCAGTTAAGCGGTTCCTCATCTCAGGAGCGGGTTATTTATGGGCGTCAATTCACCAAAATGTCTGGGGTAGTGGAAGTGACATCACATGCCGTTTGACGTTTAGTTTCACCCACACATTCACACATACACACACTGCCTCTCGCATAAACACACTCACCCACAAGCATGCACACAACATATAATTTAAAGTAGTTTTTGCTTACCCCAGCTGACCAGGAGAGTCATATTCCATTTCTCACTATAATAGTGAATCATGTTATATGATTCACTATTACTGTAATAAACTAATTGACAGAAAACAAGGCAAGTGGAGCCCCAGCTGATGTCCCTAAGAATGAGCTACCCTTGTGTTCCTGCCACCTAAGAGGCCAGGAGTCGCAAAGGCAGTACCAGGGGTTGTAATGGGCAAGCCAGTAGTCACAGTTGCAACCCCTGGCGACCCCTAAATAACGTCCCTAAGGTTATTGCTATTCCAGGTGCTCATCCTACCGGGACCCTTCTTACGGTGTTCTCCACCCAAAAGGATACTCCTGTCCAGTTACGTTTTTCTATACCGTGACCCTTGAGCGCACCCTCTTTGGTTACTCTATTTAGTTATACTCCAGTGTCAACTATATGGATTTTCTTCTTCAGTCTTTCTTTGGACATCACACCACCCACCATATTCAGTTTATTAGGTCTGTCTGCATAACCTATCGTTACCAGTTCTGTAAAAATATACACAGACTGGGCCTTGGCCTCAACCAGAGGAGTATTACTCTCCTGCCTAATGCTATTGGCTGTTTGGTACATCATACCACCTCCTAGGGAGTGCTGGCACCACTATGCATGAGGGGCTATTATACCTCTCAAAAGTACACTATGTTTTGGGCCCCTCAAAAGCACACTGAATTTTGACATAAACCCGGCCCCAGGAACAATTAGTTGTTTTTGTTGTCACTAATTTATAATATAAACTAGTTTCCCGTCCCGACGTTGTCTGAGTATGAATTGCTGCCGGCCAGTAGTATATTGTTTTGTACCATTTCGTTTTGATAGCATTTCTTATCTGTGACAGGCCTGTGAAATGCTCCGATTCACAGTGCACTGCTGATGCACTTAAGAGTGCGCGTTCAGTAGTGTGTGAACTCGAGTTTCCCTAATTTATTTTTCCTTGAAATATTATATAGCGCGAACTCGACAACATGGACTGAGCACAATTTACATTACAGAAGAACACATTCATTTGTGGTAGGCACGGGGAGACAAAGCGATTTGCCTGGAATCACAGGATGTTGAGCTGATGCCAAGATTCGAACGTAGCTCCCCAGCTCTAAAGTTCGCAATTCTAGAACTTGTGGCGGGAGCTGTGTCAAAAAGTGTATGTCGGTGCTGGCCATCAATGAGAGAGACCTGTGCATTTTTCAAATGGGTGGTGAAAAAATATGAGTATGTTGCTGGAGATGTGGGCCGCCGTGCCACCAATGTACTTACCGGGGGAGTGTAAACACCCATTATTCCGCAACTTTCTTTCCGCGTACCATTACTCCGCATACTTTCATTACGAAAGTACCATGACTCCGCAATGCCATTATAACGCATGGCATTACAGTTGATATGCTTTTACCACGCATACATATACAAGGAAATTCGTTGTAAATGCATGAATGGTAAAAGCATGTTTTTTTTATAAAAATGTTTGGATAAGATAAGTATGGGTATAGGGGTATAAGTTTAGGGGTACTGAGGTATGTGTTTTGGGTATTTTAAGGGTTCAGATATAGTTTTGGGTTATGGGGTACAGGGTTTTTTTTAGGGTTCAGGGCTAGGTTTGGGGTACAGGGGTATTTTAGGGTTCAGGGGTAGGTTTGGATTTTGGGGTACAGGGTTATTTTTAGGGTTCAGGGCTAGGTTTGGATTTTGGGGTACAGGGGTATTTTTATGGTTCAGGGGTAGGTTTGGGTTTTGGGGTACAGGGGTATTTTAGGGTTCTGGGGTAGGTTTGGGTTTTGGGGTACAGGGGTATTTTTAGGGTTCAGGGGTAGGTTTGGGTTTTGAGGTACAGGGGTATTTATAAGGTTCAGGGCTAGGTTTGGGTTTTGGGGTACAGGGTTATTTTTAGGGTTCAGGGCTAGGTTTGGGTTTTGGGGTACAGGGGTATTTTTATGGTTCAGGGGTAGGTTTGGGTTTTGGGGTACAGGGGTATTTTAGGGTTCTGGGGTAGGTTTGGGTTTTGGGGTACAGGGGTATTTTTAGGGTTCAGGGGTATGTTTGGATTTGAGGTACAGGGGTATTTATAGGGTTGAGGGCTAGGTTTGGGTTTTGGGGTACAGGGGTATTTTTAGGGTTTAGGGATAGGTTTGGGTTTTGGGGTACAGGGTATATTTATAGGGTTAAGATGGGTTAGTGTTTAAGGGTGTTGGGGTATTTTAAGGAGTAAGGGTGGGTTATGATTATGGGGTGCAGGGGTATTTAAAGGGAGAAGGGTGGGATTAGCACATGATATGAGACATGGCATGAAGGGCGGAACGTACCACACGCCCCCAGCGTTTGTCACGCCCACAGCACAACACAGACACGCCCACAAGGGTCTACTTTGCTGGCACGGTTCTTTTACCTTTTAAATGCATACGGTGGGCGTCTGCATAGCCTATGTCCTTCTGCTGCAACTGCCCTTTCCAACGCTATATTGGGTGTTGTGATTGGTGCTGTGGTTCCTGAGATTACCCGCCTCAAAAGTTTGGGCTGTCTCTTTATTATATTAGTATGGATGTACAATCTATCAATTGCTTAGCTCCCATAGGCTTCCCTTCCTCTTCCTCATGGACCAAGTACTTGTGTTCTTCCTCGTCTTTGTTTTTCCTCACCTTTTTGCAAAGCACTACTTTTATTCCTGCACCTGCAATGTGCTTTCCTACTTTTACCATAGGTGTACAGCTTTTTTATGTTGTTTCACCATATCTGCTCTCCCTATTGATGCCTTAGTTACTTACACCCACAACTGTAGTACTCTATGCAACTCTACGCTACATCATTCTACATCACTCCCCTCAACTCATTGCTCCACTTTACTCTACACTGCTCTACTCTACATCACTCCACCCCACTCTATGCCACTCCATTCTGCTCTATTCTACTCCGCTCTACTCTACACCATGCTACTCTACGCCACTCTACTCCACAAAATGCCACTTTACGCCAATCTACTCTACACAACTCTTCACTACCACTCTGTCATTCCACTCCACGTCACTCTACTCCATTTTACTCAACCCCACTCAATGCCACTCTACCCAATTCCACTCTACTCCACACCACTCAATTTCACTTTACACCACTCTACTCTACATCACTTCTCTCCACACAATGCCACTCTATGACACTCAACACCACTCCACTCTACACCACTCCACTTTACGCCACTCTACTTTTTCCACTCTACTTTATGCCACTCCACTTTATGCCACTTCACTCCATGCCATTCTATGCCACTCCACTCTATGCCACTCCTCTCAATTCTATGTTACTCCATGCCACTCTACTCTATGCCATTCTGCTCCACTCCACGCCATGCCACTATACTCCACCCCACTCTACTCCATGACTTTCTACGCCCTTCGACTCTCCTTTGTGCCACTCTACTAAACAAGGTGCCACTCTCCGGCACTCTATGCCAATCCACTCTACGCCACTCCACTGTATCCCACTCTTCTCCATGCCGCTATACTCTACACCACTCCTCTCCACGCCCCACCATTCTATTCTGTGCCACTCCTTGGTACTCTATGCCCTGTGACTCTATGCCACTTCACTCCTCTGTATGTCACTCTACTCTATGCCACTATAATCTATACCACTCCTCTCTACACCACACCACTCTACTCTATACCACTCCATTGCACTCTATGCCACTCCACTCTACGTTACTCTACACCACACCAATTCACTCTATACCAATCCACTCTGCACCACTCTACTCCACGCAACTCTACTTCTACTGTATGTCCCATTACTAAATTTCAGCCATACTCAACAGCAGCCATGCTGCTGTACACTATAGCTACATGACATTGGCAAAGCCAATAGATCTCACATAGGCAACGCCTATTGGCTCAGCCAAAGCTTTTTACTTCTTTCTCTTTACCACCTTATCCATATATCCTGTAGGGCATCCTGTTCAGTTGGTTATCTGTGTACCTGATGGGGATCCATTTAATTTGTTTCCCCATGTCGCTGATGGCCATACTTTTCATTAGTTTCCTCTTTGCGACCTAGGCACTGTCTTTTATTTGTTTCTCAGTGTGCATGCAGCCTACATAGAACAAGCATTTGCAATGCACTAGGTCTCACATTTAAGAAAGTTTGAGCTATTGGTATTGTAAATGACAATGCCTTCTTTTATGTTTTGGTTTTTAAAACAGAAATAAAAGGCATTGTCATTTACAATGCCAATAGCTTAAACTTGCGTAAATTCGACACCTATTGCATTGCAAATGCTTGCACGAGATTTAACTTGAAAATGCTGATGGAAGTAGAAGAACTTTCAATTTAAAAGATCTGCATTGAAAGGATATGATGGAAAATCACAAGAAAATATTGGTTACTTCGGTGTCTTAGTTATGGTCCGTCCTACCCTCGAATAAAGATCATCGAGAAGTAAGCACTTTAAATTATGCTAATCTTGTGTCACTGAGATGCTAAGCTAAAGATCTGGTGAGTTTTGTGAGGACGTGTCGCTTCTGGCTGGAGAAGCTGCTGCGTTCATGCTGAAAACTTTTCTAATGGTTTGGTACGCACGCTCATGTCAAACACAATACCACTGCAGTAAACATGTAACACACTGTGAAACGAGCTCACCATGGCGGTTGTGATTGTGCATGCTGCGCTGTCACCTAGTGTTGGTGCATGACCGTGTGTGCTCCTCGGGTAGACATAGAAAATGGACTATGTACTCTCTGCAGCCAAAGCAGAGGCATCGAGTGATGGCGAAGAGAGACTAACACAAATCTAATACCTGGAACAAATCTATGACTGCCATATTTCTAAGGGAACAAGTCCTTGTTAAAACAATAACAGCTCTTGGGAAAACCAAAGAGATGCACCATTTTGAAGGCACATCTGCCGGAGGAGAAGCGCTCGATGCTCAGAAGCCCACCCTTGAATTTTTCATCATAAGCCACAATTATTTCCAAGAACAGTATATGCTATATGTAACGTGTGTTGTCTGTGTCCAGACCGACTACAAGCGGCGCAAGATGAAAATCTTCACGTTGCATAGGTTATAGCAACACGTGCGCTGGTACTATAAACAATTAATTTTAGCAATGTAATAAACGGTTGTTATCACTTCGCTGGACACTGCGCGGGTGAAGATATCACAAGAGGTTTCTTGAGGCGCAAGGGGATTGTGAATCAGATAGCGTATTTATGTGGCGGCAATTTCATCTCCCTCTAAATTTGGCAGTTTGAAAAGGTATAATTCAGCCGTAGATAGTTTTCCCCTTACCACATCCTAGAATAAGCCTTTGCAACCTTTGCGAGACAAGTTTAACAAGAAATCGCCAAGAAGCAGCATATTTCTCCTCTTGGCAGTCCAGTGTTTGGAGGCGTAACTGCCTACAGTCCAAATAAAATAGAGTCCTTGCCCCTCTTCCCCGCTCCTATGCAGGACAAGTGCTCGCCATGACATAGACTTTTCTCTTTTTCTGCCGTCCGACTTGGACGGCCTCGCCTGCTTTCCTTCTGAAGTAAAATGGTTCTTATCTTTATGGGGCCATGTGTTTGGCCCCATAAAGATAAGAAACCTTTTACTTCTGAAGGAAAGCAGGCGAGGCCGTTCAAGTGGGACGGCAGAAAAAAAGAAAAGTCTACGTCATACAAAACTCTTTTCCAATGGCTGGCCACCGTTTAGCATAAACAGTGACGCCGGCCAATGGCAAAAAGTGGCGGGGCTTAACGCCCGATACTCAAAGGTCTTCAAAAACCTAAAATCTCACCAGCGAGACTGCGCATGTGCACAGCCCACGCAGGCGAGACCTAAAAAATGGGCGCCGTCCTCACCATTCACAACTCTGCCCTTGCAGTGTTGTGATTAGCTTAGGGAGGGGAGGGAGGCTGCCTGTGGCTGCTTCCTGTTGGAAAAAATCATTCAAAATTATCACTTCTTTTCCTGAACCTTTTGTTAGGTGTATCAATCTCCTGTTGGGAAAATGCGGGACCCGGCCAAGAGCTGAGACGGGGCAGGATCCAGTAAGATACGTTTTTTAAAATTTTAATTAGATGCGAGCCCACGCGACCTCCGACCCGCCCTCCAACCCCCCACCTGTGAGTCCTGCCGGCCGCGACTGCACCTTCTTCTCTTGCAGGAAAAACACTACTAACATAGCTAGAAATGTGTGCTATACTTTCCTCTTGGTGGGAGTGGCTGGTAATTGCTTGGAAAGTAAACCTTAGTGTGGAAGTTGCTTAGTTGGGTTTAGGAGGTTGTTCCTTAGAACAAAAAAAAAATGTTCGTTAGTCAAATTGAATTTGATGTAGCTGTCACCATAGTCTTACTCGACAAAGTTAAAGTGCCACATAAATTGGTCATGACTTGCTTAACCTGTGATTGTATGCACATGGCTGAAGTTTAAGATGTTCACTAGGCCTTGTATCCCCACTAATGAGTACACATTAACTCCTATTAATGTCATCTCCTGCAATAAAATACTGGCACAAATGCATGATTTCATTGGGAGAAAAAAGCTAATCCCAGTAATCAGCATAGTAAATTATCACTGGATTAACCACTAATCTTGGGGTCTGGAGTAGTGTGCCACTTACTGTAAAGCGCTTAAGTGCCCCATCACAGGTAGCAAGTGCAGTATAAATCCAATCACACTATAATACAATACAGTAACTCAAATGGGTGATTTAGCACCTACTCCACACAGGACAGCTACCTGACTCAGTTCAGACTTACATCTACCCCACTACGGTGATTGTTTTGGTTATTAGCTGGTAACATGCTCAAAAGGTGTTGCATCTTGTAGGAAAAAAGTCTCCTTGTTTGCCAGTTGTTCTGCCCATCACATTGGGCTACTTGCCAGAGCTCAGGCTATTCCTGCTGTACATGGGCTGCCCCCTCCTCTCATGAAAGGGTTCCTGGTCTGAGAGGCACATTAGGGTTTCGGTTGCAGACCCCGTTAGGAAGCTTAGATGTCCTGGCGACAATCCAGCGCTTTGTTTTAGTGTCACGTCCTTTCTACTTGTGGGACTCTCACCAAGAAGTCATTGATGCCTACAGAGACCCTCAAGGATGGCCGCCCTGTGACCCTCACTTGCAGAGACTGAAGCCCTTTGTGGGTTTCACTAGGATAGGATGCGTGCCCTGTCCGACCCTCAGGTCTTCGCCAGGAGAGGTTCGAGGGGGCCTTGGGGACCCTCACCCACAGAAACTGCATATCTTGTGGCACCCGAACCATGGGAGGCCATGGCCCTGACCAGGAAAGCTGTGGGGCGTTCACTCCAAGATGCTCCATACTGTATAGCACCCTCACCTATCACAGGCCCTGCAGCCCCTCCGGCACGGGGGGAGGGGGGCACCCTTCAGAGGCCCCTAACCCCTTCAGAAGGGCCCCATTCCACCCAAGTCCAATGAATATTTGTGAGATGTGGAACACTCTGGGGCCCCTCTTCACATTCTACAGGGGGCTCCATCATTTTATGGTTATGCCTCTGACCCTCACCCAGAGAGACTGCGTACCTTGTCGACCCTCAGCGTGACAGGTAGTGAACCCTTGACCCGGAGAGGGTGAGGAACTTTCACCCGGAAGAGGTACATTCCATGTGGAATCTACACCAGGAGAGGCCGGGCGCTCTGTGAGGAGGCCGCGCGCTCTGTGAGGAGGCCGCGCGCCATGCGTGACCCTCTGAAGGAGAGACTGCAGACCATTGGGACCTCACCCCGCAAGGCGGCAGGACCCTCGCCAGGGTTGGCTGAATACCCTGCGTGTCCCTCCGCAGGAGAGACCGCAGTTTTGGCTCCTCATCCTCCCTCCACAGGCTGGTAATTCTGTCAGTGTAAACAAAGCAGGGTTGCTATGGCAACGTAATTGCCAGAAGCCCAGAATCAATCGGAAATGGAAGTGGCAAATCAAGTTATTTCTTCTTTTGTGGGTGGGCTGGATCCGCGACCACAGGCGTCCAGAGGCGCAGTGATGGCCCACTGTGGTGGGTGTTTCGAAGGGATATTGGGCTAGCATTGACTGGCTTCACGAGCAAAACCTTTACCCCGCGCTATGTTCTTCAACAGCGCTGCCGCTGACAAGATGGCTTCAGTGAGCTAAGCGCTCACAGTCTGACCCATGCTCAGATCTGCAGGATAAGAGTTTGAATCTAGGAAGGGCCAGCTCGCCTTCCATCCTTCCGAGGGCGATAAATGTGGCATGCTGAAATTGGATAAAAGTAACACGATACTAGCGCACGGAAACTACAAGAATGTGCCATGAAGCGCCGTTTATGAAATATTGTATAATAATCATTTAGTATTAATATTGTCCATCCAAGATTGAAACGTGTGTAAATACATCGATTCACGCTTAGCAGCACACAAGCCTACAAGCACCCTACGTCTGGTGATAAATGTGAAACCCTTCAGTCGTGAGCGGCAATCTAGGTTTAAAACCCCATCAGCGAAGCTCCGTCTTGGTTTTATTCATTGCTCGAGATATGAAGCTTCTGGGAGCACCGGTTTCCAGCCGGTAACACCCCTGAAATACAAAAAAGCTCATCACATATTCATCGTGTGTTTCACCAGGAGGCGCTTTAAGATTCATGACACCAGATCTTCAGGAAGATGCAGAATGCATGTGAAGCTTTTACATTCTGGTTTATGCCTTTTTATATATTCCTGGTCCCTTGAGAGCACTGCTATGTAAACTCAAATTAACACCAACTCTTAAATTAAACAATGCATTGCCATGACAAACAGCGAGTTGTTCTTTCCAACATGTGCCACATTATACATTTAAAGATTAAGGGCCAGATGTAGGTAATCTCAATTTACCTATTCTTAAATTCCGAATTTTACTGATTCGGTATTTAAGAATAGGTAAATGGGATGTATTTAATTTTTCGTTAAAAATTACCGAATCGGTAAGATTCGGTAATTACCGAATCGGTATTTACCGATTCAGGGCCATATGTAGGTGGCAAAATACCGGTCGGTAACGGCCGATTTCGGCCGTTACCGACCGGTATTTGTACTTCCAAATGTAGGGGGCCAGAAAATTACCGATTCTGTATATTTACCGAATCCGTAATTTTACCGAATCCGTAAATTACCGAATCGGTAAATGTATAGAATCGGAAATTTGGGATGTAGGTGGCACTGGAAACAGTGCCACAGGCCCTTAGAAATTCGTTATTTACCATGAAATACAATGGCATGGTAAATAACGAATTTCTGTGTACATGCACATCTGTGCATGTACACCTGTGCCATGTGGCACACATACATGCCATAAGGGCATGTATGTGTGTTACATGGCACACAAGCCAGAATCAGGGGTGCAACAGGGTGTCAAAGTGACACCCTGTCCCCCTTGACAAATCGGTATATTTACCGAATCGGTATTTACCGATTCGGTAATTGGCATTGATTCCTATGGCCTCAAGGCCCATAGGAATCAACGGCAATTACCGAATCGGTAAATACCGATTCGGTAATTACCGAATATTACCGATTCGGTAATTGTTAAAGAATTATTACCTACATGGCATTTACCGAATTGTAAATACCGAATCGGTAAAATTCGGTATTTACGATTCGGTAAATGCCATTTACCTACATATGGACCTCAGTAATTGCCATTCATTCCTATGGGCCTGAAGACCCATAGGAATGAATGGCAATTACCGAATCGGTAAATACCGATTCGGTAAAAGAGGGAAAACATTGAAGGGTGGCAGGGTGTCACTTTGACACCCTGTTGCACCCCTCAATTGTGTATGGGTGCACATGTGGCACACATACATTCCCTAACGGCATGTATGTCTGCCACATGGCACCTTTGAAAATGCACAGATTTGCATTTTCAAAGGTATTTGTTATTTACCACTAACTTATAGTTGGTGGTAAATAACGAATCCTAAATTGGAAAAAGCGCTCATTTGATTGCTCCCTACATTTCAGATTGGGTAATTTACCGATTCAGTATTTTTAAGAATCGGTAATTTACCGTATTTTTAAATACGAATCTGAAATATAGCCACCTACATATGAAAAGTTTCGGCCGTTATCGACCGGAATAAGGCTTCCTACATCTGGCCCATAGTTTTGCTACGGAAGAAAAACACAAAAAGCACCTTCCTCGTCTCATCTTTTTGTTGTGGTTTTGTTTCAGATTTATGTAGCGCCAACTTGACCGGAAGGTATCAGAGCGCTTTACATGAGCTCACCAGGACCTAGAACACAATGAATGTGAATAGCGTCCGGGAAAGGTGAACACCTATTTCATGCATGAACAAAGCAGTGATCAGGGAAGGGATCAGCAGATTACTTTAGCTCAGAGGTGCATTGTGGTTCAAGGGAGTGATTCTAAGTACCTTTTTATTAGTGTGGCCTAGAAGCGGCAGCTTGTTGGTGATTCGTGCAGATGATACGGTGATAAAGGACTATGGGCCATATGTATTAAGCAAAATTGCGATCGCAAACGCTGAAATTCGTTAAATTTCGACGTTTGCGATCGCAATTTTGCTAAGTGGTATGTATGAAGGCAAATCTGTGTGCAATATAAGGAATCGCACATTTTGCGAGTCCTTAAATGCAATGAAAGAAGCACCCAGAAAAGTGCAATTTGGCCTAAAGGAATCACAAATTACCACGAACTTCAAGTGCAAAAAAGAGCATTTTTCAAAGTGCAATATAATACAATTTCAGTATGTTTAGTGTTCACCAGACATTACCTCATTGCCGGTGGACCACAGTGTTGTTGGCATTGAGATGGGTATGCTTCTACAGTACCACCTAGGTGTTCCCAAACACTCTTGAGTTCAGGCTTGACATGATCACTTTCCACTGCTGCAAGAGCTTGGAAGCCAAAGTGACGTGGCTCAGTACTTCCAGCCAGTTCCCAAACTCCTTGGGGGGGGGGGGGGGGGGGGGGACCCCACCAATGGCACCTGAGACTGTCAGATTCCATGGCAAGATCTGCCACAGTATGAATGAGCTTCCATTGCACATAGGGCCATCTGTATCAAAATCCTCTTGGAGTGGTTGAGAGGGATGGCATGACTTGAAAGCTGCCCAGTAGTATGTTGCTGTGTCTGGAGTGATTGAATGAGAACGAACATGTAAACAGTCTGTAGAAGGATGAATCGGGTGGATTTCCTGTCGCGTTATTGAAAGGAATGTAAATGTAAATGTAAATGTGCTTCGATTTATATAGCGCGCTTTAACCCAGGGGCCTCAAGGCGCTTGCTTAGGGAACCCGTCCTGGTATTCCCCTGTGAGATACCCCGGCCGGGTATCCACAAGGTGAAAGCCAGGCATCCCGCCGCGAGGGGCCGTAGTGGAGATTAAGCAAGCTATTGCCCAGAGTCGCAGAGTGTGACCCCGTGAGTCGAGTAGGCACCAGAGCGAGAATTGTCGACTCCGTGGAATTTTGGAGCCCAAGACCCACCGAGGTGGGGAATCGAACCCTGGTCCACGGCCGATCTCAGCTTCTGGGTCTGCCGCCTCTAACCACTGAGCCACGCTTCTCCACATGAGTCAGTCTTTTGGGTGATTTGATGAAATATGTCTGTAGAACCTTGTATGGTCATCAGGTTGACTCCACACCACCCGGGACACACAATGTTCCAAGCCTGGATTTCTATTTTGCTTTCAGGGAGCTACAGCCTCACTTCGGTGGAACACATTAGGCTAAAATACTGGATTGCAATCGATTACAATTGTAATCTTCGAAGAGAAAGCACAGGAAAGGGAACAGGCTGTTCCTGGTCAAATGGACTGCTCTTGAAACCCTGGTTGAGTGATTAACTGAGAGTAGGCATTGCTCTGCAGATCATGTACAAGAGGCCCGATCTAAGAGCCTGTCAGTCTATAAAGATGCTTTATTGTCAAAAACCACCACTTCCTCTGTAATACAATTGCAGCATTTGTGGACGCGCACATCACCCCTTGTATCATCTCGCACAGAGTGAAAGGTATTTAAGTACATGCAAATGTCCATGCCCGCCATGTTGGTATCAGGGACCCACTAACATGATTATCATTGACGCCTGCGAGCAGTGGTGCCAATCGAGCACTCATGCACAGTTCTCCCGTTCACTACCCGCTACCTCACTATTCCCATATGTGCTCCATAAATTAAGCTCCCGCAGGAAACAGCCGGGGAAATTTATCCCCACTAACATGTGTAGTTCATTGATTCGCGGCTCCCTAGCCAAATCCGTCTTACTTAAACTCCACTTGGCCTTTTTTTTTTATAGACGTAATCCCCAGAAAAATTGGATCTACTTAAAATGCTTTTTGCATCGTAACCCAATCCATTGACCTCATAAATCGGCAGTGGTGGCTGGCTGTATTTTAGCAGCGTGAAGGAAATTACGTATTTCCGCTCGAATGCGCCCAATGCGCCATGCCCCTTCCTGTTTACGTTTTTTATGAAATATAACAACCTAGGCAATTCAATACTTAAAACTCATGGTAAAGTGACAAAGGAGAAAAAATTACTAAATACATCCAAAAGATCATCAGTGACATGAATTTTATTAACAAAAAATTATAAAAACCATTAAAAAAGTTGATTCTCACATATTTTTAACCAATTTTACAAATTAATCAAACCAACATTACATGAAATCACAGCACAATTAAAAAATCACAATTAAAATTGGAAAAGGGTATAAAAAGAGAATGGTAGAAGTGGCATAAAGATTATTTTTTTGTAATGTTGGAATTACTGTATTCATATATTCAGGGGGTCCTTGTTACCTATAAATACCTTCCTGTTTACGTTACATCTGTGTATTATCTGTATAAGTACAATATTGGTGGCTGATGTGGAAGTTATTTATTAGCCTAGTACTGGTACTTTAAACATGAAATACTGAGGTACTGTAAGGTCACATTCATGTTTATTTTTCAGGTTGACACCCTCCATGTGCCCCACCATCTTTGGTTTCCATTTTAGATTAATTAGGTGTTAAGCCAGGGCTTTGCAAAGCGATTGAGGTGGATAGGTCTATTATGGAAATCAGGGTATTTTCTCACTTATTAGACAGTTATAAACAGACCTGGCAACTTGCAGGGTTCCGCCTTGTGTCACATGGTTTCGGCATA
Organism: Lissotriton vulgaris; assembly: GCF_964263255.1. Taxonomy (NCBI): domain Eukaryota; kingdom Metazoa; phylum Chordata; class Amphibia; order Caudata; family Salamandridae; genus Lissotriton; species Lissotriton vulgaris. The sequence goes on along the minus strand of NC_141700.1, from coordinate 677,434,617 downwards.
TTTGACATGGGTACCTGAAGAAGAGACTTCATCACGTTGCAAACATGTAGGTGAAATGGAAATCTGTACACTGAGCACAAGTCAAACATGTACATGAAGCCTCTGTATTGTCCTAAACCACCATGGTCTCTGCAACCTAATCAGGGAATGGACAGTGATGCAGCTCTAAAGTGCTCTAAAGCCATGGAACCCCTTCAGACCCACCCGGCCCAAGGCCCTTTTCCTTGTGTCAGTGGTTAATATGGTGAAAATGGATACAAGGTTGTCAGGTTTGCCTAAGTGTGGGAGTTTATTGGTGCCCCTTACTTGCTTTATTTTGCCTTTGGCCAACAGTGCCCACATTGTCTCGTATGTGTGGCCAATCACACCTGCGATTCTCCCGTCACTGATGCACTTCAAAGTTAAAATACATCTCTATCCACTGTGTTGTTTCATCATCACTCGTACAGGTTAGGGTGCACAGTGATATTTACTAAAGGATTTTATCATACAGTTTACAATAAATTGTTTGTAATAGAAAATAAGACCACAATACTCTTAGAAGATATCATTTTAGGGCTCTTTTAAAAAAAGAAAAGTTTAATCTCTAAACTTTCAAGAAAAAAAATCTAAGTCTATCTGTTGCTTATAAAAAGTAAGCAAATTTTCCTAAAATGGTTGTTTTATGGTTAGAGTTTTTATGATGCCACACTGTCTTTTGGTGGACATGACATAATCTCCACGAGTTAATGTATAAACATGGCACGCTATACACCGGGTAACCTTTTCAATGTCTCTAATGTAATACAGATGTGCCCATGTCTGTGATTTTCTTATTTGGGAATTGTCAGCTCGTTAAGTTATTTTCCGCAAAATCACAGGTCTCGCTGACCTTGCTATATGTCATTAAAAGGTGTCACTTTTGCCCATTGTTAACTTTTCTGAGTATCAAAAACTGGCTTCTGCAGAATAATAACCGCCTCTTGTCACTTTTTGCAGGAACCCAGCTCTGCTGCAGAGGTGCGCGGTGGTGGCCCTAAGCCGTCTCTCATTGGCTGCAATGCTCGACTGGCGAGTGGCGGGAACGCGGAGACAGGCGGGAAAGGTGCCGCTCTGGAGACCAACCAGGCCCGTGATGTGGAATGTGCAGCGCCTGCAGCGACAGGTATGTGGCACTGATGTGTCACCTCTACTACCATGTTACATCATGTTTTTTGGATTTGGTATATTAAATTCATTGCAAGTGGGAATTCACATTGGGCTCTTCCTAGCCCTGTTGGCCACGAACTGATTGGCAAGAAAAGGTTGCTGTTAATTCTGGAAACATGAGCTATTTTTTTCCATGTGAATGTTTTAATATGATCTAAAGCTATCACATGATCCATAGGTTATTTCAATCTCCTTCTATACCCATGTGTGTGTGTGTAATATGTTAGAATAGGAGGAAGAAATCAAAGGTCACATTGGCCTAGAAATCCCCATCTTTTGGGGAGGATGGTAAGGTGGTCCGTTGACGTGTACCTAGTGTACTGTTTGCACATTTGACTTGCACGTGATTTGTGATTATTAGTCGTTTCTTTGGTCTGTCTGCGCGTCCTGGAGGTCTTCAGTGGTTATATTTTTTTTACCTGTTTCCTACATCTGTGATGTAGCACTTTATGGTGTTGTGGCATGGAATCTTTTTCTTAACCTACGATTGCAGCTTCCCCGGCTCCTGGTGGTTCTTGCACTCCTTACCCTCAATAATTGGTGGGCCGTGCAGGGCATTCCATTAACTAGCAAGGTGAGTGAGTCTCTAGACTGGTCACTTTGCCACAGATTGCGAGGTCTAGGAATCTCCAGCAATGGCATTTCCGGATTTTGGAGCAAAAGTCAACATATCAGCTCAATATGATTCCCCATCGTCAGGTTTCATTATAGTCAATCGGACTAGTGCGATAGACCAAAATTGGGACTTTGAATTAAGCTGGGGGACACGTACACTGTGGTTTGAGACCCGCATCCGGTCAGACAGACTGTACTTCAAGGTGTGTGGCCCACATATAATAAGTGAGCTCGTGCTCCAGTTTGTTACAATCTTACCTGATAAACCAAACTTTGCTGGAATTTCAAAGACTCAACCCCAAGAAGATAGATTGTTCTACAATGTATGCGACTTACTCTCAGGGTTAGAATGTGCTAGTATTGCAAACGTGCACCCTATAAGAGAGGTTGTTCTCCGATGTATGTTCTCCGATGTATGGCACTCACACAACAATCAGTGGCACTCCGTTTGGAGTGGTGAAAATCCCAGCCAGTGAGTGAACCTGTGTTCGAGGAGTGAAATTCACACCAACTAAACAAGACCATTCCTGAAGTTTTAAGATCCACTCCCAATGAGGGAGACTTAGGTTCTGAGGCATGAGAGGCCCCCCCTCTTATAACGGAGAGTGCGCTCCGGGGGTAAGACTCATGTCCAGTGAGTGAGGCCCGCACTGAGTGAGTGTGATGCCCAGTGTTTGCAATGGTGGGATGAAGTATCTGCTAAAAACAGTAAGAAGGGCTCTGAGTGATTGCTCAGATCATAATTTTTGGGCTCAAGAGGACTTTTATAGGAACAAAACTGGCATTAAAGGTCCAATGAGTTTTTACGCCTTTCCGTGTATCATCAATAGATCTTTGTCCAGATTCAGTGAATTGCTATGATGATGTACTTTCCTGGCCTCTTCATTCAGCTACATATATTTAGTCAATTATGAAGTGTCACTCCTCCTAGAACTTTAGGGGCTATTTCTGGAATCTAGACTGCGGAGAGTCTGACTGAGATATAAAGGCACGCTTTCACTATGTCCAGGGCACAAGTCGGAAAAAAAAAGAAGCGGGGAGACGCTGTCCCCGGAAGTGACGTCACGAAAGGAAGTGACGTCACAAAAGGTGCCGAGCTCCTCGTCCCAGAGAGGCCAAAGACTAAAGTTCAGCTGTTTGGCAGGGGGGACAGCGTCCCCCCGGTAAAATAAGTGGGGGGACGCCGTCCACCCGCGTGGTACCCCGACTCGAGCCCTGACTATGTCCATCATCCATCTTGGGAAGCCGGCCATGGTTGAAGAGCAGTCAAAGTGCAGGCTAGATGGTTAGGAGTTGAGTTTCCCTGACTGCCAGCACCACCCCAGGAGACAGGTACTAAATGGGTAATACAGACCAAAACCTAAACTGTTGTTTTACAGACTTCATGGCCGGCGGCCCATTCGCTGCTTCAGTCTCCCACCTGCATACCGCTGTAAGAGACAGCACTGACAAAAAGGACATTTTTATCATAGAAGATCACACTTTTGAAAAAAGTAAAATGGGCAACCCAGCAGTGCTGACCAGTTGATTTCTGCCGCAGAGCATGAATGCTGCCTAGAAGCCTATATCGCTGGCGGCCATTTTAATTATGAGGAAAAATACAAACATAAAAAGCAGCTATTTTGTTCAGAGGCAGCCAAGATTCTATTGCAATGGCATTTTTTTTAACTCAACAATTGAACAGGTACCTTTTGTGCAGAGAACAGAGGCATGTGTTTTAGACTGTTTACCGTGGTGTGCACAGATGTGTGGATATTTGGACCATTTCCACTGCATGAAAACAAACCTGTATCAGTGCTTCCGGGTTTCTGGGACGGGGAGGGTACTCTGAGTGGGTCGAGCCACATTCTAAAGGTTTGGTTCCCTTGTTGGAGGCACTCCCACCTTGATCGCTGGTTTATGGTATGGATTTTGTCGTGTACTTTTGGCCATCGGGGTGTGTCCTCTCCCTGGATGAAACTCATTGTATCTGAAGCCAGAAAACAAGTCCTGGTGGGGTATAAAGGTCGCACCTGTATCATTCGTCCTCCAATACCCTGGTGACAAAGTATGAAGTAACAAATGAGATTCATATGGTGTATTCCGTGACTTCACATCTTAATGGGACACTCTCATGATATATAGGAGAAATATACATCAGTATATCCTGAAAATGTTTTTTGGCTCATGTCAGCTCTATATTGATTCTTTGGTGCAGTTCATTTTCAGGTAGAGCAGAAAAATGTATATGTTTTAATATTTTTTTATTTTTTATTTTTATAAAAATCTTTCTGTGGTCTTGGAACAAAGGCTAGCAAATAAAAGAGCCTTTTTGTAGGCGCCTAAACGAGCCACGCTCTCAGTATAGTGAGTCTTCGTCACCAGTAGGTTCGCATAACTTGCACAGGAGGGATTGTTGTTCCCTTGGCCAGCCAAAAGCCCACCACTTTTGCAGCCCTTTTCTGTTGCTCTTTACTCCCTGCTTCTCGTTTTTCTCCAAATCCCAGGCCTTTTGCTTACTTTCTCTATACCTCGCAGATACTTTACACTTTTCCGCTTGCACGTTGATGATCCACCTCTCTCTGCCCACTCTGTTCACCTGCACACAGATGTTTACATCGGCCGCATGCCCTTGTACCACTCAAGTGTGAGGGCTTGCACCACTCAAATGTGAGTGCTAGCACCACTCAAGTTTGAGGGCTTGCACCACTCAAGTGTGAGGGCTTGCACCACTCAAGTGTGAAGGCTTGCACCACTCAAGTGTGAAGGTTTGCACCACTCAAGCGTGAGGGCTTGCACCACTTAAGCATGAGGCCTTGCACCACTCAAGTGTGAGAGCTTGCACCACTCAAGTGTGAGGGCTTGCACCACTCAAGTGTGAGGGCTTGCACCACTCAAGTGTGAAGGCTTGCACCACTCAAGACTGAGGGTTTGCACCACTCAAGACTGAGGGCTTGCACCACTCAAGTGTGAGGGCTTGCACCACTCAAGTGTGAGAGCTTGCACCACTCAAGTGTGAGGGCTTGCACTATTCAAGAGTGAGGGCTTGCACCTCTCAAGCGTGAGGGCTTGCACCACTCAAGTGTGAGAGCTTGCACCACTCAAGTGTGAGGGCTTGCCCCACTCAAGTGTGAAGGCTTGCACCACTCAAGACTGAGGGTTTGCACCACTCAAGACTGAGGGCTTGCACCACTCAAGTGTGAGGGCTTGCACCACTCAAGACTGAGGGCTTGCACCACTCAAGTGTGAGAGCTTGCACCACTCAAGTGTGAGGGTTTGCACTATTCAAGAGTGAGGGCTTGCACCTCTCAAGCGTGAGGGCTTGCACCACTCAAGTGTGAGAGCTTGCACCACTCAAGTGTGAGGGCTTGCACTATTCAAGAGTGAGGGACTGTGCCACTCAGGTGTGAGGGCTTGCACCACTCAAGTGTGAGGGCTTGCACCACTCAGGTGTGAGGGCTTGCACCACTCAAGTTCCCAACACAAAGCATAGCAGCGGGGAGGGCGTTCCTCTCCTGGGCCAGATTGCAGGGGAAAAGCACGTGACTTGTGCCAATTAAGTTCTTGCTGGACATCCACTCGATTCTGGACAGGGCCGACACTGCACCCTCCAAGTCGGTAGATTCATATAAAGGAGCATGTTGTCCGCGTATAGTGGTTCTAAATATTTGGTCCCTGATAGTGGCCACCTTGCCACATCGCCAAAGCAATAGACCTGAACGCCAACGCAAATAACAGGGGGGACAAGGGGCAGCCCTGTCGAGTACTGCGCTCCACAGCACAAGCTTCAGAGATCGTCCATCAAGTTCTTATTCTAGCTTTTGGTTGGGCATACAGCAGTTTGGTCCATCTAGCAAATGCAGCCCCCAATCCCATCCCCAGGAAGAGAGCACACAGAAAGTCCCATTGCAGGGAATCAAACGTTTTCTGTATATCTACGGACCGAGCCAGAGCATCTGGCTGACGCGATTCACGTGTTCAAGGATATAAATCATCTGGCAGATATACAGTAGGGCGCTATGGGTGAGGATAAAGCCCCTTTGATGGCGTGAATCAGCTTGCACATGTGTGGCAAAATCTTGTTGGCCAGTATCTTATTCTGGCTCTTATAGTCCGCAGTGAGCATGGATAGAGGCCGATAGGAATCCACCATAAGTGGGTGGGTCCTTGCCCCTCTTTGGCAGGGGCAGTATTGAGGCCTCATGCAAGGTAGGGGGAAGCACGCCGGCTGCCACCCAGCATTAAATACAGCTACCAACCTGGGGCAACCACAGATGAGTAGGCAGAGTAAAATTCAGCTGGAAGTCCATCCGACCTTGAAAACCGGTCTCTAGAATCCTGAACTTAAAGGATGATATGACCCCCTCGTCTCCTCCTGAAGAAGCCAGACCAGCATTCTCCCCAATTTATCCCTCTCCGCGTCAGCCCTCACAACGTAAATATAAATGTAAATGTATGTGTCTAGTAAAGCGCACTGCTGCCCTGAGGTGTCGTGGTGCTGTAGACCGCTGGGGAACCCGTCCTGGCTATCCCTGTGAGATGGTCCCTACTGGGTATCTCCAAGGTGAAACCAGGCATCCCCGGCGAATGTGGGGGCCGTTGTAGAGATGAGGCAAGCTAATGCCCAGAGTTGCCGAGTGTGATCCCTGGTTAGAGTAGGTACCGAGGCGAGAATTATCGAGTCCGCTGACCCTGGTCCACGACCCTGCTGCGTTGGGAATTGAACCCTGGTCCCGGGCCGTTCTCTGCTTCCAGGTCTGCCGCCTCTAACCAGTGAGCAACCACGTATACCCTGTAATCATATTGGCACATGTGTTCAACCGATGTAAACACTTTCTTACATTGGGCAAGAAGCTGCTTCCTACCCACAGGTGTTTTGCCCAGTTCTGGAGGTTGCCCATCAAGGAACGAGTCCCGTCGGCATATATCCGAATGTAGGTGGGCATGCACTCCCGTCTTGTTAACAATACAGTAGCCACGCACCGTCACTTTAAAGGTCTCCCACTCTACCCCCTCCAAAGAGGTCCAATACGCTTTATCAATCAAACAATTTGTGATCCTGTTGTGAAGGCGGGACTGGAACACCTTGGTCCTCCAGCAGGGCCGGATCCAGCTGCCAGGTCGGGATGCAGGCATTGTGGGGAGACCACCAAAACGTGCACATGAGGGGACAATGGTCAGAGTATGTCCACAATAGGTATTCAGCATCCATCATCCTTTCACATGCTGTGGCACATCCTTGAACCTTGTCCAATCTGATCTCTGGGTCGAGCAAGTCCGAGTGACAGGAATACACCCGCGCACTGGGGTTCCTCACCCTCCAGCAATCCCGCCATGCTCCAGTGGCGCACCCAAAAGCTTTACAAAAGGGGGTGGTAATGGACGGAGCATCTGAACCAATCAAACACTCACACCCAGTGGCGCACCCAAGCACAGAAGGCCTCCGCCAGTCTAGTCACAGGCGCCAGGCATCTGCATTGGCAATCAGGTGTACTGCACAAAAGCCTAGTCACTAGCTTCTAGTCAGAAACCACCTCTATTGACTGGCCGGTGTAGACTCTAGGCAGGGTGGATGCCGCGCTTTTCCGTAGAGGAAGCCGTGTGTGGGTCCCCTTCCTTACCTCTTTACATTCAATCAGCACAGCAATGGCATCCCTAGTAATCCATTGGTCGATTGCTTTGTAAAAGGGTGTAGGGTGATACAATGGGACATTTTCTTTAATGACCAAATTACCATTGCGACCAGTCACACGCAGTCTTTGTTCTTTGCATGGTGCCCAGATGCAGTCTATGGTCCCAGCCTCCTGGGAACGGCGCCTGGCACATCCCCAGGCAGGGGGTGCATGCAGTGTGTACTGCTGGCACATAGATCTATGTGGAAGGCACAGCCTTGGACAGGTCTAGCCTTTAATGCATTCACTTGCTGCAGGCAAGGATACGACCTGCCTCCTCTACCTTGTGCCTACACTGCTCCAGACAGTGCCTAGAGCAACCTCGTCTTGGGCACAGTGCCTGGCAGAGCCACCGTCAAGGCTTCGCCATGTGTATGGTGCCTGGCGCAGACCCAGGCCAGGTCTTGCTTCAGTGCACAGTGCCTGGCACACCCCTGCCAGCAGTCCTGACAGAACCGCAGATCTATGGCCCTGTGCATAGTGCCTGGGGCAGCACTAGAAAAGGGATTATTTTAATGTGTTGTGCCAGGCACAGGCTAAAAGTGGCCTGCCTTGAGTGCCTGACACAGCCAAGTTCCAGGTCAGTGTGTAGTGCCTGGTGTTCCATTAGACCAGACGTTCCTTCTGTACTCGGTGCCTGGCACTGCTCCAGAAGTGTTAGTTCTGTACACGAGTACCCACGAAGGAGAATCTCCCACCACGAAACAAAGGAACCAGCTTTCCCTTCAGGTACCATCAAGTACACAAACTTACAATTACAGATATGTGCCACAGTACAATTGACAAAACAACATACAACCCCCTCCTAAATGGGCCAATTCATAATTATTACAGAACAAATCTTCTACACAAAATGCTTGTCAGAGGGATAAACAATACACAACCTAATGCAATACAAACACTCTGTTTTGGCGGATGGACACCGCTTCTGCCCAATCATATGCTGTCCTCAATGAAATCAACAAACACCAAAGCCCCAACCACATCAACCTAATTTCTGCCCAACATTTACCAGCCACCACATTTTTATTACAGCTCAGCGCCAAGACGCCGCCCTCGGCAATAGTTGCGCTTTATAGATGTATCACTCCCTCACTCACTCACTCACTCTCTCAGTAGTGCACATGAATGCTCTTTTTCCTGTTGATTACAAAAGGTCTAGTGACGAAGGCTGGGAAGCCATAAATCATCTATAATATAATACTCCACACATACCATGAGAGTAATAAAAAGAGTCACACCCTCTCCTTTTAGTGACAGACGCCTGAGGCATTGAAAGTACCTGTTTTCTGGTAAGAAACAAAACCTTAGCAACAAAAGAGACAAAAGAAGATGAGATATTTATTCAACACCATCATTTATGACTTCCAGTACTTGTCAATGGAAAAATGACAGGCATGCATGCAGTCATCTCGGTCACACCCTGAACCAGGCTCTCCTGCCCCCAGAGCATACAAGGCGCAGCACTTGGCCAACCCCTGCACCTAGTGGTTGTGACATCTCTAGCAGATACTGGTGGCGTGGAAATAAGCAGGTAGACAGGCAATGTCTAGCATGTGTTCAAGTATTTCTTAACCCCTTGCATGCTGATGACGGCCCCCGTCCATCATGCATCGTGTTGGGCGTGTGCTGATGACGGCTGGGGGCCGTCATGAACCCGCCCACTCATTAAAACGGCCGCACAGGCGCATAATCGCGGCCGCGCCCAAGGGGTTAACAGAATCCACTCTTTCCAATCCACGTTGTTCATTTCATCTCATCCCTTTAAAGACTGGATAGTCATTGTCAAGCACTGGGATTCCTCCAGTCATCCCCGTTCCGGTATATGGTCATGGAACTAGAATGGGAACAGCGACCAGCCCTGGCAGATTGTTGCTTGACCGCCCCGGGAGTGGGGGGCTGCTAGTAAGAAGCACTGCTGTCGCTTTTGTTACAGGGGGCCAATATTGCAGCACTGCTGCAAGACCGGCCCCCATTGACAAAGCCGCCCCCCACGTACCAAGACCGACCCCCACCCCTCCAGCCCAACCCTATGGGCATTGTATCAGGAAAAAAAAAAGTACATAAAAGGCCGGGCAAGATTACCCTGAACTAAAAGGAAGTAAAAAGTATTTTTTGTGCAGGATTCGCAAAACCTGTGCTGAATTTGTGAATCCTAGACACTGCAGAGGTCCTGCAAACCTTCCAGACATGTCAGGGTTTGCAAATCCTGAAAAAAGGTAGATAATTTGGTGCAATACAACTGCATTTTGCCAACCTCACTATGCCATGCCATGCAAAGCGGGTGTTGGCCGCCCGTGGCGGGTTAGGGGCAGGGCCTGTCCTTCGGGCTGAGCACCCACAGTGAGTTGAGTACAACGCCTGGCCGAACTTCAGGCCAGACACTTTGGTCAACCCTGGCACCGGACATCAAAGGCCTGGTGCCGCAGGGGTTGAGTGCCCATGGCAGGTTGATGACAAGTCCTGGCCAAAGGGCAGACTTTGTGAACCCTCTACAGACGGCAATCCCTACTACCTGTGGCCAAGCGCAGTAAGGGTTTGGATAAAGGCTGACCTATGGCCACGTCATCCCAACCTCCTGCAGGCAACAAACCCTCACTATGCACAGCCTTATGCTTGGTGCAGTGGGAGTTTGCCACAAGGCCTGACCCATGAAAAGGTCACGCACCCAACCCATGTGTGGCCAATCCCATCCGCACACAACCTTCAGCTCTGTGCACCTGTAGTGGCTACAGGGGCAGGTCTTCAGCCAGGACCTACAATGATCTTTCCATGAGTGTTTGTCACTGCAGACAGCCTTTTGCCCTGCATCAGGGGCGGGTGGGAGTGTGTTAACCGCAGACTTCAGATCATACCCTGCAACCAGCCCTATGCAGGCAGCCATCCCTCACTGCCGGCGGCCTTCAGCTGTGCAAAGTGAGATTTGGCTGCAGGGACTGACTGCAGGCATAGGATTGTAGGGCTTTTCTCTTTTTAACATTTATTTTTACAGTTCACAGTGTAATGTCAACAGCACAATAATACATGATGTCATCTGTGAGATCACCAATGAGATAATTTGAGATGTCATCAATGATGTCATTTAACATGTCATGACGGATATCATATTTTAAGTCATATGAGCTGTGGCTGATGGGTTTTCTGAACCATAATTGCTTATTTCCGTGTGTCCATTCCCTACTTCCAGGAATGCTCACTCACTTGTGTGGATAATTAATGACCTTTATAGGAAAATGCAGCAAGTCTATATATATGAAAGGCCTTTTGCAGTTTTTTTGCATTTTTCTTTGTTATCCCATGGGGAAAATATTTTCCTCCATCGAAAACCCCAATGTACGTTAACCTCATCACCCCCCACTAGATCGATTGGCTGGGCAGTCTATGCCTTACCAGAGGCTGCTGGGAGCACCAAGGCGGCAGTCAGTGTTGGAGGCAGCAGCGAAAGGTCTGTCCCCGCCTCACCACTTTTGTGTTGAGGCCGCCGCCACTGTAGATCACTTGAAGCAGCTGTGCAAGCTTCCTTTGCTTGTAACTAGTTCAGCACATGCAGCTGTATGGCTGATCTCTTTTATAGAACATGAGACAGTGGTGCAAGACAGGTATAGGTGTGTGCCTCAACCTTAGAAAAAGGTTAACTAATGGTAAGGAAACAGTAGTGCAAGCCTCCCTCAGATTAAATTGAACATGCATGGGGAGCAGCTGTGCAAGCATTTCTCTCAAAAGATATCAAGCTTGGAAATTAGCAGTGCAAAATGTGTAAAGCAGGGACAACCGATGGTGCAAGAATTATTCACAAAGCACGTTAACAGGAAGAAGCATTGCATGATTCTTCAAAAACGTGCACAAAATTGGAGGCAGCACACATTATGAGTGGCCGGGAGTGATTTCCCTGGGATGATGTCACCCTATGCTCTTCCACTTTCCCAGTGTCTCTAGGCCCGGAATGACCAGATCCACAAACACCGGACCTGGTAATCCTGGGTACGCCAACTCCAGACCCAGTAAATCTGGGTTTTATGACTGCGGATCAGTGGTTAATTTGTAAAAAGAATAAGTGCTGGTGCCCAGTGTTCTGCTCAGAAGCCTGTGGACATGCAATTAAAGTGCACTGAATACCAAGGCTGCGTATTCTTAAATCCACTTCATTCCTCTTTAATCTGCTACCAGATACTCCCTGCCCCTTTGTCTCTTTCTTACTGGTTCCAGCTTTCTCCGTTTGTGACAGGTTTTCCTTCTTCCTCCATCTTTCCGTTTTGTGTGTTTTCCCTCTCCTGCTCTCTGTAAATGTCTAATGCGGAAATATAAGTGCTGATCCCCCATTATGAGTGCCGGAGGCCCCCACTGGCAACCACTGGCTCAAATTAAGCCCTGCGCCGGATCCAGAGCTATGTGCTGTGCTGTGGGGGCAGCAGGAAGCTCCTGTGCCCAGCCGCCACAAACCCTGCCCCTGCACATTGGCAGGCATGAAATGTTCACCCCAGCTCCCCCCGACCTGCTCTGCTGCCCACCACCTGCACCACAGACCTCAACAAAGCTCCCTGGACCCATTTTTAATCTGCTCCAAGCAGGTGGTAAATTGGTGCGGATTTGGCCCAGTTATTTTCCGCGAAATGTGAAAAACACACTGTATTGGACACAGCACTCTTTGGTCTGTATGTCACTCACCAGTCCGGGGAAAATTACATATAATCCCTCTTTTGGCGCATTGTTACTGGGCGGAATTGGTGTTTTTGGACCAGGGTGTTCCTGCCTCCAAAATAAGGGGACAGTCAGTAGCTGCAAATGTCTTCATCAAAATGAGGGCTCCCGGTTTTATGGTATTTATTTTTTGGGCATTTCCGTCTGTATTTAACCATATTTCGTTTTTGTCAACTTTATCTGTATTTATCCATATTATTATGGATTTTGTGCAAAAAAGAAAGCTGAAACTGGTATGGTTCCACATTTATTTAACCAATCAATAAATATGCACTCATGCTTCAATGCCTGCCAGGTTTCAGTGATATGAACACCTGCAGAAGATAAATCAATGCACTAATACGAAAATATGCACATTTCAGTATCAGCATATCTACTACTGTTTAAGCCTCTTTACTAAAATTCCTCTCTTTTTTTAACCCCCTTACCTATTAATCCACATAGTTATTGGCCTGGCAGTCATGGCTAAGTGTATTTAGAATCACTCAAAAAGCACCCAATTTCCATTTTTATCCACTTTAAAAATAAATACAGACATGAAAATAAATGTTTTTCTGTCTGTATTTATCTGTAAGATCAGTAAAAACAGAAACAAGACGACTTAATCATATTACACATGGGGAAGGCAATATCTTTGCATACCTTCTTCCACCCTGGGCAGCGGCAGCAACAACAGGGAACTCAGCACTTTGCAAGTGGGAGCAACAGAGGTGTCAACCCCTTCAGATCGGTAGGCCGTTGTCTGCAAATGTGTCAGGCAGTAAAGAGGGGAACTAAAGTGATGAGAGAAAAGGAACTTACCTCAGCTCTTACCATCTTTCTGCAGTGGGACCCTTTATTGTTGGTGGAGTAAAACTCACTATGAGTTTCGGCCCTCCAGTTTTTCCTCTTAGCCTTCTGCTTTTTCTACTCCCTCTACTTTGATTGTCGCAAATGTATCCCCTTCTTTTGTTCATCTCTCTCTTGAACCAACTTTTCTTCTCTGTCTTTCTTTTTCACACACTTTCCATTCCCCATTTGTATGTCCCTTGTCATGCCATCCTGCCAAAAAAGGATGGTCTCTTGTGTTGGACTTCTTTTGATAATGTGTGGTGATGAAATTAAAACCTACGCGTAAGCCTCTTGCAAACAGCTTTGCTGCTCCATGTACATCACATAATAAATACATACAAGAGTTCACTTTAGACGTCAGCCCACATATGCAGTATACATATTAAAATCAAGGAATATATCAGGCATGTGGCTGGCTGGATAAGGGGTGGATGAATGTTTGGTCGGATGTATGGACAGATGGACACATTCACTTTTTAGACAGAGGGAGATTACATGATTTTCCCAGAATCACAGGATGTTTGAGCCTTCTGCCAAACTTGAACCTGGTTCCCCAGCTTCGAAGTTGGCCGATCTCGCCATTAAACCACATCCACATCATGAGGAGCTGCAGCAGATTTGTCAGGAGAATAACCTCTTCTTTTTAAAGGGCCCACCAATCCTCACATTTCCAACCCAGGATCCCTGAAAATGAAAGTAGCAAAAGGTTTGTTTTGTTACCAGTCAATATGGCGCCAGTGTCCTCCAAAGACAGTTGAGTTTGGGGGATCGGGGTGGATGGCGGGGGCTACTCTATTCTTGATACTCCCCTGGTAACTGATACTATTTCTTCTCTCCATTTCCTAAATCATACCCTTCTCTCCCTGTTGTCTCTTTATTGCCTTTCTGTTTATCACTTGCTTGCCTCACGCCTACCTACCCCTTCTCCAGTCTTCAATGCCTCCCAGCTGTGTTCTTTTCTTCCCCAGATGTCAGTGACTGAGGAGACCCAGAGTTGCCTTTCCTTTTTTGGTGTGGCCCCTGACCACCAGCAACAAGCAAAGGATATGTGTGTTATTTTTAGGCCTTGCTTGACAATGTTGCTGTCGCTGACCTTATGTGATCAACAAAACCAGGTTTCAGAGTACTACTGAGAGAGGGGCTTTGGCTCCACCCACATGTAGGTTTCCCTGAGCACAGTGGCTTACCTAGTATGACATGGGCTCTAGTGTAAGGAAGGAAATGTCCCCCCACCCATTGTTTCAACCGTTAAATACAGGAACAATCAGGGTTCAGTGGGACGCTGGGACCTGGTGCCACTGCACCTGCTGCACCAATGGAAGCTATGTCACTGCCAGAGTTCAGGATTTGATTGGGCAGCAATGTGCCCTTCCACTGAAAGGAGTCCTTGTATTGCACTTCTTGGCTTGTGGCAAAGCATATGGTGGCAATCCAATGGTCACCGCCTTATGCTTAATCTGATGGTTATGAAATGTTGCAATAAAGGCAGTAGGCCGGACACATTTATGGTGAAAAGCATACTTGAATGCCAATCCATTTAAGGGCGGATTACTCTGAATAAAAATCTGCAGACAAGGATTTTGTTACATGGAATTTTACAGATTACTCTACTATGCAAAATTTTTGGTGTTGGTATTTCCTGCAATGAACAGTAATTAAAGAAATATTTTTATATGAGAATCTTTATTAGACTACTTAAATGAGAATGTATTTCACTTTGCCATTTGTGATTTTGTATACCTTTGTAGTGTTATTACTGTGCACCTGATGATTGCCTTGTGGAAATGTTTATGCTCAAAACAGTAGGCCTGAGTTGGTTACGGTGACTAGTCAATGATAACAGCTAAGAGTCGGATTGGTTCACTAGGAAATGGTATTTCTGATGCCATAGGTATGAATTTATTTTATAGAAAGTAACAGTAAAGATAGTAGGCCTGATTTATTTACCACGTATCACATATGTTAAAGCTAATATGAGTCTAAAGGGAGATTGCTTTCACACCGTGTTGAAGCCTGAAGTCAGGCATTTTGTTGCAATAAATCTCACAGATTTTCTTTGTATGGATGTATTTTGGTACTGGTAACCCGCTTTAACCCCTTCAATGCTGATGATGAGCTCAGCTCGTCATGAAGTACACCTCTCGTACGCTCATGACGAGCTGAGCTCGTCATGAACCGCGGGATTTTTAAATCTTCAGCGCACAACGGGAAAATGCGCCGCACCGATAGTGTTACCAAACCCTTGCGGTATAAGGTTTGCACTGTAATAATGCTTGCCAGAAACTCTTCAGAAGGCCTGACAGGGTTAGCTGTGCACCGGGATCGTGTAACAAACAAAATCATTAGGTGATGCACACCTCCCTCAGTCACAGGGCTCTCTTCTTGCCCTGTGAATGGTAGCATTTTCGGATCACATATGCAAGTCCACCTGAAAATGAATGTGCTTCAGTGTCACAGCTGTTTGGCCAGTCCTTTAATTTTCAATTTTCTCTTATTACAGTTCCCCTTTCATTTATTTGCATCTCCTCTTGCTATTTTAATTTTTCTTAATAGGGTACTACGGCTCCCCTGGCAGTGCTAATGGGTCGCTTGCTTTGCTGCTTATTCCAACTGTAGTGTGCTGTATGCTGTATTGCCACTTCCTCTTAACCAGGCGACCATCGTGGAATGGTATTGCCTATAGGCTAGCATTGTTTTACCATTCCAAGGTGGACAGCTCATTGGTTTAAATGCCTACATGTATCAAGGGTTTTTGCATTCGCAAACGGTGCGAATCGCAAATTCAGCCGTTTGCGAATGCAAATCCCGTTTTTGGGATGCATGAAGCATTTTGCTATTTTCGCAATTTAAGAAATCGCAATTTTATTGCGATTTCTTAAATTGCGATTGCATTTAAGAAATCGCAATTTTGCGATTTCTTAAATGCAATGCATGATTACTTTGGAATTGCGAATTCGCAATTTGGAAGGGGTGAATAAGCATGAAGTTGAACTTCATGCTAATTTACCGAAAACTTTTAAACATGCACTAGTTGCATATTTGAAAGTTTTAATTTACACACACACATGTCCTTGGGTCATGTGTGTGTGTAAATTGCACTTACGTTCAATTTCAGGGGTGCAGGGAGGGGTTCTTTGAACCCCCCCTGCACCCTTGAAATTGCATTCACATTTTGCGAATCGCAATTTGAAATTCGCAAAATGTGAATGCCTTCCCATTGATTCCTATGGGCCTTTTGGCCCATAGGAATCAATGGGAAGGGTTTTCCTTAATTGCGATTAGCAAATTGTGAATTGCAATTAAGGAAAAATACAGAATCGCTATAAAATGTGCGATTTTTTGATGCATAGCATTTTGCGATTTCTTAATTGCGATTCCTTAATTTCGCAATTAAGAAATCACAAAATGTTACAATGATGCATCTGGGCATAAATGTGGTGTCTAACTAGAAATTTTAAATGATGATATATTCTGTACAATACCACTGCAAGACGGACACGCCCTGCTGTGTTTAGTTTCGTTATAGCAAACATATGCCTGCCAAGTTTAGGCTGTATCATGTGTTCTATTTCTACTTGTAGTCTTTTAATTTACCTTGCATATGTTGTTTTTTTTCACTTTATAATGGTATGACTACAAGTTCCAGAATGCAGTGGTAATGACTGGATGAGCTATTTATGCATACACAAGGGGAACATGAGACCTCTAGAAGAGGCGAACTAGCCTACTTGGAAACGCGAAGAATTGTAAACAGGCTGGGACTACTGGAAGATCAAAGGGGCTGTGGCAATGTTAGTCAGGTGTGGGACTTGGCACCATACATTGTCATTTCATAAAGAACAACCTGTCAGAAAAATCCCCTATAGGCCGGTTCGCCTGCCAATATAGAGCTCCCAATAATTACCACTCAGGAGGGAGCGGCTTCCTAATTAATGCCAAGGGGAGGCCCAGCAGCACTTATTTACCGCGACCTGTCAGACAGGTGGTGACAAACAAAGTGCCTGGTTTACCTCAAAGCATCCGGTAATTACAGTTTACCTGAAGCGAACCTTGTAAGTTTTGTTATTTTTTTAAAGAAGTTGCGTCATGGGGACATACTCCTGAGAGAGGCTTTTATTTACAATTCCATTGGCATTTTTAGTTGTAAAATGCCTCTTAATAGGATGTTGATAGGATAGATAACCTGTGGAATCAGCTCACCATAAGAGAGATGTATGCGGGTCTCACCAGTGCTGGCTCCCTTGGCATACATGTACACTCTCCCAATCGGTCACTAGTACACATAGCCCAATCGACTCCCTAGCCCAAGATGCACCTGTCCACCGGCTAGAAACCCCCCCTCTCTAAAGCCCCCACCACGACGAAACCCAGTCAAGCTGGCTTTTCTGTCACAGCCCTATTTCAGGGGCGTAACACAATCCCCAGCAGCCCCTGCGATGCAGGCAGCCCAATCCCCTTAGGGGCCCCCATTTTAACCAAGGTCAATGAATATCTGTGAGATATGGGAGATTCAGGGGCCACTCATTACATTCTGCAGGTAGTCCCATCATTTTGCATTATGCCACTGCCCTTCCTTGCCCTAGACTCAACCTTACCAGTGCAAGTAAGCCTTGGCACAAACCCTCGTACCTCAGATGCACTTTGTCGCTCTGCCAGTTGAACCTCTAGACTAACACTCACACAAGGGCAAAGAGGTCTGGCTGTCTTGGCAGATAGACCTGCTGTCTCTACTGGCATGGAGGCCCCACTCCGACCAGAGCTGATACAACAGCTCCCTCCCCTGGCACAGAGGCACAGATCTTCACAAGAGCAGATAGGCTTGCAGACTTCCATGCGAGGGTCACCATCCCTACCACCAGAGCAGACAGAACTGCTAACACACCCAGCACAGAAACACAAACTCTGACAAGAGGGGCGATCCATGCTGACTCCCCTGGCATCAGCAGCGCACACTCCACTGGCTCGAATACCAACACTGTTGACAGAGAAGATACACTTTTTGGCATCTCCCACACATACCACCACCCCTTCCATACTCTTTGATGAAATAGATGATCAACGGACCAGGAAGACTACAGACCATACAGGACCCAGACTCGCCACCAACCTCCCACCACACACTCGCATCAGCTTTCACCTCAAAGAGCTCCACTGGCTCCCAAACCACAAGTAAGCACTCAAACTCCTCATGCACACATGCAAAACAACAATTCCCTCACAAACCTCAACGACTGCATAAACTTCCACTGACCTACCAGACACCTCCAGTCAGCTGGTCTTCTACTCACACTTCAGCAATCGTGCCTTCTCTTACATGGCGCCAATGGAACAACATTGCCCCTGCACATCAGAGCCGCCTCCTCCGTTCTTGAATTCCGAATTCCTATCCAGGGCCAGGCTCTTCACCGAGCCTGGCCCTGGATAGGCCCATACAGGTCCCTACCAGGTGAGCTGTGTGCTATACAAATACACATAACATACCAATGCAGACTGGCCCGTTGGCTCTACTGGCACAGAGTTGCCAAACCCTCACCACCTTGTCTTTAACAACAGGAGTGTAACCCATAAACCATGTTGAGATTTGGGTAGGTATCTCAACTTTTGCTTACAGTGCTGTTATAACTGTATGTTGATTTTTTCTAAATTTGTTCTTAAATATATGATGCTGAATGCACATTTAAAAAAATCAGCTTAGAGTCTCCCGGTTTTTCCTTTAATGTAAAGTATTGTACTTGCATGTCTAACCGTCCTCCCTAACTGTACCAGTTGAGACACTGTTGTTTGTTTAAAATAAAACCCTCACCACAGCAGCCACTTACCTGGCACAGAAACTCACTCTCACTATAGCACAAGGTCTGTTGGATGCCTTAGCACAGATGCTCACTCTCTCACCATGTGGAGAAGTGTGGCTCAATGGTTAGAGCGGCAGACCCTGATGCAGAAGTCTAGCCCGGGACCAGGGTTCAATTCCCCGCCTCGGCGGGTCTTGGGCTCAAAATTCCACAGACCTGATAATTCTCGCCTCGGTGCCTATTCCAATCATGGAGTCCCACTCTGCAACTCTGGGCAGTAGCTTGCTTAATCTCCACAACGGCCCCCACAACGCTAAGGATGCCTGGCCTCCACCTTGGGGGTGCCCAGGAGTGGACGCCTCACAGGGAAAGCCAGGATGGGTTCCACAGCGGTATTCGTACAAGTGCCTTGAGACCCTTGCGGGTGAGTAGTGTGCTATACAAGTATCAATTTTACCATAGCAGATAGGTGTGTCCACTCCCATGGCACTGGGACACTCATGTCCTCACCAGAGCAGGTTGGCAGGCACACTCCCCTGGCTGGGATACCAACTATCTAACCAGAGAAGATACACCTGTTGGCTTCCCTGGCGCAGACCACCATCCCTACAGCACACAGACCGGCTGAGTGCACTGGCATCAGACGCATGACTCGCCGCAGCATAGAGCATGTCAGGTCCCTTGGCACAGATACCCAGACGTTCACCATGGCAGAGAGCCTTCAGATCCCTTGGCACAGACCATCAGCTCTCCTGCTTTCCCTGGCACAAACACGCAGGTCTTACCAGCACATACAGATCTTCTGGCTCCCCCGGCACAGACAGCCCAGCTCTCATCAGAGCAGATGGGACTGCAGACTCCCCTGGCACTGCGCCCCCCCCACACACACACTTCCATGCTGTCCTTTTATCACAATTCTTTTTGACTGCCTGGCACAGAACACTCCTCCTCCTTTCTCACCAAGGTAGACATGCCATCTTGATATCCGTGCACTGACCGCCAGCACTCGTCAGTGTAGACAGGGTGGCTGGGCCGGCTGCCACCAACATTCCGCCTTCACACAACAAGCTTTCATTGCAGTCCCCTCCTCTAACCAGTGCTTAATTTGTAAAACAATAAGTGCCGGGGCTCTAGTTAGGAGGTCTCTGCAGCTTGCACCACCCATTTCCACTGCCTGCGTTGCCAATAACAGTACATGCACAGCTACTAACCAGCACACTGTTAGAAACATGACAATTCAGCCTGTCCCAGGACCTCAAAGATATAAAAAAAAATAGCTTGGGTGGCAGGTATTGGTTGTTTTTAATGCATACTGAATTAATAAACAATTTCTGTTCTGCTTGTCTCTAAATTATACAAACAGCGCCATCATCTGGCAGCTGTCATAAGTGCAGGTGCCGAGCACTGAAACCACTGGCTCAAGTTAAGCACTGATGTACTTTATATAGCTCTGGTTTCACGGTCTCCTCCCCTCCCCCCCTCCCCACCCCCTTTTGCATGGAGTGCAGGCCTGAGAGCAGAGCTGGAGCAGACAGAGGCACGAGTGAAGGCCAAAGGGAAGACCTGGTGCACAAAGGTAAGATCACTCTCTCACCTCGTGCACACAGTGCAGGGTTAGTGCAGACAGAGGTTCCCTGTCTCTCCCCTTGTGAACAGTGTGCAGGGTTAGCGCATACACAACTTCCCTCTCTCTCTCCTTGTGCACACGGTGCAGGGTTATCACAGACACAGCTTCCCTCTCCCCTTGTGCACACAGTGCAGGGTAGGCGCATACAGAGGTTCCCTCTCTTTCCCTTTGTGCACACGGTGCACGGTTAGCACACACACAGCTTCCCTCTCTCTCTCCTTGTGCACACGGTTGCACGGTTAGCACAGCCACAGCTTCCTTCTCCCCTTGTGCACACGGTGCTGGGTTAGCACAGACACAGCTTCCCTCTCTCCTTGCGCAAACAGTGCAGGGTTAGCACCTACAGAGGTTCCCTCTCTTTCCCTTTGTGCACACGATGCACGGTTAGCACACACACAGCTTCCCTCTCTCTCTCCTTGTGCACACGGTTGCACGGTTAGCACAGCCACACCTTCCTTCTCCCCTTGTGCACACGGTGCAGGGTTAGCACAGACACAGCTTCCCTCTCTCCTTGCGCAAACATTGCAGGGTTAGCGCATACAGAGGTTCCCACTCTTTCCCTTTGTGCACACGATGCAGGGTTAGCGCACACACCGATTCCCTCTCTCCTTGTGCACACAGTGCAGGGTTAGTGCACAAACAGCTTCCCTCTCTCCTTGCGCACTCAGTACAGGGTTAGCGCACACACAGCTTCCCTCTCTCCTTAGGCACACAGTGCAGGGTTAGCGCATACAGAGGTTCCCACTCTTTCCCTTTGTGCACACGATGCAGAGTTAGCGCACACACAGCTTCCCTCTCTCCTTGCACACACAGTGCTGGGTTAGCGCACACACCGCTTCCCTCTCTCCTTGCGCACCCAGTGCAGGGTTAGCGCATACAACGCTTCCCTCTCTCCTTGCGCACACAGTGCAGTGTTAGTGCACACACCGCTTCCCTCTCTCCTTGCGCACCCATTGCAGGGTTAGCGCACACACAGCTTCCCTCTCTCCTTGCGCACACAGTGCTGGGTTAGCGCACACACCGCTTCCCTCTCTCCTTGCGCACGCAGTGCAGGGTTAGCGCACACACAGCTTCCCTCTCTCCTTGCGCACCCTGTGCAGGATTAGCGCACACACAGCTTCCCTCTCTCCTTGCGCACATAGTGCAGGGTTAGCGCATACAGAGGTTCCAACTCTTTCCCTTTGTGCACACGATGCAGGGTTAGCGCACACACAGCTTCCCTCTCTCCTTGCGCACTCAGTGCAGTGTTAGCGCACACACCGCTTCCCTCTCTCTTTGCGCGCACGATGCAGGGTTAGCGCACACACCGCTTCCCTCTGTCCTTGCGCACACAGTGCAGGGTTAGCGCACACACAGCTTCCCTCTCTCCTTGCACACACAGTGCAGGGTTAGCGGACACAAAGCTTCCCTCTCTCCTTGCGCACACAGTGCAGGGTTAGGGCACACACCGCTTCCCTCTCTCCTTGCGCACACAGTGCAGGGTTAGCGCACACACCGCTTCCCTCTCTCCTTGTGCACTCAATGCAGGGTTAGCGCACACACCGCTTCCCTCTCTCTTTGCGCACACGATGCAGGGTTAGCGCACACACCGCTTCCCTCTCTCCTTGCGCACACAGTGCAGGGTTAGCGCACACACAGCTTCCCTCTCTCCTTGCGCACACAGTGCAGTGTTAGCGCACACACCGCTTCCCTCTCTCTTTGCGCACACAGTGCAGGGTTAGGGCACACACCGCTTCCCTCTCTCCTTGCGCACACAGTGCAGGGTTAGCGCACACACAGCTCCCCTCTCTCCTTGCGCACTCAGTGCAGGGTTAGCGCACACACAGCTTCCCTCTCTCCTTGCGCACACAGTGCAGGGTTAGCGGACACAAAGCTTCCCTCTCTCCTTGCGCACACAGTGCAGGGTTAGCGCACACACCGCTTCCCTCTCTCCTTGCGCACACAGTGCAGGGTTAGCGCACACACAGCTTCCCTCTCTCCTTGCGCACACAGTGCTGGCCCAGGTTGGTCTGGCACAGACGAATCCCCCCTCTGTCTACCCTCGTGCACAGAGTGCAGGATGCACGGCAGGGCTGGTGCAGACAGACTCCACCCTCTGCCTCACCAAGTGCACAGAGTGCAGGATGCTAGGCGGGGCTGGTGCAGACAGACTCCGCCCTCCCCACCCCCTTCTGTACAGGGTGCAGGATGCAGGGCTGGTGCAGACAGACTCCCCCCCCCCCCCCCCCCTTGTGTACAGATTGCAGGGCAGGGCTGGTGCAGACAGACTCTGCCCTCTTGTGTACAGAGTGCAGGATGCAGGGCTGGTGCAGACAGCCCTCCCCCCCCCCCCTGTGTATAGAGTGCAGGATGCAGGGCGGGTGCAGACAGACTCCGCCCTCTTGTGTACAGAGTGCAGGAGGCAGGGCTGGTGCAGACAGACTGCGCCCCCTTGTGTACAGAGTGCAGAATGCAGGGCAGGGCTGGGGCAGACAGGCTGCGCCCCCTTGTGTACAGAGTGCAGGATGCAGGGCAGGGCTGGTGCAGACAGCCTTCCCCCCCCTGTGTATAGAGTGCAGGGTGCAGGGCAGGTGCAGACAGACTCCGCCCTCTTGTGTACAGAGTGCAGGAGGCAGGGCTGGTGCAGACAGACTCCGCCCTCTTGTGTACAGAGTGCAGAATGCAGGGCAGGGCTGGTGCAGACAGACTGCGCCCCCTTGTGTACAGAGTGCAGGATGCAGGGCTGGTGCAGACAGACTGCGCCCCCTTGTGCACAGAGTGCAGAATGCAGGGCAGGGCTGGGGCAGACAGACTCCGCCCTCTTGTGTACAGAGTGCAGGGTGCAGGGCTGATGCAGACAGACTGCGCCCCCTTGTGCACAGAGTGCAGAATGCAGGGCAGGGCTGGTGCAGACAGACTCCGCCCTCTTGTGTACAGAGTGCAGGGTGCAGGGCTGGTGCAGACAGACCTCCCCCCCCTTGTGTACAGAGTGCAGGAGGCAGGGCTGGTCCTGACGGACTCCGCTCTCCCCGCCCCCTTGTGTACAGAGTGCAGGAGGCAGGGCTGGTGCAGACAGACTGCGCCCCCTTGTGCACATAGTGCAGAATGCAGGGCAGGGCTTGTACAGTAAGACTCCGCCCTCCCCGCCCCCTTGTGTACAGAGTGCAGGCCCAAGAGCAGTGTGCTGACAAACTTCGCTCCCTCGTGCCCAGAGTGCAGGATGCAGGGCAGTGCTGGTGCAGACAGACTCCGCTCCTCCGCCCCCTTGTGTACAGAGTGCAGGATGCAGGGCTGGTGCAGACAGACTCCGCCCTCTTGTGTACAGAGTGCAGAATGCGAGCAGGGCTGGTGCAGACAGACTCCGCCCCCTTGTGTACAGAGTGCAGGCCCAAGGGCAGTGTGCTGACAAACTTCGCTCCCTCGTGCCCAGAGTGCAGGATGCAGGGCAGTGCTGGTGCAGACAGACTCCGCTCACCTGCCCCCTTGTGTACAGTGCAGGATGCACGGCTGGTGCAGACAGACTGCGCCCCCTTGTGCACAGAGTGCAGAATGCAGGGCAGGGCTGGTGCAGACAGACTCCGCCCCTTGTGTACAGAGTGCAGGCCCAAGGGCAGTGTGCTGACAAACTTCGCTCCCTCGTGCCCAGAGTGCAGGATGCAGGGCAGTGCTGGTGCAGACAGACTCCGCTCACCTGCCCCCTTGTGTACAGTGCAGGATGCACGGCTGGTGCAGACAGACTGCGCCCCCTTGTGCACAGAGTGCAGAATGCAGGGCAGGGCTGGTGCAGATAGACTCCGCTCCTTGTGTACAGAGTGCAGGGTGCAGGGCTGGTGCAGACAGACTCCGCCCCTTGTGTACAGAGCGCAGGCCCAAGGGCAGGGCAGGTGCGAGTGCGCCGAGGCCTTGGCCGCGTGCCCGCTGCTCAGGCGCTGCTCCGGGAAGGACCGGGAGTTGGGAGCTGTCACCCGACCGGATCTCCCTTTCATGCTGTGTACATAATGTCCTCCGGGCGAGCAGCTGGGCTGGTTCCAGGTCATTATTTTTCTTCGCAAGTTCCTTTTCGAGGTCAGGCTGTCGCCCGCCACCTCCTGTAACGGACTCCGCTGCCGGAACCTTTTTCCAGCGAAGAATGACCACCTCCCACCGAAGCTTTTTTTTTTTGTTAATTTAAAACTTGCCTTTTCATTTCTGCGTCGCTCTTCTACACTATCATTTTGTGGTTCTCAGAGATTATGTTTTTTTGTGCTGCGCCTCCCTAGGCACTCACACTGCTGCAGGGGGTGTGCTGTACAGTTCACCTGGCAACCCGGCGCCTGCCCCTCACGCGCACAGGCCTGTCCTTGTGCAGTGCAGTGAGCTGGGTTGTCACGTGTCACCTGCCTGGCGCGTCCCTGCGTCACTCGCACAGGCCTGGCCTTGTGTAATACTGCAGTGAGATAGATGGTTGTGCCTGTCAGCTGCCTGGCGTCTGCTGCCACACGCACAGGCCTGGCCTTGCTGTGGTTTACCGCCGCCTTCCCGCAGTCACAGTTTGAACAGGTGTCATGGGGTGGTGACCTTAGCAGGTGTTTGAAGGATGGAGCAAACACCCCGTGGCAGATTGTTATACAGCGAGGAGGGCTGGGGGGAGGCCCGGGAGAGGCCCGGTGCCCCCGTCACACCTGTTAGGCGAAGTGCAAGTACTGAGACTGCCAGGGAGAGCCTTGCCTAGTACACACCGCGCCAAGCACTGGGACACTCAGCCAGAGAGGGCCTTCCCAAGCACACACAGAGGTAAGTACTCAAACGCTCAGCCTGAGAGGGCCTTGTCCTCGCAGACACAGAGGTAAGTACTCAAACGCTCAGCCTGAGAGTGCCTTGGCTTCGCAGACACAGTGCCAAGCGCTGAGACACTCAGCCAGAGAGGGCCTTCCCAAGCACACACAGAGGTAAGTACTCAAACGCTCAGCCAGAGAGGGCCTTGCACTAGCACACACAGAGGTAAGTACTCAAACGCTCAGCCTGAGAGTGCCTTGGCCTCGCAGACACAGTGCCAAGCGCTGAGACACTCAGCCAGAGAGGGCCTTGTCCAAGCACACACAGAGGTAAGTACTCAAACGCTCAGCCAGAGAGGGCCTTGCACTAGCACACACAGAGGTAAGTACTCAAACGCTCAGCCTGAGAGTGCCTTGGCCTCGCAGACACAATGCCAAGCGCTGAGACACTCAGCCAGAGAGGGCCTTGTCCAAGCACACACAGAGGTAAGTACTCAAACGCTCAGCCTGAGAGTGCCTTGGCCTCGCAGACACAATGCCAAGCGCTGAGACACTCAGCCAGAGAGGGCCTTGTCCAAGCACACACAGAGGTAAGTACTCAAACGCTCAGCCAGAGAGGGCCTTGCACTAGCACACACAGAGGTAAGTACTCAAACGCTCAGCCTGAGAGTGCCTTGGCCTCGCAGACACAATGCCAAGCGCTGAGACACTCAGCCAGAGAGGGCCTTGTCCAAGCACACACAGAGGTAAGTACTCAAACGCTCAGCCTGAGAGTGCCTTGGCCTCGCAGACACAATGCCAAGCGCTGAGACACTCAGCCAGAGAGGGCCTTGTCCAAGCACACACAGAGGTAAGTACTCAAACGCTCAGCCTGAGAGTGCCTTGGCCTCGCAGACAAAGTGCCAAGCGCTGAGACACTCAGCCAGAGAGGGCCTTGTCCAAGCACACACAGAGGTAAGTACTCAAACGCTCAGCCAGAGAGGGCCTTGCACTAGCACACACAGAGGTAAGTACTCAAACGCTCAGCCTGAGAGGGCCTTGGCCTCGCAGACACAATGCCAAGCGCTGAGACACTCAGCCAGAGAGGGCCTTGTCCAAGCACACACAGAGGTAAGTACTCAAACGCTCAGCCTGAGAGGGCCTTGGCCTCGCAGACACAATGCCAAGCGCTGAGACACTCAGCCAGAGAGGGCCTTGTCCAAGCACACACAGAGGTAAGTACTCAAACGCTCAGCCTGAGAGTGCCTTGGCCTCGCAGACACAATGCCAAGCGCTGAGACACTCAGCCAGAGAGGGCCTTGTCCAAGCACACACAGAGGTAAGTACTCAAACGCTCAGCCAGAGAGGGCCTTGCACTAGCACACACAGAGGTAAGTACTCAAACGCTCAGCCTGAGAGGGTCTTGGCCTCGCAGACACAGAGTCAAGCGCCAACCAGAGGTACCAGAGCCATCTCCTACCTGCAGACCCAGTCCAGAGGTACCAGAGCCCCCTCCTATCTGTGCATCCAGCCCAGAGGTACCAGAGCCAACTCCTACCTGCAGGTCCAGTCTAGAGTACGACAGCCACCCCGTACCTGCAGACCTAGTCCAGGGTACTAGAGCCGCCTGGCATCTTTCCACACAGTCCAGAGTACTAGAGCCTCGTCCAATCTACAGACACAGTCCAGAGTACTAGACCGACCTCCATCTGCGGTCTATATCCAGAGAACTGGAACCCCCTTCCACCGGAGAACAAGAGCCCGTCCTGCCTGCGCAACCCATGCAAAGCAAGAGCTCCTACCTACCGCCTTCAACATCTATCCAGAGTAGCAGGGCCTCACCTGGCTACGCTTCCCATGCAGATTACTAGAGCCAATCTTGCCTGTGGTTCCTATTCAGAGTACTATGGACTTCTCTTGGCTATGCTCCCCATGCTGAGTACTAGGGCCCCCCCTGCCCATCGTGCCTATCCACAGTACTAGGGACTTCTCTTCGATATGCTACCCATGCAGAGTACTAGGGCCCCCCTTGCCCGTCATCCCTATCCAGAGTACTAGGGACTCTTCGGCCTACACTTCCCATGCAGACTACTAGAGCCCCCCTGTCTGTGGTCCCCATCTATAGTACCCGGGCCCCTCCTGTCTGTGGTCCCTATCCAGAGTACAAGGGACTTCTCTTGGCTACGTTCCCTATGCAGAGTACTAGGGCCCCCCTGCCTGTCATCCCTATCCAGAGTACCATGGCCAATCCTGCCTGAGGCCCCTATCAAGAGTACCGGAACCAATCCGTCTGTGGTCGGTGTCCAGAGTACCAGATGCTTCCTGATTGTGGTTCTTATCTAGAGTACCAAGCCAGTCCAATCAGCTGATCCTATCCAGTGTATTGGGACCTTCTCCAGCCTGCTGTCCCTGTCCATAATACCAAGGCCCATTCCCACCTCCTGTCCCTTTCTGGAGTGCCCAGGCACTCTCTACTCCCCGTCCAGAGTACGAGGGCTCCTTCCCGCCTCCAGTGCTTATCCAGAGTTCCTGGTCCACTCCCACCTCTTTAACTATCCGAGAATCTGCCCCCCACACCCCCCTCCAGA
Organism: Lissotriton vulgaris; assembly: GCF_964263255.1. Classification (NCBI taxonomy): domain Eukaryota; kingdom Metazoa; phylum Chordata; class Amphibia; order Caudata; family Salamandridae; genus Lissotriton; species Lissotriton vulgaris. The sequence goes on along the minus strand of NC_141700.1, from coordinate 677,406,915 downwards.
GCCTACTCGGAGTACTGGTTTCATCCCACCTCCGGAGCCTATACAGAGTACCTTGGCCCATTCCGCCGTCAGTGCTTATCCAGAGTACCTGGCTCTCGCACACCTGCAGTTCTCTGACAGTCAACTGAACTGCCTCCGGGCCCAATCCAGAGCACCTGGGCCGCCTCCTGTCCCTATCCAGAGCCCCTGGGCCACCTCCTGTCCCTATCCAGAGCACCTGGGCCACCTACTGTCCCTATCCAGAGTACCTGGGCCACCTACTGTCCCTATCCAGAGTACCTAGGCCCCTTCTGCCTCCGGTCCATATCAGGAGTACCTGGAAAGCCTCCTGTCCCTATCCAGAGCCCCTGGGCCACCTCCTGTCCCTATCCAGAGCACCTGGGCCACCTACTGTCCCTATCCAGAGTACCTAGGCCCCTTCTGCCTCCGGTCCGTATCAGGAGTACCTGTACAGCCTCCTGTCCCTATACAGAGCCCCTGGGCCACCTCCTGCCCCAATCCAGAGCACCTGGGCCACCTACTGTCCCTATCCAGAGCCCCTGGGCCACCTCCTGTCCCTATCCAGAGTACCTGGGCCGCCTCCTGTCCCTATCCAGAGCATCTGGGCCGCCTCCTGTCCCTATCCAGAGCACCTGGGCCACCTACTGTCCCTATCCAGAGTACCTAGGCCCTTTCTGCCTCTGGTCCGTATCAGGAGTACCTGTACAGCCTCCTGTCCCTATCCAGAGTACCTGGGCCGACTCCTGTCTCTATCCAGAGCACCTGGGCCACCTACTGTCCCTATCCAGAGTACCTGACCACCTACTGTCCCTATCCAGAGTACCTGACCACCTACTGTCCCAATCCAGAGTACCTAGGCCCCTTCTGCCTCCTGTCCCTATCCAGAGTACCTGGACAGCCTCCTAACCCTATCAAGAGTCCCTGGGCTTCCTCCTGTCCCTATCCAGAGTACCTGGACAGCCTCCTGTCCCACTCCATAGTACCTACGCCCCTTCCGGTGCCTATCCGGAGAATCTCCCCCCTCCTCCCCCTGGACTCTATCCGGAGTACCTTTCACCCACCTGCACTTCTCACCCAGATCTAACATGTAATTGCTTTCCTTCCAGTTCAGTAGTTAAGTCGATCACCCAGACCATAAAAACTGAGCAGCTGCTGTGTGCACCAATGGCATTCACTGTCAGAATTACCCCTCGAAGTGCTTCTACGCACTGTGCGGGCAAATGCCAGACGTAATCAGGGTACGAGGGCCGACCACCATCACGACCACCCCTTCCTCTGCTCCTGAGGTACTCTGCGCCCAAAAGGTCTTACGCATTGTGCTTACAGGCGATATTCAAAGCCACGAGCAATTGCGTACTTCTATGCAGCGCGAGCGTCACGCTATAGTGCGCAAAAGGCTATACGCATTATGCGTAGAGGACAATTCAGAGCCGCAAAGCTATTGCGTACTCCTGTGCAGCGTGATCGTAAACAAAACACTATAAGTACGGTTGTCATAAAGGTCATTCGCCGTTGCACGCACCCCTCCAAGAGCTCCGGTACTTGTGCATGTAAAGGCCCCCTACGTGCTCGTGTGCACCACACGTGCAAATATACTACGGGCACTGAGCGCACGGATACAGTCACCGCAGGGTTCGTGTAAATGAAATGACTCCTCGCGTCCATCTTGTCTCAGCTCACGTGATAATCCGCCTTGAAGCCTGGTGTCATTTTTGATATAAATGAATGCCGTTATTTAATAAAAGTGCCTATTTATCCGTGACTGGGCCTGGTTGGAGGATGGAACGCTTCAGCCCCCCTGTCTCCTCCCCCCTGTTTTCGCTCTTAGATGCAGGCAGCAACCACCCACTCACCGCGCGAAGATTAATATCTTTAGGTCTGCCCAATATCGCTGCAATTACCCCGGCGTACCCTGGGCGTGGCCCCGCACCCCGCGGGCGTCCTGGTCTGATTAAAAGCGCACCCGGCTACTGGAGGCTCGAGCGCGGAAGAGCGAGTCTTCTGGGAGCTATAATCACACCGCGAGTGAGAAAAAGGAGCAGAAAAGGAGGTCAGACCCTGGATATTAAATGTTCATAAGCGCAGGCCGCGGTGCTTAAAAACTAGGCCGCTGCCATTAAATCTCATTAGACTTTAATGCCTCGCGCTGCCACTCCGGGCAGGCCCGGACACCGCTCTAATTTGATGGGTGTTAGGGAAGAATCATCGCGTAATTGTGGGAGCTGGGATTAGCTTTTATCACAGCCCAGGCGCATTCTAGGCCTCTCCGTGCACGGAGAACAGAGGGAGGAGGCTGGGGGAGGGGGGTCTCTTGCTTTCAATCGAGCCCACCACCAGCCTCTCCCTGGTGACGCCGCCTCTCCTCCGCCATCCCTCCCCCCCCTTCCCTTCCCCTCGCCCCCCCTACTACCGACCCCCTTCTGCTCCATTAGCCACTTTGTAAAATGTGTGTATTATTATTCGGCACAGTGCCTGGGAGTGAAGAGCTGTGCAGGAAAAGATCAGGTTTTCAGAAATGTGAGAGAAAGAATTGCAGAGAAATGCAGAGAAGGACACCGGAGGTACAGAATGGTGAAATAAGTGCAGCGGCACTGGGAGAGGGAAGGGTACTGGAATATATACAGAAAGGGACTTTAGAAACTGGACTAGAAAGTACAGTACATTAAATCCTTTGATGCTAGTATTCATATGCTACTTTTACAGGGGTGTCACTAACATTCATTCAATCAATCAATCAATCAATCAGTGGCTTGTATAGCGCAGCTACTCACCCGTGAGGGTCTCAAGGCGCTTGGGGGGGGGGGGGGGGGCAGCTCCGTAGGGTGCTGGGGTCATCTGAAGAGCCAGGTCTTGAGGTCCCTCCTGAATAGGAGCAGTGTAGGGCTTTTGCGGAGGCGGGGGTTGTTCCAGAACTAACGTATGTGCAGCAGGTGCAGTGGCACCAGGGCCCTGACCCTGTAGGGCCCAATTGAGCCCCGAAAAGCAGTCTAATTCCTTGCCGACACTGGGGCCCACAGCATCCTGCTACGTGTGTTTCGCCCTCTGGCCAAACAGTGCGAGTCCTCCCAAGGTGTTATGGTACATGATGTTCATTGTACTCTCTTTTCTATAGTTTGAGCTCGCCAATGCTTGCTCAGCCAAAGCTGGGAATTCCCTGCGCGTGTTTTATGGTTCTTACCACATCAGAGAATAGTATTCCTTTTATTTGGGCAGGGGCGGCTCCTCCGTAATGGTGGCGGAGCGTCGCCCCACTGGTCAGAGTCCGTCACAGAAAAATAAAATGATATTAAAACAATAATATGATTTTTTTTTCCTTGAGGGGCTCTGTATGACGGTGCATATGGGGCGGGGTCGGGCCATGACAGGCAGCAGTAGTGGGCACTTAGAAGTGCGCATGTAAGTTTTGACCGGCCGCCTTAGGCAGGCCAAACAGATATGCGCACTTCTGTTTCTCCAACCCAGATGTGTTCACAGCCAGGATGGAGAAAAGTCGCAGTGTCTGAGCGGGAGATGTTAGACCAATCCTGGTGCTGCTTTCAAAACATGAGAGCAGCGTCTGGATTGGCTGGGCAGAATGTGCCTTCCCAGAAGCTGCCGGGCGTAAAGCTTGGAGGTGGCCAGCAGCATCGGGGCAGCTAGAGGTAAGTTTTAATTTTTTTTATGTTTACCCTCATTTCCCCTCCCCCTTCCCACCGCACCACTTTCGCTGTGCGCAGCCGCCACTTCATTTGAGGTGCTTGCATGCTGCTTTACGTAACTATGGTGGAATACTAAACAGAACCCTGGTGTGTACCACTAGCTCAGAAGACACTGAGACCAGCCCTGTTCACAAGAGGTGTCATGCCAGCAGACTTATTTATTTTCTTGATACTTGGCTCTCTACTATCAAGAATTTAGCATTTTCTCCTCCTGGCCTTCTCCAAAGTGCTTAGAGGCTACCACATGGTGGTAGCAGCACTTTTCAAACCCCCACTTCTGTGTAAGCTCAAGTGCGAGCGACAAACACACATTAACGCGCCCACACACACCGCCTACTTCCGGGGCCAGGGAGGTCCACCCACAGTGCTCCGCACTCTAACTAGCAGCATAGCAGAGAGGTCAGAGACTGTACTGCTATCCAGAGCTCTCACTAGCATCACAGGAGAGAGGTGAAAGGCGGGTCACGCGCCGCATGGCTGATAAGAATGAAGCCACGGCGTGCCTGCGAAACATACATCACAATTACTTGGACTCTTTTCGAGAATGTCTTTTCTCTACTTCCATTTTGAATCGATTACCTGAAGCCTGGTACTTCATAACCATTATATTCTATATTTAGAGGCCCCTGAAAACCTGACGCTTGTGGCTGTTGCCCACTTAGCTAATGCAGCCCAGTGCTGTTAGGCGCCACTGCTACAATGTATGCTACAGCACTGCTGGGCTCTGCCATCACAATGAATGCTACAGCACTGTCGAACACCACTATTACAATGCATGCTACAGCACTGTCGAACACCGCTATTACAAAGCATGCTACAGCACTGTGAAACACCGCCATTACAAAGCATGCTACAGCACTGTCGAAGAACGCCATTACAAAGCATGCTACAGCACTGCTGGGCTCTGCCATCACAATGCATGCTACAGCAAGGTTGGGCTCTGCCATCACAATGCATGCTACAGCACTGTTGAACACGCCATTACAATGCATGCTACAGCACTGTCGAACACCGCCATTACAATGCATGTTACAACACTGTCGAACGCCGCCATTGCAATGCATGCTCCAGCACTGTTGGGCTCTGCCATTACAATGCATGCTACAGCACTGTCGAACACCGCCATTACAAAGCATGCTATAGCACTGCTGGGCTCTGCCATCACAATGCATGCTACAGCACTGTCGAACACGCCATTACAATGCATGCTACAGCACTGTCGAACACCGCCATTACAAAGCATGCTACAGCACTGCTGGGCTCTGCCATCACAATGCATGCTACAGCACTGCCGAACACCACCATTACAAAGCATGCTACAGCACTGCTGGGCTCTGCCATCACAATGCATGCTACAGCACTGTCGAACACCGCCATTACAATGCATGTTACAACACTGTCGAACGCCGCCATTGCAATGCATGCTCCAGCACTGTTGGGCTCTGCCATTACAATGCATGCTACAGCACTGTCGGGCTCTGTCATTACAAAGCATGCTACAGCACTGTTGAACACCGCCATTACAATACATGCTACAGCACTGCTGGGCTCTGCCATCACAATGCATGCTACAGCAATGTCGAACACGCCATTACAATGCATGCTACAGCACTGTCGAACACCGCCATTACAAAGCATGCTACAGCACTGCTGGGCTCTGCCATAACAATGCATGCTACAGCACTGTCGAACACCGCCATTACAATGCATGCTACAGCACTGTCGAACACCACTATTACAATGTATGCTCCAGCACTGTCGAACACCGCCACTACAATGCATGCTACAGCACTGCTGGGCTCTGCCATCACAATGCATGCTACAGCACTGTCGAACACCACTATTACAATGCATGCTACAGCACTGTCGAACACCACTATTACAATGTATGCTCCAGCACTGTCGAACACCGCCACTACAATGCATGCTACAGCACTGCTGGACTCTGCCATCACAATGCATGCTACAGCACTGTCGAACACCGCCATTACAAAGCATGCTACAGCACTGTCGAACACCGCCATTACAAAGCATGCTACAGCACTGTCGAAGAACGCCATTACAAAGCATGCTACAGCACTGCTGGGCTCTGCCATCACAATGCATGCTACAGCACTGCTGGGCTCTGCCATCACAGTGCATGCTACAGCACTGTCGAACACCACTATTACAATGCATGCTACAGCACTGCTGGGCTCTGCCATCACAATGCATGCTACAGCACTGTCGAACACCGCCATTACAAAGCATGCTACAGCACTGCTGGGCTCTGCCATCACAAAGCATGCTACAGCACTGTCGAACACGCCATTACAATGCATGCTACAGCACTGTCGAACACCGCCATTACAAAGCATGCTACAGCACTGTCGAACACCGCCATTAAAAAGCATGCTACAGCACTGTGGAACACCGCCATTACAAAGCATGCTACAGCACTGTCGAAGAACGCCATTCCAAAGCATGCTACAGCACTGCTGGGCTCTGCCATCACAATGCATGCTACAGCAAGGTTGGGCTCTGCCATCACAATGCATGCTACAGCACTGTCGAACACGCCATTACAATGCATGCTACAGCTCTGTCGAACACCGCCATTACAATGCATGTTACAACACTGTCGAACGCCGCCATTGCAATGCATGCTCCAGCACTGTTGGGCTCTGCCATTACAATGCATGCTACAGCACTGTCGAACACCGCCATTACAAAGCATGCTACAGCACTGCTGGGCTCTGCCATCACAATGCATGCTACAGCACTGCTGGGCACTGCCATCACAGTGCATGCTACAGCACTGTCGAACACCACTATTGCAATGTATGCTCCAGCACTGCTGGGCTCTGCCATCACAATGCATGCTACAGCACTGTCGAACACCACTATTACAATGCATGCTACAGCACTGTCGAACACCGCCATTACAAAGCATTCTACAGCACTGTCGAACACCGCCATTACAAAGCATGCTATAGCACTGCTGGGCTCTGCCATCACAATGCATGCTACAGCACTGTCGAACACGCCATTACAATGCATGCTACAGCACTGTCGAACACCGCCATTACAAAGCATGCTACAGCACTGCTGGGCTCTGCCATCACAATGCATGCTACAGCACTGCCGAACACCACCATTACAAAGCATGCTACAGCACTGCTGGGCTCTGCCATCACAATGCATGCTACAGCACTGTCGAACACCGCCATTACAATGCATGTTACAACACTGTCGAACGCCGCCATTGCAATGCATGCTCCAGCACTGTTGGGCTCTGCCATTACAATGCATGCTACAGCACTGTCGGGCTCTGTCATTACAAAGCATGCTACAGCACTGTCGAACACCGCCATTACAATACATGCTACAGCACTGCTGGGCTCTGCCATCACAATGCATGCTACAGCAATGTCGAACACGCCATTACAATGCATGCTACAGCACTGTCAAACAACGCCATTACAAAGCATGCTACAGCACTGCTGGGCTCTGCCATCACAATGCATGCTACAGCACTGTCGAACACCGCCATTACAATGCATGCTACAGCACTGTCGAACACCACTATTACAATGTATGCTTCAGCACTGTCGAACACCGCCACTACAATGCATGCTACAGCACTGCTGGGCTCTGCCATCACAATGCATGCTACAGCACTGTCGAACACCACTATTACAATGCATGCTACAGCACTGTCGAACACCACTATTACAATGTATGCTCCAGCACTGTCGAACACCGCCACTACAATGCATGCTACAGCACTGCTGGACTCTGCCATCACAATGCATGCTACAGCACTGTCGAACACCGCCATTACAAAGCATGCTACAGCACTGTCGAACACCGCCATTACAAAGCATGCTACAGCACTGTCGAAGAACGCCATTACAAAGCATGCTACAGCACTGCTGGGCTCTGCCATCACAATGCATGCTACAGCACTGCTGGGCTCTGCCATCACAGTGCATGCTACAGCACTGTCGAACACCACTATTACAATGCATGCTACAGCACTGCTGGGCTCTGCCATCACAATGCATGCTACAGCACTGTCGAACACCGGCATTACAAAGCATGCTACAGCACTGCTGGGCTCTGCCATCACAATGCATGCTACAGCACTGTCGAACACGCCATTACAATGCATGCTACAGCACTGTCGAACACCGCCATTACAAAGCATGCTACAGCACTGCTGGGCTCTGCCATCACAATGCATGCTACAGCACTGTCGAACACCACCATTACAAAGCATGCTACAGCACTGCTGGGCTCTGCCATCACAATGCATGCTACAGCACTGTCGAACACTGCCATTACAATGCATGTTACAACATTGTCGAACGCCGCCATTGCAATGCATACTCCAGCACTGTTGGGCTCTGCCATTACAATGTATGCTACAGCACTGTCGGGCTCTGTCATTACAAAGCATGCTACAGCACTGTCGAACACCGCCATTACAATACATGCTACAGCACTGCTGGGCTCTGCCATCACAATGCATGCTACAGCACTGTCAAACACCACCATTACGATGCATGCTACAGCACTGTCGAACACCACTAATACAATGTATGCTCCAGCACTGTCGAACACCGCCATTACAAAGCATGCTCCAGCACTGTTGATCACCGCCATTACAAAGCATGCTCCAGCACTGCTGGGCTCTGCCATCACAGTGCATGCTACAGCACTGTCGAACACCACTATTACAATGCATGCTACAGCACTGTTGAACACCACCATTACAAAGCATGATACAGCACTGTCGAACACCACTATTACAAAGCATGCTGCAGCACTGTCAAACACCGCCATTACAAAGCATGCTACAGCACTGTCGAACACCGCCATTACAAAGCATGCTACAGCACTGCTGAGCTCTGCCATCACAATGCATGCTACAGCACTGCTGGGCTCTGCCATCACAATGCATGCTACAGCACTGTCGAACACCGCCAATACAAAGCATGCTACAGCACCGCTGGGCTCTGCCATCACAATGCATGCTACAGCACTGTCGAACACCGCCATTACAAAGCATGCTACAGCACTGTTGGGCTCTGTCATTACAAAGCATGCTACAGCACTGTCGAACACCGCCATTACAATACATGCTACAGCACTGCTGGGCTGTGCCATCACAATGCATGCTACAGCACTGTCAAACACCGCCATTACAATGCATGCTACAGCACTGTCGAACACTACTATTACAATGTATGCTCCAGCACTGTCGAACACCGCCATTACAAAGCATGCTACAGCACTGTCCAACACCCCTATTACAAAGCATGCTACAGCACTGCTTGGCTCTGCCATCACAATGCATGCTACAGCACTGTCGAACACCACTATTACAATGTATGCTACAGCACTGTCGAGCACCGCCATTACAATTCATGCTACAGCACTGTCGAACACAACCATTACAATGTATGCTCCAGCACCGTCGAACACTGCCATTACAATGCATGTTACAACACCGTCGAACGCCGCCATTACAATGCAGACTACAGCAAAGCTGGGCTCTGCCATCACAGTGTATGCTACAGCACTGTCGAACACCACCATTACAATGTATGCTCCAGCACTGTCGAACACCGCCATTACAATGCATGCTACAGCACTGTCGGGCTCTGCCATTACGATGCATGCTACAGCAATGTCGGGCGCTGCCATTGCAATGCATGCTCCAGCACTGTCGGGCTCAGCCATTGCAATGCATGCTCCAGCACTGTCGGGCGCTGCCATTGCAATGCTTGCTACAGCATTGTCGGGCGCTGCCACTACAATGCATGCTACAGCACTGTCGGGCGCCACTGTTATTATGCGTGCTACAACACCGTCAAACCTGCCTTGTGGCACTCCTGGCCACATACTACCTGGGTCGTGCATGCATGGAGCTTCTAGTATCATTAGGGCTCGAGTCGGGGTACCACGCGGGTGGACGGGGTCCCCCCCACTTATTTGACCGGGAGCTTGTTAACTGGAGCAAATTCACTCTTTGGCCTCTCTGGGGTGAGGTCGGAGTTTCATGCATGTGCCAGTGTTCCTAGTTTCATGCATGTGCCAGTATTCCTAGGTTCATGCAAGTGCCGGTATTCCCAGTTTCATGCAAGTGCCGGTATTCCCAGTTTCATGCAAGTGCCGGTATTCCAAGTTTCATACGCATGCCCACGCTCCTCCTTTCGTGCACGCACCAGCGCTCCGCATTTTGTGCATGCTGTGGTGCTCCCAGTTTTATGCATGCACAGGCATTGAGAAAGACTTTGTGCCAGGTGATTAGGAAGGCGCTCCATCTCCGAGAAGAAAGGGCTCTGGACTAAACTGCAGGGCCGCAGGGAGAGCTGCAGCTCTGGATGCATGCATTATTCATCAGCCCTGATTTCACATTATTCTACTTGATACGTTTACAGCCTGTCAGTAAACAAAGATTCTGCATTATTCAGCGAGGAAGGGCTGGGAGGGGCCGCAGCACACGGGCTGCTATTATTAGGGGTTGCAGGACTTGACATTTTTATAAATAGATGGAGTGATAGACTCAAAAGATCCTTTTTAGGTTTCGCCTATTACCATTCGCTTGCGAATGGAATGGCGAAAATTCATGGGCTCGATCGAATAGTCAAACCACTGCGGTTTCCACTGCGGTTTCTTTACAGTGCATGTGAGGTCACGTGAGCACAAAAGCGGGTCACGTGACCACACACGCACGAGCATCTCCCTAATCCGCCTGCCCCCACCAGGCTCTCCCGCCCCCATCCGGCTTCCCTCCGCGCATCTGCCTATCACACTTCTCCCCTCGCACGCATTCCCGCCCCCCCACCAGGCTCTCCCGCCCCCATCCGGCCCATCTGCCACCAGGCTCTCCCGCCCCCATCCGGCCCATCTGCCTATCACACTTCTCCCCTCGCACGCATTCCCGCCCCCCCACCAGGCTCTCCCGCCCCCATCCGGCCATTTGCTTTTTGGAGCCGAGCATGGCGGAATAGTCTTGCTTGCCCGGGTTTAGCTTGTTAATCAATACAATTTGCTGACTCGCGCGTTTTCATCTGTGCAGTGCAGCTCTTCCGCCTTTGTCTTGCATCAAGGCTTTCAAACTTTCTTTCTTGAGCTTGCTTTTTTATTCTTCTGTGATTTGCAGCAGACCCAGCCGACTATTGTTCTCTCAACTTGCGGCAGGACTGCGGTGACAAGAGGCTACTTTCTTTCTTGAGCTTGCTTTTTTATTCTTCTGTGATTTGCAGCAGACCCAGCCGACTAGTGTTCTCTCAACTTGCGGCAGGACTGCGAGGGGAAGGAGAGAGAGGAAGAATCCCCGAACCTCCCCAAGGCGCGGGTCACAACGTCATTCATGATTAAACTAAAAAGTACGCATTGAAGAATTTAGCATGTGTATCAGGTATTTTTTTTATATTGAAACTATTAAAATGTTTGCTTACAAATATTTACACGAGCATCTCCCTAATCCGCCTGCCCCCACCAGGCTCTCCCGCCCCCATCCGGCTTCCCTCCGCGCATCTGCCTGCCACACTTCTCCCCTCGCACGCATTCCCGCCCCCCCCCAACAGGCTCTCCCGCCCCCATCCGGCTTCCCTTGTCTCTCTACCCGCAGTTTAATCGTGGTAAGTTTGTTGGTGTCAGGAGCTTAGAATTCCATGTTTGACTCTCGGTATGATGCCATAGCTTGTTTCCTTAATTTTAATCATTCTGGCCAGTTGTTAGACTACTAGTACCATGATGCAATGCTCCCCTCACATTATCAGAATGTACAAGTTAGGTCCAATGCGAGCTTTGTTAAACTTCCGCATTTCTGACACGCAGTGAATCGTGCACGCCGGACTGAAATTTGACTGCTCAAGCTTCTGGAAACAGGCAAGTTATGAGGATCTGTTCGATCGTGCTAGAGAGAGCGCACTCTGCATTCACGCACACGCTCACATCTTGTTTAAATCCATCCAGGAATTTACCGACATGCTAAGAGTCTGCCGTTGATGCCTTCATGAATGAAGTGAGTTCAATCAGCTCCCGCGGTGCGGGGGGCCCCCTGTGCTCCAGGAGCCCCTCCCTAGCCGTCACCCAGCAACCACTTTGCACTCTGTCCGAGCACAGACTTAGAGGGAATGCTGTGCATTCTCCCCATGGCTCTCTTCCAGCACCAGAGTACAATTGCTGTTCAATATTGGTGCCGGTCGTTCAGTCTATATCAGTTCGCTTAAAAGTGTAATTACTGAGTAAGCTGCTTTCTTGATTACACTCGTATATTAAATTACTTTACACAGGGTCACCGCAATGTGAAACCTTTCTCAAACTTCTCTCTATGACAACTGCAATCCACCACAGAGCCCATGGTTCAGGGGCAAGTTGTAGCAGTTTTGTTTCATTTTATGGCAACAATATACCCACGCAACTAGTCAAAGAAGTGTGACCACGCTTTAGGTCCACCTTTAATTGACAACAGTTACACGGGTAAAAGGTAGCTGAGATCGCGTTTTAAACTATGTTCAGAAGTTCTACTTTTCATGGACATTTACTCCACAAACAATGTGCTGTTTCAGTAAAGTCTACTCTACTCATACTAATGGTCGTTTTTGTACAGCTCTACTAAGCCCGTATTTTGTTCTTTACTATTTTCAGAAACCTACATTTAAAGAGGACATATGTTCCCTCATGGGTTTCATATTGCTGTGTTTATTTTACAAGCGTGAAGGGTAAGGACAACCTTGTTATGCTTATAACGATAAGTAGAGCTAATTTTAATACTAGGGACAGCTATCTAATCACTCATTTTGTATTTCTTATGTGTATCACAGTGCTTGGCCTAGTCCCGGTCCTGAGGAAGAACCCTTAAAGAAATTTGGGGTTCTGAAACGCTTATATGCCAGCAACTTTTTTCCGCTTTTGCCTGCCTCTTTCTTCTTTGTCTGCCCGGCACCCTTCTTCGTGCTTCTTTCCCCTCTTTATTGCCGACTGTTCATTCTTTTCCCTTTATCCTCCTTCGCTACTACTTTTTTATTCCTTCTTTGCGTCGCTACATACCCCATCCCTCTCTCCGTCTTTTTATCTTCCTAGTCTATTTATTACCCCCTCACGCTCCGCTGTCTCCCTTCCTTCCTTATTCTGTCCTGTGTCTCTTCCATTTGCTCTCGCCGTGTGTTGTAATTAGCACGGCCGTGCACCTCCCACCTCCTTTCCTACCACTCTGTCTAACTCATTCTCCCCCGCCTAACACAGGCTCTCTCTCACAGACAACCCACCCCCTGTCTGTGTAATACAGACCTACGGGAATATGTGTGTAACATACATGGTATGTGGTCTCACGCTGCCTCCGTGTCTCACAACCCCCGTGCCTGCGTTACAGTCGTCTGTCTCTCGCCCACCACTCTTCTCTACATTGTTCGTCAGCGTCTTGAAAATCTGTAGCTAAGTCATCTTACATTTCTGAAAGGCGCAGTTAGAAGGAAGGTAAAACAAGCACTGGCGTTGCCAATAGGTTTCGCATTTGGAAAGTTGGAGCTATTGGTTTTTGTAAATGACATTTTATATTTATATATCGTTATTGGCATTATCAATAACAATATATAAATATAAAATGTCATTTACAAAACCAATAGCTCCAACTTTCCAAATGCGAAACCTATTGGCAACGCCAGTGCTTGTTTTCTGCTGTTTCTTTCTCAGGAGTAGGATTTGGTTTTTCTGTTTTAGTCTACTGTGGATCTCTCCAGCGCAGTCAAATCTAATCTCTGCTATTATCTTTTAATTATATGTATAGCACCAGAACCTGGTCTTTAAGGCGCTTAGGCGAGACAGGGGAACTGGTGAGGAGAGCTAGAGGCACTGAGATGGATTGACCCACAGAGTGAGGAGGGACTTTGTCTCTCCTTGCCTTGTTACTATGTTCATTGCAGGCTTTGTCCTTCCTCACCCGGTTCTTTCATTCAGCAGAGGCTTTGCTCCTCCTAGCCATGTTCATACACTAATCATAGACCTAGGCCTTGCGTTTTTGCTGCAAAATCAGCCCTGTAACAAAATCGGCCGAAAAACGGTCCTGGCAAAGAGCTCGGCACCACCCACAACCGGGGGGGGGGGAGGGGCGGCGATGGGGCGGCCAATCACTTTGCCAGGGCCGGTTTCGGTTCCCAGTCCGGCCCTGCTTCAGATCCATGATTCCTGCAAATATTCAAGAATATTCCACTGTTGGCAGTGGCGGCCGCCACAAACAAAGGGTGGTGCGGCGGGTGTAGGGAATGCGGGAGGGGGAGCGCGGGGGTGTTAGAATATATAAAATAGAAAATAACTTACCTTAAGGTGTCGGGCGCCTCCCATGCAGACACTAGGACCATGTCACAGACTCCCACCAATCCCTGCGCTGCTCTCCTGTTAGGAGAACAGCGCAGGGATTGGCCTGAGCGGGCTGAAAAGACGCTCCGCTCAGGCCAGGGAGTCTGTGGGGGTTACCCCAGCCCGGCTGTTCAATGCAGCCAGGCTGGAGAAACCTAAGTGCAAATGTGTGTTTTGGTTGGCCTGAGATTGCAGGCCAAACACATTTGCACACTTAGGGAGTGCACATCGCACTCCTTCTCCGGTGCCCCGCCCCTCCCTGCACAAGCTGAGTGAGAGCCAGCAAATGAAAAATAAAACAGTGCTAGAACATCGTTTTATTTTTGATTTGCTGGCTCTGAGCCAGGCAGTGGCGCGACGCTACACCGCTATTGTGGAAGAACCGTCCCTGATCGACAACCATACCAGCAATTAACATAATCAATAATTCTCCATCCACATTTTTTTAGGTCTCGCCTGTCGATGCGCATGCGCATCGAGCAAGCGAGACTATTGCGAGTTATCCACTCTTTATCTACACTGCAAGGAATCGTGGCGATTCCTTGCAGTGCCCGTGACTTTTAAGGTCAATGCGCATGCGCATTGAGCTTATGCGCATGCGCATTGACCTTAAAAGCGCGTGCGCGTGCACGTCCGTCTATGTTTACCCGCTCCGCCCCCTCCCGCCGTGTCGCATTTATCCTCCCCCTCCCCTCTCTTCCTTCCGTCTAACGCCGTCAACACCGCCGCAACGGTCACATCCTGCCGTGTCGCACCTCTCCCCTCTCCGCCCCCTCCCCTGCCCGCCGTGTTACGGTGAAAGGCTCCGCCCCCTCCCCTTCCCTCCGTGTCGCATTTCTCCTCCCCCCTCCCCTCTCTTCCGTCCGTCCGTCTTGTCTAAACATGCTATCTAACATGCTTCTAAACACTCCTACCCTAAAAAAACACATCACACCCCGAGAGGTTTGCCAACTATTGACTTAACTGTGGCCAGCTCGGTGTCAACAAAGCACTGACAGCGGTCATTGTTCCAACTCTCTCGAACCACCTTTAAGTAATAAAAAGGCCAGACTTAGATATAGGCTACCACATGCATGCCACCGACATGCAACTCCACCTGAACTTGGACTGCAATTTTTGCATACTTTGCATTCTCTAGAATGATATTTTGCTGTGAAAGGGTCTGTGTTTTGCAACGGCAATTGTATCTTTGATTAACTTTGTCTGCTAACCAGTTAAGTTCCAGGGTTTATTTCATTTTTTGAAGTTTGTCTTACTCTGAGCTGAAATGATCTGTTATAACCCCTTCATGCTTGGTAACACAAGAGCAGGGCCGCCCCTTCAGCCAGATGTGCGCATAGTGCATAAAGTCTGCAGGATGTCTGCCACCATCTAACACGAGCACACCCAGCTTTCTGAAAGGGTCTATTCATTACGCTGCCTAGTTTGTTAGCATTTGCAGAACTGGCTGCTAAACCAGTTGAATCCGTTCCCAGTAATGTTCTGGCGCTCGTTGCTCCCCCCTCAAAGCTACCCTTCTCGTCTCCCTGCTATACCCCCTCCCCCCCGCCCCCCTGCTTAAAGTCAAGAGAAACAAGCTTCATAGCTGAGGCTACAAGACCCTTCAGAGAGGGAGAGAAATTACTTTCCTTCTATGCCTTTATTCTGCCAGTCTCTCAACTCGCCAACTTGAAACCTCATATCCAATGAAACTCTTACTTATTTTGATAAACAGACGGAATGGGCTGGCGAAGATTAATGGGTATCGTGCTCATGACAGGAGGGATATTCTGAAAAGTAATACTACGTATATCTGTGGATGGTTTCGGATTATAAGATTTTCATAACAGTGCTCGCATGGTTTTTCGCCTATGGTGTAGTTTCCTGTTCAAAAATGTAAAATTCAATAAAAAAATGATTTTACCCTAAAAATTATATTTACAGACATGCGTGACCAGTAACTCATTGTGCTTTAGCTGCAAAAGGAAGATTAAACATGAACTACCACGGTTACATATTACTACTTTTCTATCAAATCAATAGATAGGCTAATGCGATCTATCTACACTATCTACACTCTACACTCTACACTATCTACACTCTCCGTTCTCTTCTTTTCTTCCTTTCCATTTTATTGCCCTATTTTGGTTCTACTTTTAGAAAATATATTTCGTTTGTCAGCATCACTAAATTGAAATATTTGCTACTGGTATACTTGTTCTTTTTATTGCATATAATTTGTTGCGCAATACTGTTGTAGTATTCTAATAAGAAAAAATATGAAACAAACGAAGATCACAGTTATATGAAAATGTTGCTCTAAATATACCTTCTTAAAGCAAGGCATGTACGTGGAATATCCGTGGAACAAGGCAAGACTGCGGCAACCAGGAAGTGAAGCACAAATGCACAGCTGGTGCTACAGAGTAATTACCATAAAACGGATTTTCCCAGAATTACTCAGAGGATTGGGTTCTCATGGTGGAAGGGTCTGCATGTTGGGTCTTTTCTCGCGATCACTGTAGGCCAGGAATTAATTGTTCCTGGGAGATCAAGCCGGGATTGCAGCTTACTTTGAAAATGCCATCCAAATAGGAATCCCTGCACTGTGCAAATCCTTGCACGTGTCACCCTCAACCCCTCACCCTCACCCTCACTCACCCTCAACCCCTCACCCTCAACCCCTCACCCTCACTCACCCTCACTCACCCTCACCCACCCTCAACCCCTCACCCTCACTCACCCTCAACCCCTCACCCTCACTCACCCTCACTCACCCTCACCCACCCTCACCCTCACTCACCCTCAACCCCTCACCCTCACTCACCCTCAACCCCTCACCCTCACCCTCACTCACCCTCAACCCCTCACTCACCCTCACTCTCACTCACCCTCAACCCCTCACCCTCACTCACCCTCACCCTCACTCACCCTCAACCCCTCACCCTCACTCACCCTCACCCTCACTCACCCTCAACCCCTCACCCTCACCCTCACTCACCCTCAACCCCTCACCCTCAACCCCTCACCCTCACTCACCCTCACTCACCCTCACCCTCACTCATCCTCAACCCCTCACTCACCCTCAACCCCTCACCCTGACTCACCCTCACCCACCCTCACCCTCACTCACCCTCAACCCCTCACCCTCACTCACCCTCAACCCCTCACCCTCACCCTCACTCACCCTCAACCCCTCACCCCCTCACTCACCCTCACTCACCCTCAACCCCTCACCCTCACGCACCCTCACTCACCCTCAACCCCTCACCCTCACTCACCCTCACCCTCACTCACCCTCAACCCCTCACCCTCACTCACCCTCAACCCCTCACCCTCACTCACCCTCAACCCCTCACCCTCACTCACCCTCACCCTCACTCACCCTCAACCCCTCACCCTCACTCACCCTCAACCCCTCACCCTCAACCCCTCACCCTCACTCACCCTCACCCTCACTCACCCTCAACCCCTCACCCTCACTCACCCTCACCCTCACCCTCACTCACCCTCAACCCCTCACCCTCACTCACCCTCAACCCCTCACCCTCACCCACCCTCACCCACCCTCACCCTCACTCACCCTCAACCCCTCACCCTCACTCACCCTCAACCTCTCACTCACCCTCACTCACCCTCACTCACCCTCACTCACCCTCACTCTCACTCACCCTCAACCCCTCACCCTCACTCACCCTCAACCCCTCACCCCCTCACCCTCACTCACCCTCACTCACCCTCACCCTCACTCACCCTCAACCCCTCACCCTCACTCACCCTCAACCCCTCACCCACCCTCAACCCCTCACCCTCAACCCCTCACCCTCAACCCCTCACTCACCCTCACTCACCCTCACCCTCAACCCCTCAGCCTCACCCTCACTCACCCTCAACCCCTCACCCTCACTCACCCTCACTCACCCTCACTCACCCTCAACCCCTCACTCACCCTCACTCACCCTCACCCTCACTCACCCTCAACCCCTCACCCTCACCCACCCTCAACCCCTCACCCACCCTCAACCCCTCACCCTCACTCACCCTCAACCCCTCACTCACCCTCACTCACCCTCAACCCCTCACTCACCCTCACTCACCCTCAACCCCTCACTCACCCTCAACCCCTCACTCACCCTCACTCACCCTCACCCTCAACCCCTCAGCCTCACCCTCAACCCCTCACCCTCACTCACCCTCACTCACCCTCAACCTCATGCTAAAGATTTACAAAAAAACCCATAAACAATTCTAAAAGCACTAACTCTAATGCTGCGAGACCTATTGCATTTCTAATGCTTGTTTTAAAAGTGCATCTAGAAGAAAAATCTAGACCCAAAAGACCCTAATGACTACAGACCAATTTTTTTCAGATTGTTCCTTGGAAAACGAATTGAAATGACATTTCGATAATTTCCTATATAGCTTTATGTCAGCCGTCTTCTCTGGTACTATCAAAGAGAATGCCTGCTGTTGCTGTGCGGTTTCTTATGCAGTGAGAAAAGCTTCAGTTTTACCGCCGCGATGCGCATCACAGGCCGAGACCACCTGAGCACAGGAACCACCAATGCACAGCTGCATTCAGCACATGACCCGATCACACAACACCTGCAGGGACAAGTTATTCATCAGCTCTGATGAGTTTGTTTGTTTTAACAACATCATGAACCACCCCGCACGCGTTCAATGCACATGCACACCTGGATTCAAGCAAGCCGGGCTGAAGACGGCTGGAATGCCAGAAACCGGTCCTCTGAAGCTTGTTTCCGGTCCAGGGAAGACATGGCTTGGCAGTTCGGGCTGAACTGTTCCCATGAGGCACAGGGTCAGACTGATTTGCATATAGCCATGTCTGAACTGGGGTTGCAGAGTGGGCTAAAGAACGGTGATGGATTAAACCCAGATCTTTTGACTGGCTGTGAGTGTTTGATTGATTCAGATGCTCCGTCCATCACCACCCCCTTTTGTACCATCTGCGTCATCAAAGCACCCGCCATCCATGAATCTGTTGTCTAGCCAGCATCCAGCTTACCATGTGTACACCTCCCACTCTTAACAATCCCACTCACAGACTGTTTCACAGCCTGGGGTTACAGCATGGGGTATGTCAAAGCCTGCGTTTTAGTTCATCAGTGATGTCATCAATAATGTCATTTAACATCTCATGAGTGATGTAATATGTGGGGTCATAAGCAATGCAGGACAGGGCATACGTTCTAGTTAGTTTAGTACACTATAACTGGAGAATTTCAGCAGTGTTTCAGTTTTTACATGGTAATGCTTTTATATATATATAATATATATATATATATATATATATATATATATATATATATATATATATATATATATATATATATATATATATATATATATATATCGAACAGCGACCACTCCAGGTAAGAAGAGATCAGAGGACACAGCGGGGTCTGTTGGAAGCTTCACATTTAATAACTGCGGACATAATGCATTTCGGCACAGAAGTGCCTTCCTCAGACGTCCATAGCAAACTTGGAACTGCACCACCCCTTCATGATTGACGCTGCAGCCTTAATGTACAGGAAGTCAGCTACTCCTCCAAATCGCCTGCAGCTGTGGTGTTATGCGTGACAACCACAGCTCCCATAATGCAACAGTTCGGTAAGTACCGTGGTGGAGTGGGGTTTAGGAAGTCCTCGGTGAGTTCATGAATGTTAAAATTATTGGAGTCTTCCTCGGGTCCCCGACCGTTCTGCCACCGTCCTTCAGGATGAACATACCCATGCAGCCCGGATGCCGTGACCCTGCTGCCACGTGAAGTCACGAGTCGCTCGTGCGGTGGCCACTGGTCAGCCTGAAGTCTTGTGGCGGGACTGCGAACTACCGACAACTCGGTGAAAGGAAAAAGCCCAGCGTTGCCACTGGAACCAGCAAAGTCGCAGCCCTGCTTGTAGAACGGGTCCTCCCAACGCGGTTGCCAGCTACCGCGTGAAATATCGAACAGCGACCACTCCAGGTAAGAAGAGATCAGAGGACACAGCGGGGTCTGTTGGAAGCTTCACATTTAATAACTGCGGACATAATGCATTTCGGCACAGAAGTGCCTTCCTCAGACGTCCATAGCAAACTTGGAACTGCACCACCCCTTCATGATTGACGCTGCAGCCTTAATGTACAGGAAGTCAGCTACTCCTCCAAATCGCCTGCAGCTGTGGTGTTATGCGTGACAACCACAGCTCCCATAATGCAATATATATATATATGATGCTATGGGGTGTGGATCTGGTGCAAGGGTTGCTGGGAAAGAATGGACCCAGGGGTCTTTGCTGGCAAGATCGCCGTGCGCGATCGACAGGTGTCTGGGGCGGACACTTGTCTGTTTCACTTTGTGGTGATATAAACAATAAAAGAATTGCGTAACCTTTTTCTCGGACCCTGTGGAGATTTCATTGCGGCCCGTACCTGTTTCAAATCCCCCCTCAGTGTAGAAGGTGGGACAGGACTGTGGAGATCTATCTATCTATCTATCTATCTATCTATCTATCTATCTATCTATCTATCTATCTATATATATATATATATATATATATATATATATAGATATATAGATATATAGATATATATATAATTTTATTTTTTTCAACAACCCTTTTGGACTCCAGGTTAGGTAGGAACAAATATCCACAAAAAAGGTGCCAAGGTTGTACCTCGGGCCTGTGCCACTGCACCTGCTGCACCATTGGTAACCAGGACCCAGAATGTTGAATGCTCCAAATGTTAAGGGTTGGCACTCACCTCTGGTGTGAAGCAGCACTTTCCCAGGCGCGGGGCACACGCGTATACGCCTGGGCGGCGGAGCAGGCTTATTTCAACCCCAGGCCCCGACCGGATGGCTTGTAGTGGCCTCAAGGTGCCAGCCACCGTTCTCCCGGTGACAGCTTTATCGGCGGCCAGGCCACGCAGGAAGGATGGGGGCTATTTGCGGTGCTGAGGCCAGGGCTTTGTGCGCAGACACAGCACATAAATTCGCATGATGGATCCGTGACCACTTCATTGAGCCGGGGCCGGCGCCGTCGAAGGCTGTGGCGGTCGCAGGCTGCTCGTCGGCCTCGCGCCGCGCGGGCGATGCATTAAATACTCTTTATTTATGGCCTCGCGTGGCCGTGCGGTGGCCAGGAGAAGGCAGCCTTCGCAGCTCTCCAGTAATTTTATGATGAGTATTAAAGCCGGCTCTATAATTTGCCCCTTCTTATTCATTAGGCATTGGCGCGCCCATAAGTCACCCAAGCCCAGGGATTTCGATGCAGATTGAGAAGATAAACTGTTGACAGTCCAGATGTATTTTTACATTAGTGTGCCTTTACAATAGTTTATGTTGGGGGAGCGGAATATATATTGCATTATTAAATATGAACCACTCTTGTAAGACTGTCTTGCATGCCCATGAGGAGGAGAGATGGCGGGCGCGTGGGGGTGAGTTGAGGGGGGTGGATGGAGGTATTTACAGTCCCAGAGTGGGGGTGAGGGCTAATGGGAGCAGTTTAGGACTAGAGGGTGAGAAGAGTGCTGGCGAGCAAGTGAAAAGGATGCCTTGGGGTGTGGTTCTGGTGCAAGGGTTGCTGGGAAAGAATGGACCCAGGGGTCTTTACTGGCAAGATGGCCGTGTGCGATCGAAACGTGTCTGGGGCGGACACCTGCCTGTTTCACTGGGTGACGGCAAGTGGCAGCAGGACGGACCAGGAACCCAGAGCAGCCCTGGCAAACTTAGTAGGCCGGCCTCCATATGGTGCATCACCACTACAAGGGGCTTGGGGGGAAGGGTTGTCCCCCCCCCAAGAAAACTTTGGGAAAATTGGTGCATTCTACAACACATTTGTCATTATATCTTCAATTGTATTCTTTTTTAAAGCATAGCAAATGATGGCCTTCCTGTACACCAGGACTCAGCAATATTTGTTGGGGCTCTTCAATGATTCCCTCACTATCACCCTCCAACAGTGTCTCTCATCTTTCCATAGATCCTCTCTTACATGTATTTCATTTGTTTTTATAGCGCCTCTCATATCAGTGTAGGGTATCAGAGCACTTTACATCACACACATACAGAGACAAAGAATCATACGTGTGAAAATCAGTGTATTGAAAATGTTACATGAGACAAAGGGGACTAGAATGTGTAGGATTCATGTTATCCATATTGGTAGGCATTTATTAACAGTACATGGTTCTAGGGAAGCACAAATGCAGGATTCAGAAGGTAACACAGTGGTTAGGGTTGACTTTACTAATAAGAATTTATTTCTGAAAAAATTCTTTTTTAGCAACATTAGGATAATGAAAGACTGGGGAAAAGCATAACTTTCTGGCCTAGATTTGCGATTGTAATTTATGAACTGCACAGTAACAAAACGATCTCTATGACAAAAGCAGTAATCCACTGAGGTATGCATATAAACTACTGTGCTGTGATCTGGAAAGTACACGCTGTTTGCAGCAGACATATTAACACTCCGTGCTACCTTAGATGAGTCAAAACCGCCACCAGACAAACTCTGATCCCTCTCCAGCAGGTACCTTATTCACCAAAGTTAGCTTGGGACTTTTATTGTTGCCTGAAAACTGTTGCATATGCAAGGAACTCAGGCAGTACTTGTAAAACTGCTGCATTGCTACAAAACCGGCCCTCAGTAACTAAAGCGTCCCAGCCATCCTTCTAGCAGGGGCGGCCTTAGGCATGTGCAAGCTGTGCACCTGCACAGGGCCGCCAAACCCCAGGGGCCTCCACGCCAATATATATACTTAATATAATAATCTTCTGAGGATGGATACATATTTGCGTGGTGACCCCTGGCAGGGATTTGGTGGCCTCCGGCTCTGTTCCACTTCCAAACACCCTGAATCCCCCCCCGCCCCCCCCCCCCCCCCCACCTTCACTGGCCTCCGCGCTCCGCCCCGCCTGGACCCCCTCTTCCGGGGCCCCCACCTACGCTCCCTGCCCAGGGCCGCCATGAGCCTAGAGCCGCCCCTGCTTCTAGCCTCCCAGTTGTCCAGTACAGCCAGTCTGGCCTTGAGTGGCAGCCTTAAATAGAGCTATGGGTGAGACCGGACAGGGAGTGCAGACATCACTTCCGGTGCAGAGGGTGGGGGTTGGGATGCTCGAGAACGTGACTCTGTAGGACTGGGCCCCAGAGGAAGGCTGCTTAGAAAGGGTTTGAGCTGAGGGGTGTTACGAAGAAGATATGGGTGAGTGAAATGAAAATTTGGAGTCGGAGACTGTGAGAAGGTTAGGAGGTTTCTGAGCTTGGAACCCCTCATTGAAAATGCACAAAATAACATTTCATGCAAATAATTGAAATTTAGTGCACTTTACCAGCCCATAAAGCAGGGGTCTTCAATCTTTTATGTAATAAGAGCTACGTATGTTCCCGAATAATCATCATGAGCTACTAACAAATATTGTGTTGTGATAGTGGTCACATCAGACTGCATTACATTAGTGGCCACCAGATGAAAGATTACCAGCATTAACCACCTCAGTGCATCAGGCGCGGTTTCCAACAGTGATGTCAAGTGATGTGAAGTAGTGTGGCTCACTGGTTAGAGGCGGCAGACCCGAGAGCAGAGGACGGCCCGGGACCAGGGTTCGATTCCCGGCGCGGCAGGTTTCTGGACCAGGGTCAGCGGACTCGATAATTCTCTCGCCTCGGTGCCCACTCTGATCAGCGATCACACTCGGCAACTCTGGGCATTAGCTTGCCTCATCTTCACTAACGGCCCCACCAGACCGCCGGGGATGCCTGGTCTCACCCTGGAGATACCCATTAAGGGACCATCTCTCAGGGAAGCCAGGAAGGGTTTCGCAGCGGTCGAAGCGCCTTGGGACCCTACGGGTAAGTAGTGCGCTATATAAATGCCAATACATTCGACATACATACATTCGACAAATAAGCGTTATCAATTTGGAATGCCTCTACACAGACAATACATATGAGATAAATGCAATGTCCCTGGTAACAAAGTAAAATTAGTAATAAGTCTCCTCAGCAAAGCTTAATTTATCGTTTAAATGGTATTTTTAAATATTTATATGGAAATTGTTCCCCAGATATCAGCATGTGGTTTCTAAAAATTCACATACCTATATTAATTCAACTGAGAAAAAAGTTTCTAATTTAGTGCGCTGGGATCCCCAAGGAGAGCTATTTACAGGTAGCAGGAGAGCTTCCAGTAGCTCACGAGCTACTCTTTGGAGAAGCTTCCAAGAAGCCAATGGACAGCACGTACTGACAACAAAAGACGATGCTGGAGACCTGGACAACGGAGGGTGTGTGGTAGGCACATGTCCAGATGTGGCTTGTAGAAGTGGGCCCACTTCACTAGTTGAGGTCTAATCAGTGCAGCCCTCCTTTGCACCACAGCTTTCCCCTATCTTGTTGATAATCAGCAATACACTTCTAAGCTCCAGTTTAGCCTTCAGAAAAGGAGGTTTATTTTAAATATTGAGGCCTTTTTCTTAAGGGGGGGGGGAGTTGAATGTTAAATGCCCGTATCCTAGGAAGGCGAGGTGAATATTAACTGATGGGGTCTTAGCAGGACGGGGCGAATATTGGCTGCTGGCCGTTGTGCGTAGTGGTGAATATTTACCCGGTGCGCTGTAGGAGGCAAATATGGACTTTTCAGGTATTTGAAGGAGGTGAATGTTATCTGCTGGGGTCCTTGGAAGAGGGGTTGAATAATAATGCCTGCTGGTGGTTCAGAGAGTGACTATTGTCTTTGGGACCCTAGGAGACTGTCTGTGTGCTGCATCCCTGGAAGAAGTGGCCAACACTTGCTAACAGGGCGATGGGAGGAAGTAGTTAGCACTTCCTGCTTGACCTTCTGGAGTACAGGTGATTTGTGTCCTGTACTCTGGGAGGCGTTGATTATTTCCAGGTGGACTCTTGGGAGGAAGAGGTGACTATTAACTGCCCAGGCACCTGGAAGAGAGGTGAATACTGATTCCTTGAGCTCTCGCATGAGGTAGAACCACTGTTTGCAAGGGCCCTGGGGAAGGATGTATATTGATGGATGAGGAGGAGGAGATGTAGTTTGACTACAGGATCTCTGGTAGGAGAAGGTGCATATTGACTGAACAGGCTCAGCCAGGAGGAGTTGAATATTGACTGCTCAGGTTGTATGTCTAGGAGGTAAATATTGAGTGCTGGGGCCCTGGAAGGAGAGGAATATTGGTCTTTGTGGGTTTCATGAGGTGGTGTTAACTTTTAACTGTGAGGGCTGTTGGAGGAGGCGGTGATCATTGACTGGGAGGAGGTGAATATTGACTGCTGGGGCTCTGAGAGGCGGTGATGACTAGTGGCTACTGTGTCTGCGGGTGGAGGTGATGGCTGTTACTTACAAGGTCCCTGAGATGAGGTGGAACCTACAAACCGCTTGGTCCTTGGGTAGAGGGGTGTTTTTTTGTTGGCATGGGAGGACAGGATGTGTTGAGACTGCTGGGACCTGGAGGAAGGCAGGGATATTGACCAGTGGTGCTCTGGGGGCAGGCCGTGCTCCTAAACTGTGCTGATGATGGTTTCGTAATAGTCCCACAGCGGCATCTGAGAGAGGCGAGCAGCTGAGATCAATGCTGTCAATAAGAGCTCACCGCTGTCTCTCCGGCCTTCTCCACCTCCTGCGCCATCATTAGTTGGGAGGGCGGACAGAAGAGATTGCTTATACTTCATCTTTGTGAACAGAACTCCAGCACTACATCGTAGCTTGATATTGATGTATCGATTTGTTTGTCAATGTGCTGGACCAAAACAGAATTCTCCAAGACTTCTAGCTTACCTCTTGCTAGACCTCAGCTTTTAAAAGCAGAACAAATTCCCTAACAATAGATGTGTATGTAATCCCTAACAGGATTGGTGTAGTTTTTCTGCATTGTCTTTGTCCTTCTATTCCTGGCCCAATGGAAGGTAGTGTCTGCTTGATTTAATTTAACCAACATATTGATGTTGGTCATCAATTTGAGCATAATGAGAAAAGATTGTGCTTTGTAGCCTTACCATGGGGTGAATAGCCCATTATACCTGCTTTAATGCGCCTCAGTTCATTTGTGATGCATTCTGAAAAGGGGGTTGTAGGTGATTATTGATTTGTGGCGACCCTTACACCATTCCAATATCTGTCGTAGAGATGATGCCCCAAAAAGAGAGTGTGATTTTAGAGTGGCAGAATTGTGATCTAGAGGGGAATAGCCGCGAAGAAATAGAGGATGGGTGGGTTTTAACCTCAAAGTGGTCAAAAAATGTGGCAAGGCTCTGGAAAGATGTGAAGAGAGTTGGGATGCTTAGAAAGAGGTATAGCCAGCATAAATTGTACGTTTTTGCTATCAATGATGCCTCACATGGAGCATTGTCTCTCGGTTTGTATCCGGTTCTACAAACTTTCTATGAGGCACCATGTTCACTCTAGTTGTAGCTGCTCCATCTGGGCTATTGTGTCCCTTTCTGAACTTGGGAGTGATGGGTCAAGCTTTCGAGATTAACATACATATAGAATTGTGCCCTCCTCTTGAGGCTTCCTTGTGGGTGTTTTGCAAGGCATATCTGGAACACCGCTCCCAGTTCGCCAGGTTCCAATCCAACGTGATTTGTAAAGCACGGCTAATCACCCGCGAGGGAATACAGGCACTGAGTGTAGTACAGCAGGGGCTCGTTCGAATGACCAGGTCTTGAGTCCTTTTCAGAATTTTAGCAGGGAGGGTGACGTCCATAGGTGAAGTGGTAGGTCATTCCAAGACTTTGTGGCGAGGTGGGAGAAGGAACGTCCTCCACTTTTGCTGCAGCGGTTGCAGGGTGTGTGGGTGAGGAAGAGAGAGGCGCTTTGCAGGCGCTCTGCAGGTGTCTTGGTGAGAGGTGGAAATTCAGTTGGTGGTTCATGTAACTGGTCCTAGGTTGTGGAGGGATTTGAAGGCGTGGATCAGCATCTTGAACAGGCATCACTTTTGAATGGGGGGCCAGTGGAGCTTCTTGAGGTGGGGGGTGATGTGGATCTGCTTGGGGAGGTCGCGGATGAGTCAGGCTGCTGAGATCTGTATCCTCTGCAGTCTCTTGACTTGCGCGGTGACACCTGCAGAGAGTGCGTTGCTGTAGTCCAGTTGACTGGTGACCAGTGCTTGAGTGACGGTGCGTCTAGTGTCATTGGGGAGCCACTTGAAAATCTTGCATAGCAGGCGGTTGATACTGCATTGATCTGTTTATCATGGTCAGCTTACTGTCCAGGATGATGCCAAGGTTATGGGCATTGTTGGTCAGGGTTTGTGAAGGTCCTACTTTGGAGGGTCACCATGCGTCGTTCCACGGGGAGGTGTTTTCGAAGACCAGAACTTCTGTCTTGTCTGTGTTGAGTTGTAGGCAGTTGGCTTCTCATCCAGTCGGGGATGATTGTCGTGCATTAGTGGAAGTTTGTCCACAAGTGGCAACGGGGTCTTCCAATAGTGACAGGATGAGCTGGATATTGTCGGCATAAGATATGATGTATAGTCCATACGATCTTACAACGTTGGCCAAGAGAGTCATGTAGGTGTTGAATAGGGTGGGCCTAAGGGACGAACCTTAAGGATGCTGCAGATGTTGTTCTTAGGTTCCGAGGTGAGGGGTGGATCCTATGGGTTCTATTTGTGAGAAAGGAGGCGATCCACTTGACGGCGTTTCCTCTGATTCCGATACTGTGCACCTTTTGATCAGGGTGTGGTGTGAAACTGTGTTAGACACTGTTGAGGAGGCAAGGAGGATAAGAGCTATCATTTTTCCTTGGTTGAGGATGAATCTGATGTCGTCAGTGGCTGCCAACAAGGCGGTTTCAAGTGCTGTGTTTGGTGCTGTATCCGGATTGAGAAGTGTCCAAAAGATCAGGGTTCACCAGGTGTTCCGTGAGTTGGCAGTTGATGGCCTTCACAAGAACTTTGGCAGGGAAGGGGAACAGAGAGATAGGGTGGTTATTCTTGAGTTTGTTAGGGTCAGCGGATGGTTTCTTGAATAGTGGCTTGACATCTGCGTGCTTCCATTCTTTAAGGAATGTGGTTGTGGTGATTGATGTATTGAGGATGGTGGTGAGCTCGCTGCTGATCGTTCTGCTCCAGAGGTTGAAGATGTGGTTGGGGCATGGGTCCGTTTGTGCTCCTGAGTGGATAGAGATCATGATGGCATTAGTGGCTTGTATGCTGAGCTGGTCCCAGGTAGTGCATTCGGGTCATCAAGGTGAAAGTTGAGGTTACCGAGAAGGGTGTAAAGTGAGCAGAGCAATGAAGTTTGGGAGTGTGTTGCAAAAGCTGGGCCAATGTCATGGGGGTCTGTAGGCGAGGGTGCCCCTGATGGTGGTGTTGCTGTTGGTTCAAAGTTTGAAGTTGAGGTGTTTCATGATCAGTGTGACGTCGTCTGTGGTGGTGGTGCAGTCTCAGTGAGCAATCTTGTAACTGTCAGGCATGGCAGAGATTATGTTAGGTGCGAAGCTGGGTTGAGCCAGGTCACTGTGAGGAAAATGAGGTCGGGTGAGGGAGATGATGGTGTCCTAGATTTCGGTGGGGTGCTTGCAGAGAGATTGTGCGTGGAGCGTGAGGTATTGGAGATGGTCTGGGGTGGTCGAGGTCAGCATGGTGGTGGTCTCCATACATGCTAGAGCTTTGGTGCTGCAGGAGAAGAGGCTCTGCCAGTAGGTGAAATGTTCAGACATGGAACAGGGAGAGGTGTGGCAGCAGTTGTTGTTTAGTAGTCCTGGGTCAAGGGCTTTGAGCTTGGCAGCTGTGTATTGTCGGGTGGCGTTCGGGCCAGGGGTCCTACTGCTGGGCGCGGTGCAGGAGCAGATGAGCACAGTCACAGTGGCGGCTGACTCGGAATGGGGGAGGTGATGCGAAAATTACCTATGATCGCCGCCACCTCTCCTCCCTCCTCTTCTCTCTGCATTGTCAGCACGGAACGAAAGCACCCATGCTCCCAGACTCTCACAGCCAATCACAACGCTGCTGTCACCATGACAGCAAAACCAAAGGGGATGATGGACGGAGTGTTGAACATTGCAAGCACTCAACCCCAGTCACCTGATCTGGGTTTAATCCATCATCATTCTTTAGCTCACTCCGCCACCCCAGTTCAGACATGGCCATATGCAACTCAGTCTGACCCTGTGCCTCATGGGAACAGTCCAGCCCGAACTGCCAGGCCATGTCTTCCCTGGACCGAAAACAAGCATCCTGGGACCGTTTTTGGCTCAACAGCCGTCACCAGCCAGGCTAGCTTGAACCCAGTGGCAAAGTGAGCAAGGGACCCACGTCTGGGCATACCCTGCCAACTTAGGCCGAACAAAGCAAAAACAAAAAAATTACAAGGCACTACAGGACAAGCAGTCCTAGTGTTGGCACAGAGCGATTGGCAGCTGTGGGGAGTGGTGCACTGACCAGAGGCTGAGGGCTGCTCACAGGAGCTGCACTGCTGGCCTCCATAAGTAGTCCTGGGAGGTGGGAGGGGCTAGTGGGCAGCAGGAGGCACAGGGCGGGAAAAGAATGGTGGGAGCAGTGAAATGAGGGATAAAACAATAACAGACTATCAAAATCAAGTCCAAAGAAATAAAAAATCACACACAATAACCGCAAAATCCAGTACAGCACAGGGGGCTCAAAGGCACTAAAGGACATGCAGTCCTAAAGTAGGCAAAGAGCGATTGGCGGAAAGTAGGCAAAGAGCGATTGGCGGCTGTGAGGAGTGGCGCACTAACCAGAGGTTGAAGACTGCTCACAGGAGCTGCGCTGCAGGCTCCATAAGTAGTCATGGGCGGTGCAAGTAGCCAGTGGGCGGCGGGAGGCACAGGGCGGGAAAGAAAACAACGGGAGCAGTGAACCGAGGGGCAAAACAATAACAGAAAATCAAATTCAAAGAAATAAAAACTCACACACAATAACAGCAAAATGCAGTGCTGCAGAGGCGGTTACAAGGCACTAGAGGATAGACAGTCCCAGTGTAGGCATAGAGTGATTGGCGGCAGAGGGCAGCGGCACACTGGCCAGAGGTTAAAGAAGAAAGAATGGAAAGTCTGTAGAGATGGACAATCAAAACAGCGTATGACTCAAACTGCACGACAAACAAGGAGAAGCTGAAGAACTAAAACATGCAAGCTGTGGAAGGAAGATTGGGCAGTGGACATCAAAGCAACATTTGCATTAGGATCTCTGGTCTCGCTGCGGTGGGCAAAGTGGCGGTGTGTGGAGGTGGTGTTGGCATCGGCACACAAGTCAGCGGAGGCACTGCAGTGTGGCGTATTGCCTTCTGGTTCTGTAGACGAGCCGAAGCATGCCGCCACCCCAAGACCGCCGCTCGCACACCGCCAGCACGGCGGTGAAGTCAAAATCCGGTGGTCGGGATGCCGCCTGATCGTCGGAGTTTACCCGTCGACTGCTGCCATCAGGCCCAAAGACATTAAAGTCAATTCTTAGAGATGCAGGGATACAGACACAGGGGCATGAGAGGAATGAATAAGAAAGGTTAATTTTTTTTTATTATTTTTTTTTAATGGTATTTATACATATACGGACAATACACAGGGTAATACTTTGCCTGGCAATACAGTGCTATTAGGCTGTAGATGTGATAGGAGAAAAGAAAAGAGTGAATAAGTAAAGAGAGAGAGAGAGAGATTACAGGGTAGGTACTATAGTATCCTCGAGCGCATTTGCATTGGTGTTTCTTTCAATCATTTGATACATTTATTATTCAGTAGTTCGTTCGGTGGTTTGTTTTTAATGATGATGAGAAGGGGTCAAGCACTTATCCAGTGGGTCCCATAGTTGTCTGGAGGAGGTTTTCCATGGTGAGCATCTTATCGCTAGGGAGTCGGCTCCTCTTAGGTAGGTGATCCAGTTGAGCCCGCCGCTATAGATTGTTTTAGAAGTGTCCTTCCAGTTTGTTAGTACTAGCACAGACCAAGCTATGGCTCTTACATAAAACATTCTGGACCCCTGATCGCCTACATAAACTAGGACTCAGAGACAGCCCCACCTGCTGGAATTGCAACCCAAACAGAGGTGACCTGGAACACCTGATCATTCTGTGCCCGACACTCAATGGTTTCTGGGGTAAGGTATTTGACTTTATAGACAAGAAAGGTTAATTTCAACAGTACGACCACCAAATAGAAAGGAGGGATGCGCTGCTGTTCCTTTTCTGCTGCCAAGACTACGTATCGAAGCCAGGATGGAATAAATGCAGGTAAGAAAAGAGATCTTTGACAACATACAGAATATTCTCTCAGCAGGGAGAGGGTCTCATTAGCATGCACTTGGTGGCTCCATCATCGCGCGCTCTTTTTGAGGCCATCAAGTCCATATTCAGGCTGTGATTGAACCACAGTCGCTGACACTTCTGATTATAGACAGAGACGATTCAGCCTGATGTAAAATGCACCTGCCGGGGCGGAGTGGTGCGGATTCACTCGGGGGACCCCGGAGTACTGTGAAAAGCATAGGATGACATTGAAGCCCTTGAGATGCACAGGTGTCATGAGGGCTGGCCAAGGTACAAAGGGGACCTGGAGTGCAAGGAAACACACAGAAGCCCTAGAGTGCTGTGAGACAAATAGGGGACACGAGTCCTGTGAGACAATTACAGTTCATGGAGTCTAGAGAGGCACACAGATGTCCTGGAGTGCTGTGAGACAATTAGAGGATGTGAGTCCTGTGAG
Organism: Lissotriton vulgaris; assembly: GCF_964263255.1. NCBI lineage: Eukaryota > Metazoa > Chordata > Amphibia > Caudata > Salamandridae > Lissotriton > Lissotriton vulgaris. The sequence goes on along the minus strand of NC_141700.1, from coordinate 677,375,197 downwards.
AGACACAGAGCCCTAGAGTTCTGTTAGACAGTTAGTGGTCTTGGAGTCTAGATAGGCACAACAACAACAAAGGCCATTTCTAGAGTCCACAGCTACCTCAATAGAGGTGTCCCGGCGCCGAACGTGAGACTGAAGAAAAGGCCGGCCAAATAGACTACACCTGACTAAAGAGCCACATTTTTAAGTACTTCGTGAAGCACCATTCTGTCTCTATCAGGTGAAGATTGATAGGCAGAGCATTGTAGACCTTAGTCGACCTTACAGAGAAGGACCTGCCACCTTGTCTAGTTTTGACATATTTTGGAATGCGTAGGAGTCGCACATGATTAAATCACAGGGTCCGCTCCTGTTGGTATAAGCTGAGCCTATGATTGAGATAAGGTGGCCCTGTGCCCCTCAAGCCTCTGAAGGCAAAAGTCAGAGCCTTAAACTCTATCTACTTGGCCACAGGGAGACAGTGGAGCCGCCTCAGATGGGGAGAAATATGGTGTCAGAAGAGAACCCGACGAATGATCCTCGCTGCCGCATTCTGGATTATCTGCAATCTGGGAGTAAAATAAACTGGAAGCCCCAAGTATAGTCTCTTGGCATAATCCAAATGAGAGGTTACCAGTGTGTGGACAGTGATCTTGCGGCTCGCCTCCAAGAAAAATCATAGTAGCTTCCTGATAGATCTTAACTTCATGAAGCAGTACGAAGAGATCTGCTGGATTTACACTGTGAAGGAGAGATCAGTATCCATCCTGATTCCCAGATTTCTCGCTGAGGTGGCCGGGATTGGCGGCAGATTCAGCTCCTCAGGCCACCAAAGATGGAATGAGGGATGCAACGCATGATTAAAAAACAGAACCTCTGTCTTATCTCTATTAAGTTTCAGAAAATGACCATTCATCCAATTAGAAATATCTTTCAGGCGTTGCTTGAACTTATGGAAGGCTACGACGGAGTGTTCTCTAAAAGAAAACACCAGCTGCGTGTCATCAGCATAAGAAACTACCTTCCTGCCCCATGATTCAATAAGAGTGGCCAGAGGGGCTAGATGTAGATTGAAAAGCAACAGGCTCAGGGACGAGCCCTGTGGCACTCTGCAAACCAATGGTTTGGATGAAGATGAAAAAAGGTTGAAGGAAGACCCATGATAGCGGTCTTCTAAGAAGGGCCGCTTCCAGGATAGAACCGTCCCCTGAAAGCCTAGTTGACTTAATCTCTTCAGCAGGGTCAGATGTGCTACCATATTGAACGCTGCCAACAGGTCTAAAAAGTACTATGATGGCAGACGCGGTGCAGTCCAGCGACACTCAAACTGTTTCGGATACTTCCCGTAATGCGGTCTCGGTACTGTATCCAGCTCGGAAGCCTGACTGATGGTCATGGAGCAAGCCGCTGATTTCTACAAAGCCGGCTAACTGTCGCTGAGCCAACTTCTCTAAAATTGTAAGGGGTGCTGACAACAGAGAAATGGGTCTAAAATTGAAGAGCAATTCTGGATCAGCATTAGGCTATTTGAGCAGTGGCAGAAGGAATGCCTATTTCCATGCTGTCGGAAAAATGCTGGTTTCCAAAGAAGAATTCCAAATCTGATTAAATATTGGATTTAACCAAAAGGCCATCAACAATTGAGGTGGACAAGGAACCCCCTGTGAACCAGACTTGCAATTCAGGAGTTCCACAAATTAGCCTTCTACAGATATTGTGAGAAAGTCCGAAAAGAAGACATGGGGGTTGATAAAAGATGGTTGCTAGTTAACGACAAGTCCAGCATACGGCGGGAACAAGGAGTAAAGTTTTTGATTTTTCTTTCATCAAAGAACTCCAACAGGCTTGTGCAGAGAGCCGGGGGATGGTGAAAGGCACTGTCCATCGATGTGGGAGTGGTAATGGATTTTACAATGTTGAAGATTTCTTTAGAGGAGTTCTCTGAACTCTCAATACATCTTGCAAAATATTCCCTCATCTCAAGCCCCATCAATTTGCAGAATTTTTTCCTAGCCTCTTTGTAGACACTATTTGCTGCGGGGTTGTTAGACTTTCTCCAACAGTTCTCCAGCCATGTACATAGGCTCTTCTCTGCTCTAGGTTCTTCCGAGAACCTATGGGCCGATGGTTTAGTTCTGTTAGCTGTGACTGTCTTTAAAGGGGCGATTGTATCTAAAGCATTCGTGATCCATGCATTGAATCTAGATGAGTCACTATTGGGGCTGCCTGTCAGAAATGGCCAGGCTGCTTGAAGGGCCGGCCCCAAGGTCTCTTTTGTATCTTAGCTCCAGTTCCTCCTTATTTCTGCGTTTTTTCTGCTTATTGATAGGTTAGCTTCAAACTAAAACTAAAATGGACAAGGAAGTGATCAGTCGATATCAGGCGGATAGGGGCCTCAGTTGTCAAACTTTGAATATTTGAGAAAATTAAGTCCAACATGTGGCCCGCACTATGAGTCGGTGAGGTTACAGACTGAGTGAGGTTAAGACCATCTAAGGTCAGAGTTAGCTGAGAAGCCTTGGGGCAGTTTGTGAAATCGGCATGCAAGTTAAAATCTTCTAGGACGGTAAAACTGGCGTAACGTCAACTGGGCAATGGCGTCGCATAGCTCTGGTAGATGTCCTAGAGTGCTGTGAGACAATTAGGCGTCCTGGAGTATAGAGAGGCATACGGAAGTCCTGTAGTGCTGTAAGACAATAAGGTGACGTGTGTCCTGTGAGACACATAGGGGCCATAGAGTGTTGTGAGACAATTACAGGTCCTGCAGTATAGAGAGGCACACAGATGTCATGGAGTGCTGTGAACCACTTGGGGATCCTGAGTCTTGTGAGACACACAGGGGGCCTAGAGTGCTGTGAGACATTTATGGGTCCTAGAGTCTAGAAAGGCACACAGAAGCCCCAGAATGCTGTGAGACAATAAGGTGACGTGTGTCCTGTTTATTTATTTATTTATTTATTTGACTTGTATAGCGCGTTATAACCACCGGGGTCTCTAAGCGCTGTTTGTCCAGATTGCGTAGTGGGGTTTAGCATATACTTGATCTTAACAATGCACCTAGAGGCTGCTCCATGCTTGCTTAAACAAAACAGTTTTTAGTTTTTTTCTAAAGGAAAGCAGATTGCATTCCTTCCTTAATTCTGGGGCCAGTTTGTTCCACAAAGCAGGGAGTGTGTTGGAAAAAGCACGTCTCCCCACCGTGGCCAATTTGAAACGGGATTGGGACAGGAGGGTAGCGTCCGACGAGCGCAAAGTCCTGCTCGGTGTATATGGGGATAGGCGGGATTTCAGATATCTTGGTGCTTTACCATACAGCGCCTTGTGTACGATACACAATCCTTTAAAAACTACCCTCTGCCGAATCGGGAGCCAGTGTAGCTCCTGCATCAGAGGGGACGAGTGGGCAGTCCTGGGTTTCTTATAAATCAGCCTGGCTGCATCATTCATAACCCCCTGTAGCTTATCCAGCAGCCGCTGGGGCAGGCCTATGTACAGGGAGTTTCCGTAGTCCAGCCTAGCCAGAATTGTGGCTGAGACCATGTGTCTCAAGGTGGAAAATGAGAGTAATGCCGAGATCTTCCGCAGTTGTCGCATCAGGCCTATACAGGTACCCACTACCGTCATAACTTGTTTTTTCATGGAGAGTGTATCATCCACATACAGGCCCAGACTTTTGACTGCTGTCGCCGGTTTCGGTGGCACACCCAGCTCCACAGACCAGAATTTCTCGCTCCAGGGGTTGCCCGTGATGGAAATGGGCAACACTTCCGTCTTGTCCGGGTTAATTTTTAAGGAATTCTCGGACATCCAATTAACTGTGGCTTTAAGTATGTCCTGTAGCCTGGTAGACGCCCCTGGGCCATCATCCAGCCGAATAATTATCTGAGTGTCATCGGCGTAGTTGTATACTAAGCAGTCCATCCTATTCAGGAGAGCAATTAATGGCTGCAGGTAGATATCAAAAAGTAAGGGTGACAGGGCAGAGCCCTGTGGAACCCCACAAGTGATGGGAGCAGAGGTGGAGAGTAAGTCCCCCAACTGTACTCTTTGTGTCCTGCCCTGCAAAAATGATGTGAGCCATGCATGTGCTGTACCCCTGATACCAAAAGACCTCAACCGCGACAATAGTTGTTCATGACACACAGTATCAAAAGCCGCGGAGAGATCTAGTAGTACCAGGGCGCTCGGTGTTTTTATATCAGCCCGACTCCTCAATTCATCCAGAATTGATAGCATGACCAATTCCGTGCTATGGTTAGCACGGAACCCTGCCTGATTGGACTCCAGCAGGTTGTTGCTCTCTAGATGCCCTGAGAGCAATACCAACACATGCTGCTCAATCACTTTCGCCAAAAACGGCAGTTGGGAGATGGGTCGGAAGTTCTTCAAACACTTTGTGTCCGATCCAGGTTTTTTTAATAGAGGAATCAGGCGCGCCTCTTTAAAAGCTAGAGGGACCTGTCCTGTGTGAAGGGAAGTGTTCAGCAGATGTAAAACTTCTACCTCAATGCCTGGCAGTGCCAACTTGAACACGTCAGGAGGGCATGGATCCACCAGGGAGCCGGATTTAACTCTGTCCGTGATCGTAGATAGTTCCTGTTTTGAAATTGGGGAGAACCCAACTAACGGTATAATATCCGGCGGGGCAATATGGTCGGGTGGGCAAGGACAATCTAGGGGTGTAGTTGCAGCAATTTCTCCCAGAATATCGGAGATCTTATTCACAAAGAAGTCCTGGAACCTCTGGCAATCTTCCTGGGTGAACTCAGTGCTTTGCTCTTTGTTTATCCTCAGCTCCGCCAGGACCCGAAAGATCTCCTTCTGCGGATTTCTGGCTGCAACTATTCTTTCCTCAAAGAAAGCAGCCTTCCTAGTTTGGATGGCTAATTTGTAGGTTGCTAAAGATGAGATGTATTCTTTCTTGGCAGTGGCGTCATACTCTTTCCGCCATGCTCGTTCTTTCCTCCTCACCCCACGTTTCATATCCCTTAGGGCATCGTTGTACCAAGGGGCCCCAGCTCCTCTCTGCACCTTCTTCACCCTCCGAAGGGGGGCCACCAGATCAACGGCTCTCCCCAGTTTAAGCTGAAGGTGTCCACAAAGGGCATCAATACTAGCGTCCTGCTCTTTTTCTAAAGGAGACTGTTCCAAGAGATGCACCACTTTCTCCCCATCGAAATTTCTCCACTTCCGGGCCATTTTCCAACCTTCCTCAGGCTTGGACGAATGACCGTTCAATAAAATTCTGCCCTTTATTGAAAAGTGATCAGACCAGGCGCATGGCAAGATCTCTGTAGGGCCCTGGACTGGCATAGTGGTCCAGATTAAATCGAGCACATGTCCCTTCTCGTGTGTCGGTCCCTTCACCTGTTGAGTGAAATCCAAGGAGGAAATCGCCTCCTCAATCTGTAGTGCTTGCCCCTCTTTAGGGTTTTTTTTCCCAATGATAATTGAAATCCCCGACAACAATCATTTTGTCATATCTCGAGCGCAGATCCTGAACCAATCTAGTGAAGAGCACCGGGAATTCTGGCGAAGCCCAGGGCAGTCGGTATACCACCAAAAACACTACACATACCGCCCCCCGCCTGAGCTTTACCCCCATAACCTCTGCTCCCCCCAGGGTTTCAGCTAGAAACCTTTCGGCGCGGAGACATGCCTGATAGAGAAGAGCTACTCCATCTCCTTTCTTAGCTCCCTCCCTATTGAAATGGAGTGCCAGATAGTTATCCGGTAGGGCGGCGACTAGGTCCGGCGCCGACCAATCCTCCAACCATGTTTCGGTGAGTGCAAGGGCATCTAGCTCCCCGTCTTCCAGTAGTGAGAAGACCTCCAACTTATGGCCCTGCAAAGAGCGCGTATTCAGCAGGCCAAAGTTTAAAGCGTGAGCATTGGAGTCGCGTAACCGCGCTCTTGTGCTCTTAGGTGGAATCAGCAGGCCCTCCCGATCCAGCAGACACATAGGGGCCATAGAGTGTTGTGAGACAATTACAGGTCGTGCAGTATAGAGAGGCACACAGATGTCATGGAGTGCTGTAAACCACTTGGGGATCCTGAGTCCTGTGAGACACACAGGGGCCCTAGAGTGCTGTGAGACATTTATGGGTCCTAGAGTCTAGAAAGGCACACAGAAGCCCCAGAATGCTGTGAGACAATAAGGTGACGTGTGTCCTGTGAGACACATAGGGGCCATAGAGTGTTGTGAGACAATTACAGGTCCTGCAGTATAGAGAGGCACACAGATGTCATGGAGTGCTGTGAACCACTTGGGGATCCTGAGTCCTGTGAGACACACAGGGGCCCTTGAGTGCTGTGAGACAATTATGGGTCCTAGAGTCTAGAAAGGCACACAGAAGCCCCAGAATGCTGTGAGACAATAAGGTGACGTGTGTCCTGTGAGACACACAGGGGCCTTAGAGTGCTGTGAGAAAATTAGGGATCCTCGAGTCTAGCTATGCACACAGATGTCCTAGAGTGTTGTGAGACAACCAGTGGACCTGCGTCCTGTGAGACTCACAGGGGCCTTCGACTCATGTGAGACACATAGGGGTGCCTCGAGTCCCTTTAAATGCACAGGGGTCTGTCGTGTCATTTGGGACTCGTAGGGGTCTCTCGATCCTGCACTGTGAGACACTCATGGGAGTCAGTCATAGCTCGCACAGAAAGAGCTGAAAGCTTTTTAGTCTGTCTGACTGAGTGATGGCTAAAGGATTTTTTTCCAGAAGCAATAAAATTGATATTATTGGTATGAATAAAAGATGAGTGCTGATGGGAGCTGTCACTGGCTCCCAAGGTAGGGAGCCTCTAAGGCTGCCAGGAAGAGGCTGCGCCAATGACAGATTCTCACAGGAGCACAACAAACAAGGGATGCTTTTATCTTTATACCTGCAAGATCCTGGCAGGATTTCAGCCCTTTGTCCGGCTCCTGGCATGATTGCAGCCAGAACCCTGCTCCTGGTGGGGTCTCTCATATCCTGCAGCAGTTTGACTGTCAGGTCCTTACCCTGCTCTTGACAGCATTTAAGCATCTTGTCCCGTTACAGACAGGATTTCAACACCTTATCCTGCTTTCAGTCCTAACCCCTGCTCTTGGCTGGATGTCAGCATTTCAAGCCCATATCCTGCTCCTCACAGGATTTCACCATTTAAAGCCCTTATCCTGCTCCTCACATGATTTCACCATCTGTATGGTATGCTCAGACGTGAGTCTCGTGCTCTACATGCCACTGGAATCAAGCTATCCTGGCTGATGAGGGCTGAAAGCCCGAAACCGGTCCTATGATGCTTGTTTCCAGTCCAGGGAGGACCTGGCTTGGCAGTTTGGGCTGCACTGTTCCCATGGAGCACAGGGTCAAGACTAGGGGTGGGCAGACATTTCTGTTCCGCCCATGGAATGTGCGATAATTTGCACCTTCTGCAAAAAAGGCGGAAAAACTGTTTAAATTTCCGCACAATCCAGAGCGGAACGGAAATTGGCCGCCCGTCTGCCTCCCGCTTCCCGCCTGCCTTATTAATGATATTTTAAAGCTGGTAATAAAGTTAAAAGAAAACGTACCTTATTATTGCGCCGTAAACTTCCCGGACGGTTTCTTCTTTGAAACTGCGCATGTGCAGAAGCCTGCGCATGCGCATTCCTCACCAGGAATGCGCATGTGCAGGCTCCCGCACATGCGCAGTTTCGAAGAAGAAGCCGGACCAGGAAGTTTGCAGTGCAATAATAAGGTACGTTTTCTTTTAACTTTATTTCCAGCTTTAAAATATAGTTAATAGGCCGGCGGAAAGCGGGAGGCCGGCGGGAGGCAGGCAGGCGGGCTCTGCGAAACGGAAATATCTCGGAGAGGCACAGAGACGTTGTCAATCTCCGTGCCTCTCCGCGATAGTCCATTCCGCAAATTCCGCCCACCCCTAGTCAAGACTGATTTGCATATGACTGGGTTCAAACTGGAAAGGCACGGTGAGCAATAAAACGATGGATTTAGGCCCAGATCTCTGTACTGGGGTGAATGTATGACATTGTTCTGCATTCTGTCCATCAACTGTTGTTTTTGCAATTGTCACCCCAAGTGGGACGGGTGTGCTCAGATGTGAATCTCGTGCTCTACATGCCACTGGAATCAAACTATCCTGGCTGATGAGGGCTGAAAGCCCGAAACCGATCCTAGGATGTGTGTTTCCAGTCCAGGGAGGACCTGGCTTCGCAGTTCGGGCTGGACTGTTTCCATGGGGAACAGGGTCAGGACTGGTTTGCATATGGCTGGGTTCAAACTGGAAATGCACAGTGAGCAAAAAAACGATGGATTTAGGCCCAGATCTCTGTACTGTGGTGAATGTATGACATTGTTCTGCATTCTCTCCATCAATTGTTGTTTTTGCACTTGGCTGAGTGTCAGCATTTCAAGCCCTTAACCTGCTCCTCACACGATTTCACCATTTCAAGCCCTTATCCTGCTCCTTGCAGGATTTCAGCATGTCAAAACTTGATCCTGCTCCTCACAGGATTTCAGAATTCCAAGCCCTTTTACTGCTCCTTGCTGGATTTCACCATTTCAGGCCCTTATCCTGCTCCTCGTGGGATTTCAGCATTTCAAACGCTTATGCTGTTCCTCACAGGATTTCGGGTTTTCAAGCCCTTATCCAGCTCCAGACATGATTTCAGCTTGTCAAGCCATCATCCTGCGCCTGGTGGGATTTCTGCATTTCATACCCTTATCCTGCTCCTGGTGAGATTTCTGCATTTCAAGCCCTTATCCTACTCCTCAGGGGATTTCGGCATATAATGCCCTTATCCTGCTCCTTGTGAGATTTCAGAATTTCAAGACCTTCTCCTGCTCCTCGGGGGATTTCAGCTTTTCAAGATCTTATCTTGCTCCTTGCAGGATTTCAGCATTTCAAGCCTTTACCCTGCTCTTCACAGGATTTCAGTATTTCAAGCCGTTATCCTGCTTCTTATAAGATTTCAGAATGTCAAGCTCTTATCCTTTTCAGCATTTGAAACCCTTATACCGTTCCTCGCAGAACTTCAGCTTTACACGCCCTTATCCTGCTCTAGCCAGGTTTTCAGCATTTCAAGCCCTTACCCTGCCCCTCACAGGATTTCAGCATTTCAAACCCTTCCCCTGCTTCTCGCAGAATTTCAACATTTCAAGCCCTTATCCTGCTCCTTGTAGGATTTCATATTTCAAGCCCTCATAGTGCTCCTCACAGGATTTCACCATTTCAAGCCCTTCTCCTGATCTTCACAGGATTTGGGCATTTCAAGCCCTTACCCTGTTCGTCACAGGATTTCAGCTTGTCAAGCCCTTATCCTGCTCCTGATTGTATTTCATAATTTCAAGCCCTTATTCTGTACCTCTCAGGATTTCGGCATTTCATGACCTTATCCTGCTCCTTGTGAAATTTCGGCATTTCAAGCCCTTGTCCTACTACTCGCAGGAATTCAGCATTTCAAGCCCTTACCCTGCTCTTCACAGGATTTCACCATTTCAAGCCCTTATCCTGCTCTTCAGAGGATTTCATCATTTCAAGCCCTTACCCTGCTCTTCAGAGGATTTAATCATTTCAAGCCCTTACCCTGCTCTTCGGAGGATTTCAGCATTTCAAGCCCTTACCCTGCTCTTCAGAGGATTTCATCATTTCAAGCCCTCATCCTGCTGTTCACAGGATTTCATAATTTCAAGCCCTTACCCTGCTCTTCACAGGATGTTATCATTTCAAGCCCTTACCCTGCTCTTCAGAGGATTTCAGCATTTCAAGCCCCTATCCTGCTCTTCAGAGGATTTCATCATTTCAAGCCCTTACCCTGCTCTTCAGAGGATTTCAGAGGATTTCATCATTTCAAGCCCTTACCTTGCTCTTCAGAGGATTTCAGAGGATTTCATCATTTCAAGCCCTTACCCTGCTCTTCAGAGGATTTCATCATTTCAAGCCATTACCCTGCTCCTTGCAGGAATTCAGCATTCCAAGCCCTTACTTTGCTCTTCAGAGGATTTCATAATTTCAAGCCCTTACCCTGCTGTTCACAGGATTTCATCATTTCAAGCCCTTACCCTGCTCTTCACAGGATTTTAACATTTCAAGCCCTTACACTGCTCTTCAGAGGATTTCAGCATTTCAAGCCCGTACCCTGCTCTTCAGAGGATTTCATCATTTCAAGCCCTTACCCTGCTCTTCAGAGGATTTCATCATTTCAAGCCCTTACCCTGCTCTTCAGAGGATTTCATCATTTCAAGCCCTTACTTTGCTCTTCAGAGGATTTCATCATTTCAAGCCCTTACTTTGCTCTTCAGAGGATTTCATCATTTCAAGCCATTACCCTGCTCCTTGCAGGAATTCAGCATTTCAAGCCCTTACCCTGCTCTTCACAGGATTTCAGCATTTCAAGCCCTTACCCTGCTCTTCAGAGGATTTCATCATTTCAAGCCCTTACCCTGCTCTTCAGAGGATTTCAGAGGATTTCATCATTTCAAGCCCTTACCCTGCTCTTCAGAGGATTTCATCATTTCATGCCCTTACCCTGCTCTTCACAGGATTTCAGCATTTCAAGCCCTTACTTTGCTCTTCAGAGGATTTCCGCATTTCAAGCCCTTACCCTGCTCTTCAGAGGATTTCATCATTTCAAGCCCTTACCCTGCTCTTCAGAGGATTTCATCATTTCAGGCCCTTACCCTGCTCTTCAGAGGATTTCATCATTTCAAGCCCTTACCCTGCTCTTCACAGGATTTCAGCATTTCAAGCCCTTACTTTGCTCTTCAGAGGATTTCAGCATTTCAAGCCCTTACCCTGCTCTTCGCAGGAATTCCGCAATTCAAGCCATTACCCTGCTCCTCACAGGAATTCCGCATTTCAAGCCCTTACTTTGCTCTTCAGAGGATTTCAGCATTTCAAGCCCTTACCCTGCTCTTCGAAGGATTTCAACATTTCAAGCCTCTACCCTGCTTCTGACAGGGTTTCAGGCCCTCTCTGGTTCTACAACATTTCAAGCCTTTATCTTTATGAATGCAGTCCTTCCACTGTTCATAAGACTATTTCAAGCATTTGCCCTGCTCCTGACACGATTTCAGCCCTGCCACTGTTCTTGGCGCATTTCAATGTCTTATCCTGCTGCTGCCATGATGTTGGTGACTCCGCTGTTCTTACAGTATTTCAAACCCCTATATTGCTCCTAGCAGGATTTCAGCCTCACCACTATTCTCACTGCAGTTCAGGTCCTTACCCTGCTTGTGACAGAATTTCATCCTCTTATCCAATCCTGATAAGATTTATATTGTTTATTCCTTTCCTCCAGACAGGATCTCAATGCCTTGTCCAACCTCTAACATATTTCAGCACCTCGTGCTGCTCCATTGAGTATTTCAACACTTTACCCTGTTCCAAATGCAAGTTGAGTCTCTTAGCCCATGGCTGTCGGCTCTGTTGCCCATGGCCAGCTCTGCACATCACCCATTTAAATTTTTAAATTTTCTCAAATTGATGCAACGCTGCCGGCCGGACTGGTGCGGTTGTTCTTGGAGTACTGTTTGATACCCATGAAACAGCAATTACATCATCGCTGTTTGTACAACAGCCTTTGGCGACTCAACCATACAGTAGGTGGAAGGCTGCACTTGTTGGCTATTTCCTAAGCATACATCATCGCCATAACCTAGTATTTTCCCTGGGTTGAGGGAGAAGAAGTCTCAAAATGCCCATGGTATCCCAGATCAAAAAACAGTGAGCGACCCAAAATACCCTTGAGGGCTTGGGTAATTAGATAAAGGGGTATAAATGCCTTCAAGGGAATTCGTTTGAATAATGTTTGTTGATTTTTAAATTAATTTAGAAGGATAACTTAGTGATCCCTATATGTAATTAATACACCACATAAGGTATTTTGAATGACCTCAACAAGGTCTTGACACATAAACATATAAACAAATAAACAACAAGCACAAGGGTGTATTTTAGAAAAATAGAATTTATCAAAAAGAATCAAGTGGTAAATAATATCATATACAGATGGAAACAAATCAGATAACAGTTAGGACTGCAGGTACATAAGGAAATAAAATTGGTAAGTGACACAACAGAACCTAACAAACCACCTATCCCAGGTCGAAATCAATAAGACAATGCAGGGATAAGATGAATGTCGACGTTTCGGTCTCCTAAAAAATACTTTTCGAGACCATCCTCAGGACTGATGTCAATTGCGTACTGTATAGGACCAACTGTAATCTCAATCAGAATGCTGCAATGTTTAAAGACGAAAAGGGCTCGACCACAAAATTGTATTACCAAGAATACTGGAAATGCTCTTATTTGTTTTTAGCAACGCCACTTAGGTGTGTTGAATAATGGTGATCAGGATTTTCTTAAGTGATGACCAGATCAGAAAGTGCTCTAAATGAAGGTGAGTGGCCGCCAAATAATAATAGGGGTAGTCTAATCACCGAGTGGTAATGAAGAAAAAGTCTTCAACCGTCATGAAGTTGATTTCGAGACCTTATCTAAAGGGTCCACCGAATCAGTATGGACATCTGTTGTCACTGCATATAGTCGGAGCAAGTTCTCTAGTATCACAGGGTAGATCGAGGTGGATACGTCGGGCAGCAAAGCAAAGGCAAAAGTAAGTAGTGGATCTCTTTCCTACCCTGCCAATCCTACCTGTGAGTCCCCACGTTGGACAATTACCCTAAGGTGTCCCATGTTTTCCCCATTATGTAGAGTACTGTCCGGCTCGGTACGGACCCACGGCCACATTGTCTACCATACTGGTAAGCGACAGCTTTTCGATTTCAGAATGCTCGCATCTTCAAAAGCGCTGTATAACACGTAACCCTTTTTGGCGCCCTTTGATATTAATCAGTCCACCTGTCCTAATTTCAGGCGCGGTCCATCTACTGGCTACGCCACCAACAACGATCAATTGACAACAATTGCCAATAGGTAAGCCTGTTCCTCCACAGCCGCTGTGTTAGATCTGAATTACTTGGCTGTACATTTTTTAATGCATGCGTTCTGTTTCAGACACATCCTAGAGGAATTTCACTGTTTACAGAACCTAGTCAATCTATTCCTACCTCGACTAATTTCAGGTACCCCCGTTTGATTACCTATGTGTGTCTATTACTTTGACTTAATGGCCTCCCCACCCCACGTGCCAGTTTTCCGACCCTTACGCTCGGGTCTGTTTCTAATCTTGTTAGAAATGATCCCACTGTGTCTCACTTTCAATGGGCAATATGTCCCATATGTCCATTTGAATGCAGCTTTAATAACACATTAGTCCAATTTATGTTTTTAATGATACCCTCACTTCTAGGGTTTTAATTGGATAATATTAGGATCGTACCGACAGAATAATGTTTGACTTAGTCTTTAATACATGATTGTCTACAACGCTCTCCCCATTAATGTACGTCTACCGATGTGATTACTTATGAGGCTGGAACAATACCCCTATAGTAACAGCCATTCCTTTTATCCACCCTGATTAGGTTACCCGCCCCCCCCCTTTTTTTGGTCCTGATGAAGACCCCACAGCAAGGGTGCAATCATTCCCTGCACCGATAAGAGGGTCGAAACGTCGACAACTACTCCTCTCGTGTCAACTTCACGCCACCATTCAAACATTAATTGTACTCTGTAAAGTATGTTCATCTAACGTAATTTGCCAAAATCTTTGGCCTTTTTTGGCTGTGTATTAAACTGCCAATATTGTTTTGCTTGATTGATTGATTTTACTGTCACTTCATACCTATCACCTCCTCATCCTCACTTGATCACTTCCTCCCTTCCTCCTCGGGGCACTGTATAACCGCTAATACATTTGATAATTTGTTGTGTATAATTACTACACTCTATCCCTTTGTGAATTAAAACATTGTGGATCAAATTGTTGTTTTGACGATTAATTCTTTGAATTGTGTATATTGTTCTTTGTCCACACTGGGACCCCTTCCTCCTAGTACTTATTGAACCCAGGTCCGAGTGACTATGTTTGGGTAAACCCCCTTATACATACATTACTCTGGTATAAACAGACATGAAATACAGTAAAAAAAAGTCAATCTCAGACAAGAAAATTGAGGCAGAACGCCAACCTACCACTTAGCTTTCACATCCCTGGTACTTGGATACATTTGCAGAGAGATGGTCCTTTCAGACAATCAGTACCAAAGCAACAGAGGTGAGGTACACTAAAGACAGCTCTCTTAGGCAGACAAATCAATACATCAACCTGCCACCTGTGTTGCACTCAGCCTTGTTAAGCCTTAACATGAACAGTTCGAGTTATAGCTGTGTTGTCTGGAAGTTAACAGCTCCCATATCTAGCTTAACGGATGCCTCTCGGGCCGCTTATAAACAGGACAGGGAAGGGCCAAATTATGCATCATGGTTGACTAAATTATGCTGCTTAATACAGTACATTTTGTGATACTATTACTTCATTATTTTATCATTTTTACACAGGGTAACACTGTCTGGTTAAATATTTCACCTTATTAGGACCCATTTAATACCCAAAGCAATAAGTAATGGAAAGATGACCAGGCAACTCTCGTGAAGGTATACTGCACAGCGACACGTTTCGCTTTGTTTTTAGTAACTTTTGATCCGTTTGAGCTAGAAACAATTTCTTTTTGTTAAAATCAGCAGATTATGCAGCAAATTATAGATTATGCCCCAGCTCCATATTTATTCGGAAAACGCCGCAGCCACAGAATCGCATAATTCCAGTAGTCCGGCTTATAAATCTCCTGAGGATTAACGCTGATTCCTAAAGCCTGTGGATATGTGTAGCCTGTGTGTTAGCTCTGTGGTGACATCCAGCGCCTGTCAAATTTATGTTGTCATATTTCATATAATATTTGAATTTTTGGTGGGATGTTGAAGATAGCAATCACCCCTCGCAAAATATAAAAAACAAGATCATTCCTTCAATATCAGATGTCAAAATAATATCCTGCCTCAAGGTGTTGTAGGGAGTGTAATGGTCATGGGGCTATGTCTTGCAATATGTGGTCTGAGGACACGTGACTGCTCGTGTTGGGGGTCAGAGGGGTTCACGGCGGGGTCAGAGGTCACCACATTGCAAGCAGCTCAATGAATGTTGCTGTGCCTCATTTGCCTTTCAATAATATCTTGGCATTTTAGTGCTCCACGTCACAAACGCCTGCCTTTTCTAAGCACTAGAAATGGAAGTGTTATTCTCATGCAATGTGATGTTCCTCTATTTAGTCACCCTGGGAGGATAGACGGCCGAGCTGCCTTTGCCAGCATTCAAACTCTTGACCCGCAGATATCAGCGGCGAGCGTGTTTAAGTTCATGAGCCTTCATGCCTTCTCTTTCCATACGGAGGAGCCTTTGGGCGTATACTGAATGCCTGTATGAAGCTCTTTATAAATAACTGGACTTTTTTTTAATTTACTCTTGATTCCAGCGACTTCTGTGTGGGTCAGCCCCGGCGCAGAAGAGATTCGGAGACGCAAGCCCGCTTCACAGCACCTGCCTTCTTGGCGCTTCAGTTTGGCCGCGCGCTGGCTCTTGTTCCTTGCGTGACCAACAGACACCTTGGTTCGTGCCGTGCCAACACCCTTGCAGCTGAGTCTGGAGCGGAGCCCCCAGCTCACTCCGCAGTGGCCCCCTCGCACAGCTGTCACGTGGAAGGTGCCCCCTCCTCCCCGCACCGAGACTTGCACATTCGCAGCAGGTGTCAGCCGCATGCGAGAAACTGTCATTTTCTTTTTCAAAGCTATCTGCCAACACCACATTCAGTGAACTTCTGGCATATAGGTTTATTAGGTCTCGCCTGTCGATGCGCATGCGCATCGAGCTTGCGAGACTATGGGGGCTTATCCACTCTTTAACCAACTTGCAAGGAATTGTGGCGATTCCTTGCAGTGCACGAGAAATTTAAGCTCAATGCGCATGCGCATTGAGCTTAAAAGCGCGTGCACATGCCCCCAGCCGCCTGCCTTGCCTACTCTCTCTCTCACAGCCTCCCCCAGCTCCGCCCCCTCACTTCTTGATTGCACGGCCGCTAGGCCGTGCCTCCCCTACTCTCCTCCCCCCTCCTCCTCCTACTCTCCTCCCCTGCCTGACGTGTCGCATGGATTTTCCCTCGCTCGCATTTCTCCTCCCCCCTCCCCAGCCGCCAGCACCTCCCTCTCTCTCGCCGCCTGCCTTGCATGGATTTTCCCTCGCTCGCTTCATGGACGCTGCGATTTTTCTTGCAATCAAAAGCAAAGCTTGCCCCGGCTTGAAAACATGTCTGTAAATCTTCTTTTGAGGAATTATGCCCCTCTGCCGCCCCACCCCCTTTCCGCCCGTCACTGCCTGTTATGTTCAATGCTTCGTGACTTTTCTCCTCCCCCCTCCCCAGCCGCCAGCACCTCCCCTCTCTCTCCCTGCAGTTTCACGGCCACCGCTTCGTGACTTTTCTCCTCCCCCCTCCCCAGCCGCCAGCACCTCCCCTCTCTCTCGCCGCCCCCTCACTTCTTGATTGCACGGCCGCTAGGCCGTGCCTCCCCTACTCTCCTCCCCCCTCCTCCTCCTACTCTCCTCCCCTGCCTGACGTGTCGCATGGATTTTCCCTCGCTCGCGTTTCTCCTCCCCCCTCCCCAGCCGCCAGCACCTCCCTCTCTCGCCGCCTGCCTTGCATGGATTTTCCCTCGCTCGCTTCATGGACGCTGCGATTTTTCTTGCAATCAAAAGCAAAGCTTGCCCCGGCTTGAAAACATGTCTGTAAATCTTCTTTTGAGGAATTATGCCCCTCTGCCGCCCCACCCCCTTTCCGCCCGTCACTGCCTCTTATGTTCAATGCTTCGTGACTTTTCTCCTCCCCCCTCCCCAGCCGCCAGCACCTCCCCTCTCTCTCCCTGCAGTTTCACGGCCACCGCTTCGTGACTTTTCTCCTCCCCCCTCCCCAGCCGCCAGCACCTCCCCTCTCTCTCGCCGCCTGCCTTGCATGGATTTTCCCTCGCTCGCATTTCTCGAGTGTCCGTGCAGTTGTCCCCAGCCTGAAGAAACACAGTCTTTTGAGGAATTATGCCCCTCTGCCGCCCCACCCCCTTTCCGCCCGTCACTGCCTGTTATTTTTAATGCTTCGTGACTTAATATCCCATGCCGTGGTCCCCCCTCTCCGCGCCCATCGCTGCCTATTATTGTTCAGTGCTGCAGCACCCGTTGCAGTCACTTAAGATCCCCGTGCCTTCCCCTCCACCACCACCACTTCCCGCTCGTCGCTGCCTGTTAATTTTAGTGCTTCGGCACTGGTCACCGTCACTAGCTGCTGCTCAACAAGTTAGTTAATTTTACACCTGTACTGTGACTCATGTGAGAGAACAATAATACTATTACATCTTAAAACCACAGCAACGTTTCAAATCTCAGTATAACTTCTTAGGTGAAACCATTTCTAAGCATAGGGCATAAGTAACACATGCTTCCATAGCACAAGTATAGAATGGCGAAAATGGGCCATTACAAGTTTGGAAAGAGGAAAATGCCTGCGTTAGTAAGAAAGAATAATAGCACATGCGGTTTGTGTGTCTCTCAAAACGTATCCCTTAACTCATCTCTGTACCACACATTAGTCGTGTCAATTGAAGACAAAAACGACTGCAACTTTAGATCTGTTTGCGTTTATATTACTGGTGACAATGTGCGGGGCATCTGCTGTATTGATCCATAGTATCTACGTTATGCTGCTTCACAGCGTGTGGTCATTACATGCAGAGAAGGGAAATTGATCCATGACCTTTGCTTTTTCCGTTGCTCTTCTGCCTTCAGCCTTCTAACTATCAAACAAGCTTCCAGTTTGTTTGGTGGCAGCAGACATCCCAAACACTCTCATTAATACGTTGACCCTTGACCTGCAGTAATCCTTCGCAAAAGTGCAAGTGGTAGCACATTAGATGTTTGCAAGTGTTTATAAATCCATTTTGAGTATTCCTTTGTTGAACATTTGTAATACATTCTCAAAACCCCACACTTTGGCATGCACATATTGATTTACAGGGATGCACTCAGCGCAACCACAGCATCACTCAGCGCAACCACAGCATCACTCAACGCAAACCACAGCATCACTCAGCGCTAACCACAGCATCACTCAGCGCAAACCACAGCCTCACTCAGCGCAAACCACAGCCTCACTCAGCGCAAACCACATCCTCGCTCAGCGCAAACCACAGCCTCGCTCAGCGCAAACCACAGCCTCACTCAGCGCAAACCACAGCCTCACTCAGCGCAAACCACAGCCTCACTCAGCGCAAACCACAGCCTCACTCAGCGCAAACCACAGCCTCACTCAGCGCAAACCACAGCCTCAATCAGCGCAAACCACAGCCTCACTCAGCGCAACCACAGCCTCACTCAGCGCAACCACAGCCTCACTCAGCGCAACCACAGCCTCACTCAGCGCAACCACAGCCTCACTCAGCGCAACCACAGCCTCACTCAGCATCACCACAGCATCACTGGTTCAAATATGTTCTCTCAATGTTTCAAGCTTTATTACAAATGACAAAAAAGATGTTAATATTTCACTTCTGTTCTTGGATTTTCGTCACAATAAAATACACAGAACATAATTAACTAAAGATATTTAAAAAAGTTTAAGCTATTGCAATTAAAAAATAAAATCACTTTTATTTTCAAATTAATTATTTAAAAGCCATTGTTATTTGTAATATCAATACTTCTAAGTCACGTAAATACAAAACATGTTGCATTACAAATGCTAGAGGTGTCACATTTGCGAAAGTTATAACTATTGGCATTGTAAATGACAAAGCTATTTATTTAGCTATTTTAAAAACCAAGAAATAAATAAAATATTTGTCATTTACAACACCAATAGCTCCAACTTTTCTAATGCGAGACCTATTGCATTTCCAATGCTTGTTTAACGTGTACCGTGTCTGACACGCACGTGGGGGATGTCTCACCTATGAGTCATGTACTTATTTGCCGCTGGCACCACGTGTGATCTTGAGCAAGTTACTTTTCTTTTATTAAGTGACTGTATGTTTCTGTAAAGTTAAAATATGTCTTACATATTGAAGAATGAGTGGATGTATAAGTGTCTAGATGAAGGATTTAGTAGGTGCATGACTGACTGTATGAGTGAGTGATTAAATGTGTCTCACTGAGTGCATGGGTTAGTGACTAAACTGTCTTAATTTGTGCATCATTATGTCTGTTGTTCTGTAAACTGTTGCATGTGTTGATAAGTAGCTATATGAGTAACTATATGGGTTATTGATTGGTTGCCCAAGTATTTGTATGGGAGACTGAGTGTGTGTGTAGGTGGCTGGGAGGTGTATGACTCTGTGCATAGATGTGTGAGCAGTTGATTCACTAGATGTATGGTTTCAAAAGTGCATGTGGAAACAGCTGTATGGGCGGTTGACTGTGTGCATGAGTGTATTGGTGAGTGAATGGATATCTCAGTGCTACATGTCAAAGTAAGTACATATGTAAAACACAGTACATGTGAGAGTTGACATATATAAATAACTGTGCATAAGAGCCAGTGAATGTGTGAGTGGCTGTATGGATCATTGTGAACTTGTATCAGGGATTGTATAAGAGAGTAAATATGTGTTACTATATGTTTGAATAAGTAAAGTTTGTATAACTGTATAGTTGAGGAAATGGAGGTGTGATTGATTCTTTGCATGACTGACTAGGTGTGTGAGTAACTCCATGGATGAGTGACAGTCTGTGAGTGTCTGTTTACACTGATTGTATCTAAGGTTATATTAGAGTCTGAAGAGGTTCATCGTAGTATCACATGAATGATATCATCAGTGATGTGATCAGTAATGTCAAATGAGATGTCATCCGGACTCATCTGTGATTTTACAGATCTGAAACTGAACTGTAGAAAGCAAGAGCTAGCATGTCTGGCTCTGAGTATGTTAAAGTGGGCGTCATTTACGAATGTCCAGGAAGGCCAGATCCATGCCAGATTTTCAGGATAACCACTGACTATGCAAATGATTTCTCTTTATATTCATTGAATGTAAATTCATCTTATTCTGCATATCCTGACAATCCGTCGTGCATCCGACCCTAATGGGTGTACGTTTGAACCCCTTGCTTTAGAGAGTGATACAAAACACACAAGATGATGGACGGAATGTTGCACAATGGCAAAACATTCACCCCCAGTCACAGATCTGGGTTTAATCCATCGTTATTTTGCTCACCAAGCCACCCAATTTCAGACTTGGCCATATGCAAATCAGTCTTGACCCTGTGCCTCATGGGAACAGTCCAGCCCGAACTGACAAGCCATGTCTTCCCTGGACCGGAATCAAGCAGTGGGCTAAAGAACGGTGATGGATTAAGCCCAGATCTTTTGACTGGGTGTGAGTGTTTGATTAGTTCAGATGCTCCGTCAATTACCACCCCCTTTTGTACCGCTTTTAGAGAGTGATACACCTGCAGGAAAAAAGTTCAAAACTTATTGCCACCTGGTGGGGCCAGAGAAATGATGCTTGCCCTGGTAAAGGCGTGAGGTGCCCCTCAGATTCCCCACACATTGTAAACGTATTCAACCATATGCCCACCTCCCAAAGACCACAACACCCCAAAAAGTCTCAATTTTACTGAAATCACCATTCCCACGAATTTAAGAATCTGCTGATTTTGGAAAGTACGTTGGATAAGTGGCACGGTAACAGGGGCCAATGTACCTGGGGCCAAGCCCTTTTTTAGATCTCGCCTACGCCGTCATTGCGAGGGGTATTATTTACTGTAAGGGGCTGGTCGTGTCATAATGCTTTGTTATTACTGTCCCATTCCCTCCCATGTTGTCAGTCTTGCCTGCTCACTCGCTTGCACCTTCCCTCCCATTATCCAACGTGCCAACCACCACCCGCCCCCCCCAAAAAAAAGCGCTGAGGCGCGGCCAGTGACTGGACAAAGGCAGGGGTAGGGTCAGACTGGGGGTAGGGGGCAGGCTTTGTGGTACATTTCCATACAGAGCATGAATCGGGTGGAAGGTTTATTTATTTATAAAGTTTTCTATAACACGAACATGACCCCGAAGGATATCGGAGCGCTTTACACAAGAATGGAAGGAAGGACATGAATCCAATATCGACATCAAGTAAGAATACACAACAGGAATAATAACATCATTCCCAGACAATCGGATCAAGGAAAGTAATACTATAAACAGGTATATAGCGGGCTACGAAGGGAGGCACACAATGCGGTAAAGAAGAGCCACATCAGATGATGGTTCAATGGTTGTAGGATTAGGCATGGGCGGAAAATCCGTTCCGCTCGCGGATTTTGCGGATTTTCGGGAAATCCGCAATCCGCGAGATTTGCGAATTTCCTGCAAAATCCGCAAATCCGCGAGCAGCGGATTTTGCTCGCACTGCTCGCACTGTTCGCGTGAGTTCGCGCCCCGCGAATAAGTGCGAAATTGCAGAAATACGATCTAAGCAAAACTGAAAGTAACTACTTACCAGGTTCAAAAGTTCAGGCACATCATTAGTAGCCATTTCCTGTAGTGCTTCCTGAGGGGCCCCTCCAGAGTTCAGTTGCCAGTTGAAACTATTATGTGACCCTGCTCTGAACCTCAGAATAGTTACACATATGCCACAAAGGTCATGAATTACAGCTAAGGGAGACAAGCAGGAGCCAGGCTGGAAGTTAAAATCCATTAATCAGCCCCTAATTCATTATTGTCAGTTGGGGCAGGGCAGGTGTTGTAACTAATTTTGCAACAATGAAAGCACTTAGCAAGTGCAAAAGATCACTAATCAGGGCGCACTAAGGAAGCAGGTGCCAGCTAAAAAAATATTCTGTGACACATTAATCAGCCCCAAATTAATTCAGGTCACTTGAGGCAGGGAAGGTGTGCTTTGCTTTGCCGAAAATAATGTACACTGGACAACCAGAGGGTGTGGTGATGAAACAGAGGGTGGCATGGGTGGGCCAGAGGGTGGCATGAGTAGTCAGAGAGTGGCAGTGGTGACAGAGAGTGGCAGTGATGAAGAAGAGTGTCCCAAACAGGTTGGACACGTAGAAACAACAAGTTCGCAAAACTTGCGACCCGACAGGTAAGTTCGCAAATTGCGAAATTGTAAAAACCCTCGCGAACTGGCAGAAACACGGGCGAACACAAAAAAAAAAAATCCGCAAATTCGCGGGAATTCGCGGATTTTGCGGATTGCGAATCCGCAAATCCGCAAAATTCGCGAACGCGAGATCCGCAAAATTCGCTCATGCTTATGTAGGATCAATGGTTTCGAGCAGGTGAACCTAGCCCAAATTAAGGTAAGAATCTGCATTAGAGTACAACTATGTGGCTAAGGTCAGTGCGAGGTGGGTGTTCCGGTCTTTCCAGAACATCAGATGGCCGCCTGCATGGTGAAATGGGAATAGAATATAGTCAAGAATAAGGAACCTTGGAGGATCAACCAAAAAACAGTTGAATACAATCTGGAAAGTCGCCGACAGGTCTTGAAAACCCGACCTTGTGCACCCGGTTTGCTTCCATGATGGGCATAGGTTGGTGTCCTTGCTCGGTGCATAGCCCTAGAGTGATTTGTGGGTGCACGCTTGAAAGTGAGGAGCTAAAACTCTGGCATCCAGGAAGGGCAGAGGTTGCTGGTTGAATGGGATCTCACCAGTGCAGACCACTGGAGATCGGCAGCCTCGTTCTGAACCCGCTGCAGTTTATAGAGGGTTTTGACCAGGAGAAACTTGCAGTGATCAGGGCCTTCAAGTACTCTGAGGATCAGTCCTACCTTTGTGTCTGAGACTCTGTTACAGAAAACAAAACTGGAATGGCATGGTGAGAAAAAAAACAATGGATTTAGGCCCAGATCTCTGTACTGGGGTGAATGTATGACATGGTTCTGCATTCTGTCCATCGATTGTTCTTTTTTCATTTGTCACCCCGAGTGGGATGGGTATGCCCAGACTTGGGTCCCGTGCTCTCCATGCCACTGTAGTCAAGCTACCCTGGCTGATGAAGACTGAAAGCCCCAAACTAGTCCTAGGATGCTTGTTTCCAGGCCAGGGAGGACCTGGCCTGGCAGTTCGGGCTGGACTGTCCCATTGATCGCAGGGTGAAGACTGATTTGCATATGGCTGGGTCAAAACTGGCATGGCATGGTGAGCAAAAAAACGATGGATTTAGGCCCAGATCTCTGTACTGGGGTAAATGTATGACATTGTTCTGCATTCTGTCCATCAATTATTCTTTTTGCATTTGACACTCTGTTACAGCCTGGGCATTGCATTCTTGGTTTGCGTCCATTGAACTCATCAAACACACCTGATAGCAATGATCAGCAAGTTACAAAGCCAGGGCTGGGAGCAGCATCCTTGCTGACACGGAGTGAGGTAGCGTCCCTGCTTTTATCCCACTGTGACATGAAATAGAGTCTGGAGAGGAAGACTCCTTATTGATTCAAATGGAGAATTCAAATGAGTTCTGTTCTGAAGGTGAGAATAGCCAAATGCATTAAAGTTGGAAGGGAGGCATTTGCACATTTTACGAGCAGCTGGTTTCCCGTAAGTGGTTTCGAAGTGGAAAAAGCCGCTGAACTTTCTACAAGGCGGCGGATAGCATTTTAATGTATCGAGTGTCGCAAGGTAGGCGTTGGTAAGGCTCCAGCAAAAAAAGGTGCAGCATTTTACATGAGCCACGGCAAGGGAAGGTGAGATCCTGTCCCTGCAAATTTTTGAGGAGTGATTTTTAACCAAACTGACCCACGGTATAGGGGCTACACCTTTATTCCCTCACTCTATATAGCTGTGGATGAATATAGCCTTATAGCCCTTCGTAGAGGGCTATACCGGCTATTAAAGGCCCTCTCCAGCGTTAAAGGCCCCGAGCCGAAGGCGAGGGCCTTTAACAAGGGAGAGGGACTTTAATAGCGGTATAGCCCATCTACGAAGGGCTATAAGGCTATTAGAACATTCTGTCACTAGAGCACAGAATGTTCTAACAAAAAAAACAAAGCCTTTTGGGAGCGTGAGGGGATTGGAATCCCCTCAGGCTACCTGAACCCTTTGTTCACAGCCAGAGCTGTGAGCAAAGAAACATTGGAATGTTGGAGTTCCAGGCTTATACCAGCCATTATAAGCCCAGAGCACTCCATTGTTTTCAATGGAGCTCCCAACATTCCAATGTTCCAATACTGAATAGTTATGCTTGAAAAGACAAAAGTTGATTTGTTTATCTTGGGTTTATGGCAGCAAATAAATTCGAACTAGCTGTCATGCCATTCTGCTTGGGTCAGTATTTATATGGATCACAGGTAAAAGTTAAAACATTATCTACCATATTCTGTCAATAGAAGGCCTTGTAGAGGTAGTGTTGGCATTGCCGCACCACTTCATTAAGATGCTTGTCTTCTGTGACAACCCCAAGGTGAGTGAATATTGTATGATCTTTAATTAAACCACAGTATACTGTTCTGGAAGTTCAGTCTAATAGACTCTATCTCTAACTGAAAGCAGGTACCGGTGGAAGCATGTGCTTTTAGGAACAGTTGCCCTCACTCACAAGAAGGTGACATGCTTCATCATCAGGCTATGCTCCTCGCCAGGCCGGCCCTGCATTGTCAGGCGGGCCCAGCGAGAGGGCACTTTACCGGAGATCTTTTAATCAAAAATACTCCGGATGAGCACAGTAGGACAGAGGATGCTGTGTCCTACAATGTGAGAAGGCAGGTAAAAAGCGTGAGTATAAAATCAGCTGTCGACAAGGTGCCGCAATATATTTAATGTGATCTTCCTGGTCGATGTTGAGATTAAAAGAAGTGGCAGAGAAATTGGGAAAATAATGGTCCCTGTCTCTGTGAGTGAGAGAGTGTTGGTCACCTATAGACCTGCTAATAAGCTACGGTCAACATGTTTCATGCAGAGTGTGGTCAAGGAGCGATCTGTTGGCACTTCATCAGGACCAAAAGAGGAAAAAACGGTAATGTGACCTAATCTTCTCCGCAGCGGGAGGAGCTCATAACTCAAAACCCCACACCGTACACAGTTGAAACGGTGCCTATTGACATCTCACCACCATTGGAGCGCCCTACCCAGCAGAGTGTCAGACACGGTAACCCTCTTAAAAGTTAGGGCAGACCGCCCTATCCAATAGCGAGGTCGCCTCATCAGAGCGCGATTTGCGAGCTCCGACGCGTGCTGTAGCACCAACCCCGTGGTCATACGAGGAGAGTGTATACTGGACCGTCCATCTCCTCGTCCCCTCTTTTGATGTGTATTGTATGATCTGATTTGGGGTATTCAAATTTAGAAGCACGACATTGAAATCCATCTTTCCATGAGTTAATCTGATATACGTTGCTACAGAGTTGCTTCTGTGCTGTTTTTTGGTCTTCTGGGCTGACTGTTTTCTTCCACAGTGAAGTCTATGCATAGAGCACATGTAAAGAACTCCAAACTCCGTGGAGGAAAAAAATATTTAAGGCGAAGTCTGTCTTCTTTTGTAGTGTGGGTTTCACAGGAGTGATCAGGGGTCATTTGGGACACACCAGAGAAGGAAAGGAAAACTTTGAGGGGGAAACATGTAATACTCCAGACCAAACGCTAGGTGGCGGGAAATTGCATAGGACGCGAATTTACAACCATGCTAGAGGGAGCCCGATTGGTACAGGTAAGTACCATTTTCTTTTCTGAGCCAGAAGCATCGAGCCACTATAGGAAGAGGCATTATTTGCTATAAAAAAAGTTTTTGCCAATTTCTTATCAATCAAAGCTACTAAAAGATTGTCCCAGAAACGTAATGCATTCCAGAAATTTGCAGCCTATAGCAGCTGGTAAGGCATTGGCAAGAGGCCACGGGTCCTTCCTCAACTTTGAAATAACGAATTAATTAAAATAAAGCATTGATTAGCATCACTGATCTCCATCGTGTGCAAGGCTGTGAGCCCCCTGCTCAGGCAGCGCTGCTCTGTTGATGTGATTGGGACCCTGATACGAAAAAGCCCCCCCCCTAATAGAGAACAGTCTCTGCCCTGTGTTATACATATACTATGCCCCCGTTTCTTTAGTGCACTTTTATTACAGTTGTGCTGCACTCTTTCAAACAGAATTGTCTTTGGGTTGTGATATGTGTTCCTGTGACTAAAGTTCATGTGCCAGTTTGAACAAGCCTAGAAAGATGGCAGGGCAGGTTCACAGTTACAATACAGAGTCAGACCTTTGCCACGGGTGCATTTACAGTTACACACACACTGAGCTGTCTGGTTGGTTTATCCGTGTCTCCTCGTAGCACCAGTGGTTGAGTATCTCTTTCTTCCCGTTCTTCATCTTCTCCACTTCACTAATCAAAGTATTGGAAACCAGCATTCCATAGCACCTTGTGAACCATGAGAGAGGTATAAGAATCAGTACTAAGTAGTAGTGGAAGCCAGCATTCCATAACGTCTAGTGAACCATGAGGGAGGTATGAGAGTCAGTAGTGTTGGAAACCAGCATCTCCAGCACCTCTTGCACCATGAGAGAGGTATAAGAATCAGTAGTAGTGGAAATCAGCATTCCATAGCTCCTCGTGCACTGTGAGTGGGGTTTAAAGTCAGTAGTATTGGAAACCAGCATTCCGTAGCTCCTCGGTCACCATGAGAGAGGTATAGGAGTCAGTAGTATTGGAAACCAGCATTCCGTAGCTCCTCGTACACCATGAGAGAGGTATAAGAGTCAGTAGTACTGATAAGCAGCATTCCAAAGTTCTTCGTGCACCATGAGGGAGGTATAAGAATCAGTAGTATTGGAAGCCAGCATTCCATAGCTCCTCGGTCACCATGAGAGAGGTATAAGAGTCAGTAGTATTGGAAACCAGCATTCCGTAGCTCCCCGTGCACCGTGAGAGAGGTATAAGAATTATTAGTATTGGAAACCAGCATTCCGTAGCTCCTCGGTAACCATGAGAGAGGTATAAGAGTCAGTAGTACTAGTAAGCAGCATTCCAAAGTTCCTCGTGCACCATGAGGGAGGTATAAGAATCAGTAGTATTGGAAACCAGCATTTCATAGCTCTTTGTGATCCGTGAGGGAGGTATAAGAGTCAGTAGTATTGGAAACCAGCACAGAATAGCGCCTTGTGAACCTGGAGGGAGGTATAAGAGTCAATAGTACTGGAAACCAGCATTCCATAGCTCCTCGTGCACCATGAGGGAGGTATAAGAATCAGTAGTATTGGAAACCAGCATTCCAAAGTTCCTCGTGCACCATGAGGGAGGTATAAGAATCAGTAGTATTGGAAACCAGCATTCCATAGCTCCTCGTGCACCATGAGGGAGGTATAAGAATCAGTAGTATTGGAAGCCAGCATTCCATAGCTCCTCGTGCACCATGAGAGAGGTATAAGAATCAATAGTATTGGAAACCAGCATTCCGTAGCTCCCTGTGCACCGTGAGAGATGTATAAGAATCAATAGTATTGGAAACCAGCATTTCGTAGCTCCCCGTGCACCATGAGAGAGGTATAAGAATCAATAGTTTTGGAAATCAGCATTCCAGAGCTTCTTGTGCACCATGAGAGAGGTATAAGAATCAATAGTGTTGGAAACCAGCATTCCAAAGCTCCTCGTGCACCATGAGAGAGGTATAAGAATCAATAGTGTTGGAAACCAGCATTCCGTAGCTCCTCGGTCACCATGAGAGAGGTATAAGAATCAATAGTGTTGGAAACTAGTATTCCAGAGCTCTTTGTGCACCATGAGAGAGGTATAAGAGTCAGTAGTATTGGAAACCAGCATTCCAGAGCTCCTCGTGCACCATGAGAAAGGTATAAGAATCAATAGTGTTGGAAACCAGCATTCCATAGCTCCTCGTGCACCATGAGAGAGGTATAAGAGTCAGTAGTATTGGAAACCAGCATTCCAGAGCTCCTCGTGCACCATGAGAAAGGTATAAGAATCAATAGTGTTGGAAACCAGCATTCCATAGCTCCTCGTGCACCATGAGAGAGGTATAAGAGTCAGTAGTATTGGAAACCAGCATTCCAGAGCTCCTCGTGCACCATGAGAGAGGTATAAGAATCAATAGTGTTGGAAACCAGCATTCCGTAGCTCCTCGTGCACCATGAGAGAGGTATAAGAGTCAGTAGTGTTGGAAACCAGCATTCCATAGCTCCTCGTGCACCATGAGAGAGGTATAAGAGTCAGTAGTATTGGAAACCAGCATTCCAGAGCTCCTCGTGCACCATGAGAGAGGTATAAGAATCAATAGTGTTGGAAACCAGCATTCCGTAGCTCCTCGTGCACCATGAGAGAGGTATAAGAGTCAGTAGTATTGGAAACCAGTATTCCAGAGCTCCTCGTGCACCACGAGAGAGGTATAAGAATCAATAGTGTTGGAAACCAGCATTCCGTAGCTCCTCGTGCACCATGAGAGAGGTATAAGAGTCAGTAGTATTGGAAACCAGCATTCCAGAGCTCCTCGTGCACCATGAGAGAGGTATAAGAATCAATAGTGTTGGAAACCAGCATTCCGTAGCTCCTCGTGCACCATGAGAGAGGTATAAGAGTCAGTAGTATTGGAAACCAGCATTCCGTAGGTCCTCGTGCACCATGAGAGAGGTATAAGAATCAATAGTGTTGGAAACCAGCATTCCGTAGCTCCTCGTGCACCATGAGAGAGGTATAAGAGTCAGTAGTATTGGAAACCAGCATTCCAGAGCTCCTCGTGGACCATGAGAGAGGTATAGGAATCAATAGTGTTGGAAACCAGCATTCTGTAGCTCCTCGTGCACCATGAGAGAGGTATAAGAGTCAGTAGTATTGGAAATCAGCATTCCAGAGCTCCTCGTGCACCATGAGAAAGGTATAAGAATCAATAGTGTTGGAGCGCTTCCTGCAGATCTTCAAAGTATAACTGCGTAGGCAGCCCCTTGTGTGGCCCCTAATCGAAGAACAGCTCGAAGAAGCTCCCTGTGTGGCCCTCTGATGAAGGGCACTTTTAGGGAGGTCCTCATGGGTCGTACCCCAGGAGTCCAGCTCTAGGGACCTTGATGTGCAGCTCTTCGCTGGACCAAGATGTTAGCAGCGCTTCATGCAGTCCCTCAACAGAGAACAACTCAGTGCAGGTTCAAAGGGCCCTCGGAGCAGATTGGCTCTCAGCAGCTCCTCGCTGGGACTTCCACTTGAGGTCGGCTTTCTTTGGCTCCTTGTTTGCCTTTTTTGTTGGTTATGACTTTTTACTTTTTAAATACCTTTTATTGGCAACCTTCATAGAGGTACAATTTTCAGTAGTCGGTAAATTGTACGCAAGTGGGTTGCGTAAAAAAACCCTAGTCAGTCAAATTTGCCAAAACTTTTTGTGAGCAGAATGTCCCGGATCAGCCTCCCACCCATCCCCTTTATGTAAACTTCCCACCCTATCTACCCAAACTTGCTAGTTCTAACTGCAAGTACTTGAACCGGAGGCAGTCACTGTGGCTAGATACTTAATCACCAACGTCTCCGTCAAATGAAATAGTCGTGCTCAGATCTAAGCTACTCTGTCAAACAAAAATTGACTATAAGTCTACCAGGGGTCAGTCCATCTGCAATAGGAAGAAAAACCTCTGAAATTGTGTGAATGAAGAGGGGCGATCAAGCTGGACCTGTATTGTCTTCAACCCTTTCGATGCTATTGACGGAACGGTTCCGTTATGAGCGTCGGATGGCCTGTGCTCATGACAGAACCGTTCCGTCATGAGCCTGTTGGCTCATTAGAACGTTCAGCACAGCGCAGAAATCTGCGCCGCACTGAAGGTGTTAATAGTGTGAGTGTGAGAAAATGTCTCAGCCAAAGGATCCGACCTTGGGCTATAGGGTGTTCACGAAAGCCTGCCCTCTGTTCCTTATGAAGGGGTATGCTTTCGATGTCAACCGGTGAATGGCCACCACCCCCCACCACCCCCTATCCCTGTTGTACCATTGTTGGTGCATGGTTTTTCCAGCTCCTCGTAATATGTCGTCTCACCAATAGTAGGGATAGATCAAGAAATGTAGTTGAGGCGCTTGGTGTGGGCGAGGGAAAAGGCCTGCTAGGAGTTCCCATAGGGAATTATCCAAACGGCGCCCTGTAACTTGGTAGAAGATGGTGACGAATTTAGGTCCAGTAACCGGTTAGTGATCCACTTGACTATTTCATATGGGGGGGTGTCAGCATCGGGGAGCGGCAACAGGGACAAAGTAAGGAAGTTCCCAGGTAAATCTTGTCGATGCAGCAGGTGGGGGAAAGATATGCCCTGTTCAGGATGTTGAATTAAATCTACTTAAGACAGTGACTTTATTTAACTCCTTTAGTGACCCTTCATTGGGCATTAGCTTGAGACCAGCGTTTGTATACCTTCTTTTGAGGACAGTGCAAGGTTAGTCAACGGCAATCCGGGAAAAAGGCTCAATGAGTCACAGTCGTGATGCTGACACCCTCATTTGCCAGGAAGAGAATGCTATGGTCTTTCTCTGCGAAGAGGTGTTCACCTCTTTCCCTTATTAAAAATTACATTTATCACAGATGGTAAAGTGTAAATGTAAATGTAAATGTAAATTGATACTTATATAGCGCACTACTCACCCACAAGGGTCTCAAGGCGCTTGTACGAATACCGCTGTGGAACCCATCCTGGCTTTCCCTGTGAGACATCCACTCCTGGGCACCCCCAAGGTGAAGGCCAGGCATCCTTAGCGTTGTGGGGGCCGTTGTGGAGATTAAGCAAGCTATTGCCCAGAGTTGCAGAGTGGGACTCCATGATTGGAATAGGCACCGAGGTGAGAATTATCAGGTCCGTGGAATTTTGAGCCCAAGACCGGCCGAGGCGGGGAATTGAACCCTGGTCCCGGGCCAGACCTCTGCATCAGGGTCTGCCGCTCTAACCATTGAGCCACACTTCTCCACAAAAAGTGCTATCACTAAGCGTCACCTTGTATATTGTCTGGTAAGTAGGCAGTATCCTCCTTGACCATGAGTATAGGAATACCCTAAGTGCCCAACCACCCAGTACTTTGGGCACAATACCCAGTGAATCAGGACCTCTGGGAGAAAACACTCAGGGTTCATCAGAAATACGAGCAATGTGCTTTGGAAAGAGACCACCGACATGCTTGCTTCTTTGAGTGACAGGCTATCACACTTTGAAACAAAATACCCCAGTGTCCACATACCGTGGAACAGTGTGTGGGGGTGAATGGTGTTAGAAATGCGAGGGGAAGGGAAGTGGTTGACGTATGTTAGGTGAAGTGCAAGGTGATTTGTGAGGATTAATGGTGCGAGGGGAAGCTGTGTCAAGTGAAGTGTGCGTTTAGGGATGCATGGTGAGTTGTGAGATCGATTGATGTGTCTGGTGAAAGTCAGTACGTGAGTTGTGTTGAGTGAAGTGTAAGGTAAGATCCGTTGTGTAGTCGAAGGATGTGTCAGGTGCAGAACAGTAGGTGAGTTGTTTTGAGTGAACTGTAAGGTAAGGTGAGTTGTGAGGATAAATGGTGTTAGACGCATGAGGTGTGTTAGGTGCAGTGTGTGTTTAGGGATGTAAGGTAAGTTTTGAGGTTGCGTAATGGTGAGTTGTGCTGGGTGAAGTGTAAGGTGAGTTGTGGGTTTGTGTGAGGTGAAGGTCTGTATGTAAATTGTATTGAGTGAAGTGTAAGGTAAGATGAGTTGTGAGGCTAAGTGATGTGTGAGGTGAAGGTCAGCACGTGAGTTGTGTTGAGTGACGTTTAAAGTAAGGGGAGTTTTGAGGTGGAGTTATGTGTGAGGGGAAAGTTGGTAGGTGAGTTGTTTTGGGTGAAGTGTAAGACAGGTTGAGTTGTGAGGTTGAGTGTTGTGTGTGATGAAGGTCTGTGGGTGGTTTGTGTTAGGTTAAGTGTATGGTAAGGTGAAGGTCAGTGGGTGAGTTGTGTTGGGTGAAGTGAAAGGTACGGTGAGTTGTGAGGATGAATGGTGTTAGAAGTCAGGCAATGCGTGAAGTGAAGGTCAGCGGGCGAGCTTTGTTGAGTGAAGTGTAAGGTAAGGTGAGTTGTGAGGTCGAGTGATGTGTGAGGTGAAGGTCAGTGGTTGAGTTGTATTGCGTGAAGTGCAAGGTAAGGTAAGTTGTGAGGTTTCGTGATCCGAAGGTCTCTGGGTGAGCTGTGTTGAGTGAAGTACAAGGTAAGGTGAGTCGTGAGGATGAATGGTTTTCGTCGCGTGCGGTGAAGGTGTGTGCAGCGCTCCTCCAGCTGCACCTGCGCCTCTGGCAGCCTTCTCGGCCCCCAGGCTCCCAAACCCCATTGTTCCTGACATCTGCTTCTGCGAGTGATTAATTACAATCAGTGAACACGTGGAGAGGCCGAGGAAGGATATTCAGCAGAAAAGCATCAAGATTAATGAGCGCAGTCAGCACTGGGGCGCGCCTGCAGGTTCCTGCACACTGCGCACTGCAGGTGCCGGGGGCCAGACTAGCTCCTCACAGCGCGCGCAGACATGACCTGCACCTCACAGCGCGAGCAGAACATGACATGCACCCCACAGCACGCGCAGAGCATGACATGCACCTCACAGCGCGCGCAGAGCATGACCTGCAGCTCACAGCGCGCGTAGAACATGACCTGCACCCCACAGCACGCGCAGAGCATGACCTGCACCTCACAGCGTGTGGAGAACATGACATGCACCTCACAGCGCGAGCAGAACATGACCTGCACCCCACAGCGTGCGCAGAACATGACCTGCACCCCACAACGCGCGCAGAGCATGACCTGCACCCCACAGCGCGCGCAGACATGACCTGCACCTCACAGCGCGAGCAGAACATGACATGCACCCCACAGCACGCGCAGAGCATGACATGCACCTCACAGCGCGCGCAGAGCATGACCTGCAGCTCACAGCGCGCGTAGAACATGACCTGCACCCCACAGCACGCGCAGAGCATGACATGCACCTCACAGCGTGCGCAGAACATGACCTGCACCCCACAACGCGCGCAGACATGACCTGCACCTCACGGCGCGCGTAGAACATGACATGCACCTCACAGCGCGAGCAGAGCATGACTTGCACCTCACAGCTCACGCAGAACATGGCCTGCACCTCACAGCGCGCGGAGACATGACCTGCACCTTACAGCGTGTGGAGAACATGACATGCACCCCACAGCACGCGCAGAGCATGACATGCACCTCACAGCGCGCGTAGAACATGACCTGCACCTCACAGCGCACGCAGAGCATGACATGCACCTCACAGCGCGAGCAGAGCATGACCTGCACCTCACAGCGCGCGCAGAACATGACCTGCACCCCACAGCGCGTGCAGAACATGACCTGCACCTCACAGCTCACGCAGAACATGACCTGCACCCCACAGCGCGCGCAGACATGACCTGCACCTTACAGCGTGTGGAGAACATGACCTGCACCCCACAGCGCGCGCAGACATGACCTGCACCTTACAGCGTGTGGAGAACATGACTTGCACCCCACAGCACGCGCAGAGCATGACATGCACCTCACAGCGTGCGCAGAACATGACCTGCACCCCACAACGCGCGCAGACATGACCTGCACCTCACAGCGTGCGTAGAACATGACCTGCACCCCACAGCACGCGCAGAGCATGACATGCCCTCACAGAGCGTGCAGAACATGACCTGCACCTCACAGCTCACGCAGAACATGACCTGCACCCCACAGCGCACGCAGACATGACCTGCACCTTACAGCGTGTGGAGAACATGACCTGCACCCCACAGCACGCGCAGAGCATGACATGCACCTCACAGCACGCGTAGAACATGACCTGCACCCCACAGCGCGCGCAGAGCATGTCATGCACCTCACAGCATGAGCAGAGGATGACCTGCACCTCACAGCGCGCGTAGAACATGACCTGCACCCCACAGCGCGTGCAGAACATGACCTGCACCACACAGCTCACGCAGAACATGACCTGCACCTCACAGCGTGCGCAGACATGACCTGCACCTTACAGCGTGTGGAGAACAAAACATGCACCCCACAGCACGCGCAGAGCATGACATGCACCTCACAGCGCGAGCAGAGCATGACTTGCACCTCACAGCTCACGCAGAACATGACCTGCACCTCACAGCGCGCGGAGACATGACCTGCACCTTACAGCGTGTGGAGAACATGACATGCACCCCACAGCACGCGCAGAGCATGACATGCACCTCACAGCGCGCGTAGAACATGACCTGCACCTCACAGCGCACGCAGAGCATGACATGCACCTCACAGCGCGAGCAGAGCATGACCTGCACCTCACAGCGCGTGCAGAACATGACCTGCACCCCACAGCGCGTGCAGAACATGACCTGCACCTCACAGCTCACGCAGAACATGACCTGCACCCCACAGCGCGCGCAGACATGACCTGCACCTTACAGCGTGTGGAGAACATGACCTGCACCCCACAGCACGCGCAGAGCATGACATGCACCTCACAGCGTGCGCAGAACATGACCTGCACCCCACAACGCGCGCAGACATGACCTGCACCTCACAGCGGGCGTAGAACATGACCTGCACCCCACAGCACGCGCAGAGCATGACATGCACCTCACAGAGCGTGCAAAACATGACCTGCACCTCACAGCTCGCGCAGAACATGACCTGCACCCCACAGCGCACGCAGACATGACCTGCACCTTACAGCGTGTGGAGAACATGACCTGCACCCCACAGCACGCGCAGAGCATGACATGCACCTCACAGCGCGCGTAGAACATGACCTGCACCCCACAGCGCGCGCAGAGCATGTCATGCACCTCACAGCGTGAGCAGAGGATGACCTGCACCTCACAGCGCGCGTAGAACATGACCTGCACCCCACAGCGCGTGCAGAACATGACCTGCACCACACAGCTCACGCAGAACATGACCTGCACCTCACAGCGTGCGCAGACATGACCTGCACCTTACAGCGTGTGGAGAACATGACATGCACCCCACAGCACGCGCAGAGCATGACATGCACCTCACAGTGCGAGCAGAGCATGACCTGCACCTCACAGCGCGCGTAGAACATGACCTGCACCCCACAGCGCGTGCAGAACATGACCTGCTCCTCACAGCTCGCGCAGAACATGACCTGCACCCCACAACGTGCGCAGACATGACCTGCACCTTACAGCATGTGGAGAACATGACATGCACCTTACAGCATGTGGAGAACATGACATGCACCCCACAGCACGCGCAGAGCATGACATGCACCTTACAGCGCGCGTAGAACATGAGCTGCACCACACAGCGCGCGCAGAACATGACCTGCACCTCACAGCACGTGAAGAGCATGACCTGCACCTCACAGCGCGTGCAGAACATGCCCTACACCCAACAGCGTGCGTAAAACACGACCTTCACAGCGCATGCAGAGCATGACATGCACCTCACAGCGCGTGCAGAGCATGACCTGCACCCCATAGCGCGTGCAGAACATAACCTGCTCCTCAAAGGGTGCGCAGAGCATGACCTGCACCTCACAGCACGCGCAGAACATGGCCTGCACCCCACAGCGCGCGCAGAACATGACATGCACCCTACAGCGTGCCAGAGCATGACCTGCACCTCACATCGAGCGCAGAACATGATATGTAAAGGGCTGGCATGTACTTCACAGAGCGAGCAAGGGCATGCCTGGACCACCCCACTGTGGCCTGCACCTCCTAGGACCGGCGCAGCTTAGGCATGCACCTCAACGAGCGAGCAAGGGCATGCCTGAACCACCATACTGTGGCCTGCAAAGGTCAGGCATGTACCTCACAGAGTAAGCAAGGGCATGCCTGACCCACCACACCGTGGCCTGCATCTCCTAGGGCAGGCACGGGTCAGGCATGTACTTCCCAGAGCGAGCAAGAGCATGCTTGAACCATTAGCTTGGACCACCACACTGTGACCAGCACCTCCTAGGGTGGGCACAGGTCAGGCATGTACTTCTCAGAGCGAGCAAGGGCATGCCTGGACCACAACACCTTGGCCTGCACCTCCTAGGGCAGGCACAGATCAGGCAAGCACCTCAAAGAGCTAGCAAGGGCATGCCTGGACAACCAGCCTGGACCACCACACTGTGACCTGCACCTCCTAGGGCGAGCAAAGGTCAGGCATGTACCTCTAAGAGCAAGCAACAGGTGGACATGAGCCACCAGGCGCATCCTAAGAAGTAGCATCTCTAGATGTGAATGTTAGAGTGGAGGAGGCGGGACACACATTGGGCCACAGATAAAATTGGCGTGGATATATGAATATCTATAGTTGCTTTAGGAACACTGGTATCTCTAGAGGGAGGCCAGGTGCGGCCTGTGCCCGGCACTATTTTCCAGACGTCCACTTTGAAGTCACATTAATGTGTCCTATTATTAAAAAGCAGTGTTGTATGCATAAAATGTTTTTTATATCAAAATATATATGTATATAGATGTAAACATACAAAGTCAGATTTAGACCTTTTAAGCAAACAGGTTTTCTTAGTCATGCTCCTCTTCATCCTAGTCCCCTTTGTCCCTAGATGCTTGTGTTCCTCATCCCATTCTTGTTTTTTTTTGCCCTAGTACTGTTCCTAGCCCTCCTAAGCCTAGTGTTGTATTTTCTCCTCTTTTTAGTTCCCTTATCCCTAATTCCACTCCCGCCAGTTCCCCCTAGTAATGGTTCCCTAGATCATTTTCTTCCTGATCCAGGTCAACTCGGCCTGGTCGACCTTGTCTTCCTTGTCCTGCCCTCGATTGCCCCTCGCCCCAGACTTCCTGGTCTGCTGGCTTTGGACCCTTTGTCCTTGTTCTCCTTCTTCTCATCCCTTGGGTGATGGTCATCCTAGTCCAGTTACTCCTGGGTCCTTGGTTCTTGGCCAATAGGCTTTGACCCCTTGGTCCTTCTTTGTCCTACTGACCTTGGTCGTCTTGATCCTCTTGGTACTGCTAGTTCTGATCCTTGGGGTCCTGGTCCTACTGGTCCTGCTGGTGGCCCTACTCCTTCTGGTGATCCAGGTTTGGCTTCTGGCCCTCTTCTGGGTCCCCCATCCCCCCTCATCACGTGATAGTCGGGTGCCACCTCCAAGCCAGTCAGGTTGTTATTTATTTCTTTTTTTTCTTTGTAGGTGCTTCCAGATTTTTAGGTTTGGGAAGGGGAGGTGGGAGTGAAGAACAGAAAAGGAGAGCCCCGTAGGCACCCCTATCAACGTCTCCTTTTAAGATCAGTTTTGGATACAACTTTAGCTGCCTTGTCAGTCTTGTGTAAAAAAACTAATCTATAAATAAAAATTCATGAGCATAAAAACAAGTCAAAAGAGGTTATGGGCCAGCTATCTGAATCCATTTGTTCGTTCCGCGGACATTTTCATCTCTCTTTTGTCCACCAAAGCATACCGTTTTGGGTGAAGGGCCGGTCAATTTTCAGCCATTAGCTCTCTTGCTATGTGAGTGACAGCATTTGCCTGCTCGCTGTGCACATCTGCCTAAAAAGAAGAAAACATTTGACATTGGGTGATATTTTACTTTGCCAATGCTTATTTTCTTTTCATTTTTTTTAGTAATCCTTGTGTGTTTAAGCTACGCCTTCAGGTTACAGTAATTCAAAGCCAATAGCATCTTTAGCTCCAGTAACAATCATATTTTCCTGTGATGATCATTACAACTAAAATGCTACAAAGCATACCAACTATTCTATTAAAATGATAATCAATGGTTATTTTGTTTAATTAACATTTTTTATGCCAGCATATGGCTGCCACATTCAGGTAGAGACATATGGTTTTTCTCATTTTTGTGTCAGATGCTTGCAATAAAAATACAAAACCTTTAATCATCACAACCGCTTGACAACCAGACCTATAAGCTTTTCTACTCTGTATGTATTTTTATGGTCTTGAGCACCAGCCTTATCTGCTCTCTGAAAACACCGGGGGTTCCAGTATCTGCTTTAATGTGCGTCCGGCTAGTTTCAGGGTATAACCGTAAGTTAACCGGTGAAAATGCAGCTGATCGGGAGATGTCTGTAATCTCTCAACACACATTTGAAGTATCATAAAGCAGCACAGATGGTCAATGTTCAGACTTTAGAACATAGCTTGCAACGTGTAGGTCACAGATTTTAGTTTTGAAAAATTAAATGAAATACCAGCATTTGTAAAGCGCACAGCTACCTCCGGAGAGGTGTCCCGACGCTGGGGGTCGTCTGGAAGATTAAGCGAGCTATTGCCCAGAGTCACAATGGACTGGGCTAACCTGCCGCTGGCACCGGGGATCGAACCGTGAGTCAGGCCCCCTGGCCGCTGTGCCACACCTCTTCCACAAAATAGCCAATGAAAGCCAAGTGGGCTAATATTGCTTTTGAAGAGTTCCTCGTAGTACCAGCCACTCAGATGGTCACGTCACCCAATCTGGTAAAATTAGCAGATGAGTAACACTGCAGCAGCTTCAGGTAGTTCCATCTAACTTGCAAGGCACAGGTTTTATCCAATGTGGGTTTTAACTCAGTTGTTCCTTATTGTAAAGATGATAATATGGGTAGTACTAAACATTTATGACTAATTGCCAGAGTGCATGCTGTGCTATATAAATGCACTATAAATGGTTATTACAAGTGCCCTTACAAGCAGTGTGGCTAACCCACACAGTTTCACAGAGCAGGCAGAGACCTACATGTATTGCAGACATTCTGAGTTTTAGATTAGGTCTAAAAATCGTTCAGCTCTCACTTTATTCCTGGACCAGACGTCAGACTTCAGCTGCTCCCAGCCAGGATAGAACTAAAACAAAGGGAGCTGAATGTCCTTAATTTGTGTGCTCCCTCCTCAGATCGAGGCACTCAGAAAATGTGTGTCAGCCCCCTAGTTATATCTCCGAGTGGAAAAGCAACAGGTACCAAGGTAGGTAGGAACCTCTATAAATACATAAGGTGTGTTAAAAAATATTGTTTTATGGAAGTGCTTGTAGGTGATTTTTTTTTAACGGCTTGCCTTGTCCCAGCTTACCCATCTTGCGTTCATCCCTCCCCTGGAGCACAGCCTCTTCACTATCTCTCTGATTGACTTTCTTTCATCCTACCACTGCTCACTTTCTTAAACTACTTTTTCTCCTCCCTTCTGCACTCAATGAGAGTGCATGTGTTTTAAGGCTTGCACACTTGTGTGCTGATTCCACCCTCAAATTAAAAATAATTCACTGTTGAACACCATGCAATCATACCGAAAATAAACACAAATATATATATTGTGTATATATATATATATATATATATATATATATATATATATATATATATATATATATATATATATATATATATATATATATATATATATATGTGCCACACCACTCCTCCCAAAGAAGAAGAAGAGACCACAGTCGGGGAATCTTGGAGGCATTTATTGTCCGGGGCTACAACATGGCAAATGCATTTCGGCTTTCAACAGCCTTCTTCAGTGCCAGAGGTGTTCGCAGTCAATAGGCGCATTTTGTGGATTCAAATATCCCGCCCTGACCTGTGGCTCGTCACTTGCCCCGCCCTCAGGTAAATTTGTATGCGGCTTGGTGTGGTGGGCCTCCAAATCCCAGAGTGCATCATTCAGGCTCTGCAAGGAATCCCTGGGGGGGGTTTCTTTGACGCCACCTGTAATGGACCCTCGATGAAATG
Source organism: Lissotriton vulgaris (assembly GCF_964263255.1). Lineage (NCBI taxonomy): Eukaryota > Metazoa > Chordata > Amphibia > Caudata > Salamandridae > Lissotriton > Lissotriton vulgaris. Next base: position 677,335,631 of record NC_141700.1, on the reverse strand, counting down.
TTAATAGCCTCAGACAGCCGATGTCTCCTCGTCTCCCCAAAACCACATCACCCCCAATCCAACGGGATCCTCTTCGGCGGGGGCTCGGTAGAACTCCACCTTGCCCGGCGTGCAGCTGAATGGCGGCAACACCGCTCCAATTTCTCCCAGGACCAGGGGGGACCACGGCAATTCCAGTACCCTGGAGATACAACAATCCGCCGAAACGGTGAGCCAGCAGTTCCGTGGTCAGCTTCGCGATGTGGGGTCTCCAAAGCGTGTTACTGGCAACCACGCAACAATATGTCACACCACTCCTCCCAAAGTAGAAGAAGAGACCACAGACGGGGAATCTTGGAGGCATTAATATATATATATATATATACCAGCTCACATCTCCCTGCTTCAGGAAAGAATAAGCACTCTCGGGTGGCGTTTCTATGTGGACTTTTATTTCACGAACAAACGCGTTTCAGCGGTCTGCCTTCCTCTGTGTTTCTGGCACACTGCAGGCAGCCGTCTTTTAATTCATTGACAATGGTGTAATCAAAAGAGGACTATGTGGACCCATAGGAGGACGGTGTTAAATTGTCCGCCATCTTTCAACATACGTTTTGCATATGTATATACACATCATTACCGTAATTGTCTCATATTCAAGAAAAATTGCACGGCTTTGAGTCCATCATCGTTAAACAGATCTCTGGAACGGTAAGCTGAACACAATGCTATGTTGGTTGAATTTGCATTATTCTGCCTTAACAACTATATTTTTGTATTTGGAGAAAAACATTTTAAACAGATCTCTGGAACGGCGATGGGCACCTGCTTCACCCCCACTTACGCAAACTTGTTCGTGGGCTGGTGGGAGGAGCAGGTGTCCAGAACCTATGAGAAGGGGCAGACTAAAGGACAGGCCATTGCATGGCATCGATATATAGACGATCTATTTATCGTGTGGGAAGGCACATGTGAATCAGCTTTAGAATATATCGATATGCTGAATGATAACAATGTCAATCTACACTTCTTGGGAACAGTTAATCCAGTGGCAGTGGACTGTTCCGATGCCGACCGACCTAACACCGCAGGAGTGAAGAACGTCCCAATCCTCTACCCTCACCATGACCCCCAACACCCGCAATCAAAACGGATGGTGGAGAACACGACACCGGGAGAAGGTGGGTAACAAAACAAGGGAACCCAAGGTCTTGGGGAACACAACTCGTCTCCTCTGGCTTCTTGGCAGCTGACAGCTTGACACAGACGAGACCGCCCAGATACAAACAGGAGTGGCTTCATACGAAGCAGGAATTCTTCCACTGCAATCGTATTGGTTGTTTCTTGCGTAACCCCAGACCAACCACGCCCCCTCGGGAAACACCGAGAATGTCAAAGGGGGTGGAATTCACAATTCTTAAGACAAAAAGGGACAGGGGAAAAAAGGTATCAAGGGAATACGAAAGACACCCAAAAAAACCCTGGAATCTAAAAATGAACACGAAGGTAGCGCAAAAAACGGCCGTTATTCAGCTCCTTCGTGAAACCACCCAAACACAACGTACAACAAGATGGTTTGGATACAAAAAGGGATAATAACGGACATCAAAACTCAAAGGAAACGCAGCCGCGAATCCCAGAACGTCACCGAAGATCAAAAACAGGTCCCCACAAAGGGTTCAGTAATGCCCAAGGGAATAGGAAAACAGGGGAACAGGGAAAAAGGGGATCAAAACCCAGCACTGGAAAAGACCACTGGAACAGAGCTCGAAACAAGGGGAACAAGGTAGAATCACAGGAACAGGAATCACACGGCAAGGGACCAATAAAGAAACCAAGCACCTGTTTCCTGTTGGCAGCCCCCTTTTAAAGCGAGCCCTAGGGAGCGTCCATAAATTTGCATATGCACTTGGCACTTTAAAGAAAAAACGCTGAACGGGAAACTAGACAGAAGGCACCAGGCCCCCTTGAACCCCAACATGGACTATCTGGACCTGAGAGTGTTTGTGTCTAATGGCCTATTGAATACAGCATTATATCGTAAGACCACAGCTGGAAATTCAACCATGTATGCTACTAGCAACCACCCTCAGAAATTAAAACAAAGCATACCATATGGCGAGCTACTAAGAATGAAAAGAAACAGCTCTAGAGTGTGTGATTTTGAGGTAGCTGCCAAAGAAAGTAATGCACGATTTGAAGCAAGTGGCTATGACAAGGGACTTTTAAATAGTACCTTTAATAAGGTCAAAAAGATTCCCAGACAACAATTGTTGAAAACTGCTCCTAATAATAATAATAATAATAATAATAATAAGGTTAAAACAGATAGCGAGAATCAAGGTAAATTTAGAATGATTACCACTTATTCGAGGGAGGCCAACTTTCTAAAACGAACAATGAGAAAGAATTGGCACATTCTAAAAACAGACAATGTTATCAGCGATGATATACTGGCATATCCACTAGTCACCTTCAAGAAACCACGATCGCTAAGGGATGCCTTGGTATCTAGCCACTTAGAAAAAGAGCAACAAGTGTTGGGTACCCTAAAAGAAATGCAGGGTTTCTACCCCTGTGGCAGGTGTAAAGCCTATAACAACAGCAAAAGAATAATGTCATACATCATCCCTGACATAAATCTGACACGCACTATAACTACATTTCTAACATGCAGCACCTCTTATGCGGTTTATTGTTTAGTGTGTCCGTGTGGCTTACGCTACATTGGTAGCACTATACATCCCCTCAAAGTAAGAATCCTTGAACATCTCAGGGCAATGGGTAAAAATGACACATCGTACCCTGTGTTGAGGCATTATACAGAGAAACATTCCAGCATTAGGAATGTCTTACAATATTTTGGTCTCAATTATGTGCATGATCACATTAGAGGGGGAGATAGGCTAAAAAAACTGCGCAGGTTAGAGTCACGATATATAGTCGATCTCCAAACCAAATTTCCGAAAGACCTAAACAGTAATGAGGAATTGGCATCACACCTAGGATTGTGATGTGCAACTTGAAACTCTAAGGAGGCATGCTAATTTGGGGCTCCAAAGTACTTTGATGGACCTCAGTGTATAATAAGACAGACTCGGAGAACTTGAGTTATCATGTTTAACACCATGGAGACAGGATATTAGACATGAAATTGACTTGACCATGGTACTAGATGCACTCCCTATAGAGATGATATCAATTATTCCATTAATACTGTATGTGGTATACTGACTATGTTAGGCTTAACGATTGTCTAGTCAAATATTGATGATACAATTTTTGTGGAACATGTTTATGTACTAGGTGTAACATAAGGGAAGTGGACCGGAGCTGATACACGGCTAGATATGAAATGTTTGGCGACGGATTGAATTGGATCATTTCCATTATAGTCGGAATAATGGTACAATTTAATAACTTTATTGCTCATACTCATTTGGTGCAAGCAAATTGTGTGGATACATTATGTGTGAACCGATCTTTGGCTAAATTTTGAATAGCTTCACAATTTGAATGATAACTTTATTGTTCACACGTATTTGATGTCAGCTAGCCGCATATCAGCCATTGTGTGTGTGTGTGTGTGTGATATATATATATATATATATATATATATATATATATATATATATATATATATATATATATGTTATTCAAAGACCCTTGCGCCTCAGATATGCACTCAACAATGCTCGGACCACTTGGCCAGTGTTAGCCTCGATGCAGCTCGCTTCCCCACAGTCCAAAATTGAATTCTGATACTCAACACGTTTCGAGGCCAACTCCTCTTCCTCATGAGTTCACAGATGCCCAGAAAACTTGCCTGTTTGGTTTACTCTTCATTTATTACAAGAGACTGCCCATAGTTGGTGTGATCGCACGTATATCTGTGAGCGGCCAAGGGGTGATGTTGACCACTAGGTCCCTCTCTAGTGGTCAACATCACTCCTTGGCCGCTCACAGATATACAGAACCAGGTACTAAACAAAGGACTCGGTTATGTTCCAACCAATAGGTTGGACTCTTTTAAACTACATGCAGAAATACAGAAGTTTATTAGGAAAATCAAACTCCAAACCTTTTTTCGCAACCAAGAAACCCCCCAAAACAACTCAGACACAGGTCTAAAACCAAAGTCTACCTTCACCCAACCAGATGTCTCACTACCAGTGGAAGTGCTGGCATTTGAGAAAGCACTAATGCATGAGTTGAGCATTCTAAACACCTCTAAGTCCAACTACTATCAAAATACTAGCCACAAAGAGCAAGAAGCTATGAAACAACTATCAACAAATAAAGAACTGACAATCAAGCCCGCAGACAAAGGCGGTGCTATAGTGGTACAAACCATGGCAGCCTACAACCAGGAGTGTCTGAGACTCCTAGCTGATAGGAGGAACTACAAAGTATTACCAGCAGACCCCACAGAATCCTTACGTATCTCCATAGGGGCCATGGTAGAAGAGGCACTGTCGCACAATTGGCTTTCTAAAAAGGAAGCGGAATTTCTGATCCAAAAGAACCCAAAGACTCCATACTTCTACAGTATCCCAAAGATACATAAAGGCCTGGACCACCCAACGGGGAGACCCATAGTCTCCGGCATCGGCTCTATTTTAGAGCCTTTGTCAAAATTCGCAGATGCTTTCCTACGACTCCTAGTCAAAGCCACTGACACATATCTAAAAGATACCAAAGAGGTCCTACAACTACTTAAACACTTACCATTCGATCCAGCAACTCAGCTATTACTGAGCCTTGACGTGGAAAGTCTCTACACCAGTTTGCCTCACGACGAGACTCTTCTCATCATAGAAGAGGTTCTTTTCTCAACCACTTGGCGTTTCCAGACACCAAGAAGTTTTGTCATGGAATGTATCTCCACAGCATTGACAACATTTTTTTTCGAATACGAAGACACACTGTACCTCCAAAGTCACGGGACCAGCATGGGCAGCACATTTGCGCCGAGCCTGGCCGGACTCTACATCCACCATCTAGAGTCCACGAAAATCCTCCATCAAAACAACCCTTTCGGAAACAAGATCTTGACATGGAAGAGGTACATAGATGACGTGCTGGTCATCTGGCAGGGGTATTCACAGTCCGTGACAGAATTCCTCACGTGGCTGAATGAACAGAACAAATTCCTAAAGTTCACACACTCAGTATTTAATGAGACAATGGTCTTTTTAGATTTAAACATCTATAGCAAGGATGGCTTCCTCCAAACCATGACGCATTTTAAACCTACGGCAAGGAACTGTCTATTACGATTCGCCAGCTTTCACCCTCGGCACCTCCGAGAGAACCTTCCCTATGGCCAGTTTCTGCGACTACGCCGTAATTGCAGTGACGTAGGCCAATACAAAGTACAAGCAGCCGATTTAAAAACCAAACTATAATGGAGAGAGTACCCTGACAGAATCATAAACTCCGATATGAAGAGAGCTCACAACAACAATCGCGAGGCTCTACTAGAGGACAGGAGCAACAACGAAACTAACAAAAACAGACCAGTCTGTGTGACTACATACTGCACCCATTCTAATGAGGTATCAAAGTTGATTAACAAACACTGGCACATTTTAACTAGTGGTGAACTTGACTTTGAAAGACCCCTTTTCGCCCACAGACGGGGAAAAAATCTAAAAGACATTCTAGTGCATACCAGGCCACAGAAAAAACACCAACAACAAACCACACTACATGGGATACAGGGCCACCACCCATGATGGTAGAAAATCGGAACAACGCAGATTCACCAACTGCAACAGTAAGAATGTAGTGTACCTGATAACATGTCCCTGTGGCCTTGAGTACATCGGAATGACCACCAGAACAGCTAAAATAAGAATAAATGAACACAAAAGCAATATTAGGTGCAAAAAGAGCACCACGAAAAAAAAAAAATATATATATATATATATATATATATATATTAAAATCATAGCCCAACGATTTTCAGTTGTAAAAAATGTGACGAAGAAAATGTGCTCTGTGCAGTAGGTAATTACACAGATTGTATGTCTGTACTTTCATAGGTGTAGCAAACAAAATTGGCACCAGACTAAGTTAGATACAGGGTATTTGCAGAGAGCTGATCAACAAAGAAACCTAAGGTCAGCAATAGACTTGTGGTCTCGGTAGCTGGAATAGTGTGCAACGTTTCAACTCAGGCTCTGCTAGAAAGTCATCATCAGGACAAGATGAACAAATGGCAAGAGAACCCAATTAGTAAAGAAGAATGAAAACAGGTCAATGCATCCTGTGAATAGAGCTATAAAGGTATTTCCAAATATCTGTGTGGTGCAAGGTGGGTTAGAAGATCCTGGACATGGGGAAATAGTTTTTCACAAAAATGTGTATATCGCCTCTGAAGAAAAGCATTAAGAATCTGAAATTGAAAGTAATCGGTCCTTGATTTCAGCGCAACGTCCCGGGGGAGGGAAAGGGGGGGGGGGTGACATGGCTCTTCCGGGACTCAATATTACCTCAATGCACCACAGACATTGAAAGGGAATGTCATTACAGTAAATCTACCCATCTAAGCGGGAATGATGAATTCATTAAATCTCACTTATTGAATTAAGTGGGGAAGATGCACACAGAGGTAATAGCAGTGCATTCATTAGCACATGGATTGCTTGATACTTGTGATTTGAATATTTAAAGATGCCTGTATAATTTTGTTTTTAATGTAGGCCTATGTGTTCCCTCAAACATTTTCTCCTTTACAGTAATAGGTCGGTAGATATGAATGTTTCATTTATATATGAAACATACCTAAGGAATCCGTTGTTTAGTTGCATATATGTGTAGCAGATTTTGTAGCTCAACTAGATCTTCAAATACAGAAAGGATAAGGCCACAATCACCATCTCTCCATGATGGAATTACTCAAATCTGCTGGACCCCACCAATAATATGGTGAACCTGGCATTACCAGATATGCACCCAGTGGCGTAGCAAGGTCAGGTGGTACCCGGTGCAGAAAATTCCTTGTCACCCCGGCTTGAAAAAATTGCAAAAATACGTGTTTAAAACACTTATTTTTGTCACTCCCCTCAGTGATGACACCCGGGCTGGCACTCACCAACCGCACCCCCCGTCCTACGACAATGTAATGCCCCTCCTTGCCCATCTCAACCAAAAGACTAGGTTGACAAACAAATGCACCTGGTGACCTGTCTCATTATCCTCGACCATCTTCCCCTCCAGCCAAGAGAATGGCAGCGCCCAGTCGTGCGCCTCATCACTCATTCACTCACCAGCCTGGAATGCAATTGGCTTCATGCATGTGCCTCCTCCAGTATCATCAGCTTGGACCAATGTCGATTGGAGGCTCTTCTGAGATCTTCTGTTAAAGGGCCAATGAGTGCAACGCTGTTCTCTGGGTGAAGCCCATTGGTTGAAGTACTGCTAGTCTGGAGAGGCCAGTTTCTGCAGCCGGGGAGCCAGGAGGGGTCCATGCAGAATGGAGTGCGCCTGCAGGAGGCTTCCAGGCCATGTTCGACAGCTATGGCAGCTGTGTGCTTGACAGGGCTTCTCTCTATGCCAAGGCCCTCTCCTACCCACTAATTTGAGGCTGGACACCAGCCCAGTCCTGTCACTCCGATTGGCGCCAAGCTGGCTTCACTCGGCTCCTGACAGAGCTCCAGCGGGACTGAAATGGCATTTCCGTTCCGCGCGCGATAATGAAGAGTGTCTGCTAGTGCCCAGAGGCAGCGTGATGTATGGCACAAGAGATCCCAGTGTAGCAGGGTGGCCGGAGAGATTTGTGTGGTACAGTGTGGCGTTGTGGCATTTGGATCACGTCCCTCGCATATTTCTTTTCGTTCTTTCTCCTGAGGCAGTCTGGGAGGTCCTGGAACATAAACCTGCTTCTAGGTGCTACTAAATCCATCAATTGTTATTTTTGCATTTGTCACCCCGAGTGCGCCAGGTATGCCCAGATGTGGAACCCTTGCTCACCATGCCACCGGATTCAAGCTAGCCTGGCTGATGAGGGGTGATACACCAAAACCCGTTCTAGGATGCTTGTCTCCAGTCCAGGGAGGACCTGGTCTGGCAGTTCGGGTTGGACTGTTCCCACGAGGAGCAGGGTCAAGAGTGATTTGCATATAGCTGGGTCCAAACTGGAATGTCATGGTGAGCAAAACAAAAACTAGGGATTTAGGCCCAGATTTCTGTACTGAGGTGAATGTTTGTTTAATTCAGTTTTCCGTTCATCAGTAGTTCTTTTCACTACTTAATCCATACCAGAATTCTTATATATGAATAAATAGAGTATACCTTATACATTATCATGTGTTTATCATCCTAACGCCCTTTAGCATGCAACAGACTTGTGAGCAATGAGGTGAAAATTCCACTTACATTTTTGTAGTTTGCATAATTCGTGCAACATCACATTATGCAAATTATGCAAAATGTCAGAAATCACACAAGCATAAAATTTAGCACATTTCTTTTTTTTTTGCTGCAGGGCACTGGTTCAAGTAGAAACTCTTATTTTGAACAGAAAATGTGTTGTAGAGACCTTTTCTCCATGAACCAGGCTGCTTGCTGATAGCTCTAGTGTCTTTTTGACGCAACGTATGCCCTTTTTTACTCGCAATATCCTAAGTGCACTTCGCATAATTTCCATATCATTTCACGGTTTTTCTGACATTTTGCATACTTTTGAGGGGGGATCACACGATTTCTCACACCCTGAATTTTCAGGATCCATCCCTGAAGTATCAGACTTCTTAAGCAGACCCACATGCTGTCTGCTCCATGCCCCTATTCCACACTGTCACTCCTCTTGGCATGCAGTTATACAAAAAGTGTTAATTCCAGCATTCCAAGCTTTTTTATTTGCTTTACCAGTATCTACATCCCATACAGGGTGCTAATTGTATGTATTGACTGACTGTTTTTTTTACAATAAACTGAATAAGGAGAAAGGAAGACAGTGCTTAATTAAAAATAAAAAAAATAAACAGGTGCCAGGGCTCTTGTCAGGAAGCCACTGCAGCTTGCACCACACTTTGCCCCTGTCTACGCTGCCAATGATAGTAACAACACAACTACTAACCATCACACTCTTACAAGTGTGACAATTCAGACTAATCCATTCCCCTAAAGTTAGAAGAATGGCTTGGACAGCAGGTAATAGTCATTTTTAATGTATATTGAATTAATAATTGACTGTTTTTGTGGTCATCTCAGACAGCGCCACCTTGTGGCCCACTGCCACAAGAGCTGTTGTTGACAATTAATTGCCGGTGCCGAGCACCGGAAACCACTGGCTCAAATTAAGCACTGAATGAAGAGAACAGTGATGTGGTAAGTGGAATGTAGCTCTCGTACATAAATGTTGCACTGGTAAAACTGCAGCATCCTAGAAATAGTTGTGAGTGAAGCGTGATAAGCCCAAAATTGTCACCAAACAAGAGACGACACATAGAACACTGGCGTCGAAGTAGCTTTAAAATTGAAACGACTATTGCTTGAGAGTTTTAATTGGAGCCACTGAAACTATTTGATTCTGCGTCTGCAGTGTTTTCTGCATAATTATTGGTTTAATGAATTTCAAACATAATCCATCAACTCCTGCATAAACTACGGATTTTAACAAAAATGTTTCTCGCTCAAATGGACCAAAAGTTACTAAAATTGTTGCTGCGCAGTGGAAGGGGCCATGATTAACTTGACCGGTCACCTTTCAGTTGCTTATTACTGTTTTTGTATGTTAAACTGGTACTAATGAGGAGATATGTTTGCTCAGACAGTGTTAGCTTGTGTAAAAATGAAAAAAATTATGAAGTAAAAATATCTCAAAATGTGCTGCATTATTTGGCATAATTTTCCATTTTTTACAGCATAATTTAGTCAACCCTGCTACATAATTTGCCCCCCCCCCCCGCCGCATAATTCCACTGGCCCTGCTTTTAATGTAATTTTCGTGTTTACTTTGGTAACGCTTGTCATGCCAATAAAGTACATATTATTGTACTTTTATAAAAGGATGTGCATCAGTGATGGTGGATGGCGGTCCAGCGAGATCAATGTGAGGTTTCCTGTGTGGAGTGAGCCCTGCGTGTTTCAATGGACATTCAATGATTGGTTGATGCTCTTAAGATGGGCAGAAGTGGAACTGGGCAAGAAGAGTGAGTGCACACAACAGGAAGGCTGCATGTCCGTATGAGGGTGGTGAGTAGGGCCACTGGAGTTATACCGTTCTTTTGCCTGGGTTTTTCTGCATCTTGGTGGATTTACTATACATTCAACATATCAGATCATCTGCTACATAATTTTCAGAATTCAACCAAAAAATGCTTCTACATCAAACAGATCAAAAGTTACTAAAAAAAAGAGCACCACATCTGATGCTGCCAGGGGCCGACACTTAGCCCAAAGTAACTAGTCATTTATTAGATGCTCAGGTGAAACTTTTGCCCATTTGTTAATGTGCATTAAAATATCATAATAGTGAAACACTGCCACAAAATGTGCCACATTATGATGCATACTTTGCTGTATATGTTAGCTGAGCCTGAAGCATAATGTGGTGCTCACTTCGCCCACAATTCCTGTGGTCCAGGTAACCAGGCAGTGTTGAGTTGCTGACTACGAGCATAGGTTGATGTCTGTAGGTTAGGGAGCCACGTGTGTGGATTGAGGTGGGACCATCTAGCTTTGCAGCGAGGGAGATTTAAGCTTCCACTGAAGGGGTAATGAAGGAAAGCTTGTGAAGCCCACCATGTAAGCTGATACACTAATGGTTGATGATAAGGCAGGTGGTCAGGGTCTTGGCGGTGATTGCTGATTATGAATTATACTTACTTGGGCAGGTCCAGACGGTCTTTGCTTTCAGTGAAGGCCTGCCTCAAGGTAGCCACCACCCCCTCTAAGTCATTTGCAGGATAGAGCAAGTTTGGAATACGTCCATAGGTAGTCAAAGCCCTAGCATCTGCTTAGAAATTCTATTGCAGGGGAGACAATTTATTTTTCTTATTTCATTTATTTGAAAGGTTTTATATAGTGCCCGCTCGACCTGGGGGTATCAGAGCGCTTTACAAGTGTACAAAGGATTAAAAGAACAAGGCACAGTTATTCAATAGCAGAGCATTCATATACAACAAATTAAATAAAAGAAGAAGCGCAAAGAGCAATATACATGGAGGGCTAATTTAAACAGTAATTAAGAGGCACAGGCTATAGCAGAGCATTCGTAGAGGTAATATTAGAAAGAGTTAGTGAAGCCAAAAGGGGCAGGGAGCAATATTCATGCGAAGGGTCTCACAGAGGGCTATTTTGAGCAGTAACAGGAAGCAAGATAAGGTTACGTACAAAGTGAAAGGTGGGAGAAAAAAGATTGTGGATTGGGCTATGGATGAGGAATACATTAGATATGAATAGGTGGGTAAAAGCCAAAATTGGGGATTAAGGGGTAAAGTAGATAGCAAGAGATTTTTGGGGGAGAGGGTGGTAAATAGAGGAGAGGGGAGAGACGGAGGGAAGGGGGAGAGTGAGCAGGATGAAAAATAAGAAATAGGGGAGGAAGAGGAGAGGACTGAGATAGGGATGAGGTAAAGGAAAGTCAGGAGAATAGGAATGGGGCATTTGAGAGTCAGGATGGGGGAGGCTGAGTGATAGGGATGGGGAAGGGAGAATCAAGGGAAAAGAGATGAGGTAAAGGATATACAAGGCGGGGGACGCGGAGTGCAGGATCGAAGGTGCGGTTATGGACCCTAATATTTGCTGAGACAGTGAAGTTTGAGGTCTTTTATAAAGCTGAGATAGGAGGGGTTACATCTTAGGTTCTTAGGGCGAGCATTCCAGATGATCGGCACATTTCCAGAGAAGGAGCGTGATTGTGTTGTTCTCTTTTTAGACAAGGGGGCGGTGAGGAGGAGATCGTTAGTGCTGCTCATTGGTCTGAAGTCACAGTTTTTTTGAGTTTGTTTGAGAGGTAACACGGGGTGTCTTGGTGGAGAGCTTTTTACGTAATGCATGCTGTCTTGTAAGAGGATCTACCTTCAGTTGGTAGCCAATTAAGGGCCTTAAGGGCTGGGGAGATTTGGTCAAAACGCTTACAGTCAGTGATAAGCCTGGCCGCTAAGTGGAGCACAGATCTGAGGGGGGCTAGGCCTACTCCAGGGGTTCCTGTGAGGATAGCATTACCATAGTTAATTCTTGAGAGTACTAGAGATCGGACGATCCCTTTGAAATCTTCAGGTGGAATTAAGGGTTTGATTTTCTCACAACTATTTTGTTGAAGAGGGGGTCATAGTTGGCAAGATTTCCAAGTCCATGCCTGCCTTCCTATCTGTGTAGATGTCATGCGAAGGCGGCAACTTTTTGATTTTTGTTGGCCTCTTATATTGTGCTGGTATGAATGGCATCATGTTTCTTGGATATTTTGCCTTAGACACCTTCCTTGAGTTGGGTTTCACAGAGAAAGGATGATTCTGATGGTAGAACTTTAGTTACTGATACTGGGGAGAGGCTATGTAACCAGGACTATGCCCATCAAGGCATGGGCAAACCCTAACCTGACAGTTTTCAACAGGCCCCATTTCGATACAACAGCACAACATGACATACCTCATGAATGGCACTTGCAATCAGTACAATATTATTTCAGGCAGCAGCTTTTAGCATTCTGGGATTTGTAGTTTGGATATTTTGGGTCTGGTGCAAGCTAGCACCTTTTGATGTACTATTAAATGTACACCATACTTGCTTATAGGGGATTTCAGCAGCCCTCGTAATCCATTGGTCTAGTGTTGTGCCATTCATGTTTTCTTCCATCCACTATAGCATACATCCTGGGGCAATGGGTCAACCCACTAACAGTCACTGGCTAACTTCACTGTGAGTGACAGCATTTTGCCCTTTCACATGGAGCCCATCCACACACAAAATAGTTCCCTTAGTGCAAGAGACTGCTATAGCAATGTGTGCTTTTTGAGACCCAAAAATGTTTGTTTTAGATTTTTTTTTGTTTTTGTTTGTTTAAATGTTGAGGGCAGCTTCCTCAACAATAATGTTTTATAAAAACGCTGAAAAGCAAGCATTGAGAAAGCCAAAAAGCTGGTAGTCACGCTAAACCTATTGGATTTGCCAGTGATCATCTTTATCGGTATGGTTACAAGAGGTTTTTTGGGTAGCTAGCTAGATGTGGGTGAAATTTGTCTCTCCTGTGATACTAAACCAGATAAAATGTGCTTGGCTCTCCTTTATCTCACTCCATCGATCTTGTAAAATTATCTGACATGTCTCATCCTTTACCATCTGCATGTGCTGTTTCCGTCTTCATCCCACCACCTTGTTAGCTCATATCCCATTCTCCCTACTGACCGAATTTTCTTCACACCATCTAACTGACACCTTTTCTTAACTTATCTCCCTCAGAGCTCTCACTTTTGCCAGTCTCATCTAGTGCATGGTTTTTCTTTGCATTCTGGGATTTGTGGTCCTGTTTCTTCCATTATTAAAGCAGAACATTTAATGCTATTTTTCAAAGAAAATTCCTGAACTGAGTGAACTATTCACACATGGACCTAGGAAATTAGGATAGGTCTGCACCCTCATCCTTCCCTGCTCACCCACCACAAGATTCTCCTGGTCTTCCCTCCTCACCTCCTTCATCAATCTAGCTTCATCACTTCCCACTTCAGTCCTCATCTTTCTTCCCCTCTCTCATCTACTCCCTTCCTGGTCCCTTCACCTGTTGGTCAACCATCTCTCTACCGTCTTTCGCCTTCGTCCTCTCTCCCACCAACTCATCTCTTTTCCTGCCCTCTCCTTCTCTTCCTCCACTGACTTACCCTTTTTCTCCTCTTGTCAACGCCTCGTTGCCCTTTCCTCTCCTCCGCACCATTCTTCTCCTTCCATCTATCTTCTACTCCCCTTCCCTTGACCACCTCGGCCTCCTTCTTCTGATCCCTCCGTCTCCTCTTCTAACCCTTCCCCCTCCTCCTTGCTTAACTCAACATCCACCCCTTTCATTTCCGCTCTTCTTCTTCCCGTTTCCCCTTCCCTCCCTCCCCTGGTCAGTGCTCTCCCTCCCCTGGTCAGTGTCTCTCCCCTCTGACTGATCTCCTTCAAGTGAAGCCGGCTCCACAATGGTACCCAGGGCTTCATTTGGATCCGGGGAAAGGATGCTGGGAGGAGAGAGGATGGCTAGGAGGAGAGATGCAGGGTGTGCTGTGGGGCGAGGGGGAGGGGGAAGCTGTGATCATTATTGGAAAGGGTCTCTGTTTACGTCACTGAACTGTCGCAAGGAATTATCTGAGTGCCACGAGTACAGGCTGAGTCCAGGCTGCGAGAAAGGCCCTCTTCTCTGCTACTGCCACCGCTCCCTCTCTCACCTCCCCCACCTCCACGCAAACACGTTGCCACGGCGTGTTTTCATTGTGATCCAGTTTATTGTGTGCTGCTCTCCATACGAGTGGCTCACATTTGGGGGAGGGGAGAGGTCCAAATGACGCCGGCTGTGACTGATAGCAGCCCCCTTGGTGCATCTGTGCTCCCCTACCTAACTGTAAGGTGACCAGATATTGAGAAGCAAAACCCGGAACCGGGCCGACATAAAAGTAGGACTAAAGCCTTCAGTCTTAGTGGCTGGCCTATCCCGGTTTCTGCAGAGTCCTGTGGAAAAAAGAAAATTGTGTATTGCGCCGAGGAAGGAGTGTATCCGAAATGCATTCGCCGCTGCCTGAGCTGTTGAATGGTGAATAAAGTTCTTTCCAACCGGTCTCCTCTGGGCTCCTGCTTCTTCAGTTGGGGAAGTTTCTTGCAATATATATATATATATATATATATATATATATATATATATATATATATAGTGTGTATGTATCTCTCTCTCTATATATACATATATATATATCAAAGGCTGCATTTATATATTGTTAGGTAAGGCAGGAACTCCACCTTGTGTCTCCCTGCCCTCCTCCTCGGTCTCCCCTCTGTTGGGATCATGCAGCAGCTTTCCTCCTGCACTGCCTGAAGTAAACAGACACATTACATATTTATTGCAGTCTTTAGAGTCGCAGGAGGCAGTGACTCTCCTCGTTCCTGGGCCGGAAGAACTGACTCTCCTAGCCAAGCCCAAGGGTGACTCTTTTTATCTGAAAGTGACTCCCTTATACTTAAGTTTGATTTAGAGTAAATTAAAATCATTTTGGAATTCTCATTGAGTACCTGGAGGCTGTGACAGTCACAGTTTCTAATGATCAGCTGCGGACATTTTGTGAATTCCAGTTCACTTATAGAGGAGCCTATTTCCCATGCATAAATGTAACAGATATACATTTGCACATGCATAGATGCGCTGCTTCTTTACAGGTCAAATGTTCTTCCTTAAAGTAAAATTCCTTGTTTGCACCCTAATTAATTTGCACATGTTCTCTCCTTGTATCCATGGTAGGCGGCCAATGCTTAATTTGTGCTGGTGTTTTGCCTGTGCTAGGCACGTGCACTTATTTCTTAACATCGCCATGTATGTATGATTTCCACCACATGGTGGCACTGTCAGTCTATTTTTTAAAAGAACACGAGCCGAGCATTTAACAATTCAATATATGATCAAAATTTAAAGATAACAGGGTGCCCAAGCCCTTCTTATAGCTTTGGGTCATCTAGTGTAGCTGAAATATTTTTTTATAGGAGCATAATGGTCAGAAGCTGGCTTTGGCACGGGTTATTAGTTGCTTTGGCAGGGAACCTGGGTGGCGCAAGGACGCCTTACCCTTGCTTCCCCTGGACAGAGCTACCACACACCACACCTCTCGGAATATTGTTGTCACTGTGTGCTTGAACAAATGAATACACAATGTGACTTCACTCTTGGAAACTGAGGTGATTGCTCGTCTGCATTCGACGTATGTGCACAAATACCTCTTTGAGTCGGGCCTACTGTGTAACAACTTAAATTTAAAAATCTCAGAAGGTAGACTTTTTTCAAAACGATTTGCAGTGTGTAAAGATTTTGTTGTATTAACTTCAAATATATGGATCCGTTTCAATTAAGGGATTCCTTAATCCTCGAAACGCATCGAGATTTTAAAAATGATTGCCTTATGTTATGTTTGTGTGAATGATCGACGTCAGTCTCAAGACCACAGTGGGCATCTTTGAGATGCAGCGAGACGGCGGTGCTTGTCAGTGTGAGGAAAGGAGTAGGTCTTAATGTAAATAAATGTGAGACTAATCTAAAGAAATGATCTATTAAAACGAATGGATTGCTCTGATTTCTATATAAGTGTTCTTCAGTAATTTGTTCTGGAGATAGCTGATTGGTGGTTCGAAGATTCTGTGTGGTCAGGAAACTACTTGGTAATCATCTTTGAAGGGTGTAGAAAATAAACACATTTTTGTTATTAAGAAATGTATACATACCAGTTAGGATGCATTAAATATGTTTGATGCTCCTGGCTTCCCCCCCCTCCGCTTACCCTCGCGATTCAATTTTCTATATGTCTCTTTATCTCTCTGATGATTTTGGTTATGTGTCTGTTTACAGGTTAGCTTAGTTCTCCCAGATTGCCTCTTTGTTCGTGTTGGTTTTCTCCTAAGAGTTTTTCTGTGCCTGTCTTTGTAACAGGTGATCGCTGGAGTGTCTCTGGCTGTCACTGTGTAGTTCAGTGTCTGTCTCGGGGTCCCTGCCTGCTGTCACACCTGGTATTTGTGGATTTTATGCCCAGTTAGCGGTGTGTGGTGAAATGAGAACATGCTTTTCTCATGTGCACTGACAGTGCCTCCCTGCTTTTCACTGAGTGAAGGAGGTCTCCTCTCAATGTTTTTGTGCCTCTCTCTGTCTTTCTCTTTGTGTTAGTGTCTCTTTCTCTCTTAGTCGCGTCTTCACACAAAACAAGCATTTGCAATGCAATAGGTCTCGCATTTACATGCGATTAAGCAATCTGCATTGCAAATGACTATGGGCCAGATGTAGGAGCCGAAATACCGGTTGGTAACGGCCGATTTCGGCCGTTACCGACCGGTATTTAGTATTTGGCATGTAGGGGCCCTATTTTACCGATTCGGTAAATTTACCGGATCGGTAAAATACCGAATCGGTATTTTTACCGATTCGGTAACTTGCAGATGTAGGTGGGACTCTTCTGAGTCCCACAGGCCTTACCGAATTGGTATTTTACCACCCAATCCAATTGGGTGGTAAAATACCGATTCCAGGTGTGCATGCACATGTGTGCATGCACACCTATGTCATGTGACAGACAGACATGCCCTTAGGGCATGTCAGTGTGCCACATGTCACACGTGCCTGAATTCGGGGTGCTAGAGGGTGTCAAAGTGACAACCCCTGCACCCTTGCAACATTCGGTATTTACCAAATCGGTAAATACCGATTCGGTAATGCCCATTGATTCCTATGGGCTTCAATGCCCATAGGAATCAATGGGCATTACAGAATCGGTAATTCAATTACCGATTCTACCTAAATCTCCCCCTTCTATTTTACCGATTCATAAATACCGAATCGGTAAAATTTGGTATTTATGAATCGGTAAAACAGAATTACCTACATCTGGCCCTATGCCTTTTATTTATATCTTAAAACGTAAACAAAAATAAAAGGCATTGTTATTTGCAATGTCAATAGCTCAAATTTGCGTAAATCCAAGATCTATTTTGGCCCGGGCAGCAAATTAATTAAATAAAAAAGCGTGGCCGCTAAAATGAAAGCTTTACGCGCTGCAAATAAAAAATAGTGCTTACCGACTTATGAAGTACATTGTGTAATGCCACAAGTAAAAGATCCAGTCTTCATGGTATATAACAAATGGCGACAGGGCGGTAACAAGCCTCATTATCAATCGGAAGCCAGCATTTACCAAGGACAATGACATATGGGAGGAGAGTAGGCGAGGCTTCCACAGCATACTCGACTACTGCATGCCTCGCGGAGTGTGCAGCACATGCGCGCTGCCGCTAGGCTCGACCTAAAAACAGATGGTCTGTTGAGACTGAAATTCCACAGGCTGCAGTACAATAAGAGGACACAAAGTGATCACCTGCCCTCATTGTTGAGGGGAGGAAAAGCCAGTACCCACCTTGACTAGAGCACTGCACATTTGGCACGCTGAATGGACAATTATATTTCCCCAGCTTGGAGCACTTAAATCCCAGCCCCTCACTACCACATTTCTCAAATTCACTTCTGCCATCTTCTCAGGCACCCTAAGGCCCTTTAGTACATCCCCTGCCAAGCTAGTTAAGCCATGCTCCCACAGCCTCCCTTCCCTGGTCCTTAATGAACCAGTGCCTTCAATAGTGGTGGACCTCATTGAGGTTGAAATCATTGCTCCTGTACCACTTAACTGCACGCACGCAACCTGGGCTTCATCCTGGACTCCTCCCTCTCCATGACCAGACAGTCAACGCCGTCTCCTTGTCATGCTTCAACATCTTGCGCATGCTACGTAAGATCTTCCGGTGGATCCCCACCGAGACCATGAAGACGGTCACCCAGGCACTCGTCACCAGCCGACTGGACTACGGCAACTCCCTCTATGCCGGAACCACTGCCAGACTCCAGAAGAGACTCCAGCGAATCCAGAACGCCTCAGCAAGACTCATCCTGGACATCCCCCGACACAGCCACATCTCCGGACACCTGAGAGACCTGCACTGGCTCCGGGTCAACAAGAGAATCATGTTACGACTCCTCACCCACGCACACAAAGCCCTACCCAACCAAGGCCCAAGATACCTCAACAACCGCCTCAACTTCTACACTCCCACGCGCCAGCTTCGATCAACCAACCACGCCCTCGCCGCCGTCTCCTGCATCCGAAGAGCCACCACAGGAGGAAGGTCCTTCTCCTACCTCGCCGCCAAGACGTGGAACTCCCTCCCGACTCACCTCCGCCTGACCCAAGACCACCTCGCCTTCAGGAAGCAGCTCAAGACCTGGCTGTTCGAGCAGTAGCGGACCCCCCCTCCCCAAGCACCTTGAGACCCTCCGGGTGAGTAGCGTGCTATATAAATGCTGTGATTGATTGATTGATTGACTTAACCACAGTCTAAAGGTTGCCCTCCAGCACCATCACTCTGTCTGCTCTCTTCGAGTAGTCTGGTGGAGGCACTTTTAAGACTCTTCCCTCTGGGAAGTGTCGGCAAACACCTCTTCGTCTTGCTTTGCACCTCTGAAAATACCAAAAGACCTCCGTCTTTTATCAGACAGTAGGACTTGAGATGGTACAAGCTGACTGTCTAGGACATGGGCACTCTCAAACATTTTCCCAGGGGACGATAAGTTTGGTGTATGATGTGCCTGAGGGCCGCCTTGCTGCCAGCGAGTTGGAGTTTGAGGGAGGGGTTGGGTCGATTGGCGGTGAGATATGTTCAGGGAAAGCAAAGCATATACAGCTAATGACTGAATTGAATAATGTGAAACCAGAAAACCTGAGATCATTCACAGCTTCTCCACTTTACCAAATTGTGTGATCCTAGAAAATTGTTTTATTTCACTTTTCCTCCTTTTTCTTCATTATCACATATAAGAGGCCCTCAAAATATATGGTGTGCGCTCTACAAAACATTCTCCTGCGTTTGATTTATAAACTATAATTGTGTTAATGTATACTAGGAACCCAGGTCACCAAAAGAGTGCACCTAACAACTGGCTTGCCTCTTTTTTTCGCTATTGGCATTATTGTCAGGGTAGAGGGAAGAAATAATGTTTCTAAATTCATGTCTGAACCCTATCACTTTTAAATTAATACTTCAAAATGTTCTGA
The DNA here is from genome assembly GCF_964263255.1 of Lissotriton vulgaris. Taxonomy (NCBI): domain Eukaryota; kingdom Metazoa; phylum Chordata; class Amphibia; order Caudata; family Salamandridae; genus Lissotriton; species Lissotriton vulgaris. The sequence goes on along the minus strand of NC_141700.1, from coordinate 677,315,886 downwards.
TATAATCAGTTGTGCTATGGTGAAAAGGTTCTGCATGTTAATCAAATACACTTTTTGAAGAAACTCATATTTTTACACTTTTGCTGCAAGATGTGTTTAAAAATGATAATGTTTCTAAAGTAGAGCGGTGCAGGACTCCCTAGTTACATCCTTTCTTAAACACCAATCAACCTTTAAATTATTGCTTACAAGTTTATTTATTTTCTTTTTAACTCGTTCGCTGCGGCGGCTATTCCGCCGCAGCGCTAACAGGGCGGGGCGGCCGCGCGGCGGCCGCATGCTGGTGACAGAACCGCTCCGTCACCAGCCGCGGTTGGGCTGTGCTCATGACGGAGCGGTTCCGCCAAGGCCCGCCCCGCTCAATAGAACGCGCCGCGCATGCGCGAAATCAGCACCGCGCAGGCGCGAAATCAGCGCCGCGCAGGCGCGGCGGCCGGGCCATGACGGAACCGCTCCGTCATCAGCACAGCCCAACCGCAGCTGATGACGGAGCGGTTCCGTCATCAGCATCGAACGGGTTAATGGTAGTTGAGTGGAGTAAACCACAGCCCAGTGCTCCTGTTGACCAGGGGACCGCTTGTAAAGGTCAGGAGGACCCCCGGACCATACTTTGAGTATCAGTGGTCTAGGATTCATCGCACTCCAATGACCCAGCTAGGGGTGTAACTACCATTGGTGCAGTGCACCAGGGCCCAGAGGTGCGAGGGGACCCAGTCTGCCCTGCACCAGCTGATGGTATTTCAAAGGCTGTCCTTTCGGATTTCTTTTTTTAACACACTGCATGCCTGGGTCTTGGTTGGGTTTACATTTCAGGAGAGAGGGGGTACATAAGGAGTAGAGAGTAAGTAAGTCGAGAGAAGTAAACAATAAAGAAAAGGGATGAAAGAAGAGGAGAGGGTGAAAGAACGTGAAGGAGGGAAGGAAAAGATGAGGATGGGAGAAGGAATAAGGGTGAGAGAGAAAAAAAAGGATGTAACGATGAGCAGAGTGGGCAAGCGGAAAGGAAGAGAAAGGAACAAGAAGTAAGGACAGAAGAGAGGAGTATGAGTAAAAGACAGAAGAGGGGGAAGAGAGAGAGACTGAGGAAGGGGATAAAGAGGAGAGCATTAAATGTATATGAGATGAGAGGAGGGGAGAGGGGGGGAAGATAAGGTGAGAAAGAAAGACGAATATAATGAGGAACTTGGAGACCTATAAATTACATTAGTGCAGAAGGTGTAGTAACACCGGGGTCCAGGGGTGTGATGCACGTGCTGTACCTCATTTATAGCAGGATTTTAACACCAACCGTGGGTCCTAGTTTCATTGCTCACTCTAGTGCCCATAACACCCACTCCACACCACTGGACTCAACTCTACCCCATGCAACCCTCTAGGTATTAGGGCAACACAAAAACAACAAATAAAGTGAACAAAACTAAAGAAGGACAAGGTGTCTCTGCAGCTGGCAAGTTTCGCACTATCGCTCGGCAGATTTAGCGAACTAGATGGAAGTGTGCCAAGCAAGCAGGGCATAGTGTAGTTGCACCAGGGCAAGACTTCTTGGTAGCAAACAAGGATACATAGCAGCAGGATGTCACCACAGCTGGCTATTGGGAGGTTGCAACTGGGCAGCATGTCAGGGCAGGAGGACGGCGGGTCAATGAAGCAGTGTTGGGCAGTGGTCTTCAAACTGGGTCCTCGACTGATCCCAAAAGAAGCATTATGCGGATAACATTGCTTTGTTTTCAGTGTAAATAAACGAGCTGCCGCGCTCAGCTCTGTAATGGGCCATCTCTAGCATCTTTTATCATGTATATCCAGGCTGGCAGAAGGAGTTAAAAGGGAAGGAACTCTAAATATTCTTCAAAACCGTCATCCCCATTTCTAATAATCACACTGTGGATACGTTGACGCATTAGTAAGGCTTGCCTGACCAGAATAGTGTTTGGCAATCATGTATTTGATTGCATTTTTAAAACGGTAGCAGAGCTTACCTGCAATGTTTAAATAAGTCTAGATATATTTAAACTTTGCCAGTTTAATAGAATAATTGTGAAAAATGTTGAGAAAGCCCAATTATTTTATTTTTCACTAGGGGAGCGGCATTTAAAAGCTTGAAGATTACTGGTGTAGGGTGTCGGTGCAGCAGCGCATCGTCCCACTGACGCCACTCATGGTGTCAATGTAGCAGGTCAGTGTTGTGATGCAGCAGGAAGGGTGTTGCGGCTCCAGCGAGGTTGTTGCTGATGTACGACCACCAGGTGCTGAGAAGGCATTTAGGCTGTGACGTGCTGCTCCGGGCAGCATAGCGAAGTGAGTAAAATCCTCACTACTGAGATATGCAGTGATCCGCAGGTCACCAATTTGAACTCCAGAAAGGCCAACGCAGCCTTCATCCTTCTAAGGTTGATAAATTGGGTACCATTGAAGTGGTTTATCATCGCATCTGCTGTTCACAAGGCTTAGAATCGCTAGAGATGGGATATATAGCGCTGTTTATAAATCACATGTAATATTAACGCCGCAGAGAGGTGATGTAGATGTATCATTATCGCAGGGTAATATACTCGAATGTGGCCTAACGGCTAGCGCTGCCGACCTCGAAGCTGGGGACTCGGGTTTGAGTCTCGGCAGGGACGCCAAACATCCTGTGATTCTGGGCAAATCAAGTAATCTCCCCCTTTCCTAAAATGTGTCTGCCTGTAAAACAACTGGTGCTCGTGTAAAGCGCTCTGATACCTTTGGGTCTACTTCGCGCTATATAAAACTACAAAAATAAAATACTCGGGCAGCATAGGTGGTCCTCTCAGCAGGACACAGCATCATGGGCTACCTTTCAATAAAGCAGCGACAGGGAGGGAGACGAGTGCCCTGATAATACATATTGCAGCATCGGTTCCCCAGACCTGCTGTCGGGCCGAGGCGTCCCCGCCCTCTCCCCCTTCCCTTTGCCTGTCAGGGCGCTTTGATCGTTTCCTCGGGGGAGCGGAGGGAGGCGTGTTGTTAGAAGATTAGACTACTGAAGAAAGGCCACCGAGGTGGATGTCAGAGGTCAGAAGGGTCATAGAGTTCAGAAGTCTCGAGGCTTTGTTGTGTCGTGAACAATACCCCCGGCAGCGGGCGGCGGGTTAATAAATGTGCAGAGTGCGGTGAGGTCAGAGAGGGAAGCACCCGGGCTGAACTGCGAGGGGGCAGGGAAGTCGTGGGGAGCAGGGCATCTGGACTAGGAATGTGGAGCTGAGCCTGCGGGAGAAGGCGAACAGGAAGTGCGTCATCTGGGAACCGGAAGTGCTACTTGTCTCACGTGTCATGGCAATAATGTATTACTGTATTGTGCAATGAAGCTTTAGGGGCAGATAATGGTTGACAATAAGTGCACAGGTCTGTGCATTGGCACGTAGGGGGCAGCAGCGCCCAGGAGGCTGGGTAATGCTACAGCGGTCCGCCTAGTCTGCCTGCTCAGGAGGCCATCTCTCCCTACAGCTGCCTGCTCCATGGCTGCCAAGTCGCCTCGTGTCTCACATGACATCCTCAGCCGTGACTTTTAGCCAACAACGCTTTGCACGCCAAGATTGTTGAGCCCTTGCTCAGTTACAAGCGGAAGTGTAAGTCTCAGAATGCTGCTAATGCCAGATCAAGAGGTTGAATGTAGAGGCAGGTCAGGGAAGTAGCACAGGCCCCTGCAGCCCCTGCTGCGAAGGCGGAGGGGCTTGCCCTCCAGGGGTCCACATTCAGCCTACGAGTTATGCATCTGTGCGAGGTATGGGTGTCTCAGAGGCCCCAGCACATTATGCAGTGGCACCCCAACATTTTACACCACGCCACTGGGCAGGGTGTTGCTGCACCTGTCTGCTCAGGAGGCAGGATGCTCCTGCAGGTGTCTGCTCAGGAGGCAGGATGCTGCTGTAGGTTTCTGCTCAGTAGGCAGATTACTGCTGTAGGTGCCTGCTCAGGAGGCAGGGAACTGGTGCAGGTGCCTGCTCAGGAGGCAGGGAATACGTGCAGGTGCCTGCTAGGAGGCAGGATGCCCCTGCAGGTGCCTGCTCAGAAGGCAGGGTGCTGCTGCAGATGCCTGCTCAGGAGGCAGGGAGCTGGTGCAGGTGCCTGCTCGGGAGGCAGGATTCTGCTGCAGGTGCCTGCTCGGTAGGCAGGATTCTGCTGCAGGTTTCTACTCAGGAGGCAGGATGCTGCTGCAGATGCCTGCTCAGGAGGCAGGGAGCTGGTGCAGGTGCCTGCTCGGGAGGCAGGATGCTGCTGCAGGTTTCTGCTCAGGAGGCAGAATGCTGCTGCAGGTTCCTGCGCAGGAGGCAGGGAGCTGGTGCAGCTGCTGTTTAAGGAAGTGGTCTGCACTCTATCTCCCTGATCAGGAGGCAAGGGTGTGCTGCAGTTGCCTGCTTGACGTGTGCGATTTGTTTAGCTTTGGTTGCCTGCACTGGTAGAGGAAGTGTGCCTGCTCAGTGCAGTGGTTATGGTTATGCTTCAGTTGTCTTCCAGGCTGTGGTCCAAGTAGATTGAAAAATAAATAGAATCTGTCATCTTGTGAGAGCTCGAGCCTTGTCTGCTGATGTGGGGGCAGAATCAGGGGCGTGGCTAAAGAGCCCAGTATCCTTAGCTAGTGCTTACTACCCTGACAAGGCGTTGAAGCGCTTTGCAGCGAGGAGCACGCTACCCAGAAGCCCACCGTTAGTGGTCAGTCACTTCATTGGTTATTGAGGGTATGGAAATCATTCCATGCATTACAATCCCTCTGTGGAACATCTGTGACTTAGGTGTGATCATTAGAGGGGCGAAGTGAGAGGCACATTATTTCAGAAAAAGCTTTATGACAGGCATGATATTTAGAGTACTTTGCATACAGAAGAGGCAAATAGAAGGGGAGCTGAGAAGCATTCAAAAGAAATAAATGCAGGAAGGAAGTCAAGGTCATTTTTTCATGCAGGATCTTAAGGAATATAGGGCCATATGTATCGAGATACCCATTTGCGATTCTCAAATAGCGATTTTTAAGAAATCGCTATTTGAGAATCGCAAATGGGTATGTATGTACAAAATCGCATGTTTTTTGCGATTCCTTAGAATTCCTTAATTGTGATTAGCAAATTGCGAATCACAATTAAGGAATAATTTCCCATTCATTTTGATGGGCCAGGAGGCCCATAGGAATGAATGGGAAGTTATTCTCAATTTGCGATTCACAATTTGCTAATCGCAAATTGAGAATAATTTCAAGGGTGCAGTGGTGTCCAAAGGACACCCTGTTGCACCCCTGAAATATGCATGGGTGCACATGTGGCGCATGTATGTGCGTCACATGGCACTTTGAAAAATGCAAAAATGTGAAGTTTTTCAAGGAATTCGCAACTTACCATCAACTAGAAGTTGGTGGTAAGTTGCGACCATTTAGCAAATTTGCTAAATGGTCCATTTAGCAAATTCGCAAATTCGCAAAGGCCGAAATTCTGCAAATTTCGGCCTTTGCAATTGCGAATTTGCATGATACATATGGCCCATAGCATGTACAGTTTTTTCGTGACAGCAAACAATATGTGGCTATAAACCTGTGAAAAGAGACCGTTTTAAATTCTGCCCTAAAAGAATGTGGCTTATTAAAAATATGTTAGATACCTGCCCTATTACAAAAAGCAGGCCTAGTGCTTGCTGAGACACCTTTACCTGCGAGCAGGAAGCAATGAGACCTTTAAGCACGGCCCAGTACCCATAATTACAATTTGACACCACCACCATTGCCTCACTGTATGCAATGCAAGCACTATTTACAAACCTAGAAAGACACCTATGTGTACCTATTACCACATCATACTGAGTACCATACCATAAAGTGTTGTTACAGTTTATGTAAATCATTTTACACCACACATGTAATATAAAGATGTTATTTATAACACCCACAAGCTTAACATATAACAAGGCAGCTGATAAACAGATTGCAGCAATCAGTATTCAGTGCATCTTTATGGAGAAGTGTGGCTCAATGGTTAGAGCAGCAGACCCTGATGCAGAGGTCTAGCCCGGGACCAGGGTTCAATTCCCCCGCCTCGGCGGGTCTTGGGCTCAAAATTCCACGGACCTGATAATTCTCGCCTCGGTGCCTATTCCAATCATGGAGTCCCACTCTGCAACTCTGGGCAATAGCTTGCTTAATCTCCACTACGGCCCCCACAACGCTAAGGATGCCTGGCCTCCACCTTGGGGGTGCCCAGGAGAGGACGCCTCACAGGGAAAGCCAGGATGGGTTTCACAGCGGTATTCGTACCAGCGCCTTGAGACCCTTGCGGGTGAGTAGTGCGCTATACAAGTATCAATTTACATTTACATCTTTATGTGACACATTCACTACTTGGTTAGGAAGGTGCTGTCCCCTGCCTCCACCTTAAGAACACCAGGCCCCACGGAACAGACACCAGGTCCTGCAGAATGGATGTGTCCGGAGTCACCTTGACCCGCAAGCATCCACCGTGCTATGTAATGTAACTGTTTAGTTGGCCTCCCGTCCACAGGTAACCATGTATAAAATATTTGAACTATGTACGCACTTAATTGGTAAACATGATTTCATTTCATTTCTAAATGGGTGGATTTTAAACCCATCCTCCAAATGTGGTAAGGCTGCAATATGTCTCACTGGTCACAAAATGTTCTACGCTGTTCGTATATTCCTGTGAGACAGTTATCTTACTAGGAGTGGAGCTTGTAACATACAGGTTACACCTCAATATTTGCATTAGGAGCATTTCTTAGTTAATAGCTCTGACTATGCCTCTCCAGTGGAAGGTGCTGCTTCCGAGGCTTACGCATGAGGTACAGGGTTACCCCAGCTGCCTCTCCAGTGGAGGGTGCTGCTTCCGAGGCTTACGCATGAGGTACAGGGTTACCCCAGTTGCCTCTCCAGTGGATGGTGCTGCTTCCGAGGCTTACGCCCTCAGGTACCGGGTTACCCCAGTTGCCTCTCCAGTGGATGGTGCTGCTTCTGAGGCTTACGCATGCGGTACCGGGTTACCCCAGTTGCCTCTCCAGTGGATGGTGCTGCTTCCGAGGCTTACGCATGAGGTACAGGGTTACCCCAGTTGCCTCTCCAGTGGATGGTGCTGCTTCTGAGGCTTACGCATGCAGTACCGGCTTACCCCAGTTGCCTCTTCAGTGGATGGTGCTGCGTCCGAGGCTTACACATGAGGTACAGGGTTACCCCAGTTGCCTCTCCAGTGGAGGGTGCTGCTTCCGAGGCTTACATATGAGGTACCGGGTTACCCCAGTTGCCTCTCCAGTGGATGGTGCTGCTTCCGAGGATTACGCATGAGGTACAGGGTTACCCCAGTTGCCTCTCCAGTGGAGGGTGCTGCTTCCGAGGCTTACGCATGAGGTAGGGGGTTATCCCAGTTGCCTCTCCAGTGGATGGTGCTGCTTCCGAGACTTACGCATGAGGTACGAGGTTATCCCCGTTGCCTCTCCAGTGGATGGTGCTGCTTCCGAGACTTACGTATGAGGTACGAGGTTACCCCAGTTGCCTCTATGGTGCTGCTCTAGAGGCTTGGGCTTGAGGCACGGGTTTGCCTCAGTTGCCTCTATGGAGCAAGGTGCTGCTCCAGAGGCGTACGCAAGCGGTACAGGTTTGCGCCAGTTGCCGCTGGGTGTAAGATGCTGTTCTGGAAGCCCTGTCCAAGAGATACAGGTTTGCCCCAGCTGCCTGTCCTGATGCAGGATGACGCTCCACAGTCCTAAACACGGCGAAGGTTTGGCCCAGATGCCTCTGCCAGTGTAGGGCAATGCTCCAGAGCCCTGGTCACGAGATATGGGTTTACCCCAGTAGCCTCTCCTATGCAAGGTGCAGCTTCTGAGCCCTGCGCAGAAGGTACGGATTTACCCCAATTGCCTCTATGGTGCAAGGTGCTGTTACAGAAGCTGCGTACAAGGTACAGTTTGCCACTGTGGCCTTTCCATTGCAAAGTGCTGCTCCAGAGACCTGCCCCATAGGTACGGGTTAGGCCCAGTTCTCTCACTGGTGCCAAGTTTTGCTCTGGAGGCCTGCCCATGAGGTACAGGTTTCCCCAGTTCCCTCTATGGTGAAAGATTTTGCTCCAGAGGCTTGCACAAGAGGTGCAGGTTAGCCCCATGTCCCTCTATGGTGCAAGGTTTTGCTCTGGAGGCCTGCACATGAGGTATAGGTTTGCCCCAGTTCCCTCAATGGTGCAAGGTGCTGAACCAGAGACTTGCACAAGAGTGATGGCTTTGCCCCAATTGCCTGTTCCTCCCGGTGCAGGACGCTGCTCTACAGCCCTGTGCAAGATATGTGGGTTTGCCCCAGCTGACTGTCCCTGTGCAGGCCACTGCTCCTCAGGCCTACACAAGAGCTATGGGTTTGGCCCAATTGCCTGTTCCCGTGCACAACGCTGCTCCACAGGACTTTGCATGAACTGTGGGTTTGCCCCAGCTGCCTGTCCCTGTGCAGGCCACTGCTCCACAGGCCTGCACAAGAGCTGTGGGTTTTCCCCACCTGCCTGTCCCTGTGCAGGCCGCTGCTCCACAGGCCTGCACAAAAGCTGCGGGTTTGCCCCAGCTGCCTGTCCCTGTGCAGGCCACTGCTCCACAGGCCTGCACAAGAGCTGTGGGTTTTCCCCACCTGCCTGTCCCTGTGCAGGCCACTGCTCCACAGGCCTGCACAAAAGCTGCAGGTTTGCCCCAGCTGCTTGTCCCTGTGCAGGCCACTGCTCCTCAGGGCTGCCCAAGAGCTGCAGGTTGTCCCTACCTGCCTGTTCATGTGCAGGCCACTGCTGCCCAGGACTGCGCAAGAGCTGCGGGTTTGCCCCAGCTACCTGTCTCTGTGCAGGTCACCTCTCTACAGGCCTGAGCAAGAGTTGCGGGTTGGTCCCCGATGCCTCGGCCGGCGCAGGGCACTACTCCACAGGCCTGCGCAAGAGCAGCGGGTTTGCCCCAATTGACTATTACTGGTGCAGGACGCTGCTCCAGGGGACTCTGCATGAACAGTGGGTTTGCCCCAGCTACCTGTCTCTCTCTGTGCAGGCCACTGCTCCACGGGCCTGCGCAAGAGCTGCGGGTTTGCCCCAGCTGCCTGTCCCTTTGCAGGCCACTGATCCACAGGCCTGCGCTAGAGCTGCAGGTTTGCCCTCGCTGCCTCCGCGGGCGCAGGGCGCTGCTCCACAGGCCTGCGCTAGAGCTGCGGGTTTGCCCCCGCTGCCTCCACGGGCGCAGGGTGCTGCTCTACATGCCTGCGCAAGTTCTCCGGATTTGTTGCCGCTGACTGTCCCTGTGCAGGCCACTGCTCCACAGGCCTGCGCTAGAGCTGCGGGGTGGCCTCCGCTGCCTGTCACTTTGCATGCCACTGCTCCACAGGCCTGCGCTAGAGCTGCGGGGTGGCCTCCGCTGCCTGTCACTTTGCAGGCCACTGCTCCACAGGCCTGTGCTAGAGCTGCGGGTTTGCCCCCGCTGCCTCCGCGGGCGCAGGGCGCTGCTCCACAGGCCTGCGCTAGAGCTGCGCCTGCGGGTTTGCCCCCGCTGCCTCCGCGGGCGCAGGCCACTGCTCCACAGGCCTGTGCCAGAGCTGTGGGTTTGCCCCCGCTGCCTCCGCGGGCGCAGGGCGCTGCTCCACAGGCCTGCGCTAGAGCTGTGGTTTGCCTCCGCTGCCTGTCCCTTTGCAGGCCACTGCTCCACAGGCCTGCGCTAGAGCTGCGGGTGTGCCCGCCGCTGCCTCCGCGGGCGCAGGGCGCTGCTCCACAGGCCTGTGGTAGAGCTGCGCCTGCGGGTTGGCCCCTGCTGCCTCCGCGGTTGCTCCGGGCCCTGCTCAGATGCTGTGACAAATGACGGAGAGAGTGAAGAGGCCGCTCTCTCTGAACATCACCTGCTCTGAGGAGTTTTGAAAAGTGCTCTTTGTAGTTGAGACAGGAGCTGTCACCGCCGTCCCTGAGAGCATGAAAGGGTTCACATGAAATGGCTGCCATCGGCGGCTCAGCTCTCAGCGACTGCTGTGTTCAGAGGAGCCAAGCACATCTCTGTAATAGCAGGCCTGCCTGCTAGGGAGGTGCGGGGGCCCAGAGCGCCGGGTCTGGGGACGGTTAGTAGCATACTTAGGTCTTGCATTACAAAAAATGAGAGCTATTGGTGTTGCATTACTATTTGCAACGCCAAAAGCTCAAACTTTTACTAATGCGAGACCTATTGCATTGCAAATGCTTGTTTCTTATTTCTACTGCATACATTTTTTTTGTATGACAACATGCCTCTGCTTTTGCACTGGTATATTGTAGTTATTCACTGTCTTAATTAAGAAGTGTTAAGAACAAACATTGGCAAAGGCAATAGGTCCAAAAGGTGAGCCATATTAGCTTTTGCAATGCTTGTTGTCTGTAGCCAGCACTTTGTTATCACAACTGCACATGTCAGAATGATCCTTGTGCACCATAGGTGGAGTTCACTGGCCTTGGAACCCTGTTTCGCACTATCCTATGCGCATGTACCGACGGTCGACTGACCGGTGTTCCACTGACAATATTTCAAACAGGTGTACGCTACATTGAGGTAGTGGCCCTCTTTCAGCCCGAAATGCAGTGGGTTTGGGCATCCAATGGCATACAAAATAAAATAGAAGCAATCATGTGTTAAATGTATTTTAAGAATGCTCGATTAAATAGTCTGATTATGAATCATGCATAAATATTTCATGGTTGGACGAACTACTGGAGGTGGTTGGTTTCAGTGCAAAGATTGAAAGATAGCAACTACGGATTAAACATACTGGGCCAGATGCATCAAGCTAAAAACCGGTCGCAAAGGGGCAGATTCTCAGACTCTGCCCCTTTGCGACTGGTATTTTTGCATTTGGGATGCATCCTCCCAAATGTAAAAATCGCAAATAGAGAATTCGCTAAATTGTGATTGTTTGCATTTAAGGAATCTCAAATTGAGATTCCTTAAATGCAATGCATGAAAGTTTCAAAAATAGCGAATTCCCTAATAGGGCTCGCAAATTACCACGAAGTTCAACTTCATGGTAATTTGCAAAAACTTTGAAAAATGCACTTGTGTGCATTTTTCAGTTTCATGTTGCGCACACACATGCCCTAAGGGCATGTGTGTGCGCAACATATGTGCACAGATCAAATTCAGGGGTGCAACAGGGTGTCCTTTGGACACCCCTGCACCCTTGAACTCGCAATCTCAATTTGCGAATCGCTAATTGCGATTCGCAAATTGAGATTGTCTTCCCATTCATTCCTATGGGCCTCTAGGCCCATAGGTATGAATGGGGAGGTATTCTTTAATTGCGACTCGTAATTTGCGACTCGCAATTAAGGAATTCTAAGGAATCGCAATTTTTTTAGTGATTGCTTGATGCATTCTATTTTGCTATTCCTTATTAGCGATTCCTTATTTTTCGCTAATAAGGAATCGCAAAATGGATGCTTGATGCATCTGGCCCACTGTACATGCAGTGCAGTAGGAGACATGTACAGGCGACTGTTCAGTGTATAATATTCATGCATGTGTCACATGCGGCTTGAATGCTTTATTGTCCATCATGTATGCTCCGCTCCCACCACTCTAATGACCTGCTTGATATTACTGCAAACTACAGTCGAATAACCTGCTGTGATTTTATTAATCTAACATATTTTTATATCAATGGGCTGTGATTACATGTATGTTACACACGTGACCAGAGTGCTCGAATTGATCTCATGCTTTTTGACTGGTCAGTGACCAGAGTATGTTGTTATGTGTAACCCCTATATGATATAATGTACTTACATGAATTTATTCAAATGCTCTGTGTGATGTTACGTATGTGACATAAATGGCTTTAATGCTAAGTCTTATGGCACGAAAATTACATACCCGTCATCTTGATTAACTGGTGTGACCTCATGTATTTTACATGCGTTTCACCTGAAAATGTAATGTTATTTTATCTTTGTGGTGTACAAAACCCATAAACCGTCTGAGGACATGGATATTACACCCCCTCACTGGAACGACTTGCGGGATATCCTGTGTATTAATTATGTAAACTTCATCTTAGTAACCTGCTGTGAATTCATGTATGTTATATGCTGTCAGGCATGTGCTGTGGATCTTGGGTCTATTGGGAGATCTGGACCGGATCAGAGAAGAAAGAGTCTTCTATCTACTTCCCCGGCACACTGAATACTGCTGCTAGCAAAGGTTATGTAGGACTCTCTTAATTTCCAGGGCTCTCCAATGGAGCTCTGATCAGTGTTCTAGGCTTACTCTGAGAAGATGCTCTAAACTTGGATTCAAGAGCTCTTTGTCTCCAGAGCATGGTTGACTTCAAGGTTTGGTCCAAAGCTACTCAAGAGTTCCTCATACAAAGTCACCCTCACAGATCCCACAAAACCAAGAGTGAATTGCAGTACTGAACTGGAATACCAGTATTATGTTTAAAGGGAAGCAGAAAAGTGTTTCTGCTCAGATCAGCACAGGCTCTTGTTTCAAGGTTTGTGGAGATAGCTGCTCTGAATAGAAAGCATCCTTGCAGACTGGCGCACACTTGAGCGCGCAGGATTTATATTCTAGCTCAAAACGGTGAGCAAAAAAACGATGGATTTAGGCCCAGATCTCTGTACTGGGGTGAATGTATGACATTGTTCTGCATTCTGTCCATCAACTGTGGTTTTTGTATTCTAGCTCAAAGCCACATATTTTTAAAGCAATTCCATATTTGGGCATACAGGGTAAGGCCTTTGGCTGTAGGAGCACGTGGATCCAGGTCTATCGTATTTGGCTACCTGTGGATAGTTGCACCAATCCTCTCAGCCATCACTGTGACAAGTACTGTGAGGTTAACAATTTGGAACTCAGTAAACTGGCCAAACAAGTTGATAACTCATTGTCCAGTAAGCTTGTTATATTATGTGTATTTGTACAGCACACAACTTACCCCAGAGCAGGGTATCCTGGTGCTGAATCTGAGGAAAGAAATACTTTACTTAAAGGACACATAAAACAACACTGTACATATCACAGAAGGCAGGAAATGATGTTTAGGGGTTACGAGTAACTACTAGGCATCATAAAGAGACAGTGTGCACTTTCCCCGTTAGGAAACCTCGTTGGTACTCTTTGTGCAACAGTTCCCACTTAGTCTTAGAAGTTCTCCCTCACACAAGTGTTGGATCTCACTAAGTCTTGGAGTAGGCTTCCTTTACATGAGTATTTTGTTCCTCTTCTCAGTTTCCCATGCTTTGCCTTTTTTTCATGGAGGCGAAGGCAGGGCCTGTGGTCTTCCTGTGTTCGACAGGGCGGCACAGCTGTACGTGGTGTGCACAGCATAACCAGCGGAGCACTGGAGTTAACTGGTGCGCGTGCAGTGGTTTTGATGCAGGCCCAGTGTAATAGGTAAAGGGAGGCAGCACCTTTGCCAGCTAAGAAGAATGCAGTGGATTTGTGGTGTTTGCAGCTTGGTGGATCTCGTGGGTTGCATTCTTTTTCAGACCAAGACATACAACGCACCACCCAAACAATATCGGCGCCACCCCTTTAGAAACAGTGAAAACTTACTTCCTGGTTCAGAACTCTCAGATGATGCAGTTCTCCTCCAACACTTTTGCTTCCTTTGTGGGCACCAAGAATTGCAGTCCTGGTTTCACTTTGAGTCCCACAGTTTCTTGGCATTTGGTAACTCAATGGAGCCAAGACCAGCCTTAGTTCCATAGTACCCTCCATCCATTGGAGTCCAGGGTCCATTCACGCCGCAGGGAGGCTTCAGGGTTTCTGGCCTCAGCTTCACGCAGCTGAGTATGTCCTTCCTGGTGGTGCTTGTTCCTCCTCTGCTCATTCATAACCTCTTTTTCTTCTGAGCTTTATTTCCCTCATTCAAGGGTGTAAGGACAGCTTGAAGTCCCTCCTGAGCCTGTGAATCCACTCTCTTCCTCCACGCAGGGTCCAGACAAACCCTCCTGATTCTCTGCGTTGAAGTTCCCAGGGTTCTTGCCCCAAATCTTGGCAAAATGAGGTAGTAGTAAAAATCGCAACCCTTGAGCACAAAGAGTCTCTGAGTTACCACTAGTGCCGAGACCTCAGTGGCCAGTAGAGAAATCCCAGTACATCTGTAGTAAGCGTCTGTCCCATTTTTATTCTTACGTTGAAAATAGTTGTTGTGAATTCCAATAGTCACTTTTAAATCCGGTTCTGGACAGTTCTACCCCCTTCTTATTTCATTCAGACTGAGTTAGCCAAGGTTTTTTTTTCTCGCTAGGTGCTAGCAGGAAAGTGGGGTGGAACTGCAGGTCTCCTGTCAAGAGAAACTCAAAATGGGGGGGAAAATGGAGCGGGCCTCGCTTAACTGCCTGTTAACCAGGAGTTTAGTAGCCAGTCTAATGACTAGCTGCCTAGGAAATGGCAGGTGGAACTCGCTAAGCTTCAGAGATCTCTCCTCCACATACACAAGTCTGACCCACCACAACGGATCCCTTGAATGGCCTAGGTTGTTAAAGATTAGACTGCAAAACGTCAACATTATCGGCGCCATCTTGCCCCCTTTCCAGGCCCATTCGTGCGCGTAAGCGGCAGCCATTTTGAGCACCATGGCCTCCCTGCCCCTCACTAATAGCCAGCGCGTCTCTCTCTCTCTTAACCTCGCAAGCATTCCCCCGCACGCTGACAACCCCCCCGCTCTCTCATGCCTTGGGTCATAAACCCCTCTCCAGCGCAGCTTCACCACGGAACCCCATCCTGTTCCCAGCGCGACACCTCCCTTCATTCCTTTCATGGCCTCAAACCCTTTTGATGCAAACCCCCTTTTCCTGTGTCCCCGTTTGTCTTCCTCGTTCCCAGGCTGCCACCTGACCCTGCGGATACTGTTTATTACCCCGTACAGTAGGAAGCTTCCCCTCCCCATCAAAAGACCCCCGAACCGATCAAAGCCCCCACCCCATGAGATCCGATCAACCCCACGCATTCCGTGAATCGGCGGAATGCCCTGCTGTGCGACCACCATCACCTGTTGTGACCGGGGTGGGGAATCCAACTGTAAATGTATGTGGGAACGGGTCTGGAGGGGAGATTCCGAGGATGTTCTTTCAAGTATTAAAATATTACGAGAATGTGTTATGTGCAATAAAGGTCGTAAACTCTAGTATAAGAGGCCCGGCCTCAGAGATGTGGTTAGAGCACCTCGTGACGATACTTGCTGTCTGAATTGATGTGTTCTCCTCCGGAGAAAATAAAATCCTCGTTTCCCGCCTTCCAGTCTCCAGCGCCTGCTTCTTCATTGATTAATATTGGTGGGTCATAGAGGCGATACCGCCGGGCAACATAAAAGGGTCTTTGGTTACCGGTTGTCTTTGGAACCCTTTTTAACAATTGGCGTCCCAAACGTGGGGCCCATCAGCGACTCGTGGATCCAGTGGGAGAGGTCCTGACGACAGAGTGAACGACTGCAACGATCGGAAGGTACCCTGTCCGATAGACCCTTGTCTGACAGCCGATCATCCGAACTTCACTGGTTCCGAACAGACCTCTCTCGAGTGATCTGCGGTCCTGACTGGGAACCATCAGGAGTGCCACGAGAAGTACGAAGAGAAGAGGACGATCGGGCGCTGGATTCGGAAGACGAGAAACTGTCCATGCGGTCCGGGTAAGGTCGTGTAAACACGACGAATTGCGAAAGTGATAGATAATTGAAAGAAATTGATAATTGTTGTGAAAATACTAGTATTACTCTTTGTTAATTTATTGGAGATTCGCTGTCTGCAAACGGAGAAACAACAGGCTCTCCCTTTATAAACAGCGAAGGATAGGTACGCACCCGTCGGACCTATTTTCCCCCTCCCCATTGAACAATTGCCCCCCCCCCCCCCCATTGATTAATTGTTATAGATCGTTTTCTGGAGATTCTCTGTCTACAAACAGGGAAGATTAGGTCCCCTCTTTGCAGATAGTGAAAGGGTAGGTGACGCGAACCTTTGCGAGCCTACTTATTCTCCCCATTGACCATATTGATTTTTTATTTTTGACCTAACATTGATTAACTGTTATAGATTGTTTTCTGGAGATTCTCTGTCTGAAAACAGGGAAGATTAGGTCCCCTCTTTGCAGATAGTGAAAGGGTAGGTGACGCGAACCTTTGCGAGCCTACTTATTCTCCCCATTGACCATATTGATTTTTTATTTTTGACCTAACGTTGATCGATTGCTCAGAATTGGTTCATGAGGTATTCACTACGTGTAAACAACGTAGAATAGAAATATTCTGTCTAGTCTTTGCGCGCAGTGATAAGATAGGTAGTGCTGACTATTATCCCATTGTGATCCGTCATGCCTGTCTTCTCCCCACTGGTCAGTAGCCTGTTTTACCCGGACCGCTTATTAGAGATGAACCATCCGGCTCCGCTGGAAGGCACCCCTAATAAGGACATGTTCACAAAGCATGGATTAGTCGCTATAGCCTATAGCCAACTGTGGCATAAATATACGAAAAAGGATCGAGAAAGTCAGTGGCCACTGATAGGATCCTTCGAAGACGATAGAATAATCACACTAGAAACAGCTCTTGGTAAAAACAAGACGACGTCCACTATGCTTGACAGCTTCGGCATGTGGCGAAAAGAAGCCGAACAACGCAAAAAGAGAACTGAGAGTAGGTTGGGAAAAGAGCTGCGGAAAGCAGCCCACCTAGCAGCCCAGAAATTAGAGAAAGAGATAAAAGAAAGAGAGGATACCAAACAGAAGCTAGAAATAGAAACATCAAGCCAGTGCCTGGTTAGAACTCCCTCCACGCTCTACCCTGATTTGCACTCGAAACAGCGAACCAACGATGATCTGCTGCTAGGTCCTCCGATCATCCACATGCCCCCTCCATATGCCCCTTCCCAACCCTTAGCCCAACACCCACTATCCCCAGGTACCAGCGAGAGCAGCCCCGCGGCTTCAGCCCCCATGGCCTCCGTGCCGGCTGAACTCCTCGTATTAGATGTTACGCAGACGACAACGCCGGGCGACCCAGAAGCCCGAAGGGTTGGTCCTGTTAGAGCATATAGACTAAGCAAACATGAACGAGCAGGGGTCGATAAGATAGCGAAGATACTGGTAGAGAAGAGGGAGGATGAAGAATCCGTCATGGATGTGTTTAATTCTTATACTGGGAGTCACAGACGACACTTTACTGTACAACTGTGTTACCACGTCTTAAACGCATACGAGGACCGATATCAAGAAAAAGGTCCACAGAGCCTAACGACTCTGTACCGGAAGGTTGATATCGGGGATGAGAGTGAGAGTGATGTGACGGACCTCCTTACGCGTACGCTTGAGGTTTTCCGCCACCTCACTGAACAAAAGCCAAAAACCGAATCCACTACCTCCGTAGCAATCAACCCACAAACTGAACGACCTAACACTATGATGCCGATACGAGAGGCTGCCCCTTACTGGGTTCCTCCACGAGGTGAAGGGACTCACGATGATGCAAACAACAAAGACGCAAAGGGAAGGGTAGTGTACAATTGGGTCTACCAACCATGGGACCGGCAAGAGATTCTGACCTTCCGGAAATCTCTGCCAGACCTACGTAAAAACCCCACCGCCTTCTATACTGAGTTGGGTACGGCCCTAGGATCGACGATTATGACTCTAGCCGACATCGACTTGTTTTTCGGGTTATGTCTGCCAGCTGATGTGTGGAAGCAAATCCGGAAAGTCGACCACACTGAGCTGTTTGGACATAACTGGTCACAACTTGATGGCATAGATAGACAACGAGAACCCGGACAAAAGCCTTTAAAAGCCATTTTGGACCTCCTGGATAAAATTGTGCAGAAATTAAAAACCATGATCCCAGAAAAGAAAGTGGACTGGTCGATAGTAACGGCTTGTCGCCAGAAACCCCAGGAAGATGTATCGGAATACTTCTCCCGGTTTGAAACGGTGTTCTCCGATTACAGCGGCCAGGACCTGACCACTGCAACCGGACACCATCTGTTTGTCCAGAATTACGTTAAGGGCTTATCACCTGAGGTCTCGCAGAAACTGCAGGCCAGTGAAAGTAGTTGGGCAGCCTCCAAACCTACGGCTATCCTTCAGATGGCCCAATATTATGAACATCAGAAAAACGAAAACGACAGAACTACAGAGAGAAAGAAGAAAGAATTAAAGGAGAGGGTGATGATAGCACAACTGCAAGGGGTTACTCTGGGACGAGACCAATACCGGGGAAACCATCAGATGAACGTCCCTAAAACGGCACCTCCCAAAGACCGTGCTTCAACTCCCCACATTGGACGTACAGACATTAGGGAAGACCAGTGTGCCTTCTGTAAAGGATCGGGCCACTGGAAATCACAGTGCCCGGGTATTTTGGAACTTACCAGAAATAGGGATCCTAGAGATTCAGCAAACGAACCAAGAAATAGGGGACCACAGCGAGGGCCCCCAAACAACGCAACTAATGATAGATCCAGTAGACCGAACACATTTGATCGACCCCGACAAAACCAATGCCAGCAATCTGACTACGATGACGTTCATGACTTTGCATAGGACTGCCTAGGGCAAGGGAGGGATCCAGTCGAGCTCCATGTTGACCAGCAAGGCCCTTATGTCACTGCTAAGGTCTTGGGTACAAAGTCACCATTCCTGGTAGACACTGGCGCAACACGTAGTGCATTATCTAAACGACTGATTCCAAGGGCACCCTTGTCTGGCTTACTAATAACATCGACAGGTTTCGATGGGACGCCCTCCACTAACCCTTTGTCCGCCCCAATCCTCTTTGACTTAGAAAACAACACCACTGACACCACGTTTTTACTCTCCTCCAATAGCCCTGACGCAATTATGGGACTCGACCTATTGAAACACTTCCGAGCAACGATTAGATGTTCTCAAGATGGAGTCCGAGTTTTTCTTTACGACAATCCTGTTCTGCTTAGACAGTGCCCCCCCAGACACATGTTTTCCATCACCGACGCCGACACTTCCCTGCTCGACACTCTGCCTCCGTATCTGTGGGCCAAAACGGATTCGGATGTAGGGCGCATGATGATCGACCCAGTACACATCACTGTTCGACCAGATGCAACACTCCCAAAACTTCCACAATATCGAATATCACCCGAGGGCGAGAAGGCATTGGTAGAAATCATCCAATCACTGATAGACGCAGGAGTGGTAGAGGAAGTAGTTAGCAACATTTGCAACAGCCCAATCTTGCCCATCATTAAGAAACAGGGAGAAGGAGATGAGAAAGCATACCGCTTCATCATTGACCTTCGAGAGATCAACAAAGTGGTGGTACCCCAGTACCCTGTGGTCTCAGACATTACCACCATCCTGACTTTGATTCCCTCCACTGCCACCACCTTCACTGTCATTGACCTCAAAAATGCATTCTTTTCTATCCCCATCCACCCAGACAGCCGATATCTCTTCGGCTTCACCCTAAAAGCCCGCTCATATAGGTTCTGCCGAGCACCCCAGGGCTACACAGAAAGCCCTAGCATCTACAGCCAGGCCCTCAAGAGACAACTGGATCAAGTCCAGTTACCCGATGGAGTGGTATTAGTACAATATGTCGACGACATCCTCTTGGCAGCCGACACCACTCCACTAGCTGTCACAGCCACCATTCAACTCCTGCATTTCCTTGCAGGAAATGGCCACAAGGTCTCTAAGAAGAAGTTGCAATTCTGCCAACCCCAGGTCACTTACCTAGGCCACCTTTTGTCCAAAGACGGAAGGAAACTGACTCCTGACCGGATCCAAACCATTCTCGACACCCCCGTCCCTAAGACCCAGAAACAGGTCCGCTCCCTACTAGGCCTCACCTCCTTCTGCCGACAGTGGCTGCCCAACTTTAGCCTCGTAGTAAAACCACTGCTTTCATTGTTAGCAAAGGACGTCCCTCTCCCACTCCCTTGGACCCCTGAGTGTCAGGCTTCTTTCGTGCAACTACGAGATGCCCTCTGCTCAGCCCCTGTGTTGGGTACCCCCGATTACACAAAGCCCTTCTCCCTTTACACCCATGAGAGGGAGGGGTGCGCTTTATCTGTCCTGACCCAGTCCATTGGCCCAAAGCAACGACCATGCGCTTACTTCTCAGCCACTCTTGACCCCGTAGCCAGAGCCCTGCCTGCTTGCCTTCGAGCCGTAGCTGCTGCCGCGATCTCTATCCGACAGAGTGAGGGGATCGTGCTCTCGAATTCCCTCACAGTACTGGTACCCCATGCAGTTGACACCCTCCTAAACCAAACCAAAACGCAACACCTGACAAGTGCACGACTGACAGGGTACGAACTGACTCTGCTCGCACCCCACATCACACTGAAGAGATGCACCACACTGAACCCAGCAACCCTGCTGCCCTTACCAGAAAACGATCCCAATGCGCACCCTGTACACGACTGTGTGACCCTCACAGACGAACAGACCAGAAGTAGGGTTGACCTCAGAGACACGGCTTTCCCCGACCCCGACGGAGAGCTGTGGGTGGACGGTTCTTGCATCAAGCTCCCCGATGGCACCACTTCGGCCGCCTATGCAGTCACCACGGCTCGAACTGTAGTCGAGACAGCCCGCATAACGCAACGATCTGCCCAGGCAGCGGAACTGATTGCCCTGACACGAGCCTGTATTCTAGCAGCAGGTACCACAGCAAACATTTACACCGACAGCCAGTATGCCTTCGGGGTGGTTCACCATTTCGGGCTCCTTTGGAGGGAGAGGGGATTCTTGACCTCACACGGCACCCCCATTTTGCACGGGGACCTAGTCTCCGCCTTGATCGAAGCCGTCCTTCTCCCCAAAAAGCTTGCAGTCATCAAATGCCAGGCACACAAAAAGGTGACAGACATTATTGGACAGGGAAATGCACTAGCCGACCTCACTGCCCGAGCGACAGCTGAAAATAGGACGACAACACGCATGTACGTGACCAGGTCACAAGCAGAAAAATGGACTGACGCTAGGGACACTATCAGAGACATTCAAATGGCTAGCACACAACACGAACTGACTGAATGGACACGGGTGGGATTGAAAGATGACGAAGGCTGCTGGCGGACAAAAGACACAGACAAATGGTTGCTACCTGACTCGTATCTGATTCCCATACTGACTATGGCGCACTCCCCTGCCCACATAGGATCAGCCCCCATGATTGAACTTGTCTCCAGAGTTTGGCACAATGATAAGATCACAGAGTCCGCCAAACGCTTGGTCCAACAGTGTTTGATATGCCTGCAACACAATCCCGGGAAAGGAACTGTAGTACCCCGGGGAGGGTTTGGGGTCCCAAATCACCCGTTTGAAGTCCTGCAGATGGACTACATCCAACTAGACAGATGTCAAGGCCTGAAATATGTACTTGTGGTGGTATGCGCCTTTAGCAAATGGGTGGAAGCATATCCAACCCGTGACAACACTGCTATGGCCACAGCAAAGGTACTGTTAAAGGAGTTTTTCCCCCGTTACGGCCTTTGTCGAATTTTGTGGAGCGACAATGGCCCCCACTTCGTAGCCGAAGTTATCCAACTCATTTTGAAGGGGTTGGGTGTAAAACAAAAGTTCCACGCAGTCTTCCACCCCCAATCTGCTGGACTAGTTGAACGACATAACGCCACACTGAAACTAAAATTGGCCAAAATAGTAGCTACCACAGGACTGAAATGGCCAGACGCACTCCCCCTGGCATTGCTCTCAATGCGTTCCACCCCCACCAAACACCACTTGACACCATACGAGGTTGTGTTCGGCCGGCCTATGAATGTTTGGTCTGCGCCGAAACCAACTTCCATTCATGACGTCCCGGACGTCCTAATGTCTGACTACTTATGCCAGTTGACTAAAACACTGTCTGTTATCCATCAACAGGTGCTGCATGCCATCCCTGACGCTTCCAGGGGTCCCGGACACACCATCCAACCTGGGGACTTCGTTCTGATCCGGAACTTCCAGCGTGCCAAGAGTCTGGAACCCCGGTGGACGGGCCCCTGGCAAGTCCTCATCACCACCCGAACAGCACTCCGGGTGGAGGGAAAACGCAACTGGCTGCATGCACACCACTGCAAGAAGATCTCCTCGACCCTGACCTCGACCGAAACCATCAACAGTCAAGAAGAGCTCCTGAACAAGGACCGACCGTCACTATCCTGCTATCCCGATACCGAAACACTTGAACTTTCAAAATTCTCTGATCCCACAGTGCCATCAAGAGAAGGGTATTTCCTGCGTCGAAAGGAGGGAGTTACGGCTAAGTAGACCACGGACTGAGTTAAATCTCAGAACGGTGACCTAAACACTACCGAGGGTTACCCGGAGAGAAGCAAAGCAAAGTCTGTGGTTCTGCCCGCTACCGAGCCCCTTGAAGATGATGGAAGCGCCAAATAAGAAGATGATGAAGGAAACAGGAAATACCCACCGCAGGAACCCAAAAGCAGACAGACTCCATAGCCCAAAGACTATTGCGCTCTTCATCACAATCCTCTTCTGCTTTCTCCTCATGACCACACTCTGGATTGTGGAAGAAAATGCACCTGCTCACGAAACATTCCTGACCACTGTCCAGCCTACCACCATGAAGGAACATTATCTGATCTCGCTCTCTCCCCAACTCAGAGAGAGGCGAAAGGAATTTTGGAATAACTCCTTCGTACAACTACTTCACCAGCACAACCTTGCCACCAATGCCACCAACTGTTGGATCTGTGGGTTGCTACCCCACGCCACTGGACACTCGATACCATTCATCCCTTCACCTTTCTCAGTTCACGGTTCCTGTCTTGCCTGGCTGATGCTTCTGCAAGAAAGCTTTAAGGACAATGCCACCTCCAGCAAAACGGTAACGCATTTCTACCACGGGGTCTGGCGGAACAGAACAAAGACACACTTCTGCCCGCAGACCAACAACAACACCATCCACTTGGACATCCCTGCTAAAGAACAAGTTGAAATGCAAGTGTTCAATAATCCAACCAGAACCACCTTCTCCTACCTGCGAAAACGAACGGCTGCCACTCTGACTGTGGCCCTGTCAGTCATCAACGTCACTGGCCACATGTGCATGGAAGGGCTTGGGACTCAGCTGGTAGGCCACAGTGCCTGCCGGTTTTCCAGAACTCTGGACTCCATCGACCCGCCTTCCTTTGTGGCATCTCCAAACACGTATTTCGTCTGCGGCACAAAGGCTTACACCTGGCTCCCCAAAGGCTGGGGGGGCACTTGTTTCATTTCCTTCATTCTTCCTCCGACATATGTGGCACCAGCAAATCATCACAGACAAAAACGAGCCAAGGACATCGAACAAGCCGATTCAACAGGAGCGCAATTCATCGATGCTATGAAAGGACTGGTCCCCCTCTGGGGCCCGATGGCAAACAGCCGTGCCATCCGACATCTGACTCAAGCAGTTGAGACAACAATGAACATCACGGCTGGTATCCTTGCTAACAACACCGCTGAACTTCAAGCGGTCCGCTTGGTGGCTCTCCAGAACCGCCTTGTCCTGGATGTGGTTCTTGCGGACCGTGGTGGAGCATGCCGCATCATTGGGTCCAGCTGCTGTACATACATACCGGACAACTCACCCTCAGTGTACAAAGCCATCGAACATCTCCACAGACTCTCTTCAGAAGTACACCAGGAACAAGAAGAATGGTCGCTTGGTGGTTGGTTCTGGAACACCGTTAAGAACTGGGGTTGGAGACTGTTCACCATTATCCTGATTCCTGTAGTTGTGATATGCGGTCTATGCTTAGGAATTCAATGTCTGCCACCTCTGTGTTCATTATGTGCAAATTGTATTTGCCCTAAGACTGTGGACTTTGAAAACGAACGTATGAGAGCAATATATGATGCCGAGGTTAGGAATTTGATGAAGATTGACATTGAGTAAGCAAGTTGGCTAAGATATGTTGAAAAGGGAGGACTGTTAAAGATTAGACTGCAAAACGTCAACATTATCGGCGCCATCTTGCCCCCTTTCCAGGCCCATTCGTGCGCGTAAGCGGCAGCCATTTTGAGCACCATGGCCTCCCTGCCCCTCACTAATAGCCAGCGCGTCTCTCTCTCTCTTAACCTCGCAAGCATTCCCCCGCACGCTGACAACCCCCCCGCTCTCTCATGCCTTGGGTCATAAACCCCTCTCCAGCGCAGCTTCACCACGGAACCCCATCCTGTTCCCAGCGCGACACCTCCCTTCATTCCTTTCATGGCCTCAAACCCTTTTGATGCAAACCCCCTTTTCCTGTGTCCCCGTTTGTCTTCCTCGTTCCCAGGCTGCCACCTGACCCTGCGGATACTGTTTATTACCCCGTACAGTAGGAAGCTTCCCCTCCCCATCAAAAGACCCCCGAACCGATCAAAGCCCCCACCCCATGAGATCCGATCAACCCCACGCATTCCGTGAATCGGCGGAATGCCCTGCTGTGCGACCACCATCACCTGTTGTGACCGGGGTGGGGAATCCAACTGTAAATGTATGTGGGAACGGGTCTGGAGGGGAGATTCCGAGGATGTTCTTTCAAGTATTAAAATATTACGAGAATGTGTTATGTGCAATAAAGGTCGTAAACTCTAGTATAAGAGGCCCGGCCTCAGAGATGTGGTTAGAGCACCTCGTGACAATACTTGCTGTCTGAATTGATGTGTTCTCCTCCGGAGAAAATAAAATCCTCGTTTCCCGCCTTCCAGTCTCCAGCGCCTGCTTCTTCATTGATTAATATTGGTGGGTCATAGAGGCGATACCGCCGGGCAACATAAAAGGGTCTTTGGTTACCGGTTGTCTTTGGAACCCTTTTTAACAATGTGAGCCCCGCAATTCACATCTGCAGTTCCCTCCAGCCCTTCATCATAGGTACCACTTGAATTTAGCAAATACAAAATTAATTCCAGAGTGGTTCTTGCCACATGTCACAAAGCAATGTACACATGTGACTTCCATATCCCGCATGGATGGGTGAAGAATCCAGTCAAATGGCACTGAAAGGCAAATTTTAAAATGTGGCAGAGGCCAGCAGGGGTCTCTTCCAGACCAGGTGAGGTAAAAAAAATACTTAATTGCAATTATAATCTTCTCATTGTCACCACTATTGGTAAGCCGACACATGTCGGTAAGCTGATAGTAGACATGGTCGGCTTGAGGAGGGTGCAGTGGTATGCCCCACTTGACCACAGTGTCCTACTCCAATATTCAATCCATGTCACTCAAATTTCATCTAGCGCACAATATGATGGTTGTATGCACTAAGGTTGGGGTCAAAAATATCTAAAATTTGCTATGATTAACTTGAGTCATGGTTACACACTCTTCAGAACCATGCAGAGAACCTTTCTTTGTCCCAAACAATGCCACGTGGTACAGCTCACTGGATTTTAAGTACCCAGTCTAGTGATCTCTGTGTAGGCTGAAGGTCAAAGGTTCAATTCTAGACATTGCCACAGCCTTTCTTCTTTTCCATGTTGATACACCGAGCACAATGGCGTAGGGTAATAGTAATCCTGCTACTTAGAGCCCTGCAAATAGCATGATTAGCATTGACTCACGCCATTCAAAAATACAAAGGTGTGTTATTTATTTGTGACATGGCTTCTCACGCTGAGGTTGCACGAGTCGGGCTAAAGAAACAGATCCTCAAGGACTGGATTTGCACAGTACTGAAGTGGTCTTGGCCTTTCTGCAGCTGCCAGTCCAGAGGATGGCTCTCCGCCAGGCACCATGTTTCCGGGCTCCATGCCAGTCACACAGGCAGCCCTACGCCCATTGAGGTACTGGCTGCCAGTTGGGCGCCAGCCACAGTGGAGGGTATGGTGCCACTAGCTCATCTTTCCTGATCTCGGTGTCGAGTTGGGCACTGATTGGAGGACACCTGTTCCGTGCACTACTTTATTACATCCATAGAATTTTTATGAAGCGTAAAGTCGTGCTAGGACCTGATCGGGCTGCAGTTCAGTATATAGCAGGCAAAATCATATCTTGGCATAGAAAACAACTTGTGAGGGAGTCCCAGGAAATTAAGCAGAGTGATATAAGGCAGTGTGATCGTCTTTTAAGTGCCTATGGGGCATATGTAGGTAGGCGTTTGCGAATCGCAAACGGCGATTTGGTATGTAGGTGCCACATAGCAAAATAAGGAATCGCAAAAATTGTGATTCCTTATTTTGCTCAAGCATTTAAGGAATCACAATTTTGCGATTCCTTAAATGCTATGTAGGGCTGCCTTTAAAATAGCGATTTGGGCTTAAGGAATCGCAAAATACCACCTACTCCAAGTAGATGGTATTTTGCGATTTCCTTTCAAAATGATTTTTTTTTTAATTCAAAGTGCCATGTGGAGCACAGACATCGCCACATGTACTTACAGGCACATTCCAGGGGTGCAACAGGTGTCCTTTGGACACCCTGGAAGCCTTGGGATTGCGATTCTCCAATTGCGATTTTCTCATAGAAAATCGCAACTTGAGAATGTATCCCCATTCATTCCTATAGGCCTCTTGGCCTATAGGAATGAATGGGACACTCATTCCTTAATTGCGATTCACAATTTGCAAATCGCAAATAAGGAATTTTTGAGATTCTCAAAAAAATTGCGAATTTTTACCTACATTCCATTTTGCAATTCTCAAACAGCAATTCCTTAAAAATCGCTATTTGAGAATCGCAAAATGTGAATTACCTACATATGCCCCCAAGTTGCTTTGCAATGAGGGGGAAAGCACCACTCCTTTATTGGCCACATACTGCAGTTAATTTGAGTACATATGCGAAGGACGCCTCCACCACTGTAGACATTAGTGTGCTTGGAACTGATCTGTTGATATGTAAGTGTGTAACTGAATCACTGCTGTGATACCTTGGAAGCTTGTATGCCCCGTAGGTCGTCGCCGACTGTAGTAGAAAAAAATAGATGCCGGGGCAATGACTTGCTGGGCAAACCAGCTTCAAATGTGTAACAAATCTGGCACAATTGCAAGCTCATATATCCAAAATGTAAATGCCCACCTGTGTCTAGCAGGGTACTGCCAGGTGAGGTTAAATTCCTCTCACCTGTGGCAGATTTCCAGCTCCCTGGAGTGGAAGGTACTTGGTCTATGGAGGTGTAGTACTTTTACCTGAGTCTTGCATTTCTAAAGCAGTTACGGCAGATTTAGTAGAGTAGTTCAGAGCCATAAAACATGGTATTGATGCTGTTGTACTGCTGAATGCGTTCTGGTCAGTCCCGCGGTGTGCCGCAACCTGTTGCAATGAAGCAACTCCTCAAGTTTCAGGGCAAACCTGAAAGATGTGATACTGTGGCGATTCACTTCACTTTCACTTTCATAAGTCTTTATTTCGATTTAGAAATCATAAAAGACAGCAAACTGTGGCGATTCATTAAATGGTGACATTTTATTGAAAAAATAGGATAAAACGTGCAAAATGTGGTGTTTAAATACCCGTTTTGCATGCTATGATTCATTTCCAAACTTGACATAGGATGTATTAGCTGGTAAATACCTCACCCTGAATAGTGGTATTTGCAGTGTGGGTTAAATACCTCAACCTTTTCCGACCTGCCCAGAACCACAACCATAGAACAATGAAGGCACCTGGTTTGTTATATATTTGCTTTTTATGTGTATATTGCCGAATACTAAAAGTGTTGTGTTACTTCACAGCCTGTAAAATAGGAGATCTGTGCAAAATAGGCGAGGGAGAGGTGGACATTATTCATCAGAGTTAGGAAGATTTATTGATATTTATGAAAATAATAGATTTTTTTTTTTTTAAAACCTGTGTGTTTACATATATAGTCCATTCTTGAATTAATATGGGCATTGCATACCTCTTCGCCATATCCGTTCTCAACAATCTCTCTCCCAAGACAGCAGCTTGGGCTCTCAAAGCCCTCTTGCCCATCTACTGAATGGAAGTCCCTCATGTTCCATTAACCCTTGTGTTTTTAGGTCCAGCCTGGGCAGTGCATGCACTGCTCTGTGAGGCATGCTGTATTGAGGTAGAGGGACTTGTAGCCCCGCCCTGTTACAGGTGTTGTTGCTTGGTAGCATTAATTAGAGCCTCAAACCACTATTTTCTCAAATAGCTGTGTCTTGCCTCCTATTGCAGGCAGGCCACGCTCTCTCCTAATTCTTTTTTAACAATTTTATAGCGCGCATTTGCAGTGCAATAGGTCTCGCATTTGCGAGAGTTTAAGTTATTGGCTTTGTAAATGACAATAGCTTTTATTGATCTGTTTTAACCCGTTAACCGCGGCGGTAATTCCACCGCGGTGCGGGCGTTTTCGTGCGCGGGTGGAATGCCGGCAGCACTGGGGTGGCCGACGGCAACAGGGAAAGGGTTAAAAAACAACACATAAATAAAAGGCATTGTCATTTACAATGCCAGTAGCTCAAACTCTCATAAATGTGAGACCCGTTGCATTGCAAATGCTTGTTTTGATACTTGGCATTGGGCTGTGAGCGGTGCTGCCGGAATGGTGCCTGTTGTGAGACCACTTGCACATGACGGTGCCCTGTACTTCTGCAGTGGGCTATGGCCTGTCACCCCCCCCCCCTCCCCCCCCCCCCCAATGGAGTGTTAGGGGGTGCAGCTGCTCACGTGGGAGCATGAACTGTAGAAGGGGGCATGACCCCTCAGAAGAGGTCATGAACTACAGGGAGGCAGTGCCAAAGTGGGGAGTTCATGGACTTTCCAGTATGGTTCATGAACTGTCTGGGGAGTGGGGGGTGCAAACTACTGAAGAGTTTGTGACCCTCAGGGGTTCATGAACTGCTTCTAAGGCCATGAACTCTTCGGTGGGGGGGGGTGCGGGGTTGATCTGCTGTGGGGTTATGGACAGCAGTTGATTGCTTCTCTTAATTGGATATTGTGTCATACACCATTGCAGCACTCAAGATCTTTTAAGGAAGTTCTGGGGGGCAGTCACATATACACTGTTATGGCGTGGGTGGCGGGGGAGGGGGGCAGTGGGAGTTAAAACTCATTCTGCATAAATACTCTTTACCTCTGACTCAGCCTTTCATCCTCCCGGCAGCAATACTATACATTATGTTAAGATCTGTTTTTGCTGCTCTTGTTAGAAGTAGGTCGCATTGTCCTATCTAGTTATGAGTTGTTATTTCTAGTGTTATTAGTTGTTTTTTTTCTCTCAAATGATGCACGCATGGCCAGATCTTCTTACGCATCGGACACAGCGCCAAGACGCCCATGGGCAATCGTGCACTTTACAAATAGTCAAATCAAATCAAACACATGTTCTTCTAATCCAAGGTTGGGACAGTTCTTCATAGGTCCCCCATGGTGTAGGTATGTGGGGCTGCATTTTTTTGTCCATAAGAGGATGTTTATCGATCGCGTGACAGCGATGGGCCTAGGGTGTGCTCTACGTTTTGCAGCAGGCGGGTCCCATCTGTAGCTGACCAATGACAAGCTCCCCTCTGGAGATCTGGTCACATGCTTCCAAGGAACCAAGCGCACTCGGTAGAGGTGGCTCTTGCTTGTAAAGGCGTTTTACCACTATCACGGATAATAAAAAGGCATATCGAGGTCCACTCGAACCAAGGGTATGTGGAAACAAAGTCAAATTCTGTGTGAAGAGATGCTAAGCCCTGCAGAGCTGTTTTCAAGCTCCTTCGAGATGTAATCTGTGGAAATCACAGTGAAAAACATTTTTTCCTAGCTTAGTACCAAAAATAAGCAGAAATTCGCTTCAAACTGCACTCACAGTAATTATTGTGAGCACTGCAGAATGTTTAGAAAACAAGTTAATTAAATATTTACTGTGATAGCCCCCTCACTCACAGCTCTCTTATGCTAGTTTGTGATCCTCGTGCCCAGGTCTCCATCGCCTACATACATTTTTCGGGCATGGGCGTAGTTATAAGTAGTGCAGCTGGTGCAGTGGCCCATCCAGCTGTGCATTGTCTGCAGTTACTTAAGAGGCTGCCCGCTCAGACTTTTTAAAGCTCAATGCCCGCCCTGGTCCTAGCTAGTGGAGAAGCGTGGCTCAATGGTTAGAGTGGCAGACCCTGATGCAGAGTTCGGGCCCGGGACCAGGGTACAATTCCCGCCTCGGCGGCTCTTGGACTCAATTTCCTCAGACCTGATAATTCTCGCCTCGGTGCCTATTCTAATCATGGGTCCCACTCTGTGACTCTGGGCAATAGCTTGCTTAATCTCCACAACGGCCCCAGCAGCGCTTGGATGCCTGGCTTCACCCTGGGGGTGCCCAGGAGTGGACACTTCACAGGGAAAGCCAGGAAGGGTTCCACAGCGGTATGAATACAGCGCTACGTGGCCTCCGGGTAGAAGTGCGCTATATAAATACTCTACATTTATATTCACATTTAAATCTGTGTCGACTCTTTCAGGCCTTTGGGGGGGGTGGGGGGGAGAGGTCCAGAACAAGGGACATGCTGAGGAGAGCAAGGAAACCGGTAGAAGGGGAAAATAATGAAAGAGAAAGAAGATAAAGGCGACCAAAAGAGGCAAGAAAAGAGAATCAGTGCTTAATTTGTAAAGAAAAATAAGTGCCATGACCCTCCTCAGGAGGCCCCTAGAGCTTACACCACCCGTTGCCACTGCCAATGACAGTACCTACACAACTACTAACCACCACACTGCTACAAATATGAAATTTCACTGTGTTCGGGGGGCCCCAAAGTCATGGGAATGGCTTGGGTGACTGGTGTTAGTTGTATTTAATGTATATTGAATTAATAAACAACTGTTGTTCTGCTCATCTTTTAATTGCGCAAAGTGCCAGTGTCGGCAATAAAGTGCCGGTGCCAAGCACCGGAAACCACCTGCTCAAATTAAGCACTGGAGAGGGGCCAGATATAAGAATAAACACCAGCAAGCGATGGAAGTCGGGAAGAGAGGCAGACGAGCTTCCACTGACCAACCCGAAGCTGCCGCTCTACCTCTCTAGCCCGTACCCCGAGGGTCCGCAGGAGCAGATCTGGAGGACGTTCCTTCTCCTACCTGGCAGCAGAGACCCCGTCCACCATCCGGCTGGACATCAGAGCAGCCTCATCGCTCACAATCTTCCTCAAGAAACTGTTGACCTGGCTATTCGAGTGACTCCCAAGATCGGCGCTCCTACTCAGTGGCCGGATACCCTCACGGGCAATAAGATCATACTTTATAAATCTGCCTACATTTTATTACAAGTGGAAAAGGAACGAGTGGAGGAAAGAGATGACTAAAGAGAGGGAGGAGAGAAGAAGGCTAGAATAAAGAAATTGGAGACCTGTAAGGCGGGGTGCGGCCATCTTTATTGTAGCAGGTGCTGTGGCCCTAGAGTCCACAGTCTGAGTGGCCCACTGCACCCCAGTTCTATGGTTCCTTTATCGTTAACAGAGTGAAGGGTAGAGGGAAGGTCCCTACTGTACTTGCTTGCTTGCAATGGGGCCCATCCCATCCAGGCTGCATCTCTGTTTCCGCCCCCCCCCCCCCCACACCTCCCAATAGCCTTTCTGTGACTGATGCCAGGGTGCACACTCACACACCTTTCCTCAGGCCCACTGTGCATGTTTGCAGCAGGCACCTGTGCGCGCTCCGTCAGTGGCAGGCTGTCCACGGAGGCTCGGCGGCTCCCTGCAGAGACTAAGAGCGCTCCGCGGGCCCTGCGACTCAGACGAGGCGCTTTGACAAGTAATGAGCCTCTCAGCCGGCGCCTGCAGGCGCTCGGCCTGTCAGTAGCTGCCTCTGCAGCCTCCCTTTCTCTGCCCCAGCGTTCCCCCCGCCATCCGATGCTTTTACACGCTTTCTGTCCGCCAGGAAATTCTGTGGGCGGTGGAAAGTGTGCCAGTAATTTCCGAAATCCCTGGAAAATTATCAAAATCTGCAGCATGTGAAAAACGCGAGAAGTAAGAAATCTGCCATCTCTATAGAAAAATCTGTGCTACAGATTTGGTCTTTCTCTCGTTATGAGATGATCTTTTCTGATAAGAGGCACACACCTCGAAGCGCTAGTGTAAAGGTATAGCGCTAGAAATACTTCAGGGACTACAAAAAGGCTTCTGGGACGATGTTCTTTCCATTGCCAGATTGCACTTGGATTATACATAGAAACGAACAATAAATGATGTAAAAGGCGTCTGCAAGTGAGTTTTTTTGGTGCCACAAGGTCTTGTATTAGACAGTCTCATGTACTCCTCTTAGGAGTCAGGGGGTTTCTCACCTCTTAGGAGTCAGGGGGTTTCTCACCCACACATCCATTAAATAAGGCATGTGGGGATTGAAATAATGAGGTACCCTGAGAAGTTCTCTCAAAATACTGGCCGAGAATTGAGGCATGTTCAGAAATCTTGCTGCTGAATTTGAGATTTTTCTTGTTGAACCAATCAATGGTACTTTATATCGACCTCTGAAAGATGAATGACTGAGTCAGTCTGCCGGTATTCGAGCCTGTGCCGATGAGATCAAACACAGAGGATGCTTTACTCCACTGACCCATCAGACCCAGTCTCTTCCTTAAAAATAGCTATAGGTTCCTTCACAAGGCCTCGACGGACAGATGTGCCGGGCAGTGTGGTGGGAAAGCCTTCCTGGCTCACAGGAGGCTACCAAGCAGCTCCAAGACCGATGTGACAATAGGAAGGTGGACTGTGGTGGTGTTTTTTCTCCTCTAGGCTTTGTTTTAGCGCCAGCAACAATGTGGCCCCATGAACTGATGTTCTAACCCTTCATCCTTTCCAAGATGTCTGTCCCTATTACAAGTAGAAGTACTTAGGCGGTTCCTCTCAGATGTGCTGGGGAGTGTTCAAGTTGGAAGGTCACCTCTGGAACCAATCAGGTAGCAAATAAGTTCTTTATTTCATGTTAGGCCTTTAGGTTACAACAACAGCAGGTGTGTCCTGTCATGGCTCCGTCTTTCCTCCAACTTTGCATATCTCTTGGCTACTACTGCAGACCACACACACATCATCTATTACATCATTCACTCCCAGCATTCCAGACGCCATCTCATTATACAGGGAATGGGAACACACAGGTTATTACTGGGAGGTATCGAAATGTGCATAAATATTTGAGGACCGTATAGTACATTGTTCCAAATGCAGTTTTTGAACTTTTGAGGATAAAGTATTTTCTAGTTTCCTTGTGGTTGTCTAAGCAAGCAGGGAGACTAGAGACATGCTTGGGGTTAGTGCGCATGCGTCCGCTGCGTCCTCATTCTCAGCAGCAGTGGTAGAGCACTGAAGGACAGGCAGCTTCAGCAGCTGGTGCACCAGCTTCAGTCAAGGGCCACAGTGCCAGCCCAGCCTCACCTCTGATGCCCCTCCAGCCAGGCTGGTCATGAAAGTGGGAAAGAGTGGGTTATATTTCTATAGCCCCGCACTTTTTGAGGGCACCTCGCTCGTGCTGCAAAACATTTATTTATAGAGTTTAAAGCAATGCCACCCTCTTTAATAAAGAGGAGGCAGCACACATGGTTAACACCACTAGATGACACAAGATGTTGAACCTGCATGCTTTCTCTTTCCATGTAGGACATATATTTAAACTTTGAAACATTTCCTCCAATGAATGGTTCAACTTCAATTTAATGGTCCAATCCCCACAATTCACCAGGAATTTTTTATTCATGCAGACAAAAATGCACACTTCTCTCTCTCTCGCATGCCCTGTTATGAAAGTCCTTGAAAATGTTGGTTATTTTACAATATATTTTGTTTCTCTAACTTAGACCTACTACCAATCCACAATCCTCTCCCTTTCCACTGCCCCTTATGTCCTGCTCATGCACCCTGCTTGTCCTATAATGTATTATAAGATTATACACCAGCTTGATTGCTGGGAAAGTCTGAAGCTCACACGCCCCAATCTTACTGACCAAGCTCCTGCACACTCTTGATATATTTATCTACGCCAGCACCCTTGGTGGCATCAATGGACATGATAAACTACAGTTTTGCAAACCTTTTCTTTACACTTTAATTGTTTTTTCCAGGCAAGCTAATTGATCTGTTGATGAAATGATTGAACAGTGATATACACTGTAATTAAGTCAGCATGTGCTCTACCACTTATCTCCTACGACTAAAGCTCGATTTTTTTGTTTTTGTTTATAATCTGAATTGTGTTCCTCTGGATTTGAATGTAATGCTCACTTGCATCTGAATTGGCTCAACAATGCCTAATGACACTTTACCCAATGCAAACCAGGGCAGTCCATCTGAATTAAAGGCAGCCTCGAGGTATGCTGTGTCTTTTTTGCACTGTCACGCATGGTTATACCTGGCCGCCTCTCCGATCCAGCTCCATTTTCATAGTTCTCCAAATTTGCTTATGGCTATCGTCACTCAAAGGAATAGTTTTTGCTTCAAACTCAACAATGAAACACCTTTTCCTAAAAACAACTCATTCTCAGCAACTTCTTGCAAATTTCTCACGAGAAGCTCTCCACAGGTCAAACCAGTTCTTTTGGCC
Source organism: Lissotriton vulgaris (assembly GCF_964263255.1). Classification (NCBI taxonomy): domain Eukaryota; kingdom Metazoa; phylum Chordata; class Amphibia; order Caudata; family Salamandridae; genus Lissotriton; species Lissotriton vulgaris. The sequence continues at coordinate 677,281,490 of NC_141700.1, read as the reverse complement.
TTCCTAATACCAGATATTCCCTTATTCTTTTGAGTTCCTATTTGTACAAAATCAATCACCCCATGTTTCTTTATGAACACACCCTGCAGTTCAACCACATCACAGCCACATTGCATCATTCACAGTGCCTCAAACGTTTACGCAGTCTAAAATTTCAACAAAGACAAGCAATCAGTTAGTAGATTTCTTGCTCCTGGCTCATACTCCTCTTTATGTCTGTATGCATTTTTTTAATTCCATCAAGTGTCTGGTCGCCTGTGCAGAGGTCTTTGGCATTCTTACTGAGGCTAAAAATGTTGATACTGGTTTGTGGTCATATTTCAAACAACTTCTGGGTCTTGACACATTATTTGTTGTTGTTGATATTCCTGTGCAAGTTCGATTAACATGACCTCTGTAAAAGAGGATTGTTCTTCTATGTGTGCCAAGAGCAATGAAAACAAAACAAATTCCTTTCATCAGAAAGTAACCTTCGCTACATTACAGCTCCCCGTCCCTTTCCACTTGCATCAGTAGAAATTTTATTTTTCAAACTTGGGATCAAATCCCTTCAGAGCAGGGGTTTTACAAATGCAACATATCTCTACATAAAATGCTTCTTGACATTACCTATTTCAAAGAAATTATAAAATTGCCTCTATTATATTTCCCTAGCCTTTTCTTGTCTACATAAATTAGTTACAATAAACAAATCCTCAAAATAACCTCAAATCGTATTTGGAATGTAAAATAGGTTAGTTTTCAATTGTTTGTCTGAAGCACCCTTTTGGTCTTCTACAATCTCTTTTAGTCTCCTTAAGCATGTTTGGGAATTGCACAATTGTAAGCCAGCATTTAGTATGATGTAACAACATACCTTTAGCTTTAAAATCTTCAACACTATCATTAGCCTGCACTCACGATTCTCTCTCTTATTACGCAGCATTAGAATACTGTCAATACACAATTTTCAACTTAAATTAGCAGACTAACCAGTCTTTGAGAATTTGCTGCTCCGGGGTCTAAACTATGTTGTTTTATGTTAAATTGAAATGTTCGTATCCCTCGTATTGACATCATAATTTCTCCCGTCCTGGGAAGAGAATACTAAAATTAAGATTTCCAAAGTCAACGCAAAGTATGACTGTGCAATCGCCCTTATTGGCCATAACCATATGGAATAGACAAGCATAGGCATCAAAAGGCTCAACCACGACCCACCCTTACTTATATTTTTGTAACTGTAACCCAACTTCCCTTCGGGTAGATATAGGAATGTTACTTTGCAAAATTTAGTCTGTGCAGCTTCCTTTATCTTAATATGATATAGAATGCTCCGCAATTCGTGTCTGTTTAGCCACCATTTCACCTATCTTCTCACCAACCAATTCAACAAACTCAGTTTTTCACTATTAAGATTTAATTTTATGAACATGATTTTCTGTTCCTACCAACTAGGAACATGTGGGTATCTTCAACAGCTTACCTTTCATATTCCTTAAAATGAGAACACATTACAAGGCATGCTAGCCTATAATGATCAGAGACACTCTATTAAACCCTTTCAGAATTACATAAGTTGAGGTTTCTTCCTCTTCCAACTTTTCGGTAAAATTCTCCTTTCTCTACTACTACCAACTGAATTATAGCCTGCCAAGTTTATAATACAATCAAGTTTTCTTGTGCTGTTCTAGCTCCTGTAGTCACTCAATCTTGCCTCCATGTCTCTCCCTTTGGCTCACACTAACTAAGGGCCACATGTACGTAAATTTTTTAAGGTGGCAAATGGCCAGAGTCGCACAATCAGGTACCAAACCCTATTTTACGATTCAGTAACCTATTATCGAATTGCAAAATGGGTTAGCGAGTCAGTATTAGGAAGGGGCGTGTTAAGGGTGTCCCTTCCTAATAGCGCCTCAGAGTGGTATGTACAAATGTTTTGCGAACGAAAAGCGGCCTCAAAACATTTGCATTTTACTACCATATTCTATCTGGTGATAACCCATATGCGAACACATTTTCAAAGAGCAGGAACTGGTCTGACAGACCACTGCCTACTCTTAAAAAATGAAAAGAAAACTTTTCATCCCGTATTCCTTTAAGGAAAACGGGTTGCACTTTTTTTTAATGTTGCTTAATTTAAAAAACAGATACATACATGTTGGTCTGCTGTCCCCAGCAGGCCATCATCCCTGTGTTTTTAGTGATTTCCAATGGGTTGCAAATTGCAACCTACCTCATGAATATTGATGAGGTTGGTCTATTGCGACCCCATTAGGAATCGCTGTGTGAGATTTCCTAATTGTGTATCACTAAATTTAGCTATTAGGAAATCGCAAACGGCGTTTTCATGCATGTGGCCCTAAATGTTCTATCACCCTGTTCTTAATGCATGTTTCCTACCATGCAAGACACTTTTTAAATGTTATTGCAAAAGATGATAAAAAAATGGGAATCATTTTATTTCCCTATCTTACCTTTAGCTTCTCTTTTACAATTGCACCTCCTCCCAGCATCCTTGTCCTCTTGCCTTTTATGTTCCTTAATCTTGTGTATGAATTTAGTGCTCTTCTTTAGGGAATAGCTCTTAGCAGCCTGCTCCCAGCTCATCGCATAACGAGAGTGCCAGTGGTCATTTTACATACAAGGAAAATTACCCCACACTTATGTTGGGTAGTAATAGATAACCACATGTGGGCTACATTAGGCCACTCACTCACCTGGGCCCTTGTGCAACACCCCTTCCCAGTGGCGGGGCCACAGGGGCGGTGCTCCGGGCGCAAATTGCCCTGTGCAATACTTGCCTTGTCCTGGGCGCTGGAAACCCACGCTACGCTGCTGCCCCTGCCCACGCAATTCTGATCATTCTGCTCTATAACTAGAGTGATAGTGAAAACGTCATGTAGTGCCCTCAAATTATATTTTGTGGTCAATTGCTTTAGCTAGCTCCTGTGATCATCAACATTCCCTTGCTTGCCTTGTTTCCTGCCTCTTTGTGCAATAGCAGTGCTAACATATGGGGTAAAATGGCTGTTCGTGCAGCGGCAAGCAAGTGCTGGTTCTGGAATCGGAGTAAACAATAGACACATTTATACCAGAACAGAATGCTACACAATGGCAAACAAACAACAGTGATTTGCACCGGAATGTAATCAGGCTGAAGTCTCCCTGCCACCGCTTCCCAGACAGATGCTGTACCCCCAGCTGCACTGCACTGCATTAGAAAATGTATATAGGGCTTTATACCCCTGCAAAGCATTCAAGTTGACATCAGATACCTGCCTGAGAGACTCTTTCAGAGAACCTGACTGAAACAGAGTAGGGTTATGGTTAGGCCTGTGGTGGACCCCCATTGGCTGTGATGTGTAGGGTTCAGAGAAGTGCTCCAATCATGGTATGGCGACCTGGTAGCCAAGCTTAAGCATAAGGTGTTGCAGTAAGTGTAAGTATAGACCCTGTTGCTAATGTGTGTACTTATGTCTACCCACAGTCTTATTGATCAGTAGTCTTTATCACAGACACCTGCGCTCCTCCTCTCTCGCCTTGCCACAACCCCCATATCCGTCGCAGCCGCTCCTTCTCCTACATCGCTGCCAAAACCCGGAACGACGTTCCCCTCCAGCTCAGTACAGCCCCCTCGCCGACAGACTTCAAAAAGAGACTCAATACTTGGTTTTTCGATGGAGACACGTCGCCCATCTACCACTTGGGGTGACAGTATTGTGCTTTACAAATGCCATTCGATTGATAGTATTATGTGAATAGAAATAGCCACATTTTTTAGGCAGTCTAAATTTTGATTGGTTGTTAAGTGCTCATTCATAATTTTTAAGTAGAACTAGAAGATTGAGATGCATTTCAGGGAGAGCCTGAGATTCAGTGAAAACCATATCTCACTTGGATCTGCAGTCACCGGACACTCCGTACCGATGACACTATGCCGGCAGGCCTATCTTACAATGCAAGACCAAAGAACAGTGGAGTGGTTGTAAATATGCTCTTTATTTTCAATAAAAAATTACTGAAATCAAAAAAAAAAAAAAAAAAAAGAAAAGAAAACCTTCCAGCAACAGATTCAGTGAGAGAAATGTGTCAATAGCGTAAGGCATAATTAAGTGGAGCCTGAAAGTAGATTATACTTTGATCGGTGATGGAGCAAGGGTGCCATGTGCTCCCGGTTACGATTGGCTAGTAAAATATGGTCTTAATTTGGGCGCAGGGGGCCCCTAACTACTCTGGGCTCGGTGCCACTGCACCTGCTACACCCTTCATATACAGACCCGTTTCTCACGTCTTCAAGGAACACACACATTCCACATTTTACAATGGGCTTAGCTCTGCGAAAGGTTACCTTCTAATATCACTGGTCCTTGAAAGGAATCTGCTAGTCTTTCTCCACGTACAAAGCGAGAATCGACGTCTTGCTTAAATTATAGTTCAGTTATGTTCCCTATGGATGGGGGATTTAAGAACCTCTTCAGGAGCGAGTACTTAAAAAAAAAAAAGTTTCAGTATTATAAAAAAAAACAATTTTATTTCCATTTTTACCCTTCTTGTTCCTAAGAGAAGTCGCTTAATGAAACGTTTTAAAATGAAATGATGTTTTATAGCAAACGTGTTAAATGAAGCAATCCGGAGGCTAGACCCCTAGAATCCAGGGACATTGCGGAGAGGGTTGAGCTCATTTCCTACAAGAAATGTTGCCAAAGACTCGAATTCAGTAGACCTTTTCAATCCAGCTCAATAAATATGTAACATGCAAAACATTTAAAGTGAGAACTTGGGGGTATCTTAAAGCAACAATGAAAAAATTATGCTGTGTTGATTTGTTTTTCAGAATAATTTTAATGTATCAAATTAAGAATACTTAACAAGCCACAGAACTGGAACACCAAAGGACTCTGGTGGAAGCAGGATTTATTTAGGCATTGTTTCTTGTTTTATATAGCACAGAGTTTACCCAACATGGTTTCACAGCGCTGTGTATAGAGCGGTGTTAATACACCAGGCAGAATTCAACCATGTGTTTACCAGATCATAACTATCCGAAAAGTACTTACAATACAGTAGTGCAATAGGAACACATAGGATTTCCGAACAGTGGTATAAAGGGTGGGCAAGGGTGCGTTATGATAGTTAAATGTAGTGTTAAAGGAATATCACAGGATTAAAGTACAAAAGGATAATAATTAAGTAGTTGTGTATTAACGAATAGACCTGATAAAGCAGACATTTACCACTGGGATATGTATATATCCCTCTGCTCATTTATGAGAAAAGAGAACAGCACTCGAAGTCATGGAAGAAAAATAGCCTGTTTTATGGATCAGATCTCCCCAGGCACGAGGACACATCCCACGATCAGTGTGGGTATGTGTGTGTGTATATATGTATGTATGTATATGTATATATATATATATATATATATATATATATATATATATATATATATATATATATATAAATGCACATAAATTGTTTCGGGTCATCCAACACTTGAATTTTATGTCCTGAAGATGGTCTAGCGGATGTCTACAATATAGACCGAAACATCAACAATTGCACCAACTTTCCACATTGAACTTTTGTTTTCAAGGATCGGTTGAACCAGTCACATCTTTCTAATGTATTTCTTGTAAAGAGGTGTCCACATTAGTGACAAAGAGGTGTTTGTAACATCAAATGATCTGGAAGCCTCAGTTGCTATGTGTTGTTTTACTTAGACATTTGTATTCGTTTTTTGGTACCCTTTGAAATGTTTTTCATTCTAAATTCAATTCTAAAACATTTACACCTGTGTAAGATCTTTTTCTAACAGATTAGTTCAAGTACAAATTAGTTAAATTGAATGTCTAAGTAATTTAATGCAAGAGACTGCATAGAGCTTGTCATCATTATTTGTATATTGAATGTAAAAACTATGTGTGCTTTAGAAAATCCATTGTAGGCACCTTTACCTGCTATTATATTGATCACCCAAGCCTCCAAGGGTATATTGGGTTTCCCACTTTAAGTTATACGTATTTACAATACGGCCCACCATGGTGCAAGGACTGGCAGATGCATCAGAAATGTTGATGCATCTGTTGGTGCAAAAGTAACGCATTGCTGGAGTTGTGTCGCAAGCATGACGCAACTCCAGCAATGCATGAGGAGGCCTATTCCTAATACACTGCATCACTCCTTATACCTGATGCAGGTATAATGTGGCGCAGGGCTTTATAAGGTGACGCATCTCCCTAGATGTGTCACATTGTAAATGGGCCGCAACGTGGTGCATTATTTACGCCCTGGCTGCGTCACAAAAAGTGATGCAACGGCGGTGTATATCTGTCACAAGGGTCTTGTAAATCTACCCCTCAATGGTAGATTTTGATGCACGATTACATTATCAGCAACTTGCAGTGCTTAATTTGAGCCTGTGGTTTCCAGTGCTCAGCACCCAGCACATAATTGTCAACACCGGTGCTAGAGATGACCACAACAGTTGATTAGAAATTCAATATACATTAAAAATTACTATTACCTGCTGTCCAAAACATTCTTTTAGCTTTGGGGGCCTGGAATAATCTGATTTAACACGCTTGTAGGATGCAATAGTTAGTAGTTGTGTTTTTACTAACACTGGCAGCGTAGCAGGGACAATGTGTGCTGCAAGCTATAGTGCCCCCCTGACAAAAGCACTTGCACCAATTTCTTTCTTTTTTTGTTGTACAAATTAAGCACTGTCGGCAAGAGAAATTAGACAAGTTCTGCTTTCCCAAGTGCCTTCCTCCCTTCTGACATTTTCCCCTTCCTCTCCGCTCTTCCTTTCCTCCCTCCTTTTCTCATTCCCTCCCTCCTTTTCTCATTCCCTCCCACCTGCCTCCCTCTCTTTTGTTTTCCTTTCCCAGCTCTCTTCGGCTCCCCTCCCGCCTCCCTCCTCCGTCACCTTACCTCACCTTTTGCTCCTCGCCTCCCTCCCTCCCGCCTCACCCTCCCCTGCTGACCTGACTCTGAGCCGATAATGAGTTTTGGTCACAAGGGGCCGCTGACCCTGGAGCCTCCGTCGAGGAAGTGAAAAAGTTTACATTCCCTCTCATGTGCTTGGTAAGTGCGCGAATTAGTGTTCAGCCATCCCCCTCGGGGAAGGGGGCGGGGGGACCTCGCGCTCTCTCACCTTTGAAGAAGAAAAATAACAGAGAGGAGAGACGACATCCATTTCTAGTATCTAATTATAAACAAGAGGTCAGGCTTGTGGTTTTAGGGAAAAAATGATATGTTATTCTCAGTTATAGATTAACGTAAAGATAGAGCCCGTAATCAGATATATTTGAATTAGTATACACAGCTCATATGACGTCATTCAGTCCACAAAAAGCTTTAAATAAAAAAAAAAAACAGGGAAGTTACTGGAATCCATTTAAAACCAGTTTGAGGGGAGAACCCCTGCTGCCAGGCGAGGCGTTGACGAGTGAAGTGGGAATCCGCGAGTGAGGTGATGAAATGGGGGCGCCCTGCTGGTGGCGGGGGCTGCTGGGAAGGCGGCGCGAGCTGTCGATGGTGAGATGCCATTTGCGAGGTGTCTCCGTCTCTGTAGCCAGCACGGAGCTCCCCATGGCAGCAGATGCCTGTCTGGGCCTGAAGCCCAGGAATGTGCAGATAATGGTGTTTGGCCTGACCTCTGACCCCGGAGGAGGATACGCCATCTTCTGTTTCTCTTCAGACAGATTGCGGGGTCAGCAGGGCGGCTCTGCCTGTCTGGGGCCTGGTGATAAACTGCGCCGATACATCGGAGGTGTATCACACTTCTGCGGAGGGGAGGATACTCTAAACAGGGGGAGGGCAGTGGGAGGTGGGTGTCGCTCAGCATGACACAGAGTGCCCGTGGGAGCTAGTTTAACACCAGGGAGTAGAAAGATTGCCTCCTCTCTGGAAGAGGCTACAGTTGTAACCCTTATTTTCCCCCTCAAAGCGATGCTTGAAATGTGTAGATACTGCCTGGCACTGAATAGCGGCACTTCTTTAATATGGAAGGCCACCGGCTCAAATTAAGCCCCGGTGAATGCCAGCACTCCTCAATAGTGGTCTGATACTTTTAGTGGTACTTCTCGGGAGCAATCAGGTAGTCTGGAATGGTGAGTTCCTGCAGTTCTGTATTTCCGTTCCAGGCTGTGCCTTACTGTGATAACTCGCCTAATTTCGCAGAGGACAGCCCCCCCCCAGCATATTAGGCCGCAGGCCTGTCTCCTTTCCCCTTGAGTGATGGAAGGTGACCGGAAATGGAGATCCACCCTGTAGCAGTGATTCACTTCAGTGACCAGAGCAATCCACCCCCACCCCCCTCCGTTAAGGGGACTAGTGATGCAATAAGCATTCTCTGGGTCAAAGGGCAAAGTGGTACCACCTTGAAGGTAGAGTAGACGGCGTGGACAAGGAGCGACATCATTCTGTGTTATGCTACTGCCCGATTAGTCTCCAAATGTCCCCCATTCTCGCGCAAAATGTTGTCAAATCCCACGTGATTTTTAAGTGTCCTAAAAGCAACACACATCACTTTATGAAACTGTAAATAGAGCTAAAGGGGCTGAAGTCTGCAAACTATCCACAATTAAAAAGTAAGCACATTTTATGTGTGTAGTTATTTTAAGTTTTTTGTAGCTCAAACCACGTCATGTTGATGTCAGCACAATTTACAGTGAAATGCAGGGAAGGCCTTATGGAGAAAGTGACATGCGTAAGATCTACATATGTTACAAAAAATACATTGTGAAGTACTTTATGGGGTCAAAGTGTTAGGGTCTGCATGTCACGGAAAACATGCTAAAAGGGCCAGAAGCAAATGTTTGCACACTTGTACATAATACAACCGAGTTTAAGGTTCAGAAAGATACTCTATTCACATACAATAATATGAGCGTATGCAAAAATTGTATATGATAGACATAATGTGGTTCATACATTACAATCTGGTGTGTTGTATTTCCAGGATAGTGTCTGTGACAAGTTGCCTATCTCACATATCCTTTCCACTTTATGGCATGCAGAGCAAAGGGGCGTAAAGTGCAAGGGTCCCCAGCCCTCTTGGCGTCTCCTCTTGGCACAAGCCCTTTGTATATCTGTGACAGAGCAGGGTAAGTCATGTTTTTGCGACCTCTTACCCTGTTTTGTGCAGGATGTTGCAATTTCCCTCTAGGGATATTGGAGAAGAAATATTATCAGATGTGTTTGTATGAGGGCAGTGAAGTAGAAACGATTGCTCAGAATCTGTTTCTCGTAGGCCTCACTGTTGGCCGGTCTAAGAAGTTCTTGGCTTCTGGGCTCCAGTTCGAGTCTGCGGCCAGCACGTCTGTTTTTTGGGACCAGTTGCCTGTGGTTTGTGTTTTGGGCAATAGCCAGCTATTTAGTATGCCTGAAGTCTTGTGCACGTGTTCTGCAGCATCCCAGTCTGTTATACTGACCTAGCAGTCTCGCTCTTTAGGCCCTGCAATTACTTTGTCATCAGAATGTGTATAGCACTGTCTGCTACTACTATGACACCAACGCACTACATTACCCTGGGATTCCTTTAATGCCAGTTGTAAGATTTCCTTTGATCTGCTGGTTTTACGTTCCTGAGAGCTGCCTTTTGTTTTGTGTTCAGGGGTTCCTATAGGGTGGTGCTGTCAAATGGTTTTATGCATAGCGACACAGGGTTGTAGTGAATCTTTGGAGGTTTTTTGTTTCTCCTTTAGTGCCCAGTAGTGCATGCCACATTGATGCTCCAATGCTCTTGTGGTACTCTCCTCAAGGGGGCTCCACAAAGCTGATATATACTTCACAGGTCAAGTGGCACGCCTCAGTTTGCACAAGCACTAGTGACACATCAAATTCTTCGAGTCCTTGGATTATTCATTTGTTCCATAATAATCAATATCCAAAATATGACCTAATTTCTCAGTCTCTGCATCCTGAGAAAAATAAATAATAAAGCATACGCGGGCAGTGTGGGAATACCCTGACTCCCTAGGCCTTGTGGGGTTGGGGGGAGGAAGAGGTCAAGTCCTTCGGCCAAAACTGTTATTTTTGTAGCAGTACCGTTGTAAAATAAAAAAAAAACAGGCAGGCCCCACCTTTTTCAATTTGAACCCCCCCCCAGGGTGGCCCAGGCCCTGGAGTGCCACAAACCCCCCTCCCCCAGCTATTCAACTACCCCAGCGAACTGATCTCCTGGGGCCTGCAACTGTATTTTTTTATTAATGTTGGTGAGGCGGGCACTCTATCCCTAGAAGCCTCATCGACATCGAAAATAAGATTGCTCCCTCCTGGTGGAAGCAGAAACAAAAGCTGCTCCCTCTGGGTGGGATTCAGAAAAGGGGGTGGTGATGGACAGAGTCTCTGAATTAAGCAGAACACTCGTACCCAGTCAACAGATCAGGGCTTGATCCATCACTGTTTTTTAGCTCACTGCACCATCCCAGCTCAGAACCTGGCTACATGCAAATTAGTCTGTCCCTGGCCCAGTGCATCATGGGAACAGGGCAAACCAAACTACCAAGCCAATTCTTTTACTGGAAAGGAAACAAGCTTCCGGGGACCGGTTTCTGGCATTACAGCCGTCTTCGGCCCGGCTTGCTTGAATCCTGATGGTGCAGTGAGCAAGGGACTCATGTCTGAGCTTACCCTTCCACGCTTATGGTGGACAAAACTATTCAGGGACAGACTAATTTGCATGTACATAGTTGTTGGGCCACCAGGTGGGACCAGAACACCCAAAACACATTTTAAAATAAAGTGACATGAATATGAAATGAGTGAGGCAGCCCTTTAAGGGCCTTTAAAATAAACTTGTAGTAAGTCTCCTGGGTCATTGAATACATGATCCCACTTCCGGTGTAGAGATGAACCAGTGCCTTTCACTTGCCTGAAGCGCACACGCAGCAGGTTTGCAGACGGCAAACTCACCGTTTCCTCTTGACAGGCGCTTTAATTGTGGATCACCATCACCCTGACGCTCCCTCACTTAGTGGCTTGATTCAGGCAGGCTCCTCTTTACTACTTTTCAGGTCTCCGGCAATTCCAGTCTGATTATTTCTGTTAACTCGTTACCCCTAGTACCTTTCACCATACCTTCCCCCAAAAACTGAGCCGGGTTGGAATTATCACCGGCAAAGCGCCCTGAAGAAGTCACAGGATACTTCCCCTATGGGACGAAACACGTGTTGGCTGGTTGTAATTGTAAAAAGCAATTAAATATTTGAAAGAACAATTGTGTGGGTACTAAATTATCAGACCTTGCAAAATACAAGTTAGTTTATTGACAATAAGGATTTTTCCTAGCTTACGAGTGCCCGGGACTTTAGTTTTGTTTAAACTGTGTAGGTCCTGACTCACACACAATCAGGGATTCAGGGTTTTCCCCTATCCTGGCTGCACCGTGCCACACAGCATAACAATCACACTTACGCAAACATAGCGGTGCGCCAATACTTCCTGGTATATCCCAAACCCTTTCCATTAGACATATGATCCAAGAGGAGCTTACCGTCTTTTTTATTATTTTTTATTTAAGCACTCGGATCTGGAACAGTACGCACGTCAGCTGGGGTTGTGTGGTACAACACATGCCTCATAAATGCATGCCTAAACCGCTCAGTCTTAATCATGACCTTGTCTTTACCATGCATGCCTTAACCACGCAATTTCATGGTATAGACATGATGGGTAAAGGGACATGTGTGGTAAAGATCATACTCCTGCCCCTCTGCCCTGAGCCCTAAAATTTGGCACTCCTGCAGTCTATTCTACCTGCCTCAGCTCTATAAACTACCCAACCCCCTATCCTGATTCTTAAAACTACACTCTAGACATAAAAAAACTACCCTGACCCCTAAACCAGCCCCATCCTTTGGCCTGAAAAGTTCCCATTTTCTGTCCCCTGCCCAGAGCCTTAAAAAGACTGCTCCCTAACAACTCTGACCCCAGCCCTAAAACCAGCCCCACCCTCTAAAATACGCCCACCTGACTCCTGCCCAACTCCCCAAGACCTGAAAAGTGTCCCTTTCCTATTTCCTGCCCTGAGCCATAAAAAAAGTCCCCTAAAAACGACTCCAAACCCAACCTCCCTCTCCGAGCCATCAAACCAGCTCCACCCCCTAAAAACCTACCCCCCCCCCGCCCCCTGCCCAACTGCCCTCTCGGCTTGAAAACTATCCCTTTCCTGTACCCTGCCCTGAACCCTAAAACTCTAGACCACCCTAGCCCTGCAAATTACCCAACACCCCCTGCCCTGAAAATGACTCCCAACCCATACAAACTCCCTCCACCCCCAAAACCCCACTTACCTCATTGCGTCGCGTCCTCTCCAGAACTTTCCTCTTCTTGCTTCCCAGTTATCCAGCAACTAGACCCTGCACGTGCCATAACCAAGCACATGCGCGGTTAAGGGATATGCGTGGTTAATGCAAGCGCGGTTACGCTTGTGATGTCGGAAAACGCGTGGCTGAGGTGTTCCGACTGTTTCCATTCAGCTGGAGTGCGGAGAATGTTTGCGGTTGGTCCCATGGCTGCATTTTTTGGCCTGATGAGTATTAAAGAAAGACTCAAATACACGTTTATAATTGATTTTAATAAAAATATTGTATATTAAATATTTTGTAATTATTTGTAAGCATTGCTATGAGTGTATTAATAGTGAAAGCTTATTGTGGTGACTTTTTGAAAAAGCCAATAGGTCTGCTTTATATGTTCATGTTCTCACTGTCTGATAAAGATAGCGGGATTCAACACAGTTTGCTTAGTTCCCATGGCCTGGTTTGTTACTGTGCATGTGTTGAACCCATTGACAGAACTAGAGATGCTGGGTTCCAGGTCAGGGCATGCCCCCTGATATCAATAAACAGTAGAATATCTCCGCGGACATGCGAGTTCCTGATGCACCATTTTTGGAACATTGTTACAATAAATTCATGCCTACAAGAAGTAAGGTTTTCTAATTTTTCTCTGTTTTTGGCATTAAAAAGTAGAGCCAATTAGCCAAAAAATCATAATTTCAATACATTTGAAACCCCATTATACTACACCCTTTTAAAACCACAAAATCAAGTGAAAATGTAGCCTCTAATATAATACCCACCACTATGATATTTGTGGTTTTGTTGCTTTTACAAATAAACTCAAATGAACTAGGCTCTTACTTGAACGCCTCTGGTGGCCTCCACCCCCACTGCTGATAAAGCCAAGGTGATAGGGTGCTCGTTAATCTCTAACCACATGTTCCTCCAGCTTAGAAACAAAGGCATCAGGAAGTGCTGTGAACAAATGTGGTGACTCACAGAGATGAACATGATTCAGATGAGAGTGGTGGGAGGATGGGTGGACGGTGAGAGATGGAGAAGGGCATGAGAGATAAGACAATTAAAGATACACAGCCATTGTAACCAGCGCAGTTCATAGCAAATTAATCATTATCTTGTGTTTTTATGTAGTGTTTCAAGTAGCATGTCTATTTTTAAGTGCTATAAATAAGAAGTGTTACTGGTGCTCAATTTACCGACCTCCGAAGGATGGTAGGTTGAGTCGGTCTTGCATGGATTCGAACTTGTGATCGACATCACTGCATAGAAGAGGTCAGTGATGTCCTTTCCTCCACCAGGATACCCAGCCATGATGCTAAAGAGACCACTCTTAGGAGCTCAGATGGGGAGAGAGAAAAAAAAAACGCTAGTTGAGGAACTTCTTGTTACTTTTGGTTTGTTAGAATTTTGGGGCTGTTGCCTGTAAGCGTGTGTATTAAATTTGAAATGCATTTATATAGCGCTTACTGCTGCTTACCAGAAGTTGAAGTGCTGTGGGAAGCGGCCACTACAACGCGGCCGTTTCCATGAATACCTTAACCACGCATGCATTACAACGCATGCGTGGTTACCACGAAAACCTTTACCACGCATACCTTTACTATGAGGTATATAGTAAAGGCATATGTGGTAAAGGTTAAAATTTAAAAAAGGGGGCTTGGGGGGGGGTCTCCCCCCCCCCCAAAAAAAATCTCACCTGAAGTCACGTCGGGACGTACAGGCAATCATCGTCGTTTAAGAGGAAACGGAAAGAAACTTCCGCTTCCTCCTAACGACGTACAACGTCACCACTGAAGAATTCGAGGAAAAGGTTATGCGTTGAAATACCATTCCGTTGTAACGCATGCGTGGTAAAGGCATGCGTTGCAACGGAATGCGTTGTAAGAACATACAACCCTTTACTGCGAGTTGCATGCTACCCAGGAGCCCAAGTTGGTAGTCGGCCCATTCGTTTTTGGGGTTAGTTTTGTATGCTCATTTCATGCATTCACACCAGTTTCTTTGTGGTACATAATTGTCACGTGTGTGATCCTTATAGGGGGCTATGTGAGAAGCAAGTGCTTGCTGCACCAGAGCGCATGGGCAGTGGCTCAGCCTGGGAGCATTGGTAGAACCCGGCATGCAGGATATTCAAGAAAATCGTGATTATGCCCTTAACTTCCGGCCTGCTGGGATCACTATCATCTCAATCATGCTCGACTTCCAGCGCCAACAAAGGTAGTTTTGACATAAGCAAATCTAATGACCACACTTCCACCAATCCAATTAGCCAGTGTGCAATGGACACTTTTGATTCGTTACAGGGCAGCCTATCACCTTAGTTAAGACTCTAGGGATTTGTCAGGCAGTAAAACAAGACACCAGCCAATTAGACAGACTTTGCATACAGGAGTCAATTTCATTGGCTGCTGCATAGCCAAACAGAAGGTTTGAATCAACAATGGCATTTCTGATACTAAATGGTAGTCAAGAAAGGCCCAATGGCACAAAACATTTTGCTCTCCTGTTGCGTCCTAAGCCCTGATGGGACTCTGCCCTTCCATCCCTTAGTGGTAGAATCCTACTATGTGTGGAGTGTGTGGCAGCTGATATCTACTCCCCAGAGCAGTTTATAATTTCGTCCCCTGCAAGTGATAACAATGATTTGTAAAAGGAAAGCCTGGAAATGGAAGCAGAGGTTGTTGAATGATCTGATATCCCCTGTGCCCAGTCCGAGCCTAGTAGGAATCTCTGCACCTAGCTGGTTCAAGGTATTGCCTGGAGTATCACTGTAGTGCAAAGGGGATCTCTGAAAACTGAAGCAGGGCCCCGAAAGGATGAGTGGATATTTTAGTGAGTCCAGGGAGCAGCATGTGGTAGGACAGAACCGGCTAGTGGGCACTCCTTACTGACTCTCAGGGAATCATTTTAGCTCAATCGAGTAAATGTTGACGCTGTGTGTGGCGTGGAACTTGATCAGGAGGAAAGGCTGCGAGACAGCGAATGGCAAAGCTAATGTTCCTCTCGTCACACCCGCAAAAACCACAGTTGATGGACAGAATGCAGAACAATGTCATACATTCACCCCAGTACAGAGATCTGGGCCTAAATCCATCGTTTTCTCGTCAAACCCAGCATCACCATTATACCACACTGCAATATCCACCATTTTTAAGTTCAAATTCAGCAATTAATATGTTTGTTTTGTAGGTCATTATGCAAGGGTCAATTCAACAGACTACTTCCTTGTTCCCAACATGCAGTCTTCGTTCCACCTTTTTGATGTGCAAATAATGATAGCTGTACTGAATGAAAGTACATACCATATCTGTCCAGGTACGTTGGCTTGCAACAACCTGTACCACCCGGCAGACTTATTGTTCGTTTTCATGACGTGGGATACATTTATAGTTTAGACTCCAAAGGTGTCTACTGCTTACAGTTTTACATCCTGGTAGCTCAGCCCTCTTTGTGGTGTTAGCCTCACTGCATACAGGAGAGGGGACAGAGTCCTTTCCTCCAAGAAGAGGGACCGCCTGACAGTGGCGGCTGCTCGCATTGCTTAGTGGTGTGGCAGGGGAAGTAAAACAATCAAAATGGAAGACATAATTAAAATTACCTGCTGCTCCGACAGCCGCCACCTTGCTCCTCTCTCCCGTTCCTCGACTCCGGCTGCACACTGCGCCGGCTTCCAGATGCCAATCCAGGCGGTTCTCTCATGCTTTGAATAATATTCCCAGCATGAGAGAAGCACCCCCAAAGGGGTATCTCTGCGCTTAGGGCGGTGTGCTGCAGCCAGACCCAAGGGACTCGGAAAAGAAAGGTCTTTAAAAGCTTCCTGAATTGAGAGAGGCTCTGACAATCACGAAGCTGGAGGGGCAATTCGTTCCAGAGAATAGGGGCAAGATGTGAAAATGCTTCGCCACCCTTGCAGCGAGCCTTTTTAATTCTCGGGGTACAAAGAAATAGCTTGGAGCCTGATCGAAGGTGCCGTGGGGGGGGGGGGGGGGGGGGGTTAATGGTAAGTTTGGCAGACAAGTAGGAAGGCCCCAGTCCATTGAGAGGTTTATAAACAGTGCAGCTGATCTTGAATTTCACGCTCTGTCTCACAGGGAGCCAATGGAGTTTGATAAGAAGTGGGATAGAAGCCGTTCTGGGGGAGCATTTGCTACTAGACAAGCGGCTGTGTTCTGTACAACCTGTAATTTGTTTACGGAGGCTTCGATGGCCGAGGCTAGCAGTGCGTTACAATAGTCCAGACGGCTTAATACTAGGGTTTGCATCAATGTTTTTTTAGTGGAAGAAGGCAACAGGGGGAAAACTCTTCTGAGCAAGCTTAGTGTGTGGAAGCAGGTGCCAGCAGTAGTAGTAGCGTGAGCATCGAGTGTGAGGTTCTGGTCGATCCTGATTCCTAAATTATTGACGACTTCTTTAGGAGAAGGGACCGTGCCCAGCTCCTCCGGCCACCATCTGGGAGTCCAGCTTACAGCTGCTCCGCCAAACAGCATGATCTCCGATTTCTTGGCGTTCAGTTGGAGGAAGTTGAGATTGTTCTGAGCGGCCTGGTTTGCCACTCAGACAGTTCCTGGGAGCCTGTGGCGTTTCATCAACACAGCGGGGTTGGAGAAACCTAAGTACGCCTGTCTGTTTGGCCGGCCTAAGACGACCGGTCAAACTGACATGCACACTTAAAAATGCCCACCACTCCTCCCCCTACCATGCCTGCCACACTGGATTGCCTGGCCCTTCCCTGTTGAAGACTCGCGTTGACTGTTCTCAGACATGCAAAAATAAAATGATAAAAAATGCTTCCATGATCAGTTTATTTTTCATCTTTTAGCAGGGGGGGCGGTGATCCTCCACCATTACGAAGGAGCCGTCCCTTCCACTTGAGCTCCTGTGTAAGGGTGTGCTCCATCTAAAACCCCGATGACGAGTGGCATTGTACTGGCGGAGTGGAAATTCCCATAAATACCAGTACAGTGCAATTATGAGTTAACCCCTAAAGAACAGGAAATTTCTGTGACAAACCATATTTACTAGCTGGAATCCCACAAAGAATTCCCAATTCCGTGAGGTTTAACCCACACAATTTACCAAGCAGCAGTATCAACCCAACACTTGAATCAAGGAATCGCTCATTAAGTCTTGCAAGCCGGTGCAGTGAAATGAAAAAGTATTTTATGAATAAATTAATACCAAATTGATAAAAATTGGTCAGTCACTGCAAAAATGTGGAGCTTGAAAGTAGCAGTTCCTTTCTACACTTCTTCATTCTGCATGGACAATCAATGGTAGTTTGCAGGTGCTGCAAGTGGTCGCTGGAGGTTTCCTCCCACTTCAGGAGCACAACACAACTCCAAGCTTCCTCTTACCTTCATTTAGGCCAGTTAGGGATGGATGGAAGTCCAGTTGCTTTTTGGAGGTTGGCACAATTCACAGCTTCCAATATTTTCCTGTGTTCCTAGGAAGGAGACCCTGGCGTGCTTTCCAGTGGCAAGTTCAGACTTTGGCGTGGACACCAAAATTCTCCCACCAGAGTTTTCTTTCCAAATACCAGTTCACAGTGAGTGGGAGTTGGCGCAATAAGGGAAGGTGTGGCGAATGATGAGGAATGTTCTGCACTCCGCGTTGCCCTGGGGGAAGCGCATTCCTGTGAAAAACGGGGCAGCTGCCTTAAAGCGGCTCTGTGTTTTCACAGTGCAGGCAGCACCCACCTGCAGTTATAAAGGGGATTAGAGAGCCCCTTGCAGGTGGGTGCAGTCAGTGCACCTTCCTCGAGAGGGCTGCTCTCACCTTTTAGGTGGCGCACTGTCATTGCGCCCCCTGAGAGCTTCTTTGCCTCTGTGCCACGTCTGTAATACAGCGCGGGAGCAGAAGCAAACGGATTCCCTCAATTGCAAGGGGCACGCCACCATGCAAATGAAGGAACACCCGCTGAAGATAGCTCTGGTTCTTAATGTGTGCCAGCGCTATCGGTATTGCTGAAGGTGCAGCACAACCGTCTGCTGCCCCTTCTGTAATACTAAAGTGCCCCAGCTGCGCGTAAAGTGGGCGCAAATGCCCGTTGCACCCCCGGGGTACTTTGTGTAATACAGCCCCAGAAGGCACCTTTAGGACGACAGTGCCAAACCAGAGGTATACAATCTGCAAGCTCTGTGGAGCATCGAGGACACTCCAAGGAGCGGGCGCTGTCCATCAGTCGCAACCGCGTGGGGGTGTAGCAGGCCTTAGTGACAAACTTACAATGGATGAGCCTGTGCCTCTGAAAGTGCCACCACTGTTAGTGGTAAAAACAATTGGCCCACACCTTGCGGAGTTTATATACATTCATTTCCTTACATGTAAAAAGAACACTGGTGTCTCCTTAACTGGTCTGGTGGCCATGAACCCAGGGCCTCCTAGACAAGAAGGCTTAAACCATATTTCTCTCCACTCTCCCATCCCACCTTCCCTTATCTTCTGAGCTTCAGCTGTAGCTATGGGCCTTGTTTCCACTCCCACTGCGCATTCCTTTTCTATTTGATCTTGGTGCCTACTGGGAACTGGATAACATCTTCACTCCTCCAGTTCTAGGCTGACAGCCCCCGGGGTTCATGTAAAAGGGATCAGGCCTCTCCTTCTACAGCTTCCTCTGGGAAAGAACAGGCCTGCACCTGCAGAAGTGAAAGCAAATACAGTGCATTTAAGTGCAGTTACAAGCACCCGTACAACGCGCCTTACAACTTATATTCACTTTTAAAGGAAACGCATGCACTAAGATGCAGTTAATGATTCCTCAAAGCACAGAGTCAAAATACCAGCAGAACGTAGCAGACAAAAATGAGACGAACAATGCGAAAAGGTGGATTTTTCTACTGTTCCCTACTATTTCCCCTGCCTCCAAACATCCTGCTACCATTGTTCTTGTATTCTGTCAAACATGTCAAACCAGATATTAATAGAACACTACGGATTGGTAATTTGTGATATTAGCACTTTGGAAAAGACCACTCATCCGTTAAGGCGCATGCCCTCGATTCCTGCTATCTTGCCCCCACCTTTCTTCGTTCCTGGTTACTTATTTCTCCTCACAGCTGTTGTTATAGTGCCACAGTATTTTAAGGTGACCTTTTGGTGGCTTAACTCCACCAGTGCTCCTGTCGGCCAACGGCCGTCGCGAGCACCAATTCAGAAGTGCTGCGCATGTCCGTTGGCCGACGCGGTCCCGTCCACTCATTAAAACCGCTGCACCGAGGCGGAATTGCGCTGCGGTTAAGCAATTGAAGCACCACACAAATAACAAACAAATAGCAAGACATGGTCTGCTTCTGCCTCACCTTTCTTAGCTTGTCAGAAGTACTGTCTTTTCCTGAAACCTTTCAATGTACCTGCGCTCCTCCTTGTGCCTGACCCAGCCACTGCCTGGACAGTTAATACCTCACCGCCATTTCCTTACATGTCACTGACTGGGCCCAACCCATCCAGCCTTTCAAAAGCAGCACATTGTTCTGAAATCTTCTACTTTTCAACCTTGAGGCCTGCATGTGTCCAAAAGTGCCCCAGACGTACTGGCTTACAAAGGACTTATGTTCTGAAGACTTCAACATTCCCCAAAACTCTTCCCTGTCTGACTCTGCTCCGGCCCTTCCAGCCTTTCAAATGCTCCATTGTAAGCTGTAGTCTGTTCTTTTGCCTCAAACCCATGTCTTTGCCAGCCTTTGAGGATCCCCGCATGTCTTCACATCTTTCAATTCATCTGCATGTCTTACTACTTGCAGGAGTCCGGAAGAATTTCCTAGACTTGGCAGTGCCATTTATCTCTTGAAAGTGACATTCGTTATGTCTCCTTCATACGTTTCACTGCTAACACACCACACCTATTTTCAATGGGAGATTGAAGCTATCCTGTAAAAGGAAACACTACTAATTTGAATTTCCAAAATCCCATAGCCTCCCACACAGAATCAATGGCAATCATGCCCTGTGCTATGTGGCTCGGTGCTTGTGCTTCTATGCTTTATGGACCCACAGATTAAGTCTCAAACACCTGAATGGAGGGCCTGACTATGGCTCAGTGGCTAACGACGGGCGAAGAGGTTGCTTAGTGCTCTAGTGCCTTAGCACTGTGTATGCGTACTTGCAGAGTGTTGTGTTGAGTGACCTACATCTGTTACCAGCGGGTGACACCATTGTGCTTTTGCATGTCTCTTGAAGGGCCATGGAAAAATCAGCATTTCATATGAGTCAGCCTTGAAAGGCAATGCAAAAGAACACTGCTTAATTTGAGCCAGTGGTTTCCAGTGCTCGGCACCGGGACATGCTTGTGAGCTCCGGCACATATGACAGTCTGCCACATGGTGGCGCTGTCCATCTAATTTAGAGATGCGGACCACAACAGTTGTTTATTTATGTAATATACATTACAAATGGTTAATACCTGCTGCCCAAGCCATTCTTATATCTTTGAGGGCCTGGAATAGTCTGAATTGTCACACTTGTAAGAGTGTGATGGTTAGTAGATATGTTGCTACTGTCATTGGCAGCGCTCGCAGGGGCAATGGGAGGTGCAAGCTGCAGCGGCCTCCTGACGAGGGCCCTGGAATGTTTTTTTTTTTTTTTTTTTACAAAGTCCAGAATCCCTTTTAGCAAGACATATCTGACTTGCCAAGCCATCAATGTATATTGCATTGCATTAGGTTGTACCACAAAGCTCAACTCCACTCCTCTTTCCCATTACCCGCTAATCATAAGGCCCAGGTCACCATGAAATGTCAACTTGGCATTGCGCCCAGCATCCTGATCTACAACAGAAAAGGAGTCTGTGCCCTACAGATTCCACCATTCTCAGAAAAGGAGTCTGTGCCCTGCAGACTCCACCATTCTCAGAAAAGATGTTTGTGCGCTGCAGACTCCACCATTCTCAGAAAAGGTGTCTGTGCCCTGCAGATTCCACCATTCTCAGAAAAGGAGTCTGTGCCCTGCAGACTCCACCATTCTCAGAAAAGGAGTCTGTGTCCTGCAGACTCCACCATTCTCAGAAAAGGGGTCTGAGTCTGTGCCCTGCAGACTCCACCATTCTCAGAAAAGGAGTCTGTGTCCTGCAGACTCCACCATTCTCAGAAAAGGGGTCTGTGACCTGCAGACTCCACCATTCTCAGAAAAGGTGTCTGTGCGCTGCAGACTCCACCATTCTCAGAAAAGGTGTCTGTGCGCCCTGCAGACTCCACCATTCTCAGAAAAGGTGCAGACTCCACCATTCTCAGAAAAGGTGTCTGTGCGCTGCAGACTCCACCATTCTCAGAAAAGGTGCAGACTCTACCATTCTCAGGAAAGGTGTCTGTGCGCTGCAGACTCCACCATTCTGAGAAAAGGTGTTTGTGCGCTGCAGACTCCACCATTCTCAGAAAAGGTGCAGACTCTGCCATTCTCAGAAAAGGTGTCTCTGACCTGCAGACTCCACCATTCTCAGGAAAGGTGTCTGTGCGCTGCAGACTCCACCATTCTCAGAAAAGGTGTTTGTGCGCTGCAGACTCCACCATTCTCAGAAAAGGTGTTTGTGCGCTGCAGACTCCACCATTCGCAGAAAAGGTGCAGACTCTGCCATTCTCAGAAAAGGTGTCTGTGACCTGCAGACTCCACCATTCTCAGGAAAGGTGTCTGTGCGCTGCAGACTCCACCATTCTCAGAAAATGTGTTTGTGCGCTGCAGACTCCACCATTCTCAGAAAAGGTGCAGACTCTGCCATTCTCAGAAAAGGTGTCTGTGACCTGCAGACTCCACCATTCTCAGAAAAGGTGTCTGTGACCTGCAGACTCCACCCTTCTCGAGTGGATCTCAAACTCCAGCCTTGCCTGGGCTAACAGTGAGGTGACCTGGACATCTATCTAGAATAGACGTTCAAGGCCAAGGTCGTCTGCCCTGAAAGTCCATTCCAGGTTGGGGAGGCAGACAATGGGATGGGTCAAAGTGAGGGCTGAGAGGGAGAAATACAACTTGGAGGAGCTGGAAAGAGCGGGATGTGTTTAGTCTCTAACTGTGGGGCTGAGAGAAGGAGACATGTCAGATTGTGAGAATGCATTAGATTGGGGTGGGCACAGGGAGAGTCCTGCTAGGCTGGCGAGGAGTCTGGTGGGATGAGGCTTGTCACACTGGGTTCAGAGTGGAGGAGGCAAGTGAGATTGTGGACTAAAAAAAGGGGGACAGATGAAGTTGGAGGGGTTCGGTGGGAGTGACCTGTCGGGCGTGGGGGCTGGTGGCTGAGGTTAGAGACATGTTAGATTGGACCCCCTTTGACCTCTGGCCTCGCATGTGTGTTCACTCTGTGCATCCGCCACCAGGCGTTCAGCATCCCCCGTTCGGGGCCGAGTCAGGCACGCTGGGCCCAGCCCGAGAGAGAGCTGGATGCAGCTGGCACGGGCTTTAAGAGGACGCCTCTGGCAGCTTCTCCCCTCCCCCGCCTGCAGCTGAATGATAAATATAAAAGAGAAAAAAAATAATAATGCAGTGTGTTGGCCAGGTCTGACAAATGTCTGCGAAATGAGGAGCGGCTCCAATTAGAAGCGGCTCGGAGACTAAGGCCAGCACTTGAACTGTCACTGCAGGCCCTAATTAGCAGCTGGGGGTCAGAGGTCGGCAGCAACTCAGCACTGCTGTCAGTGCAGCCATCAAGTGCAGGGGAGGGGGCGGGGCAGCGAGGCTGTTAGCTGGTGCAGGGGAAGCGGCGGGGCCGACGTGGAGCGCGCGCGAGGCGTGGGGGGGGGGGGGGGGGGGCTGTGGGTGGCGAGGCGGTTGCCAAGTGCAGTCTGTGGGGGCTGGCGGCAGGGTTCTTATAAAGTGCAGGGCATGAAGCTACCATCAAAGGCATGGACTGCGTGCCAGGTGCGAGTCTGGATGCTGCCAAGTGCAGGGGGGGGCAAAGCTGCTATTAACTGCAGGAGGGGTGCAGTGCAGAAAGGGTGGCAGTCCCTGCAGAGGCAATATACCGTACCTTACAAATTACCTGACTTTCATGAAATGGGAACATGTAAAATGCATTGAATGTTCGTGTCTGTGAAGTGGTGGTTGTTCAGTTTCCGAGATCTCTGCCAATGTCTTTTTGGTGTCATGCTTGACCTCTTTGCTGTTACTGGCAACTCTCCTTGAACGATGCACTGTATTTTTCTTCATTTGTAATTCAAAAAGACTTTATTTGATTGCAGAATGTGGAACAGTAGGTGCCCTGGGTGTCTTTACATGAGGGCCAATTTAGGAAAAAGTGCCTTTTTTAAGTCACGCTTGCGAATTCTATCCTCCCTGGGATTGGTGTTTGGTCTTTGTCAGCCAGTTTCCACTTGCTCTATTCACTCCAGCAGCCACAGACTACATATCCCAGCAGCCTCTGCCACTGGGAGGAGACCCGCTTCCTGTTTCCCATCTCCACTGGCCATATCTTCCCACACCGACACCCACATCACGGGACGAGCACGGGCGGTGCCCGGGCAAAAACACGGGACATGGGTGGGCCCGCCTGAGCCCGGATGAGGCTGGGCAGGGCCACTCATCTTTCACCATGGTTCCAGGTAAGTCACACCTCCCTCCTGCCTCGTACCGCCCCCTGCAGAGGTCCATCACCTCTCCCTCCCCCCAGCACCCGGCTCCATACGGCATGGAGACGGCAGCGCATCCATGCAACAGACGCATGCAGAGGGCTCACCACGCACATGCTTGGACCACGCCCAGTGCCTCTACCACACCCTGCACCAGGACCGCAGCCAGCACCAGGACCCCAACCCCCACAAACTGCCACTGCTTCACCGTGGATAATCTTCAAGCCCTGAACACAGGACACCAGGACAACAACAACTATGCCTATGCCTCTTCCAGGACCACTGAAGGCCCTTTCTCCTGCAGGAACTGCTGCTTCACCTGCACCGCCGAGAACACCACCCATCAGCCACACTGTGTCACCCACACCCACCAACAATGCTGACTGCAACAGTTCCGGAAAGATTTGCCGGCTGATCAATGCATGCTCACTCGGAACACATGCTATGGAAATCTGGGACACTCCCCAAATGCAGTCTTCATCTTAGAAACTTGGTTGAACCCTGCATCCGCTGCAGACTTTGCCGTAGCCACCCCCGACGTAAAGACGATTGTACACCAGGACCGATCCAACAGAAACAGTGATGGCATCACCATAATCTACAACGAGAATCTCAAATGCTGTACGACCACAGACAACTCCACCCCCTTCATGGAGAACCTCAACTTCCTACTCCGAACAAACAGCAAAACCACCATCAGAGGCACCCTCACCTACAGAACTCCAGGTCCCGGCCCTATCTTCTGCAACGTCATCCCAGACTTAATAGCCCCTATAGCCACTGAATCAAATGTCTACATCTTCCTAGGAGAACTCAACTTCCACCTTAAGAACACCAAAGATGCAAACACAGCCAACCTCCTAGAACGTATGGCCAACCTCAGGCTCAAACAACTAGTCACCAACCCCACCCACACTGCAGAAAACACGCTCGACCCTAACTTCTCAGTCAGTAAGAGTAAATTACACCCACACGAGCAGCTCACCTGGACCGACCTCCACTGCGTCTACTTCGTCAACTCGAAGCCCCCTAATACACACTACCCACATCGCCAGCGAGACAGGGTGCAGTTGAGCAAAGGTATCGGAGCAACAAAAGGTATCGCCCTCAACTCTATTATATTCCCCGCTAACTGACTCCAGGCAAGCACTGACCCACCCATCTCAAGAAACAAACACAACACCTCAACTGCTTCACGGCAGAACTGAAAAGTAAGAGACATGACTGAAGACCCAAGGAGAGAAGATGGCCCACCAGTAGGACCCTCAAGGACCAAAAACACTTCAAAGTTGCCCCCAACCAATACCATCACCTCTTGAAGAACACCACGAAGACTGCCCTAACCACTCGCATCAAGAACAGCTCCAACAGCAAGGAACTTGTCAACATAGTCAAGGAATTCACCAACCCCTCGGCAATCAAAAACAACATCATACCCTCGCAAGCTCCCTGCTACACCCTCTCTGACTTTTTCCACAACAAAATCAACACCATCTACTAAGACGTCGCACCCAACTCCCACCGAGGACAGTATCAACTGAATCACACCTACCAACGCACTCCCACACCAGCTCACATCGTGGAACATCCTCACTGAGAAGGAAACCGCATCCATCACGAGATTCATCCACTCCTGCGCCCCAGCAGACCCCTGCCCACACCAAATATTCGGCTTTGGCAATCAACCCATGAGCAAATAACTCACCAAGGTCCTCAACTCCTCTATAACCGCAGCCCACTTTCCGCAGAAATGGAAACATGCCGACGTGAAGACGCTGCTGAAGAAGCCTTCTGCTGACCCAGGAGAACCTAAGAACTACCAACCCAGCTCCCTGTTCACTTTCCCAACCAAAGACATAAAGAAATCCCCCAGCATCCAGCTCAACAGACATCTGGAGAACCACAACCTTCTGGACTCCTCCTTATCCAGCTTCAAAGCAAACCACAGCACCAAGACAGCCCTAGTCTCAGCCACGGATGAAATCGGAATGCTGCTAGACTGGAGAAACAGCAGCCCTCACCCACCTTGACTTGTCAGCAGCTTTTGATACTGTATCTCACCACACACTGATCAACAGACTCCACCAGATCAGAATGCAAGAGACATCTCTTAAGTGGATCACATCCTACCTCACAGGAAGAACGCAGAAGACTATACTCCAAACCCCCCTTACTCCTCGCTCCTTAAGAACATCAACTGCGTTGTACATCAAGGCTCATCCCTCAGTCCAACCCTCTTCAACAAATACATGACACACCGGGATGAGGTAGTCAAGAGCCACAGACTCAGCATAATCTACTAAGCTGACGGCACACAACTCCCTGACCAGTGACCCAATGACCACCAATGACAAGTTTGAAAGATGCAGGAAAGACGTGGCCGCCAGGATGAACAACAACTGCCTCAAACACAACACTGACAAGACAGAAGTACTCCTCTTTGGGAAAAGCAAGGATACGCTCTGGAACAACGAATGGTGTCCACCTTAGCTGGGCCCAACCCCTAAACCCACCAAACACACCTGAAACCTCAGCATCATCCTCGACAGCCAGCTATCCACGAAGAAGCAGGTTAGCGCTGTCTCCTCCGCTTGCTTGCTTGCTCACCTTCTGAATGCTCAGGAAGCTCTTCCTATTGCTCCTAACCAACACCAGACGAACAGTCACGTAAGCTCTAATCACCAGCAGACTAGACTACAGCAACTCCATCTTCGTAGAAATCACCATCCAACTCATGACAAAACGCCAGACTATCCATAACACAGCAGCCAGTCTCAGTCTCAACCTCAACCTCCCCAGATGGGCGCACATTACACCTCATCTCAAGAAACTCCATTGGCTACCAGTAACAAAGACATGCCATTTCAAGCTGCTAATTTATGCTTATATCGCACTACACAACAAAGGACCGGCGTACATCAACAATAGAATCAATTTTCAGCAACCTACCAGGAAACTCCACTCCGAATCCCTCTCCCTAGCAGCCACCCAATGAATCCGCCAGACGAACAGTGGAGGTCGCTCCTTTTCCCACCCAGCAGCTAAGGCCTGGAATAACCTCCCCCTGGACCTCGGAGCTTCATCATCGCTCCAGCCATTCAGATAGGACCTCAGGGCCTGGATGTTCAACCAATAGAAGAACAGGTAGAAGGATCTCCCAGTGCCTCAAGACCCTCAAGGGTGATGCAGCCGCGCTCTACAAATTCTGATTGATTGATTCCTAGTTACTTAGTCCGATTTTGGTGATCCTTTATCTGTGATTTGGGGATTTCCACACAGTGAAGTAATCTTTAAAATTACATTTTTTTCCCTGAAATCTGTAGCAATTCAGTTAGACATATGTGCTATTTCTTATTGGTCTTTTTTTATTCTCATGTATATTTGTATGCAGTAATACCACATGACTCCGAATGCAAAGAAAATGCATGGGCTCAGTTAGCTTATTCACCCAACAACGTGGAAAACATGAGAACCTTTGCCACAGAAGTGTTCCATATTCTTGGAGCCCAGCCTGCAGAGCTTCCACCTCCCCATTTCAGTCAGCAAATTATTTTAATCATAGGAGTTGTGTAAACTAGTGGTTGTTAACCTTATGACTTCTGAGGAGCCCCACTTAATCAATCCTAGAATCTGGGACCGCCACTGAATCATTATTGGAATCTTGGGAACCCGGCCAAAACCATTTTGATAATTTGACCAGCAAAACAATATTTAAATGAGAATTCATTAGACAAATACACAAATTGAAGAAATATTTAATTTAATTTACAAACAAATATATAAAATACATTCTAATAGGAAGATTGGAGCTTTTCTAAATTCAATTGAGGCTACCTATTGTCCATACTATAATCTATTTAACGCTCTTGAATTGCTTTCACATATCAATCAGAAGATATCAACTTCATTTTTAGCCAAAAATTTCAAATTCATTGACATTTATTAAAATGTTGTACATTTTGAATTTTATATTTGGTTTCTTTACATCCAAATTATTAACCTGTTAATATTATTTCATTTTCGAAGCTGTTGCGAACACCCTGAGAAGGAATCGCGGACCCCTTGGACCACACTTTAAGAACCGCTGGTCTAGGCGCTATATACAGGGGCTTGAGGTATAAGAGGTTTCGGCATGAGTCGCTCTGTGAGGAAGGTGAAGGGGTTTGAATTGTACTTTAGCTTCAACAGACAAACAGTACCTCTTTTTCAATTTGCTTCTGTAATAGGATTGTGCGGTTTAACATTGAGAATGACTCTTGCTGCTTTGTTTTGAGTGGTTTTGTTCCTGCTCGACGGTGCCATAGCCTCATTAAGATTTAGGTCATCAGAGGACACAATGTCACCAAGCAAACAATATTCCAGTCCTACGCTTTTCTTTTACAAATCAATATGTTCATGTGCTTTAGTTTTAATAGATCTTTTGAAGAGATTCAGAATTACACTTCCCATAATGCATTGGGTTGTTAGATGAATGGTCAGACTAGGTGACATGCACTCATCTGGTAATCTTAACCAAGGTACAAATGGATAACATAGTGAAAACTATAGGCAGCCCTATGCCAGATTTAGAGTTCCACTAGGGGATGTCTGAACTTCGATACCGCTCTGTCTCATCCACCTTGCACTCCGTAGAGTCAGCCACTCCTGAGTATGCAGGGGGAAAGAGGAATCGGGGGAAAGATAGACACCACTGCAAATGGTAGTTCCCTCTGTTGGACCTAGCATAGATTTGTCTCATGCCTTCAAGTCCTGAAGAAGGTAAACAAACATTACTACTTATTTTCCTGAACTTTATAACATACAATATATTTATACACCTTTTAGAGTTGGGTAACGCTCTGCAGCTATGTGTACTTGTTAACAACACAAAATGGTTTGTCTGAAACATGCAATTGGAAATGGTAGACTAAGCCCACAAAGGACTTTTGGTCTAAAAAGTCAGGATAGCTGGATGGTCCACTCTGACTGATCAGAGCCACATCATTTCTATCAGAATCAAGATTACTGCGGGCATGTCCAAGAACAAGGTGAATCCTTATAAGGGAAATTTTAATCTAGAATTAGTAGTAAATCATTTCTGTGCCTTGAAAACAAGCATTGGCCAAGCCAATGGATTGCGCCTTTCAAATTTCAGTGACAAACTGTTGACTTTGCCAGTGGTTGTCTGTAAAGTATTATTAAAAAAGTATAGGAAAAAAAACACAAAATACTATAGGAAAGCAAATATATCCTGCAGCATCTCAAAGCTGTACTATAAATCAGTATTTTCAATCGTTATAAATGGTACTTTTTCGCTGAAGGAATTCAAAACAATAGATTGAATAAGGTTGTGTTAGAATGTAAAGAGGAAAGCTTGCCAAAGCCTAAATTAGATTTCCACATGATTCAGCCATTTAGTCTTCTGTAGAAGCCCAGGGAGAAGATGTATGGGCTTCCGTTAGAAGTGTCATGCTAGGTACACCTTCTGCATTAGAGGTCAGCCGAATAAGTGCAGCAAATTGCCCTTCCCCAAGCGTCATAAAATACTTTCTGTGCCAAATCTTGTGATTTCATGCAATAAGTTAAATTCGGGAGATAACGCAAAAACAAGCTTAATTTCTGTTCTCCATCCACACCCTGGAAAAATAACAATGGTGCTCTGTTTTACAGGCACGCTGGGATGAGTGGGGAGCAACACAGGTCTGAGGATGTGAGAAGCTTTTGAAGTGGGGAAGTTGTACAAGACAAATATAGCTAGAAAACACATGCACCCTGTGGAGTGCTGAATGAAAAAAGAAAAAGCAGTTCCCTAAATGTGAGCAATGGAATAGTGCAAGTCAGCCAATCAAAAGGCTCAGAAAGAGACTGTGCTGCAGTGAGGGACAAACACAAGAAGAGGCAAACAACTGCGAGTCACAAAAAGGTGACCCAATGGTAGACTATGTATGGTCTCGAAACCCACTGTAAGTTCACAAAAGGTCTTTCACAACTTGATAACTTGTGCTTTCTGTTAGGCGAGGCCTAAAACGCAGTACTAGACGGTGTTGTCAGACAGAACATGAGGTCATTAGAGAGTTATGAAATGGTAAACGCGCAACAGCATTGTAGTCTTTACTAACAAAAAGGTGCATGGTTTAAGTGAGGGCTCGCTGCTGGACACTGGTGTCTGATTTCTGACCCTCAGGAGGGATCAGTATAAATTGAGGGACAGTTCTGCTCTCTAACACTGGAGTGGATGAGTTCTCTTGCTGCTCCCCTCTCGCCACCCCTTCATGGAGCCCATATTTTCACCTATTACAGTGTCTGACAGCCCCCTCCACTACCCAAGACAGGAGAATTCTTCACACCAGTGGTTTGTAACCTGTGGGCAGAGGACCCCTGGGTTCGCACACCTACTCTGGGGTCTGCGACTGTTATCAAATTAAACAATATTTGAATGAATACATTAAAATTCATAAAATATATACAAATAAGTAAGCAAAATTTGAAACGTTAATTTTTTTTCTATATTTGATTGTGAATTATGACAATATTTCAGTATTTTGATTATTTGTTTGGCGCATACTTATTTTTGTATTTTTGTGTATTTGTTAAAGTTCAAATCATAGATATTGCTAAGGCCGAGGGTCCCCAGCTTCCAATAATGACTCAGTGGGGGTCTCCGGATTCCAGTAATGATTCAGTGGGGGTATCCACAGAAGTGAAAAGGTTTAAATCCTCTGCTTTAAAAGTAAAAATCTATTGGCTTTGTCAATGGTTGCTTTTGGTTTTTGACTCTTAGCCTTGATCACGTTCTGCTGCTCGAGGGGCATTTCTGTGGAGGCCAGCCCTTCCCTCACGCGCTCTTCACCGGGAACGCACCTCCACTGGCCTTTGGTGGAGAAAGAGTCCCTGGAGTGCTAATTAAAACATTCAGCGGCGTGTCTCCTGCTTACTGCCATTAATTGGGATCTGTCTGCACACACAGCTTGTGCCTTTGATTAATACCGTAAACGTAAGCACTCAACCTTTCCTGCCCTCCCCTCCTGTGCTCTGCTTGGCCCCTGACCCTTGCCGGGCGTCACCTCTGACCTCTTCCCTGAACTTTGCCATTTCATACCTTGATCGTCTGTTTTTTTGATATATGATGCCGATTCCTGTATTGTTGTTTCCTAAATGTGAAGTGCTTGCTGTGTGGGGGCAGCGACGCCCCCCCCCTTCCGCCATCCAGATGACGAGCTGCCCCCATGGACGGTCTCATTTTGCCCCATTGCTCTACCCTTGAAAGGCTCCATGCAGGATGCAGCCCTGCTGTTAATAATGGGTTAACCCTAGTCCATTGACTCCTTCCATTGTCCCGCCCCTTTGAGCTAAGGTGCCCAGATTTTGAGAAGCAAAAACCAGCCAAAGTAAGACATAAAAGTAGGACTAAAGCCTTTAGTCTTATTTCTGCATGTGGCCTCTCCCAGTGAGGGGTTTGGGATGAATATATTTATTTATTTTATTTCTTTATAAAGTTTTATAGAATGCTAGCTAGACCTATATATATATATATATATATATATATATATATATATATATATATATATATATATATATATATATTCACTGAAAAAACCATAGGTTATAGACCATATATAGTTAGGGATTAGCATTTAAAAAACCTTATTTTATTTGCACAAAACCATTGAAATTCCATATATAGTTAGTTGCACTAACTATATATCGCGGACCCGCAATCCACTGCTAATGATGTCACATATTACATCATTCATGACATGGTCAGTGACATCACTGATGACATCACTGATGACATCTCAAATGACATCACTGATGACATCACTGATGACATCACTGATGACAACACCCAGTGACTGTATGTTTCTGTAAAGTTAAAATATGTCTTACATATTGAAGAATGAGTGGATGTATAAGTGTCTGGATGAAGGATTTAGTAGGTGCATGACTGACTGTATGAGAGAATGATTAAATGTGTCTCACTGAGTGTATGGGTTAGTGATTAAAGTGTCTTAATTTGGCAATCATTATTTATGTTGTTCTGTAAACTGCTGCATGTTTAAATCAGTAGCTATATCAGTAACTATATGGGTTATTGAATGGTTGCCCAAGTATTTGTATGGGAGACTGAGTATGTGTGTGGGTGGCTGGGAGGTGTATAACTCTGTGCATAGATGTGTGAGCAGTTGATTCCCTAGGTGTATGGGTTCAAAAGTGCATGTAGAAACAGCTGTATGGACAGTTGACTGTGTGCATGAGTATATTGGTGAGTGAATGGATATCTCAGTGCTACATGTCAAAGTAAGTACATATGTAAAACACACTCCATGTGAGAGTTGACATATATAAATAACTGAACATAAGAGCCAGTGAATGTGTGAGTGGCTGTATGAATCATTGTGAACTTGTATCAAGGATTGTATAAGAGAGTAAATATGTGTTACTATATGTTTGAATAAGTAAGGTGTGTATAACTGTATAGTTGAGGAAATGGAGATGTGATTGATTCTTTGCATGACTGACTAGGTGTGTGAGTAACTCCATGGATGTGTGACAGTCTGTGAGTGCCTGTTTACACTGAGTGTATGTAAGGTTATATTAGAGTCTGAAGATGTATTATCACATAAATGATATCATCAGTGATGTAATCAGTAATGTCAAATGAGATGTCAGTGATGTCATCAGTGATGTCATTTGAGATGTCATCAGTGATGTCATCAGTGATGTCATTTGAGATGTCATCAGTGATGTCATCAGTGATGTCACTGACCATGTCATGAATGATGTAATATGTGACATCATTAGCAGTGGATTGCGGGTCCGCGATATATAGTTAGTGCAACTAACTATATATGGAATTTCAATGGTTTTGTGCAAATAAAATAAGGTTTTTTAAATGCTAATCCCTAACTATATATGGTCTATAACCTATGGTTTTTTCAGTGAATTTTCAAGGTTTTGTAAATGCAAATTCCTAACTATATATGGTCTATAACCTATGGTTTTTTCTGTGAATTTCATTGGTTTTTTAAAAGCTAATATCTATAGCTGTAAAATATATTCTTTATTAAGTGACGTATCACGTAGCCCGTGAGACGCCTCATGATGCATCGCATAACCGTGACGTATCGTCTCTGCAGCGCAAACCAAACCCAAAACGTAAGCGCGCCAGAACACGCTTAAAGATATATATATATTTTTTTAACCTTAATTAGACAAAATCCACACGTGCACATATCACAAACGTTCAAAAAACACAATATGTCGGACTCCCGTTACGCTGCCGGTTAGCTGCCCGGTTAACGTACAAGGAAGCACCTTTACCGCGAAAAATCGCAATTTTTTTTTCTTTTGCCCCGCAGGGAACTTTAATAGCCCCCTCATCAATCCTAGGGGTTCAGGAGGGGTCTGCCTTACCCCTTTCATTCATTTACACCTTTTTTTTTCCACCTCTTGTCTCTCGATCCTACCGAGAGACAAGATGGCGGCCGCTCTGGACTGTTTACAATGTTGACAGCCAATCAGCTACTCCTCAGGATTTTTTTTTTTTTGGGCCCCGCGTGGTTTTATAATATCCCCCTCATCAATCCTATGAGGTCAGAAGGGGTCTACCTTGCCCTCTTTCCTTCATTTCCCCCTTTGTTTTGGTCTCCTCTTGTCTCTTGATCCTACCGAGAGACAAGATGGCGGCCGCTCCGGACTGTTTACAATGTTGACAGCCAATCAGCTACTCCTCAGACTCCCGTTACACTGCCGGTTAGCTTCCCGGTTAGCTGCCCAGTTAGCTGCCCGGTTCGCTTACCAAGACGCGTCTCTACGGCGAAAAAATCGGATTTTTTTTTTTTTTTTTTTTGGGCCCGGCGTGGCTCTATAATATCCCCCTCATCAATCCTAGGGGGTCAGGAGGGGTCTACCTTGCCCCCTTTCCTTCATTTCCCCCTTTGTTTTGGCCTCCTCTTGTCTCTCGATCCTACCGAGAGACAAGATGGCGGCCGCACCGGACTGTTTAGAATGTTGACAGACACCGGAGAGCCAATCAGCTTCGCTTTGTAAAGTTCCGATACGCGAAAGGTTCGCTAACCGGATAGCTGCCCGGAGCGCTGTTACAGATATATATCTTGATTTAAACGTTAATTTCTCAAAATCCACTGAAGCACATATATTGAGACCTAGCAAAGGCACATCGGGCTAACAGTCCCTACAATTTTGCCAAGTTTCGTGGAAATCCATTCAGCCGTTCGGGCTAAAAGTGAGTCCAACCGCCCTATGGAAATTAACATGGGAAAAACGCGTTTTGGGACCCCCCTTTTTTCTCGGCCCCCCCTTGACGAACCCCCCCCAAATTTTCAGGAGCTGCTCAGAAACAAAATGTGCCATTTTCCTGAAAATTTCAGCCGATTCCGTCCACAAACGCCAAAGTTATTAGACATAGAATTTTCAAAAGTCCCATAGGAAAAAAATCCTAACTATATATACCTACTGGCTATCGCCAGTAGGTAATATATATATATATATATATATATATATATATATATATATATATATATATATATATATATATATATATATATATATATATATATATATATATATATATATATATTATATAATATTTTTTTTTTTCATCCCAACCCCTCTCTGGAGTGCAGAGGGTCAGAGTAGATATATGGGTACACATTTACAAGGCTACGTTTTAGAAACATTACCTATGACAGGACCTCCATCTTTGAGCCCCTCCATCCATGTCCCCTCTGCTAGGAGCATGCAGCCACTGACCTCCTGGGCTGCATGAAAGAAACCCATTAATGACTTAAATTATTTTAGACTTTTGAAACGCAGTCCTCTGAAATCTGGGACTGTCCGGGGACATCTGGGACGTCTGGTCACCCTACTTTGAGCTCACCTATGTACCTCCATTCTCTTCCATGGACGTCCAATCACAGAAATGCCAGGGGCAGCAAAGGTGGGATCTTGCATCAAGCTACCCAGCTACCTGCGCAAGAGGCGCATCCTGGCCAGGGTTGTGATTTGCATTCTGGGACTTGTAGTCTTGTTTTTGTAATAGGATGAACAGGAATAAAAAAATGTGGAATCCGAATCCTGAAATGTATGTGTTGCTCTTGCATGGAACTGGTAAACCTCAGAGCTTTGTCTCGGAAGACAGCCTCCCCTTTATTGTTGATGGGGTAAGGGAAGGCCAAGTCACTCTAAATTTCAGAAAGAAATCTGTAATTCCAGAGCGCTAGTCTCCTTCTGTTCCTGTCACTACCTTCATGACACCTGGAACCTGTGATAGGAAGCTCAGAGCCACAGGTAGAAAAAGGCAAGACTCTATGTCATCACTGACACACTTTCCAGGCATGGGCTTTCATGCGACAACCCAGTGCACTCTGGGAGTTGCAGTCTTGGTTTGTTTCTTTTGAACTAAAACACCAGATGGCAGTGATTTGTAGGCTAAAGTGTCAGCACTGGAAACCGGGTCAAGGACGGCCAACTTAATGACTTTGGACTGTCTAGAGCAGATGGAGACAATTTTCACTGAAATGATGAGAGTTTAATGATAGAAAAGTCCATTTTGATGAGAAAATTCGAATCCCATGGTGGCGACCAGCATTGCAATGTTGCCAGTGTGAGCATTACATAGCTGGCAAGCGTCAAGGCACATGTGATGCCTAGTAAATACGGGCATTTAGCACACCCTTGCTTCCTGGGACTTGGCACTTTTTCAGCTATAGTATAGGCTTACACTTCTTAGGAGTGAAAATTAGGATAAATAAAAGGCTTAGGCGTGGTCAAGAAAGACACATGGTGGCCCAGGTTTTTTTTTACCTGTAGCATTTTGCATTCCATTGTTTTTTAACCTATGCTAACCACAAAACTGTAAACTACATGTTCCAGAATGCAATGTGCTGTTGCCTTTAAAAGCAAGGGCTGGTCTAAGCTGTCACACATGACAAAGGGCCACTCTGCAGCCATGCATTACATTTGTTTGGGTACTAATAACTGCTATTTGTGGGATCTAGAAACACTCCACCTCCTTGTGTGTGGCGAATGGATTTTCAGTCTTGTTCCTTCACAGTGAGGAGCCCCCACATGCAGCGAGGGGCGTCGAGCCGGTGGGAATGAATCCATTGCAGCTGCACCGGGCCCGCCCGCTGCCTTAAGGATTTGCCAGTAATGTTTTCGCTGATTACTAACAGAAGCAAATGTAATTTGGAACGTTCCCTCTGGGGTGAGGCGGGCAGTTAAGAGGGAGGCTAATTCGGAAAATCTGTTCCGAGGCGACCCCCGAGAGCTCGGCTCCATCGTTAACGCCATCATGGCGGGATGCCTGCTGCAGGTGGGTCTGGGACCAGCTTGCATACGTGGGGCGGGGGCTGATTCTAGAGGAGAGGGGGAGGGGGGGGGGGAGCGTGGGATCTGTTTCCAGACAGGTGCATAGGCTAACAAGCAGGGCACAAGTCCTATAAACAGAAGTGGGGGGACTGACAATATGCTGTCACGTACTGAACGTGTCCCGGTGTCTGAAAATTACACCTGGTCACGTTCAGCATATTTCTGTGGTAGGGAGGACGGCGTCCACCTTGTGAAAAGAGTGGGGGACACTGTACCTGCGTGTATCCCCGACTCGAGCCCTGCTAACAAGCGACCTCCTGAGGTCAGTGGGGCTGGGGTGAAGTCAGGCTCATGTCCTACAACCTGGGGATTTACCGACAGGGCGGGGCCTCGGAAAGGACAGTAGCCTTGAGTATAGGTTAACTGCTCGTCGGGATACCTCCCGACAGGCCAGAACCCCCAGAAAGCTGGGGTAAATTCAACTTCTGTTTATTAGAACATATGGGGAATATATCAGTTCAGACAATAGATAATAAGCAAAACCTTTCCAGGCAATTACAAGAGTGAGATACGTACATTTCCACATGTCAATTCAAATTGCTCAGGTCATCCAAATGTCCCTCCTGCCCTTTAGTCCCTCTCCCCCGCCCTCCACCACTTCAGGCCTTGTACGTTTCCCATGTGTTCCAGGTTTTTCCCCATTTCTTAGGGCAGCCCCTTGTAAAAAAGGGGTTCCAAAGACAACCAGTAACCAAAGACCCTTTTTATGTTGCCCGGCGGTATCGCCTCTATGACCCACCAATGTTAACCAATGAAGAAGCAGGCGCTGGAGACTGGAAGGCAGGAAACGAGGATTTTATTCTCTCCGGAGGAGAACACATCAATTCAGACAGCAAGTATCGTCACGAGGTGCTCTAACCACATCTCTGAGGCCTGGCCTCTTATACTAGGGTTTATGGCCTTTATTGCACATAACACATTCTCGCAACACTTTAGTATTTGAAAGAACATCCTCGGAATCTCCCCTTCAGGCCCGTTCCCACATACATTTACAGTTGGATTCCCCACCCTGGTCACAACAGGTGATGGTTGTCGCACAGCAGGGCATTCCGCCGATTCACGGAATGCATGGGGTTGATCGGATCTCATAGGGTGGGGGCTTTGATCGGCTCGAGGGTCTTTTGATGGAGAGGGGAAGCTTCCTACTGTACGGGGTAATAAACAGTATCCGCAGGGCCAGGTGGCGGCCTGGGAACAAGGAAGACAAACGGGGACACAGGAAAAGGGGGTTTGCATCAAAAGGATCTGAGGCCATGAAAGGAATGAGGGGAGGTGTCGCGCTGGGAACAGGATGGGATTCCGTGATGAAGCTGCGCTGAAGAGGGGTTTATGACCCAAGGCATGAGAGAGCGGGGGTTGTCAGTGTGCGGGGGGATGCTTGCGAGGTTAAGGGAGAGAGAGACGCGCTGGCTATCAGCGAGGGGCAGGGAGGCCATGGTGTTCAAAATGGCTGCCGCTTACGCGCACGAATGGGCTTGGAAAGGGGCAAGATGGCGCCGATAATGTTGACGTTTTGCAGTCTAATCTTTAACAGTCCTCCCTTTTCAACATATCTTAGCCAACTTGTTTACTCAATGTCAATCTTCATCAAATTCCTAACCTCGGCATCATATATTGCTCTCATATGTTCGTTTCCAAAGTCCACAGTCTTAGGGCAAATACAATTTACACATAATGTACACAGGGGTGGTAGACATTGAATTCCTAAACATAAACCGCATATTACAACCACAGGAATCAGGATAATGGTGAATAGTCTCCAGCCCCAGTTCTTAACGGTGCTCCAGAACCACCCACCCAGCGACCATTCTTCTTGTTCTTGGTGGACTTCTGAAGAGAGTCTATGAAGATGTTCGATGGCCTTGTACACTGAGGGTGAGTTGTCCGGTATGTACGTACAGCAGCTGGACCCAATAATGCGGCATGCCCCACCACGATCCGCAAGAACCACATCCAGGACAAGGCGGTTCTGGAGGGCCACCAAGCGGACCGCTTGAAGTTCAGCGGTGTTGTTAGCAAGGATACCAGCCGTGATGTTCATTGTCGTCTCGACTGCTTGAGTCAGATGTCGGATGGCACGGCTGTTTGCCATCGGGCCCCAGAGGGGGACAAGTCCTTTCATAGCATCGATGAATTGCGCTCCTGTTGAGTCGGCTTGTTCGATGTCCTTGGCTCGTTTTTGTCTGTGATGATTTGCTGGTGCCACATAAGTCGGAGGAAGGATGAAGGAAATGAAACAAGTGCCCCCCCAGCCTTTGGGGAGCCAGGTGTAAGCCTTCGTGCCGCAGACGAAATACATGTTTGGAGATGCCACAAAGGAAGGTGGGTCGGCGGAGTCCAGAGTTCTGGAAAACCGGCAGGCACTGTGGCCTACCAGCTGAGTCCCAAGCCCTTCCATGCACATGTGGCCGGTGACGTTGATGACTGACAGGGCCACAGTCAGAGTGGCAGCCGTTCGTTTTCGCAGGTAGGAGAAGGTGGTTCTGGTTGGATTATTGAACACTTGCATTTCAACTTGTTCTTTAGCAGGGATGTCCAAGTGGATTGTGTTGTTGTTGGTCTGTGGGCAGAAGTGTGTCTTTGTTCTGTTCCGCCAGACCCCGTGGTAGAAATGCGTTACGGTTTTGCTGGAGGTGGCATTGTCCTTAAAGCTTTCTTGCAGAAGCATCAGCCAGGCAAGACAGGAGCCGTGAACTGAGAAAGGTGAAGGGATGAATGGTATCGAGTGTCCAGTGGCGTGGGGTAGCAACCCACAGATCCAACAGTTGGTGGCATTGGTGGCAAGGTTGTGCTGGTGAAGTAGTTGTACGAAGGAGTTATTCCAAAATTCCTTTCGCCTCTCTCTGAGTTGGGGAGAGAGCGAAATCAGATAATGTTCCTTCATGGTGGTAGGCTGGACAGTGGTCAGGAATGTTTCGTGAGCAGGTGCATTTTCTTCCACAATCCAGAGTGTGGTCATGAGGAGAAAGCAGAAGAGGATTGTGATGAAGAGCGCAATAGTCTTTGGGCTATGGAGTCTGTCTGCTTTTGGGTTTCTGCGGTGGGTATTTCCTGTTTCCTTCATCATCTTCTTATTTGGCGCTTCCATCATCTTCTTATCTGGCGCTTCCATCATCTTCAAGGGGCTCGGTAGCGGGCAGAACCACAGACTTTGTTTTGCTTCTCTCCGGGTAACCCTTGGTAGTGTTTAGGTCACCGTTCTGAGATTTAACTCAGTCCGTGGTCTACTTAGCCGAGACTCCCTCCTTTCGACGCAGGAAATACCCTTCTTTCGATGGCACTGTGGGATCAGAGAATTTTGAAAGTTCAAGTGTGTCGGTATCAGGATAGCAGGTTAGTGACGGTCGGTCCTTGTTCAGGAGCTCTTCTTGGTTGTCGATGTTTTCGGTCGAGGTCAGGGTCGAGGAGATCTTCTTACAGTGGTGTGCATGCAGCCAGTTGCGTTTTCCCTCCACCCGTAGTGCTGTTCGGGTGGTGATGAGGACTTGCCAGGGGCCCGTCCACCGGGGTTCCAGACTCTTGGCACGCTGGAAATTCCGGATCAGGACGAAATCCCCAGGCTGAATGGTGTGTCCGGGACCCCTGGAAGTGTCAGGGATGGCATGCAGCACCTGTTGATGGATAACAGACAGCGTTTTAGTCAACTGACATAAGTAATCAGACATTAGGACGTCCGGGACGTCATGAATGGAAGTTGGTTTCGGTGCAGACCAGACATTCATAGGCCGGCCGAAAACAACCTCGTATGGCGTCAAGTGGTGTTTGGTGGGGGTGGAACGCATTGAAAGCAATGCCAGGGGGAGTGCGTCTGGCCATTTCAGTCCTGTGGTAGCTACTATCTTGGCCAATTTTAGTTTCAGTGTGGCGTTATGTCGTTCAACTAGTCCAGCAGATTGGGGGTGGAAGACTGCGTGGAACTTTTGTTTTACACCCAACCCCTTCAAAATGAGTTGGATAACTTCGGCTACGAAGTGGGGGCCATTGTCGCTCCACAAAATTCGACAAAGGCCGTAACGGGGGAAAAACTCCTTTAACAGTACCTTTGCTGTGGCCATAGCAGTGTTGTCACGGGTTGGATATGCTTCCACCCATTTGCTAAATGCGCATACCACCACAAGTACATATTTCAGGCCTTGACATCTGTCCAGTTGGATGTAGTCCATCTGCAGGACTTCAAACGGGTGATTCGGGACCCCAAACCCTCCCCGGGGTACTACAGTTCCTTTCCCGGGATTGTGTTGCAGGCATATCAAACATTGTTGGACCAGGCGTTTGGCGGACTCTGTGATCTTATCATTGTGCCAAACTCTGGAGACAAGTTCAATCATGGGGGCTGATCCTATGTGGGCAGGGGAATGTGCCATAGTCAGTATGGGAATCAGATATGAGTCGGGTAACAACCATTTGTTTGTGTCTTTTGTTCGCCAGCAGCCTTCGTCATCTTTCAATCCCACCCGTGTCCATTCAGTCAGTTCGTGTTGTGTGCTAGCCATTTGAATGTCTCTGATAGTGTCCCTAGCGTCAGACCATTTTTCTGCTTGTGACCTGGTCACGTACATGCGTGCTGTCGTCCTATTTTCAGCTGTCGTTCGGGCAGTGAGGTCGGCTAGTGCATTTCCCTGTCCAATAATGTCTGTCACCTTTTTGTGTGCCTGGCATTTGATGACTGCAAGCTTTTTGGGGAGAAGGACGGCTTCGATCAAGGCGGAGACTAGATCCCCGTGCAAAATGGGGGTGCCGTGTGAGGTCAAGAATCCCCTCTCCCTCCAAAGGAGCCCAAAATGGTGAACCACCCCAAAGGCATACTGGCTGTCGGTGTAAATGTTTGCTGTGGTTCCTGCTGCTAGAATACAGGCTCGTGTCAGGGCAATCAGTTCCGCTGCCTGGGCAGATCGTTGCGTTATGCGGGCTGTCTCGACTACAGTTCGAGCCGTGGTGACTGCATAGGCAGCTGAAGTGGTGCCATCGGGGAGTTTGATACAAGAACCGTCCACCCACAGCTCTCCGTCGGGGTCGGGGAAGGCCGTGTCTCTGAGGTCAACCCTACTTCTGGTCTGTTCATCTGTGAGGGTCACACAGTCGTGTACAGGGTGCGCATTGGGATCGTTTTCTGGTAAGGGCAGCAGGGTTGCTGGGTTCAGTGTGGTGCATCTCTTCAGGGTGATGTGGGGTGCGAGCAGAGTCAGTTCGTATCCTGTCAGTCGTGCACTCGTCAGGTGTTGCGTTTTGGTTTGGTTTAGGAGGGTGTCAACTGCATGGGGTACCAGTACTGTGAGGGAATTCGAGAGCACGATCCCCTCACTCTGTCGGATAGAGATCGCAGCAGCAGCTACGGCTCGAAGGCAAGCAGGCAGAGCTCTGGCTACAGGGTCAAGAGTGGCTGAGAAGTAAGCGCATGGTCGTTGCTTTGAGCCGATGGACTGGGTCAGGACAGATAAAGCGCACCCCTCCCTTTCATGGGTGTAAAGGGAGAAGGGCTTTGTGTAATCGGGGGTACCCAACACAGGGGCCGAGCAGAGGGCATCTCGTAGTTGCATGAAAGAAGCCTGACACTCAGGGGTCCAAGGGAGTGGGAGAGGGATGTCCTTTGCTAGCAATGAAAGCAGTGGTTTTACTACAAGGCTAAAGTTGGGTAACCACTGTCGGCAGAAGGAGGTGAGGCCTAGTAGGGAGCGGACCTGTTTCTGGGTCTTAGGGACGGGGGTGTCGAGAATGGTTTGGATCCGGTCAGGAGTCAATTTCCTTCCGTCTTTGGACAAAAGGTGACCTAGGTAAGTGACCTGGGGTTGGCAGAATTGCAACTTCTTCTTAGAGACCTTGTGGCCATTTTCTGCGAGGAAATGCAGGAGTTGAATGGTGGCTGTGACAGCTAGTGGAGTGGTGTCGGCTGCCAAGAGGATGTCATCGACATATTGTACTAACACCACTCCATCGGGTAACTGGACTTGATCCAGTTGTCTCTTGAGGGCCTGGCTGTAGATGCTAGGGCTTTCTGTGTAGCCCTGGGGTGCTCGGCAGAACCTATATGAACGGGCTTTTAGGGTAAAACCGAAGAGATATCGGCTGTCTGGGTGGATGGGGATGGAAAAGAATGCGTTTTTGAGGTCAATGACAGTGAAGGTGGTGGCAGTGGAGGGAATCAAAGTCAGGATGGTGGTAATGTCCGAGACCACAGGGTACTGGGGTACCACCACTTTGTTGATCTCTCGAAGGTCAATGATGAAGCGGTATGCTTTCTCATCTCCTTCTCCCTGTTTCTTAATGATGGGCAAGATTGGGCTGTTGCAAACGTTGCTAACTACTTCCTCTACCACTCCTGCGTCTATCAGTGATTGGATGATTTCTACCAATGCCTTCTCGCCCTCGGGCGATATCCGATATTGTGGAAGTTTTGGGAGTGTTGCATCTGGTCGAACAGTGATGTGCACTGGGTCAATCATCATGCGCCCTACATCCGAATCCGTTTTGGCCCACAGATACGGAGGCAGAGTGTCAAGCAGGGAAGTGTCAGCGTCGGTGATGGAAAACATGTGTCTGGGGGGGCAATGTCTAAGCAGAATAGGATTGTCGTAAAGGAAAACTCGGACTCCATCTTGAGAACATCTGATCGTTGCTCGGAAGTGTTTCAATAAGTCGAGTCCCATGATTGCGTCAGGGCTATTGGAGGAAAGCAAAAACGTAGTGTCAGTGGTGTTGTTTTCTAAGTCAAAGAGGATTGGGGCGGACAAAGGGTTAGTGGAGGGCGTCCCATCGAAACCTGTCGATGTTATTAGTAAGCCAGACAAGGGTGCCCTTGGAATCAGTCGTTTAGATAATGCACTACGTGTTGCGCCAGTGTCTACCAGGAATGGTGACTTTGTACCCAAGACCTTAGCAGTGACATAAGGGCCTTGCTGGTCAACATGGAGCTCGACTGGATCCCTCCCTTGCCCTAGGCAGTCCTATGCAAAGTCATGAACATCATCGTAGTCAGATTGCTGGCATTGGTTCTGTCGGGGTCGATCAAATGTGTTTGGCCTACTTGATCTATCATTAGTTGCGTTGTTTGGGGGCCCTCGCTGTGGTCCCCTATTTCTTGGTTCGTTTGCTGAATCTCTAGGATCTCTATTTCTGGTGAGTTCCAAAAGGACCGGGCACTGAGATTTCCAGTGGCCCGATCCTTTACAGAAGGCACACTGGTCCTCTCTAATGTCTGTACGTCCAATGTGGGGAGTTGAAGCACGGTCTTTGGGAGGTGCCGTTTTAGGGACGTTCATCTGAGGGTTTCCCCGGTATTGGTCTCGTCCCAGAGTCACCCCTTGCAGTTGTGCTATCATCACCCTCTCCTTTAATTCTTTCTTCTTCCTCTCTGTTGTTCTATCGTTTTCGTTTTTCTGATGTTCATAATATTGGGCCATCTGGAGGATAGCCGTAGGTTTGGAGGCTGCCCAACTACTTTCGCTGGCCTGCAGTTTCTGTGAGACCTCCGGTGATAAGCCCTTTACGTAATTCTGGACAAACAGATGGTGTCCGGTTGCAGTGGTCAGGTCCTGGCTGCTGTAATCGGAGAACACCGTTTCAAACCGGGAGAAGTATTCCGATACATCCTCCTGAGGTTTCTGGCGACAAGCCGTTACTATCGACCAGTCCACTTTCTTTTCCGGGATCAGGGTTTTTAATTTCTGCACGATTTTATCCGGGAGGTCTAAAATGGCTTTCAAAGGTTTTTGTCCGGGTTCTCGTTGTCTGTCTATGCCATCAAGTTGTGACCAGTTATGTCCAAACAGCTCAGAGTGGTCGACTTTCCGGATTTGCTTCCACACATCAGCTGGTAGACATAACCCGAAAAACAAATCGATGTCAGCTAGAGTCATAATCGTCGATCCTAGGGCCGTACCTAACTCAGTATAGAAGGCAGTGGGGTTTTTACGTAGGTCAGGCAGAGATTTCCGGAAGGTCAGAATCTCTTGCCGGTCCCATGGTTGGTAGACCCAATTGTACACTACCCTTCCCTTTGCATCTTTGTTGTTTGCGTCATCGTGAGTCCCTTCACCTCGTGGAGGAACCCAGTAAGGGGCAGCCTCTCGTATCGGCATCATAGTGTTAGGTCGTTCAGTTTGTGGGTCGGTTGCTACGGATGTAGTGGATTCGACTTTCGGCTTTTGTTCAGTGAGGTGGCGGAAAACCTCAAGCGTACGCGTAAGGAGGTCCGCCACATCACTCTCACTCTCATCCCCGATATCAACCTTCCGGTACAGAGTCGTTAGGCTCTGTGGACCTTTTTCTTGATATCGGTCCTCGTATGCGTTTAAGACGTGGTAACACAGTTGTACAGTA
This sequence comes from Lissotriton vulgaris, assembly GCF_964263255.1. Lineage (NCBI taxonomy): Eukaryota > Metazoa > Chordata > Amphibia > Caudata > Salamandridae > Lissotriton > Lissotriton vulgaris. The sequence goes on along the minus strand of NC_141700.1, from coordinate 677,236,963 downwards.
AAGTGTCGTCTGTGACTCCCAGTATAAGAATTAAACACATCCGTGACGGACTCTTCATCCTCCCTCTTCTCTACCAGTATCTTTGCTATCTTGTCGACCCCTGCTCGTTCGTGTTTGCTTAGTCTATATGCTCTAGCAGGACCAACCCTTCGGGCTTCTGGGTCGCCCAGCGTTGTCGTTTGCGTAGCATCTAATACAAGGAGTTCAGCCGGCACGGAGGCCATGGGGGCTGAAGCCGTGGTGCTACTCTCGCTGGTACCTGGGGATAGTGGGTGCTGGGCTAAGGGTTGGGAAGGGGCATATGGAGGGGGCATGTGGATGATCGGAGGACCTAGCAGCAGATCATCGTTGGTTCGCTGTTTTGAGTGTAATTCAGGGTAGAGCGTGGAGGGTGTTCTAACCAGACACTGGCTTGATGTTTCTATCTCTAGCTTCTGTTTGGTATCCTCTCTTTCTTTTATCTCTTTCTCTAGTTTCTGGGCCGCTAGGTGGGCTGCTTTCCGCAGCTCTTTTCCCAACCTACTCTCAGTTCTCTTTTTGCGTTGTTCGGCTTCTTTTCGCCACATGCCGAAGCTGTCAAGCATAGTGGACGTCGTCTTGTTTTTACCAAGGGCTGTTTCTAGTGCGATTATTCTATCATTTTCGAAGGATCCTATCAGTGGCCACTGACTTTCTCGATCCTTTTTCGTATATTTATGCCACAGCTGGCTATAGGCTATAGCGACTAATCCATGCTTCGTGAACATGTCCTTATTAGGGGTGCCTTCCAGCGGAGCCAGATGGTTCATCTCTAATAAGCGGTCCGGGCTAAACAGGCTACTAACCAGTGGGGAGAAGACAGGCATGACGGATCACAATGGGATAATAGTCAGCACTACCTATCTTATCACTGCGTGCAAAGACTAGACAGAATATTTCTATTCTACGTTGTTTGCACGTAGTGAATACCTCATGAACCAATCTTGAGCAATCAATGTTAGGTCAAAAATAAAAAATCAATATGGTCAATGGGGAGAATAAGTAAGCTCGCAAAGGTTCGCGTCACCTACCCTTTCACTATCTGTAAAGAGGGGACCTATTTTTCCCTGTTTGCAGACAGAGAATCTCCAGAAAACAATCTATAACAGTTAATCAATGGGGGGAAGGGGCAATTGTTCAGTGGGGGAGAAAGATAGGTCCGACGGGTGCGTACCTATCCTTCGCTGTTTATAAAGGGAGAGCCTGTTGTTTCTCCGTTTGCAGACAGCGAATCTCCAATAAATTAACAAAAAGTAATACTAGTATTCTCTCAACAATTATCAATCAATTTCAATTATCTATCACTTTCGCAATTCGTCGTGTTTACACGACCTTACCCGGACCGCATGGACAGTTTCTTGTCTTCCGAATCCAGCGCCCGATCGTCCTCTTCTCTTCGTACTTCTCGTGGCACTCCTGATGGTTCCCAGTCAGGACCGCAGATCACTCGAGAGAGGTCTGTTCGGAACCAGTGAAGTTCGGATGATCGGCTGTCAGACGAGGGTCTATCGGACAGGGTACCTTCCGATCGTTGCAGTCGTTCACTCTGTCGTCAGGACCTCTCCCACTGGATCCACGAGTCGCTGATGGGCCCCACGTTTGGGACGCCAATTGTAAAAAAGGGGTTCCAAAGACAACCAGTAACCAAAGACCCTTTTTATGTTGCCCGGCGGTATCGCCTCTATGACCCACCAATGTTAACCAATGAAGAAGCAGGCGCTGGAGACTGGAAGGCAGGAAACGAGGATTTTATTCTCTCCGGAGGAGAACACATCAATTCAGACAGCAAGTATCGTCACGAGGTGCTCTAACCACATCTCTGAGGCCTGGCCTCTTATACTAGGGTTTATGGCCTTTATTGCACATAACACATTCTCGCAACACTTTAGTATTTGAAAGAACATCCTCGGAATCTCCCCTTCAGGCCCGTTCCCACATACATTTACAGTTGGATTCCCCACCCTGGTCACAACAGGTGATGGTTGTCGCACAGCAGGGCATTCCGCCGATTCACGGAATGCATGGGGTTGATCGGATCTCATAGGGTGGGGGCTTTGATCGGCTCGAGGGTCTTTTGATGGAGAGGGGAAGCTTCCTACTGTACGGGGTAATAAACAGTATCCGCAGGGCCAGGTGGCGGCCTGGGAACAAGGAAGACAAACGGGGACACAGGAAAAGGGGGTTTGCATCAAAAGGATCTGAGGCCATGAAAGGAATGAGGGGAGGTGTCGCGCTGGGAACAGGATGGGATTCCGTGATGAAGCTGAGCTGAAGAGGGGTTTATGACCCAAGGCATGAGAGAGCGGGGGTTGTCAGTGTGCGGGGGGATGCTTGCAAGGTTAAGGGAGAGAGAGACGCGCTGGCTATCAGCGAGGGGCAGGGAGGCCATGGTGTTCAAAATGGCTGCCGCTTACGCGCACGAATGGGCTTGGAAAGGGGCAAGATGGCGCCGATAATGTTGACGTTTTGCAGTCTAATCTTTAACACCCTGCTCTTATAGGTCAATCATACTTGATACTAATGCCATGGCCTTCATGTAAGGGCATATGCAACTGCTCTACACTGTTCATGGGGGCAGGATAAGCTGCTTACGCTGTTCTATACCACATTACCATGGGTAACGGTGCCATCTTGTTTTCAGATGGAGGCTTTCTGATAAACCAGTGCAGTTTGAGAGCAGTGGCCTTCCTTCCACCAATCATATTGGCGTGCATGAAAACAAAAGCCTAGGCCTGGCACAACTGTTTCCCAGTGACATGGAGTAAGCTATTGTTAGTGCAGAAACTGCAGTTACATTGGGCCCTTGGTTGTCAGGGGCCCACAACACCCAATTACCCAGCTGTGGGCAGGCAGACTTATTTTCCCTGCTTGTGTGTAGTGTTCTGCTGCCGTTGCTAGAGTGGCGCCTCTTCCGCTATGTCGGAGGAGAGTCGCCCGCAAGAAAATAAAATGATAATAACGCCAGGCTATTAATATTTTGTTTTTCCCTAGCGATCTCCAGGTGGAGCAGAGTGTGGCTGGGCTGCCCACAGAGCATGGGAGGAGTTCCGGCACTCCCCAAGTGCGCATGACTGCTTGGCCGGCCGTCTTGGGTCAATCAAACAGTCCTGCGCACTGTGCATGTTCTCGGCCAGGCTGTAATATACAGCCTCGTGAGGAACATCCCCAGCCTCCCATTCCCCATCTGAGTGCCAAGCAACGACGCACAGACCTATCACAACACTGCTATCAGAAGCATTGTGATTGGCTACAGGAATCTGGAAGCCTGGGTGCTTCCTGTTCCTTTGTCTGCAAGAAGGATGGAGGAGATGCGACCTCCGTTAAGGTATTTTTTTTTTTCTGTTTCTCTCTTTTTTTTTTTTTACCCGCCCCACCACTGGTGCCTCTTAGCAGCCGCTACTGCCTTGCTAATACCTGACACTAGTCACAACAATAACAATACTTCCATGCTCATTGTATAAGGTCCAAAAGCCCCAAATTTTGCTTTGTAGGAATCTGAATGAGACTGAACTGCTGTGTGTGGTGTCTGTGTGGCACCATACACAGCCACATGAACAAGGGCCAAGATGGTGGTCTTGATAAAATGGCTGCTATTCTGCGTTCTGTAGTGTGTGCTCAATTTTACACGGTGCATAAGTGAGTAGTTCATCCTGTCCAGGTATTTTCTTTGCATTCCGTGGCTTCTAGTAATATTTATCTCATTATAAAATCAGCACTGCAAGTACGAGAACTCAAAGAAAATATATTAACTAAACGAGCTACTGACTTATGGGCATGGGAAGTGGGTGCCCTTCTCCCGGAGAGCATAAGTTGCTACCCTGTACTGTCTAATAAGAAGCATTGATTTGTTTATGGTGTTTTAGGTATCAAAGTATTTCTTTTTAATGTTCTGTAATGCCCTGTTATATTCTGTCAAAATAGGTTTTGTTGCTTTTAATTTAGTGTTTGCAGTAGATTGTTGGTGCATGGTTGTTCTAAGTCTTTAAGTTTTACGTTTTGCTGATACTAGGATATTTTTTTGTATTTGCCATTTTTATGTGTTTGTTTTGTGATTATTTACCTCTTGCTCACTTGGAATGTTAGTTATACTTTACTTCCTGTTTGTTTTTATGACGTGTATTTTCTTGTAGTATTTTTGTGTCGAGTTAGAACAGTTTGCAGATTAGTACTCACCTTTAAAAGATCGTTCAAATATTTAAGGCAGTCACTCTCCAATATTCCATTGTTTAGTTCAAGTTCCCATTCACTTTTGTGTGTAAGCAATAGTGTTATCACAACCAGGATTCCGATAGTGATTAGAAATCAGAGTACTTTTGCTGTCAATCTTTGTATTTATGAAGATAACTTGAAGAACAGTCAAAGTTCTCAATTGAAGATGGCAAATGGTATGTTTACTTCATCTGAGCGTTTCTCCAGGGTTTATATATTTCCATAAGAGATCATACTTTTTGTTTCATAAAAAGAGATACATTTTTAATTTTGAGGTATTATTTGTTTTATCAAGCTTATACTGTGATTTATACAGCTTTACAAAACAGAGAAATTCATTTTGTGAGAGAATTTCGGAAATATCCCATATAGTAACGTCTATTAGTAGTCAACTGTTATATTTTTCATATGTACTTTGAACATATGATTGCCACAGCTCCTACGGGGTGTACAAAAATATGGGGGCCTTTATTTAATACCAAAAAGAAGGTTGAGAATGCTAAATCTGTTATTGTCTGTTTTCAATATAAACCTCTTCTGGGTTGTAGTTCATGTTGGGTTTGTACCAGAGGTAAGGTTGGTGCTGAGTAAAAGCACAGTGATACGCCCTCATATTTGTAAACCAATTCCATCTTTTTGAAACTAAATATTCGGTTTGTTCAATATCAGTCATGATTTGTTAGGGTGCCAGAGGACGATTGTCATTTCCAATTCCAGTTTAAAATAGAGATTGTTATTCCCCCAAATTACATACATTTAGTAATATTTGAAGAATAATCAGTGAAACGCTTATCTCTTTTTTATTAATCTTTTGCCCATAGTCAGTGGCATAGCTAAACTATGTGCCGCCTGTGGCGGTCCCTGCATTTTCCTCTCGCAGCAGCCATATGTAAGAGTGGGAGGAGGCTGGCGAGTACTGCGATGACTGCACCGCGAAGGCCGCAGGAAAGACCTGGGGGGCAAGGGGGGGGATGCTGCCAACCCCAAAACTTGTGCCGCCCTGGGCAGACTGCCCCCCATCCCTCCTCACCAACCCTTGCTTTGCCACTGCCCATAGTCCTAAAATAGGTTTGTGTAATTGTTGAAGCTTCAGGGGGTGCTAATAACAACAAACAGTCTACATTCATATGTGTATACAACTCGCTGTCGTTACAAACTGATAGGGGAAATCAGTGCTATTGAAAACAGTATCTTGAATGTTGATATAAAACTCACTATTGAGAACATTTTTTTTTTTTTAACTATCACAAATTGGCCACTTCCAGGAAAAGAGCAACCACTGTGGTTGGAAAAGGAATTATGTTAGTAACAAAAATTAGTGTTGCAAAACTGAAAATATACTACTGAACCTCATTCTGACGCGTAGTTTCAGTCAGTATGATTTTTTTTTGCCATGGTATGGAAGAACATCTTAGAGCTATGTGACTTTCTAAAATGGAGCAACAATAATCTGCATTATCTATGAAAGTTCATTATAAAACCCCAAGATCTCATTTGACGAATTCCAAAGTCTGCAATGTCCCAAATGATCTGTATCCCTCCCTTTATGACTCTTTACCTCTGAAACGGAGGCGGTATGTCCTGAATATTCTGTTAGTTGGTTTACATATAAGAACACATCAGTAAAAAAAAAAAGGAAACCAGAATCTGCAACTTTTAGTGTCAAATGGCAGTTTTAATTGCAAATTAATCTTTTAGGTTATTGTGACTATATAGGAAATAATTGTTTCCTCCGAGACCAACATAGTTTTATTTTCTGTGTCGGAGTTTGCTTTATTCTCACTTTGGTATGTGTTTCGAATGGTTTAAAATGAACCTTTAAAGAAAGAATTATGAATGCATATTTTTTTATCTGTATTCTCTGGGATCCAGAGAATGCAGTGTAACGCAGTGTCACTTGACAGTGCCTCCAACCTTTGTCAATACTTTTAAATCCAATATTTGTTTCTAATGTACAAAACATAGACGCGGCACTCTCTGGTACTGCATTGATGTTTACTTACAATCCATGGTGAGCTAAAGTGCCAGCGTGCATCAGCCTCAATCGACCTTGCTCACACTGTAAATAAGCATCACTGGTGTGCCTGAAGGAGGAGGCTCACCAACAACTTATTTTGCACTTTACAAACAAATATTAGTTTTCAGTATATAGATATACTCACACAAAAAACAAAGGTTAAAGGGACTTTATATTTTGATTAAATTGTCAGTTAAAACATATGGTTTTAACCCCTTAAGTGCTGATGACGGAACCGCTCCGTCATCAGCTGCGGGTGCGCTGTGCTGATGACGGAGCGGTTCCGTCATGGCCCGCCCGCTGCTCATGCGCGGCGCGAATTCCGCGCCTGCGCTGAGCGTTCTATTGAGCGGGGCGGGCCATGACAGACCCGCTCCGTCATAAGCACAGCGCCACCGACGCTGGTGACGGAGCAGTTCCGTCACCAGCATGCGGCCGCCGCGCGGCCGCCCCGCCCCCTTAGCACTGCGGTGGAATAGCCGCCGCAGTGAAGGGGTTAAAGAAACAAAACCACTGAAATTCAACAGTTATCGCTATCTCAAGTAACAATAACTTGTCCCGTAAAGTAGCAATAACTTGCACTCCCGCCACGCACAGTGTTGTCAATAAGGTCATAGAACAGGTCACAAGTGATGTAATATGTGAGGTAATTAGAAGTGTCTGGCTAGGGCACGAGTTATAGTTACTTTAGGGCACGAGTTACAGATACGTAAGAATTATTACTGGTAAATTTCAGTGGTTTTCTGTATTTAAAACATGTGTTTTAACTGACATTTTCACCTAACTATAACCTCCTTTTTAACCTTTATTTTTTTCAGTGAATTTCTAAGATATTTTTTTTAATATTTAACTGCTACTATAATCTTTGCTTTTTCGGTGAATTTCTAGGGCTTTTTTTTTAAAGTAAATCCCTGTCAATAAATAAGAGGCAGGCCAATTGGTTTTGTCACAGAGTTATTGCAATGTCTGTGAATAATCATTTAAATAAAGCATTTGTAATTAAAACAACATTACACATTTGCCAGAGTATTTCTTTTAAACTCTTCAAGCAACATATTGCAGCCATAAACCCAACCACTAGGGGTCCCTGCATTTCCAAGCTTAAGAGCAAACCCTCCTGTTTTGGGAATACTTAAAAAAAAATCAACTTTTTTGGGGGTCATGTTATGTAGACCCCAGAAAAGTTTGTTTTTGTAGGTATTTCTGGGAGGCTGCAGTACTCCCTGCAGCCCCCACAACAGTTAAACAATATGCTGCTGGTGTTCCTTAGCAGATGAAGGCACCACCATGCATCCAAATATATTTAAATAAGCCCACAAATGGCATTATTAGGTGTGCCTTCTCCGAGCAGAAAATAATAAATGAGCAGTTCCGGACACTCATTTATTATTTTTTCTTTTTGGGGAGTTTATTTTTATATTTGTGGTGCCCCGCTGCCCACCCCGGGCGCCCACATCTTTTAAATAACTTGGGGGATATCAACACTATGCACAGCAATAGGACAGCTGTAGTCTGATGTGACAACCGTTGGTAGAACTTGACCAATACGAAATGATCTAGATTATCCGAAGAGACCAAAATCTTGCTCTGAAGAAGTCTGCTGTAACATCAACAGCTTGAGACGAAACACGTGTTGGCAAGGGGCTAATATAACTAATCAAGGAATAAAAAGAACTCTTAAAACTGCGATCTCAACTCATTTCTGTGTGCCTAGAGAACAGTAATGATAGTTTCGGAACCTTTCTGATTGAGGAAGAATGGATGGGTCTTCCTCCTCCGGAGCACCAGATAACTCTTGGACTTTGGCTTAAATTTGATTGTGACATCTTGTCTATATGTATTTGGTAGAGTGTGCCAGACATCACATTGTATTGTATGAAACAATTTGTTTAGCTGTATTTGCTATTTTCTCACTGTAGAGGCAGCTTTTCAAGTGGAACGGGGGATGCAGAGTGACAAGTGTGTAGCTTGGTGCATACCACCTCACAAAAGGTTACTTGTTAAGTATTGTCTTCCACAAGTGTAGCTCAGCTGCATAAGCGCTCTGTGTCACATGTTACCCCTCTAGTCAGTCATCTGCATCCAGTTTGAATTGTTGATTTTCTTCTATGTAAGCACAGGGTTGCAAATCCAGAGCGACCAGTTGTAGCACATGACCTGCGGCTTTTTGACAGCTGCTGAATCATGAAGTTTGCATGCACCTGTTGCAGCACTCAGCTAGATAACCCAAGAAGCAAAGCCACAGCTGGCAATTGGCATCATTTCACAGGATACAGGCAGTGCTTAATTTGTCCAATAAAGAAATTGCCTGCCTCTGCTCTCGTCAGGACGCCACGGTTGCTTGCACCACACATTACCCCTGCCATGCTGCCAATGATAGTAACAACACAACTACTAATCATCACACTCCTACAAGTGTGACAATTAGGACTATTTCAGGACCCCCAAAGCTATGAGAATGGCTTGGGTGGCTGGTAATAATTATTAATTCAATATACATTAGAAATTACTAACTGTTGTGATCATCTATAAATTAGTGTGACAGCACAACCTTTTGGCAGACTGTCAGAAGCATCAGTGTTGACAATTAAGTGCTGGTGCAGAGCACCAGACACCACCAGCTCAAATTAAGCACTGGATATAGCCATTCATTGCTATCTGAGCCAACAGACTGTTTCATTTTTGTATCTATAGTTTTGCTCTTACCATTATCATATATATTAAAAAAACTACAGTATGAAAAGAGCCAGGTGCGGCTGTGCAGGTAAGAGGAGTGGGGCCAGGTTGGGAGCGGGAGGGGGGGGGATTCGACAGCCGACTGCGAGGGAAAATTAAATAAATAATTCAAAAAGCCAGCCCTGGCTGAAAGTCTACTAGATAACATTAGGCACCTGAACAAAGCATGGCATCATATTGAATTATTTTTTGTGGGATATCAAAAGTAATGCTCAGTTACTTACCAGTAAATTTAATTATGTAGAATCCCTACTGTCCTCGTCAAAGTCATTTTTTATGAGGTGAACTCCGCCTTAACCAAGAGAAAAAAACTGAAATTGGTGGGGTGACCCCACCTACCTTAGGGTAGTACACCCTGTCTCTTGCCCACATCAGTTCCTGCCAATACCAAGCGATAATGAAGCCAACTGGCAGGGAGAGTCATAATGACTGTGACGAGGACTGTAGGGACTAATGAAAATGAAATGTACTGGTAAGTTATAGTGTGTAATCCCTATGTCCCCTGTCCTTGTCTCAGTCATTACTTTTGAGATTTACCCGAGCAAATAGCTGACCTTCACGTCTAACCCAAAAACATATTAAAATATTAAAGCACATTGCAACAATTATGCCCAGTATTCAATTCAATTCAAAAGACCTTTATTCGAATTTCATAAAATTAATAAAAGTACACAATAAAAGCATTCATTTGTACAGTAAAAACAAGTATAAGATCATAGGTTAAAAACTGAAGCATTTCTCATGGGGCAAGTAAACAATTTAAGAAGGGCTTTCCATGGTTTTGCGTGCATATGTTATGCCCAGTAAATTTTGATCAGTGTAACTGTAACACAATCAAATTATGTGGAAAATACTGCATTCAACACATTCTCCTCCAAATGATTTCCTCTCCGTAACACTCCCAATACGACAGTGTTACTCAAAGATTGAGCCGAGGCCCATGTAGCTGTTCTACAGATCTCTGACAGGTTAACTCCGGTTGACACCGGCACTCTGATCCGGCCACTGGCCGTATTACCAGTTAAAAAAAACATAATTAAATAAACATTTGCAATGCAACAGGGCTCGCATTACTGAATATTTTAGCTATTGGTGTTGCATTATTATTAGCAATACCAATAGCTCAAACCTTTAGTAGTGCGAGGCCTATTGCATTGTAAATGCTTGTTTTCTTTGCATTCTAATACTCGAAGTTTAGCATTTATAATGGAGTTTTAGAACTATAAATTCCACAATGCAAATAAAAGACCTGGCCTGAACAAACTACTAACGAATGGAACAGGGAATCTTGGGTGCTCTGTAACAGAAAATATTCGTGCTGGTTTCATAAAATTAACAAAACGTAACCAAAAAAAAAAAAACAAGTCCGCTTTGTTTTTGCCCATTTTCGCCTGATTGACTATCTGATATTTTTTTTATATTTCCTTGTTTTGAAGAAAGTCTGCTTCTTCTGGGGATGTTGTCCCGCTGACAGCTGTCGCACACGTTGTCGCCCCTCTGTTTCCATAGCTGCAGGACATCAGAGGTCACCGTGTGCAAAGAAAAGCAGGCTTCGAGCGGAAGCGCTGGCAATCCATGTCATTCCGCCGTGAACCAAGGAGCCCCCTCGGGTCAGCAGTCAGCGTAAACGCAGAGGTCAGGCTCCTGCGCGCGCGCTCATGCGTAGCACGCACACGCACAGAGGGCCTTTCACGCCGCGGTAACCTGGTCACGTGCTGTAATTGTCAGCTGCGGGCAGTGGGTGAAGCGCCTGCTTTTAGTGAGGCTCGTGGCTTATTACCTGCCCACTGAGCTGAGGCCTGCCATTACGGACTCGAAGGGAATTATCCAGGAAATAATTCAGTGCTCCTGGAAGGAGGTTAAAATAATAATTATGTTGCTGCGGAAAGTGGTCACGTGACCCCGGTGCCCAGCGTCGTCTCTGCGTGTGGCTTGGAAGAAAGCAACAGGAACCAATGTTTTCACTGCTCTCAGCGAAGCTTGTCAACTGCCAGCACCGAGTGACTGCACACGGTGGCTTTGGGACTGACTGACGTTTGAGGTGCAGTGTTTGCAAATGTGTGTAAACGTGCGGGTAAGCTATGTGTTTTCAAAGGTGTGTGATTGGCCCAAAATTCCTGTTGCCACATGTGAAATATGATTTGTTAAAAATAGAGGGGCAGATTTATGAGGCCCTTGCGCCACGTTTACGCCGCTGTTGCGTCACGCAAGGCGGCGTAAACGTGGCGCATCCCTATGAACGATTTACAACGTGACGCATCTAGGCAGATGCGTCACGTTGTAAAGCCCTGCGCCGCTTGTGGGCGTTCCGGCGCAGGGTGGGCGTTCCGGGGCAGGTGCGCCTCGCTAAAGTGGCTGAGTGAAATCTATGAGATTTCACTCAGTCACTTTTAAGCCAATGCTGCGTCAAAAGCCAGCGCCTGCTTGAAGCAGGCGTAGGTCTTGACGCAGCATTGTTAAAATTGGGCACCCCCGAGCCTTGCTGGAGCTGCGTCGCGACATCACTCCCTCTCAAACCCTTTGCGACTCCCTAGCTTCGTTCTTCCACAACAAAATCGCAGACATCCACAACAGCTTCAACAACCAACCCGGAGACCAACCCACCCAACCTTCTGCCGTACCTTCACCCCCCTTGAACATCCCTTATGACTGGAACCCAATCTCCACTGAGGACACCATTCGCCTGATGAACTCCATCCACTCAGGATCCCCCACAGACCCATGCCCTCACCACATCTTCAACAAAGCAGACTCCATCATTGCACCACACCTCCTAGACGTCATCAACTGCTCCCTCAACTCCGCCACTGTGGAAAATTGATACAAACATGGTGAACATTATCGGCGCCATCTTGCCCCCCTTTTCGAGCCCATTCGTGCGCGTAAGCGGCAGCCATTTTGAGCACCATGGCCTCCCTGCCCCTCGCTGATAGCCAGCGCGTCTCTCTCTCCCTTAACCTCGCAAGCATCCCCTCGCACACTGACAACCCCCGCTCTCTCATGCCTTGGGTCATAAACCCCTCTTCAGCGCAGCTTCATCACGGAATCCCATCCTGTTCCCAGCGCGACACCTCCCCTCATTCCTTTCATGGCCTCAGATCCTTTTGATGCAAACCCCCTTTTCCTGTGTCCCCGTTTGTCTTCCTTGTTCCCAGGCCGCCACCTGGCCCTGCGGATACTGTTTATTACCCCGTACAGTAGGAAGCTTCCCCTCCCCATCAAAAGACCCTCGAACCGATCAAAGCCCCCACCCTATGAGATCCGATCAACCCCATGCATTCCGTGAATCGGCGGAATGCCCTGCTGTGCGACAACCATCACCTGTTGTGACCAGGGTGGGGAATCCAACTGTAAATGTATGTGGGAACGGGCCTGAAGGGGAGATTCCGAGGATGTTCTTTCAAATACTAAAGTGTTGCGAGAATGTGTTATGTGCAATAAAGGTCATAAACCCTAGTATAAGAGGCCAGGCCTCAGAGATGTGGGTAGAGCACCTCGTGACGATACTTGCTGTCTGAATTGATGTGTTCTCCTCCGGAGAGAATAAAATCCTCGTTTCCTGCCTTCCAGTCTCCAGCGCCTGCTTCTTCATTGGTTAACATTGGTGGGTCATAGAGGCGATACCGCCGGGCAACATAAAAAGGGTCTTTGGTTACTGGTTGTCTTTGGAACCCCTTTTTTACAATTGGCGTCCCAAACGTGGGGCCCATCAGCGACTCGTGGATCCAGTGGGAGAGGTCCTGACGACAGAGTGAACGACTGCAACGATCGGAAGGTACCCTGTCCGATAGACCCTCGTCTGACAGCCGATCATCCGAACTTCACTGGTTCCGAACAGACCTCTCTCGAGTGATCTGCGGTCCTGACTGGGAACCATCAGGAGTGCCACGAGAAGTACGAAGAGAAGAGGACGATCGGGCGCTGGATTCGGAAGACAAGAAACTGTCCATGCGGTCCGGGTAAGGTCGTGTAAACACGACGAATTGCGAAAGTGATAGATAATTGAAATTGATTGATAATTGTTGAGAGAATACTAGTATTACTTTTTGTTAATTTATTGGAGATTCGCTGTCTGCAAACGGAGAAACAACAGGCTCTCCCTTTATAAACAGCGAAGGATAGGTACGCACCCGTCGGACCTATCTTTCTCCCCCACTGAACAATTTCCCCTTCCCCCCATTGATTAACTGTTATAGATTGTTTTCTGGAGATTCTCTGTCTGCAAACAGGGAAAAATAGGTCCCCTCTTTACAGATAGTGAAAGGGTAGGTGACGCGAACCTTTGCGAGCTTACTTATTCTCCCCATTGACCATATTGATTTTTTATTTTTGACCTAACATTGATTGCTCAAGATTGGTTCATGAGGTATTCACTACGTGCAAACAACGTAGAATAGAAATATTCTGTCTAGTCTTTGCGCGCAGTGATAAGATAGGTAGTGCTGACTATTATCCCATTGTGATCCGTCATGCCTGTCTTCTCCCCACTGGTTAGTAGCCTGTTTAACCCGGACCGCTTATTAGAGATGAACCATCCGGCTCCGCTGGAAGGCACCCCTAATAAGGACATGTTCATGAAGCATGGATTGATCGCTATAGCCTATAGTGAGCTGTGGCATAAATATACGAAAAAGGATCGAGAAAGTCAGTGGCCACTGAGAGGATCCTTCGATCTTGACAAAATAGAAACGGTAGAAATAGCCCTTCGTAGGAATGAAACAACACCTATTATGCTCAATAGTCTCGGTATGTGGTGCAAAGAAGCCACGCGACGAAGGGAAGGTGACGAATTCAGAAAAGGTGAAGGGACACGACGGACAACCCTCCAAACGTCTAGTAGGCAAAGGGAAGGGCCAGCGATGGCACAGTCCCGAGGAGTAGACATGGAAAGAGAACGGTGTAGAGGGATGTGCCGACAAGTCAACCCCGGGACACAACGACCCGAAGGTAATCCCCCGACACTGCGCACAGGACGAATAGATTTAAAACAGAACCAATGTGCTTTCTGTAAATGCCTCGGGCACTGGAAAGCCCAATGCCCGACTTTGCAGAGCATAGGTAAGAACGGAGGGTCGACAGAAAGGACAGGCCGACAGAAAGGGAAAAGACGCGAAATAAAAACCAATCAGACTAGTGCGGACAGGACAGATAGAACCACCCCGTTTGATTATGCTCGATGGCACAGATTTCGTCAGACCAATTTTAACGACATGTTAGAGTTCTGGGACTGATTGCTCTCTGTTGCTCCCCCACTCTGAAAAGCAAACACAATTACAGACCAGTGTAAACAACCCCCCGTCAGAAGAAAGACTCAAGGAAGCCAAGCATCTATTATATAACTTAGGATTTAATTACGGTAAAGAAAACACACAACTAACAGTAAATAGAATAACTAGTAGAACTCTCTCTAAAACCAACTTTACTAATAGGAAAAATACAAAACATATTATGCTCACTCCGGAAGTCCTCCAATGTAACAGTTCGATGGTCCCGCCCATCCGAAACACATAGCACGTGTGGGGCGGGGCCTGCCAGCAACCATGGGCCAAAAAAGAGATCGCTGGCGAGAAGGTCCTGGAGGCTCCACCAAGCAGGCAATGAAATGGTCTTTCCATACTACCCTTCCAGGGATGGCGTCCCCCGGGCCGCGAGTAGGGAGGGGCGGATGAAAATGACCCCCTCCCTTGTATCTCCTGGTCCGGCCATCACGAATTCCTCCATCGAACGGATGCAGGGTGGGCAGGGAGGAAGAGGCGACGCGGACGAGCCTCTTCCACCTCCACAGGTAGGAGGCTTCCCTGCCCTGGTCCGGCGCCGACGTCCTCCAGCCGGGCGACGGCCATATACCTACGCTGCACAGGAAATATAATGCCCGGCTGGTATATTTCCGCAACACAGGACATACAATGCCCGACTGGTATACTTGCATAGTACAGGACATACAATGTCCGAAGGGCATATTTACGGAGCACCGGATGTACAATGGTCCCCCAAGAGTCGGAATCAGGGGTGTAGGGTGGTCATCATGTGCGCCCCTGATTCAAAGGGACGGTGTAGGATGCGCCGGGAGAGGAAGGCGGCACGGACGAGCCTCCCTCACCTCCCCAGATGAAGGCTCCACCGCTACACTCTGGCGCCCCGAACCAAAATGTCCTGCTCCAGCAGCATGATGCTCTGTCCTTCGCCATCACAAGAAGTTTCTTCCACTCCCGATGGATACGGCAAAGGTGGCTGCCACAGGGTCTCAAAATGGCGTCTGGGCCCTCGAAAGGCGGGTCTAGGCCGCTGGAGTAACTTTGTCCGAAATTGCAACTCGGGCACTTGCCCACCTGGGCGCAAGCCCCCGCCATCGACAAACATCCCCTCGACTTTGAAGATTCTACCAAAGTCCCAAGAACCCTCGGCCCCTTCAGGCTTCCGGTGAGGAACAGCTGCATTGATCTCAAATGAAATAACCACGGCACAGCAACAAGATGGCGGTGCTCTCGTGCCTGCATCAGCTTCCGTCTGAACCACCCAGGAACATTATGGGCTAACGAACTCGAGTAAGTTCCGGCTGAACATCAACATGACCCGGTAAGAAAGACTCTACCCCCTCCCTCTCTTGATTGACGGTCCACGCCACCAGCCCCTCTGTTAGCACAGTTTCTTTTGAACTGCCAAAAGGGACCCTGGTCCAACCGCCAATCGTCGAGGATATTTTTTCCTCTGGTGCTACTTCCGGACTAAACCGGCCTCGCCCAAAATGGCGCCGGTATCAATGGAAACTAACGGACGCCTCGTGGTGTTCCTTAACTAATGAAACTTGATGTACTAAGATATATATACGAACCATTGGGCACTCGATGGGAAAGGGAGGAGGGTTCACTTGGCGAACGTTTGAGAAGGGGTTCCGTAAAAATGTTGATTTTAATGAATGATTTATTTTGGATATTTATTGTAACTGGTACATAACGTCGCTTATGACGCACACCCACAGTTTACATCTAGGAAATGTGATTCCGATGAGCTTGACTGTGTTTCCATTTATGAACTGAAATGCCCCTGATTCCCTTGTCACGCAATGAAATGTTTTCAGTTACTTGCAAATAATAGATTAGGCCTTTTTACATGTTCTTGTGCTACAAAATAACCCCCTACTGTATGTGCTTCCATCGACGACATGTCAGGCCAAATTATGATTGTGCTCTCACATTTTACGTACTGGATGATTATACAAATAAAGGTCTTAAAAACTATGAATAGGCATCGCATACTTTTGTAAATGCGGGTATCGGAGGGAGGGTTTTTCTGTGCGCAACCGTTCTGCTCTTTTTTCAAGGTTATCCGAGAAATGGTTGTTCGGCCCCGGATTGATGATCGGATCCCAGGTATGATACGTTGCCTCCAAAATATGCGACTAAGCTCAGGGACTAACATATGAAGAAGGACCTCGACTTCTGAGAATGGGTAAAGTAAAGCGGGGTGATTGATAAAATGTTATTAAGATATGGTGGTCGAAGGTACTAAGGTACCGGGTTAAACGAAGAACTGATATGCCTTAGAACCTCACAGCTTTGGGAATGATTTAAGGATCCCGAAGGCCGGATACATCTACAAAACCGGGTACCTCACGCTAGACACCTCTGATTCCTTTTTTAAGCGTTTCTCTACACACGATCCTTAATGCCATCCTCGAACCTCCCCATGAACCACCTATCACATTGCCCGCCCCCTTGACTTTCGGAAACCAAAACCCTAAGGGATTATATCCCGAAGAGATAAGTACGAGTATGCGGTAAGTAAAGGACTTTCGTGCCCGTACATTTGATGTGTCCGAATGTTGTCCCCCCACCTCCCCCTTTCCCTCCTTTTTTCCCTCTGCAGGTCACATTAGAATCCCGATTAGAGTATCGTAAGGGATCTGGAACCACGTCACGCCCGATGCATGAAAACAGACTACCGCTGCAAGACGACACAAAAAAGGACGCCCTACCCAATGCACGACCTTTTTGTACCTGATCTAATGCTCTTCTGTCCCAAAACTGCATGCTTTCTACATCCTAACACAGACCCGAAACGTCTAACGTTGGGTAACGCACTGAATAGCCCAAACAATACACGGTCATTCTCCATGTCCCACGTGTACTGTTTGGCCTATTGTCTCTCTCTCTCTCTCTCTCTCTCTCTCTCTCTCTCTCTCTCTCTCTCTCTCTCTCTCTCTCTCTCTCTCTCTCTCTCTCTCTCTCTCTCTCTCTCTCTCTCTCTCACTCTTTCACCCCTCCACACTTTCCCTCGTCCTAGCGACTGGCACCTAATTGACGAACCTGGTGCACCTCTCGATTGGCCCCAAATACCACAAGTATTTGCACAAATTTGTCCTAAATAAAATTGTATCGGTACCACGTTACTACCTCTCCTTTTCTGCTAAATATGAATGAAATTTAAATTGGCCAATAGGAAAGGGACAGGTAAGACGACTGAGGTTCCCTAAATTTGACCCACAGCCAGGGAACTATTTGTCAGTGGCTTCTATGATAAAATATGTCTGTAGTAATGCGACCATCCCCATTCCAAATTGTCCCCATACCCCAAACAGTAAGATATGATCAAGACACCCCCGTCTTCCCAAAATGCCCCCAGTTTGGTGTCAGCTGCCCTGAACGAGAGCCTGAAAAACGCCCCCTGCTCTAATTCACTGTGTTCCCAATTGTTTTCCATAAGATCCCACCTTCCCCGAGGATAAGTTTACTAATTATCGCAAACCCCCCGAGTTTTTGTAGTAACCAGGTTGCGAGGATTTATATAGAAAGTTAGAAAGGTGTGTGCGAAGTTGAAAATTAGATCGAAAATCGAAAGAACTTGTTGCAGTAAACCTTGTTGAAAATAAGATGTTTTTATGTAATGCAGACTTGTTTAGCCTATGTTCACCCCTCAGAAGGATGCCTATCAGACTGTGGTGAATAGCACGTTGCACTTTTTTGTAAAATACAAGGCCCTGAAGACCAGCCTAGCCTTGCAAGACTCGTACTAGGGAAATGGGTCTCTACCAGAAGAACTGACATCTACTATAATAGACGTATGCAATAAATGAGTACCAGACCTCGTACCTATTACAAATGAACGTAATAATCATCAAAGCGCCAAAGAATTAGCCAACAAAAGGAGGTTGTAAGGAATCCGGCAAACCCATCATCAATTGTTTATACGTTAGCCGCAAAAATCTCGAATGTAGCGAGTGCTTACCCCAGTTGCCTGGTGTTGGGAGAGAATTAGACTTATGTAATTACCTTCTTCTGCAATATCTCTAAAGACTGTCTTTTCGAAACTCATTTAAGGGTATCACTGTCGGAGGAGAAAGAGACCGGATGTGGGAGCACGCGGCCTGACTGCGGATTGTGGAACATCAACGACGGAGGCCGAGGCGAGACCACAGCAGTGAGGAGTCGCAGGACGGGGCACTGTTTCAGACAAAGCTAAGGAAAGGGCTGACCTGAAGCCCCTGCTCTATGATCAACGTGTGCCAAAAAGTCCCCGCTCTCTGAACGTGGTTACAGACCCACCTGTCGCAAACTCTCCGCCCCCCCCCCTAATCTGTTCCCGACCTGGCCTTGCTCCATCCCCTCCTCCTCCGACCTACCATAAGGACTGTTCACACCCGCACCTTTCCACCCGAACTCCCGAGTTCCTCCAAAATCCTACTGAGCTACCCAGAGAAGAGTACTCCCTGCGTCAGAAGGGAGGGAGCTCCGACTAAGTAGACCACGAACTATGTTAATCTTAGAACGGTGACCTAGAACTCCACCAAGGGTCGCCTCTACAGAAAAGATGAACGAAGTATGTGGTTCTACCCACTGCTGAACGCCTCGAAGATGATGGAAGCGACAGGAAATGCCCACCACACAGACTCAAGAAACAAACAGATCTCACAATTCTGGAACAATTGCATTTTCCATTGCAAATCTATGCTCTGCATTACGGAAGAAGGTGCACCTGCTCCAAAACCATAACGCATTTCTCCTATGAGGTCTGGCGAAACAAAACGAAATGTACCCCTGCCCGCAGACCTCCAACGACTCGACCCACATGAACATTTCTGTTGACAGACCGAGTTGTAATCCAGGTACTTAACAGTGCCAACCGAAGACGACAAAAGACAACGAGAACTCTGATATTTTTACTGTATCTCCTTTCTCTCCCAATTACCATTGGACTAACTATGCACCCGCCGAATACAAAAAGGACTTACTTATATAATAACTTACCAGTTCTTATTCCAAATGACTATAAGTATCTATGATCTGTACCCAACGCCCTCGCTACGTAATTCTAGTCTGATATTGCATTACGATGACTTTTTTCTGCAACCAGCTTAACGATGAACCCGCCTACTAGATGATGAGATTTTTTAATATGATGTTTATAATGTGATGTTTATGTACAGTTCTTTTGCCTAAGTCCCCTCTCCCTTACTTATGATCGCTGCATATAGATATAGATAGGAAATAGGCCAGCAAGATGTCTTGGAAATGTTAAAGGGAGGACTGTGGAAAATTGATACAAACATGGTGAACATTATCGGCGCCATCTTGCCCCCCTTTTCGAGCCCATTCGTGCGCGTAAGCGGCAGCCATTTTGAGCACCATGGCCTCCCTGCCCCTCGCTGATAGCCAGCGCGTCTCTCTCTCCCTTAACCTCGCAAGCATCCCCTCGCACACTGACAACCCCCGCTCTCTCATGCCTTGGGTCATAAACCCCTCTTCAGCGCAGCTTCATCACGGAATCCCATCCTGTTCCCAGCGCGACACCTCCCCTCATTCCTTTCATGGCCTCAGATCCTTTTGATGCAAACCCCCTTTTCCTGTGTCCCCGTTTGTCTTCCTTGTTCCCAGGCCGCCACCTGGCCCTGCGGATACTGTTTATTACCCCGTACAGTAGGAAGCTTCCCCTCCCCATCAAAAGACCCTCGAACCGATCAAAGCCCCCACCCTATGAGATCCGATCAACCCCATGCATTCCGTGAATCGGCGGAATGCCCTGCTGTGCGACAACCATCACCTGTTGTGACCAGGGTGGGGAATCCAACTGTAAATGTATGTGGGAACGGGCCTGAAGGGGAGATTCCGAGGATGTTCTTTCAAATACTAAAGTGTTGCGAGAATGTGTTATGTACAATAAAGGTCATAAACCCTAGTATAAGAGGCCAGGCCTCAGAGATGTGGGTAGAGCACCTCGTGACGATACTTGCTGTCTGAATTGATGTGTTCTCCTCCGGAGAGAATAAAATCCTCGTTTCCTGCCTTCCAGTCTCCAGCGCCTGCTTCTTCATTGGTTAACATTGGTGGGTCATAGAGGCGATACCGCCGGGCAACATAAAAAGGGTCTTTGGTTACTGGTTGTCTTTGGAACCCCTTTTTTACACCACCTTCCCGGAAAGCTGGAAACACGCCGAACTCAGTGCCCTTCTGAAAAAACCCACAGCTGACCCCACCGAACTCAAAAACTACCGCCCCATCTCGCTCCTTCCTTTCCTGGCCAAAGTCATCGAGAAAGCTGTCAACAACCAGCTCGCCGCCTTTCTCGAAACCAACAAATCCCTCGACTCCTCACAGTCCGGATTCCGAGCAAAACACAGCACTGAGACCGCACTCCTCGCAGCTACAGACGACATTCGAACCCTACTGGACAATGGAGACACAGTCGCCCTCATCCTCCTTGACCTCTCCGCAGCCTTCGACACAGTCTGCCATAGCACCCTGCTACAACGCCTCAGAAACATCGGAATCCAAGGAAAAGCACTGGAATGGATCACCTCGTTCCTTACCGGAAGAACTCAGAGAGTTCGCCTTCCACCATTCAAATCAGAGGCCACAGAAGTCATTTGCGGCGTGCCACAAGGATCTTCACTCAGCCCCACCCTCTTCAAAGTATACATGAGCCCCCTCGCGACCATCGCACGCCAACACAACCTCAACATCATCTCCTACGCTGATGACACTCAACTGATCCTCTCACTCACCAAAGACCCGAACACCGCCAAAACCAACCTACATGAAGGAATGAAAGAAGAAGCCGAGTGGATGAAGCACAGCCGTCTGAAACTGAACTCAGACAAAACAGAAGTCCTTATCTTAGGTACCTCCCCCTCCGCCTGGGATGACTCTTGGTGGCCAGAGGCCCTTGGAAAAGCACCCATCCCGACGGACCACGCACGGAACCTGGGCGTCATCCTGGACTCCTCACTCTCGATGAACAGACAAGTCAACGCCGTCTCATCATCTTGCTTCAACATTCTTCGCATGCTCAAAAAAACATTTCGCTGGATTCCCACCGAAACTAGAAAAACGGTCACCCACGCACTGGTCACGAGCCGCCTGGACTACGGAAACACCCTTTACGCCGGTACCACCGCAAAACTTCAGAAAAAACTCCAACGCATCCAGAACGCATCAGCCAGACTCATACTAGACATCCTGCGTAAAGACCACATTTCTAGTCACCTGAAAAACGTCCACTGGCTCCCCGTTAATAAGAGGATAACATTCCGCCTCCTAACCCACGCTCACAAAGCACTCTACGAACTTGGACCCGAATGCCTCAACACACGACTTTCCTTCTACACCCCCTCCCGCCAGCTACGCTCCTCCAACCAAGCCCTTCCTGCTTTACCTCGCATCAACAAAACCACCATGGGAGGAAGATCCTTCTCCTACCTGGCAGCTAAAACCTGGAACTCACTTCCGACTCACCTTCGCCTCACTCAGAACCACCTAGCATTCAGAAAGCAACTTAAAACTTGGATATTCGACCAGTAATTCCCCACCCTTCTCCAAGCGCCTTGAGACCCTCTGGGTATGTAGCGTGCTATATAAATTATCTGACTTGACTTGACTTGACATAGAAGTCAGCCATTCGCTGTACTTCAGGTGAGCGACAAACTCAAGAACAGGAAGGCAACCACTGAATTAGAAGCAATTTTTTCAATTAATGGTTAGCAGAGGGCAGGGTCTAAACACCTGTATAATTTTTGGTATGGTCCACAAGAGGTCTTTCACAAATAGACAACTAAAATCTGTCAGTAGGCAAGACCTAAATAGCAAACTATTTATAACTAGCATTTTCAACCAATCTTTCATCGCTGGAACTGACAGAAGTAAATAATGGATAGCTTAACCGTTCTCATTTTATAGACTTCTTAAAGATTATAAAAGCAGAGTTGGCACTCTAGGAAGCTGAACCTGCGATCTATGGATTTGCACACTCACCTCACCTACTAGTTATGACAGTGGCGGGATCGATTAAATGTGAATTGGAAACAACTAGCTTTTGGAGCTTGACCTGCAGGTCACATGGGGATTGCACGTGGAGGTAGGTGTGCAGGTGAGAAACGTCACACAGAATTTTTGGGACAATTGTGATGGGATTTGCAGAGCTAGGGGTGCTTGAGTCTGTTCAGATATTTGCCACATAAAAATTATCTCTACCTTAGCGTCCCACCCTATTATCTTACATAGTTAAGCATGGGAGTTGTATACAGCACTGATCCCATCTCCTCCAGCAAACTTTTATGTGCATTTCATGTTTACACAATGATGTTGAGTTGGCCTTCCGATCCAAGCAAAATCACTGAGATTTGTTGGTACCATCAGGAAGCGTGCACTTTTTCAGCGCAGCATGGATCTGCTCATTCAAGCATCAGATATGGTCCAGGTCATGCATCTAAATGTTTCCTGGAGGTGGTTAGGACCTCTGCTGGTACCCCTGGGGGACAACGTCCTGCGTTAAGTGTCCATCCTTACCTGCATGCTCCTGATACAGAATGCATTCTAGACTCTCTTTAACCCCGCACCTGTTTGTTGCCTATTGCTGCCAGTGGAAGTTTCTGCCTTTTATGGGGAAACGTCCTTGTCCACCCCCCACCCATCTCCACCACCACGGAGCCCAGGTGCCCTCCTCAGGTTTTGAGGACTGTAGTAAACATAGACACCTCTTATATCCTGTAGTCAGCTACGTGTAGGTCTGATGAATGAGGATGCAGACAATGGCTCTGAGTTAATAATCCAGGGTCATCCTACTACTCTGCAGAAGCTGCTTAATGTATCAGTGTGTGTTGCTGGGTGAGCGAACAAAGGGCGGACCGTAGTCGACATTCCCCGCGCCAGCCTCACTTCAGACTGCTCTAAATTAATCCTACCTTGGAGTAACACTACCCAGCCAAAGAAGTCCCCTCTCACCCTGGCAAACTTGGAGAGTGAGAGCACTCTGGGCCCTATGCCAGCCTCAGATCTGCCAAGTTGCATGGTGCCACCACGCGGTCACCCGGTGAGGAGCTGATATCACTAGGTCGCACGGAAAATGAACTGGAAACCACTGCAAAGAGTGGATTTTCACCTTGTCTTGTGAGGCTTTTAAAAGCTGTCGTCCATTGAGGGGTGTGAAAATACCCCTGGGCATCAGCAACAACAAGAACATTTTTTGGAGGGGGAGGGGTTGGTGACAGAGGCCGTAGAAGTGCCTCTTAGGTAGTTCTTGGCACAAAGCCATGCCCCCTACTCACACTGTAATTGTTTTTTTTAACTGTTGGAAGTTCTGCGGCCCCCTTGTAATGGATCAGACAGGGGGAGCTTGGAGGGAGGCCATTGCTGAATGCTTTATTCGGCTTTGGGGTTCTATCCCCCCTATGTGATTTTCGGAAGGGAGAGATTCCATGAAACATTGCCAAACTATTGTGATCATGGGGCAAGGTACGCTCACTCATGGATACTGACCGAATAACCAAAGAACTGGCGGGCTTGGGATGATTTTTATCCATGTATTTGTGAGGGCAGAGTTTTGTACCTCCCACTCAAGTTTCTAGCTCGACCAGTTGAAAAGTTACTAAAATGCAGCAGCACATGTTGCCGTGCAGCGAATACCCTTTCCACAGGTTGACTGGTCACCTTTCTGCTGCTTATTGTTACATTTGTGCGTTAAGTTGGTACTAATTAGATTTAACCTATGATCTGACATTGTTAACAATTGTAACAAGCATTGACAATGCAATAGGTCTTGCATTTACACGAGTTTGAGCTATTGACATTGTAAATGACAATGCCTTTTATTTATGTTTTGATTTTTAAAACATAAATAGAAGGCATTGTCATTTACAATGTTAATAGCTTAAACTCTTGCAAATGCGAGACCTATTGCATTCCAAATACTTGTTTGTAAAAGCATCTTATGCCGTGCTTTCACATTAATGGCAGACAGGCACCTTTCTTTAGATGACCCGCGTCTAAAGAAAGGTTTGCTGCTGCCATTAAAGTGAAAGCGCGGGTCATATAGGGCAGTTTTACAAAAAAAGGTATTTGTTTAGGTTGACAAAAAAAGGTTTTTTTTTTGGTAAAAGCGCCCCATGCCTCCCTCTGACTTTAATGGCGGACTACGCCCCTCTCTTTAGACGCGGCTCGGGTATAGAAAGGTGCGTGGCTGCCATAAAAATTGTTTGTCTTGTTGACAAACAAATGGGCGCCCCTTGCCGCGCTTTTACTTTAATGCCAGCCATGCACCTTTCTTCAAGGCGCGGCTCGTCTAAAGAAAGGTGGGGCCTCCATAAAAGTAAAAGCGCAATATGGGGCGCTTTTAAAAATAAAAAGCATTTGTTAAGCAGCATAGAGCGTGCAGAAGTGCTGTGCTGTGCAGGGAGCATTTTTTAAAGATAAAGTCCTGCGTCCATGATCGGGCGCTGTGCTGTCCTGAAAACAGAGTGGGTTAGGGTGAGCCTGTCATGCCTGCAAAAGAAGATAGATTAAAGACATTAAAGATGATAGTGCTCACAGTCTGTAGCTAAAACAAACTCTGTAACACCACAAGTAAAAAGTCCAGTTCTCATGGGAGATATAAATGCCGACAAGGCGTTACTAAGGCCGGACTAACAAGCCTATAAACGAATCAGAAGCAACCATTTAGAAAAAACAGTAGCAGGAGCCAATTGAGAAGATGTGCGTAGAGTATGTGGAGCTTCAAACCCATACCTGAATACAGCATGCCTCGCAAAGCAGCGTATGCGCTGCCCAGGCTTGACCTAAAAATGACAATATAATATTATCAGAAAATGTGCTTCATTATGCCACAAAACTAGCATTTTCTTGCTGCATAGTTTAGTCAACACTGCCACATAATTTGGCCCTCTCTTGCTGCATAATTACAGTGGCCCTGATTATATTCGAATATAAGAGCAACCCCTCTTTCTAGATACTGTATACTCTGCCCGGTTCCAGCACGCTACAACACCAGAGAAGTTTTTAGTCTCCAGTTTGGTCTTTACACTTACACCATGGCTGCTGTGCTGTGTCAATCTCTGGTATTTTTCATTTAATGTGCAATTTTTGCTTTTTGAAAACCTGTCTCCTCACACTACGTCTGGTGACCTGAGCAAAAGAATTAATAGATAGACTTCCTCACGCACCCATGTCTTTTTTTCATCTAAGTTAAAGATTTTAAAGTGCCTCATAATGTTGAACATTTCTTTTTACGGTCTTAGGCGTGATCATAACTCTTCCTTTGAGGAAAAAAACTGACACACAAATTATCCAAAGGAAAAATGTTACTGAGGAACAGGTTAACAATAATACATTAATTTCCCTGGCTCCAAACCAGTCCCAGAAAATATTAACTATTTTCTACTCTCTTACACACACATTTCCTGGAGTCCCATTCTCTTACCCTCCCTTTTCCATACCTCTTCCTTAGTTCCTCCTCCTCCAAATAAATTCCCCTAATGGCCTACGTGAACCGTGGCCTCAGAATTTCATAATATCAACAAATACTTTTCTATTCCATTTTTTTTTGCATTTTATACAAATGTTTTATTTTTTACAATTAAATACACAATCAGACGAAAATACGTACAATGTAGTAACGTTATCACTCGCCTTCCGTTGATATCAAATTTATATTTGCAATAATATTGCTTGAATAATCTTGATATTAGCCCAAAAAAATCTGTTAGTTGATCGAATGTTGTGCCTTAATGGGTTGTAGAACCTCGCTGGGAGCACCACCCATGGAGGCTCCGCCTCCGTAGAATGGGCTCTCTGATCCAGAGCAGCACTCCTTAGAACGTTCCAGAACACTTACTTGCTATCTGGGAGAACGTTCTGGAACACTTCATGGCTGCCTGGCAGAATGTTCCAGAACACTTCATGACTGCCTGACAAAACGTTCTAGGACACTTCATGTCTGCCTGACAGAACGTTCTGAACACTTCATGTCTGCCTGACAGAACGTTCTGGAACACTTCATGGCTGCCTGGCAGAATGTTCCAGAACACTTCATGACTGCCTGACAGAACGTTCTGAACACTTCATGTCTGCCTGACAGAACGTTCTGGAACACTTCATGGCTGCCTGAAAGAACGTTCCAGAACGCTTCATGGGTGCCTGGCCCTGAGAGTAGCTCAGAGCTCATTACCCGGTGGCTCTTTCCCGTCTGCACCTTCCAGGAAATAAATGGAGCTGTCGGGTGCTCCGGAAGGTGCAATCTGTCTGAGGAAAGTGTTGCGAGATGCGCTATCTGGTGGATTTATAGGTGGAAGAGGACGTCGCGGGGACGACTCGGAGGTGGGGGTGAGTTACAGATAGAGGGTTTGGGCAGCAGCCTGCTCCTCTTTATTCCCTCGTCTCATCAGATCTACTCCGTCCTGGTGATGTGCCTGTGTGCACTGCTCAGAGTTTGCACCATGTTGGTGCAAGCCCTGGCTGTTACATTTAACCACAAGGGCCTCTCTCATGCTTGCCTCTCTCACTGCTGACGTCTCGGTGTACATAATCTGGAAGTTATGGCCATGTTGTTGCTGATATCATTGCCTGAAATGGTCTTATGTAGACATTCCTGGATCTGAGGCCATGTTTCATGGCGTTGTATCTTAGTGGAACTTCCTGAAGCTGGCATGTCTGTGGAGACAGCACTCC
Organism: Lissotriton vulgaris; assembly: GCF_964263255.1. Lineage (NCBI taxonomy): Eukaryota > Metazoa > Chordata > Amphibia > Caudata > Salamandridae > Lissotriton > Lissotriton vulgaris. The sequence continues at coordinate 677,210,053 of NC_141700.1, read as the reverse complement.
TGTCGCTGGCCTTGGGTGCTGTCATAACTCTGGTGAATTTTTGTCATGCCAATGACCCTCCACGTGCCACATCGAGATTTACGCAATTGTCCAGCCAGACCTTCCTCAAACTGTTATTCCTGTACTCATATTGTCAAAGTCATGCCCTGTGGGCACATGCCTCATTAGTGCCAAAGGCCATTCAGCATGTATCCCCTCTTGCAGCTTGTTGAAACTCAGGCCATGCCAGTATGGGCCTTACCTTCGCCAGTGTTGCTTTGTGAATCTCCCACTTCCACCATTGTTCCTTCATGCACAACATGTCTTCGTAGGCTTGAGTCTAAGCAATGTCCATTGGTGCACACTTGCCTCTTCCTCCCATGGGTCTTGCAACATGCGAAAAGCATTGCGTAGTGCTTCCAGAATGCCCACAGCTCACCGTTTGCAGCTTCAAGGTGTCCCCCAGCCCTGCCTGGGGTCTGCCACCTCTGATGGTGCTCTGTGAATGCATCACTCATAGAGTAGGGGCCACTGCCTATTTACAAGGCTTCCATGAGAGGACTGGGTGGTGTAGTCTAGGCGCACTGAAATCATCACACCCTGTCGACACAGGAATTATTCTGTTTTGAAAACGCTCCCTTGTGTCTGGTATACTTTCATGCATGTTCAAAGGCAGCCATTACCTGGAAATATGTGCCTTTTGAGCACCTGTTGTCTGAAGTCTTTGCGACCTAGTTATTTAGAACCTACATAATAGAAATACACATTAGAGCTACTAACTCGTGGTTTTTACAGCAAAATGTGACTATGATTGAATTTCAAAAAGGAATTTCCGGGTGTTTTTAATCCGTCTCCATCTGCCACTCCCGTGCAACATACCATTCCACATTAAACTAACTGGAAGGTGTTTTTCTGTGGTAAGTCAGTGCCATAAAATCATATATAATATAATGCAACATATTCCACAACAGGCCATGGACCTGGCAAGTGTATAAAAATTCATTTTTTGATTAGTAAGTCAAAAACTCAAAAGCATTAATTGAAATGAAAAGAGATATTTTTCAAGTAGCATGCAGATCCAGAAATACTGATGTTATGGATGGTTTTATTCAAGGTCTGAAAAAGGAGCAAACATTAGACTGGAAGGCATAGTGTGAAGTCCCATTGGTGACGAGTGCTGATGTCAGTCAATCAGTCAGGATTTATAAAGCTCAGCTTATCAACTGATAGGGTATCCAGGTGCTTGCAGGTCCCGGAGGCTTATTCGAACAGCCAGGTCTTGAGGGCATTTCGGAATTCCGGAAGTGTGGTGAGGGTCTGGAGTAGTGTGGAAAGGCTGTTCCAGGTCTTTGCTGTGATGTGGGAGAAGGTGTGTCCTCCACTTCTGCTTCAGTAGATGCAGGGAGTATGGGCAAGTGAGCGGTAGATGGAGCGTAGTCTTCTGCACAGTTGGTGGAAGCATAGGCGGTGGTTAATGTTGGCGGGCCCTTGGTTTTGTAGAGCTTTGTGTGCATGGGTCAGGACCTTGGTTTAGCATCTCTTCTGTACGGGGAGCCAGGGGAGTTGCCTGCGGTGGGGTGTGATGTGGGTTGGTCGGGGAAGGCTGAGGATGAGTCTGGCTGCAGCATTATGTATCGTCTGAAGTCTCCGGAGGAGACTGCCATGTGGTGTCAGTAACTGTACTGTGCCCTTCTGAGAAGCAATGGTGCGGTGCTCGTGAATGTACCATGCCATTTTGAAGAGTGTTTTTGTTTCCTCAATGACTGCATTGAGTTCTATTGAGAACAAGTCCTTGTGCCTCTACAGTAACTGTACTGGGCCCTATAGATAATATACGGTACTGGAATCCTGGATGGATAAGCCATTTGAAGCAAAATACACAATATTTTGACAATTTGCCGCCATTTACCAGCCTGTCTTCCTTTTGTGGTACAGGATGAACACAGTCACTTAAAATGTGATAACATTGAGGTGTAAAGTCATACTGGTTGATGCAATAACAAAACACGACAGTGAAACCTCTACCGAGACCTGCACCTCTCCTGCTATCCCCAGGTATATAATAATGGAGGGAATATCTGAAATATGTTTATATGCACACAGTTCAAGCACCCACTGTCAATGTGCGGACCTTAGCTGGACTATACGAATTTGCAATCAGCGTCAACCGGTGCACCAATAAATGCTTGCATATTAATCAGTAATAAAGAAGGAACAAAATCAGTTTCAAAAATGTGTTTTCCAAGTCTTCTTTTTTATTCCAAATATTTCAGACATGACATGCGTTATGCAGTGAAGAACAGCCAACGTGTTTCGTCCAGTACAATGGACTTCTTCACGGCATGAGCGATGTGTTCATACATGTGGTGATAAGGGTAACCAGATTTCCTCCCAAATCTTTGGGTGAGGACAAGTGGGTCCTTGTAAATAAAAATGGAATACTAGATAGACGTAGAAAACGTATTCAAAATGGAAGTGATGTGATATCTTTCATATCGTGTGGAGATACCGTAAAGGAACCTACTCATACCGGCGCTTATCAGGGTGTTGAGCGGATGGGTGATTTACCCTTGGTCTCCTCGATTGCGATTGACCTCGTAAACTGCCTATAATTGATTGATTATACCTTATTTTACACTTCCATTTTGAATATGTTTTCCACGGCTATCTAGTATTCCATTTTTAGCTACAAGGACCCACTTGTCCTCACCTTTATTGACACTCAACACCACCTCCACCACCAGTCACCCTCAACCTCCACAAAAGACTACTAGACACAAAGAAAAGAGCCCTTACCCTCAGACTTGAAGCCATATCTTAGAACTGCAAAGAACTCTTTACCATTGTCAAAGGGTTCTCCAATCCCACAGCAGCCAACAGTGACATCACACGATCCCAAACACTCTGTGATGCCCTCTTAAACATTTTCAACCAGAAGATCACCATGATCTACAACCCAGCTTCCCAAACCTTCTCGACCAGGCTGACTACACCACCACTGCCAAACAGAAGATCAAATGGAAACCCCTCTGGAACATAAACACCACCGCCCTAATGAAAACCATCAACTCAGGAGCCCCATTTGACCCCTGCCCCCACTTTTTCTACAACTTAGGGAGCAGCAACATCTCCCCTGCTCCCACCACAATCATCAACTCCTCCCTAACCACCACCACATTCCTGGCAAACTGGAAAAATGCAGAAGTCACCACCCTGTTAAAGAAGTCCTGAGCAGACCCCAGCATCTTCAGACCCATCTCATTCCAACCTTTTCCAGCTAAAGTCACGGAGAAAGCCATCAAAAATCAACTCTTTGACCACCTTGAGCATCACCAAATTCTCAACAGATCTCAATCATGCTTCCACCCCAACAACAAACAAAACAGGTGATGGACCGAATGTGGATCAATGTCACACATTTACCCCAGTCCAAAGATCTGGGCCCAAATCCATCGTTTTTTTGCACTCCACGCCACCCTGGGTTAGACAATGGCGATATGCAAATCAGCTCTGACCCTGTGCCCCATGGGAACAGTCCAGTCCGAACTACAAAAGCCATGTCCTTCCCAGAACGGAATCAAGCATCCGAGGACCGGACCGGTTTCGAGGTAACACCTCTCATCAGCCCGGCTAGCTTGACTCCAGTGGTGTGGAGTGCCTGGGACCCACGTCTGAGCATCCCCAGCGCACTTATGGCGGTATTGCAAACAAAACAGGTGATGGACCGAATGTGGATCAATGTCACACATTTACCCCAGTCAAAAGATCTGGGCCCAAATCCATCGTTTTTTTGCACTCCACGCCACCCTGGGTTAGACAATGGCGATATGCAAATCAGCTCTGACCCTGTGCCCCATGGGAACAGTCCAGTCCGAACTACAAAAGCCATGTCCTTCCCAGAACGGAATCAAGCATCCGAGGACCGGACCGGTTTCGAGGTAACACCTCTCATCAGCCCGGCTAGCTTGACTCCAGTGGTGTGGAGTGCCTGGGACCCACGTCTGAGCATCCCCAGCGCACTTATGGCGGTATTGCAAACAAAACAGGTGATGGACCGAATGTGGATCAATGTCACACATTTACCCCAGTCAAAAGATAGGGCGCTCCTCGTAGACGTTGTCAAATCTCACGGCATCGGCATCATCCAATACGCCGATGACACTTAGCTCATTTCCTCCCTAACCGACAGGTCCAATGCTGTCAGTATCAATATCGCCAACTACATGAGCAATGTCACAACATGGAGGAGCAACAACTACCTCCAGCTCAGTTTGGATAAAACTGAAGTCCTCCATTTTTTAAGACAACCAGTCCCTCTGGGATGCATCATGGTGACCCTCCAAACAGAGCTTCCCACTCACCCCTAGTGACCATGCCAAGAACCTCAGGATCATCCTAGACCCCAACCTCACCATGAATAACAGATCAACGTTGTCTCCCCATGATGCTTCCACATCCTGCGAATGTTACGTAAGATCTTCAAATGGATCCCTATGAACTCCATACGAACGGTCACCCAGGCTCTAATCACAAGCAGACTTGACTATGGAAACGCACTCTATGCCTTAATTCCAGCCCGCATCCTGTGCCAAATCTGAACCACTCAGACACATCTTAAACATCCCACGAAACACCCACATCTCACCTAACCTCAACACACTCCACTGGCTCCCACTTCAAGAAAGATGTTAATTCAAGCTACTCATGTAGACCTAGTAAGCCCTCCACAAAATTTGACCAGCATACCTCAACTACTGCTTCAACTTTTACCAACCCACCAGACTCCCTCCCAGGCTACTGTGTGCTCCCCTCGCATTAAGAAGACCAGATGCAGGGACAATTCTTCTCATACATCGCAGCTAAAGCCTGGAACAACCTCCGGCTTGACCTCAGAGCCGACTCCCTCTCATGGACTGCCGAAAGAAGTTCAAGACCTGGCTCTTCTAGAAACAAACTGGAATGATTCTATCCACCCGCCTTTCTCGAGCCCTCGCCCTACTCCGGGCCAGGATAACCTCGCAGGTGATTAGACGCTTTACAAATCCAAATAACATAACACAGCAAATCCTACAATTTTCAGCAATCTGAATGGGGTTTGGTGATTGAACACAGCATGTTCCTTATGTCAACTATCTCTTTTGTTTGTGGCATTAAAAGCCACAGAGGCCATTTTATGTTAGTGGAATATGTGTACATAGGTTGAAATCACAGTGTCTTTTGCTCACTTGTGTTCAGGGCCGGACTGGCTGTAGCGGGCCTTGGGCATTTCACCGGGAGGCTGGAAGGGTGGGGGCTGGTTTTGGAGTGGTGGGGGCAGGTTTTGGAGCAGTGCTGCAATACCGACCCCCAGTCACAAAAGCAATAGTGCTGGTGGGCAGTTTAGTTAAGCTGCAGGGTTTCACACTTGTACCTTCGCTGAGCACCCCCCATCCCGGGGCCAGTCTGATAAAATTCCCACGGCTGCTTTGTGTTCTCAGTCCTGTGTGTGCACGCCCACTAGCTGGGAGCAATGTGTTATGCACCTTTAGTGCTCTGACAGTCCTTTTTTTCCCCCTAGCTTTACAGTATTCATCATTCCTTGGTCTCATGGCCCTTGTTCACGGGTTCGAGGACACCTTGTTCTCAATTGCTTGAGTTTCCTGGCACCGGTGAACTCAAGAGTGGCAGGGCACTACAGGTGACTTTGTTTCTTAAGTTTGTGTCTTAGCTGATTGTGTTTCAGATTACAGCACACCTCCCTGAGGCCTTCTGGTCAGCTCTCCGGCTCTGGTTCCAAACCACTCACTCCAACCTGAGGTCGCTATACTCCCACTGCTAGGGTGCTACGGCACCTTGTGCTACATCACTTGAATTCCCTGCCAGCCTTCAGTCCTTGTCGCTGCAGCATTCATGGGTGCCAGGCAACCTTGCCCTTCATTCCTTGACTGCCTAGGTGAGCCCTCTGTACCCGGCATCACACCACTCCCCGCCTCCTGGGCTCACTTTCCTCCCCCAGACAGTTCGCTTCACTAAGACACCAGGAGATTAAATGACAGCGCACAGGTGAGAGGACAGGATCGGCTGCACACCTGAGAACACAACGCTGATGAGCCTGTTTACCTAATTAATTGGCTCTCTGAGAGTGACGCTAGTGTCTGTGTACATGTCGCACTGGGCGGCAGTGCTTGGCAGCCTGAAATACTGCGAACGCAAGACTAGACTTTAAATAAGGGTGCAATTATTTTCTGAATAATTGAAGAACAGTGGGCCCACATCAGAGCTTTGAGCAGCTCTCTTACACTGACTCACAGCATTCACGCGGAGAGAGACCAAGTGCCCTGGGGGAGTGGATGCAGGGGCGTCTGATGGACCACGCAGAGAGCAAGCCATGCTGCTGAATGGAGAAATGCCATATATCGATCTCTCAGGTAAGAACCATCCCTTATGGCTACTTATACAGTCTTGGTTGGGCTTGCATGTCTCCTCTGATACCCTATATCTATAGCCTTCTGAGAGCATGTGTGTTTTACTCCTGGCATGTGCCCAAATGCCAGATCTTTGCTTCTCACTTAACTAAGTCCACACTCTAAAACATCTTTCTCCTGTGGGAAAGGTCCTTGTTATTTATAAAATCTGTATCTGAAGTGTGGTTCTCCTCTACTGCTTTTTGCCATATCTGCAAGGTTCATTCTTCACATCTATGCAGTGTCCAAAGTCTGTCCCTTTTAAATGGTGTGTGCTTTCTTTCCTATAGAACATCTCTTCCGCAGAGGTCTTTTCTCTATAGCAGGCCTCTCCTATCCAGGAGGTTACTTCCCTTGTGTCCTCTCACGATGGAAGAGCAGCCCTCCTTCTTGTAGATAGTGTATCCCTAAGCCATGTGTACTCTCAGTGAGTTCGTTTTTTGCTGTGTCTCACTCTGTGGAAAGGCCTTCCACAGAGTGAGACAAGAGAGGCCCTCTTCACATTTGTTGCCAGAAGAAAGTCCATCCTATGGCAATAAAACCCAATCTATTAATTCTCTCTCCTTGGGTCATGCCTGCCTTTTTAGTAAGTTTAATGCTCTGTCCATGTCATCTGTGTATGGGAGCCCTATTATCTTTCAAGATAGGGCCATTACATGGGTCAATCTTGTAGCTATATCTGAACAAGGTTTATCCACTGGCCACGTATGGCCTTTGTCAAAGGAGTGTCCAAACTCTGTGTGAGTTCTTTGGAAAATATCCTACCTCTGGCCATGTTGGAGCCTATAAAATGTGTCACCTGGCACTGTCTGCCTTCATTACTCCGATCTTTGGTCATTTATGCCAATGGTAGGAGGCCTTGGATTAGGCTGGCCGTGTCGGAATCTTACCTGAGGTCTATTGTTTAGCCGTGCAGGTTCTCAGTAGAACCTCTACGCCATTCCAATTAGGTCCACTAAAATAGGGCATCTACCGGATGGCCTTCTCGAGACGGCCCATATTCTAGCAGTATCAGCCCTCTATAGAATGTCTATCTTATTTATGGCCAGGGGGTACTCTAAATACTGTCTATCCCTTAGCAGGTTCAATCCTCCATAGAATGTCTCTCTGGTTTATGCAAGCTTCGTAAGGGCCATCGTCTAGCAGTCTTAGTCCTCCATAGAAAGCCTGTCTTCCACCTTTCCAAATACTTCCATATTTACTTTATCTTTATTTCGATCACAAGATCATAAAAGATTTACATTTATACAAAATTTAAAAAACATATTAAACAACATTAGTGATCAAAAATAGAACTGGAGTTTAAAAAGTAGCACAATTTTGGGGCTGTCTCAGGATTTCAGATTTTCTAACACATCATTTTTACACGACGACATCGAGCATACCACATGGAGGTTAAAAATTTAGATAGAGCAAATACTAAGGTGGGGGATAAGTCTGTCTTTAATACTCTATATGCTGGTAGAAAAGTTCTAAATCCCAAGTTCCTGAGCAAGGGTACTAGCCAATATTTCCTACTCCTCTCATACCCCCTGCAAAAGAGGATAACATGGACATCGTTCTCCTTTGAATGTCCACAGGCCGGGCAACTTTCTGAGGAGGAACGGGAAGACCAGGATGCTGTGAACGATGCTAGAGGAAGGGTTCCATATCTCCATTGGAGAAATAATTTCCTGGTTAGTTGTGGAGAAATGGCATCTAGGACACTCTCGAGATGGTAGGAGTCTTTAGTTTCAATGAACTTGTTGGACAGCGACCCCTCCTGTGCACCGTCCATGGCTCTACGGAGCATATGATCGTAATAAGCTCTCCTCAGTGCCTTTTTTGGGGTCCTTGAGCACATGTTTAGTGGGTCTGTCCATAGTTCATAGAGTCCAATTTCCTCCAGCGTTCTCCTGATGTAGATCAGCTGTTAAAAAGGGTTCCAAAGACAACCGGTAACCAAAGACCCTTTTATGTTGCCCGGCGGTATCGCCTCTATGACCCACCAATATTAGTCAATGAAGAAGCAGGCGCTGGAGACTGGAAGACGGGAAACGAGGATTTTATTCTCTCCGGAGGAGAACACATCAATTCAGACAGCAAGTATCGTCACGAGGTGCTCTCACCACATCTCTGAGGCCGGGCCTCTTATACTAGAGTTTACGACCTTTATTGCACATAACACATTCTCGTAATATTTTAATACTTGAAAGAACATCCTCGGAATCTCCCCTCCAGACCCGTTCCCACATACATTTACAGTTGGATTCCCCACCCCGGTCACAACAGGTGATGGTGGTCGCACAGCAGGGCATTCCGCCGATTCACGGAATGCATGGGGTTGATCGGATCTCATGGGGTGGGGGCTTTGATCGGTTCGGGGGTCTTTTGATGGGGAGGGGAAGCTTCCTACTGTACGGGGTAATAAACAGTATCCGCAGGGTCAGGTGGCAGCCTGGGAACGAGGAAGACAAACGGGGACACAGGAAAAGGGGGTTTGCATAAAAAGGGTTTGAGGCCATGAAAGGAATGAAGGGAGGTGTCGCGCTGGGAACAGGATGGGATTCCGTGGTGAAGCTGCGCTGGAGAGGGGTTTATGACCCAAGGCATGAGAGAGCGGGGGGGTTGTCAGCGTGCGGGGGAATGCTTGCGAGGTTAAGAGAGAGAGAGACGCGCTGGCTATTAGTGAGGGGCAGGGAGGCCATGGTGCTCAAAATGGCTGCTGCTTACGCGCATGAATGGGCCTGGAAAGGGGCAAGATGGCGCCGATAATGTTCACCAAGTTTGTATTTATTTTTCACAGTCCTCCCTTTAACATTTCCAAGACATCTTGCTGGCCTATTTCCTATCTATCCCTATATGCAGTGATCATAAGTAAGGGAGAGGGGGCTTGGGTGAAAGAACTGTACGTAAACATCACATTATAAACATCATATAAAAAAATCTCATCAGTCAGTAGGCGGGTTCATTGTTAAGTTGGTTGCAGGAAAAAGTCATCGTAATGCAATATCAGACTAGAATCACGTAGCGAGGGCGTTGGGTACAGATCATAGAATAAGAACTGGTAAATTATCATATAAATAAGTCCTTTTTTTATACGGTGGGTGCATAGTCAGTCCAATGGTGATTGGGAGAGAAAGGAGATACAGTAAAAATATCAGAGTTCTTCGTTGTCCTTTTGTCGTCTTCTGTCGGCACTGTTGAGCACCTGGATTACCTATCAACAGAAATGTTCATGTGGATCGAGTCGTTGGGGGTAATTGTGAGATCAGTTCGTTTCTTGAGTCTCTGTGGTGGGCATTTCCTGTTGCTTCCATCATCTCCAAGGTGCTTGGTAGCGGGCAGAACCACAGACTTTGTTTATCTTTTCTTCGGGGGTGACCCTTGGTGGAGTTCTAGGTCACCGTTCTGGGATTTAACACAGTTCGTGGTGTACTTAGTCGGAGCTCCCCCCCTTTCTGACGCAGGGAGTACTCTTCTCTGGGTAGCTCAGTAGGTTTTGGAGGAATTTGGGAGTTCGGATGGAAAGGTGCGGGTGTGAACAGTCCTTATGGTAGGTCGGAGGAGGAGGGGATGGAGCAAGGCCAAGTCGGGGACAGATCAGGGGGAGGCGGAGAGTTTGCGACAGGCGAGTCCGTAACCATGTTCAGAGAGCGGGGACTTTTTGGCACACGTTGATCATAGAGCAGGGGCTTCAGGTCAGCCCTTTCCTTAGCTTTGTTTGAAACAGTGCCCCGTCCTGCGACTCCTTACTGCCGTGGTCTCGCCTTGGCCTCCGTTGCTGACGTTCCACAATCCGCAGTCAGGACGCGTGCTCCCACATCCGGTCTCTTTCTCCTCCGACAGTGATATCCTTAAATGAGTGTTGAAAAGACAGTCTTTAGAGATTTTGCAGAAAAAGGTAATTACATGAATCTATTTTCTCTCCCAACACCAAGCGACTAGCGTAAGCACTCGCTACATTTGAGATTTTTGCGGCTTTACGTATAAACAATTGATGATGGGTTTGCTGGATTCCTTGCAACTTCCTTTTGTTGGCTAATTCTTTGAAGCTTTGATGATTATTACGTTCATTTGTCATATGTCTATTATAGTAGATGTCAGTTCTTCTGGCAGAGACCCATTTCTCTAGTACGAGTCTTGCAAGGCTAGGCTAGTCTTCAGGGCCTTGTATTTTACAAAAAGTGCAACGTGCTATTTACCATAGTCTGATAAGCATCCTTCTGAGGGATGAACATAGGCTAAACGAGTCTGCATTACATAAAAACATCTTATTTTCAACCATGCCTACTGCAACAAGTTCTTTCGTTTTTCAATCTAATTTTCAACTTTGCACACATCCTTCTAACTTTCTATATAAATCCTCGCAACCTGGTTACTACAAAAACTCGGGAGGGGTGGTTTGCAATAATTATTAAACTTATCCTCGGGGAAGGAGGGATCTGATGGATACCAAACTGGGGGCATTTTGGGTAGATGGGGGTGTCTCGATCATTTCTTACAGCTTGGGGTACGGAGACAATTTTCAATGGGGATGGTCGCATCACCACAGACACATTTTTATCATAGGAGCCACTGACAAAGAGTTCCCTGAGAGTGGGTCAAATTTAGGGAACCTTAGTCGTCTTACCTGTCCCTTTCCTATCGGCCAATTTAAATTTCATCCATATTTTAGTAGAAAAGGAGAGGTAGTAACGTGGTACCAATACAATTTTATTTAGGACAGATTTGCACAAATACTTGTGGTATTTGGGGCCAATCAGGAGGTGCACCAGGTTCGCCAATTAGGTGCCAGTTGCTAGGAAGAGGGAAAGTGTGGAGGGGTGGAAGAGTGAGTGAGAGAAAGAGAGAGAGAGAGAGAGAGAGAGAGAGAGAGAGACAATAGGCCGAACAGTACACGTGTGACATAGAGAATGACCGTGTATTGTTTGGGCTATTCAGTGCGTTACCCAACGTTAGACGTTTCGGGTCTGTGTTAGGAGGTGGGAAGCATGCAGTTTTGGGACAGAAAAGCGTTAGATTTGGTAAAAAGGTCGTGAGAGCGTCCTTGTCGTGCCATTTTGTAGCGCTAGTCCGTCTTCATGCATCGGGCGTGATGTGGTTCCAGATCCCTTATGATACTCTAATCGGGATTCTAATGTAACCTGCAGAGGGAAAAAAGGGGGAGAAAAAGGGGAGGTAGGGGGACAACATTCGAACACATCAAATGTAAGGGCACGAAAATCCTTTACTTACCACATAATCGTACTTGTCTCTTCGGGATATAATCCCTTAGGGTTCTGGTTTCTTAAAGTCATGGGGGCAGGCAATGTGATAGGTGGTTCATGGGGAGGTTCGAGGATGGCGTTAAGGATCGTGTGTAGTGAAAAACGCTAAAAAGAGGAATCAGAGGTGCCTAGCGCGAGGTACCTGGTTTCGTAGATGTATCCGGTCATCGGGGTCCCAAAATCATTCCCAAAGCTGTGATGTTCTTAAGGCATACCAGTTCTTTGTTCAACCCTGTACCTTAGTACCTTCGACCACCATATCCTTATAGCAATTTATCAATCACACCATTTTACTTTACCCATTCTCTGAAGTCGAGGTCCTTCTTCATAAGCAGCGTATCATACCTTCGTTTTGACCATCAACCCAGGGCCGAACAACCATTTCTCGGATAACCTTAAAAAGAGAGCAGAACAGTTGCGCACAGAAAAACCCTCCCACCGATACCCGTATTTACAAAAGTACGCGGAGCCTATCCATAGCTTCTAAGACTTTTATTTGTAGAGTTATTCAGTACGTAAAAGGTGAGAGCGCAATTCATATTTTGGCCTGACATGTCGTCGATGGAAGCACATACAGTAGGGGTTATTTTGTAGTACAAGAACATGTAAAAAGGTCTAATTAATTATTTGTAAGTAACCAAAAACATTTCATTGCGTGACGAAGGAATCAGGGGCATTTCAGTTCATAGATGGAAACACAGTCAAGCTCATCGTAATCACATTTCCTAAATGCAAACCGCGGGCGTGCATCATGAGCGACGTTATGTATCAGTTACAACAAATATCAAAAATAAATTGTTCATTGAAATCAACATTTTTACAGAACCTCTTCTTAAATGTTTGCCAAGTGCACCCTCCTCCCTTTAACATTGAGTGCGCAATGGTTCATATATATATACATATATATCTTAGTACATCAAGTTTCATTAGCTAAGGAACACCATGAGGCACCCGTAAGTTCCATTGATACCAGCGCCATTTTGGGCGAGGCCGGTTTAGTCCGGAAGTAGCATCAGGGGCAAAATATCCCCGACAATTGGCGGTTGGACCAGAGTCCCTTTCGGTAGTCCAAAAGAAAACTGTGCTAACAAAGGGGCTGGTGGTGTGGACCGTCAATCAAGAGAGGGAGGGGGTAGAGTCTCTCTTACCGGGTCATGTTGATGTTCAGCCGGAACTTGTTCAAGTTCGTTAGCCCATAATGTTCCTGGGTGGTTCAGACGGAAGCTGATGCAGACACGAGGGCACCGCCATCTTGTTGCTGTGCCGTGGTTATTTCATTTGAGATCAATGCAGCTGTTCCTCACCGGAAGCCTGAAGGGGCCGAGGGCTCTTGGGACTTTGGTAGAATCTTCAAAGTCGAGGGGATGTTTTGTCGATGGTGGGGGCTTGCGCCCAGGTGGGCAAGCGCCCGAGTTGCAATTTCGGACAAAGTTACTCCAGCGGCCTAGACCCGCCTTTCGAGGGCCCAGACGCCATTTTGAGGCCCTGCAGCAACCTTTGCCGTACCCATCAGGAGTGGAGGAAAACTTCTTGTGATGGCGAAAAACAGAGCACCATGCGGTTGGAGCAGGACATTTTGGTTCGGGGCGCCAGGGTGCAGCAGTGGAGCCTTCATCTGGGGAGGTGAGGGAGGCTCACCGTGCCGTCTTCCTCTCCCGGTGCATCCTACGCCGTCTCTTGGAATCAGGGGCGCACATGATGACCACCCTACACCCCTGATTCCGACTCTTGGGGGACCACTGTACATCCGGTACTCCGGAAGTATGCCCATCGGACATTGTGTGTCCTGTACCACGCAAGTATACCAGCCGGGTCTTGTATATCCTGTACTGAGAAAGTATACCAGTCGGGCATTATATGTCCTGTGTTACGGAAATATACCAGCCGGACATTATATTTCCTGTGCAGCGTAGGTATATGGCCGTCGCCCGGCTGGAGGACATCGGCGTCGGGCCAGGGCAGGGAAGCCTCCTACCTGTGGAGGTGGAAGAGGCTCGTCCGCGTCGCCTCTTCCTCCCTGCCCACCCTGCATCCGTTCGATGGAGGAATTCGTGATGGCCGGACCAGGAGATATGAGGGAGGGGGTCATTTTCATCCGCCCCCTCCCTACTCGCGGCCCGGGGGACGCCATCCCTGGAAGGGCAATATGGGAAGACCATTTCATTGCCCGCTGTGTGGGGTCTCCAGTACCTTCTCGCCAGCAATCTCTTTTTGGGCTCATGGTTGCTGGCAGGCCCCGCCCCACACGTGCTATGTGTTTCGGATGGGCGGGACCATCGAACTGTTACATTTCGAGGACTTCCGGAGTGAGCATAACATGTTTTGTATTTTTCCTATTAGTCAAGTTTGCTTTTTAGAGAGTTCTACTAGTTATTCTATTTACTGTTGGTTGTGTGTTTTACCGTAATTAAATCCTAAGTTATATAATAGACGTTTGGCTTTCTTGAATCTTTTCTCTAACGGGGGGTTGTTTACACTGACCTGCAGTTATGTTTGTTTTTCAGAGTGGGGGAGCAACAGAGAGCAATCAGTCCCAGAACTCTAACATGTCGTTAAAATTGGTCTGACGAAATCTGTGCCACCGAGCATAATCGAACGGGGTGGTCCTGTCTGTTCTGTCTGCACTAGTCTGATTGGTTTTTATCTCACGTCTTTTTCCTTTCTGTCGGTCCGTCCTTTCTGTCCACCCTCCATTCTTACCTATGCTTTGCAGAGTCGGGCATCGGGCTTTCCAGTGTCCAAGACATTTACAGAAAGCACATTGGTTTTGTTTTAAATCTGTCCGTCCTGTGCGTAATGTCGGGGGGTTACCTTCGGGTCGTTGTGTTCCGGGGTTGGCTTGTCGGCACATCCCTTTACACCATTCGCTTTTCATGTCTACTCCTCGGGACTGTGCCATCGCTGGCCCTTCCCTTTGCCTACTAGACGTTTGGGGGGTTGTCCGTCGTGTCCCTTCACCTTCTCCGAATTCGTCGCCTTCCCTTCGTCGTGCGGCTTCTTTGCGCCACATGCCGAGACTATCGAGCATAATAGGTGTTGTTTCATTTCTACGAAGGGCTATTTCCACCGTTTCTATTTTGTCAAGATCAAAGGATCCTCTCAGTGGCCACTGTCTTTCTCGATCCTCTTTCGTATATTTATGCCACAGCTCACTGTAGGCTATAGCGATTAATCCATGCTTCATGAACATGTCCTTATTAGGGGTGCCTTCCAGCGGAGCCGGATGGTTCATCTCTAATAAGCGGTCCGGGTAAAACAGGCTACTGACCAGTGGGGAGAAGACAGGCATGACGGATCACAATGGGATAATAGTCAGCACTACCTATCTTATCACTGCGCGCAAAGACTAGACAGAATATTTCTATTCTACGTTGTTTGCACGTAGTGAATACCTCATGAACCAATTCTGAGCAATCGATCAACGTTAGGTCAAAAATAAAAAATCAATATGGTCAATGGGGAGAATAAGTAGGCTCGCAAAGGTTCGCGTCACCTACCCTTTCACTATCTGCAAAGAGGGGACCTAATCTTCCCTGTTTTCAGACAGAGAATCTCCAGAAAACAATCTATAACAGTTAATCAATGTTAGGTCAAAAATAAAAAATCAATATGGTCAATGGGGAGAATAAGTAGGCTCGCAAAGGTTCGCGTCACCTACCCTTTCACTATCTGCAAAGAGGGGACCTAATCTTCCCTGTTTGTAGACAGAGAATCTCCAGAAAACGATCTATAACAATTAATCAATGGGGGGGGGGGGGGCAATTGTTCAATGGGGAGGGGGAAAATAGGTCCGATGGGTGCGTACCTATCCTTCGCTGTTTATAAAGGGAGAGCCTGTTGTTTCTCCGTTTGCAGACAGCGAATCTCCAATAAATTAACAAAGAGTAATACTAGTATTTTCACAACAATTATCAATTACTTCCAATTATCTATCACTATCGCAATTTCGTCGTGTTTACACGACCTTACCCGGACCGCATGGACAGTTTCTCGTCTTCCGAATCCAGCGCCCGATCGTCCTCTTCTCTTCGTACTTCTCGTGGCACTCCTGATGGTTCCCAGTCAGGACCGCAGATCACTCGAGAGAGGTCTGTTCGGAACCAGTGAAGTTCGGATGATCGGCTGTCAGACAAGGGTCTATCGGACAGGGTACCTTCCGATCGTTGCAGTCGTTCACTCTGTCGTCAGGACCTCTCCCACTGGATCCACGAGTCGCTGATGGGCCCCACGTTTGGGACGCCAATTGTTAAAAAGGGTTCCAAAGACAACCGGTAACCAAAGACCCTTTTATGTTGCCCGGCGGTATCGCCTCTATGACCCACCAATATTAGTCAATGAAGAAGCAGGCGCTGGAGACTGGAAGACGGGAAACGAGGATTTTATTCTCTCCGGAGGAGAACACATCAATTCAGACAGCAAGTATCGTCACGAGGTGCTCTCACCACATCTCTGAGGCCGGGCCTCTTATACTAGAGTTTACGACCTTTATTGCACATAACACATTCTCGTAATATTTTAATACTTGAAAGAACATCCTCGGAATCTCCCCTCCAGACCCGTTCCCACATACATTTACAGTTGGATTCCCCACCCCGGTCACAACAGGTGATGGTGGTCGCACAGCAGGGCATTCCGCCGATTCACGGAATGCATGGGGTTGATCGGATCTCATGGGGTGGGGGCTTTGATCGGTTCGGGGGTCTTTTGATGGGGAGGGGAAGCTTCCTACTGTACGGGGTAATAAACAGTATCCGCAGGGTCAGGTGGCAGCCTGGGAACGAGGAAGACAAACGGGGACACAGGAAAAGGGGGTTTGCATAAAAAGGGTTTGAGGCCATGAAAGGAATGAAGGGAGGTGTCGCGCTGGGAACAGGATGGGATTCCGTGGTGAAGCTGCGCTGGAGAGGGGTTTATGACCCAAGGCATGAGAGAGCGGGGGGGTTGTCAGCGTGCGGGGGAATGCTTGCGAGGTTAAGAGAGAGAGAGACGCGCTGGCTATTAGTGAGGGGCAGGGAGGCCATGGTGCTCAAAATGGCTGCTGCTTACGCGCATGAATGGGCCTGGAAAGGGGCAAGATGGCGCCGATAATGTTCACCAAGTTTGTATTTATTTTTCACACAGCCATGGCATTGTTTTGGCATTGGGTAGCTCTAGAAATTCCTGCAGCTCAGCTCTGTAATTTGAAAGATCTGGACTACTCCATAGACGCCGCCAGAATGTCAGGGGCTTTAGGCCCAGCCCCTCCGTTATGGGACGAATGTCCAAGTCCAGTCTGAGCGGGAGTAATGGTGTACTCTGTGGGAGAGCAACAATCTGTCTCAAGAATTTATTTTCGGTTGTTAGTAGTTTGGACGATGGAATGTGCCCCCACAGCTCACCCCCATACGTAACACCACCCCGGGCTTGGGCTCTATAGATGTGAATTATGGGGCTAAGTGGACGGAAGGGGGATTTATTCGCCAGTCTCATAGTGCCTCCCGCCAGCTGTGCCAGTTTAATGTTCACTTTCGACTGGTGGGATGACCACGTTAGGTGTTCATTAAGAGTGATCCCCAGGTATTCGATTGTGTACACCCGTTCCAATAGGACTTCTCCCAACCTTGGTGGGGAGCGATTATGCGGCTTCGGATTAAGAATCATATATTTGGTCTTTTGAGGATTGATTTCGAGTCCTCGATCTAAACAGAACTGTAGGAACCCGTCCAAGACACGTTGAATGCCCATAGGGGATTTGGACAGCAGCAGGGTGTCGTCTGCAAACATAATTGCAGGCACCCTGCTGCCAGTCAGCTTTGGGGCATCGGTGTTGGGAATCCTGGATAGATGGTCCACTATCCCGTTCACAAAGAGGCAAAACAGGGTCGGTGCAAGCACACAACCCTGTCGTACCCCTCTGCGAACGGGAAACCTTTTGGTTAGGTTGCCTCCTCTACCACACCTAACACGGGCATAATTGTTGTGGTGCAATCTCCTCAAGATACCCAAAATATCTCCGGGGACATTCAACTCCTCCAAGACTTTCCACAACTTCAGTCTTGGTACTAAATCAAAGGCGGCACGCAAGTCTACGAAGACTGTGTATAGGGTGCCGCCCTCGATTATAGCTGTCCTCCAGTATAGCAGGTTCAACCTAAAAATTTGGTCTGTGGTGGACACTCCCTGTCTGAATCCAGCCTAGGGCATCTACCGGATGGCCTTCTCGAGACGGCCCATATTCTAGCAGTATCAGCCCTCTATAGAATGTCTATCTTATTTATGGCCAGGGGGGTACTCTAAATACTGTCTATCCCTTAGCAGGTTCAATCCTCCATAGAATGTCTCTCTCGTTTATGCAAGCTTCGTAAGGGCCATCGTCTAGCAGTCTTAGTCCTCCATAGAAAGCCTGTCTTCCACCTTTCCAAATACTTCCATATATATAAGGGCTATCCCAGCAGTTTCAGCCCCTTGTAGAAGTTTTGTTCAGGGCCGGACTGGCTGTTGGGGGCACCGGGCAATGCCCCGGTGCGCCGCAAGGGTGGGGCCGGTTTTTGGCCCCCTGGTTGCCGTTTTTGTTACAGGGCCGTTTATGCAGCATAGCTGCAAAATCGGACCTGTAAAAAATGGGCTTCAAAACCGGCCCCGACAAAGAGCTCGGTCGCACTCCCAACCTCCCCCCGGGGGGCCGGCCGAGCGCTGTGCCGGGGCCGGTTTGGGTTCCCAGTCCGGCCCTGGTTTTGTTGCATGGTTGACGAGTCAGACTCTGTATTGAAGGTCAATCTCCTGGCAGTGAAAAAACAGCTGTACAGAAAGCATACCCTCGGCGGTGCTGGACTCTACACAGGTTTTGTCCACTGACAATGTTAGACCTCCAGGGGTCTATTCTCTAAGTACTTATCTTTGTGTACCAGGTTCATTTGTTGCAAAATATGGCATCTCTAAAGATGGTGTACCCTCTTCCTCTGCTGCTGGCTATTGAATATCTGTCACATGGCCATGTTGCATCTCTTTAAAAGGTCTCTGCTCTCCTCTGGCTATGCTGTCCATCCGAAGATCTTTATCTCCTAAAGAGGTCTTTCTTTCTGAAGGTCCAGTTCCTATAAGAATCAATCGCCCTTAAAGACTTTCTTTCTCTTGCCTTGCCAGTCTTATAGGTACTTCAGCTCTCTCAAGAATTCCCTGCACAGGATTTATGATTTATAGATTGTCTATTCTTTTGCCTTGTGTTCCTCCTATAAATGTTTCATGCTCTAACTAGCTCATCTTTCTACATAGGATGTGCATTGTTTGCAGTATGCTCATCCTATGTAGGTCAATCCTTTCATTGTGTCATCCTGTAGAAAGTCTCACATCTTGACAACTCCTGTAGAAGATTGATCTTCCAGCCCTGTCAGTCTCTCTGGTACATCCTGTGTCTATAAGATGTCCCACTTTGAAGAGTGTTTGCAGCATGTGTTCAGATAAACGAAAGCCACATGCAGCTGGGTTCTTTTTTGCTTTCTAGCCTGCAGTTAAGAAAATAATCGTTAACATCTTAAAGAAAGAGAAAAGGACTAATAGGGTTGATTAGGCTGATCTTCCAATCAGTGAGAGTTGAACTGGAGTGCCTGTGAGTGGTGAGAGTTGGAATGGAGTGCCTGTGAGTGGTGAGAGTTGGAATGAAGTGCCTGCGAGTGGTGAGAGTGGGAATGGAGTGTATGCAGGATGTGAGAGTGGGAATGGAGTGTCTGCCGGGTGTGAGAGTGGGAATGGAGTGTCTGCAGGGTGTGAGAGTGGGAATGGAGTGTCTGCAGGGTGTGAGAGTGGGAATGGAGTGGCCGCAGGGTGTGAGAGTGGGAATGGAGTGTCTGCAGGGTGTGAGAGTGGGAATGGAGTGTCCGCAGGGTGTGAGAGTGGGAATGGAGTGTCCGCAAGGTGTGAGAGTGGGAATGGAGTGTCTGCAGGGTGTGAGAGTGGGAATGGAGTGTCCGCAGGGTGTGAGAGTGGGAATGGAGTGTCTGCAGGGTGTGAGAGTGGGAATGGAGTGGCTGCATGAATGGAGAGTGTGCATGAGGTGAGAGTTGGCATGAAGTGCTGGCAGGATGTACGAATGGGAATGAAGTGCCTGCAGGAGGTGAGAGTTGGAATGGAGTGACTGCAGGAGGGGGATTACAGACTCGTCAACCCAGGCTTGCTAGGGGATTACAGATCTGTAGATGTGATCAACCCTGGGACTGCTTTTCGAGACCCATTGGAACTGGGCACACAGCACAGAAGAACCAGAACACTTTCTATGAAAGGCCCAACGCACCCGAAGGACCGTTTTGACACACGTGCTCTGCACCTCATGTTATAAAAAAGGGAATACCAACTCGGCAGTTCGAAAACTTCTAGGAATCAAGTATCGTAAAATTAGGCATCTGTTAGGTGTCCTTTATGAGGAGTATGTGGTTGTTGGGCATCAATCAATCAATCAATCAATCAATCAATCAAGGCATTTATAGAGCGCACTACTTACCCGGAGGGTCTCAAGGCGCTTGGGGGGGGGAGGGTGGGGTGCCGCTACTGCTCGAACAGCCAGGTCTTGAGTTTCTTCCTGAAGGAGAGGTGGTCTTGGGTCAGGCGAAGGTCGGTCGGGAGGGCATCTGATCTTGTCTATTCTGGACTCTGGGGTGGGTGATCAAAGGATCTCAACCAAGGAAGACATGTCTATCTTCGTCCAGAGAAGCAAACATCTGGAGGTGATGTTACCCATCCAATCCTGCTAGGATAACCTCGAGGTCATGAAAGGGATTGTGTGATGGACACCCTCGGGTAGTCGATAGGACTCTGCAGAACCACACCTCCCTTGGCTGTGGAAGGCTGTTCTGAAATGATGTTCTGCTGAGCTGGTAGGCCTGTCATGACATAATTACAGGCCGAAGAGTAGATGAGGTGGGCCAGGGTTGTTGCGCCACTTGTTGAAATCACAGAGGGTGGTTAACCTCATGTGGTTGTGAAGAATGAAGTTAGTGTAGCTCAGAGAATGCTTTGCTGAATGCAGCGTTATGTGGAGCGGTCTGTTTACCAGCATGAAAGAGTGCAAGGGATTGGGGAGACTGGGAGAAGCTCGTTTCAACCAGGTGAGTTTCAAAGTCACCTGTGGGGAAGGCTAGCACAAGCAAGGCTAGAAATATGTTGCGATTCACTATGATTGTACCTCGCGCTCTCATGTTGGGCCTGTACCCGAGGATGGTACCCCTGGAAGGTGTCCATAGGTTCTTCCTGAGAGTCACGTGACTTCTACTGGTCCTTTCAGAGCTCTGTAGGGGACCTCTCTGTCCCACCCTTTTGAGCTCTATGGATGGTGCGTCCTGTGGCACCTTCAGGGCTCTGTGACTCCTCCACCGTCTCTGGATTCGAAGCTCTCTCGGTCTCTCTGGCCCTTTCAGTGTGTTTTCAAAATGTAGTGCCCAGGCCGCCCCACAAACAGTCAGTCTATTGCCCTACGGCGTCGTGCATGGCGCCCTCAGCTGTGCTGTAATCCAGAGGCCCTTCTGCGTTGTAATTGCATTTATACAGTGCTTAGTTCCCCCGACGAAGCGTTGAAGCGCTTTATGAAGGGCAGCACGCGCCACTGGTACCTGGACAGTGGTTAATCCAATGATCATTGTGTGTTACTATGGAAGAGACGTGGGTCTGTCTCTCTAGTGCATGTACCTCCCCGGCTGCCTACATAAGGAGGAAAAGTGCATTTATTTCCCTGTGCCTCCCCCACCAAGAAAGAAAAAAAAACACAAGCACAACCCCTCCGCGCGGTGAGCCGAGAAATGTGATTTGCATGAGGCGAGGACACGAGCCGGTGCTCCTGAGGAGCGCTGCCTTCATCTCGCGCCTCGCGCTGCGCACATTATGGACAGATGGATTGCATTTAATGAGCCTGCTTGCACCATCGCCACTTGAAAGACTGCGGCGTGTTACAGATAAAGCTTCCGAGGGCCTGATTTGTCACTCTCCGGTTAGGGAGCTGGGGACGGCTGGCTGTGCCTCAGCCTCCCCGTAATTGTCCTTATAATTGCGCCGTGCTCTAGGGAGGCGCGGCCTGCGTCAGGCGCCGCGCGCAGGAGCGCGAGCAGGCACGTGCCGGGAAAAGGGGGTCAATCGCAGTCAAGGGGAGCGGCAGGATACAGCGCCAACCCTTATGGAGTGGGCGCTCTTCCGAGGAAGTGCACAGCGCTACTGTGAGCTATTTGGAGGCTAGGGTTCGTGAGGTTTTTATTTTATATAATGGGTTTACTCCAAG
Organism: Lissotriton vulgaris; assembly: GCF_964263255.1. Taxonomy (NCBI): domain Eukaryota; kingdom Metazoa; phylum Chordata; class Amphibia; order Caudata; family Salamandridae; genus Lissotriton; species Lissotriton vulgaris. The sequence goes on along the minus strand of NC_141700.1, from coordinate 677,188,145 downwards.
GGGGTCTTTGACGTTTTATTGACCTTGGAAGGATGAAAGGCTACATAGGCTCGATGGGATTCGAACCTCTGACACTGGGGTCAAACACCGATTTGTGTAGTGGATACATTAGTCCCTAATCTTGAAATGGATTTGAGAGAGGCAGCAATAGGATGTACGCAATATCAATACATCAGTGCCTATACAGAAACTGCATTTTATAGCACACAGTAGTACCACAGTAGTCCTACTAAAGTACTGAAAAAAGATATTCATAAACCTGCAAGTGTAAATCTTCACTTCTGCCTCTCCTTCTATGGGAAGATCCTCACATATTTAAGTTTACTACAGTAGCTTAACACAAAATGATGGATTCCACCTGCAGAATGTGATGAGGGGGCTTGAGCCCCTGAGACTCCTAAAAATGACGGATCTCTCCTGCAAAATGTGATGAGGGGCTTCTGATACGCCTATACCTTAGAGTTATTCATTGGTTTTCGGCTGAATAGGTGGGTCCTTGAAGGGATGCCCCCCCCGCGCCCGCACCGCAAGGTCTGTGTTACACCTCTGGTTTACTACTTGTTAGTAAATGTGCGAGAGACCAGGGAGAGTGCTGCTAAAAGCTTTTTTTTTACTACTACATTGAAGATGTCACAATAGGAATAATGACGGTGTTTTGAAGCGATATGCATCCACTTTAAAAAGAGTAAACCCATTGCTATTTACAAACTACACTTCTAAAGGTACTATATCAAAAATTAGATCCAAAACAGTAGTTAATTACTCAAGTTCAGTAAGAAATCCCCATTGAAAAGAATATTAAATTACATGAGTTAAAATACTTAAAATATAAATAAGTATAATTTAATGCATGGAAAAATCTAAATATAAAATATTAACTATTCAATTATAAAATATTTAATAGCCTATTTTAATTTATAAATAGGTACAGCAATAATTTTTATTAAAATACAATTAAATTACTTTCTTTATATCACTTTTAATAATGTAATGCACAATAAAAAAATATCATGTTTTACATTAGTTGGTAACTTATTTTTCAATATAAATGTCTGAAAAATATATAATATTTTATTTAATATATTTAAATGAATTAAAGCTTTATTGCCAAATTTGGTTAATAGTGTCATAGTATTGTTTTTATTTTTGTTCTACATTTAGAATAAACATATACAATTACTTTACATTAATCTTTAACATCATTTTTTACACATTTTTTTCCGAGTTAAATAAACTTTTAAAAATATATATTTTTCCTATACTTTACCATAGAAAGACTCATCAGTCTGCTTTGTGATCTCTCTCTGGTAATCAAGAATATTTCCAAGCTGTAAACATATTGTTACAGATGAGTAATTTATTTTAATTAAGGCCCAATCGGATTCACGCATACACTCTGAAGGCTTTTATTTGTACGGTGTCTCAGTATTGGGCCTTATTGAAGATCCGAGTGATTAAGAACACAAAAATCCCTATCTGACCACTCGGTTACCTTAATGATAACCTTGAGTCTACTGGACACGGAGAGCGTGTACCATAGATCTCCCTGCTCCCCTGGGTGCCCTTACTGCTTCCATCCAAGATCGTAGAGAAGATTGTACCTCGGGGGGGATGGGGGGAGAGTATACATTTATTCAAACCGGTGATCAATGACACCAAGAATCTAATTAGGGAGGACAAGAACCTGATCGATGCAGAGGTTAGGGTTGCTTAAGAAGGTCCTACCATGCTGGCACCTTCACCCTTGTGTGCCCTCAAGTCTCCTGGAACAATGCAGCTACAGCAGCCATGGCCTGTGTGAGACTTCATAGATAAATACAGCCCAGTGATAGTCTGCACAGGTTAATGCCAGACTCCTGCCTCCGGTTGCACACAGAAAAACAGAACAAACACAGCTTGTGTCAGGCTGCATACAGAAATACAGCTTGTGTCAGGCTGCACACAGAAAGGCGATTCAGAAAAGGGGGTGGTGATGAACAGAGTGTCTGAATTAAGCAGACCACTCTTACCCAGTCCAAAGATCAGGGCTTGATCCATCACCGTTATTTATCTCACTGCCCCATCCCAGCTCAGAACCTGGCTATATGCAAATCAGTCTGTCCCTGGCCCAGTGCATCATGGGAACAGGGCAGACTAAACTACCAAGCCAATTCTTCACCAGAAAGGAGACAAGCTACCGGGGACCGGTTTCTGGCATTTCAGCCGTCTTCGGCCCGGCTTGCTTGAATCCTGATGGAGCAGTGAGAAAGGGACTCATGTCTGAGTATACCCTGCCACACCTATAGTGGCCAAAAACGATTCAGAAAAGGGGGTGGTGATGAACAGAGTGTCTGAATTAAGCAGACCACTCTTACCCAGTCCAAAGATCAGGGCTTGATCCAGCACCGTTATTTATCACACTGCCCCATCCCAGCTCAGAACCTGCCTATATGCAAATCAGTCTGTCCCTGGCCCAGTGCATCATGGGAACAGGGCAGACTAAACTACCAAGCCAATTCTTCACCAGAAAGGAGACAAGCTACCGGGGACCGGTTTCTGGCATTTCAGCCGTCTTCGGCCCGGCTTGCTTGAATCCTGATGGAGCAGTGAGAAAGGGACTCATGTCTGAGTATACCCTGCCACACCTATAGTGGCCAAAAACGATTCAGAAAAGGGGGTGGTGAAGAACAGAGTGTCTGAATTAAGCAGACCACTCTTACCCAGTCCAAAGATCAGGGCTTGATCCATCACCGTTATTTATCTCACTGCCCCATCCCAGCTCAGAACCTGGCTATATGCAAATCAGTCTGTCCCTGGCCCAGTGCATCATGGGAACAGGGCAGACTAAACTACCAAGCCAATTCTTCACCAGAAAGGAGACAAGCTACCGGGGACCGTTTTCTGGCATTTCAGCCGTCTTCGGCCCGGCTTGCTTGAATCCTGATGGAGCAGTGAGAAAGGGACTCATGTCTGAGTATACCCTGCCACACCTATAGTGGCCAAAAACGATTCAGAAAAGGGGGTGGTGATGAACAGAGTGTCTGAATTAAGCAGACCACTCTTATCCAGTCCAAAGATCAGGGCTTGATCCATCACCGTTATTTATCTCACTGCCCCATCCCAGCTCAGAACCTGGCTATATGCAAATCAGTCTGTCCCTGGCCCAGTGCATCATGGGAACAGGGCAGACTAAACTACCAAGCCAATTCTTCACCAGAAAGGAGACAAGCTACCGGGGACCGTTTTCTGGCATTTCAGCCGTCTTCGGCCCGGCTTGCTTGAATCCTGATGGAGCAGTGAGAAAGGGACTCATGTCTGAGTATACCCTGCCACACCTATAGTGGCCAAAAACGATTCAGAAAAGGGGGTGGTGATGAACAGAGTGTCTGAATTAAGCAGACCACTCTTACCCAGTCCAAAGATCAGGGCTTGATCCATCACCGTTATTTATCTCACTGCCCCATCCCAGCTCAGAACCTGGCTATATGCAAATCAGTCTGTCCCTGGCCCAGTGCATCATGGGAACAGGGCAGACTAAACTACCAAGCCAATTCTTCACCAGAAAGGAGACAAGCTACCGGGGACCGGTTACTGGCATTTCAGCCGTCTTCGGCCCGGCTTGCTTGAATCCTGATGGAGCAGTGAGAAAGGGACTCATGTCTGAGTATACCCTGCCACACCTATAGTGGCCAAAAACGATTCAGAAAAGGGGGTGGTGATGAACAGAGTGTCTGAATTAAGCAGACCACTCTTACCCAGTCCAAAGATCAGGGCTTGATCCATCATCGTTATTTATCTCACTGCCCCATCCCAGCTCAGAACCTGGCTATATGCAAATCAGTCTGTCCCTGGCCCAGTGCATCATGGGAACAGGGCAGACTAAACTACCAAGCCAATTCTTCACCAGAAAGGAGACAAGCTACCGGGGACCGGTTTCTGGCATTTCAGCCGTCTTCGGCCCGGCTTGCTTGAATCCTGATGGAGCAGTGAGAAAGGGACTCATGTCTGAGTATACCCTGCCACACCTATAGTGGCCAAAAACGATTCAGAAAAGGGGGTGGTGATGAACAGAAAGGCAGCACAAATACAGCTTGTGCCAGGCTGCACAAAGAAATGCAGCACAAATACAGCTTGTGTCAGGCTGCACACAGAAAGGCAACACAAATGCAGATTGTGTCAGGCTGCACACAGAAACACAGCACAAATACAGCTTGTGTCAGGCTGCATACAGAAACACAGCACAAATACAGCTTGTGTCAGGCTGCACACAGAAACACAGCACAAATACAGCATGTTTCCGGCTGCACACAAATGCTACGCAGATGTGGTCTGTGTAACGCTACGCAATTTCTGCCTTAACACAACAAAGTTAATTTGTGCTTCAAACTGCATTGAAAAATACTGCATAACACGGCATGTATATATAATGTGTACACACCGCATTCATTACACTGCACGTACTGCTCAGTCCTATGCAACATCATGCTGCATTCATTAATGCTTCTTTATACTATACTGTACGTGTGTGTGCTATAGAGCCTACTGACACAACGCCCATGACCTCTGTGTCCTGCCTTCGTGATGTGGTACGCGTCATATGGGCTTGGGCTACCCATGATATATCCACAAAATATAGCTCCTCTGCAGAAAGATGCATCCTCGGAGAGTCTGGGGCTTAATGCTCCTTTAGTCTTAAAAAGTGTGTGCAGCAAATAATATTGGTTTTGGCCAGGGTATCGGGCCTGGTTCACAGTGCCCGGACTCTGGGAGTAATCGTATTTCCTAAGCAGAGCAGTGTTTTGTGGAATTATTTATATATATATACAGAGAGAGAGAGAGAGAGAGAGAGAGAGAGAGATAGTTGAGAGTGAGTAGGGGCAATCATTGCAAGAGGAGAAGCCTCTCGTGATTAATGTAGCCCCTCTCCTCCTCAGCAATGGTGATGAGTAGGAAATACATCACCCTCGCACATTCCTATAAATGGTTTTTGCCATGCCATTTTTTATTTGTTTTTTATGTTAACAAAAAGTATTTAACCAACATCTGGTTTCGTTTGTGCATGAAGGTCAAGTCACACTAATGAGGCCTCCTGTCTATTAGGTGAGTTTTTTTTCCCTGTGCGAACTAATTGTGATGTGTAATCTGGGAGGCAGTAGACAGTGTTTGTGTCATGTCAGTTTTACTGTACTGTGGAAGTAAACAACTTTGACATCTGCACTTTACAAATACATGGATTAATGTCTGTTTATCAATACAGTTGCTTTGCTCATTTAAGGGCATGCTGATAGGGATGCGTGACGTTACAACGCATGCTTTTACCACGCATGCCTTTACAACGCGGTTTTTACATCGCAATCCATTACAACGCATAACGCTTTGGGGTGCTGGATAGTGAAAAGTTTAATTTTCTATTCCAACTCCAGTCCCCGTGGACACTAGGGAAGGTGTTGGATAGAAAATTAAACGTATTCCCTATCCTAGAGCGCCCCCCCCCCAGCGCAATGCGTTGTAATGGTTTGCGTTGTAATGCCTGCGTCGTAATGGTAGTGCGTTGTAAAAGTTGCGTTGTAAAGGTTGTTCACCGCAGATAGATGTGCAGCATATAATATGGTATTTTTATGGCCATTGTTGAGGGTGGGGGGCACCATGGGTCATGAGCGGGAGGTGAAGCCTCAGGTAGGTCATGATGCCCCTCCCTGCACATTACATTATGCACCTGCATTTTTCATTTTTTTTTGTTTTTTGTAGAAAATGTGGTTTAGCTAACACCGAAAGGCAAGTGGTTAAATTTGTGCAGTTTGTTAAAATAACGTTGAAAAGCCCAGCTGACTATTAAGAGAGATCTTAATCTTTTTTATATTTTAAAGTCATTGGGAAATTGAATTTGTAAGGCAGTAAACAGTGTTTATGACATGTCAGTTTCTCTCTTCTATTGTAATAAACTCAAATTTTGCCTTTGCACGGTAGCACTAAACGCATGCTTGCCGATGCTCTAAAAACGTGCTGTGGGGACACCTTCATTTTCATTCGCATTGGTGCTTATCTATATCTTGCATACGCGCAGGTGATATATTTAAGCAGTAGTATGCTATATTGCACTGCTGACATACATATTGCATCACTGTGTTTTGGCATGAAGAGCACTATGCACTGATCTATATTGCAGAGGCAGAAAATACATTAGACTTCACATATAGGGTACATTATACTGCACAGGTGCATGTTGAGTCATAATGCACAGATACATTCTGCATCTTACTCAGCACTACAATTCTGTTGATCAGTTTTTTTTCAGGCCTTTATTTTCAGATTTCACGCTTTACATAGGGTTGCTGTTTAGTTCCTCTGTCTCCAAGAAAGCAGGGGTATGCGCTCACTTCTTCTTCAAGATGTGCTCAGTCTGTAACATGGTTGCTGCCCCTTTCCCGGATGGACTGCTATACTTCAGGAGTGAGGTGAAGTTGAAGACCAGAAGATTGGGTCTCTACCTGCACACCATGGTGTTCACCTGTTCCTTCAGGTCAATAATATTGTCCTTGCAGTCATTTTGAGCTTCAGGCCTCAGCAACATCTGATCGTTCAGGAAGAGCGCATGAGGGTGACCGGGGAAAGTGGCACACACTTACACTTCTTTCCTTGGTCATGTGCAGACACCAGCACAGCATGTAATGTAGACAGATTTATAGAGCACAAACTTATCGCCTGTAAGGGTATCCAGGTGCTGAGCACGAGGGGCGATCCCAGGAATCACTCGAATAGCCAGGTCTTCAGTTTCTCAAGGAAGATTGTGAGAGACAAGGCTGTTCTGATGTCCAACGGAATGCGTTCCGGTACTTTGCTGCTAAGTAGGAGAGGGAATGTCCCTCAGATCATGGATGGAAAACAATCACACTTCAAGGTGGTTCTGTACGTTGGTGCCAAATGGTCTCTCTCCTTTGAGATTGCATGGATGAAAACCATCACACTTCATGGTGCTTCTTTTAGTTTGTTTCCTGGCACCAACCCACGACATACGCTTTGTTCACTGACAGTCAGCGCCTGGAAGGCCCGTGTTGTGCTGTCTTCAGACTTTGGGCTTCTTGACACTTTTGGCAGGGTCCACTAGACTGAGGTTAGAAAGTCTTCTCTGGTTTCGGGAGGGGGTTGGAAAGCAAGGTTGCACCTTTTCTTTCCATAGAGAGGTGGTTCTTGGCAAAGAACACAAAGGCCCCCCCAGGAACATGTGAAGTCCGTAGGAGGGACATGACTATGAGGCTTCCAGCCATTCGTCATCACAGAAAGACAGACCTAAGTCCCAGTGATGGGCAAAGGTGCTTGATTGGTCCTGATAACTTCCTCAGGGGTCTTGCAGACCAGTTCCAGAAGTTCTACTTGCCTAACAGGGTCTTGGTCAAGCTGGAAAGGCTTTCAGTTTAACAAGGATAAATGCAAACATTTTAAAAAGCCCAGTAGATGTTCTGAAGTAATTGGTCAAAAGATTTACAAAGTTAAGTTACTTCTTGACACTGAATATGAAACCCCTGATCTTTATAGGAGTTTGGGTTAGTGTTGGCTATTCTTTGGATAGCATTCCACTTCAGCAGGTTCCCAAATGGTTCATGCTTTACTTCCTGTGAAACAGGTCATATGGCATTTTTTTTTTCTCTCAGTGGACTTTAAAGGCTTCTGGCACGTGAATGTCAGAACAGGAGGAACACCTCTTCTCCTGCTCTGTTAATCAAAGCCTGATGGCTCCACCAGGGGACAATGGAGCTAAACAACCCCTGCTTACATCGCCACCTCATCGATGCTGCAGATATTCTTCTCCGGTGCTGGGCCATAATAGAACTGGGTGTGGTCATGACGAGCTCAGCTCGTAATGAGCACCGTGCCTCATGACGAGCTGAGCTCGTCATCAGCATCGAAGGGGTTAACAATCTTTCCTGTGTCTGCACAAAGGCCTTGTTTATTGGTGTATCATTTCTGGGGTAACAGCTGCATTTAGCGTAGGTTTCTATGTGCAGTGCTTAATTTGTAGCAAAATAAGTGTCAGGGCCCTCAGCAGGGGGCCTCCGCAGCTTGCACCTCCCATTGCCACCAAAAACCTTTAAAATGGCTTGGGTGGAAGGTAGTTGTTTTTAATTTATACTGAATTAATAAACAATTGCTGTTCTGCTCATCTCTATAATCTACAAACCGCACCACCATGTGGCAGCTGTCCTAAGTGCTGTTGTTGATAATTAAGTGCCGGTGCCGTGTACTGCAAACCTCCGGCTCAAATTAAGCACTGCCTGGTGCACACAGCTCGTCAATGTGTTTACCAGGGCTTAGAATATTATATAAAGACATGGTGATGTAGTTACTGTGCATCATAATAAACATATTTAGCATAGCCACATTGTATCATACTGTATAGGTGCACAATGCTGCTATTACTGTGCATAATAGTGCAAAGACGTGACGATACAGTTTTGTTGTATTTTGCCGTACCCATAGTACATGTTCTCTGTGTCGTAATGCAGGGGCACACAGTGTTTTAGCTAGCCTGTATAATGGTGCTCATACATATAGCCGCATTCTGGTTTGCGACACAGGAATATCACGCAACAGCTGCACTATTTCACAATGTAGATCCACTGTAATACCGCTCCAGTATAGCATTCAGCGCAGTTACGTGTATGCACAACACTGACAGTGCTGATGCGCTTCGTCATAATGGACAGGCCGGTTAGATCGGCTACATTGTATCATACTGCACAGAGACTGTATGTTGTTACACGGTATCATAATGGACAGGTTGGTTAGATCAGCTACATTGCATCATATTGATCAGCCATTCAGTGCTGTTACACTGTATCATAAAGGACAGGCCAGTTACATCAGCTACGTTGTATCATACTGCACAGAAATTCTGTGCTGTTACACCGTGTCATAATGGACAGGCTTGTTAGATTAGCTACATTGTACCATACTGCACTGACACTCTGTGCTATTTCACTGTGTCCTAATGAACAGCACAAGTTGCCCATTTTGCCCATCTCAGCCGGAACGTATTGTACATTGTTAGACGGGGACCTGGAGGGTCGGCCGAGGACAAGGGGAGAGGCCTCCGGTGAGGGCCGTCTCCAGCGATCGTACAGACAAGTAACTCCCCCCCCACAGATGGACACCACACAAAGATAAGGTTAACGCTCTTTATAGGCAGTTCTAGAAGTAAGGTAGTACGGTACAATGAGATCAGGACACGAGGATCCTCTCAATTCTAGTCTCTGGAAGGAAAAGGGGGTAGCGGGACAGTCTTGTTACCAATCTGGTATTGAGATGAGACGATGGGTAGCTCACAATCCTCGAGCTCGGCGTTCGGGAAGGTCGGGCCGCGGCAGCGCCAGCAGGTCCCGAGGAGGTCGTAGGGAGCAACGGGCCGCGGCAGCGCCAGCAGGTCCCACGAGGATGAAGGTTGCAGAAGGCCGCGGCAGCGCCAGCAGGCAGGACGACAGTTCACATGGCAGGGCTGCGGCAGCGCCAGCAGTCCGTCAAGGATGAGTTCTTCACGGTATCTCTCGACTCCAGGATACAACTGCCCTCCTGCTCTGGAGCTGCCTCAGTTATAGGTCTGGCGCCTTTTGATGTCCGGACCCTCGCACTTGGAGGTCGGGAGGTCTGGGATGAGGGAGTCCAGACACCCAGCAGGGGGGTGGAGCCAGCGCCCGGGGAGGCTGGGGGCGATCGGCACCTGGCGGGGGAGAGCCATCGACACTTCTTTCTCCCATTGACCTGCCAAGTGGTCCGTTCACCTCCTGGGTGGATGGTGGTGCCGGGATGTCGGGGCCTGGCCAGGCCCAGGGTTGGGGTCGAGCTGAGGCCACGCGGCCTCGTGGTGCAGTGTCCAATATGGCGGCTGGGCCGGGCAATGGTGCTGACGGTGGCCCGGGCCAGTGATACAGAGATATCCGGGAGCAGGCGTCCCGTAGGGGACGGGTTGCGGGTTGCTTCTGTGGGTAGCACCTGGAGAGCCGGTGTCCGGGCCCTGTCATGCGGGGGGGGGAGCGAGCCCTTCATGGGGCCTGTCCAACATGCGTCCCCCCCAGCTGAAGGCGGGGAGAGTCACCCATCCTCTTGGGGACTCTCCTCGTCGAGGCGGAAAAAGCGGGACAGGCCATCCGCGTTGGCGTGGTCTTGGCCAGGGCGATGCTCCACAGTGAAGTCCATCCCCTGCAGGGAGATGGACCATCACAATAGTTTGGGATTCTCCCCCCGCATCTGCATTAACCATTGCAGGGGGCGATGATCTGTTTGCACCCGGAAGTGGGTACCGAAGAGGTAGGGCCGGAGCTTCTTAAGGGCCCATACTACTGCAAAGGCCTCCCGCTCGATGGTGCTCCAGCGCTGTTCTCGGGCCAGCAGGCGTCTGCTGATGAAGGCCACTGGTTGGTCGACTCCCTCGGGGTTCAGTTGGGAGAGGACGGCCCCAATGCCATGGTCTGAGGCATCAGTCTGCACGATGAACTCACGGCTGTAGTCGGGGGCCTGGAGCACAGGGGCGGTGCACATGGCGGCCTTCAGCTTCTCGAAGGCCGCTTGACAGTCGGGAGTCCAGTTGACTGTTTTTGGGTGGTTCTTGGATGTGAGTTCCGTGAGGGGCCCCACAATGCTGCCATAGTTCTTCACAAACCGCCGGTAGTATCCGGTGAGCCCCAAGAAGGCTCGGACCTCGGTTTGGGTTACGGGGGGCTGCCAGGACTGGATGGCAGCGATCTTGAGCTGGAGGGGGGCCACCAGACCGCTTCCCACTTGGTGTCCGAGGTAGGTCACGGACCCCTGGCCAATTTGGCACTTGCTGGCCTTGATTGTGAGGCCGGCCTGTTGGAGGGCCTGCAGGACCTCTTGGAGGTGGCGGAGGTGGTCTGACCAGTGGCGGCTGTATACCGCAATATCGTCCAGGTAGGCGGCGCTGAACTCTTCGAGGCCCGCCAATACCTGGTTCACAAGTCGTTGAAAAGTGGCTGGAGCGTTTTTCATGCCGAATGGCATCACTTTGAAATGGTAGTGTCCATCCGGGGTGGAGAAAGCGGATCGTTCTTGGGCCCTGGGGGTGAGGCCGATCTGCCAGTAGCCTGCTGTCAGGTCGAAGATGCTTAGGTAGCGGGCAGCCCCCATGCGGTCGACCAGTTCATCTGCTCGGGGGATGGGGTGAGCGTCGGTTCGGGTGACAGCGTTCAGACCCTGATAGTCGACGCAGAATCGGAGCTCGGGGGTGGTGCCCGGGGCAGCAGCTTTGGGGACCAGTACGACTGGGCTGGCCCAGGGGCTGTCCGAGGGTTCGATGACTCCGAGTGCGAGCATCTTGGAGACTTCTTCTTGGATGCAGGCGCGCACCCGATCTGGTACTCGGTACGCCCGGTGTCGGATAGGGGGACTGTCCCCAGTGTCCACGTCGTGCAGGCACCAGGGGTGACCCCGGGGGTGAGGGAAAATAGGTTTGCAAATTGCAGCAGGAGGGCCCGACAGTCTTGGCGCTGCTCCGGGGTCAGGGCATCGGAGAGTCGGACCCCGTCCACCGAACCATCTTTTTCACGGGTCCTCAGTAGGTCATTGTCCCAATAGATCCAGTGGGCCCCTGCGGTGTCTCCCGCGCTCTGGGCGAGTGCTTGCTGTCGCAGTCCCTCGAGGGAGGGACAGGTCTTTTGCTCTTGCCGGAATTGCTCCTGGGTGGGTCCCCCTTCTTGGCGCCACTGAGCCAGGTCTGGAAGGTCTTGGGGCTGAGCGGGCCCTTCTTGGGTTTGTTCAGGGGGGTCGGTATGGACGGTGTCTTCCTCTGGAGCGATCGGGGGAGGAGGTGCTGGCCATTCGGGCTCTTCAGGTCTGGGGATGGTGCGGGCAGCCATGGACCGGGTTGTTACGCACGCCCAGTCCGGGAGGCCCAACATCCCCAGGTGCTCTCTTCTTTCAACGGCCGCCCACGGGGAACTCTCAAGATCGTTTCCCAGGAGGCAGTCCATGGGGGCATCATCGGGGACAGTCACTTTTAGCATACCGGACACTCCTCCCCATTCGAAGGGGATGCAGGCCATCCGACACAGGCTCTCAGAATTGTCGGCCGATCGGACGGGGCAAAGAACGTTTGGCAGGATTTGTTCTGGGGTCACCAGGTGACAGTGGACGGCCGTCACACTGGCCCCCGTGTCACGCAGGCCTTCGGCCTTGCACCCATTTATGTTCACCCACTGGCTGTATTTCCTGGTGTTGGCGGGTAGGGGAGCCCGCGGGATCATGTCTCTTCCCCCTAGGCAAGCCAGGACCTTGGCGGCAGGTTCCCACTCGGGCTGCTCCTGCTCATACTCTTCATGCTCTTCGGAGATTTGCTCTCCTCCTAGGGCGGCGGCAGCTACCTGGCGGGGCCCGGGAGTCTGGTTCTTTGGGCAGTTCGGGTCACTGGCATAGTGGCCGACTCGCTGGCATCGGTGACAAGTAACATTGGCTCGGAACCCCGGGCGCATCGGGGGTTGCCCCGGCCGGCCGGGGGCGGGGTGTATTAGCGGGAGCGGCCGGGACGGCGTCTCTGCCCCGGCCCTGGCCTCCTCCTCCTCCTCGGGGACGATGATGACCTTGGTTGGTTCTGTTCTGCTCGTTTGGCCCACTCCGGGCCACTCGGGTGCTTTCCCATCGGTCAGCCTCAGCGGCGAGCTGCCGTGGTTCAGTCAATTTGCTGTCGAGGAGGTGCTGCCTGAGCTCGACAAAGCAGTTGTTGGAGAGGTGCTCCCACACAATGAGGTTGAAGAGCTGCTCGTAGGTTGTTACGTGGCTACCCTTGATCCATCCCTCGAAGGCTCGGCTGATAGTTCACATATTCTACCCAAGTTGTACGCGGGATCCGGGTGCAGTCGCGGAACCTCTGGCGGTACATTTCGGGCGTAAGCCCATATCGAGTGAGGAGGGCGGCCTTCATGTGGTCATAGGACGTCATTTGATGGTCCGGGAGCTGTAGCAGGGCATCGCGGCCTTCATTGATGAACCTCCCCCATAGACCGGCTCCCCAGTCACTTCGATCAATCCGGTGGGAGGTCATGGCGATCTCGTAGGCCTTGAACCACTGCTGTATGTCGTCGTTCCGATAATATTCACGGACCACATCTTTGGGGATGTAGACCTTTTGTTCGGTAGCGCCTGGGGTGCGCGGTTGCTCGGGCACCCCTAGGTCTTTGTTCTGTTTCCGCATTTCTATCTCTGCTAGCTTGCGCTCGTGTTCGTATGCCAGTCTTTTTTCTTCGAGTTCTCTCTGTCTTTGCTTTTCTTCCCGCTCTTCTCGGAGCCGTAAGTGTTCTAAGTTTATTTTCTGTTCCGCCAGTTTCAGCTCTCCGTCCAACTTGAGCCGTGCAACTCTAATTCGTGTAGTCTGCTTTTTTCTCGTTCTTGGATCTCTTCCTGGGAGAGACCCGCTCTCCTTTCTTCCGTCAGAGTGGTGTTTGTCTCTGGTGCTTCGATGTTTTGGTCCCGGGGTCCGGCGGCATTTGTTTCTGCCCAGGATTCTAGGGCGTGTTTGAAGTCCTCTTTCGTGCTCAGACCGGTGGTAGCAATGCCTAGTTCTATACAAAATTGTTTTAGCTCTCGGTGGCTGTACTCTTCTAGTTTTTCCATCTGGAATTTCTCTGTAGATCCGCTCTCTTTGGTCGTCATTGTGGTTTAGTCGTGGGGTGAGTTACTCTCTGTACGATTACACGTTGGTTCGGATCGCGCCGCTGGCCACCAATGTTAGACGGGGACCTGGAGGGTCGGCCGAGGACAAGGGGAGAGGCCTCCGGTGAGGGCCGTCTCCAGCGATCGTACAGACAAGTAACTTCCCCCCCACAGATGGACACCACACAAAGATAAGGTTAACGCTCTTTATAGGCAGTTCTTGAAGTAAGGTAGTACGGTACAATGAGATCAGGACACGAGGATCCTCTCAATTCTAGTCTCTGGAAGGGAAAGGGGGTAGCGGGACAGTCTTGTTACCAATCTGGTATTGAGATGAGACGATGGGTAGCTCACAATCCTCGAGCTCGGCGTTCGGGAAGGTCGGGGCGCGCCAGCAGGTCCGGAGGAGGTCGTAGGTAGCAACGGGCCGCGGCAGCGCCAGCAGGTCCCGACGAAGATGATGGTTGCAAGAGGCCGCGGCAGCGCCAGCAGGTCCCCACGAGGATGAAGGTTGCGACGGGCCGCGGCAGCGCCAGCAGGTCCCACGAGGATGAAGGTTGCAGAAGGCCGCGGCAGCGCCAGCAGGCAGGACGACAGTTCACAAGGCAGGGCTGCGGCAGCGCCAGCAGTCCGTCAAGGATGAGTTCTTCACTGTGTCTCTCGACTCCAGGATACAACTGCCCTCCTGCTCTGGAGCTGCCTCAGTTATAGGTCTGGCGCCCTTTGATGTCCGGACCCTCGCACTTGGAGGTCGGGAGGTCCGGGATGAGGGAGTCCAGACACCCAGCAGGGGGGTGGAGCCAGCGCCCGGGGAGGCTGGGGGCGATCGGCACCTGGCGGGGGAGAGCCATCGACACTTCTTTCTCCCATTGACCTGCCAAGTGGTCCGTTCACCTCCTGGGTGGATGGTGGTGCCGGGATGTCGGGGCCTGGCCAGGCCCAGGGTTGGGGTCGAGCTGAGGCCACGCGGCCTCGTGGTGCAGTGTCCAATATGGCGGCTGGGCCGGGCAATGGTGCTGACGGTGGCCCGGGCCAGTGATACAGAGATATTCGGGAGCAGGCGTCCCGTAGGGGACGGGATGAGGATTGCTTCTGTGGGTAGCACCTGGAGAGCCGGTGTCCGGGCCCTGTCATGCGGGGGGGGGGGAGCGAGCCCTTCATGGGGCCTGTCCAACATACATATCCTGTTTATTTGCCCAGAGTACAAATATCCTAGCCTATCTGTCTTTTGAAGGGCATTACCATTGGTTCAGAGGGACTTAGGATACTTAAAACAGATTGTTCAGAACCCACTGTTATTGCTGTCGCTAAATTTCTACACTAGATGTGGGTAATTTGTGCGCGCAAGTTAAGCCACAACTAAAATTGTTGTAACATACTTCTAGTTAAATTAATTCTGTGATGCTCATTGTATTCTGGCCCTGGATTATTTTTCTACATTTTTTATAGCTTTTTATTCTGTTTTTAGATAAGTTATTGTGTAATGGATGGATTAACTTGATGATCAATTCTTTTGCTGTGTTGTTCTGTCACTCATATGAGTATGGAATGTTCATGTTTCTTAAACTTTTTAAAATTTGAATGTATAGTCTTTTATGATATGTGCATCGAAATAAAGACTTTTTGAATTGAATTGTACAGGCTGTTACACTGTATCATAATGGACAGGGCGGTTAGATCAAATACATTGTATCATACACAGACACGCTGAATTTTGCTTTGTAGCAGACTTCAATAAGATAGGAACGCTGTATCCTACTGCACAGACACACAATGCACCTGTTACCCTGTGTCACAGTGAACAGGCTGGTTAGATCAGTAACATTGTATGACACTGCTCAGACCTTGAATGCTGGTGTTACATCGTGAATGCTGTTGTCACGTTGTATCATAATGAACACGCTGATCAGATAAGTAACATTGTATCCCAATGCTCAGACGCTGAATGCTGCTGTCACATTGTATCACAATGGACAGGCAAGAGGTAGATCAGCTACACAATATCACACTGCACAGAGCTTGAATGCTGGTGTTACATTGTGAATGCTGTTGTCACGTTGTATCATAATGGACAGGCCGGTTAGATCAGTGACGCCGTATCACACTGCTCAGAAGAATTCTTCCGTAGAATAGATCAGTTAAACTACATATTGCTTTAAAACCACACAACTCTACAGCCGTGCTGCCCCATGCAATATTGCATACATAAACAATACCGCCGCCATATTGCGCCCAACGTCACATGTGCATAGTAACAGAGTTGTACTGCCTCAAGCTGCACGCAGGTACAGAACTACTCAAACATTCAGGGGTGAAGCTTAATCGCCTGGCCCTGAGCGGACTGGAGTGCTGGCACCTGTTACTGCCCCGGGGGTGGCACTGGCAGGGCGGGCACTGTATTGGCATTTATGTAGCGCCTTATGCTCTTAATGAGGCGCTGGAAGGATGCACTCGGAAATGTGAAGTAGTCATAAGGTGGAGATCCGTCAAGAAGATGGAATTGGGAGGCGTGGGAGCAGGTCCAGTGATGTGGGCCTGAGTGAGTAGAGTGGGAGCTGGGGGCAGGGCAGCCGAGGTCCTGGGAAAGGCCGCGTGGAGTGAAGGATGAAAGATGGGGGGTTATTATGGAACATGTAGAGGAGCATAGGGGTGTGAGAGCCGGGCCCTCCGTGAATCTGTATATTGACGAGGCAGGGGTAAAGCACCCATCCGTGCCCTGAAGAAACAGCATCGGACACATCGGTGTACCCCAGTCCGGATGTTCATTCGCATATTCCAGCACCCATTGATGCCCTGGAGAAGCAGGGTAGGACCCGTCAGTGTACTCTGGCTACCACTGGTGGCCTGAGGAAGCAGGGTACTCCGGTACCCACTGGTGGCCTGAGGAAGCAGGGTAGGACCCGTCAGTGTACTCCGGCAGCCAGGAAGCACGGTAGGGCCCAGTAGTATACTTCAGCACCCCCTGATGCCCCGAGGAAGCAGGGCAGGGCCCATCAGTGTACTCCGGCAACATCTGATGCCCCGAGTAAGCAGGGTAGGACCAATCAATGTACATCAGACCCTGTGAAAGCAGGGTAGGGCCACTCCGTGTACTCCTGAACCCTAAGGCTCCCAAGTAAGGCCCCTCGTTAAGTGCAGCCCTCCCCACCCCGAGGGTGCGCGGGGGCCCATCATTGTATCTGCTCCCCCTGCCCCTGCGCGCGGGAGCGAGACGCACTTGACATGACTCCCCGGCCCCCGCGCTCCTCCAGCGGCGCGGGGGCCGCCTCGCGCGCCAATAACCCAGGCCCGGCCCAGGAATTGATTTAATTCGTTTTATGGAGAACCGATGTAAAAGAAAAAGCCTTTAATCACATCTGAATCCATCTCCAGCCTCTGTAAATCAATTTGCATCGAGCGGAGTGCTCCGGTTACAGCTGATTAGCGCCTGCGTATGTGGGCAAATTAATGCGGCGCGGGTTCAGGTAATGGGGTCACTGTCGTTAGCTCTGTGCAGACCCGGCGAGGCCCGTGTCAGAGGGCGGCGCGCAGCTGGCGCCGTGTCAGCGCGTGCACCGTGCGCAGATGGCGCCGTGTCAGCGCGTGCAAAGTGCGCAGGGTCAGCGTGTGCAACGTGCGCAGATGGCGCCGTGTCAGCGCGTGCAAAGTACGCAGGGTCAGCGCGTGCAACGTGGCGCCGTGTCAGCGCGTGCAAAGTACGCAGGGTCAGCGCTGCAACGTGGCGCCGTGTCAGCGCGTGCAAAGTGAGCTGGGTCCAGCGCGTGCAACGTGCGCAGATGGCGCCGTGTCAGCGCGGGCAATGTGCGCAGAAAGTGCAGCGTGCAGATAGTGCTCCTTGTGAGGGAAGTGCAGAGTGCTAACAGTGCTGTGTGCAATGGGTGCGCAGTGCAGGTAGTGGCGAGTGTGCAGAGAACGCAGTGCGAAGTTGGTGTCCAGTCAGTGCGGTTAAAGTGCTCATACGCCGAGAATGCAGAAAGTGCAGCATGCAGATAGTTCTCCGTTTGAGGGAAGTGTCAACACTGCTTGCTGTGTGCAGAGAGTGCACAGTGCATGTAGTGACGAGTGCACAGATGGCGCTGCGTGCAGAAAGTGCAGCATGTAGATAGTGCTCAGTGGGAGGGAAGTGCAGTGTGTAGAGTGCACAGTGCAGCTACTGGCGAGTGCTCAAAGAACTCTGTGGCAGCTCGTGCTGTGTGAGGGCGTTCAAAGTGAACAGATAGCACTGTGTGCAGAAAGTATAGCATGCATATAACGTTCCATGTGAGGCAAGTGTAGTGTGCTCACTCTGTAGTCTGAGCCCCTTGCTGAGGTTTCTGCCTGCCGCGTCCCGGACCCGTGATTCAGCCCCACAGCGAGCCGCCACGATTGAATCAGGCGCCGCCCTGACCGGACAGGACTACTTTAACCCCTTCGCTGCTGGCCCGTTTCCGCCGCTGTGCGGTAAACAAATGAACAAGGCGGGGCCGTGACGAACCCCAGCCGTCATCAGCACACGAGCACCACGGAGCGTGACGGCTGGGGTTCGTCACCAGCATGCAAGGGGTTAATCTATCCAACTCGTGAATTCCTATACTTTGTCCAGGTGTCACACTCACAGTCGCCCCCGGACCGACCTTTGCGGACCTCACCTGCTGAGTCCAGGATTGATTGCTCCCACAGCACACCTATGAATTCACAATCCGGTCCTGAAGACGACCCCAAGTAACGAGGGTCGAAACGTCGTCGACACCACAGCGCAATTGTTGGGCGCAATTCCTCTGTTCCAAATGAAAATGACAAATAATGATTGCTAATGTAGATATTTGTTACCTGTATATATTGTCATCATTGTTCACCTTGCGCCGTTCACGCTGTTCTCCCTGCTCACTTGCGTCGTCACCTTTCACTTGTATATATCACTTCACACCTAGTGCCCTCGGGTTGTCACAAGATTCCTTCTGTACAGTGCTGCCTTAACTCTATGCCCTTGTGCAATTTTGTTTCATGTAATTTTGGCGATTAACAGCCTTTAAACACCTTCATTTAGTCTCCTTGTTTCTTGCTTATGTAATGCAGTTTGCATGCATGTTTAACTGTCTTTCCAAGTGAAACCTGTTGGAACATTGTTTCTCTTTATGCATACACTACCCAGTTCCGACGTGGTTTATGGGTCCTACTCCTGTTCTTTTTCGCTCAATTATATAACAACACTGTACACCCTCCCCCCTGGGCCCCGTGCCCCTTCCTCTGAGGATGGTGGGTGGAGACACTCACTCAGCCTGTGCGGCTTCCAGAGTAGGGCATCGATCGAGGTGGTGGGTTGCCAGCAGTGCTGCGCCCTTCCTTGAGCGGAGGTTGGGGCATCGCGGACAGTGGGGACGACTGTGTTTCTTCTGTCCTAGGCAGCGATCAGGGTCAAAGAGACGGGCTCCTTAAATAGGGGCAAGGCTGACCTGCTCATCACCAGAAGCACTGCTTCCGGGCAGAGCTTCACCCTGCCCAATCCGTGCCCCTGGCTCAAACCAGCCTGCAGTGCGAAACGCCCGCCACTGGGTATGGACCACGGCTCTCCACCATAGCGTAGGCTCTCCCGAGTGTGAGAGCCTCTGGCAGTCAGTATGTGCAGAGTCCACAGACGACAATGCACGCAGAAAGTGCTGCATGCAGACGGTGCTCTGAGTGAAGGAGTTGCATTGTGCTGGCTTGGCTGTGCAAAGTGTGTGTAAAATTGCAGGTACTGATGTGTGACTAGAGAATGCAGAGCAGAGCTGCTTCTCTGTCAGTTTCTAATAAGTGCAATAATTGTGCTATGTGCTGAAATTGCGATGTGCATATTGTTTTGAGCACTAGGGACATTTTATATTTGATGCAATGGGGTGCGTTATGCAAATAGTGCCGTATGCTGTGCACATATTATACAGTGTGTAGCTAGCACAATGTTGTGACAGTGTGCTCCGGCTGGCTCATGCTAAAGGGTTTGCATATCTCCACCTGCCCCCTTTTCTTCATCCTGGTGTGTCGGGGTGACTGGTCTGAAACAATAAAGGGAGGACCCATAGCCTGCCCGCCTTCATCCAGAAAGGTGGCTTCAGCAGTCTAAGAAGCAATGGTCCTCCTGCTGCCCCAGCAACAGGCTTTGGTTTCTCCAGATGATCTCCTCCATGTCTGAACTTATCCCTGTAACCTTCACCATTCCCCAAGGGTCCATGCCGGTGGTCTTCGATCTTTGTATTAACCCCTCAGCGCCCTTCTAACCACCAAGAACAAGAAGATCCATTAGGCAAACGATAGCCAATTTTCTTCTGAAGGTTGCTTGATGGAATGATGTAGATCTTCTAAAGAACTGCCTCACCATCCAGGCATGGTTTCCGAAGTCTGCCATGAATTTAACCCTTTGAAGGCAGAGCTTGTGCTGATTTTTGAAACAGGAGTGTTTTGAGAAATTGGAGTGGCGTCCCAGGATACGGTCCATCAGTGTGTTTCAGGCTGTAAGGGACCAAGGGAATGTAGGTCATGACTTTGTGCGGGAAGTCTATAAGAGGAAGATGCAACATAGGGTTCATGTAGGACTGTTGCTCATTTCCTTTACCTGAGGTACACGTGATTGTGTGGATTCCATAATCACAGTAGGTTCAGGTCCAATTTCCGGAGACCAGCTGGGATATTGTACCCAGTTTCCCTCGCTGACGGGCTATATTTATGCTCAGTTGAGTTTGAGGTGGTTGAGGCGCATCTGGTAGTCCCCTGCCTGCAGACATTGGCCTAGATAGAAGGAGTTGGTGTCCTAAAGTTTTCAACCCTCTGGATGATCTGAATGTCTTACTCTTAGTTGTCACAAGTGAAGGTAGATCATTTGATGAGGTCAGCTGGAAGGTTGATGTTTGTGTTGAAGTGGAGTGGAGAATATGGTGGCGCTTTTGCAGGAGAGAGGGGTTCGAGAATGAAGGAGCCAACAAAAATGGGAAATTAAATGATGATGGATTTTGGGAGAGGTGAGCGGAAATTCAATCTAGGATGGTACAGTGAATAAAGAGATTTCATAGTCTGTGTATGATTGTGGAGAGATGCATCTGACTGAAAGAAGTATACGGAACTGTTTGTTGACAGTGGTCTATAAATCCTCCCATATAGCAATCAAAGCGGTTGCGCCCCTGCCACTTTTTGTCATGTTTACTTGTACCCTTGACTTTATGTTCTTGAACCCCTTTGTTCAAATTTTCTCTGCACCCTATGTCTCATTGTCCTCTGTGTTCCACTTCCCCTATCCACTATACCATTTATCCCTTGGTCACAGGTCACCTGTCTCCTCGGCCTTCTGTCTTCCCTCTGCCTATGGGCGCTTGCCATCCTGTCCCCTCAATCCCCCTGACTTCCTTAGCTTCCTCCACACTAACTTCCTGTAGCCACGGGCCCTCTGTAATGCTGTCCACTAGTTTTCTATGGCTTCCTTCATGTCCACTTGCTCCTGTTGTAATGCGGCCCACTACCCCTCTTTGATCGCCTCCTTGTTCCATACATCTACGTGTAATGATACCCATCGATACCTCACTATCCCTTTCACCCCAACGCAATGATGACCATTGTCCATCTTTAATTGTCTTACTGCCCCCTTCACCACATTGCAACAATATGTACTGTCCATTTTCCCTTATCTTCTTGTTGCCTTAACCCCTCTGTAATGTTACCTATTGATGCTCTATAAACACTTTCGCTTGACCCATTGCCAACACTGCCCACTGCCCTTCCTTTCTCATGTTGCCCTGTCCTGAGACCGCCTCTGTGACTCTTCCACTGTTCTCTGTCCTTGTCCCCTTCACCACTTTACAATGATGCCCAATGTCCCTCCTAAAACACCTCCTTCTCCCCTCTAACTCTTTTAACCCTTTCCATGCTAATGACGGCCCCGTGTGCTGATGACGGCTGGGGGCCGTCATGACCACGCCCGCGATCTGAATGTGCCGCACAGGAGCGGAATCCTGGCCGTGGGCAAGGGGTCCCTCTTTGATTCTTTCCCTGTCATTGTGCCTCCTCCCCAGGCTCATTTGGCCCCTTTGTAACATTGTCAACCTGTTCTTGCTTCTCTGCCCTTTAAGCTCCATGTTTTGTGTCATCTATCGAGAGGTTCTCTTCTCATCACTCCCAACAAGCTCTGGTGAGAGAAGAGCATATTTATCATAATCCGGATTATGAGGGCCCGCTCAGTGATTTTAGGGCAGGAGGTTAATTCCTTCGACGCGCACAGTATGGAAGGAGGTGGCGGCTGCTGGTGTCGGGGGTTCCACTGATGGGCTCAGACAGCATCTGGTGGTCTATCCCGACCTTTGACGTGTGGCTGTCATCCTCCCTTGTCCCTAGCCTCTGTCCTTCACACACATGCCCTAAGCCTCTCTTCCCTCTATGCTGTTTCTCTTTCCTCTGCATCACCCTCAGCCTTTACCATTTTTACCCTCAGTCTTTACATACCCTTAACCCTTTAGTACTTGACCCTCAGATTAGCGAAGTCCAGCCGTCCAAAGCTGACTGGGGGTAGTGTTGGGTAGAAACCAAAAACTCAATGTGACAACGAAATCATTGTCCAGCAAGTGCTTTGACATGAGACAAAACATACTTTACTTCAACAAAAACATAATACACTACTGTGCGTAACGGTCTGAGGACAGTCGGCCAGGTAGCAGAGCTTCCAGATTCCTGTCCCCAATTCTGTCAAAGGGGAGTTAGCAGTCGGAGACCTCAAACCTTCAGTACAAAAGAGTTGAGACCCCAGACTCTGGTTGATGACAAACCTGAGCACAATGAACATTGTGGTTCCCACTCATATTCATACCAAGTCTCCGGACTGGGGTTTGTGTATTCAACCGGTCCACCTCTGGGACCAATTTCAGGCAGTTCTTGCCTTTTTCGTATTCCTCCCACTCTGGCTTGGCCAAAGTCTTTGCTTCACAGTGTAGGCAGCAAGATGGGGCGGTGCTGGAAGTTCACGTATCAACGGAAACCCTAAGCAAGGGCACAAATGAGGGCGAGGCTTGCAAATTTAACTACCACTTAGTCTATTGGGGGAAACACTTCCTGGTAACAAGGGGAGGTGTTTACAAAAGTCTTCAAAGGGACTCTATATCTCTGGTTGTCTAAAAAGGACCCCAGAAATGCTTTAGAGAAGCCCTGCAATTGACATTACTGTCTGGGCTCTCTTGTCCCCCCACCCTATCCATTGTCGGAAATTCAAATGGATTACTGTTTAGCCACAGCCTCATGTCACACAAACAATCCATACACATTCTACCCTACATACATGCACTATTCAAACTCATCATCCATGTCCCACAAGGATAGAGTGAAGTAGCCCTTTGTAGGTAGGGCGATCCCTTCTCTCCTGGTTATCACGGACACTCGTTTTTGTATGACCAATGTTGTAGGGGTAATTCGAGCTCGTTGGAATGGTACGGACAATAGAGATCGAGAAGGTGAAAACGAGGTGGAGGAGGTTGGAAACAATTTGATAATTGATATTTATTAATTTATATAGCACCCGAATCACCCCGTGAGGGGTATCTCCGCGCTCAGGACAGTATACTGTCCAAGGAGATTATTTTCCGAACATTGCTCCCTGAGGGTTCTCCTTTTTGGTGTATAACACATTCGAACATCTTGTCTTCGACTGCCTTTTCATCACTTAGCTCAATAATCTAATGGATTCAGGGTGCTGTAGTCTTGTTTCGCATGCTATGAAGTAACTGGACTAACACACCTGGCATCGTCGATTTCTAGGTGAAAAATTCAGGACTGGAGAGAGTGCCCACATTGACCTGAAGTGAGGTGGTCTCCCTAGGTGCGGGGGGCCAACTTACAAACACAGGAGAGGCCAGTAGGCACATCTCCTTGGCAGGCGACAGGTAAAAAGACCCACTGAGCCACTATAATCTGTGGCGGACACCACTGTCAGTCTCTCCCTTTAAGGACACAGAGCCCAGCTCTGGGTCTCATTCTATGCCATAGGAAGCCCCCATCACACACAGAGTTGTCATGTATGCTGAGGCAATAAGCAACAGAAACTCTGCATGTAGAATTTGCGTAAGGAGCGACTCTCTCTCAAGTCATGCAGGGGACCTTGTTATTTCCAACACATCTACATTGCCGTCGTTCTTTCTTTTTCCTTTGTATTACCCTTATATTTCCTCTTTCTTTCCTTATGCACTGTCATCAGTTTTCTTTTTAGGTCTCGCCTGTCGATGCGCATGCGCATCGAGCAAGGCGAGAGTATTGCGAGTTATCAACTCTTTATCTGCACTGCAAGGAATCGTGGCGATTCCTTGCAGTGCCCGTGACTTTTAAGGTCAATGCGCATGCGCATTAAGCTTATGCGCATGCGCATTGACCTTAAAAGTCACGGGCGCGTGCATGTCCGTCTTTGTTTACCCGCTCCGCCCCCTCCCCTTCCCGCCGTGTCGCATTTCTCCTCCCCTCTCCCCTCCGTCTTGTTTATTTTACCCGCTCCGCCCCCTCCCCTTCCCGCCGTGTCGCATTTCTCCTCCCCCCTCCCCTCTTTGCAGTCTCCTTGTGTATCCCACGCTTTGGAGGGGGCCTCTCCGCTGTTGCTCTACCACGCAGTTGTACATCTCCTCTGCAAGTGCAATGGCTGCCAGTCCCAATTAGCCCGGCATCATGCTCATTAGCCAGTGAAGAGGTGAGGAGGGGGGTGTAAGGCTATGGTACTAGCTATGTCACTCTCCTGCGGTCTCAGTCTCTTCCTCACTAGTACCGAGTGGAAGTGAGCAGCAGTCCGCATGTATGCCTGACGTGCCTCGGGGCTCCTTGTGCCCAATGCAAGATAGTGAATCTCCGCCCCCTGTTTGTTCATCAACGTTCCATGGCCCCAATGCTCGCACCGACCCTCAGATGTTTCGAGGCCTCTCACAGTCCCAGTATGTGCTGCCTTACTCACGGTGGATGTAGTACCTCAATCCGTTGCCCCGATCTATTCCGCAGCCGCGCTTCTCAAAATGGCGCCTTGCAGTCTCAGTCGTCCGACTGCCATGTTGGACCTCGCTGTCTATGCCAGCACCGCTGTCTTGAATATATGGCGTCTCTCGCTGCTGTATTACGTGCACCCCCCCCTTGTGTCACCTTGTGCACATGGGAACTCTCTGCCCTACGCCGATGGTCTCTACGTCAATTCCTCCCTACTGTATTGCTGGTCCACTATTTTCTGGTAGTGGCCGCCATGTCTCACCATGAAGGGCACCCCTCCAGGGAGCCGCGCTGTCTCAGAAACATCCGCTCACACAGTCCGGACAGTCAGCCATACCCAGAGTCCTTCCCAGTCTTTCCTTCCACACGTCGTGTGTTTGGGGCATTCCTTCCGATTCTCCGACCCTTTTCTTTCCCAGCGCTCCTCTCCGCTGCGTGCCTCCGGGGGTCTCCAGCACAGCGCTCGGGCGAAAACCGGTTCAGTTACCGTTTCCACAATTCTTGTGCATTCAGCCCCAGACTTTGACTGAGTGCGCTCTGGGCCGTAAGGTACAACATGGCGAGTCTTTAGTATTCAGCACCTTTAGTTATTAGCAGGATAATTGTAGGATATCTGGTCTGGCCATCAGGAGCCTCCCGTATGTGCAGCCATGCTGTTGTGCGGCCTCTAGCGCCCCCCCTGAAAGGTAAAATCTTTCGTAGGATTTTTAAAGGGCGAAAACAAGAGGCAGTAATGCTATTGACTTGATTTGATGGTGAAAGATTGTCATCTAGGATAATTTAAAGGTTTTTGAGTTTTACCAGCTGAGGGCACAGCCCAGCTGTATCCGGCCACCAAGTAGAATTCCGTAGGGAGATATCTCTTCGAAACGTAACCACTTCCGCATTTCTCCTCCCTCCTCCCCCCTCCCCATGCACCCTCAGTGGTGACACGCTCAGGCACTGCATGTGTTTAAAAAAAAAAACTGATTTCCGAGTTGTACTCGAGCATTTGGCAGCCGAGACGGTTTAGCTTTGCCAGTGATTGTAACGCTCAGGCACTGCATGTGTTTAAAAAAAAAAACTGATTTCCGAGTTGTACTCGAGCATTTGGCAGCCGAGACAGTTTAGCTTTGCCAGTGATTGTCTTGCAGTAGTCCTAGGATTCTTCTACATATCCATCTTTGCCTTCCCTGCCACCGCTTTGCTATGCTCTATTTACACAACCCCCCTAAACACCTGAATGCACCCTATTTTCGTTACCTTCAGCTTCTGACAGCAGCGCGTTTAACGTGTAGCATACTATTGGCATAGTTCCAGTCAAGCCCTTTACATCCCCGCCATCTCTTTGCTATACCCGATTGCAAAATCCCCCCCCCCTTTCTGAACACCCGAAAGCAGGCTATTTTATTATTATTACCTACAACGTCTGCCGATGCCTCGGGCAAACTGTGGCGGAATATTGGTACTAGGCACTCACCCTCACTCACCCTCACTCACCCTCACTCACCCTCAACCCCTCATTCACCCTCACTCATCCTCACTCACCCTCAACCCCTCACCCTCACCCACCCTCAACCCCTCACCCTAACTCACACTCACCCTCACTCACCCTCACTCGCCCTCACTCGCTCTCACTCACCCTCAGCCCCTCACTCACCGTCACTCTTACTCACCCTCACTCACCCTCACTCACCCTCAACACCTCACTCACCCTCACTCATCCTCACTCACCCTCAAAGCCTCACCCTCACCCACCCGCAAACCCTCACCCTAACTCACACTCCGCCTCACTCAGCCTCACTCACCTTCACCCTCACTCACACTCACTCACCCTCACTCTCACTCAGCCTCAACCCCTCACTCACCCTCAACCCCTCACTCACCCTCACTCACCCTCATTCACCCTCACACACCCTCACCCTCACTCACCCTCAACTCCTCACCCTCACACAGTGCAATAGGTCTCAGAGCATTGGAGTTAGAGCTTTTAGAATTGTTTATGGCTTTTTTCTTTAGCATTGGCTACAGGGAACAAAAATGCTAAAGATTTACAAAAAAAACCCATAAACAATTCTAAATGCACTAACTCTAATGCTGCGAGACCTATTGCATTTCTAATGCTTGTTTCTTATTAAATCTTCTCACTTTTCCTTTTCCTCTGAATTATCCTCTTGCTTCTTCATCCTCATGGACTGTTCTCTTTGTATTGTCTCAACTCTTCCCCATTGCCATGCACTGTTCTCACTTTTCCTCCTACCTTTACTTTGCCATTGCCTTTAATCTTCCTTGTGTATAACCCACAATTTACCTTTTCCTATAGAATGCATTCACTTTCTATACATTGCCTCAGTCTTCCCCTTTGTACTGTGTTTACTTCGAGTCTCCACTACACATTGCCCTGACTCCTACCATTCTCTCTATACTGGCCTGATTCTTCATCAGCTCTGCCTTGTTCTCCCCTTTCCTCTTACTCACTCGTTATCCTCACTCTTCCGCATTCCCATACAATGGCTCCACTTCCCAACCTTATGCCATCTCTTAGACTTGACAGCAGAATGTGAAACGGGTATTCGGCTCAGATCCACACGCAACTCAGATAAAAGAGCTTTGTGGACTGAGTAGTTCTCCCACTGTTCAGTTTTATGCAACTTGCAGGTCACTGGATCCAAACCACGTTCACCGCTGGATTCTCTACTCTTTTTGAGGTGGGAACATTTAGTGCCACTGATTTGTGAGAAGCTAGAAGATATTTAATAAAGACCTAAAAGTTAATTCAGTCCAGTGTGTAGGTTATTTAGGTGGTCCTGTTCAGTATACAGTTGTCCAGTCCCCAGAGAGTAATGCAGAGAATGCAAGTATAGCCACTAAGGAAAGTGTAACTTATGGTGAGTATCCAAATGTACCTTTGCACCTTCAGAATGTGATATGTTAGGCACTGTGCATCTTACGGGTCTCGTTCATACGGAACTATCAGCCTTCACCAATGGAACAGTATTGTGCAAATTTGAAAGGGTAACTTTCAGAAAAGGGAGACACTGTTTCCTTTCACCCTGTGCAGTCTGGGTCAGAGAAATGCAAAGTAGGCTCACTGTGGCACAGTCCTTTAATGTCCCCTTCACATTACCGATTCGGTAATTGCCATTCATTCCTATGGGCCTCCGCGCCTCTGGATGCACAGATGTCCGTTCAGTCCCATCTAGATTGGCTGGAAGGTGCTCGTGGTTACAGGTCATTGCTGGTGATGTCCTTCATGTAGGTCTTCCGTCAGCGGGAAAAGGCTGTTTCCTTCTCAAGGCGATTTAGCCCGGCATCTACCGATCAAGAGTGGAGATCATCAGCAGGTATGTCAAGTGTCCTTTGCTTGGAGGAGGAGGCACCACAGTCCTGGCCAAACTCCTCTTCACCGTGTTCTGGCAATGCTCGTCCTGAGCTGAAAGCAGATGCTGGGAACGGGCTCTATAGTACAACTTCATGCATTGGTGGTAAACCAGGGTCTGTGGGAAGGTGTGCCCATTCAAAAATCAATCCAGGCCAGATCATGGAACATGGAGTATGTGTTCTACGAGATACTGTTTGCACTTCCTGCTTGAGCTCTTACCTAAATCCAGACAGCTCCAGGGGAAAAAGCCACAGATCTCCATAGGGATATACAAAGGAACCAACTCAACTTGCATATCCTGTGCAGGGCTGTGCCATCCCCGGGCAGCTCTGCTGGCAGAGTTGGACCAACTCTGCTGGAGTTTGCATCACTTGTTTGGCAGGTCTCGGCTGAATGCAGATCACAAACAGAAATTAGACTAGGACAAAAATGCCACAGAAGCATTCAGTGGCTGCATAATTGTCCGGGAAGCTGTTACAGCCCTGTTGAAGGGAACCACCAGTTTGTGCTTGAAGAAATGTGCCCTTGCAGGGAGCAGCATTTTGTATACAGTTTCCAGACACAGCACAGTTAAGTGCAGTGAGAAAACACCCATGCTGAAGTGTGAGGCCACAGTTTTGAAAGGCTGAAATGATCTACCAAGAGGGTAGTAGAACCCCAAATTGTGTACAGAAAAAAATCAAAACCAACAGTTGATGGACAGAATGCAGAACAATGTCATACATTCACCCCAGTACAGAGATCTGGGCCTAAATCCATCGTTTTTTTTTGCATTCCACACCACCCCAGTTCAGACATGGCCATATGCAAATCAGCCTTGACCCTGTGCCTCATGGGAACAGTCCAGCCCGAACTGCCAAGCCGTGTCTTCCCTGGACCGGAATCAAGCATCCTAGGACCGGTTTCTGGCCATGTCTGAACTGGGGTGGTGTGGAGTGCAAAAAAACAATGGATTTAGGCCCAGATCCCTGTACTGGGGTGAATGTATGACATTGTTCTGCATTCTGTCCATCAGCTGTAGTTTTTACAGAAAAAATCACCCATCAGCTGCTACCAGCTGTCAGTCAATGGAGTTTTGTTTACCCCCATGTGAATAGTTTCTAACTCTTTGCTGGGAGATGCAATAAAAGCATGGTGGAGAACCCCCAGTAGTCTCAAGCTGTGAGTCCAATAGGTGCAGGCCAGGATGCAGGGCGTCAAGGTCGACTTACCATGTGAGAAGTGGGCAGGCAGAAAAAGAGAAGGAAGAGTAACCAGGTCAGGGAAGAGAGAGGTCCTGGGTGATAGATTTCCACCTCCTCCTCCCGTTCCTTCATGTTTATAGTCAGAACACTCATTCAGTCTCTCTCTAATAGAGACATGCAGCTGTGGGCTCAAAGCTGAAGGATGAGTTGGAGAGAAATAGAGGCCATAACCACATACTTTCCTAGTAACCTAGGGGCCAGATGTAGGTGGCCCAATACCGGTCGATAACGGCTGAAATGACCGAAATGACCGTTACATTTGGGATGTAGGTGGCCTAAATTGCAAATTCAGTAATTTACCGATTCAGTATTTTAAGGAATCGGTAAATTACCAAATTCTTAAAATACCGAATCAGTAAATAACTTCATTTGCAATGTAGGGAGCACTCACATGAGTGTTTTTAGGTCTCGCCTGTCGATGCACATGCGCATCGAGCAAGGCGAGAGTATTGCGAGTTATCCACTCTTTATCTACACTGCAAGGAATCGTGGCGATTCCTTGCAGTGCCCGTGACTTTTAAGGTCAATGCGCATGCGCATTAAGCTTATGCGCATGCGCATTGACCTTAAAAGTCACGGGCGCGTGCATGTCCGTCTTTGTTTACCCGCTCCGCCCCCTCCCCTTCCCGCCGTGTCGCATTTCTCCTCCCCCCTCCCCTCTCTTCCCTCCGTCTTGTTTGTTATTTTACCCGCTCCGCCCCCTCCCCTTCCCGCCGTGTCGCATTTCTCCTCCCCCTCCCCTCTCTTCCCTCCGTCTTGTTTTATTAAACACTCCCTTTCATCAGACTCGAGGCCTGCTCTAGTGCTGGCGCTGCCCCGTCATGTCTGAAGTACTGATCTTGGCGTTTTAGGAGGCTCTCTACTGGTCTCACCACTCCTCCGGTTCTGTCCTTCCTCTGCTGCATGTTAAGAGTTCTTTCCAGGATCGCCACTGTTTCCCCTGCTCCGCTTTTACTCCCAGCCCCCCGTCTTCGTGTCCAGAGCACACAGGAGAGTTTAGCAGAGGCCGGTCTCACCCCACCCCTTCTTCCTCCTCTTGACCTGCTGGCAGGCGGCGCCTCTGGTGAGCTCATGGGGGAGGAGCAGCCAGGTTGGAGGTAAAGCCCCACCTCCTGCCGGGAGTACTTCTCTGAAACTCGACAGGACGCTTCCAGTAACCAGGAGACATCTTACGTGCAGGCAGTGAGGGAACTGCTCTCCTGCTTTCTTACAGTTGTTGCCCCCCAGGCAGGGCTGCTTTTCAGGACACAGCCAGTGTTTTTGCTGCCCCATGGCCGCCTTCAGCATGGCCGCAGTGTCTGCTGGGACGTGTCTCCTGAAGGTTACAGCAGGGCTGGAGGACCCCATGAATGCATGGACTGTACAGAGATCCCCACCCTGGCTTCCGATAGACACCTCTCTCTGTGAGTACCCTCTTATTAAGTTGTGCCCCTCCTGTCACTTCAGGTCGAGCCTTCATTTTACACCTCTGTTAGTGCCTCTCTGCCAGTACCCTCTTTTTGCCCCTACTCCTTGTGAATATCCTCTTGTATTTACATCATTTTACACCTTTGTCATTACTCGCTTGTTCATCCTCTCTGTGTATCAATGTCCCCGATCTGCCACTTCTTCTCTTCCACACGCTGCTAGTATTCTCATTTTACTTCTTCTCTTAACCCCTTCCTTTTCCACCCTGTGGTGATTACCCTTATTTTACACCAGTGTACGTGAGTACCCTAAACTTACACCCTCACTTTGCCTGTCCCCCATTACTCACTTTCTGTGAGTAACCTCTTCTCTCCCATGTGTCATTTCCAGTTTATTTCTCCCTCCGAGAGTGTACTCGCATTTCACTCTTCTAGTCACCCCTATCTGCTTGTACCCATCTTTTAAACACGTCTGAGCACCCTTAGACCATACTTCTCCCTGAGACTCCCGCTTGCACTCTCCAAGTACACACTTTTCGCCGCTCCCGAAGAGTGCACCGGTGTTGCGCGTTTCTTGTCCTGGTTCTCACAGTCCTTTTGAGTCCTAGTGTGTTAACTTCTTTGTTTTGCACCCTATCTGCTGAAATCTTTCCCCATTTCCACCCTCTGTAAGTAGCATTTTTTTGATCTTCTAAGCGTTTTGTGGCAGTTTGTAACAAATGCATTTACTGAGAGCCATGACGTTTCTGAACCTAACCACTGAATAACCGTACTGGAGGGGAACCTGCTATAGTGTTTTGAAATTGTATTTGTTATCTAGTGGGTGTTTCTGGGTGTATCATGTACGTCTGCTTTTCGTGGGAGATGTTTATCTATGTGCTTTAAACTATCCCTGGCCTAACAGAAATTGGGGGGGGAGGGGGCAATGCATGCAGACAGAATTTAGAGGGTTTTGATAAGGGCATGTAGTAAGTCCTTCCACGCATTCCTCGCAGATATGTGGTACTTGGTATCATGTTCTGTTTTGTATGAGGGAGACTTATTACCATGTTCCACTCCTTAAAGTACTATAAAGCTGCCTCTCAGAAGAGGAGGCCCCATTTCCCACGTGTGAGCGCAAACAGCTGCTGACCCTCTTGGGCTGAGTACGTTGAACAACCTGTCCCGTGGGATGCCTTCATCGTCCTCCAACGGCACATAACAGGCTGCAATTGACCGGGGTCCCCACTTTTGGGACGCCCATGTCACCCTCAACCCCTCACCCTCAACCCCTCACCCTCAACCCCTCACCCTCAACCCCTCACCCTCACTCACCCTCACTCACCCTCAACCCCTCACCCTCACTCCCCCTCACCCACACTCACCCTCACCCTCACTCACCCTCAACCCCTCACTCACCCTCAACCCCTCACTCACCCTCACTCACCCTCACCCTCACCCTCACTCACCCTCAACCCCTCACCTACCCTCACCCTCACTCACCCTCAACCCCTCACCCTCACCCTCACTCACCCTCAACACCTCACCCTCACTCACCCTCAACACCTCACCCTCACTCACCCTCAACCCCTCACCCTCACTCACCCTCAACCCCTCACCCTCAACCCCTCACTCACCCTCACTCTCACTCATCCTCACTCACCCTCAACCCCTCACCCTCACTCACCCTCACTCACCCTCAACCCCTCACCCTCACTCACCCTCAACCCCTCACCTTCACTCACCCTCAACCCCTCACCCTCACTCACCCTCAACGCCTCACCCTCAATCACCCTCAACCCCTCACCCACCTTCACTCACCCTCACCCTCACTCACCCTCACTCACCCTCACTCACACTCACTCACACTCACCCACCCTCAACCCCCCTCAACCCCTCATCCTCACTCACCCTCAACCCCTCACTCACCCTCAACCCCTCACCCTCACTCACCCTCAACCCCTCACCCTCAACCCCTCACCCTCACTCACCATCACCCTCACTCACCCTCACCCTCACTCACCCTCAACCCCTCACCCACCCTCAACCCCTCACCCTCAACCCCTCACCCTCAACCCCTCACCCCCTCACCCTCACTCACCCACACTCACCCACACTCACCCTCACCCACCCTCACTCACCCTCACCCTCACTCACCCTCACCCTCACTCACCCTCACCCTCACTCCCCCTCAACCCCTCACCCTCACTCACCCCACTCACCCTCAACCCCTCACCCTCAACCCCTCACCCTCCCTCACCCTCATTCACCCTCAACCCCTCACTCACCCTCAACCCCTCACCCTCACTCACCCTCAACCCCTCACCCTCAATCCCTCACCCTCACCCACACTCACCCACACTCACCCACACTCACCCCCACTCACACTCACCCACCCTCACTCACCCTCACCCTCACTCACCCTCACTCACCCTCACTCACCCTCAACCTCATGCTAAAGATTTACAAAAAAACCCATTAACAATTCTAAAAGCACTAACTCTAATGCTGCGAGACCTATTGCATTTCTAATGCTTGTTCCCATTTTAGGATTCGTTACTTACCACCAACTATAAGTTGGTGGTAAATAAGGAATACCTTTGAAAATGCAAATCTGCGCATTTTTAACTGTGCCATGTGGCAGACATACATGCCCTTAGGGCATGTATGTGTGCCACATCAGCACACAAGCACGATTCAGGGGTGCCACAGGGTGTCAAAGTGCTACCCTGGCACCCTTGAATGTTTCCCCCATTTTACCGAATAGGTATTTATCGAATCAGTAATTGCCATTCATTTCTATGGGCCTCCAGGCCCATAGGAATTAATGGCAATTACCGAATCGGTAAATACCGATTCGGTAATTTTTACTGAAAATGTATCTACATCCCATTTACCTATTCTTAAATACCGAATCGGTAAAATTCGGTATTTAAGAATAGGTAAATTGGGATTACCTACATCTGGCCCTTAGTTTGTTGGGAACCTGGAGACATCAGGGTTCAGAAAGGAGCCCTCTTCTGAATGCCGAAGGCTACTTCCGGCACTCATCTTGACTACTCTGGACTCAACTAATCTGAAATATCAAGTTCTCCCTCTCAGTTGTCTAGCTGGCTGCGCCAATGAGGCCATGGTTTCCTGCTCTGTGCGCACAGCATGTGTGGATGATGCAGTGCACAGAATCCTGATGGTTTTGCTCCAGGACAGCAAGAAGGCAGATATGTAGAACCACAGCCATGTGACTAGAGGGCTGTTGGCACAAGGGAAGAGCCTACATTTGCAACCCAAGACAATGCAGTGCAGAATACGTCATTACTTCATTGGAATGACAGGTCCTATAGGCCTGGCAGGGTAAGTGCATGACTAGCATTGCTCAACTGGCAAACTGAATGTTACCTTTCCAGGCTGTTTCCACAAAGTGATGTGTTTTCTATCAATCAAACCTCTTTTGGTGAAGAGTAGAAACATACAGCCCCTAATTTGTTTTTTAGGAGCGCACTGGCAGGACTGCAGAATGTCGTATTTGCTTCCTACCATGGCTATCTGGTTTTATTTCAACCATATGCCTTTTCATCTCACACTATACATTTCTTCTCTTTATCTCATTATTTGGGGTTCTTTTATTCATCCCTACATTTTCCTTTGTCACTGTTTTCCTGTCACTCACTCCCCCCTCCGTTCTCCCTTGTCTACCTTTCTATCTGTTGCTCTCAAAGTTTGATGGTGAAAAATAAGTCCAGGTGCCAAAAAACAACCCACCACCTGCAAACACTTGCTAAAACTGGCCACTGTAAACATGCTATGCAACTCTTTCCTAACAGGCATGCCATTGCACTGCAAAAGTCAACCAATCCCCAACAAACTAACACATGCATACACACAACACTGTCACCCCTAACAAATGCATACCACACAGGGCAGCTGCTAGAGCCTCATAAAAGCCCTCTGGCCTGCTGGCAGGGGGTTTCCTCCTCTCTGCTTGCATTCCCCTGGTGCTGTAATCAGGGCTTTTTGTCATGATCTCTGGATCGTTGTAAAAACAGAAGGACAAACATCCACACTGTGGTGGGGCAAGAGACTAGTTTGACCACCAGTGGTGAGGGAGAGTAGGAAGGCTGTTTTACTTCTCTTTCAAATGTGTTTAAGGGTCAGTGGGAAGAATACCCAGCCCTAAGGGTCACTCTGGAGAGGGCACTCTGGCATCACAGAGCTAGTCTAAAGAAGCTTCAAGCGTCCTGTAAAAAGGGAAGTTAGGAAATGGAGATTCCATGATCACCATGACGCATTGGAGCCACCAACATATCGAGAGCTGGGGCAGAGCCAGACACAAGAACACCCTGAAGAATATGAAGAGTTTCCAGGATATGGACCAATGTAAAGCTAGGCCATCTAGGGTGGTAGGTGTAGGTGTGCTGGAAAATGAAGATGGTAAAGAATAGGATAGGACGTCTGAAGGACTGATAGGGTTGGGGCAGAGGGAGATGTACATATGCCTATAGCGGGGGTCCGTGCTAGCTTCTCAGAATGATCTATGATTACATAGCACCGGGGTACCCGTAGGGTGTTTGTTGCACTCTATAAATACCTTATACATACATACATATAACTGAGCAGTATTTAGAACCATGGTACATGTGTCCAATGAGGATAGCCTGCAAACTCTGACCAGACCGGCCCTCGTGGAATAATTTTGGACATACCTGGTCTATAGGAGAGTGGAGCCCGCTTGCCCTCCTCTGCTTACGGCATCACGTATAGAAACTCCTCCCTTCTGGTGTAGTGCCAACGGCATCTGGCCTGCAAATAAAGTCTCATCAGCGGCACAAGCCCTCCCTCTAGGGCGAAGCCTTTTTCTGCCAGTGAAAGTTGAATTATAGCCTTGAACCCTTGGGGAGTATCCCAGGGCTGAGTTCTTAGAAACGGGGGTGTCGCTGCCGCAGAATGCCAAGCACCTTGCACCATGTCTGAGCAGAAAGTGACAGGTTTTGCTGCTGGAATGCACTCTTTCTGATCGTCATCCAACTGACTCAAAAGCTCTTCTTCTTTCTGTTTCAGTTCTTGGAAAAGCATTTATTTTGATTTTTCTTTCCGTGTGCGCTTACCACTGAGAAACCTTTAGTGGTATATTTGCTGACTGCTGACATAGTCCCCCACATGGAGTAAAAAATAAATATATATATATATATATATATATATATATATATATATATATATATATATATATATATATATATATATATATATATATATATATATATATATATATATATATATATATATATATATATATATATATATATATATATATATATATATATATATATATATATATATATATATATATATATATATATATATATATATATATATTCCACTGTAAAACCAAAGGTTACAGGGTCGTTATAGTTAGGAATTTATATTATAAAAGAAACCTTAGAAATTCACTGAGAAAAGCAAAGCTAGAATTCTGCCAAATTTGGCGTGATCCAATCTAGCGGTTTAGGCTGCAGTCCTCTTACCGAATCGCCCTGAAACATTCCATGTACAACTAGAATCACTGGCAAACTTTTTTGGGTAAAATGTGTGCAGATTCGTCAAGCAGCTCCAAAGATATAGGCAAGTCAAAAAGTGCTCTTCCTTACTAAAACTACCTACTGGCGATAAATATATCCATCCACCCTAGTGGCAGTCTCGACTAAGTAGTTATAGTTAGGTCTGCTTTTCCATAAACTGAGCGTTTTTGGGTTTGCTAATACCTTTACCACTCTTTGGTGAATCTTCATGAAACTTTCCACAAAAAAAGTTAATCTACATCAGGTACTTCCTGGAAAGTTTTGGGGTGGTCCATCAAGTAGGAGCAGAGAAAAAGGGACGGTCCCATAACGTAAAATCTCCATTCATGTTCTATAGACTTCTCTAAGACAGGTTATGGCAAAAACTGCTGAACAGAACTACAACCTATTTGACAGGAAGATAGATCTTGGTCCGCAGATTGTGCGCTTTGTGATTTTGTGTAATCCGTTCAGTAGTTTTTGAGAAATTAAGGGTAAAGAATAATTGTATATTTTGGCAGTTGGGCTCGCCAGAGTCTCCAAGACTCTTGCAGGAGGGCCAATTTAAGAATACAGCACCCTGATTGGCCCAGGGAGATTTATTTCTCATAGGACATCTCACTCCCGCGGGGGAAAGAATCCAATGAGTGCTCTGATTGGCTGCTAGCAACATGAGAAAAATGTTGCTGGCAGCCATTACAGGGCTCTGGGACTTAGTTGCCGGTTTTGAAGTTGGAATAAAAAAGAAAAATGTAGATTGTACCAAGGTAGGGATACTGTGACCCCCTAGGCCCCATCGGGGGGACCGCCCAAGCCAAAAAGGGGGGGGGGGGGGGGGTTGGGGAGTCAGACAAAGAAAATGCATCACCCCAGCGAGACACTGCGCAATCGAGATAAAAATTATGCCCAGGCCACATTTATTCTTATTATGCCCCCTGGGGGTCTACCACGGGGCTGTGTTTAGAAGGGGGGAGAGAGGCTTCATGGCCCCCCTCCTGAGTATAATTAGAGGCCCCAGGTAGCCCACCCCCAGAGCTGACATTAATTTTTATGCCGAGGGGATGCGCGGCCCTCTTATTCGAACGTTGAGGAGCCCAGCTTCGGGGCCAATATTGATTTGTGTGGGGACGGGGCCATGCTGATGGCATTATTGATGACCAGCGGCGGTTCCTGGCATAGAGCCCCCATTATCTTGGTTATGTGGATGTTCCTTTCTAGCAGCATTTGCAATCCACTTAACACTTAATAAAATATCT
Organism: Lissotriton vulgaris; assembly: GCF_964263255.1. Lineage (NCBI taxonomy): Eukaryota > Metazoa > Chordata > Amphibia > Caudata > Salamandridae > Lissotriton > Lissotriton vulgaris. The sequence goes on along the minus strand of NC_141700.1, from coordinate 677,150,771 downwards.
TAATACAAGATTTAAAGATTGTGCCACCCTCTTTGCCTGTCTGCCTCTTGTGACTCGTCCTGCCTGACAGGAGAGCCAGGCAGCTAGGCACATTTCAGATAGACACATGCGCATGCACCTAGCTGAATGTACTAATATGATTACTGCAGACTAGGAGGTGACCTAGGGTCAGCCCTGTCCTACAGATCTCGGGAGGGGGGGGGGGGGGGGGGGCTGGCTGAAGAGAGCACCCACCTATGACGTAGAGCAGTGCCCTATTTTCCAAGCAGCCCGGGCATGTGGGCCTCCAGCCGTCTATCTACCAGGGCTCCTTATCACTCAATTTACAGGGCAGCAAACGCTTTTATGTAATTTATGTATGCTAAATGAAACAACAAATTGTTCAAATTGTTATATGTATATGTGTATCTCGTCAAGGAAAAACAATAAAAATATAATTAAAAAAAAATAATAATAATAAAAAAAATAATGCCTAGGGTGTTACAACATGCTGCCTGTGAGTGATCTTGTGCTGGTGAAAAGTTTCTGTTGCTTCCAGTTATAGATCTTCAACCTACAAAGTAAGTTATGAGGGCACTGCAAAATGAAAGCATTTTACATGTGAAGGTAGGGCACACGTCAGTCCAAATGCATGTTCACCACTAGGGGTTGTCAAGTCTGCAGGGTGATTTAACTGCTTACCGGCACACAATTAACAGACCAGCAAATGCACATGATGATGCCAGGCACAGCTATGGGATGCTCTTCAAATAGTTAACAATTGTGATGTCGAAGTTAACTTGCTGGCGAGGCAGTGTAGAAATGACAGCCAGGTCAAGTGGATATGCGCATCGGTAACCAATGTCCATTAATTCTATGAAAGCTGAATGTTTCGTTTCCCTGAAATCTTGGAGACGGTGCATGATAAAGAGTTTCCCACATGGTAATGGTAATGGTAGTTGCATTTGTAAAGCGCATTATCACCCAGGGGTCTCTAAGCACTGTACGAATACCGCTGAGGAACCCTTCCTGGCTTGTTCCTGTGAGGTGCCCACTCCTGGGCACCCCCAGGTGAAGCCAGGCATCCTAGCGTTGTTGGGGCCGTTGTGGAGATTAAGCAAGCTATTGCCCAGAGTTGCAGAGTGGGACTCCATGATTGGAATAGGCACGAGGCGAGAATTATCAAGTCCGAAGACATTGAGCCCAAGACCCACCGAGGCAGGGAATTGAACCCTGGTCCCGGGCCAGACCTCTGCATCAGGGTCTGCTGCTCTAACCAGTGAGCCACACATGCAATGTCCTTATACTTGGGGTCCATAAAGCAGTGGGGACTGGGTGTAACATAAATGCAGTGCAAGCAATAACAGGTACATTTGTTGGAAAGTGGAGTGCAATTATATGTTTCTTCTGAATGTGTTGCCTGCTTACTGTTTCAAAGTAGAGAGTGCAATGGTCTGCCTTCCCATAGAACGGGAGAGAAAAAGCCAGGTCAGCGAGATTTCCTGGGCTTAAACAAATAGAGTACAATTCTGTAATTTTCATAGTGTGCCAACCAATCCATATTTTATTGCCTCGCTGAGCTTTATTAATTGCACCCATGTATATATAATATGATAGCTGGCATACACCAAAAATCAGCCAGCACTATTGGCTTTGTCAGTGGTTAACTGTCTAAGATAAAAAAGTAAAAACAAATTAGTTTCACTCTCTCGTGAATGCACTTCCTTGCATGTCCTTCACTTCACCACTCCCCAAACACGCAACACACCCACTCACATTTAAGCTCTTCACTGACTTTTATTTTCATCTTGTTAATATTTTGGCAGCTGTATACTTCCTTCATGCACATTTTCACAGAAACGCAATTGAAACTGGAATGCATCAACATTAGTCTGTGCACTCTGCGAAGAGGCCAAGGATTGCATGAGCATGTATTCTGAACACCTTTCTGACCCATTGACAGGCACACTGAGAGCTTTGCTCTGCATTCAGCCACAACTTCACAGCTCTCAATCGTGGCACATTATAAACCTGCTAGGGTAATAAGCTACACAATCAAAAGGTAAAAACAAAACATTGAGTTTTCCTTCATAAAGACCCATGAGAACAGTATTTTTGTATTTGTCACAGAAATAATGCTGAAAATGGCACCTATATACACCAGTTTAAAAATAATAATTCAGCGGGGCAACCCCCCAAAACCTCTTGAGAAATGTCGGGCTTGGTCGCTTCACTCGTACATGCATAAATAAAGTATTTGGTCTTACGCCTCACCAGTTTGGAATTTCACCAGCCACCACTGCTGATGACATCATCCAATGAGTGTGCTAATTTGTTTATTGTTTACATAGTGGGTAACTACCATAGTACTTTTCTACCTAATTTTGTACAGCCTGGGTCTAGCTAATTGGTGTAAGTGTTTAGGAAATGCTTGTGCTCCTAATTCATCATAGGTGTGTGCATTGAACACATTATAAATCTTTGTATTAAAGAGAAACTCTGCGTGTAGTTGACAGTTGCCGATTTGTGTTTACTATATTCTACTCGTTTTTTTGCTACTGAATAAAAAGTTTCTAGCAGGGCAAATATTTTACGTACTACTTACTAAGTATTGTAAGCAGCCTTGAGTGTTTAGTAAGTTTTTAGACAGAGTTGTATCAGCATGACAATTTCTTCTCAACATAGACTGTGCCCACTAGGTATTAAGCTATGTACATGTGCATGTTTTGCTTCAAAATACGGGCTATCTGTAGCCACCGTATGAAGGCTGCAGGTAGTATAATCTTTACCCCCTTCAGGCATTGCTAATTTTAACCCCTTTAGTGCTGCCGTCGGCCAACGGTCGTTGCGAACACTACCTTGCCAGTGCTGCGCACGTCCGTTGGCTGACGCGGCCGCACCCCTTTCTTCGAACATTCAGCACTGTCGCTGAACGTTCGAAGCAACAAACGGGTTAAGATAGTGTCTTTTTTATCATGTGTTGCATAGAGTGTACACTGTTATTAGTAGATACTTTTTAATACTCTGTGGTGTATTTCTCATGAGAGTTTCACTATCTGCAAAAAGTCTGGTACAGGGTAAACACTGTCAATACATTGAAAACTCTTTACAGTACCCACTGCTCTACTTGTATAAACTTCATTTCTCAATGTAGGTTCGGTGACTGTAACAGGTTCGATACAGATAAAAGCTGTGCATAGTAGGGCATTTCTTTTGGAACAGACTTTCAGTATTTTTAGAAACGTGGCTTTCTCTGAACAGTTGTATGCATATTGAACAGAGTGTGCAATGACGGTTTCCCATATATCTGTAGTTGGTTGTTAATGTGAACTGTGCTACCCGTAAAGTGTATGGTCTAGGCTGAAGGTGGCACATAAGCCATGATTTCTACACCTAAGGAGTTGTTTCTGTGATGGCATTAATGATGCCTTATATTCTTCTGAGCCATTTTGTACTAACACTCAGAGCTCAAATCCTATACCGATTTATAGAGAAATGTGTACAAAAGAAGCTTGGATGATGTCATCAGCGATGTCATAAATTATGTCATAGAACATGTGAGTGATGTAATATGCGAAGTCATAACCAGTGAATGACAAGGGTAATTCAGTGAAATAAATATATAATATGTATGAATCTCTCGATGTGGGGCTTTGACGCCAAATATAAGATTAAAAGTATCTCAGTGGTAAGCACACACAGAGAAAAATAGAAATAAATATTTTTCAAAGATAATAAGAAGGAAGAACAGCATTTGCGTCAATCGTATGATGATCAGAAAACGTGCATTCAAGCAGTAAAACCTGTCCCTTGCTGCTCAGACCTGGTGCGAGATGCTTGTCATTCTGGGGCAGTGACGCCCCCATTTCTAAGAATTCAGTCCTGAGAAACTCCGCAAGGGTGACGCCCTGCCCCTGTTTCTAAGAACTCCGCCCTGGGATACTCCCCAAGCGTTCTAGGCTAAAACTCAGCTTTCAAGAGCCGAAGGAGGTTTCGCCTTAGAGAGAGGGGTTGTTGTGCTGCTGAGACTATATATGCGGTCGGGTGTCACTGGCACTACACCAGGGAGGGAGGAGCTTCTATAAGTTACGCCATAGACCGAGGTGGACCAGGTAGCTCCACTCCCCTATAGACCACGTATGTCCTACATATTTCCATGAAGGGCGGTCTATGCAGAGTTGTCATGCTATCGTCATTGAACACATGTACCATGTTTCTATATACAGCTCTGTTACATAATCATAGGTCAAATGTGAGGTCATAAGCAGTACATGGTGGAGGCTTAAGTTATAGTTTGCTCTGCTAACTAGTGAATTTCTGTGTTTTATTTTAGTTCAAAACATTAATACTGTTGCTGACATATTCACCTCACTATAACATTACTTTAACATTTGTTTTTTTTCAGTGAATATTAATTACTGGTGGTTGTCAGTAGATAGGTATAGTTAGGTCTGCTTTTCCATAGACAAAGCATTTTTTGTTTTGATAAGAACTGTGGCCCCGTTTGATTAATCTTCACAAAACATTTAAAAAAGAAAGTTCATCCAACTCAACAGCTTCTTGGAAATTTCGGGGTGATCTTTCAAGCGGGGGTTGTGAATAAAGAGGGGGGTTCCAAAACATAAAATATCCATGCATTTTCCATAGACTTCTTTCAGACATGTTTTAGCGAAAACAGCTGAATGGAATTAAGCTTGATTCAGTAGGGAGCTATATCTTGGTCCGCAGACTGTGCTTTTTTGGGATTTTGTGTAAATCTGTTCAGTAGTTTTTGAGATGTTAAGGGTCAAACATAATAGTATATTTTGGCAGTTTGGGTTTGCAAGAGGCCCATGAGTAACTTGTCCTGTGATAACATGATATCAAAAATGGAGCCCTGCGATTGGTTGAGAGGCCCAGTTTTCCTGTGAGCCTTCAGGCTCTCACGGAAGTAAGCGTTCTGATTGGCTGGCTGTTGGAATGTTGGAAATAAAATGGCCACCATTACTGTTTTCTGTGAAAAGTGGAGGTGTGGAAATGAAATAAAAAGTTATGTAAGGGTTAGAGAGGTGTAGTCTATGGGATAACTACTGTGAAGATAATAAATGTATATTATTTTTAAAGAATTCTTAAAATCTTGCGATCACGAATAGTAAAAAGGAGTCAATGAGTTCTCAGTGCACTCCATTAGTAGGAATGCATATTGTAGTTGTTTTTTTTTAGAGGAAGTGTGTAAGCGATAAGTACTGTTATTGAATAGGTGGTTAAATCTTTTGTTTTAAAAATCAATCAATCAATCAATCAATCAATGACACTTGTAGAGCGCGCTACATACCCGTAGGGTCTCAAGGCGCTGGGGGGGGGGGGGGGGGGGGTGCCGCTACTGCTCGAACAGCCAGGTCTTCAGCTTCTTCCTGAAGGAGAGGTGGTCTTGGGTCAGGCGCAGGTCGGGGGGGAGGGAGTTCCAGGTCTTGGCGGCCAGGTAGGAGAAGGACCTTCCTCCTGTAGTCGCTCTTCGGATGCGGGGGACGGCGGCGAGGGCGTGGTTGGCTGAGCGGAGGTGGCGTTTGGGAGCGTAGAAGTTGACTCGGCTGTTGAGGTAACTCGGGCCTCGGTCGTGTAGAGCTTTGTGTGCGTGGGTGAGGAGGCGGAAGGTGATTCTTTTGTTGACGGGGAGCCAGTGAAGGTCTCTCAGAGGTCCGGAGATGTGGCTGGTTCGTGGGATGTCGAGGATGAGTCTGGCAGAGGCGTTCTGGATCCGCTGGAGTCTCTTCTGGAGCTTGGCGGTGGTACCGGCGTAGAGGGCGTTGCCGTAGTCCAGACGGCTGGTGACGAGGGCCTGGGTGACGGTCTTCCTGGTCTCGGTGGGGATCCACCAGAAGATCTTCCGTAGCATGCGTAGGATGTTGAAGCACGTCGAGGAGACTTTGTTAACTTGCCTGGTCATGGAGAGTAAAAATGTAGGATCTTGCAAGACTTTGTAAGGATTGTTAAAAGTAAGAAGGAGGAGGGGATGTTTGAATAAACTTTGCTATGCACACTTATTACCAAATGAAGGAGTCTTAATGGAGATGGTATTTATCAGACTCTACTATGTATGATCATTGATTTTAGAAAAGTTACGAGTAGAGTTAAGGCTTATCCAAGTACCTTACTATGCACACCCATCATCTGACAGGAATGTTCAATCCCTCCCCACACCCTACTACATACACCTATCATTATAGAGAGAGGTCTGAGCAGAGAGGCCAGTCCCTCCGTACACCCTACTATGCACACCCAGCATCTGAGAGACAGGTCTAAAGGAGAGGGAGGTCCCTCCCCACACCCTACTACACACCCTACTTACAGAGAGAGGTCTCAGCAGAGAGGCCAGTCCCTCCACACACCCTAGTATGCACACCCGTTACCTGAGAGAAGGGTCTGAAAGGAGAGGTCAGTCCCTCTCCACACCCTACTATGCACACACATCATTACAGAAAGAGGTCTCAGCAGAGAGGCCAGTCCCTCCACAAATCATTCTATGCACACCTATGATCTGAGAGAGAGGTCTAAAAGTAGAGTCCAGACCCTCCCCACTCCCTACTATGCACACCCATCATTACAGAGACACATCTCAGCAGAGAGGCCAGTCCCTCTAAACACCCTACTATGCACACCAGTCATCTGAGAGAGAGGTCTGAAAGGAGAGCCCAGTCCCTCCCTACACCCTACTATGCACACCTATCATTACATAGAGACGTCTCCGCAGAAAGGCCAGTCCTTCCACACACCCTACTGTGCACACCCGTCATCTGAGAGAGGGGTCTGAAAGAAGAGCCCAGTCCCTCTTCACACCCGTCTATGTACACCCATCATTACAGAGAGAGGTCTCGGCAGAGAAGCTAGTCCCTCTTCACAAACGTCTATGCACATCCGTTATTGCAAGAGTAATGACATCTCAAAAAAAGATTGCTGGTGACATGTTATGATATCAAAGTTACAACAACTGAACAAATACACAATTTCTATTGAATATTTATCAGTTTAATACTCACACACATTTTACAAAGATTTTGGAAACTGAACCATATCCTGTATTGATACATTATTTTAGTAAAAAGACGTTTTTTATTGTAACACAACATATATTATATTGTTGTTTTCACATATATATATATACACTAACAAATATATATTAATTTACTTCTAAAACCCCCTAGAAATTCACTGAAAATACAAATATTAAAGTAAAGTTATAGTTAGGTGAATTTGTCAATGTAAACATTAATGTTTTTCATCTAAAAACATAGAAATTCACAAGTTAGTTAACAGGACTAACTAACACTTGAGCCCCCACCATGCACTGCTTACGACCTCACATATGACTTCACTCAGATCATGTCCTATGACATCTCTTATGAGGTAATTGATGATATTTCACATTACATCATTGTTGACAACACTGATGGCATCACCCAATGAGTGTGCTTATTTGTTTTATGGTTTAGATTGTAGTAGATAACTACCATATTACTTTTTCACCTAATTTTGTACAGGTTGGGTCCAGCTAATGGGTGTAAGCATTTAGAAAGCGCATGACCTCGTAATGCACTATATCTGTGTAGTGGTATTGACTGAATATGTTATAAATCTTTGTATTCAAGAGTAATTGTTTTTGTACAGGTGACAGTAGACGTGTTCATTATGTTCCACATACGTATTTTGATACTGGAGAACAATTTTCCAGCAGGACTAAGATTCTATGTACTACGTAATAAGTATTGTAAGCAACCGTGAGTTATTGTAGAGAATCGTCCCAGCATGGCCATTTCTACTTAACATAGAAGACTGTGTGCCCCACGTATTAACCAACTTACATGTCCTTGTTTTACTTCAGAAGATGTGCTATCGGTAACACTTTCACTACAGTATGAAAGGTGCAGGTAGTAGAATGTTTAGCACCTTCCGACCTTGGTTATTTTTTAGCAAATTCTGACTTTTTTGATAGCTGTTGCATAGTGTGCACTGTTCTTAGTAGATATTTTTTAATAGCCTGTGGTGTGTTTCTTATGAAAGTTTCCGTTTTGGAAAACAGTGTGGTATGAACCAAACTCTCTTTATAGAGTAAGCACTGTTTACATGACCCCGTATATCTGTGGTTGATCATTAATGTGCACCATGCTACGTGTAAACCCACAGCAATTCATACAGCAATATGCGGGAAAATGAAGCTCGGATGATAACATCAGTGATGTCATCACTGATATGACAAATCATCAATGATGTCATCTCAATGATGTCATTTGAGATGACATCATAAGCTGTGCAAGGCGGGGCACAGGTTATAGTTAACACTGCTAACTATAACTGGTGAATTTCTATGGGTTTTTTTGTTCGTTTTTTTTTTTAGTTGAAACAATGTTCAGACTGGCAAATTCACCTAACTATAACGTTACTTTAATCTTTGTTTTTTCCTGGAGCATCTCTAAGGTTTTTTTTAAAAAACAGATATTTTTATTACACCCAATTATACCTAACTATAATGGAACGTTAACCTTTCCTTTTTTCAATATATATATATATATTAATGCCAAGTTCCAAAGAAGCGCTGCACACCAGTCTTCGTCCGAATCCATACGTGTATTATATGGTAGCAAACAGCAATGCGTTTCAACTCCTGTGAGTCTTGCTCCCGGTCAGTGAGTCAATTTCGAACACCTGTCCCGCCTATTATGAGGCATTTTAGGATTTATGTTGCATACACATACATACATCATGATACAGCTTAAAATGTTAATGTTTAAATTAAACAATTGGCAGACTTTTTACTTACCATTATGGATATTGTTAATAACACAAGTGGATGTTGACTCACTTGCGTTTTCTATGTGCCCTGTACCTGTATTTTTTCCATATATCGACCTCTGGGATTTTAAATCTTTTAGCTTTGTGCCGTTTCATCAATATCTGTGGTAGCGGCAATGTTCACACTCTGCTTCCTGAGTGTCTGCTAGTTTATAGCTCATTCTCCTACTTGGTATTTTTGTGCTTTAAGTGGCTTTAATGTTGCGGTAGATGTAATTTTCCTATTGGCTAAGTGCCCATTATTTTCCTATATGCCATTGACTTATGCCATGTGCCTTCTGTACATAGGTGTCGTCCTATTAATGTCTCACTTATACACCCACATGTATGTGTGGCAACGTGCTTGCATTGTGTAGACTAAGTGCTTTCCTAGTTATGATACTTTCATGTGTGTATTTAGAGTTAGCTGAATGTCCATTCTTTGGATATCCGGTATCAGCTGATTGATATGCACATTATGTAATGATGGCATTGTCGCATAATGTGCGTAATTTTTATTGTCTAGGCATGTGTGGTAAAGGCATATGCATGGTAATGGATGCGTGGTAAAGGTAATGCATGGTAATGACAGTGTTGTAAATACTGTTTCCCGCAGTAGCGGCTGCTACAGGACCCAGGTGGTGAGGCGGGGTGACAACAAAAGAAAACAAAAAACACTTACCTGAAATCTCCTTCATCCTCTGCCATCTTCCTGCACTCCCGGCCAGCAGCAGGAAGCACCTGCCCTCCTAGCCTCCCCTTAGCCAATCACAACACTGCAATGCTGTGATGTGATTGGTCTGAGCGCCGTGGATAGGCGCTAAGGCGGTGACTGGGTGGATTTACATTTTCCTCACCAGGTTGTATAATGCAATAGTGCCGGCCAAGCAGTCCTGCGCACTTCCGGAGTGAAAACCACTCCTCTACCTACTCCACCCCACCCGAGAGCCACTGAAGTACATTTCACTATGTGGGTTTCTATATGCCTATCTCAATTACCCCTTTGGTTTCTGTTTGTCTGGCTTAAACACCTTGTAGGTTTGCATTTGTTTGATTCCTTCATGTCATGGATTTTCATGTGTCTGGTTTCTTTGTAATGTGAGTTTCTGTGTGCCTAGTTCATTCAGTGTTCCAGTTTCTGGTTGCTAGTCTCCTTCACCCAATAGGTCTCTGTTTGTTTGCCTCATTCATAGAATAGGGTTCCATTGGTGTGGGCCCTTCCTCCTGTGGGATTCTGTGTGCGGTTTCATTTTCTGTTTTTTTGGCTTCTTCACGTCATCCATAGGTTTGTCATTCTCATTTATGAATGTGCTCCCTTATCCTTGGCTCGTTCTTCCTGTAGTATAGGGTTCCCTGGCTCATTCACTCATTGGGATTCAGTTTGCCTGGTTCTTTAACTCTGTTGCTTTCTGGTGCCTGGGGTCCACGTTACTTGTGTCCATGCCTTTGGGATCTGCCGTTCTGCTCCTTCACTCATGAGATCCACCTCTTGTGTGGACTTGCTTCCACTGTAAGACAAATGTTGAGTGTGGTACTCGCTGTTTGTTTTGCACAGTTTCGTACCTATAGACTCTTCCGGCAGCCTCTGCCCACTAAGAACGTGGCACCTGCTTCAGCATTTTAGCATTTGAAATGCATAGCAAAAAACACACTTTTTTCCCTAAAAAGTGACTATAGCTTATCACTTCTGTATTGCATGTTGGACAACTGCTGATTGCATTTCTCTTTGCCATGCACTGTTATGGTCTTGCTCCTTCATTTGTGCAGCAACGACAACTTTCTAGCTTATAAATACCTTTTCTTTAGAGCACTCAACACCCTGGAGGCCAGGTTCCCACTAGAGAAAACCTTGCAAATGTTGTTTGTTTCCTCCTCCAGCCCAGGGATCCATGTTGGCCTTCTGGAATACATGGTGCTTGGCTCCTCCCCTCCAGCATCCATCTTGCCCGGCTTCTTTCCCTTGAGATCCATGCTGCCGGGTTCATATCGCTGCATGCTCTCCATCACCTGTCGCCTTGCCCTGTGGTTGATAAGGATGCTCCAGTATCCTGTAGGACTTCTGGGCCACAGTTAAGTGTCAGTCGGGCAGGTGGGTGGGTTGAGGTCTTCTCTCCGCTAACCTTGGCTCTTTAACTGCTGGCTCCTTCCCTTTCACACACTAAATTATTTACCGATACTGCACAACCTGGTCTAGGATTCCATGTCTGGTGCCATTAGTCGAAAGAGAGAGAGTAATACTACACCAGCAATCACGCCCTCCCTACACCTCCTCACCTGTGTCTGGTACCCTCATGTGAGGTGGCATAGCTGTGGCCTGGAGCACACATATAACTGGTGTGCACAGTTATATATATATATATATCCTGCAGAAGTCTGGTTTCATCCACTAATTGGGGTCGGTGCCAAGCAGCAGGTGCAGAGCCCGCTAATCATCCAAGGAAGGATGTATTCACCCAAAACACATCTATTTGCATAAAATTGCTTGTAAATGGTACAAGTGATTGAAGTACTCATCTTTATATTTTTTATATTTTTCCTTTTCTTTGTGACCATCCATTACAAAATTAATTTGCTATGTCAAAATACAGAAACACTGTGTTATGACGGGCAAATAAAACAAGTATGCTTGCCATGGCTACAGTTTGTAAAAGCTTTTTGTTGTTGTTGGGGCCATGATGAAGACCACGAGGCCGAAACATGTCGCTGAATAAAAAAAAATTCACACCTATCCCGGAGCGCAAGCTTCTGTGTTACTGAAGACTTGAGTCAGAATTTCTTTGAGATATATATATATATATATATATATATATATATATATATATATATATATATATATATATATATATATAGATAGATATAGATATAGATATAGATATATATCCTGTTCTCCTCTATTGACCTCCTGCCCATACATCTTTCTCTATTATTATTTTTTTCTGTCTTTCCTATGACAAATGGTGCCTTGAGCCCTCTCTCTAGTTTTTTGTGGTGGGTTCATGTCCTCATTATTACACTTCAGTACCCAACCTCATACTCACCAGCTACCTCCCTCACTTCCTCCATTTTCTTTTAGTGTCCCAATGGTCCTTCAGGGCGCAGGGGAGCCCTCGAGTGGGCTTGCGGACAGTGGTCAGTTTCCTGGCAGGAGGGTCGGAGGTAGCCCCAGTCCACCCAGCCTGAAAAGGAGGCGCGCCTAGTTGTCAGTTCTCCTTGGGCCAGTGTTATCCCTTGAGCTTTGGGAATATTTCACAGGTTTCTTTTGTACCCTGATGTCAAACCGGGGTCTTTTAATCGATAATATACATCTTTTGTCAAATGAAACCATATCTTCTTAAGAATATTCACCGTTTAGTCCCCGTATCTTGAATGTCTGCAGAACTGGACCCGGTGCTCCACAGTTGGACTTCTAAACAACACTTAATAGTTCAGATATGGGATTCAGACCTGGATTCAAAAGTCCAGGGGTGAATTACAGAAGTGGTAACAACACTCCTTGTGTAACTTTCAGATCTGAAAACAGAACTCCAGGTGTAAGCTCCAGAATTGGAAACAGCACTGCTCGCCTGAGCTCAGTAATTGGCAACAGATTTCCAGTTGTCACCTCCAGAACTAGTACAGCTCTCGATGTTTGACGTCAGCACTCCAGGTGTGAGCCTCAGCGCAAGAAGCACCATTTCATTTGTGAGGTCCAGAAGTGAAACTGTTCTAGGTGTGCCATCCGGGACTGGACACAAAATTATATGTGTGAGTTCCAGAACATGGTGTAAACTCCAAAAATGTACGTTTTCAGTGGCAAGTATCATTTTTCTGCTAGTTACACCTCACTGCAATCTTGAAGCTTCCTGTTATTGCCCACACTATCTGCCCACGCGCCCCCCACCCCCCTTTGATACAGTCTCTCTCTCTCTGTTTCTTGCCTCTGTGCGCTCAGTTGCCTTTGCCCTTTCTCTATCTCTCTGTTGCCCCCCCCCCCCCCCCTCTGTGTCTCCTCTGCCTCGTTAGTGAATTTGCAGCTTGCAGATTGGAGGTGTGTATTATGAGATGTGGCAGGTGTTCATCCCCCCCCTCCCCCCCCCCCCCCCCCCCCCGGCGTTCCTTGCTGAGGTAGATGCGATGCAAAGAATGGAGGAGGTCGACCAATTGAGGCAGTGCAGTGCGCGGTGCAACGGCGATCCCAGGGGGGGGGCGCTGTAACGCGCGTGATGAACGGTCCAAGTAAGGCAGATGAGCAGACACAGCAGCCTCAGCAGGAGGGACGACGTCTGGGGGCCGGGGGAGGCCGGGAGTATCTCTCCGGGGGCTTCACGGCGCAGCGCGTGCGCTCCGAGGTGCCCATGTGCAGCGGAGATGTCAGCCTGGCGGCAAGTGTCTCTGGCGCCTTCTCGGGCCTCTGGGGTACAGGCATGCGCAGTCTGCAGCACCTGCGTTCGAACCTCAGTATCGGGGTGCCGGCTCGCCTGGAGGGACATTCTCACTGGTGAGGACAAAGCCAGTAAAACTGACAAAGGATTCCACTTCCAGCCCCACCATTTATACACAGGATAGCAAATTGGGCCACGTTGCTGTAGGTTAGTCCATCTTCGCTTTCTGTGTCTTGCCAAATGGAAGGGAGGGGGCTGTCTGCTGGTTTAACACAGACCAGCTAATGCACCCTGTCCTCTGGGAAGGGCGGGCACACAGCAGCTGGGATGGGCCAATGTATGAGCTTACCCAATAACTCAGGTCCACTGTTTTCCAGAACTTGACTTTTATTTAACATTCCAGTGCATTCTGGGAGTTGCACTCAAGGTTTACCTCAAACTAACCAATTGGCCCACATATCTAGTGTAAACTGGTGTATATACGGAAAGACCCGAGCAGTACCAGGTGCCCTTCATGAAATTGAGCCATGTATGATTGCTCTTTTTGACATCCATGTAAACACTGACTGTTCATCTGTGTACCTCCTGAGAGCAAGGGTTTCGCTATCAATAGGGCAGTAGGTGCAGTAGCACTGAGATTTAGGGATTAGAGCGGCTCACTTCAACTCTACTATAGCTGTTGTTTTTTTTTACTGCCAAACAAGGGGGTGAGTCCCACTTTGCTTGCCTGCATTAGGGTGCATGCCAATCTATTCATGCCACTGCTATTCATGGCACTGCCTGTAAATATTTTTGTATTTGCATCAGTTTGCCCCTCAGCATCTATGACACCCTAGAATATCGAGGTACCACCTGAATGTCCACTTACTCATTGAGCATTCCATCCATCTGAACTTAGCTTGGACTGTGGGGACGTCCTCTTCCTCTCTATGGGTTTGTAAGCCTTGGTTGGCTGTGGAGCAATTATGCAGAATGAACATATACTAAAAATGTTATATCTAAACAGAGAGGCTACAGTCAAAACATCTAGCCCCCCAAAAAAATTAGGAGATTGTTCCAACCATGTCCATTGAATTAATTCTTTATTCAGCACTTCTTCAAATACGGGCAGCAATACGAGCAGCCAACGCGTTTCGCTCACCCTCGAGCTTCATCAGGGCCTAACCTCTCCTCAGGGCAGCATTCATTCATCACGTACTGCGGCAGAACATGGGTCACCCAAACATTTTCAGAATCACCTTGTCCAGCAATGGCCGGATTGGAGGGAGCAAAATTGGCTTTGGGTAAGCACTATGACGCTGCTGCTCTCACAGTCCAATCCAGCACACTGCAACTGCTTCCAGGCGCACCCAGTTCACAGAGATTCAGAGGTACCCCAAGGCTTCTCAGTGCTTACCTAAAGCCACTTTTGCTCCCTCCAAGCCTGCCATCACTGGATAAGGTGATTCTGAAAATGTTTGGGTCACCCATGTTCTACAGCCGTCCATGATGAATGAATGCTCCAGCCCTCCTGCTAAATTAAAAGCTTTTGCTCGGTTGAATTCATGTATATATACTAAAATTAAAATCCATGTATTTGAAACCGAAAAGTGAATCTTTTCAGAATTTATAAGCCGATGTTTGGAGAAAAATGGTTGAATTTACAAAATATATTTAAAGTTGATATATTCGAGTGATAATATTGAAACTATGTTGGGAGGCTATTACTAATATTATTAAGTTGGTGCTCGATGCACTGCAACAATTGCCGTTATATATTACCCCTATAAAGGTATTCCACATTGACAACGCATTTTTTTACATTACTGCTGGCAGCCGCCGCCTGATGCACTGAGGTGATCACTGCTAGTAACCTTGCATATGGTGGCCCCTAATGTAATTTTGTCTGGTGTGGTTACTACTACATCTCTACTAATATTAGTAGCTCTGGAGGATTTCCATTGAACATAAGTAGCTTCTATTACAGAAGAGTTCGAAGACCCCTATTCTAGATTCACTTGCTGTGAATCACAGAGCTTAGAATAGCATTGTGTTTGCTGGCATAAAATGTTTGCTATTGTTATAGGTAATTAACCTTTTCCACACACTCTGCGCGTCGAGCTGCAGTGATGAGACTTATTTAGAACTAGAAGTTTGAAATAAATAAAATAGCTATAATACTTCACAACATAATGCCGCAGCAGGGATCAAGGTTACTCTAACATTTGCTGAAAACTGAGCATCGGAAGAGTGGTGGTGAGTACTTGGTATATAACCAATGAAACTGCATAAATACAGCACTCAAGGGCCCTCAGCTACTGCAGGCGAGTGGACAAGCAATCTCCTGGGGGACCCTGCTTGTGGCATTTGCTTAAATCACTTTGGTCACAATGCAGGTTGAGAGGCCTTCTCCTATTGGACCAGGTCACCGCATCTAGGCAGAGTAGATGGTCTCAGCAGTATGCCACCAATGTTGAATTCAAGAGAAGGACTTCCAGGAAGGGTGCAGGGCTGCGCGAATTCACGATCCAAGCTTATCAGTTACAACGGAGCAGGTACTTAAGGCAAGCAAGGGCATGGGGACACAATTGGTGGAATGTGAGAGAAAGAGAGAGAGCGAGAGAGATATAATTCACATATACACCTCTGATCATCCACGTGGGCATGGGAGTCTAACGTCAGTCCAGAAGGGTTGGCTAAATAACCGATGTTCAGTATAACCCTGGAACAGTAATTGGGTTTTATTCATTATAAGTTAATGCTTCTTAATGTGGCTATCCAAGAAATTTTGCAAGGAAATGGCCCTCGTGTACCTAGGTTGAAGGCTTCTCTTTTAGGCGGGGTCACCAGTCTGCCAGATGGCTTGCATATGAACAATGAGGATTGTATCACTGGGTTCGGCTTTGTGCCAATGGCCATAAATGTGCCATGGAAGGGTTGGAGGTCAACAGCTCAGGGAGAGTGGTGAACCCAATGGTTTGCAGTGGGCATTTGAACAGAAAATGTCAATTTCTGTGGGTCTGCATCCACAACAAATGCTGTAATCCAGGAAAATTCCTGTGGTGGAGGGAAACCCCCAAGGAGCTCCTTCTCCACAACACACAGACCCTGAAATAAATCAGTGGATTTCCCAATTAAAGAAGCAGAAAAGGTATGTTATGGATGTCTTGGGCTACATCATGGCCCACCAGCGAGGCACCTGCTGGTCTTCTGAGAGGGAAATGTATATATTTAACCATCTTCCATGCTGCTGAGATGGCATATAGGGCACATTACAGATGTTCATCCCGCACAGTGTCACTGGACATATGGCACCTGCATTAAGGGCGTAATGAAACTTTAGGGAACCCCCTGCAAAGTACAGGGAGGGCCCCCGTGCTCTGGACTCAGTCAGGAGCTCTCAGGCCAGGAGGGGCCTGCTGCTTGTGCACAGTGCCAGAGGGGGGCCTCTGGAGCTCCGGAACGAGCCTCTCCCTCCCCACACTCTGTGTTGGCTGCAGGGGCTAGTGTTCTGCCAGTGAGCTGCATGCAGGGAAAATTAATACAGGGTCCAAAATGAAAAAAAGTTACAGGACTGCTAAAGTGATGGGCCAGTCGCAACTGTTGAGCATTGACTGTAGGGATGCTTCTGTCTTCTGGCCTTGGCAGTGTGCCTTCTACCTGGGTTAGACAGTATGCCTTCCAGCTGGGCTTGGCAATGATTGTCAGTTTTTCACCCTCCGAGCTTGGCGAAGATTATATGGCAGGGTGTCTACCCTGTGGCAGTAGTAATGAGTGAGGAAACTTCTTTTACACGCCCTGGTAGGGCTCTGCGGATGGGAAAGTGTGCCAGACTTCCAGGCATATCATTACAGTTGAGCAGTGAACTCCTTTCTCTGGTTGTCATTGTTTGTGATGCATTGTTCTCTCATCTGGGGTCAATAGTTCCTGCACACAGGGTGCTCCTCCTCTGGAGTTATCAGTGGGTGCAAAGTACTGTTCCTCTCATCTGGTTTTGATATTGACTGTGGGGCAGACTTCATGTCCTCTGGTTGTAATATGGACTGTGGGGCAGACTTCATGTCCTCTGGTTGTAATATGGACTGTGGGGCAGACTTCATCTCCTCTGGTTGTAATATGGACTGCGGGCAGACTTCACGTCCTCTGGTTGTAATATGGACTGCGGGGCAGACTTCATGTCCTCTGGTTGTAATATGGACTGCGGGCAGACTTCATGTCCTCTAGTTGTAATATGGACTGCGGGGCAGACTTCATGTCCTCAGGTTGTAATATGGACTGCGGGGCAGACTTCATGCCCTCTGGTTGTAATATGAACTGCGGGGCAGACTTCATGCCCTCTTGTTGTAATATTGACTGCGGGGCAGACTTCATGTCCTCTGGTTGTAATATGGACTGCGGGGCAGACTTCATGTCCTCTGGTTGTAATATTGACTGCGGGGCAGACTTCATGTCCTCTGGTTGTAATATGGACTGCGGGGCAGACTTCATGTCCTCTAGTTGTAATATGGACTGCGGGGCAGACTTCATGTCCTCTGGTTGTAATATGGACTGCGGGGCAGACTTCATGTCCTCTAGTTGTAATATGGACTGCGGGGCAGACTTCATGTCCTCGGGTTGTAATATTGACTGTGGGGCAGACTTCATGTCCTCTGGTTGTAATATGGACTGCGGGGCAGACTTCATGCCCTCTGGTTGTAATATGAACTGCGGGGCAGACTTCATGTCCTCTGGTTGTAATACTGACTGCGGGGCAGACTTCATGTCCTCTGGTTGTAATATGGACTGCGGGGCAGACTTCATGTCCTCTGGTTGTAATACTGACTGCGGGGCAGACTTCATGTCCTCTGGTTGTAATATGGACTGTGGGGCAGACTTCATGTCCTCTGGTTGTAATATGGACTGCGGGGCAGACTTCATGTCCTCTGGTTGTAATACTGACTGCGGGGCAGACTTCATGTCCTCTGGTTGTAATATGGACTGTGGGGCAGACTTCATGCCCTCTTGTTGTAATATTGACTGTGGGGCAGACTTCATCTCCTCTGGTTGTAATATTGACTGTGGGGCAGACTTCATGCCCTCTTGTTGTAATATTGACTGTGGGGCAGACTTCATGCCCTCTTGTTGTAATATTGACTGTGGGGGCAGACTTCATGCCCTCTTGTTGTAATATTGACTGTGGGGCAGACTTCATCTCCTCTGGTTGTAATATGGACTGCGGGGCAGACTTCATGTCCTCTGGTTGTAATATGGACTGTGGGGCAGACTTCATGCCCTCTTGTTGTAATATTGACTGTGGGGCAGATTTCTTGTCCTCTGGTTGTAATATGGACTGCGGGGCAGACTTCATGCCCTCTTTTTGTAATATGGACTGCTGGGCAGACTTCATGCCCTCTTTTTGTAATATTGACTGCGGGCAGACTTCATGCCCTCTTGTTGTAATATGGGCTGCAGGGCAGACTTCATGCCTTCTGGTTGTAATATGGACTGCGGGTAGACTTCATGCCCTCTGGTTGTAATATGGACTGCGGGGCAGACTTCATGTCCTCTGGTTGTAATATTGACTGTGGGGCAGACTTCATGCCCTCTGGTTGTAATATGGACTGACTGTGGGGCAGACTTCATGCCCTCTAGTTGTAATATTGACTGCGGGCAGACTTCATGCCCTCTGGTTGTAATGTGGACTGTGGGGCAGACTTCATGTCCTCTGGTTGTAATGTGGACTGCGGGCAGACTTCATGCCCTCTAGTTGTAATATTGACTGTGGGGCAGACTTCATGTCCTCTGGTTGTAATGTGGACTGCGGGGCAGACTCATGCCCTCTTGTTGTAATATTGACTGTGGGGCAGACTTCATGTCCTCTGGTTGTAATATTGACTGCGGGCAGACTTCATGCCCTCTGGTTGTAATATGGACTGCGGGGCAGACTTCATGTCCTCTGGTTGTAATATTGAATGTGGGGCAGACTTCATGTCCTCTGGTTGTAATATGGACTGAAGGGCAGACTTCCTGTCCTCCGGTTGTAATATTGACTGCGGGGCAGACTTCATGCCCTCTTGTTGTAATATTGACTGCGGGCCAGACTTCATGTCCTCTGGTTGTAATATGGATTGCGGGGCAGACTTCATGCCCTCTTGTTGTAATATTGGCTGTGGGGCAGTCTTCATCTCCTCTGGTTGTAATATTGACTGCGGGGCAGACTTCATGTCCTCTGGTTGTAATATGGACTGTGGGCACACTTCATGCCCTCTGGTTGTAATATGGACTGCGGGGCAGACTTCATGTCCTCTGGTTGTAATATGGACTGCGGGGCAGACTTCATGTCCTCTGGTTGTAATATGGACTGCGGGGCAGACTTCTTGCCCTCTGGTTGTAATATGGACTTCGGGGCAGACTTCATACCGTCTTGTTGTAATATTGACTGTGGGGCAGACTTCATGCCCTCTGGTTGTAATATGGACTTCAGGCAGACTTCATGCCGTCTTGTTGTAATATGGACTTCGGGGCAGACTTCATACCGTCTTGTTGTAATATTGACTGTGGGGCAGACTTCATGCCCTCTGGTTGTAATATGGACTGCGGGGCAGACTTCATGTCCTCTGGTTGTAATGTGGACTGCGGGGCAGACTTCATGCCCTCTGGTTGTAATATGGACTTTGGGGCAGACTTCATGCCGTCTTGTTGTAATATGGACTTTGGGGCAGACTTCATGCCGTCTTGTTGTAATATGGACTTCGGGGCAGACTTCATGCCGTCTTGTTGTAATATTGACTGTGGGGCAGTCTTCATCTCCTCTGGTTGTAATATGGACTTCGGGGCAGACTTCATGCCGTCTTGTTGTAATATTGACTGTGGGACAGTCTTCATCTCCTCTGGTTGTGGTGTTGCCTGTAGGGCAGGGTTTCTTTAACCTAGAATTAACCTTGTTGGCAGGACCGTGTTCTCTGTGTGTGGTATTCACTCTGTGGCAGTGTTCTTCTCTTTTGGCTGTCAAATTAACTTTTGGCGGGCATTGCCCTCCTCCGGTTGTGCGATTGACTAACCGCGCTATTTGTCTTCCCTGACTGAGGTTCCTTGTTTCTCTCCTCTTGGTTGGTGTTGACTGTGGGGATAGGGTAGGAATATCTGCTTTTTTGAATGGTGACCCTCCTGTTTATCGGCTAGATTTTGCTAATATTCTTACTCTTTGCCTATCACATTTGCAATTGCGAGACTCGATAGGTTAGGAATATGCGGGGAGAACTGGACAATCTTACCGTAGATTCCGATGGCTCATTGTACATGACTGAGGAAGCAAAATGTATAGTGTAGGCCTGGTATTCCAAAGATCTTGGGTTCATAGAAGATGTAATTGATCAGCACTGTATTGCCATGTGAGGTAACGCATGTAAATAGCCTCCCCTAGGGACATCCCACATTGTACCATTAAACATTATGATATTTTGAAAAGCTTTGGACTGACCACTCACTTTGTAGAGTTTATTCTGTATGCAAGATATATGTAGTGCATTAGGGAATGTCTGGACTGGAGGATCAGAGCTGGAACATTCCACCCCCTCTTTTAGGTTTGCTGTGTCTGATGTTGTCTGATGTCAGTGCTTCAAATTTGCACCAGCAACTTGATGTCCAGAATCCTGCTGTCCTGCTGATACAACGCAAGGAATGGGCAAATGACTCAGCCATAAAGGAGTGGTTTGACATTGCGTATGGCTAAAATAAGCAAGACTTGTGTGTCCTCTCGAAAAACAGAGATGCTGGAAGTCTGCACATGTCAGGAAGATAGCCGTACCACAAGCATACATGGTGCACCATTTGGCAGCAGACGAGAGGCAGCCAGAACAGCGGAGAAGTGTAGTGACCACCCATGTCAAGAAGAGCCTATTTAAAAGAAGATCAAAGTGAGCTGATCTCCTGGTTGTCCCCAGAAACACAAAAAGCATAGAAAAGATTGTGAAGCAGACCAGTTGACTGTTGGTAATTGGCTTGGTACCGGTCCTAGTGAAGATTCTTTGTTGTAACATTGAATGAGTGACAGCCAACATCCACCTACCGTGATATGGTATCTGGAGAAGAATTCTCCAGCAGAAGGCGAGGACTCTGGAGTCCGCACCAAAGACCAAACCTGCAACCTGGAAGGTGATGACACCTTCTACTGGCATAGACCGACTTCGAAGGACTCGAAGAGACTCTGTCTGCTGTTGAGACGGAAGCCAACAACACCCCCACAAGAACTCTGAACCTTGGAAGCTGTGAACTGGTCTGCACCAGGTTACTGACTCTCATCCAGTCCCTGCAGCCTGACTGAAGACAGGAGGGAATCTACAGCAGGGAATCGTGCTGTGCTCTTGAAGTGGGTGGAAGCCTCCAGTGGCTGTACTGGAATTATACACAATAGTGTTCTTTCTTTCTATCACTGTCCTTGCAGAAAGGAGAATGTGAAATGTAACTTTGAAACTCTACTTCTTTGAAGTGACTGATTCTGTTTTTCTCATTTTGGTCTTGTTTCAATCATTACGTGTTCTGAAAACTTCACTTAATTAGTCTATATCTTGTGGTTTCTTGATTCAAGTGTTGTGTTGGTAGCATTGATCTTCATCAAGCATTTTCTGAAGTAGCCTTTCGTCTCAGTCTGCCACTACCAAGGGGGTACACAGCAATGCCTATGAAGGCAGTTTTTGCCTGGCTACATCTGCCCTCCTACAGGGAGTGGTCCTTTCTTCTGGTTGGGATATTGTTAGCTGTGGGGCAGTGTTTGCTACTGTGTTTTTAGAATTCACCGTGAAGCAATGATCTTCTGCTCTTGGGTCTGCATTGCTTTTGGGGTCATGTTTCTTTCCTCTGGGCATTGTGCTGCGGCCTGGGATCTTCCTTCTCTTTGGGTTTGGCATTGCCTGTGGGCAGGAAGTGTTCTTCACTCTGGGTGTGATATTGACTGCAGATTAATGCCGCTCCTCTGCGGCTTCCTATTGATCGGTGGCCAGTGCGCTTCCTCTCTGGGGTTGTCTTTGACTGCAGAGCTTTTCTCCGGGAGTGCTATTGACTGATGGCGAGGTATTATGACTCGGTATTATGTGCCGCAGTCAACTGGTTAAGCAAACACTCTTGGCTCCCAAGGCCAGTTCAATATCAAGTGGGGAGAGATCTCTCTCCCATGGGAGATCAAATATGTGGACTTTACAGTCAGTTGCCCCCCAGACCTCTCCGTTCTCTGGAAAGCACTGAGAGCCGTTCGCCGAAGGGAGCAAGCACCCAGCTGCATGGCTGGGCTGGTGTATTGGCTGGCTGAATGTTCTAGTTCGTCTTGTCCAGCTGTTCTCCCCAACATCTGTCAAATGTTGTTTTTTGGGGCTTGTGCCACGTTTTCTGATCACCATCTTAATCCTGACTATGCATTAGCACTCCACACCGCACTTCCTCTCCCCGGAAGTACTTGACTCTAGAGGGCAAGCGGACATGAGACAACTTCTCACCAGCTCAAGCCCACCTGGTGGCAAGAGGGAACTCACACGTGTGGTAGCAGAAGACCAGCGCTCTGTCACACCAATCACCAATGGGAGCTCCTCAGTCAAGAGTGAGGTTTCTGATGGTCAGTATTCCTCCATGCACACAGTAATTTCAGAAAAAATGGCGTTCTTGGGACACTCTTGTATGGAGGCAGTTTCTCTGCCTAAACATTTTGCAGGTTCTCAGATGTAACCATCAACGTAATAAACCCATCTAAGAAGCTAAGCAGCCCTGAGGCCCCACGCAACTGGTACAAACCAAACACAAGGAGATGATGGACGGAGCGCTGAAACTTTTCAGACTTTACCCTCAGTCACTGATCTGGGTTGAATCCATCATCATTCTTTAGCTCACTTCGCCATTCTCAGTTCAGACCCAGCTATATGCAAATCAGTCATGGGAACAGTCCGGCCCAAACTACCAAGCCAGGTCTTCCCTGAACCAGAAACAAGCATCCTGGGACCGGTTTCTGGGTAACACCCTTCATCAGTCAGGCTAACTTGAATCCAGTGGCAAAATGAGCAAGGGACCCTCGTCTGGGCATACCCTGCCAATTTAGGGAGAACAAACAAACACAAGGAGATGATGGACTTAGCGCTGAAGCTTTTCTGACACTGACCCTCAGTCACAGATCTGGGTTGAATCCATCATCATTCTTTAGCTCACTTCGCCACCTCAGTTCAGACCCAGCTATATGCAAATCAGCCTAGACCCTGTGCCTCATGGGAACAGTCCAGCCCGAAATGCCAAGCCAGGCCTTCCCTGAACCGGAGAAAAGCATCCTGGGACCGGTTTCTGGGTAACACCCTTCATCAGCCAGGCTACCTTGAATCCAGTGGCAAAGTGAGCAAGGGACCCACGTCTGGGCATACCCAGCCAACTTAGGGCGAACAAAGCAAACACAAAGAGATGATGAATGGAGCACTGAAACTTTCCAGACCCTCACCCACAGTCACAGATCCAGGTTGAATCTGTCATCATTGAGTTTGAGTTTAAAAATATTTCTAGAGCGCGCGTACACCGAGCGGTTTCATGGCGCTATGTAGTGCTACCACTTAAGGAACGAAAAAGACTGGGGGCCAAGGGACGATTTAAGAGGGAAAGGCCTGGGTAAAAAGATAAGTTTTAAGGTCTTTACGAAAAAGGGGGTACTGGGGGCAAGATCTCAGGTGGAGTGGGAGGGAATTCCAAAAGGCGGGAGCCAAAGTAGAAAATTTGGATCCTCCCCATTTTTTCCGTTTAAAACGACGAACAATGAGGAGTTGATGAGTGGCAGATCGCAGTTCTCAAGACGGGGTGTAGTCGTGGATTGCAGAGCCGATAAATGCAGGAGCAGAACCAGACCGGGCATTGAAAATAATGCAACCCAGCTTGAATAGGGCGCGTTGTTGGACGGGGAGCCAATGTAGTGATTTAAGAAGGGGCGTGGCATGATGTGATTTGGTTACGTTGAATACCAGGCGAGCCGCCTGGTTCTGGACCAGCTGGAGACGCCTCATGAGGTACGCTGGCATGCCATGATAGAGGGCATTGCCGTAGTCCAAGCGGAACGTCACCATCGCCAGAAGAATGAGTTTGAGGGCAGGAGGGGAGAAAAACTGGGTAACTTTGCGAATTGTCCGAAGAGAGAGGAAGGCTGAAGAGACGACCGCACTGACTTGGGAGTGAAGGGACAGTTGTTCATTGAGTTTGAAGCCAAGGGTCTTAACAGAGGAAACGGGAGTGGGCGGGGAACCTAAAGAAAGGGACCAAAAAAGAGAAGACCAAGGACTGGAGCAACCACCCGTCAACACCAATTCCGTTTTATGGGGATTGAGTTTCAGGTGGTTGTGGTTCATCCAGTCCTGAATGAAGGTGATTACAGACTGAAAATTGGATATTGACGCAGAGGAAGAGGATAAAGAAAAGATAAGCTGGAGGTCATCTGCATAGTTGTAGACAGAGACCTCCAGCTGTTGTAAAGCAAAGATAAGAGGGGCAATGTAAAGATTAAATAGCAGTGGAGACAGAGAGGAACCTTGAGAGACCCCGCACTGCACAGGGCGAAAGTCAGCTGAATAATCACCCAAGCGAACTGCTTGAGTGCGGCCACTCAGGAAGGAGGATAGCCAGAGCAGGGCCGACCCCCCGATTCCCGCCGCCTCGACACGTGAGAGTAAGATGGCATGGTCTACCGTGTCGAACGCGGCGGAGAGATCGAGGAGGACCAAGGCCTGAGGCTCACTAGTATCCATCCCCTCCCGGAGGTTATCCAGGACAGATATTACCACTGACTCTGTGGAGTGTGCGGGGCGGAAACCTGCCTGCCTGGGGGCCAGGACACTGTTCCTTTCCACAAAAGAGCTCAGAGTTCTAACAACATGGCGTTCCAGTACCTTGGCCAGGAACGGCAGGAGTGAAAGCGGGCGGTAGTTAGTTGAAACAGAAGGGTCCGCACCAGGTTTTTTTAAGATGGGTACAATCAACGCCGACTTAAGTGAAGGAGTGACAATACCCTGGGAAAATGAACTGTTGAGGAGTGAGAGGGGGGGTGAGGGACAGAATGAATAAATCTGTTTCAAGATATAAGTAGGACAGGGATCCAATGGGGAACCTGACTTGACCAAAGGGAGAAGGGAAAGGAAAGAGTCATCCGTGAGAAGGGGAATAGAGTCCAGACATGCTGCGACTGGGGGGCAGCGAGGATTAGTGAAGGAGGGGGATTGGAGAGGAATCTTGGCTCTAATCGTGCTAATTTTGTCACAGAAAAAAGAGTTGAGAGAATCGCAAAGGAATTGTGAGGGAGAGGGTTTGAGTGAGGCCCAGTCAGAGTAGGCTAAGTCTTGAACAATGGAAAAAATTTCTCTGGGCCGGTTCTCGGCTAACTGGATTTTAGATGAGAAATATGCCTTCTTGGTTTCCAGGATGGATTTCTTGTAGAGGGCCAGAAGGGTGATATAATGAGTTCTTGAAATGGAACCATAGTCATTTAGCTCACTTCGCCACATCAGTTCAGATTGGTACAGGCTGTATGGAAGAGGAAGAAAGACTTCCGGGTGCAGAGGAAACAGTTCCGGGTGAAGAGGAAATGTCAACCAGCGAAAATCAGATAGACGAAAACAAAATATAGACCAATGGTAAGCGAAGAACCCATGGGAGCGGGCATGAGGATGGCTGGAAATTGAGCTTAGAGAACGACCATGCTTGGACCAATTTAGCTGGCAAACTCTGATTTTAAATGTGCCAATTAACACCAATTAAAGAAGCCGGTGAGCCTGGTATCCAGGGACATCATTCACCTCCCTAATTCAGGACTACTTCTAGAAGAGCTTTTTTCTATATCCTGTGGAGCTGCTAATCCCATTAAAGTGCCACGTTTTCTATTGTAACATCTGTTAATCCTGTGGCTGGGCCAAAAGCGAAGTGTGAAGGGTCACACTGAGCAACACAACTACAGAAGAGTCTGTTTCGTTCATTTTTGCAGTTGGTGGTAATTTTTTGTCTTCCTGCAAATTTTTGTTTTGGATGAGTGTCGATTCAATTTGACGCACAAGGCTGACGTATATATTTATTTGTTCACCTTTTATAATGTAGAGTATTTTGGACTGATGGGAGTCAACACACTTTAATGAAGGCCCCTTTCAGCCATTCGGGTACAAACCTTGACATGTTGTAGTAAAATAACCTAATCAAATACATCATTAACGTCGTCGGTCAAACATCCTGATGTTTTTCGTCCTTTTTAGTCAGTGGCAAGACCAGTTTGTCCTGGGCTCCAGCACAACAAAGTAAATGTCACCCTGGCTGGTGTTTGAATTATAAATTATAGCAATAATCAGGTCTTGGGCTCTGGTGCCACTGCACCTGCTACCCCAATGCAAGCTACGCCCCTTCTTTCAGTGGTTCTTAAAGTGGTTTATCAGCGGCTAGACTGTGTCTCTACCAGATACATCATTACCGAAGGTAACTCGTTAATTTGAGAAATGTAAAAGTGCATCTCTGATGCGCAAGGTCACAGAGTGGCCTAGGGGAGAGCTGTTTCTGCACTCTGGCATGACAGAACGGGGGTTATCCGTGCAGTAGGCACAAGGGCAGCAAGTTCATGGAGGGAGAAGGCGTGGGGATGGCTTAGCGGCACATAATGGATGGTGCACTGAGATGCATTTCACCCTTCTCTTCAAGGTTTACTACTCAGCGACCATCAGCAGTAGCATTGAATGTGGCTTCAGTGCTCGGCGAGAATGATGTTCCTTAACCCCTTCGCTGCTGGCCCGTTTCCGCCGCTGTGTGGTAAACAAATTAACAAGGCGGGGCTGTGACGAACCCCAGCCGTCATTAGCACACGAGCACCACGGAGCGTGATGGCTGGGGTTAGTCACCAGCATGCAAGGGGTTAAAATAGGATACCCCTGCAAAAATAGACCTTATTGGAAACTCGGAGTGATGCCCCCATTTCACTGGTTTCTTCCCAGGTACGCGATTCAGTCAGTATGATAGCGCAGAGGGTTGAGCACCTGCGGAAGAGATGTGCATGCAATTTCTTCATCACAGGTTTGAATCAAGGGATGTAGGACGGAAGTACTTTTGATATGGGTGATTCTATCCATTTTGTATATTTTAGTCAAAGTAGCAATAATGATATCAGTAATTTGTATGGATCCATAAAATTACGTTAACACCAATGTCGCTTGTGGTATTATGATTAGTATAATTTTATTACCAGTCTATCTTATTGTTTTAATTAATATTATTTTGATGAAGATGATGGTTATAATAAGCGGCCTTACTGCTGCTTGCAAAGCACATTATTAACAGAGTCCCGCCTCGGGAATGATAAATATTCCTGACCTTGGCTCGCGCACTCATAAATGCGCGCGTGAACACAGGTGCGCGATGACTTAGGTTCAAGCGACTCGGGCCATTAGAGGCGCGTGGGCGCACGCGCGCGATCCGACACGCCGCCCCGCGTGACTGCTTCGTGCTGGGAATCGGGTCACCGGGGTGGCACGAGCAGACCGATTGCTAGTACTAGTCATTATTTAGCTTCAGTGCTAGGTTGCCCTAATTGCCATGGAAACCTACTACTTTTCTGAACTCTTACCTCCCCTGACCTGAACAAGTCCCTTTGTTAACATAGGCTAACCTGCTGCCGTGCCCTGGGGTGCGTTGGACGCCCGGATGTGGATCTGGGGTCAGCAAAGGTCAAGGAGAGGAGGCGGAAGAAAGGAAGGTGGTGAAACAGGGTGTGAGGGAGATTCGGTGGCCTTTCACATTGGAACGTAGGCACCCAGGGACCCTAATGGCGGGGAGGGGGGCCTGTCCCACCTTCTGTCTGATGATCATATGCCAGCTGGTGGGCTCCCCATAATATTGGGGTGCTGTCAACAGAGATGAGCTCATCATCAGATTAAAGGGTGCTTTCAATAACACTTGGCAGCCTCACTATGCGAAGGTCAGGGCCACTGGAATTATGAGGCAGGGGAAGACTAAATTATGTGACGAAGTAAGCTAAACTATGCAGCAAGAAAAGGCAAATTATACGGTGCAAAGCTGCACTATGTGTGGAATTATTACTTAACCATTTGGACATATTTACACATGTTGACACTATATGGTGGAATGATTCACTTAATT
Source organism: Lissotriton vulgaris (assembly GCF_964263255.1). NCBI lineage: Eukaryota > Metazoa > Chordata > Amphibia > Caudata > Salamandridae > Lissotriton > Lissotriton vulgaris. The sequence goes on along the minus strand of NC_141700.1, from coordinate 677,122,533 downwards.
AGTACCTGTTTAACCAGGGGCGGCTTGTCCGCAATGGGGGAGGAGCGTTGCCCCACTGGTTCACAGCCAGCGGCTGAAAAATAAAACAATATTGTTTTTATTTTTCAGCATCTGGCTGAGCCAGCGTGTGCAGGGTGGGGCGGGCAATGGGAGGGGGTAGGAGGAGTGGTAGTTGTGCACTTTTAAGTGCGCATGTCAGTTTCGCCGGCGTCTTAGGCCTGCCAAACTGACATGCACACTTAGGTTTCTCCAACCTGGCTGTATTGCACAGCCAGGTTAGAGAAACGGCACAGACTCCCTGTGCCTGTGCGGAGTGTTGATTCTGCTTGCTAAGGCCAACCCCCACGCTGCTCACATGTTTGAGAGCAGCGTGGGGATTGGATGGGGAGTATGCTAGTAGGACAACGAAGTGGAAGCAGAGGAGCGAGAGGCAGCCGGCCGGCAGCACGAGGTAAGTATTTTTTGTATTATTAACCCCCACATGTCCCTCCTCCCCCCTGCCCTACGACTTTAAATCAGTGTCAGCAGCCACTGTGTTTAACATGTTAGTAGCGCAGTCAGCAGCAGAAGCTGGCATGCCACTGCATGGCAAAATGCTTGCTACTGCACAGCATTGTGTGGCAGCATTTTAGTGACTTTTGATCCTTTTGAGCTAGAATCAGAATCTTTCGTTAAAAATCTTCAAATTATGCTGATAATTATGTGGTAAGCGAGGCAAATCTGTAACTATGCAGAGAAAACCTCAGCTACAGAATCACATCTGGCTAAGGTTCTACTGATAAGGTGAACATGCATCCCACAATGCCAGGATGCTGCACAATAGACCATTATTCTGACCTGTAGGCCACAATGCTTCTCCATATGTTAGAGTGCGGCACTGTTATCTAGCCTGCAGCTCAAGTTTACCAGTGGCGATGCTCCGTGTCCGAGTCGTGCTTTTCAGTATGCCTTGGGCACCTTTCAGTGTAAGCCAGCAGAATGGACCAGTGAGTTTAATGCTCACTGATGAGCTTTGCAGTGACATCATGACCACAACTTTGAGTCCTTTGAAAGCTGCTGCAGCCTTCCATTCTTTTAAGGTTTGCGAACAGTGTACTATTACATTAGGTTATAATAACACCTTTTGATTTGCAGTGCTTAGAAACCTTAGAAGCATGGTATGAAGAATGATATAAAATGAGGGTGTTATTATATTCACCACCTCCATGTTCTACTGAACACATTAGAGTGATGGTAAATTTGCCTCTGGTGCTTCTCATTGTGGCTAGCTTGCGTACGCTTTGTATATGGAGTGTTGCTCAGCATGCCAGAGGCCCTCCCCTGGGTGCTCCAGAATATGCCAGGGTGCTCTCAAATGTACCTTGCTGCTGCTCAATGTGCCATTGTGCTGCTCAGTGTGCCTTGGTACTACTTAATGTGCCATTGTGCTGCTCAGTGTGCCTTTGTGCTGCTCAGTGTGCCTTTGTGCTGCTCAGTGTGCTTTTGTGCTGCTCAGTGTGCCTTTGTGCTGCTCAATGTGCCTTGGTGCTGCTCAATGTGCTTTGGTGCTGCTCAATGTGCCTTGGTGCTACTTAATGTGCCATCATGCTTCACAATTAACCTTGGTGCTGCTCAATGTTCCTTGGTGCTGCTCATTGTGCCTTGGTGCTGCTCAATGTGCCTTAGTGCTGCTCAGTATGCCTTGGTACTACTTGATGTGCCATTGTGCTTCACAATTAGCCTTAGTGCTGCTCAATGTGCCTTGGTGCTACTTAATGTGCCATCGTGCTTCTCAATTAGCCTTGGTGCTGCTCAATGTGCCTTGGTACTGCTCAATGTGCCTTGGTGCTTCTCAATGTGCCTTGGTCCTGCTCAGTATGCCTTGGTACTACTTGATGTGCCATTGTGCTTCACAATTGCCTTGATGCTGCTCAATGTGCCTTGGTGCTACTTAATGTGCCATTGTGCTTCTCAATTAGCCTTGGTGCTGCTCAATGTGCCTTGTTGCTGCTCAATGTGCCTTGGTGCTGCTCAATGTGCCTTGGTGCTGCTCAGTGTGCCTTGGTGCTGCTCAGTGTGCCTTGGTGCTGCTCAATGTGCCTTGGTGCTGCTCAATGTGCCGTGGTGCTGCTCAATATCATGTAGTGCTACTCAATGTGCCTTGGTGCTGCTCAGTGTGCTATAGTGCTGCTCAGTATGCCAGAGTGCTGCTCAGAGGGCCTTGGTGCCGCTCAATGGCCATTGTGCTGCTCAGTATGGCCTGTGCCACTCAACAAGGATGGCTGCTGCTGCTACATTAGAATACCAGTGGTCTCCTCAACGTGCAAGACACATTGCCTAATATGCACATTTGCTTCCCAGTTCCCCAGTGGTGCTGCTCTGTATGTCAAGGGGGCTGCTCACTATGCCAGCGGTACTCAGACATGCTGGAGTTGCTGCTGTGCTGGAGGTGCTGCTATGCTTGTGTTAGGGTGCTGCTTAGTGAGCCGCGGGTCGTCATTATAGTCGCTCACTGTTAGTACCCACAGTTCCATGGCTCCTGCTCAATGTACCAGCCGATTGTACAGTATGCCATGGTACTTCTATTACTGCTTCTTGACAAAGGGGAGCTGCTTGGTGTCTTCAGAGGAGATTATGGTGGCAAGGGTGCACCGTGCTTTTTATAATATTACGTAATAACATTATCCAGCCAGCATTAGTCTTAATAAAAAAAACGTACTTTATTTTACACAAAGCCAAATACTAAACATATAAAAAAAGGTTCATGAAGAAACCACCAGCAATCTAAAACAGGCTTTGCACAATAACCAAATTGCGCCTACTGACTTTGACACAGACTCGTTCCAATCAGTACATTTCCTCCTCTTGGATTGATCATCCTCTGCCTACAAGCTGTGCTGAAGCCCACTCACAGGCTTTTGTTCTTTCATTCTTGTGTTTCTGTTTTAACTTGAGCTGCTCATGAGCTTCAGAAGCTTCGTCTTTCCAGACTACACCCACTGTCCCTGCCTTGTCTTGTGCTCAGATGAGCTGCTAGCAGGCAAGCTTGAGGCAAGCAGGCTTCCTGCGGCCAGGCGCATTCTACCAGGTTCCTGTGTGGCCCTCTAGCACTTTTTCAGGGCCCTTCAGCTGATATAGTTAGTTGTAAGGGGTACCCAGGGGTTTTGCATGTTCTCTTTACTGCTACAATAGAATGCCTCGTTCCCCTGCTCTGCATGTGTTATTGTGGATGAGGAATTAGGGACTTTCTCACAGGAGTTGGAGTGAATCCTGGCACCGCATGCAGTGCTGTTGAAATAAAGGAGCAGGGTCAAGGCTGATTTATATGTGGTTGGGTCCAAACTGGGGTGGCATAGTGAGCAAAAGAACAATTGATTCAACGCATATCTCTTGACTGTGGGTGAGTGGTTGAAACGTGTCAGCACTTCATCCATCATTTTGCTGTGTTTGCTATGTTCGTTCTACGTGGCCAAGGGAATGCCCGATGTGGATCTCTTGCTGCTGTGCCACTGGATTCAAGCTAGCCTGGCTGATGAGGGGTGATACCCCGAAACCGGTCCCAGGATGCTTGTTTCTGGTCCAGGGAGGACTTGGCCTGGCAGAATGGGCTTGGCTTTTCCTCATGAGGACCAGGGACAAGACTGATTTGCATATGGCTGGCTTCAAACTGGGGTGCTATAGTGAGCAAAAGAACAATGGATTCAACCCAGATCTCTTGACTGGGGGTGAGTGGCTGAAAAGTTTCAGCGGTCCACCCATCATCTGGTTATGTTTGCTATTAAAATAAGACCAGCATCCAATCAATGTATTGCTTTTAGAAAGCATGTGTCTGATTGTTCATTCCTCATCACATATGGAGTTCATATATCTGGTGTCAATTAGAAGAGATAAAATGATGGCTACAGACAACATCAAAATTCTGTGGCTCAACTATTTCAAAAGCTGACACTCTAAAGGGCTGGATACAGTGTGGGTCTTCTACTAATTGAAAAGACAGGTGGCTCCCTGAAGTCTCTTACAGCCAGATTCATCATTGAAAATTGCGCTCGCAAAGGGCCAGATTCTGAGAATCTGGCCCTTTGCAAGCGCAATTTTTGCATTTGGGATTCATCATCCCAGATGCAAAAATCGCTAATAGCAAAATCGCTAAATTGCGAGGAATTGCATTTAAGGAATCTCTATTTGAGATTCCTTAAATGCAATTCATTAACCATTTTTTATTTGCGAATTCGCAATTGTTGGCCGCTATTTACCGCAAAGTCTGACTTTGGGGTAAACATAAAACTTAGAAAAATGCACTTTAGTGCATTTTTCTAAGTTGTATGTTACACACACACATGTCCTTTGGACATGTGTGTGCACAACATCAGTCTACCTTTGGACACCCCTGGCACCCTTGAAATCGCAGCCTTTAGGCCCATAGGAATGAATGGGGAGTTATTCCTTATTTGCGATTAGCAATTTACTAATCGCAAATAAGGAAGCTGTAGGAATCGCAATTTATTTTGCGATTCCTACATGAATCCCGTTTTGCAAGTCCTTAATAGCGATACCTTAATAATCGCTATTAAGGACTCGCAAAACGGGACAATGATGAATCTGGCTGTTAGTCCTTTCTTGTCATCAGTCTTTGTTACTCTAAACATAACATCGTGTTCCACAAACTCCCCTTGAATGTGAGACTGGATGGGGCAGATCCTTTAAAGGTTTCAGAGGACTGTTGTGTGTTTCTGGACTAATGTAGGAGTTCTCTTATTAGTTCTAGAGGTAATATATTTTTGTAGTGAGCCCTCACAAATATAAAAAAAATCAACTAACAATGCATAAAACAGATGCCCATTCAGTACACTGAAAAGTGTTGATGTGAAAATGAAGGTGGGATAACCCTGAGGTTGTTGGTGTATAATATTTTTATTCTATGTGAATCGACACCGCGGCCAGAAATGCATGCTTTAGATTGTGTCTTCTCTGGGGGAGTTTGCCACTTCATTCCAGAGCAAGAGCTGAAAAGTCTGGTTCCATGAATGGTATTATCTAAAAATTGATTACTGTAATTCACCGCAGACCGCTCTTCCCAAGACTCACCTCACTCCACTAAAAGCCATTCTACGCCGGCAGCATGTCTTCATCTCTGGGGCCAAAGGGAATGACCATATTTCACAGACACCAATCTTTTCAATGAGGATCCATTGAAGAGTTATCTACACAATGACATGTATCACTCACAAGACCCTACACACATCAGCTCTGTGTTACCTGAGTGACAAGATAAAGGTATCCGTGATATGCTGAGGCCCTGCTGCTAGAATCCCATCACCTTTAAAAAGGAACAATGTCTGGCGCAATCCTTTCCAGGAAGTGAGACCGTAGTCTGGAACATCCTTACCATCAAACTTGAGCACCACTACCTCTCAGTCTATCTTTAAATCTGAACCAAAAACACTTCTTATTGAAAACTAAAATACGCAGGGGCATATGTAGGTAGGCGTTTGCGATTCGCAATCGGAATTCACAGAATTCCGGCGTTTGCGAAACGCAAACGGCATTTGGTATGTAGATGCCACATAGCAAAATAAGGAATCCAAAAAATTGCGATTCCTTGTTTTGCTCAAGCATTTAAGGAATCGCAATTTTTGTGATTCCTTAAATGCTATGTAGGGGTGCATTTAAAATAGCGATTTGGGCTTAAGGAATCGCAAAATACCACCTACTCCAAGTAGATGGTATTTTACGATTTCCTTTCAAAATGATTTTTTTTTAAAAATTGAAAGTGCCATGTGGCGCACAGACATGCCCTTAAGGCATGTATGTGCGCCACATGTACTTACAGGCACATGTCAGGGGTGCAACAGGTGTCCTTTGGACACCCTGCCACCCTTGGAATTGCGATTTTCTCATAGAAAATCGCAATTTGAGAATGTATCCCTATTCATTCCTATGGGCCTCGTGGCCCATGGGAATGAATGGGACACTCATTCCTTAATTGCGATTCGCAATTTGCTAACCGCAATTAAGGAATTTTTGAGATTCGCAAAAAAATAGCGAATTTTTACCTACATTCCATTTTGCAATTCTCAAATAGCGATTTCTTAAAAATCGCTATTTGAGAATCACAAAATGTGAATTACCTACATATGCCCCTCTATCTCTCTTCTCCATACAACACCTCATTGGTTTAGTGTTTCTGTTGATCGGGCGCCTTGAGGCTTACTCTCTGCTTTGATTTTATTTGACATCTTACTGCAGCTGGTACCTGTTTACATCATGTTACTCAGTATTTTTGACAGCTGTAATTTTCATCCGGTTATCTCAATATTTATGGCTGTTTTGCTTATAGACTATTTTAATGCTGGGTGCCTATTGTAACTGTTCCAGCAGCTTTGGGGAATGTAATCTTTATGCCTATGTAATGATCTATTTCTTTGTAAAGCACTCTACCACCTTTGGGTAATGTCGGTGCTATATAAAGCTGCATAACCAAATAAATAACTGAGCTCCAATACCAGAACCCAGGAGGGAGCACTAACTGAGTTTTGATCCCAGTACCCAGGTGAAAGCAGTAGTTCAGCACTGATCCCCATGCCGAAGAGGACCCTCTAACTAAGGTCTGATCCTGGTACCAAAGAGGAAGCGCTAACCGAGATCTGATCCTGGTACCAAAGAGGAAGCGCTAACCGAGATCTGATCCTGGTGCCCAGGAAGAAGCGCTAACCGAGATCTGACCCTGGTACCCAGGAGGGGGCACTTACCGAGCTCTGACACTGGTACCCAGTAGGGAGCGCTAACCAAGCTCTGATACTGTTGTCCAGAAGGGAGCGCTAACCAAGCTCTGATCCTGATACCCAGCACGAAGCACTAACCGAGCAATGATCCTGGTACCCAGGAGGGAGCGCTAACCGAGCTCTGACACTGGTACCCATGCGGGAGTGCTAACCAAGCTCTGATACTGTTGTCCAGAAGGGAGCGCTAACCAAGTTCTGATCCTGATACCCAGCACGAACCACTAACTGAGCTCTGATCCTGGCACCCAAGAGGGAGCGCTAACCGAGCTCTGATCCTGGTACAAAGGAGGGAGCGCTAACCAAGCTCTGATCCTGGTACCCAAGAGGGAGTACTAGACTAGCTCTGACTCAGTACCCATGAGGGAGTGCTAACTGAGCTCTGATCCTGGTACCCAAGAGGGAGCGCTAACCGAGCTCTGATCCTGGCACCCAAGAGGGAGCGCTAACCGAGCTCTGATCCTGGTACCAAGGAGGGAGCGCTAACCGAGCTCTGATCCTGGTACCCATGAGGGAGTACTAGACTAGCTCTGACTCAGTACCCATGAGGGAGTGCTAACCGAGCTCTGACCTGTGGAACTTCTTGGTCGGTGGATTGTGTAGGGTAATGGTGCTCATGGGAAATATGCAGTGAGTGTATACTAGTGTACAATTATGATTGCGGTGCATAAGGGTGGGGAGAGCCACCCTCCTCCCCAATGTGTGGATTAACACTGATAAACCAAAACAACAGTCCCTTGCACACGCCAACAGCTTATATATTATGTATCATTGACACTAATAAATAACACTCTTGTTCTTGTGACTTCAATTTAATCTTGAGATCCTTAGCCAACACGTGTTTCGTCGCGCTTAATTGTTGTGCACAGCGACTTCTTCAGGGCTCTAATCTCTTTGTATGGATCCTCAGTTCCGGTTGTATTTCCGACCCGGAATGGGTTCTAATGCTCCAGTGATCATTTGCACGGTATAGGGCAACAGTGATTGCTGTGTCCAAGATTTAGTGTATTACAGAATTCGTTTCTTAAGTGTGAATCTTGTGTGTATAAGTCATAAATCCATCATGAAGAATGACTATGTGGTATAGTAAAACCACTCTTTGGGGCTAAGTGAGTCCCTCTGGCAGCAACCAAGTCATTGCTGGCGTAAACGCAAACCCTCTGTTCAGTAGCAGGGCTGCCTCTGGCGGGTCCGCGGAAGTTCTGACCTGGTTCCCAGGAGGAAGCGCTAACCGAGCTCTGACCCGGTATCCAGGAGGGAGCACTAACTGAGTGCTGATCTGGTACCCAGGAGAGAGCGCTTACCAAGCTCCTACCCGGTATCCAGCTGTGGAAAATTAGATTTCGATATGAACATTGCCGGCGCCATCTTGTCCAAACTTGAGCGCGTAAGCAGCAGCCATCTTAGACACCATGACCGCTTCATACATCGCCGATCGCCTGCACGTCTCCCTGACCTCGCTAACATCCCCCGCGCGCTGACAGTCCCCATGCACACATGCCTGAACCATAAACACACCTACAGGGCGCCCCGGAGCCACTTCCCGTGCCGGACCCACATACTCTTTCATCCCTTTCACACGAACAGTCCCTTTGATAACCCCTTCCCCTGTACCCGATTGTTCGACCCGATCCCAGGCCATCTCCTAGCCCTGCGGATGCAGTTTATTGCCCCCATACTGTAAAATCTCGCCTTTCATCAAAGGAGCCGGGATTAACTAATGTCACCACCCAATGAGATCCGACCGATTGCGCACATTTCGGTTCCCAACGGAATGTCCAGCTTCGCGATAGCCATCACCTGCTGAGATTGGGGTGGGGACATCTACTGTGAATACATGTGGGAACGGGCCTGAAGCAGGGATTCCGGGGCTTTCTTACTGTACTTCAAAGTAATGTTAAGAATGTGTCTTCATGCAATAAAGCAATAAACTACAGTATAAGAGGCCAGGCCACAGAGATGCAGTTAGAGCACCTCGAGACGATACCCTGTTTGTCCGATCTGACGTGCTTTGCTCTGGAGAAATAAAAACCTGTTTCCTGCTTTCCAGTTTCCAGCGCCCGCCTCTTTATGTGATAATTATTGAATGGTTCAGAGGCGACTATCGCCAAGCAGTACTTGAAGGTCTTCTAAAGAAAACTGCTTTTCCACACAGCAGGTAGCGCTAACCGAGCTCTGACCCGGTACCAAGGAGAGAGCGCTAACCGAGCTCCGACCCGGGACCCAGGAGGGAGCGGTAACCGAAGTCTGACCTGGTACCCAGGAGTAAGCACTAACCGAGATCTGACCCTGTTGCCCAGGAGGGAGTGCTAACCAAGCTCTGGCCCGGTACCCAGGAGGGAGCGTTAGCCGAGCTCTGATCCTGTTGCCCAGGAGAGAGCGCTAAGCGAGCTCTGCTCTCCGTTGTGGTTAATTTGTTTCCGATTGGCTTCAATCAATTAAGTGTGTTCCCCAGGAAGAGGCAAGCAGCGGTAATTGGCTAAAATGCATCACTCGGCGCCTCCCGAGCAGCCGCCCCTCTGATGTGCATATCGTTGGGCTTATAAGAGAAGCGTGTGCATGTTTGATCTATGATCCTTTGGCGTTTGTGAATGCTGTTTACATGGTTGCCGAGGTCCTTTTCACTCTGTACATGTTTAGTGTGCACGTTTAGCATGTTTTGTTATTTGGGCGTGTGCATGTTTGAATTGTGTGTGGATTTGATGTGCGCATGTTTACTGCTCCTGTGTTTGGTGTAGACATGTTTTTGAAATGCATAGTTGTGTCTGAAATGTTTATGTTTGACTTTTGTTTCCGTGTAACCTGGGTATGTTTGCCAGGTGTGAATATGAATATATGTTTTGCATGCACTGCTATTTCATACATACATGTTTCGGTTTTGTATGTGTTTAATATTTGTATGTTTGCCGTGTGTACATATTTAGCAAGTATATAATTGGCATGTTCTTGTTTTACTCGTGAATGTAATGTGTACGTGTTTGCATCCATGTGTTTGGTATGTCCATATTTGACTTCTGCTTGTTGAACATATGTATTTTTGCTGCTTTTGTTTAGCATGTACATGTGTGTGTTTCCTTTTTGGCATGCTCATGTTTGGTGTTTTCATGTTTCACATGTGCTAGTAGATGTGGGCTCTTGTCCCTCTGTCAAGCCTTGCTGTTAGCCTGCTCTCGCCAACCACTGCATTTCTTCTGTGTTGTACATTCACTGGGGGACATGCAGACATCTTAATGGAAAGCAATGGGGGCCCCATTTTGTGCTCTGCCACAAGCTTTGATCTTGGGCACTTAACGTGTATTTCCCCTGCCCCGTCTCCCACAGTGACCTACCAAATGACAGCTTTCAGGGGACGCAAAGGACTTTAAAATGAGAAGCCCTGCCTGGAATTGCACTCTCCCGGGAAGGCAACCAGGTGGAAAGCAGATGTTAAGTGCATGCATTTTCTTTTATTCAATGCACTAAACTATGTGTGAGGGGTCTGCCAAGAGGTGGCACATTACTTTTTTTTAAGTGAGGAAATTTGATGTATGCATACGTATTTTTAGATATATAAATACATACATGTGTGTGACAGAATTGGCAAACGACAAAACAATGTAAATGAAAGTGACAATGCCACTGTAAGGCACCCAGTTAGTTTCATAAGTGAACAGTACTCCTATTTGACTTAAGCATTTCATGCCGTCATATTTGTAAAAAAGCTAAAAGCTCCCAGCTATCGATTTCTATAAATATTTAATTTATACCTACCGTTGCTTTGTGTACATCCTTTTGTATACAGTCACTTTGGTCACTCATTTATTTTTGCATGCTGTTTCACTGTTAGATCAGTGTGTCTTAAAACAGCAGACCTTGTTAACACATTATGCCAGGCTACCATTAAGGCTAGGTGGCACATCAGGGGCAGTGGCCATAATGATGACCACTCAGACAATCATGGCTAGCTGTCGATACACCTAGATGGGGCATCATTCGCAGTTTCCATTATGCCCAGTCAGCACAATGCTACCAGTTTCCTGTGTGGTCAGTTAGCGCATTCTCAGGGCCCTTCAGCTGATATTGTTGGTTGTAGGGGGCACCCAGCGGTTTTGTGGGTTCTCCTTACTGGTACAAAAGTACTCCTAGTTCCCCTACTCTGTGGTGGTTACTGTGGATGAGGTGCTAAGGCCTTCCTGAAGGGATGTAGAGTGATGCCTGGCATCTTAAAATAAAGCCCGCGTCTAGTCAAGGGACAAAGTTGTCTGATTGCTCATTCCTCAGATTCTTGTCTGTTAGATTGCCCACTTTTCAATAGAACATCCCTAGGGGGGGGCGGGCATTCTCGGTCACTATCTCCCCTATTTGGAATAAACTACCTGACGGTATGCGTAAGGACTTAAGGCTATTACCATTCAGGAGATGTTTGCAGAAGTGTTTGGATAAGCTCACTCCGGTGTGCGTTGTGGATAGTTGCGCGTTGAGATTCTGGACCTTTGATAATTGTTTTAGCGCTTAGAGACCTTCCGGTGATAGGCGCTCTACAAATACTACCTAACATTAACATTCCTCTTCCCTTATGGGGTTCATATCTTTTGAGCCACTAGAAGAGATGGAATAGTGGCTTCAGCCAGCATCTAAAACCTGTGGCTCAAAGGGTTCCAAAGCTACGACTGAAAGGGGCTGGACGCAGTGTGGGTCTTCCACCAATGGAAAGGACAGGTGACTTCCTGGAGCCTCTTGGGCCCTCTGGTCATCGGTCTTTGCTACTTCAAATGTAGCATTGAGTTCAACAAAGTCCCTCTGAACGTGTCACTGGAGAATCCGATCCTTTCAAAGATTTCGCGGACAGTCGTGATTGTGTGCCATTGGCTCATGCTGGAGCTCCCTTATTTAGTTGCTTTGGTTCCTGGAGGTGATGCTTTTTGTAGTGAACCCCTCACAAATAAAGAAAGAAATAACAGTGAAGGACACATGTGCCCATTCAGTAAACAAACATTTTGATGTTAAAATCAACATGGGATGGCACTGAGGTTGTGATTTGTACATTTTCATTTTGTGCAAATGTCTCCACAGGGCTGGAGTCAAAGGTTGGAAACACTGGAGAGCTGAGTAGGGCATGGGGCTTTAGCTCCTGATCCCACTGCAAGGGTTTAGACCCGTTAGCCTGATAGATAATGGGGTGCGAGTCCAGGACATGTGCCCAACTGGGCAGTGTTAAAAAAAAAAAAATGTAAATGTAGTGCTTATATAGCGCACGAATAACCCCCAAAGGGATCTCAAGGCGCTGTACACATACCGCTGTGGAACCCTTCCTGGCCTTTCCCTGTGAAGTGCCCACTCCTGGGCACCCCCATGGTAAAGCCAGGCATCCTAGCGCTGTTGGGGCCGGTGTGGAGGTTAAGCAAGCTATTGCCCAGAGTTGCAGAGTGGGACCCATGATTAGGATAGGCACCGAGGCGAGAATTATCAGGTCCGTGGAATTTTTGAGCCCAAGACCCGCCAAGGCGGGAATTGAACCCTGGTCCCGGGCTAGACCTCTGCATCAGGGTCTGCCGCTCTAACCATTGAGCCACACTTCTCCAGTGGCTTGGGATCATGCCCCAATCAATCAATCAGGATTCTTATAAAGCATGACTACTCACCCGTGAGGGTCTCAAGGCGCTGCATGTGTGTGTGTGTGTGTGGGTGGATCTGCAGTTCAGTCGAAGAACCAGATGTTGAGGTCCATCCTGAATTGCGGCAGCGATGGTGATTGCCTGAGGTGCCGCGGCAGGGAGTTCCAGGTCTTACTGATGCGTGGGGTGGTGGCCAGGGTCAGTTGGGCCGAACGGAGATGTCTCATGGGAGTGTCGAAGGAGAGGCGATGGTTGAGGTATGCAGGACCTTCGTTGTGGAGGGCTTTGCAGGCGGTGTTGCCTGCATGTGTTTGGATAGAGTGGGGATGCAGCACTTCACCAAGTGCTGGGCATTAACAGATGTCTTATTCTATTGCCCATGTATAATATACATAATATAGTGTGTTGTGCGATTAGAGTAGGAGTGTGTACTCTGCCATCTTTACATAAAGGACTATTATTGTTGCATGGCTTGTTCTTAATGTTCATAGCCCATGTTCCATCTAATAATTCTTATTGTGTTTTATAATAAATATGCAGTGTTTAAAACCCACATCAGAGTGCCAAAAGCCTTGTCCTCATGAGTTGGAGGGTGGCGAAGACTTGACAAGGTGTCTCCACAGCGTATGATCCAAAGCAAGGGAGAGGGGCAGAAAAGGAAGAAAGGGGAAACAAAAATGTGGGAAAAACAAAGACAGGGAAGGCAGAGATGAAAAAGAACATTCCACGGGGAGATGAAGAGACAGAAGTATATGGGGCGGGGAAAGAAATGGCATGAGGTGGAAACAAAACTCAGCAGTCTTGGTATTCAACAAGCCTTGGCATTCGGCAGAGCTGACAGTGTGTATCTAAACACATTTTAGGGGCCATGCACCTAGGTTATTTACATTTTATGGCCCCTGAACTTTATGTTCGAGGCATATGGGCTGCAGATGGTACATTATGAATAGATCGCCATCTGGTGTTGGGCTCGGATGATTGCACTTTGTTTTTCTCTTGGAGAGTCTTTTGTATGTTGGTGACTCCTCCCTTAGTTGGTAGTGCGCATGGGCATCGGCTCCATCCTTAGATTGTTTTTTTCCGCCATCGGGTTCGGATGAAGATCGAGACGCTCCAGATCAACTTCAGAAGAAAGTGATTTTTCGGCGCGTATTCCCTTTCCAATTCGACGGTATTGTTAGCGAACGCGTTCTTTTCCATTCCGACGCGTTACAAATTCAAAATAGAAGAGAAAAACTTGGATCTACGTCGAAGAACAGGAGACCTTTGTCGACGCAGTCAAGCCCGGAGTCCATGGAAAGGACTCCATTCAAAAAATGTCCATCGTGTGGTGCTAAGTTCCCACACAAGGACCTACACGAGGCGTGCAACCTCTGTCTATCGCCTGAACACGAATCCAGGGACTGCGAAGCCTGCGCAGCATTCTCCTCCAAGCTAACGATTAGAAATCGTCGAGCCCAAAGACACGAGGCTTCCAGAATGCAGGCGGAGGCAATCCCGGAGCTGTTCGGAGACGAACAAATCGAGGAAGAAGAGGACCAGTCGGGGTCGGAAGGGGACCAGTCGGAGGTTGAAGAACTCTTCGAGCAACAAACCGTGAGTGACGACATCCCCTTACCGAAAAACCGACCCCGTGCGGTAACGACCCCGCCCTCGGGCCCGGTCAAACCGCTGAAAAAAGTTTCCGACGCCCCGCCTTCGGGCCCGGCAACGAAACCGAAACTGAAACCGAAACACTCGGAATCCCACCACGTCGGATCCGAGAAAAGGGCGTCATCGACTTCGACACCGAGGCTGCATACAAAGGAGAGCTCGGTATCGAAACATTCCATGTCGAAAAAGAAATATGATGTATCGCCCAAAAGACACTCGATACCCAAAAAGTCGGAATCGAGCAGACATTCGGTGTCGAAAACAGAAAGATCTGAAGATCGAAAACAAAAACAGCTCTCGGAACCAGGACCCTCGGTACCGATTCAAGAGCAACAAACAGATCCCAAACAAAAGATCTTGTTTATTGACCCACAGACTGGGAAAGTGGTCACGAAGAAGAGAAAGAGTGAACAGTCAGAAGATAAACCTCTTCCTTCAAAAAAGAGAACAATGGGGACGAACATAACTCCTCCTGCTTCTCCTCGTCCTAGAGACACACCCTCTTCTCCTATTCCTCACAATAGGCCACATATTCCTACACCCTTCACACCAAGACCAGCTACACCTCAATCAGATGTAGACAGTGATATAGGGGAGGGAGAACCTCAAGGGGATGACGAATCTATCCAAGATGAGGAAGATCCATGGGAAAATTACGATGTAGGGTCAGATGAGGACAACGACCCAGAGCTATACCCCTCAAAGCCTTCACCACCTGATGATAACACAGGTTTTGTGCAGCTCATTAATAGGGCAGCAAAATATCACAAACTAGATATGCACACAGAACCTCAGATAGAGGATTTCTTGTTAGAGACTCTACCTAGTGCACAGAGAACATCAGGTACTCTTCCTATGCTAAAGGGTCTTCTCACTCACACAGAAGAAATATTCGAAAACCCAGTGAGAGCCAGGGTGTTAAACCCAAGAATCGATAAGAAATACAAAGCGGCTCCAAAGGACCCAATATTTATTAGAGGGCATGTACCTCTAGACTCGCTGGTGGTCTCAAACGCTCGTAAAAGAGCAAACTCATTATCTACAGGAGAGGCTCCGCCACCAGATAAAGAGTCGAAGTTAATAGATGCATCAGGCAAAAGAGTAGCATCACAGGCAGCGAATAGCTGGCGTATAGCTAATACACAAGCACTACTCGCACGTTACGACAGGGCACATTATGATGAGTTAGAAAAACTTCTCACACATCTTCCAAAAGAACATCAGAAGAAGGAAGACCAATTAATACAGGAAGGTAAAATAATAACCAATACTTCCATTAAGTGTGCATTAGACGCAGCAGACACTGCAGCAAGGTCTATTAACACTAGTGTCATGCTAAGAAGGCACGCGTGGCTTAGAATCTCAGGATTCAAACAAGAAGTTCAAACAGCCCTACTGAACAGACCATTTGATCAGAAGACATTGTTTGGTTCAAGTACAGACGAGACATTAGAAAAGATGAAGAAAGATACGGAAACGGCTAAGTCAATGGGAGCATTGCAACAGCCAACGCACAGAGGTTCCTTTCGTAGATCCACCTATAGAGGGGCCTCAAAAAACACAGGAACAAATCAGCAATCCACATCTTTCACACCAACATCACCCAGAGGTAATTCAAGAGGTAATTACAGAGGTAACAACAATAAGGGTAGAGGCCGCGGAAATAATAACAACCGCAACGCCTCAACACCAAAACAGTGACTTCATAGATCTCCCCCCAGACCACATAACACCGGTCGGGGGACGTCTATCACAGTTCCTACCTGTCTGGGAAAACATCACGTCAGACAAGTGGGTGAGACAAATTATCCAACATGGTTATTGCCTAGAACTCACAGCTACCCCACCAAACATCCCCCCCAAACAGCGTCCAATGAGTCAGGATCATCTGACATTGTTAACAGAAGAAGTGCTAGCACTTCTACAAAAGCATGCAATAGAGAAGGTCCCAAAGGATCAACAAGGAACAGGAGTATACTCTCTATACTTCCTGATCCCCAAAAAGGACGGGTCCCTACGACCAATATTAGACCTCAGACCTCTCAATGCTTACATAAATTCGGAACACTTCCACATGGTCACGCTCCAACAAGTACTCCCTTTACTGAAGAAAGGGGACTTTCTTTCTACACTGGATCTAAAAGACGCTTACTTTCATATCCCAATTCACAAAGCCCACAGAAAATACCTAAGGTTTGTGTTAGAAGGACAACACTACCAGTTCAAGGTCCTTCCGTTCGGTGTCACAACAGCACCGAGAGTTTTCACAAAATGCCTAGCTGTGGTGGCAGCACACCTAAGAAGACAACAAATACATGTCTTCCCATACTTGGACGATTGGCTAATAAAGGCCAAATCAAAGGAGGAATGTCTTCACAACACACAGAAGACAATTCAACTGCTGCACCACCTAGGGTTTACGGTGAACTACAAAAAATCACACCTGCAACCAAACCAGATCCAGCAATACCTGGGGGCTACAGTAGACACAGAAAAGGCAATAGCATACCCCAACCCAATCAGAGTACAGACAATGGTCGGGTTAATACAAAGATTTCAACCACAACACTCACTACCAGCACGAGTGTTTATGCAACTATTAGGCATGATGTCCTCTTGCATACTGCTAATACCACATGCCAGACTACAAATGCGCCCACTACAAGAGTGTCTAGCGACACAGTGGAATCAGGCTCAAGGTCAGATTACAGATCTGGTGTTGGTAAACGACCGGACGTATCGCTCTCTGAAGTGGTGGAACACAGAAAACATTTCCAAAGGACGGTCGTTCCTAGAGCCAATTCCACAAGTAATAATAACAGCGGACGCATCGCTCTCCGGATGGGGAGCGCATATGGACAAATACACAGTACAGGGGAAGTGGAGTGCACAGCAAAAGAAACTGCACATCAACTACCTGGAACTATTAGCAATATTTCTAGCACTAAAAGCTTTCCAAATGCAAATAACAAACAAGGCAGTCCTGATCAGAACAGACAACATGACTGCAATGTATTATATTCAAAAACAGGGGGGGACACACTCTCTCCAACTGTCCAAACTAGCACAGGACATATGGAGATGGGCCATTCCTCAAAAAATCTACCTGTTAGCGGAACACCTACCAGGAATTCAAAATCAAATAGCAGACATCCTAAGCAGACAGTCAGAACAAGTTCACGAATGGGAACTGCACGACCAAATACTACAGCCATTCTTCCAAAAATGGGGGCAACCAGAGATAGATCTGTTTGCAAATCATCAGAACGCAAAATGCAAACAATTCGCATCCAGGTACCCACACCAAAGGTCCCAGGGCAATGCACTGTGGATAAATTGGTCCAACAAATTTGCTTACGCGTTCCCTCCTCTACCACTAATTCCATTACTGGTGAGGAAACTGCAGCAACACTCAATGACAATGATACTAGTGGCACCCACGTGGGCAAGACAGCCGTGGTTCACCACGCTGCTACAACTCTCACAAGTACCACATCAAAAGCTAAGGTTATTACCCATGCATCTTACACAGAACCATGGAGAAATAATGCACCCAGATCCCAAACAACTGAACCTAGCGATCTGGCTCCTGAGGTCATAGAGTTTGGGTATTTAGATTTACCACCAGAATGCATGGAAATCATTAAACAGGCAAGACGTCCTACCACCAGAGCATGCTATGCAGCAAAATGGAAGAGGTTTGCTATACACTGTAACAGTAAGCACATCAACCCTCTGGACGCATCCACTAAACAAATCATTTGCTATTTATTACACTTACAGCAATGTAATCTAGCATATACCTCTATTAGGGTTCATCTAGCAGCCATAGCGGCGTACCTACAAAACAGGCAACACCTGTCACTGTTTAAAGTACCAGCAATTAAAGCTTTCATGGAAGGACTCAAAAGAGTCATTCCACCAAGAAGACCACCTTCCCCAGTCTGGAATCTCAACATAGTGCTTACCAGACTAATGGGGCCACCCTTTGAACCTATGCATAGGTGTGAAATACAATTCCTCACATGGAAGGTGGCCTTCCTCATAGCTATCACGTCACTTAGAAGAGTAAGTGAACTGCAGGCTTTTACGATTCAAGAACCATTTATGCAGCTACACCAAAATAAAGTGGTTCTTAGAACAAACCCAAAATTCTTACCAAAGGTTATCTCAGCATTCCACATCAATCAGTCAGTGGAATTACCGGTTTTCTTTCCAAAACCACAAACAGTAGCGGAAAGAGCCCTACATACACTGGATGTTAGGAGGGCCATATTGTACTATATAGAGAGAACACAAACTTTCAGAAAGACAAAACAGCTATTTGTTGCGTTTTCTCCCACACATAAAGGCAATCCCATCTCCAAAGCGGGCATTGCCAGATGGATTGTAAAATGCATTCAAATATGCTACTTAAAGGCAAAGAGAACATTAACTGTTCCTCCTAGAGCTCACTCTACACGTAAACTAGGAGCATCTATGGCATTTCTGGGAAACATTCCACTAGATGACATATGCTAAGCGGCTACCTGGGTTACACCGCACACTTTCACAAAACACTATTGTGTTGATGTGCACGCAACACAACAAGCTAGAGTGGGACAAGCAGTATTAAAAACATTGTTTCAGACAGTTGCAACAGACACGGGCGACCACCGCTAGGGAGAGAACTGCTGTATAGTCTATTCATAATGTACCATCTGCAGCCCATATGCCTCGAACGGAATATGCTACTTACCAGTATGCATCTGTTCTTGGCATAGAGGGCTGCAGAGTGGTACATGCCCTCCCAGCCTCCCCGGAAACCTGTGTCTGTTCCAACATTATCTTATTTAGATACACTTACATGGGCACTCTTATCTGTATTCTACTATACTACTCCATCTAACCCTACTATGGCAAAACAATCTAAGGATGGAGCCGATGCCCATGCGCACTACCAACTAAGGGAGGAGTCACCAACATACAAAAGACTCTCCAAGAGAAAAACAAAGTGCAATCATCCGAGCCCAACACCAGATGGCGATCTATTCATAATGTACCACTCTGCAGCCCTCTATGCCAAGAACAGATGCATACTGGTAAGTAGCATATTCCTTATTTTTAGGGCCCTTGCACTAATTTCTGGGTTCAAGGCCTCCATGTGTGTCTAATTCCAGTCCTGGAATTTAAAGAGAAGTCTTTGCTTTCCCTCCGATACCAAACAACCAAGGGCCCGATGTAGGTCAGTCGGTAACGGCCGAAAATCGGTATTTTCGGCCGTTACCGACCGGTATACCTGAAATGGTATGTAGGGGCACAATTTTACAGAATCGGTAAATTTACCGATTCGGTAAATTTACCGATTCTGTAAAATACCGAATCGGTATTTTTACCGATTCGGTAATCCTCCGATGTAGGTGGGACTCTTCAGAGTCCCAGGAGCCTTAACGAATCGGTATTTTACCATCAAATCCAATTTGATGGTAAAATACCGATTCAGGTGTGCATGCACATGTGTGCATGCACACCTATGCCATGTGACAGGCAGACCTGCCCTTAGGGCAGGTATGCCTGCCACATGGCACCCGTGCCTGTTTTGGGGGTGCCAGAGGGTGTCAAAGTGACACCCCCTGCACCCTTGTGTGAATCGGTATTTACTGATTCGGTAAATACCGAATCGGTAATGCCCATTCATTCCTATGGGCTTTGAAGCCTATAGGAATGAATGGGCATTACCGATTCTGTATTTACAGAATCGGTAAATACCGATTGTTGAAGATTCGGTATTTCAACATCTGGATATACCTACATATCCACACTTTAGATTTACCGATTTTTAATGACCGAATCGGTAGAATTCGGTAATTTAAAATCGGTAAATCTAATTTACCTACATCTGGCCCCAAGTCTCTGAGGCTGCCACCGATGTCCTGGGGAGGGTTCACATCCCATAAGGTTGAGCATAACCTACAAACAATGAACTGGAAACCTGCTCCCTGCAGTGGTGGTGGGGAGGGAGTGAAAGAGAGTGAGAAAGAGAGAGGGATAGAGAGACAAAGAGAGAAAGAGAGGGTAAGCACTGATCTGGAAGATGTAATGGATTCAGGTCTCAAACCTACAAAAAATTATCTTAAGACAGTTGTCATTTTAGGTGTACAGGTGACCGCCTGTTTTTTTCTGGAAGAAGAGTGGCAGAATCTCACAGATAAGGGGCCTTTCACTAGAAGGCTTCACGCCCCTCCCCCCCCCCCCCCCCACCCCACACACACCTGTAGCCTGCCTGTGGCTAGCGGATCTGAACCTTTATTGCCTCCTAATTGCAGCTGTGGCTGAGTTCATCCGTGAAATTAGAGTTCTGTGACACCAAAGGGAAGTGTTCTGTGAGAAGCAAAGACCTCTCTGTGTGTAATTACCGCGCGCTGCTCCGAATGGCACCATGTAAATTAATTAAAGACACTGCTGACCCACATTAAGCCTTTTACAGCTCCATATATTTTTGAGCTCTCAAGTGCTTCCCTTGCCCAGTCTCCGGTGTTGCAGGGAGGGCGGCTCTTATTGGTCAACAGAGTGGGCCCTGGGAAGCTCTGGGCTATGATAAGTCCAATGGCCTTGATCTCAGGGCTGGATAAATATAGATGTGTCCAAGAAGGCTTTGGTTGCTGGAAGGAATCACTTAAAAGGCTTTCTAGGGCTGGATTCAGAAGTTCCTGAATTAGAGATTTCAGATGGATCTGGAGAGCCGTGGGTCCCTAGCAGATTTCAGGAGCCTAGGGTCCAAATTCCGAAGTTTCTGAACAAGAGATTTCAGATGGATCTAGAAGGCTTAAGGTCCCTTGCAGATTCCAGATGCCTAGGGTCTAAATTCAGACGTTTCTAAATGCTGGAGGCCACAGTTAAGCCTTACAGATGTGTCCTTAAGTGCATTTATTTATTTCTGTAGTTTTATATAGCTCGTACATTACCCAACTGTGTTACGCAGGGCCATAGCGGGCACCAGACTTTTCCCCGGTGAGTCGCCAGGCTGGGGGACGGTTTTGGACCACAGGAGGGCTGTTTTTGTGACTGGGGGCTGGTTTTATCAGCCCCCTTTAACCCCTTGGACGCTGATGACGGAACCGCTCCGTCATCATCTGCGGGTGCGCTGTGCTGATAACGGAGCGGTTCCGTCATGGCCCGCTCGGAACGCCTGCGCAGCGCGAATTACGCGCCTGCGCTGAGCGTTTCATTGAGCGGGGCGGGCCATGACGGAACAGCTCCGTCATGAGCACAGCTCAACCGAGGCTGGTGACGGAGCAGTTCCGTCACCAGCATGCGGCCGCCACGCTGCTGCCCCGCCCCCTTAGCACTGCGGTGGGATAGCCGCCGCAGTGAAGGGGTTAACAAAAGCAGCTGCAGTGTTTTCCACGCGCACCCTGCCCCCAGACCCATGTGCCCGGTCCGACTCAATTGCCAGGGTCAGTTTGCGTTCCCAATCCAGCCCTGGTGTTACTGTGCTTTACAAAAGAAAGAAAACCAGGAATCAAACATTTCACCAGACTTGGATATTGAGTATCAATATGTAAACAGATACCAAGCAAAATAAGGCATCATGCAATCTCGAGGTAGAGGGGCAAGAGACAAGGAAAGGCTCGATGTTAAATCAAAGCTGAGGCGAGTAGGTAGGAAGATGAAAAGTTAACTGCAATATCTTTCATACAGAAGGCCTTTCAGGTTGGATTTAAAAATTGTCAGTGAAATAACGGAGTTTAAGCTCGGACTGAAAGAATTCCTAACCCTGGCAGCGCTCCCCGAAAAGGATTAAGTCATACTTCCTTCCATTCCAAAGGTCTGGGTTCCTAGAACATCTCTTCAGCATTCTGTGATGGTGGACTCCCACCAGATCTTTTTAGCTTGGCAGCCTGTATAGTGACTTGAAAGTATGAAGGGCCCTGTGAGTGATTTAGTGCATTTTGTAAATAGCTCTGGCTTCAATAGGAATCCAGTGGAGCTTTAACAGCGCCTGTGAGATAAGATTATTTTTTTGGCCTAAGGATCAGACGCGCTTCTGCATGTAGAACTGCTTTTAGTGGCACAAGATATATTTTGAGAAGACGGGTCAGGAGAGTAATGGAGTAGTTGATTTTTGGCAGCACAGATAAATTTACCCGAGTGTTGACATCTTGCTCTTGAATGAAGAAACAAATCCCCCGGAGCTGAGGCATTTAAAAGTGTGCATTTCGGTACATGGTGTTGACTTGTGACTGTAGACTGAGTTTTTGTTGGTCAAGGATGACACCGAGGGATTGTTATGGTCAATAAAGGTCCGTTTGCAGTTGAGGATTCTGCTTGAGCCCATCCTGGATTAATCGGGCATTGTGAATGGGACGAGGTAATAAGGGCATATTCTATTTTAGATGGAATACGTTTTAAATGATGAACAGTCATCCAATCTTGAACAGCGTTTAGTTTATTGGCTAGGTTAGAAATGCCATTTGGAGAGGAGACCTTTAGATACAGGCGAATATCATCAGCATATTGATGATTAAGGACCCCGAGTTCTTTAGTTTGACTCTAAGGGGGTGAGATGGGTAAGTTAAAGAAGGTAGAATCTAGGCTAGAACCACTTGCTCAATCGCGCTAAACTCAGATCTGTCTGGAAGTAAAGGCCCTTTAACGTGTACCTACAAGTCAGTCTGTTTGGTACTTCTGGGCCTGGTGCATCTGGAGGCCTTAGGTTGCAGTTAAGACTGAGGATGCAAGTGGCCAGAAGGGAATGAGTCTAGAAGGATACAGACGGCCTAGGCATGGGTGAGTCTGGAAGCAGATGGGCCCAAGTGAGAGTTGAATCTAGGAGATTGTGATGTGAATGGAGGATAAGCAAACATATGTCTGGAAGGATGTGGGCTCCATGGTGGGATGCAGGAACTAGGGAGAAATGAACAACATTGTGCCCAGACGACTAGCGAGGGCGAATGTCAACTCTTGCTGGTTTCTAGAAAGTGTGAGGAGTGAAGTCTGCTTGTCTATGGACCACAGTGAAGATGGTTTTATATGTGTCTGGGAGGCAGTCTGTTTGGGTGGTCTGTGCTCAAGCCTGTCCAGTGTGCTTTGGCTGCTGGAGAGAGGAAAGCTTGGGCATCCCCAGGGAGCAGTGGGCACAGTTATGTCCACGGTTTGATGTTTCTGAAAGATGGTCTGCTAACAGGACTGGGCTCAGATGTGATGAGAAGGATGTCAGCTGGGGAGATCCAAGTGATAATGTATCCAGAAGGCTGTGGGCACTACGAAGGGCATGCACAGATGGGTCTGGACGTAGATGGGCACCCGTGAAAGCCAGACTTGAATCTGATCTAAAGAGAGGATGGAAACTGATGTCTCTAGTTGGTTGTGCTAGTTAATGAAGCTCATGGTTCAGATGTATTCAGGTGACTGGCATGGCATGGCATAGACATGTTTGCAACGCTGTGGCCGCATATATTTCTGGGAACTTTAAAATGGCCTTTCCCGGAGATCTCTAGAGTGCAATGGTACCAGTGTGGACTCATGGTTTCTGGAATGCTTTAGACCATGGAATGAACAGGCTCTTTTTTTTCCAGGAAGCTTTCAGACATTTATTGTTTGGGGGGGTGAATTGGACTCCCAGGACAGTCAGTTCAGCAGTGTCCACTGCCCGTCGCATCTAATACCGCGATGTGCTGACTCCGGCATTTCCACATATGGATGATATCACGCCAATGACTCTGTTATCTGCAGGTAAATGAAATATTATACCCAGGACAGAAAGCAGGCAGTTTGGGAAATACAGTGGACTTTAATTAGGGCCTGCGGTGCCAAGACGGATGATTTACCATCCTAATTCCCTTCATTATAGGGAAAAGCTAGCTGTGCTTGATACCTGAATCCTGAAGGCGCACACTGCTGAAGCTGCACAATGCTTTCCACCTGTGAATATCGGGCGCCTGAGCCATCATTTATGTGTGTGTGTGTGTGTGTCTGCGTTCAGTAATGGTGAAGGACGTTTACCACAACCCTGAAGAGCTGAACTAAACTCCATATGCATGAACACATTTTCCCATAGACACAGAATGGGCAAAACCCTTCGATGCATCTGGCCCTCTGTCCCCCATGGTGAAAGGATTCTGCAAACGGAAGGTCTTGAGTCAGTGACATGGTTCAGCAGCTCATTGCACCTGCAGCAGAATTATTTGTGCATATCTCTGGTTTTATCCCAGTCACTGCAGATTCCCATCACAGTCATCAGAATAACCGCTCACAATTTGGTTGAAACCAAAATGTGGGATTATTGTATTGCAAAACAGATCAACTGTGGCCGTGCAGGTTCACACAGCCTCTAAATCCACCTCTGATTTTGTGTTCATGGTAAGTGAGAGTAGAGGGTTTGACTATAAACATTCTGCCTGACATGTGGCTTCACCAAGTGTTTTTTAACTGCAGGCTGTCCAGAGTGGTCCATTATTATCTGTATTGGTAAACAGCAAGTCCCCATGCGTCTTCTGGTGAAGAGGCAAAAAACGCACTAGGGTTCCTAGAGGAGATACTCGTGCTGCCAGTTCTGTTGTTAAAAGAACATAACTATCTTCAAAAGGTCCACGGTTACCTCCATTGAGGGTCGTAGCTTCTTTTGGTGCAGAAGGTGCAGTTGTACTGGGGCCCAGAGACCTGAGGTGAACACTGAACCCTGATTCTTGCTGTTTTTTTGATTAATAATTCAAGCAGCAGACATAGGTGGAATTCCCTTCTTTGAACTAGGGCCCATGACACACTTGCTATACTACTACTTCTATTTATCAACAGTAGAATTGGCTTCCCCGGAGCCAATAGGTTTTCAATTCATTTCAGCAAGTGCCCATTTTGTACAGTTCAGTAGCCAGTAGGTAGGGTGTCTACTGGGACAGAGCCAGGCTGACTAGCATGTGTCCTGAGATCAAGAGTTTCCCACTCCCAGGCCTCTCCTCACAGTAAACTATGAATGTGCATGCCCCACCTCTGCTCTTTTCGAGTTAATGAAGTTCCTGGAACCTCCCCAGCAGGTAAAATGTATACAGCAGCATAACATAGGCCTCTGCAGGCCCTGGGAAATTAAGGGGGGACACACTTCAGGGGGGCCTCAGCCTTTTAGGGGACTCCTATTCAGCCCAGTCCCAATGAACATCTGTGATATATGGGACATTCCTGGGGCCCTCATCACATCATTCTGCCAGAAGCCCCCATTATTTTGAGTTACTCCACTGGGATCATATGCCCCACACCTTCTCCATTCTGTCACCAGGCCTAAGCCATTCTCCTGCTCAGATACAGTTTTTACCCCTCATTAATATGAAGCACTGGGAGGGGCAGCTGTTGTGAAGCTAATGCAAATTGCCCTCCAGGAGCTTCCAGCGGGCAAAAGGTAACCTTCTAAAAGGTGCTCTTCCTAAATATTTATTAAAATTCTAGCTTTCCCCTTAAATTGTATTTTTAATAACTATTAAACAATGGTGATTAAACCATTTTTCTAGCTTGTCCCGAGCCTAATATATCAGCAATAATATATAAGTCTATAGGCTTGTTTTCCCTATAGGACAGCCAGAGCCTTCCACAGTGAATATCACTTTTGGGGGCTTGTCATCGTAGGGACATTTACATTTCTACATGTCCCACTTTTAAATACTAGGCATCCTGCATTGTGGGCTACAGTGGGTGACTTAGTACTATTTTAAAGGGAGGTTTTTCCTCTGTCGAAAGGGTTATTTTGACAGGTTGGACTGCAAGCCTATACTGAGAATGTAGCCTGTGTATGAGGGTGTTAGAGCAGTGCTAAGATTAGCAGTCAGTGCTGAGAATTTACTGAAACACCAGTTGATTTGTTTGCATGTGGACAGCCTGGGGTCCTCTCCGCGAGGCATGTGCTCTGCTTGTTTCTTTCTATGTTGGGAACAGGAGGGTAGCTGGTTGATAACCGGGGACTGCCTGAGGGGTGTTCCAGGCATGGAATCTGAACGAGAGAAAGCATGGAGTGTAGTTGGAAGAGTTCTTTGTGCTGATGGTGGCCATGGGCAGAGTCCAGCACAGTTGAGGGAAGGAGAAAGAGGCCTCCATCAGTGAGACGAGAGGCAGAGGCCCAGTTGACTGCAGGAGGAGGTGTCTCATGTAGACGATGACCAGAAGCAGAGGTCTCAGGGACTGAAGGAAGAAGGTGCCTCGTGGTGCATGAAAGAAGGTGTCTCAGGACTCGGTGACTGCAGGAACTAGGGGCCCGATGTAGGTAAATCTGATTTACCGACTCTAGAATACCAAATTTTACCGATTCGGTATTCTAGGTTCGGTAAATCAGATGTAGGTAAAAAATCGGTAATTTTAACCGAATCTGTATGATTCGGTAATTACAGAATCGGTATTTACCGATTCGGTAATTGACATTGATTCCTATGGGCCTTGAGGCCCATAGGAATCAATGTCAATTACCGAATCGGTAAATACCGATTCGGTAAAATTACCGATTTTGCAAGGGGGACAGGGTGTCACTTTGACACCCTGTTGCACCCCTGATTCAGGCTTGTGTGCCATGTGACACACAGACATGTCCTTAGGGCATGTCTGTGTGCCACATGTAATGTGTGTGTCTTGTAAAGCACCCGGAGGCGTTGTGGCGCTATAGACCGCTGGGGAACCTGTCCTGGCTTTCCCTGTGAGATGTTCCCTCCTGGGTATCCAGATGTGCATGTACACAGGTATTACCTGGTATTACCTACATCTGTATTTACTGATTCGGTAAATTTACCGATTCGGTATTTTACAGAATCGGTAAATTTACCGAATCGGTAAATATACCGATTCTGTAACTATAAGGCCCCCTACATGTCAAACAGCAAATACTGGTCGGTAACTGCCGAAATCGGCCGTTACCGACCGGTATTTGCCGTCCTACATCTGGCCCTTGGTGTTTCAGACGGCGTGGACTGGATGTAGAGGGCTATCT
This sequence comes from Lissotriton vulgaris, assembly GCF_964263255.1. Taxonomy (NCBI): domain Eukaryota; kingdom Metazoa; phylum Chordata; class Amphibia; order Caudata; family Salamandridae; genus Lissotriton; species Lissotriton vulgaris. Next base: position 677,095,588 of record NC_141700.1, on the reverse strand, counting down.
ATGTGATTGCAGAAAGCAGGTGTCTCATAGTGGACAAGGGCAGGAGGCAGAGGCCGCATTGACTGAAGGAAGGTGCGGTCTCGTGGTGGATGAGAGGAGGAGCCACATGACTGTGACTGCAGAAAGAAGATGTCTCAGTGAGTGAGTGATGGAGGCAGATTATGTGAATGCAGGATTCAGGTGTCTCATAGTGGACAAGGGCAGGAGGCAGAGGCCGCATTGACTGAAGGAAGGTGCGGTCTCGTGGTGGATGAGAGGAGGAGCCACATGACTGTGACTGCAGAAAGAAGGTGTCTCAGTGAGTGAGTGATGGAGGCAGATTATGTGAATGCAGGAATCAGGTGTCTCATAATGGACGAGGGTATGAGGCAGAGGTCTATGTGACTGCGGGAAGCAGGTGTCTATATTTCCATTTAAAGCACTTGTCTCATCATAATGGACGAGGGAAAGAAGGAGAGCTCTACGTGACTGCAGGGAGCTGGTGATGTCTCATGGCGGACGAGTGCAGGAGGCAGAGGTGCACGTGGCTGCAGGAAGAGATGTCTTGTCTTGGATGAGGAGGCAGCGGTCTATGCGACTGCAGAAAGCTGGTGATGTCTCGCGGTGGACGAGGGCAGGAGGCAGAGGTGTGAGTGACTACAGGAGGTGATGTCTCATCGTGGATGAGAAGGAGGCAGAGGTCTATCTGACTAAAGGAAGCAGGTGATGTCTCGCCCTGAATGAGGACGCGTGAGAGCTCTAAGTGACTGCAGGAAGCAGGCAGGTGATGTCTCGTGGCAGACGAGGCAGGAGGGAGAGGTATGGGTGACTTCAGGAAGCAGGTGATGTCTCGCCCTGGGTGATGACTCGTGAGAGAGAGCTCTGTGTGACTACAGGAAGCAGGCAGATGATGTCTCGAGGCAGGAGGGAGAGGTATAAGTGTGACGCGAGAGAGAGAGCTCTAAGTGACTGCAGGAAGCAGGCAGGTGATGTCTCGAGGCAGGAGGGAGAGGTATAAGTGTGACGCGTGAGAGAGAGCTCTAAGTGACTGCAGGAAGCAGGCAGGTGATGTCTCGCCATGGGTGATGACGTGTGAGAGAGAGCTCTAAGTGACTGCATGTAATGTTTCGCCGTGAGTGCGGACGGGTGAGATGTCTTTCATCCTGTCGGCGTTCACGCTGCTCCGTCTCTCGAGCGCCTCGTGCTCGTAAGGTAGGCCTCAGGCGCGTGTCTCTCACCTTCGCGCGCACGCCCGGCTGTCGCCGAGCGGGGCTGAATATAGGTCGCCGCACCTGCCGCGGAAGCGGCTGTCGGCGGCTGCTGGGCCTCGGCGCGCACCGCTGGGCCCTGAAGCCGCGCCGGCTCCGGCGGTGAATCATCGAGGCGCTTCAGAGCGCCTGTGCCTGGCGGTGGAGTCGTGCCCTCCGCCCGCTGCTGCTGTACGACCCTGCCCGCTGGGAGCGGAGCTCATCCACAGCCCGCCGCCGCTGCGCCGATAAAAGCAGATTTATTCTCCGTAAAACCGGCCTTCATCCCCCCGCAGCCGGCGCATCATCGTCACCTTTGAACAGCGCTCGTTTCACCCCCCCCCCTGCCTTTTGCCCCCCCCCCCCACCACCTGTCGACATTTCGTTGTTCCTTTTTCCTGATGTGCATCCTTACTGTGGGTACCTATATTAGCACATATCGGCTAAAAAAAGTCACGCCCTTTTTCCTGTAAAATCACCAAAATACACAAAGCAAAAACTAATTCTAATATTTTTAAAATCCTATTTCTTTTCTTCCTCCTGTCCTATGCAGGGCAACGGGGTGTTGGTCTGTCCCAATTTCTTCTCATAGCCTGGCTGCCATTACATCCTACGGTGACCTTGTCCTAAAAGGTGTGTGTGTCTCTCTGTTTCTGACCTTTAACTCCCTTCCTGCCCACCAACTCGCTCTGTCCATCGCTCTATCCCTTTGTCCCTGTCCCTGTGAGGCTCACAGCCAGCCTCCAGTTCCATTCGAAGTGATTTTCAAACCAAGCTGGTGTAATCTTAGCTGGAAGACCGCTCTTAAATAATTTATTTTAATTTGTGTAAACGGGTTTTAATTTCAAAGTGGCAACTTAATTCGCTATCAACGAAGTGCTGAAAAGCAAAGGAAACATATATTTATGTTTTATTATTTGGTTGAGGACATGGCACCACTTCTGGGGAAACCCTTGTGGGTGGCACAACTAAAAAAAATGCATATGCATAAATATTGTAAAGAAGCAAAGCACTTTAAAACTCAGAAAGGAAACAAAATGTTTATTATGTCGTAATCATAACAGCATTGGAACTCCAAAATTCCAACCGTCCTTGGATTTCTGTGTCTCACTGTACATGAATCCTTTTGGCTAAGAACACAACTTGTGTGTTTCAGTCAATGTAATGTTCAGCTTTAATATATATCTATATATCCAGGGCTCGAGTTGGGGTAGAACGCGGGTGGACTGAGTCCCCCCACTTATTTTACCGGGGGCTAGATTACTGGAGCAAATGGAGCCACACATTCAGTCTTTGGCCTCTCTGGGGCGAGATCGGAGCCCATTCAGAACGCTGCTCGTGCCGGCTTCTCTGATGCAATCGCATCTAAGGGGTGAGCGAGGGGAGGTAATGAGTCTGATGGTGCAAGCCACCTTTCGTGACGTCACTTCCTGTTGTGACGTCAGCGCCCCCCCCATTTCTTTTTTAGGACTTGTGCCATGTATATATCTATATATCTACCTTAACCGGCAAGCACATACTTAATATAAGGATCAAGTATACATGTTAACCATGAATACCGATTAAGCGAGGTCGTCGAAGTGGCATCTCTCACTCCATAACTGCTGATGACATCACAGGGTTGACTACGTGTTCCACTGTTAGCCCCTCAATAGCCCCCTTTTGTTGCTGTGTGAACACGGAAGGTGGAAGAAGGGGACTGTGATCGTGGGCGGTCGGCGGACTGGTAAAGCAGGCGCGGAGGCCGGATATAGTGGGCGATAGTGATTTATTGAGGGTTTTTGTACAAGGTAATTCGGGGTCGATATGAGGGTCCGGATCAACAACCCGTAGGGTGGATGCGTCTTCTTCTCTGTGGTCCTGGCGGGATGGGGTCCAAGGATCGTCCTCGTTCTTTGGTGTAGCCGCCTTGCTGTGGTCGGAGAACACCTCGGAGGGCAAACAAGAGAAAAAGAGGGAGCCGTTAGCTGTGCTTGGACTCTTGTTCCGGTTCCTTCACCGTTAACCCGGGAGTGCGTGGAAAGGAAGGGGGAAGTGGTGGCGGTATAGGTAGGGAAGGGCTTAAGGGAAGGGAAGAAACAGAAGTGCTCCGGGAGGTGGGGGAAGAGGGGTGCTCTATTATACAGTGGGCAGTGCGTATTTACAACCTAACTATTGCTTACTGGTGACGTGCCTAGGATAGCGGGAACAATTTACACAGGGAGGGGTTTCTAACTATGTACACAGGCACAAGGGAGCAACTGGTACTCACGCGCTCCGCCGTAACTCTCCTCCGAGTTACGGCCGCTCTCCAGCCACCTCCGTGGGACTCCACCACTCTTCGGACCACTCCTCGCGTTCTCCGATCCCGTCTTCTCCGTCCGTCACCGGTCCAGCCGAAGTCTCCTGCCACAATCCTTCGACAACGCTTGTGTATTCCCTTCCGGCTTTTCTGTATCCGTCCGTCTGAGGAGAGGTGGGACTTCCGGGTTCTCGGGGTATTCCTTCCGGTCCTGCCGAGCGTCTGATTGGTTCCTGCAAGGGAGAGAGGGGCGGGACGCCTGTCGTCAGGGACGCTGTTGTTGGGGAGTCTACGTGTCTGCCTGAACGGGATATGGTGCGAGGGGGTAACGGAGGGGATATACCGTCTCGGATATGGCGATCTTGGGGACCGAGATCACATTCCCTTCCCCTAGCTGTCTTTCTTGTACCCCTTTGGGACATAGGGTAACGAGAAAGGTAGTCCCCGTTACCCTGCTCCAAGCCCTTCCTGTGGACAGTGGCGAAGTGGTATGGTTGTAGAGACAGGAACCAACGGAGGACTCTATCGTTGTGTCCCTTGTTCCGTGCCATCCACTCCAGGGGAGCATGGTCAGTGTAGATGGTGAATTGTCTCCCCTCCAGATAATAACGTAGACTGTCTACCGCCCACTTTATGGCCAGGGCTTCCTTCTCCACCACGGCGTAGTTTTTCTCTCTTGGAAACAGTTTTCTGCTAAGAAATAGTATAGGTCTCTCGTTTCCCTGGGGGTCTTTTTGAGACAGGACTGCCCCGAGTCCCTGTTCGGAGGCGTCCGTCTGTAAGATAAAAGGCTGTGTATAGTCCGGGCTAACCAACACGGGATGTGAGGTCAGCGCGTTCTTAAGGTCGGAGAAGGCGTTCATCAACTCAACCGTGGGGGATCGAAGGAGGGTGTCTGTTTTCGTAGATTTTTTTAGGAGGTCTGTGAGGGGGGCTGCTCTTTGTGAAAAGTTGGGGACGAACCGTCGGTAGTAACCCAGGAGCCCCAGGAAAGCGCGAAGGTCTCTTTTGCTCTGAGGGAAGGGGAGGGACTGTATGGCTTCGATTTTGTTCTCCTGTGGTCTGATCAGTCCTTCTCCCAGGAGGTAGCCTAGGTACTTCACGGTCTGTGCCGCTAGGGTGGTTTTGGAGGGATTAATGGTAAAACCATAAGCCCCGAGGGAGGAGATGACCTGGTACAGATGTTCTAAATGCTGGGGCCAGTTATCACTGTAAATCACGATATCATCGAGATATGCCCCAGCATAGAGAGAGTGGGGTTGTAGGATTTTATTCATGGCCCGTTGGAATGTGGCTGGGGCGCCATGAAGTCCAAATGGAAGGACTAGGAATTGGAATAACCCGTCAGGGGTAGAGAAGGCCGTCTTTTTTCTGTCTTCTTCCCGGAGGGGGATCTGCCAATACCCCTTACAGAGGTCTAGCGTGGAGATGTATTGGGCCTTCCCTATGCGTTCGACCATCTCATCGACGCGGGGTAAGGGATATGTGTCAAAGGAGGATATTTTATTAACCCCCCGGAAATCGATACAAAACCGGACAGACCCGTCCGGTTTGGGTACGAGTACTATCGGGGAATTTCACTCGCTTACCGAGGGCTCAATGATACCCATCTTCAGCATTTGTTCCGTTTCCTGTCGTATCACTTCCCTGCGGGCCTCGGGGACTCGGTATGGCCTTTGTCGGATTACCTTCCCGGGGATGGTTTGTATCACATGTTCAGTGATGGTGGTATGTCCCGGGGAGGAGGAGAACACCTGTCGTAAAGGGAAGAGGGCTGTTTCGAGTTCCTGTCTCTGAGATGGGGTGATGTCGGGATCGATACAAGGGGTGAAGGAGAGGGGATCTGTGTTAGCCGACCCACTTAAGACGGGCCGAGGACCTTCCCATTTCTTTAAAAGATTGACATGATAGATTTGAGTGACTCCCCGAACGGGATCGATGTCGAGCTCGTAAGTGACTGGGGTCACCTGACGTAATATGCTATATGGACCCTGCCACTGTCCCAGGAGCTTTTGATCGGAGGATGGAAGCATAAGTAACACCAGGTCTCCTACCAGGAAGGTTCGGGGTTTTGTGCCTTTATCGTATTGTCCTTTTTGCCTGTTCTGGGCGCTCTCTAGGTTCTGGCTTACTATATTTCTCATAAGGGCTAGGTGGGTTTTTAGGTTCTCTAGGTATTCCGGAAGGGGCCGGGTACGGTCGGGTTCTGCCTCCCATGCTTCTTGGGCCATATCAAGAAATGTGCGAGGGGGTCGCCCATATAAGAGTTCATAGGGGGAATACCCGGTGCTGCTTTGGGTGGCACAACGGATAGCAAACAGGGCAAGGGGTAGCATATCTTCCCACCTCTTGGCTTCCAAGCCCAGCAATTTCTTAAGGGTCTGTTTGAGGGTGGCATTATACCGCTCGACTAAGCCGTCGGTTTGCGGGTGGTATGCGGAGGTGCGAATTTGTTTGATCCCCAGGTTGGCACATACTTGTTTCATCAGAGAGGAGACAAAAGGAGTGCCCTGATCTGTTAGTATTTCCCGGGGAAAACCCACCCGAGTGAATACAGATATGAGGGCCTTCGCAATGTTCTGGGTGGTGGGTTGTCTCAGGGGCAGGGCTTCTGGGAAGCGGGTGGCATAGTCAACAATAACTAGGGCGTAACGACACCCGCTCCGGGACGGTAACAGGGGCCCGATTATGTCCATCCCAACTCTACTGAATGGTATGTCAATGATGGGAAGGGGTTGCAGTGGGGCTCTAGGGGGTCGGTATCTACTATGCTTTTGGCAGACCGGACATTCTTTGCAAAACTTTTTAATATGTTGATATATTCCGGGCCAGTAGAACTTGTCCAGGATTGTTTGGCTGGTCTTTTCTTCTCCGAAATGTCCACCCAGGAGATGGCTATGTGCTAGGAAGAGCACTTTCTCCTGAAAGGGACCGGGGACTAGGAGTTGGGGTTTCTGTTGGACCCCCCCTTTCCGGTATAAAAGGCCATTTTTCTTAAAGAAGTAGGGACCTACGTTAAGGGGGTCCTCTTGATCCACAGCCCTTCTCCAGGCTTCCTGTAACAGAGGGTCTTCCAGTTGGGCTGCCCGGAACTCACGGTCCGTTTGCCAGGGGTGTTCATCCGGAAGCACTGGGTAGGCGCCAACATATTCCCTTTTCTCCTTCTTCTTCTGTGCTTTGGTTTTCACTGATTTACGGCTCTGCATGGGGGAGGACAATCCCATTGGGAAGGGGGCTTCTTCCCACCAGTGTGTCAGGGCTTCTGTGGTATCATGCAGCATTCCGGGCAGTCCGGGGTAATCGCTTCCTAGGATCGCTTGTTCTGGAAGGGCGGGGATTAGTCCCATTGTAAGAGCTGTGCCGGGATCCTTTTCATGTTGGACCATTACTTGGGCGGTGGGGTAACTCTTGGTGTCTCCGTGCACGCATTGGATGGCAACCATGCCGGACGAAGGTTTGACCGGGTGCGATAGGTCTTGAGGTCTGAGGACGCTCTGTCGACACCCGGTATCCGTAAGAGCCATGAGGGTCTGTCCATCAAAGTTCACTGGACGTCGGAAAGGGGGAGGAGGGGCCCCCGGTACGGAGCACACATAGTTCCGAGCCAGACCCACTTCCATTGGCTCATCCTTGTGTGGGCAGTTCCTGGCAATGTGACCGAATCCGCCACAGCTATAGCATTGTGGTCCGGGATTAACAGGGCGATGTAGCACTGGGGTGGGGAAGAAGAGGGGAGGATCTGGTCTCCTCGGGACAGGGGGTCGTGGTGGTCGTAGTCCTGTAGGAGGATGAGGTTTGTGGGGGTGGTCGTCCTTTCCTCTCTGGAGCTCCTGTGCCCTGCTATAAGCGCTAGCAATTTCGATTGCTGTATTCAGCGTCAGGTGAGCATGCTGACGTACCCATCTCTGCGTGCCTGGGTGCAAAGATGATAGGAACTGCTCCAAGTATATCTTTTCCAGGATATTCTCTTTAGATGAGTTGTCAGGTTTCAGCCAGCGGTTGGCGAGGTCTTTGATTCGGAAGGAGAGGGCCCTGGGAGTCTCTTGTGGCCCTTCTTTTACTTGGCGGAGACGTACTCGGTAGGTTTCCTCATCTATACCCAACCGCTCAAGAATGCATTTCTTCACGTCGTCATATGGAGTGGTACCTTGAATATTAGCTTGCTGATAGGCCGCCTGTAGATCCCCTGTTAGCAGGGGGCCTAAATAATGGGCCCACCGGTCCACTGGCCATCCGGCGGCATGGGCCAGCCGTTCAAAGTTGGTAAAGAAAAAGTCAGGGTCCTCCCCCGGTACGTATTTCTGCAGTACCACTGACGGGAGGGAGGACATCGGGCGTGGTTGCCCCAGGACATCAGTCAGTTTCCCCATAGCCTGATCATGGGAGGTTCCCTGTCCCTTTAAGACATCATGGAGCTGTCCTCGATCGTCCTCGGCAGTTTTGAGGAACTGCTCCATCAACTTTCCCAGTTGTTCTTGGGATTCCGCCATCCTTTTCATCACGGCCTCCATTCCTCCAGGTGATCCCACTTCTGACACCAGATGTGATCGTGGGCGGTCGGCGGACTGGTAAAGCAGGCGCGGAGGCCGGATATAGTGGGCGATAGTGATTTATTGAGGGTTTTTGTACAAGGTAATTCGGGGTCGATATGAGGGTCCGGATCAACAACCCGTAGGGTGGATGCGTCTTCTTCTCTGTGGTCCTGGCGGGATGGGGTCCAAGGATCGTCCTCGTTCTTTGGTGTAGCCGCCTTGCTGTGGTCGGAGAACACCTCGGAGGGCAAACAAGAGAAAAAGAGGGAGCCGTTAGCTGTGCTTGGACTCTTGTTCCGGTTCCTTCACCGTTAACCCGGGAGTGCGTGGAAAGGAAGGGGGAAGTGGTGGCGGTATAGGTAGGGAAGGGCTTAAGGGAAGGGAAGAAACAGAAGTGCTCCGGGAGGTGGGGGAAGAGGGGTGCTCTATTATACAGTGGGCAGTGCGTATTTACAACCTAACTAGTGCTTACTGGTGACGTGCCTAGGATAGCGGGAACAATTTACACAGGGAGGGGTTTCTAACTATGTACACAGGCACAAGGGAGCAACTGGTACTCACGCGCTCCGCCGTAACTCTCCTCCGAGTTACGGCCGCTCTCCAGCCACCTCCGTGGGACTCCACCACTCTTCGGACCACTCCTCGCGTTCTCCGATCCCGTCTTCTCCGTCCGTCACCGGTCCAGCCGAAGTCTCCTGCCACAATCCTTCGACAACGCTTGTGTATTCCCTTCCGGCTTTTCTGTATCCGTCCGTCTGAGGAGAGGCGGGACTTCCGGGTTCTCGGGGTATTCCTTCCGGTCCTGCCGAGCGTCTGATTGGTTCCTGCAAGGGAGAGAGGGGCGGGACGCCTGTCGTCAGGGACGCTGTTGTTGGGGAGTCTACGTGTCTGCCTGAACGGGATATGGTGCGAGGGGGTAACGGAGGGGATATACCGTCTCGGATATGGCGATCTTGGGGACCGAGATCACAGGGACACTGCTGAATGTAAGCCTGGTCACTTTTTGTTCCTGTTGCTGAATTCTTGACTCCAGACTTAGACAGAGGTAGTTCCATGCCCATAGATGATGTCATTGGGAATAGCCACCTCCTCTAGATTCACCTAATTGCATTCATGATTTTAACCAGGACCTCCGCAAACGTAAAACATTGGCTAAAAGTTGTCCCTGTTTTACCCACACCATCCAATCTTCTGTACAGGGTGGTGAATGAGGGACAAGGCTGCTGAGCTCCCCTGAGGATAAGAGTAGCAGACTCCTTCTTCTCCAGAGTAGGTTTATCAGATTTCCAAAATCAAAAGCCAGTGCATGCCATAGACATAAATGTAGGACTACACTACTTGACCATAATGATCAACATATAAGGAGGATTAAAGCTATTTAGCAGGTTGGGACTTCTAAGAACCCCACTGATAAAGGACTACCTGTGGCAATGTGCCTTCCTTCCAAACAATAAGTCAGATTGAGGCATCACACTTACAATGCTGAAGTGAGCATGTGCAACATTTTTACACTAATCAGTTTGCACAAATGAACCTCTTTCCAGAATCCTGGGTCTCCCATTTTATTAGGACAGAAGCCTTCATCTGGGTTAAGTCTAATGATGGGAAAATAAGTGGCGGTCCCCACAAAAAATACTGGTGGGCTCTACCTTCAACCACATGCTCAAATCAAGAACAGTTTTTTTCAACACATTTATTGATTTTGCCTTCAAATCATTCTCCCCAGTCAAAAGCAGAATGAAAGCACTGACACAAAAATGCACTGCTTTTGCCATCATACTGAAGGGAAGCATTGATGCTCATGACATTACTGGGAAATTCCAATGGGGTGCTCCACTGTGACATATAGAGAAAATGTTTAATATGTATATATATATATATATATATATATATATATATATATATATATATATATATATATATATATATATATATATATATTGCTACACGTTCCTCCTCTCATCCGTTGTTTCGGAAAGAATACGGCTGGCACACTGGTATCCGTTTAAAGAATTTAATACACCAAACCCCCCTCACCCCAAACAGACGCGTTTCGCCTTTACAGGCTTCGTCAGTGTTAAAAAATAAATAAATAAATACAAAAATAAAAATATATATATATATATATATATATATATATATATATATATAATATCAATGAAAATTAGCATTCATGCAGAAATACTAACTCTCTTAATATAGAAAATTAAAACTCCAAATTTTGATAACAATAGAACATCAAATATCCAAATAAATTGTACAAAGTACATGTATATACTCCCATTGAGAACCGAATGGTTACAAGGGTAAAGCTGTTCAGCGACATGTGTATATATATGAGATTTATATATTTATAGTTTTAACCAGAGAAATTATATTTATGAATTTTAATAATTGGTGTATATTTATTAGTTATGGATATTGATGTTATGTATCTATGTATTTATTGCATAATTTTGCACTACAAATATTGGAGGGGTGTGGTTACACTTAGGCATTCAAGCCGATTGGGAGAGTTGATGTTTTACATCTCTACATAATTGTATGTTTATTAAGAAATCTTGAAATGGGAAGATTCAATGCACTGATCAACAAGAGGCAAAGCGCACGTTACATGAGTATGTTTTTCATGTCTATGCAATAGTGAATCACATGATTATGTGCACCAGGACAGGCAGTCTGTGTAGATTCAAAAGTAAATTATGCTGCCAAAATCTTTGTGTGAGCAAGAGCACGGCTGTGCTCGAAACGCGTCGCAGCAGAGCGGGGAAGTGAAAAAAAAATACCTTTCTGTCTTGTTCCTTGTGGTCCACCTTCTTCATTTCACCAGGAGCTGTTGTTTTGGAGGATTGTTGCTAGTGGGATATATATATATATATTCCACCACTCATGTTCACCTTGAAAAGAACGATGCCCACTACTAGTAGGGCTGTGATTAAAAATCCAGTTCTTTTCAAGGTGAACGTGAGTGGTGGAATTTGTGGGGTTTGGCGATCCCGTCCGGGCCCGCCGCTGCAAGGGGCCATCAGAGCTTCTCGCCAAATGGATATGTATATATATATATATATATATATATATATATATATATATATATATATATATATATATATATATATATATATATATATATATATATACTTATATATATATATATACTTATATTTATTTGTGTGGGGAGAAGTGGTATATACTGTGAAAAATATTTATGTTGAAGCTGCTCTTCAAAGAAACTTGCTCTCTGTAGCTATGTTGACAATTTAAAGGATTGTGTCGGCTAAGACAGTTTGGAGGGAGCCATGAAATGTTTCTTGGAGCCAACACCGCAATGATTGCTAATGAGTAGCACCATCAGATGAGTCTAATCACTATTAACATCGCCTTTGTAAAAAAGAAGTAGTCCCAAGCATGGAGGGTACGGAAGGGGACTACAGAGGTCATGGGAGATGCTGAGGGGTAAGAAAGAGAGGTTGATTGTCATTAACCAGAATTAAATAGCTTGGACCCACCATCAATGAAACACAGTATACTTCTGAGAGACCACAGAATTGCACTTCGTGATTTCATGGAACTCTTAGCTGATTTTTAGACCATTTGTAATCCAGGTAGGTTTATTGGTTTGCAATGTGTCTTTCCCCAGTTGTTTTGGAGGATTTTTCTTTGTGTTTGTGAAAGCAGCCGCTTGGCATCGGTATGAGCCCTCACTTCCAGCCTGAGATTTCTCATCTGTAATCTGTGGCAACAATTGATGGCTTTGAAGGTGGGAGCTGAATAAATCTGCGGCTGCCGGGGCTTTTAAAGTGCTTGTCTTGGTGACATATACGGTCGCTTTGCGCGACGGACGGGAGATCCATCACCTGACTCCTGCACGCCCTCCCCCATCTCTATTTTAATTTGCCAGTCGCATGGTTTCAGCCACCAATATCCATCCATATTCGTGTCAGCTGGAGTGCCTAGGTCCCTCTCAGACCACTAATACATCTTCAGCGACATAGCTGCTCCACATTCTTGCTTGTATTGTATTTTTTTTAATGTCCCTTTTATTCAGGTAAAATCAGTACTTTATATTGTCTCCTCAAAAAAGGGCCTTTGAGGATAAGCCTTGCTGTTTCAGGCGTTTCTCCCATGTCAACGTACAAATATGGCGGCCATCTTTAAAATCTAGCTGGAACATAATGAGTATGTAGCTCGTAGATTTCTTTTAATCGGTGGTAAAGAAGCTTAATGAGTTGAGCTACTGCAGATGTAGGGAGTATATAAAAACCTTTTCCAGAGCTAGAGAATGGGGTTTCTTCCAACTGTCTGCTTGCTTATGTTTCCAGAAAAGTTACTCGGGTGTGGAATTTGTGTAATGCAAGGTTTGTGCTGAGGGCTAGAGTAGCTATCTTACTTTCTACCCACTTAAATAGCTTGAGACTTTAGGTTGGCCCGGATTACAATTGGGCCATTAAAAACCTATCCCCGGGAAAAGTCTGCTTATGCCAGCATCCGAATTCTAACTAGAGCGGTAAATGTAAATGTACAGGAATTTATATAGCGCAAATTACCGAGCGGTCTCTAAGCGCTTGCTTAGGGAACCCATCCTGGTATTCCCCTGCGAGATAACCCCGGCAGGGTATCCGCAAGGTGAAAGCCAGGCATCCCGCCACGAGGGGCCATTGTGGAGATTAAGTAAGCTATTGCCCAGAGTCGCAGAGTGTGAACCCGTGAATCGAGTAGGCACCGGAACGAGAATTGTCGAGTCCATGGACATTTTTAGGACTCAAGACCCCGCCGAGCCAGGAATTGAACCCTGGTCCCGGGCTGACCTCTGCTTCCAGGTCTGCCTCCTCTAACCAGTGTGCCACACTTCTCCACAGCGGTAAACACCACACCCCTGTAATTTTCCCCTGGTAAATTTAGGCCGGTCAGGTCAAATCTGTCATAATGTACTGTAGCAGACATGTGCAGGGAGTTGAGATACATATGGGATTCATTGCAGAACTCACCAATTTTGTAGATAATTCCTAATTTTCCAGATGAAAATTCGGAATAGGGGGTATTTATTTATCTGGTAAATACCACACCCTGTGTTGTCAGTAAAAATCTAAAACATTTTCTGGACCTTTTGGAATGAGAAACTTTGTGTGAAGCTTCACCCAACTCCAGCTCACGTTTCTGAGCACGAGCAGGGAATGTCGCACTGAGCCCCAATCCCGCCTTCTGAATGTTCCGATATGGTTAAGCACCTTCTCGACGTGCCACTTTTCGGTTTCTCTCTTTTGCTCTTTTCCTTAAACCCCTGGTAGGTCTGAAAAGTGTTAGTCTTTTTATGCCAAATGCTTTCAGTACAATGTGCTGTTCTTCAAATAGTAGGTTCCATGCTGCCTCCCTTTCCGGACCACGCGCTGTTATAAGCATGCCAGAATAACCCTTTTACCTTCCTCTTTAACAATCAGTGTGAGCCCCCAACACTTCCACTACACTTACAGCTACTTTATACAGGTGGACCCCAATGTATTCAATATTTTTCCATTCACAAACCCTACGATTCTAAAAATCACTAGCGTAAAGTGCAACGTAATAGACCAATTTTGCGAGTTGGAAAATGGGTTTTGTGAGTCAGAACGTCCACCTTCCCCTTTGTGTATTCTGTCAACCCAAATCTTAAGCAGCAGAAATCAGCCCTGGGAACCATTGCCTGCTCCCTTCAATGTATTCTCAAAGAAAAACATTTTTAAAAGCAACATTGCTTTCTTTGAAAAACATGGGCAGCGACAAAAAAAATAATCCTATTTGAGAATGCACACACGGCAGTGGTGGTCTTCTGTAACTTGCCTGCCACCATCACTGTGTTTGTAGCCAATCACAGGGCGTCACAAAAAGTGACCTGCCTAATAAATATTCATTTGACAGGTCGTTTTGCAACCCTTGCGACAGGAGATTTTGTGATGAGGCCTATCAGAATATAGGCTGCAATGCAAACTCATAAACAGGATGCTAAAATCACAATTTGCAACCGCCTTTTACAACCTGTGTCAGTACAACTGCTTCATGATTTGGTAGAGTGTACTGGATCGGTACTAGACCCTTCCCCAAGCATTCGACCTGTATTTGTGTGAACCCTCTTACTGCACTGGCATTAAGATTATTTCAGCATAGTTCTTTGTGCACAAGACACATTTCAAGATGGAGTAATTTGGTACCCAAATCTTTCTTCCACAGGATTCAAGTGACACAGAAAATGTGGCTTGCAACTCTATTTGCAATGACTGACAGGAGGGTGAATTACTGTGCTCAAGACGGGTTTCCAGCAGATATTGTCACTCTTTGAATGAATCAGGCGCTCTTGGTAACTTAAGTAAAGCACATTCCAAGCAGATGATACACCTAGCTTTTGCTTGCACCTGATTGTCTGATTGGAAAAACAGTCTAGCAAAGCATGCCTATATTCAAATAAGAAAAGGGTTATATAAACCCAGCTGATTTACAACCAAACTGCAATAAGTAAGAACTCCTAAACAGTAATTAAAGAAGTGAGGGGCATCTCTAGAACAGTAAGGAGGCAGCTCCTAGTAATTGCTTCAACCACAGGTTAGAAGTTGTGGAAGTGTGTGATTCCCTCTTAAAATATATCAAGCTAACTTCTAAACTGTTTGTCCAGTGGAGACGTTTCCAGCTGTATGTGCCTGTGTGCAAATTCCCCCCAATCTGCAAGTGAAGCACTGGTTTCAAATTGAAACAGACTTTTTTTTGTTTTAAGTATTTCTTTTTAAATGTTGGTTTAAGCCTTTGTGAACCCTGGTCTCTTTAGGTCTGTGTGACCTACTGTTAACAAGTCTTTGAACTGGCCATGTGGAGAATGATGTCACAAAAAGATCTCAACCCCCCATGCTTAAATCACCAAACAAACAGACATTCTAGATTGCCTATTGTTGGTGATTGCTGAAGATAAGGGACTGGTCAGAGAGAAATATTTATTTTCTCCACACTGTATGCCCCCCTTTAAAATATTGGGCTCCTCCCAGAGAAGTATAACTTCCTCACCTCATGCCATTGGCTGCTTGGTGTTCCTTTCCCCCAAAAGGCTTCCATTTTAATGCACATGAGACTATTTTACATTGGAAAAGTTCACTCCATCATCACGCTGTTTGTAACATTCAGTTCTTTTTTAACCTATATGCATTATATACATGCAACAGTCCCTTTTTTGCTATTTTTCCCTAGGATTATCAAAGCCAAAAGGGAAGCTACTTTATGATAACTGGAATATATGCATGCAACAAATGCAAGCAGCATTTGTTAATGCTTGTGTCTACATGCATTGTCAAGTTACAGCCAGAGTCCGGTTGTCTTTGTTGATGCTAGGTCTGCTTTACTGTGGCAGCCTAGACATATGGAGACATACGTAAATAGAGCTAGCATCATCCTGTATTGTACACCTTGTGTAGTCAGAAGCTTAAAAAAACTCTGGCCCTGGTGTGGTTGTTTTTAGTCTCTGGTGAGTGAGATTTGAAAAACCACTTTCTCACCACACAAGCCCCCTTAGGACTTGCACCACATTTATTAAGATAAACACACCTCTGTCACCATAGCCTCTGCCCTTCACCCCAAGCAACTGGAGGGTGGTGAGCTCCAGTATACCATCTGTGCCACAGACGTCTTCCCAGAATCCCTTACTTCGCTGCTGTCCTGCACTCCTAATGGCCTGTGGCATATCCCCTGCAACCCAGGCCCTCCTCTGCACACTCCCATGCCAATCATGCCTCTACATTTCTCACAAACATCCACAATGTCTTACCTGCTCTCTAGCCTCTCCACTGCTTCCCAGCATCCCCCCTGCACCCAGCACTACTTCTGCACACTTTCTAGCCCCGACGCCTGCCAAGTTATTTATTACGCCACTAACTCCTCCTCTGCACACAAGCACCCTAACTGCACACAGCATCTTACCTGTGTCCCAGCACTAGTTCTAGACATGTCCAGTGACTGATCCCCCTACATTTGTGTTTCCTTCCCTCCAACCAGCATTTCCACTCACCCCAACATCTTCCATGCGGCCCACTCCCTTACTCCTGCACCTGCCAATATCTACCCTACATCCCTAAATTCTCCCCCAGGGCACAGCAGCTCCACTGCATCTCCGCACCAGCTCTGAAGCTTCTAAGGTCTGCCTCTTTTAACTTCTCCCCTGCACAGCAGCACATTTGTGCACCTCATCAGCTAATGTGCACCCAGTTCTAAACACTCCATAAACCCTGCACATTTTAAATCTCCTTTATAACCACTAGTCTGCCCCTGCACTGAACCCCTTCCCTGTAGTCTCAGAACTTCCTGTGCATTCCAGCCTTAGAACTGCACCGTGCACTGGCAAGTGTCTTCTGTACATTCCAAAATAGATCCATGCGCCAAAGCTCCTTTCTGCTCTATCACATATATATATAAATATATGTGTGTGTATATATTTTACACATACACACATATATATATATATATATATATATATATATATATATATACACACACACACACACACACACAGTATCCACTTTGAAAAAAGGTGGATGCCAACGCAGTGTGGGAGCTTGTAAAATCTTTATTTGCTGTTCTACATCGAATGCAAACAATGTGACATATGTAAAAATGGAAAACAGAATTTATATCTATATTTATAATTTTTTTTTTCTGCGATGTGGTTCCTGCCGGAGCTCGTAGCAGCGGGTGCAGGCGTTGGGCCGAACCAATGGCCAAAAATAATTTTTAACAAAGGACGCCACACTCTGGAACCTTGGAAAGTAAAATTTATTACTGGTGCGTTTCGGCCAGCACAGCCTTTCTCACGGTAGGGGGCACTACTTTTACATCTGTTGTATGTCATTTCCTGTACTTATACATTCCCATTGAATTTTGGGATTTGTAGTTTGATTCTAAAATATATACTGATTACCTCATGACAGTCATTTTAAGCACTTACTTTATACCTACCAGTGATTTATACAGTGTATGTTGTGAACAATTTGCATTTCTCATAGATTGAACAGTGATAGTAATTTTTCACATTGCAAGTACTTTATCGTAGATAGTGTAATGCATATTTTGAAATGTAAAGTACATTCAAGGTAATACTAGTCTAAGCATTCTGATTTCATATAGCATATTGTTAGACCTTTTCCGGGTATAGTATCCGTAATTGTTTATGAGATCAGGGTCTAGGTTTTCTGAGTCCAACCAATACTTTATCACAGTTTCATTCTTCGTGCTTTTATGGTATTGATGGTCTTCATACAAGTTCTGTTTTTTGTCTACTTGCAGTTCCTTCCTTGATTGTTTTGTGGCGTCTGCTATATTCCTGCCATTTTTTATTCTTGTCTATTTACAAATGAACGTAAAGTTCTTCATCAAAGTTTAATCCTTTGGGGTTCTTTGTGCGGAGCCTGATTATGTATCTTGACTCTAGCTGTCTGAGTCTCTTTATCCTGTCACCCATTCTTTCATTAGTTTCCACAGTATCTATGCCAAAGAAACGCATCTTCCGCCAATCACCATTTTGGCTGGTAAGTAGATGTTTGGCAGTTGCATAAGTTAGGTCTTTGTTTTTGACTGCCCGGATGTGTTCTAAAATCAGTTTTTTCAACATGCAGATGGTGCTGCCTATGTACATAAGACCCCAATTGCACTGAATGGCATAGACCACATATTGCGTAGTGCATGTTGTTCTTTGGTTGATATGGATGATTTTTCTTCAGGATCTTTTATATTTTTTGGGTTGATTCCAATTTTGCAGGCTTTGCAATTATTGCACCTTTTGTTCTAGACAATTTTTTCCTTTTGTTTTAGATTGAAAGTGCCTTTGTACTATTATACCTTTGAGTTAAGATGCCTTTCTGTAGGTGATTTGTGGTCCTTCACCAATGATTTTCTTAATGTCTTGATCTTGTTGTAATAGTGGCCAGTATTTTTGAATGCTTTGTCTGATTTTGTGCGCCTCTTTGCTAAATGTCAGTATCAGTCTTGGGGTTGTGTGTTTCTCTGTCATTTGGATTTCTCTTTTTCTCAGTTTTCTTTACCAAAATTTCTGTTCATGTGGTTTTTCCGATTTTCTCCCTGCTTTTATTAAGATCTCTTTCTTTATACCCTCTCTTTTTTAGTCTACCCGCACTTTTGAAGATTTCTTTTTCCGCTTCTTCAACTTTGGAGCAGTTGGGTCGCATCCTGATGAAGTCCCCGAATGGGATGCTTCTTAATAGCAGTTTGGGGTGGAAACTCTCTGCATGAAGGATACTATTTGTTGCAGTTTTCTTTCTATAGAGTGTTGTCTGTATTTGCCCATTGTCAATGTAGACCGTGATGTCTAAAAAGTCTACTTTGTGGCGGCTGGCAGAGCATGTGAAGGCGAGTCCGCATAGCCCATTCCTACTCGTGCACTCAGGTTATTGGGCTGTTAGGTTTGTACTAGTTGATTCAATGCCCATTAGATTCCCAATGTTAGACTAGTGTTCTGATTTGTTGCCTTTGCCTCCAATTGTGAAGCGCTCTGATATCCTTTGGGATCAAGTTCGCTCTATATACATCTTTATAAATAAATAAATATTGTTTTCATTTAAAGATTTGAAGTCTTCCATGAACTCCTCTTTGCTTCCGTTCCAAATAAGGAACAGATCATCTCTGTAGCGTGTCCATTAAATGATCTTCTCCAGGGCCTTGTTGTTTTTGGGACCCCAGGCTTTTTCCTTCTCCCACCATCCCATAGTGAGATTTGCGTAATTCGGGGAGAAGGAAATGCCCATGGCACAGGCACATAGTTTGATATATCTCATGGTCAAAGAAAAAGATGTTGTTATTCCGGCACATTTTTATCATTGTTAGCAGCATTGCTGAATGTTCCAGTTTGTTGATGTCCGTTGTTAAAGAAAGTACGCACAAGCATTCAGTCCCACTGAGTGTTCGATGGACGTATATAGAGACACCACGTCAATTGTAATCATGATGTATGAAGGATTCATGCTATGTTCGACAGTACACATAAGAAATCCCCTGTGTCCTGGATGTAGGAGTTTAAGTTTCGTACCATGGGAGCAAGGTAGTGGTCCACATAGGATGAGATATTTTCATATAAAGAATCACATGATGACACAATTGGCCTACCGGGAGGGTTGATCAAGGTTTTGTGAACTTTAGGTAGGAACTATACCGTAGGGATCGTTGGATTTTCTTTGAAGAGATGTTGTTGTTCTTCGTCATTAATTAGATTGTATTTATGGCACTCATCCAGATTCTTTTTTACATCCTGAATCATTTTATGAGTTGGATTGTGTGTCAGCTTCTGGTATTTTTCAGGGTCATGTAGTTGGCGATATGCTTCTTTTTTGTAATCGCTTGTGTTTTGAATCACAATGTTACCGCCCTTGTCTGCGAGCTTGATGATTATTTCAGAATTTTCTGCAAATGTTTAAATAGCTTGATTTTCTCTTGTGGACATATTTTCACTTTGTTTGTTGTTTCTTGTTTTTTCCATTTTGTCAATTTCATTCATTACAGCTTCAGAGAAGGAATCGACTTTGTTGCCCGGTGATAATTGTGTTGTTTAGTGTTGATTTCTACATCTTGGATCATATCAATTTCTTTGGTCTCGTCATCTTGAAATTCATTTGCTAGATCATATAAGTTTCTGAAATGCGGAATTTCTTCTAATGTTAATTCTTGGTTATATATATGTGTATATATATATATATATATATATTTCGAACAGATAGAGCCCCACTCCGACTTCTGTGCAGACAAGAAACTTTATTAGTCTGAGGCAGCATTAAATAACTCACATCCTGACCGGTTTCAGCGTCACCACGCCTTGCTCACAGGTGAGTTCAATTTTGTCCATGTGGTCACGGGGCCATAGTATTAACTACATGCCCCAGCATGCATCATCATTGCTTCAAAAATCAATGTCCCAGCAAAGTTCCAAATAGTAATGTGCACGTAATCCTTTATGCAGCAAGTGCACTCTAATGCTGCCTTCGTCCTTGATAGGGGTCGGCACTGCGGAGCTTCCAAGAGGAGAAAGCAACTCCTCTATCCCTTTCTCTCAAATGCGCAATCAATTCCTGCAGCATTCCTTAGGTTGGCGCGCGAGAGCGTGTCATGCCCCCTCCATGAAATATACCACAGCAAAACTCCGTTTTCTGGGGGCCACCGACTCTGCAGGGCGGGCTCAAGATTTGCAGGAGCGGAGAAGCCTGCTTGTAACACTTCGAACAGATAGAGCCCCACTCCGACTTCTGTGCAGACAAGAAACTTTATTAGTCTGAGGCAGCATTAAATAACTCACATCCTGACCGGTTTCAGCGTCACCACGCCTTGCTCACAGGTGAGTTCAATTTTGTCCATGTGGTCACGGGGCCATATGGACAAAATTGAACTCACCTGTGAGCAAGGCGTGGTGACGCTGAAACCGGTCAGGATGTGAGTTATTTAATGCTGCCTCAGACTAATAAAGTTTCTTGTCTGCACAGAAGTCGGAGTGGGGCTCTATCTGTTCGAAGTGTTACAAGCAGGCTTCTCCGCTCCTGCAAATCTTGAGCCCGCCCTGCAGAGTCGGTGGCCCCCAGAAAACGGAGTTTTGCTGTGGTATATTTCATGGAGGGGGCATGACACGCTCTCGCACGCCAACCTAAGGAATGCTGCAGGAATTGATTGCGCATTTGAGAGAAAGGGATAGAGGAGTTGCTTTCTCCTCTTGGAAGCTCCGCAGTGCCGACCCCTATCAAGGACGAAGGCAGCATTAGAGTGCACTTGCTGCATAAAGGATTACGTGCACATTACTATTTGGAACTTTGCTGGGACATTGATTTTTGAAGCAATGATGATGCATGCTGGGGCATGTAGTTAATACTATGGCCCCGTGACCACATGGACAAAATTGAACTCACCTGTGAGCAAGGCGTGGTGACGCTGAAACCGGTCAGGATGTGAGTTATTTAATGCTGCCTCAGACTAATAAAGTTTCTTGTCTGCACAGAAGTCGGAGTGGGGCTCTATCTGTTCGAAGTGTTACAAGCAGGCTTCTCCGCTCCTGCAAATCTTGAGCCCGCCCTGCAGAGTCGGTGGCCCCCAGAAAACGGAGTTTTGCTGTGGTATATATATATATATATATATATATATATATATATATATATATATATATATATATATATATATTCAGCTCCGAAATTCCCCTCAATAAAGAAGGAAGTGGCCGCACTTGCTTGGTGTCATATAAGAATTTATTTACACGTAAACAGGACGCGTTTCGGCAAACGCGCCTTTTTCCCCTGTGTCAACAGAAATAAAGAAGCTCCCCCCATTTAAAACAAACAAGGAGGTAACATTTTTTTCATTTACCTCGTCAGTTTTCCCTTCCGTTTCCGACTGTTCGTTTCATAAACATAGAGAGCAGACAAAAATATCAATCCCACTCTGGGGGCCATCTTAGAGTTTGAGTATATACATTATTTACATAGAGCATATGTTTATATAATCTCTTCAAATCAAGTGAATAAAACTTCATTAATTCATGATTACAAATTAATATACTAGCTCTCAGTCCTATTGTACATATATACAAATATATCCATTAAGCGACAACATAATTGAGCCCTGGATGGGCGTTATTGATACCACTGAGAAGGTATTAAAGCGAAACAAAATTGAGCCCTATATGGGCATATTTACAAATTGCAATTCAATATATCATGAATTTCATTACAGTCAGTGTTCCATGCAGAAAGTAATGTCAGAAGGGATATATGCTCTTCATTCATTATTGCATCCCAGTTTCAAAATTCAATCTTATATATATATATATAATCACAGGCCATATTTATACAAGAAGCTTTGTTTACAAATGCCTGTTGGGAAACCCCCCCACTTCATATGAAACCTGCCCAATCTACCCACCTCTTGACGCCCAACACCTCCTTCTTGCCTCTCCCTGTGGACTGTTTCCCTGACAAAGGCTGACAGCAGCCATTTCTAAGATGGATTGATTTCATTTAGTGCACGCTTTATGCTGGTTTGGTGACCTGGGACTCCCTGTTTGTGGCAAGCTAGGATATGTGGCTCCTCAGGTGGGGTCTTATGTGAGCAAGTGGGTCTGCCCTAGGATCTGGCCTTTCCTGTGGGCACACAAGCCTTATGTTCTTATTTGTGAAATAACCAGGCGTGTTCCCCTTCTACCTCATGGCTGTTGGCGCATCTTCTTCCCTTTGTCATATATGCCACTACCGAGGACCTTTCTACACATGCAATGCTGACTCAGCACTCTTGGCAAACCTGCCTCACTGCCTTATAAGTGCCCTAACTGGGGACTTTTGCCAGTCACATACTCGCGAATGCCTGCTTAATTTGAGCAGGTGGTTTCCGGTGCTGAGCACCGGTTCTTAATCATAAACACTGCCGCTTTTCATGAGCACCAGTTAAGGAAACATTTAGTTGCTGTAGGCACGGGAAGATTTGCTCAGAATCACTGGATGTGGAGCTGATTCCGAGATTCGAACCTGGTTCCCCAACTCAGAGGCCAGCAGATCTGGCCATTACGCCACATCCTGTCCTTGCTTTCATGGTTAATTCTGTTTTAGGCCGCACCAACAGTAGAAATGAGCTGGTGCAAGCTGCCTCTTGACAGGAACGCCGGCACTTTTTTTCTGTACAAATTAACCACTGTCTGGAGCGTGCCTCACCTGGCTGTCATCCAGCCTCATATCACATGGATAACATTCAGCTGGTTCTCTTTCTTCCATCCACCAGCAGCAAGCATGCTGAGACATGTAATGTCACTTTCCCCGCTGGATGCATTTGTAGTTGAGACCCTGTGAGAAGTTGCACCTCTTAGGCTGCCGTTACCCGCCAGATTTCTTTTTGCTGGTCTTCTGGTGTTCCAACTGTGCATTGAAATTCACTAATCTAGTTCTTGTTGCATGTGTGTCCCTTAAAATGTGCGAAAGATTGAAATACCATTCATATGAATGTGTATAATTGCATGTAGATGCAGTGCAGTTAGTTTTTCTGCTGCAGAACCGCAACCTGCTTATCTTTTGTTCTGTAGTATCCTGTTCTCTTTGCCACAATCCTTTGGTGAAACCCCGAAACCGGTCCTAGGATGCTTGTTTCCAGTCCAGGGAGGACCTGGCCTGGCAGTTCGGGCTGGAATGTTCCCATGAGGCACAGGGTCAGGACTGATTTGCATATGGCTGGGTTCAAACTGGAATGGCATGGTGAGCAAAAAAACGATGGATTTAGGCCCAGATCTCTGTACTGGAGTGAATATATGACATTGTTTTGTATTCTGTCCATCAACTGTTGTTTTTGCACAATCCTGTCTTATAGCACACAGGTAAAGACGTGATAGCAAAGGAATGTGCAGGGAGGTCTAGACCCAGCTTCATGGGACCCATTTTATGACAAGGTGGAGGAGAGGAGATAAACGGGGCAGGCCTGCTTAGACTGCACTTTGTTGTATTTAGAGTCTGCTGTTGACAGACCTACTATGCAACAGTCCTTAATTTGAGCCAGTGTTTTCCTGGGCTCGGCACCAGCACTTAATTGACAACACCGGCAGTTATGACAGCTGTCGCATGGTGGCTGTGTTTGTGTAATTTAGAGGTGAGGAGAACAACAGTTGTGTTTTAATTTAATATACATTAAAAACAACAAGTTCCTGCCGCCCAAGCCATTCTTATAACTATATTCTATATTGTTGCAGTCTGAATTGTCACGCTTGTAGCATGTGATGGTTAGTAGTTGTGCAGGTACTGTCACTGGCAGTGGGTGGTGCAAGTTGCAGTGGCCTCCCGCCGAGAGCCCGGACACTAATTTCTTTACAAATTAAGCGATGCTGTGTACAATACCATTACTTGGAGTGGGCTTTGGGTCATCTCATTGCTCTTGACGTATTTTATTTCCTGTCTATTTTGCCAGCTTTTTTTAATGGTTTTTCTTTTTTATCTTGTGTGTATCCCTCCGTTGGGGCATAACTGTTTACAATGTTTGTGATTGGATAGTTAGTAACATACCACTGCTTATATTTAGTGAGCTTTTTTTTATCTTTTTCTTTCAGCACTCTATGTTTTCTTGCTCTCTCCCCAGACTCTCCGTTCAACCTCACCCCCAAAAAGCTTGTGCATTAATTCCCCTGACCCACTTTGCTTTTCAGTTCTCCGCCCCCCTTCAAGCCCCACTGTTACACACTTCTATTGGGTGGTATTAGGTTGCGCCTCCTCCATTGCTTCGCCCACCCATATACGTGTGCATGCGTGGTGGTGCATGTGCTTGTTGCTCCTTGTAGATGACATGGCAACATACAGCACCTACTATAATGTGACAAGCAAAGCTTTATGACTGTGTCATGTGAGGCACCACATAATTCGATGGATGCCACCGAGAAACAACCTTCCCAGCCCCTGCCTTTCCTTGGACAAACCATTGGTTTTCATGCATGTTATGCAAACTGGTTCAGTTGAACTGGGCCAGGACTATAACTAACAGAAGGCTTGATTGGTTCAATGAAAGCGCCAGCCTTGAAACGAGTCATTCGATTAGCCTTCACAGGCATGCATGCAAATAGGTATCTGCCTGTGTACACACACTTGAGCACGGAAATATGGAACTGGAGTGTAGCTATGGGGCCTCCAGGCCCATCCAGTCTGTCTGTCTCCTATTGGTAAAGACCATAGGCCCATCCACTCTGCACATTACCTTCCAGATACAAAACTCGCAGTCTCCACGAACCGGCCCGCCAGGCATCGAGGTTGCCAATTTCAGAACTGCTAGCGATGTTCACTTTACCCATCGCCTGCATATATGAACTCTGGGGTCTACCAGGGACGGCCTGTTTCCCTGCAGATACAGAAAAGTGTGCAATGCAATCTGCCTGCTGTCTGCCCTCCCCTACACTCTACCCAGTTTCACTGGAAAGGACCGCAGCCACATCTACTAATGTGTCCCACCAAGTCCTTGCCCATTTCTCAGCTGGGAGCACCCCTAACACACCATCGCTGCCTGATTAGGGCGCAGTCATCAATGGTGCAGCAGGTGCAGTGGCACTGGTTCCCAAACCCTAGGCACCTAGAGAGTCCCAATTATTCCCCTTGTTTGCAGCACTAGGCCCAGGGCACCCAATGCCACTCTGCTAACTGCAACGAAGGCCCAAGTAACCAGTCCAGTGAAAGACCTTTAGACCTTCAGGAAATGACGTCCAACACCTCGCGCAGAGATGCCAGGGCCTACAGTTCTACACAATGGCTTGCCTGATTAAAGGACCCGCTCGCGCTCTTATCTGCCGTTTTGCGCATTGCCTGGCCCCCTGCGCCAAGGTGCTAATGGAACGCGGTTGCCATTGTGGTGTTTATCTCGCGTTTTTTTCCCCGTGGTTTGTTTTTGATGTTTTTTTTGTTCGTTTGAGGCGAATCTCTCTTTGAGACGTTGTGAGGGCTGCTTTATGCAGGCATCAATTGCAGGCGTGCCGTAAATGACGGCCCCTCTACGCCGAGCCCATTAGAGCCCGCTCTGATATCAAAGCTGGAGCCTCATGTGTGAGGCCTCAACAAAAAAAAGAAATCTTATTAGCTGCGAGGTTCGCGAACGCCAGTTTAATTGCATCTCTGAATGACTGCGCTGGGGACGCGGGAGCGGCATTTCACGAAGGTCGGCGTCGGTGGCGGCGCGTGCGGCCTCGCGCCTCATCACCTGCCATGTTAATATGTAAAGAGCATGTCATGGCGGCCCAGGAGAGGCCTCGCGCTGGTGGACGTGCTCGCGCAGTGGCACAGACGAGGTCGGCTTGACGCTGGCGCGAGCGAAGTGACGTCTACCCTTGACATTGACCCCCAGATTCATCAAGAACACATTGTGCGATTCCTTAATAGCGAAAAATACCGATTCGCTATTAAGGAATAGCAAAATGCTATTCATCAAAAAATCACTTAAAAAATAGCGATCTCTAATAATTCCTTAATATCTCCCCATTCATTCCTATGGGCCTAGAGCAGTGGTTCCCAAACTTTTTTGACCTGTGGCTCCCCTGACCTAATCGGCAGTTGGCCGTGGCTCCCCACCATTTTTTTACCGTTGGGTGGGTGGGTGGTGTGCACCTCCTGTTATCTTCCTTAAAGTATTTGGGACGCAATGAAGGTACTATATTGGTTGGAATGCTTGAATTATTAATCTCATCCACTGGCTGCATCCCAATCCATCGTTTTTTTCCCCAACAGAGTACCTGGTCCCAAACCATTATTTATGCCATGCTGCTTTCAGTACCTTTTGGTACTGAGACCCGCTCTGAGAAAATGGAACATTGAGTTTTGTCTGTCGTAATCAGTATCCCCAGCCTTATTTTTACACTAAAAAGGTCTGTCCTTCCATCTGTGTGCCCATCTATATCCAAACATATTCAACCATTTGCACACCTATCCACCATATATCCTTCCGTCCATCATTTCACTCATCCATCCCTCCATCCACCTTTTCACTCATCCATCCATTATTCATCTACCCACCCTTTCACCCCATCCATCTGTACAATCATCCATGCATCCACTCTTCCACCCAGCCATCCATTCACTTACTCATCCATCCACCCATTCACTTACTCATCCATTCACCCAGTCATTTATCCTTCCACCCATTCACCCTTTCAGCCATTCATCCTCCCTTTCTCTCTCCATCCATCTACCCACCCATTTACTCATCCATTCATGAATCCATCCATTGATCCTATTACTCATCCATTCTTTCACTCATTCAACCATCCGTTCACTCATCCAGCC
Source organism: Lissotriton vulgaris (assembly GCF_964263255.1). Taxonomy (NCBI): domain Eukaryota; kingdom Metazoa; phylum Chordata; class Amphibia; order Caudata; family Salamandridae; genus Lissotriton; species Lissotriton vulgaris. The sequence goes on along the minus strand of NC_141700.1, from coordinate 677,068,776 downwards.
ATCCGTTCTCTCATCCATCCACTTCACTCATCTATCCATCCTTTTGTCCATCTACCCCCTTTCACTAACTCATGAATCCTTACATCCACCCTTTCACTCATCCATCCATTCACCATTTCACTTATCAATTCATCCATCCACCCATTCACTTGCCCATCATCTACCCTTTCATTCATCCACCCATCCATCCTTTCACACACCCATCCACCAATTCACTCGCCCATCAGCTGCCCTTTCACTCATCCATCCATCCTTTCACACACCCATCCACAATTTTACCCATCCATCTACCCTTGCACCCATAGATCTACCCTTCCACCCATACATCCATCTATTTACATTTTCTCTCATCCATACTTCCATTCATTCACTCATCCGTCCATCCTTTCTTTCATTATCTATCCATTCCCCCTTTCATTCATGCATTCATCCTTTCAGTAATCCATCCAGCCATTCAGACATTCCTTCACTTATTTACTCACCCACCTTTTCACATTATGAGCTGAGCCTTTGTTTGCAGAGTGGCAGGCAGAAGAGTCCCATCAAGAATGAACTACAGCAAGGGGTGGGCTGGTGGAGAGTTCTCTATGCCCATAGGCAGACTGAAAACCTAGAAGTCATGCATGATGCACAGTGCCAGGGTGTGAGGTTACTGTAACATGGTGATGTGTCCAGGGATTTAAGCGGTGTAAAAAAAACTGGGGGGTCTCTTCAAAGGGGGTGTTTGACGTAATTAAGAGCGCAGCTTAAAACACCTAGGCTAAAAATATGCGCTTAGCATAGTGTTCTGCCTCACTGGTATTATGTTGTCTCTGTCATTGCATCCAGATATATAATACAGCAAGTATCATTACACCCCAACAAGCCAGGACTATTGGCTTTGTCAATGGTTGCTAGTTCCTTAAAAAAAAAAAGGAGCAACCATGGCTTTGTTGAATACAATATTGAAAATACTTCAGTTCTAAAATGACAGGCTAGCCTCTGGTGTTTGACAAAATAAAAACCCTCGGACTAGTACACTGGTTGATCCAAGTGAAGCAACTTGCAAATGTGGTTATAAATAAATAAATCACAACACCCACGAATCCAAAAAAGTTGGGTGGTATCTGCTCCAAATAAAATAAGCAGAAATGAAAAGTGACTGGGTTCCCTTTATTTGATACATGTGATTACGTTGTCCTACCCAGCGCTCATTTGGACACAACCTCCCCTTGTCTTATATTCACTTCTGTACTCTGAGGCAGGAGGAGGCCGCCACATGGTGTCACACCCCCAGACTGCCCCATTGTCATTCAGTAAGTGGCAATCAGCGGCATACTGAATGACAATGGGCGGGTGGGGCTGCTCTTGTGCTCCTGAAGGAGTGCGAGGCGCCTCCAGCAGCGGGGGTGAGGCCTCTCACAGGGGAGCAGCGCTGCTCCCTGTGATGGCCAAAATTACAGATAGTGTGCGCGGCGCCCCTGGCACCTCATTACGGCGCACTGGGGCGCCGCGGCGCACAGTTTGGGAACCACAGGCCTAGAGGCTCATGGCAATGAATGGGAAGACCATCTCAATTTGCTAATCGCAATTAGCGATTTGCAAATTGAGATTGCGATTTCAAGGGTGCAGGGGTTCCAAAGGGCATGTGTGTGCGCAACATGAAACTTTGAAAAATGCACTTTAGTGTATTTTTCTAAATTTTTGCTATTTACCACGTAGTTAGACTTCGCGGGAAATAGCGGCCCCAGATTGCGAATTCACAATTTGAAAATGGCTCATAAATTGCATTTAAGGAATCTCAAATTGAGATTCCTTAAATGCAATTAATCGCAATTTAGTGATTCCTAGAATTGCGATTTTTGCATTTGGGATGATGAATTCCAAATGCAAAAATAGCGCTCGCAAAGGGCCAGATTCTCAGAATCTGGCCCTTGCGAGCCGATTTTAGTTTGATGAATCTGGCTGTGAGTCACTAAAATGTCAGGCATAGTGGAAGTGATATTACGAATTCTATGTCTTTCCTTTCCAGCAACATCACAGTGTGATGTAAAGGGTGTGTGGGTTAAAACATGTTTTTATATATAATGAACGCTCCAAATGACCTCATACTGCATTCCTGTGCTGGACCTTGAGGTTGTGTGCTTCCATTATTCCAAGCTGCCCCATGTCAGAGGTGACACTGTCAGCCAGCCAAGCCACGTACGGGCTCAAAAATGTTGCCTACTAAAAGCCAGATGTCACACATTATATGGGGCCAGGTGGAGGCTATGTGTTCGTCTATCAGAAGTGTTCCATTTGGGATTTCTGACTATATCGTTATCTTTGTGGTGTGAGGTTTTGTGTTTCCTCTATGGTTGTGTTCCATAGGGTAAGAGTTGCTGTGACCTGCTGAACAAACTCATGTGGGGCTGATGTATGTCCCAAGCCTTATGAACCCTTGTCCCACCGTAAACCCCTCAAGAACCTCAAATTGGCTATTGACAGTTTATAGTAGGAGCAAAGAAAATGCATGACGGAAAGCAAATATTGCTGTTGCAGCCCTGTTTGCTCTCTGCTCCTGCCTTCATGGGCTCTCTGTCCTGGGGCAGCAAGTGTAGTGACTAACAAGAAGCTAAGGGCTAGAGGCAGCTATCTCTCTTTGACCTCCATGGTACCTGCTCTGGAAAATGTGGTGTTTTTCAGAACTGGCATAAGCATTTTCACTTCAGCGTTGGCACTCATGATGCCACTGAGGCAGTGGTACAGAGGCGATACCATCTAAGCTGGCACACACAATATCACTTCAACACTGGTGCACTCCGTCGCTCGCACATTGAATGTCGCTCAGGCATCTGCACTCTCAATGGCATTCAGGCACAGGTGATGTTGCTGAGATACTGGTACACGCCATGATGCTTAGTCACTGGTAAACACTGGATTTCTAATAAACTGGCTCCCATGAAGCACCAGTATTTCTGCTGCCCTGACTGCACTCACATACATCTATCCCCTTTCCTATGCACACACATACCAGTTCATGAGATTGGAACAACACAGCCTCATGTACAGGTATTACCCTGCAAACCTACACACAGCCACCCTGCCCCGTGGCGTACCCTACACCAGAACCAGACCCACTGTGCCCGATGTCGTTACCCCATTGTACCACATACCAAGAACCTAGAAATAACTATTACTGCATGCAAAATCTACCCTTTTCTGCTTAAACAAATAGAAAGACATTTGACAAAGACAATAACATCGTGAATCCTCAAGGAGGCTGTTGACCTGCCTCTGGTAACAAAGTTTATAATCCCTACCTTTCTGAACGCAAGAAGGGCAGCTTCTAAAGAAGGCGTCATCGCATTAGTTTTGTAGGCCCCACTGGCAGCATTCTATTCAGTAGGCCATGGCGGCCTCCTAGGAAGTCTGAAAAAGTGTAGGATAAATGTAGCACTGGAACGGCTTAGTTCATTTCCGAGTCACCAAGCAGTCTTGCTTCACTCATTATCAATAACATGCCACGTATTTGTAAAGTGCACGTTCACCCAGAAGGGCATCTTCACCCTGAATAACATATGTTTATATTTACCCAAATCAATGGTACTAATTTAATATCAATGCATATCAATTGTACTCATATCATCCTTAAGCCTCAGCTAACTCCATGCTTAGCACCCAGGGACTCGGTTCTGCCATCCTCTCTCTTCAACCTGTATATGGTCCCATTTATGAAATAACTTCACATTAGGGCATAAGGTTATGCTCATGGCACCCACCTGCTCTTCATAATTTGACGACAATCGTGAGCAGGTATTCAACATTTGCTTATAACAGATAGATTAATTAATGAGTGAATCCGAGTAAAATGAAGACTTTGGTAGTCATTATATCTAAACAAGCATTGGCAAAAGCTAATAGGTCTTGCCTACACAATGTACTGGCTTTGTTAATGGATTAGCCATGTTGGAAATTTGGCTGCACACAACAATGGAAAGTGAGAGCACAGGTGGGGGTAAGCAACGACAGAACAGAAGGAGGGCATGTGGGGGCAAGAAGATGTCAAGCACTGGGGTGGGAGAAGCACATGAGGGAGCCTGATAAAAAAGCTCACACTCTGGCTGAATGTTTAATGCCACACAAAAAGGTAGCACCCACAAAAATGAGCAGTGGACGGACACAAATAATGAGTCCATGATCCAGGGGAGGTAGAACTGCATGAAAAGGAAAGACGTTTACCGCAGCTGACCATCAAAGAGCAAGCAATTGAGAGTGACAAAGTAGCCAACGAATCACAACTGTTTAGGATGGTGCACCACTGAGCTTGTTTTCTAAAGTACAATAGTACAGAATATGTGGGCAAGTGTTCCTTTTAGGTTTCTCCTTTATTTAGAAAATATCAACGTTTTTGCATCAACGCACATACTCCAGCCAACGCGTTTCGTTCAAATGACATTGAACTTCATCAGGGCTTTTAAAGTAATAAACAGCTCAAATGTCCAAATTGAATAACAAAGGTAAAACAAGGCATGTGCAACTTGGTTTATATCTCTATACTTTCGTATGTCAAGACCTGAGCTGGTGAGTTTCAATACAGAACAGCTCCACGTTAGGGCTCCAGGTATATTAGCCCATCATCAATACCATAGCAGTGGGCGGGACGTCCAGTCTCCGGCCGGTTAGTGATAAAAGTAGCCAACAAATGGTTATCTATAGGCAGTCTATAAACCCACTGATATAAAATGAAAGGTTTTGACGAGACCGTGCATGTGCTGTCTAAGCAAACCCTAAAAACTCTTAGCTGGGAAATATGCCCGTGGCAACTCAGGCCTTCACCTTCACAAATCACTAAGGAAAATGTCTGGATGCTATAATGGATGAAAAGTTGACCATAGGAGCGTTGACAAACATTACTGACTATCCTTCTTTCTGTGATAGACTATGCCAGTAGTACATTTCTGAAATATCAGGCTGCAGAGTCCCAGAGACTACACAGTGCAGAGAAAGGGGTAGCCTTGGTCTTTAAGTTTAATGACTACACTGGTCCAGCACTGCTCACCCTCCATTGGCTTGTGGTGCCTGATAGGATTAAACTTAGGTCCCTATGTGAATACACGAGGCAATCTATCAATAGTGCTCCATTCTTTCAATAATTCACCTTCAATAGAGCTACTAGGAGTTTGCGTTCCACCCATCTCCAATAGCTTCTTATTGCACAGGTGTGCAGGTGTAGAAGTGGGTAAGGCCCTTTTGAGTGATAGCAGCTCGTCTATAGAATTCTCCCTTACTGTTGTTAAACCTGCAAAAAAAGCTCATCTTTTCTTCAGGAACTGCCTGAAGACGTATGTCTATTTAAAAAGAAGGTGAGTACTTCCCTTAAAGCGCTAAGAAGCCTGTTGTTGGTGAGCACAGCTTTGTAACATTGGGTGATTCATTTATTCAGGGTATGTTGGTGTGGGCCACCTCCACAAATTGTATACTGTCACTTCTGAACGATGTCCACAGTCCTGGCACTATCAGTGGTCATTAGCATAACATAACAAAGGCCATGTCAAATGGTACTGACACAGTGGGCCATCAAGGAGGTCTTGACTGAAGACCATACCTATAGGACAGTACCTGTATGGCACTGCAATAAGGCTTTATCAAATTAATACTTGGGGGCCGATTATGATGTTGCTCGTAAAGCCACAGTCCAGCTGGCTTCCGACGGGCTCAAGGAGCCCATCGGCAAGTCACAACCGGCCCGTAATCCATATGGACGTGGTTTCCGCCGTGCGGTTTACAATGCACCGTTTTCGGCAGGGTTTCCATGCTGGCCTTTCTGACATGGAAATACTGTCGGAAAGTGTATTTGAGGGCCCCTAGCAGGACCTCCTTTCCCTTGTGGCTTCCGGATGGGGGCCGAGGGGGCACCTATAAACACTGCACCTTGTGGCAGGCACCTTGAGGTGCCTGACACGGGGTACAGGGATTAACACAGTCTCCCATTTCAATATGGGAGCTTGTGTTATGTCCGGTGTGTGGCCGTAACACAAGCTCTCTTAGAGAGATGGAAGAATACGACCGCACCATGTGCAGTCACATCATAATTCGGCGGTTGGGACTGCCGACTGGAGGTCGGGTTGTCCAGTTTTCACCACGGCGCGGTCGGAGGAAACTTTGACCAACATCGTAATAGGCCCCTCAGTGTGGAGAGGCCCGTCCTGCAGAAAATATATCCTTAGAAGCACCAAAAAAATCACCGAAAAAACATACATTAACAAAAGATCAGCAGCTTAAAAATATCATATTGTGTAAATAAAACACACATTTTCCAGAAGAACTTTCAGGTGTAGGAACATTGTTGTTATGAACCAAGAAACCCGAAAAAACTTGAAAAATATGGATACTGACAGCAAGAGAGTTTGTGCTGTTGCTGATCTACGCTGGTGAGTATAATTGATCTTTCACCTTCTTTCATTTTCAATCTGTAGTTATCCTAATTTAGTTTGATTCAAAATCAAGCAAAAAATGGCGTAGCCATAGTGCCTAACCTTTCAGGTAGTTTAGACATGAACTGTCTTAGTTTGTTCCATTTCCTATGCGTGATGTCACTAGTAGCGTACAGTTCCAAGCAGAAACTGCAGAGTTCAACATACTCAACAGTTGAAAGCCATATAGAATGTTCAAATAGGTGCTGTCAGGGTCATTCTGTATTTATTAGGTGCAATGACCCCTAGGGGGTGTCCTCCCTCTAACACTAGCAGCTGGTTGGAGAGAAAGAAGCATGAGGTTGGAAGGCATCAGGGGTTGGAGTGAGGAGGGCAGTTACCATGTGACAGAAAAAAGACCTAAGGTGACATCTAACGGTCATTGACGGATGTTAATAAGCCACTAGCCACCCTGAACATTTATTTCTCTTAGCTCCCACCCAGCTTTTAGACACTTAGCAGCAAAAACAGGGTCACTCAAACAGACTTCAGCCGGTTACTGTGCCCAAACTAAATAATAAATGTCTATCTAGTTCCTGAATTCCTTAACCCCTGCGCTGCGGCGGCAATTCCGCCGCAGCGCTAGGGGGGAGGGGGGGCCGAGCGGTGCTCGCATGCTCGTGACGGAGCCGCTCCATCACGAGCCACGGTTGAGCTGTGCTCATGACGGAGCGGTTCCGTCATGGCCCCGCCCGCTCATTGGAACGTCCAGCGCAGGCGCGGAATTCGCGCCGCGCAGGCGCACCGAGCGGGCCATGACGGAACCGCTCCGTCAGGAGCACAGCTCAACCGAGGCTCATGATGGAGCGGCTCCGTCATGAGCATGGAAAAGGTTAAAAAATGTGATTGCTGTTTTCAGCTAAGAGGAGCTTTAGTTATAATTACGACTTTCGGCTCTTGTTTTTCCGTTTTTATTGATTTTTGCACATCAATAGGAAAACAGTGTTTTCCCTGTCTGTATTAATTTTTTGAAAACGGTCAAATACTGAAATTAATTATTTTTTAATTGTCTCTTTATGCTGTTAGTCATGACCTCGAAGACAATAGCTGTTCATATTCACAACACAGAAGGTTAAAAAATAAAAAAGGTTAACATTTCCTAATTAAGTTTAATAGCTGCAGATGTGCATATGTGCTAATACAAAAATGCAATTGATTGCAGGTGGTTGTGTTGTTGTATTCTGTTTATTTTGCTGAGTATACAAATTCCCAGGTATTAAAGAGTGGCTGTACATTTAGCACATAAATAAATGTCAAAATATACTACGTGCAATTTAAGGTTTTCAACACCTAAAAAGGAAATATGGATTAATAAAAATAACATCAGAAATGTAAATGAATATAGAGGAATGTGTCAATAAAAAAATGAGAAATTTGGGAGCCTCAATTATAGTTGAGATGTATGCAATACCTCACTCTGCCTCCCATGGGTTTGGTAGAAGGTCACAGGGACCAACCCATTCCACTGCAGAGCTCCCACAATTAGATTGTGTACTACATACTTGTTAAATAACAGTAGTTAAACACGAATCTGTTTCTGTTGTGCAGCAAGAAACCAAAATTATATGTTAGTCTAAAGTTTCATCCTTGCACAACTGCATTTTGTTTTGCATTCATTTTATATGAGCCTACATTGTTTATTAGATAAAGGCAAGATCTCCTCCGCACCCTATTTTTTTCTGAAGCAATTTTTGTCCTTCCAGTTTTGACAAGCTGCTGATAGGGCAAGGACCATATACTAAGACTGCAGGCCTATGTGAGGTACTGTTTCTTTGTTACTAAAGAGCACCTCCCTCAGATGGTTTCACCCGGCACGAGACCATCTCGTGGGCAGACTATGCAGTGAATGTGGTTTCTGCACATTGCATCCATTCTTTGCCAAGTTCACGAGAATTCGGAGGCGTGGGTACCCTGGGGCCGGTCTCCTCTGCGGTTTGAGGTTGTGAATGGGCCGGTTGATCAGCCCGTACTGAAATAACGCGTTGCGGCTGAAGCTCCCACTCTTTCACAGTAAGAGAAATGCCCAGTGGCGTATGATTGAAAAGGATCAATTGTCTGATCAGGTTCTGTGGATCTAGTGACGATACTGGGATGGTGCTGGCTGTGTGTGAAGATTCCCTGAAGAGGGCAGGAGTAGTAATGGCCAATCACAAATCACCTGACTGGATCACGAGCTCTACCTGTCACCAGGCTACCAATCACGGCGTTTATCTTGAAGTCACATGGCGAACCTATGATTTTATTTATTTTTTATTTATTTAATGCGATTTTATATAGCGCGAACATTACCCAAAGCTTTATAAAAGAACCAGTTGCGTTACATAAGGACTTTGGATTACACAAGTTATGTAAGAGATACAAACAGGAAAAATTTGCAAATGTACAAGTTGTAAAGTCACACAATGAAGAGATACAAACAGAAAAAATTTGCAAATGTACAAGTTGTAAAGTCACTCAAGGAAGAGACAGTAAGTACAAAGGTCTACTACAGACACTAGTGGTTAGAGTTATACATATCCATATATATACAAATAGTAAATGTACTCATGATTACATTTTACCAGCGATTAGGCTTGGACAATTAAATATTACATATTTACAGAGCGAATGGAGAAATAAAACATCAAAAGGGGTAGAGAGAGGTGAGGGGGGAGAAGAGTCAGAGGCTGAGATTATCGAGAGGGGGACCTGAGGGGGAGAAAGAGATAAGGCAGGATAGTGCCCCTGCCTTGTTGTGACTAGCCGCTGTGTTTGGCCTGTGCTGTGCCACCTCCCCAGAGCAAGACTTATGTTCTGTCAACATGTGACTGGACCAGGGCGGCTGCCCCGCCACAGTGTGACCCGAGCATGACCTCGGTTCCGTCAGCATGTGACCAAAACACCACCTCTGCCCTTGGCGCTGTGAGGAGAGCGTGACCTCTCTTCTGCAGCAGGTGACCGGAGCACAACCTCTGCCCTTTCACCCTGTGATCCACATCATGTGACGCAATTGTACACTGCCCTTTACCAAGTGTTCAGAGCGTCACATCTGGTGAAGGCCTTTTGTCCTGAGAAAGTGTTTCCTGCTCCATGTTACCGAGTGCACCACTGCTCTCTGCCCTGACCATGTCTGAGGGCACACCCCCCCCCCCCCCCCCCCCGCCCCCACCACCACCACCACCCCACCCAGAGCAAAACCACCAAGGACTGGAGATTAGTCTCAGTCTGTTTCTTTGAAGAAGGGTTTGAATCTGATGCTGTTCCATTAGTGATGTGCATTGTGGGTCATATTTATCAAAAGGTCACGCAACGAAGGGCAGCAAGCAAAGGTGCTGTGTTGCGTGACAAGAGAGAGCTGAAAAGCGTCATATTTACTGAGATATGGTGCGCTTCAGCTCTCTCCCGGCGCTGGCGCACTTGCATCTGCCTCGCACCAATGCATGCACCCTTGCACAATGAGGCCAGCGTGCCTGTGTTACGGGAAGGGTTGCTTTTATACAGGAAGGGATCCCTTCCTGCACTAAAACAATCCAAAGAGCCATATTCCCCTTTCTATGCGTGATGTATTCTGTATCACACTTTGAATGAGGAGGTAATGAGCAGAAATAAACATATTGGTCCTTGTTATGCCTCTCTGTGTTTAGGTGTACCAATTTCACTTTACAAACTGTAGTAAATCTGGAATTGCATGAAATCCATTGGATGATGCACACGATCTCCTACTAGTAAGAAATGCAATGTAGTGCAAGCTGCCGCGTAACGTGGCATTTCTTTACCAAGCCACGGAAGGCCACGCAAATCATGCCTTGCGTGGCTTTGTATATCCAAAATACGTTTTTGCATTGCCCTGCACGACATGAACCACAAGCATGACAACATCTCCTCCAATCAAATACAAAAGTAAGTGCCTTCTATCAGTCAATACAACGGTAAGCTTTCTTTAACCTATCATACATTAAAGTATGAAAGGCACTAATTATATTTTAAAGTCATAAGAGCCATCGCCAATGATTTATACAAATATTCATATTTTGTTTATGAGTGACAGACAATTGGAGTATCATGAATCATAAATAATTAATGACATATCACAAGACATTAAAATGCATCCTAACCTCACAAGCAGGAACTCGTCTCAATCACCACAGTTCTTACTGGTGTAAAAAGAAGAAATCCGTGAACCAGAGCTGGACATCAATTAATTAATTTATTTATTTACCTGTTCAGGAATTTCACCAAGTGCTGAATACACCACCGTGCCGCCACTATTCAACACACTTAATCACAGAATCCAAGGACAGACTTTGTTGAGAGGGCTAGAATCCTGAGCGGACTCGGTCAGGTGCACCTGCTTGGTATTGCTCTGTCACATGCTGATTCTAACCATAACATCAATAAGCTTACAAACTGAGGCAACGGCACAAATCATGGTAAAATCTTCAGGTATTCAGTAGTTGGAGGCACAGGATGACCTACTGGCGTTTCAGCACACAACAGAAGTAAAGGCTGCCTTCTTCAGGATTTAAATTGTAGCTCGAATGATGAAAAGTAGCAAACCAATGCTGTTCTTTAATTAAACCTGAGCCACCCAGAGTGTGTCCAGGCCATAGCAAACCTTGGTCTCATATTACAGCAATTATTCACACAATATTTGGAGCTTCTCCTGGAGCATACAGAACTCAGAATGTGCACATGTGAATTTGAGTCCCTTTCTCTAACCCTCAACTCCTGCATCCAACATACCAGATGCAGAGGTCACTCTTCCTACCTAGCAGTGCAGAAATGGAATAAGCTACCCTTTAATCTTCGGACCTCCCTATCTCCACCATAGTTCCGAAAGTCCCTGAAGACATAGCTATTCGGCTAATCAGCTGGACCCTGCCAGTGCCTGGATACCTTCCCGGGTGACAAGTAGCACTCTACAAGAATACTGATTGATTGATTGACATGTGCAGACTTTGGGCGAACACTCCAGTGGCAAAGTGAGCAAGGGACCCACGTCTGAGCATACCCTGCCAACTTAGGGCAAACTTTGGATCAGAGCATCTCCTATCATATGTGCTCTGATTTACGTTTGTCTGCATCTGCGTCAGTACTCTGCTCTTTCCTGAGGTGTCTTTTACGGAGTGGCTGTGGGTATTCTTTTTGTTTGTTTTATGTGTGTCAGATAGGAATGCTCAGCCTGCCAGGAGACCAAACTAACAACATTTTCTTCTTGGTGTGGGTGGTGGAGTAAATGCATGCCTGATTGTACCTGGTTTCTGTTTTTTATCTACTTGGATCTACAATAAACCTGTTCTGCGTGTGACTGCCTGGTTTCAGTCTCCCGTTTCCTCATACCGACTCATATTGTTACAATATGTTCTGCCAAGCTTTGATTTGACACACTCTGACTATAGATGGCAGTTAACTGGTAAAGAGGTTAAAAAAAACCCATTAAGCTCAGTATTTTTTTCTGTTGCACCCAAGTGGCAAGTGAGACGTCTAGTTCACTGTTGTCATATTTTCAGAGGGCCACTGGAGTTTGTTTGTGCGGATTCTGTTGTGCTTGCTTCTCTCCCCACTTTGAATTGAATTGTGATCTGAGATCCCTTCCTGCTTGATTTCTTCTGCTCAATGGTTTTTCGTTTTCCTCGTTATGCTTACCTTTTCCATGCCTTCAGCTCGCCACGTAGTGCCACCTTTCTGCATCCTTCTATTGTTCATCATCCTGCTCTCTAGTAGTTGTTAGACCAGATCCAACATGTTGATATAATTTGTTCTTATAGTTGAAAGACCAAGCCAGTACCCTAATCCGCCCTTATTGCCTCATGCCTGTATTCAAAGTTTAGGGTTGTTTCCAGTAATCAGTGTATTGGTTACAGTTTTTTTGCTTCTGTGGAAGTTGGTGGGAAAGGACCTGGCGTCATGTGGCTCTTGACACTAGCAGTGCCCTGCCTCCAATGCCCAGAATCTTGCCCTGCCATGGACATGAATCATTCTGCTGGTATTGGGGTTCTCCCGTAGACTAGAGACAATGAAATTGGGGGTGCATGTTCTAGTCTGATCCAGTGGTTGTATGTATTTCTTTTGACCTTTGTGGGGGTTTCTCCGAATGTGATGCCTTCTGGCATAAGTGGAGGAAGCAGGGTGAGTTTTTTTTTTTACCTTGCACAAGTGACCCAGGATGGATGGCTGTTTTTGATCCTAGAGGCAGCACCATGCTTCCCATGCTAGCATAGTTGGTATTCCCAATCCTTCATTGCTACATTTTTTGCTACCTCTTCATGTTGGATACTTCTTATGTCATAGAAGACAGTGTGAGCGGTGACTTATTGTATTGCATATTCTCTGGTTTGCTCACTTAACCTGATGTGCTTGTCGCTGCTGCTTTCTGATCCTAGTTTTCCATTGTACCGTTACTTCTGGCTGCAGCCCGGGCTTCTCATGCCCTGCCATTTTCCGCATTGTAGTTTCTGTAAAGAAATTACAGGTGTAAAGCTTCAGCCTTTTCTCATCTTCTGAAGCCCAGTAACTCCAAGCAAGAAGATTTTGGTTCCCTTCCGATAACCCTGGTCGGAACGTATGAATATGCAAAGACTTTGAAGCGAACCTGTGCAGCTAAATGTTTTAGCACACCAAAAGGGTCTTATATCTCGGTTGATTTTTTGCTGTTTTTTTGCACTACTCTTCGACCCCTCTTCTGTTGTCCATAGTACATTCAGGACAGACAATATGGCTTCTGGGAAAGTCTCACTTTTTAAGGTTAGTAAAAGGACCGTCCCCTCTGAACCTAATGAAGAAACTACACTAAATGACTGGGGCCCTCAGCGCTTCAAAATTCTTATGCTCGAAGTAGGCACACCTTTAGGAGATCAATATAACAAATGGTAAACGCGTCCCTTGTATGGCTTCCAGGTAGGAAACCCCCATATCCTATATATGGGCTGCTACCCTTGTCCATGGATACTTCTATGTCCCATTCATCAGAAGGACCTAAGGGATATTTATAAAAATATATGGGATGACCTCACATACCCCGCTGGGTGTCATGCTTCATCATCCGTCATCCTGCGCTCGCCAAAGAATCCTCTAATGGCTGACGGGCCCTCGCTTACTTAGACTGTGTGTATAATGAAAAAGAAGGGGGCAAGGTGTCTAAATGTGATGTAAAATTCCTGGTCACCAACCCTATGATTCGTGCCTGATTGTGTCCCGGGGGACCGCAGAGTGCGTTGTGCTAAAGAAGCACTCTAGTAGGTCCCTGCTTGTGCCCCAGGGGCACTATAAAGAGCACGCAATGTCAAACATGTTTGAAGTTTCTGAATATCCCGCACTTGCCTCAGGTAAAAAAAAAACGTGCATGTGGGCTGGTGATAATAAGACACAAACAACGGAAGTGGGGGGGGGGGAGAGAAGGCTCGGACAGCGGGAGGGGTGGCACGGGACCAAAGTAGTGCTCAGGAAACATGCAGTAAAGGAGTCAATAGCCGTGGAAGGAGACATGGCCGTCATAAGGCGGGACTAGCAGCCTCTAAACCAATCAGAAGGCAGCACTTCAAAAGGAAAAAGCCATAAGCCAATGAAAAAGTGGATGGAGGAGTGGGCGGGGCTTCCCTCACCTATAGTGTATACTGCATGCTTCGCAAAGCGTTCAGCCCATGCGCTGCACTGCTAGGCGAGCCCTAAAAATGGGATGTTTAAGACATCATTATGTTTCAGCCTTTTTCATGGCCCTACAATGGAGTTCAGGGCTTTCTTCAGGCCCCAAATCCTGCTTTCCCTAAAGTGTGTCCCTGTCCGTACATAGCTTTCCCATAGTTAAGGTAAAGGCTCGTGTGAATGCATGTGATGTATGCAGTTTCACAACTTCTCCGCAAGTGTTCAGCATGAGTGCATTGGAGTGAGATTTCACAAATGTACTTTTTATATTTGCAGTTTCCACATGCACTTGCAGTGCTCACAGGATTGGCCCAGCATGTTTTATCACAGACTGCTAACTTTTGGAAGACCTCTGTGATTTGTCTTTGCACATCCCATTTCGTTATGTATTGTTAGTTTTTCTGTCTAAAAGTCTGCATTTAATTTTTATATTTATGTTTTATGCCTCGTATTCTAGGACCATATGAAAGCAAAATAACAAGCACACTGTTGCTCTGTGCAGAGCATTACAACTGGTATTGCATGTGTACATGTGCTAGCTGTATGTGTGTGTGTGTATGTACAGATGGGACACAACATAGGGAAAGCAGGATTCTGGTCCTGGAGAAAACACTTTACCATGCTGTAGGGTCACAAAAAGGGCTGAAACATGTCAAATTAAATGGTTGTAAAGCACATAATGATGTCTTATACATCCCATTTTTTGTTTTAATCTCCCCCTCACCACCAGCCTAATAATGTGCACATTTCCTTTGTGTAGGGGAGTGGGATTTTTACATCTTTTTTTGATCCCTTGCTCTCTTCTTTATCCCTGTAAGCCCCCTCAACCGAAGCGAGGGCCTACTCGCCATTAGAGAATTATTTGGGAACCACTGCATGACTGATGATGAAGCATGACACCCAGGGGAGTTTGCAAGGTCATTGCATATATTTTTATAAATATTCATTAGGTCCTTCTGACATGATTGGGACATAGAAGTATCCAGGAACAAAGGTAGCAGCCCATATATAGGGTACAGGAGATTCCTACCTGGAAGCCATACAAGGCACTGGTGATATTGATATTTATCAAGGAGAGCACCATAGTGCACTTTAGGAGAGACATTTTACTAAAAAACAATAACACAAATATGAGGCGGTCCTTCTTTACAAAGGCAGAAACCTAGACAGACAGCAATAAATTCCCTAGAAAGATGTATTCTGTTATGATGGACACAAAGCGCCCAACACTAGTCCAAAGGAGATCTGTGCTTGTTCATGGTGCAAGGAATGATACACTAAATACAACATCAAACAAGAAAAAAATGGCGCTTAATTGGGACATCCACTGAATGATTTTTCAAAACACCTGCTGACATTACCAAATAAAGAAACATTTCAGAATGCCTAGTGTTGGTGATTGTGAGACATGCAACGCTGGACAAAGAGAAGGGTTTCTTCATCTCTCCAATGGATGGCCCTTTTAAGCAACATCGGCATATGGAATTATAGATAGGTAAAAGTGAATAACAGGGATGTTTTGAACGGATCGATTCTAAATGGCATTAACTAGACAACAATAATGCAGCTCGAATTATCTACTCAGAACCCAGAGGTGAAAAACATCCCACTATTCACTGTTACCCATATGTAATGTATGTATTGGGTGACCTGTCAGACCATCTGCACCTACTTTCATCTGCTGTTCAGGGTTAGATGAGCTGTAGGGGACCCATACACAATATGGCCTAAGCTGCCTCAGTCTCATACCCCGTGTTATGCCTGGTGTCCTGCCCTGGTGTCCTGCCATTCACACCGACCTGCCATTCACACCGACCAACCTCTGACCATCACTCCTGCCCCGCCTAAAAAACCCTGGCTCCCCGATACCCCAAGCATTATCTCCTGCTCTCCCAAATATAAAATACATATCTGGTGTACTGATACCCAGCCTCACTGCCCTCTGCATTTACCACCCCCTCCCCACCCAAATTTGGGGGAAAACATCTTGGGTCCTGCCACCCACACACACACCATGGTCTCTTCAATCTGCCCTTCACCCACCCAAATATATAAAAATAATAACTGGACTTCAGCCACCCACTGACTGCCCTCTCTGCCTCCTGCCCTCCCACCAGAATATACTTTCTTTGTACTCCATCCGAACAGAGAGCCACTTCTACACGGACAGGCTGATGGAGAGCCCTGTCAGAGCAGCCTTGAATTTCTTTATGATATCACAACAGTGGGAAAGAACTTTTGTTTCTCACTGTTGCAGCATCATTCCAGTGAACAGCCAGATTTAGAATCTGATAATCACATTAGTAGCTTTTACTAAGAACCATCCTTTACATAGAATTATTGATGGCCACCTGCGAATAACGACGGTGTTTGCAGCAAGGGGGCTCTAAGTGAGGTCATATAAGACAAGAGTGAAGCTGAGTTGTCTGATGCCACTCAGACCAGAGGTGTAAAACAGCCATGGTATTCATGTTTTACCCTTCTGTGCTCTCCATCAGGGCAGAGAGTCAGTGCCATACTGACGGGCTCTCAGAGCAGTGTAATGTACCATCTGTGTGGAAACAAGTTTTGTTTCCAATTTCAGGTCATTCATAGCTGTGAATAACCAGATTTAGAATCCAGCATTCACAATACAGGTCTGTGTGAGAGCTATACTGAACATATAGAATTATAGATGGGTGACGGTGACCAACAGGGATGTTTTCACTGAGGGGTTATGAGTGACGTCAAATAAATAATGTGAGCAAAACTGAAGGTATCGATGATGTCACTTAAACCCCCAAAATGATAACACCCTGAACCACTAGGTGAAAATCATCCCCTTCACTCACTTTTTACCCGTCTAAAATCTTGAGTTATGCTTGGCCCCCAAAGTTACCTACCCCTGTTTCCAACAGCTGTACAGGTGCAGAAGAGTAATTCATAACACTGTCTCTCCTCCCTGTCCCAAATATAAAAGAGAAAATCCTGACCTCCTGCTTCTAATCTCCACGATGCGTCTTGCGTTGCCCTCCTTCCTAAAACTCTGGTACAGCCAGCATTGAACTGACCAGAAATGATGTCCAATCCGAGGGCAGATCAACCATGGAGGTGTCGTAATGATGGAATTGCCACATTATCCATCATCTACTGCGTAATCTGTAGATTTCAACAACAAAAAATGTGTTTCTAGCTCAAAAGGGGAAAAAGTTACTAGAACGTGGCGACATGTGCTCCGGCACAGTGGTAGGTCCTTCACAAAAGTTGAATGGTCATCTTTCAGTTACTTATTGCTATGTTTGTGTATTAAACTGGTACTTATGAGTATTACCATGAGTAAAAATGACAAAATAATGAATAAATACTAAAACAAAATATAGCGCATTATGCTCATGAACACTGAAATTATGCGATTGTGCGGCAATGACAGTTTTCACATAATTATGGATCTGCCGCATTTGCCATATAACCAATAGTCAAAACACTGCTGCATAATTTGCAGATTTTAGCCCGGCCAAAAACGTTTCTACCTCCAATGGATCAAAATTGTAAAAAATCCTGCCGTGCAGTGAAAGGCCCTTTCCCAAGGTTGACAGGACACATTTCTGTTGCTTATTATGTTTAGGTGTGTAAATGGTACCTATGCCCAGACAGTGGCAATACGTGTAAAAATAACAAAATAATGGAGTCATGCCGTCAAAAAATGTGCCGCATATTTTGCCTTTTCTTGCCCCATATTTTGCCTTTTCTTGCCGCATAATTTAGCCAACCCTGCCGCATAATTTGCCCCTCTCCTGTTGCATAATTCCAGCGGTCCCAATTATGTATGCTGCATCATTTGCATTTTCTTGCCACATAACGAAGTCAATCCTGCCGCATAATTCCAGCGGTCCATCTTTAATCCCTATGGCATAACCTCGGTTCGAACACCTCCTGGAGGACAAGGAAGCAGCAGGAGGGCGACAATCAGGGCATTGATTGTGTCGCACCCTGCCCCATCCAGGGTGTCAATAAACTCCGCCCGTCACGCTTCCTTATTCGGCCGGTGCAGCAGAGCTGTCACTCTCTGTGGGTGTCACTGGCCCGTGGCCAGCCGGTCCCCCGCCCCACCCTCCCACCCCCATGGAAAGATGGTCGCGCCGCGTCACACCTGACTCCGTGCCAAGAAACAGACACCAGGTGCTTGAAAGAACCTGAAGTGTTTAGTCCCCGAACAATGCGCCGTAATCAGAGATTTCCAACTCGCCTTCCTCGCGGTTATTGCAGCAAGTTGCGGGGTATGGTTACCAGAGGTAAGAGCGATCCTTATCGGCCGCAGCTGCGGGCAGCCGGGCGAGGTAACGTAAGCCCACAATTAACGGGCAGGCGTGTCATATTCTCCGGCGAGGGATATTCTAGCTAAACGGGGCGCACAATGAGAGAGCAGCTGACGGGCGCGCGCGCCGTGGCGAAATGTGATTTACCTGCAGACACAATTATCTCTCGCGCACGGGCCGCTGGGGAAAGGATGCAGGCCCGCCGGGCTTTGGGGTTTTCTAATGAGCAGGCCGCCGAGAGAAGCCCGGGCAAGGATATGCAAATGAGCGCCGTGCAAATCGGAATGTGAAGGCGAGGTGAATGTCTGCGTGCAGCAGCCATCTGGACCGGGCCCGTGCGCACGCGGCCTCCCAGAGCGAGGCTGGCAGGCCTGCTGCCTCCCTCCAGCAAATGGCGGCCGACCTCGCTGCTGATTGGCTGACTCATCATACAGGGTTAGGTGCCAGTCGGGGCCTTGCAGCACCCTAGGGGTATGTTCGATTTTTTTTTCATTTGCAGTTTTATATAGCGCGAAGCTGGTGGCCCAAAGGCATTAGAGCCCTTTACGTTAGTACTAGGCTACATTAGACAAGATTTTAATTTTTTTTTAAATTTCCAATCTTGTTTGATTTTCACGTAACTACAATTCTGATATTTTGGCATATTTTCGTTAACATCATATTTTCGTTAATATAAAAAACTAGCCTGTGTCTAATAGAGATGGGTAACTCAAATTAACAGCAGGGGCTTAGTTTCATAGGGGAGTGTTTGGGGTGTTACACCCCTTATTAAATGTATTTTCAGATGAATAGTTGGCTACAGGGGCTTTCAGTCGAGTATTGTGAGGTGTCTGTCAGATTTCACCTGGGACTTATGCCTGCATACACTGACAAAAACCCACAGCCTCTCTCGCTCATCTGTTTTAAAAGCCCTAAAAAATGTTTATCTTGTAGAATATTGTGGCGCTCTCATTAAGTACCTCTATTAATCCGTATTTCTCTCCCTTTCCGCTGCCTCTTAAGCCCCACTCATGTGCGCTGCTTGTCATATAATGTATGTTAACATTATATGTGCCAGCGTGATGGTTGGGAAATCTAATGCTCAGACCCCCCCCCCCCCCCCCCCAATCTTTCTGACCAACCCACGCTCCTGAGCCAGAGCCGAGCAGAGGGTCTGGCTTGGCTCTTAGAGACCGTGCATGAGCCGATCCCTGAAAAAGGTTGCTGAAGGCCAAGTTTGTCACGAGCAGGGCTCGAGTCTGGGTACCACGCGGGTGGACAGCGTCCCCCCACTTAAAACAGCTCGACTTCACTCTTTGGCCTCTCTGTGACGAGGACCTCCGCACCTTTCGTGACATCACTTCCTGTTGTGACGTCACTTCCGGTGACAGCGTCCCCCCACTTCTTTTTTTACGACTTGTGCCCTGGTCACGAAAGAAAGGATATATTTCTTTGGAGGAGTCTTGCTCCACAGACAGATATACTACAATACTACAATCCCCTAATTGCAGAAAAGTTCCATAGTAGAAACCCTCTTCATCCCCAGGGCCATCCTTTAGGAGAGAGGTATCCCGAAGCCCATGGGCTCCATCAGACCTCTGATGGATGCCACACATTCCTCCTTTTCAAAAGTTTTGAACTGGTAACCAAATCGTGCAAGAGAAGCCCCTCGATACAATACTGTGCCTAATAGCCTCCCCGCTCCTCCCCACCCCTTCCCATCCACTGCAACAAAAGCTGAAGCTCCATGCCAGCCAATTATTAGAAATCTCGTGTTATGCGAGTGAAGTCTGTGATCTAACGATAGACAATAACCAGAAGGAATAGGGTCCTACTTTCCAAACTAGGGTGGTCACATAGCTCGAAGTAGTCCATGTCTATAAATGGTTACCACATGTGCGCAGAATCTGCCCTGCCGAGGCCGAAGAGCAGAGCGTTGGACGTCCCGTCTGCTGCCCATGTCCACTGCCACGTGTATATTCTGGTGTTGTATTAGGAAAGGGGGCTTTTAGCACCCTATGTGTATTCCAGCTCTACCAGTAGTGAACAGAATAGACTCCTGAAATAATTATGAAGCTAACAAAATTACTTTAATTAAAATTGGAAGTTGGACATCAACTCAATTCTGGTAGAATCTCTTCCCTAAAACACCAAACACAGAAATAACTTGCCCACCAGACAGCAAGACAGGTCTCTCAGAGGAAAGATACAAAGAACTCTCCGAATGACACGTTTGCTGTTGATTTGTGTTTGGTGGTTGAGCAAGAGTGTGTATCATCTTCATGTTTTTAATTATTCCAGCAATTAGGAATCAAATGTGTGCTCCAAGTGATGTAACTAGATAGAGATACTGTAACAAGGGTATCCCATACCAAAGAAAATTACGTTACAATGTAGTTAATTTCTACACCTATAGTTGTTCTTATAATAGTTATTAATACTGTTTGGTAATTATTTATTTTTGCACTTATTCAGTGTATGTATCAACTTCTTTTCTGATCGATTGTTTTAGGGTTTTCCAGAAGGTTTTGAATTCAATTTACTAAATATGTTGTACCTTCATTCTACTCAGATAACACATTTCCTATGAAATAGAGGGGAAACACTGATCTTTTAAGTTTTATTTTATAAATATACATTATTTGCTTAGTAGGCTTTGTTTCTCTGTTGTTGTTCCCTTGTTTGTGTTTTAATATAGCATTTATTTTGAAAAAAACTACTTAACGTTCATAGGAACTGGAAGGCTGGTGTACGAGATGGGCATTTGTTTCACATCAAGCAAACTATTATTATAAGAGGCAAAATGGCACATTTAAGGACAAGCATCTCCAACCCAGCAATGGCTGTCCTGTACCTCTGAGTAACCATAGTAAGCCGCAGGAATAGATAACAAGCATTTTCAATGTAATAGGTCTCACATTTGCAAGAGTTTAAGCTATGGGCATTGTAAATGACAATGCCTTTTTTAAATATGTTTTGATAATTAACATATAAATAAAAAGGCATTGTCATTTACAATGCCAATAGCTCAAACTCTTGTAGATGCGAGACCTATTGTATTTCAAAGAAGCGGCCACTATTGTCCCAGGCTGCTTGGAAGTTGAAAGTGCCCATGGCGTGCTGAATGTTACAGGAAAGCATGTCATGCCTGGAGTAGGAGAAACTCAAAGAAAATAGTGCTTACAGACTAAATAAGACATACCGTGTAACAACAGAAGTAAAAGGGGCAGTCCTCATGGGAGGTTACAAATGAAGGCAAGGCGGTACTAAGAATGGACTAACAAGCCTATCAACGAATCGTAAGCCAGCATTTACAAAGGACGGTGACACAAGCCAATGAAAAATATGGGCGGAGTGGGCATAGCTTCAATTCCATACTAGAATACAGCATGCCTCGCAGAGCAGCGCATTCGCTGCCCAGCCTCGAAGTAAAAACTGAAGTCCCAGTCCAGTGACATAGAACTGAACAAACACAGCCTTAAACCTGGGTCCACATTACCAGGGGGAACCCATAGCTCAGTTCTATTGTCCTGGAAGGTCAGGGCAGCTAATGGTCCAGCGATACAAGACTACCTTATCCTTCCTTCTCTTCAAGGTTGGTAAACTGAGTACCATAATATTGGGTGATAGTAACTGGAACAGTTCACATGTTTGAGAGAAAACAGCGGTGTGGTATGAAGTGTTGTATACTAATATTTACCACAACAACATTAATATTAGTGATTACAATAACGTCAACAACAACAATACTAATTACAATAATAATTCTAAATAATCTCAGTAGTAGTATCAATTATTATTAGTATGTATAACCTCTTGCTTTTGAAGAAAAGCAGTTTTCAGTTTTAACACCAATTCATTTAATGTGACGTTTGTTGTGTCTGTTGCCAATTCTTCAATACTTCATATATATATATATATATATATATATATATATATATATATATATATATATATATTCACACACAAGAGTTGCCCCCTCGGAGAAGCCACACAAGGTAGGTATACTTTTCGTTTTATTTTCGGAAGTTACAGCACAGCTGGTGTGACTCTGCATTAAAAGTTTTTCCAAATCGCCGACGCGTTTCGTGCTACACGCACTTTCTCATAGGCAAGTCTTATTTGAACATCGCAAAGCAAGGTGTGCACTTTTTATTTCAATTCTGATTCCCGCCCCATTGGGCGTCGCCTCCTCGCAGAGCCTCATGGTCTCAGTAGTGCACATTAGTAATCCTCTAGTGAGTTGCAGATTGCGTTGTTACCATTGTAGACTAATAAAGCCCAAGTGGGTATGCCAAAGTGTCCAATTCACATTGCGCTGTATTTTAACCACCTTCCAAAACGACCTCCTTTCCCAACGCGGTGATTGTCTGTAAATAACACCACAGGACCGCTTTCATGCAGCAGGGCTTCTCCACGGCCGGACCAGCCGTCAATTTTATTCACACACAAGAGTTGCCCCCTCGGAGAAGCCACACAAGGTAGGTATACTTTTCGTTTTATTTTCGGAAGTTACAGCACAGCTGGTGTGACACTCTGCATTAAAAGTTTTTCCAAATCGCCGACGCGTTTCGTGCTACACGCACTTTCTCATAGGCAAGTCTTATTTGAACATCGCAAAGCAAGGTGTGCACTTTTTATTTCAATTCTGATTCCCGCCCCAATGGGCGTCGCCTCCTCGCAGAGCCTCATGGTCTCAGTAGTGCACATTAGTAATCTTCTAATGAGTTGCAGATTGCGTTGTTACCATTGTAGACTTATAAAGCCCAAGTGGGTATGCCAAAGTGTCCAACTCACATTGCGCTGTATTTTAACCACCTTCCAAAACGACCTCCTTTCCCAACGCGGTGATTGTCTGTAAATAACACCACAGGACCGCTTTCATGCAGCAGGGCTTCTCCAAGGCCGGACCAGCCGTCAATTTTATTCACACACAAGAGTTGCCCCCTTGGAGAAGCCACACAAGGTAGGTATACTTTTCGTTTTATTTTCGGAAGTTACAGCACAGCTGGTGTGACACTCTGCATTAAAAGTTTTTCCAAATCGCCAACGCGTTTCGTGCTACACGCACTTTCTCATAGGCAAGTCTTATTTGAACATCGCAAAGCAAAGTGTGCACTTTTTATTTCAATTCTGATACCCGCCCCAATGGGCGTCGCCTCCTCGCAGAGCCTCATGGTCTCAGTAGTGCACATTAGTAATCCTCTAGTGAGTTGCAGATTGCGTTGTTACCGATGTAGACTAATAAAGCCCAAGTGGGTATGCCAAAGTGTCCAACTCACATTGCGCTGTATTTTAACCACCTTCCAAAACGACCTCCTTTCCCAACGCGGTGATTGTCTGTAAAAAACACCACAGGACCGCTTTCATGCAGCAGGGCTTCTCCACGGCCGGACCAGCCGTCAATTTTATTCACACACAAGAGTTGCCCCCTCGGAGAAGCCACACAAGGTAGGTATACTTTTCGTTTTATTTTTGGAAGTTACAGCACAGCTGGAGTGACACTCTGCATTAAAAGTTTTTCCAAATCGCCGACGCGTTTCGTGCTACACACACTTTCTCATAGGCAAGTCTTATTTGAACATCGCAAAGCAAGGTGTGCACTTTTTATTACAATTCTGATTCCCGCCCCAATGGGCGTCGCCTCCTCGCAGAGTCTCATGGTCTCAGTAGTGCACATTAGTAATCCTCTAGTGAGTTGCAGATTGCGTTGTTACCATTGTAGACTAATAAAGCCCAAGTGGGTATGCCAAAGTGTCCAACTCACATTGCGCTGTATTTTAACCACCTTCCAAAACGACCTCCTTTCCCAACGCTGTGATTGTCTGTAAATAACACCACAGGACCGCTTTCATGCAGCAGGGCTTCTCCACGGCCAGACCAGCCGTCATTTTTATTCACACACAAGAGTTGCCCCCTCGGAGAAGCCACACAAGGTAGGTATACTTTTCGTTTTATTTTCGGAAGTTACAGCACAGCTGGTGTGACACTCTGCATTAAAAGTTTTTCCAAATCGCCGACGCGTTTCGTGCTACACGCACTTTCTCATAGGCAAGTCTTATTTGAACATCGCAAAGCAAGGTGTGCACTTTTTATTTCAATTCTGATTCCCGCCCCAATGGGCGTCGCCTCCTCGCAGAGCCTCATGGTCTCAGTAGTGCACATTAGTAATCTTCTAATGAGTTGCAGATTGCGTTGTTACCATTGTAGACTTATAAAGCCCAAGTGGGTATGCCAAAGTGTCCAACTCACATTGCGCTGTATTTTAACCACCTTCCAAAACGACCTCCTTTCCCAACGCGGTGATTGTCTGTAAATAACACCACAGGACCGCTTTCATGCAGCAGGGCTTCTCCAAGGCCGGACCAGCCGTCAATTTTATTCACACACAAGAGTTGCCCCCTTGGAGAAGCCACACAAGGTAGGTATACTTTTCGTTTTATTTTCGGAAGTTACAGCACAGCTGGTGTGACACTCTGCATTAAAAGTTTTTCCAAATCGCCAACGCGTTTCGTGCTACACGCACTTTCTCATAGGCAAGTCTTATTTGAACATCGCAAAGCAAAGTGTGCACTTTTTATTTCAATTCTGATACCCGCCCCAATGGGCGTCGCCTCCTCGCAGAGCCTCATGGTCTCAGTAGTGCACATTAGTAATCCTCTAGTGAGTTGCAGATTGCGTTGTTACCGATGTAGACTAATAAAGCCCAAGTGGGTATGCCAAAGTGTCCAACTCACATTGCGCTGTATTTTAACCACCTTCCAAAACGACCTCCTTTCCCAACGCGGTGATTGTCTGTAAAAAACACCACAGGACCGCTTTCATGCAGCAGGGCTTCTCCACGGCCGGACCAGCCGTCATTTTTATTCACACACAAGAGTTGCCCCCTCGGAGAAGCCACACAAGGTAGGTATACTTTTCGTTTTATTTTCGGAAGTTACAGCACAGCTGGTGTGATACTCTGCATTAAAAGTTTTTCCAAATCGCCGACGCGTTTCGTGCTACACGCACTTTCTCATAGGCAAGTCTTATTTGAACATCGCAAAGCAAGGTGTGCACTTTTTATTTCAATTCTGATTCCCGCCCCAATGGGCGTCGCCTCCTCGCAGAGCCTCATGGTTTCAGTAGTGCACATTAGTAATCCTCTAGTGAGTTGCAGATTGCGTTGTTACCATTGTAGACTAATAAAGCCCAAGTGGGTATGCCAAAGTGTCCAACTCACATTGCGCTGTATTTTAACCACCTTCCAAAACGACCTCCTTTCCCAACGCGGTGATTGTCTGTAAATAACACCACAGGACCGCTTTCATGCAGCAGGGCTTCTCCACGGCCGGACCAGCCGTCAATTTGCGATGTTCAAATAAGACTTGCCTATGAGAAAGTGCGTGTAGCACGAAACGCGTCGGCGATTTGGAAAAACTTTTAATGCAGAGTGTCACACCAGCTGTGCTGTAACTTCCGAAAATAAAACGAAAAGTACACCTACCTTGTGTGGCTTCTCCGAGGGGGCAACTCTTGTGTGTGAATAAATTTGACGGCTGGTCCGGCCGTGGAGAAGCCCTGCTGCATGAAAGCGGTCCTGTGGTGTTATTTACAGACAATCACCGCGTTGGGAAAGGAGGTCGTTTTGGAAGGTGGTTAAAATACAGCGCAATGTGAGTTGGACACTTTGGCATACCCACTTGGGCTTTATTAGTCTACAATGGTAACAACGCAATCTGCAACTCATTAGAAGATTACTAATGTGCACTACTGAGACCATGAGGCTCTGCGAGGAGGCGACGCCCATTGGGGCGGGAATCAGAATTGAAATAAAAAGTGCACACCTTGCTTTGCGATGTTCAAATAAGACTTGCCTATGAGAAAGTGCGTGTAGCACGAAACGTGTCGGCGATTTGGAAAAACTTTTAATGCAGAGTGTCACACCAGCTGTGCTGTAACTTCCGAAAATAAAATGAAAAGTACACCTACCTTGTGCGGCTTCTCCGAGGGGGCAACTCTTGTGTGTGAATATATATATATATATATATATATATATATATATATATATATATAATCAAAATATGTGATATATGGAAGATTTGGAGTTGAGTGGGATTTCATCACATTCTAACTGGGAGGACCCATCATTTTGTGTTACGCCACTGGCAGGGCAGGACTGGCCATAGTGGGCACCGGGCGTTTCCCCGGAAGGCCGCTAGGATGGGGGACGGTTTTGGGCCCCTGGGGGGCTGTTTTTGTTACTGGGGGTCGGCAATATCAGCCCCCTGTAACAAAATCGGCCGAAACTGGCCCAGCAGCTGAGCAATTTGCCAGGGCCGGTTTCTGTTCCCAGTCCGGCCCTGGCCACTGGCAGTGACCCTGGATATGGTACAGTGTGGTTTGGGCGGATAGAGGCAACAGAGAGCTAATTGGCTGACTACATAAAGAGTTGAAGTGAAAGCCCTGGGATAGCTGTTTTGCCCCTCTCCAGTGGTGGACTACAGCTCTGTGTTTACCCAGGAGGCCTTTTGTGCGCTCTCTATACACCTGCTTCGGCAGTTGGAGAGTTAATACATTTGTTAGTCAAATCCTGGGATGGAGCGGGCGGGGGGAGGGTTGGCCTGGCTAGAAACAGGCACACATACACATATGGACAAAGCGGCAGGTAAATCTCCCTGGCTTATTTAAAGAAAAACCTTGCCTGTCTTGCTGTTGCCACACGCAATACTTCTAAGTGGGCGTACAATAGTCAACAGTGATATCAATGAGTTCAATCGTGCACAGTGGCAAAAATCTCAGACTAACAACAGAATGCTAAATTAAACCCAGGTGTAGGCTCAAACACTGGTCCAAGTTTAGGCCCAGGCAGAGCGGCCCAGAGGATTCCAAGCGCGGTTCTAGGCGTATGCAAAGGAGTTGGCCTGGGTGATGACGCCGGGAGTCCGGCTGCGGTCCTGGAGTGGGTTGGGCTCGCAGCAGGCCCACATTAAGACTCTGGGCACATTAGTGGTTTTAGTACCTGTTACATGTGGAGTAAAGGGTACAGGGGTACAAAGGGCTTGTGACAGCCCAAGACGACCAGGGCCGGTTGTAGGACTGATGGTACTGTAAGCACAGTGGTCAGTCATGTGGCAGCAACTGTTGCTGACTGTGGCTCCCAACCGAGAAGAGCTGTGCAGACATCAGCACATACCACCTGCTCATGCCTCAGGGCAGAAGCAAAGTGCCAGCTGTAGTAAGAGTGCCTCTAACTGCAGTGCAGTGGTGCACACAGCAACAGGCCCAAACACAGGCTCGGGCCTTGTAGACCGCTGCTGAGGGCTATACCAGTTGTTAAAGGCCCTGACCCCAAGTTATCAGCCTGAGCCCGAAGCCCAAGGTAGAATGGCTATAAGGCTAATAAAACATTCCATCCACAGAAGGTAGAATATTCTCAATATAAAAGGTAGAATGACGAACATTTTAGTGTTAGAGCAGAAGGCTAAAACCAGCAATTAAACCCCCGAGCCAATCATTGTCTTCAGTGGAGCTCTCAACATTCCAGTGTTCTAAGATAGCCTTAGAGCATGCCGTGGCAGACTCTATCAGCCATTAGAAGCCCAGAGGGCTCCATTGCTTTCAATGGAGCTCCCAACATTCCAATATTCTAATATTATTTCCAGATGGAGAGCTGCAGGTAGACCTGCAACAGAGGTTGGTGAATATAAACAGCAGCCAGGCCCGCACGCGGGCCAAGAAGGCCCCGGTGACATCGGTGACTGAGTTTGTAGCTGAGTTTGTGGCAAAGAGCGTTGTAGACATTAACAGCATGCAGCAACCCCATACTCTAGCCTAGGAGGTCAAGGTGACATTGGAGACACTGGGAGACATGCGGTTGGACTGGTGGCTGAGACGAGTGCACATATCGGTAGCAGTGGGACAAGGATTGGACATTCCAGGCTCAGGTGATGTTGATGACGCTGGAAGATATGTTGTTCGATTTGTGACTAGTAGACCCATCTGACAGAGGACGCCCAAACCCCTGTTATTGGGCCCAGGAGTGAGTAGGGACAGGTGCGCAAAGCTCACGGCACGCTGCCAGACAGTGAAGGCTGGCAGGCGGTGTAGGCTGGCTTTGTGCCCATGGCAAAGAATCATGCGGCCTTTGTTTGAGCAGGAGGTGTGCAAACAGGACTCAAAGCAGGCAGCAGCTCTTGCTTTGTAAAGAGAAAACAAATCAAGGACTTAACAATTCAGGTAAAATAACCAGTTCCAAAAAGAGCCTCGCCTTAAAATACACACCTACTCAACACCAGAACTGCACCTCCCTACCCAGAGGCACGTGGTGTCACTTGCCCCTCGATTCCTCTTGAAAAACACCGGATTTTAGAATTAACCGATTAGAAATGTTGATGTTTTTTCAAAGGCTGAAGAGAGAAAACATGGAATTGCATTGAATTTGAAGGTTTCCGCCAAGGAATTGGCCATTGCACCTCTGGGATTCAGTTTTCACCACAGGAATTAGGTGAGTGAGTGAAAGAAACTTAGAGGCTTGAATTAGGATGCGTGGCCTGAGTCCTTCAGCAGGTTTCACCCCAGGATGCTTCTACCAGGGAACCAAAGACATCAAAAAAGCATCTCAAGACATTGATGCTAGCAGGATTACAAGTCTTCACCTTTGGGTGTCAGTCGACATCACTTCAAATATTAATAGAATGAAACTCAAAAATTGGAAGATTTTATCCCACTGATTAGTGGACCTTACCTTAGTAGATTTCACAGTGGGAATCGGGAAGTTTCACCACAGGAATTTGAAATCTTGTGCTCTTGCTTTAGACGACTTCAGCAAAGGCACGAAGAGACAGCAACTCTTGCATCATGGGAGTACCCTATTGAGGCAACAATACGTAATTCCAGGGTGCAGTAGAAGTCACCTAAGGTGTTGAAAGACTTTGCTTGGCAGATTAGTCATTCCAACTTTGATCAGGAGATTTTGTAATGATGATGAGGAGATCTCTCCCCAGGGATACGGGGATTTCTCCCCAGGCCAGGAGATATTAATCTTGATCTCAGGGACACCCTTCAAAGGATAATTAGAATTCACCCAAGGAATTAGAATATTATACCTCAGTGATTAGTAGGAATTGTCCCGGGGTTCAGGAGACTCCGCATCTGGGATTTCACCCTGAGGATCATAAGATTTCTCCCGAAGTACTAGTAAACTTTATCACTGCCATTATATCACTTGGGACCAACCACTGGAAGGATCGAAAAATGTAATCTCGGTCATTTTAGAGGTTATGAGCAAGCCTCTCATGACGTCAGGCATCATAAGATATCATCCATGGAATCTGTAGCTGTTTTCTTGTAATCATGCGTCTTGGTCACTGGGATTGTCAGACAGTATCCTGTGGATTTAGAGTTCTCACTTTAGCAAATATGAGAGTTAATCCAAGCATTGATTGATATTACCCAGGAATCCGTAGACGTTACAGTTGGATTAGTCAATGGCATCATAAGATCATATTAAAATACTTGTGTGTTTTCAACTAAGGTTCCTTCGACTAAACCCCAGCAATCATTAAACTTTCCCCCAATTATTCAGAAGCATCATTTGAGTGATAAATATGTGCTGATTAGAGAATTTGAGGTCTTCAATCCTGGCAAAGGAAGACATCACTCAAAGGACCAGGAGCTCCCATCCCAACCATCAGTAAATGCATTTCAAGAATAATGAGACATCATCTGGGAGACCAGAAGATGTCATCCTAGAGACCGATCAGGAGACTTCAGCCCCAGATGAAGAGATTTTACTTTAAAAAGGAGGAAACTAAGGTGGCCAAGAGACATCACTGCATGGATCAGGTGACATCCCACCCATATGCCAGATTGATACACTTATTTTAAACTGCACACGCGGCAGCAGGTGGAATTCTATCCCAAAAGAAGCATCTTTCCTTAAACATCAAAGACAGTACCAGTACGAGCACTCTCCACTCACACACAGTGTGAGCTGCAGTAGTGCAGGATTCCTCAACTGGAATTCAGCATAAAGCAAGAACAACCTAATCTCCCCCGCCACTCTCACACACACAACGTATGGTCTTTTGTAGACTTTTTTGGCCTTGTCAAACCTTTTATCATCTTGTGCAGCCTTGTTCTGTCATGAATTGCGTAGCCTTGGAAAACCATGGTTGGGCTTGCACTCCCTTGTATGGCCATGCTAAGCTTTAAATGATGTCTCGTGGATTTTAAATGTCTTGTATTTGCACAGCATCAGTGCCAAACAACGATACCAATAAAAGTGTATGTTTCTGTAGGCTGTCCACCATTGTTATGGTTTATATCATATTGTGCAGCCTTCCATAATTTTTTGGGGAGTGTCCTTGTTTGACTTTCCGCAGTTTTGAAAAGTTGTGTAGCTCTTTTTGTAGTATTTGTTTATTATATTCTTTTGGCATGTGTGATCTTGCTTGGACTAGTATATCACAGGACAATATCACATTGGTCTTGTTTGTCGTTGTCTGTGTGCTGTGTTTGGCCTTGACGATATTCATGCGTTTGTACAGCTGTTTGTATTCTTGGTTCGGCTCTTATGGTATAGTCAAGTTTATTTGTTTGATTAATAAAAATCTTACAAAAATACATTTTTAAAATATCATCAAGCAGTAAAAAGCTTAAAACACCATGCACATAATTATTCTAGTATTATATCATTTAAAAAAGAAAAACCTAAGTAATGTTTTCCTTAAGGTTTTTGCCAATCACAGATAACATTTTTACAAATGCAGAATTCATTAATACATCATTCGGGTTTAGACATGCCATTAGCGCTTGTCTGCATGTTCTTACTCCTCGAGCATTAAATAATCTCTTAAAGGTAACTTTCCTTTCCACCTCTATTGCAGGACACAGACATAGCAGATGCAAAAGTTCTTCTTGACCACATTTACATAACCTACATATCGTATTGTCCTCAATAGTCTTCCATAGTGGCCGATGGCACAAACCTGTCCAAAGACCAAAACGTACTCCTATAAAAGTTTGTTTACTTTGCTGTGACCAAGGAGTTTCAAGATATTCTTGGACTTGCTTTTTTTTGTATCCATTTATAAGTGGCCATGCGTGCCTTCTTTTTACCAATAATTCTTTGTCTTTTATCAGTGAAAGATGAATAGTCAACTTATTAATTGTTCTTTTGAAACTTTCCTGGGTAATTGTGTTTTCCTAAATTGGTATTATTCCAAATTCTTCTTTTGCTTCATTTAAATATGCCCAAGCTTGCAGTTTCCGGTTGTCTTTTATGGTATGATTTGCTCTTTCATGAGCTTTCAAAGCTTGGTCAAGCCCCAACTGGTCTTGTGAAATCTTTCTGCCTTCTCTGCACTTGTTTGGTTTTGAATGGACCTATTCAGAATAGTACTTCTTCGTATAATATTGTCCAGACTTGTAGCGCCTTATATATTTTTGTATGCCTTATATGGCCTAGTGTAGACTTTGTATGGTACTTGGTTTACAGGCTTCAATGGCCTTGTACTAGTTTTCACATCTTGACGGTCTAGTAAGGCCTTGTCATGTCTCATACTTCCGTGTACGCCTTTGTATGATTGGTATAGGATGATATGCTTTGTGTTGCCTTTAACAGCTTTTGCTTTCTGCACTCTAGTTCATTGTTGTATGGCCTTATACAGATTTCTGCGGCCTTGGTCTGTATTTTGTAGCTTAGGCGGCTTTCTACAGGTTGACATGGCTTGCATGACCTTTACAACCTTGACTTTCTACAGTGTTATGCAGTCATGAAAAGCCTTGTAATACTTACACTTCTTGTGTAATCCTGTTCTGTCTTGTCTGGACTTATGTGACTTTGTATGGACTTGCACATTTTGATATGCTGTGATTGTTCTTTAACACCTTTTTTTTTTACGGAGCTTTATATAGCGCAAAGTTGACCTGGTATCGGGTATCAGAGCGCTTTACATAGCACCAGTTGCGTTACATGAGGACAAGCATTCATTTTTGTTAGGCATGGGGACATTAAGTGATTTGCCCAGAATCACAGAATGTTCCGCGGCATTGACGAGACTCGAACCCGGTTCCCCAGATTCTAGGTCGCCCGCCCTAGCCGTTAGGCCAACTCCTCTCCCAAACCCTTGGTTTAATATGGTGCTATACAGTCTTCTGATGCCTTGCATGGTCTTGTACAGCCTCCTGCAGCTTTGTAGGCCTGTGAGCATTCACAGGCCCTGAGCACAGGGGTTCAGGAATGATAAATACTGATCCATGTTGATGGCAGTCGAAGCTTGGCTGCCCTTCTCTACTGTGCACCTTCAGAGCTCTGGCACGGCCTTTTGATAAATAGGGAGGTAACATACAACTAGGGCAGCTCATTAACTTCTAACCTGTGCTGGCACTTACCTCGCTGTCGAGCGCTCCAGGAACCAGGGGTGGTAAAAAGCTGAACAGGGCCAATTCTGCTCAGGCTGAATTAAGACTTGCCGCTGTAAAATGAGTTCATCTGTTTAATTAAGTAGCAGCAATATGGATGCTAAACGCGCTTCGCTCTAGATGTGCCAGAACACAGGGTGATAAAAGTAATGTCCTTTTGGAAGAGGCAGCGAGTGCATCTGGTGCCGCTCGCGCAGAGCTCGCTTGCCAGGTGTGCCCGGGCCACACAGGTGGTCTCCCAGCAGGGGTTTCAACCCACGTCACTCCTTCTGAATTAAACCAATGCCTCTAGGTCCTTATCCTGCATCCCACCAGCATCAACAACGTTATTTTGGGATGAGCTTTCCAGGCTGTTGGCGAAAGACGCAAGAGTGAGTGCTAGGGAGGGACCGAATGTGTGAACTGAGGGAGAGGTCAACACAGGCAGATGTAAGAGTGATGGGATACAACCTTAGGTGGTTGTGATGAAAGGAGAGAGAGAAGTGGGGCATGAAATGAGGTTAGGGGATAAGGGTGATGAGTTTCTGGAGTCCCTGTCAGGTAAGATAGGTGAACCAGAGCAAACGTAAAGGCTTGGGACTCCAGAGGGATCCTGTTAAAGGTCTGAAGGAAAGGAGTGAGAGAGACAAGGATACAGCAAAGAGGATAGGATAGAAGGACAATGGATATCAGGAGGCCTGAGAGACACAGGAGAGAGTCAGATGAAAGCAGGGGTGAGGGGTTTGATCTTTAGTGTGATGGTCATAGGAGGCCATAGGAAAGGGATGAGAAAATACCGTAGGTGAAGGGTCATAAAAGGCCTGTGGGACATGGAGGGCAGGAGAGGAGGAACAAAGCAATGGTAAGGGCTGGATCTTCAGAGAGATAACCCTAGGAGGACACAAGTGAAGGGGAGAAAGATGCAAGGCACTCTGATGGGTGGATGGGTCTCGGGAAGTCCGTGAGACATCGGAGGAGGTAAGAGAGCTAAAGAGATGAGGTTAGGAGATCTAAAGGAAAGGAATTAGAAAGAGGCTGGAGAAAGGGGATGAATGAGCGAGTGGTGGGTCTCCAGAGGCACGCGAGACAAAGCAATGAAAGTTCAATGGCATCAGGAAGCACAAAGCAAGGGAGTGAGCTCCACCTGGTGTAAAGTGACCTCGGGATCATAAATGATAGCCAGTCCATGATGCAAGGGAGGGTCAGGTGAATAGGGAAGAGCACCCAGACAGGATCAGAAGTATTTCTTCCGCAGCCTAGGGACTGAACCACGCCTGGTTTAGCGCTATCTCTGTTTCGATCCGCCTATACACAGCCTCTTGCTTCTGTAACTCTAAGGGACCTAACGCATGCATCACACGTCAGAAAGTATCGGCCCACTGGGATTTACATGCCTTGCTTGTTCTCACCCACTTGGAGGCTTCTACAGATGTTGTTCCACTCCGTAAACCAGAGCACACTACTAAGCCTCCTTTACTAAATGCAGGTGGACTGATAGTTGGTGTTTTCCATCGCGGCTTTAGAGATTGGAAGCTGGCCGGGGAGACCGACCGTTTGCAACTTCTAACGACTGTGCCCCCACAACCTTAGTGTCTTCTAGAAGAGTGACTTTTCCAGAATGGCTCCTGTTTTGGTTTATCAGCTATTCCAAGATGACGTTGAACTATACAGGCCCTGTTGGCTGCTCTCTGTGGTGAATACTGTTGCTCCCCCTCCCTACCACCTACCCTACACTTGGACTGGAGCGTGCACTTCCAAGGGAATCCCCTGCAATCCACTCAAACCACTTTACACTTTAGGCGCACCTCACTCAGCCAGGCACACGCGGCCCGTCACTACAATCCCGCTCTTAACGACCACTCTACTCTCCCTCCTCAGTGTGGTACGGCCTCCTTAATTCTAGCCCTAATGATGCTTTCTATCACCCCCCACCATGATTACCGTGGCTCCACTCATTAAGTTCCTCTCCCTCAACTTAAAAGGGCTTAACTCCCCCAACAAGAGGCGAAAGGTTTTGCAACATTTATACATGACATTATATTCCTGCAAGAAACACAAGTGACCTCTTCCGACACATGCCTCATGATGCATACCAAATATCCATGTCACTACTGGGCCCTCCCCCCCCCCCCCCCACCCCCGAGTGGTCTGGGAAGCTGAAGGTCGTTACCTACAGGTCCAGGCACATCTAGGCACCCAACCCCTAACCTGTCTCAATATTTGCATGCCCAACCAAGCACAGGATACCTTCCTGAGGACTCTACTGAGGGAGCAGCTGCCCTCCCAAAAGAAGGAGTGGTCTTTCTTGTGGACGACTTTAACTTGGAATGGGATCCAGACTTGGATTGCAGCGCCCCCTCCTACCAGGGCCCTGAGGCTATGTCGGCCGCCCCCAAGGGGGTCCTAAGTGCTGGGCCTCACCGATACCTGGAGATATTTATTCCCCAACATCAGTCCTTTTTTTCCCCATGTTCACCGCTCATATTCGTGGATTGACTATTGCTTTCTTCCCCTTTCTTTGATCCGGTCCTTGGAATCTGCAGCGATATCCGATATTTCCATATCGGATCACACCCATATTGCTGTAACATTTCGTGTCCCAGGCAGACATCACAACAATCCCATCCGCTGGCGGCTCCCGCCCACATTTTACGCGATCCGTTAGATTTAGCTGACATTCGTCGGGAGGAGCTAAGAGCAACTATGCCATTATCCATGACCAGGGCCTTAAGGGAGTGAAACAAATGCAGGACCCCTCAAGTTCCATCAATATGTACATATATTAAGGCAAGGTCTAAGAAGCATAGCTAATGAGGCGTGACCTATGCAACCAAGTGTTGTATCTAATATATGTGAACAAGAATCAGGTGTTTGGAAACAGTATACATTTAATTTTAACAGAGTGCAACTTAAATAAGAACTGCGCCAAGATTTGTATTCATCGGTGTATATAGCACCATTTCCCGGGTGGCGATGTTAGAAGGCCCTTGTATCCATTTCACTTCGATTGTACCTGAAATGGATGGAGTTAGGCGCTTTAGTGGAATTCTGATGGAAATTAATGAAGCAATGTCGTGAAAAGCAGACACCATGGGGCAGACTTCAAAGAGGGCACTGCAAAGAGTCTATAATTATGCCTTAGTAAAGCACATTTGCCATGAACTAATAGGTCTTCTGAAGTGTCATTTCTACCCCTCTTGTCTTCTGACCTCCAGCTCTAAGAGTCTCTTTATTATCTACATTTCTAACTGTGTGCTTCTCCCACCCCTTTGAGTTTCCTTTTCATGTTTATTTCTCATTTTCCTAATCTATCTCGTCTATTCTCTGTACCAACCACACTTTTGGCTTTGCACTTTTCTGATCTCTATTGCTCTCGTTTACAGCTTACTCCCCCAAGCATGTGTAGTTCTCTCACCTCTACCCTCCTCCATCTGTCTCTGTCTCTGTTTCCCTTTCCTCTCCATCAAGTTTCTGCATTGTGTTACACCTCTAAGCCCCTTTCTTTATGTGCTTCTCCCTCTCTTGTATCGAGGTCTCTTTCCCATGCATCACATTCCTTTAGTCCCTTCCTCTCTCTATTGCCACCTTCCTTTTCTATCTCCTCTTTCCACCAAAGTGTTTCTTTCCCAGTCACCCCTCTGTTATCTGCTTGTTGTCAAGAGAAAACAAGTATTGCCAAGCCAAAAGGTTTCACCGTTAGGCCGGTTAACTTAGCCAATAATATTTAACTTTGCAATCCGGCATCCTTAAATGCTGTGAGCAGGGCTGATAAAAAAAATAAAAGAAGAAAGGCACTATAACTTGGTGGCAGCGTCATTTTTTAGGTGCGCATCATACATACATGCATGTACCTACAAAATGACACGAGCAATGTTTTTTTTTTTTATTTGCAGAGAAAGTTGATTTTGTTTTTGTTTATTGTTGAAGCCCATTGGGGGGGGGGAGTAGCACCACAGAGGGCAAGGTAGGAGAAAAACACGGAGGGATAGCAGTGGAGAGAAGCAACACTGAGGGGCGGG
This sequence comes from Lissotriton vulgaris, assembly GCF_964263255.1. Lineage (NCBI taxonomy): Eukaryota > Metazoa > Chordata > Amphibia > Caudata > Salamandridae > Lissotriton > Lissotriton vulgaris. The sequence goes on along the minus strand of NC_141700.1, from coordinate 677,032,044 downwards.
AGGGTGGAGGCAACATTGAGTTCAGGTGTGATCGAAGCAACGCAGGGAGGACTAGAAGCACCGCAGAGGGTGGGGTAGGGAGAAGAAGCAATGGATAAGAGTGAAGAAGGGCTCAGATGGGGAGAAGCAACATTGAGGGAGGGGAGGGGAAGGAACCAATGAGGGAGGGTGTGGGTGGTGGCAGCAATACAGAGGGTGGTGTGGTGTAACATGCGAGAGAGGAGAGTGCATGTGGGAAAAGCAACATGGAGGGCTGGGTGGGGAAGGGAAGCAATTGCAAGAAAGCAATGTGGAGCGGGAAGGGAACAAAGCAATGAGGGATGTACACAAAAAAAGTGCATCATGAAGGGGGTGGAGAGAAACACTCGGGCAACAGACAGCAACACAGAGTGCAGATGGAGAGAAGTACAGGACGGAGACAGCTGGAAAACACATGCACACCTGTGGAGTGCTTCTTCCCAAAGGAAAAAGTAGTTCTTGAAAAACAAGCAGTGGAGGGATAGAAGGCAGCCAGTCAAAAGTGATGGTAAAGAGGGTATGGTGCATGGGATGGACAAACACAAGACTGACAAGCTGGGAAACTAATAAGAAGCAGACAATCTAGGAAAGCCAGCCAATGGTAAGCAATGGGCGGGCTCCAAGCCAATCCATGTTATTGGTAAACTAGAATATGTCTTGCAACAGACACTGTCTAGTAGGCTTGACCTAAAAAGAAGTCCTTCAGCACACCTACCAGTAGGCATAAAATACTACAAACAATTTCTTTAGTTGAATCTTGCTTTACTTTCTCACTAACTCACAAAAGCCAATTCTTGCTCTGTTAGTCTTGATCTCGCTCAAATTTCCACCTTCAAAAAAATCTTCCATCTCCCAAGTTTCATCCAGCGGGCAAGACTACGTTTGGAGCTGGGCTTACAAAGACAATCAATCTATTGTGAGGCAGACACCCTGAAATATTTTATAAGGACACTAAAAGCTGGAGATAATACCTTAAAATCCCTGCTAAAGGAAACTCTTTCTAGTCCTGGTAACCCCTGGAACACTCAGATTGTAAAGGCCATAACAGTGCTAGAGATTGACAACTTATCTCTTCTCTCAGACCCCCATTCCGTACTCAGTCTGGAAAAAACTCATCAATAAGCAGGTTAAACTAATCTCCCATCGTATGGACCGTCAGGCTGTGAAAACATCTACCATTTTGCTTCCCTTGAACTCCTCGTACCTTCCCGGGAAACCGCAATCTTATCTCCAGGAAAATTTAAATGCAGCGGCATGGAAGAACATAATGTTTATGCGACTTCTAGGCCTGCGTTCAACGGCCTTTAACAGATGGGCCCCAACAAGTGAGGGGGGGCTTGCAGACTGTGCAACTACCACTCTGAATCATGGCTGCATCTCTTGTGCTACTGCCCCGCCCTGGCTGCCCCTAGAAGGTCTCTCTTAAAACCTTTGTATTTAAATTGGAGCATCAGGACATGCTGGGAGGCATCAGCCCTGTGCTTCACGTCCACAGACACTCAAGTACTTGCCAGGTCTGGAAAATATGTGAGATTTATGGACAATCTTTTTTTACCTTCTTTGGTTCCTGTGTTCCCACCCCCTCCCCCTCAAAAACTCATTACAGACTTCTTCTGTACCCCGGTTTAGTATCCTTTGTCATTTTTTCATCTTTTATTTTAGGTCTAGCACAATAATATGTTTATTTTGGTAATTACAAGACTGTTTCCTTTATAAGTGTAACAGTTATTAAGCCTGGAGAGTTGTTTTTCAGCTTTGTCCTTTTTATTACGATAAATGTGTAAATGCTGACTTTTATAGCAATGGTTTTAAGTAACTGTGCTAAAGTAATAGAAACTTCGAAACTCCAATTCTTTTTTTAAAGAAGCACAGAAAAATCTCTGTACTAATCACGAAAAATGATGGTTCCTCCGGTTCGTTTGATGGTACCCAAGAGGAATGTGCTGCAATGCCAACACAATGGTAGTTGCTATTAAACAAATGCAAAAAATAACAAAACATAAAATGTTCTCTTCCTTTCTCTTCCTCCTACTCTGGCTCATGTACTCTCCTCCTGCTCCCTCTCCCTACACATGACCACTTCCAGCAATCCACGTAAGCTGTAGGGAAGTGAGAGAAACACTTGGCAGGAGCATCCGAAATCAGAAACAGAGGATCTCAGGGTAAATCTGGAGACTTAGAGAAGTGCAATAAGCAGAGGCATGCATGGACAAGCTGAAACTGTGGTAGCAGCAGCCACACAGGAGGCGAAGCAGGTTGTGGCAGAAAACACAAGACGAGGAAACCACGGGCAGCTCAGCATCTGTTCCAGCAAGGGAGGACTGGAGAGTTAATGCATGAACTAAAAGGTTGAGGCTCAAAAGGTGATGTATGTAAGCAAGTCTGGACAGCAGTGCACCCTGGGTATGGTAACACAATGTCTGTGCAAACACCTCTCCACCCATGTAGACCCAGAGGAGAAGAGAATGGCCTTTGGAAGCCTGGTAATTGTGTGCATCTGACGATTTCCTGGAGGTAACACCACTGCCCGCATGTGTTGATACATGTATTTGTCCAAGAATGTTGGTGGCCAGAAAAGAATTCATGGTGAGATATGAAACCGCAGCAGTAGGCGTATAGATCGGGTCACAAGAGAGATGGAGGACCAGGTCTCGGGAGATCGAAGAGATGGAGAGGTTGAGAGAGCGAGCGGTGAGCAGTGTAGGTGTGGACTATATCTCTGGCTGATGTCTCAAAGGCAGTCTGTAAAACAGGGGGCTCGGCGGAGGATTCAGTAACATACCAGGCGGGGATATTAGGAGAGCTGACCTCAAGAGGCATGAGTAAAGGGGCACAGGACTTTTGTCAGACTAGGGTTGAGGACGAACACGAGGTGGCCAGGCCTGTTTCCCCCCAGGCTCCATGCTTACAAGGGCCACATTATCAGGGTTTCTTTTAAGCAAGGCTGTATTTGCAATGTATGCTCTTTGTAAGATTTGTGACTAGCACAGCTTTTGCCATTTGCTTGATCTCTTCGCTTGGTTATCATTATGAATTAAGTTGCCCTGCACATTTCGTTGTGCTATTCTCGAACCAGGCTCATAATACATAATTAGTTATGCACCTAGATGCTTTGTAGCATATTGATGTAGTGGTTTGTTTTGGGTAACCCTGTGGAAGGTACTCCAGGGGGCGGGTGGGTTTTGCAGTCTTCCACCAAGCTTATGTAGATATGAAGTTGGAAATGGTTCAGGAAAGGATGTTAGGTCTATAATCACCTGTCCTGTGTGTGTGTATGAGATTACCATGAGTTTATAGTAAAAATTGGACCTCTGTCCGGCTGGTCAAGTCATTTTTCAATATAGTGTCCATTGTGTCTATATTCATTGCATGTTACTATCTTTCTTGTGCTTGGGACCATTGTTGTTTGTTTAAATATGTTCCCCGAGGTCCCGTACTGACTTGAATGGGTGCCCTTGTTATATATAATGAGATTACCATGAGCGTATGTAATCGGTAACCTCCTTGAAGGGTGCCGGGGGCGAGGGGGTATGGGGGGAGTGGTTAGGACTCGAGACTTTTCCTGAGCGCAAGTTTTTCATCTATTCATCATCTAGCTACGTAAAGAAAATGTGTTTTCTCGTGCTTGTGTTTGTGTGGCGCATACTCGCTGGTTTTGAGCGACATGTATTCTTGTGATGGGTATAATTTATTTGCTACATGGTTGGTGTGATGGGTGATCTCGACAGTGTTCGCGTGGGCTGATGCATGAAGTTTACATTTACACAGGGCCTCTGGTGAATATGTGATGTTATGTGTGGGTTGATGTGCAATGCTGTTAGATGATGTGGGGTGCTGTTTACTGGGGCAGAGTAAGTTGTGCATTCAGAGATAGAGCTCAGGGTGTGTAAATGGATTGGCTGTAGGGTGTGGTGGCATAGTTGAGTGAGGAGCAGGGTGTTGCGTGGCGGAAGTGTCATGTATAATGTGGTTCTCTGTCACATTTGACATTGTGGTCATGGACACAGCGGCATGAGTTAGCCTGTTGTGTAGTGCGATGACTTTGACATGGTGTTTCAGCAAAGTAGTAACAAATGTTTGATATAATAAGCCTTGAACTAATAAAATGGAAGACAAATGGGTAATGTGGGAGGGATGGATGAAGTGTGCTGTGTCGTTGGTATGGTGTGGATGTGGATGCTGGGGTTCTAAGTTGGATCATGTTTCCTGTGCCTCCCATGTTTCCCTATGGTCCTTCCACTTATTGTCGGCTTTCATTGCCCTTTCCATGCCTGCTCTTGTACTGCAGAGGCTGGAATGTGATTTGTATCCCAGTCTACCATTAGCCTCTTCTGGTGTACAGAGCCTGCTGGCCCTGTGCACCGAAAGGCGACAAAAGGAGGCACACGAGTGCGTAGATACAAAGAAAATTGCCCTTCAAGGCACTCCACCATCCTAACTCACAACATATCTTACAGACAAGCTGCTCTCTGCCTCTGCTGTGCATCTGTGCAGATAGAAGGGATGACAAAGAAAGGGATGCAGTTGTATTTTGACTTTCGTGAATTACTCATTTTTCGTTGATTTGCCTTAATAAGTGAAGGAAGTAGTAGTCTGGTGAATGCGGAAGAGCTCATTACAAGTCTATGAGCAGCTGTTGTCTCAGAATAACTCAAAATAAGAAATAACTCCAGAGAGCCATTTGTGATGTCAGAAGCCACAGTGAGATGTGCCTTTCAACCTTTGCCCTTCAAGTCAATGAAGAGCTTGTAGTGATATTATTTAGAGGAAGCCTGGACTGAGTGCAAAAGTGAAACGGAGTATGAGTACAGAGGACGAAACAGTAAACATTCTCTGTATAGATCTTCCTGTGTCTTACTCATAAAGGAAGACAACCAGAGACGTTACACCGGACACACAGCTAACTCCTGCACAAAGCAACACAATGGCTCCCAATTGGATCATTTCAAATATGACACTTTGGGCAGGCCTTGCTTTTTTAGCCGAGGGCACTTTGCATGATGCCTTTTTTGAGCCCATAGACATATATTAAATCAGAAACTACAAATCATGGAAAGTAATGTGCTGTTGACTAAAAAGCAAGCAAGGGCAAGTCGAAGATTTCTAACTTGACATTTGGGCACTTGGCATTTTCCTTGTGTACTGTGCAGCCTGGTTTAGTATACAAGTATGAATTGTCAACACTTTCTTTAGGTTTCGCCAAACAGACAGTGGAAGTTGTCTGGTTGTAAAAGACCTTTTGTGGGCTTAACAAAACTTAGAATGGGTCTGAATCCTGCCCATTGCTTATCATTGGTTGGCTTTACTATCATTCTTGTTTTCTTGCTTTTCATTGGTGGGCTTGTCTTCCTCTTTATGTGTTTGCCTCTCCCCTGGAGCATAGCCTATTTACCACCCATTTATTTGGTTGACTTGTATCTTTCCACTGCTTAATTTAAGGGAATCACTTTTCTTTATGGTTAAGCACTTCATTAGAGTTTGTGTGTTTTCCAGCTCTCTCCCTCATGTGGGTTCTCCTCCACCAAATACCTGCCCTCGCACTCCATGTTGCTCTCTCCTTTGTGTGCTGCTCTCTTTCATGTGCTTGTCCTTCACCAAAATCCACTGCCTACACTGCTCTGTGTTGCTCTCTCACTCATGTGCTTCTCCCCCACCACCTGATATGCTGTCTCCCTTGACTGCACTTCCCGCCCCCCAAACCGGTCTGATTTTATTTGACCCCAGCCCCTGCCCCCATGACTCTGTTGCTTCAATACCTTTTTTTATAGTTGCAGTTTTTTTGATGGGCCAGTCAGCAATTTTTTGCCAATCCCTCCTGCCTTACAAATGAATTATTTTCATGCTTGTGATTTTTTTTTCATTTACTGATCCATCTTGGATCGACAAATAAAAAAGGGGCACCTGGGTATTTTGTAGGTGCACCCGTGCATAGATATGTGTGCATGTCATGTTACATGTGCACACATACCTCATTAGGCATGTGTGTACCTACAAAATGATGCAGCTAGCACCCACATTACTGTGCCTTTTTTCTTTTTCTTTCTGGGCTGATGCTGCGCAGCATTGACAAACAGCATTGGCAAAGCCAGTAGGTCCAATGGGCAAGGCCTGTTGGCTTTGTCAAGGCTTGTTTAATTCTACTTCTCAATTTGAACTAGAAGTCCTTCACATGCGTACTCGTTTCTTCTGCAGACTGGTGCATGAATAACTTTGTGTTTACATAATGTTAATAGGACTCTTAAACTATGTTGAATGTTTGCTGCAAGTACACAAGTGCTGGCCGACTTGTCATTAACGATACCGCGTACACTGCGCCATTCACAAAGGAGCCAGGCTCGCATGTTGGTCAATGGGGATATTTCCTTCCAGGCTGGTGCTTCCAACAGACTAGTCACTCTGGGGAGAGGCACTCACATTCCTGGAGTACCTGACATGTGACTGCTGCTGGCCCAGCCATATCAGCCATCCAGAGCCAACAGATTGTAAGGAAAGTCTTCTAAAGGAAGCTAGCACTGAAGGGTCCCCAGTTATAAATCGTATTTGCTGCTGAAACATTTTTTCTAATATGCCTACAAGTCTGCCCAGCTTTCTTCAAATCAGTTGAACAAATTTCGTTTTAAAAAAAAACAATTTGTCATAAAAGGTCTCAAAATTAAATTTTTATTTTATTTTCAAAAGTTTTATATAGCCCTGGCTGGCTGAAGGCATTATTCAGGACTTACTATAACATAATTTGAAAGGCACCATTTGGTAAGTATTTTTACCCTTTCCTATGTGGAACTCCAAATTATTTTATAAAGTTGTATTCTAATCTGATCAGGTTTAATGTTACTTTTCGAATATGGTCCAAAAAGCCCCTCTGCCTCGTTCCCCACCACAATACAGGGTAAACACCCATGCTACTGTCTATAAAGTTACCTTATTTAGAGTGTCCTTCAAATAAGGATTACTTGCTATTTTACAAGGTCAAATGTCTATGAAAATATTGCCACTAGTGTTTGCTCAAGCTGTCCTCTGAATGTGACTCTAATCCTTTCTAGAGTTGATAAGTAGTACTACTCTAATGTGGTTTGAAATTCATGTTTTGCCACTCTGTATCCCAGAGATTAATTGACTTCAGCTTTTCGTAAGTGTGGCAATCTAACACTGGCAGAAAGGGAGGAAGTGCTGGTCTCCTACTGTGCTCCCAGTGCGACAATGTTTGTTGGCACCCCCCAATGACCACCTCCGTCCGCCATGGATTCCCTCACTACCACCCATGAACAGTGCCCCTAAAGTCTCCAGAACCGCTCTTTCGCAGATGCATTACATTAGTTTTATAGCGCTGCCGCCATTTATACCAGTGTAGGGTGTCAGAGCACTTTACATCACACACTCTAAACAGAGATAATCAATCATAGGTGTTTTAATCAGTTTACAGGAAATGTTACATAAGACAGAGGACTACAGGGTGTAGGAGTCACGTGTCATTCATTCTGGTAGGCAGGATAGCTTAGGAGTGCTTGGTCTGGAGAAGCACAAGCTAAGAAATTAAAATGTAACACCATGGTTGGGGGTTCTCTTTAATAATCCGAATTGATTTCTATCCAAATGAACCGTTTTCCAACATTAGGATACGAAAGACTAGGAGGAGAAGAATTATAACACTCAAACTTATACCTTGCAGTTTGCATGCAGCTCTTTGATGGCCATTAATAATTCAATGTTCTATGTTAGGATTATAATTTATAAACTGCAAGTAACAAAAAGGACCTCACAGACAAAAGCAGAGACCCACGAACCTATTTCACATTATATGCACCTTCTGATCTGAATGGTACATGTTCTTTGCAGCAGGCATATTACCCCCCTTTCTACCTTACCATGAGTCAAAACTTCCAATAAACAAACCTCCTATCTCTCTCTAAAAGGAACATTAATCACCGGAGTTATCTTTGCATTTTTATTTTTGCCTGAAAATTGCTGATGTCAGGAACGGGGCAGTAAGTGCTTTTAAAACCATATTATACTTCTAACATGACACCCCCACCAGAAGTCAGCGACTGGTGCGGTTGCACCAGTCACACCGCAGTAGAGCTGGCCCTGGTCTCCTACTTTCTCAGGACTCTCCTGGGCCTTGAATCTGTGCAGCTGAATACCATGATTATTAGCCCTAAAACAGCCTCTGATTTTGCCACCAGATTGGAACATATATGTACACAGGCACGCACCCCTACCATGGTTCATTCTTTAAACACCAGGCACTCATGCCTCTCACATATAACTCTTAAGCTATACCTCTTATTACCACTATGCACTGTCCTTGACTCTCTTTCCTCTGTTCCCACCTTTATGTCCAGCCAATCACGTGCCAAATTATGAACAGCTGCTCCTTTGGCTGGAAGATTTTGAGCCTTCAGGGTAAGATCATTTTGTTCAACAGTCACTTCCTCAGTTCTTCTCCCCTCCCCCCTCCAAGTGCTTCCTCCACAAATGACATACCGTTCCTATGCAGGTGAGTACCAGCCGAAGAGGCCAGGTAGTGCCTGGGTACCTTAGACCAGAAGACTTACCACGTGTTAGTTCTCACCTTATGAGCCAAAGTTTGCCGAAGGCGTGGATCAACAGCAGTAACTGAGTTCCCTAGGACTATTTTACGGTCTGGCTTGACAGTGAAGCTCTCGCCAGACAATTATGTGAGCATCAATAGAGAGGGGCTTTGCTCCTCCCACATGTTGAGAGCCAGGAGTACATGTTTTGATTGGGCAGAAGTTGTGTGCATTCATATTTTTTTAAAAGTGCTTGCCTTCCTCGCAGCTGTGATTGTTTTTTGTCTACCAATGCTTGAATGTTCTGGGGCATACACATGTCACTGAAATGCTATTAAATTATCTTAGATAACAAGATAAGCAAGAAGCTAAAGGCCTGGCTTTCAATTAACCAACCTCCACAGGCAGGGCCAGGCGTGCACACACCTGCTCAGTACCAGGATATCCATGTGGATACTCGTGCGCTTTACAAATTACAGATAACATAATATATGTTTGTTGTTTTTCTCTGGCATTCGCACAAATGGATGGAAGCCAGTCATGAACCTACATGCTCTAGCAAGCCAGTGCAACTGTCACCTGACCTTTTAACCTACACCAATATTATTCTACAGTTCTTTGCTTCTCAACAAATAGACCTCTATTCCCGGGCTGTTTTTCTCTGCTCAAAGTGCCCCATAGAATGAGCTCAGCATGAGTTCTTCTGAGTAAATTTTTTTTAGTGTGCCTGCCTTGAACCCCTAACACAACAGAGAATTAGAAGGCCAGAGATCATAGGAGCCCTTGGCCTACATGACTGCCCTACAGAGATTGCGGCGTGCTTGATACCCCCAATAGTCTGCCTGAGTTTTCTTCTAACAGGCGCCTTCCCTTTTGGCTTTATTCTTGTCACTGTTGAAGGAGAGGAGGCAGCTCGGTCCGGCTTCAATCTTTTTCCCAATTTGCATTCCTGGCGCGCGCTGCGTGAGAGGTGTCAGACGCATTTCGAATCCCACGTACAACCTGCGCGCGGGCTCCCCAGGCTGGGCGAGGAGGCGGACCTTTGAAGCTGCGGGTGGCTGTGATCCCGCAGTCTGTCAGATCCCGCGAGGGGCACTTACGCGCCATTTACTTACACAGTCTGTTTGGTTAAAAGAGTGCAGAAATCTACCAGGCTGAGCCTGGCTTCACCTCCCCGGCAGAGGCCTGCTCTGCGGGGGTAAGAGACGATGCACTCTGCCTAATCCCCTTGGAGGAAAAAGACAAGTGAGGAAAAAGATGAGGGAGGTCACAAGGGTGCCAAAGACGGACAAGACACGCCAGGGTATGCCCCTGGGGGCATAGAAGACAGGAAAAGGGACTTGTCAGACACTGTGTTGATGATGAACTCATGGGGGGGCAAAAGAGGGCGCTGTCAGAAGGCAGCAGATCTCTTGGGATTCAAACAGCAGCGACAGCAAGGTAGGACCACAGGGATGCTCGTGACTTGAAATAAGACTTAATATACCCTGTGGAATTTTACAGATGCCAGTGACCGCGAGGGAGGCAACAAATTATGAAAAAGGGAGATGGGGCAGGCTGTTGGGTCGTCAAAGGTCACTGTCTGATCAGAATCTACACATGAAGACGCAAAAGGCAAGAAAAAGACATTGAAGTGTCTATACTTCTTTTTAGGTTTTGCCTAGTCAGCGCATGCGCAGTCCCTGCGAGACATGTGTACATGCAGTGGGCTTAAATGCGTCCATAGCTTACGATTTGTTAGCTTTGGCATCGCTCTCATTTCCTTCATCCAGGTTTGTCACTGAATGCTGGCATCATGTCCTTCTTGTGTTTGGTCCTTTCCTAGAGCATGCTCAAAGTACTTGTGCCCATCCACTACTTATTTCTTTGTGTTCAACACTCCATTTGAGTGATTGTGTTTTAGTCTGTGTCCCATATACCCATCCATATAGCTTCTATTCCCTCACACCTGTCCCCCTTCCATTTTGCTTCTTTTCCCTCCCATGTCCCAACCCTGTACTCACACCACTGCACTCTACTCTGCTCTATGCCTCTACACTTTCCACCACTGCATTCTACTCTGCACCACTCTACGCCACTGCACTCTACCCCCACTCTGCTCTTCTCTGTACCACTCTACATCCATGAAATCTACGCCACTCTGCACCTCTCTGCTGTACTCTGCACCACTCTAAAATACAGCACTGCACTCTATATCACTCTATGCTACTGCACTCTACACCACTTTGCACCACTCCAAGCCACTTTATACCACTCCAAGCCACTCCTCTCCATTCCATGATGCTGAACAACATGGCTAAAAGACATTGGTAATCCAACAGCTTGTGTGTAGGCGAAACCTATTGTTGTTGCCAATGCTTGTTTTTGTAACTTTCAACTATGCTGCACAGCAGGTGCAGTACTGTACAACATGGCCAAAATACACTGACAAAACCAGATCTCACGAAGGCAAGACCTATTGGCTTTACCAATTCTGAATATAAAAGGCACTATGACGCCATCAGCGCTAGCGGGAAGAGGCAAGCAACAATGGGGGGTAGGAGTATGGGCAAGCAATGATGGGGAGAAGGAGGTGGGGGTTCTGGGCAAGCAATTATGGGGAGAGGCAGAGGTGGAACGGGGCAAGCAACAGCACAGGGAGGGATGCTGATGAACGGGGAAGCCACGATGGGGAGGGGGAATGACTCAAGCTTCAACGTAGGGAGAGAAGGGAGGAGAAAGTAACAATGTGACCGCAACGCGGGAAGGGGGGCCGGGTAAGCAATGACTGTGGAAAGGAGGAGGGAGGAACGGGTCAATCAACAACATGGGTGGAGAGAGGGGGATGGGGAAAGCAACAATTACAGGGCAGCAAGGCAGGAGGGAGGCAGGTAAGCAACTATGTGAAGAGGTACAGGAGAGCAGGAGAAACGGAAGCAAAGATATGCAGTCTGACGGATTGCTACAAGTCACATTTAAAAATTGTCTCTGATTGTGCGTGGCCAGTGGAAAGACACTGGCTGCTGACATGAGGCAGTGTTTGTGGCATGCTACACGGAACGGGAAACACACGAAGAGAAAGCAAAATCGGCACACACTGACCAATGATGGGCAGGGTTTAAGCCACACATATGTCAACGAAATGTCTTGCAGACGACAGCTCATGCACTGTCGCAGGCGAGGCCTAAAAAGATGACACAGACCATGTGGAACAAAGCAAACTGGACTAGCCCTGAAGGAGGTAAAAAGATTATGATGACATAAGATGGAGCAGGCACTGATCAAGTCAAAGAGAATGTAAATGGATGCAGCCCCATAGGGAAGCAAAAGACAAGAGAAAGCTGAGGGAGAGCCTGTGCTAGTCACTAGAATGTGCTTGCCCCCTAGAAAAGCAAAAAACAAGGCAGTGCTTAATAAAGGTTGGACTAAATAAAGACAGCAGACTCCTTTCCTGCAGGAAGTGGTAAGAGAGGCCCTAATGGAAGTAAAGGATAGGACACTGTGGATGTAAGGCAGAAGACAAGGTCCACTGAGACAAGTTCTTATATAAGCAAATCAGAGGCAAACTCTAAGGGAGGCTGAGATTGAAGCGGAACGATGAGAGACCTGAAAGACAAGCTAGATTCTGATGAGTGACAGCAACGGATGACGCAGAGCCTGACGGAGGGAAAGGATAAGACAAGACATGAGACGTTTTCTCCATATCCTCTGTAGGGAACACCGAGCTGTGTCATCGGTTAAAACCCCTATAGGTACAGGATTATGAATAAACAGGAGCAGCTCCTCCGCTAAGGCGGAGGAGCATTGCCCCACTGCCTTGAAGCAGTAAAAAAGGAAAAAATATAAAACTAATAAAAGAATGTTATCATCATTTTATTTTGTCCTTCTGCTGTGACAGCTTTGCGGGCTGCAGAGCAGGGCAGGAGTGGTAGAACCCTCCTAAGTGTGCAATGGCTCTCAGGCCGCCCAAAACAGTCATGCGCACTTTCCCTGTCCTCCTTGCAGGTTGCATTACAACCTGCTTGGAGAACATGCCCAGGCAACCAGTCCCTAGATGTGCGCCGAACCACGGTGCTCAGACCAATCACAACGCTGCACTGCAGCTTTGTCATTGGTCAGGAAAGCCCGGTGCTTACCAATCAAAAAGCTGCATTGCAGTGTTGTGATTGGTCAGGGGAGCCTGGTTGTTAATGTTGAAGTCCGAGACAGAGGCGAGCAGGTGCAGATGTGCGAGATCCGGCAGCATTTTTTTTTCTATTTTTACATTGTGCCCCGCGGTCCACCCCCCCACTGTGAATAAAAAGACTGCATTGGTGAATCAAGAATTCTTTCGTATTGTGGATCCTTCTATGGTAGCAGTTGTTGAACATTCAAGCCTTGCTCTTAAGAAATATGGTAAATGGTATATGACACAATATGATTCCTAAGTTATCACCGTACAGGAGGTTTAAAAATATTCAGTTGGAAGGATTATTCTTTTTTGAAGAATCTATTTTTAAATAGTTCTTTACACTGTAGTTCTGCTTCTTTTATGTGCAGTAGACGACAGATGTGCTATTACCTACTTTAATGGTACTCACTCTATCAAAATCCAGATGAGGTGGACTTGGCGATAAGCAAACTCATAATCTTCAGATCACAGCAGATGTCAGCAGCTAGCAATAACTCAAAACCATTTTTTCATAATATGTAGATTAAGCCAGCAATTAACATAAAAATCAACAATGAAAACATGAAGTGTCTGCCCCAGCAGGCTCACAAGCAGGGATGCTATACAGCTTTAACCCAATAACACAATTATACAAATTTTGAAGGCGACTATCGAACAAATGAATGTGTCAAATGTTAGCCACTTGGACAAGTTTTGTGACACTTCACAAACTCTCAGTCTGTAATCTCTATCAAAATCTCAGCTGTATTACAGGACTATTTTTTTAAATATCACTCTACAAAAATATCATTGAGTTTGAGTTTGAGTTTGAGTTTAAAAGTTCTTCTTAAGCGCACGTATACCAGCGGCTTCTTGTCGCTATAGCTAACGGGGACTGAGGGTGGAGGTAGGGAGGTCAAAGCGGGCAATTAGTCAAAGGATTTTGTAAAAAGATGGGTTTTGAGGCTTTTGCGGAATTGTGAGGGGGATGGAGCGAAGTTCAAGGGGAAGGGAATTCCAGAGGGTAGGGGCGAGGACGGCAAATTTAGATCCACCCCACTTCTTTCTCCGGAAACGTGGGATGGTAAGGAGGGACTGGGTGGAGGATCGTAGAGCCCTAGTAGGGACATAAGGGACGATCTCAGAGGAGATGAAAGCTGGCGCCAAACTGGAGCGGGCCAGGAAAGTGATGCATGCGAGCTTGAATTGAATTCTAGCTCGCACGGGGAGCCAGTGCAGTTGATTCAGGAGAGGGGTAGAGTGGTGGAATTTGGGGAGATTGAAGGCCAGGCGGGCCGCCTGGTTCTGTATTTGTTGAAGGCGACGCAGACTGTATGCGGGAATGCCGGCATACAGGGCGTTCCCGTAGTCCAGGCGGGACACCACCATGGCCAGGATGATGAGTTTAAGTGCGGAGAAAGTGAAGAATCGGGACACCCTGCGAATTGTGCGCAGTGAGAGAAAGGAAGAAGATACCACAGAGCTAACCTGGGAGTGAAGGGTGAGTTGCGAATTGAGTTTAATGCCTAAGGTTTTGACTGAGGGAGAGGGAACAGGAGAAGGACCAAGAGAGGGGGGCCAGAAGAGAGGGGACCAGGGGCTGGATGAACCACCCGTCAACACCAGTTCTGTTCATTCTTAGAATTCACAAATTAATTTGCATATTAAATTGTTCTATAGACAGGTAAATTGTGCGGGGGCACACCTCAACTACAGGGTTGGGTAAACTTAACTTCTCTTATTGGCACCGTGAAGATTTTGTGTCAGCAAAGCATATAGATGTGGAGTTGAGAATAGTAAATCTATACTTACCTGAATATAGTTACCTTCCTGATCTTTTTTAGTCGATATTGTGGCTGTGTTATTTTTTGTAGCATACATTTTTTGTTTTTTGTTCTGAAATACAACCCTATCTGTTGTTCTCCCTGTTCCTAGCAGACCTACCATTAATGTTGGGGAACACAACTAGGGCTAGCCCGAAACTAAATGGCAAGCAGATAGCATGCTTACTCTATGCCGACGATCTGGTGATTATGGACCTGACCGTGGTTGGCTTGCAAATAAAACTAAATGTATTTAATGACTACTGCTTAAGAAAAAAACTTGTAATAAATATGGATAAGACCAAAACATTGAGCTTTGGCCGGAGGAAAACTGAGTTCTCATGGTGGATTGGGTCAGAAAAAGTGGATTCAGTAACAGAGTATATATACTTGGGGTTATGGTTCGAGCAGAATTTGAAATGGAATACCCACTTAGAGGCATCTAAAGTAAGAACCTCTGCATCCATTAGCGGTCTGTCATTGTTTAATAAAGCCTATAGTGCTATGACCGACAAACCAGTGCTAAAAGCCTACGCTGCTATTGTACCCCCGCAATATTTATATGGCGCAGAATTGTTGTTCCTAAGTGGTAAGGAAAACTGGGATGTGGAAGAAGGTAAAAACCTAAAAAAGTTATTTACGCTCCCCCAGTCAGCAATGGTTCAGGCAGTAAGACTGGAACTAGGCCTGACCTCATGGAGTATGCAAGTTGGTATGGCCCTGTTGTGCTTTTGGCAACGCCTAGAAATAGGCGCAATTACCAAAATATCTCAATGGTGCAAAAATGAAATACAGGACAGCAAACTAAAATGGGCAAGAGAGACCAGGGGGAAAATAACAAAGCTATGCAAGAAGATGAGAGTTAATGTGTGCCCTACTGTCTCCGTGGCTAATATTGACAAAAAGGAAATATCGCATGTACAGGACAAAATGTATCTTGCAAGTAAAACTTCAATCTGTTTTATGATTGATGCATGGAATAATGTTCGTTGCTTCCCCTACATTGATAAGTTACCGGACCGTCAATTACGAAATGAGGTTCTGAATTGGGGTAAACCCTTGTTATATGAACAACTCGGTAAAGCGGGCTATGATCAATGAGGTGGGAAGCTGTACTTGCTCTTTAGGGTCCAAATGTGATATGCTGCACATCTTATTTGATTGTCTGAAGTTTTTGGACTCACGTATTACATTTTTAAAACCGATTTTTATGAAATATAAGATTAAAACTAGGACCCAGGCTGTGACACTGACGACAGAAATGTCTCACCCAAATTTCAGGCCGATGCAACACTTGGATGTGTGCGCCAGCAGCTGCGGAGGTCCGTCTCCCACCCTCCTCCGATGAATCCGGGGGTGGGGAGGAATGCTACATCTTTTGAACCCTCTGCCTTCTGGCCATAACCTGCAGCTGATCAAATGATTAGCGGCGAGCACCTAACTTAGAAGCAGACACACTATTGCGGAGATGACGAGGCGCTATACCCCAGAGCTGCCGACTTAGTAATTGAGGAAACAGGTTTCAGTCCTGACATCGGCTCAACATCCTGTGATTGTGAGTAAATCACTTAATCTCTCCGTGTCTTTAAACAAAATCTGACCTTGTGTAATGTAACTGGTGGTGTCGTGTTGACATAAACCCACCAATACCGGTCCATTGGCCGAGTTTGCGCTGTATAAAACGGAAAATAGTTCTAAAAATAAAGAAATATAAACCCTCGAACCTTATATTTCCATTCCCACTCTTATCCATCTCAGTGCTCCCACCAGGGCCTATCACATCTATAACAAACTCAGATCTTGGCAAATCACTCGCTGAGCGCCACTGTACAGCCAGAATAGCACTGCCCCACACAGATACACATGAGTCTCTGCAAGCAAGCGTGCCAATCTCCTAAGCATTCAACTGTTTCTTCAGCTTTCAATTAAAACACAGTTCACTCACTACGTTTTATGGCAGGAGTGGATGGCTTGGAACTGAGATACAACTAACTGGGCAGGCTACAGCTTTTGATAGAGTTGAATTTGGGGAATTTTGTGGATGATTCAGAAATATATTGAAAGTACACTAAGAATTGCAACCTAGAGACAGAATGGAAGAGCCCTGCCAGTGCCAATGCCACAATAATAGATGAGAGTGAAAGAGCCAATCAGCGTGGAGGTGCCTTCTGTGAATTCTATACACACACCTTAGCAAGTGGACGTGAGGAGGGAAAAGGGAAGTATTTTGAGACCTCGTTGATATCTGTCTCAATACTGGAATACCAACGTGTACAGTTGATGTGTAACCTTGTGTATGCTTACGTCCATACATTCTTGTGAATGGAGCAGCTTGGGTACGGCACATATCTGTACTTTGTAGGTGAGGTTGACGCGCATTGAGAGAGCTTAGTGGATGTCTCAGTACGGAAAGACAGCAGTGTGCACACAGGTACAAACAGGTAGCTTTTGAGGGCTCTTTGGATGTTCAGTCCTAGAATCCATGGCGTGTGGTCACTGGTCGGTTCGGTCAGTACAGAGGTTCATTGTGTGAACCCCGGGATGTTTCAGTGGCTGGCTATCAGTTTGTATGAAGGATCAGTGCACAGGTGCTTTATGAAACCTCTTTGGTTGTCTCAGTTATGGGATGTTTGTTGAAGCTCTGTGGTGGATATCTCAGAGCTGGAGGACCGACCGAGGTGTAAAACAGCACAAGATAAATGTGTAATGTGGAACGTGTACGTGCCCCACTAGGGGAGTTTAGAAGCACACAGAGGGTTGAGATATTATATATGTGTATAGTGTATTGCAATAGATCTAATAGCAGAAATGATGTAAACGGGTCAATTACACTGTAACATTACTTTGTGGGTACCCTTGCTTATGTTCTCTTGTATTGGATGTAACGACCCAATTGACCAGCTGAAAGGGCAGCGAAAGGACAATATAATATTTATTTACCGTCAGACTCCGGAGGAGGCGAGCTGCGAGCACACAACGACGACAAAGGTCAGGATGACTGGTGGTCACGCGTCTTGTCTTCGTGACTCTCCACAGACTCTGCACTTTCACTTTCTTTACTTGAGTTGTTGTTGTGTTCTGGCCAGGTTTCACCACGCGCGGTGACGTCCCCGACAGCGTAGAAAATGGCCAATCACCTCAACATGGCTGGATAGCCATATGGTGATTGGCCATACAGTGCAGCCCCTCAGCAGATCAGCCAACACCAACGCGCGGACACATCCTGCTGCAGCAGCCAATCCTGGTGCAGCGTTAAAGCAACACTGCGCCAGGATTGGGCTTACAAGCAGGATACTACCTGCCCATTTATGAGACCGGGGGCCCGGGTCCCTACCTGACTGTGCCCTGTGTCTCGAGAGTGGGGGGGGGGGGGGGTCTACTGTGCGCATGCGTGGGCCAGTCGAAGTTTTTACTACTCCTGGATCCCACATGCGCATTACTGATTTACTGTCTCAGCTATTCTCACTCTGCCTGTGCGTGCGCAGCCTGTCACTCTCTCCGCTGCAGCCCCGCCCCCCCCGGCCACAGCCCACTTCCTACGATGCCCGATTGTGTCAGGCTTGTCCTGGGGCCGGTAGCGCACAGTGCGCTCAGATTTATTTTTTCATCAGCTGAGCTGGCAGCTGCAGACAGCACAGATCAGAAGGATACCCTTGGCTTTCAATGCAAGTGCGGTCGTCCATGGCTAGTGGGGCAACGCCCCAACGACCGGACTGCCAAAACCTTCTGAAAAATGGCCGAGTGAAAGGCATATGTTCTTCAGCCTAATGTCAACAGCTACTGTTGGTCAATTGAACTAGAAGGCCCCATCCATATAGGCATCCCTCTAATGAGGCATTGCTATACTTCAAGCATACAGCTTTCAATATGGTGGTCGCAATCAAACACACCAATCTGTGTTCCTTTGCCTTTAGAAATAACTGTTGGGTGCTATTTTCCTAGTCACTTCCTATTAGACATGAAAGCTATTCTCCCATAAGGATTGTTTAATTGCTGCTAAACTCAGATAGAATAAGAGGAGTAAGTATTACTTGACGACACCTTCCTGGACTTTAGCAAATTAACAAGGGCATTTTTCTGGTTGTGGCTCCTCTCAGAGAGGGCATACTTCTTTATGCACCTCTTGCTCCAAAGGATATATTTGCCTTGTTGCTGCTCCTTATTATTTTATTTCAGAAATGTGTTCCTCTCCTAGAAGCCACCTCACTTAGCCCCATTCTCCTCCCACTGGGTAATGTGTGGTCCCTGGCAGCCTGGCTTTTCTATCACAATGCATTTCCCAGTCTAGGCTTTTCTCTAAAAGAGCAAAAAAGCAATGCATCTGAGTTTGGTAGTGTCTGGAGAGTGCGTCTCCCTGGACTTGGCCCTTCTCCTCTGGAGCATGTTTTAGGTCTGCTGCCGGAGCTGCTCTTAGATCTAACACTTCCTCGAGCCTGCAGGCCTCTGTACCTTGGGGCATCCTTGAGCCTGCTCTGTGGAGGCTCAGGGATTTCACCAGCCAAGCTGCCTACAAAGAGCATCCGTGGTTCCTCCGAGGGAGCTTCCAGATTTAACCTGCGAGCCCCAGGGCATCCGTGGCCTGCTGCAAGAGCTCACCTGCTGCCGCCCTCCCCTGCTCTCAGCAGAAGGGTCTCTTCACAGAGCGCTGCGCATCTCTCACCACATGACCGCCGGGAGATCTGAGAGATGAAAGGAAGGCGCGAGGCACGGCGCCCGCCCGCTCTCATTACCAGGCCGCCTTCTGCGCCATTGTGGCAGGCGCTCGACTCGGGGCTCGTTACAGGCGCGCGCCACGGGCGGCGGTGCCCCGGGCATTGTACTAGCAAGGCCCAGAGCGGGAGGTGGGGGCGAGGACAGGCACCTCAGGTGACCTGGCATCTCTGCAGCACTTTAGATCTCTGAATCCGGGCCCCCATCTCTCCGCAGAGAGCATCTCTTTGTACATGTTCTTATCTAACGAGGCGAGCTGCGGCATTGCTAAGAGCTCTTTGAGGCGATTGGGCAGCAGCACTGGCCGAGGCCGAGGGTGTCATTCTCTGCAGCTTCAAGGCACCTCGGAATACCGCAGCTCAGCCAAGGCGCCTCACTCTGTGCCACAGCGCCCAAAAGAGCACAGCACGTTCAGCCAAGGCGCTTCCCTCTGCGCCACAGCGCCTAAAAGAGCACGTTCAGCCAAGGCGCTTCACTCTGCGCCATAGCGCCTTACAGTGCACGTTCAGCTAAGGCGCTTCACTCTGCGCCACAGCGCCTGAAAGTGCACGTTCAGCCAAGGCGCTTCACTCTGCGCCACAGCGCCTAAAAGAGCACGTTCAGCCAAGGCGCTTCACTCTGCGCCACAGCACCTGAAAGTGCACGTTCAGCTAAGGCGCTTCACTCTGCGCCACAGCGCCTGAAAGTGCACGTTCAGCCAAGGCGCTTCACTCTGCGCCATAGCGCCTTACAGTGCACGTTCAGCCAAAGCGCTTCACTCAGCGCCATAGCGCCTTACAGTGCACGTTCAGCTAAGGCGTTTCACTCTGCGCCACAGCGCCTGAAAGTGCACGTTCAGCCAAGGTGCTTCACTCTGCGCCCCAGCGCCTAAAAGTGCACGTTCAGCCAAGGCGCTTCACTCTGCGCCAGCGCCTAAAAGTGCATGTACAGTGCTAATTAAAGGGATCTACCAACCCGATTCCAAGTGATCTATTGATTGCATTCACAGTTTCTACCAAAGCGACTTGCAGCAAGCCTCTCTAGGTGCATCGCATCTTCCGAAGCATCTCAGGGCAGGAGGGGTCAGAGTTCACTCTGAAACCTCCACACCGAGCCAGCTCTGCCAAAGCAAGCATGCCAATCGGTGATAGCTCCGACAGAGCCCCAATCTGTGCCACTGCATCTAAATAATAAAAAGATTTAATGCTAAATATTCCAACTGAATATATGATTTTACCACAATTACAAGTTCCACGCATGGCATTACCACGCGAATTTTAGTTCGCAAGTGGCTTTACCACGCTGGAATTTACAACAAAGGATTTTACCACGCGTAGAAACGTCCATTAGGCACAAATGACTCTGTAATAAACATAATAACACTGATAGGCAAAAAAAGTATGTCTAGAGTATGTAGTAACTGCTTAACAACCCAATCAATCGTTTTTTTCAACATTCAAAAACTACAAATTACCTTAGATTTATAAATTCTTTTATTTTACTGTGCGCTTAAATATATATATATTTTTAATAAAGATTATTTTCTTACCTGACACCTTCCCGTCTTTCACCAGCAGCCCTTACTTCCATCCACCATGGAAACAAGCGTCAAAACACATCTACCAAAATTAAAAAAGGACTGCTATTTTGACGTACACGGCACGTCTTTGGGGGAGGCACTTTCCTTTTACTTCAGTGGTACTGAAGTGCGTTTTTTTTATTTAAGTAACCCGCTCCTTTGATTTGTTTTTTTGGGGGGGGGAGACCCCCCAACCCCCCTAAGCCCACGCAGAACGACTGGAAGGAATACCACATCTCCCCCCCCCCCCAGCCCACGAAGAACGCACTTGCGTGGTAAAGACGGTTGTGGAAGGCACCCGCGTTGAAAAGACGTTTGCGTGGTAAGTGACCCGTGGTAAACGTTATTAGTGGTAATGCCTTCGTAGTAAAGGATGTTTCTCATTCCAACTGATCCAATTGCGCAATTAAACCCGATTCAGGAAAGGCTAGTTATGAGCACCGGCTCTACCAAGGCACCTCACATTACTTACTCCTATACCACTCCAGCGCGGCCAACGCAGGCACGCGTTGGCCTGTTTTAACGCTGCTTAACCCCTAACAATGGGAAAGAACTCGGAGCCGCTTTGGGACAGATCATCAAGGAAGATAATGGACCCCCAGCCAGAGGGCCACAGCTGCAGGACCGATGAAGGGCTCGTGGTACCACCCCCTGTCTCAGCTGCAGAGCCCCTGCTTCAGGCGATAAAACAGAGAGCCTTGGGTCAGAGATGAAGACCAGCCCTGCCTCTTCAGGTGATGGAGGAGGGCGGTAGGGGCCACAGAAAATGCCCACCCTTGCCTCGTGTGGGTGGAAGCTTGCGCCAGAGACAAGGACCAGCCCAGCCGCTTCAGGTAATGAAGGAGGGGGCCTAGGGCCAGAGAGGAGAACCTTGCCTGCCGATTCAGGTGATATAGGACCCGTACCCCAGCATCGGATTGTTAACGGGGGCATTCGGGCAATGCCCGATGGGCCGGGGTCCGAGTTCCAGCAGAGGGCTGCTTTTGAGCAGCCTGGGGCCGATTTGGGCGGCGTCTCTGTTGTTCGACTATCCCGCCAGCGGCTCAGTGGGTCTCTAAGTAGCCTTTCTGGAGGGAGATGGGCGCTCATTACCTCCCGTATAGCAGCAACAGGTAGAGGTGTCACCCCTTTTCTCTCGCTGGGCCGCCCATTAATGTAGGCATACTGAGCGGGGCAGGAGGGCAGAAGTGGCCTCACTTGTTTTCAGGTGTGTTTCACTAGTGTAAACTGATGCATGCATATTTTTGTTACCCCCCCTTTATGTAAAACCACGCTGAAGCAGTGAATTGAGGGAAGGCATTATGCACACGTGGGCCGATTTTTTTATGCGTGCCCGGGCCGATTTTTAATCCCAATCCAACCCTGCCGTACCCCCCAGGTTGCTCCCGGCCCCACTCCCATCAGGTCCCACAAATCAGTGATTCCAAAACCAAAGTTGTGGGTGAAAAAGGTAATGTTTATTAACATATAACATTCAAATAAACACAACAACTCATAACTAGCAAATTTATAATTCAATACTTATTAAACTTTATCAAGAATTTGATCACACATTATTATTTACATATCTGCTCAACCTAATATCATAAGTCATCAGCTTGTTGCATCAAAGATGTTATCTCAGACTCCAGCACTAAGGGGCCTTCAGGCTCGTCCTCCGCCAAATGAGAACCACGCAGGCGCAAGCCACCTGCATCCTTAAGGAGTGAGCCCCTGCCATCTGGTCCTTGTCCGCAACCCTAGCGACCCACCCCTCCACTACCAGGCTGACCAAGGGGGGTTTGTAGGATATAACCAGGGGCCACAGCCCCATGCCCTATTGTGTAACGTGGCGCCCTTGCCTACCCAGCCGGTGTATCTATTCCCTCTGGGGTGAACTTACCATCTCACCCCCTCAGTGCTGGCCTAGGGAGTATGCCGGAGGACTCCCCTTAACAATGCAAGGCACTCTATGTGGCCTCCTTACCACCACAAGGGCGACCAGGGCCAACCGGGGAGGACTGCAGACTCCGGGGTCCGGCGCTGGAAGTAAAGAGGACAATGGCCCGGGCGACTTGCCCTAAATAGGCCCCCCATCTCCTCCTCCCATCCCCCCCAGCACCGGCACCGCCCGGAAGTGACGTCACAACTTTGCACTCCTGCCCAGAAGCAATCGTCGCCAGTTGCGGTGACCAATCTAGCCCTCAGGATGCTAACGGTGAGAGCATAGCCGGGGTTCCGTGTCCTAATGGCGTGCTTTTAATATTACGTGATTTTCCAAAGGAGTGGGTGGCTGGGGCCCACAGGAAAAGACCATCTCTGCGTCAGAGGGGTGGAAGCCGGGGACAGAGATAAGACTGTCCCTCCTGCTTATAGTGATGAAGGAGGCGGCTGGAACCAGAGAGAATGGGCATTTCTGCTTCAGGTAATGAAAGGGGGAGGGGTGTTGGTGCCAAAGAAAAAGACCATTCCAGCCTCAGGTTATGAAATAGGGGCCCTGGTGCCAGAGAGAAGTAGACCTTTTCTTCAGGTAATGAAGGACGAGTTCAGGGTCACCCATGCCACAGAAAGAATGTCTTGAGACGACGAATGAGGCAGCCCGGAGCCCCATAGCCATATCGCCCCACACGCGCCAATGCCAGACAGGACTGGTATGGGCCCGAGATCTGCTACCTGTTTCCGGGTCCATGCCTCTGATATGTGCGATCCCACGCGGTTCGGTCCCACGCAGGCTCGAGGGCGTGCGTGCCTACTGTCAGCAGCGGCAGCGCCACACAGCTGTAATTCCGTGTATTTATGCAAATGAGGGGCGCCTCTGGCAGGAAGGCCGCGGTGCGGCCTGTAAAACAAGGCGTGCTCCTCTCAATCAGCGCGCTCTGCAAGCGCGGTGATGGACGCCCCCCTGATCAATGTCACCGGGTCTCTGAAAACAGCCTGTTCAGACAGGGTTTGGGTTTCTGTTCAAGAAAAGGAAGGACGGTGGTACTTGGGGCTAGCAGATGGTTCCAGGGGGTCAAGGACGCGGCGTGACTGACTGTCCTTGGAATTTCCCCGTCGAACCTTTATTTCATGTGCGTTAGAGACATTAGATCACCTAAAGTGAGCAATGACTACAACCCCCAAGATGCAATATGTTTGTAGATAAAACCCTCAGAGCAGGTGAACTTTGTCCTCGATTAAATTGAGTTATCTGGTTACCTAAATTAGGGTCGGACTGGATAATAGGTCAATCTGGCAGTGTCTGAGGGGCTGGTCTGACAGGTCAGTGCGTGGGCCTGATTTTTGGACTATTTTGGGCCTGTTTAATTGTCTGGCCTGCCGGTTTATACTGTTGATTTCCCCAATATTACCACAAACACTGCCCATAGAAAGCACAATTGCACACATACATTGAAAATAACCTATAGAAGTGTTTTAAGTTCAAAACTACCCTAATTACACATGTTGGCCTCTTTTTTCGCTATCTGATTCCCCAAAGGGGGGCACTTTTATTTTGGTGCCCAGGCCTGTTTTCTGTCCCAGTCCATCCCTGAGCTTAATGATTGATGCTGTGTGTGTGATCCATCCAGTGCTTAACCACATCGCTGCGGCGGCTATTCCGCCGCAGCGCTAAGGGGGCGGGGGGCCGTGCGGCGGGCCCATGCTGGTGACGGAACCGCTCCGCCACCAGCCGCAGTTGAGCTGTGCTCATGACAGGGCGGTTCCGTCATGGCCCCGCCCGCTTAATAGAACGCGCCGCGCAGGCGCGTCGGGCGGGCCATGATGGAACCGCTCCATCATCAGCACAGCGCCACCGCGGCTGATGATGGAGCGGTTCCGTCATCATCACGGAAAGGGTTAAAGGAGGGGGTACATCTGGATCCAGCATTTATTATTGAGCCAGATCGGGGCCGGCTCCAGAATTTGCTGATTTTGTCCTAGTGTCAGTTCCAGATGGACCCAAGACAAATGCCTCATTTAAAGGGCGATCAGCGCTCCTTCTGTTCAAGTCTCTTCTTAGCTGGGAGCTAGCTGGATTTGGGAGAGTTATTTGACATTTCTAAGCTTTTAAATGTTGTGCTTTACACCAGGCCTTGTAATTCTGTGCTGTTTTATGATAAGTAAGACATGTAGCGAGAGTGCATGCTGATCTTTCTTGCAAGCGCTTTGAACACCAGAGTTATCTACCACTATTATACCACAAAAATTCCTGGGTACACAAAGATTTCTAGAGCAAGTGCCTTACCCCACATGTTATCTTTAAAGTGCAGCCTATCTGTGAAAAGTAAGTAAGCCAGAAGACATTTTCTAACATATTTACCCTTCTGAATTGACTGTAAGGTTCACCCCTCATGACTCAACCCCTCGTGGCTATGCCACCTCTCAGATGCCACCCTTTTACTCCTAATTTGTGGGATCCCGGAGTCAATTTTTTTTCAATTTCCAACACCTTCGAAGATATCATTTGAGAAACATGAGTGACATCAAGAGACAATCAGAAGTGACATTAAAAACAAATTTCACCATCTGAAAAGGACCTCTGTCAACAAATGACCATATGTGATGACACAGGACTTCCCGCCACAAGTGACAAAAAGACAGTAATGAGTTACTTCATCACAAACAGCACAACAGCTCACTGACTTAATGTAAATGTATCATATATTGCATCTAATCCAGTAGTGACAAGTGACAGGTTCAAACATCAGTGAGTCCAACTCTGCCTTCATCCTTCCAAAGTCATTAGAAGCACACAATGGCATTAATATTTAGTGGTGCCATCAGACTGTTTATTCAATTGTTCCTATCTACCAAACAAAATGTAAGTAAGTCTCCTGACACATGATGAACAGCATCATTGAGCCAAGATGTTCCCCAGCTGTACAAGGCAAGAGAACATGTGACATCAATGCAGATGCAAAAAAATAACGAAAAGGCGGAACTGTACAGAACACACTTTTCTAACAACTAGTTTCCAGGGCTGATAGCACTAGAAAGTCCATAATGGTGGCTGCAAGCTACTCCTACAGTACAAGACTGTGGACAGCGAAGAAACTCAAGTAAGAAATTAAGAAAAGCAAGAGCAGGCAGGAAGCCTCCCTCGGTCTAAAATAAGGAGTTCTATAACAAGCATTGGCCAAACCAAAAGGTTTTACCTATGGAAGATCTATTGGCTTTGTCAATGTTTTTTTTACATGTTGCAGAGCAGCACACACTGTTGTGCAACATGGCTAAAGGTTTTTAAAAATGCTATTGTGTGGCCAGCATTGACCATGTCCTGCGCTTTTTTCCCTTTAAGCTATGTTGCACAGCAGCCTGTGCTGCTGTGCAATAGGTCTTAAAACAGTGTGAGGGGGTTTGTGGGGTAAGTACCTAGTGGGAGGAGGGCAGGTGAATGGGTCAAAAAGTGCAGGAAGTGGGAGTAAGTGAGGGTGGGTTAAAAAGAACAGGCAGTGAGAGGAGGAGGTTGAAAAGAACAGACAACAAAGCAGCAACAAACAGTGGAGGGGTGATTTGGAGCACAAACAATGGTCAATGGGAGAAGGGTAGGGATAACAACACCAGGGAGCAGGAGGAGGGTTGGACCATCCAAGAGCCTGGGGCCAGTGGAAGGACAGTGGCCACAGACAGAAAGCTGTTCTTTGCCCATGCTCCACGACAGACAAAGCAGGTTAAGCACTGAGAAGAAGCCACTGACCAATAAAAAGCATGGAAAGGAGCGAAATGTGCAAACCAGCCAATGGGAACTAAGGGTAATTACTGGGCAGACTCTAAGCCTCTCGTAAGATTTTTAAATTATTTTTACAAGAGGTTTTGTGAGGAGAGAGTATGCGGTGAATAGGCAAAACATAATTCTTTTTTTTTTAAAGGCTTACTGTCCGAGCTCTTACTCCTTCCACAGAAACAAGAGCCAAATATGCTTTCCCAAATTAAGGGAAATTAGAGAATTAGCCCCCTCATTGGAGGAAGTATCTTGTTTCAGAAGGACACTTGTTGGAACAAACCATCGTAAGTTAGACCTTAAATTGGTAAATGAGGAACTATAGAAGTCCTTCATTCATACAGAGAGCAACAAACTGTTCCTGTTTGATTTCTTTCGACCCATGACCCTTGAATCTCAGCCATCGTCAGGTTTCATCTCCAGTGCACACAAGTAAAGCCCCTTGCTGGTATCCAGGCAGCTTAAGTGCCCCCTGCTATGTCCACAATTAAGAATGCACTCTCGTTTAGTCACATTGCTTGGTTGGTTTCAGCCTCTACAGTCTTATTCATTACAGCCTTTTAAGCATTTAAGGGTACTCTCGTAAGACCTACAAACTCCCTGTGTGAAACCTAGTTTGACTAGGTGGCTGCAGAAGGTGGACGCTAGCACTCAATTTGGGGATTGGTACTTACTTTGTATCCTCAGACTTTGACCCAAAGCAGCAGAGTGAGGCTAAAGGGATAAAGGAGGAGGAAGAAAATGGTATGAAAACAGTGACAAATGGAGGAAAAATAACCCACAAGACTGGGATAAAGAGACCAGCAGTGCGGGGTCGCGGATTAAAAGGGACAAGGTGAACCATAACTTGGCAGCATTGGTTGTAAGCAACCTCAGCAATCGCCAGAGGCAGGAAATATATATATATATATATATATATATATATATATATATATATATATATATATATATATATATATATATATATATATATATATATCAAGTAAGCACTGCTTTAATAACAAAATCTTCCCCTTTTCCTGATTGAGTGTTAGGAATTATCTGGAGGGGATGTATCTTCTGTCTTGTGCTTCTCAACTAGAGGGCTGTTGCATGACCCTGGCCCTCTTTACCTGTTTTGTAAATGCTTTACGCTTAAAAGAAGTTATTTTTCAGATGAATGGCTTAAGGGTGGAAAACCCAATTATTCCCACCAAGTCAATATCTCTGACTAAACCCCTGAAAATACTCTGTTTGCGTAATGGTTGGCCACCTATAATTTGGAACTGCTGCTGGTTGAGAACCTCCCCTTTGACTTCTGGCTTATCGTGACTGTGTAAACGTCTGCCCATGTAGGAGTTTGTGGGGCTCGGCCAACAAAGTCCTGTCCCATAGGCTGTCTGTCAGACTATGAAGTTTAAATATGGTGCTATTAAAATGTCATACAACAAATATTAATGATTGAAATACTGACAAGGCAAGTATACGTAGGTTAGCCAGACTCATCCTCAACCTCCCACACAAAACTCAAATCGCTACACACTTCAAGGTGCTTCACAGACTCCCGATGCACAAACAGTCATTTCAAACTCCTCACACACATTCAAGGCACTATGTAACTTAGGCCCCATCTTCCTGAACTGTTGTATTGACTAACATGAAAAACCCAGACACCTCCGCTCCGCAGGACTTGTACTCGTCAAATCCCACACATACACAGAACCAGATCAGGAGGACAGGCGTTCTCTTACATTGCTCCTCAAGTGTGGAATTGCCTCCAATTTCGCATCAGAGCCTCCTTTCCTGCAAGAAAATTGAGGACCTGACTTTTTAATTAACCAACCTACCCCAGTCAGGGCTAGGCATGCTTTACTGCTCAGCACCTGTATACCCGTGAGGGTGATAGGGCACTTTACGAATACACATAACATAGGTAAGTATAGATTTACTATTCTTAACTCCACATCTACATACATTCAAGATGTACATGTTATCAAGGAATCTGTGTCATTGTTGAACAGACTGAGCTGGTGTTGAAAACTTGTCTCCTGCATCACTATGGTCCACGCCTGATTGGCTACTGGCTGAAGAGACCCATTTCACTCATAGAAAAAATGCATGTGTTAACTCCTAGCAGATCAATCACATTTTTGCCTTTGGTGGACGATGCACGTGCCGGTTGCGAAGGCTTGTTTTGCCTTTGCCCAAAAACGTCTGCTTTGGCAGTCTCTAAAGAGAGCCCATGTTGGCTTCTGGGTACTTTTTGGCATATTGGCTTCTGTCCCACATGGTCCAAGATAGCTCCTGACTGCTGATGAGGCACAGATGCATGTGTTTTGGTTTTGCATCGAACACCAACCTCTTGGGAGCCATTGGGTTCTCAAGGCTTCTTGAGCCCCTAGAATACCACCCAGCGGCCCCTGAAATTCTTCAGATTCCCCTACTGGCATCCTTGCGGCCCTCAAAACCTCAAAACTTCTCAGGGTCCCTCATGGGTTCTGTAATGGCGGTCACAGACTCCTCAGGATTTTAGGCACTGTCTTCCTCAAAAATTCCTTAGGGTCCCTTGCAGTCTCCTTCGCACGTTCGTCTGCTCCCTCACTGACCAGTGGCGTAACGAAAGGAACTCTCAGGCCAGAGTACTGTGCTGAGGGGACGTCCTTCAGCTTGAGCCCCCCCCCCCGCACCGAGGGGGCTGCTGAGGCCTGTTTGTCCTCACATGTTCTGCTAAGTCTTTGAATGTGGGGGCAAAATGTCATCCAGGCAAAATGTTACCAGTGTCTTTTGCAGGTGACTGAGAGTCCTTTGCGGGCTTCTAAGCGCCTTCACGGTTTCTTTTGGCGGGGCTGGTCTGAGGAACCAAAAGCAGCCTTGGCAAAAATGCTCAAACCATCCCACTCCCTTCGTTTCCTCCCTCTATCTCTCCTTACCCATCTTTTTTCTCTCTCTCTCCTTCTCTCCTCTCTTCTCCCCCGCTGATCAAGTTCTCTCTAGCGCCCCCTTCCCTTCCTTGCTCTCTCTCTCCTGAAGCCTCCCTATGCCTGCTGCAATTAACCTCAGGGAGCTGGGACAATGGAAGAGGCGCGAGGTGTATCTCTGGGTTGCAAGGGTTCCAGACCATCAGTGAAATGCCCGATAGAATAAGAGTCCCGTCCGGCCCAGTCCTGCGTCTCTCCTGAGGCTTTCCGAACCTCCAGGTGCCCGTGGCCACGTGACCCTTCAGAGGTTTCACTGGTGGGGGTGTAAGCAGTGGATTTTGACTAGATACTTTTCAATCCCTTCTGGGGTGACCATATGGCTCCACGTCACAGCGACACCCCGGATCTAGCGCTGTACTCTCATTTGCCTCTCAGTTCCGCTTTGGGAGCTGTCGCTTTGGGCCGCCATTTGCACCCCCATTTGCACCCCATCGCCACGTTATTGTGATTTCTACAACGAAAACATGACGTATGGGCAACCTGTATTTACTTGGTGACGCAACGTCTGTGAGCCATTCCCTGAACTGTCTGCTCACCTAGTGCCTAGGCGCAGGCACGAAGCACTGCATGGGCGCCTTAGCCCCCCTTTCTGAATAAGCCACTCCGCCTTGCGGGCCATCAATAACACTGGCCGCCTTGATTGGAAAAGGAACTGGTAATGCTGGGATCAATAAACCGGGAGAGGATTAAAAATAGATTTTGTGTGCGCGCTTTGTTCAATCTGGCGCTTGTCAGGAGGCGTCGTGGTTGTCGGGAGTGTTTTATTCATGAGGCCGAGAGCCCCCTCCAGGCGAACAACACCTCCTCTTCAGGCCCAGTTAATCAGCTGTGTGGTTGTCTGGGGGGCGTCCGACGCCCACTCTCTGCCCCCGCCGCGCTCCGTTTCCGGGTTGTGGTGGTACCGTGGGGCGCACACCCTGGAGTGTGTATCCTGGAGCCTGTCGCTTCCCCCCTCTCTCGTGCCTTGTTTTCCCTTCTGCCTCAAGGACCCGCCTGATTAGCTCCTCACTTATTAATGCCAGAATCATTCATGATTTCCTCTTTTATTATGTGGCAGGAGGCCTGAGATGAAAGCTCTGGGAACCTGATCTGCAGGGGGAGAGGCAGCCAGCTGTGCCGTGCGAGGGGAGTCTGTGGGGAAGGTGTGCTGACACAATAACACAAGATGGAGGGGTGGGGTACCTGCACAATAACACAAGATGGAGGGGGTGAGGTACCTGTGGGGGAGGTGTGCTGACAAAATAACACAAGATGGAGGGGGTGAGGTACCTGTGGGGGAGGTGTGCTGACACAATAACACAAGATGGGGAGGTGGGGTACCTGTGGGGGAGGTGTGCTGACACAATAACACAAGATGGAGGGGTGAGGTACCTGTGGGGGAGGTGTGCTGACTGAATAACACAAGATGGAGGGGTGAGGTACCTGTGGGGGAGGTGTGCTGACACAATAACACAAGATGGGGAGGTGGGGTACCTGTGGGGGAGGTGTGCTGACACAATAACACAAGATGGAGGGGGTGGGGTACCTGTGGGGGAGGTGTGCTGACACAATAACACAATATGGAGGGGGTGGGGTACCTGTGGGGGAGGTGTGCTGACACAATAACACAAGATGGAGGGGGTGAGGTACCTGTGGGGGAGGCGTGCTGACACAATAACACAAGATGGGGGAAGTGGGGTACCTGTGGGGGAGGTGTGCTGACACAATAACTCAAGATGGAGGGGGTGGGGTACCTTTGGGGGAGGTGTGCTGACACAATAACACAAGATGGAGGTGGTGGGGTACCTGTGCGGGAAGTGTGCTGACACAATCACACAAGATGGGGAGATGGGGTACCCGTGGGAGAGACGTGCTGACACAATAACACAAGATGGGGAGGTGGGGTACCTGTGGGGAGGTGTGCTGACACAATAACAAGATGGAGGAGGTGGGGTACCTGTGGGTGAGCCGTGCTGACACAATAACACAAGATGGAGGAGGTGGGGTACCTGTGGGAGAGGTGTACTAGCACTATAACACAGGATGGAGGAGGTGGGGGTACCTGTGGGGTGGGTGGGTGAGGAGTGCTTACACAATAACACAAGATGGAGGGGTGGGGTACGGGGGGGTGCTGACACAAGATGGAGGAGGAGGGAGACGTGTGTGCGGGTGTTGACACAATAGCACAGGATGGAGGAGGATGGATACTTTTAGGGGAGGTGGGCTGACACAATAACACAAGATGGAGAAGGAGGGGTACCTGTGTGGGAGGAGTGCTGACACAAGAACACAAGATGGGGCGGTGGGATTCCTGTGGGTAGGTGTGCTGACACAATAACACAAGATGGAGGAGGAGGGAGACCTGTGGGGAAGGAGTGCTGACACAATAACACACGGTGAAGTAGGTGTATACCTGTGGGGGAGGTGTGCTGACACAATACCTCCAAATGGGGAGTAGGGCTGAATATGAGGAAGATATGCTGACAATTAACCCCTTGTGCCGACAAGGTGACTTGAGTTGAGGATTTGGTGTGGAGATGGTTATGAGTAAGGGGTGCTCGCATATTAAGTCAGTCTACAGTGTAGTGTTTATAAATAAGTTGTGCTGACACAAAACTAATTGTAAATGAGGCCTACTCTCAGAGTATGTCTATAGGGACGGTGCACTGTCACAATAACACAGGATGAAGGGCTGAGGGAGCAGGACATTGGATATCTATTGAGAAGATGTCCTGACGCAGTACCACAGGGTGAAGGGGTGATTGAACAGTACAGTGGACATCAATGGAGATGATGTGCTCACACTCTGAGAAAGAGTGGGAAGTTCGCTGAGTTAGAATAGAGTGCCAGGGATGTCTATGGGAAGGTGTGCTGAAACAGGACAGGGTGGAGAGTTGTACGGCGGATGTCTGTTGAGAAGGTGTGCTGACAAAATACCATAGGGTAAGGAGTTAGGTCGAGGATAAATCTGGGAAACTTATGATGACACATTAACTCGGCGTGAGGAGGGGGGACAACAAAACAACGGGTGTAACTATTTTTTCTCAAGCTTCATGGATGTACTAGCCAGAAGTCCTCACCTAAGTGAGATACCTACGACTGATCCAGGACCATCTCACCTTCAGGAGGCACCTCAAGACCTGGCTATTCGAGCAGTAGCAGCACCCCCCTCCCTTCAGCGCCTTGAGACCCTCACGGGTGAGACGCGCGCTCTATAAATGTTTTGATTGATTGATTGATTGTTTGTATTTAGCTCCTAAGACATGACAATGACATTTCTAAACTGCTGGGGGTGAAACTGTGAGAACCTCTGCTTCATGTTTAGATAAAGTAGGCCTTGGTGGTGTTTGCAAAGTTTTACTCCATGGAACTCTGCGAAGTGCCAAAAAAACTCAGCAGATATCCGCCAGCGGCGGAGTTTGTTAAGTCACGCTGCTCGCACTGATTTTTAGTGCAAGTAATTTGTCCTGTGCTGTAAAATCAGCACAAATGGAACTACACGTTGCGCTTGAGGGCGCTGCTGCTTTCTGCCACTCGAATAGACATTCTACTCGAGCTGCAGCTTCCTCAACGCAAGATTTATCAATGGGAGCAGTGTCGATCTGCCGCAACTGCCCGCGTTGAGAAATCTTGCCGGGAGGAGGTCTAGCGCATAATTATTTCTCGCAAGCGCTCACCAACTTAACGTTGTCAAGCTACTTGAGAGAAAAAACTCTGCTTCGCGTCACTTCACAGGGTTTTTTAGAACTCCGCGGTCCGCACAGAGTGGGAAAACTACACAAACTTCGCTGGCACAGTGTAATTTTTCACACACCCCTAATTCTAAGATCTGCTTCTTAAAGTATCTAAGCGTTATTCATGCAACTGTGTAGGAGAACCTTCCAAAGTTTCCTAAAAATGAATATGCTTCTTTTTCAGGGAGATCATCTACTTGCCAGATTTTTCTATTATCGCATTTTTTTAAAAAACACATTTTGCAGACTCATCCCAAACACAGAGTACTACAATTGTCTTGGACAGGGAGGGTGTACTAACCCAGAGAGTTGATTGCAGTTAAAGGAACTTAAAGCACTGTCATTGTAAGGACTACTGAGCAGCAACAACAAAGGGAGTATGTACGTTCCTTCACGCCACAATAGTGATGTATTTATTCTGAGATGGAATGCAGTCGGACACATTATAACATACAATATGTATTGAAGCACAGACTTGTTTTTTTTTTTATTAGACAACACTTACTTACAGTACGGAAAAATGGCACAGTGCCACTAGTTTTTAGTCTGTAGCCCTACCACATGAAGAGCTTTTAAGGAAAATGACTTGCTCATTGGGCCATGTTCTGCAGATAGAAGAGTATGAGTGGGGTTTGTTCTGTAGTTTGTTTCATTTGAAGCAACTCTCGCTCTCTTGACTGGAACTTGAAGCAAGATGCAAAGGAATGTTTCACTTTATGAACAAGTACAATAAGTATAACACACTGAGGCTTGATAATCTACCTTGCCAAACCAAGGACCAGTTCTAACTGTTATCCAGCAGATTAACTGCAACACAATACACAACTACACGGTCCATAATACAACAAGAGAAGAGACCAGGGGAAAGGCCATTAGAGCCAAGAAATACATGTGAAAGTCATTCAGTGGAGAAGTGTGGCTCAATGGTTAGAGTGGCATACCCTGATGCAGAGGTCTAGCCCGGGAACAGCGTTCAATTCTGGCCTTGGCAGGTCTTGTTCAATTCTGGCCTTGGCAGGTCTTGTTCAATTCTGGCCTTGGCAGGTCTTGCGCTCAATTTCCCGGACCTGATAATTCTCGCCTCAGTGCCTATTCTAATCATGGGTCCCACTCTGCAACTCTGGGCAATAGCTTGCTTAATCTCCACAACGGCCCCAACAGCGCTAGGATGCCTGGTTTCACCTTGGGGGTGCGCAGGAGTGGGCACTTCACAGGGAAAGGCCAGGAAGGGTTCCACAGCGGTATTATAAGCACTACATTTACATGCTGGCTCCTCAGAGTACGTCCAATATATGTATCAGTGGGATAAAGTGGGTAGTGGTACGTGTGAAAGTGCCACATCACGGATAGGTCCAGATTTGTTCTTGGTGCTGAACATTTTGAAGATGGGATTGAAGGGGTGCCTTCGGGGCACAGCAACGTCCTGCCAAAGAAAGACACATTTCTATGCTTTTTATCTATCCACAGGTCAAATAGGGCTATCATTTTGGAAGAGTAAATTAGAACAAGGTTAAGCCCGATCAGAAGGCCAGATCGTTGCCCCAATTGAGTCTTGATCATTTTGGCAGTTTTTCTTCACATAAATATTTAATTTAAAGAGGTTACAATCTCGTGCATGCCAGCAACACAATCTCTGGGACTTAAAGATCACGGTCATGTGTGCATTTGTGCAATATTAAAAAGGGTTTAAGTTCAAAACAGCGTGCCAATGCGCCTTGAGACCTTACGGTAATAAGTTGAGCTATACAAAAACCTTTGACATGACATGGCATGACAATGGAGTCTATACTGTATCAGAGCACTTGCTTTCTCTGTAGGTGACGAATGTTACTCAAAGGCGTTTGACGTATCATGCCGATGAAGTCAGTACTGTGTGCATACCCAGTACCCTTGATTCCTCTGTGGAGGATGGATGTTACCTACATGTGTTTTCCGAAGACAGGCTCGTTGAGTCCACACAGAACTCTCAGACAAACACCATTGGGCGCCTGCAATGGGTTTTCCAACCTGTTTGTCTCAAAGGGTGAAATCATCAGAGAGGAAATGACGTCATCTAAAGTATTTGCCTTGCCTCTGAAGGTGCACTGCAAGCAGGGCTCGAGTCGGGGTACCACGCGGGTGGACGGCGTCTCCCCCACTTATTTTACTGGGAGCTCGATAACTGGAGCAAATGGAGCCACACATTCACTCTTTGGCCTCTCTAGGGCGAGATCAGCGCTCATTCAGAACGCTGCTCACTCGCTGGCTTCTCTGATGCAATCGCATCTCAGGGGTGAGCAAGGAGAGGCAATGAGTCTGATGGTGCAAGCCACTTTTCGTGATGTCACTTCCTGTTGTGACATCGGCTCCACCCACTTCTTTTTTTAGGACTTCTGCCCTGACTGCAAGGCAGACACCGCATGGATGGATTTCTCTGCTGCTTAGGAAAGGAAACTCACTGTTCGATCAATCGTTCAATCAGAGGTTGATAAAGCACATCTACTCACCAGGGAGGGTCTCAAGGCGCCGGAGGGGAGGGGGCAGCTCAGTTGAGTGCTGGGGTCATCTGAAAAGCCAGGTCTGAAGGTCCTACCTGAACTAGGGCAGTGTGGGAGATTGACGGAAGTAGAGGGGGATGGTGTTCCAGGCTTTGGCTGCGAGGTAGGAAAAGGCCCGGGTGTAGGAACGCTCCACAGATAAAGGAGATGGTTTGTTTCCCAGCTTGAGCCATATGGCTTATTCTGACAAATCTTACCAGGATCCGGATACTTCTCGACATATTGAAAATAGCTCCGCTCTCACGATTCCTTCAGAAATCTATCTTGGATGGTGACAAGCTTTGAAGAGCAAAAAGCCTACATTTGCCTATTAAAGCTTGGCTATCTTGGTGTCTCGGCATCTGGATCCAGCCCAACCATTTCTAAACCTATAAATCTATTATTTTATTCAACAACCTATCAATTTCCCTCGCTGTGAGAAGAATAACCCATTCCCATTCCCAGGCATACTTTAGACCTGCGTTCAGACCTTGGTGGTGTTCATTGAGGACTCCGGGAATGCCACAGCTGCCGGTGTTCCAGTATCCTCTATGGCGCTCTTCAAGGTGGCATTACCTACTGCCACATGTTCAATACTTGCTGACAGATGTTATAACCCTCTCATTCAGACTCAAAGGAGTTTACTGGCTCTCTTTGTAGTTTAGATTTCTGCTTCAGATGTGCTCACTAGTGTACAAATTAATTAAACTAGCTTCACCAGATAATTTGCAAGTGAAGGGAAGAATTCAGGTGGCCAAATAGAAATAGGATGAAAAGATCTATTGCAGGATATACCAAAATTCATAAAAGAATAAACAAATCCTTTTCTGGGCTGCCTACCGGAATATTTATTATAGAATAGCAATTGAACTCCATCCAATTTCTACTAATGTTTACAAAATAAAATACGAAGAGAGCCTACTTTTTTAGCCTCATCTGGTGTACTCTCATTAACTTATTTCTTCATATATATTTGTAAATATGTTTAACTTTGTTTATTGTAGTTTTTTCATTAACATTTTTTTATTGTACTTGACTCTTTTGAATCCCAATCTTTAAAAATGTTTTAAAAAAAGAGAAAGTATGAAGATTTTTTTCCCCCTTTTGACTGTAAAGGTTGTTGAAATGGGTAATGCTAGTGTCTAATGGAGTGTAAGCCTTTGCCTTTCATTTTAAACTTGAACAGGCATCAGTGTCATCTTCTGCACTAGGAGTCACCAACCCCCTTTCCTCTATAGAACCCTACTAGAGAGGAAGGAACTGGCCTGTTTTATTGGAATTTACTACAGTTTCCTGAGTTTATATACTTTTTGAGTTGGGTTTGGCTTGGGAAGATTGGTATGTGACTCCTCTCCCTGGTAGATTTTGATAACCACAAACAAAAATTGAAGAATCTGGAAGTTTGCTCAGATTCCAACATATCTTGTTGGGCTTCGGCTAACACAGAGCTCAAAAGCGCCAACAAACAACTGAATCTGCTCACGGTCACCATCCCAGCTTCCCAATTTGTGCACTCTTGGACGACTGTAACATCATGGTCATAAGAAATGCCAACACAAATATTTAGGGGCAGATGTATCAAACGTTTTTTTGTCGCGAACGCTGCGAATCGCAAATTAGCAGGGTTTGCGAGGGAAAAAAAATCTGAAAATGCGATATATCATTGAAATCGCATCGCAAAATTAAGGAATCGCAACATTTGCGATTCCTTAATTTTGCGTCAGCATTTAAGGAATCGCAAATTGCGATTCCTTAAATGCTATGTATGAAGCATTCTGGTTTTGCGAATTTACACTAAGAAATCACAAATTACCACCAACTTGTAGTTGGTGATAATTTGCGATTTCTTTTACAAATGCACTTTTTGGCATTTGTAAAGGTGCCATGTGGTGCTCATACATGCCCTTAGGGCATGTATGTGCGCCATATGCGCGCACATGTAAATTTCAGGGGTGCAGCAGGGTGTCCTTAAGACACCCTTGCACCCTTGAAATGATTCTCAATTTGCGATTAGCAATTTGCGAATCGCAAATTGAGAATAACTTCACATTCATTCCTATGGGCCTCCTGGTCCATAGAAATAAATGGGAAATGATTCCTTATTTGCGAATTCGCAATTTGCTATTCGCAAATAAGGAATTTTAGGAAATCGCTAAAAATTTGCGATTTCGTAGATACATACTATTTTGCAATTCTCAAATAGCGATTCTCAAAAAAATCGCTATTTGAGAAACGCAAATAGGTATCTTGATACATCTGCCCCTTAGTGGCTACAAAGACTGCAGAGCAAAACAGGCATGTTAAGTGTTGGCCTCAAGAAACACTACCACAAAACCTATGTGGCTGAAGGCAATCCAGAGATACAAGAAGCAAAATTCAAAGTTGTCTGCACGTCCACAAGGCCCTCAGGGAAATTGATCCCAACTACGGAAATTGACCCCCAACTGCCTCCAAACCCTGTCACACACTGGTCAATTCAGCCTAGAACCCAAGATCACGTCCTTCACCATGATCCACAAACAGAGGCTCAGGAAAAAGAAAAATCAAGGAAAGTTTCCAAAATCACAGCAATCACAGTTGTTGACATTGATCCATGAATCACTCTGAACCAATGGACCTTCCCATGAGTCAGGGAACAGGTAAACCAAGAAGACATCAATCAGGAACGCTGGTTAGCGCGACCAATCCAGTCTGAGCGATGGTACTGTAAGCCAAGGAGACTCACCGTACCATCCATACCTCGCCGTAACGCAACCTAAAAGCACCACCACCAACACCTGATCATGGATATGTTCACTTTAGCCTGACCCTGTGGACTTGGGAAATATGAGAAGTTAAAAAGCTGCAGGTAAACCATTTGATTCAGTGGTTGAAATGGACTAAAATGTGTTCAAAATGCAACAAATTGGTGCACAATCTAAAACTCCCTGAATAAATAAGAACTGAGGCGAATTTGTCTTCGATCACAATCGAAAAATCATTGGACCGTGAGCAAGAGTTCATATGGGATTATGAGACACGACTGGCTGTGCGAAAAATAGAGAAAATTATAGATTTTACTATTTTTTTAGCTATAATTAGGACCACCCCTTTTCTTGTGCCCCCCCCCATGCCCCCACCAGATAAAAATGACAACAGCAGCACACCCTGAACTCCAATGATTCATTGCATCGAGCAGTCCGCCGGTAGCTCTTCGCCCAACGCCAACAGACTGGCAGGGCACACCTATCTTTGTATGCCATCCAGTATTGCCCGTAATTACAGGTTTATTACCTGTATAGCTGATGTGTAATGACATGTTTGCAAATTAATTTTTATGGCTCACGGCATTAGCATATACTGTAGATGAGGATTTAATATTAATTACCAGCGATGCAAGTGCAACCCAGCGAGTTAGGGTTCTTTGAAAGGACGCCGGTTAAACACGCTTTGAATGTGCCATAAAACTCAGGTACGGTGCCTGCAAAGTGGCACGTTCTCAGCAAAGCCTACGGCATCTAAAGCTGGCCTTGGCACATTTTTACTGCAGCCAATGGGGATGTAAAGTTGGCAGTGGCTTATCTCTGCTGCAGCCAATGGGAAGCTACTGGCAGACGTGTCATTTTCTTACCACAGCCAGTAAGAAACCAGGGCTGTGCACTGCACATTCCCACCTAAGTCAATAGGGAACTAGGACTGTTCAGTGAACCCGCTCACTTGACAGAATAGTTGGGAGTGGTGCATAGGTAGCACACTTGGTTGGAGTCAGGCACCTAACGTACCCCTAGGTACAGTATAGGACAAATTTACTACAGCCAATGGGGAGCCGGGATACGGGGTGCACATTACTGAATGCTGTGCATAAGAACTACTACTATACAGTTAAGACCAGGTTTGGGCATAGCACATAGTTACTATAACCATTACGAACCACGGCTGTACCTTGCACATTTTGACCTCAGCCAGGTGGGAACAGGGACGGCTCTAGGCTCATGGCGGCCCTGGGCAGGGAGTGTAGGTAGGGGCCCAGGAAGAGGGGGTCCCGGCGGGGCGGAGCGCAGAGGCCAGTGAAGAGGGGGGGTCAGGGTGTTTGGAAGTGGAATAGAGCCGGAGGTCGCCAAATCCCTGCCAGGGGCCGCCACGCAAATATGTTTCCATCCTCAGAGGATTATTATATTAAGGATATATATTGGCGTAGTGGCCCCTGGGGTTTGGCGGCCCTGTGCAGGTGCACAGCTTGCACATGCCTAAGGCCGCCCCTGGTGGGAACAGTGCCTAGGCATGTTGCATGCCTTACAGGAGATGGAGACATGTTTGTCTCTCAGGCTTTATACGTTATCATGCATCCAAGCTCACAGCTTGCACATGGAGTCAGTTCAATATATAGCTGCCCACTTAGAAAGACTCTCAGGCGCTCAGGTGAGAGTGGCAGGGGCGGCCTTAGGCATGTGCAAGCTGTGC
Organism: Lissotriton vulgaris; assembly: GCF_964263255.1. Lineage (NCBI taxonomy): Eukaryota > Metazoa > Chordata > Amphibia > Caudata > Salamandridae > Lissotriton > Lissotriton vulgaris. Next base: position 676,991,972 of record NC_141700.1, on the reverse strand, counting down.
ACCTGCACAGGGCGCCAAACCCCAGGGGCCACTACGCCAATATATATACTTAATATAATAATCCTCTGAGGATGGATACATATTTGCGTGGCGGTCCCTGGCAGGGATTTGTCGGCCTCCGGCTCTATTCCTCTTCCAAACACCCTGACCCTCTCTTCACTGGCCTCCGCGCCGCCTGGACCCCCTCTTCCGGGGCCCCCAACCTACACTCCCTGCCCAGGGCCGCCATGAGCCTAGAGCCGCCCCTGAGAGTGGACACCCAGGACCTACCCATTGAAATGCAGTGTTTGGTGAGAAAGGCTAGGATGATATTACTCATCCGGCACGCAGGGTCGGTTGTGGGGATGTCTTCAAGGATATCATATGAGGACTCTGTAGATTAACAAATGCCCCATGCTCTCCAAAGGCACTTGAAGCGGAGTTAGATAGAGGATGCCACAGCAATACAATAAGCTATGAGTCAACCATAAACACACAGACTTTTACATTGAAAGAAATAGATCTTAATTCACTTACTAGAAAATATCACATCGTAAACATACAGAGAAGCAATAGAACCAGGTTCCAGAAAAGTAACCTTCCAGAAACTCTGAGCTTAAGTAGTTTAGAGTCAATGGGAGAAATTAAAAAACAGTAGCTGGGAAGGGGAATAAACCTACCTCATGCTATAAAGTCAGTTATGATGAGTTGGATGAGAAGTATTGTGGAAATTTGGGGGTAGAAATGTTGCATAATTTATAAGTGATGTGAAGAGGGTGGTACATCGCCGACATAATGCAGGATACAGTTGTATCAGATTTGTATGAGTCTAGAGAGGTTATCAGGACACAAAAGAGGTTATTTAATAAGACACTGCGATGACTTTCAGGTGGCACAACGCATTGCATCAATTTATTTAACATTATACTGAAAAAGGCCTGAAGGCAGAGCACAAAATTATGCAACGCCACGCGACTGTGCACACAACCCTTGGTAAACCAAGGTAAAAATGCCTCCAGATATGTTCTGTTAGGGATATGAATAGCAGTGTGTTGCTAGAGCTGTACTGAATACATTGAATAGAAGAGGGGATACCATTTTTATTTCTGGGACACAGAATTTGTACATAGGAAATGTGGGCAGAGGCTGAAATTTGTCCTGATCAGGTCAACCAGCAGAAAAGGCAGAACTGTCCAAGGAACCAATGTTCACGTTAGGACTTTGCCGCACTGGGACTGGGTGTCTTGTATGAGTGTGAGGTTCTGCCCCTGTTTCTGAAAGCCCTTTCCCCAGTATCTAAAGAATTTTGAAATCCCAGTAATTCCAGTGTGTGGCAGTTCTTCTGCCCCACCCCGATCTATATGTCCTGCCCTGATGGTCTGCCTAAGCAGAGCCCACCCCATTCCTGCAGGTCTGGCCAGGTGTCTTTCAGCTTCCCAATAAGGTATGTTGTTATGTTGTCACAAGTAGGCGTTGAATTCTGCTGCAGGCTCACAGGCGGTTTCAAAGGTGTGGGAAGCAGCAAACACATAAAAGGTGTTCATTCATAACTGCAGCCCCAGTGTCAAAGACTACCCCATCTCTTCAGAAAGGATCCTAGTCAGAGGAGCTGAGGCTCTGTTCCCAATAATATACATTTATTTTATGGTCTTAAAAAATAGATTTGTTTCCCTTTTGTCTGATCATACATTTGTTTTGTGTGGAAAACAGCCAGTACTTCGCAGCAGACAACTCAAACCTTTGCTCCGCCTCCACCACAGATTGATGCATAAACCAGACATAGGCATGGTATGCGTAACATTTACAGAGCACTCCCATTTTCCAGGTCCGTGCCAGAATAGCTCCTCCAGTCCAGGTTTATTTGTTTGCCCTTCAGGATGTGTAATTTATCCCATTATAATAATGATCCACATTTGTAAAGTGCACAATCACCCGTAAGGGTCTCTAGGCGCCATCGGGAAGATTAAGCAAGCTATTGCCCAGAGTCACATGGTGCTAGGCTAATCTGCCGCCGGTGCCGGGGATCGAACCGTGATCCCCAGATTCCAGAGTCAGTCGCCCTAGCCGCTGCGCCACACATCTTCCCTATACAAATCAGGACTACAAGTTCCAGAATTCAAAGAGAAATTCTGTACTGGGAGAGCAACTATGATCCGGGCCTGCATAGACTTAGTAGCTCTGAACATTTTGCAGTCCACACAAGGAGGAAATGTGGAGATTTTCCAGATGGGCCGGCTCCAGTGAAACGCTGGTATTGTTAAAGCAGAGTCAGTTGGGTGTTAGCCTCTGGTGGGTAGTGTCAGGGCACTTCTGAAAGCACGGTAGTTGAGCCATGTAATTAATGCCCGCATTGCTCTCATGGTCAAGGCACCACTAGCTCGTCCTTTGCAGGCGTTTTCGTATGCATTCTGGGACCACACTCATCCTTCTGTAAACTCGACTACAAGATCCATAATGCAAAGTGACAGGTTTAGGGCAGTAGGACCGGGGCGAGCCGCGACTGCACTGGGCACTGGCGTGGAGACAGTGGCGTAGCTAGCAGTTTTGCTGCCCGAGGCGGTCCCGCAGTTCAAGTTCAAGTTCGGGCATTTATATCGCGCACTACTCACCCAGAGGGTCTCAAGGCGCTTGGGAAGGGGTCATTATTTGTCGAATAGCCAGGTTTTAAGTTCTTTTCTGAAGGAGATGTGGTTTTGAGTAAGGCGGAGGCGAGTGGGGAGTGAGTTCCAGGTCTTGGCTGCCAGGAAGGAGAAGGATCTTCCTCCCATGGTGGATTTTCGGATGCGCGGGACTGCGGCGAGGGCTTGATTAGATCTTAGTTGGCGGGTGGGTTTGTAGAAGGACAGTCGAGTGTTGAGGCATTCGGGTCCCAGATTGTAGAGGGCCTTGTGTGCGTGGGTGAGAAGACGGAATGTAATTCTTTTGTTGATGGGAAGCCAGTGGAGGTCTTTTAGGTGTCCGGTGATGTGATCTTGGCGAGGGATGTCCAATATGAGTCGCGCTGATGCGTTTTGGATGCGTTGGAGTTTTTTCTGTAATTTTGCTGTGATTCCGGCGTATAGTGTGTTACCATAATCCAGTCGACTTGTGACCAGTGCGTGGGTGACAGTCTTTCTTGTCTCGAGGGGGATCCAGCGGAAGATCTTTTTGAGAATGCGAAGTACGTTGAAGCAGGAGGATGAGACTGCGTTGACTTGTCTGGACATCGAGAGAGAGGAGTCTAGGATGAAGCCAAGGTTACGTGCATGGTCTGTGGGTGTGGGTGCTGTGCCCAGGGCAGAAGGCCACCAAGAGTCGTCCCAGGCAGAGGGGGAAGATCCTAGGATGAGCACCTCCGTTTTGTCTGAGTTGAGTTTTAAGCGGCTATGTTTCATCCATTCGGCTACTTCTTTCATGCCTTAGTGCAGATTGGTTTTGGCGATGTTGGGGTCTTTGGTGAGGGAAAGGATTGATTGGGTGTCGTCGGCGTAGGAGATGATGTTGAGGTTGTGTTGGCGCGATGGATGCGAGTGGGCTCATGTAAACGTTGAAGAGGGTGGGACTGAGTGATGATCCTTGTGGAACTCCACAGATGACTTCAGTAGCCTCTGAGTTGAATGGGGGAAGTCGGACTCTCTGAGTTCTCCCAGCTAGGAACGAGATGATCCAGTCCAAGGCTTTTCCTTGTATGCCGATGTTGCTGAGGCGTTGTATGAGGGTGATGTGGCAGACTGTGTCGAAAGCGGCGGAGAGGTCGAGTAGAATGAGGGCCACTGTTTCTCCGTTGTCCAGAAGTGTTCGGATGTCGTCTGTTGCTGCAATGAGGGCGGTTTCGGTGCTGTGTTTGGCTCGAAATCCGGACTGAGAGGGGTCGAGGGAGTTGTTGGATTCAAGGAAGGCGGCGAGTTGGCTATTGACGGCTTTCTCAATGACTTTGGCCGGGAATGGGAGGAGGGATATGGGTCGGTAGTTTTTAAGTTCAGAGGGGTCTGCTGTGGGTTTCTTCAAAAGGGCGCTGAGTTCGGCATGTTTCCAGTTTTCTGGTAAGGTGGCAGAGTTGAACGAGCAGTTGATGACATCACGGAGATGGGGTGCAATGATGGAGTCGGCTTTGTTGAAGATGTGGTGGGGGCAGGGGTCGGTTGGCGATCCAGAGTGTATTGTGTTCATTAGGCGGATGGTGTCTTCAGGGGTTCCAGGCGCTAAGGATGATAGTTGGCGGAGTAGGATCTGAGGGGGGTGGGGAGGGTTGATCGCTGGGAGTATTCTCGAAGCTGTTGTGGATGTCGGCGATTTTGTTGTAGAAGAAGGAGGATAACGCATCGCAGAGGTCTTGGGAGGGAGTGATGTCGTTAGATGCTGCGGTGGGGTTGGTGAATTCTTTTACGATGTTGAAGAGTTCCTTGCTGTTGTGGGTGCTGTTGTTGAGACGATTCTTGAATGCTGATTTCTTGGTGGCTCGAATCAGTTGGTGGTGTTTGCGGGTGGCTGCCTTGAGGGTGGCCATGTTGTCGGTGTTTGGGTTTTTTCTCCATGTTTTCTCCATAGCTTCTTGGATTGTTTTAGGTCATCATTGAACCAGGGAGCCTTTCTGCTGGTTGATTTGATCTGGTGCTTTTTCAGGGGTGCTAATTCGTCAGCACTGTGGGTGATCCATTGCTTGAGATTGGTGGCCACTTGGTTTGGGTCCAGTGAGAGGGTGGGAGGGTTTTGGTTGAGTGAAGTGAGGAGTTGGTCTGAGGTGATTTTGTTCCAGTTTCTCAGAGGAATAGGTTGTGGGCGGTTGGGGGTCAGGGTGGTTTTGTAGCTGAAGTGAACACAGCTGTGGTCCGTCCAGTGGAGAGCTGTGGTGCAGTCGAAGGAGATGTGCTTGCTGGAGGTGAAGATAGGGTCGAGCGTGTGTCCGGCTATATGGGTGGGGGTATCAACAAGTTGTTTGAGTCCGAGGTTGGCCAGGTTGTCCAGAAGGGTGGAGGTGTTGCTGTCGTGTTTGTTTTCAAGGTGGTAGTTGAGGTCTCCTAGTAGGATGTAGTTCTCGGAGGCGAGGGCATGTGGACTGATGAAGTCAGTGATGTCTTCGCTGAATTGTGTACGGGTTCCTGGAGGCCTGTAGATGAGGGTGCCTCTAAGTTTGGTCCTAGGGTCGGTGTGGATCTGGAAGTGGAGATGTTCGGCGGTTGTAAGATTATCGTCGGAGCCGGTCGTGATTTTGATGATGTTTCTATGGATGATGGCGATGCCACCTCCTGTTTGATTGGTGCGGTCTTTTCAGATAATCTTGTAAGCGTCCGGTATGGCTATGGCGATGTCGGGTGCTGATGATGCGTTCATCCATGTTTCAGTAAGGAAGGCGATGTCCGGTGACGCAGTGTCGAGTAGGTCCCAGAGTTCTGTTGCGTGTCTGTGGACCGAGCGGGTGTTCAGCAGGATGCACTTCAGGTGGTTAGATTCGGAGCTGTGTGTGGGAGAAGTGGGTTTGGTGAGGGTCCTGAAGCAGTTGAACTTGCATGAGAGGCAGGCGAATGGGCCGTGGGTACGACCTGGGGTGGCATCGCAGCATTGTGGTGTGCGTCCGGGGTTGAGGGCGAGGAGAGTAGCGGCATCATACGTGATTCTAGTGGGTTGGGTGCGGCGGGGACCAGGGGGACAGGCGCTGGGCGCGGTCCAGGCGCGGACGGGCGTAGACGGGCTTACCTTTGGCGCACCTTCGGCGAGCATGGGGCGTGAGCGCTGCGCGTGAACGCAAAAGCATCTGTCATTAGTGGATAGTGGAGGGGGAGGGGCGAGGGAGGGGCCGCACGGAGGTGTGATCGGGGTGGAGGGCGGGCTGGCAGGCACAACAACAAACAAAATGGCCGCAAAACACAGCGCAAACACGACGAGATGGGCACAAGTAGGGAATTAATTTAGAAAAGTGAGCAGAGGCACATATAAACTTAGAAGCAGGCAGAACCAACAATAGTGAATAGCGCAGCAGGCAAATTAGTCTTAACTCGCGCTACAGGAATGAATATCACTCGCGCGATGTGGGCTAAGAGTTCAGCTAAATAGCGCTACAGAAATGCAGAGCACAAACACTGCTGGTGGCAATTGCAATTAAAGCGCTACGATACCCAGTGTTCAGGGAGCCTGGGGGAGCGACCGATGCTGCACGAGTCAGGCTGGTCACAGCGGAGGCTCAGGCGGGTCAGCTCTTTACTATCCGTGGGAGGGACGGGCCGCAGGGAGGTGTGATCAGGGTGGCGGCCGGTGCGTGTAGGTAAGAGCGGGGTGCTAGTGAAGTGAAAGGGCGAAGTGCTGCTGCGTGCCGCCCTCAAAAACTGTGCCAGGGTGCTGGCCTCAGGGAAGCCAGTGTTTAGCAATGTTGCAATTTAAAAACACCTGTTGAAGAGTTCCTTGTCTGTCCAGTTTTCAGGCAGCAATAAAAATGTCAAGCTAGCTCTTGTGATTAATGTTCCTGCTAGAAAGAGAGATCAGAGTTTTGTCTTGTGGCAGTTTTGACTCGCCATAAAGCAGCACAGAGGGTTAATATACCTGCTGCGAAGAACGCATACTCTGCAGATCACATCTGTATTTTATGTGGCTAGCTGAGTGGACCACTGCTTTTGTCACAGAGATCCTTCTGTTACAGCAGTTCTTAAGACACAACCCTAATGCAGAACAGTGACTATTAGGGAGAGCTGCATGCAAACTGCACAAAATAGGTTAATGAATTATTCTTTTTCCCCAGTCTTTCATTATTCCTAATGTTTCTGAAAAAGGTTTGTTTGGGTAGATATGCATGCGTATTAGTAAAGTCAGCTTTTACCAGTGTGTTGTAATTGTTCATGAATTTTAACACAGTGCTTTGAAAGAAAATAAATGTATGTGAGAAAGGGGCATGGCGAGATGAGGGGCACTTTTTGGGATGGTAGTGAGGGAATCTGAGGAGGAGGGAGGGCGCCAAAAATGAATTTCCCAATAGGTGGCAACAGAGCTAAAGCCCGCCCTGACTGACTGGGGCAGCGCCCAAGACCTGGAATAACATTCCATGGCACATGAGGCGGACCCCTTCCTACGTCATGCTCTGGACTGGACCCTTCCTTCGTCATGCTCTGGACTGGACCCTTCCTTGTACTTCTCAATTTAAGCATGTGTGTCATCATGGCATTGGCTCTCCTGTGCCTCGAGTCGCTGCAATGGTAAGCCCTGGACGTCGTCGTGACGGAGTCTGTACTACTACAGCACCTTAAATAAATATCCTCACACCCCAAGACCTCCCAGCTGGTTTTCTCGGGCGCCCTCGAACCCCGAGGGCGCTGTAGGGCGGGGCTATCCCGCAGACGCCCCGCCCCCTGCGTGTCTGAATAGGGGGCCTTCAGCAGCACTCTGACGCATTGCGCGTCAAGCGTCCCCCTCCGGCTGTCACGCAGCACGTCCTCCGCGGGGCGTCTCCGTCTCCCCTGGGAGTGGCGCGGAAGCAGCGGGCTGTCTGGGGTGTGCTGGGATCCACCCTGTAATTAGCAGCTCCCTGGCAATATAACATCCGAGATTCACCGGCTCCATGTTCGTGCACTGAACGCTGAAGCGCCTTGTTCGGGTGCACTAGGAGCTATAAACAAAAGCGTCGATTTTACCTTGAAGAGAACACCAAGGCGCTGCATATGCTATTTTCGCATACGCTCTGGGGGGCAATATAGCTGTCTGGCGGTTCCATAGAGCAAAATAACATAATGACGTGCTTTAGCATCGCTTCATACCACACGTATGATTTTTGTAAACTGCTGTAAATAACAGGTGCCAGTCACAGTTCTGCGAGTAATCGAACTGTTGACCTGCCCAACCACCGCACGTGCCACCTAGGAGCGTTCACCTCACTGAGCCATTGTGGGTTTATATAAAGAATCTTAATCGTGCGGGCCACCTTGAAATGAAGCTGGTGTTATACTCTGCAAGAATGCATTCTGGGGAGGGGTTGAAGACCCTCTTCTGCTGGGGTACCCGAATGTAGCTGGTATAGCCCTGTCTCAGGGCTGCATTAATGTGCTCACTGAGAAATTAAACCATGTGTCCGGAACCCCAATGAAAAGCAGTGAGGCCCACTCAACCCTGTACAATGCTAAAATAAAGCCATCATAGGGAGATGCAGGCCCCGGTGTCATTGCACCTGCTGCACTACTGATAGCCATGCGCCAGAAATAAAGGCTACCGGACGTGGAAGATACCACATGGGTGGGTGGGGCGGTCCCGTCTCGCTGTGAATCACTGCTCACTGGCATGCCTTAGTGTCAGGACGGTAAAGCTTACTGTCTGAATTGAGGGCACTTGGGCAGGTATGCTGCCAGGAAACTGCAGCTGTCATCTGGATTCCTGACTCCCAGTGTTCTCTTGTGCAGTTTTCCTATGGACGGTGCATGTTCAAGCATCCCTGATCTGCCTCCCGCGCGCATGACATGCCTGGCCGAGCCTCCTCCTGGAAGCTGGCATCTGTCTTACATAGTGCACGGATGTAGGCACCTGCTACTGCTAGCACGCACAGCTAGCCTGCACGGCTGTAGCCTTCGTGAACAAACCTACCGACTCACTCACAACCAAACCCCTGTGCACTCTCCGATCTGCTGAGGACTAGCATCCCCCCTCCCCCCCCCCCCCGCCCCGGTCCGGCACCACTACTACAAGCTCCAAGCACCGCCGCCCTCCAGAGACCAGCACGCCTGTCCCTGCTGCTGGGTCGCCTGCTCATGCAGGTATCTTAGCAGTCCTTCCTGCAGGCTGCCTCATCTCCCAGAGTACTTCACCTCCGTACAGGGCTTGCTGCTCGCTTCCTGTAGGCACTCTGCCACTCATGGGTGCAGAGGTCCTCCACTGTATGTTCACGTCCTCGTGCCACACAGCCCAGCAAGAGTTGTATCTGGCAGGGACTCGCCTACTAAACCGCTTACAGACCACCCTGGCACACTCTCGCCCACTCGAGAGTTTATAAAGCCATCTCCTGGGCTGCTCTCGTCTTCTGATTGGTTCTTACAGCCCTCCGTGCGGCCTGTCACCTTCCCTAGGGTCCTCAAAGCTCCTCTTGCAGGCTCTCACCTTCTACGTGATTCTTACAGGCTCCTCTTACAGGCTCTCACCTTCTGCGTGGTTCTTACAGGCTCCTCTTACAGGCTCTCACCTTCTGCGTGGTTCTTACAGGATCCTCTTGCAGGCTCCCACCAGGGGCGTCTCTAGGCTCATGGCGGCCCTAGGCTCATGGCGGCCCTAGGCTCATGGCGGCCCTGGGCAGGGAGCGTAGGTAGGGGGCCGGAAGAGGGCCCCGGAAGAGGAGCCCCCGGAAGAGGCGCAGAGGCCAGTGAAGAGGGGGGAGTGGGGGGGGGGGGGGGTCAGAGTGTTTGGAAGTGGAACAGAACCAGAGGCCGCCAAATCCCTGCCAGGGGCCGCCACGCAAATATGTATCCATCCTCAGAGGATTAATATATTAGGGATATATATTGGGGTGGTGGCCCCTGGGGTTTGGTGGCCCTGTGCAGGTGCACAGCTTGCACATGCCTAAGGCCGCCCCTGCTCTCACCTTCTGCGTGGTTCGCCCCCGCAGAGTGCTTACAGACACAGACGTCTCGAGTGCTTAGAGCCGTCTCAGTCTTGAAGATACTCTCCTCCTGCAGAGTGCTTACAGACAGACTGCTCCAGAGTGGGTACTCTCCCCTCCTGTGGGGGTGCTTACAGACACACAGGCCCCTCCAGAGGGCTTGATGCCGTCTCTTGAAGACTCCCCCCGCCTCTAGGGGGAGCCTGAAGCCTCGGTACCACAGAACGCTTAGAGACTATTCCTGCTGTCTTCCGCTGCCTCCGGAAGGTGCTCACAACCCTTCTTGAAGACTCCACCCCCCCCGAGTATACCACCCCCAGGGCCCCGCAGGGGCACAGACCCCCCCCCCCCTTCGGGATGTCAGAGCGCACCTTGCAGTGTGCGCACAGCGCCTCTTGGTGCCCCACTTGCGCGCACTGCTTACAACCCCTCTCGCACATGCCGGGTAGATTGATTCCAGTGCACCGGGAGGTTTGTGTATGTGGAGGGGGAGGGGGGGGGGGGCACCGGGAGGTTTGTGTGTGTGGGGGGGGGCTTTCATAGTTCCCTCCACCAGACTACCCGCCTCCAGCCCCTCTTGCAGCTCCCTCGGGCAGGGTCACACCTCCTGTTTCTACCACCCTTCCGCAGAGTGCTCACAGCCCCTCTTACAAGATCACCCCCCCCGCTCACTGCCCCTCTTACAAGATCACCCCCCCGCTCACTGCCCCTCTTACAAGATCACCCCCCCGCTCACTGCCCCTCTTACAAGATCACCCCCCCCGCTCACTGCCCCTCTTACAAGATCCCCCCCCTGCTCACTGCCCCTCTTACAAGATCACCCCCCCGCTCACTGCCCCTCTTACAAGATCACCCCCCCGCTCACTGCCTCACCCCCCCCCGCTCACTGCCCCTCTTACAAGATCACCCCCCCTGCTCACTGCCCCTCTTACAAGATCACCCCCCGCTCACTGCCCCTCTTACAAGATCACCCCCCCCGCTCACTGCCCCTCTTACAAGATCACCCCCCCGCTCACTGCCCCTCTTACAAGATTACCCCCCCCGCTCACTGCCCCTCTTACAAGATCACCCCCCCCCGCTCACTGCCCCTCTTAAAAGATCACCACCCTGCTCACCCCCCCCCCCTCTCTTACAGGATCACCGCTCCCCCCACCACCCTCTCAATCCGGTACTCACAGACCCCTCTTGCTGAATTACAGAACCCCGGGTGCTCAAGGCCCTCTCTTACATGGTCACAGACCCCCCCCCCCCTCCCCCGGGGCTCACAGTCCCATCTCACAAGATCACGGACCCCCCTGGGTGCTCACAGTCTCTTCTCACAGGATCAGACCCCCCTGTGTGCTCAGTCCCCTCTCACAGGATCACAGACCCCCACCCCCCTGGGTGCTCACAGTCCCATCTCACAAGATCACAGACCCCCCTGGGTGCTCACAGCCTCCTCTCACAGGATCAGAGAACCTCTCACAGGATCACAGACCCCCTGGGTGCTCAAAGCCTCCTCTCACAGGATCACAGCCCCCCTGGGTTCTCACAGCCTCCTCTCGCAGTATCACAGACCCCGTGGGTGCTCACAGTCCCCTCTCACAAGATCACGGACCCCCCTGGGTGCTCACAGTCTCCTCTCACATGATCACAGACCTCCCTGGGTGCTCACAGCCTCCTCTCACAGGATCACAGACCCCCCTGGGTGCTCACAGCCTCCTCTCACAGGATCACAGACCTCCCTGGCTGCTCACAGCCTCCTCTCACAGGATCAGAGAACCTCTCACAGGATCACAGACCCCGTGGGTGCTCACAGTCCCCTCTCACAAGATCACGGACCCCCCCTGGGTGCTCACAGCCTCCTCACAGGATCAGAGAACCTCTCACAGGATCACAGACCCCCTGGGTGCTCACAGCCTCCTCTCACAGGATCAGAGAACCTCTCGCAGTATCACAGACCCCGTGGGTGCTCACAGTCCCCTCTCACAAGATCACGGACCCCCCCTGGGTGCTCACAGCCTCCTCTCACATGATCACAGACCTCCCTGGGTGCTCACAGCCTCCTCTCACAGGATCACAGACACCCCCCCCCCTGGGTGCTCACAGCCTCCTCTCACAGGATCACAGACCCCCCCCCCCCCGGGTGCTCACAGCCTCCTCTCACAGGATCACAGACCCCCCTGGGTGCTCACAGCCTCCTCTCACAGGATCACAGACCCCCCTGGGTGCTCACAGTCCCCTCTCACAAGATCACGGACCCCCCTGGGAGCTCACAGTCCCCTCTCACAGGATCACAGACCTCCCTGGGTGCTCACAGCCTCCTCTCACAGGATCACATACCCCCCCTGGGTGCTCACAGCCTGCCTCCAGGCAGCTGTCTCGGTGTGAACCTCCTTCATTAGGGCAGACAGATCTGCTGTCACTCGGCCAGATTTTCCAATTTACCGACAATGATTCTCGCATAAAAATTGATGGGGGTGGGGGCGCTCCTTCGAGCGGCCCCTCCCCCCGCCGTGTGTGGTGTTAGTGTAGCCCGGGGGTGGCGGTGGTTTCTCCTCCCCTCCCTCCCTCCCTCCCGTTCGAGCCTCTGAGTCAGGGCTGGGGCCGAGGGAGAGAGGCAGCCAGCAGCTCGGGAGCTGTCAGCCGGGTCCTGTGCGTGTGTTCACCTCACGAGGAAGGGGGCGGCGCGGGCGGAAGTGGGGCCAGCTGAGGATCTCCACACCTTGGACGGGGGGGCGCTGCGACCTCCGAGGAAGCGCCTTCTCAAGGAGGAAGAGGGCTGAGAGCACCCCTGCTGGGAACTCGAACAGCTGCATCTCGCCCGGAAGGAGAGCTGCGACCCCTGAAGAGCAGGTCACTTGGAACGCACCCCCTCCTCCCTCCCCCAAAAAAGCAAAGAGGACTGCGACCTCATGAGGACCGGGTCGGCTGCACCCACCTTTAGGAGGTTCCGCTGAACTCCCTGTGGAAAAGAAGTGGGCCAGCCTCCCAACAACCCCCCCTCGGGACCAAGGCACCTGGACCAGCGCTCGTTGGATCGCCCCCTGGAACAAGGCACCTGGACCCAGCTCCCGGAGTACCAAGGCACCTGGACCAGCCCCCTTCAGGGCCAAGGCTTGTTGGATCGACCTTCCCCCCCTCCCCACTTTGAGGACCAAGGCACGTTGCATCAGCTCCCTGAAGACCAGGGCAGCTAGACGACCCCCCATCTGGTGTCAGCCTCTCCTACGTACCATGGCACTTGGACCAGTCTCCCAGCCAGGATCTGACGCTTGAGGAACAGAGCCTCTGGGGTGCCCCACGTTTGGATCCTGCGAACCCCTCAGCGGCAGAGCACCTGGGCCAGCAGCCCCCTGGAGAGGGCTGGACCTCATCTGAAAAGTGCACGCGCCACCCCACCCTCCAGGTTCAGGAGCAGCGCGGTGAGGTCAGCTTCACACGAGGAGGAGGATTGAGGTGCAGAAGGCTGGGACCCCTCTCCCCAGGCAGAAGGCCGGGTGCCCCTAAGCAGAAGTTTGAAATCTCGTGGAAAATACCCCCGTGGGGCGATACCCTGGTCCGATAGGGTCTTGCGACCACCATGGATGTGTGCGAGCTCCTGAGTCGTCAAAGTAAAGGATAAAGAGAAGTGGGGACCCCTCCACCCCCCTCAAAACATGGAACCCCTGTGCCAGAAACCAATCCACTGACAACCCTCGGGAGTGAATTGAGTGCAGGCTGGAGCCCCTCTTGTTCTACGTCTAAAGTCGAGCCTGGACCCCCCTCGGGCTCCTGCTCCTCGGCGCTGCCGCCACCCCTCAGGAGGACAGCCTGCTGCGGTGTGATTTTGGGGGTCTCCCGTCTCATTCTCTGGAAGCCATGAAAGAGTGACCTCGCATCATGTTCGGACTGAAGCCCCCCGTGTATTACCTGCCAGGTAAGGACCGGCGCCCCCTCCCTGCAGGCCAGGGGGGCTGTGTTCACATTCAGCCGGCTGTGCTGTCTTTTTTTCCGTCTTTTGTAATTGCAAGCCAGGAGTCTGAGCCGGAGGAGGGTCGGTTGTAAGTTGTTCTTCCCTCACTGCTCTCGGTGTCAGCGGTCCCCGGGCGCCCCCTCCCTCCCTAAGTAGAGACGTGTGTTATTTAAGAGCAGGGCGGGGGAGGAGGCGGGTGTGAAGTTACTCACTGCAGGGCTCGGGGTCATTTCACGGCTCAGTAGTCGGTATCAGGTGGCGGGCGCCTGCCTGCCGAGGATCACAAGCTGTTTGACAGTCCCCGGCCGCCCCTCCCCTGCCTCACACCCGCCGAGGAAACGATAGCGCCTTGAGGATTCTTCTATCTTGCTACACTCGGTTCCCTAATAATCCGCACAGGCTCCCACGAGACATTTTGCAATTCGATTTAGCATTTTCCAAGACGCCCCCCTCCCTCCTCCCCCGGGTTTCTCAGCCCTGGCTTCCTCTCAGGCCTTACTTGTGTTAAGAGCTGGACCACGTGACATTTGACAGGTCGTTTTAATAACACAGCTCTCCCACAGCGCTTTTCGCCCGCACAGGGCAGCGAAGCGCTGTACCATAGGAGGTGTGAATGAGACCGCTGTCAACAGAGGACGGGGTAGTCGGTACCGGGGTGGGGGGCAGGGCTTTTAGTCGGTCTGGGGGAGCATGTCAGCAGCCTTTACTGTAGAGCGCTGTAGACAGTCAGTACTAGTGTGTCTTGGGAGAAGCCTGCCAGCTGTCTCTACCATTGAAACAGGGAGCAGTCTGTACCGGGGAGCAGTGTGAGCAGTCTGATTTAAAGAGACCTAGGAGCAAACTCTTGCAGTCTCTTATGGGATGCAGCACAAGCAGTCTCTACCGGGGAGCAGTCTGCCTTGTGAGCAGTGTGCCCAGTCTGTCCCGGGGGAGCTGCCTGCAGTCTTCTAGAGATCAGCGCAGAAAGACAGCCGCACAAGTGTTCGGTCCTGAGAGAAGTCTGCCTGCAGTCTGTACTGGGGACGTGGCCTAATGACCAGAGCTGCCGATTTTCAAGCAGGGGAACCGGGTTCGAGTCTCCGCGTCCGCTCACCCTCCTGTGATTATGAGCAAACCCCTTAATTTCCTCGTGCCTAAAAAACTAATGCGCCCTTCTGTAATGTAATTGGTGCTCTTGTAAAGCGCTACGATACCTTCGCGCTGTATAAAACAGCAACAAAATAAGAGTGCATCAACTTCGCTTTTGGAGTAGAGTGCACCTAGGTGTCCTGGCAGGTAGGCACCCAGTGACTACAACCCTGACACGATCCGACCCTGCTGCGGGTCACTAAGCAGGAGAGGCCATACCTGAAAGGTCACTAGAGGTGCGCCGTAGGGGCAGGTTAGGGAGGGTCACAGGGCGAACAGGTCACATACCGCTTCCGTGTCTGCGCTGACCCGGACCAGTCACACTTTTCAAGCTACTTACTTCCTTGACCAAATTAGAGTGAGCTGAACGTGGGCAGGTGAGTCACAGCAGTGGGAGTCTGACCAGAACTACAACTCCCAGAGTGCCTCACTAATTAAATGAAACCCATTACTGGAAGCTCAGACGCACCTAGTCGCCATATAGATGACCCTATGGAGTGTGCACGCGAGGGTGTCGCACAGTAAAGATCACTTCTAAGATAGGCACAAAGGGGAAGTTAGACAGTAAAGGACACTTCCGTGTCATTTCAGAATAGATGCGTAGCACAGGTGGACGTGTCTCACTGCTCAAGGTACTTGCTGGTGAGCGCAGGTCACACTGAGAGTGGAACTTCCGGTTTACTTCCTGGTGGTAGGCGCTGGGCCGCCTAAGGGTTTGTAAACGGGACCAAAAGATGTCCACATCAAAATTCTCAAACCAAAAGTAACAACCACACCTTCATGCAACAGGAGACAGCTATTTCAAGCTATCACCATCCACCCAGCACCGGCCAGGAAATGAATATCAGGGCTGCCTCTCCCTGCCCTCTTAAGCTTCAGCTAATACACCCACACACAATCTTGCTAGGCACAGTATAAGCTAAATAACCCAGTTAGCACATGATCGTATTGTATATCCGTCTGGCGCCACTCAGCAAACTTCAATTATCAACAACAAAAGCAAATGCTTGTAAACTTTCTCCTTCCTACACCTTTAGGAGATGTGAGCCACACCAATGTCAAGATGTGTGCCTTAGAAATAGATCAACAATGTACAACAAACTTTCAAAGGCCATCAGAAGCCTTCCGCGTTACTCAAACAAGTTACAGTGCTTAACTTGTGCCTGGGGTTGCAGGTGGTGGGCAACCGCTGTGATTTTAGAGGACTGTGCCTTCTTTTTCACCATCAGCCTGTAACAATTAGCGTGACATGGAAAAGCCTAAATGATATAAAAGGTGGGGGAAGGGATAGAAAACGAAGAAAGTTGGGATAAAAATAACCAGCAAAAGTGATTTAAATCAAGAGGGAGTGTGGGGTAGTGGGAGAAAGAGATATGCAGTGGAATTAAGCCTAGGCAGCTTTGGAACTCCGCAACCAAGGTATTAAGCAGTGATAGCTGCGTGCGGCGCAGAAAACTCTGCACACACAAGATTATATTAGACATAGATAGCTTTAATTTTGTTTTACTTATATATCAAAGGTCCTGGACCATGCAGCACAGGTAAAACCAATTCTACCTTTGTGCTGTTAATCTTGGCACCAGAAACTATGCCTGTCTACCTGAATGGGTCTGTGGTCACATTGCTGTCAATAAAACACCTCCCCAGATCCCACAGAGGCTGATCCTTACCGCCCTGGTTCCGGCCTCCTCTGTCATCCACGCTCAGGGAAATGGAAGTGAAAAACCAGAGTCGGCCTTAGATTCAAAATAAACCTCTTACACCTCCATACCTGGGTGGATTTAGTGCATAGGGAGGAGTTTTCTGGTCAGCATCTTGGGCAAGGTAAGAATCCTGATGGAGAGAGAGAGAGCGGGGTCCCTGGCTTGTGCAATGACAACAGTAGATTTCTTGTCGGGTAGGGTGAGGTGGAACTTGGAGGCCAGTCCTAAATCGGACCAGGTCTTGCTTACCATCAACTCCCACTGTCTCTTACTCCCAGCTTTCTAGTCAGTAGTTGCAGATAAACACAGTAGGGTCCCTCAAGGGTCTGCCTTACACCTGCTTTGCTTAAATCTTGGATACAGCCAGCCAGACTGAACGGATAATGTGGCAGTTCTTGCATGGATCATGACAATTGCGCTCAGCCACTCAAAGAAATTTATTAGGGCAAAAGTCTTCAAAAATATATAGATAGCTGCATAATAGAAAAATCAAGGTCCTATAAAGCTCTTGCCATCCTAAAATCGGGTATACAGTGGATATTATGCAATCTGTGGCTAATTTCACTCACGTTTTCGTAGTTAAGGGCCCAACTTTTGGCCAGAATTTGTTGGCCTTTGACAAAGAGATGACCTAGAACTATCCCAGACTGAACCCATGAAATATGAAACATTTTGTTGAAGCAGCCCACCTCTATAGACATCAAACTTGTTGGGTGCAGCTCGCAAGGACTCCACGTACACACCAGCTGCAGTGGTGCAGAGTTTGGCTGCAATTTGTCTGGCTTCACAGCCTCCCCTTGCGTCCAAGCAGTTATTTCCACCCGAACTCTGCGGATGCTGATCTGGAACAGGCGCAGATGCTCCCTCCCGGCCGCCATGCACTGATAAGGTCTAGATTCGATTATCCTGACGGGGGCATCTGGCATATCTGATTAATCCTGGAGAAGTCACAGGAGCTGCCCATCGGCCCATATCAAGCAGATCAGGGGGCACCCTGGCTCCCTGACGAGAAAGCAATCGGATTGAGATACTTCTGGGTTGTGCCCTTCTAGATCTGGGACTCCACCATTTCAGCAGGCACTATATAGGCCCAGATACCCACTGACGTGTGACTGCTTAAGGTTCCCCAGTTGCAATGAGCTCAGATGAGTGATTGTGCTGCATGCTCGTGGAGCAGACACTGTCCGGCTTGCAATGTTAGAACATTTAAACAGCAAAGTACCCCCACTACACCCCTTCCTCAACCAGGTTATGACGGCTGCATTTCCTAGGGACTCTCCGGTAAAAGTTGCTTTCTGAAAGTGGCCAACATGAACCAATCAGTTAACCATTTTTTTTTTAACTTCTTTCCTACACCAAGAGGCTTTGGGTTCTTTGGGGCACTGTTTCAGAGCTGATTTGCTCTGTTTTTGTTCTGTACCAAGCTTCTTTGTGTTCTTGCTCCTCACCCAAGACCTTGGTGGCCTACAGGATGCGTTATTTTGGGATTGTGTGGCCACTATGACTTTCTGCATGTCTGGTCGTGGCACGGGTGGGCCGCTGTATGACTTCTAGCATGAGCTGTGGTATTGTCTATCAGTGTAGACCTTTCAGTGCTCTCATGTTGATACTTTGGACTCATTGTTTGACTTTCAGCATGTGCTGTTGTGGATTTGCAGCGAACTTTCAGCATGTGTCCACCCTTGTATTATCTGGCCACTATGTCTTTCTGCATGTCTGGTCGTGGCACGGGTGGGCCGCTGTGTGACTTCTGGCATGAGCTGTGGTATTGTCTATCAGTGTAGACCTTTCAGTGTTCTCATGTTGATACTTTGGACTCATTGTTTGACTTTCAGCATGTGCTGTTGTGGATTTGCAGCGAACTTTCAGCATGTGTCACCCTTGTATTATCTGGCCACTATGACTTGCAGTGTGTCTCGTAGTGACGTGGTTAGACCTTCAGCACGCGTTGTCATGGTACTGGGAGGTCTCTGTGTCTTTTGTCATCTGTTATTGTGGCACCGTTGGGTCACTGTGAGACTTTCAGCATCTGTCATCATTGTGCTGTCAATGTCATTTTAGTACCCTTTGCTCACAGTGTGATTTTTAGCATGTGTTGTGGTGCTGCCAGGTCACTTTGTGACTTTTGAAATGTGTCCTGGTAGTATTGTGGGTTCTCTGTATGACTATCAGCATGTGTTGTGATGGTACTGGTGTAACTTTCAGTATGTGTCATAGCATGGTTAGTTCAGTGCGACTTCCTGCATGTGTTGTGGTGTTGCCAGGACACTTCGTGACTTTTGAAATGTGTCCTGGTGGTAATGTGGGTTCACTGTATGACTATTGGCACGTGTTCTGATGGTACTTGTGAGTCGTTGTAAGACTTTCAGTATGTGTTGCAGCATGACTGCGTTACTTTCAGCAAATGTCCTTGTTGTATTATCTTTCGGCTCATGGCATGACATTCAGCTTGTGTCTTAGTGGGGCTGTTGGGTCCGTGTGTAACGTTGTGTTGTGTTGTGGTGCTCTGTGTTCATGGTGTGTCTTGTGGGGTTGTGTCGTCGGTGTATAACTTTCATGCAATTCTACGTTCACTGTCTGACTTTCGGCATGTGTCCTCGCGGCACTGTCAGTTCAGTGTGTAACTCCAGGATGTGTGGTCATGGTGAGTTGTGCTCACCACATGACTTCAGCTCAATATTTACGATTCACAATCGCCAAATCCTAACTATTGTGCCTAGTGTCAATTAGTGCAGATTCAATTACATAACATAACAATTTTAACAAGCTGTTTTGTTGCTCCCGACAGTAAAAAGGAAATTATTTCTTTATAAAAAGTAATATGAAATTGCCCACTAGTAATCACTTAAATATCTTAAAACCAGAAACCTAGGACATATGAGGGAGATGCGTGTACAGACACAGCCTTGTAGAAACATTTTATAAGAGCATATTTACAAACCACATTATAGACACGAAGTATCGCTGAACCTGCGTACAAAAACATATTTATATTGGGCTTATTAGAAACATTGTGAATTTTGTAAATATTGTAATGAAATGTAATGGTGTAATGACCAATATTGTATTGAAATTTGCATAAATATCTATGGTACATTGAGTAAATATTTTCTTTGCGGTCAAACATTTTTACACAATAGAATTGTATTGTAATTGCATTTATATAGTGCTTACTACCCCTGACGAGGCGTCAAAGTGCTTTTTCGGCTTTTTTAGCACGCTACTCCGGGACCCATAGAGGATTAGTGTTTGAATTAGTATAGTGAAATATGAAAGTAATTTCAAGTGGTGGATAAGTTAGTCAGTTATTTGGATTCAGAAGGATAGAAGAGGAAAAAAGGGTTGTATTTATATAGCTCTTGTACCCATGATGGAGTGTTGATGCGCTTTTTTGTGGGGGGGCAAGTAGCACGCTACTCCGGAAACCCATAAAGGATTAGTGGTGAATTAGTATGGTGAAATATGAAAGTAATTTGAGTGGTGGATATTAGTCAGTTATTTGGAGTGTGAAGGATAGAGGAGGGATGGAAGGGGACGAAAGGTTTGCATTTATATAGCACCTGTTACCCCTGATGGGTTTTGAAGCGCTTTTCTGGCCACAAATCCACACAACAGAACAAAAGAAAAAAAGCGCCTTGGAGAAACATAGAGATCAAAGACATAAAACAAAAAATTAGAAAGCTGCAACGTGCCTGGCTCAAAACAAACTCCAAACAGGACAACCTTCACCTCTGTCTCTGGACAGTAGAAGACTTTAAAAAAACAAAAAAGACTGGAATTTTTCATGCCATTGAAACTTTTTGCCCATGCACATTACTCACTGTTATGTGTTGGACAGCTTGACAAAGGCATGACTGAGATCAGATATCTATGTATTTTAACTAATGGGTATAGTGATTTGGGACTGAACTTAGTTTCATTTGTATATGAATAATGTGTCTCCTTTCCAGAACATTTACCTGCCCTGCGCTCTGTGGGAAACAAGGTGCCCACACCACCCGCCTGGTCACCTGTAGCTCTTAATGGAAGCATCCACACCATTTGCATATGTGCACCTGTTTATCATTCACACGGACGAGTATATCCCTCAGGGGGCTTGTGTTATTTACGACTGCCTTAACCAGTGGGAAGTATCGTAGGTAGCGGGGCAAAAGCACATCACTGGGGGTCATAGGAGCACCGTATGTTACTGTTGAGGGCCTGGGGTATATATTGCTTCCTTAACCAGTGACATATTTTGCACCATTGCCGGGATACCCTGGGCGGATACCAAATCTGTTTGTACCTACCGCGGAGACTGAGCAACCTTGGCCGATGCCCGGTGGAACTGTCCAGTGCAGCTATAGAGGAGTCTGGCCCCTTGGCCGTCACCTACCCAGACGGTCATCTGACATTGTTTTCCTCCTCTCCCTGTTCGTGTCTCCTTCACTCCCCCGCCCTCTGTGATTCTTGATTCAAACGGTTGTAACTATGTAACCTTTAACTCGCTGATTCAACTGATATAACTATGTATCCTGTAACTTGCTGATCCTCATGTAAAGCGCTCTGATACCTCTGGGTCTAGCCAGCACTTTATAAAACTTTGCAAATAAATACAAATAAAGAGGGGGTAACAGAGAGATAATACATCACTGTGGTACTAGGGAGCCATTCAGTCACTCTGCGTGACTGAGTGAGCAGGAAGATATGACTTCAGTCTGAGGTAGTAAGATAATAGTACATCACTCTGAGGTAACTGTACTAGTGTGCTGCTGTCAGACGACTATGAGAGACTAAGAAAGTAGTAGGTTATTGTGTCACTCTCAGGGGCTGGGGTAGTAGTAAGATATTGCGTCACTCTGCCGGGTTGGGGTAGTAGTAGGTAACTGCATCACTCTGAGGAGCAGGGGTAGTAGTAAGATATTGCATCACTCTGCCGGGTTGGGGTAGTTGTAGGACACTGCATCACTCCGAGGGTCTGGGGTAGTAGGCCATTGCATCATTCTAAGGTAGTAGTAAGGTATTGCATCACTCCGAAATGTTGGGGTAGTAGTAAGATATTGCGTCACTCTGAGGAGCTGCGGTTGTAGTAAGATATTGATTCTCTCTGAGGGGCTGGTGTAGTGGTAGGAGATGGCATCACTTTGCCAGGTTGGGGTAGTAGAAGGATATTGCATCACTCTGAGGAGCAGGGGTAGTAGTAGGATATTGCGTCACTCTGAGAAGCAGGGGTAGTAGTAAGATATTGATTCACTCTGAGGGGCTGGTGTAGTGGTAGGAGATTGCATCACTTTGCCAGGTTGGGGTAGTAGAAGGATATTGCATCACTCTGAGGAGCAGGGGTAGTAGTAGGATATTGCGTCACTGAGGAGCAGGGGTAGTAGTAGGATATTGCATCACTCTGAGGAGCAGGGGTAGTAGTAGGATATTGCGTCACTGAGGAGCCGGGGTAGTAGTAAGATATTGCATCACTCTGCCGGGTTGGGGTAGTTGTAGGACACTGCATCACTCCGAGGGACTGGGGTAGTAGGCCTTTGCATCATACTAAGGTAGTAGTAAGGTATTGCATCACTCCGAAATGTTGGGGTAGTAGTAAGATATTGCGTCACTCTGAGGAGCTGCGGTTGTAGTAAGATATTGATTCACTCTGAGGGGCTGGTGTAGTGGTAGGAGATTGCATTACTTTGCCAGGTTGGGGTAGTAGAAGGATATTGTGTTACTCTGAGGAGCAGGGGTAGTAGTAGGATATTGCGTCACTGAGGAGCAGGGGTAGTAGTAGGATATTGCATCACTCTGAGGAGCAGGGGTAGTAGTAAGATATTGATTCACTCTGAGGAGCTGCGGTTGTAGTAAGATATTGATTCACTCTGAGGGGCTGGTGTAGTGGTAGGAGATTGCATCACTTTGCCAGGTTGGGGTAGTAGAAGGATATTGCATCACTCTGAGGAGCAGGGGTAGTAGTAGGATATTGCGTCACTGAGGAGCAGGGGTAGTAGTAGGATATTGTATCACTCTGAGGAGCAGGGGTAGTAGTGGGATATTGCGTCACTGAGGAGCCGAGGTAGTAGTAAGATATGGCATCACTCTGCCGGGTTGGGGTAGCTGTAGGACACTGCATCACTCTGAGGAGCAGGGGTAGTAGTAGGATATTGCGTCACTGAGGAGCAGGGGTAGTAGTAGGATATTGCGTCACTGGGGAGCAGGGGTAGTAGTAGGATATTGCGTCACTGAGGAGCAGGGGTAGTAGTAGGATATTGCATCACTCTGAGGAGCAGGGGTAGTAGTAGGATATTGCATCACTCTGCCGGGTTGGGGTAGCTGTAGGACACTGCATCACTCCAAGTGACTGAGGCGGTGCAGTACCTCTGAGGGACATGGGTGACAGGAGTACCTCTCTTAGAGGATCCTGCTGCCGTCCTATGCTCCACCTCTCTATTCACTGCACCTGGAGGTCTGGCTAAGAGAGTGAAGCCTGTCACCTGGTTCAACTCCCCAGAATGAGCCGTAAACGCATCAATGAGGGGGGGTTTGTTCCTACCCAACAGGTGCCCTCCTACTGCAGCAGGCCAATGGGGCCTCTGTATGCAGCAGGACAGGGCTGCCTCTGTATGCAGCAGGCCGGGGGGCTCTGTATGTATCAGGACAGGGGGGACTCTGTATGTATCAGGCCAGGGGGCCTTTGTATGCAGCAGGCAGGGGGGGGCTCTGTATGCAGCAGGCCGGGGGCCACTAGATGCAGCAAGCCGGGAGGGAGGGGCTCTGTATGCACCAGCCCGGAGGGGGGCTCTATATGCAGCAGACCGGGGGTCCTCTGTATTCAGCAGGCCATATGCAGCTGGCCCATGCGAGGTTTGGAACAAGAAATCATTATATCTGCCACGAGAGGAGCCGATGCTTGTAGCAGCTCCTCGTGATTAGAACAAGGTGTGGGGCGAGTATTATAAACACCCTGCACTCCCTTGTCCGTTATGTTATCAGGGCGGTTTGAAAAAATAAAACCCGTCCGTCCTGCCACAATGTTCAAACCGGCGCCATGCTGCAGTGGGTTGCGACTAGAGTGGGACAAAAGGGGGTGGTGATGAACGGAGCATCTGAATCAATCAAACACTCACACCCAGTCAAAAGATCTGGGTTTAATCCATCACCGTTCTTTAGCCCACTCTGCCACCCCAGTTCAGACATGGCTATATGCAAATCAGTCTGACCCTGTGCCTCATGGGAACAGTCCAGCCCGAACTGCCAAGCCATGTCTTCCCTGGACCGGAAACAAGCTTCCGAGGACCGGTTTCTGGCATTCCAGCCGTCTTCAGACCGGCTTGCTTGAATCCAGTGGCAAAGTGAGCAAGGGACTCACGTCTGAGCATACCCTGCCACACTTATGGCGGCCAAAAGCAGTACAAAAGGGGGTGGTGATGAACGGAGCATCTGAATCAATCAAACACTCACACCCAGTCAAAAGATCTGGGTTTAATCCATCACCGTTCTTTAGCCCACTCTGCCACCCCAGTTCAGACATGGCTATATGCAAATCAGTCTGACCCTGTGCCTCATGGGAACAGTCCAGCCTGAACTGCCAAGCCATGTCTTCCCTGGACCGGAAACAAGCTTCCGAGGACCGGTTTCTGGCATTCCAGCCGTCTTCAGACCGGCTTGCTTGAATCCAGTGGCAAAGTGAGCAAGGGACTCACGTCTGAGCATACCCTGCCAAACTTATGGCGGCCAAAAGCAGTACAAAAGGGGGTGGTGATGAACGGAGCATCTAAATCAATCAAACACTCACACCCAGTCAAAAGATCTAGGTTTAATCCATCACCGTTCTTTAGCCCACTCTGCCACCCCAGTTCAGACATGGCTATATGCAAATCAGTCTGACCCTGTGCCTCATGGGAACAGTCCAGCCCGAACTGCCAAGCCATGTCTTCCCTGGACCGGAAACAAGCTACCCAGGACCGGTTTCTGGCATTCCAGCCGTCTTCAGCCCGGCTTGCTTGAATCCAGTGGCAAAGTGAGCAAGGGACTCATGTCTGAGCACACCCTGCCACACTTATGGCGGCCAAAAGCAGTACAAAAGGGGGTGGTGATGAACGGAGCATCTGAATCAATCAAACACTCACACCCAGTCAAAAGATCTGGGTTTAATCCATCACCGTTCTTTAGCCCACTCTGCCACCCCAGTTCAGACATGGCAATATGCAAATCAGTCTGACCCTTTGATGGATGGCTAACCGCAACATAGACTCTAATACATAGAAATTCCTAAGCACATCTAGCCTTGTCCCTGCGTATCCACTATTGGGCCTACGAGTGAGGTCATGACTGGTCATCAAGTGAGGGCCCGTCCCTAACAATGAGGGGCCTTCGCTGTTGCATCCCTCCCCGGAGTAAGCTTGTGCAGGGGGTCAGTCTGCTCACCAGGTTACCTACCTCGGGCACCCACTACACGCACATTACCCCCCCCCCCAAGGGCCTGTGCTAGCTTGGTGCCCATGCGGCACCCGTACGGGGATTGGTAGTATGGGCCTGTTGGCAGCGGGCCCTCCCACACCCTGTACCCGGCTTGCTGCAAGCACCCTCTGGAAGCCCCGTGAGACCTCTATCCCACTTATCGCATGCCTGGTCATGAGATGCTCGAGATCAAATCACTGACCTTCATACTGGCTGGTGGAGGCAGCCGCTGCCCCCAACACCTATGGGCTGGTGTCCGGCGCAACCAACTCAGGCGCAGCTCCTCCGATTTGGGGGCGCCTTGGCATTATTTGGAAGAAAGCAACGCGGCCTCCATGATGGGTTGTCTCAGGGCTAACCTAAAAGCGGCTCCCTTGCCTACAGCCTTTCAGGAAGGGGTCAAACTGCCCGGACGGTCAGTGCAGGATCAAATGTGGGGACCGTCTTGGGGTGCAGTCACATACTTCTGCAACACTTGTGCCATTTCAGCCCGTGTGGGGAGGACCCCATGTAAGGTTAACACTCCACCCATGTACTGCCCAAAGCATCATTCAGATGCAAGAATTTAGAGATAGTAAATAACTGGACCCAGATTAAACTTTTCAGGCAGTTTGTCGTGACAACGTTAAAAAGGGCACTGAATGGACCAATCATTGAACATAGAAAGAAAATCAGGACTGGGAGAAACCCTTCAACAGCTCTCACCTACCTGGTGGCTATAAATACAAGGACCAGGTGGAGTGGTCCCTGGTAATCCTACTGACTTGTATAAGAGTTTCACTCAAAGGCCCAGGGATGCCCAGGGGGCACTCTGGCTTGGGCTGCCGTCCTTTCATCCCACCTGGATCCAAGTGCTAATGGTGACCTTTTACTTATGTAAGACACAACAATGGAAGGCCAAGGGAGATTTAAAGACCAGCAGATGTTGACTTCCCAATGTTACCACTATACCACTCATTGGTCCTCGAACCTGACATTGGAAGTGGCTGGGCTCCGCCTCAGTGCAGGATAGAGTTCTGAGCCCCACACCAGCCCCCCCCCCCCGAGTTGAGGCATCACACCCGACAATTGTGGGTGACCCCATGAATTTGCCAGTGGATCACTCTACGATTTTGTATAGTATTATATTATGACTTTGTTCACATCGTTAGGATCAGAATCACATATACTTTAGGTCCTGATGAATGCTGTAACACCTCACCTGAGGTTATAATGGCAGAAACATGTTGACCTCCTTTTGGTGACACGCCTTAGCGGGTTTAATTGATTCCTGCAGTGTCCATTGTTTTAATCCTGATCCAGGTGCACACGAATAAAGCTGTACGCGTACCTTGGAGCCAGTTTTAACCATCAATCACTTTTTGCACGCTCTGCTTACCTCACTGCCCTTTAGCTCATTGTAGGGCACCTACCATTTCTCTAAAAACATCTGTTGCGCTCCTCTTTCTCAGTGAAAGGTTTGTAGCCCGCACCATGACTAGGTATCGTGGTGCGAGGAGGTTCCTGATGATGAAGTGGTGGGTGAGGGAAATTGTCATTTAAAAGGAATATCTTGTCCTAGTTAATTTACCTCATTTCTGTTTCTCTTTCTTATTTAGAACCCGGTTTTGTGTGTGTGTGTGTGTGTGTGTGTGTGGTATAGACCTTTTATTTAACATTCTGGCCATCTCCCTCCATGACATCAAGAACACTGTGTTTTCAGTTCTTGCTTTTTAATCTACAAATCATTGCGGGTTGGTGTGCTAGTAATTCGTTCCTGCTGGTTGCTGTGCTAGTAATTATTTCCAGAGACAGCAAAACTGCAACACCCAGAGTAGATTGCGTTGTTACATGAGACCCCAGGGCTGTAAACTGTGTCTGTGATGACATATAGGAAGGTGGTCACCTCGTCCAGCTCCAGGGTGTGGTTAAGTCGGTGGAACAAGGTACAAAGCGATTCCACCATATCATTTCTCCTAGTCCTAGTAAGGTGGAACAGAAAGACCTTTGTAGCACAATGTGGGGCCAGGTGCACAAAAAACACACTGAAGTCAGCGCATTGCCGGTGCCAGAAACTGCTGCTGGGGCCAGATGGATGTGGCTGTTATGTCATAATCAAGGCCCTATGGAAGGGTGGTAGTTACCATTTTAGGGAGGATGCTGTCTGGGGGCCTTGGTCGTGACTCTACGACGACCTCTTGATACTCATTGGTTCTGGCTCTTGTCGAGATCTGGTTCCTGACTGTGTTTAATTTGTGCTGGTGCTTGCTCATGGTGGGTACCAGCACTTTCTGCTTGGGTCACTGGATTTATTTTTTTAACCTCAGATTTTGACCCAGAACAAGAGAGAGATAGGGGGGGGGGAAATGAGTGAGAAAGGGAGATTCATAGATGAAAAAGAATCTGCGTGAGTGAGATAAAGACGCAGGAAGCGTAGGGTGATGAATGGAGGAGGCGTGAGGCGGAATAAAGACCAGGCAGGCAGCCTTGGCGTTCTGCAGCCCGTCAGTCCCATCATGAGGGAGTGCTGTCTGCTCATGAGAGGGCAGAGAGCCCCCTCCGCCCCCTTCAGTAGATGAGGACGTCCTGCTCCATTGGCAGTCCTGGCTGCCGTGCCTCCCTCCTGGTACCAGCAGCTGCCTCTGAATTGCCTTTATTACCATCCGGGATGGAGCCTCAGCTGTCATTATCAGAGGAAATTGGGATGAGACGAGGGAAGGTGGGGAGGCGGAGGGGTTTAATGCCAGCGACGAACAAGGGGGTGGCAGAGAAGGTTTGTGATGGGTGAGGGCACCTCTTTACTTACCAGCCCAGCTTGATTTTCAGAAGCGGAGGCGCCTTTAGAGACCGGGGAAGACCGAAATGAGACAACAGACTTGATATTCAGGCAGCGCTGTGCCCAAGCGAGTGCTGTCTGTTGGGTCGCCCAAGCATCATCTCATTGGTCCCCTCCCCTGCGTCATTCACTCGACCATCCCCTCTGCATCACCTCACTTGCCCCTGACCTCAGTCCCCTCACATACACCCACTGAGTATTCCTCCAGCTGCCTCTGCCCTCACACTACTCTGCACTCACTTTCGCCTGCATCTCATTCACTGCTCAGTCCCTTGTAGCCTTCCACTGTAAACCTCCCAACTTATCCCCCTGCATTCCTACTTTTTTCCCTAAACCTCTGTCCTCTCCTCTGCTCTCATGGGTTACTTGCACTAGCTTTAAATTCTGTGCCCCTACATTTGAGCTCGACCCCTGTATCCTTCCAATGACGCCCTCTTCTCTACACCTTCTCCTCTGTCACCCTCCCCTCCTCCCGCCCTCCTCTGTCTCCTTTGACACCTGGATCATTGCGCCCCTCCTTGCCCTTACACACACTCCCCCTTCAAATGCTACCCAAGGTCTACATTCAATCCAGTGGCATAACGAAACTTGAGGGTCCCCACTGCAAAGTACATGGAAGGCACCCCCCCTCCCACCTCCATGCTCCAGACCCAGTCAGGAGCTCTCAGGCCCACCTGTGCACTGTGCCCGAAAGGACCGCCTTGAGCTTTGGTGCCATCCCCAAATTACGGTCCTGCGGGGTCTATTGTTACGCCACTGGTTCATTCCCAGATATGGAAGTTTGGAGGCGAAACTGGCTAGTCCACAGCCATTCCGGGTGCACGGCATTAGGACCTGAAGCCTCCTGGGACCTGCGCCCTCCCCTGCTCTCGCGATTCTCTGGCCAGGGAGCTAGCGGGGAGGTCATGGGTCCATTGGTCGAGCTCCCGGTCTCTTGTCTCGCGAGAGCGGGTATGAGACGGAAAGCAGGAAGGGGACTACGCGAGCAGCTATTCACTTGCGATCCCAGTTTCGTGGAATGGGCTATATATGCCCGCATTGACTTGGCCTTGGCCTTTTTTCGACTTGACCATCACAACAGCAGGCCGGGGCTAGGGCAGCACTCTGGAACCTGCAAAACAATATGCCACCCTCCCATTCCCCTTTTTTTTCTGTTGCGGTGGAGTGGTAGGAATCCAGTAATAATCTCAGGGATGAACAGACTCTACCACAAAATACTTCATGGGGCGGCACTGCCTACTCTTCAAGGATGGACACATCAACACCGTGGACGTAGGTTACACACTACCCTTGGAGCCCATGGGGCTGTAGGCCCTGGTCGTGCATCTTGGATCCCCGGCAGCAAAATTGTGTTGGAGGGGCGAGCCAGGAGCAATGTGGCCCCTAAACGGCGTGATGGGACCACCCCTTAACAATGCAAGTGGTTGCACCTGTTGGTCCAGCTAGATCAGAAGTAAGTTCTCAGTGCTGCGGTATTCATTCTTTCATTGGAACCACATTAAATCTTTGTAAATATGGTTCTGGTAAAATTTTGCGGTGACCCTTTGCAGATGTATCAATGACCCCAACCCATGCCTGCATAATATGCACACCCATCTGTTGAGTCTGTTGTGAAACTGGGCTTGGAACCCACTACCTGTGCGCTACAAAGGGGTAACACCTCTTCCACCGGAGCCAGAGGTACTTGGCTCCATCAATTCCACTCCCTTTGAACAGATCCCAACATTCACAAACCGCTGCCTCCCCATATTGTGAAAATCAGGGCCCATTATCTCCTGGCACCCATTGTTCACATTGTGGAACCACAGGGATGACCAGTAGGCTACCTACCCTTGGGTGAGCAGAGATGACACACTGGTTCACGAGGACTCCTTACCACCAGTTGAAAAGCTGCAATTAAAGGTATGGCTTGATATAAAGGCGAATGCCTATTGCTCTTACATCCTGCCGTATGGATCTAGACTACTGAGGCACCAGTAGACACAGGGAACAGAAACCGGCCCTGGCACACTGCTCAGCTGGCCCCCCTGGGGCTAGGGGGAGAGCAGCTGAGCAGTTTGCGAGGGCCGGTTATGACGATTTTGTTACAGGGGGCCGATATTGCTGACACCTGGCAACAAAAACGGCCCCCCAGGGGCCTCAAACCGGCCCCCAGCCTAGCGGCCTTTTGGGAAAAAGCCCGGTGCCCTCTATGGCCAGTCCGGCCCTGGACACGGGCCACATGTGTTCTACTGCGCTCCCACGCTGAACTGGGAAGTCCCAGAGATGTGCCATAATACTAGAGAGCTTCTGCAATTCACAACCACAAATCACTCGAGCCTTTAGAGAAAATTGCTTTGACTGCACCCCAGCCCATTTGGAATGGAGTGTTGTTGGAAACTGTTCAGCAGCAAAGGTATTACCGAGTGTTATGGAAGGTGTCATGGCCTGTGGTTTCTCGTCCAGGTGTCTGTGTCCGCAGTTCCTTTTCCCAATGTAAGGGTATGTTTTATAGTCCCGTTTTATGCCCATAATGGAATCCTTTCTGTCTTAGTCCAA
Source organism: Lissotriton vulgaris (assembly GCF_964263255.1). Taxonomy (NCBI): domain Eukaryota; kingdom Metazoa; phylum Chordata; class Amphibia; order Caudata; family Salamandridae; genus Lissotriton; species Lissotriton vulgaris. Next base: position 676,961,910 of record NC_141700.1, on the reverse strand, counting down.
CGTTAATGTAGACCTTTATCAATATGCTGTGGTGAACATAAATGAACGCCGCTTATGTACACCTAAAGTTTATCGATTTTAACATAGTCTAACGTTAATGTAGGGGACAGAGTCCCTAGTTTCTCGCCCCTGTGCAAGTATTCTTGTTTCCTTGTGTTAGTGTATGTTTCATGGCCTTTGGTTTCTCACCCATGGCGGTATTGGTGATTCCTCGTGTGAGTGTAGGAGTTATGGCCGCTAGTTTCTCACCCCTGTGGTGGTATTCTTGCTTCCTTGTGTTAGTGTAGGTGTCGTGGCCTGTGGTTTCTCACCACTGCATCAGCACTGGTGTTTCCTCGTGTTAGTGTAGGCTGTGCTTAATTTGTAAAACATGAAGTGCCAGGGTCCTTCTCGGAAGGCCACTGCAACCTACACCACCATAACCTGCCAGCGCTGCCGATGGCAGTACCAACATAACATCTAACCATTGCACTCCAACAAGTGTGACAATTCAGACTATTTCAGACCACACAAAGCTATAATAATGGCATGAGAGGCTGGTAGTATTCAATTTCAATATACATTGATGTAATAAACATGGTTGTTGTGCTTCTCTCAAAACTAAAAAGACAGCACCACCATGTGGTGGACTGTCACTAGAGCCAGTGCTTACAATTCAGTGCCGGGCACCAGAAACCACCAGGGCAAATTAAGCACTGCGTGTAGGTGTTTCTCACCTCTGTGCCGGTATTATTGCTTTCTTGTGTCAATGTAGATGACATGTGTTGTTTTTTTCAACCCTGTGCCAGTATTCTTGCCTTTTTGTGTAGGTGTTGTGGCCGTTGCTTTCTCGCCCCTGGGTCGGAATTTTTGTTTTCTTGTGTTAGTGTAGGTGGTATGGCCATTGGTTTCTCGCCCCTGTGTTGGTATTGTTGCTTCCTTATGTTAGTGTAGTGTCGTCGCCAGTGGTTCCTCTACCCTTAGTCAGTATTGATGTTTCCTTGTGTTAGCATCATGGCCGGTAATTTCTAACCCCGGTGATAACATTTCTGGTTCCTTGTCTCTGTCTGAAGACCTGTGTTCGTATATACTCTTCTTGTCTTCGGTCACTTACGGGATGTGGAACCACAGACGTTATTCCTATTACTGGGGCAAGATGGAATGGACACTGACACACAGACATTAGCACTAGTCTAGAGCAAGAAATGACACAAACATCAACTTCTGTACCAGCACATGGACAAGAACATAACATAACGTGTATTTGTAAAGCGCATTCACCCTGAAGGGCCTCTTGGCGCTGAATAGCAGGTGTTTATTGTTGCCCAACTCAATGGTACTCATTTTATTGCCCTCAGAAGGATAAAAGGCTGAGTGCACCCGCCGGGATTTGAACCTGTGGCCATGAGGTCAAACAAAGGCCTCTGCGGTGGAGGCATTAGTCCACTGAGCCTCCAGACCCAGCTCAGTGAAACAAACGAACACTGACTCACACATACAAATAAAACACACATTAAGCCCTTTCATGTGGCGGCTATTCCGCCGCAGTGCTAAGGGGGCGGGGCGGAAGAGCGGCGGGCGCATGCTGGTGATGGAACCGTCCGTCACCAGCCGCGGTTGGGCTGTGCTCATGACGGAGCGGTTCCGTCACGGCCCCGCCCGCTCAATAGAACGTTCAGCGCAGGCGTGGAATCCGCGCCGCGCAGGCGTTCCGAGCGGGCCGTGGCGGAACCGCTCCGTCATCAGCACAGCGCGACCGCGGCTGATGACGGAGTGGTTCCGTCACCAGCAGGGGAGGGGTTAAAAACAACACATCAGATGGATCAAGTGCCAAGAGAACAAGCAAGTGGCAATCCTTGTGCATTGTAAATACTCCCAGCCAAATACAATCATCTTAGTCTTCTATTCACACCGAAGAGGCAGCAAGTGGAGGCTGCACTCAGACACACAGTTGCCCCTTCCAACCATAGATGCTGAGGCCCTGCGATGGTCCCCTGCGCCCCACATACGGTCAATCCATCCTTCTCTGAATGCTGAGGATCTGAGGTGGTCACCTGTGCACCCCACATACAGTCCACTCATCCTTTCATGGATGCGTTGGCTCCAAGGTGGTCACTTGTCTCACACACTGTCACCCCTTCTTTCCATACAACCATACACTCTTGGAAGGTCAACAACCCCTTCCTCCGCACTGTCGCCCGTTATTATGTAAGTGCAGTGGTTATTCAATCAATCATTCAAAACTTGAAAAATGCGACTTCTCACCCATGAGGGTATCCAGGCACTGACAAATGGGCACCCTTCGATGTGGCCACACCCACTCACCCCATCCATCCACTAATGCACAGGCCCTGAGCTGATTGGTCATTAAAACCACAAACACCACCCCACCGTTCCACGGATGCCCAGACTCTGAGGCTAAGGGGAGGCCTTGTTCCTCTAATCCTTTAACTACAGAGAATCATGTGTCTTTCCATGGGTGCCCATATTATATTTAATATATATATATATATATATATATATATATATATATATATATATATATATATATATATATATATATATATATATATATATATATATATAAATATAAATTTATACACACACACACACACACACCCTTCCTCCCTAAGGCCACCCCTTTCCCACAGACACAGTCAATGGTCCTTGTAAGTGCAAAGGATGCCTCTGTTCCATTCACAGTCTGTAATGCACCCTTCCTCGGTGCCCAGGCATTGAGGGCCACCACTACATTATCTCCTGGGTGGACGGACCCCGAGGCAGCAGCACCCCCCCCCCCCCCCTCCCACACACACACGCGCACACATAAGTGCAAGGGAATAGGGGTTTATAGGGCACCCTTCTATTGAGCCCAGGCCTCGCGGGCGCCTTTCTCCCACACACTCAATCATCCATCCTTTCGCGGGTGCGCGGCCCCGGCCGCTGCGGGAGGGAGTGGGTCGGCTCGCCCTTTCCTCTCTTCACCCTATTATCTCTGTTCTGTTCCTGGCAAAAAGAAAACTGCTAATGGCGGTGGGGGCGAGGTGGAAGAGGCAGAGGACCCTCACTGGCAGTTGACACTGTTGCTATGGCAGCATAATTTCTGGCTAGTCAAGAGGTCTTGAGCTAATTCCGTGTGATGGATGTGAGGCGAGCGCGGAGATTTCACACCTCGGCGAACCGCGAGGGCAGCGGCGCGGGCGGGCGCGCCCGGGAGGGCACGCGGGCTCTCGCGAGAGCAGAGGTGACTGCTGGAAGGGCAGCGCTGCACTCAGGAATGCAGGGGGCACTCAGGGGGGGGGGGCAGCGGAGCTCTAAGGGGGGTGGGGGCTGGCGTGCACTGGTATATTGGTAAATAGGCAGGTTATCTCTGCCCAATGTATTTGGATTGGGGGGGGGGGGGGCAGAAGAATTAATACTTGGGGGCGGGGGGGGAGGGGGCGTTGATTTTATGGGAATATGGAGGTTGGCTCAAATGACCCTCTTTTCTGGGCGAGGAGCTCTCGTGTTTGTGAGAGGTTCTTCTGTCTTTATCAACGGGTCACATTCCCCACGCCAGGGGTCCTATGTCCGCCTTTGAGGGGGCTCTGTCTGCCGAGTGGGCATTGACTAGTGAGGGATTACCCTGTCTGTACTGGGAATGCTTTTGTCTGTGCTTTTTGCGGGGGTCCTCAGTCTGACTCTGGGAGCTGCGTTTGCCTTAAAGAAAAAGCCTCGTTATCGGTGCGAGGGTCACGATTTCGGTGCTTGGTGCTCCCCCCCTCCCCCCCTCCCCCCCCACCTCCCTGTGCGAAAATCCTTAAATTTGTGTGAGGGGCTCGTGCGTGAGTTAGAGCTAATCCGTGTGAGAGGTGGCCGCTCGTCTATATGAAGGGTCACCGACAGGGCCCCGTATCTTTGCAGCTAAAGAGTTACATTTGCCTGATATATTATTTTTATTAAAATAAAAAGCTCTTGGCTAACGCAAGACCTAATAAAAATGAAAGCAACGGAGCAAGTGTCGCTGAGGCAGCCAGAAATACCGTAGCTTTAGGCCCTTCTTGTGCTTGTGACAGCTGCGCACCATGGGCGGGTTGCCATCGTTGTATCCTTTATAGCCCCCCCCCCCCCTTCCCCCGCACAGCCGCGGCCAAAACTCTACTCCCACCAAAGGCCTGTGTTTGGTTTATTCTTATGGGGCTTAGTAGAAGACTACATGGAAGGCGTGACCTCCAAAAACGGCCCATCATGGAGGCCCTGTGAAGGAGACTAGCTTTGAACTCCGCTCATTGCCGGAGACGAGTCCATGGAGTGATTTAGGGGCCGGGGAGTCGTGGTCGCAGCCTCCATCTCATAAATAAGGCAAGCGGTGTCCCTGACCTCCCTGTAAACCGGTGTCTGGGCTGGTTGGAAATTCTTTAATATATGACTCCGTTACCGTAGTCTCTGCAGCTGATGCTGAGCAACAAACTCAGTGAATTGGGAGAGAATCATCAAAGGGGAAGATCTTCGCAGCAGTAGTAATGTACACTTAACACTCTGTCACAAGGCCTCCGCTGTTGTGCTTGGACTTTACCTATGTGCCTTGCATGCTGTGACTTCGGCGGCAAGGGCAGGAGGTTTGCAAGCTTCCCACACTGGAAGTTTGCAGCTGAACAAGTTTCCCAAATCGCCAATACCTGATCTTCAATCCTACATCAATGTATGGCTGAGCCTACAAAAGCCTACCAGCCTTCGTGCTTATGGAACCGTCAAACAACTGTTCTGAAAGCTTTCCACACCATAAGCTTACTGTTTGACTACCTACCACTGTGCAAGCTTCCCTTGCTATCAGCTAGCCACTCGTCTTCCTATAATATCGCCCTCTAAAACCTGCAACTCACAACAAGCTTCTGATACTGGAAGCTCACAGAGCTGCAAGCTCATGGCTCGGCAATCCCACTTACGCAAGCTTCCAGTTATGTTTATCGGGTGCTCATCAACTTTTAAAACTGTGAATTAAAGTCTACAACTGATAAGCTTTTGATACGGTAAACGTCCTTGTGTGAAAGCCCACCACACTGCACACTTATGGCTGCAATCCTACTGCTCTGTAAGTATCCCTCTGCAAAAACATTATTCTGTAAGAGTTCAATGCAGTTAACCCACCACTCTTCAACTTTTAACCGCCTGCGCGCTAGCGGGTTTTCCCGCTGCGCGCTGAGAATTCGAAATTCGCGGGTTACGTGACAAAGCCAGCTCGTCATGCGCGCAGCGCAGGTAACGCCCATGATGAGCTGGCTTTGTCACCAGCATCGAAGGGGTTAATACCACCTTTTGAAAAGGCTGCAACTGACAAGCTTCCAGTAAAGCAAGCCAAGCATTGTGCTAAACTACCTTCGAAAGCTTCCCTCGGTGAAAGAGAGTCACTCTCGGCTGCAACTCCAGAGCTTCTGATACTGCTTGCTTCCTACTTAGTAAAACTACTACAATGCAAGCTAGTGAGTCACCAGTTCTATGTTCAACAAGCTTCTCACTCTAACAAACCCTTACTCAGTAACTCCCCCAAACATAAGCGTCTTACCTGTCAAGCTTCCCCCACTGCAAACATCTCAACCAGCAAGCTCCATGTTCTTCACGCTTACTACTGTACAAGTTAGTTACTCTGCTGTCAACAGCGGCCACTCATATTGTGAAGTGGTGGGGAGGGGGAACACAAACAAAAAAAAAACAGAATAATAAATAAAGAAAATTGCACTTACCTGCTCTCACAGCTGCCGCTTTCCTCTCGATCCTTGGATCCCGCCCAGGAACTGCTGCACACTGTGCAAGCTCCTATCTCCCAATCCCAGCGCTGCTCTCATGTTGGGAATACTATTCCAAGCATATGAGCAGTGCTGGGATTGGTCTGAGCTCCTCGGTTCAAGCCTCAGACATAGAATGGGAGCCTGTGTGGTTTCTCCACCCAGCCATACCACACACCTCAGGTGGAGAAATGCTAAGTGTACATGGCAGTCAAAAAGCCACCCCTTTCTGCTGTGGCAAAAAAAAAATGCGGGCTGCAGCGAACCTCCACTCCCCTGCATAAACCCCCCAGTTTTAATGATAATGAAATAGAAATTCAGCAAATAATTTGCTTTTCTTAAATTCAAGTGGTGTATTCCCACATCAGAGCGGAGCACCGCCCTAGCAGCAAACAACTTTTTTTTTTATACACTTTTGCTCTGTTTTGGCTAGCAGAGTCGATACTGAGGAACTCGATAGGCTACCGCGGATATACAGAGAGGCATTGGTCCAAGTTTCTACTTCTGGGATAGTGTTAAGGGGAGCTTCCAAAGGGGCTGTATGAACCCATATTAAACCATTGCTACTACAAGCCTCCCACTCCAAAACGTCTAATTCTTGTACCTTAGGATTAGAGCTCAGCAAGCTTCTAGCTTTAGTGTAGGACACATTTCCTCGTCCTACGTCACCCCACAGCTCTGCCAAGTAGAACCCGCTGAGGCTGCAAGTGATCCTTCCTTACCAGTAGGGCCTAGTCTGTGGCATCTGGAAAGTATGCTCTACCACAGCTCAACCATGTTCCAGCATCCTAGGCCCATCACCAGTGGCCCCGGAGCCATGGATCACCAGCCTGGTTCTTTGACTGTACAAACTAACCTCCTCACTGCGCCTTCCACACCCAAATGACACAATTCCCCGTAATAACTGCACTTGACCTATAGCGCCAGCAGCAATACCCTGCCAGCCACAAAGGCCCTTGTTGTCCAAAGGGGTTGAGTTGTCTTTTCCCTGCCTTTTATTCTCCATACCATTGACTCTTCTAGGTAGTACAGTGGCTCTGCTGTGCCCGTGCTGAGCCCCTCTTGTTTAAAGACAGTTCTACTAGTGACAGGTAACTTCATCCCCGTTGGCTTGCCAGTACTTGTTGTTTTCTGGGTTCTTTTACCTATAATGAAAGCACAGAAGCAGCCAGTGTTCAAGAAGTGCAAGTAAAAACAGACAAAAATGAACATAAGGACTGCAGTCATTGGCCTGCTTATCGCAGCAGAGATCTTCAAAGGGAATGGACAGTCCTGTCTAAATGGGTGACCATTTGACGTTTGATGGAGATAAGGACATGCAGATTGGCATCCATGAGCAGCCTTTGCTAGAATGCTAGACGTCTTCTCTAGTTTAACTTCTCTCAGTATTTCTCTGGTGGTTTTCCATTGCCTCTTCCCCCTTCTTGGTCAATCCTCAAAATGGTAGACAGGATGTCAGTGGTTGACTTTCTTCACAGCTGTGCTATGTTTACTTGGTTGTTCAGGGTGTTTAATACACATGTCTGGAGATTACAGGGAATACAACAGGCAAAAGGAGACCTAGACAGGAAGAAGCGAGTGCATGGTTTCCTGGACTTCCTGTCTAGTTAACCATCTTTTCCTTTCTCTCTTTACACTTCTGGTATCCTGGTCTCACAAGAGATGATTCTTAAAAGTGAGATTCAAGGCCCTCTGTCTTGCCTACAAGGCCCTTTATGGAGCTGCCCCTGATTTTTTTAAGGAAAAATCATACATGGTAAACTAAGATCGGCCAATTCCAGAACAATTGGTGTCTAGCGAATCAGAATTGATACTTGTATAGCGCACTGCTCACCGCAAGGGTCTCAAGACGCTTGTACGAATACCGCTGTGGAACCCATCCTGGCTTTCCCTGTGAGGCGTCCACTCCTGGGCACCCCCAAGGTGGAAGCCAGGCATCCTTAGCGTTGTGGGGGCCGTTGTGGAGATTAAGCAAGCTATTGCCCAGAGTTGCAGAGTGGGACTCCATGATTGGAATAGGCACCGAGGCGAGAATTATCAGGTCCGTGGAATTTTGAGCCCAAGACCCGCTAAGGCAGGGAATTGAGCCCTGGTCCCAGGCTAGACCTCTGCCTCAGGGTCTGCCGCTCTAATCATTGAGCCACACTAGAAGATCTAACTTGGGGAGGGGGGAGGTATAGAATCTACATTCACACCACAGCCTATCTCTGAAACAACCTACTCGAATATCTGAGAAGTCAATCCAATTTTCTGATTTTCTGAAAATGCCTCAAAACCTGTCTTTTTTCCCATCCTTAATACGAGAGGCAATGCTTATTGGCAAAAGTTACATTAGTTAGTAGGTCACACTAGCGCCAAGCCGCCATTGTCATTCGCGCGCTTTAGAAAAAAGAAAAAATAGAAAGGGAAACACTCCTCTTGTTTGGGAGCTTATTTCTTGAGAAGTAAATGTGTACCGTTGCACCAGAGGAATAACACGCGTAGCGATCCAGACAGGAAGTAGCGAGTGCAACACGCTTGAGACTTCCTGTCAGCTGCGCTGTGTCTCCCGTCCAGCCTGCACGCTTGCCCAGACTTTAGTAAGATATGGCAGGATGAAAAAGCCTGTCTTTCTTCACTGCTGCCCTGGGATTTATTACTTGTGTGTTACATGATTACTGCAGCACCTGGGTTCAATACTTGGGTATTAAACGATTACACTGGATGTGGAGTGGGAGCCCTCTGCACAGAACAGATTACAGATTTAGAGGGTCTGTAAAACTGGCAGTCGAGGAACCGTGCAGATATAATTCACCAGCCCCAGGCTTCGTGTGGGATTATACCCCGGGAGAGGGAATAAGAGGCCGAAAGAGCCCTGATATTCCCATTATCCGCCAGATAGCACTTCCGGTTCCCGCATGTCTTCGCAAGCATGGCAGGGGCGCTGTAATCCCCCCTGCAGTTTTGGGCAGGCTTGAAGCTGGCACTAATTCGGTATACTGTGCACGTTTCCAGCGGATGTCGTGCATGTACTGCGCCTGAGAGCTGGTACTTGAAGGTTGGTTTCTTTCTCTTTTTTTTTTTGGCGAGGGTGTGAGGAGTAGTGTCTGATTACTAATATATGAACGACGTGTGACATCTGTGACAAACAGCTGCCATTGGGTTGTGGAAGAATGCACTTTTTGTTTGGGAGCAGGTTGAACTGTCATTAATAGTATAATTAGGTAATTATTCCAATCCAGTAGAAAAATACTTAATTGCAGAGATAGCTATTCAGCTCCTTAAAGCCTTTTATTGGCTGCTGTGTTTTTTTGTGCCCCTTTGAATTTTTAGCTTGTTTTTGTCATTTGGGCCATTTATTTTTTCATGCTGGTGCCAGCTGCCTGCACGGAGGGCACAGGCACCAGCCTGGCACTGAGGCTGATAGGATGGAGGTGCCACCTGCACCGAAGTGCCGCCTTTGTAGGCTTTGATAAGTCAGATGGCAGCCAGGCCGCAGAACATTAGCCGTGGCCTCTTTGGAATTCGAGGAGCGACATATGTATTCCCTGGCTGAAGGCATGGTGTATGACTTGTGGAATGCCACAGGACAGTTTAGTAGTTTCAATGTCTAAAAGATATAAACCTATAATGTAACTTATTAATGTCAAACCTGTCGCAAGTCAAAGAAATGCTCTATTTTAATTCTGAAGAGATATTGAGCTGTTATGTTTGTACTAGTTGATTCAATGCCCATTAGATTCCCCATGTTAGACTAATGTTCTGATTTGTTACCTTTGCCTCAAGTTGTAAAGCGCTCTGATATCCTTCGGGATCAAGTTTGCGCTATATAAAACTTTATAAATAAATAAATGTGAAGCAGCAGTACATTTTGACATATGTGGCGCCTGAAACTACAGGAATGCCTATTGGCCTTGTCAGGAGCATCCTGTCCTCACTCACCAGTAAAAGAATAGTTCTCGCCAATGCTTAATTTGTAAAAAAAAAAAAAAGTGCTTGGGACCTCGTCAAGAGGCCACTGCAGTTTACACCACACATTGCCATTGTACTTACACAACTACTTACCATCACACTGAAGTGTGACAATTCAGACTGTTCGAGGCCACCAAAGCTTTAGGAATGGCTTGGGTGGCACTTATTCGTGTTTTTGTTAATGTATATTGAATTAACAAACAAGTGTTTTTCTGTTCATCTTTAAATTACACAAACTGCGCCACCATGTGGCAGCTGTAATATGTGCTGGTTTGGGCAATTAACTGCTGGTGCCGAGCACCGGAAATCAGCAGCTCCAATTTAGCACTGGTTCTCACCAAGGCCAGACCGGAAACAAAAGTCAGTCCTGGCACAATATACAAACCAGCCTCTCACTTGAAAAGGTCGTAGGTAGAAAGGGTTATGGGGAATATCATGGTTGAATCATGGCAGCCCTTCCTTGGTTACCTGTGACGAAACGGGTCTGGTTTGCGAGCATATGCATGTGCCGTAGACCGGTTCATTACTCAAATCCCATTTTGGGCAACTGTGCATCATAGTTTCATGATGGCCTCAGTGGATTCTAGCGGCATTGTGACGGCCAGACTGGCCATAGCACCAGATGTTTTCCCATAGCACCAGACGTTTTCCCGGTGAGTCGGAAGGGTGGGGGGCGCTTTTGATACAGAGGGCAGTGCTGCAATATCGGCCCCCTGTCTCAAAAGCAACAGCAGTGTTTTCCACGGGCCCCCTGAACCCCTACAGCCGGTCCAACTCAATTGCCAGGGCCAGTTTGCTTTCCCAGTCCACCCTAATTGTGACACAGGGACTTAGACTACACAAAAAGTCTGACTTTAGACCAGGGAGACAAGAACATTGTCCAACCACTCAAATTAAACCAACACATGAAGCCCTCTGTACCAAGAAGCGAAAGTTGAGTGAACTTTGTGCAGTGCAAATATCCTTTTATAGTGCAATCCTCTCCCTCTGCCTATGCGTTCATATTTCTGAACCATAACTCGATGTCCAGTTTAAATATGGATATCTAATTGCAGAGAATACGTTTCAAGGCATATTATTGAATGTAAATGTCTTATCGTGAAAGGTGAAAATAGTTGTTTCCAGCAGTGGTCAAGCCATTCAAGCCCCACAATAATCTCTGTAGAGTGTACTTTAAAAAAAAGTGTACGGTCACCTTTTTTTTCCTATAAGCTCACCACCTATGCAGCTAAATAATAAGGTTGCAGAATACCAAGGCTACCTAGTCTTGCTTCCCCGTCAAACCTCTTTCTACCACCCCCTAAACTCCCTGCCTCTTTATCTCAGTCTTGCAAATTCTTTTTTTACACCTGCTGTCTCTCTTTTTTACTGTTTTGCCATCTTTCTTCTCCTCCGCCACCTTTTTCTGCATTTCTCTCCCTTAAGATGGGTCAAAGTCCACCGCAGAAAAATAATTCTTGGCTCCCAAATTTGAGTGCCAGTGCCCACCATCTGCAACCCCCAGCACACATTGAGTAATATACATTCAAAACAGGGTGTCCGTAGCGGTATCTGAATACTACTCGGGATACCCTGTCCAGATAACCATAAACATAGGTCTAGAAAGACCATACAGGCTACTATTTTTCAGTACAACTTTCTAACATCAGTCTGGAAAGGCTATTCAGGCTACCCTTTTCAGGATGATCATCAACATATGTCTGGAAAGGCTATATAGGCTAAACATTACATGATAACCATCATCCTTGTTTGGAAAGGCTATACAGGCTACCTTTTACATGATAACCATCAGCCTTGTCTGGAAAGGCTATACAGGCTACCTTTTACATGATAACCATCAGCCTTGTCTGGAAAGGCTATACAGGCTACCCTTTGCATGATAACCATCAGCCTTGTCTGGAAAGGCTATACAGGCTACCTTTTACATGATAACCATCAGCCTTGTCTGGAAAGAATATACAGGCTACCTTTTACATGATAACCATCAGCCTTGTCTGGAAAGGCTATACAGGCTACCCTGTGCATGATAACCATCAGCCTTGTCTGGAAAGGCTATACAGGCTACCCTTTGCAAGATAACCATCAGCCTTGTCTGGAAAGGCTATACAGGCTACCCTTTGCATGATAACCATCAGCCTTGTCTGTAAAGGCTATACAGGCTACATTTTACATGATAACCATCAGCCTTGTCTGGAAAGGATATACAGGCTACACCTTTTACATGATAACCATCAGCCTTGTCTGGAAAGGCTATACAGGCTACCCTGTGCGTGATAACCATCAGCCTTGTCTGGAAAGGATATGCAGGCTACCTTTTACATGATAACCATCAGTCTTGTCTGGAAAGGCTATACAGGCTACCCTTTTCAGAACGGTAGCTAGTGTCTAAGTAATTGAGATTCATTTTGGTTTACATTGATCCTAAGGCTACCTCCTCAAAATTTGCTACAACCCAAAAGATTGTTCTGTGATCATATTGTGCCTCTAACACACAAAAGAAAGGGTCCTTTAGTCCCACTTCTAGGATGCCAACTCCATCCATTTGTAATTGCAGTGTCCGTCCGTGGCACACCCTGCTTTGGACTCTGCGTTATTCCTCTGTAAGGCTTTTGTGACCCGGTACATCGCTCCATGCCTTCTTTTACTGCCACTATTGCCAGCCCCCCCCATGACCTCATCCTCGAATTCCCTCATTACCACCCGGCAAAAGTGCCCATCATCTCTCCAGAGCCCATATCTCATATATATGCTGCTTGTTTTAAAATGCTGGTATAAAATACAGATCTGTTCTTTGCAGCAGGCATATTAAACTTCTGCGCTACTTTACGGCATGTCAAAGCTGCCGCTAGGCAAAAGTGAGATTCTCTCTCGAGCAGAAACATTCATCAAGAGTTATCTTGGCATTTTTAATGCTGCCGGCAAGCTGGAGATGCACAAGAAACTATGCAGAAGGTGTTTTTAAATCGCAGGTTATTGATAAATACAGCGTTCAACATCTGTGCCCCCCCCTTCCAGGTCAGCGCCCAGTGGGGTCACCCGTCGCACTGTCCCAAAGCCGGCCCTGCTATTGCTCCAGGTAGGCAGCAGAGTGCGGAAGGGGCTGCTCTCCTCACCAGGCATTTGAGAATGTTTGTACCTCCTCTCTTTCTGTGTGACCAGTGAAATGCAATGGCTGCAAACAACAACTGAGAGATTTCCCCACCAAGAAAGTGTCTCTGAAAAGCCGGTAGGTCTGTGGCAAAATCAGTCACACAAAGGAGAGGAGCTCCCATAGGTGCAGTGGCACCGGACCCAGAGGCCCTTGCCATTGCTGTATCTTATTATCGAAACAGCAGCAGGGGGGGGCATGTTCTTTCTTGCACTAGGACCCTTGACACACTAGCTAGGCTGCTGGTCAGTCACATGTCCGGGTTGCCCATGAATGAAGGTGCGCCGTTGGAGCTCCTGCAAGCCGCCACCTGCAGCTGCCTGTAAAGCGGAGCTGGGACCACAAATTGGGGTGCACAGATAGCGGAATAGCTGGAGCACCTCCAAAAGAGCAGACAATGGCCTGGTTTGGCCTGGTGCGGGGCGTGGACCTCGGGCCCTCCTTGATCGACCCTGCGGCGGCCGTCGCCATTTTGACTATTGCGCTCCTGGCCTCTCCCAGCGCTGTGAACCGCCGATCACCTCTCCCGGCCCTAACGACTTGTCAAGGGGGCAGCGGAGGAGCTGGAGCCCCCCGGAGCTGAGGTGATGCAGAGAGCGGCTACTACGAGCTCCTGAGGCGGCGGCCCCCTCCCGCATCGGTTGGAGGAACTGAGACAAGATGTTGAGGGGCACCTGGTGAATAAGGGCACTCAGAGGAATTAACAGTGCCTTTGCAGTGACCTGACCTGGGAGTGGCAGCCCCCAGCCTGGTGGATCTGCGGGCCAGTGTGACCTTTTGTCCCTCTTCGCCCGGCCCATGCTGCTCTCTTACTGGACTTCTGCGTCACCGAAGCTCAGTGCAGGTGAAGTGTCGGGGTGGGGGCACCCCTTGCTCAATTGACTCCCTACGTATCCTCCCCTGACCCCTGCACTCCGCTGGCTATACGCACCCCAATGCATTGAGCCTGCCTGAGGTCTACTCCAGGGAACTGCCCCTTGTGCGACTCGGAGTTCGACGGACCCCGACGAGGAGGGGCCTCCAGTAGCTGACCCCCCTGTCGCTGGTGGGTCCTCTGCGCGCCCCGACTTCCCGGGACCCTCGGTGAGGGTGGATGGGATCTGGCCTGAGGGGGCTTGCTCGCTAGCGTCCACTGAGCAGGGGGTGATATTCTCTGCACCCTCTACATCCCTGGAGACCGGCGTGGGCCAGCTGATAGCGGTCTCTACACCCCTCCTCATCCAGTGTATCAAGCATGGCGAGTGCAGCGAAGGAGAAGGCGGACATCTCCTTCCAGAATTTCAAGTGCTCCATATTCAAATGATTTGGCGCCTGCCACCCTCGCACGACGAGAACTCCTGAGGCCCATCACCGCCAAGCTGAGAGATGAATACATCTGCCATCACTGGTCGTTGCCCTTCGGTTTGGCCTTTCAATACAAGAGTAAAATAACCAACGAGACAGCAATGGAGCTAAGGTGAACGAGGAGTGGTAGTGACCACTACCACATCAACACACAATGACCATCTCTGAGCATACTCTGGATTCTTATCCTGACAGCGGAGTCCGAGCACTATGTCTGATGCCCGGTGGAGCTGCTCTGTTCAGCCATTGAAGAGATTGGCCTAGATTCATCCCCTGACCATCACCTACCCAGCCGGACTTTGGGTACAGTTTTTCTCCCCATCTCCCTGTCTTTCCCCCCCCCCCCCCCATCGTATTTCTGTGACTCTGCTTTTTCCTTGTCTTCTATTTATCTGTTCCTATTCAGCATTCTTTTGTTCCTTGTCTACTTCCTTGCTCCTAACCCCTCTCACCTGAATCTTTCCCCTTACCCACTTCACCATCTAGCCCCCTGTCCTTTTGTGCCCTTTGACTAAGCACTCCTTCTCCCCTTTTTGGGGAAAGATCCAAGGTATATACGCTGGAGTCCCAGCATACCCGCTGAGAGAGTCCACAGCGCCAAGGGAGCCACTCACAATTGAGGTTTGGTATGGCAACCCTTGCCAAAGCGCTCCCTCTCCCTTTTTTGGGGAAGGATCTAGTTAATAGGCCTTGGAGTCTCAGAGACCCCCCTGAGAGAGTCCACTGCGTTTAGGGAGCCTCTCACAACAGAGATGGGGAAATGATACCACTCCCCCTGGGATCACAGCTTCTGGACTTTGGGCGCAGCTTTGACTCGCCTACCGGTTTGTGTCCCTGTCACCCTCCCCTCCTCTTGCCAAGCCGTGTCTCTAACCCTCCCCTCCTCTTTCCCTCCTCCACTCTCTATCTACTTCCCCTACTCTTACCCCCACTCCCTGGAATATCTCCCCTTGCCAGCTTTTTCCCCTACCTATATGTTCCTTTTGTTTGTCTCAACCTTACTTGTAACTAAAAGTGCCATGCTCTAACCTTTGTCAACAGGGCACACGTCGTAAAAAAAGAAGTGGGGGGACGCTGTCACCGGAAGTGACTTCACGGCAGAAGTGATGTCACGAAAGGTGCCGAGCTCCTCGTCCCAAAGAAGCAAGTCCAGCTGTTTGGCAGGGGCGATGGTGTCCCCCCCGGTAAAATAAGTGGGGGAACACCGTCCACCCGCGTGGTCCCCCGACTCGAGCCTTGTTTGTAAAGCTGTAACCTGCAATTTATTGTCTGATACCCATGTAAAGCGCTCTAATACCTCCGGGTCTAGCCAGCGCTATATAAAACCTTTTAAATAAAAAATAAATTAAAATAAATGAGGGCTGGCCGAGTCTCCCATGCGACTGACTCAGCCGCAGCCCTACCGTCCTTTCAGCGGCAGAGAACAGAAGATTTCATTGACACCCCACCCCCGCCTCCCCCATCCCTATCTGCACGCATTGTTCGCTCGTCCCAGGCCTGCAGACACTTGGCACGGGGAGGCCGGCCTGGCGCCAGGCGGACCCGGGCCTCGCGGTAATGTTTGCTGACATCTGGGAGGCCCGGCACCTGCGCAGCTGCTCCCCGCTCTTATCCCGCAGGTGCCCCCGCCTCCGGGGCTGAGCCGCGGATAAACGCCTCGTAATCTGCCTCTACACCTGTACGGCGTGCACGCGCCCTGATAAGGAGAGCATATGGCCTCAGGCGGCCGAGGTGACCCGCAGGGCGAACGTGAGCACGCCACCGCGGACGGGGAGCGCATCACCCGACCGAGATGCCATCAGGGAGGGCATGCCTTTCGCACTGCGGGTCACAACTCCCAGAGTTCCTTTCTAGGCCAACGGCTGTTCAAGTCAGATGCTGATATGTGATGCTGGGGCGTGCAATATGCCATGGAGCGTCCTCCTCTTGGTGGGCCATAAGCAGATACGCAATGCCGGGTTTTGCAAAATGCTAATATATAATATGTTTTCTGTTGCATTTTGCCATGGTAGTGGGCTATGCAATATTCTTGCAGTCGAATCTGGCCAACAGACTATGCGCTGTTGTCTTTTTGCCATGTCTAAAGCTGATACACGTTGCTTTTGTCATGCCATTTGTTCTGTTATTGGACGAGCCTTCGCACTTCTAACATGTGAATTTTGGCACATAAAGCAACTGGAGTCTTTGCTTTTGGTCCCATTCTGCCGTGGCAACCTTTACAGACCTGCAGGGAAGCAGCAGATGGATCTGTGTTTAACTAATAACACTGCACAAACCCTCACATCAGATCTGCGTTTCACTAATAACACTGCGCAAACCCTTGCATCAGATCTGTGTTTCACTAATAACACTGTGCAAACCCTTGCATCAGATCTGTATTTCACTAATAACACTGCACAAACCCTCACATCAGATCTGCGTTTCACTAATAACACTGCGCAAACCCTTGCATCAGAGCTGTGTTTCACTAATAACACTGTGCAAACCCTTGCATCACATCTGTGTTTCACTAATAACAGTGCTCAAACCCTCACATCAGACCTGTGGTTCACTAATAACACTGCACAAACCCTCGCATCAGATCTGTGTTTCACTAACAACACTGCACAAACCCTCGCATCAGATCTGTGTTTCATTAACAACACTGCACAAACCCTCGCATCAGATCTGTGTTTCACTAATAACACTGCATAAACCCTCGCATCAGATCTGTGTTTCACTAATAACACTGTGCAAACCCTCACATCAGATCTGCGTTTCACTAATAACAGTGCTCAAACCCTCACATCAGATCTGTGGTTCACTAATAACACTGCACAAACCCTCGCATCAGATCTGTGTTTCATTAACAACACTGCACAAACCCTCGCATCAGGTCTGTTTCACTAATAACACTGCACAAACCCTCGCATCAGACCTGCGTTTCACTAATAACACTGCATAAACCCTCGCATCAGGTCTATGTTTCACTAATAACACTGCACAAACCCTTGCATCAGATCTGCGTTTCACTAATAACACTGCTCAAACCCTTGCATCAGAGCTGTGTTTCACTAATAACACTGTGCAAACCCTTGCATCAGATCTGTGTTTCACTAACAACACTGCACAAACCCTCGCATTAGATCTGTGTTTCACTAATAAAACTGCATAAACCCTCACATCAGATCTGCGTTTCACTAATAACACTGTGCAAACCCTTGCATCAAATCTGTGTTTCACTAATAACACTGCGCAAACCCTCGCATCAGACCTGCGTTTCACTAATAACACTGCATAAACCCTCGCATCAGGTCTATGTTTCACTAATAACACTGCGCAAACCCTTGCATCAGATCTGTGTTTCACTAATAACACTGCGCAAACCCTTGCATCAGATCTGTGTTTCACTAATAACACTGCGCAAACCCTTGCATCAGATCTGTGTTTTACTAATAACACTGTTCAAACCCTTGCATCACATCTGTGTTTCACTAATAACATTGCACAAACCTTCGCATCAGATCTGCGTTTCACAAATAACACTAAACAAACCCTTGCATCAGATCTGTGTTTCACTAACAACAGTGCTCAAACCCTCGCATCAGATCTGTGTTTCTCTAATAACACTGCACAAACCCTCGCATCAGATCTGTGTTTCACTAATAACACTGCATAAACCCTCGCATCAGATCTGTGTTTCACTAACAGCACTCCAGAATCCCTTGCATCAGATCTGTGTTTCATTAACAACACTGCACAAACCCTCGCATCAGATCTGTGTTTCACTAATAACACTGCATAAACCCTCGCATCAGATCTGTGTTTCACTAACAGCACTCCAGAATCCCTTGCATCAGATCTGTGTTTCATTAACAACACTGCACAAACCCTCGCATCAGATCTGTGTTTCACTAATAACACTGCATAAACCCTCGCATCAGATCTGTGTTTCACTAATAACACTGCACAAACCCTCGCAAGGTTAGGGAAATTCACCAACATCATCCAAGCTGCACTGCACACAGCCCAGCTCCACGAACACTGATAAAGGTCAGAGGGGTGTCACCCTTGGGGAGGACAATCCAAGTACTTGTCGTACCATGTGAGATGCATATCTTGATGTGCCTCCTGCTAAACCCACTGAGCCTTACCACCCTATATGGACTGCCCAAACCGTGCTTATACATTTTGTCTTATACTTTTAGAAAGAGAAAAAGCCTCTTGATTTTAATGAATGGTAGTAACACTTTTTAGAGGTTTTTAATGATTGACTGGCAATTGTTTCTTATGGGTGTTATCCTGTTTGCCAACATGTACTGATTTTTTATCAATCGAACATGAATAAACAAATGAAATAATCATAAAGCAACTCAGAAGACTGGAAGAGTCTGACTGGGCGGTAGTGAATGAGTCTATTTGACAGATATAGTGGACCTGTACCATAGAATGCTCTATGGTCCATGATAAACGTTTTAAACTGAATCCTCACCATGATTGGAGACCAATGCAGCTCCTTCAGATAGGGGGAGATCAACATCTACTTACGGACCTTTAATAAAAGCCCGGCAGTCGCATCCTGTACCACCTGCATCCTTTTCAGCAGGTAGGCGGCGGACCTAGGTATAAGCAGTTAGCATAGTCCATGTGTGAGGCGTTAGAGGATATCTCAGGATGCACAGAAAGCACAGGTAGAAGTTGCTGTCGGAAATAAGAATACAATTCCGGAGTAACACATTCTCAGTGTGATCTTCAGCATATTCAAGTTATGGATTTGAGGAGCCTCTTTAAGGGACTGAGCAGATTCAAATTTTAATTTGGTCAATTTCAGCAGATTCCGGAAGTGACCTGGAGCAGACTACATAGCTTTGGGGGAGGGTTTTGCTTGACCACTGTCTCAGATCTGCTTGGACTTTGGCCCTGTGGCATCTCTGACACACCACGTTATAACTCTCTCTTCTCTGCAAGTGGAACCTGCATGTGGAATCATCAACATTCAGTTACCATGCCAGTAACAACTTCGTTATTGAAATGTCAACAACTACCTTGCTAAGTCACGCGTCTACTAATGAGTACACATGATCATTTTCAGCTCCCCCCCCCCCTCCCCAAATACGGCACACATTTGCATTACACGCTTTTCAAATCGAACATGTAAAATTATATAAACAAATGCTTCTTAACCCCTTCACTGCGGCGGCTATTCCGCCGCAGTGCTAAGGGGGCGGGGCGGTCGAGCGGCGGGCGCATGCTGGTGACGGAACCGCTCCGTCACCAGCGTCGGTTGCGCTGTGCTTATGACGGAGTGGTTCCGTCATGGCCCCGCCCGCTCAATAGAACGCTCAGTGCAGGCGCGGAATTCGCGCCGTACAGGAGCGTCGGGCGGGCCATGACGGAACCGCTCCGTCATCAGCACAGCACCACCGCAGCTGATGACGGAGCGGTTCCGTCATCAGCAGGCAACGGGTTAAACAGTAAAAGAATGCACAGCAGATCTGTAAACACTAAAAGCACACCAGCTTTGAGCAACAATTCAGACACTTTCATTCTCTCTGGCGAGGTTGGTGCTGGCACGCTCCTGGCTCTAGTGTGGCCTGTGTTCATCAAGCTGGTGGTGGGAATTTGTGAACATTTGTTTTTTTGGGGAAATGTCTTTGTAAGAGCATGAAGCTCGTAGACTGAGGCTGAGTAAGAAGATCTGGCAACCAGCTAGGCTCTGGATGAGTGAGATGTTGGCTGGCCAAGACGATGGGATTCAGTTCTGTTGTTATTACCACGTTGCTTCGCTTTATGTTGATTTTGATTGTATTGATGGATTTTTGTCATATTTTTTCTCCTTATTTCCTAGTCTTTGCTCCGCGTTTGTGGAGGTCCACCAATTTATTAAGTTATTTTTGTTCCCGGCATTCTAAAAAACAATTCTGACAATAAAATTTGCTTTCTTTATAGCACACGACAGACCAGGGCAATCGCAAATTCTAAACTGTACACATCTGCTCAATGAACTTAAAAATACAAGATAATTAATTAAGATGGGACACAAATCAAACAGCCACCACTGGCTGACTTTAAGCGCCTAAGGCCGGAATTTTCCATCATGAACTATCCCCATTTTTATTTCCGGCAAAACAATCTGCAACCAATGTGTATTCATCCATTTCAAGGGTCTATGAAGTGTAACTAAAACTTATTTCTCTTTACCCAGGCCTGCTCTAACAATCCCCTCCAATAAGCTTGGTAGAATGTTTTTTGATGACGTCTGCTTGGTGTTGAGATCTGTTGTGACTGTTTAATCTAGTGGCCCATTTAAAAAGAACTGTAAGACTTAAATCCAGTTTTCACAGGATGGTGTGGCTGTGGGCTGCCTGCTCCCACAACCGATGGGCTGGTTTGCACCTGTTGGCGTTCTACACCTGTCCTGTCGCACGATTGGCAGTCTGACGTGCCCTCGAAGAATAAAGCCATGTGGCATGGTTGAAGGAAACAAGACCGGCATAAGGAAGGCCTTGCCCGGTTCCAGTCTGGTTTGTACCAGTCCCGCCAAAGGGTACCACTGTGTGCACTAGATGCCCAATGCCAGAAGAGGGCATAAAGCTCTCTGGCACAGTTGCGGTCAAATTGCCAAACAGCGGTTGGTCCGTTCTATTGTCATTTAGTCGCAAGAAGCCTGCAGCCGTAGCAGTGGGTGCGGCAACATTTGCCAAGCGTAAAAATTCAATTAATTCCAGAAGGCAGATTAAGGGTAAGTGAATTTTAATAATTTGCCCGTAAAGGCTGCGGATTACTGCAGGCAAAGGGAGAGACATCGCGCGCACATGACAGTATTTTGGCAGAAGTGCGCGGGATTGCTGGAGGAATACAATTAATCTCATTACTTGCTGGCGCGGGGGAACGCTGGCGGTAGATTTCTGCGGCGAATGGCTGTGTTGTGCTGCCATTAAACAGAAATGGAGGAGTTTGTTCTAGGCCAGTGCTCCAGCAACCCGCTGTAATGGCCTCCATGTCCCTGACTGTGTATTTGCTGTCTGTTGTAGTTGCAATCATGGGTGTGCTTTCTCGGTCGCTAATCTTTGGGCTTTATGTCTTCAAAGTCATGCTTTTCGAAGATTTACACAATTTCAGCTTTGCTGGAGTATGCATACCACCTGTTGCATGAAATGTGCAAAAAGGTTCCCCAATTGATGTCTTCACACACAAATCTAAATGGGATTTCACACCCAACTGTTCATTCTAAAGTGTGTAGGCCGAGGTTTACTAAGATTTTGTGTTGTGGGCACTTCACTTTTGTGGCCCTGACAAAGAATCCTTTTTGGCACTTACTAAGCCAGTTCCAGTTGAATTGCTTGGATTTGCGTGATTTAGTATACACAGTAATGGAGCTCATAGCGCTGTCTTGCATTACTTTGCATCGAGTAGGTGTTACATGAGCGGAGCGTGTGCATTCTCATTTAAACACCTATGTATTTTGACACAAACCCAGATTTACAAACTGCATTCTGAAACACAGATAGAAAAACCACTATGGGTTTCCTTTGTTCTGGAATGTACCATTTTCTGCATAAAAATAACCCTGCCTATAATGCAGGCTCGCTTGCAAAAGGACTGGCAATAGGTTGCACACAGTGCGCCATAGCTATGTGTATGTTAGTAGCGATAGCACATTTCTGCTCTCTCATTTCATGAACACAGCACAGCAAGTGGCATTGCTGTGTTGTGTGAAAGGTTAGGAACTCTCACCTGTTGTATCTGCTTATTAAATATTCAGATTTTCAATGTAGTACTTGGTGCCAGGGCATAGTTTGCTCTATGCACTTTAGTCAACGAGCCAATTGCACAGGATCCTGCAATTTAGCAAAGCTGAGGTCACAAATATTGTCTAATCAATCACCAACTTGCAACTCGGCTGCTGCAGCAAATCACCTCCAAGGCAACAAACCTAGGAAGGACAGAACCCGTACATTTGGTTTCCAAACAGCCATTACTTAGTTAAAAAAGAATGAATGAATAAGCCCCTCTGGGATGTCTGTTGCAGAGGCACGACCTGTCAAATAGGCTCAAGTATGCCTGCCCCCAGCCACCTCTTCTCAAAGAGTCCAATAGATGTTTATCCAGCAACAGTTCCCCTCACAACGCCTTAGAGGTGTCTGCCAGTGTACCCACTTGGTATGGTCCAAAGATGTCTGTCCACCTGGCCTAAATTCTAGCAAAGATCTTGAGACATCTGTAGCTCTTCCTGCCTACAACAAAATCCCCACTAGTCTGTGTCCTTCTGCCCAGCCTTCACAATGTTCCCAATTTGTCAATGTGTCTGCCATCGCTACACTCAGTGCCAAAGCAGATGGTTTCTCTATCCACGCCTTCTCTCCATACCTCTCATCAGTCTGCCAGGTATGTCTGCAGCTTTAGCTCTGGTCTTGGCTTTGGTGATACTGTTGAGTTGCTCATGGGCTGACACTGCTCAAGCCCTAAGTTTGCGTGTGGGTTAACATTACTAATTGATTAACTATGCCGTAGGTACTGTGTTGCTAATGGCAATGTTTTGTGTATCAATCAATCAATCAACGAACTTGTAAAGCACGCTACTTACCCGTGAGGGTCTCAAGGCGCTGAGGGTGGGGGAGGGCTGCTACTGCTCTAAGCGCCAGGTCTTGAGGAGCCTTCTGAAGGTGAGCAGTTCTTGGGTCTGCCGCAGATGGGTGGGGAGGGTGTTCCAGGTCTTGGCGGCGAGGAAGGAGAAGGATCTGCCACCGGAAATTGTACCATCATAGTTCTCTGGGTCATGTTATATCAATGCTCATGGCGTATGTTGCCATTTTCAAAAATGGGGCAACCCAATAGGTCAAGACCTGGGTGAAGTGCGATAAGAGAAACAATGGACCATTGTTTCTCTTATCGCACTTCACCCAGGTCCTTGACCTATTGGGTTGCCCCAATTTTTGAAAATGGATACCTTTGTGCAGGAGGTAAGGACCATTGTTTCTCTTATCGCATGGCATATGTTGGCCATAGCGCTACCTTGTACATGGCATAAATTTGCTATGGTGTAATATTGGTTTCTCAAAGTATAGGATTTGTGCTTGCCTAGCACTTCAATAGTGTATCGCCTACTCGTGCCGTACAGTGGTTCGTGGCATCCCTTTGCACAAGTCTTAGTGATCATGCAGTACTTTAACTCATGCTGTAGTGTTGGTCTTGGCCAACAGTTGTGTTTGTGCAATACCCAGCTTAACAGTTCAGATCAGTGGCACATTTTTGATTCTTTTCATTCCCATTGGCGCACCAAGCCTGTATTTTACGGGCACCTCTGCTCCCAACCCCCCCCCCCCCCCCCCCCTCAATACTCATATAGCTATGGACAACTCCTCTCTTCTATCTAGGTATTTTAAAGATCATTTGCTCAGTTATCTGCAAAATATCTCTGCTTCAGTTTGAAGTATCATATAAGTAAATGACTATCAGAGAGAAAGTGAGCAGTAATCCCCAGGAGGGAGTCAGTGCCAAGTGTTCCTGATGTAGCATTGCTCAAGGCTCAGTGTTGCCCACCGTCAGGCCCTGCTCGTGGTATAGCATTGCTCATGTATTATTGTTGCTCCTGATGTAGCCTTGACTATACTGCTTTGCTGCTCATCGTGTGAGATTCCCATGTTGGGAGTATTGTTGATAGCATTGTTCTTTTTTTAGAGTGCGGGCTGGTGGTCGCTCTTTTCGCTATAGAGCTGCCGCACTCTGGAACACACTACCTGTGCAGATTCGCGGCTTAGAGAACTACCTGGAATTTAGGAAGGCCATCAAGACTCTGCTCTTCCCCGCTAACTAGCTGGTGTCACTCTGCAATCTGTCGGTCTTTCCTTCAGCGCCGGGACGCCCTTTTGCTGGGGCAGCTGTCGCGCTATATAAAACACCCTAACATAACATAACATGGCATAGGAATGATTATGGTGTAGGACTTTATATAGCTCAATAACGGCTTACAGGTTTTCATGGTCCAATGTTCCGCATGTTGTATCTGCTCTAAAGTTACTCATGTTTTATAGTGATTGTAGCTTTTTCCAGTGGAGATATATGCCGGCCGAATAGGCAAAATGCCCGCTGTCCTCAGGATGCTTTCTGTTATTCAGTACAATAATATGGCTGCCTCTTCTTACAGGGTCAAAATGGCGGCCTTCTTATACTACCCTTACAGTCTCGACCAAACCAATCAAGTGATCCTGCTCATCAGCACCTATTCTTCTAAAGCCTCTTTTTCTCCCCCACTGTACACTGTTTTGGAACAGTGATTACTTTTGTCACAACACTTCCAATCTGTTGAATGAGGGGATGGATGGCGTGTGTATCCGTCTGCCTGTCAACTTCTTGGCTCAGCCTCAGACCCTCCAAATACCTGTGTAGACTGGTCTATTTTGAAAGGCTGAATAGAGGGGTGTCCTTCTCAAACCTAAAAGAGACTCCTATATTCAGCCTTTCAAAATAGACTTCAGTCTACACCGGTATTTGCATGAAACTTGGCATAAGCGGTGTGCCACGTTTTTGCTTCCTCTCATCCCAGCAGGTTGAGGGAGGAGTTGGATCAATGGTATTCTGAATGGGAAGGACAATGTTGACTTTGGTGTCTTCCAAGCTTTCCCTTCTGTCACATAGGTTGTTAATACGTTTTGCTGCCCGTGGCGCACTATCTGCGAGGCTGCTGCACATTGGTGCAGCAGTATCGAAGATGCACTACTTGGCGACAGGATTTTTATTTTTATTTTAAAGGTTTTATATAGCCCTGGCTAGACCCAGAGGTATCAGAGCGCTCTACATGAGTATCAGAACATAGTTGCAGGTTACATCGTTACAAAGGTTACACAGTTATTAGAGCATGGCAACATAGTTACATGTAAGGTCGAGACCAACAAGAAGGACATATAGGTAAGGGAAAAAGCAGGCAAGGGGAGAGATTCAGGGGAGGGGGGTAGGAGCAGGGGAAGTAGACAGAGAATGGAGGAGGGGAAGGGGAGGGGAGGGTGAGAGACACAGCATGGAAAGAGGAGGAGAGGGAGAGGGAAGGGTGACGGGACACAAACCGGAAGACGAGTCAAAGCTGCGTCCAAAGTCCAGTAAACTGTGGTCCCAGGGGAGTGGTATCATTTCCCCATCTCTGTTGCGAGATGCTCCCTATATACAGTGGACTCTCTCAGAGGGGTCTCTGAGACTCCAAGGTCTACATACTGGATCCTTACCCAAAAAGGGAAGAGGGAGTGCTTTGGCAAGGGGTGGAGAAGTGTGGCTCAATGGTTAGAGCAGCAGACCTTGATGCAGAGCGCTGGCCAGGGACCAGGGTTCGATTCCCGCCTCGGCGGGATCGGGCTTAAATTCCTCTGACCGGATATTCTCGCCTCAGTGCCGAATCTAAGCATGGGCCCCACGCTGCAACTCTGGGCAATAGCTTGCTTAGTCTCCACAAGGGCCCCCGATACACAAGGGATGCCTGGTTTCACCATGGGATGCCCAGGAATGGACACCTCACAAGGAAAAGCCAGGAGGGGTTCCCTTGTGGTAGGAGTACAAGCGCCGGGATGCCTCCGGGTTACAGTTCGCGCTATACAAATACAACACATATACAAATACAACACATTCACATACCATACCTCAACTGTGATGGTTGAATGTACTGTTGTATGATTGGATGTCCATGAGTTAGAATTCATCCCTCTTTGCTGTACATTGCTTTGGCTCACAGGCAGTGTTTGAAAACACTTTAGGAGTTCTGAAGACCTATATCCTGGTGACGGATTTAGCAAGCACTCCAGGACTGGGACATCCTGTTGCAAGTGGCCTGAGAAGGACAGGAGGGAGCGGCTTCTCCAGGAAAAGGATGTTTTTGACTTGATGGAAGAGAATCCAGTAGCACTCCCTGCATAAGTGATTGCATTAAATGTATCTCCCTCCATCCCCAAGTGCCGTCTGCTGACCAGAGCCCACAAGGTGCTGCTGCTTTTGGCTAAGAGGTGCACTTTGGAACAAGATCTTTTAAACCATGTGAGCATTTGTGGGTCTAATGAAAATAACAGGAGATGTCTGGTCACAATGATAAATGTGTGCTGTTCTGAAGCTAAAGACACAAAGGGATCATGTAACAACAACATGAAATTACACTGGGCTGAGAAACTCCCATCAGCCCACCCTTATGGCAGAATATCATCACGTGAGATACGGATGGTGGATCCAAATATCGCCCAACCCATCTAATGATGGTGCAGAGATGGATTTCCGAGATAGACCTCTAGCCACAGTGTATTTCAAGTGGTGCTGATAGTGTGCAGTGCTGTGAAAAAAGTGAGTGAGAGAATATAAAATTGGCTACTAGAGCAGAAAATGTTTAATGGGCACTGTCCTAGTGTCAAGATTAAAATGACTCCTGAAAGTCTGAAAATATGACAATATAATGGCGCAGTGCAGTGGGGTCAACATGTTTCAGCTGTATGGAACAAACTGTCCAGCTTTCTTCAGGACGGAGTTCTAATAGCGACTGCAAAAGGATACTAGTGAGTTAAACGTGAAAATGATAATAATAATACTGTGCCATATTGAATCAAAATACTCCTACCAGGAACTTGGAACCCCAATGTAAGCTGGTGGAAAATGAATTATTTGTCCTTTCCCAGCATTATGTGGGAAGTAACCTCACCTCACCCGGCACCCGCTCGGGAAAAATGAGGCCCCGCTCTGTCCGTCGGTACCTCTCACCGGCTTCCGAGTGTCACTCCCATCAACGTGGCCGTCCATCAGCCTTTAGCTAACTGAAAACTGCTGATGCTGCCTGACCTGCTCTTATCAGCGCCATTAGGGCTCAGTGGCCGCCATTTTGTTGTAGAAGAAAGCAGTTTCCGCCACTAAAAGGCCCCTGAAGTTTACAGGCCATGGATACACGACCAATTTAATTAGGTGGCATTTGCTACGTTTGTTTTCCTGATAAGAAAATGAGTCATGACCTAAAAAAAATGTAGACAATGATGATTGAATGCTGTTTCTGACCTGTGCCTGCACTCCCTGTTGGCTCGAGGCAGCTGGGAAGCAGCGGCAACTGCTGGTAAGAATTTGTGCAAGAAATCTAGTAAAGTGTAGAAATGTGGCATCACTGCAGAACTGGATGACCTATCTGATGGGTCACCAAAGGCTCGGAAGACCGCAAATTGGACTACACGTGGGGTCGGTGACAGCTCCAGGCATGGGGTCTGTAAGCAGAGCTCCTGCTCTGTCCTCTGGGGAAGGCCCCTCCTTTTTGCAGGTTGAGGGCCTGCTGTTTCTAAGGCCCATAAGCCTTAGTGCAGATTTGAAAGAAACCAGCGGAGACGCCATCAGCGCACTGCTGTGCCTAAAACAAAAGAATAAAAAGATAAAAAAAATGTGGAAGCGAGACGCTGAGTGCGAGCAGATGGGCCGGGTATTAGGAAAATGAAAATACATGCAGTAAATTTGCTTCTTTCCCCAGTGCTAATTTCGTATCCCAAGGTAAAAAGCTCTGGCGGCCACAGCCAGCCATCTGTATGTTCGTAAAAGACGCGCGGCGAAACTGATGGAGCGCGAGGGGGCGCGTGCTGCACGTGCAGCAAGGATCGAGGCGAGCGGGCCACCGAGGGCTGCAGGTGTGCGGGGCGCGTGGGCTGAGGACATGTGAATATGAGTGCAGAGGGAGAACCAGGGGATGTGGTTGGAAACCAGTTGTAGTGGTCGAGTCCCCGCCATGGATGAGGCTTCATGGCGGGAGTCCTTGCTGCCTTGGGTGAGACCTTATTGTCTCACGCTACGAGCGTTGCCTAGCGCTACGAGGCCTCCGGGTAGTAACGCGCTTTATAAAACCCAATTTCATTTCATGAGCGAGCTGCTGTTATTGGTGACCATTATGAAAAATGGGGTGACCCAATAATGGTCTTGGACCTGGGTTCAATGTGGTACAAAAGACAACGGTCCTAGACCTTTCTTCTAAACGATATGAATCGAACCTACAATCGGTTTTTTTGTTGGTGAGGCCCATGGTGCTGTCCATGCGCCCCCTGTGGTGTAACGCAAAAGATTGCCACACCTTCCAGAATTTGGTGAAGGGACCCTGAGTCTGCATCTCACAGATCTATTCCTCGGGCTGTTTGAGGGGCCCCCCTAAAGGATGGAGTGCCCCTGGGCCTCAGGTCCAGCAGGGGCCTGCGTTACACCGCTGGTTTGGTCTAGGGTGCACCTTATGATGGGTGAATATGTGCAGCGATAGAGATCTTGTTTGGTTTCACTTTGATGGCTTGAGGGAGATACTGCTGCCATGGGTTATGCCTTGATCCCATGAGTGAGACACTGCTGTCTTGGGTAAGGCCTTTATTCCATGAGCAAGACACTGGACAAGGGGCCAAGGCACTAGATCGCAGGCACCATAGGCGTGTGGGCCGGATCGGACCAGTCGGGTTCAGTGGCCACGTTTTGAATTTTGCGGCCTCCTGCATGTACAACCATTGATTAAAACTTGACTAGCCGGGTTGCTTGGGCAGTTGTCCGGGGCAGCAGGAGAGGTTAACCAATGGGCAAGGTTACCTGATCACTCATCGCTGCCTGGTTGCCCCTGACAACTGCTGATGCGGCCCTGGCCCTTTCGAGCACCAGAATTCTTTTCCTCACCCCCCACCCCCCCACCCCCACATCCCCCCATCCCTGTATTAAGTCCACTTTTTGGGTGCCTTTGTTCATTATTGGTGGTAGGTCGGAGCAGGGGAGGAGTCATGTTTGGCCATAAAAAAAGTAGACCACCTTGGTATCAAGAAAATAAGTGCAAGCAAATTCAAGATTGAATTGGATTTTTAAGCCTTTAGCTCAAGCCGGGGCAGGGGTACTGCAGTTTCTACTGAAAGGCTGGGGACGCCCTCTACCGCGATTGTCCATAGCCAGCTAGGGTACTCCATTACACAGCCCTGGGGATGCTGGGGGTGGTGGTTGAGCCAGGGAACCAAGTTATGGCCTGGTTGGCAAGGCCCATCTCCCCAATGGGCTATGGCATGGTTGTTTGGGGGACCAGCTGTTATGCTGGTCCAAGCTTCCTCTTTCTTGAGGGGCCAGGTGAGTTCGCCTTGCAGAGGCCAACTTATGGAGGGGCCATCAGGGTTTTTGTTCTGTGTCCAAGTCAATCAGTCGATGCCACAAGGGCTTGAGGTTGACTTCTCTGGAGTATTTGCCTGGAAATGTAATGTATTTGCTATGTCCATGTGATAATCACAATGCTATAGTGTACATATTGTACCTTTTTTGGATGTAAATATGAAAACTGAAAATGTGTCCTGTTTATGAGGTGTAACAAATACGACCAGAGAATGGTAAATTCTCTAACGCAATCATTTTGGCTTGCATTGGGTCCTTTTGCTGAATCAGCTCTATGTTTGAGTGTGTAATGACTGTCGGTTTGAGATTTGACCGGTCTCACTGCGGTCCCCCACCTGTGTTACCATGGTTGATACTTTGTTGGGTTGTTTGTCTCTACGTATATATCATGGCTGTAAAATTACTCCCAAGATATCGTCGAGTCAGTGTAGATTTACTTATACCTGCATGTGATGGTGTTTTGGGAGTCAGCTTTATGAAAACAATGTTTCTATAGGTCATTATTGTGGCACAAAACCATCTTCTTGCAGTTGGCAATGCTTTATCCTAAAATCCTTGTTGCCTTGCGTAAAGGCCTGACTTGACTGCAACCTTTTTGTGGTGAGCCCTTCCAGTGGGCGAGAAGTGTGTCGGTGGCGCTGTGTCCTCCTCGCTGGGTGGAGGTGGATATTGGGATTTATGTCCTAACCCCACCCACATCATGCATGCAGATACCTGTACGGTGCACACTTTACAGGGCGCCAGGAAACCGGAGTGGCCCTACATCAATTAGAGCAGACTGTTATTCGTTCAGAGGTCTACGCGCTTCAGTCGCTTGTCAAACCTGGATGATTCAACAGGTACTTATAGTTCCTCGCCTTAACCCCTACACTCGGGCGGCAATTCCGCCACAGCGCTAGGGGGAGGGGGGCCGAGCGGCACTCACATGCTCGTGACGGGACCGCTCCATCACGAGCCTCGGTTGAGCTGTGCTCATGACGGAGCGGTTCCGTCATGGCCCCGCCTGCTCAATGGAACGTCCAGCGCAGGCGCGGAATTCACGCCGAGCGGGCCATGATGGAACCGCTCCATCATGAGCACAGCTCAACCAATGCTCGTGACGGAGCAGTTCCGTCATGAGCATGGAAGGAGTTAAGGAACTTGCATGCAGGCTTGGCTTTGGGTAGGATATGGGGAGAGGTTGGCTCTGGTTAGTGCAGGCCGGTGGGCAGTGGGTAGGACAGGCAAGAGTGCTGGGAGTGAATGGAATCAACAGGTAGGGCAGGCCGGCTTTGAGTAGAATAGGAGTTTCACCGCAGTTAAGACATACAAACACTCTGGCAAAAGGCAGGGCGTAAAGATTGGCATTGAGTATAACAAGCAGGTGCAGTGGGTAGGACATGGCCGTGAGTAGGGCAGACAGGCAGGCTGGCACTGAGTTGTCAGGCAGGACATTAATAGGTAAGACAGACAGGCATCCTAATGCTGCACAAAACAGTCAGGCTGCAGAATGTCAGACATAGGCATGTTGATATGGGTAGGACATACGGAATAGTGACATTGTTTAAGGAATGGACAAAATGGCTCCGGTTTAATCTGGCTCATTTGCAACCAGACACTGCCAGCAGTTCAGTCTTTCTTCTTTTTTTATTGTTAGAGTTTTTTATAGCTCGAACTAGAACCAAGACATCGGGTATCAGAGCGCTTTACTTGAGCACCAGTTTCGTTACAGATGGACACATTTATCTTTGTGAGGCATGGGGAGATAAAGTGATTTGCCCAGAATCACAGGATGT
The DNA here is from genome assembly GCF_964263255.1 of Lissotriton vulgaris. Taxonomy (NCBI): domain Eukaryota; kingdom Metazoa; phylum Chordata; class Amphibia; order Caudata; family Salamandridae; genus Lissotriton; species Lissotriton vulgaris. The sequence continues at coordinate 676,930,858 of NC_141700.1, read as the reverse complement.
TGAGCGTCGTTGCCGAGACTCGAACGCAGTTCCCCAGCTTTGCGGTCGACCGCTCTAGCAGTAAGGCTACATCCTCTGGCATAAGCAATGAATTGCAAGTATTTAATATGCGATACCTTACTTTCTGTATGAGCTTCGTGGCTGCAACTGTTTAAGAAATGACATTCCTAAAATGCAAAGCAATGACTTTCTGGAGATTCAAAGCAACTTTTCTGCGCTGATCATAACGTCTTTGTTGTTATTTACATACCATTAGTTGACAGCAGAGGTTACACCAGGTCACATCTTGTAAAGAAAGAACAATGCAGTGACTTCAAGTAAGGAAAAGGTCTGCTTTCCTCCTAAGGAAGGCCCTTAATACCATAGCCTGGCCAAAACATATCAGTACCATTAGGGTGTTCATTTGAGATATCAATTATCTGACTCCATTTGGGGTTAGGGACAATCCACAGTGTGAATTAATTTGTCTGAAAGCTTATTTTTTATTCTAATTGTTAAATAATGCCCATGGGCTGGTTCTACACTATAGATTATAAAGTTATCATGCTCTGTTATGTTAATTATTCTGATAGAGCTCACACATCACCCGAGAGCTGGTTCTCTGCACAAATGCACAGGAGCAGGGAAAAAGCAAGAGTTGTTAAAATAAAGCAGTCTTCAGTAGTTTCCTAATTTTGAGATGATCTCTACAAGAGCGAATTTGCAGCGGTTACAACAAAAATCTAGCTCCTCAATAAATGGACAATGCTTACACAATGGGATTTTGCTGACTCTTTATTCATTTATAATATATTTTGCAGTAAAGGACCAATGCCTCGTTATACATTTGATTACTGCTTTTTATTATCATCTATTTAGCTCTAATGTAAACATTTTTAGCCTATAGTGTTCTTGTCACCTTTGTTATTCTGACTATTGGTCTATACTATATTTCTAAGGAGACATCTAATCCATCGGTGTGTTAGCTGAGTAGTTGTATACTTGATTTCAAGCTAGGAGATGTTTACATTGCCTCTATGTTCGTCTGAATGGGTGGGGGTGAAAAAGGTCGCGGGAACAAGAGCCTTCCGGGGTGACGCTGGCAATGTTGCATACATGCTATATATTACTAATTCCTAGAAGCTTTTTTGGCACAATACCCTGTGCAAATTCACCAAACAGTGCCAATGGTGATGGTGACTGGCACTATAAATGGGCCAATGGAATCGGGTTCCCCGGCGTTGTGCGAGGGTATCAACACTGAGGTAATGAGTCTGGGCCGATGCCGACACGCATTGCAGCCGTGGTGCGGGCAACAGGTATGGGCGATGAAAAGTGGGCAACAGGATGCCCTGCCAGCCCTCCGTGCGCATTCTACCCACTCACTTGTTATAATGTTAGGGGAAAAGCCTTGTGGGTAAATAAGCTGCGACGTTCCTGGTCTGTAGGGTTCAGCTCTAGTGTTGAAAAATACAAGTGAAAATGTCCTTGGGTTCAGATATCCAGTCCTGCCTCCATTGTGTATGTAGTACACAATGGAAGTGCGGCTCAATGGTTAGAGCGGCAGACCCTGATGCAGAGGTCTAGCCCTGGACCAGGGTTCAATTCCCCGCCTCGGCGGGTCTTGAGCTCAAAAATTCCACGGGCCTGATAATTCTCGCCTCGGTGCCTAATCCAATCATGGAGTCCCACTCTGCAACTCTGGGCAATAGCCTGATTATTCTCCACAACGCTAAGGATGCCTGGCCACCACCTTGGGGGTGCCCAGGAGTGGACGCCTCACAGGGAAAGCCAGGATGGGTTCCACAGCGGTATTCGTACAAGCGCCTTGAGACCCTTGCGGGCGAGTAGTGAGCTATACAAGTATCAATTTACATTTTACATTTACCACTTCCCAGAAACTAGACTGCCAGTTAGTGTTCCAAAAATAAGTGAAAAACCGACCAAGGGCTCTGAGGAATCTCAACGCTTCATAATGTCATAAAACGAGATAACAAGAGGTTCATTCATAATTGGACTCAGGTGCACGAGAACCTTCCCCAGTGACAAGGTGTGACGTGGCCAGGAAAAGAGAAGGTCGCACAATTGTTCTTCTGCACTCTCCCAGTCCACAGCGACTTATTATAGGCAACGTCCTCTTTTTGGCTTGCCGCCAGTGATTAACAGACGCCATCTTGTGAAGGGAATCCCAGAATGCACTTTGATTGATGGCATGTGCTGTCCATCAGCATTGACGAGAGTGGAAGACCGAAGGAAACCGGGGTGGTAGGGGGGGCGGATTTCTGTCGGAGGTCTAGTGACCAGATATTATGATCTTCTTCCAGAGTCTCGGGAGCCTTTTCTTACCACAAAAATAGGAGGTCTTAACAACATATGTAAGTAAACCCCGTCAAGCATTAAAGGCCTGGTGCACAGGGGAAAAAACAAATCTGAATGTCATCAGCACCTTCTCCATAAACTTCCTCCTTGTGTTGATGGCTCGTGACCTCTCTGACATGTCACAGGGCAGAGGGCACTTCAGAAAAGTCCATTAGACACAGTAAATGTGCTGAACGGGAGATGCTGTGCGTGCATTCCTCTAGGGATCAATTAAGGTCAATTTTTTGTACTCATGAACAGTTTAGGGGGGTCCTGTTTTGAACCCCAGCATGAGTTAGGGGGTCCTGCTGTGGATCTGGTGTGACTGAGTTAGAGTGTCATGTTTTAGATCCACCGTGAGCTGGAAGTTCCTAGTTTGGGCCTCAGGCTGAAGAGAACATTCTGATCTGGTACCTTCGGTTCGATTCATAGTTAAATTCTGACCACCCAATACGGCGGAGGGTTCTGTTCAGTGCCAAATGATCATGCTTGGGGTCCGCAGGGGTGGGTATGCTCCTTGTATGCTCCTTTTTGGGTGCCTCCGTTGAGTCAGACCATACTTTTCAGGAACTGGCATAGCAAGAACACCATGGGCCCTAATACAAGCAAGGGAACGGGGTCCTAAACTCTGGTTAGGAAGTAAACGTCAGCAATAAATGGGGTGTTGGGGATTGCTCGCATCCCTGCGCCCCAGTGGCACTGTGCCTGCTCCACCACTGATCGTAGTTTCCTAGTGTCCAGATGTGGCAGTGGGTTGGACTCTCCTGCTCATGGGTGGTGCCGGCTGGAATATTATTGGGTTGGACTTGTATGTTCTGGGACCTTCAGTAACTTTGACAAGACTCTGTTTTCACAGTCATGGACATACCAAACGTACCCATGGTTTACAACTGGTCGACCATGCCTTTCGAGGGGTCCTGGTCTAGAGTCTATATTTTGGATAATTGTAGCACCAAAAACAGGATGTACAAGAGCCAGTCCTTTCCTGCAAAGCACATGGTCTACGATGACTTTGTTCTACATGGAGTTTGGCAGTCTATGCTCTGGGGCTGAACAGGGTTGAATGCCTAGCTCTTTATTGAACCAGAAGTGTGTCCTCTCGTGAAGCTGGTTTTTGAGCGAGGGCTCCCTGGTTCTCTGCAGACAGACAAGGAAACAAGCATTTGCAATCAAGTCTGCCTCACCTTTGGGACCTTATATGTATTTCGCTATGCAGCACATTTTCCTGGGTGCTGAAACATCTACTGTTCTCTAACATGGAGGGAAAGTAAGCACCAAACTGCATGACACGCCAGGTATGGGAACACATGGAAAGAATTATTGTCTTTCAGCAGTAAATGGTATAGTCCAAAGCTCTGTTTTTAATATAAATTCCGGGCCTTCGGTGGTCATGTCACTGAAAATACAAGATTATAATAAATTATTATTGTCTACGGGTGCTCGTGGAAGATAATTTCTATGGACTGGAACCTAGACAATGCTAAAGTGATTCTGGTATTTTACTGACCTCTGCTGGTCGTTTTCTAGCAAGAAAGTTAAATATAGGCAGTTGAACAAGCAGAAAGCAATTCTGGTATTTTACTGACCTCTACTGGTAGTTTTTCATTAAGACAGTTAAATAGAGGCCGTTGAACAGAATAAAAAGACCCTACGCAGAAGCAGACAAGTCCTAGGGCTGATCTCCAGAACCCACAAAGTGCATACACATATAAGTATATACTAAAGTATACAAGAGGTCTCGAATGCTCGACCTAAAAACAGAAGGCAGAGTAGGAAGTCTATTGCTCATCAAATGTAAGCACTCCGGAACTGGTATGTGGATACATTTCAATGTGAGAATTTAAGGTTTGTGCTCTTCTGTTCAGGGCCGGACTGGGAAAAGAAGCTGGTCCTGGCAAACTGCTCGGCCAGCTCCCCCTGGAGGGAGGGGGGTGCAGCCGAGCTGTTTGCGAGGGCCGGTTTAGGACGATTTTGTTACTGGGAGCCAATATTGCCAACCCTGATCACAAAAACAGCCCCTAGGGGCCTAAAAACGGCCCCCACCCTGGCGGCCCACCGGGGAAACACCCTGTGCCCGCTACAGCCAGTCCAGACCTGTTTCTGTTATAGTGATGAAAGTTAGGAATTTTTCAGCAACAGCAGTTCGGTTAAAATATGCCATATTTGCCCATAAACCAAGTTATTGTAATTGAAGAAGGCTTTGGTGCAGGAAATGCCAAAACGTGTTTCGCTCGTAAAGATCACGCACAGGAGATTTTTCAAAGCTCGTAGAGTATTAGGGTTTCATCACAAACTGTATATACTCTAGTTGGTGCTTAGATAAGGTGACTTTGGGGTAATGTGCCTCGGTCTCTGCTGTGGGCCCTAATGAGTCTCTTCGGTCCGGTATGGCGGACTGTCTCTTGTTTCAGGATGACCACTATGCAAAAGATTCCCATATAGAATGGCTGACACAAAACTAACTGCACTTCATTTATAAATGCTCCCCGCCATAAATGTAGGGCTGGGTATGCTCAGACGTGAGTCCTAGGCTCTCCACATCACTGGAGTCAAGCTATCCAGGCTGATGAGGGCTGATAGCCAGAAACCGGTCCTTAGATGCTTGATACCGGTCTAGGAAAGACATGGCTTGGTAGTTCGGGCTGGACCGTTCCTATGAGGCACAGGGTCAAGGCTGATTTGCATATAGCCAGTGTCTGACCTAGGGTGGTGTGGAGTGCAAATAAACGATGGATTTAGGCCCAGATCTTTGTACTAGGTTGAATGTATGACATTGTTCAGCATTCTGTCCATCAACTGTGTTTTTTGCAATAAATGTAGAGGGGCATACCAGGAAAAAATTAATTGAAAGACTTTTTTTTTGCCCCATAGATTACTCCTCCCCCTTGGCTCGATTACAGAAACCACTGCATATTTGAGTGCCCTCCCCCCACGCCCATCTTCACCCCTTTTGCTGCAAATATAGCTAGGCCTTCCCTGTACCGCCCACCTCATGCCCAATCATCCCCAGGCCTGGGTGCCAAATCTCCACTTTTTGCTGCCTGGGCTCAGCTCTTTTGCATAATCCACATAATCACCCTGGTTTTAATTGCCCACAACTCTGGGAGAGATCATGTGGTTAAGTGGTAAATCATAATGAGAGAAATAATTGGTTTGGCCACTGCAAGCTGCTTTGTTACACCTGCCATCTGCTGGGCACCCGCATCCCTTCACTCCCCCGCCTCTTTTTGCCCAGAACAATGTTTCTCGGATGACAGCACACGTCGTGCCACCCTTCTGTGCCCGCAGAGAGGAGGAAGGTGGAAGTGCGTGGCTTGCCTGCTCTTCGGGGTGACTTTTAACCAATCGGGGCAGCTGTTTCCATTTCCTGTATCATCATGTTACGGTCAGAGGGATTGGTGGATTGCAGGACATTTGCTGTTTCGTTGAGCGACGCAGCTGTCTTTTAAGCAGCGCTTTATACACACTTCCTCTGTTTCGAAGCACTATAAATAACACATTTACTAATCCCCAGTTGAATGGTCTCAATTCTTGACCCGAAGAATCTACCCTGAAGAAAAAGTCTGCCCTGCTCGGACTCGGACGTGCAGCATCATGGGTATCACTGCAGATGTCAGCGGCAAGCGTTAATTCACTGAGCCATCCTTGCCGGCTTTGAGGTATAACGGAAAGGTGTTTGGGGTGCTGTTAGGGTGTTGTGACTAGCCCAACTCCACATTGAGATCCCTCCAAGAGTTTTGTTATCCTCTCATTTCGTGGGCAAATATTCTTTTGTATAGGATTATAGACAGGTGTCAACTCCGCTGTTTAAAGGCCCCTCCTGTTTTTTTTAGGTGCTTACCACGCAGGAAAAAGGCACGTAAATTCCGGCATAGCCCGGGTGAAGGGGTTACCATCACAGAAGACGGAATGTTCTAAATCCAGCAGGGAGGATCAGAGAGGCAGGCATTGGAATGTTGGCGCAGGGGTCTGTGGCGGCCATGATGGTCCCCCTCCCGCTCCATAGGCCTCAATGGAGCTCCCGACATTCCAGTGTTCCAATGGAGGAAATAATCCTGTCGTGTTTTTCTGGGTGGTCTCAATCTGACAGGGGTGGGTTAGGCGGTCCTAGTTATCATACATATATGTTAATCGGAGGTGGGGGTAGCTGACAAAGGGATGGGTCTTGGTTGAGGTGAGTCTGGTGCTGGAAGGTGGGGTAGTGTGATGGAGAGAGTACAGGGGCGGGAACTCGAAGATGGGGGGGTGATAAGGTATGGATGAGGGGGTGACGTCTGAGGGGGATGTAATGTGGAGGCATGTTCTGCTGCAAAGGGGCTCAGGTGACTAGGGGAAGGGGTTTGATTGGGGGGTTTTATATAGCGCTCTATCGCTCCGAGGAGCATCTTGGCGCTGGATGTAAATTGTGTGAATCAAGAAGGGGAGAAAGGTGTATCAACCCCAGAAGATGTTCCAGAATTAGACCAGGGCTTTACAGGTAGTAGCTGTTTGATTGTAGATCCAGGTTTTGATGGCTTTCCTGAATTTAATGATTTAAGGCAGGTGGTGGGTGGTGCGAGGGAGTGGGCTAGGTGGTGATGCTCCCACATACCCTCCCACAGCCCTCCCACCCTCTAAAACAGGCTCTTATTATTTTGCTTGTTGTCATTTGCCGGATCAATGATCCGAGCCGGGTGATCGATGGTGGAGTCGGTGAACATGGAGTGGCTAATGGGGCGCCGCTGGCTCAGTAATGTTAAAAAGAGAATAAAAACTCGAAGCTATTACTGCTGGAGCCGGGGTGGGCTGGGAGACGCAGGGAGGGATGGCGAAGCACTGGGGGAGAGAGGAAGGCCAGGGGTTCAGAGTAGAGGAGGGCTATGCTTTGGGAATGAATGAAGGGTGGGAAAAGGGTGGACATGGGTGGTTTGGGGAGCCACAGAAACAGAAGGTCACGTGTGAGGCAGAAATATTTTCTTCCGGTTCTGGAGCAGGTGCAACGTTCTGTTCAATATGGGTGTGGAGACTGACATTTCTCCTGGCTGACCCAATACCAGCACCAGTGCAAGGATTTTCAGAGTTCCAGGCAAAATTATATTTTGCCATCCGGTGCTCCCTTTCCGCTTGCAGCAATCTGTAGCTCACTTGTGATGCTGTTGGGAGGCAGGTGACTGCAGTGGCCTTAATGTGGCATCAGCCCTGCCTTGAGCCCGGACACCATTGCTAGCAACGATTAGCCGAGGCCTCCTTCTAGTTTTCTTTTCGCTCAGTCTTAGTCTGGGTCAAGCATTCAAGGGTTACTATGGGTGATGGATAAGAGTTTGGCCTCAGAAACATTTTAACACAATTGTTATCACAATGATTTAGGCGAAGGAGGCGCCCAGTCTGGTTTCCACCCTCCAAATCACAGCGAGGTTATGACAGAGCAGGTAGACTGGGTCATCTTGTGGGTCAACAGAGGTCATGTTTATTAACAAGAGCAGAAGAAACAGCACCACCACTTTTGTCAATATACATCTTGAAACATTTGTCATTCTTCAGGTTACAATCTTAAAAACAATTCACGAACAGCTCTGCACTTTACACTTTTAAATCTACGTAGGCATTAATTGTGCACTATTTACACTTTCAGGCTGCACGTTTGAACTGCACTCACGTCCAAATGTCATTCGAGATACACATTTCATTCCCCCCAAAACTGCCCTCGGCCAGAGAATCTGGAGAGCAGGGGCCGGGGTTTGCAGGTCGCCACGCTCAGAACACGAAAGCTTAGAAAGCGCTATGCCTTTTAGAAGCAGCGCTCAAGGGCGTTCTAGGCGCTGGTATTCTGAGCATTTGTGGAAGAGGCTCGGTTTTAGGGATTTATAATGTGCTTACATTTCCAGGCCACAGTCATCCACCGGTGTCACAGAATCAAGAGCTGCTGTTCTTGTAACACAACCGCCTCAGTTGTCTCTGCTTCAGTATAGCTCAGCTGGTCTGGCTGCTACTGCTGAGTGGTTGTAAAAACATCCGTCAGATCCCCAACTGGCAAACGACGTTTTTGGTGGAGAGGGGTGGAGAAATCTTTTTTCATATGAGTCCGTATTACTCAAGGGTTCACCGGGATCTCCCGACGGCTCATGGGTAAGAGTTGGGGCTATGGGACGAGGATGGACTTTAGGGGCCATATTTAAGAATGACTTTTCCCTAGTAGGCCAAGTATTGGATGTTCATGAACCATAACTCCAACCAAGCCTGACATTGCCTAAATATTTCAGAGTTTTTGACTCTACAGGTCCCAGTAGGCCAGTTGGTAACAGTAAGTTTTAACCAGGGTACTTCCTGAGCCCAAAGACACAGGAAAAGGTCATCTCTAGAGGTGTCTTCTCCATGTGGGTCCTCCTGGGTCATTAATTGGTCAGCATTTAAAGGTTTCTTGGGCAAGGACACAACGACCTTCCAGAAAGAAGTCTCGTTTCAGGGTCTGCTGTCGCCACCAGCAGAGGGCACAGAGCCCTCCATGTTTCTCCACACACTCACGTACCAGCAGTGGGTGTCGGTCTACAGGGACTGAGACAGACAGAGGCTGAGGCAAAGGTGGGTGAGCTTTCCTGTGGAGAAATGAACACTTTTTTCACCAAAGAAGTGGATGCAATGTTTTTTCTAGGTGCTTGTTTTTCCTTTAGACACCACCCATGGGCTCTGCAGTGCAGATAGTCAATCACGGTCATGAACAGGTCTGTGGTTTCTCTAGGACTGAGGTTGCTTCGGTCACTCTAGACCTCTTCAGCCTGTAGACATTTCTTCAGGAAGAACTTTACCTCAGCTGGAGGTAGATGGACCACATACGGTTGCACGTCCTGAGTTCAATGGGATACATTCAAGGTTAATTGCATCTCACTGCACTATACTGTGCATTCAATATGCAGAGACCATAATGAGATTTAGGGATTGTACAGCGGTCCAGCTTCAAGCCATGACTGCAATTGGTACTCAGTTTTTTTTTTAGACAACTAATACTGGACAAAGCTCAGTTCATTGACTTTTCTCTAAAATGGTCTTGCCCGAATTGGTTTAGTCTGCGTTAGGATGTCAATTACAGCCAAGAGTCACATGAAGGATGCAGAAAAGATGACATATGGGCACCAGGTAAAAAAAAGTACTTAATTGTATGAAAGAAGGGACTATTCCCCCAATGACACTAATGGGTGGCACTACGGTGATCTACCCATAATATTGCCACAGAAGAGTGATGGTCAGAACTTCATGTACTCGCACCAGCTCATGGGGACCTCAAGCGTGGAGGATTCTATGTTCGACCACATATCAGTGCTGTCTTCCTCAACAGCCACCCCTAAAGATACAAAATACAGGAAGGGCCTGTACCCTACCTCCCCAATTGCAGTGCCATTGCCAACAAACATGAAAGCCCTTCACATCTGCCAGAAAGGTTGCTTGCTGGTGGATAAAAAGAGGGGTGCTTTGGGTGCTTCTTGGTTAGGCGGGGTATAACACTGCCCTGTTTTTCTGCAGAGCTGGCACTATGAATCCGGGACCACTAGGTGAACAAACTACAAACCGAATACCTTCATGGGGGGGGCAATTGAAAGTTGTCAGATGGTTCAGCTGTGATAGTGAGGCAGTTGTTCGTTCTACCTGTTCAGCAGAGCTCGGTATACTCCGAAAGACCAGAAAAAGACTGCTGAGGGCATTCGTGGCCTTTGAATATATATGAATGTCAGAATAGGGCTGGAAGGCACTGTTGGCATCAAGAAGGAGCAGAGAGGGCTACGGTTCTGTGGCGATTCTGGGAGGTTTGTGTCTGTCATGCTCAGTTCAGCGGTATCATGGTGGTTAGCAGGATGCCCAGTGAAGTCACGGGTTTCTCCAGAAGGTACGGCTAGTACCAAGATTGCCTGTTAAGATAATGAAGAGTGGATAAGACTGGGACCTTCAGGGAGGTCCAAGGTGGTACAGACAGGATTGGGGAGGCGTTCACCCGATGCTCAGGGAAACTGACTGAGGTATTATAGATCAGTCTCCCCGGAGACCTGGGCATGATGAGCCTCCAAAGGACCTGGAGAGGCTTGAAGAAAGGCTCTAGAAGCTTGAAAGGGGCTCAGAAGCCATGGAATATCTACGGAGAGAACTATAGGCCCTGCCAAGATCTGTGCGTCGGATCCCTCGCCGAGAGCTGAGCCGGGCCCTTTGCTGCTCAGCGTGCAGTGGGAGCCCGAGCAGCGACACATTCCTTTCTTCCCGGCTCCGGTGCCTGATAACACGCTCAAGTGTAGGATTAAAGCCTTGTGAACGAGGACTGCTGGGCAGCGCCGGGGCCTTTGTGCCGTCTACACAGCTGGCGCACACTCAAAGGCACTTTGTCTGCCGCCTCGGGTGTTTTTTTTCTGATTTTTCTGAATTACCAGCTTTTGTCACTTTATCTCTTTCGGCACCTCTGTGGTTCTCCCTCCTTTCGGTTTTTCTTTTCCTCCTTTCATTTTTCGTTTCTTTGCTCTTTCGTTCACTTTGTCTCGCTTTCTCACTCATTCTCTCTTCCCTTCCCACCCTTCCCCATTTACCTTGGCAATTGCCTATATTTACCTCACATTAATATGATGATGGTCTCTGTAGTTGTCGTTCCTAATGTTGTCTCTCGTTCTCTCACAAAGACACACTCTCCTCCGCATTGTAATCTCTTCCTCTCTCCTCGCACCGCATGCCCGATTCACTCCATCTCCGGCCCTCTTCCCCCTCACGCTGGCTCCTGTGTTTCCACCCTCCCTCCCCGAGTGTGGCAGGCTCTGCCGTGTCCCCTCGCCCACCCCGGCCTAACCCAGAGGCCTCTGTCTGGGGCTTCCAGTAGGACAGCAGCCTTCCGCCGATGCCAGCAGAGATCCTGCCACCTGGCAGGCCCATGCAACGTGCAGCCAGCTGGCAAGAAGGAGGCATTTTTCTGCAGCATACATGACGCTCTCAGGTGTCTGCAGTCAAGCCCAGAGCTATGCATTGTTGACACGGTGCCAGGCCAATCTATCTCTGTGCCAGTGTGAGGGGCAGTAGGGCTTATGGCATGTCTGCCACATTGCCATGTCACCAAGAGTCATTGTGCAAAGGCGTATTGCACCCTCTGTCTCTATGCCAGGGTTCATGGCTCCCTCTGACTCTACGCCAGGGCATATAGCACCCTCGGTCTCTACGCCAGGGTGCATGGCACCCTCTGAGTATATGCCAGGGCATATAGCACCCTCTGTCTCTACGCCAGGGTGCATGGCACCCTCTGTCTCTATGCCAGGGGGGAACAGTGCCATGAATGAGGGCATCCCTCTTACCAGGTAGGGAAATCTTTGTCACTCCGCAGGGGATGGAAGGGGAGAGGGTTTGCGCCAATGTGAGAGATACTTACATTATTCCATTTTATTTTATTACTTAACCATGCCAGGGCACCCGGAGTCATTGTGCAAAGGCAGGCTCTTTCACTATGCAAACATTTAGGGTCTGGGTCAGCCTCTGCCATTTTGAGAGAGATCCATGAGGTTGAGAGATCTGTACTTTCTGAGGGGCAAGTTGGACAGATTCTCCATACGAAGAATGCCTAGGTCCATATAGCAATGTAAACAAAAGACACACAATTGGTGGACGGAATGTAGAACAAATCAAAACATTCACCCCCAGTCAGGAGATCTGGGTTAAGTCCATCATTCTTTTGCACACCACGCCACCCCAGTTTAGACCCAGCCATATGCAAATCAGTCTTGACCCTGTGCCTCATGGGAAAAGTCCAGCCCGAACTGCCAAGCCAGGTCTTACCTGGACCGGAAACAAGCATCCTAGGACCGGTTTTGTGGTTTCACCCCTCTTCAGCCAGGAAAGCTTGAATGCAGTGGCACAGTAAGCCTGGGACCCACATCTGGGTATACCTGGCACACTTAAACCGAGAAGGCAAAAGATACACAATTGATAGACGGAATGCAGAACAAATCAGAACATTCACCCCCAGTCAAGAGATCTGGGGTAAATCCATCATTCTTTTGCTCACAATGCCCCCCAGTTTAAACCTGGCCATATGCAAATCAGTCTTGACCCTGTGCCTCATGGGAACAGTCCACCCCGAACTGCCAAGCCAGCATTCCATCCATCTATTGTTTCTTTTGCATATAGCAATGTATGCAGTATTTGCATAGTTACAAAACGTAGTCAGAATGGAGTTTGGTACAGGGTCTACGTCCGAGACCCAGAGAGCGACTCTAGGTGGATACTGGCTCCTGAGACACCAGGTGGACTGCTTACTGCTTCACCATGTAGTGCTTTTAAAGGGGCGTTTTCATCTTTTTCCTAAATTCAAGGGCAGGGGAGGTCCTGATGGATATGGGGATTCCGTTCCTGATCCAGGGTGTCTAGATGGTAATACGTTTCTGAACGTTTTACTGTGTCGTGTAACAATACTACCATCTGTCACAGATAGTGTTTCAAATGCAAGAACCAGTCTACCAGGTGGGGAAACACCTGACAAACAGATTAATAATCTTCTTTGAGAGCAAAAACTGAGTTGGATAATAGGTAGAGAACAGTGTGACAACATGTTGGGGGAACTGTCCAATTACAATTGCTCCAGTCACACATCTTCACATTCCCATGTAATGTAGTTATCTGTATTTTTTGGGTGGATTGTTTTCATCACTGTTTTATTTCTTAATTACAGCTCTTCAAATTGAACCCCTTCGCTGCGGCGGCAATTCCGCTGCAGCGCTGGGGGGGGGGGGGGGCGAGCGGCGCTCGCATGCTCGTGACGGAGCCGCTCCGTCACGAGCCGCGGTTGCGCTGTGCTCATGACGGAGCGGTTCCGTCATGGCCCCGCCCGCCCAATAGAACGCGCTGCGCAGGCGCGAAATCAGCGCCGCGCAGGCGCGGCGGCAGGGCCATGACGGAACCGCTCCGTCATGAGCACAGCTCAGCCGATGCTCATGACGGAGCGGCTCCGTCATGAGCATGGGAGGGGTTAAGTGTAGTTCGCAAAAGAAGAGCTTGCTCTAAAAACCACATGCACCTTCTCTGGCTCTATCAATCTCACACAGTAAGAAACTCCCAGCTTACAAAAATATTAGAGGTTTAATTTACATGAGTAAGTGTGAGTAGGGTGTGGATATTGATGTATGCCCAATTTAAGTACACTTGCAAACTGGGCAAACCCAGGCAAGGGTTCAAGAAGCGGGCGATGCCTGACAATGCAAGGAATTGTTTACGCTCAAGAAGATGACAATTGAAAGCAGCCGACTGATGGATAAAACAGAATGGAAGGGTGTGCTCCTGTTTACCCGCAGTACAGAAGGACTTCACTGTCAGGATTGCGACCTGAATACACAAAGCAAGGCAGTGTTGGTGCACAAACCGCATTTTTACTTGCCAATCCATGCAAACATAAACATTTTTAGTTTTGTCTATTGTGATAAGACTACTTGTGGACCATACCAAAAGCTTACAGAGGGCTTAGAAGCAGCCCGTTGCTTAACATTGGGTGAATTTATCGACACTCTAATATGCTTTATTCTTATCCAATGGCTTTCGTTCCTCTTTTGTGTCTGTCCCTTTCATGGAGCATAGCCTCTTTACCATCCTTTTTTATTGGATGGCATGTATGCTTCCACTGCTCAAATTTGGGTAATTGCTTTTTATTAGGTCTTTTCTAGAGACCTCTTTAGCTGCTTACCCCATTGCTTACCCACCTCGCCTCTTTAAGCACTCGACCAACGCTCCTCTGGAAGTCTTCATAAACATTTTTTTGTGGCCTGCAACTACTTTTTTCTGCCAGCCTACCCCTTTTCCCAAATGGACTGTTGTGCATGTTTATACTGTTTAAATTGATACTTTTTAGGTTGAGCCTACCAGAGAGTGCAAGCTGTCTGTTTGCAAAGGCCTATTGCCAGCTTCCCAAGAAGTTACTGTGGGCTTAAAGCTCACTCATTGGTTTCCATTGGTTGGTTTTGTCAGTTTCATTAGCTAGCTTCCTTCTCAGTGTCTAGCGTGTCCATCTTGTACCCCCCCGCCTCCAAGCATTACCTCCTTACTTGTGTTCGTTCTACTGGTCACTTTTAAGGAATCAGTTTTTTAGTTTGCTTAAGCACTCTGAGTGTGTATGAGTTTTCCTGCTGTTTCCTCCAAGTGTTTTTCTCCCTTTGCACTGTGTTGCTCTCTCTCACGCCCATGTACTCTCTTAGTGTTCTTTGCACCCGAGTGCACCTCGACCACCCCTTGAAAGTGCGTCCATCCTTTCCACACAATAAACAAAGCACTTTCAAGCTACCTCATTTTTATTTTTTTGTCAATTTAACGATCCATCTCAGATCGGTAAATTAAAAACAATGACACCCATGTCATGACGCATGTGGTCACACACAAAATGGCGCTGCTGTGTAATTGTGTTTTTTTTAACTCTTTTTTTTGTCTATGCTGTACTATGTCAGCATTTTTGATGATTCTGTATGGTGAGAACAAATGATATATGAAGAGCCAATAGGTCTCAAAGATGAGCCGTGTTGGCTTTTCCAATGCTTGTGCTATTTACCATTCCAAAATTGGTTTCCGCTGTTTGGAGTAGTAAAAATAAAAAAGAAAGAAGGAGGAAGCCACATGATTACGTATGCACACGCATGTGCTGTCTCATCAGCCGCCATAGCGCGCACATGCTTCACAACATTGTGCTTTTTTACTTATTTCTTGCCAATAGGTACAAAAAGGTGAGGACTATTGCTTTCCCGAAGCTTGTTGGATCAGTCATTGAAAGTGTGTTATGATGTCTGGGGTGTTGTAGCTTCTGGGTGGAGCAATATCCGGGGAGTTCCCTTGTCTAGTCTTTCAGACAGCTCCAATCTTACTCCCTGTTTAGGGTGTTGCCTTAGTTGATGGAAGACTGCGGCTGCTTTGATATCCGCAATCTGATCTATTTGTCAGAATTCCAGATGTTGGGCTAATTATGCTGTCGGAAGTCATCTCTGGCTGGTTGGGATAGCTCATCCAGTCTGCTTTTTTTTCAGGTCTGGAGTTAACAAACGCCTTTTAATTTTAATAAAATTACATATATTACACACACACATAAACAGGCTTTCAATCAGCCATTTTTATCCATCGATCTGTTGTTGTGTCATTCACGTTTTGCTTCCGCCCTCTACAGCATGGGGCAATTGAGCAGCCCACTTTAGCCATTGCCTAACTTCCTATGAAAAATGTAATTCTGCTCTTTCGTAGGAAGCACATCCACACATAAAGCAGTTCCCTCCACAGCAGAAACTCCTACCACAACGGGTGCATATTGAGGCAGTTTTTTATTCATTTATTGGCAGTGGTTTGGCAGCCCCCCCCCCCCCAACACTCTTTTCCCAAAGGCAATGACAAAACTAAACTGGTATTGCAAAGCTAAAAGGCTGGTAGCCAATACCAGACTGATTTGGCTTTGCCAGGGCTTGTTTTCCTTTGAATTCTGTAACTTGCAGCTTTCCTCTACTACCTGGTTGAATAGATTTCCGGCAAAGGGAAGCAAGCATTGGCAAAGCCACCAATCTGAGGTTTGTACGGCATGCAGTTGAGGCATGCGCGTGCCGTACGAACGTCAAAGACTGCGCTTATTTGTAGCCAATAGCAGCTGACAGTGGGTGTTGCTTTAAATCCCGCTGCATCCATTTTAAGTACTTTTGTCAGCAGTCACTCCTCAGTGCCATGGTTACTTGCCGACTGATTTGAGAAGAAAGTGGTACCCTCATGCTTTCCCCTGGAAGTGTATGGACACAGCAGACTAGAATGGGCCAATAGAAAGCCTGTGAGATTAGAATTCTCCGGTGGTTGATCCAATATGTGATTGACAATATCTTAAAGCAATGGCTGAAAGCTCTAGAGCAAAATGAGCCAATTGCAGATGCAGGCCGACCCAAAGCACCATGAATGTTGAACCTGAAAACAGGACTAGGTGAACTTCTGACACATGAGTGACGCTGAGAGCAGCGTGTCTGCTGGGAGCCTGTTCCACAGCATAAGGGTTCACAGAAGATGCCTGCTGAGGATGCCTCCTAACTCTCCTTGATACTGGTCCATGCTTCCTCTACTCCTCTTCATTGAGGCACAAATCCTACCTGCCTCAATGCTTTTGTTATGTATCTGGTTTGGGCAGCATGTTGGGCAGAGTGACACCAATTAATCTGCCCCTTCTTTGTATCCACGACCTAACAACAGACATTCATGCTGCATTCAATCCTGGGGTAAAAACAAGGAATGAGTAGGCAGGTGGAAGGCAGAAATGGTTGGGAATGCGGGTGGTGTCAGCTCTTATTACAAAAGGGCTGTCTTTGTATGGATAAGCATCAGATGCAGAGGAATCCAATCACGCCAGAGGAAACGCTTGATTTAAGGACTGATTAAGTATCTTTGAAACAAAATCTTCTAGGCACTGGGATGAGGTAAATGAAGGTCGATAATGGTACAAAAGACCAAAGAAGGGGGGTGATGGTGAGTTGGTCAATTTTGCAATATGCACTGTGCAAAGGCGCATCCATAAGACAGTTTAGGATTACTGGAGAGACAATATTATCATAAGGAATGGGCACTCGCCTACTCCTGCAATCCAGTGCCTGCCAGGGCAGCAAGGAAAAAAGTCCTAAGCTGTAGGACCCAACTGCTCCTCCTTTTAATTTTTTAATGTATGCTGGTTTTGTTTCCTGTGATCTCTGTCCATCAGGGTCTTCAGCTCTTGTGTTCATCAGAAGAGAGCCCTCATTTGGAAGCGGGCCGGGGACTTCTTTGTCTTTAAGGGAGCAAACTGCCTGAACTGGTAATTATCAGGCCGTCTAGTTTGTAGTTGTCTGTCAGTGCCATAGCAATAATGCCATGGGCCCTGGTGCAAGCAAAGAAATGACCCCATTTCACAATTGTTGGGTTAGTAAATACAGCAGTTATCAGGGCTCAGTTGGCCCCTAGAAGCTCGGGGGCCCGGTGCACTGCACCTGCCACACCAATGGTAGCTACATCCCTGCAGTCTACCACATTTGCGGGATACAGTGCCTTTTTCCTGTATCAAGGCCTGTTGCTCTCTCTGCATGGACGTTCAGAGTAGTCTTTTAACAAGACATTTGTAACTCCCCCCCCCCCCCCCCGCCAGAGTGTTTGAAAGGTGCAAATGTAATCCCTATTAAATGGCTGAACTCCTGGTGTTGAGGTAGTTTGCCATGACAGGCCAAGCATGTGCATATTAACCATAGCTGAGCTTAACTATGCCCTGATAAGGAGTTCAAGTCAAGTCAAAAATAAAGTTTATTTAGACCATTTGATCTATAAACCAAAGTTCCTACTTTGTCATATAAAATCAACGTATCACAATTTCATATTCATATCAATAAAAAGTCAAATTATCCTAAAAACTACCTTTATACAGTTTAAAACGAGGATTCATTTGGATTATAAAGCTAATTGCTGTTTTTGAGCCTCCTGCCAAACCGGGAACTTATAAACACCCTGCATAAATTTCCCGATGGCTATCGCGATGTCTAAATTTTCCATAACAACTAGAAGCTCCCGTGCTTGGGAACGCACCTCAACATCGTATAAGGAGTTGTAATTCAGGCATCTGGCTGGAATACACAAACCTTCTTGCCAAGCCAGTTCCTCCAAGGTATGAGAATAAGCATACAAGCATGATCAAAACTGGAAACCGAGCATCACCAGCAGACCTAAAAGTGTCCATCAGGTACTGTGATATGAAGAGTTCTACTCCCTCAACACCACCACCAGTGACTGTGAGGTCAGTAAACTGACTGTGACATTGATGCATTCTCTTATGGCCAAAATCTGAGGTGTGGGACATTTTAACACCATAATAACCTTTAAATGTAAGGATGTCCATGTTTAGGGACCCTGGTGGGACTAAAAAAGTAAAGTAATTCTAAAAAGACTTTTCCCCATTTCCACTAACAATAATGTTGCTGCAGTAAGAAAACAATAGGGACTGGAAAAAAATTGGTTTGCAAAGCAGTGATTCCTTTATAAAGATTATTTTCAACATCTACCCCTATAAGACATAGTCAGCAGCAGGTACATGGATGGAACTATCCTTGGTGCTGAAACAATCATTGCTTAACATTGGCCCATTGAATGCATTGGGACCAGAAGCTAACTCTGGAGCCAGCAAAAAACAGGAGGTACCAACCTTCACACCACCTCCCACATGCCAGGCCTTGCCTGCGGGGCTCCTGCTGCTATTGGAAAGCACATGCTATAAAGGCAGAGCGCCATGAGGACACGGGTCCCCGGGATCCCGGCCATGCCCTAGTGGCTCATGGCTGAGGGAGTGGTCGCCGCGAACAGCGAGAAGTCCTTCCAGGGCAAGACCGACGTCAGTTTCTGTCGGGCCGGTAAGGGGGGGGGGGGCCTATTTAGGGCACATTACCCAGGCCCTCGCCCTCTCTTCCTTACAGCGCCGGCCTCGGGCGCTATGTACAGGGACCCTGGGGGGTCCGGGTCCTATGAAGTCTCAAGAATGCTTCTAATGTGCCTCCTGGATACAAACCTTTACCACTATCTACATGATGGCTGATGTCACAACACCCGACTGAAAAGAGACCATCAAAACTCAGCACTATTGCCAAAAACCTTCAAGAGTGGGATGTGCCATCAGTACTTGGGCCTGGTTGAGCTGTGCTGCTGTTGCACCAGAAGAAGGACAGCATACGCGCTTGACTGGAAAAGAAAGAGTGTAGTTATTGTTGCCGTCCATTGACCTCATGAGACTAATAAACTAGATCGAAATGATCCATGGGTTAAAAGTTTAGTGGTGAATGCAGTGCCTGGGATGGCAGACACTGAAGCGGCCACCTAAACCAAATCATTGGCAAAGCAAACCGATCTGGCTTCCATTTGGGCATTTGGAGTCCTAACTGAAACATTAAAAAAGCCTGCCGAATTTGAAAAAAAAGAAAATGATTGATTGCTGTATACATTTCATAATGATATAAATTATTGAATAGTGCTTTAGAGTAACTTTGAGATGTAAAATAGTCCTTCGTGCGTAGCATCGCTCATGTTCCTCAGGAGGCGGAATGATACACCAAAGAGGACATCACGAGAGGGGCAAGATTTAGATTGGATCGAATAATGCTCCTCTGGGCGGAGCCAAAGTCCAGCCTATGTTTATGTTGAAGACAGGTCACAATAGCTCAGCCGCTGTGCTGTTCAGGCCGATCTGAAACGACTGATAGTAACATGGCAGGTCCGAGACGTGTCCGACACACACCACTAAAGCAGGTCAGACACTGCACCCCCCTGGCAATGATGTGTGTCAGTCCTTAGGGCAAAATGAGGTGGGGGTGTACAAGGCTTTGTTTGATTCCCCTTGCCCAACATTTATGTATATATTTATTTATTTAAATATGCATTTTCATATAGCGCGTACTTTACCCAGAGGTGTCAGAGCAGTTTACAATAGAGAAAAGTAAATTACATAAGAATAAAAGAGTAGCATTGTAGTAGGTATCACTACTTATATGTACAGCAGTTACTCGTCGTGCGAGTTACAGATTAGCAAATTACAAATTCCCTCAAGATTACATATTAAGAAAAAGTGGAGTGATTTAGGGTTACACAAATCACATAATTACAAAATTGAAATAAAGGGTCGTAGTAGCTCTCGTGACTGTCATGCAACAATCAGGGTCATTTATTCATTACGGAGTTTTATATAGCGGTAGCCTGCCCTGAGGGTATCAGAGTGCTTCACAACAGTTTATGAGCAAGATTCATACAATAAGCAGTATTCTACATATAGGTTCGGCAGTCCAAGTGTGCTGAGCAGCATTGGGTTTGTGTGTGAGTCCTGAGATAACCTCATAGAGTGCACGTTGTCTTGGCGTTGAACCAATGGGGGGGAGCAGTTGGGGGACGAATAGCAGGGAAGAGGTCATGACCTAGAATGAGGAGTGGTATGGCTGGAGGGAGAATGGTGACATCTGTCCTCTCACTGCAGCGCTCACACCTGCCCGTCACGTCCCCGAACTCCCTCCTGGACACCAACCCTGAAGCTTAACTTGGGCACGGTGCCCATCGCAGCGCCCCCGGGGCCGCCGCGCGGCTGCGCAGTGTCACGCGCCCGCATTTGTAAAATGAGAATGAATTAGACGCCGATGCTGAGCCTGGCTAGTAATGAGCCGGGCGGAGGCTCAGGGCATCAGAGAGCAATTTACACTCCCGGAGTCAGGCACGGGGCGCCCTGACTACTAATGGACCTGGGTGGCTCGGGCACTCCTGCGTGGAGCGCACCGCCAGCCATCCATCTCCGCCGGCAGCCCCGCTCATTAGTTTCTGTTTTGTTCTTCCGTGAGGGCAGAAGCAGGCAGCATGCTGCCCTCCAGTGGCCGATTGGTAATATTTCACCAACCCACTGATCCGCCTTCCAACAGGTGAGTGCACAAGCCAAGCACGGCTCGAGCTGAACGTCTGGCCCCGGCTAACATGGTGATGGGCGAGCCAGATACACCCGAGCCCCGGGCATTTCTCTTTATCCGGTTTAATGCAGTTTAAAAGACAACCAACAAAAAGATGCTGGACAGGCACGCGCGCAAAGTCTAATAAAAAGGTGCTTTTCTGCTCTGTGTGCCTGCAGCCAAGCTCTGCTGCAATTACACGTCTCTCACCAAATACCTGTAATTGGAGAGAAAGCTCTGCAGGAAGTCCGTGCACTTTGCTTTGCTAATCCACTTAATTGCATCCTTTAAGGTGCTGATCCTCTCCTGTATGTCCAGGGAAGGTAGTGGTATTAACCACAGTCTCCTGTCTTTCCTTATACTCAGGGCCCTGAAATTATGTGGCAAAGGAAAACTAAGTCGTGGGGCAGGGTTGACTAAAGTATGCTTCAAATAAAGGCACATCATGTAAACTAATGTGGCACAGTTTGTAATAGTATTAAAAATTTTGTCATTTTTTTCACGTTGGTAGTTTCTGAGCAGAGGCGTCCACTAATTAGCACCGGGTTAACATCCAAATGCAGCATCAAACAACTTAAAGATGATCTGTAGACATTTGCATAGGGCCTTCCACTGACCAGCAACACAGATTGCTGCGACTTTAGTAACTTTTGATCCATTTGAGCTTCAAACAATTTTTTTGTTAGAATCTGTAGACTATGCACCATATTGAGCACTATGTGGCAAATTAAGCAAATTTGTAACTATGTGGAAAATGCTGCGGCAGCAGAATCTCATATTCGCAAAATCCTAGTGGCCCTCGTTATACTTAACTTTTTACTCATTTTAAGATAAGCATTTGCTATTTTATACATATATAATTTACATAATTTAAAAGATACAAGTCTTTATTCAACATATTTTGCTAATTTAGGCCTTGAAATGAATGAACACATAGCATTGTCCTTGGGTTGTAAAAGAGGAGCCGTAGATATTATCCAGTGGCTGAATTAAACAACATGTAACAGGAAACGTAGGTTAAGAGCCCCACTTCATCATTTGACTAAACTGACTGATCCTATGCAAATCACTTTACTTCACTGTGCATTATTTAGATGGTCAAAGAACACCTTGAAGAAATATAATTCAGGATTCTGGGCTCAGTTGCTTGGAATCTGCTACCTCTTGAGTTGTGCGCAGAGAGCAATGTTGCAATGTTCAGGAAAAAGCTTAAAACCTGGCTTTTTGCGCAGGACTAACTGTTGTTCATATTCCGACCAATGATGTTCATGCCAGGACATTCCATGGAGTAGCCGTGCACGCTATATCTGCTGTCATCATCGTGTGCGCTAGGTGAAAATGTCACCTGTGTATGCCTCACCGGCAACAATGTCATTTTATATACAACAATATTGACCACATACATAGTCTACATAACAAACTGACATCTCTCATTTTATTCATGGCGGTGGTTTTCGGGCATCAGGAAAGGGGAAAAGATCATGTTTAAAATGAATACTTTTAACAGATGTCAGTGCAGTATAATGTACTCTGTGAAATACATTTCAAGAAATAACCTATTTCTAATCTGAAAAAGTCTTTTTATTTTTAAATGATGTTTGCTGTATCATTTATATGCTAATTAGTGATGACTTGGCTTGTATTTTGGCCCTTTGAGACAAGACAAACCAGAGGCACAGCTCTCTATAAATTTGCTGGCTTGCCCAACTGTGCATCTTACTTGTGTTGAACCCTGTGATCTTCATGCTTCACAAAGATAACTGCATTGGGTGCATTAGCCCCTGTTTTGCCACTGATACATGCATTTCCCTTTTTTTCACATGTGCGCTCATTTCTCAGTTTCTGTGGGCTGTGCTACGTGGGGTTGTGTTGTTCACTCACATCGTTTTGTTTTTTGGCATCAACTGTCCTGCCACCAATGTCCACATTTTGGAAGCAGGAAGCGTATATTTTTCTGCCTATTCTTCCCTTTTCTCCTACTTCATTCTCTATGACATACAAGGAACATGTTATAGGTGAACCATGGCGATGGTCAGAGTATGTCCATTGTTCACTTACTGGAGGGTACGTATTACGCCTGCAGCTTCTGGTATTGCCTTGAGGTCTTTGGTGCTTCCGTACAGTAGGTGGAAGGTACGCATATGGTGTTTGAAACAGAAGTTTGTCCCTGCTGAAAAGAGTCTAAGGAGACACAGAGAAGGTGTAGGGAGCTTAGAAGAGAACAAGGACCACTGGATAAAGTAGGAGGAGAAAACAGAATGCGTTACCCTAAAGCACCAAAGAAAAGGCAAGGTAGAGACTTACTAACATGAAACAGTTGGGCTCGGCCAAGTGCTGGAGACACTGTCACTTTATCTTATGAACACTGCTGCACTGGCTACATCAGGAAATGTTTTACTTTCCCTCTCTTGGCATGGAGTTGTTTCAGAACAGGTGCCTAGGAGAGTTCCCTACCAAAGTAGGAAAGCTACCAAGCTCTGACCTTCAGACTGAGGGTAAGGGCGGGCTGCCAAGAAGATTGACAGGTCCCAGAGCCAATCCCAGGCCAATGGGAGTCTTAAAGAAGCAACGCTTTAATTTCGATGGGCTGGCCTGTTCAATTTTTTAAATTTGCTTTTTACATAGGTGTTAAGAGATGTGTATAAATAAACATGTCTTGTTGGAGAACACTTCACTTTGCATATGTTATCCTCATACCCGTCCATCATTAATGTGGGGCATTGTTCATTTGGTGCCTGGCATCATTCATGTCAGGCTGCCTGGCATCATTCACAGGACACTCCGGCATACTGCATTTGAGGCTCTCCAGTATTATTCAGTGGTCTCTCTTGCATCCTTCTGATACACTCAGTCATCGTTCCCTTGTTGTTCATTGGCACCATTATTTGACAGTCTACCATATGGTTCATTTGATTGTTTGTTTTTGCTATTGTTCCTTCATTGTGCTCCCATCGCAGCTTTTCCCGGAGGCCGCGGTAGGACATAACTGGTACTTGCTGAATCTATGGTCAGAGTGACTGAAATATGCCCATGCAGATCTTGGTTGTTTCAAGAACAAACACTTCACCAAGGGAGGTCTGAGAAGAGAGATGATAGTCTGTAGATACACCTTCCCCCTCAATCATATAACATCAAGGCATCGCAACCCTATGCACTAAACAAATGGTGTGACATGTTCAGGACTTTACCTATCAGGTTCCCATCTATTGTGTATTGGGTCCTTTGACACAAAAGGTGGGTATATGATAGTTGTAGTCTTGAACAGCTCACATCATTCCTGTAGCACATATGTTTGGGACACCATAGTGTTATTTGTACAGGGCAATGCTTGTACACTTCTTTACCAGGCCTCATTTGGAAAAGGAAACGTGTGTTTTAAACTCACAAAAGATATATAAATACAATTTTGGCTATACTGAGGTGCTACAAAAGTAACGTCCAGAAAAGGTGTGTGTGTGTGTGTGGGGAGAAAGACTGATGCAGCAGCTAAAGTGGAGAATAAACATATCAATGCGATCTACTTCAGCTGATTAAATGCAGTAAACAATGGAGAGCACAATTAAGGCCCAGCCTGTGTATCCTATAAGATCATGACTGCAGATGCCACTGTACCTTAATGCGTGCGTAGTGCTTTCTGATTGATGTATTCTCCATCTCTTTACTATTAGGCTTCTTGTAGGAGACAATATGCTCTACAAGATATTATGCACAGGGTCTTTTGGGTATAGTACTGGACTTTCCCTCAGAGCTGCTACTTGTGATTTCTGTATCCTTTCGAGGTAGGACGAAAACTTAAGCAACTCTTCTCAGGTCAGCTGTAGTCCTGCTTTAGTTTCACCGCTTCACGTGCGCAAAAAAAGTCAGAATAAAAAAATGTATACATTTATGTGTACAGAGGGGCTCTGGGTCAGTCAGCTCAATCCACCGGTGAATGCAACTGTCTAGCACATTCAGCTTCCAACCCACCAGCACTTACGCCTTGGGCATCGGGTCAGCCCACTTTAAGTCATTGTACGCGTGCATCTGCCTACAAAGAAAAGCTTTACTATGCCATTGCTTTTTTATTTCAATTATTCATCCTTTTTCTTGATTTAGTCATCTTTATGTGTCTTATTGATGACTCTAGATCACAGTGGTTCAAAAACGATATAAGAAACTTTTCCTGTGGTGTGCATTAAAACTAAAATAGAATTCCACAGCTGTTCGAAGCACACTTGCCTTTCAGGAAGCACCCCTACTGTTATATTAAAACTATGAGCAATACTTACTTTTCTTTACATTTAACATGGTAACTGTAATGACAGGACTGTCACATGTAGGTGTCGCGTTACTTTTTTTCTTTTCTTCTTTTGCATATGCTTACAATTTTTAAAAATAACAATTGCATGTTTACCACTGTCAGACATAATGGCTTTGATGATGCCTTTTATATAATCTGACACTTTGCAAATACCAATATGCAAAAAACAGAAATTACTTGCTTACACTTTCTTGACTTGTGGCAGCTATAGATCTTTTGAAGGTAGGCCATATACAACATATCACAACATATTGCATCTTCATACTGCACAGACAAAGGGTATTCGAGGAGTTGAGGATGAACCCTAGGTGGCGTGCGTGGTCCGTGGGTGTTGGAGCTGCTCCCAGTGTGGTCGGCCACCAGGAATCATCCCACGCAGAGGGAGTGGGGCCTAGGATGAGGACCTCCGTCTTGTCCGAGTTCAGTTGTAGGCGGCTGCTCCTCATCCACTTGGCGACGGCCTTCATCCCTTCGTGGAGGTTGGTTCTGGCGGTGTGCGGGTCCTTGGTGAGGGAGAGGAGGAGCTAGGTGTCATCGGCGTAGGAGATGATGTTCATGTCGTGTTGGCAGGCCACTTGTGCGATGGGCCCATGTAGACGTTGAACAGGGTCGGGCTGAGGGATGAGCCCTGCCGTACGCCGTAGATAATGTTGGTGGCTTCAAAGAGGAAGGACGTGGTCCAGTCCAGGGCCTTCTTCTGGGTACCGGCTTCTTGAAGGAGTGTTCTTAGTGTGCGATGGCAGACCGCGTCGAAGGTGGCTGACCGGTCCAGGAGGATGAGGGCTGAAGTGTTGACGTGCTGGCGCCTGATGTCATCTGTGGCGGCGATGAAGGCAGTCTCGGTGCTGTGGTTCCGTCTGAATCCAGACTGGGATGGGTCTAGGATGGTGTTGTCCTCGAGGTGGCGGGTCAGCTGCATGTTGGCGATTTTCTCAATGACCTTCACCGGGAAGGGGAGCAGGGAGATGGTCCGGAAGTTCTTGAGGTCTTTCGGGTCTGCCTTGGGATTCTTGAGGAGGGCGTTGATTTCGGCGTGCTTCCAGCATTCCGGGAATGTTGCTGTGTCGAAGGAGATGTTGATGATCTTCCGCAATTGCGGTGCGATGGTTGCGTCCGCTTTGTTGAAAACGTGGTGTGGGCAGGGGTCTGATGGAGATCCTGAGTGGATGGAGTTTATGACCTTGCGTGTCTCTTCGTCATTGATGTGGGACCAGGAGTTCAGCTGGTTGGTGCAAGTGGTGTCCGGGGTGTGGGTTGTAGTGGTCGGGGCTGATGAGAAGTTGAAGCCGTCATGGATGTTGGTGATTTTGCGATGGAAGAAGGTGGCAAGTGAGTCGCACAGGTCTTGCTAGGGCGGGATGTTGTTGGTGTTGGAGAGTTCCTTCACTATGTTAAGAAGTTCTTTGCTGTCGTGTGCGTTGTTGTCCAGTCTGGTTTTGAAGGACGATCTCTTGGCTGTTCTGATGAGGTGGTGATGTCTGCGAATGACGACCTTGTGGGCTGCGTGGCTGTCTGGTGCGTGGTCATGAAGCCATTTCTTCTCTAGCTTCCGGCATGTTCGTTTGGAGATCTGGCGTTCTTCGGCGAACCAGGCGGCTTTCTTGCTGGGGTGGTTGATGGAGGTTTTCTTGAACGGGGCGAATGTGTTGGCGCAGTTGTCGATCCACTATCTGAAGTTTCGGGCGGCGGCGTCTGTGTCGGTGGATGGGTTCTGGGTGAGGGTGGAGGTTAACTGGTCCTCAGTGATTTTTCTCCAGCAGCGGCGAGGCAGATGCTGGGTGTGGTGGTGCGTGGCTGGTTTCTTGAAGGTGAAGTGGATGCATCGGTGGTCAGTCCAGTGGAGTTCGGTGGTGTGGTTGAAGGCGATGTGGGAGTTTGTGGAGAAGACTGGGTTGAGCGTGTGGCCGGCGGCATGGGTGCGTTCAGTGATGAGTTGTCGGAGGCCGAGGTTGGCGATTAGGGCGGTGGAGTTGGCATTGTTGTTGTTCTCGAGGTGGAAGTTTAGGTCCCCGAGGAGGATGTAGTCCATGGAGACGAGTGAGTGGTTGCTGGCAAGGTAGGCGACGGAGTCGCTGAAGAGGATCTGGGGTCCGGGGGGTCTGTAGATGAATGTTCCTCTGAGGGTGGTGTTGGGGTCGGTGTGAATCCGGAAGTGGAGGTGTTCTGCAGAGTTGAGGGTGTCGTCTGCGAGGGTGTAGACCTGGAGGGTGGACTTGTGGACGATGGCTATTCCTCCTCCCATCCTGTTGGTGCGGTCTCTGTGGGCGATCTTGTAGCCGTCTGGGATGGCTATGGCGATGTCTGGTGACGATTAGTCGTTCCACCAGGTCTCTGTCAGGAAGGCAACGTCTGGGATGAGCAGGTCCCAGAGCTCAACAGCGTGTTTGCGTGCGGAGTGGGTGTTGAGGAGTATGCAGCGGAGGTGGTTGGGCCCAGTCCTTGCGGGTTTGGTGGTTCTGTCGCAGGTGAAGCTGCAGGAGTGGCAGGAGAAGGGCCCGTGGGTGCGTTTCGGGGAGGCCTGGAAGCAGCGGTGGTCTCGGCCGGTGTTGAGAGTGTGGAGGGTGTTGGCGTCGTAGCGCAGTCCGGCGGCGTGGAGGACGCAGGGTCTAGGGGTTCTGGCACTGGGCACGGTCCAGGAGCGGACAGGCTTGCCTTTGACACGCAATCGGTGCGTCCGCTGCGTGTCCAGGCAGTGGCGGCCATTTAAGGCGTGGAGGGTGGGAGGAACAGCTGGAAGGCAAGAGCGGGGCGGCGAGGGGGCGTGGCCGCGCGGAACAGCGGCAGGAAAACACAGATCACAGAAGCGAAGGATGGGGTGTGGGGGGGCGCAGGGGGCTACAACGGCAGGAAAAAAAATCAGGCAGAAGGTAGTAAGAGTACAATAGGAAAAACAGGCAGGAGGCAAAAATAGCTATCACAACAACCACAGTCCTGGGCACAGGAGGATCGAACCTGTACTTGGAGCAGCAGCAGTGGGGTGAGCGCGCACAGGTGGTGCTGTTCGGCGGCAGGGGAGCGACCCGGCCCTAAGCAGGGTCAGAGGTTACTTAAACTGGGAGCCTTGGCATAAATATGTCATGTCAAACTGAGAATCAGAAAAGGAAATAACAATAGAGATACCCTTGCGTTTCCAGCACTCCAGCACAGTCTAATGTGTGCTCAATTGACCAATTTAAACGCAGTGAATATGAAGGGAACAAAGTTACTTAATCTAAACAACGCGGGCATCCGCGGCAAAGCACTAGATTGGATCCTCGCCTTCCTCACCGGCCGAACCCAGTGAGTCACGCTCCCACCGTTCTCCTCAGAACCTATAGAGATCAGCTCCAGAGTTCATCAGGGCTCCTCACTGAGCATCACTTTCTTCAACATCTAGATGGCCCGCTTGCTGCCATCGTCAGAAACCATGGACTCAACAGTCTCCTATGTGGTTGACACCCAGCTGATTCTCTCCCTCACCGACGAACCTACAGACGCTAAGAGCAACTTTTCCCACAGGATAAGGGACGGCTGCCTCAAACCCAACTCTGGCAAAACCGAAGTCCTCATCCTGGGCACCACTCCATCCACCTGGGACGACTCCTGGTGGCCTACATTGCACCATGCACGCAACCTCAGCATCATCCTCGACCCCTTGCTCTCAATGACCCACCAAATCAATGCTGTCTTATTCTCCTGCTTTCATATGCTCTGCCTGCTTCAGAAGCTTCTCAAGTGGATCCCCACCGGGTCCAGGTGAACGGTCACCCAGGAGCCCGTCAGAAGCCAGCTCGACGATGGCAAACCAATCTATGCCGGCACCACCTTAAAACTCCAAAAGAAATTGCAGAGCATCCAGAAAGCCTCCACCAGACGTATCCTGGACATCTCCCGAAGCAGCCACATCTCCCAAAGCAGCCACATCTCCGTTCACCTAAGAGACCTTCACTGCCTCCTGATCAATATAAGAATCATCTTCAAGTTCCTCATGCACGCCTACAAAGCAATCCACAGCACCAGACCTTGCTGCAAAGACCTGGAACCCTCTACATCTCAGGCAATGACCTTCACTGCCTCAGTTGAAGAAGGACCTCAAGACCTGGCTCTTCGACTGAACTGCAGACCTCCCCCAGCACCATGAGACCGCAACAGATTAGCCGTGTTCTATAAAAACCCTGATTGATTGAACCTATGGGTTTCCTACAAATCCGACGTGGATCTGTTGCTCTTGTGCCTAAATGGGACACTCCTGCCTGAACCTTCTGCAGGATTATACTGCAACATATTAGTGGCATTAAACTTATAGCGGAGTAGCATTCCCCCCCCCCCCATCCCCCCACCCCACTACTTTGCCCCGGCACCTGCTGCTACTGTAACTGCTTACTTTTCAGCACATCATAAGTCGGATCTCTACCAAGAAATACGAAACAAGTCTTTTTTTTATAAACCTGAAAACGACAAGTATCGTAGTTTTAGAACTCAAAAAACAGCTCTTTCTTCCTTGAGTATGGAAAGGTCAAATGCTACATACAAAACGTATCTTGAGTTATAGCATAGTGTTTGTGCGAGCAGCATAAACAAAGTTCGAGAAGATAATTACATTGCCTGGAGAGAGACATAGCTGAGTAATGCACCTTTATAAAATGCTACAAACGCTTTCACGAAACAATGATTTAATCCGTGAACAAAACGCTCACAAAACACTGACCGACTATAATCTGCAGAGTGTCTGGTAAAGGCCTGTCCCAAAGTGAGATCGTGATAGGACCAAGCCACTTTCTCTTATATTACCTCGTTTACAAAGGCATTTCAGGACAGTCTTTCCCCAAACATCATAGGGGAAAAAGGGAGCTCCCAGAAAAAAACTCTGCTACATTCTTCGAAAACATAAAAAGTGCAGCACCACATTCTTCAAAAACATAAAGTGCAGCAGCACCCACGGTCATCTGTAGAAAACAGCTGCATTTCAGATGCGGCGGGTTGGACTGTACATCGGGGAACGACTTAAGCAAAATACTCATTGCACAAAATCTTTTCTTTGCACACTCTGACCTTTAACCCCCCTCCGGGCACAAACACACCGCACCCCCTCCACTTGACTCCTTATTGTTGGCGACCCTGGGACGAGTTCCTTTCCCAGAGGGTCGCATACGTCACTCAGACAAATAAACATCCCCGCCCTCGCTCTGTGACACTGGCTTCTGTTCTTCTAACCCTGTACACACAGCGCTCTGTCTCTTGGGGGCGGGGCTCTCCGCACCGGAAATATGGCTCCGTGGACCTCGGCCTCGCCCTCATTGGCTGGGGGCGTGGCTCCCAGACGACGAGGCCCCGCCCTCAGTGGCTGGGTTGTGCTTTTTCTCAGGAAGGCGTGGCTCTCGGGCGTTGGGGGGCGCGGTTTCCTGTGTTTGGAGGTGCGATTTCCGCGAGAGGGCGTGGCCTGCGAGCAGGTGTTTGTTCTGTTCGGCCAATGGAAGGCGGCGGATTCCTGGGGGCGGGGCTCTGGGGAGGCGGCTGGCGGCGCTCCGTCTGGAGCTTTGTGGAGGAGGAGGCGGAGGAGAGCGGCGAGGAGCTGGGGAGCCAAGCCAGGTGAGGGCGCCGAGCAGATTGGGGGGAGCGAGGGGGTCTTATTGATATTAGGGTGTGTTTGTGTGCAGCATCCAGCAAAACAAAGGGTAGCTCTGTTCAGGACCGACGGTCCAGGAATTGCTTTCTTTAAAGGAGAGTCCTCGGAGGAGCACCCTGACCTCCCTGCGGAAACCGAGCAACCCCCTGTGATCTGCACCCATTTCCGCTTTAAGGGAGTTGTACGCCTCCCTATGACACAGCGGAGAATCCGGGCCACATGTATTTGCAGAGAGGAACAGAAAATGTACGTTAAAAGTTGTGCTCGCGCTCCCCAACCAATGTTTACTCCGCCCATTCCTATTCAGACGAAGCCCCCTCTAGAGGAAGTATGTAGAAAGAGATGTACAGAGCTTGTATTTCGGTGTAAGTAGTGTCCATGCGAGGTATGAAATGCAACATACTCCTTATCAGGATGTATGTCGTCCCTGTGCTTCGAGGGTGTATTTACAAGAAAAGTCCTCCCTAGTGATTTACATGAACGCAGAGCCTCCCACGAGTGTTTGCCAAAGCAGGATAAACGCCCCATCCCCAATACAAATATTTGATCTTGTAATTATCCTACTACGTTAGTAAATAGAGACCCTCCATATGATCCATGTAGAAGTAGGCGCCCCCTCTCCCTCCTTCTGAGAAATGATGTAAAAGTGCCCCCCCCCCACCCAATCTGGGTGTGAATGTAGGCCTCTCCACAGGTGACGTAACAAGGGTGATATTGATTGAGTACATGGGCCTCATAACTTATGGTTGGGTGGTATGTAGTGTGCAGTGTTTCACTTATTTCCCTCCATTGTGTGTGCAACTATTCCTGCACTACAGATGGCCAAACCCGTGCCCCAGTATAGAGGTTGAAGTAAAACCTGCTTCCAGCAGATGTAGGTAGCAGTGGATCCCACCACTTCTGGTGTATGTGACTGTAGCTCTCACCCTATGGAATATGTGAAAGAGTGTGCATCACCCTTCTTAAAGGCTGCATGTCACATACATGCTCTGAAAGTGAGACTCCCAGGAGGTGGAGGCAAATTTACAGTGACTGCCTCTTCCTCAACTACAATGGTGGAGGAGGACATGTGAAGTTTGGAGTCCTCATCAAGTGTGCAGAGGGAGGTTGGGACCCTCCTTCTCCCAAGAATAAGTTCACTTCTTGAAATCACGCTGTTCAGCCCAGGTGAGTCAGTCATCACTCAGCAATGAATGGTACCTGGCAGTCTGCCCAGAGCAGTGTTCCATAGGGGAAGGGGTGTTTTAATAGATCAGCACAAAACATTTTAGGATGATGATGAAAATAGGGCATTTGCTCACCACCCATGTGAAATAGTGTGATGTGACAAGAGATTAAAGTGAGATGGGGCGCTTAACCCATCACTGCAGCCTTCAGATGTGGCCACAGGGCAATCCTCCAAGAATGAAGAACAGCTTGCACGGGGCAGGTGCCCGGACTCCGCCTGTTTACTGTCTGGAACACCTGGCTGCTGTTCCTCCCAACGTAAGGTGTGCACACAGGCCTTCCTCCTGTGTGCCTCGTATCACTGTAACAAACCCTTTTCCAGGAGCGCACTCTTTCTCTCTTTAGGGAAGGTATTTACCCACTGTACCACAGAATGGCAGAGATTAGAACCTACGTAACTGCATCTTCATTTTCAAGTACACAGAGGACTGGTTCACGATTGTTGGGTATTATTAGCGAATATGTGGATAGCCAGTACTTTAGGCTAGCACCATGACTGTTGTTTTAAACCCAAGCAGTGTGTTCTATTTGTTTCCCTACATTACGAGTTTTACACTAATATTTCTGAAACATGTGCTGCTTGACTTGTTCCCTAGCAGCGGACAATCCTGCTATGAATAAGCCCTCAAGATTACTTTTCGCCCACCCTGCACCCTCTAAAACACCTTTCTGGTTTCGCCGTAATTCATCTTTGTCAATAACAGGTTAAACAGAACCAACTGCAGCAAAGCTGTATATCTGACAACATTCTTACAGCCATATCTTCACCATGTCAGCTTGAATCTTAGAACTCTTTCAATAAAGTTTCCTTCAGCATAGCTCTACCTCGCACTGCACCATAGCTAGAACCTACCTATCTGTGCGTATCTCGAATGCATACTTCACAGTACATGCAGCGGACAACCCAACTGTACTCACATGGGGAAAGTCCGTTAACCCTCCTAGACACACACTGAACACTGTCCAAAGATCCATCTCTGCATCTACCTTAACTGCCACGTTAATGAGCGCAAAGCATATAATACGCCCATGTGCAACCAAATAACAGTACAAAAGTGACCAATTGAAAACTTAGAGTTGTAAAAGTGCCTTGATCAACAACAAAGTGCTAGAGCGTCATACAAAGGGTGAGTCAGTGCATGTTAATAGTGGATGTGGTTGCATACTGTGATGCAAGGTTTTGTTAAGTGTATTTATAAAGCACACTATCTCTCACAAGGGTAGGCTGGCACTATGCCACATCTCCAGCTTCTTGCAGAGTTCAAGCAGAGAGGAGGACTCTCTGATGTGAGACATTGGAGAGAAATTGATATTGGTTACTGGGTGGTTCTGTAATAAATATCTGTAGTAGTTTTTCCATCTCCATGAAAGCGTTTGCAGTTGGGACCTGAAATAGGTTATAATTATTCTTAGTAGGAAAAACGTGATCTGAGAGGTTTACATTATCTCCCAAAAATATTGTGAATGTGTGCTTGAGTCAGATCTTTTAGACAACACTGTCTTACGTGCGTCTAAAAAAAACCTCTAAGCCGTGTGGCCCTCTTTCCCCACCACCTCTGGTGCTCATAGCTACAAATCTTAATCTCTATTCGCTGTGCAATAGCACTTTTAAATAAAACTTTCTATTTAGTGACAAAGTCCTGTAGGTATGAAACCAGTGGTCTCATTGGCATTGCATGGTCAGGTGGTATCCGGTGCGGAAAATTTCGTATCACCCCCAGCTTGACAAAATGGCAAACAAATGTGTTCACAACACATATTTTTGCCATTTTGTCACCCCCCTCAGTGATGACACCCAGGGCGGCCCGCACCCCCTTCCGACACCACTGAGTGGTATGTAATAAAATCAGAAAGGTGGTTGCATAAGGCCATGCAGTTGAGGTTGTCGGAGCCGAGTGAGTGCAGTGAATAAGATAACACTTATTTATTTACCAGTTTTGATGAAGCTCAGAGCAGGTCTTCTTTGTCTAAGTGGTGTAAATCATTAAGGAAACACACAAATGGATAAAGACTGAAAAAACTTACATGTGTACAGAGTTATTTGAAAATAGTCCAGAGGACAAATATGTATATTGGTAATATAATAGGAAGGTGAATAATTATAGTGAGTTATATACCTAGGGATTCATAGCACAGCTTTTATGTAATAGTTATTCGCGGTTGCTTTATCGTTCGGTGTCAAGCCACTGTGGATTGTTTTCCTTCATGAAGTGTAGAGGGTGGGGGCTTTCTTTGTAGCAAGTGGTAGAGGGTTCCAGAGTGTTGAGGTGCACTGTTTGTGTCAGTATCATGCATGTTAAGCGAAATACGGTATACAACTGTTACAACGCATCTTTTAGCACGCAATACCATTACCACGCATCTATTACAACGCATAGCGCTTTGGGGCGAACTGACTTAGGGAATGGCTAGTGAATAGGTTAATTTACTATCCAATAACCTTCCCTAGTGTCCACGGGGACTGGAGTTGGAATAGTAAATTAAACTATTCACTATCCAGTACCCAAAGCACTATGCGTTGTAAAGGTATTGCGTTGTAAAAATTGCGTGGTAATGGTATGCGTTGTAAAAGTTCGCGTTTTAACGTCAGACATATGCGAAATACGTGTATCTAAAAGGGCAGAGTTGGAGGCTAGGTGGAGTAGGAAGGGTGGCTCTAATGCAGCAGAATCTAGTAGTCCGTATCAGAAAAGGTGTGACTGTCAGGTAAGTGGTTGCATTTTAAGAGGGAGCATTGATGTGGCTAGGGAGTCAAAGGACCTACAGTCCAGTAGGGGGTATTCCACTGAAGTGTTGCAAGATATGTGGATGGTGCAACAGTGAGGTTGTGCGCAACATTGGGAACAGTAAGGAAAGGGGTGAAGGTTACCGTAGCATAGAGGTCCGGTTTGGGAGAGGTTAGGAAGAACTGCATGACAAGTAGGGCTGTTGAGGCCGACACATCTACTTGAGCACTAAGATATTGAGCTTGGCCTAGATTGATGGTGGAAGGGGAACTGATGTCAAACTGAAGAGCACAAGGGTTTGAAAGCTGATGACTTTATGGAGAGAAGTCATATTTTTGGAGACTGAAAAGGCTATTATGGTTGCCGGCTATAATGAGTATGTGATAAAAAGAGGCATCGAGGGAATGGCTGTAAACATCATGAATAACATGACATCTAATTGTGGGTAGTGTTTCTATAAAAAGGCAGATTTCTTTCAACGAAATAAGCCGATTTTCACTAAATTGACCTCTACGCTTGGTCATGCAGTAGTCCCTGGTTCACATCCAGATCCCCGCTTTTTAGGCAAATACACAGTTGGCTCGATAGTTGATTATTTGAAACATCTCACTGGGAGCCAATTCCATTTGGAGTAGATTACCTTCACCCTACCCTTTTACGCAGACTCCGACCACGCCAGTCGTGCCTTGTTTACCTTTTCCAACACTGCATCAATCCATGACTTAACTACACCAAGCCACCCATCTGACTGACATCAGAGGCCTGGGTAGCATGCCTCATGGTAGTGGGGTTCCACTTTCCAGAATAGTTGTGTAGTGTACCTTTGTGTAGGATAGTGGAGGCACATGGTGTAGTTTAGGGGTGATTACCCCCTTGGGGAGATGATGTGATGCATTTTAGAAATAGTAGGGTCTGTAACTTAGTAAAAGCCTATAGTTTACATTCCATAATGTGGGTTGAGGTCCATTTATAGAGCCAGGTGAAATAGTCTTGTCACATAGGGATGTGAAACAAACAGATGTGCTGTGCACTGACTATTGCACCACCCCCATGAATCTTACGCGCTTCTCAGTGCTGGTCTTCAACAGGAGACCGGTGGGGCTGTCCATGGTGCGGTGAGACCTAAAGGAACTTTAAGGTGTCCCTCGTCCAGTTGTAACACATACTAGGGAACAGTTCCAGATGAAAAGTTCTCTGGCCTATGGTCAACAAGCACCCATCCACCCCATTTTCTATGCACAGCAGTATCGTTGAGCAAGTGGAGGGTTGCTGGAGCTTATGGAGTTCATCACGGTCCCTGAATAGGCATGCAGGAGTGTAGTGCCCAATTTGGCCTATAGGGTCACTGGAATTATGAGATTCTTTAGTGTTTTCTGCACATTGATGTATGTGCCGCTTAATCCACTGTCTGGTGCATAATCTGCAGATTTTAATTTAAAAAAATGGTTTCTAGCTCAAATGGATCAAAAGTTACTAAAATCACAGCAACTTGTGTTGCCGCACCGTGGAAGGCACTTAACAAAGGCTGATTAGTCTCCTTTCCATTGCTTATGGGTATGTTTAGGTGTTAAATCAGTAATAATGAGGTGAAATCTTTGCCCACGCAGTGTTTATCATGAATAAAAAGGACAAAATAGTGACGTGATACTATCACAAAATGTGCCACATTATGCCACACTTAGTAATTTTGGTGCATTTTATAGTCGCCCTTCCACATAGTTTGGCCCACCTCTGCTGCTGGATTCCAGTAGCCTTTCATAGAATACAGCGCCTGGCCGCTGACACCAGCTCCAAGGGAGAGCAACCCCAGGACTTAACTGTAATGCTTCAGCAGCTGTCTGAGCAGAAACGTGTTAAGGAATGGGCACAGTGGGCGCTTGCCCAGGTCCCCAACCCTTAAGAAGGGCCCGCTGAGAGAACAAGCACTGTTCTGCATCTTGCCCTGATGACTTTGAGTAATTCTTCAACAAATTGTTTTAACCCCGTTTCCTGCTTCGAACGTTCAGCGCCAGTGCTGAACGTTCGAAGAAATGGGTGCAGCGCGTCGGCCGTTGGACGTGCGCAGCACCAGGGAGGTAGCTCGCGCGACGGCAGCAGCGAACGGGTTAAATACCGTTTCCCTTCATTTATTTTCAGTGTGGGTGATGTGTGAGAGTCTACTACAGACACTTTGCATAGAAATACTGTTGCTGTTTTGTGCAACGTCCATAAAAAATGTCTTTTACGGCAAACCTGCACTTCACATGGGACAAATAGGAAGGTGTCACAGAGATTATTTGCAATAATATCGTTGTCCTGCTGCTCGGTTACAATATTGAAAAGACACATCACTATGCCTGGAAATTAGATGTAAACACATTTGAAATTTGCACCAATGCGTCTGTGCGCTGTCAGTGGCCACAAAAGAGCTGACATTGGGTCATAAAATCAGAGTTGTTCCCAACAGGGGCTCCCAAACTATGTTTGCCCCAGGGCCCCCAAAATCCTTAAGATATCCCTTTATCTGAGAACAGCTAGAGGGAGTAAAACACCAATGATGGTCTGTGATATCCCAAAGCCTCTGAGCATCGTCTCCATTTTCCCACAGCTACACATTAAATAATACATTTCAAACTCTGCTTAGGCAGTGTTTTTTAGTAGCAGTTTCTTTCCTTGTGCCCCGCCACGTAATAAAGAACACACAGGACTTTAAAGTGAAAAGTGGTGTTTTACCATTCCTATACATTTATTCCACGTTTGTGTTACGCCTCTCTGACTTAAATCTTACTGCAGCCAAGAAGCGTAGTTTGTTTGATGGTTTGGAGGAGGAAGGCTGGGTGGGCCGAATAGAATCTATTGGGAAACATATTCGAATAAAGATTTGACAACTTAAAGGCCTGCCTGTCACTGCACCATTGCTGAAAATGGCTCGCTACCACTTTGGGGAGGACACCTGTTTGAGTGTTTTATTGACGTGTCTGTCAAATTTTAAAGGACACATTTTATCAGAGTTTTAGTTTTATGTTGAACATGTGCACAGCTGAGCCCTGCTCCAAAGTTGAGTGCTGTATGTGTTTTAACTGCAGGTTTTAGATTTAATGTGTAATGGCTAATGTATTGCAATCTGTACATATTCGAAGGAATTTTGAGTCTGCCTTCTTTAGCCATTGGCTTCTTTTACTTCGTAATCTTCTGCCATTGGCTTGAGACAGTGTCACTCACATGTTGGATGAGCCCCCTTTAGTCTCACTATAGTTTCTATTAGCTGTTTTAAGTGTAGCCTTCTGCTCCCATTGGAAAGCATGGGGGTCTATTTAGCCTCTACCAAGCACACGTGATCCCACATTTAATTGTTTCTCATTCATGCATCGGTTAGCAGCCCTTTAAAAAAATTATTTGCCTTATAGAAGACATTTGTACTCATTGCTTCCATCAGTACTCGCCATTTCTTGTTACCATAGCTTTGGCTGTTAGTTTGGACCATTTGACAAGAAAGAGCTGAAAATTATGACGAATGTGAAAGACAAACTTGTATCTCCCCTTTACCGCACACACACACACTTCTCACAATAACTCTAAAAGTTGAGGTTTCAGAATGAAAACAACTTGGGAATGAAGTGGTGTCCTGTTTTAGGGTAAGGTTGATGAGAAGACCCAACGTTCTTGAGAAAGACAGGCACTTAGTTTCTTCTAAAGCTCAATTGACAACAGGCACTTTACATAATCAAAAGATGATACAGCAGCCCGAGGTTGGATCAATTATCAGTGTTCAAAATACAACAATTCGTAGATGTATTTCTTTTTGGCTAATATACAGTGTGGAGCTTAAAATGTGGAATTTACTCCTTGAGGGTGCATTACTATAGGAACCATGGCAATAAAAGTAAGCTCGACCTGACCCCAAATACTGCCAAATATGAATGAGGCTTGATTCATTCAGATAGGGCAGAGATACCAGGCTTGGATTTGTTCTTGGTGTATGGCACAGCGGGCGCTGAATTTCTGTTATGTGCTTTTTCAGGGACTGGTCAGAGGTTATTGTGATTGTGTTTTGCGTAAAAGTATCATTTTGCCATTCTGCTTTCGAATATTGGCAAATATTGTGGTTTTTTTTTTTTGTTGCTGTCTACTTGATCTTTGCTCAGGTTCTCCAAATTGTAATAATGTTGGGTTTCATTGGCTATGTGGTACAATACTGTCTTTGTATTAAATAAGAAATGTGGTGAGCATTTGAAGAATGGCCAAGTTGGACTTTGTTGGTATGAAGAGAGAGAGAGAGGGGTGAACTGGTGTGCCAGAGGCTTGGCGGAAGAGAGGAGTTCTTGTATGCTTGTGGATTTGAAGGACGCCTCACATTGGTAGACCCTTTAGTGCAAGGAGTTTCAAGTGAGGTGTCCGTCGCCACCATCAGCAGTACAAGGTGGAAGGCCAGACTTCTCTGCAAGGTTGCTTGTACATTGGGTGATCTGAGCAGTTGTGTCTGCTTGCCTCTGTGAAAGTAAAGTAGGGTGCCCCCCTCTGTGGGGCACCTCTCTGTGCACCTTTGTTAATGCCTGTGAGATGAACAATGTCATATGGCCTCGCCTTTGGCAAATCCTGTCTCGTTACGACACCCATATTGTTTATACCTAGAGCTCTGTATCTCAAGTCGGTGAGTAAAAACTTTGTTTTCTGTGCCAATCCTCAAATTAAGTATTAAAACGAGTCGGCGTTTGGGCTTATTTAGTACAGGGGCGAGAACTTGTTCAGTAGCAGTATATCCCTTCATGGACTACGCACAAGCAGCTTGCTCACAATTCTCCTGCAGCCTGTGTTTGCATATGTTACCTGCTTTATGCAAACTTTCACTTGGCCAACAAAGCTCCAAACATTACACGTTGTAAATCTGCTGGGCCATGAGTTGGTATGCAAACTAGTGTACCATGGTGCGAAATATATAGAGGTTCCTGAACATGCTTTCTGTGCAAATGTGCTTCTCTGTAGTGGGCATGTACACATTTGGCACAGTGTGTGGACCACTAATCATATAAGCCCAGAGCCAGTCCAGGATTTTTTGCTTCATCTGGATGGCACGAGTCTAGTCTTCTGAATGAAAAAATACCTGTCCTGGGAAAGATTCTTGTACAAAGTCATCAGAGGGTCGAAACAGGTCGAACGCACTGGATCAATATCGTCTTAAGTTGTTGGTTGTAGGACGCTTGATTTTTAGATGCTTAGTTTGAGATTTCTAAACTTTGGTGACCATGGCCAGTGTGTAGAGTCTGTTGTTAGTATGTTTAAGCAATGCTTTATATTGCCTAATAATTTATAAACCTGTCCTAATTTACGGGTATATGGTGGCTGGTGTGATTCCTTCTTACAGTATCCCATCAATTTTATGAGACGAATAGGCGGCCACGGGTAATATAGGATAATCTTATAGTCCTGCCTTTTTGTTCCTCGTCCGCTTCACATTTGCTGCTTCGCAACTTGGGGAAGGCCAAGTAAAGGAAACCATAGAAAGAAATGTGGGTTCTTGTATCTGATTACATTCTGTGGCTGACTCTGCCTGCATAGCTCCCCCCCCAGATCAAGGGATCCAAAAGGTGTGCAGAGATAATAACGTTCATCAAAGGAACCTGCAAGTGAATGATGTCACAGTGTCTCAGACCTCACCAAACAGAGCTTCACCATAGAATGATCATTGTTGGCAATTTATTAGGGATGCTGGACTGGGTGAAGAGGACCCTACTTCATCCCGTTCCCAAGCGTCCCTTTTAAGAGCATCTTACAAACAGATTGGGGTAGTGTGGTGTATTTGTTATTACACATTGTCAGTGGCTCACTCATGTCCGTGTTTACTTATGCCTGGCGTTCCAGTTCTGGGATGGATCGATGATCGGGGACTCAACTGTGACTTCTCTCGGTTGCAATTGATTTCTCGAGCTGACCGATCTGTCCAGGTCTTGGGCAATCTTCAAGGATAATAAATTACCTCCTTTATTACTCTAAATCCTCTGGTGCCTTCTTTCTTCACATATTGGCGAGGAGCGGAGGCCCACCCCACACTCTTGCCCACCGGCAGGACTGACTTGGTGTTTCCTCCTTCAGCATTTATCCGGCTGCCTTTTCCTACT
Source organism: Lissotriton vulgaris (assembly GCF_964263255.1). Lineage (NCBI taxonomy): Eukaryota > Metazoa > Chordata > Amphibia > Caudata > Salamandridae > Lissotriton > Lissotriton vulgaris. The sequence continues at coordinate 676,890,155 of NC_141700.1, read as the reverse complement.
GTTGGTGTAGTCTGCTTTTAACTCAATTTTCGAAACGGATATGTTATGCCTTTCTGGATTCCATTAGCATTGTTGCTGCTGTGAATTTTTCAGAAAATATTTTCAGTCTGGAAGGGTCTCCAAAGGAAATTGTGACAGATGATGGCCCACGTGTGCATTTCCCAAAAAGCATATCAAACACCTGATAGTTTCCTTGTACTCCGCTTCATTTAAGGGTCTGGTGGAAAGGGCCAACCAAGCTTTGAAGGGAGGTATACAAACTTCAGTCACTTCAGGAGCGGGTGTAGCTAGGGTTTTGAAGGCCTAAGTGTGGAGTTACAATGTTGCACCATCTGGTTGGCTGGAAAGTAAGTGGAACAAAGGCATGAACAAGAATGTTTGAAATTGTGATGAATAAATGTTCAACGTGGCTGGAAAACAGTCAGCAGTGAAGAAATATTTTGCTCAAAAGCACAATATGAAAGAGGTACTTGTTAGAACCAGTGATTGGGTTTAGATAAGCAGTTATGGTGAAGAAAGGTGAGTCCAGATGTTCATTGTCGGTTCAAGTGGTGAAAGCCAGTTAAGGGGCGGAGTTGTGGGATGGTGGAACAGAAGACAGTTGTTCATGCTCACCACCCAGTAAGCTGTCTCAATCAAAGAAACATTGGTGAGTCAGGTGTAGATTAGGCAATTGGCTGGACACAACAGTAAGTGAAAGTGTTCGGGAAACACGCATTAGTGCAGATCTTAAGCAAGGATCTAGTGTGGCAGTGGGTAAAGATAAGTGACACCACTGTGGTCAATCCTGTTCATTGCACTACTCGTGTGATTAGGCCGGGTCTGGTGGCTCAGTGGACTAATGTGTCTACTGCAGGGGCTTGTGTTTGACCTCATGGTCACAGGTTCAAATCCCGACGGGTCCACTCAGCTTTTCATCCATCTGAGGTCGATAAAATGAGTACCATTGAGTTGGGTAACAACAAACATCTGTTATTCAGCGCCAAGATGCCCCTTTAGGGGTGAACGTGCACCTTACAAATACATATATATATAGTTCTTTGTGGGGGGTGTTGTAGTGTATTTATTATTACACATTGTCAGAGGTACGCTTGCGTCTGTGTTTACTTATGCCTTCTGTACCTTTTCTGGAATGGATGGGTGATCGGGGTCTCAAAGGTGACTTCTTTCAGCTGCAGTTGGGTTCCCGAGCTGACCGGTCTGTCCTGGTCGTGGGCAATCTTCGAGGTAAATAAATTACCTCTTTAATACTTTAAATTCTCAGGGGCCTTCCTTCTTCACCAGAAGATTGGCCTCTGTGTGTTTTTCATTCTTCATGACCAACATCTGAGCCAGGGACATTCACAAACTGTGGTGCTGAGGCAAGGGGGTTCCTGTTACAAGGGCCAACCTTAGATGAAGTTAAAACACTTAAGTGATAATTTGCCAACTCTTACGTCGCAATTCCTGGTCACTGTAGCTAATTTCTAAGCGTTGAAGTGTCATTGGCTGTTGAACCGGCGGGGTGCATAATTTACAGGAACATGATTGGTCCATCACTAGGCACCTTTATCCACTGAGCAATCTCCCCTGACTTGCGGCCACCGTGGCTGTAATTGGTTGACAAGGGGGGCTGGCGTCGCCAGAAGTGTTCCAATGAGACTGATTAGACAGAACGTGGCCTCCGAATGTAAACAGAGAGGCCTTTCACTCCAGTGTGCTTGAAACAAACGCAGCCCTTGTTAACATCTGAAATGGCCGGAGACAATGGCGGGGAATCGCGGTGCGGCCCGGAGACAAAGGGGCCGGACGGGCCGGCGAGGGAGGCCCCATATGTCAGCAGGGACGAGGCCTAATTGCAGGGCTTGGCGGATGGGCCTGACAGGGGCGGCGTCGTGAGGAGGGAGGGGCGTGTGGGGGCTGCTGGGGTGCACATAGCTGCAGAGGGCAGAGCAGGGCGGTCTGTGAAGGACTGCCCGTGCAGAGAGGAGCACCCATAGACACCCCCCTCCCTCCCCCGCCTTATGCTGTGTAATATGTGGTAAACTATTCTATTAGTATGTTACTTTAAGGAATGTTGTAAATAGTAATGTTCTGTGTTGAGAATGCCATGCTGTAGAATGTTTAAGTAGGCCTGCCTCATTTGAAGACTGGCTGTGTAGCTGTCAGCAACTGGTCGTGGGTCCTATTCACGAATAAACTCACTTATTCATGTGGAAACCTTGTTCCTGAATTATTTGAATGAGGACATACTACATACATGCTGCTCGGCAGTCATGCACTCACCAGCACTCTAAGGGCCTCACGCTCCACAGACCGCCCCTGACTCACTGCTTCAATGCAGAGAGCAGCACAGAGACCCCCCCCCCCCCCCCCAAATATGCTCCTCGGACGGCAGCCATGCCCTCGCCAGCACCCTTAGGGCCTCGGTTTTACTGCACGGCTATCTCCATCCAAAGACCGCCACTAACTACCCTATCTGAGCATGGCTTCTAGGCACATAACAGCACTAGTGGCGGTCTGTGGAGCGTGACTTGCAGTAAAACCGAGGCCCCGAGGGTGCCGCCGAGTGCCTGACTGCTGTGCACGGATGAGCACTGGGCGCGGATTTATCAGCTCTGCGCATAAAAGTCATGCTCGCATAGGTTTTGGGGGGGTGGAGGGGGGGGGGGGGGGTTGCGATGCCAGTGGGAGCACGGATGCCATCCACAGAGGGCAGGGGGTGGCATGTGTGCTATAGATCCCATCGCACAGCAGGAGAGCCCGGGTGGTCTGTACAAGGTGGCAGCCAGGCACAAAAGACGAATACACTGGTATTGTAGTCTTGGGGCAACGGGTGCCCTGGAGATGGTATTGCTCAAAAGGCAGGGGGCAGGAAATGAGCGGTTGGTGCATGGTGGCACCGTGCAGGAACTCTCGGAGGGCCTTGGGTGAGGGCACGGATGCCGCGGACCTGTTGCTGGAATTGTCATGAGTAAGAATGCTGGCAAGCCCAGTGGTAGGGCGGGAAGGTGTGTGGGTGTTGCCAGCCGTGCAGAAGATGCAAGTGAAGGCAAAGGCGCCCGGCGCAGAGCACCGAGGGCAAGGCCCAGGGTGCAGGGGTGCCTGGAAGGGCAGGCGGAGAACCAGGGAGGCCGTGTTTGCGGACTCCCTCCCGGCTGCCATGCTTTTGAAGGACGGTCGTCCTCACGGTGTGGCGGGAGCACCGCCGCCCCTCCCCCTCTCTAGACTTGCTAGGGCATCGCTTCCAGGCACACACAGGGCAAGAAAGATGGCCGCCGGGCAAGGAGCGCAGGCCGGTCGTAGCAGTTGCGGCATTACATGCACTTGAGGGGGAGGATGTGTGTGTGTGGGGGGGGGGGGGGGTTCTAGTCCGAGGGCACGAGAGGACAGTGCAGGGAGGGTACGGGACATTTCATCAGAAGCAGCTCCTAGACTGAGGTCGGGCCGGGCACTTTCACAGAGAGGGGACGGGCGGCGGTTTCACACACACAGCAGACTTCGAGGGAGACCTGTCCGCACACCCCCACCCCTCCACCCGACTCTTGTCAGTGAACCCTCTCAAGAAAGTGGCTGAGCATGGGCAGGAAACGTGCAGAGGGCAGATAAGAGCTGGCTTGGACAAAGAAGGCTCGGCCGGTCCCAGGGCGGCGAGAGGGCGCACTGATAGGGAAGTGGTGGCGCGAATGTGCGCGTTACCACCGAGATTACAATGCACGGCCCCACACGTGTTTGCACAAGGCAAGGGGGGGGGGGGGTTAGAGACCGACATGTCGCCTCTCCTGCGCCAGAGCGGTGGGACTCGAACCATAAATACAACCAATAGGATAATGTAACAAAAACAAACAGAAGGCCTCACATTGTACACTCATCAAAGCTCCCGGTTACACATTGTATGGAACTGAGAAATCATGTAGCGATTGGATAACTGGGAGGCCATTTTGTTATTAATGGGTGGAAGAGTTTGTCTCATACGGTAGGGCCCGTATGAGACAGTTGTTGGGGGTGAGAAACCTTGTAGTGAATTCACAGCAGTGTTAAAGCTGGAGGCAGCACAAAGTCCTGACAACCAGCGCCGTAGCGCCAGCCGATACATCTCATTTTCTTAGGCGCGCTCTGCCTCGGGCGTGGTGGGGAATGGCCAGGATTGTAGGCCTCTTCGAAATGGTTGTCAATTCTTCTGGCTGGACTCAAGTTCCAGAGCTTGGCAGTCTGGAGTAAGAAGGTGCTCCGCAGGTGCGGGCCTTCCTGACGGAAGGGCTGGTGGAGGAGGCCTAGAACAGAGTGACCTAGTGTCGCGGCAGGTGTGGAAGTTGCATTGAAGGAAGAGTGGCCCTTACCATGGATCCACGGAAGACCTTTTTAGGCCCAGCAAGGTCAGTACTGATACATCCCTGGGTTCAGCAGTCCTGGCTGGCACCGTTTTCTTTGGAGACGTTTTTAAGGCCCCTCTTTACATTCATTGTAAGCTGTTCCTTTGACAACAAGTCTTCCCTATGCGGCTTCCTAACCATCGATGAATGCAGACACGTGTCGCCAGCGCAGCCATGCTGCTGTCCGACTCTTTATACATTAGCATGAAGTTGTGTCTCGAACCCTGGGGTTCATTTTTATTGCCAGAATCTCAAGCACCCATATAAAATAAGGGGACTTACAGCAGGCCACCTTTTATAACTCTCCCTCCTTCCAACACTTTCTCCAAATCTGATTTTTTACGTAAACAAATTGATTAATGACCCTTTATAAGGTCAAAGCAAAGAAGAAATATTTTTGGTCCCAAAAGCACACATTGCCATAGTTGTCTTTGACACAAAAAGGTACTACCTTTTGTGCGGATGTGCTCCCTGTGAAAGAGCAGGGTGCTGTCACTCCAGGTGAAGTAGCCAATGGTTACAGTGGGCTGAATCTTTGCCCAGTGCTGTGTGCTGTAGTGGGCAGATTTAAAATGTGAATGACTCGGCAACAGACCAATGGATGAAGAGGGCTGGCTAACATTCCAAAGGAGCTGGGGGCAAGCGTGTCTTAATCGAGGCATGGTCTCAGAACTGCAGCTGAGGGCAGAGTTGCGGTTTGGGGGTAAGTATGGGCCACACAGCTGAGCTCGGAGGGCGCCTCGTAGAGTGTCTGTCTTAGGCACATTTTATTTATTTATAAAGTTTTATATAGTGCGAACATGACCCAAGAGGGTATCTGAGTGCTTTGCAAATATTCAGGGACAAAAGAGAGGGAGACAAGTAGGACAGAACAACAATAACAAGAATATGCAATATACAGGAGTTCACAGGAGGACCAATATATTGCAAGGCCGAAAAGTCAATATACAAGAACCTATAGATTCAATAACAAATAAGGGTGTGGAAAACAATAACTTTGGAAAGAATCAGGATGTATCTGCATCAATCCTGGAGAAGAAGCCCGTATAAGGGGGAAAAACAAGTGTGAAGAAGAAGCTCCATAACCAGGTCCGAGGGTGGTGTAGGTACATTTCAAGTTCAAAAGTATTCATCAGTAAAGTTTTCACTTCTTTTTTGAAAGACGCCGTTGAGGGATTCACTCTGGTTTCCGGGGGGGCAAGAGTTACAGATTCTCAGGGCAATACCAGAGAAGGCTCGGTTATACGTTTTCTTTCTTTGGAATGTTTGTGGTTTCAGCAGCAAGGTTTCTGAAGAAGCAATCTTCCCCCACCCCCGCTCCCAACGGCCCTGATATTGCCCCCAGTTTCATCATGGGCGCTCTGAATGTGAAAGATCCCGTCTGTGTTGCATAATATAAGAGAGGTAGGCGCTGAGCACCGGGCTTACATTACCAGCTGCGAAGGCTTTGATAAGGAGCTTATCGCTTTTAAGAATTGTACGCCCTCCAAGATTTGGTAACGGATTAAAATAGTTACTTGGTTCCACGAGATGCTCTTTCGAGTGATTCTGAAGTGCGTGCGTGTGTGTGTTTGGGGGGTGGTGGTGGTGAATGAGGTGTCGCTAGCACCGGGTACCGCAGTGATGCTGGCAGGCACCTGTACTGGCAAGTGAGGGGCCATCTGAAGTCTTTTGAAGGGGGAGGGGGCAGTAGGAGGTTTCTGAGCAGGGGTTCTTAAGAGAAAGGGCCACAAACAAGCACAATAGCTTGTAAAAACAAACAGCGTCTAGTTGAAAGCCGTCTTGAACACCCACATACATCTCCCCAGAAGATCACATGCTAACCAGCTGTCCCTCTTTTATGCCATTCACTGCTGATTTTTTAAAGAACATTTTTATTCGGAGGTCGCCCATGCTTTGAGGCAACATGCTCGAAGTTAACCCTGACCACTCGCACCTCACTGGACGGATAATGTCGGCGTGACCCTTTGTTTATACGGCTCGCTATTTTCCTTTTAAAAAGGAGTAATGAAACATACTGTCCATTCCAGGTAACTTGTGAAGTATTTTGCAAGTGTGCTTACACAGCTAGGAGATGTTTCGTCACTGCATAAACTGGCATGTCTTAAAGCGGGATGAAAGTGGGGACCACCAATCACCACACTGGGTCAAGTAAGTGAGAATGAACGCGCACTGCCTTTGACTACGGAATGCTAGTAAGTGTCACTGTGCAAAACCGAACCCAACATCCACCATTAAGACTTAACACTTCCGGGGCACTGCACGCCAGACACAGCTCTGTTGTGGTTTGTGACCCCACGATCTTTGGCCTCTGTATTTTGATACGGTAAAATAATATAGAATGTATTCTACAATTTCAATGATTACACTGACACTTATAGCTTCGAGATGTTTCTACTATGCTGGGTGGTAGTATTTATATATTTTTATTAACGGTGCCTCAATTTTGAAGTGTACCGCCAGTACTTTTAAGCACTCTCAATCTAGAACCACAAACTGGGAGTCTATAAATCCCGAGTGCATATCTTCCGGTATCGGGAATATTGCGAAATGGAGAATCTATTCTGAAATCTTCAAGTAGTTCATAGTAAAGTCTTTTTGGATAATTAGGGTTGTTGTCCTGTACACGCCAATGGCACCAGTTGGAGATGTTTTATGGGAAGCCAGTCTTCTGGCTTACTGTTCCGTTTCATGCCTGCTCAACCCTACCACTCCTTCTGCAATAACCAAGGGATATGCCATCAGAGGGTCAAGACTTTTATATTGATAGACCGCTGTATTTACTGAAGTCCAAGAAGGGAGACGATTAAGCACAGTTGTTTGATGAGTCGGAATATTGTGCTGTATATCAGTAAATTTTCTGTTTGTAGGAAGTACAAGTCAGGTTTTAAACATGAATATCTGAATAAAGCCTGCCCATCTGCGTCCCCCATGGTCAACCAGTCATCTGCTGTCTTTTTGGGCCCCAAACTGGGGTAGCATGGTGAGAAAAAAAATGGATTAAACCCAGATCTGTGACTGGGGTGAATGTTTGATTTGTTCAGCACTTCGTCCAACATCTTGTTGTATTTGCTATGCTCGCCCCAAGTGGCCACAGGTATGTCCCGACGTGGGACCCATGCTCGCTCTGCCACTGGAGTCAAGTAAACCTGGCTGATGATCGGTTTTACCTTGAAACCAGTCCCAGGATGCTTGTTTCTGGTCCAGAGCGGACCTGGCCTAGCAGTTCAGGCTGGACTGTTCCCATGAGGAGCAGGGTCAAGACTGATTTGCATGTGGCTGGGTCCAAACAGGGGTGGCCTGGTGAGCAAACAAAAAAAATGGTGGATTAATCCCAGATCTGTGACAGGGAAATGAATGTTTGATTTGTTTTGTTTTTTTTAAAGCATGCCTAGGAGGCTTCCTGAACAGAGAGATTGTTACAAAAGATGTTTATCAGAATTAAAGCCTTGTTCATGGTTAGCTGAACGAGTATGTTTCTTGATAAAGTGTTCGTGTGGTTTACCCATTGACTTGAGCTGATAATCGTTCACCGCCTTGTAGACGAGTGAAATGCTGAGTTGTTACTCTTGACACCGGAACCTGAGATCTGTAGATTATGTGAAGATGCTGCAGTGGGCGCGTTGCTGATTTAGGTAGATTTAAGTGATGCAAACCTCCCATTGTCGCCTGCTTGGTAGGCAGAGTTCCAGTTCTGAGACTAGGATTAGAGAACTTCTTGCACATTTTCTGTCCATCTCAAAGTCCAGTCAGACCATTGCATTTCAACATGAAACGGGCATCCCGCCCTCCGGCTAATCCCTGTTTTATCTTTCCTGTTTGTAATGTTAGGAGTTGTGACATAGGCATTGCATTGGCCAATGCTTTTTTGTTTGTGATGCTCTACCTATTGATGACATAAAGGCTTCGACCAAGCAGCTTTCGATGAGTACCACATGCTCCGCTCTGGAACTGTACACATCTCCTGGGGTCTTCTCAAGCATCACTGAACGATTCCGCGGCATACTCCACAGCTCAAGTTGTGTCATGTTGCGAGCTACAACATTTTACTCAGAATTCAGCAATGCTGATTCATAATTTGAATTTATTTGAAATTCAATAGCAAAGCTGGCTGACTCCAGTCTCTCGTTGATTGTGAATTGGTTTATTGGGGGGGGGGGATTTTTATAAGTAAGCTCAGCTGGGAGCCCAGCCATAGATCTTGGATTATCGTTCTGGCTTTGCCGCTGACTTAACACTCAACATGTAAATCCGCCCATACGCCTTGGCAGCAGTAGTTTCCGCAGTGCTGTTCCATGTTTTCTCATGGAGTGTGCTTGTATCTTGGATGCACACAACAGCTGTTTGTTGCTGGTCTACAATGGCCCTTCTCGTTTGCCTCTACAGGGGGGCAAAGTGCTATGGGACACAAGTAGTGTGGACTAGTCTTAATCTTGAGTTACAGCCATTTCTTTTCACAGGCCTTTGCGGCGCTCTTTCCATCCCCCAAGATAGAAACGTACCCTTTAAAAATATATATTCTTCTATTGCTCAATGTCAAAACACCTGGATTAATTTGCTGGTTTGAGAACTTTCAATAATGCCATTCAACATAAAATTGTTTCATTTCTGACTCTCTTGTTTATAGTGTCTTTGAAGGTCCCTAACCTGGTGTGGCTTAACGTGTCATTAACCAAACCAACCACATTTTTTCTTATCCAGGTTTGACCAAAAGATTTTGACATCTTGTCTCACCTGAAGGAAAACATGAGAGAAAAGAAAGTAACAATTTTCCAGTTCAATTACAGTTTGAAATAAAAGGCAAAATTAAGAGACCTCCAATTGCCCATGCTATTACAGAAGGTACACGTGAAATGAGATCAAATGAAAAGAAAATGAATAGTGGGGATGGGCAAAAAGAGTACATGTTGTGGAAATAAAACGAGTTCCTCATTCTAGAGAAGATTTTCAAAGTACATGGTATTTTACAAAAAAAGACTGAGCCCAGGAGGCATTGTTCTGTTGGCTGTGCATGAATTAAGTTGAAGGCCAAATCTTAGCATTCCTTCCAACCATCATTTGCTGCACAACTACCAACATTTCAGCAGAGATGCATTGACAACAAAGATTTCATTTTTCTGTGACTTTATGACTGTTGACAAATGGGCGCTTATTGCTGATTGAATGGCACTGTCTCCTGAAGTCTCACAGCCAATAAGAAGTGCCAAGATCAGCTTTCCTTCATATAGTTTACCGAGGCGTGCTCGTACACTGCTTTCTGATTGGCATAAAACCAGGGAGGATACGAATGCCAATAGTCTGCGCTTCCCACAGTGACTATCCCTGAAGGAATCTTGTGGCCAAACTCAACCTTGAATGTGTTGGAATCTTCTGTCCAACCTCAATCTTGAGCTTTTTTTGGTTTCCTGATTGTTTGCTTTATTTTAAGTACAAAAATATATATTATATAATATTAATATATATATCATTTTTTTCTTTAACGCACCCAAGACAGAGCTTTCACAAGGGGTTTTGCGATAATAAAGCCCTCTCCATTGTCATAGGGATTGGTTCCCTGGAACTTTGATACTAGGTTGGCACAGGAGAGCTTCTTGTATCCAGTCTGCTGCAAAATCTGCATAGAAAAGTAGGAATATTCTGGGGAAAGTGTTTGCGTAAAACACAGATATCTGAGGCGGTGAACAGTGGTCATAGCTACCTACAATTTGCACACAAATTTAGAATTTATCGCTCGAATTTATCTGCACCATGAAATGCCTTCTTGGTTTGCCAAGTTAGTAAAAATCTACTGTTCAGGTCCTTACCATCGAATGGGTACTCCGCCACGCCTCTTACGTCGGCGGTGGTTGGCAGCACTGCTTAAAATGGAACGATAATGATGATCAAGCCAAACCTCCCTATCATCCGCAGGCAGATGTGGTAACTGGGTAGATTATTGGCATCGTCAGACATTAGTCTCCTGGCTTTTTATGGGCATCTGGTCCGTACATAAAATCAATCAAACTTTCTGCCAGTAGTCCAATCTGAGGGTACCAAAATACGAAAGTAACTCCCGTAGAGGGCATTGGAGCTACTCCTACCATAATCATGTGAAGAAGTACAATAATAGATTACTATGTTACATTTATTACATTTATATAGCCCATTCCCAGCAGCTTTAGCGTTCTGAGGTTCTTATTGGCCGGTGGTATTCATGTTCAGTTAATGTTGTATTTGGGGATTTTTTTCTGATTGTATGGCCATGAGTCATAATGGCTAGTAGCCCACAAGGTTGGAGAAGATCAAGTAATTGTGTAGTGATGGATCAGATTGACAGTGGTTGTTTAGATCCTGCTATTGATCTGGTTGAACACTTATGTGCATTGACGCTCGTATCTAAGGGCATCGTTGTCTGTTCTGCTAGAGTCCTCGTTGTCTGTTGTTCTGCTAGGGTCAATGGTTGTCTGTTCTGCTTGGGTCAATGGTTGTCTGTTCTGCTTGGGTCAATGGTTGTCTGTTCTGCTAGGGTCATCGTTGTCTGTTCTGCTAGGGTCATCGTTGTCTGTTCTGCTAGGGTCATCGTTGTCTGTTCTGCATCGTTGTCTGTTCTGCTAGGGTCATCGTTGTCTGTTCTGCTAGGGTCATCGTTGTCTGTTCTGCATCGTTGTCTGTTCTGCTAGGGTCATCGTTGTCTGTTCTGCTAGGGTCATCGTTGTCTGTTCTGCATCGTTGTCTGTTCTGCTAGGGTCATCGTTGTCTGTTCTGCTAGGGTCATCGGTTGTCTGTTCTGCTAGGGTCATCGGTTGTCTGTTCTGCTAGGGTCATCGTTGTCTGTTCTGCTAGGGTCATCGTTGACTGTTCTGCTAGGGCCATTGTTGGTCTGTTGTTCTGCTAGGGTGCCAATATGTCCATTGCTAGGCGTTGTCAGCAGGCAGATCTGCCTGCAACACTAAACTGTTTTTTAATTTTATTTTTAGACCACACACTTCTACAAACCCCCAGAAATGCACAGTACTCGTTGCCTCTCAGGAATGAATTCTTCATGTATCTGATGAGATGCATGCTACTGAAGTGATGACTCTCATGACTCTGCACCCCCCCCCCCCCCCCCCCCCCCCCCCGCCAATGGGGTCTTCTCATCCAAGCTCCATGGATTCCCTACCCTCCTCCACGATTTCTGGTGTTTTTGTCTTTCTCTCTGGCCTTCTCCTCAGAGTTGTGTAGAGAGTTCATGGTAGATCTTGGACTTGCCCGCCCGTTCCCTGCATTGTTACTCATTCGAAACCCAAAGCAGTGTTTCATTTTCTGTCTTGCCACAGTTCTTTGATTGTGCTAGCGTGGGTTGACTTTCCGTAGTGAAACCCTGCTAATAATAACTGAACCGAATATGTACCAAAAAAAGGCTCCTTTTAGGCCCTGCAGGTGCTGGAAATAAGAGTCTGGTGTTCCAGAACACCATACCCGAGGGGAGCAAGTGCCCATCTTTTACAGGGAATAAGAGCTGCCGCTTCGCAGGGTACCACGTATGAAGGGGATCGAAGGGCCCTTGGTCTCACAGGGCACTGAGAGAAGAACTCTGGGTTCTCGCAAGGCACCTTGAGAGGGGAACAGATGCCCTGATCCTCATGTGGCCCTGTGTTTGAGGGAAATGCTCATCCTTGCCCTAAAAGGCACAACTTTCTGCTTGGGGAACTGGCTTTCTGTGGCATGGTAGAGAAGTCTCGAGATTCCTAAGCTCTTTGGAGCCCACCCTCTTAAAGAAGCTTTCCATGTTGGGTTTGCAGGGCTTTGTGGGTCTGTGTGCATGAAGAACTCACTCAGTAACAAAGCATTGCAATGAGTGACTATTAAACCCTTCGCTGCGGGGGTTATTTTCCAGCTGTGCTGGGGGGCGCGTACGGCGCCCGCATGCTCATGACGAGCTGAGCTCGTCATGAGTACCGAGCACCATGGCTCATGACGAGCTCAGCTCGTCATGAGCATGGAAAGAGTTAAAACCTGTGGTCCTCACACGGTACCAAGAGTGGGGCGAGCAATTCCTCATGGCCTTACAGGGCCCTGTGTGTATGTCAGAAACTAGTCCTGGTCTTGCAAGTAGGCTGGGCGAAATGGCGTATTTTTATTCAAATGAACTATGCGTAAATTTGTACGTATGCACTATTTGTATAGCTCGAACCCTGCCAAAGGCAGCGAAGCACTGTGCAGGGTCAAAAGAAAGGAAACGGTAAACAAGTGATTTGATAAGTAGCCAGTTTGTGGGCTGTTTACTGTCTCTTCTGTAATTTTTTGCAATTTCGCTTGGGTGATGTCGGCATGACAGTTGTGCGCGCAGTATTGGCTCGTGCACAAAAGTCATGCGATAACTTGCTCAGTGTATTTCCCATCAAAAGGTCACATGTTGAGCGTTGTGCACACAACACTGTCCAGGCGGTTGCCAGTAACATCCAGTTTCACAGTTCCTCCTCAAACCCGTTTGTAGCAATAGAATGCGTAAATTCCCAAAATACGAACATTGCGTAAAATACCGCTTATTCAAATAACTGAGGAGTACACGAGGTCACTAGACTTGTGTAATATTGTAGTGGTTGCTTTAAGTTACTCGTGCGCTTCGCGCGATGTGCACGGATTCAATGTTATGATTTAATTGTACGACCACGCGCAATGTGGTCGCATGCATTATTATTATTTGATTGTACACCCTCGTGCGATGTGCTCGTTTGGTGGTTATCTCCAACGTGTCTATAGTCATCGTTGGGGTTGGCCACTAGAAGGAAGCACCGCACATCGGGTGGAGTTTATCTTTTAAATTTGGAAATAAAAGCCAATTACATCTCTACTAATTTTCCAGTGGATTCTTTATCATAACAAATATGTTTCAGACGAGCCTATTTCAGTGGCCATCCTCGTAGGATCTTGAGCCTCGCTGCCCGCCTGCTTGCTCTTCTAGCAGAGTGCACGGTTAAGGTGTGTGACTTTACGCGAAACAAGAAGCATGCACTGTCCGACCAAGATGGTGTCTGCTCGAGTTAGACCATTCCTGCATGACCTAAGATGTGAATGTCCTGCAACAGGGTGAATGCCTAAAGCATGCTGCAGTTCATGCATTAAAGTGTCATGTGGTCAGTTTTCCTGCAGCAGTGTACAGGATAAGGGAGGGACACGTAGAACATCAGTCTATATGTGAGGTACAGCCAGGAGAAGTATAAGGTGGAGACTAAGGGTGACGCAAAATTCCACTCAGATGTTTTTGCCCACTCCATGTTCCAGCAAAACTCTGCCAACCCCCTCATGGAGTAGTTTTCGTCATGAGCACCGGAGCGCCGTGGCTCATTACGAGCTCAGCTCGTCATGAGCATGGAAGGATTTAAGACCTGTGGTCCTCACACGGTACCAAGTGTGGGGCGAGCAATTCCTCATGGCCTTACGGGGCCCTGTGTGTATGTCAGAAACTAGTCCCGGTCTTGCAAGTAGGCTGGGCGAAATGGCTTATTTTTATTCAAATGAACTATGCGTAAATTTGTACGTATGCACTATTTGTATAGCTCGAACCCTGCCAAAGGCAGCGAAGCACTGTGCAGGGTCAAAAGAAAGGAAACGGTAAACAAGTGATTTGATAAGTAGCCAGTTTGTGGGCTGTTTACTGTCTCTTCTGTAATTTTTCTCAATTTCGCGTGGGTGATGTCGGCATGACCGTTGTGCGCAGAGTATTGGCTCGTGCACAAAAGTCGTGCGATAACTTGCTCAGTGTATTTTCCATCAAAAGGTCACATGTGTCCAGGCGGTTGCCAGTAACATCCAGTTTCACAGTTCCTCCTCAAACCTGTTTGTAGCAATAGAAAGCGTAAATTCCCAAAATAGGAACATTGCGTAAAATACCGCTTATTCAAATAACTGAGGAGTACTCGAGGTCACTAGACTTGTGTAATATGTTTCAGACGAGCCTATTTCAGTGGCCATCCTCGTAGGATCTTGAGCCTCGCTGCCCACCTGCTTGCTCTCCTAGCCGAGTGCACGGTTAAGGTGTGTGACTTTACGCGTAACAAAAAGCATGCACTGTCCGGCCAAGATGGTGTCTGCTCGAGTTAGACCATTCCTGCATGACCTAAGATGGGAATGTCCTGCAACAGGGTGAATGCCTAAAGCCTGCTGCAGTTCATGGATTAAAGTGTCATGTGATTCGTTTTCCTGCAGCAGTGTACAGGATAAGGGAGGGACACGTAGAACATCTGTCTACATGTGAGGTACAGCCAGGAGAAGTATAAGGTGGAGACTAAGGGTGAGAGAAAATTCCACTCAGATGTTTTTGCCCACTCCATGTTCCAGCAAAACTCTGCCAACCCCCTCATGGAGTCGTTTTTCTCCACAAACGTTGGCAAGCAAGCATTTGTGTCCCCCTGCGTGATTTTCAGACACTAGAATGCCTCCTGGTGAGATTTCTCAATGTGGGCGGTTGCGGCAGGTCGCCACCATTCGCGCTGAGAAAGCTGCCGCTCGAACAGACAATCCTCAAGCGGCAGACAGAAGCAGCACCCTCTGGCGCGCCGTGTTGTGCAGTTCACGCTCACTTTACAGCGTGTAACTAGCTTCTGGCACACAAAATCAGCACGAGCAATGCGGCTCGCCAAAATTCCACCTCTCGCGGAACTCCGCAGCATCTGGTGGCGTTTTTATGCAAGTCTGTAGAATTTCATGATGTGAAATTTTGCGAGTTCTGCCCACCCCTATTGGAGACTTAGGTGTTTTAAACACTGGTGGGATTTGCAATCTTTTTGGTTTTCTCTCTGTAATTAATCCATGTTGATTCCCAACACTGATTGCTCATATAGTGGAAAGGTGTTTTTGCAGCGGCCAGGGCAGCTGACTTCGGAGTGGAGGGTTCAGGGTTCGTTCCCGGGCTCTGGCGGCAGCTCAGCAAAGCACCATGTGACTCTGGGCAATAGCTCACTTAATTTCCACAACGGACCTCAGCTCCTTGAGACCCGTAAGGGTGAGTAGTTCACGCTTTACAAATACGGATTTATACACGCTCAGCAGTGTAGGGCCTACCTAGAAGATTGGCTGTAGGTCCTCATCAGAGATTGAGAGGATTTCAAGCCCCGCTCGCACCCATGATGCATTGTCCTTTTACTTCGGACTCCCAAAATGTCACCCAATACGGTCTCGGCCCGACAAAGACCATGGGAGACTCCAGTGGCTCTCTCCCTCCTTCCCTGTGGTCCAGAACCCTGCTTGTTGCCTCCACATCTTCCAGTCACCCTTCACCTTGGTTCAAGGGGTTCTCTGAATGTCACCCTGCTCCTCTAGGTAGATGAGGGCTCTCTCAGCCATGTTACCCAGGAGAAAGCTCTGTCATTCCTAAAAGCCTTTTCCATTAGTCATCTGTTTGGAATGCTTCACAGAGTGAAAATGTGCCCGTCTTTCTCTGTATGGGTTTGTAAGTGTGTCTGCGTGTGTGGGGATGGGGAGAGTGGGTATTTGGAAGCCAGGTTTAATAAAAAAATAAATTAAAAAGGGTTTTAAAGAACGTCTCCTTCACCCCCTGTCCTTGGGGTCACAAGCCCAGTGGAGAGGAATTTGCTTTTAGCTGTGTCTAACATAAAATCCTTTAGTGCTGTCATAAGCGTCCTCAAAACCCCAGCACACAGAGGAATAATGCTCGCTACTTGTGCTTTATAAATGGATCCCTTCCTGCCTGCAGCCCCAGGGGTTTCACATGTCAGGCTTGTTTTTACCCTGCCTGTTTGCGATGTGAATGTGAAGGGATGGGGGTGAATGGCATGAGCCAGGCTTGCCTCTCATTTCCCTGGGGGCTTGAATCGTCTTCCTGTCCTTTCAGGCCTATTTTCGAACAAACCCGCCCTCCCCCCACTGCTTCTGTAATATTTTTTTTCCCTCTTCCACGTCTGAGCTCCCGAATGCGCTGAACTGAGAGCCCAGTGAACCCATAACCATTAAAGAAAAGGTTACTGCTTAAATGAGTCAATTATGTGCTCCCCTGGCTGCTTCAAGGGCCCTCTTAGGATCTGAGGGATGGAGGGGTGTGGACGTGTGCAGAGTGGCTCCTGCCGGGTGGTTGCTGCAGGCAGTGATGTCTGCCAGGTTGTTGTTGTTGCTGCTTAGAGCAGTGTCTGCCTCTGTTTTGTGCTCCAAGAGCAGTCTGTTAGGGTGTTGATGCGTGTAGTGGTGGCTGCCGGCCGTGTTGTTGTTGTAAGTGATTTGTCCTGGGCTGATTCTGCCAAGAGGGATGACTGCCAAGTGATGTTGCTGCAGGGAGTGGTGTCTTCTAGGTTGTTGCTGCAGGTTGTAGGGTCTGCAGGGTTTTTGCTATATAGATGTTCCTGCAGGGAGCGGCTCCTGGCGTGTTGTTGCTGCAGAGAGCATTTCCTGCTGTGTGTTTGCTGGAAGGATCCATTCCTGCCTGGTTGTAGTTGCAGGTAGCGTTGCCTGTCTGGTTGTATTTGCAGGTAGTGGTGGTGCATGCCTGGTTATTGTGCAGAGAGTAGTTCCCGCTAGGCTGTTGCTGCAGAGAGCTGTTCCTGGCAAGTTGTTGCTGCGTGGAGCTTTCTTCCCTGTTTTATGCTGCAGGGCACGTTGTCTGCCAGGTTCTTGCTCCAGGTAGTGCTACCTGACGGGTTGTTGCTGTAGGCAGTGTCCGCTGGTTTGTGTACAGGAGGGATCAATGCATGCACAGTTGTTCTGAAGACAGCAGTTCCTGACAGGTTGTTGGTGCAGAGAGCATTTGGTGGTGGCTTGTTGCTGGAGGGATCAATGCTTGTCTGGTTGTATCTTCAGAGAGCGGTGTCCACCAGGTTGTTGCTGTAAGCGGGGTCCACCGGGTTGTTGCTGTAAGAGGAGTCCACTGCCTGCCGAGTTGTTGCTGCAGGGGTTGGTGCCTGCTGGGTTGTTGTTGCAGCAAAAAGCTGTGTCTGCCTGTCTCTTACTGCAGGGAGTGGTGTCTGCTGGTTTGTCGTTGGGGTGGATCAATGTCTGCAGGTTGTTCCTGCAGGGAGCAGTTCCTAGGGGCTTTTTGCTGCCACTTACTTCCCGTAAACAGTTTAGTCTGCTTTGTAATTAGCAGCACTGACAGTCAAGAAATATTGATCTAGTCAAAGCCTTTGTGATATTAGTTATTTTTCATTTTTTGGAAGAACTCCACAAAGAGAAAGTGCTCAGAGAAAAAAAAAAGTTTGGGTCGCTCTGTCCTTTTTTTACTGTCGCTACGTAGTAGTACATATACAATTATGTTCACCTGCGATCTCGTGCGCCTCTACTTTCATGTGTGTTTAAATTCTGTCTAGTTTTCGTTGCCAAGAACGTTTTTTTCTCTCTCAAAGGGTTGGGGGACAATTTTTTTCTCAGGTGCACACAACAAACCAATTACTGAATATGCCAGGATCCATAAATGAACAGATCCACGCATACAAGAGGGAAGTACAAATCTATAGGCCGATAAATTTCTCGTCTGCGGTTCTAGATTCCACGTCTCATCAAGGAATGAGGTGACATTGATTGTTTTTCTATCTCCAAATTGTGCTCCTTATTTTATTCCAATAGACTACTCTTCTGGTAGGCGTTTGTGATTTTATTCTTAATTCTGACTCCCACCTTCTAGCCTTTTCACATGCTTGTGTATTCTTAAGCCTGACCTCCTCTGGACTGTGCTATTTCCATATTTACGTCCTTGATGTGCCAGAAAATCATCTCAGTTCAGTGTCTCAGAAGCTCTATTTAAACCGTTCATCATCTTATCTTCTGTTTTTTCTTCATATTGCTTTTTCCCCCCCCTAGCAGTGATGTTTAAAAATTGACACAAACAATGTCTCTGATCATGACTTCACAGTTAGTAGCACTGAGCTAATAAAGCCTTTTTTCCCTGATCTTGTTTTATTATTTATCAAATCACTCTCGTTAGCAAATTGTTTGTAATTTTTGTGTTCATTTTGGTAAATCACCCAGACACATCCTGGCTTCTGATAGCACCTCTCTCGCTTGTACTGTACCCAAGTTTGGGCTCAGCAAGGTAGCCTGATTTCCAACTAGCTTTTTAAAAATATATTTTTTCCTCCATTAATGCCTCCCTGATCTCTCCAGCTCCTTTTACCCTTCCTGGTATTTGGGATATCAACCGTTTTGCAAAAAGTAGACCATGATTCAGGGACCCGGAAGTCCTTAAGTCGGCGATGAAGACCGCCTCAGAATTGGCCACTGTGATATCCTCCCTCCATTTTCCAGCACCCTCTTGCTCATTGTGATTGGCATGCTTAAGCCAGTTTGCATACTTAGGCTGCTAAACTTTGATATCCGTAGCTCGATAGTGTCAAAACATTTCCTTTACTTTTAGTAGACCGCAGGCTTCTCTCTTCCTTTATCTAATTCCCAAACGTTGGCCTCCTGCCCTTTCTTAAAGATTTACTGTATTTAATCTTTTCAGTCCCCAAAATGCCCCCATTTCTTCTTCGTAAAGAGCATTTAACCGAGGCTCGCTCGCTCTTCAGCCTTCACCCACGCGAACTCCTGGTAGCATACGCACTTATCAGGCCATTGCCACTACTGTCTCCATAGAGTGCTTGGAGCAGAAGGTACTACTGCCAGATACTTCCTAACCCCCGCTCGCCTCCTAGGCTATCCACCCTCTTGCTGAATTACCTTGTTCATGCTTACTTCAGGCACCTGAATCTGAAATCTCCCACCCGTCCTTGAAATAAACATCTTCACCTCTTGTCTATTTGTGCTTTTGCTTGCCTTTGGATCAAACCCAGATCCTTGTGACTGGGGGTGAATGTTTACATTGTTTTAGCATTCCGTCCATCATTTGTTTCTTTTGCCTTTGGATTTCAGGCATTGATTTCAGAGGAGTGCACTTTTTAGGTCTCGCCTGTCGATGCGCATGCGCATCGAGCAAGCGAGACTATTGCGAGTTATCCACTCTTTATCCACACTGCAAGGAATCGTGGCGATTCCTTGCAGTGCCCGTGACTTTTAAGGTCAATGCGCATGCGCATTGAGCTTATGCGCATGCGCATTGACCTTAAAAGCGCGTGCGCGTGCACGTCCGTCTCCTAACAACACACACACACCCTCTCCCCCGCTCCGCCCCCTCCCGCCGTGTTGCATTTCTCTTTCTCCTCCCCCTCCCCTCTCTTCCTTCCGTCTAACGCCGTGTCGCACCTCTCCCCTCTCCGCCCCCTCCCCGCTCCGCCCCCTCCCCTTCCCTCCGTGTCGCATTTCTCCTCTCCCTTCTCCGCCCCCTCCCCTGCCCGCCGTGTTACGGTGAAAGGCTTGTTTCCTGTGAGCTATCAAGCACCCCTTGCTAACGGCCCACCGTGTACCACGATCATATCCTGTTTTTCAGCAAATAAGCCGGGATCTGTGTACCAGTCTTCCTGAATACGCATTACACACCGCAGACACACAGAACAGAAGGTAACACAAAGTTTGTCCGTGGTCTGTTCCCCCCCCCCCCCCCCCCCCGCGCCTCGCACCAGACTCCCCCGCCGGCTCCCCGGCCGCCTCACACGCCTGCTGGCTTCACTCCCCGCTGCAGGTGGCCCTGCGCACTCTAACCGCCGGCAAATCTACACAACCGCACTAAATAGGCTCACCAATGAGCAATGTACAATATGCAAATTTCATCTTGACATGTACACCCCACTGGCAATGACAGACGTTGTACACCTACTCAGTACATTTGTAAACGCTGCAAATACCTCAAAAACTGTTTAGTGTCGAAATGGTCCTCAATTTTGAATCCTATGCAGTTGCAATGTACACCATAATTACAGCGTGCGTATGGCTCTAGAAACCGGTCTGAAATTTTGAATCAATGACAGAGTAACCTGCAAAACAGTGTTATTATTTGAAGAGCGCAAATCACAATCTCAGACCGTCAATCAAAACAAATTGTAATTAAGTGTGCACGCCACTGTTCTAACACGCTACTCCCAACACTAGTAAGCTACAAAAAGTGTGTTACTGATAAAACGGGTAAGAAAGTGTACTAGTCACTGACCGGATAACCCGCAAAGTAGTGAATGTAGATAGTGTTCACGTCACTGACTCAGACGTTCAGCTAAAACAATATGCAAATAAGTGTGCACATCACTGTTCCAGTGCGCTGCATTAAATACTGCAAACTTTTGCTTTCAAAATGGCTGTGCGCTTTGACGTCATGCATGCACCCCGTCCGAAACACAGCGCTCCTTTGGCACTCCGACACACTGGCATGCTGCTTGGAATCTCCTGATTGTTATGCACGCAAAAAGAAACTCCCACGCGGCAGCGCTGACAGAGATGCGTGTTAGCCGATGAGGTACTATACAGTTTGCGTGGATTTACCCATGTAAACCCGGGGTCTGGGGTATACATTGAGCAGACGTCCGATAATTTGAATACTGCTGATGTCTGCCTCGTATCGCTGTTCCCCTTTTGTTTTCCTGTTGTTGAAGGCTTCGCCTCCCCTACTCCTCCTACTCTCCTCCCACTCTCCTCCCGTCTGTTCCCGCACTCCTCCCCGGCCGCCTCACACGCCTGCTGGCTTCACTCCCCGCTGCAGGCGGCCCTGCGCACTCTAACCGCCGGCAAATCTACACAACCGCACTAAATAGGCTCACCAATGAGCAATGTACAATATGCAAATTTCATCTTGACATGTACACCCCACTGGCAATGACAGACGTTGTACACCTACTCAGTACATTTGTAAACGCTGCAAATACCTCAAAAACTGTTTAGTGTCGAAATGGTCCTCAATTTTGAATCCTATGCAGTTGCAATGTACACCATAATTACAGCGTGCGTATGGCTCTAGAAACCGGTCTGAAATTTTGAATCAATGACAGAGTAACCTGCAAAACAGTGTTATTATTTGAACAACGCTGACATTCTCTCTCTCACACACTAATACACAATCAAGCTAACGTACATATTACACAAACATATACACCGGCACACACTCAGATATACACAAAAACGAATACACACATATATAGCAAATCACGCCCCCAAAGACACAAATAAACAAACAAGTACCCAGACACACACCCAAAGACACACTCACACACGAATACATACACCTACCCTCTACGACACGCAGATACGCACAAACATCCTCACACTGACACACACATATATCGATACACAATCACGCAAACGCAGATGATCTTATTAACAAACACACATGCACTCACACAAAAACACAGACGTACACACATTGCCCTCACACGCTCAAACACAGATATAAACACGCACTTAGATACACACTCAGACACGCACGCTTACACACACACATTCTTACATTTCTGTACCATGCCCCTACCAGACAAGCACACGTATACAGACACACACCACGCAAGTTCACACCCGCCTCTCCCACAATTGCCACTGTTTACGTTCATACATCAGCCGTCACGTAATGTACGTTTCGCCCTTAAAATAAATCAAAATGTACTGAGTGTGATCAAATATAGGAGTCTTCAAACCTAAATGCAGCATAAATGCATAAAGACAGTGAAGCAACACAAAGAGATGTCTGTCAGCTGTCCCCGTCTATCATGGGTTGTGTGTACACACTGTCTAGATAAGTGCACATAACCGATCCGTTATTAATGGTTTCCTATCTCAACAGAGACGCTACTGTTCGTATATGATATATAAGCATCAGTGACGCGCTTCGTGCACGCAGCTTCCGTCCGTCGGTCGCTCCAGCCCTCTGGCTGAGATATTCCTAGAATGTACAACGCATCTGACAGAGCCATGGGAGCCCGGGCCTATGCTGAGGGAGTCTGAGCGGGACAGATCCATCGAGGCTCGAGGGTGAGGGGTGCACGTCCTTCACACGCCCTCGGGTGCGAGGAGGACCGTGGTGCACCCTGGTTACTGGGCCTCCTTATTCTAGGCCCTGTTGTCTGAATTGCAAGAGTGTACTTACATACAAACAAATGGTCACAGCAGTAAGTCCTATTTATTCCTACTAACATGGCAAAGGAACACCATCTTTCTACACATTAGTTATTTCCTTTCTGTATGCAACTTTTCATGAGGAATATGGAATGAAGTGATAGTGTCGAAGTGAACGCACATTTTGGAAGGTGTGAACACTGAGCAATATACACATGTTTATGCGGGCAAGCAGTTAGTCCCTTAATTCATATCGCTCCACACACACACACACTCACCCTCACTCACACTCACCCACCCTCACTCACCCTCACCCTCACTCACCTTCACCCCCACTCACCCTCAACCCCTCACCCTCAACCCCTCACCCTCCCTCACCCTCATTCACCCTCAACCCCTCACCCTCACCCTCACTCACCCTCAACCCCTCACCCTCACTCACCCTCAACCCCTCACCCTCACTCACCCTCACTCACCCTCAACCCCTCACCCTCACTCACCCTCAACCCCTCACCCACTCACCCACACTCACCCTCACTCACACTCACCCACCCTCACTCACCCTCACTCACCCTCACTCACCCTCACTCACCCTCACTCACCCTCACCCTCCCTCACTCACCCTCACCCTCACTCACCCTCAACCCCTCACCCTCACTCACCCTCAACCCCTCACCCCCCCTCAACCCCTCACCCACCCTCAACCCCTCACCCTCAACCCCTCACCCTCAACCCCTCACCCACCCTCACTCACCCTCACCCTCACCCTCAGCCTCACCCTCACTCACCCTCAACCCCTCACCCTCACTCACCCTCAACCTCATGCTAAAGATTTACAAAAAAACCCATTAACAATTCTAAAAGCACTAACTCTAATGCTGCGAGACCTATTGCATTTCTAATGCTTGTTCTCATTCCTCTGCATTACGTCTTCGCTCTTTCTCTAAACCCTGCTGTGCGATTTTTGCCTCCCTGTTGCTTCTGCTTGATGGCTTTTTTTCTACGCTACCCACATCATCTTTGTTCGCCAGTCCAGTAATAGGATAGGTATATTTGTTCACACTTCTGCAGCACCATGCAGGTAGAAGTCCCACACTAGACGTTCCTAACTAAGTATGACTCAGATCTTATGAAGTTGGCCTCCTGAAGTTCACGGCACTGCTTGTGTGAGCAGAGCATGTTGATACTGCGGCTGCAAACTTTCCATTTTGTAATATGGAATTTGTATATGCGCCTGTAACATTTACTGTACTTTATTACAATATTGAAAATAGCGGGGTATTGTAGTGTTTCTCTGAGGTTGTTGGCTGATCTTCTTTTTAGTGGTCCTCCTTCTGGTTGTGGTTGGTGTTCTTCCTTCCTCTAGTGGGGTTTGGTGGTACTATATTTGTTTCGCCCTCCTGTAGGGCTCTGATGGTACTTATTCAGGTGTTTGTTGGTCCTCTTCCTTTCAGTATTCTTTACTGGTCTTCTGCCTGGTAACTTGCAGTCCTCTGCTTGACGGTGGTCCTCCAGCGTGTTGCGTTTATTAGCAGAGCAGCTTTGTCATGAAGATGTATTGTTATGCTCTTATGTTCAGGGAGTTTGTACTGTTGGAGATTGCTTACAAAGGGAATAAAGAGACATGTGTTGGCTGCATCATTGTGAAGACACATGCTGACTATTGGATTGAATTGTACTACCAAGCAATAAAATTTGTTGGAATACCATTCCGGGAAATCTGAATTTGGACTTGAACTTTGAAGTGTGTGCTAATCAGGATTTTGGAACCTTGGAACTTTGCAATATTTTATTAATTATATTGAGTGCTCGGGAGGGTAACTGGCTGTCAGAAAGATGATTGCAAATGGTAGCACCCCTGTCTTGTGGGCAGTATAAAAGCCACCAGGCTTGGGTCTTTTTGACTCATGGGATTAAAGTTGTCTTTTCCAATGGATGTAGTCAGTCTAGCATCGATTTCTTGTTCAGTCAGATGATGAGAATCGCATGAGACTGCTTACTGGGAGAGTGTTGTAGTTCAGTTTGATTACCCCCTTGCTTAGGTGAACTTTACTGACGTCTGTGTTTTGTTGATGTCTGTATTCCATCTTGGGTCAGGTGATGGCTTGTTGGATTTTTTTAACTTTTTTGGGGAGATGTTTGGATCCTTCTCACCGCCTGGTGTTGAGGGCTGGGATGTGTGACCTCACTTTAAGTTAGGAAGGGGGAGGCCCCATGGGCGCTGCTAAGTGACCTAGAAAGACAAAGCAACAGATTGTTAATCATCTGAGTGACTTAACACCCCTTCTCATTGCTAACCCTGAGGTGCACGCAGTACACCTTACACATGTGCACAAGGCTAATTTACATAGCACAAACTCAGTGGGTCTCACCCTCTACTCCATTAAGAGTTAGTGGGCCCTTGTAAATTGCTCTTTCATTATTTTTATTTTTTTATTTTTGTTATTCATCAGCAGTGGGGCACTTTACAAGGAAAGCTGCGCAATGCCCAATTTTTTAATCCGCATTTATTGTATGAAAAAGATATCATTTGGGCATACTGTTGGTGGACAAATGAGTGTTGAGTGTTTTTACGTTACAAACTCATCTCAATTTTTAAAGCACTAAATAAGGTGGCTAGAATCTTCTTCTTTTTTTTATTATTTCTATTTTTGTTGTTTTTGTTGTTGTTTTTTCAAGTGACCAGGACTAATCCCCAGGTCTCTAGCGCCCGAATGAAAGAAGGTGCGCCTGTAGCTTCCTTTTGCCGTTGCAGACTGCAGGGCCCATGCAGCTGCTTGGGTAATTGATAGGGAAAGGGCAGGCCAGCTCTGCTATCTCAGGTCCCAGCTGGGTTCAGAGGCCTGGCCTGTCCCGCCGCGCCACGTGCCTGACCTCCTGATGGCGCGCCATCTGCTGCGACCCTGTGATGCCCAGATACCGCCTCTCGCATTTCTCTCACCGCGGCCTCTGCAATTACCAGGAGGCTGGGGGAGAGCGTGGTTGTGAAAGGTTGTTTTTGAACGGGTACCGCGGAGGCCTGCGGTTTTGCCGCTCTTCCCCCGCCGGCGGTGCTCACAGTACCACCCAGCTGGAAAAAGATGCTCTCTTTTGTGGCGCGCTGCCCGCGTGGGCCCAAGAAAAGGCGTCCTGAACACTCTGTTCCTGTTCGAAATGACGGTAAATTGCAGATCCAATCGCGCGCACATGCCTTCCCCCGAGCTCCCCTCCGGTGCGGCCGCCCTGCAGGAGCCGGCTCTGACAGGGCCTCGCCGCCTGATAAGTGGCTTTATGAATTGGAGGCTGCCTTCGGATTACGGGCCCCCGATCCATCCCCTCCTGGAGAGACGGTGTTCGTCTGCTGATTTCTGCCCCGGCTGGGCTGTCAAGATGCTGAGATAATGTCTCTCGGCCTGGCCTGGTATTCCAGGCTATTACTGCCTGCGGAGCGCCTCGGTGCACGCGCTTGTTTGTGAGAAATGGCAAAGCCGAGAGATGTGAAGTACCCCATCTATACCGCTCTTAGCCCCTAATTGTATTTTTAGGTCGAGCCTTTACCATTCCGCAGGAATGGGAAATGGGGAGAATTCAAGTCGGCTATTTTCTCGTCAAACCAAAGGGCTTTCAGCCACGGTTTTCTTGCAGTGCCCGTGAACCACGTGATAACATGCACGCGCATTCAGGGCCAGCCAGCCCAGCACATCAAAGGGCTTCTCCTCCCCTAATTATTCATGGCCGGCCGCAGGCCGGCCGTACTTTCAGTTTCCCCAGAACGGCTAATTAGGGGAGGAGAAGCCCTTTGATGTGCTTCACACCAATGCGCCTCAGTCATTCCTCTTCTTTGTATTTGCTTCCAGACTCTGATCTGCTCATGTGCACAAGACGCTTTACACATTACACTCATCTGCCTGAAGTGGGAGTTTTAAACAAGCAAAGCTGGTCCTTCTGTACTTGCAGTTTCACTTCTAATGTGTGTTGTTATTTATCATGATTTTTAGCTGAGGTGTATCACGCTTGTTCATGAGTTTGATCTCTTCATACTGTCAAATGTTTTCTAAGTTGTTTTTGATTGTCTTACCACTGGAGGTCTCCCTGTGCTACATTTAGCCTCTGACACATGCAACGCCACTCAACCACGCAACGCCACTCAACCACGCAACACCACTCAACCACGCAACGCCACTCAACCACGCAACGCCACGCAACTACGCAACGCCACGCAACTACGCAACGCCACGCAACTACGCAACGCCACGCAACTACGCAACGCCACGCAACTACGCAACGCCACTCAACTACGCAACGCCACTCAACTACGCAACGCCACTCAACTACGCAACGCTGCGCAACTACGCAACGCCGCAACGCCACGCAACTACGCAACGCCACGCAACTACGCAACGCCACGCAACTACGCAACGCCACTCACACATGCAACGCCACGCAACTACGCAACGCCACGCAACTACGCAACGCCACGCAACTACGCAACGCCACTAAACTACGCAACGCCACTAAACTACGCAACGCCACTAAACTACGCAACGCCACTAAACTACGCAACGCCACTAAACTACCCAACGCCACTCACACATGCAACGCCACTCACACATGCAATGCCACTCAACTACGCAACGCCACTCAACTACGCAACGCCACTCAACTACGCAACGCCACTCAACTACGCAACGCCACTCAACTACTCAACGCCACTAAACTACGCAACGCCACTAAACTACGCAACGCCACTAAACTACGCAACGCCACTAAACTACGCAACGCCACTCAACTACGCAACGCCACTCAACTACGCAACGCCACTCAACTACGCAACGCCACTCGACTACGCAACGCCACTCAACTACGCAACGCCACTCAACTACGCAACGCCACTCAACTACGCAACGCCACTAAACTACGCAACGCCACTAAACTACGCAACGCCACTAGACTACCCAACGCCACTCACACATGCAACGCCACTCACACATGCAATGCCACTCAACTACGCAACGCCACTCAACTACGCAACGCCACTCAACTACGCAACGCCACTAAACTACGCAACGCCACTAAACTACGCAACGCCACTAAACTACGCAACGCCACTCAACTACGCAACGCCACTCAACTACGCAACGCCACTCAACTACGCAACGCCACTCAACTACGCAACGCCACTCAACTACGCAACGCCACTCAACTACGCAACGCCACTAAACTACGCAACGCCACTCACACATGCAACGCCACTCAACTACGCAACGCCACTCAACTACGCAACGCCACTCAACTACGCAACGCCACTCAACTACGCAACGCCACTCAACTACGCAACGCCACTCAACTACGCAACGCCACTAAACTACGCAACGCCACTAAACTACGCAACGCCACTAAACTACGCAACGCCACTCACACATGCAACGCCACTCACACATGCAACGCCACTCAACTACGCAACGCCACTCAACTACGCAACGCCACTCAACTACGCAACGCCACTCAACTACGCAACGCCACTCACACATGCAACGCCACTCACACATGCAACGCCACTCAACTACGCAACGCCACTAAACTACGCAACGCCACTCAACTACGCAACGCCACTCAACTACGCAACGCCACTCAACTACGCAACGCCACTCAACTACGCAACGCCACTCAACTACGCAACGCCACTCAACTACGCAACGCCACTCAACTACGCAACGCCACTCAACTACGCAACGCCACTAAACTACGCAACGCCACTCACACATGCAACGCCACTCAACTACGCAACGCCACTCAACTACGCAACGCCACTCAACTACGCAACGCCACTAAACTACGCAACGCCACTCACACATGCAACGCCACTCACACATGCAACGCCACTCAACTACGCAACGCCACTCAACTACGCAACGCCACTCAACTACGCAACGCCACTCACACATGCAACGCCACTCAACTACGCAACGCCACTAAACTACGCAACGCCACTAAACTACGCAACGCCACTAAACTACGCAACGCCACTCACACATGCAACGCCACTCAACTACGCAATGCCACTCAACTACGCAACGCCACTCAACTACGCAACGCCACTCAACTACGCAACGCCACTCAACTACGCAACGCCACTCAACTACGCAACGCCACTCAACTACGCAACGCCACTCAACTACGCAACGCCACTCAACTACGCAACGCCACTCAACTACGCAACGCCACTCAACTACGCAACGCCACTCAACTACGCAACGCCACTCAACTACGCAACGCCACTAAACTACGCAACGCCACTCACACATGCAACGCCACTCACACATGCAACGCCACTCACACATGCAACGCCACTAAACTACGCAACGCCACTAAACTACGCAACGCCACTAAACTACGCAACGCCACTCACACATGCAACGCCACTCAACTACGCAACGCCACTCAACTACGCAACGCCACTCAACTACGCAACGCCACTCACACATGCAACGCCACTCAACTACGCAACGCCACTAAACTACGCAACGCCACTAAACTACGCAACGCCACTAAACTACGCAACGCCACTCACACATGCAACGCCACTCAACTACGCAATGCCACTCAACTACGCAACGCCACTCAACTACGCAACGCCACTCAACTACGCAACGCCACTCAACTACGCAACGCCACTCAACTACGCAACGCCACTCAACTACGCAACGCCACTCAACTACGCAACGCCACTAAACTACGCAACGCCACTCACACATGCAACGCCACTCACACATGCAACGCCACTCACACATGCAACGCCACTCAACTACGCAACGCCACTCAACTACGCAACGCCACTCAACTACGCAACGCCACTCAACTACGCAACGCCACTCACACATGCAACGCCACTCAACTACGCAACGCCACTCAACTACGCAACGCCACTAAACTACGCAACGCCACTAAACTACGCAACGCCACTAAACTACGCAACGCCACTAAACTACGCAACGCCACTCACACATGCAACGCCACTCAACTACGCAACGCCACTCAACTACGCAACGCCACTCAACTACGCAACGCCACTCAACTACGCAACGCCACTCAACTACGCAACGCCACTCAACTACGCAACGCCACTCAACTACGCAACGCCACTCAACTACGCAACGCCACTCAACTACGCAACGCCACTCAACTACGCAACGCCACTAAACTACGCAACGCCACTAAACTACGCAACGCCACTCACACATGCAACGCCACTCAACTACGCAACGCCACTCAACTACGCAACGCCACTCAACTACGCAACGCCACTCAACTACGCAACGCCACTCAACTACGCAACACCACTCAACTACGCAACGCCACTAAACTACGCAACGCCACTAAACTACGCAACGCCACTCACACATGCAACGCCACTCACACATGCAACGCCACTCACACATGCAACGCCACTCACACACGCAACGCCACTCACACACGCAACGCCACTCACACACGCAACGCCACTCACACACGCAACGCCACTCACACACGCAACGCCACTCACACACGCAACGCCACTCACACACGCAACGCCACTCACACACACAACGCCACTCACACACACAACGCCACTCACACACGAAAAACCACTCACGTTGCCAATAGGTCTCGCAGTACGACAGTTGGAGCCATTACAATTGCAAATAACAATGCCTTTCACTTTGGTTATCATTTTAAATACATAAAGGGCTTTGTCATTTACAAAACCAATAGCTCCAACTTTCCTACTGCGAGACCTATTGGCAACGCCAGTGCTTGTTTAAAGTATTTGTTTCTCGGGGCCTTTATGGAAGCCATGTTTTTAAGCACTCCCAGATGTCTGTCGAGTAATCTCCGTGCCCTCGGATCAGAGATAAACTAGTTGTTTCACCTGCCTACTGGGCTTGTACCATCTACTGTACAGCTTTTTATCCTCAGTTGTATATTTTTTTTTATTTTCTACTGTGTTTTTTTGTTGTGAGGGTCCACGTATGGGTGCCATGCTCGTACGCACTTGCGGATGACCCTTAAGTAAGTGCGCTACCCACAGAACAGAGATCTGATAGGTTCTTCTGAGTTTGCATCTTCTGTACAGCTTTTGTCCTCAATTGTGGCTTTATGCGATTTTTGTTCCATGGTGGCCTGCTTAGGGATCAAATGGTCTAATATACTTGCGGATGACGCTCAAGTAAAGATCGCACCCACGGAGAACGGAATCCATATTGCAGAATGGAAGGTTTGCAACAGAAGTATGAATATGATCTGCACACACAAGCAACGTCATAAGATCGGAGTCAAACTCTGGAATGTCCCAGTGGGAGGCGGGCTAATACCTGCAGCAGATGCATAGACAAGTATTTTTTCTTTTGTCTGTGGACTTTGCACCCTCTTGTATACAGTTTTTATCACCAAATATGTTTTAAAAATATATGTTTTTGTTCTGTTAGGAAAGCCGTGCCCTTACGCTGTTGTGAATGACTATAGTTACCACGATGCCCTCGAGTCCTATAAATCTGGTTCTATCTCCTGCGTATCCCTTTTTATAGATCTCTTATCCACTAGGACACCCTAGGGCACCATGGTTGCGACAGTCATTCACAACAGCATAAGGGCATGACTTTCCAACGTAGGCCTTAGAAGAACAGAAATATTTTTGTTAACTTTTTTGGTGATAAAAACTGTATAGAAGGGGGTATAAAGTCCACAGACAGAAGGGAAAAAAACAGAAGATGATGTATACTTGTTCATGCTTGTGCTCCACTGTTCAGGTAGTAGCCCGCCTCCCACTGGGACATTTTCGAGTTTGATTAGGATCCAATGATGTTGCTTCCGTGTGTAGATCATGTTGATACGTCTGTTGCAAATCTTCCATTCTTCAAAATGGAATCTGTGGGGTCCGTTGTTACTTGAGTAGTTTCTTAGATATTTATGTTCTGCAAGGGCCTATGTACGGAAGTCATGCTCTTACCCACTTGCGAATGACTGTTGTAACCACGGTACCTCCTGAATTAACCCTTTGGGCTCGGACGGAATTCCCCCGCCGTGCAGTCGAATTCCACGCTTGCAAAAGTCGTCCGACGCACATGCCCACCGTGACGTCCGACTGCAGGGGGCTGACCGATGCATGCAAAGGGTTAAAGTGGATCTGGCTGTATCTCCTACGTGCTGTACTCCCCTTTATAGCTAGAACCTGCTACAGTGCATGCGTTACATGCACTCTCACTTGCTAGCGTACACGTTTGTTTACAATAAAGGGCTTAGAACCCTTCAGTTGCTGACTATTTTTAGGCTTCAGTGTCACTCTTCTTTGTAGTGTCACTTCATTACTTTCTGTGGCGCATGGACCAAGCACAGATTGATTCAACTTAATCAGTGTCCGTTTGCTGCTCCAGATATGACTGAGGTACTTTTTCATCCCCCTATCACCTCACTCTGGTTCTCCCGCCCTCCGTACCTCCTTTGTTTTGTTTTAACTCTGCTGCTATGCAACATGTCTTAAAAGCATTGACAAAGCCAATAGACCTCGCACAGGCAAGACCCAATGGCTTTGCCTATGTTTGTTATAGTTCTTTTGCCTCCAGTTCTGTTCTTTGGGTATTCATTTTCTGCATGGACCTTCGTACGGAAGCCATGCTTTTTTACGTTTCCTTGTGACTGCTGTGCAACTGTGGTGCTGCCCCTCTTCACCCCGATCAAAGTCCAGGGTGCCAACCACAAAACCACAAGTGTTCCGCCTTGTTTCTGTGCAGGATGCAAGGGTGGTTGTAGCTGTACAGCGCATGTTTTAAAGAAACCTGTTGCAGACCTGCCAACTTCAGAATTCTTTTCACTGTGTGAGGAGGGGACTGGGCTTAGTGCTGAACACAGCAAGAGAAACTTATAAATTCACAGTCCTGCCCCCACACACACTCCCCTCCAGCTCCTGCAGGAAAAGAAATCAAACTCTTGAGGTTGCCACCAATGTGCTGGAGAGGTTTTCCACCTTGTAGTGGTGGAGTGGAGAAGTGTGGCTCACTGGTTAGAGGAGGCAGACCTGGAAGCAGAGGTCAGCCCGGGACCAGGGTTCAATTCCCGGCTCGGCGGGGTCTTGAGTCCTAAAATGTCCATGGACACGACCATTCTCGCTCCGGTGCCTACTCGATTCACGGGTTCACACTCTGCGACTCTGGGCAATAGCTTGCTTAATCTCCACAACTGCCCCTCACGGCAGGATGCCTGGCTTTCACCTTGCGGATACCCTGCCGGGGTTATCTCGCAGGGGAATACCAGGCCGTGTTCCCTAAGCAAGCGCTTAGAGACCAGTTGGTGATTTGCGCTATATAAATTCCTGTACATTTACATTTACATTTACAATGGACATCGGCTGAGCGGATTCACCAAACAATTAGCTGGAACCCTGCTTCGTTGCAAGACTTTCCAGCTAATTGTGTGCCCACCGAGCGATATCGGCTCGTTGCCGTGTGAAAGGAGTCAATATTGTGTGACCCACAGTGGCACCGTGTGAGCTGGCAGGTCTGCCGTTGCTATGTTTGGCTGCAGATAATGAGAGCTGAGCTGCTGCAGCCTGCCGCTAAATGCCTGCTCAGATGCCACCTACACTTTATTTACCCGCATAATAAAGTCGCACCCTATGCCCATGACTTTCCTGTGCTTTTAATGGGCAATGATGCCCTTGCACACCGCTTTTTTTCCTATTATTTCCTGATGCCAGGGCTGTACAGTGATAGCTTTTGTTTTTCAAGTGGGTGTAGAGTGGCGGGCACTGCTGACATTTTGGAAGTGTTTATTGCACACTTCCATACTCTCCCTTTTACAAAGAAGTTTATTTTTAACCACACAAATAGTTGCTGTTTCATAATTCCCTCCCCCTGTTTCTTTCTAGAGCATGTCTCATCCCTGATCCCTATTTCTCACTCCACCCAACTCTCCTCCATCCTTCGTGCCCTCTTATTACCACGCCTATTATGTGCATTTGTAAAGCACACTATCACATGCGAGGGTACCCTTACGCTGAGCAGGCGTGTGTGCATAATCCTGCCAATGGCAGGTTGGTTAACTGAAAATGCAGCACTTCAGTTTCTTGCAGACTTCAAGAAGAGGGGAGGAGGAGGGGCTCTGATGTGGAGTGGGAGGTTGTTCCACGCTTTAGAATCGATGTAAGAAAATTCCTGTCCTCCTGACCTGTTCTACATATGCATAGGACGTGTGCGATTAGGAGTCATGCAAAGCAGAGGTGACTGGGTGGTTGGTGGAAGGAGATGCTACTGTTCAGGTAGGTGGGGCCTTAGTTGTGTAGTGCTTGAACTCCTTCCTTCCACTTTTTGCCATTGGCACTTAAACTCGTATTTGGGCCGCATAAGCCCAATGCTTGTTATGTTGTTATTTAGTTGAACAACACACTGCTGTCATAAGTCTTACTGTTCCTAGCATGGAATATGCAGGAATAAAACCAGTTACTTTGGTGCAAAGGGCTGCTTTTTATGTTTTTCCTGAAGTTTATGTTCCTGGAAATAGAGATTGCTCCAAGTAGCAAGAACGTAGAAAGCTTGGCCATCCAAATCGTCATTGTTGATGCTGAAAGCCAGCACCCCTCCGAACAAGAAAGTGTAGTGCCATAAATGTCTTGTTGAGGACCTTAAATTCAATCCGAGCGTCATTAACCAACCAGTCACTTGTCACCACCAAGCGCACATAGACATCACTTACGTAGTTTTTAAGAGAAGGGAATTTCCATGGAGCAGGCTACATCTCAAGATAGTGCAAACCACAGCCATCTATCTTTTTAGGGGTGGCATGGCTTAATTGGAGGCAAGTCCTTGATCACATGACCAGGCCTCTGTGAAAGTACTGACCTGAGATCTTTAATCAAGAGGCTTTATTCAATCCTCAACCCTAGAATTCTGACCTTCTTGGCAGACTTACAGCATACATAGTAGAAACAAACAAAAAAGCAAACCTGGTGTAATTTCTCAAAGAAACCACTCGGTGCTTGAAGATCTTGAACATAATGTGCTTTATTACATTATTTGACAAGGGAGTTGCGGGATTAGGTGAGGCATGGGATGGTTGTTCCAACAATCTCCAACCACTACTTATCCCAGGGCTGCCTACTCTTGCTGTTCCAACAACCTCCAACCACTACTTATCCCAGGGCTGCCTACTCTCGCTGTTTCATCTGTGTTTGTATGGCACTGCCGCCACCAACCCAGTGGTTTCTTTAGAGGTGTGTTGGTGGGTGATTTTGTGGTTGCTTGTTTGATTGAGCTGGTAGATTCACTAAGTAGTGCAGGGAGGGCAGCATCCCGGAGCTAAATATACGTTTTCTTGTCCAACCCTTCATCTGGTGAGGGTTTTGTTTATAATTTAGTGTGTGGAAAGGAAGGTCTTCTGTTTGTTACAGAGCTCCTTGGCCCTGATTACAGGTTGCATGCCTTAATGGTAGTTAAAATGCTGGTGGGTTTCCTGCAGAAGCCAATAAGAACTGAAAGGTTATAGGCACATTTCCCTATTCTGTTCTTTCTCGTACCTTACCTGCAACCCCATGGGTAGAATGGTGGGCTGTGCTTAGACACGTCATGTTATGATTTTTTTGTTGTGTTTTCTGTTGCACTAAATTTACACCCGGAAGTGTGTGTCCAAGACCTGGATCCTCTTTCTTTTAAGTATGCATGTACATGCTATTCATTGTGATTCCCTGGTTTTTTTTTAGCATTGAGTTTTCAATTCTTTCCTAAACTGTGGCAACGTTTGGCTAGTCCTGATGGCTACGGCGATGATGTTTGAGATCCTGGGTGCATAGATGGAAAAGGCCTGCTGTTATTTAGTTGCAAAGTATGCACCTCCTTCGGAAATTATACGCCCACAACTCCATATTTATTGGGAACCAAATACCCCATTGTAGCACTTGACTCTCTCAAGGTTCCACGCAAATAACTTAAGCCCTGTCTTGGTTGGGTTGAACTTCAGGCCTGGATGATGTGCAAGCAGTGTTTGAAGTGTTGTATGTCAGAAGCCCAGGAGGCTTTCAAGCTGAGTTGTGTTAACGGGCACCCATCACCAGGAATGCTCACTTGTTGTGTGGATTGAACGCTGCTAGCGCTGCATGGCAACCTATCTTCAAGGTGCTATGGGGGAAACGACAAAGGAAGGGGCCTTTGAGGTGCTTTTAGCACGAGGCGCAAGGTGGTGTCCTGGCAGATCCTCTTAAGTGCCAGTATTTGAGTACCACATCATTGTGATGCAGTCAGACCTCTGTTTTAGTTCTGCAGTAGCAGACGACTCCCAGGGCCATCTTGTTTTGAGAAAAATTGCTTGGACCTTCTTAGTTTGTTGATAAAGTCATGATCTGTGTCACTATCGGTCGTGGGGCAGGTCCAGGCTTGGATGTATTGGTGGTGCAGTATTTGTCAGTAGTGGGTCCTTGGCAAGTACGGCTGTCAATAAGTACGGGGCTGCAGCTGATGAGTATGGTGTTGCATTGGCAATGTTAACGTTGTACTGGGACTGCAGCGGGTCAGCGCTGGAATACGGCGCAGTCTGTCCTAGTACTGAGAGTGAGTAGGGTGCAGTAGTAAGCCTGCGGCCGGTCTGTACTGATGCACTGCCAGACCAATTGTTACCCTACTTCTTGTCATGTAAAGCGCTCTGATACCCACTAGGGTCATGTAAAGCGCTATTCAAAACTTTATAACTAAATACTATGGCTGCAGCAGGGCTGTATTGATGAACTGGCAGTGTTTGTAAGTACTGTGGCTGCAGAGGGTCAGGGCTGTGGTGCTGTGCAGTCTGTCTGGTACTGGGGCTGAGCGGGTTAGTACTGATGCTTCGGAAAGCTGCCTGTAGCAGGTCAGTACTGATGCACTGACCGTATTTGTAAGTACAATAACTGCAGCG
Organism: Lissotriton vulgaris; assembly: GCF_964263255.1. Taxonomy (NCBI): domain Eukaryota; kingdom Metazoa; phylum Chordata; class Amphibia; order Caudata; family Salamandridae; genus Lissotriton; species Lissotriton vulgaris. The sequence goes on along the minus strand of NC_141700.1, from coordinate 676,854,039 downwards.
GTTCAGGGCTGAGATGCAGTGCTGTCTGACTAGTACTGGGGTTGAGGAGGTCAGTACTGATGTTGAGAGAGAGAGAGCTGCCTGCAGCAGGTCAGTGCTTTAAATGGGCCGCTAAGGAGTACCGGCACTTTTTTATTTTGAGTGGGAGAGTACCGGCACTTCTCAAGACCAGCTTAATACTTTTAATTGAAGAGTACCGGCACTTCTCAGAAACAAGCAGGCACTTGTTATTTTCACATTGCAAGTGTCAGTACTGATGCACTGACAGTATTTGTAAGTACAATAACTGCAGCGGCTCAGGGCTGAGATGCAGTGCTGTCTGTCTAGTACTGGGGCTGAGGAGGTCAGTACTGATGGAGAGAGAGAGATGCAGAGAGAGAGATGCCTGCAGCAGGTCAGTGCTTTAAATGGGCCGGTATGGAGTACCGGCACTTTTTTATTTTGAGTGGGAGAGTACCGGCACTTCTCAAGACAGGCTTAATAGTTTTAATTGAAGAGTACCGGCACTTCTCAGAAACAAGCAGGCACTTAATATTTTCACATTGCAAGTGTCAGTACTGATGCACTGACAGTGTTGTCTACGTCATTACAGGGGCTACAGCAGGTCAGGCCTCGGCGCCGCGTCGTACCCACCCGTGCCAGTCCTGTAGGGTGCTGGCAGTGCTGTGTGTGGCAAAGGCGGGCCCCGTTCCACGAGTCTGGTGTCCAGGCCACAGGCAGCGTGCTTCCTGCCTGCCAACATCAACAGTGCTTCCGAGTGTGTGTGTGTTTTGGACCCGCCCGGAGCCGAGGAATTCACAAGTTTCACCTCCACAAGTTCAGGCCCGCAGCGGCAGACTGGGAGGTGTGCCGGGAGGAGGCTGGCGAGGGATCCGACGGTGCCTGGCCTCTCTGCTGGAACCCGCCCTTGACCCCTGGGGATAGCGCCTCTCGGCCCTCCGCTCGATGCCTGGGGAGCTCCGCGGCCCTGCTCTCTTCACTGCAGGGTTTGCCTGGCCTGTTAGTTTGTTCCCCTTTAACTCATGTCACATTCCGCCCCCTCACCCAGGGCCTCCCCAACGCATGAGGAAGTGTGAGTATAAACTCAGCGCCTCCTGAGCACATCTCCCGGACACGCTTTGGTCTTTTTTTTTCCTTCAACTTATTTACAGTTTTTCTCGGATGCCTCTTTTTTTGTGTGTTGTGGGCGGTCTCTGCGGCCAGCTGCGCGAGATTCTGTTTTAATATTTGCACGAACTTCTACAAAATCATTTGACCCTACCGTTTGCTGCCTTCTTCGTGTTTAAATGATGTTGATTTTAGCGCCTTAATAAGGCCTCTTTGCGCTCTGTTTCTTAGTGACTGCCCTTCCGAATACTGGGGCTCAGTTGTACAGTATTAACTGGATTGTCTTATGGCACTCGCGGTGACCTTTGGCCTGCAGGATTCCTGCTGCTTTCAGCAGCGGGTGCATTAACCCACTTACACCTCTTTTACACATTTCGGCAAGCTAATATCGTGCAAAGAGGGTAGCCCCATTACTGAGGCTCTGAATTCTTTTATTTTTTGGGTAGTCGTGGGGCAGTAAGGTAATACAATACCACGCACCATTTTCTCTATGTATCCTCAAATAAAAATGTGTCTGCCTTTTTTTTTTGTTTTGGTTGTTTTTCACGTTCTACAGAAAGCAGCTCAAACACTATAACATTTACCATGATACGTCACATACAAATGACCCAACAAAAAAACATTGGACAGAAAGAACTCTTAACACCCAACACTATGTCGTCAGTCTGAGCTCATGCCAAGAAAAGCTACATGAATGCATCAAAGCAGTTCTGACATCCACCCAACACTGAGACTAAAAACACTTGGCGTAAACAAAAGCCACACAGCGACACCGAACAGAAAACATTAGCTAGAGTATATACCTATTGCCGTATAGACTGCTTTCGCTGAGCCCAGCTGCACGTGCCCCCAGCCAAAAGCCACCTGCATACAACAGAACACATGTGGGAAAGTGCACCCTACACAATCACACACACATTCACTCTCTTCTGCACTGCTCTCTAGGGCATTCATGCTGGATTCTCGCTGTATAATCTATTTATCTATCTATCTATCTATCTATCTATCTATCTATCTCGTCTTCGACATCACGGACAGACAGATCTCCCACACTACTTGAGCACCACACACAAGTGTACCCAAGCTCACTCTTCACACAACACGTCAAACCACTCTCATCTACCCAGGAGTGTGCATATCTGCTGACTTTAAAAATGTAAGGAATCGACAAAGCCTTTACCCTCTCCTGTAGCACGACCAATCATACACCCACAATCCAGCCAATGAAAAGTGAGCTACCAAACAGAGTATAACACACAGCAGTGGTTCTTAACTTGTGGTTGTGGGACCGCTGTGGGTCCGCGAGCGTACTCCAGGTGGTCTGCGACAGTTTAGAAATGAAATAATAACAGATTAATGAATGTAGATAAGTGAAGTAAAATTGATAATTTTAAAACGTTCTGTAAATGTGAAGGAATTTGAAAATGGAGGCTAAAAATTAAGATTGTATCCTCAGATCGATTTGTGGCAGCAGTGCAAGTGCATCGGACGGAATATAGTTTGGATGAGGAGTGGCCTCGATTGAATTTGGAGAAGCTACAACCTTTCTAGTACATTTTTTTTAATATAATAGTGAATGAAAATATTTCATCATTTGTGTACTTGCTTGATGTTTGTTTTTGTATTTTTTGCATATTGTTTTGCGGTTTACATCATCGAAAATGCTTAGGCAGCTTCTCGTAATGACTCAGTGGAGATCCCCGAATTCCAGTAAAGGTTCAAAAAGGGGGTCCCTGGGTTCCAGTAATGATTAAGTGGGGGTCCACAGAAGTAAGGTTAATATCCATTGCCATAAAGAACACAATACCCTCCATTCTCACAAGCAAAATCTCGATTTTTGGACTAGTGCTTGGAAGCATTCCGGACGTCGACCTTTAATCTGACAAAAGTTCTATGAAAACAATCAATCGGGGAATTGTGAAGGCGTGCTTCTCACCGGTGGTGGTCTCAAGGCGCTGAGGGTGTGGGGGGGAGTAAGCAGCTCCGTTCATTCGAAGAGCCAGGCCTTGAGGGTCTTCCTGAAGATGTTCGGAGAGAGTCTGATGTCGATCGGGAGCTCGTTCTTTTGGCTGCGATGTAGGAGAAGGCTCTTCCGCTCGTTCTCGGTCTGCGGATGTGCGGGGTTTAGGCGACAGCGGCAGATTGGAGGTTTCTCTTGGGTACGTGGAAGGAGAGTCTTCTCGTTGAGGTATTGTGTTTCGGAGATGTGGAGGTTTTTGAAGGCGTGGGTGAGTATCTTGAATTTTAAATTCTTCTCGATGGGGAGCCAGTGGAGGTCTTGCAGGTATTTGGTGATGTGTTCTTTTCGAGGGATGATGAGGACGAGTATAGCTTCGGTGTTCTGTATGGTCTGGAGTTTGCGGAGCAGAGACTTGTTGATTCCGGCATAGATGGTGTTTCCGTAGTCCAGTTTGCTGGTTATGAGTGAGTGGGTGACTGTTTTTATTGATTTAGGGGTGATCCATTTGTAGGTCATGCGGAGGGTGTTGAAGCAGGTGGAAGCAACAGCCTTGACCTGTCGGGTCATGGAGAGGGAGGAGTCTAGTACAATGCTGAAGTTCCAGGCCTGGTCCGTGGGGGTGGGCGGGCTGCCGAGGGAGGTGGGCCACCAGGTGTTGTCCCAAGCGGCGGGGGAGAGGACGAGGACCTCTCTCGTCTTCTCTGAGTTGAGCTTAAGGCTGCTGCTGCTCATAAAGGATGCGACTTCCTGTGGTACAGAAAAGGCACTATATAGTGATCATTAAGAAAACAATGGTGTTGTGGCTCTGTGGGAGAAACAAAATGCGAAAAGGAATGAATTGGTGGTGGCACATCAGTAAAATGTGTATATTTTAAACTGTGTTTCTTAGTTGGAGAATCTGCAATCCTGAAAGTTAAAGCTGGCTGACCCATACACAAAGTACATGCCTATAAGGGGGAAATGTAATTCTGCACACATTGCTTTAAATGGGCAGATACTGTCAGGAACAGAGTACCTGCACTTCATACATTTGAAATGAAAAGTATCTGCCCTTCTCAGCACTGCTGCAATACATTTAATGGACAGTAGCGTAATAGCCCCTGCGGTGCCACAGGATCTGAGCTCCAGGGGGCCCCCCTGCCAGGCACTGTTCACAGACAGGCCTGAGGACTCCTGACTGGGTCCGGAGGGCTGCCCTCCATGCACTTTGGCCCCTTGAGGTTTGTTACGCCAATGTTAATGGGAGCGTAACAGCACTTCTCAGCACTGCTCCAATACATTTAATAGGAGAGGGCCTGCACTTCTCAGCACTGCTGCAATACATGTAATGGGAGGGTACCCGCACTTCTCGGCACTACTGCAATGCATTTAATAGGAGAGGGCCTGCACTTCTCAGCACTGCTGTAATACATTTAATAGGGGAGTGCCTGCACTTCTCTGCATGAAACAGGTACTCTAAATAGTGAGTATCTTACATTAAAAGCACTGTCCACACAAGCAAACATGGCTTTAAGTTGGGGTTCGGCCGAGTGTCCCCAGCAGTATCAGCCTTCCAGAAAACCTGCCTTGGCAAATCTACCAGGGCGTCTCTAAAACCTCAAGCCAGGTGTGAGGCTTGCACGGTCCAGATTTCTTTACGTACCTTAATTGTAGTTTTGTGGTTCCTATTCTTAAGAAGAAAAAAATATATACAGGTACCAGAATGCAACAGATAAAGAACACCAGTGCTGCCTATGGGACGAGGTATATGGTTCCTAGAAGTTGAAGTTAGCCTCTGCACTGAAAATTCAAAAGACAGATTAATACAAATGCTACCCAATCCTTTTGAGGTCAAGGGGGGAGGGGCTGGGCGATCGTGGGGGGAGAGGGAGGTTCTCATCCTGAAACACTGTCACCCCCGTCTGTCTCTTCACAAGGCAGGGGGGGGGGCACGACCCCTGCGGAGTAATAAGATAAAGATTTGTATTTCCTGTGGTTGGGGGGTGGTTGAAGCGGGGGCGGGGCCTCACAGCGGCCCTCTGTTTATTCACAAACATGCTTCTTGCCTGTAATGAAAATTATCAGCACGGGGTTATTAGGGGCTAGAGACATCCAAGGCTCCTCCTGCGAAAGTGTGAGGGCATGCTGTGCGAGAGGCATTCCAAGGGGTGTAATTATCCCCCCCCCCACCCCGCAAGGGGGGGCTGGTTGAACCAGGACCTAGCAGCTTGTAATTACAAGGCACGGGGGCCGCGGCCCGGGCCCTGGCGTCTGCGGAGCGCCGGGGACGGTAATTACCGGAGCGGCGGGAGGGCAGGCCGAGTGCTGATTAGAAAGTGCTGCTCGAGCCATTTGTGAGCGACAGGGTGCGGGGAGGGGGGCAGCAAATGGTGAGAAATGAGGGAAAGACACCACATTTAAGAGCGCTCGCTTTTGTACAGCCAATTATTGAATCTATATTTGAACAATTTTCGGGGCACGGAGGGCGAGCAGGCTCATAATTGCAGAAACAGCAGCTCTCTAATTACCTTGCTGTGAGTGCCTGCCCGTCCTTTGGCGTGTTTCTCGCCTTCCCTCCTTTCTCCCTTTTTAAATGGCGCTCCTTTGCACGTCGGCGGCCCGGGCTCGGCGCTGTCGCAGGCGCAACGCCGGCGCGTTGATTCCGCGGCGCGCTACCTTCGGATATTTGATGGGCCCGGCGGGTCCTGCCAGTGTAAACACGCGGGGAGCGCAGCCCGGTGGCGCTTCCGGCCTCGTCTTCCCGGCTCCCTGCTCCTGGGGCCGACCCTTGGCAGGGCTAGCCTGCTGTGTACAAGCTGTCAAGCTGCAGACAGGCTGTCGCCTTTGTGCCGGGGCCCTGGGCCTACCGTGGCCTGGAGGAGGGGGGGGGGGGCAGGATGTTCTCTCCATCCAGTCTACACTTTACTGGGGGTGGGGGGCGTTTGAACCCTTTCCCCGTTGGCCCCCGTTAAACATCTCCCCCTAACTTGGGGCTCGTATCACCCTCCCCAATCGGTTTTATTGGTGCCACGGTCCTGAAGGAGGGGCAAGATTGTTCTGCCCCTCACCCCTGGCATTTCTGGTGTTGTGCCCCGCTGTGAGCCTGAGGGGCACATGAAAGGACGGGGCCGACTGCCCACTGGGCCGCCCCGTCCTCTGCTTTTTCTGAGGCCCTGAGCCTGGGGCAGGGGGAGGGCTGTCTCTTCTCGGGAATCTCGGCTTTACTGAGTCATAAATGGCCCTGCTGTGAAACGGGAAGGGCCGGGGGGGGGGCTGGTGCTCCGCCCGCCCCTCCCGCGATGAGCATGGAGAAGTCCCCTTTAACTGCGCCGCCAAGAGTCGTGTTGTGTGAGCTAGGGCTCCCAGACTGCCCTCTCAAGTGAGGCCCTGCCCGGCCAGGGCATTTTGGACACATCTTTTCGAGGAACACATTGCTGAACCCGCGATCCCCACCCGAATTTTTCCCAGGAGATTGTTTACTTTTATCCAGTTTGTACTTGGAGCGTCGTTAGAGTCGGTGCTCCTCATTTTGTTGTTGGGAGGACAAAAGGCTGAGCCGGGATTCAAGCTTGTGATGCGCAGGCTAATCACGAGATCAATGCAGCACGCGCTCAACCCACAGAGCTGCACCAGGTGAGGAGACATGTAGTGATGCATTGCGATGGTAGTTTGTAAGAGGTAAGAGGGCTGTGTCAAGAGCCCCGCATGCCCGACCTCTGTTTGTACTGTACGAGCATTCTTAGTGTGATCCTCTGCAGTGCGCACAGTACATTTCAGGTTTACACGCATGATGAGTTTCCTGACTGAGCACAGTTGAATGGGCGTGCACGAATGAATGCTGCTCATTGCGTCCTGTGGCCCTTTCATTGGTTGGAAGTGGTTGCTGCAGTGGAGAGGAGCTATGAATGTGCTTAAGCTCGGATATAGCGCATAGTGGTGGCAATGAAAGTGGCACATTGAGGTAGGCTCTGTGAGAGTGGCTCTGTTGCCAGAAAAAGGCAACACTGGCCCAATTTATAATCGGGAGGCGCTAGGATCGGCGTGTAGAGCAAGTCTTAATTTAATGCCTTACCAGTCCTTTCTACGATCAACCTGTTTTTTTATTATTTTTAACAAGTCTTGCCACTCAAGCGCCTTATTAACAAGTCTTGCCACTCAAGCGCCTTAATTGTTTGGAAGTAACATGTTAGGCCCTGGTACACCACGAGGTCCACCATGGGGGGAAGATCATTTCTCCTACTTAGTGGCCAAAACTTGGAATTCTCTCCCCACCCACCTCCGCCTTACACAGAACCACCTCTCCTTCAGAAAACAACTAAAAACTTGGATATTTGATAAGTAAAGCACCCCCCCTCCCTCAAGCGCCTTGAGACCCTCTGGGTGAGGTAGTGCGCTATACAAATTCTTGAACTTGAGGTATGTAGGGCTGTTAGGATTCCGTTTCTGCACTCCTGGGTGGGCGGTAGGGTCACATTGTTAAGTGAGAGCAAAGACCCTGCATTGAGGATGATAGCTGTGAAGTTGTGTGACACCCAGCCGCGGCCCGTGCAGGTAACAGCGGTGGGGCAGTGAGGCATGGTAAGGAGGAATTTCGAGGGACGATGCAGAGGGGAAATTAATAATTTATTTCATGTTCCCACCGCATCGTCCCTCGAAAGCCCCCCTTACCCGGCCTCACCGCTGTTACCTGCACGGACCGTGGCTGGTGACAATTTGTGTGTCCCAACCTTACACCATCAGTGTGAGTGTGATTCTATTGGATTATAATTGCATTTATATAGCGCTTACTACCCCTGACGAGGCGACAAAGCGCTTTTTCGATGAGTAGCACGCTACTCCGGGACCCATAGAGGATTAGTGTTGAATTAGTATAGTGAAACATGCAAGTACATTTTAAGTGGTGGATAGCTTAGTCAGTTCTAGGTTAGTCAGTCATTTGGATTGGGATTCGGAAAGGTTGAGCTGATGGTCAACAGCGCGTGTGCTAGGCCCCAGTTCAGCTGCATGGGCTTGGGGCAGTGATGCCATGGGTACCCGCCCTGTGTCTGCTGTGTGGGCCGGACAGTGGTGCCATGGACAGGTGGTACTTGCAAATGATGCTGTTTCGAAGCGATCGTGGCCTTGTTTCCAGTGCGTGGCCTTGAGGCGGTGGTGCCCCGGGCAGGTCCTTGCAAGAGATGCTGATGTGACGCAGGACATGGCCACCTTATCTGCGGAGTGGCCTGATCGAAGCATATGGGGCCCATTTCGAATACATCCAGTCAAGGGGTGGGTTGGCTGTTAGTATGTGTATTACAGACCGGTCCTTCGTTTGTGTGAGTTTTACATTTATTTTCACTTTTTTCTTCGATTCATCATCTATTTCAATAAAGACTGATTAAACCTGCCAATCTAAAACATTCACTGTGCTGTAATTCACTTGTTTCACTATCGTAATACACGTTTTAAGATGCCTCTTGCAATTAACCAGCAGTTCTTGGTAAGGATTTCCTCCATCCGAAGCCAGGCCCCAATGTGTTAAGCTGATTTATAAACCAGGCCTGTTCCCAGGCCATGAGGCTGTGGTATGAAAACTACTTTTTCTTAGTTTTATTTCATTTCTCGTATGCTATGCAAATTGGCATGTGTGTGGTCCCATTTTGTTTTTTCTTCATTCTTTAGTATTATTTGGTCAATTGTTAAACATGAACGTTCACTCGCAATGAGCCATATGGCGCTATTGGCAGTGCTTCATTTGACCCGGTGCTCTGCACCGACAACACAATACTTAGAACAGTCCACCACATGGTGGCGCTGCTCATCTAATTTACAGATATGCAGAACAGCAGTAGTTTAGGACTACAATATACATTAAAATTGCTAATACCTGCCTCCCCAGCCATTCCTTTAGCTTTGGGGACCTGGAATAATCTGAACTGTTGCATTTACATGCGAGAGAGATGGTTAGTAGTTGTGTTGGCAGCAATGACAAGGGCGATGGGTGGGGCAAGCTGCAGTGGCCTCCTGGTAAGAGCCCTGGCACTTAATATATTACAAATTAAGCTCTGGCTATAGATGTGAAACTGATTAAAGATCTAGCTTGGTGGAAGGAATTATAGAGCGGAAATCCGCAGCAGAATAAGTCACTTTCTGACCGCCTGCACGGTGGTCTGATCGTAATAGGCCGGGTGGGACCGCCGACTCCTTGACGGACCGTCACATGCCTGATACGATGGCGGTCGCAGTCTGATGACTGACATCGTAATCAGGCCCTAGTTAAACTAAGTAGGTGCGGCGAGGTGTCCGCACATCCGGCGCAGGAGAGGCAAGAGACCGGGACCACGACTCCCAGAGCCTAAATAGGCCAGAGTCTCCGCCCTCACCCGCACCGGATGCGCGTCAACTGCCGACCGGGAAATGGATCGCGGCGAGGAGCTGAGAGGCCGGGCCCTAAGTGCGCGCTCGTCGAGTCTCGCGCTTGGCACAGTCAGTTCACAACTATTGAAGGCTGCTGGGCTCACCTTTAAGGCAAATCAGCCAGTTAGCACATACCTGCTTGCACTACACAGGCCACACAGAACAAACTTGATAGTCGAGTCCCCAACAACAAAACCTCAGTTATGTCCACATTTCCTATTGCTACAGTTTATAAACGCCATGCTCTGATCTTGGATTAAATTCTGAAAGAAGTTACTGAACCCAAATAGCGCTGCAAAGTCATCCCAAAGGCGCAGAAGGTGCGCCACGGAAACACGTGTGACGTAAGATTGCATAACTCGCTGTTACTAACATGGGCACTTCACACATTACTTCCAACTGATATATGGGAAACGCAGACTTTTATGACCAGGGTTCCCAGATCAGTAAAGCACTGTGTTTCCATGCTAATGGTAAAAAAAGCGCCATACAAATGCTGTTCGCATCAAACGCCGTAAGGTTAGTTGCACGTAGGCGCTTCTCATGTTGGCTCTTAGATGAAGTAAGGGAAGTGATCTGTTTTGTGCCTGATTATCATATTTTTTGTGTGTTTTAATTTGGGGGGAGCTCACCAGTTTTCCGGATTGTGACTGCAGCCAGCCGTTCGCTTTATTCCCCGTTTGTTTGCTCCTTGGTTGCACCTGCTGACCTGCACCCTCGCAGTGTGCTCTCAGCCCGCCTCTAGCGCGTGCAGCATTAGCATACAGGATCTACCGGGGCTCGTGTGTACACGGAGGCTGCTCCTCAGCTAATAAATGTCGCATACCAATGAGGGCCCGCGCTTGTGCGTGGGGTCGAGAGAGGGACCCGAGCTCCGTTAGCACCCCCTAAGCCACTTCGGGGACGAGCCCTGCCGAATGCTGCCTGCTTCTCTCCCTGCTCCCGTTCGCCCCCTTTCCTCTCTCCACACTAATGAGGCTCTTAAGGTTGTTTCTGCCGCTAATCCTTCCTAAACTAATCTTCCTCTATTTATCTGTCTCATTTAAGTTGCCAGGACGAGCCTCCCTGGTTTGTGTTGTTGTAGCGACATCTGCTGGTGCGGTGCAGTAACGCGTCTGTTAGGAACCAGTCCCCAGTGGAGGATTGGCAGCTGTGTCTGTCACCAGTGATTGATTGATCGACTGTTTCTGTTCCCTGATGCCGAGACTGAAGGGTTACGAGTTGGAGAATTATTTACAGTCAGAATAACCTGGTGGTTGTGCGTGGATCCCATTTTCTTAGCGGTTTTGCACAGCACTTTAGTGTTTATACATGCACACAGATTTTATGTCTGCTCATGTTATTATTATCGGGTTTTATATAGCGCACAGCTAACCACATGGGGTTTCCCGGTGCTCCAGCGGAAAATCGGATACATGCAGGCCCCATTAATACAGAACAGCCAAGTGTTCAGGTGTCTACGAAAGATGGACAACGAGGCACAGCTTCATAAGGGTTCAGGCAAGGCATTCCATAACTTAGGACCCAGGTATGCAAAGGATCGACCACCAATGTGTGCATGTTTAATTTGGGGACCGTGCACAGGGACAGTTTGCTAGAACGAAGGAAACAGGACGGCTGATATGATTTAACCAAGTTGTGGAGGTAGCGTGGGACTCTGTGCTTAATTTGTAAAATATTAAGTGCCAGGGCTCCGACCAGGAGGCCGCTGCAGCTTACACCACCCATCGCCCTTGTCATCACTGCCAAAACAACTACTAACCATCTCTCTTGCCTGCAAGTGCGACGGTTCAGAAAATTCCAGGTCCCCAAAGCTCAAGGAATGGCTGGGGAGGCAGGTTTAGCATTTTTTTTAAATGTATATTGTTTTCCTAAACTGCTGATATACTGCTCATCTCTAAATTACATGAGCAGTGCCACCTTGTGGCAGACTGCCCTAAGTGTTGTGTTGACAATTAGGTGCCGGTGCCGAGCACCATAAACCAATTAAGTGCTGGTGGACAGCACTGGTTCAAATTAAGCACTGGTGGGCCTGCTCTGGCTTTGTGCACATAGCACAATGCTTTGAAGGGAATTTGCTTCCCCACCATGAGCCAATGAAGCTCTTTGGAGGTGAGACGAGGCCAAGGTGGTTTTGGGGGGTCTGCATAACACCCTTGGCTGCCAGGTTCTAAACTACTTGCAACTGTCTGATGGATGCTTTAACTGCCCTCAAACAGAGAACTTTAATGTGGTCCAATCTTGCCATTATGAGTGTCTGAATTACTGTTCTCTGAACTGGAAGCGGAAGTGGCCAAATGATTTTCCGCAGCCATTTCAAGACGCCGAATCAGGTAGCAGCCACCTGCAACCCCTATGTATGGATTCACAGTTATTTGTAAAACTCCAATCTAGCTAGACCACAGGGGAGCACTGAACATGCGTGGAAGTCCTGAGGTACAATTGAGACTTATTTACAGTGAGGGTGAATGCTTGTGGGTGGTGATTTGTATTGTGTTGATATTTCGGAATTACAGGCAGGCGGAGGCAGTTCTTATCTTGACAAGGATAGGGCTTCAAATCCTAGCAGTGTAGCTGGAGAGGACCTGCATTTTTTTTTTCTCTTTTGCAGCATTTTGTCTTCAGTTTGTCATTGCCATGAGCTTCTCCCTGCCTGTTAATGTGCAGGTGTGCCATTTCAATTGGGGTTGCACGTGATGCAGCTGGTCTTGAAGAGATCACTGGTTTTGAGGTCTAGCCGCTGCAGTTATTCTTTGCTGGGCCACCCTAAAGAAATGTTCTCCTAGCTTGGCCTCCACATTTGCTTTCTTTTTACTATTCCTCAGCCCTGCAGACGTGCGTTCTACTAGTGCATTTTGCTCCCTTGAGCCTGGAACATATTCCCAACAGAGAAATTGAGAAACTGATCAACAAGCCCCCATATTTCATCTGCACGCCCTTGGCTATGTGTCCAGTGCACTGGCCTCGGAAGATCAGCTGTAAGGTGAAAAATAAGCAACTAATCTTTAATATTCCAAGAATTCAAATTATACGGTTTTCTTAAAAGTATTCAGTGTTTGAATTCACAAATGTTCAGTATGCCTTTCAGTAGAATTAAAATACTCCTGTCAGACGAGATTTTTAACTCTGTCCCTATTAAAGGGTTTAACTCTCAGATTGTTGCAGTAGTAAGCCTGTTTTGCATCTTCAAAAATGTGTCTGGAACCTCCCTTCCTTCTCTGTCTGACAGTCTTTTTTTTAAATCCTCTACTTGTTCCCTCTCCTTCAGCGGAGAGACTGGTGACACTCATTACTGTGGAGCAGTATAGTCTCAGACTTCTCCAACCAGTAGCTCGTGAGATACTGGTAGCTCTCCAGCTACCTGTGAGTAGCTCTCGTTTGCTCAGTTCAGCCTTAATTAGAAGCTTTTGTTTGGTTGAATTAATATATGTATACCAAAATTGAAATGTGTGTATTTGATATTAAAATATGTGTATTTTAAGAACCCATAATGTCCACAATCCATTTAAATCTGTTATCTGAAATAATAAACCATGCAGCCATGGGAGACTTATTACTAATGTTAGTACCTTGGTGCCAGGGGGCATTGCACCTGTGGTTGTTAGGGTTGCCCTTTAAGAAGCATTCAAAATTGGTTGGTAACCTTGCTTAAGGTGGTCACTAATGTAATATTGTCTAATGTGTACAACAAAAATATTAGTAGCTAGGGATGATTTCATTGAACAGTAGTAGCTCTTGTTAGTGAAAAGGTTGGAGACCCTGCTCTAACGTATTAGCTCTGTAAAGTACACAGATGGTAGGAGTGTGCTCCCTGAAAAGCAGACTTTTGGGTCTACTGTGTAGGTATTTTTGGAACTTGAATGTTTCTCTTCGGTCCCTCACACCTCATCATTCTCCACACTCTCTGTGCTGTTTGCGAAATGAATCATTTGCAACTTTGGTCTGTCTGTCTTTCTTTCTCCAAATGTGGTTTCCAGAACCAGGCTTAGCTCTAGGTGTAGCTCTCACAAATGGACAAAATGTTCTACATGTTGCTTTCAAAATTGACCCTGTTCAGGTGACCGCTCCAGATGTGAGCCCATTGCTGTAGATGTGTCTCCCAGAACTGCAAAAAGTGATGCATTTGTAGGTTTCAGAAATGGACACACTCCCTTGGTGGAAGCCCATAAGGGGGTGGAGCTTCCAGGCCTAGCTGCAGTACCCTGTGTAAGGCCTCAAATTTGGATACAATGCCCTCTGCCTATCTGTGAGAACAACTTCACATATGGGCAATCTCATTTTTACAATATGGGAGGCTCATAATCTTTTTTTGGACATTCAATTGATAAGTAGGCACCATGTTAAGTCTGGAAATTGCGTGCACCATCTAACTGATTAAAATAAGCTCCTGATGTTCTTACTCTAATTTTAAAAGAAGGTTCGGCTGTCCGCAGCCCACTTCCCATAAATAAAGGAGTGGGTATTTGGCTTCTCCTGTGAATTATACGAGTAAGGAGGCTTGGCTATGTTTTGGTGGTGTGCGTTTTGGGCGCCTGGATTCTTGGGGACATGGTTGCTTTGAAGCAGAGCAGCTCTTAGCGTTCCCTTTGAAGGATTGGTGGGCATTGCTTCGTCATAGTGAAGCGTGTTCATGAATTCTTAATGTGATATGGGGTATAGCTTCTTTTTGGAGAAGTGAGCTCTTAGTTTTCTTTGAATGATGGCTGACACAGACATGCCTCCCATCTAGTGGAATAGACTTGTAGCTCATCCCTTTCTTTGATCTTTGATTGAATGTTTGGTGGGTATAGCTTCCATGAAGTGATGTAGGCTTTTGGGACCCCCCCCTCCCTTTCCTTTAAATGATTGGAGAGAATTGTTCATCTAGTAGAGAGGGGCATCTTACCCCCACTTCCTGTGCATGACTTGGAAATTGCTTCCTTCTAGCTTAGAGTATTGTTGGTTCACCTTTTCCTGTAAATGTCTTGGTATAATAGGTTCCTTCCAGAGAGGGGTTTTGATTGCCTCTTGGTTGTGGGTGTTGCTCCTTCTTGTGGAGTGGGAGTTTGGTTTCCTGCTTCCTGTACACGATTCATGTGAATGGCCCTCTGGTGGTGAAGTCGGCTCTTGGCTTCCTTAAGTAATCAAGGGCGTGATGTGCTTCTGATGGAGTGGCCTTTTGACTTTAACCATAATTTTAAATAAAGGAATGTTACCTGGAATTGTTCTTTTGGAGTGGACTCTTTGCTCTCCCTTACTTTCAGTAATTGCAGGGTGGGGCGTAGCTTTCTTCTGGCTGAGTGGGCTTCTTCTCTTCATCTCCCTCTAAATGACTGCCAAGAATGGCTTCTTCAGGAGTGGGCTCTTGGCTTTCCCATCCTTAAAATGATTGGCGGTCATGGTTTCTGTCAGGGATTGGGTTGTTGAGATACAGGAAGGAGGGGGGGTTGGTCGTCTGCTGTTTTACTGCTTTAAATGATGGTCGTCTCTTGGCATCCCTCGTCTTTGCTGTCCTTTCTTTGTGCATCAATTCTTCTCGGTGTGCAGTGAGCTAGAATCCTGACTCCAGGCCTCTGCTAATGAAGCTGCTCATGAGATTGGATATGAAGTGACCTGGTGTCCCCGCTGTAGTTATTTCCTCAACTGGCCCTGGGCTCTCTAGCTGCCTCCTGACACCATCAAAGGCTGGTATAGAGACGGGAACCAACAATTCACTCCTGTGCAAATAAGTCAGCTGATGAAACAGCAGCTTATTCTCTTCCCTCCACCACTGGATAGGCTTTGATAGGCTTGAGCTGCCGCTTGTCCTTTGCTGCTCTTTACCAGCCAGAAGTGCATTCTGTAAAAATCTAGTTTTAACCGGTGTAAGACGGGTGGCAGAAGCTGAATTTTCTGCATAAGTGGCTGTCCTTCTGCAGATGAAATAGGATTGTCTGGTGTTTTGGTGCACTAGGTGTGTGCTTGCAGGCGTCTTGTGAATCTGGTTTGGTAGTATACCAGCATGCACTGAAAGCTGTTTACCGTCCAGCATCCTTTCCTTTGGCTCATTGTTAAAAAGCACGCCAGCCACATAAGGTTTTTTTTTCTAGTCTGACCGTAGATCTATAAGCTCTTGCTTTTGTTTTAGGTGGAAGTAAAAAGAAGAGAGGATGGACAGAATGCAGAACAAATCAAACATGTAGCACCAGTCACAGATCTGGGTATAATCCAAAGTTGTTTTGCTCACCACGCCACTCCAGTTTGTACCCAGCCATATGCAAAATCCATCTTGACCCTTCTCCCCATTGAAACAGTCCAGCCCAAACTGCCAGGCGAGGTCCTCCCTGGACTGGAAACAAGCATCCTGGGACCGGTTTCGGGATATTACCCCTCATCAGCCAGCCTAGCTTGAATCCAGTGAGCACGGGACCCTCGTCTGGGCATACCCTTCCCACTTAGGGCCGTGAGGCAGGTTGACGCTGTGCTTTGGTTCTAGTCCGGCATCATGATCTGAGGCTTTTGCTTGGTACTGTTAGAAGCAGCATAGCAGGGATATTTACCTTGGTTCTGCTCAGGAACCAGTGGGTAGATGCTGGCTTGTGCTGTGAAGTGGGTACATTTAAGGCATACTGATCCCCACGGTCTTGGCATCTACAGAAGTTCTCTTAAATTAGCCTGTTACCATCTAACCCACCAGTAAAGGAAATGCAGAGATGTCTCTCTTTCCACATTTCTCTCTCCTTTTTTTGAGAATGTTCAAGCTCTCTTGTTTCTTGGTGAAGTGCCTCAGATTGAGTGGGCTGATCTCACTGTGTGTTATTGATTGATCTACAGCACTAATCTGAAACTATTAACCATTGCGTTGATGTGTGGTTGCGGAAACCTGTGTGTTAATGGCGTTCTGGCTTCCTTCCAATCGTCCTCTGGTGATGTACATAGACTTCTATAGCAGGACTAAAGCCCGCAGTAGGAGGAGCGCATGACTTAATCGCACTCTCCATTTTGAGCAATTTTGCCTCATAGGTGAAAAAAAATAATAGTTTGATAGAGTTCTTGCTGTAGCTGTTCTATAACATATATATATATATATATATATACATATATATATATATATATATATATATATATATTTTTTTTTTTTTTTACATTCTTTACTCCCCTGCATCTTAAAAATACATTTTCAGCTGCATCTGCAGGCATTTCAAGGTATGATGACAAAGCCCGGATGCATGTGATCTTCTGTAGCGTCTGAATCCTGTTCTTGTGGTTCAGGCGCACCTGTGGTCACGGCTTCAGGAGTTGATCGTGGTAGCCCGGTTCACGTCTGAAGCCATAGCGGGTGTCAAGATGGTCCGTTCTATTCTGCATTGGAGCTGTGGTGTCTTCTGAGTGTCCAAAAAACATGTTTCTTTTGTCTAGTTTGGAAATGGTCCATTGTTGTTCAAGATGTACTTTTGCGGAAGGTCATGTGCACTCCCAAAAAGATGAACCGAGTTATGGATCTAGGACTCTTGAGCAGGCAAGCCTGCCCGGTTCAGGCAATGGTGGCTGTCCCAGGCACTCTACAACTGCCATAGTAGCAGCAGCAATGTTCACGGAAAGGGTGAGTTTTGGATTAACGGCAAGGGTCCGTCCATTAATTGTACTCTGGGTAGTTGCAAATTGTTAAAACCTCACATGGCCATGGTTGAATCTCTCTGCGTCACTGGTGGTATTTTTGCTCCAGTTCTTATGTTGCACAGTAATGCTTTCCTCGGTAGTGAGGTACCACTTTCCTCAGGCGTCTGGCCACACTTTCCTCAGGCGTCTGTCCCCACTTTCCTCAGGCGTCTGTCCAGGGTGTCAGGGTGGTCTATTGCAAGACAGGCCGAACTGGAATTCACCTTGCATTCCCCATCCGAGGCTGTTCGGATCATCACTCAGCACGTGGCTGCGTCCAACCCCCCTCCCGGCGCGCGCCCCGCGCTGTAACTCCACCCGGGACGACGTCTCCTCCTCGGATACATCTCTAATCTGTTCGCACTTCCATGGTGGGCCTGAGCATACACGCCGGCTTCGAAAATGCGCTGGGAGCAGTGAAAGATCCGGGGATAAAAATAGCATCTTCGAAGGAAAAGGGGGATTATGGAGGAAGCGCGTCGAGCAGCCTCTCGGAGAGGCTAAGATTCCCGAGGCGTCTCCTGGCACCGAGAGGCTCAGCCAAGTCACGCTCTGCGGCCCGGCGGGTGCGGGGCACTGACCTGCGCATGCGCGTGGGCATGCACGCGCTTCCCTGGATGGCCATGTTCTGTAGGCAGCCCAGCACGCGGGCATTCGAGTTCTGCTGAGGGATTGGCCTTTTCTCAAGAAGGCTTTTAGCACCTAACCCCGATTAAAAACCCGAATTCCGGAGTGAACTCTGCTCTCCCGAATGGGTCATGTGTTTCTGGTGAGTTTTTTTCTAATTTAATTTGGATGTTTGGAATGAAGGGGGCAGAGCTCCCAACAAGGTGCTTGTTTACTAAAGCACTTACTTACTAAAGCAAGAGGGTCTCCAACATGAGGAGCAGAACATGGGTTTACTTGTAAAAAAAAGTTTTTAAAAATTGGGGGCACCAAATGTATGAACTGAAAAGTTGACTGTTTTCAGGCGCATCTGCAACGATCTAGGTGCCAGCCACCGTGTCGGTTTTCTGTTGAACAGAACCAAAAACAAAGGTTGATCACCCAGACTCAAGTCGAAGGCTACTCGGCCTTAACCAAAGAATGGGCAGCCCGACATGCTGCCCTACCCGATGCAAATATTTCCCAGCATGCTGTTTGACCCAGAACAGAAATGGATGCCTTGTTATTATTCCAAAAACAACTCTGCAAAAAGCACAGTCTATTAAGCAGTTACTTTGGGGTCTGATTGAAGATGCAATTAGAACCCAAGTCACTAGTTGCTCAAGCATAATCTTATCCACTAGAGTCCATGAACATCTACAATTGTGCAGTCGCCTTGTCCTATAATTGGTGATTTTGTAGCAGAATTAAGGCGCATGAAGGAGTTGTGGACAGGCAAATCATTTGGTGGATCGCAATTTCTTTTTGTTCCAAAGAATCCCCAAAAATGCTCAACATTATAAAGGCTTGCCCATCTCTTTTGTTTGTACCTTTTGATGGTGGAAACCTTCGGTGTGGGGATTTCACCAAAGGATTGATTGAACGAGAGAGGTGTCTGCCATGTTGCATGCATATTAACCACCCCTGTTTGCTTCATGAACTTCTTGTGCGCTTGCTACTGGTTGATACTAAAAGCCTAATGTGCTTTCTATGCTGTTCCACCCACATCGCCTGCTTCGGTAACCAACTTTACTCTGCTTTTATTTTATTTTATTTTTTTAACTGTTGCTACCTTTAGGTCAGTCGCACATTGTACTATGTCAGTGCTTGACTAACTGGAAATCCTTATCAACATCAGATTTTATCCCACACCTCCAAGTCATGTGGTATTTTTTATTCATTGTAAATGTGGGCTACAGCGGTTACCGTTTGTCGCGAAAGCCGTGGGTAGATCATTGTCGTTGCAGCGTGGTTCTCACAGTTTTAGAGCCTGACCCAAACATTGCAATATTTCTGCTTCCTTCACACTCCAAAACACCACCATAGGTTCCAATGGCGCAGGTGTTTCCTCTGGGCGAAGATTATTTTTAGAGACTCCGAGACAATAGTTTTTTATTGGGCTGTTGTCTCTCTGGCATGAATAGACCTGACCAGAACAGGTGAGATAAATTTAGACAGGTGTCAAGGATTGCTTGCATGGCTTGGCCTTGCCACCACATACATTTGTACTTGATTTGTGTCTCAGACCTAAAATGTGATCATTAGATGTTTAAGTTGATGTTAGCGTCGAGCCCTTAGTGAACCACTTATTACAGGCCTCACCTGTTCTTCGGCAAACAGTCCACTTGCAGGTGTGTGTTATGAGTGTGTAGAGCACCTATGGGATGGAGTTTGCACAAGAGGAGTCTTGGTGACAAAGTCTAGCCTGCGGACCAATCACAACTGAGCGCTTGTAGACATGGCGGCAGAGACTACAGTTTCACTTTCAGCCTTTTCCCCGCACACCATCTGCTCCCCAAGCTCATTCACAGCAGAGCCATAGATGTGGGTGAAAATGTAATCAACCACCTAGTGAAGTGTTGTGAAGGGAAACCTGAGAGCATCCCTTTTGTAAACAAAGAGTGACCCGTCTGTGAAAACACATTTCCAAGAATGACTCGAACAGACATACTTGGAAATGTGAAGGCGTCTCTCAAAGATGCAGTTTTGTGAAGGCGAGCATGGAGGAAAAGTATGAACCGGGTATCTTTGTAGACACTTGTTTCCCTGCACCAAAGGAAAAATAGAGAGATGAATAATATATATTTTTTTTTAAAGCTTTTTTGTTCAGAAATCCAAGATTCACCAGTATGCTGGCCTTGAAGCTCGTTTTCAACAACTAATTTGAAATGGATGCTTAAAGTGGTCAATGCTTTCTTTATCGATGCAGGGTTAGATCTCTGAGGAACTCTCTTCCGATATTAAGCCTCCTGGCTGATGTGGACCAGAACATAGTACATTGTCTAGGGTACCACTAAATGAGAAGTTACCCTTTGACTTCATAAAAGGCGTTCAGAGGCAGTCGGAAGTGGAGTTTGAATAGTTCCTTCAGCACTCCCGAGCTGCAGATTTTCCGAGAGGTTGCAATCTAATGCTGTGGGCGAGAAGAAAATCTTGAAGGGAAGTGGTCTTTGGGTGGATGAAGGTTGGTACGTAGCTGGACAGCTTCTAGCTCTACCCAGAGGCCACAACCAGGCATGTGCTGGCGAACCTGTAATCAGTACGAGTTATCGGTACCCGGGGAGAGGATGTGGCCTAGTGGCTAGTGTGATCGACCTCAGAGCTGGGGAACCCAGTTTGGGTCTCTGCAATGATGCTAAACATCCTATGATTCTGGGCAAATCACTTCTTCTCTCCATGCCTAACAAAAATTAATGTAACTGGTGCTCATGTACAGCCGTCTGATACCTTCGGGTCTACTTCGCACTATATAAAACTCTTCCCCTCCCCCCACCCCGCCCCGCATAAGTGATTTTCAGTCAGCTCATTGCAAGCAGGAACTACCACTATTACAAACCTCATAACCGGAGGTGGAGACCTGTACCTTCAAAGTGTATACAGGAAGTAGTGATTAGTAGCAGGAAGTGAAAAAAAAATTTGAGTAATTGATAGAAGGAAGTTCATTGGTGTAAAGTACAATTAATACACGGAAATTCATAAACAGAACGGTTGATCAGTCACAGGAAATGTTTTCCACGGAAGTTGTGATTAGTTAAAACTTTTCATAAGCCAAAGGAATGGTTGGTAGCAGATAGATCAAGGTGCGATTTACCCAGGAAGTTAATCATCTGAAGGATTGATCAGTATTGGAAGGTCATATACTTAAGTGACACTTAGGATCAAGAGCTTCACAAGCAGAAGAAATGATAGGTTCCGCATAGATTGCTGCAGTAATGATCATTGCTTCAGCTGGCTGAGTTCAGGCTCTTCGGTAGCACAGTCCATGCTTGGATATTATAAAGTTGGCCATTCTGCTAAAGAATAAACTTGGTAGCCACCAATCAGCAAAGGCACTCTGGTACCTAGAATCAGCAGCCAAATCAAATGATGAACAAGTGGGATATTCTATACACTTTCATTTGATATAATGCAGCATGTCTGCTCCTGCACGGAGCATAGAATTTGCCAGTGAGTGTGTTTTTGATTCATGTGCCATGGGGTGGTTGTCCAAGGCTGCAGCACAGATTACGGCATTTGATACTTGCAGTGGTCGTTACTTTTGGCAATGATGGACATTTTTACAGGCTACACAGCAGTCCTGAGTGATATAGAAACAAGTTGCGTGTCAGTGCGTTGTCACTAATCTGGACACATGGATTCTCAGATGTCCACGTTGGTACCATTTGGAGCAAGATCCCCTATGTCCTTCTTGTCACCGGACCTCTTTCTACCACTCTTCCGCCGGGTGCTCACAGCCCAGAGCGCTAGGCCCTATCCTGGGACCTTGTGATTAAGATGGCATGGATGAGCGAAAACTAATAGACCTGTGACAATTTAGTGTATGCCGAGAGCGCATGTTGCCAAAGTCAGGCGCGCCACCCTGCCTAAGGCAGACCGTGTGCTTCTTGATGTCATGAACTCTGAGCCTGGGCGTGTCTGGAAATGTTGCCCACTTGCGGATAAAGTTTCTAGAAAAGGCTCACAATACTGACAGACTCCACACATCTCTTTGTAACACCGCTTGACAACCTGAACCCTTCAGCGCCTTCGCCTAATCCTAGTGCGTTGGCAGAGTCCAGGCATGCATTGGTAGCAGTGACGAGTGCTGTAGCCCTGCCGCTAAGCAATAACAGAATTACAGGGCATCGGTACACTCCAGGCATGCATCTCAAGCAGTCTAATGTAGGACATTGGAATATACCAGCCATGGCTTTTAGACCCGTGCCGCCTCATTACAATCCTTTCAGTTAAGAAACGCCTGCTTACCAGGCGGTGTTATAAAGACTCTTGTATCCCACCCAGAACCCTGCACTAAACCAACATCCGCAATTTACAATTTTAGAAATTAAGCTTTTCCTTGTTCTTATCAGTGTGACACACGCGCACACACACACACACACACACACACACACGCGCGCCCATCCATCTGTGCCATGGCAAACGAGAGAAGCCTCCCTGTAATCACCACCAAAACCCTGCCTAAGACACAATCTAAAATATTTAAAGCGATTCTCCGGCTGTAAAGCTGTGTATCGCCACAGGACAACTAAACATGAGAACATCTGAAAAGTTATTTTATGAAGTTTGTTGCCTTTCGTTCTTAATGCCCATGTATACATTCTACATAAAAGAAATGCTTTTTACTCCCCCCCCCCCCCAAGCATTTGTGAATGCTTGTGTTTATATGTTTACGCATTAACCACAGACCTATTGGCCTTGCCAGTGCTTGTTAATGACTGCAATGAAGGTGTGGCAGAGTCTGGCACTGTGGCCTTCCCTGTTGGTTATGGCAGAGGGCCCTGTTCTGATAATGTCACAGGTGATGCGCATGCGCGTTTGGCCTGCTCCTTCCCTGGGTTGAGGGCAGAGGCCTTGCTCCGTCTCCCACCCCTGCCCCGTGTGTGCAGCTCCCTGGCAGGCAGGGCGGTGCGTGGCAGGCTGGGATCTGCCGCTGGCAGGGTGCCAGGCCCCCGCCGCACCCCCTTCTGCCTCCCCGCCCCTTTTTTTTCGCCTTGCTTCTCTCCTTTTAGTGAAAAAGTGGAGGGCACGGCGGGGTCAAACGGCCGGATCAATGCTGCTTGAGACGGGCTCAATGGAGAGAGCGCTGCGCCGCGCTGACAAAGCCCCCTGGATATTATAGATCGGGGTGGGGGCCATGTGACCAGGCGGCAGCTGTCGGCCCGGGGTGGCAGGCTGGCCTCGGCGGCGCACAGGGGTCTGCTCCGGCTTTGTTACCGCAGCTTGCAGCGCTCGTCGCGGGGAATGGCGTCGCCCGGCCTTTTCATCACCGCCGTCTAAACAAACTATAAAAACACAAGAGCCGAGAGAGGTACGAGCGCTGACGCCCGGGGTTCGGTGTTTTGGCCGTCGCCTCTGTGAGAGGGCTCTGATGGGGAAGGCCCTAGGAACCGGCAACCTTTCTTTTTAGCTTGTGCTTTCTTTCTCTCAGTTGTTCTCGCTGCTGTCTCAGAGAAAGAGAGTTTTCCCTGTGTCTCCCGCCAGACTGCAGGGGTTGTCGGAATCCTCTCTGCTGAGGTTTTTAAATAAACTATCTGCAGTGGCCTTTAAATGTCTTGTTTGGGGGGGAGGCGGCGGAAGAAGGGTTCTTTGTTGCCCTGTCTGCCGAGGCTTCCTTGTTCAGTCTGGCGGTGTCTGAACGACCTCTCTGCTAGGGTCTCTCTGTTGTCCTGTTTGCTGGGGTCTCGCTGCTTGGGACTCTGTGCAGTCCTGTCTGCTGGGGTTCTCACCGTGGTCCTGCCTACTGGGTTCTTTACCTTGCCCTACCCACCGGGGCCTTTACACACCCTGTTTGTTGGGGTCTCTCTCTATCCTGTCTGCCAGTGATCTGTGTGACATAGGGGGTTTTAGGGTCTTTCTATGTTCTCTGTCCTGTGATCCTTCTGTGTTGTTATCTCGGGTCTGTTGGTTTACAGTAGCTGACCGCCTTCACTTTGGTGCATAGAGGCCTTTCAGAGTCGTTTCGATGCTGGGTGTTAAGTGTTTGCTGTTTACTGTGTGTTTGTAAAGCGCTCTGATACCTACGGGTCAAGCTAGCGCTATATAAAACTTTAAATAAATATAAATAAATAAAATGCAGTGACCTCTTGTCATAGGGCTTCAGGTTTACTGGCTGACAGGTTTTCTGGTGTTGCCCTCAGGTGCCTTTTGATGCCCTGATGACACAGGTTTTTCAGTGTCCTTTTAATGCAGGTCTTTTCTCTAAAGAGGTAAGGTGTCCTGCGCACTGCTTGTTTAGTGTGATCCAGTCCTTTAAGAATAATTTGTCCTGTTTGCCATACATTGTGGTTCAGAGGAGTGCAAATACCAAGTCTGGTCTTTGCTGGATACTTTTTGTTGCAGAAAGCGTTTGTGTCCCTAACTCTTTCTATGAGGGGTGACCTATGCGTTGAGGTGAAGTTGGTGAAGCCGTACTGGTGCTTTTTCAGCTTCTCATCCCTGCTTCCCTAGATGGGACGTTCATCTCTGCTGCTGGGCCAAATTAAGTCAAGTGTCCACCGCCTGGAGTATCCCCACCACCCGTGGGCAGGGTCCTCTGGGGGCGTGATGGAATGGCCAAGAAATGCAGGTACCTCTGAATGACTGAAAGAGTGTGGGATGAACCAGTCCCATGGCAGTGCCTTGTTGGCCATTCTGCAAATCTCTCTGTGGACCAGTGTGCTGCTGGGCAGTGACGGCACCTTGGTGAGGTTTCGGTGGTTGTACATGTTGGGATTTGTTGGATTGGAGCTTCCTGCTCTCAGCAGTAGTAACATCAGGTGTAGAGACAGCGCAGTAGACTTTTTGCTGTTAATTGTCAGACTGGTTTGTATATCAAGTGACCAATATTCCGAGGGGTGTTGAATTTGTGGAAACTAAGCAGTTAGCCTGTTTCTGCTGTTCTTACTGACCCCCGTCAACACAATTCAACAGCTCTTATGAATGAAATTAAATGCATTAACAGTACTTGCACCTTCTTCCCTCATATCCACTGGAGTGGTTATAGCATTATTTTGCAAGAAATACACTTTTAAACTGAATTTTACTGTATTGTGCTATGTTGTTGTGTGTGTGTGTGAAGCTGTCCGGCCAGTGCATAATAAACTATTTTTGTGCCTTTTGCACAAACACACTTGTCTCTGTCCCAAATGTATCCAGCTTTTAGAAGCTAATTTCAGGACTGTTGACGGTGGGTATTCACCGCTGAGACTATGGTACTGAACGACTGCATTGAAGCTAGTGCTTCTTTACTCTTTACTGTAGCTAGACATTAAAACCTGTAGAGAATGATAAGAAGGGTGAGGGTGGGTTGGGTGACACAGCACTGGGGACCCACCTTTCAGCATGGGTCTGGAATAAACTTTTCAGAGGTGAGGATTCAGGGTTTTCCCCATTAATGTTTGGTGTTGTAAAGCTAAATATTGTTCTTGCTTTAGAGGGATGGGAAGGCCAAAAGAAGCATTTACAATGCAATGGTTTTGCCTTTGTTAAAGTTAGAGCGATTGGCATTGCTCTTGACATTATTTTTATTTATGTTTTTTTTAACATAAATAAATGGCATTGTCATTTACAATGCCACTAGCTTTATCTCTTGCAAATGACACACACCAACACCCACAGAGAGCCCCCCCAACACACACAAACCCCCCCCCACACACACACCCACACAGAGCCCCCCCACACACAGCCACACAAAGCCCCCCACACACACCCACACAGAGCCCCCCACACACACCCACACAGAGCCCCCCCACACACACACCCACACAGAGCCCCCCACACACTGCGAGCCCCACCCCACACACTGTGGGCTCGCTGCGAGCCCCCCCGCAGGCAACAGAGGCACGAAAACAGGGTCACAAGCAAGCAACAGGGTCACAAGCAAGCAACAGGGTCCCAAGCAAGCAACAGGGTCACAAGCAGGCAACAGAGGCACTAAAACAGGGTCCCAAGCAGGCAACAGAGGCACGAAAACAGGGTCCCAAGCAGGCAACAGTGGCACGAAAAGAGGGTCCCAAGCAGGCAACAGAGGCACGAAAACAGGGTCACAAGCAAGCAACAGGGTCACAAGCAAGCAACAGGGTCCCAAGCAAGCAACAGGGGCACGTAAAGAGGGCCACAAGCAGGCAACAGAGGCACGAAAACAGGGTCCCAAGCAGGCAACAGCGGCACGAAAACCGGGTCCCAAGCAGGCAACAGCGGCACAAAAACAGGGTCCCAAGCAGGCAACAGAGGCACGAAAACAGGGTCCCAAGCAGGCAACAGAGGCACGTAAAGAGGGCCACAAGCAGGCAACAGAGGCACGTAAACAGGGCCACAAGCAGGCAACAGAGGCACGTAAACAGGGTCACAAGCAGGCAACAGAGGCACGAAAACAGGGTCACAAGCAGGCAACAGAGGCACAAAAACAGGGTCACAAGCAGGCAACAGAGGCACAAAAACAGGGTCACAAGCAGGCAACAGAGGCACGAAAACAGGGTCACAAGCAAGCAACAGGGTCACAAGCAAGCAACAGGGTCACAAGCAAGCAACAGGGTCACAAGCAGGCAACAGAGGTACGTAAAGAGGGCCACAAGCAGGCAACAAAGGCACGAAAACAGGGTCCCAAGCAGGCAACAGTGGCACGAAAACAGGGTCCCAAGCAGGCAACAGAGGCACAAGCAGGCAACAGAGGCACGAACACAGGGTCACAAGCAGGCAACAGAGGCACGAAAACAGGGTCCCAAGCATAGGCGCTTTCTGACTCAACAGTGAGGCCCTGTTTTTTCCTCGGTGTTTAATCCAGCCTGTTGGCTTGCTTTCTCAGTTTTGCCAAACATGATACCGATTATAGTGAAAGACAGGATGATGTGCGAAAAAATACAAAATGTTGTCCTGAGCAAAGCCATAATTAAAACCCAATTTAGTGGTTTCAGCAACTTAAGCATTAAACCGCATCTCTTCCATTCGAAGTCACATACAGATCTCAGCAGCAGGTGGTTAACCCACTGTGATGTCTCGCAACGTAGTTTGAAAACTAGAATTCTAACCTTAGCTACCCCCATATGAATTAATGAACGGTGTGATCTTAGGCAAATGACAATGCGTACAGTGCGTGTGCCTCACTTATTTCTATTTACAAAACTGTTAGCTCTTAAAACATACTAAAAGCTGGCAATGTTGACTACAATAAAACCCGACATGTGCCCGACTCCCCCAGCCCCCCGTCCTCTGAAGACGACACTTCACCGCGGGTTCTCAAAGACGAGCGAGCGCTGTTGACCCAAGCCCGGCGTCGCCTGATAAATCCTCGGCGGAGGAGGGCCTGCACACAGCATTCATCTGCTGATAAGGCTTGTGTGGAGAAGAAACAAATATGCATTTCCCCTGGAACAGAAAGCTCGCGCACACTCCATTTACAAACTGAAGGACAGGCTGGCCTAAGTAAAAACCCTGCGGCGGGAGGTCAGCGCCGCACAATGAATTTCATCTGATGGGAGCGGTAGCAGAGTGCCTGGCGCAGGGCTTAAAAATAGAGCGCTGTGAAAGGTACTGGCAGCAGCCTGGCCTGCGTGACCCCGGTTCACACCTGTGCTGGATGCTGACCACGGGTGGGGGTTCAGGAGGGAGCAGCTGGGGGTGTTTTGGTGGAGGGGGGCAGGTGTGGCCACCTTTGAATCTTTTCTAATTCTTTTTTTTTTTTTTAAATAACTCAGGAAATGTAATATGGATTATCTCCATGTCTCTGTTTAGTTTACTGATTATGGAAACGAAAGATGCAGTTTCAGACTTGCAGCTCACTTTACCCGTCCCGCCGAAAACCCCTTTGACTTCTGCTGGGTCTGTCTTGCCAGTTCTGGGTGGCCCAAGCCTCGCTCCCCCCCATGCTTTTAAGCCACCCACAAGGACATGTGCACGAGGGGATAAGGCCCCACCCCCTTCTAATGCCACCAATGACTCCACCCTAAATCTTCAAACAGTGCCCACCTCTTCCCCTCCCCCAACAAAAGCTTCAAGAGCGGCTGAAATCTGGCTGACCAGTCCACAGGGACAAACGTGTGACGTCATTGTACCTAGAAAAAACCTTTTCGTTAAACATACTTAAAGAAACACAAAAAGGTTCTACATTATCGATCTCACGGCTCCAAGGGCAACTTATCCTCCAGACGGACTGCTTGGCAGCAGGACAACGGACCACCTCTGCTTGGAGTTTGACAAGTATGTACACTACACAGGCGAGGCCTTTCCTTCTGAGCCAACCATGGCGACTAGTCACAAGCTCAGGGGGTCACACGCATGCCAGGGGCGCTTCCCCAATTACAGCGCTGACTTCCTAAAACACAGACACAACGGGCCCCATCCACACAGTGAGCGGAGCACTATGCCAAGTCACGCGGGCAGCGCCTTGAGGAGTTCCGGTTCACAGGGAGGCGCTATAAAGCAGTCTTCAGTGCCCAGGACAGCCGCACAGAACACGCCACAGGAAAGGAGGGTTTTTCACAGAGTGCAGCGGCCA
Source organism: Lissotriton vulgaris (assembly GCF_964263255.1). Lineage (NCBI taxonomy): Eukaryota > Metazoa > Chordata > Amphibia > Caudata > Salamandridae > Lissotriton > Lissotriton vulgaris. The sequence continues at coordinate 676,825,864 of NC_141700.1, read as the reverse complement.
GGGAGGCTGTGGGGGTATCCGATGGGCAAGGTAATATGTCCCGTAGCATACTCGGGAAGTCGAGTGGCTTAAAGAGCCAGATATTCAATAGATGGAGGACAGCGGGAGGGGGGGCGGGGTAACGGGCTCACACACAGCGGGAGGGGGGCGGGCGGGCTCACGCACAGCGGGAGGGGGGCGGGCTCACGGACAGCGGGAGGGGGCGGGCAGGCTCACGGACAGCGGGAGGGAGGCGGGCGGGCACACGGACAGTGGGAGGGGGGAGGGAACGGCAAGAAAGCCACTCACCTGGACTTCCTCCGGCGGCGGTCGGCCGCGGAATGGGCAAAACAAACCTAGACGCCAACTTCTTCCCCCGGGCTGCGGGGGGCGGGCACTTCCGGCCGGCCGCGCTAGGATTGGCCGGCCGGCCAGTCACGGGGCGGGAAACGGGGGAGAAGAGACGCAGTAGTGCCGGCAATGCCGGACCAGACACGGGGGCGTTCCCGGCGTCCCGTGACGTCGGCAAAAGCCAAAGAATGTCGGGAACGCCCCCGTGTCTGGTCCGGCATTGACGGACAGGCCCCTCGTCCAATAGCAAGGCTCCGTTTACGGAGCCAGCCAATCAATGACGAGGGCCGAACCAAGCCACACTACAGTTCTCATCAGGTTTTCGCCTGTGCCGAAAAGATGCGCAGAGCGCATCTTTGGCGAGGCAAAACCTAAAAACGGGTTTGTGGGATAGGAGGAAAAGTAGTAGGTTGGAAGGTAAAGGAAAATGCACTGGGGAGATTTAAAAAAGTAACCTAAGTGAAGGAAGCGAGGTGAGCGAGAGAGTACATGTAGAAGGGAAGGAAGGAAAACCACGAAGACTTTGGATAAAAGGTGAACGAAGGAGGTGACGAAATGCACAGGTAGGGAAGGAAACGGCGAAAGGTCAAGCTAGGGCGGTGAGAATAGAGAACGAGGCTAAAAGACGAGTGAGAGAAGGAGGGAATAGGGGAATGAGGAGCTCAGTGGAGGTCGAGGAAATTAAGGTAGATTGGGGGAGGTACAACTATGGAAACGATGGAGAAAAATGAGGGAAATGGGGGACAAGGAATGAGCTTGCGAGTGAAAGAAGACAGGGTGAAGGAGTAGAGATGGGAAGAAAGAGTGATGGAAGTAAATCAGGAAACGAAGGAACCAGTTACGGATTCAATAGCAAAATTGAATGTGTGAAGTTAAGCTTATAGTGGGGGGGGGGGTGTCTAGCGCCATGATGCCCGGAAAGGGCTTTAACTATTTACAAGTGAAAGAGACAGCTTGAGATAAATGAAAGGAGAGGCAAGGGACATGGGAATGGGAGCGCCAGAAGAAAAGCGAAGGACTTAATGCTGAAAAGGAAAGGTGAAAAGGGGTGAACCAAAGCAGGATCTCATTGAAGGAAACGAGTTAGAAACCAGAACTAGGAGAAATAAAACAGGATGAGGGATAACCGAAGAACTGGAGGGAGGAGAGGGAACCGAGCCTGGATTAAAGAACTGAAGGGCAGGGCGAGGTGTTTAGGGAACCGAAGATGAAGGACCCCAATACCAAGGCCCAGCACAGTGCCACAGGGAGAAGAGGGTGTGCTAGCTGGGTTCAGCTGCGTACCTTCAGATCCTGACGGCCAGGGCTGGCACACGGGTACCTCCCGGGTTGGAAGGCGTCAGACAGCTCTGGGTCGGGCAGGGGGAGGGGGGCTCCTATGCTAGCAGCCGATAGAAGGTTCTGGTGCTGGCACAGGGGACCTTCCGGTCTTGGCACTCGTCAGGTCTCTCTGGTGTTGGCACAGGGTCCACTCCTTTATTGGCAGTCGTGAGATCTCGCTGGTGTTGGCACAGGGGACCCCTGGTGTTGGCCCTCGTCAGATAATGCTGGTGTTTTGCACAGGGGCCTCTCCGCTTATTTCTCTTCCGCGGCCTCTGTCATTAGTCCATGGACACCGCCAGCCTTCTCTTTAGTCAGCGATCGACGGAGGGTTGGCACAGTGGCCTCGGTTTTCTTTGATGTGGCACTGGGTCGCTTTTTTTGTCAGTTGTCGCTCGGTGGATCTGATGGGGTTGGCAGGCAATAACCCCGTCTAAATCAGATAATCCTTGCGTTGGCACAAGGCCCGTGGGTGGGTTTCTGGGATTTCCCCAGGATGGCACAGCGCCCCTATAGCTAGGCCTGGCTCGGCTAGCCCCCAGCAGTCTCACAGCCTCTTCCTGTGGTTGGAAACTGGTCTTAGTCCTCTGACGTCCCTTGCCCAAGTGCCAGACTTTAACCAGCTTCCCTGCTAAACCCTCTCCGGCTGGCTCCCCACGCTGCCATTGGCTGGATCCGGAGCCCGTGGGCGGAGCCAGGGACCCTCGCTGCCCGCGCGCTGGGAGGGGCTGGGAGGAGTGGCAAGTCTCGGAACTATCTGTCCTATGCCTTGGATTGTGGCTGTGAAGCTTTAAAGGTCACCTACAAGTAGTAGCTCTGTCGAAGCGCCTCGTTTCTGACGTGCGGCACCTCTGGGCGCACGCGCGGCTCGAGCAGTGCACCTCGTTCCCAACGTGCAGTACTCCTGCTGTTCCAGTGCCCCGGCCCAGGCACTGCTCTCCCACTGCACCACAGTCTTAACTTGCACCCCAACCCCCAGCTGTTCCAGTGCCCCGGCTCATGCACTGCTCTCTCACTGCACCACAGTCTTAACTTGCACCCGCTTCCCCCCCCCCCCCCCCCCCAACTCCCAGCTGTTCCAGTGCCCCGGTCTATGCACTGCTCTCCCACTGAACCACAGTCTTAACTTGCACCCCCAACCCCCCAGCTGTTCCAGTGCCCCGGTCTATGCACTGCTCTCCCACTGAACCACAGTCTTAACTTGCACCCGCTCCCCCCCCCCCCCCAACTCCCAGCTGTTCCAGTGCCCCGGCCGATGCACTGCTCTCCCACTGCACCAACCCCCGCCCCAACCCCCAGCTGTTCCAGTGCCCGGCCCATGCACTGCTCTCTCACTGCACCACAGTCTTAACTTGCACCCCCACCCCAACCCCCAGCTGTTCCAGTGCCCCGGTCTATGCGCTGCTCTCCCACTGAACCACAGTCTTAACTTGCACCCCCCCCCCCAACCCCCAGCTGTTCCAGTGCCCCGGCCCATGCACTGCTCTCTCGCTGCACCACAGTCTTAACTTGCACCCCCCCCCCCCAACCCCCACCTGTTCCAGCTGTTCCAGCTCTGAGGCCCACACAAAGCTCTGCCAACCAAACCCTGCTCTGCCAGTGCGCCTCACTTCTGACGCACATCTCCCCTGCTGTTCCAACACTGAGTCCCAGGCGCTCAGTGACGCATCACACAATGACGGCCCCTCACGCGCACTGGGACGAGGGGCTGCAGTGTCTCACAGACGTGCATTGGGGACCGTTTGAAGTATTGGGGGCCCCATGAAGAGTCCCCCCTGCTGCGCAGGTATCTGCGTCACGCCCCCATCTTTCACCCATGCCGCACTGCTGTGGTTGCGGAAATGCCCCCACCCCCACGGCGCTCGGTCAGCGCACCTCACGCCTTACCTGGGACCCCCCTGTTGTCCCGGAATGGAAGCGGCCGCTGGTCTGAGCGGCGCGAGCGGCTCTTCCGGCGCTAGGCCGAGGGCGCCAGAAAGAAGAGTGCGGGAAAGGGGACCGGAAGCGTTGGCACTGCACCCCAAACCTCTCCTGCAGCACTCTTGCATGCCTGGACTGGGGCCCACACACAGCTCTGCCCAACCCCGACCCTCTGCGTCACTCAAGAGATGGCCCTCTGACAGCAAATGGGGCAGAGGGCTTCCCCGCGGGGTGGTCTCTCTCTGGCATTGTGGGGTCTCTGTCTGTGGCAGCTAGTAAAGTCTACCTGTGACTGTCTCTTGCTCGCGGGGAGTCTCTCGGGCAGGGTGGGGGGCAGACGGTCACCTGCGAGGCCTAGAGGGAGCAGAGAGCGGTGTCAGCCCAGACTCACAGCCCCCACCCCTCCCCCCCAGGGACACACATCAGAACTCAGATCCCTGAGGACCGCCACTGTTAGCCCTGGCTGGCATGCCCCCACATAGATTGGGCTCATGCAGGCTCTCTAAACCCACAGCTTTAACCACCCCTGAACCGGTGAGCACGTAATCCCGGGTAAAACTTACAGCCCGGTCGGCTACCGAATCCAGCCGGCGGAACGTAAATTTCTGGTACCCACAGACTCGTGGGTGAAACTTGGTTCGTTGCCCACGGTGCGCACCTTGGCGCCCTTAATGTTTAACGGACAGCGGGAGGGGGCGGGCAGGCTCACGGACAGCGGGAGGGAGGCGGGCGGGCACACGGGCAGTGGGAGGGGGGAGGGAACGGCAAGAAAGCCACTCACCTAGACGCCAACTTCTTCCCCCGGGCTGCGGGGGGCGGGCACTTCCGGCCGGCCGCGCTAGGATTGGCCGGCCGGCCAGTCACGGGGCGGGAAACGGGGGAGAAGAGACGCAGTAGTGCCGGCAATGCCGGACCAGACACGGGGGCGTTCCCGGCGTCCCGTGACGTCGGCAAAAGCCAAAGAATGTCGGGAACGCCCCCGTGTCTGGTCCGGCATTGACGGACAGGCCCCTCGTCCAATGGCAAGGCTCCGTTTACGGAGCCAGCCAATCAAGGACGAGGGCCGAACCAAGCCACACTATGCAACTCAACAGGATTTCGCCTGCGCCGAAAAGATGCGCAGAGCGCATCTTCGGCGAGGCAAAACCTAAAAAGAGGTAAGGCACCATACACAGAGAGGGAGTTACTGTTTTCATGGCATCGTTTATAATTGTCATCTTCTGATTGGTCCTTCATGGACGGTCCGTCAGACTATTGGCTTTCTTAACCAGCCAGTCACAGCTTGTTGTGCTCAGTGTTTGTCCTGTCAGTACCAGATTACCCATGCTGCTTCAGGCTCTTCCTGAACAAACTGATACTTTTCCACCAAAATATCACAAAGTTACAGAATTCAGAAGTGAAAGTTTCTGACGGATGTGGTTTAGTGTCGTTGTTAAAAATGGCTGTTTCCCACCTTCACAAAGTTTTGTAGTCCTGGACACATCTTTGCTTCGTATTGAACACGGACTTCTACTAGATTGATCATCAGTCAGGAAACTAATTATCAAAGACAAACAAAATACCAGTTTTCTAGAGATGCATCATCAATATACCACACAACAGAAGCTTGGATTACCTGAATGGTTTCCAAAGCCAAAACTGTTGCCAGGATTTGGTGCTCTGGACTACTTATTGCTAGACGAGAATGGAGTATTGTTACAAGTTTCTTTTCAAGACCTCTTTATCTTTGTAAATGGTTCTTAGGGCTGCCTTGTTTGGAAAGGATAAAGGCTAGTAAGAAAAAAAAAACATGCATGTTTTGGCTTTGATGTATTTGACATTATTTTTGCTGGTGCACTAAATTGGAGTAGGCGTGACCCCATCATTTCAGCATGCAGTGGTGCTGAAATTGAGAATTAGTTACCAATGTATTGGGGGGGGGGGGGGGTTGGAAGGGGAGGTAGTTGTATTGCTTTGCTGCAGGCACGTTTATCTAGACTAGAGCATCTGTGACCCGCTTGTTTAAGTATATGCATCTGCAAAATCTTTCTGTACATTTACGTGCTCTTTTGGAAGTTTTTTTGTGCGCAAAATTTGTGTTTTCTGCTTGTTACGCAGAGGTAGGCATTATTATATAAATCTGTCTACATCCTTAAAATGGTGATCATGGCTGTATTCTTCATACTGTAGGGGATTAATTTAAGGGGAGCCACCTGCAAGGCCTTCTGCATGAACCCAGCAGATATATTCCACCATAATCCAGGGGCCTTTCTACATAGAGAACAAGTCTCTTCCCTACAGCACCCTAGGACTCCCTCTGGAACGAAGGGTCTGGACTGTTTACACGGGGGCACGTCTTCTGTAACACTTGAGCCCCTTTTATGCAGCAAATGTGTTCTGTACCTGGGCAAGCATCTGGTCACTCTGCGTGGGCTGGAGGTATTTTTGTCTCATCAACATTGCTTCTTGAGATGGTTTAACATGTGGCCTTACTGCTGTTCTTGAGCGATACCTTCTATGTCTTAATTTTGGAATGGGAACTCCTATGGCTAAAACTAGTATTAAACATAGGTATTGGTATATGCTTCTTGTTGCGAGGGATGGAAGTTTTTCATTGTCTTGCTTTTTTCTCCATTGTTTCAGGCATGAGCCATGAGCCGAAGTCCCCATCCATAGGAATGCTTTCAACAGCGACGCGTAGCACGGCGACGGTCAGTCCCCTGACCCCTTCCCCCATCAATGGCTCCCTGCTTCCCAATGGCAGCCCGGCGGCGAGCAGCACTCTGTCCGTCCAGTCGGCCCCCTCCTCCAGTTTTGCCGCTGCACTGCGCAAGCTAGCGAAGCAGGCAGAGGAGCCCAGAGGTAAGGCAGACACCAAGCAACCTGTTGCTGATGTTTGATTTATGTTTGCATAGGTATTATTTCATGTGTACAGTTTCTCTGCACCAGTAGCCATTGAAGTATTCTACTGGCAAGCAAGGGGCAAGCCCTGAGTCTAAAGGTCTAACGGGTTAAGTTTTTCTCAATCTTGAGGGTCTTTGAACTTTACCTCTCCACCTGTTATGAGTAAAAGAGATTGGCGATACCCTATATTCCACCCTCCGCTTTTCAACTCCAGATGAGGCCCTAAATATTTTTGGGCATTCATATTTTCAGAATGCATGTTTATGTATGATGTTTTAAATTTGCTATTGTAATTCTCAACTATAACTACAGAGTCACTATCGCAGACTCTGTAACCACTGTCTTTCCGCCAAGGTAAAACATATTGGTGTTTGGCTGCATAATACACCAAAAATGGTGGATCGAAGCTGATAATTGGAAGTGTCCTTCAATTCCTTTTAGTACATGTATTCTATGTAACACACTGTAAGTGTGCCAGACATTTTAAGTAGGGATTAAGGTGGTATTTTAGCTAAAACAATCTTTAAAATGATGTTCTATGCTACTTTGCCCCAAATATAAATATAGTATGTTAACATGAAAAAATGTTAAGTAAGAGAGGCAAAGCGCCGTTGGATTTCAGCTTGGCAGAGACCGAGTCCATCGCCAAGCTAGCCAGAGCCTCAAACCTCACTGGATAGCTTTTCGAGTCTCATTGAGAGGAAAATTAGGAGAAAATCACAGGGTAAGGTCAGAGGAAAGGTTCTCCCTGCCATTTGAAGGACATGGTCTATCCGGTCACCTAAAAGGAATAATGAAATGTACTCCACCGTGTGCATTTTGTTGCCAAATAGGAGTTGTCACTTATTTACACACAGTTATGTGCTTACTGGTATTTATGTTTTTGTCCCTATTAAAAGTTGTGCAACCCTAGTCTTGGCTAATGCGAAGTAAAGGTGATTAACTGGTCGCCAATCTAATCTGGGTAACTTCTGATTGACACAGCTATCTTTGTGCTGCCTGGTGACATAAGAATTGGAGCCCCGTTACTGGCCATGTGAAAGGATGCTGAGAAATCCAGGAGCAAGACGAGAACAGCTGTATCCTTAACCTCCTATGTCTAGGTGGCTCTGGATTACTCAAGATGGAGTCCAGATGAATAATTAATGGATCCATGGAAGGTTAAGCTTGGGGAGGCGAAGATAAACTTGATTTGCTGCATACATTTTACGTAGGCTGGTCGAAGACTGAAAAGATGGCGATGTAGGGTAGAAGGTTGTTCATGGTGTGCACTCAAAAATTGTGCATGGTGGTGATTGTATCATTCTGTAATTCTCCAAAATACTGTCCAATAAGAACTGCATCATCTGCTTTCATTGGTTCTCAACATGAAAGGTGGTAGAAAGTTTGTACTTTCCTTAGTTCTGCATGGTGAATGCCGGACCATCTTTGATTTCCAAAGTTCTTTGCTAGAAAAGCTGTATCCTTTGAACTTACAGACTTTCTATGATGAAAGTCTTATGTGATTGAAAGTTTTGCGTGGTAGCTGGATTTATTATCTATGTGCTTTCCTGTTCTTCACAAATTCCACGGGAACAAAGGCAGTGCTGTCGAAGCTCACAATTCCTGCATTACTGAACACTGAAACAGATCTTTCAAGTTAGGTGGTATTGAAGACAACTGATCTCCTCCAAAATTCTCTATATTTGAAGGCAGTATCTTTGATCTTCCAAATTCTATATTATTGTGTGTGGCCTCATTTGATTCCCCTAATATTGCATGATTGAAGATGGTGCTGTATAATCTCCCATATATTGGATTATTGGCGGAGGTGTGTTGATATCATAAATCCTCTGGCCGAAGGTTCTCATCTTTTTAACCTTCCAAATCATGCATAGTGAAAATTCAAATGATGCTGTCTCAATCACTCTGTCTTCTAAGATCCCTGGAATCTTTCGTGGTAGAAAGCTCATTCCTTTACTTTGAATCTCATTGATTCTAAATGATGAAGATCTGAATCATGTTATTGCAACTGCCCAAATCCTGCACAATGGGATGCTATACGTTTCACTGATGCCCACCAAATGCAACATAAAAAAGCTAATTCTGTTAGCAAAATGGGCCAGTCAGTGTTTAAGAATAATTGGGAATGGCTGCAAGTAGGAAGACACTTGAGCATCAAACTTGGCATGGTGAAAGCAGCCTCAAGGCTGGCATTGTGCATTAAGTGTTCCTACAAGATGGATAATGGCATGGTGCTGTGCTAGTCTGCGCCGCCATGTCTGGATGCAACCCTTGAAAGCGCTTGAGGTTATTACCAGTGTGAGACAGCAGAGTGGGTGCTGAGTGCATGTACACAACAAGTCGTGCATGTGACCGCTGCATCTCTAGACAGCCAGCTGGCCCAGACTCCCGGAAGTCCTCTGCAAATAGCCCTGCTTGCAAACCTTATGGAAACAACGCGAGGCTCACCTGACCCTCCACCCCCGTGCACCGCTAAGAATCTGCAGTCACCAGAAGTCACGAGGCTTGAGTGAAGCTTGCCCTTTTCTGATTTGACCCAAGTGACGCTGTTGACAAATGCTCAGTGTGTGCCTACCCCAGCCCACCACCTAGAGTGACACACCACGACCTTGGACATAGAAGCTACACTGTTTACGCTCTCCGAAGACAACATTGGCATTTGCCTCACCAAATTTGATTTTCTGCTGAAAAAGTTCACCTGTAGTTCATTACAGTATGGGGCACTTGGCGAATGGCCCAGAAGACCCCAGTATGCACGCCCTCCGACCTATTTCCGGCTTAAGTCTTTGATGCACAGTGCTCGCCATGCTACCTGCAACTTTCTCCATCATCATCAGCATCATCTCAGTTTGATTGTTTCCTGAAACAGCGCCCTGGAGTAGCTGAAGTGCCGCTTTGGCGCTTTATATTACAAAAAGTCAAGCAAACCTAGCGTTCTGGTGACATTTGAGTTGGTGGATGGCCTGCAAAGGCTTACCACCCTGCTGCTGCGGTTCTTTCCCATCTGGTGCTGGCACGACAGCTCCGCAGCCCCCGTGCCAGTCCAATCTAGGCTGCCGATAATTGTGCATCAATTATACGCCGGCAGGGCATCGTTTCTGGTGTGCAGTTGTCTGAGGAGAGTTGAAGAGGCTCCCCAGAGAGGAGGCCTCGTGAGTAATGAGAAGTTCACGTTTCCTGTGCGCACCTGCTCTGATTTCAGGTGCTGCTCGCTCCGGCTCCCTGTGCGCGAGGGGGGGTGGCGTCGACTTCCTGCCTGCAGCTGCTGCGTGCTCGGCGCACTGCGAGGGCGCGAGCCTGGCTGCGTCACGCACGGGCTCCAGGTGTTTCCGGTGAATGTCGTCGCCGCGCGCCACCCGTGCTCGCGGCCCTCGCGAGTACCACTGCACCACAATTGTGCACCACTGGTGTTCACCAATGAGTTTCAGAGAGCAGTGGGCCTGCAGGCGTTGATTGAGTGTTGGCCAGCTACCAGTTCCCAGTCTACGCCACTCGTTTTTGGGGGTGGCACTTGTGATTATCAGGAAGACCTGGAGGCAGTGGGTCACCATTATGCACTAGTCTACCAATGAGCTTCAGAGAGCAACGAGCCACCACACTTGTCAGGCGTAAATGAATGTCAGAAATTAGCCGGTCGCCATTCAACGCCACTCTTGTTCGTGAGGGTGGCACCTATTACCAGAAAGTCCTGGAGGCAGTGGGTCACCATTGTGTACTAGTCTCCCAATGGGTCACCATTGTGCACTAGTCTACCAATGAGCTTCAGAGAGCAACAAGCCACCACTTGGCAGGCGTGAATGAGTGTCCGAAATTAGTCGGTCGCCATTCTACGCCACTCTTGTTTGTGAGGGTGGCACCTATTACCAGAAAGTCCTGGAGGCAGTGGGTCACCATTGTGCACTAGTCTCCCAATGGGTCACCATTGTGCATTAGTCTACCAATGAGCTTCAGAGAGCAACGAGCACCACTTGTCAGGCGTGAATGAATGTCAGAAATTAGCCGGTCGCCATTCGACGCCACTCTTGTTCGTGAGGGTGGCACCTATTACCAGAAAGTCCTGGAGGCAGTGGGTCACCATTGTGTACTAGTCTCCCAATGGGTCACCATTGTGCACTAGTCTACCAATGAGCTTCAGAGAGCAACAAGCCACCATTTGGCAGGCGTGAATGAGTGTCCGAAATTAGTCGGTCGCCATTCTACGCCACTCTTGTTTGTGAGGGTGGCACCTATTACCAGAAAGTCCTGGAGGCAGTGGGTCACCATTGTGCACTAGTCTCCCAATGGGTCACCATTGTGCATTAGTCTACCAATGAGCTTCAGAGAGCAACGAGCACCACTTGTCAGGCGTGAATGAATGTCAGAAATTAGCCGGTCGCCATTCGACGCCACTCTTGTTCGTGAGGGTGGCACCTATTACCAGAAAGTCCTGGAGGCAGTGGGTCACCATTGTGTACTAGTCTCCCAATGGGTCACCATTGTGCACTAGTCTACCAATGAGCTTCAGAGAGCAACAAGCCACCACTTGGCAGGCGTGAATGAGTGTCCGAAATTAGTCGGTCGCCATTCTACGCCACTTTTGTTCGTGAGGGTGGCACTTATTACCAGAAAGCCCTGGAGGCAGTGGCCCCACTGTGCACCTGTAGTGTTCAAAGGTGAGGGGCCCTAGAATCCCAAACAGTTTCAGAGAGCTGCGCGCCACCTGATAGCAGGCGCTGAGTGAATGTTGGAAAGCCACCACACCTACTCCACCCAAGTTCTCAGTCTAGGGGCCCTCATTTGCCAGTGATTTTTGTGTGGCAGTGGGTAACTTATCTGCACTTTCCTTGCTATCAACAAGTCTTATCGCTGCAGTGCTGGCCTGTCCACACTGCACACTATTCCCACTCACTAGGATAATAGTGTAATTATTGCGATTGACAGACTGACATGTTTGGACTTGAGCTTGCTTCCTGAACTTGTTTTTCCATTTCTTGTTGTGTTTCTGATTTCAAGTGTCTTCATTACCTGTAACTGGAATGTTTAGTTCACTGTCGCTGCCTGGTTTTTGCCTTTCAGTGCTTTGGATTGATCCTTTCCTGCGTCTCAGTATCCCAGTGAGACATTGGCATACGTATGCTCTGCTTTCTGGCGGTGCTTGCTCGGTTCCCAGTGAGGTATTGAATGCCTTGACCTGTATCACCTCATTTACCCCAGTGGCTTCTAGGCAATGCAGATATTCAGCCTCGAACTGCTTATTGTTGCTGGTCCCTTTTTGGCGACTGAAACGTTTTGTTTGCGTTTTCTGTGATTAACGCTGTTGCTTTTCCGGTTCCTTGTAAATGCTTAATGTTTGTTTTCTAGGATTGCCACTGGTTCTTTCTCTGAGCTGGATGAGACGTCTTTCTGTGAAAGAGCGCTCTAGGTTGTATCTGTTAATTTCCTCTGTTATTTTTTCTCTTTCCCTTTGACGGAGAGAAAGCTTTAGTCTTGATCCACACTGATGTCATCAGTTTTTTCCTCTTATCCCTAAAGCTAGTTCAGTGGTTTGCTTCAAATATGTTGAGTTCTGCTTGCACATTCAGCTTTCCATCTCAGCAGACGAGATGCTTGGTTTGTGTCTGCCCATTCCAGACAATTACTACTGTTTTCTGTGAGTTGTCGTCCATGCGGCTAACGCCTCCTCTTTAAAGCATCGATTTTATTCCAATAATTGCCATCGATCTTAGCAATTATTTTCATCTATTCAACTTTGACTTTTTCTGGTAGTTATTAAGCTTGGTATGTAACAGTCCTTTGGGAATCCTGTCAGGATATAGATTCTGGTAGCTCAGTTGTTTCAGTTTGGTTATGTTTACATTTTTGAAACACTTGACATTGTCAGTAATTGCCTTGTACTGACCAAGAAACTTGTTAAAAAGCCCCCCCCCCTGTCCTTTCCTGTTAGCCAAGTAGATTGTCCAGTGACCTGTCTGAGCTCAACTTGGCATTGCTCATTGATGGGTGTGGTGTGTGTTGTACAAGCCGAATCGATGGTGCTCTTACTTTTTTGGGGTATGTCATATCTCTTTCCATGTTATTGACTGAAAGTTACAAGATGGCCACTTGCCCAGAAGTCTCATTTAACTTATAATCTCTACCAGTGGCGGCTTGTGGGTGCTAAAAGTGGTGGGCAGAAAGTAATAACCACTTTTCTGCGCATGCCGGGCTGGACACAGTAAGAGACCTGTCCAACCGGACATGCGCACTTGAGTTTATCCCAAGCCCCCCAATCAGATAGGCTGCACCCAACGCCCTGCCCAAATAGCTCCGCCGTGGATGTCATGAGGTATATTTTTAAACATTTAACATAATAAATATTACATCATTTATGTGGCAGCTCAGAGGGGGCAGTGGGGCAACGCTCCTATGCCCCTTATCTCTACTCTGTGAACTGCAGTGTGCCGCCTCTGCTTTCACATCTGCTTGTTATTTCACTTACTACTGCTGCTCGTATGCCTTCAGCGTCTCCCTTATTGCAAATCATTGCAAAGATTGTTTCGGCCTTCAATAAAGTGGCCTATTGCCTCTTCTCCATTGACCACTGAGCCATGTTGTCTCCTTATGCGACCAGAATGTTCCCACTCTGCAGGTGACATGCTCGGCGGATGTCTGGTATTGCCCTGCCCTAGAACAGGATTTGTTTCAAGTCCTGCCTTCTCATTGTTGAAGCAAACACTCGCTTTGTTTGCCCTCTCTTGATGATGGGGTGTATTGCTGCTTCACCTCTGATACCTTAATTTGAGCTCCTACTCTGTTCAAACTCTGTAAATCAGCTAAGTTTATTTGCTCAATTAAATTCTTGGTATGAATTTAGGCCCTGCTTCAGTCATTCTTTGAGACCACCTTGTAGTGTCTGTTGGCTCGCTGCCTGCGTTCATCTTTAGTGTACTCTTTACTTCACCTTCTAAGTAGCATTGACCTCTCCGTCATCTGGCCCTCACCTGCTCCAGTTACAGGTGGCCTAATGGACAGGCTACAGTTTCATGTTTGCACCTCCTCCTATTATTCCCACATTTCTCAATATCCGACTTGGAAAGTACCATCCTTTCTGCTCTGTGGCACATCTGATCAAATAGTTGTGTTTTATTTACTAGTCTTCCGAGAATGTCTTGCGTGGAACCTAACTTAAGAGCCATCCATACGCTTGGCTCTTCATACCTGGACAGGGGCCACCATGACAGGCCCCACACTGGTCTCCCCTGAAGAGCCGACTCTACGCAGTGCGTAACTCAAGTGAGTAAGAAACATATGGCTGGATCACTTTCACCTTCTTGCTGCCCTCATACAGGTGTATTGCTTTCAAGGTCGTCTGCTTCACTATCAATGCTGTGAACTGCAGTATGGTATTGTAGCTGGTGGCCAGCTTAATTCATGCATCAGTGATATGTCCAGGTTTGCCACAAATCCAAGAAGATTAGACAACCAACCTCCTGCTACGCGCTCTGGAACTAGACGTCCATCCAGACGTGGATCCCTCAAGGTCCTCTTAACTTACACGACCAGAGGGAGCTGGGGACAGGATGCTTGGAGAAATACCTGGTCTGCAAGTAAAGTGATGCACAAAGTCCTTGCCATGCGAAACTACACGACTACCCTATCCTTCTGTAAGTTAGCTCTGCTCGCGTCACCCCTGTTCTGTTCTTTACTCTGTAGAGCGCTCTGTTGCTTAACAGCTAGGTCAATGCTATACAGTTACACACACATGCATACATGGATGGATACATACAGCTGGGTGGTGCCAATATGCCGCTCATCCGCAGACTAGGGGAGGGGCGTGTTACGCAGCCTTCGGTCCCTTCGTGTCTAGCCTTTAATGTTGCGATGCCTTCAGAGCCTCACCTATGATGAATACTCCAAAACCTGATTCTTCTGGATGTAAAGTCAAGCAACGTTGGTGGGAAACAGAAAAATTAAATAAAATTGCCATATTCTGAAGCACCTATTCTATTGTTGGGCCGTGGCACTTACTAAAGCAAGACACCTATCCAACATCGCTTTTCTGTGCACAGAGAAGTCTCACATTTTAGGGGCAGATTTTTTTCATTTCTTTTATGGGGTGGATTTTGGGTGCATTCAAGAATACGCTTGCTGTAAGGTGTAGCTTCCGACTCAAAACCATCTCGTATGACATTTTTTAGTTTTAATTTACAGAGGATGACTTCTGCATCATGGGGGAATAATACACCAATATTGTGTTTATTTTGTATGCGTTTATTTTTTTAATTACAACAATGTCGACATGTTTATTAAATTCCGGGAGAGAATTGCTTTTATTCAGCAAATTGGATTCGGTTTGGACCTTTACTCGGATGCACTTACCAGCCTAGTTGTTCTTGTTACTGTAGCAAATAAATTTGTGGTGCTTTGATGAGATTGTGGTTTTGTTGAAGGCGTTTTCTAGGTAGACTGTGTTGGTTTATTTACTGCTATCTGAGGAGTTGGCCACATTTAAGAAACTGCTTGAGAACTGCCAGCCCCATAAGCACTCGGATGAGTGGCCGAAGAGCAGAAAACGACACAGGCTTTTCTAGGCAGTACCTTGAGCCGAGACGTCACAACTCTGCACATGCGATATGTTGTGGAAGCGCAGTCTTTGGGTGCAAATTCTGGCCTTGAAGGTGTTGCCCAGAGCACTCTGTTTGCCTTTGCATTGGTTTCCTCTGGTGTCCATTCTGTTCACTGTGATTGTCTCGACCTACATCTAGGTATATACACACCACATGGCTCCTGGTTGCTGTTCTTCAGGAAGGGTGTTTTCCAGAGCTTTCTAATGAGTAACTTGTTCGTTAGTACTTTTTGTGGTCTGGATAAAGTTGCTCATTAAGGCCTGTTTACGTTGCGTTATGCTGTAAATTCCAGGATGAAAGTGGGCAGTAGGACTGCAGGGCTGATCGGAGCCCACACATTATTGCTTCTGCTGGTTTGTGGGATGGTAAGGGTGTCCAGCTTAGAAGGGAGCCAAGGAACGAGCCGCATCACTCTCCAAGCCGGGGCAGCCCGCTCAAAGCTTTGAGATCTTCGCGCTTAATCTGATGCAGCATGGGGCGTTTCCAGTAGTCTTTCCTATAGGGGTAACACATATAGGAAGCAGGGCTCAGAGGTTATCCTATTTCACTCCGGGAATGATTTGGCAAACATGTCAGAGGTAAAGCAATGCCAATGAAATTAGAGGGCAGCTGAGAGAAAGTTATTGAAATCTTGGCCTTCTAAGTGGAGGGGGGACACACACACTCGCACACTTGCGCTCACTCTCACACTCTCACACTCTCACACTCTCACACTCTCACACTCTCACACTCTCACACTCTCACACTCTCACACTCTCACACTCACACATTCTCACACTCTCTCTCACTCACACACTCACACACTCTCACATTCACACACTCTCTCACATTCACACACTCTCTCACATTCACACACTCTCTCACATTCACACACTCTCTCACATTCACACACTCTCTCACATTCACACACACTCTCACATTCACACACACTCTCACATTCACACACTCTCACATTCACACATGACGTTGTGCATGTATTATGCTTCAGGAACAACTGATACAGTAGTATTTGAGCTTTTCTTGTCTTGAGAGCTCTTGCCACCAGGAGGCCTTTTTGGGGGTACCTGTCTGTGCCCTATAAATCTCCATATACACAAATTAATAGATCAGAACAAACCCACTCCAAGGCACGGTCTGGGGCAAGAAGTTTATTTAATTTGTTTTTATCCGTTTCATGAATGGATATCCTATACATCTGACCAGCTGTAATCTCTTTTAACCCTAGACTGTTTAGGTGAAGGATCCTTTGCTATCGGTGCGTAGTTTACATTTTTGACTCGCTCCAAAGATGTGGCGGAGGGCCTCCCACAGTGAAGAACTAGGAACAGTCTGAAAATTCACTTATTCCAGTATCCTTAATTGCATTAGACCCAATCTTAGCATTAAAGAAATGGCTGCTCTGCCTAAGTCTTACCACCAGCTTCTATCGGTTGGGTCCAGAATCTAAAGGTAAAAGTCCTCCTAACAGATGCAGATAAGATGGTTTTGGTGGGCCAGCTGATTCTTAACCTGAAAGCTCGTCGTTGGGGAATCTCCTTTTCAGAACTCGACTGAACTCAACATGTTCGACCCAAATCTCTAGCACTAGCTTTTCCAGAGATGAGGGAGCGAAGTCTGTGCAGAGGAAAGAGCAGATTTTGCAGCTCTTTCTGAAACGAGCGTATGGTCTATCCTGATGAGTGCCATTGTGTCGTGACATTTTTTTCTCCCTTTGCTTAGAACAAACAATTTCACTTGTTGCTCCCCATTCCCCAGCCAAAAGCAAGATATTGTATTAGTGACGACACCGTTGTATAAGGTTCCTGGAGCCTGTGCAGAAATGAAATGAGCTGCTCCTTACCCCCCTAGGATCGTTCAATGGATCAGTCCTGTAATGTTATTGGTAGATGGTGCAGGGGGGCATGTACTTCCTCTGACCCGTAGCACTGTTAGGGGATTCCATGCAAACTCTTGGATTTGATGAGCAGGTCAGTCGCACTGCAAGCCTCGGTTACTTGTGCTTTTATCGCTGAAAGGGACCCTCTTTCTTCCTTGAGTTTCGGAGAACGTTATGAATACAGATTCTTGCTCGAGGGCCTGTATTGTTGCACGCGTGACCGCTTTAGGACACCTTGGTGGTAGCATTTAAAGGGCACATGTACTAGGAAGGCTTTACTTACAAGCCCTATTGCACCTAACATAACCTGCACTCTTTTTTTAAAATGTTATTTTCTTCTATAACAGGCCTATCTCGCCATATTTATTGTTATTATTGCATGATGGCCTCTCGCCACCTAAAACGAGCATAATTGCAGAGAATTTAAGCCTTTACTATTCTAATCATGTTACTGATTATTTTGTTTCCTTTCATAAGTGCTATATTGTGGGTTTTGAGAATTGCATTTTGCAGTTGGTGTGAGAATATGATGTGTAATTACACCTTTCTCCAAATCTGTCTGGCTCGCAGATGGCGCCACAGGTACCCCAGCCACGGAATCCTCTTCTGCTTACAATGCCCAGTGTTCCAGCTGGAATAACTCTTGTGTTTATTATTCTCCCCCCACTTGCACACGGATCTAAGGGTTGGAGTGTCTGGTTTTGACTTAAGCTTCATGGAATTGGTCCAGTGTCAGGGTCTTGTAGAGAGGGTCGA
Source organism: Lissotriton vulgaris (assembly GCF_964263255.1). NCBI lineage: Eukaryota > Metazoa > Chordata > Amphibia > Caudata > Salamandridae > Lissotriton > Lissotriton vulgaris. Next base: position 676,808,191 of record NC_141700.1, on the reverse strand, counting down.
TTTCCTCGGCTTATCCGTTAGTTCACACAATTTTTTAATGTATGCATACTGTTTATTTACGTATTTATTAATTTGGGGGTTTTATGAAGCGCTGCTTGTCATCCAGGCTAACTCATAGCTCTGGAAAAAAAGCGGGAAAAATTAAACTGGGCAATGATAGTTCTGCTAACAAGAGTAGGCTCCAGCTAGTTACGTAAGATGAACCTTTATCTAACATTTAGCTTTCACTAGCATTGTAGGCTTAGGTTTTATTGGAACTGTTCCTCATTTCATTTTTGCGTACTTGGAAGAGGTGTGGCGCCGCGGCCAGGGCGATTGAGGATTACGGTTCGATCCCCGGTGCCGGCGGCAGATTAGCCCAGCACCATGTGACTCTGGGCAATAGCTTGCTTGATCTTCCCGACGGCCCCCAGCGCCTAGAGACCCTTACGGGTGATTGTTCACGCTTTACAAATGTGGATTATTATTACCTGGTACAGTATTTCATTAAGGCTATATGTACGAACTGGTCATACATACTGAAACACATTCTTTTTATACAGTGAATTGATTACCATTTTCTAGAAGACTGTTGTTGAATCTTTCCTGGTTAGTTCTGGCTGTTGCTTCCATTGTGTTGAATAAAACCTTTGACTTAATGATTAATCTTATAAGAGACAAATGTGAAAGTTCCCACGTTAAAGAAAGGCCTGCAGCTACGTCTGGGCCAATCATAGGGCCTGTTTTTTTACCGGTTCCTCCTCCCAAATTTGATTGGTCCTTCCATGAGAGGCCTGGTAGAATTTGTAACTTTCCAAAAGCTTATCCCTTCTAGGTGAGATACAGGGGCGCCATATACGCTACCAGCTGACATTTTGTTTAGCGTTACCATATGGACATCTCTTCCTCAGCAGGCAGCGACTAGGGCCCTGCTGCTCGTACTCTTTTCCCTGCCGATTGTCTTCAGTTTGCTATGTGACCACCGTTCAATCTGTGTGCTTGTTGAACCTACAACTAAGCTACCAAAGTGTATATCATTGAGTCTAATTCAGTATTTCTAATAAACCCAAACGCTGCTCCCTAAAATGATTTTAATGCAGCTTAGAACAATATCTTTTTTGCTAGGCCACCTGTAGCGAACGTATCCAATATATACTAGCCCTAGAGTGATAGCCAACCAGAGAACCAATTTTGTATTGTTATCAAACTATATAAATTTGATTTACTGTATGTCCTATTGATGGGTTCCGTATCTCTGCGTGAGAGATGTTCACACATACATAATTCCTTTTTTAGGTCTCGCCTAGACGAAAGCAAAAGCGAAGCTTTTGCTGTCTATGCGAGACAACTTATGTTGCCACTTTTCTGGGAATATTGTGGACATCAGACTGTTACGAGCTTTTTCTGCTGTAGTCAGGCTGTCAGGAGCTTCTCCTTTGGAGATTTGACCTCGTGAGCGCGCCTTGACTGCGCACTTTCAAAGTGAAATGAAACAATGTGTCTGGTAGTTGTTCATGTGGAGTGCCTTCTGACCTCGTGAGCGGCCTTGACTGCATCTAATGTGTGTGGCTTTTTTTTTCAACGTGGCCGGGCGCTTGCTTCAGTCAGTTTCACTTTTAAGGTGCAGGCGTCAATGGGTCTGGTACTTGTTTTATTTCCATTTAATGCTCTTTGGAACAACAATTTTATATTACTTGTGTGTATTACCACTGGCCAGAATTTCAAAGACTTATATTCACGCAGGTGAACTAATACTATTGTGATTAGGGCCGATTTTTGGAGTCTGACCATTCAGAGTGCAGAGTGGAGCTTCAGAGTGGAGCTTCAGAGTGGAGCTTCAGAGTGGAGCTTCAGAGTGGAGCTTCAGAGTGGAGCTTCAGAGTGGAGCTTCAGAGTGGAGCTTCAGAGTGCAGAGTGGAGCTTCAGAGTGGAGCTTCAGAGTGGAGCTTCAGAGTGGAGCTTCAGAGTGGAGCTTCAGAGTGGAGCTTCAGAGTGGAGCTTCCGAGTGGAGCTTCCGAGTGGAGCTTCAGAGTGCAGAGTGGAGCTTCCGAGTGGAGCTTCCGAGTGGAGCTTCCGAGTGGAGCTTCAGAGTGCAGAGTGGAGCTTCCGAGTGGAGCTTCCGAGTGGAGCTTCAGAGTGCAGAGTGGAGCTTCCGAGTGGAGCTTCCGAGTGGAGCTTCCGAGTGGAGCTTCCGAGTGGAGCTTCCGAGTGGAGCTTCAGAGTGGAGCTTCCGAGTGGAGCTTCCGAGTGGAGCTTCCGAGTGGAGCTTCAGAGTGGAGCTTCAGAGTGGAGCTTCAGAGTGGAGCTTCAGAGTGGAGCTTCAGAGTGGAGCTTCAGAGTGGAGCTTCAGAGTGGAGCTTCAGAGTGGAGCTTCAGAGTGGAGCTTCAGAGTGCAGAGTGGAGCTTCAGAGTAGAGCTTCAGAGTGGAGCTTCAGAGTGCAGAGTGGAGCTTCAGAGTAGAGCTTCAGAGTGGAGCTTCAGAGTGGAGCTTCAGAGTGGCGCTTCAGAGTGGAGCTTCAGAGTGGCGCTTCAGAGTGGAGCTTCAGAGTGGAGCTTCAGAGTGGAGCTTCAGAGTGGAGCTTCAGAGTGGAGCTTCAGAGTGCAGAGTGGAGCTTCAGAGTGGAGCTTCAGAGTGGAGCTTCAGAGTGGAGCTTCAGAGTGGAGCTTCAGAGTGGAGCTTCAGAGTGGAGCTTCAGAGTGGAGCTTCAGAGTGGAGCTTCAGAGTGGAGCTTCAGAGTGGAGCTTCAGAGTGGAGCTTCAGAGTGGAGCTTCAGAGTGGAGCTTCAGAGTGGAGCTTCAGAGTGGAGCTTCAGAGTGGAGCTTCAGAGTGGAGCTTCAGAGTGGAGCTTCAGAGTGGAGCTTCAGAGTGGAGCTTCAGAGTGGAGCTTCAGAGTGGAGCTTCAGAGTGGAGCTTCAGAGTGCAGCTTCAGAGTGCAGCTTCAGAGTGCAGCTTCAGAGTGCAGCTTCAGAGTGCAGCTTCAGAGTGCAGCTTCAGAGTGGAGCTTCAGAGTGGAGCTTCAGAGTGGAGCTTCAGAGTGGAGCTTCAGAGTGGAGCTTCAGAGTGGAGCTTCAGAGTGGAGCTTCAGAGTGGAGCTTCAGAGTGGAGCTTCAGAGTGGAGCTTCAGAGTGGAGCTTCAGAGTGGAGCTTCAGAGTGGAGCTTCAGAGTGGAGCTTCAGAGTGGAGCTTCAGAGTGGAGCTTCAGAGTGGAGCTTCAGAGTGGAGCTTCAGAGTGGAGCTTCAGAGTGGAGCTTCAGAGTGGAGCTTCAGAGTTCAGATTCAGAGTTCAGATTCAGAGTGCAGAGTGCAGATTCAGAGTTCAGATTCAGAGTGGAGCTTCAGAGTTCAGATTCAGAGTGGAGCTTCAGAGTTCAGATTCAGAGTGGAGCTTCAGAGTTCAGATTCAGAGTGGAGCTTCAGAGTGGAGCTTCAGAGTGGAGCTTCAGAGTGGAGCTTCAGAGTGGAGCTTCAGAGTGGAGCTTCAGAGTGGAGCTTCAGAGTGGAGCTTCAGAGTGGAGCTTCAGAGTGGAGCTTCAGAGTGGAGCTTCAGAGTGGAGCTTCAGAGTGGAGCTTCAGAGTGGAGCTTCAGAGTGGAGCTTCAGAGTGCAGCTTCAGAGTGCAGAGTGGAGCTTCAGAGTGGAGCTTCAGAGTGCAGAGTGGAGATTCAGAGTGGAGCTTCAGAGTGCAGAGTGCAGATTCAGAGTGGAGCTTCAGAGTGCAGAGTGCAGATTCAGAGTGGAGCTTCAGAGTGCAGAGTGCAGATTCAGAGTGGAGCTTCAGAGTGCAGAGTGCAGATTCAGAGTGGAGCTTCAGAGTGGAGCTTCAGAGTGGAGCTTCAGAGTGCAGCTTCAGAGTGCAGCTTCAGAGTGGAGCTTCAGAGTGGAGCTTCAGAGTGGAGCTTCAGAGTGGAGCTTCAGAGTGGAGCTTCAGAGTGGAGCTTCAGAGTGCAGAGTGGAGCTTCAGAGTGGAGCTTCAGAGTGCAGAGTGCAGATTCAGAGTGGAGCTTCAGAGTGCAGAGTGCAGATTCAGAGTGGAGCTTCAGAGTTCAGATTCAGAGTGCAGAGTGCAGATTCAGAGTGGAGCTTCAGAGTTCAGATTCAGAGTGCAGAGTGCAGATTCAGAGTGGAGCTTCAGAGTTCAGATTCAGAGTGCAGAGTGCAGATTCAGAGTGGAGCTTCAGAGTTCAGATTCAGAGTGCAGAGTGCAGATTCAGAGTGGAGCTTCAGAGTTCAGATTCAGAGTGCAGAGTGCAGATTCAGAGTGGAGCTTCAGAGTTCAGATTCAGAGTGGAGCTTCAGAGTGCAGATTCAGAGTGGAGCTTCAGAGTGCAGAGTGGAGCTTCAGAGTGCAGCTTCAGAGTGGAACTTCAGAGTGGAACTTCAGAGTGGAGCTTCAGAGTGGAGCTTCAGAGTGGAGCTTCAGAGTGGAGCTTCAGAGTGGAGCTTCAGAGTGGAGCTTCAGAGTGGAGCTTCAGAGTGGAGCTTCAGAGTGGAGCTTCAGAGTGGAGCTTCAGAGTGCAGAGTGCAGATTCAGAGTGGAGCTTCAGAGTGCAGAGTGCAGATTCAGAGTGGAGCTTCAGAGTTCAGATTCAGAGTGCAGAGTGCAGATTCAGAGTGGAGCTTCAGAGTTCAGATTCAGAGTGCAGAGTGCAGATTCAGAGTGGAGCTTCAGAGTTCAGATTCAGAGTGCAGAGTGCAGATTCAGAGTGGAGCTTCAGAGTTCAGATTCAGAGTGCAGAGTGCAGATTCAGAGTGGAGCTTCAGAGTTCAGATTCAGAGTGCAGAGTGCAGATTCAGAGTGGAGCTTCAGAGTTCAGATTCAGAGTGGAGCTTCAGAGTGCAGCTTCAGAGTGCAGCTTCAGAGTGCAGCTTCAGAGTGCAGCTTCAGAGTGCAGCTTCAGAGTGGAGCTTCAGAGTGGAGCTTCAGAGTGGAGCTTCAGAGTGGAGCTTCAGAGTGGAGCTTCAGAGTGGAGCTTCAGAGTGGAGCTTCAGAGTGGAGCTTCAGAGTGGAGCTTCAGAGTGGAGCTTCAGAGTGGAGCTTCAGAGTGCAGAGTGGAGCTTCAGAGTGGAGCTTCAGAGTGCAGAGTGGAGCTTCAGAGTGGAGCTTCAGAGTGGAGCTTCAGAGTGGAGCTTCAGAGTGGAGCTTCAGAGTGGAGCTTCAGAGTGGAGAGTGGAGCTTCAGAGTGGAGCTTCAGAGTGGAGAGTGGAGCTTCAGAGTGGAGCTTCAGAGTGCAGAGTGGAGCTTCAGAGTGCAGAGTGGAGCTTCAGAGTGGAGCTTCAGAGTGCAGAGTGGAGCTTCAGAGTGGAGATTCAGAGTGCAGAGTGGAGCTTCAGAGTGGAGATTCAGAGTGCAGAGTGGAGCTTCAGAGTGGAGCTTCAGAGTGCAGAGTGCAGATTCAGAGTGGAGCTTCAGAGTGCAGAGTGCAGATTCAGAGTGGAGCTTCAGAGTGCAGAGTGCAGATTCAGAGTGGAGCTTCAGAGTGCAGAGTGCAGATTCAGAGTGGAGCTTCAGAGTGGAGCTTCAGAGTGGAGCTTCAGAGTGCAGAGTGCAGATTCAGAGTGGAGCTTCAGAGTGGAGCTTCAGAGTGGAGCTTCAGAGTGGAGCTTCAGAGTGGAGCTTCAGAGTGGAGCTTCAGAGTGGAGCTTCAGAGTGGAGCTTCAGAGTGGAGCTTCAGAGTGGAGCTTCAGAGTGGAGCTTCAGAGTGGAGCTTCAGAGTGGAGCTTCAGAGTGGAGCTTCAGAGTGGAGCTTCAGAGTGGAGCTTCAGAGTGGAGCTTCAGAGTGGAGCTTCAGAGTGGAGCTTCAGAGTGGAGCTTCAGAGTGCAGCTTCAGAGTGCAGCTTCAGAGTGCAGCTTCAGAGTGCAGCTTCAGAGTGCAGCTTCAGAGTGCAGCTTCAGAGTGGAGCTGCAGAGTGGAGCTTCAGAGTGCAGCTTCAGAGTGCAGAGTGGAGCTTCAGAGTGCAGAGTGGAGCTTCAGAGTGCAGAGTGGAGCTTCAGAGTGCAGAGTGGAGCTTCAGAGTGCAGAGTGGAGCTTCAGAGTGCAGAGTGGAGATTCAGAGTGCAGAGTGGAGCTTCAGAGTGGAGATTCAGAGTGCAGAGTGCAGATTCAGAGTGGAGCTTCAGAGTTCAGATTCAGAGTGGAGCTTCAGAGTGGAGCTTCAGAGTGGAGCTTCAGAGTGGAGCTTCAGAGTGCAGCTTCAGAGTGCAGCTTCAGAGTGCAGCTTCAGAGTGCAGCTTCAGAGTGCAGCTTCAGAGTGCAGCTTCAGAGTGCAGCTTCAGAGTGCAGCTTCAGAGTGGAGCTTCAGAGTGGAGCTTCAGAGTGGAGCTTCAGAGTGGAGCTTCAGAGTGGAGCTTCAGAGTGGAGCTTCAGAGTGGAGCTTCAGAGTGGAGCTTCAGAGTGGAGCTTCAGAGTGGAGCTTCAGAGTGGAGCTTCAGAGTGGAGCTTCAGAGTGGAGCTTCAGAGTGGAGCTTCAGAGTGGAGCTTCAGAGTGGAGCTTCAGAGTGGAGCTTCAGAGTGCAGAGTGGAGCTTCAGAGTGCAGAGTGGAGCTTCAGAGTGCAGAGTGGAGCTTCAGAGTGCAGAGTGGAGCTTCAGAGTGGAGCTTCAGAGTGGAGCTTCAGAGTGGAGCTTCAGAGTGGAGCTTCAGAGTGGAGCTTCAGAGTGGAGCTTCAGAGTGGAGCTTCAGAGTGGAGCTTCAGAGTGGAGCTTCAGAGTGGAGCTTCAGAGTGCAGAGTGCAGATTCAGAGTGGAGCTTCAGAGTGCAGAGTGCAGATTCAGAGTGGAGCTTCAGAGTTCAGATTCAGAGTGCAGAGTGCAGATTCAGAGTGGAGCTTCAGAGTTCAGATTCAGAGTGCAGAGTGCAGATTCAGAGTGGAGCTTCAGAGTTCAGATTCAGAGTGCAGAGTGCAGATTCAGAGTGGAGCTTCAGAGTGGAGCTTCAGAGTGCAGCTTCAGAGTGGAACTTCAGAGTGGAGCTTCAGAGTGGAGCTTCAGAGTGGAGCTTCAGAGTGGAGCTTCAGAGTGGAGCTTCAGAGTGGAGCTTCAGAGTGGAGCTTCAGAGTGCAGCTTCAGAGTGCAGAGTGGAGCTTCAGAGTGCAGAGTGGAGCTTCAGAGTGCAGAGTGGAGCTTCAGAGTGCAGAGTGGAGCTTCAGAGTGCAGAGTGGAGATTCAGAGTGCAGAGTGGAGATTCAGAGTGCAGAGTGGAGCTTCAGAGTGGAGATTCAGAGTGCAGAGTGGAGCTTCAGAGTGGAGATTCAGAGTGCAGAGTGGAGCTTCAGAGTGGAGATTCAGAGTGCAGAGTGGAGCTTCAGAGTGGAGATTCAGAGTGCAGAGTGGAGCTTCAGAGTGGAGCTTCAGAGTGCAGAGTGGAGCTTCAGAGTGGAGCTTCAGAGTGCAGAGTGGAGCTTCAGAGTAGAGCTTCAGAGTGGAGCTTCAGAGTGGCGCTTCAGAGTGGAGCTTCAGAGTGGAGCTTCAGAGTGGAGCTTCAGAGTGGAGCTTCAGAGTGGAGCTTCAGAGTGGAGCTTCAGAGTGGAGCTTCAGAGTGGAGCTTCAGAGTGGAGCTTCAGAGTGGAGCTTCAGAGTGGAGCTTCAGAGTGGAGCTTCAGAGTGGAGCTTCAGAGTGGAGCTTCAGAGTGGAGCTTCAGAGTGGAGCTTCAGAGTGGAGCTTCAGAGTGGAGCTTCAGAGTGGAGCTTCAGAGTGGAGCTTCAGAGTGGAGCTTCAGAGTGGAGCTTCAGAGTGGAGCTTCAGAGTGGAGCTTCAGAGTGGAGCTTCAGAGTGGAGCTTCAGAGTGCAGAGTGGAGCTTCAGAGTGGAGATTCAGAGTGCAGAGTGGAGCTTCAGAGTGGAGATTCAGAGTGCAGAGTGGAGCTTCAGAGTGGAGATTCAGAGTGCAGAGTGGAGCTTCAGAGTGGAGATTCAGAGTGCAGAGTGGAGCTTCAGAGTGGAGATTCAGAGTGCAGAGTGGAGCTTCAGAGTGGAGATTCAGAGTGCAGAGTGGAGCTTCAGAGTGGAGATTCAGAGTGCAGAGTGCAGATTCAGAGTGGAGCTTCAGAGTTCAGATTCAGAGTGGAGCTTCAGAGTGCAGCTTCAGAGTGCAGCTTCAGAGTGCAGCTTCAGAGTGCAGCTTCAGAGTGCAGCTTCAGAGTGCAGCTTCAGAGTGCAGCTTCAGAGTGGAGCTTCAGAGTGCAGCTTCAGAGTGGAGCTTCAGAGTGCAGCTTCAGAGTGCAGCTTCAGAGTGCAGCTTCAGAGTGGAGCTTCAGAGTGCAGCTTCAGAGTGCAGCTTCAGAGTGGAGCTTCAGAGGGCAGAGTGGAGCTTCAGAGGGCAGAGTGGAGCTTCAGAGGGCAGAGTGGAGCTTCAGAGTGCAGAGTGGAGCTTCAGAGTGGAGCTTCAGAGTGCAGCTTCAGAGTGCAGCTTCAGAGTGCAGCTTCAGAGTGCAGCTTCAGAGTGCAGCTTCAGAGTGCAGCTTCAGAGTGCAGCTTCAGAGTGCAGCTTCAGAGTGCAGCTTCAGAGTGCAGCTTCAGAGTGCAGCTTCAGAGTGCAGCTTCAGAGTGGAGCTTCAGAGTGGAGCTTCAGAGTGGAGCTTCAGAGTGGAGCTTCAGAGTGGAGCTTCAGAGTGGAGCTTCAGAGTGGAGCTTCAGAGTGGAGCTTCAGAGTGGAGCTTCAGAGTGTCAAGAGCAATGCCAATAGCTCTAACTTTAACAATGGCAAAACCATTGCATTGTAAATGCTTGTTATTTTACCGAATCACATGCTCATGCTGCTGCCTGGTTTGTCTACATGCACACAGGCAGAATCACTCGGTACAAAATGGCTCCTGTTCACTCGTCAGTACGGTCTTGCGCCGCCCCACCTTCCCCCTGCCAAATACATTCATTCCAAATACTGCTTATTTTCATATCAGACTGACTTCTCACATCTGGGATAGCAGGGGCACCTTCCACAGTGATTAGTGCTTCACAAAAAATAATTCTCGGCTAGCGCTCAGAAGCCTTGAAGCTTTGATTGAATGACACTGCAGTTTGATGCCCCGCTCGTTTTTTGATTCTATGCGTTCCAGACACTGATTTTATTAAGACTCACTTGGAGCTCTAAACTGTCACTTGATCTTTCTTTGGGTCATTTCGTTTGCCCGGAAGGACTAACATATCTGTGAAACCCTCTTCTTTTATAGTTTGAGCATCGTCTTCGTTTAGCAGGATAACATTATACATTTGAAAATACAAATATCCGGGAAGAGCAGAGAGCAAATCTCCGCGATGTTGGGCATTCTCCTATCATAAAGGAAGCGTGTTGGTGGGACCTGTGGCATCTAACGCATCATTTAACCCTATATGCGTGGGCACCTACCACAATAATGTATAGGATGAGTTTGTTCCGTTCCCGTTTTTAATTTGATGTAAAACTCAAATCACTGCACACTCTCTACTACACACTCTCTACTACACACTCTCTACTACAGTCACTACTCTCTACTACACACTCCCTACTACAGTCACTACTCTCTACTACACATTCTGCTACACACTCTCTACTACAGTCACTACTCTCTGCTACGCACTCTACTCTCTAATACACTCTACTACACACTCTCTACTACACACTCTACTACACACTCTCTACTACAGTCACTACTCTCTGCTACGCACTCTACTCTCTACTACACACTCTACTACACACTCTCTACTACACACTCTACTACACACTCTACTACACACTCTCTACTACAGTCGCTACTCTCTACTACACACTGTACTACACACTCTACTACAGTCACTACTCTCTACTACACACTCACTACACACTCACTACACACTCACTACACACTCACTACACACTCACTACTACAGCCACTACTCTCTTCGACACACTCTATACTAGACACTCTCTACTACACACTATCTACTACAGTCACTACTCTCTACTACACACTGTACTACACACTCTACTACAGTCACTACTCTCTACTACACACTACTACCCACTCTCTACTACAGTCACTACTCTCTACTACACACTCTACTACACACTCACTACACACTCACTACTACAGCCACTACTCTCTTCGACACACTCTATACTAGACACTCTCTACTACAAACTATCTACTACAGTCACTACTTACTACACTCTCTACTACACACTCTACTACACACTCTACTACACACTCTACTATACACTCTACTACACACTCTACTACACACTCTACATTACACACTCTACATTACACACTCTACATTACACACTCTACATTACACACTCTACATTACACACTCTCTACTACACACTCTCTACTACACACTCTCTACTACACACTCTCTACTACACACTCTCTACTACACACTCTCTACTACACACTCTCTACTACACGCTCTACACTACACGCTCTACACTACACGCTCTACACTACACGCTCTACACTACACGCTCTACACTACACGCTCTACACTACACGCTCTACTACACTCTACTACACACTCTGCTACACACACGCTCTACTACACACTCTACTACACACCCTCTACTACTCTCTACTACTCTACTAAACATTCTCTACTACTCTACTACACACTCACTACTTTCTACTACACTCTACTACAGACTCTCCACTCTCTACTCCACACTCTCTACTTCAATCTCTCTAATTCAATCTCTCTACCTCAATCTCTCTAATTCAATCTCTCTACCTCAATCTCTCTACTTCAATCTCTCTACTTCACATTCTGTATTACACACTCTCTACTACACACTCACTACTCTCTAGTACACACTATCTACTACACACTCTACTACACTCCCTACTACACATTCTCCTACACACTCTACTAAACACTCTACTACACACTCACCACTCTACTACACACTCACTAGTCTCTACTGCTCACTTTCTACTACACACTCTCTACTACACACTCTCTACTACACACTCTCTACTACACACTCTCTACTACACACTCACTACTCTCTACTACACACTCACTACTCTCTACTACACACTCACTACTCTCTACTACACACTCACTACTCTCTACTACACACTCACTACTCTCTACTACACACTCACTACTCTCTGCTACACACTCTACTACTCACTTACTACTCTCTACTCACTCTCTACTACTCACTACTACTCTCTCTACTACTCACTACTACTCTCTCTACTACTCTCTCTACTACTCACTCTCTACTACTCATGACAATGCCATTTATTTATCTGTTTCCAAAACCAACACATAAATAAAACATTTGTCATTTACAATGCCAAAAGCGCTAACTTTTGCAAAGGCGAGACCGTTGCATTGTAAATGCTTGTTTCTAGTTTGTCAAGGCAGGTCGAGCAATAAAAAACTTAAATTCTTTTTAAAAAAAAAACAATGTCTTTTGTATTAGGATTCCCAGATATTTGTTTCCACTTGCCCTGTTTCATACTGAGAGCATAAAGTTCAGAGTCTGCCATGTGACTTCAAGTAGTGAAATGTTCTTGGATTTCTAGCGAGCAGAGGAGTTTTGTTTACAGGGTTGAGGGATAGTGGAGAATACATTTTTTCTGCAGTGTTTCTGCAACACTTTTTTTTAAGTAGACCACTCAAAATTCCAGCCACTTTCTGTCAAAGTCAAAATATAATTTTTAATTGCGAAATGAGGTATTTTAGAGACCAGGAAGTGAGACCACAGGCGTCTTCATGGTTGTAGTTTTGCTTGGAATTTCCCTGCTTGGTGCCAGCAGACGTGTGGTTGGGAATCCAGTAAACGGGGCGGAGTGGAGATCTTCCGTGATGAGCATGCCTGGACCATTGAAGAGCGCCTCTTCGTTGTGACTGATGTGATCCTCTGGTCTGCCTTTATTTTCTGCTTAGCTCCTAGAATGAGCTTGGTCACCATTTTCTCACGACCCACGTTCGTTTGTTGCAATCTCCATCCACCTTGCCTTGTTCTGGAGCGGTGGAACACAGTGCCACTCTCAAGACGGTCACAGGTGCATCCAGCAGCCACAGATTTACCTAGAAATGTAAGTAACAGTTAATGCAGGAGGACTGAATTATTCACCAAATTACTCTCTTGTCTGCTGATATGGCTTTGGAGGCACAGGGACCCTTGCATCTGTCTTGGGTGCGTAACGGAAAAGCAACCATGTATTAAACGTTTAACCGTTTTGGTTTAGTAATATTTGTGTATGTATGTTCGCTGTTTTATATATCACCATTGTTTTGCCTTGCAGCGGTTTAACAGTTGCAGGTTACACAGAGACCACAGTTGTGTACATCTAGGTATAAATCCACTATGTACTGCCAGATTACTAAGATTCTTCGGAGCAGGAATGATATTTAGGCCTAGATGTAGGTAATTTTATTTTACCACTTCTTAAATACCGAATTTTACCGAGTCGGTATTTAAGAAGTGGTAAAATAGAGGAGGGGGCGGGGATGTAGGTATTACAGAATCGGTAAATACCGAATCGTTAAGATTCGGTATTTACCGATTCTGTAAATACCGATTCGGTAATGCCCATTGATTCCTATGGGCATTGAAGCCCATAGGAATCAACGAGCATTACTGAATCGGTATTTACCGATTCTGTAAATACCAATTCCAGCAAGGGTGCAGGGGGTGTCACTTTGACACCCTCTAGCACCCCAAATACAGGCATGTGTGCCATGTGGCACACAGACCTGCCCTAAGGGCATGTCTGTCTGTCACATGGCATAGGTGTGCATGCACACATGTGCATGCACACCTGGATTCGGTATTTTACCACCCAATTGGATTGGGTGGTAAAATACCGAATCTGAAAGGCCTTTGGGACTCAGAAGAGTCCCACCTACATCTAGAAGTTACCGAATCGGTAACAATACCGGTTCGGTATTTTACCAATTCGGTAAATTTACTGATTCGGTAAAATTGGCCCCTATATCCCAAAAACCCATTTACCGGTCGGTAACGGGGCCGGTAAATTGCCACCTACATCTGGCCCTTAGAGTCCAATGGTATATACTTGCATGTACACCAGGTGTGCAACGCGGTACTCTCAGAGTAATTGCTGTGGTAATTTAGTATATCTGGATATACAGAGACTAAACATTTACACAAAGGTATTCAATACAGTATGCTCAGACGGATTACTATGATACTTCAGAGTATTAATAATACTGAGACCAAAGCTATATACTTGCACGTTCATCGGTCATGTGACGCGTTATGCTGCGAGTGATGCAATGGTACTTTGCATATCGGGTTATACAGAGACCTACATGTGAACTTGCCTGTCCATCTGGGTATGTGATACGGTATACTCTGCCGGAGTATTGCAGCAGTTCCGAATGCTGGGTATTCAGTGGCAAGCTAACTTGTTACTCATTTCCTCGACCTCGAATTATTGAAAGGGACTGGACAATGGAATCACAGGACCAGTTGGATGCAGGCTGCACACAGGTACTAGCATTTGGCATCCTTCCCACAATGCTTTTTTCTTGACTGCTCAACAACCACTTCTTTCAATTTTCATGAGTGTTTGTGAATAAAGTAGCATTTATAAAAAAAAATACACAATGTAATACTTGTAATTCCTAAATAGTTTTTGACATATACATGTGTGCATAAAGAGCAGGATATTTATTTTTTTGTAATGCTCCCAGCAGTTGTAGCAAGCTCTTCCTCCATTCGTATGGTCCTTTGTGCTTTTAAAGTCTCCGCAACCATCAAGGTTCTGTTATTGTTGACAAGGCTGAATGCACAGCTGTGCACATGTGGATGTGGAATGTTTAAGCTAACTTGCTTGGAATGTTTTTGATATGTGGGTTTGTAAAAGGATATGGTTCTCTGTTGCCCAGTTCACTTTGGAGCTCTATTGTATAAAGGACGACCATACATTGAGAAGTACCGAACACATGGTTTAGAGTCCATTTAGATGCGCAGGCTATACCCTAGGTCTGACGTTCTTCTGTAACTCTTGATCCTCAGGTGTGGTTGGGTTGTCCTCTGGCCCAACTGGGTTCAGCGCATTTACTTCCTTTTTGGAGAGGGACCGGAAGGAGAGGAAGTATTTACAATTTTATATTTCTGTGGACTCCCCAAGTCTTGATGAGATTTTAGGACTTCGGTGCTGCATGTTGTTGACCGGTGTGTCTCTGATGTGTCCTGTAGGTGTGTGTGCGAGCATTGGTGGGAATGCCGCTACAGCCGACTATGTCTAAATGCAGATAGTAGAGCTGTCCTTAGAGGGAACAGTCAACCATACAGTAATTGATGCAGATGCTGTTCGTAGACGATTATGCAAATTATAGAACAACTGGATACAGGCATCCCTGCATACCGGTTGTGAATGGGCAGGCGTAGACTACATTTGTGAGTTGATTGCACTGTATCAGCACTTGAAATGATGCAAGCTTTACGTTGTTCGGGGTCACCCGGGGGAAGTGCTTCGTCTCAGGGACTCATAGGCATTACATCACTACTCTTAGACACAAGCAATGATGTTTAACGTGCTGGAGTGGGATCAGGAGTTGTCAGAAAGAGACAATCTTAAATTCCTGAACCTAGAGGTGATTAGGATTTTATCAAATGGACTGCATTGCGGTGCATTTTACACTATTATTTGGAAATATGACAACCGCAACAGTTCATGCACATCCATCCTTCAAAAGGAGATACTGTCAAGTATCTGACTGTGCGACCTTTGTAGTTCAAGTAATCCTCTAGGTAATGCAATATGCGTGGTATACAATCTTTCAAAGTGTAATCTGCATTCACATTGCAACTGAAAAAATCCAAAATGTGTTGGTTGTCATTAGTGTACTCTTAAGTTCAGAAGACCCACTTGTTGACTCTGTTTCTGGGTCTGAGAAAGAAAGAACTTCTCCCATCAGTAGTATTGATAGTTTACGGTGGACACCAGGAATTATTTTGTTGCAGTATTGTGCACAAGTAACTAAGGTTGGGGGGGTGCTGCTCTATAAGTCCTTCAGCCCCAGCCCTCCCAACAGAATTAAATAAACAGCCAGATCTTCTCCTCTGGAGTAGTGCACATTGTTTCACAGAAGAAGAACTTGGTCAATTTTTGTTACTCAAAGGAGTACACCTGCTTGTTACCCACTCTCCCATCTCTCCGGCTACATTGCACCGGATTCAGGCATCGTTTGCAACAGTGCCCTCTTTTCTGACGCTGCCTCATCACAGCAACATCATTGGTTTTGTGATACAACCGGAGCCGTATATGATTGGCAGCGTGAGGCTGCAATGGTTGTTTGGTTGTTCTCTTTGAGTCTGGGGTGATGAATCTTGCATACACAACATGGTTTGTCTGCAGTAGAAATAGACTCGGGTAGGTGTGTCGATTTCCATGTGATACCCGGTTTATTCTAATCTTGCGGATCTCCCTGCGTCAAGTGAAAAAAGCAATGGGATGTTGAAGCTACCTTAGTGTCTGGTCATTAATTTGAATCAAGTGCTTGCTGAAATACAAACATACATTCATACATTAGCGGCAATTGCATGCCATAAAGGTGGCAGACCACCTAATCCGAGGTGCATCCCAGCTGTAGATTTTTGCAGTGCAACCACTTGGATATCAGTTCACATCTGTGAGGTGCACGACAGCCTAGGCAGCAAGTGTCAAATATATGGTCATGAGGGTTGCTCCTTCTTGAGGAACCTATACGGTTAGTTGGCATTTATGACTGCCTGCTTCAGTGCATGATATGAACTTGCGTGCACCTGGTCAGTCCTGCCAGTGACATATATGCTTGTCTGATAGATTAAACCATGCACATGTAAGTACACACGGCCAGTACTGTGAAACTGTGAATGGCTCATTAAATTCATTGTGGTCCCTTTGATTGCCCGGCTTCTGGGTTTCAAGAGGCCTTTGGATCTCACGAAGAGACTGAATTAAAAGAATACAAAAATAATAGTTGATTCTACTGTTGATTTATACACACTTGTGCGTGCTCGGAGGCTTTTGTAATTGTTGGTCTATTTAGTTTCTTAAAGTTTGTTTTGATGGCCTTCTTTTCTCCTAGAGCACCAAATTTTGCAAGAAATTGTTGTGATCTAATCTGGGTACACAGAGGTGTGCGCCAACATTACCCAGCCACCTTGCAGCTCATGAACTTGATTTTCTAGCCTTTGTTCGCAAGTCTCCTCCTCATATATGTTAAATCTAACCTACAAATACCTCCTACACCCAACCCACCTTCCTTCTCTTTAAAGCACTTCTTGCCAGTCCAAATAACATTTTATTTTAGAACACAAAACACCTGGAATAGATCATTAATATTAGAGATTGCAGCATTTAGTGAGAATTATGTTAATGACTGTGAACATCAGTAATATTTCATGAGAGAGAAGGAAACCTGTAATCCTATTTATTGTGCGTTATTGTGTCCCTTGTATTGCGCACTGTCCTCCCTGTCCCTCAAATTAATTGGCACATTATTAGATCACCTTGGGCCCAGGTGTAATCATTTAATCTTTTTTTTGTGCCCATATTTTAGCCTTGGTGTACAATTGCGCATCGCAGTTTTCAAATTGGTTGCCATGTCCTTGTTCAACATTACAACGTAAAACTCAAAAGGCAGCTGTAAACACAGGCCGAAGGCTGGCCTGCCGTGGCGACCCTCTGATGCAGTCTCTCTGCAGGAGGACAGAGTCTATCGAAAGGTCACTTCCATTAGCCGCTGGAGCTGCGTTTGTTTGCCCGCTTAGTGGGGGTGTCTTTAAATTGAGCTCAGTGGGTTAAATCGCTTCCGAGGCCTTGGTCTGCAGGTCCAGAAAGCCGTTCTCCGCTTCTCTCCAGAGTCTGGCATTTAGTTTGCACCGTTTGCTTTATTTACTTTACCACTTATTTTTCTTAAAGGGGCCGTCCACCGCACAGAAGAGTAAAAAGACCTCTTTGCCTAGTCCTGCATCACTGACCGCATGCGTTCTAGAATGTTTCTTTGTTTGATGACGTGTGCTGGAGTTTTGAGACCTAGTGTGACATCATTAACTGGCAGGCTGTTTCAAAAAAGATTTCAGGGTGGTTTTGCATGTGTCGTCATTTTATTTGACGGCGTTTTAGATTGAGGGGAAGATGACACTTGGAAATGCTATATATCTTTACCACTGATTCCTAAGCTTTTGACTTCTGTGGACTCCCACTAGAATCCGGGGACCCTGGCCTCCGCATTTAAAAATATTTTACCGCAAAACAACACACACACAAATACAGAAATAAGCATTCTTCAAACAACTGCTCAAATGATGAAATATTTTCTTTCATTCACAAATAAATATAAAAACTAATTTTAATGGGAAGGTCCAGCTTTTCTAAATTAAATTGCGGTCACTCATGGTTCATTCTCAAGTGTGTTTCATGCACTCGCGCTGTTCCCACAATACAATCTGAGAAAATAAACTTCATTTTTAGCCTCCAATTTTGAATTCCTTCACATTTACAGAACGTTTCAAAATGTTCAATTTTACATTTTGCTTCTTTATTTGTGTACACTTTATTAATCTGTATATATTAAAATTTCTAAGCGGTCGCGGACCCCCGGGTAGGCTTCGCTGAGCCCCAGGTGTTCCCGGACCACAGGTTAAGAACCACTGCTCTATACCACTCTTTGTGTGGAACTTTTTTTCAGATTTGTAGCAGAAACGCAAGGCTCCTAGCCTCAGGTATTGGATTTTATACACAGTTATTTGTTTTTGAATGTTGCACATGTGCCGATGGTATGTCCTCGGAGCACTGTCGCCTGTCAGAAGATTGTGGTACTGCATGGTTCTGGATTTTCTTAAGGCATGAGCCTTGACTGTGGTGGTTCCAGTCTTAAAGGATGTGAAATTGTGTATGGTGTAGAGATCAGCTTTCTTTTTTCATAGTCCAATTGTTGGCACAGGTATACATGATTCCTTAATGCATAATGTGTACATCTGGACATGCATTATTTAGAAAGCACAATCTCCTTGTAAATGTAATGTAAATTGATACTTGTATAGCGCACTACTCACCCGCAAGGGTCTCAAGGCGCTTGTACGAATACCGCTGTGGAACCCATCCTGGCTTTCCCTGTGAGGGGTCCACTCCTGGGCACCCCCAAGGTAGAGGCCAGGCATCCCTAGGGTTGTGGGGGCCATTGTGGAGATTAAGCAAGCTATTGCCCAGAGTTGCAGAGTGGGACTCCATGATTGGAATAGGCACCAAGGCGAGAATTATCAGGTCCGTGGAATTTTTGAGCCCAAGACCCGCCGAGGCGGGGAATTGAACCCTGGTCCCGGGCTAGACCTCTGCATCAGGGTCTGCCGCTCTAACCATTGAGCCACACTTCTCCTTGTTTGCTCCATAGAGCACCAGGCGCAGACTGGGGCTGTGGGACAGCCCTGATGGCTGTATGAGGGAAAGTAAACTAAGAGAAGCTGGAGGTTGCCATTAAGTAGTGTTTTAGGTAGAGGAGCATATGCAATGTGTGTCCTTTCATTGGTTAGGTTATGACTTGAGCCACGTCCTGTGGTTGCTTCAGTGACTGTTGAATGACAATGTGGTGACTAGAATACATTTTACTTTGTTTTTAGGTCTCTGTCCTACAGATCACTTTAGCTGCCTTCTGTCGAAAAACCCATTGTGTACAATACCGAGGCTTTTAGGGAGGGCTTTCAGTCGGACCCCTTGCTTGTGATTGGTGGGCTTCCTTGTTAATCTAATTTGTTAAATTCTTATTTGATGGCCTTCCTTCCTTCTCTTGTGTTTATCTGTCGCCTAAAGTATAGCAGCTTTACACACTCTGATTGGATTAGCTTTATACTTCCACTGATTACATACTGGGACATACTTTTTTTTTAGATTTTCAACACTCACTGAAAGTGTATGGTTTTTTGCTCCCTCCACTGTGTTCTTCTTCCACTTCCCATTCACCCTACGCGGCTGCGGTGGTTTTGAACCTGTTGTTTTTTGTATTCATCCTGTCCAAAAACAGTAAATGTAAAAAATTTTACCTCCTTTCAAATTATTTGCTTTGAATGGGTGTTCGAAGAATCTTGTTTTCGGTTTTGAAATAGGTTGTAGATCTTCCGATTTTATTAAAATGTTTGTAACGAAAGGTTTCGCAGTACAAGTTTGGTTATTCTATCGTTTTCCACAACCGCTCCCTCAAACCGCTTTGTATAAACTGTTTTTCTTCATTTGTCTTAATGTGCATTTGAATTTACCCATTGACAGCAGTTTTCCAAATATATTGTGTACTAGGAGTCCTTGATTATAAACCTTTTGGCTCTGACACCTGATTTTGTTTCATGTTCCATTTGCATGCTTTCCAATTTAGCTCTTTGTATTTTTTCCATCCAAATGTCACATGTCTCTGGAGAGTGCCATCATTGCAGACGCAGATGGGTTATGCTAATCATGATATTTTTCGTGAAGTCGAAGAGGAAATGAATTGACCATTCCCACCCGCCTGTCCTTTTGGACTGTTTGTGATTTGACTCCGGTCCTGAAGTTTTTCAGAGTATTTGAGCTCACACAATGCGCATCCTGAGAGAAAGAGAAAGGTTATCAATGTGGCATTTGTAAGGTCTAAGCAGATGGGACCAGGAAGTTCTCAAGTGAAAGATGTCACAGAGGGTTTTACAACCCTAGAAGACTTCATCAACAAAGGGAATCCTTATTGTTGATGTTGCAGAATTGGGAGAGCGGTGTAATTACTTTGTCACTTTAATACCTTTTAATAGTGCAACCCTTATTGTTTAAGATGCCCAAATTATCAGCAGGAGAAATGTGCAGCAATTGTAATATAGAATTGCCCCTGCTTCACCTACACCTAGTAGGCAGGCCAGAAAATGGAATCGTTGAACTGTGTGCTTCACAGACCTAACCTTGCCTGCAACCAATTAGCTGTTTTTGTTTTTTTGCAGGATCTTCCATAAGCAACGAGTCTTCCCCAGTTTCCTCACCAGCCACCAACCACAGCTCTCCCGCAAGCACACCCAAGCGAGGACCAATGGGCCCAATCATTGTCCCACCAGGAGGGCACAGTGTGCCAAGCACCCCTCCTGTAGTGACCATTGCACCCACGAAAACAGTCAATGGTGTCTGGAGAAGTGATGGCAGACAGGTGAGTTAACGCTGCTTTTCAGCCCACACGTGCTTAACATGATCCTAGAGATGTTTTTTTGTATATATGGCGGTTAAGATCAATGTTTGGCTTAAAACTTCATTTGCAATTCTAAAAATTGGCTTTGGTGACGTGACCATGAGCCGCATTGTGTCTGCACTTTAAATAACATTTTCCTGTGTATCATGCATTGCTCCACTACTTACGCTAAAAAACATTTTAGAACAAGTAATGCTTGGGGAATGTCTCCTGTTCTACTCAACTGGTT
This sequence comes from Lissotriton vulgaris, assembly GCF_964263255.1. Lineage (NCBI taxonomy): Eukaryota > Metazoa > Chordata > Amphibia > Caudata > Salamandridae > Lissotriton > Lissotriton vulgaris. The sequence goes on along the minus strand of NC_141700.1, from coordinate 676,787,871 downwards.
GGATAGGCGGTCTACTATTGATGTGTCATATGTGTATAAAGTATTCTAAGTGCATGGTGTAAAGATTAGTGGTAGCCATTCATGCTTGATGGATCAGTAATTCAATGGTCTTAATTGCTGTTTTTAACGGTAGCACATAACCAGATAGTTCTACAGCAGATCATGTTGAATATTCTATGATTATCTGCTTTTAGGGTAGTGGGAAAAAATAAGACATATATAAAAAATTACACACTATAAAAGTGATATACAATGTAGAAATTAGACTGTACTTAAGATAATTCAAATGCACAAGAAAAAGCAATAAGTTAAAGGAAAAGAGAAATATAGGGGAAAATTTAAATGTAAAAAGCAAAAAATGTAAAATCCTTTTGGTAAAACGGTGGTAATCAATAGAGCACACTAAAAAGCAAAAACAAATGATGTAATAATTATCTTAATTATTATATTTGTTGTTGTTGTTGTTTATGCACCAATGTTCTTTTAAATATACTTTTCTGATTGTGATAAAATGGAAACCGAAATGAACCCAAAAACAATGGAAGTAAAGGTCAAAAATGTATGTTAACAAAATCTCAGCTGCGAAACATAAACAAGCATTGCATATCTGTTGAAAAATAAAATGAAAAATAATTCAAAAAAGTCTGGAGACTTAAATAGGACATAGGACGAGAAAGCTACATTGAAAAAAGCTTGAAAATATGAAACAAACCAAATCACTTAACAGGATCGAAAAAACAAAAGGACAAAGAAAAGAAAACTAAAGGAAAAAACACACAATAAAAGAGGGGAAAACCAAATCTAAAAGCATAAGTATCAAATAAGGGCAATACAATCAAAAGGAACTAATCTCTGTGAGATGGAAGCTATGGCTTACTGACTACCAGTAGGAGAAATACAATGTACAACAGAAATAGCGGGAAGAAAAAACATACTTATCAATTACCAAATAGCAAAATAAATAAAACCGAATAAAAAAAAACTATGATGGGAAGCAGAAAATGACTGTGAAGAGAACTTAAGGGAAATCTAAAGATGAGCGGACTGGTTCGGATAAAAAGAAACCTTGGAGAATGCAAAAATGTTGCAAAAAAGAAAGATGGGTGGAGCAAGATTGAGAATATAATCCGAAAGGGAGAGCAGACTGCCGATTTTAGGAAAGAACTGTTTCAGTACCAAAGCATGACATAAATGTGTTTACTTTGTATTTAAAAATGTATAGTCCTAAAAAAGGGTTATCCAACGAGAAGCTTTCCAGCTACCTGTGAGTGTCTCCCGTGTGCTGCCCTGCCTACTAAATTGGGTTTTGCTTGGCTAAATTAATATATGTGTATCAAAATTGAAAGGCATGTATTTTTCAGAATTTATAAGCTGATGTTGGAGAAAAAGGGTTAAATTCCCAAAATATATTTAAAGCTGATATTTTAGTGATAAGCCATGGGGCATTGGGGAGACTTATTACTAATATTATTACCTTGGTGTCAGAGGCATTGCATCTATGGCTGATAACTGTTACCCATGTAGAGGCGTTCCACAGTAGCAAAGCCTTTTTAGGTTGAGCCTATGCAGCGCACATGCGCTGTCTGCAAGACCTGTTGTTATCTCCTCCATCAGCTTTTGGCATGTCCAAGAATTGCCATTTTTTCGTCGTTGTGCAATTTAGAAATACAGGTTTTTATTGGTGCATTGGGTCTGGTTCTCCCGCCTTTGCATGGTAGTGCCACACCCAGGCGATTTCACTCCTTGTTTGCTTGCATTGGCCATCCCAATACGTCCATCCGCGGTTCCTCCTTTTCATCCTGATCTGCTTTTTAATTTTGTAGGCTATCAACATCGTTTTCGGCTTTCAGGCCATTTCACAGAGCAGTGCTCTGTTCGGTCCTGCAAAGTGGCAATTTCTGTCTGGTAGCTGTTGAGCTATGCCAGTAGCTCGAACTCAGGAAACTGTGAGATCTATTGCATTTCTAATGCTTTTCACATTACTGCTTGCAATTCTGCCGGATGCACTAATGTGACTACTGCTGGTAATCTTGCATAGGGTGGCTAATAATGTAGTCTGGTCGGAAATGGTCACTATTACAACACTAATAATATCAATAGCTCAAAATGTTTTTCATTGAAGATAAGTAGCTCCAGATGCTGCTTGCTACACGCCGGGAATTTTCTGAGATCTCCAGAAAGAACTGGCAGTTATGAGGGGGTGACAAATGCAGAGCTACAGAGAGGCACAACAAAGGGAGAGTGGCTGCATAAGAGGGTATAAGGCAGTGCTTGGAAGCACCAAGAAGAGCTCCCGCCTCCAAGATGCATGGCAACTGGCACACACCTCACAGTGAGTTTAGCACCCTCCCAGTTAGACCGGTAATCTAATTCCAGCCAGAGACCATACATAGAGAACAAGAAGAACAAAGGGTATCTGTTTTTCTTTTTTTTTTTGCTTTCATCTCGGTGATCCTGCCCAGAGACACAGAATAAGGCGGAAACTGAGGGGAGAGGCACTCATTATGGAAATATTCTGGGATCTGCTGGGGTCTTACAGGAGAATAGAATGAAGATGTTTCTCTCTGGTATAGGCACTTGAGGATATTGAGGCAGCTGGCCACATCCTCTCAATATTTACGTTTAGAATAGTACCCGAATATGTGCCTCCCATTGTTTTTTGTGGCGTTTGCAATAATTTGTAAAGTGTTGACTGAGCCCTTCACTGCTGAATTTTTCTGAATCCCGAGGGAGATTTTGAAACTCAAATGCATCAATGGCCTCTGGGGTCAGTACAATCTTAGGGCACTGTTTGGAAGCCTATTCGAGGGTTCATTCCAAATATTCTTGCCAATTAGCCATTAATACATTTTCCTGTGGATCCTTTATTGTTTAAGGCTATCCTTTCCATGGTCTTTAACTACTTTTTAGTCTAATAATTTTCTTGTATGAAAACGGAGATTAGTCAATGACGAAAAACGTGAATTACCTGTAACAATAGTTCTAGAGATAACGTAGCTTCAGAATGTAAGAAAGTGCACCTCCAGAATCAAATGTTTATTTTTTATTTTTAATATTTCCTACCATATTTCGTCTTTTTCCAGATATAGAAACCTTCAGAACTTGAGGAGCCGGCAGGTTTCCTAATACTTATTCAATTTGAAACTTACTTTTTGAGGTAGGTTTTCACTGTGTTGAATGGCAGGAATAGCCTAATATGGTTTTGCCTGAAATTAACTATGGTTCCATCCTGGCCAGAGTTATTACCAGGGCTCGAAATTAGTTCACACGTCCCAACCATTACTTTCTGTTTGCTGTCAGTAAGATTCACCTGGACAGCGTTGAATTTTCAGCTTGAGAATTCATCAAAATTACAGAAACTACAGAATAATGGTTAAAGGTAATTTGGTCCTTGCACTGTGGAAAGAGACCTGAACAGACCAAGTGTTGCTGTCAATTGTTCTTCAGTTGTGTGAAATGTTTCAGGTGAAGGCTGTCTTGGGTGCCTGTGCTTGTTATTGGTGCATGCTCACCAACCCCTGCAGCTTCAAAGCGCTTTCACTTCCTGATACCTCTAAAGCATTGCAACCCCACTGCGGGCCTGCATCTATCTGCTCGGCAGCGAATGAAAATCTTCTTGCCAAAGGGGATTGCTCTAAAGAGGCTGTAACTAGATTTGCAGATGATGGATGGTCCATTAGTTACATCTCATTGACTCCAGAACACAAGTAATCCTGTTATTTATTGGGGGGGTCAGAAATAAAGGGATAAAAATAGCTTCATAGGTTCTGGCTGAATGAGTTCTTCGAGGGGGACAGTGCATGGACGCAGGAAACAGGCGCTCAGCAATAGGTCATTGGTATTCACCTGGTTATTCCAGTCTCCGGCGGGTCGTGTTTTTTTATGTGTTATATTTTTTGGAGGTGGGGCGAGGGACGAGAGTGCATTTAGTGTTCTGATTCTACCTTCAGCAGTGAGGTGTTTTGTCCCGAAGGACACCGTACATATGTTTCTGCATTAAAACATCTGAAAACGCACACTTTAAAAATACTAAACACAACAAAATGGACCCATCCCCCCCAGCTGTTCCATGTATACAAGATTCCACCAATGATTCTTCATTTAAAGGTAGGTTCTCACTTTTGTCCTTTTTTGCAGACAGTGCCTTTTATTTATGTTTTAAAAACGTAAACAAAAATAAAAGGCATTGTTATTTGCAATGTCTATAGCTCAAACTTGTGTAAATGCAAGAGCTATTGCATTAAAAAAAAATTGTTTTCTGATTTCTGATGGGATGGACACTAGGCGATCATCCATGGTTTCTGCTTGTTAGCTGATTTCTAATGGGATGGAGACTAGGCAATCCTCCACGGTTAATGCTTGTTTGCTGATTTCTAATGGGATGGACACTAGGCGATCATCCACGGTTAATGCTTGTTAGCTGATTTCTAATGGGATGGACACTAGGCAATCATCCACGGTTAATGCTTGTTTGCTGATTTCTAATGGGATGGACACTAGGCGATCATCCACGGTTAATGCTTGTTTGCTGATTTCTAATGGGATGGACACTAGGCGATCATCCACGGTTAATGCTTGTTAGCTGATTTCTAATGGGATGGACACTAGGCGATCATCCACGGTTAATGCTCGTTTGCTGATTTCTAATGGGATGGACACTAGGCGATCATCCGCGGTTAATGCTCGTTAGCTGATTTCTAATGGGATGGACACTAGGCGATCATCCACGGTTAATGCTTGTTTGCTGATTTCTAATGGGATGGACACTAGGCGATCATCCACGGTTAATGCTTGTTTGCTGATTTCTAATGGGAGGGACACTAGGCGATCATCCACGGTTAATGCTTGTTGGCTGATTTCTAATGGGATGGACACTAGGCGATCATCCACGGTTAATGCTTGTTAGCTGATTTCTAATGGGATGGACACTAGGCAATCATCCACGGTTAATGCTTGTTAGCTGATGTCTAATGGGATGGACGCCAGGCGATCATCCACGGTTAATGCTTGTTTGCTGATTTCTAATGGGATGGACACTAGGCGATCATCCACGGTTAATGCTTGTTTGCTGATTTCTAATGGGATGGACGCTAGGCGATCATCCACGGTTAGAGCAGCTGGTATTGTGCAAGTAACTTCTCAACCACCAGCCATGTATGAACCCATCTGTAGACCACGATGCCTCACCGAAAGAACCGAAGACTTCGGGTACCCTCGACCAGCAGCGAGGGATCAGAGGCTGCAGTATAAATGTCAAAACCTGGTTACAGGGTAAAAAGACATTTGGTTGTACTCCCTCAAATTAGCCCAAATAACGTTGAGGTCGTTTTCTTCAATTTAGTTGCCCTTCGTCGCTTGCTCATCGCCCATTGCGTTTCGGACCTTTTAGTTATACACTGTGTAGTTAATCTGCAACACCACAATTTCATATTCATTAATAATAGCTGTACTTAAGCCCAAATACATTATGGTCCTTTTTGTTTAATAAACTTCTTCACATTTTGCAACCCCTGGTACCTATTGAGCTCGGTTTCGACCCCTTCAGTAAATATAAACATGTATTTGACCGTTAATAAGCTGCAAGCTGCACCCCTCAAGGTGAGCCCTCTCTTTGCAGGATTTTTACCGCTCCCACTCTTTTGCTGCCGATAAAATCTCTTCTCTATGCTCGTGCACGCGGCTCCCAACCCCTGGAGGTGAAAGGCAAGGCCGTACATCATCTGCCGTCACCGTCTCACCCCGACCCCGCCGATGTCTCCCGGTGCCCTCCCCTGTACATTGCAATCATTATCACAAGAAAAAACCTTCTGGAGGAGGTCAGGGAGGGCCTCCTGTGGGCGCTGGGGCGAGGTCAGGGGTCAGGCGCCAGGGTGCAGAGGTGAGGACCGCTCTGCTTCGGGAGGCGCGAGGGAACAGCTGCTTCTTCTCATTACCATCTCTGGCCGAGGAGGCCATCTTTGTCAATTAAGCCATCTTTGTCAATTAATTATGGGTGATGTAGCTTGTTAATAGATGAACTGCGCAAGGAAAGCCTGTGCGTGTTTGTGGCAACAGTGCTGGGCAGACACAAGCCCGGGGGCGGGGGGGAACCGAGGGAGCCGGCTTTACTGAGGCTGTGGAGGGGGAAGGGGAGGGGGGGCTGGCCGAGTGGGGGCCCCGCCTGCCTGTTGTATATTTAGGCTGATGCCCTGGCTAGGGGATAGGAAGACGGATAGCCCTTCATTAAACTTGCCCGGGTTTTTTCGGTGCTAATAGATACACCCCATCATTGGGTGCAGCCATGGAAGTGTCTGCTTCCACTGCAACACAATGGAGGTCAGCCGCGGCCCACGCCACTGCCCGCAGCCACCACTGGGCACCAGGGCTCTTAACCGCATTTATAGGCCCCCTGGCAATACAGTGCACTGGGCCCTGCCTACACAACCACTCGCAGGAATAAAAATGTTTAACGGAAAATCAGTGTTAAATTCTGGTCTGAAGGGGCCCTCTATGCTGGTGGGGGCCCGGGCAACTGGCCAGCGTGCCCTTGCGTTAAGACTGAACTGCTGTGCACTGCACACAGGCTTAAATTAAGCACAGCCGATGCAATAACGGTGCAGTGCTACAAACATGCCTTCTAATTTAGCCATGCCTCAGAGAAATATATTGATTTCTCTCATTCAGAAAGGGTATCTGGGCAAAGGTGCCCCATGTGTGGGATACCCAATGTTCAACTGTGTCGACACAGAGGGTGGGCCACCAGGAAGATATTTACGTAGTCAAAATTGGCAAATATTTGCCTGGTGCAAAATTATGAAGACAGTTGGGAAGTGGGGTGTAGGTGGGAGGAGGGTTTGTGTGTGTGTGAACAGAGGTGCAAGTTCTTGGTGTGACAGTGCTGAGCTCTGGGCACTGCCAATTAGTGCACGCGCCTGCTGGTTAGTGCACGCGCCTGCTAGTTTGTTTGCGTCCCATGCTGCTGTTCCTACATGTTTTTTTCCCACCCACCCTTCTACTGCGCCTTCCTCTCCTGTAACATTTTTTGCCGGAAACGATAAATGCTGCCATCTAGGCCACGTGGGGTGAAAAACGGTTTCTCTTAAAAAGAAGCCACACCAGTCTAAAAGACACAACAGCAGGGGGAAAAAGGAGCAAACAAAGACACGGTGAGAGGTGTGCGCGAGCGAAGCTTGAACTCTGATTTTGACTTCTTTTGACGTCTCTGAACTGCCTTTCTGCCTCGCCACACATCCAGGGTACCGCTGAGAGGCAGCGGCTCCCACTGCTCTCACAAATCCATTAGAATGGCTTTTATAAGCCTTTTAAAGGTACCACTGAGATCTTCTGAGCGCTGGTTGGATCTGCGCCAGGCGAAGCTCGTGTTAAACGTACCAGATCAAATATTCTGCATCGAAAGGATAAGAAGCGGCATGTCTACCATTTGATATTCCATGTTCTCCATGTCTATCTTGGCGGGGTACGGAGGGGGTGCTGATATGTGCAATACCGCATGTTTGGATCCTGCCTGGAGGTGGCTGGTGGGGAGAGCCTTGCAGTGGTGGGTGTAGAACCTGGTTTTGGCAACAGATATAATTTCCCCTCCTTTGTTATTTTTCACTCCATGCAGCGCCTTCAAGAACCCGTAGCAAGTAGTGGATGCAGCTAAAACAGTCAACGCCTCAAGCAGTTTGGTCCATCCAGGCTCTGCACGCTGCATCAAAGTATGCCTCACCTGACTTGCCTTGTATTTTTACCAGTCGAATGCCTTCTCGCTGCAGGGATCTGTATCTGCCCGACTGAAGCCGGCAGTGACCACTCTACGGCTAAAGAAACCTTCAGGAGATCCCAAGGGCCTCTCCCGGACCAGACAAACTTCTAACATACCCGGCTACAGAAAACTGTGGAGAGAGAGAGTAACAAAGGGACCCCAAGAATATTAGAACGAAAACCTTTGAGGCAGAGTCCTTGTCAACAAACCTCTGCGACGACTTAGACGAGGATTATCCAAAAGCTGTGTTCTTTGTGCTGCCTGTATCATGGAAATGCCAACAGATTCTATTAATGTCTTGACTGCCATATGGGTGAATATATAAGTCATGAAAAGTTGGTCCCAGTGCACTCTTACTACTTATATGGACCTCGTAGGCACGAGCAACAGATTCTAAGAGAAGTGCCCCTCCAATGCTTCCATAATGTTTGTACAAGCATTGGCGAAAGTATCTAGTTCAGGAGTGCTGAGGCACCCATGTGGCCAAGAGATTTAATCATCTGCAGGATTGGAGTCTGGAGTGTCTGCCACAATACTGGACTGTACCTGCTCCTTCGTCTCAGATTGGATCGGCCCAACCCAGCTGGAACAAAATATTGTGTGAGGAATCTCAGGGCACCTGCTATCACCGCTATTATTACAGTGTTCATGCACCTATTTGGCCAAATCTTTCATCCCTACCACACTTCATCCTGCATGTTCGCCATTGATCCCTAGATTTTCGACCCGCTGGAGATTGGAATAACCAGGTGAATATCAATGACCTATTGCTGATCGCCTGTTTCCTGCGTCTAACCACGGTCTCTGTGAATAACTCATTCAGCCAGAACCTATGAAGCTATTTGGCTGAAGGGAGATTTTGGTTGTGAAGTAACCGCAGTAAGTGCCTCAAGCATGTACTCCTTTGGACGAAGGGATGCTTGCTGTGCTTGAATGGTGGAAAACATAGCTATTCATGGTAAGAAATGGCCCCAAAACCAATACAATCCTTTTGTCTTCATAGCCTCTTTCACTGGTCTTAGCCAGAACTCCAACAACACAAAAAAACATTGACTTGCAAGAGTCTTATCTGACACATGGGTGGTCTTCATTCCTTAAATAACTCTGTTGAACAAAGAACAACTGTGGCCACTAAGAAATGTTTGGTAATAGAACCAGATCCTAATATCGAGTACTGCTATATCTTTTGCAGGCTTATCAGGATCATATGTTTTGATTAATAAAAGGCAAAGCATCTAGAAGTGGGAGACCTAAATATGGATGAATCTCAAAATTGACCATGTCCCTGCTTTGAATATAAATTACACGAGAGTCCAATTTAAGCGGCTGTGCGCAGCTTGCAAGGCCTTCTGGTAACAGTTCCTATTTTACCTGCAAAACCTGGCCTCCCACTATTTTCTCTTGATTAACCTCCTATCCAAGAACTCTGCATGACTTTGCCAAAAGTTTGGGCCCACGTCTTTGTAATGCACTGCAACCAACTTGATGATGCTGAGCGAATTGCCTGAGGTTTGGGGAAGACCTGCAAACCACCCTTTTGTCGGGTGTGGGGCCCCAACAGAGTACACAGTCCTATTCAAAAGCTCCAATAACTCTGATATTGTTTTATGCCAGGAGAATTAACTTTGTCTCACATCTTGTCTCTGAGCCATTTAGCACCCTCCCTGAGGATCAATGTATTGGATGGGGGTATTCCATGTTCACAAATTCTACCACCAGTTCTAAAGTTGCCATAGGGTGGACTGTCTGGCCCAGTACTACCCTCCCACCCCAATAATAATTTATTGTCCTTGTTTCCTTTATTGAACGGACAGAGCCCCCATCACGTGCTCGTTTACCACCTTCCACACTGTAGATACTCTAGTTGGGAAGTTCTCTCGTTCACGAGCTACGAGTCTTCGTTTCAATTTCTATACCTCATTGCCGAAAATTATCCCTGCTTGGCCCGACTGTAGAATGCGACAATTGTACCGCCATCAACCCTTGGTTGAAAAATGCAAAGCCATCTGTCTCTTTACAGACACCTTTTCCTTCATGCTAATCCACCCTCTTCTTAAAGTCCTTAGAAGTGCTCCGAGTGTATGAATTCTTACTTCCTTGCAGTACTGTGAAGTCTTGATGCAATACTATCCCTGTGCTGCAATCTTTCTCTTTTGTCACTAGCTTCGGCTTGGTGGCGCTGCCATTTTTTTTTTGCCATGGGTTACCTGCGCAGCTACAAATACTAACACCAGAGCTGTTGGAGTGTTTGGTCCACCATCTTGCCTGTTCCACAGGATGATATCAGCGAGCCCGGGATGCGCGTGGCAGTTCCCACAACGTTCTTCCTGGTCGGCTGCCAGGTTCTTTTGTGTTGCAGGCATTTCTGATTGACAAGCTTTATATGAACCATTTTTGTGTTATTTGAGTCCCCGATACACGGGAAAGGGCTTGTTGGAGGCCGTCATTTGTTCATAAATTATGACAAAGCAAGACAGACATTGGTGACTGGTGAACACTAGCATGCAATTAACTCAAAATGTGGAATTCCCTAGGCTGCTGCCTTTTTTTCTCTCATTATGTGAAAGTAAATGTTACTTTCTTGCTCTTCATAAATTGATTGTTTTTCTCAATTTTGATAACCAAGTGCCTTGTTCAAAGTGCCATATTTGCTGCTCCTAACTAAAAAGTTGAGATTTCAATCTGTTTGGATCATTGTACTGTTTTCTGGACTCCATCTGGGCTGTGGGTTACCTTGTTGCTGGGGTGCTACATCAGTTTCTCTTTCTGTTGCAGCCTGACCATGGACCCAGAGGCAGCAGCAGCAGTAGCAGCAGGGACCGGATGCTTGCCGAGCAGCCGCTCCCACAGGACAAGGCGGGAGGTTCTTCGGTTCCCGCACACCTGCTGGCTTCACCGTACTCCTTTGCAATCCCGCCGAACAGCGTAGTGCAGGACTCCCGGTTCCCACCCTTGAAGTAAGTTTTCCCCAGAACGCGAAGACTGCCAGGAATTCATTCAACACTTTTTATTTTTTTATTATCACTTTTTATTTTATTTCGTGTTTCTGAATCCGATTGGCGTAACAACCTCAGTCGTTGAACTTTATAAATCAGTGTTGTAACTACTCTGCCCTCTAATATTCTTTATGTACCATTTGGTTTAATTATTGTAGATTACATCTGATGCATTTGCTAAACTCTGCAGAAGCTATCTTTGTGGTCCCTCTGAATGTGTTTGTAAAACATACCCGTAGATCAATTCCAAACCCCAGAAGGACACCAGAAATAATCCAAACTGTGTAGTCGTCCTTCCTTTGTCCATAAGAGTGGGATGGAGGCCAGAATTTGAGTTCATCAACATCAGATGAATTTTATTGAACCAGTCAGTCATTTTCTTGAAAGTGTGGCATGCCTCGTCGCCTCATGTTTCTACGTTGGAGACCCAGTCTTCTGCCAGCCAAATGCTCTACCATTGATGGTTACTCGCTTACTGCGTTGTCTTACACCATCATTAATCCATTCTACCATATATTTGCTTTTAAAGCTTACCTCTTTCGCTTGAGTACTTTAAGTAGCACGTGAATTGCTTCAGTCAAGGTAGAATAAGTTGACCTGGTGTTTCCTTTGTCCAGTAAACTAATTATCTACTTTTGGGGGTAAAAAAAGTTCATTGTGTTTGCAAGCCTGACCCCTCCTCTTGTGTGTGATCCTCAGAATGTTTTCTTTCTCACCCCCAGTCTCTTTTGGGCTCAGAACTAGCTCTGAAGCTTACTGTATTTTTAATATTACTGGTTGTGTAACGCGCTTTCAGGTTTTGAATGAGAGTATGTGCTTTGGTCTGCTGTCTTTGAGGTTCTGGGTGTTTTTCATTCTTGCTACCCATGCTGTATTTGGAGTTTTCACTGTATCTCTTAGTTAGCTCCAAAATTGGGTTCAGAACTAGAGGTGGCTGTTGTGTCTGTGCTGGACAATACGAGGACGCGAGGGGGGCTCAGGGAACAAATGTCAAAATGTATTGAAAGTGGTCACCTGTGGGCCTTTGTCGGATACATTGTATATTAAAGACATCTATGGCATTTTCCTGTACCCTCTTTGCATTTTCATGGAGTGTGGTCATGTAAAAAGATACCACAAACTCCTGTTCAACCTGTATTCCTGCTCTAGAAAATTAATCTATCAGTGATCCATGCTACAAGACACTAAAGTTACAAAAAGAAGATTTTTTATTATTAAATATATTTCTTGTACAAAAGTATTGCTACCATTTAACAATTCATTATAGAAATACGGAGGCGTAGGGAACCTCCCACTCTAGCAGCTTAAGCCGGGGCTGCCTTTTGGCTCAGAGGGCTGGTGAACTGTGTCCCACTATAACATTGATTTGTTATTTGTGGGAAGACTAAATTCCCATAAATGTCACTGTTGGTGAAAACCATAACAGAGGGATGTGGCCAGTGAAGGAAACAAAAAATGAAGAAAGATGAGAATAGGGAAAAACAAAGAGTGGGAGTCAAATTGAGAAATAAGCATGAGCGAAAAGGTAAGAGGGGGAAAATTATGGATGAATCAAGATGGGTAGGTAGAAGTAAAATAGAATGGGAATAGTAAGGAAGAGTGTAAGGAAAGAAAACGTGAAAAGAAGAAAGGAAGAAAAGGAGAAAGTTATAATTGAAGGGTGCTTGGATGGAGAAGTGGAAGGGAGATAAGATGGAAAGTTTAAATGGAGAATAGATAAAAGGGTGCCAGGAGGATGGATGGAAGAGTGAAAGGATCGCTAGGTGAAAAGGTGAATGAATGGAAAGATTGGAAGATGAGTGAATTGATGGGTGAAGGAATAGTGGAAGGATGGATGAATGAAAAGATGGATGGAATAATTTATATATTTGAGTGGAAGGTTGAAATGCAGGCTGGATATATGACAGTGTGACATGATGTGTGGATGGAAGAAAGTAAGAGGGATGAAAAGGTGAAGGGAATGACAGGTGGATGAATGAATAGATTGAAATTAGTAGTTGAAAGTGTGAAAGGATGCATGGATGGAAGAAAAGAAGTATGAGGGGATCTCTTCTAAGGAGTGTCAGGTTTGCCCACTTCACGTGCTTTATGATTAGAGGAATGGTTCGTCGTTCATGTAGGGGGTATTTAAATTTTCTGGCTACTCCCTTATGGATATATATATATTTTCCTTATATTATTCAATTATCTATTCCACACAAGACGCACTGTCACTACTTTCAGACATCGCAGCCAAACACAACTCCCACATTCCATGAAACTCAGAATCCAGATGCCAAAAAGCACATAGCCCCTACTTAAGGAAATTACAAACTTTTCATCTTTTCCACAACATTTCCTGTGGAAGATACAGCGGAAAACAGTTGGCACATTTCAGTGGATTATGATTTCTTTAGTACCACCTTCCTCAGGACCATATACGTTTAAAAACCTAAATTTATCTGCTGCAGCGAGGGCTTGTGATGTTTGAAAGATTCGATTCAGGACATCTCTTGGTTCACAATAAATGCTAAGCTGAGAGGAATATTCAGGTACTGGAGTTGAGGTAAAGCAAACCCGTAAAGGGGTAATCCCATAAAGGGGTAATCTTCAATCCATGTTCCTTCTTTACACCAATGTACACTGTACAGAAATATGGCCCAATTTATGAAAAAGTCCCACCGTGCAGCTCAGCAAGTCACCTTACTGCACAAAAGGGAAAGGACAGTAATGCACCGCATTTAAGGCAAAATAGCGCATTCTTGTCTTTTCCTCTGTGCTGGCGCCCTTTTGGTAGCTTAGCACCAACAAATCCACCCTACCACCATGGTGCACTGGTGCCTGCGTTGCAAGTAGGATTGTTTTTGTGCAGGAAGGGTGGGGGGGCCTTCCTGCACTTAAGAGTGTCATAAGTAGACTCTTTTCATTAGACTTTTCCAAAGCACAACACTTGCTCCTTGGTGCAGGTGTAGATAAAGCCACCTATAAAACCAAAATGGTCTTCTATGAATGTTGCCCAGATGTTGGAAAATGTCTGACTTCTATTTAAAGAAGCCGCCTATTGCTTCCTTTCCGACTTTTATGAGCGCAGTTTCTACCCGCTGACAGGACGAGATCCACGCTCGCTCCGGGGCCCGGGGGATTCTCGGGTAATAACCTCCGAGCAGGCTGGCTTCGGCTACCGCCGGCATCTGGAAGGAGCGTCCGCGGAGGAATATCCTAAGCTTGCCGACAGCTGTTGTGCTGAGTCTGGTGCTGATGGAGTGAAGGGGACCAGAAGAGCAGTGTGGAGGGGGGAGAGGGAAGGGCATGAAGGGGGTAAAGGCAAATGATGAGCATGAATGGGGCAAAGTGCCCTTATGGCCGGGAACCAGTGGGTCATCAGGCTGGTTGAAGGGACGATCAGGCCAAGTACCGCACGGATAGAGCCGGTGAGGGGTGGAATTAAGTGGAGGCCTGTGAAAATGCATGTTATAGCCAGGGCCGCTGGATTTATGTGGCAGGGGAGGGCCAAATTTTGCGGCATGGTTGAGTAAATTATGCGGCAAGAAAAAGCATATTAGGCGGCATATTTTCTGATCGTATTACTTGATTATTTTTCCATTTTTACACTTGTTAACACTGGGCATTTGTTGTACCTCATTTGTACCAGTTTAACGTCCTAATATAGCAACAAGCAGCGTTTTTTATGAACTTTGAACCATTTGAGATAGAAACTATTTTTTTTTGTTCAAATCAGCAGAATATGCAGCAGAGAAGGATTATGTGGCAAATGAAGCAAGTCCATTATGCGAAAATTGCAGCAGCAGCGCAATTGCATAATTCCAGTGTCTCTGGTTATAACGCCCTTGCGTGGAGGGAGTGGCTGGTATGAGGTTAGAGTAGACTAGAAATAATGTACATTTGAGGCAAGTGAACTGAATGTAAGGGGCAGGGAATATTGGTTGTAGATAAGGAACACAAATTAAATTGAGTGCATTGGAAATTTGGAAGAGTGACAAGCCAGAGGGAGCTTCAGGAGGCCAAGTTAAGAGCATGAAAAGGAAATTGGGAGGGGAGAGCATGAGGCCTGGAGAAGGGAACAGAGTTTGGGAGTGTGAGGGACACCACGCAGGTGAGGGAAGAGTTATGAGATGAGTAGAAGAGCTACTCGTGGAGAATCATGGAAGAGTGAACATTGGTATCAGAGCTCTGTACATGAAAGCCAGCAATATAACCAGGAGAAGAATGAAGAAAAGCCCAGGACATGGGAGGTGCACCACAGTATCCAATACATTGTAGAACATTACAAAACAGTGTTGCAAACAGGAAGTGCAGAATGTTTGGGTGGCTTCAGGACTAATATTGCAAGTAGCTATTCAGGAGCAACCCGTAGGACTTCTTCTTTGAATATGGCGATCGAGGGGGTAGTTCTGATTTCGGGAGGAGGATTGTGGAATCTAGGGAGCTGTGATGTACCAAAGAGCCCTCATGTGTTCTTGGCATGGTTGGTGGAGATGAGAGGGCGCCGACCGCTCCCTAGGGAACCAATAGGAGCAGTTGGAGCGGGAAAGCAGACCCCTCCTTGTGCCCAAGACTCCAAATCAGATCTCCCCACCATCGACCTTCACTGCTAATTGTTTTTGTTGTTGTTGTGATTCTCTGCAATGTATCTGTTGTAAAGCACTCTGATACCCTCGGGTCAGGCAGCGCTATATAAAACTTCTTAAATAAATACATTAAGATGGTGCTTGCTTAGTGTGAGGCGTCGCAGTCGGCAGCTGCCCGGCCCTAAGAAGCTGCATGTGGCTGCGCGCTGTGGCCTGTAGCAGGTGGCCTCCACGGAGTCTACTGATGGATTAGAGTGTTGCTTCTCCGATGTGTTGTGTCACTAATGAGTGTTATTGATGAGCCTTTTGCCTCCAGCAGCCTCCAGCGCCCCATGCACCATATGGTCCCTCCGAATGCCATTACCGAGGAGTACCTCCGCAGCTTCCGGCCCTATCCTACCGCAGAGGATCTACGGATGCCCTCCATGCCTCAGCTCAGCCTGGACCCGGCAACTGCTGCAGCCTACTATCATCCCGGCTACATGGCCCATCATCCGTTCCCCCATCCCGCCTTCAGGTGAGACATTCCCCTGCCACTCCATATGCAAATGAGTCTGCATTTGTAAAGACCTTTCCTACCATCCTCTTCCCTCTCCTTCAAACTAGATTCTCCATTTGTAAACCTGCGGATGATATTTCTCATGCACCGCCAACCCCAATATTGGCTTTAAGTGACAATATACATTCACAAAAGAAGAAAATCCTCAAGATCTGGATTGGTCACCCTCCCACTTAGGGGCATCCAACCAAAACTGCTACATGTTATTCTTAAAAAAACAGCCTGTCTGGTTTTGTTTGGTCACTGCCTTCCTACATTCCAAACAATTGTAAATTTGCTTGATTAACGGTTCGCTTTGAAGCTGTCAAGGCTTCAGTGCGGACTCCTTCCTTCCATCCTCAGTAGGTGTTTGCTCGTCTTTCTTCTCTTCGACTCTTCGATTACCTCTTGAACTTTAGTTTCTCTGCTCTTTGCTTTCCTCTATGGAGGTATTTCTGCCCTACTGTGTTCTTTTATTTATTTTGGTGCTTAGTTTGTGGGTTTAAAGCACTCAAATTGCTATTTTTCCTATACTCTTTCTCTCCCTTGATCTGTAACTTGTATGGGATATATTGAGACCCTGCTCCCTTTCACTAGTATCTTTTCGTCTGTGAGGTTATCTCGATTAAGGTTGACTTTTGCAAAATGTTTTATTGTCCTACTCATTCCAGCTATTCATTTTGTTTTGTTTATTACATTTGTATACAGCGGACAGACCTTAGGGTATCAGCTCTCTGTACAATCTACAACATTGATTCCGAGGGTCTAAACAAAAGCCTCGGAAGAGTTGCGAAGAGGCATGCCCTCTTGCTCCTGTTGTCGATAGTGTGTCTTAAACACAAATCCTGACAAAGTCTGTGATTCAAGTGCTGTGAGAAATCTGTTTTCCATTGGTTCCTGCAGAACACCCCTAATAGGATGAATGCATGCCTCATCCTTTGCCTAGAAGGTATGTTTCAGCCATTACAATAACCTAATCTGTTTCTGACAGTGCTAATGCACAAACCCAATGAGGCAATGGTAGTCTGTGAGGTGAAGATAGGTCCAATTTACTTATCTGAAGTCCCCTGGACAATGTTCCAAGACATCATTTGCTAACATAAATACAAAAGGGCCTAGATCACACACAGATCCCATGTACATGACTCCAGATCATAGTTGACACCTGTGACTTTCCGAACCATGTGTTGGTCAAGGAAATCTGTTCTAGGTCCAGTTGGACAACTGCACATAGTTCATGGAAGCAATGATCCCTGTTTGTTTCTTGCAGGAGCCTTGACCTTTTTGTTTCGGTCAACACAACCATTGCAACTTGCTTCCTTTAAGCCTTGCTATCACTACATCTCTGTTATTTCTCAGCTTGGTTTTCTTCTTTCCAGAAACTGAGACAACAAGTTAGAAGGAGGAGTATGTGATATGAGATGAAGAAAACCTTATATCCCATCCCCAACGTCCAGGGTTGTATGTTGTGTTCTCTGGGCATGTGGTGGGAGCTTTTGAAAAAAAACTTTCTTTAGTCCTTGATCTTTCATTCCCTTTCGTCAGCTAGTGGTACTATACGGACTATGGAGAATTACACAAGCGTGGACATCTATGCTTGATAATGCTGGAGAGCTGCAGTTAGACAGAAGTAACTTACCACTTCACTTTCCATCTATGCACCCATGACCTGGAACATCTCTGCACCCTTAACCCTTTCGATGCTGATGACGAGCTCAGCTCGTCATCACCCACGGGTGTCGTGTGCTGATGACGAGCTGAGCTCGTCATAGTGCCACTAAAATGGCATTTTCCAGCACACAGCGGGAAAACGCCTAGCAGCCAAGAGGTTAAGGACAACCCCAAAGCTGCTCCAATTAAGGAAAGAGTTGGGGAGACACCTATTTTAAGCACACTACATCACAATGCAGTGCCAATCCATTAACTGTTTACCACTCCTATTACTCGTTACCAGTCTGCTTCCCTTTGACTTTCTACAGCACTGTTGTTGTTTTTTTTACAACTAGGTTTATGCTATACAAATACCACATGCATACATTAGGATGCTGCCTGTATAATCAACAACTCCCATGCTGCTTTTTGGGCCCTGCCAAAGTGTTACGCTGTTGATATGGTTTTGAACTGCTTCTGTCATTTTTGTGTGTGCAGCGTGCTTCAAAAGTAGAGATCCCAAGTTTTGTGGCTACAATCCTCCCCTCCTTTGCTGTAGCGCATTAAACCGTTACCATCAAGGAACCTTGGAGAAATGATGAGGTGATATATTCTGTGCATTCATTGTCTGTTGTTTCTCTCTTCAGGATGGATGACTCCTACTGCCTCTCTGCCCTGAGGTCCCCGTTTTATCCAATTGCACCTCCTGGTTCGCTCGGCCCTTTGCACCACTCAGCAATGCACCTTCACCTGTCGGGAGTGAGGTATCCTGCAGAGCTGTCCCACTCTTCTCTCTCCGCCCTGCAGTCTGACCGTATGCCCAGCTTAGTAGCAGAGAGGTAAGTCGTTCCGCACTCTGTAGCATTGTTGGGTGTAAAGATTGGGTCTCTGTTGGGGATACTAAAGGAAAGAAGTTACTATTTACGTTTGAAGACATTTTTTACTATTGGAATTCTCATTCGCAGATCATATGCTGCCTTGTAATGCAAAGTGTAGCATCAAGCTTTTCTTTCTGCAAGGCTCTCTTTGGACACGGTGGTTATAGATCATCTTTTATTAAGCATCCGAACACCAAAAAAAAGTCTTTGGGCTTTCTTGAGGCTGTTCCGCATGTTATCCATATCTGAACAAATTGAAAATGATGTCCTTCCTGCTGAGGCCCTTTTATCTGCTGGAGGAGTGGGCATTTTTGTTACTAGAGCAGGGGTCTTTCCACAGAAGGGATGTGTTGAGTCAGTAGTTTAAAGCAGCCTTTGGCCTTATCTTAGGCAGATGATTTGGCCGCTGTGTTCTGGATTACTTTTATTTTTAGACTAGTTTGATCTAGCACCTATTAGAAAATCAAGTCTAGATTTAATGACATGATCTACTGAGAATTCATATGCTTCTGTTAAAAATGTTCTACTTTTGTGTGCTAACATTGATTAAACCAGATTGCCAGGTGCCCATTCTTGCATGATGTTCCATAAAATCCTGAAGTTGTGTGGTAGAGTTCTTTGTGAAAACCTTTTACAGTAGTGGACTTTTGGATTTTGTGTGATAAGTATAGCAATTGCCTGGCTTAAGAGACCGTTTTTGTTAAGTGAACTGGTGGCATGCATTGGTAAATGTCTGAGATTGTTCATTCCCTTTGAACAAAAGTTGGAAATTCTCCCAATTTCTAGAGTGTGCTCCACTCTAGCTAAGCATCATTTTATTTTGATGATTAAACAACCTTTAATAGAATTTGGAGATTGTTGCAGAGAACAGAACAAGCCTAACTATCTCCTTTATCCTTCTAGGCTTCATATGGATGAGGAGCTGAGACAGCGAGAGCGGGAGAGAGAGCGGGAAAGGGAGCGAGAACGGGAAAAAGAACGAGAAGCAGACCGGGAGCGTGAAAAGGAGCGTGAACGGGAGCGGGAGAGGGAGAAGAAGGAACTGGAACGGGAAAAGGAGCGGGAGAGGGAAAAGGAGCGGGAAAGAGAGAGGGAGAGAGAGCGGGATCGCGAGCGCGAGCGTGAGCGTGAAATAGAGAGACACCGGGAGCGAGTCCGCGAAAAGGAGTTAAACATGGTGCGGTCATTGGAAGCCCAGTTCCTACCAGAGGCAGAACTTCACATGCAGAGGGGTCTCCAGACGGAAGAGAAGGTGAAACCACCCGAGCAGCTGACGCCGACTCGTCCAGGTGCAGTTTCTCATTTATCAACATGATACTATAGGCATGTGTGGATAGGCTCATTTGACCACTAAAATTCCAGTCCATAAATGGCTAATCAGGGATGTGTTTTTAGATGAAACTATAAGCTGTAGTATTGCGCATCAGTATTGTGTTTTGAAGTTCTTAGTAGCGCTGGTTTAGAAATGCATGAATGGCTTGTCCTAAAAGCTGTCTCCAATGGCTCTATACTTGTGTTTACTTCATGCATTCATTTAGAGAAGGAAAAATAATGGGATTTAGCTTCCCCGTTGTTGCCACTGTTCCATGTTCTTTGGCAGTGGGAAGAGAAGAATGAAGGACACGCAATCTCCCCTTGCTTGAGCTCATTTTGGTATTCTTTGGAATTCTGTCCAGCATTGGATTAAACATTGGATCTTGGCTGTCCTCTGTAAGAGCTTCCCTGATTCTACCTGTGCTGCTGTCCATATTTCTTCAGTGTTGTTGCAATTGTTTCTTTGATGCTGTTGCCTCTGTTTCTGCTCCCCTTTGTGGCTGCCTTGTGGTGCTTCTCTGCCGCCAATTGCATTGCTTCTCGGCTGCCACCTATTGTCCGCTACATCTGGCTGCAGACTTCATCAGATGTTGCAGTTTTCTTCCTGCCCCAGTGGCATCATTCCTTATTTATTCTTGTTCTTCAGAAGCACTGAAGGATTCTGCACTGCAAGCTCCGAAAGCGGCCCAGCATCCCCAGCTCTTATCACCAGCCTCGCACCTCTCTGTGTCCAGCCTCATAACCAACCATGCAGGTTTCCCGCCTCTTGGGAGCAGTGCCGCAGCTGCGCTCCTGGTACAGCGAACCCAGGAGGAGGAGAAATGGCTTGCAAGGCAGCGGCGACTCCGACAGGAGAAGGAGGACCGACAGTACCAGGTGTCTGAATTCAGGCAGCAGGTGTTGGAGCAGCACCTGGACATTGGTCGGCCCCAAAGTCAACCAGAAATTGAGCTCAGGCCAGAAAACCTCAGGTATGGTGCATCATTGTAGTATTTAAGTAACAAACCAACCCACTTCTGATTGTTGGCTTTTAAGCTTTTTACTGAGGTGTGAAGCAGTGGGTAATGGCTGCAGACTCGGTCGATACTTTGGCAGTCATGACCTCGCCAAAGAGACTGGTGTAGAAATTATGAGATTTCCTTACAAGCCTGTACCTCCTAGAAGACCATCAAGATTGGAACTGCCAGTCTCATTACTGTAGACATTTCTAACTGGCCTCCCAGTACTACTGGTCTTCAAGGGGCACATGCCATTTAGAAAAGCTCCTTTTCGCCTTACCAGTCTTTTTGGGCAACTGATAATGCAACCTGTAGAGACTTGATGACTGTGGGAGAGCACAACTAGCGCCTCTCCTGCAGACATCTCAGATGCAGCAGTACCAACACAACCGCCATGCCACATTTAGACTGAACTTGCATGGAGGCAAAATTCCAAGAGTTCCACCTGTGACATTAGTGTTGGTGTTGGAGTCCAGATGCTTTGCAGAGGGCTTCCACCTTTGCAGGAAAAGGCCCTGAGATGAAACTAATAGGGCAACAATCCAGACCCCTGATTCTGAGGCATGGTACCTACAATCTTATGCTTCAAGAGTGCATTACTTTAGTTACTCAACTGAATTTATCTCTCTTTTCAGTGAAGCCTTGTATTCTTGTCCTGAAGCTCAGTGCATGAATAATATAGTTGTTACATCCCGGGTAGCTCCACTCTGGACCTTTCTCCTTTTGGTTTTTCTACATTGTGTTTACCACCTGCTTCTACTATTTTATGTTAAAAAACTGGTGGCTCCCTGGGTTGATGCCATCACTACAGGGTTCTGTATTTATAGAGGTGCAGGTTTTAGCTCAAATGGGTGAGCTGAGCATTGAATCCGTCTGCAATCAAGAAGACGACCACCATTGAATTGTGCTGCAATAAAGCTTTTTCAGTGTCTAGAGACTGTTGTGGTTGGGATCTAGTACTCTGATGATAGA
Source organism: Lissotriton vulgaris (assembly GCF_964263255.1). NCBI lineage: Eukaryota > Metazoa > Chordata > Amphibia > Caudata > Salamandridae > Lissotriton > Lissotriton vulgaris. The sequence continues at coordinate 676,766,210 of NC_141700.1, read as the reverse complement.
CTGTTTATGTACCATATTATGTGTAGTATTACAAAATTTGAAATTCCATGCTACAGATGGTACAAAATGCAGCCGCAAGACTCTTATTTAATAACCCTAAGTATGAGTCAGTCTCTAAGGAAATTCGGAGACTCCATTGGCTTCCTGTGGCGCCTCGTATCACGTTCAAATCGCTATGCTTAGCATATAAAGCCTTGACTAATACTGGACCAGTGTTTCTCAAAAACCTCTTCTCCTGATACCATCCTGCCAGACGACTACAATCCACTGGCGCCAGACTTATGATGATTCAGAGGATTCGCACCTCCAGTTGGGGAGGCCGAAGCATTTCTTACGGCACAGCTAAATGATGGAATAAGCTTCCAAATGAGATCAGAGCTGCGAGCTCACTTGCCTCCTATAGAAAGGGTCTCAAAACATGGTTATTTCAGAATTTGGTTACTTCTGTTACGGGCTTACGAATATTCTTCAGGGCCAAGACCCCTCTGGGTATTCGTGCGCTCAGTACATTTTATTAACAGAACATACAAATTAACCTACAGCAGGGGTCTCCAAACCGATCCTGGAGGGCCGGATCCATGCCAGATTTTTTGGATATCCCCATTGAGATACATGTAGTAATTTTGAAAATCTGGCATGGATCCGGCCCTCCAGGACCGGTTTGGAGACCCCTGACCTACAGTAATTAAGGTCATTCAAGCTTCCTGGTTTCTGGTGGTCTTTGGTCCTGACTGAGTTTTGTCTTTATATGTTGTTCTGTATAAAATTATTCTCCTGTGGTTTCTTGACTATACTTAGGTTTTTTGTTTACAGATCTGGACCTAATCGCCTTGAACCAGGTTGCCGAGATCAAGGCGTGCACTTTGGAGGTCCACCACCTCTCATCTCTCCCAAACCCCAACACCAGCCTACGCCAACCTCCCTCTGGAACCCTGTTTCCCTGATCGAGACTCCTACGGATTCGCGGCGGACTCAGGATAGTGTCTCGCACCTTACGCACACGTCTCAGTTTGAGACCAGCAGACAAGTCATTCCTCTGGTGAAAGTGGAGCGGGGTCACTGCTCCGAGAAGTTTGACGATGCTGCCAGGCGCAGGGAATTACTTGAGAAATATCAGCCAATCAGGGAGCCTGGGTCTTTTGAACACAATAATTACTCTCATGGGCCGTTCTTGGCTGAGCTGGAAAAGTCTACTCAGAGCATCCTCAGCCAGCAACGGGCGTCCATGTCACAGACTGGGCAGTTTGATATGCCTATAACCCACAAACCTACTGCGCCCTACCGGCACCCTCTGCCAAAGTCTCAAGACCCTATGTATATTTTCGATGAGTTTCTGCAGCAGCACCGCAGGCTGGTCAGTAAACTGGACCTGGAAGGGAGGAAGCGGAGAGAAGCTAGAGAGAAAGGTAAGGCATGTGTTTCCAGCTGGCCCTTTCATTTTCCATCATTGGGAGTTCTATGACTCCAGAAGATAACAAATCCGCTTGGAATCCCTCCTATGTTTTGTCTTTATATTTTGTTCTCGTTTATTGGTACAGAACTTCAGAGTTATATATTATTATGGGGACACATGCAGGAGTAGTTGTCTCTGGTTTGAATTTTACAATTATGTGTTTGTCTTCAATTGATTTACTTTTTGCTGCTTTTTGGTGTTCTGTTGCTGGGTTCTGAGAGACTTAATATGGGTACCTAAAAATGTCAGTGCCTGCAACCATGCTTCTGCCACTACTACCTGCTCCTCTTGAGTGATTAATGTGATAGAAAGTGTTTGTGTTTTGTTAACGATACTTCCTCAAAATCCTAGCTAAATTCTGATTTGACTTCTGTACGTTATAAGTCCAAATAGTTCTCAACCAGATTTGAAGTGCTCTAGAAAAGTATTATTTGCGGCCACAATCTTTTGACGTAGAGAACCAGGGGCCTTTCAAATTCCAGAGAATTCGGCTTGTAATCTAGGAGTCTTTTTTTTTTCTCTTTAATCTCTCCTATCCCAGCGTCTTGTGGCAAGAGACTGCTGACACAAACCTTCATTTGCTCCTTATCGGACAGCGGGAATGCCTTTTACTTTGGCCTTCCCACCAACTTGAATGCCAAACTTCAGATGATCTAAAATATTGCAGCTCATCTCCTGCTTGGACTCAATATCTGATTCGGTCAATGCACATTTGGCCAATCATTCAAGGCGACTTCTGAGAAACTGATTATCTTCTTCTTGCAGCATGAGCCACTTCTAGATTCACATGTTATGCATTATTTCGCCAGACAGTGGGTGGGTCCAGAGTTGGATCTTTTTTTCTAAAGCATCAGCATCGACCGTAGGTGCAGTCATAAGGACTCACTACGACGTTAACCATAAACCCACAATGTCCCAATATGGACCACCATTTTATATTTGTTTTTTCAGTACCCAAGATGGTCTGGATGTGGAATGTGTGCATTCACTTGTTTATGCTCATATAGAACTAACTGTCTTCCTTGATAATACTCAGTCTGATGCCAGTTTTGCATCGCAGAGATAATTTTCTAGTGGTGCTGGTGCCAAATTGGACTTTAGTTCTTTTTTCATCAGTGGTAAAGAAAAATTATTCATATTGATCACGGTCCTCCATATGTATGGCAAATGGGACCAGAGGATAAGTATTGAAGCCATGTAGGCCTCCTGTTCTAAATCCCACCTTGCAAAATAGCCGCAACAGCAGCTCTTTTGCAGTCGGAGTGCTCCTAGCTCATCCCGAATTGTTTTCATGGAGAGCCCCTCCTTCTACGGATCCTTCATTGGACTCCACTGTCTGTCCCCCTAACAATAAGTGGTAGTTGTCTGTAATTTTGGATGAAATTATTTTAAGTTGGATAGTCTCGCCAACCTTCCCATCACACTTCCCTAGCCTTAGCTATGCATGGATTGTTTTTCCAGCTTCAGCTGACCTCCTCGCGTCCTTACTGTGGCTAGGCTGTTACTGGTCCTGAGCAGGTTTTTTTCCACTAGGGTCGCCACCCCCCTATCCTTGCAGGAATTGGCTAGTCTGGAACCTTTTTGAACTTTGTCCAGATACCCAAGTTCTTATTTATCGAGACTACATCAAAATTGTGTCGTGCATTAATATTAGCACCCATGCATGCATCCCTAGCAGGGTTCCCTGACCTGCAGGCTCTCTCTCCATTTAGCTAAATCCTGTAGGGATACCGCATGCCTAAGTGGAGCAGTTGCTTTTGTATTGTACGGTGCTGTCAAGCCAGTTCTTCTTTTAACCAGAATATTAATATTTTACACCTTACTTGAAAAATGCATACATTTTGCTAATTTAGATGCATTTAACCTTTAAGTTGAAACGTATCAAATTGGTAGTGTTGCATGTATTATTTGATCAGATATATTATTGGCTAAGCCGGGCAGCTTTTTTAAATTATATATAAATAAAGTGTATTGGTTTTGGATTTTTTTGATCTGTGCTCTTTCCATGGTCTGAAACACACGAGTCTTATTCAGTCCCACCTCTTTCTTTCCTTGACATTGGAAACTGCAGTAGACAGAATCTATAATACCTTATTCCTTTTCTTTCCAGGATTTTCAAGATATAATGCTGTCATGTTCTTACTGCTAGATTCTCCCTTGTTTCCTCCTTTAAAAGATTCCATGGATCACTTCCAAAATGTCCGTTTATATACATAAGCGTTCTTGTCATCGGAATACACCCTGGTGGTTCCCAATTTGAAGTATTCTACTCCTTATGGTTTACTACGTAAATATGTAGGATCGGAGAGGAATGCCGGATTCTTACATTTGGGTAGTAATAGTGAACTTGAGTGTGCTTGCATGCCAGCCGCCTCTGTTTTTGTATGGTCTGGCTTGACCGCACAGCTTTCGCCTGACAATTGGGTGAGCATCTTTAGAGATGGGCTTTGGGTCTGCCTATTTGTTGGAAGATAGGAAAATATGTTTTATTGGCCAGAAGTTGTGTGCTTGCACAAAAAAGTGATGTCCCTCCACACAACTGTGATCATTTTCTTTCTTTATTTACCAGCCTGAGCTTGACCTTTCAGGGTTGCGCACAAGACATGGTAATCCGGTAAAACAGATGGGAGTAGGGCAGTCTTTAACCCACATGGATGTTTAGCTTTAGATTTATAGTGCAAATATCACCTGACCTTTCAACATAAACAATATTGTTCTACAGTTCTTTTCGTCTACACAAAACCATTCCCATGCTATTTACTTAGACCATACAACATCCCCTTAAAGCCAGACCTATTGGCATTGCCAGTGTTTGTTTTTGTATGTTGCTTTGACTACTAATAATACCCACAAGGTGGTGCTGTCCCATCACATTTCAATTGAGGTAGCTTTGGGCCCAGAGTTACAACACGTGGATTTACGTGTTTAGTTTTCATTTCTATTTGCTGTGCCGTTGCAGTGTGGCTTAAAAAGTCAAGGCTTACCTCAGTACTGGCAATGCAATGCATTTATCTAGAATTATATCCAAACGCACTTTTTCGTAGGGAATCTACAAGGCTGCCACGTGGTCTTCTTTGCATGCTTTCACTAAGAACTGTTGTGATGACACATTTGTCAGAACAGTCTTGCAGAAGAAACGTGTTCTAATTGATCGCTTTGTGCTTCTTCCCTCTATCGTCTATCCCTTCTAGTTTGGCTGCAGTATCGTGTTGAAATGCCATTATCTGTGACCTGATGGAGATTATCTTCTTATTGTGGAAATTCAAAATGATGAATCTGACTCAAACCACCTCTAAACTCGCACACCAGTCCATTCTCTGCCCCATACATGGAACTGGTTTAATTCTACCTCTCATGTCGTCCCTCGATTTCCTGGCAGTCATGAACAGGTTGCTTGTGATTTCCTTGCCCACCGCTAGAAACAGTACTCTTTCACAGAAATATCCTGCGGCGCAGCCTAGTTCAGTGGCTGAGAATGTGTTCTTCTCTATACACTTTGCAAAGCAATGCAGCCCATGCTCTGACACTGTGCTAAACCCATATTTGTTTGCCCAAGGTCGCAAACTATTTCTACAAAGTTTGAAGAGTGGATATTTCAAGAATTGGCTGAGGCAGTTCATGAGAACTCACCTACATGATGGTTTAAATGCCCTTCGCCATTTTTTTCCTGATTGTCATAATTTTTGACGATGACAATGGTGCCCCACCAAATCTATACCCAAGCTGTTCCAGGGATTATTTGATGGGTTTTTGTTCAGTTTATACCGGAAATCTGAATTCATATGTATACATTTTTCCCTAGCTTTTCGAAATGTTATATTAATTTGTATTTTATTATCGGACGAAGACTAACATTAATATTTCCTTGCACTACAAATTGTCGGCTTTCTTTTTAGATCAGGTGGTATAATTTTTAACTTTAGTTTTGGCCTTCTTGTTAGAACTAAGTTGTCCATTTCTGTTGCCTTTGGCCTCACTAACTCGCCACTCTTTGTATGCCAGGTTACTACTATGACCTGGATGATTCTTATGATGAGAGTGATGAAGAAGAGGTTCGAGCTCACCTCCGACGAGTCTCCGAACAGCCGCCACTCAAGCTGGACACATCTTTGGAGGTACGATCCACTTTACCCATCTCACTTTGCAATGCAATACCTTCAAGATATTTGTAACCCATTATGCTTGAGCCTTGTAAAAGAGGTAGTGTGTTAGACATTTATGCTGGCCACATTGCGGCCTGGGCTGGTAATCGGTGCTTCAACGTTTGTGTTGTCCATGACCAGTGCGAGAGCCCCGGGTGCTCCCCCTCCAGCCTTCGCTTCTGATGCTCTGGCGCAAATATGGCAGCTGCACTCGTGACACGTTTTGCAGTGCAGCTCTAGAGCACATAGCTTCACTGCCAGGATTTGGTGTGTGGACATGTACTGCAATATCATCCATCTGTCATAAGTAAGAGAAGAGTTCACAGTGAGAAACTTGTGCGGAATGCACACTACCATAGACTTTGGCTGTCACCCAAAACGTGTAATGTGGGACTCTTGCTTGGCATTATTGAAAGCCGCTCTTGTCAAGCACACGACACAGGTTCAACCTTGCGTGTCGGTGAAGACAAGTACAAATTCCACAGCTTCCACAACTGTGGGTCTGTTGTGACCACAAACCGATGAAAGGTGCACACCAGCCAAGTATAGTTTTTTATTGCTAACACGTTAAACACCGGAGCTTAAAGTGTTGGCAATAAAAAACTTAACTTGGATACTCATGGTGTTAACCTTATCTGTTTGTGGTCACGACAGAACCACAGTTTTGAAATATATATATATATATATATATATATAATATATATTTTTTATATATATATATATATATTTAGTTGATGAACTCTGTTGATGCTGAATGGAAATAACATTTTTCAATTAAGACCACAATATATTATTTCATTGCTTGGCATGTGTATCAACACATCTTAAATTCGCCCAGAGAGATTCTTTCAATGGTTGCTTTGTAAACATTGATTTCTTCTGTAGTGTTTGCATGCATATGATATTTCTATAGCGGAAACCTATCCTAAAGGCAGCAGAGCACTGTAGAGGTAACGTTTGTCTTCTTAAAGCGTATGTGATCACCACCCTGTTTTTATTTTATAACCCGCAGAAAGTGGAGTTCCTTCAGATGTTCGGTCTCACCACGCAGCAGCAGAAGGAGCAAATCCTTGTTCAGAAGCGGAGGAAGAGGCGGCGGATGTTGCGGGAGAGGAGCCAGTCTCCTCCCACTGTCCAGAGCAAGCGGCAGACTCCCTCCCCTCGGCTGCTTCTCTCCACACGTTACAGCCCCGATGACATGAACAGCAGTCCAAACTTGGAGGAGAAGAAAAAATTCCTTACAATCTTTGACTTGTCTCATATCAGCACAGAGCGGCGGAAAGGTATACTACTCTGAGAACCTCTGGCTGTTATTATTGCAGTTAACTTGACCCTGCATTTTTCCCAGGAAACAACCTATCTTTTTAAAATAAAAATATTTTTATTTGAAGTTTTGTATAGATAATGCAAAATATTGCATTGTAAAAATTATACAGTATAACTCAGTTCCAGCTACCACAGCCCATAGGATTTGGCGGTATGAATCAATTTGGGCAGTATGGGCATGGCACGGGTCCTTCGCGTACATTAGAGACCAAAATGAGGTAGGCCAGATGGACTTGAGGTTCTGTATCTGTGGAAAGGGTCATTGTGTAAATAGTGAATGGTGTTAATGTTGAATGCTTGGGCTTTGACCTGCTCTTTGAGGGTATTGAATAAAGAACTGTGTTAGGGTCTAGGATGTAACTTGTTTTTTTGCCCTCTGTTGTCTGTTTTCTGTCCTCCCTAAAGAAAGAAATTGTTGAGTGAATTGGCTGTCTTCATCTGCCATCCAATTCTGTGTGTTGAATGGCTTTCGCTACGCTGGCCCACACTTTTACACGTTTGCAAACGTGCCAGCAAACACGCACTGATCTTGATTTTTCTTCTGACAGATAAAGAAAAACTTGTTGAAATGCTTCATGCAATGAAACAAAAACAAGCAGCAGCAGAGCAGGAGAAAGACCCTCCACCACCAGTGCCATGCAAGAGCCCCAACATCAGCCCTGTCGGTAAGTGTCAAGAAGGGCATTCTTGGTGGGCTTGGAATGTTGATTGAAAGGATGGGAAAGCTGGTCCCATGGCTTCACAATCTATAAAGGAGAAGTTGGATAAATTGTGGTTTTGTGGCTAACAGCTATCCAATGGGAGGAAGAGCAGGTCTTGCTACTTTCAGCTTAATGGACTCAAACGCCTTGACATTTACTGATAGTGTGAACTGCTTGGGCGGCTGTGAGAGGATGACAAGCCGACGACTTCTAAATAATTTTTAAACAAAAATTACTTTTGTGAGCGCCCATTATGTATAACTATGCCCCTGGCTTTCCCTGCACATCTGTTTATGTACCTTGTTCCATTTCTTTTTAAGAGCCATCAGGGAGAATGTCTGCCTGTATTAGTTTGGTTCTGAACTCATCAGGAACTTTGTTGTTTTGTCAGTACTGAATACATGAAAAGCCATAGTGCATAGCAAAGCCCCCCCTGTTCAACACAACATTATCCATCAGTTCCTTTGTAATCAGCCAATCCTGACTGAATTACGTGCTATAGTTTCCTTTCTTCCACCATAGTCCAAAGACTTGCTTTCCCTGTAATTGGTATTGGGCATTAGAATTGTTTTCACTTTAATAGGGCCTATGATGCTGGTCTTCACAGTGACTCACTGACTTAGCGGTGGTTAGCAGTTAGTGGCAGACCTAACCCTTCCTTTGTCTATTGCCTGTGGTATTGGCATGCAGTGAGTTTCCTTACAATTGACGGGTGAATGTATGCGAAATAGTCAAACCCTGTAATGACAAAGCATTGCTGATGAATGGTCCACTTTGGTAAGTTCTCTCACCAAATTGCTCCAATTTTTTCAGGCCACCTCTCCTCTGAACTGTCAGCTAGTGCTGCTGTGCTTCTAGTTTCTGGGGCTACAGCAGGGCTCTTAGTGTTTTGCTGGAATCTACAAGCCCCATTTCTACTTGTACTTCCTGAAATGAGAAGGTGAAGCCCACAGGCCTTGGTTTCCCGTCATGCCTCCCGGAACAGCAAAACATTAGTCATGCAGGTTCTTTATGGTCCTGATTTAGAGTTTCGCGAACTGGTTACTCCATCTCAAAGGTGATAGATATCCCTTCCGCAGTATTGCAAGTGCCATGGTATATAATTTACTTGTAAGTTGGATAAAGAGTAAACTGTCCACCAGCTCTGTCAGGCCCTATGTGCTGGGACATTTGCATCATTTTTCTCTGTGGTGTTTTTTGTTCAGTCGACGTTAGTTATCAAAACAGTCTGGTCATTTTCAGCTCATGCCTTTTTAGTTTGATCCCCCTAAGAATTAGTGGATGGATTAGATCTATGGTTATGATAACTCTTTTGCAAACATCAGAGATCTGCTTTAGTTAAAGACACAGGCGAGGTAGGTGATAACCGTGTCGACCAAGGTTTCCCAGACGCATCTTACGTCTCTGCTTTTGGTAGTGCATTAGGTATGTACTGGTGCTGCAGTTCAGAGGCCTATGAGACTTGACAGAGATCTGATTGTAATTGAGAAGGTAGGATAGACTGGGGTCTAAAATTACTCCAGTGTCCTAAGATACGAAAGAAATTAGCTCTCAAGTCCCTTCTGAAGTGTGTTATTCAGGCTTTCTTTCCGCAGTTAAATCACACGAGTGACCAACTCTAGGAATAAAACCCGCATATCGGAGCCATTTTAAGGGTATTGGATTCATATTATTTTAAATGTGTATATAGACTGCAAAACTTGACAAAGAAATGTCAGTGTATGTAGACTGTGGTTGCTTGTAAGGCTCAGCCTAGTTACGCTTTTTTTCTTTCTTTTACAAGAAGACCAGCCAATGCCATCAGTCACCACAGAGCCTGAAAAACAACCCGACATCCCTTCACCTGCATCCACCAAACCAGAGGTACAGGAGAAACCAGAGCCTATCGTCCCTGAACTGCCCAAGCCTCCAGAACCTCAGAGACTCAATGAAATACCCACAACAGCTCCAGAAAAGGCCAAAACAAGTGATATGCCACCTGGCAAGAAAAGCCTCAGCATACTGAATTTCATGAAAAGCCCACCACCCAAGGAGAGCTCTGTGCCATTATCACACAGTCTGAACGGGAAACATAAGACATGGGAGCCTTTCATTGCAGAAGAGTTTGCACATCAGTTCCACGAGTCCGTACTGCAGTCCACGCAAAAAGCATTACAAAAGCATAAAGGTAAAGACAAGGGTGTGGGTGGGAAGATTACAAGAGCTGGGTACGTGAGCAGGGGACATTTGTAGGATCTAAGAACTAGCCGGGAACCGAGCATGGGAATCTGATGAGCAAGATGCTGTGGAGTGACTTGGTTGTTAGTTCAAGGTATCTTTGGTGGCGGAAAGGTGCGCAGAATTAGGCAGAAGTGTTTTTGCAGCATAAATCTTATTACAGAGTCATACTTTGTGCATAATCCCACCATTTAATGATAGTGTCTTGGTTTCTCCTAAATTCAAAATTGTGGATATAAACCCTGGGATTATCTCTAATGACTGTTTGACATCAACAGAAAGCTGCAATGCCCCACATATTATTAATGCAGTCTTGAAACCATGTATACCAACCACTGGATTCAGAAGCATCTTTAACATTGGGCGAAAGCACCACAGAACACCAAAAAAAAACCAATTCAGCTGCTGAAGTAGCTGTTGCCAATGTCAGTGGTCACCAATAAATAAGATATGGCCCAATATAGGGACAAATGTGAATACAGCTAGTAACCCAATAGATTTGGACTGTTCTTTTGGAAGGTAACTTATTTCCAAACTTATCAATTTTAATTCCTCAACCATCCTCCCCAACCCGGATTTAAGTCACGTAACACAAAAATATATAATACAGGATCGCTCAGTAAACACATGCCCCAATGGCGCCATCCTACAATGGGCTAATATTTAATTTGCTATTATACAATCTCTTACACATGAGGACATTTATATAAACAACATATGCCTGATGTTTTTTTTAATGGAAAGTTTTCTGTTGGAGCAATCCGTCTTATTACTGTGTGTACACCAATGACACCCCATTAATTGGAACACAGTGTATGGGAATTATGGTTTGTCTGAAAAATGTCCTGAAAACAAGTATATACAATGTAAACCATGCCACTGCAAGTTGTATTCATTTATCGGATAGAGGCTTCTAGTCGCAGATTCCTTACCTTCGAATTATCCACCCGAGTCAGACTGTATCTGGAATTTTTTCTTGAGCAGTACCCCTGCACGCTGGTAGGTGGCGTTGTTAGGCTCTGCGTGGCGGCGTCCATGTCAGAAGTGACGTGCGCGTTGCCTATTTAGGTGCCACACCAGTGTGCTAACTTCAGTTCTTTACGCGCCAGTCAGTGCAGATCCGAGAAAAGCTACCCCATGGGCAGATTTTGAATAACTTTTTGGGATATTTTGTAAACGTTTTTTGAGATTTATTTCCTCCTGGTGTGGCAAGAATGCCATCCTTGAAGGTCGGCTTCAAGCCCTTCGACACCTCTGTCACTGCGGTATGTCCATGACGGACACCGACCTTGTTTACCTCTGGTGCCTCAAGCGCAACCAGGACCCAAAGGCCTGCTCAAATTGCCATGCAATGCACCCGTAGGCCTTGAGGATGCGATCCCTAAGCTCCTGTCTGCACAATATGCGATGCCACGACAATCCTGATCCTGATCCTGGTCCCGGTCAAGAGGAAGGTCCTGGGAGCAGTTTGCGGTGTCAGAGATCCTTGTCGCACTGAAAGTCGTAGGCCATTCTGGTGAGTCCACCAGAAAAGGGCGTCAAAGCATGCTTCAACTTGGCCTCATGTCGTTGGCTGACGAGACGAGGGAGCGTCACTTGAGGCCCGGCTTGACGTTTGAGCTGACGCCTGGGCCGATTCCATGCCTCTCCGATTTTTCGGGAGCCGGAGCAACCCCCGCCCAACTTAAAGAATTTTATGAGGATGTGCACCTAATTTTTGGGTGGTCCGATTCCTCCGATGTGCCTCGCAGGTGTGGGAGGTGCCCTTACTGGATCCAGTCCCGTGTCTCCGCCTTACTGGATCCACTCCAGTGGCTCCGACACCAGTCGGGCCCCAGGGATCCACATATGGATCTGCATCAGTCGTGCCATCTTGACTTTCCCCGGCGCTGGTCCTGAGACCGATGCTCCTAGTGGTGTCATCCCCATTTATATTCCTGACTCCGACACAGATCCGGAGGGGGTGGTGAGGGCCATTGCCCAACGCCTACTGGAGGCGTGCTTTCCAGGCCGAAGCCTGGGCCCTATTCTTATGAGCCAGGACTTAGGGAGGAATGGGAGGGTTCACTGCACCCCGAAGAATACCAGCCTTATGACAATTTAGACTGGTGGGATGGACACTTTTCCAGATACTGGCATGCTTTCTCCTCTACAGTGGCTATGGAGTAGGTAGATTCCTTTGAAATAATGGGTAGAAGGGTGGCTGAGGTCCTGGACGTCTGCTTGCCCTTTGTGGCAGTCAAGAAAAACGTCTTGACAGAAGTGCTTCAGCCAGTAGTGTCCCCATCAGATCTGTTTCTACCTTTTAATGACGCACTTACTGATGTCCTGTTTGGGACTTGGCCCAAGCCCAGCATAGGGCTCCTGTGAACAGGGCGATTGTCTGCCACCACCGCCCTGCACCTGGGGACCTAAACTTCCTCTTCAAACACCCCACCCCGGAGAGCTTGGTGGTCCAAGCCTCCACCTCCCACGTAAATCCTGGCGCATTTCCAACCACACTGATGGATAGGGAATCCATGAGGCTGGATATCTTCTGCAAGTAGATGTTTTCTTCCACCAGGCTGGCACTGTGGTCCATGAACACCACATTTTTTTTGTGTCGCTATTCCCACGTTCTGTGGGATACGGTTGCGCAGGTGCTGCCAACGGTCCCGAAGGAGACCCGGGCCACACTCCCACCGGCTCTTGCCGATTGGATGGATGCAGTGAAGTTCAGGATTCGGTGTGGACAAGTCACAGCCGACTAACTGGGCAGAGCGGTTTCATCAGCAGTGGTATTATGATGTCACGTCTGGTTGTGGACGGCTGGATTTTCTGTGGATGTCCAAGCATCGCTTATGGACATGCCAATTGATGGCGCCAGTCTCTTCAGAGACCAGACTGATTCAATCCTGTAGCGCTTTAAGGACAGAAGGGTTATGGCCATGCCCATGAGCCTTTTCATGGCCCCCTTGCAACCTGCAATCTGCCTTTCGCTTCTTTCATGGCCAGAGAAGGGGCTTTCGGGCACGTCTGTACTCACCCAGCCACTGTAGCGCACACGCTTGACAGCTTCTGTGTGATGCGCTACCTTCTGTTCATGTGGATAGGGCAGCCAGCAGTCTGGTCAGTCAATATCCCCACCCGCTCCGCAGTCTCCAAACCGTGCAAATCTGCCCTGTTATCATCATGAGCACCCAGTGGGCGACAGTATTTGCCATCATCACCTGCCCCACTGGCTGTCTATAGCATTGGATAGGTGGGTTTTGCAGACTCTCCGAGGGGGTTACCTCCACCCCTTCAAGTCTGTCCCTCCCCTTCGAGTGTACCCCTTTCTCTAGGACAACTACTCCTGACAATCTGGCGGGAGGGCCACCTTTCCCTTCTCCGCTAGGAAGTGATGGCTGTATTGGCCAAAGGAGCCATAGCAGATGCCAGAAGTAGGTTGAGATTGGCATTCCTACTCCTTTTTGCTGCCCAAGAAGGACAGAGATCTTTGTCCTATCCTCGTCTTGTGCTCTCTCAATTTCTTCCTCACAAAGGCAGCGGTAGAAGTGGGCGGGGACGGAAGGGCGCGGCGTGCCCCTACTTCTAAAAATAATTTCAGCCCGTTCCCCTACTTCTTTCTTTGAAAAAAGCAGCCCGGGACGGAGAGAATAGTCCTACTAAAAACCATAACTTTTTTTTCAGCTTCCCGGGGCTGCTCGCACTTCTCTGTTGAACTCCAGAGGCTGCAGCAGCCCCTCCCCGACCTCGCACAGACTGGGGGCAGGCCCATTGTCATTCCAATTGAGGCGGATTATCCCCTTTGGAATGACAATGCGCCCCACTGCCTGCCGTTAGCAGATGCCAGTGAGATCTGCATGGTGTCTCTGGTATCTGGGTGCAGGCCATGGCTCATTGTGCAACAAATATACCAGATGGGTCCGCAAATGTGTAGTCAAAACTTTAAAACAATCCCGCTGGGGCATGAGAGGTGCGCTGTGGGCAGTGTAATCTGCTGTTTGGAAAACACAACCCTGACGTCGACGACGCGGAGGAGGCGAGTAAAAGCATTACATTCGATCAAACTATGTTTATAGACAGTACACTTGTAAAAACACTTGTGGCTGTCAAAGGCGTGCCCGAGGGTGCTTGCTTCTTCTAATGCATTTTATGGAATATATATTTTGCTGAGTGCTCTAAGCTGTGTTTTTATAAGTGTGTTTTGCTGCTCGGTACGCGATGTATTAAAGGGGAAATCCGTCTAATATTACATTAGTCTCACACCCAGCAGACGTAATTGAGCAAGGGAACATCGTGGGATGCCTATTGTTGGGGATTGTTCGAAATACAGGTCTTGATAAAGAGAGCGGGGTTTTCCTTTAAACTGTCAGACCCCTTTAACTGGAGGACAACGTGATCTTAAGCCCTCCTCGGCGATCCTATGGCCTTTAAGGTGTGGTGAGGCTCTGCTCAGGGGAGAAGCCAGAAAATCAAAATGCCCCGAACTTTGAACTACACTTATAATGGCAAGCAGCACGTGATGCGAGCGTGCCTTGCACTCCCTAAAAGAGCAGCCTTCACTGCTCCTTCCAACCAAGGGAGTAGTCAGAAAATTAGAATACCCCCCATTTTGCAGTAAACCTCTGATGCACACCAAGCAAAATAAGTAAATGTGCCCATCCTCCACTCGAAGAAGTGACGGGGACAGGAGAAGCGACGGGACAGGAGAAGGGGAAATGAAGTGAAGTGAAGTGAAGGGACAGGGACAGGAGAAGGAGATGTGACGGGGGCAGGAGCAGTGACGGGGGCAGGAGAAGTGACGGGGGCAGGAGAAGTGACGGGGGCAGGAGAAGTGACGGGGGCAGGACTGTTCCCATTGGGCGAAGAATCTAGATTGATTTGCATATGGCTGGCTCCAAACTGGAATGGCATGGTGAGCAAAGAAACAATGGATTTAGGCCCAGATCTCTGTACTGGGGTGAATGTATGATATTGTTCTGCATTCAGTTCTTTTTGCTATATTATGATTGAGCAGCTAGCTGACAACATGAATATGAAGGAGCCTTTGTGAGTTTCCGTGAGTCTAGATTCTCCTGAAGAGTCCCTTTCTCTTCTGAGCCCTGCTTAACACATGTGTACAGGAGGAGCCCTGTATTCATGACCTCAATGTTTGAGACAAAAAATAATCATGGATTTCTGAACATTGAGTAAAAGCATTAAGGTAACATGTTGTTCCTGCTTATATTTCACACGCTTTACATAAACCTGTATTCCCTATGAGTGTTTGCTTTTTCCTGAATTAAACCTCAAATATGTTTATCCATTGTTTTAATGAAATAACGTTATAAGCTGTAACTGGTCAGTGAAATGCTAAACGTGCTAAAAATTGGTATGTTTTGCTATTTCTAGCCACGCCCCTGACTCCGCCCACTGATTCAATCTTCGGTTATTCCCGCCCCCCGATTCTCCACCCACAGTTCCCCTACTTTTTTTTCTCCACTTCGACCACTGCACAAAGGAGAAGTTCAGAATGCTCACTCTTGCTCAGGTTCTATCTGCCCCAAACCAAGGAGACTGGATGGTAGTGTCAGACTTGCAGGGTGTGTATTTTCAAATACCTCTCCTGCCACCCACAGACGTTACCTGCAGTTCACTGTAGGTCACAAGCACTTTCAGCTCACCATGCTCCCCTTTGGCCTTACTAGCACCCCTTGAGTGTTCACCAAGGTGATGGCGGTGGTTGCAGCTCATCTGCGGAGATGAGGGGTGCCAGTCTTCCCCCTATGTCGACGACTGGCTGTTGAAGGTTGCCTCGGCCCTGGCTGTCGTCTCCTACCTCCAGAGTACCGCAGACCTCCTGAATTCACTGAGGATCACGATCAACTGGCCGAAGTCACACGTGATCCCCTCTCGGATGCTCCCTTTCATTGGAGCAGTTCGGGATATGGTGCAGTTTCAGGCCTATCCTCCTGAATGGCAAGTCCAGGATATTCAAGCTATGATACTGATGTTTCAGCCTTTATTCCGGATTTCAATGAGACTGAGGCTGCTGGGCCTCATGGCATCCTGGTTTGTGACACATACTCGTTGGCATATGTGGGATCTGTAGTGTGACCTGAAGTTTCAATGGGCGCAGCATCCGATGAATCTTTCCGACATGGTCCAGATCTCATAGGGAATTGCAAAGGATCTGCAGTGGCGGTGAATGAACCGCAGTTTGGTCAGTGGCAGACCTCTCTCCCTTCCCCAACCAGCTGGAACTGTAGTGACAGATGCATTACTCCTGGGATGGGAGGCCCTCTTGGAGAGGTGGAGATCAGAAGACTCTGGTCTCAGGCGGAATCCAGACTCCACATAAACCTGTTGATCTAACGTGCATTGAAAGCCTTACTACCCTCCATCAAGTGAAGGCTTGTGCAGGTGTTCACGGACAACACCACCGCCATTGTTGTAATATAACACACTAGATGTGGTAGGATCGATGTACCCTTTGTCAAGAGGCCCTGCGTCTCTGGAAATGTCTGGAATGACAGGGCATTTCCCTGGTGGTTCAACAACTGGTGAGCCCTCCGCCCCAGAGCGGACAAACTCATCCCCAGATGCCTTTCCGATCACAAATGGCCTCTCCATCCGGAGGTGGTGCAAGGTCTCTTTAAACTGTGGGGATGCCATGGTTATATCGATGTGACACTAATGAGATTGCGCAATGCCAGCAGTTCTGTGCAATGGAGTTTTCAAGGCGGCTCTCGCTTGAAGATCCATTTTGTCTCAAGTGGAGCTTCATGCCTTTCCGGCCTTACTACTCCTGCCCAGAGTTATAAAGAATGATTGGGCCCAAGTCATCCTTGTGACTCTGGACTGGGCACAGAGAATCTGGTATCCTCAACTGTTGCGCATGGCCATCGGTCCTCCGATCAGGCTGCCCCTTTGGTAGGATCTTCTGTTGCAGCAGCAGGGAAGGGTTCCCCACCTGAACCTGTCATTGCTCAGCCTTATTGCATGGAGATTGACAGCTTACGACCTTCCTCCCAAGTCTGTAACACTAATTTGGCCGCCAGACATCGCCCAACCAAGACGGTATATGCCTGGAACACAGCAAATTACACCTGAACCCGATGGTGGAAAGAAAACAATCTAACAATGGAGTCGATACCCATGCGCACTATCATCGAAAGGAGGAGTCGCCTTATCTTGTGACTAGAAATGACTTCTTCGAAGAAAAACAACTTGCAAACATCTGGATCCAACCCTAGATGGCAGGAGTATGCAAGCATATGAATCTACAGCTCTACATGCCATGAACAGATGCTTGCAGGGTAAGTAAGATAATTGTTCTGAAAGGTTTACAATTTTTTTCCACCTTCTCCCTTTCTAATGCCCCAGTGGGACTCCGTCTCGTCCTCACTTTCCATATGTGAACTCCCTTTGAGCCCCTGTACACCCAAGCCTCCTTAACTGAACATCTTCCCAGACAAACTGGTGCTTTGTACAAGAGCTCCCTTTCTCCTGAAAGCGGTCACTCCCTCTCACATAGGCCAATCCCTCACTCTGTCTGCATTTAATGCTCCGCCTCGTCCCTCCAAGGAAGAGGAACGACTTCTAGACCCAAAAAGAGCGTTGTCGTTCTACCTTGCCCACATTCAAGAGTTCCAGGCGGACAACCAAATCTTCATGGGATATATTGGAGGAAAGAAAGAACAGGCTGTACAGAAGATAACCATCTTGTGATGGATTGTGCTCTGTATCACATTGGCTAAGAAGCAACCCCCTTAGGATTTGCGTACTCATTCCAACAGAGCCAAAGATGCAACCACTGCGTTAGCACGCGGAGTTCCGGTCTTGGACATCAACCAGGCAGCGCGTGAGCTTCCCAGCACATGTTTCCCTAGCACTACTGCCTGGACAGTCTGGTACATAGGGATGGGCATTTTGCCAGTTAGATCCTGAAGGACTTCCTCCTGTGAAATTGGTCCACAGACCCACCCCGTGGGTATTTTAAGGTAAGGAATCTGCAGCTAGAAATCTATATCAGATGAACAAGTTACTTACCTTCAGTAACGCCTTACTGGTGTAAACTAGCTGCACATTCCTTAGCAACCCACCCATTCTCTCCTCTCTGCAAACAAATGTCTAGTGACCGGGTTTTCCCCTTTCAGGGTCCTAGTATTCCACACCAGTGGTCAATGTACTTCAGGGCTCCTTGCTTCTGGTGTGGTAAGTCGTTAAAAGTAATTGACAACGCACTGGAGTGGCGCTTATATAGGCATCACACACGTCACTTCCATTGCAGACATAGCCAACAAAAAGACCACGCGGAGACAAACTATGTCACCTACCAATGCGCAGGGGAACTGCTTAGGAACAATTTCTGTATCCAGTCTGATGCCTGGGGATAATTCTGTGGTCAGGAATCTGCGGCCAGATAGTCTCTACCAGATAAGGCATTACCAAAAGTAAGTAACATGTTCGTATTTGCTCGTTCACAACATTTATTGAGAACACATTAAACCTCACAACTCTTAAGGGAATGCCTGATTTATGAAACTGAGGGATTTTAGTAGTCTGCTACAAATGTGCATGTCTTTCTGTGGATTTCTTCTAGGAGGTGCTGCAGTGCTCCCTGAGCTTAATCATAAACAGGACGCCTCCATCCACTACAACATTCCTGAACTTCAGAGCTCAAGCAGGGTGATGCCACAGCAACAGAATGGGCGCCTAGACCCTCCGCTGCCAGGGAGAAATGGGACTGACGCCATGGAGATGGATCGAGAATCCGAGATGGAGGAATCTGATGACTCCGAGGAGGAAGAGGAGGAGCCCCCTAGGCCTAAGTGGCAGGGGATAGAAGCTGTTTTTGAAGCCTATCAAGAACACATAGAAGGTAGGAAAAGTACACATCTATGGTTAATGGTATCTGGAATATATTTACTATTAGCCTTCACTGAACAATCGAGTTATAGGACCCACTCTTTTCCTTTTAAGAAAATAACGACAACAGGCATTAACCACATGCGCGCTCCTCTTATTCTGCTGATATGCTGACTTTTTTAAAAAACCATTGTTCATGACGAGCTGGGCTCGTCATCAGTGTTTGAGGAGGCTACACCATGACGAGCCCAGCTCGTCATCAGCCTCGAAGGGGTTAAAATTAGACTTGAATACATCATTATATTGAAAGGTGCAGCATGCTCTTGTAAGGACTTTGCCTGTGCTGTAGTCCAAATGGGTCTTCGGAAAACAAGATTTGCCCACCGGAGCTAAAAAAAAATCACCAGGCAGTCATAGCCAATCTCCTAATGTGGGAAAATCTAAACAAAATACCTTTAACTGAATGAGCCCCTACTCAAAATAAGGTCTGTTTATTGTGAGATAAACTAGGCTTCATGTGAGCCTTAAATGTGTGAGTTAATAAAATGTCAAGTGACTATTAGTTTATATTTCAGGGTTTGAAAATGGGGGTAGCAATAAATAAAATTATTTCGATTTGTTATGTATCTATTAGAAAGATCAAGTTAGGCTCTTTATACTGACTAGAAAGGTACTCACTGGAGAACTAAATTAGATGCTTGTACATTCCACCGCATGACCCTAAAAATTTTACAGCTCCACAGGAATTATTTTTTCAGTTCTTTGTTTAGGATTTAAGACAGAATGCTTTAGTGTAGATGCTTTATTGGAGATTAATGTAACATATTTATTTTAGAGCTAGGTAGTCAGAGACAACATCTGAACATTTTCCATTCAGTACGGCCATATATATTGGTCAGGGCTGAAGATTCAGCTTTGTTTATGCAGTTTTCATAGGTATCCCAGAGTCTCTTTAGCAGGTATTGTGCTATTAAGGATCAAAAAATGTAAATGCATTTCCTTTTTCAATTTGTACTCAATATATTTTTCTGATTTTGGTAAGCGTGGCTTGTGTGCTCCAGTTCTGTGGCAATCAACGCTCCTATGTTGCTTGGTGTTTTTAGGTTTGATTTTGATGGACCAATTGCATCACTTACCGCAGGTTTATTTATTTCACTGTAACAGGAGCCTCCAACTTTTTCTATAATGAGCCACTTCTAATAAAATTGAAATATCCCCATGCTCCTAATGGCTTTGATAATTTTGCAGCAGTGACCAAATTAGATACCACCACAATAGTGCCCATGCCTTGCAGGATTATAATAGAGTACACCCACATGTATGGCACAATATTGAGTTACAACATGCTATCGGCCAACATTTTGTATCTAGAATAAAGAATACATAGTATTATGAAGGAACATAGGCAAGAATAGATTTACTATTCTTATATTCTTAGCACCATTACCACGTAGCTTGATGTATAATAGATATCTTTCAAGATGTGAGTTATACTATACACATGTGCACACCCCCAAGATGTTGTTGGTATTCTGGGTAAAATATTTTGGCAGGATGATGTTTAAAGCTCAATATTGTACTAGAAAACAGACTACCCCAACAAATAAGACTGGGATACCAGTACCAGAGTTTTGAAAAGCTTGGAGTATAAAATGTCTGCACAAGTACAAAAACAAACACAAACAAACATGACTAATGAAATAACAACCTCAGCAACAAGTGGCAACTGGTACGGGGGAAATACTAGCCGCTATAAACATCTCAAACACTTCTTGAATTATCATTTGAAGAGCACATTGTGATTTCAAACACGAGGGTATCACTTTCTCAAAATAGACAGTTTTCTATCATCCGAGGAGTGCGGAGAGCTGAATAGGTGCAAGGGAGGATGATGTCCCTTTGTGTAAGTTAGACAACAGGGATTGCCACACTCTCACTACCTCATAAAGCCTGATTTTTTAAGAGCCTAGACCACTAGAGGGAAACGGTCCTAATGGTCTGTATGACTGCATGCTTCATGTTTAGCGTACTATGTAAACCAGCATTAGGAGTTGGTATTTAACACAATCTGTAAAAAATCTATGGATTTAGTTGGTCCTGAAGAAAGCCTGCTGACCTTGAGTGGCACTTGTAACAGGCTGAAACATGTCTACCATACTGAGCTACAGTTGTTGGGGGTCATTGCACTCATAGAACATCACACTGTTTTTTTCTTCGCTTAAGGACCTTAATAATAAATAAGAGTTAGGATTCTGAAGGTTTTTTTAACTTACACTTAGGTTTTAGTAAAAGAGCTCCGCCCATAAAACACGTTGAGCCCACCCACTCACTCTAGGTGCAGTGGGTGAGGATCCGATGATGGAGCATGCCACTGGTGGTACTAGTGGATAAGGATTTTTCTAATATACCCATGTGATGCAAGGGTTGCACCGATTCACCTGGGTGCAGATCCCCTTCCACTTTGATACATATTGAGACCAGTTAATTTGACCTGTTAAA
Organism: Lissotriton vulgaris; assembly: GCF_964263255.1. Taxonomy (NCBI): domain Eukaryota; kingdom Metazoa; phylum Chordata; class Amphibia; order Caudata; family Salamandridae; genus Lissotriton; species Lissotriton vulgaris. The sequence goes on along the minus strand of NC_141700.1, from coordinate 676,745,037 downwards.
ATGTTAGGAGTTCGTCGGTTATGAGGCTTTCCCTCTTTTGTGTGCTGATTACTTTTATAAAGCACTTCTACACCTAGCACAGTGCACTTTTTGACAGATACTAAAGGTCTCCGTCTAATTGCTCTCTATTCAGACTATCAGTGATCTGACTATGTACCTCTCCTTTACACAAATAAAGAAGCCACAAACTATTAAGGAAAGTGTTTATTCCCTACACCAGTCTCTACTTTACAGAGAGTTACCTGAAGGCCCTAACCATTGAGCAAACTAATATATATATTTTTAAATATTTAATAATATTTATTACACAAACCCTTATAATTTATACTCGCCTGTCTACATTAATAATTAGCTGGACCATCTACTCATTTTCTTTGAAACCCCACTGTCAGGAGAATAATAATTTACCCACAGATGCCAAACTCACTTAGCAACACAGCCTGGATGTCTACACTTGAAAAGTTGTATAACAGTAATTATAAGTAAGCTTGTATATTACCTTGGAACCCAGAACTAAGTAATATCGATATCAGTACCACAAGAATTCATTTCCCAGCCCTATTTACCCAGTTAATCTTTTCTATGTTACTTTGTCATCACTGATGTGACTTTATACTGTGACAAGGCTGTAATGACTGTTTCCAGATAACTGTAGATTTATAGTGTAGATCAAAGTCTGGCTTCCTGAAGCTTGTCCTGACCTTATTGGAAGCCGTTGGTGTGTTAAGCTATGCTTTCCCCAAGCAGTGTCGGCATCACATACCAGGGTGTCCCGGTAGCGAATGCTGTTGCGAGCACGATGGTACTAACTATCAGGTATATCTGTGCTGTGTTGGATATGTGTGCAATGTTTTTTTTTCTAAAATGCATTGCTACATTTTCCATATTTGTATTTCTCTCATGTATTGGTGTGCTCCATGCATCTCACATGCTATGCATGTTTGGGTCACTTCATGTGCCTGCTAGACAAAGTCTGTGCAGTGTCAATACTAGCCATAGTTTGTGAGGCTGAGGTCACCTCTTCGGCTAGTTACGAATTGCATGTTGTTTTAAATTTCAGTTGTTTTTTTTTTACCATTAATTTAAATGGAACCCTCCTTTGGATAACTGATTACTAGTTTATTCTAATGGTCATCTGTAAGTGTAACTGTCTAATACTTTTGAATACCTTTTTATTTTACAAGAAAAATTGAAAGCATGTTTTAACTAAAGCAAACCTTTTTGATTACAGAGCAAAACGTTGAGCGCCAGGTGTTGCAAACACAGTGCCGACGGCTCGAGGCCCAGCACTACAGCCTCAGTCTAACTGCAGATCAACTTTCGCACAGCATGGCGGTGAGTTTTTTTACATCACCCACTTACATTGCACGAATAATTACAGATCCTTGCGGCTAGCTTTGGTAAATTCTGCGGTTGTACTTTTGTTGGTTGTGTGGGACCAGGGAGAATGTGGCAGATGTATATGTAAGATGATATGCACAGGCCCATCTTTGGAAACAGTGAGGTTTTTTTCAAATATTTGTTTGACAATAAAAACCGAATTTGAGTAACCAAGGGTCGATGGGAAAATTGTAAAATGGGTTCTGTTTAGGATATTAATGACTAAGCTGCTTGTGTCCTTTAGTCTGCCTGAAAAACCAGATAAATTCAGCTCTCTAGGTCCTGCAAAATCCATTGGTCATCCTTTCTACTTGCATTATTTTACTATAGCAAAAAAGCGTGAAGTTGCGCCCCGTTCTCAGCTATGCCTTCCTTGCTTTGTGCCAGATTTGCTGAGAGGGGTCGCTTCCTGTACAAAATCTTTGCATTAAGATGTTTACTTACTTTGTATCATGCTGCACAAGGCAGCACACATGTAAAGTAGAAAAAAACCAGGGGAGAAAAAATCATTTATTTCTCCTCGGTGTGCCTGCGAATTTTGGTGCAAATTCCTGTCTGATTCTTTGTGGATGGGTTGAAGAAGTTGGCTTTCGAAAGCTAAAGCGACAAGTGGGAACCTTACTATTCCCAGTACACACACAATAAAAACAGAAATTCCATTTAATGCATTTTTTGAGGGTATGGAACTGTTCAGAGTACAAAATCTCAGAATTATCCTGAAATGTCATGTTTTTTAATTGAAACTTCGGTTGCATTTTCCATATTTAACAACTTGAAGTTAACACATAGCCCATAAGAGGGTTTGTCGTGGGGTCCTGCGGGAAATCCTGCTTCATCTTATGGAATTATGCCTTGTTACCTTGGGTATTAACGTATGTTAGCACTTGGCATCTCTCTTATTTCTCCTTCCTTGCTCTTTCTCTTGCTCTTTCTCTAGCACATTTTTAAGTTGAAGATTGGCTCCTGTTTTTCAGTGTGGAATCACTATGCTGTGTATTATTCCGCCATCTAGTGGTTGGGTCCGGAATTGTTGTATATCTACTTTTTAGGTCTCGCCTGTCGATGCGCATGCGCATCGAGCAAGCGAGAGTATTGCGACTTATCCACTCTTTATCCACACTGCAAGGAATCGTGGCGATTCCTTGCAGTGCCCGTGACTTTTAAGGTCAATGCGCATGCGCATTGAGCTTATGCGCATGTGCATTGACCTTAAAAGCGCGTGCACGTCCGTCTTTGTTTACCCGCTCCGCCCCCTCCCCTTCCCGCCGTCTCACATTTTGCAATGCCCTCCTAACAACACACACACCCTCTCCCCCGCTCCGCCCCCTCCCCGTCTGCCCCCTTCCCGCCGTCTCGCATTTCTCCTCCCCCCTCCCCTCTCTTCCCTCCTTAAAAACAACTTTATGAAAACCATCGACTTGCAAAGGTTTGTTGTTTCCATAAATATTATTCAGTTGCTAGAGTTTTTTTTACTTCAACAGTTTGAATAAAATATTTGCTTGTTATACAGAGCCAGGCTCCCCTTTTTCCACTCCCCTCCCCGGCCCCGCCCCTTCACCACATCCAGATTGGCCCCTTGCTACCACATCACACCCCTCGTGACACACCACTTCCTGGTATTCAACTTTGTCGACCGGCTCCACAGTAACCCTGCCGAAGCAACCCAGTTGCTAGAGTTTTTTTTACTTCAGCAGTTTGAATAAAATATTTGCTTGTTATACAGAGCCAGGCTCCCCTTTTTCCACTCCCCTCCCCGGCCCCCCCCCTTCACCACATCCAGATTGGCCCCTTGCTACCACATCACACCCCTCGTGACACACCACTTCCTGGTATTCAACTTTGTCGACCGGCTCCACAGTAACCCTGCCGAAGCAACAACGGCCCCTGGATTGACTCCATGAGAGCTCCTCTACTGACTCAGGTACACAGCCCGCCGTGTTCTTTTACCCCCCCTCTCCTCGACCGTCCTCCACCAGTCCTTATCCTTAGCCTTTCCCCTCCCTTTCCTCTGCCAGGTATTCTACCACAACGCGTGGAACGCCGGACTGCGAAGCACCTGACGTCCACGGATGTGGCACCGATCGCCCGCGCTGTGCCTCCCGCTTTATTCAGGTATTTACACGCTCCCCCCAGCTCACCCGCCCGGCTTCACCAATGTTCCCTCGTCCCTCATTCCACTCCTTTATTCCCCCACTACAGATGTTGCCCATCAGACTGGAAGCACCTTAATTACTGATCTTCTGATCTACATTGTTTTTCCAGGTAACTCTGCCGCCTAAGCGCTTCATCTGGCCACTTCTCTTTCGCACTGCTCCGGTATGTCACCCCACCCGGTCCGACAACTTGGCCATGGTTTGAGCGCTTACTTCCAGATGCCGCCACACTGATACTATGCCTTACGCGAGTGAATCAGCCCCAGGATTTCGACATCCCTCCTCCTGCACTTTGACCTTACTAACCCACGGCTTTTGTACTTCCCATTCCTGGCCCCCACCTTGAAACTGTTCGTTGTCACCCTTAGTCTGACTTAATTGCACATCGCGAGTTCGGGTCCTTTGCCTCTCGCTATTCCGCCTCGGTATGTTCTTCTAGACTCACCTACCTGCCGGCTTCCTAGCCCATTACCATGACGTGATTGCAGACGTTGAGGCTACTCTCTTCATTCTGTTCTTCCCGCTTACTGCACAGCCACCGTGAGCTTCTTCGCCACTCTGTGTTTCACCCCTTCCCCCCACCTGGCCGCCCTTGCTCCCCTACCAATTGCCTACTCACCCAGATGCCCCAGAATTGACACACAACCTTATGTCCAGGCTCTTACTTCACCACCCTGGTAGTGTTCATGCCCCCTGCTCTTATGCGCAGCAGTCTCTTAGACGGCCCACCTAGGAGCCGCTCTATAGTCTTGCACGCACCTCCTACCCTCCCTCCCTGACCTCTTCTTTCCCTCCCACAGCACCCTCTAAACAACACAATCTTGTCCTGTAGACGATCCCAATTGACGAGGATCGAAACGTCGTCGACAACACAGCGCAAGACATGACTCATTTCAAATCAATAACTCTCTAAATTCTTTCACCTCTGTAATTCATTCTTGAGCCACTTTTTTCACTGTATATATTGACACTATCACTCACCTTGCGCCGCTCACGCTGTCCGTTTCTGTTACTTGCGTCGCCACCTATGTCACCTGCACATACCTGAGCACCAAGTACAATCGGGTTGTTTTTGATTTGTTCATACAGTGCTGCCATAACTGTATAATTGTTTATTATTTGTTCTTTTTTCCCTCCTCTTGTTTAACATATGATGAATAACAAATCAAATCAAGTCCTTAAATTGTTCTCAGTCTCCTTATTTCGGTACTAGTAATGCTTTTAGCATACATACTTAATTGTCTCCTAAATATTACCAGTTGGGATATTGTTTTTTTTCCTCTACCTGCCCTTCAGCTTGTCACGTGCGGCTTGTCATAAATAATATGACTAGCTGGCTTCCATCTTTTCCTCTGATAATATCGCGGCCCCTTTTGGACGAAGCGTCCACGCAGTTGATGGATAATTCAGTGGATTTCTTTTTGGGCCTAAATATTTTTTCCTGAGAATCGTAGGTAGAAACTGCTGTCCTATTTCAGAATACTCTGTCCGATGATCGACTGTGTCAAGTGAGCGCGGGAAAACTCGATGTGCCTTTTGTTAATTTACCCAAGCAGTCTATAGTTACGTTTGTTGTTATGACATGAGCTACATTTTTTAACAGCTTTAAAGTAGGCTACATTTTCGAAAGAAAGAGCTTAACTTCCGTATTGTAATAAGCCTGATTACAGATGATTTTACACACGCCACTCCATAATCTAAGCTTTTGCTTGACAATTGTTAGGGTGGAATTCTGTACGAATGTAATGTGGAATAATCGTTTCCATTGTTACAGCACTGCAAAAAAACACAAGCGCTTTTTACTTATATACTGGCTTGTTAGCCAACGCCTTGGTTCTTGTTTGTCTACTTCAAAAGGATGGAATGCTAGGCAGGCCCTGTATGGATTTATACCTTTCACCTACAAATATTTGGAGAGAGCGTTTAAACAAACTATCTCGCATGCTATTACCATATGTTTTGGTAAACACACCACTGCAGCAAATTCTTTCAGTTCACTGCTGTGCTTGAAAAAAACCTTATCATCACCGGAATGCACATAATAAGAGGGGAACCTTTTATTATAAGTGTGCACATAGACTTTTTTGTGCTAAGTGCAAATTGCAACTTTTCAATAAATATTTTACTCTGAGTGATAGAAGGGGCTCTGTTAGTAAAAAGCTGTTACGTACTTTAGGATGCAATTTAATCACTTGTTGAGTAACATTTTAAACCCCTCACCCTCCCTCACCCACCCTCACCCTCACTCACCTTCAACACCTCACCCTCACTCACCCTCACTCACCCACACTCACCCTCACTCACCCTCAACGCCTCACCCTCACTCACCCTCAACACCTCACACTCACTCACCCTCACCCTCTCTCACCCTCTACCCTCACTCACCCTCAATACCTCACCCTCACTCTCACTCACCCTCACCCTCACTCACCCTCACTCACCCTCACTCACCCTCACTCTCACTCACCCTCAACCCCTCACCCTCACTCACCCTCAACCCCTCACTCACCCACCCTCACCCACCCTCACCCTCACTCACCCTCAACCCCTCACCCTCACACAGTGCAATAGGTCTCGGAGCATTTGAGTTAGAGCTTTTAGAAATGTTTATGGCTTTTTTTTTTTTAATTCTTTAGCATTGGCTACAGGAAACAAAAATGCTAAAGATTTACAAAAAAACCCATAAACAATTCTAAAAGCACTAACTCTAATGCTGCGAGACCTATTGCATTTCCAATGCTTGTTTTTGGTGGGCGTTGATGTAGTACCATTTGGTGCCCTTCTGTGACGTCGACTGGCTTCCTCCTGAAGCTCCCACCTTTGGTAGCCATCTTCAGATTATTTTTTTCCACCGTTGGGTCTGGATAAGCAACAAAGTAACACTTAATCAGAGAACAACAAGCAGGGTGAATAATCCAGGCTATCCAGCATTTTCAGCTGTTTGAAGTAGGAAACAATATGACAGAGGTTACATTAGAAGCTCAGTGTCTGAATGATTCCAGAATTTGGTATCACTGCCAATTTAAAGCCATCGAAAAGTGTTGGGGGGCCCTAGAGCTCAATTGACTGAGCTCGCCGTCTACAGCAGGGAGTGCCTTCTGTATTCTCTTCTCCCTGGAGAAGCACTTTACACTTTTTAATGCTCATAAGGATTTTGTTGCATTTACATCAAGAATAAAATGAATAAAAATAACCGACAACAAACACAGGAATGTGTACATATGATATCTCAAACTTCATTTCATGAATATTGTTTTTTCAACCTTTACAAAGTAAACTGTAGTGTATTATGTTACAGGTTAGAGTAAGGAAACAGCATTAAGTTTAAGTACATAAACATCGAATATCACCCAATGCTGATTTGGCAAACAGAACATAAAGTTGAATTGGGAAGCCCCTGCTTATCAACATTATGAATGAAACTGTTGGATCGAAAATCAGAAAATGCATCAATCGGGGTAGAGTGACCCCCATCCCAGGATAATTATTCATTGATTTTGTCAATATTATTCGGATTGGTTATATGGAGAGCAGATAAGAGGAGCGTAAAATATGCTGGTTAACGGGCAGAATTCTACAGGGTTTTATCTTTTGAAGAGATCTAACTTATTGATGCTCATTGGTCTTTTCTACAAATAAAATACAGATGTTTCAAAGAAATATTGTTCGCATTTCCTGTAAGACATAGGTACCCACTCCCACCACAGCCACAGATGTCCTGACATTTTTCTAGCTGGATTTCGATGAAAAAGAATTATACTAATCTGTACAATGAGGGACGAGTGCTCTCCATTTTATAGTTTTGATTCCATTGTGATATTTGGCTGTGCCTTTTGGATGGGGCACCTTTACTCCATTTCCTTTGAGGGTGCAGATCAAGTTGAAGCACTGAGATGTACTTTTGGTATTTGGCTAAGGGCTTCGGTGCACACTACACTGTACTATTTGTTAAGCATGTAGCCCTGCTCAAAAAATGGCTTTGGTGGCGAGATGGGTGAACAGTCTTCCTTCGGTGCCGCTGTGGCAAATACGTTTTTTTTTGCGAGGGCGAGGTGCACGGAGCGTAGGTTTCCGGATGGTTGATGAAAATGGAGGTGGTGGTGGTTAAGGTACGTAGGTCCTTGGTTGTGGAGGGCTTTCTAGGCGTGGGTCAGGAGTTTACCGTCTTGATGCTCGCTTTCCAATAGTCAGTGCCTTAACAATGGAGTAACTGGTCACCAAAGTCATCAGTTTCAGAGCAGAATGGTATCGCAGGTCACATGACGCTGGCTGAACCTTTATTCCTCCGCTTATAAGCTGAGCTAGACAATGACTTCTTTACAAATGTGCCCCAGAGAGTCAAGAAGGCTTTAGAGACCTAACCTTTCATCTCTGTCCAAGTAACGAGCATGTTGGTCAATAGGAAAATACGATTTCACCTTTGTAGTGGAAAGGAAGAATAACATCTGTAAGAACTGTCTCTAGTTGTATCTATTGGTATGTTATCATACAACTAGTTGAGTGGCAAATAGTGTGAATAGAAACAAATTGTTATGTTGGAACTATGTTGAAATAGGAAGCCATTTGAGATTGTGTGTGAAGGGGGGATTTTCTGTTGCGAAATCGGAGGCAACTCTTGTAAGTGGGCGATGAGACTGGACTCGGAGGACCTTTCTAAATTGCAGACTTGGGAAAGGGAGCCTATTTTATCCATATGTACACATTATAGTGCAGGGAAAGAAATAATGAGATTAATTTGACAGGTGTGTAGTGTGGCAACTGATGCTTACAGATAAGAAGAGTCCTAATTTGGCTTTGAAATTGGGTTTTAGGCCATGCTTCGCATCTCAGCTGTCTGCAATACCTATAGTTACCATTTAAAAAATAAATCTGCATAGAGTGGGCTTTCCCTCCACCCAAAGGAGTAAATGCTCTAATCTCATCCAATTTACTGTGTTGTCATTCCGTCTCCAAGCAGCGCTTCTATTACAGGAACATGAGAGGCTATTTTACATCTAAAAATGAGTCTCCATCTCACTCTTTATCACATTCAGTTCATTATCTCCTATATGCTTTCTCTACAGAAACTAGTCCTTTATTGGTACTGCCCTCCTCCCACACCCATGTTATCAAGAAAGGCAAGAGTTCTGGCTTTAATGTGCTAAACTGCATTTGTGCATGCCTGTATTTATCTGCGATAGCAAATTAAGGCTAGATCCCTTTGGTTTTACCACTGCTTGTTTAATCTTGTTACGAATAAATGTATACCGCCCATTCTAATTGAATTTCACCTTATGGACCTTGGTAAAAAAAAATACAGATCTATTCCATGAATCAGCCCTTCTAGGCAAAACAAAAAAATATGGCAAGATGGGTAACAGCCCAATGTTGAAGCCTGAGGACTAGTTGTGAGTGAGGTTTTGCGCCCTTTAGTGGAAGAATACATCATGAACAATACAGTTAAGTGCCCATATTGGGAGGTGGCGGGCGGGGTAGTTTTTACCTACCTGACTTGAGGGGGGTGATTTTTTTGTTAAGTTGGGTTTGTAGGTAGAGCGATCCATAACCCCTGGTATAAAATCAGCAACCCATTCACATTACATAATGCCATTAAATTGCTCTCAAGTGATTATGGTAAGGCATGCTTGGCTTTAAAAAAGAAAAAAAGGAGAGGTATGCTGTATAGACTTGCTGTGAGGTATAAGTTATATGAGCACAACAGCATAATCTTTACAAGTTACAAATCCTGTTAAGAATGTTCATTTGGAAGAAACGGTGCATTAAAAAGAAGCACAAGACTCTCCCACCTGTCATTGTGCCTTGTTTTATTTCATTGTATGCAGAATATGGTCATAGGCTCATGAATTTTTTATTATTTGAGTTTAACCCTGTATTTTCTCTATTTTTCTTCAAACAGGAGCTACTGAACCAGAAACAGAAGGTCGTCTCTGAGAAGGAGCGGCTTCAGGCCGAGCTGGACCACTTCCGAAAGTGCCTTGCCTTGCCTGCAACGCAGTGGTCTAGGGGTTACTTCAAGGGCTACCCCAGGTGACGCCCCCTTGCACTAGGCTGAACATACAGTATAGAAATGTTATCTATTTTATTACCTTGAATATTTAATATTTTTCACTGGGAGGATTGAAGCTAACCTATGAAAACGTGCCATGCATGAAGCAGAGGATGATGGGACTTGGAAAAACAAACGCGCCTGACTTCACTGCAGAGATTGTAATTTATGGAATTCTAAACCAACCTGCATACGAAGCCTGGGATTTTTAAAACCATTTAAATCCTCCTTCCTCTCTTTGCACCAATTTTAGCAAAGCATCTTTTCCTCCTGGACGAAGGCCACAGCAGCAGCAGCAGCAGCAACACTAAAGGCAAAAGCATCTTCTGTCGCATATTTGTTTTGTTTGTTTTTTTCTTTTTTTTGCCTGGATCAAACACAGATTTTTCTTTTGTTGCCATAGTAATAAGACTAAGAATGGGACCTGTGTTTTTTTGCTGTACGTTATCCCTCTCATCTCACTGGAATTCCAATTACGCCTCCTTAACGCTACGAAGCGAGTGCAACGTAAGTGAAGGAACTGCATCCTATGGGTAGCTAAGTAGCTACCTGATTTGAGCACGAACGACATCCCTGCGTTTAGTCCGTGTTGCAATACTGGACTACTACACCCCCACCCCCCCACAGCAATGGGTTTTTCGCTAGAAATGCACTTAATGGAAATGATTGAAAAACAAACTGTCAGCGGAAGACACCCTGTCTGTTCTTGTCAGAAAAGGTGCACACGATGCATGTGCCTGTACTGTCGAACTCCAGAGGAGACAGTCCTCTGCAAGCGGGGAGCTTTTGGGGTGGGGGGCATATGTGAGGTGCTTCAGACCAGAAGCCACCACCAAGAACTGTACATACAGAGGAAGGTTTTAAAAAAAATATGTTTTTATGACTTTCATTATAAAGCCTGCCATTTTTTTTACTTCACTTTTTTGGAGGGAGGGGAGGTATGCGGGAGAGGGGCAAAAAAAAGTTTGCTTTTAGTGTTTGTACTGCTGCTGGTCAGGACGTTGATATTGAAGTGTTTCAACAAATTAATTAAAAGGCAAAAACAAACAGAAAGCGCTTTTTCACTGATGCATGATGTGATCTCACTACTTTTCTATCTCCAGGGATGTAGCACCAGTTGAGGATTTCATTTTGCGGTCTTCGCTCACGCTGCTCTCGGTCTCCTTCACACAGTGGTCTTGCAGCTCGAGTCTTTTCTTGATTCACATGCTGTGCATCACTGCACCATCTAGCGGTTGGGGCCAGAATGGTCTAGCCTCTTTTTTCCTCTGTGTGTGTGTTGTTCTCTACCCATTTGGTGCCTTGTCCATCCTTCAAATACTTAGAACCTGACCCCCCTGTGTGCGGTTGCCATCTTCAGATTCCTTTTTCCACTGTTTGGGTTGGGGGTACAGTCAAGAGTCTGTCATTCAAGCAGAAAGATTGACAACACAACCACAATGTTTTATCTCAACAAATGGGAGTATGAGATTGCGCCCACTGTCTCCACTAGCACATGAGGTATGGAAATAGGCCACCCAGAGAAAGATAACACTAATGGCTGTACAACTACCAGGGATCTGGAACAGGCTATGTAGGCAGGCAAGTGGTGTCTCATCTACCTTCTAGATGGGGGACTTTTTACGTCTCACTTGAAGTACTTTGTCAGCGATGGTGGCATGTTCAAGGGGCACTGTAGGAATCACCTAGTACAGTATGGCAGTAATTGAGAAGTTTCTGGAGGGGGTGAAATGAATAGCCCTACTTATGTCCACACCCACACCTTTTTGTAACTTAAATCTGATACTCATGCAGTTGATGAACTCATGCACATGACTGGAATGAAATACTGCTCAAGGCAGTTTAATCCTAGATATTACATCCTCAAGAGGAGTGAGCGAAACTGCAAGCTCTTACTACTTGGGAACCATACGGATACACAATGACAGAGTTGTGATGAGGACAAACCCTTAATTTCTTCCAAAAGTAATCTCGCACTTCCATGTTAACCAAGCTATACAGCTACCTTATTATTTTCAAAAACTGAAATTGCAAGCAGAAAGGGCACTTCACACACTGGAAATCAGAAGGGCAGTGATCTACTTACACAAAAACTCAGAAAGTTCTTCATTTCCTTTGCCGCAGCTAGTAAATGTTCCCTGGTGACCAAAGGAACTGTCACAAGGTGGATAGTACATACACATTAGATGCAAGACAGCAGGAGGAGCATTAGGAGTGACACCAAGAGTGCACTCAACAAGAAAGAAAGGAGCAATGATATTCTTCATTGGAATGTCAGTTAACAACATTTGCAGGGCAACCACCTGGTCTCCATGCACACCTTCACCAAACACTTCTGTGGGGATATCCAAGATAACAAGGAAGTGGGACAAGAAGTACTTGAACATGTATTCACAGCACACTGATTTTAACTCCACTCCCTGAAAAAAGAAATACTGCTATCGAATCTATGTACAGCATGTGAATCATAAAAAGTTTCATAATGCAGAATCAATCACTGTTGAGTTGCCAAGGGAAAAAAAGAATCTGGACTATGGTGACCGCATGCAGGAGCTTCTGGGAGGAAGTATGACTTCAATCGAGGATGTCCGTGGCACCAAATAGTGGTGGTCAGAGTTGACCTCCGCACTCCCAAAGGAGGCAATTCCAGATCCAACCACTAGACTGTGGAATGATGCACGGAATGTGAGTCCATAAAAATGATGAATGCTGCATAACTACTCAGACAGGTAAGTAATTGTTTAGTTTCTTTTGGCTCTTTGCAGTTAGGTTTTGCAAGGTGGGCAATGCCTTGCACCATAGGAAAATGGATGCAGTCAAATAAGAACACAGTAATATGAAGACATAAACTCCTTTGCATTAACACTGCAATCATTTTGAATGCTGCACAGCTTTGTTTAACATCAAACCGCTATCCAGACCGACATTGAGGTGAGTAGCAATAAGTTCACATGCGCATATTTGATCTGGTATAGCGTTGTGTATTGAGGCAAGATGGTTTGAGGATGCGATATCATGCTTGTGGGTGCAATCATACAGATATAAATAAGAAGCTTTTTCAGAAGAGAAATATAGATACACTGGGCCACATAGAAAACTAGATGAGCCTGCCACTGCTGCTCAGTGTTCAACTGAATTAAAAATTGGCCTTTTTGTAGTAATATTTTTGTCCACCTTGAAATCCAACTCTGGTGCATCTGTCCTTGCACATGGACTGCTTGCGTGTCTTAGGCAAGTTTTGCTGGTGGGCTTGTGTGCCCCAGCGTGGTGTTTTGTATGGCTATAAATCCAACTAACTAATTTACTGTAATTCATTGTCCTACTTGTGGTGAACACCTAAGAATCTTGGGTGTAGGTACGCCTGCTTACCAAATTTGAGGACAGTGAATGTCGCATTTGGGTCTTTCGTGGCCGGTCTTTTAATCATATATTTTGGTGGTGGAAGTAAAGTGTCAGAAGTAGGAGCTGTGCAGTGTGTTAAAATGGCCCCAGGCAGCGAGCGCAGCAGTCTCAATCGACACTGTCCCTCCTCCATGCAGTTAATCACTTGTGCTTGTTTTACTGATGGCTAGGGCTGTGCCCCAAAGCTGTACAATGCTGAGTCCCTGGGTGTCCTCCATAACCTGTTAGGGTCTTATTCCAAAAACAGAAACCTAGACTAGCGCTGCTCCTCTGGTTCAACAATAAAGCACTTTATTATTTTTTTCAAATATGAATAGCCCCAAATGCCATTCAGAATATTTGTCTCAGGCCTTGGAACCCACTTTGTTTTGTAAACGATCCTTCTCATGTCATCGTTAAGTACTTCCTAGCATCTGTCTGCATCGGTTTTTTTCCCCCAGCTATTCAGTAAGGTGGTACTGTTGCAGTGACCGTCTCAAGAAATGACTTATCAGGTCAATAAATGTACCCTGGAGCAAATTGTCATTTTTTTTTTCTTTTCTGTTTTTTTTTTCTTTTTTAGGTCTGAGCAGCACAGCTGCCTGTTACATATTGTTAGAAATGTGGTAAAATATACAGTGGCCCTGATTATGAGTGAGTCTGTGTTTTTCAACTCCTGCACAAACTCCTGTTTGCACAGGGGCCGTAATTCCGAGTTATGTCATTATTCACTGCATTAAATACCTCACCCTTTGTTAAATACCTAAAGGTAAAGTTTGCCTAAATTTAACAGTGGAAAGGTATAAGGTATTTACCATACCATGCGGACTTCAGCACCAAATACCACATGTGGTTCACCAAAAACTTGGTAAGGCTGCTCTTTATTGCACCTGATAAAATAACATGCCCTTGGATATCGTTACTTATGAATCGGGGCCAGAAAGTGAAGTTTGGCCCTGTCTAGAGGAGTATTTCTCTCTCAGCTCATGCTATTGGCTGTTTGGTGCATCATTCCACATCCTACAGGGCGATTGCAATGCATGAGGGACTATTTTACATTTTAGAAGTACACTGAATCATACATTAAATTCTTTATCTCATAGATGCACTGAGCAAAGGAAACAATGTGTTTTTGTTTTGTTTGTTCATTGCTGCAGACTATTTTTTATATTTCAGCTAGGACTTAGTTTCCAAAGCGATCAGTGGCAAGACATGAAGATGACACTGTGAAGAACCAGACTACCATCTCCAGAAAACTATGACGTGGGGGTGGTACTGGGAACTTGAAAATGAGAGCTGTTGATACTCCCACTAAAAAAGAGTGCCACACTCGGTCTGGTCCTCCTTTAGAATACGTGGTTTATATGATTTCAATAATAAAGGAAGGAGCAGAAGTTCTGGATTTGCCATTGTGGATCGGGACCATGCCCAACCTTCATGTTGGGATTCTGTCAAAAAATGTCAACTATAACGTTAGTTCATGGTTACTCTAGCAATTTCCTGTTTCAACCAAACTTAGGAACATGACTCACTTTTTTTTTTCTTGTAATGCCTGGTTACTCACCCGTAATCTCCATTACTCCGAGTCCTGGTCTTACGGTTCCATTCCTTAACAATGAGCAGCTTGTCTGCTCTAAAAACCCTATTATCTAGCAAAGTTGGATACTTCCCACGGCACGCATAAAGGGGGAAGTGCGTCATCCACACATCCTGAGAATACCAAAGAAACTAAAGAAGGAGAAAAACGCAAACCAGTCACCATAAAAAGAAAGCGGGAGGTAGGGACTGTCTCAGGAATAAAACGGGAAGACGAGGACTCGGAGTAATAAAGATTTCCGGTGAGTAACTGGGCATTACCTCCTCATCCGTCTTCCCATCCCATTCCTTAACAATGAGACCATACCCAAGCACACGGTCATTTAGACATAATGACCAGAAGGAGGTAGGCAAACCAACAGGTCAGTGTAAAAGAAAATAGTAAAAAGCACATAACATGTATATCAGACAAAACATGAGCGCCAAAAGCTGCTGAAGCAGCTGTCCCCAATAGAAGATGGTAAGGGGAAACAAAAGTGGGGGGAAGAGGCTAATGCAGCACCAGTACAAACAATATGGATTAGGAAAACAACACCCAACAAGCTAGGAGGGACAAAGAAGGCACAAGACCCCATCTAGAGAGACCCAAGGCAACACATAAGGAAACCACCGCCCAAAGGGACAGGAGCAGCTCAGGCAGATGCAAAAGTCCCACAACACATACATAGTATAGAGAAACCCCATCTCGGGAGGAGATGATGCAGGACTAAAACCAACAAGAACTGGAAACAAAGGTGCAAAGTAAGACCAGGCGATGCCTAAAGCACCAATGGAAGACCTCAGGTGAGCACCAGAGAGCAGGGGACAGAATCCGGAAGCTAAAAGACCCTGCAGAAAGAGAGCCAACATGGAAACAGGAGACGGATCCGTCTCCCACACCAAGGGCCAAAGCACCCCCAATGACTTCAAGACGGGAGGGTCGAAGGCCAGTGAGTAAACCAGAAGGAACGAGGCACTGCAAACGACCAATCCTGAGCCAAAAGGGACACCCAGCCCACCGACAAACTCCCAGCCTGAGGCGCAGGAGAGAGGACAGGCTGAAAGGAGGAACAGGCAGTGGAGACAGGAGCACTGGAACCAATGAACGAAAACAGGGTCTCGTGACCAGGATGGAACAAACAGACGAACCTCCGGCAGAACCACAAAAATCGCCTTGAGGAACCAGATAACAAGGACAAATGGAGGAAGGAAGAGACGAACGCCCAGGCCGAACCACAAGGGAACCAAGCCACAAACCGAGGAAGAAGGGCCAACACTACAAAGGCAAAGAGACCCAGCCTGGGAAGGTGAAACCAGGAAAAACAAAATGGCCGAAAGAGAAGGGGCATACCCAAGGGTCTAAAGAAACCGCAGGCCCATCAACCGCACCGGAAAAGAGACCGCAGAGAGAGAAAGACTCCCAAGGCTCACAAAGCAGTCCATCTCCTGGAGAAAGCAAAAAACAGAGACCGTGCCTGCCACCAAAGCACACCAGGACAAAGACCGGAGAGCCTAGAAAAGTGAACAGCAGGCTAGGAATCCCACAACAGCGCCCCTCCCCCCCGGTGCTCCCATTTGTCCTGAAGACCATTGAGCGAAGGATTGAGCTCCGAGGTAGCAAGCGGCAATAACCACCACTAGAGAAAACTCTAATCTCTGGGACCCATGAATTAAACCACAGATCCACGAGAAGTTGAAACGGGGAACAAACTGAGACGGACCCCGTACTGCACGGGCGGTGCAGAGGCCATCTCCCCCAGACCCGGCAGACAGACACGGACTGACACCCAGAGAAAGAGAAGAATCCAGGAAATGTGGTGTAACAGTGGGAAGAGGGCCCCTTAGAACTACAGAGCCAGCGGGGTGGAAAAATCCATGGCGGCTATGTAAAGCCGAAAAGAAGCACTCTGAACGGCAGGAGCATGAGCTCACAACAGACCAACCAGAAGGAAGGAAATACGCAGGCAGGTGTCCAACAGGACGAGGGACGCCAGGAGCAACCCACAGGAGCAGCGTTGACCGGCCCATTGAAGACCAAGCCGAACTGCAAGCCCATTGCTCCGCAAACAGTGCAAACAAAAAGGAAGGGGACCAACATCCCCCCCTGCAGGACACAAAAAAAGAACCACCTCAACTGGGCGTCTGTTCGAAACAGACCCCTGTGATCCTTGGCAGACAGCAGTAAACTAAATCCGGAATCGGGGCAAAGACAGAAAAAAAGAGAGATTTATCCCCCATACCAAAATCCCTCACAGGAGTGGCAGATCCAACAGAGGCCAAGAGCGTGCAACATAAGCATATGTAAAGCTCACAGAAACCCTGAAGTGTATATGGGCGATTTAAGAACAGTTGGGAATAGCCTCCCAACTACATGGTACACAATACATCGACCCCAAAAGAAAGAAAAAACAATCAGAGACCATAAACTAATGCAACAGCCCGGTCAAAGCCAAGTCTGAGATGCCACAAAGGAAATGCAACTGCAAAACATGTCTACACAAGAACGCCATAACAGAAAAAACAGGGGAAGAAGAACTTGGCTACAACACGCCATACATGCAACATGTGCAAGTGCAAAGCACACCGGTACCCAGAGGGGCACCATGGCGTGAAATACAGAAGTGGACCGCAACCCAACCAAAATCAGCTGCAGCGTACTGAGATGGGTGCCACCAGTGGGGAGAAGAAATTCAAAAGACGACAACCACCCACCTTCTCCTCAAAGAGAAAGAAGGAAAGACAAACAGCCAGGCAAAAAGGCAAGAATCTAAGCTCAAGAGGGGAGACTAACAGACACCAAAACTCCATAGCAGGCCTCCCCAAGCAGAACCCCGAGCAAAAGGACCCCTCTGCCACACCTCCCCCGGATACACATCAGGCCAAACACAACCCGCAGCCAACACTGCAGGTACAGCATAGCCCTAACAAAGCTGGGGCAAGGGGCACAGACCAAGCGAAACAGCACAAAGGAACATGGCCAAGGTACCCCTGAAGGAGGAAATGCCAAAAGGGCTTGCAGAGAGAGGCGGGCCAAAAACACGAGGCAGTAAAAGCGACCTCCGGCACTGTAGCACAAGAAGGCATCGGGAGAGGTCAGACCAGGGCAGAGCCAACCCGATGTAACACCATATGACATATGGGGGAAGCAGATACAGCCCCATCGCCACAAGACCGCAGTGCGAATCCCGGTGAGAGGTAAACAACCAACATGAAGGAGGTGACCCGATTAGAGCCGCCCAGGTCACTCGCAATTACCTCTCAGCCTTCCATACAAACGAAGAGTCGGTCAGACAGTAGATAATACAAGCCAAGTATATTTTATTCAGGTACACTCGAGCAGAGTCCAGTCTGACCAGCCTCCTAGGATCGCTGCAGAGGGACTGACTTCAGCAAACAGAGCAACATAGGCCAGGAAAACCAAACACATTGCCACAACACGGTGTTGGAAGTGTGGGCTCCAGCCCCACCAGCCAAGGCAGGCCGCCATGGACGGGGTGAAGAAGCGTGCAAAGAGTGTGTGCCCATAGAGGACTCCACTCATCAAGCCCAGCCCACTATAGCAGGGCAAAGGGCACAATAGTGGCAAATGCCCCAGCAGAGAGAGGCAAACAGCTCTTGTGGAGAAAAAAGGCCAACCAGAAGCCCTGGCAGGAATGGAGCCAGAAACCAAACCATCCTAAGCAGAAGCCAAACGTCCGTGGTTTATAGCGAGTCATTACACAGTTGTCACTCCTTTGTAATTGCTGGCTTCTGATTTGTTAATAGGCTTGTTAGTCCTTCCTTAGTACCGCCTTGTCTTCATTTGTATTCAAAGAAAAAAACTGGGAGTGCTAAATCTGAAGCAATACACCTATTTAATTGTTTTTTGCACTATAAGAATGTTTCAAAAAACCAACATTAAACAATTCTCCAATACAATCTTTTGTTGAATTCTTGTTCTATTAAAAAAAAAAACAACATTAGACCTTTCTCCAATATAATCTTTTGTTGAATTCTTGTTCTTTATACAGCCAACAGCCAACTCGTTTCGTCCTGTAGAAAGGACGTCATCACGGCTGTGAATGTAAAAAACAGAAATGTGTATATACATAAGTCCAAATTATACATCTAAATACATTCCATACAAGATTTCTCTATATTTCACAGACAACACACTTTTTGATACCATATGGTAGCTAACGGTATTCATTTTCATTAAGTGGCCTCAGGTTTTGCCACATAGATTCTGCGGGACTCATCTTAAACACTGTTATTACTTTCTCTAATACACGTCATTACATATTATCACATTTTTCCTTCCACTTTCTTCAACATACTGGGGTCATACACGGGCAACCTGGTCAAGTGTCCCACCCACCAACTATGTAGATTTCGCCGTGCATAAACATTACTGTGATGGCATGCTATAAAGCTCACCTTGCAACCAATTATTGCGTGTTTCTTCATTTGTAACCTTCCATGAAGACTGACCCTTTTACATTGGTTGTTACGTAGTATGTCTTTTTAAGTAGCACTGTATTCTTTAATGAGTTTCTCCTACCTCATGCATGACATGCTTTCATGCAACATTCAGCGCGCCATGCGGGCTTTCGCTTTCCGAGCAGCATGTGACAATGACAGCAGCTTCTTTGAATATGTCTTGCATTTACAAGAGTTTGAGCAGAAGGGATTTTTTTCCATTTATAAATTGTCAATCACAATTAGTCATGGCTTATGAGATCCACGGTGAAAGGGTGCAAAAAGTATGCTGCCTACAGACACTTCAAGAAAGTGGAATCTGCAGCTAGGTCAGTAGTCTTAAATAAAAGCCCAGTGGTGGGACATACACGTTAACTTAAATTCATGAAGAAAGTAGAGACTTTGCTTTCAAAGGCCGAATTAACTTGAAAGTGGGGACTGTAAAATAATGTCTTACTTTTAAGAACCAAAAAAATATATATTTCAAGAAAATTAATTTTATCTTTTTTACTAATTGTAATTTGTATATGTATACTTTATGGTTGTGACAAACGAAATAAAGTTAATTTTGACTGTACACGTTAACTTGCACTTGCAGAAACAAAATAGCACCTTGCCTCTCACGTATCCAACTTGTTGTGGCAGATGAGTTGATACCATCAAAGATTTAAAGTTGTATTTACTCAGCCACACTCAGCAGTTGATCTAGTTCTGATGGTGTGAGGCGAGCCTACTCTTAAGATCGATGTAAACGATTACTTTGTAGGAAAGAGGTAAGAAAATCATCGCAATGCTAAAAAAAATGAAATTTCGATAAAACTAGTCTTTCTGCACCCTTGCTGTGGTTATCTGTAAAAATGACTTTCATTTAACACCTGAAAAAAGTTTTTCCTTTAGTTTTGTGCATGTCATATCAGATGTGTTTTATTTCAAACTTATGAAACCATTCCACCAAACTAGTTACCCCTTCCAAAATGTAACATGAGTCAACAACAAAGACATTACACAGAGAAAGAATGGCACCACTTACAGAAAAGCACAGAAGCACCCTCAGACAAGCATCGGCTTCCCTAAATAGAGAGGCACAGCTTATGGTAGTAGTGGGAATGAGAATACAGGTCGCAAGATATGTTAAATATGAGTTAGGTTTCTGTTTTCCCTTCATTTAATGATAGGTTTCGCTCGGCAAATATCTTAAGCTCAATTGCACCAACTAATAAAAACAAATCTTCCTCTGGGATAGGAGCCCAGTTTTAGTCCAGCTTTAAATGTATGGAAGCACAGTATGGCAGTGGTTGCATCAGATTTTGTGAATGCCTTTGAAAGCCAAAAATCACACCAGAGGGGTGTCTACTTTTAAAAATGAAGAACACTTTGAATATGTCACTGCCCGATGGCTTTGTGTGTAGTTTTGTAGTTTTGATTGTTTCACTTTTTTAATATTTATTTTTTATTGCATTTTGCCAAGAAGAAAAACACATGTGATCATATGACTGTGTTGCATGAACATCCACAAGATTTGATCTTTTTTTAGACTAATCCCTTCTCTGTCTTTGTTTTTTCACCGTACACTCTTCCTTCCTCGGTTTATTTCTATCCTCAAAATAATTTGCCACACTAGATGGAAACATGGAGAGCGCCCCGCCCCCCTTCAGTAAGAGAGTTAATATTTGTGTGTTTAAAGTAATATAGCTCTTGTATTACACCAAAACTGTCCATATAAACAATCAGCAAAAAACGAAATGAGAGAAGTTTTACAAGTAATAAAAGATTACAATTTGCACAATGTCAAGCATCGACTAAAGCAGCATGATTTGATTGAAAGCCATTATTTTCAGCAAGGGCCCGCTCTTTGGGTGGTTGTCTGAGTTGGGATGGTGCTTATGAAAACCTGTCATGGGTGGAGTCCTTCAAATCTCAGGGTTAAACTTGAATTGAAACTAAAGTTGTCTTGGCCCTCATCACCTTTTTAGTGGCACCAAACTGTCAGGGAAACCACCTGTTTTGCAGTGTAAATGTTTCTGGATTCACATGCTGAGCATCATCCTACATTTAGAGGTTGGGTCTTCCCTTCTGTGTCTTTTTTTGTGTGGAAGTCATCAAGGTTTGTTTGGTCCAGAAATACGCGACATCATTGTCAAACTCTGATCTCCTTTGAGGCGTCCTTGTTTCTCAGTCTGTAAAGTGTCGTAGAGTACGTGCAGTCTTGGTTTCACCCAAAAAGACTGACAAAGTGGGGGCAAATAAAGTTCTGTGCAAAAATTCCTCCAGCTAAGAAGATACACCAGCTCTGATTTTTCTGGGTGACTTATTCACACTATAAAACAAAAGGTGACAAGGAGTGAATGTTTTGTTCTTCTAACTCAGACAGTTCAAGCAGAGTTAAAATGTTTTCATTCAGGACTTTTCAAAAATACTTCAACCCCTGTGTGACATCCAAGAACTTTGGATCTTGCCCAACACAGTGAACCTTCAGAGCCACATAAGCAAGATAATTTTTTTTAGTGTGTTTTGATCCATGAACTCAAAAAATGTTCTAAAACTTATTTTTTCAGTCTATACGTTAGTGAATCTGCAGTGTTTGAGACACCGCTGTTATTACTATGGGACACTTCAAATCCCGAGCGGTACATTCTGGGCTTGGATTTCGGTGGCACCCCACTGCTGAAGTGCTTCCTGGAACACCTCTCCTTCTGTACCATAGGGAACGTGTTGTTGAAGGTGGTGGTTTGGTGCTGGAGGAGATATGTACATATAGGCAAGAGAGGAGTGTCATATGCAAAGAGCCTACTGTTATGGGACATATTACTCTCTAGGTGTTAGACAGCGACTTACCAGATAGACAGTTGGACAGCAGTGGGTATACGAAATGGGGGGATGTGGTGGTTGAGGGGTGACTGTGGCTATTCGAGTATTTGGTGGCAGCAGGTACTCTGGACGCAGGACAATATCTCCTGTACACGGCTCTCCATGGAGTGGCGGGGAGGATGTGGGGCTCTAATGGGGGATCTACCACTGGTGGCAGGTGCACTGGAGATGATGTTATCTTCAGCAGGCACGAGCCAGGTGAAATCCAGAATCGTTGGAGCTTAGATTCGAGACTCCACTGATACAGCCATTCTGGCTCTCAAGGGTTAGTGAGAGCAAAGCCTGTCCATAGAACTCTCGGACCCTGCCTGGCAGAAATGTTTTGGTTTTGTCAGGACGATCACACGGAATAGCTTATTCGCTTTACCCAGTTCAACTACCTACACTATACATACATTTTTACCGCCCCGGATAGGGAGGTTGTAGCCAAGCGGCAGGGCGTCATGCCCCAGATTTCAGCATGATGATGCAGACTTGCTTCATATGGTAAGGATATTCCTGGTGATAGTGGACTTTTGGCATAAGGTGA
The DNA here is from genome assembly GCF_964263255.1 of Lissotriton vulgaris. Classification (NCBI taxonomy): domain Eukaryota; kingdom Metazoa; phylum Chordata; class Amphibia; order Caudata; family Salamandridae; genus Lissotriton; species Lissotriton vulgaris. The sequence goes on along the minus strand of NC_141700.1, from coordinate 676,722,647 downwards.
CCTCATGCACATCAGAAGTCATGGCCTCTGTCTTGCCACAAGAACCCGCCCACTGCAGTCTTAGTACCTTAGTAGAGACTAAGCAGACAAGAGCTGGTTGGGTTCCAGGGCCTGGTACTGGTACTTGCGAAGCATGGCATTGCCGTGTCCTGGAAGGCAGCAAGGTGCAGGACATTCAAGCAGGGAGTGGGCCACAGAAGTACACCGGGCCACTCTTAATGGGGTACTCATGCAAACAGAGACCCCTGTGCTGACTGCTACCATCCCGCCCTCCTATAGTGCGCTTCAAAAAAACCAGGGGCTTTCACAGCAGGTGGACACTCGTGTAGTAAGGGTCTAATAGTTTCAAGTCACCCTGCTGCTTGGACTACCCACCCATCCATGGATTTGCAATAGACCACCTAGACAGAAGGAGAGTGACTTACTGCTATAAGCCCTCGGTGATGGTAACTTATGGATCCAGGAACATGTCAATTACTTTATCGTGTATATCCTGCTATCTCTTTTCCATCTTCCATTTCTATTGACATACTCCTGTGGCAGGATTTCTAGGAATTTACGAAGACTTCCCTAATTAGGGATAACATCCATGCAAACGTTCTACATAGAACCCTAGGTAGATGTCTGTTACTCAATACTTTGAGCTTTCCACAGAGGTTTAAACATCTAAGATCTGTTGTTTATGAGATTTAACTATCTTGTGCCCAGATTACCATGAAAGAGCCAATGCATTTTAAAACATGTGATTTTCAATAATCTGGTTGCTGGTGTTCTAGATTAATTCATCAGTTGCCCACAACCTGGAAAAACTGAGATTTGAGATTCAAGGGCTGGTATTTTCGGTGCTCCACATTTATATTAGGAAGTCCACTCTCAGAACATGGAGTAGAGAAGTCCCTTACAAAAGTTAATTGCCTCTTATAAGCAGCAGTTCAGCTTGGTTCCTATTACCTTTTAATTAGATGTTGTCAGTCTCCTCCAGCGAGTTGGAAACTACCAGGCATTCAAGAGTCCCCTTTAGTATTTTGAGAGATACTGTAGGGTGGTGTAGTAATGCAATGATTAATAGGTTACAAACCTATCAAGGAGCTGCTCTTTTCTCATCCCTGGTTACATATTACAGGCGTCAATTAAAAACAATATTCGATTCTATCTCAATGCTGAACACATGTTCCTATTTGCCTAAAAAGAGCATGGCTTCTGGCAAAATAGCATTACTAAGAGAATATTTGTCTTCATTTGTGTGATATACACCCACAGGTTTCAGAAAATTACACACACACACCACCATTCTGTGCACCCTGTAAAGTAGGTGACACTAAAGGCCTAGTTCACAAAGGTAATTTAAACTTTTGAGTAAGTTTACTATTTTTTGCCTATTCACAAAATGAGTGTAAATTTGCTCCAAAAGTGTATCTTGCATGTCTCCACCACATTGAAGGGCCTGGGGCTATACATTTGAGAAATTTACACCATTGAGTAAGTTTACACCTTTGAGTAAGTTTACAAATTCATGCCTAGTCACAAAATCCGAGTGTAAGTTACACTTTTGGAATAAATTTAGACTAGGATTTTGTGAACAGCCAAGATGTTTAGGCCAAGTGTTTCATGTTGCGCAGACTAACACAAATATCATAAAAGGCTTCATTTAAGTCTGACAATGTTTTGTTGTCTTAATGGCCTCCGATCAGTTATGTATGGTTCTCAGACAACCTACAACACCACCATCTCCTCAAAGGGGGCATTTGACTTATCAATCACCCTACATTCAGTTTGAACACCTGGTTTTGAGGAGTCATCCTTTGCCTCAAAATTGGCTCTTTTATGATAATTCTCTGGATTACTGACAGAGAAATCCAAAAGGCCAATCTCAATGCAAAAATTAGCTAGTTGAGCTTTTGCCACTGCATCTTCCTAAGCGATTCATCTCTCTCTTATCTAGCTCTGTGTTTTCTAAATAGTTTTATATTGATTTATCAGAACATCGTGCTCAAATTGACAGTCTCATACAGTAGTCTTCATTAATACTCCACTACCATCACGATCCATCAGTTGCCACCATCAACCTTCGTATCATTCCTCATAATGGCGGTAGCTACTGTTCAGATAGAGCTATGTCCAGCAATTGCCTTTATGTTCTTTTTTTGTCGTCTGAGTGTGGCTGAGGTCTGTCCCATGTATCCCCCATGGGTCTCCTGTGGCTTTTCGTACATTGTTAGTCCTCTCCTGCCCATCCACTCAATATTTTACCACATTTTAGGGGACAACCTCTCTCCGCATAGAAAATGTTCATCTCATGGACCTACTCTAGTTCTTCTGGTACCGTCTTGGAGCGCCATTTAAGAGCAAGTTCTGGTTTGGCCAGATGAAAGCCCAGGTTAATAAAGAGTTTCTTGTAGGAGGAAGCATTTGTCCCACTCCAAATCCCCAGCACCCGGTTCTATATGTGTTTCTGCGGCTCCTTCTAGGCTTTGCACGACCCCGTCCCAAAATGTTTGGAGTTGCAGGCAGTTCCACATTGTGTGAATGAGTGTGCCCCTCTATCAACATTCCTGTAGGTACCTCTCATCAGGAGCTTTGCCCCTTTTTAGGTTTCGCCTATTATCATTCGCTTGCGAATGTAATAGGCGAAAATTCAAGTGCTTGATCGACTAGTGAAACCACTGCGGTTTCTTCACAGTGCATGTGAGGTCACGTGACCACAAAAGCGGGTCACGTGACCACACAAGCACGAGCATCTCCCTAATCCGCCTGCCCCCACCAGGCTCTCCCGCCCCCATCAGGCTTCCCTCCGCGCATCTGCCTGCCACACTTCTCCTCCCCTCGCACGCATTCCCGCCCCACCACCAGGCTCTCCCGCCCCCATCCGGCTTCCCTCCGGCCATTTTCCAGCATTGGGCGCATCACTCGCTGGCACCCTTTCAGCCCGCAATTACTTTCTTGGCCGTGCTGCCAGTTTTTACTCTTTTTTTTTTTTTTCACTTCCCCCCAGCACTCCATCTACTCTCTATTTGACACTCCGTCCCCCCCGGCTGGCTTTGATTCACTTATACCCCAGCTCCTCCGTGCTTACTTTGCCTCATTGCTGTATTTACCTGCGTAAGTGACCTGGGTGAAGCAGCAGAGTTTCTCCAATTTATCTTCATTTGTATTGCCTGCCGCCGCATTCATCTCCAGCCCTCTGTGGCATGCTGAGCGATGTGACGGTGGCCGGGATGTGCGCGAATCCTATCCCGCCATGTTCTCTTCGGCTGACTCTTCACGCCGCGCGCTGCCCGCAGCCCATGCATTATACATGGACGTATCTTTATACCCCTGGCAGTGCACAAAGGGCCGCCCAAGGCCTGCGTGCACTGGGAAGGAACTCATCAGCTCCGACCTCCTGCCCTGTTATACAACGTTTGGAGTCGACATTAACACCCTCGCTCTAGTTTCACTTGGTAGTTTGTTTTCTTGCGTGGACACAAGGATAACATAATAATAATACCCTTGAATTTGTAAAGCGCACAGCTGCCTCCGGAATGGTTTCCCGGCGCTGGGGGCCCCCGGGAAGATTAAGCGAGCTATTTCCCAGAGTCACATGCTGCTGGGCTGATCGAACAGTGTACCCCGTGGTCCGAAGTCCGGCACCCTGGCCGCTGCGCCACACTTCTTCCACTCCACTCTTCCACATACCTGCCCTTCTACTTTTACACGGCCGATGTCAACCTTCAAAAAGCCTGCTTCGGGTTTCCGTGGAATACATTGGACCCATTGCTTTTGCAAATGTGCACGCACTGAGCTGAAATGTGTATGGCCATAAATAACATATTTCCATTAGCATCGCTGCTAGTGTCTCCTCCATAAAGATTGCTGAAACGTCTCTCGCCATATTTGTCCTGTGTTTATCCGAAAAGGGAATTTATATAGCCGTTGTAGAAAGTATCTTACCGAAGTTAGAACAATCCACTCTAGAAATGGCACTATTCACTAACCTGTTGAAAAGCTTTTTAATAACGTGTGCATGTTTTTTTCCTTCTCTGGGCATAATCCGTTAAATATCGGACTCCCACTGCCCCTCCCCCACCGTAGCATGTGGCTTTCAGGAGCCTTTTAACCCGCACTTTACAGTTTGCACATAAATCACTGCCGGAGGAGTGTTAATGTACTGAAGAATCGCAAGGCATTTACTCCCAAAATCAGTCCGTTTTATTTACAGGAATACATGTAAGCACTCGGGCTGGGTGCAGAGGCAGACCAGTGGTGCTAGGGCGGTCAGTGATCTGGTTCACCCAAGAGTGGTGTCTGCGCCCAAGCTGTGCAATGTGTTTCCGGAGCCCCGTGTGGTGTCCCGATCTGTCTGCCGGGGAAGGAAGTTCATGCACAACATCTCTAAGTGACTCTACTGCACTCCATTTTAAGCGCTGCGATCAACACTGCTGCGTGATCGCAGCAGCATGAGAAGGGCATTGCACTGCTATTCACTCGTGCCCCAATAACCCACACAATTCCAACCGGAAACAATTTGTTATAATGATTACGCGTTCTACTCCTCACTCTTCCTCACTTAGCTGCCTGCCTAGACCCACCAACCTCTGTCAGGATAAGGGCAGCCCACACACATGACTAAACTTATCCCAGATAGGCCAAAATGCAGCTTACATTTCCCCAACAAAGCAGTGAACGGTGTAGCATGCAAATCAATATGCTGATGTGGTTCAGCCCCTTTAAGTGGTACAATACATTACAAAGGGTGCCCGTGTTCATTAATAGCTTGCTGTGTCCTGCAGGGAATTGCTCTGCAGGGCCAAAAATTAAGTCTTTTGAAACCAATTCGCTATTTGAAAGGCTTGATTTTAGATACCTGGAGATCTGGGACCTTTAGATCAAGGCAAAAAAATCCATTCAACCCTCCAATCCCTGAGATGTCATGAGAGCTGAACAGGCCTGGCATGGGGTGGGTAGAGGGATGCCAATGCAGCTTGTGGAGTGCCATGTTGTGCTGTGGTTGTCATGGTTCAACTGCTGCTCCTCACTCCCCACCCCTGCCAACAGAGACAAACATAAACAAGCATTGGAAATGCAATAGGGCTCGCATTAGGAAAGTTTGAGCTATTGGTATTATAAATGAATTTTTTTTTATTTATGCGTTATTTTTTAAAATAGCTAAATTAATAGCTTTGTCATTTACAATGCCAATAGTTATAACTTTCCCAAATGTGACACCTATAGCATTTGTAATGCAACATGTTTTGTATTTACGTGAATTAGATGTATTGATATTACAAATAATAATGGCTTTTAATTTTTTTAAATAATTAATACTTAAATAATGTATTTAATTTGTAATGGCAATAGCTTAAACTTTTGTAAATAACTTTTGTGAAGATTATGTTCAGTGTTTTTTATTGTGACGAAAATCCAAGAATCCGAGCGGGAAAGTGAGGGTGAGCGGGAAAGTGAGGGTGAGCGGGAAAGTGAGGGTGAGCGGGAAAGTGAGGGTGAGCGGGAAAGTGAGGGTAAGCGGGAAAGTGAGGGTGAGCGGGAAAGTGAGGGTGAGGGGGTAAGTGAGGGTGAGGGTGTAAGTGAGGGGGTAAGTGAGGGGGTAAGTGAGGGGGTAAGTGAGGGGGCAAGTGAGGGGGCAAGTGAGGGGGCAAGTGAGGGGGCAAGTGAGGGGGTGAGGGTGAGCAGGTAGGTGAGCGTGTAAGTGGGGGCAAGTGAGGGGGCACGTGTAAGTGAGGGTGTGCGGGTAGGTGAGCGGGTAAGTGAGCGGGCAAGTGAGGGTGAGCGGGCAAGTGAGGGTGAGCGGGCAAGTGAGGGTGAGCGGGCAAGTGAGGGTGAGCGGGCAAGTGAGGGAAGTGAGGGTGAGCGGGCAAGTGAGGGTGAGCGGGCAAGTGAGGGTGAGCAGGCAAGTGAGTGTGAGCGGGCAAGTGAGGGTGAGCAGGCAAGTGAGGGTGAGCGGGCAAGTGAGGGTGAGCGGGTAAGTGAGGATGAGCGGGCAAGTGAGGATGAGCGGGCAAGTGAGGATGAGTGGGCAAGTGAGGATGAGCGGGTGGGTGGGGGTAAGTGAGGGTGAGCGGGTGTGAGGGTGAGCGGGTGTGAGGGGGTAAGTGAGGGTGAGCGGGTGTGAGGGGGTAAGTGAGGGTGAGAGGGTGGGTGGGGGTAAGTGAGTGTGAGAGGGTGGGAGAGGGTCAGGGGTGCGTGGGTGAGGGGGTGTGTGAGGGTGAGGGGGTGTGAGAGGGGGTGTGAGGGTGAGTGAGGGTATAGCGAGTAACTGGTGCTACAGCAGCATGGAAGGACGCACAGATGGCCAGTCCGTTACTGGAAAAAGCAGCAGCAGCAGATCAGCCCCGTTTTTTCAGGCTTTCACAAAAGTCTTGTTGGGGTTTAGTAATTACAAACATTTGGGACAGGATTTCGAAACAGATAATGTTCCAAATGAAAGGTCAAGTGAAGTCGACTGTGGCGATAAGAAAGTTGAAGCGTTTAAATTGGCAAACGGAAATGGAAGTGAAGAAAATATTGGCTTTGCAGCCGAAAACCAGCATCACAAGTTTGGTAATTGTCCTGAATCTACAAAACCATGTGCAGATTCTGAGCAACACAGTTCGGCAGCGGATGGACAGGTTTTGGGCCATTATAAGGGCTGCAGCGAGGATCCGCTTATTAAACCAACTGTAGAGAAAACGAACCAGAGAAACGCAAAAAGTGGAAACCTGTTCACTACACAAGCCACAGATTTTGTTTTTTGTCAAGATGCAATTCAGGAACGGGATAGCACTTCAGTTGCTCGTGGCTTTTATAGCATTTGTCTAGTGGAGGCTTAAGATTTGGAAATGGAAGAGGAGATTTATTCTGTCGGACAGGAAGAAAATGCAGTCGGGTTAAATCATTCAGCTGTTACTGGCCAGGGAATGTGCAATGTGACATGGCCTCTTGACAGAGCGCAAGATTGTTCAGTTGAGCGGGCGGCACAATCGACAGCTGCTTTCAATACCATGCAACATGAGCCATTCGGCGGAACGGAGAATCTGCCTCGGTGAAGACAACAGACAGAGCCGTAAGGAAGAGAAAAAGAAGCGATGGAGGGAGTGACAAGAATGGAGGGAGAAAACTTTGCAAGAGAGTGCAAAAAGAGATAGAATGCAGGCACCATTAAGCTCAAAGAGTGACACAGACCAGAGAGGAAGAGAAAAAAAATAAACACAGATTTAAAAAGCGAAAAAAACTCACATATAATACAAAACAAAAGAACACTCGCCTTACCTTGTTGTGCACGCGCTCCTCCCTCTTCTATGCTGGCATCGGCAAACAGCTGGGCCACCGCAACGGTCCGGTGAACAAAAGAAAAAACAATAACAAGAAGACAGAGCGTGCCGGGCTTGGAGCGCGCGTGCGCATTACGGAAGTGAAGCTTGCGACGGAAAGGTGCTGTGCACATGCGCGTGTTCACGGGCGCGTCCACAGACCACAATCGGCTCGAGAGCGTGCCGGGCTTGGAGCGCGCGTGCGCATTACGGAAGTGAAGCTTGCGACGGAAAGGTGCTGTGCACATGCGCGTGTTCACGGGCGCGTTCACAGACCACAATCGGCTCGAGCACAGGCTAGTAGCTAGCTCGTGCACATCTCTATCTCCCTTGGCAGTGAGCGCAGTGACTATAATACTCGCTGCGGCAGCAGCGCTTCGCGCTGCAAACGGCAGCGAGCCCTAAAAATTAAATATAAAAAAAATCATCATTTTATTTGCTGTCCTGGACATTGGTGCAGAGCAGGAGTTATGCATCAAGTTTGATCCCATTTACGCTGATCAATTGCAGAGCCGTGTGGCTGAAGAAGTGTCATACCGGGCAATGCACAGCAGCAGACAAGAGCTTAGCAACGACATCAAGGTGAGGGGTTTGACGTCAGCCCGCCTCTCTTTTGCCGTCAGTTAGAAAGTCAGTGCATTGTCAGCGTGAAGTTTGTCATATCTCACTGTGTTTAATGCGTCAGTGCTCGGTAGATTGGTTGCTTTATATTTTTACCACACACCTGGCATTTAAACAGAGCCAATGTTGGTATAATTGTATTATGCTTGTTAACAACACGTGCATTTGTATAGTGCTTTGGTGCATTTTTGCGCTAAATATCAGCAGCTTATTGTTACAAAAACTCAGTGGTACCCATCGTATTGACCTCGGAAGGATACAAGGTTGCCTCAGCCCGCCAGCATTTGTGCCTGAGACCATAAGCTCAATTACAGATTCCTGGCGTGGATGAACCAGTACATGGAGACACAGGATCCCGCGAGCGTCCCCATGGCAGGTGTGACTTCTTCAATCAACCCTGGCTTTTATGTAATATGTTGCGTTCATGTTACATGTATAGATGTAAAAGTCCCAGAATGCAAAGGTATGTGGGATACAAGCACTGGCGTTGCCAATAGGTTTCGCATTTTGAAAGTTGGAGCTATTGGTTTTGTAAATGACATTTTATATTTATATATCGTTATTGGCATTGTCAATAACAATATATAAATATAAAATGTCATTTACAAAACCAATAGCTCCAACTTTCCTAATGCGAAACCTATTGGCAACGCCAGTGCTTGTTTGTATTATTGAAGAACTCTAGTATAGTATATACAATGTAATACATTACGTTGTAACAGGCAGTAGCCTGCCTTGATCGCCACTACTCTGGGGATTTGCAATGCTTCTCCCCAGTCCTTATTCTCTATTTCTCCCACTTTGTCATGACATCTATTTTTTGGGGAGCTCTAGGTCTCTTTGGGTGTTTCTCTGTAACATCTGATATGTGAGAGATATCGCTCTAGTGGTCACATTGCCATCCAGTTGCCTGTTCTTCAGGTGCGAGCTCTCCATTGTCTTCGTCTGGCGGCACTCCCACCTTCAGCCCATGGCACAGTTGGAGGTTATTAAACGCTTGGGTGCTGGCATGTTGTATTCTGTCCTAAAATGATCATCCCTTTCTGCACCTAAACAGTCCCGCTCTCTCTGTCTTTTATCTCCTCCCACCACCAAAATGATCTCACTCCTTATAGTGACTTTGTAGGCCTCCTACAGGGTGGCCACATTGTCCACCATGTCGGTATTTTCTGCAAAATATAATGTTGTCACCCTATTCAGCTGTTGTACTGCTAGCAGGTTTGTGAGTCTCCATATTGTCATTCCCCTTTCCCCCTTGGGTTTGGTGTTTTGAATGTACTCACTAATGGGGTGTGATCCGATATTCCCCACACCCTGTAATCCGGCCTCATGAATCTGTGGAGAATCGTCTTGGGGCAAAAAAGTAATTTATATGGGTATGCATGCTATGTGCCCACGAATAGTAGGAGTATCCCCTGCGTTGTCCTTGTAGTGCTCTCCAGGCATCTCCCAGACCTAACACCTGGAAGAAGCCCACTAATTTCCCTATGCAGAAGCATTGTACTTGCCTAATGTGAGTTCTGTCTAGTTGTGGGTGCATGATAATGTTAAAGTCGGCTCCCAGTATGGTTATCGCCTGAGGTATGTCTGCTAAGACGCGACCCATGGTATACAGTTTATCAGTTTGCAACCCTGGGGGAAGATACCCCCCAGGGAGTATCTTCCCCCAGGGAAGGTAGCTCCAAATTCCCTGGAACCACTGTACACTGCCCCAGGGCAACTTTCGTTACTTGGCATGCTAGAGATTTTGTAACTAGTGTTGGCACCCTCTGGAGCCTGTAGTGAATCCTGCGTGACCAACCATCTTATATTCCCCTTGCCCTATTGCTGGTGCAATTTAACCTTCTATGTGCGTCTCTTGTATGAATATCACATCTGCTGAGTATTTCGCTAGGGCTTTCGCGACTAGCCCCACTTTAATTTTGTGGCCCAGGGCATTGTCATTCCAAGTCAACAATTTAAGGGTGTGCAGAGTCCTTCTCGGTGTGTGTCAGTTTGCCCCATCGTGCAGCCTATATTTCAACTTGGTTTCCCTTGAAAATGATAACATTTCAAACTGTTGAACTGTTTCCCAACTCTCATCCCTACCTACCTTACCATGCTACAGCCTTGAAACTGGCTGCCACCCCCATTCACTGTATGTCAATCATCACCTCAATACATAGCGTTTGTACACAACAATCAAGTAGGCCCTGCGGCGAATGTATGTGCCCAGTGGGGAGGAATTCCGGGACTTGGAACTGGGGGCTCGAGGGTTGGGTGGGATAGCAGGAAGAAGGGTTAGACAAATATTGACCCCTAAAGGGTGGGCTGGGGGAATTGAATCACAGGGATAACCTGGGCGATGCTGTGATCTTTGGAGCTAGGAGAGTTAGAGCTAGCTATCCTTGAGGAGGGGAGATCATGCAGACTAGTATGATGACTGTACTGATGAGGTTCATTCCCACTGGGCATTGAAGGAGAATTGTTCTTACCTATAAAGGTAACTAAAAAGGGGGCCCTTTGGAGCTAAGGATGGTTCAGAAGATGGGTCTAGTGTGTTATAGGCTAGACTTTGCGGAGACTAGGGGACCTCAGGGGAGCCAGCAGCTCCTAGGGAGGGGGCATATTTGATGTTAGCCACTATATTCATGATGGTGGGGGGGGAAATTGTCAAATACCACTAGGTTGCGGTCTGAAGTTTGTATAAGAATGGTTCGGTTTTTGTAAAGGGGTTAGTGTACCCGTCCTCATGTTTGCGGACGATACCCTGATTGTCTCTCGGACTCCGAGTGGGCTGCAGAAGGCTGTCAATGCCTTCGGGGAATTTTGCCAACTGCGTGGACTTGAGATTAACACCTCAAAAACCAAGTTCATGTCCCTTAATCAGCGCAAATCCTTTAAAGGAGAAATCCTCCTGAACGATATACCCCTAGAGCAGGTGGAGGCCTTTACCTATTTAGGTATTTTACTCCAGAGTAACATGGGTTGGAAAAGTCAAACAGACATGGCTATTTTAAAATTCCATCAGCTCGCACGTGCCCTATCCTCCAAACATAAATCTTCCCACACAAAGCCAATTACACCTGCTTTGGAGATGTTTTATATGAAAGTATTAAGTGCTGCCCTGTATGGATCAGAGCTTTGGGGATTTTCAAACCTGAGCCAACTAGCAAAATCGGAGAATACATTTCTACGTAGTTTAGTTGGTGTTTCCCAAAGCACTCCTACTGTTCCGCTCCTACTTGATCTAGGTAGGAAAAATGTGATAGACATAGTGAGGCTACGGCCACTATTGTATTGGAGACGAATTTGGACCATGCCTGAACTTGCTCATTACGTCCATGCTTTGAAGGACGTGATCTTGGTAGATCGCTTCCACACAATCCAGTGGCTCAAAGAGCTTGGGTCACTTTTAAAAAAGCTGGATCTTAGTCATTTATGGGACGAACCTGATATATCAACTTTCCCATCAAAAAAACAATTGAAAGAAAAATATTGGGAAATGGCTCTGGTAACATCTCATAGCGTCAGCAATAACACCAACCTAACTGGCCTTTTTTTAGATCATAAATCACGCCCGTTTTGTGAATCGTATTGGGATATCATTGAGAGCCCTTTAGACCGCAAACTGTACTTTCAATTCAGGGTAGGGACCCTTACAGTCAAATCCTTTACCCATGAATGGACGCCATCCGGAGATGATAAATGTCACAACTGTTCAAACTCTGTAGAGACCATAGCACATTTATTTTTTGTATGCCCCCTCTATGTTGCCCCTCGACGCAAATGGCTTAAACCCATTTGCTTAAATCTGGGCACCCGGAGGCACATAGATGCCCTAAGGATATTAGAGTCAGACTGTTCACCCTGTATAGCGGTTGCTGTAGCTAAATTTTTTAAGTGGGCCTGGATTATACACACACGCACTTTTCAGCCACTTGATGCTAGCTAGCTGCTCTAGCCAATCCCAAGCCTTTTCTTGGTGTTAAAGATTTTTTTTTGCCTTACAGAGGAACTCAAGAGTGTCGCGGGTAAAAACAAGCTATATTTTATTATAGTTGCTCCCTCCACTTGCAATGGCTGATGTGCTCTTGCCCTTTGCAGTATAGCTTCTGTGTGACGATAATTTAGTAGTCTTACTACTATGGCCCTTGGTGGAGCTCCCAGGATTGGTGGTCCCCTAGGTACTCTGTGAGCGTGTTCTATTGTGAACCATAGGGAGGTCTTCCCCTCCAATACCTCTATAGACTATCAATCCACAAAGAACAGTTCCATTGATGATCCTTCTGCCCGCTTAGGGAGTACCATCACTCAGATGTTGTTTCGACGAAAACACCCTTCTCAGTCGTTGACCTTCTTCCTCAATGCAAGCATTTCTTTTTCCAAATGTTTTATGCGGGCCTCATGTCCCAGCATCGTTGGTTGGGTTTGAGCTAGGGTGGATTCTTTGCCCGCAGCTCTGTCCAAAAATGTCCTATAGTCTTCCTGAAGTAAGTTCACATCATGTATTACGGATTATAACTCCTTAGAGCCATTTATGACTGCTTATATAGCGGTTTGTGATTCAAACCATTGGACTAATCCGGTAGACGGTTCTAGAGTAGTCACCAGTGTGGTGCCCAGCATGGTCTCCGGTTTATGCAGCTGGGCTGGATTGTTGCGCACCATCACAGCCTCCCTGTTACCTTAGCATATCTTACCTCAGTAGCCCCCTCATAGTTGTGGGGGAAAAGGGGAGGGACTGTAAACAGTAGCTGCTTAGCTCATCTTGTCTGTTTCTTGTTGGGTAGTGATCTCGGGGTCACCTCCAGTGAGCGATGAAGCCGTGAAGCAGGCTTGTGGTGCCCTAGTTTCCTCACTTCCCAGCAGCTCTGCACCAAGCATGTGCACCTCTATTCTCCTACCACTCGGCATCCCTCCTGTTGTGGCCTCACACACTTCATGCATTGCTGCCATCTGCTCACAATTCCAGGGCACAGTAGTGTGCAGTTAATATGAGTGAGCCTGGTCCTTGCATCAGCGAGTTATCGGCAAGGCGCATAGTGCATCTTCCACTCCTGACCTCTCAGACTGCGCAGGGGGAGCCCCCCATCTCGCTGACCGGTCTACTTAGGTGCTCGTCACCCGGCCTCCTCAATATTTGTTCTTGCAAGGGGGCCCTCACTCTCCCCTGCCATCTCTGGGACGAGCACAGCATGCTGCAGTTTGCCCTTCTGGTACACCAGAGGGCCATCCTTGGCCTCACCTTTACTTGGGATGGGGGCCACTGGAGTCAGGCTCTCCACCGTTTCTCCAAGGGGCAGGCATGCGCCTTAATTTCTTCAACACACTCATCTGGCCGGTAGAGCCCTCTGCCCCCTCGCAGCCTCATCTGGTTGTCCCTTCACTGCTGCAGCACCTGGCGATCCCTCTCCACCAGAATCATCTTGTGTCGGCTTTTCTTTGTCTCTGCTGCCACCTACAAAGGTCACCGCACTTTCCTTTGGCCCTTTTTCCCCCCGTTGGTTCTGCCAAATGCCACACCCCCACACTTTCTTTTCAGTGTAATGCGGATGGGGGGGGGGGGGGTGGTAATGATCCTATAAGGGCTCAGGAGCAGGAGCTCAGCAGTCACGCGGCTGCCGCCATGCTTCTCAAGCCATATCCCTCATCTAGCTCTGTTGATGCAGTCGTGGTATTCGTCGGCCACCTAGGGGACGCGTGACTGCTGAGCAAATGAATAATAGCACCTTCTCAGTATCCTTCGGGCCTAGAGAAATATGCCTATGAAACTGTTCTACCTGCAAATTGACCATTAAATGTCATGTGAGTTTCCTGCTGCACATGTTCTCAATAGTCAGAAGGCTTTCAGCCAGGAGAGAGCTCATCCCTGCTGTCCTGTTACACCTCAAGAGCAAGCCGTTCAAACAGAATATCTCCAACAGCATGAATCTGTTTTTGTGGAAAACAACATTTCTGACTGCCATTACATCAATGCTAAACATTGGTGAGTTGCAATCTCTATTCATCTCTGAGCAGTACACCATTTTTGCCTGAGGTAAGTTGGGTCTCATCCAGCATTCGTCCGAATGTCACATAAAAATAAAAAAAGAGACATAACTGCAAGCCTTTCTGTTCTCTCGCTCCAGGACTGGACTGCCCATAAGGACATTTTGTATTCCCTCACAGTACTGTATGGGGCATTTTGGAGGCCACATCCTGGATAATCGAGAGCACCTCCCGCCGCATTCCCTAGCATTATCTGTTGACATACGAAAGGTGTTAGATTCCCTTCGCTGGGAGTTCTTGTATGCTACTTCACTCTGGATGGGGTTAACACCTTGGCTGCGCAGGATATTCCTCTGCTGTGCTGGGCCATAATGATAATGGGTGTGGTGAGCACAGCTCCACTGTGCCTCATGACGAGCAAGGGTCAGTTGGCTGGCCTCCTGTTTACCTACAGGGACAAAAAAGCTCCAAGAAGCCCATAAGCCCACTTTGCTGAAGAGCCCAGCTGACCGGTTTCAACTGAACCTGCCCTGTACACTGCTGATGGTGTCTGCTGAAGTCCAGACCCCCCCTTACCCAACGCCTGAGTGCTGGTCCTAGAGTCCTTGACTGGTGTTAGCAGAGTGTACTCCTTCCTTCCCAGACTGCAAATGTTGGCGCTTTAAAACATTTTGCCAACTTTTCTTATGAAGAATCAGTGGGAGACCTGCACCACTCTCAAATCGCTGGTCAGATCTAACTCACTGGTCTGCCCCACTGGAGGAGGTCTAAATTCCAGAAAAGTTTCCAAGCCTGAACTTAGAGATAGGGCTTCACCAAGCCAACTGATGTTGAATCCTTCCTTGGAAGGGAAGCCAGACTTTGCCCACTCAGAACTTTTCTGCCTTAGTCAACGACTGCACCAGTACCCAGCTCTTCAGCAACCTGCCATAGTCAGACCCCAACTCGGATCCATCTTGGCTTGCTAACGATAACCTTTTATGTGTGTCTGCTCTCTGCCATAGCTACCAGGTGTTAAGCTCAGCTTTAAATTACTGAAAGCTTTACTGGACCTAACAACAATAGTGCCATTATGGCTTGTGGTGCACTACCAACCACCACCACTAATAATCCACTTTGCACAATACATCCTGTATTGGCAAATTTAAAGGTTATCTATATACTCCTGAGTCATGGAAGCAAGTATTAAGATGTGTACGTGTCTTCTACAGAAAGTGTTAAAGTAAAACCATATTTTGCCACGCATAAGCAAAAATATGCTGCAAGTGTTTTTAAGAAGCACTTGCAGCATATATTTGCTTATGCCTAGAGAAATCTGGAGAGGGTTCCTAAATGTCAAGACATTACAACCCAAAATCGACTTTGAAAGAATATGAAACAGAAAATAAGATTAACATTAAAGCTTCTGATGGAACAAATATCCCCTTATAGGACAACTACGCTCAGGAACTAGAAATCCTTATGTTCCTAGCACACCGGTGTGGCGTTTTACACACTACTGCAATCATCTTATGTGTCTTGATTTACTGCAGGATGGGTTCTTGGCCACTTCAGCCCTTCAAGTGCAAATGGCACCTCTTTGGGTATTTAGGAGAGTTTTGATCCATCTAAAACTATGGTTAGGGACATGGCAGCTTCCTGAAATGTACCTTTTTTTCTCAAGGCTTGAGGAAAATACCTTTTTATTTCATGTAGAATGTGCCTCTCAATCTCCTCTTTGCTCAGGTTATGTTCTTGGTTACCGTCACAGCAGCTGGAGACTGGTGTCAGGAACATTCCTACATCAGGCCCAATAAGCTAATTCTTTGTTTGTCTTTATATTTTCACTCTGAAGTCCAGCCCCAGTGGATATTATCCTCCATATCTCAGACACAGGGTTACTGACAGGGACTCAGGCCTGAACACCATTTGCTTACATCAAGCTGTTCGGATTTACTTGGTGCATACTATCATGTTTCACCGACCAGATCCTCAGTTCCTTTTCCTTGGATATGAAGCCCTCAGTCACTACCCTTAGCAGATGGATCCAGTGTGTCATAATCTCTTATTAGGTGGGCAATTTCCTAGCTTGGCAAGCATTCTAGAGATTCACTAGAGGGGGTTTAGGCCTTCCATTCTGAAGGCAAGGTGGTCTTGCATCCACAAACATGCTCATTGACTGCTATAGTTTGAATACGGCTATTATGTATTCTGCTCTTTTGAAGCAGTACTGCTGCTGGTAGCCACACACTGACATTAGGCTGCATTATTCTCTTGTTAGTATACACTCTATCTCACATCAGTTGCTGTTCTGCATTCTTATTGGACACCCATGTAACTTCCTATATGATCACTACTTTAGGATTGTGTAAAATACAGGAGATGCAGTGATAATTTCCATTACTTACCAGTACACTTCGTTACAGTGAGCCCAACTCTTCTTCCTCCTTTTCCTGCCACACACTCATTCTGTCCCAGTGGGATACATGTCCCTTACAGTACACCTGACACTGCTTTCTAAACTTGATGTTGTACTGGGAAAAGACTGATCATATCCCGATAAACAAGAGAAAGGTTTAAAAGACATGTGTAGGAAAGTGCCCCTTTTTGTACGGTTACCCTCTAACTTTTTGCCAGATACCTGATGTCAACTTCATGGAGTATGTGCCAGGACCCTGCAAAGCTACCCGATAGCTGAAAAGGAGATGGGCTGCAGATTCCCCCTCAGCCGGACCTTGGGCAGACTGTCCCTTCGTCTCTCCGTTGTATCTATACCCTACCCCTTTCTCCCCTACCCCCTTACCCTTCTTACTCCATTTTCCTTTCCTTGTATGCTCCTTAAATGTTATTACTGGTATCATTGGTAATGTGCAATTGATGTAAGTTTGCAAGTATGTGGAACCTTATGTAAAGCGCTCAGATACCTTCGGGTCTTGCCAGCGCTATATATATATATAAAACTGTTTAAATAAATACATTTAAAAAAAACAGGCCTCAGCCCCTCTGTTCATTGCACAAAACTGTGCTTTGGTTCCACATTTGGTACAACTCTGGGCCACTTGTATGTCCCTTATAAAAGGTACCCCTGGTACCAAGGGCCATATAATCAGAAAGGGCCTCTGAGAGCTGCAACATGTATTATACCACCATAAGAGACCTCTGAGCTTAACACCCACACACTTTCACTGCAGGCTGTATATTTTGTTGCAGACCAAACTGAAGCATTGATATGGAACATCTTCCTCTGTGCCATGCCCCCAACACTGCCAGTGGCATGGGTAAGTCACCCCTGTAGCAGGCCTTACAGCCCCAAGTCAGGGGGCACCATACCACAGGTGAGGGCATAGCTGCATGAGCAATCTGTCTCCTCAGTGCCTGTGCCATTCACAGATGTTGGTGCAGTGAAGCTATTTTGAGTACATGGGTTGGGAGTTTGTCATTATGCACTCCACAGCCTCATGATGGCTTTACTAAAAACTGAGAAGGTGGGTATCAAACTTTTCAGCATAATAAACCTACACTGGTGCCAGTGTTGGATTGATAATAAAATGCACTCAGACAGCATCTTGGAGATGCCCCCTGAAAAACGATTGACCTCTAGTGTACTGGTTGACTGGTTTCCGCCCGCCAGTCAGCCAGCCAGTCAGTCAGTCGCCCACCAGCAGATAGGTTTCTGACCTCATGGGGTGATAGCCTTTGTCTCTGAGGTCATAAACAAAGCCCGCTCTGCAGGATCAGCAACACTTGGCAGAGCCTCAAAGTCTCACACTTTGTGATGTGCTGATTTGGGCAGTGCCAATTAGTGGAGATGCCTGCTCCCATGTCCAGACACCACTTTTGGTGGCAGGACAGGCGGGAAAATTTAATGAGCGCAGTAGGAGTGACCACCCTAGTCTGGCACACCCCTAGGGTCGCCAAGAGCTGAGCTTGTCTTGGAAATTATCCATCATGGATTGGAGAATTGGGCCCAATAGGAACAAGAATGTGACCCTCTCCCTGAAGGGTGTAGTCGCCCTAGGGGACAGTAGCCATTGGATACTGCCCACCACCTCAGTACCGCCGGTAAATGTAGTATTTAGGGGCTCACCTGAGTCTTGTTCCTCAGATTTGACAAAGCACAGAAGAAGACCACTGTTGGACTAGGAACTGAACCATTGCAGAAAGAACCCGGCAAGAACCCCACCACCCGTAGCTGGTTTGACAACTGGGCCTGCTGTCCTTCCAGAAACCCTGCTAGGCCTCCAAGAAACCCTGGACACCTTCCAGCCTTAAAACAATCTCCAAGATCCTCCCTTTGGGCTAGAGGCACTAGTCCCCAGCATCCGCCGGTACAAAGACTGCAGTAGTTGAGGACCGACACTTGTGTTGACGCGACTCACTACTGCAAAAGGAACCACAAGACCACAGTGGTAGATGACCAACACTTGTATCAACGTGAATCTGCCCTGCCAGAAGAAAGTACCACAGCTGAACGGCCTCCACGACCTAGAGGAATCTTCTCGACCTAATAACCCAAGCTGCTCACAGCTCCATTCCAGAGAGCCAGTATCCTCCTCCAAGTGGCCCTATCGGACTGTTCGTGGCCCACCGGTTGGACCACAGCCTCACTGAGATGGCCCAACATTGTCAGAACTCTTCCATCCACTGCGCATCTCCATCCTCATGACTGTGGCTGGTGGTGCCTCCCTTCGATCTACAGTGACTCACTGATAACCGCAACAAACCTGCCGTGGACAGCCCACTGACCCCCCATTCAACCCCATGGTTCTTAACTGAACGCAAGAGCAAACATCATTGCCGGTAACGACCGTCGCAGCATAGATACTCAACTCTGCACCTGGCTGCCTCAGTGCCGCTGGCGCTGGTAGTGCAGTGCCCAGCTCAAACTGACCCTTGCCCAGGGCCGTTCTAACCCTCAACGCTTGCTAATGTAAGTCGTATACTTACCCGCTGATGCATAACCCAGTTTTCCTTCCTTAGGACATTACACTTTATTGATTACCTGGAACTGTCTCTCTTGTACCAGTATGACTGATACGGTTTTGAATCAACAATGCCAAAGTACAATGGGCGTGGCCAGCAACATGGCCGAGTGAGCCGCACTTTGCCGGAGCTCCGCCGAGCCGACTTTATCCGACTAACCTTACCCCATCCAGCAACCCTTAAATCCTCACACAGGGTAGCGGGCAGTACACGGACCCCAGAGGTGGCCCTTGATGACTAATGGGGCCGATCGGAGGAAGAAACACGCCGGTAAAGCTTCAGCACGCCGACCCCGGATCCAAAATGGCGGCACCCATTGCAGCCTAGTTCGGAGTTGCGGGCTGGATCGAACGCGACTTCGGAGGGGACAGGAGAGCACGTTATCGCACTCCCCGGACTGCGGCCAGAGGTGGGTGAGCCCCCGGGAGCCTGGCCATACACCCGGGAGTGAGCATCAGGCAAAGGGGAGCAACTGGACCGGGGCGCATGGACTCCCCGTAGCAGGCGCCGGAGGGAACGGCCCAACAAGCAACGGACGCCTCCCGGGGAAAAGACGGAGGGAGATTCTGTCTGCACTCCCCCCCCCCCCCCCACCTACTGCAGGCTCACCGGCTCATCGGAGGTACGCACAAGCTGCGAAAGGGACGCGGACTGGTGCCTGCCCGTCCCCCCTCCCTCCTCGCTAAACATCGGAGACGCGGCTGGGCACAGAGGAACATAGGCCCGGGTGCTTCCTGGAGTGTGGGGAGAGAGATCGGAGCCGGATGCCACTAGTCTCCCATATGTCTCCCCAGGCTCCCAAGCGCAATTAATGGTCCTGCCCTGCAAAAGTCACCGGCGATAAGCCCAGAAGACCTAAAGCGCTGCAAATTTCAGGGGGACATGGAATAGGCCGTGCTGCACCACTGGGACACTATAATTCCTCTCGACTCCTCCGTTCTCTATAACCACTCCTGCACGTGTGATAGAGAGACTGTTGGCAGCGCAGGGCCAGGAACGGGTTACGGACATGGACACACTGCGCAACCCCCTGCATTGAGGTACCCTTATCACACGACGGCCACGTCGTTCTGCGAGCCCTGGACCTGGCGGGAAATATTGCACTGCGGAGAGCGACCCCTAGCAGGGCGAAACCCTGGACTCTCGGGACAGTGGGTAAGGGTGGACAAGACAGGCATTTACAGCGGTAGACTAAGCCCACAGAGAGGCGGCGCAGTGGAGGGCCGGAGTGGAGGCCGGAACGCCGCAAGGAACACAGACCTCGCCTCCCCCTTCCCCGGCTGCGAGACCGGGGAAGGGGGCGACTTGGGGAAGGAGGACGCAATCCTTAAGGCCCCAAAGCAGGGACCCATAGATAAGTTTGCAGTGGCGCACCAACGCTATGGAGGGAGCGGCAGCGAACTCGGACATGGCCCTTCTGATGGGAGCGATACAGGCGTTCAGGGAAGATATCCAGGCCTCTCGAGCGGCCCTAGAGGTGAAAATTGGAGAGGTGGGAGTGGAGGTCAACCTACTACGGCAGGATTTCCGAAACCTCGCGGAGAGAGTCACTACGGCGGAAACGAGGCTGAGCGAAGCGGAGGATGTCATACATGCCCTACGGAAAGATGTCAAAGATCTGGCGGACTTCCATAAGCAACTACTGTGGAAGGTTGATGATGCGGAAAACAGGGCACGAAGCAAAAAATTCCGCTTTGTGGGTTTTAGGGAAGGGATCGAGGGGTCCTGTACGGCGGAGTTCCTGCGCACATGGCTGATCGAAACGCTGCCCAAGCAACATTTTCCAATTGCTTCATCATTGAAAGGGCCCACAGAGCACTCATGGGGAAACCTTTGGCTGGGGAAAGCCAAGACCGATCATAGCGAGGTTCCTCAACTTCGCCGATAGAGATACGATATTGCGATAAGCCAGGAAGTCGGGTGAGATGCAAGTAGAAAACTCTCGCATAATGATTTTTCCGGACTACAGCCAAGAGGTACAGAAGATGAGACGCTCCTTTGACACTGTAAAAGCTAAACTTAGGGATCTGAAGATACAGTATATGCTCCTTTTGCCAGCTAAACAAAGTAATATATAAGGAAAAGACCCACTTCTTCACTCATCCGGATGACGCATGGCACTGGCTAGAAGAACGCCCACCACCCCGGAGAGATGAAGGGGGCGAGCTGAACAGGGCGATGGAGGGTCCCTCAACTGGCAACCTCTGGGAAATGGTGAAACCACAGCGCCAGCGCAGACTGCGGGGGACGAGGAAGACACAAACGACACCGTACCCCTCGCAGACTAGGTCCCCTAGGAGGCACCGGGACCCTGCCTCCTCAGGTCGGGACAACCAAGCGGGATTCAGATTTCGTGCCATGGGCATGCCAAGGAACGTCCTGAGGAAGAGGATGACACTGGTGGTGCTACGACAGGCAGCGACGAGGAGGAAGATCAGTCACTTCATCCGCTAGTGGCTGCCATCAACGAGATTGAGAAGGACCCGCCTACAGGCAATGCCCCAGTGCAGGCGAGGACAAGGACCTCAATACTTGAACATGAACCGTGCTGGATGGACGAGATATCGGCTCGACCGGCGGACAGGACGCAAGTGGCTCACACGCCTCTCAATTGTTATTTTCATTAAGTACTGTTTGGTTATTATTATTGTATTCTTCCTTCTATGATCAGGAACTACCTCATAGAACTGCGGACATTGTAAGGCTGACATTACTCTTGATGACATCACCGAGGCCATGGCTAGGCTCAGACCGGGTAAATCCACGGGTCCCAACGGGTTCCAGCCGAGTTTTTTAAACACATCATCTAAAGTGCCTTTTCGACGGGGCGTTGGAGGAGGGGAGGCTCCCCCACGGTCGGAGGCTGGCAATAATAGTCCCGATCCATAAGGAAGGGAATCCTCAGGACGATTGCACGTCGTACCACCCTATCTCCCTCTTGAATATAGAGGCGGAACTACTGGCAACTATCCTAGCATTGCGCCTTCGTCTAGTGGTACCGGAACTAGTACATCTCGATCAAACAGGGTTCCTCCCGAATAGGGCTACTAGGTTAAATCTCCGACGTACCCACAATTGGTTGCAAGAAGTAAGAGAAAGGGTGGATCCGCACTGATTTCTCTCCCTTGACGCCGAGAAAGCTTTCGACGCAGTACATTGGCCATTTCTGGAGGGTGTCCTACAAAAGTTTGGTTTCGGCCCCAAATTCCGGAAGTGGGTTCAATTGCTCTATACAGAACCTAGCGCTAAAGTGAGAGTGAACGGGGCTGTATCGAGGGAATTCCCAGTCCAAAGGGGGACCAGACAGGGCTGACCGCTGTCCCCCCTCCTGTTTGCGCTCACAATAGGGGATTCAGGCGGAGTGAGATGAAAAAATATCGCTCTATGCAGATGACATCCTCTTATACGTTACTCGACCGGAATCCACAATTCCGGAAAAATTTCTGGAACTGGAGCGGTATGGCAGGCATGCGGGGTACCAGGTAAACTGGCACAAGTCGGTCCTCTATGATCCCAAGGGACAGGGAAGCTGGCCGGACCTTCCTGGAAGGTTGTTGACAACAGTGGAGGGGTTTGAATACCTTGGAGTGTATGTCACCCTGGATCGCACTCCGTCCTACCAACGGAACGTAGAACGAATAATATTGAATTTTATAGAGGACGCGACCCGGTGGAGGCAGCTCACTCTCACAATTCTGGGCCGGGCGGCCATGTTTAAGATGATCACACTCCCCAAATTCTGATATGCTCTACAGAACGAGTACTACCCTCTCCCGACCAAAGTCTTTGGGAGGATTCATGCGGAACTTAGGTCCTTCCTGTGGTTAGGTAAACAATCCAGAGTGGCACTGCGCAAGCTTCAACGCCATGAATACAGCGGAGGGATCTCGCTCCCGAATTTGGAGGCATACTACTGGGCGGAACATATAGCTCTGATCAACGAGTGGATGCATGCGCCGGCAGACCACCCCACCTATGCTCTTGAGAGACAAACTCTCAGCCTGTCCGTTGCTGTACTATCTGTATGGGACCGCTCGACGAAGACAGCTTCTCCCCGTTACGAGTACCACCCTACAGTTGTGGAAAAAGGCGATGAGCCGCACGGGCTGGGGAAAGAAACCCACCCGCCAGACGCCGATTTGGCACTGTGTGTGGCTCGCGGAATTGAATAAGCTAAAAGGCTTTCGGAGATGGGACGATATTGGGATCTCCACCTTGGGCGACATAGTGGCAGGCGGAGACCTGAAGTCGTTCGCAGCACTGAGGTCCGAGTTCGGACTGCATCACACGCAGTTCTTCAAATACGCCCAGTTGCGACATGCCTGGCGAGCGGAAAGAATATCACTAGACGGACTCCCGGATTACGCACCTCTAGAGGGTAGGTTGTTACAGGAACAGGTGCAGGAAAAAGCTGTGTCTCTCACGTATAGAACACTAACAAACAACATGCTAGGAGACCTGGAGAAACTGAGGAGAACATGGGAGAGTGAGGTGGGGGACATGGAGGTGGCCATTAAGTCTCGGCTGCGACTCATCCAGTTTAATGTGCTACACAGAACATACTACGACAGAGTGAGGCTTCATAAAATGGGACGGGCGGAAGACACTAGATGCCTTAGATGCAGGGCCACGGGAGGCGACTTCTACCACATCATATGGCCATGCACTACAATCCAAGCATATTGGGGTACTATATTCACGGAATTAAGTGAGGTGCTGGAGACCCCTATTGATCCAGAGCCCAAACTGGCCCTTCTAGGGACGACAAATGACGTAGATCTGGCATGTCCCCTGTTGACCTTTTTAGCTCTGGCGTTGGTAGTGGCCAAACGGGACATAGCTAAACATTGGGGTGCGCCTGAATCACCAGACTTGGAGGAATGGAGGAGAGGGATGGACCTGTACATGGCTGCTGAAAGGGTCACTTACAAGGCAAGGGGATGCCCGAAGAAGTTCCGTAAGGTCTGGGGTAAATGGAGAGCATATCACGGGCTGGATGCTGGGCTATGAAGGCTATCTACTTAGAGGGGAATCAGGAATGTGTCTAAGCCAACTAGGGAGACATCATAGGCCGAACATGAGAGACTACTGTATTGTGGCACTCTGGACTCTGGATTACACTGCCTTGGAACTAGCTAGAGATGTTTGGGGGGGGGTGGAGAATGGGAAATGTGCGCTGAAGATGACATGATTGTATTGTGGAGTTACACTAAAATGCAAATAAAAATGTTTAAAAAAAACAAAACCATGCCAAAGTACCTTCAAGACCATAAAATATTCCTACTGCCTTTTTGAAAGTATTACCTACCTGTAACTGAGTTCAACTTGGTTCCTAAAATAAAAGTAACTAAAGTAATATTTTTACAACACGTTGGTCTGGAGTTAGTCACTTAGTCTGTTCCTGCTTTGTATGAGTATGTACATCAAATGCATTCACACTACCATCTGATAAGCCTAACTGTTCAGACCAGCTAACACTAAATTGGGGAAAGTATTGTCTACTTTAACGCCTGCCATATCTCTGTGGACTCACTGGACTCTGTGCATACTATACCCATTTTAGTTTAGTATATACAGAGCTGGCTTCCAACAATACGCATTTAACACTATTAAAAAACCTGCTCCCAAGGATGGGTCACTATCACTACCTTTAGGAAAACAGGACTCAATTGAGAGTAATTTTGGCCAAATGTAAATTGAACTAAATTGGTCTTAAAGCCCAAGTCTAAAACTAGTGGCAGAAATAACTATTGGGGACACATTTACAGAAATGGCTGTGTGCCACCAAGAGTTTGGTAAAGATTGCAGACTTAATATTTACCTTGGAAATATTCAACATTCAGCAAGCAAAAATATCTGATGAAAAAGTTTACTTGGTTCCCCAAAACGAAATCCACCATATGCTTCAATAAGATGAACACATTTTGACTTCCACAACCTAGGATGTACTACTAGCTTTTATCCTCTTGAAGGCACAACGCTGTATGCTGTGTCCCTCTTTGGAATCTCCAGAAGTCTGTCCCCTTTCAGTTGCTCCTTCTTTTTTAATGACAAATTCAGATCCACTCACATGAAGCTGGACAACGGAGTCTTCACAATACCTCCCTTTCGACAGACAATAGGAAAGGATAAAAAGAAACAGTATCTGTCTTTAAATTCTCCATTATAAGGAAATCCTTAAGGGATAGCGTTACTGGTAGACATAGGTTTACCACTGTATATTCACCATTAACCCTGTGCTAGTTGATGGCTATTTTGCACCCTTTATCTTGCTACAAGTTCACAAATAGTACCAGTTATCACAATTTATGAACTATAACCCTTGCTCCCTCCTGGGGATCATGTAATGGTTGTGGAAATACATAATATTGTGAAAACCAGATGATTTTTGATTTGCTTATATATTACCTACTGGCTGTCGCCAGTATGTGGTTATAGTTAGGACAACGTTTCTGAATGAAAAGCATTTTTTGACTTGCCTAGATCTTTGACGCCATTTGATGAATCTTCATGACATTTTCCATAGAAAGTGTGCCGTTGATTCTAGTTGTGATTGGTAAGTTTTAGTGTGATCCGTCAAGCGGGGCCGAGAAACAGGGGAGGGTAAAAAAAAGCGTGTTTCCCACTGTTAATTCCCATAGAGGCTTTAGACACCCCTGCAGCCTGAATCGTTTGATGGAATTACACTAAATTTGGCATAAAGGTAGCTTTTGGTCGTAGATTATGCTTTCAGTCATTTGGTGTAAATCTATTCAGTAGTTTGCAGGATATTAAAGGAAATCCAAATTTATATATCTTTAAAAAAAAAAGTTTTATTGAAACAGAGAGAAACACATACAGACTTCAACAATAATAAGACAATTAAGAGAAAGATCAATAATAATCATCATACAAAAAACAATAATCAAATACAAAATGTATTACAAGGGGAAATGACAGGGAGGGAGGGGGGGATTCATAATCTTGGGGTGCTGAGCGGTTGGTCTAGCCATCGTGTTAATAATGCATTAGTGTTAGTCTTCTGGGGTATGTGTCGTAACAGTGGATCTTAAACGGGGTTGGTGTTACTACAACCGGACTTCAGTCAGGGGCGGGTCCGGTCTTTATGTTCTCGGGGTCTGCACATGATTTCGGAGGGGAAGCTTGGGAGGTGTCAGGAATCTGCAGTAAGTCTGTGCTATAGACGCACCATATATCTTTAGGTCTTGAGGTTTGAGGCTGAAGTGTGGCATGGATATCAGTTTGTAGACTGCAATAGGCTAAGCTGCGTGCCCATGCCGTTTTGTAGGTCTAGTTTTTGCCCCCCAATGTACTGCTATTTCTCTTTTTGCAAGAATCAAGGCAATGGCTACGAATCTACAGTAGCAAGGCTTAATATGGTTGACCAAGCCTAACAGGCCGAGTCGAGGGGATGAAAGGAGAAGCAATTATTTTTGCTATCGTTTGAAATACCTCCACCCAGTACGGGAGGACCTAGGGACGGGAACAGGTCAAGTGGGCAAAGTCTGCATCTCGCGTTTTGCATTTAGGGCAGTTGGATGACTTGGAGGGGTAAAACTTGAGCATTTGATGCGGGGTGATACAGATCCTGTGGATGAATTTACAATGGAGGACCTTGTGTCTATGATTAGGGGAGAATTTTTGGATTTGTTTGAGACAGAAAGTCCATTTTTTATCTGTCAGTGAGTGCCCCAGATCTTCCTCCCAGCGTTGCCGGACCCCTCTGTCCCATACCTATTTGAGCTCTATACAAGCTTTGTATAGTTTAGTAACTTAGTGTGTTCCCTCTTTATATGTAATAAGCAGAGTAAGTGGAGTGAAATCTGCGGGTGGGAATGGGAAGGAAGTGATGGTAGAGCAAAGTACCACCAGTTGTCTGGCGACTATAAAATTGTCCATGTAAGTCATCCCTGGAAGTGCAGATAATCCAGTCAGTGTGCGCGCCCGACCCCAAATTTATATATCGAAGATCGAGAAGCCGCCACAACTAATGACGTGCTCTTGCAGAGCTGTAATTGGCTGCCAATTCTACCTGGAAGTGATGGCAGCCATCTAACGAATCGGCTTTGGCAGGGACTAAAATAAATGCAAAACAAATAAAAGGGGGCAGGGCAGGAATACCCTGACCCCTAGATTCGGTCCTGGGGTTCCAAGGAGACCCTGCCAGGGGAACAATAAGTTTTCTTTTTTTAATTTACGGTGAAATCTGAGATGTCTGTGAATAAAAAAAACACAAGCGTGGTATCCCATGCTTGTTTTTAAAGTACGCCCCTTGGGTGGGCCAGGTCCAGCGGCATGCCACTATTTATGAAAACTGGATGGGGGGCCCCCCCTCCTAGGGCCTATTTATGCCATGGGGACCACATTCTCCCTGGGGCCTATGATAATAATTAGGTGGCCTTGGGGACCCCACTTGGCCCCGGGAACCACCACCTCCTCTGCCTATATAACTTAGTACCTTGCAAAGGTCTTCCTGCCTTTTCCCACACTGATAGACAGCTTAACAAAATGCCCCAGAGCGTGTTTTCTGTCAACTTTGGCGATACGTTCTAGATGCAGAGGAATAGGAGGACATCTCCACCAAACAAAGAAGCACTTACTTTATTTAGTTAGGAGGAAGCACCCGTTTGGTGGAGAATCACCTCTTTGGAGTCTTGTCATTTTCTCTTGACAAGGATTCACATTATTACAAATTTGTAGATGAAGACGCTCAAGGAAAATTCACATTGCCAAAATGACATGCACACCAGGTCACATTACCCCATTGTCGTTTACACAGTGGTAGTGCAGAATATGCACAAGACATTTACCCAATGAGTTACCACTTACTAATTAACCAGATGAAAGTACTCCAGCTGTGAATAACGTTTTCTGCAAAACTGGGGCCTCTTCTTGGAAAAAATGAGGTTCCGTTCTGACCCTGGTGCGCATTTCTCTGAAATTAAACCTCAAAAGGAAACACTTACAACAATAAACATAGGAGGGGCCCTAGTTGAAGTTCCACGTTAGTAAAGGACAAACGTTTGTAACTTCTTGGGCTTGGTGATTGCAAATCAAATATGTTTCCTCTTGTATTCCATGTTGGAAAACAACCTGAAATCCTTAGTGGAGGTTGATCTAATTGAGCAAAATCTGTTCTGTAGTAACTGTGACGAGTGGTTTCTTTTTTGTTGTATCTTGGTGAAAGCAGTGTCCTAGGTTCACCCTTTTTAAATACCTGAAGTATGCAAATTCCCAAAATCTATAGTGTCACTCACACACCCACTCAGACACTCACACTGCCATTCAAAGACCCATAGCACCACTCGCAGTCACAGACCCTCACAGCCACTCGCACACCCATCCATAGGCCCACAGTGCTACTTACAGACCCAGTCACAGACTCGCAAAGGCACTCGTACACCTACTCACAGACCCACACAAGTATTCACAAACCAACTCAAAGATCCATACAGGCTCTCACACATTTACTTACAGACCATACAGCCACTCACAGACCTATACAGCCACTCACATATCAATTCTTGAAATATGTTACAGTAATGAAATCTCACTCATGCACCTGCTCAATTGACGATACAGCCACTCACCCACCCATACAGCTACTCACACACCTACTCACTTGGCCACAGCCACTCATCCATAGTTAATCGCACACCCAATCACTTACTCATAAATATACTAACATGTGCTCACTCACCTATACAGTCACTAACACAAGCATACATTCACACATACAGCCACTTGCACGTTTACTCTCACCCATGGTCACTCACACACCCATTCGACACTTAGGCACCATTTTACACACCCCACCACTCACTCATACAGCCTCTCACATACCCACTGGCACACCCACCCACACAGTCACTCAGACACCAATACAGCCACTCACTCACCCATTCAACCACTCTCACATGGATACACACAGTCACTCATATTTTGTTACAAATAGTATCACTCAGTAGTAGTACACAAAGTTTACTAATTTAACATTTATATTATCCTACTATATACCTTTTAACACTCAAACTCATAGAAAATACTTACACTCAATGGATGATGTCATCAGGGATGGCAATGGAGATATCATCAGTGATGTCACTGACCATGTCATGAGTGATGCAATATGGGAGGTCATAAGCAGTGTATTGCGGGGGCGTTATTTATAGTTTGTTCAGGTAACTAGAACTGCTGAATTTCTATGGTTTTGTACAAGTGAAATCTGAGCCTAACTATATGTCCCTATAACCTTATAACCTTTGGTTTTTTTCAGTGATATACATAAATTAACCATATAATTCCTCACCGTAAACAATATTTTGTGAAACTCTTCTCTTGTGTTTATGTACAGTATGACCTTGCATCTTAGTTCTAATCACTTCATGCAAGGATGGCTTCTAACACTGTCATGGTGTCCAGTGAAGGAGAAATACCATAATCAAGATTTATAAGGATTGTATTGTATTGTATTGTAATTAAACTTATAATGCGCTCAGCTACCCGCATGGGGTCTCCCGGCGCCGATTAGAGGTAGCAGTGACATGAGTCTAGCAGGTATGTTGAATTATATCAAATAAGAAGAATTAAACAATCTTCCAAAGGGAAAGAATGCTTCAGAAATCTACCTGCCTAGACCCCCCCCCCCTCCCACACGCACACACAATCCACTTTTCTATTTTGGAACCATGTAGTGAGGTGAAATATTATGGCAGAGCACTCATAACAGTGTCTCCTTGCTAGGGCTCATATTATATCAGGATATGGATTCTAGCAAGGCAAAGACAAGCTTACATACAGAAACTGGATGTAGGCAGGAAGCATTAGTTCCATGACTGGAATGCCCTATGAGTTTGTGCACACCTGCAAATATATATGCTTATAGGTATTCACCAACTCCTCTCTAATCTCTTCTCACACTGGAAAGGTCACAATGTATTCCTTAAAAGTGAACAGGGAAATCTATTTTACGGGGTGGAGAAAAAAAGGTGGTGATATAGGGAAAGGGGAAATATACTCTCACTTTAGAAACACTAAAAAAAACATGCAGCAGAAGTTTGAATGAGCATAGGTAAGTGTGAATATTTGCAGATGCAAATCTATAATTGACAACATTTTGCTAGGAGTAATGTTTTTAGGATCACGTGTAAACTATTGTGAATTACTGAAAGTTGTAAACCAATACAAGGCCTGGACATGCAGGTGCACGTTTGAGAGTTTAGTTAAGAATAGGGGCTTATTTCTTTCCATGTTACCTATAGGTGCTTTAAAGCAATTCTCAAAATTATTTCTTTAGATCGGTTTGCATTAGGCACATTTTCTTAACGGATGCCTCAAAGAAATTGTATGCAAAGTTGTAGAATAGTTTAGCGTTTTTTTTTAATGAAGTTGCAAATTGTGTACATTTTATTTTGTAAGCTAACAATCAAAAATCTTGCTTTCATGCTTTTGCATGCATTCACATTTAATGAGGGAACATTTTGGGCAGATTAAAAATAGCCTACAATAGTTAAATTTTGCAAATATCTGTGCGTATTTGTATATTGAATCCACTGTCGATAATGCAAGCTGAAGTTGCAGTTAACTTCCTTTCTTACGAACACTTGCTCAGATTGTAAATTATTTGCATTAATGAATTACATATGTTATTGTGAATTACTTTTACATACATATACAAATCTTGTATTAGTGGTGGACAATCATCTTTCCCACAGCAATACTCTGGGACTGTAAACTCGTAGCCAAGGGTTTGTGCCGCATGAGGTTGGGCTTAGCCTATTTGTCCATTGACAAAAATAAATATGAAAACTTGTTGTTCTTGACGCCAACAGTATGTTTGGTTTTGGGAATTCCACATCCCTGGTTTCTAAAGTGAAACAGTGCGTAAATAACCCCGGTTTTAGTTGCTCAGAGGACTTCATAGATTCCAAGGGAGTACTATGCTGGTAAACTCTACACCCTGCAAACACTGACAATCACTGGCCTATGAGGAGATTAGAGGGTGTGAATAACACCCAAAATTGACAGAAATACAAATGCAGGTTTGTGAGTTTTCTTTTATGAAATGTTAAGTAGTTTCTATGTGTTTATATTCCCAATATTAACTTGCACTCGAGCATTTCTAATATTAACCATATTTATCTAGTATGGTCTAGTTTACCAATACATAGAGAATTGTAAAACAAATACATTTGTGATTATGCTTGATTTCTCAGAATTAAGAGGGGATCACACCCAATAAAAATGAATATTGGCACATCTCTGTAAACTAAGACTGTGAGAGAGTTGGCGTGATCGCTCTCTGTGGTGCTAAAGAATAATTAGCTACATAGCCCCAAAGGCTAGGGAAATCTAACTGAGGGACGGCAAAAGTATTTAAACCAACGTTACTAGATTAGTACCACCTGCAAAAGCAGAATACTACAATGAGATGAAGCAATGATTTGTCAGACAGACTTTTTTTTAACCCTATAAAAAGACCCATCTCAAGATATGAGGTTTCAACTTCTTCCAGTGACAGATTATTTCCACAATAAACACTCCGCCGGCTAAAAAGAAAATCTCACAGAAGATAGTTTAACCCCCTTGCACACATGCAGATCAGATTCTGGAAAAATACCTTGGCTAGGAATGTTACCCTCGAGCAAAAACCTGATGAATGAGCAGAAAATTGCCACCAACATGGAAACAACTTATACACAGTAAAGTATATTTATGAGTGCAATCTGATCTCTGAAATAAACAAAGGAGAACTGTGTGACATTCAAATGACAACAGTAAGTGGTGCAAGAAAGAAGCTAAATACAAAGAAATGTTGGATCTTTCCGGATTTTACTTAATTATCTTCTATGTACATGAAGTTGCAGAAATAATTTACTTCACAACTTTAGTTGAGATATCTATTACAAGAAGCAACTATTCTAGGATTCCAATACAGGAAAATCAAAATCTTGTAGATTAAAACAAATGTTGCGTTGGCCAAAAGAAATTATACATTGGAACTAGAAATGTGTTCTGCCTCGTGGATCATAGGCAGGTGGCAGAGAGGGAGGATAGTTTACAGACTGCACAAGAATAAGGCCAATTTTTCCAATAAGCACATGGGATAACTCTCTGGAATTCTAAGATTGATTTGATTACACATCGACTCCATATTTTACTGCAAAAATGACAAAATGTAATATAAATGCTCAATGTTCACAATCTCCGTTAATCCTACAACCGGACACTGGGTGTAGGATATGACCTATTTTCTTTTACAGTTTCTGTTTGTCACATCAGTGGCCTTAATATATGTTATTTAGCTCTTTCAAAAAGACTGCTGTAGCTGCACATTGCAATGCATTTAAATTTGGAGAATGGCTAGTATATTTCTATGGGCCTTGTAAATTGTATATAATTGCTTTTACAATTTAAACTTTAAGACAGATTTACAAGAAATGCAGATATTTTGCTGACATACATTTTCAAATCGGCGGGTGGAGGGTGGGAAGGGAGACCACTAACACATGCAATGTATTGCAGGGCAATAAAGTCATATCCACCGCACATAAGTGCCACTACACTGCAAGGTAAGTATACAAATATTACTCCGCATTTCACTTGTATGCATCTTCCAAGGTAGGATAGGTGGGGGAAAGAGTAACAATTATGTAATTTCTTACAATACTATGGCATAATAGTACAGTAGATACAAAACTCTGGATCGATTTTGTTAGCCTCAATAAACTGACAAAATGCCTTTCAAAAAGCTTCAAAATCAATTTTGCTCAAATCATTCTGTGAAAATCTAAAACATTTCTTCAGAGATCTTTCCAATTAAAACTACTTTTGTCTTACACACTGCAATGAAAAATAGATTACCAGTATGTTAAAAATGCAAGCGAAACTTCCGCAATTCTCACAAATCTAAAGTTAAAAAAAGAGCATTGGCAAAGCTAATGTGAAGGGCTGGCATGTAAAACAGACAATAGGTGGCACTATTATTTCAAGTGTGCAAAATTGTGAAGCCAAAACTGACCGTTTCTGCTTGATGGGGGATACGTGAGAATCCACAATATGGGGTAACTCTGGCAGTATGGAACACATTAGAGTTGCCAACAGACTAGCTATAGCGGTCTATGGCCAGATGCTAAAATAGAGAAACATAGAGGTGAGATACCAAACTGCTTGCGCCTGCCCCATTTTGGCCCAGACCTACAACTGTCTACCACATGAAGCCACAGGTTCACCAATCGCTACGACCAGTGCTGCCACACATTTCGTCTAGTACAACGGTTGCAACCCCACCTCAATTAAGTTCTATCAGAGGTGTACAAAAAGACAAATATTTCAAACAGCGTCCTTGAATATGGACCTTGCTGCCGGATAGATGTTTGAAAGGGTTGAACTATACTGCATAAAGAATTGCAGACAATAAGTACGCTGTTAACAAAGCTTCCATTTTAAATCAATGGTAAGCAAAAATTGGAAGACGCTGAATATTTCCAAACACAATCGATCAATAACATGTTTTTAACTGAAGTTTTGACAGATTAGCTTATTTCAAGATTATTATTTTGCTTAGTACATGACCTTGTTTAAATTTTTTCACAGTTGAGCTCCAGTCAAACTAATCGGAACCCTAATGCACAACGAGTAAAGTCACTGGTTAGCTTCCCCATTTACCAGTATACTAATTGGTTTTACATTTAAAAGAACAACATATTTCATAAATCACAGCATTTCTGATAGAGATATTGTGCTGCACGGTAAGGTACATGAATCGCTACATAAAAAGTAGTTGCATTCTACCACAAGAGATCCCTGGCATAAATACTGAGTTGAGTATCAATTTAGGAGATTTAATGGAGTGAAAATTGCAAGTGACCTTCTCGCAGAAATCAGAGAAAGCTTGGTCTTCTAAATGAAAACATGCTAAAATCAAGTGCTGAGGATTCTGTTCAAATCTCATTTTGGTATTGCCGATGTTTTGAAGGATGCACATTTTAGGAGGAACATATCAACTGTGAAGCTGAAAAGTAGTTGATTCTTGGGACCATCAAGGACGGAGGCTGTGGAAGTCAGGACAATACAGGAAGATTTGGGATACCCAAATACTGATGAGTGAGTCGCCACCTATTCATGGGTGTTCACATGACTACGAGCAGATCCAATGCGGGGCAGCATGAGCTGGTTTTACAGTAGCCTGGGGAGCTATTACAATCCGTAACACGGCTGGATCCTCCACTTGTCCATAAGAGGCAGAACTCACTACTGCTCATGGACGTAGCCTCTTAAGCAATGTGCATCCTGAGTGAAAGCCTTCAACATCACAAGTTAGTAGTCCTGAGACTGGCCCTCTTCTCTCGGCTGAAGGTTGGCCCGAAGTTTGTACATGTGGTTTAAAGAATCTGTAAAGAATGTCCCAATGGTGTTAATTTCCATCAACGTCAGGTTATCCAACTAAAAGGAGATACAAATAAAGCGCATTAGACTTGATGGACCACTGCTGGACTTTAACAAGTCAAACAACACAGTGTGCATAATTTCAGTCTGTCCATCCACACTGAACTACTGACGAATGCATCAGACACCAACAAGAATATTTCCATTTTCCAATCCGGTGGCACCTAATCAAAGTGTTATGCTGTTTAGTCAGGTACAACAGACAGGAACAATGCAGTAGAGTTTTTCTGTAACTAATACAGTCTCAAAATTAAATAAGTTTTAGCTTGCCACTCACTGTTAAGTTGAGGGAGGCAAGTCAGATTTGACGCAAACAGTGACTGAGCTGCCACAAAGTCTAATCATTCTAGCGTCTATTAGATGAACTGGTTTCTGTAAAGTCTACCAGGCTTAACAGCAATGCTTGTGTCTGCAACATATATGTAATAAGTAAAAAAATACAAAATGACTAGAATCCAATGGAAATATTCAAAGGTGATAGAAAACACAAATTGGAAATGCTTAATAAAAAATAATAATTTTAAAAAGCGGAGGGCACTGTCAGAAAAACAAAATCAAAGAAAGACGTGCTGGATGCTTTTCTCAGAAATGCCTGACCTGCCTCCCTCCAGGACAGCAGGGTCTCTACACTCCCCATGGGAAATAATTTTCACAAGGGCTGGCTCAAAACATGCCCAGTTGCTACCAGACTATTGCTTCCCTTGTAGGCAGATGCAGATTCCTGTGCACTCAAGACCTTCTGTACTCTCGAGCTGCAGAAGATAAATTCTAATTCAAAATGCAAACAGACTCCAAGAAACTGTGCCTGGACCCCCTGGCCTAGTTGTCCAGAGTTCAAAAGTCAAAAACTGGGGGAACGTGGCACAAAGAAGAATTTCTTGCACAGGAACTCAGGAATCATTGTATTCCAAATTTCTAATAACGGTTTGCTCCGAAACAGCAAAGCAAAATCACTGCCTCCCCAGCAGAAAATATTCGGTCTAACTACATTGAATCCTATGTACATTCGGTGATTTGAATTTCGGTCTCAGGAGATGGGAATCGACTTAGGCAACCTCTTCCCATCTCCTCCAG
This sequence comes from Lissotriton vulgaris, assembly GCF_964263255.1. Taxonomy (NCBI): domain Eukaryota; kingdom Metazoa; phylum Chordata; class Amphibia; order Caudata; family Salamandridae; genus Lissotriton; species Lissotriton vulgaris. Next base: position 676,687,287 of record NC_141700.1, on the reverse strand, counting down.
AATATTGCAGACTAGTAACCTTATAATCTACAACAGAGGTTCTAAACCGGAGGTCCAGAGACCTGGGGGTGTCCACAAAGTCTACTCAGGGGTGTCAGCAATAGCTTAGAAAATTCATTAATATTAACAGATTAATAAAGAGTATATTAATAAAGGATAAAAAGGTACAATTTAAATTTTTAAAACGTTCTGTTAAGGAATTTGAAATTGGAGGCTAAAAATTAAATGTGTCAGATTGATTTGTGGAGGAGTGCAAATGCATCAAACAGAATACAGTATGGACAATAAGTGGCTTCAAATGAATTTAGAAAAGCCACAAACCTCCTATAAAAAAAATCTGATTTTTGTTTATATTTAATTGCTAATTTCTGTATTAGTAGTGTATTGTTTTGCAGGTCAAATCATTGAAAATGCTTAGGCCCGGATCCCCAGCTTCCAGTAATGACTCAGTGGGGGTCCCTAGATAACAATAATGATTTAGTGGAGGTTCACAGGTTCCACTAATGATTAAGTGAGAGTCCACAGAAGTCAAAAAGGCCAAGTACCAGTAGTATAAAGCATCACTTACATTTTTGAGAATCAAATATTCAAATGTACTGCAGCTAAGAAAACTGCCAGGAGAGCAGGGGCACAGGTTCGGCTATATCCCTTCTAGTACCACGTCACCCGCTATCTACAGCATGCTAGATCAGCTGTGAGAAAGCAGTAAACCTGTGTGCACCTATATCACTCTTTCCCAGTTCTATATAGAACCCCTATCTTCTCTTCCACTCCTATGGACAGACGAGTAGGTTAACACAAAAATAGCTAAATCAAATACATCTTTTTAGGAATAGGTACTTTTTATCAACACACTCACCTGTGGGCTAGTTGGGAGGGCAGCATAATCCACAGTTCTTCAACACAATTATCCAACAGACATCCATAGATCTCAGACACCTTATTTTGGGGAGTTCTTGGCCCTAAGCTAATCAACACAGGACCTAATGTACCTTGGATGTGGCTCTGTCCTCTTGTTTCCTCATGCATCACAGATAATGGTTATATTTAGTAGAAAACTAGTTACTGAAGCAAACAGCATGTGACAGAATATGTTAAATCAATAACTGACAAGTACATGTACAATAACAAAAGCATTTATTGACAGGCAAGTAGAAAACTCCACCTATTAAAACATGTTACTGCCCCATTTGCAATCAACCCCCTTAAACAATAACAAAACAGGGACACAAAGGCCCTTAAGAGTAGATGCAGCATCGAGACTGAGCTTGTAAAACTTAAACTACTGTTAGTGACAATCATTTCCCAACCTCCCCTACCACTCCCACAAAGAAGACCCCCAAACCCGCAATCTAGGTCATCAGATTGTCCTGAAAGTCTCTCGCAGACCCTTTTTCGCGAACATAAATGCTTTCCCTTGATGGTCTATACTGGACTGCACCAGGAAGTTTATCCCCCGCCAGATGCTATCAAACCACTCCCTACCATCTCCTTCTGTGGGGGCTAATTACAAGTGCCCCACTGAATTGTGATCCATGCGCAAAAACTTGTCTGCACAGGGATCACAATTACAAGCGGTCTGATGTTTATTGTGCCCGATATGGTACCTGGTGCAATAATGATCGTACCTTTTGTCAAATTTCAGCAAGCCACATTTGTTGGAATTTAACAAGGGTAAAAGGCTCGGTATTTAACAGGACATGCAGATTTTTGTGCACCAAGCACCAACATCTGTATGATATTAACCAAAACGTCTTAAAGGCCGTACAGACGATCATTTTTGAATCCGACAAATTATGAACAACTTGGTGTCACATTTGCATCAGATGCGGTAATGAATGCCCAGCCACTCCTAATCAAGCCCTGTGGCTCTAGAGGTGTGCACTTCCAGCCTAGTCTTAAGATCGAGGTGGGGAAGCCCCGGTCTACAACTAGTTCTATGCTCCGATCTTAGATTTCTATTTTTAATAGCTTACCTCAGAATTTTTCCATCCATTCTACAGATTTTATGTAGACATTCACAGTGCCACTCACAGCTGTACTGTCTATGAGTCCTGGGAAGATTATAAATGCATTCTCCATCAGCAATTGTATGTTCCTAGATACACTCATTCCATTTTTGATGTCGGTACTCAGCATTTTCCTGCTTCTGCCCTCTCATTCTACAAGCAATGCTCTTTAATTTCCCTTCCTCTACCTTCACAGCAATTTCAATATTTATTTACTACTCCGCCAAAGCTGTCTGCGGCATATTGAACAAACTATGGTCCTTTCTCCAATTTAAAGTCCTAAGACACTAACTACAGACTCTTTTTACAGGAACCCCCACCCTATGATTACAAAAGTCATTATTCCGTTTCCTTCTCTCCAGCTGGGCAGTAGAGGACAGAAATAGTCAGGGAGAGTTAGGTGTATCCTATGTGATCACAGATTATCAAAGCCGAAAGTGAGCTTCCCAAGGAATTTGCTTTCACTTTGGATGCTGTTCTTTTGAGATCCAACATCAAATTGGGTCCGGATGACGGGCAACTGCACTTGGTAGTTATGAAACACTTTTCATTCACCTGTAATCAAACGTTTGCTTTCTTCTATTCACTCAGGGCCTCAGGCGCCATGCTGATCCTACCATAGTTTCATGTCAAGAAGTGGGACACAGCTTTCCCTATTGCTTAATTGTCTCTTGGACCACTCCAGACTTTCACTACCAAAGCCGGCCCCCCCAGGGGACTGCCAACACAGACACTGATTCCTTTAATGGTGAAGGCTTGCAATTTCCAGATCAGTTGGGGACAACGCCACTCTGGCTGAGGGACGGCACCTCCAGTGTATGATGGGTTGCATCACAGGAGTGCGGAAAAGACGCAGTCATCTTGGTCTCCAGTCAACCCTACTCCCTGTTTTTCGATGCTAGTGACGGAACGGTTCCGTCACGAGCGCCGGTTGGGCTGTGCTTATGACACAACCGTTCCGACAAGACCATATTTTAGAACCTTCAGCACAGCGCGAAAATTTGCGCCGCGCTGAAGGTGTTAAGCCAAAGATGTCTAATTTATTTAATTATTTTAGAGTTGCTCTGCCTATATACAGTTTCCTGTACTATGACCTTTCAGAAGAGTGACTACTGGGACACTCCATTATCTTCTCCCATACAGTGTTCCAACATACCTTGGCATGGGCTTCCTGTTCCTTGACAAAGCTGTCCGCAGACAACCGAAGCTTTGCGATCCGTGTGTCCCAGGTGTCCTTGATGAGGGTCCGAATTTCATCTGCTTTTGGGATATTGTCAGAGGCGCTGAAATGATAAATAATCCAACAGCCTTTTTTAAGCATGAGATATTTTTACTTGAACAATTCTATCCCTAAAGTCTTAACGAGAACAAGTTTTCCAGCTGCTCCTCACTAAGTACATTGGTTAACACTCAGCAATTACCATGATTTCATGTCACACAAGGAAGACAATGTGGTGGAGGCAGAGTTCCTCAATGATTCTTCTTACCATTGCAGCAGCACAGTCTTAAGACACAGGTCTTCTTAATTGCATTTTTCAGCCAAGGACTTTATAGCCAAAAAATACACTCTTCAAAATACAAAAACTTGGGAGTCTGATTTGTCACACTCTGAAGGACCATTGTAAAGATCCTCATTAGCAAATTATCTATTAACCCTTTGGTTAGACCGGTCAGCCTAACGGTGGTCTTTCCCCAAACCTTTTGCCTTCACCACTCCTACTTTTGATGATCTTGTTCTTGTCCATAGGACTCTGTGCACGTTACCACTGCTAAAATGATTGTGCTTTATACCCTAATCATGGTAGAATGGGCTTATGCCCAATTGTCACACTAAATTTAAAGTGGTACTCCACGTACCCAGGGCCGTAGGGTGCAATGCATTTAAAAGGTTGGACATATAAAACTTAACGTACTTGTTTTGGTAGTGGAAACATTCATTTTTCACTACTGCAAGGCCTACCTCTGCCATAGGGTGACATTGGGTTAACTTATTCCATTTAATAATTGATAACTTTCAATTGGGAACAGATAGGAATGCCGAGTTTTGCGTCTAAAGAATTGTAATTTGAAGGCTTTTTGAGTGATAAAGCCAGATTTTACGTCACAATTCTGAAAATGCCACTTTTATAAAGTTGTGGAGGAAGCTGGCTCTGTATATACTATACCAAAAAGAGGTATAGTGTGCACAGAGTCCAGTGAGTCCCCAAACGTCTCTCCGAGGATAAAGCAGATAATACCTTCCTCTCAATTTAGTTACTAGCTGGGCTGAGCAGTTAGGGTAGTGTGAATGCATTTGTTACTAATACCCCTACAAGGCAGGAAAACACACTCAATGACTAACCCTGCCAATGGTTGTAAAAAATATAACTTTAGTTACTTTTATTTTAGGAACCAAGTTGAAGTCAGTTACAGGTAAGAAGCCTTTTCAAATTCTTATTGGCAAATGGTTTGTATAGCATTTAATAATACTTTGCATGTACATGAAAAACTTTTCAATGTGCAAAAGGATACTCTGTATTCAGGATCAACACTTGGTACAATGTAGTGAGAGATCAATGCATTCCTATGGGAGGTAAGTAACTTACAGTTAAGTAAACAGTTGAGGGTTCAGTCTCCTTGGGTTTTGGTTAACACTGGGTAAGGGTCGGACCAGGGTAGGTACAGCACCACCAGCAGCACAGAGGCAGATGGTTGCAGAGGTCACTGGGCCCAATGTTATCCTATGGAGGCTGGGGGCACCTCCAAGAGGCACTGGTTGCAGGTAAGTACCTGTGGATCAGGGACATAGGCCCTGGTGGTTGAGGTCAGCAATGGAGGGACCACCAAGGAGCATGGATACTGCACTACCAGCGGCACGGGGCGGCCAGGTGCAGAGTGCAAAGGAGGCATCAAGTGTTCTGTAGAAACCAATAGAGAAAGTTGGTTGAAGAAAAAGGCATCAGGCTGGTTCCAGAAGACTGGCCGAAGGAATCCCACCACTGGAGAGGTACGTTGGATTGTCAGGGAATGCCAGGAGACCATCAGTTGAGGACCTCAAGGCCTGTGGGCTGCGGGTGCAGGGGTGTCTTTAGGCGCTGCTTTTTTCTCTCTCAGGTCAGGGTTGGGGGGGGGACGCTGCAGGAGTTGTGGAGAAGTTCAGGAGAGTTTGCCAATGCTAGTTCCCAGGTCAGGATCGCTGTGGGTTGGAGGCACTTCACTGGATAGGTGGGCGACTTGGACCGTGGGCGTCCGGTGCAGAGAGGTGCAAGATGTCGCAGATCCGCCTGGATCCGGAGTCCTTAGGTTAGTTCTTGGCTGGACAAATCCGGTGTCCACTGGAGACAACAGTGTGGAATGTAGAGCAGGTCACCGAGTTTCTTGGAGATTGCTGGCTACAGGACATGCTGGTTTCTGCAAGCAGGGTCGCTGGGGGATGAGACAGGCTAGAAGTCAGTCATCATCGTCTTCTGGACTGCTGCATGGCTCTTTGGTCCTTCTTCGTAGGTCATCGATTCTGAGGAGAAATATTCATGTTGGTCCTTAAATACTAAATGTAAGGGTGTTACTGGGTTTGAAGGGCAGTAGCTTGATGGCTACTGTCCCTTAGGATGACTACATCCTTTAGGTGCCCCCTCCCTCAGGGGTGAGGGGCACATCCCTATTCGTATTGGACTCAATGCTCCTAATCAAGATAGAGAATTTTCTGGCGCAGGGTTCACCTCAGCTCCTGGCCACCACTGGGTGTGCCAAGCTAAGGTGGACACTTCAATTCTGTTTACAAATTTTCCCACCTGCCCTGTTTACAAAAGTGGGGCCAGGGCGGGAATCTCCACTTTTTTGAAGGTGCCCAATCAGCAAGACACCGGTAGGAGCCTTTGAGGCTCACCACCAAGTGTTGCTGTTCTTACCAGGGGGAGGTTTGAAGCATCTTCACCCAGAGCAGGCTTGGTTTCTGATCTCCGAGAACACAAAGGCTCTCACCCAATGAGGTCAGAGACCTGTCTGGTGGTGGCTGGAAGACAGTGGTCATTTTTCAGGGGCATCTCCAAGATGCCCTCTGAGCGCATTTTATAACTAATCTAACAGTGTGGAGTTATTATGCGGAGATGAGAGATTTAGTACCAAACTTCCCAGCTTTCAGTAAAGCCATCATGGAGCTTATTTATTTATTTATAAAGTTTTATATAGCGCGAACTTGATCCAGAAGGATATCAGAGCGCTTTACAATTTGAGACAAAGGTAACAAATCAGAACATTAGTGAAGCCTGCACAAAGAACATGACTTATTTGTCCTTCACTGAAAATATATTTTTACCTGTGGTAAGAACTTGGGACATATTAGGGAATTACATTATAGTCTGGGATTGAAGGAACAAAACTAAACACATCTATTGGTAGTAAGAAATAAACTGATAAGAATCCATATTGAACAATAAAACCACTAACCTGTAACTGAAGAACAGCCCTTTGCTCTGGGATGTGTGCCCATTTGCCCTTTATGTTGCTCTTTTGCCCAGGTCTATTGTGGTGTCCTGTGATCTATGCACAGATGTTACGGCTTTCCCACTTGCTACCACTTTAGTGAACAGCGTTTGCCTGGAAGACTTCTGTTAGGCCATGATGCATATGGAATGTGCTATGGAAACAGGTCCCTACGCTAGACTCACTTTTGAGAAGGTATGCAGAGAGCTCCACTCAGCCCGTAGTTGGGGCAAGTGATTGGAGTCTACCGGTATGTGGCAGCAGGGCAATTACACTTACACGGCCAAAGGAGAGGAGATGGTGCTTCACAAAGTATCGGCTATGTTTGGTCTGTATTCTGGGCATTGGTTTGTGGAGTGAAGTTAAAGAGTACAAGGCTGAGGTTTTGAAACCCTCATGCAGATATTTTGCCTACCCTGTTGTAGCGTCATGTGGTGGGTGGTTTGCTGCTTCAGAGCACGGACTGCGTACTATGAAGCCGGAGTTCATAATGACAAACTCGCAGCTCACGTACTCAATATAGCTTTATTGCACTTACAATGTCTGGTAATGGCACAACCACTATGGGGGCATAGCGCTCATGCATGTATGCCCTCACCTGTGGTATGGTGCACTCTATCTTAGGGCTTTGAAGCCTGCTAGAGGGGAGACTTGCCTATGCTACAGGCAGTGGTTGTGGGCATGGCACACATAGGTGTGTGCCATGTTGAATCTTTGGTTTTGTCTGCACCAAAACAAGCAGCCTGCAATGGTAGTGTGTGGCCGTTAAGGTGAAGGGTCTCTGTGGATGGCACAATACATGCTGTAGCCCTCAGAGGCCCTCTCGCAAGGCCCTTGGTAGCTGGGGCACCTTTTATAAGGGACTTACATGTGGCCCAGAAGTGTGCCAATTGTGGAAACAAAGGTACATTTGTGGGAAAGAACACAGGTGCTGGGGCCTGGTTACCAGCATCCAAGCACACACTCAGTCAAGTTAGCACCAGGTATCTGACAAAAAGTTAGGGGGTAGCAATGCAAAAAGGGGCACTTTCCTACAAGTTGGCATTTTCTTATCCTAGCCATTTGGTACCTGCAGCTTGTCCCTATTTCACAAGACTAGGTGCAGCTGGCAGTTGGTCTTTGTATATTGCTCCCAGACAGTAAGGCCAAAAAAGACTTCAAAGTGGGCATGAGGTATAAATAATGGCCCCTCAGACCGAGCTCTTCAGTACACAACTGGAGCTGTGTAAGACTTAGAATAAGGACTGATGTGCTGCAAGAAAAAACAAACAGTCCAAATATCACCTTATTTCCTGGAAGAACACCCGCCTTTACAGTGAACCTAAGGTGCCTGAGCACGTGTGCTGGTGGTCCCCCAATGCTACATTACCTTTCCGCTGAAACTGGCTCGCAAGATACCCCTGGCAGGACATCTCAGGCAGGACAAAACCTTTGCCAGGCTGGTCACCCACTTCTATTGGCCCGGAATGAAGACCGCTTCAGGTACTTTCTGTAGGACTTGTTTCACCTGCCATGCTATCCGGCACCCAGAAGCCATCCCTCAAAGGACCGTGGCTCCACCTTCAGTGACTAGGGCCCTGATGGGGATTTTTACCCGAGGAAATGGTGTCCGACAGGGGCACCAACTTCATGTCCGTGTACATATAAATCATGTTGGAAGAATGTGAGGTAACCTACAAGTTCTGCTCACCTTACCATCCCCAGACTAATAGCTTGTTGAAAGGTTCAACAAGACTCAAGGCGCATGATTATGAGCCTGCCTGAGCCCAGGAAGTGGGACTTCGTCTTGCAATGCCAGCTATTTGCATACAGCGAGCTCCACGGAAGGGAGTAGTGTTTAGCTCATTTGAACTCCCCTATGGTCACCCTGTATGGGGACCTCTCAGTTTGCTGAAGGAGGAGTGGGAACAAGCCCCAAAGAAGCTCCCTCAGGATGTGGTTAGCTACATGTTATCCCTCAGCAGCCAAATGCAAATGTTCTGGAAGAAGGCTTCCAAGAACTTAGAATCTAGCCAGGAGGTATTGAAACACTGGTATGCCCAGAAGGCCACTCCAGAAGGAGTGGTTGATGAAGCCAGTTGAGCCCAGGAACTTCCAAGATTGTTGGACAGGGCCCTATGAGGAGACAGAGTTAGGGGGACCCTCTGAAACCCACTAAGGGTTCTCCATATCAATCGCCTCATCCTGGACGCAGAATCTCGCAACGATCTGCAACCGGGATTTAAGGTACTCTTGTTCAGCAGACCCAAATGGGTCCCTATATCTGGCCCGCACTACATCACAGTCGGCCTTAACTTGTGATTTTGTACTGGTCCAGTGTGACCAGATAACCACAGTTGGCGCTTGTATTTTGTGGTGCTATTTTCATTTGAATCTTTAAAATTGCATAGCTCTGGTTCTACTGATTAGATTTTTGTCATTCAGGTATTAAAGTATTTATTAGCTTTTACTCCATTTTTCTATATTTGTATGGGATTTTTCTAGTGTTGTTTCACTTTATTGCTGTGTGAACTGCTGCATAAATACTTTACACATTGCCTCCAAGTAAAGCCTGACTGCTCCGTGCCAAGCTACCAGAGAGTTAAGCACAGGGTATTTAGGGGCTTGCTTGTGACTTCACTGGGACACGGATTGTGGTTGCTGCTTCAGCAGGGTTTCAGCCCCCTCAACCAGTAACCCAATTACTTATACCATTCATTATTGATACCATTTGTGGGCCATTAATGCAAGATTACCTCATTGGTTTAGAATTTAAACATCAGCAGCGTATCTGAAAGCAACAATGCTTTTTTGAGTAAGGAAGAACAAGTTACAGAGATCTCTCAGACCAACATTCTGTGGCTTTGAACTATGTGTCAAATACCACACACATTGCTAGTCAGCGCCTACAGATTTTTTGGCACCCAGGACATTTTACAAAGGTTTACAAATCAAAATATATTGAAGACAAAACAATGGCTATCCTACTCACTGGTTTAGCAGTAGCTGGGTAAGTTCCATGTAGTAGGGGCTTGGCATTGGGGTAAATGTGTCCTCCCGCCGCTCTTGATCTCGGATTTCTTCCAGTTTATCTATAAGACAAGAAAAAGGAGAATCAGAAACTGCACAATTTGGTCAGACTCAAATTCATCAATTGCAAAGTACTCACACTTGTCTATTGCAAAGCAGTGAAAATATTAGTTTGCATTAATGCAAACACCAGGTGATAGGATAATGAGACGAAAAATAAGGTCAAAGTTCATTACGCAGGGCAGAATGTGTCATGCAACCAACCGTGCACTGCCATTATAATTTTAAAGAACCGTGAAAAACAGGTGAGTAGAATAAAGGCACATCTGAAACGTACACATAAAAATCCACAACAATTCATTTAAACTGTAATGTATGTATACCAACTACAGGTACTGAAACCTATTTAGCATCAGATCGTACCTCTGGCTACACGCCAGAGGTACGATCTATGTACCGCGCTGCTTGGTTTTAGATGCTTTTTTTTTTTTTTTTAGGAAAATATGTGTCAGTAATTCCACAGGGGGTATGATTTTGGATGCCCGCACTGTGTTGTGTTGATTTTTAAGAAACTGCACCGACCGTTGTAATTACTTGCGCCTGCCTCACACTCCCCGTTCCACCCCGAGCTTTTCTCGTGGTTGTGGAGGGAGCTTCTTACTATCACTTGCTCTGCCCTGGCTCATACTTCCGGCGGAAGGGGGGGGAGCGGTCTAGTTGCTATCACGCTCTTTCCCTTCATAACGCAGGGCTTCACTCGCGCAGCGGTCTACACGCCAGAGGTACGATCTATGTACCGTGCTGCTTGGTTTTAGATGCTGCTTTGTTTTTAGGAAAATGCGTGTCAGTAATTTCACAGGGGGTATGATTTTGGATGCCCGCACTGTGCTGTGTTGATTTTTAAGAAACTGCACCGACCGTTGCAATTACTTGCGCCTGCCTCACACTCCCCGTTCCACCTCGAGCTTTTCTCGTGGTTGTGGAGGGAGCTTCTTACTATCACTTGCTCTGCTTTGGCTCATACTTCCGGCGGAAGGGGGGGGAGCGGTCTAGTTGCTATCACGCTCCTTCCCTTCATAACACAGGGCTTCACTCGCGCAGCGGTCTACACGCCAGAGGTACGATCTATGCACCGCGCTGCTTGGTTTTAGATGCTGCTTTGTTTTTAGGAAAATATGTGTCAGTAATTTCACAGGGGGTATGATTTTGGATGCCAGCACTGTGCTGTGTTGATTTTTAAGAAACTGCACCGACTGTTGTAATTACTTGCGCCTGCCTCACACTCCCCGTTCCACCCCGAGCTTTTCTCGTGGTTGTGGGGGGAGCTTCTTACTATCACTTGCTCTGCCTTGGCTCATACTTCCGGCGGAAGGGGGGGAGCGGTCTAGTTGCCATCACGCTCCTTCCCTTCATTACCGATGTGTTGGGCGGCGCGCAGCGGGCGCGTTGATGGCGCGCCGAAGGCAAGCCCGTCTGCGCCCGTACGTCGCCTCTCGCCAGGACCCCTGGCCAGTGTCAGCCCGGTCCTCTATGTTATGGTAGAGATAAACTCTTGAGTCTCAACACTGGCCTAGCTCCTTGCACAGCCAATCATCCGACTCTAGGGGCTCTTCATGGAACTGCCCTGCTTGTGGGATCTTTACCATCCCCACCCCTACCCTCCCTGCATGCGTTCGCCGAACTCAGCCTCAGATTCAGCTGAAATTGCTACAGCTCAACGTCAGATCTTTGGCGAAACATCACGCCGAAATATTCGATCTAATTTCGGAAGAGCGCCCAGATATATTTTTTATGTGAAACCTGGCTAAAAGAAGACTTGGTAGCAACGGAAAACCTGGCCCTACCCCTTGGATACTCCATAAGTACTCTAAATAGGGACTCCAGAGGAGGGGGCATAGCGGTCATCTATAAATCTCACTATGCCTGTCTATTTAACAAAGTTCAGGTGGCAGACTGTGAAGCGGCGCGCTTTCAGGTAGCGGTGAGCCCACAGTATTCCTTATCAGGTTTAATGATGTATCGTCCCCCTGGCTCATCCACTAAGTTTAAGGAAGCACTCCCTGAGGTCGTTAGCGAGCTTGCCACAGGATCTGCAAATTTTAGTATTTGTGGAGACTTCAATCTCCATCTGGACAATACCCAGGACAATGCCACCTTCATAGCAGATCTAGCTGCACTCCAGCTGGATCAATTAGTTATTGGATCCACTCACTTAGCTGGACATCTGCTCGACCCCCTATTTTCCAATCTTCAGTCAGTAACCATGGAACGTCCCATACCCATGGGCTGGACTGACCACTTTCTGGTCAAATGGTTTGTCCCGCTTACTGAACCCCCAAACGATGGCACCCCTAGATCGGTCTTCAAACGCCCCTGGCACAATTTGAAGCTTGATGACTTTCACCAATATCTTAGTGCCAATCCTCTCGATAATGGTCTAGATTACGACCAGTTTTGCGATTGAATTTTGAAAGGTCTAGATGCCCTAATTCCAGCTAAATGGGTTAAAAGTCGGACCTTCACCACCAATCCTTGGTATAACAACTCTTTAACCATCTTGCGTAAAGCCTGTAAACAGGCTGAACGCGATTGGAGGAAAGATTACGCACCGGAGAAAAAAGGGCACTATTTGGCGAAAATCAAACTCTATCACAGAGCAACTTGTAAAACACGCGCAGCCTTTTACGCCATGGAAATTAGCTCCAGCCCTAACCCCACCAAATGCATCTTCAAAATTCTCAAAGATCTTAGGACCAGGAAAGTTAATACTCCGGTTGTCCCATCCAAGTTTTTGTGTGATGAATTGGCGACCTTTTTTGTTAATAAAGTGCGCAACATCTACTTATCATTTCCTGATCCCTGCGCCGTGCCGGTCTGTGGTACACCTAGGGCGGAACCCAGGGTCTCCTTACTATCTATCCCGTCCCGATCAGAAAATGAATTTAACCGGCTCAGTGGGAAAATGAGGTCGGGTTCTCCTCTGGACTCCTTCTGGACCCCTTGCGGCCATCACAGTTTATGGAATCCCTTTCCATCTTCAGGGAGCCCCTCTGTAACATAATCAATTGCTCCCTTTCATCTGGGACCGTCCCGGCGTCTTGGAAGCATGCCTGGGTGTCCCCTATTCAGAACAAGCATTTGCAATGCAATAGGTCTCCAGCTTTGAGATATTGACCTATGGGCATTGTAAGTGACAATGCCATTTATTTATCTGTATAAAAAACACCTGCAATAGCAAAATGCATTGTCATTTGCAATACTAATAGGTCAAAGTTTATAAAAATGCAAGATCTATTGCATTGCAAATGATAGTTTAAAAGCGATCCCTGCTGCGTGTGCTTTCACATTAATAGAGGTCACGCCCCTTTCTTTAGACGAGCAGTGTCTAAAGAAAGGTCTGCGGCACCTATTAAAGTGAAAGCGCGGTCTGAGGGGCTTTTACCAAAAATAGCTTTCGTTTGTCAAGTTGACAAATACATTTTTTTTGGTAAAAGCACCCAGGGAAAGCGCGCATGGCACGCTGAATTGAATGTTGCAGGAACGCATGTCGTACCTAAAGTAAGAGAAACTCATTGAAGAAAATAGTGCTTACAGACTAAATATTACCATGTACCAACAGAAATAAAAGGGCCAGTCCTCATGGGAGGTTACATATGAAGACAAGGCGGTACTATTGAGGGACTAACAAGCCAATTTACGAATCAGAAGCCAGCATTTAGGAAGGGAAATGGCACAAGCTAATGACAAATATGGAAGGCGAGAGGGCGGGGCTTCACGTGCATACTCCAATAGAGCAAGCATCTTAGAGCAGAGCATGTGCTGCCCAGGCTCGACCTAAAAAACGGAGTAGTGAAAAAGTGATTCTGTGTATGCAGAGGCAAACACGGAAAAACACACGAGGACAGGAGGAAAGTACAAGCAGCCAAATCTCAGACCCATGTGTCACACGCTGAGTGACCTTTAGCGTTCTATGTGGGTCATTGAGATATGGAGAAAATGTTAACCTGACAACGAAGGGAAAGAGACAGCAGCAAGAATCTGCTTGGCAAATCAAGCAAATGTGCACTAAATCTCACCTTCAGAGCACGTGCATCAATCTCATGAAAATGCATCAGCCCGGCTAGCTCAGTCGGTAGAGCATGAGACTCTTAATCTCAGGGTCGTGGGTTCGAGCCCCACGTTGGGCGTGTAGCATTTTAAATTCATTACTTACATTTTGATAATTATTGCTTTTGATCGCAAGAGCGTTTTTTATTGTTTAGATTTTATATTTCATAATTTTCATATATTTCAATAATATACCCATAGCTCCTATCTTTAATATACCATGGCATCACAAAACGGAGAATCTTAACTATGAGGATTCAGAGGTCGCCGGGCGCATGGAACGCCTGGAGATAAAGCAGAAGAGATTCCAAGTAACCCCTTCAACCCTCGTCACCTCTGCTCGCTGAGTCGCTGAAATGTAACTCTTCGTCTTTAGGGGACCGAAGCGAAATATATTTAAAAAATGCCTTAAACGAAGCATGGAACGTAAACCTTGCTCACTTCTAGGAGAATGGAGGAGGCAAAGTCGATGAAAGGAACGTAAATACATTCAGTAGGAAACGATTTGCTCTTTTAATTGGATAGTGCCTGCACTTCTCTAGTGCTTTTAATAGGAGAGTACAGCATTTCTCAGCACTTTGCTCTAAATTGGACAGTACCAGCACTTTGCAGCACTGCACCAGTTCTTCCAAATGGATAGTACTACCATTCTCAGCATTGCTCCAGTGACTTGAATATGAGAGTACTAGCACACCTCGGTAGCAAACAGGTCGTGCGGGAGAATGAGTACTTATCTGTGCGTTTATATTTACATTAACGCTCGAGTGAGATCTCTCGGTGGGTCACTCCCTTGGGTCCTCTATACGTCTAAGCACGTTTGCGGAGTCATCCCGCATTCACAAAAACCTTCGGGAGTTTATTACTTTTCTTTCTCACATGAGTTCAGTCATCTCAGTAAGAGACGGGGTGCGGGTAAAGAATAATCAGCGAGGTGCTGCGCTGTGCTTTACACACATTGAAACCCGACACGTGGCTTGGAGCTTGGAATTTTCGAAACTCCGAAAGCTACTTTGAGGGGATTATTCCTCGCAGCGAATAACCCTTTTTCAAGAAACAGCAAACCTAGAATGAATATTTAAAAATCGTTTAGCACAACGTTACATTTCAATTCTAAGACAATTCCACTACTTCATAAAATAGTAAATAAATAATCACTCTAAAATTCAGCAAAACAGTTGCTGCATTGGCCGGGAATCGAACCCGGGCCTCCCGCGTGGCAGGCGAGAATTCTACCACTGAACCACCAATGCCACGCTGGAAGCATTGCCCGGAAAGATCAACATATGGTAGACGATGAGAAAAGGGGCCGGTATATTTTGTGTGTCCTTAACTTGAGTCTTTCCATGAGGCTGACAAGAGCACAGGTCGGGTTATTTTAGAGCACCGATACTTCATATGAAGAGAGCAGCTGCAGAGCTCACATGTAGTATAGTATGTAACAGGTTCTATCTGTGACCCACAGATGCTTCGATAGTACACATAAACCTCAGAGACACACAGGAGATGATAAACCATGACCAGTGCAAATGATGAATCATTAGCTGTAGTCAAGGCTAAACCACCCGGGCTGTACCTGAACCTGGCAGAAACAAAGTTGCTGCACAGTACAACCCATGCCGGAAATGATGAAAAGTCACAGAACTGACATCCTAAGGCGATGAAAAGACAACGCTTTCTGTACTGAACAGAGAAAGCATCAAACGCATTAAATATATCCAAATGGGCAAATCAGAATAAAACTCCGCACTTGGAAGAAGAGAAAGTCCAGAGGACTAGCCGAGGTTTAAAGCTCGAGAGGGGCGTCAGGGATGAAATCTAGAACTCACCACTGAGGGAGGGGGAGGCGCGGCCGGTGGTCAGGGCGAGCAATAAATCATGAACTCCTGATATCACCAGCAGAGAAGGACTGAGCGTTTCTCAGCAGGGCTGACGCTTCTCAGAAGGGCCGATGCTTCTCAGCAGGACTGCTGTGCTGTTTAAGATGACATTACAAGCACTTCCTCGGAGCGCTGGGATGCACTTAAACGGACGACCGTCTCTGTCCAGGCTACTAAGAACGGGAAGCATATTTGAGAGATGAATGTTTACCTTTCAAGTTGGACATGTCACTAATTACAGCTTAGCCTGAGCGCATAATCAAGCAACCTCACGGAAAAATAAAATATTCTTACAAAAAACGCATCTTAAAATGAGCAATGTGTTCTGCATTCCATAGAAAGGTTTCTGCGCATATACACACAGTATTTGTACAGGGCATATCTACAGTATGAAACAGTATACTAAAAGCAAAATGTTAATTAAAATATATATATATATATCTTCCGACTGCAGTACGTCATTAGGATGGAATGACTTTTCTTGATAAAAGCTGGCAGTTTCATCAGTTGGATAATGCAGAAGTGTGTTATGAAAAAAATACTATATATATATATATTTCAAATGTGTATTTACCAAAATGTTTCATACCCAACTGCCGAGACATTGCCACCCGCAATGCCGTGACTCGGATTCGAACCGAGGTTGCTGCGGCCACAACACAGAGTACTAACCACTATACAATGACCAGAGCGATTTGGTTCTTAGGTTACCTTCGGTATCTGGCTCTTCTAGACTTGATCTGGTCAAGCCCAGAGTTTCTGAAATGGGGGGTTTTTTTCTGGGCCGGAAACAAGCTTCCGAGGACCGGTTTCTGGCATTCCAGCCGTCTTCAGCCCGGCTTGCTTGAATCCCGTGGCAAAGTGAGCAAGGGACTCCCGTCTGAGCATACCCTGCCACACTTATGGCGGCCAAAAGGGGGGGGGGGGGGGGGGTGGCAGAGTGGGCTAAAGCACGGTGATGGGTTAAATCCAGATCTTTTGACTGGGTGTGAGTGTTTGATTGATTCAGGTGCTCCGTCCATCACCACCTCCTTTTGTACCTCTTTTGGCCGCCATAAGTGTGGCAGGGTATGCTCAGACGGGAGTCCCTTGCTCACTTTGCCACTGGATTCAAGCAAGTCGGGCTGAAGAAGGCTGGAATGCCAGAAACCAGTCCTCGGAAGCTTGTTTCCGGTCCAGGGAAGACATGGCTTGGCAGTTCGGGCTGGACTGTTCCCATGAGGCACAGGGTCAGACTGATTTGCATATAGCCATGTCTGAACTGGGGTGGCAGAGTGGGCTAAAGAACGGTGATGGGTTAAACCCAGATCTTTTGACTGGGTGTGAGTGTTTGATTGATTCAGGTGCTCCGTCCATCACCACCCCCTTTTGTACCGCACACATTCACAGCAAACAGCCAGCAGCAAAAGCGCGCTCACAAGGACAAATCTGACACTGCAAAAGCGCGCGTCCGACTCGTGTCCACATTCAAGTAAGCACAAGAGGTATACTAAACTATACAAGAGGTCTCGAATGCTCGACCTAAAAAGTCCAACTCAGACCCCACTAAACCGGAGAATTTCCGCCCAATCTCCCCCTTGCCTTGGGTAGCAAAAATCGCTGAAGCCCACGTTAACAACGTACTAACTCGGTTTGTGAATGATAATAACATCTTAGATCCCTCACAAAATGGGTTCCGACCGGGCCATAGTACGGAGACTGCTATTCTGGCCACTACTGAGCAACTGCGATCTCTCCTGGTCAAAGGTCAAAGTGCGGCGCTGATTTTGCTTGATCTCAGCGGCGCTGATTTTGCTTGATCTCAGCGCCGCCTTTGATACGGTGTCCCATGAGATTCTACTCTGGAGGCAGGGATCGAAGGCTCAGCATTAGATTGGTTTAGCTCATTCCTGACAAACAGATCTTTTTGAGTATCAGTACCCCCTTACTCCTCTCAGACCCACGCTATTGATCAGGGGTGCCTCAGGGTTCGGCTCTGAGCCCACTGCTCTTTAATTTATACGTCTAGCCTCTAGCTGCGGTCGCCAAGCTGTGGGACCTTACAATAGTCTCATATGCTGACGACACGCAGCTAGTAGTCACCTTGGTGGACGGTTTTTCCCCCTCGGCCTCCAGGTTCAAAAACGGCATGACGGCAGTGGCCGATTGGATGGCGGCCAATCGTCTACAGCTAAATGCCAGGAAAACTGAGGTTCTGTTGGTGGGTAAGAACGTCAACCTAGGGAACGAGCAGTGGTGGCCATCAGCCCTAGGAGCAATTCCATCGCCAAAAAATGTAGTTAAGAACCTTGGGGTCATGATGGTCTCCTCCCTTTCCTTTCTGGCTCACACTAAACAGTTAGCCGCCTCGTGCTTTGGCACTCTGCGAGGTCTGAGACCCATTTTAAAATACTTTGCTCCCTCTGTTCGCCAACTCATTGTACACGCCACCATCCTCTCACGCCTCGATTACTCGAGCTCTCTTCTTCTAGGGGCGAATAAGGCGGAAATACTGAGAATGCAGCGTATTCAAAATGCTGCTGCCAGAGCCCTGGTGGGCTTGCCTCGTTTCTGCTCAGTCTCTAGTACCATTCGTAAGCTACACTGGCTACCCATTGATAAACGCATTCTTTTTAAAACACTTTGTCTTTTGAAATACCGAAGTGCACGAGTCCCGCCCTGTTGGGCAACCTGATCTCCCTTTATGTTCTCTCCCGCCCTCTCCGTTCGGCAGAGTGTCATTTGGCGGTGGTGCCCAGAATTAGGCTCTCCAGGACGGGCGGCGTGCGTTCCGTTACCTTGCCCACAAACTATGGAATTCCCTTCCCGTGCATATCCGCGCCATTGACTCTCTGTCATCCTTCAGGAAGGCTATTAAAACCTTCCTGTTTCCGTTACCTTAGGTTATTTCTCTGCGGTTTCTTTCGTTAGGCTGGTCTACATAGTTGTTGTGTCCTCCCGTGGTCAGCGCCGGGACGCCCCTTTGCTGGGGCAGTTGCACGCTTTACAAAAAGCATAACATAACATAACAATGCTGCAAAATTGCCAGGACCTACATAAATCCATTTCACTGATCTGTGTTTAATCATGCAATGTGTTCTAGATATGAAAGTAAATGAGAAACCTGGAAAAGGCTCAGTTTTGATTTACTGAATCGCCGGGTACAGGGGACACACCAGAATCCAAGTGAGAATGTATTTCTTTACTTAATTCATTAATAGGTCGCACCCACTAGACTCTGCATGTGCAGTCTGCTGCAAGGCATATTGTGTGCTTACCAACAATATACAGGAGTTTGCTTACCATTGGTTGGCTTTCCAGTCACTCACTTGCAAGCTTCTTATTTGTGTCCCATCTTGTCAATCTTGTGTTTGTTGCTCCCATGGAGCATAGCCACTTTACCATCTCTTGATTGGCCGGCTTCAATATATTTTCGGCGTACCAAAAACATACAGGGGCTTGAAGCCTGCACATTGCTTACCATTGGTCGGCTTTCCTGTCACTCATTTGCTGCTACTAATGCGTGTCCCACCTTGTCAATCCTGTGTTAGCCCCACCAATGAAGATTAGCCTCTTTAGTATCTTCTTTTATAGGCTGGATTTTAGGCGTCCACTGCTATTTTATTCAAATTGTACTTTAAAAAAATGTTTTTTTTTAGCTAAACCATCCACAAGAATGTTCATGTTTTCCAGCTGTCTCTGTGTAGTTCATATGCCCTTCACTGTGTGTTACTCTGTCGCCTGTGTGCTTCTCCCATGCCCACGCCACATTGCTCCCTCGCCTTTTGCTTTTCACCTCCAGCCATGGCGTCCATGTTGCTTCTGTACATCCAACCCCTACTTCTCGGTCACTGAAGCTTCTTCTACCCATACTCTCGGTGTTACTTCAGTTCAATTTGCCATTCCTGTAGCCTTATCCGAGCACTCTATTTTGCTCCCACACGCCATCCTTCGCACTACAAAAAATGCTTTCACATATTTTTTTTCTTTTTATTTGCCGATCCAACTTGGGATGCTCTACAGCATGGCTAAAAACCATTGTTGAGGCCAATAGGTCTCAAAGGTGAGACCTTTTACTTATCCAATGCTAGTTGTACAATGCAATCTTCACCCTCAGTAAGTGTGACAGACCTCTACACATAATGAAGAAACGCGTTTCAACATTCATGTGCAGTGACATGTATATCACAATTCACAAATGCAGTTAAGAGAGTTCTAATAAAATAACTTTAAGGAAACAGGGCAATGGCGGTCTATGGAGAGTATGGGGTCCAAATACACAGCCTATCACATTTAAGAAAGACAGTAACCAATATCTGAACCTTTAGACTAGTTTTTAACAATAAAAAAAGTTGCAAAAAGTCTAGATTTCTACGGGTAAAATGAATAGAGACCAGCAGTGAGAAATGTATGTTGTAAAACGTATGCATAGTTCTACTCAAGGGGTCATTTAGTACTATGAGCTAGTAATGAATAACATTGGTCATGGACACTGTTTGCGTTTTGCACCAGATTATGACTTTGGTGACAAATAACGCAAGCAAACCTTTTTTTCCTATTCCCCCGAAGCCCCCTCCAGGATCCTTACTCCTTGCACACTATTTTGTACAGACAATAACCAATACTTACAAGCAGTGGGAACCAACATGTGCAAAAATGCAATCAAGTGTAATTTGCCCTTAATACCAAGTGGAAGCATGGGTTACATATGATATGTGCAAATGCAACGTGAACCTGTTTTATTACATATAAAGAATATAGGAATAACTAGGAAAGGTATATTGTTAAAATATCAGCAAATGAATGCAAATTTACTATTATCTATTTGCACATGGAGTGACATCACTGGCTTCCTTGTCTACCGCACTCTGCGCTCCTCCCCGCTCACAGGACCAACTTAATAGCAGCTACAACAATAGCGCCAGGGGCAGTTCCTCCGCTAAGGCGGAGGTGCATCGCCCCACTGCTTTAAGGGGGTGCAGAGGAAAATGATAACAACAAAGGTAGTTATTTTATTTTTCCGTTCCTAGGTGCGGGGAGGCGCTAGCCAGAGCAAGAGCCAGGAAAGGAGTGGTTTGCCCACTCAAAGTGCGCATGAATGTTTGACTGGCCGTCTTGGGCTGGCCAAACATATATGCATACTTTGCATGCTCCCCACCAGGCTGCATTATACTGTCCCTGTTTGAGCGCCGAACCACGGCGCTCAGACCATTCACAACGCTGCAATGCATGACTTAGGGGCACCAATCACAATGCTGCCTTGCAGCGTTGTCATTGGCTTAGGAAGCCTGGGAGCCCGGGTGCTTCCCCTGCAAAGAGGAGAGGCTGAAGAAAGGCAATGGCTGGCGGCGCGAGCTGCAGGTATTTTTTTTCTACCTACCTACCTCCCCCGCCACCGTTCCCTCCCAGCTGTCACTGACAAGCATGAGCAGCGGGCATTCTGCTTGTGCGCCAACGGTGCACGATAAGCAAGTCTGGCTGGGCCCATTTGCGCCTGGACCGTGCTAAGCACTAGGAATCCTTGTTCTCCCTTACCCATTACTACCCTCCAGCACTCGTCCATGCTCTCAACTCCTGCCCCCGCTTGTCGCACTGCAGACACACAACATGGAAGGAGCAATCACATGCGCCTCCCGAAAGTTCTTCTGCACTCTCCCACACCTCAGAGCCACCACTCCCGAGCCAACACTACCAGCATTCCACTCGCTCACACAAACAAGCCACCTGCTCACGCTACACAGACCAAACACCATTCATACAGCACTCTCATATGCTACTTAACACCCGCTCGCTCACCAAACACACCACAGAGATATGGGAGCACACTCCAGACCTGCTCTTCCTCAAGGAAATATGGCTAAACCCACACTCTGCACCGGACATCGCTATTGCCATCCCCGCCAGCTACAAGATTGCCAGGCAGGCCCTTCAACAAAAGCCTGTAGTGAGAGCCACCATCATATTCGAGATACATATCACAGCCAACTTCTCACTTTGTGTAATCCTCGTATACAGACTACCAGGGCCAGCACCAGTTTTGCTAGTGAAATCAAGGACTTAGACACACTCCTTATCATCAACAGCACCCCTTTCATCCTTCTATGAGAGCTTAACATTCACCCAGAGTACCGCACCGTTCCAAACCCTACAGCCCTTCTAGAAAACTTCAAAGACATTGGCCCTCACCCAGCATGTTACCAAACCCACAGACACTGCCAGTCACCTATTAAACCAGATTTTCTCCTCCATCTGCAACATCACAGTTGACAAGCCAGCAACTATGTCCTGAACAGACCATGCTCTGATCAGTTTCTGCATACCTATCCTTCACCACCACAAACCTACCACAACTGAAACCAACAGCCGCAGCTGGCAAAGCATCACAGAGTAGGAGTATGGTTTTTCCCACTACACACACCAGCCCGAGCAAAATTGCAATGTGCCGAAAGTCATCAAGAACCTAAACAGCTGGATCACAGCATGCACCGACGTCTCGACACCCCAACAGCAATACCCTGACTCTAGGCCAGCTGATACACCGAGGAACTCAGGCTGACGAAACACCAATGCAAGCAACTGGAGTGCAAATGTAGAACAAGTAAAGACAACAAAAATAAAGACCTCTTCAAAACAGCCCTACAAATCAAACACCAGCAGATACGCAACACCAAGCACAGCTCTTGCAGACCGTATCACTGCCAGCACTAACAGCAACAAGAAAATCTTCGCCATCAAAGATTTCACTGCGATTTCTGCTGCCTCCTTCAACATCACCCACTCACAAGACCTTTGCAACAATCTCTCGGAAATCTTCTGTAACAAAATCACCTCCATATACAACAACTTCGACCCTCACCCTGATCTTTCACCGTCAGATCCTTGCCCCTAACACGCCTTTAGCAAATGACTCCTACAGATCAGAAAAGTACTAACAACCATCCTCAATGCCTCCATTGACTCAGTAACATTCCAGTACACCTAGCAACATGCCACTATCATGCTCAAGAATCGATCCTCTGAGACAGACACGCTTTCCATCTACAGACCCATCTCCCTATTATCATATCCAGCAAAGGTCTTGGAGAAACTAACCAACCAACGCCTCACTGACCACCTTAGCAAACACCAGCTTCTCTACGCCACACAACCTGGATTCAGGCCCAACCACAGTACAGAAACAGCACTCATTGCCACCTCAGACAACATCCGCATTATCCTTGACAGGAAACACAGCAACCATCATTCTTGAGGACCTCTCAGAAGCATTGGACACGGTCTCAAACTCCAGCTTCATCAGGTGCCTGCACGAGATTAGCATCCAAGAACCCGCTCTCGACTGAATCTCCTTTCTTAACGGATAGAATACAAGCTGTCAGCCTGGCACCTTACTCTTTGAAAGCCCCCACTCTCATTTATCGAATGCCTCAAGATTAGTTGCTCAGCCCAACCTTTTCACTGCATACATGATCCCTCTGGGCAGTGTGATCCGCACATTAACATACCCTCCTACGCCAGCATGAACCTCATACTCACCCTCTTGGATAAGACCCCCGACACAAGTAACAAGTTCACAGCATACATGACCAAAGTTGGTAACTGGATGAAAGCCAACTATCTCAAGCTCATCACCTAGAAGACAGAGTAATGATTTTTTGCTAGAACACCTCACCATGAGACACAAACTGGTAGCTGATCAAAATCAGACTCACACCCACACCCAGGATCAACGTCAGGAACCTCGGAAGAACCATTTCCGGCATCCCGGAGAGGAGTGCACAAGAAAATGTCGTCCCTGCATTGTGCTTCAACACCCTGAAGGTGCGGAGGAAGATCTTGGAATGGCTCCGAAGCAACACTAGAAAAAATCCCTCATGACCTAGTCAACGGCAAGTTGGACTACGGGAACACCCTCTGGGTCGAGATCACCAAGCAACTAACTAGAAGGCTACAAGCCATCCAGAACTCGGCAGGCAGACTCATCCCCCTACAGAGAACTCGCATCACAGCACAGAACACTGATAAACAAATGTGCTCATTTCAAACTCCTCACAAACACATTCAAGGCACTAAAAACTCAAGACCACCCTATCTGAACAGTCTCATCTCCTTTCACCAACCACCCGCACTCTTCCATTCCACAGGAGTTCTACTGGAGGACATCCCACACATGCACAGACCCAGATCAGGAGGACGGGCATTCTTACATAGCTCCTAAAGCATGGAATGGCCTCCCACTTCACACCAGAGCCTGCTCCTCTCCATGAATTCCGCAAGAAGCTGAAGACCTGGTTTTCAACTAACCAACCTACCCTAGGCAGGGTTAAGCACACACACCTGCTCAGCACCAGAATACCCTAACAGGTGAAAGTGGGTTTTAAAAATGCACAGTACATAACAAGTAATTCAATTACACCTGTGTTTGGAAGCAATAGAAACATCAGTTTGCACCTGGAAAGCATCTTAGAAATTTCTAGTGGAGGGTTGGGGTCTGTATAATGTCCATTTCTTCTTACATTAGGGTTTAGAGAGGAAAGTCTGGAATACCATCATGACAAACACAGACAAATTGACTGAATATCCAAATCAGTTATTGTGTGCGAGAGATCCCGAAGCAAAGGCAAACGTTTGTTGGGAGTTTAGTTATTTAGAAATAAAGTAACGTGTTTTGATAAGATATCTTTACCTTTTTTCTATCCCAGCTCATTAATTGCAAATATGATACCTGTTTTTGATCCGTAATCCCTTTGTTTTTAATTCACTATTTATTATCTCATACTATGTTGAGTTGCAATATATTATCAATTTGTCATCTTTTTAAAATAACAATAAAAAAATATTTGAACAAAAAAAAGAAATAAAGTAACGTAATCTTTCTGCATTACAGGGCAGTGTAAGCAAACCATTACAGAATTACTATGGGAGAGAAAACAGTAGAATAGTAGTTAATTGTTATGGCATGTTTCATAAGTTGGAGGTAAAAAAGGGTGCAAAATGTGCTATATTATATCTTGCTCAATATTCATACCACCACCCATGAGTTGACCCTGAATAAGTGATCAAGCTAGCTGGGAGTTTTGTGCAGACAATGGATAAGCAACTTTCCAACTCACGCCAAGTATACTCAGGTCTTTAAGCAATACATGGAGTCTTATCTCTGTCAATAAGACTCCATGTATTGCTTGATATAGCCCCTATAAACTGTTGGACTAAAAGTGTGGGGAAAGAACAGTTTTTTATTAGATTAACCATGCTCATGCAACAACAAAAGGTGTTTTGGACCAGGCGCCTGCAGATGCAACAATTCAGGAGAAACTGAGTGAGGGAGTCACATTTCTATATCACGGTGTGAGGGTGAACACGTTGCTGTGTGAGTGGAAAAGGCAATGTAGTGCGGAGTGAAGAAAGGTTTCTCCTTTCCCGATTAAAAAACTAGTAGTAAATCCAACAATAAGGGAGAAGTATTTTTCCAAAAGGACAACACAATCGATCGACTGTCATATTTGCAATGTTCAAATTCAGATATTTCAATGACCCTGAGATGGACTGCAACTGGTGTAAAAGCATATGAGAAAGCAGAGAACTGCAATATATAATTTCTCTTCAGCTGCACTTCAAAGTTTTATTTGGAAAAAGGGCAAGATAGTAAACTATTGCCAGTCGTGTGCTTCATTTCTCACCTCTTAAATCTGTGCTTAACCTTGCAGCTAGGCTTACCTCAGACTGCAAGTGATTCGACCACATATCCCCTGCCCTTAAAACCCTTAAATGGCTCCCCATTGAAGGTAGATCCACTTACAAAACAGCCTGCATTACACACTAAATTCTCCATCAGAATACACCGACCTACCTCGCTAGCAAACTCACTAAAGCCGGTTGCTCCCGTTCCTTGAGAAGTACTAACACCCTCCTTCTTATCCCTCCCTTCTAAAAAAGAAAACCACCCAGTCTCGATCCTTTTCCAGCAACGCTCCTTGCATTTGGAATGCCCTTCCAACTGACCTTCGCTGCAACCCTTCCTACTCAGCTTCAAAAAAGAACTCAAACTACATCTCCTCAATAAATACTGGGGACCCTAATCCATATCTGTTCACTTCCCCTGGCTACATCTGTCCGACCCTAGATGCATTCGCCCTCCCCCTTGTTTTTTTCTTTTTTAGCCTTACTTTTCTTTTTTAGCCTTACTCGCCCCTTCCTCCTCGTCACTTCCCTCTCCCTTTTTACCACCTTCACTCCTCCTTGCTCCCCCTTCCCTTGTCCACCCTCAGCCTGCATCCCTTCCAACCACCCCCCCCCCCCCCCCACTTCTGCCCCTCCCGCTTCTCTTCCTTACCAACGGACCACTAAACTCCCTATCCTGACCCTGCAATTTTCCGGCTCTTTTTTCAATTTGTGCCTTTTGATATTTTTGATTTATCACATCTTACACATTTTGTTGCGCTTATTTCCCATATTTACCTTTTTGAAATCTGTCAGGCGGAGACTTATATGTTATTTATATACATTGATGCTATGTATGTCCCCTGTCTTATTTACCTTTCTTGTCTCTAAAATGTAAAGCGCTCTGATACCCTCGGGTCTAGCCAGCGCTATATAAAACCTCTTAAAAAAAAAAAATAAGGTGTATGCTGATGTAGGTTTATAGCAGGCCATTTACCTTGTGAAATATTTCCATCTGTACCAAGCAAGAGAATGGGTTCCACTGACTTGCAACAGTCTAGACAGAAGTAAAGTGGCCCAAAGCAATAGAGCATCTGGGCAGATTTATGTACAGGCAACGCAGACTTGTACCAATGACAGCCTCAGCCCTTCTGAAGCATACATCTGGTGTAAAAGTGAACAATTTAATAACTGTTGCTACAATGTATGTCTGTAGATCACTGCACTGCAGAACCCCTGCGCACAATATAGTTTATTTTGCTTCACTGATGATTTCTAAAAAGGTACTCAATTATTTGTTTTCTCTTCACTTCACTGCCTTACAGTATTATGTGAGGTAAGTAGTAAAAGTGGGCGGGTTCTGGGGGGCACGATGTTACCCTACTTTTTGTAAAAAGACTACAATCCCAGGATTGTTATTTACGACAGATAAAATGCTTCGGCTGAAGGGGAAGGCAGGGAATTTCCTGCGCTGCGAATCAGAGGGAGGGGCAGACAGTTAATCTACCCTTCTTGCCAGGGTGCCTGCTTGCCTTAAAAGAAATGTAAATATGCACAACTGGTCAATGTGCAAATATATAGAGTGCTTTAAAGTTGGTATTTGCTTTAACAGAATCACTTGATGCTTCCTGATCACACAGACTTATTCTTTTTAAGTAGTTTTGAAAGGGAGTGGAGAAAAGAAACTAGGGCACTGTGGTACCCGAGACAAAGCACACACTGCAATGACCTCAAGGTTTCCATGTACACAATAAGTCTGTTACAAAAATCCCAAAACAGTGATCAATTCTTTGCTAAAAAAACAGTAATCAATTCTTTGCCATGTAGAACTGAGATTTATTAAGTTGCATTCAGATTAAAGACTCATTTGCAAATGTTAACTTCACATCTGCCGGTGACAAAGATGTAACGTGTTTAACAACCGGATAATGTCCAACAAAGTTGCTCCAGAATCCCAATGCATTTCGAGTGCGGACTAACCTTTGGCAGGGGTAGCTATTAATTAAGGAGAATCATGGATTACAAGAATGAGTACTCCTATAAAGTCACATCATAGGTTCAAGCACAAAAAGGCGTCTATGCGAAAAGATGAAAAAGGATATAGTTCATGACAAGTTACAGAAGTGAATACTGACATTTCTACCTAATACATAGATTCCCAATATGCTGAAGCCATGCTATCAATCACATACAGCCTGTGTACTGTATTCCAAGTGAAAACCTAAGATGAAACACAGGTTCATAAAGAGAACCCGTGGCACACCAAAGTCCCAGCATGCATCTAGTGAGGCAAAAAAACTTGTTATGTGGAAGGACACAAGGTGTCACTGACAAAAATACCATAATGTGAATCACTAAGTACACGCCAAAAGAAATCCGGTAGAAGGTTACAATGATGAATGTTTACGTGCCAAAATTATGTGAATAGTCAAACGTGATGTCAAGTGCAAAGAGATGCAATCCAAAGCCAAACCTCCCAAAAATGGACTTTTGTGACGGTGTTCTAGTTTCTTTTCTCAGTTTATCCATGGGCTATGGCAAAACCCTTTCCCAGAACTAGCACGCAAAGTTTATTTAAATATGGTAAATGATATTCAACATTTTTCAAAAATATTGTTTACTTGAATGCATTACATGCATTTTCTATTGCAAGGGAGTTACCATCTGAGCTGTGAAGTGTGTGCTTTTAGATGATAGTTATAAAACAATTGCACTATGTACAGTCATTTTGGAAGCTCTTTTCTATCTGAAACTTTTTTGCACATTTTATAGCAACCTATTTTGCAAAGTGTGTGGAGCAAATTAAAAATAATGACCAGCATTTTGCCAAATACCGGTTGGCTGACTCCATATAATTGATATCGACCTTATGACGGTCGTTGACGCTAGCTTCACAACTCATGACAGTGTACATAGTTTAGGTTTACTCGGGATAGTGGACGGTTTTGCTGATACTGGTGATTAGATTTTTTTTTTCTTTCATCTCTTCATTGAACTTTGCCCTGAGGAAGCCCACTATATGGCGAAACGCTTTAGCTGCGCTTGTTGCATACACTGATGAAGAGCAAGATTAAAAATACACAAAATACAAACCCCTACTTGTCTCGCTTTGTTTTTCGAGAAACTTTCTTTTGTATACTCTCTACTTATGTTGCCTCTCTACCACAATCAAATGTCTCTAATGTTGGACCACTTGGTAGATTGTCTTTAGGAGGTGGGCCCAGTGATTATTACACGTGGTGCAATCACATTTCTCACAGCTGCCATTATTTGTTCTTTAACTAATAGAGGTTTCATAATGTACGAAAGTGCATTTCCCACTGAACAACTTAAATTGTATTTATTTTTCATTTAAGCTAAATTATTTTATATGTAGTTACCTGAGGGTGAAACACCCCAAAAAGTTACACAGTAATTTGTTTTTTTAGCCACACCTTTCAACCCACCCCCATGCTCACTCAATCCATCACGATTGCACTCAGCATCACAGTTCCCATAATTTCTATAATGCACTTCGACTGCTGCTTGAGTTTTTCAAAACATTTGTTTTTTTAACTAAACTTAGGTGATTGACTCTTGCAGACCTAACTGTCAAAATGTAGAGAGTTAAAAGGGAGATTGCCCCGTCTATCTGATACTTTTTCTTGGGGAAACTTGGCACTAGAAGGACAAGAATTTGCAATTATATGAAGGATGTGACTTCATGATTATTGACAAAGCCAACCGTTTATCTTTTGTATGGATTACTAAAGTTCCTTTACACACGAAACCAACACAGCATTGGCAACTACAATGCAGTTGTTCCTCACAAAGATAATGGGAACATCATAGACCGCAGCAATGCAAGCTTCCCTCGCAATAACACCTTAACTCACACCTACAGACTAGGTACAACACAGACAGCTGAGTGCAGACTTTCCACACACAGAATGTGTTCAGACTTACATCACGAGCCCAGAACTGATATAGCATTGTCAGTCGCAGAGTTGGCTAATATCCCCAGATCATGCCACATCAGTGGGACACCAGGTTTCCACTCCTGTGTTTTTTTATTTAACAACCTGGTGCATTCAAGGCATTACCTTTGGTTCCATTTTCCAAATTGGACTATCTCGCCTAATAATAGTTTCTAGAAATCTCAGGAATGAAAACATGGGGGTGTCATTAACATAAAGCCACTTAGAAACTTGGTAGTGCTTGTCAGGCCTGAGGTATGTTGATTGAGTTCATATGTACTGTCTGTAGGCTGGTGTAGCACGGGAGACTGATTTAAGTTATTACTGGCATGCTACCCGAGTCGATGGAGACCCCACGAGGCTGTATATTACCTGACAACCAGGAAAGGACATGGGTAGTGTGGCAGGTCATACACAGCCCTACACTAATCCTTGGCCAATACCATCAATTACAGAAAAACCTCCAGCGTTGCATTGAACAATGTAAGTTACACTTAACCAGTGTGCTTGCACATAGTTTCATTTCTCTACATTGTCTCTGTTACTTACGCAAGCGTTGCAACTGCTGGAAAAGTTGCTCCTAGCTTGCCTGGGTGCCTCAAGTTTCACCACCTGATAGCCACTGAGCCAAAACAAACACATCATGCATGCTGATGTCAGCTGACACAGAGTCTGTGAAGCAAGAGCTCATCACAAAAGGTCCTGGAGGTAGAAAGTGTTCTGGGTGGCAATACTTCATGTTCCAAAAAAACATCTACACATTTACACTGAAGGAGTCTCACTGCTAAGCTTTCACCACAGTGCACAGAGAAGAAAGGCACTGCAATGGGTACTAACGTTTGCTTTCTGTAAGCAGATGGACATAGCATTGACTAGCCTATCCTAACAGAAAAGGATTCATCACCTGTCCCTCATGAACCTGTCTCCACTCTTCCAATGCTTCTTATGCAGCCATGGATGTCTAATCAAACTGCTGTATCCTCTACCAAAGGTGTGTATTATTTATATAAGCTAGACAACAATGTTTTAGTAGCCTTCGTCTGGTTCATTCCGAGGTTTCAATACAATGTCAGGGAGTGCTATAGAGGGCATAATACTTATTGTAAATGTGGCTGACCCCACGGTAGTATTAAAGCAACATTTTGCATTAGGATGGCAATAATCTAGTTACCCCTCAACTCAATTCTGGGAAGCAGAACCATGCAAATAAATTCTATTCCATCTTTGCATGGAGACGACATCAGATGTGGGAGCAGTTTCTAAGAAAACACATTTCATTCAGGCACCTTATAGTAATTTGCATTAAACTCTACAAAGTAACGCACTCCTTCCTAAAGTCATAGTCTTACCAATGTCCATCCATTCGGGGGGAATAATTCGACACTTCTGGCGCTGTTTCAAATTGATTGCCAACCACAGGGGAACATCCACTGGCAAACCAGGGTTAAATGGCCCCAGGTCCCCCTAAAACCCAAAGATAGAAAAGAAAGACATTATTAGCCATCACCTCCACAATGCCCAATTGTACAAGATTATATTTTGGTAAAATGTGCTGCACTGCAACTATCTACTACAGTGTCATATCTGTTGACAGTTATCAACTAGTAAACAGCTGCAACTTTTTGTTTGGAGTTCAGACTTCTTGAATTTGAATAACAGGTTCAGTCCTTACTAAACTAGACAACTGCATCAACGTAGTTCTCTATCCCAACACATCTACTCTTTTGAAACTCTAGAGAAGGTCCTCAGCCTTCTACCTACAAACTATTCAGTCACCTACCTCACTCACAAATCTCATATTTAAAATCATTCTAAGGCCTTATACTATAACACCGATCTATCAATCCAATTCAAATCCTCGGCCTGCACTATCACACTCCCACTTGCTGATATTAGCCACGCCACACCCGGGTCTCTATAGGAATAGTCTAGGGAAGCTAACATCTGCCAAGCCAAGAATAAACTCAAGTGGCGCTAATTTGTACTTGATGAGTACGCTACCAGCAAAATGGATAACTGCAGCCACATACAAGCCACCCCGCTTCGCAGAAGCCATGTGCGTAAAGGAGCCAACACATTAAGATTGTAATACTGATCCCCTCCCCTACCACTATATTCTCACATACCACTTGGTTCTTCTCAGGCAGAGAGATTCTCCAAGCAGGAAATCTAATGCAAAAGCATATTTAAATTAAATACTAATTGCAGCAGATTTTCTTCCAACACTGAATGAGTCTGTCACAAAGGGATGATCAAATAGTGCTGTATCCTTCAGTTAAGGAGCTACACTGGGTATCTATATATCACTTTCAACCACAGCTGCACCGATAAAGTAGAAACCGTCTCACCTGTATGCTATTATTTGTCAGTATTAAGATGGCTGCCACCTATGAGTTAACGGTTGAATTGAAATGCACTCCTTTCTTTATTTCCATGTACATCACTGCAGAACGAATAAATTCCCTTGTTGTTTAAATGTAAAATGGTGTATGGACGCACTGATATTGAGGAAGGCGTTGTGCCGAAATGAGTATGTCAGTGCTGCTATGTGGCTTTTTGAATAAACCTTGAAAACCATCAAGGTCCCGTGTGTGCTCTTCGTTGGGCAACGGAAAAACGGTTGCCGGTGGAGATTTTGTTAAGCTGCTCACCCCCCAAGTAGAGCGGTAACCGAAACCGCTGGTGAATTGAGAGTTGTATGGATATATATATATTTAGGATGGACTCACGCTATATGCACACAACAAATCTCCCTAGGGTAGGAAAACCATTCGGGAACACACAGGCATGCTTTTTAATTCCACTGTTTATTCTACTAAAAAACACATGTGCGTAATGTGCACGCAGTTCATTTGCCGTTATCACACCATATTAAAAAACACGTGTGTAATGTGCACACAGTTCATTTGCCGTTACTAGTGCATTATAAAACTATGAAAATAAATGCCGTACTGCTTATTTGTGTACCCAATATGACGCAATGATATACTAATCAAGCCCTGACGCTGAGCCACATTTCAAATTTGTTACCTTTGTGGCAACACGTCACGCACAATAATAGTTAGCCTGCGCCTATTGCTATAGAAGAAGTGCTTTTATGGCTTCACACCACCGCTCAACTCCTCACCACCGCCCGCCCAACTCCTCACCACCGCCCGCCCAACTCTTCACCACCGCCCAACTCCTCACCACCGCCCAACTCCTCACCACCGCCCAACTCCTCACCACCGCCCAACTCCTCACCACCGCCCAACTCCTCACCACCGCCCAACTCCTCACCACCACTCCATCCCTCCCCCGCCCCACACTCCATCCCTCCCCGCCCCACACTCCATCCCTCCCCCGCCCCACACTCCATCCCTCCCCCGCCCCACACTCCATCCCCCGCCCCACACTCCATCCCCCGCCCCACACTCCATCCCTCGCCCACACTCCATCCCTCGCCCACACTCCATCCTTTGCCCTCTTGCCCTGCCTCTCTCTCGCCCTCCCTCTATCTTTCGCCCTCCCTCTATCTTTCGCCCTCTATCTATCTTTCGCCCTCCCTCTATCTTTCGCCCTCCCTCTATTTATCTTTCGCCCTCCCTCTATTTATCTTTCGCCCTCCCTCTATCTATCTTTTGCCCTCACGATCCATCGCATCACCACAGCATCACTCAGGGGCACCACAATATCACTATGCGCTACCAGAGCATCACTGAAAGCCACAGCATCACTCAGAACCACCACAGCATCAATCTGTGCAACCATTCAACAACAACTGTTTCAAATATGTTCTCTCAATGTTTCAAACGTTATTACAAATGTCAAACATTTTTTAATATTTCACTTCTGTTCTTGTATTTTCATCACAATAAAATAAAATAAACAATCTTCCAAAAAGTTATTTGCAAAAGTTTAAGCTATTGCCATTATAAATTACAATAACTTTTATTTAAGTATTAAATATTGACAAAAATACAACCCATTGTTATTTTTAATATGAATACATCCAAGTCATGTAAATACAACACATAGTGCATTACAAATGCTATAGGTGTCACGTTTGCAAAAGTTAACACTATTGGCATTGTAAATGACAAAGTTATTAATTTAGCTATTTTCAAAACAAAAACATAAATTAAAAAATGTGTCATTTACAATACTAATACCTCTAACTTTACTAATGCGAGCCCTATTGCATTGCAAATGCTGGTTATACGTAGCTGCCTGTAGGTTAAAGACAAAAAACGCACAGGATCTTTTGTTTTTTAAGCCTCATCTGTGACCCTGCCCCCATTGCATTCACCATCACAGTTCCCATACTTATCATAATGCACTTCGACCCTGCTTAAAAGATAAGACCCTCCTAAATATGTATTCCCTTTCAATAACTGAATTCTGTGGGGATATCCTATCAAGCATCTAGCTGACCGCAACCCATCGACTCGGGGAGCTGAGATGTTTGAATATACTTATTTGTATTCTATTAACTTCTCACCCCGATCAAATACACCTTGTCCAGGCTGAAGTTAGGAATGATGGTTACCGGCTCCTTTTCTGCCAAGAACTCCACCTCCGAGGGGTCCATGGACGGTGGAAAATAGTCTTTGAACAGAAAAGAGAAAACACATCTAGGAAAATCACCAAGTAACGCTTTCAGTCACTTGAAACGGAACAGACAAACGTACCCAGTAACAAAGAAGAAGGACGATAACAGAGAGGCTCTACAGGCGATGATTGCACATCAGTAAGCATGGCGGCCATGTTGGAAAACCTATCACTATAACTTTTTTTAGTAATAAACATGCAAAACGCAGAAAAACTATATTGAGCACTATCACTATAACATGAAATGAGCACTGTGCAAACCAAGTATATTTTGTATTTATAACTGTAGTTTTCACCCGACTATTACATTACAATTTGAAAATATTTTATAGCTTCTTTATAAACACCTGCAATTTTTTTATGCTTAAAATATAATTAATTCTTGTTTTGGTGGCATTTCTTTGAGCGAAATCACGTAATGTAGACGTTCCCGGTATCAACATGATAGGAACGTGTCTAGCACTTAATTCCTGATTTTAGAACGTTCAAAAGTCAGCTCTGCCGGGTTGTTTTCTACCACATTCAGCGTACCGTCAACTTCACCAGTGATTGGTCAAGAACCAGCCACTCAGCGTAAAGAAACTCCCACGTGTGTGTTTATTGGACAAAAAATAATTAGTACGCATATTCGGGTTTCCCGCGCTGCGCCGCCTTCGACGATTAGTGCCAGAGCCACTCTTATGCTAATTGTAAAGCTCCTTAAAAGTTGGCATTCATACCTGCATTTTCATTGTTTAAATATGTTTTTTTTGCGGCTCATGATTCTTTTAAATTGATAATTCTTAATCTTAGGTGGTTATCGTTTTTATTGCACGGATCGCCGGGAAATGACCGTAACGTTAAAGATCTGAACCTGTCAACTTGTGTTCATGGTGGTTGAAATTAGTTGATTGTGGTGTGTAATAACTTTAAAAGTGAACAATTTTTGAATGATTCATAGCTTCCGAGTTTTCATATTGTTTATGTGTGACATTTTTGTATGGTTCAAGTGCGCTAATGAGTATAGCTCAACTGCCAAATGTGTGAGAGTGACACTTTCTTGTGAGTAAAGGCAAGCAATAAAATGTATATAATAGATAGATAAATAGCAGAGATTAAACCCTTGGAGAAATGACTATCTCTAAAAACTTGTAGCTGTTGCAAAACGCCAGAAATCGAAGGTTAACACTTGATTTGTAATGAACACTAAATGTCTGTACATTTTGCGGCAGCCTACTTAATATCGCGTGTAATGCAATTTTAAAAACATGTGTATATTCACAGTGCTTTAAGTCAAATGATTAATCCTCGTAGCACTATTATAGAAAAGTCACTATTCCCCACTGCATCAATCAAGTCGCAATTCTGTTTCTGGTTGCACACAAAATCTCTGCAGAGAAAGCATTAAGCAAATGAGATCATAACATCAGTGTAAAATAATGCATTTCATCTCAATTTCTTTAATTTTTATGATTTATCTTTAATTTAGGTGTGTGGTTGCTCAAAGACAAAATGGGTATATAATATTTTGTCCTTTTTTTTTGTGAGACCTTAGCTCTAAAGCCCTTAGATTGCTTATTATCTCTGCAGTTTCATATGTCACCAGAAGTTAAAACGGTTTTTAGTGTGACATTTGATGTTAAAGTTAATAGCGATTAAAGGGTAGATTACTATTAAAATCCACTCAACACAGGTTTCCCAAATGGAGACATCTTTAAAGTGTCAATGGAATGCAAGATTAGAATAAGAATGCGCAATGTGTTGAAGAAGTGAGCACAACTTTAGGCATGCAGCACTTAAGATTTGCATGCCCAAAAAATATACAAGTAAAGAAATAGTTATATAACATGCCTTAGTGTGACTCCCAACGCCATTGCACTGTATTGTGGCCTAGTGCGGTGTAATATATGCTACAGAGATCAATTAAAGATATGGAAAAGTCGCTTTTTAAAAAACGTTTTTTTAATTTAGCGCGAGCTAGACCTGAGGATATCCGGTATCAGAGTGCTTTACATGAGCACTAGTTTCGTTACAGATGAACACATTCGTTTTTGTTAGACACAGGGAGATTATATAATTTGCCCAGAATCACAGGATGTTGAGAGTCGTTTCCAAGACTTGAACCCAGTTACCCAGCTTCGAGGACGACCACGATAGCCGTAAGGCTACAACCTCTCCCCTGCTATAGCATGAAAAAGCAGTGTGGGACTCACCTGATTGCTGCCAGTGCACAAGGGCTGGAGAGAGTTTGTCTGCTAGCCTGGGCATGTCACCCACTTCCTTTTCTGTGAGCTTGGAAGTGTTCTACAGCCAGGCTGGGAAGAAGGGGCATGGACTAGCAGCAAACAGCAGTTCAGGGGTGACCTGAGTGACTGAATTGAGTTTGGACCATTCACAGGCAGCTCTACACTCCTCGTACTGGAACTTCTCACTCTGGTTGGCCAACAGCAGTGACAATAAATACTTGACTGATTCATATGAAGGAGTGACATTGCAATTTCAAACTGGGATGTGACTTGTTCACAGAGAAATTAGTCACATATTTTAGCATCACTGCTGCTGGGCAGCCCGCTTCCAGTGCTTACAGGACCCTATGCATGTCGGGGGTAACTTGGGGTGAACATCTGCTCCAGTCTTCTCTTCGCATAGAGGCTGCCCTTGCTAGCCAGAGACCCTCCACATCCATGACTCACAATTTAGCCGCCGTGTCAGAGAGGGCACTGGCGGGCCGCAAAGGAAGTACAGTTTGTTTTTATAGTGAATGTAAAACAATGTATCTTAATGTGCTGGCCCACATCCCCATAACAACTAGTCGGAGTACCCAGCAAAGTAAATTGATTCGCAGGCAAAGCAGCAGTGCATAGATGAAGCACTGCGCTTCAGTCTTGTTTTCAGAGCAACACATGATCCCCAAAGCGTGTCAGGGTGCTCTCTGTGCGTGACTAATTCATTTTAATGCTGTGATACGGACACAAGCATTAAAATGCGTTAGTCTAACCACTTATGTGTGGTACTTGGCAGGGCTGATGATTAAGTGTTTGCGTAGCGGGTGACCCATTGAAGTTTTTGTACAGCAATGGGAAGTTGGCATGGTAACAGTTGTTCCATGCTGATGGGCATAGATTGCCACATTAGTGAATTTTTTTGTTTGGGCTTGCTGAGACCGCACATGCGCTGTCCCTTGTAAAAATTTTGTTAGATTAAAGGGGGTTTAGACATACATTCCAATGGACTCGACTCATGTCTGAAAATACCTCAGCTTCAATAGAAGTCAGTGGGGAAAATATATTCTCCTGATTAGTTGTTAAAAAAATCTAGCACTTACCTTGTGTAAAAATTGGCATTTATACTTGGAGCTCACCTGATTCTTACCATTGGCTCGTTCACTTTAGTTGGCCCCTGGCAGCTTTACTTCTTTGGGTGTTTGTCCTTCCCTTGGATCATGGCCCAAAGGCTGCTTCTGTCCCCAGTGAGTGTCCTTCCGCTGCACATGCGTTTGTACTAGGGTGACTTTTTTATTGTTATTTGCAGGAATCCATAAGAGAACGTGTGCTTGCAGGCCGTCTCTTACCTGTTCTTCCCCCTCTTCGTATTGTTGTTTGTCCCGTCCCTCTCTTAAAGAGCTGTCTATTGTTTCTTCCCCCCCCCCCGCTCTTCTTCCCCTGTCACTCGTGTGCTTGCCCCCACCGCAATCCATTTGTGTTTCTTTTGCCTCCCACTCTCCTTCCATGTTGGCTTTGCACTCCTCCCTCCCACCCTACGTCCATTTTGCCTTTGGCTCCCCCAACCTCGGTTCATGCTACTTTTGATTTTACCATTCATATCAGTCATTTTCCTAATGTCCTACCGAGGATCACAATCCTCAACTGTGCCAGTGCTGGGATCTGTTTTTTGATAAGCATATTTGTAAGGCACTGGTTAGTATGAGTGAGCCTAGACAATATTATGTCTTTCATCGGTAATAGCCTCTGTAAAAGGCAGACATGCTACAGACAGTGATTAGAGTCACTCAAATTGTTGGCAACCTGTGCAGAGATGGACTACATCATGGCATAGGTTGATGTGAGATGAACGACAGGCCCTTTGCATGTACATGCACTGTCACGAATGACCAGTGTTAAATCTGGGGCACGAAAGCAGCAGGGTGGAAACTGACTGGTTTGCAGACACCGAAAACAAGCACTGGCAAAGCCAACAGGCCTCGCTTATGCGACATCTATTGGCGTTGTCAATGTGTTTTTTTTAGCAATGCTGTGCCGCACTGCAGCTGCTGTGCAGCATGGCTAAAAGTTAAATTCTTAATTAAAAAAAAAAGCAGTATGACTTGGTCATTAGAACAACTTGCTGTAAGGGGTGCGTTGTTGGACTGATGTTGGATTTTTAATTCCAACACCTTCCCTACAGTTGCATAGACTGGAGTTCACATAATAATTCATACTATTCCAAAGTCTAGCGCCTCCTAAAGCAAGTCCCTGTAACAACTTTCGTGCTAAATTAACAAATAGTTACGTCGCATGCAGGGTACTGACTGTGTTGTAAAGGCGTGCTGGATAAATGCCTGGGGGTCCGTCATACAACCCAACCAGATAGCTCATTTATGTAAACACTCAGTGTTTACACTCTGCTTCTTTTCTGCTGTTTTCTTTTGCTTCTGCCCATAGTCAGAGATAGGCACAGCCTAGCCTGATAATTACTTTATCACTGCATTTCTGACAGCTTTATAAAAAAGCATTTTCCCATTAGTGGCTCCTTAAACCTCTTAAAATTTACTTATGCTGTGTTATCCAGTACCTAAGTAGTTGGCAACTGGCACTAGTGTGATATTGAGAACTTGGCATTCTGACTGTTTGGAACAATTACTGGCATACCTGTATCTTTGGTAGCATAAGTGTCTGTCTGTAGGATGCACTGTGTGGGAAGAGTTGGGTCAAGTACTGGATTTCCTCACATGTGGGCTGTTCGTGTTGAGGCGAACTTGATGATGATCGTTTGTGTGCTCATATTTCAAAAATATGTGAGTGATAGATTTCGCTTCATTTTAGCTGAATGTATTTTCCTTGAAAATCTTGTCTGTCTCTTGCATTGTGGTCCAATAATCTTGTGGTTGATGAGTGTTGTTGGACCTGGCCCTTTTTGGCAGGTTCACCCGTAAACCTTTTGCTTTTACCTAGCCTGTTTCTGTAACCTGGTGTTGTTGATTTTAGGTCTCTGTGCAATTTTTCACTGTGGTCCATTGCAAAGTGCGTGCGCTCTCTGTGTGTGTGTGGTGAGAGGGACCTGCCCTCCCATAGGAATGCATGGGGAATATGTGTGACCATGGTAGTTCCTGATGTGTGGGGGTGCAGGGTCAAGTTTGGTATGTGCAAACTCGTGAGATTAAATGCTGCGAAATGATGTATGCGGCATGAATGTGTCTAGTGTAGAAGTGCCACTTCTAGAAGTTGGCATATTTATGTAATTTGTGTCTGGTGTGTGATTGGCTGGAGCTGGCTGGTGAGCCTGGCTCCAAGAGTCTGGGTGGGTCTGCCCCGGTGGTGAATGGAGTGATTAGCATGCTCCCTGGGCCCTGCCCAGCCGCTGGATACCTGATGGACCTGGATGCCTGGAGGATCTCTGTTTGCCTGGGGTCTTCTTGTGCTTCACTTTGCCCCAGGACCTTTTTCTTTGAACCCAGTGCATTTGCTTAGGACTGCTGGGACCCTCCTTGCTAATGGGGTCATTTCTGAGGGGCCTGGCGCTGTCTGAGCCCCCAGCGCCTTGAGAGCGCTTTTATTTTACTTACTGGGCAGAGCGCTGTCGTTTTCCCTTGGAGGGAAGCGCTCCTGCCCCCTTGGATGCTTATTTGCATATTTTTTATGGACGGGTGCCACCCCGTTTATTTAATTATCCAGTGAGTGCCCACCTCGCTTCTACTTTTATTTTCGAGGGTGCCCACCCCTCATTTTGACCCTTTGTGCTACCGCCGCGGCCCGGGTACCGGGATCGCGAGGAAACCGGAAGTCCGGCCCGCTCACGCCTGACTGTGGGCGGGGCCGGGAGGGACTCTCATCCGCTTCCCCCTGCCTGGGGGAAGCCTGGCATGGTTGCTGGTCTCCGGTAGGGATAGGGAGACCGGAGATGCTGGCTGCCTCCCCCCCCCGCCGCAACGAGAGGAGGAGTGTTGCGGCCCGCGGTGTTCGGTGAAGCCTGGACCGACGCATACGCGGCGAGAGAAAAGGAGGCAGCGTGGAGCTGCTGCCCTGCCGCACGTCGGAGAGCCCGCAAGGAGCCCCTCCAGAGCAGCCGGTGAGTGAGACAGGCTGGGGCGGGCTCCGTAGGCTACTGCTGGTGAGGGGGGGACGGGTGCAGTGTGGAGTACCTTTAGGGCGGCCCCGGATGGCAGCGGGCCGCCCCACCGTTGCAGGGAAAATGTTCCCAGAGCCTTTGTGGCTCCCAGCCCGCATTAGTGTTTCTTGAGCCCTGAGATGCTCTTGGGGGCATAGGTAACATTGAGTCCCCCGAGAGGGGCTCCAACGACAGGGCCATATTTGTTTTAGGAGCCTGAGAGGCTCAAGGGCATGTGTGTATTTCCAGAGCCTGAGAGCTCCAACGTTGGGGCATCAGTGATTCTTGCAGAAGCCAGTGCGCTCCCCGTGGCCATTGATTTTGAGACGCCCGTGTCTTCCCCATGGGATGCCTTAGTGTTTGGGGGACATCTTTATTTACAGAGCCCCGTGTGGCTACAACCTGCGCATATGTGTTTTCAGAGCCTGTGTGGCTCCAACAGTTGGCGCAGTTCAGTTCTAGGGTCAGTGAGGGCCCTGTCGCAGTTATGTTATCTCCCAGCTGTCCAGCAATTAGTGGGCAGCTGCACCATTTAGGCGCAATGGAGAGAGTCCCTCTGTGGGACAGAGATGGCACAGAGGTGC
Source organism: Lissotriton vulgaris (assembly GCF_964263255.1). Taxonomy (NCBI): domain Eukaryota; kingdom Metazoa; phylum Chordata; class Amphibia; order Caudata; family Salamandridae; genus Lissotriton; species Lissotriton vulgaris. The sequence continues at coordinate 676,646,755 of NC_141700.1, read as the reverse complement.
CAGGCATTCTACAGCTGCGCAGCACTTAGTGCCAGCTGCAACGTTTAGGCCCTGTTACTGTCATCAGCTGCCCAGCAAGTAGTGGACGGCTACAACGTTTAGGTTTGCGCCGGGGGCGCACCCCTGACTGGCGCTGCATTGGCAGAGCGCCCTGACATTCAGGACACAGGGCTTTTTGAGTCCCCTTGTTGGATGGCCAGTTGGCCAGGGGGCTGGTATGTGGGTAGGGCGCAAGGCCCTAATGTGTTTTTTTGCGCAATGTGATTTTACTATGTTTAGAATAGTAATTGCCTAAGGTGATGTTTGCGCAATGTGATTATGAGGTTATTTCACCTATGTAGGTTTATGTTAGTGAGATGTTTTCACTCTGTGAGTTACGTCCCTAATTATGATTTATTCTTAGGAGGCAGAGTCTAATGTGTTTAGACTAGTGAGGAGATTGCCTACTGTATTTTTACCTGTTAGGCCTAAATGTGAGTTATGCATAATGTGCTATGCCATTATGCCTCTGACACCTCTGAATGTGTTTTATGCATTATGTGTCTTACCTACACCTCTGAATGTTTTTATGCATCATGTGTTTTCCTGTGCTGCACCTCTGAATGTGTTTTGATGCATCATTTGCCTTGTTCCTTACACCGCTGAATGTATGTTTATACATCATGTGTCTTTCCTACACCTCTGAGTGTTCTATGCATCATGTGTGAAACTTCTGATTGTTAAATGTTCGAAAGTGCTATTTCTAGTTCTAAAAGTGTTGATTCTGACAGTGGCCCTGTCCTATAAATAATCCCTTGTGAATATTGCCCGTGCCAGTTGGCACAATGTATATTGTGTGATTACTATCTGATGTGTTTTGACAATACAAAAGTTATTTTTATATAACCTTGTGTGGAGTTCCTTTTGTGGTGTGCCTAGGATGTTGTTGCTGTTGTGTGCGTGCGCAAATGCTTTACACATTGCCTCCGGGATAAGCCTGTCTGCTCATGCCAAGCTACCAAGGGGTTGAGCAGGGGTTATCTTGGCGTGTGACTCCCTTGCCCTGACTAGAATGGTGGTTTCTGCCTGGCTTTGGCGTCAGCCTTAGCCAACCAGAAATCCCAGTTCTAACGTGTGTTCTTGGAGGTTGCTTCAGTATCCAAAGAGCCATGTTATACAGCCTTCTAGAGAACAAAATATGGTTTTCTAGTCTCCAGGTGAGGAGAGAGTTCCACAGCTTGCTTGGACTGACTAAGTTCGGAGTCGGGTTTTGTTGAAACGTGGGACTTACAGCAGTAGGTGTGTGTTGGAATGAAGGCTTCGTCTAGTGCGATGGGTCTTGAATTTCTGTCGTTGGGTTGTTGGTTCTAGCCCACACAGTTCTCTGTGTTTTATGTACAGTGTTTTGAACGTGATCTGGCGTGACACTAAGAATTAGTGCAGTATGAATACAGCAAGCGTGTTGTGGTCCCAGGTTTTCAAATATAGGTGTACCTTGGCCACCGAGCTTTGCACCCAGAGTGAGTGAGCGAGAGAACAAACATAGGGCCCTTGTTTCCACTCAGCAGAGGAAGCCTATTTAAGGGAAAATCCGTCAGCTTCTGAGTATATTTGTTGAGGATTTCACTACAGCATCTATTTGTGGTGCATATAGGATTAATGCTAGGCGCTTTGTTGTGCTTATTTTGGGGGTGTTTCCCCTACACCTGCTGGCTAGACCATAATCCCTTGTGTCGGAGGCCAGTTTCCACATGTTTTCAAGATGTGTTTAAGGGGGTTAGAATTATCATGATCTTCACCCCAATCAGTCACTGGGCCTATCTGGATCTCGAGGTGTCACTGAGGTTCTTGAATTTGAAGATCATTTGTGAGCCATCGACGTTGCTGAAGGATTGAATCAGTCCAGAATTAAGGCTGAGTTGGATGTTGAAAAGAAGTGGAGCCATGTTTAAAGCTTGAAAGACGTCAATAAAGGTTTCTTTAAATTCGATGTTACTACCTACCCACAGCAGCATGGTACATCTATGGGTAGTAACTTAGCAGCCAGCCTGGCTTGTTTGTATGTTCACCAATTTGAGCAAGAATACAAATGGAATAACAACCCCTTCAAAACAGAAATAAGAATTTGGTGTTACTATATTGATAATGAATAGATTGGGGTATCACACTCTGTTTAAATGTAGCTTGATCGTTTGTTTGGTAAGTGTGCTGCGCTAGATCAGTGCCTGCTGAACTGTGTGTATAAATGTATGTGGCCTGGTATCACTAGATAACCAGGACTCTAGCGCGCACAACAATTAGAAAAAATCTTCCAATAAGACGTTTAGTGAAAATACTTTTATCCTTAATTCGTCAAGAATTCATCAAATAAAGTATATACTCAGTTTAAACAATCATCTTGAAAATAATCACAATCTTTATATCATATATGCTTTTTGCACAAAACAATATATTCTGAAAACCCAATGCATTTCGGGGTAGAAACCCCTTCATCAGGGGTTTCTACCCCGAAATGCATATATGCATATATGATATAAAGATTGTGATTGTGATTATTTTCAAGATGATTGTTTAAACTGAGTATATACTTTATTTGATGAATTCTTGACGAATTCAGGATAAAAGTATTTTCACTAAACGTCTTATTGGAAGATTTTTTCTAATTGTTGTGCGCGCTAGAGTCCTGGTTATCTAGTGATACCAGGCCACATACATTGTTACTATATTGATGACATCTTTGTGATTTGGCACAGAAGCCGGGAAGGGGCTTGTGATGTCATTCAATGAGGTCTCCATGAATGTCAATCCAAACAAGATGTCTTTCTCGGACGTCACAATCAGAGAAATTAAAAACTTGTACGTACACCAAGTCAACAGACAAAAACAGTTTGCTGGATTTTGGGAGCGTACCCACACTCTTTAAGAGAGAATTTACCTATAGGCCAGTTCCTCTGCATAAAAAGAAACTGTTCTGACATAAAAGATTATAAAACAGAAGTAGAGGTTCTGACACAAAAACGCATTGAACTTTATTACCCAAAGAAATTGACTGACAGAGCTTACATTAGGCCTCGCAACAATCATGGACACGCATTGTTGGAAGATAAACAAATAGAAGGGATGGCACAACTGACCTGTTTGTATCCATGCAATAAGATGTATATGGGGATGACCTCCAGAAAGATTAAAATCAGGACTAGCGAACATAGAAGTAGCATTTGTGGTCAACGTGACACAACACGATTGGCAGCACATTTCCTTGAGAAGGGCCTCTCCGAAATTGACTTGTACTGGACCATCATTGAAAACATTGACACTAGCACAAGCATGAACAAAACACTCCTAGAGAGAGTACAGCAGTAGGTATATAAGTTGCAAACCTGTGTATCAGGACTGAATGACGGTATCCCATGGGCACATTTAAATGTCACAATCATTTCTCTTTCATTCATATCTATTATTATTACATAGTACGTGTGTTACCTACTCTGGTAACGTGTTTTAGCAGTATAATTTGGCACAGTACCACAGGTATACACTTTGCTGTAATAGTAACCTTTGTGTATAAATCACTGGTCACAGTTCCACAGGTATGCGCTTTTCTATATTAGTGCTACTTACCCTGGCAACGCATATGTTACCAGTGTGATTGGGCATAGTACCACAGGTATACACTGCACTGTAATGATAGCATGAATCATTGGGCACAGTACCACAAGAATACCCTTTGCTGTATTAGTAACCATCACTTTGAATCGCTTGAAAATTTCAAGCAAAAACAGGTATTTTCCGCCTTACAAACTCCACCTTCCATGAGACTTGAGTGATTGTGAATACATGTGCATGTCCATGGCGCATGCCACACAATAATGGTTTGCTGACATCTTTGGCTTTGGACCGCTCAAAGGCATTGAGCAAAAACGTGCATCTTCCACCTCAGGAAGTACATCTCCTATGAGGCTTGAGTTGTGAACGAACACACATGTTCATGGTGCACACTACACGCATGGGCTTTGTCCTGACAACGAAGCTCCTTGAGCTACCAGCCCTCTTCAAAAAGACAGCTTTTCCCTCCTCTCAGCATGCAGTCACCAGGAGATGACGCGTGAGGAGGTACAGCAAGTTACATGGCAGATGTGCCAGGGGAGGGCTGCACTTTCAACTATGGTGTCTACTGTTGCTGTAGCATACCCTGCTCTGTAATCAGTGTCTGTTAGTCTGCTGGAGGAACCGTCAGCGTACCACTCATAGTCAGTTTTTTCTAATGGTGTTTGCTGCAAGTCTGGTCTGGGTGTGGTGCATGTCTCTACAACTGCAACATAGTCATGGTCAGGGGTCTCATCTGAATCACCTCAAGGAGGTAATAATGTTGCCAAATTAACAGGTGGGCATCTTTTAATGGTGATAATGGTGTTAGACAACAGAGTGACCTAATAACCTGTTTGCCTGGCCGCCGAAAAAAGTTGTGTTGCTGCAGATGACAACAGCAACTGTACCGAATGTGGCACATAAACAATACAAAGGTAGTCCAACACAATGGAAGTTGTCCCCTCTACCATCACAGCTGCTGATGCCACTGCTCTCAAGCAAGATGGATGCCCAGTACTGCTGTAGGCAAAGTCACGGAGTAGTATGCCACAGGTCTCTTCCCAGAGCCATGCTGCTGTGTCAGCACACCATTTGCAATGCCATTTTGCTCTGACACATAGAGATGGAAGGGCAGTTTGTAATCAGGAAGCCCCAGGGCTGGCACAGTACACAAAGTCTCTTTCATTTTCTTAAAACAGTTTGCAAGTTCATTAGTCCATACAATGTTGTTGGGAGCATCTTGTAGTGTACATTGTCGCAGGATGGCATCATAGGATCTTACCTCAGGGATCCACTGGCGGCAGTAGTTCATCATCCCCAGGAATGACAGCATTCCTTTCTTGGTGGACGGAGGCTGCATGCCCTGAATCATTTTATCCTGTCAGGTGATATGCGGCGTGTACCTTTGGATACCACATAACCCAGGTAAGTCACCTCTTTTTGGAAGCACTGGAATTTTGACAATGAAGCTTTGTGTCCTCTCTCCTGGAGGTGATTCAGCAGCGCTACAGCTTCTTTTTCACATGCCTCAAGTGATAGAGATGCCACGAGTAGATCATCAGCGTACTGCAAGATGATGCTACCTCCTTCCAGGTATAGGCTATCCAGGTCTCTCTTTACTACCAGCGCATAGACCGTGGGACTCTCAGTATAGCCTTGTGCCAGTCATCTGAAAGTAAATTGGGTATCTTTCACTGTGAATGCAAAAAGGTACTCGATCTCTGGATGGACTCTAATACTAAAAAATGCAGAGGAGAGATCAATTACTGAAAAGTACTCTGCCTCTACAGGTATAGAGGATAATATAGTATTGGTGTCAGGCACAACAGGTGCTAAGGGAACCACAATGTTGTTTATCTGTTGTAAGTCCTGTATGAACCTATACTGCCCAGTATTGCACTTGGGTAATGGAATGATAGGACTATTGCAGGGGCTGGATGTCTTTTTAATGATACCTTGTTGCAAGAGAGATTCAATCACAGGTGTTATTCCCTCCTCTCCCTGAGGTGACAGCCTGTACTGACGGACATAAGGTAATTCAGCATTCTCTTTAAGTGTCACTTTATGGGGAGGGCATGTTTTCAATAATCCTGCCTCATTTTTGTGTTTTGCCCAAACCTCTGAGTTCACTTGCTCTAGGACCTTGTTTTTAGTCATCTGTAAAGCTATATTCCCTTCAAGTTTGTCAAAAACTGCAGTCCTGTCCTTTCTGTTCATACACAACATCCAACACCACCCTTTTCCATCTCCTAACACAGGCACCATTCCTAAAGGAAATGTAACATCCTTAGTTCTAGGTAAGTCCTGAAGGCTTTTGACCATGGGGCCCAAATCCTAGGGGTAGTAACCTGGTGCTACAGCTGTGGATACATGTGGTTCAGAATCTGGCACTTGAAATAACCTCATTTCCTGTGGTCCTAGTTCAATGCTCACTGCACACCCTTCTTTTCCTACATATAATGTGTGCTCAAGCAACTCCATTGTCCAGTGCAAATGTTTGTCTGCCCTGTAGGCGTACCATTCAGACACTGCTCCTGTGAAAAATGCTGCAGTACAGTGTATGGGCTCAGGTACTAATGTCAACTGCACTAAATGGGTGACCAATTCACTCTCAATGTCAGGGCTGTATTTAAACAGTTCTTGAAACAAGTTTTCATAAAAATCTCCATGTAATGGAGTCCATTGGTAACGTGTTGGAGAGAGAGACAAGACGGGTTGGTGCACATAACACAGAGTCCTCACTTAATTTCAAGCAGTAAGTGCTCTATTAGCCAATTCTAACCTGTCCTCAGGTACTTGTAAGTGAATCTCATTTTGTGAAAAATATAATGTTACATGCAATTTACAGCGGAGGTCTCTCCCCAGCAAATTGATGGGTGCATCTGGTGACAGCAGAAACTGATGGGTCATTGTGAAGTCATCAACAGAAACTGGTAGGGGTTCTGACAATTCTTCATGCATCATCATTCCATTTACTGCTATAGTAATGACTGTTTCACCACTACCAGGACCCAACTTGTTTCTTACTGCGGATAGGGTTGCACCACTGTCTATTAGGAAATCGATCTCTTTACCTCCTACCTTAATTTGAAACATGGGATTCTCCTCTGGTGTCTCTGATACCTTCATCATAAAGCACTGGTCTCTCGTTGCTGCAGTTTGTCCCATCTCTCTCTCCGCGTTGTGCTCTGCTGATCCATGTTGCTCCTGGAAAGGATTCCTCAGGGAGTGCTGGGTCTGCTTCAGGTCTCTGGGCATGGGTGGTGCAGATGGCTGGGTCTCATATCTGTCTAACCTTTCATTCCTGTTTCTATCATTTCTATTCTACTGGTCACTTCTCTTATTCTAGTCTCCTCTACCTCTATAATTTCTACAATTGTGTCCCCAGTGCCCATACCTCTGGCAATTATAGCACCGATCCATACTCTTGTCTCTCCTCTGGTATCCTTGTCCATTATCCTATCTATGCTGTGCCCCCTGATAGTACATTCCCACTGGCTCCTCCTCTCTTTGTACTTGCTGCAACATCATTCCTTTGTCATTTTTAACAATGTCCTTCCTTGCCTTAAAAATACCATCTCTTTCCATAGTTATGAGAAGCGTGCACAACTCGTGATATTCTTTAGTGGACCAATCAGGGTGGCAAAGTTTACAACTGTGGGCCACAGAAGCTAGCAATCCATTCATAAGGGTTTTGCGTAGCCAATACCTTAAAGGCCTCTGTGGTGCGTGGTACCCCTGCACTGTTATCCCATGCTTCATTGTACCTTAAGATGTAATCAGCCACTGACTCACCTGGCTTTTGCAGCGTGGCAGTGACTTGACAACACCATGTTTAACTGCTAGGCCATTAATTGTGTCCCTGATCGACTCTAACCAATTAATCAATCTATTTTCTGTGACATCCATATTATTAGTCAGTATGGTCCAATCCCTTTCCTGTGGAATTTGGAATGCACTTTTTACTAAACACCATCTGTTCCCATATCCTATTTTTAATAGCATTTCTACATCTCGAGGGAGGGGGCTATAGGCAATACATATTTTATGAAGCCACTCATAATATTTTACACTGGCAGTCAGTGGGTCAGGCGCCTCCTTAGTCATTTGGGTTGCCTCCACGGGGGTCCATGGTTTTAGCATGGCTGTCCCCCCGACACTATTTTTGGTGCAGTTAGTTTAGTGTTCAATAGTATGTCATCAGTATATGAGTTCTCACCCTTTCCCTCTAGAGTCCGTGTTCGTGACCGTATATGTATCAGCCGTTCACTCCTCTCTAGCTTATCCTGTAGTTTATTAATGGAGCGCTGTATTTCCTCCCTATCAGTGTTTACGTCTTCTTGGAACTCACCTGCCTCTTTCCTCAGGTGTTTCAACTGCTCATGTTTCTCCTCATCTTTTTTCTCCTTTGCACTCAGCCCTAAATATTCACTCAGACCACAAGTGGAAGGTTGGGCTGAGGATTCAAAAGCATGTAGCATGCCCCCTCCTAAGGAAAAGTGCCATTAAGGACTGGTGTTCTAAAACTACCCTCTCTGGGGCTAGTTGGTATGTCAGGTACCCTAGTTAAATCACCTTCCAGGGATATGTGGAAATAAGGTACACGTGCTAAGCTTGGTTGTGAAGCCAGTGCTTGCTCAGGTGTGTTATGTCTTTCACACTGTATGTAGGGGCCTGAAAGTGATGGGTAAATTTAAGTTGCTGGAGGGGGCATGAGAATTGAGGTGCAGGAGAAACAGCCCCTGCAGACTGGATGTTTTGTCCCAATCTTTGGTTGCTGTTCTCATTGCTGGCTTTATCTGAGACCCAGGAATTAAATTCACTATTCACATCTACTCTCTGTCTTTTCCTTTCTTCATCAGTAAGCAACAAAATCTCCTCAGTCAATGCGCTACTAGTTATTTGCTCATTGTCTGTTCCTTCACCCAGTTTGACAAAAAGGCCTTGAGGCTTGGAGGCGATAAACAGTTTTTTCAACTTATTTATGTCAATATTTACTTGGCGTGCATCCAAATACATAGCAGAGCAGCAGCCCGTCTAGAAGTAGTGGCATTTGGTATTTATTTAACCCGGTCTGCTTCAATTATTGAAAACCCACACTTTTGCCATAGTGACAACAAATGCTGTTCTGTTTGCACATAGTTACGCAATTCCAATAAACACTGGCTATAGGTTGTGGGCCAATATTTTGCTAATTCTAGCTCTTTTTTAGTAGGCTTCTTGCACTCACTATTCACCATTGCTATTGCAGAACAGTCTTTATATTCAGTGGAGGCATTCCCCTGGCCTTTCTTTTTTTAAAGGAGAGCTTTATTTTTTGCAATTGAAAGCCACTGCTGTAAACAATCTTTTTCATAATGTGAATCCCATGATGGGTCACCCTTTAAGTGTATACTTTCTATCAAGCGTTCAATATCATCTATCTCAAGAGAACCAAATCTAGGCCACAGCCCTTCATTCACTTTCCACGTCTATACTAGCGCGCAAAAAGGAGTTCCATATTCTAAACAATTTGTATCTTTTACAACCTGAGCTGCAGGGCTATCTTCTGGTAATTTAAAATCCTTCTGTAATGACAGTTGTTTAAACAATGTTCCTGTCTTTTTCACCATACGAGAGGACTGCCACCTCCATAGTTCCTTTAGAATTGCCGGAACCCATTGTGCCCTTCACTCACAATTTTAAATCCTGAAAGATAAACAAATTTGTCTCCTGGAAGGAAAAATTTGTTACGATTTGGATACAGAGACTTGAGAGAAGAAATATCAGCAGTTTGTGGATCACTCAGACACCACATAAAATAATTTGACTTCTCTGATGCAATTTGATTTGATATCACTTAAAGACACATTTCAAATAAACATAGCTGGGCAATACTTTTTAAAGATCAACACATAAACATAGTTAAATACAGTCATTGATCAATGACAGAACAGTGCAAAATTGAAAACATTTCCTTGTGTCCTGCAGCCAGCCAATAGTCAATGCCTCCCACGCTGCACTCCGGGAGGGTTGTTTTTATTTCTTCGTCCCTCTACTCTTGGGTCATAAATTATTGTCGTGCCTAGGCTCTCCTGTTGCGCCCCCACTAGTTGTACTTTTTAACTATACCATCTATGAAGGGATATCTACATGTTCTGAGGTATTTTGAATTCTCTATAAGACCCCGATAGGATATTATCCAAAGTGCTCCCTGGGATATGGTTGAACCCATCCTGCTTTTTAAGGACCAGGATAAGACCTGATGATGAAGCATGCCACTAATAAAGTTGGTGAAGGTCTAATAACAAGAAAAATGGTTGCTCCTTCTATCGAGGGTCAAACATATGCCATCCATTGATATATTTGCCAATCTGTGGAGATATCATTTGTAAGAAACCTTTGTTGAGTGTCAGTTTAAACAAAAGCTTACTACAGATTGAGATTATTTGAGAATAGGGTAATTTCTTGGCAGGTGTGCCGCACTGAGTGGTTGGGATTCAGGAGCAAGAATTTGGTCACTTCTTTCCACTGGGTACCTAACACATACTTATCTGCTAGGCAAGGCAACAGGAATGCCTAACAAACGAGAAGATAGGTAACCCACCTTGATCTAGCCCTTTGGGCTCTCTCTCAAAATCTCACCGCACCACAAGGCAGTCCTTCATTCCATATTGACAGTACACCTCCACAAACCTATTCAGACTACAGCATGAGATGCAAGCTTCGGAACCATTTGGAAAAATAATTTTCGGGATACCAAAAACACAGCAATTCCATGCTAATCAGACCCCCCAGGATATAGCGGCATGGATTAGCAAATTTAGTGGCACAAAAATGGAAATTTAGCGGCACAAATATGGAAATTTAGCGGCAATTTTGCGGCATTTTATGTAGCCATTTTTCCTACAACAAACACAGATATCTTAGTTTTTTTAGTTATTTAACAACATGAAGCTATGTATATTTGGTTTATTTACAATGTAGACACTTTGGGGCAGATTTACAAGCCACTTGCGCTGCTTTTACGCCGCCGTTGCGTCACTTTTGTGACGCAGCGGCGGCGCAAAAGATGCACCATTGTGCGGGGTATTTACTACGTGACGCATCGCCCAGATGCGTCACGTTGCAAAGCCCTGCGCCAGAAGAGGCGTACCATTGCAGGTCAGTTTGTGTCTTGCAATAGCCTTAGAGCTTGGTGCCACTATACCTGCTGCACTAATGATGGCTATACCTATCGCCCCTTTTATTAGTAAGCACGTTAAATAGTACAGTGTATTTTGAACACGACCTGATATCCCACCGGATGCCCGTTCGACAGACCTAACCACTAGAGAAAGAGCAGTCAAAACCGCCAAGTGGTCACTTGTTAAACAGTAGCGAACTGCATGTTGGTACTTGTAGTTTCGTTGCAAAATGTCAGCCTGCAAATCGTCTCCGATTTAAAAGCGGGGACTGGTTGAAGTTGACACCCATGACATGGGGCCACTTGACGCCCGTGTTAAATTTCGCGCCTCTAGGATTTTTCCCATGGCTCACTCCCAGGGGGAAATGGTCTGCAATAGGTGAGCTCAACCCTCTGACTTCATCCCTTGTCCAGCGCGCCTCTGCAGATACCCCGTCCCATGTGCGCCTCAGCTCTCTCGACTGAGTGGTTCTGTCTGTTTATCTTGAGGGACAGACATCTCAGCACGGCGCTCCGTCTCCAAGCCAGCGAATAGGGTGACCAACTGGCATTGGTGCAAATTCAGGACGGTGAGTGTAAAAATTCAGGACAAAGGGTCAAAATTCAGGACACAAATTTAGGACAGGAGCTCAAAATTCAGGGCAAAACTTCAGGACAATAGGTACGTTTTACAGACACATCAGAGGTCGCGCAATAGTATATAAGTAAGCCCAGCCATTTCCAAACATATTCAACCGTTTGCAAACCTATCCATCATGTATCCTTCCATCTATCATTTCACTCATCCATCCCTTCATCCATCCCCTCATCCATACTTTCACTCATCTCCATTATCCATCCACCCTTTCACCCTATCCATCTGTACACTTATCCATCCACTCTTCATCCCATCCATCCATTCACTCATCCATTCAGCCATTTACCCTTTTACCAATCCAGCCATCCTTTCACTTACTAATCCTTCCACCCATTCACTATTTTAGTCATCCATCCATCCTCCCTTTCTCTCTCCATCGACCCTTTCACTTAGCCATCCTTCCTTCCATCCATCCTTTCACCCACCCATCATCCATCCATCCATCCATCGGTCCTTCCCCTCATCATCCATCCTTCCCCTCATCACCCATCCATCCTTTTCCCTCATCATCCATCCATCTACCCACCCACTCTTCATCCATCCATCCATCCTTCCCCTCATCATCCATCCATCCCCTCATCATCCATCTATCCTTTCACCCGCCCCCTCATCATCCATCCATTCCCTCATCATCCATCCATCCACCCTTCCCCTCATCATCCATCCTTTCACCCACCCCCTCATCAACCATCCATCCATCCCCTCATCATCCATCCATCCTTTCACCCACCCACCCATTCATCCTTCCCCTCTATCCATCCCCTCATCCATCCATCCTTCCCCTCATCCATCCTTCCCCTCATCCATCCTTCCCCTCATCCATCCTTCCCCTCATCCATCCTTCCCCTCATCCATTCTTCCTTTCATCCATCCTCCCCCTCACCCATCCATCCATCCATCTCCTCATCCATCTATCCTTCCCCTCCATCCATCCATCATTCCCCTCATCCATCCATCCTTCCCCTCCATCCATCCATCCATCTCCTCATCCATCATTCTTCCCCTCATCCATCTTTCCCCTCATCCATCATCCAGCTACCCTTCCACCCATACATCCAGCTATTTACATTTTCTCTCCATCCTTCCCCTCTCATCAATCCATCCATCCTCTCTCATTATCCATTTATTTAATCTTTCATTCATCCATTCACCCTTTCACTAATTCATCCAGCCATTCACCCATCCCTTCACTTACTTACTCGCCGACCTTTCCATATTAATTTTGAGCTGAGCCCTTTTGAGAAGAGGCCCATCAAGAACTTCACCCTCGCTGCAGGGGCCGTTCCAGGACTGGGACAGAAGCCACCCAGGGCGGAGACAGGATCCACCACAGGGGGGGGGGGACAAGAGCCATCACAGGTGTAGGTGGACTGGAGCCACAACATGGGGGGGACAGGAGCCATCACAGGCGGGGGGTGGACTGGAGCCACCACATGGGGGGACAGGAGCCATCACTGAGGGGAGGGCGGGAGTCATCACAGGAGAGGGAACAGGATCCACCAGGGTGGGCACAGGGGTGGGCATGCAGTATTCTAGTCTCATCTTGGGCTCCTCGCCCCCTCCTGCACAAGACAACGAGAAGACAGGCTCTCTGTCCAAAATGCCATCCCCCACTGTGATGTACAGTACTTACAGGAGATACTCTAAGAGAACTGATTGAACTGATTGTCCTCCATGCTCTGTTAATCAGTGTGGGTGCGATTGTGCCATTTCTGTATTTTCTTAAATTATAGACTGCATGTTCGAAGAACCGAGGTTTGCTAACAATTTAGTGACAGTAATTGCGCTCCGTGAAGAGAACCATGTGCTGCCTCGGTGTAATCAGGGGTGTAATCTGGCCGAGTCTCAGATGTTTGGGGCCCTGGGTAGAAATGGAATGTGTGAGCCCCCTTCTAAATAGCAGAGACATGACACATTCAGGGCTGTTTGCATGTGAATAGATGTCGCAGCTCCTGAACCTGCAGCCCCTCCCTCTCAGTCACCTTCGAAGCACCTCTTAACAGGTCATCAAGGGCTGGAGGTGTGAGGTTTGCCATCCCGCTGTGACGCTTCAATGCTGCTGAGTATCTGCCACATAAAGCAGACCCCCCAGGATATAGCGAAAAATGCTGCGATTTCTACAAAAATGCCGATTTCGCAGGCATTTTTGTAAAAATCGCGGCATTTTTAAAAAAGTGCTGATTTCGCGGCAAATCGCGAAATCGCGATATCCTGGAGGGTCTGGCTAATGGCAGATTGAGTGGTAGAGCCAGGGTAGTGTGTTTTATACATGTACACATTATCTAATTGGTTCCACACAGCCCTCAGCCTGCCTGCCTGCATTTCCTATGAAATGTAGCATATAGACAGTCACTACTTATCTGTGCCAGGGCTGACTCATTAGGGGAGAAAGGGATCTTTGTCCCAGACCCAGGGCAATCTTAACAGCATTATAGCGCCCTGGGAAAAGCAGTGCAGTGGGCCCGCCTATACAACCACTCACAGGATTAAAAATGTTTAAAAGAAAATTTGTGTTAAATTCTGGTCTGTATTCACTCCTATGCTTGTTGGGGCCCCATTTAACTGCCCAGCGAGCCCAAGCGTTAAGACGGCACTGCCAGGATGCCTTACATTTTGGGGCCCTTCTGTCTTCTTTTACAACATGCTTTTAAGTATAGGCCTGACCTTTTCCTTCTTAATAAGAGCTAATGCAGCAGCACCTCTAGGTGGCGCCACATTTTTCACTTTCTCTAGAGTACATGTCTTCTTAATTACAGTTTTCTTCTGGTTTGATCAGAAACATATATGCGGGTGAGCCACAGAAAGATTGAGGCAGCTTTGAGTCATATGCATGGCTCTGGCTCCCTCGAGGTCCTCTAAGACCCGCAAGCCCAAAACAAAAGGAGCTTCCATGTGGCTTCTGCATGACACCCATGCACAAACTTCAAGCGAAGCATTATCCTTTGAAGCAATAAAGCAAAGATCTAATGGCTGAATTGTAATTATACTTTCTTGGTGCTAACACTTTTCCTTATGCAGACTTTCCACATCAGATGATCAGGTGATCTGGATTCTATGGATAGTCATAGTTTTTTACCGTCCGGGCAAATTTCAGTAAACTAAGCACAAGTTAAATTTTCAGAAAGGGTTCACTAAACACAGAGCTTTGCAATTTTTCATGTTTTCCACTGCGGAACTAGTAAGCAGCTTTTAACAGAAAGAAATGGAGCTAACATCCAGGATCGGATTGGGATTCAAATTAGGCCCGGGCACTCAAACATAAAGTGGCCCACATTTATGGATAATGACCTTTCATGAAAAGTTTCTTAGTATCAGGGGAGTCATTTTGAGAGAAATCGGTGATAAGGCTACTGAGAACCATGTTCACCTGAAAGGCTCTGATTCCAATGTTTATTCTCAGGCCAAATCATCAGGTGCTCTGCTCACCCTAGGGACCCAAGGCTCCTGTTCCCACAGAGAACAATGAGGTGATTGCTCAGACAAAGGGTATTGCTCAGTTTAGATACCCGAGGTACCAGTTTGCCTCCATTTCCCTGAAACAATTGCTCAGTCTTATGTTTTTGCTTGTCCTCAGGCCTCTGCTCACCTTCAGTTCCCTCTGGCTAATGGTCACTCTCAGGTAAACAAGCTTCCTGCTCATGACATACATCTTCGAAATTTCCATCCACATTAGGCGCGGTAGACTCACGATAAGCCTAGGGTCACTGAAATTCCTCCTCCCTTCACTTTCATGCCCCTGAAGTACATGCTCACTCTTGTATCAGTGGCTTTCTTGATCTCCTTCAGATCCTTTGTAGCTGCCACCCAGCCTTAGGTGACTGCCAAATTCCCTGGGAAGTTGCAGCAATGTATGTACAGTCACGTACATGAGAGTTTTGCAAGGTTTCCTCTTTTAGTTGTCACCCAGAATCCTCTCTGTAAGTGAATTGTCTGGGCATTGCATACAGCTTGATACTTGAGGTTCTTTGTATTGTGTGGGGAGACTTGATTTTGATCTGGAAAAGCTTCAGGAATCCACTCCAAATGCAACCTTTCAATTAATCTCCTAGGAATTATCTGCCCCATTGCTCTCTCACAGAAGCACATATACATCACTTCTCTTCTCTCACCCTTTTTTCTATTTCCTCATTTTCACCTCCACTATCACCAAGTGCAACTATCTGTCTGATTTTTTAGGTCTCTGTATTCTATCTATCTATAACGTGCTACGCAAATAAATGATGGACAAAATGCTGAACAAATCATACATTCACCCCCAGGCAAGAGATCTGGGTTAAATCCATTGTTCTTTTGTCACCATGCCACCCCAGTTTAGACCCTGCCATATGCAAATCAGTCTTGACCCTGTGCCTCATGGGAACAGTCCGAACCGAACTGCCAAGCCAGGTCCTCCCTGGACCGGAAACAAGCATCCTGGGACCGGTTTCTGGGTAACACCCTTCATCAGCCAGGCTAGCTTGAATCCAGTGGCACAGTGAGCAAGGGACCCACGTCTGGGCATACCCATCCCACATAGGGTGAAAAGTGCTACGCAAATAAATGATGGACGGAATGCTGAATAGATCATACATTCACCCCCAGTCAAAAGATCTGGGTTAAATCCATTGTTAGTTTGCTCACCATGCCACCCCAGTTTAGACCCAGTCATATGCTAATCAGTCTTGGCCCTGTGCCTCATCGGAACAGTCTAGACCGAACTGCCAAGCCAGGCCCACCCTGGACCAGAAACAAGCATCCTGGGACCAGTTTCTGGGTATTACCATTCATCAGCCAGGCTAGCTTGAATCCAGTTTGGGCTGGACTGTTCCCATTGGGCCAGGGTCAAGACTGATTTGCATATGGCTGGGTCCAAACTGGAATGGCATGGTGGGCACAAAAGCAATGGTTTTAGGCCAAATCTCTGTACTGGGGTAAATGTATGACATTGTTCTGCATTCTGTCCATCAATTGTTCTTTTTGCATGTGTTACCCCGAGTGGGACAGGTATGCACAGACGTGGGTCCCTTGCTCTTCATGCCACTGGAGTCAAGCTATCCTGGCTGATGAGGGCTGGAAGCTCGAAACCGGTCCTAGGACGCTTGTTTCCAGTCCAGGGAGGACCTGGCCTGGCAGTTCGGGCTGGACCGTTCCCATTGGGCGCAGGGTCAAGACTGATTTGCAAATGGCTGGGTCCAAACTGGAATGACATGCTGAGCAAAAAAACGATGGGTTTAGGCCCAGATCTCTGCACTGGTGTGAATGTATGATATTGTCCATCAATTGTTCTTTTTGTATCCATCTATAACACCAACTTTTCTTTTTCTCTCTCCTCTTCTGCCTTTTTTCCCTCTCTCTCAATACCACTTTCTTACTTGCTGTGTACATGTCTGTTATTCTCCTTATCATTTGTTTTGTCCCTCTCTGGTTCTTCCTCTTTCGATCTCTCATTTTTAACTTCTTTTCCTCTCTGTGGTGTCTCTCATTCTACCTATGTTCTTCACTCTGTCTCTCTCGTTTTCCCTTGTTGTTTTCTATCTTTGTCTCTCAGTCTACAAATCCCCTCTCCCTCTCTCTCACTCCTGTGTCTCCCCTGTAGGATTACGTCAGTTCTTGTTATATCTCTCATGCCCTTATACCTCCTCTTATTTGGTATCTCTCCTTCAAGTTTTATTTCATTACTCTGTCTTGCAAACCTTTCTTTTTTTCTTACGTCTTGCGCTCTCCTGTTAGTCCCACTCACAGAGAGTAAAGGAAAGTGTACCGATGTTTGGGGGTGGTGCTAAAACTAAAGGAGAAACCTCTGGTGGAATTTTCTTTATCATTCTGCACCTTTCACGAAGTAAATTCCACGGGTGGAAGGCAGTCTACATTTTGTGCCACCCCACAGAATGCCAACAACCTCTAAAATAACCTGTAAGCCGAGGCCGAGAGCTAGAATAGTGTATGTGAGGTGGTATCCATCCTTTATATTCATAGAACAGGAAATGTTTGACGCCTTCTTCTGCGTTGATCTCTCCTTTCCATCATTTCTTTTGTCATTCACCTTCCTGTATCTATCCCCTTCACTTTTGCTTTCCAGCTTTTGTTCTCTCTATCTTTACCAGTTTCTGCCCTTCTCCCCACTTATTTCATCACTTCTTCTCTCTAATCTCTTCCCTCTCCTTCTCTTTGTCTGCATTTATGTCATTATTATCCTCCCTGTTCTACCTTTACTATGTTTTCTCCAGTCATTTCCTTTTCCTCTTCCCATCTTTTTGTCATTCTTCTCCACTCTGTCTCATTTCTCCTTTTGTCTCTCCACATTGCGCCCTTCACTCAATCCATGTTGTTGCTCTCTCATCCATTTCTATTCTCCCAGGCCTTAGTCATTGTGTCCCTGAATGAATATTTTTCACAGTACCATTTTAAAAAACCCATTGAGTTGTCAAAAAAGTTTTCTTTTTGCTCCTCTCGCTTGTTATGCCTCGTTTTTTATTGTCATTGAATGGAAAATGGGAGCCCACTCACAAATTTTAGGTTGACAAGGTTCTAGCAGGCACCCCGGCTCGGCTGGCTGTTGCTGGAGACTGACCAGGAGCCCCCTGCAAATAGCAGTGGGGTGACCTTGGTCGCTCCAAGTGCAGGAGTCTAAAGTGGGAGTCCCTCATCTCTTTTCAGGCTTTTCAGGATGAGAGGAGGGTCACTGGCTGGTGACGTCATCAGGGGGGGGGGCGCCCTGAGGCTTATAAGGTATTGCAAGAGGGGAGACCAGCCTCACCATCACTGAGCTGACCATGTGATACAACCTCAACTGTGACAAAGAGTCACACATCAATAAGACAACCTAAACAGCGACTAAAAAAAAATTCGAAATGAATGTGGAGTACTGAGGCTACTGCCTCGGTATCCAAAAACTCATCACTGTCAGAGGGAATCTGACAGACGAAAACAAGACAGACGCTTGGGAGACCGGCCTCTTTTTCTCTCCACCGTGCACCAGCCTAAAGACTGCATCAAATACCCACCCACCCCTGGAGGGAGGAGGAATTGGCGGAATTTATTGCAGCAGGAAAAGGGGGTGCTACCCAAAAATATGGACTGGTATACTGAATTTACCCTTTGGAGGGATGTTTTTGGTGGGGCGCCGGGCAGGCAAAAGTGGGGACTAACCTGCTGGTGGTCCTGGACCTTTCTGCCCTACCCCAGGGCGCCCTGATTGGAACTTATGGGGGTTTGGCCTGGTGACAGGTACCCCAGCAGGGACGAAGCGCTATGCGGTGCCCTGGTATGTGGAACTGTGGGTATTGGCCATCCCTCTGACTGATAGACGGAAGGATGCTGCAAAGTTATGCCCCAGATGCCCTGGGCTGAGGGCTTGGGCAATGGTTATGGAAAAGGGGCCTGCTGGCACTCTTTGCATTCCTAGGTGTTGCCAATTGTTTTATTGCTGAGACAATCTTTGAGATGTTTTTGCTGATCTTATGTAATGTATTCTCAGAACAATAATGTCTTGGACTGATTTTACAAGTGCATTCTGAAGTGTTGTGCTGTGATGGGTGGAGACAACTGTTTTAATGCCTGTACGATATTTGAGCTGTTTTGCTAAAGCTTATGTCCTATATCCTCATAACAATGTAAGGCCGATCTTACTGTATTCTAATACAATGATGTATGCTTAACTATTATCATTCCTCACTGATGCAATGTCACTATGTGAATAAAGGCTACGCCCTCGGTTAAACCAAATAAATTGAATTGGCCATCTCATTGGGAGTTGTTTCAGTGGGGGGCGGCGAGATGCGCCTTGTGAGCTCACTAAAAGGCAGAGCCTCTTAAAAGGCCACCACTCGTAATCGTGCTCATTGAACAGACCCTTCCCACTGGCCTCCTGCAACGTCGTTAGTGCCGGCTGTGAAACATTAGTGCTGGATGTGATGCTCAAAAACAGCACTGACGCTCAGAGCCAAACTGGGAACCGAAACCCGCCCTGGCAAACTGCTCGGCCGGCCACCCTGGGGGGAGGGAGGGTGTGGTGGGCTGCTAGGGCCGTTTTCGGATGATTTTGTCACAGGGGGCTGATATTGCCGACCCCCGGTAACAAAAAAAGAACCCCCCAGGGTCCCAAAACTGACCCCCACTCTGGTGACTCACCGGGGAAACGCCTGGTGCCGCTACAGCCAGTTCGGCCATGCTGATACTCCCTGAGGCCTCACTGTGGCAGTCAGACAGTCAGGATGGGAGGAGACCAGGGTCGGATTGGGATTGAAAATCGGCCCGGGCACACACCAAAAATTCCGCCCCCATTTACATAATGCCTTTTCTCAAATCACTGCTTCAGCGTAATTGCATTAAAAAGGAGGAGTGGGGGGCTTAAAAAAATGCACGCATTAGTTTACACTAGTGAAACACACCAGAAAACAAGTGAGGCCACTTCTACTGAGGCCCCCTGCCCCGCTCAGTATGTGCACACATTAATGGGCCGGCCAGCGAGACAAAGGGAGTGTGACACCTCTTCCTGTTGCTAAACCCGAGGTGGGGGACAGTGTTGGTTGGGGGGGGGGGGTGATAATGAGCGCCCATCTGCCTGCAGAAAGGCCACTCAGCCACCCACTAGGCCGCTGGCTATATTCCGAAAATAGAGACATTGCCCAAATCGGCCCCAGACTGCTCGAAAAAGCAGCCCACGGCAGGAACTCAGACACCGGCCCCTCGGGCATTGCCCGAGTCCCCCCGTTACCAATCCGAGGCTGGAGGAGACCCACCGCATGCTGTGCATTCTCAGCTTGGCCCATTGTCCTTACTGCACATGGCGATGAGCCAGCTAGGCTTTGTGTGATGTTCTCTCCTGTTGTCTCTTCCTTCCCCTTTAAACTATGTCATTCTCCCCATCGTTCTTAGTTCTGAGAATGTACTTGCCTGTAGGATTCTGTATTAGGCAGTTACTTGTGGCTGTGCTTGGCTGAGGTTGTAATAAACCCACTCTGTTCAACTCGACTACCTATCTACTCGTTTTATTGGTTTTACCTACTACATTATACTGGCGACGATTGGAAAAGAAACGAAACGACCTCAACAGGACAACACAGAAGATTTCCCGTCCTACCTTCTCCTCCAGCGGCTGTTCAAATTTAATCGAAGTGAAGCGAAGACTTCCCAGCGGCGGCTTGCAAACTAACATGTTGGTGAGGAGAGCGGGAGGTGTTTGACAAGGGATAAATATAAAATAAGGCTTTGCGCAGGAAAAGGAAAATCCGTTTTAAGCTTGCGCTCTGTTTGTGCTCGCGCTCCGCATTTAGGATTAGTGACGTCAATCTGCGCTTCATACGTGTGCGTTTCACACAACGGAAGGAACGCGCTAGCGGAAACGAGCATTGACGCATTGTTTTAACAACGCTGCGTTTCAGGAGTTCTGCGCTCCGTGTCAACAGAACGTCCAGTAACTCTGCGCTTCAGGAGTTCAGCGTTCTGTGTCAACAGAACGTCAATTAAACCTGCACAATAAGCTAATAGAACGATTCTTTCTTACATCGTTCTCTGAATGGATCTTTCCTTATTTACCTGATATAATCGCCCTTGTTCAATTGTTCTGTACAGAGACTGTAAAAAAAAGAAGAAGAAGTAATAGAACCTTTTCATTGTTTTTTTTTTTTCTTCATTCATTTGTACTACTCAAACACTGCAAAGTATAATTAATGGAAGATAATGAACAAGAATAAACAGTCCACAGATATGAAGGAATAAATCTTAAGGATATATATATAAAAAAAAGGAGAGAAGGACACATATTTATTTGAAATAAATATATTTACATATATATATTAAAAAAAATATATATATATTTTTTTATTTTACCTACCTTAATTCAAAATGCAAAATGTAACACAACCTGCATTTTTTCTGACGAGTCCAGGTGAGCCTAATGTAAAATGGAAGAAATGGAAAAAAATATTCGCAAATTATGCCAGAGTTTGTGGAACCAACTTAAGTGCTGAAAGAAAACACTCACTTCTACTGCATTGTCTCGGTGGTGAAGGACAAGATGTTCTCGAACATTTGCCAGATCTGTCAGCTGCTGAGCAAAGAAATCTTAACGAATACGAAGTAGCCATTCTTCAACTTGACAGACATTATTTACCTAGACTTAGCACCATCATGGAAAGGTACCATTTTGGCTTGCGTGAACAAAAAAAGGATGAAACAGTAGAAGAATACGTATCTTCTTTGAGAAAACTTGCTTCGTCATGCAACTTTGGACAGACACTGGATGAACGTATACGTGATCAGTTCGTTTTAAGATGCGCGCATGATGATATAAGAAAGGAACTCTGGCTGAAGGATGAACTTCCTTTAGATGAAGTTTTAACTATTGCAAAACAAGTAGAACACATGACGAGATGTGTCGGTGAACTAAAGAAAGAGAAAGAAAAGCCATCCACTGTTGAATCTAAGGATGAAGTAAAAGTTGATGAGACTGTTTATCAATTAACGAAAGTAGAAAATGTCATTAATGATGAAAAACATATTAGGCCAACTAATCCTTCTTCCTCTTCCTCCGGAAACAAATTTTCATGTTTTAGATGTGGTCAAATTAATCATTTGGCTAATTCACCTATGTGTCCTGCATTGAAAGTAACATGTAATGTATGTAATAAGAAGGGTCATTTTGCAAAATTGTGCAGGAGCAAAACGTATAATGGTGACAACTCAAGAAGAAGGTGGCCTCAACCTCAAGTAAGGTCAATTTGTTTTGAAGTTAAGGATGACAAATCTGATCATCCCTCTCATTTAGTTAGTGTAGAAGGCTCAATGATAAATTTAAAATTTGATTCCTGCTCAAAAATAACTATAATTGATGAAAAGTTGTATAATGAGCTATTTAAAGACAAAGTAAAACTGTTTAAATGTGATATTTTACCGTTGGGGTATAGCGAGAAACCCATTGGGATGGTGGGTTATTTCATGGCAGAGATAGAACTTGGTTCAAGAATCACTGTTGGTAAAGTCTACGTGTCAAAGAAAGGTGATTCACTTTTAGGTTGGTTGCATCAACGCTATTTAGGTGTGACGCTTGATCCAAATGCCTCTCCCCAAGTCAGAATTCAAGAAATATCTAACCCTGTACGAGACAACAAGAGTGATGAAGAGTTGTCTTTGTCTTTGGCAAAACAATTTCCAGGCGTTTTTAAAGAAGAGTTAGGGTGTCTGCGTGGTTACAAACACCATATTAAATTAAAAGCCAATGCTCTTCCTGTGGTGGCTAAAGTAAGGAGGATTCCCCTGGTAGAACAAGCAAAAGTACAAGAGGAACTTGACAACCTTGTGAAAAATGATATTATTGAACCCGTGGAGGCAACTGAGTGGCTTGCTCCTGTAGTTATTGCAAAGAAACCTACTGGTGAAATTCGTCTTTGCATTGATCTAAGGGCTCTAAATAGGGAAGTAGTCGTTGATAGGTTTCCCCTTCCTAACATAGATGAGATAGTCAGCACTTTAGAAGGTGCAAAGTATTTCACCACTCTCGATTTAGCTTCCGCATACCATCAGGTTGAGCTAGATACTTGTTCACAAGACCTGACTGCCTTTATTACACCAATGGGCACGTTTAAATTTAAGAGAATGCCCTTTGGCCTCGTCTCAGCTGCCTCTGTCTTCCAACGAATCATGGCCAAGATCTTAAGAGGGTTGTCAGGTGTTAAGTGCTATCAAGATGATTTGTTAATCTATGGACGTAGTGTTCTTGAACATGATGGTCGTGTGTCTGATGTTTTGAAACTATTGGATGGTGCTGGTATGACTTTAAAAAGAACTAAATGCAAATTTAGGGTTCAAGAAGTTAACTACTTAGGTCATTGTATCACTGGTGTTGGTGTCTTTCCAAAGAAAGAACTTGTTGAATCTATAGACAAAGTTAAAGATCCAACTTGTAAGGAAGAACTTCTCTCATTCTTAGGCATGGTGGAATTTTATGGAAACTTCATTCCCAATTTTGCTGACAAAACACATAATTTGAGGAAGTTAACTGCAAAGAATGTTGTATTTGACTGGTCTCCTGAATGTAAGACTGAATTTGAGTGTATCAAGAAAGAGTTGAGCAAGGCTCCTTCTCTTCATGCGTTTGTTCCGGGACTACCCACTGTGATGTTCACTGATGCTAGTGATAAAGGCTTAGGTGCTGTTCTGGTCCAGAAGAGAGATGGTAAGGATTATCTCATTTGTTGTTCTTCCCGTTGCCTTAGAGGGTCAGAGTCTAATTACTCCGTAATAGAGAAGGAATCTCTTGCTATTTTCTGGGCCTTGAGAAAGTTCAAGAATCTTGTTTGGGGAACAAAAGTGTGTGTACTATCTGATCACAAGCCTTTAAAAGAAGTTTTTTTCAAAGAAAGGTCTTGATGCCATTTCCTCAAGAATCAGGAAATGGATTGTTTCTCTACAGGAATTTGAGTTTGAAGTTGAATATATTCCTGGTATTGCCAACAGGTCGGCTGATTGTTTGTCTAGATTGGTTGACTGTGAGAATGCTGACCAGGATGATTTTTGTGAACCGGATGAGTGTACCAATGTCTGTGAAATTACTGATGGTGCAATTGATGAAACTGAATGGAGGTTGGAGTTGGGAAAAGATGATGAGATTTCTCATGTAATTCTTTCTTTGATGAGTAAATCTCGTCTATCTAAACCTTGGTCTTTGGTTTCAGATGAGCTTTCCGTAAACAATGGTCTGTTGACTCGAGGCACTAAACTTGTTCCTCCATCTTCTCTTAGAGGAAAGTTGTTGTCTCTTGCTCATTGTGGTCACTTGGGGATTGTGAAAACCAAAGAGTTTCTACGTATGCAATTTTGGTGGCCAGGTATGTATCTTGAAATTGAAAGAATGGTTAGAGAATGTTCTGAGTGTTGTTCTAGCGATAAGATTCTTAGAACCAAACAAATGCCCATGGTAAAGAGGGCCTTGCCTGGTCATCCTTGGGATGAGGTTGCCATTGACATCCTGGGTCCTTTATCTGGCGTTTCCGATACTCCTTACCTCATCGTACTTATTGATCTCTACTCTAGGTGGATTGAGGTTTCTGCTGTCAGGGAAATCACTTATGATTCCATCATTAAGTTCTTGGAACCTCTGTTTTATAAGGAAGGTTTCCCGAATAGTATTCTGTCTGACAATGGTCCTCAGTTCTGTTCCTCTATTTTTGTTGATTTTCTAAAAAGGTGTGGTGTTACTCATAAGAAGTGTTCACTCTATCACCCAGAGACTAATGGTGCAGTAGAGAGGGTCAATAAAACCCTGAAGGAGTCAATCCAACTTGCTCGTGCTTCAGGTTTAAATTGGAAAACCACTCTCCAGGACAGGATAAATACATATCGTTTTGCCCCTCATTCCACTACTGGGAGGTCTCCATTTGAGCTGTTCAAAGGGAGGATTCCTAATACTTTGTTGTGTCCTGGGTGGATGTGCTTAAACAAAGGTCTGGTGAATAATGACATAGGTGATTGGAGGGAAAGAGAGTTATACAAGCAGAACGCACGCAAAACTTACTTTGACAAAAGAAAAAGCGTAAATTTTCAAGATGTCAAAGTCGGTGATTTGGTGAAAATAAAGACTCTGGTTGGACGCAAACCATGGTCCAAATATACCGATGTTAGATCTGTTATTAAGGTGTTCAAAAATGCTGTTAAGACTGAAGATGGGAGAATCTGGAACAAGAGTCGTGTTGTGGTTGTTAATCCTAATTTGTCTGCTGACACAACTCATGATGTTATTGGTTTGTACAATAATTTGTTCTTTCCATCCAACTCTTCATTTGACAGGTTGTCATCTCCTTCTACAAGAAGTCAAAGGATTCGTAGTGCTCCCTACTACTTGAAAGATTATGTTTAGCTTGTTTTTCTTTTGTTTATTTCTCTTTACTTGTTTTATAATAGAAGGGAGATGTGTGATGTTCTTTTTCATTTTTTGTAAAGGAAGGGAGATGTGTGATGTTCTCTCCTGTTGTCTCTTCCTTCCCCTTTAAACTATGTCATTCTCCCCATCGTTCTTAGTTCTGAGAATGTACTTGCCTGTAGGATTCTGTATTAGGCAGTTACTTGTGGCTGTGCTTGGCTGAGGTTGTAATAAACCCACTCTGTTCAACTCGACTACCTATCTACTCGTTTTATTGGTTTTACCTACTACATTATACTTTGTACTTAGTTTTACTGACCTCTGCTCCAAGGCTACAGCAGAGGGTTGAGCGCCAGCAGCCAAAATGGTCCAGGCAAATGTCAGGTTACCTACAGCCGAAAAAAATGGCCCACCTGCAGGCCTTTGTCAAAGGTCCCTGGGGCAATGGCCAAATGCCTGCCCTGCCAATCCGACCCTGTTAACATGTGATGCTTTGTATAGAAGTTGCATTTAATTCCCCTTATTGTCTCATTGTCTGTGTTTTCTTGGTTGGTGACTGCTGTCAATTGTCATTCTGTGCCCCTGAACCATGCAAAATTGTAGTCCTACTTCTATGTTTGTTGAGTGTCCCTGTTTTGGACTGTCAAACCTGGTCGTCCTGTTTCTACATTACTACTGAACTGTGCCTCCTGCCCTTTGCCAGAAATATTGTCGATTGAGGGCAGCGTTTGTGGCCCTGAGCAGGCACGTGCCACCTCAAAGTGATGCCCCCATCGGGTTCAAATGGGTCTTGCCTGACCCCATGTCATGAGGATGACCCGTATCCAATCCTGTGTTTTCTGCCCCCAGCACATTAAATGCTGGAACTTGCAGTCCCTTACCTATTAGAGGGAAAGTAGAACTACAAATCCCAGCATGCTTTAGCTGAAAACACGGACTGGCTGAATGAATGGTACAGTTTTGAGGGGGGCATTTGACAGCTATTGATGTAACCCCCAGGAGGATTCTGATGCATGTTAAGGATTCATTCTGTAGATGAGATTCAAGCCTGTGGGGGGAGGGGGCGGAGGGCGGCTGAAGAGACGCTTGCTTCCACAACCTTTGCGTGATCCAGTCTCGGTGGAATGCGCTGCAGTGAGCACGTGCCACCCAGGAAATGAACTCTATTTAGTATTGTTTCCACGTAAGTGCCCATTGCGCCGAAGATAAATCAGATTTTCTACACTTCACAAGAACGACAAGGCAAAATGATAAAATTGCACTCAAATGACAATTTCCTCGTCTCCCGGAGGAGACATATCCTGTGGCAGACAGCAGGAAAGCGCTGCGGTGATGACAGACGCTCTGTAAGTGGCTGTGACATGGCGCGAATACACTTTGTGCCTTTTGCCATCTGCTGCTGTCGCTAAGAATTTAAGTTCCATCTGTTTCGCACTTCCTCTCCGTGCAGGTTTCTGGTGCATTCCATGTGTCAGAGCAGTGTTTAATATCTGGCGGGGACGGTTTGTAGTATGCGCCCCCCACCCTTACCTCTGACGGCCTCATCCTAGGGCCACTGGACCATAGGTCGAGGTACGGGAAGCACCCTCATTTGATACCCCCAACTCATAGGCGCTAGAAGTTTGTAGTGCTGCTACAGCACCCCAATAATAGTCATGCTAGAGTTCAGAATGTGCAATAAAGTCGGATCCCTCCACATTTTTTTCTTCACATTTTGTCAAATTTGTTTGTTGTGTGTTTAAAGACAGAGGTCAGAGGCCAGGCCTTGTCTTCTGACAAATTACTGTTAATTCTTTTAACATAGAGGGTTCGTGTTTCCATTTCTGTCTCAGACTGCAAACTTAGATTTTGTAAAGTGAACTATCTGACATGCTTGCTGGGACTGGAGTGTAAAAAAAAGGCTGTAGGAAGTCAGTTTGTTTTGTAACTCACAAAAACATTTAAATGCCTGTAAATGAACTGTACAAATATTTCAAAATATATCTGCAATTAGGAAAGCATACATCAAGCTGATTTTTCGTAATTCTGAAGTGTGATAGAAACAAAGATTTTAATAGGAACGAAACAAAACAAGACACTTTACTTGGTGATGTGTAAATGATAAATATTTGCCGAACCCCGAATTGCACACATTATTGTTTGTGCGCTATATTGCTTTATCAGTAAAGCTGTGAGTCAGAATGACTTTTGCAGCCGTTTTAATGGAAAACACGTTGTCTGCGAATGGCAGTCTGCTACCACACCAAGCTTTAGTAATATATTTGCAACATTGTTCTCCAAGCTGCAAAACCGACTACATACCAGACCCTAACCATGCGCCTGCTGAAAGGGCGTGGCTCATTTGCTACACTTGTTGTTTGCATGATGCATGGATTTTTCACAATCTCTATGATTTCAGTGATGTAATATTGATGGCAGCACTTCCGCTCTGAAAATTATTGCAGCATCCCTGCTCCAGGCTCGGCATCCCCCACTCAACACTAACAAGCTTTCTGCAAGAATTCAAGGGTCAAATTAAGGAACTTGCTTGCGGACTTTCAGTTCATAGAGTCTCTGTGCTGTTCGTAGATTCCCTGAGGAGAATCACCTAACTTCAGGGATTACCTGAGGGCAGTGAGCAGGAGTTATCAGTAACACTGCCACATCTCCCAATGAGGCACCTGCAGGAGTGTCATCAGCAGAATAAACTCTGGTGAGTCCTCGGCACTGCTCTCGGCACAGGTGTAACAACACAAAGAGGCCTCTCCAAAAGAAAGGACCTCAGGCCTTAGGAGCCAAAGCACGGATGTGCCGAATCATGCCCAGAGCTAGATAGGTTGCGTGCGGCACTGGTTGGTTGTAGCATGCAGGGTCAGACATGGCTGTACGGCAATCTGACAGTGCCAGATGGGCAAGAGTGACAGGCCACAGATAGGTAGCATCAGAATCTTTGTTAGCACTCAGTGTGAGTAGTATGAGATGCTTTCACTAGGAGACAGGCACAGAAGCTGCATCTACTGGACAAGGAAGAGTTTGCTTTAGTAAGTCTACCAGCTGATCCCCCCCGCCCTTGAGGATCTCCAAGGGCGGGGGGATCAGCTTGTAGCTTTGTGAAGATCTGTTGTGGACTTTGTGAGAGTTTATGGGGACTTTTAATGGGGATCTTTTTAATAAGAAGGTATGCACTTATAGGTGGGTATTTTAGGAGCTTTGTAAGGTTCTGTTGGGTCTTCTCAAGGGTGTGTGAAGGTCTCTTGAGAGCTATGCTAAGATCTGTCGAAGGCCGTGGGAGGATCTGGTGTCAGATTTGCAAGGATTTGTTGGATACTGTGTACGGCTTTGTTGGGGGCTGTGGAAGGCTGTGTGGGTCTGAAAGTCCTCCGCCTGTGTTGGATAAGCTGTGACACTTTAACTTTGAAGGTTTTCTGAACCCTTGCACACACTCCTCGCATCTGTCGCTGCTGCAGCGGTGGCCGCTCATTCTCTTACATCTCTGCCAAGACACCTGGAATGACCATCCCCTCCAGTTGCCTCCAGCCCCCTCACTGGCAGACTTCAGAAAGAGACTCAAGGCCTGGCTCTTTGACGGAAACACAGCACCCATGTACCCCTAGGGGTGACAGAGTTACACTTTGCAAATGCTGTTTGATTGATTGATTGATACCTTGTGTTTCTCCTCCAGTGAAATCGGCAATCATGCAAGAATGATGTACATGTTGAAGTCACTTTCATATAAAATTCGAAATTACATCAGAGCTGTGACTTCAATCAAAAGTCTCTCATAAACCTAGAAGCAATTCTGTTCACAAAGTTTGCAGTGCATGAAAACTCGTTCTTTTACTTTTCAAAACTTTAAAGCACATTGTAATTACATGTATATTGCACTTTCTACCTCTGACGAGGCGTCAAAGAGCTTTTCAGTGAGTAGCATGCTACTCCGAAACGCAAAAATAATTAGTGGTGGATTAGTATAGGGAAAGTTGAGTTCATTTGAGCAGTGGACATGTGAGTCTGTTAGTTGGATTGAAAAGGATATTGGGGGGATAGAAAAGGGAAGAGTCTAGAAAGTGTTTATTAGGAGATTATATTAGTAAGGTGAGGTTTTGGCTGAGTCAAAGGAGACATAGGTGAGGGAAGAATTTAGAAGAGATGGAGGGAAGAATCTCTAAAAAATGATTAGGGAGATCATAGTATTAAAATGAGTTTTGGGATGAGTCAAAAGAAGGATAGGTGAGGGAAGAATTGACAAGGGTTGTTTGGGAGATCATTGCATTAAATGAGGTTTGGGGTGATCCAAGGAAAGATAGAGGAGGGAAAAGTCTAGAAAGAGTTATTTTGGAGATCATAGTAGTAGAATGAGGATTGGGATTAGTCAGAGAGTGGAGGCAGAGGATATATTGAGAGAGGTATAGGGTGAAATATAGGGTAGTGCATTGGGGAGAGTAATTTTTTTACAGTAGGAGTAAACTAATACATATATAGACATACGTACATATTATTATGCATATTTATATCAAGAAATACACATATCTAGATACATACATATAATCAAATAAAATGTTTATATACACAGAGATATGCTGGACATTTGTGTTGAGTATGGTGGTTATGTAAGAAAGAGCCAAATCGTGAGTAGTCTTGTTTTCTGAAGATAAGATAGTTATCTGTGGATCTTATGTTTGGGGTAATGAATTCCATATTTTCACTACTTGAACAGAAAAACATGTGCCACCTATGTTTTTTTCTTGTATGGTTGTTCCTTTGTTGAATGTATTTGGTGATTTTATTTCTGATGAAAAGTGGTCCCGTTCCATGTATTGCTTTGTAGGTGATGCAAAGCAGCTTGAATGTGAATCTTCTGGTAACTGGTAACCAATGAAGGGCCCTCAAGGTAGGGGGGATGTGGGCTTGTGGCTTTACATGTAGGAGAAGTCTGGCAGCTGAGTGCTGAATCTGTTGTCTTCTTTACATAGTTGACAAAGATGATCCGCGGTAGAGGCCGTTGGTGTACTCAAGTTTAAGGAATACAAGAGAGATAGTGACTTGGACCGTGTGTGGAAATCCCAAGTGGTGGAAGAGGAATCCCAGAGATTTCATAGTAATTAAGCTTGATCTTACTAATTTGTCCACTTAGGCATTCATTGATAGCTTGGAGTGCATGGTAATTCCAAGATTTCTTACTCATTAGATATTTTAGGAGGTTGTCCCACATAGTCAGGTCAGGTACAAAGCGGTCATACTTTTTCTAATCCCTACAAGTGAGTATTTTTGTTTTGGAAGTATTCAATTTGAGATGACTCCATGACATCTACTGATCAATGGCCCTTAGGCCATTTATGAGTTTCCAATGTTTTTAGTGCTTTCAGTTTTAGGGAGTATTTGTGTGTCATGTGCATAGTTATAGCATGTGAGCTGAAATTCATTGATGATTGCCGGTAATGACTTCATGTAGATGATAGAGCCTTGAGGGACCCCTGCTTTTGTGAGTTATGATTTGGATGAAAAAGGTGGAGAATGAATGACAGGGGAGACAATCATTAAACCGCCGCCACCGCCGAGAGTCATACCTACCCAGAGAAGCGCTCAGAAGCCGCCAGACTTCATTGTCATTACCGCCGCCACCGCCAAGAGTCAAGGGGCATCGGACTCCGCGCCGCCGCTCCGGGAGACTTCAAATCCCGGCAGGCAGCGCGGCGGCGCGTCTGAGTGACGCGGTAGCGCCCTGTGAGCGCCAAACACCAGTTTAAAGGAAGGAGAACCCCGGCAGAGCGGGGGAGACAATCATTAAACCGCCGCCACCGCCGAGAGCCATACCTACCCAGAGAAGCGCTCAGAAGTCGCCAGACTTCATTGACATTACCGCCGCCACCGCCAAGAGTCAAGGGGCATCGGACTACGCGCCGCCGCTCCGGGAGACTTCAAATCCCGGCAGGCAGCGCGGCGGCGCGTCTGAGTGACGCGGTAGCGCCCTGTGAGCGCCAAACACCAGCTTAAAGGAAGGAGAACCCCGGCAGAGCGGGGGAGACAATCATTAAACCGCCGCCACCGCCGAGAGTCATACCTACCCAGAGAAGCGCTCAGAAGCCGCCAGACTTCATTGTCATTACCGCCGCCACCGCCAAGAGTCAAGGGGCATCGGACTCCGCGCCGCCGCTCCGGGAGACTTCAAATCCCGGCAGGCAGCGCGGCGGCGCGTCTGAGTGACGCGGTTGCGCCCTGTGAACGCCAAACACCAGCTTAAAGGAAGGAGAACCCCGGCAGAGCGGGGGAGACAATCATTAAACCGCCGCCACCGCCGAGAGTCATACCTACCCAGAGAAGCGCTCAGAAGCCGCCAGACTTCATTGTCATTACCGCCGCCACCGCCAAGAGTCAAGGGGCATCGGACTCCGCGCCGCCGATCCGGGAGACTTCAAATCCCGGCAGGCAGCGCGGCGGCGCGTCTGAGTGACGCGGTAGCGCCCTGTGAGCGCCAAACACCAGCTTAAAGGAAGGAGAACCCCCGCGTCGCGGGACGCCCGGGGCAAAGCCCGGGCAAAGGGCGGGCCCTCTACGGCCCTCATCGGCAGGAGGAGGCAGGGGCAGCGCCAGAAACTCTGCACGAGGCTCACGAGGGACCCTACTGACCAAGTAAGACTGTTTTGTTGGTAATACATAGCTCCCTGTGTGTTTGAGGAGTTCAGGCCCCTTGTTATAATCATCATTATGTCTAAAAAGGGATCTGCACCACCAGCTAACACAATGGAAAACTATTTGGTGCAAACAGTGAAAAAAATTAATCTACAGAGGAGAGAATCCCTGGGACTGAGTCAGTCACCTGACACTGTTTGTCCCCTTCTCTAACCCCCTCACCTGAGGACTCAGTGTCCCTGCAGACTTTCTCTGATGCTTGTTTCAACTGTCCCACCACGCAGGAATCCGGCTCCCTAAATGACAATGTATTATCTGGTCCTGAGGTTCTTATAGTGGAGCTTGGAAATAAATCTGACAGTGACGTGGATCAGGAAATTCGTGCTACCCCTACAGATGAAGATATTTCAATCACTGAACAACCTTCTCGGTTAGACTCTGGGAAAACTAAAAACCCGCCGAGGCGGGGGGGGGACTAAGATCTTGGACCAGGAGGGAGAGGGTAAACACCCCAAAAGCAACCCATAAGGAAGCTGGAGGGGGAAGTGTTAAGCCTAATGTCAGCCATGATGAGGACTTGTTTGACAGAATTGCTGACTTAATAGATATGAAAATTAAATCCATTGTTAAACCATGGCTTTCTAAAATTGACAAATTACAATCTGAAGTCAATAAGCTGGGAGGGCAGATGAACAAATTAACAGAGGGTGTTGATAATGTCATGATGTTGGTGTCAAACCTGGGCAATAATAGTAGAGAAGTTGATGATCAAGAGGGGGAGAACATAGTTGACGTCTTAAATAATCCACCACCCCAGCTTCCTGATCCAAAAACTAGTGGTTCTAATACTAATAGAGGGGACGGTCTTTTAACTGTTGAGATACCCCCTGCACATGCTCAGCCAACGGACCCTCTTCAATTTATAGTTGAAGCATCTCCTGTTGTTTTAGTACTGGTAAATGTACCACCTTTAGAAGCCGGTACTGAAGAATCCCCTTCCTCTCTGTCTAATAAAGCCTTACAGTGGCTTACAACTAACATGAGATTAGCCCCAGGGAGGGGACAACAGCTGGCTCAAGAGATTAAAACTGCTAAAAGGGTTCCATGGTTAGGTAATCGCCCTAAAAAATTTAAGGGGGATTGCGTAGCAGTAAGCTTTTCACATTCAGGCGTGTTACCTAACATTCTCATTAACTTACTCCCACCACAACGCAGGCAGGGTTCTGTTGTACCATTAACCTTGAAATTCTTTTATGGAGAGCAACAGAATGTTACATACCCTAAAACACCAGCCTTTGGATGGGATTCTAATTCTGATTTAAACTATAGATGGGGTCGTGAATATCATCGCAACATTGTAAATCAATCAGCACCCCTAGCTTATCAGAATCCTTTTGCTCAACCCCTCTTACTGTCTAATCGTTTTGCACCCTTATCCTTTTTGGATCATAATGATTGACTTCTGCCAGAACATTCTGGACAGACAGGGAATAGTGTGCCTGTTCTCAGCATGCTTACTTGGAACATAGCAGGTATCAAGACTAAAGCAAATAATGCAACATGGCTAAACTTTATATCCAAGTATGATATTATTGCTTTACAGGAAACCTGGGAAACAAACAATAGTTTTTCTCTTGATGGCTACAGTTATTTTTGTATTCCTGCTGTGGCTAGCACAGCAGGAAGAGCGAAGGGAGGCCTGTTAAGCCTCTTTAAACTTGACATCAAAGGTAACTTAAGAAATGTGACTCAGGATCTGAGCAATGTCTTATTGTTGAATTGTCTCGTGTGGAATCTCCCAACATTTTGTTTATTAATTTTTATAATTCCAATGCTGCTGACTGTACATCACATAGTCTAGGTAGATTGGATGACTTTCTGTCAGTCTATAGCGAAGATGTTAATGCATTTGAAATCATCTTCTTAGGGGATTTTAATATACACCCTTGCTCACTTATGTGTGTTTGCGATGACACAGAATCCCCTCCAAATTGTGCAATGGTTGATCTTGTTTTGTGTAAACAAGGGAAACCCCACAAAGTAGAACCTGGGGTGGAATGATATTTTTGGAACAATGGTTCAGGTTAGGCCTAATTAGGTCCTGAGAAAAGGGTAGAGTAGCGATTATTTAATAAACGCGGGGGAGCAAGAACTGTATGTACAGGTAGGAATTTTATTTTACTCTTTCTTTTTTATAGATATACATAAATATTTATACTGTATTTCAGGTGCTCAAGTGAATAGTACGGTGCAGGACGTGACATAGGTGAACAAAGTGAACGGACTGTCACACAACAACAACAAGGTTAAAAAACAACAGTTATATACAATAGAGTTTCTACTCACTCTATTGTATATAACTGTTGTTTTTTAACCTTGTTGTTGTTGTGTGACAGTCCTGCACCGTACTATTCACTTGAGCACCTGAAATACAGTATATATATTTATGTATATCTATAAAAAAGAAAGAGTAAAATAAAATTCCTACCTGTACATACAGTTCTTGCTCCCCCGCGTTTATTAAATAATCGCTACTCTACCCTTTTCTCAGGACCTAATTAGGCCTAACCTGAACCATTGTTCCAAAAATATCATGGTTCATCTTGAGCATAATAAACAGGGGGGTTGTCTAGAAAACTTCCTCGCAAGATGGAACCTATACGAATCCAGTTGTGGGGAGGGGGGGTCAGGGCCCCTACTTTTAAGGGCTCAGACAATGGCTCTATTATCGATTATATTTTTATTTCTGCATGTTTTTTATTCAAAGTTTTAATGTATAGAACTGTGGTATCCGCCTTTAGTGATCATAACCCAGTTTCCATGGACCTAGTAGCGTCTGAACTTTTAGGGCGAAACCATGGTCCTTGTTATGAAGAAAGAAAACTTAAAGTTAAGGACCAGGGACGGAGACTGAAATGGGATAGTATTATCCCAGAACCCTTTGTTCAAGAAGTTCTTTTAGAGGCTGAGGAGGAGGTCGGAGTGTGTTTATCTAGTGAAGCTAATGATGGGGAAGTGATCCTTGCATTTAGTAGCATATGTAGCAAGATAAACGGCAGGCTCTCTGTGATTAGTAAACCTAAGTCGAAACCTCTTAAAAGATGGTTTGATCACAGATGCTCAATAGCACATTCTGCATTGCTCAATGCTCTAAAAACCATTCCAAAAGATCGTGACCTCATCAGTAATAGTAGAGCTTTATATAAAAAGGCCATTGTAGAAAGGAAAAAACAGCTTAAAGATGAAGCCTGGACACAACTCACAGATCCAGCCATATTAAAAAATAGTGGAGAATTCTGGAGGATTGTCATCCAACCCCTACTCACAGGGGAGGATAACTCCCCCCTAGAAACTAATATCCCTGATGAGGGTTGGATTAAACACTTCAGAGACATCTACTCAGACCACTATAACGCTGAAAACAGGGCACAGGAAGCGATTACCATTCCAATAGGGAATCATTTGCACTTTGAAGTTGAGGAAGTATTATCTGCTATTGATTGTACCCTGAATAAAAAGGCACCGGGACCAGATGGTGTTCCTGCTGATGCCTTTAAATGCTTCCCTAACTTCTGGTCAAGATTGCTTTGCAGGGTCTTTAATGCTTTAAACCGTGACAATATCCCTAAGTCATGGAAAACATCAATAATTATTCCTGTTTTTAAAAAAGGAAATAGGCAGGATCCTGCATGCTATAGGCCAATTTCACTGATAGATTCCTCAGTTAAGATCCTAGGGAGAGTCATATTAGTGAAACTGAATGAATGGGCCAATGACAACAACATCTTGAGTAATGTGCAATATGGGTTTAGACCCAAAAGAAGTACCCTGGATCAGTGTCTCAATCTCCACCTGCTGATCGAGAAATACACCAGGGCTAAGGATGGGTCCATGTATCTCGGGTTCATGGACCTCTCCTCTGCATTTGATATGGTCAACAGAACTAAGCTCTGGCGAAAATTACTTGACATGGGCCTGGATAGATCCATAGTCAATTTATTGGCTGACCTTCATTCTGGCCTTACCGCTAAAATCAGAGTATCTACTAATGGAAGGTGTACCGATGTTTTTGCGTCTGAAAAGGGAGTCAGACAGGGTTGCATACTGGCACCACTGTTGTTCACGTTATACGTGAACGCCCTGGAGCCTGCCCTCAGGGGTGTTACAAGCGACATCCCACGTGCAGGGGAACAGGGAATACCAGTTCTCCTTTACGCGGACGACGCGGTTCTCCTTGCACGAACTGGGGTGGGGCTTCAACGACTCCTGGATGCTTTTGAATCCTTTATGGGGTCTCTTGACCTGAAAATAAACGTGAAAAAATCACAGGTTATGCTCATGGGCCTGGCCTCAAGGAAACCTTTTCATAAAATCTTTTTCTGTGGGCAGGAAAAGCTTGCACGCGTCTCCTCTTTTCCCTACCTGGGGATTACCTTTGATGAGAAAGGTAGCTGGGGTCCTCATGTAACAAGCAGAGCAGCCATGCTGGCCAGGACATCCGCTGCCCTCCATGGGTTTTCTAAAAAACTGGGGGGTAGGCCAATTGCAGCTGTCAGTAAAATATATAAAGCTAAATGCATCTCAGTTGCTTCATATGGTGGCTCATTGTGGGGTCATAGGGGAGTCGATCCCATACAGACAATGGAAAATAAATTTTTTAGATCTGTTTTGGGCGTCCCACAGTCAACGCCGTCCTATACCGTTCATATGGAACTGGGGGAAGGCTACATCTCAGATCTGATTAGAATTTCACCTTTAATCGCCTGGCTTAGGATGTGGCTTAATACAGAAATTCCTCTAAATCATATCATAATGAGGGACTGTTTGACCCTAGACATTGTATATAGGATTAGGTGGTTGATGTATATTAAGGATAGTTTTTCGAGGTTGGGGAGGCCTGAACTATTCTCTGTTATTGATTCTATAACATCCAAAGATATTGCTTACACCAAGGAGGCTATGAAGGAGCTCCTATCCCTGGAGAGGGAAGAAACTGAGCTGAAGAAACCCTGTGTCAGGGCCAGTTTATTGTTGGCTATACCCAACGGTCCTGACAGTTACCTTAATGTGGTGACCCATCCCTACCACAGGTTTATTTTAACTCGTTTTCGATTTAATTTGATACATTTTAACTTGGGTTTTTACCCCGTTTGGAGTACCCCTGAAAAGGCACCGCCCTGTTCTTGCGATCAGTTCTCTGAGCAAAGTACTATGCACTTTATAATGTTCTGTAGTTATTACAATGAAGCTCGGAGATTGTTTCTTGTACCTATACTCAAGGAAGCAGGATTTATTTTAGTCAGACCTGCTCTTATTTATTTGCAAATGTTACAAACTCCCAGGATTATGTTTCATGTGGCTAGTTTCCTGGTGAGAGCTATAAGAAGCAGGAATATCAGACTTAAAAACGGGTCTACCTCCCTTTGTAGTAGAGACCTGCATACTAGTTAGTCTGACTGCTGGTGACCATTGGCCAAGAATTTTTAGAAAGCACTGTATCAGGGTTAGTAGTTGCCCTTTCTTAACATTCAGATGGGGACATCCTTAAGTAATTTTTAAACCTTCTTTGCACCTTAGCACCTTGCACTTTAGCACTTTGCACTTTGTATAAATTTTATAGCTAAAAAATGTAACATGGTGCACGTTGGCTTTTTAACATGTTAATCCTAAAATGTTTTTTTTAATTGTTCTTAACGTATTTGTCGTTTGTGATCTTGTGTATATATTTGCCATTGTCTTTGTATGATATTAAGTTATCGCAATAAAGTATTTTGACTGACTGACTGAATGACATGTGTTCTGTTTTGAAGGTAGGATCTGATCCAATCAAGGCCAATCCCCTCTATACCAGTTTTGTAGAGCCTTTGGTTTAGAGTGACATGGTCAACTGTGTCAAACTCAGCTGAGAATTCCAAGGGAAGTAGTACAGCAACCCCGTGGTCCATCAGAGTGACATGGACCTCTCCGAAAAAAGCCACTAGAAGGGATCCATGCATGCAATGTGCTCATGTCCCAGTATCTACAGAATCCAAAACCCACCTCAGAATCAGTTTTGGGTCTCCTTAAAAAGTCAGAAAGTTTCAGTGACTAAAGCATATGATTGTAAGATTTCTTGCAAAATGTTCGTCTTAGGGACTGTTTAAGTTTTTCTGAATGTGAAATTTTGTGAAACAAATAATTTGTGAATAATAATGTTTTTTTTAATGAATATAGATGTGACGATTAACTAATAATGCTGCACTTAAAACGATTTTATTTAGATGTGTTCAATAATTTCGTTTAGTTTTGTCAAGTTTTCATAGAGATACTATTTTATTAAAATGAATGCTGGATTTGTTGTGCTATTCAACTTGCTCTAGCTCATCACCATTCCCAATCATTTTCCCCATACAAGTCTTCTCTCCCCACAGTTTTAGCGGAGCACAGGACACTGACACAATTGGTTATTTTCCTTTTGACAGCATGTATTGAGAATTAAGTTTTTCATCATGCTCCTAATGTAACTTTATGAAGGACATTTCCACTGGAAGTTCTGATGTAGACTTGCTAGCACACTAGGGTATGAATCTTTGTTTGAGAATGTTTCACATTGTGTTGTACATCTCCGGACTGTTGTTGCTGTGGAAGTTAATAGAAGATTTTCTCGTACCCCTCATTCAAACTGGGATAGTGCTAAAATATTTCTATGACGGTTGTGATTCTGATTTGTCCAATTTGTTTTATATTTAGTCATGCCATGCTGAATTTTCTGTTCCATTTATAATTTTTGCTGCTTATTGGGGGTTGGAACAATTTTGATTTTAGATTATAACTCTATATCCAAGCCTTCAAGTCAAATAATCTTTGCTTTTTCCTGTATTGCCTATTTTGAGATTGTGCAATAAAATCCTTTAACTTTTCATTGATCTAGAACTCAGTTATTGAGTGGTCTCATCCATCATTTATTTACTCTGAAATTTTCTGCACACTAACAAGAAACTGACCTTCAAGCTGTGCTCTGACCTTCTCTTGAGCTAACTGGATAATTTTAGCTGATTTCAAGGATTGTGCCATAAATTGCTCAGAATAGAGTGTCGAAGCAGGCTCCTGGAGGCTTCTGTGAATGCCACTGACAATTTATGGGAGATGTGCACCATCGCTGGTACTTGATGGTAACATTCATATCTTCAAGAAAAGGAGACCATCAGTCATGCTTTGGTACCTCTGAAGTGGGGCCATTCTAAGCCCAAAGCCCTTTTGGCTTAGATTCCAATAATTGTTATACAAACAGCAGAAAGTACCTGGAGGCATATTTACAATTCCCCTGCACCACCGGAGTGTCACTTTTGAGATGCTCCAAAGGGGAAGTGTGCCAACCTATTTTCACAAGGTCATGCAAGCCACCC
Organism: Lissotriton vulgaris; assembly: GCF_964263255.1. Taxonomy (NCBI): domain Eukaryota; kingdom Metazoa; phylum Chordata; class Amphibia; order Caudata; family Salamandridae; genus Lissotriton; species Lissotriton vulgaris. The sequence goes on along the minus strand of NC_141700.1, from coordinate 676,607,555 downwards.
TGCATGGCTATTCATGGCCTTGTAAATATGGATTAAAGCAATGCCGTGCTTTGCATTGAAGGGGCTTCCATGGGAGTTGCTGTGGGTGTTCACATGCACCATCCATGGTTTTTGACTCTGCCTCAGATTTACAACATAGCATAAATCTGGGGCAGCGCCAAAACAAATTATTATTATTATTATTTCGCGATTTCTAAAGCGCCTGGTGACCCGTAGGCATCCCCGCGCTATTAAACCTGTCGCTATCCAAGAGGGGGGAGAAGAGGTATTAATTGGGAAACAAGAATGTTTTGAGTTTCCTACGGAACACTATGTGGGATGGTTCGAGACGTAAGCTGAGGGGTAGTAGGTTCCAGGCTATGGAGGCTTTTACCGAGAAGCGGCGTCCGCCAGAACGGGCCTTCCTGACTTTGGGCACCGTAGCAAGATGTTCGGCGTCGGAGCGAAGGGATCTTGAGGCTTTATATGGGGTGACCATATGTTTAAGTGCGTCAGGGCCATCTCCATTCATAAGCTTGTGGGTGATACATAGGGCCTTGAACTCTACTCTCTGGCGAACAGGGAGCCAGTGTAGGGTTTTGAGGGCGGGCTTAGCCGACACTCTGGGGGGAAGGTTCATGATGAGCCTGGCCGCCGCATTCTGAGTGCGTTGGAGTTTGGTCAAGGAGTACTCAGGGGCCCCCAGATAAATGGCATTGCAATAGTCGAGCCGTGCCAAGACCAGGCCCTGGACAAGTAGTTTCCTGGATGAAAGGGGAAGAAGAGGCAGGATTTTACGAACGGACCGTAGTAGACCGAAACAGGTGCCTGCTGTCTTGGTTGCCTGCGTTTTCATGGTGAGATCCGGTTCTAACCAAACTCCTAGAGTCTTAATTTCATTTTTAGGGGATGGGATTTCACCGAAGGTGTCGGGCCAGGACGTAAGCGGCAAGGTTATCTGTTTCTTGCCTAGGAGCATAATCTCAGTCTTTGCACCGTTTAGCTTCAAGGCTGAGTCACACATCCAGGTATGAATGTCCTGTAGACAGTGGAGCAAACTGTCCGGGTGGTTATCCAGGTGGGACAGGGATACGACAAGTTGGGTGTCGTCAGCGTAGTTAATTATTTTTATACCGTAGGGGGCCACTACGTCTTCCAGGGGCGCCATATAAACATTAAAAAGAGTTGGGCTGAGCGACGACCCCTGGGGAACTCCGTGCTTAAGTGGAAGAGGATCTGACCGAGAGTTGCCGTCCCACACCTGAAAGGATCGATGAGATAGGAAGGATTCGATCCATGCTCGCGCCGTACCCACAATTCCTGCCTTGGCCAGGCGATGTAATAGGACACGGTGATCCACCGTATCGAAAGCGGCGCTAAGGTCCAGGAGGATCACTGCCACTGAGCCCCCTGAATCTAGGATACACCTTGCCTCCTCGATGACAGCGAGGAGAGCCGTGTCCGTGCCATGGCCAGGTCGAAACCCAGTTTGGGATTGGCGCAGGATGCTGTGGGTTTCGAGAAATTGGGATATCTGGGCATTGACTAATTTTTCAGCCAACTTACTGATGCAGGGGAGCAGTGAGATCGGTCTGTAATTGGACATGTCGTCCGGGTTTAGTTGGGGCTTTTTGAGCAAAGCCTTTACGACTGCGTTCTTCCAATTGGGGGGAACCGTTCCACTAGCTAGGGAGGAGTTGATCAAATCCCTGATGGTGGGGGCTATGGTGGAGGACACCTTTTTTAGGAATCTTACCGGGGCTGGGTCCAGGGGGGAGCCACTTTTCATTTTAACAAGCGTGGCCGTCACCTCGGGGAGGGAAACTGCTCTGAAAGTTTTCAGCTGTGGGCCATTATTTTCGTCCGCTGTGGACAGGATAGGAGGGCTGATGGTAGGAAGGGAGTCAAGTATCCGTAGAATTTTGGAGTCAAAGTATTTAGCTAGATCCTTGCTTCTGTCAGTGGCGGGGGAATGAGGGGGAGGTGCTGTTGAGATGTTTAATAATTCTTTGACAATCTGGTAGGATTCTTTGGCTGAGTTGGTCGAGGTTTTTATTCTGTTATCGTAGAATAGTGATTTAGCTGTTTTCACGGCAGTCTTGTATTGTCTAACCGCGTTGCGATAAGTATCCTTGTTGCTGTGGAGCCAATCTTCCGAAAGCAGGCATAACAAAGAGAAATTAACAAGGAGAAATGTTTACATTTCTCCTCGTTTTTTCCATGTGTGCTGCATTTATCAGCACACATAGAATGAGAAAACCTCCTCCTTTGATTGTTTTTGTGCAGGAAGGTGTCCCTTCCTGCTCCAAAAAAATCATGCCAACAACACAAACACCCTTGCACCATGGTGCATGGGTGCATGCGTTGGCGCTCAGCTGCAGTTTGTGCACTAGCAGAAAGGAGAGGAATGCGCCGTAACATGTAGATACGGCACATTCACGCCTACATTTTTTCAAATAGAGAAAGATCTATGTGATTCTGTCAAAGGTATTAAGAAGTGATTCTTGGTCCTGAGGAGAATCCCTTTGAGAAAGGGATTCGAAACGCGTCGACCACAATACTTTAGGCCAATCAAGCTAAATTATCTGTTCAAGACTTGTAATGTCTTATAAATCACGGATGGCCTATTGTGATTTTTTCAAATTGGAAATTGATTACTCTCTGTTTGATATTTGAAAGTTGTATATATTTGTATTTAAAAAAGGTGTTGGTTAGGTGCCCCAGGGTGGGTTTGGTGTGAATGAAGAAAGGATGAGTGTATGTATGTGGGAATGAGTCAAACACAAGTATGAATGTGACACTATATGAGAGTATGTTAGAGAGAGTGCTGATGAAAGTCTGTTGAAAAGGGAACACAAATTTGATCCCAAAGGGTGAGAGTTTTTTTCTCGGGGGAGATATATTTTTTGTGATGACCATTGCGACTTTGTAAGGAGTTCAATTTTTTGAAAAATTCTGAAAATTGATAAAAATAAAATAGATTAATTCAAACTGTAAGAGTGTTTTAGAGGGACTTGTTTAATTCTTTTTCCTCCTCTTGAAATAGTAAAGACAGTGGCAGCATTGGCAGTTCTATTTGTTTATTGTTATTTATCTGTTGGCTCTCTCTAGGCTTGGAGCTGTTCTAGAATTGCATTCTTCAAGGTTTGGCCATCCTGTTTGGCCATCCTGTTGTTCCTGTGTTTGGTACCCCTCTAGGTAGAGCAGGACTAGGAAATCCAAAGCAGCCCTGGAAAAAATGCTGAAACCAGTCCGCTCCCTTTGTCTCAGTGTGCTAACTCACTTTTTCCTCCCATCCATTCTCCCTCTTCTTCCCTCCTCTCTATCTGATAGCTTTCTGTCTACCTTCTGTCTCCTTCCCTCTCTTTGTCTCACCCTTGAAGTATCCTTGTGCCAGCTACAGTTAACCTCAAAGAGCTGAGGAAAGTGACACAGCATCGGGAGCAGCTCTGTGCTTTCAAAACTAGCCACTAATGGCTCCAGCCCACCTTGAAAATGCCTAGTGGAATACAAGAACTGCCCAGCCTGCCTCTAGGCTAGTTCTTCCATATGTTTAGGCTCCCTCTAGACTTGCACCTGATCTAAGTATGGCACTGAGCATGATTTGGTGCATCTGTGCTCAATGCCTGAGATTATTTTGTTTGACTCACCAGAAGAAGCCTTCCATGCACTGCCAAACATCTCTGATGTCTGTGCACTTGTAACGTCTAGAAGGGTGTTTTAGAAGCTGCCTTGAACATCTGGCATAAAAGGCAGCAGCTGAACTGCACGATTCAGTGCTGAACAAAATATGTCAATATGGGAATTTTTCTTTGTTTATCAAGTAAATGCCATGACTTTCAGGAAAGGGGAATGGTTAGGTCTTAGAGCTAGCCCTTACCAGGATTGTGGTCTGTCCATAGGCTGTTGTTTGAGGTTCCCAATTTAAGATGGAAGTAGAGCCTTTTCCTTTCATGTCAGTTCCTATTTCACTCCTACATAAAGAAGCAATGCTTGTGAAGGACGTATTGCAACTCCTTTATTTCCATATTTTTGTCATGTTCTCCTCTTTGCTACTAAGTTTGTCCTTAATGTTTGCTTCTAGCAGTTGGATCTTCTACTAGATTCTAAACCTGGATTTCCTGCTTGGCTCTTTTCTCCTTCCTGATGTCAGGGGGAGTTTTGTGCCTTTCTATTGGTTTATTCTTATTCTTAGTCTTCAATGAAGGGTTACAAGATTGGCAAGCATTTTGACCATTTTGGTGTTTTCCTCTTTACTCGGGCTCTCACGAGCACCAGGACACTGTGTGCGCCCCCAGCACAGCAGGGGAATTAGCCCCGCAGGGAAGGGGTTAACCATGTGCTTTCAATCCTTGGTAGTTTTAAGCTTGGACTTGCTTGTAGAACTGCGGGGCTGCTCTCTGTAAGGGACCATCATTTACCTGCCCCAAACTTGTTGCCTGCGCCTGGGCCCACTTGCTCTTGGTCTCCCCTGCCGCCGCTGCCTGCACCATCGCGCGTCCGCCGAGGCGGGAGATTACAGCTCCCAGGTCTCCCTGCGGCCACACCGAAGCCCACTTCCACCCACTTTCGCACCCGGAAGGGCTCAAAGGAGAGAGGCTCCTCCCACGTCGCGGGATGCGCGCGGGCGGTGCCGGGAGAAGCCTGGGACAAGGGCGGGACCGTTTTAGGCCGTCAGAGGCTGGGCTGGGCCCCCCCTCTAACTCGCATGCTGTCTGAGTGAGATCCATTCATGAACTATCTCCTTTTTATTATATCTGCCGACTTGCCTATTTTTAATGTTATCGATTGTTTTGATAAAATGTTATAAGGGCTAAAACTAGATTAATAGGAAAACATGCCCCTGAAGAGTATTATACTTCCTTAAAAGATTTATTTTTCTTTCCTTATCCTTTTTGATTCGGTCAAGTGTTGGTAAATAATTGACAATGGCAAGAAGACGTGCTAAACCTTTACTTGAAAATGCATGTAACACCATTGATACATACTTGGTAAAGGCTGTTAGCGTCCTCACGGAAGAAATTGACCGCACCGAAAGGCACCTTTCTATGGGGTCAAGCATTGTGCTGGCTGATCATGTTAATACTAAGAGCACCTAGTTCCACCAGCGTAGCCAATATAGATACGGGTCTAGTAGAGGACTCAATTAATAATGGCGACAACCATTCAAGTATTTCCAATACACCTAGCTTGTCCGTTATGGACACCAGCTCCCTCCCCTCACCGACCCCCCCCAATTAAAACCAAGGGTCGGAAAAAGAAAACACCAGGTCAGGGGAATCCGAAGACAATAAGGGACAAAAGAACTTATACAACAGGGAATATGATCACTACTCGTACAAGATCAAAACAAAACATAGAGATTCCCCTTGGTAATAACAACTTAGAAGCTGTCTATGTTAAGTTGATCGAGCTAATTAGGCCCCTTCATGAAAAAGTGGATCATTTGGCCAGGGAGGTACACAAATTGAGTAGCAATTTGGATAAAATTGGTATCGGGCTTGTCCCGGGGGCTCAGGAAGGATTGGAGGTTCGACCACTGGAGCGGGAGGGGCCGGTTCAAAGAGAAACACTGGATCCTTAATTAAAGGTTTTAAGGAGGGCTTTATTGCTATATATGTTTTCTTCATGAACAAGTAAGTAGTCTTTAGTCTCTGGGTTTCGCTGAATGCCGCGGTGCCTTCTGGTCGTGGAAGTCTTTATCTTGATACGTCTCAACAACAGGATTCCACGTGGTACCGGAAAGAAAAGGAAATCAAGAGAAGGCGAATTACTGCCTGCACTCTGGTTGGACACATACAAGGACCGGGAGTGAGGGACACGCAAACCCAGTGAAGTGCTCCAATTAACTATGGGAGTGACGGAAGGTGCTCGTGCTCAGGTAAGGGTTTGGTTGCAGGAAGTATTACGCCGGGGGCTGTCTCCGCCTCCCAACCCAACCCGCGACCCGGCCCCGTACCTCTTTGAGCCACGCTCCTCCCGTGGGCGCGTGGCAGGGCGACTCGTCCGACCGTTGGCCTCCTGGCTTGTCGTTTCCGTCTGCTTCTCTTCCTGGACTTGGTTCCGTGCTGCTCTCCTCGCTCTCCTCCTTGGGGAAAACGCCGTCCGTCTTCGATGCCGTGCTTCCTGCTTTTGTCGTCACTAGGGGCGTGACTCCACAATCCCAGCCGTCGGCCTTAAAGGAGCCGTATACATTCACACCTGATGGCCATTCCGTGTCGGGGTCTCCTTCCTCCTCATGCCACGTAGAAGTCTGCGGCTGTTGAGACAAGACGCAAGGTGAAAGGGGGGTGGCGCACCACCAGTCTTTAAATTCAGATGTCTCTTGACAGTCAGACCCGTGACACACCTCCCCCCCTGGCATCTCCCGATCGGGGAGAGGAAACACCCGGGATAAAAAGTCTGCATTTGCATTGTCTCTTCCTTTGCGGTGTTGCACAGTAAATACATAGGGTTGTAAGGACAGAAACCATCTCAACACCCGGGGGTTGTGACTACTGTTTTGGTGCATCCATTTCAGGGGAGCGTGGTCCGTATGTAGAACAAAGGGCTTGCCCTCCAGGTAGTAATGCAATTTGTCAATTGCCCATTTGATTGCCAAGGCCTCCTTTTCGATGGTAGAGTATCGGCACTCCCTGGGGAACAATTTCCTACTGATGTATAGGATCGGATGTTCAACGCCCTCTTTGACTTGTGATAGTACCGCACCTATCCCCTGATTAGAAGCGTCCGTGGACAACACAAATGGTTTGCTGTGATCCGGAGATATCAAAACAGGAGCCGTTGTCATCGTGGACTTAAGACGGTGAAAAGCCTGTGAGGCCTCTTCCGATGGGTTACTAAATTCTTTGGCCTTGACGTCTTTGCGGAGCAGATTGGTTAAGGGTGCTGCTAACTCTGCAAAGCCTGGAATAAAGCGCCTGTAATAACCCACCAGGCCAAGAAAGGCTCTAAGGTCCCTTTTGTTATTGGGGAACGGAACTGCTGCTATCGCTCTTACTTTTTCGCTTTGGGGAGCGATGGTTCCTTCACCCAACACGTAGCCTAGGTATTTCACACTTTGAAAAGCTGCTCGCGATTTTCTTGCATTGATGTGTAGACCTGCTGTTTGTAGGGCTTCCAGAATGGTTTGTAAGTGTCTCAAATGTTCCTTCCAGTTCTGACTGTAAATGACTATGTCATCCAAGTAAGCTGAACTAAAGTGTGAATAAGGTTGTAAGACTTTGTTCATCAGGCGCTGAAATGTTGCCGGGGCGCCGTGTAATCCGAAAGGCAGGACGGTGAACTCAAAAGCACCTTCATCGGTTACAAATGCTGTTTTCTTTCTATCCTCCTCCCGAAGGGGGACCTGCCAATACCCCTTCGTGAGGTCAATGGTGGTGATGAATTTGGCGTCTCCAATTTTTTCAATCAAGTCATCGACTCGAGGAATCGGATACGTATCAAACTGCGAGACAGCATTTAATGCACGAAAGTCCATACAAAACCTTTTTGAGCCATCAGGTTTTGGAATTAGAACAATCGGGGATGACCAAGGACTCTGTGAAGGTCGTATGACTCCCAATTCGAGCATGTCCTGCACTTCTTTCCGTACAATCTCTTTTCTTGCTGCTGGAATTCTATATGGTCTTTGTTTTATCACTTCCCCCGGAAGAGTTTCGATGCAGTGCTCTGCTAACTCCGTCCTTCCTGGTAAGTCGGAAAACACTGCTGTATACGGGGTTAGAGTCTCTGTTAACTCCTGCTTTTCCTGTGGAGTCAGCTCGGGGTTAACCACCAACTGTTCTAGAGTAGAGTCATGTCGGACATCCATCTGCCCTACGAATTGTCCCACCCGGGGTAGAGGTCCCAACCACTCTTTCAAGAGATTGATGTGGTAGATTTGTGTTTTGTGAGGGGCTAATCGGAGTCTATAGGTAGTGTTTCCGATTTTTTCCGTGATCTGATATGGGCCTTGCCACTCATGTTTATTCTTGGTACTGATGGAAGGTAGTAGCACTAGAGCCCATTTTCCTACGTCCAGGGATCTTAATCTTTTACCTTTATCAAAAGATTTCTTGTATCTCTCATGTTGATGCTCCATGGTTGTATAGGCGAGTTCTCTTAATTTACCAAGTCTAGTTCGGAGCTGAGAGGTGTATTCCAACATGGATTTTTGCTCCTGGGATGTTTCGTTTTCCCACATCTCTTTGGTTATGTCTAGGAGACTCCGGGGCATCCTCCCATACAGTAACTCAAACGATGAGCATCCTAGGCTGCTTTGCTTTTGGGCTCTTATCACATAAAGGGCGATAGGTAGGAGCCGATCCCAGGCGGGCCCTTCCGCCGTCAGCATTTTCTTTAGGGTTTGCTTCAGAGTCTGGTTGTATCTTTCCACCAAACCATCAGTTTGGGGGTGATACACCGAGGTTTTCAAGTGTTTTATGTCCAAGGAGGCACACACCTCCTTCATTAATTTTGAGGTGAAGGGAGTCCCCTGGTCGGTCAATACTTCTTTAGGAAAACCTACCCTGCTGAAAAGTTCCACAAATTTTTCAGCGATGGCCGCTGTGGTAGTGTTCTTTAAGGGAAAAGCCTCCACAAATCTAGTGGCATAGTCCACGATTACCAATGCATATAGAAAGCCTCTTCCCGTCTTTGGTAGGGGCCCTATCAGATCCATGCCCACTCGCTCGAAGGGGACACCAATTAAGGGCATCCTTTGTAGGGGGGCAGCCGGAGGGCGCTGTGTGTTTCTACGTTGACAGATCTCGCACCGGGCACAGAATTCTTGAACATCTTTGTAAATACCCGGCCAATAGAAGTTACGCAGGATACAGTCAGTGGTTTTTTCCTTGCCGGCATGTCCTGCCATCAAGTGGGCATGTGCAAAGAATAGCACTTGTTCTCTGAAAGATTGGGGAACCAATAGCTGCATCTCTGCTTCTTGGTTGGCTTGTCTGTATAACAAATCGTTTTTGATCAAAAAGCGGGGAAATACTGGAGAGGTCTGATTGTCTGAGCTATGGGCGATTTCCCAGGCGTTGAAAAGGGATCTGTCTTCAGTCTGGGCAAATCTGAAACTGCGATCAATAATCCAGGGTTCGGGGGACAGGTAGGATGGTATATGCACCCCACTCCTGGTTGTGGAAAGGTGTTCCTTAAATAGGGACAGGAATTCTGGATTGTCGGTCCCCAGGATCATATCTTCAGGCAGGGAATCAACTACCCCTACGCTAACAGTACAGGGGTCCCTGTCCTGCGGTGTTAGAGTGATGGAGGCCATGGGGTAAGGCTTCACGTCCCCATGGACGCACCTGATATATACGGGAGTTTTATGATTCATCTGATCCGGGGTTACGAACCTGGACTGTACCACAGATTGCCTGCACCCTGAGTCTAACAATGCTTTCAATTGGAACCCATTCATTTTTATACTCACGTAAAACGTGCTGCCCATTTCGGCGGAATACATCACAGTCCGGGGCAGGTACCCCACCTCCATGGGTTCCTCATGGTTCTTCCTTTTGGGACACATCCTGGCTATGTGGCCCCACTCGCCACATTCGAAACACTGAGGTCCTTTTGTTGGAGGAACCATCATACCGGGAGGTCTGTAAGGTCGGGGAGCCTCAAGTACTGGTTTTGGCCTTTTGTCCGTTTTGATGATAGGAGTTCCTTTGGAGTTTTTTTCTGGCTCCCACGGTATAGACTTGGGTTGGGCCCTGGCATATTGAGAAGCCATCTCAATGGCTTGTTCTACTGTCAGGCCTACATGCTGTTTGAGCCAACGCTGGGTTGCATATGGTAACGCCTCCATAAACTGCTCTACATAGATTTTATTCAGTATTTCTTCCTTGGTACATACATCAGGGCGAAGCCATTTGTCAGCCGCCATTTTTAATCTGAAGAACAGCGTTTTCGGGTTTTCCCCAGGAACCCCTTTTTCTTTTCGGAAACGTACCCTATAGGCCTCCTGGTCCAACCCTAGATGGTCCAGTATGACCATTTTAATAGTCGCATATGGGGTTGTCCCCAGGGGATTCGCTGCTTGATAGGCAGATTGGGCTTCGGCAGTCAGGAGAGGGGCGAGAAAGAACGGCCATTTTTCTTCGGGCCAGCTCATAGCCCGAGCCGCCCTTTCAAAGTTTACCAAAAATGCGTCAGGATCCTCACCGGGTACGTATTTTTGGAGGGCCATTCCTGACGGATGTGGCGTGTGTACCCGTCCTTCGCCCGTGGCCGCTTGTTGGACAGAGGGTATGGACTTAAGACCCTCTACGTGTGCGGTCATTGTTTCAGTAAAAAGTTCTCGGTCCGCTTGGGCAATGGACAGCTGGTTCTCCACGGCCCATCCTAATTTCTCCTGCCCTTTTATGAGGTGGTCGATCAGGGTCTCCATCTTGATCTCTCTGATGGATGATGAAGCAGATCCCACTTCTGACACCAAATGTCCCGGGGGCTCAGGAAGGATTGGAGGTTCGACCACTGGAGCGGGAGGGGCCGGTTCAAAGAGAAACACTGGATCCTTAATTAAAGGTTTTAAGGAGGGCTTTATTGCTATATATGTTTTCTTCATGAACAAGTAAGTAGTCTTTAGTCTCTGGGTTTCGCTGAATGCCGCGGTGCCTTCTGGTCGTGGAAGTCTTTATCTTGATACGTCTCAACAACAGGATTCCACGTGGTACCGGAAAGAAAAGGAAATCAAGAGAAGGCGAATTACTGCCTGCACTCTGGTTGGACACATACAAGGACCGGGAGTGAGGGACACGCAAACCCAGTGAAGTGCTCCAATTAACTATGGGAGTGACGGAAGGTGCTCGTGCTCAGGTAAGGGTTTGGTTGCAGGAAGTATTACGCCGGGGGCTGTCTCCGCCTCCCAACCCAACCCGCGACCCGGCCCCGTACCTCTTTGAGCCACGCTCCTCCCGTGGGCGCGTGGCAGGGCGACTCGTCCGACCGTTGGCCTCCTGGCTTGTCGTTTCCGTCTGCTTCTCTTCCTGGACTTGGTTCCGTGCTGCTCTCCTCGCTCTCCTCCTTGGGGAAAACGCCGTCCGTCTTCGATGCCGTGCTTCCTGCTTTTGTCGTCACTAGGGGCGTGACTCCACAATCCCAGCCGTCGGCCTTAAAGGAGCCGTATACATTCACACCTGATGGCCATTCCGTGTCGGGGTCTCCTTCCTCCTCATGCCACGTAGAAGTCTGCGGCTGTTGAGACAAGACGCAAGGTGAAAGGGGGGTGGCGCACCACCAGTCTTTAAATTCAGATGTCTCTTGACAGTCAGACCCGTGACAGGGCTCCAGCAGGAAAAACTAAGTTCAGTTGCACATAATGGGAATAATGGCAAAAAAGATAATGCCACTGGAGCGTTAGTCAGTGACACTCCCCTCATGGCAACTCGAGCAAAACCATTTAGAAAAGCCGAAATACAAACACCATAGCCATGGGGAAAAGCCAAAGAATACTCTGCTTTCCACTGGAAGAAGTGTAACTATTCAACCTGACCAGGGCCCTGATGTAAATCTAAATCGAAGACCAGCGCCCATTGAACATGCCAAGAATAGTGATAAAGAGACGATGAATGTTACCATAAGACAGACACCAGCCTTTATTAATTTGCCGCCTGAATGTGGGGCCTATGTTGCAGTACTTGTAAATGTTACCAAACTAAGGAAAGATCTAGTAGCAAATCACGATACACTAAAAAACAAAACCGTACACTGGTTGACTAATAACTGTTATTTTCCCATAGAGGGGGCTAACCAGATATATTAACACAAAGGGTGGGATGGGTGTGAGGGGGGACTGCATAATTATAAACTTTAAATCCCCGTATTGGGCCAGGAACGCTCTTGCCAATGCCCCACCACCTCTAGAATGGGAGTATAACATAACCCTCCTTCCCTTAGGGTACTTCTATAGGCACCTGTTAGGACCCAAACACTATGATAACACGAGTAGTAATTACAATCCCGCCCCAAACAAACCGCAAACACGAGAAAGGTTCCGACCCTGTGTTATAACAGATACCAGGCTTTTGACTGCCTAGAGGATAATGATTGACATATGTTGGCTCTGGATATAACACAGGTAAATGGTCTAACTGGGGGCCGACAGAAGGACTTAGATGAAGCAGGTAGAGAGGTTCTGCTATTCCCCCCTTGTTACCCTCTGTATCAACATCACCTGTGAATGAGCCACCCAAATTAACCCTAGACCCCGTTATGAAGGATGATATATGCAATGTAACAAAAAGGGCAACTGTGACAACGTCAATAACCTCCGAAATACCGCCTGTGATACCACAGGTAGACATCCCTTACTGTCCGCACATAAACTAGCATCTGATAATCTAAATTTACATGCAGGATAAAGCCTGGTTACCTGGAACATTGCTGGTATTACTAGGAAATTGGATACACCTTTCTGGAGGGATTTTTTCACTGTAAGGCATGACATTATATGCCTCCAAGAAACATGGTGTAAGGAACCCATTTTCATAGAGGGATATACTTCTTATTGGCTAAGAGCCGCTAATTCTGTAGCTGGCAGAGCAAAGGGCGGCCTCTTAGTTTTGATATCAAATAAACTAACAATGGGCAAGATCAAAAGTTGCATCCCAGTGGCCATATACAGCCAGGTGTTGCGGATAGAATTTATCAAAGGTAAAGAATTAATTCTCATCAATTACTATAAAAACATCTTTGACAACAGTAGAGGCACTATTTTACACCCACTAGGGCGTGAAATTAAAAAGGCTCTGGCATCATCATGTAAGCAGGCCATCATTCTTTGGGTAGGTGACTTTAACATCAAATCCTGCCCACTGGCCCCGAGTAAGTTGTGTGGATTCAGGAAGGAAGCTGGCGTTGATGAAACTGTTGACCATTTACATTTTCCCCATTGTGGTTATGGTACAACTCTAAATAATTTGATAGTAAAGTTGGATTTGGAGCTACTTAGTTGTACCAAAAATAAGGAAAATATTATCTGTCCAACATTTACAGGCAGGAATACCAATACCAACATTGACCATATACTGATTTTTAGTAATACTGATTACTCCAATGTGTGGATCACGGAGCAAGGAACGAGTGATCACAATAGTATATCTATATTGTTACTGTGCTTGGGAAATAAACAAGCACCTAATAATAACTGCATTAATAATAATGCCGCTATAAGAACTAACGGCATGAGGATCAAATGGGCCGGTATTGATCGCCAGAAAATGCAAAAGGAGATGGTAAGGAAGTGTAGCCTTGAGATAGATTACTGCCTCAGCAATAATGTTAACCCTAAAACTAAGCTCACAGTTTTCTCAAGATAAATGAAACGATATAAGGCCTAATTACCAAAAGAAACAGTGAACCTGAGGTAATGTGTTCAGGGTGGTTTCATAAAGGTTGTTGTGAGGAAGTACTCACCGATGCGGTCCCGTGGGCCGATAATATCCAACGGACTTCAAAGACAAGAACACCCGATCCGGATCCATGTCGTCTTTTCCTCTCCCTACAGAAAGCTGAGAGGCAGAACCCGGAAGAGGACGGCGGCAACCCCGGAAGTGGAAAACGGGGTCCAATGAAAGCGAAGCACTGCGTGGACGGAGGCGGGTTTTGGAACGAAGGAGAAGAGCGGGAGAAGACGTCGGGTGAGGTGACGCTAGGAGAGAAGTGGAACTGGAACCGAGAAGACTGCGAGGAGAAGCACAGGAGCGGAGAAGCCCAGGATGAGGAAGCGGACGAGCCCTGGAGTGAGGAGTGGTGGATCCCACCGGAGGACGCTGAAGAGCGGCCGCGGACTCAGGAGAGTTTGCGGCAGGAGTCGGTGAGTTAAGGGTTACCACGCTATCTAGGGAAGCAGGGACTGTACGGGAGAGTAACGGGTGGACACTGTAGGGTGGCGGGTGGAGTATACTTCGCTAATTGTCACAATGAACCGCTATCTTCCTTGTCAATTGCAGTAAACCTGTAACAGGATTCGTAATAGTGGCCATTAATTGTCCGTGATTTGAAACTGACGAGAAAACCTGAAACAGACTTGTAATGATGGATATTGAGTATATGTGATTAGATACCCTGACTTTCTGTTCAAACCTTTGTAGAAAGTATCATAAGATACACAACCTTTATGTTGAAATCACTTGTAAATAAGTGAAAGTCATTTCTTTATGGTGGGGGTTCCTCACCAGAGTCTTGAATTACTTTTTCCTTCCCATGGTTCCTTATCCTCACTACTACCCTAGTTTAAAATTCACAACCCCAACTGTCTTACGCTGAGCACAACCGTGGTGCGGTAACGGGTTAAAACTTCCCTGATAAAAGGTAAACTAGTGTTCTGACGACTCCCTCTCTTTCCTCTTTTATGAGCCCCCGGGGAACATTCTTCGATTCCGAAGACGAAGAGCCAGGACCATTGCCAAATACTGAAGAGGATTCCCAGGAAGAAGACTATTGTGACGCCCGAACATCTGTTTTACCTGACCCTACACTTGTTCAAAATAAACCTTTGCCTGTTCGCAAACTTATTCAGCCTCCTCGCCTGTATATTAGACCCGCACTCCCACAGTTGTACACTGGCACTACGTGAATTAAAACAAGCCTTGTGCACCAAACCTCGATAAAACATGACCATTAAAAATTTACTATATAACTATAAACTAGCTTAAGGAAATAGGAAAAGAGACCTTCAAGAGGAGGCCTAGAATAAACTTAACCTTGCAGTTGAAACTAATAATGGTAAACTATTGTGGGAGACCATAAATAGCCCCTTTTTAAAGAACGATAAGGTGCCGGAATTAACTTCGCATGTTGACTGTAACTCATGGACCGAACATTTTACAAAATTTTTAACCCAGATAGGTTGGTTTTAGAAGCAATTAGTTGTAATGATTGCATGTGGTCGTCACTACCCTTGCTAATAAGTATAGATGAGGTATATGAGAGATTTACCAACAGTAAAGGAGGCAAAGCCCCCGGCCCCGATGGGGTTCCGGTGAACTTATATAAAGCGGAGATGAATCTTTGGGCCCCTATATTAGCAAGAATTTTTAACATAGCGGTAGAAGGACAGTTCCCGTTGTTGTGGAGTCAGTCGCTAATAATTCCTCTTTTTAAAAAAGGATCAAAATCTGAAGCGTGTAACTACCGCCCGATCTCCCTATTAGATTCTTCTATTAAAATTCTGAGCAGGATCATGATAAATAGATTGGAAATATGGGTGTCAGAGCATGATGTTTTATCAAAAATGCAATTTGGGTTCAGAAAAGGTCTAGGGACCTTGGAACAGTGCGTCAATCTAGACCTCGTGATTAATAAATACACCACTGTTAAGGAGGGAAACCTGTTCCTCGGTTTCGCAGACCTGAGCAGCGCCTTTGATCGTGTAGATCATTCTATTTTATGGCCTACGTTATTGGATCTGGGCGCACCCAAGGAACTTGTAAATTTTTTTGCGAGACTTTACGAGAAGTTATCCTGCAAAGTACGTTATGATCTAAGTGGCGAATGTACCCCTTTTTTTAAGGTCTCAAGAGGCATCCACCAGGGTTGCGTTCTGGCCCCTCTTTTATTTTCATTATTTATTAATCAGGTCGACGCAACCCTAACCCAGATATCTGCGGATGCCCCACTTATAGATGGGAAAGTCGTCCCAATGTTATTAAATGCATACTACGCTGTTTTACTATCACACACTCAGATTGGACTATAACGACTTATTGATAGTTTTGTAATGTTCATAAAGAGGAGGAAACTCTTAATAAACAAAACCAAGACTTATGTCATGTCCTGTGGGAAAAAACCTAAGTCAGCTAGAACCTTCTATATTGAAAACGCTAAAGTACAAACTGTTCAAATGTTCTGCTATCTAGGAATAGCATTTGCAGGGGACGGGAAATGGGCTAATGAACACGAAAATGTGAGCCTCAAAATGAGTAGGAATACCAAAAGCATATTCGGATTTTCAACCAAACTAGGGGATAGAAGGATAAAAGACATGGTGGCCATTTATAACGCTAGGTGTGTCTCGTCTGCGTTATATGGAGTAGGCGTTTAGGGCCACCATTGTGGTAAGTCGCTACAGTGTGATGAAAATAGGTTCCTAAAGCGTTTGTTGTTTGTTCCCCCTTCCGCGTCTACGGAACTTATTCACGAGGAGGTGGGAATAGATTACATTTCATACTTGGCCGCATTACGTGGAGAAGTGTGGCTCAGGGGTTAGAGGTGGCAGAGTGGAGAAGTGTGGCTCAGGGGTTAGAGGCGGCAGACTTGGAGCTTGAGTTCGGCCCTGGACCAGGGTTCAATTCCCCGCCTCGGCGGGTCTTGGGCTCAATAATTCCACGGACTCGTTAATTCTCGCTCTGGTGCCTTCTCGACTCACGGGTTCACACTCTGCGACTCTGGGCAATAGCTTGCTTAATCTCCACATCGGCCCCTCGCGGTGGGATGCCTGGCTTTCACCTTGTGGATACCCTGCCAGGGTTATCTCACAGGGGAATACCAGGACGGGTTCCCTAAGCAAGTGCGGAGATGCCCCAGGGTAAGTCATGCGCTATATAAGCTTCATACATTTACATTTACATTTACATTTACATTTACGCCCCCTGACACTTTGGCGTTCAATCTGTTCGAAAACGGAAACCCTATTCACGCAAATGATCATTAGAGATTGTATGAGACTAGACGACTTTTCCCGCATTCCGTGGCTTAGATATATTCACTACTGGTTTAAACTCCTGTACAATTGCAATATCCTTCTGGAACCAGAGTTTGTAGCATCGATCCCAAAGAAGGAGTTAAAAGCAATGTTCCTATCTTATTGTAGGGAGGCCAGAGTGAAAGTGTCTGGGAAACAACCTACTTTTGTTTTTTTACCAGGAATTAAATCTAAGAAAAGGTTTCCAGACATATCTAACTTTAGTGTCACGTAATTTCCATCGCTTTATCTTAACACGACTAAGGTTGGGAATTGTTCACCACCTTGTGGCATTCCCGCACATGAAAACAAGCACTACATCCACATGTCCTTGTGACAACACCTTGAGACAAAGTTGCTGCCACTTTTTAATGTTTTGTAAATTTTATCATTCACTTAGGAAATTTTATCTGAAACCTATCTTTTTAAAATATAATGTTTGTTCCACTAAAACGGCAATGAAGTTAAAATCATCCTTAGAAGGCGCAGATATTTGTTTTTATGTAGCTTCATATATTTTAAAATGTATAGCTGCCAGGAAATCTATTATCCCTTGAGCAGGCATTTAGATCGAATATTAAAATTGTAAAGTCTTCATGCATATTGTACATCTATGATTCTCATGACACCTTAGTATGGCCCATTGTTCCCTAGCAAGTTTTTGTTTAAATTACTTAGCACCTGACGCTTTAGAATGTTCCTTTGCTTTTTAGCAAGTTTTGCACAAACTGCACAGCATTAGACACCTTATAGCGTAATTTGCACATAATATATTAATTTAGCAGTTTGTAGCGGGTTATTTGCTCGTAATATATTTTGCTCTTTTGCACATTGTGCAACTATGGAAGCACACTGTATCCTGTTGTGGTTCCTTGAAATTTTAGTAATTGTTGCACTAAATCAGGGGGTCTCCAAACCTGTCCTGGAGGGCCGGATCCATGCCAGATTTTTTAAATTACTACATGTATCTCAATGGGGATATCCAAAAAATCTGGCATGGATCCGGCCCTCCAGGACCGGTTTGGAGACCCCTGCACTAAATGATACGACCTCCTATTAATATGGCCAACATTGAGGAGGAGGCTGCTCTGCATGATTGGTTAACCTCTGCGGTCAATACTTGTATCCCCCTACGCAAATATAAACACAAGTCTCATCACCCCCCGCTCCATGGTTTACTGAGCAACTAAAAGTTGAGAAATCTATATGTAAAAGGTTGGAACGGAAATGGCGTGCGTACTATGAACCTGGGGCCAAACAAACTTACAAAGATGCTCTTACCAAATACCATTCTCTTTGTAACATAGCCAAGGCGGAGCATGTCAATCATACCATTCTAAATGCTCAGAACTGACCTAAAGCCTTATTTAAAGCTGTGCAGGAACTTTCGGGCATGTCTTGCCTGCCCAAAGCTCCAAGCCTGGATGAAACGCAATGCAACTCCCTGGCAGAATTTTTCACGACCAAAATCGAGACCATCTATACTAACTTTGGAGTTCCCACGCACACTGCATCCTCTCCTGATCTGGGCATGTCTGAACCCTTGTATGAATCAGAAATTAATACGCAAATGTGTCCGCTCTCCCCGCCTCAGTTGACTGCATGGGACCCTCTTACTATTACTTCTTTACAGAAAATCCTGGGATGCATTAAATCTGGTTCCCCCTTGGATCCCATGCCCCCACAAATCCTTCTAACTCTTGATCTTCATGCTCTCACTTTAATTTTAGAACTCCTCAATGCCTCACTCAGAGAAGCTAAGGTCCCGAGTACATGGAAGCACGCGATGATTGTGCCCCTACTAAACAAAGCCAATGCTGATCCCAATAATCCAGCTAATTTTCGTCCCATCTCTCTCCTTCCGGTCTGGTCAAAAATCCTGGAAAACACATTAATAAACAGCTCACCACTTACATTGAAGCAGGCAACTTCCTCCATCAGTCTCAGTCTGGTTTTAGGGCTGGCTTCTCGACCGAGTCGACTCTTCTTGGGGTCTCTGAGACCATTCGAAGCCAGGTAGACAAAGGGGAAACGGTGGCACTCATCTTATTGGATTTGAGTGCAGTTTTCGACACTGTTTCCCATTCCATCCTTCTTACTGCCATAAAGTCCATCGGCATCAGTGGCTCAGCTCTCGGTTGGGTGGCCAGCTATCTCTCTGACCGCACGTTCCAAGTTTTCTCCCCTTCCTCAGCCTCAAAAGTTCATCACTCCACCTGTGGCGTTCCTCGGGGCTCTATTTTGAGCCCACTATTCTTTAACTTATATGTTAGACCCCTTGCCAACATTGCAGAGCAAGCAGGACTCATCATCTATTCTTACGCTGATGATACTCAGATCATCTATTCACTCTCCACAGGTCAAAACTCCACTACTTCATCCCTTCTCTCTGGTCTTAATAACATAGCTAGTTGGATGCATGACAACAAATTAAAATTAAATGGGGATAAGACCGAGCTTCTCTTGTTTGGCCCCAATACCACACTTTGGGGTCCCCACCATTGGCCACAGCAGTTGGGTCCCCTACCTGTTCCCTCCAAGACAGCTCGTAACCTAGGCATCATATTTGATGATCAGCTGTCGATGAGGCAACATGTGATCAAGGTCTCGGCCACCTGTATTACCATCATCAAGTGGCTGATAAAGATCATATGGATGCTTCCCCATGACACCCAGAGAACCGTAGTCCAAGCGTTAATTACATCTCGGCTGGACTATGGGAATGTTCTTTTTCTGGGTGCATGCAAGGAGGTGACTCGCAAACTTCAGACGGTTCAAAACATGGCCGTCCGATTACTCTGCAATCTCCCCAGAACCTCTCCCACTTCTGTTTCTCTGCGTAGCCTTCACTGGCTCCGAATTGAAAACCGCTCTAAATTCAAGGCCCTCTGCATCATGCACCGTATTAAGACAGGCATTGCCCCTCATTATTTAAGCACTTTGGTTCACCACTATTGTCCCCCCCGCACTCTTCGTTCGTCTACCCAATATAGATATCAGGTGCCTCGCATCAGGAGAGCTAGAATGGGCGGCCACTCATTCGCTTACTTAGCCCCTTCCCTGTGGAATGCCCTACCTATTTCCCTACGTTCTGAATCCTGCAACCTTAGGTTCCGCAGAGACCTCAAGACCTGGTTATTTAACTTATAGACCCTCTAGGTTCTTTAGAGTCCTTTCTGCAATCAACCCCTCCTCTCTCCTAGCGCCGGGAAACCTCCGGGTAGCTGTGCGCTGTATAAAATTAAATATAATAATAATAATAATAATAATTTGCATTAGACACTTTATAGCATAATTTTCACATACACTGTTTATCCCAAAAATGTATGGTAAAGTTGTAGTAGGAGATTAGTATGGATCATATGCTCAGTACTTGAAGCATTGTATAGTATATTGTGTTAGATGGAAATTATTGTTTTTAATGCTGCTTCTTGTATGTGTTTTATTCAGACTTGTTAACTTAACGATTTTATTCTGTAATAGTGATACAAGTGTTGTTTCTATTGATTGCTTATATGGTTCTGTTTGACAAACCGAATAAAGCATTAAACCTGAACCTGAGCTTGGAATCTCTTAGGCGAGGTCCTCCCAAGACTTGGGCTCAAATGGGTCTCTATACGCTTGTGCTCCTCAGACCTGGCCCATCTTAACCAGGGTCTTCCCCAAGGCACTTTAAAATGCAAAAGAGACATTCTCTAAATGGTGATGTGGTAGGACATGCATTCTCGAAATGGAAATAAGGTTTGACAAGATTCATTTTCTCATTGACCTGTGTGAGATTAGAGGTTAATTATGAGTGCCATGGGCTCTCGAGTATTCTTGGTCTCTCCACACAGCCATTCATAAAATCTAAAATCGAGGAGTCTCTTTAATGCACCAAGGATCAAGCCATTATGTGTCTAGCTCTTCTAACCTTGGACCAATCTACAATGTGGTACATTAAAGCTAGCGGCCTTCTAAGCTTGGACAACTCTACATAGGGCATGCCACCTTCTAGGCTTTGTCCATGTAGCCTTGGGTTCCTGTTCACTTAGATGATTTTATCCTTTGGGGTGCCCTAGACCCGACCCACCAAGACTCTGGGCCTTTTCTATGTATGGACTTCCCTATACTTGGGGCTCATGTAGACATAGGTCTTTCTGATTTGAGGCTTCTAAAGACTGCCCTGCCTTAGATGAGGCTCCCATTAACCTATGTCCTCTATGAGTGTGTCCCTTCTAGGCATAGTGCCCCTCCAAAAGTGCCCCACCCCATAATATTTAGATTGGGGGTTACGCCCCCTTGTGCCAGGATTCCATTCAGTCTTGAGCTCTCTTAAGGCATACCTTTACTCTTGCCTTGGCTTCCGGTATGGCTGATCCCTGAAGTCTAAGAATAATATTAGGTTTGTGCTCTTTCACACATTCTATGTCTGGATCGCTCTAAACGGAAGTCTTCAAACTGTTGTGTGCACCCCCTGAGTGTCTGTGGCTGTATTCCAAGGGGCATCATAATCCTCAGCAATGCTTGTAAACAAACATAGCCTAAAAGTGCAACATTGTTTATTTGGCACATTCCAATTTCCAGGTTATTTTCATTTACCTGCATAGTTGAAGTGCATAAAAAAGCGATGGAGCTGTGACCCTGATTGCCATTGCTGTGATATCAGGGAGTTTTGTAACGTGATCAAAGATATGGCTAAAAAGAGCAAAACAGTATAAAGATTTTGGGCTAGATTTAGGTAAATAGTATTTACCGATTCGCAAATACTGAATTTTACCGATTCGGTATCTACGAATTGGTAAATACTATGTAGCTAAAAATTCGGTAAAAATGACAGAATCGTTAAGATTCGGTATTTACCAAATCGGTATTTACCGATTCGCTAATTGCCATTAATTCCTATGGGCCTGGAATGAATGTCAATTACTGAATCGGTAAATACCGATTCGGTAAAAGGGGGAAAACATTGAAGGGTGGCAGAGTGTCACTTTGACACCCTGTTGCACCCCTCAATTGTGTATCGGTGCACAAGTGGCACACATACATGCCCTAAGGGCATGTATGTCTGCCACATCGCACTGTTGGAAAAACAAAAAAAATGCTTTTTCAAAGGTTTTCATTATTTACCACCAACTTGCTGTTGGTGGTAAATAACGAAATCTTAACTGAGGAATGCACTAACTTGAGTGCTCCCTACATCCTAGATTTGGTAATTTACCGAATCGGTCTGTTAAGAATTCAGTATTTTACCGAATCCTTAAATTACCGATTCAGTAAAATACTGAATCCTTAAAAAATGCCACCTACATCTAAAAAGCCCAACACCGGTCGGTAACGGCCGAAATTCGGTAATTTCGGGAGTTACCGACCGGTATTGGGCGACCTACATCTGGCCCCAAGTTGTTAACACACAACTTATATGAAAAATGAATGCAACTTAAAGTAATCCGTGGTAAATGCACTCTTTTATGTTAGGAAAACTCAACTGGTTAATGCGATCACTAGACATGTCTGTGTGAATGACCAGCGGGTCACAGAATTGAATCCTGGTTGGCGCAGTGGGACATATTGACTTGTGTATTTATAGTGCTACAAGAGCCTAGCCTGCAGCACTAGGCACTGTGGATATGTATGTCATTCTCTGACCTCTCGCACTTGGATTCTCAAGATTGACTCTCCAACCAAGCCCTTCTCCCTAGCATAAATTTGCCAAACGACAATAGTCACATCAGAACTATTAGCCCTATTGTAGCAAAGGAGCTTAAGGAGCAAAGGGGGATACCAGTTACAACATGGAAGATTGCTGGCAAAATGGAGTCGGAGGATTGGGAAACGTATGTGCACATACATTGTGTGAGAGCAGGAAAAATGGTCACTTAACATTATTGAGCAGGATGGCTATATAGCTTTTAATTCCCCCACCGCCCCTTCGACGCGTGGTAGGCCTAAGGTGGGTTTGGTGACTTTTTGCTCCACAAGCTTAGATTCAGGATTTAAGATGAGCCTTTAAAGTCCCCTTATTATCAGCTTGTCTCTTTCACGCTGGGCATCAATTTGGCCGTAACAGCTGTACATTTTTAGAACAATGTTTTCGATTCATTAAGGGTGGAGGTGCTTCATGCACTTGAAACAGATTTGGGAAATTATATCAACCAGAATTCTTTCATAATCTGGGCAGGAGACTTTAACATCCCAGAATGTCATACAACGTCCAAACGAGTATGCGGGTATCATGATCTCGAGGGGAACACCGTAGTACACTTTTTACACCGTCCAAACGGTGTATCGCTTAATAACTTGATGTTAAAATTAAATCTGAAATTACCCTTATATGGCGGGACTATTGACCTCCACAGCTTACCAACATTTACGGGGCGAGGAAGGGGTAGTAATATTGACCACATCCTCATTACAGATACCAACAAGGGGACCATCCTTGATCTACGGGAAGGACCTAAGTGTATTAGTGACCACAACCCAGTAATCCTAAACCTGAATCTTAACTTTCCAAAGATCCGATTATTCAGGGAAAATTGTTAATTTGTGGGATTAGTGTGTTTTAAGAGTTCTTCAATTGCTCTTCTTTTAATATAGATGGCCGTTCCTTACTTCCATTTTGGTGATGGCTCCCGTATTTTAATTTATTTATAGGAGTTGTTTGGACTACTGCTGTACACAGAGGCCTGTGACCTCTTCTATCGCGTGCAGCCTCTAATTCTGTAGTGTTCCACCGAGGGTTTGAGTGTCGTTTTTAATGGTGTACACGAATTAAGGGGAGAGAAACCTGGATTGACATTAGAGAGAAACAAAATCATTGTGTCTTGATAAAGAAGGTAATATAAACTTTAACCCATCGAAACGCGTCAACGTTTCTGCAGGCACAATCTAAGGACTAAACATAGATGTGTAGATACAGATTGGATCAATGTATTACTAGCTGTGTTTTATAATATTAGTCCCATATGATGTGCGTTAGTAAATTAAAAGGTGCTGTGTCTTACATATGTGGTTGTCTCTGTTATGCTGGTCATAACGGTATATGTAAATTGTTGCTGATCAATTTCTCCCTGTTTTATATGTACTGTATGTTCGAAAAATGTTATTCTGTCATAATTGTGATGTCATATGCTGCTTAAGTCCTTATGATTTTTTTTAATAAAATGCTTTTTTAGTGTACACATTGAATATAGTATTCAATATTTCACTGTATTGTTAACTACTGTATATTGATAATCAAACTGTTGGGTCAAGGAAATCCTTTCTTTTTCGGATATCTGTTCACTAGACAGACAGGTCTCGGTTCTGACCGCGAGGAATGAGCCAAGGGTCAGAGGGCTGGTTTGAAAGCTGTTAAGCAGTATTTATGCTTCATTTGCGTTTACTAATGTTCTGTAGTTGATGGAGTTCTTGGAGGCGTTGTAAGAACAAGACAGGTTCCCTCACCAGTCTTCTGTGTGTGATGGCCAATTCCCTGTTAGTGTGCCGTGGAAGTGAGACAGGCTTCTACAGCAGTATATGCATTTGTACATAGCGAATGACACTGGATTTCTTGTATGGCAGTGAAGCACGTTGCCTCATCTGTATAACGCAACCTTCTTGGGGATGTGCGTGGGACCCGGTTGCGTGTTCGTACATAGAGACTGATTCTAAAGTGTTCATATGTAAGTGATGTTGGCTGTACCACACGCTTAGCTGTGTGCAAGGCAGCCAATCCCAGGGCATGCTATAGAAATTATATGGTATGACCCTGCAGTGTAGCTATTAGGAAAGAGGTTCATCTTAGTGCAAACTGGGAGTGTGAGCTCCTGACGTATTTAAGGCATAGTATGAGTTTCATCCTCGGTACTTCAGCATCTAGGGTATTCTAACCTTCCTCCAAATCGAACAAGCATTGGCATATCCAATAGGTCTCGCCTTTGGGACCTTATAAGTGTTTAGCCACGCAACAGTTGATGTTGTTGCACCAAGGATATTGTGCTGGATAACTAAACACTTATAAGGTCCCAAAGGTGAGACCTATTGGCTATGCCAATGCTTGTTTTATAGAGGAGCAGAAAGTACACAGGACTCAAAAGCCATCTTAACTTTCACTACTTTCTGCTTCCCTAAGCCCATAGGCAGCAGAAGGAGGCTATTGAGGTGTCAACACTCTGTTGTCAACAAGGCTGAAACAATAAATGTTTCTTCCATACCCTATAAATAATTTTCATGCATCTACTTCCAAGCTTACTCCAGGTGTTCTAATCTGAATCCACAGCACCCAGTCTCTTTAGCTGACTTCTCTAGAGGTGGACTGGATTTTAAACGAAATACTCTCCCCACAAAGTGCCCATTATTTCAGCCTGTTGACACTCTGTGATATTAGTCTGTTGAAGAAATCTACAGCTAAGGCCCAGATTTAGAAACACTTTGCGCTGTAGTTTGTGACACACACCCAGTGCAAATTGTTGTGGTGGGAAATCATGATTTGCCTTAGAAAGTTACCAAAAGTATTGCAAAGTAGCGCTATGCGCTACATTCCTCAAGGCGGAGTACAACAAGTGGTACATGGGCATTCACATGCAACAGCCCATGGGTTTTGACACAAATCTCTAGCTACTAAAATTGGGATTTCTGGCAATAAGCTGCGCCTCTCTAAGCAGATGTAATAGTGAAGCGGTTTCAAAGTCTCCACATTTTTCCAACTCTGCATGTGTGTTGTACTCTAAAGCTCACTGTCAAAGTGGGAAAAGTAGCAAAGCATAGGGTTTCCGGAGTAGTTAATATCTTGCTACCATTTCTCATTGTTTAGAAGTTATTGAAAAGCCTTGTATATCTTTATTTGAAGACTTTTGGGTTCATGTAGTACAGAATTGATCTGCCAGTGCTCTGAAGTATGGCGGACTCCCAGTTTGCCAGCTGCACAATGCTCACTTTCCTCAATAGATACAAGACGGACACTACATTGTATTCAGGGTCAATATAATTATGCTATTTTGTGGCTGCAGTGTTATCCCCTAATTATTGGTTTGCAATATGTATCACATAATGTATCATCTGCCTCATAATCTGCAGATTTTATTACACAAAATAGTTTCTAGCTCAAAGGGATCAAAAGTTATTTAAAAAGCAGCGGTACGTGCTGCTGGGCACTTGATGACCCTTTGCAAAGGTTCACAGGTCACCTTTGTATTGCCTATTACTCTGTTTGGGTGTGAATCTGGTACTAATGAGGTCAAATCATTTGCTCAGGCAGTAGTAACTGGTGTAAAAATAACACAAACTAATGAATACTATCACAAGATGGGCCGCTTTACGCTGCATAATTTGCCTTTTCTTGCTGCATTATTTAGTCAACCCTAATACATAATTTAGTCCTGTTGTGCTGCATAATGCCTGTAGCCCTGATTGTACCTACCCATGGCAGTCCTCTCACCTTTTCTGTTTAGTACAGTATGTCACCCTTACATAGACACATGCGAAAACATAGGTAGGTGCACGTGCAGACAAATATGCATTTATTGGTTCACTCTTGTTGAGTCACACATACCTACCAGCCGTAGATTATGTTAACCAATCAGACCATCAGCAAAATGCAGGTTTCACTGGCTTTTTATTTACCTACTATGCCGGGCTTTAAGAGGACCAGGTCTCTCCGGGTCTCAGACCCAGCAGTAATTAAAAACAGACACTGAAATGGGTCCCTGTGGGGCCCTTTAATGATATCCTTAACTTTACAGTAAAAAAACACTGATCAGGTGAACAATGGCTGTAAAAACCGTTAAGGTAATCTATGTCAGCTTTGAAGTTCCTGTTTACATTTCACACATCCAACCCTTGGCCTCTCCGCAGACAGCACAGAGCAATGGTCATGTATGCCAATTTTAAGTGTAATTCTATGTGAAAGTGTGTGAAGGAGGTACACAGCTGGTGAAATATTAACAGGGAGACATTAAAAGAAGGAAATTTGGTCAGATGCTTTGAGTAGGACTCCTGTATAAGTTTATACTCCAGCTGTCAAAAGAAATGTGCTTAAACGAGGATGCTGAAAAATTAATTTGTACTGTATTTTAAAAGTCAATTGTTTTTAAAAGTATTGGTGTATGTATTGAGTAGGACTCCTGTATAAGTTTATACTCCAGCTGTTAAATGAAATGTGCTTAAACGAGGATGCTGAAAAATTAATTTGTACTGTATTTTAAAAGTCAATTGTTTTTAAAAGTATTGGTGTATGTATTGAGTAGGACTCCTGTATAAGTTTATACTCCAGCTGTTAAATGAAATGTGCTTAAACGAGGATGCTGAAAAATTAATTTGTACTGTATTTTAAAAGTCAATTGTTTTTAAAAGTATTGGTGTATGTATATTGTTATGAAAGTATTGGTGTATGTATATTGTTATGACCCTCTGTTTTATGTATATACATATGTGTCTTTTATGGCCAACTGGCCGAAATAAAGAATAAATTAAATAAAGTAAAAGAAAATGCAGTGCTCACAGGTGAGTGGGTGCACTGTGTGCGAGAGGTATTGGTGAAGTGAAGGAGATGCAAGGAAGCACATGCACTAGAGAGTGAAAAGAAGGGGCTGAAGAGCAAAGAGATGAGGTGATAGATGTGCAAATGGAAGATATCAGTTAGATGTGGGGAGAAAAGGGGTATAGGTGTCTTAAAATTGAGACTAAAGGGAACATTGGCATGGCTGGAATAACGGGAGCACTTAAGACACTTTGAAGACTACCTCCCCTTCCACAGACCTTCTAATGTTTTATTCACTCACATTTTTCAATTCTAATTATTTACAAAAAAATCATTGTTGTTACTTATTTATCGGATGCTGTTAATAAGCATTGGAAAACTCAAACGTCAGTTACTGTGTACAGGACACACCCCTTGGAGAGGATTCCTTGTTATGCATTTAAGGCCACGCCCATCTTAGAAACCCCACCACACCCAACTATTTTTTTCATCCCACTTACAACCCTGCTCCTCAAGAGTCACACTGAGACCCTTCTGATTAATGAGAAAAAAACTGCACATAGAACTGTGGAGCATTTCTAATATCTCTCAAAAGGGCCTGAACTCTGTGTGAGATTGTTCGGGTGACCACAGTGTTCACAGCTATCCTAAAGGCTGCCAGCAGGACTGGGGCACTGACAAGTTGCAGGTTAGCGCCTTTCTATCAATCATTCAATCAATTAGGTGACTTGTAAAGTGCGACTACTCACCCGTAAGGGTCTCAAGGCTCTGCACTCATATTGTCCATGCAGCTAACCTACCTATGTATGTTTGTTTACTAGTCAGCATGGCAGCTTTGGGGCCCACTAGACAGAATGTTCCCTTCCCACAGTAAGCCTTGGATGCACATGTCTATGTCCGTTCACTGTCCCTGTATGATCCCTGCTTAGTTCATCTGGGATGAATGGTAAACGTCATTTACAATGCAGTGTTTACACCGCAGGACCTTTACCACGCTGCCATTACAACGCAAGTCGTTACTATGACTTGCGCTGGATGGCGCTGTTGGTTAAGGAATATTGTAATTTTATATTCCAACACCTTCCCTACTGTTACGTGAACTGGCGTTGGAAAATAAAATTATAATATTCCAAAATCCGCGCCCTCCAACGCAAGTCGTTGTACGACTTGTGTTGTAACAACCGCGTTGTAAATTACCGCGATCTAAAAGATCGCGTTGTACTGACATACATCCGGGGTGAATAGTGGAACTTTTCTTGAAGCTTGTCCACTGGTCACCTGTCTTCCTCTAGCTGTGCTCCTGCGCTGTGCACGGTTTTCTTATTACCATTGTTTCTCCTGCAAGTAATTTACTGGAAAGGGTTATTGTTGATTCCTGGGCTAGTGTGCACATTGCACACATGAGTTTGAGTTAAACAGGTGTCAGCAATGATGGGGCAGTTAAAGGATGCTTTAAGGTTGTTTGGACACCTTGGGTTTACACATTTGATGGTGGGTTTAATGTTATCAGGGGCTGTGAAATTGCTCTTATTTGGATAAGGTGCATGTGAGCGTATGCACAATGGAGGGATGGTGCAACTAAGATAACATTTGTAGTTTTATTTTATTTTTTACGAAACTCACTGCAAAAAGCTTTTCAAGATGTGTACCCCTTGGGTCAAAAATTATATTTTTCTCTGCACTTTAATTATGAAAAATATTAAGTCACTATCAGATGATATTTCCACCATAACAGATGCTTTCCTGAAACAGAGTGTGTATCTCCTCAATTAAACAATCATTTGCAATGCAATAGGTCTCACATATGTGAAATTTAGAGTACTTGGTGTTGAAAATGCTAAAAAGCCACTGCGGGGTGTGTTGTGGGTGGCCTTTACAGACGTATTTAAAAGCCAGGCAGTGGCCAATTGGAGGAGCGAGCTGGGAGGACAGCATAAACATTAACCCCTTCACTGCGGCGGCTATTCCGCCGCAGAGCTAAGGGGGGAGGGCGGCCGAGCGGCGGGCGCATGCTGGTGACAGAACCGTTCCGTCACC
The DNA here is from genome assembly GCF_964263255.1 of Lissotriton vulgaris. Lineage (NCBI taxonomy): Eukaryota > Metazoa > Chordata > Amphibia > Caudata > Salamandridae > Lissotriton > Lissotriton vulgaris. The sequence goes on along the minus strand of NC_141700.1, from coordinate 676,578,426 downwards.
AGCGTCGGTTGCGTTGTGCTCGTGATGGGGAGGTTCCGTCACGGCCCCGCCCGCTCAATAGAACGCGCCGCGCAGGCATGAAATCAGCGCCGCGCAGGCGCGGCGGCAGGGCCATGACGGAACTGCTCCGTCATCAGCACAGCGCCACCGCAGCTGATGACGGAGCGGTTCCGTCATCAGCAGGGGAGTGGTTAAAAGGATGGTGATCTGTTGAATAGGCGAACAGGCATTATTGTTAAAGTTAAAGCACGGCATGGCGTGCTGTTGACAAAAATAAAAGATGATCTGCTAAATAGGCGCCCGAGCACCATTTTTAGTCCAGCCCGTCTGCGCCCGTCTGCGAACGACCGGGGCGCGGGGCTGGACTCCATGGACCTATCCGTCCAACAACTGCAAAAGTCCTTAGAAATGAGAGCCACCACCTTCACTATTCAAAATCTGACCTCCTGAGACTTGGTAAGACACGGTCTTGTAACTGCTTTCACTCAATAGACCCGGAAGCTATACCTTCGTTCTGTAACTTATGCCATCAGCCACTCCCCACGCTATTCATAACACCTGGAAAGAATACTAACTTAAAAATGCTATTACTTAATTGCAGGTCCATGACTAAACATAAAATAGAAATCCACGATCTTTTGACTAATAGAGACCTAGACGCCTTGTTTCTTACGGAAACATGGCTAGATGAAGCATCTTCCCCTGATATCTTAGAAGCCATCCCCCTCAATTACAGTCTTCTAAGAATTGATAGACAAAGGCAACGTGTGGGTGGACTAGCAATGATCTGTATGGAAGAACTTGAATGCACGTTAACTAAATTAACAACAATCAATAGTGAGTGCGGTATGTTCACTATAAAACTAGATCCAACTACCACGATTACCGGTCTACTTATATACAGACCCCCTGGTACTGCGGTGCCTTTTTGCAGCCAACTCATTGAACTAGCCACTCAGCTTGCCATCAGACATAAAAATGTAATCATCTTAGGCGACCTCAATCTTCACTTAGAAGATATGAATTCCAGTGAAGCTCAACTCTTAGTGAGTGCACTCAACTCTGTAGACCTAAAACTTCTCTCAACTACTCCCACCCATCAACAGGGACATCTATTAGACCCTATCTTTGCAAATTGGGAAGGTATTAAAACTTCTCCCCCAATTCCATTAATTTGGTCTGACCATAGTATGGTGCCGTTTGAGATAACTAGAAAACGCATTAAAAATATACATACTAAACAGCCGCCTTACAAACGCCGGAATTTTAAAAGGTTCACCCCTGAGCTTTTTAAAAATATGCTAGCCGAACAATCCTCTTTAACAGGGAATTCCCTGCAAGAGGTATGGGATAATTATGAACTCTGGTTAGCTAAAGCTTTATACAAAATTGCACCATGGACTACCAAACCTCCAGCCAGACAATCCAGAACCGCCCCTTGGTTTTCAGAGAAACTTAAAACTGCTAAAGCCCTATGCAAATCCATAGAGCGTAAATGGAGGAAAAATTATACACCGGAACTCAAAGAAAGCTACAGAACCGAATTGAAAAAATATCAGAAATTGGTAAGAACAGAAAAAAGTCTTTATTACAAAAGCAGAATTGAGGAGGCCAAGAACCCCACGAAAGAGTTATTCTGCATCTATAGCGAAATCACCATTCCCACTCGTCTAGACACTAAAGATACATACTCCGCAGAGATATGTGATCGGATAGCTGATTTCTTTGTAGAGAAAGTAGAGAAAATCCATGCCACTTTTTCAAGCAGCACTAACATAGCTAATGGCAATGCAAATAATCAAAATTCCCTAACTCACAAATCCCTATTCACCAGGTTCAGAACTCCGAACAAACAGGACCTAATGAAAACTATTAATGGAATACGCTCTGGCTCCCCCACTGATGCCTGTCCCCCGGAACAATGTAAGGCTGTCATGGAAAATACGTTAATAGATCACATCAGGAACATGATAACCTTATCGTTCCAGGAAGGCCATGTGTTGAAAAGTTGGAAATCTGCTCAAGTAATACCTTTAAAAAAGAAACCGAACATCCCAATTTCACAATTTCAAAACTTAAGACCAATTTCACTTCTTCCATTCTGTGCCAACATTATATGAAAGGTGGCAAATAAACAACTTATGGAGTTTCTGGAGAAAGAAGCCCTCCTTCATCCCTCCCAGTCAGGATTTAGATCAGGCCACTCTACCGAATCGGCAGTCCTGTACTCGACTGAATGTATTCGGAGGATGGTGGACGAGGGAGAGACAGCAGCGTTGGTCCTACTGGACCTAAGTGCAGCGTTTGACACCGTGCTGCACTCAACGCTGCTGTCCCGCCTCTCGGACATGGGAGTAAAGGGCCCAGCTCTCACCTGGTTCCAGTCCTTCCTAACTGACAGAACGTTTCAACTACACTGCCCACCCTTCAAATCATCGCCTCGCAGTGTGAGCCATGGGGTTCCACAGGGCTCTAGTTTGAGCCCAACGTTATTTAACATCTATATGGAGCCCCTGGCACACATTGCAGAGGAGTTTGGGGTGGGCATTGTCAGCTACGCTGAAGACACCCAGTTGGTGTTTAAATTAACCCCAGAGAGTAGAGAACTTGCCACCAACTTCTCAAACTGCATGTCAGCGATAGCTACCTGGATGAACAACAATTATCTCCATTTAAATGGAGACAAGACAGAGGTTCTGGTAGTAGGAAGAGATGTCTCTGTATGGTCTCATGCATGGTGGCCCAGTGAACTAGGTGAGTTGCCTACTCCTGTGGAGACGGTGAAAAATCTAGGCGTTATGCTGGACGCTGACCTCTCTGGTAAAACCCATGCAAATAAAGTGACAGGCAAATGCTTCGGCATATTAAAAGTGCTTCGCAAGGTACTCGATCTCCTGCCCACCGAAGCCAGAAAAGCCATAGTCCATGCTTTAATAACACCCCATCTGGACTATGGTAATGCTCTCCTGTTAGGCCTTAACCAGAAGGGACTGCACCAATTACAATGTGTTCAGAACTCAGCTGCTCGGCTGGTGCTTGGTCTCCCAAGAAAAACATCCACCAAAACTGCGCTATTCAAACTCCATTGGCTCCCAATTAAAGAGAGAATTATATTTAAAACTCTCTGCTATGCCCACCGTATTGCCCAGAACAGAGGTCCCGACTACCTGAAAAGTCTCATCACTATCCATCGCCCGACGAGAGATTCAAGCTCGTCAGGCATGATGTTATTCAAAATCCCTCGCCTCACAAGAGCTAAAATGGGAGGAAGATCTTTCCGCTATTTGGCCACAAAACACTGGAACGCACTCCCGCTCCACATGCGGATGGAGCCTTCCGAAATGAGATTCAGGGCAAAATTAAAAACTCACCTGTTTCCTGAATAGTAACGCCTCTGTCTGAGTTTCCTGACTCCTCTCCTCTGGATTGTTTTGTACTAGCAGTTAGCGCGGGGAAACACAGTTTTATGAAGCCAGGCGCTTAATCTTATTATTATTATTATTATTATTATTTTAAAGTTAATGCACGGCACGGTGCGCTGTTGACAAAAAAAATGAATGTTTTAAAAGTTGATTTAGGTGAGCCGCATAGCACAAAAAAAAGGTGCATGGCAACCATGTTAAATGTGAAGCACTGTGTGGAGCATTGTAAAAATAAACATAATTAAAAATAAAGCGTGATGTTGCGGTGTGCAGCAAGCGCTTTTGTAAATATAGAGTGGCCACACAAGAGGTGCTCGGCCACCATATTTTAAGTTAAAGCACGACATTGCAGGGTGCAGTGAGCGCTTTTTGTAAATATAAAACATTAAATAAAGCTTGAACTCTAAAGCAGCTGTAGCCAAGGCGGAGGAGCGAGCGTTAAACAAAAAAAAGTAGAGTGCTCAGACACTAATAAATAACATAACGAGTAACACTATGGCAGTCCTCATGGCAGGTTAAAAAAGTAAAAAGGAGGAACTAGTGACCATATTAAGCAATGAAAAGCAGCCATTTACAAAGGACAGTAAAAGGAGCCAATTAGAAAGATCGGTGTTGCTTAATGCCCATTTACTGAATACAGAATGTCTCGAAGAGACAGTACAAGTGCTGCCTAGGCGAGATGTAAAAAAGCTATAGAGATTTCTCTTGTAAAAAACGTGTGTGGCTTCTGTTTTTTTTTTACTGGGGCATTTTTGGAGCAATGATGCAATAACAGCCCCCAATAGCAACATCAGCAGGCGTGGCCAGCATAATCACTGACTTCTCTTGCTTGCGGCAGAGTTCCTTGTATATCCAGCAGTTTTCAGACAACAATAAAAGTGTCAAGACTGATAACTCAGGTGATTAATCGTCCTGCTAGAGAGAAATCTGAGTTTTGTCTATTGACGATTTTGGTTCATCTGAAGAAGTGCAGAGGATTTACATGCCTGCTGCATAAAAGGTGTACCAAGCAGATCACAGAACTTTATTTTATGCAAATAGACAGAGGGTTACAGCTTTTGTCACAGAGATCCTTTTGTTACTTGTATTTCATAATTTACAAATGTAATCCAGCACAGTGAGGTATGAACTGCCATCAAAGAGAGGCAAGCAAACTGCATGGTACAGGTTCAAAAGTTATGTTTTTCCCCAGTCTTTCATTGATTTAATGTTGCTAGAAATTGTTTGTAGAAATACATTCTTATTAGTAAATCCAACCCTAGCCAATGTGGAACATTTTAAATTTTGAGTTTGTGCTTCTCCAGATCAAGCACTCTTAAAAAAAATGCCTACCAGTATGGATGACCTGAATCCTACACCTTGTATTCTCTTTGCTCTTATGTATAATTTTCTATACACTGAATTACACATGTATGATTCATTTCTCGGTATGTGTGTGTGATCCGACGGCCTATACTCGTATGAGAGGCACCATAAAACAAATGAAATACATGTAAAATAGGGGCTATGGAGAAATGAGGGGCATAGTTGGAGGGCGATAGTGAGGGAATCATTGAAGAGCACCAACAAATATTGTTGAATCCTGTTGCACTTTAAGGTCATTTACTATACTTTAAACGCTAATACAATGGAATAAATAATTAAAATGTGTTGTAGAATGCATAATTTTTGCTATTTTTCCCAAATTTTCTTGGGGGGGGGGGAGAACCCCTTGCAAACGCCGTTTGTAGTGCTAAGGTTCACTCACTGCGCTCGCTCGCTACTCATCATACGGGACTGGTCTGACAAAATTTGCAGGGTTGCTTTGGGCTCCCATGCTGGCATTGTTTGATGACTTTCAATTTGGTTTCTGGGCCCAGAAAGGCAAGGGAAGCGTCATCTTAAAATATCAGAGAACAGAGCTTACAGTATGCAGCAAGGGCCATTCTTTGGTATTGACCCCACTGGATTTCTCTGTTGCATTATGGCTGCAGATCATGGCCTGCTCTGCTGGGGGGAGGGAGTGAGGGGCACAATGCTGTTCTGGATCTGTGTATTTCCAACTCACCAGGTCCAGTGCACTCAGCTTGGTCAGTTTAGGTCAGCAGCTCTTGCTCTGACCTGGGGCACCCCCGGGCTCTGTCTCCCACCCCTCTAGTTTAATATATATCTGATCCCATTCTCCTAAGTGATCCGTGGTTTCAGTTGTACCAGCATGATATAGAAATATTGTGAGATCTGAAAGGAGACCTGGCCACTGCTCCATATGAGACTATATACTTGAAAGACATTAGAGAATATGGCCTTAGAGCCGAATGTAGCAGGCTCTACCGGCCTTTAGAGGTCCGCTCCAGCATGAAAGGCATGAGCCAAAGGCGAGGGATTTTAACAATGGGAGCAGGACTTTAATGGCCGGTAGAACCCACTACAGAGGGCTGTAAGGCTATTACAACATCCCGCCCCTAGAGGGCAGAATGTTCTTATTTGTAAAACAAAGGCATTACAAGAGTTGAGGGGGTTGAAATCCCCTAGGCTCTGTGAGGCCTTTTTTCACAGCAGCAGCTGTGAACCAACATTGGAATGTTGAAGCTCCGAGCTTCTACCGGCCATTAGAAGCCTTGAGCACTCCACTGTTTTCAATGGAGCTCCCAACATTCCAGTAAACATTAGATGCCTAATAATTCTTATTGTCTTGGACATTGAACCTGATCCTCGGTTTTGGCCACCTGAACACAGTGAGCCGTCTTTACCCGTGCAAACAGTAATGAATTTGGTAGTATGGTTTGACTCGTCACTGTCATCTGAGGCACTAATCACAGCAGTCACTAAAGCAGCACACTTCCATCTTTGCAACAAGTCCAAAACCAAACCTCTCTTGAAGGCCTCTCATCTTGTATTCGTAATCCAGACTGTGGATTTTGTTCAAGATTATCGCCGTGCTCTGCTATTATTTTAATATCACTCTATACAACCTACATAAGTTACAAACTGTTCATACTGTAGCAGATTGAAGAAATGTTCACCATCTCTTAGAATCTCATAGAATTCTTGGCTGGGTTCCTATGAAGCACACATTGCTTTCAATGTTTTGGACTCGATTCGGGAAACAATACATGAAATTAGTCCTAGCTATTCAAAAGCCTGTCTGCATTTTAAAAATTATACACGAGAGATGAATTCCTCCAGAGATACAAAGGGGCATATTATCAACAAATAGCGATATGTATCGCTATCTAGGATTAGCGGCTATTTTTTTATCGCCGCGCATCACTAGAATTTATCGCTGCGATAACGTGCTATTAGCAAAGTTTATCATAAAAGCGATAAAATTCCAGGCGAAAGCGGCGAAATCCGTGAATATCGCTGAGAATACAACGATATTCACGCATTATCGCTAACAGGGTCCTCGCCATTATATCCACCTCCCATTGGAAATAATGGCTAAGAACTGGTTTGAGCAGGTGTTAGTTTTTGGAGATATTCGCGCTTAGCACGAATATTTCCAACGCTATGCCTGTGTTAGTAATAGGCGAAAGCGAGGTTAGCGACTGCTTTCAGTCGCTAACAGGTTGGGAACATCCACTTTGCATTTCATTAGCGATAAATATCGTTGACATGCAAAGCGGGCCCCAAACCGCTCGCTATCGCCTACAAGCTGTAGCTAACAGCAGTTAGAGACAACTTGCTAATAGGGCGATTAGAATTATCGCCGCTTAGTGGCCGAAAACGGCTGCTAAAGCAGAGGTAATTCCCTATCGCCGCTCTTGATAATATGCCCCAAAATGATTTACTTCATCATGGAAATGTACCAGATGTTGGCATCACTCGGTGTTCCCGGTACCAAGCTTTGGAACACTTTTCCTCCAAACTATGGTTATGTTACTTCACCTCTCTTTTAAAAATATAAGATGAAAGAATATCTATCGAATTTGGTAAATTATTTCCACTTTCTCCAGTGCGTTTTTTATCTGTGTTCCTTTATTTTAGATTGTGTGTTTTGTGCTGTATTTATGTGTTTCGTATTGTTTTTGTTCGCCTTCAAGCTCTAATTGCTGAGCATTACATTGTACTTTATAAACTGAACGAATAAAATAAACAAAACAACAAAGATTTCATAATTCTTCATTTAGCAGGTGCTCCTGTGTAGCCTATATGGTATCATTTCCCACTTCACACCTACCCGCTTAAATTAACATTTTGTGTTGTTTCGTTATTCATTTATTGAGCCGTATACTACATAGCTTGACAATGCGTTTACCGACACTATCACAATCAAGAACTTGGATCCTGCCCTCTTCTTCAACTCCAAGCAGTCACGTTGGTTTTGATTTTGTAACCCAGCCTTGTACTGGACTCGAAACGTCCACTTTTTCTGGTTCTCCATAACTTGTGATGCAGTTTATTCCAGAGGCCAACAATCAACACCCACCCGTCAACCCGCCCATACCTATGGTGACAGTTGTTAGCTGGGATCCAGCATGCCAGATGTGCTGTGGCTATCCTAGGGAAGGGCATGCTATGCCAGATGTGGCATCACAAGACCAGTACTCATTTCTGATGGGACCCAATACTCCTTGTTTACTTGGAAGGGTTTTTTTGTTGTTGTTTTTTTTTTATTTAAAACTTTTTGTTGCACCCTCAAAAGTACAAGGCGAACACAAGTTCTGGGAACACCTGGAAAAAATCAAATCGCCCCATACTCCGAGCATCTACAGGCCGGTGTGAGGGGGAGGGGGGGGGGGGTTAGGTGACCCTTCCCAGCAGAGGTAGTTAACATCCCCGTGGCCCCCGTCCTTCCAGCAGCCAGGCTGCTCTGGCGGGCGAGTGCCACCGCATAGCTAATCACTTAACACGCCGCAGCTTGCTTGTCATTTGCACGCCACCATGTGCGGGTCCCTGCAGAGAGGACTCGGCACATCCATTAATAAATCTTTAATAAACCCAGCGACAGGAAAACAAAAATTAATTGCACAGATGGGTCTCCCGCGCAATCTGTCGCGGTTGTCGGCTCTGGTAGGCCGCGCCAGTGGGGAGGGCTGGCGGCCCGCTCATCGGCGGCTCCAGCTGCCTCAGCAGGGCTTGGCTGGCGGGCCCTCGCCGGCCTCCTCGTCGTTGCTGTCTGTGTCACCCGTGGGGCTCGGGGGTGTGATGACGATGCTGGGCACTTGTAGGTGGTCGTCGTCCTTAGAGGTTGGGGGCGCCTCGCGCTCTTGCTCTCCGCCGGAAACGCACACTTTGAAGCCTGCAGAGGGAAGAAGAAGGCACAGAAAGGAATGAACACTTTCAAACCACAGACCTGCCTCATCTGCGGCACCCGGCTCCCTGCCAGGTGTCACCTCATCACATATCATCTTTAGTGCGTCGTTAGACTTGGCAGGAGGCATTTTTCAGTGCATGTCATATGGATTACTTGCATTTCGTTTCACACTATAAATGCTGATCAAACTCACAATGCATAAGCAAATATATATTCCCCAAAATGTGAAAGGGCGCTAACTGACAAATATGCTAACAGTGTTTTTGTCACATAAATCATAAGAAAGGTGCTACCACCAGCTTATGTCGCTATCCTGCTATACTAAGCCAACCGCAACTCTCACCCCGAGCATAGAGTCTCTGCAAAGTTATGTACAATTTCAATTAAAAATACTGCATTTCACAATCTCAAACATCCTGAAGTGCACCATGCTCCAAAAGCCACCATAATGTATTAACACACCCACCCTCATAGGTGTCTACCCACTAACATCATCATATACAGCGTATTCACTAATATATGTCTGCACACCAACAGGACACACCCGCACACCAGCCGCCAGACACCACACAGCCCCGTCTATAAACTTAAACCCACAAACATCCATAGCCTCACCCTCAAATGCTCATCCCATTCACAACTACCACACACACCATTATCATAGACACTGATTCATCAAAATGCCTGGGGTAGTGAAAGTGACATAACACATGCTTTGACGTTTATGATATCACAGTAGTGACATCATATGACTTTTAACCCCCAGGTTTCCCAGGAGGTCATGTCACATGGCCTTAAACTTGATGACATCGCGATAAGTGACATTGCTGAAGGTTTATAATAACTGCATGATTAATATAACAACACAAGCTGTACACGTCTGCTTTAAATACCACCTCTAGTAGTGTGCTGACATGACCTTTCGAAGTGCTGGGGCGTAATGCTAGCCCTGTCTTGTAGCAAGGGGTGAAGAAAGGGAGCCAGACCTCTTCTAAAAGTGTTCAGGGTGTCCCGCCCCAGAGAAAAGATTGAAACAATGGGGTCAAATAGTGTATTTTGAAGCCTAACTTTCAAGTGAATTTGTTTAAAAGCTCTAGGCTCTGCAGGGATACTACTTAAATATTCAAGTTCTATTATGGTGAGCCGAGTCCTGAAACCAGACATGCCCAGGAGTTGGTCTCAAGTTTGCTCCCAGACACTAAAAATGACCTCCATGGGCCAGGGCCAGCGTTTTGTCACGGGTGCCCTGTAGGTTAAAAATTACACACAATATAAAAGAGCCAACATTTTGCCTTTAATATTATACCTATACCATGGGTGATCCTTCCGTTATAAATGACCTCTAAGGGGCAGATTTACAACCCCCTTGCGACACTTTCACGCCGCCTTTGCGTCACTTTTGTTACGCAGCGGCGGCGTAAACAATGCGCCGCATTGCGACTTATTTACAACGTGACGCATCTAGGCAGATGCGTCACGTTGTAAAGCCCTGCGCCACATGAAACCTGCGTCAGGTTTCATGTGGGTGTTCTGTCGCAGGATGTGCGTTCCCACGCAGGAAACCCCCGTAAAACTGACGCAGTGAAATCTACAAGATTTCACTGAGTCAGTTTTACGGCGCTGCTGCGTCATATCCTTATGCCTGCTTGAAGCAGGCATAAGGAGTGACGCACCACGATGAGTATGGGTGGCCCCTGTGCATTGCAGAAGTTGCGTCGTGCTTGCGACGCAACTCCAGCAATGCGCCGCCCATACGCCACAAGATGCGTCACACATATTCTCTTCCTTGCACCATGGTGCGCCGCATGGTAAATGAGGCGCATCTGTGGTGGCGGAAGGAGGGGATTGCATGACGCAACAGTTCTGACGCATCCCTGCTGATTTACAGAGATGCGCCAGAACATGTAAATATGCCCCTTAATGTCAAGACAATCATTTTATCATGGATGTCTGTCCCCTTACATGCCACCGTTATCTCCCCTCATGAAAATACCTACCTCCAATATGTTAGTGTGAATGTTTTGCCGTGAGTGACCCCATGCCAAGAATTTCCTCAAGTTGGTCAGTTCAATCTTTTTAGGTCTCGCCTGTCGATGCGCATGCGCATCGAGCAAGGCGAGAGTATTGGGACTTATCCGCTCTTTATCCACACTGCAAGGAATCGTGGCGATTCCTTGCAGTGCCCGTGACTTTTAAGCTCAATGCGCATGCGCATTGAGCTTAAAAGCGCGTGCACGTCCGTCTTTGTTTACCCGCTCCGCCCCCTCCCCTTCCCGCCGTGTCGCATTTCTCCTCCCCCCTCCCCTCTCTTCCCTCCGGATTGTTTCTTTATTTGACCCGCTCCGCCCCCTCCCCTTCCCGCCATGTCGCATTTCTCCTCCCTCCTCCCCTCTCTTCCCTCCGGCTTGTTGCTCTTACTCGCTTTTCTTGTTAAGAATTCTACCCTGCGTGCAGGCTAGCCACCTCACGCCACAGTGTCTTTATTCTACCCTGCGTGTAGGCTAGCCACCTCACGCCACAGTGTCTTTCTTGCTCTTTCGGCTTCATCTCAGACCCCGTTTTGTTCCCAGACATCCATGTCTCTCCGTCCTTTCTAATGCGCCTCGTGTCTCGATGTTCTCTGCCTCTCATGTCTCTCCCTGACCCAGTTTCCTTCGGATTTCTGTTGTTATGTCTGTTGTCTTTCTACTTCGTCCCATCCAGAGTGGTCGAGTTTCCTGGTGTACAAATCCTAGAATACAAAATAAACCAAGACTGGGTAAATTACTCACACATGAGCCTAGGAAATATGATGCTATTTAATTAACCCCACCTCTCTGCATTCCACGGGTCTCCTTTTAACACTTGTACCGTATTGTCGTCCGGCCCGTGTTTCCTACTGCTTGATCCAAATGTTCTGTCTCAAGATTACTAGAGAGCTCCGTGTGGACAGGAAACCATTATATCCAGCCCTGAGCGTAACCTGCACGAATCTAATTTATCATGTTCGTTATTCCAATCATAGTGGTTCTCAAGTAGACCCATGCCATGTGATGTGTCCAATCAGGTCTAACTCTTTTAGCAAACAGACGGGTGCATTGTGGGACTTGTAGTTTCGTGCCTAAGATTGTAACGGTAGTCCGAAAGATTACAACACGATGTCGGCTAAAAACAAAAGGTGTTTGAAACTGTCACGTGACATGAGAACACTTCGCAGCTATTCTTGGTGGCTGTTGGCGTCTTCACAGCCTTCGTGGTTCTAAACTAGCACCCCAAACTAACATTTCCACAGACATCACCTGCCATAGGAAGAGCGGAAATGCATTACATAACGCAAGTATGAAGATGCATTTCTGTTTTGCAATCTAATCAAGTTGCACTTGCAGAGTATGCCTGGAACTAGCTGACACACGCTCATTCCTCGATCTTGTTTAAAGGTGGAGGGTAGGGGTGACTGTACTCCTCAGCAGGATGCTTCCAATGGGAGTAGACCTTTTCCGGAGCAAACAGCCCGGTACTCGGATATTATGAGTGCCAGAACTTCATTATTTCTATTTCAAACACGGGTTTTGAAAGGCAGCAATCTTAGCATGGCCTTCACTCTCTAGAGCAATTTGATGATGCTAGGGTCTCCACGGGCCACTCTGCAGATGCCCAGGGTACACCGAGTCAGCTGCGTTTTAGAGCCAACTTGCTTAAAATGAAAAAGATCAAACTTGAAGCCTTTTTATGCAAAGTGAATTAGTAATATATATATTACGTCTGGATAAAAAAAAACGAAAGCACATGGCATCAGCTGCTAAGTGACATGCAGATTTCCCCTCTTCGAAATCGCCTATGGGGAGGCAACTCCCGTTCTACCCTCTCTGTAACTCACCCCCAAACCCCGTACCTCACACAATTACAGGTCTTCCCGGGGTGGTGGTTGATACCCTCTGATCGGTCGTCAGCGCTTTAACCCTCTGAGCTAGCTTTATTAATCCAGCTATCAGCAAACAACAAATTGCACATTCATGAACTGTACATATATTGTGGGAGTAACCCAACATCATTTCTTGGCCTTTCATCATGTATAATTTACGTGTAATCTGGGGTCATTTGAGCACGAACACTAGTACAGATGAGTGGAAATAAATAAAAAAGCCCTCTGCTTGCATGCTACTTTCGCGGCTCCTTTGATGTGCGTCCATTTGCCACCAGCCACTTAGCCACTTAGCCAATTTGTGTGCAGGCGCCGCCTCTGCTGGCGCGCGCCGCCTCTGCTGCCAGGCTTCAGTACACCAGGCTGCACACCCCTCACCCCCCAGTCACTTCATCCGCGCCCACTTCACACGCGCTCTGCAGGTCATAAACGGGACCATCTGCTCCACTCCCAGCACTGCATGACCATCTTCAAAGCAAGCTTGTAACACGAGCTGCCCTCAGACGTTCCAAGACACACACTTTTAATGCTTCTGAGGTCGATAACATGAGCCCCGTTGCATTGACACACACTGCCCTCACACACACAAGTTACTGTCACACACACACAATGCTCTCAGACACACAGGCTGCTCACACACACAGGCACTGTTCACACACAAGCACTCACCCTCACTCACCCTCAACCCCTCAACATCAACCCCTCACCCTCACTCACCCTCACCCTCACTCACCCTCACTCACCCTCACCCTCACTCACTCACCCTCACCCTCACTCACCCTCACCCTCACCCTCACTCACCCTCACTCACCCTCACTCACCCTCACCCACTCTCACCCTCACTCACCCTCACCCTCACTCACCCTCACTCACCCTCACTCACTCTCACTCTCACTCACCCTCAACCCCTCACTCACCCTCACCCACCCTCACCCTCACTCACCCTCAACCCCTCACCCTCACACAGTGCAATAGGTCTCGGAGCATTTGAGTTAGAGCTTTTAGAAATGTTTATGGCTTTTTTTTTTAATTCTTTAGCATTGGCTACAGGAAACAAAAATGCTAAAGATTTACAAAAAACCCATAAACAATTCTAAAAGCACTAACTCTAATGCTGCGAGACCTATTGCATTTCCAATGCTTGTTTCCACTGGTGTCCTATATGCCAAGAATGACCTCCAGAATGCCTCTACCAGAAGTTGACCACTATGCCAAAAACTACCTCCAGTATTTATTACCGTCAGTGTGCCAGTGCGAGTATTTTGCCATTATTCCCAAAACTAGCCTGTTTACCAGTATTCTCTCAAGGTGCCTGTCATGCCAAGGATTACTAATGTCAGTATTTTGCCATGGGTCAAGACAAGACAAGAATTACCTTCACCATGCAAGGGCAAAAAGCAAACCGTCAAGCATCATACCACATTCTCACTCACGCTCACATTCACTCATTCACACTCATTGTCACTCGCTCACACTTATTCTTTTTCACTAACTTGCATTCACTCATTCATTGTCCCTCATTCTCTTGTACTCACTATTACTCATTTGTTTATTCACTATTACTCTTCCTTCGTAATTCTCATTTATTCACTCTGACTCACACATTCTCACTGATTCACACTCACTCTTTCAAATTCACTCTTATTCAATCTTACTTTTTCATTCACACTCACTTGCACTCACTCATACTCTCACTATGTTTTTTTATGACTCACACATTGTCACTATTGCTCCTTCTCATTCACATTGGTTCTCACAATCTCTGACACTCCCTTATTCTTATTCATTATCACTTACTTACATTCACTTTTACTCTCACGTAGACACCTTCTCTCTGACTCACTCATACTCACTATCTGATGCTCAACTTCTTACATTATCACTCACTGTCACTGACTCTCACTCAAATCCACGTACGCATACTTATACATACACATGCCCTGTCTCACATAAATGAAACACAACATACAATAAAAAAAATGTTTTTTACTTACCTCAGCTGCCAGGGAAGGTCCCATTCCAGCGAATTGTACTCTACTTTTATTTCACTAATAGTAAATTATACAATATTTTACACTATTGGTGAAATAAAAAAATACAGAATACAGGAGAGTGGAGCCACATCCAATGCCTATAATAAGAGGGCCTGTGTCCCTGACACTGATTGTGTCACCTTTGAAGTCAGAGGTCACAAAGGCAGTGGCAGGGGCCACAATGGTCAAGCCAGTGGTCACAGCTGCTACCTCTGGCAACCCCTAAATTAATTCCATGTCCATTATATGCCTGAACAACCACCAGGATAAGCTGCTCACCAGCTAATGAACCTACAATCAGACAACCACACAGCTATGGCAATACACCCAGCCCCAACATCATATGCCCAAACTGCCAAACATCAAATGCCCACACATTCATCTTCATAAACCCACACGCCACCAAGGTACACCAACACACCCACCAATGCACGTCCAAATTCCCACAAATACAATCAAACAAGCACACATCAAGCTTTCAACCACACACCCAGCATCATTTGACAACCTTCCAATAATCATGCACTCACACAGCCATCATTTAGCATTACTTTGCAGTGTCACACCAAGACCTTAGTTAAACTATCATATATCCCTTTACAAACTTATAAACATGATCAATGATTTTCTCAAACACATCTCATTTTAAGCTTTCCCAATCAGATGCAGGGCTGGGATTTAGGTCTGAATCAGTATGGAGGGGTTGTGAAACAATGTGAAAGTAACACCTCAGCTCATGAATTTCAAGACTGTTTAGCTTTTATTTTGATACAATCAACCTAAACTCCCTTTCAGTTTTAGTTTTTTTAGTACCTATATACACATATTGATGCATTTTAAATTTAGCTGAAAAGCATGTCAGAACATAAATATATCCATATTTGTAACTCAGCCTTTGAAAAACACATATTTACCCATTTATCATGATTTATCACTACAGTGCTAAGGTTACCTTCCATGTTAATACCACAAAACAGTAGCTGAAGGAATGTTATGTTATGTATATTTGTAAAGTGCCTATCATCCGCAAGGTTATCCTGGTGCTGCAATGTGAGAAAAACACTTGTTTACAATGACTTTACAGAGAAAATTAAATCTACTAATACTCACAAGGCCTATTCAGTGTGTTTTTATCTAATCTCACTTCACATGTTCAGCTCTTGTGTCTGGGATATGCTTTAATCCATTTCTGTATAAATACTATACATTTGAACACAGCGTGGCATAAATCACATATGCTTGTCTGCATAGACTAAGGCCCGGATATACTAACCCTTTGGAACCGGTTTACTTTACTTTTGTAGCAAAAACCTAACAAACACTGTTATTATGGGATTTACTATCTAACACAAATACTGAAGATCCCAAAGAAAGACGAAATTGTGCAATGCACTTCTTTGCATTACATTGCATCAAGAGGGCGTTCCATGGGTGGTGCACGGTCATTACCATGCAAACACCCATTGTTTTGATTCAAATCCCTGCTTACAAACAATTGTAGACAGGGATTTTCACCAACATCCTACACCTTCTTGAGGCAGTTGCAATGAGTGGAAATGTTTTCATTACTTCTTGTATTTACTATTTTGCATGCATGATGCAGTGTACACCCCACATACAAAACAGGAAAAGTGTTCATTGATAGTTTTGTACTGGAAGAGTTGTTTTCCAGTACAAAAACGATTGAGTACATAACTCAGTATGGTAGCACGAAGGTGCGCCAGTACGGGGAGAAAGGAAAACCGCACCATATCTTAGAAGATATAGTCTTGCTCTGCTCTCTCCCTTTCACGCAAAACAGTGCAGCAACTTTAGTTGGTCACATCTCAGGCTATACCCTCAGTCGCTTTGTGCACATGTGTAATGCTCTGCATAGTAGGTTATGTCCACAGAGCCCAGATCTCTGCTTTTGACAAAAGACCACAGACATAGGGGCTGAGCACAGAGGTTGACCATAGGAGAAGCAATATATGATAAAATAAATTGAACACTGGAACATTGGAGTCAACTCATAAAACCCTTTCAGAGCAAAAAAGCAATTGTTTACCTAAACAACCCCGCACGCCTTAAGGTCATATATGGGGGGCGGACAAAGTTCTTTGTCTCCGAGATCATTGCACAGGAATACCTAGACAGCCTAAAATAATGTTAAAATAGCTGTATCAACATAGACAAGCTCAAATATCGGTTGTTGATGTGATGTCTTAACTTCAGCACACTGTCTGAGTCTGACGGACTATATGAACTGCGTAGCCACCTTCCACCACCTTCCACCTATGAGTAAAAATAGGAATGTATAAATAATGCTCATATGTGGGTAGAATGTGTGTAGAATGTGTGTGATAAAGATAAAAGGAAGGGGAGAAGGGGAGAAAAGGAATAGGGGGGGAAAAAGGAAAAGGAAAAAAAGGAGAAAAAAGAAAAAAAAATGTTCTCAAAAGTGGGGGCGGTAAGCCCTGAAGAAAGAAAAAAAGGGGAATAAGTATAAAAAAATCAACCGCACAGTGTGAGCAGTGTGAGCAGAATGTGAGTCATAATATACAGAGAAAAACTAGATTCGCTGCCCATTTATTGGGACTGGTTGCATGTTTATTTATTTATTTATTTATTTTAATCTCTTGCTTTCCTCATAGTTGGGCTCTTTACATCCTTTTTTTTTTTAGATCTTTCTCTCTTTTTTTTTTTTTTGTTTAGCATGCCGATAGGGACCTACCAGCGGGCAGCACCGTCATCATTTTTTTTAGACTCCAATGGAGTCTTTTTGCCTTATTTTTGGAGTGGGGGGGTGGGATTGGCTGGGCGGGGAAGTGGGAGGTTGGGTGGGAAGGGGAGCAAAACTTCGAAAATGCCGACAACTCCATACCAAATAAATCAAAATATATTTCTCAACCACATAACTATTCTTCATAAAACAAACACAATTAATGCAACAAATCAGGGACCAATTCATTAAGCTTCATGGGGAGGTTAACTATCTGGAGCTGGAACATAGCTGGGCTACATGATAGAGATAACGGGGGCGGCTTTGCGAGATAATCAAGCGCGACTCACCAGATATTGTATGTCTACAAGAGACCCATATACTTTGGGCTAAGCGCAGCTTACTTAAAATTCCGGGATACAACGTTCTAGCACCGACAACCCATACAACTAATACTCGGGGCGTAGCTATATTAGGTAAAAATCATGTAGGGAAGCCGCTACGCCCAGACCAGCATGGCAGGTGGGCAGTGGTAGAACTCGCTCTAGGCCTAACCATATGCACAGTATACGGCTCCAACGTGGATGATCCATCTGTGTTTGATATTTTAGAAATGGAATTAGCCGGATGGCCTGGTCCGTTAATGTTTGCGGGGGATTTTAATATTACACTTGGTTCTGACTCTAACTACCTAACTAATCACATATACCTGGGCCGTAAGCCCAAAGTATTCAAGGCAATTAAGTCTCTCATAGCTAGCCACAAGCTAGTCGACATTTGGCCCCTTAAGCACCAAGATGACCCAGGATACACATTTTTCTCCCATCCTCATAATTCATACACAAGAATTGATTATATCTTCACCACCAGAGACATCTCAAGTCCTGCAACTATTATCAAATACCCCAAGTTGATATCCGATCATAATGCCTTGGTCCTCACTGTGAATCTAATCTGCTCGACCCGCAAACCATATAATTGGACATTTGACAGAAGACTGCTGGCTAATAATGACTATGTTAGTTTTATTAGACAGTGGACACAGGGGTATTTTGATATTAATCGCTATAGCGCCCCAAGAAACACCGTATGGGATAGTTACAAAGCTGCACTTAGGGGAGAAACCCTTAGTTATGTGGCCAGACTCAAGAAACAACAGGCATCTGAATATTCTAAGAAATTAGGAAAGCTAGCCAAATTGGAAGCTGCACATACATCATCAATTGCAGATTAAACCGATGGATCAGTTATACTTCGTCAGATCTTAATCCTCAAAACCGATCTAAACAAAGGATTAGCACAAAAATCTTCTGAAACCTTTAGAAGTCACCAAAGAAACCTTTATGAGAACGGGAAGAAAGTAGGCAGGCAATTAGCCTTATGAACGAGACAAAGGGCCTCTCTTAATTCAATATCTTCTATTAAAATTAATGATATAGAATACACCCAAACAGAGGATATACTTGAAGTATTTCAAAGGTATTATCAGAATTTATATGAAAATGACATTACATACAGCAATGAAGATAATAAAAAATTCCTTAACGATTTTCTAACCGGTACAGATAGTAGCTTAGACAATACCACCAAAAATGATCTGGATAAAGAAATAACACTGGCTGAACT
This sequence comes from Lissotriton vulgaris, assembly GCF_964263255.1. Classification (NCBI taxonomy): domain Eukaryota; kingdom Metazoa; phylum Chordata; class Amphibia; order Caudata; family Salamandridae; genus Lissotriton; species Lissotriton vulgaris. The sequence goes on along the minus strand of NC_141700.1, from coordinate 676,559,507 downwards.
CGAACTCGCACTTTCAGAATTAGCCTCGGGGAAAGCGGCAGGCCCCGACAAGATCCCGTTGGAGTTATATCAGATTTTAGGCAAAACTATATTGCCACTGCTCTTAGATCTCTTTCTTGGGATACAGTGGAGTGGTAATACACCCGGATCTTGGAAAGATACGAACATTATAATGTTCGCTAAAAAGGGAAAACCTGCCGACTTCACCTCATCATACCGCCCAATTTCGCTGATAAATTCAGATTCTAAGCTATATGCAAAAATGTTGGCAAATCGGTTAAGGAGAGTTGTTGCACACCTGGTCAGCCCGTGGCAGCATGGTTTTATCCCGGGGAAGGGCACTACCGACCACACTCGTAGAGCAATCTCATTGTATGATATTACATCAGCCACGGGCGGCGGGCTGTCAATGATTCTTCTTGACGCCGAGAAGGCATTCGACCGGGTGTCATGGGAATTTATGTGGGCTATATTAGAACACTATAATTTCGGCCACAGCTTTATTAAATCAGTCAAAGCCATCTACACCGATCCGAAAGCAAAGCTACAAATTATGGGATACGAATCGGGTAGCATCAATATCTCAAGAGGCACGCAGCAAGGTTGCCCGTGCTCCCCGATTCTATTTGCCCTCTATATCAATCCTTTGATACTGAGTATTTAGCTAGTCCTGGAATTCAACCAGCAGTGACAGGAATATATGAAACAAAAGTGCTAGCGTACGCTGACGACATCGCCATTTTAACACCAGACCCTGATGTAGCTATGCCCGAGATAGAGGCAATAACTCATCAATTTGGGTCCCACTCTGGTTACTCTCTAAACAAAACCAAAACTGTTATACTTTGCACAGAAAACACACAATGTATTGATCCCAGATGGACAGTAAAGGCGACATACTTAGGGGTTTTCATATCTGCAGGAATTCAAGATATTATTAAAATTAATTATGAACCCCTTATCAATTCAATTAAAAAAGATCTAACAAGAGTAAATAGCCTCCATCTCTCTATTATCGGGAGGGGAAACTTTATTAAAATGACTATCTTTCCCAAGATACTGTATCTATTTCGAGCAATCCCCTTATTAGTCGAAGACAATTATATGAAAATCCTTGATTCCCAGATTTCCAAATTCATCTGGCAATACGGCAAGATTAGAAGATCCCTTAAATTCCTATCTCTACCGTTTGACAGAGGGGGGCTCGCAATACCTCAACTATTGTTATATTTTTGGGCAGCCTATCTACAACAATTTGCTCCAATGGTAAACCCAACTCGTAACTATGAAGAAGGGGGCGTTCCATCAGTATACAAATTAGCCCTGGGTCCCAAAGCTAGAGGATTACTTTTAAGCCAACTCGAGCCCAGCTACTATAAAAAAGTTAAGTTTAAAATTATCATTGGGGCTTGGAAAGTGTGGTCAAGAATCACAAAACATATGCAAATCCCGAAAGTTAGCCGATACACTCCACTCTGGCATTCGTCTATTCTTCCACAGCATGTAAACGACAGGACCTCTGCTAACTGGGAGAGACAGGGAATTTCCTCTCTTTATGACCTCCTAGGTAATGAGAAAAAGATTTGCTTTACTACTCTTCAAAACCAGTTTAATATACCCGGGAGGGACTATTTTAAATATTATCAAATAAGATCAAGTATTAAACCTATGCTACCCACTTTAAGCTGGAACAGAATACCTTTAATTGAAAATATCCTAAGGCCCTCAATCAGAATTGGAACACTTTATATCACTCTTCTCGAAAAAAATCACCAGATGACATGGAACACACCGAATTGGCATGGGCACACAAACTCGATAACCCAGAAATAGACATAGACAAGATTTTGGCACTAGCTTCTCAATTACTACTCTCTTCCAGCTTGAAGGCACAACTATATAAAGCAATATACAATCTTTACTATACACCGGAAAAAATGTTTACATGGGAGAAAAGAATTAACGATCACTGCCCTAGGTGTAAACAAGGCCCCGCAACACTCTTGCATATGTTTTATGATTGCGATAAGTTGACACTACTGAAGAAAATGATTTGGGAATTTTGGGAGGAGGTCTTCGGGCGCAAACTGCCCGAGTCACCTACTATGTGTATGCTCGGATATGATAGCATGCTAAATTTGAACCACAATGAGGAAGCTATTCTTTTTATCGGAGCTGCAGTATATCGTATTATACTTGCCGCACGATGGAAGGAGATCGATCCTCCAAGCTTCCAAATGTGGCTGGCCCGATTCCTGGGCGTATTCAATCATGAGACATTAATCTATGCACCCAGGGGGGTGAAGGCAAAACTAAGAGGGGAAAGGATTTTGTCCCCTATCATAGCCTGGAGTGTTTCAGCTAAATCAAATTGAATATCTTAGTATTGTGATTTTATACTGTAAATATAATGAATTATGATCCGCTATCATAGCTTGGAGTTTTTCAGCTATATCAAATTGAATATCTTAGTATTGTGAAGATATACTGCAAGTATAATGAATTAAGAATGTTTTAATTGTGTCTGTATATGATTTTCATCTCTTATACTATTTATTTTGTGAAAGATATATATCCATTTGTAAAGGAGTTGTCTAAATAAAAAAATAAAAAAGTAAATGACAAAGCTATTAATTTAGCTATTTTCAAAACCAACACATAAATAAAAAAAATTGTCATTTAAAAAAAAAAAAAAAGGAACTTTGGAGTCACTGGTTTTCAACCAAAACCCTGTTTAAAAGAAGTCCAGCAACAGGGCTTCATTTCCCATCATTCACTTGCACAAGAAGTGAGTTTATTGAATCTCTGATCATCCATCTGCACAGGAAGTGACTTTAGCTTCTGCTTTCTACTTACTTCAATCAAATGTTTAGGGTGTCGGATTGTCTCACCTGTTTGGGCCTGTTACAGCCGGGAAGGGCCTTGGGCCACAGCTCCTGTTACAGTGAAGGTTACAAGATAAAATATAAGTATGTGCCTCACCCAGTATTAGCACCCATATATTCCTAACCCCCACAATCTCAACCAGCCAGACCTATAAACACCCATATAGCAATTGCACAACACATACACCCAACCTCGCACACATCAGGATAATGCCCACACATACTCAAACTACAGGAATAGCATTTCAACTCCTATTCAATAATGAAGATTAGCAGAGATACTTTAACGGCGGACTGCTGTTTCTGCACCTCACACTAGTTTCAATTATATCAGATGTCCTTGCGCAACAAGCCCTGACACCAGCCGTCAATTGATGCCTCTGTAAATCAGATCCTAGGCAGTGGAGGGGTTGGGCATGCACCAAGTGATGAAGTCAATGTTTGATTTTCAAGTAAGTCTTTATTTGCAGTCAGTAAGTTCTCTCGAAATTGGAGATTTTACGGTAAACCAACACATTTCGTTCTCAAGATGAAAACTTCATCAGGGCTCAATGGGCGTGTGTCCCTCTGGTAGGTGAAGAAAATATATTGGAAATTATTTCCACTCCAAAGGTGTAGTGGAGTCAGTTCAGCCTAGCTCCAACTAGACCTCAGATTAGCGGTTCTCCTGCCAGAATGGCTGATTCTGGCAGGAGAACCGCTAATCCGAGAAATTTCTCTAAGGCCGACCGAGGCCCGGTGATACCCCTAGTGTTGCCAGAGTTACTGCCTGGAACACCGACTTGACTGTGGATTACATATTCGAGCCCTAAGCAAGAGGTCTAGTTGGAGCTGGGCTGAACTGCATCCACTACAGCTTTGGAGTGGAAATTTCCAATATATTTTCTTCACCTATCAGAGGGACACACACCCATTGAGCCCTGACGAAGTTCTCATCTTGAGAACGAAGCGCGTTGGCTGACCGTAAAATCTCCAATTTCGAGAGAACTAACTGATTGGAAATAAAGACTTACCTGAAAATCAAACATTGACCTTTTGGACTTCATCACTTGGCGCACGCCCAACCCCTCCACTGCCTAGGATCATATTCATTAATGCCCACTCTGCAGTACTCCACGCACAAGGCATCATAGACTTTATCACCTATCACAGGTTTGATGCCCTCACCATCACACAAACATGGTTTACCCCAAAATCATTAGACATCAAAGACATCCTTCATCCTGCAGACTGCTAATCCATCATGTGGGCCACACACATAAGAAGGGAGGACTTTTACTGTCATCCATAAGTCCTACTGGTCCTGCACGCTAGACAAGCAAGCAACACGTAGCTCCATGGAGCTGCTGACAGGAAATTTCCTCTTCCTGCAAATCAGACCAACACCTTCCGTCTCATCAACTGGCATCCTGGGCAGAACAAGGACTTAATTAATGAATTCTCAGATCTCCTTGCCAACTCGTCCATCCAACATGCCAGCACTACTCTCTTGGGTGCCTTCAACCACTCAGACAACACAAGCTAAAAAGAAATCCCAAGACAACCTCGCCAACCTTATTGATGCACACAACTAACATGTTCCAAAGACCACATGCCAACCTAGTCTCTCTGATCAGTGTCCTACTAAAATCCAAGGTTAATCCAAAAAAAAAGATCAAACTTTCGGATCCTTCAAAGCCTTCTTCTTAGACAACCTAATGCTTAAACTCCTCTCACACCCTATCAATTCCACCCTGATGCCAACATCATTCCAAACAAATTCAACACTTTTTCGAAAAACTATGTGAACATCCATGCCCCTAAAAAACATGCAAGTGCGAGCCAAAGCCTTCAGGATCCTGATAATGTAAAGACCTTGTTGACAATAAACGATTCGCCTGCAGACAGGAAACAAAATAGAAGAAAAACAGATCTCCCTATGGCCTTGATCCTGAAGTGACTCTGTGTAACACAGCGAGTTCATCACATCATCTAAAGCAAGGTACAATGCCAACACCATTGACAAAGACGCCAACAGAAGCAGAACTTTATTCAAGGCAATCAAGAACTGCATCAATCCCCAGCCAGACCTGCCTATTCCTCATTCCACAGAAAAGTACATGAACACCAATCTATCCTTTATTTAAAAAAAGATCTGAAAACACTACAATAACACCAAGTAAGCTTCATCTCTTATAGCCACCCCTTCCCTTAGAATGCCATAATGGAAATAATAGAAAGCCCCGTCTCTTGCAGATCTTGCTTGCATACTCCCCATTAAAGCCACATCTAATGAAGATGATGTCTTACTTTTATTTTTCATCAAGGTTCTTTCTCTATGGGGATGTTCTCTTTGCTCTGATACCATTTTCAATGTCCCCCTTACTCAAGGCATTTACCCAAAAACTACCAAGACAAGCCATATCCTCCCACACCTACACTAGTCCCTGGCGACTCGCCAAATACAGGCCCACTGCTCTCCTACCATTCATCAGAAAAATAATTGAAAAGGCAGTCTATGTTCAACTCACATCAATGCTAACCATCTCTTATATGGAGACCACTATTTTACACATCGTAGACAATGCCCTTTTGACCACAAATGAAGATAACCCCTGTCTCCCAATTTGGCGGAACCTCTCAACTGCCTTCAACATAGTCGACCATCTGACCCTCATACACACTCTGGAATCTTGAACAGGATTTACTAGCAATGCCCTTCACTGGTTCTTCTTCTACCTTTACAACTGATAACAGTTTGTTTACATGGAAACACCTGAGTCCCCCAGGTTCCACATTTTGCTGTCAGTATTACATTTGTATTTGAGCCGCTTGGTGCTCTACTCACAGATAACACCATCAAGATTCACCAATATGCTGATGATACACAATTCTACCTGAAAGTCTCCTCTGCTTCATCCAACACCTCAAACATGGCCTGCACATTAATGCAAACCAAGATGTCCATCGCCTACCTGCAGCTCAACACAACCACAAAGAATTCCTATTATTTGCCAATCACAAAAAACACTACCAACGTGGCTCTATGAAATGAACCTTGACAGTGTTAAACGCCAACTTTGACCGAATGCCAGGTCACTTGGATTCATCCTGGACATCAACCTCACCCTCAAGGAACAGTTTGCTAAAAAAGACAAAGACTGCCGGGTTCCAGCACTCTCTTCCAAAGAAAGAGAAAATGATTCTTCAAAACAGCAACTTAAGAACTGCTGTTTAACAGGGCCAGACTGGGAACCCAATGCAGCCCTGGCAATTTTGTTGGACCAACCACCCTGGGTGAAGGAGAGGGGCGTGCAAGTGTGCTTTGCGGCTTTTCTTACTGGGGGACTAAATTGCAGCACCACAGCAAAACCGGCCGCCAGTAACCACCAGCCCAGAATGCTGAAAAAACAGCTCCCAACCTTCCAGCCTCCCAGGGAAACGCCCAATGCCCGCTCCGGCCAGTCCGGCCCTGTTGTTTAATCATTCACGCTCTTGCTGCAGGATGGTGATAATGACCTGCTCTGTGACCTCCCAGATTCCACACTGCAACCCTTTTAGGCCTTCCTACACACCACAAATGTAAAAAGAACAATAGTTGGACAGAATAATGAACAATGTCAAACATTTACCCCAGTACAGAGATCTAGGCCTAAATCCATCGGTTTTTTTTGCTCCCCATGCCACCCCAGTTTAGACCCAGCCATATGCAAATCAGGCTTGACCCTGTGCCTCATGGGAACAGTCCAATACAAAAACAACAGTTGATGGACAGAATGCAGAACAATGTCGTACATTCACCCTAGTACAGAGATCTGGGCCTAAATTCATCGTTTTTTTTTTCACCATGCCATTCCAGTTTGACCCCAACCATATACAAATCAGTCTTGGCCCTGTGCCCCATGGGAACAGTCTAGCCCGAACTGCCAAGCCAGGTCCTCCCTGGACTGGAAACAAGCATCCTAGGACCGGTTTTGGGCTTTCAGCCCTCATCAGCCAGGATAGCTTGATTCCAGTAGCATGGAGAGAACAGGACTCACGTCTGAGCATACCCCTCCCACTCGGGTGACAAATGCAAAAACAACAGTTGATGGACAGAATGCATAACAATGTCATACATTCACCCCAGTACAGAGATCTAGGCCTAAATCCATTGTGTTTTTTGCTCACCATGCCATTCCAGTTTGAACCCAGCCATATTCAAATCAGTCTTGACCCTTTGCCCCATGGGAACAGTCCAGCCCGAACTGCCAAGCCAGATCCTCCCTGTCCAGCCGAGCACAGCTGCATCATTTACAAAGCAATCACAACCAGAACCTCCGCTTATCTTGCAGACACAGTCACCATCTCTGGTGGTTCTCAGCACATCCACACCCATCATACTGCAGACTAAAAAGTGGAAGATAGAAAAAAAGCAGCAAGCTTTTTCCATCTATGCACCAAGGATCTGGAAAAACATCCCCTTATCCACCAAGACTGCACCAAATGTAAATGTAAATGTACAGGAATTTATATAGCGCAAATCACCGAGCGGTTTCTAAGCGCTTGCTTAGGGAACCCGTCCTGGTATTCCCCTGTGAGATAACCCCGGCAGGGTATCCACAAGGTGAAAGCCAGGCATCCCACCGCGAGGGGCCGTTGTGGAGATTAAGCAAGCTATTGCCCAGAGTCGCAGAGTGTGAACCTGTGAATCGAGTAGGCACCGGAGCGAGAATTGTCGAGTCCATGGACATTTTAAGACTCAAGACCCCGCCAAACCGGGAATTGAACCCTGGTCCCGGGCTGACCTCTGCTTCCAGGTCTGCCTCCTCTAACCAGTGAGCCACACTTCTCCACAACACTGCTCCATTTTAGGAAACAGCTGAAGACTCACCTCTTTTAAGAACACTACATTACAATGCATTAACCATTCACACACCACCTACCTCTCCTACCACTTGTTGGATTTATGCTTGTCTTTGTCCTTATACAGTGCTCCACTGCAATTTGGCTAGGTTTGCACAACAGAAATGCCATATACATATAAACATATATTAAGTGCACCATTGAAGGCAGTGAATTGACGCAGGCTTCATAAAGGAAGGTATACTTACCTTCTGCTTTAGCATTTCAAACTTTGTCTTTCTGTTTCTGCTTTTTTAATTTAGATCATTCTCTCCCCAGTGGATGGAATGTTCTAATATCTTCATACATCTTTTTTCTTTTGCTATGATTGTTGTTAAAATACCTTACCCTCGTTATAGCTGCAACAAGGGTTTGGGGCCTTTAACAACTGTTAGTGCCCTCGGCAGCAGGCTATTATGCATACTATACAGAACAGCATATAATAAGAAAATAAGGAGATGTCACCTTTATGTCACTAATGATGTTTATGAACCAGGAGTGTGTCACGTTGCCTGTGACATCATGTGTGAAGCCATGAGTAGTGAGTGTTTTTGTAGGTTGTGAACAATATCATCACTTTACCGACTTCAGAAAACCTGGGTGCTGTTTGTGTATGAGAGTGTCTTGACGCGCAAAGATTGTATATACTTCCGCAGTGTGTTTACATAAATTCAAGTAAGTTAAGAGGCACAGCCAATCTTCAGAGTAGTACACCCAGGGAAGACAGCCAGTGTTTGACCATTCACGAACTAACTAAACAGGTCTAGGGTCGAACAAACAAGGCCCACCACTATCAGCTGATTGATATGAATGTTATGATCAACTGTATCGAAGGCATCAGACAGATAATAGAGTCAAAATCCTACCAGCTTTACCTCATTTTAAGAACAATAAGCCACCTTACCTATGTGCCATGGTGGGATAAAAGTGAGCCTGTGTGCCATCAATGTGACAGTGTTCTATTATGTAACAGGCACGCTATTACTGTTTGCACCAAGGTGCACCTTTAAACAGGTGCACTGGGCTCAAACAGGGTCTGTGTGCCCCATTATAAATATTGGACTGCCCCCAGGGCAGCTGCGAACTTGTGGTGCCCTAAGAGCAGCACATTAGTGAAAGATGGATGGGCCGACTGAAGCAGCCACTCTGTCTTTCTCTGTGCAGGTGGTACCCGCGTGCACTCCAAGGAACGGACAGAAATCCCCATCCAGGTTGGTGAAGTAAGTGACTGCACCTGCCTGCAGTGGAATGTTCTGGGGTTCCAAGGGATCCCCTTAATCCCCTTGCAGGTTTTGCCATCAGGGGTGCACTGACTGTGTGCCACCATTACATGGGGCACGCTCAGTGTTCCTCCTGCGTCCTCTTTGCTTCTGTGTCCATATTAGGGCATGGGCACAGAGTCAAAGTATTTAGGGGCAGATTTATGAAGGCCTTGCGCCGCCGGTGCGTCACTTTTTCCCATGTTAAAAATGACGCACCGGCGGCGCAAGGCCTTCATAAATCTGTCCCTTAGTATTTCCCTCATTAGCATCGGGCAATGTCCCATATTAATGAGGGAACGCCCACTGAAAATAGCGCAGGCGATCTATGTGCACCGGCGCTATCTGTGTTACAGAAGAGGGCGCAACAAGCATCTGCACACCTTCTTTTTTTTAATACTAAAGTGCCCTGGAGGTGCAGAAAACTGGTGCTCACGCCTGTTGCGCACTTGCGGGTGAGTAGTGCGCTATACAAGTATCAATTTCAGAGCATTGTTTGAAATACGACCCCATATGACTGTGGGCCTGATTATGAGTTTGCTAACAGGTTACTTCATCACAAACGTGACGGATACCCTGTCCGCCCTATTACGAGTTCCATTGTGTTCCATAGGGTTTAATGGAACTCGTAATACGGCATACGGGTAATCCGGCCCTTTGTATTATTTTCAAGATGGCGGGCACAGTTAAAGACCTGTGATACTTAGTCGTCCAGTGGTCAATGCAGAAGATTTAAGGAAAGGTTTCACTGCTCCCTTTTCCTCAGCTTCTGACACCAAACTTATAAAGAATGTTACAGTCCGTGGCGAAGAAGCAGCTGGTACCAATGAGTGAAAGACAGAGACAGGACAGGTGTAGTCATTCTCAGCCTGATTTCGAACAGGGCAAGCGCCTGTGACCTTCAATTGCAATGATGCTTGTAATCTAAAACCCCGAGATCCTGCTAGCCTGGAAACAGCTCATCTTCAATGCTTCTGGTCCAAGGCCCACGTGTAATTCAAGGTCCTTGTGATAGAGGGCCCACTAGAAAAAAAACTCCTTAAAAAGTATTCCAAAAACGCCATCTTACTAAATGCTTGTGATTGACTGCCGGCCCCTGCCTCAACACCCATGTATTTGCAAACTGCTTGCCCAGCGTAGGGGTGTGTGTGCAGGGGAAGGAACTCTTTTGGTGTGAGTTGATCAGGTGCTTGAATGCTTTTCCAGACACGAAAAGGATATGACAATTACAAATGCCTGCAACGTAAACCCCTCAGCCACGCCCAGCAGGCTCCAGGCACGCGGTGCACCATGCCTCTAATACACGCCCAGCAGGCTCCAGGCACGCGGTGCACCATGCCTCTAATACACGCCCATTACTTGTACAATTTATACTTAGTACAACAGCTAAATAGCGCTTTAAATTTATCAGAGAGGGGTTGGCAAAGAAAAAAGCACGCTCATACCAATTTATAGAAATTGCTTTTGTATTTCAGGTAAGACAGATAGTACTGTAATCATATCAGCGACATATATACAAAAAAAGTGCAATGTGTCCCCAGTGATATTGTGAGCGAAAAACACAAAACATAAAACAGTAAGTGATCTGTACAATTTTCGCCTATGGATATTTACAAAAGGAAAATGACCAAACGCGATAATAGAATCAATTTATAATCAGTGACTATCTGCAATCATAGAACACTGTGTTTGAAGGGTTCATTTCCTATGGCGTCGACGGCGTTTCGTCCCGTTGGATGAGGGTCTCGTCAGGACTAAACAGTGAGGGACATCTAAGGGGAAAAGTGAAAAAGTGTATAAATATGTGTGTGGTCGCATTAAGTGGTAATTGTGTGTGGACTGAGATTTAAGAAATGTACCTCGTGGTGTCTTTTAATTACGCAACCCATGCGTGATGAAATAAATAAATTGACTTACAGTGAACCCAGCCGGGCACTGTCGGGAAGCAAAGCAAAGTAAAGCATTAGTGATTCAAAACGAACTTCAGATTAGGCATTTGCTTATAAATGAGCAGTTGTCATGTTCTCTGATTTACCACTGTCGTAGAATTACGTGGTAGTCCTATATTGAGGGCTGGCGGTCAGTGCCGTCAAAGCGAGGGATAAACAGGAGTATGCCTGTTAACAAAAAGCGCCCTAAGGTTAGCTTAAAGCTCGGATACTGTTGGTGATATCTATAGGGCTCACGGGGTATGTTCCTACCTGCTCGCAAAAATGTGTCGGCTCGATCACGTTTCTCCGGTCGTCTGTACGGTAACAGAGTTGGATCCGGGTGCAGACGTCATCACGGTTATACCGTGATGCGTGGGGTGCGCGCGCAGTGAAAATGGGTGGGGGAATGCTCAAGTTCATTGTTTCCAAACATGGGATATTACAACTTCAAGGTTCGATTTTGCCCACACAATCTTAATGAGGATGAGCATTGTTTACAAGCATAATATAGCAATTTCATTTTTCGAATTTATACTTAGGCAATAATGCTCCACATATTACGAATATTTCAGACGCATATACAAGTTATAATTTCCTAACCGAGGGAAAGATATGCATTTACACAAAACATTCACAAATACCCCATATTTCATGTCAACATTGTTATAATGCACAGCTCATAGAATTGAAACATTATATCTCATCTATACATTATTAAAGATTTCTACAAGAGCCAATAGAGATCCCTTCTTTTCATTAACAGAGTACACCCCACATTTTTGCTCATATATGCAGTTCTTGCTCAGAAATTGTTACTTTTACCGGGTGTAATCAGGTTGTCAGAGTAGAGACAAAACCCCTCCATTCATCCGCAGAGTTTAACCCCTCATTAATTGAATTGATTCTATCAATCCAGTGGCACTCACGTCGTTGTAATATTTGTGAAATGTCACCCCCTCTCTCAGGCACTGTTGAAGTATCTATAACCTGCCACCTCATCTCGTCTGCAGAATGATTTTTTTCTTTAAAGTGACCTACCAGGGGTGCTGTCAGAGCCGCCTTTCTTATGCGGCTGCGGTGTTGGCCTATTCTCGCCTTCACTGGTTGTTGTGTCTGCCCAATGTAGGGTAAGCCACAGGGGCACCAAATGCAATACACAACATTGCGTGTATTACAATTTGAGATGAACTTAAGAGTATGTTCGTGACTGCCATGCTTAAAGGTGTTTGTTTTTTCTGTCAAAGGGCAAATCACACAATTGCCACAAGGATGATGGCCTAAGATGGGTGGGAGATTCCAAGATGATTCTAGTGTGCCACCTTTCTTAGCAATTTTTTCAGTGGATGACCTAACCAAATGGTCTTTCAAATTTTTCCCTCTCTTATAAGCAAACAAAGGTACTTCAATTCGGGGGTCAATGCTTTTAATGATATTCCAATTTTTTATAATATTCTTTCGGATCTTGTTGGCGTGAATCCCGAAAGTGGTGACACATACAATTTTCTCCATTTCTTTCTTAGGTCTAGTGACCAATAGTTCTTCTCGGGGGCAGTACCAGGCACGTTTAAGTGATCTTCTGACTATTTTGTTGGGGTAGCCTCTCTTTAGTAATTTAGTAGTTTGTTTTTTAATATTTCTGCTTCTTTTAAATAGTCATTTCGTCGAGCACAATTCCGACGGATCCTTAAAAATTGCCCAAAGGGCAGTCCATCTCTTAGTGCTCTAGGATGTTGACTCTTATATGATAGCAGTGTGTTTTTTTCAGTTGGTTTTCTATGAAGAGATGTGTAGAGTTTATTATCCTCATGTTGAATATTCAGATCAAGGAATGGGATAATATCTTTCTGTAATGTAGATGTAAAAGTCAGATGTGTTTGAACAGTGTTTAAGTGCAAAGCAAATTTCTCAAAGTCCTCTTCATTCCCCTCCAGATAAGAAAAATGTAATCTATATACCTATACCAGCAATTAATGCTGGTATAGTGGGGATTCTGGTCACTCAAGACAAAGTCATTCTCTACATTATTCATGTAGACATTTGCTAAATTTGGAGCAAAAATTGCTCCCATGCTCGTGCCCCCACATTGTTCATAGTATTGGCCATTGGATACAAAATAGTTCATTTGAAGTGCTACTTCTAGTAATGAAATTATAAAAGAGGTGGGCACATTGAATGGTCGTGGTCTAGTGTCAAGCAGATGTTTTATGCAGCTAATACTATCAATTTGAGGATGTTGGTGTAGAGTGATGATATATCTAGAGTTGCCAGCCAGTCTGTATCTTTATTATATGCCAGGTCTTCCACTAGATTTATCATATGCATTGTGTCATGAACATAACTTGCTTGTAGGGGAACGTAGTCTCTTATGAAAAAATCAATGTATTTGCCAATTGGCTCTAGAATCGAGCCACATCCTGATAGAATTGGTCTCCCTGGTGGGTGTGTTACACTTTTGTGCACCTTGGGGAGGGTATATAGGACCGGGGTTCTTGGGTTTGTTGAATTTAAAAACTCAAATTCTTTTTTAGTTATGAAACCTTGATCTAGTCCTTCTTTGGTAATAGACACAATTTTTTCTCGAATCTCAATTACAGGATTATGATGGAGTTTCTTGTAATGCTTCTCTTCAGAAATTTGTTTATTTACTTCAATGTCATAATCAGTTCTTTCTTGAATAACTATACCTCCACCCTTGTCTGCGGGTTTGAGTATTATTGAGGTATCTTTCTTTAAATTCTCGAGTGCTCGACGCTCTAACAGAGAGATATTATATGGTGTAAATTGTCTACCGTTCTTCAGGTTATCTACCCCTTCTAAAATCAGTTTTTCGAAAGTGAGTAACTCAGGGGGCTTCATACTGTTAGTAGGGTAAAAAGTAGAGGGCAATTTTAGCCCAGTTGTGGACTCATGGCTAGTAAACTCGCGATTTTTAAAGAATATTTTAAGGCGAATCTTCCTGAAAAACTGGAACAATTCAGATTTTAGGTTGAAATAATTGCTTTTCTCTGTGATGACAAACGAGAGACCTTTACTCAACAAGGAGATTTCGGAAGATGACAATGTATGTTTAGACAAATTAAAAATAGGTATTACTTCCATATTGTCTATAGGATTGGATACAGACTCTAATATGGTCATGCCCGTAGGCTATGCCCAGCAGCACTGATGGCTTCTATTCATGATCAGCAAATAAATGCGGAAAGGAGCAACCGTGTCATCTCAGTGATGTCACATACAATTTCACAGCCACGGGTGATATCAATATGTAAGATGAATTGTAATTCTAAGGCAGCATCACTTTCAAAATATAGACATCATTGCAATGGATAAAAATGGAAATGAGGATGAGTTTTGTAAGCCTCTGAACAAATGAACTGGCGGTGCACACCGATTTAAAGGAATACAGTGCACTCAGATATCATTTCTACATACAGACACATATCTCAGAAACATACATAAACACTGATTTGCATAATTATAGAGTCACACACGCAAAGAAATATAGAATACATGTACATGAGGGCATATCATAAAACACTCAACCACACAACTTCGCAAGGGATTACCCTTTATCTAATTACACAACATAAATAAACAGATGTTCCAAGAGCTATAACAATACCTTCCAATGATTCACTCTTCTGCATTGACCTGCAGTAGGGACCTAATTTTAACCTCACTTCCTTTTATTCAGGAGACCGTAATTCCCAGCATGTATTACTTAGGAAGATAGCAGCACTGGAAACCCATTCTGGCGCAGAGTGCACAGGCTGCTGCCCTACAGGGAAATGGGGCGGTTTACAGGTGGGCTGGGGAAGAGTCAGAAAACAAACAAAGTTGCAAATGGCAGTCAACGCAGCACTCCCTTAATGTTCATCGTTGCGCAACTTCTATATTCCAAAATACCATAATGCACGTCAGGGCATCTGTTTTTTAAGTTGCCACTCTGATCTATTGCATATGCTATAAATTGCAGCGCCGAATAAGTACCACTATACATACAGGGTTCCCCTGTGTGAATGAGTAGTGCATTTGGATCTGTGCTTGGTGGTTCTTTGGCTAATTTGCATGTTCTCTACAATGCTATTGGTTGGTACTGCCTTCCTGAATTAGAAAGGACCTGATTATAAGTGGCCATCACCTGTGTGCGCGGCTATCACAATTAAATCGATACAATCTTTATTGTTGCTCGTACTTACCAGTTGGCCAAGTTCTTGCCCAACATACTTACATACACAATTATGAGATAACAGCCTTCTCTCCATTGCCTTTCTCAGAAGTGTCTCACGCCTATTCCGAGTGGTTACTACATAAGCAGAGAGGCAAAAGCATATTGTATAAGCAAGTTGGGGCTAGTTCGCCCTAAGTCTTTCTCTGGTCCAACTATCTATTGGACAGCACCAGTAAGTCTTGGCTAAAAACGCAAGCCATTTGACATTGGCCATTGGCCAAATCTCCCTGACAAATAGTCCATTCTGGTTCCTGAGGTCTTCCCTTCCATCATGGTTCCTTAGGCCTTCCCTCCAGTACCTTGTCACTTGCACTTGGAGTTGGTGTTTTTAGTGGTGACTCACCTAGTTTTGGCTTTGCAAGGAACTGCAGGTCCTACATTGTCTCTCCTTATGAGCAAAGACTGCACCAGACGCTGAGAACCTCAGGGAATCTGTCTTCCAGTGATGTAATGAGACATAGTGTTCGGTTTTACAGTGTTTGAGTCCCATGGTTCTGGCCTTCCCTTTAAAGCTAGCGGTCTGGCAGGAGAGGTGCCCGCCTTCAAGGATGATGTCAGATCCCTGCCACCCATGTCAGGTCAATAGTACAGATGTCTCATTCGGCTGCCCGTTGGGCAGAGTCTGTCGGTACTTCTATTCTTTCTCAGAGACAAGCTCTGTTCTCCATCCAGCTCCTACTAGAAGATTCAAACAGATATACACTCAAGACCATACATGACAGCTAATCAGATAAAAACAAAGTAGCGGCCCATCTCCTGCCAAAGTGGTGAAGCGGGCTGGAGGAGGGAGGTGGGGGATGGGGTGGTTCGGGTACAAACAAATAATAAAAAACATTTTTTTACCTGAATGATGCCGATGGTCGCAATGCGTGCTTCCTTTTTCTGTTTCTGGGTACAGACTGCACTGCGGCCAATCCCGATGCTGCATGAAAGCAGCATCAGGATTGGCCTGAGCTCTGCCAACTTGCACTCCCAGGCAGACTGGAAGCCTGTGCCTGCTCAATCCAGCCCCAGCAACACGGCTGCGACTGGAAAGAGCTTCAGTGCGCATGACGATTTGGCAGGCTTGAGACGGCCTGGCAAACCATCATGCGCACTGTAAGAGTGTCCACCACTCCCCCACCAGCAGCGTCACCCCTGGGCCCACCCTCAAGACTCATCAGAGTCCTGGGGGTGGGTCTAGGGAATTGAAATAAAACATGTTTAAAAACATGTTTTATTATCGTTTTATTTGAGGGTGGTGGCCAGGGCGCTCCTCTACTCTAATGAAGGGGCAACTGCTGTAAAAATTGATCCCCAATCATCAGTAACTTCATAGGCCTGGAAGCAGGGATGCGAGGTGGGTGTTGCTGCTGCACCACCAAAATAACCATACTGGAGATAAGAAGCTGAATGAGCAATAACAATACATCATTTGTTTTTATCTTCTCACATGTCATGCACTTCAAAGACGGAGGGTAAACATCAGGCTGTGTCTTTAACAAATAGCTGCTTATTCCTTTAACCCCTTCACTGAGGCGACTATTCCGCCGCAGTGCTAAAGGGGCGGGGCGGCCGTGCGGCGGGCGCATGCTGGTGACGGAACCGCTCCGTCACCATCCGCGGTTGCGCTGTGCTCATGACGGAGCGGTTCCGTCACGGCCCCGCCCGCTCAATGGAACGCTCAGCGCAGGCGCGGAATCCGTGCCGCGCAGGCGTGCCGAGCGGGCCGTGACGGAACCGCTCCGTCATCAGCACAGCGGACCGCGGCTGATGACGGAGTGGTTCCGTCACCAGCAGGGGAGGGGTTAACAAGAGATTGGGGTCAACTATTTCAGACAGCAAAGCAACAAATTAAACAATTTTTGGGGATTTTCGAAGTGTGATGGAAACAAAGATTTTAATTGGATCAAAACAAATCAAGACACTTTACATGGTAAAGCCCACGTGATAAAGATTCGCTGAAATTCCACACATTATCGTTTGTGCTTTATATCATTTTATCAGAAAAACTGTACGTTTGTTTAGATGTAGTGGCTATTTCAATGGAAAGTGTACTGTCTGTAAATGAACGGGCACCACCGCACCGTGCTTTAGTAATATATTTGGGACAGACTGCTCCAAAATGCACCACTAACTACTCACTACACCCTTATCACTCTCATGCTAAATACATTTGCTGCAATTCTTTGTGTGATGTTTTTCACAATCCCTGTGATTTCGGTGATGTAACATGGATGGCAACCCACCCAGTGGCAGCTGGCAGGGAATGGGGTTAGTGAGGCATGGAGGGGGGAAACATAGTATGACTTTGAAAAAACCCTTAGAACCCTTACCTTCTCACGGCCGCCATCTCGCCTCTTCTTCAAGTCCTGGTGAGTCCTGGAAGCAGGAAGCACACAGGCTCCCCCAGGGCTTTAAGTGGGATGAAAAAACTGGGGGGTCTCTCAAAGGGGCGTGGCCAGTGTAATTAGGGGCGTGGCTTTCAATCACTTACGCAAAAAATCTGGGCTTATCATAGTGTGCCGCCCCGACTTGTAATTTGCTGTTTCCGTCATTGCATCCAGATATTTGATACAAGTAACATCATACCTACAATAAGTAAGTAATATTGGCTTTGTCAATGGTTATTACTTGCAGAAGATAAATAAGCTGCAACTATAACTTTTATATAATATTGACAAAGCTTCCAATTAAATCCTTGGTGACCCTCCCACAATGTTGCTGCTTCTGAGTTTCCGAAAGAGAAGAGAAATCCAGAAAGAAAATGACTCTTAAAGGATTTCTCTTCCCCCACAACGCTCCCCTGGCATGACGTCATGCTGTAACTTCTCTACTACTGAGAAGTAGTAAAGTGTGAGCAGCGCACATCCATGTGCCTGGTGCTGTCTCGAAACGGTCTCTATCGGGCTTTGTTTAGAGCCACGGCACTTTTTTTCGGACTGCAGTGACAGCAAACAGCGGTCATTGCAGTCCGGGAAAAAAACGGGCTGCCTCTGTCAGGGATCAAAACAGAGCCCGATAGAGACCCGTTTCGAGGCCCCCAGAAAAAAACTGCCGGTGCTCAGACCCCTTGAGACCCGGCCCACTTAAAGCCCTGGGCTCCCCTATGCCAATCACAACACTGCAATGCAGCATTGTGATTGGTCTGAGTGCTATGGTTCGGCGCTCAGACGGGGGCTGGTAGCCTGTGCATGTTCCCCATCAGGCTTAGAGTGTGCATGAACCACTCCTACCCATGTGACCCCCGCCCCGCCCAAACCCAGCCCTGTAGCTCTGAAAAATAAATTGATAAAAACAATGTTATTATAATTTTGTTTTGCCTTTTTGCTGCTCTGAGAGCAGTAAGGCGATGCTCCTCCGCCTTAGCAGAGGAGCCGCCCCTGAACACCGCCCACTCTGAAAATTGTTCCAGCACCAATGAGAACCCCATCACCTCCTATATCATCCTGCCTTCCTTGAAGATTCATTTTACGCTTCAGCCAAAGCTGTGGCTGGCTTGTGGTCCAGCTAGAATGCTGCCTTCACATGACCCATAGCCACACCTGTAGGGAAGGTGGCCCTTCCCTTGGATGTTTTTTTCCTTTCGTTTTAGGCTTCTGCATTGTGGGAACTACAACATGGAGGAACAGAAGCACTAGAATGGAGTAAGTATTTCAGCAATGCATGGAAAGTTTACTTTCTTCTGGCCACAACTGGCTTGCCTGAAATTATACATTTTGTCATCGAGTCGCGCCTAGGTGAGTTGACAGGTGAACATTAGATGCCAAAGCCTGTTTTTGGCCTCACATTCACTTTTATTAATCAGTGTTACACTAGCTGATGCACCTGAGATACAGGGTGCTTGGTTGTTGGGGGGGGGGGGATCGGGTTAATGAAGATATTACAAGAAATAGAAATCCGCTCTTATATGCTGTATAGCAGATTCATTCCCCATAGTAATCCACAGATCATGCAACCTGGCTGTTGACTTGGCATGTGGTGTGACTGCTTGGCTGGCACACCTGCCTGTGAATGGCAGGTGCTAATTTGTGATGTGCCTGCAGAGTCACTGTGGGAGGGCTTGGCCTTGCGGTGGCAGCTGCTGAGTGTTGCCGCAGTGTCAGGTGATGGCAGTGTTTCAGTCATCATAAAGGGAATCGAGGGAGAGGCTGCCACAGCATGTGCCTGGTGTGAAATACATTTTGGAATATGTCTTTTTTCCTGTGTTTGGGTAGCAGATGCCTCCCCGCTCCATCCATTCAGAGGAAGAAGAAAGAAAACAAGGTTACTCTATGTGGGCATTGAAAAGAGGCTGCATCTATGGGAGCTCGGCTGACAGTCATCGAAAGGAAATGGAGACATGGTGCCAGGGTAAGGGTCTGTGTTGACAGACGGCTAAAGGCGTTAGATCCGCAGTGGCCTGCCAGTTTCATGCTAGCAATGTACTGTACCCTCTGTGGGTGGAAGACGTAGGAGGAGGGACAGCGCCACAAGAAACAACAGGCACACATGCTCTCGAGATCTGTCAATCACTGGAACCTGAGAGGCTTGCGCCATTATGTGTAGATTCATAGAAAGTGACAGCGAAGAAGGACTACCAGGCTCATTACAGCACTCCTGCTGACTGGTTCCAGAACCTTCTGGGGCTGATGGCATCTTATCTTAAGTTAACATAGTGCAAGATATATCCTTGTGCCAGAATGCCTTTTTACACCGACCTGCTCTTTTGTTTTCAAAGGGCTTTTCAAATGTTCATTTATTTCTGTCAGTTTAAAAAAAAAGAACATCTGCCTCAGTTCATATTGGATGAGGTAGCATTGTTTGTTCGATTTTATCGTAAGAGAGATCTTTCATATGAAGAGTCCCATTTTAAGCACATGCAGTAAGGGAACATCTCGTACCATGTATCCTGTGTCCATTCATGCAATAAGACCCCATCCCCTTGTGGGCTAGCCAACACTCAGTTACGTCCCTACTTTAAAGCGTGAGGTTTGTAGAATGAGTTCAGGAAATGAATTTGTACTTGTAAAGCGCACTTATACCCCAACCGGGGTTACCTGGCGCTGTACGCATACCGCTGTGGTACCCTTCCTGGCTTTTCCCTGTGAAATGTCCACTCCTGGGCACCCCCCAGGTGAAGCCAGGCATCCCAGCGCTGTTGGGGCCGTTGTGGAGATTAAGCAAGCTATTGCCCAGAGTTGCAAAGCGGGACCCATGATTAGAATAGGCACCGAGGCAAGAATGATCAGGCCCGAGGAAATTGAGCCCAAGACCCGCTGCCGCAGGAATTGAACCCTGATCCCGGGCCAGATTTCTGCATCAGGGTCTGCCGCTCTAACCATTGAGCCACACTTCTGCACACTCCACACAGGAAGGCCTGGTCGTGGTAATTTCTGGTGTTTTAAAATAAGGCAAAAATGCATTCATCACCAGACCCTACACAATATTTTAGTTAATTTGAGTCTCATTATTTTAAATAACATTGGATTCCCAAAGCAGCGTCAATCCGAACAAACATGTTCATAGTTGACAATGCTCTGTGTATAGTAAAGCATGATAAATTGAACCACCTAACCATGAGCTATGATTCTTTTACCAGTCATTTCAGAGATGCATAGAGTTGTTCTTCGCTAAACAATTACTGCTGGTGCTATACTGGGTGGAGAGTGGGGCAAAAGTCACGCCCTGAGCCTAGAACCTTGTGGAAATAGCTCATGGCCACAGGACCTAGCTCCTAGCTACAAGGCACAGGGATTGGCTCTAACCCATGCTTTGTGCCATGGCCTACTGGGCACTGGTGAGCCTTACTGTGGAGCGGAGGCGGCACCTACCTCGGCGCAACCAAGTCCGGGCGCAGGGTTCCTGTCTCCCGCGCCCGGTCACTTAACGTCCCGGACACCCAGGACACCCTCTCTTTGTCGTCCCCTGCAGGTACCGATACTGGAGCACGAAGGACCGGAAACCCTCGCCAGGAACACCGGAAGTGACGGTGGGTCGACCCCTAGCGACCCGGAAGCGATCGACCCCGACCCCGGAAGTGGACGGCCAGACCAGAATCCGGAAGGTAGAAAAAGCCCCGAGGACGAAGGAGAGGCGTTCGGAGCAACCGACTCGTGGCAGGAGGCAGCGGACAGCGACGGACCCCTGAGAGAGAGAGGAGCAACACTGCGAGACCGAAGCGAGGACGAGGAAGAGGACGTCTGGACGGAGGACTGGTGGCGTCCTCAGGAGGAAGCTGGAGAGCGGCCGCAACTCGGACGAGAGTTGCGGCGGGGCACGTGAGTTCCCGTTACCCTTTCTCCGTGTCCCCTCCTGTATATAGTATATCTGTAAATAGCCTTGTATATAGTCCATAGACTGCACGAGCACAGGGATATTTAGGGATTTCTCACGCGCACTGTACAAAGACCGAGCACTGTCCTGCACCATTCCGCCTTCATCCCTCCCGCCTCTTTCTTGCCTGTTCCATTCCCCCCCTTTACCGTCCCGTCCTCACTGGACTTTCTCAGTACCTTTTCACTCCCCGGTGTAGGTGGTGGGGTGTACTGCTGGAGTACTCAGACTAAAGCCCTACGCTTCTCTCCTTTCTTTTAAGCCTCCAAGGAGCCCCAGTACCGCACCGAGGAGACTACTGGCGGAACAAGGAGAAGCGAATCCTGATCCCCAACATCCTCGCCGAGCCTGGTCCACCGCAGTTACTATCTGCCCACCACCCCTTGGATTCAACACTGCATCCCTCCCTCATTGTGACTTTGTCCTTCAGCTGCAATAAAACACTTGTCATAGCTCACTTTATCCGGCCTCCCCGCCTGTTATTCCGGTCCGCCCGCCACCCAGCTCCACAAGTGGTGTCAGAAGTGGGATATCCCGGAGGCATGGAGGCCGCGGTCAAGCAACTGGCGCAAAGCCAGGAAGAATTGGGAAAAATGATGGAGAGGTTCCTCAAGACGGCAGAAGACGATCGGGGCCAACTACATGACGTGCTGAAGGGACAGGGAAGCGCACAGGATCAAGCCCTCGAGAAGCTCACTACAGTCATGGGGCTTCAACGACCAGCCACCTCCCTGCCCTCAGTCGTTCTACAGAAGTATGTCCCCGGAGAGGACCCCGACTACTTCTTCACGAACTTTGAGCGCCTAGCCCAGGCGGCGGCCTGGCCCGCTGATCGGTGGGGCCACTACCTGGGTCCCCTGTTGACGGGTGAGCTGCAAGCTGCCTACCAGCAAGCCAACATCCAGGGACAAACCCCCTATGCCGACATCAAGACCTGCATCCTGGAACGGCTAGGAATAGACGACGAGACCTATAGGGTGAGGCTGCGCCAGGCCAGGGAAGGGCCCCAAGAAACGCCTAGGGCCTTGTCCTTCCGTATACAGGATCTGGCCAACCGGTGGCTGAAACCTGCTACGGCCACCAAGGAGGACATTCTGGCCAAAATATATTTGGAACAGTATTTGGCTTCCCTGCATCCTGCCACCCAAAAGTGGGTGCGTCAGCATGCTCGCCTAACGCTTGACAGCGCTGTAGAGATTGCCAGCGCCTACAGCCGAGCGCAGGAAACTCAGCGACCAAAGGAGGAACACCCGTCCCGCATAACTCCAGGAAGCCATCCCCGGGTCCCTCGACCCCCTCAGGTGGTCAGGAAACCCGACCCCGCTCCCCTGATGCCATACCCTATCCTGCCTCGACCCCACCCACCGGGCCCTCAATGTTACCACTGTGGTGGGTTCGGGCATATTGCTCGCGTCTGCCCCCAAAAGGAGGAACCCATGGACATAGGGTTGGCGCGAAACTATGCCTGTCTCACCGCGGACACCACCCCTCCTCCTTTTCGGTGCCCGGTGCGGATAGACGGACACGGAATGATGGCCCTGGCCGACACGGGATGCCGACAAAGCGTTATAAGACCCCAGGAGTTGCCCTGTCCTGTCAGGCCAATGACAGGCAACGTGGCTATTACGTGTGTGCATGGCGACACTAAGAGCTATCCAACCACCCAGGTCCATGTGCAACACCCCACCGACGCGGGCAGTCTGCTAACGGTGGGCCTGATCCCTAATCTCCCGGAGCAAGCGATATTGGGCAGCGACTATAGCGGTCTTCCTCGTCTACTCCAAGACACCACCGATTCCCTGAGGAACTGGTGGGCCGAGGCCCCTTTCTCCCATGAACTTGCTCCTGTGAATCCGGTGACCAGACCTCCCAAGACCCGAAGACAGAAGAAAAAAGAAAAGAGAGAGTACGCGATGGCCTTTCCTGCTCAAATAGACGTCCATCCCTGGGAAACCGACCGGGAATTCCGCGCCACACAACAGGAAGACCCGGTGTTGCAGGAAGCCTGGGCCCATGCTCTGGACGCCGAGGACCCCCTACATGTAGGTCCTTATTTCTTCCGAAAAAACGGGCTCCTCTACAGGAAAGGGGGACCCCAACAACCAACCCAGCTGGTTATCCCCGGGTTATTCCGCGACAAAGTGCTGTTCCTGGCCCATAGCCACTTGCTGGGAGGTCATTTCAGCGATGAGAAAACCGGACGCACGATCCTTGATAAGTTTTATTGGCCCGGGGTTCACGGACAGATCAAACAGTATTGCCGGGAATGTCCAGTATGTCAACGAAATAGCCGCTACCGTCCCCCCAGGGTTCCTTTGCAGCCTCTCCCCCTTATCGACGTCCCTTTCACCAGAGTAGGCATGGACATTATCGGACCATTGTTGCCCTCCCGAACCGGTTGTCGGTATGCTCTTGTGTTGGTAGATTATGCCACCCGCTTCCCTGAAGCGATACCCCTACGTCATCCCACCACACAAACCATATCCAAGGCCCTCATATCCATCTTCTCGAGGGTGGGTTTTCCCCGCGAGATACTCACCGATCAAGGGACGCCCTTCGTATCCTCCCTTATGCGCCAGGTCTGCTCCCACCTAGGCATCAAGCAGATAAGGACCTCGGCCTACCACCCCCAGACCGATGGGTTGGTAGAGCGCTACAACGCCACCCTCAAAACGACATTGAAGAAACTCCTAGGCCTCGAAAGCAAAAGGTGGGAGGAGATGCTTCCCCTGGCGCTGTTTGCCATCAGGTGCAAGCCACAAAGCAGTACTGGTTACTCTCCTTATGAGTTGTTGTATGGCCGAGCCCCACGGACACTTCTGGATATGGCTAGGGAAGCATGGGAAGCCAAACCCGACAGAACCCGACCCCTGCCGGAATACGTGGATAATCTAAAGACCCACCTTGAACAGATCAGGGTCATCGTGAGGCAGAACCTAGTGGCCGCCCAAAACACCCAGAAACACCAATATGATAAAGGAACTAAGGCTCGGAAATTCAACCCAGGGGATCTAGTGTTGTTGTTGCTTCCTTCTTCCGACCATAAGCTGCTAGGGCAGTGGCAAGGCCCCTTCCCGGTGCTAAGAGCCGTGACCCCTGTAACTTACGAAATAGAAACCGAACCCACCAGAGGAATAACCCAAATCTATCACGTGAACCTCCTAAAGAAGTGGGAGGGACCCTGTCCAGTACTATCTAGCGTAACAAACCCCCCCTTCGAAACATGCATAGATCCTGACCTTCCCGAACAGCATAAACGAGACCTCAGGCGGGCCTTGTTCTCCGTACAACCCGTATTTTCCTCCCTACCCGGACACTCCACGGTAGTGGAACATGCCATCCACACAGAACCAGGAAAAATAGTAAGACAAAGACCTTACCGCATTCCCGAAGCACGTAGAGCCACCATTCAAGAGGAAACGAACCAAATGCTGAAAATGGGCATCATAGAACCCTCCAATAGCAGCTGGAACTCCCCGATAGTTTTAGTCCCCAAGCCAGACGGATCTACAAGATTCTGTATCGACTTTAGGGAGGTGAACAAAATATCGGCCTTCGACACCTACCCCCTACCCCGCGTAGATGAAATGGTGGAACGAATAGGCAAGGCCAAGTATATAAGTACCCTGGATCTTTGCAAGGGGTACTGGCAGATCCCCCTCAAAGCAGCCGACAAACCCAAGACCGCCTTCTCCACGCCTGAGGGCCTATTTCAGTTTAAAGTGATGCCCTTCGGACTTCACGGAGCCCCGGCTACTTTTCAAAGGGCCATGAACCTGGTGCTACAACCACATACCAAGTACGCCGGGGCCTACCTTGACGATATCGTTATATATAGCGATAATTGGGAACAGCATCTACGCCACCTAAGCGCCGTTGTCACCTCACTAGGGAACAATGGTTTTACCATCAACCCCTCCAAGACCACCTTAGCGGCCCAGAGTGTGAAATACCTGGGCTACCTGTTAGGGGAAGGGCTCATCCGGCCTCAGGACAATAAGATCAAGGCCATCCAGGCCATCCCTTTTCCCCGAACCCGGAAGGAACTCCGAGCCTTTCTAGGATTATTGGGGTACTATAGGAGGTTTATCCCATGTTTCTCCCAAACAGCGGCCCCTTTAACCGACCTGTTAAAGAAAACCACGAACACAGAAGCACTACTCCAACATCCCCCAACCCTGGTGGTCCACGCCTTTTAGCGTCTGAAACAATCCCTGGTAACCGAACCTGTGTTAGTCAGTCCAGACTATACACGAACATTCATACTGCAAACAGACGCCTCTGATCAGGGCTTAGGGGCGGTACTCTCCCAGAGGGATAACACAGGGGTCGAACGGCCTATCCTCTACCTCAGCCGGAAACTATTTCCCCGGGAAGTGAACTACGCTGTGGTAGAGAAAGAGGCCCTAGCCATCAAATGGGCAGTGGACAGCCTTCGGTACTATTTGGAGGGGAGGGAATTCGAACTCTACACAGATCATGCCCCTCTAGAATGGATGGCCCGCAATAGGGGCCACAATGACCGAGTACTCCGGTGGTTCCTCTCCCTACAGCCCTTTCGGTTCAAAACGCTACACAGGAAAGGACTGCAACAGGGCAACGCTGATTATTTGTCCCGATACCCACCTCCCAGGTCCCCTACAAGAAAGACAGCTAGGGAAAGGGGATGTGGAGCGGAGGCGGCACCTACCTCGGCGCAACCAAGTCCGGGCGCAGGGGTCCTGTCTCCCGCGCCCGGTCACTTAACGTCCCGGACACCCAGGACACCCTCTCTTTGTCGTCCCCTGCAAGTACCGATACTGGAGCACGAAGGACCGGAAACCCTCGCCAGGAACACCGGAAGTGACGGTGGGTCGACCCCTAGCGACCCGGAAGCGATCGACCCCGACCCCGGAAGTGGACGGCCAGACCAGAATCCGGAAGGTAGAAAAAGCCCCGAGGACGAAGGAGAGGCGTTCGGAGCAACCGACTCGTGGCAGGAGGCAGCGGACAGCGACGGACCCCTGAGAGAGAGAGGAGCAACACTGCGAGACCGAAGCGAGGACGAGGAAGAGGACGTCTGGACGGAGGACTGGTGGCGTCCTCAGGAGGAAGCTGGAGAGCGGCCGCAACTCGGACGAGAGTTGCGGCGGGGCACGTGAGTACCCGTTACCCTTTCTCCGTGTCCCCTCCTGTATATAGTATATCTGTAAATAGCCTTGTATATAGTCCATAGACTGCACGAGCACAGGGATATTTAGGGATTTCTCACGCGCACTGTACAAAGACCGAGCACTGTCCTGCACCATTCCGCCTTCATCCCTCCCGCCTCTTTCTTGCCTGTTCCATTCCCCCCCTTTACCATCCCGTCCTCACTGGACTTTCTCAGTACCTTTTCACTCCCCGGTGTAGGTGGTGGGGTGTACTGCTGGAGTACTCAGACTAAAGCCCTACGCTTCTCTCCTTTCTTTTAAGCCTCCAAGGAGCCCCAGTACCGCACCGAGGAGACTACTGGCGGAACAAGGAGAAGCGAATCCTGATCCCCAACATCCTCGCCGAGCCTGGTCCACCGCAGTTACTATCTGCCCACCACCCCTTGGATTCAACACTGCATCCCTCCCTCATTGTGACTTTGTCCTTCAGCTGCAATAAAACACTTGTCATAGCTCACTTTATCCGGCCTCCCCGCCTGTTATTCCGGTCCGCCCGCCACCCAGCTCCACACTTACCCAGTGTTTTCTTGTGGCCAGCTTGACGGGTTCAGCATATTACTGAAAGCCATACACCTTGCTCAGAGCCCCATGGTGACAGCCAAAGGCGATTTCATTTGTGCTCTGTGGACAGGGAATTAGGCAGAATTGGTGGCCATATGCCATACCCTGTACCAAAGCCAGAGCATACACTGTAGGCTCTAGGGGTGCAGTCACTGAGTGTAGGTCATGGTTGCCATATCCTGGAAATAGAAACCACGGTTTATGACACTATACTTTGCCTGAGACCTGGCTGAAGGTCCCTTCTTGCACCCAATGTTTGAAGTGCATGGCTTTAGCTCTGGGGGCAGCGGTACAGTGCATGGACAAAGTTTATACCCTGAGCCCAGAGTCTAATGCTTGTAGTAAAAGCAGTGCTTAATTTAAGCCAGTGGTTTCCGATACTCTGCAACGGCACTTGCTCATTAACATTGGCACATTTCATGAGCACCAGTGACACATTAATTTACTGGGAGATTAATTGATTTGCCCAGAACCACAGGATGTTGAACCAACGTTGAGACAAGGAGCTGGCTCCCCAACTCTGAATTAGACAGCTCTTGCCATTATGCCACATCCTCTCCCCGCTTTCATGTTTATTAGTCATTTCTGGTTTAGGCTGCACTAACAGGAGAAGTGAGCTGGTGCAAGCTGCCTCCTGACGAGAGTCCCGGCACTTACTTTTTACGAATTAACCACCGAGTAAAAGACCACGCCAGAAGGCTGTGTAGCAGGGGCGTAACGCAGGGTCTAGCAGCCGTTGTAGCATGGAGGGCCCCTATGTGTTCAGGGGCCCCATTGCCTTTCAGGGGAGCACCATTCAGCCCAAGATCAATGAATATACGTGAGAAATGCAGGACTCGGCGGTCCCTCTTCACATTCTGAAGGGGAACCATCATTTTGCGCTACAACGCTGCTCAGGGGGTTGGGTACTGGACTCATGGCCTGGCCACTGGAAACATGCTACAGTCTGAGCCATTAGTAAGTTTGAACAGAGGCCTAGTTATACAATAACAAATCACCCAATTAGAAATCACTGAAAACAGTTTTTAAAAAGAGATTACGGGGCATATTACCAACGATAAGCGATATTTATCGCTAACTAGGCTTAGCAACGATTTTTTTTATCGCTAAGCATCGCCGGAAATTATCGCTGAGATAACGTGCTATTAGCTACGTTTATCTCCAAAGCAATAATTTTTCAGGCAATAGCGTGAATATCGCTGAGAATACAGTGATATTCACGCATTAGCGACGAAATGCTCTTAGCCATGTTATCCACCTCCCATTGGATAACATGGCTAAGAACTGGTCTGGGCAGGTGTTAGTTTTTGGCGATATTCGCGCTTAGCGCAAATATTGCCATCGCTAAGCCTGCCTTGCTAATAGGCGTTAGCGCCGTTACCGACTGCTTTCAGTCGCTAACGGGTTGGGAACACCCACTTTGCATGTCATTAGCGATAATTATCGCTAACATGCAAAGCGGGCCCCAAACTGCTCGCTATCGCCTCAAAGCTGTCGCTAACATCAGTTAGCGACAGCTTGCTAATTGGGCGATAGTATTATCGCCGCTTAGCGGCCGAAAACTGCAGCTAAAGCGGTGAAAATAGCATATCGCCAGCATTGATAATATGCCCCTATGTTTCTTAGTCATATTTCAAAATATAGTTGTAAAAATTCTCACGGAAAAACTTCAGTTGAAGGAATTCCGGGGCATATTACCAACGATTAGCGATATTTATCGCTAACTAGGCTTAGCAACGATTTTTTATCGCTAAGCATCGCCGGAAATTATCGCTGAGATAACGTGCTATTAGCTACGTTTATCTCCAAAGCAATAATTTTTCTGGCGATAGCATGAATATCGCTGAAAATACAGCGATATTCACAAATTAGCGACTAAATGCTCTTAGCCATGTTATCCACCTCCCATTGGATAACCTAGCTAAGAACTTGTCTGGGCAGGTGTTAGTTTTTGGCGATATTCGCGCTTAGCGCAAATATTGCCATCGCGAAGCCTGCCTTGCTAATAGGCGTTAGCGATGTTAGCGATTGCTTTCAGTCTCTAACGGGTTGGGAACGCCCACTTTGCATGTCATTAGCGATAATTATCGCTAACATGCAAAGCGTCCCCAAACTGCTCGCTATCGCCTCAAAGCTGTCGCTAACATCAGTTAGCAACAGCTTGCTAATTGGGCGATAGTATTATCGTCGCTTAGCGGCCGAAAACGGCAGCTAAAGCGGCAAAAATAGCATATCGCCAGCATTGATAATAAGCCCCTCCATTTGTTATACTTCAAAACCTAAACACCCTTGACATTCGTAATTTCCGTTTATTCAGTCTATCTCAAATACGTTGAGTGTTGCTAATTTCCTCACACATGATGTGATACATATCAAAGATTATTTTACTGCTGACATCCAAGCATTTCTTCTGAATGCACAGTCTTTAATCAAACATTATTTTTCTATCTGCATGCCTCGCCTAATATTGGTTGTTGAAACCTGGCTACATGCTGCGGCTGATCCAGATATTGCCAATGCTGCCTCTAAAGATTACTCCATATTAAATCTGGAACGCCCGTAGATCCTTGTCTACCTCACCCACTTATCCTGGCCTTTGGACAATATTTCGCCAGCAGTTTCTGCTCTCTGCAACCAGTTTTTTTGCAACAGATCCCTGTAAACTATCCAAATTCATGCCCATCTTGCTGCTCCCTTTAGCAGCCAAAGTGATTGAAAATGTGGTAAAGTCATAATTGTCTCAGTATGTTTTGTTAGGCCCCTTACAGCCTGGGTTCAAACCAAGCTACCGCACTGAATCCGCCTTGCTCGCAGTATCATATGATCTTAGAACAATTCTGGACAAGGAAGCTCTGCCACCCTGCTCTTTCTGGAACTTTAAGAGGCCTTCAAGTCTGTCGCTCTTGATGTGCTACTCAATAGACTTCCGGATATTGGATTACGAAGCAAAGCCTGGAAATTGATTAAATCCTTTCTGTCCAAAAGAGAATAAACAATCAGTCTTCCTCCTTTTCAGTCCAAACTAGTCTCCTTAAACTGCGGGATTCCACAAGGCTCTTCCTCTGAGCCCTATGCTATTTAATGTTTACGTGCCATCCTTGTCAGACGGAGGTAGGTCTTTTGGATTCAATCTGATATCTTATGCACATTTTGTCTCATTAACTAACTGTGGAAAACATTGTCAAATTTAAATAACTGTATGACACCAGTTGTCCAACTGATGAAAGACAACTGTCTGAAACTGAATGGATAGCAGTCCAAGATCTTAGGCTTTGGTAAGCTCTTGTGGACTTGGTTTCCAGTTTCTTGGGCAGAAGAAATTGACTCCAAGTCCCTCCCCCATGGTAAGAAATTGACTACAAGCCTCCCCACCAACTAAATCAGCAAGGAACCTCGGAGTGAGTTTTAATGGCGCTTTGTCTTTCTCAGGTCAGATCAAGGATATTGTACCCACACACACAGCTCACACACTGGGTGAGGCGCTCAGAGTTTTCCATGATTCAATATGCTGTTGTACTATTGTTCAACATCGTTGTCTTAAAGTTTGGCTGATTGCCGATGTCTCTGTGTGCCTTTATGCTCTGTACCATCTATTGGAGCTATTTGTTAAAGCCAATAAAAGCTGTAAAAAATAAAAAAGAATGTTGCTCCAGTTTGTTTTGCCTTGCTTAAATCTCTCCGCAATATCTTTCCTTTCCTACCTAAAGTAGCATATAAAACAGAGGCCCAATCTCTGCAATCCTGGAGGCTGGATTAGGCTAACTCCCTCTATTAGAGCCTCAACGCTTATAATGTAAGAGCTCTGGTTACCCAATGTGACAATTTTGTCTTCATTTGCTAGGCAGGCAGAGTCTTCACTCAGCCTTGCTCCATCTCTAAAGGTCCCTAGGATTACAAGAGCTAGAATGCGAGGAAGAGCTTTCCTCTATGACACGATCAAGCTTTGTAATACAACTCCTCTCAGCCTCAGGTAACTACACCACTCACTACCTCTTCAGGATTTTTATAAAAAAATGACTGATTGGATGTGTAATCTACATGCTGCCTACAATTATTTAGAATCCTCAGCAACCTAGTAGTAGCTGTATGCCCTAGATTCTTATTTAGTTCATTGATTCATCATGTATCACATCATCATTGATTGGCTAGAGGACACCCTTGAACTGGGTCACCTTTGCCAAAGCCCAGTGACCTTGGAGCACAGAGCCTGGCCAGATAAGGCCATACGACTAATATACCTTCCTCCAGGACCAACGGGCTAGTCCTTTGGTTAAGGCTAGGTACATGGCCTGGCCTCTGCCTGGGCCTTCTCCACTTCCTGTGGAGCTTAGTGAGCATGGCTGCCGGCTATCCCCAGGGAATCATGGGCAAAGGACATGGCTTCTGGCAAGGCCCTGCACTCATTGCATTCTGCGCATATCCTGCTAAGTACAGCCACTGGCTTAGGCCTTCAACATCTTTATGTTCTTGTAAAGGATGAATACAGAGACAAGGCTTTTTTTGCCTTACTAGTTAATGGGTTTATGAAAATGCTAGCATGTATAACTTCAGTAATGTTAATGGTGATATGAAGGTAGATGTTACCTTACGTGATGGTAGAAACTGGTCAGGTGTCTATTGGGTCTTGGAGTTTTGTACTTTCAAATAGTGAATGTTGTGCTGTATTGACTGGAATGTATCACCTGAAGAAACCCTTTGTTGTGATTAAAATGTATTTAATATCCACATCTCCAGTCTTTGACAGTTTAGGAGTCATCTTCCCTCGTCATATCTCTTCATTTTGTAATTACATTTCTGTCCTGGGACTGGAATCCTGTTAGCCTTTTACATTCATGTAAGTTATTTAAAATTCAGTCTGGAGTCTCTAATGTCAGTTTTTGCTTACACCTTATTTTGGTGTTAACCTATTTCCAGACTCTCAAGCAAACTTCTTGTGGGTGGCAGGAGTTAAGATAAAATTCCAAAACAAAGTTAAAAGGTAATGTAGAGAACTAGCTTGGTTTGCCCTGTTCCCATCATGCACTGGGACAGGAACAGACTAATTTGCATGTAGCCAGGTTCTGAGCTGGGATGGTGCAGTGAGCTAAAAAACGGTGATGGATCAAGCCCTGATCTCTTGACTGGGTAGGAGTATTCTGCATCATTCAGAAACTCTGTCCATCACCTTTTCCAAAATTGATTTTATCAACACTAAGTGTGGGAGGGTATACTCAGACGTGAGTCCCTAGCTCATTGCACCATCAGGATTCAAGCAAGCCGGGCCGACGACGGCTGAAATGCCAGAAACCGGTCCCCGGAAGCTTGTCTCCTTCCCAGTATAAGAATTGGCTTGGTAGTTTGGTTTGCCCTGTTCCCATCATGCACTGGGACAGGAACAGACTACTTTGCATGTAGCCAGGTTCTGAGCTGGGATGGTGCAGTGAGCTAAAAAACAGTGATGGATTAAGCCCTGATCTCTTGACTGGGTAGGAGTATTCTGCATCATTCAGAAACTCTGTCCATCACCTTTTCCAAAATTGATTTTATCCACACTAAGTGTGGGAGGGTATACTCAGACGTGAGTCCCTAGCTCATTGCACCATCAGGATTCAAGCAAGCCGGGCCGACGACGGCTGAAATGCCAGAAACCGGTCCCCGGAAGCTTGTCTCCTTCCCAATATAAGAATTGGCTTGGTAGTTTGGTTTGCCCTGTTCCCATCATGCACTGGGACAGGAACAGACTAATTTGCATGTAGCCAGGTTCTGAGCTGGGATGGTGCAGTGAGCTAAAAAACGGTGATGGATCAAGCCCTGATCTCTTGACTGGGTAGGAGTATTCTGCATCATTCAGAAACTCTGTCCATCACCTTTTCCAAAATTGAGAACCAGCTGATAGAAATTGTCCAAAAAGAGAGTTTTAACCAGTACAAAATATGTGATTGTGCAAGTATTGTTTAAATGTGTTGGTCCTGCTGTGTCTAGAGTATTGAGTCCAGCTCGAGAGGCCAGATCTAATGAAGAATGAAGATAGTTTAAATGTGGTCCAAAGGAGAGATACTACAGTTGAACAAAATTTGCAGGAGAGCTTGTATGATGACTTGTATGTAGTGTCTAAAGTGCTGGAAGTTGGGAGATAAGAGAAGAGATGAGAAAAGTTATTGGAAGGCGTGAGTAAGATTTTGTGTGAGACTATAAGGATGTTAAAGGAAACAGAGAAATGTAGATTACATTAAGTCAACGGTGTTACCACTGGGACAAAATGTAAAGACAGTAGGAGCCTACTGGTCTTTATTTTGTATAAGTGTTATCACTCAAGCTACTCAAAGTAAAGAATCAAGGGTATGAATCTAACATGTTTCTTCACCACTGAAGACACTGGGCCACATGCATCAATCTAGGATTTTGCATTTCCTAAATAGCGAAAATTAAGAAATCGCTATTTAGGAATTGCAAAATCCTACGCATCAAGAAATCCTAAAATTTTTCAGGATTTCTTAAATTTCGGAATTTGCGATTCCTTAATTGCGAATCGCAATTAAGGAATGGCATTACATTGATTCCTATGGGCCTAGAGGCCCATAGGAATCAATGCCGTTTTGCATTTCTTTTTTTAGGAAATCGCAATTTGTTGATCCATTGCAAGGGTGCAGAGGGGGGTCCAAAGGACCCCCCCCCTGTAACCCTGAAATGTATCTTAAAGGGCATGTTTCACACACACATGTCCTAAGGACATGTGTGTCTGTAACATGACACTTTTCAAAATGCATTTTTGTGCTTTTTGAAACAATTTCGCAAATTAACACGAGGGTCAACCTCGTGTTAATTTGCACTTCCTATTTCAAAATTCGCTTTTTTAAAAAAAAATGATGCATTGCATTTAAGGAATCGCACAAATGCGATTCCTTAAATGCATTCTCATTTTTAGGAAATGCAAAAAAAACCCGATTTTTGAAAAAATTTTTCATGCATCCCAAAAACGTATTTAGGAAGCGCAAACGGCTGAATTTACCGATTCGCACCGTTTGCACTTCCTAAATAGGTTGATGCATGTGCCCCACTGTCCTTCTGTGGCATCTTGTGGCATCTACTCAATCCACTGACAACACGGAAAGGAAACCCGCTGTGACACATTTCTCACATATGTAAATGTGCAGGTATTTATAAAGCGCAAATCACCAACCGGTCTCTAAGCGCTTGCTTAGGGAACCCGTCCTGGTATTACCCTGTGAGATAACCCCAGCAGGGTATCGGCAAGGTGAAAGCCAGGCATCCCGCCACGAAGGGCCATTGTGGATATTAAGCAAGCTATTGCCCAGAGTCGCAGAATGTGAACCCGTGAATCGAGTAGGCACCGGAGCGAGAATTGTCGAGTCCATGGACATTTTAGGACTAAAGATCCCGCTGAGCAGGGAATTGAACCCTGGTCCCGGGCAGACCTCTGCTTCCAGGTCTGCCTCCTCTAACCAGTGAGCCACACTTCTCCAATATCTAACTAAATTCCATTAATGTATTGCAGCCTTTATGCAACCTTTGTTCAACACTACGGACCTGTGCCCAGTGGCAGTGCAGTCTGGCCAAAACAGAAATTCCAAATGGGCATTTTCTGAGTTTCACCAAACATGTTCTTTCTCATGTAATGAATAAATACATTGAACCCTTCTCCAAATGATACAATAGGGTAT
Organism: Lissotriton vulgaris; assembly: GCF_964263255.1. NCBI lineage: Eukaryota > Metazoa > Chordata > Amphibia > Caudata > Salamandridae > Lissotriton > Lissotriton vulgaris. Next base: position 676,524,630 of record NC_141700.1, on the reverse strand, counting down.
GTTTTATGGCAAAGCAAAATAAATAAAAAAGCTAAAAAGAATAAAAGAAACAAAAAGAAAAGAAAAAAGAAATAAAGAAATGAAATAAATGTAATCAACTATAAGACCCGTTATCCTCAGTATTTCTAAGAATATATATTATATACTTTTCTCAAATAATCATTTTCTAGCTAACAAATTGTTGACTATATTAACACTTTTGTTAGCTAGCAAGGTGGAGTTTTAAAACTGTGATGCCCCTGGAAATATTGGTTTTCACCCCTGTTAGTTTTGTATTACTTAAGGGAAGATTATAAACTTTAGCAATATAGGTCTAATATCTGGAATACGAATTGGAAGGTGTATTTTATTCGAAATAGCTTGATTGCAATGTAGTAGCAAATGCTGCAAAATGTCAAATAAGAAAGGACAACTTAAGTAGTCATTTGAAATGAACATATATAATCCTATTTCTCTTCACTATGACATGGATGATCGTTTAATGTGATATCAGCATTGAACAAGATAATTTTGAGTTTACTCTCTGATAATTGAATCTCAGCTCACATAAGGTAAAGTATGAGAATCAGCTAGTTATTGAAACACTCTTACAACTCTCTGAAGTGAAATACATAAAAATGTATCATATGTGACATTAGTATTGTCCTAAGTGTGTGAACTTTAAGCAGCGTACTCTTTATTGTTGGACGAAGGACAAATGTGGTGATATGAATCAATATCCCCTTTATGTATTCATTTTATTGCAGGACCAGAGGATCCTATTATGCTTCTCTAATCTTGAATTTGTTGGATACCAGCAGTCAAGAAGCTTAACAGGCTATACGTCCCATTAAGCTTAGTATACATTAGCCAAAGATGCAGGAGCCACTTTACTAGCCGTAACTATTGCAGCCAAGGATACAGAGGCTCCTTCAATTCAAACTACTCCGGCTACCAAGAATACAAGCCACATACCTACCCCCGGAGAAGCAGAAGGTATCAAAGGCATGGACAAAAGAGCTTCCAAACCAACTCCCAGCCAAGTGATTCTATGTTCTGGCTAACCTCCTGTAGGCAGCCATCTGCAGTATTTCTCACAAAGTGGCAAACAGTAACTTCAGATCATTGGATTTTAAATTCAATACAAGGTTATATTATAGAGCTTTACACAAAGCTTTTCCAAACTGTGTTTCCTCCTCCTCCAAAATGTCCAATCTAATTTCACAAGAAATTCAATCTCTTCTACAAAAGCAAGCAATCTAACCTTCTCTCCTAGATCCATCAGGTTTCTTCAGCTCCATCTTTCTTGCACAGAAGAAAAACAAAACGATGAGCACAGTCATCAATTCCAAGCTCTTCAGTCCGTTCGTTGTTTCCTATCATTTCAAAATGGAAACTATTCTACACCTCAGGGATTCGCTATTCAAAAAAGATTGGATGGTCAGGTTAGACCTGCAAGATTCATATCTTACAATCCCCTTTCATCAAAGTCACAGTAAATGTCTTCAGTTCCAATGGCAGGGACAAACGTGTCACTTTTTGTCTCTTCCAGTCAGCCCTTCTTCAGTACTATGGTTCTTTACGATACTAATAAGGCCAGTAGGCACTCACCTCAAGTCTCAGGGTATCAGCCTCATCATTAACTTAGACAACATTCTTTTAATGTGTCAAAACCTTCAGACTCTACTTTCTCATCTGCATCTCACATGCTCTCTTCTTTCCGAGTTGTGTTTTTTAATCAACACAGAAACATCTGTGATCATTCCCTCAACCCAAATAGAGTTTCTAATTTTTCCAGTGCCACCCCTAATCTTCCTTCAACAAAAGTCAAAGCTATCAAAATAGAGATTCTCCAAACTCTTCGCAGCTCCTTCATTTCCCTCAGATCTCTAGCGAGAATTGTGGGTCTCCTGCCTTCCTCAATGCAGGCCATCTTCCCGGGTTCTCTCCATTATCGGACTCTTCAAAGACTAAAGATCCATCATTTATGCAAAGGTCTCGCCTACTCAGACTCCATCCACACAGATCCAGAATCAGAGCTGGAGCTTCAAAGGCAGATCGACCATTTAGATGCCTGCAATGGCAGAACTATCCTTGCATCATCCCCTGATCTTGTGTTAGAATCAGATGCAAGTCAGTCAGGATTCGTTGGGCCACAATCTAGTACTATCCAACTGCCTCAGCCTCTGCACATGGAAAATAGCAGGATCTCTCAGTCTTGCGCTTCCATTTCACCAAAAGTGTCAGAATATATCAACAAATTCTGGGCCCCAGGTACCACAAGTCCTACAAATCAGTTTGGTTTTTATCGGCAAGCTGGTGTTTGGGAAAATCTGTCAATCTCCTTTCAGTCTACTATTAACTTCCTTGCAGCCGAGACTAGTGGCAAGGCTTATCGTACCATAAATCTGTACTGATTGACTATTTCAATGACTCATCCCTACATCAACGGAAAACTGGTGGGAGAACACCCACTCATCTGTTAACTGCTAAAGGGAGTAAAACTTCCTATCTCAAAATACAGCAAATTGTGGGATGTGACTATACTATTAACATTGTTTATTTCTTGGCATGATAATAGTGATCTTTCATTGAAAATGTTATTTAAAAAATTGACTATGTTATTATGCCTTATCTAGATCAAATGATGTTAATGCATTGGATATTACCTCCCACCAATTTACGCCCACAGGTGTTCTATTCTCAGTTCACAGATGCACAAAGACAAATTTAACCACTGTCGTTTATCCTCATTTTCCTGCTCAACCTAAACTTTGTGTTCGACAATGCTTTATTGTGTATGAACACACGACAACTGATCTTAGAACGTCTTCACATTTGCAACTCCTCATTTCTTTTAGAAAGTAACACAGATTTGTTTCCTCTCCTACTCTGTCTCGCTGGGTTAGGTGGGTGATGTCTCTTGCAGGCATCGATATTTTCATCTTTGGTGCACACTCTTCCAAGGGACCCATGGCTTCTACGTCTTTCTGGGCAGGTTCCTGTCTCACACACATTCTGAAATCAGCTGATTGGGCTAACGATAATGGTTTCTGCACGTATTATTGTAAACCTGTTAATACTGCATCTTCTATTGTAATTAATAGGCCTCAAACAAGCATATTAGGAGCCTCTGGTCTTGCAGTAAAATGTAGATTTTCATAGAAATTTATGTAGGAAAGTCTTGAATTTATTAAAGACAAGAACGGAAGTATTATCCCACCTCAACACTTCATTAACTTGGTGTTTTCTCCCACCCTAACAGCTGCTCAGGCATTGCCTCCTGCCTCTTAAGTACGTTCCAGCACCTTCTGCCTCATCTCTGTCGAGTTCCTCTAATACGGATGTTCCTGGCGTTTTTCATCTCTCCTCTTTATTGGCATCATTGGGATTCAAACTCATGGACTTTTGGCAATAACTTTTTACTTTTTCTCCAACGTTGTCAATTGTTTATCTATTTTTCCTTTATTCTCTGATTACAATTGATTTCTCACACAAGAAAAGAGAGCTGTTTTCAATCAAGTTGAGGGTAATACATGCTAAGGGGATCCTATTGGTTGTGATGCTTACAGTGTTTCATTTCCCATTGGCTAATGTTCCCTAATCCTCATGGAACTTGTAGTATTTAGCTTCTTGCCTGCTGCTATCCAATAAATGCAAGAGCAGAGAAGCATAATACTCCCCATTTATGTCTTTAATCAAATCTAGACTTTCCTACATAAATTACTAGGAAAATCTACATTCCTGTGTGTCTCTGATATAGCCCCATTTCCCTGCACTGTTCATTTGGATAATGGTCTTTTGCTGCCATTGTGCTGCTCCTTTGAATAGTTTAGACCCAAGATTGTGGTACAGTTGGCATCTGCTGTCATTTGCTGCACATCTCTTCACAGTTTTACCAGTCTTATCCCCTGGTAAGATTGCAACAGGCACTCAGGCAAATGAACTGAGATCTGTCTGTAACGTACAGGTCAAACACTTGAATCCCACCTGGTGTGACTCTGCCCATAATACTTATGTGTGTGTACAAAACCTAGGACATCTGCATATTATAGACGACCAAATTCGTTTAAAATAGCAAGTGTGAAAAATAAACAAAGACTAAAATTGTATACAGTATATAAATTTAATATATATTAATAAAAAATCATATAGACAAGAAATACATTCATGAATATAGATAATAATAAAAACATATAATCATAAAGTTTCTTTCTGTTTTTATAACTTGCCTCTCCAGATTACCAACAGACACTCCTGAAGAAGGCGGTTTTTCTGCCGAAACGCGCGTCGAGTTACTTTATGATTATATGTTTTTATTATTATCTATATTCATGAATGTATTTCTTTGGTCACTATATGTATGATTTTGAGAATTTATAGTGGAATATGATATATGTGTTTTGGCTTTTATGAACTGTTTTTTTAGCCCTATCATATAGTTTGCTTGTCTATATGATTTTTTATTAATATATATTAAATTTATATACTGTATACAATTTTAGTCTTTGTTTATTTTTCACACTTGCTATTTTAAACGAATTTGGTCGTCTATAATATGCAGATGTCCTAGGTTTTGTACACACATAGGTATTTACCCTGCCCTAGGAATCCTTATCGGTACCCAGGGGGTCCTTGTTTTTCTCACATATATCTGCCCATAATACTACCATTCTTGAGAAAATTAGTACTAGAGAGCTTGGCAATATTAACACCTATCATTTACAGGGCAATTTCATTTTTATTTCTCAGTATAGCTGCAATCAATATAATTAGCATATGAATATCTTTTATTTTCACTTCTCACTGTCTGCACCTGCTGCTTTTCGTGATTCTGTATGCAGTCTTGCTTTCATTGTTACCATACAATAGAGAATGCTAATCAGATCACGGTATTTCAATTATTTCTTCATTTTGCTCGTAGTTGTAGCTAATTTGCTGTGTGCGTGAGGTGTGATTTTCATCACCTTAGCCAAAGTACTAGCTGTTTTCTAATGTGGATGTTTGCCTTGCATGCTTGTAGCATTTCAACTTTAGAAAAGTAAAGCAAAAAAATTTTTGTGCCAGATTTACTAACCTATTGCGTTGTGGTTGCGCTACTTTTTTGGCACAACCAGAACACAAAATACTATTAGAGATTTACAAAGCCACGCAAGGGCTTTTTAGCGTGGCTTTATAAAAAAAAAGTAACAGAACACAACACCTCGCACTGCATCATGTTACGCTTTATTGAGTAGGCGTTATGTGGGTAGATCAAGGGCATTTCCATGCCTCCACCCACGTATTTTGACACAACCCCCGATTTACCTGAGGGCAGTAAACCTAGGTGTGCACCAAAATGGTGGGCCTCCCCAAAACAGATTTAACAAGGACAAATATTTTTATTTTCCCTCATTACTTCCCGTTTCCATGCGTGCTGCACTCTGCAGCGGATGTATGACGTTACAACGCATACCATTACAACTACCTACCATTACAACGCAACCATTACAACGCATACCATTACAACGCATAGCGCTTAGAAGTGCTGGATAGTGGTAAGTATAATTTACTATTCCAACTCCAGTCCCCGTGGACACTAGGGAAGGTGTTGGATAGTAAATTAAACTTATTCCCTATCCTAGAGCGCCCCCCGGGCCAATGCGTTGTAATGGTATGCGTTGTAAAAGTTGCGTTGTAATGGTAGGTAGTTGTAAAAGTTGCGTTGTAACAGGTGTATACCCTCTGCAGCACACTTGGAATGAGGAATATGCCCTTAAGCATTATTTTTGTGTAGGAAGGTATTCTACCCATAACATAGGCATCCTTGTGTTGTGGTGCAAGTGTGCCTGCATTGGCGATTGGCGGTCACAAGTGCACCAGCAAAGAGAGAGAGATGAACAGCGCCATATCTTCGTAAATAAGGCGCTGTTCAGCTTTCTCCCATTCACGCAACACAGCACAGCAACTTGCCTTGCTGCGTTGCATTGTGTGAACATTTCGTAAATCTGCCCTCTTATCTGTCCTGTCTACCACCTCATTTTGCTAAAATGCCTCCCTTGAATGTCAGCCATATGACGGCATGTAAAGAGAGTGTCTTACTGCAGCCCGTGGCTCAGCCTTCTCCGAGGCTTCCAACACTTCTAGATTCCAGAAGTATCGTCTAGTCATTCTTCGTTCGCCCAGGTTTATCAATGATCAGTTACGTGTGCACTATTTGATTCAATGCCTACTAGATTCCCCATTTGACTCAAGTTTGGATCTGTTACCTTCCTTTTCCTCAAATTGTAAAGCGCTCTACTATCCTCGGGATCAAGTTTGCGCTATATAAAACTTTATAAATAAATAAATAAATATAATGTTCACAAGACATGATCATGAATCATATTTCAGTAAACTGAGATCCTCATTGCTTCCCTTGTATTATAACATCTTCACTACAGATCCTCTTCACTACTGAGAGCACTTTCAGATCAATTAAAATTGATTTTCAATTGCACCTATCCCCTACTGACAACACTTCCCACCTCACCCCACAAATCTCCAGACTTAAGCTGCCATATTCTTTCCATTTTCAGTTAATATTTGTATATCTTATTTATTGTTTTATTTATGTCTTATTAAGTAAGCGGCGACCCACCATATATCAGAACCCACATGAAGGAACCGCTCCACCGGGAACAGTTCTCCACTATTAACACACCAGTATCTGCCGTGGTACAGAGTGGCCTCAGGTGACATGTTTGCACTCTCGAAATCAATCTAATAAGGAAAATGAATGTATCTGTGTTCTCTCTCTCTCTTTCTAGCCTCTATGAGTCTTTTCTTGTTTAGAATTATGTTTTTGCTGCTTACTCTGATCTTCGTCTCTTATTCTGATGTCCTACCCCACTCACGTCTAGCCTTTTGCAACTATAAGTCCTATTTCTTTAACGTGAATATGTATCAGGAGCCCTCTCATCCTCCGCTTTTTTTTTATCTCTGAAACCACAGGTGTCTCTAGATTACTAGGCGGCTTCACATCTGTTGAAATGTTAACTTGTTAAATGTATTATGTTAATTTATATATTTGTTAATGTGAGGCTGTCTTGCAGTGTTGTTTGCAAGGTACAGGGCTATGCATAACTGCTTATTAAATGTAATTTAAAAAACTGCTCTTACTCAAATGCTGCCTGAAGAAACTGTCTCAACCTGAAGTCTCATTCCATTCCGCAGGAGGACAGTTCACCTGCAACTAATATTTGACCACAGAAGGACAATTTCCATGTAGGCAATATTTGACCACCGAAGGACAGTTCACTCGTAACTAATATTTGAGCACAGAAGGACAGTTCACTTGTAACTAACTTTTGACGACATAAGAACAGTTCACATTTAACTAATATTGGACCACAGATGGACAAGTTCCACTGAATCAATATTTGACCACCGAAGGACTATTTCAATGTACCTAATATTTGACCACAGAAGGACAGTTCACCTGTAACTAATATTTGACCACAGAAGGACAGTTAAACTGTAACTAATATTTGACCACAGAAGGGCAATTTCCATGGAATCAATATTTGACCACAGAGGACAGTTGACTTGTAACTAACATTTGACGACATAAGGACAGTTCACATATTACTAATATTAGACCACAGAAGGACAATTTCCATGGAATTAATATTTGAAAACAAAAGGACAATTTCCATGTAACTAATATTTGACCACAGAAGGACAGTTCACCTGCAACTAATATTTGACCACAGAAAGACAATTTCCATTGAATCAATATTTGACCACAGAAGGACAATTTCCATAGAATCAATATTTGAACACAGAAGGACAATTTCCATAGAATCAATATTTGAACACAGAAGGACAATTTCCATGTAACTAATATTTGATGACAGAAGGACCGTTCACCTGTAACTAATATTTGACCATAGAAGGACAATTTCCATGTAACAAATATTTGACCACAGAAGGACAGTTCACTTGTTACTAACATTTGACGACATAAGGATAGTTCTCCTGTAACTAACATTTGGCCACAGAGGACAATTTCCCTTGAATCAATATTTGATCACAGAAGGACCGTTCACCTGTAACTAATATTTGAACACAGAAGGACAATTTCCATTGAATCAATATTTGATCACAGAAGGACAGTTCACTTGTAACTAATATATGACCACATAAGGATGATTTATATGTAACTAATATTTGACCACAGAATGACAAGTCAGCTGTAACTAGCATTTGATTACTTTGACCATTCCATAGCTCCCTGCTAGAACTGTTTTGAGAGCAAATGTCAATGAAAAAAATATTTATCACTGATTATTCAGTCTACGTTGACGACTGCCGTTTAAACCCCATACTGGCATTTACTCATCTGACCCTGTCAACAACACATGAAACCAGCAATAAATCTCTAGATTCAGGAACTAAATTGTGTATTTTTTCAGAACTACCACATGAAGCATATATAGGTGACTCCTTTTAGTGGCATATGAGCTTTGAGAGGCTATTAATAAAGACTACAGTTTAAAACAAAAAACACAAACGTACAGTTTATTGACAAGTATTGTTTGTACCAAGTAAATCATAGTTAATATGTTTGCATTTGCCTGATGCTCTGACTAAATACAGCATCGAGGGCAGAAACAACTAGTGTTTCTTTCCTGATAGACGAAAGCAACACAAACAAGGGCAATGCAGTGTTAAAGTGGGCATGGAGTGAGGTAGTTTCAGAGACCCCCTAGGTGAATAAATCAATAGTTTTACCCATAGACCAGCTTACCTCTCATTCTTGTATTTATATTGCACATCAACCTGAATGCAGATTGTCTAGCCATCTGACGCATATCTCGCATAGCGCTCTGGAGAGGTCACATGGACAGCATAAGGCACTGCATTGTGCAAGGAAGCCCCTACTAATGACGTCACCTAACTCCTAGTAATTGACCCCGCCACTAAAGTAACAGCAGTAAATGCTTGGAATGCTTTCATGACAGCATACGGCTAAATCTAATTAACTTGCGGATTTAACCACTAACCTTGAGTTCACAAGAGGCATGCCATTAGCCGTAAAGCGCTTAAGTACCTTGTGAGGTATAGTAAGTGCTATATAAATGATACCACAATAAAATCCAGTCAAAAAGAGGAATAGGACAAACTTAGAAGGTCTTTTGCTCCAACAAGCAGAGATGGGTTATAACTAACCATGTGCATTAGGTTCAACAGATTTTAAAGCTCACAAGAAAAAAGTAGGCAAAGTGCCTGTCACAAAAGAGGGCTAAGAAAGATGTGGATGCTTGTAGAGCCAATACAGATGTGCATCCGTCTGGCCCATGCTCTATACAACATGTCGGCGAATCTCTTCTGCTCATTCACTCATTTATTTATTATTCATAGTCTAACTTGCATGTTTGGTATCTTTGCCATTTTTGTTACTAAGATGTGCCACAGCAAAATTTGTATTTTTTAATTGATTTTTCTTCCATTGTGGGTGAGTACATCTACAACAAGGGTGATCTCACAGACTTTCTCAACTAACAAATAAATACATATGTGTGAATGACACAGAATTTCACGCATCACCTTACTGGTGGTTAAATCCATTTGTTTTGTCAACATATCTGGGGAGCACTTTGATCCTTAGGTGTTCAAGCACTTGACAAATTCGGATTTAATAACGCGGTTTAATTAGATCAATGTGCAAGGGTTTTCACTGAAATGGGAAAAAAGATCATTGAATGAGTGGCACGCACCTGGCACAGGCGAAGGCTGATTTCCATTTGCAGATGGCACGGCATATGGCTGATGCATGCTTGGGTTCCTCGCTCAAATTTGTCCCCGGCCTGTACACAAACTTGTTTTTCTGTTTATGAGAGATGTCCCACCTCATCAGCATGACTTATAATGAACGGTATCATATCAAAAACAACTTCTACATGGTCCTTTAAAATCTATAAATATATATAAATTACGTTCCTTATTTCTATATCTTAGAGGAGAAGCTCCAGTGAAATTCCATTCACAGCAACTTTGTGGGCAGTATTATTTGGCCTTAGGCAGGAACCACCTAATATATGCCAGTGGTTGTTTGACTTTACCACTGAGTCCAACTGGGGTGTGCTGGTGGGTGTGAATATCAAATTGGCACTCCAAGATAAAATTAGAAGTTCATTGGTAATCAGTAGGCCTTGACACTTTTTTGTTTTGTGGAACACTTTTCATGAAACTGCCTCGGTTGGGAGAATTTTATTTCACTGGTCTGAGCAAGAGGTAAAAAGAAGCACCAGAGGTAAGTAAAAAAACACATACTTTTGTAAACGTTTCAGGGTTTTAGATATATTTGCAAAATGTGTGAAATGTCCATGAAATGCTCCTAAAACAGGAAAATCTCAAAAATTCCACACAAATTTGAGAGTGGGAACTATTTCCAGAAATCCATGGCATATATTGTTTCTTTTCAGATTGAATTTCTTTTGCTTTGATAATAATAAGCGTTGTGGGATGGTCGACAGATATTGCGGTTTAGAATATGGAACAAGTAACTCAGTGTAGACCTAATCCTGAGAAAGACTGAAGTTTGAAGGGTGATTAAGCGCTACCCAGCACTCCATTGTCCGAGACGTTAAGAGAACCCAAACCTCCGGGCATAGCTACAAAACAGGATTTTCAATCGACAATTCTCAATGCATCCTAGTAAATGTTACACCATTGGTATTCATCTGCAGTGGTCGAAGTGGGCAGGGTCAGATGGGCACGACAATCCCATACTTTTTTGATTTAAGGAAAAAAGTTACCCTACTTTCTGTGAAAGGATAACCATCCCGAAATGGTTATTTCCAAGAGCTGAAATGCTTCAGCTGTAGTGTAAGACAGAGAGTCTCCTGGGCTGTCAAACTGAAGGCAGGCAGACAGCTCAACATGCCTTTTCGTCAGGCCCAGGGTAACTTCTTACCTGAAAGAAATGTAAATTTTCACTACGGGTCAATCTGCAGATGTAACGGGAGCTTGGAAGCCAGTATTGGCTTTGATTAATGGAATCATTTGACGCTTCTTGATTAAACAAGTGTATTGTTTTTTTAGTGGTATTGGAAAGGAGTTACCCGCTGAGCTGTGAAGTACGTGCTTTTTAAAGGGGCATAACACATGCCCCTGCGCTGCAGGGGAGTTGGTTTAATCCCTAACACTTCTTAACTGCTCCAACCAGGATTCAATTCTGTGGTTCTCTGGTTAGAGGCACAGACCTCTGCAGTGCATTAACTAACAGAGGTTTCATAAAGTACAATACTGCATTTCCCACTGATTAACTTAAATTGCATTTATTTTGTATTTAAGCTCTGCGTTATATTATATGCACATTACTGAAGATAAAAGACTGAAAAACGTTATAGAATATTTTGTTTTTTTAGCCACGCTTTTGACCCCACCACTACGCTTACTCCCCAACCCCCATTGTGCACAGCTTCACAGTTCCCTTATTTTTTTTAATGCACTAAGACCGCTGATCTACCACAACACCAACATGGTCATGGCCTTTGCTATGTCTAAAGGATCTGCTCTGAGGTCTTCTATTTTTTCCGACTCTCCTCCAAAATCACCTCTTAGCTAAACTTCTGTCAAACAAAACTACCTGCATAATATGTAGTAGAGCCCTGAAGACCCTGTTAAACCTGCTCTTGAAATTATGCATTCCTCATGAGAATCCAGGTAGCACACAGCACCATACCCTTTAATTAGGGATTTTAATGAAGAATTGAGGTGCGTGCAGAAGCCGTGCATGTTTAAATTGTTTCATGTTTCAGCTTCACCAATTCTAAGCAAAGAGGAGTATTTTAAATGACTATTTTGGACAGTCCAGTTAATTGGTTTTCTTACATTTTACTTTGTGGCGAGAGGTTTCACAGAAACTCACTGAAAGGCAGGATCTTCCAAGCGTCTCAGTTTCAGCCTTAGGAATGCATGTCGGTGGAAGTGCCCACATCCACTACCTCCAATATCAGACTGGATGTGATTTACCATCCACCGAGTCATAATAATTCCTTCATCTAGGACTGCATAGATCTCTTCTGCTCTCAACTGATCGGTTCAGACAACACAATCTTTCTTGGAGACATCAACATCTACTGGGGAATCTAGGGTAACAGCCTGGTGGACACCTATACAGCCTTTCTCAAAGACACTGATCTCCAACAACACTGCCTTAAACCCACACACCCCAAAGGCACCACCCTTTACTTGATAATCTCCAATTCTCTCAATCTGCAGTAATACAACCCCAGTCCAGGTGACTTGTCTGACCACATGCAGCTCCCATTCTCCTTCTTATACCAAAACGTCTGTGCAACCAAAGAAAGAGAAAATATGGCTCAGGGACACATTCAACCTTGACACAGAAGCCATGGCAATCATGGCCCTTCCTAGCTGTATCTCAATTACACTACACTTTGATATTAATGAGGCCACTGACAAATACAACTCCTGCATGGAATCCCTTATTGATAAATTTGCACCCCTGAAGTGCAAATTATCAAGACCAAAACCCTCCAATACTTGGTTCTCAAAAGAACTTTACCAAGAAAGAAAGCTTTTCAGAAAGTGTGAGAAAGAATCAAGATTAGCACCCTCTCACCTCAGTATAAATAAGGTTTGCATAGCGTGAAAACAAACAAAGACCGAATCCTTAGGGCCAAATCCTCTCACTTCAGAGCACTGGTGAATTCTGCAATGAACAGACCAAATCATCTGTTTAAGGTGCTTGGACAAACTGCAAACCCATCCACCACTTCAGCTCTCGAGCGATCAGTGGCCCACTACAACAACTTTGAAGAGAGGAGTTGACCATGTTGGTCTAAAGTAGGAGTAGGTGTGTGGCAAGAGATTTGCAGAGAGACCCTTGAAAGGGTGTCCTGAAGGTGGTTTGAGGGTTTCACTTCGGAGATTGGTCGCTGTAGGTCTCGTTCAGGAATAGGAGCATGAATGAAGCGCCTTGCAAGATAGAATCTCAGATTCTGGAGGTTCACTGTTGTGTAGCGAGATATGGATGTCTCTGACTTTTCTATCATAGAAATCCACAAAGTTGTTGCAGTGGGCTACAGATGTCGCAAATATAGTTCTAAAGCATGATGTGGTAGCACACTGCCATTTACAGACAGCACATTTTCCATTGAAATGCAACATTTCACTGACTTGTAGTTTTACTGATCAAATTATATAGCGCACAAAGAATATTGGGGGAAAGCCGTTTTCAGTAAATAGTTAACATTTGCACATCACCAAGTTACGTGTCTTGATTTTTTGATCCTTTTAGAATCTTGGTTCCGTCACACTTCAAAATTACAAGAAAATGTGATTTGTTTGTGCTTTCCTAGCTGTTGGTATGTTTTGAGATATTTGTCCAATTCATTTACAGGTATTTAAATGTTTTTGTGTTAGAAAAAAACTGACATTGTCATTCCTTTCCATTCACTCTTTCTGTACCTTAGCAAGACTGTCAGAAACTTCACTTTGCAAAATCCTCTAACTTTGCAGTCAGAGAAAGAAAAGTAAACCCCAGTCTCCATGTTAAAAGAATAAGCAGCAGTTTATCAGAAGACGTAGCCTGACGTTTGACGTCTGTCTTTGAGTGCATAGAAAATGTGATGAGATAAAAACAACATTTAAAATCATCTGTATTGCCCACTCGCTTTCTGAAACTCAACATGTTTATCTTGGGGGGGCAGCAGAATCCCCAGCACCCCACCTCCAGCACCTATGGGCTTAGTCCATGAACCCAGCCAAGATCAGCTTTCCTTGTTATCAGGTGATTGAATGTAAAAACTTGATCAACTGTAGACAGGCATTGGTAGAATTCCCCATTAAATAGTGTAATGATTTCTTCATCTCCCCAGCATTCGTTTAGTTTGAGTGTTATCACCTTTCTCTGTATGTTCACTTCAGCTTGTTCCAGGGCTTTGGGTCTTCTGTTTCCACCTTTTTGTGCAGTAGAGCGATGACCGAGCTGGGACACGACTGGAGGAATTCCAGAGAATTTGTGCAAAACTCAAACAAGTTGAAGCACATGTTCCACAGTGTGAATAACTTGTTTGTCAGAAGACACTGTCCTTGGGGCTTGTTGTCTTGGAGGCTTTATATTGCTTTTTTTATTTGTTCATTTGATATCCATTTTGTGATGTCAGTTTTCTCAGCTGTAGCAATTTCCACTCACAAGATGTCAGTGAATGGGACATGTGGTCTCACCAGGAGAGAGGCTTCATTCTCTGGTTATTGATGAGGATCTTCTGGGGACGCTTTTTTTTACAAGGACTTCTATGGAAGATACAGTTATGTTGGTCTGCCCTTTTATTCTGGAGATAGAACCGTAACCTTTGGCACTAGGAGTCGAGCTAATCCTGAGGTCACCATCTACTGGATGAATCTGGTGTCTTTGAGTCTTTCGGATTTCCACCCATTTCCTTCGCTTGTGTCTTTTTGCACCTCGCCATATGTTGGTACCACTGTCTTGTGTATCCAATCATCTGGAGGTCTTGACCTTGCCTGACGGGATCCTTTAGGTCCCTCATATTTACATTGTTTTCACACCTGGTTGCCCCATTGGCATGATCTGCTAGTCTTGTCTTTTGTAGCTGGAGGTTACTCTGTGCTCCTCAATTGCTTTGGCCATCTTCTTCACAAAGTTCAGATACCTGGATGTAAGTTTAGCTATCACTGTCTCTCTCCTGTGCACCCATTACCTTAGAAGTTCCATTTCAACTCCTTCCCAGCTCAGGGGCGTCCTGTTATTGGCCCTTGAGTACAAGAGGTGCCCAGAACAGCCAGATGGCCATCAATAAGCAGGAATGGACTGTAGCTTCATGCAGTACTGTACCAAAGCTCACAGAAAATGTATGTGCAATGAACGTGCCAATGCGCATGCCAAATCTGTGTGCCCCCATTGCCCCCTGGAGGCCAATACGCAGCTGCCTCTCTTCCAAGGGCACCCACGCCTGCCACAGAGCGGCCCTGGAACAGCCCCTTTGCACAGAGGGCCTATGACGGCTGTGTGTTAATTGTGAGTGCCAGGAGGAGGGCGGGCGCTATTACTTCCCTTACTATTACATCAGCCATTCAAAAACTGTTTCTTGGGGAGCCTGAAATCATGGCGTCATCATGATGAAGTGGCCCAGCGGTCATCAGGTAGGCCGCAAGGGGAGACTCTCTCTGACCTAGTGGACCATGCTGGTCGTGCCACCTTCAGGTGCTTTCCCTTCTCCGTCGCTGTGGAAGATCTACCTGGGGACAAGAAGACACATACTCCATGTTTGAGGAGAGGAAACCACCATTTTATACCTGGGGCTTCTGGAAGATGCCCTGCGGTGTCCTGGGGCCAGGAACTGCCTGTACCGGTGGATGCCCAGGTGTTGAGGAGCCCTGCTGCGGACCTCACCTACTGCTGGTAGGTGCTGTACGGGCACAGTTGGTGCCTCACAGCGTGGGGGAGCTGCGTCCGCTGCCAGCGGGGGACTGCCTGTCTCTGTATAAAACATTTTTATAAAATGTATTTATTTTATTTATTGCGATTTTATATAGCGCGAACATTACCCGAAGGTGTCAGAGCGCTTTACAAAAGAACCAGTTTCGATACATAAGAACTGAGTATTACATGAGCTACATAAAAGATACAAACAGAAAAAATTGCAAATGTACAAGTTGTAAAGTCACACAAGGAAGAGATACAAACAGAGAAAATTGCAAATGTACAATATGTAAAGTCACTCAAGGAAGAGATACAAATGGATAAACTCTAAGAATCACATAGGAATGGTAGTGAGTACAAGGGTCTACTACATATACTAGTGGTTAGAGTTATCTCTATATACATATATACAAATAGTAGATTGCTCAGGATTACATTTTACTAGCGATTAAGCTGGACAAGTATAAAAGAAAAAATCAAAAGGGGTAGAGAGCGGTAGGTGGGGGAGAAGAGTCAGAAGCTGAGATTGGTGAGAAGAGAGAGGGGGACCTGAGGGGAGAAAGAGATAAGGCAGTCCAGCAAAAGAGAAATGACTGAAGGTCGGCAGGATGGAATCTAATGGACCAAAGGAAAGGACAAGAATCAACAAAATGGCGGACCCGGGTATCGATGGAAACCATCTCAAAATGGCAAGATGCATCCAGGTCAGGAACCAAAAATCATGAGAGCAGAGTTCCATTAAGTGGGGTCGGCGAGGGGACGCAGTCACAACACCAAGGGAGGTCAGTAGAATGTCTGCTGTTTGCGTGCACAGGCACAGCCCCACAAGGGCATCAAGCTGACGACCCGTGCAACAAGGACAGCCGAGAACTGGAGCGAGCCTCAGAATAGATAGGGACAACAGAGACCGAAATGGAAGAGTGTCCCACACGTTGCTTGCCCCGCTGGGAACAGTGACGAATTCAGGGCAAAATCCATGAATGAGGAGGGAAGCCAGAGTCACCGTTAAACAGCAAACGCTGCAGAGGAGCACTCTGCCATCTTGTGCTCAGCAAGCGCGCATCTGACTCAGAGAGTTTAAGGGCGGTGGGGGTACAGGTCATCGGAGCCCCCCACCCTCAATACCAGAACATTTGGGGGAACACCAGGGTGATTAGCAATGCCCCCGCTCACTGTCTACCATCCCGCGGTGCGTCACAGCAGACAGTGGAGATACCCCATGCATCCAGCGCTGCTCTCACCCCCCAAGAAGCACATCGCCAGCCGCCAACTCCGCTCCGATCGTCCGCACCGCGAGTGGCTAGGCGAGACTCACTGAAGTGCCCGCGCTCACCGTGTGTAGTGTGGGGAGGTGCCGGCAGCCGCCGTCAGTGGATCAGCCTTGGCAGCAGTGATGGCGGGTGGCGTAGCTCCGCCGATGCCATCTGCGGTTCCTCTTCATTACCGGCGGGGACGGCAGCCAGGTGGCACTGGGGCATTGCAGTGCTGCAGCCACCCAATCCCTGGGTGTGTTGGAATCGAGATGGGCCACTGTCAGGGATATTTTGCGGAAAAGGCGATCCCTGGCCCGGGAGCTCCCGGACCTCGCCTGCTGCCTGTGCAGCTCAGTGGCCATCAATAGCTTGGGGATCACTCCAGGCCCAGAGGCCAGGCTGAAAGCAAGAACCCCAGCAATGGCGAGAAGATCATGCTGTGCAAATATGAATTTTATATTTCTCCAACCCTAACCACTTCAACTTTCATTAAAATATAATCATGAGTGAAATTTGCAACTTGTAATTTTGTAACTCTAACCACTAGAATTCTTATGTGAATTTAGAGTTTATTTGTTTGTATCTTTTATGTAACTCATGTACTCTGAAGTCCTTGTGTAATGTAACCGGTCCTTTTGTAAAGTGCTCTGACACCTTCGGGTAAAGCTTGCGCTATATAAAATCGCATTAAATAAATTAATTAAAAAACATGTGGTGCTTGGGAGTGGGGCTGCCGAGGGGTCCAGGGGTGACAGCTGGAGTAATGTTGATTGCGTGAGACCAGGAAGTGCTGGCCCATCTCAAAGGGAATGAACATATCAACAGGAAGTGATAGGGATCTATGAACCTCGTTACAAGTGGCCCGTCACTTCCGATGAGTCTGATAACGAGGTCTGTGTGTGTGTGTCCAGATTAGTCACGCGACTTAAAAAAGTACAGCCAAGCAGACATTTTGCCAATTCAGCAAAACCGGCGAGCCTGCCCAAATCACTTTCATTGTCTTGTCTCTCTCCGTTTTCATATTTGACAAAATGTGCATAAAACAAGTTGCAGTCAGGGGCAAAGCTTCCATTGGTGCAGCCGGTGCACTGCACCGGGACCCGGAGTCCTTAAGGGCCCAACGAACGAACCCTGATTCTTGGTGAATTTAACAGCGACCCCGTAGGAGGTGGTGGGGAGCATTTTTTTTTTATACTAAGGCCCATGGCACAAGGGCTGCACCTCTGGTTATAATATCAACCACCAGATAAGTCGGGATGTACCAATGTCTGAGTAAATCAACTCCACGTGCTAACTAACGGTGCATAACATCGTCAACGTACTTCGAAATTTTACATCGTTTTCATTTACATGGATTTAGCGCCATCAAGTGGCCATTTGCATAATTTCCACTTCCTCATTTTCGTTAATTCTAAGGTCTCAATTGTTGCAGAAGGTGTGTATGTTGAATATTTGCATACAAATCTAATAGTATTAAAATGGTTTATTTCATGTAAATAAATGAATTACAAGTCTAAATAATTATGACAACGGTACCATACAAAAGCTAATACAAGGGGTACATCAATCATCATGGACAGGTCGCCAGGGATCGCCAGGGTTGCAGAATTATATAGCGCAAACTCGAGCGCTTTACATGAGCACCAGTTACGTTACACAAGGACACATTCATTTTAGGCAGGCACGGGGAGATTTAGTAATTTGCCCAGAATCACAGGATGTTGAGCTGACTCCGAGACTCAAACTTCCCCAGCTCAAAAGTCGGCAGCTCTGGCTGGAAGGCCAAATCCTCCTCGGTTCATTATAGGGGTGGGCGTAGCCTGGAAGGTGGGGAGGTTCTGGGGTGTTCCCGACTGCACAAACTCGCCCCCCTCCAGAACTCCGACAGACAACAGACCACGAAAGCCACCTTGTTCACCACCGACCTCCGAGAATCCAAGCGCACATGCCGACGACTCGAGAAAGCTTGGAGGAACAGCAAAACCCCAGAAGTACGCACCGCCTACAAGTACGCCATAACAGAACACCACCAACTCATCAGAACCACGAAGAAGAACTTCATCCAGGACAGAATCCTCTCCAACTCCAGCAACTCTAAGGAACTCTTCAGAATCATACAAGAATTTACCTAATCCCCCAGTGAATCCTCTGACATCCCTCCCTCCCAGGAACTCTGCAACAAACTCAGCTCCAACTTTCATCTCAAAATCAGGACTCTCTACGACAAGTTCGACGAACGTAACCAAGACACCGATGCTACACCCACCACCTGCAACGCCACCCAGCCTACCATCACCGCCTGGACCCCTTTCACCACAGACGACACCACTAAGACCATGATGAATATCTGCCATAGAGCCGCCTCCACTATAGCTCCAGAACTATGACGTACTATCAACTGCACCCTCGAAACAGGACCGTTCCCCGACGACTGGAAACACACAGGAGTCAAGCCCCCTCCTCAAGAAGCCCTCCGCTGACCCAACGGACCTAAAAAACTACAGACCCATCTCTCTCCTCCCCTTCGAAGCCAAAGTCACTGAGAAGATCGTCAACAACCAGCTCACGAACTTCACCGAATCCAACTCGATCCTCAACAGCTCCCAATCCGGATTCCGCAGAAACCACAGCACTGAGACCGCCCTCCTGGCCACCAGGGACGACATCAGCACCCTCCTCGGCCACGGCCATATGGCTGCGCTCATCCCACTAGAACTCTCAGCAGTCTTCAACACCATCTCCCACCACACACTAACCGCCAGACTTCACAACGGGAAACATCGTTTACAACGCAGGGATTACATCGCAATGCTATTACATCGCAGTTTTCACAACACAAGTCATTACAACGACTTGCGCTAGATGGCGCTCTAGGAAAAGGAATAGTATAATTTACTATCCAACACCTTCCCTACTGTACGTAGACTGGAGTTGCAATAGTAAATGATACTACTCCTAAGTCCAGATCACTCCAACGCAAGTCGTTGTAACGACTTGCGTTGTAAAAACTGCAATGTAATGTACCACGATGTAAATGTATGTGCTGTACCATCATACATCCCTCCACAACACCGACATACAGGGTACTGCCTCAGACAGGAACCGCACCTTCCTCACCGGTCGAACTCAAAGAATCAGACTCCACCCTTCCTCTCTGAGCCCACAGAGATCAGCTGCGGAGTACCCCAAGGATCCTCACTCAGCCCAACGCTCTTCAACACCTACATTGCCCCCCTTACCACCATTGTCAGAAAACACGGACTCAGCATAGTATCTTACTCTGACGATACCCAGCTCCTCCTCTCCCTCACCAAGGAACCCGACATCACCAGACACAGTTTCCAGAAAGGAATGAAAGAAGCTGCATCCTGGATGAGCAGCTGCCTGAAGCTCAACTCTGAGAAAACGGAAGTCCTCCTCCTCGGATCCACCCCCTCTGCATGGGACAACACCTGGTGGCCCACAACCCTCGGCAACCCTCTCACACCAACGGACCACGCCCGCAGCCGCGGCATCATACTTGACTTCTCCCTCACCATGAACCGACAGGTCAACGCTGTATCTTGCACATGCTTCAACACCCTGATCATCCTCCGCAAGACCTTCAAATGGATCCTCCCCGAATCCAGAAAGACCGTCACCCACGCACTCATTACCAGCAGACTGGACTACAGGAATGCCCTCTATGCTGGAATCAACAGATCTCTACTCCTCAAACTTCAAACCATCCAGAACACTGCTGCCAGACTCGTCCTCAGCATCCCACAACAAGACCACATCACCCAACACCTACGAGACCTCCACTGGTATCCTGGTCGAAAAGAGAGTGATCTTCAAGCTGATCACTCACGCCTACAAATCCCTCCACAACACTGGATCCCAATACCTCAACGACAGAATATCCTTCTACTCACCCAAGAGAAGCCTTCGCTACGCCGACCTTGCCCTGGCCGAAATTCCATGCATTCGCAGAGCCAGAAGGAGAGGAAGAGCATTCTCCTACATCGTAGCCAAGAGCTGAATCAAAATTCCCCTCAGCATCAGATGGACCCCCACACTGCAGGCTTTCAGGAAGAGCCTCAAGACCTGGCTCATCGGATGAGACATAGCTGCTTGAAATCCACCCCTCCCAACCCCAGGTGCTTGTACCCTTTCAGTCGGGTATGTCTGTCAGATTTCAACTGAGATCTTTTCATGCCCATACTGACAAAAACACACACATACACACACACGCCCTCTCTCTCTTTCAACTCTATTTTCAAGACCTTTTAAAATGTTGATACGTTTGAAAATTTTTGTGATTTAAATGCCTCCAGCAGTCCGCCCTCCTTTCTCTTTCCTCTACTCCTTAAGACCCCCTCATATCCCGGTTCTCATATAACGTGTTTTATCAAGATATCCCAGCTTGACTGTTGGGAAGTCTGAAGCCCCCCAGCTGCCACAGTGCCATCTCCCCAAGCTACACCCCTGGACTCTGAGGTAGCAAACTCAGTGCCAGGTACACAGAGAAAGTTCATCCTTTTGGACATCGGTTGAGGCTCCAATCCCATTGTTTTTTGTCAATGTATTTTTATTTCATTAATAGTGAATACAAATATATCATTCACTATTAGTGTAATAAAACAATTGAGTAGGATTAGCTGGAATATGACCCTCCCTGGCAGCGGAGGTAAGTAATAAATGCTTTTAAATATATGTTGTGTGCATGGGTGCAGGAGAGAGTGTGTTTATGTGAGAGAGTGTGTGTAAGTGAGTGTGTATGTGTAAGCATGTGTGTATTAGTGAACGTGATGGCCAAGTGGCATGTGATGATATTACTTACAATAACCCTGGCCTTTGGTGAAATTTATGTTCATGCCATCACTGTTGTTCTTAAACTCCTAAACTCAGTTCATCTTTTATCGGCTGATCAAATATCCGATAGGTGAGGTCTAGAAACAAATTTACTAATAAAACATTTTGTCTGAAGACTAAAACAACATCTGATTGATCATTACCGGATGTTAGGTTGTTGTGGAATGCAGTGGCGTAGGAAGGTGGATGCGGGCCACCCCGGATGTCATCACTGAGGGGGGTGACAAAATGGCAAAAATATTTGTTTTAAACACATATTTTTAGCATTTTGTCAAGCCGGGAGTGACCAGAAATGTTCCGCACCCGGTACAACCTGACCTAGCTACGCCACTGGTTGAATAAACAGCAGAAATACTTTTTCTCCAGCTCTTTTAGCTTTGGACAAATGCATAATACATGATCCATGGATTTGAGTTTATAGTCACACAGCCTGCAAGATCTTATGTAGTATCCCTGTTTTCCATGACCCGCCAAATTTAAGACTAGGAATATATAGCAAGCAAAGACAGAGATACTGCAACTTCTTGACGGCCTCCAAGTCTGAGCCAATATATGGTTGTTTTATGGATAAGTATAAGTCTGAAATTAAATCTGTATGTTTGTAGTTAAGTAACACCATTATATCATTACTACACTTGTTTCTTCGTAGGGTAGTTCTTATTAACCCTTTACGACTTTTTCTAGTCTTGATAGCGAATCCAGTGAATGCAAGTCATGTTCTTTGGGAGAGTTCTCAATGGTGGTGAAGTGGAAATCAAACTTTTTAGATCCATTAATTACCAGCTCCTCTGAAATCAGCTTTTTCAATGTATCTTCCCCGACATCCTTAACCCACAGGCAAGGTTGAACGTAGAGGCATGTGCAAGGTGTTTACTGGTTTCAAATCAAGTTTTGAGCAAAGAATTCGATGTGCTGGGGAGGTTTGTAAATTCAGTAATGATCTAGGCTCATATTTATGAAGCCTTTCTGTTGCCCTTGCGAATGCAAGGACAGCACAAAAGCTTCAGTAATTTTATAAAGCCAACCAAGTCCTCAATTGTGTGGTCTTTCATGGCTTTCTAAACAAATGTGCCGCAACGCAGCTGCTTGTGCTGCAATACAGTTCCACTTGAGTGGTATTACATGGGGATAGCAAGGGTATTCCTGTGCACCCACCCATGGATTTAGGCGCATTCCTAGATTTACAAAGACTTGTAACCCTGGGATTGCATAAAAATACTATGCCTTCCCAAGTGAGGCATAACAAGGCAAAATGTTACCTTATTACCTCTTTCCACATGTGCTGCATTCTGGAGCACACATAGAAGGAGGAAAATGCCTCCTTGTAAAACAATCCTGCCCGTAATGCAAGCAGCCATGCACAATGGTGCAAAGGGGTTGGCGTTGGCACTAGGCCGCATGCACTGCACCAGAGCAAGGAGGGAGCAGAAGTGCTCCATATCTTTGTAAATGTGGAGCCATTTTGCTGTCTCCCTTTCACGTAACACAGCACAGCGACTTTTCTTGCTGCTCTGTGTTGTGTGAAAGTTTAGTAAATGTGCTTCCTAATGCCTTGGATGCAGCTGGTATGAAACGTATGAATCCGGTTCATAGGTCCACCGGAATGTCACTTTTTTTTTACGTTCCGGTGGCACAATGCTCTGCATCATATCCACTTTGCATGGCTTAACGCGTTTTTGTAAATATGGTACCTTTTCACGCAGATATCTGTGTGCAAGGGGCGTGCAATGGGTGTTGCTAAGTGTGTTTCACTGCAGCACCCTATGCTTTTTGATGCTGACCCAGATTTACAAGGATGTGTAACTCAGAGGCAGCTGCAAAAACGAACCCCATGCAAAAGCAGGCATTAGATCGGCGAAACGAGGAGAATACCTTTTATTTCTCCTCGTTTTGCTTTTTCTTTATGTGATGCATTATGCAGAAAGAGCAAAATGCATTAATGATTGGTTTTGTGCAGGAAGATGTCCCTTCCTGCACAAAACAATCATTAAGTACATTTATGAATGCTGCACAATGCAGCTCACAAAGAAATAGCTACTTGCCATTATTGATTGTTTATGTGAAGGAAGGGACACCTTCCTGCACATAAACAATCATCCCTGCAAGTCAGGCACCCTTGCACTATGGCGCAAGGGTGTCTGTGTTGGCGCTAGGCAGCTATTTTTAGTGCCAGCGCAAGGGAAAACACAGGGGTGCACCGTATTCTTGTAAATTGCAAAATTTGCCACCGCTCCATTTCCTTGTACATATGCCTATTAGTACAGAGGCTTTTTGGATTCTTCTTTGGGACCTTTTTTTGAACTGGATGTATCAAGGATGAGGGAATCTGAGCTGTCAGCATATTTCGATTAAGCAGGCACGAGAGAAGTGTGCAACATGATGCAGGATCATGCTTAAGCAATGCCACTGGTACACCTCTGGTCTTGCGGCACGAGAGGGTCTAACATTTTTGATAAAAATGACAATTTCTTCTTAAGTAACCCTAAAGCTTTTGTTAATATATGGGCCCATCATAAAACAGGCAGAAGTATTGCTAGAATAAAGATCCTTTGCCTTCTAGTTGTTATACGGGATAAAATAATTGTTTGCTAATTTATAGGACGCAGTGCTAGAGCCTATCAGCTCTGAAGTTCTAACAACTCCTGCTGTTGTTGGTTGGTTTTAAACCGATTTATCACATATCTATATTGGTATTTTAGATGTTTAATGTGTCTTGTTCAGTTTAACGTGGCACTAGTAACGCATTTCTTAAGGTTTTCCTGTGTCGTCTTTTAGCTATAATTATTGAACGGTGTGACTTAGTCAAATGAGATATTAATCAAATCTAATATTTGTTTTCTTCCTTAGCATTGATCACTTAAATGTGCAAAAACAAAAAACCTGCAAGAGGGACGTAAAAATATAAATTTTAAGGCTGACTGTTCGAGGTTTTGTGCATACATCATACACTTGTTTGGTCCCATACACGCCCTTTTTGAATGGCACAGGTTGTAGTAGTATAAATCTTTATTTGATTAAAGAAATAACCATAAAAGATACATATTCACAGTTAAGAACCATAACAGCAAGGACAAAAGGAAAAACTTAAAATAATTAGGGAAGAAAAAAACC
This sequence comes from Lissotriton vulgaris, assembly GCF_964263255.1. Taxonomy (NCBI): domain Eukaryota; kingdom Metazoa; phylum Chordata; class Amphibia; order Caudata; family Salamandridae; genus Lissotriton; species Lissotriton vulgaris. Next base: position 676,499,997 of record NC_141700.1, on the reverse strand, counting down.
CATAAAAACATATATTAAAAAAGTATCCAATAAGACTGCAGTGAGCACATAATATACATAATACATAATACATAATAGCACATAATATAGGGTCAGACCCACAATTGGACCATTATAACATTAATTACAGTACTGTTTTCAACATAAAAAGAAACCCCAGGCATTTCATATAGTCGTGGATCCCCCACTGGGTGCACCAGGCTCTAACTGAAACACAGCCGCTATCTCATGCACACTGTAAGAATAAGTCAGCGGCTCCAGGCTATACTAAGTTGTTGTTTAATGTCAGGGGTCTCAACATTTTTTTTTAACTCACATTAAACCAGGGAAAGTTTGGAGAAAGCAATATTTTAAGGCTGGCCAGCTGGTGTCTCAACATTAACCAGCGTGTATACAGGTTCAGAAATATTTGAAGGACTGACACGGGTAAAGTTGATGGGAGTGGTTATAAACCACTCACCAGCCAACTTTAGATAAGTGTTGCCTATTCGACTAAAGGACTGAAGCAATCGCCCATAGACCTCATGGTTTGGAATGAATCCTCATAGGACCCATCGACTGGAGAAGATCTTATAGGATGTATAGACTGAAGCGAGCCCACATAGGACTCCTGGACAGGAGCGAGCCCTCATAGGACCCATGACTGGAGCTAGCCTTCTTAGAAGAGAGATTTCATAGCACACATCGACTGAAGCGAGCCGTCATATGACCCAGGACTAAAAGTGGTCTGTAAGCGATATCTAAAGAACTGTACCCCAGAACACCACCTTCAGTAGTGTGGGTTAATATTTTTTTTAGAATACTCCCTGTCCAGATATCGTGTTGTATATTGTGCCCCACAGAGCGGTGTGGTAGAGAATGCTGCTTGCTTTGTTTGACCCGCAGAACCATCCCTCCCAGATAACTCAGTGAGAGAATACAGCCCTCAGTCACATTCTTGAACTAAATAAAAAACAGATTGACGAGCCCATAAAATATGTTAACAATAAAAAGTGAGCAAAATGTTACAGTGCCACTTCAAGATGCCCCAGTGAACTGTGCCAGAGACCAGTTGTATAAGGCAGAAAGATCCAGACTATTGTGCCAGAGAATATGCTAACACAATAACAGTGCCAGAGATGGCCATTGTAATGTTGTGACACACACGTGTCATCAGCATTACTGCACCCAAAGTATACAGAAAAGTGATGGATGGATTGAATACTTGAATTAATCTGAGCCACACATAATTATTCAGGTTGTATACCAATCCATCGTTATTTTGCACACCATGACGCCGCAGTTTGGACCCATGCAAAAACCACAGGTGATGGACAGAATGCAGAACAATGTCATAAATTCACCCCAGTACAGAGATCTGGGCCCAACTCCATCGTTTTTTTGCACTCCACACCACCCCAGTTCAGACATGGCCATATGCAAATCAGTCTGACCCTGTGCCTCATGGGAACAGTCCAGCCCGAACAGCCAAGCCATGCCTTCCCTGAACCGGAAACAAGCTTTCGAGGACTGGTTCCTGGCATTCCGGCCGTCTTCAGCCCGGCTTGCTTGAATCCAGTGGTGTGGAGTGCATGGGACCAGCGACGGCTCGTGGAGGGAGTTACGGTGGGGCAGGAGGGTGGGGAGGGGGAGGGGCAGGGTGGAGGTTGCTAAAAACCGGCATATGGATAATTGCAGGTAAGTAAACAATTTAATTAATAAAACTAATTTCGTAGTGCGCCTTGCATCGCAAAATGCAATGCAGTGCGAGCTACGAAATTCGTTTCATAAATTAAATTGTTTACTTACCTGCAATTATCCATATGCCGGTTTTTAGCAACCTCCACCCTGCCCCTCCCCCTCCCCACCCTCCTGCCCCACCGTAACTCCCTCCACGAGCCGTCGCTGCATGGGACTCACGTCTGAGCATACCCATCCCACTCGGCAGACAAATGCAAAAACCACAGGTGATGGACAGAATGCAGAACAATGTCATACATTCACCCCAGTACAGAGATCTGGGCCCAAATCCATCGTTTTTTTGCACTCCACACCACCCCAGTTCAGACATGGCCATATGCAAATCAGTCTGACCCTGTGCCTCATGGGAACAGTCCAGCCCGAACTGCCGAGCCATATTCAAATCAGTCTTTCATTTTGCCATCGTTTAGAAAACAGTAGTTGAATTGACCCTGTCTTGTTCCATGTCAGGTGTGAATAGTTTTGCCACTGCGATTCTTTCTCGGAAATCTGATTTCTGTAGTCCAGTATTTACAATAGAAAAAAAGCTACTAGAGCTATAATTGAAGGAAAAAGCAAGAATGGATCAGTTACTTGCCTTCCATGGGCCAACCTGAGCTTTTCTGTTTGTTATTGCTATGGTTCTAAACCCAAACCTGGCCAGGCTGGTGCCAGATCAGCAATCTATCCCCACTTGGCTGAACGGTCCCCAAGAGTTGTGCATGAGGTGTAATGCTGACTTGCCTAACTCTGGTTCAGATCAGCCAATGGTTGTCCCTGTAGATGCCTCCAGCACTATTGGTATTACTGCAAACTTTCTGTGTTAAAAGTGCCGTCCTTGATACACAATTGTTTCCTTCTCACTGAAAGTTGGTAATATTGCTCATTAGCAGCTGTTCCTTCATTCAAGATGTGCAACTGACCAGTGCAGAAACGAACAGGCTTCAGTCTGGATTGCACCACCCTTCTTCGGCACCAGGATACCCTTTAGGGTGATTTTTGCGCCGTACAAATGAGCATAACATAAGACATAACGTAACAAACAAATGCAAGCACTGCACTGAAATATCCGTGCTCTAAAATATGCTCCGGGGCTGAGTCCTGGCAAACACCTGCTCAAATACAACAACTGATTGGAGATTGGTGATTACAGGCGTGGCGCGACATTCAGTGATAAAAAAAGTAAGATAGCTGGGGGGGAGAATATGTGGGGGGGAGGAACATCCAAGAGAGGATGACTGGTTAATCTGTTACGGAGTCTCCGCATAGTTAGACAACCCAATATATAATACAGGCTCCTCATTCACTCCGTGACCCCCACACATGCACGTTCACGCCTATGAACAGGCAGACTCCACGTTCACTCCTGGATCCCAGCAGACTCCATGTTTACTTCCAGACTCCAACAGAATCTATGTCCACTGCTAGACTCCGAGATTTCATGTTCATACCCACCTCCCAAGAGATTCCATTTCCCTCTAATCCTCCCACAGGTCACAGTTCCTTTCAAGCCCTCTCTCCCCCCCAGATTCAATGTTCCCTCTTAGGAACCTACAGATTGCATGTTCATTCCTAGACCCAGAGAGTTCAAGTTCATTTCTAGATTCCCACAGATTCCATGTTGAGTTCTAGACCTTCACAGAAGACATGTTGAATCCTAGAAATGTACAGATTCCATGTTCAGCCCTAGAATTTACAGATTCCTTGTTCAGTCCTAAACCTTCACAGATTCTGTGTTCAGTCCTAGACTTACACAGATTCCCTCTTAGGAACCCACAGATAGCGTGCTCACTCCTAGACCCAGAAGGTTCATGTTCATTTTTAGAGTCCCACAGATTCCATGTTCAATCTTAGACCTTTACTCATAAAATGTGTTCACTTCTGTATCCACATAGTTGATACTCACTCCTACCACCAAATAGATTCAACATTCACTATTTGCCCTCTATAGAGTCCATGCTTCCTCTAAGGCTGCCTCAGATTCTACCCTGCTAGTCCCACAGATTCAAAGCAAACCAAAACACTGCTTACCCTATGTACCCAAAAACCAGAAACCTGGCAGAAGCCTAGACATACGACACCATACCCAGGGCTGATGATAACACATGTCCTTAAGTCAATCAGTCAGACAAAACAGATTTCAACCATAAAACACAGATTCATGACACCACAGTACCCAATATCATTAAAAACACATCAAAACTATATGATCTTAAGTTTCTTTGTTACCACAATTTATAAAAAAGATTCATAAAGATTAAACTGCAGATTTGAAAAAAGGACAACAATTCCTTTAGGTAGTTCAGAAAATAATGCAAACAGGCAAAGGTCATCAGAATCGAAGCATCGAGTTTACATATTCTTATCACATTTTAAAAGAGATATTTAGAACATCTATTTTGCCCCTAAGTAAATCATACACTGGACAAAAAGACAATATGGATCCCTGATTCAGTGCACTCAGGACAACTGGACAGACACAGATCTGACAGGCCCTCTGGATTTTTCCACAGAACCACATCTTCTGTCCACAGGATCTGCTGCTCCCTCTAGCAACAGGAGGGATGTTTCACTGGGGCAGGCAGGAAAACTGTCCAGTTCTAACTGTTCCGCTAGTTTTCCTATAGGCCGCCATCAGCTTTCTTGGCTACACAACCTCTTGCACCCTCAAACCAAAGAAGGAAAGTCAGAGAGGGGCAAGTCGGCTTTTGTGGCCACACCTTGACTCTTCTCTGGCCCTCTTGGGTCAGAGGCAGTCACGGCTCCTCGTGGGAGTGCTGCGGTGTGGGGGAGGAGCAGAGTGGCGGGAATGTAAACTCCGGCATAAGGCCGAACGGAGTTGAGTTAATAAATAAATAAAACAAATTTCATTGCGGGTGCCAAAAGTTTACTACCCCCCACGCTGCCCCTCCCTCGCCACACCCCACTGCCCTCCAGAAATCCCATGAGGAGCAGCGACTGGTAAGGCCACTGTAACGAGCATCAGAGAAAATGACTAAATGCAGAGACTGAAGGCAAAGCTGGAGTCACCCTCCTGCAGTTCTCAGGCAGGCAGAGATTCTCCAGTGCCTCATTAAGTGAAGACCTTTTATCTACCTCATCCTACCTTCTGTTCAAGCCAGTCCTCTCCTTGTAGAGTGCAGTGTATTGAAAGGTAAACCAACCAGCCATTGCTTGTGATTCATGCCTTAATTATCCAAGTGCAAAAAAACGATGGATTTGGGCCCTGATCTTTGGACTGGGATGAATGTGTGACATTGATCCACATTCGGTCCATCACCTGTTTTGTTTGCAAATTCCGCCATAAGTGCGCTGGGGATGCTCAGACGTGGGTCCCAGGCACTCCACACCACTGGAGTCAAGCTGATGAGGTGTTACCTCGAAACCGGTCCGGTCCTCGGATGCTTGATTCCATTCTGGGAAGGACATGGCTTTTGTAGTTTGGACTGGACTGTTCCCATGGGGCACAGGGTCAGAGCTGATTTGCATATCGCCATTGTCTAACCCAGGGTGGTGTGGAGTGCAAAAAAACGATGGATTTGGGCCCAGATCTTTGGACTGGATGAATGTGTGACATTGATCCACATTCGGTCCATCACCTGTTTTGTTTGCAAACTCCGCCATAAGTGCGCTGGGGATGCTCAGACGTGGGTCCCAGGCACTCCACACCACTGGAGTCAAGCTAGCCGGGCTGATGAGAGGTGTTACCTCAAAACCGGTCCGGTCCTCGGATGCTTGATTCCGTTCTGGGTAGGACATGGCTTTTGTAGTTCGGACTGGACTGTTCCCATGGGGCACAGGGTCAGAGCTGATTTGCATATCGCCATTGTCTAACCCAGGGTGGTGTGGAGTGCAAAAAAACGATGGATTTGGGCCCAGATCTTTGGACTGGGACGAATGTGTGACATTGATCCACATTCGGTCCATCACCTGTTTTGTTCGTTAATTATCCAATGGCTTCATTGGCATTGATCCACCAATGTGTTGATAAGCCCTGATGCACCAAAGATTTGTTACACTTTGGTTTACAAATGCAGAGCTATACTAATATATTTCTGTTCTGATGTTCAGATATGCTTTGGGACGCATTTGTATTGATATATCAAGATACTGATATACATTGGTTTACTATTGGGTTATTATAAAAGTATACCATCTGCTTTGATGCTTTGTTGCTATATCGACACTTTACTGTGCCCTGATCTTCCGGTTTCCTATGTTTTGAGGCACGCTGGCATGGCTATGTTACCCATGTAGTGATATTTTACTGTGTTGAAATAGGTTAATAAATAAACAGCCTTGTTTATACTGCAGCGCCGGGTATTTGGCCTTAATGTCAGTCTCCACTTGCAGTGACTCTGAGGCCTTGCAACACTTTCAGTGAATCAAATCCCTCTGTTTACCCAACAGCACATGAACAACAGTAGGGCTGTTTGTACTGGCAGACACCCCATTTTCGTTTGAGGTCACAACAGCAGAGCAACACTGAGAGCAAAAACAAATCACAATTCCTGTACACTCTTGGTAATGCTCAGAGGCGCAACATTTGACCCTGAACAATCTGTCACTTTGCAAAGCTCTTGTACTAAACACAACTTTGCTATTGACCTTCCACTGCCAACCTTTCTCTCAGGACATAACAGGCTTCGCAGTGATTGTTTTAATGGGCGGGCCCAATATTATCCTATTAAAGTTGCAGTAGTGGGCATGAATCTGGGTGCCAGATACCCACAGAGCTGCTGGAAACACAGCAAATAAACACCTTGGTCGAAAATGGGGGAGGGACAGAGTTGAGCAGCACAGGTAAAGCTGTAAACTATTCAGGATGAAGATCTGTGTGTAAACAATGGATATGAAATGGAGACAGCGAAAGGGCTTGGGGATAAATAGTGGCCAAATGGCATAAAGAATAAATGGGTAAATCTGGAGACCATATAGGGTCTGTGAGTTAGAAGTAGATATGTCAAGCATAAATATTTATCTCACAAATCAATGCATAATGAATTTATGACTTTGGAACACAATTGTATCGAGCAACTGGCTGTACATCAACCCCTTTGCTGCGGCGGCTATTCCGCCGCAGCGCTAGTGGGGAGGGGGGGCCGCGCGGCGCTCCCATACTCGTGACGGAACCGCTCCGTCACGAGCCTCGGTTGTGCTGTGCTTGTGACGGAGCAGTTCCGTCACGGCCACGCACGCTCAATGGAACGCGCCGCGCAGGCTCGAAATCACCGCTGCCCAGGTGCGACAATCGGGCCGTGACGGAACCGCTCCATCACCAGCACAGCGCGACCGAGGCTGGTGACGGAGCGGTTCCGTCACCAGCGCCGAAGGGGTTAATTAGGTTTAATGAAACTGCATGGCGTTTGTAATGTTCCAAGTTGAACGATATGTAAATGTAAAGCGCTCTGATACCCTATTACGGTCATGTTCGTGCTATAAAAAACACTAATTAAATAAATAAATAGATAGGAAATGGGCAGGCTGGATCTATCTGGGACAGAGAGATGTGAAACCAGTGTTACTCTAACAAGAGCTGAGCTGAGCTGCAGCCTATCTATGGTCTACGAGTGCGAAGCAGACTAGAGATGGGCAATTTGAATGGGTCTGTGGCACAGACAGGTAAAATCAGTGTGACATTAGACAGGTGGAAGCTGGAGACCGTTGTGCCAAGATTGAGTTGGAAATAAGCCGATTGGAGCTTGGATGCTTATCTTTTATCAACACTATGGTCCAAATATATCAATATTTGGTGCAACGCAGGAAGACAACTTGCTAAACTGTGTTACTTGGAGAGAGCAGGGATGCGTTATAATTACTAAGATATGGCACACTCCTGCTCCCTCTTTGCGCTGGGGCACTGGGGGCTGCCAAGCGCCAACGATGGCACCCCTGCATGGTGCAAGGGTGCCCGTGTTACAGCTAGGATCGTTTTTGTGCGTGAAGGGATACCTTCCTGCACAAAAACAATCTCCCGAGAAAAGTTCTCTTTCTAAGTGTGCTGCAGAATGCAACACATGTAGAAAGAGAAATAATGAGAAAAAAAAATGGAATGAAGATATTTCTCCTTGTTACGCCTCACCAGGGAAGCCGTATCATTTTGACACATTCCCATGCTTGCTACTCTTAGTAAATCTTGGAATGAGTCAGAAACCATGGGTGGATGAGTTTGAACACCCACTCTCCACCCATGGAATGACTTCCCCGCGCAAAGTAACGTACGGCAGGAACTTGAGCTTTTGTTACTCCAGATGTAATATGCCATGCACAGCCATACAAGGTGGCTCTACGTGGCACAGTAAATCTAACTTAAGGGTTTGTGTTGCCTTGAGTGACGCAAGGATAACGCAAACGTTTGATAAATCGGGGCCAATGTTTTTCCACTTTTACTTAAACTGGATATGCGGATCGCATGGTAGGGGTTTTGTGGTGGACAGGTTGATTTAAATAGTATTTATTTACATTTAAGAACAAGTGGTATGCTAGCGCATGATTGTATGACTGTTTGGGTGAAGGCAGTAAAGAGATAAATATCGCAACCGAAAGACTTCTCTCAGGAAAGGAAGTTAGAGTTTTTTTGCAGTTGGTAAAAAAAACTCCTCACACTAGGGTGTCACTTTTGTGATTTGCAGAACTTTCTGTATGAATACGAGGAATTGACAGTGCCGACCTGGAAAACTAAAGCAGCCCTGCTAAAAATCAGGTAACATGATCAAGCACCGCAGGCGAAGTACTTAGGGACCGATTACATTGGCTGGCGGATCGCCCCTACCGGGCAGGCGACCCGGTAGGGGCGATCCGACCGCCATTGCGACAGCAAAGACCACCCGCCATATTATGATGGCTGGGGGGTCTGCGGCGGACGGAAAGACCGTCGACCGGTGTAAAACGGGTTTAAGACACCGCCATCCATATTACGATGCAGGCTGTGAACAGCCTCTCCTTGGCTGCATTACTGCCATGGAAAGGCTGGCGGTTCCTGCTGTTGGGGGCCCGATGCGGGCCCCAGGGTGTTGGGAGGGTGGGGGGCGCACATGGGGGGTACCTATGGTACCCTCCTGCGTTTGCATGTACAATGTGGCAGGCACCGAGCGGTGTCTGTCACATTGTGCATGTAAAAGCACAACATGTATATTTTACATTGCAGTGGGTGCTGCTTGCAGCACCGCCCGCCGCAATGTAAAATATACAGGATGCGCCCGCCATACTGGCAGGCGCATCATGACTCGTATGGAGGAACTGCCGCAACTATGGTGGGTGGTCCCTTTTGTAGCTGCGATGGCGGGAGGACTGATAGTGGTCTCAGGATTGAGAAAAAATGTTACATTTTAAAAAAATCTCCTTTGATTTGTTTTCAGATTCCTCTGTTTTTTCCTCAAAGAAGGTTTTTTTTACTGCATTGACTTTTAGATAGCCAGCCTTCAAAGTCAGTTTATAAATACTTTTGTCCTCGAAATTGAAGTTTTTCCACCATCTCCTTTCCAGACATTTAGACATTTGTTAACTTGTTTTTAATGTCTCATTAAACCAGGGGGCAAAAGCTTTGTTTTATTCAAGTTTTTGCAATAATCGGAGCTAGCTAATTTACATTCTGCAAGATCCAAGCATCTAGCTGGAGGGCATCTGTCTCTGGAAGGAGGATGGGGACTTGAGGGCTTTGTCCAAGTCAGTTAGAGACATTCTATGGAAAGCTCTAAACGTCGCTGAAGTGTTTGTGGAATGCGTCTGCCTTTTTTCTGAAATGTAAGCCAGCTAAAGCTCACTAAATAATGGTCCGACCAGGTTAGTGGTACAGGATAATTTTCTTTAATTGTGACATTTGAAAAGATTAGATCCAGGGTGTGTCCAGCCCTGTGCGCTTGTAGAAATACATATGTGGTAAGGCTAAGATCTGAAAAAGTCTCCTTCAGAGAAATCACTTCTGTCTCCAGATGCTTGTCCATGTGTAGATTTAGGTCGCCCATGACCAGAAAATGGGAGTATTTGGGAGTACAGGGTGCCAGAATTTGATTTAAGGAATTCACAAAAGCCCTAAGTGAGCCAGGCGGCCTATAGATCAAGGCCCCCACTATGGATTGAAGGGGTGATAAGGAGCAGCAGAAACCCAGACATTCTGCTCAATCAGGTTCACCCAAGGTAATGCTGATACAGTCCACATCTTGTCTAAAAACATTGCTGACAGGTCAGACAGGCCTGCAGCACCTCTCTTCAAATATATGTGGACTAGATGCACACTGACTCAAAATGGCGCCAATCTGTGTCCCAGTGTAGGTGAAATGGCCGAAAGAAAGCAGAACTACTGCGTTTTAGCTGCTCCCTCCTCCCTATGTTCCCCCACATCCAGCACTAGGGTGTGCAAAATGCAAATATTAATTAAAACATAATTAAAACAGAATGTTTCAAAGACCGATTTTAGAAAGTGCAACAGGGTAACATTCAGAAAAGTAGCATGAGAGACCTTACGGCGTCCGTGCAGCACCTTTCTTTAAATACATGTGGACCAGAGCGCGCACTGACTAAAATGGCTCCTCTCTGTATCCCAATGTTGGAGAAATGGTCGAAAGAAAGCAGAACCACTGTGTTTTAACTGCTCCCTCCTCCCTATGTTCCTCCAAATTCAAACAGCAGGATGTGCAAAAAGCAAGTAGTAATTAAAACATAATTAAAACATAGCACGTTTCAAAGATCAATTTTAGCAAATGCAACAGGGTAGTGTTCAGATACGTAGCATGAGAGACCTTACAGTGTATGCACTATTCGTATAATTTTATAGTTTTGTTTCTATTGTTTAAATTTAAAATTATGATGATTTTGTGTATTTAACATTAGATTATTGTTATTTATTAAATTTGTAATATGAAATATATATGCGTAATTAAATTGGTATGTTTTTTAGATTTTTTTCAGTTTGTTACTGTTTTTAATTTGTTTGTATACACATATATCATTTTTTAATGTTATTTTTTTAAGTTTTCAAAAAATTTGTAGATTGCAACTTAAATTATAATTATTATTTTAATAATTGTTTTAAATTATATATGTTTAAATAAATATACACATATATGATTATTTTTAAAAATAAGTTTACAATTTTTGTATAATTTTAAATATTAAAATATATTTAATTTACATTATATTACTGTTTAATGATCATTTATTTAATGTTTACTATGTTTAAGTATGTTTATATAAAAAACAATATTTTTGTTTTTGATATTAGTGTATAGCGATATTTCCTCCCCTGATATTTTAGTTATTTACATTATAAGTATAGGAAAACGATATTTTTGTGATTGATATTTATGAATCTATATTTATGTCCCACAATATTTGCAGTTTCGAGAACGAAAATAGTTCTAAATGCTGAGAATGCGGGGGACTTGGTCAAGATGACACCGTTGTAAGAGCACCACTACGGGGCTCCAACGAATGTCCGCTGCAAATCATAAGGGTGGCGCAGTCCGGAAGGCGATACAGATACTACACAATGGGGTAACTCCTCTACCTTCACAGGGAGCTGCCTACTAGCATCGGAAGAACCCTGGTGGCCGTCGGAGTGTTCGTCACCTCATGGGGCCAAGCACCGGCATCTAAAATGGCGGCTGCTCCATGACCCCCTTTTCAGCCGGCCCGGGGCCACCGCCTGTCTGACCCCTGTCCTTGCAGGCCATGTGTAACGACAGAGACAGCACCAGAAGGGCCCGGGGCAGGGGGGGATGCCTGCCCACCTACCCTTTTGTGATTTACACACTGTGACAGCGGGGGCATGTGGCTGAGCAGTGCAAGGGGCAATGAGCAGAGCGCTACGGAGTAAGCAGGTGACAGCACCCAGCATGGCCAGCACCAGAGGGAGCTTTCCAGTGTGAATTACTCGACAATAAACAAGTTCAGATTATTAGATTGTAGGGACAACAGGTGTACTTGGCGCTGTCCTAGAGATTCTGAAAAACCCATATTATTGAAATGGCACCCTAAATCCTATTGTCCTTCAAAAATTAAAGTTAGAGAACTGATTACGGCTTTGAAAGAAATCAAAGAAAAGTATTTGCAGGAGATAGTGAAAAAATGCAGGGACCTACAAGGGCAAACATCAGCCTGGCAGCCTTCCAAGCTGTAGGGTCAATCGAAAGACGTGTTCAAGGTTACACTGCTCAGTGTTTTCAAGATAAGGAAGGGGGAGTTTGTCTTGAATGTCTTATTTCAGGGTCAGATCCTGTCTCTATCATTAATAAAGCACTAGGTAAGATGTTTGTGGGGCTCTGTCCACCAATATCCCAAAGTGATACAGGGAGGTGAGAGGAGACTTAAATTTATTTTTTAAGTAATTTAATTTGGCAGAGTAGCCAGGTCTCATTATAAAAATACCTTGGCAGAAGCTTAAATAGCATGGGAGAATGAAAAATGGGAAGCGATTAGGAAAGCTTTGGAATCTAGAGACTCGAGATCCTTCTGGAACCTAGTGAAGACTGGGCATTCCGAAGGCAACTCGGCTATTGTTCCAAATCTAGCGGAAGAAGCCTGGAGATCGCATTTAAAAAATGTATACTCCAAGTCTCTCGACGATACCATGGCACAAGGATTGGTGGAGGGCTACCATATTCCCTTAAACATGGACCTACCACCTTGTACATGGCTGGAAGTCTCTTGGGCTTTGAGCAAGATACTTACAAATAAGGTCAACATCATCAGATCCCAGGGTGTCAACATAATTTCCTACGCTGACTACACTCAACTCATCTTCCCACTCACCAACAACACCAGCAGAACCAGCCTCCACAATGCATGACAAGTGTCACAGACTGGATGGAGAACAACTGCCTGCAGCTGCACACAGGCAAGATGGAGGTACTGATCTTTGACAACAGCAGCAACACATGGAATGACTCCTAATGGCCATCAGACCTAGGACCTGCTCCCACTCCCTCCGACTATTCCAGAAACCTTGGAGTCGTCGCTGACAACAAGCTCAACATGAAACTACAGATCAATGCCGTATCCTCCACCTGCTTCCTCATTATTCAAGTGGCTACCCCTATACATGAGATGCACCATGACGCAGGCCCTCATCACCAGCCGACTGGACTACGTCAATGCTGTCTTTGCAGGAATCGTCACACACCTCCTATAGAGACTTCAGACCATATAGAACGCCACAGCCAGAGTCATCCTTGGCCTTCCCCAATGAACACACACCACACCCCACGTCAGGCACTTTCACTGGTTCCATGGACAGCAGAGACGCCAATTCAAGCTGTTAATCCACGCACAAAAGCCTCTACACAACCAAGGACCCGCCTACATTAACCACCACCTGAACTTCCATTAACCTTTGAGAAGACTACGCTCCGTCTCCCTCTCACTTGTCCATACCCTCTGCATCTACCAAAGCAGAAGTGAAGGACTCTCTTTCTCCCACATTGCAGCAAAAACTGGGAACAGCATCCCCACTCAACTCCAAAATTCAGAATTGGCCTCAAGATCTGGCTGTTTGATCAAGCCTCCGGGGCCTGCAAGCGCCTGTATACCCTATCGGGTGATTAGCCATGCTTTATAAATCCTGACTGATTGATTGATTAACATAGCTCACAATAACTGTAACGTTAATTGTTTATAGGTTTTGGATCGTGATCACAATCCTGACAGGACTTATTGGGGTTCGTGGGGACTCCTGGGTTAGCAAGAAGCTGCAGCATACTTCTCCATTTACACCACAGCGTGTTAGTGGTCCATGCTTTCCAGTTCTTGAGGGATGGCGGTGACGGTCACCAGGAAAGCAATGGAGAGTGTTCCCCATAGTGCCATCTACATTGTGCATGGTTAGAGTTCTGTCTGATTGAAAATGATTGCCACCTTTTATTGACCGCTGTGTCCATAATGGCTGATCCAAAATGATTGTCATTGACGTCTGGGTTAATGTTCCTTCACTTCTTCACTTAAATTGGTTTCTGACAGTACATAAGCCAGCACGGTTTTCTACTCTATGCCTGGGCACGTCTGTAACTCTCACGTTGTTCAAGTTAATATCTAACTCTAAACGACATTATTAAAATAAAACTCAGCACCCTCTGGATAGATGGTCACAACCTTTGCCCAATACCACACATGAGAAATCATTGAGCATAGTGCTTGACCATGCAGAGTAGCTACAGGGCACAGAGTACTGGTCTTTGCCTCTGATATTCATGCAATATCCCCCCCCCCACAATAGCCACTGGCACCTACCCTTAGACGTGAGCTGCAGGGTTTGAGCAAAGAGTGTGACTGCTGGCCATGAGCTGCTTGATCGGTCCACTACCCAAGCACCTACTGGGAATGACTTCAGGCCAGTAGGTTCTGGGTGTAAGACGTATCCCTATGGGCACACCTTTAACCTGTAGCATGTCTGCTGTTCCCAATAATGAAGAAATTTGGTCGTGGTCTTCGCCACTCATGGCGGACATCAGGACTGTAGCCAGGAGTATTTATTTTCGGGGGGCGTGTGCACCAGTACTAACATAAACAAGGTAGGGGTTAGGGCGATGGGTTCTGGTTCTCTTACACAAAGCTGTCCACTAATCTACAATGCAATTCGCGACTCGACTTATAAAAACATTTTCTGTTCTCCTTCCTTCTCATCCTCGCTACTAAGCTACTCAATGTTGCACCATTATTTCCTCATTAAAGTTTGGCTCAACTCTATATGCCCAGATCTCTGAAGCGCTTTGAAGTGACCAGTAGGTGATATTTAAGTACTTTAGGACACCTTAATAAAAAAAAGATATCATAACATTCTGAAAAGTGCCAAGGTTGAAGTAAAAGAAACATGCAGGGTTGACTTGCTGCTGTGATCTGGAGAGAGAAGGAGGACCTGCTTGCCTGCTATGGAGTTGGACTGGACCTGCTAGGAGGAGTGACCTAATCCCAGGGAAAATCTGCTAAAGGTCCATGCTAATGGGAAGACTTTTTTAAGGGCAGCATGATAAACACAGCCTTCCCAAGGCTACATGGTGCCCCAACACCGCTAGGAGGACAGCAGAGCTTCTGGGCCATGGACCTGTTGCAATGCTGCCTTGGTCTTCTGTTCTGGCAGATTTCTATGAAATTCATATTCCATTTTTCAGAGCAGGATGGCTGAGCGCAGTGAGAGACAAGTTTTTAGGTTTTGACTGGCGATGCGTACTTCAGTACGCATGCGCCAAAAAAAACCTTTTGATGTGTGTGTGGGGTCGGGAATACGCCCCCTCCTCTTATTGGCTAGCTCCATAAATGGAGGCTAGCCATTGGGAGAGGGCTCCGTCCGTCAATCTCGGACCAGATTCGGGGGCGTTCCCGAGAATTTTTGGCTTTTGGCTACGTCAGCCAAAAGCCTCTTCTCGTCAACGCCCCCGAATCTGGTCCGGGATTGAGGGCACCCGCCTTCCCCCACGGACAATCTACAAGCGGCACTGTTCGCTTTAATGGCTTTCGCATAAGATGTGGAGTTTCCAGAAAGTATGTTTTCTGCTTCATGCAGGCTTTGTTGTAAAGACTGAGTCACTGGCGCAGTGATGAGGACGCTGCACACATCTTACAACTCTCAGCTCCGCCCTCCCCACTTCCTATAAACCCCCATGACAGGCAGAGCTCAAAATCTAGCTATAAATCAATGCTTTCGGTTCCAGGTCTGTTAAACCAACTGTTTAGAAACAGATAAGAGATGGGAGCGCTGGGAATGTCAAGGAATCCGCCCTGAGGTAAACAAATCATCCACCTTACAACACCGCATGCGCTCTGTCTGCTGGGGTAAGAGGGGGAAGGAAGGGGGGGGCTGAAAGTGCAACGAGCCCACGCGCCACACCCCAACTCTACCACAGACTGGACCGAACAGATAGATAGACAGATCAATCGATCGTTCCGTGAAATCATTAAGAAAATATACATTGTCATGGCCTGGCAAACCTCCTCAGAGACCCCCCAGGACACCGCCCCGCCCATACTATGCGATATGGCTCTAACCGACTGCACGTTCTCTCCTCCCGTGTTATGATGTACCCCAGCCTCACTTCCTCAAATACTCCCTCAAAACATCTCGCCTCCTTTACTACGGCCAGACACCCACGCTATGCCCCCCTCCCTGCTCTCCCGTACTCAGGTCAGCCTCCCCAGACCTGCAGCGGACGCACAGTGTGGTGGTGTGCCTCAGCCCGTCTCCCTGCTCTGAGGCGGTCAGGCAGGCTCACCCGACCCTCACTTGACGCCCCGGCCCCACCCCCCTCCGCGCCCTGCCTGCCGTGCAATCCCCTTTACCTGTCACCCCCCACGTCAAGGTCAGGTTGGCACAGCCTCATCCGCGTCCCGTCACCTCTCCACCGCGGCTAGGCCGGGTTCCATCGACACGCAACCACTATGCCATGGTAGGCCTGTGGCTCTACCTTCACCGCATCCCCACCGTACCTGCTGGGCCATGGTCAGACTAGCTACCTCAGACCGTCACCAACCCCCCCCCCCCTCCCTCCCCCGTGTCACGGTCAGGCTGGAATCCTCAGACCTTCACCCAACCGCACCCCCCCCCTCTCCAACGCCACGGCCAGGCTGCCATCCCCAGACCCTCAGCTCACCCCCTCCCCCACCCATCATACCCCGACCACACTGCGGAGGACTTCAAGCTGCATTCCTAGACATCCGCCCCGCTACAAGTTAACCATCACACCCAAAGACGCTCTGTCTTTCATGTGCACCCATTGATGGGCATTGTCACAGGACTGCCTTCCGTACTGCCGCCCCTCCCCCTTCGGGCAGAGGGCGAGAAGAAATGCTGCAATAATTCGTCAGGGTTGGAAATGAATCGCTGGACGCCTCCGCCAAGCCACGGCGGGCAGCACCGCGAGAGATAGCCCGGGGCGTCCCAGACTAGCCGTGCCAGCCGTGCACGCGCTTAGCTCGCAGGCACTGCCCCTGTGCCGCTGCACACTGCCGTCGCCACTGCCCTGGGATGGACCAGCTGTGCTGCCCCAGTACTGCACGGCGGCTCCGCTGGGAAGGGCTGGAACTGCCCAATGCATGTTGGAGTGTGGTGCTACTGTCCTATTACGTGTAGTAACTCTGTTCAGAAGGGGTGGTACTGGTAACAGCCATTCAGCGATCCGGCGCCTGGAAGAGCTGCTATTGTGTAGTAAAGCGTTAAAAAGAGTCCACTTAATGTACGAGCATGAGGCAGAGCGTCGCTAGGACCGGCTACTGCACAGCAGGTTTACTGTCAGCAGCTGGTACTGTCCCTCAAATGAACTGCAGTGGTTTTGCGAAATATCGGCACTGTCCCACCAATGGACAGGTTTGACAGTATTGACAGCATTAATAATATGCGTTGGAAGGCAGCGCTCGGACAATTCCCCGATGGAGGCAATAAAAAGCTCGCCGCCGATATTTCAAATAATCGAAGCACGGCAGGGGCAAACGAAACGTAGATGTCTCCGAACAAACACACAATCGATAATGTGGCATACGGTAAAATAAAAATGTATAAAGGTGTTTTTTTATTTGAGCATTTATTTTCTGAAATTCTGCAAAAACTCGTGGCCACAGCTCTCGAGAAGGATCTGAGTTTGGGGTAGGGTTTTAAAAACATTTGTAGTTTTGCGTGCTCCGACATTAGTATTTGTAAGGAGATGAGATTTTTTTTAGGTGGTGATGTTTGTAAATCAGCAGCACATTTACGTCCTCGATAAAAGGGATGCGTAAAATACAACGCAGTCACGGCTGCTTCGCAGAGCTTTACTCATCCTTCTGTGCACTCCTGCCAGCTGCGCAGAATGTACTTGCACACAATATGTAAGTAAATACTCTTTAAAACATAAAGTCCCACACACCTTGTGGAGTGGTACATTTTTACCTGTGCGTTTTCTGTGTGTGTGAGCAAGTGTGGCACAGAGTGTGTTTTTTTTTGTCTTTGTTTTGTGTTTGCGCGTGTGCTTCTTTCTGTGCTTGTGTTTTTATGCGTGCTTGTCTGAGCATATATACGCCTGTGTGTGTGATACTTTCTCTGTATGTGTGCTTCTGTGTGTGTTTCTGTCTGTGTGATTATCTGTATGTGCGTAATCGTGATTTTGCTTTTTTTTGTGGGTGCAGTTTTTGTGTTTCAGTGTTTGCGGTTTCGTGTGTGTGTTTCTGTGTGTACAAGCTTGTGCATTACAATTTACAATGTATGTTTTTGTCTGTGTGCGCGTAGGTGTGTGTACTTCTATGTGTGCCTGTGTTTCTGTGAGTGTGTATAGGTACTTCTGTGTGTGATTCTCTGTATGTGTGCATCTGTGTATGTGCGTGATTGTGATTATGTGGGTGTGTGTTTCCGTGAGTGATTCTATGTGTAT
The DNA here is from genome assembly GCF_964263255.1 of Lissotriton vulgaris. Taxonomy (NCBI): domain Eukaryota; kingdom Metazoa; phylum Chordata; class Amphibia; order Caudata; family Salamandridae; genus Lissotriton; species Lissotriton vulgaris. The sequence goes on along the minus strand of NC_141700.1, from coordinate 676,481,953 downwards.
GTTTTAGTGTGCCCGATTCCGTGTGTGTGTGTGTTTCAACGCATCCTCAACGGTTTGTAAGCGCCACATGAATACAATTTGTGTTATTAGGTGTGCTTGATTCCGAATGTGTGCGTTTCTATGTGTGCTTGTCTGTGTGTGAGGATCTGTGTGCTTCTGTTTGTGGCTTCCGTGCGCGTGCATTTCTGGATGTGTGCGCACGCACGTGCAGATGACTGGGGCAGGAGAGCTTGTATCACCCCTGTTTCTAAACAGATGACCATTGTGCCTTTAAGCAGCGCCATTAGCCCGCGTGCTAATCTAACCGGCGTGTGTCCGGATAGATAGCCACTGATTGGCTGCGGGCTGATTGTCATTGTTTTTTTTAAAAAATGGAAGTCACACGGGGCCTCTGAGGTGCCCCAAAAGTTTCCATTGATGGATGTGCTTTTGGCCCGGGTTGGTCATTAAGTATGGGAAACATTTTGAGGAGAAGTAGGTGGTTATGAAAGTCAGGGGTGTAAAATGGCATTGCACCCTCAACCCCCCCCCCCCCCCACACACACACCTCTCCCTTCTCTAATATGGGAGTCTGCCTCTATATTAGAGTGTGTAAAACTACATCTCTTCATGTTGCTCCTGTACCCCAAAACAGCCCCCCCCCCTTTGGAGGGAGAGGGTGTAAATGCAGGGTGTGTAAAATGGCACCTCTTCATGTTGCCCTCTGTGCCCCAGGATGCCCCCCCCCCCCCCCCTCCGTATGATGACACCTGCCTCACCTTGCAGGGAGAGGGTGTAAATGCAGGGTGTGTAAAATGGCATCTCTTTATGTTGCGCTCTGTGCCACACGACGAGCCCCCCCTCCTCTTTGCAGGGAGAGAGTGTAAGTGCAGAGGGTGGTAGCTCAGCCTTGGTGTTGGAGGTCCATGCCGTCAGGGGACACCCCCTGCTCATCCTTGTATTGTTTTTCTGAAACCGATCCCCCCCTCCCCTGCACAGCTAGACATCTGCCCCTCTGACAGCGAGAGCCCCCCCCCTGCACAGCTGGATATCTGCCCCTCTGACAGCGAGAGCCCCCCCTGCACAGCTGGACATCTGTCCCTCTGACAGCGAGAGCCCCCCCTTGCACAGCTGGACATCTGGCCCTCTGACAGGAGAGCCCCCCCTTGCACAGCTGGACATCTGCTCCTCTGACAGGAGAGCCCCCCCCTTGCACAGCTGGACATCCGCCCCTCTGACAGGAGAGCCCTCACCCCTGGATGACCCTGAATGTTACACCCAAAGATGACGGTGTGCCGGCTAGGGACACTGCAGAGCCACCCGAGCAGTGCAGAGTCCACGTCACTGCACACAGACCCACCAGGGCACTGCACACAGACCCACCCCTCCCCTGTGGCTGCTGCCGGCTCGCCACATCTACCCGACTCTCCGCGGTCTCCAGCCTTACCCATGCCTGCTCAGTGCTGCTGCCTCCCTGCTGGCCCACTTCTTAGCCCGTCTGCCCATTCCTGCCACCCCATTATGCTTCCAGCGTTACCTCTCTGCACGCATTCCTGTCTCCGCCGGCCTCCCAGGTCTTTGACAGCTCGGACTCTGGCATGCTTTTGTGCTCCATCAACTCCCCTGCCTACTCGGTGCCCTCCTTTGTCAGTCATTTGCATTATTGTTGACCTCAGGCGGTGGAGCCTGTTTGGTCTCCAGATTTGCCCCAGCTTATTATGTATGATTGTGAATCTAAAGTTCCTTGGTTATCATTCGGCATTCACTACGCACACCTTTTTACTAGTCCATTGCTGCTAATTGTTTTCTGAGATGTCCTCACAAGCTTAGAATAGATGCTCTCTCTCTCTTTTGCCGCTGCGTTTGTAGTTGTGGGTGTTTTTTAAGGTGCCTGGCTTGTAGGTTTCCAGGTTCAAGTTTCAGGCGTTGGAGCCTTGAGGGTGGGTATTTTCCTTTTCTGATGTGAAAACACCTGTGCGAGTTCCCGAGGCTGTTAAGAAATGACACATCTGCCTATTGATACATTTTCAAAAGGCTTGCGGCCATAGAAAGAAAACCTCTAAATCCTGTTGAAAATATCCCCATTTTCCATACGTTGTTAGCCTGTGGAATATTTTTCCATATGCATGTAGTAGACTTTTGTTTGCAGAAATGATCTGTTTTCCGTATAAGGCCAGCAGCCTCTTAAAAAATGTTCCTGTTCCCCAAAGGCAACCAGCTTTTTCGTACTTTTTGGAAGCGTCCCATGTGGGTGGTCGGTAAAGAAATATGTATTTTCTTATGATGCCAGTGAAGATTTGAGGACCTCCTCGTCCTCCCATAGGCCACTGACCAGTGTCCCTGGTATAAGAGGCTGGCCTGCAGAGGAATGCTCTGTTTTTCACTCCAGGAAATTTGTACTCAGAAACATTTCCCAGGGGCCAAACAAGTATGGTCTGTGGTGTGACCAAGGATTGCATTAATACCAGCGGTGTGGGAATGAGTAAAGTAGGAGATGTAACGTGGGCGTGGGGAGAGCAATCATGTATGTGGTGTGGACTGTATGAGTCGTGGTGTTCTTGTGAGGGTTTCATTCTGTACTAAGTGGATGCCCTAGTGTCTAGAAGAGACGTATATTTGACAATACTGTGTTATGCTGTACCTGACTTGGAGTACCTCTACTGCACCCTGGAGTATGCCTTCTCTGCTTGCTATTGCTACATTTGGTGAGTCAAGTGTACGAACGAGGTAACTTGATTATTGAATTAGAACTTGAAACCAAATTTTAGGCCTCACAATCTCCCCATGCCTTTAGTCCATTGCTTCCCAAACTTTCTAGAGCTATGACTCACTTTTTAGAAGGACAACATTTCATGGCCCACCTAGGTTTAATGGACATGAGGTAGGGTGTTTTTTAATGTAACTAAAGCATTGTGTGGCAGCGCACTTTCATTTACAGCCAACATATTTCCCATTAAAATGGCACTAAATGTGTGCAGATGCTCAGCTTTATTGAGTAAACTAAATAGCACTCAAGTGATAATGTGCAGAAATCTGGTTACTGTGCATAGTTATCATTTTGGCATCACCAAGTGTCTTGATTTTGTTTTGATAGTTTTAAAACCTGTGCTCTCATCACACTTCACAATTACAAAAAAGGTGCTTCATTTTTGCTTTACTAACTGCTGAATGCATAGTTGGCATTTAGAGGTATTTACATTTTATTGTGTGTTACAAAAAATGGGATCTTTTACTTTCACTTTCACGCACTATGTGCAAGATTGCTACATAATTCACATTCCATTTCTTTCTCTTTTTGTCACCTTGAGCAAAGCTGACTTGACAGCAGCCTGGGGTCAGGCAAGGGGAGGAAATTCCTGTGAGCTGAGTTTTATGAATGAACCTTGGTTTCCATGACGCTGGCTAGGTGTGGCTATTGGGGTAATAGTGTACTTTATTGTAGGACAGATGAGAGTCATGGCACCTTCTTTGCGCATCTGGAACTCGCTCCCCATTCAAGGGAAGCATCTGGTTTCCGGTGGGAGACGTGTACTTTCACGCTTTATACGTTTAGATGGCCTGATCCAGAATTCACGTTTTGACACTTATTGTACAGCGTATTAAAAGTACGATTTATGGAGCTTCCATTCGACTGCTCTGAAGAACGACAACAGTCGCAGGAAAGCAGGCACAACTGCTCTGACTACGGGCGAAAAGGGCGGTCTATGGGCGGGGCACTTTTCAAATAAAGCCCATTGTAAAAAAGTTAACTTCTGTTTTGTGTAAAGCTGATACAGGCTGGTAATGTCTAGCTTTTGGTATCAATTCTAATCCTAGCTTTGATGTCACAAAAGCCCTTTAAGCAAACACACCCGTTCCCTTCAATAAAAGAAAATACTCTCAATTTTTTGGGAAAATCGTAAATTCACCGATTGAAGAGACCGATAGGTGTATGGACCCCATGACCCCACGGCATCAATGTGTGGCACTTTTTTACAAGCAATACAACATCGCCACTTTAATAGATATGCCAGGAAGCATAAATAGTAGTGATTCCCCAAAATTTCCTAAAGGGAGGTATTAAAGTGCTGGGCCTAAATGGGGTCCCTATTGACTTATTCAAAGACAATAGATTGGTGAGCCCCACTATTATTCAACATATGGAGGAGTGCAGAATACACTGACCCCCTGCTTCTTGGTCTAACTCAGTCATTGCCCTATTTTCATGTTGATCCCCAGTGTGTGTGGGGGGTCTCGCAGTGTGTGTGGGGGGGGGCTCGCAGTGTGTGGGGCTCGCAGTGTGTGGGGGGGCTCGCAGTGTGTGGGGGGGGCTCTGTGTGGTTGTGTGTGGGGGGCTCTGTGTGGGTGTGTGTGGGGGGGCTCTGTGAGGGGGGCTCTGTGTGGCTGTGTGTGTGTGGGGCTCTGTGTGTGTGTGGGGGGGGCTCTGTGTGGGTGTATGCCAGGAAGCATAAATAGTAGTGATCCCCCAAAATTACCCTAAAGGGAGGTAACAAAGTGCTGGGCCTAAATGGGGTCCCTATTGACTTATTCAAAGACAATAGATTGGTGATCCCCACTATTATTCAACGTATTGAGGAGTGCAGAATACACTGACCCCCTGCTTCTTGGTCTAACTCAGTCATTGCCCTATTTTCATGTTGATCCCCAGTGTGTGTGGGGGGTCTCGCAGTGTGTGGGGGGGGGCTCGCAGTGTGTGGGGCTCGCAGTGTGTGGGGAGGGCTTGCAGTGTGTGGGGGGGCTCTGTGTGAGGGGGGCTCTGTGTGGCTGTGTGTGTGTGAGGCTCTGTGTGTGTGTGGGGGGCTCTGTGTGGGTGTGTGTGTGGGGGGGCTATGTGTGTGTGTGTGTGGGGGGGCTCTCTGTGGGTGTTTGTGTGTGGCATTTGCGAGAGATTAAGCTATTGGCATTGTAAATGACAATGCCATTTATTTATGTTAGAAAAAAACATAAATAAAAAATGTCAAGAGCAATGCCAATAGCTCTAACTTTAACAAAGGCAAAACCATTGCATTGTAAATGCTTGTTTTTATATTCCAGGGCAAGATTGTAGGCAGCCAAGCAATTTAATAGACACAGATGGCAATGTGCTTAAAAGTTTAATTAAATTATCAATTGTCTGTGTTGAAATGCCGATGAGCTTTGTCAGTGAAGACCTGTGTGCACCTCAGTTGATGCAAAATTGGTGTCCTACTTTTATGTTTGTGGAATGTCCTGTTTTTTGTTTTTCAAAGTCTTGTTAGCCTAGGGTGAGGTAAAATGTTCTGGTCTTGCAAAGGCTGCATTAAGGGTGGGCTTCACCTTGGGGGTGCCCAGGAGTGGACACCTCACAGGGAAAGCCAGGATGGGTTCCACAGCGGTATTCGTACAAGCGCCTTGAGACCCTTGCGGGTGAGTAGTGCGCTATACAAGTATCAATTTACAATTTACAACAAATATTATTTGGTTAAATCAAGGAGGGACTGGTTTACAGTGAAAGCTGGATGTCTCCAAACGTTCACCTGAATGGGACAGGCCAATATGCAGGGCCCTGGGTTGAGCGAAAGGTACTGCTCTCTCCACCTGCGGGGATTTGGGACGGGGAATGATGTCGATGCTATGATGATCACTGTAGTGGTACCACATGCACTCGCCTTGCACCTAAACAGGTGCCTGCCGAAAAGCACTGAGAAGGGATGCGGCCATCACCAGAGAAGTTGATTGCAGGAGAACGTGGACCTCATTTAGGGGTCGTCAGGGGTCGCAGCTGCGACCCCCTGACTGACTTGCCCCTTTTGACCCCTGGCCTCAGAGGTTGGCAAAATCAGTGCTAGAAATAGAAGGGCAGCTCTTCCTTCTGGACATCAGTTGCGGCTCCACTTTCCTTGTTTTCTGACAATTGTTTAGTACAATAACATTAAATAATACTTTATAATTCACTATTACTGTAATAAAAAATGGATTACAGTTAGCTGGAATATGACCCTTCCTGCCAGCTACAGTAAGTAAAAATTGCTTTTAAAAAATATATTGTGTGCGTGCTTGCGTGTGAGAGCATGTTTAAATGAGAGAGAATGTGTGTATGTATGAATGTGTGTATGCATGCATGCATGTGTGAATGAAAGTAAAGGTTAAGTGGCATGTGATGTCACATCCGATACACCTGGCATTTTGGTGAATTGAAGTTCATGCAAGATAATGGTGCGGGAGGAGTTATGAGAATCATCAAGGCCTAGCAAAGAGGCCCGCGGGGCTGCTTAACCCTTTGCGTGTCACGGTGGGCGTGTGCGGAGGACGGCCAGGCCGTCCTGACCACGCCCAGTCATAAATCACCCGCACTGTGGTGGAATTCCAGCCGCGGTCAACGGGTTAAGCTGAAGTGGCTGCAGCTGTGAAGTCCTGCAGCTCTCCCCTCAGGAAGGGGAATATTGAGGCTTCCTTGTTATTAGCCTACTGACACTTCCTTGATTTCAAAGTGCACAAAGCTTTGAGGGACCACCAATATAGGGATTGTGGGCAGGACCAGACGGGCCAAAATGTGCATCGGGCATTTCCTCTGGAGGCTGGAAGGGTGGGTTCCGGTTTTGCAGTATGCGGGATGGTTTTGATACTGGGGGCCGGTTTTGCAGCGGTGCTGCAATAATGGCCCCCAGTAACAAAAGCAACAAGCAAGCATTTCCAGCCTCTTGGGATCAGCCAGGGGCCGATCCGAGAAAACTACAGGGCTGCTCTGGAAGCCAAGTCAGGTGTGGGCACCTGCACGAGGGCACATGGGGAGAGGGACATGTATCCTTCCCATGAGGCACCTTTGGGTGGAATGGTCCATCAACAAAGGACCTCCTTGGCCACCCAAGCTCCACCCCCTGGGGCAAGGAGAGAAACGGGGAGAAGACAAACAACTTGAGCCACAGCCTTGAGAAGCGGGCCAGAACAGACAATGGGACCAAAGCTGTTTATTGTCCAACAGCAGATGCAGACGGGCAAGGCAAACAAGAGGGTGAGCACACAACCTCAGTACCCTTCAGGATGGACCTGAGACTCAAGCAAGGAGGGGATGATAGTTCATTGGCTGCATGCTGGCAGTGCAAGAAAGTGCAGGCAGCAGAAGGCTATCAGGTAATGCAGGGAGTAGCCCTAATCAAATAGCAGAGTATGGGGGTCACACCAGACCCAGCCAAAAGCAGCAGACTCTTCCCGGCCCACAGAAGGTCCAGAATTACGGTAAGAAGGGACAGGTTCCAGAGCAAGCACCCTCCAAGTGCTGAGTGAAGATAACCAACAGGGACTGTGTTGCATGACAGAGGGAGCACAAAAGCACATTATCTGCAGAGATAGCACTGTCCAGCCATCTCTCTAGCCCCGGCGCACAATTAGGCCACCAAGCGCCACGCACACACCTTTGAACTATAGTGTACAGGTCTCTGCATTAGTATAGCATAGCTTTTGAAATGGAAGGGTACCCTTTCAGCTCAAAATATTATGTTTGCTCTAACATTAAAACTTTTCCAAATTTGGATCTGTGCCGCACAGAGGGATAAGTTACAAGAAATAAAAGCTGTGAGGGGCGGAATTGATTAAAATGGTGAAAAAGGCCTTGTGAAACAGTAAGGGGAACATAGGAAAAGATGATGGTAATGGGGATACAGTTGTTGCCCAGGAGAGTGTGGAGAGGTGCGATAAAACCGACAGCAATCAACAGGGCAAGGATGGAGGTGACCAGAGAGGTGTCAGGAATTTGTAAGAGCCTGGAGATAGAAGTAGTGAGGCATTAGGACATAGTCAATGAGTGCCCGCAGGTATTTAGACATTATGGAGTCTATGTATCTTTGCTGGGGTTCATAGACTTTATTTGGAAAATGTGACACAAGTGCTAAGAAGATGGTGGATGGGCAGGTCAAGCTACCCATTGGTGGAGGGGTGGACAGAACTAACACCAGAATAGAGGATTTATTTTGGTGGTCGAATGAAGAGCTCTAAGACCAGATTTGAGGGTTTCAGGAAACAGGACCAAGGAAAGTAATGAGAGAAATGGGGGAATGAGAGGAAGGGAGGCTTGGTCCAGGAACGAGCCGGCCGGTTTGGCAGGATGAAACATTAGAAGCAAGAGAAAGGTCAGAAGAACCCAAGAAAGATATCAAACAGTAGTTTTCAAGTTAAAGATATCATGAAAATTGTTAAAGGGCGAGGGGATAGTTACTATAGTTGTGAGGGCATACTAGTATGTACGGCTGAAGCTTGGTGTTAGGTGCGCGGAGCTTGCTCTTGAATAAAGCGGCCTTTGGACAACACCAAGGTGTTTGTAATGATTCCCTCCCATGTATTTATCTTATTTATTTCATACCACCCTTATTGTTATTTCTAGAAGTGTGGAAATTTCTCTCCGAAGGTTCAGTGCCTGGAATTTGGTTCAATCATAGGAACTCATGTTTCCAAACAAATTCCTGCATGTTTTCCTCATGTTTTGGCTCAATTTCCCTGTAAATATTTTGTTATGCGGCGCTTGCACGAATTTACCTGGGTGTAATATCAGAAGTACAGTGCTCCTGCACAACTTGTAATTTCTCATATTGTTGGTAATTTGTGTAATGAGCAGAATCTGAAATTTCAAGTCGATCATAGTCAAGAGGATCCAAGTTCCTGATGAAGGAGTAATAAAATCGATAGTGTGCCCACCTCGAAGTGCAGCCATTGCTAAATGGAGTACTCTGTTATTTGAGGTAGAAAGGGAAACAGACTATAAAAATCATGAAATCGTATAATCGCCTGAACTGAGCAATGTCACTGTGTACAGTCACACAAGTGAGACATAAAGTCAGCAACCAACAAGAGTTTACCACAATAAAGACAGCACTTCCCAATGATGTTGAGTTCCACTACACCTTGAAGACCTCTTCCAGGCGCACTTCATCAGAAAGGACTCTCAAGAAGGGGTTAATATGGGTTAATAAGACATGCTCTGTTCACTTACACTGCTCGCTCATCCCTGCATGGGAAGCAATGGAACACCCATGGGATGCTCCCTTGATACAAAGTTGTGCAAAGTTGTGCAAAGTAGAACAAAGCGCGACTTTGCATCACTTTATGGCTACTTTCCAATGGAAATCAGGATTTGCGCTGGAAAGTGAATCCCAAAACAGCACTTTGCGCTGGTTAAGTGACGCAAACCTGTTGCACGGTGTTAGTAAATCTGCCCCAAAGAGTCTTCCCTGTACCCAGCCCCCACAGTGATTGTGTACTGATTTTCAACAACCAACAAACCAACTGGTGTTAATGCACCTGCATACTTGTACGCCTATCCCTCCTTTTCTCTTCTTGCTCCCCTTCACATCCGCTGCACTCTATTGTCTACCCCACTTCCTTTGGTGTCTCTTCACATCTTTTTCCCTTCTGGTTGTGGCTTCCCTCACTCATTATCCTTCTTTCTTTTCACTCTGTTCTCCTTCTCTCTCATTTTTGTTGTTCCTCGTATCTGTTTCATACATTGTAGCTCTCCCACTTAGATGACATGCTCATAGTTTCAGGTTCTCAAAGTTTTTGGGAGTATATATACTACATTTTAATATAACATGGCTGAACATCAAAACGAGCTGCTTTGCATCAAAAGGAGAGAGAAAAACAGCACCATATCTTCTACAATACTGTTTTGTTTTTCTGTCCTCGGGTGCTGGAACACTTTAGGCTGTCTTGGCGAGTACACACAACCTTACTTGTACCACAAGGTAACGGTCTTCATTCAAGTATCAGTTTTGTGCTGGAAACACACACTTCCAGTAAAAAAAAAACATTCTTTAGCATAGTTTCATACTTTTCCCACATTGTATGCGTGTTCTACGGTGTAGCACACATGCCAAGGTGGAAAGGTGTGCAGACGTTTTTAAACTTACTCTATTGTTACGCTTGCCTCAAGAAGATGTCATTTTTGGCGCAAGTACTTCCCTTCAAATGGTAGTCGATAAGGGTTTGCATCAAAGCCCCTGGGTGGTTGCATTAGAACGTCCATGCACCACTCATTGGATGCCCCGCGGCGCAAAGTAGAACATTGTTTTATTTTATGCACACTTCCTTTGCAATCCGGATTTGCATTGGAAAGTAAATCCCAACACAATAGTTTGCTAAGGATTTGCTTCAGTTTTGGGATGCAAACTTGGCACAAAGTATAATTAAATTTCCACCGTGATATCTTTGAAACACAGATTTTCTTTTTCACAAGACTTTAACTAATATGTTTTTTATTAGCGGTTTTTTTTATATATAGAACTTCTTACTGCACTCCTACATAAATAGGTGTTATTATTAGCATATGTAATGATATACATTTGCCAACCTCAGAGGGATTGAAGGCTGAGCTGGGTGAGGCAGATTCAAACTTGTGACCTGCAGATTACAGAATGTATCAGTGGCCAGCATTTAGCTCAACCCATTGTGCCATCTCCATTCATCATTTAGTTAAATGCTTTCCACTGATAACTTTAAATTGTAATAAGGCCACCTTAGCCTTCCATCCTTCTGATGTCGGCAAATTGAACACCATTGCATTGGATAATAGTTCTTAAAAGTGTGGCATAAATCGCAGCAGTAAAGCAAGTTATTACCCATGGTGCTACTTGTGTACATAGGGTGCTGCTGAGTGCACATAAAATTAGGGCTGTGCACTCAAATGCATTATAAATGACTACACACTGAAATATACCCAGTGGTTGAAACTAAATCTATACAAACGCACATATTGAATGGCCCCTGCTCCACGACACAGGAAAAGTATTTGTTTTTGCATACAGGAAAGCTCCCTCCTGTGGCAGGTGAAGAAATCCTGGCAGAAAGGCTGCCTGTATTAACAACGATGCTAGTGAGAACTTTCTTTTTGTTTAGTGTTTCATTCTGCCCATCTGCCATTTCCAAGTTCAGTTTCCCACCATTTTAAACAGCTAGTGCTACTCTTTCCACAATCAATGATACTCACTTTACCAACTTCAGAAGGATGGAAGGCAGCTTTGCTGGGATTCAACCCAGTGACTATAAGATGGGCCCATCTTCGAGCAGCATCTTCTGTGAGCAAACTTTCAACTCGCTCAGCTATCCTTCGGATGAAATGAGGGGTGAAGAAATGTAAAGATGAAGCATGGTAGTGTGTGGCAAAAATGTGAAGCAGTAATGCTAAAGGTGACAATCACATACCGAAGGCTTAGCATTCACGAGCTGAACCTGGCATTTTCATCACATACATGTGCACTGCTAGATTAATGGATCAGAACATGGGCCTTGCTTTTCACCTAACACAGTTACTGGGAATGGGTAGGGCACTCGCACACAGGTTCCTGTGCAAGTCCATGGTTATTCGGTAGTAACCAAACACGGATGACAGGACGCCAGGCCACCAGTGGGAACACAAGGTAGCTTTGGTACTAGCTGTTTGGCTGGTGCATGTTTGGGCTCTATATGTTTGGAGTGACTCCTTTTATTCATGCTATTCCTGCTCTTAGGAGTGACCCCTGATGTTTCACCCTGTGTTATCTCAGCAGTATCCAGGGATCTGAATTGGGTCCAGTGTCACTGCGTCTTTATCTATTGCCCATATGCAGCCCACTTTTGTAAAGAGAGTAACTGGGCTATTCAAATACAGTTCACCAGTGTTGTGACCATGGGACACCAAAGGTAAATATTGGGGTAAACTGAACCACGAGGATGCTTGCTAGTAACCTGTGGACCACAATGAACTGAAGTCCAGCGGCATTTTAAGGGCGCAATTGTTTTCTACGTTTTTCAAGGGGAATGATGGAAAAAGTGGGTCACCCCTCTCTACTGAGTCTAAAAGATGACTGGGGGTTTAAAGTTTGCCTTCCTTCTATTCCCTCTGAGGCTGAAGAAGGGTTGAAACAGATACCATTCAATGCACATGATGGGTGAGTGGGATTGTCCTAGTAAGTCTGGGATGCCAGGTCCCCCTACCTCACCCCATCCCTGTTTGGATGCAGGCCTGTTTTCCTTCTTGATTCTTGATACTGACCATGCTTGTAGGACCGGCTTAACCTCCTAAGACCTTGTGAGGTTTCCCTCTTCCCCATCCCGGTGATAGTCACCCCAACAATCATGCCCGGTCCACAGCAAAAGCTTTCCACCCATCGATTTCTTGTTTTAGTAAGTGCTCTTACCTTTCAGGCACGACACCTCCAGACCCATGGTCTCATCCTTCTGACATTAGGGAACTTTGCTATCCAGGAAGACCATCCGAAGCTCCTGTCAGCAGCCCGGGTTCACCCTGCAAAAGTAGCAGATCGTACAGATTCACAGCGAAGTAGACATGACTTCCGCGCCACAGCCCGAAGGTGCCACCTTCCAAACATACGTCACACTGGCCCTGCGCGCGGCGCAGCACAGGAAGTGGTTGGTGGTCGCGAGATCACAGCAGTCTACCAACCAAGCACCGTTCTAAAGACGCTGCTCTGCCCACTGCGTGTTCCATGCCGTGCACACACGCCCCTACGCCCAACTCAATTGCAAATTGGAACAACAAACAATTATTTATCCTGGGCTGTTCGCTCTAACTCGTTTTCATATATATTTTTTTTTTAATGAAGTGATATCAAACACATGCACGGCTCAAAATCTCAGGAATGAAGCCATAAATGTTACATACTATGTTTTTCCAATAACACATGAAGATGTGCAAAACCAAAACACAAATATGTTATGAGTGTTGCAATTCACTGCTGTAAATCACCGAAGATATATTTTGGCCAGCGCCTGTTCTTATACTCTGCACCATTCCTGTGCTTATGCACTGCAAAGCTTTACATAAATACATGGCGGACAGGGTCGGACTGGGACAGAAAATAGGCCCATGGAAGCAAAATAAACCCCCCCTTCCTCTGTGAAATAAATAACTAAAAAAGTGGCCCATGTTTAGAAATTGTGGCAGTTTGGAACTTGAAAATACATGCCGCATATGTGTTTTGAAAGGTAGGCTGCATGGATTTGAGCTTGCTGCAGGCAATGTTTGTTTTCATACCAGGGAAATCAACAGTAAAAACCGGCCCAACAGACCATAGAAAAGTCCCACAAACAGCGAAGAAACCAGCCCACTTACCGACCTGTCAGACCAGCCCTTCAGTCCTTCCCTGATTGCCCTATACACCAGTACGACTGTGATGAAACATGTGGGGTAGCCACTGACTCGTCAACCCAAAAAGCACTATAAGCCTTGTAAGGAGTATGGGAGGCGCTATATTAATAGACGTACAGTGCAATCCCATTCTGGAGGCAAGAGTGCCCCTGTTAGGGTAGGGGGAGGGAGCAAAGCCTGGAAGTGATGGGTTTGTTAATGTCAATGAGGGATACTCAGTTTTAGAAGTTGATACGCCCTTTATTAACTCTGACACTGCCCCTTGTAGGAGCTGGTAGGATCAGGGAGTATTTTCAAAAACAAAGAGAGGAGTATCCCCAGGACACAGGGTCCTAGTGATTACAAAGGCGGGAAAATGGATGCAGATAAAGAAAGAAATCTTTTCTTTATAAAAACCCCTCACTCACCAACCTGGTTGGTGACATGCTTCATCATCGGGGTCCACCTGAGTGACCGAGTGTCACTCAGGTGTGCTGCAACACTTGTAACTGCAGCAGAGCTGGGGGGTTTTGTGAGATGTGACATGAGTGATTTAGTGATTTAAAAAAAAAAATGTAAGTGCTCGGTGAATATGGACCATATTCACCTAGCACTGATACTTTCTGGACACATTACGCCAGCACAAGTATCCTATTCATATCTTTTAACTGTGTCACATGACTGAAATAAATTAAAGAAGAGTACATGTTGAACACCTTTTAAAAAAATCACAAAATCACTCCTGTCACATCTCACAAAAAAACCCATCTCTGCTGCAGTTGCAAGCGTTGCAGCACACCTGAGTGACACTTGGTCACTCAGGTGGACCCCGATGATGAAGCATGTCACCGACCAGGTTGGTGAGTGAGGGGTTTCTATAAAGAAAAGATTTCTTTCTTTATCTGCATCCATTTTCCCGCCTTTGTAATCACTAGGACCCTGTGTCCTGGGGATACTCCTCTCTTTGTTTTTGAAAATATAGCCCTAGGGGATAAGGAGTATTACCCTACTTTGAATACCCTCCCTCTCCCTTTGTTTCTTAGAAGGATCTGGGAGTACACAGACATTTTAAAGTCTTGATTACTTTCAGTAGTTTCTATCCTATTCTCTTCCTGCAGCAGTAACAGGAGGCAGTTGAGGGGCTAGCGGTGGAACAGCGGTTCAATCCTGTGATGTTGGTGTGGGTCAAAAGGTGCACGAGATCGCTTTTCTCACTCCGGGAGTTTTGATTGACGTCCATAGGTGGGTTCTGAGTGCATGGCGGTGAATGGAGAGCAGGACTTGCAATGAAGTTGAAAATAACAGTGAGGGAACCGGAACACTAGTATCTGAATATCTACAAGAGTCCGTGAGGCGATTCCTGACCACCATCGACTGCCTGCGACGTATCGAGGTTCTCGCAATCTCTGGAGAAGATAAGCATCCTGAGGGCGGTCAATGGAAGGATGGCTCTGCTTTGCTGTACTCCAAACTCGCGACTTTCAGATCACTGCAGATGTCAGTAACAAGTACTAACTCACTCACTCATTGTGTCAGCAACTATATGATATATGGTACTCTGTGTTATGTTACATGCTTTTATAAACACACCCCACATCTAGTGGAAGCCAAGCACGCTTTGCGTGGGGCCTTCCAGCCTATGTTCTTGTTGGAAAAGCAGGTTGGTCTTGAGTTGCTTGCTCAAATCTGAGTGGCTGAGTGTCTCTACAACAATTTGGGGACCTTGTTCTGGGTAACTGTAGCCAGGCGCTCACTGGATTGCCCCTCTGTGAAAATTATTATAAAATCAAACTATTTTGAAGTTGCCTCAGTGCTGGGGAACAGCGGTGTTTTGAGCTCCACCAGCTTATGCAGCTCACGGTGCGTTTCGAGTCATACCTCAGAGTGGACAGTAATGTGGCAGTAGCGTGGGAAAGCCCAGTTCCTGCCTCACCAATGCAATGGTGGCTTGAACGTCTGTCTGATGGTTTGTATTGTATTGTACTGTAAGGGGAACTTGTAAAGCGCACTGACACCATGGGTTTCCTGGCGCTGGTTGGATGCAGAGGGACCAGAGGGACTTAGCTGGATTGAGGGAAAAGCCATGTTTTTAGTGATTTACGGAAAAGAATGAGAGAATTGGAGGTTTTGAGAGAGAGGGGAAAGGAGTTCCAAAGTTTAGGGGCCAGGAATGCAAATCTCCGGCCTCCAGATCTGCAGAGTTTGATAGGGGGGGTGGACAGGAAGTGAAGGTGAGAAGATCTCAGGTTACGTGATGGGCAGTAGAGCCTGATAAGGGATTTCAGAAAGACGGGACAGGAGCCAGATAAAGATTTAAAGGTGAGGCAGCCGATCTTAAAGGCTGCCCTCGAGATGACAGGGAGCCAATGCAATTTAGAGAGAAGGGGTTTGGCGGATTGCCATTTCGGAATCCCAAGGGCCAGTCTCGCCGCTTGATTTTGAACAGATTGTAGTCTGGAGAGAGATGTTTTAGGCAGACCGTGGTAAATAGAGTTCGAAAAATCCAAGCGGGAGAGGACGAGGGCCATGATAACTTGCAGAAGGGCTTCAGGAGTGAGGAGATAGGCCACCTTCCTGATCCTGCGCAGCTGGAACATGCAGGAGGAGACCACCGTCCCCACTTGGGGCCCGAGAGAAAGGCCGGAGTCAATAGTGACCCCGAGACTCTTTACGGAGGCCACGGGGGTGGGGGGGAGGCCAAGTTCTGCCGGCCAAAAGTGCGGACCCCAGTGGGTAGAGCTCCTGCCAGGAAGAAGGAGCTTTGTCTTTCCGGGGTTCAATTTGAGCTGATTTTGACACATCCACTGGAGGATGTGGGACATAGCTGCCTGGAAATTAGGAATAGCAGAGGGGGAATTAAGAGGAAAGATGAGTTGCAGGTCGTCCGCGTAGTTAAAAACGGTGACGTCCCACTGCCTCAGAGAAAAAAGAAGGGGACGAAGATAGAGGTTAAAGAGAAGAGGGGATAAGGAGGAGCCCTGGGGGACCCCGCAGGGCGAGTGCTCCCTAGGAGCTCTGAAAGTGCCCAGGCTGAGGGTCTGGGACCTCCCGGTCAGGAAGGATTTGACCCATGCCAGCGCCAGGCCCTGGATGCCAGCCTGCTCGACACGGTGGAGGAGGATGTTGTGGTCCACCGTGTCGAAAGCGGCTGACAGATCTAATAATACCAAGGCCTGGGGGGTACCCTTGTCAGCGCCGTCTCTCAAGGCATCCAGCACGGCCAAGATCACAGTCTCCGTAGAGTGGCCGGGTCTGAAGCCGGCCTGGTTGGCCTCGAGAAAGTTGGAGCTCTCGATGAACTGAGAGAGACAGGCGGTGGCGTGGGCTTCCAGGATTTTGGAGAAGAAGGGCAAGAGGGAGATGGGGCGGTAGTTCGCCGGAACGGCGGGATCAGCACCAGGCTTCTTCAGTAGAGGGACCAAAACGACCTCCTTGAAGGAGCTGGGCACCGTACCGGAAGAGAGAGAGGAGTTCAGCAGGGGAAGGATGCAGTCGGGTAGAGAATGGCAGATGTCTCGAAGTATGGAGGGGGGACAACAGTCGTCTGGAGATCCAGACTTAGTACGGGTAGCCAATGTGGTCAAGGATGTGGGGTCTAAGGGAGGGAACTGAGTGAAAGAGAGGGCATTGTGGGGGGGAGAGACGGAACCAGCGCCAGGGGGAGTAACCGGGATGGTGTCTTTAATCAAAGCAATTTTCTGAATGAAGAAAGTACTTAGTGCGTTACAAGATTCCTGTGTGGGGGCCTGAGTCGGGAGTGTCCTGGGATCGGAAGTGAATTCGTTAAGAACTTTAAAAATCTCTTTGGACTTGCAGGGGGCTGATAAGATTCTTTCTGAGGCGTACGCTTTTTTGGCAGCGGAGATGGCTGTTTTGTACTTATTGCGCGCGGCCACATATACGTCTCTGCTAGACGAGCAATAGTCTCTCCTCCACCTGCGCTCTAATCGGCGGAGTTCCAATTGCAGGGTCTTGAGTTGGGGGGTGAACCATTTGTGGGAGTTGCAATGTCGGGATCGGGGGAACTTAGTTAGAGGGGCAAAAATATCGCTGGCTGTCGTAAGCCAGTCAGAAATATGCCCGTGAAGCTCGTTGGTGCTTAAATCATTGGGAAGCAGGGGACGGGTAAAAGAGAGGTGAGATAGGAATTTAGAGGAATCGACGGCTCTCCACTTGCGGGCGGTGCCGCCCTCCTGCAATGGGATCCTAATCTGGCCAACAGCCAAGAAAGTGGTGTCAATCAAAAAGTGATCGGACCACACACAAGGTGTTATAAGCGGACAGGAGGACTTGACCCCGTGGACCCAGATGTGGTCAAGGATGTGGCCGCCACTGTGAGTAGCGGACCTGACTAATTGAGTAAAGTTCAGGCTCGAGAGGGCCTCGAACAGTTCGGAGGCATGGGGGCCAGCGTCCTCGTGCTGGAACCAGTAGTTGAAGTCACCAACAATGACAGTGCGGGGGGAGGAGGTGGCAAGATTAGTCAGCTGTTCAATAAAAGATGAGGGGAAGGAAGGCATGGGGTGGGGGGGACGGTATAGTACCATAAGGGTAACTGCACCTACCTCGGTCCCAAGACGGAGGACCAGGTTGTCCACTTCAGGGAGGGTCATGGAGGCGGAGGCGATAATCTTTAGATTCTTGCGTATTACCGCTGCCACCCCTCCTCCGGAGCGGCCCCCAGGACGGTTGGTGTTCAACAAGAAGTAATCTGGGGGTAACGCAGCGAGGATATCGGGAAGGGAATCGTCGGTGAGCCAGGTCTCGGATAGTAAGAGAACGTCTGGGCTCTACGTCAAGAGGAGGTGAAGAATATCGGCTTGATGCCTGACCAAAGAGCGAGTATTTAGATATAATACCCGGATCTGCGACTCAGCAAGAGCAGGTGCAATGAGAGGTAACGCCGGCCCCAGATGGGGGGGGGAGTTTCCTGCGATCCCAAGTGAAGAGATCCGGGCCCAGGTATCGGGAGATAGGGGGCAAGCAGAGGCTTGTAGACTCGTAAGAGCAGCGGGGGGGGGGGGGGGGAAAGATATGACAGTAGCAGCGTCCCAAGCCCCTGGGCCTCGGCCGCGGACGGGCGCAGGCGGGCGGGACTTAGGTGCGACTTCGGCGCGCTGACGGCGTGCCCGCTGCGCCCGTCCGCTGCGCTCCCTGTGACGGGGCGCCATTTTATAGGGCTGAGGTGGTGAGGGGCCGAGCGCTGCACCGCTGACCTACTCACTCTCCTCACCCAAGATGGCGGCCAACAGCGCGTCCCGGCGGGAATTAATCTCCCGTGAGGACGAGTAATGGCAAGAGGTTAGCGGACAGATGCGGCGAGTAATGCTGCCCAAGGAGTGACACCTGCACAACAAAAACAAGGTTAGGCAAATACAGAAATTTTTAAAAAGTTTTAAAAATAGTGCGCGAACACAGCGCGAGTCAGGCGAGTGGCTAGGGTCCCACTGGCCGGCTCTGAATATCCAGTCAGTATGAAGGGTCACAACACAATGGTTTTTATAGGGCTGAGGTGGTGAGGGGCCGAGCGCTGCACCGCTGACCTACTCACCCTCCTCACCCTCCTCACCCAAGATGGTGGCCAACAGCGCGTCCCGGCGGGAATTAATCTCCCGTGAGGACGAGTAATGGCAAGAGGTTAGCGGACAGATGCGGCGAGTAATGCTGCCCAAGGAGCGACACCTGCACAACAAAAACAAGGTTAGGCAAATACAGAAATTTTAAAAAAGTTTTAAAATAGTGCGCGAGCACAGCGCGAGTCAGGCGAGTGGCTAGGGTCCCACTGGCCGGCTCTGAATATCCAGTCAGTATGAAGGGTCACAACACAATGGTTTTTATAGGGCTGAGGTGGTGAGGGGCCGAGCGCTGCACCGCTGACCTACTCACCCTCCTCACCCAAGATGGCGGCCAACAGCGCGTCCCGGCGGGAATTAATCTCCCGTGAGGACGAGTAATGGCAAGAGGTTAGCGGACAGATGCGGCGAGTAATGCTGCCCAAGGAGTGACACCTGCACAACAAAAACAAGGTTAGGCAAATACAGAAATTTTTAAAAAGTTTTAAAATAGTGCGCGAGCACAGCGCGAGTCAGGCGAGTGGCTAGGGTCCCACTGGCCGGCTCTGAATATCCAGTCAGTATGAAGGGTCACAACACAATGGTTTTTATAGGGCTGAGGTGGTGAGGGGCCGAGCGCTGCACCGCTGACCTACTCACCCTCCTCACCCAAGATGGCGGCCAACAGCGCGTCCGGGCGGGAATTAATCTCCCGTGAGGACGAGCAATGGCAAGAGGTTAGCGGACTGATGTGGCGAGTAATGCTGCCCAAGGAGTGACACCTGCACAACAAAAACAAGGTTAGGCAAATGCAGAAATTTAAAAAAAGTTTTAAAATAGTACGCGAGCACAGCGCGAGTCAGGCGAGTGGCTAGGGTCCCACTGGCCGGCTCTGAATATCCAGTCAGTATGAAGGGTCACAACAGTTTGAGCAGAAAGCAACCCCACAGTATGTTGAGGAAGGACTCCAGGGCTTTAAGTGGGATGAAATAAGCAGAGGGCTCTAATAATGTCATAGCCTATGTAATTAGGGTGTGACTTAAACAGGTTAGCTAAAGGTGTGTGATTTCCGTAGTGTGCTACCCATGGAGGATTTTGGGTGCTTTCTGAGTTTTCTGTTATGGTATACAGATAGATAAAACAACTGAGATACAACTACTACCAGCCAGGACTATTGCCTTTGTCAGTGGTTGTTAGCTATTTAAGGCAAATGAGTAACAATAATGATTTAATATTGGAAATGTTTAAATTGTGAGACTAAATTAAACACTAGAGGAGCCTGGGGAAGGGTTAGTGGTCCTCGGAATGTTTTAATCACTCCTGCTATGTTCACTTCATGGTAGACTTGTGTCCCCTTTTTCCTTCCACATCTTGTCCACCTACATATCTTGCACCTCATCTTTTAGAACTTCAGCACCCTCTTTTCACTCTCTCCTGATGCTATCCTCGCATCACCTTTATTTCACCACCCCAAACACAGAACACAGTCACTCTCCTGTAAGCACTTCATCTTCTTTTACTTTCGCCTTTATATTTCGACATCTGTGTACCTCCTTCACACGCATTTGCACAGAATCACAATTACAACTGGAATACATGAACATTGCTCTGTGTGATCTAAAGAGAAGCAGAGGACTGGAGGTTTGTGTTTTCAGATCACCATTTTGAGCCAGACATGGTGAGAAACTCACACTGCCTTCAGCCTCAACTCCAGAGCTTTCAATTGTGGCCAATTATGAACATCTTCAGGTGACTTTCAAAGTTTGCACTATACAAGAGTAATAGGCTACACAGAAAAGAAATGCAGTAGCACAGCATCCTGGAAACGGCTGACACTCTTAGGGAATGCAACATTAAGTAAAATGTGTGAAATACAAACAGGATCTAATTCGCTCACACAGATTACCTTACCTATTTTACATTCATTGTTCATAAACCGAACACTGTTTTTGCCATTAAAGTTAAAGATATAAATAAAGGGCCTGATAGGGACCCGCTTTAATGTACGTTTTTAATTACTACTGGGTCCGAGACCTGGAGGGACCCGGCCTAAATAGGGCCCTGAAGGCCTCCATCACTCAGCGTGAGCCTTTACTTGCTCTGAGTACTGCTGCAGCCGTTGTCAGCCTCGGTCCTCAATCACGGGAACTGCAATGAGCTGACTCAAGTACAGAGGAGCTGGAAGACTCTATGAGCAGGTGAGACAGCTGAGCAGTGGTGCTGGAGCAAATTTCAGAATGGGGATGCTGCCATCTATTTTACGGTACAAACGGGGGTGGTGATGGACGGAGCATCTAAATCAATCAAACACTCACACCCAGTCAACAGATCTGGGTTTAATCCATCACCGTTCTTAAGCCCACTCTGCCACCCCAGTTCAGCCATCTATTTTACATCTCCCAAGTCATAAGAATAATGAAAAATCCAAGCATTACACAAAGAACAAGTGTTGCATGACTGCCAGAGCTGCCGACTTTGCAGCTGGGAACCAGGTTCCAGCCTCGGTGTCGGCTCAACATCCTGTGATTCTGGGCAAATCACTTACGGCCAGATTCATCAAAGTGAAATCGGCTCGTAAAGGGCCAGATTCTGAGAATCCGGCCCTTTGCGAGCGCTTTTTTTGCATTTGGGATTCATCATCCCAAATGCAAAAATCGCAATTACAGAACTCGCTAAATTGCGAAGAATCGCATTTAAGGAATCTCAATTACAGATCCCTTAAATGCTATTCATGAACCTTTTAAAAATTGGGAATTCGCAATATGGGGCCGCTATTTACCGCGAAGTGTAACTTCGTGGTAAATAGCGAAAACGTAGAAAAATGCACTTTAGTGCATTTTTCTAAGTTGTATGTTACACACACAAGTCCTTTGGACATGTGTGTGCGCAACACCTGTGTGCATTTGCATTTCAGGGGTGCTACAGGGTGTCCTTTGGACACCCTGGCACCCTTGAAATCGCATCTTTATTTGCGATTCGCTAATTGCTAATCGCAAATAAGGATTGATTCCCTGTTCATTCCTATGGGCCTTTACGCCCATAGGAATGAATGGGAAATCGCATCCTTATTTGCGATTAGCAATTTGCGAATCGCAAATAAGGAAGCAGTAGAAATCGCAAAAAATATTGCGATTTCTACATGCATCCCGTTTTGCGAGGCTGTCATAGCGATTCCTTAATAATCGCTAATACATACTCGCAAAAGGGGACATTGATGAATCTATATGTTAGTCTTCTCATGCCTACCAAAAATGATTGTGACCTTGTTTAACATAACTGGTGCTCGTGTAAAGCTCTCCAATACCTTTGTGTTGAGTTTGTGCTATATAAAATCTACAACAACAAAAAACGTGTAGCAAATGATTCACGTCCATTCAGCAGGAGATTGGTAAGGGTGTGGTATGGTTTTTTTTTTTACTTTATTTACCAAAGTGCATCATATAACATCATACAATAAAACATGACGCTCACTGTAACAATTGCTTAGCTTGCGGATAACGGCATATACAATACTCACAAACAGTTGCATAAACCATTCCAGAGGCATTTTCCGGCTGAGCCCAGGCACCCCAATTGCTTTTCAGATTTTCCGGCATATCCACCATGAGATCAGAACCACAGTTTGCAAATACAATTTTAGAGATATTCCCAAAAGGTCCACCATCCAACCCAGTAGCGTAACTAACCCACCCCTGCAGGGACAAGGCCCTGCTCTATAGGTGTGGTAGGATTCAACTGCTCCACTGCCCAGTAGGACCTGAGCGCCCCCAAATATCCTTTTCTGTCCCCAGTGTATGTCTATTTCCCTTTTTGCCAGTACTAAACTGAGGGCCACAAACTTCCGGACTTTTTTAGGGAAGTTGGCCACATAGCCCAATCACGCCAGCTCTTGTGTAGGAGCTATGTCTAGGTCTACCATGTCCCTGAGGGCTTTATGTACTTCCTCCCAGTAAGTTCTAACCTTTGCGCAGGTCCAGGTGAGATGTACAAAATCTGCCTGCGGGCCCCGCGTTTTAGACATGGGTGGTCTGGTCAGGTCAATTCCATGAGTTGCAGCGGGAGTCACATATAATCTGCGTAAAAATTTTAAATGGAGTAATTTATGACGGTTGTTTAGAGAAACCGTTTTAGTTAGGGAACAACATTCAACTCGCTGTTCTTCCAGTAGGGGGTGCCCAAGGTCCTCCTCCCAAGCCCCGCGGAGTTTTTCATCTGTAACCAGGATTATGGCCAAATATTCACAATACAACTGTGACGGGGCGGGACGCCACTGTGACGAATACGGTGAGGAACTTGATGTTTCACGAGACTGGTGGTCAGCTGTTCCCTTTTCGCCCCTTTCTGTTCCCGTTAAACAGCCTGCCTCCCCTTATCCGGAGGAGTGGCCTCTGGCAGACACTGAGCACCGTTGGGGATACGAGGACGAAAATGGACACAACACCTTTAATTCCGCCTTTGAGGAAGACGAGACTCCTACACCTGGATCGTCACGGAGCCAAAAGGAGGTGGAACCCGGAAGACCTCGAACGGCGTTTCCCCGGAGGAAGAAGGCGTTGGAGACTGGAGAGCGAGAGTGGAATCGAAGTGCGGCGAGGAAGAAACCCTGAAAAGCCCAGCTGTGGACTTCAAGCCAGGAGGCCAACGTGTCGGTGATTCGCCCGCCATGTTACCGCGGGAGGAGCGTGGCTCACAAAGGTACGGGGCAGAGTGGCGGGCTGGGTAACTCGAAGTGGTCAGCCTAACGATTAACGGCCAGCGTGTACATAAGTGTATAGACTCCTCATTCCTTTCCCACTCACGAGCACGAAAGGCACAGTATCACCATTGTAAAATACACTTCCGCACTTGGTGTCCCTCACTCCCCGGCCCCAAACGTCCTATGCTGGACATCATAGTGACAGCTTTTCTTTCTCCTTCCTTTTCCTTCCCGACCCATATTGAGGACACCGCCTGGGACGGACACAGCTGAACCTCCGGTCTGGCGGCTACTTCTCCCCTGCGTGGTTGAAGCACCCTGGAACTACCAGCATTCCCCAAGGGAGTAAGAACGGAGCCGGACGAGTTTGCACGGTTAAGACTCACTAGTAGAAGAAGAAAAGCCTATATGAAAATAAAATCATCCTTGAAATCCTTACTCCAAGTGTCAGACTCAGTCCCTCCTACCCCTCCATGCGCCCGATCCCGTACAACAACTAAGATATCAAGTGTGCCCCCCTGCTGACTCGATTACCATCGACCATGACTCTGGTTCGAGAAGGAGACTGGACAATGTTGCCCTGAGGGCCGATCGGACCTGGCCCATAACAAATCTTTCCATGAAGAAGGCAGAGCAGAAATGCTCGTCCTCTGTCAATTGGACGAAGTGCCCGCCTGGGAACAGGTCTCCAAACTTCGTGATTTATTTTAGCCAATGTGCGCTGCACTAGCTTCTCCCCCATAATTGGTACCCATCTGTTATTGGGGATAGGGAAGGCTGACGAGTACAACAAGGGGGCACCAGTCATGCACCTAAGCTTGTTTCAGGCCCAACTAGTGGTGGAGACAGTTTGGATATCTTTGTGGTCCCGAGCCAAGCCCCTGGGCAATACAACCTACAAGGCGTCAGGGAGGACCAGATCTGCCTTATGCCATGATAAGGGATCCTAGCATCGGGGTGGAACCAGGCATACGTGTAGCTGCTCTGGGCAACCAGGTAGTCGAGCTGAAGACCTGGGACGCCGAACCCTCACCTATCATATGGCAAGGTCATAACCTACCACCGTGCCCTAGGTCGCCTACCCCCATGACAGTCTGATCAGGTGTGATCACAGTGTTAAAAAAAAACTATTTGTTAGAGGGATCGGAATATTGTTAAAGAGGTATAAAAATGTTAGCAATACAACCATTTTTATCAGGGCCACACAGCCCACAAGGGAGAGGGGGAGGTGTAACCATCTGTCTATCTGCTCCTCCAGATTATGAACCACCCGACCATAATTAAGCCTGAGCATTTGTGCTGTGTCTAGATGTAAATGAACGCCTAAAAATGTGGTCGAGTCTGTGCACCAATACAGCGAGTATTCACAAGCCGGCTGTGCTAGATGGTAGGGGGAATATCACCGATTTCCGCCAGTTTATACCTAATCCTGAGAAGTGGACAAAACATATGACTTCCCGTATCAGTAGATCTATATTCTCCTAAGGTTTGTGCACGTACAGAATAACATCGTACACATATAGGGAAACCAGCAAAGGTCCAGTGTTAAACTGCAGACCTCTGTGTAGATGTTTTTCCTGAAAGTGGCGGACTAGTGGGTCCATTGCAAGGATAAATATAAGCGGCGACAGGGGGCAGCCATGTCGGGTGCCTCGCGACAGCGGGAAAGGGCGGGACAATGAACCGTTTAGACGCAACCTCACTTTGGGGCTGCTGTACAGCATTGCTGTGTTAGCCACAAATCCCTTGGGCATACCCATTCTCAGCATTACTGACACAAAAAAGGGCCACTCTAATGAATCGAAGGCCACCTTCGTGTCCAGAAGAACAGCCGCCGCATGAACCTCAGGGCTTATTCTATGCAGGACTGCAAACAGGGTAGAAAGATTAAGCGAGGTGGATCTCTGGGGAACAAATCCTGATTGCGCCGGCGAAATTATCTTGTCCATCAAAGGGGCGAGGCGAAAGGCAATCATTTCCGCGAGGATCTTATAATCCAAATTTAAAAGAGATAATGGCTGATATGAAGCACATTGCTGGGGGTCTTTGCCCGGTTTGGGAAGGAGTATATTTACTGCTTCTCTGAGCGTAGGGGGTAGTGTATTTTGCTCGAGGGAGGCTGATCGCTCAAGCCTCGGAGCGTCGGATGCAGGTACAATGTCCTGGGCCAAGGGGCCTGCGCACAGTGGGGGCAGAGGCAACAAATACGGGGGCCTACGGTGGCACCTCCAAACAGCAGGAGTATACAGGCAGGTCCAGTTGGGATGGCGCAGATGTGTCTGGGGCGACCTGTAAATCCCCACAGCGCACGTCTCAGCATGCGGGGGTCTCAAAATGGCGGATTTAGGCTGAAGGCGTCAGCAAGGCCAGCGCTGGCTTTCTGCGTAGTTGTGCTTTTGGGCAAGCGGACAAACCAAGCATTGTTGTGCGGGGTGACCGGGCGCAGAACACATCCAGGGCAACCACTCACCTCTCCCCAGGGCTCAATATCGTGGCTGGGCAGCCGCCTCCTGGGCTCACCCATGGGCCCTGTTCCCGCGGGGTCTTAGGGAGCAACATAAGGCCTCCGATGAAATTAGAAACATCTTGGATTCGGGAGGAGCAGCAGTGCTCATTCTGTTGGATCTCTCGGCGGCCTTTGACACGGTCGACCATGCCATCTTGGTCGACCGTGTCACAGCCCTGGGGATTAACAATCTGGCCAAAGATCTTATAGCTTCTTTTTTAGCTAACCGCAAACAGGCAGTTAAACTGGGCAATTATTATTCACCGACTTCTAAACTGCCATGCGGGGTCCCCCAAGGATCGTCGTTAAGCCCTGCGCTTTTTAACATTTATGTTGCAGACTTGGCAAGGGTCATAAAATCTCATGGGATGCGCCTAACTACCTACGCTGATGACACCCAACTTGTGCTGGCGGTGCATAAGAACGGCCCAGTGGTGGCAGCTAATTTTCAGGAGGGGATACTGGAGGTACAAGCTTGGATGCACAGTAATTGCCTAAAACTGAATGCGGAGAAAATGGAGGTTATGACCTTTGGTAACATCTCTCCAGAATGGTCCCCGATTTGGTGGCCTACTCAGATGGGTCCTCCTCCGGTCCCAGTCGCAAAGGTCAGGAATCTTGGAGTGATCTTTGATAAACATCTGTCCTTCAAACACCATGTAAATAAGGTTGTTTCAGCTGCCTTTTTTATGTTGAAAAAGATAAAAAAGCTGCTACCGTACTTACCAGCATCAGCTGGGAAAACCCTAATTACCGCCTTGGTGTTTTCCAAGCTTGATTACGGAAATGCCCTCTTTCTCAACACTCATAAATATATTCTGAACAAGCTCCAATCTGTTCAAAATATGGCAGCCAGAATCCTTCTCAACATTCCAAGGCGCCAGTCCATCTCGGCAGCTATACGCCATCTTCATTGGCTAAGAGTGGAGAGCAGGATCAAATTTAAGGCCTTATGTATTGCCTATAAGGCCATTCATCATACTGGCCCGAAGTTTTTAAGAGAGGCATTTCAGCTATACACCCCTATAAGGAACCTAAGATCAGCAGCTAGTTGTCTACTATCTGTTCCCCGAACAAGAACCGCCACCTGGGGAGACAGACGATTCTTGGTAGCAACTCCCAGACTGTGGAACTCTCTCCCTTCACATATCAAAACTGCCCCTACTCTCATTTGTTTTCGTAGGGCATTGAAGACTTGGCTCTTTAACCAATAACTTTGTGTGCTGATCACTGTATCCTAAAGCATCATACTGCGCCTAGACACCCTCGGGTATTAGCTGCGCATTAAAAATTCCATAAATAAATAAAATAAATAAATAAGTGCTCGGGGCACCTTCCGCACGTCACAGTTAACGAGGAGGGGGAGGGAGGGAGTCCCCGGCGGCACGCGCCCAATGCACTCACAGCATTCCTCGCCCAGGCAGGGCCTTAGCAGGATAACAGCAAGCTCACGAAGGACCAGGCAAAAGCTGGTTGTGCGTACTTCTGTTGGATCGTGTGGGTGCCACACCCACCTCAGGATCTGGACTGCGTTTGCCACAATCAGAAGCGCTCACAACTGTCCTGGGGTCCTCCCCGCACTGCACATCGCCTCTGCCTGCCGCCAGAGTCGCTTCAAAGGTGCTAGCGCCAATTTGTCAGGGGATAATTCAGACGTGCGTGGGCGATTCGGCAGAGCTTCAGCGCCGCACGGCCATGTTGGTCGGCGGCCTTGCCACGCCCCCCAAGGGTGTGGTATGTAGCTAGCTGGTATGCATTTTGAAGCATACTGATATAAATACATTAATAGCATGTGTGGTAGAACGTTGTCATTTACAGACAGCACAGTGTCCTTTGAAACTGCCACCACATGTGCCCAGTCATGCAGCTTTATGATAAAGCTATTCAGAGCACAGACGTGTGGAAATTGGATTTCAATGAATAATTAGCATTTGAATGTCAATAAGTAAAGTGTCTTGATTTGTTTTGATCCTATTAAAATATTTGTTTTCATCACACTTCAGAATTACAAAAAAGTGCTTAATTTTTGCTTTCTTAACTGTTGATATATTAAGAAATATTTGTACAGTCCATTTACAAATATTTGGCTTTTGTGGTGTTTGAAAAAAATCCACACCCTACAGCCTTTCCTTTCCCTCTTCCTGTGAACCAGCAAGGTTGTCATAGTTCACTTTAAAAAATCCACTAACATTTTAGTCAGAAAATGAAAAGTAAACCCCAAGCTACATGTTAAATTAGTAAACAGCAATTTGTCAAAAGACATAGCCTGACATTTGATCTCTGTCTTTGAATGCACAGTAAATGTGGCAAGATCAAAACAAAATGTAAAGGTATCTTTATTGCTCACCCACCTTCTGAACTCCAGCATGGTTATTTTGGGGATGGCTGCAGCCCCCCTCCCCCACTTGCACCCCTACTTCCAGCTCCTATGCGTCTAACCAAACCAAGCACATAAAGGTCAGTGAGAAATTTGGGGGTAAGTCAGTATGATACTACCAGCTGGTGTGGGGGGGTAAGAGGCTGTCTTTAGAAATACACCTGTGTTGGGGGTGGCGATGGCAACCCCTTTGCACTCTCTACCTGTAACTTTAGCTGTCTCTCCAGTCTTTAGTGAAACAACCATCTTCACCTAGAAAAAGCCTTGAGTTTCTGACTAGAGATGTGCACAATTTCAATCTTACAGAGAGCTCCTGCATGCTAGGAAGTTTCCAAAACGTCCTTATCGGACAGCAGGGCTTTAAAACTACACTAAGATACATTTGTTTCTCCACAATAGCCTCACTTTTTTCTTTCTCAGTGATTGTGTTCACTAAACAACGTTTTATGTTAATAATAATGTTAACTAATTAATCCATGGCCACATGGACTCCAGATCGGTTTTGCCCTTTAATAATCTAGTACGTTGTGAGAGTTGTAGTCACACCTAAAGGCAATGAATTGTAAAAGGAAAGCCCAGGACATGAATTTAGTAACCCTGATTACATAGTGTCATCTTATACTTTTACCAAAAACCAATATTTGATTTGAGAATTATGTATAATTAGAGTAACTTTTCCAGCCTTGAGAAAGCCCAACTCCGACTGTCTGCATGGGGTGAAACGTGTCCTCGCTGTATTCTCAACCCAGCAATTCCTCACCGTTTACTGTTCTTGAATGGAAGAAACAACTAAAAAAAAGATTAACGTTTTATTTAAAATGTTCTCATGTTTAATATTTCCATTTGATGTATATCCATAGTCTTTATCCCTATCATTGTAACGGATTTACATTACTGGATATGGGGCTCTAATCTGCGCTCTTCTGGATCAGAGCCATTTTATCCTAGCAAGAAACTCCTGAATTACTAGCAGTTGATCAAGGGGTGATTGCTCTAGGGCCCCATTTGCATCTGAAGTCATTGTAATTTTAGGGCATGTATAAAAAAAATCTGAAGAATAGGAAAAAACACACTGCAAAGGGCAGTAGAAAAAAACAAGACAGCTCCCTCTCCTGCTACACCCCACTAAATCCAGTGCCCTTATCTAGGGATTCGCCTTAGAAAGAGAGGAGACGGTTTCCTACTTCTTCCTCGCTTCTTCCACCCCCCCTTTCTTCATTCTGTTCTTCCTCTTTTCCTTCACTTCACTTTCTCATTTCCCCCTTACACCTTGATACTACCCATGGGTATGAAATGATTGGCAATATACCCTACCCTAATTTCATCTCTTTTACCTCCCTAACGTATACGATACAAGAGACTGTGCTTTAACATTGTCGACCTTCTCCGCCATATCACATCCATCCCTCTCAAGATGTTAGCAGTTTAAAGTATTTGATGATGTTCCAGTGTCAGCCCACATACCCCACTATACTATTGTTCCTCTCTGCTTTGTACTATGTCTGTATTTCTTATCCTATAAAATCTTCAATAAACATGATTTGAAATAAAAAAATAAAGGAAAGAGAGTAGGCAGAAGGTGTAGATACATCAGTAGTAACCATGGAATACCCATGAGTGGGATAAGTAGACATTCTGTCTGCATCTTGTTTTCGAGATGCAATCCGAAATTTCTTCAACTACGTGTGGTTTTGGAGCCTAAGCCTTAAACACGGGATCCTACAGGGTTCTGTGTATGTAGATGATAGATGTTTTACGTTTCTCCTGTAAATTTATGAAAAATGACTGCTCTATAAAATGTTGCTCTACGTAAGAATCTGTTGTTACCTCCTTCACTGCCCACATTAACATACCTTCATTCACACCCATTGTTTTTCTCAATCCCTCAAAGCTTCTTCAAAATCTTATTTCTCTCCGAAAACAAGGGGGAACATCCTTTACGACGCGGATGTTACCCCGCGCTACCATTACGACGCATCTCTTACAACGCAAGTCGTAACCACCACTTGCGCTGGAGGGCGCTCAAGGACAAGGAATAGTTAATTTACTATTCCAACACCTTCACTACTATCCACGGGGACTGGTGTTGGAATAGTAAATTAAATTATTCCTAAGTCCGCACCATACAGCGCAAGTCGTGGTAAAGACTTGCGTTGTAAAACACGAGTTGTAACGGTACGCGGGGTAATAGCCCGCGTCGTACCGTCATACATCCGAAAACAAGCATATTGCTTTACCACCCCAATTGAAATATTTTTGTAGTCTTGCTACAGATTGCACTGTATGCGCTATTTTCACATATACTTACAATAGGCTTTTGATTAGCACCTTGCTCATGATTGGATGACAATCTTGCCCATTCAAATACCCTGCTCCTGATTTGATAGCTTTTCTCCATATTCTTGTGTTTGTCCCAACCAAGGAGTGATTTGTTTCCTTCTGCTGCTGATTTGAGGGAGTTATTTTTCCTTTTTTTTGTCCAAAGCTTTTGACTTTTAGCACTCAAAGGCATGCAACATGACACAACATAGCAGCCATGTCAGAACAGTATAGCTATATTAAAAAACACAAGAACTAGAATACCGACCATGGCAAAGCAAAACCACTTGGCTTTGCAATGCATATTTTCTTCATATCTTCTTCACATTACTTGACTTGTAACAGGTGCTCTACTTCTTTCCCTTGAACAGGGCCCAAGATGCTTCCGGTGAAGCGCTTCTCTGACCGGGAGTCATAACAACACTGTCTATTTGGACCTTTAAGGCCCATGGAGGACCGCAACCCACAAAATATGCCCTCGCATCACACTGGTAGGATAGTCAACTTCCTCTGGTGCTAACCACAGCCATGTATCTTTCATCCTTCGCCCCACTAGAACCTATCCCTGACGGCACCTCTTCGAAAAGCATGCAGCATCACATATTATACCCCACGACATTCACCAGCAACCATCCACAACCCAATTTAATTCACCACACAGACATAAATAAGGAGAACCCCAAACAGACAGAGCAGACGTTGCAGACAAAGTTACTGCACACTGCACCCAAACCAATGGCTTATTACTGCTAGAACCTTGACTAAGACGTATCTCATGCCCAGTCCTTTGCAAGCTATTACCTGTTGGCTGCTCTACACACTAAACCAATTGCACGCAAGCAAGGGAAGTAGCTGAGTGGATATCTTCCACCAATTATTGTCACAATTGCTAGTAACATCTTCCTCTGTATCTCCAAACTCTCATGGAAACTCAGCAACCAAGACAATGTAATAAGACTTCTTCAGTCTTCCCCCAACTGTTTAACCTTATGAAACACTGCCTGCGCCCACCAATCACTCCCATGACTTGCCCTTCCACACACCCAACACAATCACTTGTTACTAGCCCTTAGTTAATTATTGGTCAGAATAAAAAGCCATTTCCTTTTTTAAATCTGCTTTGTACCTTACATATGACCTTCAATCAATCAATCAATCAAAGACATTTATAGAGCACACTACTTACCCGTAGGGTCTCAAGGCGCTGGGGGGAGGGGGGTGCCGTTACTGCTCGAACAGCCAGGTCTTCAACTTCTTCCTGAAGGAGAGGTGGTCTTGGGTCAGGCGCAGGTCGGTCGGGAGGGAGTTCCAGGTCTTGGCGGCCAGGTAGGAGAAGGACCTTCCTCCTGTTGTCGCTCTTCGGATGCGGGGGACGGCGGCGAGGGCGTTGTTGGCTGATCGGAGGTGGCGTTTGGGAGCGTTGAAGTTGATTCGGTTGTTGAGGTAGCTCGGGCCTTGGTCGTGTAGGGCTCTGTGTGCGTGGGTGAGGAGGCGGAAGGTGATTCTTTTGTTGACGGGCAGCCAATGCAGGTCTCTCAGATGTCCGGAGATGTGGCTGGTTCGTGGAATGTCGAGGATGAGTCTGGCTGAGGCGTTCTGGATCCGCTGGAGTCTCTTCTGGAGCTTGGCGGTGGTACCGGCGTAGAGGGCGTTGCCATAGTCCAGTCGACTGGTGACGAGGGCCTGGGTGACGGTCTTCCTGGTCTCGGTGGGGATCCACCAGAAGATCTTCCGTAGCATGCGTAGGATGTTGAAGCACGCCGAGGAGACGGCGTTGACTTGCCTGTTCATGGAGAGGGAGGAGTCCAGGATGAAGCCCAGGTTACGTGCGTGATCTGTTGGTTTGGGTGCGGTGCCCAGGGCGGGAGGCCACCAGGAGTCGTCCCAGGCGGAGGGCGAAGAGCCCAGGATGAGGACCTCCGTCTTGTCTGAGTTCAGTTTCAGGCGGCTGGTCATCATCCACTCGGCTACCTCTTTCATCCCTTCGTGCAGATTGGCTCTGGCGGCAGCGGGGTCGTTGTTGAGGGAGAGGATCAGCTGGGTTTCGTCAGCGTAGGAGATTATGTTGAGGTTGTGTTGGCGAGCGATGGCCGCGAGGGGGCTCATGTAGACGTTGAAGAGGGTGGGGCTCAGCGAGGATCCTTGGGGGACGCCGCAGATGACTTTGGTGGCCTCTGACTTGTACGGTGGTAGGCGGACTCTCTGTGTTCTTCCGTCGAGGAAGGAGATGATCCATTCCAGTGCCTTCTCCTGGATTCCGGCGTTGCTGAGGCGCTGCACTAGGGTGCGGTGGCAGACAGTGTCGAATGCCGCGGAGAGGTCTAGGAGGATGAGGGCCGCTGTTTCACCGTTGTCCATCAGGGCTCGGATGTCATCGGTGGCGGCGATGAGGGCGGTCTCGGTGCTGTGGTTGGCACGGAAGCCAGACTGTGAGGGGTCGAGGGATCCATTTGTCTCAAGGAAGGCGGCCAGCTGCTTGTTGACGGTCTTCTCGATGACTTTGGCTGGAAACGGGAGGAGCGAGATGGGGCGGTAATTCTTGAGTTCGGTGGGGTCCGCTGTGGGTTTCTTGAGTAGAGCGCTGAGTTCGGCGTGCTTCCAGCTCTCAGGGAGGTGTTGATAATGTCTCGCAGGTGGGGTGCGATGACAACGTCGGCCTTGTTGAAGACGTGGTGAGGGCAGGGGTCGGTCGGAGATCCGGAGTGGACGGAGTTCATAGTGCGGACGGTGTCTTCGGTGCTGATTGGAGTCCAGGCGCGGAGGGTGGTGGTGGGGGGTGGTGGTTCGGTCGTGGTGTGCGTTGGTTGGTTGCTGAAGCTGTTGTGTATGTCCGCGATCTTGTTGTGGAAGTATGATGCGAGGGAGTTGCAGAGGTCTTGCGATGGGGTGATGTTGTTGTTTCCTGCGCTGGGGTTGGATAGCTCTTTCACGATGTTGAAGAGTTCCTTGCAGTTGTGTGCGTTGTTGTCCAGCCGGTCCTTGAATGCAGTTTTCTTGGTGGCGCGGATCAGCTGGTGGTGCTTCCGGGTGGCAAGCTTGAAGGTGGTCATGTTGTCCGGTGTTGGTTCCCTTCTCCAGACTTTCTTGAGGGCTCGGCAGTTCTTCTTGGAGCTCTTGAGTTCGTTGGTGAACCATGGGGCTTTCTTGCTGCCGGGTCTGCTGGGCGGGGTTTTCAGCGGGGCGAGTTCGTCCGCACAGTTGCTGATCCACTTCGTGAGGTTGTCGGCGGCCTGGCTGGGGTTCGCTGAGCTGGCAGGAGGGTGCTGGCTCAGGGAGGTGGCGAGCTGGTCGGCTGTGATCTTGTTCCAGCTTCTGCGGGCAGCCTGTTGCTGGTGGTGGTGGGTCGTCGTTCTTTTGAAGGTGAAGTGGACACAGCTGTGGTCCGTCCATTGAAGTTCTGTGGCGTGGCTGAAGGCGATGTCTGTGCTGGATGAGAAGACTGAGTCGAGTGTGTGTCCGGCGAGGTGGGTGGGGGTGGATACCAGCTGCTTGAGTCCAAGATTGGCGAGGTTGTCGAGCAGGGTGCTGGTGTTGCGGTCGTTGTTGTTCTCCAGGTGGAAGTTGAGGTCCCCCAGGAGGATGTAGTCAGCGGAGGGGAGGGCGTGCGGGCTGACGAAGTCGGCGATGTCCTCGCTGAATTGGGTGCGTGGTCCCGGAGGTCGGTAGATCAGGGTGCCTCTGAGGGTGGTCTTCGGGTCGGTGTGGATCTGGAAATGCAGGTGTTCGGCGGTGGTAAGGGTGTTGTCGGTGCTGGTCGTGATTCGGATGGTGTTTCTGTGGATGATGGCGATGCCTCCTCCCATCTGGTTGGCGGTGCGGTCCCTCCGGGTGATCTTGTAGCCCTCTGGGATGGCGATGGCGATGTCGGGCGCTGAAGAGGCGTTCATCCAGGTCTCCTTAATGTTCACATAACGTCAGCATCTCTGTGGAGCCTTCAAAAATCACCCTAAACCCAAATTGCTGCTAACTACATATTACACATATCCAACAAATCACATGCCAAAATCCTGGACCTTTAAGCCCAGGGCACCATGAGTGTGACTGCCTGCCAGAGATGCATCATAGGGTAGAGAGCATGCAGAAAACAGGTTATGATTCTTATTGAGTTCAGAAAGCGCAACAAATGCTTTGCAAAAAGAAGAGATCGCCATTTTAGCCCCTCATGGTACAATCCAATGGCCCAGCTCCTTGTCAAGTCCTCAACTTCCTGTCCCTACCCCACTGGATATGGTGACCTCTCTGGGAGGGTCACTCTGTAGTTCTCAGGGTCCTGTTGCCCTACGTGTATACCATTTGAGCACTACACTAAGCATAATTGAATAAAAACACTCCCTGGTAGGACAAGAACTCACTGACAGCAAAAATAAGTGACTATTTAGACTAAAAAAGTACTCGTGCAGCACCTTGAGCACCACATTAGCCGTGCTAAAACAGCAAATGTATACATTTCCAAGGACGTCATCCTATAGCCAATTGTATGCCACTGCCCAAAAAATTACTGAGACCAGCAATCAGAGCCATGCTCAATTTAAAACAGCAAACCAATGCATCTAAACCTTTTTCCTTCCACTCAGTATACTCTATAGCAAAGAGATCAGCTATTAATTAATTCTTTAACAACAGCATTGTCAAGATCGTGGTTAACACTCACCACAAATCCAGTAACTTTATGTTCCCTAACACATAAAAATAACTCCTTCTAACTATTCATATTAGATTATCTCACCAGCATTATCATAAAATCACAGGCACCGGCCACACGATGACATCCTCTTTTCCACTAAAGCCAAGTCCTTCCTCCCAGAACTTCTCCCCAACTTTTTCAAGCAGTCAGTAATTCTACCTGACAAGACACCTTACCCTTCATTCCCCACACTAATCAAATTATCTCCTTACAAAATATAAAAAAATACATCTCACCACACTTAAAATGTTTCCTTACCTATCTGCCATTCAAGTGCAAAATACAGCATCTGGTCCACACAGACAAAAAATGTGTGCACCATACATACCAGTTAGTTTTAGGAACGGCCACTGAAATTATGAGATTATGTAGGCACTGTGTTTTTTTACATAAATATAGATTTGCCACATTTGCCACATAATCCACCATCTGCTGCATAATCTGCACATTTTTTTAATGTTCAAAATATTTTATTACATTTTTGCATAGATACAACCAACAAAGACAATACAAAACATATTACTATATAGCAAAAATACCTAAAAACAAAATTCATACAATAAGCAATATCAGTAAAAAGAAGAAAAAATACATCAGGTAAAAGATATTAAATACTCAAAAGAAACATAGGAGGGAAGGAAGGGGTTACATAGAACCGAGATTGCATAGCCAATCTAAAGAGCTACATAATTACAGCATAAGAGTAAACAGTATATTAAGAATCAAGAATAATACAATTAGTACAATATTAAGAAGATAAATAAGTATCAATAGGTAACCAAAAGGATTCATAAGACAAGGAATTGTGATTAATCCCTTTTAGTGATAGTTGGGCACCTCTTCTTGAAAAGATAACCCAAGACCACCAAGCATTAACAGATAAAAGATAAGCATATTTCCAACAAAAAGTGATAGATTTTAAAGCTGCAGAAACTAAGAAATTAACAAGTTTACCTTCTAAATCAGGTAAAAGGTGAGGAACAATAGCAGATTTACATATTATTAAGGAATAAGAAACATCAATTTGAATATTAAAAATCTTTTGTAAGATATTCCAAACATCAGACCAAAATTTGAAAATTAATGGACAATCAAAAAGCCTATGTTGTAAAGTACCTGGGTGAAGTTTACAATGCCAACAATCTTCAGATGGAATAAGTTTAGCTCGGAATAATCGTGAAGGAGTCCATAAATAGAAACAGGTAACCAACCAGAAATGTTACTGAGACAAATATCTTTCCATATGTCCATAGATAAATCAAGTGAAAGTTCATTGTTCCAAAAAGTAGCAATCATCTCTATATTATTAACTAAAGTATCAGATAACTTTTTATATAGAATGGAAACACCATGAGACGAAGAAGAAATTGTTTGAATATAAAGTGATGAATCAGCAGGCGTATTAGAGGGAATATCATTAGGGAAGGAGTCTAAGATGGAATTGCATAAATACTGATAATTGACATCGTCAGATTTAAATAAACCAAATCTTATTTGCAATATATCAAAAGGAATAAAAGTATTATTATAATAAACATCTTTGAGATAAAAAATACCGGCTTTCATCCAAGAATACCAATAACTAATTTTCTTATCTAATTTAATAACATTACTATACCATAACGATAATTCATTTGTATTATTAATAGGAGAAATAAAAATTAAATCAAGATCATTAAATAACATTTTAGTAGATTTAACAATAACAGATTTTTGAAACAATTGATCAGGGTGTATAATAGAATTTAAAATAGGCCCCAACCTGGAAGCAAGTATTTTAGCATATAGTTTACAGTCCTGGTTAAATAAGGATATAGGACGATAATTAGATACAAGAGTAGGGTCTTTATCTGGTTTCGGAAGTACTATAATTAGGGCTTCTGTAAAAGATCCAGAAGTAGAACCTGTTGATCCAAAGAATGTAAAAAGTTGGTGTAAAAAAGGCAAAAGGTGGGATTGAACATCGCTTTCACATCGCTAATTATAATTTGGAAAATAACAATCTCTATTCATAGCGTAAAGTTTACACAGAAGACAATTTGGATTATACTATCAGACTAGCATCAGCTATACACCACTTTAATATGGCTGCACGCTGTTTTTTCTACAAATAGCCATTACAAGATGGCGCGGGTGGAGAACGCCGCTTTATGTTCGCGAACATGCAGTGAACGGTAAGCTTGAGAATATTATTGGGAACTTAGATTTCGTACTGAGCTAGGAGCCATACGCTTTACTAATGCATACTTTTTGGTTACAGACACGTCCTTGTGACGTACCAAAGGAGTAGTTACTTGACAGATGGGGCTACATATTCCCGAGTACTGCTGACTACTTACGAGGTGAGGAATTGAATTAACATGACCATTCTTAATAGTACAGGAAGAGCAAACTAAAATGTATTACTTTAACAAGAAGTGTAGAAAACATGGGACTGCTATTTGAACGCCATCTAAGCTACCTATCCTTACTGTCGTGCAACAGACGTATGCCACTAGACAGTAACAGTTATTATTTTATAAACTTAATTTTTAGGAGAACTACACGCACAATTGATCAGATACAGGCTGAAGTCCGGTTTTTGGATATTTGGACCACTGGAGGTGAGGGTAATGTGGTTGAAACACATACGTGTTGACTACGATTGACTTCACAGTACTTTTCAACTTAGAGATGTTGTTTACTTATAGGTTTATATTTACTGGACTAGAGAAACTCAGAGGACACCAATTTTAAAATATTGGTGAGTTAACTTGCTATTATTAGGAAGATTTAAACTTCACTATGCGTGACCCGGGTAATAGTGGTGTTGCCGATAACTCACAACCATAACGCTTGAATGGCTTAGAACCATGGTTCTTAAATAACTTATTTTTATGATGGTTTATAGTTTATTTCCCGATACGAGCACGATTTTGGTGTAATGTGTTCCTTCTTTCAATATCCACTATGAAATATTTACATGTTATTTTACCTATGATGGTTTGAGGGTGTGTCCTTTTAGTTTGCTCTCTCAATAGATGTAATGGGAGAGTTACTGATTTTGTTATTATCATCTACTAAAATTGTAATTTATTGTAAATATTTTGGGTTGCAGCCCTGAAGAAGTCATTTGTCTTACTGACTTGACGAAACACGTGTTAGCTGCGTCTCATCAATTGGTGGATCTAGGATGTAAATACATCTGAAGGATTGGACATTAAATCGATCAGTGAAAACTATACAAAGACTTTGTACTATTGAATTGAGTGCTCAGAGGAATACCCAGTTGCTTACTTTTTGTAGGATCTTTTTCCTTGCTCTTTCCTCTCCTGTATACTATAATGCATTTCCGAACAACGTAAAATAATTTGATGTTCAGAAAATATGCTTATGAATGACAATTTGAAAATAAATGAATGTATTCAAATGATTTAATCTTTCAAAGATCCAGTTTTGATCTGTTCTCTAAGCCTAAATATATATTCAAGCGAATTGCAGTAATTGCAATTGTTGTTGTTTTCTCATTGAAAGGTTTGGCCTTACTGCAAATAAGCCAGACCTGTTCCCGGTTTTGCCATTAATAATATACCATGAAAGCTGGGCTGGATTGGTAAGGCGGGCACAAGGGCTATGGGCGATGGGCTGGTATCTGCGTTGCAGCTGTTGGCCATTTTTTTGCTAGTGCGGTGCCCGATTTGGACTGTGTCTGTGCTTTTCAGATGCCGCCAGCAACCGAGTGGGTGCCTGAGCGGCCTTTCCGGAGACAGATGGACCTCTATTACGCCCTTTTACCAATGTGGCGGAATTACCATTCCCAGTCTTTCGCTAGGGCGGCCCATTAATTTATGCAGATTAAGCATGGGCAGAGGGCCTGAGTAGAAGTGGCCTCACTTATATTTAGGTGTGGTTCACCATTGTGAACTAATCAGTGCACTGAGTCCTGGTAACGTTTGCATTTTTTTTTATCTCAGTGAAGTTAAGAAAACATGTCTTTATAGAGAACCCCAGTGATAGTTAAGATAAAAGGGGTGACCCTGTGTCTCTCAGAACCTGGGTAAATAATGTTTAAGCAAAAAATTGGTTCTGTCGGGTAGAACAAGAATAGGATTGGGAAAGCTATTAATGCCTTCAAAAAACAGGAGAAGGCTCTCTTAACACACATAGAATGACTTCTTAGCATTTAATGAATAAGACATGGGATCAAAACATTTTGTGCAATGTTATTTATATCAGAATTACTTCATTTAATGATATATACATTGCATATGCTGACTGTCAAAACAAAAACAACAAACATCAATTTCAAGTGTGAATGGGTGACACAAGTGCATGGTGCTTAGGCAGTGAACATTATATACAGTGAAAGCAGTTCCATATATACAAGTTTTGGGGTAGGCCAGATATTGAATTCAGTCCAGAGATTCCTATCTTTACTAGTATGGAATCCTGGTGGTACTGGGCCTAGAAAAAGCGTTGACGTTTCGACCCTATGGTGCCCCAATGGGTGGTCACGAAGGTCTTCCTCAAGACAGGTGTGGTGGGGATATTGTAAAGACAGTCTGAAAACAAAAAATGAGCCGTGTGTAAGAGAGACAGGCGGTGTGCTGAACCAATCACTCCCAGAGTAAGGGGAGTCACAGTACTCACCCTGATTGAAGGCCGGATGTCTCAGCCTAGGGTAGATGGGCGCAATGGCCACTTCATTCGGATTTATTCGGATACCTTGGTACCCATAAAAGCACAAATTCATAGTAAAATACAGTCGATCTATACATGAATAAAATTCAAATGCCAAAAATACGTAATCATCCGTCATATTTGAGAATAAAATGGGGAAAAAGTTTTTTATAAAACCATTAAAAAAAATTCAATTATATCAAAAAGGGTCAAGGGGCCAAGGATCATAGAGTGGAGTGCCATAAAGTCGAGTAGAGTGGAATGAAGTCATATGGTGGAGTATTGAGTAGTGGAGTGTTGTAGAGTGGAGTGGCATAGAGTGATGTTGAGTGACGTAGAGTGGAGTATGCATGTTGGGATAATGAACTGCCATCACAAGCAACACATTTTGTATGTAAATCACAATTACATTTTCACAGGTTTACAGTTTTATTGATACAATTATACAGTGCTACAAAGATAATGCTGCCATTACAGACGGCCCATTTCAATTGGAATGACCATTATGTATAATTTTAGTGATAAAAATTAAAAAGCAAACAAAGGATAATGTGTGGAAATTACATCGCCTAGCAGTCTAGCCTGGTAATTGTTTGGAGGTAAGGGGGAGAGCATGCCACACATGCACAC
This sequence comes from Lissotriton vulgaris, assembly GCF_964263255.1. Classification (NCBI taxonomy): domain Eukaryota; kingdom Metazoa; phylum Chordata; class Amphibia; order Caudata; family Salamandridae; genus Lissotriton; species Lissotriton vulgaris. The sequence continues at coordinate 676,441,479 of NC_141700.1, read as the reverse complement.
ATATACACTCACTCGCTCACACCTATGCATTCACAAAGTGCACACACATACACACACCCATTCACAATACTCACAACAAATTCTTACATTTAGACATACACGCTCGCACCATTCAAAAAAATAAAACATACTTGTCCTGAATCTCTGGGAGGGGAAAGCTTCAGAGGTCCCAGGAGGGTGGGGATTGCTGCCTTCTCTGAGAAGGCAGAAGTCCCTCACTCATCACAGAGTGGGATGGAGTCAGTGCTGACCCCACCCCATGACGAGGTGCCACTGATTGACAGTCGGCCCTTGGCACTTCAGGGTTTAAAACTGAAGCACCCAGTTTCAAGGCAATTTGTGCTGCTCACCCTCGTCATGAGAGGGAGGACCATGAGCCACGTTTGCCAGGCTGAGGAGATAACACCCACATGGATGTGAAATCCTCAGCCTGGCAAAGTTCTGATGAGGCAGCCAGGAGTCTGTAAATTTGGTACATTACTAGCTCCTGGCAGCCTGACCAGAATAAAAAGAGTGTCCATCAGGCTGACCTTTTCTGAGCCTGACAGGCACTCTTCTTTTCTGGAGAAAGGTGAGGGGGCATGGCCGCTTAGCCCATATGGATGGACCGTGGCTGTCACCTAGTGTACTGATTTGTTTTGATCTTATTTGTGCTTTTCGAATTCTAATATATTTGCACAGTTCTTTTACAGACATTTACATTTTATTGTGGGCTAGAAAAAAGCCTTTCCTTTACAGCCCCAGTCTGTCACATCAATCCTCCCACTTTGAAATCAGAGGAAGAAAAGTAAACTCCAAAATCCCTCAGAAGACACAGCCTGACATTTGACCTCTGTCTTTAAATGCATAACAAATGTGACAAGATATGAACAAAATAAAACAGTCCTGTTTACAGAAATCGAGCACTTGTGGAAGAATACAAGATGCAAGTCAGATAGGTAGTAAACAGGCTATTCTCCAAGAGAGGAACAAAGACATGCTGGACAGCCTAAAACAAATAAAGTCAGCAAGCAGAAAGCAAGCAAATGTGAGTTACTAACCACAATGGCAATGGAAAACAAAGGGTGGATTGCATTCCTAGCTCCGCTTTCAGAATGTCCCCAAGAAGTCTTTAGCAACCAGACAGTTGTGCTGTCTGGTAGCATTTGACCTAAAAAGAAAAGATTCACAGATAAGGTTCCTCCATCTTAACTCCACCCATCTACAACTCCCTTGCTACTCAGCCTTCAGGCAGGATCTAAAGACTCCTCATCCAGATGTACAACCCACCCCTTCACTCCGCTCCTTCTGCCACCACCCAGATGACTAGCATCCTGCCTTGGCTACAATTACTCCCCTCTTGTAATCATTAATTTTTGCTGGAAAGCTGGAAATAGAGGGACTCTTGGAGGCCCATTTCAATCTGACCTTTGGGTCTTCTGTCTAGGACCATAGTCCAATGACTAATATGTAAATGTTTGCTTCACAGAAAGGTCAATTGAAACTTTTGAAGCTTAGCCAAGGTTGTTCCAGTGTGAATAACTTTCAGTTCCGATGAGTGTTGCATGTAGATATTGGCATTATTAGATGGAGTAGTGTGTCATGTTATGAGACAGCCTTGATCAATGAGTTTGTGGGAATCTTAAATAGTAGATAGGCCTGCCTCTGCTCTATAGAACCTGGCCCTCACATAACTCAAGACATAGTAAATGAAGGAACCCTTCTTTTAGGAGATTCGGAGGTGAGCATCATGAGTTTTATTTAACATATGTAGTCTACCTGTGTTTACTAAATTCTTTCATGAGGAATTGCCAAGCTTGGCACACACCACTATGTTTCATTTTTTCTCCATTGAAGATAGAATCTGGAAAAACCAAGAACTCTGCATGTTAAAGTTTGGATGCACACACAGTGATATAAAACACATAAATGAGTTCTCTTTGTAGGCCTGTCCTCACCTTTCCTAATGGGCTCACACAGGGGGGATTAAAATCTATATTTCCCATTTCTTCTTAGGAAAGGGCAAAAAAATACTTAAGTTATTCCCTTCTTAGTTTTTAAAGACTAAAGACTTCATGGTTAAATCAGATTTTTTGATAATTTATGCAGACAAGTAACTTTGAAAAAATATACCTTAGGCTACCGGAGCCAAACTATCTTAACATTAGTTCTTTCAATAAATCACACATCTAGAGTTGAAATACAATCCCTGGTTGGGAGACTTAACAACCCTGGCTCAAAAGATGATGTCTTGCATATGGACTCAGGAAAGGCCAATGGGTGTTAACTGCTAACAATTTAGCAAAGGTTATCTATCTGGGTTTGGTCAGGAACAGTTGGCAGAAGAAAGAGAAGATTTAGCATTACCATGGAGAAGCAAGGGAGGGCTTATTTTACGAAACCCTAGGATCATCGTAGACAGTTAGAGTCCAGCCACAGTAGGACAGAAAATCAGTTTTGACCCTGTCAGATAGGAGAGTGGCTAAGAAGCTGAAGACAGGTCTGCCTAGTGGTAGCTATGCACCACCATCTTGAAATATAGGCTCCTATGTAATTTAGCAGTAAGGCAAAGTGGGCAGAGAAGGTGGGGAACTTCAAGACAATTATTAGGATTTTGAGCTGTAGAATTTCTCAGATCATTGGCTAGTGCAGAGGATACATCTGGCACATCTACCACAACCTTTTCCAAGACTTTCTGGACTTGGGAAGATCCCATCTGAGGAAGAAGGCTCAGATGGAGGAAATATCCTGATTTCTGACTCCTGTTCCCTGCTGGAAGAAGGACTAGTACAAGTTCATAAGGACCTATGAATCCTGCTGGCACCCAGGAACTGTTACTGCTCTTCAAGGGTCAAATGGTTGAACTCATGTTTACACGCTTCAGGGACACAACAAGCAAGAGTATTGATCCCAAAAGGGTCCAGCTAACTAAAGAGGTCTAGACCCTTCAGGAAACTTGGCTGAAGAGAAATCTGATGTCCAAATACCTGCCTTTAGGATCTAGGGGCTACAGGACTGGCCAGAATAAGCCTCACCCTGCAGTTGGAGAGTAAGTCTGAAAGTAAAACCTTTGACCAGGACAAATCCCTTGATGTAGCCGACCTCTGCTGCATCGCGTTTGGCCTGATATTGAACTTAGGTCTGGGACCACTACAAACTGTTGTTGTACCATAGTGCTTGACTTTTCCTATGCACCTTTTGCTTTAAAACTCTAAAGATTTATATTACTGGGTCATCTTAACCTATTGTAATGATGTTGGTGTCTCTTTGCTAAATTATGTTTTCCTCTATTTTTCCAAATTGGTTTGTGTATTTTATTGTGTTGTGTTCTTTACCTTACACTTGTTGGTACTGCTTGACTTCAGCAAGCACTGCTTTGGGGATTTACTGCTGATTGTGCCTTAGCTACCAGGGGATGAGCAGAGATTGTTTCAGTACTGTGTTTTGACCTTCCCAGAGTGACATTATTTAGTTGGCATGAGTGCCCACTCCCAAATTATTAATCCCATTGTTGACAACAACTTCTCAAAGAAAGTGTTTAAAAAGTCATAGTTATTACAGTCGGTTCAAATAATCTGTGTAAGTAACCTGGCCATTTTATCTAGCAATTTTGAAGCACTATTTGACGGACTGCTGTGGTGCAAAATGGTTGAAGATGTGGAAATAACTTATTTATACCCTTGCCAAGCAGATGGACTTTTGTGAATACTTTTGCGCATTGCTTGAAGTTAAATGAGATCACCCTCAAAACACTTGGGCAGCAGAAAAGATCTTTGCATTTCTGACCCATGTTGACCAGGGCATAGGAGCAGACCGTGGATGCACACAGATATACTTCAGACCATTCAGAACACCTGCTATAGTGCCTGGCTGAGAGTATCAGAATGTATGTTACATGTGCAATGTACGGATCCTTTTTCGAAATGGGGCAATGCCAATCAATGTTGCACAAGAACATTTCCCTGTTTTTAGCCTGGGCATGCTGTAATTTAGGGACTTCTCTCACTACCAAACCCCCCCCCCCCAAAAAAAAATGGGAAGCACCAGGGAAGCGTATGTGTCTGATTCCATAAGGGTCTACACACTTGTGGCGGAGGCCCGGCAGCCATGGGGGACTCTCCTGGTGTCCCTCATGACTCCAGGGCCTCTGCCATGAGTGCAGAGTCTTTTTGTTTATCAGGCCCTCAATTGTTGGAATTTTGGGAGAAAAAGAACTCAGTGTGACTCGCATGTCACTGAAACCAAGCTATACCTGGCTGATGTGCTCTAACTAGGGTGACACTGGTCCTGGGTTGCTTGTGTTTCATTTCAGGGAAGACCTGGCCTAGCAGTTCAGGCTGGACTGTTCCCAGTAGATCAGGGTCAAGATTTATTTGCAAATGGCTGGGTCCTAACTGAGGTGGCATGGTGAGCAAAATAGCGATAGACTGGGATGCAGCCCTGAGCGATTTTAGTGGCTGAGATTAATTCAAGCAATCCATCCATAACTGTTTTGTATACATTAGTGTGTCGCCCTAAGTGGGATGGTTCTGACCAGACAAGGGTCCTATGTGCTATGTTATGTAAATTTGTAGAGCGCGGCTAATCACCTGTGAGGGTATCAAGGCGCTGAGTAGGACAGGTCTGAGGGGGAGGGGGGAGAGGAGATCATGCCTGTTTCATCTGGAAAAGCCATGTTTTTTGGTTCATTTAGAAGTCCATGAAGGATTGGGGTTCTGAGGTATTTTGGATGGTCCCTCCAGGTCTTAGCTGCAAAGTATGAGAAGGAGCATCCTCTGCTTCTGGACTTCTTGATGCAAGGGAGGTGTGCTCTTGTCTAAGACGCGGATGAAAGGTGTCTGGTGGGTTGGTAGAAATTGAGTCGGTGGTTGAGGTAAGCTGGACTGGTGTTGTGGAGAGCTTTGTAGGTGTGGTTGAGTAACTTGAACTTACGTCTTTCATGGACTGGGAGCCGGTAGAGATTGTTGAGGTGTGGAGAGATGTGGTTATTTTGTGGGATGTTCAGGATGAGTCTGGCAGCGGCGTTCTGAGTTGTTTGGCATTGGCTTAGAACATGGGCTGGCATTTGGGTGTAGAGGGCATTCCCGTAATCAAGTCTACTTGTGCTAAGAGCCTGGGTGGCCATTCATCTGGTGTTCATTGGTATCCATTTGAAAATCTTGCGTAGCGTTTGCAGGTTGTGGAAGCATGATGAGGAGATGGCGCTAATCTATCTCATCATGGAGAGATTGGTGTCCAGGAATGATCCTGAGGTTCTTGGCATGGTCCACAGGGATCGGTGGGGGCAAGGTTCAGAGGGCCACCAAGAGGCGTCCCTGGGGGAATGGTTGTTGTCGAAGATTAGGACTTTGCTTTTGTCTGTATTAAGCTGGAGGCAGTTGTTTTTCATCCAAGCAGCAACATTTAAAATGCAGTTGGCAAAGTTTGGTTTGGAGGTGCTGATTGAGTCAGTAAGGGAGAGGATCAGCTGTGCGTCATTGGCATAGGATACTATGTTGATGCTGTGGGCTCTGACGATGTCTGCAAGTAGCGTCATGCAGACGTTGAAGAGTGTTGTGCTGAGCGACGATCCTTGAGGAACTCTGCAAATTAGTTGCTTGGGTTCTGAGATGTAGGGGAATGTCTAACTCATTGAGTTCTGTGTGTGAGGAAGGAGGATATCCACTTGAGGGCCAGTCCACAGATACCCAAGTACTGAAGCTTTCTTATGAGTGAATTGTAGGAAACTGTACCAAAAGCTATTGAGAGATCGCGGAGGATGAGTGTGGCCATTTCTCCTCTGTTGAGGATGCTTCAGATGTCATCCGTGGCCACAATGAGGTTTGTCTACGTGTTCTGGTTGGTGTGAAATCCTAATTGTAGCTGACTAGGAGTTGATGGAGTTCTAGGTGGTATGCAAGTTGGGTATGGATGGCTTTCATAATGTCTTTAGCTGGAAAAGGCTGGATCGATATGGGTCTGTAGGTGCTGAGGCAGTTTGGATCCCCTGTTGGTTTCTACATTAGAACAATGTAACAACACAAACGCCAGTGCTGAGAGCTTCTATTGACAACTGAAAAACTTAAATAAGTAGCTGTTTTGAGTAAAGCGAAAACAACTTGCTTAAGAAATTGCAACATGCAAATTTTAATATTTCTTTTTAGTTTCTTCACCTTTTATAACACTATTTTTTCGTGCATGGAAATACAAACAATTTTACTGTACACAATATATACAACAATTATAGAAATTATAAAAAATAGCATTTACACACTTCAGGCATTCTTGGCCATTCAGTCATCCAAAAATCATTCACACAAACGAACAACATGGGTAAACAAACAGTAATAGGTCTCAGTATCAGTTGGACTGTTATTGTGAACTCAAGGTGAAAATCCTTTTGCGTTTTTCAGTTTTTAAAGTCTTTGCAGAACGCAGATCAAAAGAGTGTCCAGGACGATTCACCTTCACCTTCACTCGCTGTGCCAGCACAGCGATGAAGGTGAATCGTCCTGCACGCTCGTGTGAAGTGCCGAAATTCTCCCTAACCGCGGTGGGACCAGATTCAGCCCTGCCCCCTAGCAACAAGAATACACAGGGAATCCATGGCGAGCCAGACGCCATTGTTTTAGCGGCCCCCGCGCGCACTGCCATTGGAAATACTACCTTCTTGTATTTGGATTACTGGTCAAGCGACTAAGCATCTATTTTGGTCCTGAGGAGAACCCCGTCACTTATAGGGGTTCGAAACGCGTCGACCAGCTTGGTCTCGTATCTTGTTTAAACTTATGGTTCTACAAACGGTTGCCAAATCATTAGTAAGAGATGTGGACACTCTTTTGATCTGCGTTCTGCAAAGACTTTAAAAACTGAAAAACGCAAAAGGATTTTCTCCTTGAGTTCACAATAACAGTCCAACTGATACTGAGACCTATTACTGTTTGTTTACCCATGTTGTTCGTTTGTGTGAATGATTTTTGGATGACTGAATGGCCAAGAATGCCTGAAGTGTGTAAATGCTATTTTTTATAATTTCTATAATTGTTGTATATATTGTGTACAGTAAAATTGTTTGTATTTCCATGCACGAAAAAATAGTGTTATAAAAGGTGAAGAAACTAAAAAGAAATATTAAAATTTGCATGTTGCAATTTCTTAAGCAAGTTGTTTTCGCTTTACTCAAAACAGCTACTTATTTAAGTTTTTCAGTTGTCAATAGAAGCTCTCAGCACTGGCGTTTGTGTTGTTACATTGTTCTAGTTTGACTCAGCCTTGCTGAGTTGGGAGTCAAGGCCCGTGTGTGGTTTCTACATTAGGGCATTGATTTTGCATTTTTACAGCAAAACGAGATGGTAGAAGTGGTTATGGAGGTGTTGATGATACCAGAGAGTGTGGGGGGAGATGATGGTCCTTCCAAGGTTGTATATGGGGTGTGGGCATGGGTCTGAAGGGGCTTTTGAGTGGACAGTATTATCAGGGGGCTAGTGTCTTTCCTTGAGAGGGGCTCCCAGTTCCTTAGCTGCAGTTTGGCAATGAAGTAGGTGTCCGGCTGGTTGTGGGAGTTCATATTGATATTCTTTGGGTTGAATGTGTTAAAGATCTTGGCAATCTTCTCTTTGAAGAAGTTTGTGAGGTTGTTGCAGAGTGTTAAGGATTGGGATAATGTCATTGGCAGCTGTCAGATTGGAAAACTCCTTGACGATGGTGAAGAGTTCTTTGCCATTGTTGAATTTCGAGTCTGAGAGTTAGGGCCTTTTTCTTTGCATCTCACAGTTGATGGTGGTAGAAGTTTAGGATAGCTTTGTTTGGGGACCTTGCAGTGGTAATTGGGTTTAGTCTCCAATTTCTATTGCAGTGGCTTGGACTCCCTGAGGTTGTTTGTGTATCAGCTGGGTCATCTGCTGCTATTGTAGATCTTGTTTCTGGTGGGAGTGGTGCAGTCGGCAAGCCATTTATTAAAGAGCTTGGTGTCGACATTGAGAATCCTGGTGTGGTTGGGTGGGCGTTCGTGTAGGGCCTTGGTTTCATTTTCTTGTGATATTTTGCCCCAGTGTCTTGATGGTGCTTTGGGTTTTTCCAGTGGGGTGGTTTGGTGGGTGGGTATCTTAAAATGGATGATGTAGTTGTCGGACAATGTGAGCGGGGTCATATGGGTGGTGGTGATCCTGTTGTTGGAGGATAAAATAGGGTCAAGGGTGTGGCCTGATGTGTGTGATGATCCTTGAACGAGCCTGGAGAGTCCAAGGTTGCTGATACTGTCAAGGAAGTCCATGGAGTTAGGGTCTGTTGTTCTTCCAGCTGGAAATTGAGGTCCCAGAGGAGGATGTAGTTGGTTGATCTGTTGGATAGGGGAGCATCGAATTCTGCGATGCAGTTGCAGAATTCTGCTCAGGGGCCTGATGGATGATAGGCGAGGGTTCCCATAAGGGTGGCATGGTAGTCCGTTCATGTTTTGAAGTGCAGGTCTTCCATGACGTTGGTGTTTGAGTCTGTGGAGGTGGTGCAGTCGTTCGTGTTTTCGTACATGATCATGAGTCCTCCACCTGGTTTGTGGGTTCAGTCCAGGTGTATGATTTTATAGGCCGGTGGGATTGCTGCAGGGATGTCTGGGTTGAGCCATGTTTCAGTGAGGAACAGAAGATTGAGTGTGTTTCTGTTCAGGAGGTCCCAGATTTCAGTGGAGTGTTTCCTGAGGGATCGTACGTTGAGGAGCAGTTGTTGTGGGGAGGTGGTGGCATGTGTTGGTTGTTTGGAGATGTTGGTGTCGGCATCTGAGGTGAAGACGCAGGTGAAATCGCATTGGGTGTAGGAGAAAGGTCCTGCCATGGTGCTGAGAAATGCGTGGACCTTCCAACAGACCTGCCTCTGCCTTCTTGGATTTTGTGAGGACACTTTGTGCAACTTTCTCCACGCCTCGCGGAACCCGCTGCGCGGGTCCCGCTTCGCAGAGGGGCGCTTATCTTCCTGGGGTGAAGCTGCTGCTGGGGTACATCAGGGGCCGAGGGCTGCGAGCAAGAGGGCTGGGACTCCATTTCCCAGGAGCCCCAGCAACCCGCCCCCGCTCCACCTGGGCTGCTCTCCCTCCCCGCCCCGCCCCCAACGACCAGGTGAATTAAATACCGGCTTGCCCTGCAGTTCCTGGGACCTTCCAACAGACCTGCCTCTGCCTTCTTGGATTTTGTGAGGACACTTTGTGCAACTTTCTCCACGCCTCGCGGAACCCGCTGCGCGGGTCCCGCTTCGCAGAGGGGCGCTTATCTTCCTGGGGTGAAGCTGCTGCTGGGGTACATCAGGGGCCGAGGGCTGCGAGCAAGAGGGCTGGGACTCCATTTCCCAGGAGCCCCAGCAACCCGCCCCCGCTCCACCTGGGCTGCTCTCCCTCCCCGCCCCGCCCCCAACGACCAGGTGAATTAAATACCGGCTTGCCCTGCAGTTCCTGGGACCTTCCAACAGACCTGCCTCTGCCTTCTTGGATTTTGTGAGGACACTTTGTGCAACTTTCTCCACGCCTCGCGGAACCCGCTGCGCGGGTCCCGCTTCGCAGAGGGGCGCTTATCTTCCTGGGGTGAAGCTGCTGCTGGGGTACATCAGGGGCCGAGGGCTGCGAGCAAGAGGGCTGGGACTCCATTTCCCAGGAGCCCCAGCAACCCGCCCCCGCTCCACCTGGGCTGCTCTCCCTCCCCGCCCCGCCCCCAACGACCAGGTGAATTAAATACCGGCTTGCCCTGCAGTTCCTGGGACCTTCCAACAGACCTGCCTCTGCCTTCTTGGATTTTGTGAGGACACTTTGTGCAACTTTCTCCACGCCTCGCGGAACCCGCTGCGCGGGTCCCGCTTCGCAGAGGGGCGCTTATCTTCCTGGGGTGAAGCTGCTGCTGGGGTACATCAGGGGCCGAGGGCTGCGAGCAAGAGGGCTGGGACTCCATTTCCCAGGAGCCCCAGCAACCCGCCCCCGCTCCACCTGGGCTGCTCTCCCTCCCCGCCCCGCCCCCAACGACCAGGTGAATTAAATACCGGCTTGCCCTGCAGTTCCTGGGACCTTCCAACAGACCTGCCTCTGCCTTCTTGGATTTTGTGAGGACACTTTGTGCAACTTTCTCCACGCCTCGCGGAACCCGCTGCGCGGGTCCCGCTTCGCAGAGGGGCGCTTATCTTCCTGGGGTGAAGCTGCTGCTGGGGTACATCAGGGGCCGAGGGCTGCGAGCAAGAGGGCTGGGACTCCATTTCCCAGGAGCCCCAGCAACCCGCCCCCGCTCCACCTGGGCTGCTCTCCCTCCCCGCCCCGCCCCCAACGACCAGCCCACCTCCACCACAGCCATAAACTAACACGTGAGTACCGCTGCGCGGGAGCGCGCGGGAGCGTCCCGGGAGAAGCCCGGGACAAGGGCGGGACCGTCTGCGGCCGTCAGGGGCCGGAGGAGGCCGGGCTGGGCCTGACCTCTTTCGTTTGCAGTCCGGAGGACATTGTTCATTACATATTGGATATGGCAACAGAAGAAGAAACCCCGGGGAAAAAATCTAGATTACGTAATGGATCCCTGGAGAATTATTTTCCCAAGAGGAGCGAGGGAGAAAAAGATTCCATCCTAGCGGAGCGGAGGGCAGAGCGGCGTCGCTCTGTTGAGAATATGAAACATAGACCCCTCACTGATAGCCTACTTGAATTAAATCGGGAAGGTGATTCGATTGGCCTAAGTGAGGATAACGTAAGTCAAGATGGAGTCCCCCTATTGTTTCGTGACTTTGTAGCCACTCCTAGTTTGCCCGGGGATAATATTATAACTGTTTCACCCACCCCTAGTGGTAGTCGTGTGGCCGACAAATCCAAATCTAGGAAGCAGAAAGTTAATATTTATCCTGTAGCCCAGATCCACCGCCCGCCCCCTAGTAAAAAAAGAAGGAAACAAAGGGTGGTATCAGGTAAAGCAAAAACATCGCATACTGATTTTGGTAAAGGGACAAAAACCCCGATTATAACTGAGACCCCCACAGTAGTAGAGCAGGAACACACTCCACAGGTAGTTGTTTCACCGGGTCTTTGTCCATCTTCAGTAACTATACAAGATGAGGTTCCTGATAATAACACTAGAGTCACCCCACCTATCACTTCACCAGTACTTCCTTCTTCATTATCAGGGAATCTGGAATTTTTGTTAAGATCTCTCCTTTTACCCATTAATGAGTCAATTAAAAAGGTGGAAATTAGATTAACCATATTGGAAGCCGCCATAACTAGTATGTCTACCCATACCAAAAATAAAGGAAGTGTGGCGGTACATCCCAAACCACCTTCGACCACACCTCAAAGTAAATCTAGAATTCCTCCCGCTCCTGCTCCGGCTAAGCAAACTCGCCAGCTGCCGGGGGGAGCTGTGCCCCCAACTCATAATACACCGCAGCCTAAACAACCAAAAGCACCAGCTACTGGGTTGGGAGTGGGCCCCTCCAACCCATCTCTAAAGGCCCCGACGAGTAACAACCAGAGTGCACACGGGGATGATGGAAAAAGCAGAATGCCTCAGAAAAGGGTTCCACAAGTAGAGATTCCCCCAGAAGCTGTGCCCTACGTGGTGATCTTAACGGGGGTCCCGCAGCTAACTGAAAATAAGAAGGAGGGATTTGTTGACCTCAAAAATAAAATTATCCATTGGTTGCGGTTGCACAGGCCGATAGCACCTAACATAGATGGGGACATAGTTCATGTTAGACGGATCAATTGGCTGGGGAGTAGAATTAAAGATATTGAGGGGGACCTAGTGGTGGTCAATTTTAGAGACCCTCGGGCAGTTGATTACATCCTAAACTGGCCACCTGGGAGTGGGGAAACCTGTGTTATCCCACGGGCTTTAACATACTTTTATCCCAGGTCAAAAGTCACCAACTCTAAATATTTAAACAGACCACAATTTTATAGGCCGCCCATTATTCCGCCCTACATTAATAATCAACCTCAGTATGGTCATCAGCTGACTAGGGTGCCTGATCTACACTCCGCCTGGTCCATGGTCCCTCATGGACATAGGCAGAACCAGGGTCCCAGTATGAACCATCTGATGCCCTTTACCCCATTGGACACCTATAATCGGTTTTCTCAGCTGTCTGGGCTGGAAGACTGTGATTGAAGTTGGGGGCAAGGGGGGGGGGAAACTGATAATGAACCTCCAAGGGTGGAGGATCCTCGTCCACTCTGGGGTAGCATTGGTACTGAAGAAGTTAGTCTATCTACAGACCACATGGTGACCACCATTGACATTACTGAGGATTCTAGGCCAGCTGGGCCCGTGATGAGTACGGTTGATTGTTTAGCAACCCTAACTTCAATGGCCCAGGAGGGAGGGTGCCCCTTGACTAGGGTGGCTAATGAGAGGTTGCCAAAAGTGGGTTACACTTCCACGCCTAGAGGAAGGAGGGTAATAAACCTCCTCTCTTGGAATATTGCTGGGCTAAAGAGGAAGTTAGATATTCCAGAGTGGCACATACAAATTGAGCAGTTTGATGTCTGCCTGTTTCAGGAGACATGGAGTTTTGTTCCATTACATAAATCGGGGTATACCACCCACTGTGTGCCCGCAGTAAGTAAGGGAAAGGGCAGACCATCGGGCGGGCTCATAGTCTGGATAAAAATAGATCTGAATTGGGTGGTTACAAGACATATTGTGGAGTGTAATGATATACTCCACCTCTCGGCAAAAGGAGGGGAGGATGTTGTCAGGCTTGACCTTTTTAATGTTTATGCAAGAGGGACACAGGGTGACTCCCCCTCTTTGACCCTAACATCCCTGGATTTGGCTTTAGCCAATTGCCCCTGCTCAGCTAAAATTCTGGTGGGGGGAGATTTTAACTGTACATTTGAACCCCTTCTCGGAGACGACCCTTTAGGAATCGAAGAGGAGGATTCAAAATGGTCTATTCCAACTCTTTCCCTGTCCCCTGTTAGGAAGTGGTCGTCTAGGGCCATACAAATTAATGCATTGACAAGGGACCATAAACTAAGAGCCCTCAATGGTAGGACTATGTCTGACCAGTCAGGGGCATGGACCTTTAATAGACTTTCGGGTCCGTCCCGAATCGATTACATCCTAATGGATGTTGGATTCTGGCCGGACCTGATCGACATGGAGGTCGTCCCAAGCCAGGATAGTGACCACAATCCCCTGTGATGCAAGTTCCATTGGGGTGTTCTGAATGACAGGTGTGCGATGGCCATCCTAAAAACAACTAAAGAAGTTATCCCATTTAATAACAACCGTAGATTGAAATGGGATAAGGCTAAGCTTAATGAGGGCGATATAGGAAGCATCAAAGCAATGGTTGAGGGTCTATCTTCCACCTTAGAAATATGGGCTGGTGAAAAATGGACCGTTAGTCCCCAATACCCCTCCCTTGACTCTGCCTATAAATCCACAATAGACCAAGTTGGCAAATTTTTTATCTCGAAGGGGAAAAGTAATAGGGCTCCTGCTATACCCTCTACCCTTAGCAAAGTATGGTATAATGAACTTTGTAAAAGTAAAAGGAAAAAATTGACAGAAGCTCTACTTTCAGGGGACCCTCCACTGGTTAGAGCGGCCAGGAAGGATTACCTGAAAGTATTATCATTGGCCAAACGGGAGTGGGAGGAACAGCACTGGCAGGACCTTTCCAATGCAGTGAGTGGCAGGAACCCAAACCTCTTTTGGGAACTGGTTAATAGATCTAGGCAGAGAAAATCGCAACCATTGTCTGATCATATAACTTTCCAGCAATGGTTTACACACTTCTCATCCCTATATGGAGACTCGGAAGAAACAACTTGTCCTGGGGTGAATAGCCTGGGTGAAGGGGTCCCCGTGGATGATACCGAGCTTTTGTTTTCAACGGGAGAAGTAGTATTGGCGATTAGACACCTAACCCCAAAAAAAGCCGCTGGGCAGGATGGGATCCCTGGGGATCTATTGTTGGCGGAGCCGGAGGCCTGGGCCAAACTAATAGTGATTATAATGAACCTGATCACGAGGGGACACCAGGTTCCAGACTCCTGGAAAGGGGCTGAGGTAGTTACTGTGTACAAGAAGGGGGCTAGGGATGACCCTGCAAACTACAGACCCATCAGTCTGATAGACATAATCCAGAAAGTGGTCGGCAGGGTCATCATTTCAAGAGTAGGCGACTGGATAGAGGAGGTTAGTATCCTCTCCCATTTACAAGCGGGGTTCAGAAGGAAGGTAGGTACGATGGACCAGGTCTTTCGTCTCTTTGCCATCTACTGGAAGGCGGTTACTATCATGAAGGGCAGTTTGTATATGGCCTTCATTGATCTTAAAACCGCATTCGACCTGGTCCCTCGTACAAAACTTTGGGGAATTCTAGAAGAGATGGGTATTCCCAGTGGTCTTCTGAGCCTAATCGTAAAGCTGCACGAGGGGAACTATGCGAGGGTGAGATGGGGATCCCAGGGTCAACTTACAGATAGGATCCCTGTGCGAAGAGGAGTGCGTCAGGGTTGTGTTATGGCTCCGACTCTCTTCTCCCTATTCGTAAACGGAGTGGTTGACCATCTGATGGGGGAGGAGTCGGATGCCCCATCCCTGGCGGGGGAGAGAATCCCCACACTTCTCTTCGCTGACGACACCCTATTAATTTCTAAATCCCCGGTGGGCTTGCAAAAACTCTTGAATCGATTTAGCTCCTTCTGCACCAACCGAGGCTTAACTATCAACACATCAAAAACCAAATTGATGGCATTTGCACCCTCAAGAAGATTTAGAAATAACTTTGTGCTTAATAACGCCCCCCTTGAGCTGGTTGAGTCTTTTGACTATCTTGGTGTCCGAATTAACAGTCACATGACCTGGAAGGATCATTTGTCTAAAATGCTATTAAACCATCATAGAGTATCCGGGGTGACGCTGAAGGAGATCCGGGAGTCAACCAGCAAACCGGTCTCCCCAGCTATGACCATCTATGAGGGCCAGATCCTTCCCGCAGCACTCTATGGCTCGGAACTGTGGGGGTTTGAAGGGGTTTCTGACTTGATGAGAGCGGAAAACAACTTTTTTAGGAAAGTGGTAGCTCTCCCCACTTCTACCCCAATGATCCCTCTAAGATTAGATCTGGGCAGAAAAACAGTAAAGGATTTGGTGAGGCTTCGCCCGTTGTTATTCTGGTCCCGACTAAGAAGAACTGAGGAGCTCGCAAAGTATGCAGAAGGGCTGGATGAACTGCTACTATTGGACACCTGTAAAAAAATAAGATGGTTAAATAAATTGAAAGAATTGGTTTTCAGCTTGGGTCTTAGAGAGGCATGGGAGTCGCAGTCACCACCACCGAAAGATGTTATAAAAAAACTGTACTGGGACTGGGTACAGAATAACACTATGAGGTCTACGAATTTGGGCTCACTCACTGACCAGTTTTTGTCTATTAAGTGTGTGCGTAAATTGGAACCCTTTCTAGACTTAATAACCAAACCATTGGACCGAGCGCTGTACCTCAAGTTGCGATATGGGACGCTCCCGGTGAATGAGTTTACGGTAAGATGGCTGGATGCAGATGCCTGCTCGCGTGTTTGCCCGGGCTGTGCGGCCCCTAAGGAATCGGTGGCTCACATGTTCTTTGCCTGCCCAGCTTACAAAGGGGCACGGAAATTTTGGTTGAAACCCGTCTGCAGGGAATTGGGGCTGAGGTGCCATAGTCTGGCACTACGCGTCCTTTCTACAGAGTCCTCATCTGCCAGTATGATCTGTGGGGTGGCTAAGTTTTTAGGAAGTGCGTGGATGACACGTTCCCGGTTACTGAAACTACAAATTGGAGGTCCCACTAACTGAGGACGATCATACTGTCAGTAAATTGATGAATGATGTGTCCATGCTTTTACTGTATTTTATAATCTTTTATTGGGATTGAAATGTTTATGTATTTGTATTCTTTTATGGTGAAAAATTGCCGAATAAAGATATTAAAAAAAAAAAAAAAAAAAGAAATGCGTGGCAGCAGAGTGTTTGCCGTGTGTGTTGTTGAGGATGGTGTAGGAGTAGTGGCAGCGTTTGTTGGCCCAGGTGGTGGTTGTGGTTGTGGTGTTGGTTGGAATGACATGAGGGGGGAGAGCTCCTGTCGCTGGGCACTGTCCAAGCACAGATAGCATTTCAGGGATGCCGGTCTGCTAAACGGTCACAATGCTGTCTCCATCAATTAGGTTCTGGGTTGGGCGGGGCTTCTGTCGACGGGAAGAACAGTGAATGGGAAAATGCCTTTGTCTCTGAAATCCAGCTATACATGGCTAATGAGCACTAACTAGGGCAAAAACGTTCCTGGTTTGCTTCTGTTCCAATTCAGGGAGGACCTGACCTGGCAGTTTGGGGTGAAGTGTTCTCATTTGATCTGGTCAAGAGACACATTTGCATATGGCTGGGTCCTAACTGAGGTGGCATGGCCTACAAAATAATGATGGACTGGGATGCACTGAAATCCAGCTATACATGGCTAATGAGCACTAACTAGGGCAAAAACGTTCCTGGTTTGCTTCTGTTCCAATTCAGGGAGGACCTGACCTGGCAGTTTGGGCTGGAGTGTTCTCATTTGATCTGGTCAAGAGACACATTTGCATATGGCTGGGTCCTAACTGAGATGGCATACAAAATAATGATGGACTGGGATGCGGCCCAAGAGATTACCAGTGGCTGAGATTAATTCAAACATTCTATCCATCTCTTTTTTTGTATACAAAAAACACAACAGCCACACAATTTCACTTTTCCAGTAGCTCTGCATAAGGCTGAACCTTCTCCAAATACTATCACATTGAGAGGCCGTTAACCCTAGCTCAAGGTAATACGCTCAGCAATAACCATACAAAGGGATTGATAATCGATGATCTGATCAGAGAAAATATAAAAGTAAATTTTGACCAACTATGTCTTGAATTTTTCCTTTGACTTCGGGCCTTCTAAGTGGTCAGAAGCAAGCAAATAAAAAAAATGTAACACAGGCATAAACCTACGTCACGGCATACCAACAGCCAACTCCATTTGTGGGGCTTCCTCACCTTGTCAACCTGATTGTTAAGAAGTGCCCTGTTAGGCAACTGGGGAAAGAGGCTGAGTGACAGCTGCGTCCAAGTGAACCAGTTTCAAGAAGTGTAACCTTAGCTCACCTTTAATAGCAGAAACCTCAAGAAAAGATGAGGAACAGAGGAAATTTGTGCTCTTGTGCACTTGTGCACTTGGTGTATGTAACAGCACATAACCAACAATTTATCAAGGAATAAAAAATGGAGAATGCCCACATACGGTGTAACTCAATCAATCAATCAGTATTTGTTAAGCGCAACTCCTTACCCGTGAGGATCTCAAAGCACATTAACTGTAATACAAGAACATTAGAGGAGAAATAAGCAAAAATAGAGAAAATTGGTAAAGGTGATAAAAAAATTATGATATGGAATGAAATTACATGTATACTTTATAAAAGATTTCCTATAAAATGTATATGTCTTATCACCCTATCAATCATATAATGAAAGAGAGTCTTTTATTAGAAGTGTCCATTGGGAGACAGCAGAAGAGCACCTCCTGAGTGGTCAATAGGGAATCTCTGCGCAAGTGTGGTTCAAAGAGGACACAAGGGCTGGAGAAAACAATACCCTGAATGGGGTTGCATGCCTCAGAGAGGATTTAACAGGTATTATGAAAACTGCTAATCAACAGTATTCACCTAAGTTAATTAGACCCAGAGTGATGACAATAGTACAAGTCCTCAAGGCCAACCTGGAGGCTAGTCCTATAAAAGCTTTTGAAAAGTTTGAAAGTTGTTTTAGTCACAATTCCTTCAGCAGCACTCCTGTGTCTAGAAACAAGTATAGTGGTCAGGAAGCTCATCGTCTGGTTTCCCTTTCAGCACTTGCAGCGTCTGCAAATTTCAGAGCTTGTGGGAACGGAAGGATATCTTGCCGAGCACTTCTGTTAGCATCAATTTATCTGATCCTACAAGACACGCAGGGAAGAGTCTTGTGACAGCCACTGAAGTAGAAACGTGTCTGTCTACAGAAGGGAGCCGAGCTTTCCTCCTCTTCGTTTCTAGTCGATTCTGGTGGGGGGCTGGCTCGGTGCTGGCCAGTATGTCACTGGAATGGGGTCTGGCCCAATGGCAACAGTGTGTGGCCCCCTTCCCTTCAGTTTCATGTCAGTCCTTCCCTGGCAAATCCAACAGCCACCGCCGTGCCCAAAGTCTATGTGAGAGATGGATTAAATATGGATGATTCCTCAGATGTGAAGATGGTGTCATGTCACTCTGACCCACCCCTCCTCTCTACCTACCCCTCCCCCACCAGCTGAGCTCTAATAAATAAAATTACATTCCTTGTTTTTCTCCTGACTCCCTCCCCTAAGGGTCATCCACCAGAAGGGTAACCTTGCCATGTGGCCGTGCCTTCTCTCAAGTACAAGTTGACAGGGACTTGTTTACATTCCTTCCTAGTAGATTCACTATGAACGCTTTTTCCTGCCCTCATTCCAAAAGGCCTGGGCTGCACTGCCCTTGAATCCACTTCATCAATTCGAGAGAGACGGGGTCAGTAAGGTGAAAGGAGTCTCACTCTCCCTAGCAAAACTTTTTGTCAGCACATTGGCCACTCCACGGGTCTCAGGAAGAAGCATTCCATATGAAAGTAATAAAAGTGCAAGTTGTCACGACCATTTCCCTTTGGGGCGCATTAGTGAATACAGGGCATTCATCTATGCTCATACAGAAGAGAGGTTCTGTACATCCATGCCTGGTTGCAAAGTTGTCTGGCTTCATGTCTTCATGTTTTGGCCTCCTATCACAACCCATTGCACAAGACAAGGGTCTAGTTTACCCTCAATGTCACATATGGTGTTACTGTTTGTAGCCCCCTATGAGCTGGTCTAGTGGCTAATTCATGAACTACAGAAGGCCTGCCCAAACCAGAGGGAGGAACAAAACACACATTATCTTAAACAGACACAGGGGATGTAATCTTGATGCAGAACTCCAGAGGTCTAACCTGAATAAAAGGCGAGCAGACCCCACAAGACTTGTGGATTTCAAGCATCTCTGGGACCTCTGTAAGTACCGGGAAAAGTCCTGCAGGATGTTGCAAGTTGTCCCCACTGATGAAGAACCGGGTTTTAGAACCCAGCGGCGCCAGGGGAAACGCCCGAAGTCTTCGAGTTCACCTGTCTTGGCACACAGAGACACGGGACACTTCTCGGTGACGTCAAAGATCAAATTTATTGGCTGCAACCAGGAACAGAGGTCTACGAAGCACGACACGGGTGGTTCGCTAGAGACTGCACAATTTCATTGAGTGAGACATCGTCTTTTATGCCAAAAATCGCATTCCTGGCTAGCATCAATTATTTACAAACTGACCAATCACACAGTGACATTTCATAGGTATCGCATAACGACAAGCCCACTTTCAATTGTCCAGCCCACCATACATGACAAGGCAAAAACCAACATTCTTGCTCGGACAGGCCAAACGAGCCCATAATAAAGGACCTCAACCTAAACCATAAAATAAGCCATAAAGGAATGAACAGAAACAGATGAGAAGTAAGATAGAAGGGTGTGTGCATGTACCATAAACTCAACAATCTCCTGCTCTTTGATCTCTATCTGACCAGCTGCCTAACAAGAAACTGGCTCAACAAGGTTAGCCTTGGGCAAGGGAGTAAGTTCGTTCAGGTCACACAAAAGTCAGCTAAAGGTGTACGTGTCCCAAGGGCTCGCTCGGCCGTAGTCATCGGCCTATGTGAGGGCAACCACAAAATGGCTGCCGTACACAAAATGGAACCCGAAGGTTCGAACGAAATCCCTGTATACACAGTGTATCCATCAATCGATCATGACGAAAACACTTGTACATGCTGCACTCGTCATTTGCGGTCCGCTGATACCAAAATCGTCTCGATACGACGACCTTTATTGAACGGGTTCAGAATCACGGAACCTCACTGACCTCCATCAATGATGTCTTCTTTCATTATCATGCCACCAGAAAGTGGTAAGTGACCGCGTTTGTGATTGCGTCTACTTTCACAATGTCCACAACACTTCATGCTTCAGCACAGCAAGGCCACCGCACCATGTCTAGAGAAAGTCTTGAAACCACAAGCACCTCACTTGAACTTCCATGTAAGGGAAACCACGACTAGCACCCTTTTAAAACACGCACACTAAAAAGGAGCCCAGGAGTCGAATACAAATCAGCGTGCAATGCAACCCCTTCAGGGGTATGAAGCACTATATAAATGCTGCAATAGAATAGAATAGAATAGAATAGAAAACTTGTATTAAAAATGAGCCCACCTGAAGGAAACTCATTTTTCTTTTTTCATTTCTTACATTTATTCATTCATCTGGTGTCAATCCAGGTACTAAGATAAATACCACCACCTAGGATCAGCAAAACCCTTCAGGACTCTCAACATGAGCTGCTCTTTTATTTCTCATTGCTGAACACATTCTTCTTACTATCCATTTGTTTAGCCCCCTCAGTTTGTATGCTTCTGGACTAATGGTCCAATGTACCCCATAAATCGTTTTGAGACCCTGCACCATTCAATACTAAGATGAGTAATGACATTTATTGTTCAATTAATTAAAATTGTTACAAAACCTCACCACTTTGTAGAAAAATATATTCCAAGGTGTTCAAAATGTTCTAAAATTAAGTAATCAAGCAATCACAGTGAATATTATATAGATTACATTTAGATGTTTCAGAGCTATTTCGCTTTGTGAAGTTTTTTATTTAATCTTTTCAAATCTGACTGTTGCTTGATTTTAGAACATTTTTAACACCTTGGCATCTTTTTTTGTTTTCCAGTGCGCACCATGACATTTCTTTAAGTGGTTATTTTTTTGTGACAAATTTAATCCATTGAAAAGTAAATTTCATTACTCATTTCTCATCATTCAATATTCATGATGCACTTGAGTTGATTCATGTGGGTGACTGTTTCATACCTTTTGTGCACAATTTCTGTCTTGTAGACATATTTTAGCAAACAAAGTTTGCTAGATTTGCGCTACTGCTCTCTTTATATCTCATTAAATGTTGATATGACTGCTGTAATCTTCTGGTGACGATGAAAATTTCCCTCTGAATAATCCCCTCCTCATCACGATGGCACTCAGAGATAATCTCCTTCTAATCAGAGTTTCTTGATGAAAACACTGAGGATTATTGTTATCTCTCAAGTCTATTTCTGTGAGTAATCACACATGACTTCTTGGATCTGTATCCGTGGTCATCAGCAAGCCTCTCAGAGCATGAACCTCAAACTCCTACGTCTTCTCGCCATCGCCTCGCTGCACTTTTTCTGCCCTGACGCGAAGTACTTAGGGTTTCTGTTCTCTCCACTCTCTCTGTATGGGTTTGCTTTGGTGATATAAGTCAAGCATACCAGACGGAATCAATCTTTGCCGACGACTGAGCCACCACCGCCATCTTGGTTTTCAGGGCGAACCTATGCATGAGGCTCAGAAAAGCCTATGCTCCCCTGCAGGAATGTTCTCATCTGCTGCCAGGTCTCCCCAGCTGCTTGAAGGATGTACACATGAAGGAAATGACGTATCACCTACACCAGAAAAGGAATTCAAGCTCTACTTCGACAAAACACTGCGGACAGAGCTCCACCCACTGCTAGTCTTAAATGACACATACATTGTTCAATGAAGCAAATGTTGTAACTGTGGATTCTCGGTTGCCTGTGAGTTCAAGAACCGCAGTATCATGTGTGGTTCCGCAGTTCCTAGATCTCCAGAAATGGTGCATGAAGTTTGCAGGCTTTGAGTTCAACTCATCTAGCTAGGGCTTCCTTCCCTCATGCTCCCTTGCTCCTAGCTGCTGCTTCTTACTCCTCCAGTACCAAAGCGGCATTCACCTGCAGGAGGGGTTGAAGCTGCTTTTTAAAAGGGCTCCACAATTACTCTGGTTCAGGCTTTTATTCCATTGGTTTTCCCTTTTCCATCACAGCTGTTTGCTCCTTGATTCCTTTCTGGTTTTCCAAATCCTTTGTGTTTCCTGTTGTGTGATATTTGATGTACTATCCCTTTTCTCTTCTTTTACAATATAAGGGCTTCAGTCTGGTTGGAGGGTGCATCGCAATGAAACCATATTCCTTCGCTTGTTATCAGGGGTGGCTCCTTCATTGGAGCTGAGGAGTGTCGCCACCATTAAATTACTCCCAAATCTTCAGAGATGAAAAATCAAATGGTAATTTATTACCATTTTATTTTTAATCTACTTCCCCAAACAAATCAACGGGATGAGTGACAGCAGCAGAGAGGTGTGCGGGCTATCCACTGCACTGTTTGAAGTGTGCATGTTCTTTGGGTCGGCCGTCTTGCGATGGCCAGCCACAAAGAGAAGTGTGGCTCAATGGTTAGAGCAGGCAGACCCTGAAGCAGAGGTCAGACCGGGACCAGGGTTCAATTCCCGATGCGGCAGGGTCTGAGCCCAAGTGTCCACGGACTCGATAATTCTCACTTCGGTGCCTACTCGAATCACGGGTTCACACTCTGCAACTCTGGGCAATAGCTTGCTTAATGTCCACTACGCCCCCCCCCCCCCCCCCCCCCCGAGGCGGGATGCCTGGCTTTCACCTTGGGGCTGCCAGTACGGGTTATCTCACAGGGAAAAAGCCAGGACGGGTTCCCAATGCAAGCGCCGAGATGCCCAAGGGTAAGTCGAGCGCTACATAAGAACACACACACATACATACATACATACATACAAAGGCACACTTTACACATCTCTAACCCAACTGTCTTAAAACAGCTGGGTTAGAGCAAGTGCACGCCTGCATAGCACTGTGGAGTGCCGCATGAGGCTTCTCCCTCCAATCAGGGTGCTGCTCTCATGGTATAAGAGCAGCGCCCAGATTGGTCAAGGGAGTTTTCTGGTGGCCGGGCTGCAGAGAAAAAAAGAAGAGGAAGGAAGAGGTCTGGTGCATCTCAGAAAGTGTTTAATTTTTACTATTATATATTTTTTTATTTGCACTTGCTCAGGCGTGTGCACCCTCCCCCCGTAGATGCCAGCATCCACCGCTTTTTCCCTCATTCACTCCACTTGCCGATTCTGACTCCTCGCTCATGAAGAATTCCACTAATGGATTCCAGACTTCTGGTCTTCTTCAACCCTCAAAAGTCTTCACCCACCAAGGATATTTTTTACACCTTTGGCTTTTTACTTCTGAGCAGGTGGCAGCTTCTTGAAAGCACTGGATACCACATGTTCCAGTGTTTGGTGACATTGTTGCTTAAGGAAACAGTCACCCTCACATCAGACAGCAGAAGATCCAGACCAGATTACTGCTGACCATACAGACTAGAGCACCAAGGAAATGTCAAGACACCAAGGCACCACACTGCCTAAAACGTTATGCTTCCAGTGTCACCCCAATTTAAGAACTTCAGTGCACTGGGGCAATAAGCAAATGCTCGCATGAGTGGGAAGGAGCGTGTCCAGTCCTAGTCTTTGCTAGCAATGCCCACAAATTGATCTTTGTCTTTTTTTGACAAATGATACAATAATCTTTTACATAATGCACTATGCTTTGTAAAACCCTGGGAAAACACTCTTTCTGTGACACTGATTATGATGAGCTGGAAATTCCTGAGTAAGGTGGGTGGGGAACTCCGCTCTGCTGGTGGAGCTTGCAAAGTTTACTCCACTTCACGCTTCACTTGGAGCGTGGAGTTTGGCAAAAAACTGCGCCTGCCGCGTAGCATAGTGGAGTTTGTCGGCTGCCAGCCTACCCCTAGTAACAACCAAGGGAAACCATCGGAACAGCATTGGGGGTCGGTAGTCCTTTGTCTCTCTCACTTACGTTTGGGGGTTGGAATGGGTGGTATTTCCAGTTCCAGGTTAGCAGAGGCACCGCCAGTGGCGATGCTATTGAATCAGTCACATGACGCTGTCTTCCTAAGCCGGGGAGGACGAGTAAAAATGTCCCTTCTCCGTCCCTGTGGTCATTTTCATTATCTGACCAGAGGGACGGGCACCCAGACAGCTCGTGCTCACTAAGAGAAGGAAAGAATGGTTTTTAGAGGTCAATCTAACAATGGGCGCACTGCCTGTATGGAAGCACTAATGAACAGTGGTTTGTGGTGCAACTGGGTGAGTGGAAAACCATGTAACCACCCAATGGTAATGTCAGCAAGGCGGCAAAACCTCACAATTACTACATAGACGTACCCTATGCACACACTTGATATTTCTGTACACGTAGGTGATAGTACACAAAATTCATAGTAATGCAAACATGCAGAGAAACAGTGGATGTCAACAAAAAAGTGGAAATGAATAGTGTGACAAGGGAAGATCCTTTTGTCCTTATTTAATTTTCAAGGCTTAACAACAGCCAGCCGACACGTGTTTCATCGCATCACGCGAATCTTCAGGGCTCTAGGTAGCTGTGTTTGAGCCAAAGGTCGCTCTGCCGGTGACCACTACCAGGAACACGGTGACCCGGGAACAGCTAATCTGAACTCTAGAAGAAATTAACTTATGCTTACTACGAAGGCACAGAGCTACCTCTGTTCCTCCAACGTTACACAACGCTTCATTGGACCCCATAGATCTTGGAGCGACTTGCTCCCTATAACCATGAACTACAGTTCCCGGGTATAAACAATAAGCGCACTTCGCTTCAAGTCCACGTCCTCTCATCTACATTGGAATTTAAGACAGTCTCGGGCCCCACCGGGTCGGAAGTATCACCGGCAGAGCGACCTTTGGCTCAAACACAGCTACCTAGAGCCCTGAAGATTTGCGTGATGCGATGAAACACGTGTCGGCTGGCTGTTGTTAATCCTTGAAAATTAAATAAGGACAAAAGGATCTTCCCTTGTCACACTATTCATTTCCACTTTTTTGTTGACATCCACTGTTTCTCTGCATGTTTGCATTACTATGAATTTTGTGTACTATCACCTACGTGTACAGAAATATCAAGTGTGTGCATAGGGTACGTCTATGTAGCTCGTGTTCACTAGTCCGAAGAGAATAGAGTCTGGGAATGTCTGCAAATGCTGTTACTCAGGTAGGAGTCTGCAAGGACTGAATGGAGAAATGCAAGGGTCAGCAGTATATATTGGGGACATTCCGTATCTAAATGAATCCTTTACTCTTGGCCCACTTCTCCAGTCTTTTGAGAGTCGCCTTTGGCCCACTTAGCTTGTCTCCCTAGGCTTTAACCTACTGGGGAGCTGCCGGGAGAAGGGAGTGAGCATAGCAGTCCTGCTCCTGGCTTCATCCTGGAGAGCTGACTGGTCTGCCTTTATGATTTCTTTCTTTTCTGGCACACTCCCCCTCACCCAAAGACCTTCCAGCTGCTGCATCGAGTGTACAGGGAGCTTCGGGAGTGAGAACAACTTCCCAGTGCTGCTAGATTGTGGCTTCTTTCTCGTCATCTGCTGCAGAGACGAGTAACCTTGTTCTGCCCTTTTATAAACAAGAAGTATGTAAAGGTGCCTACAAGCCCGCCCCATATACATTAGTTGGGCGGAGTGAAATTCCACTGAGTTTTTATGCAACTCCATGAATTCTGCATAGTGCATGTCTGCGAGCTCCTCCCACCCCTCATCCTGAGCCCTGGGCAGACCCCTGTTTCTGCACAGGTCAGAATTATGAGTTGTGTGATTTTTATCACACCTGGTAATTAAATAGTGCAATGGGGAGAGGAGTTGGCCTAACAGCTAGGGCGGTCGACCTCGAATCTGGGGAACCGGGTTCGAGTCTCGGCAATGACGCTCAACATCCTGTGATTCTGGGCAAATCACATAATCTCCCTGTGCCTAAACAAAAAATAAATGTGTCCTCTTGTAATGCAGCTGGTGCTGTGTAAAACACTCTGATACCTGTTGCCTTCGGGTCAAGATCTCACTATATAAAACTCCATTAAATTAAATAAAAGAAAAAAGGTCTGCTCCTTGATAGATTTCAGCAGGTCAAACCAGATGGAATTTAATGGGGTAAAATGATCATTACCACAAAGTGTGGATTTTGGTGCAGTAAGCACCAAAATCTGCAAGTTATTCCTTTTTTAAATGGAAAAAATGGAACAGGTGCTATTTATTGCACCTGGATAATTCCAAGCCCAAGGGTGCCAGATTTTATCGGGTGCAATAAATACTACCACTCTGGGGCACTCATAATGATGCCTTTTGTCGGGGCAACATTTGAGATGTAAATTTATTTTTAACAAAATTTGCCCCACTTACTGTGCCATTTTCAAAGATTGCATAGTTGTATGTTACTAACTCCTGTTTAGCTATATCTTTCCTTCCGAGAGATACCTACAGCTGCTTGCAATAATGGCAATAATGTTTGCACAGGTGCTCTTCTGCCTATGTAAACTCTCATCCTTTCTGACCTGGTAATGCTTTTCATTTAACATTATCTAAAGACTCCGTGTACTTAAGGCAGACCCAATAAATCTTTCATATAATGGATCATAAACCTGCGATATGTACTTTTCCATTGCTCTTTAGTCTGAGAAGCAGCAACCTTTCCCCATTCTGTCCCCGTAGATAGGAAAAATAATCAGATTTATCTTGATGTGACATATTTTTTAACGAGGTGTTCTGTAATTTCGAAAGGTATGCACTGAAGCCCCACTGGCTGCCTCTTACTGTTCATTACCTCCTCGTCCTGTCTTCCCGTCCCATTCCTGAACAGTGAGCAGCTAGTCTGCTCCCCAGAAACCTAAAACCTAGCAGAGCTTTTCAGCACTTCTCCCAATATGGCGCCACCAATCCGGTGAGGATAAAGGGGGAAGTGCGACATAGAACATCCTGTTCATTTTTTTCTGACTTCGTCAGTTGCCTTTATGCCTAGCGGAGCTGCGGGTCGGGTAAGTGTACCTTCTGTTTTTTTTTCGTTTCTTTGTTTTGGCAGCCTGCTGTAGCGAATGCTTTTTTTCTTATGTTTGGTGTTGGTGCTGGGAAATATGCATTTTGTTTATTTGCCTTCTCGCGGCCTGCTTTAGCGGCCGTTTGTGCCTGTTCCTTTCCTGGCTCCTCGCCTTGTTGTACTCGGCCTGCTTTGGCGGCCGCTCCTCTCACGGGGGGTCCCATCACGCCCTGTTTTAGCGGGCGGGGGCACCATATTGGGAGAAGTGCTGAAAAGCTCTGCTAGGTTTTAGGTTTCTGGGGAGCAGACTAGCTACCCACTGTTCAGGAATGGGACGGGAAGACCAGGACTCGGAGAAATGAATATTACCGGTGAGTAACCGGGCATTTTCTACACCAATAACTGGGCCTCATTCCGAGTGCCCTGGTAATACCGTTTCAGGCATAAATGGAAGTTTGCACCCGAATATGGATTACAAAATGTGTGCAAATTTCGCTTCCAGAATATCTTTTGTCCCTGCACAAAGTTTGCTAGGTAATATCTGTAGAAATCTGTGTGCAGAAAAAACGGCAGGATTCTGAGTTTTGCAGCTTGGAAGGGGTGAAAACGTGCAGAATGATCGTGTAGTCTCCTATTCTGACAGGCAGAACGGGTAACTGGGCGGTAATGCCATATCGTTAAGTGCAATACCACATGCTATCAGTATTTATAGGGCACGGTATCACTTTGCCCAATAGAGAGGCAGCGGCCTTCGGCCATTAGAATTGAATATGGGCACATCAGCGGTATTTTTTTTTCCAATAACCAGGGGCGTAGCTTGGTCAGTAAGATTGGGGGGGAGACAGCTTCATATTTTCCAACAATCTTCTTGGCATATGTTGTTAAACTACATTACGAGAAGCAGAACATAGGAGGAGGCTTAAGAGGCAGTGAAAAGACAGGAGTGCGGATCGTTAGGTGTACAGTAGTTTTCAAACTGACCCAGTTTTAAGGAAGAGACGAGGGAGAGGGCATGTATGATTTTGTCAGTGTGGCCTTGTAAAAATTCAGGATGAAATCCGACAAACACCTCACCATACCAAACTGAAAGCACCTGTACCCAACTATTTACTACATAATACATGTTTAAAGGGTGTAACACCCAAACCCCCCCAACCCCCAAAGCTACACCCCTGCCTATAGAGTTTTCTGAAATCATTCCTAAATATATCTTTAAAGGCATCATGGACAGTGGTATAGCCAGCGCATCTTCAATGCCTTTTTCCGGCATCCTGTGTAAGTAACAAACCCCTTTTTAAGCTGCCCTGCTTCACCCAGAAGCTCTTTTTCATTAATAAACTTGTTTACCCGTAAACCAATTGGTTCAGAAAAGTGCAAAGATATTTGATGCACCTGCCAACAATTATTTTACTGTTGGAGTGCTCTTGATTGGCTATTTAAAAGAACAGTCTTCAGCCTTTTTCATGTAAACTGGAGTCACCTTGTGGCATGCAAAATTTACTACCATAACTTCACTTATAGGGTTGGTGGCTATTGGTCCTAAACTACAAAAAAAGGGAGATCCATAAACACAAAATCCCCATGCATTTTCCATTGAATTCTGTAGGCGGGGCTACAGCAAAAACTGCTGAACGAAGTTACACAAAATTTGGCAGGAAGCTAGATCGTGGTCTTTCGATGCTTGGCCTTGCATGCTTTTTGTGATTAGGTGTAAGTTCATTCACTAGTTTTAAGAAATTAAGGGAAAAAATATTTGTACATATGAATGGTTGGGAGTAGTAATAGCTGATACCCTTAATCCCCATTCATGACCGGAAAAGTGACAGGTCCCCCCCAGGGACCCCCGCCCCCTCTGTGTGACCGGAAAAGTGAGTGGTTTGTCCGGAAAAGTGACATGTGTGGCAGGAAAAAGCTGCGTGTCCTTAAATGTGACAGGCCTCAAGTCCCTGGAAATACAAAGGGCATTGCATGAGGTTTGTGTCAGAGAGTTAAATGTGGCGTTTTTAAAAGAAGGGTTTGTAAAGAGTAATTAAGCACAGCTGGTGCTGCAAAAGGGGTGGACAAGGAGTCTCCTAAGGCATGAAATGTAATTTAACACAGTTGCAAGGGCACACGACCCCACAAAAAGAGGTGAAGGGACGGATTAGCAGAGGTCCCAGGGATAAGTCACACTGTCGCAGGAGACGCCCTAGAGCACGTGAAAGATAATTACGGCCGAGGACAAAATGAGCACAAAGGCCTGCAACTTAAAGTTCCTGAAATGTAATTAGCCACAGATACCGTGATAAGATGAATGCAAAAGGATGACCCTTAGGACCTTGCGAAGCGACCGTAAGAGGGCCTCAAAGGTATGTCCTCAGGGCCTGTGTCAGGAAATGAAGCATCAAAAGCAATGCACTATCACCCGTTAGGAGCCCACCTCCACAAAGGCTGCATGTATAATGAGCAGACCAATCAAAAGTATAAACCCCCTACAAATACAGGTCTCAAACACAAAGCACATACAGAGGCCACACTTCTGGAAGGTCGTATTGGTGATTTGCAGTGGTACAGACCCGTCCCAGGACTTTAAAGGGAATAATGGATCAGAGCAACTTGTCACAGATTAACGCTGCCTGCGACAACTTAAGGAAGGTAAATAAATAAGGGGCTGGGTGGTTGGTGTATGCTGATTTTATTTAATGTACGGGGGTTGCAAGTAAGTGAACAGAGCTGTATTTTAAAATGTTTTTTTCTTTTTTTTTTTTCTTAGCTATATAGGCCGGTGCTCGCAGTTACAAATCATGTTTATGGCCATGTGTTATGCTGTTTAAATGTGAATAATGGGGAATGTGAAACATTTATAATTATGAGGTTTTTTTTTAATCGGTGCAAAACGCCTAGGGCTTGTATTTTATATAAACAAGGGTGTATTTTTAAAGGCTGTTTAAAGCAAGGTGTGAGGATGTTTACGCTGTTTTAAGTCATGTTAAATGAGGGTTGATAGAATGCTTAAGGTGAACAATGCTGCCTTTTATTTTTAAACACAGTGTAGCGTGCTTTATGTGGGCGTTTAAGAGAATACCTAGAATAGCTAACGTCTTTAACAATGTATAGAAACCTGCCCCAGATGTGATATTAATGCCATTCACATACAATCAGCGTTTTACACATAAATTAAATAACACATGTTGGTACTCACCATCAGGGGCCGGGGGATCTGCATAGGCGCTGGTGAGTTGTAGGGTTCACAGAGTAGCCGAGGTCGTGGCTTGGGGTATTGCCGGTGGCTCCTGAGCACCCTGGCCAGTGCTGGGGCCCTCGGGGTCCATGTGGGGCGTGAGGCCCTCGTTTAAAAAATGATAATAATTAATGCCCCCCGGAGCTCGCTGGGCTCCATGCGTGGCTCCGGGGGTTTGCGGCGTGGTGGTGGGGCCTCCTGTGGTCTTGGGGGCAGCGTGGCCCTCGGGGGTCCGTGGTGGGGCGTGAGGCCCCGTTTAAAAAAAATAATGCTCCCGGAGCCCGCTGGGCTCCAAGCGTGGCTCCGGGGGGCTTGCGGCGTGGTGGTGGGGCCTCCTGTTATAGGAAACAAAGGTGCTTAGCTTATTCAACATACATACAATACAGTATAGGAACACAATGGAATACTATACGGTTAAGGTTTCCTGACCCAGCCGGGAAAGGAATTTATTTTCAAGACACATTGTCAAGTATACAATATAAATCGAAATAGCATGACACAAGCCTGTGCCGTACCAAGAGGAAAGAGGAAGGATAGGAATAGAGTGAAGGGGGTGTTTTTCAGGCAAAGGAAGGGAGCAAGAGCAGGGCACTGTAGATAAATTAGAGATCAATAACAGTGTCTCCTGAAGCGGAGCATACACATTTGCATTTGACAATATTGTAAGTGTAACCCCACTTTTGGGTGGTTTTTGACACCCAAAAGTGGGGTTACACTTACAATATTGTCAAATGCAAATGTGTATGCTCCGCTTCAGGAGACACTGTTATTGATCTCTAATTTATCTACAGTGCCCTGCTCTTGCTCCCTTCCTTTGCCTGAAAAACACCCCCTTCACTCTATTCCTATCCTTCCTCTTTCCTCTTGGTACGGCACAGGCTTGTGTCATGCTATTTCGATTTATATTGTATACTTGACAATGTGTCTTGAAAATAAATTCCTTTCCCGGCTGGGTCAGGAAACCTTAACCGTATAGTATTCCATTGTGTTCCTATACTGTATTGTATGTATGTTGAATAAGCTAAGCACCTTTGTTTCCTATAACGTAGTTATACCCATGGTCCTTAGCTATCTATTGGGTTCCCCTTGTTTCTAAAAAACACGGTGGGGCCTCCTGTGGCCTTGGGGGCAGCGTGGCCCTCGGGGGTCCGTGGTGGGGCGTGAGGCCCCGTTTGAAAAAAAGAATGCTCCCAGAGCCCGCTGGGCTCCATGCGTGGCTCCGGGGGGCTTGCGGCGTGGTGGTGGGGCCTCCTATGGCCTTGGGGGCAGCGTGGCCCTTGGTGGGCTTGAGCCTCATTTTAAAAAATAAAATAATGCCCCCCGGAGCTCGCTGGGCTCCATGCGCTGCTCCTGGGGGTTTGAGGCCTGTGTTGGGGGTTCCTGTGTCCCCGGTGTGGCAGTGGTGGGGTGCTAGGCCCGCGTTTTTAAAGCTGAAGGGCCCGGAGCCCCGCTGGGCGCCATGCGGGCTCCGGGGCATGTGCAGCGGGTGTGGGGACTCCGTGGTGCCCCACTGTGGCGACATATAAAAATAATTAAATAAATAAACCCCGGAGCGCCGCTATGTCTCCAAGCGGGCTCCGGGGTATGTGCGACTGCTGTGGGGGTTGCTGGGGCTCGCGGCCCCCAGTTGTTTTTAAAAAATGAAGCCCCCCAGAGCAAGCGTATGGCTTGTGCTGCTCTATGGGGGTTGAGGCGGCTGGCGGCATTCCCGAGGCAACCCACGAGGGTCGTGATGGCGGATGAAGGGAGTTTCCCCTCCGGGACTGGTGTGGTAGGGCCCGCCCCTCCAGTGACATCAGGGGAGTCCCGATGATGTCACTGGTGGGGCGGTTCCTACCTCAGCAATCCCGGAAGGAAAGTGTTTGGGGCTGCCTCAATGCCATTTAAGGCATTTTTATATAGCGCAGACTTTACATGAAGGTGTCAGAGCGCTTCACAATAGGAACAGAGCTGAGACAAGAGAACATTACATAAGGCAATAGCGACAATCGTGAGCAAAGATAATACATGAGGACTCTGAGGCAAACGGGGCATTACAGGATGAGGAAGTGACACGTGTGCAGGTTACAAACAGCGTGCAAAGTACAAGTAGCAGAATAATACTGCAATAAATGGGGTATCACACAATATAAGGCCACATGTTACAAAAGCATACGTTACGGTGCATAAGGAATAGTGACAACTGTGCATGTATCAAGAGCATACAAAATACAAGAGGTAGCAAGCGATCCATAACAAGAAGAATAAAGCGACATGTGTGTATGTTACAAAAGCGTACAAAGTAAATGTAGAAGGATAATGACGCTATAAATGGGCAGAACCCTTAGTATGGCCCTTCTATAGGAACGTAGAACAGATTTCCCTATAATGGAAGGTCTTCCTTCAGATTATAGAGGGGGGTGTGAATTAAACTAGGAAGTGTCCTTGAAGGAGGCTGTTAAAGGAGGTTTTTTTAAGGTCAGTTGAAGGCCTGTGCAGGGTGTTTCAATTGGTTGTTTTTATTTCAATCCATACTAATAATATAAAGAGACAGCCTAAACCTTTGAGGCGGGTAAACTCAAAAAGTACAGCACCAATCACAACACCCAATACAGCGTTGGAAAGCGCAGTTGCAGCAGAAGGACATAGGCTATGCAGACGCCCACCATATACATTTAAAAGGTAAAAGAACCGTGCCAGCAAAGTAGTCCCTTGTGGGCGTGTCTGCGATGTGCTGTGGGCGTGTGCTGGGGGCGTGACAAAAGCTGGGGGCGTGTGGTATGTTCCGCCCTTCATGCCATGTCTTTTATCGCATGCTAATCCCACCCTGCTCCCTTTAAATACCCCTACACCCCATAATCATAACCCGCCTGTACTCCCTAAAATACCCCAACACCCTTAAACACTAACCCTCTTAACCTTATAAATATGCCTTGTGCCCCAACACCCAAACCTATCCCTAAACCCTAAAAATACCCCTGTTTCCCAAAACCCAAACCTAGCCCTGAACCCTATAAATACCCCTGTACCTCAAAACCCAAACCTACCCCTGAATCCTAAAAATACCCCTGTACCCCAAAACCCAAACCTAGCCCTGAACCCTAAAAATACCCCTGTCACCAAAAACCCAAACCTACCCCTGAACCCTAAAATACCCCTGTACCCCAAAACCCAAACCTAGCCCTGAACCCTATAAGTACCCATGTACCTCAAAACCCAAACCTACCCCTGAACCCTAAAAATACCCCTGTACCCCAAAACCCAAACCTAGCCCTGAATTCTAAAAATACCCCTGTACCCCAAAACCCAAACCTACCCCTGAACCCTAAAATACCCCTGTACCCCAACACCCAAACCTAGCCCTAAACCCTTAAAATACCCCTGTACCCCAAATCCCAAACCTACCTCTGAACCCTAAAAATACCCCTGTACCCGCAAACCTAGCCCTGAACCCTATAAATGCCCCTATACCTCAAAACCCAAACCTACCCCTGAACCCTAAAAATACCCATGTACCACAAAACCCAAACATAGCCCTGAACCCTAAAAATACCCCAGTACCCCAAAACCCAAACCTACCCCTGAACCCTAAAATACCCCTGTACCCCAAAACCCAAACCTAGCCCTGAACCCTTAAAACACCCCTGTACCCCAAAACCCAAAATTCCTCTGAACCCTAAAAATACCCCTGTACCCCCAAACATAACCCTAAACCCTTAAAGTACCCCTGTACCCCAAATCCCAAACCTACCTCTGAACCCTAATAATACCCCTGTACCCCAAAACCCAAACCTAGCCCTGAACCATAAAAATAACCCTGTACCCCAAAACCCAAACCTACCCCTGAACCCTAAAATACCCCTGTACCCCAAAACCCAAACCTAGCCCTGAACCCTAAAAATACCCCTGTACCCCAAAACCCAAACGTAGCCCTGAACCATATTAATACCCCTGTACCTCAAACCCCAAACCTACCCCATAACCCTAAAAATACCCCTGTACCCCAAAACCCAAACCTAGCCCTGAACCCTAAAAATACCCTGTACCCCAAACCTACCCCTGAACCCTAAAATACCCCTGTACCCCAAAACCCAAACCTAGCCCTGAACCCTAACAATACCCCAGTACCCCAAAACCAAACCTACCCCTGAACCCTAAAATACACCTGTACCCCAAAACCCAAACCTAGCCCTGAACGCTTAAAATACCCCTGTGCCCCAAAACCCAAACCTACCTCTGAACTCTAAAAATACCCCTGTACCCCAAAACCCAAACCTAGCCCTGAACCCTAACAATACCCCAGTACCCCAAAACCAAACCTACCCCTGAACCCTAAAATACCCCTGTACCCCAAAACCCAAACCTAGCCCTGAACCCTTAAAATACCCCTGTACCCCAAAACCCAAACCTACCCCATAACCCTAAAAATACCCCTGTACCCCAAAACCAAAACCTAGCCCTGAACCCTAAAAATACCCCTGTACCCCAAACCCCAAACCTACCCCTGAACCCTAAAATACCCCTGTACCCCAAAACCCAAACCTAGCCCTGAACCCTAACAATACCCCAGTACCCCAAAACCAAACCTACCCCTGAACCCTAAAATACACCTGTACCCCAAAACCCAAACCTATCCCTGAACGCTTAAAATACCCCTGTGCCCCAAAACCCAAACCTACCTCTGAACTCTAAAAATACCCCTGTACCCCAAAACCCAAACCTAGCCCTGAACCCTAACAATACCCCAGTACCCCAAAACCAAACCTACCCCTGAACCCTAAAATACCCCTGTACCCCAAAACCCAAACCTAGCCCTGAACCCTTAAAATACCCCTGTACCCCAAAACCCAAACCTACCTCTGAACCCTAAAAATACCCCTGTACCCCCAAACCTAACCCTAAACCCTTAAAATACCCCTGTACCCCAAAACCCAAACCTACCTCTGAACCCTAAAAATACACCTGTACCCCAAAACCCAAACCTAGCCCTGAACCATAAAAATAACCCTGTACCCCAAAACCCAAACCTACCCCTGAACCCTAAAATACCCCTGTACCCCAAAACCCAAACCTAGCCCTGAACCCTAAAAATACCCCTGTACCCCAAAACCCAAACCTAGCCCTGCACCCTTAAAATACCCCTGTATCCAAAAAACAAAACCTACAGCTGAACCCTAAAAGTACTCCTATACCCCAAAACCCAAACCTAGCCCTGAACCCTAAAAATACCCCTGTACCCCAAAACCCATACCTATCCCTAAACCCTAAAACTACCCCTGTACCCCATAACCCAAAACTATATCTGAACCCTTAAAATACCCAAACACCCCAAAACATATACCTCAGTATCCCAAAACATATACCCCTATACCCATACTTACCTTAACCAAACATTAAAAAAAAAACACGCTTTTACCATTCATGCATTTACAACGAATTTCGTTGTAAATGTATGCGTGGTAAAAGCATATAAAATGTAATGCCATGCGTTATAATGGCATTGCGGAGCCATGGTACTTTCGTGATGAAAGTATGCGGAGTGATGGTATGCGGAAAGAAAGTTGCGGAATAATGGGCGTTTACCCTCCCCCGGTAAGTACATTGGTGGCACGGCGGCCCACATCTCCAGCAACATACTCGTATTTTTTCACCACCGATTTGAAAAATGCACAGGTCTCTCTCATTGATGGCCAGCAGCGACATACACTTGTAGACACACCTCCCGCCACAAGTTTTAGAATTGTGAACTTTAGAGCTGGGGAGCTACGTTTGAATCTGGGCATCAGCTCAACATCCTCTGATTCCAGGCAAATCGCTTTGTCTCCCTGTGCCTACCACAAATGAATGTGTTCTTCTGTAATGTAAATTGTGCTCATGCCATCTTGTCGAGTTCGCGCTATATAATATTGCAAGGAAAAATAAAGTAGGGAAACTGGAGTTCGCACACTACTGAACGCGCACTCTTCAGTGCATCAGCAGTGCACTGTGAATCGGAGCGTTTCACAGGCCTGTCACAGATAAGAAATGCTATCAAAACGAAATCCTACAAAACAATATACTACTGGCCGGCAGCAATTCATACCCGGACAAAGTCGGGATGGGAAGCTAGTATTATATACACGCCTAAGTCGATGTTTGTTTATTTTATGCAGCTACCCATAAGTAAAGGCTAATACTCATGTGTTGATTTTCAAGGTGTGATATGTGTTTTTCTACGAGGTATGTAACTGTAACATAGGGTTTATGAGATATGTTTTAAAGCATCCCCTTTTTCATTTTATATATTTACCCCCAGCCACAAGACCTGCCTGTATTAACCCTCACAGACTCGGACCTGCAGGAATTAACCCTCATGGACTCAGACCAGCAGGAATTAATCCTCACAGACTCGCAAATGCAAACCATAGAGTCAGGTATATGCATTTAGAGATCCTTACTTCCGAGTTACTGCACACATCTGTATCTTAGAAGCCCTGCTTTCCTAATGTGTTCTCACATGTGTATACTTTTTATAGGTCTGAATCCCGAACTAGAGCGGATTCTTGACGAACTACAGCGCCTACCCATGGCTCAAGACGCGTCGTTGAGTGCACAGGCTAATCCCCTTCCTACAGGTAAATCAAAAGGGCGGTGGTTTTCAGAGGTTTAAGACCCGGGAGGTGGGTCTAGTACTCCCTAAAAAACAAATGTGAAATATAGGAACGCTCCTCAGAGGGGTCTGCTAAGGTCTGGCTTATACTACAAATGTGATTATTTTTTCTTTACAGGGCCCCCTGAGTCACGCCAGGACATAGTGATTGTGCAAGAGTCGCCCCAACGCCCAAAAGAAACAACTGTGAAAAGGAAAGCTACAGCATCTAAAGACGGACCTGTGAAAAAGAAAGGATCTGGGAAAAGTCATCTAAAAGGTGTGTTTTTACAAAAGGGTGTGAAACAAAAAAGAACTCTCTGAGTTTTATTCTCTCAAAACCAAGGGGCCCTCAGACTTAGAGTACCAGGGTCCTGCGGAGGATAGTGTAAGCATCTTATACAAGATTCGTGCGTGTTTCTAATATATATATTTTTTTATTTTACATTTCCAGGAGCAGCTCAAAAGAACATCGGTGCTGATACTCATAAGGCTAAGAGAGCTACGAAACCGTTGGCGAATATCACAAAGATCGTTCTGAACAAGGGGCCTACAGCGAAAGGTGTGAGTAGGCGTGTTCGCCAGGATAAACTCTGTTCTTATTACAAACATATACACCAGCGAACATGGACATCTCAGAAATGTAAAATCAAGCCCACCACCAAACTGTTGAACCCTTTTACAGGACAGTCTATTTTACCAGGGGCGGGTGTCAACCGTGGAGTAGTGCTCACAACCCCAGCCGTTGTAAAGCCAGTTTTGTGTAAAAAACCCTCGGCGTATCTGAAACCTCTCAAGGCCTCAAAAGGGAAGCTCATCACAACCAAGCCTGTCCTTAACAAAAAGCAGCTGAAACCCGTACCCCATACCGGGCCCATAAACCTCAAGAAGAAGAAGGGCGGTCATATGTCCCAACAAGGTCCCTTAGACCTCAGCAAGAAACCTGTGGTTTCTGAACCCCTGACGCCTCCTGTAGATCTATTTTTAAAAAATGTTGTTAAGCAGGGGAGCGAGCCCACTACCCCGGGGCTCTCTAAGGACCCAGCGACAGCGACGCCTGTTGCGGAAACTCTTTCACAACCACAAACCCCTAAAGTCAGTAGGCTTTTAAGAAAATATCTTAAGAATAAGCAGAGGTTAGATGTGTCAGAAGTAGGAACACCTGAGGTCCCCTTAAGCAAGCCTGTTACACCTCAGACCCCTTATTCGCCTATGAAACCTTTGGGAGTTCCAAGCAAACTAACGAATCATCCAGAGGCGTGTCCCCTAGACCAAACCCTAAAAACTTTGATAGGCGCCCCATCCGTTTTTAGGAACAAAGTGTCTGAAAAGGGGCGTCCCTTAGGTGGAACGGTAGACAGACTTGAGGGAACCTCAGAAGCAGCGTACGAGGGCCCTTCTAACAACAACAAGGTGGTCTTGCAAACGTGTGTTACACCAACGCCTCCCCAACCCTACGATACGGCCTTAGCTTGTGGCACCCTTGATTATTGTGACAGTCAATTACACGCACCCCTTCTTATGACCCCTATACCCCCTCAGGGAGTTTACGACCCAACCAGCCCAACGACCCCCCCAGCAATATACACTGTTGCTAGTACCGGGTTGAGCGAATGGTCCAATCATAGTATGGTGGGGGCATTTAGTACGATCCCGCCCCCAGATGCCCCTGGGTGTTCGCACTGGGCCCCTATTTCCATGATCCCCCAAGGCCCGCAGTTACAGAATGGTGGGGATTTTGAAGACACTAGAGAGGCCCCTGGCGCGTTAGAGGTTGCTACACACACAAGCCCTGTATTCACCCCCAACCCTCCAAAATATGACTCTATAAATCCAAAACCGGTACTAGATGCGTATGTAAAGGATATACAATTGGCTGTCCGAAAACTAAAGCGCCAAGCGGTCACCGCAACCTTAAAATGGGGATTGGGGGGTAGCTGTGACAGATCCATAGTGGCGGCACAACAGAAGATATTGCAAAGGGTTGACCTCTGTAAAAGAGTGATCCTCCAAACTTGTCAGGAAGCAGGATCAGACATAGGGACTATACAACCGATACTAGGACGCCGCCAGCTCCTAAAGAAACGGCAGTCCCCCGGGGTTAGTAAAATACGCACCTCAAAATATACCTGTAAGTTCCAAACAGTTCTAACAAAATCCCCGCGTTTCTTACGCGGTCATAAAACGTGTATAGAACACCGCAAACAGAGGCATGCTGTTTCAAAAGCCAAGTCCAAATCATATACCGCGATACTATCCATACACCAGAACACAGGTTTGGGAGAGGACAGCCCTAGGGGCAGCCGGTTGAAGGGTTTTGATGTTAGAACACCAACACAACCCCAACCGGAACCCTTAGAGGAGTCTTTGCATGGTTCTATAGCAGAGGCCTCAAGGAACACTCCACACATAGGTGCAGTACATACTGCCCAGATAGCCGGGGATCTGGCACCCAGAAAAGAATGGTCCCATAAAAAACAAAAGTGGGCCAATAGCGCTAAACAACGCCGGTTTTTAATCAGGAAGCTAAAGAAAGCCAGAATATGTGCCACAAGGCGCTTTAAAAGACATCAAGATCCCCTACTAAACCAGAACCCTCAAAATGATACCGCAACAAGCTCCCCAGAGAGTCAAACCCCTCAAGATGAGGATTCAGAGGTTGTCTTTTTAGAGAGCGTTAGAAGCTACAAGCGTAATGTGGAGAGATTTAGGGCCACCGAGCACTACGAGGAGTTTAGGTTTGCTAACCTACACCGAATAACGTCCACCGATCACGGTGTTTTTGCTATACATCAGGCGGTGCAAGCGCTCATTGAAAGGTTGTTACGCGATGTGGGGCCCAATGATTTTTTCCAGCTACGTTTCCAGGGGCAGGGTTTTGATAGTCCTCTGTTCACCAGAAGGGCAGCGCGAGATGTGTTTGACGCCGTAGACTTTTTAGAAAACCTGTTGCGGCTTTTACAGAGCAATGCTGAACTAGTCGCCTTTGGCACTTTCAGAGTCATAGCCCTCATTGTACGGGGTCGTGAGGGGGGTGTTTCCCGCCCTTTAAAGAGCGTGCTATACAGCCAGATAATAGGTAAGAAGCAGCGCTGGCTGCTCGACTTTAACAATAATGCAACCAACACTTGTCTTGCTGCCAGCATCGCTGGGTTGTTGATGGGGCGCGACACCACCGACGCGGTCATCCTGGCTAGAGCGTCTGAAGCCCATAAAGTTCTTGAAATACCTCCAGACAGTCTGGTCGGTTTTGGTGACATCAGTCTATTTGAAAACTATTTCTCGGTGACTGTGAAAGTTCTTTATCACAACGGCTCTTGGAAGTACTTTACAACCGGGGCCCGTGTGGGGCACAAGACTGTATATGTCCTTCACCATGATAAGCACTTTTACGGCATCTTGAACCTTAAAGGTTTTCTGGGAGCCCGATACGTGTGTACACATTGCGACCACATATACAGCAATATGGAACGTCATCAGTGTGAAATGCATTGTAAGATGTGCCAGAGGGATGGGTGCGTCGCAGACGCAACCACGAAGGTGAAGTGTCGCACCTGTAAGATGTTTTGTCGCTCTCAAGACTGTTTGAACATACATAGGAAAGCTGCTAGATGCAGCCCTAAAATGGATTGTTTTGAGTGTGGCCGGTATGTGCCTGATGATCACAAATGCAGGGGTATGAAATGCCCCAGGTGTCAGATGTCTTTTAAAGCTGGTACCAACCATCAGTGCTACATGGTTAAAGGCAGACCCCAGACCAAGACTGAAGCATACATCGTGTTTGATATAGAGTGCACGCAGGAGACAGGAGTACACCAGCCTAACTATATTTACGCACACCATCTAACTTCCGACGACAGCTGGGAGTTTGAAGGTAGAACGTGCGTTGGTGATTTCCTTAACACCTTCATTCAAACAGAATTCAAAGGGTACACCATGTTGGCCCACAATTCAAAAGCCTACGACTCATTCTTTATTTTGCAAAATATGATTCGTGAAAAGGTACAAGTAGACCTCATCACTCAGGGTTCCAAGCTTATGCTGTTAACAGCTGTCCAGTTACAAATAAGGTTTATAGACACCCTGAATTTTTTACCCATGAAACTGAGCAAGCTTCCAAAAGCCTTTGGATTCCCTGGGTGTAAAGATTTTTTTCCACACTTTTTTAATACCTGGGCTAACCAGGATTATGTGGGTCCCATGCCACCTCCTGACAGTTATGGGGTTGAATACATGATGCCTGCCGAGAAAGAGAACTTTCAACAATGGTACTCTGAAAACTGTGAAAAGGAGTTTCATTTTAAACCAGAGTTGAAAGCTTATTGCCAGGCGGATGTAATGATCCTGCGACAAGTGTGCAACCTCTTCAGAGATGCTGTGGTGGAGATGACTAAGAAAGTCAAGCTGTTAAAACCAAAGAAGCCTCAAAGACCAAAGACGGTCAGAGCTATGAAACCCAAGAAGCCTCAAACGGTAAAGAAAAGCAAGGCCTTGAAATCCGAGAAGGATCAGTCGCCAAAGGAGATCGAATACATCGACCCTTTTCAAAACATAACACTGGCCTCCATGTGTATGTCCATTTACAAACACATGTTTTTAAAACCAAAAAGTATCGCTCTAGTCCCTCCAGATCTCTATAACGGCAAACAGAAACGTTATTCAACCCCCTCTATCCGATGGCTCATGTACGTCTCTGAGAAGGAAGGCATACAGATTCACCACGCCTTACAGGGAGGTGAACACAGTGTGGGTCTCTACTACCTGGATGGGTATGCTGAAATTAAGGGAGTGTCGACGGCCTTCGAATACAACGGCTGTTTTTACCACGGTTGCCCTCAATGTTACAAGCCTCACGAGTTTAACAGATTGTTGGGTGCCAAATTTGAAGACTTACACAGACGTACTCTGTTGAAGGCACAGTATGTTGAAAAACGTGGCTATGCTATGAGGGCTATTTGGGAGCACGAATGGTTGGAAATGCTAGCAACCGACACCGAGCTCTGTTCTTTCCTACAGACTCGTGCTTTACCCGAACCCCTGGAACCTCGCAACGCCTTATTTGGCGGTCGTACAAATGCCATACAATTGTACAGGGCAGCGGGTGATGGTGAGAAAATACACTACTATGATTTCACCAGTCTGTACCCGTTTGTGAACAAGATGAAGGTATACCCCTTAGGACACCCAACCATCATCTATAGAGATTTTAAGCCCATATCCGAATACTTTGGGCTAGTCAAATGTGAAATCTATCCTCCAAGACAGCTTTACTTTCCTGTGTTACCATACAGAGTCGATGGTAAACTGATGTTCCCCCTCTGTCGAACATGTGCCGTGTTTAAAGAGGTTGGTTATTGTGGGCACACCGAAGAACAAAGGATGCTCACAGGGACCTGGTGCAGCATCGAGGTAGAAGCTGCCTTAGAGAAAGGTTACAGGCTCGGGAGGATCCACGAGGTGTGGCATTTTAAGAGGACCTCCACACAACTCTTTACTTCATACATTAATCTGTTTCTCAGAGACAAGCAGGAAGCCTCTGGCTATCCCGAATGGTGTACTAGTCAGGATGCAAAACAGAAGTACATCGATGACTACTACCTTCACGAGGGTATTCAGTTACGACCCCATTTGATAGAGGTCAACCCAGCCCGGCGCCAGTTAGCCAAGCTCTGTCTTAATTCCTTATGGGGAAAATTCGCTCAGCGTACAAATCTGTCAAACACAACCTTAATAACAGATCCTGACGAACTGTTTAAGTACCTCTTTGCCCCTTGTTACGAGGTGTCCAGCTGCAAGTTTATCGATGACGATACCGCGGCACTATGCTGGAAATACACAAAAGCATACCCCACAACGTGTAGCAACGTAAACATCTTCATAGCAAGCTTCACCACAGCCCACGCCCGTCTAGAGCTTTACAGGGTTATGGATAAACTCCAGGACCGTTGTTTGTATCATGATACCGACTCGGTGATTTTTGTGAGTAAGCCGGGGGATGAAGACCCTCCCCTTGGAGATTATCTTGGTAATTTGACCAGCGAGCTCGATAAGGATGAGCATATAATAGAATATACCCCATCCGGGCCTAAAACATACTCGTACCGCACAAACAAGAACAAAGTGTGCATGAAGGTCAAAGGCATAACCCTAAACGTCACCAACAACCTAAAAATCAATTTCGACAGTCTAAAGAATCTGGTGCACGAATACGCAACATCAGACGATTGCGAAAATGCAAAAACTATAGTTGTGAACCAGCCCTGCATAGTCAGATCCCAAAAGAAGTGGG
Source organism: Lissotriton vulgaris (assembly GCF_964263255.1). Taxonomy (NCBI): domain Eukaryota; kingdom Metazoa; phylum Chordata; class Amphibia; order Caudata; family Salamandridae; genus Lissotriton; species Lissotriton vulgaris. The sequence goes on along the minus strand of NC_141700.1, from coordinate 676,398,542 downwards.
AAATTACAACACAGCCCCTACATAAAACCTTACGCGTTGTTTTTGATAAAAGGGTCCTGACCACCGACTATAAAACGCTACCGTACGGCTATTAGACCCCATTGGAGAGACAAACCAGCCCCTAACATGGACACCCGATTACAACATCCATTCTCCTGCTTGTTAGCAGGGCCCTCAAACTGCGGTAAGAGCTACTTTATAAAAAGCTCTTAGAAAACTCTGCATCTGTTCTATCCCAGACCCTTAATAACATTGTATGGCTTTATTCATTCTGGCAGCCGCTTTATACAGCCCTGGCCCGCAGTTTCCCCCATATCAGATTTATAGAGGGTATACCGGATAATCTCAACGATGATGAGTTACTGCCACCGACCAAGGTTAACATGATAATTGTCGATGACCTTATGCGTGAAGGGGTGATCATACGGAGTTAGAGAGAGCTTTTACTCAATATTCACATCATCGCAATCTAAGTATCTGTTATATTGTGCAGAACTTGTTTAACAAGGGTAAGAACAGCATATCTATAGCTCTCAACGCTTCGTATCTTGTTTTATTTAAAACCCCCCGTGACAAACAACAAATAGCCGTCATAGCTAAACAGATGTACCCCGGAAACACCCACTTCTTCATGGAAGCCTTTAACGACGCTACAGCAAAACCCCACGGTTACCTACTGGTAGACTTAAAAAATTAAACTCTAGAAGATCATAGATTGAGGGCTGATATTTTTCCCCCCGAGCTACCCGTAGTTTACACGCCAAGGGTCAAGAATAGGTCCTATAAAAAGTATGGTTGATGACTTTTAGAGACATTTACAACCAGGACTTTATAATACAAGGTGTTGACCATGTCGGCCCGTCTGCAACGCAATTTCTCTCTCCTGAAACTGTTGGTTACAGCCAGTCCCCAACACAGAAAGGCCATCCTGTGCGCTGCTTCTGATGACTTAGTGTCTGCCATTGCAGAAATAGCCCTAAATACCCTAAAAGGCAACATTCCTATATCACGGGGTCAATTACAGGTTCTGAAGAAGAAGAAGGGTCTTATCAAGAAGCTCAGTAATAAAAGGGCCTCACTCATTACCAAGAAGAAGCTGGTGAAACAGTCTGGGGGGTTTATAGGCGCTTTGCTGCATATAGCTATACCTGTAATCACAAGCTTCCTCCCGACACGCTGATGGAGCACGCCACAAAAATGTATTTGGTTCCTAAACAACAAATGGACCAGCTGGGCTCTTCCGCGGACAATGTATGGGATAAACGCAGAAATGAGACTCTAAGACTGGATGCTGAAATTAAAGACATTTTGAGCCGTACTGATCTAAACCCCTAAGACAAGGCCAATCTTTACACCAGCAGTCTTAAAAACTTTTTAAGCTACTACAAGTAGTGGAATACCGAGAAAAACAATCTAAATCTATACAACCCAGACTCTGAACAAGCAGCAGCCCCTACGAATGCCCCTCAACCCCTACAAGCACCACCAGACTCTGAGCTACCCTCAGATACCTTTGTGGACGACCTCTTACAAAATATAAGTCAAAGGCATTGAGGGGCAGCGCAAATGTTGATGAGTAAACTAGCCGCTTCTAAAGACCTAACATCCTGAAATGATCGAGGAGAATTTCTCTACAGGGGCCAGCCGATTGCAGGTTCGCACATGTATGATCTAGTCAAAGGTCTCACACACCCCAGAATCCTGACACCTCAAAATACCCCACGCGGCTGGGAGCAGTTTCTACGAGCCGCTGCTGAACTCAACATTCCATCCACGCTGGTGGGCAATAACAAACACAGACGTATGCTTGAAAATTTAAAGACACCCTTCCCACCATCGCCTGAAGGATCTGATGATCCACTGTTATCACCCTCCTGGAGTAGGCCAATGGTGTCATCAGTACGGCGAAAAAGGCCATTTGGCAGAGCCCTCACATGGATTAATCCTTAATGGTTTTTAACTAAAAATGTACAGTTTATGTGTATAAGCGTGTCTGATTTTTCTTCATATGTTTATTCGCCAGAGTTTGTTATTGTAATGTTCAACCTACAGTCCTGTTTGTAATAAACACTTTTATAACTTTTCATAACGTCTCCCGCTCCTATTTTAAAAACTTTTTGTTTCTAAATCATGGTGCATGTATAAGCAATAAAAATGCAGGGACTGAATGCCTGATTTAAAAAAAAATATTGTCTTTTATTTTTAGACGTTCATCATTAAAAACATAAGTTATAAGCTCTTATAATTTTGACAAGCAGCATATTCGGTTTTCACAGGTCTGACCGATACCCTTGTGTTTTCTTTTACATATTTCACAACTATACTGTCGTTGTTAAAAAGGTCCCTCGAATATAAATTTAAGAAATTTCTAAACGAAACACCCTCTGACATTTTACTGATAAAATAAATACAGTGTTCCCCGCATGTCATGGCTACAGAATCCTGTACCCGCACCTTATTATACACCACTCGCTCTGCAACTTTTTTTACAAACTTGAATATGGGTTGTGTATATAGGCGGTGTTCTGGGAACTCTGCTGTACTGTCAAACACTATAACCTGATCATTCTCTATAAACAAGGCCGCCCAATGTATTCCACCCTTGTAGTGAGGATCAGTGTTAAATACCAAGGTGCGGGGTCTTTCTACCCCTATTTCAGCAGGTAACCCGTCGCTGGGGAAAACACCTAAAAAGTATTTCCTAGCGTGTTTATGCCTGCTTAAGACGTCCTGGATCTGCACAGTGTCCATTTCGCCAATGTTTTAAAGATAGTCAAACAAAATCTGTCTGGCGCAGTTGATCTGGATGATGCTGTCGAATACCGAGAATACGACCATGTTCACATTCGTAGGTAGAGGATTACTGAATCATATTTCAGCTTTTAGATTTCCGTTTTTGACCAGGTTGTAGTGATCGCCGTCTTCCAGGTCGGGGGTCAGGTCGAATGCGAACAGCGTGTATCCAGCCCCATAGCCTTCGCGTGACACGGCTATGCCGCAGTCCCTCTGGTGCTTCCCTGTTATCGAAACCAACCCCTGATATTCCCTGACGTAGTTGGAGGTTACAAAACTAGGAGTGTAGGGTTTTGCGGGAATCACATTGCCCTCGTGGACCAACGCGGCGTAGTTGATGCCGTAGTGTTTAAAATTGAAGGGGTTTGAGGCATAGGTACCGCTAAAGGCTGTATTGTCCACAAAACCGATAATGATAAGTTTGGGTAGTTGCCCAAGAAATAGGTTCTGCTACTGTGTTAAGCGGGTACCTGCTGGGATACTGAATACCTTCAGAGCTACTCTTTCCACAGCGTACTTGGCGTTTGATATTTGTAAAGCGTCGGCGTGCGCTAGCCTGACGCTCGGAGATACTTTCACTCTCTTTACAAACAGACTTGCTGCCAGTATGTCCAGTTTGTACTGTTCCGCATCCCCGTTGATGAGGCAGAATGAGTCCTTGTTACGGGTGAGCTTGATCTTAAGATCAATTCCGTTGATGAGCAGTTTATCTTGGAAGAATAGGTCTGAATGTATGCGTCCCAGAAGGTCAAAGTTGCGACTGCCGGCTGCCAGCCCCGCTCTTTTTACAAAACCCTTATTGGCGCCGTCCAGAGCCGTGACTTCAAACTGGGCGTGTGTATCCCTGTAGAAGAGACCCGTTGAAAGCTGTGTGTCAAGGGCATCGCTGCTGTAGTCTAGAATACTCTCGAGGTAGGCTCTGTAGGCGTACATGTTGTCATTCTGCGTGATGAGCCGATCACCCAGGGCGATGTCCACATGATTAAACATTGTAGCTATGGGGTAAGCGATCGTTGCCACTTTAGCGGCTGCTGCGATGTCGGACCCATCCGCTTTCGTGATTTTACACACAAGATGCAGCAGCGTGTTGTTGAGATCCAAATACATATCCGTGGACCCCGACACATAAAACTCTATAGGGGCCAGAGGCGTCAATGCGGCTAAAGGCGATACCTCCATGAGGAAGCTGTTTTTGATGCTTGTCTGCGTTGGCTTTAGAGTGAACAGGTCTAACTCGGATTTGGCGCACTCGCCAGATGCGCAATGTACAAAGGCCATGGTTTAGTTTACAAGGCTTTTTAAAAAATATTCACTTTAGAGGCGGCTCTCTTCTTCTTCACAGCTCTCTTCCGTCTTGGAGCTCTTCTTTTCTGAGGGCGTTTTGAAGAGCTCCTTCTTTTTTTATAGGGGGCCGGTGGGCCCCTGCGGCTCGAAGCACGACGCTTCCTTTTAACACGCGCACGCGGGGCGTACACCAGCCCCGATCCTTCTTGCGGCTGCTTGTTCATGCGCTCTGCAACTGCTGATGTAACAGAATGGACCATATCCCCGGCAATCGTAGCTGCCGTCTTAATATGCGGTTTTGCAATTTCATAGCCTCTTCTCAGGAATGGCATCGCTCTTCTAAACAGACTCCTGAAGAATCCCCCTAAACCAGCCCCGTACATAACCGGTGATCCTTGAAAGTACGGCGGCCCTCCATAGCCGGCTTGGTTTCTGTAATAGTCCCGGTACGTAGAAGGGTCACCGTATGTTTTCACGACCACCATGATGCCTGCTTAATAGCCGCTATCGCGTCTCGGTCTTAAATGAAGCTTGACAATAACTTTCCCTTATTTAAACCCAACCGGCTCAGACTGATCATCGTAGATCATAATTAAAATAGTGTCAAAATGATTTTTAGAAACTGCGACGTAGTCGGGTTTATGAAACTGGATATTGCCCATCCCATTATTTTCACCTTGTACCTGGACCCATCTTAACAGCGGCGAGTAGCTATCGCCGATCCTCTGGGCCTCTACTATATCGCTATATACATAGAGCGTATAGAACCCTCCGTTAATATCTGGACAAGATTGATCCTGTTCTGCCAGGCCCTTTGAAGCCGCATTCATCACTGTGCCTAAAATCCTTTTTAATTTAGCGGAGCAGTTAAACGACGTGCCTCGAGTTGGGGCTTTAAGAAACACCTTCCTTCTGACGTGATCGAGCGTCAGCTGAATATTCGCATATCCTTCGAGGGCGGCTATCGACAACACTTGCAACTGATGGGTAGTAGCCAAACGGGATGCCGGAGTGCATGTTCACATTGTCCTCACGCTTTATGAAAAACTTTGCTTCGCTCGATGTCAAGGTATTCCAGGTTCTAGGGTATTGTATTTCTGTTAGGGCCACCTCCCAATCCCTTTTCAGGTCCACCGGCTTTGCCAATTTCACGATGTAGTTAGAAATCTAGTTGTCGGGGAACATGACCTTTGAAGAGTGGGATGGCAAGGTGATATAAAAGGGCTTTGTCTCCATCTTCTCAGCTGCTTGTAACAGGGCCTTAGCTCACACGCCCTTCAGAGAGCTGGCCAACACCCAACTGTTAAATTTCTCAGGCCACCCCCTCCATTTGACATATGCCTGTCTGTTAACCCCTCGGCCCGCCTTTTGAGAACCTTTTCAACCCTATACACACAGTTCGGATCATCAGGTACCGATTGTAGCTCTTCCATGTAGAAGATACCCGATACCTCTTCCCCAGCGTAGTCCTTTAACCTGTAAATATACAGACCCTCTTTGAGCTCCACACTTTCCACTATAAATATCTCGTCGCTAAATGTCTCCTGGTAGCCCTTCGTGAAGACGCCTTTCAATTTTGAAATCCTGACGTGCTCTCCTTTTTTAAAAATAGGCTTCTTGACCTTTGTAGCCCGTACACCGTTCTCCATACAGTTAAAACATTACTAGGAGTCACCTCTGCGGGGGCTGTTTTGATGGTCCGGTGATAACTGGCATTATATACATCTAAAAAAGTCTTAAGAACATCCATGTATCTGTAGGTGTTGCTGGCCGTAAAATACCTCCACATCTTAGACTTTAAAGTTCTGTTAAACCGTTCTACAACAGCAGCTTTTACCTCCGTGTGTGTCACAAAATGTTGAACACCATGATGGTTTAATAATTTCTGAAATGTCTTGTTTAAGAATTCTTTGCCGGCGTCTGTTTGTAGTTTTTGAGGAATTGTTCCCCTAGCGAAGATGTCTTTAAAAGCGGCCGTGACACTCATACCACTTTTATCGTGTAACGCTTCTGCGTAGGCGTACTTGGACAATACATCTATGACTGTTAATATATACTGGGCTCCGTTGTTATGTTTTGCTATATCTTGAAGGCTTATGATATCAGCCTGCCACTGATAATCTAATTGTGCATTAACAATTGTTGGGCGTCTCTTAAAACGTCTTCTGGCTGGTTTATGGAGGGAATACGCCTCTTCTCCTGAAAGCCACGTCTTGACCTGGGCTCTTGTTACATGCTTGTTTTCATCTACAGCCCTTCTATACAGAGCTTCAGCGCTCCCCAAGCCGCCCACCCCTCCAGTATCGTAATAAAGTTTTCTTAACCGCTCCCCCGGCATGATCTCAACAGCTACACCACAGCCAATGAATGACACTTGTTCTGCGTAAGGACATTTTATTACAAAATAGTGAATCTTAACAAATCATAAACAGAAGGTATTTTACATTTTCACAGTTAACTGTGTAAGAACTGCTTAAACCATAGTCACCTCGAGGTGTAACATTCTACTACTTCATTCATTCTAAAAACATGCTATCAGGGTCCTTTAGGTGTGACATTATTTATTTAAAATAGTCTTCGAGGAGCCAGCGGCCTTATTCTTATATTTTTTTTATACAGCTTACACACCCGTCTTTCTATGAGTCTTTCTATCATCTTTCTATCATTAACCGTGCACACAGCCCGCATACACGGCAGTTTTAAATCGGGATGAGGGTCATGTTGGGCTTCCGCGAGTGTCGCCGTGATGATCTTAACCATAGCAGGGTAAACATATTTCTTTTCATCTGACAACCCGTAAACTATCCTTAGCAGTTTATACATCCGGTGAGGGTCTAACGCACTACATATATAACAGGTTACCCTGTCTCTGTATGCATCGAGCAGACAATCGTGCGCGTCCTGCTGAGGATCATCCGCCTTATGTCCGTATCAAAGATAATAATAGTCATGTTAGACACACGTTTGCACCACAGCCACTACGAAACCTTTAACAGACTTCAAATCGTCATAAGTTATTGCAATAACTTCTTTTACAACAACGTCTCTCTTAGAGACAACGACCCGCTTCACAGGAACATCAGCACTTTGACTTATGGAACTTTCAGCCTGGTTTGCACAACATAGACAGTAAAAATTCACGCTGTCCGTTTTTGTAGGAGACTCCCCGACCTTAGTTCTTTTTGGGGTTCCGCCCTAGGGGGTAAAAGAAGAAAGATTGACGGATCATTAGTTTAGCTGGAGAAATAAAATACAACACTACGTACCAGACGGTGCATAACAGTTTTCGTACTAACCTCCGAATTTTCACAGCTCTCTGCGCTCGCTCTGAAATCTTGAGAGTCGCTAATGTCCTGCGAAGCCCCATCATCTTCGACGCTTCGCAGGACATTAGCGACTCTCAAGATTTCAAAGCTCTCTACGGGCGCTCTGAAATCTTGAGAGTCGCTAATGTCCTGCGAACCCCCATCATCTTCGACGCTTGTGCCAGGTTGTTGCAGAACGACCTTCTCAACAGCCGTCTGCTCACGAAGATCCATGACTTCATTGACGGGTGTTTTAGGATGTTCTACAGCTTTTTTTACAGCGGTTATGCCGTAGGCGCATCCCTCGGCGGCCGCTCTGAAATCCTGAGAGTCGCTAATGTCCTCCAAAAACCCTGCATCTTCGACTGGTGTACCCGACGGCTGCACGATGTCCTTCTCGGGATTCGCATCCTCCTGAAAACCAAGGTCTTCATAGATGGGGGTGACAGGCAGAACTACCGGATCTCCCAAGCTGTCCAACTCCACAAATTCGAATCCCTCAGACGCGCTGTCATTACAAGAGTCTTCACTCCCGCTGCTGTCGCCCTTAATAGGGGATATACAACAGTCGCAAGCCTTGGGCCGAGGGGTTTCCATACTCCGAAGCAGGTCAGCGTCAAAACCAGTAACGTCGCAGCCCTGATCCCCAGGTGATTCTTGTTGAGCATTCTCATCCACCACCCGGGGTGGCAAGCAGCTGTAATATCTATTGATAGTGGTCTGGGACCCACCCCACATAGGGCCTTTCACGACGGGGTTGTATCGCTTCATTCCTTTTTCTTTTTTCTTGCTGTGGGAACTGCGGCGTATTCAGGATTCCGGTTGCTGTACAATACTCCTAAGGAGGCCTTATATGCATCCTAAGCAGCCCCAAAAAAAACAACAAAAAAAACCAGGCGTACCCTCTACTTCACAACAATGTCATACACGCGTCACAGGGCTATGGTTCGCCGAGGACACCCTGGGGCCCCACCCTTGTATTTCCAAGGACTTGAGGCCTGTCACATTTAAGGACACGCAGCTTTTTCCTGCCACACATGTCACTTTTCCGGACAAACCACTCACTTTTCCGGTCACACTGAGGGGGCGGGGGTCCCTGGGGAGGACCTGTCACTTTTCCGGTCATGAATGGGGATTAAGGGTATCAGCTATTACTACTGTTGGGTTCTCAAGAGGCTTGACAGACCCTCGCGGAAGCATCAATTAAAAAATGGAGCATTGTGATTAGCCCAGGGAGTTTTTCCCCTTGTGCCAATTTACCCACACCCGAATCAGACTCCTGCGGGAGCGAGCACTTTGATTAGGGGCCAGCAACTTGAGAAAAATGTTGCTGGCAGCCATAACCAAAATTGAGAAATTAGTCTCCTAAGTCCGGAAGTAAAAAAAAAAAGTAAAATAAGGGCTCAAGGTAAGATAACTTTCTACCCTATGGCCCATGGGAGAGACCCTGAGGGACCCCCTCCACCCCACCCCCCCCCCGGACAAAATACAGAAAAACCCAGCAAATTTGCGGTGACCACATGAAACTCCAGCGTGATTCAAAAAATAAAATGGTGGCCTGGGTTGCATTCTTCAAGGTCATAATGCGCATGGCCTTTTCTCACATGCGGCTTGGGGGAGCAATTTATAGAACTGGTGAACATTCTGTTTATTTTTTCCTTATTTAGTTCAGAACGTTAATGTTGCCAGTGACATATTCATCTTACTATAACGTTACTTTAACCTTTGTGTTTTTTAGTGTGTTTCAAAGGTTATTTTTGTACAAAAATAGATCTTTTTAACACACCTAACTATAACATCACTTTAACCTTTGTTTTGTTCAGTGAATTTCAGTTTTTTTAACGTAAAATATAATTTTATTACAATACATAAAGCCAACCCCCTGCCGCGCACAGCCGCCAGGCCCTGTGGCAAACCCCACCATTGACAGGCAACCCCACACTGTGCACAACCTTTGGGCCTGCACAGCACGGGGTTGGCAACAGGGTCTGGCCTGCAGTCAGGCCCTGTGGCCAGCCCATCTGGAGTCAGCCAATCCCCAGCAGGCACCCAACCTCACGCTATGCATGGCTTTTCATTGCACACGGCATTGGGGCGCAACTTTTAATTTTCCCTGCTGAGTATAATAGGTGAATTTCTGTGTTTTTTTAGTTTAAGAACTTAATGTCACTGACATATTCACATAACTACACTATACCTTTGGTTTTTTTCAGTGAATTTATGAGGTTTTTTAAAAACAAAAACAGATCTTTTTATCACATCTAACTTTAAAAAATGTTTTCCAGTGAATATACGTGTGTGTGCCACTGCATACATATTCTGTTCATAAATCAAGTACAGTTGATGGTGGTGCACCCTGGACTGTGTGATTATGCAAAGATTGATCTTTCAGCAAATGCCACATGAAACGATGAAAACACTAATCTTAAAAGCACACATTGTCGTCTTGATGAAAGACTCAATCCATGGAACTTAAATCCATGTAACATTAGTTGGGCTTGGATGAATGAATACATTCATGAATGAATGACTTGCGTAGGCCGAAGCTTTATTAATTGTGCTATTTAGCTGGAAATTGGACTTGCTTTTAATATATGCATCTTAATGTTAACGTCAATTACCACAGTTAAATGCTAAGCAGATCCGCCAGAGTCAAAATAAATGTGCTTTCAAAGTTCTGCACAGAGACAAGAATAGATGCAAAGGGATGTGGGGCAGGAAGTGACCTAAGTTTATGTTCAGCGAAGAGGTTTCACTGTAAGGAGGCGTGGGCGCATGTCAGACATGACAAGGCTCCTGCACGCAATGTTACTGCAAACAACCAAAACCAGGTTAAATGAGGACACCCACAAAGAGAACCAGTTCCTCAAGATAAAATGGTGATATGTACCTTCACCGTGCCTTGCTCTCTGCTGTACCTTCCCTGTGCCTTGCTCTCTGCTGTACCTTCCCTGTGCTTTGCTCTCTGCTGTACCTTCACCATACCTTGCTCTCTGCTGTACCTTCACTGTGTCTTGCTCTCTGCTGTACCTTCACTGTGCCTTGCTCTCTGCTGTACCTTCACCGTGCCTTACTCTCTGCTGTACCTTCACTTTGCATTGCTCTCTGCTGTACCTTCACTGTGCCTTTATCTCTGCGGGACCTTCACCGTGCCTTGCTCTCTGCTGTACCTTCACTGTGCCTTGCTCTCTGCTGTAACTTCACCATGCCTTACTCTCTGCTGTACCATCATCGTGCCTTGCTCTCTGCTGTACCTTCACTTTGCCTTGCTCTCTGCTGTATCTTCACTGTGCCTTGCTCTCTGCTGTACCTTCGCCGCACCTTGCTCTCTGCTGTACCTTCACTCTGCCTTGCTCTTTGCTGAACCTTCACCGTGCCTTGCTTTCTGCTGTACCTTCACCATGCCTTGCTCTCTGCTTTACCTTCGCTGTGCCTTGCTCTCTGCTGTACCTTCACTGTGCCTTGCTCTCTGCTGAACCTTAACTGTGCCTTGCTCTCTGTTGAACCTTAACTGTGCCTTGCTCTCTGCTGAAACTTCACGGTGCCTTGCTCTCTGCTGAACCTTCACTGTGCCTTACTCTCTGCTGTACCTTCACCGTGCCTTGCTTTCTGCTGTACCTTCACCTTGCCTTGCTCTCTGCTGAACCTTCACTGTGCCTTGCTCTATGCTGTACCTTCACCGTGCCTTACTCTCTGCTGTACCATCACTGTGCCTTGCTCTCTGCTGTACCTTCACTTTGCATTGCTCTCTGCTGTACCTTCACCGTGCCTTGCTCTCTACTGAACCTTCACCGTGCCTTGCTCTCTGCTGAACTTTCACTGTGCCTTGCTCTCTGCTGTACCTTCACTGTGCCTTGCTCTCTGCTGTACCTTCACCGTGCCTTGCTCTTTGCTGAAACTTCAGTGTCTTGCTTTCTGCTGTACCTTCACTGTGCCTTGATTTCTGCTGTACCTTCACCGTGCCTTGCTCTCTGCTTTACCTTTGCTGTGCCTTGCTCTCTGCTGTACCTTCACCGTGCCTTGATCTCTGCTGAACCTTCACCATGCCTTGCTCTCTACTGAACCTTCACCGTGCCTTGCTCTCTGCTGAACCTTCACTGTGCCTTGCTCTCTGCTGTACCTTCACTGTGCCTTGCTCTCTGCTGAACCTTCAACGTGCCTTGCTCTTTGCTGAAACTTCACTGTGTCTTGCTTTCTGCTGTACCTTCACCGTGCCTTGCTTTCTGCTGTACCTTCACCATGCCTTGCTCTCTGCTTTACCTTTGCTGTGCCTTGCTCTCTGCTGTACCTTCACCATGCCTTGCTCTCTGCTGAACCTTCACCATGCCTTGCTCTCTGCTGAACCTTCACCGCGCCTTGCTCTCTGCTGAACCTTCACCGTGCCTTGCTCTCTGCTGAACCTTCACCGTGCATTGATCTCTGCTGTACCTTCACCGTGCCTTGCTCTCTGCTGAACCTTCACCGTGCCTTGCTCTCTGCTGAACCTTCACAATTCATTGCTCTCTGCTGAACCTTCACCGTGCCTTGCTCTCTGCAGTACCTTCACCGTGCCTTGCTCTCTGCTGAACCTTCGCCGTGCCTTGCTCTCTGCTGTACCTTCACTTTGCCTTGCTCTCTGCTGTATCTTCACTGTGCCTTGCTCTCTGCTGTACCTTCACTTTGCATTGCTCTCTGCTGTACCTTCACCGTGCCTTGCTCTCTACTGAACCTTCACCGTGCCTTGCTCTCTGCTGAACTTTCACTGTGCCTTGCTCTCTGCTGTACCTTCACTGTGCCTTGCTCTCTGCTGTACCTTCACCGTGCCTTGCTCTTTGCTGAAACTTCACAGTGTCTTGCTTTCTGCTGTACCTTCACTGTGCCTTGATTTCTGCTGTACCTTCACCGTGCCTTGCTCTCTGCTTTACCTTTGCTGTGCCTTGCTCTCTGCTGTACCTTCACCGTGCCTTGCTCTCTGCTGAACCTTTACCATGCCTTGCTCTCTACTGAACCTTCACCATGCCTTGCTCTCTGCTGAACCTTCACTGTGCCTTGCTCTCTGCTGTACCTTCACTGTGCCTTGCTCTCCGCTGTACCTTCAACGTGCCTTGCTCTTTGCTGAAACTTCACTGTGTCTTGCTTTCTGCTGTACCTTCACCGTGCCTTGCTTTCTGCTGTACCTTCACCATGCCTTGCTCTCTGCTTTACCTTTGCTGTGCCTTGCTCTCTGCTGTACCTTCACCATACCTTGCTCTCTGCTGAACCTTCACCATGCCTTGCTCTCTGCTGAACCTTCACCGCGCCTTGCTCTCTGCTGAACCTTCACCGTGCCTTGCTCTCTGCTGAACCTTCACCGTGCATTGATCTCTGCTGTACCTTCACCGTGCCTTGCTCTCTGCTGAACCTTCACAATTCATTGCTCTCTGCTGAACCTTCACCGTGCCTTGCTCTCTGCTGTACCTTCACAGTGCCTTGCTCTCTGCTGAACCTTCGCCGTGCCTTGCTCTCTGCTGAACCTTCACCGTGCCCTGCTCTCTGCTGAACCTTCACCGTGCCTTGCTCTCAGCTGAACCTTCACCGTGCCCTGCTCTCTGCTGTACCTTCACCGTGCCTTGCTCTCTGCTGTACCTTCACCGTGCCTTGCTCTCTGCTGTACCATCACCGTACCTTGCTCTCTGCTGTACCTTCACCGTGCCTTGCTCTCTACTGAACCTTCACCGTCCTTGCTCTCTGCTGAACCTTCACGGTGCCTTGCTCTCTGCTGTACCTTCACTGTGCCTTGCTCTCTGCTGAACATTCACTGTGCCTTGCTCTCTGCTGTACCTTCACTGTGCCTTGCTCTCTGCTGTACCTTCACTGTGCCTTGCTCTCTGCTGAACCTTCACATGCCTTGCTCTCTGCTGAACCTCCACCGTGCCTTGCTCTCTGCTGTACCTTCACCGTGCTTTGCTCTCTGCTGAACCTTCACTGTGCCTTGCTCTCTGCTGTACCTTCACAGTGCTTTGCTCTCAGCTGAACCTTCACTGTGCCTTGGTCTCTGCTGAACCTTCACCGTGCCTTGTTCTCTGCTGAACCCTCACTGTGCCCTGCTCTCTGCTGAACCCTCACCGTGCCCTGCTCTCTGCTGAACCTTCACTGTGCCCTGCTCTCTGCTCTCTTGTGACTGAATGTCTCGCTGCAAGTGTTCTAAATACGTGGATAATGTTTAGATTTTGGACTGCTTGGGCAGGAGACAGGAATGCCACACAGACTTCACTCTGCTTGACCCATGGCAAGGAATGGATGAGCAGAAGTAATATGAACCCCAATAAATCAAAGACACCCTGCCTTTTCTAGGGAAGGTGAGCTCAAGTAAGCCCTGTGAAGAGGGGAGGAGGCCAAAACTCAAACATCTTGGGCTCTGAGCAACAATGTCTTTGAGGTGTGTGCCATTATATATCATGTTTCTGAGGTCAGATACAATTTAAGTCTCATTATTTACTATCCACTTACAAGCATGATAACTTCTTGGTTTTATTTCCCCTTGTCAAATAAACATGTTTCAACTCAATTCCAGTAGAGTGGATCCGGCCCCAGGCAATTTTAGAGGAGTTCAGTCTCGTGTAGGGGGAGAAGGCCGCGCCCCGGGTCCTGCTACTAAAGTTAGAACCTGAGGGATCATCCTGGACCTCACTCTCTTTCACCCTACTAGTGTATAAAATAACCAAGAATTTGCACCTTCCAGGAAACCTGCTAAGCAAAATCACACCCATGCCCAGTTTCTTTTACGAAGTGGGCGGGAATGAGAGGTGGTGGAATCTCGCTTGGATTACTGCAGTTGTATGGATTCAGCCTTGTATAAGGTTCACTAGTTTCAACTAGAGCTAGGCTAAACATCCAGACCTGGCCAGTGGCGGCAACACAAACAAAAAGTGGTGAGGCAGGTAGAGGGAGTGCAGGGGGGGGGGGGGCGGCGTAGGGAGTTTAATTATATATATTTTTTAATTTAACGCTTACCTGAAGCTGGCGGCTACCTCTTCCCGTCACATCACAGGCTCCCTGTGCATTTGCCACACTGCTCTCATGCGATGAGAGCAGCGTGGGCATTGGCCTGAGCAGGATGCTTTGACGCTTCACTCAAGACAGGGAGTCTGTTAAATACAGCCAGGTTGGAGAAACCTAAGTGCGCGTGTGTGTTTGGCTGGCCTGAGACGGCCGGCCAAACACTCATGCGCACTAAGAAGTGCACAAACCAGTCCTCCACCCCAGCTTATGGCCCCAACCCCACCCCTCCCTATGCGCGCTGTCTCAGCCAGTAGGTGAAAAATAAAACGATGATAGAATATTGTTTTATTTTTCGCCTGCTGGCTCTTAGCCAGTGGGGCAATGTTTCTCCGCCATTGCAGAGGAGCCGCCCCTGTACCTAGTCATACAGAGGTTAGTGTACAAAACACTCACACAACACAAGGAAAAGGAAGGGTCACCTGTTGTATGATTTCCAAAGTGCACTAATAAATGTGAATTGAAGTCTGTAGTCCAGTAAAGAAGAACATGAGAGAACAGCTTCATGGAAATTAGGGTTCATTCCACGTGTGACCTCTTTGAGTAAACCCTTAACATCCCTGAAAAGGAGTAATGCTACAAAAATGCTGACCCCACTCTGAGATGAATCTGACTGCTTCTCCCACAAAGTTTACACATACAACACTGAAGGGTTCTCAAGAGACCTTCTCCAGCTTACAGTGATGGCTCGGCAGAAGGCAAGGAGTAGTGCTAAACAGAAGCATAAAGATACCCAGCAGGCGCTAGGTCCAGCTTCTTCTTAGCCATCACCAGCTCTCCTGGCACTTTACTAGTTCACACACAACATATTAGAGTACTTAATATGTCAGAAGGGATATTTTACTAAGTGTTTAAAAAAAAAAATCTACAGTTCATAGGGTGCAAACCTCCCAAATGGTATCTATGATTCTTTTTGGAGGGGATATCGCAACCTACGTAAATTCCGGCAAAGACTGGTCTGACTGGGCGAGCCTTTACTCCTTTGGGGTAGTCATGGGCGTTGTTCCAATGCTTATTGTTCTTCTCCTGTTTGCACAACTTCCGGTTGTTCATTTCCTTGTCAAGCGCACAGCCATTATTTGGTGGTCAGCAGGGCAGCCCTTCTTAGAGTGTTGTGCACCAGAAGGCCCACGGAGTGCAGAAGGCAGTGTCTACCTTAGCCCAGCTGATTTGTGCATCTGTGCCTTGTGCAGTTAATGAAGTAAGCAGAGGCAGCACCAGTCGAGGAGGGAGCCGTGGAGTCGCAGTTCTCGTCGCTCTATGAATCTTGTAGCTTGGGTTCATCTTCAGGCAAATTTAAGAAAGCCACCTTCAGACCCACCTACACACTCACCCCCTGGTGGTAGTGGGGAGTAATCAAGTCTTGGTGCAGGCCTATTTGTGGATGCAGAATATTCTTCACTCTTGTTATTTCTTTAGGGGGATCCATGGTTGTTGCCTGGCTTCTTCTTCCAGGGTTTGGATACTTATTGCTGCCTGGCTTCACAAAAGACTCAGGTCTTTGATCCACATAGTTTAGTGTCAACTGCAGGGACACTTCAGGGTCCTGGGCCTCAGCCTTGTGAGCGATGCAGTTTCCTTCCCGAGTGCTGCAACAGATGTCTTTGGTTTGTCCCACCTCAGATTCTTCATGGAGTTTCTCATTCTTAGCATCATCTTCCACATGCAATGGCTCCTCTATTGCTCTCTGGACCAGTTAGTCAACTCTCTCCCTTGAAGCAGGCTCCAGACACTCCCTCTGAGAGTCTTTGTCCAAGTTCTGCAGGTTGCTGGTCCAAAGCCGGAAAGAGGGGTTAGCAGCCAATACCACAACCCTGGATCCAAGAGAGTTTTTTGATGCTATTGGTGTGGAGACCCACGGCTGGCTTTAGCACTGGTGGTGTCCAGTGCAACATTGTTTGTTGGCGCCCCCATCCTTGGTGGAGGTGGTGACCACCTCCACCATGGATTTGCTCAACACCACCACCTTTTAACAGTGCCCCTCAAGTCTCCATAACCACTCTCCTTCAGATGCATTTAATTAGTTATACAGCGCCATTCATAACAGTGTACGGTGTCAGAACACTTTGCATCACACACACATTACACAAAGACAATCAACCGTATGTGTTAATCAGCATATGGGAAATGTTACATAAGCCAGAGGACTACAAGGTGTAGGAGTTACATGTCATCCATACTGGAAGGCAATAAAGTTTAAGAGTGCTTGGTCTGAAGAAGCACAAACTAAGAATTGAAAACCGAACACAACAGTTGGGGGTTCTCTTTAATAATAAGAATCGGTT
The DNA here is from genome assembly GCF_964263255.1 of Lissotriton vulgaris. NCBI lineage: Eukaryota > Metazoa > Chordata > Amphibia > Caudata > Salamandridae > Lissotriton > Lissotriton vulgaris. The sequence continues at coordinate 676,381,858 of NC_141700.1, read as the reverse complement.
TCTACCCAATTTAACCCGCTATTGCAAAATTAATCTATGCTCTAATCTATAATTTGCAGTGTGCATGGAGTTCTTTGATGACAGTTAGTTATTCACTGTTCTATATTAGGAATTTAATGTATAAACTGCAAGTAACAAAAGGATGTCTCTTAGAAAAGCAGTAACACACTGACCTATTTACATTATGTGCATTTTGTGATTTGCATGGTACATGTTCTTTTCAGCAGGCATATAAATCATCTGTGCTATTTTATGATCAGTCTATACCTCAACTACACAAAGTTTGATCTTTCCCTAGGAAAAACATTAATCACAGGAGTTATCTTGACATTTTTATTGTTACCTGGAAATTGCTGGAAGCTAGGAAAGTGGCAGCAGGTGCTTTGAAACCTAAAATAAACTTGCAAACATGTGGCACCTTGAAGTCAGCACCCGGTGCCATGACACTTGTCGCCTCCCCCTAGAGCCAGCCTTGTGGAGACCCCAAATTCTGGGAGAGGAATCTGGTTGGAAGTTGTGGTCCCATCTTTACACCAAAGCTGCAGACAGTGCTCGTGTATCCAACAGTTGGCTCTGAGACCAGATTTGGGCAGTCCTGTTCCTTTTACTTATTTAACTCAGACAAAGGCAGCAAAGTGGTCATTGCAAGGTGTTAGCAAGAAGGTGTAGTGGAGATGAGAGACTCTTTCAGGAGAGACCCAAAATAGAATAAAAAAGGAAGGGAGTTGTCCCACTTATCTCCTTGTTAACCTGTGGAGTTTAGCCCTTCGAGTGATCAATGGGAAGGGAAAGAACAGGGAAACTCTTTAAGCTTCAGAGGGGTACACTGCCTCCTCTCCTCCACACCCAACAGTCTGATCCACTACAAAGGATCCCTAGAATGTCCTGGAGGAACCGTAAATTCACATCTGCAGGCTGAGCTCCCAAAAACCCTCCATCCCATGCACTTCTTGAATGTTGCACTCATAAAATGGATTACAGTGCGGCTATGGACACACATATCACACATGCTCCACACAGAACAGTAGGAGATACAGAAGCATCATCCATGTCCCACATGGATGGCCTAAGACCCTGTTGAAAAGGACTAGTAGACCGATAAAAAAAGGTGGGAGAGTACTGACAGGTAATATAAGGCCTTCCATGCTGCTAGAATCGTTTTCACTGCCACTCAGGGTGGATCCAGGGTGATGCGACCGATGCAACCGCACCCGGTGCTGACCTCGAGGAGTGCCATCTTTAGAACTAATAAGGGTTTAAAAAGCACCTGCTGCAGATTTCCTTGTGTGTCCAGAAACTATCAGGCAACAACAAAAATGTCAAGTTAACTCTGGTAATTAATGTTCCTGTTGGAGTAAGATCGAGAGTTTCTATTCATGATAAAGAAGCACAGACGGTTGATATGCCTGCTACAAGGAACGTGTACCACGCAAATCACCGAACTGTAATTTATGTTGATCGCTCTGTAGGTTACTGCCTTTGTCACAGAGATACTTCTGTTACTTGCAGCTCATACATTACAACCCTAACACAGCACAGTGATCTATAAACTGCCATCAAAGAGCTGCATGCAAACTGCATGGTATAGGTTAGGATGCTATGTTTTCCCCCGGTCTTTCATTATCTTAATTTTGCTAAGAGCGTTAATTTGGGTAGAACTACATTCTTATTAGTAAAGCCAACCATTGTGGTACTTTTTAAATCCTGGGTTTGTGCTTCTGCAGACCAGACACTCTTAAAGTATATTGCCTACTAGTATTTGTAACATGTGACTCCTATACCTTGTAATCCTCATTGTTTTATGTAACATTTCCTATATATTGATTTACACACATATGATTCATTAACTCTGTATAATGTGTGCATGATGTAAAGTGCTCTGACATCCTTCCTACACTGGCATGAGTAGCGCTAGGAAAGAAATGAAATCCATGAGAATGAAGGGCTATGTAGAGGTGCGGGGCACTGGTGGGGTGTGGCAGTGAGGGAATATGTGGAGCAGGATCTTTTTGTTAGGGGGTCAAAACAAAGTGTGTTGCACTGGTTGCCACTAGCGCTAAAGCTGGCCCTGCTGCCATCACCGTCAGTCCTTCGCAACCAGGCAAGCTTATAGTAGTCAGTCTTGGTAAGAAGAGTTCACATGATGGACTGAGACCCAAAGATGTGCTCTGGGTCTCAATTCTATGTCACAAAAATGCTTCCAGTGCAAACGCCTAAGTTTATGTGCTGAGATGAGGCTCAAAAATCAAATTTTTGCTATGGTAAACTCGAGGAATGGGTGCATGCTCACATATACCTATCAACTTTCAACTAAATCTCACTGTGGATACCTTGTCCATTCCTTAGGCACAATTTTCTCATCAGCTAATACTTCCCAATGTCAGTAACTAGCATTCTGCCCAAGGCTTTACCTCCCCAACTCCTCTGTGGCAGATTCCAGTAACACGGATTTGCCATTAATCCAACCCTTTTCAACCTTTGTGTCAGCTCTCTTGTACATCTCATCTAAGTCATGCACTGAGTTTTTGTTGTTATGTTAATGACAGCCAATTGATTTGCTGTTGACAGCTCTCTGTGTCACTAGGCAGCATCTCTTTCGGCAATTTGCAACTGGATGAGACAAAACAATCTGAAGGTGAACTCAGAGAAAACAGAAGTCCAGATCTTTGGCAATACCTCTCCACCTGCCTTGGTGAACTCCTGGTAGCCCACATGCATGAGCCTTGTGTCACCTCCTGTGATCCATGCCCGCAACCTGGGCACCACTTTTGACCTTAAGCGTTACTTAAGCACACAAATTGCAAAACTCACATCCACCTGTTACTGTTTCTTAAAAACTCTCAGGAAAATTCTGGTCTTTCTTCCTCTTGAAAGTCGTAAGTAGGTTGCCCATTTCAAATTGTCTTGACTCCTCAACTACTGTAACTCCATCTACTTTGGTTTGCCTTGCTCACTCATGCACCAGTTACAGATTATCCAAAACATGGCTGCTCATCTTGTTCAGGGCACCTCACGTCTCGCCAGCAAATCCTCTGAGTTGGCATCCCTCAACTGGTTGCCCAAGCAGAAGCACAACATCTTGAGGTTCTCTGTTTCTGTTATAGGCCCTTTCACGATACGGGACTCCTTTTCATTAGAAAGCGTCTGAAATGCTATGCTCCTGCCCACAGTCTATGTCCCTGAGCTGTCCATTATCTGCTTCCAGATTGTGGGACTTCTTTCCACTATGAATTTGCTACATCTCCTTACACCCTCTTTTCAGGAAAGTTCTGCCTGTTTGTCTCCTGTGCTAGGAAACCTTGATGAGATCACCACTTTGCACTATGCAAAGTTGTGTTTCATTCATTCATAATCTAATTTCATTTCTAAACACTTAACTCCTGACCCCTTATTCCAGGGTTCTCCAATGTCGGTCGTGGAGAGCAAGATCCATGCCAGATTTTCATGATAACTACATTTATCTAAATGAGGATGTGCTAAAAACCTGGCATGGATCCGGCCCTCCAGGACCGAGATTGGAGAACCCTGCCCTACTCCTTTGCAGATGACATCATGCATAGCATAGATGTCATCAATAACATCATTGATACCGCCAATGACAATATCATTGACACCATTGTCCCCATTACCTGTACCATCCCTGATACACTGAATCGTGTTTACTATGATTCCACAGGAAGTGTTCCAGAATGCTCTCAGCCTAGAGTAATAGCTGAGAAGTGTGGTGCAAAAAAAAGCATTGCAGGCGCTTTTCCTTGATAGAAGCATTGCATCCCTGAGGAGAAACCCATGTCCAAATAATATTTGCTTCAGACATTGCTTAATTTGTAAAAGAATGAGTTCCGCTGCCAGAATAGTTGGTCAGAAGCCCACGGTTGATGCTAGTAAACCTCTGTGCACCGAATGCCAAGGCCGAATAGTCTTAAATCTGCCTCCTGCCTCTAAAACCCACTATCAGATACAGCCTTCCCTTTTATTTCACTCGTGTAGGTTTCTACTTTGTTCTTCATAGATAGGTTGTTCATCTTTCTCTTCCTCAGCCTCTGATTTGTGTGTTTTCCCGCTTTTGCTCTATGTAAATATCTGATACCAAAAACATAAGCTCTGGTGACCCCCTTCCCCTCCACCCCCCCAGGAAACACCCGCTCAAATGGAATGTAGCCCTTTACATCGCATTAGTTTCCAACAACCGCGTTGTTACATCGCAGTTCCATTACAACGTAAGTCGTTACATCAACTTGCTGTAGGGGGCGAGCTGGACTTAGGAATAGTATTGTTTACTATTCCAACTCCAGTGTGCGCAACAGTAGGGAAGGTGTTGGAATAGTAAATTATACTATTCCTTAGGTTAGCGCACCCCGTACAGCAAGTCGATGTAACAGCTTGCGTTTTATTGGTACTGCGATGTAACAACGTGGTTGTTGTAACAACCGCGTTGTAATCGCATGCGTTGTAAAGCATGCAATGTGGTGACTGTTTCCCCTCAAATTAAGCACTGGCTTCGGTTTTGCTCATGGTTTTCCACCCAATGCTTACATCTGTGCCAAAAGGTGGGCGTTAATAGGAAATAACTTGTGCAAATGGATTTTTCGCCTATTTTAAGGCAAGCAGTGACTCAATTTTATATATTTAGCACCGGCAAATACCAACAGGTGAAACCTGATCTAAATCTGTAGCAAGCACAATGTGTGGTCGACTCCCCCGAGGCACCAGTTCAAAACTAGCACACACTGAGTTTGCAGCCATTCTCCCCTTGAAGCCTAGTGTCATAAAACAGACGCCGCCAAATATGTTTGTTTTCCTGGTGCATCTGATTAAATCTAGCTGCACAGGAAGAGGACCGTTAGTGGGTTCTCACATCTGCTACTGAGTGATGGCGGTAAAACGTGAGGATTGATGCTTTCCTTTACAGGCTGTTCTTACTCCATCGAGAGTCAGTCATTGAACGCATAGGGCTTCATTCAGAAGAATGTAATTTACACTTTTGAGCACATTTACACTTTTAAGTAAATTTACAACTTTTCGGTACTCACAAACTGCACTTGTTTAGTGCCTTACAGTTTTATAGTAAGTCTAGCACTGCACATGGCCAACCACTGGTACTGCAACACCCACCCATAGAAAATAATGGAGGTCGGGCCTTACTACAAAAGAATAACTTACTACAAAAGTGTAGTTTGTCCATACTGAAAAGTAATAAACTCACTCAAAGGTGTAAGTTACCACAAAAGTGGAGTTTGTGAACAGCACTTTGTAGTAAGTTTTGTAGTATGACCATAGTACTACAAAGCAAAGTTTGTGAATCGGGCCCACTGAGTTATTAGTGGCTCCCGAAGACACATGCATCCTACCAGCCCAAATAAACATTTATGCTGTGTGTCAACAATATTTTCCTTTTCAGGTAGTTTTTTTAAAGTTACATTTTATAATCGAAACTATTTTGGTTTAACCCGGTGTAGGTTGTTATTCGATGCAATATTAAGCAATCCTTATTTGCCATTTCTAAGCAATGTAAATAATAGATGCTACCCTATTTAATGAGGTGCAATTTAGCAACCTATAAAGATGAGAAGCTGAGTCTGCCTTTGTGAAATTCTAACTCATGACGATGATGAGTGTAATTTTTTGCCGAAATGTGAAATGTGCAATGTTTTTCTTTGAAGAAATTCCTTTAACAGAAAAGAGTTCCCACTTTTCCACGTAGCAATTCAGTGGCCGGTTTGTAGAATTTACAGTTCTTGTGGAATTTACCCCGGATGAACTAGCGCAAAAAAAGCACAACACATTAAAATTTGACAGGCGCCAAAAAAAGCAGGATCATGGGTTGCTGCATGTTTTTCTTTTCTACACCTTGCGAAACAAAAAGTCGCACACGCCTACTTGTGACGCAATATGAATATGAAATCATTCTCTGAATGGCCCTCTCGAATCAAAGCAAAAGCTTCCTATTTTGCCTGGACACAACACTGCACACGTGCACCCCTTCCTCTCCGGCAACACATCCCTCGGGCAATGTAGCAGCTCTGTGTGGCCAAACAAAGGACAACTGTGTTTCACAGAAATGCCAGTTTCATAGAGAATCAGCACTGTATTGTGTAGTGAAAGTTCATCTTGCACAAATACCTTTAACTGCACACATTTCTAGATTTTGGTGCCTTCGGCGTGGAGCCTTAATATCAAATTAAACTCTATTTTTTTTAAGAAATGCAATTATCTTTGCTTTTTGTTTACTGTGAAACTTCTATAGGAATCCCAACCTTAGTATTCCAATTTAAGTCATGAAGGTGAATTCATTTTTACCAGTGTATGACTCAAAGGCGGGAAAACAATTGGCACAGGTGGCTCAAAATTATGTTTTTTTGTTACAGAGTAATCACTGTGTTGTCAATAATTCCTGTTCCAAATTTTATGCAGGTTGGAATAGGCTGCACAAACAAGGAGCTGATACCCATAGTATAAAAAGTTGTAATGACTGCTGTATAAAGCACCTAGCTTAGGTTTTGTACTTCCATAAGAGTTTGCAGTAACCAGTGTGTGCATCAAATTTCAGGTAGATTCATGCAGGTCTGGTAAAGATAATGTTTCTTAAAAATCCATGTCAGTCTTAAAGTGAGGTAATGGAGAGCAGCATCCATACATACCTTGCAATATTGTTGTTTTTCATTGGGTCATAAAAATCCTCTGTACCCCGCTTCTGCCTAGCTGATTGTTTATCATAGCCTGGTATCATAGTTTGAGACCTGCTGATTTTCAACACACATCTCCTCAGATTTGCTTGGAGACGCAAAACGATAATTGTGTGCCTCGTAATTTGAAAAAAAACATCATGTATTTTAGCATTTATCATTTGTGAATTTTTATGAGTTAGAAATGCAAATTCATTCTGGAAGCGTAAAGGTCAAAGAAACAAACATCTTTTTAGTTGAAGTGCAAGTCAGTTTATAATTTAGAAACAAATATTGTTGCCTTTTCCCACGAATAGGGAAATATTCAAAAAAGTGACTGAGATATCCCTTGAAGTCCCACGAAAACATTTGTTAGGGTGAAAATAAGCAAATGAAGTCTGAGTTTGAACTCAGTAGAATTTTGGTTTAAAACTCAAATGCAAGTTTTAGGACTTTCCCAGGAGTGGCGTCAGTTTCAGCCCTGAGCATCACAGTCCCAACATACCATCAATTCAGAAACTAGGGGTTTTCTAATTGCCAGACGAGAATACTGTAGGTTAGAAAAAGTGGGGATGGATGATAGATATCAGTTGCACACCCATCTCCATCACAGCAATTGAAATATCCAGGTCAGTCATCAACACAACTTGGGTACGAAGTGAAAACCCGGATTTAAAAATGTCAACACAAATTTCTCTAAAATGCCTTTTCACAGGAAGTGTGAAGGGAGCATTACTGAATTCCGGAATCCAACAGACTGGATTCTGGAATTCAGAAGACAGTTTTTTTAGGGAGGTATTTAAGTATGGTCAATATTTTAACAGTTTATAATTTTAAGTCTATGTTTCTGAAGTCCCTATTTATTGTTCAGTCCTTCTTCTCACATGCAACACCTGCTTGTGATTTTTGTTGCTGTTCCTTGCCAGAATAGAAACTGAAGTGCATATGCATGCAAGATGGATAAATATAAAAGGGTATTTATTCAAAGGAATTAACTTCCTCAATCAATATTAATCCACAGCAATATAAAAGTGGGAACCCTTTCAGGATCCACGATAACCACACCTCAGTGGTCATCAAGCACAAGCATAGGCAACACATTTCCAATCACACCCCTATATGGTGTAGCATGATTTGCATTATATATATATATATATATATATATATATATATATATATATATATATATATATATATATATATATATATATATATATATATTACCTACCGGCAGTCGCCAGTAGGTAGTTATAGTTAGGACCTAGTTTCCATAGGAAATCCATAACATTCTATTGGGAATAACTTTGGCGCCGGTGGATGAATCTTCGTGAATTTCTCAAAGAAGATGGCCCGCTCCGCTCCTTCCCTGAAAGTTTAGTGGTGATTCGTCAAGTGGGGGCTGAGAAAAAAGGGGGTCCCAAAACGTGTTTTGACCCATGTTATTTTCCGTAGGACGATTAGACACGGCTACAGCTCTAATGGCTGAACGGAATTACAAGAAATTTGGCAAAATGTTAAAGTCTGATTCGCAGATCGCACTTTGTTTAATGGTGTAAATCCCTCCAGTAGTTGTTGAGAAAATCGAATTTGAAAAAATGTATATATCTATAAGCGCGCACCGTGCGCGCACCAGTGCGCGCAGCATTGTGCGCGAGTGGAATTCTGATTTGCTGTTATATGTTTGTCAAAATTTGAATCGGTGGAAACCAGGAAGTGTTGGCCGCCATTTTGTCAGTGCGAGGCAGCAAAGAGGGCAATATAAAGGTAAAGAACATGAAAAGGGGGCAGGGTAGAGAGTCCCTGACCCCCTAGGCTTTCTCAGGGGGACCCTGTAGGACCCCGAAGGCCCCCAAAAATTATTATACCTCCCGAGGCAAAACAGAGTGAAAATTAAAAGTGGAGAACGTGAAAAGAGGGTAGGGTAGAGTCTCCCTGACCCTCTAGGCCTTCTCAGGGGGTCCCTAAAGGACCACGAAGGGCAAAAAACCCCATTTTTTAAATTTTTTAAAAACTGCGAGGTGCGCGCGCGATGCTCGCACCCTTCAGCCGCCATTTTGTGTAGTTTCAGATTTTGTAAACCAATTTCTAAATGACCTATAAAGTGTCTGTGTTTCCTATAACATAGTGTTCACCCTTGTTTAATAAGCTGTCCTTATGTGATTTAGGCACTCCGAGATCTTGATAATTCGGATTGACAGCTCAGCTACATTATTAGGCTGTTAGACCCCCTGTGTTGTTGTGTTGTATATGTAGAAGTAGCTGGGGATATTAACCAGGCATGGGTCTTTAAACTTTGAATCCCTTTGACCCTCTTTCAATGGCTGGTCCCTGAAGGACCCCATAGGGCAAAAAAACCTTTTCTTTGTTTTTTTTAAATGTTGCAAGGTACTCGCACGTTGCGTGCACCCTTCAGCCGCCATTTTGTGTAGTTTCAGAATAGAGTGAAAAACGAAAGTGGAAAAAGTGAAAAGGGGGCAGGGTAGAGTCTCCCTGACCCCATAGGCCTTCTCAGGGGGTCTCTGAAGGACCCCTAAGGGCAAAAAAAACTTTAAAAAAAAAAAAAATCGCGAGGTGCACGCATGGTGCACGCACCCTCGAGGCAGAAGTCACTCAAAAACAATAGTGGAGAACGTGAAAATGAGGCAGGTAAGAGACTCCCTGACCCCCTAGGCCTTCTCAGGGGGTCCCTAAAAGACCCCAAAGGGCAAAAAAAACCTTTTTCTTAAAAAAAATAAAAAATTGCGAGGTGCGCGCACGATGCGCACACGTTTGAAAAAAAACAAAGAAAAAAAAACAAAGTAACAAATTTGACTGTTTATATATGGATTGAAGATGTAGAGTATACTGTTCAACTTTATGGCAATCATAAAAACTAGATGTGCTGTTGCATATTACAGGATACAGTCAATGTATTACAATATATAAAGGCAGTTTGTTGAAAAATAAATATATAAAAAATATAAAAATTGATACAGAAATTAGCATTTTTAAAACCTTGGAAATTCACTAGAAAATCATAGCTTTCACACATGTCATAGTTTAGAATTGGTATATCAATAAGGACTAGCTAGAAGTGCAAGACTCAGTTATGCACGTTTTAACTGGAAAACCATTGTTTTTTTTAATAAAGCCCTCACCCACCAACCTAGTTGGTGGCATGCTTCATCATCGGGCCCACCACAGTGACACCTAGCGTGTCCCGGATGTGCTTCAACGCCAGAGTTACTGCGGAGCTGGTATAATTGCTGAGTGTGCAGTGTAGTGATTGAGAAAGTGAAGGTTAAAAGCTATACAGTGGGTCCCAGTACCCTAGGGTAAGATAGTTACGTTTTATTAACTGGGCCCCTGTTAGCGGATAAAAAGGCGGTCAGACGTGTTGGAGAGTTTATGACCCCCTACGTCCAGTGTGGTCTACATGTTTCAGCCAGGCCTTTAAAAACTGGCTTTCCTCAGGACCAATGAGTATGTGATATAGTGCAGGTGAATAATACTAAATTATAGTGTTTGTGTTGTTTTTTAAATTTGTCGCACACCCTAAAGTGCATCTATATGTAGAGGGGGATTCCCTCTTGCTTTTACTACATATAACACATAAGACATAGACAGACGTACAAGGTAGAGTCAAATTAGCATGGTAAGCTGTTTGCACAGAAATTGCCGACTGGTAAGGTGTGTGCTCGACCTATATCGGACTAGGTTGTGGTCATGTACATGACATGACTAGGTGGTGTTATCATGAAACCAATTTAGTGGTGGTGGGCTAAAACAGCGTAATTTGAGACATGGTGAGGAACAGGTAAGTAAATGTACTATATCCTCACACAGGCTAGTATCTGTAAAAGCCAGAAGCACGCAAGGGGTTAAACTTGTTGCACACAAGTGTATGTACAGTCAGAGGTGATGGTTCTGAGTGGAGCAGTGAACTGTGGCCAGAAGGCCTGGCAAACTTACAAGTCCTGCTCCAAAATGTGGTGTTGTGTGAGGACTTGAAATGCCTTCCTTCAGCATTCCGTCCATCATTTGTTTGCGTAGCACATTTCACCCTAAATGGGATGGGTATGCCCAGACATGGGTCCCTTGCTCACTGTGCCACTGGATTCAAGCTAGCATGGCTGATAAAAGGTAATACCCAGAAACCGGTCCCAGGATGCTTGTTTCTGGTCCAGGGAGGACCTGGCTTGGCCGTTCGGTCTGGACTGTTCCCATGAGGCACAGGGTCAAGACTGATTTGAATATGGCTGGGTCTAAACTGTGGTGGCATGGTGAGCTAAAGAAAAATGGATTTAACCCAGCTCTCTTGACTGGGGTGAATGTATGATTTATGCAGCATTCCTTCCATCATTTGTTTGCGTAGGACTTGTCTAGCTCAAGCGGGTTAAAGGAGCGATCAGCAGCCTAGATTCTGTACCTCTTGAAAACCAAACTCAACGTGTAGCTGTACGAGAACTGAATTCTGATGCTGAATCCTTACTTCAGGTGTACCTCAGTGAGCATACTTATGCCCTCTGATGTTTATTTATTAAAACACCTGACTTGAGGTCTTTGTGTCTGTTCTAGGCAGATGATACATAAATCTTCTTCTGCCTTGATCAGTAAAGTCATTCCAAAGGGTCCTGTCTCAACTCTTGTCTTCTGGTGACTAACACCCAGAATACTAGCCTTCTTAACCGCTTAACCGCGGTGGCAATTCCACCACGGTGCAGCGGTTTAGCAGAGTGGACGGGGTGGGCCGTGTCTGCTAACGGATGTGCGCAGCACTACAAAGGTAGTGCGCGCATCGGCCATTGGCCGACAGAAGCACGCAAGGGGTTAAACTTGTTGCACACAAGTGTATGTACAGTCAGAGGTGATGGTTCTGAGTGGAGCAGTGAACTGTGGCCAGAAGGCCTGGCAAACTTACAAGTCCTGCTCCAAAATGTGGTGTTGTGTGAGGACTTGAAATGCCTTAGAGGGCATATCTTTCTGGTGTTTACTGACTTTTACTAGCTGCCAAGTACTATGCATGCTGAAAAGTTGATTTTCCCACTAGTGCCGTAGTCGCCACTTTCAATAAAAAACAATCTCCTTTTCACTAGGCGATTGTCAGGTTTGTGGTTATGAGTGTGCCGCTGTCCGCGAAATGCGTAGCATTCGGCAATCCTCCAAAATTGAACTACGTTTCCCAGCATGCCAAGCGGCTACGCAACGCAAAGACGCTAGCCACGCAATCCCCGGAACTAAAGCATTGTGGCGTCTACTGTCGGTGCCGATAATTCTTGCCGAGCTGGTACTGAGGTTTGTAGAGAGCGGTGAAGCGGCACAATCGTGAGTAAATCCTTCTGTTTGGACATTGGTCTGGAGATACCCGGCTTGGTGTCAGGTTGGTTCGAGTAGTGCCGTTTTGGAGATACACGCGGCTGTGTGTATCATTCTCTCTCTGTTGCATTTCATACAGAGGAACAGACGTTTTCCCTGTTGGAGGAGAAGTGCGGCTGCATTCTCTTGCGGGGAAAAAACTCTAGTTAACATTTTGTGACTAAGTTGGAGTTGAACTAGTAATCGTGGAATCTTCTGGGTATATCAACTCGTTCTCCTGGTCAAAGCAGTTTGGGCTCAAACTGCTAGAAGAACACACATTACTGAAGATTACGAAGGGGTTGCAAAGACTCATTATTGCACGTAGACTTGTAAAGCATTTATTTCATGAGAAGACAAGAAATGAGGGTGAAGTAACCTACAGTGTTTGCATTTATTTTGTCTGTCGACAACACTTTCTTCGTTATATTTTTCTTCAGTGCAGGAGAGAAACTACAGGGGGGTATCTAATCAGAGGGAAATGTGCAGCTCAAGGCAGAACACAGAACTAAAGTGGTAGGTAAGGTATTGGAATAAATGTGTATGCAACCTGTGAGGAATATAGCATCCCCTTATACTATTCATTGCTCTTTTCTAGTTGGTTGCCGTCTCTGGTAGTACCCTAAGCCTCTCTCTCCTGTATATAAAGACATCCTATATTTCTTTTCAGGTAGGAGTGTAAATACACAGGTGTTTTTTGGTATAGAAATCGTTGTATGAAGGAATCTAGTGAGAGATAAGGGAGGGGGTGTCATTCTAAACAAATTGTATTTGCCATTTCAGATCTCCCTCCCCGCTGTCCCCTTCCTTTCCCGCGCTCACGGGACTGTTCTGTTAGTCTGTGTTAACCAAGTCAGGCTTCAGGATTGTTGCGTGGGTGTGGGTATAGGTCTTTCAGCACAGCCCCGAGGAGTATTGCGACGGTGCCTGACAGCGATAAAACACTATCTCTCTTAACAGTTTCAATTTATCCCAAAATTGCAAACACAGCATGTCCCCAGCAGGAGAACTTCCAGACCTAAACCCCACCACCCTCTTCCATTGACAAAAGGGAGAGGATATTTTCAAGCACATCTCTTTACCTTACATTTTTGATGTTCAGTTATACCCTGTTGACTGGCTCAGTTTTCAATTTATATTGAAAAAAGAAAGCCTCAAATGAAAAGTAGAGCAAACAGATGATCCAACACAAAGGAAAGCAAATTAAGACTTTTAAATTAAGGAAACACAACAAATATGAAACTTTGAGTATCAGTATCAATATTAGATATACTTCCAGATTCCCATAATAGGCTCCACCCTAGCGTGGCACAGGATCATCAGTGACTGTAATCCTGGATTACCACAACACAACAGTTGACTAGAATAGTAGGGGAAACAGTCGGCACACCGCAGCCGCAGCCACGTGTGTTCCAACCTCACAAGCGCAACCACGCATATGCCTTAACCATACATATGTGTGGTTAAGGCAGTGCGAGGTCTAGCTGCCGGCTGCTGCTGGGCTTGGGAGATAGTTTTTGAGTCTGGGGGAGGGCCGGGTAGTTTTCAGAGCTGGGGGGTCGGGGTAGATGTTTTAATTAGGAGTTAGGGTGTTAGGCCTAAGGACAGTGGAAAGGGTGGGAGTATTTTTGGTGACAGTGCTGGAGTGGGAGAGCGGTCGGGGTAGTGTTTGTTAAGGGGAAGGGTTTTAGGCCTTAGGGCTGGGGGAGGTGAATGGGTAGCTAGGGTAGATTTTAGGGCTTAGGGGAGGGTGCGGTCGATTTTTGTGATGGTGTTGGGCTATTTTTTAAATTAGATGTTTTGGTTTTCAGGCCTAAGGGCAATGGAAGGGATAGAGGTAGTTTTAGGGACAGTGCAGGGGTGTGAGGGGGTTAGATGTAGTGTATGTTAAGGGTTAGGGACAGCAGGGTGGGTGGGGGTCGGGGGAGTCTATGTAAGGGGCAGGATTATAGGGCTCAGGGCAGGGGGAGGAGAAAATTTCGTTTTCAGAGAAGGTTTTGGCCCTCAAGGTGAGGGGGGTGGGCTGGAAGGGTTTTGTAGTTTAGGGTGGGGTCGGGGTCAGAGTAGTGGCACCCTGAGCCATGCATACCCCTCTATCATTCATGCCTTTAACACAAAATTGTGTGGTAAAAGCATGCGTGGTAAAGGAATGCATGGTTAATAAGCATTTGTGGTTCAGGCTGCGTGGTAAAGGCACATGTGGTTCATCCATGCGCGACTCTATCATACAATTGAATAGGAGGGATTCACACCTCTCACTTTACTCCTCTGCAGCTTTCAAAATAGTCCATTCATCATCATTATATTAAATGTTATATCAAATGAGCTACTCTGCACTGGATTTCTTTTTTAATTCAGAGTGGTATAAAAGACCCCACCATCCAAATCCTTAGGATCCAAGATAGAAGATGGGGTTCCTTGAGGATGCAAAACTGCACTGATACCTTTCAATTCATAGTCGGAGGCCATGCCCAGAAATCATCAAATACTTCAACATTTCTTGCTACATGATCATGACACTCAAATCATCGTGAATCTGAGAAATCCTACAGACATAGACAATTACATTCTTGGCCCTTTCTTGATGGAGGTGGACAGATGGATGTCCTACAACCACTTTAAGCTCTATACATAAAAAAATACTAAGCTGCAAGCATTTGCTTGTCTTTGCATTTGGTGCCCCAAGAAAATTAAAACCTCACACATTTCTGCTAACTATGTCAGAATCTCAAGTTCATCAATATGAGTATCCTGGACACATATTCCCTTTCCAGGAATCCCTGCAATGGATTCGAGCCATCATCATCCTGGTACTGTTTATCCTACACTCAGCTGATGGAACGTCCCTTGTAACTCCAGCTTTTCTTCTATGCAGACTGCAGATGAGGCAGGTTGCTCCTGTAAGACTTATACGACATTTATGATCAGGAGCTGCCGTAGCATTGTCGCTTGACTGGCTGCTGGTAAAATGTAGCAAAATTCAATCAACTGTTGACTAGCAACCTTCTTTCAGCCCATGACTCAAACACATATCCTAAGAAAGAACCCCCAACCAAAAAATATCTTCTTCTGAATATCCCCTATATAGAAAATGTCACATGGGTAGGGAGACCTTTTCTGTAAAGTCCGCCAAACTCTGGAACTCACACACTGCCTAAATAAACAAAGCATCATTCCACTGAAATTTGAGTGAAAAGTAAACACACAATTGCTCTCCCTACTATCGTGAACACTCCTTTGCACCCCCATAATGGAGTATGTACAAGTAAAATGCTCTACACTGTCAACCTGACCTTCGTGCAACACAGACTTGCTTAAGTGCATCACTATGTTTGTAGAGACACAACTGGAGCACCCTGTTAGGTGCTCAAGTACCCATAAACAACCTAAGCTGGAAACAAGTGTGCTTGTAGGAGAGAGTCAATATGATTGGCTAGCAAGATTTAACAAGCTCACCTTCAACTTCAAAAGCTGATTGGCTTGATCTGCTGGGGGGGCAACGGATGGCACATAATTACCAATTGTGATTTTGGGAGGGCTTCAAAGTCACTTTTCTAGAAATTAATTTAGCATTACTGCTAACACATTTGTTCACATAGAAATGGGCACCTTTTATATTATCAATAACAAAAGTAGAGAGTAAGGAATTTCGTCCAAAGGGGCTGGACGGGGAATACTCCTGATCCCCTGGTCAAGGAATTTTTACAAACAGCTGGAGGAGTACCACCCGATGAGAGAAGAGAAGGCTCTTTTCCTGACAAGGAAACACTATTCCTTTGTTAGTAAACCCCTCACTCACCACCTAGTGGTGACTTGCTTCATCATCGGGGCCCACCCAAGTGGCCTAGCGTCACTTGGGTGTGCTTCAACACCTGGTTTACAGTGGAGCAGGTAGTGAAGTGTGGGGTGCAAAAAAACAGTGTGAATGTTAAAATTGTCCTGGTTATCACTTCAGTATTAGCTTTAATATAAAGGTAACTGGACAAGATTTAAAACGTATGGTGAGATACTGACAGGGGAGTTACGGCCTGTGTATCTCTACTATGTGTTGGTCGACATGTTTCTACCTTGTGGGGTAATCCCCGGTATTCCTCAGGACCAAAAACAAGGAAGTGGGAGGTGTGGGTCCCCTAAAAGACGCACCCTGTCCTAAATCCTTGGTCTTCCAGATGATAAAACTGTATTCTTACTTAAGAAGGCACCTTTTCAATTCACCACTGTGGAACGAAAGGACAACCTGCACGACGTTTTTCACCTAAAACACTGCACCTCGTAACAGGATAGTAACCACTTCCTTTTACTTCTCTTTTTCCTTCCCTAGGTTTTTTGTTCATCTCCTAAACCCTAGGAGTGAATTCCCAGAGATACAGTTTTATCATCTGGAAGACCAAGGATTTAGGACAGGGTGCGTCTTTTAGGGGACCCACACCTCCCACTTCCTTGTTTTTGGTCCTGAGGAATACCGGGGATTACCCCACAAGGTAGAAACATGTCGACCAACACATAGTAGAGATACACAGGCCGTAACTCCCCTGTCAGTATCTCACCATACGTTTTAAATCTTGTCCAGTTACCTTTATATTAAAGCTAATACTGAAGTGATAACCAGGACAATTTTAACATTCACACTGTTTTTTTGCACCCCACACTTCACTACCTGCTCCACTGTAAACCAGACCTTTTATATTATACCAGAACACTAATGTATCACTATTTCGCAGGTCTATAAAATTGAGGTAATTTGTGTTGGTGCCAATGTCTTTCTTTTCTCTTAACCCCTTCACTGCGGCGGCTATTCCACCGCAGTGCTAAGGGGAAGGGCGGCTGAGCGGCGGGCGCATGCTGGTGACGGAACCGCTCCGTCACCAGCGTCGGTTGCGCTGTGCTCATGACGGAGCGGTTCCATCACGGCCCGCCCGCTCAATAGAATGCGCCGCGCAGGCGTGGCGGCAGGGCCATGACCGCTCCGTCATCAGCACAGCACCATCGCAGCTGATGACGGAGTGGTTCCGTCATCAGCAGGTATTGCGACTTATATAGTGCACGTATCACCCGAAGGCATCAAGGCGCTTGCCTTGGGAACCCGTCCTGGCTTTTCCCTGTGAGATAACCCCTACTGGGCATCCCCAAGGTGAAATCCAGGCATCCCGCAGCGGGTGGGCCGCCGTAGTGGAGATTAAGCAGCTATTGCCCAGAGTTGCAGCGTGGGACCCCATGATTAGAATAGGCACCGAGGCGAGAATTATCGAGTCCGTGGACATTTTTGGGTTCCGGACCCTGCCGCGTCGGGAATTGAACCCTGGTCCCGGGCCAGACCTCTGCATCAGGGCCTGCCGCTCTAATCAGTGAGCCACACCCCTCCCCTTCGCAGGGGAGGGGTTAAACAATAAGTAACTGGACCATGTCATATAACTGGATGATGTCAGATCAGTTGGCACATACTCAAACAACAGGACAAAATGGTTTAAGTTACTTATAAGTAAACATCATTAAAAATTAAAGTTGGGTTAATACAATGACATTGCAATTTCTCTTCTTGCAAAGCAGTCGTGGGATCCCCTCAATCTACAAACGTATTCAATATCTGCATAGCCAAATATTAAAACAGTATAGGACACCTTTTCTTCCTAAATGTACAATACCCTTTTATACCTGAAATGACCTGATTAAGTACGGAACTAAAGGAGTAGCTCCAAGATGCCTTGAATGCTATGGTACTAATGGGAACGCAAACATGGAACCCGTCACCTGTATCAAAATCTAAAAAATATGCAATCGAATTTCCTCTTGACTATCTATACTACTCAATTTCTGTAGCACCATAGCTCCATACAAATCACACAGAAATGTGGTAAAATTGTACAACTTTCAAAAGAGTGTCCTCAAAAAGATGCTACCTTTCATCCCAGAGAAGTATAGCAAATTGAAAGGTGAGGCCAGTTTCACTTTCACATTTCTAAACACCTGTCAGGTCAATCACAGGTCTAAACAAGACGGTAAAATTCAGCCTCGAGACTAGACTCAGAATTAAACTCTGGACATACTTCGTAGCAGTCTGAAAATATTAATATAGTACAGACCTGCAATTCGATGAAAGATATTTTGCTGGATTGTCCGGACCCGCTTCACTAGGAGAATCAACTTTCACATTCACGATTTGTTTGTGAAGTTTCACCCCACAGATGCTAGCTGTGGGTCCAAAGGTCTACCAAGCTTCAAAGGAAGGCTTCCAAGAGAGGCCGTCCTCCACATTTTCGCTGTATTTGACTATGTTTAACAGACTTTATGCATCTGCTCAATTAATGTTAAGAGGAGGGGGTATGAAAGTGAGTAAGCTTACTTCGGCAAATGGCTGAAAATCCTATAGAGATTTGCTCATTTTTGTGACACCTGAAGTTGAAAAGTAAGCAAATTATATATTTTTGTAGAAAAACAATGCATCTTCACTTTCAGAGATTTTAAAACAGTAAAATATTTTTATAGGCAAAAATCAACAAAGGTCAATTTCCAGATTTCGTTTTCTCCAAAAATGCTTCTTGAAAGTCAAAATCAGCTAATTGATTCTTCTTTGATTCTTTTTAGCAAAATATTTTATGAGGGGGGGAGGGGGGAACCTCTTCAAATTGACTATTTGCTGAAAGATCTGATAACTATTCAATCAATCTAAACATTTGTAGAGCGCACTACATACCCGTGAGGGTCTCAAGGCACTGGGGGTGCTGTTTCTGCTTGAAAAGTCAGGTCTTAAGGAGTCTTCTGAAGGTCAGCAGGACTTGGGTCTGCCGTAGGTGGATGGGGAGGGTGTTAGACCTTGACGGCGAGGTGGGAGAACAATCTGCCACCGGATCTCGCTCTTCAGATGCGGGGGACTGTGACAAGGGCGAGGTCTGCGGAGCGGAGCTGGTGGGTGGGGAAGTAGTAGCTGAGTCGTCTGTTGAGGTAAGCTGCTCCGGTGCTATGGTGTGCTCTGTGTGCGTGGGTGAAGAGCTTGAAGGTTATCCTCTTGTTGACGGGGAGCCAGTGCAAGTCTCTCAGGTGGGGTGTGAATAGGCTGTGGTGAGGGATGTCGAGGATCAGACGTGCCGAGGCGTTCCGGATGCGTTGAAGCCGTCTCAGGAATTTGGCCGAGGTTCCTGCGTAGAGGGTATTCCCGTAGTCCAATCTACTGCTGACGAGGGCCTGGGTGACCGTTCTTCTTGTTTCTTTGGGGTTCCACTTGTAGATCCTGCGGAGCATGCGGAGGGTGTTGAAGCAGGAGGATGTGATGGCGTTGATCTGCTTCGTCATGGAGAGGGTGGAGTCGAGGATGACCCCTAGGTTGCGTGTGTGGTCAGTGAGTGTTGGAGCTGTTCCTAGTGCTGTTGGCTACCAGGAGTCGTCCCAGGCCGAGGGGGTGGATCCGAGGATGAGGACCTCCGTTTTGTCCGAGTTCAGCTTCAGTCGGCTGCTCCTCATCCATTCGGTGACGGCCTTCATTCCTTCGTGGAGGTTGGTTTTGGCTGTGTGGGGGTCCTTGGTGAGAGAGAGGATCAGCTGTGTGTCGTCGGCATAGGAGATGATGTTGAGGTCGTGTAGTCGGGCGACGGGGCGAGCGCTGCCATATAGATGTTAAACAGCGTTGGGCTGAGGGATGATCCCTGGGGTACACCGCAGATGATTTCTGTGGCTTCGGAGCGGAAGGAGGGGAGGCATACACTCTGTGTTCTGCCGGAGAGGAAGGAGGTGGTCCAGTCCAGGGCCTTCTCTTGGATCCTGGCGTCATGAAGGCCTGTTCGTAGTGTTAGGTGGAAGACCGTGTCGAAGGCAGCTGACAGGTCCAGGAGGATGAGGGCTGCGGTTTCTCCGTTGTCTAGCAGGGTCCTGATGCCATCGGTGGCAGCGATGAGGTCAATTTCGGTGCTGTGGTTGCTTCGGAATCCGGACTGGGATGGGTCCAGGATGTTGTTCTTCTCGAGGTAGCGGGTCAGCTGTTTGTTGACGGTCTTCTCGATGACCTTCGCCGGGAACAGGAGCAGGGAGATGGGCCGGAAGTTCTTGAGGTCCTTGGGGTCCGCCTTGGGTTTCTTGAGCAGGGCGTTGATCTCAGCGTACTTCCAGCTCTCTGGGAAGGTTGCTGTCTTGAAGGAGATGTTGATGACTTTCCGTAGATGGGGTGCGATGGTTGAGCTAGCTTTGTTGAAGATGTGGTGTGGGAATGGGTCTGACGGAGATCCGGAGTGGATGGTGTTCATGATCTTGATGGTGTCGTTGTCATTAATGTCGGTCCAAAAGAGCAGACAGTTGGTGCGGATAGTTGTCGTGGGGCGGAGTTTTCAGTGGTTGTCGTGGCGGTCGTGGCATTGAAGCTGTCTTGGATGTCTGCGATCTTGCGGTGGAAGAAGGTGGCCAGCGAGTCGCACAGTTCTTGCGAGGGTGGGATGTCGTGGTGTTAGAGCTGGGGTTGGAGAGTTCCTTCACGATGTTGAAGAGCTCTTTGCTGTTGTGTGCGTTGTTGTCTAGGGGGTCTTTGAAGGAGGCCTTTTTTGTGGATCTGATGAGGTGATGGTGTTTGCAGGTGGCGTTCTTGTGGGCTGTGTAGCTGTCCGGTGTTCGTTCCCAGAGCCAGTGCTTCCCTAGCTTCCGGCAGGTTTGCTTGGAGGCCTGGAGGTCTTCGGTGAACTAGCTGGCTTTCTTGCTGGTGTGTCTGTTGGAAGGTTTCTTGATCGGGCGAGGGTGTTGGCACAGTCGTCGATCCATTGTCTGAGGTTGTGGGAGGCGGTGTCGGTGTTGGTGGGGTCAACGGGTTGACTTTGGACGAGGGTTTAGCTGGTGTTCAGTGACTTTGCTCCAGCAGCGGCGAGGCATCTGTTGGGTGTGGTGGTGCATGGTGGGTTTCTGGTAGGTGAAGTGAATGCAGCGGTGGTCAGTTCAGTGGAGTTCGGTGGTGTGGTAGAAGGAGACATGGGGACTTGAGGTGAAGATGGGGTTAAGCCTGTGGCTAGCGGAGTGGGTGGGTGATGTGACGAGTTGTCTGAGTCCGAGGTTGGCTAGGTTGTCGGGCAGGGTGCTAGAATTGGTGTCGTTGTTGTTCTCGAGGTGGAAGTTCAGGTCCCCGAGGAGGATGTAGTCTGTGGAGGCGAGGGAGTGTGTGCTGACGAAGTCGGCGATGGAGTCGCTAAACTGTGGTCATGGTCTGGGGGACTGTAGATGAGGGTTCCTCTGAGGGTGGTTTTGGGATCGGTGTGGATCTGCAAGTGCAGGTGTTCAGCCGTGCTAAGGGTGTCGTTGGTGTCTGAGGGTGTTCCTTTGAATGATGGCGATTCCTCCTCCTACTCCGTTGGTGTGGTCCCTGCGGGTGATCTTGTAGCCTTCCGGGATGGCTATGGCGATGTCGGGTGCCAAGGAGGGGTTCAGCCAGGTCTCCATCGAAGGTGATGTCTGGGGTTTTGGAGTCGAGTAGGTCCCAGAGTTCGACGGTGTGTTTGCGGGCAGAGGTGGTTGTGTTCTTTCATGGTCGGAGGCTTGGCGGGGCGGATGCTGGTGAGGCTGCAGTTCCGGCAGGTGAAAGGCCAGTGGCTGCACTTCGGGATGACCAGGAAGCAGGTGTGTGATCGTCCGTGTTGAGTGCGTGGAGGGTGCTGGCATCATAGCGCTGTCGGGCATCATGGCGACCACGGGGGCCAGGAGTTCTGGTCCTGGGCGCGGTCCAGGAGCAGATGGGCGCATACGAGCTTGCCTTAGGCGCACCAGCTGCGCGGCCGCATAGCGACCACCATAGGAGGGACGAGCAGCTGGGAGGTGGGAGCAGGGCGGTGAATGGGAAAGCGAGGTGGCGGGCCGCAGGGAGGCAGCGGCGGGAAGGGATGGGGAACAGAAGGCAAAAGGGGACGGGGGCACAAAAACAGTTCACTAAGGGGCAAAAGAGAGTCAACAAAACGGCACAGAACAGTTAGCATCATACAGTAAAGTGAGTAAAAGGGGAAGCACACAAATATACACAGAGCGGGGAGTTCGAACTCTCAGAGCTGCAGCAGCGGGCACCAAAGTCAGAGCAACACAGGCGGAGCTGTGTGGCGAGGGAGCGGCCTAACCTGCAAGCAGGGTCAAGGGTTGCTCCCTTTACCGCGCAGCGGCCACCATCTAAGGGGAGGTGGAAGGGAGGAGCAGCTGGGAGGCGGGAGCGGGGCGGCAAATGGGAGGGTGAGGGGGCGGGGCCACAGGGAGGCAGAGGCGGGAATGGACGGGGAACAGAAGGCAAAAGGAGACGGGGGCACAAAAACAGTTCACAAAGGGGAAAAGAGAGTCAACAAAATGGCACAGAACAGTTAGCACAATACAGTAAAGTGAGTAAAAGGGGAAGCACAAAAATATACACAGAGTGGGGGAGGGGGGCGGAATCACGGAGCGGCAGCAGCGGGCACCAAAGGCAGAGCAATACAGGCGGAGCTGTGCAGCGAGGGGGTGGCCTAACCTGCAAGCAGGGTCAAGGGTCGCTCCCTTTACCGCGCAGCGGGCGCCATATAAGGGGAGGTGGAAGGGAGGAGCAGCTGGTAGGCGGGAGTCGGGCGGCGAATAGGAGAGCGAGGGGGTGGGGGCGCAGGGAGGCTGTGGTGGGAAGGGACGGGGAACAGAAGGCAAAATGGGACGGGGGCACAAAAACAGTTCACTAAGGGGCAAAAGAGAGTCAACAAAATGGCACAGAACAGTTAACACAATACAGTAAAGTGAGTAAAAGGGGATGCACAAAAATATACACAGAGCGGGGGGGGGTGGGCGAACTCAAGGAGCGGCAGCAACGGGCACCAAAGGCAGAGCAATACAGGCGGAGCTGTGCAGCGAGGGGGCGGCCTAACCTGCAAGCAGAGTCACGGGTCGCTCCCTTTACCACGCAGCGGCCGCCATATAAGGGGAGGTGGTAGGGGGGAGCAGCTGGGAGGTGGGAGCGGGGCAGCGAATCGGAGAGCTAGGGGATGGGCCGCAGGGAGACAGCGGCGGGAAGGGACGGGGAACAGAAGGCAAAAGCGGACGGCGGCACAAAAACAGTTCACTAAGGGGCAAAAGAGAGTCAACAAAATGGCACAGAACACTTAACACAATACAGTAAAGTGAGTAAAAGGGGAAGCACAAAAATATACACAGAGCTGGGGAGGGAGGGCGAACTCAGGGAGTGGCAGCAGCGGGCACCAAAGTCAGAGCAACACAGGCAGAGCTGTGGGGCGAGGGGGCGGCCTAACCTGCAAGCACGGTCAAGGGTTGCTCCCTTTACCGCGCAGCGGGCGCCATATAAGGGGAGGTGGGAAGGAGGAGCAGCTGGGAGGCGGGAGTGGGGCGTCGAATGGGAGAGCGAGGGGGCAGGGCGGCAGGGAGGCAGCAGCGGGAAGGGACGGGGAACAGAAGGCAAAAGGGGACGGCGGCACAGAAACAGTTCACTAAGGGGCAAAAGAGAGTCAACAAAACGGCACAGAACAGTTGGCACAATACAATAAAGTGGGTAAAAGGGGAAGCATAAAAATATACACAGAGCGGGGGTGGAGGGGCGAACTCACGGAGGGGCAGCAGCGGGCAGCAAAGGCAGAGCATCACAGGCGGAGCTGTGCGGCGAGGAGGCGGCCTAACCTGCAAGCAGGGTCAAGGACAAGAGCAACAAAACAACTTGATCAAAAACACACAAGCCCTCATTTATTCACACACATAAAAGCACACATTAATTATCTATTTTAACAGATGAATAGTTTATAAAAATATTAAAAAATATGCATCTATTGCTCAGTAATTATGCCACCATGCAGGGTGAGCCATAGTTTCTTTTCTATTCATTCACCCATGATCTCTATTGCCAGGGCTGCTTACAGAATTCCTAACACTTTCTCGACACATGCTAAACAAGCACTGACAAAGTCAATATGTCTATGATTGATTGATAGTATATTGGCTTTGTAAATGCGTATATTTACATTTTTTTGTGAATCTATATTTCAAAAACATTTAAAAGAAATCTGCAAGTCTACACATGAATGCACATGCAAAGGAAGCCACCTCTGGCAAAAATATTTAAAGTGTGCTGCATGCAGAGACGGATGGCTTTTTAATGTTTTTATGAAGACATTTTACAAAACACTTTCACAGTTCGATGCTCTTGCTTGCGTATGCATGAGCTGGCCATCTCTAAATGGGATTGAAGCCCATTGAAGCACGAATGACCATTCATATAAGAGAATGCACACTTCAGGGCAGACAAAGGACCTTCTATACAATGAAAACACTAACTTGTATCTTCCCATTACCAACATAACTGCAAGCCATGATCACGCTCGTAATCTCCAAGCTTGACTATGCCAATAGCCTATACCTT
Source organism: Lissotriton vulgaris (assembly GCF_964263255.1). Lineage (NCBI taxonomy): Eukaryota > Metazoa > Chordata > Amphibia > Caudata > Salamandridae > Lissotriton > Lissotriton vulgaris. Next base: position 676,357,528 of record NC_141700.1, on the reverse strand, counting down.
GGTGCACTTGCATTCATTGTACACAAAATACAACTCATCCAAAATGCTGCCTCAAGACTTGTTCTCTGTCTTCACCGAAGAGAACGCATGACTCTATCCTTCAATCACTCCACTGGCTGTCTATAGGGAGAAGGGCAATATACAAAGCACTCTGCATTATCCACAGACCCTCCCAAGGAAATTGACTGCTATATATGCAAGTTAAATTCAAGCAATACAAACCAAACAGTCACCGTGCTCCATGCTTGCACCACTTATCATCATGCCACCTTACTATAAGAAATGCATAGGAGTCGCTGCTTTCTCAGTACAAGCCACCAGACTCTGGATCTCACTACCAGCCAGCATTAGAAGCACTCCGGAGCCTATACACTCCTGAAGACAGTTGAAACTTAACTATTTCCTAGATAACTGCACCACCTGTATCCCGGCAAAGGAGCCCAGAAAACAGTTGCATTCTCAAACGCAATCCTACGCTTACAATGCACAAATTGCAATCAACTCAACCAGCAAACAGATTTCATTATACAAGTAGGCAAAAAGGCCAGGCCTGTGGACTGCCATAGCATTATATAGTTATGTACTTCTATATATAACAGATATGGCTCACAATAATACTAATACTATAATAATAATATAATAAAAAGAGGTCAGCAACAAATTGTAACGTACACCTCTTAAATTCACATAAGACATATCTGCTATGAGGGTTGTCCATCACCAGCACTGTACAGCCAAACAAACAAGTGTCACCAAATGAACAGGAATGGAATAACTGAAGAGATCTGTCACACATTGTTGGACAATTTGGAGGACTTTAATATATTCCATTTACTGTAGGTCCCAAATAAGTATAAAATCTGACCATTCAGATAAGGGTCACAACAGTACATAAAATGTCGGATTGGACAACCCAGTGCAGAAACCAGCTAAGCAGACTATATCATATGAATACCATAAAGGGGCCAGCAGAGCTGCTCAAAGCTACAAGCATACAGAAAATCATAAAACTGCTCGTGCCTCTTGTACTTCATCATCCAACACACTGATACGCACTGTGACCCATAACACTAAAAACGCATCTTGGTGGTCATCACAAACTACAGGGAAACACTTTCCACATAGGATCAAAACAAAATCAACATCCTTCCAACCACATGCCTCCTTAGTGTAGCGTGCTAGTTATATCTGCCAGCGCTGCAGCACCCCCATAGGGTGAGTAACCCCTATATATTAATGCTGCAATGCAATACAATCTTTGCATGAGGTGAAATCTGGCTCAGAAACAGTAGCTGCAAATGTGTGCTATGTGCATGCAAGGGCAGCCACCTTTGATTGGGTTAGAAGCCAATTCCCAAAATGGAGGCTGCAAGCAATGTATGTGTAGTAATGTTGTGCACTGCAAGTTTCCGGTAACAGCATCTGGAGAACTGCCAGGCCTTTCAAAAGCTTTAAAAAAAAATTAATGAATAAAAGTACACAATGGGTCTAAGGCCTATGGCCTTAGATGGTACTACGTTCTTTGAGGGTTACATAAATGTGCTTTGGCAGAGTTCGATCCATCACAAAGAAAAGAAACAATTCTTGTGGTGGGCTGAGCCTTTAACCCTTGCTGTATGCTGTGATTGGCAGAAGGGAAATGCGAATGACAGTAAAGCCCACCAATGGACAAAGTGGGCTGATTGAAAGTTACTAATTTGAGTTCATGCATACATTTTTGATTCAAAAAAGGTGCTGACTAATGCCAAACCTATACAAAATATTCAAGTCATTGCAATCAAAAAGCAGCTGGGACATTATTCTCAAAAATGTCAGTAATTTAATCCGTTAAACGTTTGCATATGTTGGAGAAAATGTCTAACATTTCAGAATTCATTGAGGATTACAGATCATCCCTTGTAAGCTACGACAGACAGTGGTTTCCAAGACAAGCTCTGTAATTCTTTTTTATTTCCAAGTTTCCTAAATGCAAAAGCATTTTTTGCATGCATAGATGTAACAGCTATGCATTTACACATGTGTAAATGTTTTGCAATAGTGCATTTTTGATTTAATTTCTTATCAACCACAGAAAATGTGTTTTCCCGTCAAGAAATCAGTTGCCCTGCAACCCAGCCACACCCATGTAAATACAGATTTACTCCTGCTCTCGTTTTTAACTGTATCAAGGGTGAGAATGCGTCTTCCAAATGTAGGTGAATACCCCAAAACTCACCAGTTTTTAGGTGTTCTCTTGCTTTCTAAGGCACTCCCTCCCAGGACGTCCTCCTTCCACCCTTATGAATAGATTTTTATTTCACATATAAAATGACACAAGAATGGCATGATTGTATTGGAGGCATATCAATTTGCAAATTTTTTGTGAACACAATTAAAATGCATTCTCGACAGACAAGCCATTTGTGCAACTTAGCGCAACTATATAACTTGTTCCGAGCCATACAAGGCCTAGCCCCTTTATGCATCCAAGGATTGGTGTCACCCTACGTGCCCACCCTACTGCATCCAAGGATTGGTGTCACCCTACGTGCCCACCCGACTGCATCCAAGGATTGGTGTCACCCTACGTGCCCACCCGACTGCTGAGATGCTGTGGAGAAGTGTGGCTCACTGGTTAGAGGAGGCAGACCTGGAAGCAGAAGTCAGCCCGGGACCAGGGTTCAGTTCCCGGCTCGGCGGGCTCTTGAGTCCTAAAAATAATGTCCATGGACTCGACAATTCTCGCTCCGGTGCCTACTCGATTCACGGGTTCACACTCTGTGACTCTGGGCAATAGCTTGCTTAATCTCCACAACGGCCCCTCGCGGCGGGATGCCTGGCTTTCACCTTGCGGATACCCTGCTGGGGTTATCTCACAGGGGAATACCAGGACGGGTTCCTTAAGCAAGCGCTTAGAAACCGCTCGGTGATTTGCGCTATATAAATTCCTGTACATTTACATTTACATCCAACCTCTCACTGTTTATTACGCCCAGGTTTTGTCTGGCCCTCATGAAGGGTTGTTCTTTTTCCTACCTGGGACCAAAACTCTGGAATTCTCTTCCTGTAGCTCTCAGGAACTGTCATTCCCTACTTACTTTTCGTAAGAACCTGAATACTTTGCTCTTCAATTGTCATGACTGAGCTTCGAGTCACTTGGGTAGCTGTTGTGCGTCACTTGGGTAGCTGTTGTGCTAGCTGCGGTTCTTCCTGCATCTCTGCTCACTGCCTTTCTCTAGTGCTGAGAGACCCTTTTTTGGTAGCTACGCGCTTTATAAGTCTTTTTTATTATTAATAATACAAATAATAATAATATTAATAATAATAACTTAGGTTTGGCTAACTGAGCCTGGCTTTCAGATTCGTTTCATCTACATTATTTATAGCAGTGCTGTGTTACGTTATATATAAAATACAAAAACACAAACCACTTTATATAAGTGCATCAAGCATTAGTAGATCTATAATGTGCAACTCATCCATCAATATATATGACAGTAAATAATGAATGAACTTGAGAAAATGGTGTACCTTTTTGGCAACCACATCAGTTGTTAAGAGAATGACTTTTGATTTGCACACAGCCATGGAGCGCCTTGTCCGTGGGATAAACGAATCATTTTGCAACATGTTATATATGTTTTTTAATTATTAGTATTATATTTTATCAGCACTGAACGGCCTTCTTCCAGTAAAGATTTCTCTTTTTTGTTATTTGTAGCATTATCTCGAAGACTCGAATGTTCCCACTCAGATTGCCGTGCAGTTCCCTCGGGGACAGCCCGGCGACCTTCTCGGCCTATTTGACCTTGGCAAATGATTGATGGATTCCAGTATTGACTTAGCCATATCTCGCCCGCTGCGTGCACGCTGTAAGCGTCCTTTAAATTACAATCCGAAGGGTAAATATGTGTTTGATCAGCTAATATTTCCAAAGGAACATTGGTCAAATTCTACTGAACTAATAAAGAAGGACCTTAACCAAAGTTAAGGCACAAATCTCTTCGGGAATATTTTGCAACACCTCCCAGCGCTCAGAGATACAACAGGAAATATCAATGCACGTGGCAGAGCTCGAGAGCTACGTAGCTGTCAACGCGATGCCCCCTATCCAATCTACCAATCACATGCAGCTTGGCAATGGATCCCAGTCAACTAGTAGAACCAGAGAAACAGCAAAGCTCCAAATCTCACTCATTCCGTAACAACACCTAGCTTCAGGTTTGTATGTAGCAAGACCACCCATGTGCTGCTTGTTGGAATTAGCATTTTCTCTGTACCGTTTTGAGCATGTCCATAATTTGTTGCTCCTCAACCTGGCTTAGTGCCTACCCCATTTGTGTTTATTTTGTCCCTCATGCCCATCCTGCTGTATGTTACTCACAAGTTATCCACTCTACATTCAGAAACTTAGCAGCTCAGATTCGGCAGACCCACTGATTTCCTTTGCGGTCAAGCCTAAAGATCTGATCAGAAAACTAGCACCTTCCCCTGCTCTCATCTTTTGACTTCAGTCCTGTAGACAAAACTCTTCTTCCAGGACATCCAGCGAAGTTGTCCAGGAAAGGGCGGAAGAAGTTAAGGGTGAGTTTCCTATTTGGCCCTCTTTGGTCTGGAAAGGCCTTGGCCCACAACATCGACCCTACACAAACCTCCCATCCAGCTGTGCGCTGTTGGGGCTTTCACTCCCTCCTACCCCAGTAGTCTACTGCCACATAGCACATCTACCCCAAACAGTGTTACTGTTTCCCATGATTCTTCATCGCAGCTGCCCTTAGGTGGGAAAAGAGATCCTTAATATCTTGCGTTTTTGGAAGACGCGTCTTCCCTAGTTTTGCACCTCTGCACTTCCTGGGTGAATCCATAGAGTCCGAATAGCGTGCAGGACCTCCTACAGCTGGTCACATTTGAAAGATGGACCTTCCTTAGAGTCGTAGCTCCAAAGCATCTGGATGAACCTTTAGATCTCTTTTTCTTTAGGTTTGCCACTCCTGGGTTTATCTAAAGACTGATTAGGAGTTTGGCAGAGAGGGTACTCTGTCGCTACTGTGACATAGTATTCTATCACCCGAACCCTTGGTCAGCCGGTCTTATTTAGAGGCGGGCAGATCTTAAGTATTTCAGCAAAGGAGCTTACACCGGTTCGGTTTCTTATATACTTCACCAAAGGCCGGGTGAAGTGCAGGCTTTTGGAGGTTTACATAGTATCCCGTCCGGTCAATTTAGAAAAAAAAAATATTGATCCCTAAACAATGGGAGGAAATTCCCATGGTGTGAAGGTCATTAGATTGAAAAATGTAAATCTTTGTAAAAGTTTGACAGAGGGCAGTCATGTCTGACGGAGATGTCTGTCAAATTTTACAACATTGACAGAAACTGCTGTCACAGTGGGTCCTGCCAATGTTTAGAGGTGCCTTTGGGCTGGTGGACAGCCGTAGATTTGAGGGGCAGAGGTACCGCGGGACACCGTCATCCTGAGGAACATACCTCTGCCCACCAAACTCTAATTCAGCCCCTTGGTTTTTATTGATTACTCCCAACAGCTGGTGAATTTGGTCACTGCAGCTTCCTCATTCCATCTTCCAAAGAATCCCTTCTCCACTGTACCTGGGTGGACCCATTGGTGTTCTTAATGGCTGGGGCTTGGAAGTTCTACGTTCCGTAGCGTTGCATATCTATGAGTCCTACTCATAGACACCTAATGTAGTATAGGTTCTGGTGGTTTTGGAACGCTGCAAATTCCATAGCACTGTCCCCTAAATGCTCTAAGGCGGACCTATAGTGTCATAATATCTGGTGGATTTTGGAAACTGTCTCTTTCATAAGAATACACCGATGCTGTTCCTGGCTAATTCATAGGGTCCTATTATCTCTTGGTTAGGCATATTATCGGGCCACTTTTGGAAGGTGAAGCTGCCTCTACCTAAGCTTACACTTCCACCAGGGTTGTCATACTTCTTATATTTGTGGGTTACTCATAATATCTGATGCTGTTTAGGATCTGCACCTTTCATTTTGTCTCACCTCTGCCACACCTAGGTGAACCGATAGACTCCTTTTGTCTGATTGTCACTCATGATATTAGGTGATGTCAGCTTGCACTTCACTGGAACAATATTTTGTAAATGGCACTTAATAAACTATGGTGTAAATTTATAAGAAAGTCCTGCAGCGCAGCAAGTACCCTTGCTGTGCTGCATGGCAGGGAAAGGGCAGGAATGTGACGTATTTAAAAGAATATGGAGCATTCCGGCCTTTGTCCCTGTGCTGACGCCGTTTTGGCTGCTTGGCGCCAATGCAGACACCCTTGCACCGTCTTAGAAGGGTGCCTTTGTTGCATATAGGATTGTTTTCGTGTAGGAAGGGCGACACGTTCTCCTTTTTTGTGTGCTGCAGAATGCAGAACAATTAGAAAGAGGAAATAAGGAGGAGAAATAAAGATATTTCTCCTCGTTACCTCTCACATGAGAAGGCATACCTTTTTGGTGCATTCCCAGTTCTACCAGCAATGGTAAATTTTGGAAAGCATCAAAATCTATGAGAGTTGCGTGGGAACACCCATACAATACCTTCCCATGGCCGAGTAAAGCCACTCAGGGTCACACAAAGTGGCCTTGCGTGTTTCGAGAAATCGCATTTTGGGTTTGCGTTGCACATGTACCACATTGCGCTGTGCAAACGCCACGCAAACCCCTTTATAAATAGGACCCTATATATATGACAGAAGATATTGTGCATTTCATATTCTGATATACAACCAAAGTGATAGACTCTTTTTAGCCATCGTCCTTTTTAATACCTGGTGCACCACAGTTTAACTTCTGCATTCCTGGGTGTACCCATAAACTCTTAATACCTTTAAGATTTTTGAAGCTGTGTTTGCCATAAGGTTTCTCATCCTTTGCTCTAAGGTTTCACCCCATACCTAATCTGTTGTTTGTCAGCCTTAATACCTCAGGTTCTTAAACGGTATGTCTTCCATTAGACCCAAACACTTCATCAGCTTTGCTTCTACTGCATAACGTGTATGGCAATGACCTTCTTTAGACATGAACATCTCCAATCTGCTCAACACTCCTGTATCTGTTTCTGGTCCTTGGAAAAAAAAAAATTCCCAAAGCCTCTCATTTCCAATTTCCAAGCCCTCTTCCTTGTTCCTCTGTATCTTTCTTTTTATTTTCTTCGCCCAATATCATCCTAACTTTCTATATCTTCATGGCCCAAACTTTCACTTCAACCACTGCTCACTGCCAACTCTATTTCATCTCCTATGCACCCCTCCTTTCATACCCGCATTCTCTTGTCTTACCCTCCTATGTCCCGATTCACAAAGATACTTATGTGCAGTAAAGTTACAAGTGCGGAGTCTCCACACTCATGGCGCAGTCTTTGCGCTCACGGGGGATCAGTGACTTCGGGCGTAATCTCCGTACTGCAGTGCTTGGTGCGGAGATTCCACCCACACTTGTAACTTTACTACCCGTTAGTACCTTCGTGAATCAGGCCTGTAATGTTTCCATTACCATATATCCAAATACCCATTCCATATCATTTTCATGTTCAAACCGCATCTGTTCTGTATCTACCCTTATAGCTGTACAGTTCATGTCTTCCTTCCACCACCATTCAGTCCATACCTGCGCACTGTTCTATGATACACAACACAAGATGTAGACCCTCCTCCTCCTCTCTTCGCCTTTCCTCTACTGTCGATGCCCCATGTACCACCTTCACTTTTATCATGTCAATCTACTCCCCATCCCTCTCCCTTTACATCCGCATCCTCCTTCCCCATCCATACTTTTTTACCCATACACACTTAACCCAGCTACCAGTATCCTTTTTCCCACCAACCTTCGTCACTGACCCAATGAAATCGCTCTTCAGTCCTCTGGTACCTCACTGTGACCCTAATTCAGCTCTCCAGTCTTCTCTTCTCTCACGCACTACCATTAACCACCCACTCTCATGGGGGGCCTTCACTTGTATAGCGGTGGTCTCCCTGGCATACAAGGCCAACCCTGAAAAACACCTCTCTGACTTTAGAGAGGCCACTGTTATCACAGTGATGGCCATGAACACTATGTGGGCTCTATTCCTGGATTGAAGTGACGTCTTCGGAGTATGGCTGTGCTCCCTAGCATCCTGCTGGCATTTAGAAGATACCCCTAGCAGTTGATCCACCATCTTTGGTAGACATCTTTCACACAATCTACCTTTGTGGTGTTTAACCCTACAATGAGGCTGGCATTCCTGTATTAAGTTGGCAATTCTTGGGTTATGGGATCACTCCCTAGCATACAGTTGTCCTTCCTGCCATGTTGCTCCTGCATGGCATTAGAATCACCACTAGCATATCAGTTATTTTGACACACCAGCTTTAGTACATGCCCTCCAAGCATATTGTGCCTTCTTGGCAAACATGATGTTGCCTGCTGTTATATAGGGCCACACTTGATATATGGGGGACATTCCTAATATAAAAAGTCCCTCCCCAAAATCTAATGGCCAGCACTGATATCTGGTACCTAGCTTTGGTAACTGATTTCTAGGCATGGCGTTAAATAGCTGTTCCTAGTATCTGGTGAACATTCCATAAATTAGATGGGGATCTCTGGATTATAATGGTCTTGCCTCACTTCTGGAGCAGATTCCCTGCCATCTGGAGGAGGTGTTCACCTGTTAGTCTGCCCTGACAATCGATTGTCAGGTATTGGCATGTATGGAAATATGTATTCAGTCGGATCGGTTTTAAAGATGCCTAACTGGTATTCAGAACAAATCAAGTGCAGTTTAAAACAGAAAAATAATTTTTTCCCTAAAAATAGTTAATGTACCAAACAGGAAAGCTTGCCCAGAGGGCAAACCCGGTGTATATTAGGAAATGGCAAGCTGATGTTTTGAAAAGCATCATTTATTTGCTAAAACTGAAAGCTGGTTATGGGCAAAATGTATGTTTTTTTCCAGGTAACAGTTAGGTGATGTTTCATTAAAAAACAAGTATTAGCCATAAACAAAAGGCTAGGTGTGTTTTTTCAGAAATAGGTAAGTCGATATTTGGGGGGAAATATATTTATTTTACAAAAACAAAAAAAATTACATTTCAGAGTTTCATTTTTTCTATTAATTGCTTCCAGTCTACCAAGCTGTGGTTTAAGAAATAAAAATGTATGTGTTTATGTACATAAAGCTGGTTAAATCTATATTTCTTTTCAATTTGTTTGTAATAGAACAGCGTCCTCAACATGGAAATGTCCCTGTAGCTATTATGTAGGTATAATTCGGAATTTTAAAGGTTTAACAATTGTGTGCACTATATCTGTGGGAATAAATACTCATTTCCAGTTGTCAAAAAGGAGACCCATGAGGGATTATAAATCATAATAAGTGGGTATCTGAAAATATAAACTTACTAGCGAATTTGAAGAAAGAAAGGATTTAGGCAAAAGGGCAGATAAACTTGAAGACAATATAAAGTTAATTAGGTCGCTCAACCTGTATGTCAAGCGCCACTCTTTATTTTTAGGTTTGGCGTTAGCTAAGACCTTTTGACTTTACTAAAAATTGTATGTATAATATAGAACTTGTAAGTGCTTTAAGCCAGTTCTCTTCATCCATTGGTCAGTTATTGTGTCTTCACCTTTCCCTATGCCTAGTGGACAGCCACTTCAGCCATTGGCTGACTTCACTGTGAGTGACAGCATTCTGCTTTTTCAAAAAGAGCGCTTCTACGCACAAAGTAGTTCTTTCAGTGCAAGAGACCAGTATGGAAATGCGTGCATTTTTAAACCATAAAATACTTCTGCTTTTAGACAATTTTTTTATAGATTGATGAGTGCCCAGCACTGTCCCCAACAATAAAGTGTTGCAAAACCAAAACAGAACAAGCAATGACAAATTCAAAAGGCTGGCAGCCATTTACGGGCCTATTAGGTTTGCCAATGCTTGTTTTCCCATCATCAAAACGTTTTTCTATGCTAACCAAGTCTTTAGCTGGTGGTTTCATCACTTGGCCGACTAAGTCGCACAGCAGGAATAAGCTCACGGTATTAGTGCAGATGGTACCTTAGTTCCTTAAGACTAATAACAACTTCCTTCTCCATATGCTCCGAAATAATTAACACAAAAGCACATCCTCCTTGCGTGCCATATTACAAGGAAAAGTCAGGTCCCTGTTTTTTTGTTAAAACATCCAATTAAGACAAGCTGTTAGCTCACGCTTACGCAAAACGTATATATACATATGGACTGGTAAGTCCCACAAACTAGGTCTGAGATCTGTTCAGGCATTCAAAAATGGCACTTCAAGTAATTGTACATTTCATTCTTCAGTTTCTGCTTCTATTGCTTCATTTTGTTTAGATTTTGTTTCAATATCAGAACAGACAAAAATCCCTCTCACTTGCAATTTGACTGCCGAAAAAGTGGACCCAGTTATAATTTCTGATGAGTTTAGTTGGTGTAGAGCAGAGGTCTACAAACCGATCCTGGAGGGCCGGATCCATGCCAGATTTTTAAAATAACTACATGTATCTCAATGGGGATATCCAAAAAATCTGGCACGGATCCGGCCCTCCAGGACCGGTTTGGAGACCCCTGGTGTAGAGCAAGCTGACTCCTGTGATCTGAAGCTCCTTCCCTTGTTATGGTCAGTAAAACGAGGTGGCCATCCCTTTTTGATTTAAGATGCAAGCGCCTGGAAGGGGCTGGTGGTCCTCTCTCTAAAAATAGAGGGCCACCTTTGCTTTAGAAACTTATTAAAAATTGACTCTTTAAGTTTGTTGAATACATCTCAGGATATATGGGCCTGGTGATTTGTTGATTATGTAGTTACTTTGCTTCCCTGTACCAAGAAGTCCCATGCGGTTTAATTTGCCCTATGCAAACATTTTTACCATAAAATAGCAGAGTGTTTAAACAAACATGGACTAGCTTGCTAAATTTCGTCATGATTTTGCCAGGAAACATGAGCTGATGTATGTTCTCTTTTCAATATCTACTAGAAGGTCAGTTTTGGAAAACTCACTCTTTGACGCACATCTCACTGGAGAATGCTTTGCTCTTTCTGCAGCTAACATAAGACCCAACTCGAGACCATAGAGGGGAAAGATGTTGGAAGGAGCGAGAGCGTCTTTCAAAGCCTTCCCCCATAAATAGCAAGAGGCTTCATGCCCCGGTCCAGGCATTAGATGTCCAATCCATATGCCATGATACTTCCAAACTTGGAACTTTGGGTTAATTTTTTGTAATGCCAGACTTTCATGCCTTTAAACAAACATTATTGTGGAGTTGATTACAAAGTATATTTTATGACCATGTTTCTAATGTAAAAGTGTGTACAATAGTAGAAAAATGCAAGGTGGTGTTAAGGGACAAGCAAGGGATTTATCTCTGCTTTTTTGGCTTTAAAAGCCAAGAAAGCGGAGATAAAATTATCTCACTATCAGCAACAGGGTGCTAACACGCAAATTCGCATGTTAGCACCCTTTTTCTCTACGCTTCCCCTTGCATCTCTAATGAGATGCAAAGGGGGGGTTCCAGAGAAAAGTAATAGGAGAAATGTTGTTAAGCGACATTTCTCCTATTATCAAGGATATCGCTAACCCTGTTAGTGATAAAAAAAAGCAGCGCTAACCGCAGTTAGCACTGCTTTTTTTACACCTGGTATTTTCCTGACTTAGCCATGATATCCTATGGAAGGTGGATATCATGGCTAAATTTGTGAGCCCCTATCATCAAGCTAACGCCAAACTTCGAGAGATTATCGTTGGTTTTCCAGCGATAATCTCTCATTTGGCAGTTAGCGCGAGGATTTTTATCACTTCTCAGATAAGCGTTGCTAATAGCACGCTATCTCAGTGATTAAAATCCACGCTACCCAGCGATAATTATCCTAGCGCTAAGTGCGCTTAGCGATAATTATCGCTGGGGCTTGATAATATGGCCCAAGATATATAAAACCTAACATGCCTGAAAATTCGTGCTGCATGATGGACACTTATTGTTATTTCTTTGTTGCTATGGCTATTCCTTTGTGACTCACAAGGATGCAGTCGCTCAACTTTGTTGTATAGATTTTTATGATATTTAATTATCTTTTCAGCGCACAGCTCTTTCAGATTGCTTCAATGCCAACTCTAACTGCAAAAAGGAACTTTTTGCCATCATCAAAGTATTCACTGCTCCTTCTGCCGCCTTCAGCAACAACTCCCCTTCACAAGACCTTTGCAACAAACTCTAGGAATTTCTCTGCAACAAAATCACCTTTATATATGGTAAATTTGACCCTCAACCAGACCCTGTCACTGTCACAATTCAACTTCCCTTCAATGCCAAATAACACACCCTGACTTTGTGGCCTATTGGCACCACCGTCGAAATCGCTGCTATCATGAAGATTATCCCCTCAGGGCCCCATCTGACCCTTGCCCCCACCTAACCTTGACCAGAGGACCCCTACCAATCAGAAAAACCTTCACCCATCTTCGACCCCTCCATTGACTCACACACGTTCCCGGACACTTGGAAACATGCTATCATGATGCCCCTGTTCAAAAAACCATCCGCTGACCCAACCATTCTTTCCAACTATAGTCCCATTTCCTCCCCACGATACCAGGCAAAGGTCTTGGAGAAACTAATCAACTAATGCCTCACCGACCACCAAAACAACCACCAGCTCCTCAACGCCATGCCGTCTGGATTTAGGCCTAACAATAAAACAGAAACAGCACTCATTGTCACCAGAGACAACAATTTGATGATTCTTGACAGAGAAGATATGACAGCTCTCTTTCTCCTGGACCTTTCCGCAGCATTTGAGGCACTTTCATGCCCCATCCTCATCAGCTGCCTGCACAAGATTGGCAACCAAGGACCTGCTCTCCACGGGATCTGCTCCTTCTTAATAAATAGAAAAAAGCTGTCAGCCTGGCACCTTACTTCTCGGAAGCCCACAAGCTCATCTGCAGAGTGCCTCAAGGTTCATCGCTCAGCCCCACCCTCTTCAAAGCATAGCTGACCAAGACAGACCATACATGGCCTCTGACCAACGTCTTCCGAGGAGACAACATCAACATCCTCTCCCACACCGATGACACGCAACTTATACTCTGCCTCTTGAACAAGACCTCTAACATGAGAAACAAGCTCACCTCCTGCATGACTGATATTGCTAATTAAATTAAAGCGAACTGTTTCAAGCTCAACACTGACAAGAGAGAAGTAGTGATCTTCGAAAAGAGCACCTCTCCATTTTACTCCAGCTGATGGCCAGTCAAACTTGGGCCCACACATACAGTACCCATGCCAGGAACCTCTGAATAATCATTTTCTGCAACCTACACATGACCGCACTAGTTAATTTCGTCACTGCATCCTGCTTCCAGACCCTGGAGATCCTGAGGAAGATCACCAAACGGCTGCCAAGCAACACTAGAAAAACTGTCACTCATACCCTAGTCACCTGTATGTTGGACTACATGAATACCCTCTATGCCAGGGTCACCAAGCAACTCACTAAAAGTTACAAACCACCCAGAACTTGGCAGCCAGACTCATCCTCAACCTCCCATACGGAACAACACCCCACACTTCAGGGAACTACACTAGCTCCAAATACACAAACACACTAATTTCAAACTCCTCACACACACATTCAAGGCACTACACAAGTCAGGCTCACCTACCTGAACAGTCGCATCTCCTTTCATCAATCACCCGGACATCTCAGCTTCAACTCGCACACATCCCATGCATAAACAGAACCAGATCAGGTAGACAAGGGTTCTCTTACATCGCCCCTAAAGTGTGGAACGGCCTCCCACTCCACATCACAGCCTCCTTCTCTGTCCTTGATTTCCACAAGAAGCTGAAGACCTGGTTTTTCATTTAACCAACCTACCACAGGCAGGTCTAGGCACAAACACACACCGGCGCTTTTACAAATACCATAACATAACATCCTCAGCCTCCAGACTTGTTGAAATCTAAGGGGTCTGTCTTCTGTCTGACTGGAGCTGCAGCTCTGCTATCTGAACCTGGAAGATCTGTCCAATGTGAGGTATAGCTCTGCTGTCTATAGCGGGAGATTGCGAGAGGTTCCCATCCTATCTCTTTCTAATATCTCTCACTCATACTGTACTCCTAATAGTGAATAATATTATTCACTATTTGTATAATAAAACCAATTGGCAGGAACCAGGCAAGTGGAGCTCCAAACAGCGTCCATTAGGAAGAACTGCCACTGTCTTCCAGGCACTGATTTTGCCACCTCTGAGGCCAGTGGTCGCAAAAACAGTGCAAGGGATAGCAAATGGCAAGCCAGGGGTCGCAGAAGCAACCCCTGGTTACTCTTAAATGACGTCCATGTTTGGTTCTGGAATATTTCAGAACTGTCGGTAAAACCTATACCCTTTGTACATTCATTAGAATATGGCCTTACATAATGTTTTAGCTCAGGCCTCAAAATTTGTTTGGAGGGTAGGTGGGGAGAACGCTCTTCTGAACTGCACTGCAGGAGCGCATGTTTGCTGGACAAGCTGGATTGCTCAGTGTAGTATGGGAGACACATCCGTGACCTAGAAAGGACTAGCAGCAGGTATCTGGATTCTTGCTTTAAAGACCTTGGACCTTGGATCAGTACCCAGAGAGGTCCAACTTGCCTACTGTTGCTGGGCCTGGAGTTACCAGTTCCAAAAATACCAGACTCTGCCATACAAAGTCTACAAAATGTGGACCTCGCAATTTCGGTGCTGATGGCACCTTCTGTGGCCGGTCCAAGCCCACCCTGCTCTTTTAAAAGCACCCCCATCTATCCCCTTACATGCTGTGCCTGCTCCCCTCACACCCTCCTTCCACACCACGGCCTTCAAACAAAAACCCCGCACAGTTTACTAGCTGCTGTAAGCAGGTGATGAATTGATACCGATTTGAGTAAACTGTTCTCAATTGAAGGGAAAAAGTAAGCAAATGTGGACCCGGCATTGCCTGTTCCATGTGTTATTCCCCATTCCATGGCAAACTACTCAAAACCCCCAATTTAGCTGCAGAGAATCAAGGATGCTTGCCCCTCAGCATCCCTTAACCTAGAATCGGGGAACTCTTAATGAAAGCTAAGTAGACAGGCAATTGTATTTAAGATCGAGACATGGTTTAGTTCACAAACAGCAATAGTTTTCATTCACGTTAGGCTATAGACTTACAAGTATACAGAATGCTCAACAGTTGCCAGACGCATCACGGGGAAACTATGACAGTCGCAGGCTCCAAGCAGCACTCCTGAGTGCTCTATTTTTTTAGAATTACAATTTTTGCTAATGTAAAGGCACTTTCAACCGACTACGTGGATACAATATGAAATTAAGCACGTGAATATGTCTTGCATGAGTGCAATTGCATTTGTCAAGAAGTTTTTTTCCCTTTTTCCTCCACAAAAAAATAAATTTCCAACCTGGAGAAGCTTCTTCCCTGACACGCATATTGATTTGGGGGTTCCTTTACCGTTCCCAACCACTGAATTGTATTTATTCCTGCTTTTGACAGAAGTGAATCTCTGACTTTTACCACAATGGGACTTGGCAGATAAAACATGTACGAATGTTCATAAACATTGCTCATTCCTATCCTTCAAAGAGTCAGGAATGTATCACTCTCAAGGGCTGGGAAATAACCAATTTCAATAGTTGGAATTGGAAAGCATCAAACCCTATCACCAGCGGGAAGGAAGGGAAGGAAAAGGGACTTCTCCAAAGGTTCAGCGACAAAAAAGTTAGGAAGTGCAAAGGAACTTTTGGTATACATTTGCACCTGTACGACGACACACTATGTATAAAAACACGTGTAAGAGCGTTCGCATGTGGGCATTCATACAAAGCTGGATATGTTTCACCCTTCCAGGAGAACTAGTTGAATTCTTTGAGAAATAAAAAAAATCCTAACTCTACACCCAATATGTGGGGGTAGATTCACAATGTCTTTCGTGTGAATCCGGCCTCATGTGGGTAAATCTTTTTATGAGTGTGTAACTGTGTTTTGTGAATAGTAAAAGTGGCTTTAGAAAAAGAGGTTATTTGTGAAAACAAGCTGAACTTACACGTATAAATAGTTTTGTAAAGAAGGCCCAAGAACTCTGGGTCCTATTTCCATTACTGCTAATTTATAGATATGGACAAGATATTCTTCAGATAACTTGTATTTCCCACTTTTCAAGAGCGGTGTACCACACTGTCAATGGAGAGGGCGGCCATGTTTGACCGCGGATGCTAATAGGAAAGTACTGTAAAAAACTGGGAATAATTGGCTTCTCTCCAACCGTCAAAAAGACCTATAGACTGCCATTAGACAACTTTCAAATAACAGGAGGTTATTCCAGTATATCAAATTTAGAAATCTAAACCATTTAGTTTGACTTAGTAGATGATTATGGGTCGGTTGGGATGGGGCAGTATACATTTAGGGCAGGAAATCCTAACATTTTGACCTCTGGGGACACCCCCTTAATCATTACCAGATCCCTGAGACCCCCACTGAGTCAATGAAATCGAGACCACCCCCCCCCCTCTCACCCCCCCCCCCTCTCACCCCCACTGAGTGATTACTGGAACTGAGGGATCCCAGCCTAAGCATTTTCGATTATTTGAACCACAAAGCAATTTTCAAAATATACAGAAACAAGCCTTTAGCAACCAAATATTTACAAATTTGATCTCATTCACAAATATTTTTTTAATAATATATATTTGAATAGGAAGGTTGGAGGTTTTCTAAATTCAATCGACGCAACTCATTGTCCATACCATATTCTGTTTGATGCACTTGAACTGACCCCACCAATCAATCTGAAGACCCTACCTTAATTTTTGCCCTTCAATTTCAAATTTGTTCACATTTACAGAATATTTTAAAATCTTTAATGGTACATTTTGCCTTTTTATTTAAATAAAGTTTATTAACTGTTTATATTATTTCATTTTCTAAGCAGTCGTGGACCCTGTGAGTAGGCTGTGCAGACTCCCGGGTGTCCCCAGACGACAGGTGGAGAACCAATGCTTTAGGGGATAGCACTCCAGCTGACTTCATGCGACCCGATTTTCCCACACCTGAAATTACAAGATGCAGAAACACTGGGTGCCATTTTACTGGGTTCCATTTCACTGGGTGTGATTCCACATCCAGTGAAATCATCATGGATTTCAGGGTAGGGACTAGGAGCGCAGTCATGAAACAGCCCTAATTTGTTTCCTCCTATTACCCGGAGATGCAGGGGACAGATTCGTCCCCCTGCCATCTCTCATTCTGCTGAGGGCATTAATAGAGTGAAACTTACCCTGGTCCAAACTTTGGAGAAAGCCCAGTCTCTATACAGTGAATCTCTCATTAAAAGCAGTAGTACCCGTTGCGTAAATATTAAGAAAATCAGGTCTTTCGATCTTTTTTTTTCCTTGTGGATTTTATCATTGGAAAAAGTAACATTGTTTCTCAAACCAACCATTAATAATATCAAGTGCTCTCTAATAAAAGGGTGCAGAGATTTGATACTTCCATCAGATGATAGCCAGCAGGACTCCTGAAGAGAGGTTCCAAAATAAATGGGGCACGGTGCCTGGAATTGGTGACTGACCAACATCTGAATGTACCTTAATTTACTTGCAACTTATTATGTAACACCTGGTGCATATTTATATTTGGGTTGAGACATTTGGTGCAGATATGCCTCTGGGACAGGGATTTTGGTGCAGTTTTTTGCATGCATTTGGACTTCTGGTGCCGATATCTTAGCTAGGGGCCGGGACACCTGGTACAGCATTACATTGGAGCAGTTTTTTATGCACGTTTTAAAGTCTGGGGTTTGAAGTACAGCTGTCAAGCACAACCACACCTAACAATTTAGGTAGAGCGGGCTCTGGGCGTGCCCCTTTTACCCATTGGCTTTCTTAGACCAGTCTCATACAGTTATTGGCTTGAGACTTTGTCAATCAAGTCTTTGCTCAGACCAATGGAGTATTCATGTCTCACTGAATGCTATTGTCTAAGTGCTCCCTTCTACAGCCACTGGAATGCTTGCATTGGACTTCTCAAGGGCCATCTTTATCCTCGCTGTCCACTGCTGCTGGCTCCCTCCTGTGTCTCTCATCTCTACTTTGCTCACAATGCATGCATGATTGTCGCCCACTTTGGAGCACATGGCACAGGTTTAATTTGGTTGAGATCTCTAGGTCAGATTTTGCGATGGGCAGGGTTGCATAGGGTATGTTTTGCTAGTACGGGGATGGCTGGAGGAGGTTTTTCCAGAGCTGCTGCAAAGGTTGTCTTGGTTTTACACAGATGGACAACTGGTGCAGATTACTTCCTGCGTTGACTTGACCGGTAAATGTTTATACTTGAAATGGAACATTTGGTTCATGGTTTTTCTTGAGTTTGAACAAGTGTGAATAGATTTAGCCTACATTTGGTTGCCTGGTTCAGGGTCTAGCTGAGTGATGATGTCTGAAATAGATGTTTTCAAGTAATCTCATATCAAAAGCAGTCTTTTCTCAGGGATGGTGTGACTGGTGCAAGTGTGGTCTGAGTCATTGTATCTGATGCAGGTCTTTTTCTGACCTGGCCTTTATGGTGCAAGATTTTGCCCATGTTTGGTGGTTCTGGCCAGAGGCAGATTTTATTTGGGTTGCGCATCTGCTGCACTATTTTGTCAGTGATAGCACTTCATGCAAGGTTATTACCTTGGGCTGGAATAGTCTAGGACATAATGACCATGTTTATTAGTCTGTTTCAGATTTTGACTGAGGCTGAGTCATCTGTTGCCTTTTTAGGGTTAGTTTAAAGATGGTTTAGCGGTCTTGCAGCCTCATGTTTACCAGAAAATCAGTCATAAAAATACATACTTCTGCATAATGGGGCTTCTTTTCAGTCCCCTTCATCCATTGGGGTGTACAAGTGTCCTTTACCTGGTACTTCTGCCCACCACAAAATGCAGCATGGGGTACCACAAAATGCAGCATGGGGTACCACAAAATACAGCATGGGGTAGTGGGTCAGCCCATGTACATAATTTGCTTTCTTCATTCTCAGTGATAGCATTTTTTTTGTGTGCACATACAAATCCACCTAAAAAGTAGTCCACCTCTGTGCTAGGGCTGGTGGGTCAATCTCTGCTTTAATTTCAGCTTCATTTCCCTTTTGATGTATTTTTATTATGCCTCTTTTTACTTACTGTTTAGCAAACATATCCACGCTACTGTTAAACTGCAGCTTTTTAACTTTTTCACCTTTAAACTTTGAAATAATTTTTATGTGCTTGGACAAAAAATAAAACCTCATTGGCTTGGCGGATCTTGACCAATTTGGCTTTGCCATTGCTTGTTTTGACATGACAAGCATGACTGGCGTTGGGTGCTGATCTGGACTGATGCATCAGGAGTAGATTTTGTTGAGCTTGATCACCTGGTGGTGCTTTTTTCAGTTTTGAAGTCTGGCGCATGCTGTTATTGTGTTGGCTAATGTAAGAGAAGTTATCTGCTCATCTGTGATTGGGCATCTGGTTCAGGTCTGGGATAGTAGATTTTTTAAACCTGGGACAGCTGATGGTGTTTTTTCAGAGTTTTTAAATCTGTTGAAGGATGTTACTGTACTGAGTAAAGTAGAGTAGTTTGACGGTGATCTGGGGCTAGGGCAGCTGGTGCAGGACTGTGCCTGGACTAATGCATCTGGGGTAGATTATGTTGAGCTGGGACTCCTGGTGGTTATTTTTTCAGAGATTTGAAGTCTGACCAGGATGTTTCTGAGCTGGGTAAACTGGAGCAGTTTTCCGCTGATCTGGGATAGGGATTCTGGGGCAGGTCTGTGCCCGGGGTAGTGCATCTGGTGTAGATGTTGTTGACCTGGGCATCGGTTGCCGGTCTGTGCCTGGCCGGTGTCCTTCGTATAGATTTGCTGAGCTGAGACACCTGCTAGTGGTTAATACCAGAGCTTTGAAATCTGTCTCAGGGTTTTACTGTATTGGGTTATTTAAGTGCAACACCCACCATGGCCGTGGGGCTGAGATCTCTCATGCAGAGAGCGGGAGGGGAGGGGTGGGTTACCCGCCTGAGGTTCCACCAGCAGCAGATATTAGGGCGCGCACGTCCCCTCGGATCAAAAAAAGAAACGCATCAGAAGGAGGAGACGCAAAGTAGGGCGCGCGCAGCAAGTGACCAAAACTGCGCCAGAAACCGGTGGCTGTCTGTGCGAGGACCCCCGAGGCATTAATCTCATTCTCCCGTACTGAAAAAACAGAAAAGTCAAACTCTTTATCCCCCGTGCCCTCCCCGCCTAACTTCCCTTGTCCTACCGATTGTCTGTGCCCCCCCCCCCCCCCCCCCACACGCACGCACGTACCCACAGCGGGGGGTGAACATACCTGTCGCCTTCGTGCTGGTCGTCCCTTGTGGGACGCGTGAAGCTGCTGGCGCGCGGTGCCGGACAGCACCTCTTGTGGCTCGCCTGCAGGGCGTCAGGGGGCGCTGCAGGGGCCAGGCAGGCTCCAGCATGAGGCTGCAAGAGCCGCCCTGGGAGGGGACCCTTCAGCCACCCGTCATCATTGCAACAGCTTCTTTGGGGCTTTGGATTGCGCCTTATTTAATGTGCTCCCAGTGACCGGAAGTACAGGGGTGTGGGGGGCGTGAGACCAGCACGCTCCAGGGTCCGAACCACAGAGCTAAGCGCACCTGTGCCAGGGTGGGGAATGCGAGCACGCGGGTCGTTTCAGGGTGTTCTTGGTATATGACTGCTAGGACTAAGCCTATTTGACAGGATTAAAGGACGGTGCTGTGCAAAGCTTTACAGCCTGACAGACAATGACCAACGTGAGAGCAGCGCCGGGCGGGGGACGTCACTGGCACGGGCTGTCAGGGGCTGGAGACGTCACTGGCTGTCAGGAGCTGGAGACGTCACTGGCACGAGGTGTGAGGGGCTGGGGACGTCACTGGCACGAGGTGTGAGGGGCTGGAGAAGTCACTGGCACGGGGTGTGAGGGGCTGGGGAGGTCACTGGCACGGGGTGTGAGGGGCTGGAGACAGGGGCGGCTCTAGGCTCATGGTGGCCCTGGGCAGGGAGGTAAGGTAGGGGGCCCTGGAAGAGGGGGTCTGGGCGGGGCGGTGTGTGGAGGCCAGAGAAGGGGGGAGGGGAGGGGGGGGTAGGGGGTTAAGGGTGTTTGGAAGTGGAACAGAGCCGGAGGCCGCCAAATCCCTGCCAGGGGCCGCCATGCAAATATGTATCCATCCTCAAAGGATTATTATATTAAGGATATATATTGGCGCGGTGGCCCCTGGGGTTTGGTGGCCCTGTGCAGGTGCACAGCTTGCACATGCCTAAAGCCGGCCCTGCTGGAGACGTCACGGGCTGTGAGGGGTTGGAGACGTCACTGGCACGGGGTGTGAGGGGCTTGGGACGTCACTGGCACGGGGTGTGAGGGGCTGGGGACGTCACTGGCACAGGCTCTTACGGTTCATGTAAAAAAATTCTGCCACATACAAAACAAGCATTTACAATGCAACGGTTTCGCCTTTGCAAAGTTGGAGCTATTGGTTTTTGTAAATGAAATTTTATATTTATATATCGTTATTGGCATTGTCAATAACAATATATAAATATAAAATGTCATTTACAAAACCAATAGCTCCAACTTTCCAAATGCGAAACCTATTGGCAACGCCAGTGCTTGTTTTTTTAGTGTTGTGCATGCATGCTACGCTAGCCTATAAATTGATGCTGCATTATGCATAAACGTTTTTTTAAATGTTTACTTTAGCCATGCTGTGCACCATTGGGAATACTTTGCAGCATGGCTAAAAACCATTGGCAAATTCAATTGGTCACAAAGGTGAGAACTATTGGTTTTGCTAATGCTTGTTTGGAGTTAGGCGTCGCTGAATAGTCATGAAACTAGCTTAAGTGAATGCAAAGGTTATGTCCACTGAAATGCACACCTCAAGCCTTCAAATACTGTGTAGTGGTTCAAACCATGTGTGTGGAGGGAGACAGTGGACCGAGTTTTTTACAGGAAAATCAAAGTGTAATGATCTAAATAAAGAAGCAGGGGATAATGTATCTGTAGCGTAATGAATCTATTTGGTCCTAAAAAACAGTGAACAGTTCACTTACACTGACGACACATTAAGGCCCCACCCTGACAGGACTTCCGGCTGGTCACGACGTCTCCTAATTGCCCCAATGCCCCCTGCCTCTGGCCATACTTTATCAAGGACGCCTAGGGCCCGGATGTTAGCAAGGAAAATTACCCTTTAAATGTTGTCAGGTTAGGAATTACAGCGATTATCAGGGTTCCACGGCCCCTCTGAGCCCCGGTGCCACTGCACCTGCTGCACCAGTGATAGCTACGCCCCTGGCCACAGAATGCAGATCGCCTATAAAGAAAATCAGTGGGGCTCTGAAGAGGGCGAGTAGGAGAACGACGACAAGGCTTTTAGCGTCCAAATGGAGCACCTTCACGGTCGAGAGATGGTCATGGGGGTGAAATGAAGCAAATCAAAACAGGCCGTGCAACGGCCCCATATCCCACATGCGCCGGACATCTCGCGGGCAACTGCCCATAAATTTGGCCACACCGTTGGAGTATTCCCGTGGTATGGTCGTAATGGACCCTCATGCACTACCGTAATTACCCAACACACAGGATACCTAAGCCCACCACGGTGATAATTGCAGTACCCCGACCAGCTCCGTGTCTTCCCGGGCAAAACCCAAGTGCACCGATGCCCTCGCGCACGAACGCGATCCCCGGAAGAGCCTCAGCCTGCAGGAAAATCCACCAGAAGGTGCGCTGCCCCGGAGCCGCAGGGGCCAAAGCTGGAGCTACTCGTGAGCTCCGACATGGAGGGCCCGCACTGTCCATACCAGAGCGTAGGACACCCAGAACCATGTGCCAACCCGCGAAGCCGATGTGAACAGGAGAACGGGGCAGGCTGCAGCGCGACACGCGCGCAAGGGCTAACAGCAGGACAAGTGCATCAGTATGCCTCGTGACTGCCCGGCCATAAGGGGAACGAGACAACACTGTGCCGAGTCTATCTACCTGCGCACCACTGCCTTAACTGAAGGAAAGCAATCAACCAAAGAAGGAATGCTAATGTTTACGTTCCATATGTAATTGTCGGAATCCTGTGGAAGGGGACAAGACGCTTAACTGCTGAAAAGCTATTATAGCGTGAGCGCTACTGGTCCGAAATCCGACATCAATAAGCTAAATAAGACTCGACCTACACCGCTGTCGAGCAAGCCGCCACGCCCCTGCAGTTGGAAAGCCAGAGGTGGAGGTGTCCAGAATGGCCGCTCCCACCGCCCCTCCCCCTTGTCCGAGCAGGTCGAGACCCTCAAAAATGGCCGCACCACCAATGACCCTCGTGGCCAGCAATGGCGGCCCCACACAATGGCCCCTATCCCCTGATACGGACCGGGGCACCCCACGCGGACCACTCGAGCAGCCTGAGAAGCACAGGGTCCCCGGCAAGGACCGGCAGGCGCCTACCTGGCACAACTGTCCATTCCCTGAAAGGGTAGAGGAGGGGGAAGGGGGACCGCCCTCTGAAACGGGTGCCGGTCGAGCAACATGAAAGTCCCCGCAGAAATCTCATCCGTCAGGACTTGCCAGCCAGCCTACTTGCCCCCCGCAATCTGTAGGATTTGCAGCGCGGCAGCCCTCACTACACCGGAGCCCGAAATGTCCGTTAGCAAAAAACATGGTTGGCGAGAATGCCGAGAATTTTTAACAGGATAGTTGAAGTACTTTTTTCCCCACAGGACTGACTACCTACTTTCATATTAATTGCACTCCTTAACAAAGAAGCACTTTGCAGCGTCGAGCCAGGAAACTCGAACCTGCAATCTTCTGGTCTGTGGGCAGCGCGTTTTTCTCTGCGCCACTGGGCCGATGATATGACACTGAACGGCAAATCGAGATAACACATACGGTAAACCGCAGCAGCGCCCGCGCCCCCTCCCCAACTCAGGGCCAACTACCGATAAAGCAGAAGAACTTCCGCGGTAAAGGATTAATAAAAAAAAAAAAACACAACACAACCACAATGGAGTTGAATAAACATTCCTACTATCCCCTGAGAGACCCGCCAGGAGCGGTAGCGACGGTGCTATCATACTCGGGCCTAAAGCGCATAGAGATGCTTCCGTCCGTCGCCTGCTCACTCGAGAGGGAAGCGAACTGCCCGCAATCAGAGAAAACAAAACTGCCTTAAAATTATAGAAATACCGCACTGCCGATCCCGAAGGGGAGATAAAAGCGCGAAATGCTAAAGCAGAAGACTACACAAGTATACTGCGTGACACATCGCCCGATCTACACCTTAATTTCCATCCTAACACACTAAAAACCGCATGGAGATGAAACAATGCCCAAGCGTTACAAGCCAGGCAGCCTTCCCGAGACCGCCCGGACTTCGAACCGAGGATGCATAACAGATACCCCCCCCCAGTCGTCCAACGGCCTCACTGCGGGAAGACAAGCAATAAAAAGGGATCAACCAAAAGCAAATAACTGAGCCGCTGAACATCCGATAGAAACTTCGAACCCGCAAGGCTCAATGCAGAGCGTCAAGTTCCTTAGACCTAACGCCACTACAGACACTGATTGATCCCGAACCTGACATACCGTGCAAAAGGCATAAAGCTAAGTTAAAACACTCCAAAGTCCCCTCACCCGATAAAGAAACAACACAGAACCGTCCCGAGGGGGATGACTCACCGCAAGGAACGAGACACCGTCGCCAGACAAGGCCTCAGGCCAACCGCACGAGAGCACCTAAACGGCATCAGGGTGAGGGGACAGCGTGGGGCACCCTAGGGGAAGATATTAGACCCACTGACTAATTTAGTGGTGGAGGGTGAAATGCATTACCTTAAGATTAGTGAGAAGCAAGCCTGCAAGAGAACACACCAACCGCAAACCAATAACAAGTCAAGTCCCGGGCCGTGCTGTGATTGGCTGACGTCACGGGGGTGTCCCGGGCCGGCAGCCAATCACAGCGCGGCCCGAGAAATGACGTCACGGGGGTGTCCCGGGCCTGCAGCCAATCACAGCGCGGCCCGGGAAATGACGTCACGGGGGTGTCCCGGGCCGGCTGCCAATCACAGCGCGGCCCAGGACAAAGGGGCGGGGCTTAAAAAAAGAACGAGAAACGCCCCCGAATCGCGTTTTCGCAAGAAAGCGTGATTGATAGCCTCTGTCTCCCAATGGCTAGTCTCCATTTATGGAGCTAGCCAATTGGAAACAGAGGCGGTCCAAACATCCCTACTGAAGACAAAAGTTTTCGATCTGGGAGGGGCACTGCGTGCCCCTCGCCAGGTCGAAACCTAAAAATGGCCATAAAATGTTAGAAATAACATGACTTTCTCTTCGTAATACCTGCCTACATCTGTGAAGTTTGGTACTCCTGGGCCATGTATAGTTCAGAAGCCCTACCGAGAAGGGCAGACACTATCCTACACAAAGTGCAGGGGAAAAGTTTCTCCTCTGTCCACTTAAAAGTATATAAAACTTTATAAATAAATAAATAAATACCATCCCTGCTGAAACAATGTTGGTACAGTTCTATTAAAAGGGCAGCAGCGTTGCTTAGAAGTGCCCCTGGTGTTCAAGGATGGCAGTCCTGCTGAAGAGTACAAATACTGCCCAATGAAAAGTATAGCAGCCTGCTGAGAAATACAGGTAATGTTTTATCAAATATATAACAGCCCTGTCCGAGAAGTGGTGGTACTGTCCGAGGTCAGACTGGGACACCAAAATTTGCCTGGCACCAACATAAAATTGTCCTCTATTAGTGAATTAGAAAGCTAAAAAAAGAGTGCCCCTTGTTTGCAAACTGGGGCAGGTTTGAACTTGTAAAGACACGCTGTATAAGTGTTTTGCAAGGTGTGGAATACAGTATGGAGTTGAGCTTGTTGCATGCAATGTTTGTTTTAATATTAGGGAATCAAACTAAAACCCAGCTCAGCACACCATAAACAGGCCCACAAACAGCCACAAAAAGCCCACCTACTGATCTGTCAGACTAGTCCAGCGTGCTCTGCTTAATTGCTCTATAGGCAAGCCCGACCCTGCTATTGTCCTTATCAACCAGGAGCAGCCCTGCTTCTAAATTAAGATATTGTCATACTAAATACTGCCTTAGGAAATGTTTAGCAGCTCTTATAAGAAGTGCCAGCACTACCACATTGGAAGTATGGCAGCCCAGCTAAGAAGTGCATGCACTTTAGGCCTCGCAAGTGGTATGGAATGGTCTATATAACTACCCACACAATATATTAGCATATCAGCCAACTAGCATCCTTTGTAAGATGTACCCATATTACTTTGTTTAGGTATAGTCAGGGCCACTAGAATTATGTGGCAAGGGATGAGCAAATTATGCAACAAGGTTGACATAATTGTGTGACAAGAAAAGGCAACATATCTGGTGTAATGCACAGATTTTATGATAGTATTACTTCATTATTTTTTATGTTTTTACACTTTAACAGTGTCTGGGAAATGTTCCACCAAATTCGTATCAATTTAATCCAAAAAATACAGCAATAAGCAACCAAACGGTGATCAGTCACTCTATGAGAAAGGCTTTCCACTGTGCGACCATAGAGGTTGACACATTTTTAGTAATTTATGATCTTCTGGAGGTAGAAATAATTTTCGTTGGTTCAAATCTGCAGATTATGTAGCAGATGATGGATTATGTGGGCACATCCATAATCATGCAGAAAAGGCTATGCCCACAGAGTTACATTGTTCTAGTGGTCTTGGGTATAAACAGACATTTCAAGAAGTGTTGATACTGTCCATCTAAAGGAATAGTAACCTTGATTAGACATCCAATGACTAATTAAAATGATTGAAGTACTGTACTCACAATCTATATTGATCTGCTAAGATTACAGGAACACAGCATGAAGGGTTTGTTACTGACCTGGTATTGTCCTATGTACATATATGTATAGCAGGTCTTCTGAGAAGTGCATACATTGTTCCATTTTAATTACTGTAGTCATGTTGAGAATTGCTAGCACTATCCTCTTAAAAGTACATTAGCTGTTCTTTGAATTATTTAGGCTGCTTCATTAAAATCAGGACAGTGAAGCCGGAGAAAGCCAGTATCATTGGCCTAAAGGTTGAGCAATGTTGCTGAGAAGTGCTGTTGCTGCCCTTTGAAATACCTGTCCACTCTACATAGAAGTACTCTTGCAAGAAGTGCTGGTGCAGTCCTACTAAATATTTTGGAAAAATGAAAAATGTCCTAGCTACTGAGATAGAAAGTTTAAATTCTATTAAGGACAAGGAATCAAGGATGATGCATTTCTTTCTCCACTTTAATAAATCAGCATCTTTTAACCCTCTCGCTGCGGTGGCAATTCCTCCGCAGCGCTAAGGGGGTGGGGCGGCCGCGCGGCGCTACGACCCTTATGACGGAACCGCTCCGTCATGGCCCTCGGGTGGGCTGTGCTTGTGATTGGGCGGTTCCGTCATGGCCCCGTCCGTTCTTTAGAACGTCAGCGCAGGTGCGAAATCAGCGCCGCGCAGGCGCGTCAGGAGGGCCATGACGGAACCGCTCCGTCACCAGCACAGCCCACCCGAGGGCCATGATGGAGCGGTTCCGTCATAAGCGTGGAAGGGGTTAAAGAACATAAATTAGAAAAATACAATAAAGACTACACATCCCATGTACCATAGGGTATGAGTCTCCATAACATCCTTAGTCTAATCATAGTCCAGTCCGATGTATATCAATATGTGATGTACCTTACTGTTCCTCCTCTTTACTGGAGGAAATTAAAAAGACAGGGGTAACCCATGTTATCCAATTCTTTATAACATTTCTTTAAAATCTTTGTCATATCTATAATTCCATAACATTCTTTCACAACGTGAGAGATACATCTAAAGTTCAATAGATATACATTTAGATACTGAAACCCATTATTAACTTTACTTAGTGATAATGAGGTACCATAGGGATCGTCAGGAGATAATTCCATGATGTCCCCAGGTAGGAAAATTCTCGCCTCCCTGTCCTTTTTAAAAAAAAAAATTTATTTTTACCCTCCCGCTATCCTTTTTTAATTTTTTTTTATTTGAACCAGTACAAACAGGAGTCAAAACATAGAATACACAGTTACAGAAGTTCATAACATAATAACACGATGCTGTAGACGGATACTAATATAAAAAAAAGGGAAGGACTGAAAAACAAAAAGATTGTTACAGGGTAACACAGAGAATTAACATTGCTTAAATGATACATTAATGATTACACACAACACTGTCGGTTTCAGCCATTTAGTGACTCAGCTAAGGTTGCTAATGCTAGGAATCGAACTGATACCAGCTTTCCAATTAGTAACTGGAAGCCAGATCGCCTCCCCCATTTTCCTTGCTTTAAGACCCCTTGTGGCATATATGGCAGTTTCATAGCTAAAAACAGCCAAAAAATGAGCCAACCACATCTGGAAGCTAGGTGGGTCAGCAACCTTCCATCGTGCGGACAAAATGATTCTTAATACAGCTGTACCAATAAATACCATTCTTTCTTCATTTCTTGAAAGATTCAGAGAGTTATCGTATCCCAATACATAAAGTGTCTCAGACTCAGGGATTTTATGCCCGAACAGCTCTTCTCAAAAGTCAGATGTCGTACTTTTGATTACAACAAGCTCACTACAGTTACTAAACATATGAATTAAAGTAGCTGGTCCCTGTAGGCAACTGGGACACAGATCATTCTCCCTTTTACCCCATGCGTGTAATTTGGCGGGGTATAGTAAAGACTGAATATAGTTTTAAAGAGCTGTGCCTTAAGATTGCTTGACATGAGAAGGCGATGGGTCAGTTCTAAGCCTCTATCACTATCCACATTGGGGTTTCCTAATTTAGCCGCCCAGCTTATTTCAGTTTTTTCCAAATCATCTTGAATTCTAGTCAGTAGGATATCGTATAATATTCCAATTCTAATAGTTGATCTATTCATTGCATCAATAGTTTCTATTCTTAGCAAACAGATAGTTGATTCTTTTGCTTTAAGCTTAGCAAGCACCTGTACACATTTAAGATAATCTCCATTAGACAATTGATACTTCAATTTTAAATCTGAGAAAGTAGTTACAAATTCTTTAAACAAAAAATCATTAACTGTCCTAATTCCCAGCATTTCCCATTTCCTAGATACAACATCAAAATCGAGGCCCATTGTAGCCTTTGAGTGCCAAAGAGGTGTATACCTATTTATTTTCCCAATATGCATATGTTTCGTGACCTTAAACCAAACCCTCCAGGCACTAGTTACAATTCCAAATTTGTGATTTTTTTTTATAGTATATCGCATCTGTTTGCCTCAGGAAAAGACCCTTAGCTTTCTGCCCAAGTACAAGCTCATATATTGAAGGTATTAGGCTAGTATCTATCTGTATTGGTTAAATTATCTGAAAAGCTAACCAATGGAGCCATTTGTTGAAGAAATGTAGCCCAATAATATAGAATGGTATTAGGAATGGCAAGCCTGCCTCTATTCTGCGGTAGTGAAAGAAGTTTGTGGGATCTCCTGATCTTGACTTGCTGCCATACAAATTTGGACATAATAGAGTTAAATGTTTTTAGTGTCTTATCATCAATGGCGAGAGGGATCGCTCGGAATAAGTATAAAAACCTGGGTAACACATTAATTTTCAAAAAATTGCCTCTACCTATGATCGATAGGTGAAGACTATTTACACCATCCATATCTTTTTTAATAATGGCAAGAAGTGGGTCAAAATTAAGATTAGGTATAAGTTTAATATTAGAGCTAATAATAACACCCAGATACGTGGCCTTATTGGCTCTCCTTTGATCCGAAAAAATAATATTATCCGTACATAATATAACTGTCTTCCCCTTATTCAGGGAGTATCCCGAGTGATTACCATACTCGAGTGTCACATTCTCTACTTCCTTCATAGCCTCAATCGGATCAGATGTAATAATCGGAATATCATCGGCATATGCCAATACTTTCGTCTCGAATTGACCGCAGACAACCGGTTTAATTGCCTGATTCTCTAAAAACTTTAGAATTAGAGGATTTATATATAATGCGAATAATAAGGGTGAGCAGGGGCACCCTTGCCTGGTGCCCCTGGAGAGGTTAATGTAACCGGATTCTGAACCCATCATCTGCAACTTTGCCTTGGGGGATAAATACATAGATTTAATGGATTTAATACATTTAGGGCCAAAATTGTTTCGTGCCAGGACCGCCCATAGGAAGTTCCATGAAACACGGTCGAAAGCCTTTTTGGCGTCCAGTAGAATCATCGACATCCGGCCCCCCGTAACAAACATGGCATCAAATAAGGTAATAGCCCTACGTTTGTGATCGGAGGTACCCTTGCCAGGGACAAACCCATGCTGCCACGGGGAGACCAGGTGCTCGTCGACCCCACTGAGCCGAACGGCCATCACTTTAGCATATCATTTGGAGTCCGAAATAATTAGTGAAATAGGGCGATAAGAAGTTAATTGCTCTGGGGATTTACCTTTTTTAGGGAAGACAATTATATTAGTCTCGTTCCATGACTCGGGGGGGACCCCGTTCCATTGTATCCCTAAAAATAGATCATGGAGTATGGGACCAAGTTGGTGAATCAATATTTTATATAGGTCGAGCGGTATCTTGTCAGGGCCAGCGGCTTTACCAGATGAGAGTGATGACAAGGCTACCAACACCTCAGCCAATGTAATTTCTTTTTCAAGATCCTCCCGAGAGGCATCATCTAGTATTCTCCCAGCCTCAGGGTTATTAAGAAGATTATTAAGATATGAACATGATTCACTTTCACTCGTAAATAAGTTCTCTGTATATAATTTCTGATAGTATTGTTGGAAGGTATAGATGATATCTGGGGTTTGTGTGTAGGTCTGCCCTCTATCCTGTATGGAGCTAATATTATTTAAAACATTCTTCTGTCTAGTGTGTAGTGCACGCTGCTTGCCAATCCTTTCACTACTCTCATATATATCCTTCCTGTGGGCTCTATATGTTTCAGCTGCTTTCTGACTAAGGCTCGAGATGAGTTCTGATTTCAACACTGCTACTTGATACATAGCACGCTTGCCGTCTCGCCCCTGTGAGATTTGTATAGTGTGCTCTTCTTCTGCTTTAGCCTGGGCTCGTATCTTTAAATTATATTCATTGTTTGAGTGTTTTATAGCCCTATTTTGAAAACTAATTGTTTCCCCCTAAGAGCAGATTTGAAACAATCCCAGACCACATTCCTTGAAGCACTAAATCGATTGTTGTTAAAAAATTCTTCAACCCAGCTTTTAATGAAAGTAATATAATCCTTATTTGCCAAGAGTTTGCGATCAAACATCCATGGCCTATGTTGTTTAAATGAGGCTATAACGTTATTTGTAAGAATAAGTGCATTGTGGTCTGAAATGATTTTTGGGCATTTACTAATTGAAGATTGTGAGGCTAGATCACTGGAAACAAGCATATAATCTATCCGAACGTGCTTCTGATGTGGACATGAGAAGTAGGTATACCCCGGATCTTGATGTTTCGTATGATCCCATATGTCAATTAAGCCAAAGCTATCTGCCAGTCTCTTAACAGCTTTGTAAACCTTCGGCTTGCGACCGGTATATTTCTGTTGCGGAGGGTATTTGCTTGATTGTAACTTGAATGAAATATTGAAATCACCGCATATAATAAGTGGGCCCTGCCATGTAGCAAGCTCAGATTCTAAATATTCAAAGACTGCGGGATCATCTTGATTAGAACCATAGATAGTACAGATGGTAATACCGAGGGCAAGTTTCACAATCGCCCATCTACCATACGGATCTGAAAGCTGACGTGATACCTCACCAAGAGACATTTTAGCTAAGATCGCTACCCCCCTAATGTTCGATGTTTGTGTCGATGTTACTAATAAATTATATCCCTTTACTCTCAGTATTGATCTCTTAGCCCAGGGCACATGCGTCTCCTGGAGGCATAAGATATCAACGGGGTTTAAGCTAATTAATTCGCCCAGTCAATGTCGTTTATCTGCAGTCAATAAACCCCCAACTTTCCAGGTTTGAATATTCAACCTACCCATTGCTTTATAAAACATTTTGACCTAGTAGCCTTCCTAACATACTGTTTATTGAAATGCCATGACTTCCTTCTCTTTAACTTTGTTTTACTTGCAAAAGTACCAAAGAAAAGGCAAAAGATAGAAAACAATATGACTCTTGCTAATAGACCTGGTTCTTTTTTTAGATTTGAAATTTTCCCTCCCCTACCCCCCCAACCCACTCCACAACACCCCCCCCCCCCAAACAAAGGCATACAGATTCCATAAGAGTCTGGGTGATGAAAAGCAGTGCGACACCCGAGCTACCACCTTGAAATGTGTAAAAACACAAACAGAAGAAAAATGAGCCACCAGAGAGCTGCTAATTATTTACCAATAAGCATTCTAAAGCTCTCATTATGATGTAACCATAAGCATCTGATTACTTTCAATACACCCCCACCAATTCAGTCGGCCCTCACCTTTCTTCCTAATAAACTAGTAACAAATAGCTCCACTAAATACCATATAGCTAAAAGATGGAAAGACAACACTTTGTTTATTTTCATTTCCATATGAATTAGTAGATTAATCCATGTGCTAATAATTCCCTCTTATTATATCTCATCCAAAAAAGCTTTTGCTTTGATCTCTGAAAGAAAGAATTTTGTCTGGCCACCTCGAACAACTTTCAGCCGTGCTGGATTATTCAGAGAGGCCTGGGCTCCTTTATCCTGAAAAGGCTTAATTAATGAACGCTATTGCCAGCACCTTTCGACCGTTGCGTGGCAAAAATCTGGTCGCGTAAAGTACGAGAAGTCATTAAACGCAAGTTTCTGATCGGGTCTAGCTTTCTCCACAACTATCTGCCTTAACAGAAAGTTTCCAAAATACACCAGTATTGCTCGTGGATAGACTCCAGGTTTAGGTGGTGGGTTGAATAGCATCCGATGAGCTCGTTGAATGTCAACATCCTAGTTCCAGTTTGTCAATTCGGGCAATGACTCCTTAAACAGCCTCACCACAAAAGCACGCACTTTTTCCCCCTCCACTTTCTCGGGAATTCCTAATATGCGCAGATTGTTCTTGCGCTGACGATTCTCGAAATCTTCGAGCTTCCATTTAATATCAGTTAACTCTGCTTCTTGTAGCTTGATCTTTTCTGAATTCGCCGTAACCTAATTTTCATTAGAAAGCACCCTTGCCTCGATCTCAGTGACTCTTTCTCCAAATGAGTTACATGTCTTTGATAGTTTTCGGACCACCCCTTGCATTTTGCGAAGAGCAGCTTGCGATCTTTTGCTGTCGAGGGCTGTCTCTTCTCTGTGAGCTGCAATAGCCTGCAAAACAGTCTCAACGGCTGTCGGGGGAAGCTCAGAGCTATTGGTATTGTTGGATCCTTGAATGGTACACATAGGCTGGCTGGACATGGAGTGGCCCTCAGCTGGACCCCCTACACCTCGCTGTTTAAATCTGGATGACGAGATTGGTTTAGATCTTATAGTGTTAACTTTCATGCTCTCTTCAACACTACTATCCTCGGAGGTGCCAGACATAGACTCCCCATCAAACTCGGTCTCATCTGACCATTCTGCCTCTGCATCCGCCCCTGTCTCATCAGAGAAAGAGTAGAAATCACTTATTTCCTTATCCCCCTCAGGTATTAGATTGTCCATTGAAGTCGCGGGTCTTAAATCTTGAGCGAATTTGCTGGATACAGTAGGGCCGCTAGCAATATCTGGCAGCACCAGAGCCGGGGAGACATTTATAGCGGATGCCGCAAAATTTGGTGTTGCCCCAAGGGTATCGGATGTAATTTGGTTTGATCCCTCGTTAGAGGGCAGATTAGCAGGGATATTAACCTCATTCAATTGCTCCTCTTCCACCCCCATTATATTTTTGCCCGCTCCAGAGAAGGACATGCAATGCCCCCCTAAACATTGTTCGACATTCATAATAGTCTCAGCCGTCTCTTCAGTCTCATCGGTCTCCCCAACAATAACAGTACTTACAGTTCCAATAGAAATCGAAGACTGGACATCAGATGCTTCATTTATTAATCCTGCTGCGAGAATCTGGGAGTTAATCAATTGCTGATCTGGAGAATCAGTCCCACTGCCTGGGTTAGCTACCCCTGTTTCTATGTTTTGGGACTGTGGGCTTAGAGCTGGTGATTGTGTTTTACTTTGAATTCCTTGGTTTTTCAAAAGCATGTCCATCACTGTATTGCAAGGGGTGGTCGAAAGTTGTACGCTGTCTTTATTTCATTTTCTTCTAGAGGCCAATACCTCCTGCCTCTGGAAACAATCCATTGTTGACGTTTGTTGCTTCTTTCCCTTCGCCTTTCCCTTGGGAGAAGGGACGTTCCCTGGCCCGCCCCCATTCCGCAATTCACTCCGCTGCTGTTGTTCCGCTTCCTCGCGGAGGGCTCTGGTGGCTTTGGCTACTCTTGCTCGCGCTGTGGCAGCCGAGTCTGTCGATGCTGTTTTAGGCAGCATGACGGAGGGCTCGGAGAAGAGAGCAATCCTGGTGGCAGAACACTTTGGATGTATTGCTTCGGAAACCGCCTTTGTACCGTCACTCTGAGTCAACGAGTGGAGCGTATGGCGGGAACAGCGGGAACAGCTCAACGAAGCGGTAAGAATTTTAAACGCTGCCCAGCCGATCAACGTGTATAGCGATGACAGAGGATGTGTTTCTAGAGGGGGTGATTCCGCGGAGTTCCGTAGCATTTCTGTTTTAGGATGCTTTAAATTGCTCTCGCCCTGCCCCAGTTGTTCCATGCAGGTAGATTTTCTTTTTAATCAGCATACGGGAAAGCATACGGGAAAGCCGACATGAATGGGTGGTTACATCCCTCTGGTAGCAGCGGAGCTCAGGTTTAGTGCTGCAACGCGGTCTAGAGCCAGACCGCCATCTTGCCCTACCCTCCCGCTATCCAACGCTTTCCCTACCATTACCTCGCCTCCCTGTCCTTAATAGAATTGAAACTTTACTTCTCGTTAGTAAGGACATTTTTCATTCTGTGTCACGACCGAAGGTGAGATTATGCATGTTCAAAGCTTACTTACCACCAGAGCTGCAGACTCTGAAATTGGTTTGAAGTAAATCTTAAAGGTTAACTCGGTTGACCAGTCCACCGCAGTGATGATATCCTCCAGTCTAACACCTACCTGTGTGGCTTTAGATGGCACCCCTTTTGGAATGAGCCCCAAACTTTTGTTTCTCCACACTGGCTTCTGTCATGATCCTTTGTACCCACCTGGCGATGGAAGGAGAGGATACCGCCTTAAACGGTTTCTGCATGGCAATCAGAAGTTGCCTCTCCAGCCGGTCTGATATCTGCTGTCATCTCTTCATATACCTTAATGCATCTTACTACACATAACTTAGGGTTTTTCCAAAAATGCAGGATAACATACTGACCTGATATTGCTCTTAGTTCTCCTAGGTATAGTAAACATGACACCTTCTGGTGTGGAAACTCTAGCTGAAATATCAAATTCACTGACATTTGACCCTCTCTTACATGAAATGAGACATACTAATTTGGCGAGCTTTGCAGATAGTTCCTTTTGAGACAAATACTGGGTATCCTGCCAGCTCAAGATTAGTCTTAATACCACATTAATGTCCCACAGGCCCGAGTATCTGGGTTTCGGTGGTCTAAAAAGCTGAATACCCTTCATTAGTTTATAGACCCAACGGTGTTCCCCCACCAGCCTTCTGTCAATGGTATCATGTCCGGCTGAGATGGCTGACCTAAAGGAATTCACTGTATGGTATGCCAGCCCTGACTGTGCCAATTCTGCAAAAAGTTCAATACATAAGTAACGTCTGCCCCCAAAGGATCCAGGTGTCTCTCCAAACACCAACAATGCCAACATCTCCAAGCCAAGCAATATCGCTTAATGGTGCCTGCAGCCCAAACCTGCTGGATAAAGTTTGCATCGTTTGCTGAAAGTTGGACATCCTACAAGCACCCCGGAAAACCTCCATGTAATGAGGGCAAGATGTCCCTGTAGAACCAATGGTTGCAGACAACCCTGCTGGTCCTGGAGGATCGAAGGAATGAGGGCAGTTCTATCGGAGATCCCATGGCAGTTCCATCAGCGTCTGGAACTATTTCTGTGACTTTCAGATCAGTGTCACTAACACCAGTGATGCTGTTTGTTGTTTGCCTTGAGATGCTGCTCTGGGAATCAACATAAATGGTGGATAGGCATACCAGGGTTCCTTTGACCAGTCCTGGAGCTCCAGATCCAGTCTCCTGCTCACTTATCTTGTTAACTGATGGTTCAATCGAGGTGCAAATAGGTCCAAGTCGCATGGACCTCATCTGTCCATCAGGGCCAGGAAAGTTGTGCAGTCCGGTTGCCAGTTGCTGCTTTCCATGAAGTTATTAGAGTTCCAGTCCGCTACAGTATTCTGGATCCCTGGAAGATATTCCACCATCACCGAAATCTACTTTTGGAGACAGTAGTGCCAGTGCCAGTCCTTTGCCATATTTAACAGGGTCTTTAATCGATGGCCTCAACCCATTGATGTATTGAACCATGAGAGGTTGTCCATATGCAACAGAATACAGTCTCTGGTGAGGGATGACCACTAAGAATCTGGCTAGGAAATCCAGGCAATTGACATATAATTGCAGTTCCTCCTCCAACCATCTGCCTACGATCGACACATCGCCGCATCAGGACCCCAGCCCAGGTGGCTGGCATCCAATTCAATGACTGGCGTTTGTTCCTAAGATTGCTCTCCCATTCCAGGCATCCCGGTGGTTGATCCACCATTGGAGTCCCATCTTGGCAGTGGATTGCAAGGGGATTCGTTCTGAGTAAGTTAGCTCCCTCTGTAGGTGTGTCACCTGCAGTCTCTGTAGGGCTCAGTAGTGCAGTGTCCCCGGGAAGATGGCTTGTATGGATGATGAGAGGAGTCTCACTATCCGGGCCATTTGCCAAAGGGAGGTTCTGTCCTGCCTCAGAACGCTTCTGAGTTTCTTCCAAATTTTGGGGACCTTTGAGTCGGGAGGCTCAGGGATGCCATACTTAAATCAATGAGAAAACTGAGGAAGGTCATCAGTTGCATTGGAATCAGTTCAGATTTCCACTCGTTGATGACAATACCCAGGTCCTGGAGAAGCACAATAGTCATGTTCAGATTGTGTCTGATTTACACATGAGACTAGTCCAATGGAGGATGCCGTCCAGATAGATGATCACCCATACCCCTTTGGTTTGGAGGGTCTCCACCACTGATCATAGTAGATTGGTAAAGCACCATGGGGCAGATGAAAGGCCGAAGGGGAGAGCCTGAAACTTGAAAACTTGTCCCCTCCATGCAAACTGGAGAAATCTCTGGTGTGGTGGGTAAATGGGGGCAGAGAGGTTGGCATCCTTGAGATCCAGCCTGACCATCCTGTCTCCAGTAAGAGAATGTCTCTTATAAGATGGATACCCTCAATCTTGAAGTGGCGGTACACCAGACACTCGTTGAATTCTCTCAAGTTTATGACTGACCTGAAACCCTGCCCTTCTTCTCAACAAGGAAAGAGTTGCTCAAAAAGCCATTTGGATTAAGTTCTGACCAGTAGTTGACTTCTTTTTCCAGAAGTTCTGCTACTTCTGAATCTATTAGATTCATCTCTCCAGTCAAGAAGACCAGGGGTCTCTAAGTACATCCTAAACTGGGGAACCATAGAATTATATGTGGAAGCCCTGCACCGTTTGGGTCTGCTGTGATCTTTCCCCAATTGTAGCATACTTTAGAGTCTCCCCTCTAGATTTTGAGGGGAAGAAAGGATATTGCTTACTGGATTTTCCTCCTGGTGCGTTTGTGCCTCTTCTGCCAACTTGGTTGTAGTTTCCTCAGCCTGAGCCCTTGCTGTGGGAGAAAGTTCCTTGACAACCATCGTTCCAGTCGTTGTTTTTCATGAACTGGCCTCTAGAGGGCCTTGTTGGTATGGCCAGCTGGAGGAGTGGCCCCTGCCTCATCTGGCCCCTGCATAGACTTTCCAGTGAAAGATCGTATTGATGGATGATTGCAACTTGTCAAGGGTGGAGACGATAGACACAAATTTGCTTAGCTCTTTGACAAAGGGTTCCCCAAATAGATTACCCTGAGTTGTGAGCCTGGCTTCTGAGGTTGCTAGCTCCCCAAGTTTGAGGTCTATTTTGATAAGAAAGGATCACCTTTTGGCCACCAGCATGCAGTTCGTGTTGCCTAGCAAGTAGATAGCCCTCTGCGCCTAACCAGCCAAAATCTCTATGAACATGGAAACGCCTGATTGTTTAGACTGCTCTGCCATCTGAATGATCTGCATGAGGGGACCAACTACGTCTAGAATTTTATCTTGACATGTCCTCCAAGATCGATCTATGCCCTTCCTAGGGTCCTGCACGTATTTGCCAGAGAAGGTGCACTATTGGTCATTTAGGTCCTGCATTGCTGCTACCTTCCCTTTCGATGAGGGTCTGGGACACTCGGTCCTAAGTCTTGCCCTGACTTCCTTCTCCAGAGGCTGGCGGATTTTGCTAGCTACTTAGTCTGCCACCTTTTGATCTGGGGTCCACCCAGACAACCGAGGTTGGGAAACATGAAAAGGATGAAACATAGCTGAGTGTCCTCCTTCCCCACCCAGGGAATCAGAGGAATTGGATACTGGGCGCTGTGGTCTGGCCAAGTTTTATCCTCATCTCACGAGATGTTCTCCTCTGACTCACCCTCCCCTCTATAGGGAACCCCACCATTGAGGCAAAAATTTGGGGCAAACACAATGCTGTATTCTCCTAGTTTATCTCCCTCCCAGCACGGTGCATGTTTAAGTGTGTGCGCACTTTTATGGAAGGTCTCTATAAGCTTTTCGAAGGAGCCCAGCCAGGAGCCCAGCAACATGCTTAGATGCCTGTTTCCCCTCAACGCTTTACTAATAGGGCCTGTTCCTAACGACGAAGAGTCACTTACCACCCTTAGGATTCTCTTGGCCATTTTATCTACCTAATTCCGCAGGGGGGGCAGCGCTGTAGGAATCGCCTGAGAAAGCGCTTGCTCCACCCCAGCAGGGAGGCCATTTTTCTCCTGCCTCTTGAAAAGAGGAATATTCATGATCCGTAAACGGATCCATATTATTTGAGGGTGTGAGCACAAAACACTACAGTATAATGCCCAAACAATGCACTGGTCAACCTCCTGGCAAGTGCTCTATTACTGTGCTAAATGGCTGTAGTACAGTTTACTCACCACCAGGTGGTGGTGTAGCTCTCTCGCTACTCACGTGGGCTCAATCACAAAGCAGTGTCAAAATGTGAGGTTGGTCTGGAAAACCTGTGGGAAGCCCTAAAAGGAAATCCTCCACAGGGTTTTCCCAATCACATGCGTAAGTTCGACGAGAGTGCTCGCAAGCTGCCCCAACTCGCAGCAACGTCCCTGACAGAAGCGGAGTTGGCGTGAAAGAACACCCCTTCCGGACCTACATGAGAGCGTGGAGGGCGTTCCGGCAAATGCCTACCATGTCTGAAGGGAGTTAGAAATACCCAGCAACAACAGTACAAAGATCGTAAACAAAGCAAAACAAATCAATTATCATCCAATAATCACTTTCAATGAGGGTAGTT
Organism: Lissotriton vulgaris; assembly: GCF_964263255.1. NCBI lineage: Eukaryota > Metazoa > Chordata > Amphibia > Caudata > Salamandridae > Lissotriton > Lissotriton vulgaris. The sequence goes on along the minus strand of NC_141700.1, from coordinate 676,317,836 downwards.
AACCCCTTAAGCGCTGCCGTCGGCCAACGTTCGTCGCAAGCACTACCTTGCCAGTTTGCCGACGGGCCAGCGCTCTTTATTCGAACGTTCAGCACTGGGTGCTAAACGTTCGACGCAGCTAAGGTGTTAATAAAAGGCAACTACTTAACTGACGAGCAGTGAAGAAAGAGGAACAGTAGGGACATCACACATTTATTTACATCAGACTTGATTAGGATTGAAATGTGGTTGTTATGGACACTCATTCCCTGTGATTGATTGAATATGTGGTCTTTAATGTTTTTTCTTATTTATGTTCTGTAAAGGCTGCTGACTTAATAAAGTGAAGAAAGAGATGCATACTCCTTGCCTCCAGTCCTGAAATAGAGCCATGTTTACTACCTGTATTGTTAATCAGCCCTTCTGCAAACTGCTATTACTTACTTACAGAAGGCACAGTAGGCGTGCCTCGACTCTAACATTAGAACGGCAAAAGACAGAGCAGCATCATTAAAAAAATCTTGCTTGAACAGTAAAAGTTGCTGAACCAATAAACATGACTGTTGAATTGCCTCATGTTTGTGTCACATTTGATGTTAACAGTACATCAAAGCTTAAATTACGTTGCAGGCACAGGGGCATAGCTTCAGGGGGGCTGTTTGGGGTGTTACAGCCCCCCCAATAAATGTATTTTATGAAAAATAGTTGGGTACAGATGCTTTCTGTGTGGGATGGTAGGCGTCCGTCAAATTTCACCAGAAATATTTACACCCACAAATGCACACACACACTCTCTCCCTTTCTGTTTGGGAAGACTTAAAATGTTGGTTATTTCACAAAATAATTTTTTTCTCTCCCTTAGTACCCCAACTAATTCACATTCCTCACTTTTTTCACTGTCCCTTAAGCCCTTCTTGTGCACCCTGCTTGTTGCATAATATATTTTAACAATATATGCCAGCGTGATTGTTGGGAAATCTGAAGTTCACACCCCGCCCCCAATCTTACTGACCAAGCGATGCCACTGTGCAGACCATATGTCCTGGGAAAATGAGGTGCATGCATTTAGAGGCAAATAAAATGCCTATGTGGGGCCTCACCAGCATCTAAAATAATTCTGTTTGAGACCAACAGTACAGAGTTTCTGGTTTTGAAGTATTTGTAGCAACACCATGCAGAACCCACCTCCTGGCAGCAATGCTGCAAGTGGGGTGAAAACAGTGGAGAGGCTGCAAGGGGGCATGGCTGAAGAAACAATACTAAAGGGAGCTATGGTGCCTATATTAGAGGAGTGGTCTATGCCACCAAGGGACTCCCTTAATTGGGAACCCTGGAACACAACAACAACACCCGATAAATCATTGTCCAGTCAGTACTTTTTTTCATAAAAAGAGCAAAAAACTTTTATTACACACCGTATTTAATACTACACGTTAAATTCCAAATAGGGGGACAGGATTGTTAGTAAAACACAACAACAACATTGACACAAAACACTGGCGTAGCCACTAGGTCACCAATAGGAGTCAATTAGCAGCCAAAAGGCGAGACATGTTGGATTTGCTATTGCTTATTAAACATGAGCTATACTCCAATTTCTTCAGTAGACTTAACCTAGAACTGTAAATTCCAGAATGCATTTGGCTGTTAAATTACAGACAAGGACTGGAGAAGTATGCCCCTTATGGCAAAGAGTAATCAGGTAACTTTAATGTTTAAGCAAGCACACGTGAGGATTTAATAAAATAAATAGTGCTACTCAGCAACTAGAGTTGCTGTCCTGTGCTTCGCTAAGGAAAGAGAGTATCCCAGAACTCTACGTATTAGGACATGCCACTGCTGCTCCCTTTCCTAGTGCTGTTGTTCAATCAGGCTGCCTAGCAAAAAAATAATTGATAATAAACACACACACACACACACATACACACACACACACACACACACTCTCTCTCTTTTACACCAAAGTGCTGATGTGTCTGTCTGTGACGTCTATCATAGGTTTTGTAATGGAGGGGCCCACTCCCAGTACAAAATACTAGGCATAGACATACTTTATAACTGTTCCCACATTGCATGTGTGCTGTAGAGTAAACCATGCACGCTAATTAGACAAAGGGGAAAGGAAAACTGTAATCAGCCACCTACTTGAATCCCAGGTGATTCCAATGGGGCGGAGACACTAGTTCCCGAATCCTCTCGAGACTTGCCCTGGGTTTACAATAAGAGACACTGCTCTGGTGGCAAATCCCAGGGGGAAGGGGGTTGGGATGGAGAGAGTGTGGAGCAAAAACACGCAGTGGGTCATCTATTCAACCCTAACATTGCAGCAAGAATTCACACCAATCTGATGAATGGTACCAGCAGATATGTTGTCTATAAACAAACACATAATGAGGCTTTAGTCTAGTATTAGCTGTATATTTTAAGGTATCACCTCATGAAAACTTTTTATATATCAATCAACCTTTAGTTTTGTTGACAGTTGTTTTTACATAGTCCATAGAGGTTCCTTCATCAAAGTTTCAAAATTGTAGTGAGTATGATGACAGCATCAAACCCACACCCTCATTTGGACAAGGTTAGCTTCACCCAAGTCCTTTCTTGAAGGAACAAGGGAGCTGGAAAGACAGAGTGCTGGAAGCTAGGAAACAGGTAAGTGGCAGGTGAAGAGGTTAAATGAAGGGGAGGAGTGTGGATGATCTTTAAATAAGACTGCTTTAGAACATTCATAAAGGTCATATTCTAATTGTTTGTAACAAGGAACAGGTGCAGATAATTAACTTGATGAGGCTGCCTTCTATAAAGTGTTTTAGAATGTTCACAAAGGTCGCATTCAAATTGCTTATAGCAAATAACAGGTGCAGAGGATTAATTTGATGAGGGCTGTCTTTTGGAAGGTTCACTTTGAGGTCATCTATGCCGGTTGCTTGTTGCTTATTGTGGATTTTCTGAATGTTTCTGTGGTGCCTGAAATCTGACCTTGCATATGCATGGTACAAAAATTTATAAAAGCTATGAACCTTTTTCAAACAAACAGGGGAACACTAGCTGCCGCCAGCTATTACCAACAGCAAGTAATATGGTCAAAAGTCAAGGTACAAGGCTTTTATTCATTCATAAGTGTTGGGGGAAATAATATGAGTCATTCTAGTATACTGTGATTGTCAAGAGAGATGCGCTGTGGCAGGAATCCTGACAGTCGCCCCTCCCATAGGCAGTCTTACAGGTCGTGGTTTGGTCGGTTGGAGGTCATCAAATCATCTCACGATACAGGGGGGCATAAACTGAGAAGGCCGTTTCCCAGAAACACTCTGAAGAGTCATAACCCTTCTAATCTATAAGGTAATGTAGTTTTCCCTGAGATCGTTTAGAGTCCAGTATACAGTGAACTACGTACTCTTGTTGGCCATTTATCAGAACAGGTGAGGTATCTTTTCGTGGTGCAGGGGTGGTATGGCTTGATCAGTGAAACGTGAAACACTGGATGGATAGTGTATTCAGGAGAAGCCCTAGCTTGATGGTTACTTGATTAATTATCTTGATAATGTCGTAAGGACCTATAAACTGTGGTCGTAATTTCCTTGGACCTTCTTGTGTTGATAACCATACCCTGTCTCCTTCTTTGTATAGAGATGCTGGGGTTCTAGGCTTGCTAGCTTGTGCCTCCATGACCAACTTGGCGTTTGCTAAACTTGTCCTAGCATGTTTTTGAATCTCATGCAATTGTTCTAATCTTTTTGTGACTAAAAGTAGTGTAGTAGAGACTCCTGACATATCAATGGGATGGGCCAGGGGATGTTGTCCTGACATAAAGAAGAAGGGTGTGTAACCTGTAGCTGAGAGGGTGCTGTTATTATAAGTGAATTCAGCTGGGGTAAGGCCTGATCCCATTTTCCTATGTACGTGGATAATAAGCATCTTAATGTAGTTTCTAGGGATTGGTTGACACATTCAGTTTGCCTGTTTGTGTGTGGGTGGATACTAGCAGATGACAAGGCTACCTCTGTTCATAACTGTCACAGAGTGTTATCCAAATTTTAGATGTGAACTGAACTCCTCTATCTGGGATGATATTAGTCTGTAGTACATGCAGTCTTACAATATGATCAATGAATATTTAACTAAATCCTAGGGTAGTGAGTATCTTTTTGAGGGGTAGGAAAAGTGCCATTTTTGATAACATGTCAATGACTACTAAAATGGTAGTGAAGTTATTACTTGCTGGAAGGTTAGTAATAAAATCCAGACTAATGGTGTGCCGAAGAACTGGGGGTATAGGCAGAGGTTGTAATAGGCCTGCAGGTGCAGTGTGAATGTTCTCGTTTCGTGCACAAGTTGGGCAACTAGATATGTATTCTTGTATATCCTTCAGCATGTTGTCCCACCAGAAGGTTTTTTGACAATTCCTTATGGTTTTCATTATACCTGGGTGTCCTGCTAATGCTGTGTCATGATTCAATTGGATTACCTGACATCTTAATTCTATAGGCGAGATGTACTGTTTCTGAGTGTGAAGGAACATCTTGTCTGTGATAGTATAGTTAGGTGTTTTGATCCATTCTTCGATCATTAAGTTTTTTATATTCTTCATGGAGGGCCGCCATAAAAGTTTCTCCTCTGTCCACTTAAAAGTATATAAAACTTTATAAATAAATAAATAAATACCATCCCTGCTGAAACAATGTTGGTACAGTTCTATTAAAAGGGCAGCAGCGTTGCTTAGAAGTGCCCCTGGTGTTCAAGGATGGCAGTCCTGCTGAAGAGTACAAATACTGCCCAATGAAAAGTATAGCAGCCTGCTGAGAAATACAGGTAATGTTTTATCAAATATATAACAGCCCTGTCCGAGAAGTGGTGGTACTGTCCGAGGTCAGACTGGGACACCAAAATTTGCCTGGCACCAACATAAAATTGTCCTCTATTAGTGAATTAGAAAGCTAAAAAAAGAGTGCCCCTTGTTTGCAAACTGGGGCAGGTTTGAACTTGTAAAGACACGCTGTATAAGTGTTTTGCAAGGTGTGGAATACAGTATGGAGTTGAGCTTGTTGCATGCAATGTTTGTTTTAATATTAGGGAATCAAACTAAAACCCAGCTCAGCACACCATAAACAGGCCCACAAACAGCCACAAAAAGCCCACCTACTGATCTGTCAGACTAGTCCAGCGTGCTCTGCTTAATTGCTCTATAGGCAAGCCCGACCCTGCTATTGTCCTTATCAACCAGGAGCAGCCCTGCTTCTAAATTAAGATATTGTCATACTAAATACTGCCTTAGGAAATGTTTAGCAGCTCTTATAAGAAGTGCCAGCACTACCACATTGGAAGTATGGCAGCCCAGCTAAGAAGTGCATGCACTTTAGGCCTCGCAAGTGGTATGGAATGGTCTATATAACTACCCACACAATATATTAGCATATCAGCCAACTAGCATCCTTTGTAAGATGTACCCATATTACTTTGTTTAGGTATAGTCAGGGCCACTAGAATTATGTGGCAAGGGATGAGCAAATTATGCAACAAGGTTGACATAATTGTGTGACAAGAAAAGGCAAAATATCTGGTGTAATGCACAGATTTTATGATAGTATTACTTCATTATTTTTTATGTTTTTACACTTTAACAGTGTCTGGGAAATGTTCCACCAAATTCGTATCAATTTAATCCAAAAAATACAGCAATAAGCAACCAAACGGTGATCAGTCACTCTATGAGAAAGGCTTTCCACTGTGCGACCATAGAGGTTGACACATTTTTAGTAATTTATGATCTTCTGGAGGTAGAAATAATTTTCGTTGGTTCAAATCTGCAGATTATGTAGCAGATGATGGATTATGTGGGCACATCCATAATCATGCAGAAAAGGCTATGCCCACAGAGTTACATTGTTCTAGTGGTCTTGGGTATAAACAGACATTTCAAGAAGTGTTGATACTGTCCATCTAAAGGAATAGTAACCTTGATTAGACATCCAATGACTAATTAAAATGATTGAAGTACTGTACTCACAATCTATATTGATCTGCTAAGATTACAGGAACACAGCATGAAGGGTTTGTTACTGACCTGGTATTGTCCTTACATATATGTATAGCAGGTCTTCTGAGAAGTGCATACATTGTTCCATTTTAATTACTGTAGTCATGTTGAGAATTGCTAGCACTATCCTCTTAAAAGTACATTAGCTGTTCTTTGAATTATTTAGGCTGCTTCATTAAAATCAGGACAGTGAAGCCGGAGAAACCCAGTATCATTGGCCTAAAGGTTGAGCAATGTTGCTGAGAAGTGCTGTTGCTGCCCTTTGAAATACCTGTCCACTCTACATAGAAGTACTCTTGCAAGAAGTGCTGGTGCAGTCCTACTAAATATTTTGGAAAAATGAAAAATGTCCTAGCTACTGAGATAGAAAGTTTAAATTCTATTAAGGACAAGGAATCAAGGATGATGCATTTCTTTCTCCACTTTAATAAATCAGCATCTTTTAACCCTCTCGCTGCGGTGGCAATTCCTCCGCAGCGCTAAGGGGGTGGGGCGGCCGCGCGGCGCTACGACCCTTATGACGGAACCGCTCCGTCATGGCCCTCGGGTGGGCTGTGCTTGTGATTGGGCGGTTCCGTCATGGCCCCGTCCGTTCTTTAGAACGTCAGCGCAGGTGCGAAATCAGCGCCGCGCAGGCGCGTCAGGAGGGCCATGACGGAACCGCTCCGTCACCAGCACAGCCCACCCGAGGGCCATGATGGAGCGGTTCCGTCATAAGCGTGGAAGGGGTTAAAGAACATAAATTAGAAAAATACAATAAAGACTACACATCCCATGTACCATAGGGTATGAGTCTCCATAACATCCTTAGTCTAATCATAGTCCAGTCCGATGTATATCAATATGTGATGTACCTTACTGTTCCTCCTCTTTACTGGAGGAAATTAAAAAGACAGGGGTAACCCATGTTATCCAATTCTTTATAACATTTCTTTAAAATCTTTGTCATATCTATAATTCCATAACATTCTTTCACAACGTGAGAGATACATCTAAAGTTCAATAGATATACATTTAGATACTGAAACCCATTATTAACTTTACTTAGTGATAATGAGGTACCATAGGGATCGTCAGGAGATAATTCCATGATGTCCCCAGGTAGGAAAATTCTCGCCTCCCTGTCCTTTTTAAAAAAAATTTTTTATTTTTACCCTCCCGCTATCCTTTTTTAATTTTTTTTTATTTGAACCAGTACAAACAGGAGTCAAAACATAGAATACACAGTTACAGAAGTTCATAACATAATAACACGATGCTGTAGACGGATACTAATATAAAAAAAAGGGAAGGACTGAAAAACAAAAAGATTGTTACAGGGTAACACAGAGAATTAACATTGCTTAAATGATACATTAATGATTACACACAACACTGTCGGTTTCAGCCATTTAGTGACTCAGCTAAGGTTGCTAATGCTAGGAATCGAACTGATACCAGCTTTCCAATTAGTAACTGGAAGCCAGATCGCCTCCCCCATTTTCCTTGCTTTAAGACCCCTTGTGGCATATATGGCAGTTTCATAGCTAAAAACAGCCAAAAAATGAGCCAACCACATCTGGAAGCTAGGTGGGTCAGCAACCTTCCATCGTGCGGACAAAATGATTCTTAATACAGCTGTACCAATAAATACCATTCTTTCTTCATTTCTTGAAAGATTCAGAGAGTTATCGTATCCCAATACATAAAGTGTCTCAGACTCAGGGATTTTATGCCCGAACAGCTCTTCTCAAAAGTCAGATGTCGTACTTTTGATTACAACAAGCTCACTACAGTTACTAAACATATGAATTAAAGTAGCTGGTCCCTGTAGGCAACTGGGACACAGATCATTCTCCCTTTTACCCCATGCGTGTAATTTGGCGGGGTATAGTAAAGACTGAATATAGTTTTAAAGAGCTGTGCCTTAAGATTGCTTGACATGAGAAGGCGATGGGTCAGTTCTAAGCCTCTATCACTATCCACATTGGGGTTTCCTAATTTAGCCGCCCAGCTTATTTCAGTTTTTTCCAAATCATCTTGAATTCTAGTCAGTAGGATATCGTATAATATTCCAATTCTAATAGTTGATCTATTCATTGCATCAATAGTTTCTATTCTTAGCAAACAGATAGTTGATTCTTTTGCTTTAAGCTTAGCAAGCACCTGTACACATTTAAGATAATCTCCATTAGACAATTGATACTTCAATTTTAAATCTGAGAAAGTAGTTACAAATTCTTTAAACAAAAAATCATTAACTGTCCTAATTCCCAGCATTTCCCATTTCCTAGATACAACATCAAAATCGAGGCCCATTGTAGCCTTTGAGTGCCAAAGAGGTGTATACCTATTTATTTTCCCAATATGCATATGTTTCGTGACCTTAAACCAAACCCTCCAGGCACTAGTTACAATTCCAAATTTGTGATTTTTTTTTATAGTATATCGCATCTGTTTGCCTCAGGAAAAGACCCTTAGCTTTCTGCCCAAGTACAAGCTCATATATTGAAGGTATTAGGCTAGTATCTATCTGTATTGGTTAAATTATCTGAAAAGCTAACCAATGGAGCCATTTGTTGAAGAAATGTAGCCCAATAATATAGAATGGTATTAGGAATGGCAAGCCTGCCTCTATTCTGCGGTAGTGAAAGAAGTTTGTGGGATCTCCTGATCTTGACTTGCTGCCATACAAATTTGGACATAATAGAGTTAAATGTTTTTAGTGTCTTATCATCAATGGCGAGAGGGATCGCTCGGAATAAGTATAAAAACCTGGGTAACACATTAATTTTCAAAAAATTGCCTCTACCTATGATCGATAGGTGAAGACTATTTACACCATCCATATCTTTTTTAATAATGGCAAGAAGTGGGTCAAAATTAAGATTAGGTATAAGTTTAATATTAGAGCTAATAATAACACCCAGATACGTGGCCTTATTGGCTCTCCTTTGATCCGAAAAAATAATATTATCCGTACATAATATAACTGTCTTCCCCTTATTCAGGGAGTATCCCGAGTGATTACCATACTCGAGTGTCACATTCTCTACTTCCTTCATAGCCTCAATCGGATCAGATGTAATAATCGGAATATCATCGGCATATGCCAATACTTTCGTCTCGAATTGACCGCAGACAACCGGTTTAATTGCCTGATTCTCTAAAAACTTTAGAATTAGAGGATTTATATATAATGCGAATAATAAGGGTGAGCAGGGGCACCCTTGCCTGGTGCCCCTGGAGAGGTTAATGTAACCGGATTCTGAACCCATCATCTGCAACTTTGCCTTGGGGGATAAATACATAGATTTAATGGATTTAATACATTTAGGGCCAAAATTGTTTCGTGCCAGGACCGCCCATAGGAAGTTCCATGAAACACGGTCGAAAGCCTTTTTGGCGTCCAGTAGAATCATCGACATCCGGCCCCCCGTAACAAACATGGCATCAAATAAGGTAATAGCCCTACGTTTGTGATCGGAGGTACCCTTGCCAGGGACAAACCCATGCTGCCACGGGGAGACCAGGTGCTCGTCGACCCCACTGAGCCGAACGGCCATCACTTTAGCATATCATTTGGAGTCCGAAATAATTAGTGAAATAGGGCGATAAGAAGTTAATTGCTCTGGGGATTTACCTTTTTTAGGGAAGACAATTATATTAGTCTCGTTCCATGACTCGGGGGGGACCCCGTTCCATTGTATCCCTAAAAATAGATCATGGAGTATGGGACCAAGTTGGTGAATCAATATTTTATATAGGTCGAGCGGTATCTTGTCAGGGCCAGCGGCTTTACCAGATGAGAGTGATGACAAGGCTACCAACACCTCAGCCAATGTAATTTCTTTTTCAAGATCCTCCCGAGAGGCATCATCTAGTATTCTCCCAGCCTCAGGGTTATTAAGAAGATTATTAAGATATGAACATGATTCACTTTCACTCGTAAATAAGTTCTCTGTATATAATTTCTGATAGTATTGTTGGAAGGTATAGATGATATCTGGGGTTTGTGTGTAGGTCTGCCCTCTATCCTGTATGGAGCTAATATTATTTAAAACATTCTTCTGTCTAGTGTGTAGTGCACGCTGCTTGCCAATCCTTTCACTACTCTCATATATATCCTTCCTGTGGGCTCTATATGTTTCAGCTGCTTTCTGACTAAGGCTCGAGATGAGTTCTGATTTCAACACTGCTACTTGATACATAGCACGCTTGCCGTCTCGCCCCTGTGAGATTTGTATAGTGTGCTCTTCTTCTGCTTTAGCCTGGGCTCGTATCTTTAAATTATATTCATTGTTTGAGTGTTTTATAGCCCTATTTTGAAAACTAATTGTTTCCCCCTAAGAGCAGATTTGAAACAATCCCAGACCACATTCCTTGAAGCACTAAATCGATTGTTGTTAAAAAATTCTTCAACCCAGCTTTTAATGAAAGTAATATAATCCTTATTTGCCAAGAGTTTGCGATCAAACATCCATGGCCTATGTTGTTTAAATGAGGCTATAACGTTATTTGTAAGAATAAGTGCATTGTGGTCTGAAATGATTTTTGGGCATTTACTAATTGAAGATTGTGAGGCTAGATCACTGGAAACAAGCATATAATCTATCCGAACGTGCTTCTGATGTGGACATGAGAAGTAGGTATACCCCGGATCTTGATGTTTCGTATGATCCCATATGTCAATTAAGCCAAAGCTATCTGCCAGTCTCTTAACAGCTTTGTAAACCTTCGGCTTGCGACCGGTATATTTCTGTTGCGGAGGGTATTTGCTTGATTGTAACTTGAATGAAATATTGAAATCACCGCATATAATAAGTGGGCCCTGCCATGTAGCAAGCTCAGATTCTAAATATTCAAAGACTGCGGGATCATCTTGATTAGAACCATAGATAGTACAGATGGTAATACCGAGGGCAAGTTTCACAATCGCCCATCTACCATACGGATCTGAAAGCTGACGTGATACCTCACCAAGAGACATTTTAGCTAAGATCGCTACCCCCCTAATGTTCGATGTTTGTGTCGATGTTACTAATAAATTATATCCCTTTACTCTCAGTATTGATCTCTTAGCCCAGGGCACATGCGTCTCCTGGAGGCATAAGATATCAACGGGGTTTAAGCTAATTAATTCGCCCAGTCAATGTCGTTTATCTGCAGTCAATAAACCCCCAACTTTCCAGGTTTGAATATTCAACCTACCCATTGCTTTATAAAACATTTTGACCTAGTAGCCTTCCTAACATACTGTTTATTGAAATGCCATGACTTCCTTCTCTTTAACTTTGTTTTACTTGCAAAAGTACCAAAGAAAAGGCAAAAGATAGAAAACAATATGACTCTTGCTAATAGACCTGGTTCTTTTTTTAGATTTGAAATTTTCCCTCCCCTACCCCCCCAACCCACTCCACAACACCCCCCCCCCCCCAAACAAAGGCATACAGATTCCATAAGAGTCTGGGTGATGAAAAGCAGTGCGACACCCGAGCTACCACCTTGAAATGTGTAAAAACACAAACAGAAGAAAAATGAGCCACCAGAGAGCTGCTAATTATTTACCAATAAACATTCTAAAGCTCTCATTATGATGTAACCATAAGCATCTGATTACTTTCAATACACCCCCACCAATTCAGTCGGCCCTCACCTTTCTTCCTAATAAACTAGTAACAAATAGCTCCACTAAATACCATATAGCTAAAAGATGGAAAGACAACACTTTGTTTATTTTCATTTCCATATGAATTAGTAGATTAATCCATGTGCTAATAATTCCCTCTTATTATATCTCATCCAAAAAAGCTTTTGCTTTGATCTCTGAAAGAAAGAATTTTGTCTGGCCACCTCGAACAACTTTCAGCCGTGCTGGATTATTCAGAGAGGCCTGGGCTCCTTTATCCTGAAAAGGCTTAATTAATGAACGCTATTGCCAGCACCTTTCGACCGTTGCGTGGCAAAAATCTGGTCGCGTAAAGTACGAGAAGTCATTAAACGCAAGTTTCTGATCGGGTCTAGCTTTCTCCACAACTATCTGCCTTAACAGAAAGTTTCCAAAATACACCAGTATTGCTCGTGGATAGACTCCAGGTTTAGGTGGTGGGTTGAATAGCATCCGATGAGCTCGTTGAATGTCAACATCCTAGTTCCAGTTTGTCAATTCGGGCAATGACTCCTTAAACAGCCTCACCACAAAAGCACGCACTTTTTCCCCCTCCACTTTCTCGGGAATTCCTAATATGCGCAGATTGTTCTTGCGCTGACGATTCTCGAAATCTTCGAGCTTCCATTTAATATCAGTTAACTCTGCTTCTTGTAGCTTGATCTTTTCTGAATTCGCCGTAACCTAATTTTCATTAGAAAGCACCCTTGCCTCGATCTCAGTGACTCTTTCTCCAAATGAGTTACATGTCTTTGATAGTTTTCGGACCACCCCTTGCATTTTGCGAAGAGCAGCTTGCGATCTTTTGCTGTCGAGGGCTGTCTCTTCTCTGTGAGCTGCAATAGCCTGCAAAACAGTCTCAACGGCTGTCGGGGGAAGCTCAGAGCTATTGGTATTGTTGGATCCTTGAATGGTACACATAGGCTGGCTGGACATGGAGTGGCCCTCAGCTGGACCCCCTACACCTCGCTGTTTAAATCTGGATGACGAGATTGGTTTAGATCTTATAGTGTTAACTTTCATGCTCTCTTCAACACTACTATCCTCGGAGGTGCCAGACATAGACTCCCCATCAAACTCGGTCTCATCTGACCATTCTGCCTCTGCATCCGCCCCTGTCTCATCAGAGAAAGAGTAGAAATCACTTATTTCCTTATCCCCCTCAGGTATTAGATTGTCCATTGAAGTCGCGGGTCTTAAATCTTGAGCGAATTTGCTGGATACAGTAGGGCCGCTAGCAATATCTGGCAGCACCAGAGCCGGGGAGACATTTATAGCGGATGCCGCAAAATTTGGTGTTGCCCCAAGGGTATCGGATGTAATTTGGTTTGATCCCTCGTTAGAGGGCAGATTAGCAGGGATATTAACCTCATTCAATTGCTCCTCTTCCACCCCCATTATATTTTTGCCCGCTCCAGAGAAGGACATGCAATGCCCCCCTAAACATTGTTCGACATTCATAATAGTCTCAGCCGTCTCTTCAGTCTCATCGGTCTCCCCAACAATAACAGTACTTACAGTTCCAATAGAAATCGAAGACTGGACATCAGATGCTTCATTTATTAATCCTGCTGCGAGAATCTGGGAGTTAATCAATTGCTGATCTGGAGAATCAGTCCCACTGCCTGGGTTAGCTACCCCTGTTTCTATGTTTTGGGACTGTGGGCTTAGAGCTGGTGATTGTGTTTTACTTTGAATTCCTTGGTTTTTCAAAAGCATGTCCATCACTGTATTGCAAGGGGTGGTCGAAAGTTGTACGCTGTCTTTATTTCATTTTCTTCTAGAGGCCAATACCTCCTGCCTCTGGAAACAATCCATTGTTGACGTTTGTTGCTTCTTTCCCTTCGCCTTTCCCTTGGGAGAAGGGACGTTCCCTGGCCCGCCCCCATTCCGCAATTCACTCCGCTGCTGTTGTTCCGCTTCCTCGCGGAGGGCTCTGGTGGCTTTGGCTACTCTTGCTCGCGCTGTGGCAGCCGAGTCTGTCGATGCTGTTTTAGGCAGCATGACGGAGGGCTCGGAGAAGAGAGCAATCCTGGTGGCAGAACACTTTGGATGTATTGCTTCGGAAACCGCCTTTGTACCGTCACTCTGAGTCAACGAGTGGAGCGTATGGCGGGAACAGCGGGAACAGCTCAACGAAGCGGTAAGAATTTTAAACGCTGCCCAGCCGATCAACGTGTATAGCGATGACAGAGGATGTGTTTCTAGAGGGGGTGATTCCGCGGAGTTCCGTAGCATTTCTGTTTTAGGATGCTTTAAATTGCTCTCGCCCTGCCCCAGTTGTTCCATGCAGGTAGATTTTCTTTTTAATCAGCATACGGGAAAGCATACGGGAAAGCCGACATGAATGGGTGGTTACATCCCTCTGGTAGCAGCGGAGCTCAGGTTTAGTGCTGCAACGCGGTCTAGAGCCAGACCGCCATCTTGCCCTACCCTCCCGCTATCCAACGCTTTCCCTACCATTACCTCGCCTCCCTGTCCTTAATAGAATTGAAACTTTACTTCTCGTTAGTAAGGACATTTTTCATTCTGTGTCACGACCGAAGGTGAGATTATGCATGTTCAAAGCTTACTTACCACCAGAGCTGCAGACTCTGAAATTGGTTTGAAGTAAATCTTAAAGGTTAACTCGGTTGACCAGTCCACCGCAGTGATGATATCCTCCAGTCTAACACCTACCTGTGTGGCTTTAGATGGCACCCCTTTTGGAATGAGCCCCAAACTTTTGTTTCTCCACACTGGCTTCTGTCATGATCCTTTGTACCCACCTGGCGATGGAAGGAGAGGATACCGCCTTAAACGGTTTCTGCATGGCAATCAGAAGTTGCCTCTCCAGCCGGTCTGATATCTGCTGTCATCTCTTCATATACCTTAATGCATCTTACTACACATAACTTAGGGTTTTTCCAAAAATGCAGGATAACATACTGACCTGATATTGCTCTTAGTTCTCCTAGGTATAGTAAACATGACACCTTCTGGTGTGGAAACTCTAGCTGAAATATCAAATTCACTGACATTTGACCCTCTCTTACATGAAATGAGACATACTAATTTGGCGAGCTTTGCAGATAGTTCCTTTTGAGACAAATACTGGGTATCCTGCCAGCTCAAGATTAGTCTTAATACCACATTAATGTCCCACAGGCCCGAGTATCTGGGTTTCGGTGGTCTAAAAAGCTGAATACCCTTCATTAGTTTATAGACCCAACGGTGTTCCCCCACCAGCCTTCTGTCAATGGTATCATGTCCGGCTGAGATGGCTGACCTAAAGGAATTCACTGTATGGTATGCCAGCCCTGACTGTGCCAATTCTGCAAAAAGTTCAATACATAAGTAACGTCTGCCCCCAAAGGATCCAGGTGTCTCTCCAAACACCAACAATGCCAACATCTCCAAGCCAAGCAATATCGCTTAATGGTGCCTGCAGCCCAAACCTGCTGGATAAAGTTTGCATCGTTTGCTGAAAGTTGGACATCCTACAAGCACCCCGGAAAACCTCCATGTAATGAGGGCAAGATGTCCCTGTAGAACCAATGGTTGCAGACAACCCTGCTGGTCCTGGAGGATCGAAGGAATGAGGGCAGTTCTATCGGAGATCCCATGGCAGTTCCATCAGCGTCTGGAACTATTTCTGTGACTTTCAGATCAGTGTCACTAACACCAGTGATGCTGTTTGTTGTTTGCCTTGAGATGCTGCTCTGGGAATCAACATAAATGGTGGATAGGCATACCAGGGTTCCTTTGACCAGTCCTGGAGCTCCAGATCCAGTCTCCTGCTCACTTATCTTGTTAACTGATGGTTCAATCGAGGTGCAAATAGGTCCAAGTCGCATGGACCTCATCTGTCCATCAGGGCCAGGAAAGTTGTGCAGTCCGGTTGCCAGTTGCTGCTTTCCATGAAGTTATTAGAGTTCCAGTCCGCTACAGTATTCTGGATCCCTGGAAGATATTCCACCATCACCGAAATCTACTTTTGGAGACAGTAGTGCCAGTGCCAGTCCTTTGCCATATTTAACAGGGTCTTTAATCGATGGCCTCAACCCATTGATGTATTGAACCATGAGAGGTTGTCCATATGCAACAGAATACAGTCTCTGGTGAGGGATGACCACTAAGAATCTGGCTAGGAAATCCAGGCAATTGACATATAATTGCAGTTCCTCCTCCAACCATCTGCCTACGATCGACACATCGCCGCATCAGGACCCCAGCCCAGGTGGCTGGCATCCAATTCAAT
The DNA here is from genome assembly GCF_964263255.1 of Lissotriton vulgaris. Taxonomy (NCBI): domain Eukaryota; kingdom Metazoa; phylum Chordata; class Amphibia; order Caudata; family Salamandridae; genus Lissotriton; species Lissotriton vulgaris. Next base: position 676,301,933 of record NC_141700.1, on the reverse strand, counting down.
GACTGGCGTTTGTTCCTAAGATTGCTCTCCCATTCCAGGCATCCCGGTGGTTGATCCACCATTGGAGTCCCATCTTGGCAGTGGATTGCAAGGGGATTCGTTCTGAGTAAGTTAGCTCCCTCTGTAGGTGTGTCACCTGCAGTCTCTGTAGGGCTCAGTAGTGCAGTGTCCCCGGGAAGATGGCTTGTATGGATGATGAGAGGAGTCTCACTATCCGGGCCATTTGCCAAAGGGAGGTTCTGTCCTGCCTCAGAACGCTTCTGAGTTTCTTCCAAATTTTGGGGACCTTTGAGTCGGGAGGCTCAGGGATGCCATACTTAAATCAATGAGAAAACTGAGGAAGGTCATCAGTTGCATTGGAATCAGTTCAGATTTCCACTCGTTGATGACAATACCCAGGTCCTGGAGAAGCACAATAGTCATGTTCAGATTGTGTCTGATTTACACATGAGACTAGTCCAATGGAGGATGCCGTCCAGATAGATGATCACCCATACCCCTTTGGTTTGGAGGGTCTCCACCACTGATCATAGTAGATTGGTAAAGCACCATGGGGCAGATGAAAGGCCGAAGGGGAGAGCCTGAAACTTGAAAACTTGTCCCCTCCATGCAAACTGGAGAAATCTCTGGTGTGGTGGGTAAATGGGGGCAGAGAGGTTGGCATCCTTGAGATCCAGCCTGACCATCCTGTCTCCAGTAAGAGAATGTCTCTTATAAGATGGATACCCTCAATCTTGAAGTGGCGGTACACCAGACACTCGTTGAATTCTCTCAAGTTTATGACTGACCTGAAACCCTGCCCTTCTTCTCAACAAGGAAAGAGTTGCTCAAAAAGCCATTTGGATTAAGTTCTGACCAGTAGTTGACTTCTTTTTCCAGAAGTTCTGCTACTTCTGAATCTATTAGATTCATCTCTCCAGTCAAGAAGACCAGGGGTCTCTAAGTACATCCTAAACTGGGGAACCATAGAATTATATGTGGAAGCCCTGCACCGTTTGGGTCTGCTGTGATCTTTCCCCAATTGTAGCATACTTTAGAGTCTCCCCTCTAGATTTTGAGGGGAAGAAAGGATATTGCTTACTGGATTTTCCTCCTGGTGCGTTTGTGCCTCTTCTGCCAACTTGGTTGTAGTTTCCTCAGCCTGAGCCCTTGCTGTGGGAGAAAGTTCCTTGACAACCATCGTTCCAGTCGTTGTTTTTCATGAACTGGCCTCTAGAGGGCCTTGTTGGTATGGCCAGCTGGAGGAGTGGCCCCTGCCTCATCTGGCCCCTGCATAGACTTTCCAGTGAAAGATCGTATTGATGGATGATTGCAACTTGTCAAGGGTGGAGACGATAGACACAAATTTGCTTAGCTCTTTGACAAAGGGTTCCCCAAATAGATTACCCTGAGTTGTGAGCCTGGCTTCTGAGGTTGCTAGCTCCCCAAGTTTGAGGTCTATTTTGATAAGAAAGGATCACCTTTTGGCCACCAGCATGCAGTTCGTGTTGCCTAGCAAGTAGATAGCCCTCTGCGCCTAACCAGCCAAAATCTCTATGAACATGGAAACGCCTGATTGTTTAGACTGCTCTGCCATCTGAATGATCTGCATGAGGGGACCAACTACGTCTAGAATTTTATCTTGACATGTCCTCCAAGATCGATCTATGCCCTTCCTAGGGTCCTGCACGTATTTGCCAGAGAAGGTGCACTATTGGTCATTTAGGTCCTGCATTGCTGCTACCTTCCCTTTCGATGAGGGTCTGGGACACTCGGTCCTAAGTCTTGCCCTGACTTCCTTCTCCAGAGGCTGGCGGATTTTGCTAGCTACTTAGTCTGCCACCTTTTGATCTGGGGTCCACCCAGACAACCGAGGTTGGGAAACATGAAAAGGATGAAACATAGCTGAGTGTCCTCCTTCCCCACCCAGGGAATCAGAGGAATTGGATACTGGGCGCTGTGGTCTGGCCAAGTTTTATCCTCATCGGACGAGATGTTCTCCTCTGACTCACCCTCCCCTCTATAGGGAACCCCACCATTGAGGCAAAAATTTGGGGCAAACACAATGCTGTATTCTCCTAGTTTATCTCCCTCCCAGCACGGTGCATGTTTAAGTGTGTGCGCACTTTTATGGAAGGTCTCTATAAGCTTTTCGAAGGAGCCCAGCCAGGAGCCCAGCAACATGCTTAGATGCCTGTTTCCCCTCAACGCTTTACTAATAGGGCCTGTTCCTAACGACGAAGAGTCACTTACCACCCTTAGGATTCTCTTGGCCATTTTATCTACCTAATTCCGCAGGGGGGGCAGCGCTGTAGAAATCGCCTGAGAAAGCGCTTGCTCCACCCCAGCAGGGAGGCCATTTTTCTCCTGCCTCTTGAAAAGAGGAATATTCATGATCCGTAAACGGATCCATATTATTTGAGGGTGTGAGCACAAAACACTACAGTATAATGCCCAAACAATGCACTGGTCAACCTCCTGGCAAGTGCTCTATTACTGTGCTAAATGGCTGTAGTACAGTTTACTCACCACCAGGTGGTGGTGTAGCTCTCTCGCTACTCACGTGGGCTCAATCACAAAGCAGTGTCAAAATGTGAGGTTGGTCTGGAAAACCTGTGGGAAGCCCTAAAAGGAAATCCTCCACAGGGTTTTCCCAATCACATGCGTAAGTTCGACGAGAGTGCTCGCAAGCTGCCCCAACTCGCAGCAACGTCCCTGACAGAAGCGGAGTTGGCGTGAAAGAACACCCCTTCCGGACCTACATGAGAGCGTGGAGGGCGTTCCGGCAAATGCCTACCATGTCTGAAGGGAGTTAGAAATACCCAGCAACAACAGTACAAAGATCGTAAACAAAGCAAAACAAATCAATTATCATCCAATAATCACTTTCAATGAGGGTAGTTAACCCCTTAAGCGCTGCCGTCGGCCAACGTTCGTCGCAAGCACTACCTTGCCAGTTTGCCGACGGGCCAGCGCTCTTTATTCGAACGTTCAGCACTGGGTGCTAAACGTTCGACGCAGCTAAGGTGTTAATAAAAGGCAACTACTTAACTGACGAGCAGTGAAGAAAGAGGAACAGTAGGGACATCACACATTTATTTACATCAGACTTGATTAGGATTGAAATGTGGTTGTTATGGACACTCATTCCCTGTGATTGATTGAATATGTGGTCTTTAATGTTTTTTCTTATTTATGTTCTGTAAAGGCTGCTGACTTAATAAAGTGAAGAAAGAGATGCATACTCCTTGCCTCCAGTCCTGAAATAGAGCCATGTTTACTACCTGTATTGTTAATCAGCCCTTCTGCAAACTGCTATTACTTACTTACAGAAGGCACAGTAGGCGTGCCTCGACTCTAACATTAGAACGGCAAAAGACAGAGCAGCATCATTAAAAAAATCTTGCTTGAACAGTAAAAGTTGCTGAACCAATAAACATGACTGTTGAATTGCCTCATGTTTGTGTCACATTTGATGTTAACAGTACATCAAAGCTTAAATTACGTTGCAGGCACAGGGGCATAGCTTCAGGGGGGCTGTTTGGGGTGTTACAGCCCCCCCCAATAAATGTATTTTATGAAAAATAGTTGGGTACAGATGCTTTCTGTGTGGGATGGTAGGCGTCCGTCAAATTTCACCAGAAATATTTACACCCACAAATGCACACACACACACTCTCCCTTTCTGTTTGGGAAGACTTAAAATGTTGGTTATTTCACAAAATAATTTTTTTCTCTCCCTTAGTACCCCAACTAATTCACATTCCTCACTTTTTTCACTGTCCCTTAAGCCCTTCTTGTGCACCCTGCTTGTTGCATAATATATTTTAACAATATATGCCAGCGTGATTGTTGGGAAATCTGAAGTTCACACCCCGCCCCCAATCTTACTGACCAAGCGATGCCACTGTGCAGACCATATGTCCTGGGAAAATGAGGTGCATGCATTTAGAGGCAAATAAAATGCCTATGTGGGGCCTCACCAGCATCTAAAATAATTCTGTTTGAGACCAACAGTACAGAGTTTCTGGTTTTGAAGTATTTGTAGCAACACCATGCAGAACCCACCTCCTGGCAGCAATGCTGCAAGTGGGGTGAAAACAGTGGAGAGGCTGCAAGGGGGCATGGCTGAAGAAACAATACTAAAGGGAGCTATGGTGCCTATATTAGAGGAGTGGTCTATGCCACCAAGGGACTCCCTTAATTGGGAACCCTGGAACACAACAACAACACCCGATAAATCATTGTCCAGTCAGTACTTTTTTTCATAAAAAGAGCAAAAAACTTTTATTACACACCGTATTTAATACTACACGTTAAATTCCAAATAGGGGGACAGGATTGTTAGTAAAACACAACAACAACATTGACACAAAACACTGGCGTAGCCACTAGGTCACCAATAGGAGTCAATTAGCAGCCAAAAGGCGAGACATGTTGGATTTGCTATTGCTTATTAAACATGAGCTATACTCCAATTTCTTCAGTAGACTTAACCTAGAACTGTAAATTCCAGAATGCATTTGGCTGTTAAATTACAGACAAGGACTGGAGAAGTATGCCCCTTATGGCAAAGAGTAATCAGGTAACTTTAATGTTTAAGCAAGCACACGTGAGGATTTAATAAAATAAATAGTGCTACTCAGCAACTAGAGTTGCTGTCCTGTGCTTCGCTAAGGAAAGAGAGTATCCCAGAACTCTACGTATTAGGACATGCCACTGCTGCTCCCTTTCCTAGTGCTGTTGTTCAATCAGGCTGCCTAGCAAAAAAATAATTGATAATAAACACACACACACACACACATACACACACACACACACACACACTCTCTCTCTTTTACACCAAAGTGCTGATGTGTCTGTCTGTGACGTCTATCATAGGTTTTGTAATGGAGGGGCCCACTCCCAGTACAAAATACTAGGCATAGACATACTTTATAACTGTTCCCACATTGCATGTGTGCTGTAGAGTAAACCATGCACGCTAATTAGACAAAGGGGAAAGGAAAACTGTAATCAGCCACCTACTTGAATCCCAGGTGATTCCAATGGGGCGGAGACACTAGTTCCCGAATCCTCTCGAGACTTGCCCTGGGTTTACAATAAGAGACACTGCTCTGGTGGCAAATCCCAGGGGGAAGGGGGTTGGGATGGAGAGAGTGTGGAGCAAAAACACGCAGTGGGTCATCTATTCAACCCTAACATTGCAGCAAGAATTCACACCAATCTGATGAATGGTACCAGCAGATATGTTGTCTATAAACAAACACATAATGAGGCTTTAGTCTAGTATTAGCTGTATATTTTAAGGTATCACCTCATGAAAACTTTTTATATATCAATCAACCTTTAGTTTTGTTGACAGTTGTTTTTACATAGTCCATAGAGGTTCCTTCATCAAAGTTTCAAAATTGTAGTGAGTATGATGACAGCATCAAACCCACACCCTCATTTGGACAAGGTTAGCTTCACCCAAGTCCTTTCTTGAAGGAACAAGGGAGCTGGAAAGACAGAGTGCTGGAAGCTAGGAAACAGGTAAGTGGCAGGTGAAGAGGTTAAATGAAGGGGAGGAGTGTGGATGATCTTTAAATAAGACTGCTTTAGAACATTCATAAAGGTCATATTCTAATTGTTTGTAACAAGGAACAGGTGCAGATAATTAACTTGATGAGGCTGCCTTCTATAAAGTGTTTTAGAATGTTCACAAAGGTCGCATTCAAATTGCTTATAGCAAATAACAGGTGCAGAGGATTAATTTGATGAGGGCTGTCTTTTGGAAGGTTCACTTTGAGGTCATCTATGCCGGTTGCTTGTTGCTTATTGTGGATTTTCTGAATGTTTCTGTGGTGCCTGAAATCTGACCTTGCATATGCATGGTACAAAAATTTATAAAAGCTATGAACCTTTTTCAAACAAACAGGGGAACACTAGCTGCCGCCAGCTATTACCAACAGCAAGTAATATGGTCAAAAGTCAAGGTACAAGGCTTTTGTTCATTCATAAGTGTTGGGGGGAATAATATGAGTCATGCTAGTATACTGTGATAGTCAAAAGAGATGCGCTGTGGCAGGAATCCTGACAGTCGCCCCTCCCATAGGCAGTCTTACAGGTCGTGGTTTGGTCGGTTGGAGGTCATCAAATCATCTCACCATACAGGGGGGCATAAACTGAGAAGGCCGGTTCCCAGAAACACCCTGAAGGGTTATAACCCTTCTAATCTATAAGGTAATGTAGCTTCCCTGAGATCGTTTAGAGTCCAGTATACAGTGAACTAGGTACTCTTGTTGGCCATTTATCAGAACAGGTGGGGTATCTTTTCGTGGTGCAGGGGTGGTATTGCTTGATCAGTGAAACGTGAAACACTGGATGGATAGTGTATTCAGGAGAAGCCCTAGCTTGATGGTTACTTGATTAATTATCTTGATAATGTCGTAAGGACCTATAAACTGTGGTCGTAATTTCCTTGGACCTTCTTGTGTTGATAACCATTCCCTGTCTCCTTCTTTGTATAGAGATGCTGGGGTTCTAGGCTTGTTAGCTTGTGCCTTCATGACCAACTTGGCGTTTGCTAAACTTGTCCTAGCATGTTTTTGAATCTCTTGCAATTGTTCTAATCTTTCTGTGGCTTAAAGTAGTGTAGTAGAGACTCCTGACATATCAATGGGATGGGCCAGGGGATGTTGTCCTGACATAAAGAAGAAGGGTGTGTAACCTGTAGCTGAGAGGGTGCTGTTATTATAAGTGAATTCGGCTGGGGTAAGGCCTGATCCCATTTTCCTTTGTACGTGGATAATAAGCATCTTAACCCCTTCGATGCTGATGACGAGCTCAGCTCGTCATCAGCTACGGTGGTCATGTAACATTGGTGCGTCCATTTTTCAGCACAGGGGAAAAATAACCACAGCAGCCAAGGTGTTAATGTAGTTTCTAGGGATTGGTTGACACATTCAGTTTGCCTGTTGGTGTGTGGGTGTATAGCAGATGACAAGGCTACCTCTGTTCATAACTTGTCACAGAGTGTTATCCAAATTTTAGATGTGAACTGAACTCAGCTATCTGGGATGATATTAGTTGGTAGTACCTGCAGTCTTACAATATGATCAATGAATATTTAACTAAATCCCAGGGTAGTGGGTATCTTTTTGAGGGGGATGAAAAGTGCAATTTTTGATAACATGTCAATGACTACTAAAATGGTAGTGAAGTTATTACTTGCTGTAAGGTTAGTAATAAAATCCAGACTAATGGTTTGCCGAAGAACTGGGGTTATAGGCAGAGGTTGTAATAGGCCTGCAGGTGCAGCGTGAATGTTCTTGTTTCGTGCACAAGTTGGGCAACCAGATATGTATTCTTGTGTATCCTTCAGCATGTTGTTCCACCAGAAGGTTTTTTGACAATTCCTTATGGTTTTCATTATATCTGGGTGTCCTGCTAATGCTGTGTCGTGATTCAATTGGATTACCTGACATCTTAATTCTATAGGCCAGATGTACTTTTTCTGAGTGTGAAGGAACATCTTGTCTGTGATAGTATAGTTAGGTGTTTTGATCCATTCTTCGATCATTACGTTTTTTATATTCTTCATGTAGGGCCGCCATTAAGGTGTCACCCTCAGTGTCTGCAACTATCTTTTCCAGTGGAATTATAGTAGGAGAGTCTGATGTTAAATGGGAAAAGTGTGCAAACCCCAGTCTTGTAAGAACAGCCGACTGCAACTTCTTGGCCCATGGGTGAAGGGTTATGATGAAATCAAACCCACTAAAGAAATGCAGCCATCGCATTTGATAGGGGGTAAAAGCGCTAACAGAGCTAATGAATTGTAAATTATATTGATCTGAGAATATATGACTATGTTTAGCCCTCTGTAGGTAATCGCCTACATTCTCTGAACCTCAAATACAAAGAGAGGTGTACATTCTCTGAACACCAGTTTGATGACCAGAAGTTCTCTTCTGCCACCGTATAGTCTATCTCCGCTGTTAGAAGCTTTTTGGAAGGAAATGCTATAGGATACATTTGGCCAGATTTGGATGCTGAAGGATGGGTGGAGTGGTGAGTTTAGTTTTTATCAGTTGCAATGTCTGATTGGCTTCTGGAGCCCACATGAATGATTGCCTTTTTTTTTAGCAGCTTTGTTATGGGAGCTACTATCTCTGAAAAGTGTGGGTTGAATCGACGATAGAAATTGGTGAAGCCAAGTACCTGTTGAATTTTCTTGAAGTTTGTTGGAGTTGGCCAATTGGCAATGGCTTCGACCTTTTTGGGGTCCATAGTGATGCCTGTGGGAGATCAGTGATACCCCAGAAACTCTACCGACTGTACATGAAAGGAACATTTGTCTAGTTTAGCAAAGAGAATGTTTTCCCTATGGCGTTGCAAGATGGCGCGTACATGCTGTACATGTTCTTGTTCTCAGTTTGAGTAAATCATAATGTTGTCTATGTAGACTATTACACAAACATCCAAAAACTCCCTCAAGACCTCGTTGATGAAATATTGAAATGCTGCCGAAGCATTACATAGCCCATAGAGCATAACCCGAACTTATTCCTAAGGGAGATTTTCCATACATCACCGTCTCGCACATGGATTAGCTGGTAAGCGCCCCGTAAATCTAGTTTTGTGTAAATAGTGACATTTCTGACCTGATCAAGTAGCACCAGAAGTATTGTGAGAGGATAGCGGTTCATAATAGTCACCCTATTAATCACCAGGTATCCACACAAGCCCTCAACTCACCATTCTTCTTCTGTTAATGTCAGGAATCAAATCAGCGTGATCTCCCTTATGATGAGTAGGAAAAGTAAGGGCAAGAAATCACGAAAAAAAGTACTGGTGAAACCCTCTTTAGTGAGTATTTGGAGGGATTTGTAGGAGAAAGCGTTCTGAAACAGACACTTCAAAATGGCCGCCCTGTTTCCTCATGAATTGTTCAGACTTTGGTTCTCGCGAGATTAGAGACGATTAGATTCTGAAGTTTGCATTCTACTGTGCACTTCAATTGGGTTTTGTCTGAAGAAGTTAGTTTTCGTCGTTGCTCCGCTAATTTAAATTACGGAGTTAACGGAAGTCTCTAGACCATGAGCGCAATCTCGGGAGTTGTATTTAACTCCGCTCAGCAAGAAACTCCAGTAGTCTGCAGATTTCTTTAACGCCTATTAGAACTATTTTAGGCTCAGTGCTATTTTGGGGAGTTCGCATCAGGACTCTATTTTGAGGTTCTTATTGAGACCTCAAATTCTGCCGCTCACCATCAGTCCGCAGTTTCCACCAGGTGGCGAGTATTCTTCATTTCAGTTCCTAGCTCCACTGCCGTGAGAAGCTTCCTTCATTCCAGTAGTGGCATTCTGCAGTCTGCATTACTCCTTCTCTGCAGTTGTGGAGCTGCCTGTATTACAGTAAGGAAGCAGTACCTGGTGTGGCAACTTTGACTTCAACAAAAGTAAGATGTTCTCTTCATAATTAGTCTACAGTGTTTTGGAGAACTGTCACAGCTCCTCAGCCTGAACTCAGATCCACCTGCCTGCCTTTCCCTTCCAGTGTGCTTCTCCTCTCCTTACCTTCCTTCTTTTCCTCCCTTGCCCCTTTTTGCGTGCTAGTCATTAAAGTTTCCAGTGTCAGTGTAAGGATCTCTTCCGGAAGCAAGACAGCAGCTATATCTGGAGCAATTGACTGAGACTTTGAACAGCATTACTAACATAATAACATCATTGACTCAGTATCCAAAGTACGGATATTCTTATTGTATACAGGATTATTATAGAATAGAAGCACCTTCCAATTAGACCCGGGTAGGAAATAGAGTACTAGCTTATAGGGGGGGGGGGGTTAGAGCGAGTATGTTGTCGTAAATATAATATGTAGCTATTAAAGAAGTGATCTAAGTACTGTATTCTGTCTTCCCTGTTTGCATTAGGAACTCTCCCTCTTGAACCAGTATCTTTCCATACTACCAAATGCCAGTTAGAAGGTTCTACCTTGAGAGAGGGTGTCAGAGGTCCTGGAGGTGTCTCTTCTTTCTTCCCATTCCCCTTTCCCTCGTGCTGGTAAAGCTCGTTGTGTAATTAGACGAGAGGTACCGGTAAGAGGGCATTGGGAGCTAGCATCATTCTGCTTCTGTGGATTACGAAGTACTTGACAGTTCAAAGAAGAGTTGGGAAGACACTGGCAACATGGAATGGTGTATAAAATCTATCTCTAGTAGTTCATCCAGATATTTGAGCAGATATTGTGTTTCAGGTTCTGTTAACGCATAGACTCTACTGCAGGGCAGTGTTGCCCCCAGGAGGGGGATCTATATGACAATCAAAGGCTCTGTGTGGGGGCAATTGGGTGGCTTTCTCAGGGTCAAAACCATCTTGAAAGTCCTGATATTCCTTGGGTAGTTTAAGATTTTCAGTTTCTAGGACCTATACGCAATGCAGAAGTATTCCCACCTCCGCAGCCTCTTTGCAGCAGGTAGTTCGTGCAGAAGGGTGAAACCAAGGTTATGGTCCAGTGAACTCAATCAATTGTTGCAATATGGTGTTCTAGCCAAGGTATTCACAAAATCACCCCAAAGGTGGGAGTATATATTAGATCAAAGACAAGTCTTTCTGTATGCCCATCATCGCACACTAGGGTTTACAGCTTCTGTCTAAAAGCAAATTTGTCCAGAAGATAACTCTGAACCGTCCACTGCTCACACAGGTTTAGGTTTTTCTTTGGGAACTTTTGTGAGCCTGAGTTTGGCAGCCTGGATCAAATCAAATAAATTGCCTGTGGCCCCAGAGCCAATAAGCATGGTTATTATCGGCCAAATTCATCAAGCCGAAAACGGCTCGCAAAGGGCCAGATTCTGAGAATCTGGCCCTTTGCGAGCGCTATTTTTGCATTTGGGATTCATCATCCCAAATGCAAAAATTGCAATTCTAGAAATCGCATATTTGCGAATAATTGCATTTAAGGAATCTCAATTAGAGATTCCTTAAATGCAATTCAAGAAGCATTTAAAAATTGCGAAATCGCTATTTTTGGCCGCTATTTACAGCGAAGTCTGACTTCGTGGTAAATAGCGAAAACTGAGAAAAATGCACTTTTGTGCATTTTAGGCCCATAGGAATGAATGGGGAGTTATTCCTTATTTGCGATTAGCAAATTGCTAATCGCAAATAAGGAATGTGTAGGAATCGCAATTTATTTAACGATTCCTACATGAATCCCGTTTTGCAAGTCCTTAATAGCGATTCCTTAATAATCGCTATTAAGGACTCGCAAACCGGAGCAATTATGAATCTAGCTTTATGTGCCTCCTCTGTTGGGATAAGATAACTGTGACGCGGATAGTCAAATGCCATGAGATTCGTGTTCCTACAGTGGTTTGATATTGTGAGATCTGTAGGGCTTCTCTTGACAAGACGATCTTCTTTCTGGTCAAGAGCCTTAGTTTTCCCTGTTCTTGATCAGCCTCTTCACTAGCCACAAGTGGTACAAAAGGGGGTGGTGATAGACGGAGCATCTGAATCAATCAAACACTCACACCCAGTTAAAAGATCTGGGTTTAATCCATCACCGTTCTTTAGCCCACTCTGCCACCCCAGTTCAGACATGGCTATATGCAAATCAGTCTGACCCTGTGCCTCATGGGAACAGTCCAACCCGAATTGCCAAGCCATGTCTTCCCTGGACCGGAAACAAGCTTCCTAGGACCGGTTTCTGGCATTCCAGCCGTCTTCAGTCCAGCTTGCTTGAATCCAGTGGCAAAGTGAGCAAGGGACTCACGTCTGAGCATACCCTGCCACACTTATGGTGGCCAAAAGCGGTACAAAAGGGGGTGGTGATGGACGGAGCATCTGAATCAATCAAACACTCACACCCAGTCAAAGATCTGGGTTTAATCCATCACCGTTCTTTAGCCCACTCTGCCACCCCAGTTCAGACATGGCTATATGCAAATCAGTCTGACCCTGTGCCTCATGGGAACAGTCCAACCCGAACTGCCAAGCCATGTCTTCCCTGGACCGGAAACAAGCTTCCTAGGACCGGTTTCTGGCATTCCAGCCATCTTCAGTCCAGCTTGCTTGAATCCAGTGGCAAAGTGAGCAAGGGACTCACGTCTGAGCATACCCTGTCACACTTATGGCGGCCAAAAGCGGTACAAAAGGGGGTGGTGATGGACGGAGCATCTGAATCAATCAAACACTCACACCCAGTCAAAAGATCTGGGTTTAATCCATAACCGTTCTTTAGCCCACTCTGCCACCCCAGTTCAGACATGGCTATATGCAAATCAGTCTGACCCTGTGCCTCATGGGAACAGTCCAGCCCGAACTGCCAAGCCATGTCTTCCCTGGACCGGAAACAAGCTTCCGAGGACCGGTTTCTGGCATTCCACCCCCTTTTGTACCGCTTTTGGCCGCCATAAGTGTGGCAGGGTATGCTCAGACGTGAGTCCCTTGCTCACTTTGCCACTGGATTCAAGCAAGCCGGGCTGATGACGGCTAGAATGCCAGAAACCAGTCCTTGGAAGCTTGTTTCCGGTCCAGGGAAGACATGGCTTGGCAGTTCGGGCTGGACTGTTCCCATGAGGCACAGGGTCAGACTGATTTGCATATAGCCATGTCTGAACTGGGGTGGCAGAGTGGGCTAAAGAACGGTGATGGATTAAACCCCGATCTTTTGACTGGGTGTGAGTGTTTGATTGATTCAGATGCTCCATCCATCACCACCCCCTTTTGTACCTCCTCACTAGCCACAGCCTTAGTCTTTTTTGATTTTGAAGAACACTCCCTAGTGAAATGACCAGCTTTGCCATAATAAATACATAGGCTTAATTTGCTGCAACGTTCCTTCTACTCATTAGATAGTGGATCCTTTATACCTCCAATCTGCATTGGTTCAGAGTCAAGAGTCTTACTGTCCGAGTCCTTCTTCTCGGTTTTGAGAATAATTACTCTGGAGTCACTGCAAGATCAGTTACCCTTTCGCTCACCCATTTGATGATCTAACTTAACCATAAGATCAATAAATTCTGCACACTCGTCAGGCAGATCAACAATATGCAAGAGGGAATCTTTAAGGTCATTTCCTATCTTTCAATAAAATAAGGATGTTCCTTTCTCTTCTGGACTGTGCGTTTGCACACCAGTCAATTGAAAGTAGTAATACAGGTCAGTAGGACCTTACTGGCACATGCATCACTATTGCATTTTGCTATTCCTTAATTGCGAAAAATAAGGAATCGCAATTAAGGAATTGCAAACTGCAATGTATCAAGAAATCGCTATAAAAATAGCGATTTCTTAAAATTCCTTAATTTCGATTCTCTAATTGAGAATCGCAATTAAGGAATACCTCCCCATCCATTCCTATGGGCCTAAAGGCCCATAGGAATGAATGTAAAGACATTCTTAATTTGCAATTCACCATTAGAAATTCGCAAATTAAGAATGCAATTTCAAGGGTGCAGGGGTGTCCAAAGGACACCCTGTTGCACTGTCGTAATTTGACAATGGCCGGGTTAGCGCCTAGCTTTGCTACACGTTATTTCCCTTAACTTGGCCTTATTCGAAAACGCCATTTTGTATGCTATGGCGGCCATTTTAGGGAATGAGCGGCCTCGTGGTCAGCATGCCCTTTAGTCCTTTGTCCGTGCGGCTGACCACTCGAGTTTGCCCAGCAACAGGCTATTTTTAGTAACGGTCAAGCCTGTACATGCGCAGTTCCAACTGACCAGTCACCCCTCAGGAATGTTCCGCCAAAACTGACCAGTGGAGTTGTAACCCCTCCTACGAGTTGGCCGTGCTCCAAAAATGACCATATATGTACCTAAACTCTGTAACCTTGTACCGCCTACCTTTTTATTACCTGTAAATTGTATAAAAGAAGGACTCACACCAACGTTCGGTGTGATACTTCTTGCATTGCCGAAGGGTGCTGTAGGAATGTACCACCACCCCATGGGGTCTTAATAAACTAGTCTTTTGTACTTTTCAGTTTCCGTGCCAACAGTTCTTTTGGTGTAAGTGGGTATTTCTGCGGAGCATGTAGGCCTTGGGAACCCAACACCACAAATTGGCGACCACGAAGGGACTCATCGGCGACTCGGATGCCTGAAGGAGAGGTCGTGACGAAGGATTGGAAACTCGCCATGGACGCGTACGCTGCCACTGAGTGACCCGAGTCTTGGCACCCAGGGTGTTTTCTTCCCTTCCTTCTGATCTGACCTTCCAGGTGGCGCCGGTCCCCGACTGAGATCCTGATCATCTGCGTTGCTGTGCAGTGCCCGTTTGGCTGATTCGATTAAAGACCTTGGCAGTTGGAATCTGGATATTTGAGATTGGGTAAGATTTGTGATCGGTAAGGTAGTCTACGGACGCTTACTGAAGTTCTATGATTGTGACTATGATTTGAGTTAGCTAACATTTTGACTTTGTGAACTTTGAATATATATGTGTAGCGCACTCCACATAGGCAGGCATGTAGAGATGTTTCTCTAATTTTGTTTGTTCTCTGAGCGGCACATTTGTGTGAAGTACTGTAAGTGCCATTTTTATGGTATCACGCTTTCGTGGTACTTTTTGAACATGCCTGTTTTAAGCACACTCCGAGGGATGTGCTGTCTTGGAAATGGTACCACAATTAGGTTAGCGGAATCCCAGCCGGCTCCCCCAGAGGGAACACCTAATCGTGAGATGTATGTGAAATTTGGCCTTCCCCCTATACTGTACAGTAAATTATGGCATAAATACACTAGAACCGATCCTGAGTTGCAATGGCCACTACATGGGTCGTTTGATTTGCGAAAGGTTCAGTTTGTGGAGCAATGTTTGTTTCAGCGCAGGTCTAGACAGGACATGTTCGATTGTGTGCGAATGTGGGAGAAAGCGGTGCGTGAACGAATGAAACGTGAAGTTGCCTTGGCGGACAAAGAGCAGCGCAAGGCTGCTCGAGATAAAGCTTTACAGCTTGAGGAAAAGGAGGCGCAGGAAAAGAAAGAGAGGGAGGCACGGGAACGTAATCTGCATACGACCGGTCAATTTCCTATTCGACGACCGCTTTATCCTGTCCTTAATAATGAAATTGATGATTTTTCGTTATTAGATCGATCTCCGCCTCCGTACGTTCCTCCTACGGCTCCGACTGAAGATTCTGGTGACGAAGAACGGGATAAGTCGGATGGGAAGGATAAATCAAGTGTCAGGTTATCTGCGTAGAGAGCCGCGGATTTGCGTAGTTATGGTAGAAAATTAAATTTGAATCATATAACTGTGTCAGATGTTGTAACCGAAAGGAGTAAATGGACAGAACGAGAATTGATGTGTTTTTTGAATACTTTTGCAGATGAAGTTGTTACTCGATTTCGTAAATATTCAGAGACGTTAGAACCTAAGGTAGTGTCAGTCCATCGTGAGAATTTGGATAAAGGTTTATTTGTTCTTGCAGATGTCGATGCCCTTTTCAAACAACTGCTCCAGCTACGGGATGAGGCGTCCAGGTTGCGGGAAGAAGGGAAAAAAGATATGGAGTCCGTGCCGGGGTCGACGGAGCAGTCCAAACAGTGTTCTATCCTGGGTTCAGATAAGAATTCTAAAGTGCATGTTATGCCTATGCATGAAGCTGCACCTTTGTATGTTCCGCCTAAAGGGGCCGGTACGGATGAAGATAAAACATCGGCAAATGCAAAGGGGTATTTTATATATAATTGGGTGTATACGCCCTGGAATAGAGCAGATGTTATGGCACTAAAAAACGCTTTACCTGATCTTCGTAAAAATCCAGCCGCATTCTATGAAGGGGTGGAAGGGGCCATTTCCTCTTGCGTTATGACTCTTGTTGATATAGATCTCTTCTTTGGGTTAAATCTTCCGCCTGATATGTGGAGGTCGATTTGTAAAACTAATGATCAAACGACGTTTGGGGCAACTTGGAAGGAAATAAGCCAGGCTGACTTAGACAGGGAACCTGCATGCAAACCGTGTGATTTAATTTTAGACCTCCCAGCAGCTATTTTGAACAAACTAAAAACACTTGTTCCTCCTAAAAAGATCGATTGGACTATGTTAGCTTCTTGCAAACAAAAACCAGATGAATCGGTATCAGATTTCTTTACACGTTTCGAAGAAGCGTTTCATGATTACAGTGGTCAATCGTTAACAGATGATACGGGTAGGCATCTGTTTGTTGATAAGTATGTGGCCAATCTCCTACCGGAGATTGCGAAGCGGTTAAAAACGAGTGAAAGTTCCTGGACCACGGCAACCCCTGCGTCTTTGTTAACAATGGCTCAGTATTACGAGCGGCAGGAGTTAGAGGCTAAAGAAAGTGTAGATAAGAAAACGAAGGAATTGAAAACGAAGGTGATGTTGGCGCAGGTTCGTGGTGCGCAATCTAGAGGAAATGACAGAGGCAGGTGAGGAGGGGGTAATGCGTCGTACGGTCGCACTGACATTGCTGAGGACCAATGTGCATATTGTAAAGAGTTTGGGCATTGGGCTGAAGATTGTCCGGTACTTCGTGAGCAACGTAGTCAGCGTGGTCGAGGAGGTGGAAGGTCGAGGAATAATTATTCAGGAGCGAGAGGTGGCGGAAGTGATCGTGGTAGGTTTGAAACGAGGGGCCGTGGTCAGGATGAACGAAATACTTTTGATAGACGAAATCAATATCAGATATCGGAGGGTGAGAATGTGGAGCATCAGGATTATGTGCATGCATAGGACTGCGTAGGATGGGGTACGGAATCAGTTGAAGTGCCAGTAGATCAAAGAGGTCCATATGTATCAGCGGGCATTTTGGGTCCTACTGATCAGTTTTTAGTTGACACAGGAGCTACTCGTAGTGCTTTGTCCAAAAACTTGGTTCCAAGGGCTCCCCTGTCTGGCGAAACGATAACATGTATAGGGTTTGATGGCACACCCTCTCCTAGCCCATTATCACAACCTCTTGCACTTTGCAGTGACAAATTTTTCAGCTTTTGTCCATTTTTGTTGTCACCTCACACTCCAGATAACATTATGGGCATTGATTTGCTCAAATACTTTCGAGCAACGATACGCTGCGCTCCTGAAGGAGTGCGGGTTATTTTGAATGACAATTACCCAGATTCAGACAGATTTTGTACAATGCAGGAAATTGAAGCATTAGCCTCTCTCCCGCACACGTTGTGGGCGACCTCGGATACGGATGTGGGACAGATGCTTATTCCACCTATTAGAATTACTGTCAAGGAGGGAGTACTTTTGCCACGTGTACCACAGTATAAGATCTCTAGGGAAGGTGAAATTGCCCGGACGCACATTGTTCAGGATTTGATCGTTGCAGGAGTAGTGGAGGAAGTTCCTTACAATGTCTGTAATAGCCCTATTCTTCCGATCCTTAAGAAAGACACTGACGACAAAGTCTATCGATTTATTATTGATTTGAGAGAAATTAACAAAATTGTCATCCCTCAATACCCGGTGGTGTCTGATATCACGACATTGCTTACATTGGTCCCTCCAACAGCGACGACCTTTTCTGTCATTGATCTTAAAAACGCATTCTTTTCCATTCCCATCCATCCCGACAGCAGATACTTATTTGGCTTCACGTTAAATAATAAATCGTTTAGATTTTGCCGTGTTCCCCAAGGTTACACTGAAAGTCCTAGCATCTATAGCCAGGCTTTGAAAAGACAGCTTGACTCTTTTGAATTGCAATCCGGAGTAGCCCTTATACAGTATGTTGATGACCTCCTGTTGGCTGCAGACACTTATGCACAATGTGAGGAGAGTACGCTTGCTTTGCTTTCCTTTTTGGCTCAGAACAATCATAAAGTCTCTAAGAAAAAGCTACAATATTGTAGACCCAAGGTGACCTACCTCGGTCATCTTTTGTCTAAGGAGGGGCGTGCATTAACATCAGATCGAATTCAGGCGATTTTAGACACACCAGTCCCCCGCACTCAGAGAGATGTATGCGCCTTCATAGGACTAACGTCCTTTTGTAGACAGTGGATTATGGGGTTTTCGCACATTATCAAACCTTTGTTATCGTTACTGTCCAAAACTACACCAATGCCCCTTGAATGGACAGATGAATGTCAGAATGCTTTTGAACAATTGAGACAGGCCCTTTGCTCTGCACCTGTGTTAGGTACACCAGATTATACAAAGATTTTCACATTGTACGTGCACGAGAAAGATGGGTGCGCGTTATCAGTGTTAGTGCAGGCACACGGGGACAAGCAGAGGCCATGCGCGTACTTCTCAGCTATTCTTGATCCTGTAGCACGAGGGTTACCTGGGTGCTTCCGAGCAGTTGCAGCAACAGCAGTAGCTATACGGCAGAGTGAGGGAATAGTTTTATCGCACAAATTGTTGGTGCTAATTCCCCATGCAGTAGATGCCCTGTTAAATCAAACGAAAACACAGTATCTCACGAGCGCACGTTTAACAGGATATGAGCTCACACTTCTGGCGCCACATATTACACTGAAAAGATGCGCTACCCTGAACCCTGCCACTTTATTGCCTTATCCAGTTGAAGAGGGCCAGGAGAAAAAACATCATGATTGTGTCTTCCTGACTGAGGAACAAACAAAGGGTTATGTCGACTTACAGGATATGCCACTTCCAGATGTGGATGGGGAACTGTGGGTTGATGGATGGTGTTTGAGGCTGCCAGATGGCACGACTTCTGCAGCATATGTGATCACGACACTTAAGACGGTGGTAGAAACAGCACGAATACCTCAGAAATCGGCTCAAGCAGCGGAGCTGATAGCCTTGACAAGAGCCTGCGAACTGAGTGCTGGCCTATGTGTGAACATCTACACACACAGCCGGTACGCCTTCGGAGTAGTGCATGATTTCGGCTTACTCTGGAGAGAGCGTGGGTTTTTGACCTCTCATGGAGTACACATTATGCACGGAGAACTAGTGCGTGATCTCCTAAACGCGTTGCTTTGCCCAAAGTAAGTAGCGATAATTAAATGCAGTGCACATAAAGGTCACTGACAAAGTGGGACAAGGCAATGCCTTTGCAGACAGTATAGCAAGACAAACAGCTATGTCTCGAAATGACTCCCCCATGTATGTAGCGAAGTCGCAGGCCGAGCGATGGCATGATGCTAGAGCAGAGATACTAGACATCCAAAAATCAGCGACTGAAGCGGAACTTGCAGCATGGGCAGCAGAAGGGGTACTGGATGACGAGGGTTGTTGGAGGAGCCAGGACATGGAGAGATGGAAATTGCCTGCAGCTTACTTGCAAGCGATGGTCCAGATGACACATGGGTTGGCGCATGTTGGAGCTCTTGCAATCACTCGATTGTTAACACGAGTTTGGGAGCATCCTGAGATTGCCAATACTGCTAAGAGAGTAGTGCAGACTTGTTTGATATGTTTACAGCACAATCCTGCAAAAGGGACGCATACTCCGAAGGGAGGGTTCGTTCCACCTTCTGCACCATTCGAGGTACTTCAAATGGATTACATCCAGCTCGAGCGTTGCAATAACCTTAAGTATGTCTTAGTGGTGGTGTGTGCTTTTAGCAAATGGGTTGAGGCCTTCCCCACGAAAGATAATACAGCTTTGACAACAGCTAAGGTTCTGCTCAAAGAGTACTTCCCTCGATTTAGAGTTTGCAAATTTTTGTGGAGCGATAATGGTCCTCAATTTGTTGGGAAAATTGTGGAGTATGTGCTAAAGGGACTGGGGATCCAGCAGAAGTTTCATGCTGTGTTTCACCCTCAGTCAGCAGGTCTTGTCGAGCGGTACAATGCCACGATGAAATTGAAACTGGCCAAGATTGTGGCGTCCACGTCATTGAAGTGGCCGGATGCCTTGCCGCTAGCATTACTCTCTCTTAGATCAGTGCCCCACTCTCGAACTGGCCTCACACCGTATGAAGTGGTGTTTGGAAGGCCTATGAACATATGGGGAGTTCCTAAGCCGCGATTGTTACATGATGTGCCTTGTATAATGATGAACGATTATTTGGCACGATTAACAAATGATTTGCTTTCTATTCACCAACAGGTTCGAGAAGCGCTCCCTGACAATTCTATTGGAGAGGCTCATAATCTCCGTCCTGGAGATTACGTGATGATAAAGTCGTTTGAGAGAGCGAACAGCTTGGAACCGAGGTGGCGTGGCCCCGAGCAAGTCTTCTTGGCGACTCGATCGGCTGTGCAAGGGATCTATGTCGATACAAAGCATGTTATTACAACGCATGCTTTTACATCGCATTTTTTACAACGCAAAAACTTTTACGATGCATGTATTTACAACAAATGTTTTTACAACGCAGGTACCTTTACAACGCATACCATTACAACGTAAGTATTGTTAAATATATATTAATTTTATAATCGTAAATTAATTTAAAAAAATATAATTTAATGTAATTTAATTTAAATTTAATTTTAATTTATTTTTACCCTGTACCCCTGTACCCCCAAAACCCAAAACTGACCCTGAACCCCAAAAATACCCCTTTACCCAAAAACTAAAAACTGACCCTGAACCCCCAAAATACCCCTTTACCCAAAAACTAAAAACTGACCCTGAACCCCAAAAATGCCCCTTTACCCAAAAACTAAAAACTGACCCTGAACCCCAAAAATACCCATTTACCCAAAAACTAAAAACTGACCCTGAACCCCAAAAATACCCCTTTACCCAAAAACTAAAAACTGACCCTGAACCCCAAAAATACCCCTTTACCCAAAAACTAAAAACTGACCCTGAACCCTAAAAATACCCCTTTACCCAAAAACTAAAAACTGACCCTGAACCCCAAAAATACCCCTTTACCCAAAAACTAAAAACTGACCCTGAACCCCAAAAATACCCCTTTACCCAAAAACTAAAAACTGACCCTGAACCCCAAAAATACCCCTTTACCCAAAAACTAAAAACTGACCCTGAACCCCCAAAATACCCCTTTACCCCAAAAACCCAAAACTGACCCTGAACCCTAAAAATACCCCTTTACCCCAAACATATAACATTTAAAATATAATTATATACTTACCAATACTTACGTTGTAATGGTATGCGTTATAAAGGTACCTGCGTTGTAAAAACATTTGTTGTAAATACATGCGTTGTAAAAGTTTTTGCGTTGTAAAAGTTGCGTTGTAATGGTATCTCGTTGTAAAAGTTGCGTTGTAAGTGATGTTTCCCCTGTGCGAGTGACCAACAGAAAGCGGTGGGTGCATACAACTCACTGCCGTCGCGTCTCTCCGGACCTGGTGAATCCTACTGTGTTGTCCGACTACAAAGAGATCTTGGACAAAGAAAAGAGCCCAGCTGTAACGTCGGCCGAATCTGAGGGAGCCTTCCCGGACCACACTGTTTCTGGACGACAGCGCTACGACCTGCGGCCAAGATAGGAAGAAGATTTTTTTTTGTGCAAGACTGGTTGGTTACCGCTCTGGGGTTTGTGAAACGGAAGCCGGGAATCTCAAGGGGGGGGATCAGTTCTGCCAAGAGTAGCGACACCCGTCTTGACCCCGGAGAAGAAAACAACGGCTACCTCGGAGCTCAGCACTAACGTTTTTATTTTTTGTAGTTGTGTATTTGAGACATTGTGAACTTTTGAACTATGGCGTCTTCTGCATCACGAGACAAGAGACTTCTTGGTGCCATCTTGTTCGTACTGACAATTGTGGTGATAGCAGTGATAGCCTGGGTAGTAGAACTTGTGGTGCCTGTACGAGAACATTTGCTGCCGACTACCCCGGCTCCATCTGAACATTTTCACTTCACCTTACCCTATCATGAAGAACGACACCGACAGACTTACTTGAACAATAGCTTCATTCAAATCGTGCATCATACTCACAATATGACGAACACTTCTAACTGTTGGGTGTGTGGGATGTTGCCTGGGCATCAGAAGAAAGGGGGCACACCGCTCATCCCACTCCCGTTTTCCCATAATGGTTCCTGCAATGCTTGGTATACTCTTTTATTCACTCTACGATGGCCAACAAAAGGGGGGGTGCTTTTCCGTTTAAACAAGATATGTTATCATAATCGGGACGGCCTTCCACAAGCTGAGGGTACTCGATTTGAATGGGAAGAGTACCGCCCTGACAACGTGTCTGCACCCCGAATTTACAGCAATCAACGAAACATTAATATGTCCAGCTCCCATGTCATTAATGTTATAGATACTAAGGCTGATCTCTGTATACATATTAAAGGTACAATCCCGGTTGGAAAAAGTGAATGTAACACCACACTTACATTTGACAGTCCGAATGGCATATCATTTGTGGCATCCCGAAATACATACTTCATTTGTGGTAATAAAGGCTATCATCAGCTCCCGTTAGGATGGCTAGGTACATGCTATATCTCTTTTGTATTGCCCCCTGTACTCATTGCCCCACCAATGTACCATAATGATTATGTCTTATACCATGATTTTGTGTTAAATAGAGTTAGACGTGCTGTGGTCTTGGATGATATTGACCAGACCGATACTGCCTTACAACAATATGTAGATTTTAATTTGGGATTGTTTTCCTTTGTGGGGGCTGCTTTGAATAGTCGGAAAATACGACGACTGACCCGTGTTGTTAAGGCTGTAGCTAATGACACTGCTTTCGCATTGGGGAATATAACGGAAGAACTTCAAATATCCAGAATTGTTACGCTTCAGAACCGAATGGTTCTTGATGTGGTTCTAGCCGATCGAGGGGGGGCATGTAGAATTATCGGAAGTAGTTGTTGTGTTTACGTGCCTGATAACTCGCCATCTGTATATGATGCCATTTCCAAACTCCACAAAATCGCTGCTGAAATACACCCGGACAATGGTACATGGACCCTTTCAGTGTGGTTCTGGTCAATGCTTAGTACTTGGGGCTGGAAGCTACTGATGATTTTATGTATCATAGTTGGGATACTTTTCTTTGTGTGTTTATGTATACAATGTGGCCCTGCCTTATGTTCTATGTGTCTATCAGCTTGTATTCCATCTAGACGAGCTCTTGCCCAAAAGGAATTGATGCTTCATAAAGAAGTAGCTCAAATAATGTCAATTGATATCGAAGATGAGTATCCCGACTACGTCCACTATGAGGTAGCTTCAGCTAAACGCTAAAAGGGTCGTCTGTCGTAATTTGACAATGGCCGGGTTAGCGCTTAGCTTTGCTACACGTTATTTCCCTTAACTTGGCCTTATTCGAAAACGCCATTTTGTATGCTATGGCGGCCATTTTAGGAAATGAGCGGCCTCGTGGTCAGCATGCCCTTTAGTCCTTTGTCCGTGCGGCTGACCACTCGAGTTTGCCCAGCAACAGGCTATTTTTAGTAACGGTCAAGCCTGTACATGCGCAGTTCCAACTGACCAGTCACCCCTCAGGAATGTTCCGCCAAACTGACCAGTGGAGTTGTAACCCCTCCTACGAATTTGGCCGTGCTCCAAAAATGACCATATATGTACCTAAACTCTGTAACCTTGTACCGCCTACCTTTTTATTACCTGTAAATTGTATAAAAGAAGGACTCACACCAACGTTCGGTGTGATACTTCTTGCATTGCCGAAGGGTGCTGTAGGAATGTACCACCACCCCATGGGGTCTTAATAAACTTGTCTTTTGTACTTTTCAGTTTCCGTGCCAACAGTTCTTTTGGTGTAAGTGGGCATTTCTGCGGAGCATGTAGGCCTTGGGAACCCAACACCACAGCACCCCTGAAATCTGCTTAGAAGTACATTTTGCACACTCACATGCCCCAAGGGCATGTGTGTGTGTAAAATGGAACTTTGAAAAATGCACTTTAGTGCATTTTTCAAAGTTTTTGCAAATTACCATGAAGGTCAACTTCATGGTAATTTGCTCCCCTTATTTGCGAATTCGCAAATTTTTAGACTTTGATGCATTGCATTTAAGGAATCTCAATTTGACATTCCTTAAATGCAATCGCAATTTAAGAAATCGCAATGTTGCGATTTCTTAAATTGCGAAAATTACAAAAATGTTAATGCATCCCAAAAATGGGAATTGCATTCGCAAACGGCGGAATTTTGCGATTCCCACCATTTGCAAATGCAATTTCCTTTGATGCATGTGCCCCTTAGAGTCTTGTCGTAGGTTTAATAACTCATTGTCACTTGCTTGAATGAAAACATGTTTTGCAAATAACTTAGTCAGTGTAGCCTTAAAAGCAGGATAGTTGTGCAAAAGGGGATCCTTAGTTTCAATTAATGAAATTGCCCAGTTAGTGGACAAAGTAAGAGATTACAAACACTACTTTAGCAATGTCATTGGCTAAAGCCTGAGGTTTACATAGGAAATGAAATTGGCATTGACTCCTAACGGATGCAAATGTAGTACTATCACCATGAAAGCGTTCAGGAGCTTCTAAGGGTACAGGACTGGGTATAGGGACAGATACATACATATTCTGATCAGTAGTTGTAAATGCCCCTCTCTGAAATGGTTTCCCAAACACAGGCTGGGTCAAGATTGGGCAACTATCCTTGTGTTTAGTATCCCTCCATTGCGTGAAATTTGCCCTATCTTGTTGCAACTATTCCCTAAGTGTTGCATTTTCTGCTTTTAACCTATTCAGATCTAGTTGCAACTGCAGCATTAACTCAGGCAGATTGTGAGCGTCGTTGAGGTCCCCTGATAAGGCACATGCTAGATCGTCTGTGAATATTTGGTCATGGTTGGTCATGGCGCCGCCCAAAAAGAATGTTAAGTGTTGTGGCTTAGCCTTCTGTCATAAGCCACCTACCTGGATACCAGGTGATTCCAATGGCGCTGCAATACTGGTTCCCGAATCCTCTCGAGACTTGCCCTCGGTCTACAGAAGGAGGCACTGCTCCGCTAGCAAATCCCAGGGAGAAGGGGTTTAGGATGGAAAGAGCGTGTGGAGTAAAAAAGATGCTGTGGCTCGTCTACTCAACCAGCACAGCAAAAGGCATTCACACCAGTCTGATTAATGGTACCACCAGATATGTCATCTATAAACAAGCAAATAATACATTTTTTGTCTAGTTTTAGCTATATCTTTTAAGGTATTACCTCGCAAAATCTTTTTATATCCCAACCAAACTTTAGTATTGTTGTTAGTTGTTTTTATAAAGTCCATAGAGGTTCTTTCATCAAAATTTCAAAACTCAAGAGAGTATGATTCCAGCATCAAACCCACACACTAATTTGGACAAGGTTAGCTTCACCCAAGTCCTTTCTGGCAGAGCCCGGTAAACAGAATGTACAAGTTGAATAAAAACACTGGTTACCTTGTCTGCAAGCACAATGTTGTAACTGAGCCCAGGCTGTAGCGGAATCAAGTCTGTTAATGTATTGTATTGTATTGTATTGTATTGTATATAGTTCTTCTATAGCGCAACTGCCACCCTACAGGTTTCCTGGCGCTTTTTGAGAGAACCTAATCAGATGGAGCCGGCCGATGGCAGGGCTGAATAGTGGGTACTAAAATCTCAGATTTTGGCAAATAGCCAGGTCTTTAGGCCTGTGTCTCTCCTTTTCTTCTTGTTTTTCCATGCAGGTGCGAAACTGATGTGGTACTCCTTCTGTGGTGAGGTAGAAGTGGAAGGAGCAAGGGAGCTGTCAAGACAGAGTGCTGGAAGCTAAGAAACAGGTAAGTGGCAGGTGAAGAGGCTAAGCGAAGGGGTGGGGGGTGGATGGTCTTTAAACAAGACTGCTTTAGAACGTTCATAAAGGTCACATTCTAATTGTTGTAACAAGGAACAGGTACAGATAATTGACGTGATGAAGCTGCCTTCTAGAAGGTGTTTTAGAATGTTCACAATGGTCGCATTCTAATGCTTATAGCAAGGAACAGGTGCAGAGGATTAATTTGACGAGGACTATCTTCCGGAAGGTTCCCATTGAGGTCATCTATGCCGGTTGCTTGATGCTTATTCTGGAGGATTTTCTGGATGTTTCTGTGGCCCATGAAACCTGACCTTGCTTATGCATGGCAAAAGATTTGTAAAAGCTATTAATCCTTTTCAAATAGACTGGGGAACATCAGCTGTAGCTAGCTATTACCAACATAATGAAATATAGTCAAAAGGTAGGGTACAAGACCTTTGTTCATTGATAAGTATTGGTAGGAATAATACGAGTCATGCTGACATACTGTGATAGTCAAGAGAGGTGAGCTGTGGCAGGAATCCTGGCAAAAACATTTCTCTTAATTAGCATCCATTTTGAAATGTTGGACATTAAACTGGACCATCTAAAAATGTAATTCTGCTGCTGTCAGCCCAAGTTACTTAATTATGAAATAGAACCTGTTCTTTTGACCAGGATAAAATCTGTCACAGGGAGGCTCATGAGTCTTTGACAACAGATTTGTCAAGCATGAATTGTAAAACCCCTTCCTCCAATATATCTAGTAAGGCCTCACAACAGGCAATTTCTATGAACTACAACAGAGCACAACCTTGCAAAATCGCTGCTTCAGGAAAGACGCAGAATAGTCCTCAATCTGCAGTGGATAATTCCAGTTCAGAGCTATTGAGACTACAAAATTACTTCGACCAATCTGACAATCTATTGACACCAGCCACTTCATTGAGGAAAAAGGAAATCGTTATAGTGGCGAATGTCCAGTTTCTGTTGCCAACTCTGAGTTGTTCACTTCTAATCTGCAAAGGAGACATTGTCACAATGACCGCCCTATGGTGTTGCAAGATCACTTGCCCACTCCCATTTTTAATTACATTTACATGACCCAGGTTCCAAAGTTGAAACCAGGCTCTTATTAGGACTCGAAAGGCCTGATTAATAAAGCAATCCACTTGCTGAGAGTTGAGCGGAAATGTCTCTCAGTGGTCAGATCGAACATTGTGCATGCCAAAAGGCATTCTTCCAGTATAATGACTCATGATTACATACAAGTTGTTTTTAAGTCACATTATTTGGTTGATAATCTTATTAATTTTGAATTTTGCACTTGTCATTTAAATGGGACTAAACCGCTGGGAATAAGAATGACGGTATCTCCACCACCCAGCGAGACCCGAAGAGACATTGTTGCTTACCCTACGAACCTGGAAGAAATTGACTGACTAATGTGTATTCCTAGAACAAGTTATAATACACTATCAAAATGTATAGTCAGCAAAATATCTTCAACTCCTAAAGTGCTGGCAACTGCTCATGTATTAGGGAGCAGTGATGATTCTGCTTTGACAGTTATTAACATTAGTAAATCCTCTGTTTATTGTGTTGTGGATGAAGTTATGGAGCCCCGGGACAGTGCTACAGAGGGTACAGCAGACCTATCTACTCTGATTGGGAGTTGTGAGCACACTGAAATGGTGCTGATACTACCACTTTTGTGTAAACCAGATATTATTCCGATAACTAACAGATGTGAGTGTGTTGTTCCCTTGTGAATTTAGGCCAAGATGTGACACTAGATGTCCCATTTGGAATTGGGCTTAGTGGGCAGACCTACCCTCTCTCCACCATTAGATTACTATCATGGAACATAGCCGTGTTGGGGTCTAAATTGGCTGACTCAGACTGGTTGACATACATAGCAAAAAGCAACATTTATCTATTACAAGAGACTAGGGCGACAGATAAGGTATTTACAGATGGGTTTACTTCCTAAAGCATTGATCCACAACCGGCAGAAAATTTCAGGAGAGCAGTAGGTGGTCTTATGATTTTAGGAGTGGATGTACTAGCAGATCCATATTGATGGATATTGATAGTATGGATCTAATGGGGATTACTGTGACTTTCCTGTCTGGATTTTGCCTAGCCATTTTTAATATTTACATCAGGAATACAAGTGGATCTGAAAAATCACTCACATTGTGGAGAAGTGTGGCTCTTGGACTCAATCTCCCCGGACCTGATAATTCTCGCCTCGGTGCTTAGTCTAATCATGGGTCCCACTCTGTGACTCTGGGCAATAGCTTGCTTAATCTCAACATCGGCCCCAGCAGCGCTTGGATGCCTGGCTTCACCTTGGGGGATGCCCAGGAGTGGACATCTCAAAGGAAAGCCAGGAAGGGTTCCAGAGCAGTATGAATACAGCGCTACGAGACCTCAGGGTAGAAGTGCTCTAAATAATACAAACACATTTACATTGTCCCTTCTGGAAGAAGCTATGGATACTTTACGACCTAATGCAAAGATTAGAGCAGGTGTTTTTAATACCTCTTTTGAACCCTCTGTTTACTTAAATGAGATAGCAAGAAAGATTTTTTTCTTCCAAACCTTTCACTAGAATTAGCATCTCTAACTATTAGCAGGGCCTTTAGATCATGCAATGGCCATACCCACTTCTGATCCCAATAAAGCAGCAACATTCAAATGAGGGGATTGTACCAGTGTTATCAATTACGCCCTTGATGATGAGAGATTATGGCCACTTCTGGATGATATGAAAGTGGCATCACAAATTGAAAGGGATCATAATTCATTAGAAGTCTTTTTGATTGGTGATTCCCTGAGGCAGGGCAATAATCCTTATACAATTATAGTACCAGCCCCTCATGTGACAAATAATCGCTGCTATGTTTTATGGCCGAATGTAATGTCCAATCAAAAATTAAATATGCAGATTTACAAACTTTTTGTAATATACCTTGAGACATATGCGGACAAAATTCCTATTTTAAGTATACATACTGCTTATTTGAAGCGCTACGTAAAGTTTTTATAAAGATATTCCTAATGAGATTTCTAATCCCGCTAAGCCTTAAAAATGGTTTGCCCAAGCATGTAAAGTAGCGAAGCTATCTGTAAGGTAGGCTGTAATTGAAGGAGGTCGCATTAAGCGAGCAAGAATTACCTATAAGACAACTTTGACCAAGGCAAAAAAGAATTAGGACAATAATTTCTGGCAAGATAGCTTTGATGCCAGTAAACTTAATGATACTAGACTATTTTGGCATCTTGTGGCCCAAACAAAGCCGGATAAGTCCAAGTCACATCACTATAATATTCCCCCGATAAATGGGTGGCGCATTTTTCTGCTCTTTATGCTCCAGGGTACTCACAGGATTTTAAATGTAGTGATAATACTTATGTTATTATAGCTTTGGACCCTACTACCCCTGTTATTTTCAGTTTGGAAGACACAACTAGAGTGATTGACTCACTGAAATCTGCTCAAGCCCCCGGCCCGGGTAAAATTCCAGGAGACTTGTACAAATCTGAACCCTTGATCTGGTCCATATATCCAAATGCATTGTCAAATGCTATAGCAGCCGGTGGTACGGTACCAGATTCCTGGCTTGGCGCCAAAATTATAGCAATATACAAAAATGGAGACGCAGGTTAACCATCAGATATAGGCCAATTAGCCTTATTGCTAATGCTCAAAAAAGTTTGCTCAGCAAATTTTAGAGAGAGTACTTGATTGGGAAAAACCAATTACATTTTGGCTCCCCTTCAGGCTGATTTTAGAGCAAAGGTTAGTACAACTGATCTGATTTTTAGATTCACTGTTTTATACTGAAAATATGCTTCATTACAGAATCAAAAACTTTGTGTGGCTTTTATTGACCTTAGAGAAGCGTTTGATCTTATTCCACGCCCAACCCTTTGGCAAGCCCTGATAAATCTGGGGTTCCCAGGCAATTTAGTGCATTAAATTAACAAATTGCATGTAAACAACTTTGGCCAAGTTCGCTGTGGCCCCAGTGGCGAGCTTACGGATCGTATCCCCGTCAAGAGAGGAGTTCGCCAGGGCTGTGTCCTAGCACCCACCTTATTCTCTTTGTACATTAACAATTTTGTGGAGGTTTTAGGGCACTGTAGAAATGATTCCTTGGCTCTGAACAATAGGAAGATACCAATTTGTCTTTTTGCAAACGACTCTCTTCTTGTATCTAAAACACCTATGGGTCTCCAAATTTCTATTAATTAAATTTAAAAGCTTACAGCCAACAGTTTTTATCTTGGTGTTTTAAATAAATATATAGTTTAAACTATTTTTGCATATTATTATTTGTTGCACCTTGCACAGCCACTGTATGAATTCATTATACTATCTTTTCTGCCTGGAGGAATGTTGCTCAAGTACATGAGGTGATTAACATATCCTTTTCAAGAGGTATTGATGAATCGTAATTGTAATCTAGTTGTGATGATTATTGATATCTTGTCTATATTGATTTTTTTAAATGAGTCTGATGTATATATTATGTTTAATGTATTGTATGTTAGTGTTTGGGCTATTGTATTTTGTTGTGTTTACTTTGATGGTTATCCATAACAGAGTAAAGTACTTTACTACTACTACTATTAGCGTCTGTCTCAAGAAGGCAATATGTTTGGCACAAAACCCTACCTATCATTTTTACTTAGCTTTGTGTTAAAACCATGGGTGATAGCAGGACAATGCCTACATATTACCAACAGGAGGTCCCTGGAGGCAAAATAACATAAATGACTATTAGTGTTAAATTACAGGCTTCTGTCCATTGCAAAAAACAGTTTTATGCTAAAAAGTAAATCGTCTATGACCATATTGCACCACTTGGCATCCCTTTATGAGATTTTGCACCAGCTAAAAATGTTGATAAATCTGTCCCATATTTTCTTGGAAGATTCAGACTCAACCACTGATGCTAAAACTTCATTATCCTTTTTTTCCTTTAAAATGGTACCTTTAACAAAGAAGGCTGCCTTGATAATGGTCCATTTTGCTAAATACCTTTTTTCTTAAGGGGACTGAGGCCCGCAGTTACATAAAAACATATTTAATAGATTTAAACACAGATGATGTCTACTTGTGTGTTTACCTGTGTAGTTTATCCCACCAAGTCACTGAGTTATGCTGCACAGATTAACAAAACAAGAAAGGTAAGAGACATGCTGAGGTGCAACAGCAATGCCCACAGTGTAGGGTTGGAGAAGTGAGAGCAGACCAGCAATCAAAATGCAGGAGTGTAGGGCCAGATGTACGACGTAGAAAATAGCGCCTCGAAAACTGCAAATCTTTTGCGACTCGCAATTTGCGATTTACACTGTTTTGCGATTCCCAATGGAGTCGCAAATTGCGAGGCTCATTAATATTAATGAGCCTCTCGCAGTTTGCGAGCCCATTGGGAATGCCAGCCCTACTGAAGATGGTGGCCTGCTGCGATCAGCAGACCACCATGTCTGGGATTGCTTTTTATCAAAGCAGCTATTTTTTTTAAATGCAGCCCATTATCCTTAAAGGAAAACGGGATGCATTAAAAAAAATGTTTCAATTAAACGTTTTTGTTTCATTTCTTAAGGGCAGGCAGTGGTCCCTGGGACAACTACTTGCCCTTAAATTTCCCCCTGCATTTACAAAGGGGAAGATGTCCCTTGTTGGAACCCCTTTCCTTTTGGGACCCCATTGGCACCCTCTTGAAGAGGGTGGTAATTTGCAAGTGTTTTCCAACCACAATTGCGGTCGCAAAACATTTTTACATGCGGTTGCACTCGCTATTAGGAAGGGAAAGCCCCTTCCTCATAGCGACTCGCATTCCAAAATAGTGAGTCGCAAATAAATTGTGACTCGCTATTTTGGAATGGTAAATACTCCTATTGGTTTTTGCATGCGCAAACGGGTTCACAAACCCATTTGCGCATGCAAAAACCGTCGTACATCTGGCCCTCAGTCTATGCCCCTCCTCAGACCTCTTGGGAAGACTGGTAGCCAAATGTATTGGCACAGAGCAGAACAGAAAAGGGTATGTACTGCCAGCACAACTCCAATACTTAATTTGAGCTGGCGGTTTCTGATGCTTGGCACCAGCACTTGATTGTTAACACGAATATATACCTTAACTATGCATGCTTTACATTGCATGCCACTACAATGCTGTCGTTACAACGACCACGTTGTTCCAACGTAAACCATTACATCGCAAGTCATTTCAACAACTTGCTGTAGGGGGCGCGCTGTATTTAGGAATAGTATAATTTACTATTCCTACTCCAGTTTGTGCAACAGCAGGGAAGGTGTTGGATTGTAAATCCAATACCTTTCTCCCCCTACAGTAAGTCATTGTAACGAATTGCGATGTAATGGTTTGCGTTGTAACAACGCGGTTGTACTGACATGCGATGTAAAGCATGTGATCTAAAGGCTGTTTCCCATTAACACCCGTGCTTGTGACACTCTGCCACAAGGTAGCGCTGTTGGGCTAATTTAGAGGCTGTCAGGCTAATTTAGAGAGGACTACATCAAAGTTAATTATTAATTCAATATACTTCAAAAATGACATTACCTGCTGCCCAAGCCATTCTTATAGCTACGGGACCTGAAATTGTCCAAATATTACAGGCAGGATACTTTTGTGCAGGAAGGGACACTGTCCTGCACAAAAACAATCCATAGAGATATGTTCCTCTTTTTTATTTGTGTTGCAGAATGCAGCACACATGTAAAGAGGAAGTAACTAGGAGAATGAAAGATATTTGGCCTCTGTTGGGTAGGCACACCATTTTGGTGCAAACCCAGGTTTACAAGTCTTTGTATATCTGAGTTTGTTTACAAATTCATGGGCAGATGCATGGAAACGCTGATGTTCCACCCATGTAATGCTTTCTTGCTTACACAATACAAAGTAATGCGAGGCAACGGGATGCACAGCGTTTCGTTACTTTGTATTTACTAATCCATGGAAAGTCACACAAAGAGGCATGGCATTGTTTAGTAAAGGCCAAAAAGGATTTTGTGCCGGCCCTGTGTCACAAAAGTGATACAATCCTGATAGCCTCCTACAGAACCGTGAGCTTCATTGGTTCTCCTGTAAATGCCAAAAATTATTTTGTGTCGGCCCTGTGCCACAAAAGTGATACACTCCTGATAGCCTCCTAAAGAACCGTGAGCTTCATTGGTCCTCCTCCCTTTCCTGCTAGTGTTTAGTAAGGTTGCTTGTGAGATTGCACAAACTCTTCAAAACGAATCCAAAACCATTAACCAGTTGCTGAGATATTTGGATTTAAATTCCATCTTCATGAGTGCCTTATTTTGAGCAGTGTTTCAGGAAATAAAACACAACAATCATTATGCAGAGTTGGGTAGATGCTACCCGTCCATCAAAACAGGGGGACGGTGGCAATGGGTGGCTGCTTGGAAAGAACCCTTTGATAAACCCAATTGGCAGTGTCTTTTTGCTTGTAGAAAACCTGTGTCAAAGTTTTTAGGCAATGCTTCCCATTCCCGGGAATAAGAACAAACTATTTGAGAAGAATTAGAGATAGGTTCCACTGCATCATCCCCGCGAAAAAGAAGTCAAGAATTCAGTATAATAGGATTACAGGAAAGTAATCAAGTTACCTTTAAGTATGCATGCCAAATTTAAAGCACATTTTCAGTTCATTTTTATGTAGTGGGCAGATGTGGGATACTGTCAAGACACACTTGTACTGTTAGAACATTTATAAGATGTACATGGCGTAATATTTGGTGGCGAGTAAAAACCACCAGCCCAAGCAGCTTAACTATCTTCATTTCTACTCTTGATACGTCCCACATGGTCTCCAGCTTTACCCACACTTATCAGTAGAAGCTAGCACAGTAATAATTTCACCATGAAACATAGGCACTCAAGGATACAGAGGGGAGGAACCAGAGGGATCAGAGCATTGGGATATGCACGCTTCAAATCAAAATGCACATAACAAAAAGCAAAACCTAAAAAATCAAGACATTACCCGAAGTGGAAATTTTCCAGGTGATGCGTAAAGTATAGGTGTCCTGTGCATATGTCCAGGATAAAGTGGTGATAATACAAAAATGTTAAGTAAGCCCTCACACATCGAACCAGGTGTCATGCTTCACAACAAATTCTCTAATTCACTAAATGTGGGAATGCTTATCGAGGTAACATTTTTGGGTGTTTCTAATTTTGAGGGTACTCCACACCCACAAATGTTGGTAGCAGAGGATGGTTGTAAGTTAAAGATCACCTCCTTTCTTCTTTTAAAGTACCCTTCTTGCCCAGTCTTTAGTCTTAGTGGGTTTACCAGAGTGAATTTTCCTGGTGGGAACCTGGCTTGCAGCGCTATTCCTGAACAATTTGGATTTTAAGTATGAAGAGGGCTGAATGATTTTGGAGACTGGGAGAGCTTTATGGTGTTTAAGGTGTTTATGTCTTGTTATGAGTGATGGATTGCTATGCTGTACATGAGGCGTATGGTTTTGTGATGATGATTTGTGGATCGATGGGTGGTTTGTTGACTTGTTTTGATGTACTATTATTATTTGTGATTTGGTTTGAAAATATTTTTGCCTCTTATTATTGGTTGGTTTGGTTATCGGATTTGTTGAAATCCAAGATCCTGCCATATTATGGTTTCACTTGTCTGTACAAAGGTAGTGTGTTTTGCAAGGTGCTGCATTCATACAGATAGGGTTTCATTCCTAGCAATTTGTGTGTCTAATCTAGATTGGCGTCTTTCTCTCCTAAATGCACTGGAGTAAATACATTAAGCAAAAGTAGACTGCCACTGGACAGTGAGCTGCTTAGTGTGTATTGGGTTTAACAAGTGTCGCAAAGGTTCTGGTCTTGTTTCTGTTGTTTGCGAGATTCATCCTATTGTAGCCTACTGTCTTTAATCCTATTTAGGCTGAGCAGTCACGGTTTATTTTGGTTTAGTTAGTATGAGTTCATTGATCAAACCCTCTAGAATTACTATGCAGACTCACTGGCCAAGTCTAATTGTCCCAGATGCGGTCTTTGACAACGCTGCCAGGGTGGACAGGGTCCTGAGCCAAAAGAATATTGAAAAGCAGGAGGAGCGCGAGGTTAGTGGCCGGGAGAGGGGCAGAGATGTTCTGGAATAGGCGAAGAGTCATAAAATGAACCAATATCCTTCAAAAATATTTATTCTCAGACGTCCCAAGATCGGAACAATTATGTCAGTAAAACCGCGGAAGTTTACAGATCATGTATTCGACATTGCATATTTACAGCCAGGATGCACACAACAACCTAGATAGCAAAAATAGACACTACAAATGTAAATAATATAAAATTCTATGTTGATCTACGCCAGGAAGTTGGAGGGTCACTTTAATTTTGTTTGCGGTTTTATATAACGCAAGTTCGACCAGAAGGCACTGGATGGCTTTACAGGAACACAGGTTACATTACACCAAGACACATCCATTTATGTTATATTCACAGAGAGAATAAGTGGTTTGCCAAGAATCCCAGGATGTTGAGCCAACGCGAGACTGGACCTAGTTCCACCAGCTCCAAAGTTATGCCACATTCCCCCCCCTCTCATTTTAAACCCTGACATTGTAGTGATTTCTGTAAGCTTTTGGAGACGATTTAGTAAAAGTAGTTAATACATGTATATTTAGTATCACATATATATATTTTTGGGCAGTTTTTGTGAGCCTGAATGTAAATCATGTTGACGGATTATCCTTTATATACACACTCCAGGAAGGATTAATAGACGTTTAAGGACCTGGAATGTGATTTAAGATTTCGATTTTTTTTTCATCTGGGCAAGGGGAAATCTGTCCTAAGGCTGATACTAAATTAAAAGAGCACTCCATATAGTCAAACCAATAGCAGAGGGAGACGTAGTAGGCACAATATACATAAGGGGTGGGTGTGCACTGGAAATAATCCCTGTTTTACAATGAGGAGGCAACCTTGGGCTCAACTGAGTCTGAACTCGTCTTTTCCTACCTGACAGCAAATCTGCTATTTCCTTTCTGCCAGCTTTTCAGTTTTGAGCAGCGGCAGGGATGGAGACGCGCGTGGAGAGCTCCAGCTGTTCTCCCGCTCATTGAGATCACTAAGAACTAAAATTATGGTGGCGTAGAAGAGCCGAGACCCAACTAGGATGCAGGCGGTGATGGAGCCTAGGACGGCAGGATCATGGGTGAACATGTTTAAAAAGTCCCTACAAACTGTGGCCATTAAAGCGCTCGTATCTCCTGCGGATGCTGGTGAAGGTGTGGTGGGCTTAAGCCCCCAGGGGAGAGAGAATTTGATCAGAATGGAGAATGCAGATAGGGTTCTCCCAATCACAGCATTGCCCCATTGGGGCTAGTGTCTAACTTAGTTGGGATATCGACTCGGCGGATATGTTTTTTATCGGGCCATTCCAATTGGTCAGGTGATGAGAGAGATAGTGTATTGAGTAATGTAAGCAGCCAAGATTAAAATCAGGGAGATGTGGACGCAGTCAGGAGGAAGAAGGCAATCCAACGGAGAAGCCTAAGATGGAATCAAAGAAACTTCTCTGGGACTATTCTGCCTCACTGTCCTTAGAAGGAGGTCAGGGAGGCATGGGTTCGGTGACGCAGCATTCAGAAGCAGTTTCTCTGGAGGATATATACCAAAATATAATGATACATAGGGAAGAGACCCACATTGAGTCATAGAACTCAATCAGCTTATCGGAACATGCTGGGGCTATCCGATGGGTTGCTAAAACATGTACAGATTTGAAACAAGAATGGTGGAAGTTGAAGAAAGGTTGTGACTCTGGAGAGTGGGGCATCGATTCAGAAAAAGGCAACTGAGTCTCTGAAAGCCCAAATGCCACTAACCCTATGGAAATTGGAGGATTTTGAGAATAGGTTAAGATAAAATAACCTTAGGGTCTTGGGTATTCCAGAGGGGCAAGAGGGTGATGATTCCCGTAAATATATGGTTGGTCTTTTTTGGGGAGCTTTTCCAGAGCTGGCAAGCTTGGATTGGGATCAGGAGGTGCAACGGGCCCTTAGGTTTCCCTTTACACAGAATGCATGATCGTCTCAGGAAGGGGCTAAACCTAGAGTGATATTAATTTATTTGGGAAATATTTTATTGCGTCAGGCAATCTCAGATCTGGCTCACCCAGATCAGAAATACACACATTCTTTTTATCAATGGTGCTCAGGAATCAACATTTCTATCACATACTATTGAATTGAATTTACAAGTTATGCCAGTTATACAAGTTATACTGTTGTCCACATTAGCGTTCTCAAATAGACAGATACACAGGTGCTTTGCTCAGAGGCGCCACTCTTGCCCTCCTCATCATCACCTACCCACTATATGCCCCGGTATGCTCGCCAGGGCCCCCAGACTTTTCCCCATTTCTTCTGGCACCCTCTGCTTAGGTAGATCTATGTTTTGCTTGCTGACACTAGTCAAGATCAGAGATCCAGTCTGCCACTCTAGGGGGGCAATTGGCCCCCAATGTTTGGCTATGTTGCATTTGGCGATCAGTGCCGCCAGCGTCAGCCATGGTTTCGTGAATGAGGGCAATGTCTCTTCGCTCGATATCATCAACAGGAAGCATTTTGGGTCATATGGGACCCTCATCCCCAGCACCTCTGCCATTATTTTCCCAAAACCTAGCCAATATGTTTGTAGCACTGGGCAGCCCACAAGTAAAAAAAAAAAGGATCCCTCCTGTCCGCATTTTCAGTGACATTGAGCATTTTCGGTGTGTCCTATACGATGTAGTGTGGTTCGGTGGTAGTATACCCTGTGTAGGATCTTTAGTTGAATCAGTTTGCACCTGGCATGAATTGCTACCTCCCTCAGTTCCTGTTTAGCTTCTGTCCAGTCTTCATCGTCTACTTCCCTAGGTCCTTTTCGCAGTGGAGTCTCAATGCCCCTAAAGGTTCAGGTGGGTCGTTAAGGATTTTCTTGTATAGACTTGAAATAGCTCTGTCTATCAGAGGGTCTGTCAGTAGTCGGTATTGTAGTGAGGTTGCTTCCCATAAGGTTGTCCCTTCGTGTATGTGGATCTTAATGACGTGTCCCAGCTGGAGATATTTAAGTCATTCACCCGGACCCAGTTCGTATTCTTGTTGCTGAACTGTAAACGTGATATAAGCTTGACCTCTCCATACATCCCCCAGTCTGTCTCTGTCTAGCAGCTTCCATTTACTGAAACTGCGTAGTCTCCCCACTGTGGAGTTTTTTGCTATCCCAGAGTTCAGTCATCTCTGTCAGCTTCCCCTCCCAACCCATGTGTTTAATAGCTGCATGCCATGCACTTACTACCGTTTGTGTATCTGTTGGGAGATCTTATTCCCTCCCTTGTTGAAGAGGAGGAATGGGTACCCTCTAGGCCCCATGGCCACTTTATCTACCCTATAGGCCGGTTCCGTCCTATCGCTAAACCCTCAGTCGTTAATGCACACTAGTTGTGAAGCTCTGTTGTACATTTTAATGTCTGGCACTGCTAGTCCCCCCTTACGTAAGGCAATGTGTGGGGTGTCTCCACTCCGAAGTAGAGCTCTCAACATGGCCTCGAGCTATTGAAAAAATGAATCTGGAAGCTTGTGAGGGGTATTTTGTATGACATCTAACAATCTGGGGAGTGTTATCATCTTAAATAGGGCCGCACAGCCCATTAATGTGAGGGGTAGCGCTTTCAAGCGTTCAGCATCAGCACCGAACCTGTTCAGCTGCCTTTCGGCGCTCCTTTGGAAAAATTCTTGTGGGTTTCTAGTTATGTTCATCCCTAAGTATTTGAAGCCATCGATCTCGACTGGTACCATACATTGTGTTGTGAGTTCCGGGGTGCCTCCTACCAGAGGGAAAAGTCATTATTTGTCCCAATTTATCCGATACCCCGAAAAGTCCCCATAAATACAGAAATTTTGAAGTATTCTGTCTAGGGTGTGCTTTGGTTTTCTGACATAGAGCAGAATTTTGTCTGCATATAGGGATATGTGTTATTCCCATTCCTCCCCTATTGGTATGCCCCAAATCAGTGGGTCCTGCCATACCCATGCTGCAAGGGGTTATAGGGTCAGGGCAAAAAAAAAGGGAGACAGAGGGCAACCCTGTTTGGTTCCCTTTTGTAGAGCAGATACATGTGAGATTGCTGTATTGACTCTCACCCTTGCAAGGGGATGCCAATATAGGAGTCTTACCCATCCAATAAACTTGGGTCCAAAGCGCAGATGGTCGCGCACAGCAAATAGGTAGTTCCATTCTACACTGCCAAAGGCCATATTGGCGTCTTGGAATAAGAGGGCCTTCGAGTCTGACTCGGTTATGGATACTATATGTAGGACCCAAAACAGTTGGCAAAGGTTAAGCATTGTGCCTCTGTGGGGCATAAATCTTATTAATCTGGGTGTATGAGTTAGGAGATAACTGCTGCTAAGCATGTGGAGAGGGCCGTGGCCAGCACTTTTGCCTTAAAGTTTATTAAGGAGATTGGTCGATATGACCCACATTTTTCAGGGGATTTGCCCTCTTTGGGGATTACTATGATTGCTACCACTCTCTGGTCAGGAGGGAGGTCTCCTCCTTCTTTAGCCTCTATGTACATTGTAAGTAGGTGTTCTGCCATCTTATCGAGCATTGGCTGAACTAGTTCGACCGGCAGACCATTCGGTCCCACCGCCTTCCCAGATAGTAATGCAAGTGTTGCGGCTTTAAGTTCCTCCACAGAGAAATCGCTTTCCAACATTTCTCTATCTGCCTCAGATAATGTCAGCATTCGTATGTCTCTAAGAAACTCCTTACATTCTTCTCAGTCTTTGCTGATGAGGAGGAATAGAGCGACTCATAGTATTTAGTGAAGGCTTCTGCAGTCTTGTGTTTGTGACCTACTTCATCTATTATTCTGGTGACCTACTTATTTACGCTTCTTTTCTTGTCTAACCATGCTTGGAGTTTGTTTACCTTGTCCCTTATATGATACAGTCTATGCTGTGTGGCCCGCGCTAAAGTTCTGGCATGGTCTTTCCATAAGTCCCTCAATTATTTTTGTCGTATCTGCAGTCTATGACTCGCGTCTGAGTCG
Source organism: Lissotriton vulgaris (assembly GCF_964263255.1). Lineage (NCBI taxonomy): Eukaryota > Metazoa > Chordata > Amphibia > Caudata > Salamandridae > Lissotriton > Lissotriton vulgaris. The sequence continues at coordinate 676,262,261 of NC_141700.1, read as the reverse complement.
TCCGTCCCTCCCTCCCTCCACCACGTGTGCTTCCAAAGTTGACTCCTCAGTCTTCAGGGCAAGACATTTAAGCTTGTTTTCCTTTTTTTCCACTCCTATATGTGCTTGTGCCTGGTTTCTAATCACTGTTTTGAACGCATCCTAGAGCATTGCCTTCGAGTCAACAGATCCCACATTTTCTTCAAAGAGTTGCTCCACCCTTTTCCTAATATCCGCTTTGAACTTCTGGTCTTTAAGAAACCATGGATCTATTTTGGGGGGAAGGGTGTAATCTCTCCGGGGGCCCTTAAGAATCATCTCAACAGGGGAGTGATCTGACACCCCTCATGCTATGTGTGTTGCCTTGCAAAAGTCCCCCAGATTGCGGGCCTGGGCAAGAATATAGTCGAGTCTGGAAAGGCTCCCATGCTTCGATATGTGTGTACTGTCGAGTACCGGGCTGATGATGCCTCCATATATCACTAAGCCACATGGATCGGAGAAACTCACCCAGAGGGACGGTCTTCTCTTTGTAACCGCAACCCTCAGGGTGTCCAGCTCCACTGAGACGTCGTTCATGTCTCCCCCAATTATTATTCTACCCTCAGGAAGGTCCAACAGCAAGTGACCCAGTGAAGCTTGTGATGCCACATGTAGGTCCGAGCATAGGTTCAAGATCTATCCCTCCACTTACTGCCACATACCTCCCCAATGGGTCAGACCACTGCATAGTGCGAATATATGGAAATGCCACTCTGCACAGTATTCCGACTCCCTTGGACTCTGAGGTGTAGTCTACGTGTGCAAGTAAAGTGTATCCGTATCTATTCAATGCTTTACACTGGTCACCAAGGAGATTGGTCTCCTGAAGCAGGACTTCGTTGGGTGCATGCTTTTAAATGAATTGGAGCATCATTGTTCGTTCCAGTCTGCTGTTTAGGCCATTTACATTCCAGGACCACATTTTTATCGACCATTGTGAGATTTCAGAGGACTCCATGGGTGAAGTCGTTTTGCCCTCCCCCCTTCCTCCCTGCCCCAAGACGGCTCGTATGTAAGGTGGACTTTTAGCCTGAATAGTATTGTAACTTCTCTGCACCCTCCCCTGAGCACTAATCTGAACTATATAAACTCTACCATTGCTAATTCCTATCCTAAAACTATTTCCCTCCTCCCTCCACCCTGCTACCCTGCCAGTTAGGTTGCACATTCCCAACTCGTCAACCCGTAGAGTGCCTGTCGCCCAATAACTAAACTATATCAGCTCACAGTAAGGGGGTGACTCAGCTGCAAACGCATAGCACTGATTCTGTGCTGTATATATAATCCTTTTGCAATTCCTAATGTTCAGAATCTCTCATCATCAAATTATGTGTGCTTCCATTCCCTTCCGTGTGGGTCAACCCTAATGGGAAAGGCCCGTTGTTAGCCCCTACTTTGGTTCATCTTAGGCTATGTCTCCCCAGGCATTCAGCTTGCTGCATAGCCTGTGGCGTTCAGGCTCCTCTCCCCAATGCCACCCACCTGTAGGTTTATTCGTTCTCTGGGGGATATTCTCAAGAACGTGTGATAACTACTGCAAAAGTAGCCTAATGCAACTCTTCACATCACAGTCTATCATGGGAAAATAACACCATGTTAACGTGGTATTCACAACACGACGGCGCCATGCTATAGTCCCACCACAACGCGACAAATGAAGATGTTAAAATCAACGCGACGTCGCAAAAATGCGAAACACAAACGCAAAAAAAGCGGCAGTGACGCAAATCGCGATACAAAAATCAGCAAAAACCAGCCACAGGCCTGCAATCCCCATGCGACATGCGGGAAAATGCACTATAAAAGTTAGGGGAAAAACACATACAAAAGTCAAACAGCGAAGCACAATGGAAGCAGCCAGGACAGGTGCAGAGGACGACCAACACCCCACAAGCCCCCCAACCAACACCCCACAAGCCCCCCGGAGGACCAGCCTGGAACCTCGGGGTCAGGGAAGGACAAGGAGAAGAAGAGTAGGAAGAAAAGGTTCAGTCCGCAGGAAAACAGGATCCTGATAACGGAGGTGATTGAACACCATCAACTACTGTTCCTCCACTGTGTCACTGGCAACTAAAAATGGAATATCGAGGACAATTGTGGACAAGGTGATTGCAGTTGGAGTGCTGAAGAGGACAATGGAAGACGTCAAGAGGCACTGGAATGATGTCAAGCGCAAAACCAAGCAGAAATTCACAAACAACCGCAAGGCAGCAATGCAGACTGGAGGTGGGAGTCCATCGCCACAGGAGGAGCAGGTGGAGCTGGAAAAGATGGAGGAAGTGGTATCCATAGTCATCAGTGGGGGATGGTTGCAGGAGTTTGGGGACTGGACGCTGCTCAACAGGACCGGACACAACAGCACCAGGGTGAGTAACGACCAGGGACTGGGGTGACGGGGAGATGGGCACAATGGCACACATGCACAAGTAAGCATAGCATATCTGCGGACAAACAATGCCCCAGGCCCACAACTCCTACCAAGAGATCAATGCATCCAAGTATGCAACATCTCAGCACTGGATAAGCACAGAAGTCAGAGGCACACCGCATGTAAGGGATAAGGGCCAGTCAAATCAGAGCTGCATGGGCGACTCCCTATATATGCGGCACCCACAAATCACATGCAGAGCACATCAACATTGACAACGATGTGGCACAATCCGCAACATGTTCACAACAGAACCGAGGACAAAACTGGTGCCGCTTGTGTGCAGAAACAGGCCAATCACATGTGGCATAGCAGAGAAATGTGAGTTTACAATGTACAAGAACAAACACACATCCGTGATGTTGTCGGAAATGTCCACTGTCCCACATCATATAGGCAGCTCCCCACAAACAGTCACAATGCACACTGTCATGCAGTCTGAATGTAAACATGTACAATGCGACAACATACATGTGAACACAATGTTAAACTGCATCTCCCCTTCACATTGCAGAGGGAAATTCAACACCTCTTGCAGAGCAGTTCCAACCTCTCTTCTCTGATGACGAACAGCAACATGACGCCCTTGATTCCGACGCCCTCCAACAGCTTGTGGACAGCCTCCGCAGCCCACTTCCAGGTGCAGGGCAGCCCGGCTGCTACAAGGAGAAACCAACTGCTGCACAGACCACAGAGCATGCAGCACCCACCACCATGGCTGCCTCCCAGGACACCCACGACAAACTCAAGGCCTTCCAACGCAGTGTGTTGGAGTGCCAGGAGATCTTTGGACTGGGTAAGAGTGGTCTGTTTAACTCAGACACTCTGTTCATCACCACCCCCTTTTTGTAATTCGTTTTTGGCCACTATAGGTGTGGCAGGGTATACTCAGACATGAGTCCCTTTCTCACTGCTCCATCAGGATTCAAGCAAGCCGGGCCGAAGAAGGCTGAAATGCCAGAAACCGGTCCCTGGTAGCTTGTCTCCTTTCTGGTGAAGAATTGGCTTGGTAGTTTAGTCTGCCCTGTTCCCATGATGCACTGGGCCAGGGACAGACTGATTTGCATATAGCCAGGTTCTGAGCTGGGATGGGGCAGTGAGATAAATAACGGTGATGGATCAAGCCCTGATCTTTGGACTGGGTAAGAGTGGTCTGTTTAACTCAGACACTCTGTTCATCACCACCCCCTTTTTGTAAATCGGAGTGCCAGGAGAAGCTGGCTGAACAGGTGCAGGTGGGGTTTGACCGTATGGCAGACAAACTAGATGCCATACTAGGGGTGTCTAAGTACCATCAGGTAACACTCACAGTCCCTAATGGACACCCTCAGTCCGCTCCATGCTCTCCAACGAACCATGGCTGACATCGTCAGAGTCCTGACTCTGCGACAAGAATGACTGTCTAGTCAGAGTGGCTCCAGCATGCTCGCCCGGGAGTTGGGACTAATGCGGATGCTCATGGAGAACATGGACTGGACGCAGGCGGAAAGATCGGCTGCCACAGCTGCACAGGAGCGAGAGGTAGCTGGGTCCCTCAATGCCATAAAGACCATCCTCATGGCATTTCTGCCACAAGGCCTGGCACTGATGCATGCTACTGCTACCACTCCATCCACATCCCCGGCCCCTGATGTGTCAGTGCCACACAGTGCAGTGGACATTCCATCTCCGGCCCCTGAGGTGTCACAGCCACACAGTGCTGGAGACAGAACACCACCACCCACATGTGAGGCACGTGAAACAGCAGAGGACGAAGATGTGGATGAATCTGCCCTTGTGGTCAGAAGGAAGCGGTAGCATCCATCTCCCCCATATGGCCTGTTTCTGCTTGGTTCTGTCCTCTGCATCCATACCTTCCACTGTCCCCCGATGCACTCTGCGACACTCACCTTGAACCTCGACATGGACTGCCATATTCTGTATGGTCACCAATTACACAGCTATCAGACCGTGGACTGTACTCTTCCTCTTCTGACGTACATGTCATTCCCTGAAAGACTCTGGCTTTCCAGCCACGGGCTAACAATGTAAAGTGTGGTTTGCAGGCCCCTGTAGTGCTCCAGCTGCAACACTCCACTGAATGTACATTAAACATTCATTTTCATACCGATGTGTAATGTCTTTGATCTTGCAAATGTGGAGGTATGGAGGACCTGGCCTGGCAGTTCGGTCTGGACTGTTCCCATGGGCAACAGGGTCAAGACTGATTTGCATATGGTTGGGTCCAAACTGGGGTGACGTAGTGGGCAAAAGAACAATGGATTTAATCCAGATCTTTTGACTGGGGGAAAATGTTTGCATTGTCAGCATTCCGTCTATCATTTGTTTGCTGTAACACGACACTAGAGTGGAGACACACGCACAAGTTACTTCCTTGTCCAGCCCAGAATGGGACCAGGCCAAGAGCCCGGGGGTCATTGTTCACACCCTTACGCTGGACTGGCATACGCCAGGCCAGCCCACTCCACTTATGCTCACTGGGGGGGGGGGACAACTCTACATGTCCCAGGTCTTCCCTGTAGGCATCTGCTCCTCATAGGTCTAGTTGTCAGCATGCCACAGCCACTCCTTCACAGCTGGTTTACACTACACCCATCCAGCACAGCCATCACAGGACATGTGACCCTGCCAATAAAAAAGGGCCTGGCGCATGTCCTGGACGCCATTTCCAATCTGCAACTGGGTGTCTCCGTGTGGTCATCATTTCTGCCTGAGGGCCTAGGGCCCGGGCACAGCACATTGCCCGGTGCCGGGGGTGACATGATGGCGTCCGCACCACGGGACTCAATTATAAAGGTTTCATGTCTTGCAGGGCACAGACTTGGTGGCACCGGATACACTGCGGCAGGCACAGGCACACCGCCAAGGGACAGTGTCTTTCGGTGCACTGAGGTAGGGGCACCTTAAGTACTGAGCTGGTGTGCAACCTGCGATGATGCACCATCCAGGGGGTCCGGAATGGTGGCATTATTGTGAGCTCTACTGGACCGCAGTGTAGGCCTTAGCCAGCGGGCAATGCGGGCCTACCACCATGTGGCGTCGCCTCGCGGTTCACAGAGTTAGTGACACCTCGAGTGCTGAGCGGGTGTGCAGCCTGCGATGAGGCCGGGTGCACGGATATGTTCTCTGCCATAGCAAAATCAAGACACAGAATCAAATGTAAGACCTGGTGGCCAGCGGTGTGGGGCTGCATGATGTGGAGGATGCCATGGTTGCGCACCCCCGGCTTGGGGCTCCCACAGGCACGTGGTGGGCCCTCTTGGAGACACGCCGGTGGCGGAAGGTGACCAGTGAGGCTTGGTTGTGCTGGGGTGGACAATCTCTGCTGGGCGGTGGGAGGGGCTGGGGTGCATTGGCCTGTGTGAGCAGGGGCGGGCAAGCGCTGATGGTGAGTGTTACTGTATGGACTCTGCCATTCATGTCTCTGACAACTGTTTCAGATGTGGGACCTGGGGGACTGCAGTGTGTACCGGTGGCTACAGGTGAGCAGTGTGGCCTGGGTCTGCAGTGCCAGCACTCTCTCTTCCTTTTTCTCTCTCTCTCTCTCTCTTGCCCTCTTTCTCTCTCCCTCTCTTTCTCTCTCCCTCCCTCTCTTTCTCTCTCCCTCTCTTTCGCTCTCTCTCTCTGTACTTTGATGGGCGCATGACGCACCTTCTTATCTATTTTTCTGTCTTGCAGGCTGTGACTTACAGAATGCCCAGAGAAGACCCGACGTTCCTCTTCAAGATTGTTGTTTTTTTGTAGAATCTGTAATAAACGTTTTATTTGGATTATGTGATATGAATGCATGGTATCCCTTTTTCTGGCCACACCTGTATGTTGGGTGTTGGGATTGTGTGACTTCAGGCGATTTGTTTGCTTCATGGTTTTGTGGTGTTGAAGTGCATTCTCTTTGTTCTAAGGGAGGTGGGGTGGGTGGTGGGTGCTGTGGACCTATTAGGGCTCCGGCCTGCATGTTTAGTTGCTCGGGGGCATCTATTGTTCTTCATGTGTGGCTCTGGATTGTGCTCCCTCGGCTGCTGCCGGTTGTCGTCCAACTTTACACCATGTCAGAACAGGTGTTAGTTTCCTGCTGCGAACGTGCCTTATCGCCTGTTTTGTCATCTTATCGTCGAATTGGCTGGTCGTTGAGAATGTTGTGGAGTGGTGTTGTTGCTGGTTTTTGCTCGGGAACGCCTACTCTGCATCTCATTAGCGATAGTTGCCGGGGTCATCCATGGCGATGTTTTTTGAGGATGCTATCGCCGGAAAACTGGTGATGTGGGCAGTTTGCACGAGCTTGTGAATGGGGCGGTAAAGTTATCATGAGTTTTGCTGCAATAAAGTGCCGACAACTCTGCGATACATCCTTGAGAATATGTCCCTCTATTCTTTTGTCCTTTGTCTGGGTCTTTTCAGCCCTGCTTTGTTCTCCTTCTCTGTTTCAACTTCCCGAATGTCGCCCCTCCAGCCACTCCCATACTTCATCTCGAGCGATAAAGTGCCAAGTCTTACCGTCTACCATGATGCTGAGTTTGGCTGGAAAGAGCATCATATACTTAACTCAACTCTCTAAGAGTTCCATCTTTACCGCTTTAAAGGTCATGCGCTGTCGCTACACCTGTAGAGTGAAGTCAGGAAAAAACCCAATTTGATTGTTTTCGAACTGGATCTCTCCTGTGGTTCTGGCTGTTTGAAGAATAGCATCACGATCCAGATAGTTAAAGATTTTAGCAATTATTGTCCTGGAGGAGGGGCTCCTGGTTTGGGTGGTACGATCAGGCTTGATGTGCCCTTTCAACAGAGTAGAACTTGGACATTCTCTTCGGCCGTAGTTTATTCACTATGAAATCTTCTGTGAAGAGCTCTGCGCTGGGGGACTCCACCCCCTCCAGGACCCCCACTACTCTGATATCGTTCCTTCAGGCTATGCCCTCCTGGTCTTCGAGCTTGGCCGCTATCATTCTGTTTTTTTGGATTTGGCGTCTGCACCTGTGCCTCCAGCAGCTTAGTCGCTGATTGAAGTTGGGTGATCTGCGTTTCAGCTGTCGTGACTTTCTCCCTAAGTTTTGATAGGTCGGTTCTAATAAAATCAACTTCAACAGTCACTGTGTCTATTTCTGGTTCTAGAGTGCCTTTCAGGTCTCTTATATTTATTTATTTATTTATAAAGCGGCCATTATGGCACTCGGGGATGGCTCTGCTACTCCTTTACCTCCCTTTGCTTGCGAGGGTTTCAGGGGTGAGCAGTTGTCCATTTTATCCGTCTGTATCACACTCTGTCCTTTAGGTTTCACCATTGCGCTCTTGGAGGTACAGAATATGCTGATGTCGGCCTCTTCAGTTTAGAGGATTGCAGCCGAGCACCATGGTTACTGGGGTGCTCTCTTCGTATGTGAGAGGGGCTGGGGGGCTCTCCTCCTTTATGTACTCTAGCTCCCACCGGGGTCTCCACTCTCTGGAACCCTTTGCTTGTTCGGCACCACCGAGGCCCCGCACCTACCTCTAGTTTGCTCGCTGGGTCATCTGTTGTAAGTTTCCCTACCTAGCTCACCTATGCACCTCACTCTTCAGTAGTCTATTCCTGCTTGGGGGACAGGGCGTCTCGTTATTCGCTCATTGTCCCTTTGGTATTGTCATAGTCCTTCAGACCCATTGTTGTTGGAGCCCTGCTCCTCCCACTGTTTTGTTCGCTAGGTCACCTTTTGTGTGGTTCTCCTCCTGCCTCCCAAGTTCTCCTCACTCGTCAGTAGGCCTCAGGCTATTAGTCCCATCCCACTGGAGAGACAGGACGACTAGTAGTTTGCTCCCAGTTGATTCAGAACTGTTATATTCCTCCAGACCAGGGGGGCGGGGAAGGAAGGAAAGGCCCCGGTCCCAAGTCCTCGACCCCCGGTCAATGCACTCGGATTTCACTGCTGCGGACGGGCATGCTCTTCTCATCCAACTGATCAGAGCCCACCGCCAATTCCAATCACTTCTTATGTGCGAGCCTCCGCGGCTTCGCTAGTGGTGCCCACTTACCCGCACTCAGCGGATTCCAGCCAGCCACCAGTCTCCATGTCGCTCTACCCAGTTTATTTGCTTTCACTGCTCCACAGTTCTTGGCCTCCACAGTGGGAAAGCCCTACACAGCAGCTGGGCCCTGCAGTTGCCACCTCCTCCTCTGGGCATACGCGGGCTCATCACAAACGCAGCCCACCCGAGCCCGCGGAGTCCTGGGTTCTCACAGTGCTTGTTCTATCTGTTCTTCTACCCCTCCACCAAAAACAACCAGGAGCGTTTGCCAGCTCACATCTCATGGACGAGGGGGGGTGTCGGTACTGGCTCGCCCTTGCTCTCAGCGGGCTCCACTGAAAGCTAAAGACTCGCCTCCATCGCCTCCATGGCACCCAAGGCAGGTGATGTCTGGTGGCTAAGCTATGGCCTTGGGCCCGCGGGAACGCCAGCTTGCGTTGAAGGGCTCGGCCTCATGGCCCTCAGCTTCACTCAGCCACCTCACCTTATGCACCAGCCAGCTTCAATTGTCCTTCTGTTTGTGGGGTTTTTGTCAGATGTCAAATGTCAGATGCTTTTGTATAGCGCACTTATCACCAAGAAGGTCTCAAGGCGCTTTGCAGGAGGAGGCATTGACCAATTAGCGTGGAAGCATATTGCGGGAGATTTTATTTTGGAAAGAGCCACGTCTTTAAACCCCTTCGAAACTCCAAATGGTTGGAGAGTGACAGGAGACAAATGGGTAACTTATTCCAGAGTTGGGGGGCCAAGTATGAAAAAGACCGACATCCATTCCTGGACGTCCGGACTCTAGGCAGGAACAGCAGGAATTTTGAGCTGGAGCGAAGGGCTCTAGATGGGGTGTACCAAGTCAATTTGTTTTTTAAGTAGGAGGGGCCGGTGCCGTGAAGGAGTTTGTGTGTTAAACTCAGGATTTTAAATTGGGATCTCTGGCGCACAGGTAGCCAGCGCAGTTTTTTAAGAGTGGGCTTGGATGCGGTCCTGGGAGGGCAAACCCAGCACTAGTCTTGCCGCCGCGTTCTGGATGGTTTGTAACTTAGTCAGCAAATTCTCGTTTATGGAGGCAAACAGCGCATTACCATAATCGAGCCTGCTAACAACCAGTCCCTGGACCAGGGGTTTTCTGGCATCCAGAGGGAGCCATTTGAAGATTTTACGCAGTTGCCGGAGTAGTCCAAAGCAAGTTCCGGCCACCTGGTTGACGTGAGCCTTCATGGAAAGCTCCCCGTCGAGCATGATGCCTAGGTCTCTTACGGCTTCTTTGGGCTCTGGGCAAGGCCCTAGATCGTGCGGCCACCACTCCTGGGACCAGATGGTTTTGGCCTTGCCGAATAACAAGATTTCGGTCTTATTGCAGTTGAGTTGGGGTTTGTTTTCACTCATCCAATTGTTAATGTGAGTCATACATTGTTTAAAGCTAGTGCAGGTTTCCTGGGTGTTAGATTAAAGCTAGTGCAGGTTTCCTGGGTGTTAGATCTACAGGTAATGAGTACCTGGGTATCGTCTGCATAAGACACTGCAGTGAAGCCATAGGATTTTATGATGTCGGCCAGGTGGCGAAGGTAGAGATTGAATAATAGGGGGCTGAGAATCGATCCCTGTGGGACCCCCACCAAAAGAGGGGTAGTGGTAGAAGCATGAGAATTCATCATGACATAGGAGTGGCTTGTTCGGCGATGTAGGCTTTCTTTTCCGGTCGTGGGTGGCCGAGATTCATTTGGATTCTGCACGGATGGCAAACTTATTGTCTGTTGATTACAGAGCTAAGCTACAGAGCAGACATTTTCGTATGCAGCTCACCCATGCCCCACATTTAGCAATTTTAAAATCTAAGATTAATAGGTACTTTGGGTCTGAAGTAGCTGCCAAAGTTCAGCAACATAAGTCAGACTGCTATGAATTTGTCAAAAATATAGGACGTCTCTTGTCTAAGCGAATTCGGCAGAAGAAAGTTGCTAATTGAATATTGGCAATAGAAGATCAGGCAGAATAGGCGTTCGAGTATCCACTGGATGTTCTCATGATTTTTATGGAATTCTATGAGCGCTTATATACTAAAGAGACAGATCCTCCGGAGGATGATTGTAGGGAGTTTTTTAGGGATTTGGAAATGGCCATGGTTAAGAAGGAGGAAGAAGCCATGTTGAAAGCTCCAATAACACATGAAGAGCTGTGGGAAGAAATGTGCTCTTTAGCAGCAGGGAAGGTCCATGGTCCTGATAATATTCCAGTGGAACTTTATAGACTCTTTTTCAAAGAAATCCAACAAGATATGCTATTGAATTTTTTGCAGGCTTAAACTGGGATAGTTCCAATTTCGTCAGAACTTAATAGCATAGTTTTTAAGAAAAAGGGGAAACCTGCTGTGCTACCAGGATCAGATAGGCCAATTTCCCTAATTAATTGTGATGGCACCATTTATGCGAAGGTGATAGCTAATAGATTAGGTAAAGTCATTGTTCCCTTATTTCACTCGCCAACATGCTTTCATTCCAGTAAGAAGCACAGTATGTCAGGTTTGGAGGGTTATTATGCAAATGAATATTGCCCAAGCCACAGGGTCACCACTTGGCATTGCCTTATTAGATGCCAAGATGGCATTTGACAGCATATCTCGCCAGTTTCGGTGGGCAGTTCTACAGTGGAAGGGCTTTGGGGATAAATGTATTCATGCTATTTGGACTTTGTATAAAACACCTACCTAGGGCTCTTATTCGGATAATGGGAGTAGAGTCTGAAAGCATTACCATCTCAAAGGGTACTAGAAAAGGATGTCAATGCTCCCAGCTCTTATTTGCTCTTTTAAAAGATCCCTTTTTAGAAAAATTAAAGAACCGTGCACATATTAAATCTCTGGTCTCAAATCAAGTGGATTATAGTGCCCTTGTTTATACAGACAATATAGGGGTCCTCACGACTTACCCATCTACTGCACTTCCTGAGGTTGAGGCTTTACACTGCTTGGGGTATGTTCTAGGTACAAGCTAGACAAAAGTAAAACACAAATTGATTGTGTGGAGGGAATAGGATTTAAAGATCCACGGGTGGTCTCGGAGCCAGAATACTTAGGGGTGAAAATCACAACAACCGTGGATAGGATAGTAGAATTGAATTTGGCACCACTATTGGGTAATATTAAAGGTAATTTGGACGGACTGGATCATCTACACATCTTTGCTCGGTAGAAATAACGTACTGAAAATTACCATCTTACCAAATATATATATATATATTCAGGGCGGTTGCGTTAGAAACCAATAAAGTATAGCTAGCTAGCCTAGAGAGAATTTGCTCTAGATTTTTATGAGGATACGGAGCCCGAGAGCACAGCGAAATGGATGATCTTGCAAGGATGCGGGGGAGGGGTGGTCAGTCTCTAGCTTTACTTTCTCTTGCTGGGCTTTAACGATACCTTGCAGAAACTCCTATTTATGAATTGATTTTGGGGCATGAAGCAAAAGGCTGTCTTGCTAAGAATATTGAAAGCAGTCATAAAAAAATGGTTTACGGTCCTAAAGTCAGCATGCAAGGTTTGGCTTCAGGTTAAGCGTGTAACTGGTATTCCAAAAGTGACAATGTGCATTCGTATGATGTTCGATTTTTATTATGTTGCCTTTTCCTCTTATTTAAATGGTTTGGTATGTATCAATGCTTTACACTTCCTTTGATAAAAGCGGACTACTCTGAGCCATTGCTACCCAGGACTGAACTATGGATTTACAAACAACCCTGATTTGACCTGATACGGAATCCTGCCTTTTAATCATGGTGAGCTTGCACAAACACACCATCTAATAAACAATTTTCCTCTCAACAATCTATGAAAAATGGGCAGCGACATTGGTCATCATTTGGGGAGCACAGGTGAGGCAGTAGGGCAGCACAGCAAACTAACGATGCTCTTGGTCTACCTTGAACCACAGGTAATGTCTGTGCCAAAGCAGGATGGATATATACAGCAGGTTTCCTGAAAGTCCAAGGCCACCGCCCAGTTGCTGAGATCAGGGGCATGCAGATTCTTGGCCAACATGAGAATTTTGAATTTGTCTTCCCTTGGAAAGGTATTCAAAGGGCAAAGATCTAAAGATAGGCCAACGCCCTTCATTCTTCTTTAGCTTGAGGAAAAAGCAAGAGCAACAACCAACCCTTATCTCGTAGTCTGAAACCCTCTTGATGACTCTTTTGTTAAATGAAGCTCTTATCTACAATGGACACATGCTCTTCTGAGAGCTGTAAGACATAGCCATGCTGTATGGTTTGGGACCCATCTTTTGGACGTGAAGAAACACCAGAAAGTGCTGGATTGAGCCACCCACAAGGTGATTGTGCACCACTAAAGGCAAGCTCAAGTAGCTTGGCAGTTGTTGCCAGATGGAAGGGGGACTGGCAGCACTGATGCCCTTGGTGACCTGCACTTTGTCTGCCAGATTCATGGTGAGGAAACTGTTTGGCAGGGCCCGAAAGACCAAGAGCACAGGTTATGGCCCTAATCTTCCTAAAGCATTCTAAGGCAGAATCTGCTTTTACGCAGAATAGATGTGCCCCATCAAACGGCTCATCCATAAGGGAGGTCTAGACATCTCCTGAGAAACCTGTGGAACACATATGCACATGGTGAGTGAGCACACACTGGTGCCAGCTGCTTGTCCTAAATAATCAGTAGTGTCAAGGCCAGGATGAATCACATATTTGACCACATCTTAGCCATACTGGATGGTCTGAGCCAAGGAGAATTTAAGTTCATCCAAAACCCCTGGCAAGATCTCACTGACCATGTCCCAGAGAGTGTGCATATACCAGTCTAAGGCCCGATGTAGGTGGCTCATTACCGGTCGGTAAACCTGAAATTCAGTAATTTTCAGTCTTACCGACCGGTATTGAGCCATTTCCAATGTAGGTGATTCGGTAAATACAGAATCGGTATTTACCGAATCATTATTTACCGAATCGGGTATGTAGGAAGCACATTTAAGAGTGCTTTAAGGATTCATTATTTACCACCAACTGCAAGTTGGTGGTAAATATCGAAAACCTTTGAAAAAGCAATTTTGTGCTTTTTTTAAACAGTGCCATGTGGCAGACATACATGCCCTTAGGGCATGTATGTGTGCCACATGTGCACACATGCACGATTCAGGGGTGCAACAGGGTGTCAATGTGACACCCTGCCACCCTGAATGTGTTCCCCCTATTACCGATTCGGTATTTACCGAATCGGTAATAGTGAATGGCTTCCCTTCCTATTCATTCCTATGGGCCTCCAGGCCCATTGGAATTACAGATTCGATAATACCGACTAATAGCGAATCTGTGATATTTACTGAATTTTTAGCCACATACCATTTACCGATTCTGAAATACCGAATCGGTAAAATTCGGTATTTTAGAATCGGTAAATAGTAATTACCTACATATTGCCCTAAATGTGTAGATATATTTGTAAAGCTACACCCAGTTCCCAATTTGGGGGTCAACCTACTGCCATAAATTTACGATTATCTTTGGGACCTAGGATCACATTCTTTTCTAGGCAGTTTAGTGTTACACTAATCATATTATGTATGCATTTACTTATTCCATATTGGAACAGGAAAGACATTTGTATTAACTTGGAAATATGAATCTTACCATTTTCTTTGAAATCAGTAGACCAAGTAAAAGACTGTCTGGAAAGCTCCCAAGCTATTTGTTGGTCCTTTTTGCAAACTTTTATCACTGAGCAGAGAATTAAACATTGTAATGTTCTATTATTCTATAACCATGGCGGAGTTCAGAATTTCACTGCATCTTTCAAATGTGTACATTTTCTAATCTTTGCTGTAGAAAACGCTTAGAAACATTTGCCACGAGAAAAGTCTTATGGAAAGCTCAATACCTGCTCCTCACACCTCTACTTCGAAAGTCAGCATCTGTTACACTCCTAGATCCAGGCACCCCATAAATGTGATTTGTAATATATATCAGCTAATTTGTATATTTACCTAGATCTCGACAACTCATCAGGAGAAATCTGGGATCCCCTACAAAGTATTATTTTTGTAGTCATGCAATGATCTTTATTGAACTTTTTCTGTGATTAAACCAATTATTTTTCTCATTAGCCGTGGCAGGCGGGTCAAACCCCTCAAAAGGCTCTCAGGTTATATCTTCACTTGCCTTCTTAGTGGACATGTGTCGTCGACACATCCTTTCCCCTCTATAAAGGTGCCGACTTTTAACATAACAGGTAGCTCGAGACAAACCAACCATCATGAAAAGCAAATGATTACTACAAATGATACATCAGCTTGTCCTACCCGTGTGCCAAAGTACTGCCATAACCGAGTTTATGTTCAAAGACAGACGTTCAAGTAAAGGTTTTTTTTTTAAAACTTTATTTTCAATTTTGCAAAAGACAAAACCCCCCACCCCCCACGCAGGCATCATTAAAAACAATTGTTATACGGATCGACTGACTCATTATGAAGTTCAAGTAAAGGTTAACAGCAGATTAACTCAAACTCTCTTGTACAGGGACCATGCATGGTTTTCCTTTAACATAATTACTTTGAAGCATAACTCATGAAACACATCTATCTTGAGTTGCATAACTACACTTTTTTACTCAGACATCAATACCAGTCATGACTGCTGATGTGTCATTTGGAACAGTAATTGTTTCTGACAATTTCATAGCCAAGCTGTCATTCAAATTGCCTTTGGGCAATACATCCTTTTTAGGAGACAGAGGATGAACATTTCACTCCTAAGTGAAGTGGAATTTAGCCTACCCACTCCAGACGTCTCTGGTGTTTTGTGAATAGGGATTTCTGAGGATAGCACAACTGAACTACTCATATTCTACAGTTAATTAAGTACCCAACCAACGTTGGCAGCACCATGTTGTGTAGTTCCTATAGAAAATATACAGGATCTGCGCATTTCGACAACATACACTGTAGGACTGGTGTCAGACGAACTCTGATCACTCCGACCGGGTATGTTAGCCTTTGTGCGTTAGCTAGCTCACAGTGCCACCATAATCCCCTCCAACAAAGGACAGAATAGTTTCTGGCAACCTCAGAACATGACATCCCTGATCCCTCAGGATTGTGGAACCAATGTACTACCTTTTGCTCAGTCACTCGTGCTTACTTAGTTTGTCTCCGAGAGATAAACCGAATAAAACAAGCTGGGCGTTTTCAATAATCATTTATTGAACAGTTGTTATTCATGTGTAGAATAGATGTGCTGCAACAACCGTTAGACAGTATAAGATATAAGTGATTAACAGTACTACAAAAGTAAAAGGATGGAAGAGTTCTACAATCTTACTAAAACCATGAATACATTCAAGTATATAGAACACATGATAAAAGATGCGTACTCCTACAATGCCTTCCTATATAGCTGTACCTAGCATGGGTGTAGGTGTTAAGCCAAGAATTCCTCTAGGATCTAGTCAACCCCATTACCTTAAGTGAGAGTGTGGGACCCCGTCCTGGTCTCGAGTTGGACACCCTGAGAGGGATGTTAGAACGCTGCGAGCTGAAGTGTCTGCATGCAGGAACCTCAGCGTCTCTGGTCAGTGTACCGGCTGGGAAGTTTTGATCTCCTCTATCTTAGCAAGATGTGATGTATATATACTCATAGGTCTCCCCATGGGGTCCTACCTTGCTGTAATACTGTGTGGCCTAAGGATGACGTCGTGCGAGAACTTTGTACATAGATTTTATACAGGAGATGGCAGTCATGCTGCGCTTCCAAGAACCCTACTGCATAATGTATGAGATTCCAAACTAGGGAAAACCTGCGTTCTGAACGCAGTGTAATATCTAGGTAAAAGGTCAGTCCATGTAGCACAGGTTACTTACCTTCGGTAACGATATATCTGTAAGAAACAGTAGTTAGTATTAGATTCCTTACCTTAAAATAGATACCTTAGAATATCCCCAGGCATCAGACTGGATCCGGAAACATTTGCGTAGCAGTACTCTTGCGCATCGGTAGGCGTCGTCTGTGGCTCCGCGTCCGTCGTCTGCGTCATTGGCGCAAGGATGACGCCGCTCTTGCGCGCTGACGTCAGTTCTTATACATAGCTTTTCCGCGCCAGAAACGCAGAGCCATGATAAAAACCAACACTGGTGCCATGAAACTAGGGCCCTGAAAGGGGATGACCTTAACCCTAGATATCGGTTCGCAGAACGGAGAGAATGGGTGGGGCGGTATGGAATCTAATACGAACTACTGTTTCTTACAGATATATCGTTACCGAAGGGAAGTAACTTGTGCATCTGAAAGAAACAGGTTAGTATTAGATTCCTTACCTTAGAATAGATACCCCAGCAATACCAACCCCGGTGGTGGGTCTGCAAACCACTGATCAAACCAGAAAGTCCTGGAGAACGGAACGGCCGAAAAAGCCATCTCTCCGGACTTGGCTGTCCAGGCAGTAGTGTCTTGCAAACGTGTGCAGCGAGGCCCACGTAGCTGCCTGACAGATGTCCTGCAAGGGGACCCCCACTACCCAGGGCAGTAGTAGCCGCCGTGGCCCGAATGGAATGGGCCCTCAGCCCAACAGGAGGCTCCTTTTTAGCCAAAGAGTAGCATACTTTGATGCACAACACAACCCACGAGAGATGGTCCGCTTGTGCACGGCCCGACCTTTCTTAGCACCCACGTAACCAACAAAGAGTTGGTCATCCACCGGGAACTGGCGTGTGCGATCCAAAGAGAATGAGAGCGCACAATTTGGGTCCAGACGGTGGAGACTCTCTTCCTCTTTCGAGGGATGCGGAGGCGGAAAGAAGGTGGGCAAGGTGATGGACAGCCCGATGTGGAAGGCTGTGACTACCTTGGGCAGGAAAGAGGGTCGCGTCCGCAACACAACTTTGTCCGGATGGACAGAAAGGAAGGGAGGGAGGTTTAGAGGAAAGAGCATGGAGCTCACTCACCCTCCTGGCAGAGGTGATGTCAACGAGGAAGGCAGTCTTCAGAGTAAGGAGATGAAGAGGACAGTTATGAAGTGGCTCGAAAGGAGCACACATCAGATAGGTCAGAACAAGGTTCAAGTCCCACTGAGGCATCACAAAAGGAACAGGAGGAAGCATATGAGTGATGCCCTTCAAAAACCTATTTACAACTGGGGACTTGAACAAAGAGGGCTGATCAGGGAGCCTTAAGAAGGTGGAAATAGCAGAGAGGTAGCCCTTGATAGTGCCCAGAGCAGAGCCCTACTGGGCAAGAGAGAGAGAAGAAAGAGGAGAACCTCTGAAAGAGGGGCAGAAAGGGGATCCACAGCCTTTGCTGTGCACCATGCCACCTGCAGGCGTATACCAATTTTGTGGAGGGACGCCTGGCTGCCAGAATTACATTACAGACTTCAGGAGGCAAGTCAAATGGCCTCAACTGCCGCCGCTCAATTTCCACGCATTTAAGTGGAGAATGGACAGGTTCGGGTGGAGGACCGTCCCCTGCTGCTGCGACAGAAGGTCCTCCTGAAGAGGCAGACAAATCGGGGGATTGACAGACATGCTGAGTAGCTCGGGATACCAGTATCTTCGTGCCCAGTCCGGAGCCACAAGGATAACTTGGGCCCGGTCGAGTCTGATCTTCTTCAGCACTCTGGGCAGAAGTGGTATAGGCGGAAAGGCGTACAACAGACCGCAGCTCAACTTGCGACGAAAAGCGTCTCTGCGGGAGTGCCGCCTTGGAAATTCCAACGCGCAGAACTGATGACATTGCGCGTTCTCTTCTGTGGCGAATAGATCTAACCAAGGCTCTCCCCACTGCTGAAAGAGGCCTTGCGCCACGTCTGATTTCAGATGCCATTTGTGATCCATCATGCACCGACGGCTGAGTTCATCCGCCCTGGCGTTCAGGGAACCTGCCAGGTGTTGAACCACCAGGGTCACGCCCTGATGTTCCAGCAACTGCCAGAGGCGCAGAGCCTCCTGGCATAGGGTCCACGACCCCACCCCGCCCGGTTTGTTGCAGTACCACATGGCTGTGGTGTTGTCCGTGAACACCTGCACTACACTCCCCCGGACAGAAGGGAGGAATGCCTTCAGTGCAAGTCGGATCGCCCGCAGCTCCAGAAGGTTGATGTGGAGTCGGGACTCCGCCGGAGACCAGAGGCCTCTGATCTCTGCCTCTCCCATTTGGCCCCCCCAGCCCTGGAGGGACGCATCCATCACAACTACATGCTCCGGTTAGGGTAGGGAGAGGGATCTGCCGCTGACCCAATCGCGGTCCGTGAGCCACCACTGCAACTGTCTTGCAGTGCCCTCCGAGATCAAGACATGGTCGGACAAGTTGCCCTGATGCTGGGCCCACTGAAACTTCAGGTCCCACTGCATAGCCCGCATCCGCCACCTGGCGTGATGCACCAGAAGGATGCAGGAGGCCATCAGCCCCAGAAGCCGCAGCGTCAACCTGACCGAGACTCGGGATAACGGCTGAAAGATCGGAATCAGAGCCTGAATATCCCGAACCCGCTGTTCGGGAGGATAAACCCGAAACTGCGCCGAGTCTAGAACCGCTCCGATGAAGAGGAGCTTCTGAGAGGGACACAGGTGTGACTTCGGCACATTGATGGAGAACCTCAGCAGGTGCAGGAGGTCGGCCGTAGTCTGGAGGTGGCTGACGACTGTCTGGGGCAAGCTCGCCTTCAACAACCAGTCGTCGAGGTAGGGGAAGACAAACCCCTAACCTGCGCAGATGAGCTGCGACCACCGCCATCACTTTTGTGAACACCCGTTGGGTGCTGGTAAGGCCGAAGGGGAGCACGGTAAACTGAAAGTGCTTGTGGCCTACTGTGAACTGCAGGTAACGCCGGTGGGCCGGCAGGACGGGGATATGAAAATAAGCGTCCTGCAAGTCCAACGCTACCATCCAGTCTCCCAGGTCCAGGGCAGCTAAGACCTGAGCCAATGTCAGCACCTTGAACTTCTCTTTCCGGAGGAAGCCGTTGACGTTCCGCAGGTCCAAGATAGGGAGAAGGCCCCCTTTGCCCTTCTTGGGAACCAGAAAGTAGTGGGAGTAACAACCACACCCTACTTCTGGCCCAGGAACGCGCTCGATGGCCCCCTTGGCCAGGAGGGCCGTAACTTCCTCTTGCAGAAGACTCAAGTGATCCCCCGACACGCAGTGGTACTGCGGTGGCATGGCTGGAGGGGTCACCTCGAAGGGGAGGGAGTAGCCCCTTCGGACGATTTGCAGCACCCACCTGTCCGATGTGACAGTGCGCCAGTGGAGGAGGTGATGGCGAACCCTGCCCCCCACTGGCGTCACATGGGCCTGAAAGCTCGGACTAGGAGGGCTTTGAGGCGGATGCTGCAGGGGTAGGTGTGGCTGGCAGGACGTGTGGGGGCGCTCCTTCCTTGGCCACGAAAGAAGCGAAAGGCAACAGTTTGCTGGCGCGGGGCCGTGATGCCCAAGGACTTGGCAGTAGCCCTGGAGTCCTTAAAGCGCACTGTCTGCCTTGTCACCAAAGAGGCGACGGCTATCAAACGGCATGTCCATAAGGGTGTTTTGGACATCAGCTGAAAAGTTGGCAGACCTCAGTCAGGCGTGGCGACGAATTGCCACCGTCGTTGCCATTGCTCTGCCCAGCGAGTCCGTGGTATCCAGCCCACACCGGATGGAATACCGTGCCGAATCTCGACCCTCCACAAGGGCTTGGGTGAGTTTAGTCCGGACCCTTTCCGGACATTGTGGCAGCATGTCTGCGACCGTGTCCCACAGAGAGTGGGTGTAACGGTCCAAGAGGCACGCAGTGTTGACTGACCGCAACCCCAAACTAATTGAGGAGAACATCTTTTTACCATACTGTTCGTACCTTTTGGATTCCCGATCGGGGGGAGCCGTAGGGAATGCGGTCTGGGAGTTAGAGGCCTGGATGACCAGGCTCTCTGGGGTGTGGTGGGTGGACAGGAAGCAAGGGTCGCCCGGAGCAGGGCGGTGGTGCCTGGCCACGTTCCTATCTACAGGTGAACCTGTAGCGGGCTTGGACCAAGTGCCCAGAAGAACGTCTGACAAGGCCTCATTAAAAGCAGCAGAGGCTCAGCCGAGCTTGCCAGCGGTTTAAGGACCTCAGTGAGGAGGTTAGTCCTCACGGCCGCGACGGGGAGCACAAGGCCCAAGGCCTTGGCAGCCCGCGTCAGCACCACACTATAGGCAGCCCCCTCCTCCATAGCCACAGTAGGAGGGGAGACAAAACCAGTGTCTGGGGAGGTGTCCAGACCACTTGCCTCCCCTAGCTCACCTGCCCAGTCCTGAGAAGACTGCCACTCACGTGCCAGAGGGTCCTCGGACCCCTCCCGATCCTCCTCGCCACCCATCTCCTGATATCCAGGGTCAAAGGATGGGGCCGGGTCGTAGAAGTAAAAATCTCCTAGCAGCGTCGAATACGGTGCCGCTCCGACGCCGGACCCGAATCGAGGGTAGGACCGGGGTCGACCTCGCCCTGGGAAGGCGCCGGAGGCGACACCCTGGGGCCGGCGTCGGCGAGGTCGTAAGGTCGACCGTCGACGAACCGGATCCAACGGGACCCTGCGGCGTCGGGACCGAAGTCGCCGATGGCGCCGGGGCCGAAGCACCCGACGGCACCGGGGCCGAAGCACCTGGCCCGAGTGGGGACCCAGTCGGGCCGCTTGGCCCGAAGGCACCGCGGAACCCGGAAGGCCTAGATCTCCTCCGGCGTCGCGTTCTGCCCAGGGACCGGCGGGTATGGAGTAGGCCACAACGCCTGTGGCTCCAGCGGAGCCGCGTGGGCGGTGTCACCTGAACCCCCAGCCACGTTGTGCGAGCATCGGGGGGAGTCAGAAGAGCGATGTAGCCTCTTCGACTTCTTGTGCCTCTTACCTGAGGACTTCGAGTCCGAAGACTGATGACGACTCCCGGAACTGTGGTGACTCCGGCCCCGCGACCGGTCCCTCAACCTCCTTCCGGACCGGGAC
Source organism: Lissotriton vulgaris (assembly GCF_964263255.1). NCBI lineage: Eukaryota > Metazoa > Chordata > Amphibia > Caudata > Salamandridae > Lissotriton > Lissotriton vulgaris. Next base: position 676,240,877 of record NC_141700.1, on the reverse strand, counting down.
CTCGAGCGGCGCGGGGCTGACTGCCGGAGCTTGAGTCGCTTGCGGGACCGCTCCCGTCTAGCTTTGGACTTCAGGGCCTGGCAGTCGGAGCAGGACTTGTCGTCGTGGTCGGGGCCCAGACAGTGAAGGCACCGGCAATGGGGGTCGGTAACCGACATCAGTCGGCTACAATCGACGCAAGGTTTGAACCCGGGCATCCCTACCGGCATTGTCTGAGTCGAGAGACTTCGAAAGATGATCAAAAAGGATCGAAAAAGTTAGTCAAAAATTGACTATGGGTACTACTTTTTCTGGATCGGCGCTTGCTGGCGCGGAAAAAAGAAGAACTGACGTCAGCGCACGAGGGCAGCGTCTAAGTACTCCGGCGACATCATCCCGTCGGCAACGACGCAGACGACGGACGCGGAGCCGCAGACGACGCCTACCGACGCGCAAGGGTACTGCTACGCAAAAGTTTCCGGATCCAGTCTGACGCCTGGGGATATTTTAAGGTATCTATTCTAAGGTAAGGAATCTAATACTAACCTGTTCCTTTCAGATAACCATGACAACTGTAATGTAGGGAGAGAATATAGGTGAAGGGTAATGCGTTTACCAATGCCTATATTATAGTACCAATATAGAATATAACAGTTCAATACTGATGTATATTCCTAATATTACTACTGACGACCTTGTTACATTACTAAGCATTTAGAGCACACATTCAATTTGCAAATCATTGAAGGCAGGTATTGATGGAAACACACATTCTAGTTCAAGTATTTGCTTGCATCAATAACCGAGAATCCATGTATGTTTTCTCTTTTCATCCCAGAGCTTTAACTTCCAACAGAGAGTCAAAAATACAGAGATTGTCACAAGGCGGATCATAGGAAAATTCAGGGTTAGTGAATTGGAACTTAAAAAGTGGTTCACTTAGAGAGTTATTTTTCATTTCAGATATCGATGCTTCTGCAGAGCAAGTGAAACCCAGATGCAGGAACAGGTAGAGTGAAGATATCCAGTGACTCCATTTATCCCTTTCTCTGCTTCTCTATTTCATATCCCACTCCCCCTTACCTGGCTCTACTGCTGACCAGCAAAGCTCTCCTTGCATAAGCATCAGATGTTTTAGAGAAAGTAGGACATGAACCTCATCCAGTTGACAGGCATGACTTCTGTTACATGGTTTACATGCCAATTCATTCAGTGCTTTGGCTGTCGGTGCCAGGCCATACCCTGGCTGGCTTGGCCCTGACTGGGAATGTGATGGCTTGACCACATAAAATGGACCCCATGATTTTCCCGCTATCACACTATTTTCGGTGAAGTGCAAAACGTGGGACTATAAACGAGATCTCTTTGTCCGTTCAGCAATTTAGCAACTAAACCACATCGCCTAACAAAAAACTATATCAGAGCTCAATGTAATTACTTTTCAGGTTGGAAGGCAATGGGTTCTCTTCACCCACATTGGTGAATTCTTTCCATTGCTTGTCATTTGATGCCTGATATGTGATGGATGGGAGCAGTAGATGCCAATAAAAGGTAGCCGGGGTCAGAAATGTGTCCACTGTCACTGCTGGATTTGACTTGTTATTGCAGATTGAATATGTTATGAAGACAGGATAAGGTAAAGTAAACAGGGCTCCAAATATTATTTTTTCTGCTCTTGCCCCTCATCAGCAAATAGGAAAGTGTAGAGGGTCAGAGGGTTCAACAATCAAGCCTCTGATCTCATCCATGGGTTCAAAAGAGATGTGATGTCACTTTTGCTACACAAGATATTTTATGTAACAGCGTCCACGAAGAGAGCTCTTCTATAGAAGACAGAACATTGCCTTTGTTACACTCCCTTTGATAATATAGTTAGCTTATATTTTAATTTCCCAGAATCATTCACTTTTCTATAAGTAGTCTATATTCTACTTGAGAGGAGTTCTGAGAAATTCACTTCAGCAGGCTAGGGGCGAGAGGTTTGAAGGTATTCAGTCAGAGGAACATTAGTTTATTATTTGATCTAACTCAGAGTTAATGATTTACAGTTTCGAAAGTAGAACTTGAACCAAAATGAAAAAGCTTTCAAGATTCAGAGATGCACCAATAGCCCCCACAATTTGACAGTTCTTAGGCCCCTGAATAAGTATGTAAGCAGTTGCAAATCAAACAGTGGAATAGTAATTTTGTGCTAGACTGCCTGTCCCACAAAATGCAAATCTCCAAGTACACCCAGTGAAAACTAACTGACCTTTTGGGTCAGAACACGTTGGGCAATATAACATCTATATTAACTTATTAAATGGGAACACATGTGACCTGTAGTTCCTTTCATAAGCTTAGTTTGGAGGATAACACGAGGTTTTGCTTTTGCACAGACCAGAACTCTGGTGGTGCAGCTGCTCTTTTTTTTACTTCTAGAAATGTTTGCAGAGCGTCCATTTTCCGTTTTTGAATGACTACCTCGCATGAGCTCAGCCTCCTCCCAAGCTAATGCTAAGAAAGTAACTCCCAGAAATTAGAAATGAACAGATATTTATGGAATGCAAACCTAGCTGGAGAGCAATCGCAATCTAAACATGAGAGTGAAGACCACATAGATATAATTAAAGCTTTAAGGCATGGGTACTCACAAACATTTTCCAGGGTGCTGCAAAGTTTGGTCTTTGGTGTGACCGAGGGCTGCACTGATGCCAGAGGGGGAGGTGGGGTTTAAAGTGCCTGCAGGGGAAGCGAAGCATGTATATCCACTGGATGAACTCTATTGTGCAATGTGAAACCAGAAAACCTGGGATGAATCCCGGCTTCTTCACTTGACCAAATTTGTGACCTTGGGCAATTCTTTTACTCCAATTTCGCTCCTTTTTCGTCATTATCACATATAAGAGGACTATAAAATATATAACTGTATGATGCGTGTTGACCAAACCATATCCTGTGCTTGGATGGAACCACTAATGGCATTGTTGTCTCAAGGTTGTAAAGCATATATCTTTCTAAATTAATTTTTGAAAACCATCACTTTAAAAAAAATACTTCTGAATGCACTGCTATAATTTGCTTTACTAAGGTGAATTGGTTCTACAGGTCAATGATATACACTTTTTGAATTTTGAAAAGACTATCCAATTTTAGAAGGTGATGCTAAAACTAAGGGGCCAAATTACCTACTTTTGTTTAAGTGCAATTAAACTTTAAACAAGTGCTTGCTGTATATTTAACATTTTTTAATGTTAGTGCGGAGTTGAGTAAACAGCAGCCCGGTGCTGCTGCTGCTGCTGCTACTCAGGGGGCCGTATGTAAAGGTCAGGAGGGCCGCATGCAGCCTCTGAGCCATACTTTGAGCATCACTACTTTAAGGTGAGGTCAGAAGGTTGGTACTTTACAGGTGGGGTGGTATCTGGCAGAGAAGAGATGGGTCTTCAGTTCCTTTTTAAACTGCAGGAGGGTGGAAGCAGTTCTGATGTTGATTGATGTTGATTGAAATGCCATTCCACATTATGGAAGCCCTTTTCTGCATTATTCCCATCTCCTGCTAGCAGTGGCGTAACAAAAGCCCTTGCAGGCCACAGGGGGGCCCTCCGACAATGGCAGGTCCCTGGACGGAGTACTCAGGGCTGGGCCCGGAGCGTGTGGGCCCCTGAATGTACTTTGCAGGGGGGGGGACTCAAGTTTCATTAGTGCACTGGCTGTCAGTTGATGTCATGGCTCCTGGTGTGGCTTTGTACACCCAAGGTGGCAAGTTTTTTCTTTCAGGTTATGATAATGTAACACAAGCCACAAAAAACGTAATGCAGCAGCCAAGTAATCGTAAACAGTTGCACTATCACTCATCCTATAGAGCTGGCAGTAACAAGGCTTAACTCAAAGACAGCAAAGTGAATAACAAAGGGCTATATCACAGTACTCCCACAGGACTGCAGCACATACCATAATGTCAGTGTTGGTTACCAGTCCTGGCAAAGTATGCCTGTAGTGGGCCCCAAATGTTCGCAGGTCGAGTGGTACTTGGGATCATGGACACATATGTCAGAATATTCACAGCACGTAGAGAGATCTCTCAACCAATCCTCAACAAGTATCCGCATGTCTTGGCCCCAGGACAAGGCAGCCCCGCTTTTAGGCCCATTTACAGGTCCTGCTGGGGAGATTGTTAGAGACTGTGAAACCATAGGTGTGTCAACTGTGCTTGAGTTACTAAAAAAAGAAACTTTAAAGTTAGGGACTGCATAGCCACCTTCTTTGTATGGAAACTGCATTTTCTTAATGCTATTCTGGGTTTGTGGCCTACTCAGCCCAGCCTGGACATTAGTGACCCAAACTCATTGAAGGAGAGTGTAAGAGGTAAGAGAAGTTCACAGCAAAAGAGGAGCATGACACACTGTTTGTTAAATCTGCCCTCACCCACAAATTGTGGCATGCTTCATTATTAGGCTTGGTAACAACGTCTCTGCACAGACCAACGGCTGGGATGGAGCAAAAGGGATGGCGAAGACGATACAAAGTAATATCAGGGATCAAAGAAAAGTGCAGAAGTCTGGTTTAAAACTGTCTCCGCATATCCTCTATAGGTTTTATTTCTGGTTTTCCAGGTCAGGGATAAAATATATGTAATATTGGATTGTATTGTATGTTGGATTTATATAGCGCTTATCACCCAGGGGTCTCTAAGCGCTTGCCTTGGGAACCCGTCCTGGCTTTTCCCTGTGAGATAGCCCCTACAGGGCATCCCCAAGGTGAAAGCCAGGCATCCCGCCGCGGGGGGCCGTTGTGGAGATTAAGCAAGCTTAATGCCTAGAGTTGCAGAGTGTGAACCCATGATTAGGTCAGGCACCAAAGCGAGAATTATCGAGTCCGTGGACATTTGAGCTCAAGACCCTGCCGCGTCGGGAATTGAACCCTGGTCCCGGGTCTGACCTCTGCTTCTGGGTCTGCCTGCTCTAACCAGTGAGCCACACTTCTCTACACAGGATGGTGGTGTTGGGGTGAATTATTGGCCCTACACCCCTCCTATCTGCATGCATACCTCCTACACCCTTTTGTGCATTCGGATGTTTGGTTTGGAGGAAGGTGTAGGAGTGATACCTCTTTCCCCTTTGTTTTGTGTGATCTGGTTGAAGTAGGCTCTGGTCAAAAGACCAGGATATCTTGAAACAGTTATATTAATGTAGGGACCAGCACCATATTCATGAATGTAATTCTTCTAGCTACCAATAGGGTCAGTGTGATCCACTTCTCCATTAACAATGCTATAGTTGTCAAACATGTGCCACAGATGTCCCTAACAACTGTGTCCAGATCCTAATGGTACTGAATGCCAAGGCATCACATTGGTTCTAGCTGCCATATAATTGGAAAGTCTAGAGCAGGTGCATGATGATCGAGGTCAGTGGCAGCATCACAGACTAACTCACTTTATTGACAGGCGTGACTACCTTCCGAAAGTGATTACCTCACTAAAAATTGGTTTTAGGTTCCGTTCAGGAACGTTCACCTGGAGTAAAATATCATCTGTATATATTGAGAGCATGGTTCTCAAGGCACCGAATTTGATCCATTCTCTCTATCATAGTTAATAAATATTCAATGGAGTCCAACTCCTTAGCAGTGTTCAAGAAGCGGCAACATCTGCAAAACCAGTGTCAATCTGCTGGGTCTCCACGAACAAAGTTCTCAGGTTATCTAGCGTGGATCTGCCAGGAATAAAACCGGACTATTTTGGCCTTACCAGCCCCGGTAGGGGAGAAAGCAACCTATTTGCCACATTTTTTGTGAGGATCTTGTCATCGACATTCATCAGTAATCATGGATGGTAGTATTTGCAGAGATGTGGGGGAATGCAAGGTTAAAGTAAGGTGATCACCTTACTCAGCATAGGTAGAAGAGTTTAACGTTTACATCCTTCATTGTATGCTGCAACTAGAAATGGAGCAAGCTCAACTATTTAGTCCACATATCTCACTGGAATAAAAGAAGGACTACATCAATGCGTATGGCAAAGGGAGAAAACACAATTCTGCCCTGGGCGTTGAGGGGATTCGTCTCCGCGTTCCACCATCCATTCCTCGCTAGGTACTAGAAGGCCTTATAACATTCACCCTCAAGAATATCAACATTTATCTGTGTAGTCAAGAGATATCTGGTCTCTCTGGCAAAATTGCTGATTTGGAATGTGTGCAATCCACAGCAAATCTTATTCGCCAGAAGATATTGAAGTGCAAGATTCTGCAGCAGCAGGAGATATGAGACCCTGTTCAGGGAAACAACGCAGTCATTACAACGACCTACCTGTACAACGCAACTGTTAAAACGCAACTGCCTTTACATCGCATGCTATTACAACGCATGTCACTACAACGCATGTCACTACAACGCATGCCATTACAACACATTATAAGGTAAGTAATGGAGGTTTTTTTTGTATTGGGTGGGTATGGGTTTTGGGGTACATGGGAATAGTAATTTTCACCCCTACACTATCAAACAATTTCCCTACTGTTGCACTCACTGGAGTGGGAATAGTAATTTTTACCCCTACACTATCAAACACTTAGTAGTTTTTACCCCTATACTATCCAACACCTACCCTAATGTTGCACTCACTGGAATGGGAATAGTAATGGTTACCCCTACACTATCCAACACTTACCCTACTGTTGCCCTAAAAGTATTATGCGTTGTAATGGTAGTTTTTAAAAATGCGTTGTAATGGCATGCTTTGTAAAATCATGCAATGTAATGGTAGTTGTGATGTAAAGACTGTGTTGTAAAAGCATGCGTTGTAATTGCATGTCTTGTAACGTTATATATTCTCCTGTTCAGCCTGTCTGAAATACATATAATTACCATAAAGGTCATACCAGGAAAGGACACCTCTAACTATCTCTAGATTGATAAATATGTACATTATCTGCAAAAAGTGACCTGAGCAGCTGTCCGTGTACACCAATACCACTCAGTCATAAGGCCAGAAAGTGCATCACTTGGAACAGGCCACAGGCTCTAACATATCGAGCTAATAGGAAGATTAATAATCTCCTCATTGGCCATCAGGGTACAGCAAAAAAAAACACACATCTGACCAGGGCCGGAATGGGAACCAAAACCAGCCCTGGCAAAGTGCTCAGCCCAGCCGCCCTCATATCCCCCTCCGCCCCCCCCCCCCCCCCGGGGGTTGTGGGTGCCGCCGATCTCTTTGCCAGGGCCGATTTTTGGCCTATTTTGCTGCAAAACCGGCCCTGTAACAAAAACGTCCCCAAACAGGACCCCCACCGGTGCGGCGCAAAGGGGGATTGCCCGGTGCCCACTACAGCCAATTCGGCCATGCATCTGACCAACAGAGTTTACGATATAATAGCCATAAATCCCCTCTAAAGATTACCTGGCTTGCCAACATAGACCCAGGGCAATGACATAAGACATCAGACGAAGTCACGTTCCAATCGATGAGGTACCAACCTTTAGGGTTTCGAAATACAGTAACCCTAGGAAAGCTTTGCACTGGCTACTGCCATAAGAAAGACCAATGGATCTCAGTTCCCTCAAAAGCAGGATTTGTAACTAGGTCCAAACCACATTTCTCTAGAGCATCACAGCTGGTACGCTGTTCAATAAAAGAGACGTGGTATCTAGGCACTGCTCCTCTCGAGCACGTTCAGGGTTAGATCACCCATTAAGGCTACTGCTGTAAGGACAGATGGACTTGGGCTCACAGACTCCCAGGGTGTATTCTAGGGAAATATTACATATAAAGTAATGTCCTGCTTGTGAAGTGCCTGAAGTCCCGCCAATGGGAGAAGAAAATGAAGATTATTCCAGAGTGAGTTTGCTTGAAGCGACTTTCTAATTTTATGACCGAGATAGTCATTTTATCCGTGTGTTAACTTCATTTTTTCCCTCCAGATAGAAGTCGAAAATGTCTTCTTGTAACTGAACTGATCAAAAGGTCTACGTGACAGAGCAACCACGTGAGCAGTTTGGCATCAGCTCATGGAGTCCCACTCTGCAACTCTGGGCAATAGCTTGCTTAATCCAATCCAATCCAAAAATTCTTTATTTCGGCCATATAGACCATAAAAGATGCAGTAGAAGACATTACATACATTAAAATACATTTTAAAATACATTGAATAAAATACTCTCTCATCCAGCGAGGAAGGAATTGTATGGCATTAAAAAGAAGTTCAGGGGGCTTCAGGGGGCTTTTTCTTTCTAATCAACCATATAGCCATAAGAAATTTGGATACAGCGAACACAATGTGGCCCAAGGTGCTGGTTTTCAAGATCCTGTATGCCTGTGCATACTCTCTAACCCCTAGGTTCTTACAGAGCGGCGCTATCCAATATTTTCTGGGCCTTTGATATGCAGGGCACACAAACAAGATGTGGAGGTCATCTTCCTCATGGATGTTACAGCAGGGACATATTTTATCACCCCCATTGGTCCACTTGCAGGTGAATGAGTTAATGGGGAGTGTGCCAAGCCTCCATTGGACAAACAATTTCCTCGCCAGGATGGGGAAAATAAAATCCATAAAAGGTTCAAAAACATATGAATTTTTGGATTCTAGGAATCGCGAAGTTAAGGTGCCGCTGTTTTGAGCATCCATCATGTGTGCAAGGGACCTGTCTTTGTAGATTTGGGACAGGGCTTTGCGCGAGATTGTTTGACAACCTCGCGCAGGATCCTCCCATAGGTCATGGAGATTCATGGCGAACAGTTCATTTTTCACAAAGGCGAGCCAGGGGATTCTGCCACTGCGGTTCAAGCTCATGACGTGGGTAAGATCCTCCCTATAGTGGTGAAGTTCATTTGTAGACCAGAGCCTGTGCCAGAACTTCACTGGCTTTGACACAAGCTCCTCTGCAATAGGGGGGAGACCCATGTCCATTCTCAATGGCTGCAGTGGCGTAGCACGTGGGAGAGCTAATAGGCGCCTTAGAAAGCTATTTTCAACTATTGGTAGGTCCTTCCCCGCTTTGTACCCTTATAACTCACTGCCGTACATGGCCGCTGCCTTGGCCTGGGTCCTGTAAGTTTCGAGGGCCAGACTTATGGGCTTGAAGGAAGAGGTATTGGCCACCTTCAGGATTGCACCCGACAGTTGGGACAGTTTGACCCTAGATCGTACTATCTGGCGGTCCCATGATAAATTTTCCTGCAATGTTACCCCCAGATATATAAAGGTAGACACCCTCTCAAGGCTGGCAGTCCCCAGAGTGGGATTGGGCCTAGTTTTAGTTGGTGGATTAAAGATCATGAACTTGGTCTTCTCTGTATTCACCTCCAACCCGTGCTGTCGACAGAAAAGACCAAATCCATCCAAGATCCTCTGGATCCCCATGGGAGATTTGGAAAGGAGGAGTGTATCATCGGCAAACATAATTGCCGGTACCTTCCTGCCTGCCAAACATGGGGCGTCGTTGTCCTTGACGTTTTCCAGGTGTGAGATAACATTATTGATGAATAAACAAAACAGGGTCGGTGCCAGAACACAACCCTGCCTCACCCCTCGACGGACAGGGAACCTGGACGAAAGATTGCCATCTCTCCCACACCTGACCTGCGCATAGTTGTTCTCATGCAGCCTGGCTATGATGTTAAGTAACTGGGGGGGAACTCCTAGCTTTTCCAACTCCTCCCACAGTTTCCTGCGCGGGACTAGGTCAAAGGCTGACCTCAGATCCATGAAGACCATGTAAAGTCTTCCCCCCTCAATCCTCACCGTCTTCCAGTAGAGGAGGACGAGGCGGAAGATCTGGTCCATGGTCGACGTGTTTTTTCTGAAGCCAGCCTGCAAGGGACTCATGATGTCATTATCCTCTACCCAGTCTAATAGATGGTTCAGAATAAGGCGCGCAAAAAGCTTTTGGGGGACATCTATAAGGCTAATTGGCCTGTAGTTGGCCGGGCTCAGAGGGGACCCTTTCTTATAGATCGGCACTATTTCAGCCCCTAACCAAGAGGAGGGGACCGCCATACCTCCTAATATAGCATTGAAAAGGATAAGAAGGTACGGGCCCCAGATGTCAGGATGGTGTCTGAAAAGATCACCGGGTAGCTTGTCCAACCCCGGTGCCTTCCCCAGCGCTAAGCGCTCCAATGCTATCACCACCTCACCTAAGGAGAATTCCAGGGCCATGTCCTGAGGACAGGGGGACTCCACCGCCATCCCTTCGGGCCATAGGGTGGTTTCTTGATATAGTGCTCCGAAGTGGGCCTCCCAGACAGAGGGGGCAATATTGGGTTCCACTGCGGATACGAGTTCCCCCGTTCCGTTGTTTACCAAGGCCCAAAATTTTCTAGAGTCTTTGGATTTAAGGGCTTCAGTCAGTTCGTGCCAGTGGTTCCAATCCCACTCTGCCCTTGCATTGGCCAGTACTAACTTATACTCCCTCCTAAGGGCTACAACCCTCGCCTTGTCGCTGCCCTCTTTGATGGCGGAAATTAGCTCAGATTTAGTTTTCCTGCAGGTAGAGGTGTACCAAGTCGGGGTACGAGTCTTTTTCCTTCTTGAGTTTACCACCGGGTTGAAGACCTCTGCAAGGTCCCTCACTAAGGCCTGATGAATGCCAAATAGTCTCATTGTAGTCGGGGGGGGTCTTAGTTGGTTTATGAGAGCGTCCACCGCCTGGAACCTGGGGAGTGCTAAGCCATATAATTTGTTTATAGCATCTTCTTTGTCAATCAGCTTTCCCCATTTCACCCGTCGCCTGTTTGTAGTGAGGAGTATGTCCCCCTGGTTGTCTCCGGAGTCAGTGGTTGACGGCCCTGCTACAAGGGCTGGATGCTGGATCTCCAACAAAAGGGGATTGTGGTCACTATCTGTCCTCGGAAGCACTCTGAAATCTTGAACTTTAGACCACATGGAGATGTCTATGAATATGTAGTCCAGCCTTGACTCATGGCCCTTTTTGTTGAATGTGCACAACGAGGGAGTGTCAGATGGGGTGCGACCATTGCACGCCCTCAGTGCAAAGTTCAAGGTGAGGGACGTAAGTTGTACTGCCAACGGAGACCAAACTTTGGGGTGAGGTGAGGAGGAAGGTGGAACTCCCCAGTGGTCATCCTCGGACGTAAAGGCACCCTCCATTAGACCTTCCAGGGGTTCGAAATGGCAGTTGAAGTCCCCTCCCATCACTATTTTGAGGTCACCTGGCAATTGACCTAGAAAGGAGGAGAGCTCAACTAGGGTGGGGGATTCATTGCCCACAGCAACTGGTCGTGAATAGACGTGGACAATGGCCCATGTTCTTCTACCGGGCCATCTAAGGAGCACACACTGGATGTCCTGTGAGAGTGTGTCCATCCTTTCCACCTGGCACCCAATGTGGCTCGCCACCCAGATTGCTAGACCACCCGAAGGTCTCCCCCTCCCATTCCACTTTGCCTGGATTTCAGAGATATCAAACCCCCTCCAAGTCTGTGGTTCCCTTGCCCACGTCTCCTGGAAAAGGAGGATATCACTTCCATTTACCAGGAGATCCCACTCCGGAGTGCCTACCTTATTTGTAATGCCTGCCACATTCCAGGAGAGAATTCTCAGCCCTGGACCTTGTGGTTGCAAACCTGCGTCACTTGAGACGGGCGGGATGTCAGCTGTGGCATCGTCCGAGTCACCCAAACCAGTTATGGTAGGCGGCGGGGTGGCTAATACAACAAGCTCCACTGATTGCGTATTGGAGGCAGTCAGTGTGCTTGATGATACCTCTACTTGACATGGGTTAACTCCCAAGGAGGTCCCCCCCTCGTTGGCAATGACCTCGATCCTTTTGTGGGTTACGGGAACAGATATACCTTCCCCCCTGACTGGAAACCCAGAGGCAGATTTTTCTGAATACTGTGGTATGTCTCCCATTTGTGGTCAGTCTACTTGGTCCAGGCAGGAAAATCTATTCTGATGGATGAAATTGCCATGAGCAGGAAGTGTATTATGCTTGGGCCTGTACCATGAACCATCTACTGCAAAGCCCACTCTAGTCCAGCTCTGTTCCCTCCCCACAACTGGATTACATACATTTGGGTAGAAGTGTGAGAGGGACACTAATTCGATGTTGGACTTGTCAGGCCTTACCAGCCAGTTGCAAATATAGGGGGCAACCAGTGGGCTTTTAAAGCGGACTATGATACAGTCCCCCGCCCTGTTCTTGGGGGTAACTCCAATCCATGGGATCCTTCTGACCATCAGTACATCTCCTTTAATATTGGGAGGGAGGGGCCTGTTGATGTTGAGCCAGCTAATTACCTTGTTACGGAGTGAGTCCTGTGGCTCTCTAGTGTCACCAGTGAGCTCAGGAACTCCCACCATAATCGCTGTGTATGCCACTGCCTCGGGGGGCAGATTGACCGCCCTACGCCTAGAGTTAGGACTAATGGGGCGACCAATGTGTCCGTTGGCAGCACTCCCCTCACTCATTGTTTGGGGTGGTGTGGGTTGCTTGGATCTTCTTGGTGCGGGGACAGGGGGCCTGGACGGTTGTGAAGAGGGCAATAGGGGGACATGACTACCTGTAGTGCTTTGTTGTGCCCCAGCCTGGGCCTTTGTGCTTGTTACAGCAGTAGGAGGTCTGTTCCCCACTGATTCCCGGGGAACCAGCTGTGCGCTTGGACCCAACCCCCTACTAAGACTATTTCTATTGTGTGAGGTTTCTATAGCCATAAGTCTAGCATCTATGGAGTCCAGTTTTACAGACAAGGGTTTCAATAGGTTCTTAAGGATGTCCGTAAATGAGCTGATTAGGGCATCTACAATATTAGGAGGGGTTCCACCAAATATAAACGGCCCAGAGCACACTGGTACAGCTGTGGCTACTGTCAAGCCTGATTGATCGGACCCAGTTCCCGGGGAAGTGACCTCGGGAGAAGCCGAAATGTCCGTACTGACATCCAGTGTTTGCTTGGTTGTATCCACTTTAGCCCTTTTTGCCCCTCTTAGCTTCCTTGACCTTTTCGGAGGATGGTCCCCTCTGCTGTTTACGGGTTCCGTTAGCGCAACAACTTGGCCCCCATCCTGCGACTCAGTTCTTTCCGCACAGTTCACATTGGGAGTAGTCTCCACCACCCCAGAGAGGCGCAAGGACTCACTATCCCTCTGGAGGTTTGACGGGGTCCTGAGTTGTTGTAGGACTGACTCAATTGTCTGGTCAATACTATCCATGAGTGACAAGTGGGTAGCGTCAAGGGGTAGCGGAGTACCATCATCAATAGAAGAGGAATCCGAGGAGCCCACTGACAAATTTTCTGTGCTCACCTCAGGGAGAGTGTCTGGCACTGTGTGACCTTTGTTAACCAGAGCACTGGCCTTGGGAAAGAATTTTTCCAGTGTGCTAGAGCACTGTTGAGCAGCCTTGCTCCTTGATATTCTGGTAGCCATGGCAAAAGGAACAGTCAGGACCGCTGACTAGAGATAACAAAGAAGACTTGGGAGAGGCACGACGTCAGAGGGGAGGCCCGGTCCGGTCTCTGCCGGCCTCTAACGAAGCGGGGGCCGCGAGAGGTGAAGTACGCTCAGCCGGGGAGCGTGGCACTGGGAGGGGGCGCGGCGCAGGCGGGAAGAGGAACCAGCTGGTGATGTTTTGCAGGAATGCTGGTCCTCGCAGTCCCGCTCGCCGTGCCTCTCACCTCCTCTGCGGCCAGAACCTCCTGGGACACAAGTCAATCCGCCCAAGAGATCAGGGCAAGGTAGGGGCTCCAAAAGCTACTCCTGTAGCGTGCAGGCAGAATCCTCGGCACAGAGTCTCTCTCGAGCTTGCTTAATCTCCACAACGGCCCCCACAACGCTAAGGATGCCTGGCCTCCACTTTTGGGGTGCCCAGGAGTGGATGCCTCACAGGGAAAGCCAGGATGGGTCCCACAGCGGTATTCGTACAAGCGCCTTGAGACCCTTGCGGGTGAGTAGTGCGCTATACAAGTATCAATTTACATTTACATTTACATTGGAACAATTCTTAAAGTTTATCTGGGTTGTTCCAGCATAGCTACTTCTGGCAAGAGGCGGTAGGGAACTGTAGACTGCATTGGAACGGGGTGCTTCAAAAGACAAGCAGCATGACGCTAAAGATGTATATTTCAATGATTAGATCCTAAAACTGCAGCTGTTTCTTTGAGTAATATTGAATTAAGTCGCATATTATCTGTATGTGCCTCAGGACTAGTCACAGTTTCCTTTAAACACCTTCTATGAACACATTAATTGCAAGAAAAACTACAACACTTTAGATACAGTATCTGAAATAGCCTTTTCTTTTAAGTACAGTAGTAGTGTCTCAAAAGCATTCTTTAGTTTTGAGTTCTCTTTTAAAAGAATTATTCTCTTTGATAGGAGTTAGAAAAGTCAAAATTCGTTTTCAATCTCGACTATAACTCACAAACTGTTCATATGCTGCCATCTAGTGGTCGGAATAAAAAAATCCATTGTCTGTGCTGACCAGATCGACGCGGCCAAAACACTTCTCCCTTATGGTGACCAGCGACTGGCTCGACAATGCGTACTCACTACCCAGTGTGCCCATTTGTGCCGGTATTCTCCAATTAAAAGTATTACAGCACTTCTGAGAAGTGCAGGTACTTACTCTCCTTTCAAATAAAACACGTGCAGGCACTTACTACCAGACAGCATCTGCTCATTTAAAGTACTGCCCCGTTTGGACCATATGATTACACCCTCGAGAAGTGGCAGCAGGAATAATAGATGCCCCATAAACAAAACAATAAAGAAACCAAGAAAAAAACTGGCAGGACGTCCATCAAAACAAGGAAATTGGTCCATGAAAGGGGTATGGCATCAAATGCGGATAGCAGTCCATCTCTCTGTTCTGCAAACGCATGATGCTGCGCTTCCTTGAAAGCGGATACGGGGGAAGAGAATCACTGCATTAAAACAAATGTATGCAATGAGCGAAGTGAAATACCAAAAATATCAAAAGTACTGAAAATTGGCAATCTCATGGAGGAAATGTATCGGCGTGAACCTGCGTTTGTGCATTTCCAACAGTGAAAAGTAATAGAACTCTCAAAGGACAGGAAAGACGCCTTGCGGCATTCTGCAGAACAGATTTCGAAGACATAAACCACACAATGCTGACAGGTAACTTCCCCCACTGGGGCAGGTCTTCGCTTTCTGCTCTGCTCCCTGCTGCGGGTTTCCCCTTCAGAGCCCCGAGTCATCTCTCCCTCCTTCTAGCCATACCTCAAACCTGTGAGGACACGATTTGTCTCACAGCTCAAGGACCTCTGTTGTTTCCAAGTTCCTCTGTTTATAGGTATTCAGTTACAATGTAAAGCATCCAAATGGCCCTCAGTGAATGAGGGCCACATAAAGCCTGCCAGAGGTAGGGCTAAAAGTCAGGAATGGGACCCCTGTGATGTACAGAGGAGGTATTTATTAGAATGATGGTAGGTATTTTGGTAACCTCAGCAGTCATTGTACAAATCGAAATGAATGTTGGAAAAACCCAAAGCATTTTACAATCACACATCCCTACTTCCTAATGATGTGCACTTGGAAAATTGCAATCAATGTTAATAATCTTCTACAATCGTAAACTTTATTCACCATAAAATGCACTCAAGATGCATACAGTAAGCTTGCTGCCTTCCCCGCTCCAAGTGAAGCGATTAACCCAGTGGTTCCCAAAGTGTGCGCCGCGGCAACCCGCGGTGCGTCGTGATGAGAAGCCAGGGGCGCCGCGCAGGATGTGGGGGGGCTAGAAAGAAATGCCACCTTCAACACGCATCGCACGTGCTTCAAGACATTGGCGCAGAGCGCCCTCCCTCCACCTCCACCTCCCGCCCCCATTCCTGCAATCACAGGCTGCGACAAGCTCACCCCCACCACACCCACTCTTACCAGCACTTGCCCTTTCCTGAACCGAGGCCTGTCAGTCACGTCGCCTGTATGATCCAAGGAGATAAAGGAGTTACACACGGAAACCCAAAACATTTTAAAAGCTGAGATTCTTGTTTGGGGGCTCGGAGTTCTCACCTGCCTGCCGGGGCTAGGATCAAAGGAGAGCAGCCTTCCCCAGATACCCGCTGACTGCAGGAGCAGGGGCGGCTGGGCCCGCGGGCTGCTCCAGGCTGCGAGAGACGCGGGGCCAGGCTGAAAGGGAACACAACACCTGCAGCCCGGCAAAGGCGTCCCTGGCAACAGACCCACAGAACCGTTCACTTCCGCAGAGGCACTGGAGGTCACTGCACGCTGCTGATCCAGGGGTAGGCAAGCTACCAAAGTCACACACACAGACGAAGCAGGGACTGGGTATGGGCCTGGCTGCCTTAAGGCTGCGGAAAGACCGGTCCTCATCATGTGTCAGAGACATAGTTTCACTTTCTTGTTCTGCATTTGATTAAACCTAAAAGTTGTTTGTAAGCAGATCAAGCAGTTTATGTTTTATTCCTGTTAATATAGTGTTGCAAGACTTGCTTACTCATTATGCAGGGCTTGGAACTCGCAATTTTGCCATTAACTGTACTCCTTCCTCCTTTCTCCAGCTCAGCTTTTGAGTTTGCTCCCCATGTGCCCTGGGCATTTATTTTTTATGACTGGGCGGATCTTGGAGGCCTGGAGGAAAAACCCATGCAGCTAGTAGCAGGACGGGTGAAGCACTCCTACGTCCATTCAAATGCAGGGCCCCAAGTGGGATAAAAAAAAATGGGGGGGTCTCAAAGGGGCGTGGCCGATGCAACAAAGGGCGTTGCCTAAAACACTCAAGCCAAAAATCTGTGCCTAGCACAGTGCGCTGCCTGACACACCGGCAAAAAAATGGTGGGGAGCCACGGCCAACCGCCAACCCGGTCAAGGGAGCCACGGGCCAAAAAAGTTTGGGAACCACTGTATTAACCCTTTGCCCCAATCACCAAACTCTGTAAAATATCCAGCTCTTGTCCTGCAGGATGGAAGATGAGGGTACCAACCAGCAGCTTAGCAAGGATGCCATTGGCCGAGACAAGCAAAGAAAATGGCCCCTTCGACTACTGTTGGGATAGTAAAATATAGCAATTATCAAGGTTCAATTGGCTCCTGCACCACCAATGGTAGGTACACACCTGGTATGGACTATGGGGAATTACAGAGCACTGGTTGTCGCGACAAAAGAGCGTAATCACAGATACACATCGAGCACACTCCTTCAAGTGAAGTTCTCCGATTTAAACCACTGGATACAAGGTTAGGCACAGCTGGGGAATCCATAAAACACATTTGTACTGCAAAAAAGATGAGATAACAACACAGGCAGAGTCATTAGTGATCAGAGAATTAATCCATCTTTATTTCTGGTACATGAGAAGGTTATCCAAGCATAGTTAATGTCATTGACAATGTAAAGAAAAAGCAATTAAAGAATGTGGAATATAGTACTGGAATTGGCCAACTGGATACTGCAAAAAAGGTGGATTAAGGGTCTCAGAGGAAAACTGAAATTATGACAATTGGAATCTTACAAATATTTAACCGATTAAAAAAGTACATAATCCTAGAACCCAGAAAAGTATAAAGCTCAGATTTGAAATTTACACATGGTCCTTTTAAACTGAAAAAAAGACTGTTCTCTTGAATTACTGCTTTTGCGCTAACTTTACCCGTTGTGAAGAATGACCCACAAGCAAAGCATGTACCTCCCACATGAGGGATTTCGAGGAGAGTCTTGACAACACTAGGTGTGAACCTTCAGTCATTTATGTATTATGTGGATCTGCTTTCTTCCACTCCATTTACTCCAAACTCAATCCAAATGCAGCCCTGAAACGCGCCTCATAGTGACATTATTTATCCAAGTCATAGACTGCAATATCATTAAAATGTTATCATTAACATTTTCACTGTCCACAAAATACAACTGAAACACTTTATTTAAGATTAAACCCTTGTGTCCACATAGCCTCTGCTGACGCTTTGGTTTTGTTATGAATTCTTTTCAACACCTCCTGTTTAGTAGCAGTAGAAAAGGCTGGTATATGACAAAAACTTTCAAAGCGCCAAAATGCTGCTCAAATTCCACATGGATATGAGAGCCAAGTTTAGACCCCAACTGCTAAATGCACTGTAGCTAAAAATCACCCAATGTCAGACCCCAAGGAGGTAAGAGCATGAGCCGATGGAAGATTTGTCCGGGTCTGCATCAAGGCATGACACCATCTTCTGAAAAGAGCTCCATTTTGGAGCCACTTCTGAATGTGTAATGATGACGGAGGTGTCTGCACCACCCAGGAGGAATCTTCTCACACATAGACTGGCCTTTACGAAGAAAAAGATAAACAAAGAAACCAACACGAGTGAAAAAAGATAGGACTTCTCCGGTCAACTCAAGGTCATCACAGAACACAAAACATGTATATTTCAGAGGTACCAGCTTTTTGTTGCATGCAGGGCTGGAAACGAGCTGAACACAGTAATCACAAAATGAAAACCAATTACTCGTCAGAGGCACCTATTCTAGCTCTTGCTTGCCAAACAGTGATAACTGTGTCACCTAGTGCTAGGAGGGGTTAGGAGGATTGGGTAATACCTGCCAACCTTGGAACAGAACAGCTCTACTACAAAATAATCTCTTTGATGAGCTTTCTGGACACCGAAAAAAAAAAAGAATTTCCTGAAGGACGTGCAGTTCCTCAACACGGCGCAATTCAGCTAATCATGGCTTATTACGAGAACTCACTAAGATATACATTTAGCGCCAAAAAGCAGCAGGCGAAGGCTCATTAACATTGGCATGATAAAAATGTGGGTCTGACCAGAGTTCATAAACCTGTCAAAACTAAACATATCCCATGACTATTGACACACCACACCCTTCTACCATAGACTTCCACCAACCAGCAAGACACAAGAAGGGGACATGAAGAAAAACAAAATGTATACCCGCAAGATAAGAAGCCTTTTCACATTTTCCACTCACCCTAATATTGCCATGCTTGGCTACGCTCTGGCCTGAAAGGGCGCTGTGAGGGTGGGCGGGCGGGCAGGCAGTGCAGGGAAACAGCAGCCTGAGAGGTGATTCCTGCACCACACGTTAAGTAGTGATGGATCACCATAGCATAGCTTATATAAGACAACTAATCATTTCTGCTGCACCGAGGCCATGTGGTGGCAATATTAAGAGATACTTATAAGAAAAAGTCCCTAGCCAGACCAGAAAACAGTCCATAATCTGTATGACATGGATAATGTTCATATGTAGTTGTCTAGCCAGTTTAAACTGCATTGTCTCTTTGCATTTAAAGATTGGAACTATTCCGCAGCATGGATAATATTCAGCGCATTGCCTCTATGAAGATCTAGTAAGTAACGCAGGGAGTTCAGACTGAATAAGCTGTTCACTTGGGTCCGCACGCCTTGAGGTTAAAGAAATAAGGATTAGAGGAGGTAGACAGAAGAGGCACTAAGATGTCCCAAAAGTGCAGCTTGGAAAGTTAGCCATACACCAGTGCCGGGCCTTGTGGAGGTGTTTACGGTGCCAGCGGGAAGAGAGTGTGGGGAGGGTACTAAGCTACAGGGTTGGCCTTTTGGGGAGGGCACTAAGCTACAGTTATGGCCTTTTGGGGAGGGCACTAAGCTACAGTTATGGCCTTTTGGGGAGGGCACTAAGCTACGGGGATGGCCTTTTGTTCTCGAGCACCAGCAACTTCTATGAAAAGAACAATTTAGGACCAATAACCGACGTGCAATCTTCAAAATGTGCATTACAATTCAATCTGGAATGCTCTTGTTTTCATAGCAAAGTTCAGATGATTAGAAAGAGAATATTGTGATTTGCATAAAGAGGGTTAAGTGACCAAACATTCACCAAGACTGGGTTTGAATCCATTATGTAGGTCCTATTTGCAAGGTCTGTAAAGTTTCTTTGCTGAAAGATTGTACTATTTAATAAAATCTCCAATCTTTTCTGGGTTAGGGAACCCAGCTCGGTTCATGCCTATATAAAATAAAAATCAGGTTACTCTTTTTCACAATTAAATTAGTCCTGCTCCTCTGTGGGAGGTGCCGGAGAGCAGCAACTCTTCAACATAAATGTAGAATGGCTTTGTTGATCTCTGGGTTTGTCCAGTCATTTCGGATGTCATCGAGGTGGTTGTCAAAATCTACCAGGCTTTCGTACGATCTGTCTTCAAGGAGGGACCCAGAAATCCTCCGAACTTCACCCCAGTCTTCATAGTAGTCACTGTAATTAAACAAGAAGTCAAGTTAAGGGCTGAAATCAAATGGTCCAAATGTCATCTTATGAGGCCTCGATTGCTGTGAAGTTTGCAGTGCCAGGGGCAAGAAAGGGTAAATCGATAAATGCCCCCTGGACATTACACAATTCTTCAATGGGTTGAACAATCCCACTTCCCTCAGAAAACAAAAACAGACAACTGAGGAGAGCAATCTAATATATATATATATATATATATATATATATATATATATATATATATATATATATATATATATACCAATTCCTTTTTATTTTAAATATATAATCCAACATCAGTTAGATTTCTAGACACCAAAATGACCTATATGAGTCGCATTAACGCCATCAAATTTCCTTTCAACAAAACACAAATACACAAAAAATATCAGAATTTAAAAGAACAAAGGAAAAAATGGGAGGAGCTCGAGGATAGAGAAAGATAAACCCAGTAAGGGAACATTCCTTCTGATATTGCAACATAACAATCCTCCCTGCTCTTGAAAATGGGGATGATGGCCCTCCCTTGCGTCTGATGTCATACCTCTTGATGTTATCCATTTTGGCCTTTTTTTTATATTTGTACCCACATAGTTCCTGTAAAGTGCTCCGATGCCCTTTGGGTCATGTATAAGCTATACAAAACTAGAAAAACATACAAGATAAAACCAGTGATCTTTTTTCTGACTTAATAGGTTTCCAGAGCAGCGACTAGCCAAATTGCCATTTGAAATCTATATTTAGCTCGTGTTGAGGAAAGGGTCTGTATATATAAAATGGAACTTTACAAAGTGACTTTTAAAGTGCCCCAACCATATTTGGCATTTAAGAGGGTGTGAGTGTAAGCTAATCTTTATTGCTTGTTCGCATTTGTGTAGCCCACAACCTGCATGTGCACAGTTTGTATCAGATTCTGATTTGCGCGCTTTCGGAATGAGAAATACATGCACATTGTGGATGTTTGTTTCCAATCAGAGGTGGATGAACCAGCATTGTGTGTTACTATCCCAGAGTTACAACAATCTACATGATGGTTCGTGTATAATAAAAAAAAAAGAATTGCTTGAGCATCGCTGTGATAATGTTGAGCTGAGTACTGCATGTACCTCAGATTCTGAGACACCATCTCAGTATGAGTCAATAAAGGGGACTTTGCACTGGGTCACTGACTTATCGCCCCCTCCCCCCTATTCCGATGTCTTACCACCATGTGCCCACTGGCTAGAACAACCAGCAAATTCCTTTCTTCTTCAACCCCTCCCACTTCAATTTCACCCTTGCCCTTCAACCGACACTCCTTCAATTTAATATTTTCCATGAGGTAATAGCATCTTTCACTTTAAAACCAAACCCTTTCCCTCCAAATCTGTCCTTTTGAAATCAGATTTCCTCCTTTGACTTAACACCCCACCACTTCTCAACAAGCGCCCTCCAACTTTACTCCTGAACAGTCTCCTATCCACCAGCTCAACCCGAAAACAGGCATCACAGTTTTCGAATACTTGCAGGGGAGGCGTCCCAATGCTTACACCTTGTGCTTAGCACTATTACTAGCTGTCAGATGAGTCCACGGCACATAGAAATGAATTAAACCCCCCAGATCATTATATTGGCTGGTCCCAGTAACAGGTCTGACCATCTATGAAGTATCTCCATGTTTATCACAGAGGAAAGCAAACTTCAAGAGGTACTCACATATGGGGATCTTTGCACCTCCACCTGTTGTCGTGGTGCTCGTACACATGAATAGTAGGTTCTATGCAGTCCACTGTTAATTTTGTATTGTCCACCTAACATACAAAGAGAAACAAAGATGCATCTACAAACGTTGACACAAACTGGCCGATGTTTGCACATATATTGTGTATGCAAAATGTACTTGCTGTAAACATGAAACTCTTCAGAAAGAAACGTCCCCAACTTCTTTGAGTTATAGAGAATCACGAGTAAGTAATGCTCTGTTGGTTACTGTTGTATCACAGCCAGGGTCACTGGAAATAGTCAACAGGGCCAAATTATGCAGCAGGGTTGAGTAAACTGCGGCAAGAAAAGGCAGATTATGTGGCATAATGCAGCATTTTTTGTGATATTATTACTTCATTATTTTGTCATTTTGAAACTTAACACAATCTGGGTATTGTTTGCACCTTATTAATACCAGGTTGACATCTAAGTACAGCAAATCACAACAGGAGGTGACCAGCCAACCTTTGCAAGGGCATTTTACTGAGTGTCGCTGCGTTTTTAATAACTTTTAAACCTTTTGAACTAGAACAATTTTTTGGGTTGAAATCTGCAGATTGTGCAGTAGATTATGGATTATGTGGCAAATGAAGCTAATCTGAAACTATGTGAAAAATGCCACAGCCGCACAATCGCATAATTTCACTGGCCCTGATCGTAGCTTCCTTGGGAATAGAACTCTGGGTAGAACTGCTGACCCTCTACATGCCATGTAATACTCTCAAACGTGGAACAGCAGAACTGTTTTCGCAGGTTAAAATAAAACATGTCAATGTTGGAGGACGTAGGCAGGCTGCTCAACTGGACACATCTGGTGGTTTAGTGACTTACAAAGCCCCAAGATTGTTTTAGATCACCTTCCACAGAAGTTATACAACACAATAACAGTATGTAAAAAACAATGCATCCTTAACAATTTCACACTTTTTTCCCCAACTGTTTTCAAACGATGAAGTGACGTTTAAATAGCTAAGGATATGGCATATTTTACTCCAGAAGGCAGCCCAGTGACTGTGATTTCCAAACCTGATCAATACGCAGTCTGCCTCCATCTAATGTCCATCAGGAACAGCAGCGTGAAGATAAAACTTCTAGAATTGTCATGTATTTTGTTTTCTTTCATAGGTATAATAAGACAAACAAATTATATTAAAATAGTTCATTTTATGGGTTAAAATCCAACCAGTGATAGAACTTAAGATCCATTGGTGCTGCCATGCTAGTGTCCAATCTGGACTACCCAAGGTACAGTGGGGGTGCCTGCTCTGGAAACAGACTTGTACTAAATATTAGGTGTTGTAAAGGTGTAAATCAAATGACAGTCAGTGCACTGAGTTGGAACTTTTAGAAAAACTCTAGTGCGCAATCGGAATTGTGGAAGAAAAGCAGCGAACAAGCAACTTAGTAGGAAAAAACACACTTCTACTTGAAGCACTGCCAACCAGAATAATACTGTGGTGTACAGACTGGTGCCATAAAGTAATTGATCACACCCGTCCTCTGAAGATGAAACTTTTCATAGTATTCAACAGCACACGTTATATGAGACAAGTGGTCTCCTAATTTTACTTTATGCACCTCTCCTTGCACTCAGCATCATACAACTTCCTGTCACTTGGTCTCCAAATATCCTGCATTGGTTGTTGGCTACATAGAACCATGGAAGGGTAGGCGACAAAAAGGGGATGAAAAGACATTCAGAAGCCTGGTGAAGCCTTCAAAAATTTATTAAACGTAACAAATTGCCACAGTGTGGTCCTCAGCGTGCCCTTTCCCTACTCAGCAAAAAATTATAAAGGGCCTCAACAGTTGTAAAGAAAAAAACAGCAACATTCACGTACCATTATGAGAGCCGCATCACTAAAGCCTTCTGCGATTCTGGAGGCGACCTTCTCAGCTACCTGGTTTGGACTGAGTGGAAGAAAGAAGATATTCCTGGATGATGTGTAAATATATACCATACAATAACAACATAGCTACATCTAGTAAGTAAGAATTCTTTATTTGTATAGATAAATACTGGATCTCAGATTTTACATAAAGCAGGGAGTGCTTTGGAAGCCTTGGTCATATATTTCAGTCTTTTACGGGTATTTATATAGGCTGGCAGACCATCTAACAAGTAAGAGGGCAGCAAGAGGCAGGCATGGTCACTGGGTGCCCCCACAGGACATGCATACAACGGCAACTGATGAGAGAGTGAGGTTAGTGTCCTCCAGGAGTTTGACTGCCGCCCTGCAAGACATTCAGGGTCAGTCAGTTCGTTGGTGGCAGGAATAAGGAAGAAAGGGGAGGTTTTAGTTCTTTTCACCAGAGCTGCAAGGAATGAGACTGTAGAGGTGAAATGGACCTGGTAGGTGGGCCAGTTTTTAGTGTCGATTTCCTGGATATTACTACAAACATTGCCTGTAGTAAGTAATGAAATAGGACTTGCATTTGCAAAATGTTAAGCTATTGGCATTGTAAATGACAATGCCTTTTATTTATAGGTTTTCAAAACCAACACATAGATAAAAGGTTTGTCATTTACAATGCCAGTAGCTCAAACTCTCGCAAACGCGAGACCTATTGCACTGCAAATCTTACTCTGGTTTACCCCCCCCAAACTCTCCAAAGCCGCTGCAAAAACCTTCAAGTACTCCACCCTGAAGAGTCACCCTGAGACATTGATTTCCAACCTATGTTATAGCACGGATAAGTGCACAGTCATCAATGACCTAATCTTCTACTCCAAAAGGACCCCCTACTGGCGAAAATCCTTTGTGCACCTCCTCAACGTACGTGCAACCAGGAACATCCCCACATGGCACTAAATTACAATAGCACCCTCCGCAAACTTGCAATCTGACCTCACAATCACCCTCTATAAAAGCGGCATTGTCTTGATCCAAGCCTCATCCAGAAACCTCAACAAATTTGCAAGCATTTTTACCAACCTCAGTAACCATGTGCCCGACACTAACAGGGTAACACTTGCCCGACACCCCTCTGACCAGCCTGCCTATCATCCCTAACCACCCATTAACCACCCCCCCTAGGGTTCCCAACACCGATCATCCCATCCCCTCTTGCTTGGCGCCTGACCGTACCAGGAGAATCATCCCTGCACCTCTGATCCCAGCCCAGCCAGCTCCCCACTCTAACTGCGAGTATCTTACAATTTCAAACACTTGCGACACAGATCCTACTTGCCTGCCGAGCTCACAAACCATCTCCCGAAGAGTCTCTACCACTGCCCTTCCTAACTTCGCTAACTTATCTCCTAGCCTTGCCAATAGAGTCGTCTCCAGAACTTTGGTCTACCCCCCACCAACCCCACACGCTAACCAGGAGACTGGTTTGCCGCCAGAATCCCACAATATAGAACGATCTACCCCTTTTACCCGGTCTCCTATGCATACAGATACCAGGGCTCCAGAAATACTGTCCCCCTAACCCCCAACGCCCTCCCCTTGCAGGGAGTCTGATAGCACTGCCCCAGAGCAACTGCCCCCCTGCCCGCCTACACTACCCTCCTATAGGGATTTCGAAACCCTGCATTCCAGAGCTGCCAAGCTAACTCAGAATATCCATATCTCCAAACTAGACCTAAAGAACCTCCTGCACCTCGCTGAACTCTCCCTCACCAACATCAAAACCCAGTGGACCCCCCCCCACACACCACCGAGACCCCCAAGCACCCTCTACTGTTACCTTTGAGACATCTTTGCCCTCGCAAGCAACCATGCCACCTCTCGGAGGAAGAAACCCTAGCTCTCGCCCGCTCCTACAACTCTACACATGCCACCCCTAGCCCACTAGACCTTACTGAAGAGGAAATCCTTGCCATCCTCAGCGACTACAACTTTGCCCCAATTACCCTTTGCCCGCTAGACACCAGAAGCGCACATGCCATCCACACAGTCTCTATTAACACCAAAAGATTGGCTACCTTCTGCAACAGAAGTATGGTCAAGAGCAACCTAGCGCCGGTGCACTTGTCCACCCTATCTCCAGACACTGCCCCTGATTCCTCTCTGTCTGGCCTCTTAATCAACTGCCAATCGGCGTTTAAGCACGCCGGTAACATTGCTGCACTCATCATGAACAAAAACTTTGACTTAGCTATTCTAACAAAATCATGGCTCAATGACTCATCTCCATGCCTAGACCTCTTAGTCCCTCCCGGCTACAACATTGCTAGACTGGACAGGCAATCTAACATGAAAGGAGGAGGCATCGCCTGCATCTACCGATCCAACCTCAGTGCCACAGAACTCCTGGCGGATTCTACCGACTCTTGCGAATACCTTGCACTCTCCATCTGTAGCAACTCCACTCTTTTGTGCAAGTTACACATCATCTATCACCCCCCTGGCACGAAGGACTCCTTCACTGACCAACTCAGGGAACCTATCACTGCTAAGTCCTCCTCGCACTCTAAAGATATCTTCCTGGGCGATTTCAACCTGCACTGGAATAACTCCAAGGATCCTCATGTAAACGCCATCAAAGCCCTCCTGTCAGATCAAGCCCTGACTCAAGCCTGTTCACTCCCAACACACTTGAAAGGGGCCACCCTCGACTGGATCATCTCTAAGGAATCAACAGTCAAGCTTATCTCTGTAGACCTGTGTGACTGGTCTGACCACCACACCATCACATTCCTACTCCTGGCACCCACAAGATAAGGGCACCACAACCAGTGATTCCTAAACACTGGATTAGAGACACTAGAAACCTAGACCACAATAAACTGAAGGCTCTCTGCACATCTGACCCCCCTCCCCATTTCTCAATGGTCAATGACCTCAATAATCATTACTCTGCAACTATCTTGAACATCATGGATGAACTAGCCCCACTAAAGCTAAAAAGAACCCAAACAAAAGATAAGAACCCCTGGTTCACAAGACCCCTCAACAACGTGAGGAGATGCCTCCAGCAATCCGAAAGAATCTGGAGACAGCACCCCTCCGCCGCATATCTTAAACTTCTCCACCAGACAAGAAATGCCTACAACAAGAAGATCCTTAACTCTAAAAAATAATTTTTCGGATCCGAACTAGAGAACGCCAAGAACAGACCTCCCAAGCTCTTCGATCTGGTCAAACACCAATCCAATAAACTGGTCAAAACCTCAAAAGAAACACCCAAGTCCTTAATATCATCTGAGGAATTCTCCTCCTTTTTCGCTGACAAAGTCACAGCCTTAGAAAATGAACTTAGTGCTGCCACATACTCTCTATCCCTTCCAGGCATGCACCCTCCTCCTGAGATGCCCCCACAGACTTCACCTAAGAACCAAGCACTTTGGACTGACTTCAACCTCTATGACGAAGACTCCGTATCTAAAATCCAATTGTCCCTAAAACCGAATAACCACTAACCATTATTCCTAGCTGGACTGCAATAATTAACGACTCGCTCCAGCATGGTTCCATTCCTGATTCTCTGAAAGCCGGCCAAATCCTCCCCATTTTGAAAAAGCCGTCGTTGGACCCAGCGATTCCAGACAATTTCAGATCTATCTCCAACATCCCCCTCTTAGCCAAAGTGTTAGAGAATTGTGCACAACAGCAACTAAGTCAACACATCAACAACTTCCACATTCTCGATGACTTCCAATTTGGATTCAGACCTGGGAACAGTACTGAAACGACCAGGCTCCACATCGTTGACAACGCCCTCCTAGCTTTGGACCAAGGGAAAACATGCATTTTAATCCTCCTAGATCTTTCCTCGGCCTTCGACACGGTCAACCACGAAAAACTAATTGAACGCCTCTAACTCAGGATGTGTTTGAATAGCGCAGTTCTAAAATGGTTTAGATCCTTCCTCCAAAACCGATCGCAGCGATTCCTAATCAACGACAACCTCTCTGCTCCCTCTCCGGTCAAAGTCCGAGTCCTCCAAGGATCAACCCTGTCTCTTACCCTCTTCAACCTCTACCTCGAACCACTTGCCGAAGTATTACGCTCAGCAAATATCTCCTACCATATGTATGCCGACGACACCCAGCTCTACATCAAAGCCTCCACTCTCGAGGATATTCTCTACCTGAATGAGGCCCTGAAATCAACCGTCCATTGGCTCACCTCCAAACAACTCAAGCTCAATGCTAAGAAAACAAAATTTCTCCTAATTTCCCCTCCAAAAACCAATCCAGAGACGCAGATATGGATCAAGGCTATCACAGCCCTAGCTTGCCCGCCGACCATCGTGGACTCAGCAAAATCTCTGGGAATAACCCTTGACTGCAATTTGAACATGGGAGACCACATCAACTTGATGGCCAAATCAGCCAGATTCCACTTGAGCTACGTCTGGAAACAGAAACCCTTCCTTGACACTACCGACCTAAAAAGTGCAGTCCAAGCGCTAGTAATCTCTAGACTGGAATATGGATGGTCCACCCTCTCTGGTTTACCCAAGATCTCCCTGGCACCCTTACAAGCCTGCCTTAATGCTGCTGCCAGACTTCTTACAAGCTCAAAAACATTTGACCATACAACTCCACACCTGAAAGTATTGAACTGGCTTCCCCTCGCGGCAAGAATACAACTCAAACTGGCCTGCATTACACACAAGGCCTTATAGTGAAACTCCCCTGCTTATCTTGCACAGAAACTGGTGGTATCTGGCGGAATCAGAAACTCGTGGACCGCCAGAGACCTCTTACTCCAACCTGCACAGTTCCGGAAAAAAAAAAACCTTTTAACCGGGCTTTCTCTGGATCCGCTCCAAGAATATGAAACTTTCTCCCGCCAGCCATCAGAAGACTCCCCTCTTTGGCACGTTTCAAAAAGGAGGCCAAAACCTTCCTTATGGGTAAATTCCTCTCCTAAATGCTGCCTCCTACCAACACATAGACTTTGACCAACTACTGACTAGCGACTCCATTCGGAATACCATGCTACCTCATCAGGAAATCTGGTGCCTTATCTGGAGTTATTTAAATGTAAACTGTATATACATGTCCTCTACCCTTAATGTGATTCCTTGCCTAATGTGATCCCCTGTAAAGCGCTCTGATACCCTAACGGGCCAAGTTTGCGCTCTATAAAACAATTAAATAAATAAATAATAAACTCCCAAGAGGGCTCTTGCCACCACAGGTGCTGTAGTGGCCCTAAGGTGAATTGCCTCTGGGTACCTAGTGGCATGGTCCACCACCACTTAGATAAACCTGTGCCCATATGCTGTTCGATGATCCATGGGACCAACAATGTCAATCCCTACCCTCTCAAAGGGAACACCCAACACGGGTAGTGGCATCAGGGGGGCCTTTGTTGTACTACCTGCCTTACCACTGGTTTGACAGGTGACACAGGAGCGACAAAACTCCTTTGTGTCTTCAGACATGTGGGGCCAATGAAAGTGAGGAACAATTCTGTCCCATGTCTTGTTTTGGCCCAGGTGTCCTGCCAAAGGAATATCATGGGCTAGTGTCAATAGGAAGCCCCTGAATTTCAAAGGTATAACCAACCTCCTGGCTGCACCAGTCTTGGGGTATCTACTCTCTGAATACAGGAGTCCATCATCCCAATAAATCTTATGGGTGCCACTAGCATTCCCAGCAGCCTCAGCAGCAGCCTGCTGTCTGTGGGGTTCAAGAGAAGGGCAGCTCTGCTGCTCCTAGCGCAGGTCTGCCCTGGAGGGGTCCCCTGTCCCCAAGAACTCAACCTGATCAGGCTCAAGTTAATCTGGGACAGTTCCTTCTTCAAGAGCACAATCATCTCCCTCAAGAGACTGATCTTCGCTCTGAGTCAGGGGGGAAGGCACTGCCTTAACCCTACTGCTCCTTTTCTTGGAAGGTACCTGGTCCATTATTCCAGAATCCAGGGCCTGTTCAGTTTTAGACATTTTGGCCTTTGACCTAGTCACAGCAAACACATGTGCAGAGATCCCTAACATTTCTGCATGGGTCCTTAACTCCACTTCAGACCAGGCTGAAGTCTCTAAATCATTGCCAAGAAAGTATTCAATAGGGAGGTCTGCATTTACCACAACTTTCTTGAGGCCAGTTACCCCTCCCCAGGAGAAATTAACAACTGCCAGGGCATGGTTGGTCCTGACATTGCTAGCATTGGTCACTTGGTAAAGTTCACCAAGTATGATCTGTCCATGGTCTACAAGGTCTTGTGTCACCATTGTGACACTTGCCCCTGTATCCCGGTAGGCCATAGCCTCTTTTCCATTCATCAAAGGCTGCTGTCTGTATTTGCTCAAGTTACTGGGACTCACAAAGGAGGACATATCCATGCGTCCATCACAGATCAGTACAGCTTGAGTTGGAACTCTGACTAGGCCAGAGTCCATCTCAGAACCCAGGGTTAACCCTACTACACCCTTCTGCTTGCTGAGTACCACCTTTTTGAGCTGAACTAGGGGGAACAGTTGCCTTAGGGGCAATGGTGGCTGGAGTTGAGTCTTTAGCTATAGTGCAATCAGTAGTCCAATGGATATTCTGCCTACAGATTTTACACCATGGTTTCTTTTGGTCTTTCTTTCTGGAAGATTGGGAATCCCCACCATTAGAAGATTTTTGGGGGTCTTGTGAAGACTTCTGGTCTTTACCCTCCTACCCACCCGTATTACGATCTTGCTTCTTCTGGTCACCACCTTGGTTCTGTACCTTCTGCTTCAACGTGGTTCTGACCCATTTGTCTGCCTTCTTTCCCAATTCTTGGGGAGAAGTCAGATAAGAGTCTACCAGGTGCTGATGCAACAGCTGATTCTGACAGTTATTAAGGATCTGCTCCCTCATAATCAAGTTGTATAATCACACACTTTACTGCCCAGTAACCAGCCCTCCAGAGCCTTAGTAGCACAATCAACAAAGTCAACCTGAGTCTGAGCCTTTTTGGGTATCTCTGAACTGTATTCTATACTGCTCAGTAGTCCGGCCAACCCCATCAATCAGAGCACTCTTCAGGGCTGTATAATCATCAGCATTCTCTTCTCTTACAGTGAGGAGCTTGTCTCTACCTTTGTCTGCAAAGGAGAGCCACAAGATAGCTGTCCACTGCTCCTGGGGGACCTTTTGAACTCTACAGGCCATTTACAGTGCAGTTATCCATCTGTGGATGTCATCCCCAATCTAGAAAGGGAGGGACAATCTTGTTTAAGTTTCTATGGTCATAAGACCTTTCCCTACCACTAGGGAAGTTGCTACCACCATGGGACTCTAGTCCCGTCTTTTTTCTAGCTTTTTCAAGCTCTAGAGACTCCCTTTCTACGGCTACTCTTTGTCTCTTTATGCTCAACGGAGCTTCTTCAAGTCTCATCTGTTTCTATCTCTTCTCCTGGGAGGTGTCCCTCCTATGAGAAGAGACAGAGGTCCCAACAGATGTGTCAGAATGGTTAGATTCCTGTGAAGGAGATCTTGGCCTTCTAGGCACACCCCAACTCTTCCTGGTAGGACACAGACATGGCCACAATGGCCTTTTTCATCTCCTGTAGGAGCTGGATTATCCAGGTCCAGGTCATTGTCACCTGCCTGGCCAGCAACAGATTCTAAGTCCTAGTGGTTTGAACCACTGGCCTCTTCTTCTGCTGTGCCCACCCCACTGCCTACCCTTCCAGGTCCTGATGCCTGTCTAAAGTCATCTAGCAGTAATGCCTCTATGAGACGTTGGGTGTTGGGGTTCTGACCGGTCTTCAATTTCCTCATAGCACACAGAGCCCTTAACTCTTGAAAAGGGATTGTGTCATACTTGGATGTCTGTACTAGACTGACATCTGGCAGGGATTCACTGATTCCTGTCCTTGAAGTCTTAACTAGTGAGGTGTGCTGTATGCACTACCTACTCAAGTGGTTTACCTACTAAACCCTCCTGGGATGTAGAAAGGGGTTGCTACGCCCTTGACACACCACTCTAAGTTCAGTAGAACTTACTGTATTTAAGCTTGTATTATATGTACCTCTGGTACCTTTAGTGGTTTTCAAATGATCAATCACTAGAGATTATCTGGTAAAACAATGGCAAGCTGGAATTCCACACCCTGCACACCAATGTGAGAAGTTGGCCAGGCATATGCTGTCCACTGTTCTAGTGGGCACCTTGCACCAGTCCAAACAACCCTTATTGATGGTAGGTTAAAGACAACCTTTACAGAAAGCATTCCTAGTGGTAGCTGTGGAGAGAAGCCTTCAGGCTAAGTCTTGAAGGAATGTAAAGCAGCTTGTTTTACCAGTCTATAATCTTGAGAATGACCAATTGAAAGGAGAACCACACCAGGTATATATATAAAATATATGTATTAATTCTAAACACATCCCTCTAGTCTCTTTATGAGGCTGGAGGCAAAAGTACATTCAGTAAACTTAATTAGCACACAGTAAATTAGCACAATATACGTTGAGCCCTAGGGGCGTACCAAACCATATATTAGGAAAGTGGTATAAGAACCACAACTGACAGAGACCAGGCCTAGAGCCTGTAGAACCGCTGGGGCCACTAGGAACCACCCAAGGTAGTGACACAGAGGACCCACGGGGGACACATGCAGTGTCTGAACCCAGCCCAAATCTCCATTAACTTCTACGGGGAAAGTCGCGGTTGGAATTTTAAAGATAAAGGACACTTAGAAGAGGACTTGGAGCAAACCCCTTTAGAACTAGGAGGTTTTAGAGTAAATACCCACGGGAGCACTGGAGTACTCGAGTTACCTCACCCAGGGAAGCCGGGTGCATAGGTGTCTTTTGGTGTCTGGTTTCGTCGTCGATTTTAATGGCGATCTGCTGCAAAGTGCTGCTGGCGTCCAAGTGGAAAGGGTCCGGGTGGACCCAAGGGTGGATCGGAGATGTGAAGAACCTGAAAGCAGAGGGGACAGAGTCTGGGTCACTTGCCAGTGACCAGGAAGGCAATGAGCGGATGCCCACCGATGTAAGGTGATTTCAGGTGAAGAAGGTTAAGCTTGACTTTTCAGCTACTAGGACCAGGAGGCGTTGACGACGACCAGACGCTGGATTCGGGCTGTCCCACGAAGGATGTCGAGTGCTGCGGTGTCGGTTTCTGGATTGGCCCCAACAAGCCTTGGCAACAGCAACCCACGCATAAAGCAAAGATTGGCTTCGGTGCAGACCAGCAAGGTCTGAGGGATTCACCACTCAGTGGAGAGTCAGGGCACGCCGGAAGCAACCAGGAAAGCCCAAAGCAAAGTAGAGTTACCTTCGTGGGGACCCACCAGTCGACGGATTAGGAATCGCAAAGGGGCCTCGAGCAGAAATGCTAGAAGCGGGCTCACGGAACACTCGTGGAATGTAGGCCCACAATCTTCTGTGCAGATGGTGCTCTGGGCTTGGACTACAAGTAGCCCAATGCACAACTTCGGGAAAGCTCGGGAAGTCGATGCACCAGCAAATGCGCACAGGAGTTCCGGTCCCCGTCACTCGCGAGGGCTGCGGGTCTCAGCTTTGCTGGGATCTCGTGTCGGCCTCTGAGAAGTCTGGAAGTCCGTGTCCTGAGTTGCAAATACTTCGGGGGCCGGCAAGAGCTTCCAAAATGCAGACTGACAAGATGCTTCTTTGGTGCCTGTTTGAACAGGGGAGTCACTCCTTGACTGTATAAAGAAAAATAGAAGGTACCCTGCCAATTATTTACGAAGGTCCCAGCTAGAGGATCCTACTCTGATAAAGAAAGGGGGTGATTAACTCAGGGGCTGAGGCTGCACAGGACAAAAGCTAAGTCATTCCACACAGATTCAACAACATGTTGTGAAAAAATATATTTATTTTTTTTATTATTTTTCTCTTCTTAAATATATTCAAATAGCATACATGTATAAATTTATATATTCACTGATATTTAACAAAGCTCAAAGACAAAATTTCCTTTCATGATTAAAATCTGCCCACACTTCACACAAACTACCACACTCATTCACACCGTGATTTTTCTAACTACAGGGGAAGCACTCAACTCTCATTTGTCCATTTCTCTAGTCCTGGCGCAGACAACAATAGTTCTTAATTTAGTTGTCTAAAGTGGGGAATTCAACCAGGAAGATGGTATTGATACGGATCCTGGTGTACTTGGGGAGGATTGCCGTATTCCTGGGACAACGTGCCGACGCGCGTTTCGGTGGAAAGCCAATAAGGCCACACCTTCGTCAGGGCCAGGGTAGTATGTTGGGCAGAGATAAGGAGTAAAAAATCTAGAAGTAAAAAAATCATGCTTTAGTATTTCATTCTTGAAGGTTTTACACAACAAAGACATATTCCAACACTTTATTCTCTTTATACTACTATCACTTTACTGAATACTATTATATTAAAACGAGTTAATTCAATACATTCCAGGATGACATTTTTTGACACTATGCAGCAACAGACCACCTGAAGACACTCCCCGAACTAGAATTCCCTGTTTCGTGGAATCCAACGAAGGCATACAGATAGCCTTAGCCAAATGAATAGTAGATTTTATATCACAACATCGTACAACACCATATATCCTTTTTCTATAATGTCACACATTCAGTTTGATCCACCTAAGACCTCTTATTTTTAGCAAGACACTTTTCCTTTCTTGTTATGAGCGAGGAAAGTTATTACTGGATAAGGAACATAAATTATCTCACCAGAAGAGAGACCAGAATGTATTGTCTACCTAAGCTGGCTTATGACCATTTAGACCCGTTTAGATCCTGGTATTCATACACACTGGTGTGTTTCCAAGAATATTACCTGTTCAGTTTATTGGGTACGTCTATAGAATAAGGGCCACCATCAACCTTTTCTGCTCATGAAAAGGTTGATGGTGGCCCTTATTCTATAGACGTACCCAATAAACTGAACAGGTAATATTCTTGGAAACACACCAGTGTGTATGAATACCAGGATCTAAACGGGTCTAAATGGTCATAAGCCAGCTTAGGTAGACAATACATTCTGGTCTCTCTTCTGGTGAGATAATTTATGTTCCTTATCCAGTAATAACTTTCCTCGCTCATAACAAGAAAGGAAAAGTGTCTTGCTAAAAATAAGAGGTCTTAGGTGGATCAAACTGAATGTGTGACATTATAGAAAAAGGATATATGGTGTTGTACGATGTTGTGATATAAAATCTACTATTCATTTGGCTAAGGCTATCTGTATGCCTTCGTTGGATTCCACGAAACAGGGAATTCTAGTTCGGGGAGTGTCTTCAGGTGGTCTGTTGCTGCATAGTGTCAAAAAATGTCATCCTGGAATGTATTGAATTAACTCGTTTTAATATAATAGTATTCAGTAAAGTGATAGTAGTATAAAGAGAATAAAGTGTTGGAATATGTCTTTTTTGTGTAAAACCTTCAAGAATGAAATACTAAAGCATGATTTTTTTACTTCTAGATTTTTTACTCCTTATCTCTGCCCAACATACTACCCTGGCCCTGACGAAGGTGTGGCCTTATTGGCTTTCCACCGAAACGCGCGTCGGCACGTTGTCCCAGGAATACGGCAATCCTCCCCAAGTACACCAGGATCCGTATCAATACCATCTTCCTGGTTGAATTCCCCACTTTAGACAACTAAATTAAGAACTATTGTTGTCTGCGCCAGGACTAGAGAAATGGACAAATGAGAGTTGAGTGCTTCCCCTGTAGTTAGAAAAATCACGGTGTGAATGAGTGTGGTAGTTTGTGTGAAGTGTGGGCAGATTTTAATCATGAAAGGAAATTTTGTCTTTGAGCTTTGTTAAATATCAGTGAATATATAAATTTATACATGTATGCTATTTGAATATATTTAAGAAGAGAAAAATAATAAAAAAAATATATTTTTTCACAACATGTTGTTGAATCTGTGTGGAATGACTTAGCTTTTGTCCTGTGCAGCCTCAGCCCCTGAGTTAATCACCCCCTTTCTTTATCAGAGTAGGATCCTCTAGCTGGGACCTTCGTAAATAATTGGCAGGGTACCTTCTATTTTTCTTTATACAGTTGTTTTCTCCCCCTTGGCCTGCCTTGATATCTCTTAGAAACCCCACGGGGAGCCCCCTTCTATTGTTGTTGTTTCTCCCAGCCTTGAGCTGTGGGGGTTTGCTTGGGTTTCTCGCCAAATGATTGAGTGGAGACTGTGACTGAGAGAAATGAATGAGAGAGTACGAGTGTGTGTGCAGAATTGAAACACCTTTGACCCTCCATATAAAATTAGAGCTGTTTTGGAAGAAAAAGACATTTAAATATTCTAGTCTCTCCTAAGTCCACTTAAATAGGCACTGATGGACACTATAAAAACGTTTGGATTTACAGATGATGATTTCGTCAAAATGCTTGGTCTCCCTACAGATGGCAACCAGGATTTTACGGTACCCAGAGGGCTAAATGGAGACTGGAACAAGCTACTTAACCTCCGTAAAAAAAATAAAAGAACAGAACTCCATGCAAAATTTATGCTCGATTATCTACGAGCAGGGACGATCCCCATAGGACTTCGGGTCCGAAACATCCCTGGGATGTTTGTAGAAATCAGACAGTTCCTGGAGCGATGGGCCCTTATCTCGAACCGTTGCTCCAGGGACTGGATGATGTTAATTGTGGAAACGGCCCGTACCGTAATTGAAATCCTAAATAAAGAAATTCGTGAACTGGAGGACAAATTGAAAGAAGGAGATGCAGTTGATGAGGGGAAGAGAAAACTAGAAGAGATCCAATTTGAGCTGGAGTCCTTCTCCGACTATCTGCTAAAAAGGAAAACAGAGAAGTTAAGAAAGGACATCAGAATGTTCAACCAAGAAAGAGCATACCCCTATCTGGGAAGTGACTTTTACACTACCCAAGAAGAAAATGCACCTCGTGGGCAGACACCTAGATGGGGTCAGGGAAGAAAGGTAACTACCTTCTCGGAAACAACAGACTCTGAGGGTGAGGCTCCGGACGAATACGATCCCAATTACGACCCCGGCTATGACCAAAGCCACAACTCCAACCGTGGCCATAATATCAATAGGGGCAACAGGAATGGAGGGTTTGATCGCAACCACCATCAAAACCGTTTTTTAGGGAACCGCCGGGGCAACTCCCGACCACCGTCGAGAGCTCCACAAACGAGGACCTACCATCAGGGTCGGGGGCAACCACAAATGTATGTGCAGACCCGCCATCATCAATACTGGCGAACATAAGGGGGCTCCCTGTGTTTAATTTGTCCAGTGAATGCGTAGAACCTGCAGCCATTAAACTCTTATCAAGGGGCCTGTCCTTTGTTCCATCGGCAAATTTCAGTAAATTCGAGCTGAACAAAGATCTACAGCTTTTTTTCAGGAAGGTTCGCCTCCAGAAATGTTTCCTAGAGACATTACCTCCAAACAATGACCAAAACAAATCTGGATGTAAACCTCCCTCCACATTCACCCCTACCTTAGAAATGGTCGGCCCTGAGGTTAACATCTTTGAAAAGGCAGT
The DNA here is from genome assembly GCF_964263255.1 of Lissotriton vulgaris. Classification (NCBI taxonomy): domain Eukaryota; kingdom Metazoa; phylum Chordata; class Amphibia; order Caudata; family Salamandridae; genus Lissotriton; species Lissotriton vulgaris. Next base: position 676,203,611 of record NC_141700.1, on the reverse strand, counting down.
CATGCGGAAAATAGACAAAATGACTAAATATGTACCCATCCCCAAAGCCAATATGCAAACCATAGAGAACAGAGCACTCAAAGAACTTGAAGCAAACCAAAAAATCACTATAAAACCTTGTGATAAAGGGGGTGGTATCACATTACTTGACACCTCCGACTACAAAAGGAGAATGACCGAACTTCTATCATCATCAGGCCATTACATAAGGATCACTCGTAATCCTGAAAACGCCCTGAAAAAGCGTATCCTAAAAATGGTCCAGAATGCTGTATCACAAAATCAAATCTGTGAGGATGAGGCCGAATTCCTGACCCCCAGTAATACCAGAATACCCATAATTTATGGGCTTCCAAAAACCCACAAATGCAGCACGGATCCTCCGTTGCGACCCATTGTCTCGACGATTGGCTCGGCCACCGAGCCATTGTCCAAATATATAGACAAATTTCTAAACCCTCTGGTGACGGAACTTGATTCGTACGTGCGTGATACAGGACACTTCATTCAGCAGGTGGAAGGCACCCAATTCTTTGAGGACTCTGAAATCATGGTCACACTGGATGTAGAATCTTTGTATTCTAACATCCCCCAGAGAGGGGCATATGATGCCGTTGAGACTGTCATCTCAAGGAAGAACACTATTACCAACAAGGAATTCATTATGGGTTGTGTCAAAATAGTCTTATTTGAAAACTACTTTGAGTTTGATTCCACCATGTATAGGCAGGCCTCAGGAGTGAGTATGGGCGCAAGTTGTGCTCCTAGCATAGCCTGTCTGTACATGGGTGAATTCGAAAAAACCAACATCTTTAACGAAATGGCCCCCTTCTATGAAAACGTCAAAAGTTGGAAAAGATTTATTGACGACATTTTCTTTATCTGGAAGGGGGCCGAGGAACAACTACACGAATTCATTGAATGGCTCAATGCGGCGGACGCCAATTTAAGATTTACCAGCCATCTGAGCACTACCAGAATAGAATTCCTGGATATTTGGATTGAGCACCACAATAACATCATCAAGGTCTCACTCTATACCAAACCCACGGCTCGGAACACGTTACTCCAATATGCGAGTTACCACCCACGGAGTCAGAGGGATAGTATCCCGTACAGTCAGTTCCTTCGGATTAGAAGGAACTGCACGTTCATGGATGATTTCCTCAACCAAGCAGATATCCTGCAGGAAAAACTATTAATCCGAGGGTATCCACCCAGACTCATCAGAGAGTCGTTCAAAAGAGCGAGATACACGGATCGTGAGGCTATGTTTGCAGAAAGGGAACCAGAAAAACTAAAACAACTGGGGTGTGTGACCCGCCATTCAGAGTTGAATCATAAGATAAGACAAGCTATCAACTCTAGTTGGCATGTTTTGAATTTGGACAACGATAAAACACACATACCACGCCCCATCTTCGCGTTCAAGAAGAATCCCAACCTTAGAAACCGTTTGGTTAGGGGCAAGATTCAAGAGAACCCGTTGAATAGACAGACAACCATTGCTGGCTTAGAACCAGTGTATGGTAACCACAAATGTGGGACCTGTCAGGCCTGCCCCCAAGCCATCACTGGCGGGACTGTCAGCACTAACACCCGCACTGTGTCTATAATAAGAAATAAAAACATGACCAACTGTCGGACCAGCAACATCATCTACCTGATATTATGCCCGTGCAAACTCCCCTATGTCGGAGAAACTGGGAGAGAATGCAGAACACGAATTGGTGAGCACAAGTCCAACATCAGGAACCAAAAGTCAAACGCCCCATTGGTAACCCATTGGATTGAAAAAAATCACACAGAGTTAGACCTGCGATGGTTTATCCTGGAAAAAATAAAAGCAGGCCCAGGAACCAACACCACCAACCTCCGGAAAAAACGGGAGGTATTTTGGATTTTTTATCTCAATGCGGTTGAAAATGGATTAAATGAGGAATGTCCATGGCACCAGGCTATTTTGTAACAAAATATCGATAAACTGAAGGTGCCCGCTATGAAAAGCTGATAATAGTCTGATATGAAGAGGATGGATAATTAACTGTACAGAAGATGTTACCCTTAGAATTAATATGATCTCACTGGAAGTGACCCAATCTAAGAAATTAATTATTGCAATGAATACAAGGGCATGGGTCCTCTAGTAAGTAGCCTTGCTATTTAAATACAACTTTGGTTAAAAGGTGCAACAATCAGGCTTTGCTATTTAGTTCTTGGATTACATGATTTGGGTAATTTTTAAAAGGATGTTAGTAGGGGGAAAAAAAGCTAAATAGCTATAATAAGTACATCTCCTAACGCATCCAAGAGAAGTAAGTTTACACAACATGGCCGATCCCATTAGTTGGGTAACTGTGTAATAGCAAATAAGTATTTGATTGCCTGGTGTAGGTTTTACCAAGATGTCGGCCGTGTAGAAGGGAGAACGAGAAGTCCGTTGTCGATGTCCTCCAAACTAAACACACAGCTGTGGCGAACTAAGAATAGCGCGAAACAATCACTATTTAAATGCTTACACAGAATGGACAGGCGAGTGTCCTGTACCACGCACTTGGCCGACCGAGGCAGCCGGCGGAACCCCTTTTGACCGACATCACTCGACTTTGCGACGTTAAGCACCATAAAGCGAAATTGAACAACTATGGGTCTGAGCATTTAAAACCCTGCGGAGCCGATGTCTAACTGGCGATGTGCATCCTCTCTTATTTCCGCTTAGGGACTTGCAGAAACGGCAGCCCGCCATGGCCCTGAACATTGTCGGTAGAATCCCCAACAAGGAATCCGACTCTGTCTAATTTTGAGGTAATTAAACCGTGGTGAACTTACCACGTATATCGGATGTACAGCCCGGGTATACACACCCGTGATTTATCGTTTGTTAATCAGCCGGTATTTATTTAAAACGGTCACCCGAGGGGCCCGTCCAGATCTGTTTATCGGCTCTTCTCTGATTAACTACAAAGGGAAAGCCACTTCCTTTAAACTATTATACGATGCATTCTAAAACCGATCCAAAAGGGAAAGAACTTCATGCCAGGTATGAAACGAGTCATTTTAAATCCGACTCGGGGAATCAAGGGGAAAGGGGATCGTCGGTGTGACAAAACGGGGGAAAGCAAACTATAAACAAGATAGGGGTTGTTCATATATACCCCTCATTTCCATCTGACCCTTTGTTGGTATTAGTGACAGAAAGACTTTATGCATTTATTTGAGCTAACCTAGGGCACCAATAGTGAAAGGTTAGAAGGTGCAGGTAACCAGGGTTAGATAAAACTCCTGTATTAAATCATGGAAACACAGGCAATCCTTGAAAATAACCAGAATACACTATATTATTAACAGGGTCACCAACCAACTTATGCCTCGTCGAATGCCCGGCGACCTGATCTGAAGAAGGGACAACCTAACTTAAAGCACAACAAAACGGAAGGTACTATTCTATGCTAATTTGTGTATCTAATAGTGGAGAGGACAGTTCTATCTGAGTCAAAGGAATAACAGATCTAATCTCCTTGTTTTGTCTATATCTAGAATAGTTTGATAAAAATACCGAGGAGTGAATATTGAGTGATAGAAGTCTGTTAATCTAACAGGAAAAATCGTGAGTGGATTCCCCAAAACCTTGGTAAATAAAAAACTTCCCCTAAAAGGATGTGATAAGGTTCTACCTATCGCTAACTGGAAATAGTAACCCCATGTTTACATATATATTTTTTCAGGAGAATAACACGGCAGGGATCTGCTCATGAAAAGGTTGATGGTGGCCCTTATTCTATAGACGTACCCAATAAACTGAACAGGTAATATTCTTGGAAACACACCAGTGTGTATGAATACCAGGATCTAAACGGGTCTAAATGGTCATAAGCCAGCTTAGGTAGACAATACATTCTGGTCTCTCTTCTGGTGAGATAATTTATGTTCCTTATCCAGTAATAACTTTCCTCGCTCATAACAAGAAAGGAAAAGTGTCTTGCTAAAAATAAGAGGTCTTAGGTGGATCAAACTGAATGTGTGACATTATAGAAAAAGGATATATGGTGTTGTACGATGTTGTGATATAAAATCTACTATTCATTTGGCTAAGGCTATCTGTATGCCTTCGTTGGATTCCACGAAACAGGGAATTCTAGTTCGGGGAGTGTCTTCAGGTGGTCTGTTGCTGCATAGTGTCAAAAAATGTCATCCTGGAATGTATTGAATTAACTCGTTTTAATATAATAGTATTCAGTAAAGTGATAGTAGTATAAAGAGAATAAAGTGTTGGAATATGTCTTTTTTGTGTAAAACCTTTAGAATGAAATACTAAAGCATGATTTTTTTACTTCTAGATTTTTTACTCCTTATCTCTGCCCAACATACTACCCTGGCCCTGACGAAGGTGTGGCCTTATTGGCTTTCCACCGAAACGCGCGTCGGCACGTTGTCCCAGGAATACGGCAATCCTCCCCAAGTACACCAGGATCCGTATCAATACCATCTTCCTGGTTGAATTCCCCACTTTAGACAACTAAATTAAGAACTATTGTTGTCTGCGCCAGGACTAGAGAAATGGACAAATGAGAGTTGAGTGCTTCCCCTGTAGTTAGAAAAATCACGGTGTGAATGAGTGTGGTAGTTTGTGTGAAGTGTGGGCAGATTTTAATCATGAAAGGAAATTTTGTCTTTGAGCTTTGTTAAATATCAGTGAATATATAAATTTATACATGTATGCTATTTGAATATATTTAAGAAGAGAAAAATAATAAAAAAAATAAATATATTTTTTCACAACATGTTGTTGAATCTGTGTGGAATGACTTAGCTTTTGTCCTGTGCAGCCTCAGCCCCTGAGTTAATCACCCCCTTTCTTTATCAGAGTAGGATCCTCTAGCTGGGACCTTCGTAAATAATTGGCAGGGTACCTTCTATTTTTCTTTATACAGTTGTTTTCTCCCCCTTGGCCTGCCTTGATATCTCTTAGAAACCCCACGGGGAGCCCCCTTCTATTGTTGTTGGAGTCACTCCTTGACCCCAAGGGAGATTCTTCAGTCTTCTAGTCGTGTAGAATGTCGAAGTTTCAGTATTCAGTGTCAGAGTTTCGTCAGGTATAATCTAAAGTCCTGTTGCCAGGGGTCCCTTACTTATACTGAAGAAAGGGGGTGGACATACTCTGGGGACCCACCTAAGGGAGTATCTAGGGAGAGGGTTGGCTACACCCCTTTCCCTTTGTCCAGTTTCGTGCCAGAGCAGAGACTGAGCGCCCCTGGAACCGGTTTGTACTGGGGTATGCACAGGGACACCAAATGTGCCCCCAGTACTGTCTGAAAAGCACTCTCCGAGTGTCCCCACCCAGCCCCAATACACTAAATCCTGTCTGGGAGGTGGTTACACCTCCCTTTGATGGGAAACCTATTGTCCAGGCCTCCCCTGCTGGAGTTTTGTCCAGAAGCAGGAGGTCTGTGGCTGCAGCATCAATTTTGTGATGCTAGGGTTCTTTTAAACTATTACCGATTAGGTTAGTGTGTACATGTCTCTCCCTCTAGAAGGGTGGATTTCTACCCCCGCCGCCAGGACTGGCGGGGGGTGGGGTAGGATTCCAAAGTGTTTGACACCAAACATGTTTTCATGCAGCCATTCCAAAGTTAGCATTTACAGCGAGGTAATAATGCACGTAAGAGTATATGGTCTCTCTGCATCACAGAACAGCCTCAGAGAATAGGCTCCGAAAGCTGCAAAGGGGCCCTGCTCATGCATGGGCATCCTCTCTCACAAAACCAAGCACTCTGCCTTCAGGATTGATAAGGCCTGCCATAGGTGTGACTTACAGGTTTACATGTGTCAGTGATTGAAAGGTAGATATAGGTAACCTATATCTTAATAAGGGGTGCATGCACCCCCTTACCCAGGCTGCAGTAGCAGACCTGTGGTGCCATTTTGGAAGGCTTCCCTGGGGGGGCATAATACATGCTTCAGCCCCTGGTAGGCCTCTGGGGTACCTATCCCCATAGTACCTAAGGTACCATATACTAGGGAATCACAAGGGTAACCCAGCAACCAATCTGGAGTGTACCTAAAGTACATGCAATCATTTTAGAGAGGAAGCAGCTAGATGGGGTCCTAGTTAGCATGGCCCCAGCCAAACTAAAGTCGGGAAACAGTGAAACACCAGCAAAAAGTGGGGGTAACCATAGTAAGCAGATCCTACTCTCCTATACCAACTAAATATGCTAAGGTATGGGGTTCGACACTACGCACAGAGATCTAAGATTATAGCACTTTGCTTATATAGGGGGGTGGGTTTAGGCAAATCTGTCAGCTAATATCACAGGGCTTTTCATTGTATATGGTCTGCTAATCATGCTAATGACATTACTGACCTGTAAGTTTTCCAATTGTGATGCAGTTATTGCTTATTAGGAGTACGATAGTTTAAATAAATGTAAGCTTCTCTCATGTTTCATTTTGTGTATGGTGGACACGTGCGAGACAGCCCGAAAGGGGATGACCTGCTACCGAGATCCCCGAGAGGGTCGAGAGTGTTGTGTTCTGAGGTGCCAAATCACGTGCCTCTCTGGGAAGGTTAGGAGGGCAAGTGAGGCACTATAAGCTAGTCGGAGTCTGGCTCATAGGTACCGATGTGGTATGGTGACACAATCCCTGCATACTGAAGTATCATGGTCCCAAGCATTGTTGTGTTCCAGAGCAGAATACCTGCAACAGTCCATCCACCAAGTTTTGAGATTATAGACCCTCCAGGAACCTTTCTGCACACATACCCTTGGTACAAGAGTACCTGCTTCAACTAATGCTTGTTTGTATGCAGACCAGACACTACTACAGAGGAAGACCGATCTGCAAGTTGAGGAACTTCAAGGCCAGAAAGACCCACATTCAGAGTGGCCCAGCTGTCCTGTTTTCGCTTACTCTGCAAAACCGATGATAACAGTGAGAGCATAGAACGCAAGCGACCCGCTGGACAAAACACCTCAGCACCCAAGCGACTGCCCCCCCCCCCCCCCCCCCTCCCAGGCCGGGTCCACAGAAAATGACTGTATCCTTGCTTCAGAGACCCTCGGGAGCCAAGCACCCTTTGGGTTCTGCCGGACTTGTCCTCAAGTCCCCACTTGTTGCGGTTTTGGTACAGGTACCCTTCCATTGACTTGAATGTGTAGTACTCGAGGCAACCAACTCAACCAGCACCTCTGCACACGGACATATCAGGGCAGGTAAATCCAAACTGCTGGTGGTTCTTTGGCCCTTGGTCCCTAAGCGCATTAAGTACCAAAGGGCACCTTCAACAACTGTTCGCAAGTACATGTATGAAGTGTATGTTTCTCCTATAGGATAACATTACTGCGTTCGAGGCTCATACCTCAGAAACCATTATTCGAGCATTTTACTGTTTTACTGTAAAAACTATAACTCAAAGTACTTTCCGGATTCCAATGCTCTTTGTGTTTAAAATGACATAAAAATCTCTATTATTTTTCTAAATTAAACTTGTATTTCTATTGGAGTGTGTATCTCATTTATTGTCTCTGTGTGTGCAACAAATGCTTAATACTTCTCTCTGAAAAGACTAAGGTGCTCGACCACACTACCACAAATAGGACAATGCGATAATTAAAGTAAGCCTTGTAAACCAATAAGGGTCGTTTGGACTTTTTGCATCATGTGCCACTACATTGGGCCCCTACATAAAAAGCCAGCTTCCTACAGACACTATTTATGATCAACTGAATTAATTTATTTCAAGCCACAAAGAACCCAAGTCATCCTGGTGAAAAGTAACATGGTCAATAAAAAACCCCTTTGGGTCAATCCACATTTGCCACAACATGCATACAAACGCAACCTCAAATCACCAATGTGAAAACAGCGGAAGGAGAGTAATCACACAATCACTCTAGTATAAAAGATACAGATTTAATCAATAATAAAAAATAAAAAAATACAGGTATCTAGTTGTCAGTGCATATCACACAACACACATTTCATATTAAAAAGATAGTTTCCTATCCGGGCTACATATATCAATAAAATACCAGGAAATGTAAACAATAAAATTGGCCTAATACACAATAAAAAGTCAAAAGCTGATGAAAAGAATTGGGAAACTGGGTAGGGATAATAATTCCAAATCACAGAAAAGTGCTACTTGATCAGACATAAATCAATTGTAATCGTCCCAAACATTACTTCATAGACCAAATATAGTACAATGGTTCATAAAGATTTAAAGTAGACTTTTCTTCTCATTGTATCTGCATTGAGATTTTATTGACATATGTAGCCTGAATAGGAAACTATCTTTTTAATATGAAATGTGTGCTGTGTGATAAACACTGACAACTAGATACCTGTATTTCTTTTTTATTATTGATTAAACCTGTATATTTTATACTAGAGTTACTGTGTGATTACCTGGTCTCTCCGTCCGCTGTTTTCACATTGGTGATTTGAGGTTCCGTATATATGTTGTGGCAAATGTGGATTGACCCAGAGTTTTTTTTTATTGACCGTGGTCTCATCTGGTACCCTGCCCCTTTGTCTTTTGGGTCCCTCTCTCTCTTTTTGACCAAATAAAAGGATGGCTTGGCCAGCCCACGTGTGAAATTGTATCTAACTGCAATTTTGCGCAGGCCCAAAATATTGACAGACTTTATGAGCGAGGTGGTGTAAGGGGCGCAGTCCTTAATCCACTATATACTTTTTAAGTTTTAAATTCTTCATATTTATTTCCAGAAACTATACGACTTATTAAAGCAATTTAGATTTCTAAAATACGTTAGTTTCAGTGTGATTTGTGTGGAGATTTACAAATTACGGGCAACTAATATATGAACACAAATTTCACAGATGTAATCCAATTCTCTAGGCATTGTGGCTCCATCCAGCCTTACTAGCTGTACAAGACAGGGGTGTACTCTGCATTGAGAGCTTCAATAAAAGAAGTTTTTTGAAGATTTAATATCAATATAAGTAGCATGGTATCTCGTATCCTTTCTATGGTTTATTAATTGGGAATATCTAGCCTATCTATAATATTCTGAGGCAAAAGAGGGCTGTGGAAAAGCTTAGAGTATGGCTCATAATGGGCTAGTAGGCAGGAATTGTTCACTTGACTGGGGCTTTTGGCTCCATCCATTCTTACTAGAGACATAAGACATGCAATTGAGACATTCAAGAAAACATATTTGTTGAACAGTTAATCTCAATATAACTCGAATGGCACCACATGTGTTTTTGAAGGTTTATTAATTGAGGATAATTGTCTTAGTTTTAATAATCTAAGGCAAAGATGGATTTGTGAAGCAGCACAGATTATATATCATTATGTGCTACTTTGAATGAATCCTTGCACTCTGCATTGATCAAGTATAATGCCTTGAGGACCTAACCTAATCTACATCATTAACAAGCCTCACTGAAATAACTAATTTTACGATTAAATTATCGCATATACAATGCAGAAAGCCTGGGTGTCAAGATAGGGCAACATTCATTCATACAAGAGTGACGTTGAATAATTAGTATCTACTGGAGGCTAGGTTTGGAATGGACTGGATTGGTAACAGACGTTGAGATTACACTTTATTTCAAGATTGCTGAAGATCACAAAAATGTTAACGAGTCGAGAAGTAATCCACAGAACGTGCTACTCTAGAATTTGACAGAAAACCCATGAAAGAAGAATCGGGAAGTCAGGCGGAGACCAAGCTTCGAGTGGAGCCGCGGGTGTAGCCGCAGGTGGAGGGACAGCTGCCCGTAGAAGACTGTAGGAGCCCATCGATGTTAGCGGCAACTGCGGCTGTTGGCTGGTCACAGCAAGCTCCCAACCCTGCAGCTGAGTCTCCAACCTCCTAGTGAGAAAACCAGACCTGCACTTGCGTTCAGCCGACAGTGTGCAGTAAACCGCTGAGAAAGCTGCCGCTCCACTCCGCTCTTAGAAAACCGCTGCAAATTGAGGAACCAGTTCCCCCTTCTTGCTCCCCCGCAAGTCTGCCATTTGTAAGTGGCCGTGGGGTTGAGGAAATATTCACCGAAGAGCGAGTGAAGAGCGACCACGCTTGGAGGGACCTGGCTGTTGGTGGTAAGCGAAAGGCTGGTCCTCTCAGCTTGCAGAAAGTGTGTTTGCGGCCTGGGACTCGTGGCCAGTGGTGGGTGGCAGCCTGAGACTTGTGGTCAGCAGTGAGTGGCATAGGAAATTACCCCTCCCACCTAAATGAAGTAAAGGAAAGGGACGGCGGACATGAAGGGGAAACACTTTGATTGAGGAATCTAGCTCTGTGTTTCCGCGCTGTGAAGGACGCCTCCAGATTCACAGCTCCCGGCGAGTCTATTGTGGACACTTGGACCCCCCAGCTTCCATGAACGGGCGGCAGGGGGTCTGAGCGAGTTGCAGTAGATGCAGCTGTGACCCGCCTGGTCTGGAGCAGGAGCTGTGGCAGCAGCGGTGTCTCCTTAGGCCCCTAGTTACCTGACCCGCAAATGTTCATCGCCAATTGCATCTCCATATACAGACCATAGGAGAGCAGAGAGTATAAGAGCACAGCAGAGAAAGTGCCCCGGGCAGCGCGTGGAGGGCGCCTGGAGGCTCCTTGGAGTATAAAAAACAAAGCGACCAGTGAATGGCGGTGAGTGGCCAACGACCAGCGAGCGACGGTGAGTGGCGAGTCAAGGTGAATTCCGAAGTTATTTGCCACCCCCATTTTTGTCCCCTAGGCTGACACTGCACTGGCTTTGCGTGGCCATACCAGTTGAAAGCCAGTTGCCCACACCCCACAGAACACAGCCTTTAGCCGACAGCACGTAATACCCGTGGCAGTGGTTTCCGAGGGGGTACAGGTGCCATTAAACCACTGTACGGGGAGTGTATTGACCAGCAGTACACGGAGGTCCCGAAAAAAAAACTAAAGGAGCCCAGTACAGGCCTGCGTGGGAGGCAACAAAAAGGTAAAAATGAGGTCAGGGAGACCCAGAAAGCAACCGACACAAAAAACAGCAAAACAAGATACCAAGAAATCCAAGGAGACAGATGAATCACCCAGAAAATCACCCGGAATATCAGCTCATGAAAAGACAAGCCCATTAATTCCTTTACAGTATTCTATATTTGGAAAATCTACCCCTAATAGAAGTTCATGTTACTGAAAGATCCAACGACAGCAGTCTTTTCTGAAACAGGACAACTAGAGGGTCTTCCGAATCCATTGACACCACAAAAACCTTTAGCAACAAAGTCTAGTAGCATGGAGAATAATAGTACACAGAAGGTCAGTAAAACTAAAGAAAATGCCATCGCGGACGACCAACCAAATAGCACCCAGTTATTGATACATGCACAAGTCTATGCTTCTGACTATCCTCACAACACCAAAATCAGTATCAAATCTAGGTTCATTTCAACAAATGTCAGAAGAAGTACATTTGGAAACATCAGATAATCCTCAATCTCCAAATACCCTGCATAACAACTCGAGGCTGCGCTCAATATCACTATCAAGTAATACTGACTTTCTGCAGGCTTTGGAAGCTAAAACTCTTAACCAATCGGAGAACGGAAAGAGTAATGAAACAAGCGAAAAAGAAACAGAACTCTCGCAACCAATAATTGAAATATCAAGTACACGGGAACAGCCCATTCAAATTCAGAGTCAAATAAGTCTTAATGCGAAGAGAAACTATCAAGATCTGACATCACGGTTGCAAATTAGCCCCACTGAAATAAGTTTTTCATAGATTAATATAATAACAGCAGATAAAGCAAAGGAACAAGATCGAAGCAGAGGAGGGCCTGCACCTGAAACAAAAGAGGGGACTCATCAGTCAGCATGTACATTGCTCTTAAAAGTACTAAAAACCACAATAACAGTACTTAATATGCAATCGGATAAATTAGACACAAAGATTGATCTGATGAATATAATAGCCTCATACATCTTAGGAATCAATACGAAATTGGAAACATTAGCAGACTTGATAATCAAGGAGCGGGAAACAAACACTGTAGCAGGCAAAGATTGTGTATGTGGGCCAATAATCGACAAGCTGAGCAATGTGCCAGCAATCCTAACAAGCATCCTAAAGGAAAGGCAAAAGACTGGTGACTGTTGGACAAAAAGTACAAATCTTACAAGCAAGTCACAAAAGTCAAACCAACAAACTTCTTTTGCAGGTCAATCAAATGTATTGATTACATCAGATTCATCAATGACCTCGACAGGTCCTACAAACAACCTCAGTGAGCACAGGAAAGAGCCACCAAAGGTATTGCTCACAACCGACCGACTAAAGACTATTAATGAAGGGACATGGATGGTAGATAAAAGATATGGGCCAAGTACTTCCTCCTCCGGCCTTACTAGATGGCCAAGGCAATACAGAAACATGCTTACAAACTAAGAGACAGAGGAAACTAGCAAGGAAATCTAGAAAGAACAATCAGAATACAACAAAAGACACTAATACCAGTAGGAGATGGTTTCATATCTTTGAAACAAAAACTACAAACAAGTCTAGAAACGCAAAGTAAGCATACAGAACAGAGGATTACAGTTGAGCAAGAGCAAAAACATAGAAACCACACCTAGTCAACTTCATTAAGTCGCATCCTACAAACTGACATATCAATCGATATGATACAGACAAACCAAATACAAAGTCAAACAGCATGTATTGTCAGCAAACCACTGGAAGTAAAAACAAGAAACCCTCAGCCGCTACACAAACACAAATCTGGAACAAAACAGAAAAACCGACGTACAAGTCAAGAAGAACATAAAGACAGTATAATCGTAAACCAAGTAACGCAGGAAGTTGTCAGTACAACCTTAGATGACAACAACACAGAAAACAAAGACATAAGCAAACAAAATGTGCATCAGATTGGACTCTTGTGAAACGAAATTTTAGGAGTAATACAGTGAAAACAAAGGGCAGCCTTGAGATGGAGCAAAGAAGCCCACCAAAAGAGGAGGCACGGAAGGAAAAGTTCACAATTAAAATGAATACGCAAATAGGTGATAGAGCGGGGGGGGGATCAATTACAGAGAGGTAGCCCCTTTAGTAATAACACCGGACAATAATCAAGAAAACACTTGGAACAAGCAGATTATATTAACTCCCCATTACATCTCTCAGGGGCGACGAGATCTCCTCAATAGAGGGAATATACTGAGACTTATAGCTGAAATCCCTACTTTAAAGCATCTGACCACCACAGATCTATTGTCAATTCAATTCATTCCTCAAAAAGAAAACAGTTGGACGGAAAAAGCACCACTGACTTGGAAAAATGATGAAATAGTGTCTTCAATAATGAATGCTAGACAAGAGTTTGAAGGATGGGGCATTACAATGGCAAGACCAATGAAGCCACGCCATCCCTCACCTCTGCTAAATGTACCAAAGAAACCTAATATAGAGCAACACAACATCCCAGTGTACTCAGTATTACAAAATGCAAGGGGAAAAACAAGTCAGGCATATAATCAGGGACAGACAAACTCGACAACAAGACACCAATAAATGGAACTGGATGGCCTCAGCTCTAAATGGCCAGAAAATAGAATGACTGGCCACAAAGGGAAAAAGCACCAAATAAAGTAGAGTAAAACTCCTATCCTGGAATATCGCCGATGCAAAAAAGAGAACTACAGGACAGCACTTCCCCAACACACTGGGAGTATTATGATATTATCACACTCCAAGAAACATGGCTGACTGAGTGCAAAAAAGTGGCCAATTACAAACACCATTTTGTAACGGCAACTAGAACACACAAATATAGAATGCCAAAGTGTGGCCTAGCAGTATATATATCAACGGCACTAAATATTAAAACTGAACAGCTACCTAGTATGACATCAGAGCTACAAGTAATTAAAATGGGCCAAGGGCCCAAAAATCATACAACAACAGTCGTATTAATTAATCTCTATTTGCACCCGAATGCTAGAAAAAAATATTATTGGTGCAACAACATCAACTGTTGCGTGGCTAAACACTTATAAGGTCCCAAAGGCAATACCTATTGGCTATGCCAATGCTTGTTAATTTCTGTTCTTGGGGGAAACCGGGCTAGTGCCAGGAGGGTTAAGGGTGAGTGGCAGGGAGGTGAGGACTGAATGCCAGGAGGGACACGGGTGACTGTCAGGCCATGGGGGTGAAGGGTGAGTGCCAGAGAGGTGAGGAGTGAGTGCAAGGGAGATGAGACGCAAGAGTAAGGAGGGTCAAGGGTGAGTGCCTGGGAGGGGAAGGGTGAGTGCCGAGAAGGGGGAAGTATAAGTGTCAGGGGTGAGGGGTAGCTGCCAGGCCAGGGGGTGAAGGGCTAGTGCCACAGAGGTGAAGGTTGAGTGCAAGGTCAGGAGGATGAAGGGTGAGTGCCAGGGAGATGAAGGTTGAGCGCCATGGAGGTGGGACGTAAGAGTCAGGATGGCCATGGGTGAGTGCCAGGGAGGGGAAGGGTGAGTGCAAGGGGTGAAGGGTAGCTGCCAGGCCAGCGGGATGAAGGCTCATGCCATGGAGGAGAAGGATGAGTGCCAAGGGGGCTAGTAGTGAATGCCAGGGGGGACATGGGTGAGTGTCAGGGAGGTGACAGTTGAGTGTCATGCAGAGTCAATGCTGAGTACCAGAGAGGGAGACGGGTGAGTGCCAGGTGCGAGGAGTGACTGCCAGGCCTGAGGGGTGAAGGTTGAGTGCCAGGGAGGTGAGGGGTGAGTGACGAAAGACAGACTGCAAACAGTAGTGAGCTGGGGTCTAGAAGGAGGTGCAGAGATCACCCCCCCCGGTGTGTGCCAGGTTGGGACGCACCAGTGCCAGGCCAGTCTTGGGTGGATGCAAGAACCTCAGAAAGGCGGGTGCCAGCTCATTTGTAACCTTAGTATAGGAGTGGGGTGCACAGGAGAGAGTAACAGCTTTAAACAAGACACTATTCAACATCATAAATACTCCACTTGATGGTCTTGCAACCTTATGTGGAAAATAATTAGCAAATGAATGGGATTCCGTAGCGGACTTGCAGCTTTTTACAGCAACTTTTTGAGAAAGTTTGCATTGCAAATAAGCCAAAGCTAACAATTTGAATTATTAACAGTAAGATTCACAATGAACTAGAGACAAGTTAAAAAAGCACACCAGAATTGAACAGAGGAGACAGAATAATAAAAATGGGGGCAATATTGGTCTCCTTTTCACAGCTGACAGGGAAAAAAAAAAAATCGGGTGTTGTGGAGGACTCGGATTCTGGTGGAATCAGAATTTTTTTAAAGGGTCAATTTTTCATAAAACTTTTTGTTGCGGTTGTGTGGGTGTGGATGTGTGTGTGTGGTTGTGTGTGTGGTTGTGTGCGTGTGGTTGTGTGCGTGTGGTTGTGTGCGTGTGGTTGTGTGCGTGTGGTTGTGTGCGTGTGGTTGTGTGCGTGTGGCTGTGTGCGTGTGGCTGTGTGCGTGTGGTTGTGTGCGTGTGGTTGTGTGCGTGTGTGGTTGCGTGCGTGGTTGTGTGTGTGTGTGGTTGTGTGTGTGGATTTGGTTGTGGGTGTGGTTGTGTGTGGTTTGTGTGGTTGTGGTTATGTGTGTGGGTGTGGTTGTGTGTGTGGTTAGGTGAGTGTGTGGTTGGGTGAGTGTGTGGTTGGGTGAGTGTGTGGTTGGGTGAGTGTATGGTTGGGTGAGTGTATGGTTGGGTGAGTGTGGTTGTGTGTGTGTGCTTGTGTGTGTGAGTGTGGTTGTGTGTGCATGTGCTTGTGTGTGTGGTTGTGTGAGTGTGGTTGTGTGTGCATGTGCTTGTGTGTGTGGTTGTGTGTGTGTGTGTGTACTGTAATCCATGTAAGTTGTGTGTTGGGAGCAATTAAATTAGGGCCAATACCAATTTGTATAGTTGATAGGCATTGACGAGCAGAGTAAATACGTGGTCGTGCACGGAAGAGACTACAAAGTTTGAGACCAATAAATTTATTCATAAGACTAATAATAATAAGACTATTTTGATGCAACTCGAAAAAGTTTGCACACCATGGTAATTTACATTTGGATTCAAACGAAAGTGAAAGTGATCGGACGGAGGCAGAGGGGAAAGCACAGGAAATAAAAACAAGCAACTTAATAACCCGAGACCGAGGACACAGATGGCGGCTGCGCGCGTGCACGCTCGTGTGAGCGCAAGAGAGTAGCCAGCCAGTAGCACTTTGAAAACTCACCTACTAAATGTCTCGGCCAGATCAGCGCATGCGCTGGATCAGGCGACACCTAAAGAGTCACAGAGCAAAAAAAACTGCTGTTGATATTCACTTCAATCAGATTTGAAATTCCAGCTTGGGAGATAATAAATAGCGATTTGAATTCATACTTAATGTATACACCAGATGAAGATGAGCAACTAACAGCAGCTAATGAGCTATGGTCAGTTCCCGTACAATCATCTTCTACAACAAAACAACAAGATTTGAAAGGGCAAAAGCTAGTTTTAGACTTGGAACATCTCATCTTTGAAGTATTAAATGGTAGAACAAAAGATGACACGCCCCCGCGATGGACTTACCATGGTGCTCACACTCAGTCAATATTAGACTATACAATCCTAACGCTTCCATTACTGGCCCGTGTGGGGAAATATACTATCAAGTACTCAACCCAAAGTGAATTCATATCAGGTACTTGAACTGGAAACAAGCCAGTTGAAACATCGTCCGGCTCCCACTGAGTTGAGCCAACTGACGACAACTAATTTGCAACATATACAATGGTCAGCAGAAACGCTGCTAGAACTAATATTACTAGCAAAGGAAATAATTGAAACAAAGATCATTCATGGCAGAAACACAGTAGAGAAGTGGTCCACTTTCACCAATAAATTATTCATTCAAGCACCTAAAAATAATCATGCACAGAAAACGAGCTATAAGCCTATTACAAATATTTCAAGTATGTCATATTTGATAAGAAAAGAACTGAAAAAAGCGGTGAGGAAAAACAAGACACTGAAAGTCCCAAATCACGCCTGGGAGAAAATAAAGAATATCAGGAAGCAGTATAAAAAGCAAATCTGGAAGGACCAGAAAGCACAACAGGAGATATTCTGGACAAAGTTACTTTCTTGTGCGAAACAAACAAACAACAGGCTCTTCTGGGAACTAGTAAATGGTACAACAAGACCAAAAGAAGTAATAAATCATGCCTCAGTAACTGAGACAGGATGGGTAGTACATTTAAGTAAAATATTTGAAGACCTCACACCATTCTCTACAAGTGAAATGGACAACAACAATAAATCTCTGGAGCCTAAACTCTCAGGGAAGAACTCCACCGGACCACAAGACTGTGATACCATCCTAACTCTACCACTAGCCCTGGCAAGTCAACACTACATAGTAGAAGATATATCCAGAATAATAAAACTGGGACGCAACGATGGGGCTCCTGGCCCAAATGACATCCCGCAAACCATCTTCAGGAGTGCTCCTGATTATTGGGCAACATCGTTGACAGGCCTTTATAATGAAATCGGTATAACAAATACCCTTCCCCCAAGCTGGAAAGGGTCAATCATCAACCCGATCTTCAAGGGAGGTGACAGGTCGGACCTGGCAAACTATAGGCTAATCGCACTAATTGACGTTGAAGCAAAATATTTTGCATCAATAATCCTGGAGGACTTGGTAGAATGCTCTCAATTAAAGGAGCTGATTCCACTCGACCAAGCGTGGTTTCGCAAAGGATGTGGCACAACAATGAATATCTTAGCCCATGCCACAATAGCGGACAAATGCAAACGCCTGCAAAGAAAACTACAACTATGTTTCATAGACTCCAAAGCTGCGTTCAATCGTGTGAATCTGCTATGGAGTAAATTACAGAAAATGGGTCTCCCGGAAACAATATTATGACCCATAGTACAATTGTATACATGCACGTGGGTACGTGTGAAAATAGCAAATGGCACAAAATTGTCTAGGAAGATTCAAACAGAGATCGGATTAAAACAAGGCTGTGTATTAGCCCCCCATTAATTTAATGTATTTATGGCAGATCTCACCACGATTGGACCAGGCAAATACAAATTCTCTGCGCCTGATTACACTGCCCATACGCATCTTGCTTATGCAGATGACATACTCCTGCTTAGTCTAACTAGAATAGTCCTACAGAGAGCACTTAATGAGCTACTAATGTTTGCCAAGACTAATGCCTTGGAAGTTGACATAGCTTTTGTTTTTGTGATGTTAATCACGAATTGTCCGCGACAACACTATCAATTCAAGCTGGGAGAAACAAGCCTTGGAATAGTCAGTACATATAAATACCTGGGTGTATATATAGACAATCGACTACATTTTCAATTTCAGAAACAATATCTGGTAAAAAAAGGAAATTGCCTCACTTATGCATTCTGTGCCCTTGTAAAAAAAATACAGGGTCCTTCCTTTAAGCCACTAACAGCAGTGACGGCAGCAAAACTACTACCTACAGTAACCTATGCAAGCATAGTGTTAAATGGCAAGGACACAAAACTCCTGGACTCGCTGCAAACAAAGACGTATAAAAAAAAAAGTCTTTAGTCTACCTCAGAATGCATCCCCGGCCCAGGTCCGACTGGAATTCGGCCTTATCCAACAGGAGATAGGGAGAAAATATGCTGCTATTAAACTCTGGTACAAACTTTGGCAGAACCGATCCAATATCTCAAATGATGCCCTCTGGCATGCTCAGGAAGATGATCCAAATTCCTGAAAATGGCAAATTCCTGAAAATGGCACTGAAGGAAGCCAATACAACTGAACTTTGGGCACAGAACCCCTCCTTCCAAGTCTTCCGCAGAATAACCAACAAAGCAGATAAGCTACAATCATCATCAGAAGACAAACACACCTTAGCCAAAAGATCCCATGCTTGGATGGTTCTCCAATCCTATAAATCACTTCGACCGGCGGAATACCTCAGTACAAAATATTCGCCCCACTTGAAACGAAAGTTAATGGTGATTAGATTTGGGGTATTACCAAATTTGGCCGATCCGCCTACATGGAAGTATAAAGGCGACATAACATGTAGTTTATGTGGTGCAGCATGGCAAGATTTTTTCATATCATTTGTGTCTGCCCCATCTTAATATCAAACTGCGTATTGCTCCTAAAAAAGGCTTTTAAGGACAGAGGCATTCGAACTTGCAGATCGGCCATAGGAGTACTCGGTACAACAGACCGTAAGTTGACCTGTAAAATGATGACATTTTTATTACTTTAAGAAAAAAACAAATGGCCAAAGGAATCAGACACTTTCAATCCAGTAATGTCTAGCAACCCAATAGACATGCTAAATGTTTTTACGGTCAATATCTGATAAATCTCCAATTTCGCCAACAATTTGATGATACAGAATCATACTTTGTTCTTAATTGTTAATATGATAAGGATACTGTCTCTAGCTTTTAGGACAAATAAGTAACATGCTCTTTTTCAATATTTTCAATATTTTTTTATGTTTGTAAATAGTTGAACCTGCATTCCTATCATAACATTGTTATGGTTTTTACTAACTTAAACAATAAAGCGTCGATTGTTGATTGAATCGAGAAGTATTTTTGTTTCTGCCTACTATGCACCTAAATATACACAAAAACAGAAAATCATGTGCACCCAGATAGTTAAGTGTTTTAGAATGAGTTGATCAAATTTAATGTGGGTGAGTAAAGGAATGTTTTACTTAATTATAAACAGGGGAAATAAAGAGAAAGTAGGAAATAATTTAATTCGGCAAGATGAAATGTATC
The DNA here is from genome assembly GCF_964263255.1 of Lissotriton vulgaris. Classification (NCBI taxonomy): domain Eukaryota; kingdom Metazoa; phylum Chordata; class Amphibia; order Caudata; family Salamandridae; genus Lissotriton; species Lissotriton vulgaris. The sequence continues at coordinate 676,183,859 of NC_141700.1, read as the reverse complement.
TCTTGCTTTGTTTGGTAATCCTATAAAGTTAATGTCCATCTTTTTCTAGCACAGATGTATGCACAGGTAAGAAGAAAACAGGAATGTTCTGTCCTTTGTACCAGAGGCAACGTTTTTATGAGTTGCAGGACATCTGCTACAGGATTCAGGCTAAATAAAGTGTGCTACATACTCTATTGCCTAGCATAACAAGGGGTTTTACAGAAAGATTTTTTTTAAGTTGTGTTGTTGAAGACAAAGGAGAATACCAGTAAGGTTATATATCAGCCTTAAAGAGCTTAGGTAGTTGACAATGCATTTTTGAATGCTGGATACCCGACAAGTTCAAATGATAAACGGTTATTTAAAATAATGTGACTTTAAAACCAATCACATTTGATTGCTCTTTTACAGGTCTGTAGATCTTGAATCTAGTTGTCTAATCAACTGCACACTTAATCTATGAAAATCTTTTTCTACTTACAAGTTACACGTTCCATCACACGTCACTCTGCAGAATATTGGAAATTATTACGTTCAACAACCCAATCTACCAAAACGACCATTTGGGCATATTTTTATTTCACGATCTCAAGAAACAATGAAACTATAAACTCCAATGTTTCTATAGTCGTGACCAAACCACCACACAGTACGCCACTCAGATTTAGGTCGCCCTAATGCACACCAGGCATCAACAACGGTGTGTCTGCACTTAGTGGCATAGCTTGTGAAACAGAGGACACTATTTCAGCACTGCTTTAAGGAACAAATTACCAAGGTGGCAGCAAGAGAACATACGGCTTTTATTCTGGTCAGCGACAGCTTATAATATTTATTTTATTTATTTAAAACACTTATATAGCGAGGCTGTCACCTTGCAGGTATCCTGGCGCTGAAAAATAACTATAATATGCATTTAAATCTCACATCAAAAGTGCTCTGTGTCAATTAAGAATAAATACTGGAAGCGAACACTTGGAAAAAAAAGTTTAAAAAAACGTAAGTGCTCCCAGCCCCACGAGGAAGGCTCACCAAAAGTAAAAATGTTCTGTGGAGTAGTGTGAATAATCACTTTCCAATAGAGTAAACAAAGTTTACCAACACACCTGGGGTCCCGGAAACGTTCATTGGCCTGGTAGTAACCAGCTATCACATAGTTATTTTCTTTGCACCAAGAATCAATCTACAAAAAAAGAAGAACGACAGAAGTTAAGAATAAAAGAAACGTTGCATAAAGCAAACATCCCATTTGGCATCACCATCTTCCAGCTGATGTAAACCAAAACGGACATGGAAGCTCATGCTATGTGTACAACATATGTTACGTGACTGTACAATTATGCAATAGTTATGACGAAACTGGGTATTTGAAAAGGTTGAGCATATACTGGTGAAGTCCAATTATAACATTTACATCAGCGACTTGAATTTTAGCAGAAACTCTCACTATTAAACCTGGCAGGGGTTAACTAAATGAGAATTTTGGGGCTGGGCTAAAACAAGACTAAAGTGAAGTGCCAAGCAGTTATAACATTTGAGGTGTATGCTTTGTAAATGTTGACCATAAACATACAGCCGCTGTATGTGGAACAATCCACTTTTTTAGGAAAAGGGTAGATTGTTTTGGATCGGAAGTTCAGAAGATTAAGGGCCCAGGATCACGTGATAGAATTTTAGGAACCTATTAATGGGTCTAAACCACTTTAAATAGATGCAAATACCAGCAATTACATACCTGACCTCATATGGGAAACTAGGGGTACCCATGAAGTCACTATGCACACATTTGATGGGTGTTCTCGGCAGTGACATTTCCATTGTTATTCACTCACTGAAGGAGAGAAATAATGCACTCTGTACCTAAATCCTCATGCGACTAGGCTCAACATAATCAACCATATGGAGACATGCTCGCTGCCATGTGTGCTTTTTTTTATCTTAAAGAAACCGTTCTAAAATGCGTTTCCTCTGGCACGTTATACTAAATTCTCACGAACGACAGTCAGCCAAAAGTTGTTGATGTTGAGCTTGTATAATTGTCAGAAGACCACATCTAGTGAATGTGAGCCTAAAATGTAACAAACACCAAAAGCAGTACAGAAGTGTTAGCTTGTGGAAGATGGTCTTTCACCACATGGGCAAGAAAGGTGCACCTGCCAATAGTTCTCTTTTACTCTGTTCAGTGTTTCTTTTAAACACTACAAAAGCCAATCAGTACAGCACATTTTTCCTTGGCATGAGGCAGGCATTACATGTGGTAACACCGATCATCCAAAAAAAGGCAGAAGCAATAAGAAAGGTCACGTTTTGGAATAAACACAAGACGAAAGGTACAGGAAATGCTGTGGGTTGAAACGGCGTTTCCAGCATCAGCAGACCTCCTTAGTGTGAGACTGTTCATCAAGCTTGGGTATTTAGTACACTAACTTGGTTGAAGTGGCCCCGTGCCATGCACACATACAGGTATACACTAGCAACTCCTGCAACTGTATCAGATTCCCTGTTGTGAATGCTGGGATAAGACACACGGTCTTATGTCAGGAATCCTGCTGACATTGCTAGTATGCAGGCTGTAGGAACCAACATGATCCTCATCCCTGCATTGTGAATTAAAAGTACCACGTTGGTCCTGTTAAGATAAGGCTTCATTTACCTTTAGGAGAAACTCAGCCAAATGCAACGTACTGTGAAAAGCACTGAGACAATGAAACTAGTACTCACAGTCCACCACTCATACAAGCCTCACTGCTTTACTATTACCGAGAATCTCAAAAGGATCAACAGAAGACACCCGACCAAAATTGACCTATCTGCTCATCATTCACCCACTGACACATCAGCAAAAGACTCACTGCTTGTGAAAACCACAAGATGCACTGCCTTCCCCAAGTAACAACAAAGTTAGCACATGGCCAAAAGTCTCAATATCCTGCCTTTCCCTTTTGCGAAGAGGATTGACTAACAACAATCTATTGTTAGGAACTATTGCAAAATCAGAGCTGATCAGGTGTGGCCAGTTATATAATAAATCTAGCATAGGCCATATCTTCTGCTTAATAATGTTCACTATTGTAACAGACCTTAGATGAAGGCACTGTGAAACAAGATATACACATTGTAGCAATATCCAGAATTACTGAATATTCTGTTGAAGGCTACAAACAGTGAACAAAAACTTTGAGTGCAAAGTTAAAATGTTGTTGGAAAAGCGACTGAAAGGAAACAAGGACACTGGATTTAATCCAGAATTGTAAAGGACTAAAATAACACGGTCTCTTTGCTCATCATCTTCCATCAATCAGGGTTTATCTATTAGATTAGATTTTATGTGAGAGAAGATTCCTGATAAAAAGTTTTAGCCTCAGTGGAAATTTTTAACAGATGTGTTAAACATAACCAGATGGTGCACTTATTGTGTACATATCTAGGACATTTATGGAAAACGACTGTAAATTGATTCTGGATAACAACAAAGGTGCACCACATTCAAAGTTGCAGCATGGTCCCTGCAAGTCACCGACATTCAGAAGGCATAAAAAAGTATTTGGTCTCTTCTGGTCAGCTGGGCATCAATGTGCCTGTGGCTTTTGAGCTGCCCACTTCCCTAAGGCTACCTCCATGATTAACTGAGTCAGTTGTGACTGGTCCTTTTGCTTCCTGGTCAGAGGCCTGCACTCTCCACGCACCAAGTATTATAGTGTTCACTTCTTCCAATGAAGGTCACAGTACAAGGGCTTTTTCTGGAGTTGTAGGCCTGGTACTGGTTTCAGGAGGGTCAATGACGAGGACCATATTGGTGAATGGGGCTAGTATTCATCTTCCCCAGACAGCAGTGAAGGAGGAGGAGATCAGGACCAACCAAAGTTCTAGCTGCCTCTGCAATTCAAACCTTCCTGCAATGCGATTAGAGCATCTTCCAGGACTTTCTTATACTTCCCAAAACATTTCCAGAGCCGGGGTAAAGACTCAGTCACTGGAACCTATATTGCAACCAGACCAAGAACTTCAGCTCAGATTCCCTTAGCCAAGAACTTCTGTTTGCTATGGTATGCTATGCATTTATTAATGGTACAAAAGGGGGTGGTGATGGACGGAGCATCTGAATCAATCAAACACTCACACCCAGTCAAAAGATCTGGGTTTAATCCATCACCGTTCTTTAGCCCACTCTGCCACCCCAGTTCAGACATGGCTATATGCAAATCAGTCTGACCCTGTGCCTCATGGGAACAGTCCAGCACGAACTGCCAAGTCATGTCTTCCCTGGACCGGAAACAAGCTTCCGAGGACCGGTTTCTGGCATTCCAGCCGTCTTCAGCCCGGCTTGCTTGAATCCAGTGGCAAAGTGAGCAAGGGACTCACGTCTGAGCATACCCTGCCACACTTATGGCGGCCAAAAGCGGTACAAAAGGGGGTGGTGATGGACGGAGCATCTGAATCAATCAAACACTCACACCCAGTCAAAAGATCTGGGTTTAATCCATCACCGTTCTTTATCCCACTCTGCCACCCCAGTTCAGACATGGCTATATGCAAATCAGTCTGACCCTGTGCCTCATGGGAACAGTCCAGCCCGAACTGCCAAGTCATGTCTTCCCTGGACCGGAAACAAGCTTCCGAGGACCGGTTTCTGGCATTCCAGCCGTCTTCAGCCCGGCTTGCTTGAATCCAGTGGCAAAGTGAGCAAGGTCCAGGGAAGGCATGGCTTGGCAGTTCGGGCTGGACTGTTCCCATGAGGCACAGGGTCAGACTGATTTGCATATAGCCATGTCTGAACTGAGGTGGTGTGGAGTGCAAAAAAACGATGGATTTAGGCCCAGATCTCTGTACTGGGGTGAATGTATGACATTGTTCTGCATTCTGTCCATCAACTGTGGTTTTTGCATTTGTCACCCCGAGTGGGATGGGTATGCTCAGACGTGAGTCCCATGCTCTCCACACCACTGGATTCAAGCAAGCCGGGCTGAAGATGGCTGGAATGCCAGAAACTGGTCCTCGGAAGCTTGTTTCCGGTCCAGGGAAGGCATGGCTTGGCAGTTCGGGCTGGACTGTTCCCATGAGGCACAGGGTCAGACTGATTTGCATATAGCCATGTCTGAACTGAGGTGGTGTGGAGTGCAAAAAAACGATGGATTTAGGCCTAGATCTCTGTACTGGGGAGAATGTATGACATTGTTCTGCATTCTGTCCATCAACTGTGGTTTTTGCATTTGTCACCCCGAGTGGGATGGGTATGCTCAGACGTGAGTCCCATGCTCTCCACACCACTGGATTCAAGCAAGCCAGGCTCAAGACGGCTGGAATGCCAGAAACCGGTCCTCGGAAGCTTGTTTCCGGTCCAGGGATGGCATGGCTTGGCAGTTCGGGCTGGACTGTTCCCATGAGGCACAGGGTCAAACTGATTTGCATATAGCCATGTCTGAACTGAGGTGGTGTGGAGTGCAAAAAAACGATGGATTTAGGCCCAGATCTCTGTACTGGGGTGAATGTATGACATTGTTCTGCATTCTGTCCATCAACTGTGGTTTTTGCATGCATTTATTAATGGCAAATCAGGTAGGATAACTCACCAGATGAGAGATTAGAGGATCGAATTGTATATCTGACCAGCTATCTGACACATCCATGTTTTCTCCCAATCAAAGCCTCAGGTGCAGATGCATGAGGTGGTCCCTTCCCAAAAGGAGGTCAAAGACCACATTTAGTTTAGACACTCCATAGGAATGGGGTCTCCACATTTTTGTTTAATAAGAGCTACTCATGGTCAGTGAAAATCATCCCAAACTACTAATTACAGTAGTGGCAACGCTATTTAAGTTTATCAGCAGTAAACATGTCAGTGAAGGAAGGATTGCCAATAATCAGGGATGGGGAATTACTATATCCAGACGCCCAGGATATATTGTTTGGGGTCAAGGGCAACAAGTTTTAATGTGTATTTTGTCCTTGGGAAAAGCAGACCCAAGCCCCTGCAGCACAAACCCTTTGGCTGTCAGTTTGCAGTACCACATTATGGTTCACAGAAGGGCACTGTCTGCAGTTAAGATCATATTTCTGTCCATATGTTAATGATGTTCAAACTTGTATGTATGGCTCATTAATTGAAAGCCTTTATTATTAGGATGAGGACTACAATGGACTGTTGTAAGCACTGACTGCAGTACTGACTGTGGTTCTGTATAAAAATGTGTACACATGTTTTCAAAGTTTAGTTATATGAGGCTATGTACAATGCCCCCAGAATACTCTCTGATTTGATGCAAATAGTTGCAGAAGCTTGAAAGCAAGATTGATAATTATTTGCTTTCAAAATAAAATGTTCATTAAAAAAATGAAAGCAGGAAAAAAAAACATTTTGCTAAACTAATGTCAAATTTCAGGTACCATTTCTCTGCAGCATCATTTAGTAACATGTGTAGATGAATGCTGGTATTTCCCAAAAATATTCACAATGGAAAATTAGTGTAACCAGTTTCAATACGATTATGAGAAACAAAAATATACATGCATTGGCACAGCCAGAAGTTCTGAAATCGGTGGTCAGCTTTTTAGTTTTGTCAATGTGTGACTTGCTTTGCCATGGTTTTTGTAAAACATTATTGGTGTGGGAGCTTTCGGGTCCTCACTATTATAACAAACATTGGCAAAAGTAAAAATAGTTTTTGGTCTCAAAAAGCACACATTGCCACAGTAGTTACTGGCACTGAACAAAACTACTTTGTGTGCCGATATGCTCCTTGTGAAAGAGCAGAATGCTGTCACTCACACTGAAGCCAGCCGATACACAGAGAGAGCGAGACGGAATTTTAATAAACACAAAAGGTCACGGTCAACGCTAGACCAATTTAGGGGCACAATTCTTAAAGAAAGTCTCAAAAGTGCACCTGTGGTATATGTCCTTGCATCAAGTGCACCTATACAGCTTTCATGAATTCCCAAGAATTTACAAGTGTAGTACAAGAAATAGTACTCCTAGAAAATATCTGTAAACTGCATTTTAGCATGAGCAAATATGCATGTGTAGATTTGCTCATGCGAAAATCTGAGTGTTTGCAAGCTCACTTACCCTCCAACCACTTTTCTCCCAACTCTAGAAGAAGGTTTACATCTGCCATTGTCAGGAGTAAATTTCAAACATTTCTCAGTATGGGAAAAGATTAGAGAAGAGTTGTTGAAAACCCTTAAAACATGCAAGTTAGTAGGTGTATAGAGACTCAAAAGGGCATTCTAACCCTGGAACTAGTGTTTACCGCTACCTTCAGCCGCAGTATGTAGATCTGCAGAAACATGGCAACATAAGGGGATTGCAAGTATTTAAACACTACTATGGTTTAAGCATGGCATAATCAGAGAGGCTATATCAGATCTCTTATATAATGAGAGTGCTGCCATAATTGGTCGCTGCACTACATGGCACCAAAGGGGCAAGGGGATTTCATTCCAGAACAAGTAAATTTATGAAGCAACCAGACCCATGGACAAGTAGCTATTTTATTAATTTCACACCCCTGCAGTAGTAAAGAAAAAAAGGATTTGTCAGTTTGTAATGCATTTACATAGGTAATCCATAACAGCCATAGCTGTGATGGCCATGGTACCAAGGTAATAATGTTAGTAATTCTACCCAACTCCACATGATTTATCACTCAACATCAGATTTAAATATAATTTGGAAATTCATCGATTTTTCTCTAAACATCAGCTAGTGAGTTCTGAAAATATACACATTGTCATCTCTAATATACACTTTTTAATTTTGATAGACATATATTAATTCAGCCAAGCAAAAGTGCCCAGTTTATTCAGGTGGGTTTCCCACAGGAGACCTACTTACAAGTGGTGGAATACTGGCAGTAGCTCACTAGCTACTCATTGGAGAAGCATGCCATAGTACATCATTCACACTGCATACAACCTTCCAGTTGAACAAAGAGAACATTACAGAAAGGGAATAGCCATGAGTGGATACCGATGCACAAACATTTGCATAAATAAATATTTAGACCATACCATTTCAAGCATTATCTTGTGTCTAGGTTAGAAGGAACTCATCTTTTGAGCTACTTTGTACAATTCATCTGAAGTGGCTTCTATTTTACTAAATAGATCATGGACTTATCATAAGATCTCTAATAAAGCAGATTTGGCTGCCAGCATTCTCCTTACACAAAGTCTTCTGTTGGATGCTGAACCTAGCTAGATCATTTTTAGAATACTGAGCAAGATCATACCTTTTTTACTTAAGTAACTACCTAGGACAACCAAGGCCCTCTCACCTATGCATGTTATCCCCATGTTATCAAATCAAACTGATTTCCGAACTCCTGCACAAAACAACCCCAAGCAGTGAAAGTCCGGGTTTTCTCTGACACTGCCCTGTAATTAAATGATTGTGATCTTTTAATTTGGCCTGTCTGTTTCTTTAGGCAATTTTTGTACTGCAGGCATAGTATTTTACAGATTTGTACTATTTTTGCTAGTCACGTTACTAATGTAATTGTAATTATACATACTGCATTAATCATATACTTAGAAAACACCAAGAGAGTGCCTTTGATGAAATTGTTAATGGCAGACTTTCTGAATCCATCTGATCTTACCCGGATACGGAGGATCGACCCTTTTTGGTAGAATAGACACGATGACAAGACATTCCCTACTTAACATTGTGTTGCAAACTTCTGCTATGTGCAATTACAGCGACAACAGTGCTCTGGTCTATCAGTTTGATGATGTAGACGAGGATTTTTCATTTCTGATTTTGGGATTAGGGTCTGCAGTGTTAACTATTGATCATAGATCATAATGGCAAAATAATGGCTGTTTCCAAAGCTTTATGACAAGGCTCTTACTGTTCTAAGTTGTTAGCCTGCTATGGTTTAGGCCCTAGGCCTTTAACACTCGTCCCCATGATTCCGTGTCCACAGTCCCATTGTTTCATTTCCTAACATATACTGGAGTGATCCGTATGATACGTCCGCTAGATCTAGGCTGAGAAATTCCAGTTTCTGGGATCCTAGAGTTCTTTACTGGGCGTTTGGCACTGCATGAAAGGGGGGTCCCTGTAATTTCTAACATGGGGTTGCTATCAAGTTAAGACATGGAGTGGTGGTAGTACTGCAAGGTCTCTACCGCAAAGTAGCATTGGTTGCTTGATTTGCATCCAGCGATGTACTACACCTGCTCTTATCCCTAGGGGTCACTGAAGAGTTGGAATTCCTTGTCACTGTGGAATTGGTGATCTGTTATTTAGACTAAAGCCAAGTCGTGCGTTTAATGGGTAATGGTAAAGAGTGTGTGGGGAAAACAACTCTTGTGCAATTAACAAAAACTGTAAACACATGATCAGGTGACTACGTCTACCATTTAAGTCCAGCGAATCATCTAAAAAGCAAGCAATATAAAATATCCCATGATACGTACCAAAGTTAAGGCAACTTCAAGCATAGGTGCCAGGGCAATGGTGCCATGGAACAGGGGGATGCAGTCCACAAAGAGTACATGTTGTCCCTCTTTGCGCTTGTGCTTCTCTGCCACCAGAATGCCATTCACAGCGGAGTGTGGGTACTTGGCTCCATGCAACACTATTTTACAATAAGCCTGGGTGGTAAGTTTAAACACGGTCATTCTCTATAACACGGGATCCCAGGAATTTGGGGAAACGTTGACACTTAGAACGGAAACAACAGGTTCTGAGAGTGACAAAGTGAGGAGGCGAAAGCGGCTGCACTTCAGCGTGGGGACAAACACCCGACAATATAGATTTCAGTGCTGGACTGTGTTCCTTTGTCACGGGCTGCCTTGCGGTCCTTATGACGATATTCACAGCCCAGCCAGTGGGAAGTACATTGGGTGAGACGGCTTAGGTAGGCACTACAACTTTACCGGGAAATGGGCTCCGGTGACCTGCACCTGAGAGCCGTGCCAGTCTTAGATCTACTACTTCAGGCGTCTTACTAGAAGATTCCACCCTTACCGAGTCTGTTTGGGCGTAGATGGAGCCACCTGACCATGGAGGGCTGTCACTGGGTAGTATCTCTGGTCACTTTAAATTCCCCGCGCGACACCCCTCTAGGGCTGAGTAATAAATGCTACTGGTCGGAAGAGGCACTTACAGACCACCCTATGAACCTACACCCCTTTCACGATACCACCGTAACGAACTACACTAGGCCTGCCTCTGTATCTGGTGCCAACTTCCCTCCCCCCTCACCGGCACTGCACTGAAATGAAGGGAAAAACGGCCGCAAAACACTCTTGTCGTAAACGTGGAAGACCTGTACCGTCACGACGGCCGTATGTATTATAAAAGTAGAGCACACGTAATATCATCCAAAAGGTAACACGGTAGCCATCTTGGAAGAGGCAGATTCGGGAAAAGGTCAACTGATCACCAACGCCAAATATGGCAACAGCGAGCGATATAGTGTTACCAGTAGTCTAGCCTTTACCAGAACTGCGCAGAAATAAATATATGTTAAAATTAGTGCCCCACTAAAATGCAACATTAAAGCAGTAATAAGTAGTTGTGATAAGAAAATATATTTTATGCAAAAGAGGAATGTTTATTTTCGTACAAAAGAAGTGTCTAGATGCAAGTAAGCACGTAATATCTGCCTGCACTTGTAGTAATACAATGCTTTAAAATACTCTTATTTAAAAAATATATATAAGTGTACACATTTATTGATTAGCAATACGTGGGTTCTGACAAATAACTTAGTTACTTAAAATGAAGTACTTTGGATACATTATAATGGAGATATATGTGTGAACATCAGCAGCTGTAGTGTTTATTAAGCAAAGTCAGCCGTGTCTGTTACAGTAGTTTTTCTTTCACAATGTCAGGGCTAAAGGTCCTCCACTATCCCAGCATGCCACGCGTGCTTCCGACCTTCTCCTGCGGCTGAGTTGTCACCGCCTCGGTGGTTCCTGCCTTTGCCCTCTCTTTCTCCCCGTCCTTCCGGTTAGCTAAACTGTGTGGGCTGACGGCGGCAGCAGGTAGGATGGCGTTGCCTTTTCTCTCTACCGAGGCCATTCTGGATCTTTCAGAGGTGCCTAAGGTGGTCCAGTAAACCAGAGTGTTACCGGATGCCTACTTACTGTGACATTGAACATGGAGGCGGTGTGCTCATTCTGTATTGGTATTCCCAACGATGTAGTGTGACTTCAAGGGCATGCGTCTACCCGGTTGATTTATTCTCGCTCATGCTGTGTACAGTATATCTTTAGGTGCGTTGACCTTGGGAGAGGCCAAACCTGCTCTACATTATCCTTTTAGGAGTAGAAAGGCACCCATGCAATATATCAGGCCACTTTGGGTTACTGCTTCACCTACAGATTGAATTGGAGACTCCAGTGTGACCAGATTATCTCAAACCCCGATTTATGTGCCGCCCCCTACATAGATGCGTATGTCACCCCAGACCGTTCTATGGACGTAAGGTGGGCGTGCCAATAGGACCCGGTTCACTAATTCTTTTCTTACATCACCTCGCTGAACTATAGAGGAGCTAAGTATCTACCGACTTCTAGCCTCCATCGGACTCGGCAACAACAACGTACCGTGGCCTAGTGGAGATAAGCCATATCCTTCTACTCCTCACACCCGGCCAAGAGCATTCCTTTGAAACAGAATGGGCAGGCAAATAAATATATTGACAGTGATATCACTGTATTTTTAAAGGTTGAAATGAGCAAGACTTTGAAATATTAATGGTTTAGGAGTCAATAGAGTACGAACGGTTTCCTGGAGCCAACCACAGAAGACTTCGCAGTGTTTGATATGGTCACAGATTTATTCAGCTTTTTAGATAATCGTTTAGTAGCAGGTTTATCGGGTGTGCATGATTTCATCTTGAAGTGATGGCCATAACAGTTACTGAAATCAAGGTGCTTAGCTTAATATTGAAGTGAACGGAGCTTTTACACTTATGAGAAAAAATACACAACGATGCCGTGAATTTCCTATATAATATAATAAATACCCCTGGTGTTTGTCTTCATTTAAGTCTATATATTCCTCCTCGAAAGATGGAGTTTGTGTACGAAAAGGCTTAAAAACACTTTTTTTGAGAAATTTTAGTGGTACCAGTCAGTGAAATGTTATGCTACTGCTTGTAGATCCATTTGGATGCACGGTTTGTGCTGATAATCGCTAGCAGAGTTGTAGAATAATTGACATGTCTACGTGACTCCTGCTTGTTACGAATCGACTTTTTTTTAATTGTTTTTTCACATCTACCGTAACTCACACTTTAAGCACAGCGGATTTAAAAGTACACGGCTTCTTTTGAAATTTGCCATTATTTTTTGTTTATAAAATCATAAACTTGGTTGAGCCGTGGGTACTGATCTGTGTGGCAGTATCTTAGTGACATAAACTCACCCATTCATAACCCAAGCGCATATTTATCACGTCTTGTAGTATTCAAGCCTAAACGTATGCTTTATTTTAAAATCGGGTTAGCACAATTAGGCGGATTTTTCTGCTTCACTAGGTGGCAATCCTAACAGAGCACAGGGCAAATCGCCAATATAAGGTCATCCAAGGAGGACGTTTGCTAGGTTGCAGGTATTTTGTTTTGGCAATTCTTCCGTAACGTGAGCAATGTATCTTTGTGAAAATTACTTTGTCCAAATACGGTTACTTTCTATGCAGTTTGTTTAACATTTTGTATGTAGTTCGCTGTCCTCATGCAGTAATTTGACCTTAATTATCAAGCTAATACTAGTTTAATAAAACGGCCTTCTTATTGGCCCTTGTTCTTCGAGAGTTCTTAATATGTAAACTTTGGCGCTAGAGATGGGTAAACATTGAAGGTATTGTTGAAATAACTGTATTAGCAGTGCTCGTCTGCTTCTATACAAGGCTAACCCCTGTTTTCTTGTTTTAGAATGCTGGCTTCTCGGGCACTTAGTTTGGTTGGCAAGCGAGCCCTTTCGACCTCTGTCTGCCTACGGGGTCATGGTGAGTATATTGTCAAGGAGAAACACCTAACACCTTCAACTAATGAACTGTTCGGGCTCGAGTGTTTCTGCACGAGTTATTTAATGCAAACGTCTTTTACACACTTATTTGTCTTTACTTCATTTTGACATGATGAAGCTGTGGTGTAGAAAACTATTTTCATCAGTAGTTTAAGCAACACGATGTAATATATATATATATATTTGCAAATCATTGAACTAAAGATGATACAAGTTCCTCTATTGTTGCGTTATCACCATGAGTTGTATCAGCGGCCACAATGGAAGTTATTCTGTGCTCCGTCACATACCAAGGCTTGCAAATTTGTGCTGTAAACACAGTGGCCCCTATGAAGGAGACCCCTGTGATTGTGAAGCATGCATGAACACACAACTCTGGTCACACGGATAATCGGTTCTTGCCGTCGTCACTAATAAACGTGTTGAACACAAGTCCTACTTGACATTAGTACATTTATATGACCCCAGTTGTTTTGAGTCAATAGTGTATTTCTGAAATTCCCGAACGGGTGTGTCCTCCTATGGTCAAGATAAAAAAAATTGCTATAATACAAATGAGTAATGTCAGGCATCTTTACACTTAACAGTCTTTACCTTGTTCTGTGATTGTCCTCTCTTGTTTTAAAGAGCCTCCCTTCTGCAGCTGTTGACAGTCAGTAGCAAAGGCCCAATGTTGTCTTTTCTTTTTTTCAAAACTGGTTTTATTGAATCGCAGAAATAAACATCCACAGTGCTCCGAACCCCGGAGGGACTGTGACTACAATCACGGGTCATGCTGTGCGATACATTTAATGAAAATACCCCCCCCCCCCCCCCAACTACCCAACCTCCCCAATGTTGTCTTTCTGTGTATCCAATTTTTTAAAGTGATGTCAGTTATAGGTGATTAAGTCACCTTAAAACTATGACGGAGACTGGAGTTGATTGGAACCTGTTAGGGATTATTTAGCTAATAAATAGCATGATCAAAAAGTAACAATACATTTGTTTTCAGACTTTTTACATCACTGTTGCCAAGGAGACCTGGAATTTTGTGGTCTGCCTGCAGCTGCCACCTTTTCTCCCATTGTACCTTCCAATTTTAGGAAGGGTAAGCAGCTTAATGGAGAGTACATAGTCAGACTTGAGGTAAAATACACCATAGCACATACAAACACCCCACTGACACCCAACACATAGAAGATCCAAGTGTTTTTTTGTCCCTAGAGTAGGAATATTCCCAGATTCCCCACTCCCCCGAATCAAAGATATGATTGACTTTTGATTCACTGTATTCCTCAATGGCATTTTGTTTAACGGGCTTTTCCTCACTATGTGGTGCCCCCTAACTCTCACACAGCATCCTTTGTAGAAGAAACCTTTCATCTGTTGCCTATATTGGCATGGTTCTTAAATTCGACTACCTCGGATAGTGAAGAATTGGACATTTACAGCCTCTGGGTTAAAGTGGTTTGCAGTGTGGTGATGGGGGATAGACCTTGTTATTTGCTTACCTGAAAGGGTGTTTTAACAGGAATTCTTCACTTCTGACCCATTTTAATACTAGGCATTCCATTTCTATGACAGAATATTACTTGGCCTCAGATCAGGTCCTAAATGCAACATCAGCACTTTAGACACATAAAACACTCCTAAATCAAGTTCCACAGTTACAAGGGTAATGATGCACATTGAAATGTGCAAATAATTACAACTGATGTACACAGTGGCTCTTTCAAATCGATTGTGTACTTGAGACAATAATACTCAAACTCCTGTACTTGGAATTTATTTGCCAGGTTGATAAAAGTTGAAGGTTTGCCTTGTGGACTTAGTACGTTTTTAATAGTCCACCTTACCCAGCCACGTGATCAAATCCTTGTACATAGCTAAACTGATCTGTCATGATGTTTTATTTTTTCTAACATTGTAAGATTTGAATTAATCAATAATAAACTAAACATAGCTATTGCTATGAGGAATTGGGGCCTGTTAGCTTGATTGGATTTTAGTTGGTTGGTTGGTTGGTTTAAGGCTTACCAGATCACTGCTCAGAATGTGTGGTTCAGTTAGCTGACTTGTTTTTTTTCTTGTAAATATTCTAGATTCGATGCTCAGTCATTGGATTTCAAAGGGACACCCATAGGAGACAGATGATTGAAATGTTCTGACGAAGATAGACTGTAAACCGTGATGTTAGCTAAGTAAGCTCCAGTGTACATTTGATGTGACTTTAATAGACAATCCATCGATTGTTAGAATGCAGTTGCGGTCCCATGTAGAGCTCATGGCACCACCCTGCACCAATATAAGCCTAAAATTTGAGGGATCCGGATATCATGGCATTTGTCAAGACTGTACTCAGAAGTGTCTGAAAAAAATTGGAAACATTCCATACTCTGGAGAGGTTCCTTGGGGCTCACTAACCCTTCTGATTACAAGGTGACACACTTCCCGAAAGTAGGAAGGGGCAAGCAACTGATACTCTTTGCTATGTCATGGCCATACCTGTAGCCGTAGTGAGGGTTGCCCAATGGTGTTGACATAGTTATGTGTATCTTTTGTAAAGACACCTAAGCATTGCTTAATCTGTGTGACTTTGAGAGTGCCATCTTTGATTTATTTTGGTTTGTTGCCAGTAATCACAGGTGTAGGAGGTTCTTGATCTGAAAATGAAATTCCATCAAGATATCTTATGTCCCTAACTTTTTAAATTGTGCTTTTATTTTGTAATATTTGGGTTTCAAATGCAGGCATTCTAGGCTTGCCATCCCGGCATAGGAGTAAGCGTTAGTTGCAAGTAGGTTTACCACTAGTTAAACTGTTAGCAAACTATTGGTTAATAATAGAGCTCAATAGTGAGTCTAGTGTTTCTTTGTTAGCCTCTCAAATGAGGCTTACAAAAACCACGTTGTTGTATTATCGTGACCTTGGTATGGTTGTGTTCTGGCATCTGTAAAGGCATCCACAATGATCTGGCCTAAACCATAGGCCCTTTGGACAAATACCTGTACAAGTTTACATATGCATAGCCCTTTTAGCAGCTACTGTGCTGTGGATGAAAGGGAGGACTGGCCCTTGATCCTGGTACTCACATCTCTTCCAGCAGATTGGGTTGTCTAGAAAAGAGGCACTGATGCCGGAGGTTGATGGCAAGGAAGATTTAGTCACCCCCAGAGAACACATTTCTCATTTTCATTTTATTTACTCCTGTATCTATATTGCCATGTATCTCACCTAAATTGATGACGACAAATGAGGAAGAGAAGCTATACTGGTGAGAACAATGAGTGAGAGTGATTTCAATCCCTGTCTCTACCATTCTTTTCCACTTCTGTTTGTTCAGGCACCTCTTTTATCACTTCATTTCCATGTCAAGCTCCTGGTCTCACTTTGGGTGGAAGGTAGTCTGATAGCTCAATGTGGTATACTTATGGGATGTGGCGTGAAGGATAATTTTTACTTTGCACTGTGCTAAACTGAAAATCTTTCAGTTTTGCTTTCATTGTTCCACTTCACATAGCATGAACCTCTCTGGATTACGATTGCTGATGGCACCTTAATTTCAGTTCTGTTATGTGCTTATCTTTTTTGATAGTATAATCTTTCAGAAGCATCAATATTCAACGTTGATGGGTAATTGAGTGCTTTCTTTACCGGTTCTATAATTAAAAATAGTAGAAGTAGACTGGTATTTCTTAAACATGTTAGGGTTTATATTGAGTTAAGAATGACAATGATGATTTTACATCTTGATGATGATACTCATATTAGTGAACACTACTTGTATTTTTTCAATTTTTATACCACTTTTGCAGCTACAGCATTTTTACTAGCTATTGCCATCATAAATGTTGCTGCACAATATTGATGCACTTGCAACATTTGCCTTTTTTAGCCTGAAGCTGGTCACTGTTGGATGTAAAGGAAGCATATGTGGATATTAGAAAACTAGTTGTAAATGTTGCTTCAAATAAAAGGTAACATAAGAAAACTTAGTACACAAGCACTCAGAAAGAAGTCCAAATAAAGTGAATTGAATTTTATAAAATGGCTTGTCTTGAACAAAGCAGGTTCCAATGAAGGACAGGATTCAGCAAGATTTATTGTTCCGTAGTATATATTCCACATAACAGCCAACAGGTATTTCGTCACAGTGAGGTGACTTCGTCAGGGCTTAAATGTAATTAGAATGACAGTAAATAAACATCCAAAGTAAACAGGGCAGTCTGTAAAACTTCCGTAAGTCCAATAGATGATTCCCAACGTATAGGACGGATGTATAAAGGTTCTTGCCGAAATATGTTAAATCACCTGACTGAGTCCAAAGAGTCCAATTCAAAGAAACATATATCAGGTTTGCATATGTCATTTTTTCAACGTAAGTCCTTAGACATCCTGAATATTGGTAACCTTGATAAGTTTCCTGAGCAAAACAAATTTTAACCGCGTATCTTCCTAACGTCCCAGAACTCATGAGCCAGTGCTTCCGTCGAACTTACAGAAGTTTTACCGACTGCCCTGACTACTTTATGGACTACTTTGGATGTTTATTTACTGTCGGTCGGATTACATTTTAGCCCTGAAGAAGTCACCTCACTGTGACGAAACACATGTTGGCTGTCTTTATGTGGAATATATGCTACGGAACAATAAATATTGCTGAATCTTGTCCTTCATTGGACCCTGCATTGTTTAAGACAAGCCAGTTTATATAACTCAATTTAATTTATTTGGACTTCTATGTGAGTGCTTGGGTACTACGTTTTCTTATGTTTACATGATGGTATTTAGTACTACCATGTTTTAGGCACCTATGGTAGTAGGGTGCCTGTGTACCGTTATTGCACCATTTATATTTGTGTAGGAACGTTAAAGAATGTAAATTTTCCTAGTAGATTATGACGGAAAGTCTTAATTTTATTAAAGATGTGGAGGTGAGTATTATGCTTTCTTATCTTGCCTTTATTCCAATAGCAGCCAAGATAAGTACTAAAAACTACAGTTCCAAGAGGGACGAGCGAACCGCTGGCCAAAGGGAACACACAAAATCGCAACATCATAACCAAGCAGGTCGTAGTAACAGGTATATAGTCATAACTGACTGCAAACAGTCCTCTTTTTGCTGGCGAGCAGCTCAGATAGTCAATAAATAGCGGAACAATCGATAACACAATACAAAACGCCAAAGTCCAGGAAAAAAACTCTTGACCAGAATCCAACCAAGTCACTCGAACAGCAGGAATCCATGTGGAGGAAGCCGAACCGGAAGAAGAGGCGTGTTGACGAGGAGAAGGTCACACTTGCAGAATATAAATCCCATCACAAAGATGCGTGAGGCAACGCTGGAGCCGCTGTAGAGAGGGAGAAAACACAAATTAGAAGTGTTGAGACGGGATAATACTCGCCTCTGTGTCTTTAATAAAATTAATACTTTCCATCAGAATCTACTAGAAAAATCTACATTTTATGGCAAGACCGGATACTCCTATTATGCTTGATCAAAGCATATAAATAACCAAAGGAACATCAGAAACCGGTTTACAATAAAACATTCCGAATACATTGTCTTTAGACCAATCCGCGGATCTCAGAATGTCCTCCAAGCAAGAGCCTGCCCAAAAAGCATTGAAGGCCATGCCTACCCTGGTGGAATGGGCCCCGAAAACAGAAACGTCAATGCCTGCAAGGGACATGACCCAACTAACCCAACAGGCCAGAGTAGCAAAGGAAACCGGAAGATGGGGTTTGCGGAAGGAAATGAGAAGTTGGGAATGAGGACGTTCTGAGATGAGGTTCTTTGCTCGTACACCTTGAGGCACTGACCTACACATAGCTTAGGATGGGAAGGGAAATAAGGATAAAGTTTAAATTTGTCTTAGTACGTTTATTAACTTGAAACAATACACCAGTAGGAGAAAACTGAAGAGAGGAAACATCCAGTGCTTTAACATCTGAAACACGTTTAATTGAAACAAGACAAAGTAACATGGTAAGTTTAGCAGAGAGCATTTTCAGAGAAAGAGCGGAGTTGTCTGGCCTATCAGAAAATAACTTAAGAACCAAATTAACATCCCATAAATTAGAATACTTAGCCAACTGAGGTTTGGAAAAATGAACTCCTCGAAGAAGACAACAAATGAGAGGATGGACTCTGACCGGCTTGCCATCGATGGGGCAATGGTTAAGGGAAATGGCTGATCTGTAGAAATTGACTGTTCTATAAGACTTACCTGCACTGGCCTCTGAAGCCAAGAAATTAACCACAAAATTCAGAGGGGCTGAAAAGGGATCGATATGTCTTTCCAGACACCAGCTTTCCCAGAAAGACCCAGCAGACCTGTAGTCTTTGGAGGTACCCGGGGCCCAGGCTTTGCTGATAGAGAGAACTTCTTGAGAAATGAGGATGTCAGGAGGGACAGACTGGAGACTTTCCAAGCAGACAGAACCAAGGAGTTGTCCAAGATGAGTCTGTGAGGATGACCCAAGGGATTCAGAAGCAGATTGTTGCAAACCGGGATTAGCACTGGGAAGTCCACCATCATCTCTAGAAGAGACTGAAACCAAATCTTTGATTACCAGAAGGGATTTACCATGACCAGGGATGTCGATTGGCGACAAACCTGAGAAAGTACCCTGTTGGTCATGAGGAAAGGAGGAAAAGCATAATTGAGATGAAGGGACCAGTCCTGGAGAAAAGCATCAGTCGCTAGTGCCAGAGGGTCCGGACACCAACTAGAAATGAGGCAATTGGGTGTTGAGGCGAGAAGCAAAAAGATCAACATGAAAAGGGCCCCACTTTTGAGAAAGAGATCGGAAGCAGGATGGAAGAAGCTTCCAATCGCTGGAATCTCGAACATAGCGAGAATGCCAATCTGCTATGGAGTTGAGATCTTCAGGAAGATACTCTGCTTTGAGCGGTAGTTTGTTTGTCAGACAATACTCCCAAAGACTCTTTGCTAGCTCTGCTAGAGGTTTGGACTTGGTGCCACCTAGATGGTTTATGTAGAGGACCGCAGAAACATTTTCCATATGAAGGAGAATGGAACAGCAAATTCTGTTCTTTGTGGGGCTTTGGATTGCAAAGGAGCCTGCCAGCATCTCTAAACAATTGATGTGCACTATCGACTCCTCACGAGACCATGTACCGCCAGTCGATATTGGACCACAACGGACACCGCAACCCGACAGGCTTGCATCGGATTCTAATACAAGATCTGGGGCCGAAGCGAAGATAGTTCACCCGTTCCAAGCATCTAAATGGTCGATCCACCATTGGAGCTCGACACAAGACTCCTGATCCAAAGCGATGAGTTAGGAGTAGGCCAAACCTTGGTGAAGATGCCGGATCTTTAGAGGTTAAAGGGCGCGATAATGAAGGAGCCCTGGAAAGTTGGCTGGATGGAAGCAGTGAGTAGGCAGACGATCAGAGCGAGAGATCTGAGGGATAACAGAGAGGTCTGAAGGAAGTGAGAGATTTCTGACTTCATGGTAGAGACTTTCAACTGAGGAAGAAGAGATGCCGTGGAAGAATCCAACAGAAAGCCCAGAAATTCGATGCTGTGGGAAGGAATGAGCATATATTTTTCGATATTGAGAAGGAAACCCAGGTCTAGAAGCAGAGACTGAGTGGTGTTCAAATCTGACAAAAGATTCAGTTTGTCCGTTGTAATGAGTAGAATGTCTTCTAGGTAAATGATCATCCCGATCCTGAGGGATCGTAGATAAGACACCACAGGTTATATGACCTTTGTAAAGCACGGTGCTGACAATAGGCCGAACGGAAAGGAGAAAAAACTGTAGGTTACTCCTAACTATGGAATTGAAGTAACTTTGAGTGAGAAGCGTGAATAGGAATGGTAAGATATGTGTCTTGCAAGTCTAACCTGACCATTCAATCGTTTTGGCGAAGAGTATCTCGCAAATGAATGATAGTTTCCATTTTGAAGTGGCTATACACCACGAATTGGTTGAACCATTTAGATTCATGACAGGGCGCATTTTCTTGTTTTTTTCTTTCGGACAAGAAAAATGGAACTGAGAACCTGAAGGATCTAGAGGGGCGATCTGAATGGCCTATTTTTGGAGAAGACTTTGAACCTCCACGGAAATCAGATGAGCAGAGAGAACTGTTTGGGAAGGTGGCGCGTAAAACTCTAGAACAGTGGTTCCCAAACATTTGACTCCGGAGGATCCCCACTGAATCACTACTGAAGGCCGGGAACCCCCAAGCAATTTTTACAATTTAAATTTCAAAAAATTAAAATAGTAATTCGCAAAAAATACACAAACAAGTACACACCAAACAAATACTTGCATTACTAAAGTTTTTATTATTTTATATTGAAAAATATGCAGAAATAAAAACATTAATGGGAAGGATGGTGCTGCATCTCGGCGACTAACTTTCAATGTTTGGTTTTATTTCGGAAAGTTTAATCCTTGGGTCGGATTCTACATTTAGCAAACTATTTCTGTTCTTATTTTTAAGGTACATCAGATATGAGAGAGCCTTCTCACCTAAATATGTGATGGGGAAAGGAAGTAAAACCTTAAGTGCCTTGTACGATAATTCAGGATAATCTGTTCGTACTTGAAGCCAAAAATTTGTCAGACTCTGAGACTTTTCCTTGAATTGAAGTTTAAGTGCACGATCCGTAGAGATTTCATTCAAACCGTTTTCTTCAGATGCTGTCAGCCCCATTAAATTGTCAATATCTACATTAAAAGGATCTTTAGTATTAAATCATTTTCTTTAAAGGATTATAATGCAGATAATCACAGGGTACTGATACAGCTAGCGCCCACATAGGCGTAATAAAAGCAAGGGATCAAAAGGTAGATGAGACCATTAGTACCAGTGTACATTTAAACCAACAAAGGCTAATACAATGCTACAATCAGAGGGAAACGGAAAAAACATATAACTTAGAACCCCCCCCCCCCTACCACCACCCTTTCTTGCCCACCCACCACCCATGGTCCATGTCCACCGCCTATCCTCAACTAACCCCACACCTCCCCTATCCGGTCTGCTGCTACTCTGTGTCCGCGAGACGCAATAAACTGAGGTATCTAGGGCAGGTAATCTCATGAAATTCTGAGGCCAACAACGACAAGAAGGGTTGCCATAGCTCTAAGTATTTGGTACTCTCCCCAGCCATTGACAGCGAGAATTTTTCCATGCCAAGCACCATCCAGAGGCGATGGAGCCACCCATGAAATGTGGGAACGTGTGTGGTACGCCAATGTGCGAGTATGTTCTGCGTCGCTGAGCCCAATGCAATTGCTACCAAGCGGCCCCTGCCGGAGCGCAGCGGATACGTTAAGGGGTTTGGGAGTCCCAGCAGGACGTACGATGGGAAACGCAAGATCTCCGTGTCAAAGTGGGTATCCACCTCCTCTAATATCTGCTTCCAGTTACCCTTAAGCCGGGTGCAGTCCCAAAGTAGATGCACCAGCGTTCCTACCTGTCCGCAACCTCGTCAGCACAGTGCATCTTTAGAGTGGTCCATCTCATGAAGACGCTCAGGAGTGTAGTACCAATAAGTCGCAATCTTCGTGAGGGTGTCTGTAAGCCCCATGTGGTACGCTGAGTGTCGCGCCTGTAATAGATCCCCTCTCATTCTTTGTGGGTAAGTGTCCTGCCCAATTCCCTCTCCCAGCGCGCCTTGCCAGCACTATAGGTGTGTATGTGTTTGCCCTGTAGCATCTTATAAAGATCTGAGATCAATTTTTTTATCTGTCTTGCGCGTGAGTAACCAGTGCTCATAAAATGTGAGATCCCTATCCGCCATAGAGCGTACTTGCTCGCTGAGCGCCCAATGTCGTGCTTTCAGGTATCCAAGTCTCTCCGTCTCTGACAATCAGAATTCTTGCAGAAACTGAGCAACGGGAATAATGCCCTCCGCCGTGTACAGATGAAAAAGGTACCGGCATCCCGCAGGTCTCCACTTTGCATAGGCCACAGAGTCCGTCCCTGTAGCGAAGTCTGGGTTGTCCATAATATGAGTAAGAGGAGACTGGAATGTCGTGAGGTCCTGGCTTACATTAGTCTGGTCCCAGACTTCTAGCGGAACCCTTGTAATGTGGGAGGCGTATAGATTAGGAGGTCTATGCGGTCTGCGTAGGAATGGAATCTCCTGCAGCGGTCTACCAGCTACTGCCTGATCTTGAAATAGCCAATATCTTTCAGATTCCCATCTGCCCCACTCCACCAAGATGTTGAACGTAAGGTGCCTGCAAGGGATTTATTTTACAGTTTTATAGACCGTGTTAGGGATCTCTATTGAAGAGGATTTTAGATCCTGACTGCAAACATCAGTAGCTGTATTTAATTCAAAATGTCCAATTATTTGGGACAAAGCAAAAGAGTCAAAGTAGAAGGCTACCACACTAGCCACAAAATAAAAATAAAAGAAGCAACACAAGGAAATTCTGTATCAAACTTGTTATTATTTGAAGCAGTTATAAGGGTTCTTCATCAGTTACCAGAGTGAATCATAATTCACAATTCTAATGTACAAGGAATACATTAATTTATCCAGCAGTACAATAGAATACGTCCAAACTGTTGCATATGGTACAATGACTACTACTAGATTTGAGGTAAGTCACTGAACGCAAACTGTCAGTAATTACAGAAGTGGACGTGAAGGTCGACGTTTCGGTCTCAACAAGATAAATCACAAGACCATCATCCGGATGAATAGTTAATTGTATGCCGATGACCCATGAAAAAAAGAGGGGAGGGGGGGCCTGCTTTAGCAAACTGTCAAGATTGGAAATTATTTTGTTGCAGATTCTCACTGAAACACTTTGTCGAAGTTTCAAGATAGTTATTTGGTCACTGGATCACAATTGTATTCATGGGAAATTTTCAAAGTTATTATGTCCGCTTCTCAGAACTAAAAGAAATGCGCTTCAACCGGCAAAGTCACGGAAGGGCAATCGCCAGTCGTAGCTTCAGGCGTGGTTTCCTCCTATTCCATATAAACTGCGCCAGATCGGATTGTGTCTCGTTTATCCAACCAAGAGGTGGCCGGAGGGGGAAGTGTGCGGAAAAGGTACAAGATCTGAGGGAGCATGGTCTTCTTGACTGCAGCAACTTTGCCAAGACAACGGGTAGTGTTTCCACCGCCCCAACTCCCGCTGTATCTTCTGTCGTAGCTGGGCGTAATTAATATTAAGTCTCCAACAGGGAGGGAGCCAGTTGGATTCCCCGGTAAGGAACTGCCTCTGTTGCCCACTGGATGGGGAACGAAGCCTGCAGTAGAGCCTGGGTGGGTTTCTCTAGGGACAGATCGATGGCCACCGACTTGCTCATATTGACTTTGAACCCAGATACATGTCCAAATAACTTCAGGTCTGCAAGACACGCAGGCAGGGAGTCCCTCGGGTGAGACAGCAAGATCAAGACCTCATCAGCGTATAAGCTAATTGTGTGGACATAGCCTCCGAATTTAATCCCTGTTACTTGTGGGTCGAGCCTCATAAATTGCGCCAGTGGCTCCTTATAGAGGGCGAAGAGAAGGGGCGACAATGGGCACCCTTGCCTCGTACCTCTCAATAGCAAAACGGGGGGATGTATAGCCGTTGACCCGTACTGTGACCGTCGCAAATTTGTAACAGTTCATTAAGAGTGGGCAGAACTTTGGTCCCAATCCCGCCTTCCCCAGCACCTTTTCCAGATAGGGCCAATGAACCCTATCGAACGCCTTCTCGGCGTCGATAGCCAGCATCATGTATTCCCCGTCTGTGCGGGTGGTCTTTTCGATAAGGTGGAATGGCCGTTTAGTATTATCGGAGGTCTGGTGTTCTGGGATGAACCCGGCTTGGTCTGGATTGACAAGGCCTCCCATATGAGGTGCCAGTCGGGCAGCCAGAATCCCCATATACAGTTTGAGATCTACGTTACGTAAAGAAATAGGGCGATATGCCCCACACAGCGATCGGTCTTTCCCCGCTTAGGTATGACTGCTATGGAGGCCTCCAAGAGGTCACCCGGGATCGCTCCTGGCTCCGAAAAAGAATTAAAAAGGCGTGTAAGTAGGGGGGCAACCTGAGCACAGAATGTTTCATAACCGGCGACTTTGCGTGAGATGGCAGTGATAACTTCCTCTGGCCGGATATCTTGCTCTAGGTGTTCTGTCCGATCTTGTGAGAGGGCTGGAAGAGGGACGGAGTCCAGGAAAGCA
This sequence comes from Lissotriton vulgaris, assembly GCF_964263255.1. Classification (NCBI taxonomy): domain Eukaryota; kingdom Metazoa; phylum Chordata; class Amphibia; order Caudata; family Salamandridae; genus Lissotriton; species Lissotriton vulgaris. Next base: position 676,158,711 of record NC_141700.1, on the reverse strand, counting down.
TCCTCATCTCCGTCCCCAGTAGGGCCAGCGGAATAGAGATCAGCATAAGTCACTGAAGGCACCCGCAATCTCATGATCCTCCGTGACCCGCCTACTGTCTCCCCGGAGGATCTCCTGTACTGCCTGTCGCTGCCTCACTTTACGCAGTTTGTGTGCAAGTAAGCGCCCACACCTGTCCCCTCCAGTGTAATATGCATGACGCAGGGCCGCAAATTCTGCCCGATCTTGGTCAAGGGCTGTGAGTTGATGCCTAACCGCTTTCAACTGCCTCCTTATCCTAGGGGCCCCAGTTCTGTTGCATTTGCTCTAGCTCTCTGGTCCGCTGGTTAAGGACATCCCTCTTGCGCTGCCGTTCAGCATTCTCCCTGGCTGAGATTGCAATAAACTCCCCTCTGACGGCCTTCAGGGCAGCCCACTGTGTGGCGAGTGTAGTGTCCATGTTGCTATTGTTTAAAAGATAGTCTGAAATAGCGCGCTGTATCCGGGCGATCACCTCCTTTCGATGTAATAACGTCTCCCTAAGGCGCCAAGTCCGTTGCGCATGCTGTATCGTGGGAAGGGAAAGGACAACCGTCACCGGGGCATGATCAGAAAGAGAGACTACCCCCATCTCCACCTTAGTAGCTAGCGCATGGGTAGGCATGGATGCAAGTAGATAATGTAGGCGAGCGTATGTCTTATGTGTGCTAGAATAGTAAGAATAATCCCTCTTCTGGTGGTGGAAGCTGCGCCAAAGCCCCCCTGAAGCCCAGTTCAACTAGACGAGCCAGACCCTCCGCAGAGAGCACCAGCTTGGGAAGCGCGCTGACACGACCTATCTAGAGTGTTATCAAAAACTAGATTCAAATCCCCCCTAGTACAATGTGGCGATCCGGTGTGATTGTAGCCTCCATGAGGGCCCTATGAAAAAACTTCTCCTGGCCTTCATTAGGGCCGGGTATGGAGCCCACTGTAAACGAGGTGTCCCCTAAAGAAAACCAAAAATCAATAACCTTCCTCTGATTTGTGCATGACTTTACCCCTGAACTTCTGGGCCACCAATATAGCAACACCCGCTGTCTCGGAGTTCGAAGAGAAAAATTGAAGGGGAAACTTCCAGAGACGGTGGCAATCTCTTTGTAAGAGATGCGTATCCTGCAGGAGGCAAATATCAGCCTGGGATTGCTACAAACATAACAGAACTGCCATGCTCTTAACTGGGTTATTTAGCCCTCACACATTAAGTGTGAGTATTTTAAGCTCAGCGACCGGCATCTAACCTATGGGGTGTGCGACCAGCAGGAAAGGCGCTCTAGCAGCAAGGGACACATCAGCTTGTGAAGCATTCTGCCCCAAAGAGCCTAAGGTTGGGAATCTAGCCTAGACCAAGGCGCGTGGTGGACAAAGAACCATACCCCCCCCCCCCCCCTTCAATACAAACCCCCAAACAAGAAACACATGTTCAATTGAAACGAGGTATTCCAATGTACATCCAAACATTCTCCCTCCCGCCAACGACCAAACAGCATGTAAGTAATACAATCAGACTGTATAGTGCATGTGAATCAGCCGGTCTGGGCCGGGCTACCGTCCGATTCAACTGCCTACACAGCGGCTCTCTGGCCCTCCGCAATCACTGCAGCCGGGGCCTTCTTCACTCGAAGTCTGCCCTGCTGACGCCATTGAGGCCTAGAGTCACCCGTGCCAGCGACCTGGCTCGGACCGTCTCATTCCTCGGCTGGCAGGTCGATGCCCAACAGGCGACAGGCTTCAGAGACTGACCGCAACTGATAAAGTTTGTTGTCCAATTTAAAGACCAGGCAGAACGGGTGGCTCCAACTATAAGAAACGTTCAGCTGCTGCAGGTGGGTCGTGACAGGTTTAAAAAGTCTGCGTTTCTGCAACGTAAGGGCCGAGAGATCCTGGAACAGGAGCGGTGATTGACCCTGAAACGAGCGTGGATGCATCTCTCTGGCCTTGTGGAGGATCTCTTCATTTGTGAGGAAATCCTGTACACAGACCAGGATATCTGGCGGGGGTGCTGGGGAAGCTTGTGGAGGTCCCACACGATGAGCCCTATCCAGGCGAAGGCCTGACTCCAGCGGGCGCCCCAGGATGTGATTGAAGTTCCGTCGCAAAAGCGAAACAGGTCTTTTGTTTCATCAGACAGCGACACATTCCTGATCCGGACATTACGCCGCCTCAAGCGATTCTCCAGATCTTCCATGTGGGTCTGAAGGTCAACCTGCTGATCATGTATCCGTATGATTTCTGGCTGCAGGCTCAGAGTCCTTGTTATCACGCTTGGTCTCTAGTTCAGCCACCCGTTCCCAGAGACCATCCACATCCTTGCGCACCTCTCTGATTTCACTGGCAAATTCCGCTTTCAGGGTGTGGATATCTTCCCCCAGAGACGTGAACAAGGACTCTAAAAAGGCCTTAGTGATAGGTTCCGAGCCAGCCCAAGATCCGAAGGTGCCTGTGTCGAAGCAGATGCCATGGCTTCACGTTGCTGATTCGCTTGAACCTTGGCAAAGAGGTCCTTCACCGTTTTATCTTTGCGCCCCCTAGTAGTGGACATCGCCCACCTCCAACTCTGGCGCACTCCTCAGATAGTAGCCTGACGCACACTGCACTGTTCCACCAGACTGGAGGCCGCCACTCTCCACCGGACCACAAGACCTCCATTCACTGCCAACACACCTGCCGTAGAGAGCCAAGCCGGAGCAACCGATCACCGCCACAGGTAGCAACATTGGCTGATACTCGCTCCCCTATAGGGCCTTCAAAGCGCCAGCATGGTTAACAACGAAGGCCACACAGTCCCTGCGTGGTCCTGTCTCCTGTGCAATGACCAAGGAGTCCAAGCTGCCCAACCGTACACAGAGTCCCTCGGCAGGCCCACCACAGCTCCGGTCTCCAGGCCACCTCTCCAGGTATGGTGTGTTTCGCTCCTGAGCGAGGCCCCAGCCGACAACCAGGCCCCACGGCAGGTCTCTGCCGCCTGCACGACCCAGTGTCCAGACCTCCTGGTCGTCGTCGCCGCTGGCTGACGCACTCCTGGCCCACCCGGGTCTCTCTGGCTCCCAGGGCCTCCCATCGCAAGCTGTAGAGCGTCTCCGTCTGTCTCTGCTTTTGGCGGGAAGAGCGTCCCAGTGGTTCCTAGGCTCGGGCCTCGCCCGCACTAAGCTGCCCTCGTGGGATCACAGCACCTGTCCGTCACTCTTCAATCGCCAGGCTCACCTTATCCCCGCAGTGCAGGAGGGCCCCCCAAGTCCAGGTCGTCCGCTCCCCGCCTCTTCCACCAGGCGAGAAGCACTGGGGGCCCCTCCTCCCGCTCACCTGCCACTTCTTCGTAGTCGGTCGGGGTCCCGGGGCATTGCCAGCAACACTAGGCGACCGGAGCGGAATGTCTCTTCCTGAGTTGGCAGGGTATGCCCAGACGTGGGTCCCTTGCTCACGCTACCACTGGATTCAAGATAGCCTGGCTGATGAGGATTATGAATCCGAAACCGGTCCCAGGATGCTTGTTTCCGGTCCAGGGAAGACATGGCTTGGCAGTTCTGGCTGGACAGTTCCCATGAGGCACAGGGTCAGACTGATTTGCATATGGCCTTGTTCTTAACTGGGGTGATGGAGTGAGCTAAAGAATGATGATGGATTAAACCCAGATCAGTTGACTGGGGGTGAGTGTTTGATTTGCTCAAGCACTCCGTCCATCATCCCCTTTGGTATCATCAGACTTCTGTATGCCGCAAAAGCTGATGATGATCACTATCCATGGACTGACAAAACTGCTCAAAAAGCCTTGAATTTAGTGACCTAGCTTTGATAAAATTTACAGTTTTGACTGACTCATTCAAGACCTTATTTAATTCCTCTGGTATCTTCTTAGTGGCTAATGCTTCTCGATTAATGCAACAATGATGCCATACAACTGAAGGGTTAATTTCCCTTATTCGTGCTATAAGTACAGTTAGACTCCCAGACATGGCACGTGCCCCATCTGTGCTGATTCCTATTTATTTGGACCACTGAATTTCATTTGATGTCAGAAAGTCATTGAAACTGCTGAAGACCTCTTCAGCAGTGGTATGTATCAAATAGCGGCAGAACAGTAAATCTTCACAAATGTTCCCCTCAAAATCGTATCTAGCGTAACACAGGAGATGAGATTTATTTGCTATGTCCGTACTGTCATCTACTTGTAGGCTATAATGCTGACTTTTACAAATTCTTTCGATCAACTGTTCCTTCATGTCTGAAATTGTCAATTCGCTTTTTTACAGTGTTAGATAATGGCACCAAGTTTAAATCTTTTGCTGCTTTTTCTCCAACCATTGCTGTCACCATGGCTTTAGCAGCAGGTACTATTACCTGGTCAGAAATTGTATGTGATTTTCCAGCTTTATCTATAAGCATGGACACTTCATATGAAGCTTTCAGAGCATTTTCATTAACCAATCCTGTTGCAGTTTTCTTAATTAATTTTCTACTTTTTAGGAGCTCTTGCTCCGTATTCTTGAAGAATTCTATGGATTTAGTTGCATGTTCTTTATGCTTAGTTTACAAGTGTCTTTGTAATTTTGAATTTTTCATAGCCTCATTTGACAATTTCATAGCATAGCATGCATTGTGGTTGCTGTTCATGTTCTGAACCTGAACATGTGAAACCCAATGATAAATATTCACCATCGTACTTGCGAAACGTCCTTTTCTTTTCACTTAACTCCCTATGTTTTGAGCATGATGGCCCATTATTGATGTCTTCAGTGGATTTTTGGTTAATGTTAAGCCAGCGATCCATCGTCATGTTTTTTAGGATACCCACAGCTGACAACTCTATTGAATCACATTCGGCTATGGAATAATTTTCTAGCAAAGCGATTTGGTAAAGCACGTATTTATACCTTCACTACTTTACCTACTACAGGCTGCCCTCATCAGATGTTGGTCGTAACTGTGTTGAGGTTGAGATTAAATTCAAATCAGGATTTCAAAGGTTTCCTATGTGGCTTGCTGGCAGCCATGGCACATGGCATGAGCAGCTGATGTGACACAGAGAATAGTTAAATTAAATGCATACAAATACATGGCAACATTTTAGAAGAGGAACGTGGGTTATTTAAAAAATATACTTGGGAGAAAGCATTTCCTCCATTTACATCTATTGAAGAGGCAATTTTAGGCGGGAGACAGCCTGAATCAGGTCTATTGGAATGTATGGATACAGTGGTGTATTTGGCAGTACAAGGCTTCTGCTCTCAGCCATAACAAACACAAGGAGATGATGGGCGAAGTGCTGAAACTTTTTGGACACTAGTCCCCCCCCACCCCCCACCCCCCTAGTCACAGATCTGAGTTCAATCCATCATCGTTCTTTTTAGCTCACTTCGCCACCCTAGTTTGGACCTACTTGTATACGACTGGGTCCAAACTGGAATGGCCTGATGGAATGACGGATTCAGGCCCAGATCTCTGTACTGGGGTGAATATGTGACCTTGTTCTGCATTCTGTCCATCAATTGTTGTTTTGCGGCATTGCTCTGTTCTCTTTCACTTCCATGAGGCTGATAACAACATAAATAAAAAGGGAACACTTTTTAAATGCGTGCACGTGCTTTTAACGTATGCATATTTTATTACGGCAGGGTTGTCATGCAGGGGGAAAGTACTCCGTTTATGATGTGACATTGTGATGACAATCACGCTGCACCTGCTTCGGGTAAATACAGTTTTCAGAATGAGGATTACATTATTACACACATTAAATGCATAATGTGCAATGAATAAACCATTTTAAAATAAATTCAATACATTGGACTACACTTGCAGCCACACTTTTCATGAAACCAACCCTGACGACGGGAATAAACCATAATGTCACTGCCACCAGCACACACGAGAAGAGTCATGAAAAGGCTGATGCTAATTCATAGCTGCCAAGGTTTCAGATTTCTATGTGTGACATTGTCATAAATACAGTGTAATTATGAGTGATATTTCAGTGACTGAGTGACACTAGCTCACAAGCAAAATAAAGCAATGAAGAGGAGGGAAACATAAATATCATGGTAAGATTAGAAAAGGGTTTTGGCATGGCGGAGCAGGTTAGCTGGTAACCACCAGTTTGGTTAACTATGGAATTATGCATTTTAGCAACCAGGACTAATGTGAGGCTAATTCCAAGATGGCTAATTAAGTGAAATTAGCCATCTTGGAATTAGCCTCACGTTAGTACTGGTTGCTAAAATGCATAATTCCATAGTTAACCAAACTGGTGATTACCAGCTATCCTTCTCCGCCATGCCAAAACCCTTTTCTAAACTTGTCATCTGTATTGCTTTTAACCTCCCGTGCAATAGAATAAAGGCCTCACAAGGAAAAAAATTGTTTTCTATCGACACCTTTCAAAAGGCACTCAATGAACGATTCATTTAAATGCACATTTTTGCTAGTTATATTTCTCTACTAATACTCGCCTCCACAAGTATGGTTTTAGAAAAATATTGTTTTAAACACATAAAAGCACTGTTAAAATCTACACCTGCATTAACTATTATTAAATTTTAAAACACGCACGTGCTCATCGGGTGAAGTGCCTTCCTGCTGGCCCGAGGTGCCGGAATGCTGTTTAGCCTTGAAACGAGAGGCACAGCAGTAGTGGAGACAGGACATTGGGTGGTAAAATACTCCAGGTCTGGCCGCAAACGCCATAAGTCAATCACCCTTTCAGCTTGCACCTAAAGCTGAAATGGTGATGGGCCCGATTTTGTTGTGGTTACGCCGCCTCTGCGCTGTCATTCACATGGCTTGTAGCGCATGGGCGCATCAGTGTTTGTCGGAAGGCACACTAGTCCGGCGGACACCCCCCCCCCCCCCCGGGAATGTGTCCCACAGTTTGGGAAACGCTGCTCTATAAGATAACCTTGGACAGCGTTTAGAACCCAGGGATCTGCGGTTAGAGTACGCCATTTTTGGATGAAGAGTTTTAAACAACCCCCCCCCCCCCCCACTGGGGGAAGCACAGGACCTACATTGTTGGTTGCTGTTGTATCGGAAGTTCTTCTGACCTTTGTACCCCCTGTGGGTAGAATTGATGTTTGTACTCCTGGTAGCCGGTGTTGAAGGAGCCTCTGGAGCCTTGATTCGGATAGGAGCAGCCAGTGGAGAGACTCCTGCCTCTGCTGGCCCACCCAAAAACCTCAGGCGAAGACTTTCATGATAGATTGCTGAGTCTTAACCAGAGAGGCAAAGGTAGTGACGAATTTGCTGAGGTATTTAACCAGGGAATTCCCAAACAATAGTCCGTCGGCCTTGATGCCGGGATCTGGAGGAGCCAGATTAGCTAACTTCGGATCAAGGTTGATCAGAAGCCCTTTACGGCGCTCATGGGTGATAGCTGCTAAAAGACAGGAGGCTTGTTGGACCCACAAAGAAACATCTTCAGCATTCAAATCATGTTCCTCCAAGCGAGCAGCTTCTGCCAGGTCAAAAATGCAAGCCAAGGGGCCCACAGTATCCAAAAGCTTGTCCTGGCAGGTGGACCAAGCTTTATCCATCCCTTTGCGGGGGTCTATGCCAAACTTAGAGAAAAACGTAAGGAGAGGCTGGTCAATAGGAGAAACGGTAATGTTGGAAGGTAAAGCAGGCTTAGGACATTCAGACTTCAATTTAGATCGGGCTGATTTGTCGAGGGGGGCCGAAGTCTGGCCGAAATATAATCACCAACAAGTGAAGCTGGGAACCACTCTGCAGAGTTGGGGTAACGGACGGTGGAAGGATCAAACATGGGAACCCCATCAGAGTCCAAGACCGGAGTAAAAGCAAAGGAGTTAGATTTGAATTTCTTAGAAGGGGGAGAAGAGAGTCTGCAACATCAAAGACGTCAAATAAATCATCACCGGCGTAACCCATATCATAGTCGGTGTCCATAATGGTGGAAATCGCCAATTTTTTAGGTACCTCAACGTGTTTAGATATTGATTTTCTTTTTCCTTCAGAATGTGACAACCCCTCCTTAGGAGGCCTAGGAGGAACAGAGTCCTCATTCTGGTGCGAGGAGGCCTCGCTAATCAAGCGTGACGCATTTTTGGAGATATTAGTAAACACGGAGGGTACCAACTTTCTTTTTCTGCTATCCTCTGCAGAATGGGTCAAAGCTTTAGACAACAGGCTGAGCATAGAATTTTCCATTCCCTTGGAAAAACGTTTCATAGATGCCTCAACATCATTCTCCACAGAATTATTAAGAGCATTTAAGTCACTCTTGAAGGCTTCGCCTCCTTATTATGCAGATCTGACCCAGGGCAGCTGTCAACCTCCATTAGTGCAAAAAAAGGATGAGCTACACAGTAGTGAAAGGGTTAACTTGAAAGACCGGAAGAAAAAGGAGGCTGGGACTGGGCAGAAACTCACACTAAGACACTCCCACAAGGCGGCGTTGATTAGGAATGAAGAACGAGGCTCCGTGAACTCACCAGGAATGAGAAGCGCCATCGGAATGCAGACGTGCGCTCTGAGGGAAAGAGAAACAGTAAACGCCGCGCAACGCGTTGGACTCCACTGTCCACGTGCACCCCAGCGGGGGAAAAACAGCTGAGCGCTAAATAGCGCGAAAACGCCTGAGCACGAAATAACTTGGCAAATGCAAAGGAACACAGAGGCATTTAAGAAACTGAACAATGTAGAACAATTGTCCATATTGAAAGAACCATACATAAGCATACAAAAACAGCACAACAAAGAGAAGGCACTTATCTGACTGCGAGCAGCAAGAAAAGAGGACTGTTCGCAATCCGTTATGATGATATACCTGTTACTACGACCTGATTGTGTATGATGTTGTGATTTTGTGTGTTCCCGTTGGCCAGCGGTTTGCTCGGCCCTTAGGGAACTTTAGTTTTTAGTACTTATCTCGGCTGCTATTGGAATAAAGGCAAGATAAGAGAGCATAATAGGAGCCTCCGGTCTTGCCATAAAAAGTGATAAACATTCCCTGTACTGTGTAGATTGAGATGTGCTGCCTTCTATACAACTACTACCATTTTTTGTATTTCAAATAAATGGATGTTGATTTTTTTTAGCCAGTAAAAGGTCCACAGTCAACTTCAAGTATATAGTTTTGATGGAAAGTGTTTTACAGAACATTCACACACTACTATATTGGAAGTTTATTAAAACAACTTTATAATTCTATGCAGCTTCTTTAAATTCATTCTTTATTACAGCTGCTACATATTTGAGGCTTGGATAGTCTCATGGTAAACATGGACAACAAAGTTCAGTATTGCTTTTCCCCTATACAATTCATTTTCAAACTACATTTTTTTAAATGTAATTGTTTGTTGTTGAATACCTGTTGGCTACAATATATGGAGTCTGTTTGGACGAGCCCCTTGTTTATGATTGGATGACTTTCTGGTCTGTCGAATCCCTGCTCCTTATTCAGAGGCACATCCTCCTCATAGTCCTCTTTGAACTGAATTTTTCATAACAAATCCATAAAAAAATGGCCACAGTGGATGCATGCACATCATGGCCGACATCTTTAAGTGCGATTTGTTATCTTCTAATGAGCACAGTTTAAGCAATAAATTCTGCGAATGCTCGCACATCCATTGCAGCTTTCTAGAATAAAAGAAAAGTTTCATTGGCAAATCTAAAATGTCTCACTCGCAAGACTTCTTTCCATTGATAATGCTTGCTTCCATTGAGGTTACCAAAAGAGAACTATAATACCAATAACCTCATAGTGTGTACCGGAGCAGCGATTTTGGCCTGCAGTTGATCTGATCTTTTTTCCCCCACCTTCTGCAGCGGGCGTTATAAAGCCTGAAGCCTACAGCCTACCTATGTATGAAGACAGTCGTGCTACTCCCTTACCAGATGTTGCCTTCGTAAGTCAACTAACTGCTGAGCAGACTGCACTGAAAGAAAAAGAGAAGGGATCATGGACTTCTCTCAACAACAGTGAGAAGCTTGAATGTAAGTATCCTGCTGACTGGGTAATGTTCTTGTGTCAGGAATTGCAAAATTCCCTAAATATTCTGCTGGTGGAGAACTTAATTTATAATGTTTCATAATACAGATCAGCCAGGTCAATAGTGACCATGATATACTATTTTAGCAATATCGGGATTAATAAAATAGGTTTAAACAACATTAACCACATTTTTGTAAAGGTGAAAAGGGCTAATGTGAAAATGATCAAGTAAATTCCTTAAGTGTGGTCTTTACCACCCTCCACCCCCTTTTTCCTGAACACTGCATGACATTTCTAAGAATTCACCATGGAACGTGACGCTCTAGAACATGGGCACTCACAAACATTTGCCATGGGGCCACAAAGCCCGGTCTGCGGTGTGACCGAGTGCTGCACTGATGTCAGCAGGGTGGTGGTAAGGGGTATGGCTATCTGTAAGTAGGTCTAAAAACGTGTTAAATGATTATTTGCAGGTTTATTAATGCTTGCCTGTTTATTTAACATTTCTTTCTGAATATTAGTGCTCAGTAACTAAACAGCAGCTGGAGCTGCTGTTCACGGGGGGGGGGGGGGGCATGTAAAGCTCAAGAGGGCTGCACTTTGAGTTTCACTGCTCTAGAATTACCCTCGATTTGTTTGTTCATATACCACTAAGAATTTTCTCCAGATCTATTCAAACAAGTTCTCCTTACCTTTGCAATAAATGAGATTCTTCCATTGTACCAAACCTAAAAGCTTTATCTGTCAAAATATCGTTTGCCATGACACCATCCTTGTTTCATGCAGACTGTCTGAGCATTATTTTCTCAGATAAAAAGGTGATGTAATCTGTTTTAAATATAAAGTCACAAAGCACTTCAGCTTCGTTTGTGGTTTGGATTAAATTGGAATTGAAGGTGGATTAAAACGATATGCACTCTCCACAAAATTGCTTTGGAAGTCATCTTTTATTGTAAATGTGCCTTTCTACTTATTGGTACGTACACCATGCTGCCTTGAGTGTCTACTTTTTCTCTGGATAACCTAATGCAGCAGTTGTGACAGATAAATAAAAAGTGTGGTCATCTGTTCCTCAATAGAATAAGAAAAAGAAACTGGGCACATAAGGTTAAGGGTAGTATAACCAAAGAAGAGCATACCTGAATATAAAGGCAAACCCAGGAGCTGATCACCATTTTGGTCCTGAGTCGTGGCCCATACCAATTTAGTCCTCCAGCAAAGCCGCTCTTGCCCCTGGCAGAAGGGAGGTTAGCACAGCAAAAAAAATTACATGATTTGAGAGGAAGGCAAAATGTGAAGCTGCAAGTTTATCTTGAGAAGAACACGTCCATGATGCATGTGACAGTAGACTTTCTGCTGTGTAATATCCTACAGCCCTGTAAAAGGCCTACAGTCAGATCATGAAATGTGATAAAGCTGTGTAAAGTCCTGTTTTTCGAAGACTGTTTGCTTACCCTGACCATCTCAACAATCTCTTGTATTCTGAGGTGGCGTTCAGTTCGTTTTTAGGTCTCGCCTGAGCCAGCGCATGCACTGCTCTGGCGAGACTTTTTTAGTGGGCTTCAAAAAGCTGACCACACGCTTTTTGTGTGGCCTAAAGCGCGCTGTTACGCGCAGAGGCGCCATCTAGCTTTCCTCCGTCCTGGCTCATTAAGCGCATCGCTCTTTCACGGCCACGCTTGCTTTCCGCATGCCCCTGCTTGGTTATGAAATGGCTAGTGTCCAAATACAAACATCACGTATATAAGCGGTCCACCATTGAAGGCCACGCAAAATCTCATATTTCAGATTTGTCACTCTTATCTTGAAAGTAATGAATCGTCGCTTTATTGAGGAGTGCCGATATTCAACTAAGCTGGTCTGTTGTAAAGAAAAACTTGCATTATTTGTCATTTTCGTGGGTAAAAAAGTTCTTACATTTTTTCCACGTAGTAATTTTAGGAAATAGACAGCAGATGGCAGTGTTGGTCAATACATAATCCATTAAACCTATTATTACTTTAAGATAAAATCTCTGCAGTGTTTCTCGTATGAACTTTCCGTTCTGTTTCCAAATCAGTTTTGCATTTAATTAATCTTTATAACCTCGTGTTGGCAAAAAAACGTAGCTCATGCTGAAATAGATGGCTTAGATGTTGCTGGCAGCGACGGTGGCACTTCATTTCTGCGGTAGTGGAATGGGGTCCTTTTGCAGTATAAAGAAAGTAAAAAGAAGGCGGCAAAACATTTTTTGTGAACGTTTAAGTGGCACTATGCAAAGTAACACTTTAAAAACAAGTATGATGTACCCTCTAAGGTTTGTGAACATGTTAGGTTTACGAAGGGCTTTGAAGCCTTGTCTGATTGCTGGAGTGCTATATGTTTGGACTGTGAGGCCTGCCATTGTCATACAATTCTCTATATGGATATGTAGAACATAAGATAATGCTCAAATCAACTAATGTACTAAGTATAATTACTGATATAAACACTCTAAGAAAATGTAGAGGCAATTACATCTTCTAACAAGCATTTGCAATGCAATAGGTCTCGCATTTACAGGAGTTTGAGCTATTGACATTGCAAATAACAATGCCTTTTATGTTTGTTTTCGTTTTTAAAACATAAATAAAAGGCATTGTCATTTACAATGCCAATAGCTTAAAAACGCGTAACTGCGAGACCTATTGCATTGCAAATGCTTGTTCGTATATTAGTGTTTTAGGCATTTTTTTTAATTAATATAGGGGTTAATGTTTTTAATGCCTCATTTACTGATTTTAGGTAGCAATTCAGACCTCCTCATTTCCTCCAAAGCTCAACTCTAGTTTAACCATTTCAAGCTTTGTCATTTCATAACCATGTTCATTCTTCTGCTCTCAGCCCATTGCTGTCATGATTTATGTACCATTCTACTTGTTTAATTACACGTTAAGACATTATATTAAGAGCATTCAGCCATCTTTTAGCTAGACTTTGCTGCCCTATCCTTCTTTCCTCCGTGTTCTGCTTTCTTTTGCTAACAAGCTGAACAGACTCCCAAATCAAAAACTGTTAAAAACCTGTCCGGGCTGTACACATACTTGTAGTGAGTTGTCTTGTTGCTTGCAATGCTCATCCAGGGATATTCATTTTGGTGGCATTGCCAAGGAGGATTTCGCTTAGTATAGCTCTTGATGTAATGTTGGTTGTGTGCTTCGCACTAGGGATTGGCAATAAAGATACATTTATTATTGAGTAGGTTCTCTATAACCCCTCCCTGAAATTCTGGCATCCGGGCGTTACTCCATTACTAAAAATGAATTAACATTAATGCTTTTTACAATAAAGTCTATATTATTAATGAAGCAATAATCTACTCAAAAATATTCATAGAAGCGGTTCATCAATAAGTTCACTTCAGTAGATTATCGGGTCATGTGCAGTATCATGCAGTATAATTCAAAACCGCCATCTTCTGACCTCCAATCACAAGACCAGAGTTGTCCTGTCACAGGGAAAGCCAGGTTCAATCAATCAGAGTACTTTTAAAGCGCGCTACTTACCCGCGAGGGTCTCAAGGCACTGAGGGGAAGGGGGGTGCTGCTACTGTTAGAAGAGCCAGGTCTTGAGGAGTCTTCAGCAGGCGAGTAGGTCTTGAGTCTGCTGTATGTGGGTAGGGAGGGTGTTCCAGGTCTTGGCAGCGAGGTAGGAGAAGGATCTGCCGCCGGAGATCGTACGTTGGATGCGGTGGATAGCGGCGAGGACGAGGCTAGCGGAGCTGGCGGGTGGGGGTGTGGAAGCTGAGTCTGCTGTTCAGGTTGGATGGTCCGGCGTTGTGGAGTGCTTTGTGTGCGTGGCTGAGGAGCTTGAAGGTAATCCTCTTGTCGACTGGGAGCCAGTGTAGGTCTCTCAGGTGGGGGGTGATGTGGCTGCGGCGGGGGACGTTGACGATCAGTCGGGCAGAGGTGTTTTGGATGCGTTGTAGTCGTCGTAGGTGTTTGGCTGGGATTCCTGCATAGAGGGCGTTGGCATAGTCCAGTCTGCTGCATACGAGGGCCTGTGCCACCGTTCTTCTTGTTTCTGTCGGGATCCACTTGTAGATCCTGCGGAGCATGCTGAGGAAGTTGTAGCAGCAGGAGGAGGAGACGGCTTTGACCTGTTTAGACATGGAGAGGGAGGAGTAGAAGATGAATCCTAGGTTGCGTGCATGGTCGGTGGGTGTTGGTGCTGTTCCCATTGTGGTCGGCCACCAGGAGTCATCCCAGGCTGAGGGGGTGGGTCCGGGGATGAGGACCTCCGTCTTGTCCGAGTACAGCTTCAGACTGCTGCTCCTCATCCAGTCGGCGACAGCCTTCATTCCCTCGTGGAGGTTGGTTTTGGCGGTGTGTGGGTCCTTGGTGAGGGAGAGGATGAGCTGAGTGTCGTCTGCGTTGGAGATGATGTTGAGGTCGTGATGGCAGGCAAGCATATTATTTTTCCTTGTCACGTCAAAGATTGTAGAGCGAGAAACCTCCACACTTAAGGTGTATGTAGCCCAAAGCAGGCTCTCACCTTCTCTCCTTGAACATGTACCTTTGAGGGCGTTCCCAGACTTTTCAAGGCTGAGTTCTAGGAGTAGGAGTAAGTTGTTTAGCTTACACATGCCCTTTCCTTGTGACAATCTAAAGAGTGTTGTGCATGACTGATAGCAATGGACCCCCTATTCCCTAGGCCCGTCATTCTGAAGTGGCCAACTAGCTCTGCACACCAGTTTAGAGTATGCTGGCAGAGTTTAGCAGCACGTTTCCATCTAGACTGCAGTTCTTATGTCTGGGGACCCTTAGGGTGTCCTAATTGCCTACTCGGGTGTCTCTTTGCTGTTTAGAAGATCACATATTAGCAGATTAAAAAAGCCTAATGTGAAACAAAAAATTGTAAAATCTCTAATTGCGAAAGAATTTGTAGTAAAGCAAACAATAGTATCGACAATTGGTGAACTAAATGTTGAAGCACTTTGTGCCGAGAGGAGAAAGAAAGGACACAATAGGTGCAAAAAATAAAGCCATCTGCTAGCACCTAGCACATTGCTTTACCGTTTTGAAATAAAACCACATTTTAAAAAGCTTCAACCTTCACACAAATTTAAATTGTCTATTTTTTTTGTTTGATTTAAGAAAATATTTCATAATTTGCGTTTGTTTGATATACACTTGTGGCTGAAGTGTTTGGTATTCATAGAATTATTATTATTTTTTTTTGAGGTTCAAATCATAGAAATTGCTTAGGCCGGGGTTCCATCTTCAACAGTGATTTACTAGGAGTTCAACAGAAGACAAAAGTTTAGGAACAGCTGATCTACGGCATTACCTTCTGTGTGATGCCTCTTGCCCCAAAAAGGTTATCCTAAGAGAGCACTGGTAGACTCCCTTTCTGCTGGACATCTCTTGGATATCATTAGTTTGGCAGAGTCCATCCACTAAAAAAAATATGATAGAGATCAGATAGCTACCCTGGCTTACAGCATACTTTGTCCACAGCATGCTTTGGCCACAGCAGACATTTCCAGAATACACCGGCCTGGGTCTGTCAGTAAGTTGTAGGAAGATGGTTTGTAAGAAGTTCAACCTCTTTTACACTAAATGCAAAAGTGAGAGCAGGGAAGAAACTGGCAGCTGGAATTAGGCTATTCATCTGGAAACTATAGTACTCTAGAGATACACCAGCAAAGGCGATTTGAATTATGAATGCCATTTTTTTTTTCTTTTCAGTGTATCGCATAAAATTCAACGCAACTTACGCACAAATGAATCAGGGATCAAGCGAGTGGAAGACTGTTTGTGGAGGGGGCCTTTTCTTCATTGGGCTCACTGCCCTAATTGTCTTGTGGCAGAGAAAATATGGTAAGTCAATGAGCTGCCCACCAAACAGTTCTTATTTTTAATACTGAGGCTTGCTGGGTGGCTTCTGTTGATATACACCAATACGTTTTCTGCTTGAGTCCTTGTTCCTCTGTGTTGCGTAATTATGTTGATATTTGTGAATGTTGATCCATAAGATCATGTCTCACAGATTAATTTTACCATTACTTACAAAGATTGGGTGCTTCCAGGTCTTTTATTGGGACAGTTGTTTGGGACTAAGAAGCCAGAGATATAAAATTATCCTAAGGGGGGGTCCAGAATTTATAGAATTTTGAACCCAGTCATAACAAAATATTATTCAAACATACTACTCCCTAGTTACTTTTAGCATTGCACAAACTCTGTTTAAAGATACATATCTGAAGTCGCGGTCTTTGTATCTGCAACAAATATTACACGCACACACGCCCCCTCCCACCCCCCCACCCCCCTCCCCAACACCCCCTGAGGGTCATAATTACTTTAATGGCGAGCCCTGTCAGAAATATTATCCCCCACATACATTTTCTGCAAATAAATGCTGCATTAGACATTAGTTTTAATCCATTCCTGCTGTACAGGTCTCTGGGATAAATTATTGTTGCCCAGTATTGTTGCTATGTTACAGGTGTTGCAAACATTCTGCTGATCTCATACATATGCATGGCAGCATGTTTCCACGTCAAGTTATTCTAGATATCGATAATATAAAAACGTTGGGATGATCAGTGCTGATTGTTGGTGCTCATGCAGAGAACCATAACAATGTCTGTTTTCAGATTTTTTTTTTTAAAGCATTATTTTTCTAAAACTCATGCAAATATTTTTCTCTTTGCTGAAAACTAAACACAACAGACCAGTATTTCATTTTGTTTTCAATAGACATTCATCTATTTGACGAGTTCTCCTTTCAAGCGAACTCCTAAAAATTAAAACTCTAATATTTATTTACGGGGAGCGTTGTAATATGGTGATAAATTGACATCCCTGGGTTCTAGTGACCTTTATGTATCTGAGACAAATGTTGAACGGTTTGTGGCACTAGGGAACCGCTCTATGGTAATACATGATCTATTGCACCATCACTATACTGTATTGAGAGGAAAAGACTGTCTGGTATAGTAGGTTGTACTCCCCAGACAACTGTATATATCTAAGCACAGAATAACCTAGATATACTTATACAAGAGGGAGTTAAGTGTTTTCTGTGTCACTACATTAAAGAGTTTACCACGGTTACTTTTAATTTAACCTCACTAACACTAGGCGAGCAGCTTCATAGGGACCATAAGGAATCTAAAATTGGCTAGTTGTGGGATAAAAGGTTCTTTATATGTATCCAGTTCTCACAACACTAAAAAAGCAATGGCAAAGGCTGTACCATGGTTATTTGTTTATCGGAAGCATATGCTGCTAAAAGAAGAATAAACATAAATGTGTCTGTCGCATACTTGAGTAAAAACCATTTTTTTTTAAATCCATTTATGTGGCCATTTAAGTCTTTCAGTTGTGCCGTGCATTTTCTTATTTGTGAAGGAGTTGAGAACAAATCCAAGCATCCAATTTGCAGGCAGCTGAAATGTTAAACACTTTATAAAATTAAAAACGAGAACATCATGAATCGCCATCTGACTGGGTTCCAAAAATGCAGTGAAAATATCTGGCATTTAAAATAAATATACAAACTATTTAAATAAGTCCCTTTCTTTTCACTGACAGCTGTTTCAAATGTACTATTTTAAGAGGAAGTGAGCAGTGTAAACAGTGCCGCCACTCAAAGTGAAGGGAGTCAAAGCGTGAAGTCGCATGCTGTGGCGGGTGGAATAAAACTGTAGTTGATAGTTCAACAGATGACTTGATGAAGTTCTCTGACCAAAAGCCCCTCCAAGTATATATACTATGTATGAATTTGTTCAGTCTGAGAGACTGCTAAAGCTGCCTCAAAGGGCAGACCTAAAAAAGGCGTTACGATTGTTATTATCTACAAAAGTGCTGACATGTTGCGGTCTATATTTATTGCTTATTGATGTCATAATACTTTTATCAGGACTATGGCCCACATGGACTGTAGGTGAGCTAGAGTGATCTGTTGCAGCCCTTTAAACCTACAACTCCCTTAAACATCTCCCTCTATAAGTAGCAAAGTATTAGGTTAGCACGATGTCTTACTGGCGCCAGAACTTTAGCTAACACACAGTGTACTTTCAAAATTCTCTTTCTCGTGGTAAGTATTGAGGTATCGGACTACATTTTGGACCGTGGTTCTGATTAAAGCCATCTTAGAAGGATTTTTCTTTTTGACTAAACTTTTGCATTCATATGCTTCATGAAACACGCTAATGATCTTTGTGGCATGTTTTTTCTTTGTGAGCAACATCATTCCAAAATGTCTGCCAGTGCCATTGTTTAGCGATTTAATACAAATAAAGTTACAGAGCACCAAATTAAAACTAACTTTAAATGCTTGTCATGTTTTGTGAGTAAGTCAAAGGTTGGTTGATCATTACTTTTCAGTTTTGCTACGCTTAGACTTTGAGAATGTGATGGCAACATTTATTTCTCTTCCTTTAACAGAATGGCTCTCAGAGCCATTGTGGGAAAGTAGCGTAATGCACAAGGAAATGTTATGATTAACTATGAAGACTTAGGTTCTACATATAATTAGTTACCGTAGAAATGTATTTGAGCTCCACGACTTTGACTGTGTCTGAGGCCTTGAGGCTTTGTTTAGAAGGGGTTAAAAATGACATTCTGGTTTCAGTTGGTAAATTCTTCGTAATGTGTTACTAAACACTAGTTCATTAACTTATTGGAATTCTGATTATTTAATATTTGAAATACAAGATTTCATATCATGTTGTTCCTCAAATTTGTAAGTCTTGGGTACACAATTTCCTGTAAATCAACTCATTTTGTGGATATTGCCCTGATTTTCAGCTTACTTAAACGTTGAATTGTTTTTATTTTCGAATAGGATGTTGCATGCTTAATAGGTTTTAATACGAATTGTGATTAAGTTAACTTGAAGCAGTTTAGAAGAAGGGTGGTTATTAACCACAGCTGATATAACCGAGCTACAGTTTGAGAAGACTGTTTCTAGCTCTTCAAACTCTTCAAGCTTATTTTAGGGGAAAGTGTACATTAATAAAATGTTGCCGCTTAACGGTATTCTACTATATTGAAAAGACCTTGTAATGGGAGATGAGGCCTGGGTGCCAAAGGGTGTATTTAGAGAAACCCAAGAGAAAGTAACTAATGCTATCTTTCTTTTGCAGTGTTTGGTGAAGTTCCTCATACCTTTTCCGACGACTGGATCGAGAAGCAGACCAAGAGAATGTTGGACATGAGAGTGAACCCAATTGAGGGATTCTCTTCCAAATGGGACTACGAGAAGAATGAATGGAAGAAATAGAAAGAACATTTGGGATCAGTTGTGCTAGTCGAAAATTAACCTGTGTTAGCTTGCATTTTAAACCTGCCTGTTCACTTGTAACACCATTGCTAGCATACAGGAGTATGTCATCACCTGTAATTACATGGCAAATAAAATTTCTGTTTTACTTGAATAGTTCTTTTTTTTTTTTTTTTTTTTTCTTCCGCCACAGAGTGCACACAGAACACTCTTACGAGCATATTCTAAGGTTGAGGATCGAGCTAAACATTTCAAAATATAAAATGCTAGCTTTTTGCTAAACATTTACGTTCTACCAAGAAAATAAGAACGTGATTTCTAGGCTGCATAGGTGCATTAATCTTTTTTTTTTTTTAAGTATAATATTGTTACTTGTGAGACTTGGTATTTATGCCCACCCAGGAATTTTTGCTCTTCTGCTGAGGAAGAACAGTGGTCCTCATCATTGACATGCAGTTTACTGCTGAGAATGAGGTGCAGGATAATTAATTCCCGTCCCCACAATCCACATATATTGCCTGTAATGGAGCAAAGGTCTGATCTCGACTCTTCCAGGATTAACCTCTTGGATGCTGATGATGGAACTGCTCAGTCATCAGCTGCGGGTGCGCTGTGCACTGCGGGTTGCAGTCCTTTCTGTCAGGAAGGACACAAAGAATACAACTCGGAGAAGAAATCTCCGCAGTGGGAGAAATAGAATGTGGGGTACCTCAGGGCTCGGCCCTATCCCCACTGCTGTTTAACTTATATCTGCAGCCTCTGATTGCCTCCCTGGCGAGTATGGGCTGCACAGTATATAACTACGCAGACGACACGCAGCTGCTGCTGAGTGTTGACAATACAAACACCGCCCAACTCCACACTCAGAATATCTTGAGACACACGGTCCAGTGGATGACAGGAAACCTCCTAAAAATCAATCCAGATAAGACTGAGGTCTTGGTTATTTCATCTACCACCTCACCATGGTTTGACCTCTACTGGCCCGCAGAGTTAGGTCCAGCCCCAAAACCCAGTTTGAACGTGAAGAGCCTGGGGATCAAACTGGATTGTGACCTCTCTATGGTCAGCCAAATCTCTTCAGTGGTGGGCAGCTGTACTAATATCATCCGACAGCTACGGAAATTAGTGCCTATCATTTCCCAATCTATGCTACGTTCCATCGTCGCAGCTACTGTGATTTCACGCATAGATTATGGAAATGCCCTCTACCTTGGCCTACCAAAAACCTTGATAAATAGGCTACAGGTGGTGATGAATGATGCCGCTCGTCTTATCTTCAGACAGCCAAGACACACTAAAGCTTCCCCCCTGCTACAAAGCCTCCACTGGCTCCCTATTAAGGAGCGAGTGGAATTTAAAAATCTGTGCATCGCCCATAAAGCCATCTATGGCATGGCACCTGCGTACATCAAAGATCGCCTGGCAATGTATAGCCCAAAGAGAGCTCTTAGGTCCTCAGACTCTCAGCTATTAGTCTGCCCTCGGTACAAACTTGCCACCAAGGGTGGTAGAGCCTTTTCGGTGCTGGTTCCGCATTTATGGAACACACTACCTGAGCCACTACGAAAGGAAGGAAACCTCCTACGTTTCAGAAAGGGGCTGAAAACGCTGTTGTTCAGGAGAGCCCTGTGAGCCACGTAGGCTAGTGGACGCCCTCTGTACTGTCAAAGTTGTTGTCTACCATCGATTCCCGAGCGCTTAGAGGCCTGTAGGTGATTGAGCGCGCTAAAAATCAAAAAATAACAATGACAGAACGGTTCCGTCATGGCCCGCTCGGAACGCCTGCGCAGCGCGAATTCCGCGCCTGCGCTGAGCGTTCCATTGAGCGGGGCGGGCCATGACGGAACCGCTCCATCATGAGCACAGCTCAACCGAGGCTAGTGACGGAGCGGTTCCGTCACCAGCATGCGGCCGCCACGCGGCCGCCCCGCCCCTTAGCACTGCGGTGGAATAGCCGCCGCAGTGAAGGGGTTAATGGACCAAATGGACTGTAGTGTCCCATTTTCAGGGGACTGGCTGGATAGCCGGTCTGATCCACCTGGAAGGATGCAAACACCTTTGAGTAAGGTCAAAATGGATGAGGTGGTTCTCTATAGGAAGTTTGATTTAGACTAAGACTAGCTACACTCTAAGGTGTCCAGTTAGAGCCACAGTTTAGAAAACATTTTTTATATGCACCAAAGATAAATAGGACAGTGCAAATGATCTCCAAAGCAGATTGGAAGGTTCTAGCGGAGTTTAAACTAAAATGTGTAGCATTACCATGAATGGTGGTACAAACACTCCAATAATGATACCTGTGGTCTATGTTGACTAAAGGCTTATGCTGATATTTAGGCCATGTTCTCTGATCTCTGCCCCAAGGTCATAGGCTCTATGGTGGGTATCCTGAAATTGTCTCTAATTTAGCAGTTCGGGTGCAATAGCTCCCAAATCCATGGACGTCACTTTGTCGTATAGATTTCTTGGTAACCATTTCAAAGGTTAATTGCTAAACCAGTGTCTGGGCAAGACTAGATCAGCAACGATAGTCCGTGTGGAAGCTCTTAATTCTTTTAAATGTCACCAGCAACCCAAACATACCCAAAGTAATTAAAAACCTTGCCTCATTTCTTTCTTAAAGTTGAAAGTTAGGACACAATATTATTTTTCTAGTGTTAAGAAATTTCAGGGGTATTTATGCTCAAAGTGGTATTTACAACGAGATGCGGCTGTAGTTTTACAAGGGGTTAGCGGACTGTTTCGTCAAGAGAATTCTTCTCAACCTGGAGAGAATGATTAAAGGTTCAGAAGAGAAGTCTCTATTCTGCAATCCATGCACCAGCAAAATTATATTCCATTTTGCAAAACACCTTCCTTACCGGCTCTGGAGAAGAAAGAGGCGTAGAGGGTAATGGAATGTATGCCAGTTGAGAGATGCTTGGAGTGTCACTCTAAACATCTTTGCCTCTTCCCAGAGCATGAGGAGACCTACTTCGACATCTCCGCTTTCAGCAGCAAGCAGACTTCTGCAATGGAGAGACAGGTGCTGAGCCCACAACAAAATGCACTGCTTATCGTCAGAGAAGCTACTGGAGCTCCCTCTCATTAACAGGAGATGCAATCTCTTCTGGACAGTCTCCCCACACATCTCCACCACATGTGCTTACGCAGCCCAACACAATACATAATACAACTACCCACCCACTTCCAGGGCATTAAGGAGATATATTCTGGTGTAGTAGCCGGGAGTGGGTTTCTTTGATTGGTGTGTCGACCATTTTGGGGCGAATTATTATCTTTTAACCAATCGCAGGGTTTATGGAAAGTGAAGTCACCGAAAGCTCATATTGCTCCACTACCTATCAATTTAGATTGAAACCTTTCTATTGCTTACACAGTCTGAACCGCCCTAGAGAGTAACCATATCACAACAGACTGCATGACCGAGTGTGTAGTAATTATATAGCTCTTTAATCTCTGGCGGCACAGCAACCAGGATAATGTACTGCATGGTTAAACTTAAAAGGTCCCAAAGGCAAGACCTATTGGCCATGCTAATGCTTGTTTGTTGTGCAGTGTGCTATCTAATGTAGCCCATTTGCAATACCATGCTTTGTGCACCAGCTGGGTTTCCCTTAGAAGGGTTCAGGGGATCTATTTGAAAATAAAAGTACAAAAGTGAAATATATTGCTGTGACACACTGAATGATGCATTCGCTGATTCCAGCAGCCTGTAGTATTGTAACACAATCAAACACAGGCATGCACACCTGTGCAGATGGTGTCTGCCTTGTCTCTGTGCAGCCTGTTTCTAATGCAGAGTAACAGGAGTCTTATAATGAGTCAGGCTACATACAGATACAGCGTGTTTGTACTTGCCTATCTTTCGCCTGCTGCAGCACCTTCAAGTCAGATCTGTTGGTGTGCTAATGCTTATTCAGCATGTTTATTAAGATGATCTGGCTTTTCCTCGACTAAGTTGTAGTACTCGCATATGTGGAAATTTTGTAAGCTATAAGTCATTCATGTTACCAAATTGTTTGATTTTACGTTACGTTGCCATGGCTGCAACATCCTCAAACAACCCATAGTTCGAGCGCAGAATTTCAGGCCCTGAAAAATCAAATGCCCTCCACTTGGCCACTGTGCAAGCTGCATTTAACTTAAATTTAAGCGCTTCCTGGGGACACCAGTGATGTACACCAAGTTATGGATGACACTGAATTGATGTCTCCAACCTGTAGGCCTAAGGACATTGCCCCCTCCTCCTGAACTTTGACTGATGGCAGCATTCTTAATTCGTTGGGGAGCCGTCTCTGCCCCCAGGGGTGATGCCTACTCTCCTCCCCGTGTACACCAGGTCTAGTGACCTGTGGTAAACCTGGCCCCTTTTGGGTTTATATTTTTGTGTGAATGTAAATGTTCACAAGCAATAAACAGATGGCTTTTGCCAAAATCGGAACAAGTGCGGAAGGAGATTGATCATGAGGGTTTCCTTTGATCACAAACATCTACTTTACGAGGGCACAATGAGAATGACTGCTGACCACATATAAACAGTGAAGAAAGACCCATCCCAACTGCTTTCTACCACTCTGCCCCTTATCTCCATGTCATGTCTGAGGGGGAGGTTTGCTTGTTGCGACCTCTGACTTTGCCCTTACCTGGTACACAAGAGCCTCCATCCAGCATGGCAGGAACATGGGTAAAGCACCAGTCCAAGTGGTTGATGCTAAAAGGTGTGCCCCTGCCTTTCTGTGCAGATGCCCAGTATCCATCTGACATGCACCCTAGCCATGTCCAGAGAGCTCGAAGAATGTATCTTTGTATCTGAAAGAGACATGCTAGTGATAGATTCCTTACCTTATAATATCCCCAGGCGTCAGACTGGATCCGGAAATTGGTGCTTAGCAGTACCCCTGGGCGTCAATAGGTGGCGTCTTGCGGCTCCGTGTCTGTCACTGGCGTCTTAAGCGCCGAGATGACGTCGCGGAGACTTAGGCGCCACCCATGCACACTGACGTCGGTTCTTTCTTTTTCCGCGCCAGCAAGTGCAGTTCCGGATAGAGCACGTGCCTAAGTCACTTTTTGACTGCTTTTTGGGTCTTTTGTCTCACCCCTGGTTTCTCCTGGTGCACATAGGGATACCTGGATTTAAGTCCTGCAGGGCCGGCCGCCGTAATATGTTGGTGGCTGACCCCCATGATGTTTGCCTCTACTGCCTGGAGACTGATCACGACTCCCGGGACTGTCGAGCCATGGCCCGAAGGGCTTGAGGGAGTGGCGCCGGAAGTTGCTGGAGGTCCATCATTCGTCGCACCTCCGCTCCGGGTCTAGGGGTCGTTCCTGGGACCGCTCGCGGGACCTAAGTCGTTGCTCCTCGGGCTCCAAGTCTCCGCCCTCGGATTCCGATAAGCGACTCCATAAAAAGAAGTCTAAGAAGCGTGTTCGCTCTCCGACGTTCCCCCGCCACTCCTCTGATGCGGACGAGGGGGACAGGGGTTCTGCCCCTGCGGCTCCTTTGGAGCCTGGGAGTCCCACGTTCTTCCCACCCTACCCGGGTTTGTCGGCAACTCCCGAACAGGTGCAAGATTTTCTTCCTGCCATGGACCGCCTTTTTAGCCCTCTCGCTCCCGCCGGAGAACCTTCGGCACCCCGCAGTGCCATGTCCAGATCCTGTTGGGCCATCGGCGCCACTGGCGGATCCAGCTTGGGCGCCATGGGATCCTATTCTGTTGGCTCCGGCAACATGAGGTCCCGTGCTGCCGGCCCCAGCGCTGCCCTCAGCGACTCAGTGGGTGCTGTTCCTTCTGCCCTTGCCCTGGTTCCAGGACTATTTTGTTTCTACCTGGGACCCGCATTGGGAGGCGTCGCCGGTCCGGCGTCAGCCGGCGCAGTTCTTGGTGCCATTTCAGACGCAGTTTGTCCCTTCTCGGGCTCCGGTTCTGCCGCCGCGACCGGCCCCTCCTGCACCAGAGGCGGAGGAGGACTGGGAGGGGTCAGAGCACCCTCTTGCCTGGCAGTGCAACTCCGAGCAGGATTGGGTGGGCGACCTGGAGGATGCAGACGACCTAGATTTCTTTTCTGACCCGGGGTTTGCCTTTACACCCCGCCACCCTGCCTACGATGGAGGAAGGTGCTTCCTACACGATGATGCTCAGTCAGGCTGCTGAGGCCCTTAACCTCTACCTCCCTACTGTGGTCCTCAAAACTAACCTCCTCACAGAGGTGCTCCAGATGGCGTCTACTTCATCAGAGCCGTTGCTTCCCTTCAATGACGCCCTTACCAAGGCCCTCTTGGGCACGTGGTCACGGCCGGTCCCCTGTGGATAAGAATGTCACCAGGCGTCACTGCCTTGTGACCCCGCCTTTCTGACCACTCATCCCACACCTGAGTCTGGTCATCCAGGCCTCGACGTTGCAGAGCGCCTTTCCCACAGCCCCGCCGGATAAGGACTCTAAGAAACTGGAACAGTTTGGTAAGCGGTTGTTCTCTTCAGCCAGCTTGGCCTGCTTATTGGGCTGCTACTCCCACGCAGTATGGGATACTGTTCCTCAGGTGTTGCCTCAGTGTCCTGAGGAGGTCCAGGCTGTCCTTTCTCAGGCGATTGCTGAAGGTAAGGATGTGGCTAAGTTCGCCATTTGGTGTGGTTTGGACACCGCCGACTCGTTGGGCAGGGCAATTTCTACTATTGTGGTGCTGCGATGCCACGCCTGGTTGTGTTCAACTGGGTTCTCGCCCGATATCCAGGGCTCGCTCATGGACATGCCCTTTGATGGCACCCACCTGTTTGGCGATCAGGCCGACTGTGCAGGGGAGCACTTTAAGGACTCACGGGCCACGGCCAAGTCCTTGGGTCTTTCTGCGAAAAACCTGGCCACTCCTGGGTTTTCGTTCCTTTCGTGGCCAGGGCAGAGGCACCCATTTTCAGTTTGCCGTGCTCCCCTTCGGCCTTACCAGCGCCCCTCGGGTGTTCACGAAGGTGGTCGTGGCTCACCTGCGCAGGTCAGAGGTGTCAGTCTTTCCCTACTCGCCGACTGGTTGTTGAAGGCTGGCTCGCCCCAAACAGTCGTCAGCCACCTTCAGACTACAGCCAACCTCCTGCATCTGCTGGGGTTCTCCATCAACGTGCCTAAGTCGCACCTGAGTCCCTCTCAGAAGCTCCCAGTCATTGGAGCGGTTCTGGATTCGACACTGTTTCGGGTTTATCCTCCCGAACAGCGAGTCTGGGATATTCAGGCTATGATTCCGATCTTTTAGCCTCTATCCCGGGTTTCGGTCAGGATGACCCTCTGGCTCCTGGGCCTGATGGCCTCCTGCATCCTGCTAGTGCAACATGCCAGATGGCATATGCGGGCTCTGCAGTGGGACCTGAAGTTCCAGTGGGCACAGCATCAGGGTAACCTGTCCGATTATGTCCAGATCTCGGAGGGCACTGCTTAACAATTGCAGTGGTGGGTCACCAATCGAGATTGGGTCAGTGGCAGATCCCTCTCCCTTCCCCAACCGGAGCACACAGTGGTGACGGATGCGTTCCTCCTGGGATGGGGAGGCCACTTGGGAGAGGCGGAGATCAGAGGCCTCTGGTCTCCAGCGGAGTCCCAGCTCTATATCAACATTTTGGAGCTGCGGGCGATCCGACTTGAACTGTGTGAGAAAGTGGCTCTATATATACTGGACCAGAATAAGGTACAGTGTGTATAGAGTCCACAAACTTCAGAGGTATAACAGAGGTTAAAGTAATGGCTAACCTTACTCTCCAAAGTGTTAGCTTTTTCGAGCAGTAAGGCAGTACCAGAGTACCGTGTAAAGCGTTTGTTATACACACTCAGTAAGCAAAGGATTTCACACACTCAAGGACTGAACTCCAGGCCAATTGTTTTTATATCAAAAGATATAGTTGTTTTATTTTTAGAACCAACAGGCATAAAAATATACTTTTCTTTATGAGTACTCGCATGTAATTACTTTGCAAGGAGGAAATAAACTTTGTGAACACAATAGGTACAGGGGTTGCAGTAGGCTACACAATTCTAAACACTATAGCATTGAGCTCAATGGGTTTTCATCACATAAGTACAGTAGATTACTTTGGTAGTTCCAGGACTGGATCCCAATTCAGTCCCGGGGTCTAAGCTGAAACCAATCTAGTAAAATCGTTTTAGGTACAGTAGTGATTTTTCAGTAATATAAAGCTGTTTTAAAAGTTCACACTTAGAAACTTTTCATTGAAAATCTGATAATGTTATCCAATTGAAGGAAATTCAGGTTGCATGTAAAGTATGGTCCTGTTACTTTTGTAATCCAGTACCAGGCTCCTGGGTCCAATACTGGGTTCTCAACTTAAAACAGGTAAGTAATTGCATTTCAGTATTTCGTATGATTTTTAAAGAATATTTCAAGTTTTCAAAAGTAGACACTTAAAAGAAATTTCATAGAAATGCAGAAAATGGATTCTTATGGAGAAAATGTAGATTACTAATAATCCCGGTAAGGATTACTTTTGCGGTTCAGTACTGGGCTACAAGGTACAGTACCGGCTTCTCCCCTGATCACAGGTGAGTACTTTGGAATTCGGGTGATTTTATATGAATATTTTTAGTTTCCAAAACTTCACACTTAAAAGATTTTTTAAGTCAAACCAGACAATGTTATCCTATGGCAGGTAAGTGAGTTATAGGCTTCCAGGTGAATACTTGGCTGGTGAAGTCAGGGTTCTGGGCATAGACTCAGGGGTCCCTCAGTGTGAGGTAAGTTAGGCCCAATGGTATCCAATGAGGGAAAGGGGGCCTCCGGTTGGTGGCTGCTGGCTAGCCGGCCACGCGGCTGTGGGAGCTGGGCTCCTGGTCACTTGCTCAGGGTAAAGAGGGAAGTAGGATAGGACTAAGGTGGCACAGCCAGCGGTACTCTGGCGGCTGGGTGCTTTTGAGCTGTCGGGTGCTCAATGTTATCCAATGGGAAAGGTCAAAAGGGGACAAAGGCTGCAGGCTCGAGAACGGAGACTCTCCAGGGGCGACCAGCACTTTGAGAGGTAAGTTGGGATCTTTGAGCACAGGTAGGTACCCCAAAGGGAGGC
The DNA here is from genome assembly GCF_964263255.1 of Lissotriton vulgaris. Lineage (NCBI taxonomy): Eukaryota > Metazoa > Chordata > Amphibia > Caudata > Salamandridae > Lissotriton > Lissotriton vulgaris. Next base: position 676,130,433 of record NC_141700.1, on the reverse strand, counting down.
ACAGGGGTCTGTCTGGCGCCGGGGTGTCTTTGGGTGTTAGAAAACTTACCCTCAGCTGGTCGCGGTGGCCTCTGGTTCTGAGTCTGCAGGCGTTGTCTGGTTCGTCGAGGAGGGTCTTTGGGCACTGGTCTTCGGGTCCCAGTCGCCGGGGGGACGTCCTCGTGGTCTTGGTTCGGTTGGGCACGGCCCGGGCTCTGCGGGTGCAGAGTGGGCTGGTCCGGAGCTTCCTGGCTGGCACCAAGTGGTTTGTTGCAGCAGAGCCTCTGCTGATGGGAGTCCCAGTCTTTAGGAGGGTCCAGGCAGGCAGCTCCTCTGGGTGTCCCAAGGTTGCTGTCCGCAGGAATCGCCGGGAGGTTAGGCAGGAGCAGGTTCCAGGATCCAAGTCAGTTGTTGTCGTCCTGTTAGCAGCTGCACAGGGGGTCTTCTTCCTCTTGATCTTCTTTTTTTCTTTCGGGATCTGAGGAAGGAAGGTTCAGGGAGCTCCTAAATACAGAATTTAGGGGTGTTACAGGTAGGGCAAGGACAGGGACCAATGGGTCACTGTCCTGGGGTGGGTACACCCCCTAACCTGCTCCTCTCCTGTGGGAGGGGGGCAGGAGCCTAGCTGTGATTGGGCGCAGGGCTCCCCATCTTCAAGATGGCCGGGGCCCGGGGTCGTGCTTCACCTCACCTCCCCCACCTGAGGGGTGGGGTTGGTACAGGCTGGCACCCCCCCTTCCTGACATCGTTTTTCCCGCCAGAGTGGGGGTCAGGACTGGTGGGGGCTGCTTGCTGGGTACAGCAAATGATCTGGGGAAGCTCACAGAGGCGGCATTCCTTTGAAGCTTCCCCCTGCCTATCCTGGGGGAGGAGACCTAGCACCTCGCCCAGGATGCGCATTGTTGCAGGCCCAGGAGAGCGGGGGCTCTCCTACCCAGGGGTCCAGACACATGTCTGCTGTTTGGCAGCCTCTGCAGCCCCTCAGCCCAGACGTGGATTGTAGGTTAGGTTTTCAGGGGGCATCTCTAAGATGCCCACTGGTGCCTTTTACATTAAATCCCACACTGGCATCATTGCAGGTTTAATGTGCTGAGAAGTTTGGTACCAAACTTGTCCGTCTTCAGTGTAGCCATTATGGTGCTGTGGAGTTCGTGATGACGACCTCCCAGCACCATATACTCTTAATGGCATCACAGCACTTGCAGTGCCCAGGAATGGCCCTGGGTGCTGTAGAGGCACAGGGCTCATGCACCGGTGCCCACATCTCTGGCAAAGGGCACCCAGCTAGAGGGTGACTGAAGTATGCCAGGGCAGTGGGTTCTGTGGGCATGGCACACAGGGATGTGTGCCATGTCGACTCTTTGTTTGGGTCTGTACTTAGACACTCAGCCTGCAAAGGCAGTGGGTGGGTGTCAGGGTACAGGGCCCCTGAGGGTGGCACAATAAGTGCTGCAACCCTCAGGGGTCTTCCCTGGGTACCTAGGGTACCATTTACTAGGGTCTGACAGGTGGCCAGAGATGCCAATTAGGTTTTAGTCTCAACACAGTTTTATGGAAGGAACACAGGCACACTCAGTCAAATCACATCAGCAATCAGAAAAAAGTAGGGGCATACCCATGCAAGAAAGATGGCACTTTCTCACTCACTGAAGGCATTCCTTCCCTCTATCCGGGGAAGTGTGGTGCAGGTGTTCACGGACAACACCACAGCTATGTTGTATTGCAACAAACAGGGCGGGGTGGGGTCCTGGACCCTATATCAGGAGGCTCTGCACCTCTGGACGTGGCTGGAATATCAAGGCATTACCTTGGTCGTTCAACACCTGGCAGGTTCTCTGAATGGCAGGGTGGACAAACTCAGCCGCCGGTGCTTGATGGATCACGAATGGCGTCTGAACTCTGACGTGGCACAAGGTCTCTTTCAGCAATGGGGAGAGCCTTGGTTAGATCTATTCGCCACCGAAGAGAACGCGCAATGTCATCAGTTCTGCGTGTTGGAATTTCCAAGGCAGCACTCGCTCGGCAACACTTCATCGCGAGTGGAGTTGCGGTCTGTTGTACGCCTTTCCGCCTATACCACTTCTGCCCAGAATGCTGAAGAAGATAAGACGCGACCAGGTCCAAGTCATCCTTGTGGTTCCAGATTGGGCACAAAGATACTGGTATTCCAAACTACTCAGCATGGCGGTCGATCCCCAGATCCGTCTGCCTCTTCGGGAGGATCTTCTGTCGCAGCAGCAGGGGACGGTCCTTCACCCGAACCTGTCCAGCCTCCACCTCCATGCGTGGAGATTGAGCGGCAACAGTTGACAGCTTTCGACCTTCCTCCCGAAGTCTGTGATGTTATTTTGGCAGCCAGGCGTCCCTCCACTAAAATGGTATACGTCTGCAGGTGGAACAAGTTTGTGGCATGGTACACAGCAAAGGCTGTGGATCCCCTTTCTGCCCCTCTTTCTGAGGTCCTTCTGTTTCTTCTATCTTTGGCCCAGCAGGGTTCTGCTCTGGGCACTCTCAAAGGTTAATTTTTCCGCTATCTCCACCTTTCTATGGCTTCCAGATCAGCCTTCTCTTTAAGTCCCCGGTTGTTAACCATTTCCTCAAAGGCATTACGCATATGTTTCCACCCATGCCTTTCATAATGCCTCAGTGGGACTTGAATCTTGTCTTGACCTTACTGATGTGCGCTCCCTTAGAGCCCCTTCATAACTGTCACTTTCGTCTTCTCATTCTCAAGACGGCTTTCCTGGTAGCTATCACCTCTGCCAGAAGGGTGAGTGAGCTCCAGGCTCTCTCTTCTAAACCTCCTTTCCTCTCTGTTAATCCGGACAAGGTGGTTCTGAGGACCAGTCCTCCTTTCTTGCCAAAGGTTGTCACACCCTTCCACATTGGGCAGATCATCACTTTACCCACCTTCTTTCCGCCTCCGCATCCCTTTAGGGAGGAGGAGAGGCTCCACCGTCCGGACCCAAAACGGGCGCTCGCTTTTTATCTGCAGCGTACACAACAGTCCTGGGTGGATGACCAGCTTTTCGTTGGATATTGGGCGCCAAAAAAGGTTGGGCCGTGCACAAGCAGACCATCTCCCGGTGGGTTGTTCTGTGCAACAAAGCATGTTACTCCTTGGCTAAGAAGGAGCCTCCTCTGGGGCTGCGTGCCCATTCCACCAGGGCAACGGCAGCCACTACTGCCTTGGGACGTGGTGTTCCTTTGCAGGACATTTGTCAGGCAGCTACATGGGCCTCGCTGCACACGTTTACCAAGCATTTCTTACTTGACAGTCTGGTCTTTGGCCGTTCTGTGCTCCGTGACTTTGTGGTGTAATCTTGTTCACAGACCCTCCACCGGGGTTGGTTTTGCTGGGGTATCTATTCTAAGGTAAGGAATCTATCACGAACGTGTCTCTTTCAGATGCACAAGTTACTACTTATGTAACGATATATCCTTAAGACACATTAGTGTCTTGACAGGCTTTTTGGCTCTATTTTGGAGTGATAAAGACTTTAAGCTTGCTCACATCTATAGGCTGTGTTCTTCCCTTTTAAGCCCTTTCTTCCAGACCTAGAAGAGGATAGCCCTTACTCTAATCCATCTATTGCCTATTGGCTTTGCCTTTCATTATTTTGCCTATAGTAGAGGGTGGATCCTGTTGTCCTGACTTTATATTACACATTAGTATTGTTTATGTAGGTACTCTGACAGAGCTAAGGGTTATTTCATCCTTCTCAGGCCTACAAGGCCCAGAACTAGATAGACTCCATTTTGCTTAGTACCCCTGCAGAGATGAGATGCTTCAAGGGGAAAAGTAATATTTTGGTTTTTAGCTGTTGTTCGCCCTAAGCGAACCGGAGAGAACCGGCCAGAGCTGAATCTAATCAGGAAGTGTCTCTGGGCTCAGGTCTCTAGACGAAACAAGCAGCTGGTCACTGTGGGAGCGTCTAGCGCAAGGAGCCTGGTACATGGAATCGGTGGGAGGAAGCTGCTGGCTGGAACTTTCCATGAGGAGACCGCATTCTATATTAGTGAAGTGCAGAGGCGGTGTTAGTCGAGTTGAGCTGGAGTGGTAGAAGCAGTTGAGTTGAATTGGAGGAGCGGAGAGTGTTGGTAGAGTTGGAGGAGTGGAATTGTAGGAGGAGAAGAGACAGAAGATGCTTGGAACAGAGAGAAGACAAACAGACAGTGAGTGAGCTGGAACTGAAGGAAGCAGTCAGAAGCAGTTACTTATCAGGAGGAGTTGTGAATAGCTGGAGTCTAAGTAATGCCTTTTAGAAGAGACTGAAGTTATATCGTTGATTAACCTGTGAGAGCAGCTGGAGTTAATTGGACATTGGCACAGAGACATTTACACAGAGTGAACAAGCTGGTGGAATGAACAGTTTTCAGAGCGGCAGAAACCATTAGATTGAAGTTGGAAGGTGGAGAGATTCCGTGGGGGAGAGAAATCCAGTGCAAAGTGATCAGCGCAGATGTGTGTCCAAGACTGCAGGAGAGAATCTAAGACGAGCTAAGGCACAGACGAGAGAGGAGCCCAGATGACAGCTAGAGCAAAACTTCATACTAATCAGGTGCTATCAGTTTTTGTCATATTAGTGCTTTCTATTGTATGTCTAATCTTTTTTCTTCCAGCGGTGTGTTAAAGAACCTGTTAGTCATAGAGACCCCGCAGATCTGTGTATGTGTATTTTATGTTTATTGTAATAAAGATACCCCAGTTCTTAGTGAACTAGTGTGCATGTGTTCTTATGATAGAGAGCGTTTTTACTCCTGCATACAGAGTGTCTCCTATTCTTAAAGCATAGGTAACCTTTCCTTCTAGTCAGGGGTTACAGCCAGAACAGATGCTGCCCCTGATCCGGTAAGTAGCCTTTGAATAATTAGGGAGAGAGAGGAGCCCTTGAGCTAGGGAATTATTGACACTAAGTGATTCGGCCATCCCATAATATTATTGTAGTAGCGAACCCCTAGTGAATAGTGAGAGAGACTTCCCAACATAGAGACAGAGAGCTGAAGGTATTCATAGGAAAGTGGTCGTCATTGGTAAGTGGCGTTAGTGAGAGCACTGATTGTGGTCAGTGTGTAGATCTGCCGGATTGCAGATCGGATTGTAAGTGAGTGAGCACCGGGGGGACACGGTGTGTAATGAGATCGCCTCTAGGGAAAGTGGCGTTAATGAGAACACCAGGTAGGAGACTGGTGCTTAGGTCCGCCGGATTGTGGACCGGATAAAGTGAGCACTGGGGCTGCAGCCCAGTGTGAATGGCACGCCGGATTGTGTGTCGAGTGAGCACTGAGGGTGAGCAGTGTGTATACCCACAAGATTGTGGCTTGAGTGAGCACTGAGGGTAAGCAGTGTGTAATGTTAGATAATCAGAACTGCCCCAGGGTAGATTAGTCTGGACCCATGTGGTCGCGAGACTATGAGGTATGAGTGTGGTGTAGGGCATGGATGTCCTTAGTAATCAGTGAGTATTCTTAGTATCCCTATAGATTTAGTGGTGTTTCTGATGATATGAGCTTGTATATTCGAGTTCCCCATCCTCAGGTAGGTACCCAGGTGCCTGGATAGATGGTCATGAGGAGGGAGGTGGTTACGTTCCGGCTGGGTTGGAGGGGCTCTCAGGAGCTGATCTCATCTAGTCTAGAACCCGGTCGTTACAATTAGTTATTGATATATTCCTTACCACTCCACCCATCCTCCCTATTCGGCGAACTGATTACTAGGGTTCAGGTCATCCCTTTCAGGGCCCTGGTTTTATGCACCAATGGTCAGTATCTTGCATGGCTCTGCGTTCCTAGCCTGGAAAGTAGTGTACAGAACTGACGTCAGCGCACATGGGTGGCGCCTAAGTCTACGTGACGTCATCTTGGCACTTACGACGCCAGTGACGGACGCGGAGCCGCAAGACGCCACCTACTGACACGCAGGGGTACTGCTAAGCAACACTTTCCGGATCCAGTCTGATGCCTGGGGATTATTCTAAGGTAAGGAATTCAGGGGTGTAGAATTTTATAAAATATCTTCCTGTCCAAAGGACAAGATGTTTCCGAAATCTACTTGTCCTGTAAAAAAATCTACTTGTACCATTTGGTACCAAACAATGAGGTTTCAATTTATGACTGCATTCTCATATAACAGCTTGGATAGCAGCCTCTCTGATTATGCCAGGGCTCATTTTACATCATTACTTGTATTCATACTTTGCTCTGTTCAGCTACCTTACTGATTGTACAGGACCCTCAACACACTAGGATTTTATGTCAAATATTTGAATATTCACAGACTCGGTATAAGTGAGCTCTGCTCGAGGTCATGGTAAGCCTCTGAATATGTCAGCACTTTCATTATATTGAAGTTCACTGCTCTAATTGAATCAATGCTCTCTTTCTAGTCTTAGGAAAATAATTGTAGACACACTACCCTGCTAATTATAAACTATGTAAACATTCACTCATTTACACAAAATGTTACTGTAAATAAACTTAATTTCTACTTGCAGTCCAGTGCCTCAGTTAACAACATATCAAGGAGACTGCCTCTGTCTGACAGTGTCCACATTGTAATTTTTGGACAGTTCCCTTCGTCTCACTCTACCTTGGTTCCCTGGTTTGCTAGAATTGTGATCATATACCAAGCACTATATCCAATATGTAGAATTTCATAGTGTGGCAAGAATTTGTAGGCGATGTAGTTCGAGTCAAAAAGTAAGCTATCAATACCTGCAAGTTTGGCTTAGACATGCAAAGATTGGTTTTGTACCTATAAAAGTATTCACTAGCAAAAAGAGTTGTTTTTTTCCAGACCTGGATTGCAGTGCAAATGTGTGCAGTCGTGTAACGTACATTGTTTAACAGCACCACAAAATCCTCTCTAACCCCCTCTGCACCCTGAAAAAGGTAATACATTATATGTTTGTAAAGAGTGTTTAGGAACATGGAATTGTTGTAGGTTTTCAGGCCAACTTATGTAAACTCTTATGAATTTCTGAAAGTCCTAATTCTGCACCCATGCAATTTAATAGATCTGTGGATGCAGAGTTGTTACATTCTGTTATAAGTAGGGGCCCTAATTAAGTTATTTAAAGTAGGTTTACCTAGACTTGCCTTTATTTTGGTTTTAAAACATTGACATGCACCAAAGCTGATGTATTAAATGATTCCTTAGTGCAATGGTAGTTATTTTTTTCAAACCCTGCATCGTAGCTTTCTGCACACTACAGCCATTTTTAAGTTGCAAATATTTTGCACTCTTCGTTCCCTTTTCAAGGAGTACATTGTTTGGGGTAGATTGTCCGTTTTCAAAATGAAATCACCAATCTTGCTTCCGTTCTTCTATATACACCTGCCTTCAATAAAGGAGCCTTCTGCAAGCCATACTCATAGCCACAACATGTAAATGTAGAAGACAATTGCACACCTGCTTTTATTGGAACCCCTGTCAGTAATGCAAGCTGAGATTCCTGCTCACTGTTTTTGAATGTATCTGACTTTAACTCTCTACGCAACCTAGCCTTAATGCACTTGACCCATGAACGTTTTACATAATTTTGTTTTAAACATTAGCACCCCGACAAGCCCAATAAACTGTGGGCGACCATACCTTTAGAAAAAAAAGGCAAATTTGTCACTATATTATTTCCATGAGAAACTACCAAATTGTTTGAGGCAATGGGGGGGATGTAGTGCAGCTCATACACTTTACACCTTCTATGTAACAATTCCCTCATGCACTATCCCTTCCCCTTAAATGAATGATGCACAGCAGTGTTCATACTTATTATACAGCTCATGTCCTGCACAGGTCACTGTAAAGATCATATGTAGTTTAGATCAGGTAGTGTGTGAATCACATGTAAGACATAGTTGAGCCTTGCATTACCATTGTTCCTAGCATCTTAAGTATATTGCACAAATCATGCTCTGCACAGCCCACACTTACACAGCGTATTCCATTTGCACAGGTAAGTATCCTCTATGTGCTGAGTGATGTGAAGGTGGAGTTCTTATAAAATGAAGAGATCATTATGGGGTGCTTTACAGTGGTACTCTGCTGCTAAGTAAAGGGAAGAGCCCTTTGATGGTTTTATTCCAGGGAGTAGCCAGAAAATTAAAATACCCCCCACTTTCACCAATGCTCTGACAGCACCAAGCAAGTGATGTAAGTGAGCTCGAACCTCCCTAAAACTCCTTTGTCACTTCCATCCAAGCATCTATCCATTATTCTTTCATGCTACATCTGCTCATGTCCACCATTTCACCTTTACATTCTATCATCCGTTTATTATTTCAATCATTCACTCTTCCCCATTCCAGCCATCGGCCATTCCATACATCTACCCATCTGTTCACCCATACACTATGTATGCACACATCCATCCACATATGCAGCCATCATTCGACCTACCCATCAATCAATAAAGCCTTTCAGCCATCAATTGTTCCTGTGCCATTCATTTATTCACCCATCCATCCTCTCAAATTTTAATTTACTTTGCCATACATCCTCTCAGATTTTCATTTACTTTAACATACATCCATCCTCAGATTTTAAATGACTATGAAATCCTATCCATTCAGACTTGTATTTACTCTGCCATCATTTTACCCACCGTTCCATCCATCTCAGATTTCCTTTTACTTTGTCAACCTTTCATCCACCCAGCTACACATTCTTTCACTCACATACACAAAGCCCTCATTCTCTCACCCACCCATCTTTATACCCACTCATCCGCCCATCCCGTCACCCAATTATCCATCCATCCTTTCACATACCCATCCACCCTTTCACCCAACCATCCATCCTTTTACCCACTCGTCCATCCACCCTTTCACCCACCCATACATTCACCCACTCATCTATCCTTTGCTCCTTTTACACCCTTATCTCCCTTTTCTAGCAACCCATCTTCTTTTTTTCTTTTAGTTAATCATGATCTCTTATCGGTCAAGTTGCAGATGAGAGGCCCATAAAAAACTCTGCTGTAGCTGCTATAGAGAGGGGTTCACTATGCCCCAGGTTTTATTGGTGGGGGTCCCTTAATCAGTAGATTTAGCTTTAGAACCTCACGAGCTTTCAATTCACTAAAACATTAAAAAGTGTTGTCAAAATCCTATAAAATAATGTGCCCATGCTCACAAACACACGCATAAATAGGTCTAAAATGTTTTTAAAATATAAATGCTTAAGTCGCATTTGTAAAGATTCATTTCCCATAAACTTCATGTTATAACATTCTGCGAGACCCCACATCAAAAAGTGGATTTTGACAACACTTTTTTGATGTGGGGCTCGGCACAATATTTTGTCGACCGTCAAAGTTTACAGAAAATGTAACTTTACAAATGCAACTTTATAATTTATATTTTATTATTCCTTTGCTGCCTCTTACCTAGTGGTACAAAAGGGGGTGGTGATGGACGGAGCATCTGAACCAATCAAACACACCCAGTCAACAGATCTGGGTTTAATCCATCACCGTTCTTTAGCCCACTTTGCCACCCCAGTTCAGACATGGCCATATGCAAATCAGTCTGACCCTGTGCCTCATGGGAACAGTCCAGCCCGAACTGCCAAGCCATGCCTTCCCTGAACTGGAAACAAGCTTCGGAGGACCGGTTTCTGGCATTTCAGCCGTCTTCAGCCCGGCTTGCTTGAATCCAGTGGCAAAGTGAGCAAGGGACTCACGTCTGAGCATACCCTGACAACTTATGGTGAACAAAGCGGTACAAAAGGGGGTGGTGATGGACGGAGAATCTGAACCAATCAAAAACACACACCCAGTCAACAGATCTGGTTTTAATCCTTCACCGTTCTTTAGCCCAATCTGCCACCCCAGTTCAGACATGGCCATATGCAAATCAGTCTGATCCTGTGCCTCATCAGAACAGTCCAGCCCGAACTGCCAAGCCATGCCTTCCCTGGACCGGAAACAAGCTTCCGAGGACTGGTTTCTTTTGTACCGCCTTTTACCTAGTGGGCGGAGATCTGATAATAGCTCCGATGATCACCTTAATAGCCACAGTGGTGGTGAGAGCAGCCGCCATTTTGGCTGCTGATGGTGATAGGCAGAGTGCTTTACACCAAAGGCACAAGGGCAATGACCTCTGAACGAAGGGGCCTCAGAGGCAGGCTTTGGGGAGTGCAGAGACTCGGAAACACAGGATTATTGTGAAAGGCAGTACTTGCGCATTCTGCTTACAAGCAACGGTGACGGGCCTAAATGCCTTCAGAGTGCAGTTGTGAGTTGCAGCCTTGCACCCGGAATGAAACCATGTAAGCAGAGAGGCTTTTTCTTTTCCAAACGCGTACGCCAGGACAGCCCTGCAACCTTCAAAGAGATGTCAGTGCCGCGCACTGTGGTCAGAAAGGAGAGAGGCACTTCTGGGCATTGTCGGAGATTCAAAGGGCTATTAAGTCTTAGAAAGTTATGCCAATAAACTCAGCATGCATTTGGAAGCTGGTTAGAAGGATTTTGAGTCTTCTGTGCTGTGAAAGGTTTCGGCTGCAGAAAGTTGAGCCTACTTGTCCGAGGGACAATAAAAACATAAAGACTTGTTGTCCCTGTCAGCAAACAATATGTCCTGGGCGTCGGGCGATATGAATTCCTCACCCCAGGGAATTTATCACTAACTAATCTCTCTTACAGATATATCGTTACACAAGTAGTAACTTGTGTGAATGTTTGCTCACAAACTCATTCCCCACCCCGCCTTGTTCCGACTGGTGTTTGCTTCCCTGCAGTAGGGTCATCTGTCCAAACTGGACGTGGAGCCCTTGAGCTGAGATGTTAGGACCCTCAGGTCAGGAAGTATTTACATTTCAAGGTACCAGCAAGCCCTAACCCTAAAACTCGAGACAAAGCAAACTTCCAGGTCTGATAACTTAACTCTGAACATTTACACTGGACATTACCATGTTAGGAAATTGGCTCCATTCATGACCGAATGCTCTCTTTCAATTCTGTGTCTGGTGAGCACTGTGTTTTAGGGGTTACCTTTGATGGGGGACCTGCCTTCTTTTTTGTTCTAGGAACAGCACAGCATCCATGCTTAGTTAGTGATTGTGCAAAAAGAACAATTGATGGACAGAATGCAGAACAATGTCATACATTCAACCCATGACAGAGATCTGGGCATAAATCCATTGTTGTTTTGCTGCCCATGCCATTCCAGTTTGAACTCAGCCATATGCAAATCAGTCTTTACCCTTGCCTCAATGGCAATAGTCCAGCCTGAACTGCCAAGCCAGGTCCTCCATGGACTGGAAACAAGCATCCTATTGGGGGTGGTTGTATTGGTGGTTTGTGGCTGTGGTGGTTGTGGTATTGGTGATGGTTGTGGTATTGGTGATGGTGAAATTTGTGGTGGTATTGTTAATAAAACAGGCTTTTAAAAACAACCTATCAGGTGAAATGAAATAATATACCAGCATTTGTAAAGCGCACAGCTACCTCTGGAGAGGTGTCCCGGCGCTGGGGGCCCTTGGGAAGATTAAGCAAGCTATTGCCAAGAGTCACATGGTGCTGGGCTAACCTGCCGCCGGCACCGGGGATCGAACCGTAAACCCTGGAGTCAGGCACCGTGGCCACTGCGCCACACCTCTTCCACAGGTGGCTGTAGTGCAGATGACATGTGCTGTTGTCAGCTTCAGCCCATTAGCACACAATTATGTGCAACCTGGAATTAACATGACTTAATTCGCGAATCATTTCTAAATCCATTTCACTTAGGGTGTGAAGGACTGGGTTCTTTTGGACCCAGCGGTGCCAGGGCACAACACCTGAAACCTTCGTGGGTAACCTGCTCCGGCGTACAAGTCACAGAGACACGGGACACTTCCTTCGGCGTCAAAGATTCAAGGTTTATTTGCTGCAGGGAACACAGAAGTCACAGGAAGTACATCGAGTGTAGTTCGGGGAGACTGCTTCAAATTGGTTCTGTGGATCGCTCCTTTTATACAGTTTTTACCCATAGGATAACATTGAACACAAAAGTTTACAACCCGGTTCCCACATTTAGCTCCCAGAGGGGTCGCTTTGGTCACTTTGAAACACACAAGGTCCGGAACATAAGTGCGGAAACATTTGGCGGTTCCCAACTGTAAAAACCCATCTTCCCACCATTAGCAAATTCCAATCAGCAGTAAAGTAGATCGAAATAGGAACGAAGACAGGTGCAGAGGAAGACGGAGACAGTGGGGAGATCAGAAAGGGTGTAAAAGGGGAGGTATCGAGAAACACGAGATACAGGCATCAAAGGGACGTGCCTAATGAGATGCACGGCTTGAGACAATAAGTCCGTGCGGCAAGATGAGCCTCGAGCGGCGCCATCTGCCTTACAGCAGCAACCCCCTCGTCATAAAGACACTTACAAAGAACATGTGTCTTCCGCAAATATCTTGGGAGTCCCAGGGTCGCGAAGCGGACAGCGTCCGTTCGCTGGCTACTTGAGGGCAAGAGACAAAATGGATGCCGTATCTAAGATGGAACCCGTGGGTACAGATGAAAAGCCCACATAACAAACGAACGGTTTAAGTTAGCACAGCGAAACTGCGCACACTTACTAAACTCGTCATTTGCGGTTCATAGATACCAGACTCGACCATATTCGTGCGAGTCGAAAACACCACTTACAATTGTCACGGAACCTCAGACGCTCCTTTTGCCCTCATGTAGGCAAGCACTAGTCGGAATCATATTCGATATTCATCAGACCATCAAGATGTTGTTGTAGCATAGCTCTGTCCAATCGAGTCCCCTTGGTAACAGATGGTTGTCTCATACACGTTGTAGCACAGAGGCCACATAAGGCAGGACCACACTGCACACAAAGGCAACACGTGAACAGGAACACTATCACAACCCCGATGATCATCAGAATCTTCCAACCCCAAGTCGATATCAGGCCCCAAAACCATCCAAGTAGTGTCCAATCCCCTACATCCACGTGTATGGATTCGGAGATCTTATGCAACTTCGAGATGGCTTGATAGACAGTAGGAGCATTATCTGGAATGAAAATGCAACAGCTCGAATGGATCACTTTACATACCCCACCGCGATCTGCTAAGACGACATCTAAAACCATACGGTTTTGTAACGTCATAAGTCTCTCCGCCTGAAGTTCTGTGGTGATATTACCAAGGGCACTGGCAGTAATATTAGCTGTCGATTCTACCACTCGAGTCAACTGTCTCAGGTTCCTACTATTAACCATAGGTCCCCAAAACGGGAGGAAACCCTTGAAAAAGTCTCCTGCCTCTTGACCGGCAGTATCCTCTTCGCTAATTACGCCTCGTACAACTCTAGTCTTATGATAATCGGCATCTACAGTGAACGTCGGAGGCAACAAATTTGCAATAAAACATGAGCCCATGAAGTCTGCGGGCAACCATGTATATGCACGATCATGACAGATGAAGTATGTACCCTTGGCAGCCAGAAACACAGGGGACGAGAATATTGGCAGAACGTAACTTTCAGTGCAAGCACTTGCTCCAAGTGGGGCGTGCGAACCACGACCCACAAGACAAAGATTACCAGTGTGGGGTACGACCCATATTGGAGGCGAGCTTTTAAGCTGCTTTTCATTAGTGAACATACTATATTCCCCTCTACTTAGGACCCTATAGGCTTGTACCTCCTCTTTAGGGATAAGAAAAGGATCATGGATCTCATCTTCCATATCCTCTATTGCCATTGATAGCAGCCTCTGATACGAAGTAGGACCAGAGTTGGGGGAACGTTGTTCTTGAGTGGGGTGGAAACCCAGTGTGCTTCGAAACATTGTTTGGAATGCTCGAGCTGACCCTTGGGAACTATAAGGTAACACCAGATATGGAATTCCCTTACCCGCAGTATGTGGCATCAACCCACACACCCAACAATTAGTAGCGTTAACCACTAACTGATGCTGATGGAGGAGCTGAATAAAGGAATTGTTACGGAATTCTACACGTCTAGCCTGCTCGTGTTCCGGTAACATATGAAAGGAATGGGGAGAAGCAGTGGTGGTAAGATTAGGGTGAGGAGTAGGAGTAGGTGCAGAAGGTAAAAAGTAAGACATAGTGTAATACACCCCACCCGCCAATAATGCAGATGCAGTCAGAAACAACACAAACAACTGAAGTATAAAACATTTGGTACGACTGAGTTGCTGCAGCTTGAATCTGTATGCCTGAGCTCCTTCCAAATCATTCAGCTTCGAAAATGCCATTCCCTACGACCGTCCGCAACGTTTCTTGACGCACTCCGTTCTGTGCAGCAATAGTCAATCCCCAGGAGTTCCTAGGAACCGACGGCCTTTAACCTAGCGTCAAGACCTACTGTCCAGAAGGAAGTACGCGCGCGGCCCTACGGCCTTCAATACACAATATGTATATATATATGCACAATTTTTCTCAGCTGTGGAAGTAAAAAGATACAAGGAAGGAAGCTTGATATATGTACAAAAAATTTCAATGATACGAATGTTCAAAGTTGATCATGGGAAACGAGGATATTGCAGTTATCAATTTCAGCAAAGCAAAAATATTTTATTTGTCCTTAGTGTGAGATCGCAAAGAATATCGATGTTTCCCGGGACGTGTCTGCTCGTCGAACAAAGGATCCGTTGAAGAGACAGCGTCCTGCTGATCAGTTGATTGTTCTGGTCTTGAGTCTTTTGCTGACAAGTGTTCAACAGTGGCTTTCTGCTGTGCTGAGGGTTCTCCAACAAGCTGTGCGTCGCTGAAAGGCACAAACGCCGGCAATGTTTCTGTTTCTGTTGACGCAATGCCTTTCCTCACCCACGGGTCTGCCGGCAAAGGAATAGGGACTCGCTTACAATGGGTAGCATGTACCCAATTTTTCCGCCCCTCAAGACGAACGGCAGTCCTCGTGGCCAGGAGCACCTGGTAAGGTCCGACAAATCGGGGGTCCAGATTGTTCTTGCGTGAGAAGTTACGGGTAACCACCCAATCCCCAGGCTGGAGCTGGTGGCCTGGACCCTCCGTCTGCGTCGGCAAGGCGTCGTAAACCTGTTGATGAATTAACCTCAGTTTAGCAGTCAAGTCATGTAAGTAGTCAATCAACATCGGATACTCAAGATCAGAGAATATTCCTGGCCTAGGAACCCCCCACACATTCGCAGGACGGCCGAACACTATTTCATAGGGACTAAGCCCTATTCGGGAGTGTACAGTCGCCCTAGTTGACAGTAATGCTAGAGGCAAAGCGTCAGGCCACGAAAGTCCAGTCGTAGCCTGAATCTTCGCTAGCTTTAGTTTAAGGGTGCCATTGTACCCCTCAACTAATCCAGCTGACTGAGGATGATTGGCGCTGTGGAATTTCTGATTAATTCCAAGGCCCTTACACACACTCTTCATCACACTTCCAACAAACTCACTTCCGTTATCTGACCACACGACTCTAGGCATTCCATACCGAGGAAAGTATTCCTTCAGTAGGATTTTCGCAGTAGACAAAGCAGTATTATCTTTGAGGGGATAGGCCTCAATCCATCGGGAGAATGCGCAAACCACAACCAGAACGTATTTCAGGTTATTGCATCGCTCCATATGGATGAAGTACAATTGGATCACCTCAAAGGGATACGAAGGAGGAGCAAAACTGCCAGGGGGAGTTGGGGTTCCTTTGCCAGGATTGTACATTATACACACCATACAATTCTTCACCAGACGTTCAGCACATTTCGTAATGCCATCATTCTTCCACACAGCAGCCAACAACTTGCAAATACCTTTCGCGCTAATATGTGCTAACCCGTGTGCCATTGTCACAACGGCCAGCACATACGCATCAGGCAACATCCATCTTTTCTGATCTGACAAATCAATCCAGCAACCATTCACATCCAACTTTCCCGTACTTTCTTTCCACTTCGTCTTTTCAGTATCAGTGGCCTCATTCTGTATTGCTTTCACACTCTCTATAGTATCCTCACACATACTCGATTCTGTAGGCCACCTAACCGAACTCGTCACATACATTCGAGTGCTAAGGTTCCGGGCAGTCTCCTTAGCAATCTCATCTGCAAACGCATTACCACGACCCACATCATCCGTCACTTTACGATGCGCACTACACTTAACAATCGCAACTTGTGCAGGTAAAGTCAATGCATCCAAAAGATCGTTCACAAGCTGGCCATGCTGGATTTTCGTGCCATGCGACGTCAAGAAACCACGCTCTCGCCACAATCGTCCAAAACTATGCGCTACACCGAAAGCGTACTGGCTATCGGTGTACACATTCACACGTTTCCCTTTTGATAACACACATGCTCTAGTGAGAGCAATCAGCTCTGCAGCTTGGGCAGAATTCTGATTCAATCTCGCAGTCTCAACAACAGTATTCAACGTTACAACAGCATAAGCAGTAGTCACATCGCCATTCGGCAACTTAAAACATGACCCATCCACATACAGAGTGCCATCCGGGTCTTCCAATGGGGTGTTTTTAAGGTCCACTCGACCTTTTGTTTCCTCTTCTGTCCGCAAGTAACAGTCATGTTCTGCTACTTCATCTGACTCTGCACTAATTGGTAACAAAGTTGCCGGATTTAGGACATTACAACGCTTTATCTGAATGTGGCTTGCCAAGAGCGTCAATTCGTACCCAGATAACCTTGCACTCGTCAAGTGCTGAGTTTTCGTTCGATTCAAAAGAGTATCGACTGCATGCGGAACCATCACCGTAAGCATATTATCCATGACCAATCCTGCTGATTGTCGGATGGAGACCGCAGCTGCCGCAGTTGCTCTCAAACAACTCGGCAATGCTCTAGCTACTGGGTCTAAGGTCGAGGAAAAATATGCACATGGACGTTGCTTACCACCAAAAGGTTGCGTTAAGACACTCAAAGCACAACCTTCCCTCTCGTGAACATATAACGTGAACGGCTTACTGTAATCAGGGGTACCTAACACAGGAGCCGAACACAATGAATCACGTAATTCAGAAAAACTTTTCTGACATTCTTCCGTCCATGGTAAAGGAGTTGAAACATCCTTGCACGTAAGAGCCACCAATGGTTTCGCTAGCAATGAAAAATTAGGAATCCACTGCCTGCAGTACGACGTGATACCTAGAAAGGCACGCACATCTCTCTGGGTTTGTGGCACAGCCATTCGCGCAATCGCTGCAATTCTCTCTGGGGTCAATCTCCTTCCCTCCTTTGACAATAAGTGACCTAGATAGGTTACTTCTTGACAACAATATTGGAGTTTAGAAGGTGACACCTTGTGATTTAACTCACAGAGATGTTGCAGCAACGACACCGTAGCAATTTTGCAAATGTCCTGAGTATCAGCAGCCACCAATAAGTCGTCGACGTATTGGATTAAAGCCGCACCAACCGGCAACCTAAACGCATCCAGTTGACCCTTCAAGGCTTGACTGTAAATCGATGGACTTTCACAGTAGCCCTGAGGAGCGCGTTTGAACCGGAAGCTACGTCCACCGAGAGAGAAACCGAAAAGGTCCCTGCTCTCTTCGGCGATCGGGATGCTGAAAAACGCATTTTTCAAATCAATCACCGAGAACCACGAAGCAGTAGCTGGAATCAGAGTCAGTAGCGCCGTGATGTCAGGCACAACAGGGAATTGAGGAACCACAATTTTATTTACCTCCCGTAAATCGATAACAAAACGATAAACAGGCGGTTTGGTAGGATCAGTACGTTTAAGAATGGGCAGTACAGGGCTGTTGCACACGTTTCCCCGAGTCTCTTCAATAACATCTTTCTCGATCAAATCATAGATGATCGCTAACAAAGCGCGTTCACCATCAAGGGAGATACGGTATTGGGGAATACGTGGCAATCGCACATTCGATTTCAACTGAACAACATAAGGGGAGATATCAAGTAGGCCCACGTCATTCGGACCCGTCGCCCACAAAGACGCAGGAAGAGAATTCAATTCCAGTGGAAGCTTATCGAGAGACAAATACATGGGAGAGACTACTCTCTCTCCTAACGTAAGCTTTACACCCGCAGGAGAACAATACAAAGTTGCATACAAACGTTTAAGCAAATCCAGACCCAAAAGATTCTCACCACAACCAGTGGTCAAAATCAACGGAGCTTCGAGCTCACGAGGCCCAATTTTAAGGGGCAAAGGGCGTGAAACTGGATTGCTAACGGGGGCGCCAGAGAAACCAACGGAAACATTTGTTAAGCCAGACAAAGGTGCGCCAGGGAGTTTCGAATGCATGATAGAACTTTTCGCTGCACCAGTGTCCAACAGAAAAGGCTCAACGACGCCCGATGTAGCAACTGCGACGTAAGGCCCTCTCTGATCAACCGGAACTGATACCACTCCCTCTCCTTGTCTTTGGCTGTCCTAGTAATTACTGTCGTCAGTTCCCTGATCGACGTAATAATCGTCTACATTATACTGCGCAGATCGTCCTTGCGACGATCCACGTTGATCAAAACAATTATTAGAATTTGATGAATGGTCAGAACGGTCGTTCTGAGCACCACGACCTCTACCACGTGATGCGTGCTGTGAACCACCACGACCCCCTTTAGATGAATTACCGCTATTACGTCCATTTAAAGCAGGACAATCAAATTTAATATGTCCCTCCTGTCTACAATAAGCACATTGATTGTACCCTAACGAAGATCTTTGGAAAGAGGAATCATTACGCGGCTGCGATCGATTCGATTGCGTCTGCGATCTATTCTGTTGAGGCGCATTCTGATTAGAACGCGGCGGATACGCTTGTTGTAACAACACTTTAGTTTTGAGCTCTTTCGTCTTTTTATCAGCACGGTCATTCTCCTCTTTCTCTCTATTCTCGTAATATTGTGCCGTAGCCAATATCTGAGCTGAAGTAGAAACGGCCCATGCACTTTCTGAATTCCTTAATTTATTGCTCAAATCGGGCAGTAAGTTCGACACAAATTTATCCACACACAACCGTTGTCCACCCTCAGTACCCATATCCTGTCCACTATGATCAATGAATGCTTCCTCAAACCTCGTAAAGAAGTCTGATACACTCTCATCTTTCTTCTGCTTACAGGCTGACAACTTGTCCCAATTGACCCTCATAGCTGGCATAAGTGTTTTCATTAATGTTATTATTCGCCCAGGAAGAGCAGTAATCAATTGATCGGTTTTAGTAGCAGCCACTTGTCCAGCGTCTGCCGCTGTAATGGCAGCCCAATCACCGCCTAATTCATTTGCGTGATCTTGGTGACGAATCTTGGCCCATACCGGTTGCGGTACGACATTGCCAAACAACATGTCGATATCGGCAAGATTCATTACCGTAGCGTCTACGAGCTGCGATAATTCCTTGTAATACCCAGTAGGATTTTTACGAGGATCGGGCAAAGATTGTTTCACCTGAAGCACTTCCGATCGTTTCCATGGGAGGTGTATCCACACTCTCTCAAAATGTGCCGCTACTGGCTGGGCAGCATTAGTATTATCAGCTGGTATCCAAACCGGCGGAACTTCACGCATAGGATATTGGCCAGACTCGTCTTGTCTTTCAATATCCTCAACAAACAATGCATGAGGAATAGGAGCGGGACGAAGAGATAGCAACCGCTCAATAGCACGTCGGACATTAGTATCTACTATCAGTCCAGTGGCGAACTGAAGTCGAAGTTCAGACAGGGCGGTCAGCACCTCGTCAGGCGCATTGGCCGCTATCTGATCATGAAGGAACTTGCACATTTCATCAAACACATATCTCTGAGTTGGTATGTTGAATTGATTAAACGTTTCGAGGACAACACGGGGTGGATTTCTAAGAGGGTTTACCATCCAACCCATCGCCATGTTATATAGCGCAACACGTTCTCTATTACCAGGAAGCTGGCTACGTCTCTGAGGTCCATCAGAACCAGCAGACCCAAAAACAGGTCCGAGCGACTGAAAGAAGTTTGTCGCAAGGGGAGAGTTACGATTACGAGTAGAGGGAGAAGAGTAAGACACAGGACTAACAAGAGAAGGAGTAGAAACAGTAGCAACAACAGGGGTTAACAACACAGGAGCAGTAGCGGGAGCAGGAGTATGTGGAAGCGGAGGAGCAGTAGGAATAGAAATAGACAAAGGAGCAGGAATAGTTGGAAGAGCGGGTGCAGGTTGAGGAACTGGTGGAGGAACAATAGGTGGAAGAACAGGTACGGCAGGGACCACAGAAGCTGCGGTACCCTGTACGTACGGAGGTGGCGACTTCATAAGATAGGACATTAAAGGATCCTCAACTGCCTCTTCCTTCTTATCCGACTCCGTAGGCAAAGCAGGATAGCATTTATCTATGGACATACGCTGTAGCCTCTCAAACACTTCCTTATCCTTATCCTCCTTATCACGCTGAAACTGCTCAGCTTTCTTCACTATGGTAGCAACATTATCTCGCTGACTACGTTTATTCTGTCTGATTTCTTTCTGTCGGGCTTCTTTGCGCCACAACCGAAAGGCATCAAACATGGCCGGCCTAGATTTATGTTCGAACAACTTTATTTCCAAATTATCTAAGATCGACGCTTCGAAGCTACCGTGAGGTGGCCAACGAAGATCGCCGTCTTTCTTTGTATATTTTATCCAATAATCGTTAAAAGCAATCGGGCCTAGCCCATGTTTGCTATATAAGTCATAAGTAGGAGTTCCAACCGGAGGTATCGGACACGAGTCCTCCAGCAGGGAATCCGCACCACAAGGTCTAAAACAACTAAACAAAGTACTGCGACCAGGCATCTTGCACACTAGCCGAGTTTCACAGACTTCAAGGGTTACGGGATTTACCAAGTCCCAGCAAGAACAAAACCCTCGGTTTTTGGCGGCTGCAGTCGTCAAACAACACAACAACAAAGTACGCTAGCAAAGTGTCACCGACAAAAACACTCACACAGCGTGAACAACAAAAACACTCGCTAAAGTGTCAACAACCAAGAACTCTGGGAGCGACCCACAAATACTTAACTCAAAGATCGATGGCGTCCTCAGGAAGGCCCGTCACTCGTCTCGCTATACCAAGGTCTACGCCAGGCGCCAAAACAGGTCTACAGTCAGGGCAGCAGTCCGTCGCAGCCGTCAGGAGGCGGGAATCTTCGCGGGAAAAGTCTTCGGGCCACTTATTTCGACAACAGGATCGATGAAGCGGGGTGCACCTTCCCTCGGAGATTTCACACGAAGTTCCTCACGATCGTCGGGCTTGGACCGGTACCACTGATGCAGCCCCACGTTGGGCGCCAACTGAAGGACTGGGTTCTTTTGGACCCAGCGGTGCCAGGGCACAACACCTGAAACCTTCGTGGGTAACCTGCTCCGGCGTACAAGTCACAGAGACACGGGACACTTCCTTCGGCGTCAAAGATTCAAGGTTTATTTGCTGCAGGGAACACAGAAGTCACAGGAAGTACATCGAGTGTAGTTCGGGGAGACTGCTTCAAATTGGTTCTGTGGATCGCTCCTTTTATACAGTTTTTACCCATAGGATAACATTGAACACAAAAGTTTACAACCCGGTTCCCACATTTAGCTCCCAGAGGGGTCGCTTTGGTCACTTTGAAACACACAAGGTCCGGAACATAAGTGCGGAAACATTTGGCGGTTCCCAACTGTAAAAACCCATCTTCCCACCATTAGCAAATTCCAATCAGCAGTAAAGTAGATCGAAATAGGAACGAAGACAGGTGCAGAGGAAGACGGAGACAGTGGGGAGATCAGAAAGGGTGTAAAAGGGGAGGTATCGAGAAACACGAGATACAGGCATCAAAGGGACGTGCCTAATGAGATGCACGGCTTGAGACAATAAGTCCGTGCGGCAAGATGAGCCTCGAGCGGCGCCATCTGCCTTACAGCAGCAACCCCCTCGTCATAAAGACACTTACAAAGAACATGTGTCTTCCGCAAATATCTTGGGAGTCCCAGGGTCGCGAAGCGGACAGCGTCCGTTCGCTGGCTACTTGAGGGCAAGAGACAAAATGGATGCCGTATCTAAGATGGAACCCGTGGGTACAGATGAAAAGCCCACATAACAAACGAACGGTTTAAGTTAGCACAGCGAAACTGCGCACACTTACTAAACTCGTCATTTGCGGTTCATAGATACCAGACTCGACCATATTCGTGCGAGTCGAAAACACCACTTACAATTGTCACGGAACCTCAGGTGGGTGGGGGGGTTTGAAACATAACAGAGATACTGCTGCGTTAAAGTGATTGAAAGTGGGCGCCCGTGTTACGGGCAGCCGTGCTGCTTAAAAAAACACAAGCAGTTTCAACTGAAGCAGCGCATGCCCGGCCTGCAGTAAGAGAAGCTCAATAAATTAAATAGTGCTTACAAACTAAATAACAGATCCTGTGTAACACCCGAAGTAATGGGGCCAGTCGCCATGGGAGGGTACAAATGAAGACAACGTCGTACTAAGGAGGGACTTACAAGCCTATTAACGAATCCGAAGGCAACATTTACAAAAGACAATGAAAAATACGGGCGGAGAGTGGGCGCTGGCTTCTCTTCTATACTCTACTACAGCTGTCTTGCAGAGCAAGCCATATATGTGTGCTGCCGCTAGGCCTGACCAAAATAAAATGTTGGCGTCCACATTCAGAAAGGGGACGGGGTGCCTTGCAAAATGCTGCGTACATATGGCCCTTTCTTTTTACACGGTTTTAGTGAGAATTGTGCTATAAGTCGCACAATTCTGCTCCAGTCATCAAACTCTGTTAGGGAGGGCCAGGCTTCATCACTTCAGCCACTTGCTCTCAACTGAGGAAGGTCTATATGCAAACAGAAGTATATCTATCCTGACAATTTTACACATTTGTTTTCTCTTCCCAGCTCTTGGCTGTTCCATAATAGCAAAACATGGTAGTTTTTTTCCTAAGAAAGTCGACAATCTTACACAAGCTCCTGGCAGGGTAATCCTCCCTCTTCTCTTTTCTGCCTCCACAGGCCCTCTCACAATCTGAGAGCACCCATGAGAGAGTTGTCATGCTGCTACCTAGTACCACTAGGTAGAACCACTAGTACCACTAGATTGAAGGCTCGAATACCCTCCAGAGGGTCGCCTACAATCAAGCAGCCATTTTTCAGCTTGTGCCGTTTTCCTCCTGCCTAGGGCACAAGAGCCATGAAAACAAAGAAGGGACTCCCACGAACCTTCGTGAGCAAATGCGGCAGCCATCTTGGAACGGTTTTGGTCAGTCACCAGTCCTGGACTTCTCTTTTATTCTTGTCAGCTGGCTAACCTCTGATGGCCAATAGTACCAACTTTTTGGTCCTGATCTGCTTGCCCTCTACCCTCCTGGGTCTCTGCTTAATATTATTATTACATTTATAAAGCTTGAATTTAGCCCAAGGGCATCAGGGCTCTTTGGGGAACTAATACACATCAGAATGAAAGATGTTCATATCAAAGTTTGAGTAAAAAGCCGGGTTTTCAAGGCATGGCGAAATAGAGAATGAGACACAAGACCAGATAACCTAAAAGGAAGAGAGTTCCACAGCCTAGTCCATCACCAGCCTTGCTGCTGCATTCTGGACTAGCTGAAGACGACGCACCAGACCCTTATTTATGCACGAATAGAGGGCAGTGCAGTAATCTAGTCTGGGCATTACCAGGGCAATTACTGCCTGTTTTCATGAACCAAAAGAAAGAAAATGGGAAATTTTTCTAAGCTGAACTTGTAAGGCTCCCACGAGCCTCCCCACTGGATTTGTTATTACGGCGGCCATCTGCCTGCCCAGAGAGCTGCCTTCACCCAGAGTTTTGATCCAGGACAGGGTAAATATCTGTGCCTATCACTGTGATCTATTAGGTGACACTCATTTCCACACTGAATTCCATACTCGAAGGGCGTAATTCCTAGTGGCAGGGTTGGCCCCGTTAATGGCCCCTTGCCCACTCCGCCACTGGAGTCAAGCTAGCCTTCTATCCCACCAGAATGATGCATTATAGGGCAGTTGGACCAGAGTCCTTGGCCCTGCGTTTCTAATCTCCTCCTGACTACAATCTTATTGGATTATTCTCACTCGGTTCCTGGAATATGTAGTCTCCTCTTATTATACTTCTTTGCGCTATCGCTACCCTAGTGGCCCCTTTCTCTACCCCGCCACCCCCCTCTCCCTATCACGGCTTCCATTCAAATTAAGTCTGGAATTAACTACTTCAAAGTCATTTATCCCCCTAATCTGTCCAAAGCAGTAGCAAAACGGTTCAAGCATAACACCATTGAACAATTCCCTCTTTGTTGACCAATTCCATAATGGGCATCTAGGGAAGCTCAAAAATTACTTCATTAGGTCTCGGCTGGAGATAGCAGCACGCATGCGCTGCTCTCTACATCCAAGAGCTTCTTGGAATCAATACAGATTCCGAAGCTCTCAGAGGCGGAGTTGAAGCCCTGTCCATCTTTTTAATTGGCTAGCGTCAGCTTTCATGCAAAACGCTGGCTTTTGATTGTAAAGGAGGCTTTTAGTCCCTCCTTGTTGCCTTGTCTCCTTTTGGCCACGCCCGCCGGGATTTGAGTATTAACGGCGGCTTGACACTCTCCCCTTCGTTACTCCCTAAGAACTTTTTTCTTTGCATTCGACTTTGGCAAAGTCAGCCGCGTGTTTACTTCCGCATCGCGCTTGCACTTAAAGTGAAAGCGCGATGCGAAAATAAACATGCGGCTGTTTTTGCGGTACCGTGCTTGTTCTGCTTTCTGCCTGTTTTCTCGAGCATCATTGATGGCCTGATCGACTAGGTTGTTTTCGGTTTCCTTGAGTTGACCACCTTACTCTTCCTCTGTCATACCCCAGAGCTCCATGAACCCCCTAGATTGGTGTCCATTGTGGTCTGAGCCTCTGGTGGCCTCGAGCTATATGTATGTTCTTTAGTGTAGCTCACAGCTTCCTTTCTTCTTACTCTGTTGTTTTTAAAGCCCTCCTTTGCTCCCTCTCTTCGTTGTACTGTTGACCCCAACATGGCTCTGTAGTTCTTCTCCACTGTGCTTTGTGGCTGAACTCGTTCTGCACCTCTTCTTTTGTGTGTGAAATGGCTCCCTTTACTCTGTCCCTGTTCTTCATGTGAACTTCATGGCTGCCCTTGTCCTCCGTCTGCTCACCTCTGTCCCGATGGCTCATCTTGTTCTTCCGCCATCTTCTTCTGTGCCCTGTGGTCCCCTCTGCTCTCTCGCTCTCTCTCGCTCATCTGATCTCAGCCCCACCTGGCTGTACCCTACCCCCCTCCCATCAACTGTTAATGGACTGCCGAGTGGGGTCTTTGCGCCAAAGCCCACATCTGTTGCAGACATGGCGCTCAGATTAAAAGCACGAAGAAACTGAGCACCATTGTGTGGAACTAGAGCCCGCAGCCTGGAAACACACGAGTGAGGGGCCGGGAAAGGATGACAGGTGACAAATGTACCGCAGCGAGATATGGAAGGAGGGTGGCTGCGGACTGTGAGCTGTAAATGGGTGCTTTAGTTGGAGGGAGGGGTCTACAGAGTTAGATGGACAATGAAGGGGGTAGGCCATGGAGGGACGTGTGAACTGAGAGATCTCAGAGGGAGTAGGATGTAAGGAGTGGCCTCGAGGTAGCTGGGCCATGAGGGCGGTGGGATTTGGTGAAACGTGGGATATGGATGGAAATATGTCCCTGAGGGAGTTTTTTCTGAGCCTTTTGTGACTGACCTGTGAGGCGACCTGCGAGGTGGAGAGTGCAGACTGAGGTGAGAGGAGGAAGGCTGCCTGCCGCCATGAGCAACGACCGTTACACCGCCTACACCCGGGCTTTGGACTACAGCCCCCAGGGTGCATCACTGCCCACACACCTGCTGTGAGTCAGGGGGAGGCGCTGACATCGTGCCTAAAAGCGCTGCCTCTGCCCCTGTGCTGCGGGAGTTTTTTCTGAGCCTTTTGTGACTGACCTGCGAGGCGACCCACGAGGCGGAGAGTGCAGGCTGCGGTGAGAGGAGGAGGGCTGCCTGCCGCCCGAGCAACGACCGTTACACCGCGTACACCCGGGCTTTGGACTACAGTCCCCAGGGTGCACCACTGCCCACACACCTGCTGCGAGTCAGGGGGAGGCGCTGACATCATGCCTAAAAGCCACTCCCCTTTCTCCGCGGCGCGGGACGCGGCGCTGGACGAAGCCGGGACTAACCCCGGGACCAAGGGCGGGGCTGTCTGTGCCTGTCCGTGACTGGGAGAGACTGGTCTGGGCTATCTCATACAGATCATGGTATATTATATGATATTGTTATAAGTTGTTGAAGTATTTCTAGGAGCGCATTATGAACGGATATAGGGCTGGGCTGGGGTTGGTTGGTCCACTCATTGTTAAACAACCAAAGGTATATTAATCTTCTCTTGTAAAACTTGGGTTCTTTTTTAATATACCTTTGTGGAACCTTATCTCACACCTGTAAGAATGGGCAAATCCAACACCATAAGCTCACGTCCTCAGACACGGCAAAAAACTTTCTCAACAGGCTTATCCACTAATCCAACTGCCATCAATAAAATGTTGCAAAAAGCTGTGACAAGTGCCATACAGAGCACAGAACGACGCCTTTCAATTACTCCATTAATCTTCAACGCCCGTTAACACAAGGGCTCCCAGTTTTATCCCCCCCCAATTCTCCGGGCACTATCACTGACCTATTTACTAGCGAGTTACCGTGTGAACAACCCCAAATAAATGACTCCTCAACACCCACACCTCCCAGTACTAACGCTCCTAAGGTTAACATCAGGAGCTATAAGCGCCACACTAGATTTAAGAAAGGCAAGCACGTCAATAAAACAACAGCAGTTGTTAACAAAGAACCAGAGGGTTCTCAGGTGGGCACGGTGCCCACAAATCTTGTATTTGCACGCCCTGTTTGGGCAACCCACCTTTTAATTGTTCTGCAAACACATCTCGAACAACTCATCAAGACGCAGTTTAAAACTGTGATGAGTCGGATCGATAAGGTTGGTACACTGTTGAACACAAGGGTTGTGGGAGGTACCCATTCTACTGCTCCAAATGGGATTAATGTTGCTGATACTGCCACCCACGATAATCATCATTTCCCACCAGGTCCTGTTCTTTCCAACAATCCATATGTTGAATGGCCAGCCAATGTGCCATCTCATGTGACTCCGTGTACCTCAGCTCCCAGCTCAACCCAAGCATGCTTTAACAATATAAATGAGGCCATCCCCTCGAACCCACAAATTAACTTCCAAGGTAACAACTTGAATCACCCTGCTCAGTTATTAGTTCCACCTGGCAGTAAACACAATTCGAACTCCATTAAATATCACCATCACTTACCCTGTCTGGACTTGCCCCCAACAGCATCTCCATATGTTGTCGTACTAGCAGGGGTACCATCGCTAACGTCCGAGCGAAGCAAATCTTTTGCAGAGCTCAAAACAAGACCATTCACTGGTTGAATAGGAATAGACCACTTAAAGGACCAGCCCAGGGAGAAATTGTGTTTGTCCGTAGAGTCAGATGGCTGGGGTCGAAATGCAAGGATATTGACGGGGACTGTGTGGTCATTAACTTTAGGGACCGAGGGGTGGTCAATCATATACTCGACTGGGGAAGTAATAATCCATCTGGCACTATCTACCCACTCCCCCTGGGCTATTTCTATCCACCAGATCCGACGACCAGAAGCAATCGCCAAATTCAACCTCTGCACGGAGTACAGGGTAGAGCAATTACCATCCCCTTAGAGAACAGATTCAGCCCCTTAAATTATGTAGATTGACCATTATTAATGCCTACAAAATGGACGGAAAAATCTTGTCCTACCGAAGGTAATCCCCCGGAGGTGCGGTGGACAACTGGGGAGACTATCTCCATTACAAATAATAGACTTACAGGGTGGAAGGCATTGAGTCCACATAGTGTCGTTCAACGACCCCTTAGTCCTAATGTTTCCTCTGACAAAGATCACATTAGTCCCCACATGGTTAGGCGTTCACCTTTAGTCACCGGTATTCCCCCAGAGGAGGACCATAAGACTATGCTTATTTCTTGGAACTTAGCCAGAATGACCTCTAAATTAGACCACCCGGAGTGGAGGGCGCTTATAGACCAGTACGATCTTTGCCTATTTCAACAAACCTGGGCCTTGACAGCCCCCGCAGACCGGGTTTTGCTACCCATTATATTCTTGCTTGCCAGGGGACCAGGGGGCAACCATACGGGGGATTCTGCACTTGGGTGGGAACCCATCTGGGTTGTTCAGCAAAAGTGATAGACACTCACTCCCCTGATATCCTTTGCATCCTGCTTTCTTTTACAGATGGCTTAAAGGTAGCAGTAGTCAATGTCTATTCACGTCCCACTTCCTCATCCCAGGCCTCCCCCGTTTTAAATATGCTGGATCGACTCCTTTCCACACTTCCTGCCTCAACTCATACAATACTAGGTGGGGATTTCAACAGCCACTATGAACCCTTAGATGGTATCCCTACTGTCACCCAGGAAGAGGATTCTGTATGGTCCATCCCTGAATGCACTATGTACCCAACTAGGGGTTGGACTCCTTTAGTCCTCCAGCTAATTAAGCTTGCAATCTCCCACTTACTTAGAGCCTGTAATGGAAGATTTCCTTCAGATACACCCTGCAAACTGACTTTTAATAGACCAGGCAGAGGCACGATAGATTACATAATGGTTAACATTGAATTTTGGACCCATGTCAAGGGCTTCAACGTAATCAATAGACACGGTAGTGATCATAACCTTTTGTCACTAGAACTAAAGCTTCCGATGGGTCATAGCCAATTGCCCCCCTCTGAGAAATCCTCCTACCGTCCGAATTTAATTGCTACTGCTGGCGGTAGACAAATCAGATGGGGTAAGCATGTCCAATTAGTTGATAAGGTCGCTGCTCTTTACCAACATGCTGTCCTTTTTTTACAGAATGCTTTTAGTCTCCCTGTGGAAAAACTTGACCTATCACACCAACTTGCTTTCCAGATTATCCATCAAGACCTCTCTAATAAACTAGCAACCTTTTTTTACACAACCACCAATCCTAAGGCTCGCCCCACGCACTCCAACTTATGGTTTAATAATTCCTGTAGATACACGAAATGCGCCCTTTTAAAGGAGGTCAAAAGTGGTTCTAATGTAAGCATTAGATCAGCAAGATATATTTACAAGAACACAATTGCTCAGGCCAAGCAAGTTTGGGAGGAGGACAGATGGTCGACTATTAAAATAAAACTTGACAGCTGTGATTATAGGGGCTTTTGGAATTTAGTTAAAACTGGCATGGTAGAGGGATGTGCTGCGATTGTGCCCAATTTAAGTGAAGAGGTTTGGAACACGCACTTTAAAAAACTGTACTCCCAAACCAATAGGCCACTATCCACAGACCTTTCTTCCACACCTGAGGGGACACTCGTCTCCACCGCCTCCAGTAGTTCTAATTTGATAGCCCTTCCCTGTACCATGAAAGAAGTAGTTGCGGTCTTGAAGAGTCTATCCTTAGGGAAAGCCCCTGGTTTGGACAGAATCTCGGGAGACTTGTTCTGTAGTGAACAGAAGATATGGGCTCCCTACATTTGGGTGCTGTTCAATGCCATTCCTCAGGGAATGGAGGTACCGCACACGTGGTTAGGGTCAGAAATTATACCCTTATATAAAAAGGGCTCCCCTCTTGACCCGGCGAACTATCGTCCGATTAGTTTGATAGACGTCATACAGAAACTGTTCGCCTGCTTCTTATTATCGAGGTTGCAGGCTTGGATGGACGAGTATCGGATCTTCACTCCCCTACAGGCTGGTTTCCGCTCTAAGGTCTCTACCATTGACCAACTATTTAGACTTCAACTAATTTATTGGAAAGCTGTGGTTATGGGGGGGGGAGTTTGTATTTGATATTCGTAGACTTAAGATCTGCATTCGATTTGGTCCAAAGAGATAAGCTGTGGGCCATATTGAAAGATTTGGGTATTCCTTTATATCTCTGCCATTTGTTCCAACGTTTGCACCAAGGTACATTTGCAAAGGTGCGGTATGAGAAAAAGGGGGAACTTTCTGCCCCATTCCCTGTGGAAAGGGGGGTTAGGCAAGGGTGCGTGCTGGCCCCACCCTCTTTTCTCTTTTTCTTAAAGGCTTGATTGCTGACCTTCTGGGCAAGAAAGATTTAGACTCTCCTCGATTGGCAGATCGCAAGATACCAGCTCTTATGTTCGCTGATGATAGGCTCCTCTTGTCAAAATCATCAATGGGCATCCAGCGAACATTGGAAGCGTTCTGTCAATTTTGTAAAAATAGAAATTTGGAGATTAATCTCTCCAAAAATCAAATATATGGTCTTTCATGCCAGTACAGTAAATTGCCCTCACCCCCATATGGATGGTATGGGCATGGTCCCTATCTCGGATATAATAGCCAACCGCCCCATTCTCTTTTGGAGACGTCTTTGGAGTTCGCCCGAGCTCTCCAGTTACAGAGAGGAATTAAAGGATCTGTTATCTATCCTGGGGGTGGGGAAAATTCCTTGGCTTACACAAGTTAGACATCTTTGCTACGCAATAGGGAGGGCAGACATCTGGCTCCTACCAGAACAGACTTGTCCCCTTATCTCTAAAAAATCTCTTGCATCTGTCCTCCAGGATTATCGCTTGGCTAGCTTATTACGAAATAGCACTCTAGGCGTACTGAGTTCTAGATTCTTGGAGGTTTAGTTCAATTTTCATTTTGAGCAGTTCTTGGACTATATACAGCCCCTTCTAGCAAAAAAATGATATCTGCAATTCAGATATGGAATACTTCCAGTAAGGGCTTACACTAACAAGTGGATAGGTGCACTTACCACTGCCCAGGGTTGTCCAGGGTGCGCTGCCAGTGTAGAGTCCGATTTGCATGTCCTTTTATTCTGCCTTTTATATAAAAAGGCCGGAGCTACATGGATTGTTCAACTATGTAAGAATCTGCGTCTTAGGAACTATTTGGAGGTGTACAGAATCCTAAAATATGATCCATCTTTTTTTATGGTATTCGTCACCTCCAGGTGCCTATTTTCTATGTGGTGTACTAGAAGTGCAAAATGTAATTAGGGAGACGTGTGGTTGTGGTCTCTCCTTTACATACTTGAATTGTGGGATGACTATTGGTCCTAATTAGAAGGCCAGAGTCTTAGCCTAGCAACATTGTATCTACTTGATTATTCAATTGTAGTGCCTTTCTCCTTTTTTTTAACTGATTTTATACTAACTTATTTGATTGTTTTAACTTCATATTTTAAGTATTGTAGACTCAATTGTGATACCATATTTATGCTAATGCTGTTTTATAACTATGTAGGTCATGGATCATCTTGAATGTCGCTTTTTATCTAATCTGTTGTAATGCTTTTATGGCCGTACGGCCGATAATAAAGCTTATTTGACTGACTGACTGATATTGGTCACTGCTTGGGTGGGGTGCATCATGGAGACAGATGGCCAAAGAGGTGGTGCATGATAGAGATTTACGTAAGTTGCTCATTTCTTAGCGGCCATTTCCCGAAACTTTGTGAGCTTTGCTTGCCTTCTCGAAATAAACGAAAGTCATGCTCCTGTCGGAGACGGATAACGAGGTAGTGGTTCAGGCTGCCACACATGAGGACTGTGCACATTAGAGGAATGCAGAGATGCCTGTAGCGCTTCTGCGGCATTCGAGGCGCCGCACGTCACTTCCTGCTTCCCTTGGTGCTGCCAAGCAATAGAAGCTTTAGTATCTATTGTGTTGCATTCCAACGGGTAATTACACAGACTCTTGTCCTCCTGACCTCTTCTACGCCTTGACAAAAGATTGAATCCGAGACAACATCACTCATAATTTAAATAGCTTGGACTTTCTTTGAATGAGTAGCAATCCTAACATGCTTAGCGTGATGACACAATAAATAGCAACGGAGGCATTTTAGGTGGCTGCAATTAGAGGCAAATGAGTGAGAGAGTGTCACGCTTACCCCTGAAATAAAACACTGGAGTCGGAGCTGTACTAGGCTGCTGCTTCTTTATTGCCTGCCAGTACTTAACTGGCTCACAAACTAGATCTGTTTCCTGTTCCGATTTCCTGTGTGGTTGCCTGACCTGTCTGGATACAGGGTCAGGCACTACGACACTACATCTCCCCCTTTTGTACAGAGTCTTTCATACTTTACATTTCTTCAACCAGGCGTCGGGGTCTTCTTATCTGTCGCTTGGGACGGCTCTCTCTTTCTGTCGCTCGCCTGCGATGATGATCGCTGTTATCAACAGTTCGTGGAGGACTGTGGTTGTCCTGATCAGTGTTGTCACTCTGACTTAGTGACTCACTGGATGCTTGACTCGATGAAGCTCGCTGGTGATTGTGTGAGCTGCATCTTTTGAAATACGATACATTTCTTGTTATTTGCTTGTTGTCAGCTTTTGCAGTGATCATTGTCCCTTTCTTTCTGATGACTTGTAGGGGAATGTCAAGATATCGACTGTCCGCTTTTGCTCGTCGGTCTCTTCGGACTATCACCCAGTCCCCTTCTTGTATCTTGGAGTCCTTGGCGTGTCTGCGCCGATCGGCATATGTTTTCATTTTGAGTTTCTTCTCACGATCTATGTTGACCAGTGTGTCATGGTCAACAGTGATGGTTCGCGGTTGTGAGGCAGTGTTTGTCATGGGCAAACGGGTGCGGGGTGCTCTTCCTAGCATGAGGGTAGCCGGGCACTGATTTGTGGTGTTGTGTGGCGTGGTTCGGTAGGCCCTTAGCACTTCATTCAGAGTCTGCTGGATGTCTCGGTGCATTAGCTCAGCTTGTTGGATCGCCTTTTTTAGAGTCCCCATAAATCGCTCCACCATGCCGTTGGCTTGGGGCCATAGGGGAGTGATCTTTTGATGCTTGAAATTAAGATGTGTCGCGAAGTCTGTGAAGTCTTGGCTATTGAACGGGGGTCCATTGTCAGACTTGACTCGGAGGGGAATGCCCCATGCAGCGAAGATCTCATCCAGAATTGGAATGAGTGCCGTGGCTCTGGTCGATGATATCAAGTGTGCGAACGGGAATCGCGAGTACTCATCCATCACGACTACAATATGTTGTCCTGATTGTAGCGGTCCGAAGAAGTCAACTGCGACTTGCTGCCACACTCCATCTGGTAGCTCAGACATGTGGAGAGGAGCTGGTGGTTCGTCTTTGCTGACAAGTTGGCAGGTCATACAGTCTCTTAGTGTTGTCTCCACCATCTGGTCCAGTGTGGGGAACCACACACGTTCCCTCAGTGCTTTCTTGGTGGCGTTTATCCCTCTGTGGCCTTCGTGTGCCAGGTTGATGACTCCTTGGCGTAGCTTGTGTGGGATCACGATCCTCCCCCCTCGCAAAAGAAGACCAGAATCACTGATGGAGAGTTCGTCCTGAACCCGCTGGAACGGAGTTAGGTCGTGACGGAGTTGATCCGGCTCTTGCGGCATGCTTTTCAGGTGGCGCCAAGAATTTGAGCGGACGCGGGCCATGACGGCCTGCAACAGGGGGTCACCTGCGGAAGCGTCTTGTATGGCTTCAAGAGGAACAGTGGGAGGGCATGCTGCGTCGATGACAAAATGGATGTAGTCATCAGCCAAGGAGTGAACTGGAGGCATGGTGTCCAGCGGATGACGAGACATGTAATCAGCCGGGTTTTCAGCTTTGCCCGGCTTGTGGATGATAGAATAGATGTAGTCTTGAAGACGCAGTCCCCAGCGTTCGATGCGAGGTGGCATCTTGGCATTAGGATTGCCGAAGATCGTGATGAGGGCCTGGTGGTCCGTGATGATCGTGAAGTGTTTGCCATAGACAAATAAGTGGAAATGTTCGCACGCCCACACTACAGCCAAGCTTTCCTTCTCCGGCTGGGAGTATGCTTTTTCAGTGTCGGTGAGGCTGCGACTCGCATAGGCGATGATGTGGCGCTGGTCTGAGTTGTCACGATATTGTGCAAGAATGGCACCCAGGCCCACCGGGCTGGCATCGACAGTGATCTCGGTCTTTTTGCTCGTGTCGAAGTAGGCAAGATTAATGGCAGAGCCGACTGCCCGCTTGATTGTGGTGAACGCTTGATCACACGCGTCTGTCCAGTCAAAGGGCTGACCCTGGCGTGTAAGTTCTCGTAATGGGTAGCTGATAGTGGCATAATCGCAGATGTAACGCGCACAGTAGCTCGCCATACCAAGAAAGGAGCGAAGGTCGCTGACATCATGTGGTGTTGGCGTGTCAACGAGTGCAGCCACCTTGTCCGGGTCTGGCTTCATCCCTTCTCTGGAGAATATGTGTCCGTAGAATTTCAGTGTGTCTTTGTGAAACTCACATTTTGCAGCGTTGAGTGTGAGGTTGGCGTTCAACAGGGCGTGGCATACTCTGTCCAGGGCTGTGTTGTGTTCCGTTTGATCTTTCCCGAACACCAACAGGTCGTCACTGTAGTTGAAGGCGTTTGGTATGCCTTGTATGACCCTCCGGATGGCTTCTTGAAAGATTTCGGCAGCTGATGAGATGCCGAAATTTAGGCGCTTGTATCGGAAGAGACCTTGATGGGTGGTGAATGTCGTAATGTATCGAGATTGATCGTGGAGCTCCAGCTGATGATAGCCTTTATTGAGGTCGAGTTTCGAAAAGACAGTGGCGCCATTCAGTTTGGTGATCATGTCGCTTATGTGCGGCCCAGGATGGCGTTCTCGCTCGATGGCGGTATTGGGAGCACGCATGTCGACACATAGTCTGACTTTGTTGTCTTGTCCCTTTTTGGGGACTACTACAACGGGGGACACCCATGGGGTGGGTCCCGAGGTGCGCTCGATGATGTCCGATTGTAGGAGATCTTGCAGCTCATCGTCGACGGCTTGTTGTAGATGAAAGGGTACTTTTCGGTGATGTTGAGCGATGGGTGTCACACGTTCATCGATGTGTAATTTCACTTTGAAATGGTTTAGCTTTCCGAGTCCTTTAAAGAGTTTCGGGAATTTCGCCACGATGTCTGGGGCATCTTCCGTCATATAGAGGAGTTCCACCAGTCTCAATCTTTCTGCCGTAGGCAAGCTGAGTAGACAGTCAGCTATGTCTGGTCCTTCTACAACGTGGATGTAGGCTTGAATTTTCCTGTTTTTGAATGTCAGAGTCGTAAAGAAGCGACCTAGGCACTTTAGGGGTTTCCGGGCCATCCATGTGAAGATGCGGACTGCCGCTGGCTCCAGTTTGGGTCTCTGCTTCATGCTGTGGTATTCCAAAACACAGATGTAGTTAAGTGAGGCGCCTGAGTCTAAAACGAATTTCGCCGGGTGTTCTCCGATCAGGATGTCCAACTTAGGATATCTTTTCAGGCGATCAGGGTCCGAGACCATGCAAATGAATTCGTCGCTGTCTTGTGACGCCGGTGTGCGTGAAGAGGAGTCACTGGACGTGGTTCTGTGTGTCCTGTGCGAGCTCACGGGTTGATGTCGTGAGCGGTGAGAGCTCACTGATCGGCCTCTGGAGTGATATGGGCTCACTGAGTGGCAGCTGGATCTCGATGAGCTGGACGACCGGTCTTCCTGTCCTCTTATGGCACGGGCATGGTGTCTGATACCGCGGCGTGGGGGTGAAGACTTCCGTGTGGATTGCCGGGCTTGGCATGCCACTTCAAAGTGATTGTCTCTCCCGCAGCGGTGGCATCGTTGTCCAATGGCCGGGCATTGACCTGAGTGCGGATAGTCTTGACCACACCTGTAGCATGCCGGTGGGGGTTTCGTTGACTTGTCTCGTCTTGAGTCTCGTCGATACGGGGATTTTCGGGAGTAGTGCTTGGACTTGTGGGATCCATGAGAGCTCGTAGTAGACCTAGCCGTTGTGTGTGCTTGTATCCGGAGGGCGTGATCTTTCCGGTCGAGCTTGAGAGTTCCCATACGTTTGGCGTAGTTCTCTGCCTGATCATTGATTCTTGTCAGTTCCTCGATCTCTTCCAGAGAGTACGGTTTCTTCAGGAGCCTTCGACGTAGGGATTCTGATATACAGCCATCAATGATGCGGAGGCGTAACGCGTCTTCCGCCTTGAAATTGTCGAATTTGCAGTATCGTGCCATTTTTTTGATGCGGATGATGAAGTCGCTCATGCATTCATCTTTCTCTTGAGTTACTTGAAAGAACGTGTGTCGTTCGTAGTCGACGTTGCGTTTGGGAAGAAACCGTCTATCAAGGGCTCCTTTGACGTCGTCATAGGTTGCGGTTGCAGCATTTGGTAGGTCTTTGATGAATTGCGCTATTTCTTGGCCTATGAGATTCCTTAGAGCCACCAGTTTTTGTTGTGGGTCCTGCACCGACGAGCCGACCATGTAGTCCTCAAAATCTTCACTCCAGGTCTTCCAGGCGGGTCCCATGGTGTTGCCAGGAGTTAGTGTCAGTGGTTGGGGTTGCCGCATGAATGGTGCTCCTAGGGGCCTATGGGCCGTTGTGGCTGTATTGGCTTGAGGTGCGGGGTCTGCAGTGGCATTTCCCTCAGTCGTACTGCTGGTGGCAGGGAGGGACATCGTGTACTTGTAGTGGCCCTTCGTTAGTTGTGGACAATCTTGTTATTCTTCGGTATGTTTCTTGACCTGTGCCTTCCTGCTTATATTTTTTTCTTGTGTGTTTCTTTCCGAAACGTTCGTTTTTGCAGGCTTCTAGTGGCTTCTGATGTGTTCTGGTATGTTTTTAGCGCTTTCCCGCTTCTTTTTCCAGCCTTCTGGTATGTTATGGGGTTTGCCTGGTTTCAAGATGGCCGCCGTCTTTCTCTCGTGGGTTACCCTATGGCCAGCGCCTGACCTGGTAATGGCCGTCGTGTGGGACGCTGCAACTTGGGCCTGGGCTTCTCCACCTTCACCTTCGTTTATTTTTGCACGCGCGCAGCCTCTTCAGGACTCACCCCAGCTTCTCTGCTACTGCTGTCGCCGAGATTCCCCTCGGGGTTGATTTGGCCGCGTCTCCAGCGACGCGCTCGCTCAAGTATATTTCCGCCGCCACGTGGACACACGCTCGGCTCTCGCTCTTTGCTTCGGTGCCGTGAGTGCAAACGGCTGATGTTTGGCTCCTGCAGTCTCGGCGCCGATTTGAATTTTCGCGCTTCTTTTCGCGCTCTCGCACGATGACTGCGGACTCGCTGGTCGGGCCGGCTGCTTCCGGCTGGGTTGCGGGACTGTGTGGGGATACTTCGATCCCACCCTCGTCGCCAGTGTCACGCTTACCCCTGAAATAAAACACTGGAGTCGGAGCTGTACTAGGCTGCTGCTTCTTTATTGCCTGCCAGTACTTAACTGGCTCACAAACTAGATCTGTTTCCTGTTCCGATTTCCTGTGTGGTTGCCTGACCTGTCTGGATACAGGGTCAGGCACTACGACACTACAGAGAGCAAAACGCGCACAGAGTAAGTTACATTTATACAGGTTGCATATTCTCTTGTGAGAGAAGGCATATTAGGTATATGGGTGGGGCAGACCTTTCATTTCACATGTTGTCTCCTTGTCTTACACACAAGCCAAATAAGTGTGTTTGAGGCACTATTCTCTTTTTCCTTTTTCCAGACTAGGACACTCCTAGTACTCTTTCTCACGCCTCCTCTCTCCATCCTTTGCTTGGCTTTCATACTTCTCTAGCTCATTGTCTCTTCCCTGCTCTCTGCTTTTGCTTCCATCCACCCCTTCAGTGCCCTGCTTTCATCTCCCCCTCTTGTCTCAATCGCATTTCTCCTCAACCTTTTTAACTTTCTATCCTTTCTTTATCCTCCGTCTTCTCCCTAGTTTTAGCACCTTCCGTGCATCTTTCACTTCTTCCTTCATTCCACCTTCATCTTTCTGTTTGTCTAGCTCTTTTTCTTAATTCTTTTCGTTCTTCTCTTCTCTCCCTCTCACCCTTGTAATCCTTTTTAGATTTTCTCTCGCCTCTCCCTAATATCCTCACTCATTTCCTCACTCTTTCCTGCTCGCTCGCTTAATGTAATAAAAAAATTCTCCCTTTCATCTCTAAATCAGCAAGAGGAGACATGGTCCAAGCTCTCTTCATCTCACTGATGGTCTACTGTAATGCCTTTCGGGTAAGGGCACTGAGCATCTTATTTACCATCTTTAGCTATCACAGAATGCCGCTGCAAGACTGGTTTTGAGGTGAAGAAGACACAATCCCATATTGAACAAGCATTAAAAATGCAATAGGTCTCTCCTTTCATTAGTTAAAGTCATTTGCTTTGCTATACAATACCATTAGCAAATCAAATGGCTTTAACTTAATAAAAGGCAAGACCTATTGCATTTCCAATGCTTGTTTTGTTCACTCACGACATCCCTTCCTGGTCCACCAGCTTCTCCAATTCCTTCAACGTCTCCTCCTCATCTATCCTGCATGGGCAGCGGCTAAAAATGTCCCCCTCCGCTTGCTTTAATGGTTCTCTTACCATTACACTTTACAATAATGGCATTGTCATGATTTCAGCTAGAGACTCCTATCTCTCTCTCTCTTTGACCACCTCTTCCACTCCCTTTGTCCCACCCATGCGAATATGATCTCCCTTGATTCTGCTTCTAGTTCCTCTCCTTTCTACCCCCTGCCCTTCCTATACTCCTTCAGGCTGCTCTCCCGGGAGACACAGGCCTACCCTTTGTCCCCCCTTCTCTTCCTCCCTCCTCTCCCATTCTTCCCCCTTCTCAAAATGATCTTCCCCCATCTCATCTGCCTTACCTCCGGTTTCCACTCCCCCTCCCCACCCTGCATCTTCCTGCTATTCCAATGCTATCTCCTCCCCCCTAACCCCCCTAATCCTACCCACCTCCCCCCTACTTTTATTTTATTTTTATTTATAAAGTAATCCACCTTTCTTACAACCTGGTCTACCGATCAACTTTCTTTACCTTCCCCCTTCCCTCCCCCTTTCTCCTAATCCCTTTCCGCTCTTCTCCCTCCCTAGTACCCTAGATTGTTCTCTTACACCTCCCATCTCTCTTCAACTTCCCCTTCCACATCCTTTGCTTCACAACCATGTCTCCCCTCACGGTAGTTTCTTCCTCTTCCCTCCCTGTGACCTTACAGTCCCATACTACTCCTTCAATTACCATCTAGCCCAATCCCCACCACTCTGCCTGTTGCCTGTGCTGTGACCTTTCATAGCCTACAGTACCTGTCCAGCACCTTCTTCTCTCTTCTCACCATATCTCTGGTCTTCCTTTGACCCCTTCCCTCCCCTCCCTGTACAGCCCCTTCTCCTCTCTTCTCCTGTACCTTTGGCCTTCATTTGAACCCCCTCCTTCCCCCACCTCCCCCCTCTCTGCTCCTCAACTGTCTCCTCCTATTTATGATCTCTACTCTTCCCCTCTGTTGAACACCAGTAAAAATATCTCTCTTGCCACCACTGTATCACCATCTACTCCTTTCGACCACCATCTTTCCCCACCTTCTATCCTTGCACCCCAATACTCTCCATTCCCCCACCCCTCCCCCTCCTCCCTCACCTACTGCACTCCCTCCCTTATCCATCAAGCCACCCAACACTCCGTGCTCAGCCCTCCGCTCCCTTGAAAATAAACTTGATTCTCTCGTCTCTTCCATTTCCCAGCTTGTAGCATCCATCTCACTTTTAAGTGCCAAGATGTCCATCCCCCTTCCCTAACAACCTCCCGAGGAGTTCCCTGCTCCTGTGCCCCAATAAAGCCAACCACAGTCTGTCCTTTGCAGACATCGCCAACTTACTGGCTAGCTACAAGACTACCAATGTCACTCCCCCTCCACCTTCCTCTCCTAATAATTCTACTCAGTTCACTATTCAGACCATCTCTTCTGTCAGAACTAACCAGCCTTCTTCTTCCCGGGTACCCTCATTCAAGAATCATATCCCTGTCTCCCTTAACAGCCCAAACGCCCCCCTCACCAAAACAGTTGCGTCAGTGCTTCATTGTTTGCTCCACAACTGCAGATCTACAATCAAAAACAAACTGGAAATTTCTGACACTATCACGCAACACAATCTTGACATGTTCGTCCTCAATGAGTCCTGGTTTAACAACTCTTCTCATACTTTGTTTAATCGTCTGGTACCCACTGACTACCCTGTCCTCAGTATGACAAAACAGACAAAATTGGGGGTGGGGTCGCTATCTTCTTCAGAAACTCCCTTCAAATTAAAGACTTTCCTACCACCGTCTTCCATACATTCGAATGCCTATCCCTAGAACTTCAAGTACATCACGGCTCACACTTCAGATTCCATGCCATCTAACATCGGCCCGGTAACTGCTCTTCCTTTTTGGAGGAACTCATCGACTTCATCAGTGACCATTATTCTCAAAGTGACAGACAGAGCTTCCTGGGCGACTTCAATCTCCACTGGGGCTCATTGGAAGACTCGGCTGCCAACAAGCTTGCCACCTTTCTCTCAGCCAATGATCTCTTCCAACATTGCTCGGGAATTACACACTCCAAGGGCTCAATTCTGGACCTTGTTATATCCAAAGCAGACCTGCTTACTATTACTCCCCCCCCCCATCCATGTAGACTGGTCAGACCACTTCCTCATTCCCTTCCGTTTTCACCTATTGCACATTATAACTCTCGGCCAACCTAAAAGGGCTTC
Source organism: Lissotriton vulgaris (assembly GCF_964263255.1). Classification (NCBI taxonomy): domain Eukaryota; kingdom Metazoa; phylum Chordata; class Amphibia; order Caudata; family Salamandridae; genus Lissotriton; species Lissotriton vulgaris. The sequence goes on along the minus strand of NC_141700.1, from coordinate 676,089,927 downwards.
TACCTGGTTCTGCAACACTAAAAACATTTATCGTGACACTGTGTTATGCTGCTATGCATTCACTTCCTAGACTAGACCCTAACGTGGATGTCAACGATCTCACCTCCCATTGCCTCTCAGTCCTTGCAGTTGAAATTGATAATGTTGTTCCACTTCAAAGTAATAGGAAAATACCCACCCCTTCAGCACCTTGGTTGAATAAAGCTCTCTATGATGAAAGGAAGAACCTTAGAATCTTGTAGAAACATTGGAGACAATCTCCATCCACCTCCAATCTCTCTTTTACATTCAGCAAGATCCAAATACCACAATCTCATCTTCCATGATAAAGCATCACATTTCAGATCCCTCCTTGTTTCAGCCAAAAACAGACCCCAAAAACGTCTTGCCCTCATCACAAACCCAAACTGCTCTCCCCTAACCATCATGCCTGAGGATTCTACAAAGAAAGCAGCAGAATTTGCTGTATTCTTTGATGAAAATGTCAAATCACTGGTGAATCAGGTCACCCACCCCCAGTGAGGAGCGAAAATCCTTAGTCACTTAGCAGAAATTTTCCGTCATCTCGAAAGATGACCTCAAATGCATCCTCTAAATTAAACCCTCCAACCATTTCTCTGACCCCATCCCTAGTGACATCGGCATTGGTTTCTACACCCGTACTCTCTCTTACTGGACCAGACTAGTTAATCTCTTCCTCAGTCAAGGTTCTGAAGTACCGGGTTTTTAAGAACTCAGCGGTGCCAGGGAACACACCCAAAGACTTCGAGTCCTTCCTGTTTCAGACTACAGAAACACAGAGTCTTCTTGGCGAAGTCAAAGATCGTATTTATTGGCTGAAGCCAGTAACAGGTATCCTAGAAGTACAACACAGTGTATATTCTCAGGAGACTGCTCAATCTTACAAAGCCAGCCTTCTCTTTTTATACAAAATAATATGCTTCAGGCAAACATTTCTTATTTTACAGTTGACCATTCACATATTTTCACTACAAAGAAAAAGCAGAGTCATGATGACAAGCCCATATTTCAGTTTGTCCAGCCCACAATCAATTACCCGGCAAGGCCCAGTATTTTCATCAGATATCGACGGACCCCCAATAAAAACGGGCACCTCCTCCTCGTAAAGCAAGTCATAAAGAGAAAAACAGGGACAGGTGTGTGTAAGATTAGGCATGGTTTGTGTGCGATGAAAGGTTTATGATATATTGTGCCTTGATACTAATCTTATTCGGCCACTGGGAAAGGAACTGGCCGAACAGGTTTGGCTTCAGGCAGTGGAGTCAGCTTGCCCAGGTCACAGAGGAGTTTAGCAAAGGTATACGTGTCCTTCAGACTCGTTTTTGGCTATAGTCATTTGGCTATGTGAGGGCAATCACAAAATGGCTGCCGTTCACAAAATGGAACCCGAGGGTTCAGGGCGGAAACTCTGATTTCAAGGTGATTTCGTTACCCGAACATGACGAAAATGCTCATGCATAGTATTTAAATCATTATCGGTCTGCTGACACCAAAATCGTCATTATACGACGATGTTTATAACACGGGTCCAGAATTTTCAGTACCACGGACCCTCCTTTTGCCCTTACATAGGCAAACAACCTATACTCATGCTAATCTGAGTCCAGGTCTATATTCATAAAGTCATTGAGATGTTGCTGTAGTATCATCCTATTACTTAGCTCGTTTCTTGATACAGGTTTCCTTACACACGATGCAGCACAGAGGCCACATATTGCAGGAGCACACTGTACACACAGACAGAACAGGAAAAGAATGGCTAAGATCATCCCAATGACTATCAGAATCTTCCATCCCCAGGCGGATATCAGTTCCCAGAACCACCCCATCAATGACCAATCTCCTTTATCCACGTGAATAGATTCAGAGATCTTATGCAGTTTGGAAATGGCCTGGTAGACTGTCGGAGCGTTATCTGGGATGAACACACAGCAACTTGATTGGATCACTTTACATACCCCACCTCGGTCTGCAAGTATGACGTCTAATGCGACCCTGTTCTGAAGAGTCATAAGGCGATCCGACTGGAGCTCAGCAGTCAAATTACTAAGGGCACTGGCGGTTTCAACTACAGTGGATTCAACCACCCTTGTCAATTGCCTTATGTTCCTGCTGTTAACCATAGGCCCCCAAAACGGCAGAAAACCTTTTACGAAATCTCCAAATTCTTGTCCTGCAGTGTCTTCTTTACTGATGACACCTCTAACTATCCTTGTCCTATGGTAATCTGCCGTGGCCGTGTAGGTGGGAGGCAACAGGAACTAAACAAAACATGTGCCCGAGAAGTCAGGGGACAACCATGTATAGGCTCTATCATGCCAGATGAAATAGGTACCCTTAGCTGCTAGGAACGAAGGGGAAGTCCGAGATGCAAAAACATATGTTTCAGTGCAGACACTTTTCCCTAACTGAGCTCTTGGATTTTTGCCATTACCTTGCAGACATAGGTGACCCTGATGGAGTACAATCCAAATCGGGGAGGATCTCTTTGCTTGCTGGTTCTCACTCAGAGTAACTCCATATCCTGTTATGTTCCATCTAGCGTAAGCTTGTAACTCATCTCTGGGAATCGTTCTATACGAGTCAATGTTTCTGCTCATATTTGTGATTCCCACTACCAATGCCTTGTTGCTCGAGTTTCTTCTCGTGGAACGTGGGGGATATGGTCGATGGCATATATGAACATCGTCTGAAACGCCCACAAAGAACCATTTCAGCTAAATGGTAAGACCAAGTATGGGATGCCCTTATCTGTCGTATGTGGCATAAGACCACACACCCAACAATTAGTTGTGTTCACTACTAATTGGTGTTGGTGTAAAAGCTGAATGAAGGAGTTATTGATAAACTCTAATCTTCTAGTGGACTCATGTTCAGGCAGAGGATGAAAATAATGCGAGGAAACAGTAGAGGGAGGTATGGGCTGTGTAGTGGGTGCAAATGTCACTTGAAAAGAGAATAAAACATATCCTATTTAAAACGTCATTACACTAAGCAACATGAAAATACATAATATCAAAAATCGTTTCCTTGTCATCAATATACACATTCTGGCGTTAAAATCCATCTGTTTGGCAGGTCTCTCCATCTTGAAAAACTCCATCCTCTATAATTGCTGCTCGCGGCGGTATGGTGTTCTATGCTAAGGAATGCTTCTGTCAGTCCAGGGCAACTCCCTTAGACCAACCAGAACTGTCGACCTAACGTCTTCAGCTGCACTCCAAAGACTTCGGTAACCGCGACCCTAGCAGCTGAACCCGGATGGCGGTTCGAAAAACAAAAATAAGCAAGTTTCTCAGATGAGAGAGCTGCACTTTCAAAAATAGCAAAGAAAAGATTTTTTTATTTGTCCATAGTTCTCGGCCTCAGATTATACCGGCTTTTTCCAGGTATTGTCTGGTTCTGAAACAAGAGTTCAGGTTCGGTAGTGTTCAATCGAATTGACGGTGGCACAGCTTCTTGCAAAAGATTGTCACTTTCTTGTTCAGAAATTGTTCCTTTTACACGTGCATCGCTAAAGGGCAGAAAACTAGGCACAGTCTCAGTCTCAGAGTCAGCGATACCCTTCTGGACCCACCGGTCGTACGGCAGAGGCAAAGGGACCCTCTTGCAGTGTACGCCGTGGATCCAGTTCTTTTTCCCTTCCACTCGAACAGCTGATCTTGTCGAGAGAAGGACGAGGTGGGGGCCGGTCCAGCGGGGCTGTTCATTCTTTGTACGCTGGAAGTTTTTGACCAGCACCCATGATCCAGGATCGATAGGATGTCCTGGAGCTTCAGAGACCTGAGGCAGAGTATCGTGAACCTGTTGGTGTAAAACACGCAATTTAGCCGTCAATTCATACAAATAATCAAGCAGTACAGGGTGTTCGATTTCACTGAATTTTGTGGGCCTCGGCACTCCCCATATGTAGGCCGGACGGCCGAACACAATTTCATAGGGACTAAGTCCCACTCGCGAATACACAGTCATTCTCGTTGATAGGAGTGCTAAGGGCAGAGCGTCAGGCCATCTAAGACCAGAGCTCGCTTGAATCTTGGCCAGTTTAAGTTTTAGCGTGCCATTATAGCACTCTACTAGTCCAGCTGATTGGGGGTGATTTGCAGCATGAAATTTTTGTTGGATTCCTAGCCCTTCACATACTTTCTTCATCACTCGACCCACAAATTCACTCCCATTATCACTCCAGATCATACTCGGCATTCCAAATCTAGGGAAGAATTCTTTGACAAGGGCTTTAGCTGTGGATAAGGCAGTGTTGTCCTTCAGGGGATATGCTTCTACCCATCTCGAATAGGCACAAACAACAACGAGTACGTATTTCAAATTGTTGCACCTTTCCATGTGGATGAAATCTAGCTGCAAAACCTCGAACGGATATGTTGGAGGCGCAAAATGACCAGCTGGAGTTGGGGTTCCCCTACCAGGATTGTATTTCAGACACACCATGCAATTCTTGACCACATTCTCTGCACACTTAGGAATTCCAGCATTTTGCCATACTGGAGCTAACAACTTACAAATCCCTTTCACACTAATATGAGCCATTTCATGAGCCAGTTACACCACTCCAAGCACATACGCATCGGGTAACAACCATCGCTGATGTTCTCACAATTCAACCCAACAACCATTCGAGTCCAATCTACCCTTACTTTCTCTCCATTCATTCAACTCTTTCTCTGTAGCTTCAGCTTGAATGGATTTCACGCTCTCAATCGTATCTTCACACATACCCTTCTCTGGAACCCATCTCGCCGGACCTGCAAGATACATTCGACTCATCACATTCCTTGCAGTTTCTTTCGCGACTTCATCCGCAAACGCATTTCCGCGACCAACATCATCAGTAACCTTTTTGTGTGCACTGCATTTCACAATCGCAACTTGTAACGGCAAGGTCAGTGACTCAAGAAGCTCATTCACCAACTGACCATGCTGTATCTTAGCTCCATGCGAAGTCAGGAACCCACGTTCTTTCCACAATCGTCCAAAACTATGAGCCACACCAAACGCATACTGGCTGTTCGTGTACACAGTCACTCGTTTTCCTTTCGCCAACACACACGCTCTTGTCAATGCAATCAACTCTGCTGCTTGTGCTGAATTATGTGCGATACGTGCAGCTTCAACAATCGTATGCAAAGTCGTGACAGCATATGCCGCAGTCGTATCACCATTCGGAAGCTTGAAGCATGAACCATCCACCCACAAAGTACCATCACATTCTGAAAGAGAAGTATCCCTAAGATCTATCCTCCCTTTCGTTTCTTCTTCTGTCCTGAGACAACAATCATGTTTTTCAACATCGCCTGTCTCTACTGAAATCGGCAATAACGTGGCTGGATTCATCGTATTGCACCTCTTTATGTGCACATGACTCGCTAACAGTGTCAACTCGTAACCTGACAAACGAGCACTAGATAAGTGCTGTGTCTTGGTCCTGTTTAACAAAGTGTCCACCGCATGTGGAACCATCACAATCAACATATTATTCATCACTAACCCAGCAGACTGTCGAATAGAAACAGCTGCTGCCGCTGTGGCTCTCAAGCAACTCGGCAACGCCTTAGCTACCGGATCCAAAGTCGACGAAAAATATGCACATGGACGTTGCTTGTCCCCAAAAGACTGTGTCAGCACTGACAATGCACAACCTTCTTTCTCGTGGACATATAATGTAAAGGGCTTACTGTAGTCAGGGGTACCCAACACAGGAGCCGAACACAATGCATCACGCAATTCGGAAAAACTTTTCTGACAATCTTCAGACCACGGAATGAGATGTGGTGTATCTTTACAAGTTAATGCCACCAAAGGTTTGGCCAACAAGGAAAAATTTGGTATCCATTGTCTGCAATATGATGTAATGCCCAAGAAAGCACGCACTTCTCTCTGTGTCCTTGGCACACTCAATTTTGCAATTGCCTGAATTCTTTCTGGGGTCAGTTTCCTTCCCTCCTTCGATAAGAGATGACCTAAGTAGGTCACTTCTTGTCGACAATATTGCAATTTTGAAAGAGACACTTTGTGATGCAAATCAGACAAATGACGCAACAACGACAAGGTGGCTTCTTTACAAATCTCCTCAGTATTTGCAGCAACTAGCAAATCGTCGACGTACTGAATAAGGGTTGTACCATCAGGTAAAACAATCGTATCAAGCTGTGTTTTTAAAGCCTGACTGTATATCGATGGACTTTCACAGTAGCCTTGAGGAGCGCGTTTGAAGCGGAAGCTTCGGCCTCCTAAACTGAAGCCAAAAATATCCCTGCTCTCCTCGGCAATCGGGATGCTGAAGAAAGCATTCTTCAAGTCAATCACCGAGAACCAAATCGCTGAAGCTGGAATCATTGTCAATAGGGCAGTGATATCAGGGACAACTGGAAACTGTGTCACAACTATTTTATTTACCTCTCTAAGATCAATCACAAACCTGTAAACAGGTGGCTGGGATGGGTCAGTACGCTTCAAAACAGGCAGAACAGGACTATTGCAAACGTTGCCTCTTGTCTCTTCAATTACATCTTTTTCAATCAGATCATAAATGATCGCTAACAACGCCTTTTCACCTTCACTAGAGATCTTGTATTGGGGAATGCGCTGCATTCTAACATTGGCTTTCAATGGGGGAAACAAGGCGGCGGCTGGTTGAGCCGCGGCAGCACTCCACATATGGGCTCCTGCAGTCTTTGATATTGGGGGTTCAAACATACCTCGCTAGAGATTAGCCCGCATACTTCTATCGCGGGGACAGCGTACTGCTTCTCAGCCATTCCTACCCGCAAAATCGCGGTTTAAACAACTTACAGTTCTTCCTCCTCGAAAACGGCGGCGTCTCTCCGCCATACCGCTGACTCCTATGTGTTTGGGGGAGGAGACTCAGAAGACTACAGCGTCTGCAGCGGTGATTGTAGCGTCTGTAGCAGCGCTCTCAGTACCGGCGTGTGTGCAGGAGCCACTCTATTCCACAGCAGCAGATCAGCCGGTGCAGAGATCCCCGCGTTTTCCAGCGGGGGGTGGATCTGGTCGCTGGCCGCCCTGGAGCTTAGGAGAGGTTGCCGTATCCGAAGTGCTCTACTTGGGCGGCCTGGCTCTATAGTAGCGTCACAGGCACAGGCGGAGCAGTGTGAGGAGGGAGAGATTCTGGATGAGAAGCAGCCTCAAGCTCAGCAGCGATGTCAACGCAGACACCGCAGGCACCAGAACAAGAAATGATCCAGTGGTAACAGTGGTAACAGTGGTGAAGGGAGTAGTGGGGATGATTTAGAGAGCTTGAAATCTGAGGGCACATCAGTGTCTACTGGGGAGGCCACCCGGGGAGGCAGAGGAAAGGGGAGGGGGAGAGAGCGCACGAGAGGGAAATGCGCAACTACTGGTAAAAAAGAAATAGGTAATAATAAAGCGTCTTTTTTCCAAAACTTTGAATCCAAAAGCAAGCCTCCCGCTGTTAAAGCAGATACAAGTATAAATACAAGTGATCTGAGGGATCCAATTAGTGTCAACATCGGAGAGGGGGGTTTGTGCTTAAAGGCTCATACTAGCTCTAACAACAACATTGCTGCTGGTACTGACAATAAAAAATTATCGACATATCTAACAGGCCAGGTTAAGGCAAAGCGTTCGTATACTCCTAAGTTAGCAAAAAATAAGTCCAAGAACTTTGCTACCGCTTCAAAAATAACTCCCTCACTGCGCTCCTACTTTAAAGTGGGCCCTCAAGTGGTGCTGTTGGGCAATAACCCCCTCTCCCCTTTACAGAGCCAGGAAGTAGGGGATCCTATCCCGGAAGTACGGATGGCTTCTAAAGAAGCTGAAGGATTTCCTATGGAGGATACGGTGAGCGCGAATGTCCTCACATCTGATCTTTCACTGGATCTCACTTTAGAAGGTGTAGAGGGACCAAATGAAAACAGTATTTCTGCCACTGTTAAACCTAACGAAGACAGCAACATTGCGAACTATAACAACAATGATAAGGGCAAGAATGATAACAACAGCAATTTGGACCAACTGCTCTCCCCTATGTTAGGAGAGACAGGTCAAGTTGATCCAGTGGATTATCATATGCCCAGTAATCTGGAGCACTCAGCACCTTCCTTGGTTCTGTTCTCCCCACTGGCCCCCCCATTGCCTTTTGCTCCTCCGAGTGTAGCACCTGGATTGAGTTTGCAGTCGGTTCTTCAAGATGCAGGCTCAACAGCTTCTACTAGGGATGGGGGAGTTCCTAGCATTGCCCATGACGCTACTCACACCGCGAATACTGATCTGGTCACCACATTGCAGGCTTCCTTTCAGGCAATGTTTGCAACTTTGGCCGCAGTCATTAAAAAGGGCTTTGAGACCTCTGCTTCAAATCAAGCTGACATCCGATGCTTCTGTCAATCTCTGGATAGTAAGCTTGGTGCTCTCACCACCAGGACAGAAACTCTTGAAGATTCTGTTACAGAAGTGAACATTAATTTGAGCGCCACAAAAGCAGAGCTAGTGAACCTTAGACAAGAGAATCAGAGCTTGTCCGATAGGATGGAGACTTTAGAAAACCATGCCCGGAGGAATAATTTACGAATTTTGAATATACCGGAGGAGAAAGAGGGTTCAGATATTAAACAATTTGTGGTCTCTCTGTTAAAGGAAGCGTTACGACTAGACATGTCTGAACAAGAAATAGCCTTGGATATCCAGCGCATCCACAGAGAACCTTTTTTCGAAGGTACCCCCAGAGAACAAAACCCAGAAAGGTTTTGGTTAATTTTCTCACCTATTCTGTTAAAGAAACTATTCTGAACATTGCGCTGAAACAGAAGGTGGTAAACGCTAAGGGGTTCAACTTCCAGATTAGATCGGACTTATCTAGAATTACACTCGATAGGCAATGGGAGCTCGGTAAGAGGTTGGAAGCCTTCAGAAGTCAGGGGGCAGTTGCCCAGTTGGTTTTTCCGGCAGCACTAAGAGTTATGTATAAGAATACTATGCATAACATAAGATCAGTGCAGGCTGCAGACGAGTTCCTGCTGAGCATGGGTAGGAGGACGGAGACTGCTAAGTAGTCTGGGCCTATTTCCTACTCCATCTGTTCTGTGGTCCTTGCTAGGTATCAGCCTCCTTACCTCCCAGGTTTCTGACAAGCTCACTAATAGCTCACTAAAAATAACTTGAGACTCTGTTAAAAACTTGTTAAAAGGTACAGAACCTCCATTTATGTGGATATAAAGATATTGAATAGAAAAACTATGAGATACATAGAATAAAGTAAAGTGGTGTTGGGAAGGTGGAAAAAAAAAAGGTAAAAAAAAAAGGAAGGGAAAGGAGAAAAAAAAAAGGGAAAGGACAAAAAAGGAAAATAGAAAAGAAAAAAAAATGGAATGCCTTCACACCGGTTAACACATTCCTGATAAACCTGGTGACAGGATTTACATTCACTCAAGGGTCTTATTCTTGGGTTTAATCTGACTTAGTTTTCTTTTTTTTTCTCTTCCCCCAAATTTGGCTGTTGGTTGGTAGTGGCAGGGGTCCATAGCGGTCTGCTATCTTTCTGGGAGTCCAGATAGATAGAGTGGGGGTTTCCCTTGGGTGGGGGGTTCGGAGGGGGGTTAGGGGGAAAGTAAAAATTGTCCTCTTAAACAGCCTTTAAAACACTTTCGAGAGGGGAAAGACAGGAGTCAGCTAACACATACCTCATGTACCAGAGTAAGGCAGAATTGGTCTTCGGTTCTTGTAATTTTTTTCCAGTATAATGCATAACCTTCACATTTTGTCCTGGAACACTAATGGTCTTCGGACTTGTCCAAGAAGAAATAACATTATGCAATATCTACGAGATTCTACTGCGCAAATATTAGTGCTCCAGGAGACACATTTGGCCGAAACCGAAATGCTAAACCTATTGGGTAAGAATAGATGGATAGATTTCGGGGTTGTTACATCACAAACTTCACATATTAGGGGGGTGGCCATCCTTTTTAAAAAATCTATTAGGGCAAGGCTTGTCTCTAAACAGGTAGACCCTTATGGCCGATGGGCCATAGCTTCAGTCATTATTTTTGGTTCATCACTTACGATAGTAGGATACTATGGCCCAAACCAGGACGATCCATCAGTTTTGGCCACACTTTTTTCACAAATATATCTATTCCCAGAGCCGGTCATTTTGGCAGGCGATTACAACATAGTCTTAGATCCAATATTGGATAAGTCACCTTCCAATAGGGCTATAACTCTATCTAAGACTAGGATGTTTCTGTTAAACAACATGAAAGCATTAAATTATAATGATATCTGGAGGACACTTCATGGGTCTCAAAGGGGGGTCACATTTAAGAACTATAAATTTCACCACGAGTCTCGGATTGACTTCATTTTGATTAGCCATATTTTGGTTAAACAGGTTAAATCAGTCTCTCATTTACCTTTTCATCTTTCTGACCATACAGCCATCCTTCTTGAGCTCGAGGTCGTATCAAGGCCCTCTCTAAGAAACTGGTCTTTTGACAGATCAATACTCGCCTCTTCCGATATTATAGAGGCATTGAATCATGAAGTTAAGTCTTTCTGGGAGCTTAATCAGGGGACTGCCCCACCTGGGATTACCTGGGATGCATTTAAAGCTACACTAAGGGGTTATCTAACCAATATATCTGAATATAAAAACAAGACCTACAGGGATTCAGTAGCCTCTCTTGAATTGGAGATAGCAGGAGTTCAAGAAGAGATTGATAGGAACCCAGCAACATCAGGGTCCCCATTAGAGGAGTTGCAGGACAGGCTAACAGTTTTAAAAGGAGATTTTTCCTCAGTTTTGAGCGCACGGGTTCTAGAGAGATGGGAGGCTAGTAAACTGGCCCATTTTGAATACGGGGAAGGTGCTGGCAAGCTCCTGGCCTGGAAGTCAAAGACAGATAGGGTCCGAAACAATATTAGTTCTATTAACAAGGATGGAGTAATACCCTCTACAGATGAGGGAATTAGTGGAGCTTTTAGAAACTTCTTCAGCGAAATATATCACGAGGACAAGAATGTACAACCCAACCAAGCAAGGGACTGGTTATCTGGGATTTCTCTTCCTGCCTTAAATTTAGAACAAAGGAATGCCTTGGATGGCCCTATTACTCTGGAGGAAGTACGTTCTGCTATCTTTAAAAGTAAAAAGGGCAAGGCTGCAGGACCCGATGGGTTACCCTCCGAAATATATAAAGTAATTTGTCCAACAACTCTCCCTCACTTAACAGACTTGTTTAATAGTATCCTACTGGATGGTGTCTTACCTCCCGCCTCTTGGGACAGGGTCTCTATAACTTTGATTTTAAAACCGGGCAAACCAGCAACTACCTGTGGGTCATATAGGCCAATTTCAATTCTTAGCACAGACTATAAAATTTTTGCGTCGGTGCTTGCAAATAGACTGGGAGGGGTAGCAAACAACATCCTGCATTTGGACCAGAAGGGATTCGTAAAGGAAAGGCAACTTTATGAACTGAATTACGACCTCATTGGCGCAATAGATATGGCCACATTAGCATCGCTTCCCTTAGCAGTCTTCACTCTCGATGCTACAAAAGCTTTCGATAGGGTAAACTGGATGTATTTAGCGGAAGTGTTGAAAAAGATTAATTTAGGTGATAATTTTAGGCGAGCTGTAAAACTACTATACAAAAACCCTTCTGCTTCATTATTGGTCAACGGGGAACTCACTGAGCCATTTAGCATTCCGCGAGGAACCCGTCAAGGGTGTCCCCTCTCCCCACTTTTCTTTGATTTATATATAGAACCTTTTGCCCAACTAATCCGTGACAACATTAATATAAAACCTTTTATTTTTGAAGGATGGGAGCGGAAAGTCGCACTATATGCGGATGACGTTCTTATTTTTTCATCCGAGTTGAGCTCGGGGTTTCCTACTGTAATATCCATTGCAGAAGAGTTTGGTGCAATATCCGGTTACGAAGTTAATGCATCTAAGACCGATATTATGGTCTGGAATCATCCTGCATCGGTCGTAGGGGTACAGCCTAGTTCTACTCTCAGGTATCTCGGTTTAAATATTTATACGGATATTAATAAGATCGTCCCTTTAAATTTTGCTCTTGTGGCTAAGGAGGCTCGCGGATTGATGAGAACATGGTCTGCTCTTCCTATTTCCCTGATAGGCAGATCTAATCTGGTTAAAATGACTATTCTACCTAAGATTATGTTTTTGTTTAATACTATCCCTCTCTTTTTTGATCCATCTTTGACTGCCAAATTTCAAACCGAAATAAATAGATTTATATGGAATAGTCATACGCCCAGATTATCTTGGAAGAAGATAAGACGTCGCCGAGAAAAAGGGGGCCTTGCAGCACCAGATTTGCAGTATTATGGATGGGCCTTTCAACTTTCTCACATCAGGATGCTTTTAAAGACCCCCAATAAGGACGGGTGTGGGAAACTATTTTCAGCACTTCTTAAGGGGGAAAAAATTAGGCCATCAAACTTTTTGTTAAAATTTGGTGACCCTAAGTACTTTAAGAAGGTTAAGCTAAAGGTTTTGAGGGATCTAGCTAGAACATGGGGTAATTTTAGACATGCACTCAAACTGGACTACTATCATAGTAGGGCCCCACTGTGGGACTCTCCGGGCGCGCCGTCTTGGGTGTTGGATAGTCTAGCTCTCTCAGTCAGAGAGGCCGGACTTACATCATGGGGGGACCTGTTTGTTGAAGGAGCTCTACTTTCATGGGAGACCCTGAGTTCAATAATAGGAAGTCGTTTCTCACGATTTAAATACCTTCAAATCCAGAGTTGGGCTCAGGCTTATAGTCAAGGTAGGGGTAGGTTTAAATAGGCGCTGAGAGTAATCTAGTAACCCATCGGATTGATAAACCACCTTTCAAAAAAGAAATTACATATTGGTACAACCTCATGTTAGACGAGACTGATGGCGAATTCTTGCTCCCTCACTCGCTCTGGGAAACATATATCACCAACACTGATGTGGAGAGCTTGTGGCTAAAATCATTTAAGATTCTGGGGGAAACGGTGAAGCCTTCCTGGCTTCGTCGTAACCACTTGTTCACATTGCACAGGGTGTACTATTCTCCACTACGTTTATCAAAGTTCCCCAATAACGCTCTGGTGGCCTGCCCTAGATGCGGTCTGGTAGCCGCATCAGATGTTCATATGTTCTTTGAGTGTTCATTCTTAACACTATTTTGGAATGAAATCTGCGCTTCCCTCTCGTTAGCGAAAGGTTCGCAAGTCAGCCCTTGCCCTATGTTAGTCTTTTTTGGTATCATACCAGAGCTTGATGGCATAAGTAAAAAATTGGTCTTCTTTGGCTGTTTGTTGGCTAGAAGAGAAATATGTAGACGTTGGAAAGATAAGGCACCCCCGCTCTTTACCGATTGGCGTGCATCTATGTTACAGATGTCTAAATTGGACATGGTTAGAGCGGGTAACCAACATAAGAGAAGGTTTTGGCTACTTTTGAACAGGTAATCATGGGTCAGAGCATCATGGGTTCCACCCCCCCCCCCCCACACCCATGTCCTATGATTTTGCTGCTTGGAAGGGTCGTGGTTATTTGATCCCCTTTTGCTATACACACCCTACATGGGCGACTTCGGTTACGAAATGGGTTGTATACAGCAGTATGCTAGCCCTGTTGGTACCATGTGATGATGATTAAGTAGCAGATGCTTTGCACTGCGGGATACTCCGGTAGGAATCATTAAAATCCCCCCCAGTAAATCTGGGTCAGTGTTCCTGTCATCTCCCCTAATTGTTCGTTACTATATGGTCACCAAGGGCGAATATGAGGAAAAAAAAAACAAAAAAAAAGAAAAAAAAAACATTGGCTTTCAATGTCACAACATATGGCGGTATTTCCAAGAGACCCACATCATTAGGACCAGTAGCCCAAAGAATATCCGGAAGAGAAGACAATTCTGTCGGAGGTTTATCCTTTGACAAGTACATTTGAGAAACCACTCTCTTACCCAGTGTAAGTTGTACTCCCGAAGGAGAACAATATAATGTTGCATACAATCTTTTCAACAGATCCAATCCTAACAAGTTCTCACCACAACCTGTTGTAAGAATAAGGGGTGCTTCAAATTCACAAAGTCCAACAGAAAGGGACATAGGACTAGAAATCGGGTTCCTAACCGGGGCGCCAGAAAAACCTACTGAAACATTCATTTCGCCAGACAAAGGTGCGCCAGGGAGTTTTGAGTGCATAATAGAACTCTTTGTAGCACCAGTATCCAACAGAAAAGGCTCTGACACACCTGATGTAATCACCTCAACATAAGGCCCACTCTGATCTACTGGAACTGAAACAACTCCCTCTCTTTGTCTATGGCTGTCCTAGCAATCATTACCATTCATTTCCTCACCTTCATTATAGTAATCGTCCGTATAGTACTGAGTGGTCTTACCAGATGAACCCTGTTGCTGATCAAAACTATTCATTGAGTTCTGTGGGGGCAAAGGACGTGTGTTTTGCGGGAACGCACCGCGTCCCCTACCTCTAGGCGTTTGTTGAGCACCACGGCCTCTCGCACCAAACCCATTTGTGCGCTGTAACAAAACCGGACAACTACTCTTAAAATGACCCTCTTCTGTGCAATACGCACACTGATTGGGTCCATACGGAAAATGTTGTTGAGAAGACTCGTTTCTTTGCGAGTTTCTTGAATATTGCTGATTCTGCTGATAATCGCGTTGATTATTAGTACGGGGCGGGTAAGCTTGCTGTAGAAGAACTTTAGTTTTTAATTCCTTAGTCTTCTTATCCGCTTTCTCTAACTCATCTTTGCGCCTATTTTCATAGTACTGGGCCGTAGCTAAAATCTGTGCTGACGTGGAAACAGCCCAAGCACTTTCAGAATCCTTCAGCTTAGTGCTCAACTCGGGAAGCAAATTATGCACGAATTTGTCAACGAAGAATCTCTGGCCACCCTCGGTGGCCATATCCTGACCACTATGATCTACAAAAGTCTCTTCAAACCGCGTGAAAAAGTCAGACACAGTCTCATCTTTCTTCTGCTTACATGCAGACAACTTGTCCCAATTAACACGCACTTCGGGCATCAAGGTCTTCATATAAGTAATAATTCTGCCAGGAAGTTGAGTAATTAGATCTTCAGGCTTAGCACCTCCAACTTGTCTATCATTTGCTGCAACAAGATTAACCCATGTATCACCCAATTCATGATCATGGTCAGTATGCCGGATCACATTCCAGATAGGCTGTGAAACAACATTACCAAACAACATGTCTATGTCCGCTAGATTCATGACGCACGAACCCACAGTTTGAGTGAGCTCTTTATAATATCCCGCCGGATTTTTGCACGGATCAGGTAAAGTCTGCTTAAGTGCTAAAACTTCAGCACGCTTCCAAGGAACATGTACCCACACTCGTTGAAAGTGCGCAGCAACATTTCCATCCTGAGGTCTCCAAACTGGAGGAACCTCACGCATCGGATATCGACGCGCTTTTCTCCTAACTGACGAATCAGGCTCAAACAATCGCTCAGAAGGAGCATTATTACGAAACGACAACAACGTCGACACCGCTCTCTCGATGTCGAGGAGACTCACTATCGTCCCTTTCGCAAACTCGGAACGCACTCGATACAATTCTTCAGGAGCTTTATCCACTTCGTCAATCCATTGTTCATGGAGGAACACACACATCATCTCAAAGACGTACCGTTGCTTTGGTGCTTCCCATTGCCGGAAAACATCCATAATACCTTCAAGATCATACTGGGAAATGTACGTAACCCATCTACGTGCCATGTGATCCAAAACTGTACGTTCGTCTACACCAGGCAACTGGCTACGTGATTGTCTACGCTCACTAACAGGAGACATACCCAATTGTCCTAACAAAGGAGTCAGAAAACCAGAAAAAGCAGCAGTCATTCGCTGTCTAGTAGAAGGAGGAGATGGAAGAATATGGGAAGACGGAGCAATAGTGGAAGAATCCAAAGTCGGAGCAGAAGGAGTATTAGAAACAGGCGTAGGAGTAGCAGACAAAGGAGGAGGCAAAGTTGGCGGCCCCTGAGGAGGCTGCGCCAAAGGAACAGTAGCCAACGGAAAAGGAGCTGGCTGTGGAGGAATTACAGGTGGTACAACAACCGGAGGTTGCACGGCCACAACTGGTGGTGGTGGTGCCGTAGCACTCTGTGCATAAGGGGGTGGTGAACTCAGTAAATGCGACATTAAAGGATCTTTCGCAAGCTCTTTCTTATCTTCCTGCTCTTTAGGCGGCAAAACTGGGTAGCATCTATCTACCGCTAACTTCTTCACTCTAAGCATCTGTTCACTCTCTTGCTCTTCCTCATTATCCCTAAACGCAACAGCAGATTGTACCATTGACATACCTCGTTCTCGTTTATTCTTCTTCGCTAATTTAATTTCTTTCTGTTTGGCTTCTTTGCGCCATATGCGAAAAGAGTCAAACATTGCCGGCCGGGCTTTCTTCTTAAAAAGTTTAACCTCCAGATTATCCAAAATCTCTATGTCAAAACTACCATATTGGGGCCATTTTAAAACACCATCTTTCCTGGTGTATCGGATCCATACTTCATTATACGTGATGGGGCCTACGCCATGTTTCACATATAGTTCGTAGGTTGGAGTTCCAATCGGAGGAACCGGACACGAGTCCTCCAATCGGGAATCCCTATTACAACCAAGACAAAACAAATTTCCAAGTCTGCTAAGACCAGGCATCTTCGCTCTCTAGTCTAGCTTCAAACTTCAAAGGATTATCGAATACGATATTCTCGTGAATACACGAGTCCCTCGACTTTGGTACTTGCAAGTTCCAAATAAAAGCGATCCCAAGGGGATACCCAACTAAGAACCAAACTAAGGACTGGGAGACGCTCCCCTTATACTTAACTGAGGTATCGATGACGTCACCAGAAGACTCGTTTATCGTTTCGCTCTACCAATCATCAAGGGTCCAAAACAGGGCGATAGTCAGGGCAGCAGTCCTTCGTAGCCGCCAGGAAGCGGGGAACCTCGCAGCAAAGACTTTCGGACCACGTTGACATACAGGGGTCGATGAAGTGGCGGCCTTCCTCCAGAATTTTCACACGAAGCTCCTCACGAACCTCTGGCTTGGACGGGTACCGCTGAAATCGCCCCACGTTGGGCGCCAACTGAAGTACCGGGTTTTTAAGAACCCAGCGGTGCCAGGGAACACACCCACAGACTTCGAGTCCTTCCTGTTTCAGACTACAGAAACACAGAGTCTTCTTGGTGAAGTCAAAGATCATATTTATTGGCTGCAGCCAGTAACAGGTATCCTAGAAGTACAACACGGTGTATATTCTCAGGAGACTGCTCACTCTTACAAAGCCAGCCTTCTCTTTTTATACAAAATAATATGCTTCAGGCAAACATTCCTTATTTTACAGTTGACCATTCACATATTTTCACTACAAAGAAAAAGCAGAGTCATGATGACAAGGCCATATTTCAGTTTGTCGAGCCCACAATCAATTACCCGGCAAGGCCCAGTATTTTCGTCAGATATCGAAGGACCCCCAATAAAAACGGGCACCTCCTCCTCGTAAAGCAAGTCATAAAGAGAAAAACAGGGACAGGTGTGTGTAAGATTAGGCATGGTTTGTGTGCGATGAAAGGTTTATGATATGTTGTGCCTTGATACTAATCTTATTCGGCCACTGGGAAAGGACCTGGCCGAACAGGTTTGGCTTCAGGCAGTGGAGTCAGCTTGCCCAGGTCACAGAGGAGTTTAGCAAAGGTATATGTGTCCATCAGACTCGTTTTTGGCTATAGCCATTTGGCTATGTGAGGGCAATCACAAAATGGCTGCCGTTCACAAAATGGAACCCGAGGGTTCAGGATGGAAACTCCGATTTCAAGGTGATTTCGTTACCCGAACATGACGAAAATGCTCATACATAGTATTCAAATAATTATCGGTCTGCTGACACCAAAATCGTCATGATACGACGATGTTTATAACACGGGTCCAGAATTTTCAGTACCACAGTTCCCTCAAAACAGGACAGGTTACCCATCTTCTTAAAAAAACCTCAGCTGATGCGAACAACCTCAACTTCCGCCCCATCACCAACCTGCCTTTTCTTTAGAAAATCACAGAAAAATGTGCTGCAAAACCACTTTCCCTACAAATTATGGACAGTAGTCTCCTTGATGTTTTCCAGTCTGACTTCATTCAGATTTGCAGCACTGAAACAGCCCTGCTGCAAATGATTGATGATGCGCTGCATATACTCGACTCCGGGGAATCATGTCTTCTGATTCTTCTAGAACTCTCTGCAGCCTTTGACACTGTTAATCATAACACTTCCATAACACTCTTCACCAGAGAATGGGCTTGGAAAGCACAGTGCTTAAATGGTTTGCCTCATTCCTCTCGGACAGATCCCAAATGATCAAGATAGCAAACAGTCCTTCGTCTCCATTGGTGGTAGGTCAAGGCGTCCCTCAAGGCTCTATCCTTGCACCCACTTTCTACCTGGAAGTATTAGGGAGCCTCCTAAGTAAATCTGGAATCCATCTATATGCGGATGACACTCAAATCTACCTCAAGGTGTCTTCCGCACTCGATCTCTCACTACTCAACTCTACTCTCAGCTCTATTCACAACTGGATGTTAGCTCACCAACTCATTCTAAATTCCTCCAAAACTGAATTCCTCATCCTGTCTACCTCTCTTTCCCCTCCTCCTGTTCAATCTTGGATGGATCAGCTGAGTTTACTCAACAATAAACCCATCATTGTCGACTGCGCTAAATCCCTAGGTGTCATACTTGACAAAAGACTCAACCTAATCTCCCACATCAACTATTGCTAAGAACACACGTTACCAGCTGCGCCTTCTGTGGGGGATCTGTCTGTTCTTCGCGGAGAAAGACCTATAAACATTGGTACAATCACTGGTTCTCTCTAGACTGGATTATTGCAATTCTCCTCTGACGGGCCTACCCAAATCCAACCTCTCCCCTCTCAAATCCATCCTCCAATTAGCAGCTCGCTTTATTTCAGGGTCTAGACAAAGCAACTACATCACTCTTATCCTGTCTTCTTTTCGATGGCTTCCCATCGAGGCAAAATCTATTTAAAAAACTGCCTGCATCACCCACAAAGCCTTGCACACTTCCTCCCCTCGTTACCTGGCGAATAAACTGAAAATGTCTGTAGGCTCTAGACCTTCTCGTAATGCGGAAAAGGTTCTGCTTGAGCCCTGATCCCTTCAAAAGGGAAAGATCGATGGCACAATCCTTCTCAGGTAATGGGGTGAGAATCTGGAACTCGCTTCCTCCATTGCTCCTTGCCACCTCCTCTACCAGGATCTTCAAAGCTGACTTTAAAACTCTTCTCTTCCAAAGACACTTTCAGAACTAATACTTTCATTCTCAGGCCCCTCTAGGAAGTTTGTTCATAATTGTAAATGTGTAATTTTTTCTTGTACATCCCTCACCCGCTGTGTTGGATATTGTGTTTTTGTACCCTACCTTTTCTAGCCTCCTGTTTTTTTTGTAACGTTCTACTGTGTAACACTTTTCTCATGTAACGTAGCTGGTCCTATTGTACAGCGCTCTGACACCTTCGGGTAATGTCCGCGCTATATAAAAATGCATTAATTAAAATAAAAATACCACTGCTTTTTAAATGCATGCGCTTATTTAATAAGAAGCCTGTAGGCCTCCTGTTCGTTATTTTCATACACCACGGGAGGTCGCCAAAGCACGACTGAACATCTGCGTAGAAATCTTAGTGGTCTAATAACTTCATATTAGACGATTACCTTTAAAAGCCAGACTTTGTATTTAATACGTTAATTTGTTTTTGCCCCATAACGACAATTGTAATGCCGCCTCAAACCTTGTTGCCTGCTTTTGTTCTTTCCTCGTTCCACTCACATTCGTTGTTTCGCCTCAGGCATGGTTTATAGAGTCCACCATGAGCAACTCAACACCCTTTTAATCTACTACGATCCAAGTTTTTCAATCTGATTCCACAAGTGTGCATTGTTAAGCACTACATTTTGACTGAGGTAGGTAATTTACCTTTTAGACAGTATTTAAAAACATAAAAATGGTGGAATAGTTGTTAAAAGAAAGATTTTTGACATAAAATTGTGCTTGTTATTAAGTTGAGGGACCTTGGAGGTACGAAGGGGTGAATGCAGCAACACTGGAGGTTGTAAAAGAGGGAGCACTGAGTTCTCACCATTCACTTTGACAACACGTTGTTTATTTATGCAGCAGGTAACAACTTCCCGTTTTGCGTTCCACAGGTAGAATGAATTTCTATAACCCTATGCAATTGTACATAACTTTCAAACCTTGTAAAGAATTAAATGACCTCTTAGGATTTGAACATGTGAATTTCTGGTGACACAAAATAAAAGCTGCAAGCTCTTGCCCTGCTGAGGGACTGTTTCTGGCCTTAAGTAATACTGTTTTATTAGCCAACAAAATACAGAACTGTTTTCTGGGATTTATTTCGATGTTTAAACTGATTGGATTTGACCTAGACGTGATTCTGAAAGCGGGATGTATTACATGTAAGCAGTTGTTAGGCAAAACGTTTTCATAAAAATGTATTTCACGTTTTAAAGTTCTAAATTGAAAAAATATATGCCTATTTTAGATCTGATGAAATGTATACAACACATCCAATTTTCAACTTTAACAATATCTAATAGATTTTCTGAAAGGAATGAAAGCTTGTTTTCCTCTAAACCAGCTTGCTTAGCTTCCATTGAGTGTACTATGCTTACTTCATATTGTATGCTTTGCGTCTGTCTTACTGAGTTTGCTTAATAATTATGGTTTAATTCTTGGAGGGCCATTAAACAGAGATTCAGATTGTGTGATAATATAATTTACTATTCCAACTCCAGTCTGTGCAACTGCAGGGAAGATGTTCGATTTTAAATGCCACACCTTCTGCCCCCTACAGCAAGTCATTGTAATGACTTGTATTGTAATGGTATGTGATGTAACAATGCAGTCGTTGTAATGACCGCATTGTAATGGCATGCTGTTGGAAATGGCCCTTTTGCAGGGTTATCCCCAAACTTTTTGCTTTTTCTTCCTATTTTTCCCTGACTTGTGTGTGTTGGTTTAAGGACTCTAGGCACTTTACCACTGCTAATCAGTGCTAACGTGCATATGCTCTCTGTGTAAATTGTGTTATGGATTGGTGTTCCCATGATTGGATATTTGATTTACCTGTTAGCCGCTAGTAAAGTGCCCTGTGTGTGCCAGGGCTGGTGAATCAAATGCTACCCAGGGGCCTGCAGCACTGGTTGTTCCACCCCCATGAGTAGCCCTGAAAACGGTAACTCAGACCTGCCATTGTAGAGTCTGCGCGCAGTTTGTAACTGCCATGTTGACTAGGCCAGTGCACACACTGGCCGGTCACTAACCTTCCTTTTTCTTACATGTCTGACATCCCTCAGGTAGGCCCGAGGTACCCCTGTGGGCAGGATGCAATGTATGTGAAAGGTAGGACATGCCCTGGTGTCTGTGGCATGTCCTAATAGTGAATTACAGCCAATTTCGTTTTTCCCTATTGCAAGGGTACCAGTTTCCCATAGAATAGAATGGGAGGTTTGTTTATAACGTCAAGTCAAGACAAAGTTTATTGTGTAGATTACTTAAAACCATGACAATAGAAAACATTTAAAAAGAAGAAACATAATTATACAAAGGCAGAAGAGAATACTGGTTCCTGACAAGACCATATAGTGTAGATGGCTTGATATGCCTGAAAAAAGAAAACTCTTAGTGTACAGGCTTTCTCTCAACCTTCTTCCATTTGCCTTGTCTATTATGGAAATAATAAATAAAGGTAAATTAAAAATCCTCCATAAAATGGATAAAAAGTTTAAACTAAAAAGAGAACTCAATTACAGCATGGTCAAACTCTACTGTGCATCAATGTCTGTGATCCAAGTGCTAAGAGTTAACAGTTCATGGTCATCTCAGTGCTTTGTTTAGAGTTTTTAAGGAAGTCCTACACTGCTTTAAAAAATGTACCTACGTCTTATAAACATAACTGGCCCAGTGAATTCTGTAAGAAAATAAAATGTAGTATGCCTGAACTCAGGAGCTAAAGAGGCATCTTTTAGTGAAGGTGATGTTTACATTATGCGTTTGAAAATACCACTTTTAGAAAGTGAGTATTTTCTTGCTCAGTGTGCCTCTGCTGGAATGTTCATTGCCTGTCTGGATTTTTGATGACTGATGGCTGGGGGCCGGAGGGGCTCCAGGTGGACTAGGTAGGTCAGGAAAGGGCTGAATAGACCTGAGCTATGATGGGGGAGGGGGAGGAGATTTCCTTGCACCTCAAAGGGGCTGGTCTGCCTCTGACAAATGCCGTCTCCACCTCCTGCCAGGAATTCACACCAGAGAAGGCCCACCTGCTTCTGGCTGGGCACAGACACCCTCTGCCTGAAAGATCAAAGGATTTTTGGACATAAATACTGGGTCCCAGACCCCTGAACTCCAGAACTCATCTGGAACAAGAAGACTGCCAAGAGGGAGAAGCTGCTAAAAGGAACGACTCCTTTGCTGGGCTGACCTACAATGGCTGCTTCTGTCTTGGGCGGTGAAAGGCATGGACTGGACTTTCTGCAATCCAATGTGTGTCTCTCTCCAAGGGCTTGAGGTAGAGCTTGCCCCCTGTTCATGAAGTCTCAGGAACAACAAAGACTTCAAGCTCTTCTGCCCGCAGCACTGGGGACTGTGTGTTTTGTGCTGCAAACAGAGGAAAAGCAACTCGTCGACATCTACGACACCGCTGCCGACTCAGTGTCCTGAAGACACCTCAGAGGGCACTACCGCAACACAACCTTGGTCTCACCGACTACGCCTGTTGATGCCGCCACGAGACGCTGCTCACACCGCAACCTGTGGGCACCACACTCCGCACCGCCTTGCTTCACGAGGACGCCTTGGCCTGCCTGACGCCGCCACTTCCCGCCAAAATCAACTCCGCTACTTGCAACGTGGTTCGAGGGCACCGCTCATAAGTCACACGACGCACCACCCTCACCCCGCACCACAGCCTTGGCCTACCAACTCCGGCGCCAATGACTCCAGTTCGTCAGCCGACAACAGTGCTTCAGCAACGACGACGCCGCTGCTTGCACCGTGGCCTGCTTGGACCGTGGTGAGCACTGCCTTCATCTTGCAACGTGACCCTGGTCTCACGACGACGCCATCTGACACCGCCACAGCGCCACTGCTGGTACGCGACCTGGGGGCACAGCACGTCGCACCGCTGCACTTCACACCGCAGCTCCCGACGCCTGCCAGCGCCAGCGCTCCTGATTCCACCAGAGAGGAGCTTGAACTGCAAAGCGAGTGACTTCAAGGGTCTCAGCGCCCTGCATTTCTCACAGATACTATTTGCGGGTCTTCACGACCACATGACCAGCCAGAACTGTTGGATTTGTTGTTCACGACGCCGTGGTAGCCCAGACGGAGCTACCCACACAAGGAACTCTTTTTAAGCAGCGTATTTTCGGAACTGTGAACTTTTAAGTAGAGTATGGTGAATTTTTATCATATTTGGTCTTGTCTTAAGTATATAAAAATTGGATATTTTCCTAAACTGGTGTGGTGTCCTTTTGTAGTGCGTACCCTGTTCTACTGTTGGTTATGTGCAAATGCTTTACACACTGCCTCTACGATAAGCCTGGCTGCTCGTGCCAAGCTACCAAGGGGGTGAGCAGGGGTTATTTTAGAAGTGTCATTCCCTTATCCTGACTAGAGTGGTGGTTTCTGCTTCGCTTTGACGCAAGTCTCAGCTAGCCAGAAATCCCATTTCTAACACATGCGTAATATCGAATTTGTTGTAAGCACTGTTTACCTATCTATGTAGCCCATTTGCAATACATTGTTGTGTGTACCAGCTGGGTGTCCATTAGAAGGGTTCAGGGGATCTATTTGAAAATAAAGAGTACAAAAATGAAATACATTGCTGCGACACTGAATGATGCATTGGCTAATTTAAT
Source organism: Lissotriton vulgaris (assembly GCF_964263255.1). Taxonomy (NCBI): domain Eukaryota; kingdom Metazoa; phylum Chordata; class Amphibia; order Caudata; family Salamandridae; genus Lissotriton; species Lissotriton vulgaris. The sequence continues at coordinate 676,065,881 of NC_141700.1, read as the reverse complement.
GCGCTGGTAGTATTGTTCTAACACATGCATACACAGGCTGCACACATGTGCAGATGGCTTGTGCCTTGTCTCTGTGCAGCCTGTTTCTTATGCAGAGTAACAGTAGTTACATAATGAGACAGGCTACAGACAGATACAGCACGTTTGTACTTGCCTATCTTACGCCTGTTGCAGCATCTGCAAGTCAGATCTGTTAGTGTTTCTAATGTTTATTAAGATGATCTGGCTTTTCCTCAACCAAGTTGTAGTACTAACATATGTGGGAGTTTTCTGAGCATGTTACCAAATCGTTTGATTTTATGTTATGTTGACATGGCTGCAACCTTGTTATGAACATCCTGTAACTCAAATCAAATGAAATCAAATCAGGTGTTTGTTAAGCACGACTACTCACCCGTAAGGGTCTCAAGGCGCTGGGTGTGTGTGTGTGGGGGGGGGGTGGGGTGGGGGTTTGCAGGTTCCAGTCCATCAAGAAGGGGGTCTATCGAAGAGCCAGGTTTTGAGTTTTCTTGCGAAGATGGGGAGCAATGTTATCTGTCTGAGGTGGAGCGGAAGGTCGTTCCAGGCACTGGCTGCGCGGAAGGAGAAGGAGCGGCCTCCCAATCTGGTCTTTCTGGTGCGGGGGACCACGGCATAGGAGAGCTGGGCTGATCGTAGGGTCCTCTGGGGTGCGTGGAATTTGAGTCGGCTGTTCAGGTATGCTGGTCCGGTGTCGTGGAGGGCCTTGTGAGCTTGGGTTAGCATCTTGAAGGTGACTCTAGCTTTGATGGGGAGCCAGTGGAGTCTGCGCAGGTGCTGGGAGAAGTGGCAGTGGCTTGGCAGGTTAAGGACCAGTCTTGCGGCTGCACTTTGGATGTCTTGTTGGTGAGGTTTTTGTTTATTCCGGCATAGAGTGCGTTGCCGTAGTCGCGCCTGCTGGTGACCAGGGCGTGAGAGACAGTATTTCTGTGTTCGAGGGGGATCCATTTGAAGGTCTTACGTAGGAGGCGAAGGGTGTGGAGGCAGGAGGACGAGACGGAGTTGATCTGGCAGTCCATTTTGAGCTCTGAGTCCAGGATGATTCCCAAGTTGCGTGCGTGGTCCGTGGGGGTGGGCGGGCTTCCGAGAGCAGGGGGCCACCAGGTGTTGTTCCAGGCATCTGGGTTTAATCCCATGATGAGTACATCAGTTTTGTTTGTATTTAGTTGTAAGCAGCTGTTTTTCATCCATTTGGTGACGGCTTCCATGCCTTCTCGAAAGTTGTGTCTGGCGGTGTTTGGTTCGTTGGATAGGGAGAGGATGAGTTGGGTGTCGTCTGCGTATGACACAATGTTGAGTCCGTAGGTTCTGACGATGGGGGCGAGCGGAGCCATGTAGACGTTGAAGAGTGTAGGGCTGAGGGAGGACCCCTGGGGTACCCCCCCTAGGTGGTAGGTGTAGGGTCTGAGAGTAAAGAGGGGGTCTGACCTGCTGCGTTCTGCCGGAGAGGAAGGAGCATATCCAGTCGAGGGCCTTGTCTTGGATCCCTGCGTCGTGGAGTCTGCGTATTAGGGTGCGGTGAGAGACTGTGTTGAACGCTGCTGAGAGGTCGAGGAATATGAGTGGTGCTGTTTCTCCTTTGTCCAGTAAGGTACGGATGTTGTCTGCTGCGGCAAGGAGGACGGTTTCCGTACTGTTGTTTTTTCTGAAGCCGGATTGGGAGGAGTCGAAGATGTTGTGCTCTTCGATGAATGTGGCAAGTTGGCTGTTGGTGGCTTTCTCAATGACTTTCGCTTGGAACGGGAGCAGGGAGATGGTTTTGTAGTTTTTGAGGTCGGTGGGGTCCGCCGAGGGTTTCTTCAGTAGGGGGTTGATCTCAGCGTGTTTCCAGTCGTCAGGGAACAAGGTGGTTGCCAGGGAGCGGTTGATGGTGTGGCCAGAGCATGGGTGCAATGGTGTCGCAGCTCTGTTAAAAATGTGGTGCGGGCCCTGGAGTGGATTGACTTCATCGTCTTCAGTGTGTCTTCGGTGGTGAGGGCTGTCCAGTTGTCGATTGCTGGCTTCAGGGTGTCAGGTGGTTGGTGAGGGTTCAGTGTGTTGGTTGTCTTCATCGAAGTTGTCGTAGATGCTCTTGATTTTGTGGTGGAAAATATGCTGAGTTTGTCGCAGAGGTCTTGTGAGGGAGGGATGTCGGTGGACTCGCTGGTGGGTTGGGCGAACTCCTTGAAGATGTTGAAGAGTTCTTTGCTGTTGTGTGCATGAGGGTAGATTCTGTCTTTAATCTCTTTTTTCCTCATTTTTCTGATGAGTTGGTGGTGGGCGTTGGAGGCGGCTCTGAAGTTGTTGTGGGCTTCTGTGGATTTGGTGTTCCTCCAGGCCTTTTTGAGGTGGAAGCAAGTGCATCTGGATTCTAGAAGTTCAGTGGTGAACCATCTAGCTTTCTTGGCGTGGGTGTTGTTGTCTTTCTTGAGGGAGGTTATGGTGTTGGCGCTGTCGGAGATCCATCTGTGCAGGGCCCTGAATAATCAAATGCCCAAACACGTGACCTTGGTGTAGGCTGCATTCAACCTAAATCTAAGTGCTTCCTGGTGCCACCATTGGAAAACACCAAGTTACTCATGACACTGAATTGATGTCTTCAACCATTAGCCTGAAGGACATCGCCCAAGTTGACCTCTCCTCCTGAGTTTTGACTGATGGCAGCATTGATACATCTTCCCCCAGGGGTGATGCCTACTCTCCTTCCTGTGTAGACGCAGTCTAGTGCAAAACCAGTGGTAAACTAGGCAAACAAACGATGGATTTAGGCCCAGATCTCTGTACTGGGGTGAATGTATGACATTGTTTTGCATTCTGTCCATCAACTGTGGTTTTTGCATTTGTCACCCCGAGTGGGATGGGTATGCTCAGACGTGACTCCCATGCTCTCCACACCACTGGATTCAAGCAAGCCGGGCTGAAGACGGGTGGAATGCCAGAAACCGGTCCTCGGAAGCTTGTTTCTGGTCCAGGGAAGGCATGGCGAGGCAGTTCGGGCTGGACTGTTCCCATGAGGCACATGGTCAGACTGATTTGCATATGGCCATGTCTGAACTGGGGTGGTGTGGAGTGCAAAAAAACGATGGATTTAGGCCCAGATCTCTGTACTGGGGTGAATGTATGTCATTGTTCTGCATTCTGTCCATCAACTGTGGTTTTTGCATATGTCACCCCGAGTGGGATGGGTATGCTCAGACGTGAGTCCCATGCTCTCCACACCACTGGATTCAAGCAAGCCGGGCTGAAGACGGCTGGAATGCCAGAAACCGGTCCTCGGAAGCTTGTTTCCGGTCCAGGGAAGGCATGGCTTGGCAGTGCGGGCTGGACTGTTCCCATGAGGCACAGGGTCAGACTGATTTGCATATGGCCATGCCTGAACTGGGGTGGTGTGGAGTGCAAAAAAACGATGGATTTAGGCCCAGATCTCTGTACTGGGGTGAATGTATGACATTGTTCTGCATTCTGTCCATCAACTGTGGTTTTTGCATTTGTCACCCCGAGTGAGATGGGTATGCTCAGACGTGAATCTCATGCTCTCCACACCACTGGATTCAAGCAAGCCGGGCTGAAGATGGCTGGAATGCCAGAAACCGGTCCTCGGAAGCTTGTTTCCGGTCCAGGGAAGGCATGGCTTGGCAGTGCGGGCTGGACTGTTCCCATGAGGCACAGGGTCAGACTGATTTGCATATGGCCATGTCTGAACTGGGGTGGTGTGTAGTGCAAAAAATGATGGATTTAGGCCCAGATCTCTGTACTGGGGTGAATGTATGACCTTGTTCTGCATTCTGTCCATCAACTGTGGTTTTTGTATTTGTCACCCCGAGTGGGATGGGTATGCTCAGACGTGAGTCCCATGCTCTCCACACCACTGGATTCAAGCAAGCCGGGCTGAAGACGGCTGGAATGCCAGAAACCGGTCCTCGGAAGCTTGTTTCCGGTCCAGGGAAGGCATGGCTTGGCAGTTCAGGCTGGACTGTTCCCATGAGGCACAGGGTCAGACTGATTTGCATATGGCCATGTCTGAACTGGGGTGGTGTGGAGTGCAAAAAAACGATGGATTTAGGCCCAGATCTCTGTACTGGGGTGAATGTATGACATTGTTCTGCATTCTGTCCATCAACTGTGGTTTTTGCATTTGTCACCCCGAGTGGGATGGGTATGCTCAGACGTGAGTCCCATGCTCTCCACACCACTGGATTGAAGCAAGCTGGGCTGAAGACGGCTGGAATGCCAGAAACCGGTCCTTGGAAGCTTGTTTCCGGTCCAGGGAAGGCATGGCTTGGCGATTCGGGCTGGACTGTTCCCATGAGGCACAGGGTCAGACTGATTTGCATATGGCCATGTCTGAACTGGGGTGGTGTGGAGTGCAAAAAAACGATGGATTTAGGCCCAGATCTCTGTACTGGGGTGAATGTATGATATTGTTCTGAATTCTGTCCATCAACTGTGGTTTTTGCATTTGTCACCCCGAGTGGGATGGGTATGCTCAGACGTGAGTCCCATGCTCTCCACACCACTGGATTGAAGCAAGCTGGGCTGAAGACGGCTGGAATGCCGGAAACCGGTCCTCGAAGCTTGTTTCCGGTCCAGGGAAGGCATGGCTTGGCGATTCGGGCTGGACTGTTCCCATGAGGCACAGGGTCAGACTGATTTGCATATGGACATGTCTGAACTGGGGTGGTGTGGAGTGCAAAAAAACGATGGATTTAGGCCCAGATCTCTGAACTGGGGTGAATTTATGACATTGTTCTGCATTCTGTCCATCAACTGTGGTTTTTGTAAACGCAGTCTAGTGACCTGTGGTAAACTAGGCCCCTTTGTGTTTATATTTTTTTATGGATGTGGATTGTCACAAGCAATAAACAGATGATTTTTGCAAAAATCAGAACAAGTGTGGGAAGAGATTCATTGTGACACCTGTCACGAGGGTTTCCTTTTATGATCACAAACATCTACTTTAGGAGTGCACAATGGCGAACGGCTGCTGGCCACATATAAACAGTGAAGAAAGACCCAACACAACTGGTTACTACCTCTTTGCCTCTTATCTCTAGGTTTTGTCTGAGGGGGTGCTTGCTTGTTGCAACCTCAGACTTTGCCCTTACACAGGAGCCTCCACCCGGCATGGCATGACTTTGGGTCAAATACAGAAGACTGAAAAAAAGTGGAAAAAGGAGGAAAAAATACCTAACTATTTATCGGTGACTCTAAATTCTCCTATTGTTTGTGTCCTTTGTCCACTATATATCACTAACAAATTATCAAAGCCTTCACTACCTAGTGAGGACGTGATTACACATTTTATTTATTGTAATCAAGCAGAATTATTCTCCGCTATTTTCTTTTATCAAAAAGTTTTTTTCACTTTACACAAATATACATGCATATGTACACACCTATATACAATGTATACAAACAAAAACAACATATACACTTTATACAAAAATCTAAAAGATCACAAAATAATATCTTTTACACCCAATCAAAAACAATCTTACAGCAACAGCTGAGTGTCCTCCTATGCAGTCTATGGGGTACACTAATAGGTAGTCAGACACAACTGGTTCAACTAATGACTTAACAGAACCCAAATCTTCGGATGTGTCAATGACAATAATTTCCAAAATGTTTCAAGACATTGACTCCTCCTTATGGAAAGTGTTGACGCGGTCAAACACCAGTCTCAGTGTTCCAGATGCTGAAAGTTGGGCCCCTAACCATGCCCAGAGAGCTCTAAAAGGTCTTCTGTGGTCCTAGAACGAACCTTTGTGACTGTGTCCTGACATCCTGAGCTCTCCTCCCTAATGCTCTGATTGTTTTCCGCTCCCCAGCAGTAGGGCTCTCTGGTCCCCAGCTGTAGGGCTCACTGTCCCCCAGGAGTAGGGCTCACTGTCCCCCTGCAGTAGGGCTCTCTGTCACGAAGCTGTAGGGCTCTCTGTTCCCCACCAGTAGGGCCCTATGCCCCAGCTAGACGAGGAGCCCTTTAGTCTGTGATGCTCAGACCATCGGGACAGGAAATATTCATGTTTCAAGGTCCCAGCAAGCCCTAACCTTAAAACCAGCTCGAGTCAGGGTACCACGCAGGTGGACGGCGTCCCCCACTTATTTTACCGGGAGCTCGATAACTGGAGCAAATGGAGCCACACATTCACTCTTTGGCCTCTGGGGCGAGATCAGAGCTAATTGAGAATGCTACTCATGCGCTGGCTTCTCTGATGCAATCGCATCTAAGGGGTGAGCGAGGGGAGGCAATGATTCTGGTGGTGCAAGCCACCTTTCGTGACGTCACTTCCTGTTGTGACGTCAGCGTCCCCACACTTCTTTTTAGGTCGAGAACTCTGTCGCACTGCGTAAGCAGTGGGAGGAGCTCAGAGATTTTATGTTTCTTAGTGTAGGGGGCTTGAACCCGCACCTCTTCTCCATTGGCTGGCCTTGTAAATGCTGGCCAGCCATTGGAGGAGAGGGGCGTCGCTCCCTTTAAGCCCCGTCTTTTTCGTATTCGGGGGCGTGTTTTTTAGGTTCTTTCTATCTGTGACGTCATCCGTCACTCACCAAAAAACACGCCCCCGATTCCGAAAATTTCAGAGCTTTGCGGCAGCCATTTCTGCCTGACCCCGTCCGGCCCTTGCATCCATGGAGAAAAATTCAAGTTAACAAGTTGTTGCAAGCGTGAATGTCCCTCTGCAATGTACTTGGAGAAGTGTGGCTCAATGGTTAGAGCGGCAGACCCTGATGCAGAGTTCTAGCCCGGGACCAGGGTTCAATTCCCGCCTCCGCGGGTCTTGGGCTCAAAATTCCATGGGTCTTGGGCTCAAAATTCCATGGACCTGATAATTCTCGCCTCGGTGCCTATTCCAATCATGGAGTCCCACTCTGCAACTCTGGGCAATAGCTTGCTTAATCTCCACAACGGCCCCCACAAGGCTAAGGATGCCTGGCCTCCACCTTGGGGGTGCCCAGGAGTGGACGCCTCACAGGGAAAGCCAGGATGGGTTCCACAGCGGTATTCGTACAAGCGCCTTGAGACCCTTGCGGGTGAGTAGTGCGCTATAAAAGTATCAATTTACATTTTACATTCAATGAAGCTCAAAGGTACCTCCGCTACATCTGTGCATGTGCAAACTCCTATGCATGACTGGGAACATGCGACAGTTGTGACACCCGGAAACTCCCGAATGTGATGAGGATACGAAAAACTTACTCCAAAGGTAGGCCTAAGATGTGAGATTCCAATAAGTAGAGACTATACTATTGTTGTTGGAATAGTTGGGTCCAAACCCGGTTTGAGGCAGCAGCCCCTGCCTCCCTTCCCGCTGCACGGTATCGGTGCGCTTGTGCACTCCGTTTCACGGTGTGCCTCCGCCTGGGGTCTCTTTATTTTTCTCATCACCTTAGACTTCCTGTTCTCGCCACCGGCGCGAGCGAGGATGGAGAGACACCTGGATCTCACACAGCATGAGTCAGGCAGGAACCAGCCCTGCTGCTAGAGCTGTGAAGCCCGACCCTTGGCTGCTAGAGAGAGCGGGGAGGTGCGGGTGTCCCGCCGCACACCACAGCTGCCAAGCACCTGGATTCCCGCCTGGGGCACTGGCTGCTGTCTAAGAAGGATGAGTGTGTTTATTTACTTACAGGAAATACACGGAGATCAGAAGTGCCCAGAAGCCCCGCCTCGAGCTGCCAAACCTCCCCTTGGCTTTCATTCACAGCGTGAGTCAGAGGGAGCAGCCATGTCTGTGCCGTGTTTACCAGCGTGCCGCTGTATGTGTGTGTGCATGGGTGTCTGTGTGAATGCATGATTACCATGGTGTGTGTATATGCAGAAATGGATGATTGTGTGTGTGTGTAAGTGCGTGCGTGCCTGCGTGCCATTTAATTACAGGAAATACACAGAGATCAGAAATGCCCAGAAGCCCCGCCTCAAGCTGCCAAACCTCCCCTTGGCTTTCATTCACAGCGTGAGTCAGAGGGAGCAGCCATGTCTGTGCCGTGTTTACCAGCGTGCCGCTGTATGTGTGTGTGCACGGGTGTCTGTGTGAATGAATGCTTACCATGGTGTGTGTGTATGCAGAAATGGATGAATGTGTGTGTGTAAGTGTGTGCGTGCGTGCCGCTGTATGTGTGTGTGCATGGGTGAATGCATGCTTACCATGGTGTGTGTGTATGCAGAAACGGATGGATGTGTAAGTGCGTGCGTGCCTGCGTGCCGCTGTATGTGTGTGTGCATGGGTGCATGTGTGAATGCATGCTTACCATGGTATGTGTGTATGCAGAAATGGATGGATGTGTGTGTGTAAGTGCGTGCGTGCCTGTGTGCCATTTACTTACAGCAAATACACGGAGATCAGAAGTGCCCAGAAGCCCCGCCTCGAGCTGTCAAACCTCCCCTTGGCTTTCATTCACAGCGTGAGTCAGAGGGAGCAGCCATGTCTGCGCCGTGTTTACCAGTGTGCCGCTGTATGTGTGTGTGCATGCGTGTCTGTGTGAATGCATGCTTACCATGGTGTGTGTGTATGTAGAAATGGATGGATGTGTGTGTGTAAGTGTGTGCGTGCCTGCATGCCGCTGTATGTGTGTGTGCATGGGTGCATGTGTGAATGCATGCTTACCATGGTGTGTGTGTATGCAGAAACGGATGGATGTGTGTGTGTGTAAGTGCGTGCATGCCGCTGTATGTGTGTGTGCATGGGTGAATGCATGCTTACCATGGTGTGTGTGTATGCAGAAACGGATGGATGTGTAAGTGCGTGCGTGCCTGCGTGCCGCTGTATGTGTGTGTGCATGGGTGCATGTGTGAATGCATGCTTACCATGGTATGTGTGTATGCAGAAATGGATGGATGTGTGTGTGTAAGTGCGTGCGTGCCTGTGTGCCATTTACTTACAGCAAATACACGGAGATCAGAAGTGCCCAGAAGCCCCGCCTCGAGCTGTCAAACCTCCCCTTGGCTTTCATTCACAGCGTGAGTCAGAGGGAGCAGCCATGTCTGCGCCGTGTTTACCAGTGTGCCGCTGTATGTGTGTGTGCATGCGTGTCTGTGTGAATGCATGCTTACCATGGTGTGTGTGTATGCAGAAATGGATGGATGTGTGTGTGTAAGTGTGTGCGTGCCTGCATGCCGCTGTATGTGTGTGTGCATGAGTGCATGTGTGAATGCATGCTTACCATGGTGTGTGTGTATGCAGAAACGGATGGATGTGTGTGTGTGTGTGTAAGTGCGTGCATGCCGCTGTATGTGTGTATGCATGGGTGCATGTGTGAATGCATGCTTATGGTATGTGTGTATGTAGAAACGGATGGATGTGTATGTGTAAGTGCGTGCATGCCGCTGTATGTGTGTGTGCATGTGTGAATGCATGCTCTCTTACCATGGTGTGTGTGTGTATGCAGAAACAGATGTATGTATGTGTGTAAGTGCTTGCGTGCGTGCGTGCGTGCCGCTGTATGTGTGTGCGCATGGGCGCATGTGTGAATGCATGCTTTCTTACCATGAGGTGAGTCTGCATAAACGCATGGACGGCTGTGTGTGTGTGTGTCCATGGGTGTTTGTGTAAATGTGTGTTTTCTAACCATGGTGTGTGTGTGAGTCTGCATAACTGCATGGACGGCTGTGTGTGTGTGCGTGTGGGTGTATGTGTGAATGCATGCTTTCTTATCATGGTGGCAGTCAGGCCTCTGTGGCATTTGAGTATAGTTTTTCTTAGACCAGAGTGTCTTAGGTGATGTTACATGCATACCATGGACTAATCTGAAGCTCTCGTTGTTTTAGGTTTGGTAGTCACTATAAGATCATACAAAAATATGCTGGCTTTCAAACTTGAAAAGCAGATGAAGTACAGAAAAGATGCAATAATCAGCCTTGTGCCGTCAGTTTAGTAGAGAGCTCTACAGTTTGCATCTTACTCCTGGTGTTCCCACTGCCTTTGTCTTACTTCTTCCATGAAGCTCTCTAGTCTGCTTCTTACTCCTGTTCCCTGCTTGTCATCCCGGTTTTTCTCTGCCTCTGTTCCCCCGTTTTTTCTGTGCCTCTGTTCCCCGGTTTTTCTGTGCCTCTGTTCCCTGCTTGTCATCCCGGTTTTTCTGTGCCTGTGTGTGCGTGGCTCTGTCTGTGTGTGTGCGTGGCAATCTGTGTGTGTGTGGCTCTGTCTGTGTGTGTGCGTGGCTCTGTCTGTGTGTGTGGCTCTGTCTGTCTGTGTGTGTGCGTGGCTCGGTCTGTCTGTGTGTGTGCGTGGCTCTGTGTGTGTGCGTGGCTCTGTCTGTGCGTGTGCGTGGCTCTGTGTGTGTGCGTGGCTCTGTCTGTGTGTGTGTGTGCGTGGCTGTGTGTGTGTGTGCGTGGCTGTGTGTGTGTGTGTGTGCGTGGCTCTGTATGTGTGTGTGTGCGTGGCTCTGTGTGTGTGGCAATCTGTGTGTGTGTGTGTGGCTCTGTCTGTGTGTGTGGCTCTGTCTGTCTGTGTGTGCGTGGCTCTGTCTGTCTGTGTGTGTGCGTGGCTCTGTGTGTGTGTGTGTGTGTGTGGCTCTGTCTGTGCGTGTGTGTGGCTCTGTCTGTGTGTGTGCGTGGCTCTGTGTGTGTGTGTGTGTGCGTGGCTCTGTGTGTGTGTGCGTGGCTCTGTGTGTGTGTGCACGGCTCTGTCTGTGAGTGCGTGGCTCTGTCTCTGTGTGTGTGTGCGTGGCTCTGTGTGTGTGTGCGCGGCTCTGTCTGTGTGTGTGCGTGTGTGTGGCTCTGTGTCCGCAAATAAGTCAAGTCAAGTCAGAATTTATATAGCGCACTACATACCCAGAGGGTCTCAAGGCGCTTGAGGAAGGGGGGGGGAGGTTTACTTATCGAATATCCAGGTTTTAAGCTGTTTTCTGAAGGCTGGGTGGTTTTGAGTAAGGCGGAGGTGGATGGGAAGGGAGTTCCAGGTTTTGGCTGCTAAGTAGGAGAAGGATCTTCCCCCCATGGTGGCTTTGTGGATGCGCGGAACAGCGGCGAGGGCTTGGTTGGACGAACGCAGCTGGCGGGTGGGGGTGTAAAAGGAAAGGCGCGTGTTGAGACAATCAGGTCCAAGTTCGTATAGGGCTTTGTGTGCGTGGGTGAGGAGACGAAACGTTATCCTCTTGTTGACGGGGAGCCAGTGAAGGTCTTTCAGATGAACGGAAATGTGGTCTGTGCGGGGGATGTCTAGTATGAGTCTGGCTGAAGCATTTTGGATGCGTTGGAGTTTTTACTGCAGTTTTGCGGTGGTACTGGCGTAAAGGGTGTTTCCGTAGTCCAGAGGGCTTGTAACCAGTGCGTGGGTGACCGTTTTTCTTGTTTCGGTGGAGATCCAGCGAAATGTTTTTTTGAGCATACGTAGGATGTTGAAGCATGATGATGAGACGGCGTTGACTTGTCTGGTCATCGAGAGTGAGGAGTCCAGGATGATGCCCAGGTTCCGTGCGTGGTCCGTCGGTATGGGGGCTTTTCCTAGGGCCGTTGGCCACCAAGAGTCGTCCCAGGCGGAAGGGGATGCACCTAAGATGAGGACTTCCGTTTTGTCCGAGTTCAGTTTCAGACGGCTGTGCTTCATCCGCTCGGCTACTTCTTTCATCCCTTCATGTAGGTTGGTTTTGGCGGTGATTGGGTCTTTGGTGAGTGAGAGGATCAGCTGAGTGTCATCAGCGTAGGAGATGATTAAGCATGGGCGAATTTTGCGAATTCGCGATCCGCGAATTTGCGGATTTGCGAATTCGCGATCCGCAAAATTCGCGAATTTGTGCGAATTTGCGGATTTTTGTTTTTTTGCGTGTTCGCGGGGTTTTTTGCATGTTCGCGGGGTTTTTTCCGTGATCGCGGGGATTTTTGCGTCTTCACGAGCCGCTTGCATAGCGAAGTTACCCATGCAGTTGTTTATGGGAGAGGGAGAGAGATAGATAGATAGATAGATAGATAAATAGATAGATAGATAGATAGAAAGAGAGGGAAAGAGAGAGGGAGAGAGAGAACGAGAGAAAGAAAGAGAGGCCGGATCTCTGAAGGGCCAGATTCCTGAGTTGCCCCTACAGAACATACAGCTTTTTATTTTGAGCAAAATGCATATGAAAATTGTGCTGTAAAGGTCTCTTTTAGTTTAACCCCTCCTGACAACTCAAAATGGGTGTATTTGCCATCCTCTCCCTTCTTCCTGTTTTTTATATCTGTAAGTGCTTCCTGATGAGGTTTAATTCCTTGGACAGGTGCCTCATTGCCTACTTGTAACTATTCTCTGACCCTGCTTCAAGGGTCAGAGCAGGGTCAGAGAATAGTTGCAAGTAGGCAACGAGGCGCCAGGAAGCAATTAGCAGCAGGTGTCCAAGTTGAAGTTATTTGTTTGTAACCCTTTTGTACAAGGTTACAAAGAAATTAGTTTCAACTTTTGCACCTGCTGCTGTAACCCTTGCTTGGCTGAAAATCCGTCCCCGCTGATTCGCGGATTTTACCGCGATTTCGCGAGATTCGCGGATCGCGAAATCGCAGAAAATCCGCAAATTCGCCCGCGAAACGGATTTTACGCCCACCCTTAGAGATGATGTTGAGGTTGTGTTGACGTGCGATGGTTGCGAGGGGGCTCATGTAGACGTTGAAGAGGGTGGGGCTGAGTGATGATCCTTGCGGGACGCCGCAGATGACTTCTGTGGCCTCTGACTTAAAAGGGGGGAGGCGGACTCTCTGAGTTCTTCCAGAGAGGAACGAGATGATCCAGTCCAATGCTTTTCCTTGAATTCCAATGTTTCTGAGGCGTTGTATCAGGGTGCTATGGCAGACTGTGTCGAAGGCTGCAGAGAGGTCAAGGAGGATGAGGGCGACTGTGTCTCCGTTGTCCAGTAGTGTTCGAATGTCGTCTGTTGCTGCGATGAGGGCGGTCTCGGTGCTGTGTTTGGCTCGGAAGCCAGACTGTGAGGAGTCGAGTGATTTGTTGGTTTCGAGGAAGGCGGCGAGCTGATTGTTGATGGCTTTCTCTATGACTTTGGCAGGGAATGGGAGGAGCGAAATAGGGCGGTAGTTTTTGAGTTCGGTGGGGTCAGCTGTGGGTTTCTTCAGAAGGGCGCTGAGTTCGGGGTGTTTCCAGCTTTCTGGGAATGTGGCAGAGTTGAGGGAGCAGTTGATGACGTCACGGAGATGGGGAGCGATAATGGAGTTTGCTTTGTTGAAGATGTGATGGGGGCATGGGTCTGTAGGGGATCCTGAGTGGATGGAGTTCATCAGGCGAATGGTGTCTTCTGTGGTGATTGGGTTCCAGTTGAAAAGGTTATTCGGAGGAGGTACAGGTTCGGAGGTGAGTGGGGTGGACTGGTTTACGGGTTGGTTGTCAAAGCTATTATGGATGTCAGCGATTTTGTCATGGAAGAATGAGTGAGGGAGTCGCAGAGGACTTGAGAGGGGGAGATGTCGTTTGAGCTGGCAGTGGGGTTGGTGAATTCTTTGATGATGTTGAAAAGTTCCTTGCTGTTGCGGGCGTTGTTGTCTAGTCGGTCTTTGAGTGCTGATTTCTTGGCTGTCCGGATTAGTTGGTGGTGTTTGCGGGTGGCGTTTTTGAAGGCGGCTTGAGTGGTAGTGTTTGGGTCTTTTTTCCAGGTTTTCTCAAGGGAGCGACAGAGCTTCTTGGATTTCTTAAGGTCATCGTTGAACCAGGGGGCGTTCTTGCTTCCTTGCTTGATTTGGTGTTTTTTCAAGGGTGCTAGTTTGTCGGCGGTTTGGGTTAGCCATTGTGTGAGGTTGATGGCGGCTGGGTTAGGGTTCATTGAATAGGCAGGGGGTTTTTGAAGAAGCGATGTGGAGATCTGGTCGATGGTGATTTTGTTCCAATTTCTTCGCAGAGTTGGTTGAGGGTGGTTGTGGATCGTGGTCTTTTTGTAGTTGAAGTGGACGCAACTGTGGTCCGTCCAGTGGAGAGCTGTGGTGTGAGTGAAGGAGATATGCTTGCTGGAAGTGAAGATAGGGTCGAGTGTGTGTCCTGCATAGTGTGTGGGGGTGTTGACAAGTTGTTTGAGTCAGAGATTGGCGATTTTGTCCAGAAGGGTGGTAGTGTTACTGTCGTTGCTCTTTTCCAGATGGAAATTGAGGTCTCCCAGTAGAATGTATTCTTCCGAGGGGAGGGCGTGTGGGGAGATGAAGTCAGTGATGTCTTCGCTGAATTTTGTACGGGGTCCTGGTGGCCTGTAGAGGAGGGTGCCTCTGAGTGTGGTGTTGGGGTCGGTGTGGATCTGGAAGTGAAGGTGTTCGGCGATAGCGAGGTTGTCTTCTGAGCTGGTTGAGACGCGGATGGTGTTCTTGTGGACGATGGCGATGCCTCCTCCTGTTTGGATGGTGCAGTCCTTACGGATGATCTTGTAGCCGTCCGGGATAGCTATGGTGATGTCTGGGGCTGAAGAGGCATTCATCCAGGTTTCTGTTAGGAAGGCGATGTCTGGAGAAATGGTGTCGAGTAGATTCCAAAGGTCGATGGCGTGTTTGTGAACCGAGCGGGTGTTGAGAAGGATGCATTTAAGGTGGTTGGTGTTGGATCTCTGTTTGGTGTTTGTGGGTTTGGTGGGGGTCTTGATGCAGGTGAATTTGCAGGAGTGGCAGGTGAAGGGTCCATGGGTGTGTCCTGGTGCTGCTTGGGCGCAGTTAGGGAGTCGGCCGGGGTTAAGTGCTAGGAGGGTGGAGGCGTCGTATATCATGCGGGAGGGGTGGGTGATGCGGGGACCAGGGGGTCTGGTGCTGGGCGCGGTCCAGGCGCGGACGGGCGTAGACGGGCTTACCTTTGGCGCACCTTCGGCGCGGCCACAGCGCGTGGACGCTGCGCGTAGGTCCATATGTCATAAATGGAGAGTGGAGGGGGCGGAGCGTGGGAGGGGCAGCTGGGAGGCGGGAGCGAGGTGGAGGGAGGGCTCGGGTCAACAAACAAAATGGCAGCAACAACAACAAACGCTGCAAGGCAGGGCGACAATGGGGCACAGGCAGTGGGAGCAATGGGGTGCTATGAGGGCGAGATATAGTTAAAGATACTGCCGCAGTGGAAGCGGATTGAAGCGCGGAGTCAAAGCGCTATGGTAATATTCAATACAAAACAAGGTAATGCACAGCCAAATACACACAGTCAAAGCGCTATGAAAAGTAATACACAATAATGCACAGCCAAAGATAATGCCCAGAGGTGCGCGCTAGCGGTCCAAATTGCAAAAGCAGAGTTAAGCGCTACGATACCAGAAGTATCAGGTGAGGAGGAGGCGAGGGGAGCGACCACTCGTGTGTAAGGCAAGATATACTCTACTACTCTCTAATGCTCACCTAATTGCCATTGTAAATGACAATACCATTTATTTATGTGTTTTTTTTAAATGAAAAAAAATGTCATGAGCAATGCCAAAAGTTCTACCTTTAATAATGCTGAGACCATTGCATTGTAAATGCTTGTTTTAAGACTGTGCCCTGCCTAAAACTGGAGACAAAACGAGCTTCCAGTCTAATAACTCTGAACAACTACACCTTCTTTGCACTGGGGCCCATGACTAGGCGTGGGCGGAAAATCCGTTCCGCTCGCGGATTTTGCGGATTTTCGGGAAATCCGCAATCCGCGAGATTTGCGAATTTCCCGCAAAATCCGCAAATCCGCGAGCAGCGGATTTTGCTCGCACTGCTCGCACTGTTCGCGTGAGTTCGCGCCCCGCGAATAAGTGCAAAATTGCAGAAATACGATCTTAGCAAAACTGAAAGTAACTACTTACCAGGTTCAAAAGTTCAGGCTCATCATTAGTAGCCATTTCCTGGACTGCTTCCTGAGGGGCCCCTCCAGAGTTCAGTTGCCAGTTGAAACTAGTATGTGACCCTGCTCTGAACCTCAGAATAGTTACACATATGCCACAAAGGTCCTGAATTACAGCTAAGGGAGACAAGCAGGAGCCAGGCTGGAAGTTAAAATCCATTAATCAGCCCCTAATTCATTATTGTCAGTTGGGGCAGGGCAGGTGTTGTAACTAATTTTGCAACAATGAAAGCACTTAGCAAGTGCAAAAGATCACTAATCAGGGCGCACTAAGGAAGCAGGTGCCAGCTAAAAAAATATTCTGTGACACATGAATCAGCCCCAAATTAATTCAGGTCACTTGAGGCAGGGAAGGTGTGCTTTGCTTTGCCGAAAATAATGTACACTGGACAACCAGAGGGTGTGGTGATGAAACAGAGGGTGGCATGGGTGGGCCAGAGGGTGGCATGAGTAGTCAGAGAGTGGCAGTGGTGACAGAGAGTGGCAGTGATGAAGAAGAGTGTCCCAAACAGGCTGGACACGTAGAAACAAAGAGTTCGCGAAACTTGCGACCCGACAGGTAAGTTCGCAATTTGCGAAAGTGTACAAAACCCTCGCGAACTGGCAGAAACACGGGCGAACACAAAAAAAAAAAAATCCGCAAATTCGCGGGAATTCGCGGATTTTGCGGATTGCGAATCCGCAAATCCGCAAAATTCGCGAACGCGAGATCCGCAAAATTCGCTCATGCTTACCCATGACCCACTGACTAGGTCGGTGCGATGAGCCTGCAGTATTATCACTCAGGGTAAGAGTAACCTGCACCCATCATAGCGCCTTGAGCGGGAGGTCCAGTATCTTTGACGCTGAGGGATCCCACCTCTCATCAGTGAGCAGCCCCTGGCAGTATGAGCAGTCACGGCGTGGGCAGGCCTGTTTGAGCACCAGTGACCACTAGCAGGCGGGCTCACTAAAAACCGCGCCTGCTGTGACTGCTTATCCGACGCTTGACTGGCACCGAGTGCAGATCTTGTCCAGTGGAAGCGCTTTATTGCTTCTGTGGCTAAGCCCCGGCTACATAAATAGACGCAATACAATGAATACATGATTAAATAAATATTTGAACCGCACCCTTGTCAGGGTGATACCAGGAGCATACTAGCAGCAGCAGCAACACCCTGGACTATTTAACTGCATCCCAAGGTCTACAGTTTAGCAGCCTGGAATACCGACACAACACCGACTCAGATACTTTGGCCGTGCGCTTACACACAATGGAATGGCATCAGTTCGGGTTTGGTTTTGTGTTCTCTGTTAGAAGTTTTAATTGGCTACTCAATGGCACAGGATCGACTACAGAAATCATATTCCGACACAGAAGGTAAACCAAAGTTATTGCACCAGGTAGATTCTTTTTTACATTGTCATTGTTTATTTTGGGAAACGCTATATTATAGGCGCCGATTCTCCTATGCAAATATATATATATATATATATATATATATATATATATATATATATATATATATATATATACTCACGTAGTGAACAGAGTATAATTTGCAGGGGCACAATTTTCTCAAAGGCGCGGGCAGTTTTGCTGTGATAGGGAAAACATGCTTCTAGGCACTGTGGCGATTTCTAAAGTTGCCGAATACTAAATTAGCACCTATTCAGAACGGACTGTAAACCAATTTTTAGCCAACATAGTTAAAATGCGATGTATACACCACCGCGTGGCACCATTTTTTCCAAATAAGCCTCCAAAGATTCCAGAGGGAGAACCACCATGAACCCTCGTGGAATGAGCCGCGTCACTTTCCATGTTGCCCTCTCTGGAACAAGTTGCATCTTTTACCCAGCACCAGGTAAGTCCGCAGATTGCCCTCTTGACCTGCATTGTGTGTAATGCACAAATAATTAAACAATCTGCCTGTAAAGCGCACCACTGTTAACCAGTTCCACGAACCGCTGTAAGTAGTGCTGGCTGTAGATGGACTCGGGTGAAGCGCGTGCAGTGGCACCGGGGCCCCTTGAAGCCAGATAACTGCTGTGCATTGCTGCCAATGGGATGTATGTCGTTACTATGCATGCTTTTACAACGCAAGCCTTTACCACGCAGGTTTTACAACGCAAGTCGTTACAGCGACTTGCGTTGGAGGGCGCTGGATAGTGAATAGTTCTATTTACTATTCCAACTCCAGTCCCCGTGGATAGTAGGGAAGGTTTTGGATAGTAAATTAAATCATTCCCTATCCTACAGTGCCCCCCAGCGCAAGTCGTTGTAACGACTTGCATTGTAAAAGTTGCGTGGTAAAGGTACTGCGTGGTAAAAGTTGCGTTGTAAACACTGTTCCCCCTCCCAATGGGAGTCAAAGGGACCCTTGACTTGCCTGCACCGGGGCCCATGACATCCTTGCTAAGCTACTGGCTGGATGTATCAAAGAAGAGAAATGTTTTGAGGACGTCATCTCCAAAGGTTACCCTTAGCACATCGGACTCCAGGTGACAGGCACTGCTTGTTATAAAATATATCGAGTTTTTAGGAAAATACTTTCAGACGGGCATTGGTACACTCCTCTTATGGACTTCAAACTGACTACAATATTTGCAATATTTACACGGAGGCGTATCGCGTGGTATTGTACCACTGTCTAAATAACTACGACGTCCAAAATGCATCGGGCACGGTAATCTGAGCTATTGATACCTCCGACTGCGATGTAACGAATCCACTGTGAAATAGACATTCAGAAGGTCCAAAATGGAAGGGGCGACCAGAAAAGGATGAAATGGGATTAAATGCATAAATCACCCCTGAAAGCCCTTAACTCTGGTGTGATGGAGAGGGGCCACAACGAACGTGTTTTGCGGAGGCGGCAGCGAAAAATTGAAGTTTGTCAGATCTGAACGTGCAAAAGAACAAATATTTATTGACCTACTCGTACTTAAACATCACTTACACTTCCGAAAGTACTTCTCGCATTTTAAATGTTTGGGCTGGACGCTTAAAACAGATGGACGTCTTCTGCTAACACGACTCCTGTTTTCACGTGCATTATTATGTTTGCCTGTACGGGCGGAACTGACGCTCGATGTGAACACGGTGTACGGCTCGTGCTAACGCCTATGTGGTTTGGCTCCGCCCCCATTAATGGTAAGTGGCCATGTGAACAGCAGCACTAAAGGCTACATTGTCTGTGTTAGAAAACTCAAGCTATTGGTACACGTTTGATTGATGTACCGAGGATGAAAGGCGGAGTACGGCATGATTCCCTACGTTTCACCGCAGGACATTTGCAGCAGGCACCCAACCCCCCGTGAGACCATCCGAGATCTCTGCAGCAGGTGCACTAGCCCACCAAGCTTTCTGTCAGCGGCAGCGCTGCTCCTAGGTCGAGATCCCTCACATCGACTCCTCCTTCTGCTCTTTTCCCGTCACCTCCTCACGTGACCTCTTCTGTCAGCAGGGTGCTTGGGGCGGGGCCTCGCAGCGCCCGCCTTCTTGTGCTGTTTGCACCCGGTGCGCCTGGTTACCAGGTACCTCTGGCAGCCATGGGAGGTGGCATGAGCCAGGTAAGATCCCGGCACCTGAGCTTTATTGTCAGGTTAATTCGGCGGGTGGTGTGCCTCCTCGGTACTCGCATCAGATTCACACACTGCCAGAACCACCAAAGCACTCCCTGGGGTGTGAGTTCCAAACATTTGTTAATCAGAGTGAAGCAGGCTGGTGGCAGTCATGTATCTGTTTTAAAACCGTGGGACACGGGTTAAAACCTCCGACAGCTCTGGGGTACGAGACAGTGACTGTAGAAATATGCGCACACGGTACAGAGTCGAGTCTCGTAGAGTCCGAGCCCACTTAGCTCGGTGGGCTAGTGCATTTGCTGCAGAGATCTCTGATAAATCTTCAGGTTACAGTATCAACTTCCGCCAGAACAGACTCGGCGTTCACCTTTGTTTCACTCAGAAAGTGAGTACAATAGAACCCAGTGACTTTTTCCTGTAATATCTCCTGGTAAAATTGATATTAAGAGCCCACGTGACCGTAGAAACCTGCGTGCGAACAACTATTAATAAAAACACCCAGTTATCAAAAACTTCAGTTTTGAATAAATCATGGTTTGTTAGAAGTAGAACTGTTTCGAAACCTTAAACGAAAACTATTCCTAGTTTCCTACAGGTCTCTCCACCAGATCGGACATATTTAGTGCATTGTCAGCGGCGTTTTTTATTTAAAAAAAAGTTGGGGGATTTGCTGGGGATCTGTGCCATCACTGAGTAAGCGCGCGCAGGGTAGCGGGGCAGTGCCCGCCAGTAACATGGGTGCTGCCCGTGAGTTGGCGAATCTAAACTTAGAAACTTTCCTTGATGAAGAGGCACGCGCGAATTTAACGGGACTTTCATGTTGTGACGCACACGAACCCCCCTGCTATTTCTGTCCGCTTTCGCTCTCCCGACATAGTTCATATTGCAAAATATTCCTATTCAGGAATAGGCTGGCCCTCAATAAAGCAGGGCTCACACCGCAGCCTACTTCAACCACGCGAGTTCTTATGCAGTGACGTATGGACGCTGAGAACTCCAGAGGGAAAACTTTTTCTGTGAAGGAGTTATGCTTAGTTAGCTAGTGTTCCAGGTCCACCCGCGAGCAGTTAAGCCAGTCACGGGTATTTCTTAGAATTCTGGGACTTGTAGTATTATGTAACCCAGTGTAAAACCAGGACTACAAGCCTCAGAACTCTAAACTGTAGTCTTGCATGGACACGAGAAGATTGGCAGCTATGGTTATGGGGCGCGAGCCAGAGGTGCTGGGCATAGGCAATGAGCCAGAGTTACTAAGGCAATTTTGTGACGGTGAACTGAAAAGTTCCCGAACCCACCAAGTCGACTTGCATAATTGGGAGGGTTCCAGATACTTAGATGGTCCGGTCATGATCATGCTGGAACCAATTGCCTTCACTTCCTCTATGCTTATGGTGTAGGCCGAACTCGTCGCATCATTCTTGGTGACAAGACATGGCTCACATTTTTAAAATGAAAATTTTTACTCCAATTTTTAGAATATTTTTTTCAAGCTTAGTGCTTATGTTGTGAAACTTAATAAGTGTAAGGGATCAAGGGGTTTCTAATGAGTCCACACCAAGGGGTCCTTAGGATCGCGGACGGACTTGAGTCCGTCCGCGACCCCTGAGGAGGAGGGAACGTCCTCAGGGGCTGCGGCGTTCCCTCCGAGCCGATTAGGATGTGACCGGTCACATCCTCTATCTTTAACATTGCGGCGCAAGGTTAAAAATGCATGCATCGCATTTGCATGCACAAAGCATCAGGCACTGTGCAGTGCCTGCTGCTTTGTGCACGCAAATGCAGGGGGGGGTACCATAGGTACCCCCCATGTGCACGCCCCCTTCACCCAGGGGGCCCGCAACGGGCCCCCGAAGTGAAAGTCCGTATGCTTTTCCACGGCGGAAAAGCAGCCGTGGAAAAGCATGTATTCACCACCATCCTAATATGGCTGGCGGTGTCTGA
Organism: Lissotriton vulgaris; assembly: GCF_964263255.1. Classification (NCBI taxonomy): domain Eukaryota; kingdom Metazoa; phylum Chordata; class Amphibia; order Caudata; family Salamandridae; genus Lissotriton; species Lissotriton vulgaris. Next base: position 676,044,633 of record NC_141700.1, on the reverse strand, counting down.
TAGACACCGCCAGCCATGTTAGAGCTTTTCCGCCGCGGTCGGAAGGCGACCGCGGCGGAAAAGCTGCAGATGGAATTCCAGACTTACCAGCCATCCTAATTTGGCGGTGGGTCTTTGGAGGCTCCGCAGCGGTTTTTCCTCATCCTCCGGGCCGGCGTTGGCTTCCGCTGGCCCGGAGGATGCGGAAAAACCGCTATCATAATCGGCCCCTAAGTTTGCTGAGTACCAAGGCTGCCTTGTGACAATGCGCAAACCCAGACCTTGCTTTAGCCCTGGGCGTGCAGATTTTTTCTACTTGGTGCCGGGGGGGCATTTGGACAGCTTGACGCCGCCGTGAGGGAAACGGCTCCAGGCAAACTTACCTGCGGACTACCGCTCCCAGCAGCCCCGGAGAGGGCGTGACACTTCTCCTCGCGCCCGGAGGCGCTACAAAAGCTCCGAGCGCCGAGAGCTCCTGGGGGGCATTTGGACAGCTTGACGCCGCCGTGAGGGAAACGGCTCCAGGCAAACTTACCTGCGGACTACCGCTCCCAGCAGCCCCGGAGAGGGCGTGACACTTCTCCTCGCGCCCGGAGGCGCTACAAAAGCTCCGAGCGCCGAGAGCTCCTGGGGGGCATTTGGACAGCTTGACGCCGCCGTGAGGGAAACGGCTCCAGGCAAACTTACCTGCGGACCTGCGGACTACCGCTCCCAGCAGCCCCGGAGAGGGCGTGACACTTCTCCTCGCGCCCGGAGGCGCTACAAAAGCTCCGAGCGCCGAGAGCTCCTGGGGGGCATTTGGACAGCTTGACGCCGCCGTGAGGGAAACGGCTCCAGGCAAACTTACCTGCGGACCTGCGGACTACCGCTCCCAGCAGCCCCGGAGAGGGCGTGACACTTCTCCTCGCGCCCGGAGGCGCTACAAAAGCTCCGAGCGCCGAGAGCTCCTGGGGGGCATTTGGACAGCTTGACGCCGCCGTGAGGGAAACGGCTCCAGGCAAACTTACCTGCGGACCTGCGGACTACCGCTCCCAGCAGCCCCGGAGAGGGCGTGACACTTCTCCTCGCGCCCGGAGGCGCTACAAAAGCTCCGAGCGCCGAGAGCTCCTGGGGGGCATTTGGACAGCTTGACGCCGCCGTGAGGGAAACGGCTCCAGGCAAACTTACCTGCGGACCTGCGGACTACCGCTCCCAGCAGCCCCGGAGAGGGCGTGACACTTCTCCTCGCGCCCGGAGGCGCTACAAAAGCTCCGAGCGCCGAGAGCTCCTGGGGGGCATTTGGACAGCTTGACGCCGCCGTGAGGGAAACGGCTCCAGGCAAACTTACCTGCGGACCTGCGGACTACCGCTCCCAGCAGCCCCGGAGAGGGCGTGACACTTCTCCTCGCGCCCGGAGGCGCTACAAAAGCTCCGAGCGCCGAGAGCTCCTGGGGGGCATTTGGACAGCTTGACGCCGCCGTGAGGGAAACGGCTCCAGGCAAACTTACCTGCGGACCTGCGGACTACCGCTCCCAGCAGCCCCGGAGAGGGCGTGACACTTCTCCTCGCGCCCGGAGGCGCTACAAAAGCTCCGAGCGCCGAGAGCTCCTGGGGGGCATTTGGACAGCTTGACGCCGCCGTGAGGGAAACGGCTCCAGGCAAACTTACCTGCGGACCTGCGGACTACCGCTCCCAGCAGCCCCGGAGAGGGCGTGACACTTCTCCTCGCGCCCGGAGGCGCTACAAAAGCTCCGAGCGCCGAGAGCTCCTGGGGGGCATTTGGACAGCTTGACGCCGCCGTGAGGGAAACGGCTCCAGGCAAACTTACCTGCGGACCTGCGGACTACCGCTCCCAGCAGCCCCGGAAAGGGCGTGACACTTCTCCTCGCGCCCGGAGGCGCTACAAAAGCTCCGAGAGCCTCCCGCCCCGCGGGACGCGCGCGGGCGGCGCCGGGCGGAGCCCGGGCAGAGGGCGGGCCGTCTTAGGCCGTCAGCGGCCGGAGGTGGACGGGACGGGTCCAGTCCCCTAACGTTGCCATCAACATAAGGTATTTGGTTGTCCTCTCCGAGTGACTTTGTGTTTTGCCAACCATTCTAAAGACTATTGGATCGGGAGAAAACCAGACTGTTACTATCAGCTATTGTTGCTGTTGCTTCACAGACTGTGGGACCACGTATATTTTATCTTAGGTACCAGGTATTTGCTAACTTATAAATTGATTGCTGTAGTTCTTACACTTCGATTTATGAGGTGATAACAACTACAGTTACTACTTTCTCCTACCTACCGTAAATAAGTATGTCTCCACGGGGAAGTCGCAGCAGAACTGCAGCTGCCGGAGGCAGTAGTAAAGTTAGCAAAACAGGTCCTATTGACAATTTTATAATCAAGGCCAATGATGCCATAAATCAAGGTATATCCCTTTTGGAACGTAGGGTCTCACAAGATCTTGCTCATGCAAGACGCTCTTCCTTGGGACTTATTGCTTCTGCTACTACTCCCATTCAGGTTCTAGCTGTTAATAATAATAGATCTTTACTGAACACGTGTGTTGATGTTCATACCATACCCAATGAAGTAAATCTATCTGCTTCCATTCCCCTGATTGATTCCGATACAGACACTAGCCTAGATTTGGAGAAGACCCCTGACCTACATATGACTCCCTCACCTGAAATTATATCAGCAGAGAATGTTAGGGAAGTGAGGGGCAGACGTGAGGGCGCTATTCAAAAATTACAACATAACCAAAGCGCACCCACGTCAAAAGCCCCTAGGGTCAGTAAACACGGGGAAGAAACTAGTACCAACCCCAACTCAAATATAAGCAGGACTGTGGACACAGCTAACAATCGCCATGAGTATGAGGCTGGGAAAGGAAAAGAAACGGAACACCTGGAAGGGTTAGCAGTAAAAGATGGTAGATTGATCGACCCTACTGAATTAATGAATGACTATATATTGGCAAAACTGGGTGAACTTCTTGGTATTTATCTATCCCCTATCGAAAGTAGGCTCACCCGGATAGAAAAGCATCTAGCAGAACTAACCAGGCCAACTAAGAGCTTAGCTAAAGTAACCGTTGCAAAAGACACAAGTCAACCCACTCCTAATCAAGCAGTGGGTCCCGATTCGAATGTCTCTCAGGTATTATTTACAAATACAGTTAACCCACCCAAACCTGCCCTAGCACCACCGAAGGGGATAAGTGTCAGCCAACCAACAGCGAAATGTAACAAGGCAGCCCCTGTAATAAGGAAGGATAATATCACAAAACATGTAAATGTCCCTATGATGGGCCAGCCCCCAAATTCTGGAGGTGGTTCCATCCAGGCCCAACCACTACAAAAAACATCTAGACATGCTCCTTCCCGCATTAATTTACCACCTGAATGCGGGGCCTATGTCCTTGTTCTAGTTAATGTATCCAAACTAAGGAAGGACCAAGAAGAAATTCCCACATCTCTTAAAAACAAAACCCTACATTGGTTAATTGCAAATTGCAATTTCCCAATAGAAGGTGCAAGAGAAATTATCAATACTCAGCGGGTGGGCTGGATAGGCCCACTCAGGAAAAAGTTTGAGGGTGACTGTGTTATAATTAATTTTAAAAACCCACAGTGGGCAGAGAAAACACTAGCAAGCGCCCCACCACCCTCAACTCGGGAATTCAATACTACACTCCTTCCCTTAGGGTATTTCTATAGACATTTGATACCCCAGAACCAAGTCATGGAGAGCAATCCCATCACCACCTTTCAAGATTTGAATTTTGGTGCAAGATTCAAATCGCCGCTCTTCTTACAAAATCAGGATTTTGGTCATTTGAATGGCCATAATAATTGGCGGAACCAAATGCCAAACCAGATGCCAATGTTAGTATCCCCTAGTTACCCTCCGCACCATTTTCAATTCCCAAACATGCAGCAAGCTAACCATTTTAGAGATAGATCCTATCCTGCCCCTGACCTTCATCTATTCCAACCATCATTCGAAGCGAGGTCAACATTTAACATCCCTACCTATAATCGTTTTGACTATTTTTCCAACCTAGATGAACAGGACTGACTGTATATAATGCCAACAAAAGATACTGATAGCCTAACTACAGTTAATATACCAGAGGTTCCGGTTGTACATGCTCAGGCTATGGGTGATACTGAAGAAATCCTGGACCTAATGCCTGTTGACGACAATCAACCTGCAGTTGTTAATATCATTTCTGAAAAAACAGGGAGTAGCTGTACTAGGGTTAGGCCAAGTAACCGTCGCAATACTCATGGGCTAACAATCTTAAATTGGAATGTTGCAGGATTAGAATCCAAATTATTGGATCCTGCATGGATTAAGATAATTAATGATGCGGATATTGTTATGTTTCAGGAAACATGGGCTGTTGGTAACTTGTATATTGAGGGCTATCACTGCTTTAGTTTAACATCGCCAAAACCATGTTTTGGCCGAGCGGTGGGTGGTCTTTTCATCGGGATCAAGATTCTTGCAGGTGGTACAATTGGAAACCTGCAATATGATGGTCCGGCAAACCCCAACATCCAGATTCTTGAGTATAAATTGAAGTCAAAGACCACAATCTATTTAATAAATTTTTATAACAATGATTTTTATTATGTACCAAACAAGAACCTTTTGGCATTATCTAATGTTTTAAGAAATCTGGAATGTTCCCTTGCAGTAGACAAAAAGTCATGTATATTAATAGGGGGTGATTTTAACGCAAAATTAGCAGGGAGTGCTGGATCTGTTAATCACGTTTATTTTGACCCAGCAGAGCGTAGGGGTTTTGAACTATCCAAACTACTCACTGAATTTGACTTAGATGATGCTTTGAGTGTAGGAGATAATTATGACTCCCATCACGCTCCTACATATATTGGTGGGAACAGTAGTTCCACTATTGATTACGTTTTTATGTCACCACTGTTAATAGATTGTATAGTGGAAACTTCTGTTTTACAAACACCCTTTAGCGATCACAATCCATTGGTTGTAATTTTGGATCTTGCCCCAAGCCCGATTTTCGAAAATTTAAATGGTGCAAGGGACATTACCCCATCAATTGATGGCCTGCGGTTAAAATGGAGGGGGGTGAATTGTGAGGCTATTTTAACAAATGTACAATTGCTATTTCCACATTTGATTGACTCTTGTAAAGTTTTAAGTAATAATTATGATCAATTAATTGCTGATTTTGAATCCTTGTGTTCAGCCATCAAAACCCTTTTGTCTGTTCCACTACCCATAGAAGGTAAAGAGCCAAGATGGTTCGATTCAGCATGTTCCCTGGCAAATAGAGAACTAAGAAAGGCTCTCTCCATGAAACCTAGGTGTAAAACAACCGTTCAGTTAGCTAGGAAACAGTACAAAGCTACAATATCAGAACGGAAGGCTAATTTACTTTCCGACCAATGGGACTCTTTGGTAATCAGCGCAAACTTGGGTGGTAGCGGCCCATTCTGGTCATCTGTTAGAAAAACACGGGAAATGGGAAAGAAACTCACCCAAATCAGTTGTAACATAACAAGTGCTGCATGGGAGACCCATTTTTCTAACATCTATGCAGCCCCTAAAGAGGAGTATTCTCCATCTATTTCTGACCAATCAGGTGGTCTATTAATTTTAGAGCATGAAGTTAGAATAGCCATAAAAGAGAGTCTGGGAAATAAAGCACCCGGACCAGATGGTCTCCCTATTGACATCATTAAACATGATGTTGATTTGTGGACACCCATATTTCTTAATGTTTTTAACAGTTTACCAAAAACAGCCATGCCAACTACTTGGGCCACCAATATTATTGTCCCTATTTACAAAAAGGGAGATAGGTCTGATCCAGCGAACTATCGCCCTATCTCCCTTTTGGATAATACTTTGAAAGTATTGGGTCGTATAATCTTTCATAGAATACTGGACTGGGCGAATGACACTGACTTTTTAGATCCATGTCAGATGGGGTTCCGTAGTGGGGTAGGAACAGTGGAGCAATGCCTAAACTTAAAATTGATAATTGACAAATATAGTGTTGCCCGCTCCTCCCCCACTTACCTTGCATTTATGGACCTCTCGTCCGCCTTTGATCTTGTTAATAGATCAAAGCTTTGGTCCATTCTCTCAACTAATGGTCTTGATGACACTCTGGTAAATTTCCTAGCCTATCTCCATACGGACCTGAAAGCACGGGTACGTATCGGGATGGGCGGAGAGGTATCAGGAGCCATTGAGATAGGAAGGGGGGTGAGACAGGGGTGCGTTTTAGCACCCCTGTTGTTCATCATTTATATTAATGGCTTATCCACCTGTCTGAAAAAAGTTACCACAGATGTCCCATTTGTTTCAGGGAAACCACTTCCAGTACTTTTATATGCAGACGATGCGGTGCTAATGGCCCGCACTCCTAATGCCCTTCGTCTGCTTGTACATAGTTTTGTTAAGTTCATGGAGGATCTGGATTTAAAGGTCAATTTTAAAAAATCTTTTATTATGTCCTGTGGCCCTGGCAAAAAGAAACTTAATACCATCCGGTTAGGCACAGATAAATTGATATCTGTCCCTAAATTCCCATATTTAGGGTTGGTTTTCGCTGCGAACGGCTCGTGGAGTGGGCATATGGCCCACGCCACGAGCAAGTTCTCGAAAGCCAACAACTCTGTTCTAAGTCTCCCGCGCCCAAAGAAAATAGGTGCCACTAGGGCTATTTTAAAGATTTTTAAATTACAGTGCGCACCTGTTGCCACGTATGGAGCGGAGGTATGGGGATCAAGAAACAGTCCATGCATCCAAAGTGAGGAGAATCGCTTCTGCAGGAAAGTGTTGGGTGTACCAATCTCCTCATCAACCTTCATCTGTCATAGTGAACTAAACACTCCATATATTAGTGATTTTATTAGAGCAAGACCGGCACTCTTTTGGATCAGAATCTGGCAGAATGAAGCTGCTGCTCTTACTCAGAATATTATAAAGGACTGTCTAAGTAGCGACCATGGAATGAGAATTCCATGGTTGTCTGAAGTTTTAAAATCTTTGAATGAAGTTGGCAGAGGAACTTTGTTTAATGATCCCACAACTATAGAACTGCAGGACAAAGTTCAGGTTAAGAACGCACTATATGCACTTTACAACAATGAAAGGCTCAGAAGCGAATCACAAAAATCAACTGTAACGAAATATATAGGCAATGGTTTGTGTGGACCGACTTTGCCGCCCTATCTCTCGCTGCCTATGACTAGCTGGGAGAGATCATTGTTGTTTCGTTTAAGGGCAGGAACAGTAAAATTTATGTTGTCATTTCCACTAGGACATTGTCACAGTGTTGATTCTACCTCATGTCCCTGTGATGGCGTGAGCACTCAGGATGATTTGCACTTTTTATTTTTCTGTAAATTTTATTCTGTGTATATCAAATGGTTTTTAACTCCGTATTTTAAAAAATCCAGACCACTGACCCTTCAAGACTCATATAACATGTTAATTGCCTTGGATAGTGATGAACTGACTTTTCGTGTCAGTTCTTTTTTAAGACTGGCTATACGAGCACGCAAAACGATGGAAAACCCATGAGTATGATAAATCAGCTTTGTTAACATTACTATGGAAATTAGCATATTGTTTTTAAAACACATTGTATTGTCACTGCATAAAAGGGTACGTCATATGTATATTGATTTTTAATTATTATTTGTATGTTTAATTACTTTATTTTTGTTGATGAATTATGTTCGGTACTTTTATGAATTTTAAGGAATTCGAATAAAGGTCTTTTGAACTTGTACTTGGCGCCGTGTAGTCCAGATACGTACTTTGGTGTTCTCCAATGGACCCGTCTCCTCTTGTGTATCGAAATTCAGTAGTGCCTTCTTATTCAATCATCATATTCTTCAATCAATCAATCAGGAGTTTGTAAGGCATGACTGCTCACCTGTGAGGGTCTCGGACACTAAGGGGAGCTGCTGATCCGTCTGGGCGTGGAGGGTCTTTATCCAGGAATTGCTGCCATGAAAGTACACCTAGATACAGTTCATATAAGAAATTGAAAAGACTAAAATCGATAAAATCCTTGAAACCATAAACAAAATAATTAATGAACATTTTATATAACAACTTGATCAAAGAAACGGTACTAGTCATGGAATTTTACATTGTAGCTGGAGCCATTGGCTTATAGTCATGGGTTCCAGTAGCACCTTGTTAGGGAAGGTCAATAAATTAGAGGGTAGAGCCAAAAGTTTGTTACCAACTATAGACGATGCAGTGCAGTTCAGTTCTCAGAGCCCAATGCTAATGTTTAATAGTCCATAATCCCATTTAAAAAGCTGGACAGAGCAAATACAATCAAGGGTATTGTGTAGTCTCTAAAAAATCTAGAGACAACCTTAAAGTCCCTAATCCCCATACAGTCAGTCAGTCAAATTAACTTTATTCGATTCAGTTAAAATCATACAAAGGACATAAAAACAAGATTATTTACAATTAAAACTATTAAACAATTTCTTTGCAATCGAATTAATTTGACATGATAGTTAAAAAAAGAATTAAAAAGTTATGCATACTGGTTTGACTAGTTCATACATTTTCTTGTTCTGGACGCTGCCACTAGGAAATTTGCCATGGCAAATGTGATGCGTATGTTTCCCAGGGATTTTAAATAAAGCATGGCTGGTCTCACCTGTAGGAAACCAGCTTCCCTTAAAACAGGTAACAAGTGTTTTTTTCTTACTACAGAAAAGAAATCACAAAACATAACAAAGTGCATCGTGTCCTGAACTGAAAAATTGTCACATGTGCAGGGAGGTGCTAACTCTGGTTTCATCCAGGAATTAAATTTACCCAAATAAAAATGTATAAGATTAAACCTAAATTTGGTTAACAAAAATCTATGAAAGGGGTTTGTGACAAAACATAAATAGAGCTCAATTGCAGGGGAATAGAGTGAGAGATAATGTAATCGTACTGTAGACTTTTGCAATTCTGATTCTTCTCGGAGCAAACGTTCCCTTGTCATAAACTGTTTTTTAATTATGTCCACGTCCTGCTTTGTTATACCAGAGGGAACAGTGAATAAATCTGGGCGACCCAGATCATTGAAGGATTTTTTTATATAGACCAACCATGGGCACTTAAAACAATTCTCCAGACTCATCACATCCCTCATGATCATATGATTTAACGTTAATTCTGGGTTTAACCAAGTCTTAAGCCAATATATCAAGGGTGCCAGTCTCACTTTATCCTGAACGTAATCCAGGCCAAGTTCCATATGAATGGAGAAAGTCGGGGAAGATTGGGGGAGGGACAGGAGAGAACGTAAAAACCTATTCTCCGCTAGTTGGATTTTATCTATGCATGCATAGCCCCATAATGGTGCACCATATAGGGCCACGGGAAGGGATTTACTATTATACACCTTTATGATTGCTTTCATTGGTCTATGTCCCAACCTTTTGGCAAAACCTGGGGTAGCCATAGATGTTCTTGCAACCGCTAAACTTTTAGCTCGTATCTGAGGACCCCAGGTCCCCCTACTATCGAAAAGCACTCCCAGATATGGGAAGACATGCACTCTCGACACTACCTCACCTCTGCAACAAAATGTTTTTGCTTTGGCCCTTTTCCCCTGGTGGCCTAAGACCATAGTGTGAGATTTAGTGGCGTTAACCCTCAGGTCGAGCCGGTCCATAAAGGACCCAAATGCGTCTAAAAGCTTTTGGAGGCACACCCCTGTACGTGCTATGAGTACAGCATCGTCCGCGTATAGGAGAGCAGGGATCTTAGCTTCTCCTACACGCGGAACGTCTGTAGCTGCCCCTTCTAGGTGCTTTCCTAAATCATTTATGTAAATTGTAAATAGCAGGGGGGCTAGTATGCAGCCCTGCCTGACTCCCCGCTTCGAATGGAAACGGGTAGTACATCTACCCTCTTTTGTTACCCTAACTGCGGCGAAAAGGTCCCGGTGTAAGGACGCTATAAACGCCACCAAGTCTTCCTCAATGCCCATCTTTAGTAAGATTTCCCATAGCTTGGATCTGTTGACCAAGTCGAAGGCCGAGGAGAGGTCCATGAACGCTAAGTACAAGGACCCCTCCTTGACCACCGTATACTTAGCGGCCAACAGATGCAAGTTTGAGCACTGTTCTATTGTGCCTCTCCTTTCCCTAAAGCCGTACTGAATGTCAGCTAAACCCCCACATCCTTCCAGACTGTCCCTCAGCCTTCCCAGAAGGACTCTGCCCAAGATTTTTATTGCAGAGTCCAAGAGGGATATAGGGCGATAACACCCTGGGTCGTCCCTTTGGCCCTTTTTAAATATGGGGACTATTGTGGAGGTCACCCATGTACTTGGAGGGGGTGATCGGTTTACAGCTGTAAACACCTTTGCCAGGATTCCAGCCCAAAGTTTGGGGGAGTGAATATAAAAGTCGGCTGGTACCCCGTCTGGGCCTGGTGCTTTATTCTTTGTAGTGGCACGAATTGCCTTTTCCACCTCCTCACTGTTGAAATATAGGGGTATGGCCACCGGACCCGGAGTGTTTTGTGGATCGGTGCAGTCGCCATACTTTGACAGAGTGGGAGTATCCACTTCTTTCTGTTTGTTAGGCACTGACAGAAAAATAATGATGAATGCATTCTTTCTCCTAAGGATAAAAGGGATGGGTCCGGTTTGGTTTGCTGCCATGAAGCCCCCAGTTAGCATTGAAACTGTGCAGTGGTGAAGTCCCAAAACGAAATTTGATGTGCATGGTTTTTCCAATGGGAATTCAATGGAGTCCATGTAGCCTCCATATGTAAGATATCTTCAAATTCCAAGAAGGCTAGTGTCAAAGTGTCCTAACTCCTGGTCCAACTCAATTCTAAATCTACATACGTCTACTACATCCCCTTGATGCAGCCTATGACATGCACATTTTTGTTCAGGTCATATGGCTGGGGTTAAAGACCATGTACTTGTTTTTATGTAGGTTTATTTCAAGCACTCTCTGCTTGCAGAAGACACAAAACTGTTCCCAAAGATTTTGAATACCCATAGGAGATTTGGATACCAGTAAGGTGTCGTCAGCGAACAGGAGGGCCGGGAACTTCATACCTGCCAGGCACAGGGCGTCATGACTGTACTATTCTAATTGGGCTACCAGATCATTAATGTATAATAGGAACAGGGTTGGGGCAAGGGCACAGCCCTGTCTTACCCCCTTGTTACTAGTGTCAATGTTGTCAACTCCTCTTGTTTACTGTATCTCACCTGCGCATAATTCATTTGGTGCAGTCTCCTGATGTATGTATGTATGTATGTATGTATAGGCATTTATATAGCGCACTACTTACCCGTAGGGTCCCAAGGCGCTTCGACCGCTGCGAAACCCTTCCTGGCTTCCCTGAGAGATGGTCCCTTAATGGGTATCTCCAGGGTGAGACCAGGCATCCCCGGCGGTCTGGTGGGGCCGTTAGTGAAGATGAGGCAAGCTAATGCCCAGAGTTGCCGAGTGTGTTCGCTGATCAGAGTGGGCACCGAGGCGAGAGAATTATCGAGTCCGCTGACCCTGGTCCAGAAACCTGCCGCGCCGGGAATCGAACCCTGGTCCCGGGCCGTCCTCTGCTCTCGGGTCTGCCGCCTCTAACCAGTGAGCCACACTACTGACATCAACTAGATAGCATGGAGTGCCCTTTTAGATTAAGACTTTTCACAAGGCCTCCCTTCGGACAAGGTCGAAGGTAGTACTGAGTTCAACAAAGACTACATAAGGCCAACCACCTCCCAAAACGACATACTTCCAGTATATAAGCTGTAGCTGAAATACTTGGTCGATGGCACTGGTCTAAACCCTACTCGTAGGGGGCTTATGAGGCCTACACCCTCAACCCACTCACAAAGTCTGTCTAAGAGTACAACAGAAAAGCTTTTGAGAACTGTCAATACGGCTGATTGGCTAATAATTAGATGGCAGGGACGTGAGCCTTTCTTTTAAATTGGTACAATCTCGGGCCCTGCCCAGGTGGGGAAAGTGGGTAAGCCTTCCAGAATACATTTAAAATACTTGGCAAAGTATGGGCCCCAAGTTGCCTTGTCTGCTTTGAACAGATCTCCACCCCATTTTGTACCGCTTTGTTCGCCATAAGTGTGGCAGGGTATGCTCAGACGTGAGTCCCTTGCTCACTTTGCCACTGGATTCAAGCAAGCCTGGCTGAAGACTACTGAAATGCCAGAAACCGGTCCTAGGAAGTGTGTTTCCGGCCCAAGGAAGGCATGGCTTGGCAGTTCGGGCTGGACTGTTCCCATGAGGCACAGGGTCAGACTGATTTGCATATGGCCATGTCTAAACTGGGGTGGCAGAGTGGGCTAAAGAACAGTGATGGATTAAACCCAGATCTGTTGACTGGGTGTGAGTGTTTGATTGGTTCATATGCTCCGTCCATCACCACCCCCTTTTGTACCGCTTTGTTCGCCTTAAGTTGGCAGGGTATGCTCGGACGTGAGTCCCTTGCTCACTTTGCCAATGGATTCAAGCAAGCCTGTCTGAAGACGGCTGAAATGCCAGAAACCGGTCCTAGGAAGCTTGTTTCCGGTCCAGGGAAGGCATGGCTTGGCAGTACGGGCTGGACTGTTTCCATGAGGCACAGGGTCAGACTGATTTGCATATAGCCATGTCTGAACTGGGGTGGCAGAGTGGGCTAAAGAACGGTGATGGATTAAACCCAGATCTGTTGACTGGGTGTGAGTGTTTGATTGGTTCAGATGCTCCGTCCATCACCACCCCCAATTGTACCACTTTGAACAGATCTCCAGGCACCAGACAAGACATCAGAGTCTACTGGATCTTCGGACTCCTTACCGTGTGCTGTGAATTCTAAAGTCTTAGTAGGTGGATCTACCGCTTCTAAAGGACTTTCTTGGCAGGACCCAGGCTTTTTTTGTGTTCCAGCCGACCTTCGTGAAAAAGGTAACCATTCTAGGAACTAGTACTGGAGTAGCTTCGGAGTTTGGGTGCTCAGTAAGGAATGAAATGAACATATGCTTAGCCAAGGCATCTAGAGGTTCAGAAGCTAGTTCTAGGGCACTCCTATCTTTAGTGGTAGGGTCAATTAACATATTATGTGGTTTTAAAAGGTCAGGACCAAACCTGAAACTATTGAAATCATTCATGTTATTATTGACTGTATCAGTGGTATTATAATTATCATGATTTGGCGCACTCCCCAAAACAAGACTAGTTAGTCATGGTGTCAATGTCTGTGGGAGTTCGAGAACCACTAATCTCAATGCAGGTATAGTCTAAAATCCCTTTTATAATAGACACCTGAACATTGTGAGAATGCACGTTTATGTTTATAGAGCATTAGCCGCTTTTGGAAAAAGATGGAATTTTTTACTGTACAGAGACCGACTCACTAAAGAATTTGCACCTTCATAATGCTGCTACCCAGGGCTGGACTCGGGGTACCACGCAGGTGGACGGCGTCCCCCACTTATTTTACCGGGAGCTCGATAACTGGAATAAATAGAGCCACACATTCACTCTTTGGCCTCTCTGGGGCGAGATTGAAGCTCATTTAGAACGCTGCTCACACGCTGCTAACAACAATTGAGGTTCTGGTTACAGTAATTGTACAGGCAGCAGAAGAGCTCAGATGTAAAGCAAATGGCGTTTGAAACAAAAGTATTGACAAAAGAATGTTGATTTGTATTTGTTTTTGTTGTTTTTGATATTGATTCTTTCTTTTCTAATTCAGATTTTGTGAAAGAATACCAGGCTCCATCATTGTCTTAAATTTACTCCAAACACTAACTGCAGCAGTATCCATTCAAATATATATTGACATTGATGGATAAGACCCCAAACTTGTAGAACTATATTTTAAATATTTTTTGGGGTTATTCCATGCATTAAACACTCAAATGTGTTCCCCAATTCTTCTCTCGAAGACATAAATGGGTCTCCCAAGTCAAGCAACATGTGGGCAGTGAATGGATGTATAATTAGTAAAGTGCAATTGTCAAGAGAGGGACCCCTTATTACCAAAGGAATAGGGTACCAATAAAAAAGAAAAGGTCTCTAATTGCCAAGCAGGATGAGGGCACCGTTGCAGGCTTTAAAAACTAGAGCCTTCGAATTCCTTTAAGGAGACAAGTTACCGTATTTCTTCCACTGGGGATAATAAACCAGAGGAAAGTTGCCAGCTCCAGATGTGGGGCTGCCTTATCATAAGGCAAACAATAGTGTATAAATAAACATGTTTACAATTAGGATCAAAGATATTTTAAACCATGAGAGTTATAGTAATGTCTTGATAAAGATGGTATACATTTGGACAATACCTTTGAAACGTGTTGACGCCTTTGATATGCATTTCGTGTAATGGGCTGGAACCATAGATATCTAATAAGTGTTTATTTATCTGGTTTCAGTCTGTATAACTGTTTCACACAAATGTGGTTTTTATGACAGTGTACTGTCTTTTCCTTCTCTCATTGTTTGTGTAATTGGTAGTTATAATCAATTTGCTGATTTCGGTCAATGGTGTGATTCTATATTGCAAATGAAATGGTTTTCTTATATTTTCTTTTGTCTTTTTAAAAAACAAACGCTGTGATTATGTAGCACTCTTGTTTTTATAATACATATCTTTTTAATAAATAATCTTTAAAATCTTCTACTTTTGACGTATTTCTGATGTACTGTTTGGGCATTGAATATAGTCCCCTTGTGGGAGAGTGTTTGTGAGATTAGAGTATTGAGTGATTGAATACGAATGGTGTTAATGTATGTTGTGACCAAAGGAAGTTTTTCTCTTTACTAATTAGTAAAGTGCTTCAGTATTGAATCTCAGATAAAATTGGAATGTATGCTGCCCATTGGAGTGACCAGATCATGTGACTAAATAAATTGTCACTGCATGAAGTGTGTGTATGTGTGTGTATAGATAGATAGATATTGTGTGGCAAGTAGCAAGAAAGGGAAAACGATGCCCCAGGTGACAAGGTTGTATTCGTTCCAACCTTTTCTTATCTCACATCTGTTTCACGTTTGCAGTAGCAATGTTTTTACGGTCCTGAAGAAGGCATAGGATCATTATTTCCTTTCTTGCTGAAACATATTGACCCTCTGTTTCCATATAAAGACAGTTATTTGTTGAAAACTGTCTATTGCACTGTTTTTAGGTTTGAGCTTTGAGAGATCTTAAAGGTTTCTTTCTCTCACTGCTCAATTTTAATTCACAATTTCAAATCATCCTGCACTGCACTTTTCACTCCCACACAATTTAATCGCACATATCTCTAGGTCTAATTATAGCAAGCTATATTGTGTATTACATCTATAGCTCTTGATACACTCAAAACATCTGCGAGCTCCCCTTTCCTTTTGAAAGGGTTGTAGCCCTTAGTGCCACTAGTGTGACACTAGGAGGAGACCCAGTTGATGAAGCATGTCACAATTGGTGAGTGATGGGAGTCCGTCCTTTTACAAAGGACTTTTTTCTTATGTAGTATGCTAGAGTTGGAGAGGTCAGTGTTCATGCTCTTTCAGGGCTCTTGTGGTTCAAATCGACTGTTTAGACCCGTGGATATAGGTGAATTGTACCTAACTGAAATTGGCCCGCAAAGGAAGTTAAGTAGGTTCAATGATTACTGTCGCTTGAAAAAACTTCTTGTCAACATGGACAAGACAAAGATCATAGGCTTTGACCGAAAGAAAATTGGGAAATGCAAAAACCACAGGTGGTGTGGAGTGCATGGGACTCACGTCTGAGCATACCCATCCCACTCGGGGTGACAAATGCAAAAACCACAGGTGATGGACAGAATGCAGAACAATGTCATACATTCACCCCAGTACAGAGATCTGTGCCTAAATCCATCATTTTTTTTGCACTCCACACCACCCCAGTTCAGACATGGCCATAAGCAAATCAGTCTGACCCTGTGCCTCATGGGAACAGTCCAGCCCGAACTGCCAAGCCATGCCTTCCCGGGACCAGAAACAAGCTTCCGAGGACCGGTTTCTGGTATTCCAGCTGTCTTCAGCCCGGCTTGCTTGAATCCAGTGGTGTGGAGTGCATGGGACTCACGTCTGAGCGTACCCATCCCACTCGGGGTGACAAATGCAAAAACCACAGGTGATGGACAGAATGCAGAACAATGTCATACATTCACCCCAGTACAGAGATCTGGGCCTAAATCCATCGTTTTTTTGCACTCCACACCACCCCAGTTCAGACATGGCCATATGCAAATCAGTCTGATCCTGTGCCTCATGGGAACAGTCCAGCCGAACTGCCAAGCCATGCCTTCCCTGGACGGAAACAAGCTTCCGAGGATCGGTTTCTGGCATTCCAGCCGTCTTCAGCCCGGCTTGCTTGAATCCAGTGGTGTGGAGTGCATGGGACTCACGTCTGAGCATACTCATCCCACTCGGGGTGACAAATGCAAAAACCACAGGTGATGGACAGAATGCAGAACAATGTCATACATTCACCCCGGTACAGAGATCTGGGCCTAAATCCATCTTTTTTTGAACTCCACACCACCCCAGTTCAGACATGGCCATATGCAAATCAGTCTGATCCTGTGCCTCATGGGAACAGTCCAGCCCGAACTGCCAAGCCATGCCTTCCCTGGACGGAAACAAGCTTCCGAGGACCGGTTTCTGGCATTCCAGCCGTCTTCAGCCCGGCTTGCTTGAATCCAGTGGTGTGGAGTGCTTGGGACTCACGTCTGAGCATAAAGTTCAAGTTCAAGTTTAAAATTTGTATAGTGCACTACTCACCCAGAGGGTCTACTCTCAAGGCGCTTGATGGAGAGGGGGGGGGGGTGCTTTACTTATCGAATATCCAAGTTTTTAGTTGTTTTCTGAAGGAGAGGTGGTTCTGTGTAAGGCGGAGGTGGGTGGGGAGAGAATTCCAGGTCTTCGCCGCTAAGTAGGAGAAGGATCTTCCCCCCAAGGTGGATCTTTGGATGTGTGGAATTGCGGCGAGGGCTTGATTGGACGATCGTAGTTGGCGGGTGGGGGTGTAAAAGGACAGGCGCGTGTTGAGGAATTCGGGTCCTAGGTCGTAGAGGGCTTTGTGTGCGTGGGTGAGGAGACGGAACGTTATTCTCTTGTTGACGGGGAGCCAGTGGAGGTCTTTCAGGTGATCGGAAATGTGAGCTTGGCGGGGGATGTCTAGGATGAGTCTGGCTGAGGTGTTCTGGATGCGTTGGAGTTTTTTCTGTAGTTTGGCTGTGTAGTCCGGCGTAAAGGGTGTTTCCGTAGTCCAGTCGGCTTGTGACCAGTGCATGGGTGACCGTCTTTCTTGTTTTGGTGGGGATCCAGTGGAAGATTTTTTTGAGCATACGTAGGATGTTGAAGCATGATGATGAGACGGCGTTGACTTTTCTGGTCATCGAGAGGGAGGAGTCCAGGATGAAGCCCAGGTTGCGTGCGTGGTCTGTTGGTATGGGGGCGTTTCCCAGGGCCGGTGGCCACCATGAGTCGTCCCAGGCGGAGGGGGATGATCCTAAGATGAGGCCTTCTGTTTTGTCCGAGTTCAGTTTTAAACGGCTGTTCTTCATCCATTCGGCTACTTCTTTCATCCCTTCGTGTAGGTTGCTTTTGGCGGTGTTTGGGTCTTTGGTGAGGGAGAGGATCAGCTGGGTGTCATCTGCGTAGGAGATGATGTTGAGGTTGTGTTGGCGCATGATGGATGCGAGGGGACTCATGTATACGTTGAAGAGGGTGGGTGTTGGACCCGGCCCATTAGGCAGGTTCACCCCTAGACTTTTTGCGTTTTCCTAGCCTATTTATGGAACCTGGTATTGGTGATTTTAGGCCTCTGCGCACTTTTTCACTGTGGTACAGTGTAAAGTGCTTGAGCTCTCTGTGGATGAATGGTGAGTGACCTGCCCTCCCATAGGAATGAATGGGGAATATGTATGCCCATGGTAGTTCCTGATGCGTGGGGAGTGCAGGGGCGAGTTTGGTATGAGAGAACTCGTGAGAATGAATGCTGCAAAATGATGTATGCAGCATGACTGTGTCTAGTCTAGAAGTACTACTTTTGGAAGTTGGCATATTTGTGTAGGTTGTTGCTAGCGTGTGATTGGCTGGTGAGCCTGGCCCAGAGTGCATCGGCCTGCTTGTGGATTGACTGTCTGGTTTGAGGATGACAGGGGCTGGAGAGCCCAGGAGGTTGTCTGAAGTCAGCCCCTGGATGAAAGGCAGCATCTGCTGCCAGGGAAGTGGGAGGAGATGGCACCTGATAGTGAAGGGCTGTTCCTGTGTAACTACAAAGCTGGCTCCACCTCCCGCTGGGCGACTGACACCTCTGTCCCTGATACTGAAGGGGACTTCCCTCTAAACCAGTCCAGCTGGTTCTCACACTGCCTGCTTCAAAGGACTTCAAAGGTTTTGCACTGTATAAAAAGGGGTTGTATCCCCTTCCAAATTGTTCTTGTTTCTGACTTGAATCTGCCAGGGGCATGCTGCTGCTGGGGCTCAGGGGAATCCCTGGGTCCTGCCCAGCTCCTGGACCTCTGATGGACTTTCCTGGACTCCTGGGGGACCCCTCTGCCTTGCTGGGCTGAGGGGGGGACTTTGCTTGCCCCTTGGAATCTCTGGGACCTTGTTGCAGCATGGAGGAGCTGCATTTGCCTGCAGGAAGCGCTGTGCTTCCCCCGGAGCACCTGGGAGCGCTCTGCCTGTTTTCTGGCGCTGTAGGGAACTTTATTTGGATTATAGCGCTGAGGAGCGCTTTGGCCGCCCTGGCGAGAGCCCACCTCGCTTATTGTTAATTTTGTCCGACTTTGGCTGCCCACGTCGTGATTGCCGCTGCCCGGGGCCAGGACGAGGACCAGGAGCTGCGGTAGCGAAGATCGAAGCCGCCGCGCTCCTATTGGCCCAGCGAGACGAGCCCCTCCAGTAACGCCGCGCTGGGATTGGCCCAGCGCCGCCGCGTCATCGCCGAGGCCGCGCCCTGATTGGCTGACGGCTCGGCATCTCCCAGGGGCTGGTCCCGGGAGCCGCGCTGTCATTGGCTGGCTCCCGGGCGTGTTTTGAAGATGGCCGGGATCACCGCCGGGCCCGGGGAGAGGAGTGAAGATGGCGCTGTATGGCCGCAGGTCGGCCGGGCTCCCGTGAGCTGAGGGAGCCCGGCGGCATTGGAGGAGAGAGGCGGAGACACGCGGCGGGGGCGCGAGGCACATTGACGGTGCCTGCCCCCACCGCGAGCGAGGAAGAGCCGCCGCCCGGAGGAGCCCGCCGGTGAGTCTGGGCTGGGGCAGGGCGAGGCAGAGAAGAGGGGAGGGACGCCGGGACACGTCGTCGGTGTCCGCCCCTCCCGAAGCGCGAGCTCGCGCTCGATGCATTGAAGCCACGAAGGCTTCAAGGGCGGCCCCAGATGGCAGTGGGCCGCCCCAACGTCACGCTCCTGGTGCATATGAAGCCACGAGGGCTTCAAGGGCGGCCCCGGTTGGCAGCGGGTCGCCCCAACGCGTGTAGAGCCCCGAGAGGCTCCTTGCCCCTAACGTGTGTTCAGAGCCATGGAGGCTCTAAGGGGGCAGATTTGTTTTATGGGCCCAGAGAGGCTCGGGGGCCATTTCCGTGACATCGAGCCCCAGAGGGGGCTCCAACGACCCCATAGATGTTCTACGAGCCTGCTAGGCTCAGAGGGGGTATTTCGTTGAAGAGCCAGAGGGCTCCAGGGGCCTATATGTGTTTTAGAGCCTGTGTGGCTCCAGCATGGCGCAGTTTGCGCCCACGGGTCAGTGAGGACCCTGTCGCAGTTCATTTTATTGCGATGCCCAGGTGCCCAGCACTTTGTGGGCACCTGCCACGTTTAGGCTTTTTGTACTTTGGACTGGCGCTGCATGGCAGCGCGCCCTGACTTTGGACCCAGGGCATCCTTGCCCCATCAAGGCCAGTTGGCCTAGGGACTGCCACAGGTAGTGGCTTATGTAGTGTTGGCGCAATGTGATTTCTATGCTTTTTAATAGTTATTGCTTGTGTGAGTTTTTGCGCTATTGATTTATTAGGCACCTCTGAATGTTTATGCATTATGTGTCTTCCTTTCCATGCGCTGCACCTCTGAATGTTTAGTCATCATGTGTCTTCTTGCGCTGCACCCCTGAATGTATTTTATTGCATCATGTGCCCTATTCTTAACACCTCTGAATGTGTTACTGCATCATGTGTCTTCCTTTCCATGCGCTGCACCTCTGAATGGTTAGTCATCATGTGTCTTCTTGCGCTGCACCCCTGAATGTAGTTTATTGCATCATGTGCTCTATTCTTACTCCTCTGAATGTAGGTTATTGCATCATGGGTAATGTGTCCTTTTCCTAGACCCCTAAATGCTGAGTGATACTTAGGTGGTTGTCTTTTCTACTCCTCTGAATGTAGGTTTATTGCATCATGAGTAATGTATTCTTTCTTAGACCCCTAATGCTGTGTGATACTTAGGTGGTTCTTCTTTCTTAGTACAGGTGGTCCTAGTAAGGTCCTGGTTCCTGTTACCAGTGGTTACTGGTTGTTATCTTTGTGATTACCATTTTATGTTTTATTATTTCTTATTCTAGAAGTGCTATATCTGACTATGACAGTGGCCCTTGTGGCCCTGTCTTGTGTACATAATCCCTGTGAATATTGCCCGTGCCAGTTGGCACCATGTATATGTGTGATTTTATCTGATGTGTTTTTACAATACAAAAGTTATTTTTATAATAACCTTGTGTGGAGTCTCTTCTGTGGTGTGCCTAGTATGTTGTTTCTGTTGTGCGCTGGCGCAAATGCTTTACACATTGCCTCCGAGTTTAGCCTTACTGCTTGTGCCAAGCTACCAAGGGGGTGAGCAGAGGTTATCTTGGCGTGTGACTTCCTTGCCCTGACTAGAATGGTGGTTTCTGCCTGGCTTTGGCGTCAGCCTTAGCCTACCAGAAATAGCCAGTTCTAACAGTGGGGCTGAGTGATGATCCTTGTGGTACGCCGCAGATGACTTCGGTGGCCTCTGATTTGAAAGGGGGGAGGCGGACTCTCTGGGTTCTTCCGGTGAGGAACAAGATGATCCAGTCCAATGCTTTTCCTTGTATCCCGACGTTGCTGAGGCGTTGTATAAGGGTGCTATGACAGACTGTGTCGAAGGCTGCGGAGAGGTCAAGTAGGATGAGGGCAGCCGTTTCTCCGTTGTCCAGTAGAGTTCGGATGTCGTCTGTTGCTGCGATGAGGGTGGTCTCGGTGCTGTGTTTGGCTCGGAAGCCGGACTGTGAGGGGTCGAGGGATTTGTTGGATTCGAGGAAGGCGGCGAGCTGATTGTTGATGGCATTCTCAATGACTTTGGCAGGGAATGGGAGGAGCAAAATGGGGCGGTAGTTCTTAAGTTCAGTGGGGTCTGCTGTAGGTTTCTTCAGGAGGGCGCTGAGTTCGGCATGTTTCCAGCTTTCCGGGAAGGTAGCGGAGTTGAGGGAGCAGTTGATGACGTCTCGGAGATGGGGTGCCATAATGGAGTCTGCTTTGTTGAAAATGTGGTGGGAACATGGGTCGGTTGGCGATCCTGAGTGGATGGAGTTCATCAGGCGGATGGTGTCTTCGGTGGTGATTGGGTTCCAGGCGCAAAGGTTGTTGGAGGGGGTTTTTAGTTCGGAGGTGAGTGGGGTGAACTGGTCTCCAAAGCTGTTACGTATGTCAGCGATTTTGTTGCGGAAGAACGAGGCTAGGGAGTCGCAGAGGTCTTGGGAGGGAGTGATGTCGTTTGTGCCGGCGGTGGGGTTGGTGAACTCTTTTACGATGTTGAATAGTTCCTTGCTGTTGTGGGCTTTGTTGCCGAGTCGGTCCTTGAAAGCTGATTTCTTGGTGGAACGGATCAGTTGGTTGTGTTTGCGGGTGGCGTTCTTGAAAGTGGCCAGGTTGTCAGTGGTTGGGTTTTTTCGCCAGGCTTTCTCGAGGGTGCAACAGATCTTCTTGGATTTCTTAAGGTCATCATTGAACCAGGGGGCTTTTTTGCTACCTAGCTTGATTTGATGGTTTTTCAGGGGTGCTAATTCGTCAGCGCTGTGGGTGATCCAATGTGTGAGGTTGGTGGCTGCTTGGTTTGGGTCCGATGATTTGGCAGGGGGGTTTTGGTGAAGCGATGTGAAGAGCTGGTCGGTGGTAATTTTGTTCCAGTTTCTGCGGAGAATTGGTTGTGGGTCGTAGTCTTTTTGTAGTTAAAGTGAACGCAGCTGTGGTCTGTCCAATGGAGAGCTGTGGTGTGACTGAAGGAGATGTGCTTGCTGGAGGTGAAGATTGGGTCGAGCGTGTGCCCGGCATAGTGGGTGGGGGTGTCAACAAGTTGTTTGAGTCTGAGATTGGCGAGGTTGTCCAGAAGGGTGGTGGTGTTGCTGTCGTTGTTCTTTTCCGGGTGGAAGTTGAGGTCCCCCAGTAGAATGTAGTCCTCGGAGGGGAGTGCGTGTGGGCTGATGAAGTCAGTGATGTCTTCGCTGAATTGTGTCTGGGGTCCTGGTGGCCTGTAGATGAGGGTGCCTCTGAGTGTGGTCTTGGGGTCGATGTGGATCTGGAAGTGAAGGTGTTCGGCGGCTGAAAGGGTAACGTCGGAGCTGGTCGCGATGCGGATGGTGTTCTTATGGACGATGGCGATGCCTCCTCCTGTTTGGTTGATGTGGTCCTTTCGGATGATCTTGTATCCGTCCGGGATGGCTATGGCGATGTCGGGTGCTGATGAGGCATTCATCCTGGTTTCTGTAAGAAAGGCGACGTCCGGCGATGTGGTGTCGAGTAGGTTCCAAAGATCAATGGCGTGTCTGTGGACCGAGCGGGTGTTGAGCAGGATGCATTTCAGGTGGTTAGTGTCGGTGCTCTGTTTGGAGTTTGTGGATTTGGTGAGGGTTCTGGTGCAGTTGAATTTGCAGGAGTGGCAGGTGAAGGGTCCATGGGTGTGTCCTGGGGCGGCTTAGTGGCAGTTTGAGAGTTGGCCGGGGTTAAGTGCTGAGAGGGTTGCGGCATCGTACGTTATGCTGGTGGAGTGGATTTTGCGGAGGCCAGGGGGTCTGGCGCTGGGCGCGGTCCTGGCGCGGATGGGCGTAGACAGGTTTACCTTTGGCGCACCTTCGGCGCGCAAGGGGCGCTCCCGCTGCACGCGAGCGCTGCGCGCAAGTGCATCTGACAGAAGTAGATAGTGGAGGGGGCGGAGCGAGGGAGGAGCAGCTGGGAGGCAGGAGCGGGGTGGAGAGCCGGGATGGGAGGCACAACAACAACAACAAAATGGCAGCGAAACCAAAAGCGAAACACCACGAGATTGGGGCACAACCTGGCAATCGCAATGAAATGGGCAGTGGCACCGGTACAAACAGGCACAACAATTTAAGCAGACAAAGCGATCAGGCTCAAATGAATATTGACAATGAGCAGTTTAATAGTATAGCGATACGATATCTATATGCACAGATGGCCGCAGTAAACCGTGCGAGCGATGCGAGAATGATTTTAAGTCAATCAGCAGTTTGCCAGTATAGCGCTATGATACCGATATTAGGCCAGGGAGCAGATGATGGACAGAATGCAGAACAATGTCATACATTCACCCCAGTACAGAGATCTGTGCCTAAATCCATCATTTTTTTGCACTCCACACCACCCCAGTTCAGACATGGCCATATGCAAATCAGTCTGACCCTATGCCTCATGGGAACAGTCCAGCCCGAACTGCCAAGCCATGAAAATTGGGTTCACTTGGTGTTTGGGTGCTGAGGAGCTGAAAAAGGTTTTAGAATACAGGTATCTGGGAATGTGGTTTGAAAGAAGATTGCAATGGCATACCTAACTAGATGCACTAAAGCTGAGATCATTAGCATAGGTCAGCGGACTGAAAAAATGTAAAACGGCTTATGGCGTGATGTCTGATAGACCGGTTTTAAAAGCTTACTCAGCTATAGTGCCCCCTCAGTTTTTGTATGGTGCAGAATTACTTTACCTGAGTGGCAACTATGGTTGGGATGCTGAGGAGGGCAACACTTTGAAAAATGTATTCTCATTGCCTAAGCTGGCAATGGTTCAGGCTGTGAGACTTGAATTGGGAATTACCTCATGGGGCACTTTAGCTTGTACGGCCCTACTTCGTTTCTGGAATCATTTAGGAACAGGAGAGAATTTTAAAATATCACAATGGTGCAAAATAGAAATTGAGAAGAGCAAATTAATTTGGGCAAAAGAGATTAGAGTTACTATTCCAAAGGCGTGTTTTCTGATGAAGGTTAAATTTGCCCCAACACTTACCTGATTAAAACGGACAAGAGGGAACTTAGGGTGCAGGGGAAAGAAATTTCACGGGCACAGGATCAAGACTACCTCTTGAATAAAATCTCAGTATATTTTATGGCTACCGCGTGGAAAAACAAACAATGCTTCCTGTATGTCGATAGGTTACCCGACTGGCAATTACGAAGAGAATTATTAGGGTTAAGAATTGGGATGAACCCCTGTTACGCAAACAATGGGGTGAAAGGCTCTATGATAGACAATAAGGGAAAATGCACCTGCACTTTGGTCACTTCATGTGACATTTTACATATATTAATGGACTGTCAAAAGCTTTTAGATATTCAAATACAGTTTTTACGGCCGATTTTTAAGAAGTATGATATTAAAAATAGGGTCCAGGCAGTAATCCTTGTAACAGAATTGAGCCATTTAGACCTAGCCGTTGCCATCAGGAAATTTATGCAAAGGGTTAAAGTATTTTTATATGGTTTTAGAAATTAAATGTAATGCAATCTGAGGTATACGGTTATGGGTCAAGCTGAAAGGGAAGCTGAGTGTATAATATGATTTTCTGATGTGTTTACTTTGATGTGAGATTTTAGATGTATTTTTTAATGTATTTGTAAAAATGTTTGAGGATCTTCTGTCCAAATAATTGTGAATAAAACTTGAACTGGACTAGGTTTTGAATCCTGAATTGTCTGTGGGGTGCAATTACCCCAAAAGCACTGAAACTAAAACAGCTTGTAGGACTTTATTACCGAATTTTATGGCTCTTAGCAACCGAATGGGGGTCTCTCATGCGACCCATGCTTATGTTTTATGTCGATTTTTACAAATATTTTATTTGATAGGTTTTGGTATTCTTCGCTGGTACTCTTTGGAGACAGTGCCTGTTTTCCAAATTCATCAACCAAGGCTGTTGTTCATGAGGCTCTTCCAAGATTTCTAATTTGTCATTTCTTTGTCCTTTTTAGGTTATTGGTGGGCTCTATCTTGGAAATATTAGAGGTGAGTTAAATTGTTTTTATTTATTTATTATTCTTTTGGGAGCGCGAAAAGGCCGTACAGCATCAGAGCACTTTACAAAAGGATGAAATAATAAATAATTATTAGCTAAACAATACATTTGTTATGCAAAGAATGACAATCAAGTAGTATGTAAATTTAATCAATAATGCAATCCTGTTCAGTTGAAGGAAACAAGTAGTGTTCCTTGTGAGGTGAAGGGAGTGGTAAGTAGTGGTCTAGGAGAAAGGATTTGAGTTCTTGTTTGAATGTGCCAAAGGAGGTGGTGATCTGGATGGATGGTGGAATGACATTCCAGGTCACTGGATCACAACTGGAGAACGACTATTTGAATGTATGTTTTTTAATACTTAGGTTTCCAACATGAGAAGGAAATTCATAGTTTCCATGATTCTTCAGGAATCGTAAAACTTGTCTGTCGGCTAGTAACACGTTTGTGGACAAGGCAAGCAAGCTTGAAAGTGAATCTTCAATTAACAGGGCACCAGCAAGGAGCACACAGTAGGAAGAGGATGTGTTGAGAGCGACCAAACCCTGAGATTATGCATGTTGCAGACTGCAGGGGTACCTTTAGTGGATCAAGATGCATTTTGTTAATGACTGAAAGGATTTATTCACCAGAGTACAATGTCAATAGGACCAGATCTATGAAAAACTGTTTTTATCGGTAATTTAAATAAATCTGGTGATTATTACTGCAGTTTAAGGAGTTAACAGGTTTCTAAATGACTGACCGCGAGCCAAGAACTAAGTCCAGCGATTTGGCATTGTCGATCAGTGACAAATTACTTTCTAAGAATTTGGCAGAGATGATAGATTCCTGGATTTGGGAGAGACAAGCATGAGAAGAGCTTAGAAGATCTATTTTGACAGCATTGAGTTTGGGATGGTAGGCGATCACCCAGGTTTGGATGTTCACAAGTGTTTTTGTGACCAAGGTGATATCCTTCAAAGTGATAACCTTCAGGTACAGTTGTGCATCATTCACATACTGAAGATATGCTAAGCAAGAGTCTCTGTTGACCAAAGGTTTGAGGTAGAGGGTGAACAATGCTGGAGATACGATTAGCTCCCGAGGGAGACCCTGAAGTACAGGGACTGGCCTGATGCAGGAACTGCCTATTTTGATGACACTTGGGATCAGTTGATTAGGTATGAAAGACACCTATTGAATCCTTGTAATCAAAACCTTTGCAACCCTTTAATGTCTAAATACGCATGTCAAACTCCACAGGCTGAGGAGAGGTCAAGCACAATTAGCACGCTAGAGTCTCCTTTGCCTAAAATAAAATTCATACCATTAATAAATTGTAAAATGTCATGATCCATGCCATAGCCATCTTGAAAACCGATTAGTAGTCCTCTATGAGGTTGTTGCTCTTGCCAATTTCAGTTAATTATTTACACGCCATTCCAGTAGTTGTGCTAGGAATGGTAGGCCTGCGATGGGACTGAAGTTGTGAGGTCTTCTTGGTTGGTAGAAGTTTTCTTTTCTTCCGCAGGGGTTAACTTGACCCAGTTTGAGACAAAAAAAACTCTTTAATTGAAGAAGTTGATACATTTGGCCCAATGTGAGGGCAACAGTGTTGCTCATTTCTTTTATTAACTTGGCTAGAAGAGGGTCGGAGATGTGATTTGAAGATTTGATGATGGAGATAATGTGGTGGAGTTAGGTTTCTGAGATCCTTTTGTAGAAGGACCAGCAGTTTGGGGATTTTCTACTCCTGATTTGGGTGAGGTCCTGGGATGCTGATGGATTGATGCTTCTTTGGCTTTAAATTTAGTATCAAAAACGGTCTGCCTTCTTTGTATCTCTTTTTAAAGTCCTCAACGTTTGCAAAAAGTTGTATGATAGTGGCATATTTACCAACCTTGAGAAACATTTTCAGGTTTTTTTGGCCGAAATATTTTGAGGTATGAAGAATGAGGATTTTGATTTGTGATGTCTTTTTGTATGGTCTTCTGGCTGCCTGTGAATAGACTAGATTGCCATTTGATGGTTTTACGAGCCACAATCTTTCAGTAGTTTTTTTCTTGTTGTGGAGTTCTTTAGCATACCATTGTGCAGATTGTTTTTAATTCTCTTCTTTCTCAGCAGGACAAAATTGTTGATGCCTGCAGATAAGTTATTGTTGAATAAATTGGCGGCCACATTCATATCAATGTCATCAGTTATTGTAGGTGGTTTACGGGCCACTCTGGAGGTTAACTCAGTGGAGTTAGCATTTCTAAAATATCAGATCCAACTTTTAGGATTTTCTGAAAGTTCTTTGTGTTATTGAGAGATGTTGTTGGAGAAGAACGTCAGGTCTGGTATGTTACCAGCTTTCAGGTTAGGTTATGATAATGGTCACCCGTCAGGACTTCAGGGTGCTTTTTCAGCCCCCGAAGTCCTGACTGATGACCAATATAGCTGCAATTTAACTGTATCTATCTGCTGGCTTTGATGTGATCTAGCTCTGATTACCAACATAATCAGGGATCACAGAGACTGCAATCATTAGCTGCAGTTCCCATTGCCTTCCTACAGCCTGCAACTTTCTCATAACCCTAACCCAGTGGATTCCCTCAATAACATTTCACCTGGTTTATGGTTAAGATTAGGAAAATTCCACCTGTAAATCTGCGTGGCATCACCACCCTCTACAAGATGTGCTAATCGCACATGAGGCAGCCTAGAAACTCAAGATAAACAAATATTATCTGCTACAAGGAACATGCTAATCTGGGATTTGTATACACTTTCATTGATTTCATTTGATTCATGTAGAGTACAAAATTACTCTTTGGTTCTTAGTGCCAAGGATGATTTTGGTCAGTAGTAGTGATGGGGTTGTTATTTGAAAATTCAGCCCTTTGTAGCTTTCCTCTATGGTTGGCAAAATTATTCTGCTTGAATAGTCACTGGTAGGGAAATCACAAATATTAGTGAAAATCCTGGCTCCTTATTCTTTATTCTCCTAAAACTGGGCACTTTAAAGAAGAGACTTTTCCAGACTATCTCTCTTCTTTAAAGCAACAGTTTTTTCAGATAGGGCTGACCGACCAGTTTAATAGAGTGCACAATGGGACTTTCACATTTCCTTCAAATTAATCTGTTCTTCCACTGGAAGCCAGCTGAGTCTGTTCTGCTAATAGAGCACGATTAGGTCTCCACAGAAGTTTCGCCAACAAACTGCCCTATTACCTACCATCTATGACTTCTGAGTAAATTTCTTTGGAAGACCAAGGAAAAGAACATCGAAATAGCACAGGCGTGAAGACATAAATGCTTTTTGATGGAATCGAGGGAAAATCATTATTTGGTAATACGGGACAGCAACCACCTAGTTTACCGAGATATTAATGATACCTCTTATAAATTTCAAATCCCAGGTTAAGACACATGTTGTGTTCTGTCACACTTCAACTGATTATCTTTACCATGGTCATATCAGGGTACATTGTAAGCCAGAAACCGAGACCCACCCTCACACTGCTGATATACACAATGTGAAGGTAAATTATTGTATAAGATATGGAATTTTAAAAGGTCACCTGTAAAACCTTTGTAATATTATGAACCATGATGCAGACTGTTGTTCACTGTACACCTTTTGTCTGTCAACAGATTCAGAAGACAAAGAAACTCTTGCCAAGAATGGAGTCACCCACATTTTATCTGTGCACAACAACGCGGAACCGCGGCTGGAGGTGAGTTTGTGAATACAGCCTACGACGCTTGTCGGAAAAGGCGCTCGAAAAGATTAGAAATTGAATAAAGAGATAAAAAGAATATTGTGATTCTCTTCCACATGTTAGATGGTAGTTCTGTTTGTTTGCGCTCTTGTGTAGTAAAATAAGTAAAAGTTTTTATTGCGCAATTAATTAAAATCGTTGCAATGTACATTGTGTAGCATTACTATTCAAATGAAAATTACACAAGTATCTGACATGCTCAGCTTTGAGTACTGGCATATTGGCAAGGGGCTACAAACGTACATTTTATCAATTATGAGTGACCCAAGTGAAATCACATAAGAAATACAAATGAAACTTTATTTAAATTGATATAAAATAACCAAACATTAAATATATAATTGTAAAACGTAACATAGATGCCCATGCAGAGAAATAAATACACTGAAATATCTGATTGCAAGTTGTATGGAATAGGATGGGGTCTTTAAGTACAATTCACTCTGGGTAAAGTATTTACTGGGTGCCGTAAATACCTAGTATTCTAGGTGCTCGACTTGGAACTTAAACATAACATGCTGAATAGGTATTTAAACAAACATATTTTGCATGCTTTAACTTTATTTTGTGCATTTTTCCTCCAGTAAATTTAGGGAGAATTATTCTGCTAGGAAAACTGTTAGGGTGTGATAATTATCCCACAACTCCTGACTCTGATCCTTGTGCAAACTCCTGTTTGAACAGCTATACGAATGTAGCCCTGAACTTGCAGTCAGGTCCTCGGATGGCACTTTACTTAAAGTTTACCTAAAGTTTCATGTGATGGATACATTCACAAACAAGATTCTGTAGACGTTTCATTAATAAAGTACCAAACTAGTTATTTCAGTCTGGTTCCACTCATATTGTTGCGAGAGAGAGTTGATGTTCTCTTTGAACTACTATAATTTAAGAATTGTTTCACCAGTATACATGATCAACAGCCAAGACTAGACTTAATGGACAGATACACCAAAATCCCAGACACTAGAGGGGTCTATAAAGTTTCCTAATGACTCGCCCCCCCCCCCCAACGGTGCGGCTACTTAAAGTGTCTATATGTCCAAATCTTAAACATAAAGTCATTATACTGCAGTTGTAGAATTCCCAACAAGATTTGATTAGAAATAATCAGTAAAAATGTGATAATGGAGAGAAAACACCCCCCATTAGTAACACCAAGGGGGGCTTGCTAGTTGGTAATCGCTAGCACATCCACTTATCATTGGTTGCTTTCTCACCATAAAAAAGGAAAAGTATTCCAATGTGGATTTTTCACAGAAGTGAAGGAAAGAAACAGTCATAAAAAATGGAGTATGCACCGTTAGTGCTAATGTCACACAAGCGCCCAACTGGTCCCCGTGAAAAAGGAAATGAAATGCAATTCCCAACCTAAAAAATGAGGTCCTACTCACTGGCTAAATTTAGCTTTATTTGGTGCTGTGAGCGTGCTCAGTTAAAAAATAGTTCAACTCGGACCATTATTATGTCTAAAGCACCAACATGGTTTGTTGCTATCAATTTAAACCCAGATCTTTTGACTGGGTGTGAGTGTTTGATTGATTCAGATGCTCCGTCCATCACCACCCCTTTTTGTACCGCTTTTGGCCGCCATAAGTGTGGCAGGGTATGCTCAGACGTGAGTCCCTTGCTCACTTTGCCACTGGATTCAAGCAAGCCGGGCTGAAGACTGCTGGAATGCCAGAAACCGGTCCTCGGAAGCTTGTTTCCGGTCCAGGGAAGACATGGCTGGGCAGTTCGGGCTGGACTGTTCCCATGAGGCACAGGGTCAGACTGATTTGCATATAGCCATGTCTGAACTGGGGTGGCAGAGTGGGCTAAAGAACGGTGATGGATTAAACCCAGATCTTTTGACTGGGTATGAGTGTTTGATTGATTCAGATGCTCCGTCCATCACCACCCCCTTTTGTACCGCTTTTGGCTGCCATAAGTGTGGCAGGGTATGCTCAGACGTGAGTCCCTTGCTCACTTTGCCACTGGATTCAAGCAAGCCGGGCTGAAGATGGCTGGAATGCCAGAAACCGGTCCAAGGAAGACATGGCTCACCAGTTCGGGCTGGACTGTTCCCATGAGGCACAGGGTCAGACTGATTTGCATATAGCCATGTCTGAACTCGGGTGGCAGAGTGGGCTAAAGAACGGTGATGGATTAAACCCAGATCTTTTGACTGGGTGTGAGTGTTTGATTGATTCAGATGCTCCGTCCATCACCACCCCCTTTTGTACCAATTTGCACAACTTCATCAGGGCAAAGGGGATGACCAGTCTGTTGTAAATGAATCTAGGACCCTAGTGTAATTTTCCCGATTCATGCCCTTATATAGGTATAAATTATCTGATCCTTATATAGGCATAGAAATCATTACCATATTTAGACTGAGCCTATGCAGCCCAAATACGGCATGGCTACTTCCACTAAGTTCCGAGAATCAACAACTATTTCTTAGAGAAACCCACCTTCAGAAGCTAGGGACATCCCCTTGCCTGAATACTAATTTATCTAGGAAATCATGGAATTTTCGAAGAACTGAGTCTTCGATGACGTTATTAAGTCCAATCATATATCAAACTCTGCACCTTGAAAGTATAAATATGCCTACATTTGCCCAGACAAACACACAGTGGTTTGGAGCAGTTCGACTATCTACTTGCCCAACGCGCCCTGCAGCAGCAAGTGCCGAAGGAAGCCGACCTTCCAGCAGATGCACTGAGAGACGCTGTCTTTTCTCCAGCTGAGAAATCCAGCTCCAGTGTTTCCAGGCTACCCTTGCGGGTTGCTGGGAAATCGAGTCCTGAGAGAGAGATACAAGACCTCCTTCATTCTAAACCAAGGTACGGAGCTGATTAGACCCTTAGAGAATTCTTGGATAGATTCTTGGCAGAGAAATACTAACCTTAAGCTACTCCTCACTTGCTTCTTCCCCTGTACTAGACTTAGGTTAGGTACACCGGGGTAGGCGTATTTTAGAAGCACCAGTTGAGTACTTTTAGTCATTATTTTATCACTGTATGTATTTTATATGTTGTAAGGCAATTTATGGCTTAGAAACCATATCATGCTTTTACAGTACTACTTTATAATACTTTTCGTATTATATACCTTGTACTTTATAACCAGTATTACGATTGTAGCAGTACATTGCTTATGCTTGAGAAAGAAGATTGTTCAATAAATACTTTTTATTGAAAAAGCCCGTCTCTCTATTTTCTCAGCACCTCTGGTGAAACGAAGCATGCACAATTGACTGAGTAAAATAGTTATCTATTGTTTCCACGACTCTAGAGATTGATTTCTTATTCTTGGGAAACAAAGCTGTCATGTTTATGTGGTTGTCAGAAACTAATCCCTTCTTGTGAATTCGAGAAAGTTTCTAAAGACCTCTGAGCTAGGCGGCACTCACTATTAAGTCTAACATATACGATAGAGACCTAGTCGACCTCAGTCCTATGTCTAAACTATAGTATATGTTATTCCAATGCGCAGAGCCTATTGGGAATATAGGAACTACACTACAAGTCTTCACTTTATTTAGAATGAACTCTTGGTCGAGTTGTTGCCAGTGTCCTTCGCACCTGCAACCAACTCGTTGGGCAGCACGCGCCAACTGGTCACTCATCCGCCAGGGACCCACACTCCAATATGGCACCACTACCGGAACCTGCCGGCGTTCCAAGTCTCCGTCCACCAGTATACATACCTAGTCATATTATTGTTTTAAAATGCATGATTTCCACAGTGGTGATTTCTTTGACCTATGACTACATTGCATTTAAAGTTATAGTCAACCTAGCTTTATCAAAACTACCAGGCCTGGATTGATCTGTGGCACACCCGATGATGCAAGGTGGCCTGAACGTTTGATGGCAGCCGGTTCCATAGCATAGTCACAAACATGGAGAAAGCTCTCTCCCGTGCACAAACTATTTTGAGGCAGGAATCAACTCAAAGTATGTTTGAGGGAGACCATATTGCACCCACCCACAGAGACATAGCGATGGGACTTCAGTCACAGAATGCAGGCAGCATCACCATTAGGCTGTATGAATAACACCCAGACCTTAGTTTTTTATCCCGGGGGTGAACCAGAGAAGTAAAGGGTAAAGAAAGTATATGTGATGTATAGATGCATTGTGAATGCACGTAATGTTTTTGATCGGGTAATTTGTCTTCTTGCACCAAGTACGCGCTGTTTCCATTGTACATCTTCCACGGCCTTTGTATACATTTATAGTGCCATTGCAGCTAAAAAAAAAAGGCCAAGAATGCAATTTGAAAGGGTATTTGGGTGGTACTGAACATTTTTAGGAGGCTACAATAATTGGCTACCCTGAAGGAAGTGGGCTACGATGAAGCATCTTTCCAGACAGAGGAAAGAAAAAGGTTAATAGATTGAGGCCTGAACTAGGGGTCCAAAGCCGGTCTCTGTCCATGAGACCAGTACTACCACAGCTTTATTGACATTTAATCCAAGCCAATTTATATACAAATGGCGCGGAGTCTCTCTTTTAGGAATAAAAAGGTTGAATCCTGATCTAATAGAAGGACTTTGGTGTCAACAGAACCAATAGTTCAAGAGGATATCAAAGGATGCAAGCACCAACTCCAGGATGAGGCTACAGACGTTCAACACAAATAGGGTATGCAACAAGTCTTGGTGTGCGCTCCATTAAGGCAGCCCTTCATCTGAAGGAAAAAGAGGCAGTGCAAAACATTTATGATGCTCCAAAAAATCTTTTTAAGTCAATGTACTTCTGATGATGTGACGGCAAACATGGTTAAAAGTCGAATAGATCTGCGCACAGACACACTGCCTGTTTTCTGTCAAAGATTTTCCATATTCTGTCCCTCTTCCTGGTTGAACTTATGCATGGAAAGGGTCCAGTTGCTTTCTTGCAGCTTGCTCTTGTGTCCTTTCCTGCTAGACCTTTTTGCTGGATAAAGTGTGCTAAACAAAGTGTGTTCAATGCATTCTTCAATAGGCATATTGAAAAAATTAGTTAAAAAAAAATCTTAACAAGCCTCAAATTTCTTTTTCTTTTTAGAAACTTATAAAATAGGTTTTAAAAGTGTGGAAGCAATGATAGATAAACCTGTTACCATCAAAAGATAACATACATTACATATGTTTACAAAACAATAAGTAAAAAATTCACCCTCCGCAAAAAGTAATGAAAGCAGTTCTGATCTGTTTTGTAGTAGAGAGGTGGCCTCCATCACAGAACTGGGAGTTTTATATGTATGCCTTTATAAATGTTTTAAGGTGGGTGATGACCACGTAGAGTAAATACAGACTTGATTTTATGAGCTTTCTGGGGTAAAGGTAGCCCCAGAGGTAGTATTCCTTTGGGGAATTTTAAAAAAAAATTTAAATACTTATCTTGCCTACTGTAGGAAAGTTGTTTTTTTTTTTTAGGTCTTGCTGGCATGGACTGCACACATGCGCAGCCTCGCTCGATTTTATGTTTTTTTTAGTAGCTTTGAGTATCGGGCTTTAAACCCCGCCTCTCTTTCCCATTGACCGGCGTCACCGTTTATGCTAAACGGTGGCCAGCCATTGGGAAAGAGCATTCTCTGATGTACACTTTTCTCATTTTAAAACGGCCCCTTGGAAGGGCTCGTCTGACTTCCTTTTGGCGTAAAAGGTTTCTTATCTTTATGGGGCCAAACACATGGCCCCATAAAGATAATAAACCTTTTACGACAAAAGGAAGTCAGACGAGCCCGTCCAAGTGGGCCTCTCAAAAAGAGAAAAGTGTAGTCATGGCGAGCGCTATTTTTTTCCCTACTTTGGGTATAATCGCGGCTCCCGCGCTTTACCTTTAACATTAAAAGTAAAGCGCGGGTTCCGCGATTATACCAAAAGTAAAGAAATAGATGTTTTGACTATTTCTTTACTTTGCGTATAATCGCGGCACCCGCGCTTTACTTTTGATGTTATAAGTAAAGCACGTGTGCAGGGATCATACCAAAAGTAAAGAAATAAAAAAACATCTATTTCTTTAATTTTGGTATAATCGCGGCACCTGTGCTTTACTTATAACATTAAAGGTAAAGCACAGGTGCCGCGGCTGCCTGGCGAGCGCTTGTTATTGGGAGCAACAACAGTCAAACATGGAAGGAAGATAACTGTGAGGAGAACGTTTTCTCAGCCCTTCAAAAGTGACTTTTAAAAGCCCCCCTGCCCATGTGTACATCTACGGCAGGGCCTTTGCTTTGAGCCTGCAGAGAAGAGAAACCCCAAACTAAATGACCTAGGACATTCTGGCTATACTGTAACAACCCATCGGGACAATCCGACCACAATCACGGGTCCAGATTTGTAGAAAAATTAGCAATGGGCTAGAGTTGTAAGCTGCTTTCTGATTGGTCAGTTACCTGTTGCTGTCAGGCTTCATAGACGGTAAGTTATGGCCTTTTCAAAGTCTTCACGCCCAAATTAAAGAGCAGGTAAACTGGTTGAAACACAAGAATAAATGCATTTACAAAAGCGTTTCTATATTTAGTTGTGGCTGCATATTTGTTCCTTTTATTAGGAATGCAATTTTAATTTTTACACAATCCTAAAACACGTTAATTGGAGCTTAAATTTGAAGGTGCAATATGCCCCTTTCTGTGGGGTCTCTTACAGTTCAATATTAAACGAGCCCTTATTGGGAACGAATCCCCTTTGTTTAGTAACGCTCACCTTCCAGGGTGATTTTATAAGGTGATTTTATGGAATTTCATAACACGGCTATAGAGCCCTGACTCATGGGGGGACCCGGGGAGAGCCGTGCGCGAGCCGGTCTCTCCCCGGGTAGGTTTGCGCAGGTCAATGGCCACGGCAGGTGGGGTGCTGATTGGTGAGGGCCAGGTGGGGGAATTAGGGCCAGCGCAGGTCAAGGGAGCATTGCGCACTAGGGAGGCGGGTGGCGAGGTCGTTTTTGTTCCTCTCTGCGGATGGCGGTATCGGAGTTAGTGCGGAGGGCGGTCCGGGTCCTTTGCCAGGCTGGGAATGGATTTTTTCTGTGCCCTGGAGTCTCTGGCGCAGCCTGGGTGGGGTCTTGCCCACCCTGCTCGTAGGGCGGCTGGTGGAGTCGCGAGGGCTGTGTCGGCCTGCCTTTCCACACAGGCAGACAGCGAGGATGACGGCGAGGCGGCAATGCCGGAGGCGGAGTCTTCGGGAGAGGCGTTTTCCCCCGGAGCAGCTGCCAGCCCCCTCCGGTGCGTCGGGCCCCCTGCAGCAGGTATGTCCTGCCCCCGTGGGGCTGCTGACTTGCGTGGGGTGCCTGGCGGGGGGCGGGAGCGCTCCGGTGGACGGCCCTGTCATTGGGGGGTGGCGTTTTTTCTCTGTGTAAGCCATTATGCCTGACTCGAATGTTGGATGGGGGCGGGGTTTGATGCTCGTAGGCTCGGCCTGTGTGCCCCGTGTACGGTCTGCTTCTGCCCACACTGCATTCTTGGAGGCCCCCAGGCCTGTTTTAGTGGCATTCTTGGTGTTTACTTGGCAGCGCTATTTTCTTTCACCTGCCCATGTGCGGTCACTGGGTTTCCTGCGCTTCCGGCGGTGTTACCTGGTCATGTTGAGGATGTGGTGAGGCAGGTTGCTTTTTTGCCCAATGTTTCTTCACTCTTTCCCAGGGTAGTCATGCTGCCAGTGCGGAGCTCCGCCCCCATCCTGTTCCAGTGTGTGGGGTTGACCTGGTGCTACCTGGGGGGGCTGCTGCCCCCCCCCCTCCTCTGCTTGGACACCTCGGCTGCCCCTATTAACCCCCCTCCTGTGTCCTTCCCCAAGCCTAGGGGGGCGCCTCTTGCTTTTTCTTGCCGGCGGCATTGGGTTTTGTGTGGCGGCCGCTGGGTGGTGTTGGGCGCAGGTGGGGTTCCGGCGGTGGCACCTCTGGGTGCGGATGGGGGGGGTTAGGCGCTTCGGTGACTGCGCGGTCCGGTCTGAGCGGCCTTAAGAGTCAGGCACCTGCTACAGCACATCATTCTGTTTCAGTACCAAGTGGTTTGCGGGTTGCCCCGCCGGTGGTTTCTGGGGAGGGGGGGGGGGGCGGAAGGGATTTCTGTAGTGGATCCCCTTTTCCGTGGCAGGGTGGGGATGTTGGTAATGTTGCGCCGGTTTGGACACACCTTTTTTCCTTGTAACACACAGTATGCTTCCTCTCACATTTTGTTTGCCTTTGCTGCTTGCACAGGTGCCCACATTGCCTGCGTTGCGTTTATGCTGGTGCCTGGTTGTCTAGATTATATTGCAGTATTATACCTCTACTTGTTCTTGGTTTTCTTTTGTACCCTGCTCATTTGTCATTTTTCCTCCTGGCGCTTTTGCTACCCATGTATTTTGTTTTCTCTCACTTTGTCACTTTTACCTCCTGTTACTTCATGTCTGCTTTTGTACTCTGTTCTCGTGTACGGTTCTCCTCTGGTATCAGTCTTTTGGGGAGCGCTCTGGCGCCTTCGGGTGGGGTTTGCGCTTTCTGGAAACGCGTGTCTGGCTATCTACCTACATGCCTCTATAACTTTCTGTTTTGCATGAGTTGCATGGGGGATGCACAGAGGAAACTTGTGAGGGTGCAGGCTGTAGGGTCCCACAATGAGGAGGCTGGTGTTTATAGTTATCTCTGTCTACATGGGATGGGATATGCATCGGTATACTCTAGTTCAGGGGTACTCATAGTACGGCCCGCGGGCCAGGTGAGGCCCGGCAAGCCTTCCCTGGCGGCCCGCGGACCCTGCAGACATCGCCCGTGTTTTCCATTTTTTTTCAGAGTGTCAGGAAACACCCTGCGCAGCGCGACTCAGACAGCAGCTCTGTGGGGGCCAGGCGATTCCTATCATTGTCAGAGTGGGGCTCCAGGGGCGCAAAGAGGTGAACAAAGCCTCATTAACATCGGAATGGTCTTTTAACGACCTGTGAAATGCTTGGTGATGTGTTTGCGCGTTCGTGCACGTGTGTGTTCATCTGCACATATATAATCGTGCTATTGTAATCTAATTAGTGTGATCCTGAACAGAAGTATCCTACACAGCAGCACAAAAACTAATATAAAGCCTCCGGAAGACACCTCATCACATAACGAACTGCACCCCTTCGATGTGGGGTTTGGCACTTGTGATAGACGAGGTGTGACCCAGCAGGGCTACAGCACACCCCAGATTCGCCTCCATGCCACTTTCAGCACATGCCAACTTGCAAATTTCTGACAGAATTCCTGCTGAAAAACACATTTGTTCGGCACCTATATATTAGCAGAGCCCTCGGTGACTACCAGGGTACTGACTGCTGTGTGTGCTGGCGGGGAAAGGGGTCAGTCAGTAGCGGTTAAAATGAGCCCAGTGGCTTTCCATAATGCAACCAATTCGGATCCCGCACTAAATGCTTCGAAAGAGACAGCAGCATGGCGTCAGAAGCACACACTAGCACCGCATTAACCGGAACCTGTAATGCAGATTAATGTACAGGAGCTTCCCTTGTGACAGCCTCATAAATAAGGCATCAAACCTAGTCCAACTGCACATTCAACTATTTCTGTGTACACATTTGCCTCTGAAGCAGCTTCCATGACACTCACAGAACAGCGGGTTTACTTTGATTCTTTAAAATAAAATCAATAAGTATTATGTTGTTATTGGAAACGTGTTCTATTCGTAAAACTCCTGAGAGCTCAATGTAGACATCACAATACCTAAGACTTGCTCTTTCTTCTGTCTTCGTCTCAGAGAAAGTAACGCTCAACAGTACCTCGACTGTCACCCACAGCACCCGTGCTTTCATGCACCCTCTGCTGCTTCCTGACATGATGTAGGAGTCATTCAAACCTCCCGGCTTCACCTCACAAACTGCATGACCGACCTTCGCCATCTGCCTTAACCCCACAGCGCTCAGTACTTTTATACACCTCTGCGTTCACTGCATGAAACTTTTGGTTTTTCCAGTACTTCTACCCTCTCCTACAATAAATGCACGACTTTCTCACGTCCTGTGTCTGTCCCTGCTTTCCAGCACTTCTGCCTGCAGCAACTGTGTGTGTGTGTCTCAGCCCGGGCGCAGGGGGAGACAGGGAAGGAGAGGAGGCGAGGGAGACCTCAGAGTGAGTGAGGATGACAGAGGGAAGGAAAGGAGAGAGACAGAGGAAAGGAGGCAGCAGGGAGGGGGAGGGAGGCAGACCTCAGAGTGAGGGAGAGGGAAGGAGAGAGAGGGAGACAGAGGAAAGGAGAGAGAAAGAGACGGAGGGAAGGAGGCAAAGGAGGCAGGGAGGGAGAGGAGGCAGGGAGGGAGAGGAGGCAGGGAGGCAGAGGAGGCAGGGAGGCAGAGGAGGCAGGGAGGCAGAGGAGGCAGGGAGGGAGAGGAGGCAGAGGAGGGAGGGAGGCAGGCAGAGGGAGGCAGAGGGAGGCAGAGGGAGGGAGGGAGACAGACCTCAGAGTGAGGGAGAGGGAAGTAGAGAGAGAGACAGAGGGAAGGAGGGAGAGGGAAGGAGGGAGAGGGAAGGAGGGAGAGGGAAAGGGGAGGCGGGAGAGGGACAGAGGGGAGGGGGGAGAGGGATGGAGCGAGAGGGAGACCTCGGAGTGAGGGAGAGGAAAGGAGAGAGGGAGAGAGAGGGAAACAGGGGGAGGGAAAGAGAAACAGGGGGAGGGAGAGGGAAACAGGGGGAGGGAGAGGGAAACAGAGTGAGGGGGAGGGAGACACAGTGAACGAGAGAGGGAGAGGGAGGATGAGAGAGGGAGAGGGAGGGAGAGAGAGAGAGAAAGATGTGTGTATGCCGGGTCTGGTGGCTCAGTGGACTAAGGCGTCCGCTGCAGGGATCTGTGATCAACCTCATGGTCACAGTTTTTTTTGTTGCTCTAGCTCCGCCCCCTCCCCCACTGACCCCGCCCCCACCGGTGCGGCCCTCGGACACAAACCACACTGTAAATTTGGCCCCCGAGAGAAAGTTTGTGAGTACCCATGCTCTAGTTGTTACTTAGGAATTGTAGAGTACAGAGGGCTGCTGCATACACTAGTGCTTAGAGTTCTCTATGAACAAGGGAGGGGATACGAATGGATATACTCTGAGCGTCCCATCGGCATGGTTCTGGATACAATGGCCCCTCCTCGTGCCCCTGTTTCTCCGGTGTGTAGTGGGGCTGGCTAGGTTTTCGCTATGTCTCTCCGTTTCATTGGCAGGGCTTATGTGCTGTCCCCCTCTCCCAGCAGATTAAGCCCTGGGGCCCTTGGTTCACTTGTTTCCTTCGTCGGCTTGTTTGTGGGGCATGGGGGTGTGTTGCCACCGAGCTCCGCTTCTTTTCCTTTGGACAGCAAGGTGGTTGGGCCTGACTCTCTGCATGCCGCGGTGTCCTTGTCCGGGAGCCTGCTCCAGGGGGCGATTCATGCGCGGTTGTTTTCCACTGCTGAGGCGGGGGTTTGTGGGTTTATCAGTACAGTACCGTCTGGCTTGAGCGGCTACAACGGCAAGGGTAGAGCTACAATGCGTTGGTCCTCGGCTGACAGGACACAGTTCCGGGCTGCGCAGGAGGCGTTTCGGTCTAGGGCGGAGGGCTCTGGAGGGGTATCTGGAGCGGATTTCTCTTCTGGTTTGTGAGGCGCAGTGCGCAGCGAAGTTATCCAATGGCATTCAATCGTTGGTGGACTTGGTGCTGGCGAGTTGCCTCGGGGCTGTGGGGTTTGTTGATGATGCTGGCCTTATTTTGGATGTCTCTAATGATACCATGGAGGGGGTGAATTACGAATTGAGGATGTTGCACATGTTTAAGTCACATATCAGAGGGGTGGTTTGGGCACTCTGTTTCTCTCAGTATTTTTGCGGGAGTCCTGTGCGGACCTTGCACACGTTCAAGTATCATCGTCACTCGAGTCGTGTCAAGGGGACCCTGAGTTGTATCAACAGAGACTGTTGCGGTCTCGAAAGGTGAGGAAGGCTGGTGGTCTGTTTGGCGCAAAGGGTAGAGTCTCCCAGTTTCGTACTTGATCTATTGGTATTGGCGCTGCTTGTGTGGCAAGCTGATGTGACTAATAAGTTTGGAGGGGACGAATCCGCCATTTCCTGTGAGCGGTCAGGGCACTCTGTTGCGGGCTGCCCCAACTGCGGTTTTTGGGGAGGGGAGAGCGGAAGAGGTTTCTGGAGCGGATTCCTCTTTTACGGAACAGGGCGCAGTGCGCAGTGCTGGTATCCAATGGGAGTATTACGATGGAGGTGTGGGAGATGGGGAGATTCTTGGTGGAAGTGAAAATTATGTTGAAGATGATGTCTTGCATTGGGATATTGACAATAATGATTTGAAAGACGGAGAAGTACGTGCTGGGGAGGTTAGACATGTTGCCACAAGGGTTTGGGAAGGGGGTGTGGGGAAATCCCATGTTCGTTTTTGCAGGAGTCTGGTGCGGACCACGCAAAAGTGAGAGTTCCGTCTTCAACAGAGCTACGCCAAGGGGATTTCTGCGGTGTTTCGACAAAAGTTGGCGCAGTTGCCTAAAGGTCCGGAAGGGTGGTGGTCTGTGTGGCAACAAGGGGAGAGTCTCCCCGTCAAACGTACTCGTTCTCTTGGTGTTGGGGATGGGGATGTTGGTGAACAAGTTGCTCTTACCAAGCTGTCTGAGCGGCATGCTGCTGTGAACTAAGTCACAAGGGGATGATACCGCTGTTCGAGTGGGGCGGACAGGGGATGATGCTCACACAATGACTTCAAGTGAAGGGGACCAGTCTGTTCACAAAAAGTTGCCTTACTCTGGAATTGGTATGCCGTTTCGGTTCACCCTTATCGGAGAAACCTAACTCTAGGATTTGGAGTAATGAGTTTGTTGATGTTTTTCAGTTGCCATCTCTGGCAAATTGGCGGGGGTCTCTTTTTATGGGCTGCTGCGGTGGGGAAGAGATCCGGTGGGGGGGGAGGTGTTGGTCAAGGTTTTGAAGGGCCTGGGTAGGCTGCAGTCTGTTTCCAGGTGTTTGCGTCGGCCGGGCCCTTTGGATTGCTCCAACAAATGTTGTTTTGATTAAGGGTTTGCTGTTATGATGGGTTTGAGTATTTCAAATTTAGGTTGTTTTGTGTGGTTGTTTTTCGGTTGGGCCTTTCGGGCCTCTGAGCTTTTGGGCTTGCGCACCAGGGTGGGCATGACCAGTGAGGAAGTGGTTTTTGCACCAGATAGGTTGCGCATCTGTTTGCTCGCTTCCACAACTGACCGGCTGGGTAGGGGTAAGTGGGTTTTCTTGGTAGGAGTGGTGTTGTGGCTTGTTGCCCGGTGTGTGAGTGGGAGTGTTTTTGAAATATTGTGTTTTTTCGTCTGGTGTGATCTTTTGTCACGCTGATGGCAGTCCCGTTACGGTTGTCCAGTTATTGACTGTGTTACGGAAGGTATTGTTGGCTCTGGGATTGGAGCCTTCACATTTGGTGCCCATTTCTTTAGGATTGGGGCGGCGACTGAGGCTGCCCGGCAGGGGTGGGAATGATCTCAGATCCGGAGAATTGGGAGGTGGAGGTTGGGGTGTTGCGAGCAATATGTGAGAAAGTAGCACATCTTTGCTTCGTTAACATTTCTTTTTCTACTAGGTCCCTGGCTCAGGATGGCTGGATTAAACCGGAGGGTGTGGATTACTGGACACTCCTTCTTGTCGTGGGCCGCAGTGGCTGCAGAAGGCCAACTTTGCTGGCGATCTTTGGGTCTTAACGGTTTGACACATGAGGTTGTTTGGCATGGTATTGGAGGAATGCATTGGGGGGGGGTTTGTTTCCTTTGCTGGCTACTCTTGGTATTAAGGGTGGGGGTCCGCCTGACCTGCTAGTCATTCTTCTGGGCAGAACGACCTGGTCTCCTTATGTGGCTTACCTTTGATTAAAACACGGCAAATGGATCTGGAGGTACTCTGAGACGCATGGGCGTGCACCATGGTGATCTGGACAGAATTCGTGCCTCGACTTCACTGGACTGGTGCAAGGCATGCTTCTGCGATGGACACAGCACGGAAGACGCTGAACCGTTCTATGAGACTGTTTTGTAATGATTTCTGTATTTATGCTTTGGCTCACCCTCATTTGCAGGTTTCGGAATGGCACCTATTTCGTGAGGATGGTGTCCACCTTTCTCGCATGGGTCACTCTTTTCGTCTTTTAGAGTTACGCGATTTAATTGCACAAGTTCTTGGTTTTCAATTGTGGTGCTCTCCGAGTTCAGTTTAACTGTTTGGGTGGGGCAGGAAAACTCTAAAGGTTTTCCTGGGTGGCGGATTTTAGTGGGGGTGGGCAGCCTGGAGCGGGTTGGTCCATCCTCAATAGGCAGTTGTAGGAAAGGAAGGGGTATACATAAGAGGGATCACTGAAATATTATCGACGGTCACATTATCGACTTACCAAAATATCGTTGACAAATTATCGACGACAAAAATATCGACTTCCTATACTTATTACACAAACTACAAAAATATCGAGTAAAAAATATCGAGTACTAACTATATCGAATACATAAATATCGCTTAAAAAAATATCGACTACAATTATATCGTTGGACATGAAATTAGCCCTAACACTACA
Source organism: Lissotriton vulgaris (assembly GCF_964263255.1). NCBI lineage: Eukaryota > Metazoa > Chordata > Amphibia > Caudata > Salamandridae > Lissotriton > Lissotriton vulgaris. The sequence goes on along the minus strand of NC_141700.1, from coordinate 676,001,175 downwards.
AAAATATCGACTACAAAAATATAGACTACCACAATATCGTAAAAAAAAAAATATCGAGTTCATGTTTGCACACTTTTCTTTCTAAAATACCATCTTTATCATCAATAAAAGTCATTTCTCACTTAAAAAAACTTTTCACATATAATACCTGTTTCTTACATAAAATTACTATTAATCCACATTTGCTATACATTCTATTACATGCATTTTATCATTTTCTATTATTCTTTGCATTTAACTAACATTTTCATTACTTATTTGCACATATAAATATATTTCATTTAAACACGAACCTGCTTTAATGCGGGAATAACCACATACCACCATTCTCACATCAACAAACACTCCAATTAACTTAAAAAAATTCAAACTAGCCTATACTATGCTTCCTTACATCCTACAACCAATCAAATCAAAGCACACATAACACATATACTATAAAAGGCCTACATGCATTCTACCATTTGTTGCTGCTACCTCTCTGGAAAGTAGATGCCAACACTTTGAAGATTTTGTTGCAGAATAAACATCTTTAAAGATCCAGGTTACTAGCTAATTAATCAAGTAAGTAACACAGCATTTTTGTAGAAAACTAAATTAGAAGTGCACTATTTTCCTTACATCTCCTAAGTCTTACACTTATTTTATTTTCATGTCTTCCTACTTTTCTGATAGAAACTACTCCAACACAATTCCTATTACATGGTCATATTTCTTCATGTGCAAAATCAGATAGTAAGTATATAATAATTCTCTGTTACACACCAACTGCTTTTTTTAAACACTAATTTACAAGAGTATTTATTTTTCATTAACATTATATTTACAGATATACAGAAATTGTGCTATTTCTACAGCAAAAACGATAAAACTACCCTAATTACACATGTAAGTATAGATGTGTTTGTTATAAAACGGCCAATTTCATTAATGCACATTTTTAAACAACATATCTTGCTTTTTACATCTTCCCTATAGATCATTTGAAAGATCCAAGATCAACTATAGCAAAACACAAGAATACCCTTCAGAAAAATGTAAGTATAATTGTTATTTGCTAAAATGTGGGCACAAAAAACGCTAACTATATTCTTAACACCATGTTATTTATTTTGAATTGCCTCTACAGATATTCAGAAAACATCATACATCAATTCTACATATCATATGAAAACATCCTACACAAAATATACCAATATAGAAGAATAGCCTTGTAAAAAATGTAAGTATATTTATCATTTCTCTAAAACTGCCGAAAATAACACAGACTATGTTCTTAACAACATCTTATCTATTTTATATTTCCTCTACAGATATTCTGAATACATCATACAGCTATTCTACCTACAACAAAGAAAACAACATATTTAGAAGTTAGTATACGTTTAAATCTGTTACATTTCCAAACGGTTCAGTATTAAAATTATAATATTTTGCTTTTATTTCTTCTATCTACTCTACAGATCATACCTGTACTAAATTGATGAACTCCAGCAATTACTACTATTCTACTATTTAAACAAGTAAGTATATGTAATGTTTACATCAAATGCACTAGTAGACAAAAATGACAACTGCTTTTGAGTAGGAAATACGTTTGTTATATATAAACATTAACGTTGTTTTTCTATATTTTCATACCAACAGCAAATAAAGACATACATACAAGAACATCATTCAAAAGACATTTCTGCTTCTGTGACTACTACTTTGATTAACTGTAAGTATAAATGCATCACTAATGATGTTAGCACCACATAAGTAAAAAAATGTGTACTGATTTTGTTTCTTTCTACTCTTTCCTAGAACAAGTAAATCAAAATGACTGAAGGTGCAGAATTTGTCATGTCTCAGAAAAATAAATTGCTATTATGCTACATGGGTTATGTGTATAATCAGGAGAGACAAAGTGGTAGAAAGGTTTTTTGGAAGTGTACAAAATATTACTCCAACAAATGTTATGGGAGGGCCACTACCGAGGAAACTAATGTGCTATTTACTAGAGAACATAATCATCCCCCAAATGTCACAGAAATTGAAATTAGAGATGCCTTAGAAAGTATTAAAAGTGCTAGCACACAAAGTGACAAACCCACCACACAAATACTTAAAGAAGAACTAGTAAAAATCCCTGCCCATGCTTCAGGGCAACTACCCTCTATTGACTCCCTGAAACGCACAATTGCACGCACCAAACGACTCACTAGCACAACCCAACCCAACCCAACTTGTTTTGAAGAAATTATTATTTCACCCGAAATGGCCATCACACACAATAAAGATAAATTTATTCTTTTTGATAATGAAAGCAGTACAAACCGAATAATTATGTTTGCAACTGCAAGTAATTTACGAAAAATCCAACAGTGTCCCCAATGGATGATGGATGGAACATTTAAACCCTGCCCAAAACCTTTTTACCAACTGTATTCCATCCACGGTTTATACCATCATTCTAACATACCTTTCATTTACTGTTTGCTACCCAACAAACAGCAAACAACCTACACCGAAATTTTAAATGTTCTCAAAACGGAAATCAATAATTATTTTCCCGAAAAAATAATTATTGATTTCGAATTAGCTATGATAAATAGCATTTTGAGAACATTTCCCCACACAGCAATCCAGGGTTGCTATTATCATTTTAATCAGAGTATATGGAGGCATCTCCAAAAATCTACTTTAAGTGTACTATACTCTACAGATAGCACCTTTGCCTATCAAGTTAAAAAGTTAATAGCCCTGGCCTACGTCCCTGTTACAGATGTTGCTGAACATTACAATTTATTAATTGACAGCGCATATTATAAGAGGAATGAGGATAAGCTAACACCATTGCTAGACTATTTTGAAGACACTTGGGTGGGAAGGTTGCACAGATCAGGACATCGACGCCAGCCCAAATTCCAAATCCCTTGGTGGAATGTCTATCTCAGTACTTTAAACCAAGAGGCTAAAACCAACAACAGTGTTGAAGGGTGGCATAATGCTTTCCAAGCAACTACAAACAGAGGCAAACCCACATTCCACAACCTTCTTGAAGCTTTGAAAAAAGAACAAAGCTATCAGGAACTAAGAATGGAACAATCAGTGTCACAAATAGGGCCCAAACTCACTAAACAAACCCAACAAATGTTCCGACTACTTCAAAGTCAAGTCACATTATACCCTACAACTAGAGGTTTAGAATACCTGGCAATAATAGCAAAAAGTCTACTATAAAAATTTCAAGTAAATATACGAATGTCTTCTTACAATACTAATAAAATTCACATGTCATAAACATATATAATAAATTATAAATAAAACATATTTGTTTGACAAACTTTTAAAATTTATGTTAAATTCGTAACAAATATGCAATGTTTATAATTTTTTATAACATACACATAACATTAGAAATCGACATTTCCCACCCAATCAAAATTGTAAAATAAATACTTACAATTTTTGGACTTGAGAGACGCAATCAAGGAAAAATCAATCCATACAATCCAATCCAATATCTTACTATTCCAATATGAGAAACCCTCAAAAACCCGAAAATAAATTGTAAAACGTAAAAAAACGCTCCAGGAAATCCCGTAAACAGTAGTGTGTATACGTTAGGATTTAAAGTTATATACACACTATTTTAAAAAAACGGTCATGCATATCAATGTATCAATCCGAATCGAAACCCTCCAAAAAACCCGAAAAAGGTTTAAAAAGTGAAAAAACAGCTCCTGGCAAACACGAAAAATAGGAGAAAAAAGTCAAAATATAAGCATAATAACTTAAACATTTGTTTCTCCGTTAAAAAACACGCTTCCTTCCATGTAGTTTTCATGCGAGGAACCGAAACCTGTAAAATAACATACATAACGAAAGCCACCCACAAATACCCCCTTCACATTTGTAAATATACTAACAATTAACATTAACCATGTAAGAAGACATTTCCGAACACTTAAAATTAAACTTGAAGGAAAAAAAGCACGACACATCTATAACGGAGACTTTTCACCCAAACGCTACTTAAACTATTAATAAATACACCAAAAAACACTACAGAGTTTGATTATACCCTCAAACATGACCACTTACTTATAATTTGTAGTTAAAAATAACCTTACCTCTCTCCACGCGAAGCAACTCCCAACCGCGAGCTTCTCCAGTCCTGAATGGAGCGCAATAACCTTACGCGGTAAAAAAGTAGTCCCCTTAACCCATTTGTGTAAAAGGATAATAGAATAAACAATGTCAAATGTAAAATATATAATACATACACATGTATAATGTAACAAATTAATACACTATACTCATGACAATTTTCCTTTATTAACAAAAAATTATATATTTAATATAAATTAATATATAATATGTATTATATAATAATAATATTAAATAATTATGTAAAACTTTGAATAAAAGATGTAAATATTTAGTTATTCTGTATATTTATATGAATAATTTTGTGTATAATTTTAATAAAACATTATAAATGTTTATGGGAATAATTAATAATGATAAATAATATAACTTATTTATTGTTATTAATATAACAAGTAGAACCATTTAGTATATAAAGAATGGCCTGAAAAAAGTCTCTATTTTATCTGTGAATGTATATATTTTTGTTAATAATAAATGAATGTTTATGTTTAATTAATAATAATAATAATAATTAATAAAATATTATTTTTATTAATTAGTAAAAAAAGTTATATAATTATTTCTAAGTATAACAAAATTATATAATTGCTTTACTAATATTTGATAAATACCAGATATTATAATTAAACATATTGTTTCCCTATACAATTATAAACTTTACAACCAAATCGATTTATGTTTTATGTAAAAACAACATTGTGTGAAATATACACCAAGAAATTTTTTTTTTGTATTTCAATTTATCCTAACAAATGTAATAATAGTCATGTTACTTGTTAAAAAGAAATATGTATTATATATTTTATTATATTAATATTTAATATTATCATTATTACATATTAATGTAAGAAATATATAACAAATCATTGTTTAATGTATTTCTATATAAATACTTTAAATTGTAAGTGACTGATGGGAATATGTCAAATTTACTGAAAGAATCTAGTAATCCAAATTATTTTTTACATTGACCACATGTATATAAATGTAAAGATGTTATTGTGTGAATAATAAAAGTCAAAAAAAACTGTGATGTTATATTTGTTTGTGATTTTATTGTAGTACACAATAAAAAAATTTAAAATTGTTTAATAAACTTATTTGAAAACATCTATGTTGCATTAATTTTTTTTTTTAAATACAGTAATGAACAAATGTATACAAATGTGCTGCACACTGACCAATTTTATATGTATTGTTACTACTCCAGTCAATCTAAAATCATAGAAGCTGCAGGACACTAGCAAAAATTATTGTACTATTCCTACTACACTCTAGGTAATACCAAAAAATGTGGTGGAGACTAACCAATGTATTTTTATTAATCCAACTCCAGTGTTGGTAATATTACTGATGGTGCTGGACACCAACCAATTAATAATTAGAATTCCAACTCCACTCTAGCTACTGTCTGGAAACATGCTAATACATAAATTGTTTTGATCTAAATAAAGGGTACTAATGTAAAGTTATAATAATAGCTATTTTCGTGTAATAAATTTAATGTATCACTGTTAAGTTAAACTATACATCAGCACTCTAAAATACCCAAAACTGTCCCAAAACATTAAAATGACCCCTTCACCCTAAAGGCCAAAACTGACCCTGAACCCTACAAATACCCCTTTACCCACAAACTGAAAACTGACACTGAACCCTACAAATACCCCTTTACCCACAAACTAAAAACTGACCCAGAACCTTACAAATACTCCTTTACCCACAAACTGAAAACTGACCCTGAACCCTACAAATACCCCTTTACCCACAAACTGAAAACTGACCCTGAACCCTACAAATACCCCTTTACCCACAAACTGAAAACTGACCCTGAACCCTACAAATACCCCTTTACCCACAAATTGAAAACTGACCCTGAACTCTACAAATACCCCTTCAGCCACAAACAGAAAACTGACCCTGAACCCTACAAATACCCCTTTACCCACAAACTGAAAACTGACCCTGAACCCTACAAATACCCCTACACCCACCAACTGAAAACTGACCCTGAACCCTACAAATACTCCTTTCCCAACAAACTGAAAACTAACCCTGAACTCTACAAATACCCCTTTACCCACAAACTGAAAACTGACCCTGAACCCTACAAATACCCCTACACCCACAAACTGAAAACTGACCCTGAACCCTACAAATACTCCTTTCCCAACAAACTGAAAACTGACCCTGAACCCTACAAATACCCCTTTACCCACAAACTGAAAACTGACCCTGAACCCTACAAATACCCCTACACCCACAAACTGAAAACTGACCCTGAACCCTACAAATACTCCTTTACCAACAAACTGAAAACTGACCCTGAACCCTACAAATACCCCTACACCCACAAACTGAAAACTGACCCTGAACCCTACAAATACTCCTTTCCCAACAAACTGAAAACTGACCCTGAACCCTACAAATACCCCTTTACCCACAAACTGAAAACTGACCCTGAACCCTACAAATACCCCTTTACCCACAAACTGAAAACTGACCCTGAACCCTACAAATAGCCCTTCACCCACAAACTGAAAACTGACCATGAACCCTACAAATACTCCTTTTCCCACAAACTGAAAACTGACCCTGAACCCTACAAATACCTGTTAAAAAGGGTTCCAAAGACAACCGGTAACCAAAGACCCTTTTATGTTGCCCGGCAGTATCGCCTCTATGACCCACCAATATTAGTCAATGAAGAAGCAGGCGCTGGAGACTGGAAGGCGGGAAACGAGGATTTTATTCTCTCCGGAGGAGAACACATCAATTCAGACAGCAAGTATCGTCACGAGGTGCTCTAACCACATCTCTGAGGCCTGGCCTCTTATACTAGAGTTTACAACCTTTATTGCACATAACACATTCTCGTAATATTTTAGTATTTGAAAGGACATCCTCGGAATCTCCCCTTCAGACCCGTTCCCACATACATTTACAGTTGGATTCCCCACCCCGGTCACAACAGGTGGTGGTGGTCGCACAGCAGGGCATTCCGCCGATTCACGGAATGCATGGGGTTTGATCGGATCTCATGGGGTGGGGGCTTTGATCGGTTCGGGGATCTTTGATGGGGAGGGGAAGCTTCCTACTGTACGGGTAATAAACAATATCCGCAGGGCCAGGTGGCGGCTTGGGAACAGGGAAGACAAACGGGGACGCAGGAAAAAAGGGGGGTTTGCATCGAAAGGGTTTGAGGCCATGAAAGGAATGAGGGGAGGTGTCGTGCTGGGAACAGGATGGGATTCAGTGGTGAAGCTGCGCTGAAGGGGGTTTATGACCCAAGGCATGAGAGAGCGGGGGTTGTCAGCGTGCGGGGGAATGTTTGCGAGGTTAGGAGAGAGAGAGAGACGCGCCGGCTATTAGCGAGGGGCCGGGAGACCATGATGCTCAAAATGGCGGCCGCTTACGCGCACGAATGGGCTCGAAAAGGGGGCAAGATGGCGCAGATAATGTTCACCAAGATTGTATTCATTTTTCACAGTCCTCCCTTTAACATTTCCAAGACATCTTGCTGGCCTATTTCCTATCTATACCTATATGTAGCGATCATAAGTAAGGGGGAGGGGGCCTAGACAAAGGAACTGCACATATATATCATTTTATAAACATCATATTGAAAAATCTCATCATCTAGTAAGCGGGTTCATTGCTAAGTTGGTTGCAGGAGAAGTCATCGTAATGCAATATCAGCCTAGAATTACGCAGTGAGGGCGTTGGGTACAGATCATAGAATAAGAACTGGTGAGTTATCATATAAGTAAGTCCTTCTTGTATACAGCGAGTACATAGTCAGTCAAATGGTGATTGGGAGAGAAAGGAGATACAGTAAATATGTCAAAGTTCTCGTTGTCCTTTGTCGTCTTCTGTCAGCGCTGTCGAGCACCTGGATTACCTAGCAACAGAAATGTTCATGTGGATTGAGTCGTTGGAGGTCTGCGGGCAGGGGTACCTTTTGCTTTGATTCGCCAGACCCCATAGGAGCAATGCGTTACGGTTTGGAACAGATGCACTTTCTTTTTGTAGCGCAGAGCATAGATTTGCAAAAAATGCGATTGTTCCAGAATTGTGAGATCTGTTCGTTTCTTGAGTCTCTGTGGTGGGCATTTCCTGTTGCTTCCATCATCTTCAAGGTGCTTGGTAGCGGGCAGAACCACAGACTTTGTTTATCTTTTCTTCGGGGGCGACCCTTGGTGGAGTTCTAGGTCACTGTTCCGGGATTTTAACATAGTTCGTGGTCTACTTAATCGGAGCTCCCTCCCTTCTGACGCAGGGAGTACTCTTCTCTGGGTAACTCAGTAGGATTTGAAGGAACTTGGGAGTTCGGGTGGAAAGGTGCGGGTGTGAACAGTCCTTATGGTAGGTCGGAGGAGGAGGGGATGGAGCAAGGCCAAGTCGGGAACAGATCGGGGGACGGAGGGTTTGCGACAGGCGGGTCCGTAACCATGTTTCAGAGAGCGGGGACTCTTTGGCACACGTTGATCACAGAGCAGGGGCTTCAGGTCAGCCCTTTCCTTAGCTTTGTTTGAAACAGTGCCCCGTCCGGCGTCTCCTTACTGCGGTGGTCTCGCCTCGGCCTCCGTCGCTGATGTTCCACAATCCGCAGTCAGGCCGCGTGCTCCCACATCCGGTCTCTTTCTCCTCCGACAGTGATACCCTTAAATGAGTTTTTAAAAAGACAGTCTTTAGAGATTTTGCAGAAGAAGGTAATTACATAAATCTATTTCTCTCCCAACACCAAGCAACTGGGGTAAGCACTCGCTACATTTGAGATTCTGTAGCCAACGTACAAACAATTGATGATGGGTTTGCTGGATTCCTTACAATTCCCTTTCGCTGGCTAATTCTTTGGCGCTTTGATGATTATTTCGTTCATTTGTCATATGTCTAGTATAGTAGATGTCAGTTCTTCTGGCAGAGACCCATTTTCCCTAGTACAAGTCTTGAAAGGCTAGGCTGGTCTTCAGGGCCTTGTATTTTACAAAAAGTGCAACGTGCTATTCACCATAGTCTGATAGGCATCCTTCTGAGGGATGAACATAGGCTAAACAAATCTGCATTACATAAAAACATTTTATCATCAACCAGGCTTACTGCAACAAGTTCTTTCGATTTTCCATCTAATTTTCAACTTTGCACACATCCTTCTAATTTTCTATATAAATCCTCGCAACCTGGTCACTACAAAAACTCGGGAGGGGTGGTTTGAAACAATTATTAAACTTATTCTCGGGGAAGGAGGGATCTTATGGAAAACGATTAGGGACACAGCGAATCGGAGCAAGGGGCATTTTTCAAGTTCTCGTTCAGGGTGGCTGATACCAAACTGGGGGCATTTTGGGTAGATGGGGGTGTCTCGATCATTTTCTTACAGCTTGGGGTACGGAGACAATTTTCAATGGGAATGGTCGCATTACCACAGACACATTTTATCATAGAAACCACTGACAAATAGGTCCCTGAGAGTGGGCCAAATTTAGGGAACCTTCGTCGTCTTACCTGTCCCTTTTCTATTGGCCAATTTAAATTTCATCCATATTTTAGTAGAAAAGGAGAGGTAGTAACGTGGTACCGATACAATTTTATTTAGGACAAATTTGTGCAAATACTTGTGGTATTTGAGGCCAATCAGGAGGTGCACCAGGTTCGCCAATTAGGTGCCAGTTGCTAGGAAGAGGGAAAGTGTGGAGGAGTGGAAGAGTGAGTGAGAGAGAGAGAGAGAGAGAGAGAGAGAGAGAGAGAGAGATGGAGAGAGCGAGATGAAGAGAGAGAGAGAGAGAGAGAGAGTGAGAGAGACAGACAATAGGCCAAACAGTACACGTGTGACATGGGGGATGACCGTGTATTGTTTGGGCTAGTCAGTGCGTTACCCATTGTCAGACGTTTCGGGTCTGTGTTAGGGGGTAGAAAGCATGCAGTTTTGGGACAGAAGAGCATTAGATCAGGTAAAAAGGCCGTGAGAGCGTCCTTGTTGCGCCATTTTGCAGCGCCGGCCCGTCTTCATGCATCGGGCGTGACGTGGTTCCAGATCCCTTAGGATACTCTAATCGGGATTCTAACGTAACCTGCAGAGGGAAAAAGGAGGGAAAAGGGGGAAGTGGGAGGACAACATTCAAACACATCAAATGTACGGGCACGAAAGTCCTTTACTTACTGCATACTCGTATTCATCTCTTCGGGATATAGTCCCTCAGGGTTCTGGTTTCCTAAAATCATGGGGGCAGGTAGTGTGATAGGTGGTTCATGGGGAGGTTCGAGGATGGCATTAAGGATCGTGTGCAGTGAAAAAAACGCTAAAAAGAGGAATCAGAGGTGTCTAGCGCGAGGTACCCGGTTTCGTAGATGTATCCGGTCATCGGGGTTCCTAAATCATTCCCAAAGCTGTGATGTTCTAAGGCATATCAGTTCTTCGTTCAACCCTGTACCTTAGCGCCTTCGATCACCATATCTTTATAACAGTCTATTAATCACACCGTTTTTATTTTTACCCATCCTCAGAAGTCGAGGTCCTTCTTCATACGTCAGTTCCTGAGCTTAGTCGCATATCTTGGAGGCAGCGTATCATACCTTTGGTCCGACCATCGACTCAGGGCCGAACAACCATTTTCTTCAGATAACCTTAAAAAGAGAGCAGAACAGTTTGCGCACAGAAAAACCCTCCCACCGATACCCGCATTTACAAAAAGTACGCGAAGCCTATCTTTAACCCTTTAAGACCTTTATTTGTAGAATTATTCAGTACGTAAAAAGTGAGAGCGCAATTCATATTTTGGCCTGACATGTCGTCGATGGAAGCATGTACAGTAGGGGTTATTTCGCAGTATAAGAACATGTAAAAAGGTCTAATTAATTATTTATAAGTAACCAAAAACATTTCATTGCGTGACAAGGGAATCAGGGACATTTCAGTTCATAAATGGAAACACAGTCAAGCTCATCGTAATCACATTTCCTAAATGCAAACCGCGGGCGTGCATCATGAGCGACGTTATGTATCAGATACATCAAATATCAAAAAATAAATTGTTCATTGAAATCAACATTTTTACGGAACCCTTCTCAAATGTTCGCCAAGTGAACCTTCCTCCCTTTAACATCGAGTGCACAATGGTTCATATATATACATATATCTTAGTACACCAAGTTTCATTAGCTAAGGAACACCACGAGGCATCCGTTGGTTTCCTATTGATACCAGCGCCATTTTGGGCGAGGTCGGTTTAGTCCGGAAGTAGCATCAGGGGCAAAATATCCCCGACAATTGGCGGTTGGACCAGAGTCCCTTTCGGCAGTTCAAAAGAAAATTGTGCTAACAGAGGGGCTGGTGGTGTGGACCGTCAATCAAGAGAGGGAGGGGGTAGAGTCTCTCCTACCGGGTCATGTTGATGTTCAGCCGGAACTTGTTCGAGTTCGTTAGCCCATAATGTTCCTGGGTGGTTCAGACGGAAGCTGATGCAGACACGAGAGCACCGCCATCTTGTTGCTGTGCCGTGGTTATTTCATTTGAGATCAATGCAACTGTTCCTCACCGGAAGCCTGAAGGGGCCGAGGGCTCTTGGGACTTTGGTAGAATCTTCAAAGTCGAGGGGATGTTTGTCGATGGTGGGGGCTTGCGCCCAGGTGGGCAAGTGCCCGAGTTGCAACTTTGGACAAAAGTTATTCCAGTGGCCTAGACCCGCCTTTTCGTGGGCCCAGACGCCATTTTGAGATCCTTGTGGCAGCCACCTTTGCCGTATCCATCAGGAGTGGAAGGAACTTCTTGTGATGGCGGAGGACAGAGCATCATGCTGCTGGAGCTGGACATTTTTTTGGTTCGGGGCGCCAGGGTGCAGCAGTGGAGCCTTCATCTGGGGAGGTGAGGGAGGCTCACTCGTGCCGTCTCCTTCTCCCGGCGCATCCTACACCGTCCCTTGGAATCAGGGGCGCACATGATGACCACCCTACACCCCTGATTCCGACTCTTGGGGGACCACTGTACATTCGGTGCTCCGTAAATGTGCCCGCCGGACATTGTATGTCCTGTGCTACGGAAGTATACCAGCCGGGTCTTGTATGTCCTGTACTGAGAAAATATACGAGGCGGGCATTGTATGTCCTGTATTACGGAAATATACCAGCCGGACATTATATTTCCTGTGCAGCGTAGGTATATGGCCGTCGCCCGGCTGGAGGACATCGGCGCCGGTCCAGGGCAGGGAAGCCTCCTACCTGTGGAGGTGGAAGAGGCTCGTCCGCGTCGCCTCTTCCTCCCTGCCCACCCTGCATCCGTTCGATGGAGAAATTCGTGATGGCCGGACCAGGAGATACGAGGGAGGGGGTCATTTTCATCCGCCCCCTCCCTACTCGCGGCCCGGGGGACGCCATCCCTGGAAGGGCAGTATGGGAAGACCATTTCATTGGCTGCTTTGTGGAGTCTCCGGAACCTTCTCGCCGGCGATCTCTTTTTGGCCCATGGTTGCTGGCAGGCCCCGCCCCACACGTGCTATGTGTTCCGGATGGGCGGGACCATCGAACTGTTACATTGGAGGACTTCCGGAGTGAGCATAACACGTTTTGTATTTTTCCTATCAGTAAAGTTTGTTTTAGAAAGTTCTACTAGTTATTCTATTTACCGTTGGTTGTGTGTTTTCTTTACCGTGATTAAATCCTAAGTTTTATATAATAGACGCTTGGCTTCCTTGAGTCTTTTCTTTAACAGGGGGTTGTTTACACTGACCTGCAGTTGTGTTTGTTTTTTAGAGTGGGGGAGCAACAGAGAGCAATCAGTCCCAGAACTCTAACATGTCGTTAAAATTGGCCTGACGAAATCTGTGCCACCGAGCATAATCAAACGGGGTGGTCCTGTCTGTTCTGTCTGCACTAGTCTGATTGGTTTTTATCTCACGTCTTTTTTCTTTCTGTCGGTCCGTCTTTCCCGTCAACCCTCCATTCTTACCTATGCTTTGCAGAGTCGGGCATTGGACTTTCCAGTGTCCAAGACGTTTACAGAAAGCACATTGGTTTTGTTTTAAATCTGTCCGTCCTGTGCGTAATGTCGGGGGATTACCTTCGGGTCGTTGTGTTCCGGGGTTGGCTTGTCGGCACATCCCTTTACACCATTCGTTTTTCATGTCTACTCCTCGGGGCTGTGCCATCGCTGGCCTTTCCTTTTGCCTACTAGATGTTTGGAGGGTTGTCCGTCGTGTCCCTTCACCTTTTCTAAATTCGTTGTCTTCCCTTCGTTGCGTGGCTTCTTTGCGCCACATACCGAGACTATCGAGCATAATAGGTGATGTTTCATTCCTACGAAGGGCTATTTCTACCGTTTCTATTTTGTCAAGATCAAAGGATCCTCTCAGTGGCCACTGTCTTTCTCGATCCCTTTTTGTATATTTATGCCACAGCTCACTATAGGCTATAGCAATTAATCCATGCTTCATGAACATGTCCTTATTAGGGGTGCCTTCCAGCGGAGCCGGATGGTTCATCTCTAATAAGCGGTCCGGGTTAAACAGGCTACTGACCAGTGGGGAGAAGACAGGCATGACGGATCACAATGGGATAATAGTCAGCACTACCTATCTTATCACTGCGCGCAAAGACTAGACAGAATATTTCTATTCTACGTTGTTTGCACGTAGTGAATACCTCATGAACCAATTCTGAGCAATCAATCAATGTTAGGTCGAAAAATAAAAAATCAATATGGTCAATGGGGAGAATAAGTAGGCTCGCAAAGGTTCGCGTCACCTACCCTTTCACTATCTGTAAAGAGGGGACCTAATCTTCCCTGTTTTCAGACAGAGAATCTCCAGAAAACAATCTATAACCGTTAATCAATGGGGCAAAGGGGCAATTGTTCAGTGGGGGAGAAAAATAGGTCCGACGGGTGCGTACCTATCCTTCGCTGTTTATAAAGGGAGAGCCTGTTGTTTCTCCGTTTGTAGACAGTGAATCTCCAATAAATTAACAAAGAGTAATACTAGTATTTTCACAACAATTATCAATTTCTTTCAATTATCTATCACTTTCGCAATTCGTCGTGTTTACACGACCTTACCCGGACCGCATGGACAGTTTCTCGTCTTCCGAATCCAGCGCCCGATCGTCCTCTTCTCTTCGCACTTCTCGTGGCACTCCTGATGGTTCCCAGTCAGGACCGCAGATCACTCGAGAGAGGTCTGTTCGGAACCAGTGAAGTTCGGATGATCGGCTGTCAGACGAGGGTCTATCGGACAGGGTACCTTCCGATCGTTGCAGTCGTTCACTCTGTCGTCAGGACCTCTCCCACTGGATCCGCGAGTCGCTGATGGGCCCCACGTTTGGGACGCCAATTGTTAAAAAGGGTTCCAAAGACAACCGGTAACCAAAGACCCTTTTATGTTGCCCGGCAGTATCGCCTCTATGACCCACCAATATTAGTCAATGAAGAAGCAGGCGCTGGAGACTGGAAGGCGGGAAACGAGGATTTTATTCTCTCCGGAGGAGAACACATCAATTCAGACAGCAAGTATCGTCACGAGGTGCTCTAACCACATCTCTGAGGCCTGGCCTCTTATACTAGAGTTTACAACCTTTATTGCACATAACACATTCTCGTAATATTTTAGTATTTGAAAGGACATCCTCGGAATCTCCCCTTCAGACCCGTTCCCACATACATTTACAGTTGGATTCCCCACCCCGGTCACAACAGGTGGTGGTGGTCGCACAGCAGGGCATTCCGCCGATTCACGGAATGCATGGGGTTTGATCGGATCTCATGGGGTGGGGGCTTTGATCGGTTCGGGGATCTTTGATGGGGAGGGGAAGCTTCCTACTGTACGGGTAATAAACAATATCCGCAGGGCCAGGTGGCGGCTTGGGAACAGGGAAGACAAACGGGGACGCAGGAAAAAAGGGGGGTTTGCATCGAAAGGGTTTGAGGCCATGAAAGGAATGAGGGGAGGTGTCGTGCTGGGAACAGGATGGGATTCAGTGGTGAAGCTGCGCTGAAGGGGGTTTATGACCCAAGGCATGAGAGAGCGGGGGTTGTCAGCGTGCGGGGGAATGTTTGCGAGGTTAGGAGAGAGAGAGAGACGCGCCGGCTATTAGCGAGGGGCCGGGAGACCATGATGCTCAAAATGGCGGCCGCTTACGCGCACGAATGGGCTCGAAAAGGGGGCAAGATGGCGCAGATAATGTTCACCAAGATTGTATTCATTTTTCACATACCCCTACACCCACAACCTGAAAACTGACCCTGAACCTCCAAAAAACTCCTTTACCCACAAACTGAAAACTGACCCTGACCCCTACAAATACCCCTTTACCCACAAACTGAAAACTGACCCTGAACTCTACAAATAGCCATTTACACAAGAACTGAAAACTGACCCTCAACCTCAAAAATACCCATTTACCCACAAACGTAAAAATTTCCCAAATCCCACTAAATACACCTTTACTCACGACTAGAAAAATGACCCAGAGCCCTAAAAAATTAACCTATAACAAAAACTATGAAAGTGAGCCAGAACACTATAAATACTAATGAACACAACATTAAACATAAATATATAAAAAAACAAATATTTTTAAAAAAACTATTATAAAATATATTATCACATTAGCTAAAATAATAATTTAGATTAATTAATATTGTTTAATTCCAATTAATTAATTAACATCAACATAAATTAACACATTACATTTAAATGTATACAATTAATGTAATTAAGTCATTATTATAAATTAATTACCAATTAATTTATTTAAATGATATGCAATATATTAATTACCTCATTAACTAATTATAATTAATGTGTTAGCAATTAATAAATGTAAATAATATACTAATTCTTAATACAATAAATCACTAATTATTATTAATTAATAAACAATGTATCAATTAAAATCATATACAAATTACTTTTTAAAAATAATAATTATTAATAATCAATTAATCAATTAATCAATTAAATTATATGCTAATTAATCAATTAAACAATTAACTAATTAATATTAATTAATTACCAATTAAAATCTGATTAAAACAATTACCAAACATATATTAACTAATTAATTATTATTAAATTACTTCCCACCCTATTCCCCTATAAACCCACAACCCGCTCCTAAACATTAGGTACTATTTATTTATATATTATATATATATTATTTTATAAAATCAATATTTTCTAACATTTTCTCGATATTTTTTACTTTCACTATATTTCGATATTTTGTCTAGTCGATATTTTTGAGTCGATATTTTTGTATTCGATATATTTGGGTCATTTTTGCAGTCGATATTTTTTTCAACGATATTCCTATAGTCGATATTTTGGTATTGTCGATATTTTTCCGTCGATATTTTGTCCATTCGATATTATGTAGTCGATATTATGTCCAGTTACCACATAAGAGTTAGGGGCTTCTGGTTTGGTTAGGGTTAACTTGGTGGGGGGTTTATCAGTGGGTAGGAATGATCTGTTAGGCTGAGAGCAGTTTTAGTTAGTAATTAAATAAATAAAGAAGTGGTTTGATGTGTTGTTTATAACCTGTCTTAATAAAGTGGCCTTTCTTGCTGACTAAGAAGTTGTGGACAGTGACTTTATTGCACGACCACCCATCGACAGACAGATCAGGAAATACGAGGGTGCTTTTCTTTTTTGGAAAGGGCTCAGCAGCCGGTTCTAACTTTTCATGCTAATTCAACCCCGCACAGTACTACAGTTGCCTCGAAAAAAGAAAAGTCTCACAGTGTTTCCGATGGGGTTCTCTATTAATCACATAAAACAGCGCACTCCGACAGTGTCCCATGCACCTGTTGAGGTTTGCAATGTGCAAAATTATAACTGTAAACCTGAGCAACGAAAGCAAACCAGCGCATTTCATAACACGTCTATCGTTAAAAGGTCGAGGCTTGTGTAAATTCACATGTTAGGGGGAAAGAATAAAACGAGTTGAATGACGCAGGCTCTCAATTAATGAACTGTCAGCTGTTCGGCTGTGAAAAGTCCACCCGGGTTAGTTTAAGTTTCCACCAAGGGTACGATTGTTCACATTTTTGGAGTGTGACTGACTATGCGTCATTCTGCAGTGTGAGCTGCAGCAGTCGGACATTAACTCCCTTTCAACCCACCTTTGGAGATCCAGAATGAAGGCGTCACCTGTGCATCGGGATGAGTGAAGCGCTTTGGGAAAGTTTACCCCCCCAGTACCCGTCTCAGTAGACGTCGTTAGGGAAATAAAACTGATATCACAGAGTTAAATGGGGCAAACGGGACAAACATTTGACTAAAGGTCACACACTGTTTCAGCTGATAAAAAATGTGAAGGGACACAGGCTTTTCATAGGATACCTCCAGTGATGGGAAATAATGCCAGAACAAATAGAAACAAACCCAGACTATTTTATTTTTTCTGTCTGTATTGATGCACGTTTGATTAAGTGATTAGTTTTATTAGTTTTTGTTCTCAACCTCTGCACAAGTGCAAAATGTTGATATAATACCAGGATAAACATTAACACCAGGGTTTTAAGTGGAATGAAATAAATCTGGAGGATCTCTCAAAGGGGCATAGCCAATGTATTTAACACTTTCACTGCGGCGGCTATTCCGCCGCAGTGCTAAGGGGCGGGGGGGCCGCGCGGCGCTCCCGCGCTGGTGACGGATGCGCTCCGTCACGCCACTCGGGTGAGCTGTGCTTGTGACGGAACGGTTCTGTCACGGCCCCGCCCGCTCAAAAGAAAGCGCCCGCAGGCGCGGCGAGCGGGCAATGACGGAACCGTTCCATCACCAGCACAGCCCACCCGAGTGGCGTGACGGAACGGTTCCGTCACCAGTGTGGGAGGGGTTAAGAACCGGTTTTAAAAACACATAAGCTAAAAATCTGTGTTTAGCGCACAGCTGATAACAAGCCTGTGACCCCGGCGGTGACACGGCCGCTAGAATGACAGGGTATACATGCGAAAGTTGGCTGCAATGCACAGATACCATAGGTGTTGGGAATCTTTGGTGACTATCTATGAGCTCATGCGAATTTGCAGGAGAATAAATTGCTGACACTGGTGCTTTCGTGCTGCCAATACAATACAGCTCTAGGTGGGATCTCCTGGGCACAATAAGTGGGGTAGATCTGTCTAAGGGTTAACTTCTTCTGCTTTACGTTCAATGAATGTGTTTAAACACCCCTTCCAACCAACGAGCACTTTCAATGAGATTCATCTCCGGCAGCGCTGCGAGGTCATACTAGTGGCAATGCAACGCTGCACAGATCTCTGTAACATAATCTAGTCACCTATTCTGTCAAGGGGTACAACTCAACACCAGGGCTTTCTACCTTTTAAAATTTGCAAGCCAAGCACCCCCGCCTCCCTCCCCATGTTCCCTACCGAAACACCTGGGCTGACAGCTGACGACACATCCCATGCACGTGACAGACAGGGTGCATGGAAAGCGCTGAGCGCCGCTTTTAGTGCATTGCATAATGGTACAGTTACAGGGCACAAGTCGTAAACAAGAAATGGGGGGACGCTGACATCCCGGCAGGAAGTGACGTCATGAAAGGTGGCTTGCACCATCAGACTCATTGACTCCCCTCGCTCACCCCTTAGATGCGATTGCATCAGAGAAGCCAGCGCGTGAGCAGCGTTCTGAATGGGCTCCGATCTCGCCCCAGAGAGGCCAAAGTGTGAATGTGTGCCTCTATTTGCTCCAGTTATCGAGCTCCCGGTAAAATAAGTGGGGGGACACCGTCCTCCCACGTGGTATCCCGACTTCAGCCCTGTACAGTTACAAACAAGACCCGCTTCTTCTTCTTAATCGATGCGTATTCTTTGCATATTTGCCTCCAGAGACAGATGTTCTTCCAAGGACCAATATAAAAATTCACCTCTGAAGAACATCCGGGCGGCAGATGGGCCTCAGGGCCCAGTGATAAAACCTGCAAATCCAGTCTCTCACAGATACTCTCTCACAGATGCTCTCTCACAGACGCTCTCTCACAGACGCTCTCTCACAGACGCTCTCTCACAGACGCTCTCTCACGGACGCTCTTTCACACTCTCACAGACACTCCCTCTCACAGACACTCCCTCTCACACACTCCCTCTCACACACTCCCTCTCACAGACCCACTCTCCCACTCTCTCACTGACTGACTCTCTCTCACTGACTGACTCTCTCTCACTGACTTGCTCTCTCTCACCGACTCGCTCCCTCTCACCGACTGGCTCTCTCTCACCGACTGGCTCTCTCTCACCGACTGGCTCTCTCTCACCGACTGGCTCTCTCTCACCGACTGTCTCTCTCTCTCATGACTGTCTCTCTCTCTCACCGACTGTCTCTCTCTCTCACGACTGTCTCTCTCTCTCACGACTGTCTCTCTCTCTCTCACCGACTGTCTCTCTCTCTCTCTCTCTCTCTCTCTCTCTCTCTCTCTCTCACGGACTCTCTCTCACGGACTCTCTCTCACGGACTCTCTCTCACGGACTGACTCTCTCTCACGGACTGACTCTGTCTCACGGACTGACTCTGTCTCACGGACTGACTCTGTCTCACGGACTGACTCTGTCTCACGGACTGACTCTGTCTCACGGACTGACTCTGTCTCACGGACTGACTCTGTCTGACTGACTGACTCTCTCTCACGGACTGACTCTCTCTCACTGACTGACTGACTCTCTCTCACTGACTGTCTCTCTCTCACGGACTGTCTCTCTCTCACGGACTGTCTCTCTCTCACGGACTCTCTCTCTCTCACGGACTCTCTCTCTCTCACGGACTGTCTCTCTCTCACGGACTGTCTCTCTCTCACGGACTGTCTCTGTCTCACGGACTGACTCTGTCTCACTCTCACTGACTGACTGACTCTCTCTCACTGACTGACTGACTCTCTCTCACTGACTGACTCTCTCTCTCTCACTGACTGACTCTCTCTCACTGACTGACTGACTCTCTCTCACTGACTGACTCTCTCTCTCTCACTGACTGACTCTCTCTCGCTGACTGACTGACTCTCTCTCACTGACTGACTGACTGACTCTCTCTCACTGACTGACTCTTTTCGCTGACTGAACACTCTCACTGACTGACTCTCGCTAAAACACTGACTCTCACTTTAAAGATTGACTCACTCTCACTGACTGACTATCTCACTGACTCACTCTTTCACTCACTCACTGACTGACTGACTCACTCTCTCACTCTCATTAACTCTCACTGGCTGACTCTCACTGACTCTCACTCTCTCTCTCTCACTGACTGACTCTCTCACTGACTCTCACTCTCTCCCTCT
This sequence comes from Lissotriton vulgaris, assembly GCF_964263255.1. Classification (NCBI taxonomy): domain Eukaryota; kingdom Metazoa; phylum Chordata; class Amphibia; order Caudata; family Salamandridae; genus Lissotriton; species Lissotriton vulgaris. The sequence goes on along the minus strand of NC_141700.1, from coordinate 675,980,748 downwards.
CACTGACTGACTGACTCTCTCACTCACTCTCACTGACTGACCTTCACACTCTTGTTATTTATGCCCCCATAACAAAAAAAACACAACAAGCAACCATTGGGACAAGCAGATACAAGTTGCCAGCATTGAAAGGACAAAAAACTCAAGACATTATTTGTAATACTTTTTTTTTTAATATGGTTGTTTAGTTGTACATAATGCTTTTTTGGTCATATCTAAGGTAACAAAAATGCTTCTGACCCTTCTTTATTATAACTTTTCATCATGCTGAAAACTTCTGACCAGCACAGCTTAAAGACATAGGTAAAGTCAATATCTCTGGCTAAACACTTATATGTTCCCAAAGCGAGACCTATTGGCTATGCCAATGCTCGTTTAAGATCGCCCCAGATATTTTTGCCTCGATTTGCTGGAAGTTTAACTCTGAAATAGAAGATTTCTAAACACCTCCAGAACATGTGCGTGACAATGAATTGGCTAACCCTAATTAGTTTATTTGATTTTTGGCAAGGCCACAGTAAAATGTTTCAACACTGCACACGTTGCATAAAAGCCTAATGCATGTGGGCTGTAGTGTAGATGTGCACAGCTAAGATTGGATATTTTAAAACATAGTATAATTGCTGCCACAGCAGCCCTGGGCAGTTGTAGGTGAAAGCTGCTGAAGGCACCGGTCAAAATAAACTTTTGACATGTTTTAAAGCCGGCTTCTCACATTAGCTACCTCAACTGTATGAGGTGTGTTGGAGTTCACAAGGCCGGAGTGCTTACTGTATATACATGTGACCTGTCCATTATGACACAGGTGTGCCTTCTCACAGCACAGACTGAAGCAGGCTTTCTCTTTTGCAAAAGCCAGTTTAAAGTATAAATTCACATACTATCATATCTAGAAAATACATCTTTCTAGCATACTTTTTTGGTAATCTTAGGATTTCATTCAAATGTCACAAAGATTACTTTTAGAATAATTGCCCACCTCGCCTGAACTATGGCTGCAAATAAACTGGGCTTTCCAGACTCTCTTTTACGGCAGTGACAGCAATAAAATGTCCCCAGTGAAGAATTGAACAGATGTGGTGACGATGGCCCTAATCCAGGCCTATCTGGGGGAAAAGGACCATCGGGTGCAGCTGTTTTGCAGGAGGTTACCTGGTCGGAAGACCGATTTGGTCATAGGAACTTCGACCAAATTATGAATTTGAGTGAAGGGGATTAGGAGGAAACCAAATGTATACACAAGCACACACAATAACTCCACAAGTTGTATATTTTATGTGAATGCAGCAATAAAATGCATACCCGCCTTTGAAGCTGATCTGGTCCCAGCCAGGCAGGTTTCACTCCTTCTGGGTGACCCTTTAAACTGCCATTTCCCAGGTGGAGAGAGAGGCTCCTCCCTCCCCATTAGGAGGGCTGATGGGGAGAGTGGGTGGAGAGTTCTAGCAGCTGAAATAATCTTTAGCCAGCATGGAAACGTCTACACCCGGGCAATTCGAGGTTGCTTTAACCAGGCATCGGTTGAACTGCTGAAAATATGGGAAGGATCTAACCTGAGAACTTAGTAGGGCTATGGTGAAGGCTCTTCACCAACCACTGCACAGTTACTACTATATCTTGGGCATCTCCGCACCTTCAACTTGAAGCACTACTGGACTTGGAAGAAGGCATGCAGGAGGATAAGCCTGCTGCTATCTGCCTGAAAGAGGGCTGGGGCCTTGGGTTGTGTTATTGCTTCTGTCCAGCGTTTATTGTTTGTCAAGACTCAGGCCGGATGGCCTGATGGAGTCCCAGAGAGATGAAGGACACATTAATTTAAAGCATATTTGCAGAAGACCCAGCTGAGCAGCTGGGACTGCCTTTGGGTTGGTGCCTGGCTGAAGAGAGTGGTTGCACTTGTGCCCTTCTGCTACCTGTGCACTGGCACCCTAGAAGCTGCCAATAGCAAGCTGGAAACTTTAGGTGTGATGTGATGGAAAATATTCTTAATTCTGCTCAGGTTGCTGAATATTTTTCAACCTCAGAAAGACCAGGGCAAGGTGCCAAGCTTACCAAAGATGCAGCTTCGGCCAGTGACGTTGGGAGCCCCAGCAGGACCACAAGATCGGGCATCTAACCTCATTCAATGATGCCTGTCATCGGCTTCGGTCCTTGCCTCACACGAGGATTGCGACCTGCAGAAAAGTGATTAGGTCCAAATAAGAGAGCCCGTGCAGGCGAAGGTGATAAAGTGATTCCAACATTGAAGTGACATATTTCAAATTAGTCCCACTCTGAGTTTTTGGCACATACCGGTTTCAGGAGGATCTCTAAGCCAGTCTACCCGCCCTCCCTGCCCAGAGCATCCTTCCTTGCCCTGCTGGAGAATTTTTACTTCGATCTGGGAGGCGAAGAACAAAGATACACACTTTTGACCGGGGTGAACTGCTAAGCTTTACCTGTCTCATTCTACACCACAGCCGGCCTGAATTCTCACCAAGGCTCAATTATCCACAACTCGTAGAATAGCACTGCCATTTCAATTGTGTTTAGTGGGTGCAATATGCATTTCGTAAAAAAAATAATCCTAACTCTTAATCCCATTTCCACTGTTTGTTGTAATTTAAATCCCTAAATTAATATTTTACTAACTTGCTTTGGGACTTTTACAATTACATTTTCTTACCTTAATACTGGTTTAATACTGCTAAAATAGTTCCATGCAATTTTTGAGAGAGAAGCCTGTCACTCTGAGTCACACAAACCAGGGGTAAGTCAGGATTCCTAAATTGAAATCTGTTTCTTGGGGTGCAGTGTGCTTAACTGTGGGAGCGCAATGTTGCATCCCCCACCCCCGTGTAATATTCCAGGTTCTCACATCCATGATCTAGAATTGTCCAGTTACAATGTAGGTAGATAAATATCAGCAATGTAGGTATATTAAATAGACTGAATACAACAACACTGACAGCCTCTACATTCTGGGACATCAGTGGCTACTTTAATGTCTTGCATAAAATGCATGGAGTAAAATAAGACATTCGGTGAAGATGTTGCTGTGCTTTTAATCTAAAGTGCAAATATATAGGCTGCCTGTAAGTATTTTCAACAGTTCGCCTGATTAAAGCAACTGTATAAGCATTTTACTTGCATATTGTAAATACAAGTGTTGACTTACTAATCTCTGGCACGGGTTTGCTTTACATGCCAAGAAAACTACTTTAAATCTTATTTGTAGTTTGGTCAGTTTGATGGATGGCCTGATGAACTGGAAAGGGTGCTGCTTCTTTTCTTGGCACTCAGTAGATTTTACACCAGAGCGGCAGCTATCTCAATGTGAAGGGACTGCCAGCGGTTGAGAATTCTAGCCGGAAGGTGGATTTTCCTCACTCGCCAACATGATGTTGGCAAGCGGGTAAAAAACTTGCGGAGCAGAGTTTTTTGGAACTTGGCGTGCTCCGCGGATCGTGCAAAACTCTGCGAATGGAGCGGTGTTCAACGCCCAGGCCTAGTTTATACCCATCAGAATTTGTTGTGCCTATCCACCGTTAAGTCCCTAGTTAGTGAAAGCAACGTACAAACTAAATTCTAAGAATCAGGTAATTGTGCCATCTTTTATAGTCTACTGCATGCCAGACACACACCACTTAAAACTAGGCACAGCAAGAAACAGAACAGCCAACAGTACAGAATTTTGAATTAAAGAATCACAAACTATTTACATGTGTCTATTTCTGGTTTATTAATTACTTCTAGATTAATTTCCGGAGATCCAGGCCGATATATTTAATTGCAAGTCCTTATTATTTTCATTTGATGTCCATTCCATTAACAATGCATTAAAAAAACGTAATTTTAGTTAACCGTTAACTTCATTACGGCCAGTAGATGGCAGACTTTCATCATCTACAAACGTATTTTCCATTTTCTTGTACCTGTCCTATACATGTTGATTTCACAAATATACAATATTTAATTAAAAGCATGTAATTAAAGCTGGAGACCTCCGTATCACCCAATTTATGAACTTCCACAGCTCTCCTATTATATTCTGAAGTTTTTTGCCAATATTTCTTAGTGTGTTCCGTTTATTTATGTTAAGGAAATGTAAAAAAAAAATGACACTCTATTTTAGGTGTATTAATATTAGTAGTATATTGCAAAAAAGTGTACAAAAGTTGAAGGATTTTCTTTACATATAGAAATTCCTATCCACTACGTAGCGATTATTTACCATTGGTTAATCTGGGATGGCCATAATCGCACCTTTTAAAATCCACTACCTTCCACAGGGATCGGAATTTAAAAGGTGCGATAATTACAAGTTGTGGCCTTTAAAATGGGGCATACCACCCGGAGTTTGGTCATCTGTGCACCAAAATGTGCATGCAACTACCACAAAGCTTGTCATTTCGGTTCCTGTGCAAACAGTTTGTCAACCATGTTCAGAAAACTCCCCCACGTGTGCGGAATGATGCTCACCCAAGCACTTTCTATTCTGGGGTAAGTGTGGATGTGGCTAGGATAACGGACCCAGAAATGGGTAATCTAATGTGGTGTTGCAAGGGGAAAAGGAAGAATTGGTCCAGAAATGGCCATGCAAATCCAATAACAAACGAGCAAAAGAAGATATTGGGGACAGATGCTTATTTTTACGCATCATACAATACCAACAGCAAGAAAGGGAGAAACTCACAAAGCAGAAAGATGGAGCCGAGAAAGAAGGAACCTGCAAGTGTGAGGTAAAGTTGCAGGGAGTGGTTGATTATAAATTAAAGAGGCACGAGGTGGATGTAAGACTACACAGCTGTTCAATTCAGCACACACACGTTTAATTGCACTACCCACTGTCTTCTTAGCAGAGCTTTGGCCACCAGCAGCCATTCTTTTACAAATTAAGCACTCCATATCATAACAATTTTTTTGTATGAATATATTTTATTGCATTTCTTTCATGAGAATACAGAGGAATAACATAGTTTAGCTGTAGCACTGATAAAATATAACATTTCACATCCGTTATCTGTACATGTTCATACTAATGAAGAAAATAAGACAGGTTAAAGCATAGCGTGACAAGGATGTTAAATACAGCTGTATAAATACTTCTCTTGACGACAACAGTTTGCTAGGATTACCACTTCACTCAGTCTTATCCGGCAAAAACCAAACCGGTATGGTAAGGTACCTATGGTTATAATGTGACCAGTATCGTACAGTCACCAACCATAGCTCGCGAGAGATGGTCTGCAACTAGTCTATATCCATTACCTTTTGCTCATAACTATAAACAACAAAGAAGAACTTGCGGAAATGGGGTCTGAAAAGTAACACAAAAGGGGAAAAGAAAAAATAAAAAAAAATAGAGAATTAAGGGGCTGTTATTAGAACAGCTTTTACAGGAATACGGGCAGAGGTGAGTGTGCCTGTCGTCGTGTCTGATTCCATATCATAACAATGAGGACATTCTGAGAGTTCAAAGTAAGACACATCATCCTGGAAATTTCTCTGGGTGTTAGGCTTTGGTAGATGCTACCCAATCTCAGGGATGAATACAGCAGCTGTCCACATTAAAATAATGCTTTTTGGAATTTTTCTGTCTTGGGCCGTAGATTTGCCCACACAAGTGGGTTGCTCTTTTTTATAACAAGAAGTGTAGACATGCTGTTTGGCTGAATTTGTACTATTCCTCACTACATTTGTAACTTCACATCACATAGATGTGAGGACTTTCTGACTTTTAAGCTTAGTTTGTCCAGGTCTTCTGGTTACAAAAAAGTTGTGGGATCTATGCTAGCCATTCCACCGTAGACTCCCCCATAGTTTTTAGTTATCAAAAATGTCTGAGATGGGTAACTTTTATTAGGGTATTTTCAATCAGCACCATAAGTGTACTTTATACAAATCTAATTTCCTTTCTTCACATAGTCACATTCCTTTTCCCCTTGAGTTAAATGATGTGCATTATTTGTGGTGTTGAGTCAGTCTGGTGCTAAAACATATGTAAGGAAAAGAGGAAGAGAGCTGGACCCTGGGTATTTCTTTAATGTGTTTAAGTACTGTAGATTGTGATGAAATGGTTGGTGTGAGACTGCACACAAGCAACAACAACAAAAAAAAACACCTCCACGCGATGCTCTAAAATAGTCAACAATGCATACAGCCCACAGAAAAAACTTTCTAAGCATTTGAAACATTCTCAAATATATATTTTTTGTTTTAATTTTTTTCTTCTTTTTATGTTTTAAGTAATTCAACATATAAATCAATCTTCGACCTCGCACCCTTCAAAAATATGTATTTTACAATGTCACACATCATCCATACCAAAACATTCCAATCTTTCGTACATAAAAACATCTAATGTTTTTCATAAGGTACATTTTATACAGATCATAACTTTTTTTTGTGTGGTGTCCCAGTGGCTCTAGCGCTGGTGCAGACGCATGTTTCGGTGCTGGTAATCAACCGACCTCCCACCTTCTTCAGGGCACACACTGATGGTCAATAGATCAGAAATTATTTCTGTAAGAGGAATGTTCCTGACTCTTTTGGCCATTGGCTCAGTGGTTCCCTTGCAGACGAGATTGAATCTGTGGCATAGCCACTACGTTTCTTCCCTCCTTTCCATGTTTTTAATGGTTATTGGTCTATAGGCCACCAGTGTGTGCCCTGAAGAAGGTGGATGGTCTGTTAATCACCTGCACCAAAACGTGCATCGGAACCACCACAAAAAAAGTATGATCTGTACAAAATGTAGTTTACATGTGTTTAATATAAGCAAAAGACAATGTGTTAGTACACTAGAATAGATGGACTTATGAGACATCATGATAAAAGACCTAATTTGGATAAATACATCTTTACTATTTGTGGACATATTGAACAAAGATGTTCCGTTCTATGACTCTACCGATTGGATATTTTTTGTATGAAAGACAGAAATGCTTTGTTATTTTTGGTGTGTGATATATAAGAAAGGAAAGGAGGTGCAGGCAGGCGGCACCACAAAAAGGGCGCTAAACTTACTTGCCAGTGATATGACCTCAGAAGACCCTGATTTTACATTAAAAAGTGAGCTTTGAACTATAGCACTACTGAACTGACCTGGGAGTCCCAGAGGGTGCTAAGAGCGCCGCAGCCTTTCCGTGCTGCTTCTGCGGGGACCACCAGCCTTCCTGCTTTCCTGCCGCCTGACTACATTTCCCAGCACCCCACGCGACCGGAAGTCGCGCATGCCCTGTCCCGCCCCTGGAAGTGCTCTTCAGTCCAGCCAGAGCCCCGGGGGAGCGGGGAGCACACTGAACTGACCTGGGAGTCCCGGAGGGTGCTAGGAGTGCCGCAGCCTTTCCGTGCTGCTTCTGTGGGGACCACCAGCCTTCCTGCCGCCTGACTACATTTCCCAGCGCCCCACGCGACTGGAAGTCACGCACGCCCTGTCCCGCCCCCGGAGGTGCTCTTCAGTCCAGCCAGAGCCCCCGCGTCGCGGGACGCTCGCGGGCGGCGCCGGGCTAAGCCCGGGCAAAGGGCGGGCCCTCTGTGGTCCTCAGAGGCCAGAAGAGGTCTGGTCGGAACACCCATCCTGGTCTTCCGGGACTAACGTAATGAACTAAGGTATGCTTGTCTAGAGACTAATCACCTAGAGGCTGACAACGAACATCTTTGTCCTCTCCAAGTAGCCCCATTGATGATTAAGATACCCACTGGTCCCATACATAGGTGTGTGCTTTTGGGTTATAAGCTAGTTGCACCATGACCCCTAAAGGGCCCCCCAAACAATCTTCTTCTCAGGGAGGGTCACTCAAGGGGACACTGGACCTGTATATAACAAGGGTAACATCGGCCATTGAGACAATTGAACACAGCCTTCCTAATGATACCACATGCAGTGTACGATCCACTTTGATTCCCACTGATTCACCAAACTCTTTACTATTTAGGGAACTTAATGCAATTTGCAATACTAGGTACATTCCTAGAGAGCAGGGAATTGAAAAAAACGGTCCCCCAACGTGCCCTACTGGTATTGGAAGCCCCGAGCCTAGGAAATCGTATCAACCCAATAAAAGTCCCCTGGAAACTCCTATCGTACTAACAGATAAATCTACCATTCAAGCGACAGCACATCCACAGGTCTCTTCCCAGAGCAGAAAACGTAAAGGTATGGAACATAATGGGAAACCAGCGAAATACAAAAAAATAAACTCGACCCCCCCTCCGGTTATTGACACTACCACCCTCGAGACACCCAAAGCACGTCAAACACCGGAAGCCCCTGTATCCCTCTTACCTTCTATTTTGCTGGTTCATCTAGAAGAACTGGTCAAAACCTTACTATCCCTGCTTATTGAGAGGATAGAGAGAATTGGGGAAAAGCTTTCAAAAATAGATGAAAATACCAAGCCAAACAACCAATCCCAGAGCATGGTTCCCTCAAATAAGCTTGACACCACTGTAAAAAGCAACATTGCCCAGAGCCAGTTACCAGATCCCGTACCATTAGTTTTTAAAAGCAAGGAGGTACCCAAAAAATCGACAATGGCCCCTAGCTCTGCTCCCAGAGCAGGGTCTAACAAAGTAGGAATGAGTTGTGAGGGGTTAGCTGCAATTAATAAATGTATAAACTTGCCACCGGAGGCAGCACCCTATGTGTGTGTCCTCTCGGGAGTGCCTGAGCTCTCTATCGGAAAAATTGAAGGTCACCAGGACCTTAAAGACCAAGTACAGTTTTGGCTGACGAAGAACAGACCCCTTCCATTTAATATCGACGGAAGAATTCTAAATGTGAGAAGGGTGGGGTGGATAGGTTCCCGACCCAAGACCATAGCCGGAGACCTGGTAATTGTTAACTTCAGGGATAACCAGGTCGTCCCATATCTGCGTAGCTGGGAGTCACAAAGAGGAGATGGGCCAATAGCAACACAGGAATTGTGCGATTTCTACCCCAGAACTGCGTATTTTCCAACCACAAGTTGGAGTGTAGAGGAAAACCACTGGGTGGACAGGAGGGGCCCTGTATCGATCAGCTACCAGGAGATACCCACATATAATCACCAAAACCTACTTCCTGGCTTAGACAGGGTGATCCGATAGGACAAGGATATTGCCCCAATCAGTAATCATTAATGCACAGTTATTATTCTTTTTGTATGATGTACAATATCGCTTTGCCTAAATGTAACAAACCTCAACTTTCGTTTTTAATTGCTTTTTCCATTAACTTGTAACTATTCCTGGAGGTGTTGACTGTTTATTGTTTGATCGTAAGGAAAACTGATCTACATTTTTGATTTTGTGTAATATTTTAATGTAAATGAATTTTGTACTTGTATGCTTTTATGGTTATTAATTTTAACCGAATAAAGTACTTTTGATATTGATATTTGATATTGATATGATTGTTGTGATCTGTCGCTCCCTCGAGAAGGCCTGGAAAAAAGACCCAAACACCAGCACCAGGGACGCCTTCAAAAACGCCACCCGCATACACCACCAACTAATCCGAGCTGCCAAGAAAGCCGCATTCAAAGACCGACTAGACAACAACGCCCACAACAGCAAGGAATTATTCGACATCGTCAAAGAATTTACCAACCCCTCAGCCAACTCCAATGATATCACCCCCTCTCAAGCCCTCTGCGACTCCCTAGCTTCGTTCTCCACAACAAAATCGCAGACATCCACAACAGCTTCGACAACCGACCCGGAGACCAACCCACCCAACCTTCTGCAGGACCTTCACCCCCCTTGAACATCCTTAATGACTGGAACCCAATCTCCACTGAGGACACCATCCACCTGATGAACTCTATCCACTCAGGATCCCCCACAGACCCCTGCCCTCACCACATCTTCAACAAAGCAGACTCCATCATAGCACCACACCTCCGAGACGTCATCAACTGCTCACTCAGCTCCGCCACCTTCCCAGAAAGCTGGAAACACGCAGAACTTAGCGCCCTTCTGAAAAAACCCACAGCGGACCCCACCGAACTCAAAAACTACCGCCCCATCTCGCTCCTTCCATTCCCGGCCAAAGTCATTGAGAAAGCCGTCAACAACCAGCTTGCCGCCTTCCTCGAAAGCAACAAATCCCTCGACTCCTCACAGTCCGGCTTCCGAGCCAAACACAGCACGGAGACCGCACTTATCGCAGCAACAGACGACATTCGAACTCTACTGGACAATGGAGACAGTCGCCCTCATCCTCCTCGACATCTCCGCAGCCTTCGACACAGTCTGCTATAGCACCCTTCTATAGCGCCTCAGAAACATCGGAATCCAAGGAAAAGCACTGGAATGGATCACCTCGTTCCTCACCGGAAGAACCCAGAGAGTCCGCCTCCCACCATTCAACTCAGAGGCCTCTGAAGTCATCTGCGGCGTACCCCAAGGGTCCTCACTCAGTCCCACCCTCTTCAACGTTTACATGAGCCCCCTCGCGGCCATCGCACGCCAACACAACCTCAACATCATCTCCTACGCGGATGACACTCAACTGATCCTATCGCTCACCAAAGACCCTAACACCGCCAAAACCAACCTACATGAAGGAATGAAAGAAGTAGCCGAGTGGATGAAGCACAGCCGTCTGAAATTGAACTCAGACAAAACAGAAGTCCTTATCTTAGGTACCTCCCCCTCCGCTTGGGATGACTCTTGGTGGCCAGAGGCCCTTGGAAAAGCACCCATCCCAACAGACCACGCGCGGAACCTGGGCGTCATCCTGGACTCCTCACTCTCTATGAACAGACAAGTCAACGCCGTTTCATCATCATGCTTCAACATTCTTCGCATGCTCAAAAAAACATTTCGCTGGATCCCCACCGAAACCAGAAAAACAGTCACCCATGCACTGGTTACAAGCCGCCTGGACTACGGAAACACCCTATACGCCGGTATCACCGCAAAACTCCAGAAAAAACTCCAACGCATCCAGAACGCATCAGCCAGACTCATACTAGACATCCCGCGTAAAGACCACATCTCTAGTCACCTGAAAAACCTCCACTGGCTTCCCGTCAATAAGAGGATTACTTTCCGCCTCCTAACCCACGCACACAAAGCACTTTATGAACTTGGACCCGAATGCCTCAACACAAGACTTTCCTTCTACACCCCCCCTCGCCAGTTACGATCTTCCAACCAAGCCCTTGCTACCGTACCTCGCATCAATAAAACCACCATGGGAGGTAGATCCTTCTCCTACCTCGCAGCTAAAACCTGGAACTCACTCCCCACTCACTCTATTTAATGGTGGATACCAACCTATTGTGGGCGCACTACCATAACTTCAGGGTACAAAATTATAATCATCAACAATAATAAGATGGTGCTTCTAGAGAAATGATGCGTATCCTACATCACTGGCTTCATATGAAGCGGCAATATGTACATTAGCCTCTGAGCACACACACACAGTTCACTAGTATACTTCAATTGTATATATGGCAAGTAACTCCAATTCTCCGGAGTCGGATTAATAATTGTAGTTTCCAAAGTCAATGCAAGAAGAGTCAACTTTCAGTATGTATCAAAAGTCCTTGTGATTTTATTTCCAATGTTTATTACACCAGCCAACACGTGTTTCGTCGTGCATTTAATAATACCTCGACTTCTTCAGGGCTCTGTATTTATCAGTAATTTTCTCACTCTAATATGGTCCTCACAGCGTAAACTACTATTTAATCTTCGTATTCTCATCTCATTTCATCCAGCATTTTGATATTTATCTCTCCAATCACCTATATTTACCACCAGTCAATATCATCTGGTGTGTTCTATTGAATAATATCTTTGACTTCACTTATCCACTTCATTCCACGGTAAATATTCAAATATAACATACACAGGGTCGTTGTCGTCTCTTGGTCCAGTATATGGCTATCAAATTTCGTTTTCTTCAAATATCACGACTACCTGTGTTCCGTGTACTTGCAGCATATCATCTGTCGTCCAACGTTTCCAAGCACTGGCGTCTGACGTGATTGGAGAGATAAATATCAAAATGCTGGATGAAATGAGATGAGAATACGAAGATTAAATAGTAGTTTACGCTGTGAGGACCATATTAGAGTGAGAAAATTACTGATAAATACAGAGCCCTGAAGAAGTCGAGGTATTATTAAATGCACGACGAAACACGTGTTGGCTGGTGTAATAAACATTGGAAATAAAATCACAAGGACTTTTGATACATACTGAAAGTTGACTCTTCTTGCATTGACTTTGGAAACTACAATTATTAATCCGACTCCGGAGAATTGGAGTTACTTGCCATATATACAATTGAAGTATACTAGTGAACTGTGTGTGTGTGCTCAGAGGCTAATGTACACTCCCCACTCAACTTCGTCTCACTCAGAACCACCTTGCATTCAGAAAGCAACTTAAAACTTGGATATTTGACAAGTAATTCCCCCCCTTCTTCAAGCGCCTTGAGACCCTCCGGGTATGTAGCGCGCTATACAAATCTTCTGACTTGACTTGACTTGACATATTTTTGAAGGGTGGGAGGAGGTCGAAGATATCATATGTTGATTTACTGACAAAAAAAAAGAAAAATATATATATATATAAGAATGTTTCTAATGCTTTGAAAGTTTTTTTCTTTGGCCTCTATATATTGCTGACTCTATTTTAGAGCATAACTTGAAGGTCGGGTTTCTTGATTGTGTTTTGTTTATTTCCGTGTCCCGCTCCAATATCATCTTTTTTGTTTGGGGAACCCCTTTATTAGACATTTGGTGTGTGACTGTAGTCAAATGTGGGCGATTCCTAATGCCGCCCACTCCCAAAAAAACCGAAGCATAAGTGTTAACTGTGAATCATTCTGCCTTCATTGCATTTGTGGTGGAATGCACAAACTATACATTATGTGCTCTATTTAGTGGCTTACTGTTTGCTCTTTCAGGTGTATTTTCCACACTCCCATTGGTTTTTAAAGAAGCAAAGAGGGTGGTTCAACGTATGTCCACACTTTGATGTAAACCTAAGGATATACTTTGTGAACTCTGTTCAGAATTGTATGCACAATAGTAGACCCACTTCGAAGTGTAACTACTTTTTTGATTGCAGTTTTACCTTTATGAATCAGATCCAATGTTTTTTCCCCATTAAGGCGTTTTAAAACACAAAAACAATCAAAGGCTCACTAGGGCAAAAAAGAGCAAATGTTTTTGACAAAATATTGAAGAGACTTTAATTATAAACCTTCTTCTTGACCTGTAGATGGCAGTAGTTTCCAGGAGAAAAATAATACACACCCTCCTATTTGAGGGATCCATTATTTCAGAAACTATAATTAAAGCATTCTTCAATCGTAGTAGCCTCTGATTAGGCTTTGTAGCCCATGGCTTCACTTTTTTTTCCTTTCTCCCCTTGTATTATAACTTCTTCGGGCAGCTCTGTAGGTTACAGTCCTGCTTCTGGGATGTTTGTGCAGATTACAGGTTACATTTCATTCAACGCCGGTGCAACTTAATCTTTCATCCTTCAGAGGCCAATCGATTAGTAACAAAGAGAGAGGCAAGTGGAAGGGAGATAATGACAAAACAAATAGTACGTGGCGCGCTTCGAAGGCCTGACGTGTGGCTGATGTAAGAATGTCAGTGGTGCCTGGTAAATCAATAAGGCATCCACCAAATTCAGCATTTGGTAAACGGCTGCTGGCTGCTCCTGCCTGTTCAGAGCATCAGATCATCGTCAGGATTTGCAGGTCTTAATCGACAGAGTCTGAAGACAAGCCACCCCAGTCAAACATAGTGCAGCTTCACCCAAGTGTGATTGCACAGCAAGACTAATTTCTGGAGGTGAGAGGGAGATTGAGGGGGAGGGGGAAGGAGGAGGGGGAGGAGAGGGAGAGAGAATTGCGATTTCGTGAACCGCGATTTCGTGAACCGCGCATCTCTGGTACTTCATAGGATTCGCAATACGGTTTTACAGTTGAATGCAAAATGTACACTGAAGGTATATAAAACACAAACCAGGTTTTACTATGATACCTAAACATTGGGATAATATAAAAAAATAAAAAAAAGGTATGGGTGGTAATCCTTTTTGGCATCGTAAAGGCAGGCTGCAGGGAACCTAAGCTACAGTCAAAGGAAGCCGGTAATATCAAGGGTGCAATACTGGGTTGAAAGAAATCCTACAATTCAGGGAGGAGGCAGGAAACCAGCACAGCAACCAATACCTAACTGTAATCCAGAGGCAGGTCCCAGTTCAGGCAACAAGTTTCGTGAACCGAGAAGGAAAACAAAACAACAAAGAGCAGAGCTGCAATAAAGTTGAAAAAACTGAACCGAGGGTGAAAAGGCCAATACAACTCGGAAAGTTGCCAAGCCCCTTCCTAAGGGAAGTGCACTGCTGATAATGCCCTGCTGCCAATAATAACCTAAAAGTCCCACCCCTTGACCTTCACCAGTGGTGAGCCCGGTGCCCCAGCAGTCTTAGAGTGTACACCTAAAACTTTCCGGCTTTCTAATGCAGATTCTATAGTTACCATTCCTAAAAACAAATTCCTGTCTCCACATAACTAGGGGTTTGGAGGAAAAGTCTGCTCTGCTGGCGAAGTTCATGCAGTTCTGCCCACTCCGTGTTACGCGAGTATCACAGACTTCTGGCAAAACTCCCTCAACTGCCATGAGGTGGAGATTTTTCTCACACACAGCTCGCCATTCGTTAAGTTGATGAGTGAGAATTTGTATCCCCTAGCTTGATTTTGGGCGTTGGAACACCTCCTGGTGTTATTTTCTCATTGCGGACAGTCCTATCGGGTCATGACAATTCGCGCTGAGAAAGCTGCTGCTGGAGTAGAAAGTCTACTTTAGCAGTAGAAAGAAGCAGTGCCCTCTGGTGCGCCATGTGGTGCCGTTCATGCTGATTTTACAGTGCGGAACAAGCTCTAAGCAGTAAAAATAAGCGCAACATGCCGTGTTCCACCCGCTCACGGAACTCTGTGGAATCTCGCTGAGTTTTTATGTAACTTGGCAGAATTTCACAAAGTAAAGCTCCGCCCACCCCTACGCATAACCCTTTTATTTCTGCCAGATGGATCTTTGTGGGACTCTGCACCAAACCTGTTATTTCAAAGACAACATATACCTCTAGGATAGCTCAGTGGGTTCCACAACCTGTAATGAGATATTTACGTACACTTCAGGTTACAGGGTTAAATCTTTCACCTTCCTGACTCAGCTTTCCGAAATCTAATTCTTGGTGATTCAGTTTATTTTGTTTGGCTGATACTAGCACCTGTCCTCTTACAAAGGCAGTAGGAGAGGGATGTACAGTTGGATAGAAAAAGAAAATACACACAATCAAATTCCCTTTACTCATCTACATTCTTTGTGGAACTAAAATGGCTATTTCTGTGTTTGTTTCTGAAAATCTAGTTTGTGAAACAAAACATTATTTTATTTGCATTCATTAATATTTTATTAAGTGATTGATGCTGCAGTTGAATTATTGTAACTCTGCTGTAAATGCCATCGATTTCATCACATGAATCTGTAAAACCTCAGAATTCCTTTCCAGAAGACATGGCTTCCTCCCACAAGTTAACCTTTTTACCAGCTTTTATTTTACAGCATCTGCTAGGGAGTGGTGGGTGAAGAGAATCGTCTGGCTTCCTAAGCATTCTCCCCTTTTTGCCTTCCATAAACCTTCTTAAAGAAATACCACCCTCTTACAAAAAAAGCCCAGTCAACCTTCCTTCTCTTCACTTGACCAAAAACTACAATTAACCCGTTTACCACGGCGGCAATTCCGCCGCGATGCAGGCGTTCGACGGAGTGGGCGGGGCTGCCTCGGCCAATGGTTGTGCGCAGCATCCAGCAGGTAGAGCTCGCGTCGGCCAACGGCCAACGCGAGCACGGAAGGGGTTAAAGAGGGAATCTCTTGTTATAATATCTCCATGGTGTGCATTGCTGTGGCACACACACATAGTTCATGGTGCCATCCACCACTTCAGCAGGCAGAGGTGGACTTGCTGATGCAACAGCACATGTTCCTGAAGCGTCCAACCGTCCTCCTTGGAATCTGAGTCAGTTGCTTTTGGGTGAGAGGCAGAGTTAGGTCCTAGTTTCACTTGAGAAGGTGTAATTCCATTAGTCCCCTTGCTTCTGTCCTCTGACGCCTGACCGTGTTGCGCTTCCAAAGAGCATTTCTGTCAGATGGGCAAAAGCAACTGTGAGGGTCGGCCTCCTGCAGTGAGGACAAGGGAGTAGCAAGGGTGCAAAGCGCCCTAATGCAAACAAGGAAAATACCATCCGCCAGGTGGTTGGATAGCAAAAGACAGCCACAATGGGCCCTAACACCTTCGAAGCCTGGTGCCACTGCACCTGATGCACCAAAGAAAACTAGGCCTCTGAGTGAGCCGTGCAGTATGGATGCATAAAAAGGCTCTGGCTGCACCAAGGCCTGGGACTGCTTTTGGAAGGTAACTTCCATGCGGCCATACTGCTTTCGGCTTACTGATGTATAGGAAAGATGCCTACCTGCTTTCATGGAGACAATACAGAAATGTCTGTGCCCCACTGTGCATGGAAGGTTGTATTCAGTGCTGTTTTTCTAATTGGGGACCTTGACTAGTTATCCATGTCCAGACGATGATCCTGGTGAAGCATCGCCTGGTCCCTTTGAGGTCTAGTTTCTTATAAATCATGTACACAGGAATGTCTTGGCACTAGTTGGATGTTTCGCAGGGGATTTAAATCCTTGTGATCCTCTGTCTTCTGGTTACCTGTGTACCTGAAACAGAGGGCAGGACTCTATCTCCTGAAAGAAGTTCCTAACCCCTAACTCACTCATTGTATTCTTATCTTCTGCTGGAGAGGCACGTTTGTGGGCTGTCTGCAGTTTTTGCTGGATCTCTTTTGCAGGGGAAAACAAAAACATGATGGGTAAAGCATCTGTAATCATCTCAGCCATGGGCTACATTCCAGGCCATTGCATGTTTTGGGGGGTCTTGCCTCCAAGAGCATGCTTTAGCTCACTGGAGCATGTCTGTTGCTAACAATTTGTTAGCCTCGTAATTCGTCAAGACGGGTCTATGAACATTTCTGCTCCTCTCTTTGGAGCAGGGACGGAGCACTGATTGATTCAACATATCTGCTGCTCCCGATGCGATTGAGAGATTATTTTGTTCCTTTCATATTTCAGTACCCTGAAAACTGAAGGAGTGTGACTGGCAAAAACGCGCCCAGCGGGACAAACAAAATTGCAAAGATTTGTTTTCTATAGTTAACCTTTTTTTGT
Source organism: Lissotriton vulgaris (assembly GCF_964263255.1). Taxonomy (NCBI): domain Eukaryota; kingdom Metazoa; phylum Chordata; class Amphibia; order Caudata; family Salamandridae; genus Lissotriton; species Lissotriton vulgaris. The sequence goes on along the minus strand of NC_141700.1, from coordinate 675,963,510 downwards.
TTTGCCAAGTCTTCTTTTCTCACTCTGCACTCATGTTTTCTTTTGTTTTTGCTTCTGTGTGCTGCTCTCAAAAGAGGAGGATTATTTTATTGCATAGCAACATTGTTTCTCCCTTATGTGTAATTTCTGAGATGATGCTTTAACAAATAATCGTGCAGTACACCCCAATCCACCCCACCTCACCCCAGACCAATTTGCCCCACTCTATTCAGTTCCCCCAGACCAATGTAATCCACCCCACTCCAATCCAATCCACCCCACTCTAATCTAAACCATTCACCCCAATCCAAACCGCTCCAATACGCCACACTCCAATCCTCCCAACCCACTCCAATCCAAATAATCTGGCCCACTCCAATCCAAATAATCTACCCCACTCCAGTCTGGACCACCCCAATCCAAAACAGTCTGCCCTCTCCAACCTGCCCACTCCAATATGCCCTACTCCAATCCAAAACAATCTGTCCCACTCCAATCCAAAACAATCTGCACCACTCCAATCCAAAATAATATGCCCCACTCCAGTCTGCCCCACTCCAAAACAATCTGTCCCACTCAATCCAGAACAATGTGCCCCACCTCAATCTGCACCACTCCAATCCAAAACAATCTACCCCACTCCAATCCATCCCATCCAATCCCATCCCACCCCACTCCACTCCACCCCACCTCTCTCCAATCCACACCAATCCAATCCAGCCCAATCCACACCAATCTAATACAGTCTGCCCCACTCCAATACAAATCAGTCTGCACCAATCCAAAACAATCTTCCCCCCACTCCAATCTGCACTACTCCTATCCAAAACAATCTACCCCAGTATGCCTAACTTCAATTTGCCCACTCCGGCTGACCCACTCCAATCCAAAACAGTCTACCCCACTCCAGTCCACCCACACCAATCCAATACAGTCCAATTCAATCTACCCCACTCTAATCCACCTCACTCCACTGCAATCCACTCCACTCCCTCTCCAATCTAAACCACTCAATCCAATCTATCGCAATCCACTCTAATCTAAAACATTCTGCCACACTCCAATCCAAAACAATCTACCTTTTGCCTTCTGATGTACGCCTGGCCCCAACCCTCTTGTCAGGGGAATTTAAACCCCAGTCATTCCAGGTGAGCTGCCTGATTATGGAGTGTCTGTTATCCATTACATGTTTTAGCCCATCCTAAACCCAGCCTAAGCCGGCTCAATTTCTATACCCCTGCCCAAAATACAAGATCCGATATATATCAAACCCTTCAGTAGGCAACAAAAGAAGTTGAACAAAAATTAAGCCAGCAACCCTCAGCTGTATACACCCGGGACAATTACACCTCAATGCATTGCCCAAGCAGTTTAACTTGCAGTTGATCTCAGTGGTCCAACAGAAGTCTGCATCCTGCCCTGGCCCTTTGGCACCACACGATGGGTGGTCAGCCAACAGTGTGTAGCTGGGCCCGGGCAGAATAGTAAGATATGAAGTACATTCTGTGTGCAGGTGCCATGATGATCACGAGGAAGGGTCACTCTCCAGAAAGTAGGAGCAAACAATGAGATAAACATGACGAGTTCATTAAAAAATTTCACCATTTGTGCTGGATGTAATTTTAGGTAGTAGCTGACTGAGATCGGATTCTGTGGTACTGCTTGCGTCAGTAAGAGCATCGTCGTCCGAGCTGGTAAGTCTGTTGATGTCTTCCCTTAAGTTGAACAAGGTTGCGACTCCATCTTGGCTGCCCACATGTGCCTGTTGAGTAGTGGGGAACGCTCCCCTGTGCCTCGAATGGTCGGCCCCCTGTGGCCCCATGGTGGGCAGGGCCAGTCACACAGGAGCCCCTGGGTCATACGTGTCCATCCATTGCCATATTCACTCTGGCATGATGAATAAGGTAGTTTTCTCATCCACCTGGATCCGGAGCTTGGCTGGGAACACTAGTGCATATTTGATACCCCAATCCTCGCATTCTCTTCGAGGATGCTCGTTGTCGCTGTACTGCGGTTTTAAAATCGAGGATGATGGATTTCACATGTTGTTAACCATAAAGGGCCCAGCAGTCTTTGCCTATTTTAGTATGAAGTTACGATGGCGATAGTGTAGGCGATAGGTGACGTCAGGAGGGCACACCTGGAACGGGAGATCTTCAGGCCCCCTGTGAGCCCTCGCAAGAGCGTGGAGTTTAGAGAGGTCCTCTAGTGCGACCACCTCCTGTAACCAGTCCTCCAAGTTGGTAATCATTGAGGAGCCCTGGAGTCGCTCTGGCAGGGTAATAACCCCTCTGTTGTGTCTCGTGTCCCTGCACTCTTGGCCCCAATCCAGGCCTCCAGAACTTTGACTCGACCTGCCACAGTCCAATTCAGCTGTAGTAGCTTTGGATTCAGGGCCTAACGACCTAAGATAGTCTAAGGCAGCCGGTAATTTTGGGGTGATCCTTATTGAGGAGCCCCATGTCCACCCCTAGAGATTCCATTCTCCCCTTGAGGGCATCCTAGGTGAACCAAATGGCTGCCACGGTAGTGTGCAGTTTGTCCTCTGTAGGGGGAGGGCTAACCCCCTCCCCCCAGGGTTAGGGGGGCACACAAGATATAGCATCTTTTCTATTTCACTACAACCTTCCTATGATGTCAATAAGGGGGATGATCAAGGCAGTAGGTCATCTGGTCTTTCCCTTGCAAGCCTAGCAACTGCAATGTGTCCAGTCCTCCAGGGCCCATGAGGAATCTCTGCCTCTCCCATAGCATGGATGATGGGGAAAAGCATTCCAAGGCGTGCCCCACTCGGGCAAAGCAACTAAGGGCCAAGGCGGGAACTCATCGTGGCTCTCTTAATACCGCTGAAAGAGGAGGGCCACCTCAACCTTTTCTCTCCAGTATGAGTGGGGATGGATGGCAGTATACCAGGGCATTACAGCATTCAGCATGCACTGTTCAGTGTGCGGTCTCTGCGCCGGCTGACTCGTCTCAGAGATACAAATGCCAGGCAACCCGTGGTCTGTCAGGTGGGAGATCTAAGCTGCCCGGTAGGGACATCCTCGGAGCTCGCAGATCAAGCCCAGTGGAGGCCACTGCTCTGATCGGTAAACAGAGGACAAGAGGCTACTTGGCTCTGCTCTACTTACCCTCCACTGCAGATGGCCTCCCTCTTTAGGCTGCATCAGTGCGGGCTTCTGCCATCTCCAGGCTGTCCCAGGTTGCACCACCCGCAGATCACCAATCGGCTGGTGATGCCGGCTATACCATCTGTAATGTGACTGAGGGATGTCAAATATGTGACATTACCCCAATACAGCAAACGGCTGTCAGAGCAACAAAGCCCTGTGATTTCGTCTGGGCCAGGGGAAGCGCTTACTTATTTGTGACCACTATGCATTGCGGGTAGCCCTGCCTGCCTTTTCGACAGACTCATTAGCATGTTCCTCTGTAGCTTGAGTCTGATGTTGGGTTCTGCTTTGGTGGACAGGCGTTGTACAGTGATCCGGTGGAGCCTTGGTTCTTGATGGAATTCCAGGCTACCTACGACCCGGCAAGTACTGGTAGTGTATGCGCCGTGGAGTCTGTGCCCAAAAACTGTATCTTTTAATTTAGGCTCACACGTTGCTGTTCTTTGGGGAGAAAGAGTACATTCAAGTGACAGCCAAGGGTCCAGGACCTGGGGGGGGGCATCTCTTGTGGGCTAGGATTCTACCTGATGGGCTACACCAGCTATATCCAGGGGAGGTCCAGTGGTAACTAGTCAGCCTGGCACTGTGCAGGTCCTCTTTAGCTTTTGGGTCTCTGCAACTTAACAGGAGGCTAAGCAACACTTCCTTGGAGTCCACTCACAGGTCCTTGGCACACGTGGGAGTAGGTCCAGACCTTGGGGTTCTCCCAGCAGGAGCGGTGTTTCTCTTTCGGTCTTGGTTCAGCAGATGTAATCTTTCTTGGTGCAACCTTTATTTTGAGGGCTGCAGATTAAGCAGGTACATTGCTTTTTTTTGTTGGTTCTGGGTCAAGTAGTGTTCTAAGGCTGTTAGCTAGGGATGCCACTTTTATGGCAATTCTAAGTATGTAGTTGGGGGTAACCATTCCCACGAGCAACTCTTAACCGTTCTTACATCAAATACTAAGGGGTTGGCACTAAACAATCCAACATGGCATCTCTCTGTACCAATCCAAGATGTCGGAACCCTTCTTCCCTGGTTCATAGTTATGGGAACATCCCTGAGGTGTGTCTAGTAATGAGACACTCCCTATGGAAAACTGATTCTGCAGCAAGTTTTCCCCCTCTAGATGAGATGCCAGCTGTCTACCTACACAAAGGAGTGGGCAAGCTAAGTTGTGACCTGTATTTGTGGTAGGCTCCTTGAACCTGGGTCATCTGCAGCCATGCTTTCTGGAGGAGCCCTGATACACTATGTACCATATACTAGGGGCTTAAGTTAAATATGCCAACTGAGGATTAGCCAATTGCAGATACTCTTTGAGGGGTAAGAGCACATGCACTGGGGCTTGATCAGCAGTACCCAGTGCACTTCAAAGTCGAAAAAGACAGCAGCATCAGTCCAAATGTTTGGGGGAGGATCATACAGAAAGAGTCATTTCTTTACACTGTGGAAAGAACTTTGAGTCTACAACTTTAGGGTGGATCTAAAAGGTCCTGTTTCTTCTACTGTCTTCTTTGTATGCAGTCAAAGGATGATCAGCACCAGAGATGCTTAGGTACAGGCACTGCATAAGTGCATTCGTTCATATTTTAGGCTGATGCTAAAAAAGTGACCTTTTTGTACATTTGTGCCATAAATTCGGGTGTAAATGTGTCTTATTGAGAGTTTCGTTTCTGTACAGATATCAATGAAAGTAGCATTGAAACCCTCTTTCAAAGCTGGAGGAAATTCCTGATTGGGTTATAACAAGAATCAAGAATTTTGACTGATATGATAATACTTCAGAAATAACTTCGCCATTTACATTTACATTTATAACTTCGCCAGGTCATACCTGGCCCAATTAGTCCTAAAAAATTGATTGGTAATGTGGAACTTTCAAACTGAAGCGCTAACATTGATTTGACTTCCAGTTCCCCATTCCCTAGTGGAATATTTAAGTGTTCTTGGATCATTCTGCAAGTAAAATTTACTTCTATCTTGGCTATCAGTAGTTTTGGGTGCAAAAATACCACATTTGGGAATTTGAATGCTTCATAGGGGTGCAAATTTCTCCAGCCGAAGTCTAGAAAACTGTGCGAATAACACCATAAATCAGACCAGTGCCTGTAGAGATGTTTTGAAACAGCTCTGTAGGACTTAGAGAGGCCTTTTGACCAGCACCAACAAGCATTAGCATAGCCAATAGGTCTCGCATTTGGGCCCTTATAAGTATTTAGTTGGGAAAGTGTAAACCGGTACATTTGCACAGAGTCATTCAAAAATAGGAAACATTAAAGCGGGAGTATTAGCTTGCAGTGACTTGTCAGTCTCATGTGTAAACAAGTTATGCATAAAATTGCAGTAAAGTGTATTTACTATAATCTCTGTAAGGTGGAGCTAAATACATGGTGTGGGAGTGAATCCAGGGTAAGCAAATAGTGTCAGTGTTTAACACGTTAGCTAGGTACACTCTGCTACACCCCCACCCTCACCCGCCCCTGTCTCCCGGATTGCACTCAAAGACATTTGACCCCTACTTTGACAATACAATTGCAGTTGGCTCCTAGGAAGACGCTGAACGATTGAAAGCTGAGTGCAGGATACCTGCTCGGAGCGTGAGGGCAGGCCTAGCTGTCAGGAGACAGGGAGCAGGCGTCCTCATGAAGAGTGTGAGAGGGACTAAAGTAGCACAGACCACACACAGCACTAAGTCAGCTGCTAGAGAGGGAAGGGAGCACGACGCACCAGCAGCAGGAGAGCTCAAGGAGCGCGCGGTGACAAGCTATCTAAGCAGGAGATAGCAGCACAACGAAAACGGGTGATAGCACCAAAAGAGATGGTTGCAGGCACAGGCAGGGTGGATTTTGAGCCAGGGCGGTGCGAGACAGAGACCAAACTGGTCACAGAAGAGCAGACAGTAACAGGCAGAAATGACTGAGCCAATCCAAGTTCTACAGTGCAGGCAGTCAGTAACGGAAGGCTTTTGTGTTTATTAAGTCTTTTGCTGCTTTCTCCTCTTTTTAGTGCAGTAAAATATGGAAGGGCCGGTGCTTTGTTCATAGATGAACGACATGGTAAAATGCACTTGTAAGTTCACGCAAACATTCAACAAGTCCACATCAGAACAAGCCTGTGAGTGGTGCGCGCTCCACGGCAAGCGATCTGCTTCCAATTATTGTGCACGCATCTGTGCACGATAATTGAAAACAGATGTGGCCTGTGCGGGTAACCGCATGCAATAGGCCGTGGGTGGAGCAAAGGCGGGACATGCACCTGCCTTTACCCAATTGCGTGCAGTCTTTCACAGAAAGACGCATGCAAAGGCGAATAGTCTGTGAAGGAAAACAAACCACATGCACGAGCATGTGGTGAGGTTTCGAAAGCCCTTTTACTGTTTACATAAAGTCTCGCCAGAGCAGCGCATGCGCGCTGATACAGGCTCGACTTAAAAACTATGGTTGCATCAAACTAAGCACAACCTGCCCTCACGCCACACTTCTATGAAAGAAGCACCAGTAACCCAACTGTGAATGTGTTCTCCCACCAAACGGATATCTTCATCAATCATTTTTAAATACTCATCCATGTAAAAAAGAAAATAGAGGAAAATGAGAAAAGAAATGAGATAACAGGAAATCCATGATGCCCATTCACTAGTATGGATCACAACTTTAAGCTTGGTAGGAGTGTGAAAAGGCAATATTCGGACTGGCAACCAAAAAGCCTCCATTACATTGACCGATAATCCGTAATCTTCAACCCTCTAGAGCAGTGGTTCCCAAACTTTTGACTCCTGAGGACCCCCACTGAATCACTACTGGAAGCCGGGGACCCCCAAACAATTTCAATTTAAAAAAAATTAAAACAGTAATTCACAAAAAATACACAAACAAGTACACACGAAACAAATACTTGCATTACTAAAGCTTTTATTATTTTATATTGAAAAATATGCAAAAATCAAAACATTTTAATGGAAAGGATGGTGCTGCATTTCGGCTACTAACTTTTCAAAGTTTGGTTTTATTTCGGAAAGTTGAATCCTTAGGTCACCCCGAGTGGGATGGGTATGCTCAGACGTGAGTCCCATGCTCTCCACACCACTGGAGTCAAGTTATCCTGGCTGAAGACGGCTGATAGCCAGAAACCGGTCCAAGGATGCTTGATTCCAGTCCAGGAAAGACATGGCTTGGCAGTTCGGGCTGGACTGTTCCCATGAGCCACAGAGTCAAGGCTGATTTGCATATGGCCATGTCTGAACTGGGATGGTGTGGAGTGCAAAAAAACGATGGATTTAGGCCCAGATCTCTGTACTGGGGTGAATGTATGACATTGTTCTGCATTCTGTCCATCAATTGTTGTTTTTGTACAGAAGTCTGCAGCATGCTGGAAAGTTATAATAAAGGAGTGGCAGAAGCAAACTCCACCCAGGCTTAATTGTGGGGCAGGCGAAGTGCCCGGCTGACTAAAGGCTGTGCACAAATGGAGAAGGGAACACTTTCAGAAGTTGAGTTTACTTGTTAGTATAGTTTGACTAGGGCAAGTATAGTTTGACTAGGGCAAATTTTTTATTCTAAAACGAAGAACTCTTTTAATTACAATTTTTTTTTTATTGAATTGAGAAGAAAAGATGTGAAAGTGCAACAACTACAATCCAACGATAACTATAATAAAACAATAAACGAACGCTTGTGAACACAAAAATAAATGGAGAAGCACGATGTTAACGGAGGCGAGAGAGCGCTGACTGACAAATGAAAGACCGTGGTACAAATATGGGAAATTTCAAATTACAGATTTGCGACCTGGGTCTTGGATGCGTAATATGAGAAACGGCGATTCTTTTATTGTTGCAGCTTCTTTTTGTCCCTTGTGCTCGTGTGCTTAAAGGCGATTATAATAAACACAAACTCTCTCCGCACCATTTTTCCACAAACTGTATTGGAAAACACAAAGTTCACAATTTGTCAATGAGACCTTACTTAGAAATAAAATGTAGATCCTTCTAATTGCAATGTTTGACTATTTTTGCAAGGTCTGACGGTAGAAATCTTTCTGTCTACGAATGAATGAAATATTATTTATATTGCGCAGCTATGCCCAATGGGCGTCAAGGCGCCTAATCCAAATAACAACTGTGAGTGGATAGAAACAGAGCCTACTGGTATGCATTGATAAAAAGCCAAGTTTTCAATGACTTCCTAAAGAGGTCAAGGGAGGGCAGTATTTTGATTTCCAGGGGGAGTGAATTCCACATCAGAGGTGCCAGTATGGAAAAAGCTTTGCTCCCCCATCTAGCCTTCTTGGCTCTGGGAATTACCAGTTGATTAAGCTCACTGGATCGTAGACATCTACTCGGAACGTATCTAGAGAGTAGCGATCCAAGGGCATCAGCCGGGCCTGCAGTTAAAGCCTTATATGTAAGGCAGAGGAGTTTAAAAGTAATCCTTGAGGGGATGGGGAGCCAGTGGAGGTTCTTCCTCGCTAAGGTCATAGATGCCAGCCAGGGCAAAGCGAGAGCAAACCGCGCTGCCGCGTTTTGTATGACCTGCAAACGCTGAAGCAGGCCCTTGTTGGCCCCGGCGTACACTGAGTTGCAGTAATCAAGCCTTGAGCCAACAAGGGCGATCACCACCTGTTTCCGTGCCTGTGGGGATAAGTAGTGTACGATTCTTTTCAAGGTCTTGATGACACCCCAACAGGTAGCCACCGTTCTATTGACCTGAAGCTCCATGGAGAGCTGGGTGTCAAAGATGACGCCTAGGTTCCTGGCAGATTGTGTAGGTATTGGGCAGCTACCTAAAGAAGGAGGCCACCAATCATCTGACCACATGCCCTGGTCCTTACCAAAGACCAGGACCTCTGTCTTGTCCCCGTTCAACTTTAGGGAGTTGGCAATCATCCACTCTGCAACAAGTTGCATGCAGGCCCTAAAGTTGGAAGCGGTTTCACCCACAGAGTGGGTCAGGGATACCATAATCTGCGTGTCGTCGGCATACGACACTACCTCCATCCCCTGAGATCTTACTAGTCTTGCAAGGGGGGCCACGTAGATGTTGAACAGGGTCGGACTCAATGCCGACCCCTGTGGCACCCCACATTGCAAAGACTTAGCAGGGGAGAGGTATTCACCTAGCATGACACGCTGCTCTCGTTGGTGAAGAAAGGAGCTCAGGAGACTGAGTGCCGGTCCTTCTACCCCTGCCTCCCTTAACCTAGATGTTAAAGTAAGGGGAGACAGGGTGTCGAATGCTGCTGAAAGATCTAGCAGCACCAGTACGGTGGTTAGACCCAAATCCACTTTTCTGCGGATGTTGTCCATGACTTTCGTCAAAGCAGACTCCGTGCTATGCAGCTTTCTGAAGCCATGTTGGGACCCGTCCAAGAAACCAGAGGTATCGAGGAAGTTTGAAAGATGGAAATTCAAATGGGTCTCCAACATCTTAGCAGGGGCCGGCAGCAGAGAGATGGGTCTAAAGTTCTTCAGTACTCCAGGGTCCAAGGTGATCTTTTTCAGCAGCGGCTTTACAATGGCTTTCTTCCAAAGTGACGGAAAAATGCCCTGTTCCAAGGCTCCATTCATTACTTCCAGCAACGGAGGAAGAATGATCTCTCTGCAGTTCTTCAGTACTTTCAGAGGAACTGGATCAAGTGGGGATGACGATTTAGTTTTGTCCAACAAGCTATTAAGATCCTCTAGCGAAAGGGCAGGGAAATGTTCAAGGGACTGAGAGGAATCTTTAGTCCAAGCTTCCAGTCGTTTAATTTGGGAGAAATCCTCAGAACTAAGCGAGTTCCCCTGCGACTTTAGAGCTATGTAGATATCATCTATCTTTTTGTAGAAAAAGTCTGATATATCATTACATAGCTCCTGGGAAGCGACTACAGGATCAGGGACCTGGAGAGAGCACAAAGAGTCTACTATTTTAAAGAGCTCTTTGGAGGATGTTAAAGAACAGGTTAAGTTGGAAAAATAGTCCTGTTTTTCCTTAATGACTCTCTTTTTGTACTCTCGTAGTAGGCTCTTATAGCCTTCTCTATCCTTGAGATCCCAGGATTTACGCCACCTACGTTCCTTCTGTCTGCATGTTTGTCTGAGAAGCCTCAGATCGTCGGAAAACCAGGGGGCAGTTGGCTTCTGTCTAGCTGCAGGTTTCAGGGAAGGAGGAGCTAGTTCGTCAGCGGCTCTGGTGATGGCATCAGTGAGTTCTTGGGCCGACTCATCCGCCTTCCGCTGAGTTGAAATATGGGCGTTGAGAATAAAAGGGGCCACAGCCTCCTTAGTAAAGTTTTTGAAGCTCCTTTTAAATTGTTTTTTACCAGAGCCCACGATGACAACGGGGCAGGGAATGTCTAGAGACAGCGGGACTGCTAGATGGTCAGACCAGGTAATTGGGACCGGTATACCAACCTCTAATCTAGAGTCGTTGGAAAAAATCCCGTCAAGGATATGCCCCGCCTTGTGAGTCGGGTGGAGAACTCATTGGACAAAGTCACATGCCTCCAAAGAATTAAGCAAAGAGCAGGTATCTTTCGAAGTAAAATCCTCTAAGTGAAAATTAATGTCGCCCAAAATAGTGAGATGAGGTCTGCCAAAATAAGGTTCCAAAATTCTAAAAAGTTCTGAGCAAAAGTTAGCTCTAGACCCGGGGGGCCTATAAAGTAGTATACCAGAAAAGGAACTCACCGGGGTATGCACAATACAAAAGTATAGCGCCTCAAAAGGATCCGTAGAGACCGATAAGGGTTTTATGGTACATGAGAGAGTAGATTTAAAAAGAATGGCTATTCCACCCCCTCTACAGCGTTCTCTGTCTAACCTTAGGAAGGTGTATCCTTCAGGTATGGCCAAAAGCAGATCATGGCCAGAGGACTCAGAAGCCCACGTTTCTGTAACAAAGATCCAGTCAGGATTCCTTGAACTGACAAAATCGTGAAATTCAATCCCATGTTTGATCAATGAACGCGCATTGATCAAAAATCCCTGTTTGGATTGGGAGATATGACTGGCCGGCACAGAAGAGATTGAATGAATACGGGCCTGAGTAGAGCAGGCAAAAGAAACGTTACAAGAGGGACACACGCGGGCCCGACACAATACCTCGGGTCTAAGCCGATAATGGCAGCAGAGCGCAAGGGGTCTCAGGGATAGAAGGGTGCCATATAAGTCCTCCCGGGAAGGGGGCGCGTAAACGCCAGGAGTCCCAGGGTCCAGCCCGTCCTGCAGCGCGTCCTCCGCGCGGACGGGCGCAGACGGGCTGAACTCTGGCGTAACTCCGGCGTCATTCTGGCGTCCCCGCAGCGCGTAACCGCTGCGCGTCAGCATGACTGGCTTAAATACACGCCTAGCGTCCTTCTGACGACTAGAGCGTCAAGCCTACCTGCTCGCGCCGAAAAGCGGCACCGAGTACTTCCAAAATGGCGCTCCTGAAGTGCCAATTACGCGATGATGCGGACCCGCCCAACAGCGGTGTGGTTCCCGTAAGTTAGAGTGCAGGTGAGGGCCAGGCGCGTTTTAAAAACAGGGGAAATGCACAAAATCCAAATGAAATACAAAACGAGGTAATTTAAAAGCACACAGCAGCTCTGGTCCTACAGCGCGCACAGCGCGTGCAACAGTTGAGATAACGAGCCACAATATTGCACATATTCATATGTAGCAACAACCTACTAACATGACCCATCCTCAGTCCCCATCACGGGCGTAACACAAGCCACTGAAGCCCTTGCGGGCAAGGGTGTCCCAAACCTTCCGAAGCTCCATGCATCCCCTGCTCAAGGCCAGGCACAGTATCACGCATCAGACGTGTACCATTGCAGTGGTGCGGGGACTCCCAAGTGAGTGCTGCAGCCAGCCAAGTGCGTACAGTGTGTGTTAATTTGGTAATGCGAAGATCTGACCGTCGCCACATTGGTTTTGCACGCTCTTCAGTGCTCTTTGGGCAAGATAATCCACAAGTTCATGCATATAAACTGACTGCCAAAGTATTTGTTTTAAAAAAAATGGGTGGCACTCTGTGACACCACTACTTCACTCTGGGACACCACCACATCACTCTGGGGCACCACCACATCACTCTGGGACACCACCACATCACTCTGGGACACCACCACATCACTCTGGGACACCACCACATCACTCTGGGGCACCACCACATCACTCGGGGACACCACCACATCACTCGGGGACACCACCACATCACTCAGGGACACCACCACATCACTCGGGAACACCACCACATAACTCAGGAACACCACCACATCACTCAGGAACACCACCACATCACTCAGGAACACCACCACATCACTCTTGGGCACCACCACATCACTCTGGGACACCACCACATCACTCAGGAACACCACCACATCACTCAGGGGCACCACCACATCACTCTGGGACACCACCACCACATCACTCTGGGACAACAACACATCACTCTGGGACACCACCACATCACTCTGGGACACCACCACATCACTCGGGGGCACCACCACATCACTCGGGGACACCACCACATCACTCGGGGACACCACCACATTACTCAGGGACACCACCACATTACTCAGGGACACCACCACATCACTCAGGGACACCACCACATCACTCAGGGACACCACCACATCACTCAGGAACACCACCACATAACTCAGGAACACCACCACATCACTCAGGAACACCACCACATCACTCAGGAACACCACCACATCACTCAGGAACACCACCACATCACTCTTGGGCACCACCACATCACTCTGGGACACCACCACATCACTCAGGAACACCACCACATCACTCAGGGGCACCACCACATCACTCTGGGACACCACCACCACATCACTCTGGGACAACAACACATCACTCTGGGACACCACCACATCACTCTTGGGCACCACCACATCACTCTGGGACACCACCACATCACTCTGGGACACCACCACCACATCACTCTGGGACACCACCACCACATCACTCTGGGACACCACCACATCACTCTGGGACACCACCACATCACTCTGGGACACCACCACATCACTCAGGAACACCACCACATCACTCAGGGGCACCACCAGATCACTCAGGGACACCACCACCACATCACTCTGGGACACCACCACCACATCACTCGGGGACACCACCAGATCACTCGGGGACACCACCAGATCACTCGGGGACACCACCAGATCACTCGGGGACACCACCAGATCACTCAGGGGCACCACCAGATCACTCTGGGACACCACCACCACATCACTCAGGGACACCACTCACGAGCACCACCACATGACTCAGGGACACCACCACATCACTCAGGGACACCACCACATCACTCTGGAGGACACCACCACATCACTCAGCCCAACCACATCATCACTCAGCACCACAACAGCACTGTCCTTTCTTGCTACCAACAAGCATTGCCATAGCCAATAGGACTCGCATTAGGAAAGTGTAAGCTATTGGCTTTGTGAATAACAATGCTAACAATTTATATATTTTCAAAGCCAACACATATTTAAAAAAAAGTGTCATTTACAATACCAATAGCTCACACTTTCCTAATGTGAGACCTATTGCATTGCAAATGCTTGTTTAAATGATTCTCATGCTGCGTGTGTCAGACAGGCCTGTAGGGAAACCCGCAGATAGAGAGACAGAACTGTGCTCATAGTTGTTGAATGTCACTCCTAATTAGAGACTTGATGCTTCTCACCGCACTCGTGTATTTTCTTCATGATAAACCCACGTGTAAATGTGCAGTAATCATTAACTCATAATCTGTGGGCACGTTTAGTGTCGCTCCCGGGTACTGCACCAGGGACACTTGGGAGATGTCACGCTTTCCCACGTGTGGTGTGAGCATCTTGTTCCACAGGCTTGCTCTCAGTCCTATTGCTGACTGTTGCACTTTTTAAAGTGAGAGAGAAGGTATGTAAAGCGCTCTGATACCTACGGGTAAAGCTAGCGCTATATAACACTTTTAAAATAAAAATAAAATTAGGGCACAGGGAAGATCCCAACAACACTGTTTTACAAAAGTGCTATTCTTAACCTCTGACTCTCAGCTGGATCAAACTGAGCAATGTGAAGAAAGTGGATGTCTGTGGAAACTGCTACAGCGCATCAATCCTGAAGCCATGAAATCCTAGGCCTTCATAATATTAATTTATAGTCAAGTGTGCAGCAGATGAAAAGACAAGAAGTAAAGGGGAAGGGTCATCAGTAAAGAAGATTGTACCTGGAAATATACAGTCACTACTGGGTATGGTTTAAGAAGCTTTTGCAGTCAGCAAAAGGAAAGGAAAAGATTAAAATACATGACTTTTACTTTAACTTCAGGGAAGTTGTGAAAAGCGCACATATTTACAAATCTAATTACTCATCTGGTATGCTGTAGTCCTGAATGGATGCGTCACAGATTTTGGACTGCTTTCAAATATACCCACACAAACATGCACACAGAAACACGCACACACGAATGACACACTTACATGCAGTTCCAGCCTCCAATGCTCTTCTATCTCGCCACACAGCTGCTTTCAGGGCAAATGGGGACAGATAGTAAAATGCCCTGGGCAGGGTCACAAACAGAACAGGAAACGCACGCACTCCTGTGCGAGCTCGACGTCGGGTGATGGGCAGAAGTAAATAGCCCAATATAAGGGCAATCACCCTTCAGCTTGCACCTATAGTTGAAGGGTGATTGGCCAGATTTCACTGCAGTCTTGCCGCCCAGGCACCAGGCGCCAGCAACATTCACACCTACATGTACTGTGCGCCTGGGGGCCAGATTGTATTGCTCTTGCTGCCCGGCGCCAAGTACATTCACACCTCATAAGCGTTTCGTTTTTATACTGACGTTAGGTACTCAAGTCCTGTGGACCCCCTGGGAATGTGTCACGGACCCCTAGGGGTCCGCGGACCACACTTTGGGAAACGCTGCTCTAGAGATCTAACACAAGAGGTTGGATTTCAAATCGAACAGGATGAAGCCAGGTATCGTAGGGGGATGGCCACACCTCAGGTCTGACCCAGGGTTTATGTGAAATCAGTTCCTCATGTAAAATGATTATCCGATGTGGCACTCAATGTGGCTGTCCCATCAGGTCACCTTGCCTTTGGAGAAGTCGCATGGGTCGGCCCTCTGCCTCCACTCCTTCAGCTGTGCTCCACGTCCCCACCATCATTGTGGAGTGCAGTAGGTTTATTTGCCCGCTTGGTGAAGTCTTAATCTCTGCTAAAAAAAATCTAATAATGCTTCAGGAGTCAAGTGGGTTTTGGATTTAAAAGAACCTTAAACAGAATTGAGTAGGAAAGAATGTATTCCAACTTTATTGCACACAATTTCCCCTTCAACGCTTAACTATTTGGGTTATTTCTGGATTTGGTGAGTGTACTTGGGGAAAACCATGATTCCTACTGATTTGTTCATCTCTTGTCCCATACAGTGCTCGTATTCCTTTGATATTTTATTGTGGTCTTTGCCGATCCGCAGTCTCGTGATAAGTGGGTGTTACATTGCTCCCAGGGATAGTATATCTGCCAACCTCCTATGAGCATTCTCCACCACCAGACATGATGACAATTCCTTTGTCTGGACTGGGTACCGTTCAGCTCTTCCAGAAATTGTTCAGGATTTGACCATCCATCCCACCCTGAAAGCCTATGTCACAAAGATTGTTTTAGTGAGCATGCCAATTTGAATCCTTGACCATGTTTTCTAGATTCCTGAGTTCATCAACAACATCTTTAAGTTTCTTTAGACTCTACCCTCCACCTCGGGGACTCTAGCACCACATTGTGGCTATCTGGATAGTAGTGGTACTTTGATGCCATCCTCATCTATTCCACCCGTCCCCAGTCCAGAATTGTATGGATGTTGCTGATGGCCTTTGAAACCATTTCTGTAGAGCTTGAAGCTCCTTCAGGGTCTTTAAGGTGGTCAGTTTGCCCCCCAGATGCTTTTTAACTTGTTGGGCAGCCACAGCAAATGTGTCAATTTTACCCGTATTCTGCCGTGCCCCACTATGTCTTATTATACACTGAAACCATACTTGCTCCAGGGAATTTAGGGAGGGCATAGAGCCTCAGACTGGTGGTGAGGAGGCTCCAGCAAAACAAATGGTCTCCAGTAGAGAAGGTCTAAGAAGAGCGAGTCCCCACTTGGCATACAGGTTGGAGCACATGGCATTGGGCCCAGCAGGCACAGTCGCCATCTAAGGACAGCAAGCGACGTAGCAGGCAGCGTCCAGCCCATCAAGGGCAAGGGGTGTCCAAAACTGTGTATAGGATTAAACATGGAGGTGAGATCTTGTTCCTGGCACTGAAAAGGCAGATCCACAGAGAAGACCTTTTCATCCCACCATGAAGGTAAAGACGTAGACTGCCTAACCAGTTGTGCAGGAACACAGCTCTTGGCAGTGTTTTCATCGCATATATTTCACCAGAAAAAACCTGCCTGAGATAAGAGAAAAAATATGTGGTATAGGTGCTGAAGCTTGTGGTTCCCTTATCCCCATGGTAAACTTGTAATGGTGTCATAATAATGCCCTCCATTACCCAAGGTGTTAGAATTCCTGAGTGCGGCGTTACCACATCCGTAAATTTGCAAAACTCATGATGAGGCCGATAGTCACTGTTTGTAGGTTTTATCTTATGTGGATATACTGAAAATGTGGCATCACTCTGGCACCTGAGGACCAAAGGTAGATAGCCCTTAGTTATAATAAATGCATGACCATGTGCAATGCAGACCGTAACGTGACGGGGCGCTCATTCTATGAACTGCTGCATATAGTGATGGTATAAACCGTGAGTAATAGTGGTATTCACTTGTGTCTGGGTCCTCCAATTCTAAGAACGGTGGCAATTAAATTATAGATGCAGATAATACGATATCACCTGAGAACCCTGGCTTACATCTATGTTGCGGGCTGTGTTGGAGAAATATCATATACATGATAAATGGTATAGCAGCATGCCCATGGACCTCTTTAATTTACAAATAATGGAAAATGTAGGCGCAATAAGTATCCCTTCACACTGCGCTTTGACGTGCTCCCAAGATGTTTCTGTATGTTTTTTTCACTTGAGAAAACATTTTTGCAAATGTTTTCCACTGCTTTTTGCCAACTGTAATGTAACTTTTGACATGCTACAGTTTTGTTTGACACCTTGCAAGTTAAATTGTGCCATTTGTATGTCCCTAATATCTCCAGTAGTTGCTATAAAACATAAAAAGAAGGGGACAATCAGGCGGGAAGGGATATTACTGCACATTCAACCCAATTATTGCCACCTCCTTTGTCTTTCAAGGAAAAATAATGGAGTGGTGTTTTTCAAGAAATGGACTGATTATCCTAGAGCAGATCAATGCATCACATGTCCTTCTTTGGGTGCAAGGATGCTCAGCATTGCTCATTGTCATAACAATATGGATTGATCCTGCTGCAGAAAGTCCAGACTTCACAGGAAAGTAGTGTGGCAGCCATACTTCATGTCCCTGGGATTGCGACTGACATCCATAGGGTTATATGAACACAAAGATTGCCCCTGTATTATAACCTCTGCGAGTCGACTTGTTGTCTGTGGCACTCTAAATACCCCAGTAATCTGTGTGAATGAGATTGTTGCTTATGAGCAGTTTTGTGTCTGGACTCCTCTCTGCAGCATTTTAAGTGGTCATGACCACCGGTTGGTAATCACCTGCCCTTGCCACGGCCCTGGGTGGGTGACCACTGCAGTCCCAACCTCCCATCCTTTCTGCTGCATACAGGTTTTCTGCAATGTCTGGGGTGCACTCAGGTCTGCTACAGTAGAGTCTGCCTTTTGAGCGATGGACTCAAGCCAACCTCTGTGGCTCTCACCTACATGATCCCTTTCCAGCAACCCCATTTTAATTCCTACCTCGCATCCAGGGTCACTTTGTACGGTAGGTGTGACCCGAGCTCTTAGCTTCTGTGGGGGGCAGTACACCACTCCGCTGCTACTTTTACTGCAACTGTTTTGTGGTTGCGCAGGAAACGTGTACTGCCACTGTATAGCCTGAAACTGTTGTATGGGGGAAAATGTGCACACCAGTGCCGGACTGGACTTAGCGAACCCCAGGTGTTTTCCCGGTGGGCCGGAAGGGTGGGGGCCAGTTTTGGACCCGTGGGAGCTGGTTTTGTTACTGAACAAACAGCAAAATAGCAGTAGGAATCAACAGTTTCACCACCCTGGTATATACACAATCCGTCAAGGCAAAACCTTATTTACCATAGTTGCCCACCTCTTAGGTCCACTGCTAAAGAACCCTAATTATACAACCAAAAATAGAGAACAGAGAGGGCAACAATTTGGAATACAGTACACAGATCGAGTTAATGTTCAAAAAAGTTATTATATGTGTTCACAAAAAGAGTACCAGTCCTTCAGGTTGTTCTTCAAATATAATTTTGATTGCAGTCTTCTAATAAAATCTTGACAGAAATGACAGCCAACGTGTTTCGCCCAGAATTGGGCTTCCTCAGGGCAAAAATCTATTTGAACGTCAACGGCACTGCAATGCGATGTCCCAAAAATAGCGGACTCAGAATCGTTGATGGCAAATTGAAGCTGTCTAAAAGTGGTGCAGTCCGCCCGTTTTCTATTTAGATCTATAAAATTCAAGTGTACATGGAACAGGGAAACGATCCTGACGCTGGAATATGAATTCCAATGAATCTTTCTCAAGAACGTATAGTGGTCACGTCTCAGCGGGTCATACGCTAAATTCGGGTAGACACTATGATCGGTGTCACAGGATGTCTCAATTATGAGGTAGAACGAGGTAACGCCATCCAGCACCCGGTCCGAAGTCTCTGTGCGTGTTAGTCTTTCAAAAACGCCGCGTAACCTTACTTGTAGCATTACCCGCTATTGTATGGAAGGAAAGCTCGGTCTGCTGATGCACATGGTGTTCTAGTTCTGTCTGCGCGCAAAAGTGGACAATGCTTGTATCGCACCCAGTCTGTGGGCTGGAGGAAACCCTGTACTGTTGTTACCAGCCCTTTGTCTGATTTTTGTGTTAAGGAACTATATCCCATGCCTTATCTTTGATAGTGATACATGGAAAAAAGTTACATTGTACAGGAAACAGAACAACTGGCAATGCCGTTTGTTGTTTGTTTATCTTTGTGTGTCTGTATTTTTCCTTTTTAGGTGTAGTCTTTGAGACCGCTTCAGTGTCTTTACAGACTGTTTTTCCCCAAAGATTTATAAACACCATATATGCAGGGGGCTTACTCCATTGGTCTGGTAAATTGTCATTCACATTGCTTTCATCCACCACAGCACACAACATGCATACAATATGTAGCCGTGGGTCAGCCCACTTTACCCACTGGCTCACTTCACTTAGAGTGACTGTAAAAAGCTGGAGTACATTGTTTGCATCTGCCTTAAAATAGTGCCTTTCTCTCAGGTGACACACTATATTATTTTTTGTTGTATTAACTTTAAATGCCATTTATGTATTTTGCCTGCAGGTGCTGATTTAGGCGGTCTTTTAGTTTCCATCTCCTTTTGATAGTTGCTGTTGCAAACTGTTTAAATGACCTTGTCACATAGTACCTGCCAGCAGTACGAGTCCTTGGATAGGTATTGATTTAGTATTGTCTCCCTCCCAAACAATAGGAAACACATGATTGGCGTTTGTGAAAGACTTTTTCGTTTTTTGTTACAAAAAAGGGTAAACCGCAAGATCAGTTATTTGTATTTTAAATACAGTTTTTTGTTCATCTATATGGTGGCCACGTTTAGGTGGTGGTACACTTCTTTTTTTCTCTCTTTATGTTTGCTGCACAGGCTTGAAATACATAATAAAAACTAAGCAATGCACTAGCTTGCAACGGTCAGACTTATTGTCTTTAAAAATGCTTGTTTCGTTTTCTTACTCCCTGCTGTCTTCATCCTCTTCTCTGCCCCTCATACTGGTCGCATGTGCACGTCGGTTTCTGTTAACAGCCCAGGGAGGAATGAAAACGCGCAGTTTGGATTATAAATCCTTTATTTGGAATTTGGTGTAATCTTCCTGTTCTGGCCTGGGAATGTTCTTTGGGGTAACAAGGGCTGAATACACCACTGAGTGCTGTTTGCCAACTTTTTTTAATTGAGGGTTAGGTAAGTGTTAAGTCAAAATCTAATTTTCAAGCACGCTTTTCATATTCAACTTGGAGCGCTCATGGGTCTGTGCTGAGCCTGCTCTTATGCGTCAGATTCTAGACCAGAGGTCTTCAATCTGTGGAGCGCGACCCCCATGGGGGTCGTGGAGTCATGGGAAGGGGGTCGCGCATGGGCCTCACTTCTGCCTGGACTCTGGAAAAATAAAAGTCCCTAGACAGTTCATTCTGAAATTAAAATACTAAAAGCTGCAATGCCATTCAGGGAGTGTTTTCTTGTGATGTGAAACCGGAGCTGATCAGGCAGCTAAACACGGTTTCCTTCCAGGATGCCTGCTTGCCTGAAAAATGAGTTAAACTGAAAATGTAAAGGGCAATTTGCAGCTGTAAAGAATGCTTGGGAGCCAGTACTGGCTGTCATTGATCAATTCACTGAAACCTTTGTGATGAGCTGTGAAGTGTGCGCTTCATATTGTAAATATATTTACATAGCAATTACTATCCCGAAGGAGGTGTTGAAGGCCAATAAGGAGCAAGAAAAACAAATATTTGCAATGCAATAGGTCTTGCAATGACGCGAGTTTGAGCTATTGGCATTGTAAATAACAATGCCTTTTATTTATGTTTTGGTTTTTAAAACTTAAATAAAAGACATTGTCATTACAATCCAATAGCTGAAACTCGCTTAAATGTGAAACCTATTTGATTGCATATATTTTGTAAATCATTGTGGACAGTTTATTCTCAAGCACATTTCTGTCGAGACATAATTAAAATAGATAAAAGTACTCCCAGTATTTCTGAAATCTGGGTGGGCGGCCAGAGCTTTGGGTGTTGTGAAGTCTGCTGTCTAGGCTTAGGAAAGAGATGAGTGGTGTCTTGCATGTCCTCCAGTGCGTCACCCATCTGTTCTGTTCAACGTGGAGCATAGCGTTGAGTCAGACGTCACACATGGGGCGGAGCACTATCATATGTGTCAGTAGCGGGGATCCCTGGCAGCGTAGTTGTGCTCAGAGCTAGTACCACACTAAGGCCAGGGCCACTGGAATTATGTAAGTAAGTAAGTAAGTAAAAATTTATTTGTATATGATTAATTAAAATCTTTACAAAATTGAAAAGTATCCGTAGTAATTTTTGCTTTAACGTACAAACAAAAACAAAAAATAAGGTGCATAAAATTACAGTGATGTTAACAGTTATATGGTTAGCATCATAGGATTAAAAGTTCATATGGCATGGTTAAGTCTCTTTCTTATTAGGTCAAAGAACTTCACAACTTGACAGTTCAATTTAGTGTCGCTAGTAGAAAAGCACAATATGGCTGCCTGTCTGCAGGTCCGGACGCCATAAAAGTTAAAAAATGGACGTAAGAGATTGAACCTCAGGTCCTTTATGCTAGGGCAGATGCAAATCACATGAATTATGTCTTCCTTGCCGGTTTTGCACATGCGACACTGTTGTGACGGGTTATTTCTCTCCCAAGGTGGAAGATGTGGAAGTATGGGAATTACACCAAGTCGTAATTTTAGGAATTTTTCTTTAACATTTATTTACATGCCAATACTGAAGTACGCTTGTGGCCGCAGTTTTTCATAAGCTCCCACCGTTAGCCATCCATGTGCTCGGTTTGCTAGGTCTTTCTTGTCTTCTATCGCTGAGATGATGCTAGCTGATTTTTTAGCTACTTTTTTAAAGGACAAGAGATCCATTGATGTTTCCCAGGTTTCAGTCAGGCCTAGAACTTTGAGAGATTCATATAAGTAGGCTCTCGGCGCGAGATTGCGGTGCCGAAGTAATTCTTCCCATAGGTTTGCACATAGAGATCCAGCATCTGCGTTGCGAATTTTATGCCAGTTTGTTGCATACACGCTCCGCCTCTCTAGAGTTTGTTTCAAGATACCGAATTCTAGTCGTATCTGAGCCGGGGAAACGTACTTGGGAAGATTGAAAATAGCCCTGTATGAATTGGCAATAAGAGTGTCCAGTAACGCCGCGTCCTTACCATGGTGTGATTCACTCCCATATGTGAGAGTCGGTTTTAATTTGGCACTCAATAGATCGAGAAGAGGTTTCAGTGTCAGATCGGGTAATTTACCCTTCAATGTTTTTAGAGACATATAAGTCATTATAGCCTTCCCTCGCAAAGATTTAAACTGCGCCCTCGAAGTGTTATTTGAGTCCAGGATTACTCCCAGGTACTTATATGTGGTAACCTGCTCAAGCATTTCGCCATTCAAGTACCAGCGAGGGTTCTTTTTTTTCTTATAGTTCACAGTCATCACCTTTGATTTGTTGAAGTTTATTTGTAGGGCATTTTTTTCTGAAAAGGCATTGGTTATGTTCAAAAGATGTTGGAGGCCCATTGGAGTCCGACTTATCAGCAACAGGTCATCCGCATATAACAGGTTTGAGAGGATGATTTTCCCTAGTTTTGGTGCGTGATTGGAGCATTTGTCTAGTTGCCCAGGTAAGTCGGCTAAAAAAAGATTGAATAGGATCGGTGCAAGTAGGCATCCCTGTTTCAGTCCTTTTGTTGTCGTTATGGGTTTTGAAAGGTGCGTTCCAGCCCCAAGTTTAATTTTAATCCAGGTGTTTGTGTGGAGCAGTATTAGGACGTCTAATAGGTGTTTAGGTATTCCCAGTTTGTCCAATTTCATCCAAAGTTTGTTTCGGTCCACGTGGTCAAATGCAGCTGTATAATCAATAAATGAAAAGAATAGAGATGACTTAGTTTCTTTTGCTGCTTCCATCAGCAGTGATAGTGCCATTAGATTGGTTGTGGTCCCTTGGCCTTTACAGAAACCCGTTTGGTTAATTGGCATGATGGAATTCTCAGTTGCCCATGATGTTAACTCCTCCAGGATAAGGCCAGCAAAGTATTTTGCCTCCACGTCTATGAGAGCAATGAGGCGGTGGTTGTTTGGAAGCCTCTTGCTACCTTGTTTGTGTATCGGGCTAATGATTGAACCGTGCCAGGACTCAGGAAGGGTCTGTGTGAGTCTGATACTGTTAAACACTGGTGCTAAGGCTGCGCTCCAAAATTCAGCATCTGATTTGTAGAGCATAGGTGGTAGGCCATTCGGCCCAGGAGCTCCAGTTGGTCGCCCCCTTGATGTTTGTCGTTGGATGTCTGATGGGCGAATTGGCTTGGGCCCTGACTCAAGTGCTTTTGTTAAGTTTTTATCCAATTTAGCTTTATCAGTTTTTAGTGCATTCAAGGCAATGTGTTCCCCCATTTCACGGGGGTTTGTGGGGGTGTAGTGGTTGAGGTTTGCTTTTTTGTTATGTTTTGTAGGTATTACAGAAGGTTTATTTGTAGTAACTTTGTCTATGGCCCCATCGTTGTTGAAGTGCTCCTGTAGGTATTTCGACCATACTTCTTCCGTTATGTGCGAGTTCTGACCTGGAAGGTCAGGATTCTGTATTCTTTTAACCATTTGCCAGAATCTGGAGCTGTTCTTCTGCTTCCCCTCGTGCACTAGTTTCGCCCATAGATCTTCGTTCCTTCGCTGCTGGTTGCCCCATTTTGTCCGTTTCAATTTTGTTTTAGCTTCCCGTAGGGCAGTTTGCAAGCTATGATTTGTGGGGTCCTTTCGCAATTGTCTCAGTAATTGATTTACTAATCTTTTTTGTAGTTTCATTTCTGGACATGAGCGAGTCCCACCAAGGGGCAACTGTTGGTGATGTAGCTTGGTGGGAACCTTTTTTACCATTTGCTCCCTGATGGTTTTGATGAAAGTGTCCCAGACGTCCGATCCCTTGGAGGCATAGCTGGTGGCTTGGGAGAAGAGATTTTTCGCCATGGAGCTAATTGGATTATGTGATTATGCGGCTGCAGAGATTTTCATATAATTATACTTTTGCCACATGATCCATCATCATCTGCATAATATGCAGATTTTTACATAAAATAGTTTCGAGCTCAAACGGTTCAAAAGTTATTAAACACAAAGCAATAGGTGTTGCTGCGCAGTGGAAGATACCTTTGTAAAGGCTGACTGGTCATAATTATGTAATTTTTTGATGTGTTTGGGTGGTGAAGTGGTACTAATGAGTTGCAACTAATGCCCATACAGTGTTAACAAGTTTAGGAATGACAAAATAATGAAGTTATACTATGCCAAATGTGCTGCATAATTTGCCTCTTCTTGCCACATCATTTATCCAACCCTGCTGCCTAATTTGGGCTTCACCTGCTGCATAATTCCAGTGGCCCTGACTAAGGCCACTGAAAATAGCTGCCTTTCGGCCTGCATAAACAAAGGACCCCAAAAGGGGGCAATATAACAATAGTGTCCTCAAAAGCCAGTTAGGGAAAAATGAGCACTGAAACGGAAAAATTAATTGTTGAATAGGGCTCCGCAGATCTGTGCAGCGAGGCTGTTTGTGCTGCTCACAGTAAGGCAGTATTTATAGTCTATATAAGCCATAAATACGAGGCCTGCTGCCTAAAATATGAGGGACCATACGCTAATGCTACAACACTGAATCAGTGAACACTTTTTACAAAACAAGCAAACCTTCAAAATACTGGTTTGTAAACACCTGCAACATCAGTGAGCGACGCACAGTACACGGGCACAGATGAACATCGTATGCACACTGTAAACTTAGGTCTCTCCGAGCTGCCTTCAAATTTACAACCTCCTGCATGTGTCCTGCTGGCAACGTGCTGGGGAGGGAAGCAGAGGTTCAAATACCCAAATCACTATTCTTCACTGCACCAACCAAGATTTAATTTTGTGGCTTTCTAGTTACATACAGAACGTTTATTAAGGTGGACTAACTAATAGAGGTTTAATAATGTACTATATTGCATTGCCCACTGAGTAACACTTTTTTATTTATTTAAGCTGACACTTAATTTATATGTAGCTACCACTTCCAAGCAGCTGTAAAAGCCAAGCCACCAGCATCCCATGAAATATAGTATGGTTCTCCTTGGATGCCTTGCACTAAAGTGCAACCCATGCATTACTGCCATTATACCCAGGGGCACTGGGATTATGCGATTGTGCAACTGCAGCGATTTTCACTTAATTCTAGATTTGCCACATAGTCAATTATCTGCCACATAAGCTGCTGATTTTAACAAAACAAATGTGTTTATAGCTTAATCGGTTCACAAGTTACTAAAAATAAGCAACACGTGTTGCTGCGCACTAAGGGCCCTTGGCAAAGCGGGATTGGTCACAGTTTTGTTGCTTATCGCTATATTTGGGTGTTAAACTGGTATTTATAAGGTGCAACCATAGATTGACTGTCTCTCTGGAGAAAAAGAAGCACACTCATCACTTTAGTTTAGAAAGGTGTTATCATCCAAATAAGTTTTGCCAAAATATGTTTTATTTGTGAAAAAGTACCATTGTGAATTTTTGGGTAATTCTTTTTGAACTGTGTAATAAGCCTCCGATACCAATCTTCAGTTACCCACAAACTTTTGGCTTGCTAAACACTGTTATTTCCCCACCATAAACATGATTTTCTGTGGGAATTGGGGACGTTTATTGTTAAGGATGAGTAGTACCAGGTTCCAGAAATATTTGACATGAGGGGGTCCTTACGCCTACAAAATTTTGACAGGGGGGTCTCGGCATCAAAAAGTTTGAAGACCTCTGTTCTAGACTAAGTTTACAATGGAAACTTTGACGCTCTGTGTGGGTGACAAAGGCATAAGCTGGCATTTGTGGTGCAAGAGCATACTTGCAGTGCTTAATTTGCCAAAAAGCCAGGATTGCCAAGTACCAATGCTGTCTAGTCTGGATTCCACTCAATGCCTTTTTCTTCTACCACCCTGCATTGTCTTTTTATTTCACCCCCACAGGTTTTTCCCCCTTAACGTTCTCCCTGTTTTTACTGCCTTTATCTTCCTTTCACACTTACATTCCTACTTTCCCACTTTTATTCCTTCTTCCCACTTTTATTCCTTCTTTCCAATTTTATTCCTTCTTCCCAATTTTATTCCTTCTTCCCACTTTTATTCCTTCTTTCCCACCTTTATTCCTTTTTTCCCCACTATTAATCCTTCTTTTTCGCTTTTATTCCTTCTTTCCCACTTTAATTCATTCTTTCCTCCTGCTCTGGGTCTAAGTCTCATGATAAAAAAAAACTCCTGGTACTGACCAACTGAAACCACTGGCACAAATTAAGCACTGTGTAGAAAAGGTGTTGTACAGTATAAGAACGTTATTCTGATTGTTGGGTCAAAGAGGCGCCACGCTGTCCATCTTGGGAGACAATTTCTCACGATAGTCACGTCGAGGGTGCTGGAAGGGAGCCATCCTTCAGACGTCTGGCGAGCCACAAAGTCTATCTTACAACACATCGCACGGCATGTGGCAGGGTAAAAAGGGGAACAGGAAAAGAGTGGTTGGTTGAGCAATGTGTCAATCACGGATTGAGGCCGGGAACCACAAAACCAACTACAGATGTCAAACTCAAAGCTCCCAGTTCATCATCTTGGTGGCTGCCTGGCCAAGCATCCAGGAAACAGGAAGTTATGCAGACACAGGTAGGAGTACACGTGTGTCATTTGAAGCAGGAGGATGTTCTTGGGTCTCGCCATCAGCCAAACTAGAAAAAAAAGGATGCAGGAGTGGTGTTTGAGCTGCAGATGATTAATGGCTGTCCCGAGCTGTCTTAAGAGTACCACAGGGGATTTGGTTGTGCTGCAGAAAACCGCTAATTAAATACAATAAAAAATAATGCTATAGTGGGGACAGAGTAAATGTAAATGTCAAGGTATTTGTAGAGCGCACTGCCACCAAGTGGTTTCCTGGCGCTATTACTCATACCGCTGTGGAACCCTTCCTGGCTTTCCCTGTGAAGGGTCCACTCCTGGGCACCCCCAGGGTGAAGCCAGGCATCCTAGCACTGTTGGGGCCGGTGTGGAGGTTAAGCAAGCTATTGCCCAGAGTTGCAGAGTTGGACTCCATGATTAGAATAGGCACCGAGGCGAGAATTGTCAGGTCCGAGGAAAATTGAGCCCAAGACCCGCCGAGGCGGGAATTGAACCCTGGTCCTGGGCCAGAACTCTGCATCTGGGTCTGCTGCTCTAACCATTTGTTTACATAATTTAGGCCTAAGTGCCTCTCAAGCTGTGCATTGCTTTAGTCTCGGGTTTTCTCTAGACTCATACATAAGCATCCTTCCCGGGGGACAGGTACCTTCTCCCACAGCATTGCACGCAGACATTTGATTACATTTGTGCAAATTTATTTTATAAGTTCGAGAAAGAGGTGTGCAGACCCACCCACATCAACACGCTCGAACCATTGAGCCACAATTCTCCAGAGAATCTGGAGCCCTTTCTTCCCTTTACAATGCTTTAGGGTATGAACTTTATGCTACTGTCCATTTTTAGGGTTTAAAGTTACTAAAGACTCGAAGGTGATATTAAAAGTTACCCTTGTCATTAAACCCAGCAAACCTATTGTCCACATCACATGTGATATTGTCACTCATCATGTCAACTGACGTCATCCACTGTGCAGTTTGTTGAGTGAAGATTTGCGTAATTTGCTAATTCCTTGAAGTTCAGCTTCATGTAGTGCTTTCTCTTCATATACAGATTTTTATCTTTATTGTTATCATTTTATCCATGTAGTGTGAAGTTTGAATTTCTTTCTTTTTGTTCATACGGTCTTCCTTAAGTTCTTCACTATGCAAAATATTACAATTTGATGTGTTTAGCAAGGAAGGTGACCATGCCTTACTTACTTGTGAGACAAAAGCTAGCATCACTGTACTTGTGTGTCCTCGTTTCCACTGTACAACATCCGTCTGTGTTGAATCGGTTTATAACGTTGGAAAGCAGTAGGTCTCCACATGTCCCTAGGGTGCCTTTATGGTTTCCTAAAAGTTGCTGGTTTGTGTATGAAGGTGGGTCTGTAGATGACGATGCTGGATTATTTGCCCTATAAGACTCGCTTATGCGTGCAAATGCCTCAATTCACTACTCCATTCACTCAGGGTGACCTAGTTGTTGTAAGACATTCTTACTTATGCTCAACATTAGTTTTCATTTCAGGGTTTGTTTTGATTATGCTCAATCCTCTTTGGTACCATCACACTTGTATCCCTCTTTACCCCACTTCATTTGGTAACGGTTACAATGTTTAGTATGTCTTAAACTTCTTTGAACCTTTGTACCTAAAACTCTCCACTTTCCACGTGCTTTCATTACTACTTGACAAATGTTCACATTGTCCCCTCTAAGCTTGCATGCCTCCTTGCTAATCACCCATTCTCCAAGAGCGTTCTTGTTTCCCTTGGCACGGGTTTCTCCCTAAGGCCTCAGACAGTCAGAACGCCTTTGTTTCCAGATTGTCTTTCCCCTCGACGCACCTTCTCAGGAGGCGTCTTTCGTTCCATTCATTGAGTCTTTCTTTGCTGTGCCATTCAACTGCTGCACTTCCAGTCTTTCTTTAGTTTCCTTTGTAGCCTTTTCTCTGATTTTTTTATTGTATTGTATTGTAATTGAATTTGCATTTATATAGAGTTTACCACCCCGAACAAGGCATTGAATCGCTTTTTCGGCGAGTAGCACGCTACTTCGGAATCCAAAAGTATTAGTGGTGAATTAGTATAGGGAAGCAAAAAAAAGTTGGAGGTGAATTGGTCTAGGGAAATATAAATTTAATTTGAGCGGTGGACATTTTAGTCTGTTATTTGGATTGAAAAGGATAGTGGAGGGTTGGAAGAGGCAAGGGTTTGCATTTATATAGTGCTCGCTAACCCTGATGAGGTGTTGAAGCACGATTCTGTAAGTAGCACACTATTGGATGTGAAAACTGCACCTACCATACATAATGACCGAATGAGCATTAGACTTATCTGCTTTCTGTCCCTTGGCTTTCAGCAGAAAGATATGAAGTCCTTGAGGGTCTCAGTGTAAACAAATGTAAGAAGGAGGCTTAATACAGTACATAAAGTGTCTGCATTCCGCTAATTGCTGAGACAATACGTAAAAATGCCTTCTCGTTGCCTTTCTTCAGGGCAGAGGTTCCAAAGATAGTTCCCTAGTCAAGAATGGCTACTTATTTCAGAGGATGTGCAAACAGGGAAAATCTTTGAGAATTATAATTGGAAAGGTAGAAGATCCACCTACAATGCAGTCACTGGAGAACTTACCAGTGTGCTTGCTGAAAGGTTATTTAGTGGTGGAAGACACAGCTAAGTCACGCATGTCTCTCCACACTGAAATTAACTCATTCAGAATAGTGGTAGCAATGCAGCAGTTAACCATTAAATTTATCAAATCTGATGTGGGCCAATGAAACCAAAGCTTACGTGGCCTATATAAGGAAAGACGGAAAACCCAGGCAGACTACTAACAGAGGTGTACCCTTGGCCGGTAGCAAGAATGAAAAGAACAAGACTTGTATACTGTTGTCGTACCTTGATTCCTCTTTTTGTATTGCCGGTCTCTATCGCAATGTACCATTGTGCAATGTGGAAATGCCATGGGCACAGAGAAAGAAAGTTTACACATGTCCAGCATTACTCTCGGAAAGCTGGAGCAGAAAGATCTATCCAAGCCTAGCCTAAACAAGTGTTGTTTTGCTACTTTGCGAATTGGCCTCCTCGTGTATGGGGTCTCTTCTGTGCTCAGAACA
The DNA here is from genome assembly GCF_964263255.1 of Lissotriton vulgaris. Lineage (NCBI taxonomy): Eukaryota > Metazoa > Chordata > Amphibia > Caudata > Salamandridae > Lissotriton > Lissotriton vulgaris. The sequence goes on along the minus strand of NC_141700.1, from coordinate 675,933,638 downwards.
TCTATTTCGACCGATACATTTAAGTGAAATTTTAAATGCATCATAGGGTCTGATCAAGGCTGGCCCTAACTCTGATTGAATGGGACCACACCTTGGGTGGCAAGACATCTTTTTTTTGGGGGGTTGGCAGGTGGTCTTTGTGGTGTGACCGCATAAGGTGTGAGGAAGTTGGGAAGAGGACAGCGGGTTGATGGGGTGCTAGCAATTATGCTGAGGTACATTAAGGGATGATTAAAGAGTCTTTACCGCGACCCGATTGAGACCAAATGAGATGGACAAGCCGTTGTTTGCATGACATTAAGTCAGGCAGCTCCCGGCTGCGTCCCTCAGATTATTGGTGCCCCGGGCCTGGTCCTGTCTCGCCAATGCTCAAGGCCCACCATGGGTCTGATTCTACTGCTCTCATTACAAGTTGCCCGAGCTTTATCTGTTGTGGGACGGAGAGGGACACTGCTTCAGACAACTCCTGGTTCTGCAGCTTAACTGGTCTGTAATTATTGGTTTCTCAAACCACAAACCTGATGATTATGGGCTCAGAGACACCGGGCCCATCAGTGGGGTTAGAAACAACTGATGTGCTTAGCCTTTACTCACCCACATATTTCATCATAAGAGGAAGCAGAAGAAACTCTCCCAAGCTGAAGGAAAACAAAACCTTCGCTCTCAGCCCTCCAGACCCCTTTTTGACTCCGGTCCAATTCTAGCAGGGGGGGCGCAAGTGTGCCAGGCTCGCCCAATATACCACCGTGGCCCATCCAAGGCCCATTTACAAGGAGAAAACATCTTTTGTTTTTTTTCTTTATGATCCACGTGGGCCTGCAGGTTCACTTTGAGCCTAATTGTTTAACTTCCTAGGCAAGCACCAATGCAGTGGCTACTTGAAGTGCCACAGGACAGGTCTCAAGTTCTTTGGGATGGTGGCTGTTAACAGACACTTGTGAAAAGCAGGGGTACCTGTAACAAGTCTATTTTACCAAAAGAGGCTTGCAAGCTCCCATTAGAGTAGTTAAGAGATAACATATGGACAGAGATGCTGGGATTTTACTATTTGGCTGATGTTATAGTTTCTGCGTAACTATGGATTAGCCCCACTGTACATATAGCCCATCATCCTCTGCATGAATGGCCGATTATTTTTTTAAAAAAGATTCCCATCTGAAAGGGATTAAGAGTAACAATAAAAATAAAAAAAACACACATGTTGCCACAAAGTGGCAATTCCTTTTGTCACCTCTTTATTGGTGTATTTAGATGTTGTACTGATATTAATGAGGTGAATCTTTCGCCCATATTGTGTTAACATTTGTAAAAATGAGAAAGGTGGGAATACTGCTTCAAAATATGCCGCATTAGGCCGCATAACTTTCCTTTTCGGGTTTCATAATTTAATACACCCTGCAGCGTAATATGGCCCCTTCTTGCTGGATAATTAAAGTGGCACTGCAGTAGGGCAGAAACCATTTTATTGGATTTTGAGGTCTCAAGAAAAGCAATTTAATCTTTGCATATAATCAATTTATATCTTAGTGTTTTTTATTTTCTGCCTGCTGTGACTCTGTCCTTAACTTGGGACACTATTTAAAAAAATACACTGCCAATGCCACATGTTTTTGACTTTTTTGAGTTTAAAAGATATTTTCAAGTTTCACTGACTAAACCCAGATACAGCACTGACAAGAGTAGAGCAAGTTCCTGTTATACAAAGAACAGTATTGACAGCTATTCTGTGACCGTACTGGCAACATGTACTGCCACTGTTAGGCCTACTCCCAATCTCCAGAGGTGCTAGCTGAGACTTAGAAGGAATGTAAGGCAAAGGCAGCACCGTTTGGGGCGCAGGAGACTGTGCATTTATTCTCTCCCAACAAATTCTCCCTTTATGTCACATAGATAGAAATAGATTAAAGGGCTGCTGTAACTCCTCGGTCCTACGCCAATAGGATAATCTAGTGTGATAATGCACTTCCTGCCAAGACGTTCCTACAATTTGTGGCTTTATAATTTCAAATATTGCTACTAAGCCTTTCTTTTTTGATTCAAGGTTGGGACAGGAGTTTGTATATCCTGCCATCAAAATACAAATTATGATCTTCAAGGTACCGCTGAGCTGCATAAAAAAATCCAGTTATTTGAGCTTCAAATAATTGTGTTTTGGTGCATTTTAGAAGACAGAACACATAACCCGCTTAGAACACTAATGTTATTAAATATTAACTTGTTGCTGTGATGTTGTCCTTTTGTCAGAAGTACTAAAAAAACCAGTTCCACAGCTTTCACAATGGTGGCTTTAAAGGGTAGTATACTTAATTAAAAATTCTAGAATCTTGACAAGAGAAAATGGTGTTGGAAATTGTGCAGATATGAGAAATTGAGGCTAATTAGAGGAGAGTGTGAGAATAGGAAAGATGAGGTTACACAAAAAAGGGAACGATAGGAAAACAGAAAGGCAAGGAAAAACTTGGATGGAATAAGAGGAAAATAATGAGCAAAAGGGAAGAGAAGAAATATGACAGAAGGCTGATTACAGAGAAGTAGGAGAGTGATAGGTCATGCAGTAGAGAATGTGAAGAAGTTGTTGTTAGAGGTGGATGAAGGAGGATATGGCAGGAGAACGGTGAACAATTTGGGTGATAGACCTGAACTATGAAATGGACGACCGCTGAGTACAGGGTGAGGAGTAGGGAAGGGGGAAGGAGTAGGATGAGGCTAATAAAGGATTAAGATGATGAGAAACCAAGATAATTAGATTGAAGAATGAGCAAATGTTAAATTGTTCTGATGCATGGAAGGAGTGTTGAGAGGAGAGTGGTAGAAGGGAAAGGAGAGTGATATGTTGGGAGGGAGATAGAGACAGAGATGGTGATGGAGCAGGAGTGACTATATGGAGAAAGGAAAAAGAGGAGGAAACCTGGCAATGTAAATTTAGATAAATTGTTCAATCTTGACAGACAAATATTGGTTGAAAAACTAGCCACCAAATTACAATTCCATTCCTGATCCTCACAACGTGTGCTCTTGGCAGGCACAGTGGGCAGCCAAGGGAAGGAACAGGCTAACATTTGGACTCTGATTGCTCTTCCAATGGTTATGAATCTTGTTTAAAGTAAATGGGCTGCAGTAGGCACTATCAACAAATTCGAAAAGTAGCAAAGCCCTTTCCATTCTTTTTAAAATGTGAATTTCTCCTAAGTCTTTGTAAATCTCACTCACTCACTCACTCACTCACTCACTCACTCTCTTACTTTACTCCAGGCCTTGGTGCTCCTACTGTTTGAAATATTGAGAGCTGCCAATGGAGAACAGATACAGGAAAGTTGGGTTGCAAGCACGGCTGGACTGGGAACAACACCAGCCCTGGCCATCTTCTCGACCAGCCCAGGCAGCAGAGGGTGGACTGTAGGATGCTAGTGATAAGCACCGCTCCCACTTTTGTTACAGGGGACCGATTCTGCAGTGCTGCTTCACAATTGGCACCCACTGGTCCAAAACTGGCCCCCACCCTTCAGGCCCACCCAGAAAACGCCTGGTGCCTCCTACAGCTAGTCCAGCCCTTGCTAAAGGTTCCATTTGCGCACAAACCACACAAGCATGACCGCTTGTACGGAAGCAGTTCAAGCTTCCTTTACATATGCACAATATGACCCCATAGGCAGCAGCAGTGAATGTAAAGCTCGCAGACGAGGGGAGGGGAAGACAGTCAAGGTTGAGATGGAGAGAGAAGAGGTTGTGTTTTAAAGAGGGGATGTTGAAGCGGAGATGGGTGAAGGAGATGGGGGTTGGAGATGGAGAAAGAGGAGGGTGATTAAGAGAGAGTGGGGAGGTGAGGGATGAAGTGAGAGAAAGGTGTGGGAGAGAAAGAAAGGCGAAGAGTGAGAGAAGAATGAATTGGAGACTGAAGAATGGTGGAAGTCGACAGAAGCATAATGAGAGGATAGTGAGGTAAAAAGATAGGAGATTGGGCAGAAAGGGAGTAGAGTGAGGGTAGAAAGAGGTTAGGGTGAGGTGGACAGAGAGAAAGAGGCAGCCACTGTAGGGAGACGGGGGTTGAGATGACGAAAGAAGGGTGAGTTCGAGAAATTGGAGGGTGAGGTGAAGAGACGGTGAGCAGGAGGATGCAAAGATTGAGAAGGGCAGGGTGAGGTGGAGGCAGAGAAGGGTGAGGCAGACAGAGAGAAAGGAGGATGAGACCAAGAAAAAGGAGAGTGATACAGAGGGAGCTAAAGAAATAAAGAACTTAGGTACAAAACAAACACAAAGAAACAGAGCTAAAATAAAGCACAGCCCCGCAGTAGGCAGAGCATGCAGATCATCCCCCTAAAAGACCATCCAGCCTGCCCTGACCCAGGACTCAGACACCCGGGAGATGCAACACAAATCCATTCTTCATCATGGCCCACCCGTGCTTCTTCATGGCCCACCCAGATCCCGAATGGTGGAACCAAGCATGTTATGACTTTCCACGGGCAAGAAGAACCCCCCTGCCCCAGGGCACAAGTCCCAACAAAAAGAAGTGGGGGATGCTGACGTCATGACAGGAAGTGACGTCACGAAAGGTGGCTTGCACTCAGTTGCAGTTTATAGTTATCGAGCTCCCGGTCAATCAATCAATCAATGCATTTATAGAGCACGCTACTCACCCGGGAGGGTCTTAAGGCGCTGGGGGGGGGGGGGGGGGGGAGTTACTGCTCGAACATCCAGGTCTTGAGCTGCTACCTGAAGGAGATATGGTCCTGGGTTCGCCGAAGTTATAATATTGGGGGGACGCTGTCCACCCGTGTGGTACCCCGACTCTCTCTCTTCCCCCCCTCCCCCCCCCCCCCCCTTAGCTTTTACCAGCTGCTCCAGACTGGTGGTACAGGATTGCCTATTTGGGCTGGTTAATAACGTGCAAACCCAGTAATACCAACTCCAATTCCGCATATTTCACTCATCTATCGGAAACAGCTCATAATCCTTGTTAACACATGAGGAGATACCAGTTGGATTTGTTAATTTTGGCCCCTATCTCTCCTCGTAGAATTAACAGGAAACTCCGAGTGAGAAAGTTAACTGGGCGGATAAATAATGATCGGATATGTGGGAGACATGAAAGTCGCTTGTGTGCTTGTTCTAAGTGCATTATAATTTTATGGTTGGCTTGAGCCAGTGAGAATGCTGCCTTCATCCATCCGGTGGATGGTCTACATTTCCATTCTCCTGATTGGCTGACAATGATGAGAATTCAGAATACCCCCCCACGAGTTGGATATTACAGGCTGAACCGGTCAATCGGTCGAAGGGACCGGCTCTTTCCACTCCAAAAGAAAGACGAAGATGACAGTTTTAGGGTCTGTCTGAGCAGTGAGACGAGGTGACAGGAAGGGTAAGGTACACCTTGTCAGCAATTCTGTCAAACAGCTCTGCCTAACACTGCACAGCCCCGGTTAACATAAACACCAGGTCACAGGAGAGGAGCTGCTGTGAAGAAGAGTGCAAGCAGGCCCAGAGTTCCAAACACACCCAGGCACAGCCCGCTCCAAATGACGGTCTCAAGCAAACAGCCCTTGAACAGCTGAATGAAGGGGGACATCATATTAAGAGCCACAGGGATGATGTTTCTTCCACTGCTACCCTTGCTGGTGCTGCAGAGATCCCAAACATGACCCACGCCAGGTGTGAGCAGCCTATTCTGCACCATCACCCAAGATGATGTGCCATTGTATGTTTTGTGACTTTATATTCTCATGCATTTACGAAATTTATAGTATGTTTTCATTTAAATTAATGCTGTGATGAAAGTTTCTGCATTCTATTTCGCAGGCTGGGCTTTTATTTTTAGGTCTCGCCTGTTGTCGATGCGCATGCGCATCGAGCAAAGCGAGACTATTGCGAGTTATCCACACTTTATCTGCACTGCAAGGAATCGTGGCGATTCCTTGCAGTGCCCGTGAGTTTTAAGGTCAATGCGCATGCGCATTAAGCTTATGCGCATGCGCATTGACCTTAAAAGTCACGGGCGCGTGCACGTCCGTCTTTGTTTACCCCTCCGCCCCCTCCCGCCGTGTCGCATTTCTCCTCCCCCTCCCCTCTCTTCCTTCCGTCGTGTCGCACCTCTCCCCTCTCCGCCCCCTCCCCTGCCCGCCCCCTCCCGCCGTGTCGCATTTCTCCTCCCCCTCCCCTCTCTTCCTTCCGTCCTGCCGTGTCGCACCTCGCCTGCACGTTGTCGGCAAGGAACTTTGCCAGCGCTTGTTTCTCCGTGCAATTAATTAATGTTCTTACTTATAACTGCTGAGTTTTTCCTCTTTCACAAGAAGGCATGGCGAGCATTGTACCGAATCCCGCCCTTGGGTGAATTTAAACCCACTGTGCCAGGAATTGTCTCATAACTAAATCAACGCCCTTATTGAGATAATTAACACGGTGTGCTTGATTTTCCTTTTCAGTTTAAGCATTTGGAGCCGCTCCGTAAACACACCAGAATATTTTTTCCCATTTTATTCCTATTTACGCTACCACAGTTACCGCATTTTGCCTGTTAATGCCCTTAACAACGAGGATGTAAGAAGTAACTTGTGCAACACACAAGAATAACACAGAGGTGCCTTAGTACACTGCTCCTGCACGTTTTCGGCAAGGAACTTTGCCAGCGCTTGTTTCTCCGTGCAATTAGTTAATGTTCTTACTTATAACTGCTGAGTTTTTCCTCTTTCACAAGAAGGCATGGCGAGCATTGTACCGAATCCCGCCCTTGGGTGAATTTAAACCCACTGTGCCAGGAATTGTCTCATAACTAAATCAACGCCCTTATTGAGATAATTAACACGGTGTGCTTGAATTTCCTTTTCAGTTTAAGCATTTGGAGCCGCTCCGTAAACACACCAGAATATTTTTTCCCATTTTATTCCTATTTACGCTACCACAGTTACCGCATTTTGCCTGTTAATGCCCTTAACAACGAGGATGTAAGAAGTAACTTGTGCAACACACAAGAATAACACAGAGGTGCCTTAGTACACTGCTGAGAGAAAAAGGTGTGTGTGGCTTTTTTGTTTCCATTCAAATCATCTGTGTTGGAACTGCTTTTGCAATACAAATGAACTCCGTTTCCTGTACGGTGCCAAAACCCATAAATTTGCTGGATCATTTAGCGCTCAAGTGGGTGACAAATTATACAGATGCGCATTATATTTGCGCTGTGTGCTCAAAGTGTTATTTCACCTAAATTTAACAATCGAGGAAAAAGCAATGTTTTTACACCTTTTATTCCCTCATTACAAGGTTTGGGTCACTGTTCTCACCAGAGAGTAACCGTGGTAACAGGAGTGCCAAACACAGGTCAGCTTAATGTGCTTCCAGTCCCAAATGCACGCTGATGTAAGATAGACTGTAGAACCATTTCCACCATTTTTTTTCTACTAACGCTTATATTCAAATGCACCATTGGCTGATGTTCTCCAGGAGTTGCCACATAAGAATTATAAGAATCAGTGACCAATGAAACGTAATTGTACCCTCAACCCCTCACCCACCCTCAACCCCTCACCCACCCTCAACCCCTCACCCTCACTCACCCTCAACCCCTCACTCACCCTCACTCACCCTCAACCCCTCACTCACCCTCACTCACCCTCACTCACCCTCACTCACCCTCACTCACCCTCACTCACCCTCACTCACCCTCACCCTCAACCCCTCACTCACCCTCACTCACCCTCACCCTCACTCACCCTCAACCCCTCACCCTCACCCACCCTCAACCCCTCACCCACCCTCAACCTCACTCACCCTCAACCCCTCACTCACCCTCACTCACCCTCAACCCCTCACTCACCCTCAACCCCTCACTCACCCTCACCCTCAACCCCTCACTCACCCTCACTCACACTCACTCACACTCACTCACCCTCAACCCCTCACCCTCACCCACCCTCAACCCCTCACCCACCCTCAACCCCTCACCCTCACTCACCCTCAACCCCTCACTCACCCTCACTCACCCTCAACCCCTCACTCACCCTCACTCACCCTCAACCCCTCACTCACCCTCACTCACCCTCAACCCCTCACTCACCCTCACTCACCCTCACCCTCACCCTCACTCACCCTCACCCTCAACCCCTCACTCACCCTCACTCACCCTCACCCTCACTCACCCTCAACCCCTCACCCTCACCCACCCTCAACCCCTCACCCACCCTCAACCCCTCACCCTCACTCACCCTCAACCCCTCACTCACCCTCAACCCCTCACTCACCCTCACTCACCCTCAACCCCTCACTCACCCTCACTCACCCTCAACTCCTCACCCACCCTCAACCCCTCACCCTCACTCACCCTCAACCCCTCACTCACCCTCACTCACCCTCAACCCCTCACTCACCCTCAACCCCTCACTCACCCTCACTCACCCTCACCCTCAACCCCTCACTCACCCTCACTCACCCTCACCCTCACTCACCCTCAACCCCTCACCCACCCTCAACCCCTCACCCACCCTCAACCCCTCACCCTCACTCACCCTCAACCCCTCACCCTCACTCACCCTCAACCCCTCACTCACCCTCACTCACCCCCAACCCCTCACCCACCCTCAACCCCTCACCCTCACTCACCCTCAACCCCTCACTCACCCTCAACCCCTCACTCACCCTCACTCACCCTCACTCACCCTCACTCACCCTCACCCTCAACCCCTCACTCACCCTCACTCACCCTCACCCTCACTCACCCTCAACCCCTCACCCTCACCCACCCTCAACCCCTCACCCACCCTCAACCCCTCACTCACCCTCAACCCCTCACTCACCCTCAACCCCTCACTCACCCTCAACTCCTCACCCACCCTCAACCCCTCACCCTCACTCACCCTCAACCCCTCACTCACCCTCACTCACCCTCAACCCCTCACTCACCCTCACTCACCCTCAACCCCTCACTCACCCTCACCCTCACTCACCCTCACCCTCAACCCCTCACTCCCCCTCACTCACCCTCACCCTCACTCACCCTCAACCCCTCACCCACCCTCAACCCCTCACCCACCCTCAACCCCTCACCCTCACTCACCCTCAACCCCTCACCCTCACTCACCCTCAACCCCTCACTCACCCTCACTCACCCTCAACCCCTCACTCACCCTCAACCCCTCACTCACCCTCACTCACCCTCACCCTCAACCCCTCACTCACCCTCAACCCCTCACACTCACCCACCCTCACTCACCCTCACTCACCCTCACTCACCCTCACCCTCACTCACCCTCACTCACCCTCACTCACCCTCACCCTCACTCACCCTCAACCCCTCACCCTCACTCACCCTCAACCCCTCACCCACCCTCAACCCCTCACCCTCAACCCCTCACTCACCCTCACTCACCCTCACCCTCAACACCTCGGCCTCACCCTCACTCACCCTCAACCACTCACCCTCACTCACCCTCAACCTCACTCACCCTCACCCTCACTCACCCTCACTCTCACTCATCCTCACTCACCCTCACCCACCCTCAACCCCTCACCCTCACTCACCCTCACTCACCCTCAACCCCTCACCTCACTCACCCTCAACCCCTCACCCACCCTCAACCCCTCACCCTCACTCACCCTCAACCTCATGCTAAAGATTTACAAAAAAACCCATAAACAATTCTAAAAGCACTAACTCTAATGCTGCGAGACCTATTGCATTTCTAATGCTTGTTTTTTCTTCAGTCTTTTTCTTTTTAAAGCACTTTATTTTTGTTTTAAATAGCGAATATAAAAGTTTTTTTTAACTTTCATTGCGTTCTGTTCATTTTCCATTCTGGTCCGAAATTTATACTGGTTAAACACAATAAAATCTCAAGAACGCTAATGAAAACATGAGACTGGATGAACTCACTTCTGACACGAAACAGATTGTGATCTCTCGAGATATGTTGTACAGGGAAAAAAACGTGCTGAGATAACAATTCTCACCTCCTTTCTCCAAGTGATGAATCTCCCAATATAGGGGGATCCCATCCAATTCCTACATATTTTAACCCCCTCCCACATGGCTTTTGAGAGGCACCACACGCACACGTGCAAGTTAACTCCAAATGCGCAACCAGTGCAGCTGGCACTGCTGCTCTGGGCACCATTGTGATCTGCATTACTGAGAGAACCCCGCCCAGCTGCTTCTGAGCTTTACCTATTCTTGTGAGAGTGAAGGAAGCTTGCTGTGCTGCTTCTGAGCTTCCTTTACCGCTACTTGTGAGAGTGAAGGAAGCTTGCAGTGCTGTTGAGCTGTAAGTCTTCTGTGTGTCAAGGAAGCTTGCTGTGCTGCTTCTGAGCTGTCCCTCTTCTGTATGTCAAGGAAGCTTGTACTTTGCTTGGAATGGAATGGAAGATACATTTGTATAGCTCAGCTTCTGCGCTTGCACCTCTTTGACATGTAAACACAGCATAAGGACAGCGGTCATTCTGCTTTGGAATTTCCCTGGTGCTTCAGAGGGAAGCTTGCCTACTGCTTCTGATATGTAACTCTAGTGCCTAGGAAGGAAGCTTGCCATGCTGCTCCTGAGCTGTGACTCTTCTCCTTGTGAAGGAATATTGCCTTTTTGTTACTAAGATTGCTACTCCTCCTTTGGAAGAAAGCTCTCCTTGCTTCTTCTCAGATGTACCACTTCTACTTGTGAAAGAAGCTTCCCCTACGTCTTCTGAGATGTATCTCTCCTGTGTGTGACAGAAGCTTGCACTGCTTCATCTGAGATTGACCTCTTTTGCACTTGGAAGCCGTGTGCCCTGTTGGTTCTGGGCTAGTCTGCTCTGCCTGGTCAGACTCTCTACATTCATCTTTTCCAGTAAGCTATGGAGTCCTGGCACAGGACATCCAGCCTTTTTGCCCTGCCTGCCTTTGCTTCTCCTCGGTCGGCGATCTCGGACCATGGTCTTTGCTTTATAAAACTCACATAGAAAATCAAATCTTTTTTTCAGTCAAATGGCCGAAATCAGTAAGTGAATTTTTGTGCCTTCTCAGTTTCAGAACGAGTGAACTTGAGGCCGGTGCTTCCTTAAGGCAAACCTCAGCGCCACACATAGTCAAATTACCTAAGAAATGTATTTATTTATTTATTTATTTATTTATTTTATTTAATTTAAAGTTTTATATAGCGCTAGCTAGACCCGGAGGTATCAGAGCGCTTTACATGATGTTTCACAAAATTACAAGATTACATCAGTTTCGATTTACATATGTTGCTAGACAAACGATTACAGGAGCATAGAGAACGAGATAAGTGAAGTGTAGAGGGGAAGGGGGTAAGGGTAAAGGGGTGGGGGGAGAAACGGCAGAAAGACGAATGAAGGCCTGCCCAAAGTCCGGCTGGGTAGGTGACGGTCGAGGGGGAAGTCCCAAAACCCATCTCCTCTATAGCTGTCAGGTAGCTCCACCGGGCTTTGGCCAAAAAACTAGGTCTCAATGGGAAACATTTAAAGAACATGGAGGGCAGAATAATTGAGCGTAGAGGGGAGGGTGAGAAAGGGAGGATGGGGGAAGAGACAACCAGGAGAGATGAAAAGAAGTCTGTCTAAAGGCCAACTGGGTAGGTGACGACCAAGGAGGGAGTCCATGGCCCATCTCCCCTATAGCTAAACTAGGTAGCTCCATCAGACAAAATAGCTCAGTCTCAAAACATTGAGAGAGGAGAGAAGGAGAGACATAAATAGAAGGAGAGACGAAAAGAAGTCTGTCTAAAGCCCGACTGGGTAGGTGACGACCAAGGAGGGAGTCCATGGCCCATCTCCCCTATAGCTAGACAAGGTAGCTCCTTGTTTTAATGCATCGGGAGCACCACAGAAGGCAATCTGTTCTCCCTTGCACGATAAAGTCAGATCATTATCCACAACATAACATGATGTACCATAAGATAATTGTAAGACCTGACCGCGTTAGGGTGGTTTTCCCCCAACTTTGTGCCTGCCTCCCTACATTATTCTGAGCTGGTTTTTGCTGGTTTTAGGACCGAGTGCATTTTACCACTGCTACCCAGTGCTAAAGTGCCTGTATTCCCCCCGCCAAACATGGTAGTGTGACCCTGCAGCTCTCATTGTGCCACCCAATTAATTAGCCCTCTAACCATTACTCAGGCCTGCCATTGCAGGGCCTGTATGTGCACTTTTACACAGCTACTTCGACCTGGCAATATAAACTGCTTGCCAGGCCTAAACCTACCCTTTTTATACACATAAGTCACCCCTAACGTAGGCCCTCTCTAACCCACAGGGCAGGGTGCAATGTATTTTGAAAGACTGGGCATGCATTTTTAAGTTTTACATGTCTTAGTGGTGAAAATAACATTGGGATTATCTTATTAAATCTTTTAATTGTAACTCCCAATTGTGAAGAGATGTACTTTTCAAGTTTGGAGTCAATGGACTCCTAATTTAAAATCACATTGTATGGCGCAGTTGGATTTTAAATTACAGTTTAGCAAATGTCACCTTTGAAAAAGTTGGCATTTACTTAGTTTAGCCACTTGGTGCTTTCTGCCTGTCTCGCTGTTCAGTCTGGGTTGGGTGACATCTGGACTTTGTGTATACCTTCTAATAACACCAGAAACAAAGAGCTGAGTTGTGTCTTGTTGGGCCTTCCTGAGAGATCGGATGGAGATGGTAGGGAGGAGCTGGGCACAGGCTCACACTTACACATGAATAGGCTGAATATGTGACGTTACAACGCATGCCAATACATCGCAAGCCGTTGCAACACAAATTTTGACTCCCGGTATCTGTTGGGGGGGGGGGGGGGCGGGGGGGGCGCTGGAAGTTGGAATAGATTAATTTTCTATTCCAACTCCAGTGTGTGCGACATTAGGGAAGGTTTCAAATTAAATCAAACACCTTCTACCCAGTGCTGCACACCTTTCACGTTGCAACAACATGTCATCTAAAGGCATGCCTTGTAACAGTTCCGTTGTAAAAGCTGTTTCCTGAATAGGCTATGTCCTGTTCACACATAAATGGCTGCATACCCCCCTGTAGTGAGTTTGGAGCCAGGGGCAGAAGGGAGGATTTCTGTGCACTTCAAAGCTTTCTTTGAAGACTCCCCCACTGTAAAGGCACAACTGGATAGAAGTACTGGAACTATGACACCATAACTTCAGTACACTGCTGGACCTGTGACCACTCTGCCAGGAAGAGGAGGAACTGCTGTGCTGCTCAAGGACTGCAACTCTGCTAGACTGCTGTTTACTGAATACATTCCTTGCTGTATTGCCCTCCTGCCTGCTGCTCTCTTTACCTTGGTGAGAAGGAGTGGACCTGCAGCACTTAAACCCAGAGTGACTCCAACGGCTTGCTGGCTTCCCTCCTGATTCTAAGTTTTGCCATCATTAAAGACTTACAAATATCCTGCTTCAACACTTGGACTCTACTGCTTGTGAGTCTGTCTGGCCAAGTGGTGCCACAGTGGAACTCACTCGTCCTCTGATGTGATAGCAGAATCGACACATCACTGCTGTTGCGGGAACAGGATCAGCACAATGCTTTTGGAACCGCTGTGACGTCTCCGAAATTGCAGCTTTGGAACCAAAACATCACCGCCACAGTGTGCAGAGGATGACGCATCACCTCTAAAGTGTGGAGAAACCTGGCTCATCACATTCGTAACAGCCGCACCTCCAAAACCCGCGCACTGCTCACTGAACCATTGTATCACTGCTGTTGTGTGGAAAAATCAGGCGCATCACTCCAACTGTGTGGGAATCACTGACTCATCACTCAGCTGCACCCCACAACTTTGTTGATGCAAACTATGGATCAAGGTACGTATATTCTGCAGACCTAAGTGGGTCTCTGTATCCAGACCATGCTCCATCACAGCCTGCCTGCACTTTTGACTTTGTCCCGGTCCGGCATGGACAGATATTCCAATAGGCACTTATTGCTTCTAAATGCTACTTTTACATTTAGTCTTTAGAAATTCATATCTCTAATTCTACTTATAGAATATTATAATTGTGGTCTTTTTTTATTTCTAAAAAATGATTCTCTATGTTTCTAACCTGCTATGGAGTCTTATTGTGCTGTTTTTACTGTGTTACTGTTTGAAGTGTTGCCCAAATACTTTACACATTGCCTCTTTAGTTAATCCTGACTTCTCTTTGCCAAGCAACCAGAGGGTGAGCACAGGATAATTTAGAGTGTTTTTCAACATGCCCTGACTAGGAATGTGGTTCCTGCTTGGACATGGTGCATACCTCTGCCATTCAGAAGCCCAATTGCTAACAATCACATATCCTATAACATCCTATATCCTATGATATAGCATATAATCTAATCCATAACCTAAGAATGGAGTAGTATGTGACCACCAGAGTGCCTGAGACAAAACCTACTCCCAAGTCTACTGCCAAAACATTAGGAGCCCTAATTTCCAAAAGGTTACAATAAATTGCCCGATTAATGAAATCGACACTGACTCCCTTCAAATCATGCTTTTAAGGAGTGCCCCCGCGCCTTTTTCCGGAGACGTGTGGAGGTGTTGTATTAACATTGCTGCTAATATATGTCGCAGACTACTCTATGAACCTCTGCTTGGATCTGCAGGGCTATCAGCCGGATTCTCTCTCAAATTCAGGATGGCTCTAGGGGCAGAGAGCACATCACCTCTGTACCAGTGGAATCCATGCTAAGTTTAAGTCTGTGACCCATGACTATGAATTCTACTGCAACACCACACTACTTCTATGTCGCACTATATAAAACTACAAAATAACCAACTACAAAACTAAATAGATTGTTTACCGAGACCACTTTTGTGATCCTGGTGACTGCGTTCTTCTGTAAAAGATTGACTTTTGTTTCTTTCCCATGATAAAGAAGTTCAGGTTAGGTGGCACAGCCTTCTCCTATTTGGATGACAAATTTTAGAATTTGCTTCTAAAGGGGTACATAAAATACTCAAGCTTTTGTTCATTACGAGATATTTTAAAGCATGTCTCTTCTTCCCTCTTTAGATTCCAATACAGATCTTTAGCAGCTGCAGTTTTGTTTAAGCCCCAAGGAGCCACATATGGTGATCTTGAACTCTTTAAGACACATTAATATAACCTAGTATAACATACAGTGGATAAACTAAATAAACATCCCTGATTCTAACTAAAAAAATAATAATCATATCAGCAGCATAGACAACATCCCACAAACTGTCCTTTGTTGAAATCGTCTTTATAGCAATGTTTTTATCCATTTTGTTTGTAGAACACAACCATTTTGTCCCATGTATTTAATCAATTTTATAGGTGTGTGTATATACATTCTGAGGTTTTTCACTAACTATATATTTTTTATATATTCACTGAAACACCCATGGCATGACATGTTAATTGATATTATTGACACAGAAAAAAATATCCTGATAGGGCTGTGATGTACTGTGTTAATTTGTAAACCCATTTTAAGGACTGAATTTGATACCGGCCAAGATCACACTCCTACTGTGTGAAGTAAAAATGATCTTGACTATATTATTCTGACTTGCCCATACATTTTAGAAACTTGCTCGTTGGCATCCAAATTAATGCTATTTTATGTACTGTATTTGGTGACCATATTGTGCGTATGAGGTGTGTATTTTTATCTAAAGGTTTTTAGATGTTTCTGTACTATTTCATGATATCCTGTTGTAAGTTATTGCACAACACTTTGTTTTCTTTTTTAATATGACCAAATAAAGTTATTTGAATTGAACTGAACAGAGTGTAAGGGGAGGGTGTGGTGAGTGAAAAGCAGTGACAAGGGGTTCGTTAAAAATGGCAGCAGGCGGGAGTGGTGGATTAACACAAATAACGCATGTGTGCTATTTTTAATAGTTGGCTTAAACACTGCCTCGTGGCAAAATGAATGAATTCTATGATAGCAAACAATAATAAGGTGTACACTGTAATCCCATGCAGTGCATGTGTGAAATGTGTCAAACGTTTCTTTAATCGTCAAAGTCTCCACTGATGAGATGAATGCATGAAAGGAAACCTGAACCCAACAGGAACTAGCATGCTACAACCAACAGAAAGCAAAGGAAAACAGAGTGGCAATCAGATGAACAAATGGAAAGTAAGGGCGGGCAGTAAGCCCCGTTTAAGAGTTTTTTTTATTACAAGAGATTTCACAAGCACAGCGCAAGTGTTGTGCAGGTGAAACATAAACAAAAAACATAGTTGCTGGTTTTCTTGCAGTAGCTATGGGTAAGACTTATAAAACGCAAAGGTGGCCTGTTCATAGTTTCTCCCACGGTTTAGCCCCTTGCCTGATGTACAACTGCTTGGCGTGCTGAACTCTATAGTAGCTTCATTGTCTTTTTCAGACACTGCTCTGGTGCTCTGGGAAATTCTAAATATCTTTGTACAGCTGTCTTCTTGTAGAACTCTGTATGGCCATTCCTCTGTGCACTTCATTCAGAAAAGCCTCACACTAGCTCCACGTCTTGTCGGCCACCTTAATGTAATTCCTCTGGATTTTATAACAAAGCAATTTGGATTTTGGGATGGGCTCTTTAACTGCTTTCATTTAGAGGCCTAGGACTACAGATCCCATTAAGCAAAGTGTGATTGGCCGAACGTGGTTCTCAGGGCAAGGAGTCAGCTGATGGATGTGACTAAATGCTCTGTACTCTTGCACTTGAGACGCAACCTGATGCTCGCTGTGTGTATAAATTAAATCTTAACTAAATTCCTCTTTATGTTGGCCAAGTTGCTCTCAAGATGTTTGAACAACCACTTTAAGTGACGTGTCATAATTATATGAGTAGTGATTAACTGTTTTTTTTAAAGGCCCAATAATGAACAGACTTTAAACATCAAAGATCTTTAGATACCAGGTATTACACATCTCGAGGGTCACGTATGAACCTTACAAGGATGAGAGCCTGAGTTGCCCTCTCCAGGAGTTAATCTCTGGTTTGCATGGTGCTTACAGTTTACTGCAACATATGCATTTACCCAGTGAGCTATTTTTTTGCAGCGCCTTTAGGTTCATCCTAGATTGCAAATAGGTGTTACCTTTATCTTCTGTACATATTCTCAAAATACTTCCTTTCTACACATGTCTGACTGTATACCAGAGGGGGTAACTATATTGTATTTCCTGAGCGCAGTCCTTCTGCTCTTTCCACTCTTTACAGTCTGATTCCACAGCAGCCTGAGCCAGATTAAGTGGCCTCTATTTTCTCTGACCTGGAAGTGGTAACAAGATCTATTTCTGCTTTTTTCCCCAGGGAATGACCTACCTCTGTATAGCTGCTTCGGACTCATCCAGTCAAAACCTGTAAGTACTTGCTGCCTGCTATCTTTCTCTGTTTCCCTATTGTCTTAAAATTGGTAGCAGTCAACCAGATATGTAGATATTTTTGCAGAAAAACGAAAATTTTGTTGAAAATGCTCCAGTGTTCCTGAGTTGAATTACTTCATGCTCCGCATCATACCGGTGGGAAAGATCCAGTGTAGGCAGAAACGTTGGCAAAGGTATTGAAATATTGCAGCCAGACGTTTTTTCGTTTTTATAAATGGAAAAAAGACAAACCAATCACATATTTACTTGAGTAAACTTTCCCAACGTTTTAAAAAAACATTGTCAAACATATTTTAGGACTCCTAAGTAAACGAGAGTTTTATTGCAAAAATTAGGAAAAGTTTGCTGTGTGCGATTGAAAAAGCTATAGAAGGTTTTGAAGTCCAGATGGATGGAATGGTGAATTTAAATATTATGTATAGTTCTTGGAACTCATTGTCGCTTCCCGATGAAATAACCTAACAAATTTCCATCAGCAAGCAAATGTTCTAATAGAAAATCGACAGGTCAGAATTTTGCATAGTTTTGTTTCTCCCAATTTTGTGGCAGTAAAAAAATGCAACATTCCCAGCATTTGTCCTCAACTTTAAGTTCGGGGGAACAAAGTTTCTTAGTTTGCACATTTCTAGCCAGGCCATTCTTTCATGCATTAGTGCACAATTCACAAGGTGAGAGTGAGGGGCTCATTACGAATCCTGTGCAAAACGGGCGGTAACAGCCACCTGTAGAATACAGATTCTGTTGGTTATGGTATTTACAGAGTTTGCTATTACCACACCATTCTATATTATGCGGATGTATGAAGTTACTACGCGGTCTTTACACCGCACTACCATTGCAACGCTGGTTTTACAACGCAAGTAGTTACCACGACTTGCGCTGTAGGGTGCTGGACTTAGGAATCGTATAATTGACAATTCCAACTCCAGCCTACGTACAGTAGGGAAGGTGTTGGAATAGTAAATCTACTATTCCTTAGCCTAGAGCGTCCTCCAGAGCAAGTCGTGGTACAAGTAGCGTTGTAATGGTAGTGCGGTGTAAAGACCGCGTCGTAAAGTATGTTATCCATATTATGCACCTTGGAATGTGGGCTAACTGAGTAATACCACATCTTTGCACTCCCCCATGGTATGCTCGAAATGTGAAATGGTCACCCACACAATTTGCGCCTGGTTTTGTAAATCTTGGTGACAAAAACACATCTGGGGTGGGGCATTAGCGCCGAAGTTCTGATCCTGATTTGGTTCCAGCTCCGGTTTGCGCCAGCATGGAGATTTCCAATGCAATTCTAAGAAAGCTCAGAATCTTCTTTTGACAGATGTATTCGTCCCCCCCAAGACCTGCTGTAGATATTCTGGGTTACAAACTCAAAAAGTTAATGGGGGTAAAATCTTCAATATTCCCAAAGTGTGTAATTGTCCAAGAAAAGCCAGGGAAGATTTGGCGCTGTGGATTGAATTCACAGGGAAATATTTTGCTATTGGTTGTTCATTATATGATGCATTCAGTAGTCAGAAAGTCGCAGCTGAGAGTTATTTGTCTTATTTTGGAAGTTTTGAGTTGCAGCGCTTGTTCCTTTCTAATTTCTTCGAGAATAGACAAAGGCTTATAAATCATATCGAGAGCCCCTAGGTACTGCACAATATTGGGTAAGAAGCCGTCAATGGCTGACATTAATGTTCAGAATGAGACTTTACATTTTTTTGTGAAAGTGTGAATATGCTGATGGGAATTGTTAGTTTCTTTCACCAGGAAGAACTTCTTGTAATAGTAATACATTTTGAAGTTTGGTATTAAATGGCATACTGCAGGAGATACATCTTTGGTGCATTTTATATAATGGTAAGAAAGAAGAAAACACACACTGATGAAGCCCACATTTCTACCTCAAAGATAAGAAGTAGTGTATCAATGCAGTATAAAGGGGAAACATCCTTTACAATGCAACTTTTACCACGCAGTGCCTTTACGACGCAACTTTTACAACGCAAACCATTACAACGCATTGCGCTGGGGGGCGCACTAGGATAGGGAATAGGTTTAATTTACTATCCAACACCTTCCCTACTATCCACGGGGACTGGAGTTTGAATAGTAAATTAAACTATTCACTATCCAGCGCCCCAAAGCACTATGCGTTGTAAAGGCATGCGTTGTAAAAACAGCGTTGTAAAGGCATGCCTGGTAAAAGCATGCGTTGTAATGTCATACATCCGTATAAAGAGACCACATGAATATATAGGACCCTTTAAATACAATTTCCACACATATGGGATTATTACCAAATGTAAATTACACTTGTGAGTAATTTACATGTGCAAATGTATTCTTAAACTTCTGAGTAACCTTACTAGTTTTGGCTTTTTACCATTTACAAGTATAAAGTTTCTCAAAAGTGTAGATTTACACATCTCCATCCTCTGAAACAGGGGGTGGGGACCCAGGATGGTGATACAATCTGTGACATCTTGTTAAATTTACTCCACCAAGAATCAGTTTGGAAGCAGGTGATAGAAAACACAATGTGAAGTTATAGTATCAAAGCTTAAACCATGGAATTTTGATTTGCAATATTTATAAGGTTTGCTGCAGCACACTTCGTGAATATTATTTCAAACTTTGCATCCATTCCAAAATCTAGCATTGGAATCCAGCGATTGTATTAGTGGGGAAAACAGCAAAAGTCTGCTCTCAGAGGGAGAATAATTTGGGGAAGAAAAGGTGTAATGAAAAAATTTCCCACCAAGATTTCAATTAGCACATTTACATTTCTTTCACCTATGGCTAATAAGAATGCCCTCACCCCTTAATCTAGTTGTTGAATGGGAATTTTTAGGAAAAGCTCACGAGAAAGGCATCGAATCTAGTGGTAATGCAAGCTTTGAAAGCTGCGTAGTGTGAGCACCCCCCTCCACCTTTTCCTACAGCAGAGCAGTGCTCTGTCTCTTTGGACTGCTGTTGACCCCCACTAAAGGACTACTGGAAGCCAGAGAGCCCATTCTAAGCAATTTGCTATGATCTGAACCTTAAAACGATACAAAAAAATACACAAAAATGTATACATCAAACAAATGCACACATTATGAAATTCTATTTAATTCACTAACCAATACTTACAAAAAAAGTATTTCTTTTTATTTAATGGGAAGTTTATAGCTTTTGTAGTTTTCTTTCTAAAAGAAGCAGACTGTAGCGTATGACTTTGTTGTTTTTGGTCTTAAAGGATACTGTCTTTTTGTCAATGCATGCCAGTGTTTCAACTGAGGCCACCAGTCATCCATGCAAGATTCCGTTTGCTTTAATTGCGCTTCTCTCATGAATCACGATAAGGAAAACTTTATCCCCCAACTTCAAATTCCTGACATTTTCAGTATATGTATGTGTATATATATATATATATATATATATAAAGTCGGTTCCTAGCAACAGCAGTTATGCTTTGTGTTTATAACTGTGTATATATATGAAATATTCACGCATGTACAGTTATTTAGATTTATTATCTGTGATTGACCACATTCTATGAAAGATTATCACTGTGTACATATTGCGCTTATTTTATGCACTTTTTCTAATTTTGAGCACTTTAGCACTTTTTAGGTGACATCTTAATTTCATGTGGTTTCTTATATTCAAAGACATAGGAAGACAGAATGGTCTATGTTATTTTCACTCTAAAGTGCACATGGTTGGATAGTAAACAACATGTGAATTCACTCGAGAGATGAATTGATTAGCAGTATTAGAACTTTTGTAGGCACTTGCACTGTATTGCATTTTTATACAAAATGTGGGCAGCATTCGCTCAATGTCATTATTAGTATGCGACCCTGGGAAAATTAGTTTTTGTTATTTATTGATTAATCCCAGTACACTGTTCTAATCACTGTATATATCGTGAAATTTGCACAAGTATTTCCTTTATGTCTATTACCCACATGTTTGATGTTATCTGTAATGAACACAGTATTTAAACACCCCCATTGGTAATTTGAGGCCATGTGATCAAGGCTGTTGTGACACAGCCGAAACGCGTCATGCTGATGGTGAGGGGAGAATAAAGACACGTTAATGCACAACTTTTGGTGTTTGAGAGATCTGTACCTGGAGGAGGAGAACAGCGTTGTGAGCCAAACTCACAGGACTTGTGTATATATATATATATATATATATATGTGTGTATATATATATATATATATATATGTATATATATATATATATATGTGTATATAT
The DNA here is from genome assembly GCF_964263255.1 of Lissotriton vulgaris. Classification (NCBI taxonomy): domain Eukaryota; kingdom Metazoa; phylum Chordata; class Amphibia; order Caudata; family Salamandridae; genus Lissotriton; species Lissotriton vulgaris. The sequence continues at coordinate 675,912,116 of NC_141700.1, read as the reverse complement.
ATATATATATATATTCATTCCGATGTCCTGTGCACGAAGGACGCCACTCCACCAGACTTGGTTCACCGAACTTTTTATTTACAGCGGACAGCTTACAACAGAGTTCATTTGTGACTCCCTGACGCGTTTCGAGACCATGTCTCTTCTTCAAAGGGAAAAGCACGCTGGTGCGCGGCTGCGCCTTACACACATATAATCCCATTTGCATACTGCTCCCACCTGGGTATTGTGACAGCATGCTGGGAGTTGTAGTGCATTGTCAACCCTCCCGTGGGTAATTACAAAGTTCAATTATCCTGCCGGGCACCAACCTCCAATGTCGCTTTTTCAGTCTGTTAAAGCCCTCCAGTGGGCCTCCGTTTTCAAAGTTGTCCGTAAATTGATTTACAACTCTGGTGCCGCGCATTATGCCCGCTTGGTTCAGGCATGCAGCCCCGCCATTCCTTCACGCGGGCGGTGCATCCTTCCACGGCCGGACTGCCGTGTCCAAAATTCATTCCGATGTCCTGTGCACGAAGGACGCCACTCCACCAGACTTGGTTCACCGAACATTTTATTTACAGCGGACAGCTTACAACAGAGTTCATTTGTGACTCCCTGACGCGTTTCGAGACCATGTCTCTTCTTCAAAGGGAAAAGCACGCTGGTGCGCGGCTGCGCCTTACACACATATAATCCCATTTGCATACTGCTCCCACCTGGGTATTGTGACAGCATGCTGGGAGTTGTAGTGCATTGTCAACCCTCCCGTGGGTAATTACAAAGTTCAATTATCCTGCCGGGCACCAACCTCCAATGTCGCTTTTTCAGTCTGTTAAAGCCCTCCAGTGGGCCTCCGTTTTCAAAGTTGTCCGTAAATTGATTTACAACTCTGGTGCCGCGCATTATGCCCGCTTGGTTCAGGCATGCAGCCCCGCCATTCCTTCACGCGGGCGGTGCATCCTTCCACGGCCGGACTGCCGTGTCCAAAATTCATTCCGATGTCCTGTGCACGAAGGACGCCACTCCACCAGACTTGGTTCACCGAACTTTTTATTTACAGCGGACAGCTTACAACAGAGTTCATTTGTGACTCCCTGACGCGTTTCGAGACCATGTCTCTTCTTCAAAGGGAAAAGCACGCTGGTGCGCGGCTGCGCCTTACACACATATAATCCCAACCAAGCGGGCATAATGCGCGGCACCAGAGTTGTAAATCAATTTACGGACAACTTTGAAAACGGAGGCCCACTGGAGGGCTTTAACAGACTGAAAAAGCGACATTGGAGGTTGGTGCCCGGCAGGATAATTGAACTTTGTAATTACCCACGGGAGGGTTGACCATGCACTACAACTCCCAGCATGCTGTCACAATACCCAGGTGGGAGCAGTATGCAAATGGGATTATATGTGTGTAAGGCGCAGCCGCGCACCAGCGTGCTTTTCCCTTTGAAGAAGAGACATGGTCTCGAAACGCATCAGGGAGTCACAAATGAACTCTGTTGTAAGCTGTCCGCTGTAAATAAAAAGTTCGGTGAACCAAGTCTGGTGGAGTGGCGTCCTTCGTGCACAGGACATCGGAATGAATATATATATATATATCTATACTACTATTATAAAGAGAGAACAGAAACCTTTTGGCAAGGTAAACTCGGGAACCACAGCGCCAATCCACACACCCAGTACATTGTTGTAATCCTCAGGGTGGGTAGATGGACATAGGCTGCATAAAATTAAAAAAAATGTAAATTAAACTTTAAAAACAAAGTAGTCCCCTAAAAGTAGCGCCGGCTGCGACGTAGCGCTGGCCGTGACCTAGCGATGTTTGCAACGTGCGTGATGACGACAGGCGGGGTGGAGCGGTGACGAGCAGCGAGGAGTGGCGGTGAAGTCCGGAGCGCGGGGAAGAGCGGCGGCTCAGTTAAGGCAAAGGGGAGGCGGGAGGCGGGAGGGAGGCAGGAGGGAGGCGGTCTGGGCAATGTCGGGGCTGTGTTTGAATGCTGAACCAATATAAAAGCGATGTGTGCCAATGAAAATGCGAAATCACGGCAAGCCACACAAAGTGCCATGTTAACGACAATGATCCTAGAAATGATGGACAAGAGACACAAAGCTCACACACCGTGAAAAGTGTAAGCAGAAGGATGCACGTAATCTGGGCGGGCGCATATCTGATGGACGCTTAGTAAACAGTCTGCTATAATGTGCAAGTTAGATTTAGATAGATGCACTTTTATAGAAGCCCTTAGAGGAATACATGGTTGTCTTCAGGCAGATATTAATGTTGACTCAATAATTTCCCTATTATTCAAACTATTTTGACCCTATCTATCTATGAATGCTGCCTCCAGCCCCCTTCTGCTCCAGGCAACGCTGGGGCGGGCTGCTAGTATATAATATATTCCCAAGGAACACTGTACTCAGCATCTCCCCTTCCCACGGTGTCAGTGCCAGCTAACGGCGACAGCAGGCGTTACATTTCTTTAAAAGGTTTCCAAAATGACATTCCCCAAAATGAGGAAGGTAAGGAAGCGGCACACCAGGAGAATGCACAATACCTTTATTGTGCACAAATACAATGCTTTTCGGCGCATAGCCTTCTCGATTTCACTCAAAATATATATATATCACCAAAAAATAGTTACCCTGAAGAGCAGCCCAGTAAGCTAGTAACTCCACATAACAGATGAAAGGCTGCAAGCAAACAGGCTGAATTCATGCCATACGCGTTTCAGGATAATGAAACCCTTCTTCAGTGGCATAGGTGCTGCTGTAACCAAACGGTAAATGTTCGCACCATTTTTCAGTTCATGGATCTTGCCCCAGTGGGCGTGGCCAACCAAATGGCCTCCTGGAACCTGTAGTGCGATGTTTCTCCTCCAGTGAGTCCGTTCAATTCAGCTCTGTGATAAACTTTTAAAACCTTCAGTGAGGTGAAGCTTGATTCACAGTACCTGAAAACTGCATCGTTCATGCCTCACATCACCCGGAACGTACTCCCGTTTTAATAGGAGCCATTGGTAAATAACTCCACGGGCCCTCGCTGAGTTGGCGGCTCTTTTGCAGCCGGGTTAAGCCGCATATCAATTCCACCAAAAAAGAGTTACCCTAAAGAGCAGCCCAGTAAGCTAGTAACTCCACAAAACAGATGAAAGGCTTCAAGCAAACAGGGTGAATGAAAGCCATCCTTTATTCTTGCCATGCCATACGCGTTTCAGGATAATGAATCCCTTCTTCAGTGGCATAGGTGCTGCTGTAACCAAACGGTAAATGTTTGCACCATTTTTCAGTTTACGGATCCTGCCCCAGTGGGCGTGGCCAACCAAATGGCCTCCTGGAACCTGTAGTGCGATGTTTCTCCTTCAGTGAGTTCGCTCAATTCAGCTCTGTGAGGAAGGTAAGGAAGCGGCACAGCAGGAGACTGCACAATACCTTTATTGTGCACAAATACAATGCTTTTCTGCTTATAGCCTTTTTGATTCACTTGAAATATATATATATATATATATATATATATATATATGTGTATATATATATATATATATATATGTGTGTGTGTATATATATATATATATATATGTGTATATATATATATATATATATATATATATGTGTGTATATATATATATGTGTATATATATATATGTGTATATATATATATGTGTATATATATATATGCGTATATATGTATATGCATATATATGTATACGTATACACACACCTACATCCATATGAACACGCGTAGGACCAATCCATCAAAGGTGCTCAACCACACTTTATTTTGTGTCAGACAATGGGCGGTGTACCTGTTAATTACATCCACGTACTTATCTGGATGTTATAGGAAACAGCCACCACTCCAGAGTTTCAACATGCACCATTTATTTGCGATAACTCGTTTCAGCGCGCTCTATATACCTCAGATCTAGAGAAAGCAGGGGGACGCCTAAATGCGCTTTTACAAACACATACATTTGTGTGTGTGTATATGTGTATATATATGTCCAGAAGTGCTCCAACCAAAATAAGAAGCGGAAGCCCAGAGGAGAACAGGAAAGGAAGCCTTTATTCACCCGGTAAAATTTCCTGATGGCGGCGAATGCATTTCGGCGTGTGCCTTCGTCAGCGCCCAACACCAGCATTACTTATCAGTGTAGTTCCTCCCTGCTCCCATTTGTATGGTGAACACGAGTTCGCCCCTCCCCCATGATAATACAACTACACAGGTGCAGTCCGTTCTCCATTCTCCGGCCCACAACTCCCAGGGTGCCTTGTCATACAGGCAACCCAGGACGGTGAGTTAGATTCTGTGGGGGGTTATGTTGTAAATGCCGAAGGAACTCGTAAAGCAGGGTGAAATGTCATTTCCAATTGTCCCAAGTTCAATCAGGCTCCCCTCGGGTCTTAGATTTTCAGTGTTCTTTAATGAGACTTCTTAACTCAACTTGAGTTAAGAAGTCTCATTAAAGAACGCTAAAAATCTAAGGCCTGAGTGCCGCGTCCTTGGTTTTCAAAAATGTATGTGATTGGGCCATTGTCCGGCCCCTACGCAGAGTACCCGTTGGGGAGCGCACGGATTCAGAGGATCAAATTGTTTGGGGAAAAAATATACCTGTGTGTACTTTATTATTCTGATGTACTTTATTAATTTGATATTATTTAATTTCCTAAGCTGACTGCCTGAATAGGTCTTGTGGCCTCCAGGTTAAAACCCGCTGCAGTAGAGTATGTTTTTGGGCTCCACCCTTCACTGGTGCCATTGTGCATGGATAGACCTGTTCTTAAAATGCACTGTACATTTACTATCACCACACATCCTTCCAAACCCCCTTGGGCATACGCCAACAACTACCCTGCAGATTCTTTATTTACCGTGTGCAAACTCACCTATTTGGAAATTACCGGAATGCTAGGGGCAGAGTACACCATGGTAATAATGGAGAATGCACAGGACCCTTTCCAATAAAAAAAAAAGGTCAGGCAAGGGTGTGTCCTGGCCCCCTTTCTTTTTAATCTCTACACAAATGGCTTGGAAAAAGCATTGGTCCAAACAGGTCAAGATTTCACTGCGACTAATGGTCGACCCACACCATCGCTAATGTATGATGATGACGCTATTTTGATGTGTCGTACTCAGTTGGGTCTACAAAGACTGCTCAATGGTTTTGTAGCGTTTATGCGAGACCTAGGCCTAAGGGTAAATACCCCAAAAACGTTTATCATGAGATGGGGCACAGGAAGCAATAAATATAGAAAGTTTTTTATAGACAACCATAAAATTAACTTTGATAATACATTTACCTATCTAGGCATATTATTCGATCATAAATCCACCTGGGTTCAAGCAGTGCACGAGAAGACCGGTTTTTATGAAAAGCACAGCAGCCTTAGCCAGCTTTTCAAAACAACTAGGCACAAGGCCTCCATAAGTATTATTGCAAATCTATAGGGCCAAATGTGTAACGACAGCCATGTATGGCGCAGGACTATGGGGATACTGTAATGTGCAACCCCTTCAATCAATCGAAAATACGTTTTCAAGATCTATATTGGCCTTGCTAGATGTGCATCATCATATATCTGCCATGCGGAACTAGGTGTTCCATTTTTCATTGATTGAAATAACCGAACAGAACCAATCATGCTCTGGTACAGGTTATGGACAAATGAGGAAACCCATTTAAACCAGGTGGTTTTTAATGATGTTATGGGAATGACTGATGTAAAGAAACTGAAGTGGCTAAAATATGTCCGGGACTTTTTGAATGACTTAGGTGATCCTAACTTTTACAGTGATTTGAAAACTATGGGAGCAATATTTCTAGGAAAGTCCTGAAAATAAACTGTATGGCATTACTTGAATCTGGTCGATTATTAAAAGAATCCGTTAAGCCCACAGTACTGCATCATAAGATGGTATTGATAACCTATAGTATCCAACCCGGGAAACAACACTTACAACGCAACTTTTACAACGCACTACCTTTGCAACGAATCTTTTACAACGCAACATCCATTACAACGCATGCCATTACAACGCAACCATTACAATGCATGTCTCTACAATGCATACCGCTACAACGCATACCACTACAACGCATACCACTACAACGCATGTCATTACAACGCAGTCATTACAACGCATACTTACACTATCCAACACTTGCCCTACTGTTGCACCCCCTGGAGTTAGAATAGTAATTTTTACCCCTACACTATCCAACACTTACACTACTGTTGCACCCCCCTGGAATTAGAATAGTAATTTTTACCCCTACACTATCCAATACTTACCATACATGCAATGTAATGGTATGCGTTGTAAATGTAGTATGCGTTGTAGTGGAATGCGTTGTAAAGGTAGTTTCAAAGAATTTGTTGTAATGGCATGCTTTGTAATGGAATGCGTTGTAATGGATGTTGCGGTGTAAAAAATGCGTTGTAAAGGTATGCGTTGTAACGACATACATCCCTCCAATCCTATCTCATACTAGTACCCAGTCAATATGACCGATTTCTGTTAGCAAGAATCACACGAGATATTTTCCATCGTATTACTAGTTTTCCGGAAATGAATGATTGGACAAGAATGATTTAATTATGTCCCTGTAACGATATTTTAGAGCAAACTACAACTCATGTAGTGTTTTTCTGTAAATTTTATAATTTGCAAAGAAAAAAATGGTGACTCCCGATTTTAAAGAAGTTTGCTTTCAGGAGATGCCGACTGGCGTTTTTAGCCTACAGCTGTTAGACAATGAATTTGTGATATGGTGCCTGACAAATTTCCTGAAATGCCTGATAAAATGTAGGAAATCAATAATAATGTGATTAGAACACTATTCCTAGAAATTTTTTATTGCTGTGGAAAATGAGATTTTAAATTGTTAACATTTCAAAATAATGTATTTTTTGTGCTTTCATGATTCTCGTTTGTAGAAATCGGATAAAGCTTATCTACTACTATACACACGCGCACACACCTGTGTGTACTTTATTAATCTGATGTACTTTATTAATTTGATATTATTTAATTTTCTAAGCTGACTGCCTGAATAGGTCTTGTGGGCTCCAGGTTAAAAACCGCTGCAGCAGAGTATGTTTTTGGGCTCCATCCTTCACTGGTGCCATTGTGCGTGGATAGACCTGTTCTTAAATTGCACTGTACATTTACTATCACCACACATCCTTCTAAACCCCCTTGGGCATAAGGCAACAACTGCCATGCAGATTCTTTATTTGCAGTGTGCAAACCCACCTATTTGGAAAATGGCAAGAAGGAGACACACACATACCCTTAGAATTCAGGTTCTGCAACCCCCAGCCCTACTGTTTGCACGTTTGCAACACCGCCCAGATGCATTGTAACCACCCCAAGCCTTTTTATTACAAGACATACTTAAGCCTTGAGGTGGCCCTGTAATCCAACCGAGATTGTGAAATCCACTCTGAAAAACGATTTGCAGAAAATAGCACTTTAGACCAGGCTTCCTTCCTGTGGCTAACGTCTTGCAGACATGATAGGATTGCAAAAAAAAAAAAAAAAAAGAGCAAAACAAAAAAAAAAGTGAAAGATGCTATTCCTGCTTAGAAAGACATTTCTTGTAAACGGGCATTGCTTGCCTTTCCTCGCCGCCACCTTTCTCGTCACCATTCAGAATTTCCCTGCATTTTCTGAGAAAGGCACACATAATAGTGAATCGAAGAATGGTTAATATGTATTCCATCGTAGGTTAGTTGTGGTCCTCCAGTGTGGGAACCACGTTCGAGTCCCGGCGTCTACTCTGCATCCTGTGATAATGGACAAATCAGTTATGCCCCCTGTGTCAAAAAACGTAATGTGACCTTATGTAAATGGAATATGTTCGAATGTAAAGCGGTTCAACAACTTAGGGTCGAGTCCGCCGTATATTAAACTGCTAAAAAAACAAACAATAAACAGTTGGTCAGGCATCCGATCATTGTTACTAGGACTCATTGGCACCGAACAGCCAGCTCCTCTCTTCAAAGACACACCCAATCACACCACGCAAGTGCGGGATGGTCTCGTATAGGACGGAGAGCGGTATATCCTTTTCTATTAGCATCCTGTAGGTCGTCTTCTGCTTTAGAGTTCATACCTTAAGCACTGTGTGTGAATATTTTATAGCACACAGCGCAGAACTGAAGCGCTTTTTGCACTAGAGCAGGCAGCCCGAATACCGCGTTGTCCCAAGTTACAGTGATCAGATGGGGCCGTGGAACGCATAAATTGGTAACAAAAAAGTTACATATGTAAAGTAGGCCGAAATGCCACTCTAGCACATAGTAAATCTGATCCTGAGTGGTGAAGGCAAGACTTATTCTTATCGTTGAAAGACAGGGTAGCAATAATAGAAAGGAATAATGCAATTATGTTTAGCACTCCAGGCAAAATAGTATTTTGCTATTGGAGTGCTCCCCAAACAGTGTACTTTTCTTGAACTTTGTTATTTCGCATCACCACGAGAGCTGAAGCTGCCCACCCAACTTGCCTTATGGAAGCGCTGTCACTAGGAATCCACAGCAGCACTATCGAGGGGGGGATGGGGGGGGGGGGGTTCAGAGAAGATGGTTGGTTTTACCAGAGGTAGCTTTTTAAGTTTATCTATAAATTGCTCTGAGTAGATTTGGGATTGGGGAACGTCAGTCCAAGGAAGGGACATGGGAGGAAAAAAGATCCAATAAGTTCTTTCTTGATTTCTAACATTTATTCCAGATGGCGGTCACATTTTTTTAAGTGAAAGGTTTACACTATGTACACTGAATGGGCATGGTAATACATCTTAGTTCAACTCTCTGTTCTCAGATCACTAAGATGTCATTATGCTACTTACTACAAGGGGCCAATACTAAAACAGCAATGCTTAAATGGATATAATCAGGGATCCTGGTTTGATGGTACTTATTTTTTCGGCATTTCCGTCTGAATTTACCTATATTTATCTTTTGCTAATTTTTTCTGTATTTATCCATTTTTATTTTGTGTATAAATTAAGCTGCAATGGGGGTTATTCAACATTTATTTAACTGAAAAATGTATACTCTCATTTGAATGTCCAAACGGTTTCAGTAGTATATAGTGCAGTAGCGTCATCTACACTTGCTTTATAGAATAACATCAATGTAGATATGCACTTAATTAAGCTTAATTGGGTAATCTTTTGTCTTTTTTGTAATCTCCTGTACGTACCTCTCAATCTGTGCACCTACTGACCTGTCACTCATGATTGACGGTAGAAAAAAATCATCCAAAGAAGGCCTATTTTCGTATTTTTCTGTATTAAAAATAAATAAATACAGACAGGAAAATTAATAGTTTTCTGTGTGTTTATCTGTAAAAATCAGTAAAAACGGAAAACTGGGAGCCCTAGATATAATGTATCTAGTGTGATGTGTCCTGTCTCCAGCCCGTGGTCAAAGGACGATAGTTCAGTGGGACTCAGTCAGTCCTGCTGTGTCAACCTTAAAACTTAGCTTTCAAGGGAGAAATAGACATCTCTGTCCACTGACAGGTGGTGCTATGTACTGGTGAGGTGGGAAGCTGAACAAACTCTCTGGTCAGTGGGATGACCTCTACACATCGGAGTCTCCAATGCCGGTAGTTGGCCGAATGGAGGGAGTTGGCAGATGCTGATCAGAGGACGAGTAAATAATCCAAAGTACTCCATCAGCTGTATAAGGCACCAGGAAATCAGGGGCGGCTCTAGGCTCATGGTGGCCCTGGGCAGGGAGTGTAGGTAGGGGGCATCGGAAGAGGTGGTCCGGGTGGGGCGGAACCCCTCGGAGCTCAGGAAGGGGGTCAGGGTGTCTGGAAGTGGAACAGAGCCAGAGCCTGCCAAATCCCTGCCACTGGGGCCGCCACACAAATATGTATCCATCCTCAGAGGATTATTATATTAAGGATATATATCGGCATGGCGGCCCCTGGGGTTTAGTGGCCCTGTGAAGGTGCACAGCTTGCAAATGCCTAAGGCCGGCCCTAAGGAAATTGAGTGGCACCTCCTTGCTAGCACCTAACAGTGTCACAAACCCTGAGGAAATCGCTTATTATGGTCAGAATATATGTGAACAGGCCATCCATGGTCCAGGTGCTCCTGTTGGACTGCTTGGCGCCCATCCTTCACAAGGACTCCTTAGAGTCTGGCTATAGTTTCATAGGAGCTTTAAATCGCATTAAATCTGTGACCGAATGAAAAAACAAATATGGCCCTTAGGGTTCTCAGTTCAGTGCTGCCAGTTTTAGCCAATAGAATATGCTCCGAGTTTTAGGTGAAATGTGTGACTTTAGTGTTCTTTTCTGGCTTAAAGAAGATTGAGACAGACTCCCACAAAGCCAAATTGTCCCCAGAATTCTATAAAGACATGCTCCCTGCCCACCAGTGGGTCACAGACAGGGTAGGATTGGGACCAAAAATAGACCCGGGCAGCCCCAAAAAAGTGGCCCACACTTGAGGAGTCCGAACTTTCACAAAACATTGCTTGGTCAGCTTCAGGAGGCTCGTTTTTGGAGAAATTAGTGGTAAATTAGGCATTTTAAAGCTCCTAGAGTCAGTAGCAATGATGAAGACTGAAAACACTGTAGCTGTAAAAACTGAATACTTGCATCAGTTTAAACACCTTGTACAAGGTTGCAAGAATCCTGCTCCCAATCCATGAGGTCCTCGACTCTGACCAGAATATCAATCCGAAATCTAGTACAAATCGAAGGGGCAAAAGGGGTTAGGTCAGGATCTATGTGAAAATAACCTACAATGACAAGTGAAAGAGAAATAGCGGCTCTGAAATTCCTCCTCTTTACTCACTAAATATTATTTTTAGCACAAACTTGACCCGAATCGGGTATCAGAGCGCTTTACATAGCACCAGTTGCATTACATGAGGACACATTTTTTTTTGTTAGGCACGAGGAGATAAAGTGATTTGCGCAGAATCACAGGATGTTCAGAGTCATTGCCGAGATCAAACCCAGTGACTCAGATTCGAGGTCGACCACCCTAGCCGTTAGGCGAACTCCTCTCCCCATTGGGGTATTGTTGAATAAAATATGTTATTTTCAGCAGCTCTCACCCTTGTTTCGGCCCCCTTTTTTTATTAATACTAGTAATTAATAATAACCTATTATTCACTAGTATAATAAAAAAAGATGCCCTCCCTTGCTGCGGCCTGAGGCAGTAAATCATGGTTGGCAAAGGCGCATAGAGGCACCTGCAACAGTCATCAGCGAGGTTGACCAGGACTAGCGAAGTCCTAGTCTGGGCCTCTGGGTCCCGCCAGGCCTCAAGACCTCCCCATTAGTGTGATGCTGTGGTGTCACTAGTACAGGTAGCCCTGGGCACTTTTGTGGTAATCTCTACTGTGCCCAGGGCTACCCATCAGTCATGCCGTCAGCTCATCCTTGCCCATCTCATTGCGAGGGAGAGGGGTTGGCAAGAGCCTCATTCAGCGTACCCTACCTCATGACAAGATAAGATGAAAAAGCAAGAAACTGACAGCTTGAGCCTATGCATCACTGTGCAGACTCCAACTTTGTACTTCAGTTCTCAAGGCTTGATGACTGTTTATCTGCCCTGAGAGTCTATCCAATACCATTCTCTGAAGCACAACAGGTCAGGTAGCTGAAGCTAAGTAAGTAAAATAAAACCCTATGAAATGTTGTGTGAGAGTGTATGTGTGCTGCGTATACGAGTAGTAGTGTAACTCCGTGAGATTGAGTGAGTCAGAGGGAGTGGGAATAAGTGAGACTAAGTTAGAATTAGAGAGTGAGTTAAAGTGAGTGCAAGTGAGTGCGGGCTAAAGTGACTGAGGCGGTAGAACTTGTTATATGATGTAACTAGGTAAAATGGAGGTACACAAGCTGCAATTCCTGGCATATGGGACAGCCGTGGCAAAATGCTGGTGCTGACATACAGGGCATAATTCTTGGTACAGGGGAAACCTTTGGCAAAATGCAGGCACTGGCATATTGGAGGTAATTATTGGCATATGGGATGCGCCACCCATGGCAAAATGCTCTGGGTGGCACACTAGGGGTAGTTTGTTGTTTATGGGACGCCGGTAGTAAAATGCTGGCACTGACGTATTGGAGATCATTCTTGGCTTATGGGACACCTAAAGCAACATGCTGGTGCTACCATACTCAAGATAATTCTGGGTATATTTAGGACAACCATGGCACATTGGGCAGGGGACACAGGCAACAAAAACATCATTCTGGCCTTGACATTCTAGTAGTAATTTTAACCTTTGGGTCACCTATCACATATATATGAATGCAGTCAATGGCACCATTGTGCCACTGGCATACTGTATGACATTCTTGGCATTAACAGAGCGCCCATGGCATATGGGATCCATCCTTACCCAAATAATTCTAGCCCTTACACATGAGGATAATTATTAACATATAGGGGCACCCGCTGCACATTTTAAATTAAACGGGGTCAAACGTTTTCATTGACTTTGCACACCTTTAAAGTACTTCAGTAATTAGCAAGTGCACTTTGAGAGGCAATGGTTTTTGAGCAAGTTTATGTGAACATGCTGCTTTAAAATACACTATTTAACCTCCTTTTAAAAATGTTTTTAGCGGGAGACACCCCATGAACCTTCTTTGATGTTGGGTATGCTTGCTCACAGGAATACAGAGTACATATTACACCACTCCACTTTCAAAGCAGCTTTTAGACTTTGTTCAACCCCTGTATGTTATGGACAGGCATTTATTTTCTCTTTTGATTTCTATTATAGCGCTATGTATCCCAGTGTAGGGTGACATAGCGATTTAAATCATGCTCGCATATTGTATACAGAAAAGAAATCATACATGTGTGTACATCAAATCATAGGAAATGTTACATAAGACCATGATGGTTACAAGGCGTAAAAGTAGAACTTATTCCATATTGATTGGTATAATATGTTGAGTTATTGGTCTGGTGAAACACAGACAAGAATTAAAACATAACACAGTGGTTGGGGTTGTCTGCATTCATGAGACTTTAATACTAATAGCAATATCAAAATAAAGAAAGACTGATTAAAAATGAAAAGTTTCCATGCTTTGCAGTTTGCATGCAGCTCCTTGATGCTGGTTCATAGCTGTATAAGGCACCAGGAAATCAGGTGTGGCTCTAGGCTCATGCCGGCCCTGGGCAGGGAGTGTAGGTAGGAGGCCCCGGAAGAGGGGGTCCGGGTGGGGCGGAACCCCTCGGAGCTCAGGAAGGGGGTCAGGGTGTCTGGAAGTGGAACAGAGCCGGAGGCTGCCAAATCCCTGCCACTGGGGCCGCCACGCAAATATGTTTCCATCCTCAGAGGATTATTATATTAAGGATATATATTGGCGTGGTGGCCCCTGGGGTTTGGTGGCCCTGTGCAGGTGCACAGCTTGCACATGCCTAAGGCCGGCCCTGAGGAAATTGAGTGGCACCTCCTTGCTAGCACCCAACAGTGTCACAAACCCTGAGGAATTCGCTTATTGTGGTCCGAATATATGTGAACAGGCCATCCATGGTCCAGGTGCTCCTGTTGGACTGCTTGGCGCCCATCCTTCACAAGGACTCCTTAGAGTCTGGCTATAGTTTCATAGGAGCTTTAAATCGCATTAAATCTGTGACCGAATGAAAAAACAAATATGGCCCTTAGGGTTCTCAGTTCAGTGCTGCCAGTTTTAGCCAATAGAATATGCTCCGAGTTTTAGGTGAAATGTGTGACTTTAGTGTTCTTTTCTGGCTTAAAGAAGATTGAGACAGACTCCCACAAAGCCAAATTGTCCCCAGAATTCTATAAAGACATGCTCCCTGCCCACCAGTGGGTCACAGACAGGGTAGGATTGGGACCAAAAATAGACCCGGGCAGCCCCAAAAAAGTGGCCCACACTTGAGGAGTCCGAACTTTCACAAAACATTGCTTGGTCAGCTTCAGGAGGCTCGTTTTTGGAGAAATTAGTGGTAAATTAGGCATTTTAAAGCTCCTAGAGTCAGTAGCATTGATGAAGACTGGAAACACTGTAGCTGTAAAAACTGAATACTTGCATCAGTTTAAACACCTTGTACAAGGTTGCAAGAATCCTGCTCCCAATCCATGAGGTCCTCGACTCTGATAATAACATCAATCCGAAATCTAGTACAAATCGAAGGGGCAAAAGGGGTTAGGTCAGGATCCTTGTGAAAATAACCTACAATGACAAGTGAAAGAGAAATAGCGGCTCTGAAATTTCTCCTCTTTACTCACTAAATATTTTTTTTTTTTATTTTTTTTTATTTTACAGAGTTTTATATAGCTCGAACTTGACCCGAATCGGGTATCAGAGCGCTTTACATAGCACCAGTTGCATTACATGAGGACACATTTTTTTTTGTTAGGCACGGGGAGATTAAGTGATTTGCGCAGAATCACAGGATGTTCAGAGTCATTGCCGAGATCAAACCCAGTGCCTCAGATTCAAAGTCGACCACCCTAGCCGTTAGGCGAACTCCTCTCCCCATTGGGGTATCATTTAATAAAATTTTATTTTCAGCAGCTCTCACCCTTGTTTCGGCCCCCCCTTTTTTATTAATACCAGTAATTAATAATAACCTATTAATCACTAGTATAATAAAAAAGATGCCCTCCCTTGCTGCGGCCTGAGGCAGTAAATCATGGTTGGCAAAGGCGCATAGAGGCACCTGCAACAGTCATCAGCGAGGTTGACCAGGACTAGCGAAGTCCTAGTCTGGGCCTCTGGGTCCCGCCAGGCCTCAAGACCTCCCCATTAGTGTGGTGCTGTGGTGTCACTGGTACAGGTAGCCCAGGGCACTTTTTGTGGTAATCTCTACTGTGCCCAGGGCTACCCATCAGTCATGCCGTCAGCTCATCCTTGCCCATCTCATTACGAGGGAGAGGGGTTGGCAAGAGCCTCATTCAGCGTACCCTACCTCATGACAAGATAAGATGAAAAAGCAAGAAACTGACAGCTTGAGCCTATGCATCACTGTGCAGACTCCAACTTTGTACTTCAGTTCTCAAGGCTGGAAGACTCTGTTTATCTGCCCTGAGAGTCTATCCAATACCATTCTCTGAAGCACAACAGGTCAGGTAGCTGAACCTAAGTAAGTAAAATAAAACCCTATGAAATGTTGTGTGAGAGTGTATGTGTGCTGCGTATACGAGTAGTAGTGTAACTCAGTGAGATTGAGTGAGTCAGAGGGAGTGGAAATAAGTGAGACTAAGTTAGAATTAGAGAGTGAGTTAAAGTGAGTGCAAGTGAGTGCGGGCTAAAGTGACTGAGGCGGTAGAACTTGTTATATGATGTAACTAGGTAAAATGGAGGTAAACAAGCTGCAATTCCTGGCATATGGTACAGCCGTGGCAAAATGCTGGTGCTGACATACAGGGCATATTTCTTGGTACAAGGGAAACCTTTGGCAAAGTGCAGGCACTGGCATATTGGAGGTAATTATTGGCATATGGGATGCGCCACCCATGGCAAAATGCTCTGGGTGGCACACTAGGGGTAGTTTGTTGTTTATGGGACGCCAGTAGTAAAATGCTGGCACTGACGTATTTGAGATCATTCTTGGCTTATGGGACACCTAAAGCAACATGCTGGTGCTACCATACTCAAGATAATCCTGGGTATATGTAGGACAACCAAGGCATATTGGGCAGGGGACACAGGCAACAACAACATTCGGGCCTTAACATTCTAGTAGTAAATTTGACATTTGGGTCACCCATCACATATATATGAATGTAGTCAATGGCAACATTGTGCCACTGGCATACTGTATGAAATTCTTGGCATTAACAGAGCGCCCATGGCATATGGGATCCATCCTTACCCAAATAATTCTAGCCCTTACACATGAGGATAATTATTAACATATAGGGGCACCCGCTGCACATTTTAAATTAAACGGGGTCAAACGTTTTCATTGACTTTGCACACCTTTAAAGTACTTCAGTAATTAGCAAGTGCACTTTGAGAGGCAATGGTTTTTGAGCAAGTTTATGTGAACATGCTGCTTTAAAATACACTATTTAACCTCCTTTTAAAAATGTTTTTAGCGGGAGACACCCCATGAACCTTCTTTGATGTTGGGTATGCTTGCTCACAGGAATACAGAGTACATATTACACCACTCCACTTTCAAAGCAGCTTTTAGACTTTGTTCAACCCCTGTATGTTATGGACAGGCATTTATTTTCTCTTTTGATTTCTATTATAGCGCTATGTATCCCAGTGTAGGGTGACATAGCGATTTAAATCATGCTCGCATATTGTATACAGAAAATAAATCATACATGTGTGTACATCAAATCATAGGAAATGTTACATAAGACAATGATGGTTACAAGCAGTAAAAGTAGAACTTCTTCCATATTGGTTGGTATAATATGTTGAGTTCTTGGTCAGGTGAAACACAGACCAGAATTAAAACAACACAGTGGTTGGGGTTGTCTGCATTCATGAGACTTTACTTCTAATAGCAATATCAAAATAAGAAAGATTGATTAAAAATGAAAAGTTTCTATGCTTTGCAGTTTGCATACAGCTCCTTGATGCTGGTTCATAGTGCTTTGTGCTGCAGTGGAAGGATTATGACTAGGGGGACTGGAATTCTGCGATTCAGCAGCCATGGCAGTTTGTGCAATTATGGATGTGCCACATTTGCCATTTAATTCTTCATCTACTCATAAAATGCAGATTTTAGGGGGAAAAAATGTTTCTAGCTCAGTCAGTTTAAAGGTTACAAAAAATGAAGCAGCACTTGTTCCTGCGATTGGAAGGCCCTTCTCAAATGTTGACTTGGTGCAATCCCCATAGAGAAGGCCAAGTCCCTCACCACCCTGCGAGGAGCGTTCATTCCGTGAGAGTCCACTGCAGAGGGTGTGGGATGCCGTGGAGGAAGTATTCCAGTTAAGAGAGGTGAAAAGCTATGGTGTAATGTTCGACTGACGGGAGACCCAGGCCTCCACTCGAACGACCCGCCATTAGCTTGGAAGCCGCCAACCAGGATCTTGGGGAGCCCCACACAAAGGACCGGATCAGTGCGTCAATGAGATGAAGGGTGGCCAAAAGGTACCAAAATGGGTAGCATTTGGGTCCAGAGTTTCTGCTACAATTCCATCCAGCCCCCTATTGACCAGGATCCCCAGGAGATGTGAGGATTTCCAGCGTTAAGAGTAGCCATGGATCGCCACTTTCATAGTGCCTGCTGAGTGGCAGTGCCTTGCTCTTGTCCCAGTTTACTTTGTAACCGGAGAGAGCAGTTAATTCATCGATAATTTCCAAGAGAGGCGACAGAGTGGGAGAGGTCAGTGAGAGTGAGTTGGACATCGTTCAGCGTAAAGATAGATCTTCGACAATCCACCCACCAGTGGAAGGTCTGTTATGCGAGTTGAGTGGTGGATAGCGGAGGCAAAGGGTTTCATGGCCAGAAGAAATAGGAGGGGGGAGAGGGGGCAGCCCTATCGGGTGCCTCGTCGTATCGGGAAGGAATCTTAAAGAAAGCCCCCATAGTTGACCCATTCAATGGGGAATTCATGCAATAGTCCCACTTTGGTGATAAATTGGTCCCCTCCCAGTCCGAATCTTTTCATGGTGTCAAGAAGGTAATCCCACTGAATGTGCTCAAATGCATTCTCAGTGTCTAGGGAGAGGGCCACCATGTCGTCAGGGAGATCCTTGGCTGCCCAGAGTGTGTGGGCCAGAGTGCGAAGGTGATTCCTGGAAGAGTGGCCCAGTACGAAACCAACCTGCATCTGGTGGATATGGGAGGGAAAGACCTTGCCACCTCGAGCCGCTAGGATACTGGCATGGATCTTTATGTCGCCATTCAGCAGTGAGATGGGTCTATAGTTGCCACATAGTAATGGATCTCTCCCTAGTTTGGGGAGAACAGCAATCACTGCCTGTCAGAGATAGGTCCCAATGATGCTGCCGGCTCCGCCTCCTGGAAAGCGGTATGTAAGAAGTTGATTACCTTCTTGCCTGACCATCTAGAGAACTCCGCAGGGAAGCTGTCCTCACTCAGAAATTTGTGATAGGGCATTTTGGAGATAGCTGATGCAATCTCCTCTTTGCTGATCTCCCCTGCCAATAGTTCTCTGCCCTTGTTGAGTGGCAGGGGAAGTCCACGCCCTCTAAAAAGGTGGCAACACATTCCATGCTCGCCGGCGCCTCTGGAGTATAACATTTCCTGTAGAATGAGGTGAATTCGTTGACTGTGTCCTGTGGTCGGATGAGTATCTCCCCGTTTGGCAACAGTTTAGCAGGGATTGCCATGGCAGCCTCCCGCTGTCTCATTTGGGCAGCCAGGAGGCATCTAGCTTTCTCCCCCTGCTCATAGATACGTCCTTTCAGGCATTAGGCAGGGATGGGTGGGAGGAGTAGAGGCGGGTAAGAGAGGCTAACTGCCCCTCCAATTCAGTCTGTCGGATAGTCGCTTGAATATTGGATACAAATTGCAAAAAACACAGTTGATGGACAGAATGTAGAACAATGTCATACATTCACCCCAGTACAATGATCTGGGCCTAAATCCATCGTTTTTTTGCACTCCACACCACCCTGGGTTAGACACTGGCTATATGCAAATCAGCTCTGACCCTGTGCCTCATGGGAACAGTCCAGTCCGAACTACCAAGCCATGTCTTTCCCAGACCGCAATCAAGCATCAGAGGGACCGGTTTCTGGATATCAGCCTTCATCAGCCTGGATAGCTTGACTCCAGTGATGTGGAGAGCCTGGGACTCACTTCTGAGTATACCCAGCACACTCTGGGTGAAAATTACAAAAAAACACAGTTGATGGACAGAATGTAGAACAATGTCATACATTCACCCCAGTACAAGGATCTGGGCCTAAATCCATCGTTTTTTTGCACTCCACACCACCCTGGGTTAGACACTGGCTAAATGCAAATCAGCTCTGACCCTGTGCCTCATGGGAACAGTCCAGTCCGAACTACCAAGCCATGTCTTTCCCAGACCGGAATCAAGCATCCAAGGACTGGTTTCTGGCTATCAGCCTTCATAAGCCTGGATAGCTTGACCCCAGTGATGTGGAGAGCCTGGGACTCACGTCTGAGTATACCCAGCACACTCGGGGTGAAAATTGCAAAAAACACATTTGATGGACAGAATGTAGAACAATGTCATACATTCACCCCAGTACAAGGATCTGGGCCTAAATCCATCGTTTTTTTGCACTCCACACCACCCTGGGTTAGACACTGGCTATATGCAAATCAGCTCTGACCCTGTGCCTCATGGGAACAGTCCAGTTCGAACTACCAAGCCATGTCTTTCGCAGATCGGAATCTAGCATCCAAGGACCGGTTTCTGGCTATCAGCCTTCATCAGCCTGGTATCCAGGCTGATGAAGGCTGATAGCCAGAAGCCTGGTATCCAATCAGCCTTCATCAGCCTGGATACCAGGCTGATGAAGGCTGATAGCCAGAAACCGGTCCTTGGATGCTTGATTCTGATCTGCGAAAGACATGGCTTGGTAGTTCGAACTGGACTGTTCCCATGAGGCACAGGGTCAGAGCTGATTTGCATATAGCCAGTGTCTAACCCAGGGTGGTGTGGAGTGCAAAAAAACGATGGATTTAGGCCCAGATCCTTGTACTGGGGTGAATGTATGACATTGTTCTACATTCTGTCCATTAAATGTGTTTTTTGCAATTTTCACCCCGAGTGTGCTGGGTATACTCAGACGTGAGTCCCAGGCTCTCCACATCACTGGGGTCAAGCTATCCAGGCTTATGAAGGCTGATAGCCAGAAACCAGTCCTTGGATGCTTGATTCCGGTCTGGGAAAGACATGGCTTGGTAGTTCGGACTGGACTGTTCCCATGAGGCACAGGGTCAGAGCTGATTTGCATTTAGCCAGTGTCTAACCCAGGGTGGTGTGGAGTGCAAAAAAACGATGGATTTAGGCCCAGATCCTTGTACTGGGGTGAATGTATGACATTGTTCTACATTCTGTCCATCAACTGTGTTTTTTTGCAATTTTCACCCAGAGTGTGCTGGGTATACTCAGTCGTGAGTCCCAGGCTCTCCACATCACTGGAGTCAAGCTATCCAGGCTGATGAAGGCTGATATCCAGAAACCGGTCCCTCTGATGCTTGATTGCGGTCTGGGAAAGACATGGCTTGGTAGTTCGGACTGGACTGTTCCCATGAGGCACAGGGTCAGAGCTGATTTGCATATAGCCAGTGTCTAACCCAGGGTGGTGTGGAGTGCAAAAAAACGATGGATTTAGGCCCAGATCCTTGTACTGGGGTGAATGTATGACATTGTTCTACATTCTGTCCATCAACTGTGTTTTTTGAATATTGGATACAGCAGCATCTTTCATCAGTTGTCGCTGTATTGTTGCCTTCGTGGCTGCACTTAGGATTCTGTGGGAATCCACCGAGCCCCTATTGTCTGATAAGTATGTAGAGATATGGGCCTTCAATTAGGACTTACACTGAGGGGTGTGATATCACTAAATGTTCAGGCGTCAAGATTTGTGGCCCGTGTACGTGAGGCCCAAGTTGATATACAGGAGTGATCAGAGACGCAGCTTCTAATATCCTGGATTTTTCAACAATAGCCACTGATTTCCGGGAGATCAGGAAGTAGTCTAGACTAGATTATGTGCTGTGGACCGTTGAGAGGAAGGTGTACTCCTCGTCTGCTGAATGGCTGAGACACCAGTGGTCCACCATGCCGTTGTCCGAGACCACATCTCCTAGTAGAGCTCTATATACATCTTTACATTAGTCCAGGAGCCTGATCCTGTCAAGGACTGTGCTCAGGCGTGGTTCCAGTCTATGGCAATGATGTCCTGCAAGGCCCCAATCTCCATGAGCAGACTGTTCAACTGTAGGAAAATCTGCGGTTTGTCCCCATTGGCGCATATTCTGACCCTACACAGAGGGACCTGTCCCCCAGGTGCAGTTTAGCAAGCATGTATCTAATGTCATGGTCAGACCATGTCTTCACTGTTGTGAAGGGCAAAGACTTTCAGATGAGGGTTGCCACCCGGCATTTACGGGGCATCCCTCCAATCGGTGGGTGGCACAGCCTCAATGCTGCTAGGTATCACCTTGCCCACCAAATCCCGACTCAGCTTGTCGGATTCTAGGTTGTTCAGGTGGGAATCATGTAGTAGAGCCACATCCGCCCTCCTCGCCTGGAGGTAAGAGAGCACATTTTTCTGTTTAATGTAGTATGCAAGGCCATTAACAGCTCAGTTTGCAGAATTTGCAGAGTTTACTGTGCTCTGTGCTCCACGCTCGCGGAGCTCGAGGAGTGCAGAAAACTCCACTTGGCATAGTGCAGCAGAGTTTTTCCCCCACTCGCAACTTTTAAGTTCTCGAGCGTGAGCTGCCGCTCAGATAGAATTTCTAATCAAGCGGCAGCAAGACCAGTGCGAATGGCAGTTCACACTGCAATCCGCAACTTGCGGAACTCCGTAGAGGAGTTTTGTCACTTCGCAGTGTTCCGCATAGCAAAACTCTGCGCACTAGTTAGTTAAAGTTAGTTAGTTAAATGAATTTATTGCGCGCATGGCTTCTCATGAGCGCCCCGGCACAAGTCTAATGTGGTGCAGTAGTGTGCTTCAGATAAAAAGATGTGTGTTCAGGTTTTTGTTTTTTTTTGAAAGCCACTGGATCCTGAATAGTGTGCAGAGCCAGCGGGAGAGCATTCCAAGCAGTAGTTGCCTTCACTGAAAAGGATTATTCAGAAAAGGGGGTGGTGATGAACAGAGTGTCTGAATTAAGCAGACCACTCTTACCCAGTCCAAAGATCAGGGCCACTACAGCTGTGGCAGGGTATACTCAGACATGAGTCCCTTTCTCACTGCACCATCAGGATTCAAGCAAGCCGGGCCGAAGACTGCTGAAATGCCAGAAACCGGTCCCCGGTAGCTTGTCTCCTTTCTGGTGAAGAATTGGCTTGGTAGTTTAGTCTGCCCTGTTCCCATGATGCACTGGGCCAGGGACAGACTGATTTGCATATAGCCAGGTTCTGAGCTGGGATGGTGCAGTGAGATAAATAACGGTGATGGCTCAAGCCCTGATCTTTGGACTGGGTAAGAGTGGTCTGCTTAATTCAGATACTCTGTTCATCACCACCCCCTTTTCTGAATCGTTTTTGGCCACTATAGCTGTGGCAGGGTATACTCAGACATGAGTCCCTTTCTCACTGCACCATCAGGATTCAAGCAAGCCGGGCCGAAGACGGCTGAAATGCCAGAAACCGGTCCCCGGTAGCTTGTCTCCTTTCTGGTGAAGAATTGGCTTGGTAGTTTAGTCTGCCCTGTTCCCATGATGCACTGGGCCAGGGACAGACTGATTTGCATATAGCCAGGTTCTGAGCTGGGATGGTGCAGTGAGATAAATAACGGTGATGGATCAAGCCCTGATCTTTGGACTGGGTAAGAGTGGTCTGTTTAATTCAGACACTCTGTTCATCACCACCCCCTTTTCTGAATCGTTCACTGAAAAGGAGCCACCATCCATCCTCTGCCGCTTGAATTGTGGAACTCAGACAAAGAATAAAGATGCAGAACGCAAAGAGCGCGCAGGGGCATAAAAAGACCCCCGCCTCTGTAGATAAAGAGGCCCACATCCATGAAGCCTGCAATGGGCCATGATCAATAATTTAAATTTCACTCTGGCTGCTAACGGCAGCCAGTGGTATAGACGCAGCTGGTTCTGGACGCTGTCCCTGGCTGACAGCAATCTGGCTGCGGTGTTTTGGAGCAACTGTAGCTTCTTAGATAGGTAGCCCAAAATGCCAGCAAAGTGGGCATTGGCATAATCCAGCCAAGATATAATCATCGCACACGTAATTGTTTGTCTCACCGCAGCTGGCAGAAGGGGAAAAAAGCTTCGAAAGGATTTCAACAGGCTTAAGCAGCCACCGGCCAGCTTCTTAATGTGTGCTGCAAAAGAAAGCTGTTCGTCGAACCAGACCCCAAGATATTTTGCTGGTTTCCTCATGGAGATTGGACATGGGTAGTCGGGGGTCCAGAGCTGCTCTCGGAAATTCGGAGAAAAAGTGCCAAATAGCAGAATTTCATTTTTCTTCATTGCATTTGAGCTGTGCATCCGCCATCCAGTTAAAAACTGAGGCTAGACAATGTTGGGCCTGAGAAACAGAGCTCGCCCCTTTAACCCAGGTGAAGAGCAATTGGGTGTTGTCCGCATATGCCATCACCTTAGCCCCCAACTCCTCTGCTAAATATATCAAAGGAGTCATATAGATGTTAAATAGAAGGGGGCTAAGTGCAGATCCCTGCGGGACACCCGTTGAAACCACCTGAGGGGAGGAGGAAAAGGGTGGAATCGGAATCTGCTCGGTCCTTACACCCAGGCCTGGTGAGGGTGGGGGGGGAGGGCATAGCGGGAGCAGACATGGGTGGTCAGAACAATGAAAGGCTGCAGTGGAATGCTGGGGGGTAAGTCTAAGCACAGAGGGGTGGTGACCAGTGGAGGCAGAGGGCAAGATCAACGGGGAGTCTGGACGAGGAAAGGAGTTGACTAACCCTAGGAAGCTTGCTGAGGCGGCAGACCGCTGGGTCAGTACCAGGGTCCACAAGGGTCATGTGGGAGACTCTGCTAAAGGTGTGCAGGGTCCCCAGCAGAAGAGTGGGGGGGACAAGTGTGAACAGAGAGAGTTACAGAAAGGGCCCCAAAATAATTCCCAAGGGAACCAAGGTAGGGGTTCTCAGCCTCCACCTGAGAAGAAGTCTGAAACCTGACCGGTAAACCTGTTAATATGGGGCCTGTAACCTGCTTTCAGTGTAAGCAGGTGGGACACTGTTAGTATGATCCCCAGTGTCCCCAAAAAGGTCAGTATGTGCCACCCCGTGCACCACCCCCTCAGATGGCCAGTGTAGCCCTGGGTGGGGAGGAGATGGGTGCCCAAGGTCGGTGGGGTCCCGCAGAAATGTTCCTTGTCTCATTAGGAAACATTGAGATGGTCCCAAAAACTCAGCTGCCTGATAACACCAAAAAATACAGGCATTGGGTGACCTTCAATGACCATAGAGTGGAGGCTCTTAGAGACACCAGAGCCAGTGTGACACCTGTGAAGTGTCACTTGGTGACTGAAGGGCAGGTGGTCCCCAATGCATTCTTCCCAGTTAATGCCGCTGACAACACAGAGAGCCATTGCAAAGTGGCTCAGGTTCCCTTTGAGTGGGGGGGGGGGGGTCTCTGGTACTCTTTAAGTAGCTTTGAGGCCAGCCATGCCCGTTGATTGTCTGTTAGGCAATGATTTGGAAAGCTGCCCTTAGGCTAAGGTGGAGAAGAAGGCTCATTTAGAGATGTTGGGTCTGCCTGAGTGGGCGTGTGTGACCACTCAGCCTATGGCAGCCAAGGGTGTGCAAGAGATCCCGGAGCCTGAAAGTATGGCCCAGGAACCTGCCTTAAAGAAAAGAGGTAGCGCATGCGGGAAACCAGCCTCCATTGTTTCTACGGTCCAGGAGGCAGACCTTGATGGAGATGCCCTGGAACCTACAGGGGAGCAAGTTTCTGAACTGGGGAATCTACCTGAGCTGACCCATTGGCAGCAAGAAGGGGGGGCCCTTCAGGGAGGAATTTTGTGCAGTGCGGAAGAAATGCCCTTCTCTTGAGGGTTTGAGGCAACAGGCCACAAACCAGGCAGCAGGTGATCAGTCTGGATCACATTGGATCTACTGGGAGAACGGTCTCCTGTATAGCGAGCCTAAGGTTGCTGAGCCTGGGTCAGCCCGAGTGCTGGTGGTACCCCAGTGCATCAGAGCCTTCCTACTGGGGTTGGCTCATGGTGTACCTTTAGCTGGACATCTGGAGCGGAACAAGACCTTTGCTGGGGTGGTGTGGAGTGCAAAGAAACAATGGAATTAGGCCCAGATCTCTGTGCTGGGGTGAATGTATGACATTGTTCTGCATTCTGTCCATCAACTGTGGTTTTTGCTGGTGGGCTTGCAACACTGGTTGTGCCACCCACAGAAGCAGCTTGTAAAGTGTGTCTCAGGCTTGCCATTGCAAAGCCTGTGTGCTATCTGTGACTGCCATTTTGACTTGGCAAGTGCACCCAATTGCCAGTCCCTAAACCTTCCCTTTTCTTCATATCAGACAACCCTATGGTAGGCCCAAGGGCAGGGTGCATTGTAAGTATAATGTAGGACACGCCCTGGTGTGTGTAACATGCCCTAATAGTGAATTACAGCCATTTTCGTGTTTACACTATTGCAAGGCTACCTGTTCTCTATAAGCCAGAATGGGAAGTTTGATTATTACATTTATAATCCTAATGGACTCAGAGAACATGTTAGAAATTCGAATTTAGTATGTTTGAACTCCGAATGATAAAATACATCTTTCAGTAAAGTTGGTTTTAACATTCTGTGTTTGAAAATACCACTTTTAGAAAGTAGGTATTTTCTTGTCTAACTATCCAAAGCCTGCCTCTGCTAGGTTGTGTATTCCTTGTCTGGAGTTTGAGTGACAGGGCTGGGGGATCCAAGAGACAGAATGAGTCAGCCCAGTGGTGAATAGGGAGATCTGCATCTAGATGGGAGGGAGAAGTTGCACCTGGGACCTGAATAAGGCTGGGCCTTCCCTCCACAATGCTGGCTCCACCTCCTGGGGTGCGGCTGATTTCTCTGCCCTGCACTGTGAAAGGTAAGGAGTCCTGTAAACAAAGTGCTCAAGAACTGGTTTGGACTAGACAGAGGCCTCTCTGCCTTCAGAGAACAAAGAGAAAAGTAGTATAAATATTGGGACTCAGACCCAAGAACTTTAGATCACTTCTGGGAACAAGACCATCCTTTTCCCAAGGAGAAGAACCAAGGAAGCTGCAGGAGTTTGGACTAAGCATGGGCGAATTTTGGGGATTTGCGGTCCGTGAAATCTTGCAAAATGGCAAAAAAATCTGCGAGTTTGCGTAAAAATCAGCGAACTCGCGGATTTGCACAAATATATACTAGAGTAATTTCTACTAGCTAATCCGTAAGTGCTAGCTCGTTGGGTAAATGTATAGTGCTTTTCCTACACTACAGCTGCGTAAGGGCCAGAAGAGTGGTCTCCAGTGACCATGTGTGCCTGTGACTTTGCCACCGCGCCGAGAGGCACCGGGATCCCTTGAGTGAGCTGTCCATCATAGTGGGAAAAGGGCAGGAAGATGTTGAATACCGCCAGTGTGTGGGTGGCGTGGCCAAACGGGCAGGGCTTCTATGCAAGTTCAAATGCCTCTTCTTTATTAAAAGGTCAGAGAGCATCAGCTGAGGAGAAAGAAAGAACCACCTGGTTACAGGAACTAAGGGGATTGCGCTCGAGAAAGTCATGGATACATAGCCCTCCATCAAGGATCTCGGCTAATTTATTTTCGATCATAGATATGGGGAGAAAGCACACCAGCCCAGCCTCGACCGAGCTCACTATTTTTTTGGGGCTAGTAAATGCGTTACTGAATTTGAGCTTCAACTCGGGCATGACTTAGTTGTAACTATTCCCTGACCCTGCCTTGGGCACCCGGCTGTTTAGGGTCAGGACAGGGTCAGAGAATAGTTGCAAGTAAGCAACTTCAACTCTGGCAGCTTGCCGGCGCGATTTTGAAAATGGTAAAGAAATTAGCTTCAACTTGGGCACCTGCCTTAACTCTGTAAGTGCTTCCTGTAGAAGTTTAATTTTGGTGACGGGAGCATCCTGCCAGAATGTTACAAACTGCCCAAAAAAAAAAACTCCCGCGAGCGGATGTGCGGATTTTTCGGCAATTTCGCGAGGTTCGCGGATCACGAAATTGTTGAAAATCCGTAAATTCCGCAAGCGGAACAGATTTTCCGCCCATACTTAGTTTGGACTGCCCCTCTGCCAGTGTGCTGTTTGCTGGGTTGGCCTGCAGTGGTTTCTTTATTGCCGAGGAAAAGGAGAAGGAACTTTTTAAGGACTTTCATCATCTTATAGAATATTCTCCAAGGGCTTGAACTTGTGATTGCCTCCTGCTGAAGTCTCAGGGACAAAAGACTTCACCTCCAGCTCCCCTCTGAATTTCCTTGCTGGGAATTCTAACTGCAGAAGCCTGCGTGTCGCTGGGAGCTGGAAGCGCGACACAACAAGAAGAAGCGTGTCACAGCCGCAGCTGTAAACGTCGCATCGCCGGAGAAGTGAGCCACGCCCGCATCTCCCAGGAAGCATTTCGTCGTCAAAGCTGTCTGCTGTTGCATTACCGGAGTAGCGTGACCCCATCGAGAGAGTCGCTATCCCATCACCGGAGAAGCGTGACGCAAGGCCTGTCGCAGCTCTAAAGTACAGAGTCGTCGCAAGGCTGCCTGGGCGTCTACACATTGTCATTGAATCGTTGCATCAAGGGCAACTTCTCGCATCGCACCTGGATTATTGTATCGAGGCGCCATCTTGTGCATCGCAACCAGACCGCAAGGCGTGAACCTGTGCATCATCCTCAGGAAGGGGCATGCAGTGGGCACAGAGTAGGCACCTCAATGATCTTTCTGAGGAGGAGTGGGCTTGTATTTGGGTTTAGGTGTGGGAGGGGTGGGTTTGGGGTTGGGTTTGGAAGGGGTCAAGGCCAGAGCGAATAAATAATCAGAAAGAGGAGAATGGGCAGGATGTTGTGTAATTGCATGTGGGTCTGATGTATATTTTATACATTTGGGTGTGTGTTTCTTGGTAGGGGGTTGGTGTTCGGGTGAGTGTGTGTGTTTGGTTTTGGTTGGGGCTGTTGAGGTGGTTGGTCTGGTCGTGGGGCTTGTGAGTGCGCTTGTAGGTGTGGTGGTGGGTATGGTGGTGGGGTGGTGGGAGTGTGGCAAGTGTTTTTTCTGTATGTTGTTTGGGTGCGTACTAGTGTTTCTTGGTATTTGTGTTTTCTGTGTGTGTGTATTTTCTGATTGTGCCTGTTGGAGTGGGTGCATGCAAAGGAGCGAGTGTGCTTGGGACAGGGATGGGAATTGGGGTGGGGAAGGGGCCTGAGATGGAGCATAAGGTTGGGCTGTTTTGGAGGCTGCAGTCAGTGAGGAGGCTAGTCCTGTAAATGATCTTTGCATGCCAGACATAACACTATGAATGCCTTCCAGGTATGCTACTTTTATTGCATTTGGCAACAAAGGCCCTGGATGGCATTCCGGAATGCAGTCTGACCTACAGAGATGCTGCGTAGGAGGCCAGTAGCCTCCTCACTCAGTGCAGCTGGGATGACAGGGGGTGAAGTGCCTGCAGCAAAGAAGACCCTAGCCCTTTTAGAGGGGTGGGTGTGGCCAACTGGGGAGGAGCTAGATAGAGGGTGGAGATGGGTCTCTAGGTGGTGGACAAGCATGCTGGTGGAACAGTTGCTGTAGGGTCTGCCACCACTAGGGGCTGGTCACTTGTGGAGTCCTCAGAAGATGATGTAGAGCTGGTGGTCTCTGTGCCAAACCCCTCACTCTCCGTGCCACTGTGTCCATCAGTGCCAGTGGTCTCACCAGCAGAACCACAGTGGCCAGCTGCTTCCCTGCCTACATGGCCAATTTCTCCTTAGCCTGCTTCTGATGATGCCAAAAAGACATATATAATAGTTTTATTTTATCTTTGTAAATAGAACTGATTGTGCACTTGATCACAGAATATTTACAGGTTTTTATATATCACCTGCTTCAAGGCTCTCAAACTCTGGTTCTTTATTATAATTATCCCATGCACGTGGTGAGCATCTTCAGAAACCATTTGGTCACAGTTTTGTAACTCCCCATGATAGCACCCCTATGGTAGACGCATGGGCAAGTTGCTGTGTATTTAAAAGGTAGGACATGTACTGGTGTGTTTTACATGTCCTAATAGTGAAATACTGCAAATTGTATTTTTATCTATTGCTAGTCCTATCTCTCCCTTAGGGAAACATAGGTATTTCCTTGAACCATCTTTTAAGTGTAATTTCCCATTGGGAGCAGATAGCGATTTAGAGTTTTGGGTTTCTGAACTCACAATTTAAAAATACATCTTTTGGTGAGGTTGGGTTTTAAATTGCGTGTTTGAAGATGCCACTTTTAGAAAGTGACTATTTTCTTGCTTAACCATTCTTTACCCCTGCATGTCTGTATAATACACATCTGGGTTGGCTGACAGTTGAGTTCTTGTGCATTCACTTTGGACAGTCACACAAAGGGAGCGGAGTTGTGCCTTGCATATCCTGATGTGCCATCACTAGTCTGACTGGGCCTTCCTGAGATACAGTGTGTTGAGAGGAGTTGCCAATGACACATGAATAGGGCTGAGCCTGTTCTCACGCAAAGCTGTCTCCACCCCCTGTAGTGTGTCTAGAGCCAGGTCAGGGAAAGGCAGGGTCTTGTGAACTACAAAGACTTTAATTTGAAATGTGCCCATTTCAAAGGCCGAAAGGGGTAGAAGTATTGGACCTGTGGCACCCCAAATTCAGAACGTTTCTGGACTGATGACATTCTGCCTGGAAGAAGAGCTAGATGCTGTAGGAGGGACTGCCACTCTGACAGTTGCTTCGGTGTGCTGGCCTTCTGCTTGCTGCTTCTGTCCTAAGAGTGAAAGTATTTTATTTTGCTTCCTTCATTCTGCTTCCAAGATTCTCCAAGAGCTTGTGTGTGCTTTCCCCATGTTTAGAAGTCTCAGGGCATCAAAGCCTTCAACTGCCAGTGCCTGGGCTCTTCTGCCGAGAGTCTTGACATGCCAAGTGGTGCCAAATCCAGTTCCTGGCCTTGGAAGTGTAGCCTAGTGATATTAAGGAGAAAATCCACGCATTCATTCCCAGCACCTGTTTTTCTCGATGCACTGCTATAAAAGATCAACGCATTGCCGTCTCCAGTCCTGAAGCATGGTCCAGCTCAACTCATTGACCACATCTTTCACCGCCGGCCCCAGCATCACAGTGCAGCGTGTCAGAAAAATCACTGAGTTTTGAGCCTGTGTCACAGACGTCCATGGCACCCACTCCGATTACAATGTAGCTCCTGCTTCGCAGCTGAGGAATAGATGCAGTGCCTGCTTTGCGGCTTTTGCATCAATGCAGCACCTGCTTTACAGCTGTCGCATTGATGCAGCACCTGCATTGATGCAGTGTGTCTGGTTTTCAACGCATCTTCCCTAGATGACGATTCTTCATTGACCCCACACCCCAGTAAGGAACCGAGGCCGTGTGTCTGGAATCCGATGAACCACCTCTCCTGCCAGCAAGCAACCGAAAAACATCACCTCCCCTGCTTATCCATAAGGAATCGATGCATCACCTCCCCTGCCAGTAAGGAACGGACGCTTCAGCTCCCCTGTGTAGACCGGGACAGACGCATCGCTGTGCTTTTCCATTACCTCATGTGTGCCTTGCACTGTCTTAGATTTTGACACATCTAAGGTACTTTGTGCTAAAATGAACACATCCATTGATTTCATATGGACTAAGCCTACGTAATATTTTAGAAGTGTTATTTTGACTTGTGTATATTGGATTTTTGTCATCTCATTTAGTAGTGTTTTCACTGTGTGTCTGTGTTTGTGTGTGTGTGTGTACGTACGAGTATTGGTGTGTGTGTGTGTTTGTATGTAAATGTGTACAAATACTTTACAGATTGCGTCTGAGATAAGCCTGACTTCTCATTCCAAGGGGGGAAGCAGGGGTTATTTTAGCTGTGTACATCCCTTATCCTGACTAGAGTGAGGGTCCCTACTTGGACAGGTTACAAACCTGTCCACTAGAAACCCCATATCTAACCATATTAATGGATTCAGTACTGAAGTAGCTTATCAATGTACCACACACTATGTATATACCTATGCTGTAGAATACATTAAGAAATTTTAGTGGATTGACAAGTGGCTTCTACAGCATAAGTAAATACATAGGGTGTGATACATTCCTAATCCACTTTAAGATAGAGCAAAAACATTTCCATTTGACTCCTAAATATCTCAAGTTTTTTCAAGTTTGTTTTACCATTGTGAAATTGTTTTACAAAATATGCTGTCGATAATAGAGGCTGCTATTCTCACTCTTGCACCAGGGAAAGCCGTGGGTCCGGATGGTATCCCGTTAGAATTTTATAGGATGTTTCGCCAACTATTGAAGGAAGATTTATTGATAACTTTTCAAACAGCACAAACGGGTATGGCTCCGGAATCATGGCGTCAGTCAACAATCTTGGCCTTTTTGAAAAAAGATAAGACACCTTCCCTTCCGGCTTCTTATAGACCCATATCCTTAATTATTGCTGATAGTAAAATCTATTCAAAGATCTTAGCTTCGCAAATATCAGCCATTATATCATCTATTGTCTCTCAGTTTCAGCACAGATTTATCCCAAATCGCGACACCACTGATCATATTCGTCATTTGATAGCTTTGATGGATTGGGCTCAAGCAACCGACACGGCAATGGGAATTACCCTGTTGGATGCCGAAAAGGCATTTGACTGGGTAGCCTGGCCATATCTATGGGACATACTCTCTCAGAAGGGTTTTGGCCCAAAGATAATGTCTGCATTAAAAGTCCTTTGTGTTTATACAACCGCCTCAATTAAGGTCGCTGGTCAAGAATCCGCTCCTTTTTCTATTTTTCGGGGAACACAGCAAGGATGTCCATGTTCCCCGTTATTATTTGCTCTCTATATTGATGTTTTTGTAAATAAATTAAAACATGCTGAGGATATTAAGCCAGTCCAAATCTCCCACATGAATTACAGGGCGTTCGCTTATGCGGATGACATTGTTATAGTATCATACAACTAGAGAAGTATTAGTGCATTTCCATATCAACAAATGAAAGAATTGGTAGGCACCTTGTGATCCCTAACAGGGTACCCATCAGTCAACACTTGGAACCGCCCTTCATCATTTGGGATTCCTGTTTGCCATGTATTAGGTGCAGCAATGGTTCTTAATAGAGGTAAGATGTAAAAACCTCTGATGAACCTAGTGAACCTAGTGCTGCCCTATATGGTTAGAGTGTCACAGGCCATTCGTTGGCTGGAAAAAAGAGAGGGTGACTGATATGCAGTGCAAGTGAAAAAATAGTGCTAAGTGAAGGGAGGCCTCCCCATCAGTTCAGAGGAAGGCGGCGAAGTACCGACAGAGAGAGCGGTGCTTCCCTCGTATCCTGAGCCGTTGCCAGGCGAGGTGCAGCCTTCTACTTCGACTATAATGTGACATACATCTACTGCGAAACAAGACGACACCTAGGGATCCAGGTGATCTTTTTTCATGTCGCAGATGGTTATATGTAGTCACATTTTCTTTAGTACACATTTCACTATTTATTTTTGCAGTAGCTTTAACTTAGGTCCTGATGAATGCAATGGACTCTGTAGTCCCTAGATTTGCAGAAACATGTTGACCCCCCCACTACATCTGGGTAAATATTTGTTTCATTTACCTTTACTGCTTTTTAATATTGGAGGAGCGAGCAAAGCACAGAATAAAGGCATTTTTTCCTGCTCCCTCACCCAATTTTAGTTTCACTTAGCACTATTGTTTTCACTTGCACTGCATATCAGTCACCCTCTCTTTTTTCCAGCCAACGAATGGCCTGTGACACTCTAACCATAACATTTCTAGTTTTGGTTCTCTATCTCATTTTAATTCACCACTTTTATTCTTTTTTGCACTGCACTTGATTCCATCAGATCAATACCACATGGTCCAACAGTGATTGTGGGTCGGAACCCTAATCTACCGTAGGGTACGATCTATGTCTCAATGATCCAGAGACACATGACCCTAAGGATGACCACATGATAACATTGATCATTACAAGTCTTTGATGGGAATCCTACAAGAGTTTTGATGTACAATCACAGGTGGCCCTCTGTTTAATATTTCTTGTCTTCTGTCAGAACTATTTAGTCTTGACACTAACCGGATGTACTTTGCTACACGCCTGGTTAGTTAATAAGGAATTTCCAAGATACTTTCCTGTAGAGACCCCTAGGTTTTCTTGTTGTTTATTTTGCTGTGAATAGGGGTACAACCTAGGCTGGTCTATAAATATCCCTCAGGCCCCCTACTAATGTATTGTTATTTGTAATTCAGCGGGCAATACCAACAATAGATGACTTGGCATCTCAATTTGGAATCTTCTCAGGATATAAACTGAATATCGCCAAGACTCAAACATTATTTACTGGCCTAGACCCTCCAGCTGATATCAGAACAGAGACTGAAGTCACCTACCTAGGTATTAAAATTGCATTTTCACTTTCCACTCTTCCGTAAATAAATATAAATACGGTGTTGACAAAAGTAAATACTATGCTGGAGAGAATCGATCATCTACATCTATCTCTGTATGGGCGTGGTAATGTTTTAAAAATGTCAGTACTCCCTAAATTTTTATATATGTTCCGTGCCTTTCCGATCGAATTTCCCTCTTCAAATTCTAAGCATCTAGAAAGAATGTCAGCCCGCTTTTTATGGGGCTATAAGCGGCAGAGACTGGCATATAAAAAGGTGATATTGTCCAAAGATTGGGGAGGGTGGGGTATTCCGTATTTTCTTTTTTATTATTTGGCATCTGTTTTGCAATATATTAAGCCACTGGTGGTTGGCGAAAGAGCACAGATCTTAGAGTGTCATTACCCCTCTATTTATAAATTTGCATTGGGTGAGGAACACCGAGGTTTTCTACTTAAAGTGATAGAACCCAGCTACTATAAAAAAGCTAAATTTAAGATTGTGAAGTCAGCATATATGGTTTGGAAATTAATTAAGCGACACCTCGGTATAACTAAAATCACTGCTTATACACCGTTAGCAGCACCACGTGTTCTCCCACCAATTTTTTATGACCTGGTAATTACTAGATGGCACTATAAGGGAATTCAGTATCTGGGTGATTTAATGCTTGATGGACGCTTGGTTTCTTTTATTGATCTACAAATTAAATTTAATTTAGTAGAAGGGGACTTCTTCAAATGCTTACAGATTTGCAGCTACTTTAGCACTTTAGGTTCCCAAGTTGAAACCCAACTTCGAAAAATTCCTCTTATTGAGTCTATGTTTAGGAAAACCCCAATTGGACAATTTTATAAAATTTTTATTGCCACATGTCAGGATGATTTACAGGCTTGTCAAACTAAATGGTCAATAAAATTGGGTAGGAGTGCAATCGATCTAGAGGAATCAATTAGTTTGGCAAATACTATTTTAATTACAGGAAGGTCGCGCTCCCAGCACTTTATGGTGTTATTTGATCTTTACTATACACCGGCTAAGATTTCAAAATGGGGGACGAATACTGGGGTCACATGTAACAGATGTGGCAAATTCGCGGCTGATTCATTAATGTTTTTTTCATGTCCTAAATGGTCCAATTTATTTTCTTCTATTGAACAATTTTTGGGGATCCTTTTCGATACTCCGATAAATATAACGGGGGAACTAGTGCTGATAGGGGTAGCCGAAGATATACACCCTGAAGATAGGAAAAGATTTCTTTTTATTTGCATGGCGCTGGTTCGTGCTTGCATCACACATGATTGGATTAATCCTGTTCCCCCCTCCTTGGAGACATGGCGTGCTCGTTTATTAGCTATGTATAACCTGGAAATGGCCATATATAGAATGAAGGGTGGTAAAAAAAGAGCTATGGGAATGAAGATCTGGACTCCTCTAGCGGAGTGGATTTGAGAAGAAAGTGATTTCTTGTCATGTTTTGATTGTTCTTCTTTTTTTAATGTTAATTGTATCTAATTGGAATTTCTTTCTTTCTGCCACTGCACAAAGTTATTTTCTCATGTAAGTGTTAAAGAGATGTGCTCCTCTTGCAAAAAATGGGTAAATAAGTAAAAATATATATATAAAAAAAATTCAAATGCAATTTGCAGTATGCCACAGATTACACCTTGATGCATTTCTACGTTTTCCTAATGAGTCACGATTTAGGAATTATTTTGAGTTTTCCAGATGAGATACTCCAATATATGTGATGGAACATTCTATCTGCAAAAGACCCTTTAAGTATCTCATTTTTCCCCATCATCAATTTATCATCTGGATATAACAAATGACATTGAAAAAGTGGTTTTTTGTGTGTGGTACTGTCACCAATGTGTACACACTTCTGTCTGTGTTTTTCCAAAATCTGTTTGCCTACCACAATTATTTTCCAAAAAAAGAGACTGGCATATATGCACACTTGTAAAAGAGTAAGACCACACTTTTAGCATGAATAAAAAAGTATTTTTTAATGGAACACATTTGATATGTGTTGCAAATGTAGGCATTGAAACTTGTTACTAGTCATTTTGGCTCACATGCTCACTCTTGTTGTGTATTAAACCAACTTACCAATGTGACGTTTGGAACATCCACTATATCATAAGTGCATTTTATTCTATGTCATCTGTAATAGGGCTAACTTGACATCATTCACAATAGTGAAGGAGCATCACACCGGACACAGTAACGACTAGAGGCCTTTTTGGTACATCTGTACTTTATAACCTCAACCACCTAATGTATATTTGTTGTTTAGGCAGGCATCTGCCTGCTCAAACCAGTCCTTCGATAGTGATCAGAAAACAGCTGTTATATCCTGTTCCACAAATTCATGTGCAACACACATCATCTTACACCTTGTACAAAACTTACACCTTCAAGAACTCTTCTTGTGCAATGGACGTGTCAACCTTAATGCAGAGGGCAAAATTTGTTGCTGTAACAAAAAATTGTTATTGAACATGTTAAATACAAACTAGAAATTACCCCCTTGATGCTGCTGTTGGGCTCTCAACTGCCCGTCAAGCTCCGCTTCGGCTGCCACAATAATTTGGGCCATGGGGGGGCGCCTTAGGGTGCGATGCACCTTTTTCCCATGTAGGGAGTACTGGCCGAGCTGGACTCCTGATCACTTTTTGGTCTAGCATTGTAGGTCCTTCCACCTCTTTCGATAATGAATGCTGTGCTGCTTGTCGACCCCTAGGATCCCCACCTTCTCTACGATGGCCTTCCAAATTGTCTTTTTCTGATGGGAATTGACCTTTATGGATATGAGAAATGAAAAAAATAAACTGTTTTGTGACTTTTTGTTTGTATTGATGTAACACAATTTTGCTACATCAATCACCTATGGCTGTGTCTGCTGTGGAGTTTTCCACTCACTACCCAGTCAAGTACCGCCAAGGCTGTCTAATTCGAAATGTCCTGATGGCAAAGTGCGGCCCCGCCATTTTAGATGGTCAATTAGTGTGTTTGGGAATGTTTAGTGCAGCACCACCACTCAAAATGGTGAGTAGTTTGTTTACATATACAAAGTGCTAATATCACGCATAATTTAAAAATATAATTTATTTGTAATACGTTACTGTGGCTAAATGCGATAGGTGTGCAGTGTTGTGTACACTTCCTATGAAGGTATTTTCTTGGGAGAAAAGTGAATGTGTAAATAATTCATTTAAAATATGTGGGTTCTTAACATAATTTAACACAACATGTAATGTTGAATTTTTTTCTTAAATAACATTTATCTATTGTTTAAAAAAAATTGTGTAAATAATACACGATCTCTTTTTTTAAAACAATTGACTGGTAAAGAATGGTATTTAAGAGAACCTGTCCATTACATGTTGTGTTAAATTATGTTAAGAAACCATATATATTTTTTAGCAACACGTGACAAGCTGGGTTATTTATCAAAAATAAGTTTGTAAATGTTTTAAAAGGGTGACAGTTTTCCAAAACAGACATATGAACCCAGGGAAGGTGAGGAGATGACAGTCAAGTGTTCCGACCATTTCCAGATCATGGCACCATGGAAGAACAGGATATTATCAAATAATTGAGATTGAAAAGGCAAACTATGCTGGTTTTGTGTCATCAACTGGAGCCAGACCTTCTGTATCACAATAGAAATCCCACATCTATTACACCAATTATGAAAATCATGGCAGCACTTTTGTGGCCATAAAATCATTCCAATGCAACGTGGCAGTATCTGGTGGAACGTCAGAACCAACTTTCAGTGGTGTGGCACAAGAAGTTCTTTATTCAATGATAAGACAGCTCCCACCAGCTTCCACAAAATGAGTTTTTTTTACAAATATGAAGGGAGTATTCTATGCTTTGTGGCCCACATTTACCTTTTCTGAGATATGGTTGTATTTTGGACTTGGGCTCCAGACAATTGTGGCTCTACTCTATTAATTTCATCCACCATGACTGGCTCCCTCTGTAAAATGGAGATTTTTCTCTGTCGTTATAATGTAATTAAATTAAATGAATTAGGAAACCTACAAGTAAAAGACATACAATTTAAAATGCACAAGAAACAGAGGGAGCAAAAAATAAAATACCCAGAATACTTAGACAAAACTTCTCTGTCAAAATGTTGTACTGTGCTGGAATGGCAAAGGATATGTGTGTTTTATAGGGTGGCATGCAGGTGCAAACAATTAGCGACAGTGATAGTGCAATGTTGACCGCGTCCCGTGACTGAATCACTCCGTTTGCAACCCACTGCTAGAACCCCGCCAGCACAACTGTGAAATCTAATTAGGCTTGGTGCAATCCCACCACCCTGACAGCACAGAGTATTGTTAGCCAAAAGAAGAGTCTGCCTCGTCAACAGCGGTGAATTGTTTAAGCGACAGGAAACACTCTGTCTACATGAATGGTGGTTCAGCCAGCACACATCTAAATAGGGCGGGCGGGAGCCTGTTAGCTTGGCGGAGTAATTGTATACTCAGCCATAGAGGAACAACTGTATTACTCTCGATCTAAATCAGGCCCTAAGGTAATTAAGTTAGACAAGTGCAAAATAGCTAACTAATATGTGCAAGGTAGCTGAGGACTATAGTTCAAACTCACTTTTGTGGCTCATAAATAAACATGCTACAGTATATATCTACAACAAAATGTGGCCGCAATCTCCTGAAAGCAACTTTGGATATCAAAGTCAGAAAAAGGCAGCACTGCCTTATATGATTATGGCTAACATAGGGGCCGATTAGGATTGCGGTGAATCCGCATCCTCCGGGCCGGCGGAAGCCACCGCCGGCCCGGAGGATGCGGATTCACCGCTGCGGTGATAGAAAAGACCCCCGCCAGATTAGGATGGCAGGGGGGTCGGGAAGACCGTCCGCAGCTTTTCCGCCACGGTCCCGAGGCGGAAAAGCTCTACTATGGTGGCGGTGTCTATCAGACACCGCCAGCCATATTAGCATGCATGGGGAAACATGCTTTTCCAGGGCGGCTTTTCCGCTGTGGAAAATCATGTGGTCTTTTCTGTTTGGGGGCCCGTTGCGGGCCCCCAGGGTGTCAGGGGGTGGGGGGTGCACATGGGGGGTACCTATGGTACCCACCTGCATTTGCTTGCACATAGCGGCAGGCACCGCGCGGTGCCTGCCGCTTTGTGCATGCAAATGCACTGCATGTATTTTTAGCATTGCGGCGGGTGCTGCTTCAAGCAGCACCTGCCGCAATGTTAAAAATACAGGATGTGACCGCCAGGGTGGCGGTCACATCCTAACTCGCACGGAGGGACCGCCGCTGCCCCTGCCCCTGCGGACGGTCCCTCCACCTCTGCGGTGGCGGACGGACGCAGGTCCGTCCGCCATCATAAGGACCCCCATAGTTTGGAATGCTGTTGACTTTGAATTATACATGGATGGTGAAATAGCACAAAGTCAAATAAAATAACACGCAGTACTAACTTCTTATGTGTGGCATTCAGCAATCCCAGTCTGGAGAGCCCTCGAGAAATGAGTGGCAGAGTAAATATATTAATAATCCTGCATCTAAATGTGTAGAATAAGAACGGTAATTAAATACAATGTAAAATGGTTTAAAATAATTCCAACAACTCAAAAAAGCATGGGCAAAACTCACCCATATTGCCAAGCATAAATGTAAATTAGATTGGTTTTACTAGAAAGAAAAGAAAGGTGTAATGAAACGCTTGTGAAAATTCATTGCAGCAGTTTTCTGTGACTGCTGGTATGTAATACTCACTGTTTGGAGTGTGCACAGACCGGATGAATCCAGGGATGGTGGCTCAATGCAGAGAATAATGCTTATGTAAAGCCCACAGTGCATGAAGTGGCCACGTGATCAGAGCGGCGCAGTCCCGTCCGAATTAAAGGTGTAATGCCCTATTGAGTTAGAAGAGAGCTATTGTGTGAAACGATGTTCAAATGAGTGGTATTTAAGACCGTGTAATATCCATTCATTGTAATTAAAAAATAAATTTAAAAAAAGGAAGGACCTATTATTCCCAAAAGAACATGGAAATAGATGTTATAACTTATGTTTATGGAGAGATAGTGTTGTCTAGGGACTCGAAATGAATATATATGGTTTCAAGGAGAAACTCATTAATCGTGAGTGTTTCATATGCTAAAAAACTTTCTATAGGCAACACTGTCTAGCGCTGTGTCCATTGAACAAAGGAGGCAGCCCTGGAGGGGGCTGTCTTTGAACTTTTGGTGTGCAAGACCCTGGCAGTGCGTCAGCAAGGGGCGAAGCTGAGACCCCAGGAGTAGATGTGACCATTGACTAATGGATGACACCATTTTGAACAGTCCCCATATGCTGTTCAGGAGAGTTGGAGAGGTGACATTGCACCCAAAAAATTGGCCAGGGGTCCATTGCTTCTGGAACCTTTCCTCCCCTTTTAAAACCGTTGGACTACGGGGGACTCTCGCTTGCCTGGTGATTTTGTATGCACTTAACTGAGCCTGGGACTGCCATGGATAGCTGGAACGAAGAACCTCATGATGCCCGGAAAGGACTAAGGACACTGCCCAGTTGACCATACGACTACTGGGTCCCTCCAAGGGCCAGTGAGGCTGACTCCCTGAAACCCACTGAGAACCAGTTGGGGGACAAGCCCTGGACTTTTGCCCCTAGAAACCAAGACAAGGAGGAAGGCTTGCACAGGGAGCCAGGAGTACCAGCTCGTTGAGGACTGCTCCGCTTTGGAGGCGAGGAGATCTGCTGCAACTGCCCCTAGTGGCTAGCGCTCACCACAAGGAGTACAAGGAGACCAAGATCATCACAATTATCCCAACTGGGCCAGAGTTAGGGCATTTTAAAGTTTGGCAACCTTTGTCCTTTCTCGGACAATGGAGCGCATGTGCTCTGCTGTCTCTCCAAATAATGGGCCAGTGCCCGGGGTTGGTGCAGGAATTATTTGATTTTGTCAGACGGGGCGTGCATGCCCCCCGGACTCTTGGGTGGCCCAAGGATCCCATCCCTTAGACTATTTCCACTCAAAGGGGGGCCTGGGACACCATCCCTTGAAGCAAAAGAAGAATAGGGGAGTACCGTCACATCCCCCCCCCAATGCCAGTGGCTTTGCACCTGTGCCCATGTCTGGATGGAGCAGGGTGGCCACTGCAGAAGAATGCGCCCTGCCTACAAGACAGGACAAGGAGAGAAGTGCTGCTGGTTCATTTGGATGCTCTGGGAGGTGCGGGTCATGAGGGAGCTGACGGGGCAGCCAGGAGTGGGGCCCTTGAGCTGTCCCCAATGAAGTAGGCAAGCAGGAGTGTTAAGGTGGGACCGGGCACCCCCAGGACCAAGATGAACACAGACATTAAAGACATGAGGGCTCATGGCACAGATGGAGACCTGCTGTTATGGAATCTCCTCATAATGCCCTATCCTGCTTTTTCATTAGTCAACAGTTTTTTTTAAAGTACTGCCCCTATGTCTACGGAGGTCAGGAATGCAGGACCCGTATAGAATGTTCACTATTATTTTAAAGCATTCCCATGGCTGGAGCTTATGCTTCTCAGCTGGGAGTGCATCGAAGGGCTTACTTTATGTTGACAGATGTCCTCTAGCTGCTGAGTCTATGGTTGTATATAATGCAGTCAAAATAGGATGCCCTCTAGGGGGCTGGTTTTATGGTCGCAGGTTTCATGGTTGAAAGGTTAAAAAATTGAGACCCGTGTTTTGCTCATTTTAAATGTTTTATTGAGATAATTATGCTGACAATTATGTCGCATTACGGTGAATATCCTTTATTAACAGTAATAAGTGTATTTACACCTGATTATCATCATTATTATTGATAATTGCATTTATGCACTCAGTGATGTCTTTTACATGTGGTTTGTTTATCTTGAACTTTTGACCAAGCCAATAGACTTAGCTGATATGTTTGCATGACCCCTTTAAGCGGGTTAAAGGTGATTATATAATGTCATCTGTGGCATTATTCGTCTACCAATCTATTCATTTGTAAATGAATGCATGGTATTTAGCAGTGTGTTTATAATAGATGTACTTCTTTTTCTAAAGAAAAAGTACTGACTTGACAATCATTTATTGAGTGTTATTATTGCGTGCCAGCGAATGGCGATTACTAGCCCACACCTCATAACCTGAGTAGGCCTTGGACTTCTCTGCCTCGCTTCTTTGAAAGAGTCAAGAGCTACAATGGTTTGCTTGGTTCCCAGTAAGGGCAATTGTGGACCTATTACTTGTGCAGCCACTCAACTAATATCCCAATTTGCTACAATAGGACATTTGTCACCAGTAATTTATATGAAATTCACATTTTATTATATAATGAATTTCCTTTCTTATGAATATACGGACTGACACCCCCTTTTCTGAATCATTTTTGTCCACCATAAGCGTGGAAGGGTATACTCAGATGTGAGTCCCTAGCTCATTGCACCATCAGGATTCAAGCAAGCCGGGCCGAAGACGGCTGAAATGCCAGAAACCGGTCCCCGGTAGCTTGTTTCCTTCCCAGTATAAGAATTGGCTTGGTAGTTTGGTCTGCCCTGTTCCCATGATGCACTGGGCCAGGGTCAGACTAATTTGCATATAGCCAAGTTCTGAGCTGGGATGGTGCAGTGAGCTAAAAAACGGTGATGGATAAAGCCCTGATCTTTGGACTGGGTAAGAGTGGTCTGCTTAATTCAGACACACTGTTCATCACCACCCCCTTTTCTGAATCATTTTTGTCCACCATAAGCGTGGAAGGGTATACTCAGATGTGAGTCCCTAGCTCATTGCACCATCAGATTCAAGCAAGCCGGGCCGAAGACGGCTGAAATGCCAGAAACCGGTCCCCGGTAGCTTGTTTCCTTCCCAGTATAAGATGGCTTGGTAGTTTGGTCTGCCCTGTTCCCATGATGCACTGGGCCAGGGTCAGACTAATTTGCATATAGCTAAGTTCTGAGCTGGGATGGTGCAGTGAGCTAAAAAACGGTGATGGATAAAGCCCTAATCTTTGGACTGGGTAAGAGTGGTCTGCTTAATTCAGACACTCTGTTCATCACCACCCCCTTTTCTGAATCATTTTTGTCCACCATAAGCGTGGAAGGGTATACTCAGATGTGAGTCCCCAGCTCATTGCACCATCAGGATTCAAGCAAGCCGGGCCGAAGACGGCTGAAATGCCAGAAACCGATCCCCGGAAGCTTGTTTCCTTCCCAGTATAAGAATTGGCTTGGTAGTTTGGTCTGCCCTGTTCCCATGATGCACTGGGCCAGGGTCAGACTAATTTGCATATAGCCAAGTTCTGAGCTGGGATGGTGCAGTGAGCTAAAAAACGGTGATGGATAAAGCCCTGATCTTTGGACTGGGTAAGAGTGGTCTGCTTAATTCAGACACTCTGTTCATCACCACCCCCTTTTCTGACACATAAATGTAGACATATTGGGGGCCTATTCACAAATTCATTCATGAGGATGGAAGCTAATACTATAGGAGTACACTCATGTCTTTGTGAATTGGCCCCAAAAAAGATCCAACTCCCTATTTGCAAAAAGGCACAGTTCTTTCTATGTGTACTAATTGTATATATCCATTCCCTGAATACTTAATTTTTATTCCTTCCAATTTTAGATGTTTTGGGCCGAATTCATTAAGGCATGGGAATTTAGTTAACGTACTAGAGAATATTACTTTACATTCTCAAAATTGTAAAATACTATGGAATATTACTTTACATTCTCCAAAATGCAATTGTGAGTAGGGTCTATAGTAGGCATCTATTTTTGCCGAAAGATGCATTGGGTAATACACTTGGTGAATTATCAGCGTTTTATAATCCTGTGCACCCACTATTTTTTGTGTGCTTGTCACTCCACAGCAGAGAAAGTAATAGGAACAGCAACTCATGTAAGTTATGTATTTTGTGTCTTGATATTTGGATAATTGATTAAACAAACGCACTGTTTTTATATTTCTGTAAATTGGAGCTTTTAACCCTCATTTGATTGTAATTTTTCATTACATACGCAGAGATGCTGTTCCCTGCCCCATCTACCAGTCCTGTCTTCGCGAAAATTAAGTCAAATAATGATCTTTCAGTAAAAGTAAAAAAAATAATACAAAAAAAAACCTTTTTCCAAACTAGACTTACACTTATTGGCTCTGTTTTTTATTGATTGTGGAAACATTGATACAGATCATGTGGGTCATTGCTATCAAACTCTAAAACTAAAGTCAGAATTGTGTTGAAATTTTGAACATCTTGTCTGAAAATTAATCTAAAATTAAGTTTGGTTTGTTCACCAGAGCAAAATGAATTTCCTTTTGCTAAAAAACAATATGGGGGATTTAAAATGTTAATTCTTGAAGTAAAATGTTTTGAAATGTATTACTTTTGCACAGCTCCGCTTTAGAATAAATTCCCGCAAAAGCAGTGTCTGTGGTAAATTTTTTCCTACAAACAAATCTCTTACAAGAAACTTCACCAACATGTGTTCAAAATGTAAAAAAAAATAAAGAAGTTCACAATATAGGTGAAGTGCTTGTGCATGCCTGTTAAAGCTTTGATTCATTAAAATTATCAAACCGATAGAAATTTGTTGAATTTCACAAAACTCCAGGTAAGGTGTTATCGTAAAATAAACCAGACAAATGAATAATGTCAGGTTTCCCTCCTCATAGGATACAACATTTTAAGAAATGCATCAAGTTCATTCACGACTGCCGTCTTCGTGGTGGGGGATGCCTCATTCACTGGTCAGTGGTTTTTTTAACTCTATTTATGTATTGTTTGAGAAGATAGATCACATTTTGTCTTTTCAATTTCTTAATGGCAAAGTTGAGATTTTTTTTGAGGACATGTGAAAGTGATAATAAATGTAAACTACAAACATTTGCTGCTGGTGCAATACCATTGCCAAATGTTTCCAGAATTTCTGGCCACAAGATCTAAAAATATGAAGGACATGTATAGTGAAACGTGAAGTGCAAGGCCTGTTCTGCTTTGTAAATATAACACTTGCAGCCCATGCTGTTACCACTTGCAATGTACAGCACCTCATTGTTTAATAATTTGTTTTTACTCATCCATACAGAATGTGAGGTGCCTGAGCGAGTGAGATTGTTCAAAAGTAATTCAGACTAATCTCAGTTAGGGTTCTGATAGTGTGCTAATAACTGGAGCTTACAAAAGCATGTAGACCGCATTCTTTAGGATTTAAACATTGTTACAGGATCAGAACATTTGCCTTTATCTGTTCTATGTTTATATGTTTTGTTTGTTTGTTTATGGAGTCCTCTCTGATGCCATGTTGTGAATTCTGGAGGGCTCATATTGGGTTCAGGTGA
Source organism: Lissotriton vulgaris (assembly GCF_964263255.1). Taxonomy (NCBI): domain Eukaryota; kingdom Metazoa; phylum Chordata; class Amphibia; order Caudata; family Salamandridae; genus Lissotriton; species Lissotriton vulgaris. Next base: position 675,867,623 of record NC_141700.1, on the reverse strand, counting down.
GGAGGCTTCATCTGGAATACAGCATTCTGTTCTGGGGGGGATCTAACCCGAACCGCTGTGTCCAGTGCTCTGGGCATCCCCAAGATGGTTGTATCCTCAACTAAAAGCATCACATGCAGTATTGTCTTAAGTTATGAGGCAACACTCTGAAGTGTAACGTTCAGGTCTGGAGGTATTGTGTAGAGTTTTGTATCAATTCTGAAGGCCTCGCCCTGAGCGCTGTGTCCAGTACTGTTGGCCTCCTCTGCAATGTTCTGTCCAGAACTAGAAACATCACACTGAGTATTGTGTGAAGTCCTGATTGAATCCTCTTAAGTAAAACATTGCAATCTGGAGGTATTGCATAGAATTTTGTGTCGGTTCTGGAGGTCGCACCTGGAGTTTTGTGTCCAGTTCTGGGGCCTCCTCTGGAATTAGTTGTCGAAGTCTGTAAGCATCATCCGGAGAATTGTGTCCAGTTGTTAGCGAATTATCTGATGCACAATGTCACGAACAGGAGGTATCGGTGTCACATAGAGTTTCACTATCATCATGGTTCCAAGTCAACACCAGAAATCTTATAAAGAGGCAGAGGTGGCAGACCTCTCATTACATTCATGAGCACTTAGCACCCTGAAAATTAATATTTCACTTTGCCATAATAAGTATGGACCTTCTAGCTAGAAGCTGCAAAGCCTGGACACATTGATGGTGACCTTCACAACACAGTCTCACTTGGCCCTTTAGAGGGAAGAATCAGCAGAGTTTGAGGGAGGAATCGTTCAACCGGGAATGCTTCAGTCTCCCTGTCTGCAACTATGCCCCAGTCCAGAACGAATGCAGCTCTTCGACATCTGCAACAATCACTGACCGATAATTCGATCATGTATAAATTCAAATCCGCATTTATTTTCAAATCTCTCTAAATGCAACAACTCTATAAGGTTTGGTGTAATACCACTAAGTGAGATAAATCAACTAAAATATACTCAAACTTTCTCTGAACCAGATTCAACTACACTACACGAAACAATTTTCGTTAATGGCAGCTAAGTAGTCACAAGTGCTGACTATACCAGCACAAAATAAAACAATTATTTTTTATGGTACACTGCGCCTTGTTCTTGCAGTTTTGTCCAGTGCAGCTTAAAGGTAATACAAAAAAGAGATGTAGCGATCTTTCCTCCGAAATAATGTTTGCCCAAAAGTGCCAAACTACCCTTTAAAAGGTTCAGAACTGTGCTACGTCAACAATGAGGACTCTTCTTGCACAGTTAGTAAATCAAACATGTACAGACTTTGTTTACAACTGACACCAATTCCAACTACAACTGAAATAGTAATTCTAAGAATAGTAGAAATGAATCTTGGGGCTAGATGACAACCACGAAGAAAATCCTAATCCTTAGACTTCAAGAGTTACAGATAAGAATTTACAGCTTGAAATAGGAAATTACTTTAGTAGAAGGCAATGCAGAAAGATGGTCTTACACCACAAAGTATAGCTGTAAAGAACATTAGACTTCAAAGGTAGCTTAAATGAGCTAATACATAAAGTAACAACACTGTATGAAAAAACACATTTCTAATGAAACTAAATTGGTAATGTAGAATTGTATTACGTACTTTACAAAGATTAGAAGTGTTTCTATTTCAGAGGCCTCGCCATTTGGGCCCTAATCAAATAAATGTCTTTTTTTTTTTTTTTGCAAGGTGAAATATGTTGCACATCAATGAGAGAAAATAAATGCATTGTTTATTTAGACAACTGAAAATAGCTGCTGTACTTGTCCTATATTAGAAAATATGCAAAACAAGAACGAGGAGTGCTCTATGAGGCAGCGGTTGGCACCTGCACAGTAAAATTGCAGTTTTACTAGTGGAGTTCACCTAGGGGAGCGGTATGACTATGCATCCGCTCTTGATTCTCCTGGTCTTGTGCACCTTCTCAGAAGGATCGCTCACTGTGATGCGCTTCTGGATCGGTCGAGTGGGTATTTCTGATAGTCAGTAAGTGTACCTCTGGGTGCGAGATTATATATCCTGCTAGCATAACAGATCTGAGTCTCCTATACCTCTGGGTGACCGGGTATATCCTGCTAGCACAACAGATTTGAGTCTCCTATACCTTTGGGTGACCGGGTATATCCTGCTAGCACAACAGATTTGAGTCTCCTATACCTCTGGGTGACAGGGTATATCCTGCTAGCAAAACAGATTTCCGTCTTCCATACCTCTGGGTGACCGGGTATATCCTGATAGCACAACAGATTTGAGTCTCCTATACCCCTGGGTGAGGGTATATATATCCTGCTAGCACAACTGATTTGAGTCTCCTATACCTCTGGGTGACAGGGTATATCTTGCTAGCACAACAGATTTGAGTCAACGATACCTCTGTGCGAGGGTATATATCCTGCTAGCACAACTAATTTGAGTCTTCTATACCTTTGGGAGACCGGGTATATCCTGCTAGCACAACAGATTTGAGTCTCCTATACCTCTGCGTGAGGGTATATATTCTGCTAGCACAACTAATTTGAGTCTTCTACACCTTTGGGTGAAAAGGTATGTCCTGCTAGCATAACAGATGTGTGTCTCCTTTCTCTTGGAGCACTTTTAAAAAACATCTATTGTGTGCGTTTTTGGGCTTGTTAAGATTCTTCTCAGTATTTGGGTAACTACACTTTACCAGATGCAAAGTTTTGAGAAAGCCTTAGAAACAGTACAGAGGGGCTCTCCAGGCCCCAATAATCTCATGTGACCACCCAACATCTTTACAAAGTGATGGCACTCCTATTCGAGGGATACCTATATGACACTACAGTTTAGAAAAGGCCACACGGAGGATACTTGCAACATGAGACTTTATGTTCGAAGTCTACTTCTTCCGAATCAAAAAGCCTCTCTTCTGCAATCATAGGTTCAACACAGATCCAAACGCTGTCTGGGGCAAGAACAATGTAACAAACAAATACTTCAATATGTTGCCATGTGACTTCTATTGTGTGCCACGGTGTATGTAGATAATGGCAACATTTACAACTGGGACAGTTGGTGCTAGTTAGAACGATAGAGTGCCAGAATAGAACTGCATTCAAAACACAAACTGTAGGGGAGCAAGTATTTTGTAAGGCCATCCATTATGTAATCGATTTTATTTGTGAAGTCGTGTCTGATGCAGTTTGTTACATTGGATAAAAGAAAGCATGGTTTCTTAGCTAACTAGAGCTTGTGAATTTCTTTGCTTTGCATTTGTTCTCTTAACTAGAATATAACTTCAGCTTTATTCAGTGATTTTATTACACCATCCACAATACTGACACTGTCAGTCAAAATAGAAAACATTCAATGTTCATTCTTAACAGCAGACTGGTTGATGGGATCAAAGGTTATTGGGAGACCCAAAACTTCCATTTCCCATTTAAATGGCTGTGGGTTCTTTTTCTGTAGAGCATCAGCGAGAAACTGTGCAGCAAGGCCAAAACAAAAAGCAAAAACACAAAAAAGGTTTCCATGCTGCGGCTGCATCATTTTGTTGGCGTACTCGTGCATGATGATGCAAAAGTAGGCCTACAAAATGACGCAAGCATCATATTTCGTTTTTAATTTACTGATCTGAAATGGATCCGTAAATAAAAAATAAAAAAATAGAAATCGCTTAAAAGTGTGTTTGAAGGTGGAGGGCCCAGCGGCAATTTGAGTGGGTGGTGGGGGGAGTAGAAAACCACAAAAGAGAGAAATGAACAACACAGTCTGAGAAGGGCTTGCAACAGAAGGGAGACAGTAGCACCGAGCACAGGGAGCGGATATCGGGCAGAGGGGGGAAACACACAAGGAAGAGAGTGCTCAAAAAAGTAGTTCCCTATCTGCAAGCTGTGGAAGGATACAAGTCAACAAAGCCGAAGGATGGTAAAGACTCTGTGCTCCAGGGGAGGGCCAGGCACAAGGACAAGGAAGGACATCTAATAAGAAGCAAGCAAATGAGTAAGTAATGGGAGAGCTGTAAATAAATCCACTGTAATGTCTTGGTAAACGGACTACAGATATTTTCCAACCGCAGAGCTTGCACTATCTAATAGCCAAGACATAAAAACCATTGAACTAAACGTTTACTGGAAGTTGCAGCGTTGATTTGATTTTGCGACCAGTGTTTTAAAAAAGAACACTACAAACCAGGTCAAATGGATTTGATGTGTAGGCAGTTCAAGAACCCAGTTTTGAGCTTGAGCTTGAAATCTGATTAGGCACATAGAGCTGCCTTTTTGAGGTCTGCGGGCCTCAAAAAAACACATTTTTGAATGCTTCGTGGGGCCTGGTTCAGCACAGATTCTCTTTTGAGCACCAGACTACAGCTCAGAGGCTTGAAGAGGTCCCTTTTTGCAAAATATTTGCATAACTCACTGACAGGTTCATGTCCCTTTTAGGCCACCCTTTTATACTAAGAGTGTCTCAAAGTCATTCTTGAGGTCATTGGACCTCGTTTTGGATTAGCAGGTATAAAGGGAACATTTAGGGAACATGAGATCTGAATGCAGATCATTGCGGAAGTCACTTCTCTGTACACTTGTATTGTGGGCATCGATATAGTTCCATCATGCCAAGCGCACGCAATTGCATGGCATTGTATACAGTACAGTACAGTAGAGCATGGCCAATGTCGAGTACAGAGGACAGAAGTGCTAAACACTGATCTTGACCTAAGAGTATAAGACTATTTGCTTGGCCGTCTACGGCTGTGTGTGTACCCATTGAATCCTTGGCCTGCCCACAAGTAGTGCTTCGTGACTACAGAGCACAGTGATGAAGGCTCAAAGTCACACCTTTTATCTGGTTCCTGGAGTGCATTACCTAAATTCACGTCATGTTGATACTGGCAGGGGTACTGTTTGTGTACAGCTCCTGTATGATGTTTCAGCGGACCATGCTGGAGGTGGGGGTAGTGAGCACTGCACATGGCATTTAGCTACAGAAGGTTCTGGTGCATCTTGTAGGACATTGTTGAAGGCTGCAACTTGTGCTTACAGGATATGGTCTTGGGGCAGCAAAGGAAGTGAATCGTTACAGCATGTAAGGCGTCCATGGACAACCTTTGGGTGAGGGATATAAAGTTCTTTTACCAAGTTCTCTTGCCATCTTTAAAAAAAAAAGAACAAAAAAACGCTCACAAATTTAGCTTCCATTCAAGATATTGAGGAAATCCAAAATTTTCATTCTCAGGAGTCTTACTAATATCAATAAAGAGCTTGGCACAGAAGCTGAAATATGAAAAAGACATCTTTATTGAACTTAATTAAGTGAGGCCACGTCACACAGAAACCGTAGTAACTGAATGAGGTAGTCTGAGGAATACAGAGGACAGTGGCCTTTTATATGTTTTAGGGTTACATGACTCAGCACAAAAGTAAGGGGTAGTCCTAGCTTATGCAAGCATGCAAAAAACCCAACATTCCTTCTTACACAATGCTGGACAAACCCATAATAGAACACCACAGCCCATATAGTAAACAGGTCATAAAAAGAGGGAACAGAAACAGATGAGGTAGGATAAGGGGTGTGTATGTGCATACCAAACTTTACAATCTCCTGTGCTCTGATCCTTAATCTTGATCAGCTACTAGGCAAGAAACTGGTCTAAAAAGGTCAGCTTCAGGCAACAGGGTCAGTTCACTCAGGTCATCCAGCAGTCGGCTAAAGTCATCAGCCTATCTGAGGGCAACTACAAAATGGCTGCTATGTACAAAATGGAATCCAAGTGTTTCAAGAACGAAATCGTCAAATACACAGTGAATCCATTGGTGTAACATGATGAAAACACTCATGCTTGCTGAGCTCACTGTTTACGGTCCGCTGTTACCAAAATCGTAACAGAACCACGACCTTTATGACCCAGGTTCAGAATTCACGGAACCTCAATATAGTTCTAATCAAACACTTAAAACACACGGAATTTGCCCATATGGTTAGCTATACAAACATAGTCTGCCCTCCCAATGGATATCCACTGATAGCATGGGTCCTGGATAGCTTCAACTCATGGAGCTAAACACTCTAACTTACGTGGGGAAGCAAACGTTAATATTAATCAAAAGGAAATAGCATTTTAAAATAATTAGCATCCACATAGAGACTATTTGATTATAGTTTTCAATAAACCACTTTTATTTCATTTATTCATAACAAAAGGAAACGTTCTTTCCATTGAATTCATAAAAACGTTCCAGTGCTTTGTTACCTATGTATAATAACACACTTTAAACATCACGCCTAGGCAATAAGGCATGAGCCCATAATCGTGTTTTAAACAATCCAATTGGATATACTTTGCAGCATTTTTCTGTTTTTTGTTTGGTACAGCCAACTTGTGTTTCACAGCTGGCAAACTGGTTCCTCAGGGCTTTAAGGGAATCAATCAAAGGCACGAAAGAAACCTTATTTAAAAGAACTGATTTTTAAGAACCATATATGACGAATATAAACATTCCACAATATATTTAATCTAGTGTAATAATTTGCAACCACTTATTATTCGGACTCATATGCATGAAATATACACATTTTTCACTCTCATGATTTATTTGGGTACTTTACCCTTTACATTGTTATTATTTAAATTGTTGTAATCATTAGGAGTTCAGCCATGAATTTTGAACATTAGAGATAATATAATCTTTAAAAAGAGAAATTAGGCTTTAGTTGAACTTTATGTACTTTAAACCCTCATGATAAAATAATCTTTTGAAAAGGGATATAATAAACCAGTCTGCGTCAATTACTTTATTGCCTAATTTAAAGTATCTTTGCCCTTTTGCGTTTGGTTACACTTAAAATGAATAATGCATTTCCACCCATATCTCTCAGACATAATGGTTGCATATGATTCCAAATTCTACAGGTAACCCTTGCCTTAATTATTTCATTTTCATATATTAAAATTTGACGTCCCTCACCATTGACTAAGCTTTAAATATATTAAGATAATTTTAATCCAAACATCAAGTTGTCTCTATGATGCTCTTAATGGCAAACTGATTACGAGAAATTGAACCTCAATTGTCTGTGGTACAGCTGTAACTGACAATCATCTGTTTATTGCCAGCACTTTATCTGGACACTCCTAACCACTTCTCATCGCTTACATATTGATCTGTAAAGAACTAGTTGCTCATTCACATCCTGTGATGAACTTTCTTTCACTTGCAATCTTATTATCCAGATTGCGTTAACATCAAAATAACAAGTATAATTTGTTCAAAATCACCAATTTGGTCCTCTGTTTTTCTGAAATGGAATAAAAAAAAAAAATCTGTAAAACCCACACAATGCATCCAAAGCTTTAAGTGCCACAGATTTTGGCTTGATATACTGACCTTTATTCTCTTAGTTGTAGATGCACATTAAATTGCATTATTGTGAATGAATATAATACAGATTGTTATTACTCTGATATATTTAAGTTGGAACTCTTAGCGAGTGCAAAGATTTGTATAATAATGATGTAAATGGTAAAATACCCATAAGAATCATGAAAGAGGGAAAATGTGTATGTTGTGTACATGCCGGTGTGAAATAAAGAGCTGCAAATTGTTAGTTTCGATTAAATATGTTATGAATCTTTATATTTGTCATGTATGGTCCTTAAAAATTGGTTCTTTTAGTTACATTTTTTGTGTTTTTGGTTGTTACCTTTTCATCTCAGGGAAAGCTGTTTTCCAGCCGCGAAACCCATGTTGGTTGCTATAAGGCAGGCACAATTAGATTGATCAGAAACATGATTAAGGGCTTATGGTCTATGAACTGTGAGCGATGTTTAAAAGCACTGGAAAGTATTAATTCAATGATGAGCGCTTTTTCTTTTATCATAAATACATTATTTAAAATTGTTGTAGAGAAAAATGTTAGCAGTTTATTTGTATTTGGAAGATAATTGATTAGGAGTGCTATTTTCCTTTTGATTAATATCATTTGCTTACCCACAAAAGTTTATTAGAGTGCCTTCCAAGATGAAATCACAAATGCCATAGTTGATCCTTTTTTGATGACCTCAAATTTGACATCACCAATTACATTTTATACTCTATAAACCCAGTGCTCCAGCATGTATTGCATGCATAACATGTCTAAAAGCCAGAAACTGATCGCTTTACATAAATGAATATCCACATCCTCTATTTGTTATATCAAAGGCCATGGCCATGACCAGTGCAGCCTGCATAGGGAACACAAGGCATGGCAATGGGTGCTTATGTGCAATTGTGCACTCAAAGGGTCTGAGCAAAAGCAATACCCTGTTAATGTGGCAAATGTGGTTTGCAGCGCAGGTCATGCCTATGTGCTTGGTTTCTTTCCTTTACATCACTGTCTCTATACTGGGAGCCATTACATCACAGGGGTTACATCAGGAGTCTATGCATTAGGAGTCTTCACATCACTGATCTTCATAGGTCTTTATTTTGGAGGCGAGTTACTTTATTATTGTTGTAAGTGGAAAAAATATATACATACACATATACACATACACATGCTAAGGTTCTCCTTCTTTAATTTGTAATAGTATTTTAAATGAAAAATACATTATTATGTAAACGATATTGTATTTTTAAATAAATATATAATTACAAGATAATTAGTCCATAAAGAAATAAAAAAAGGCAATAATAGATTATGAATGTATTATACACTAAGATATGAAGTGTATGACTTTAAGTTTTATACTTTTTTGTGATTGTAAGGAGTTTTTAAGATTTTGGGATAGTGTTTTGGGAAAGTGAGGAGCTTTTACAATTCAGGTATGACTATTGAATACAATTATTATAAAGTTTTTAAGTTTCAGGGATGGGTACTATTTAGTTAGGAGATTTTAGGGTTCAACAATGGTTTGTGTTTAGGGGTAGTAGGAGTTCATAGGATTCAGGGATGGATGTTTAGGGATTTTAAAGAGTTTAGGGTTTATGGATATAGTTTTTAGAGATGGGAAGGATTTTTTAGGATTCAAGGATGGGCAATTTATAGTGTTAATAAGGAGATCTTTGGGCTTGGGGATGGGTAGAGAATAGGGGATAGTCAGACATTTTGCCTTAAGGGATGGTAGTGGCTATGGATAGATAATGTTTTTTAGAGTTAAGGTATGGGTAGTGCAAGGGTTATTAAGGGGTTCTTGGGTTTAGTGAAGCATAGTTTAAAATGATATTGCGTTTAAAAGATGAATTTAATTAATTTAAAAGCATTAAAATCTTCATTAAAAATATTATTGTTAGTTTAGTATTTAACAACTAAAATTAAAATGCATTTCTAAAATTAGATTAAGAAAAAAATGTGAAAAGTAATGGCACTCCTGATGTAACATACTTCAATGTAAAGGTACTCCTGATGTACTTACCACAATATGATGTCATACTCATATTTGTGTGCTCCATGTCCTAAAATACCAACCATTTGACTTCTGAGAGGAGTACTGTTATGGTTGTGTAGCTAACCACAACGTGCTACATTCCACTGATATGTAGGTTTCAAATTATTTCCATATCTCCTCAACTGTATTTTGTTTAGAGGGTTTTTTAAAGGAGGATAGTAAGGTCTCCTTAACCAGCATGAAATTCTGCAACTCCTAAACACCTGTGGATCTTTATACTCCTTCTGTGGCATGGCCACTCGTGTGATAAGAATATGAAATCACTGCTCAACTAAAATATTTGATTAGATATTTTGTGCCTTCACAATGCTTCAGGGGAACACAGGGAGGGCTAAAAGCAGCACTTTAAACAAAGTATCTATTGTGTTTGGTGCACTTTAATAAATACCTTATTGAGACAACAATTCTAGTCCTGTGTTTCCAGTCTCTGTCAGACATGGAAAAAAGACTATGCACATGTTCCCAAGGCTCTTACATGACAGGTAACAATGAAATGGGAGAGGATGTGGCCTAACAGCTAGAGTGGTAGGCCTCAGAGCTGGGGAATCAGTTTTGAGTCTCGGCAGGGACGCTCAACATCCTGTGATTCTGGGCAAATCGTTTAGGGGCACATGCATCATTGTAAATACCGGTCGCAAAGGGGCAGATTCTCAGAATCTGCCCCTTTGCGACCGGTATTTTTGTATCAACCCAAATGCAATTTTTCAATTTAGGTAATCGCAAATTTTGTGTTTGCCTAAATTGCGAATGCATTTAGGTAATCTCAATTTGCGACCCCTCAAATGCAATGCAAGAAGCAATCTGAGATTACTACTTTGCATTAAGGAATCGCAAATTACAGAGATTTTCAAGGGGGTGGTAATTTGCGATTCCTTTGAAAAATGTACAAAAGTGCATTTCTCAAAGTGCCATGTGGTGCACTTACATGCCCTTAGGGCATGTGTGTGCGCCACATATGCACACATGCCAATTTCGGGGGTACATCAGGGCGGCCTTTTGGCACCCTTGCACTTTTGAAATTTCATGCGCAATTTGTGAGTGCCTATTTGGTACTCACGAATTGCACATGCAATTTCCAGTGATTCCAATGGGCCTCTGGGCCCATAGGAATGATTGGGAAGCCATTCCTTATTTGCGATTCGCAATGCATAAGCTACATGCATAAGCATTTGTGATTCCTAAATTGCGATTTCATAAAATTCGCAATTTAGGAATCGCAAATGCATACTTTAATGCATGTGCCCATTAATCTCCCTGGGCCTAACAAAAATGAATGTGTCCGTTTGTAACCCAACTGGTGCTCATGTAAAGCGCTCTGATACCCCTTCAAGTCTAGTTCGTGGTGTGTGTATATATATATATATATATATATATATATATATATATATATATATATATATATATATATATATATATATATATATATATATATATATATATATATATATATATATATATATATATATATATACTCGAAGGTCCCTCCCCGCAATCCCACGGGAAATAGGATGCAGCACTCCAAGGTAGGTATCACAAAGATTTATTCTCACAAAAACGCGCTTTCGGCACTCGGCCTTCCTCAGTTAGGTCTCATATATATACACATATATACATTCACTGAAAAAACCATAGGTTTCACACCAGTTATAGTTAGTTGGAAATTTTACTGACATAAAACCATTGAAATTCCCACGTTATAGTTAGTTGGACTCACTATAACTTGCGCGCCTGGAATGCACCGCTGATGACGTCACATATTACATCACTCATGACATGGTCAGTGACATCACTCATGACATCACTGATACAAAAAAATATAAAACTGTTCATAAAAGCCAAAAAAAGTAAAAAAAATTCAAATAAACAATTAAAAAATATAAAACAACAAAAAGAATAAAAAAACAGTTCTTTTTAGAACTACCTCCAATTTATAAAAAAAAGGCTTCATGTTTTTTTAAAGTCTGTCATTCTTTTTTCCCCATGGTACGCTCCCCCCGCGAAAATCGATTTTTTTTTTTTTTTTTTTTTTTTTTTTTTTTTTTTGCCCCGCGGGCCCTTTTATAGCCCCCACATCAAACCTAGGGGGTCAGGGAGGTCTACTCTGCCCCCTTATGGTCATTACCCCCTTTGTTTTTGCCACCTCTTGTGTCTCGATTTTACCGAGACACAAGATGGCGGCCGCTCCGGACTGTTTGGAATGTTTACAGACACCCGAGAGCCAATCAGCTTTCCGTGCGCACGTCACATGGAGCGCCCGGTGCGCTCCCCGTGCGTACCGGGGCGCTGCCATAGATATATATATTTTTTTGAACATAAATTACTGAAAAACCACTGGAGCACATATCTTGAGACATAGCAAAGGCACATCAGGCTACCAGTCCCTACAATTTTGCCAAGTTTGGTGGAAATCCATTCAGCCGTTCGGGCTAAAAGTGAGGTTGACCGTCCTATGGAAATTAACATGGGGTAAACACGTTTTGGGAGCCCCCTTTTATCTCAGCCCCCGCTTGACGAATCCCCCCAAAACTTTCAAGGAAGGACACCGGAGCTCCGCGAGGCAAATTTGAGGAAATTTTCAGGCAGATTCGTCAACCGGCGCCAAAGTTATTCCAAATAGAATTTTGAGATTTTGCATTGAAAAAATTCCTAACTATAACTACCTACTGCCAACCGCAAGTAGGATATATATATATATATATATATATATATATATATATATATATAACGCAATCTTCACAACCTCCAACTTCTCGGCGAAATGAAGACACAGACCCCAGGCTGTAGTATGGTAGATTTATTTAACCTCTCAGGTGACGCGATTCGAGCAACTAGTGCTCTTGATCACACACCATACACCTGGTCAGCTGACCATTAAATACTTTTTTTTGATAGTGATGCTCCACCTCTCTAGTGAGTCACGTGTTACATAAACACAAACAAAATACTAGTTTATACAATGCATGAATGCGAAGTGAGAACAATGAGGGCACAAAAACAATATTGCTGCATGAATGCATAATCTCCTTAAATCATATACAATGCGAGATAAAATACCCTGGAAATGAAATTTCATAACTGTTGCAAATTTGTAAATCAGATCGAATGAAACAATGTATATACAGATAAATATAGACCTATTTACACTAATTACATATAATATACCTATATACAAAAATGCCGAAAATTTAATATTTGGCCTCAATATGCATAGAACTATACCAGGTCTAAGATTAAAACATATATAAACAGTTTCAATCAATGTATACGATAAATGCAATCTTATTGCTGTCAATCATGAAGTGCTTAATGTGCCCTGGTTGCCCACGTACTACTAATTACCCTAACCAATTGGTGCTCAAAATTTCCTAATAAAATAAAAAAATGTGAATATACCTTGAATTAATCAGAAAAAAGAGAAGAAAGAAATTTAGAAAACATTATTTTCGAACAATATTTACAAAGTTACGTCTGGTTGTATAACAATAACGGGTAAATTGTTTCAGCTGGAAATTTCATAATAGTTGAATTCTCAAAACAACTTGTTCACCCATGATGCAACAGGGGCCAATCAGATTTCACAATTCTTAATAAGATTCAGTTCTGGAAGTCCCTAAACAATAAAAACATAAATTTATGCTTAATCAACCAATAACAAAATACTGAAGCACACATACATGAATACACAGATGAAATAACTACAAAAAGTGATGTAAATCTTCTGTGGTGTTAAGTCCATTCGGGTATTTGCTATCAAGGTCAACTATATATTCAGTCTCCTTTTTCCTCAGTAATTTTTCTCTGTCTCCCCCTCGTTTGAGAGGGGCCACTGCATCAATGCCAAAATATGTCAAATTGCTTAGATCATTGTTGTGAGTTGATCTAAAGTGGTGAGCTACGGGGTATGCACTGTCATTATTGACTATTGCACGCAAATGCTGTAAAATCCTGACGTGCACCTGCAGTTTGGTACTGCCTATGTACCGTAGGCCACAGGTGCACGTCAGAACATACACTGCAAAGTCACTGTGGCAATTGTAATTCCCTCGAATAGCTTTACTGAATTGACTGAAAGGCGTATTGTAGTGCATGGTATTGATGCCAAATTTTCACGCCCTACACGAAGAGCATTTGTAAAAAACATCTTTCTGTTTGAGCCAGGGGCTGCCACCACCTAGCTCAGGACTTGATTTCACCAAACTATTGTGCATGCTTCTAGACTTTTTATAGGTTATTGTAGGTGTAGCTGGCAATGTGTCACTAAAGAACCCATCGGTCATGAGAATTGGCCTATGTTTCTTTACAATAGACCTAATTTGTCTTTCCTGTTTGCTAAAGGATAAAATCAAGCGAGGAGTGTTGCTATTGCTCTCTGACTCTTGTGCTTCAGATTTCAACAGAGACTCCCTAGATCTTTCTCGACTGCGTCTCAGAGCACTTTCCAAAATTTTATCATCGTATCCTCTAGCTTTGAGTCTGGTAATAGTATTTTTAGCCTCATTTTCAAAAACCTCTGGAGTGCTGCTAATTCTTTTTATGCACAGCAACTCTCCATAAGGAACATTGGCAATTACATGTTTAGGATGTTTACTACTGGCATGCAATATGCTATTCCCGGCCGTTGGTTTCCGGAAAAGGGATGTCGTCACCCTGTTAGTATCAATGGTGACATGTACGTCTAAAAAATCTGCCTGCACTTTACTTATGTTGGAGGTGAAGAAGAGATTTTCCTGATTGTGATTCAAAGCATCAACAAAATTTGAGGCGCTTTGTTCATCACCTTCCCATATACAGAACACGTCGTCTATAAATCGCATCCAGTATTTAACATGATTAAATCCAGGTGTTTTGATGAGACCATGCCCCTCCCACCAGCCCACGTGTAAACACGCGTAGCTGGGGGAGAAGCATGATCCCATCGCCACACCCCTGATTTGTTTCCAAACTTCTTCAGCAAACATGAAAAAATTATTGTGCAAGCACCAATGTATTAATTCACATAGCATCTTATTGTGACTGTAGTATTCGCATGATCTTAACCCCAAGTACTGACGAATTGCTTCAATACCCTTAGCATGGTCTATAGAGGTATATAAAGACTTGATGTCAAGAGTCATCAAACACCAATTGTCCTGCCATTGGATCGAGTCCAATTTGTTCAAAAAAATCACCCGTGTCTTTAAGGTAACCTGGTAAGCTTTTAACAATGTCCTGAAGAAAGAAATCAATGTACCAGGAGATGTTTTCCCCAATGCTATTGATGGCCGATATTATTGGTCGGCCCGGTGTTGGAACTTTCTATTTATGCACTTTAGGAATCAAGTAAAAAATAGGTAATATAGGATGTTCCACGTGCAAAAAGTCAAATTCTGTTTGTGAGATGGAATTGTTTCTTTTGTATGTTAGTAGCATCTTTTTAAGTTCATCCTTTGCTTTTTTATATGCCATTCCATTCGATCTCACATAACAATTGGCAACATTCAATTGTCTCATCGCTTCAACAATATAGTCTTTTCTCTGCCATAAAACAATATTTCCGCCTTTGTCGGATTTGTTTACCACTACTTCGTGGTTTTGACTTAACTTGTTCATTAACATTTTATACTGATTCAATACGGCATTGTGTTTAAGGGTTTGAGCCTGTGACGTGCGGTGTAGCTTTTTTAGGTCTTCAATAACACATTCATGATAAATATCTACCGCATCTTTAGGCATGACAGGCAAAAACGTGCTTACCGGTTTAAATGGACTGTCACCGGCTCCCTTCTGGCGAATATCAACATTGTAGAGTTCACGTTGTGTGTTCAGGATTTCGCCATCATTGGCATTAGTTGATGGGGTTCCACAATCTCCTAAATCACAAAGAGTTAATAACAGCCTGGCGCGCAAGCCGCTGGTGTCATGGGGTTGCAGATGGACCTTGCCGCTGGATTAATGCTGCCTTCGTTGTTTTTAGGCGTTGGTTTTGAAGAGAAAAACTTCTTTAATTTAAGTTTACGAATAAACCGGAAAACATCCGCTCTAGTGTTAGTGTAATTGAAGGTGCTCTCAGGACAGTAATTCAATCCAAGAGCTAAGTTGTTTTTCAGCTGCAGACAGTACAACATCTGATAGGTTAGTTATAGTGCAATCTTGCATTATTTCCGTTTGATGTACCATTGTTTCCTCTTTTTTTGCTGCTGCTGCTGTGGCTTTTTGTTTTTTCCTTCTGGCATGGCGTTTTGCGTTCCGTTTTTTACATTGTAGTTCTTTCGCAGTCTTGGACGTAGAGTTTGCAGCCGATCCTCCACTAAAAAATCGATCTCTTCACCAAGGTCCAATATTCTGCCACCTTGTCTACCATCAATGCTGCCTGTTTCAGATAGTGAGGTACTTGACGTGCTGGCTAAGGAGACTGCATCCGCGTCGGAATTTTCGATGTTCTCCACCAATGGACTGGCTCTGGTAGGTGCACCAGTCGAATTCATCAGGTTTGCCAATTTAGACTGTTTTGCTTTATCAAATTTGCGAGAAAAGGTATAAACTTGACCCGTTTCATAGTCTTTCAGGTCTCTTGCAAATTTGTGCACCTTCCTAATTTTAATACGTTCTTCATGTTTATGGAGCCTATCACTAATTTCCTTGCGCGTAGCTGTTATCATCAATTTAGTCTCGGAATCAGTGATTTTGTCCAGCTGCTCATGCAAAACTTTTATTTCTTCCAGCAGCTTGTCCCGGTCTATTACAGCGTATTTGATGAGAACTTTAACCAAATTCATTGAGGCCACAAGATTCATCTCGCTCCATTCTTTCAGCATTGCGGGGTTCGGGTCTTCGAAACTTGGCGCCAACGTTATTCTTAAACCCCGCGGCACTCTACCCGCCTCCACGTACTTGGTGAGCGATTTGTGCTCCCACCACTTTGTGATTTCAGATTTCGTTTTCTTTTCAAGTGTCTTGAGAAGCTGCTTGGCGTCCTGCTGCACACCACTGGGCTGGCTGATAACCGTGATAGCGCTTGAGCTGCTCTGTTGTATGTTGCTAAACAGAGCCTCTGCCGCATCTTCACGCTCCCTTTCCAGACTTGCTGACATGGTGCTCGTGAGAGGATTTTAATTTTATTGCGCACCGCTGGCGTTTTGCCGATACCGGTCTTCTTACTACAATGCCTTGAACTCGTCACCTGGATTCCCCAGAATAACGCCACTTGCTATTGGCCGTTACACATTCCCAGCCAGCCTACCCGACCAGCTGATAGTGCGTCCCGTCCGCCGGCACTCGTGGTTCGCTGTCCGGTCCAGGGGGTCTCGTAAATTTCCTCCTCGGAATAGAAACTGCAAAGTAGCTGTAATGCAAGACCTCTTAACGACGAGTGGGTACCGTGAACGGAGGACAGCACACCTCCGTTAAATGTAAAACGCAATCTTCACAACCTCCAACTTCTCGGCAAAATGAAGACACGGACCCCAGGCTGCAGTATGGTAGATTTATTTAACCTCTCAGGCGACGCGTTTCGAGCAACTAGTGCTCTTGATCACACACCATACACCTGGTCAGCTGACCATTAAATACTTTTTTTTTATACTGATGCTCCACCTCTCTAGTGAGTCACGTGTTACATAAACACAAACAAAATACTAGTTTATACAACGCATGAATGCGAAGTGAGAACAATGAGGGTACAATATATATATATATATATATATATATATATATATATATATATCGTCACACTTCTTCCCTTGGTTAGAAAAGATATCGGGCGCACTCCCTTTAGTTTCCACAAGTTAATTTATTTCGGTCTATCAAGCATGAAAAGCATACAATCCACGCGTTTCGATGCTACAAGCATGGGGTACCAAATGCAAGTTATGCAGCACTGTGCCAAATTATGAGGCCATGTTGTGCTTTTGTCTTTTTTTTTTTAAAACTCCGAGATACAAAATGGATATTGATGCTACGCCAAGTAAAAGGGTTTCTTAAGAGAGAAGAGTATGAACCTTTATTTATTCATTTATATAGCGCAACTAATACCCTTAGGCATCTAGGCGCTTGTCATCCAACATCCTGCCATCCAAGAGGTAAAAAAGTGCTGAAGTATTAAAAAAAAAATATATATATATATGTATATAACAGAAGTTATGCTTTGAAAAGCCAAGTCTTCGGACCCTTCCTGAAAAGAGATCAGGTCAGGTGAGTTTTTAATTGTGTATGGCAACTGATTCCTCAGTCTGGCAGTGATATTTAAAAAACCTTTTGCCACCCCAGTTAGATAGTCGTGATTTGGGGACCTCCACCAACATAAGTGAAGAGGACCGCAGTATTCTGCTTGGTGTGTACCAACGAAAGCGGTCAATCAGATATGCAGGGCCCTGGTTGTGCAATGTCCTAAAGGCAATGCAAGTGCCTTAAGATTTATCATTTTTTCCACTGGAAGCCAGTGTAGAGTTGTGAGGGCCGCCTTTGTAGAAGAGTATTTTGGTAATCTATAGAGCAGACGGGCGGCTGAATTCTGCATAACCTGCAGTTTGACAAGAAGGGCTTCATTAATTCCAATCAGAAGGCCGTTGCAGTAGTCCAGCCTCAATAGGATTAATGCTGAGACCACTGTTTTCTGCAGGTCCAGTGGCATGAACGGGAAAATTTGCCTCCGGACCTGTTAGCTGAGTTAATCGCATTCACATGGTGGGAAAAGGACAAGGTGGTGTCAAAGATGACTCCCAGAAGTTTTTGCCTTGGGGCTGGAATGGGGGAGAGGGCCTAATTCCATGGGCCACCAGTCTGAATACCAGAGGGAAATGTCTCTGCCAAAAAGAAGAACTTCTGTCTTCTTGGAGTTCAACTTAAGACAGTTCTCTTACATCCATCTACTCACCTGTCTCATACAGGTGTCGAAGTTATCAAATGTGTTTCGGAAGTCATCTGAAATAGACACTATAATCTGGGTGTCATCAGCATATGACATCATTGCAAATCCATAGGGTTTGATGACCCTGGCCACGGGGACACATAAATATTAAAAAGAGGTGGCTTCAAGGACGATCCATGTGGAACCCCACATGGAAGATTGAAACTCTGAGAGCTAAGGTCATCCATCTCCACCAATTGTTCCCGGTCCGAGAGGAAGGAATTAAACAGCGATAGGGCAGCACCCAGAATGCCTGTTTCTTGGAGGCAATGTAGTAGGAGGCTATGATCCACCGTATTGAACGCTGCCGAAAGATCCAGTAGGATCAGTGCCGCCATGCCTCCCTTATCTACAGAGCGCCTGATTTCTTCTGACGTCGTGATCAGTGCAAGCTCAGTGATATGTCCACTTCAGAAACCATATTGAGATGGATCCAGAATATCATTGCTAAGGATAAATGAAGTTAATTATTGGTTTATATATTTTTCAAGAAGTTTTGCCGGTAGTGGCAGGCGGGCAATGGGACGATAATTGCCTGGGTCTGTTTTGTCCAAGTTGTTTTTTTCTAATAATGGTAGAATTGATGTCTCTTTCCATTTTTTAGGGAAAATACCAGTTTTAAGAATAAAATAATCTCTGTAAAATGGCAGGCTACTGGCTCAAATGCAGCGAGTATAATCTTAGGAGGACATGGGTCCAATGGTGAACCAGATTTGGCGGCAGAAAGAAGTTTAATGATCTGCTCGTTCGTTATAGATGGAAACTCGGAAAGATGTGCAGAGTCAGGGCTGCTGGAGTTATAAGGAACATAGAGTTCCAAACTTCCTGCATCATAAGTTGAAACAAGAGGGTGAAAGATAGAGGAACACTAGCATCCTGTACCTCCCCAATACCCACATCAGAGTACAGACTATGTGATAGTATCCGCTCCAGATTGCGCTGTAAACTTGTTGTAATTACAGTGAACCTTACTGCAAAAGGTGGAAGCCAGGGTATCGCAGAAGTCTTGATCCGGTGTATTATCTTTGTGAACTTGCACTTGGCTGAGTTTTTTGATTGTAGCAAGCAGTTCTTTAGAGTTATTCTTAGCTTTTCTGAAAAAGAAAAGTACTGAATTTTTGCGCTGTGAATCCTTCTTTTTCTACTAGGTTAGTAATTCCTTATCGCGCTCTTTTTCCTTTCTATCATACTTATGTCTCCAGCACCTTTCTTGCCTAAGGCAATGCCTTTTAAGAAGTCTAAGCTCTTCTGAAAACCAGGGTTCGGTGGGTGCTGTCTTAGTGATTTTCCCCAATCCAATTGTGGTATTCTAAAGCTGCTCTCTTTGGATCTAGGGGTAAGAGTGGTCTGCTCAGGCTAATTTGAGTATTAAACTCAGTTTTGTCCAGGTGTATTTGTATTTGTATATTAGATTTCTATAGCGCCTTATCACCCAGGGGTCTCTAAGCGCTTTGCAGAGAGTGAGCACCATGCTAGAGGGAAGAGAGTTGGGCAGTACCCCAAGCCTCCTGAAACAACACTGTTTTTAGCTTTTTTCTGAAAGATAAAAGATTTCTTTCTTTGCGCAGGCTCTCTGGCAGTTTGTTCCATGCACTGGGGATTGTATGGGAGAAAGTTCGCCCTCCAAAGGAGGAAAGTTTGAAGCGCGGACAAATCAGTAAAGCAGCGTCTGCTGATCGTAAATTCCTGCTTGGGGCGTATGGAACTAGACGTTTCTTGATATATTTTGGGGCTTGTCCGTACAGTGCTTTATGCGTAATGCATAGGCCCTTGAATTTGGCCCGTTGTTTCACCGGCAGCCAATGGAGTTTATGGAGGAGGGGAGTAGCCTGAGTCCTCCTAGGTTTGTTGAAGATCAGTCTGGCGGCATCGTTCATGACTATCTGAAGTCTACTCGACAATTTTTGAGAGATATTGTCATAAAGAACGTTGCCATAATCCAGACGTGCCAGGATCAGTGCTGATACTGCTCGTCTGAGTGTGTCTACCGTCAGGATCGGGGATAGTTTGCGCAATTGCCTCATTAGCCCCACACAAGTACCCACTACGGCTGAGACTTGGGCAGACATGGTGAGGTTTGCATCAATGATCAGGCCCAAGCTTTTCACTGCTTCAGCTGGTATTGGGGATGGCCCTAATTCGGTAGGCCAGAGGAGATTGTTCCAGGGGCTGGATTCCGTTGTGATCGCCAACACCTCAGTCTTATCGGGATTTATTTTTAATGAGTTGGTCGTCATCCAGTTCACAGTGAATTTTAGGATGTTCTGCATTCTCTGGTATGCCATTGGACAGTTGTCAATTTGAATAATAATCTGCGTATCGTCGGCATAGTTGTATATTCTGCAGTCCATCTGATTTAATGTTGGGATGAGAGGTTGCAGGTAGGCATTGAACAATAAAGGTGATAATGCCGAGCCCTGAGGGACTCCGCATGTGATACCTACTGCCTCCAATACCAGGTTAGCCAATTGCACTCTCTGGACCCGTGACTCCAGGAAGGATGTCAGCCAGGCATGGGCGGTGCCCTGAATACCGAGATCCCACATCCGCGACAACAATAGGTCATGCCTGACCGTATCGAATGCTGCGGAGAGGTCTAACAGCACCAGGGCACATGGGTCCTTCCTGTCCGCTTTAAGTCTCAGGTCGTCCAGCACGGAAAGCATGACCAATTCCGTGCTATGGTGGGCCCTTAAACCAGCCTGGTTGGGCTCTAGTAGAGAGTTATTTTCTAGATGTTGAGAGAGAGTGGGCAATACGTGTTGTTCCAAGATTTTTGCTAGGAACGGTAGCTGTGAAATGGGCCTGTAGTTTTTCAGGATCTTAGTATCAGCCCCTGCCTTTTTCAGGAGGGGGATCAGGCGAGCCTCCTTGAAGTTGGATAGAACCTGTCCAGTTATGAGTGAGCTATTCAGGAGAGATAGTATGTCGTCCTCTAGCCCTAACCATGCTTGTTTAAAGACCCTTGGGGGACACGGGTCCGCCGGTGAACCTGATTTAACTCGGCCCATCACTGTTCTGATAGTTTCCTTAGTGAGTAAGGGTATTGAGGTAAGGGGCTGAGTGACTGTTGGGGTCGTTTTGGTCGGAGTATCTGGACAGTCCAGTCTGGGGGTCATCTTAATTTCGGACAGAAGATCAACAATCTTAGTGGTAAAAAAGGACTGACATTTTTGGCAGTCTTCTTGTGAGGAGGAGGGGGGCTGTTCCTTCTTTTTCCTCAATTCAGACAGAACTTTAAACATTTCTTTCTGGGGATTAGGAGAGGTTGCAATTCCATCTTCATAAAACTCAGCCTTCCTAGCCCTAATAGCTTGTTTGTTTATGGTTAACTCTTTGGCATATAAGGTTCGACTGTCAGAGTCATACCCCTTGCACCAGGCTCTCTCTGTCCGACGCAGGGAGCGTTTCAATAGCCTTAGTGCCTCATTGAACCATGGTGCACTTTTCTCCTTATCTCCAATTTTAACCCTTCGTGCAGGTGCCACCACCTCAATGACGCTTTCCAGTTTTCGCGATAGTTTGAGACTGGCTGTCTCAGTGTCATCCTCTGGTTGTCTATTAAGGTGAGGTGGTAGTCTCTCTAGAGTGGAGATAAGTGTGTCAATGTTGATTGTGCTCCACCTTCTCACGACCTGCCACTCAGCGGTGTGCGGTGCGCTTTGTCCTGGAAATACTATTCTACCCTGTAACAGGTGATGATCCGACCATATGCAGGGAGATACAGTAATAGGGCCTAGCATCGGGACTGACGTCCAGATCAGGTCCAGTGTATGACCTTTCTCATGAGTCGGACCATTCACCCTCTGGATTAGGTCTAACGAAGTCAATGCTTCATCTAGCTGTTTTGACATAGCGTCTTTGGGGGATTCCTCCCAATGGAGGTTGAAGTCTCCCATAATCATGAGACCCTCATAACTAGTTCGTAGGTCATGAACCAGACCCAGAAAAGGTTCCATGAAAGATGGGGAAGTCCTTGGGGGGCGGTAAACGAGGAGTATCACCAAGCAGTTGGTGGTGGAGCAGAGCTTAACTCCCCGAATATCCGCACCTTCCAGACTTTTTGCACAGATGATCTCGGATTTAAAAGATTTTTTATATAGAAGGGCGACACCCCCCCCCCCCCCCTTTCTACCATCTTTCCTGTTATAAATAGTGGCACTGAAATTGGGGGGTAGTGCTGCTACCAAGTCGGGCATGGACGAGTCTTCTAACCAGGTTTCCGTAACTCCCAAGACATCTAGGTTGTCTTCTTGGAGCAGGGAGAACACTTCCAGATTGTGTTTTTGGAGGAAACGTGTATTAAGAAGAGCAATGCTCTGTGAGGTTATTTTACCAACTTCCCTCTTCAAATTAGTCCTGTAAGTAGGTGGCTTAGCTGTATATTTCAGCAATCTTTCCTGCTTCAATGTATCCAATATGCGCAGGCATAAGAGACTGGTGTTAGTATTTAGTGCAAGTAAGGTTTCCCTGGAATACTGAGGACCTGGGCCAGGGCTTATGGCCCCTGGACCCGGCCGGACGTGGACGGGCGTAGACGGGCCTGACTCTGGCTCGACTCCGGCGCGAGTCAGGCACGTCCGCTGTGCGCGTTCTCTGCGCGAAGGCATGGCCATCCCCTTTTATGCGCGACTAGAGCGCACTCGATCCTACCCCACACACAAGATGGCCGCCGCTATTTTTATGCTCGGGACCGGCTCCACAGCGTCAGTGCTCGGCTCGGAGTGGTCCTAGGCTGCTGTAAAGAGGGGGAGCAAGGTAGTCAGCTAACACTTATTAAAATCAAGCTAGTTATCTAACATTTCAGTGCAATAAGTAAAACGCCAATTTTGGCTGCAAATACAATTTAAAAAACGGGATTAAGAAGTAATACAGCGCAAAATGTACAATATCATGCAACAGCCTCCCGGCTTCCGCCTCAGGAGGTGCTCAACAATCAGGCAATCAGGTGCTAGGTGTTCTGGGACCCCTTTTATGCGCGACTTGAGCGCACTCGATCCTACCCCACACACAAGATGGCCGCCACTATTTTTATGCTCGGGACCAGCTCCACAGCGTCAATGCTCGGCTGGGAGTGGTCCTAGGCTGCTGTAAAGAGGGGGAGCAAGGTAGTCAGCTAACACTTATTAAAATCAAGCTATTTAGCTAACATTTCAGTGCAATAAGTAAAATGCCGATTTTGGTTGCAAATACAATTTAAAAAACGGGATTAAGAAGTAATACAGCGCAAAATGTACAATATCGTGCAACAGCCTCCCGGCTTCCGCCTCGGGAGGTGCTCAACAATCAGGCAATCCATAGGTGATGCCATAGGAAGCGCCTGTGGCTCCTAATAAGTGGTGGCCTATTATCAACAGTATGAGGCAGTGCGAGAGTTAGCATGACTGCTGCGTGGTCCGACCACAGTAACTGCAGGGTACCTTTAAATTTCAGGAATGGACAATCTGAAAAAACAGCGTCCAGAAGGTGTCCAGATTTATGGGTAGGGCCTTCAGTCAACTGTGCCAATTCAAGATCCTACTGAAAACGTTTTTTGCCTTCAACTAATGATTTTGTTTTGCATGGAAGTGCAGAAACACTTTTATGTTAACACTGTCCCTTTGAACTCTAAGAGCCATACAGTGGAAAAATATCTTACATGAGCATAGGCTTCTTTTATTCTGCGTATTCCAGCTGTTTTAGAACTGGTATTGGGTTCTAATTTGACACGTTGTCCACACTATAAGCACCTCTGTCTGTTAATAATGGCCCTATAGAACTATATTGTGCATTACATATTCACATTTTGAGGGCCTTTCTAGGAAATTCAAGCGATCAACTACCTCTGTGAGATTCAAGACATCCGACCTTAAAAAGAAGTAATATTCTTCAGATATTTTTTGTACCCTCAATGTTCCCAGGAAATATTTGTAGTTTTGCCATTAGTTCTGATGTAACCAGAATCTGAACAAATAAATAAGTAAAACAGTTTCAGGACAAAGGCGGGGTTATTATTTCCACCTATTTCAAATTACAAATAAATTGTCATGAAGCAAAAAAGTCCATCTTCGGTCCATCAGGTAGAGACGGTAATTCATTGGAAATGTTTCACTCCACTAGTATCCATTTAATACAGGAGTACAGCAATGCACAACTAACAGGTGACCAGTTAAGTAGTACTTATTGTCTGCCACTGTGCTATACGATGTAACATGTTTTAGAGTAACCTTAGCTCTGTGCGAGATAGAAATTCTTAATTGAAATCTGCAAGGTACGGAGCAGATGGTAAAGTATATGTGTAAGTATAGTAAACCCAGATTTATGCGGAAAATGCAGTGGTCTTCTGTATTTCTATCTAGGACCCTAATTCGATATTCCAGATTCATGCCCTTATGCGGTTATAATTAATAAAATCCTTATAAAGGCATAAAAATCATATCCATATTCAGTAATAGCCCATGGAGCCAAAGCACAGCACGGCTACTCCCATTGACTCCTAGAGAGCCAACGCGTTTTTTAAATAAACCAAGCCTCCAGCAGCCTGGGATATTCCCCCCTGCTTTTGTTTTGATTTGAACAAGAACTCCTGGACTCCAGAAAGAACTGTTAGTTCTTAGTGACGTCTTATGTCCAACCTTACGTCAAACCCCGCACCTTTCAGGTATAAAATACCAACAGTTGCCTAAGCAAACACACAGTGGTTTGGAGCAGAGCGGCTATCTACTTGCCCGAGAGCCCAGCTGATGCGAGAGCCTACGGAAGCTGCCCCTCCCCTTTGACGTGCTGGAGAAGCTACTTTTTCTCATGCCGAAAAAAATCCAGCTCCGGTGTTCCCGAGTCACCCTTGTGGGTTTCTGGGAGATCGAGTCCTGAAGAAAGAGATACCAGACCTCCCACATTCTATTACCAAGGTACGGAGCTGAATAAACCCTTAAGAGAATTCTTGATTCAGATCCTTGGCAAAAACAATCTTAACCAACTTAACTTAAACTGCTACTTACTTACTTACTCCTTCCCAAGTATTAGGCTTAGGTCAGGTACATCTGGGTAGGCATAGTTAGAAGTGCCAGTTGAGTAAGTTATGTCAATGGTTTTATGTATGTATATATTTTATCTATTTTAAAGTATCATATGGCTAAGAAACCATATCTATGCTTTTACAGTATTATTTCATAATACTACTTTTACTGTACGCACTTTACTTCATAATAAGTATTGCAATTGTGGCAATTAATTTCTCTTGTATGAGAAAGAAGACTGCTCAATAAAATAACACCTTTTATTGAAAAACGCCCGTCTCTCTATTTCTCTGCACTCTGGTGAAACTAAGTATGCACGATTGACTGAGTGAAATAGCTGCCTATTGTTTTCACACGACTGTAGCGATGCACTCTATTCTGAGGGAGCAAAATTGTCATGTTTGTATGGTTGTCAGAAGCTAATCCCTTCTTGTCTAAATCCGGAGAGTTAAATATTTCCTGAACATTCGAGAAAGTTTCTAGTGACCTCCGAGTTAGCTGGCGAAACTAATTAAGTCTAATATAGTCAGTAGAGACCTAGTCGACCTCAGTCCTATGTCTACACTGCTGTTTATATTATTCCAATGCGCAGAGCCTATTGGGAATATAGGAACTACACTACAGGTCAAATCATCAGATATTTACAGTGAGCTTGCTTTTGAAGGGCTCTGACCTCTGACTATGTTCCTCTGTATGGTGACTCAACTTCTCAGTGACTTTCATTGGTAAGGCGGGCATTCGAGCAGTGGGTGAGGGGCGGGTATCTGAGTTGCAGTTGTGGGCCACTTTTTCGGCCAGCATGGTGGCAGATTGTGAACGCGGGGGGACCGCGGGCTGGAAAACAGGCAAGGAGGCCGGATGTAGTGGGCAATATCGGGTCTTGTATTCAAACACAAAAGTCTGTTTTCAGCAAAACAACAAGGGAAAACGAAAGAGAAAACAGGCAAGGAGGCCGGATGTAGTGGGCAATATCGGGTCTTTTATTCAAACACAAAAGTCGGTTATCAGGAAACAACCGGGAAAACGAAACAGAAGCTCCGAGGTAAGGCGTCTTGGTCCTCTTCTAGGCGGGGCTGGGGTCTTGGGACTTCGGGGAGGTCAAGAAGAGAAAGAAATAAGGAGCCGTTAGTCCTGCTGGGCTTGTTAAAGCACAAACAGTTACCGACACCAGGGATCAAGTGAGGGACTCGGAAAACGACCGTGAGGGAAGGGAATCGGGAAGGAGGGATAGGGGGGAAGAAAGAAGGGTGTCCTGGGAAAACTTGTGAAGGGAAGGACTAAATCTAAGTGCTGTACAAGTGCGCAGGGTGCTATACAAGATTGTACAGTGAAGTCCGGTCTGGGGTGATTACGGAGGAATTCTATTTACAGAGCACCTAGTGTGCTATAGGAAGGGATAGTTGGTACTCACACGCTCCGCCGCAACTCTCCGTTGAGTTGCGGCTGCTCTTCAGCCACCTCCTGGGGACTCCACCAGTCTTCAGTCCACACGTCCGCTTCTTCGGTCGCCTGCTCGTCCTCCGCTCCGGTCCGAGTCTCCTGCCACGAGATCGCTGCTCCGACGGCGTCTCTGTCTGGGCTTCCGTCTTTTCCCTGTTCCGGCGCTGGAATCGAGGCGGTGCTACCGGGGTCAGGGCGGAGTGCTTCCGGTAACAGATCTCTTCTGGTTGGTTCCTGCAAAAAAGAGGGTGGGGGACTGGTTGTCATGGTTGCTTCCAAGGACGCCTCGGGGTGAGTGTCGGAGAAGGGCGATCGTCCGAGAACAGGAAGTTCAGGCGGGGTGCGCGAAGGGGTCGCATCACACAGATTTAGGATGTGTGTCAGCAGAGGCTGCCCCTAGGGGAAGTCATGGCCGGCATTATTGCGGATGGGAAGCTGGTGGGGTTGAGCAGGGAGGGGGGGTTGCGCAGAGAATTTCATTTAATAATAAATAAATAAACGTACCTGTACGTCAGCCAGGTCTCGGGTCTTCTCGGCTCCTGATCTCCTGCCCCTGGCAGGAAGAGGAAGCAAGCAGCCTCCCTCCCCTCCCCTAAGCCAATCACAACGCTACAATGAGAGTGCTGTGATTGGTGAGGACACTGCCCTGCCAGGGAGAGGCTTACGGTGAGGCCATGTTCTCCATGCAGGCTGCATGACACCTCCGCCCCATTGGTAAATCGAAAGTAATTGAGGCCCATCTGCCTCGGAAACCCTGCTCAGCCCCCCACTGGGCCACTGGGGGCATCTTCGGTATGGAGGAAGTATTGAGTGCTCATGACTGGTTTGGGAGGCCCCAGAGGGCCGACCAAATAGTCATTGCACCCTCAGGAGTGGGAACACCACTCCTACCCTGCTCGCACAGCAACCCCGCCTGCCCGCAGCTAAACAAAATATTAACAACAGGAAGTTATTACCATTTTATGTTTCTGCTTCTCACACTGCGAGAAAGCAGTGGGGCTAAGCTCCTATGCCCTAGTGGGGCACAGATTGCTTGTTTACATCTAAATGCTTTAATGAAAGTTTGGCAGCAGAGGAGGGCTCCACTTCGTTTTTTGCGCTTGTGTCAGGTGGGAGCTGTTATAGCCTAGCCTAACACATCCACAAAGCCTATCTGACATGCTGCTCTATTGTTACGCAGGGCCGCATGTCAGATAATGGAGCATCAGAGCTTGTCAATCACATTCCCTCTTGTCCAATGAAAATATGGAATAGAGAAAAAGGTCTATCTCGGTACCCTGAACCCTGTTCCAGCTCCCGTTTGGGTGGAAGCTTGTGGGTCGTCCTCTGGCTGTGGCAGAGGGATGGGTGTACCGGCTACTGTGGGCCTGCCTCTGGTAAGTTTTTCTGAATTGAAGTTTAAGTCTGTTTGTTTGTCTCTGTGCTGGAGATTGCATGTGTATGTATGAATGTATTTGTGTGCATGCCTGAAACTGTGTGTGTATGTATGTGTGCATGTCTGTTTGTGTGTGAAGTAAATGTCTGCCTCGGCGTATAGCAAAGGCTCTAGGCAGAGTGCTGGATCGTGTTGTTGGGCATCACCACTTCCATTATGCACTGGCCGCCACTGGTGTCTATGCTGCGAAGATGCCCCCCAGTGGCCCAGTGGGGGACTGAGCAGGGTTTCTGAGGCAGATGGGCCTCAATTACTTCCGATTTACCAATGGGGCGGAGGTGTCATTCCCGGTCTTTCACTGGGTGGCCTATTAATGTATGCAGATTGGGCAAGGACTCTAGGCAGAAGTGGCCTCACTTCTATTCATGTGTGGTTCACTAGTGTGAAATGATCCGTGCACAAAGAGTCCTAGCAACATGTGCATCTTTTTATCTCAGCGAAGTTAAGAAAACATGCCCTCTTTCAGAGAACCCCCTTCCTAATTTTAATAATACCTAAAACACTGAAGCAATGTTTTGCAAAAAGGAGCAAATCGCAAATGTGGGCTACTTTATTTTTTATTTTTTAGAATGCCCGGACCTATGTTTGATCCCAATCTAACCCTGCTTGCAATCTCCTAACAATATACACCTAGGGGAAATTTAACCCCACGTAACTAGTGTGACTCTGTTTGTTACATATGCAATTGTTTGACTCTGTACTATTTCTACATTTACCTACTTTTGTCCCTTGAGTATTTGTGCTGTTCCTAATATTTATATCTCACTTTTACAGCTTGGCAGGAGTCTCCCGCAGCACAACCATCCTCGTGGCTTACCTCATGACCATCACAAACCTCGGGTGGGAGGACTGTCTGTCAGCCGTGAGGGCGGTCAGGCCCTACGTGGGGCCAAACCTGGGCTTCCAGCAGCAGCTTCAGGTGTACCAGATGACTATGCTCAGAGAGGTGATTAGGAGTTCTGACTGTATTATTGTTTGCTTTTCTCCCAGTTTCTCATGTTTTGTTCCTTTGGAACCCACTGTGCTTTAGAGTTGTTAACCTCAAAGGCTTAAGGATAGCCCATTCCATAAACCAGGGGCTGTCACACTAACGCAGACGTGTCTAATGTATATCCGGAGGAGAGGGTAATCCATGCTGGATTTTTAGGATGTTCTTATGAGGTGCAGGTAGATACATGAACACAGCCAGACTGAGAAAGCAAACCAGCCCTGGCAATTAAGTCACACTGGTCTGTGGGTGAAGGCGTGGGGGGGGGGGGGAGGTTGAGGGTGCTTGTGGGAACCACTGCTGCTGCTGCTTTTGTTATGTTAGCACTGCTGCAAAACCAGCCCCCAGTAACAAAAGTGACCCCATTCTTCTGGCCCACCGGGAAAACGTCCGGTGCCCACTACAGCCTGTACCTAAATCCAATTGGTGCTCAAATGCATCTGAATGTTTATACTGCAAATCTATGAAGCTGACCCTCCTGGAACTACTTTGGGCTTTGTTACTACATTTAGGAGTGCATCAAAAATAAACTCTGTCATCTTGTCGGTTTTTTGCTGTTGGGTCAGAGGTCCTCCTCCTACATTGACTGCTTTGCCATCATATCCTTCTTTTCAAATATTTCCAGCCAGGTATGGTTTGTGCCCAGCAACCTTGATATATTCAGAATCAATGAAGGTCCTCTGCAGTGTTTCGTTGCTTGCTGGTCTCGGCACGTCTCAAATTGCACCCCCACCCAAGGTCTGACAGGTCTATATGGCAATTGGGCATTGCCTGATGGGCTGGTCTGACAGGACAGGTCAGCACGTGGGCCAGTTTTTGTTTTAGTAGTGGTCAGTGTCAGGACGACACAGTAGGGAACGCGTTGAAAAAAGTTCACACTATACCATTGTTGTCTATCGCTTTTTAGAACAAACACATTTCTTTCACTTGTTTATTATGTTTTCTTGCACTGCATAAATATATATCATTTGGAAAAGGATATCCCTTTGCATTGTTTCCTTGTGAGGATTACACTAAAGGATACAACTCTATCTTTTTGTTCCCCCGCTAAAAATCAAGGGTGGACATAAGACGGTTGTTTTGGAATCCCAGATGAATACACTGGGCACGTGAATGTGCAAATGATGAGATACCTATTATCCTAAGGTGGTTTAAGCTTCTCACTTTTGTAAGCTTTTGTTCTGCTTCTTTTTTACACTGAATTTAGAGAAGGTCGAATGTGACTCTGTTTCTCGATTGAGTCTTAGAGATACTTTGTTTCTGAGACCAGGGATTTGTGGGGAAACAACAGTTACAACGCAACTATTACAACGGACTACTTTTACAACGCAACTACTACAACGCAGGATCCATTACAACGAATGCCTTTACAACGCATGGTATTACATAGCAGATGCAATTACAACGCATGCCATTACAACGTAAGTATAGGTAAGTTTATCTTTTTTAAAACATTCATTTAATTTGGGTTTTGGAGTACAGGGGTATTTTTAGGGCTAGGTTTGGGTTTTGGGGTACAGGGGTATTTTTAGGGTTCAGGGCTAGGTTTGGGTTATGGGGTACAGGGGTATTTTTAGGGTTCAGGGCTAGGTTTGGGTTATGGGGTACAGGGGTAATTTTAGGGTTCAGGGCTAGGTTTGGGTTATGGGGTACAGGGGTATTTTTAGGGTTCAGGGCTAGGTTTGGGTTATGGGGTACAGGGGTATTTTTAGGGTTCAGGGCTAGGTTTGGGTTATGTGGTACAGGGGTAGGATTAGGGATAGGTTTGGGGTACAGGGGTATTTTAAGGGTTCAGTTTTTTTTTTAAACTACTTTAAATAAATTAAATTAATTAAATATTTATTACTTACAATTTAAAAAAAATGATATACTTACCTATACTTACGTTGTAATGGCATGCGTTGCAATATCATCTGCTATGTAATGACATGCGTTGTAAAGGCATTCGTTGTAAAGGATCCTGCGTTGTAAAAATCGCGTTGTAATGGTATGCGATGTAAAAGTATGCGTTTTAACGTCATACATCCTGTGTGTTGCTGAGTAATAGATTAGAGGGATTTGAATCCCGTATGGTCTTTAAATAATTTTCCCTCTGACCCCTTGTATAGTTTTTCTTGGAATATACATCCTCCAGAGAGTTACCCCATGAACAACATCTGGATAAACCCAGGTTGATTGTTATGAGCAGAGCAGGACCTGCATTGAGGTTCTAATACACATCCAAGTGACCAAGCTCTCCGCTTTCTTATATTGAAAGCCCATCAAAAAGTTCCTTGCTGTGGATAGATGAGGAGTTGAACTTTGAAGATGGAGATCCTTCAGTTTGCAAAAGATAATGACCATCCTGATACAATACTTCATACATGTTTGGGCTTTGAAAGGAAGACCTGATGCAGCAATTGAGAAATACATTGTTATAAGTGGAATTCTCTTGCTGCTTCCATCGATGCTGTGGCTAGTCCTGGGACCAGAAGAAAAGGCTCTGCTGGGGCACTTGCTCATAGGACCCTCATCTGGACACCCTGGTTGGGAGAGAAGTTGGCATGAGTGAAGCAGAGGAAGACCAATACCAGGCCGACTGTTTGACACCTATGTTGAGGACCAATTCCAAGAGCGGGAACCTAACCTGGGGCCCGCTGGCCTGGAATGAAATTGAAGAACAAGCAAAAAATGTCTAGGTATACTTGGCGCACCCTACCACTTTTCAAAGAAATGTACAAAAAGTTAAATGTATGGTTTGATAAAATGTCCAACTGGTGCTTCAGGAGGAGAGGAAGCCAACCATCCTTCTCAACATGGACCAAGTCCCAAGATAATCAAACAATTTCTCCAAGCGCACAGAATTTTGAAGCTGAGGTCACGATTTCAGAAGTCTTTTATTCGAACGTCTTTGTAGGTGCCCATGTGCCAACATGTGTTTCGTCTATAGCTGTGTCAGTTACAGCAGACTTTATCAGGGCAATACATTATATCCGTTAAAGTAGATACTATTTGGGCCTAAGTGTCAAGTGTTTGCGTAGTGATCAAAAGAGATCTGTTATCCTTTTTTCCGTATCCCAAATCAAAAAGTTGAGACATTATTTGTTCAGATTGTAAAACATTGATAACTCCGTCGTCCGCCGAGTACGCGAGGACGATTTCTGGTGTGGACCTGGAATGAAATTGAATGAATCGTTATCATCTCCTTAATGAGAAGTCTGACATCGCCAAAGCCATTCAAGGATGGAATGCGCTGGCAAGTCAACGCTGCCTACTTGAGGTGCATCCTTACACCCGGGTCCTACAAGTTTGATAGTGATCACCCGGGTCCCAGTGTTGTATAGGGAGTGTGGCCTTGAAAGATTGATACAACCCCTTCTGAAGAGCTTGGGTTGCCTTTATTTTTTGTGTTTACTTCCCCCTAGAACTTAGTAGGACTAGGAATAGGCCTACAGAAAACCTTTTTTTGGTTGGTTGGCTGGGGTTATGAAATATCATAGTGACACATGTTCTGAGCTGGCCTTGGCCTCCCACTAATGTTACTCAGCTTAGCACTACTCTCTGAAGTCTGTGCTTCATATTAAAATCTCAACAGAGGAAAACTAGAGAAGAAAAGGGTTCTGTGGGTGGCACAATTCATACTGGATTTGCACAGGAGAGTCCCTGCCAGGAGCCCAGAGGATCTCCAGCTCATTTGGCTTGGATAAAACCGTAGAAGCAACACCTGCATTTGCGTTATGAGAGTGAGAAGAATGCACTGGAGATGACAAAGGTCTCTGATTACATGTTATCCTGCATTGACCCTTGACCGTATCCCATTTGGTACCCTATGTATGGCCTAGAAATGGGTATCTGCCCTTGTAACCAAGTAATAAGAATGTGTAGACAGAAGTAGGCTTAAGAGCTAACCTTTTATATTGTGATGACCTTTATAGACCACGCTGAACCCCTATGTATCTCACTTCTTTCACCCTAAACCACCAAAGGGGTGTTGTACGGCTTGGGGTTACCCACACTGAACTTGGAGCCATCCTGTCACCATTTAAACTTCAAGAATTATGGTTTGTGGTCCGGATGGTATCCTAACCACGGGTCCCTTTTTCCAGTGGGTGCCAAGCATCTGCTAGATAACCAAAGACCACAGGGTGCCTGCACTTCTGATCTAAGCCTGTAAAAACTTCAACACCCTTGGGTTCCAAACACAAGGTATCGTCTTGTTCCAGGTTCCCTTGGCAACCATCGTTGTATGCGACCTAATAGATGCCTAGCATATCGCCTAAAAGGAAAACCCCCCACCAGACCTTAATCCCCTGGTAGAAAACCACACCTCACAGGACCTAGAAGCAGTGTTCAGTTTTTTGCTGTCACAGAAAACCTGATTGTTGGGATTCACTACTTGATCTAGTGCCACTGAGAAAGTAGAATGAAGGCTCGCTCAGAAAGAAACCTATTTGCACTATATTTGGACCCTATACTGTACTATCTGAGACAGCCGGAACCAACCCGTAGCAAGTTTAGGTAAATGGTTCGATGGCCTGCTAAGGAGGACCAAATGACCTCCTCACGCTAGTCTAAACAATAGGTTCTGATTAGCCTGGCCATATTTGTAGAGTACTATTACTTTGTGCCATATTGTATATAGGTTCCAAACCCATATTACCTCCTACAGTAAATCTTACCAGCATGATCACTGAGCCTTTGAAGAGTTACAGCCCAAAAAGGAAACCTGGGATTTAGCAGTGCAAAAATACACACATACCTGGCACACCAGTTGAAAACAACAGGTACTCTGAGACCTGTCCAGTAACTACTGGCTATCCCACCACCTGTAGAAAATGCCTGGCACACCTAGATGTGGGAATTGCTGGATGTAACTGGTCCTGTTGGTTTTTGGACCTTTTTGATATATTCTGTTTTAATTGTGGCCTATTGCCATAGATACATTTATCACCTCTCATATATCCCGGCACATTACCTGTTTCCCCTGCCCACACTGCCTTTAAACAAAGAAGGAAACCACTCTATCGGATGCTGTGCAAACAGTGTGCTGGAAGGTTGAAAAAAACAAACAGGAATAGTCTGAGAAAATGTGCACCTCCAAGAAAAAGGAAGTCCAAAATATCATACAAGGGGCTAAAGTGCAGTGTGCCACAATTAGATAATAAATGCAGAGTATATTGCTTATTAGTATAATACTTAATTATACCCAGCCATTCTCAGCGTGTATGAATTTTCTTTTCCTTTCTTTTCTTTCTTTGTATCTTTTTGTCTCATCATATTTAAAGCACTGAGAAGATTAAGTTGCTGACTCCTCCAGTTGCTGGAAATCCTGGAGATTTCCAGAACATTTGATAGGGTCTGCTCCAGAGTCTGCCATGCGCCAGTGCCAGGCGTGAGTCTGTGTTCTCCAGCCCTACTGGTTTGCAGACAAATCTCTGTATTTTATTGAAGGCCAGGCAACCACTGCACAAACCACTTGAGGCCTTTTTTTAGAGCTTGGTGGACAAAATACTCCATCACAAATTTGACAAGTATCCCGTTCACTGTAGTACAAGTACAATTGGCTATAATGCATGTAGAAGATGGGAATCAGGATATCCGTAACATTTGTGATGGAGCATCACAAGAATATAACTCTAAAGAAGGTCCTTTTTTTTTTTTTTTTTTTTAGACAGATCTCGGACCATAGTTTGTTCTTTTTAAATTTTGCATAGTCGTACTCAGGGGCATACCTTTGAGGGGGGTTGTTTGGATTTCACATGGGATTTTTAAATACTCATTCACACAAAAACACACACACACACACTCTTGTGTCTGTTGTGAAGGTCTGAAAACATGGTTATTTTATAAAATTCTGTTTTAAGTACCCTTCACAATCTGCATGCCTCTTCCTTTCCACTGTCCCCTAAGCCCCCTTCATGCACAGCTTATCTCTCATATGATATGTAAATGTAAATGTACAGGAATTTATATAGCGCAGATCACCGAGCGGTTTCTAAGCGCTTGCTTAGGGAACCCGTCCTGGTATTCCCCTGTGAGATAACCCCGGCAGGGTATCCGCAAGGTGAAAGCCAGGCATCCCGCCGCGAGGGGCCGTTGTGGAGATTAAGCAAGCTATTGCCCAGAGTCGCAGAGTGTGAACCCGTGAATCGAGTAGGCACCGGAGTGAGAATTGTCGAATCCATGGACATTTTAGGACTCAAGACCCCGCCGAGCCGGGAATTGAACCCTGGTCCCGGGCTGACCTCTGCTTCCAGGTCTGCCTCCTCTAACCAGTGAGCCACACTTCTCCGATGTCAGCGTGCTGGTTGGAAAATCTGAAACTACCCCCCCTTGACCCCCCCCCCACCCCCCCCCCCCCCCCCACACACACACACACATTTGTACCCATCAAGCTACGCCCCTGGTCATACTTTAGTGCCATTGGGTCAACATGCATGTACTCTTATTCCGCAAAATCTAAGGAATGCGTGGACTGGATGAGTGCATTACGCTCCTCCTCAGCCAATGAGTGAAAGCCTGACAAATGAGGAGCAGGGATCCACAAGGCTCTGCTGCAGGAGCTCCACAGCAAAGGAGCAATTTCCTATAGATATAAAAGAGCTAAGCAGGAGGGGTGGGAAGTCGGAGCAAGTCAAGCAAAATCCAATCCAACAGAGGAGGCAGTTGAGACAGAAAGGCATGCAGAGTGTGAAGCACTGCAAGGACTGGGAAGCCATTAGTGGTACTGAGAATATAAGTCAATATGGTAAAGCCAAATACTAGACTTGCAACACACTTTACAGCAAAAGTTATGAAGGAGTAAAACATTGGACTCTGCCAAATGCTGCCTGACCTGCACCACCTGCTCCATTTCCACATGGTGCAGCTCTGCAACAGGATAATCATCCCACTAACCTGATGAGGCCCCACCAATTGCCCCCTGCTGTGCAGAAGCATCCCTCAAACATTCTCCCTTTCCCTCTCCCACCCATCTGAGTCATGCTCTGAGCTACGGTCTCCTGGGGTCCATGAGGGCTGATGGAGTGTGTATGATATGACTCTTGGCCATTCCTAGGTACCTGGTATGAGAACTCTAGGTGAGTGCATCATCTAGCGATGCTGCTCTGCCTCCAAGATGGCCTGACTGGGCAGTGGAAGCTGCTGGGTACCATTATGTATAGTTACAGGCAGGACTTGGTATTTTGCTGTACTTACTATGCCACAAACTGGTGAAACCAGCAAAATCCCAGGTATGGACATACACTGCTCGGGACTAGTGAGGACCAGGAAAGACTGGAGACACAATCCTTTCTGCCATACTGAAGCCCTGCTCACTAACTCTGTAGGAGTGTCTGAAATGATTTGCCATTTTGGAATAGGAACCAATCTTGTGTACCTCAGTCAGTGGCAAATAGCAATCCTCAAATCTTTCGCACCAGCACTAATTACTAGTGCCTATAAGACAAAATGATAGTAATTTTCTCCGTTCTCCAGAGTTGTAATATTAAGGATCTTGCTATTAATGATACTGTATACAGGCATACTTCATGTGTGAGATAGCAGGTGATAGCAGGTGAGCAGCCCAAAACTGCAATCGATACATCAATCGAAATAAGGGGGTCCAATGTGTGTCTAAGATAGATCTCGATTTCCTCCCAAAAACTGCGAATTTTTGGACACTCTCAAACAATATATGTCCAGGTGCCTCCGCCATCCTTTGCACAGCGAAAACACCTGTTTTCAATTTGTGGGTATGTCTTATGGAGAAAAGCGGGTGTCCTATATATCAGCCATTTTGAGTAGTATTGCATGCGTTTACAATTTGCCCCTCTAAATATGGCTGAATTTAATTTATTAATTCTATTCCAGGTTGATTTAGAGACCCGAGTATCCTCCCTTTTCCCCCTCTATCCCTGGCCTTTTCATATAATGAAAAAGGTTTGTCCTCATCAAAATTTTTAACCCGGGTACTGATCTTCCGCTGTATCGGGGAATCCAAAGCTTAACTTATACTAGTTCTTACTGTCATATGTTCCAAATTTAGTTTCTCCAACATTGGATTTAACCTAATAAATGACCATTTCAAAATTGTATTAGAATGTTGAAGCCCTATTTCATGCATGGGGAGCGAAATTGCGTAAAATTCAAGAATTAGAAAAAAAATATGCAATAAGATCAGGCACAATAAAAAAGTATGAGAAATATCGGAGCCTATTTGAGATACAGGATAGAGATCTGGACCTATCGCTTATTCAATATTAATATGGGGAAGACTAGAAGGAAATATGTTGAATCTGGATTTTTGATAGAGGTTTGGGTTTTGTTTATATATTAATGCACACTTTTCCTTATCACGATTCTCAACCGATGTACATAATTACTATGAATTTATACCCCATCAGACAGGCAGAGAAATTGTTGTTATTTTGTCTTTGCCTTATGAATTTAGTGTTCTGCATGTCGCATATTAATTTATTGTGGCCGCTAACTCTTTCACTTACGTATTTCAATTTATACTGTACCTGGTATAGAGCAAAAGAGCATGTGTATCCCTATTTTTGTGAAATTTAGCACTTTGCGCTTTAATTTAAGGTGATCTTTTACTGACTCATATGAACGTTTGATTTTACTCTGCAATATTCCGGAACATGCATTTATATCTGATAGTATTGTATGTTTGAAATTCCTATGAACTCTCGATACAAAAAATAATTAAAGAAAATTAAAATAATACTAATTTTGACTGACATTTATTGAATTATTATCTCGTTAGTTTGTGAATACAATAACTGAATACTTTGAAACAGATTTATTTCTGCGATGTCCTACCATGCGTTTTTTAGTAATCCAGCTTCCACTTCAACATGGCCCACTGTCATATCTGTCAATTGGACTAGCCTATTTTGCTGTCTAACGTAGCCTCATTTGTACACATCTTTATTTCTGGGTGATAGATAAGTCTGTTTAATTCGGTATCCTGAGCTTGATTCTTGGGAGCAGAGCATCAATTGGCCTTTATACATTTGAACCATTTGTGGCCTGCCCTGCAGTTGAGCCCTACATTTTCGCCTGCTCCCAGGACTACAAGACTGACTTCAAGGGCGAGTTTGCTGGCCTCCTGTTAAGAGCCGAAGGCACATAAAAGGCTCTTATCTTGAACCTGGACCCAGCCTGAGTGAATCCTGAACCCCCAAGGGGTGTCCTACTGGTCCTGGACCCTTGGTTGTGGTGCTTAAAGTGTCCAGATGGCCAACTCCCAAAACTGAGGACTTTTAAAATGTTGCCAAAATCTGCTTTGCCAACCAGGTGGAGACCGGGACCAACCTGTTTGCTTATCCACCGGAGGTGCATCGCCAGTCAGGTTAACTTTGCAGCTTCTTCTGCTACATTAATCTCTGCGTAACTGCAACAAATGATGGACGGAATGCTGAATGATTTAAACATTCTCCCCCATTGTTCTTTTGCCCACAACCCCACCCAAGTTTTGACCCAGCCATATGCAAATCAGTCTTGACCCTGTTCCTCATGGGAACAGTCCAGACCGAACTGCCAAGCCAGGTCCTCCCTTGACCGGAAACAAGCATCCTGGAACCGGTGTCTAGGTATGTCACCCTTCATCAGCCAGGCAAGCTTGAATCCAGGTTCACAGTAAGCAAGGGACCTATGTCTGGGCATACCCATCCCACTTGGGCGAAAAGTGTAACTGCAACAAATGATGGATGGAATGCTGAGTAATTAAAAAATTCTCCCCCATTCAAGAGATCTGGATTAAATCCATCATTCTTTTGCCCACTGCACTACCCAAGTTTGGATCCAGCCATATGCAAATCCATCTTGACCCTGTGCCTCATGGGACCAGTCCAGACCGAACTGCAGATGATTGATCTAACCCAGATACTTGTGACTGGGGGGGAATGCTTGCATTGTCCACCATTCCCTCCATCAATTATTTCATTTGCACATTAATCTCTGCTGCAGCAAATCTTTATCAGCAGTCATTCTCCAAAGGCGTATCAGACCTCATGGAACTGTCTTTGTCTACAGCCCTATTCCTTATCCCGCTGGAGATTTTCAACTTACATTTCTGCGACTTAGTCCGAACGTAGAAATCTTCACCGTAGCTTCAACCTGTTTCTGTGCTGCTGAAATACTTTACACATTGCCTCTAAGTTAAGCCTGGCTACTTTTTGTGCCAAGCTACCCAGGGTGAAGTACAGGTTAGTGACAGTGACTTTTTTGTGGTTCACCCTACAAGGGATTGTGGCCGTTGATTGACCAGGGCTCTCACCCCGTCAACCAACAACCCAGTTTGTAACAATTTTCTACACAATTTTCCAAAGACTCTGGCATGGAAATCATAGATTTTATAGGCAAACAATCAAGGCATAAGTTTTGATACGACTGTAGGAAATTGTCTTTTTATGAGTGGTCACCCTGGATTTTTGCCTTTTCCTGGACCCTATATTTTGCCCGCTTTAGAACTCTTGGCAAGTTAAGCCTGTTGTTCAGTAGTAAAGTTCCCTTACTCTCCCTTTTTAACATGGTCAAATTGTCATGCACCTAATTGGTGATGTTAACTTGCCTAGAAGTCCTGAGTATATAGTACAACATGTACCCAGAGCCTGCAAGTTAAATGCTGTTAGTAGACTGCAGTTCCTCTTGTGCCATCCATTATAGTTACAGTGGAAACAGGGCTTCAGGCCTACCACTGTAGCTGACTCTAACAGTGCAATACATGCATTGCAACCTATTAAAATAAACAATTTTTGACAGGTAAAAAGCTCCAATTTAAATACTTGGTCACCCCTAGGTATGCCCTGTAGCCAAAATCCTTGGATGAATTGTATTTAAAAGTAAGACAAGTAGAACTTTAACGTTAACATCCTTACAATGACTGGCACACAATCTCCTAAATGGGGCCGGCTAGAAAAATAGTTAAGCCATTATTTTTAATAGTTTAAGTCAAAAAACTTTAT
Source organism: Lissotriton vulgaris (assembly GCF_964263255.1). Taxonomy (NCBI): domain Eukaryota; kingdom Metazoa; phylum Chordata; class Amphibia; order Caudata; family Salamandridae; genus Lissotriton; species Lissotriton vulgaris. The sequence goes on along the minus strand of NC_141700.1, from coordinate 675,827,550 downwards.
TTTGGCACAATCAATATAGGCATTAAAAGTGTGCAAAACAAAAAAACAGATTAAATATTGTACCGTTCAAAAAACAAACCCTATCCACACTATACAATTAAATCATTTTTGGGGACTAAGATATTCTTTCGCTAAAAAGGGTTATAAACATTAAACAATTCATAAAAGGAGAAGATTATAAGCGATACCCCAAATTCATGAAATACACATCAGTCTAGCACAGCCTCTGCCTCTTTCTAACACAAATTGCTTTACAGATAAATGAGGCTACACTAAAACAAATAACTGCAGATTCCACAGCACACAGAAAGCATATTGTGGCTTTGTGATTCCAGATGTGTACAATAAATAAGGGTTTTAAATATGCCTTCCTTAAATCAGCATAAAAACGACAGAAAAGCATGAAGTGCATTGTTTAGAATTTCTGTCACATGAGCACGTGGTAGCTGTTAAGTCCCATTGATTAATTTTGGGACAGAAACAAGATGGTGTACCGTGCTCATTCTTAATCTGGTCACAGAATAATGCTGCTGACTTGTCACCCAGGTTAGATATGGTTGGAAGCCTACAGGAAAGCTGTAGGCCATATTTGTTGTTGCCATATCTTTACCCCTTTGGCAATGGCTCAGTCTCTTGCCATTGTGCAGCCTTCATTTCAGACTTCTCTAACATTAAGATCTTGGCCGGTTCTTCAAGTCTGGGGTAGCATTTCGGATCTGCTTTGTACTATAACCGATTTGGCCCAGGAGGAAGAGAAAGTACCCTGTGCTGACTTCATTAAAAATTCAAGTAAATATTGGTGCCCAGAGCTCTCCCAATCCAAAAAAAGGCATCAATGGGTACCCCATCTGAACCTAGGGCTTTTCCTTTGCACACTTGAGCAGAGCGCCCACCATTTTGTCTATCGTGAATATCTGGGGCATAGCAGTGGTAACTATTGCACTCTTGGATTGATTGTTTAGAGCCCTTGTTAAATGCCTTGGTTCAATGGTCAGCACTGGGTCAAATATTCTCTCAAATGGGCAACCCAGGCCTGTGAAGGTACTAAAGGTGTGAGTAAAGGACATGAATCACCCTTCAGATAAGGGGTCTTTACAATGCTCTAAAATAGTGATAACTCATTTGTTTTTGCTGCTAGGATCAAGTTCAACCATACTTTTTCCTTCCGTTCCTCCTTCCTGTCTTGTTTAGTCACATTTTACGTCTTCCTCAGCTGCTTGATTAGGATGCAATCTCTTGGTACCTGATGGAAGTCAGATCTCAATAATTTGGAGACCCGAGTGCAATCACGGTTGAACCAACCCTGTCTGCACAGAGGACCTATTTTTACGATATGAACCAATAAGAAATTAAGGGTCACAGTGATCTGCTCAAATGATAGGACTAGATTATCATTGTCCACATCATCCGCTAAGCAGGTGGCAAACTTGTTGGGCTTTTGAGACACCAGCTGCTGTTAGTATACATTCAGGGTTAATTCGCATCCCTTTAATGCGTACACCATTTGGTCTGACAGGGGCAATGTCTGAGATTTTAGCTTGTTCCTCATAGTGGTTGGCTAGTATAGGAATGGATAGCACCAACGGCTATGATAAATAGCTATTGTTTGTTTTACTCTAACACCAGTGCCCCTCTGGTTAATGCTAGTGATGACAATAATATGGTCACTTGTGGGAAGGTGACCCCCTCCCACAAATGTATGTGTCTGCATGGAGCCCGACTTTTGGTTTCTTCCCATAATAACAGATAATACTTATGCAGCATAGTATTCAAACCTTCCCCATACTCAGTGTTTTGAAAATGCAAAGTTCCCTCACCATTCCCATTCAAGAAACCACCTACTCACTTTGCTAAGAAACCGCATCTTTGCATGTTAAAATCGCCAACCCAAATAATGCACAAGAAATTCACCAAGGCCGATATCCAAAGATCTATCAACATCCCCTCGTGTAGAATCAAATTCAATAATATAATAGTTAATCATGATCGTTTCAGCCCCCCCTTGAACTTTAACTGCACAGGTGATAGTACGGAGAGGTTGTGTCAAATCTTTTCATCGAGAGGGGAGAAGATTGGAGATCAACAGCTGTAGCCCACCCTTTGGTCTACAAGTCGGGGAGCGGGGTAGCTGGTGTAAACAAAGAGAAAAAGCCTTCAATAGGAAGGATAGTCATCTGCCATGTTTCCTGAATACAAAGTATGTGTAGAGCTGATGATAATTAAGCCACTCCAAGTCAGTTCATTTGTTCTTCAGCCCTGTTATGTTCCAAGATGAAATGGCACACACCTTGGTAAGGTCTTTATAAGTCACGGTCCTGGTTAAGTAGGCCGCAACCAAAATCCTACTCTGTTCTCTACTACTGCCTAAACAGTGGCAGGCATGGGGTGATCCATGACAGTTACAAGGGGTCAGAAGGGGTGCTGCTGCTGCCTGGAACCTGGGTGGTAGCAGGGGAAACCACAGGTGGTGCCAGGCACTCTGTGAGTCAGTCTGTGTCCTGCAGATCACTCAGGGGCTCGTACCCGTTGGAGATCTCTAGATAAAAAGCTTGGTTGCCCAATAGAGAGAGGGATGAACAGATAACAGTCTACATGGTGCTGGGACAGATGTCTATAAAAGTAACCAAGTGAGAGATTAGTTATGTCAAAGTGAGAAAGTGGTATTGTGTAAGATTTTTTTTCTGCTAACCTTGGCTGCCTAAACTTTATGATGATACACTCTTCCCAAAATGCTGTTTTTGAAGGGCCAATCCAAATCACCCTCACTGTCATCAAAATTTGGTCTGCAGCAGGTATGGGGAATAGTGATCTGGTCAGAAGCCAGTGTAAAAGTTTATTTGCTATCTGAATAGGTGATTCAACAGCAACCCCTGAAAGTGGCGGTATAATTGCCATAATTACTATGTAAGGGCAGCATGCAGAAGTATATCAATCCTATCTGGACTGGGATGGCCACCACCTCTATTATTCACCCCCTAACATCCAGGGTCTGTATGGATCTCTCAATCGCTGCTGTTACTCGTGAATGCCTGTCTGACTGTTTAGCTGCGTTAGTGGTGGTTGCATGGGAAGGTTTTTGTGTGGGTGTCTGTAGCTGGAAGGTATCCCCGTGCCACCTCACGGGCAATCTGTCCCCCTGTCCTTACCTTGGAGGAACCCTTGTGTGCAGGGAAAGGCTAATTTAGGAAGAGTAGACTGGAATCTAAGCAGCTGAATATACTCAATAGTCATAAATGAAGAAGGGTTACATAACTTGTGCAGGCCTGAGGCCTTGGCCATGATCTGGTGTCACCCAGTCCGGGTAAAGGTGTCACCCCCTCACTTGTTGTAATTAAAAAAAATCTTCCCTTACCGCCTGGTCCTGCTCCGCGCTGCCTAAACCCTCTTTCCTGGGCTGCCGCGTTTTTGCGAAGCAGGTTTCATGCAGCCTCCCTCCCTCCCCCTGCGCCAATCACAATGCTGCAATGGCAGCGTTGTGATTGGCTAGAGCAGGGATACTACTACCTGCCCATAGGAGACCGGGGGTTGCTGCATGAGACAACCCTCTGTCTCAGCCCAGAAAAAGGAACATGTGCACTGTTTGCTGCTGCACTTCCCTGGGCCTACCTGCAGGCTGTCAGTCAACTCTAGACGGCTGCCGCAGCGACACCCACCCATCCCCTTAGTTTAGTCCATGCTCGCAGCATCAGTGAGCCGCAGCAGCGTTGCCCCACTGACCACGATCACCTGGGGTGACACCAATCACCTGGTGCATGATTGGTGTCACCCCAGGTGATGGTGTCATCCGGTGCGGTCCGCACCCCCCTAGTGACGCCACTGTGTGTAACAGACATTATCTAGCAAAGTTCTCCTAAACAATTCAACATTTTCAGCAGTCAAGTCTGAATCATTAGTGGAACGGGAAGAACAGCTCAACAGGAGTAATATCTATGGTGTCCCGGATGGTGGCTGAGATTGGTGTGGGTTCAGTAACTTGGGCGAAGCAGGGCAACCCCTCACTATCAACTCCCTGGGAGAGGCAGAATCTTGGCCTGAACCCACTGCCCAAGGATCTGAAATGTGTTGTTCCACTTGCTTAGGCTTCTTCATCAAGGCCCACCTTGCACATTTGATAAATCCATCTAATGTGGATGACGTTGATGACAAGGGACCAGGCTTGGTTTGGGTGGTAATTTTATGTTTCCACATTTTTAAATAAGTCAGATGCCAAACTGTGCTAAAGACCAAATTCTCAGAATCCCATGCTCTGAACAGTCTATGCGGGCAGTGTGTATTCCGCTGGGGGTAAATCACAACAGGGTCCACGGTCAAAGTTGCAAATAACTCTGTGCAAGTCTATACTAACTGGTGCCCAACTCTATGCATGATACACAACAGCTGTGTAATTTGACAAAATCTAACAGTACCTTGAATCGTTGGACTGAGGGCTCATTGAAAGGACCCCCTCGTAGCAGAATACACGGTAGCAAGCAAAACCCAAAGAAGATAAAGCCAGGCTGTAGGACCAATTGGGTGGCCCTGCCTCTCTTCCTGGCTCTGAACAGTGCAGGACAGGCTGACCCTTGCCCTGGGCTTTGCCCGGGCACGGCTCGCATGGTGGGAGTCTGTGTCGCGCTTTGAACTGCTGAATGGGGATGTGTCTGGCTCCTTCCACTGTCTCGCGCTGGTGCCTCCAACTGCAGTTCTCCTGGGACATAAAGTGCCTTACTGTCAAAATTAAGGAAAATGGCTTTTAGAAAGTAACTTTTTCTCTGATTGATGTTCCTGAAGGCACATTTGCATTGGCTATCTAGATTGTCCCAGTCAGTCATTAGCCTTGAATTGGTGTGAAATGCCTCCCAGTAGCAAACAATGGGTGTTCTGAATGGGCATGAGAGGACTCCTTTCAACCCACCCAGATATGCAAGGTTGGGGCTGTAGGCATCCTTTGTGATAGTACAGTGTCAAATCCTGCTTGAAAGGTCTGCTGGGATCACATTTGTCACTTGAGACCCACTTGAAAGGGCAGAGAACGTGATGCCAAGACAATTCTTGTGGATCCACATTCTGGTTGCTGAAGGACTCTGCTTTTGTCCTATCAGACTTCTGTCTCTAAGTTTACATATAACCCTTGAGGCACAGGGGAAAGAACAGGAAGCCAAAACAATTCTTTGAATCGAATGCCTGATTGGGGTTGCTGACAAACTGTGCTTAATATAGGTATAGTGGCTGCCTCAAACTGCATGTTGGTGTGAGATGCGGAAGGGCACTAGGATTACGATAGTACACTCAACACACTCTCCCCCAGCCCACAGAGCCCAAGGTTAGTGTGGCAGAAGACTTTCACCTTAATGAAAAGACCCAAAGTGGGTAGGGTTGACCCATGAAATTCTACCCCATTGACTAGGGCATGCCCAGGAGTAAGCATGGACGGAAAATCTGTTCCGCTCGCGGATTTTGCGGATTTTCGGTAAATTCGCAATCCGCGAACGCTCGCGAATTTACCGAAAATCCGCAAATTCGCACGCAGCGGATTTTTTTTTCTTGGTGATACAATTTTGCGGCGTTCACTTACCGTCATTCAGCGTTTGCCGAGTTGTTTTTCTCGATATTTTGCGAGTGCTGTGCCATTTTGGATCTTGCTGCGGGATCCCGCGGGACTTTGGCGACGCATCGCGAGAGTTCGCAGTTGCGAACATGTAGGTGTGGCGGGCAGCAACAATCTTACAAAATTTGCCCGTCTGCACAAGAAATCCACTAGCAAGCAGCATAGACCTTCTGAAAATGATGATTTTTATCAGAATAACTCCTCAGGTTGACATTTGCCTGCACTTTTTTGGATTTGAGGCCTTTTGACTTTCTTTGGATCACTTTTGGATTAGAAATCAACTTTCACAAGTAAGTTTGTTTGGGGCATTACAGTTGCTGTTCTGCAGAAAAACGAGTTTTGCAAAACTGAAAGCACTCAGCAGGTGCAAAAGTTCACTCATCATTAGTAACCATTCCCTGTAGTACTTCCTTAGGTTCCCCTCCAGAGTTCAGTTGCCTATGTTTGTTTGGGGCTTTACAGTTGCTGTTCTGCAGAAAAATGAGTTTTGCAAAACTGAAAGCACTCAGCAGGTGCAAAAGTTCAACTTCAAACTCATCATTAGTAACCATTCCCTGTAGTGCTTCCTGACTGGGGCCCCTCCAGAGTTCAGTTGCTAGTTGCAACAATTGTATGACCCTGCTCTGACCCTCACAGCAGGCTCATAGAATAGCTACAAGTAGGCCACAAAGGTCCTGAAAAAAAAATTGCACTGCAACAGAAAGCAAATAACAGATAAGGAAGCAGGTGCCAGACTGGAATTTTAAAACAGTGACACATTAATAAATCAACCCCAAATTAATTCATGTCAGTTGAAGCCGGGCAGGTGTGCTTGCTTTTCCCCCCCATAATCTACAGTGATGATGAACCAGAGGGTGGCATTGATGTACCAAAGGGTGGCATGGGTAAAACAGAGGGTGGCAGTGGTGAAACAGAGGGTGCTGGGAACCTGTGATGATGAACCAGACGTAGAAACAACATAGTCGGGACCGTTGCGAGCCGACAAGTAAGTTCGCAATTGCGAACTGGTACAAAATCGTCGCGAACTTGCAGAAACCCTTGCGAACACAAAAAAAAATTCGCGAGAATTCACGGATTTTGCGGATTGCGAGTTCGCAAATACGCAAATTCGCGAACGCCAGATTCGCAAAATTCGCCCATGCTTACCCAGGAGTCAATCCCACACTCTAGCTAGTGCCAGGCATAAACATGGTATTTCCAGGAATGCACTTCAGAGCACTTCCTTGACCTTTGGAAGATCAGAAGAGGGCTGGACCTTCTGTGACCTGGGAGGTGCCCTGAAGTCTGGACCTGCTCCGTCTAATACCTAATACAAACAGGTGGACTCCAAAGGTCATTAGTCTGGCTGCCTCTTCAATTCAAGCTAAAGGGACAAAACACGCTGCAAGAGGACTTTTCCTGGAAGTACACTGCTGATCAGCTGCAACTGAAACTTGACTGGACCCTGCTGTTAACCTGTGCCTTACGCCCTGTGAGTCACTAAGTGCCTCCCCTGACTTCCTGGGGGAGAGGCTTTAAAAGTAGGGTCCTATAGTGAATTGGGTCATAAAGGACTAAGTCAGTAGGTAAACTTCTTGGCAAGGATGAAACTGATTGGAGTATCCAACCCACGCTCCATTATGATCAGCCTCAAATTGCACCTAGGCCCTGGTCTACCAAGACCATTGACTATCATTGGAACTTTGTGTTTTCTGGTGCTATTTCTACTTACAACGTTCATGTAGTACAAGCCACCCATCAAGACAGAGCACTTTACAAGAATAGATGGCCATACAGTTACATAGTACGGCAGTGAAAATATATTAGAAAAAAGATTACATAAAAAGCAATACACTTTCTAATCCTGTTCATCACCCATGTCAATTTATTTCCATTTAATGTTTTCAAGGTGATTTAAGGGATTATAATGAAAGAAGGGGTGATCGGGTGGTCTGACAAGTCACCGTCAATAGGTCCTTCTACTAAAACGCCATCCAGTTCAATAATAATGAGATCCTGAGTGACAGCCTTACAGTGCGTTGAATTGATTGATTGTTACACTGTTACTTTGAAGTAAGAAGAATGATCTAATGTGCCCTTTGGGAATTATGGTTAGTCCGTCTCCAGGTCTGTTTTCTCCATCCTTTCTTAATATATTGTATCCTTGTGGAAACATCCAGTCCATAAATAGATAAGCTGAGTGTGCATGCCAAGTCTCCTTTCCGAAAAGGATTTCAATCTTCTATTCAGTTATCATGTCTGCAGTTGATGATGCATTAGTTGTCTCTGTGTGACAATTCAGTAGAATACCCTTTGGTTTCTTAGGCTTCAGGGTTTTACTGGTTAATTGATCTTCACTCGGTTTTATTTAAGGGAGATTACTGAGGCAGGCACCACTAGTAGTTAATGATGTAGTCTTTTTGTTCAATCTCTTGACTTCACTAAGGGTGGTCCTAAGCGAATGGTCAGTTTCCAATGTTGCAATGCTTGTGTGATTAATTTTGGGTAGGGGAGAATCAATGATTGAATAAAGAAGAATTTGTAAAGAGCTCACAATTTAGAGTGGTGGGCTGACTGGTTCAGTAGTTTGGGAAGAAAGATTGACCGCCATCTTAATTTGGCCCTTCAGCTGCATTATTGGGATTTATGTTTTAAGTAGTGGTACAGTGTCAAGTTTATGTGCCAAAATTTAATTAGCAACTGTGTGTACCATGGGTAGGCTGAAAATGTGAACAATGTCTTAAGCTTTAAAATTACAGCTAGATTCATAGGTTATTAGTTGTGTGTTGGTATAGGTATCAATGTTATCCTACTCATTAAGTACATCGGTCTTTTCCGGCTTATTTTTGTAGGCAGTGATGTGCTGGCATTCTCTTGTCTATGGTTGTTATGACTGGGGTAACTTAGAATTCTATAATGTTTGGCTTTGTTCAGCATAGAGTAATAATTGATTTAATACAATACTTCAATGGGATTGAGATTTGTCCATGATGGTCACCAGCCACAGACAGGAAGATCATTACCTACTGGTGGGCACCAGAAGGTAGTTATAGTTAGGACCATGTTTCCATAGAAGCATTTTTTGACTTGCCTATATCTCTGGCGTCATTTGAATAATCTTCATGAAATGTTCCCTAGAAAGTGTCAAAGTGAGTCTTGTTGTGCATGGAAAGTTTTGTGGTGATCCCATCTTCGAGAAAAAAGGAGGTTGGTCAAAAAAAGTGCTTTTCTTATGTTTATTCCCATAGAAGCTTTAGACATGACTGCAGCCCGAACTGCAGGAAGAAATTACACCAAATTTGTCAGGAAGGTAGATTTTAGGTTCGCGGATCACGTTTTCAGATCACGTTTTCAGTTATGTGGTGTAAATCTGTTTGGTAGTTGTTGAGAAATTTAAGCAAATCCAAATTTGTTTATCTGAGATCACGGCTAATTTGCTAATATTATTGACCTATTGCAGGGAAATGCAGAGCTCTGATTGGCTGCTAACACTTCAACTAGAAGGTGTTGACAGTCATTTTGGGACTCTGCTTTAGCGATGTACCACAAAAAAAGGGGGTCAGGTTCGGAATACACTGACCCCCAAGTCTTCGTCTTGGAGTACCAGAGGGACCTTGGCAGGGCAAGAATGCATAAAAAATAAATACATTGGTACACATTTTTGGAAGAAATACTAAGCCCCTGGGCGGGCCAGGTCCCAGGGGCATGTGCACACACTTTTTATAAAATAAAGGAGGGGGCATACGGCCCCCCCTCCTAGGGCATTTTTTTTCCCAAGGTACCACCGTCTCCCCGAAGCTTATTCATGTATTGTTGCGGGGGACTGCAAGGGGCTGCAAGGACCCCCCGGACCACCACAACTTTAAGTATAAAAATGGTGTGGGGGCATGTGGGGATCCTGGGTTCCACCACCTCTCGGGGCTAATGTGAATATGGTGCGGGGGCCCAGACGGACTACCTGGCGCCCCAGGGACCACTACCTCTATGGGGGTTCCTTGTTTTGTATGAAGTAGAGATCAACGCTGCCCCCCCCCCCCCCAAGGCAATTCTCGGCCCTGGGGACCACTGCCTTCCCGGGGCGGCCCGTGTGAATAGGAGGGGCCGTCCTGCTCCCCTCTTGGAGCCATACATGGCCCTGCGGACCGCCATCCCACAGGTTCAGCTCCCGCTATGTCTTGGGATGCCTACCCCAGGGAAATAGCTGTTTGCTTACACTTAACAGGAGCTTTGGCCACTCCCTCCAAACAAACACTCCACTTCCTGTAGGCGGGAGCTGTCAAAGTGATTCCGTCCACTGAAAGTGAAGGTTTTATCTCTTTCCCTGCCCGCAGAAATGAGGGAAGGGAAGCTGACTGGGACCGTGGGGGCTTCAAGGCCTGGGGAAAAGAGCAGAAAGAGGCAAAATAAAGGTCCGAAATCACCAGAAAAGCCCTAAATGAACAGAAAGAGGCAAAGTAAAGGTAAAAAATGAGCAGGAAGGCAAGATTAAAGTCAGAAACGAGCAGAAAGAGGCAAAATAAAGATCAGCAATGAGAAGAAAAGCAAAATAGAGGCCAGCAACAAGCAGAAGAGGCAAAATAGAGGTTAGAAATTAGCCGAAAGGGGCAAAATAGAGATCAGAAACGAACAAAGATATAAAATAGAGATCAGAAACAAACAGAAAGAAGCAAAATAGGGGCCAGTAATGAGCAGAAAAAGGCAAAATAAAGGCGAACAGAAAGAGGCAAAATAGAGATAAAAAACGAGCAGGAAGAGGCAACATAGAGGTCAGAATTGAGCAGAAAGGCAAAATAAAGAGGCAAAGGTTAGCAACGAGCAGAAAGAGGCAAGATAAAGGTCTGGAACAAGCAGAAAAAGGCAAACAAGAGGTCAGAAATGAGCAGAAAGAGGCTAAATAAAGGTCAGACGTGAGCAGAAAAAGATAGAGAACAAGCCGAGAATGAGCAGAACCCACGCTGGCCCCCACTCACAGAGCAATTCAAACACTCTCACACCCACAGATGCACCTACTGAGACACTCAAGCACCCGCTGCCCAAGTTAATGTTAACATGGCCTGAATGATGAATGATTTTCCAATGCTGGTGATCTATGTAGGAGCTATATCTTGGGACTTTCCATTTAACCCATCTGAGTGGCTTTTCCCCGGTCGTTGATCCTTTTCATTTTGCTCTTTTTTCCCTCCCCCATCTTCTACCCAGTATCAGCTATAAAAATAGTATCTGTCCATCTGGAAGTCCCAGCAGGATTTATAGATGATGGGCCATGCACCCTTCCATACAACCTAATTGGTATCGTCTGTGTCTCCATAGTATGAGGATTGTGACATGATGACTTTTTGTCTATTTTTTTCTTTTCCTCCCCTATATTCTAGTGCTAGTACAGCCTTATGTTTGTTTCCTCAAGCATGGGTCCAATGTGATCCCACCTGTCCCTGTTATCTCATGTTTTGACATATTGTCCTTTTGTCCATTTGTCTTATAATTCCCCCACCTTGGTGACACTATGATTCAGAATCTTTATCCCTTTGTCTCTGGGACCAGGTTGTACTTTACCCTAGAGGTGTATTCCAGAACCCTTTTCCACCACCTACCTGCCCAACGAACCTGCTGGTCTTTCTAACCCTTAAACACTACAGAAAGTGCTTTGCTTGGTTGCTGCGATTATGCACTCTGATGTAGCTGGATGCCTGCTGATGATGCTAGGCTATTCAGCAGGATTCCATATAGTTGACTGTATCATCTGCCTTTTTAGCCCTGCTGATGGTCCACACTAAAATGGTTCTCCTTTTTAGTCTACCACTCCCAAAATGTAACTCGGGCCCTTAGGTGTCACAGGAAGCCACTTCCTGCTGAGGGCTTATGCAAGGCTTTGTACATTCACTAACTGTTTTAATATCTACTTGGCTCCTGGTCAAGATCTTTGACAACTCCCCAATTGTGATGCAATCAGAAACTGATGGTACCCAAGTATGTATTAAATCTCCAGTCGGCCAACCCCTGTTGACAACATGCAAACTGTCTGAGCAATTTGAAGCAGGAGCGACTAGAGATTTACAGCAATAAAACAGAACTTATGCTGATTGGGTATAAAGTCAGAACTAACCTCTCCTCCCTCCTTATTACAAGCATTCTAGTATAAAAGCTGACAGTTCCCACAATTGTAAAAAAAAAGAAAACCCTAGGAGTGACATTTGATGCTGACATGTCCCTTAATACCAGAATTAGTACAGTAGCCAGCGGTGGCTATTAAAAGCTGGATGAACTGAGACCCGTTCATGCCCTGAAAGGAGAAAATTGAGCTAATTATTAAGGATCTGGAGGATTCTTCTGAGAGTGGTAGCCCCTCGGCCACCGGGCGTAAGCTTCTGGTGGACAAGACTAATGGCCCAGTCTGGCCGTTGGGGGAACCTTTATTAGAGTTCCCACTTCTTACGGAAGAATTCTTTAGCGGGCTGGCACGGGGCATTTCCTCTGGTTCTCCTTTGGACCCCGTCCCACACAAGATTTGGAAGGAGTATGAGGACGAGTTATTTCCTACTCTCCGCCTGTTCTGTAATCAATCTCTGGCCACTGGTATGGTTCCAGCCCAGTGGAAGCAGGCTCTGATATCCCCCCATTGAAGAAGCCTTCTTTAGACCCTGAATGCTGCAAGAACTACAGACCAATTTCCCTGTTGCCTTTTCCTGCCAAAGTTGTCGAGCGTTTGGTCAGCCTAACTCTTTCAAAACATCTGGAACAGCATCGCTTATTAGAGGACAATCAATTCGGCTTCTGCCGGCTCATGGGACCGAAACGGCCTTGGTTACCACTGTGGACGAGCTTCAGAGGCGTGCAGACAAGGGACAGCCAGCGGTTCTGATTCTGCTTGACATGTCTGCCGCCTTTGATACGATTAACCATGAGATTTTGCTGGGCTGTTTAAGTGATGCTGGGGTGAGAGGTAGCGCTCTGTTGTGGTTTAGGTCATTCTTGCAGGACAGACAGCAGGCGGTGTCCCTGCCCCCTTTTCAGTCTGTGTTTTCTCATGTTCCATACGGGGTGCCTCAGGGCTCAGCAATTAACCCTATCCTCTTCAACCTTTATTTAAGACCTCTGATCACGCTCATCAAAAACAATAACATGAAGATAATAAACTATGCGGATGACACGCAGATTATTCTCTCCTTTGAGGGAGAAGAATAGACTCCTGTGGATGTATTCCACAATTGTCTGCGGGATACGTCATGCTGGCTGAGGGATAACTCTCTTCAGTTCAACGCTGGGAAGAAGGAGGTGCTTTTTTGCGCTGGGAATAAGATCTCCCTTCCCTTTCCTGAGAATTTCTGGCCTCCTGAGACTGCGACTAAAGTGCGGCCAGTGGAATCTGTCCTTAATTTAGGGGTCATGCTTGATCATAAACTTAGCATTGGAGACTCATGTTGCGAAGAAGACATCCTGCTGCTTTGCTATTCTGCGGTCTCTGCGGAAGATCCTGCCATTATTACCATTTCAGGCGCGCGCCCAAGTGGTAAGGTGTACGATCTTTAGTAGGTTGGACTATTGTAATGCCCTACTATTGGAGTTTCCTGGTTTCTTGTTGGATAGGCTCCAAAGAATGCAATCAGCGGCTGCAAGGTTGGTTTTGGGGCTTCCCAGAAGAGCACATGCGCCGGCAGCCCTGGCGGAACTTCACTGGCTCCCTTTGAGACAGATGGTACAATTTAAGGCCCATGGAATAGGCCCTCTTTCTCTGCAATCTAAATTTGCTTGGCACACCCCAATCAGACTGCTTCGCTCTTCATCGGCTAGACTGGTGAGAGTGCCTAGGTTTAGGAAGGTTAGATCAGGGGGCAGATCCTTTGAGGTGGCAGCGGCCAAATTATGAAATTAGCTCCTGTGCGAGATCAGGCAAATGAAGGAGCTTCTTCCCTTCAGGAGAAAGGTTTTAACCTGGTTGTTTCCCAAGTAATGCAGTGTGACCGACCTGTTCTGACACTCCTTCGTCCTTTTGAGTCACCAGCGCCAGGATGCCTGCAAGGTGATAGTGCGCTTTATAAGACTAACAAATAAATAAATAAATTATCCACCAAGTCTTGGATGCCCCTCTTGGCTATTTACAACTACTTCTACATATGTCTTCCAGACTTCCAGATTTGTTTTCTACAGTGGGTACAGAATGCAGGTTTGAGATCCATTATGGGACTCTGAAGCAAGAACACATCTTGCATGCTAGACAATCCCTTCACAGGTGCATAGTAAAGGACAGTATCAGTTTTAAAGTAGCCTGTCAGGGGTGTGGCCAAGATGGCGGCGTGAGCTGTCATTCTTCTCTTCTGCTCCCACCTCGCCCATTTAACAGCACTGTCAGAGGCTCCATCCACCGGCCACTCTACCTCTAAATGATCTATAGCATGAAGGCACCGATGAGTGCCAGGAGTGACCGTGGGGGCCTGAGTGAGGCACCGCTTACCATGCCGAGACTACGGCGGGCACAGCCCACACTGCTTTGGGACACACCTGTCCCTACGGTGCCTACCTACCTATCCTTTACACAACAGCAAGCACAATCTAGAATTCTGCGGGCCAAGCAGTGACATCGGAGCCTCTTGGTGCCTCCGGGTGGTGGATCTGCCTGCATTGACTGAGGGGGCAGCTGCATCTGGCCTGCCTATGCCTGCCCCTACGTACACAGTGGGGAGGTGTACATGCGTGACATGCCACCTCAAACTGCCATGAGTGGTGAATTGAGACAACAGAGTGGCTGGAGGCAGAAGGCCCCAAGCACATGGAGGAGGCGGTGAACTTTTGTACCCGATTCCCGGCCTTGCTCACCTACTGATCGGAGCTCCTGCAGAACCCCATAAGCATCCGGCCATGAGTTGATCAATAGCAGGCCGAAAGAGCATCTGGACATTCCACCCAGATACAGAAGGGGCTACACCCCCCACCCCCCTCCTTGATGGCTGGCTTTGAGGGGAAAGCTGCAGGACACCTTGCAGAGTAGGGGGAACTCTGGTCCAATGGCCTGCGCTTCGTATTTCAACTGACCTCCGGGGGGGGGGCAGCCTGTTCCTCCCCTCTTCATTTCCAAACTGGGATCCTGTTGGGATTGGAACCAAGCATTCTTGGGAGGCCTTGGGGCCCACAGGTTTTCAGCTCTATGGAATTATAATCTCCCGACCCGAACTCCCACAGTCTGCCCTGCACCGAGGCCTGAACTGGTAATCTTTCCGACCAGCATCCCGGAGCATACTGCTAAACAAGTGGCTTGTGGACCCACCTGAAGATTAGTGGTGGGCGGTAAGGCTTGACCCCATGCCCTGGGAGGATTTGCCCAGCCACCTCTCCCGCCACAACACCTGGGACTCTGAGATACCCGCTGGTGGGCCCTCCCGGTGCCTGAAGCCCTCATTCACAGATATTAGGCCTGGATGGGCCTGGCCGAGTCAACATGGCCTCAGTAAAAGCTAAAAAAAGATCACAATGTCCGGGACATGCTCCTTAAGACCTCGGGTGAGGCACCCGGCGAGAAAGTGGGATCAAGGGAACTAAAATCAACAGACCGCATCGACAATCCTGGAGTCCCTCTTCACTTCCCTCCGCGAGGACTTCCAGACTGTAAAGAAGGACCTCGCCCTCAAACTAAGGGAGATCCACTGAGACATCTATGGAATCGGGGAGAGGGTGGCAGACTTGGAGGAGGGTAACTCTGCTCAAGATGAAGAACTAGAGAACTTACAAACAAGAGATAATACATCTCCAGGACCAAGAGATTGAGCTACAGGCCCACTCTGAAGCTCCCCAAAACCTATTCAGAAGGAATAATATTTGCATCTGGGGGGGGGTTACTGAAGGCAGCAGTGGGCTCGGATTTGGAGTAATACATGCAGGCCTTGTTTTGCTCGGTCTTGGTTGCCTTGGAGGAAGGTGAAGTTCAACTCAATAGGTGCCGTTGAGTGGGCCCCTGTGATCCGACAAGGCCCCCTGCTGACATCCTAGTTTGCGTACATGATTTTTAAACTAAAGAAGCAATTCTTCAGAAGACAAGGGACTCCCAGAAACTTCAGTTTCGATGCCACTCACCACAGCTCTTCTAGGACCTTGCAGCAATTACGCTACCAAAGCATTAGGAATTTTGCCCTGTTACTCTGGTGGATAGGCACCTCATACTCTTTGCGTCCCCACTTCCACCTCATCTTTCATTCAGAGGGTATGCAAAGTCCTGAATCTAGTTTTGACGGAGCATGACGCATATCCAACCACTACCCACAAACTGCAATCCAGCAAGAACAGATGCAGAGCACGCCACAGATCTTCACCTGACACCCATCATCCAGACCCAGACATTATCGCCAAGGAGAGGTCGGCGGTCCTCCGCTCCCTCTCTGGAGATGGACAATGCCGTTCCTTCCTCGTGAGGTACCTTGGAGGCAGTCTGGCTCAGTGGATGGCCTGGAGGGTAAGGGCAGAAGTGGACCACCCTGATCCAAACTGTTAATTACTATGCCATGTTAACATTACTTGTAATGTTCCCTACTTTTTTGTTCTCCATTTCTATGGAATGTATCTTACTATATTATATACAAATGTATGTTGCTTTCTTTTCATTTTTGGACTTTGGGGGTAATTTAAGGGTCTCTCCTAATGACATGCTCATTTACGCACATGAGAAACATTCAAGGGAACACGCCCTACATGATACTATGGAAAGGGGCTTGCAGGCCCGCTGCACCCCAGGCAGTTATATATCACAACCTCTAGCTGGCCCACTTCTTCCAATCCTCATGTTAATTAAGGTGGTAAGCCTAATGTTCAAGGCCTTAACAGCACCACAAAGAGGTTGACCATGCCCTCCCTGCTTGAAAACTGCCAAGGTGACATCTGCCTGGTTCAAGAAATACACTTTCTCCACACAGATGTACACAGGATGCAATCCAAACGCTTCCCACAGCAATATTGTTCATCAGGGGTGGGGAAAAATGGGGGAGTGGCCATCTGTTTCTCTAATCATTTTATGGGAATATTCCTGGGTCAGATTGCAGAGATCAAAGGGCATCTTCTGCCACTCAGGCTGCAGATAGATTCCCTCCAGCTCACACTGGCTTTGATCTATGCCTGAACAAATGCCAAGAACCCTTCTTACTCAACTCCCTTGTCAATGTGCTTCAGTCCCCGATGCACCTGTAATTGTTGAGGGTAACTTTAACAGAATTATGGATGCTGAACTCGACCGATCGGGCACAGAGCTGGCCAAAGCGGGGCTGCCTTCTTTGATGGCCTGAAGTGGCTTGCCAACTGTGGCCTACGAGATGTGTGGCACTCACACCACCCTAGTCATAGGGACTACACATTTTACTCGGTGGCTCACAAGACCTATGCAAGACTCAATCATAACCTAGCCTCACCAGCTGCCTGGGACCGGGTAAAAGCCTCTACAATCGAACCCTGCATCCTTTCTGACCACACGCTCATCACTCTCGCCCTTCTTGCTCCACCCTCTTCATCACAGTCTCCGACCTGGCGTCTCAGTGAAGCTATGTTGCAGTCCACTGCAGCAGGCCTAGCGCTCAAGAAACCATCCAGGAATACTTGACGCAGGGAGAACTCATTGTGCGATTGGCAAACGAGAATGAAACGAGTCGGGACAAACAGAAGGCCCCTGAGCAAAGTGTCCTTGAGCTAGAAACCCTCCATAAATGCACTGGTGCACCCTAGGTATGGAGGGAACTGGAGAAAGAACGTCTCCAATTGAACTGCCTTGATCACGACAGGGCAGAATATGCCATGCTACGCCTCCAACATAAGTATTACCTGGCGGCAACAAAGAGGGCTGTATGCTTTTCTACTGCTTTCATAGCAAACAATATGCACAGTCGGTGAAGGCCATTACGTCGCCCTCTGGGACTACAGTTTACGATGCAGAAAGCATTGCTGCCGCCTTTCAAGCATACTACTCAAAACACTTCATTGTAGATAGAGGCCCAGCTCCTGACCACCAGTCACCCCTCTTCCCACGGCTGAGGCTGAAGCCCTAGATTAACCCATCCGTGTGGAAGAAGTAATTTTGGCGATCGCCTTGAGCTTTTCCAGCTACTCATGCCACTTTAGTTTCTTCGCTGACATAGGCTCCCTCACAGACTCTATGCTGGAGGCCTCCATATCAGTCATACCTAAGTCATACCTAAACAAGGGACATAGCCTAAGCAATGTGGCTCCTACCGGCCCATCTTGTTACTAAATGTTGGTGTGAAGTTATTTGCAAGCGTACTAGCTCATCGTCTTAATTCCCTCATACCAAGCCTTATCGACCCGGATCAAGCGGAGTTAATTCCCTCCTGACAGTGCAGCGATAATACAAAACTCATCTGCCACTTTATAGATAAGGTACATCGGTCACGTGAAGAAGCTCTCCTGTTAGACATTGATGCAGAAAAAGCTTTCAACCTCGTTCACTGGCCTTACCTCTTCGAAACCCTCAGGTGTTTTTGCATAGGTGAGCTTTTAGGTCGATGGATTCAGAGCATCTATTGCACCCCCTGCACGATGGTGAGGGTCAATGGCATCCTGTCTAGCGGGTTCCCAATCCAACGGGGCACTCGACAAGCTTGCCCATTCTCTGTCTCTTCGTGCTCTGCATGGATGCTTGTTTCCAGTCCAAGGAGGACCTGGCCTAGCAGTTCGGGCTGGACTGTTCCCATTGGGCAAAGGGTCAAGACTGATTTGCATGTAGCTGTGTTTAAACTGGAATAGCATGGTGAGCAAAAAAGCTGATGTATTTAGGCCCAGATCTCTGTACTGGGGTTAACGTATGACATTGTTCTGCATTCTGTCCATCAATTGTTGTTTTTGCATTTGTCACCCCGAGTGGGACGGGTACACCCAGACTAGGCCTGTGCTCACCGTGCCACTGGAGTCAAGCTATCCTGGTTGATGAGGGATGAAACCCTGAAACTGGTCCTAGGATGCTTGTTTCCAATCCAGGACCTGGCCTGGCAGTTCGGGCTGGACTATTCCCATTGGGCACAGGGTCAAGACTGATTTGCATATGGCTGGGTTCAAACTGGAATGGCATGGTGAGCAAAAAAAATAGTTTCAGGCCCAGTTCTCTGAACTGGGGTGAATGAATGACATTGTTCGACATTCTGTCCATGAATTGTTTTTGCATTTATTGCCCGAGTGGGACGGGTGTGCCCAGACGTGGGTCCTGTGCTCACCATGCCACTGGAGTCAAACTATCCTGGCTGATGGGGGTGAAAACCCCAAAACCAGTCTGAAAAGAGCCTTCACATGTTTCTAGACAATACTTCTGTAGTTTATTGTCAATACAGCATCCCAGCACGGAGTAGCATCTTACATCCCCGGTGCTCTCCAGTAACTGTCCCAACTAGAATCCTTACATGAAAACATTCTGAACATAACTAAGCAACAGTATCCATGGTGGAAATGCAACTAAAGACATCTCTACATATTTTCACCCCTTACAAAATATAAAATAGAATACAAAATATAAACCTGAATAAGATGAAGTTGTACTATGAGAACATTGACAACATGGAAAATAAGTCCTGGTTCACATACCTCACAAACATTTCCTAAACTCTAAGTAGAACCATCATCTAAAATTACAAAATTAGATTTTACGTCTTTTACTTGAAAAGGTCCTAGATATTTGCCTTCTCCTTTACGAACCCATTCATTCTTGCGTACAACAACCCAATCGCCTCTTCGAATATATATGTGTTTCCCTCCTTGCCTTAAATTGTAACTACTTGACATTTTCCTTTGTCCTTTCTGCACATTATCTCACTACTTCACGATCAATCCAGACTTTTTCCTTTCTACACAACCAAACAGGGCACTCTTTTTTTTTTTCCTGGTTCCCTCCCTTTAAGACAGAGGTCTTCAAACTGTGGGGCGCCCCCCCCCTGGTAAACATGCAGAAATCCCAAATTCTAAATCTCAACATAATCCCAGACACTGAGCGCGCGCTGCAGCTACAATTTGACTTTCAATGGGTCATCAAAGGCCTTCCCTACCTGGGCTTCATGCTGGGATGCAACCTCTCCAAAATCGCTGCAAAAAACGACACATCGCTGCTTGCCCAAACCTGCAAGGAACCTGGCACATTGACACCGAGCGGCGCACTTATGGCTGGGCCACATAGCAGCTGTGAAAATGACCATCTTGCCTCGTGCACTCTATTCTGGGGAGGTAAAAAGGCAAGGCTACGGCAGCAGCTCCTACATCCAGCAAAGCCAGAAGGGGGCCTTGCAGTACCCATGCTGCTGCAGTACTACCGAGCAGCCCAACTTCGGTTTCTGGTTGAGTGGAACCGTCCTCTCACTGAGAAGCATTGGGTCTTCATGGACCAAACAGTAGCAGGCTTCCACATATGGAAGGCTGCATGGCTTCTCCAGTAATAGAGGTCTTGGGGGCTATACTCCTCACCAGTGACAGGTCCAACTCTCAAAGTCTAGGATAGGCTGGCAACCATAGCGGCTTGACCTCGTTCCCATCACCCTTGACACCCCTTTTTGCTAATCCAGACTTCCCCTAGGCATGATGCACAGTACCTTCAGACGCTGGACCAAAGGCAATTACAAGCGCATGTGATGTCTTTTGGATCAGGACCACCTTATCATATTTGATCACTCAAGTTAGACTACTCTGTATCAGAATCATACTGGTTCCCCTACACACAATTGTGTCACTGGTTGCTCCAGCCACAGGTTCGCACAGAGCATCTACAAGAGTCTAATCTCTGAGATATATATCCACCTGTCTAAGTCGGAAGTGCACCACAAGGTCCCTGGACAGCCCAGCTGGGAGGTGGAGCTGGGTAGAACCTTGTCAGACAAAAAATGGAGGGATATCTTCTATAGAACTCACCACACAGCACAAACTATGGGGCACACTGAAACACAGATAAGGTTATCACCTATTGGTTCTACACACTAGCCCGCATTCAGAAATGGAACGGACAATACTCCGGGGACTGCTGGCGCGGGTGTGGCAACCCAGGAATTTTGCTCCATCTCCTTTGGCACTTCCCAACGCTGAGCAGATATTGGGCCAGATTCTAGATGACAATGACGCTGCTTTCAATGCCACTATCCCTCGCTTCCTTGCCTACACAATTTTAGGACTCCCGAATGCACAGACATTTCCTCTCCGCTCTCTCCATAGCAGGCAGATGGCCCTCACACTGAATGCAGTACTTCGTGTGATCGTGTCTTCCTGGGGCACGGATAGAACCCCTGACCATAGATAGTGGCTACACCAAATTTGTTTCTTGCTCGGCATGGAAAGACTGTCCATGGCTGTTACATCTGAAAACTCTTCCTATGCCGCGATTTAGGCCCACTTAACCCAATCCTCTCCACAGAATTCAGGAACTAACATGTCCAACATATCTGCGTATTTTAAGACTGCTCCCAGATCCCTCTACAACTAGGGCAATGGGGGAGGAGGCGACTGATTAACTAAGGGACTATGGAGGAATATACGAACAGAACACATATATCTCCCTCAGCTATAGGTAGGTAATTGGGTGTTTTCCATTTTTTTGATACTGTTCATTCTTATTGTTCCTTACTGTCAAAATCTGTACTTGCGATGTACCATTGCCACCTACTTTTGACAACAGAACTGCAACAAACCGCAGCCAGCCTGATGGGTTGTAGGTGGCTTGCTGTGTTCACACCACTGGTCTCAAACCTGGCATCTATACACGGCCGGCCCGGCTTGGGTTGTAGGAGACATGCTGTGTATAACAACAATTGTTCTGCAGATAATAAATGAAAGATTTGATCCTAAAGTAGCCTGTCTATAAATGTTTCAATGATCTTGCCTTCACCTACCTGACTAGGCCTAGCCCACCATACTTACGTCCACATCTACTTTGTAGTCATTCTCAAAATCGGAGATGGGGCAAGCTTTCTCAGATCAGGGTTCGGCTCTTGGTATTCTATTCAGGACCTCCATAGACACTTTCCTAACTTTCTCTCTTTCTATAAAGCTCTAAATGTACATTGTCCAAGAAAATACACTAAATTGTACCTAGACCCCATGGAGGTGGGAGCACATGACAATGTACTGTGCATAGGCTCCCCACCTGCCAGCTATCTCCCTGTGTTTCTAGATTCCTCTAGCCCAAGTTCTCCTCGTCCCTCAATTCCCTGTTTACCAGCTCCATAGCTGTCAGGGTTTCCAGTCTTTCTAAGCTCCCTGTGACTTCAAGGCTTACTAGCAGTTCCTACCCTTTGAGGTTCCCCTTTACCGGGATTCCCTGTCCACATACAATTTCATTTTCCTCCCCATACACCTCCTTTTCCATAATTATAACTGGAGCACTAAGATTTATTGTTTCATTTGGCTAGTTATTGGACTAGCGACATTGTAAACTTTGCCCTGGAGTACTTTGTCCTGATTTCTATTTGTTTCTATTCATGCAATATGTAGAATGCATGGTAGCCAAGGCACCCCTGCGCTGAAACAAAAGCTAACACCACCTTAAGGCAGAAGGAACACTGAAACTGAGTTATTTGAAAAGCCAGGTTTTAATCACTTTTCTAAAGTGTAGCTCATTTTCTATAGCTCGACTGACCTGGTGAAGAGAGTTCCAGAACATTGCTACATTAAAGATGGACTGATCTCCTCTTCTAGCTCTTTTGACAAGTGGGATGGCAGCCAGGTAGACATTCTAGGAACAAATTGCTCTATTGGGGTTTTAAGGAATAACCAGATGACGTAGGATGGGTGGCCCTCTGCCTTGAAGAGCACTGTGGCAATGTACAATGATTTAAATCCCACTCATTGAGCAATTGGAAGCCAGTGGAGATCTCTCATTCCTGTCTAACTGACTGTGAGCTTGAAGTTCCAAGCAATACACGTGCGGCCTGAAGAAGTATTGTCTGCCTCAGACACAATAAGGAGGAAAACCTAAGAGTGATGAATGGAATATTTGAATTAATCTCATCCACAGATAGTTACTCAAGGCTGCACTCCAGTCCATTTTTTTTGTGCAATGTCTCTCTCTAGACAATATGCAGATCGGCTTTGGTTGTACTACCAGTAGGAACAGTCTAGCCTGAAGTACCAGGCCAGGTCCCTCCAGATGGTAACACAAGCAACTCCAGACTTGTTTCTGAGCAGGGGAACCAAGATCTGTTGGTTGAAAAGAGGGTAGTCTAGTTCTCCAGCCAACTCACTGATTCTTGTCTCTTTATTGTAATGTATATAAATTGGCCTTTCCGCTGGTTACATTGAATTTCCTATAGTTTTAGTTTTCCCTGTTTTATTTCTATGGATAGTGTTCTCTCCTTGGTAACTATCTGGCAATATGTTCGTTCAACAGAGACTCCTGCTGTTGTTCCATCATTCTTTCAGTGAGGATTTTTTGAATCACTGACAGACTAATATCTGGAAATGAAGTTATAATCATATATAGAGTTAGGACAATGTGGAGCAGAAATTTAAACTACAAAAGGGAGATCACAAACCATTGTGTGATTAACATATGGACAACAGGTTCTTGATCCATTTATCTGAACAGCTTCCATTACGCTCCTTTGTTAAGATAACCATTGGGTGGATAGGTGGTGACACATGTTCCAAAGTGCTGAGATGGCATACCTCACATTCAAAAGCCACTCAAGAGACCATATAAGGGGTTTGGGCTAGGGGAAATGTCTCTCACAAAATTGTTTGCTCAAATCCGTCTCCCTCAAGAATGTTTCTGTTCAAACCAGACTCCTGCAGCAAAACCTTTGCCAAATTTCAGCCTGGCATAATTTTGTGTTCATTTTGTCTCGTTGTTGTTGTTTTTTTTTTTTTTTTTTTTTTTAGAGGCGAAGAGCGTCAAAAGGTAACAGATATAATGGGCAAATGCAAAACGCACACACACACCTACACTGAACATACACCTGTCTTTCCAATTATACGTATATTAGTTCTCCCTTACACTCTGTCATTTCATGCTCTGTCTCAATTTACAATTTTTTCTGTTATTTCACCTTCAATTCCTCTTCATTTTATTTTTTAATTTCTCTCCAATTTATTTACCTTTCTTCCCCTAAAGCTGTTCCTTCTCTCTGGGATTTAGCTGAAGAGTTTGAATCCTGCTGTCTGCTTTTCTTTGTAAGTTGTATTCGCTTTTCCTAATAGCGAGGGTGGTGAGGCACATGGGAGTTTAGGAGGGCAACAGCTGAGGCACAGAACTAAGTTGGCTTGATACTCAAGACCCCACTACATGTAATTTAAGTAACAACAAATTGTGTAATGATGTACTATTTTTCATGGAAAAATATTGAACCGGAGGAAGGGTGGTTCACTATCCTAATTAATCTCTTTAAGAAGTGCCTACCTATGGGGTCAACACAAGGAGCTTTGGAGATGCAAAATAACTTGTAAGAGCATTTATTTAACAGAGGTAAAAGATGTTGCTAGTACTAAGGGCATAGAAGATCTGTACAAGTCCCCAGGTTAAACAACAATACTTATACATTTTGCAATGGAACACTGCATCTTCCAATAGAATTGCAGATCATAAATATGTCCAGAACTATGTAACTCAGATGGAAATGTTTGACAAACAGTTGCAACACATCTCCCTTCTTTGCAAAACAATAAACACACAACTCTACAAAACAAAGGTGGTATACTATAGATACAGACTAAAACACGTTCCAAACCATATACCTAAATCTAACAAATCTTGCTGTCTGATCTTAGTTTCCTAGGGCTCTACCTCACTCTGGTACTCTTTCTCAATGGCTTATTATGTTCACCTCTTTTTGTATCACTGTGGTTGTGTTCACCAGTGAGTGTATCATTGTGGATATTCTACATTTTCTTTTCTGCCCTCAACTCCCTTAAGCTGATTATCTCTCTGATCATACAGCCTTACTTTGACAATATATGACGTGTTCCACCATTGATCATTTACACATGCACAGAATTGCCCAGAACTTAATTTTTATGAACAGGGTCTCTAAACTTGGAAAACCTTTACACAACAACATGGATCTTTGATACAAACCCACTTGACCACTAAGATGTTAAAGTTCTTAGACTTTGCTCTCTATTTTTGTTCACACTGAGCTACACTGCATACATCGCTGGCTATTTTGCCTCAAGGCTGGATGCGGTACCATCACATTGTTGATTCAGAGCTTAAGCAACCTGAAACGGACACAATCAAGACACTGCTTTCGTACCTCCCATGTGTTCAGAAGGAACTTTGCCTTTGACTTAATGTGTTTTAGTTCTGTCGGTCCAAAGTAGATTTCTAATAGCATCCACTCAATCAACTTTTTATTTGATGGCACTTTGAACTCACTCTACCAGTACTCTATGGAACATTTCATTTGGCCGAGGGTGATACAATGCCGTTTTCATATGTTAAACGCCACACTTCTGCAAGAATTCTTTCATTTTGTGACACATAGATTAAACTTCATTATCAGTTAGGAGTTCATCTCACACCCCATCTCTGGCAAATACCTCTTGAATAAAACAAATTACAGAGCTAGTATTTTGTTCAGAGACTCCTTTTACCTCCATCCATCTTGATAAATGGTCCACCAACAGAATCAAATACCTCATATGAACAGAAAGAGTTTGGAAAAGACAGCCACCCTTTACCATACTTTACTGGGACACACCCTGCAACAGGAATTGGAACTGATGCAGCCAAATGTATGTCACTGAATTTTTGCACCAGCCTTTCCACCTCTACATCTACTCCAGGACACCACAAACCAATTAGTGGCACTCACGCTCATGTGACTACTGTGTTCTGTTTCAAAAATGATTTGTCTCCGACATGAGGGTAGAACTAAATTGTCACCACTGATACCCTTGCAGGTCATACTGTGCTTTACAAATAAATATTACACAATCCATTTAGCAATGGCCCTTATCTGCTACTCTACAATAAAACTGCAAAGGTGTGAAAATAGTTCCTTATTTAGGCTACCACTTCTTCACAAAATTCATGACCTTTTCCAATTCAGTATCATTCTCTAGTGTGCCACTCCTCCATGTCTAGAAAAACCACACAATGCTCCATGTTGGCTATAATACATTCTTCTATATTTTCCTCAGAATTATCCCAAGTTGCTTCATCAGGTAGTCAGGAAAGAAAGTCAGCTCTTACATTTTTTCCCCACTTGTACTGTGCAACAGCAGTACATGAAATTCAAAGAATTTGGTAGAAAGTCTTGCTAATCCATCCATTGCCTTCTTTATCTTTGCTTCAGACGAGACCTCAATCAAAGGTCTATGATCAGTTCTGAAACAGAACTTTCTTGCCAAAAGGTGTGGCTTACACTTCTCAATGGTCCATAAATCAACTAAGATCTATTTGTCTATCACTGAGTAACATGTTTCAACATCTTTCATCCTTCTGAATGTGAAACAGATGGTGACTTCCTTACGCATGTCTAACTGAGACAGTACTGCTCCATTCCATTGTCACCAGCATCTACTGCGATGAATGTTTCATGTCCATCCATGTACGAGTGAAGCTCAGGAGCAGAAACAATACTTTGCTTGAATCAATCATCATTTTTCTGACACATTACAATCTATTCAAATGTTGCATTTTTCTTCTGTAAGTTTCTAAAGCATTCTGTGAGATTTGATAAATCCTTGATGAACTTTGTGTAAAATTCACAAAGCCAACGGAATGAGCGAAGTTGCTCTCTATCCATTTGGTGTACAGCTTTAACTATTCCCTCTTCAGTACTCTGTTTTGGTTTGACCACCTCACTGGATAGAATATGTCCCCGATATTCAACTTCGTTTATAGCAAATATAGATTTGTCAATACTTATTATGACGCCCTCTTCCTACAGCATGTGAAGCACTTTCTCAACAGTGCTGTTGTGTACTTCTCTTTTGCTTGCAAACACCAAATGATCTTCTTGGAAAACTACAACAATGGGAAAAATTCTCAAACATTTTGGTCATGACCTTCTGGAACACTGATGCTAGTGAGGCCAGTCCAAATGGCAAGCTAAAAACATTGAAATGTACCATCAGATTTTACAAACCCAGTAAGATACCTAGACTTTACATCTAATTCTACCTTATGGTATGCCGCATGAAAATTCAACTTTGAAAAACATTTAGACTGACATGTTGAAGAGAAAAATTCTCCATCAAAATTGCATTGTTGAGATACCTGTGATTGATGCAGCCGTAACTTGCTAAATTAATTTTTTGCTAACACAAATTGTGAAAGGTATTAGAGTAGCATTCACTGGTTCCAATATACCATCAACCTGCATTTTCTTCAACATCTGTGACAATTAATTTATAATACTGTGTGGTAAGTTGTGTAGCCTGTGTTTAATTGGAGTGCTGTGGAGACCTTGATGGTGAGTACAAAAATGTTTTTTTGAAAAACATCATAGCCATGTCAGTCAGCTTAATGCCACCATCCTAACACATTGATGCCTTTGTGGGCTACATAAACACTTCCATTACTCTTTTCACTTTCAAATTTAATTGCTGACCAGAAATCTTGTATTAAATTTCCTGCTACCTTCAAAAGAAATAGTAAATACATCAGGAGGTAGCAGGGCTTTCTCAGGCCAACATACGTTGACTTTCTCAATCAACATAATTGTGATCATCGCACGTGAATCTAGCAGTGAGAGTATGTCGATACCATCAGTTGTTATCAGTACTTGAGGAAAACTGTAACACTTCTTATAATCACCTTACTACTAATAGCTGCCACATTATCGCTAATTCCTTGATCTCGAGCACTTATCACAGTATTCCTTCCCTGCACACTTTACCAAAATGCCAACTTTTTTGCACTTCCTTCCTTCTTGTGCTAAAGCTGGACAGTTCTTGAAATTAGAACTATGTGACATAGATCGACATCAAACTCATGAAGTTCTAGATGATGTACAAACATCATTTTTCCCATTGGAGTTCTGGTGGAGTGGTAGTGATCTATTGTGACTATTAATCTTAGCTATGTGAAAATGTGTGCCCTCTGCTTCTAGTTGATTGGCATGCTCCTGAGTGCATTTAATGCTCTTTGCATTGCCCGCTGGTTCATCTAAAAAAGGGATTTTAGAAGTCAGAAGCCTTTGATGTATATTTTTAGAATTGCATCAGGATATAATCTGATTATGTATTAATAGACACATTACATTTTCGGAATTATGAATCCCCTCGTAATAAGGGTCTATTTGTGCTTTACTAGAGAGCACACTTACATTTACAATAAAATAAATAGCGAGAGGTGATTCTTCAATGTTGAACACAGTCAATCGTCATGGGTATTTGTCTGCACTGCAAACTAGGAAAGACAAAACATGAAAAAAATCATATACAGAAAGTAGAAACTTAGTCATGTTGCTGCATTAATGTGCTAGCAATTTGGCTGTGTGTAACTTTGAGCTCAACCAAGCCTTCTTGTTGAGTGAGATACTGCAAAAGAAATGTAATTTATCCACTTAGTATTTCAATTATCACATATGTTTTTCCATTTGTTTCAGTGCAGAGTATGGCTGCGGCAGGAGTATGGGAGGAACCCCTTTAATGACCAGGAACATGTGCAGCGGTTACTAGCCCAGCAGAAGGAGAAGGAGAAGGTCGAAAATGCACAGAACCGATGGTTGAACCAGTCTCCGGTGCACTACTCTCTGCCCTACAAAGCCTATGGTTCCAGTGGCATATGATGAGACAACAGATGGAACTTCCAAATAAAAGTCAGTGGCTCTGAACAGCCAATAGCAGCCACTCACACTACAACCAGTACTGTATTGGGAATTGTTAAATACACCTACAGTGTTATTTTGCTGGAAACAACTTTGTCATGTTTAAGTGCTCATAAGGTTTTTCTTATGCTTGTGCGAGATATTGTTTATATACAGTTCACCAAGGACTTATTGGATCTTAGGCATACTTACAAATGTATTTGAAGACTTATTTTGAAAAATATTTCCTCATATTTGTTGACTTAATTGCCTCTGAAAGCCTCTTCAGCAGACGACAATTCAGCAACAGGATTTTGTGATGCTGTCTCTGTCTCTTCCTAGTCAAAACGTCACTGCCCGACCCCCTTGCCACTTTTCTCACACAGGTATGGTTTTATTTATGGTGCCAAGAATATGCATCAGTCAACCCTGGTGAGATAAGCGTCTCATTCTAGCATAAAAGTTGTTTAGGGTGTTCTTCCTGATCGTGGTTGTCTTTGTTTTACATCAATTTGTGATCTACTTGTTTTAAGTTTTCTAACAAATTTAATTATACTGTCCTTTGAGGGTTTGGACACTGCCTGTGTCCATATTTTTATGTGGAAAAGTCCCTGTGCCATAAATCTGAGCATATACAAAAAGTGATACAAGTCTTACAAAACCGCACAGTGGCATGCATGCAACACAGTAGTGCATTACAAACTATGGGGTTGGGCCCTCCCAAGTCTTTTACATCCACTCTACTGACTTTCATAAACCAATGCTTGAGTTTGGAACCTGCCACATCTCTCGCAATATTTTTGTTTAAGCCTGTTGATTATTCAAAACAAAATGCCAAAATAAAAACTATTTGGAGAATGTTTCAATAAAACATTTGTGCCATACCTGCATATAAAGTGTTGATTTGTAACAACACCGCTATTTAAAAGGAAAGGAAAAAGGAAGGAAATATGTTTAGTACTCATTTAAAGAGTTTTTGAACTTAAAAGGCACACACAAAACGTGACAACGTTTCTCTAAAGTGAATAAAAATGGATCACTTTTGCAATCTTGCACAACAAATCATCACAAATTTAGTACGAGTTGCAAATGGTATTTATTAGTAGGCTGGATAGTTAGTGGGGTTTTGTTCTGAGCAATGAGGAATTGCATAGATTTATCAGCCTGTGTTCCTTACGATTCCTTCTGATTCTTTTAAATGCATATTGGAAGAGTGGTGCCGCATGGGAAGAAATATGTCTGGTATTTTGTGCATTGTTTCACCAGTGGCCATATGGGATGACCTAGTTATACAGGTCAGCCTCAAATGTCCCTATTGGAGAGGATAACGCCTGATTTGCCGACTGCAGGACTCGATCTAGAGTGACATTGTGGGTGAAAAACTTAGTGCATGTTGAGTGAGTGGTGGACATAATAGGTGAGAGGTCACCAGGGTCGGATTGGGATCACAATTCGGCCCGGGCACAGACGAAAAAAGTGGCCCACATTCAAGAGGCGTGGCCCATATTTAAGGGGCGTGGCCCACATTCAAGGGGCGTGCCCTTTCATGAAACACTATTTGCACAGACAAGGAATGAAAGTGGGAGGATACTGTTCTTGCACAGGACACAGGGCCTAGGTGCCGATGGCCTACATGCTGAGCAACTAAAAAAAATAGCAAGGCCCCTTTCTGTCACAAAATTATTCCAGCCCTCCAGCACAG
Source organism: Lissotriton vulgaris (assembly GCF_964263255.1). Lineage (NCBI taxonomy): Eukaryota > Metazoa > Chordata > Amphibia > Caudata > Salamandridae > Lissotriton > Lissotriton vulgaris. The sequence goes on along the minus strand of NC_141700.1, from coordinate 675,797,582 downwards.
GAGCACCTGAAAAGCAGCAAATCCCCTGCTATTACTAACCTACTTAGCCCTCCCCAAACCTTCAGCTCAGGAGCACATGAACAGAGGTAAGGCCCCTGCAATTAGTAAATTAAACTGCCCTCCAGGCCTCGGGAAAATGTCCTGGCAGGGGAGCACAAAACACAGCTTTCTGGGTCATCCAAGGTAGCCAGGTAGCCAGGGGAGAGGCTGAGGTGAAGCTGGTGCATGGGAAGTGCCTTCCCAGTGTGTTCTGGCAGTTTGAGTGTTTACCATTTACTGTAGTATTACCCTTGTACCTGTGTATGGTACCCTTTTGTAACTTGCACACGTCACTTTTCTCTGGTATCACACTGTATGCTACCTCTCACTTTTGATTGCTTTAGATACTTGCACAAGTGCCACCATTGCCTACGTAACGTTTGTTCTTGTGCTGGAGTGTCTGCCATTTATTACAGTATTATACCTCTACTTGTACTTTGTACGCTTTTGTAACCTGCACACATCACTTTTTCCTCCTGTAATGTACCGATTGCTACCTCCATCTCTATTTGTCCACTTGTAATTTTTCTCCTCATGTATTATTGCTGTTCCTTGTGTGAAGCGTAAAGTTCGGGTAAAGTCCGAGCTATATAAAATCGCATAAATAAATAAATAAATAAAATAAAACAATTCCAAACATCACCTGGCCCCCACAGCAAGACCCATTCTTCCTCGTCCACTATGCCCTGAATGTGAAGGGCTGTGGGCGAGGTGCTAAGACTAACACCGTTTCTGGGCTGCATGGGCGCCAGGGGGCCGAGGCGCAAATGGCTCAAAGGCCTAAGAAACACCTGGCCCCCAGGGAGGCCGATTCTTGCATACAATCACCCCTCCCCAGCCCAGCCTCAGCTTGATTGCTTGGCAGGGCAGGGGTGAAGGAGAGGCCACAGCTGACAATCGCTGTCCGGCCGCGCACAGCGAGGCTGCTTTCATTTTCTCTGTCTGTCTCCGTGCCCTCTGTGGGCCGTTTTTTTTTTCCTCCCCTTTCCTAGTCCACTCTCTGTGGACTGGGACAGGGGAGAAAAAAACGGCCCAGAGAGGGCACCGGCCCTTCGGGCAATGCCCGAATGCCCGCCTTGCCAATCCGCCCCTGGAGGTGACCCTTAAGCTGAAAATGAGTCTAAATTTATTAAAGGAAGGAGGCTAAAAAGGGTACGATGAGCAGCACAAAATGTGTCATCATGTTTGCTGTTAGTCTAGTAACAGCTCAAGGTGGTGGCAGCAGGCGATAGCTCAAGGTGGTGGCAGCACCTTGCTACATCGTTTTTAGGCGAGCAGATTGCGAGGGACTTTCCTCTGCTACATCCTGTACCCCGTGGTATTGCGCTACGATCTTTTTTAAAAATAACAAAGAATTGATATAAGAATTGTATTGTGTGCCTATTTTAAAACTGTATTTTTTTAAATCCCCCTGAGTACTGCACCCGGTCCCACTGTGCCCCGTTCCACTGCGGCTTCTTGGTGCCGATTGTTGTGGAGGGCCAGGTCGGGCGCCATCTTGAGGGAGGCCCGGTCCTCTGCGGGACCCGACTTAGCGGTCCAGCTAAGGGAGGGGCTTGGATTTACAAAAGGGGGTGGTGATGAACAGAGTGTCTGAATTGAGCAGACCACTCTTACCCAGTCCAAAGATCAGGGCTTGATCCATCACCGTTATTTATCTCACTGCCCCATCCCAGCTCAGAACCTGGCTATATGCAAATCAGTCTGTCCCTGGCCCAGTGCATCATGGGAACAGGGCAGACTAAACTACCAAGCCAATTCTTTACCAGAAAGGAGACAAGCTACCGGGGACCGGTTTCTGGCATTTCAGCCTCTTCGGCCCGGCTTGCTTGAATCCTGATGGAGCAGTGAGAAAGGGACTCATGTCTGAGTATACCCTGCCACACCTATAGTGGCCAAAATCGATTTACAAAAGGGGGTGGTGATGAACAGAGTGTCTGAATTGAGCAGACCACTCTTACCCAGTCCAAAGATCAGGGCTTGATCCATCACCGTTATTTATCTCACTGCCCCATCCCAGCTCAGAACCTGGCTATATGCAAATCAGTCTGTCCCTGGCCCAGTGCATCATGGGAACAGGGCAGACTAAACTACCAAGCCAATTCTTTACCAGAAAGGAGACAAGCTACCGGGGACCGGTTTCTGGCATTTCAGCCTCTTCGGCCCGGCTTGCTTGAATCCTGATGGAGCAGTGAGAAAGGGACTCATGTCTGAGTATACCCTGCCACACCTATAGTGGCCAAAATCGATTTACAAAAGGGGGTGGTGATGAACAGAGTGTCTGAATTGAGCAGACCACTCTTACCCAGTCCAAAGATCAGGGCTTGATCCATCACCGTTATTTATCTCACTGCCCCATCCCAGCTCAGAACCTGGCTATATGCAAATCAGTCTGTCCCTGGCCCAGTGCATCATGGGAACAGGGCAGACTAAACTACCAAGCCAATTCTTTACCAGAAAGGAGACAAGCTACCGGGGACCGGTTTCTGGCATTTCAGCCTCTTCGGCCCGGCTTGCTTGAATCCTGATGGAGCAGTGAGAAAGGGACTCATGTCTGAGTATACCCTGCCACACCTATAGTGGCCAAAATCGATTTACAAAAGGGGGTGGTGATGAACAGAGTGTCTGAATTGAGCAGACCACTCTTACCCAGTCCAAAGATCAGGGCTTGATCCATCACCGTTATTTATCTCACTGCCCCATCCCAGCTCAGAACCTGGCTATATGCAAATCAGTCTGTCCCTGGCCCAGTGCATCATGGGAACAGGGCAGACTAAACTACCAAGCCAATTCTTTACCAGAAAGGAGACAAGCTACCGGGGACCGGTTTCTGGCATTTCAGCCTCTTCGGCCCGGCTTGCTTGAATCCTGATGGAGCAGTGAGAAAGGGACTCATGTCTGAGTATACCCTGCCACACCTATAGTGGCCAAAATCGATTTACAAAAGGGGGTGGTGATGAACAGAGTGTCTGAATTGAGCAGACCACTCTTACCCAGTCCAAAGATCAGGGCTTGATCCATCACCGTTATTTATCTCACTGCCCCATCCCAGCTCAGAACCTGGCTATATGCAAATCAGTCTGTCCCTGGCCCAGTGCATCATGGGAACAGGGCAGACTAAACTACCAAGCCAATTCTTTACCAGAAAGGAGACAAGCTACCGGGGACCGGTTTCTGGCATTTCAGCCTCTTCGGCCCGGCTTGCTTGAATCCTGATGGAGCAGTGAGAAAGGGACTCATGTCTGAGTATACCCTGCCACACCTATAGTGGCCAAAATCGATTTACAAAAGGGGGTGGTGATGAACAGAGTGTCTGAATTGAGCAGACCACTCTTACCCAGTCCAAAGATCAGGGCTTGATCCATCACCGTTATTTATCTCACTGCCCCATCCCAGCTCAGAACCTGGCTATATGCAAATCAGTCTGTCCCTGGCCCAGTGCATCATGGGAACAGGGCAGACTAAACTACCAAGCCAATTCTTTACCAGAAAGGAGACAAGCTACCGGGGACCGGTTTCTGGCATTTCAGCCTCTTCGGCCCGGCTTGCTTGAATCCTGATGGAGCAGTGAGAAAGGGACTCATGTCTGAGTATACCCTGCCACACCTATAGTGGCCAAAATCGATTTACAAAAGGGGGTGGTGATGAACAGAGTGTCTGAATTGAGCAGACCACTCTTACCCAGTCCAAAGATCAGGGCTTGATCCATCACCGTTATTTATCTCACTGCCCCATCCCAGCTCAGAACCTGGCTATATGCAAATCAGTCTGTCCCTGGCCCAGTGCATCATGGGAACAGGGCAGACTAAACTACCAAGCCAATTCTTTACCAGAAAGGAGACAAGCTACCGGGGACCGGTTTCTGGCATTTCAGCCTCTTCGGCCCGGCTTGCTTGAATCCTGAGGGGGCTTGGGGCATAAATAGCGATGCACTTTAGGACGCGCAGCGGGCGCGCCGAAGGAGGGCCCGTCTGTGCCCGTCCGTGTTCCGGACGTGCTCAGTGCCAGTCCCCCTGCCCGTCCTCACAGAAAACTTCATCCCTCCACCTTAAGGTACTCACGCGATGACCTCATTGCCTGCAACATCATGCCCTGTGGGAGAGAACCCATGGGAGGTGGCTGACAGTGTATCCCGTGAGTGCTCTGCCAGTAACTTCTGCTTCCACCCCACTCTAAGCTGCCAGGTTCCACCCAATACCGACCCCCTGCTGATCAGAGCGGGTTTAATCAACGCCAGGTCTATGGTCAAGCATGCTGCCGATATATTCGAACTTTTGGCGGAGAAGCAGCTTGATCTTTTATTCATCACAGAGACCTGGTTAAACGCCTCGTGTGCCCCGGTGGTGGAGTTAGCCATTCGCCGAGGATTTAAAATCTCGAGGGCAGACCGCCTGCTCGGCAGAGGGGGAGGTGTTGCTGTGATCTGTAGGGAACAGTGGGTCTTTGCCTGTGAGCCCCGGGGCGTGCTGCAGGACGCTGAGGCGCTCCACTTTTCGCTAGCACTCAACTCTCACTTCACTCTCGGAGGCTCACTGGTCTACCGACCTCCGGGGTATGCTGGGAACTTTGTGGGGGCCCTAGAGGAGGTCATTACTCAGCGTGCTCTGAGATACTCCAGGTATCTCCTTCTCGGAGATTTTAACATACATGTTGACGTCTCAGATGCCACTGAGGCCATCCGCCTTGGAGAACACCCCTCTATGGCCCATCTCAAAACAACTGGTTGCCCTCCCAACCCATGATGGAGGCCATTTGCTAGATTTAGTCTGTTCTAACTTTGACATTGATATGACCTGTCCTGAAAGTGTGACATGGTCTGATCATAAGTTGATCAGGTTCTCCTGGTCTGCGAATGCTGAAAAAGAGAACGGCCCCTCACTTGCCCACTCACAGAGGATCAACTTAGTCACTCTGGCTGATTCCCTGTCTCAAACCCGTCCGACACTACCTTCGGAGACTGAAGCAGCGGTCAGCTCCTTTAACACCTGGGTAGAACTCGGATCTGCCGCATCCATCAATAAAGGATGCATCCGCAGGATGCGGTCTACCCCTTCCAAACCTTGGTTCACCCTTCGGGAATTAAAACTGGGTTGCAAGAAACACGAACGGGTGTGGAGACAAACCTACCAACCCAAGGCTAAAAGTGACCTGCGTGCGGCGCAAAAAAATTATTATGCTGCCATCAAATCTTCTAAAAGCAGCTATTATGCAGGGCGAATCGAAAAAGCTAACAATAATAGTAAGGAAATATTTTCCATTGTAAAAAGCTTCCTTTCACCATGTGCCGCACAGCCTATACTGCCCCTCTCCGAGCAATGGTGTGAAGAACTCTCTTGTTTTTTTACAGACAAAATTGCTAAAATCCAAGAAGACCTTCAGACTGTCTGTGCTGGTTTTCAGTCTCCCCCCAGACCCCCCTCCACTGCTATGCCGAAGTCAACGGGGCAGTTCGCTTTCTTCTCTCCCCCGACTGTGTCCGACATTACTACAGTCCTTGCAGCCTTGAAATCAGGGTCTCCCTCCGATCCTTGCCCTGCCAGGGTCCTGGGTGAGATAGCTGAAACAGTAAGCAATGAGATTACCCAGATTGTCAATCTCTCTTTTTCCTCTGCTACTGTCCCGCTCTGCTGGAAGCAAGCCAAATTGCTACCGCTTTAAAAAAAAGACTGGGGTTGATTCAGCTGTACTCTCTAACTACCGCCCTATTTCCTTACTGACTGCCTTAGCAAAGGTCTGCGAGAAGATCGCTTTTAAACAACTGGCCAATTTTATTGAAACTTCCCAAGCACTACATCCTGCTCAATCAGGATTTTGGGCCTCCTACATTACCAAAACGGTGCTTGTCGAAGTGTCGGAGGCTATTCGGGAGTGCCTGGACGGAGGTGGCAGAGCAGCTCTGATTTTATTGGATCTCTCTGCCGCCTTCGACACGGTGCCCCATACATTACTCCTCACTAGACTGGCGGCCGTCGGTATCACTGGCCCCGCACTAGACTGGCTGACGTCCTTCCTGGACAACAGAACCCAACAGGTCTGGATGCCTCCTTTTGCCTCCCTCCCCAAGAAACTTTCTACAGGAGTCCCCCAGGGGTCTACTCTTAGCCCACTGCTTTTTAATATTTACCTGACCCCTCTGATTTATCTGGCGGAACAACTGGGGGCCAAAATCATGGCGTACGCCGACGATACCCAAGTTTTGTTTACTTGGCCAAAGGACAATTTGGATACGTCGGCGGTCCAACTCTGCCTCTCATCAGTCTTCCGTTGGTTAGCGCTTGCTCAGCTCAAGTGCAATGAGGACAAGTCTGAGGTGATCTTCTACGGCTCCTTCCCTGACAATTTTAGTGACCTCTTATGGCCTTGCGACTTGCCCTGCCCTAAATCCATCGGTTGCCCAGCAAAAAACCTTGGAGTCTGGTTCGGGAATGACCTTAAGTTCGAAGACAATATTAAAAAACTTACGGGCGTTTGCTTTGCCACTCTCAAGGCCCTCCGCAGGTTTTTTCCCCTCCTTCCGAGAGAGGCCAAGGAGATGGTGCTGCGTGCCCTAATTCTTTCTAGGCTCGACTATGCCAATGGTCTGTTTTGTGGTCTCCCAGCCTTCCTGATCCAACGTCTCCAGGTCATCCAAAATGCGGCCGCCAGGCTTCTGTTCAATCTCCCCATCAGTTCTAATGTCCGCTCCTGTCTCCAGACCCTCCACTGGCTTACGGTTGCCCACCGGATTATGTTTAAAACTCTTGTTCTGGCCTTCCGCGCGGTCCATCTGACCGGTCCTGTCTATCTGAGAAAAAGGTTTGCCCTGTACATCCCTAACAGATGTCTCAGTTCGGCCAATCAGTGCCAAATGACGGTCCCCAGATTTAGTCCATCTCAGTCAGGGCCTCTAGGGCCTGGAATGCTCTCCCTTTTCATCTTAGAGTTGCTCCTAACATTACGGCCTTCAAGAAAGGGCTGAAAACCCATCTGTTCAACATCACCCTCTATTTCTGCAAATTTCCATTTTTTCCTCAGAATCTGACCTCACCTTCCGCGGCAGGATACTATTTTAGTAACAGAGCGCGCTACAAAACCCTTTATATCATATCACTTAACCAACATACTTTAACTCTGAAGGCAAATTTGAAAATCTGCAATGAATCAATTTGTTGAAATAGTACAGTTTGTGATTTGCAAAGATTGTTTTGGTATCACCTTGAGAAAGAATGCAGTAGCACAATGTGTGGAATTTTACAACCCAGTTGAATGGTAATCAGTAGTGTTATCACAAGATTTGATTTGTAATCATGTTTGATTTTAATTTTTTTGGGAGAGTAAAGTGCAATGTTACCTAATTTCTCACAGAATTGCATGAGCTTTGGTTAATTCCTAGAGCAGTATTTTACATCATTTCACTCTAATGGTGTACTTTATCTGGGTTATACAATTAGTAGTAGTGTGCAGTGGTGAAGTATTAAAAGATGGCTATTAAAACCCACAACTAAAATATGTACTTGGGCCTGGTTGTTATATGCTGAGTGATTTGATCACCCAACCAGCAAAATGGGGGAAGGCGAGAACTAAAAACAGAATCTTTGACTAACTTCTTTAAGTGTTAAGGAACATAACCCTCACAATGTTGATACTACCTTTGCATATCGACACTGCTGAATGAAGAATTAGTTAAACTTGCTGGAGTGCTGAAAACCTGACTTGCACTGCCAGAGTCTTGGATGTAGTTGTGTTGTGTAATCTTGTGAGACTCTTAGTGCTGGTAAGTCACTTCAATTTGGCGATGTCACCTCATTGGCCTTCTGACCTGAAAAACATGATCCTTTTAAGACACGTGCTTAAGAAAAAAGAACGAGAGAGAGAGAGAGACACACACGGAGACACACCCCTACATCATGGCACCTTGGTGTGATATCCTGTCACCTGTTCCTAATCCATTTACCCATTAGAACTGCTTACATTGACCCAGAGATCCATTTCATTGACTTTGAGAAGCGAGAGTATCTTCATCTTTCCGGAGCTCCACAAATCATCTCCAAATTTGGTTCTGTAGTTGTGATCTGCATCATAACCATGTATCGTTGACACGTGTTACAGAACTGTGCCAAGTATCTCAGAAGTGCTTGCACCACCTGTGAAATTAGGCCATCAAACCTTCTTTCCTGAATTATGTGCCAATAACAGTAGTTCTCTCCAATTCAGTTATCCCTCAAAATATGAGCACTCTTCTAACGATTAACTTTTATTGCAAAATAATTGTACAACAAACCAGTGTTACCAAGAAGATGCTCAGCTTGTCCATGTGGTCAATACAGCTTTAACCATCTCCTTGATTTCCCACATGCATACACACCCCATGACCACAGAAAACTTTATTGAGTTACTTGGAACATTATGCAGAAATTCTGCAAATGCCATAAACGCTGAAAGTTACTGTTCATATTGTGTTGGTAATAATCCTTTCGTTTTTTAAAAGAATAAGATATTTACTGTAATAAATGTGCTTCCTGTACTAGACATTCTACCACACACCATCCTCCAAAAGTATGCCTTGTTTTACTTGCCATACCCTAAAACTCAGAAGTACAGAGGTACTTGGCAAGTTTAATTACCTCACAATAGTATCCAGTTGGTGTGTTTTACTGGACAGTAGAAATACTGAACCTGAAAATTGACTGTCTTTGAGCCATGCAATCCCTTGCAAACTTACATGAGACTTTCCAATATTACTCGGACAGCAGTGGAGTGTGTCCTTTAAGTCTTGTGGCATATGCTCATGTTTTTATAAACTTGTTGATAGCCAGTTTATTAGAGAGTAAGGGCACAGCCAGATCAAGGTCACACCATGTCCCTCAGTCAACAGGATTTCCCACTATTCCTCTAGTCTCCATTAAACCCTTTTATATCTGCCAATCACTGTGCTCCGAACTGGTGTCCAAATATTGCCTCCAGTAAGCACACACCGCCATAATGGCATAATTTACAAGTAGTAAAACATCAAGTTATTTTATATTTATGAAATTTATTTGCCTTCAGTTTTACAAAAAATAACACCTATCCTCTTACATCTCCTTCCAAGATCAGTAGGCAAAATCCACTCACATATTCATTGGAGCACACTTCCATTCCAGATACCCCTAATTTAATTCAGTTCATTCTGATTCTGACTCTTTGCCAATCTTCAAAGGATTGTACGAAATGTTGTTATTAAAGATGCCTTAATCCCCCCACAAGTAGACCTATCATTTCCGTTCAGCAGAGGTTAATGTCTCTTATCTCCTCAACACTGAAAAGTCATGACCCATAAAAAAATCTGAAACTGAGGTTTTCATTTTTATATACCAGGTCAAGTATGTTTTAGAAACCCAGAAAAATAATTTAGATCTGGGATTTGACAGTATAGCGGTCAAACCATTGTTATCAATATGCTTAGAGTGGACTATCCTTCTCTACCTTTCTTCCACCAGCCTGTTTCAGCCGTTTGCTTAAGACTTTGTAAATCACAGCTTGTTTAAACCCAGTGAAGCATACATCCTTCATTTAATGCTATTAGCTGTGTGTATCTAAGCTTCTGCCTCCACTGAAGTGATTGAGTTGACCTACTTGTGTGACTACTTTACTCTTATGTTCTACTTGTCCTCTCTGTGAGTTCCCTCCAATGTGTTTCGCTCTAATATGATAATGAGTATATCTATTTGCTTTGCCATTGCTTATTAATAGTATAGGTCCTTTGTTTCCCAAATGGAATGGCAAGTTGTAGAGCAATGTTCTCAGAGTTGGGAGCTCTTCAGGTCTAGTTCTAAACCTCATTAGTGTAGTGTATTTTGGGTTAGCAATGACGGAACCGTTTTAGCTCCTAATGGACTCCGTAGAGCTGTGACGTAAGTGTTAGAGATGAATGCATTGCAGGCTAGGTTAGATTGTTGAGTTCACAGTTACATGCAGAAGAATAAAGACGTGTAATATTAGTCATTGGTGTGTACCTAGGCTGGGGATGACAATACAACTGGCAACGAGATAGGGGATCAGTAACCCAATGATTGACAGGGCTCTCCCAGAGAGTTTGCCGAGGTCCAAGAAAGCTGCTTGTGTGTGATACATGTGCAGTCGTCAAAGTACGAAATATACGCTTAATGCATGTGGAGTCAAAACTTCGCTCCAGCCACCCTGAAGCAGTTGAAGATAAAAAAAAGCATTGCAGAGAAGCTAAACATTGTTGGCTGACAACTTGATGGTCAGGCTATACATATGGTACTGCACTGCCATGCACGATAAAGTTATGTTGTACGGGGCCATACTGCCAAAGGTGGATACATACAGATTGAGAAAAGAAGCGTTAAAGACTGCAGTAGTCCAATGTGAATAATATTTTTTAAAATGCTGGCTGACAGAACAATTAACAAGCAATCATATTGTCATTACATTTACCGGAGCCTCGAAAAGTGGATCTCCACAACCTCAGCACTGAGCCAGGAGATCCAAGAAGCAGCAGTGTTTGCGCTTACTTAGCTGGCCTATACCTGAAGTGAAACGCCACCAAAGCTGCCAGGTGGAGGCTTAGAACAGCTCCAGAGTTCTCCAGGAAAGTAAAGGGCTCCGATTGAGACCAAGAAAGAGTTCACAGCCCCACAGATGGTCCGGAGGCCATTCCATTGCAGAACCTCACAGATAGTGCAGATGAGACAGATCCAAGTGGACAGCTGACAGAATCTGAAAAAGTTCCACTTTCATTGTCGGCACTCCCATAAATGGATACAATTCTGCTGCCTTCCTAAAACCACCAAAACCGTTTGTTGTTGAGCTTCTAAAAAGTGAAAAATTGGCGAAAGTTGGATTGTTAGGTTAAAGAAATTTGAAGATTTCATTGATGTGCTTGAAGAGGCAGATAACACAAAGATTATCAAATACCTCAAAAATCTTGCTTGATATGGTGTAAAAGAAGTCATGAGGAAAAAGCTGTGAACAGACAAATTCACATACCATCAGACTAGGAAGGCTGTGAGTCTCAATTTTAATCCAATGCCCAGTGTTGATTGTGAAAGATACATTTTCAGTCAAGAAAGACAGAAAAGTGGTGAAACCATTGATGTATGGGTTTGTGGAGGGATTCGACACACTCCTCAAACATTGTAAGTTCAAATAATTCAATGATGAAGAAGCTATACATCTTAGATTTATTGATGGATGCTTGTCCGATTCATTCAGACGAAGAATGCTGAGAGAAACTTTTAATCTGGAGTGAGTGTTGATGGCTGCTGCAGCTGAAGAACGTGCTGATAGACAAGCTGCGGACATGGAGGCTGGAAGTGCCCAGAATGAGTCAATCGTGAGTATGAAGATTAAGCTGAAGCAAAAGACTGAAGGACACAGAGATGTCTACATGTAAAAAGAAGTTGTGTTTTAGGTGTGAATTTTCGTTTCCACACAAAGGTAAATGTCCCTCCACTGAACAGATATGTAAAGGCAGTGGGAAGGAGAGCCATTTTATAATGGTTTACAAAGCGAAGGAAAAAGTAAATGCCTCATGGCGTCGAGACAAAATGGCTTCCAGAACGTTCCAGAAGCAATGTTTGACGATCACCCACAAGGCCAAGTGGCGACATTAGGTAAGACGAATCAACACTGAACGAAGTTGATCGTCAACTAAATCCTCCTCAAACAGTTCTTCTATTAGTGAAAATGAGAAAGATTGTTGTGCCATGTGAAGATATCAGTCAAAGAGAAGTTGACATTCCGAAGCACCAAAGTCATTCAAACATTGTCCGAAGATTACACTGAAAAGAAATGGTTGGTCAATACCTTTTTTATTATTAACAGTGGTGCATCAATGAACATTATGCCTGAGGAGAAATATATTGAATTACCTACATTACTGCAACTTACACCTTCAAAACTGAAGTGTATATATGGGCTGCATTGACTCCCTTAAAAAAATCAAGCTTCATTTTTAGCGATGATGAAAAATTAGAAAACCAAAGTGCAAGCACCCATCCATGTGTTGCAAGGCACAGCGTCACATGCATTTCTGCTCCGTTTCAGCACAGCTGCTGATATTGGACAGATTTCTATAAACTGCAACATGAATACTCACCACAAAATAGTAAGTCAATCCCCTTTGTTGTTTCATAGTTTAGGGAAGCTTAATACTTGAAAGTAAAGTTGAATATTAATAAGGACATTTATCCTGTTCCTCAAAGGCATAGACAAATGTATTTTCACTTACAAGAAGCTGTTGAAAAAGAACCTGAATCATTACTTAAGAATATTATTGAGCGTTCTACTAGTCCAATGCCATGGGTTTCTCCCATAGGGTTAGCGCACAAAAATGACAGTGAAGGAGCTGTATGCATATGCCTTGACAGGCGCAAGGCAAGTAAAGCAGTTGAACAAGATTGTCATCCAGGTCCACACATTGCTGACACGATAACACAATTAAATGGTGCATAGGTTTTCTCTCACCTTGATTTGAATGAAGGCGATCATTAGTTGGAACTCAAATAAAATTGCAGGTACATTACAACTTTTTGTACACATGTTGGTCTGTTTTGATAAAAAAGACTAAGTTTTGGTGTGTCATTGGCTGCAAAACTTTTTTAAGATGTCATTCGAAGTATCATAACGCCCATCAGGAATGCTTTTAATTATAGCAATTACATATTGGCTTTCAGAGCTACACAAAAAGAGCACAATGCAGCTCTCACACAAGTATGTTGTTTTGTTGCTGGTGCAGGTTTGACTTGGAATGAAGACAAGTGTGAGTTCCATAGGACAAAGCTAAAATTCTTTGGCCAAATCTTTTCAGATGTTGATATGACACCCCATCCTGCTAAAGTACAAGCGCTGTAATTCTGATCCCCCACAAGATGTTTCTATGGTGCGTTTATTTATTGGCATGACCAGTTACTGGTCCAGATATATACAAGACTTTGCCAATGTAAGTACTCCATTGAGACACTTGAGGAAAAAGAATGTTTCATTTCATTGGCCACATGAATGTGATAAAAGTTTTAAGAAACCCAAACAGGCAGTTGAGAATGCTACTGAAATGCCTTACTTCGATCCGAAGCGTCATACAGAAGTGGATGTTAAAGGACATACTGATTCTGAAACTTCAGGGACTGCTGGTGCCACTCCACCATTGATGCAGATCCTGCACATTGATAGTGACAGTTTTCCATGGTGAAATACAATCAAACATTTAAAGCGCCAAAGAGCTTGATCAAAGAGATTTAATTGTGTGTGTGTATGTATATGTATGTATATGTATATATATATATATATATATATATATATATATATTCCGCTCCGTGGGGTTGTCCAAGAAACGGGTAGCACTCGAGCCTGCGTGCGCCTTCCCCAAGGCGTTAGTTGGTATGGGCAGTTGCGTGCCTGTAATAGGCCTGACGCGTTTTGGAAATTTATTTTCCTCATCAGGGGCCAGCAGTAAAGTGCACGACGTCTACCATCTCCCTTTATGAAACCAAGCAAGTGCTTGTGGGAGATGTAGTCCATATTATCCTGGATGGATGCACTTTCAAATTACTGCTCGTTCCAAAGGCTCTAACATGAGCCCCCAAACATCACTCCTGTCCTCATCCATCGCGCAGCTCCACATGTGAGACTCCTCGGATAGAGGGTCTCGTGGCCCCCGTTTCTTCGGGGTGATGCTACATATAGCGGTGAGAAGAGAGGGCTTCCAGAGACTGTGTCTGTCCAGCACATGTGCCGGTTTCCAACCTGTGATGCGGCCGATGTCAGCCCTTCAATTGTGAAGTATAATAAAGCAGGCTGGCAGAACCACACTTTTACACTGGGAACCAACTGCATGCTGGTAAATGCAGTCTTGAACATCAACAGTGGAAGTGTCTTGGGAGGAATGCGGCACAGGTGTGTCTCACGCTACTTTAGGGGATGGGCCAACACTACTGTTTTTAAATGGAATCCAACAGGGCCAGAGACATCTGAGGAAGGCTTAGCTGAAACGCGTCATGCCAGGCTCTGAAGAAGCAATCTCGCCTAGCCCGCTGTGTCTCCTTGTTTCTTTGACCAAAGAAAACAACCTTGGAATATATCTACATATATATATATATATATATATGTGTGTGTAGATGTAGATGTAGATGTATAGATATAGATATAGATATATAGATAGATAGATATAGATCACAAGAACCTCTCTGCTGGAGAAAGGGAATAGTCGCACACATTCCGGTAAATTAAAAACATTTTATTTTCATTTTGCAGCGCTGGCATTTCCTGATGCATTTCGGTCATCATTGACCTTTTTCAAAGGAGGAAGCCACGGCATTTCGAAGGCTGAGCAGCATTCCAAACAAAGTTGCTCCTTTTAAGAGTTTTGCCCTCTGGTGGTCGCCTCGCAGGGCTGGCTGTCTATCAAAGCATGTTGGTATTCGTGGTTCGCTGTTCGCCTCATAGTTGTTTCCCCTTCAGTGGGTGAGGCCGGTCTGTAATGCTGCAATCTCTATTTATCGAAATCCCTACATACCACTTTTCAGGCTGCTGGGGTCCTTCCAAGGTCCAGTCCTTGGAGGCTGCTTACTGCCGTTGATGCTTCCGCAAACAACACAAGGAGGTCCAATTTCGGGCAGTCTTGGTGCTCTTCGTGGTGGTGCGTTACTCGAGGCAGGACCGAGCCTCTTAACATCACAAGAACCTCTCTGCTGGAGAAAGGGATGAGTCGCACACATTCCGGTAAATTAAAAGCATTTTATTTTCATTTTGCAGCGCTGGCATTTCCTGATGCATTTCGGTATATATATATATCTCTACACACATACTTTTTGGGGGTAAAAGTTTTTATTTTTAATTCAACACAAGGGGTGATGTAGTGTCTTGCGGGATAGTAATGATGGAACCCTTTTGGCTTCTGATGAACTCTGTAGAGCTGTGACGTAAGTGTTAGAGCAGAATGCAATGAAGTCTGGTTTAAAATGTTGATTTTTTTGGTTCCACGCAGAGGAATAAAGGCGTGTAATACTAAGCTCAGAGTGTGGCATAGTCATTGACGGGTACCCAGGCTGGCGGAGGATGCTAAAATTGGCATGTAATAAAATTTTGGCAAAGCCACTTTATATCTCTACCTAAGTAAAGGAGGTGCAGTTTGTGTCCTAAAGGTGTGTGCCAAGTTGGAGTGAGACCAATAAAATGAGATACTGCGATATGCAGAAAAAAGGATCACTTGAGACCAAAAGATGCGCTCTGCAGCCACACATATATCCCTTCTAGTTAGTCATGAACCAAAAGACACCTTGAAAGATATCTATGAACAGTTAAAGCCACCACGAGGAAGCAGTTAATAATTTCCAATTAAATATTATGAAAAAACATGTCCAGAGAGCTTAAGTGCTTTATTTAGAGCAATTCATCAATATGTGCTGGATGTCCTGTGGATGTCCTGTCCACCTTCTTTAGAGTGCCATTGACAGTAATGCACTTGCAATATACATGGGACATCACCATGCTTTTGAAAGAGTACCCTGTCCGCCAAACTCTAAATAAGGACCTAGGATGTTTGTCCAGAATAAGTGCCAGATGTACTATGATACTGGTTGTAAAAACTGGCCGTACTTTGCAGACCACAATGTCTGGGACTGTTTTTAAACCAAGAGAATTTTATTTTCCACATGCAGGTAATTTCCCTTAAATGGGTTACCACCCCAACTTTAGGTTGGTAACATTTGAATGTCCTGCGAATGGAATGAGGGTTAGAAATCAATGATACATCGTGTACTGAATGGCTATTTGGAAGAGCCACAACATGCCCTTTCCAAATGGGGATTTGGTATGGAGTTGCAAGAAATATTTAAGGATTCAATAAAAATGTACCAACTCCTAAAATGCCTTTAGAAGACTGTAAAAATGTTTTGTGGAAGCAAAAAGATTCGGTCTGTTTGCAACTCTCAAAACATTTACTAAATCGGGCCATACATGTTTAGATTGTAATTCTACATAGGCAGCTTTAACAAACATGAATGCATAGAATTCAAGCAATAGCACAAAACAGTTCTTAATTTGTAAAAAACAAAAAAAAGAACAAATGCCAACATTTGTTAAAGTTCGATACGACTTACATACCAAGGCTGCCTCATCCTAATTCCACTTCATGCTGCTTTCTTCCCTCCAACCTATACTTCCTGTTTCTTTTTTTTTCTTTTTAGACCTGCTTAATACCTTTGTAACTGCTTTGCTATCCTTCTCTTTCTCCTGCATTCTTTGTTTCTACCTTTCTCTCTTTCAGGTTAAAGTTTGACGATGAGAACTACATTTTCTTTCCCAAAAATTAGTGATCGCCACCTAGAACCACGAGCACATTTTAAGCCAGTCAGTCAGTCAAAGTTCTTTATTTCGGTTAATAAAAACCATAAAAAGCAATACAAAACCTTGTCTTCGGCACATTACAAATATATATTAGAAATTAAATGCATGTTTAGTTATTACAATTCAGTTCATAAAACTTACACCTAAGACACATTAAAGCTCTGGCAATTGCTTTAAAAACCTTGAATAACAAGCTATCTGGTCCATCATTAACACCACTGGTACAAGCTATCCGAGCAAAACTTCTGCCAACAATCACTTATGGAAGTGAGGTTTTACGAGGCAGAGATGCAATAATACTTGACAATACAATCACAGCCGCATATAGAATCATCTTTAGTCTTCCTAAGTGGACCTCCCCATCACAGATTAGGCTGGAGTTTGGCATTCAACAACAGCTCCTGGGACGCCAGGGGGCCTACATCTGTGTATGGGACAAAGTGAGGAAATCTGCACAGGGAACCTTGAACGATCATCTATGGAGGGAAATAGAGCAGACTTCGACCTCGCCTGCAGCCAAATATCTTGCAAAAAGTCTTGTAAACACCGGGCTGGAACAGCTCTGGGCATCCTCCTTAGACCATAAAACCTTCAACAAACTGGTTAAGAAATCTATCAAACACCAGTCGTGGGTACAAGACAAAACAGTTTTTGCAAAAAGAACGCATGCTTGGATGATTTTGAATTCTTACTCGGCAAAACTCCTCAGAACTATTTGGGCTTGGGCTATGCAAAAAAGACAAAAATGAGCTTCTTAAAATACAGATTTGGGCTGCTGCCCTGCATCCAGCATTTCCCGCACTGGTTAAAAAAGAAAGCAGGTTTGTCATGCCGGCTATGCGGTCATAGAGAAGAAGACATAATTCACTTACTATGCTCTTGCGAGAAATTGTTGGATGAGAGGAAATCCCTTTTAAAACAACACTTTATTCGGCTTGGGATACGTACACGAAGGAGCGCAGTACTAACATGCTTTTCATCTCAGGACCCTCAATTGAGCTGCAGCCTGGTAAAATTTTTGAAGGCTGTGGGGGACAAAATGCCAGGTCCAGAATATTGAATTGACTTGGTTCCAACTTGTCTTGTAACACAAATCATACTTAATATCAAATACTGAGAGATAACTGAATGGCTGATATGATTTTAAAATTACTAAGAAAAGAACATAAATGTTCATACAATGATGGTTTTAAACATATGTGATTTTACATTGTGCTTCAATTTTTATGTTTTGTATTGCATTGCATTGGTTTTAATTAACTGTGCAAATAAATTACTTACTTACTTACATTAAAAGTTTGTTAAAAAATTATGCGATATAAAACCAAATATCATAGAATCCTTGGCCAACGGCAATTTAAGACCATACAAAATGCATTATTAAGTGTAATGATTTAACAACCATAACCCCATTTAATCTTACAGAATGTTTATGAGTGCAGTAGTCTCCTTTTGTTCAGACGGGCTGCTGCCACCAAAAAACCCGCTACACTAAGGGTGACCCGGACAGAGCCAAGCATTTGTAAGTGTAGGAGGGCAGGCCTTACCTGGACAAAACCAAGATCCCTCAGGATTAGATATAAAAAAAAATTACGAACCACTGAGTAATGCTCACAGAACATCACTAGGTGGAGCGTGTCCTGTAAGGAAAAGCTGTCACATGTACATGGTGCTGTATCTTCTGGTTTCCCCCATTTAGGGTATAAGCCCAACACAAGATGGATAAGGTTGAAGCGAAATCTAACCAGAAGACAGCGATGGAAGGGCTTGGTGACATACTTCAAGTACGGTTCGATCACTAGAGAGATTGATAGGCCATAAATGGATCTCACCATGGGTTTTCTAAGTTCTATCTCCTCCCTCTCTGCCTCCAACAAGTTACGGAAATTAAGCTTGATCCACCCTACGTCCTCTTTCCTGATGCCCTGTGGTGATAAATACATTTCAGGACGCCCTAACCTGCCGCATGCCGCTCTAACATACGACAGCCAAGGAATTCTGTCCGCTTTATCTAGGGCAATACAATCCTTCAGTATCAAGTGGTTTAATGTAATCTCCTCATTCAACCAGGTATTAACCCAACGTAACAACGGGGCCATTTTCAGGTAATCAGAGACGTAACCCAATCCCACTTCACAATGTATAGAAAATGTGGGGGTTGATTGAGGGAGTGAAAGAAGGGATCTAAGAAACTTGTTTTCTGCAATTTGTATCCCGGGGGATGGTACGCAACCCCAGATATCCGACCCGTAAGAGGCAATTGCCAAACACTTAGACTTATAAATCTTTAGCATTGCCTCCATAGGTCTTGCCCCCAATCTCCTAGAGAAGTTCAGGAGAGCTGTGGTAGACCTTAAAACCACGTTGCTCTTATGCTTCATCTGTGGGCCCCAGTTCCATTTCTCGTCAAATAAGACTCCCAGGTAACAGAAAAACGGCACCCTTGATAATTCTATGCCGTTGCACGTGAAGGTTTTAACCTTCATATTCTTTTTCCGTGCTCCGGTCACCATTACATGGGATTTTGAAGTGTTAATTTTTAAATCCAAGGCTTCCATAAAAGTACCAAAGTGATCCAACAGCCTCTGCAGACCCAAGCCCGTGCATGCAAGGAGGACTGCATCATCCGCGTATAGGAGGACCGGGATACCCGACCCGCCTATACGCGGAATATCCAGTGTTGCCAAGTCCAATGATTTTTCGAGGGCATTGATATAAATAGTGAACAGAAGAGGGGCCAGAATGCAGCCTTGTCTGACCCCCCTTCTTGAACTAAATTGCCCAGTGCACCTACCTTCCCTTGCTACCCTAACGGAGGCAGACAGGTTCTGATGAAGATCACTTAAAAAATTAACTAAAGAAGCATCTAAACCCATATCCCGCAAAATAAACCAAAGCTTTGAACGATTAACTAAATCAAATGTAGAAGATAGGTCCATGAAACCCAAGTATAAACGTCCCTCCTTCACCACTGTGTATTTGCTTATGAGGAAGTGTAAATTCAAACATTGGTCCATGGTACCCCTATGTGCTCTAAAACCATACTGGAGATCAGAGAGGACCCCACTGCCCGCAGGCCAATCCCCCATTCTCTGTAGGATGACCCTGCCCAAGATTTTTACTGCAGAGTCCAACAGAGAGATCGGCCTGTAGCAGGCGTGGTCCCCTCTGTTCCCCTTCTTAAAAATAGGAACTATAATGGAAGAGGACCAGGAAGAAGGAAAGCCCGCAGTAGACACCGCATTAAATACATTAGTCAGGATTTTTGCCCAAAATTGTGGGTACAGGATATACAGATCTGCGGGAACCCCATCTGGACCTGGAGCCTTGTGTCTACTTGTGTCCTTAATCGCCCTTTCCACCTCAGTCTTATGAAACTTGATGGGCATAGCGTACCGAGCCATAGCAGTATCAGAGGAAGCTAAAACTCCTTGACCTATATCATAGATGTTTTTAAAATGTTCAAGCCACCTCTCGTCCGGGATTACACATGCCAAATCCAGGTTAACCTGGTCTGAGAAAAACGGCTGATTAATGATGGCCCAGAATTTCTTACTATCCCTTAGCGCGTCCGTGGATTGCAGACTATCCCAAGCCTCCTTGTTGATTTGACGCTTACGCGTTACAAGTGCAAGTTTATACTTCTTTCGGAGGTCCGCCACTAGTGCTTTATTCATAGGTCTGTGTTTTAGTGCTTTAAGTAGAGCACCATGGGCAAGTGAACATTTTTTGACAAACCATTTATAGGTCCTCCTTGCATGTATGGTGTCGCCAGCCTCTAGATCTTTGGAGATCTGCTTGCAGACTTCTACATAAGCGGTCACAACCTCCGCTCCTGCTGCAGTGTCATCCAAGCAGATGGCCATATTGGCCTCAGTTTTCAGTGCAAGGGTCTCGAAACATACCTCTGGGATGACCTTATTCCATTTGATCCGTCTCCCCTGATCTATGGTTGACAGGTGCCTGGGCGCCCACTCTCCTGGGTCCTTCTCATTCATAAAAGTGCCAAAGTCCACTACCAACAAAACTGGATTGTGGTCACTGAAGATAGCAGTCACTACTCTATAGGCCAGAGTTTTAGCCAAAACCCCAGGGGATAAAAAGATGTAATCAATAACGGTGTGTGCGCCTCTCCCTATAAAAGTTGGTGCTCTGGCCTCACCATTACCCATGCCTGGTTCAAGTAGATTCAGGTTAGAGAGAAGGCCCTCAAGGGCCTCTCCTTCCTTGCTATGCTCAAAGTGGGGCACCCCCTCTCCAGGCGACCCTTCATGATTATCATTATAACAATCCCCAAAACAGGGATGAATGTGAAAATCTCCCAAGAGGACCACCTCTGGGACGAAAGAACAATCTTGTTTATAGACTGACAAAAATTGCTCCAGGATGCTCAAAAACTCATTATGAGAAGAACCCTCCCTGGAGTTATAAAGGTTAATAAATAAAAATTTCTGATGATTGGAGTTGGTCCATTCAATTATGAGGGAATTCCTTGGGGCAGAATCTAGTTTCTTAAAAACCCCTACAAGATTCAGTGCAAAAAGGACAAGCAGACCCCCTTTAAGTCTTCCCATTAATCCAGAAACTGCAGGGGAGGAGAAGCTAAGGTACCCATCCAATAAAAAGCTGGGTGTGGTGTCCCAGGTCTCTTGAAGGGCAAGTATGTCATACTGCTTGATAAACTTCAGCCAGATGGGATCAGTGGCTTTAGATTTAATTCCCGCCACGTTCCAGGTGAGAATTTTACATAAGGGCCTCTGAGATCCCGACTCCAGCCTCTCCTCAACTAAACTGGAAGGTAGTCAATCGTTCGTCTCCATGAAGGCCAAGGGAGAGAAACGGTTGGTAAGCCCTATCTCTGCTGGGGGAGAACCGCCCTGCTGCACAACACCTGATAGACATGGGGAGCCTCTATGTGCCCTATCTGGTAACTCTTGTATGGGCCTTTGTCTTACGACATTGATGACTTGATGGTGAAGAGGGCGTGGAACAATACGAGGGGCCCCCTCCCGATTAATCGCCGTAGGTATATTAAAGGGTCTGATTGGTCTATCTGGGGGATAAAAGAAGCCCAAGGGTAGAGGTCTGATACCATCATTTGACAGGTCTGAAGCATCCCAAAACAGTCTTTGGGCACTGTCATAATTGTTAAAATTTACCACGAGACAATCCCCTGGGATGCGTTTTGGATGTCGCCCTACCCAGCTCACTCTCCTTGCCATAATAATGGTACTTGTAATATCTGTGCCCCCACTGCTAAACTCTGCACAATTTTCCCTAGCCAGAGCCATCACTTCATTACTTGTTTCACCTAGGCCAGCCCTTACTGGGGGAATCCCTGAAAAAATGGCCACTAAAGGGGCCGCCTCCGGGGGCAGCTCCAGACGATGGCCCTACGGGGAGGCGCGCTGGCTACAAGGTTAGTGCTCTGTGACCCAATCCTGGAGGTCCCTTGCCCCTGCAAAACATCCCTGTTGGCCTGGTTACCTTCCCTAGGAACTTCTTTAGGATTCTTTACAGTTTTACCCCCAGGCTGGCTAATATTAGCATGTTGAGTATTGACTGGGTTCTCGTTATGGCATGAGTGTTGTTTTAGAAAGGTATCAATTTTCTCGCATTTAGCCAGAAGCCCCGCTACACATTCATTAAGAGTGTCCACTATATCTTTTGCTATGGCCACCAGTGCGGGTTCAAGTCTTGAGGTAAACAAGTCTTCAATAATGTCACAAACATGGTCCCGTAAGCCGTCGACTTGGTGGGCAAACTTACCCTGTACCTTACTCCTCTTGGAACCCTTAGGATGATTTCTTCGTCTATGCATAATCACAGGTGGGGGAGCTAAATGGGTTGTGACCCTTATAGGGGGATGTAAAGGTAAAGGACTTGAGGGAACAATCAGCGGGGCCACTGAGGATGGGGTATTTGAAATTACAATTATGGGTTCCAAAGGTATGCTCGGGATGTGATCAGGGGCAAGTACTGGGTCTGGATCAAGGTTAATGTTAGCGGAGTCCAATCCAAGTTCCTTCTCCGCATAAGCTATTTCCTTAGTCAGAACTCCCACCGCAGAAGTCAAATAAGAGATTATAGATTCAGATGTTCGGGGAATTTTGGCGTCTTTACCTTCCTTGTCCGTCCGGCATAGCTGTTTTCTCTTCCCCATGACGAATGTTGGGGTGGTGGCCCAGCCCTGCCTCTGTCGGCCTCGGCCGGCCACAGACGGCCCCGCCCTTGTCCCGGGCTTCTCCCGGCGCTGCCCGCACCCGTCCCGTGGGGTGGAAGGTGTTCCGCTGTTTAGTAGCACCCCAGGGCGCTGGCTGTGATGTCACCGGTGCGCCGGTGAACCCCAGGGCACCTGGGAAATGGAGTCTTTGGCGGGGAAAGCCGCGGTGTTTCAGCCGTTTCCCTCATGGCGGTCGGTCAGCAAAATGAAGTATTTAGGCCGTTGCCCTCACGGCGCGGTCTCCACAAGCTGCAAACAGGCGTGCCTCGCCCCCCCCCTCCACATTTTAAGCATCACTCCAAGGACAGTGGCAATTTTTAGGTCTCGCTTAGAGACCTGTAGTATTCAGTCTATGGGCGTTTAAACATGCACAGTGAATACTATTGGTTCGTTCATCTGTCTTTTCCAAATTACTTTCTACTAGTTGGTAAATAGTATTCATTTGTCCCATCTTGGGCTGTTTCGTTCTGGCCTGAAGACTGCCCCTGCTACATGGATCCTTTCATTATTGCCCAAATTATGTGCTTTAGTGCACTACTTTGTTATTTCTGCTCTCGGTTCACTTAATCTCCTGTGCTGTTCCAAGACAAAACCTCCCGCTTCTCTCAGCTTCTGTGCAGTGTGTCTTTGTTTTCTGATCGCGCCCTTCCCCTCGCTGCTTGTACAGTGCTCTCCACACCCACCAATAATATTTCTTTTTACAGTGTATTGGAGCGCTTTACATGAGTGCCACTTAATCTATTTTTTTACATTTGGGACGACAAATCGAGTGTTTTGCCCAGAATTGACTGTTGAGTTGACATTGAGACTCGAAACCGTTTCCTTAGCTCCAAAGCCAGGTCTTCTGTTTTCCAAGGTGTTGCTTTCAGCAGATATAGGCTTTTTAAGTTCGTGATCAGATGAGGACTTCAATTTCCAACTCACACGATCAAAGATTTCAGTAATTGACTTTAAAAGAAAATTAATGTTGTGATTCCCCCCAGAATCACAGGATGTTGAGCTGCTGCCAAGACTCAAACCTGGATCCTCAGCTCCAAAGTCTGCAACTTTAGCCATGATGCCACATTCTCTACAGTGTGGAACTGCTGTCTGCAGCTGCATGCGTAGGCTCCACTTTATTCCTGACAATCTGCCCCGAGCAAGAGGTAAAAGATTCCTGGTTCTTGCTGTGAGCAGCGTATATGCCCTTCCCCGTGCTGACGTCCTTCTCTCGTTATGATCTTTTCCACAAAAATATATTTTGTGAATATTTTGTCATTTTTGCCTTTCTCTAAAATTAAATGTTGTCAGCTTGTTTTCATCAGGCTAACTCATCATTTTAGATTTTTGTGAAAAATGACAGATTACTCTAGTCAGGTCCCCAAAGAGGCCAATGTAGAGTTAACCTAAACTTTGCATCTTTTTCCTCACCATGAGGCTGTACCATCCGAGAGATAGGAATCCTGCAACCATAAGAAAAAATACTTATAAAACTCTATACTATAAGATATCACCACTTGCTCAAACACTTCCTATTATTTTGCTGTCCCAACAGATGGGCGTTGCAAGTACCTGCATGTATGTTCTTTTAATTTTCATGTTGTCCCTCTTTCGTGTTTACAGAAGGTTTCAGTAACTTTCTCACTATGCCCTGCAACTCCTGTTCAGGTAAAAGAGCTCAATTAGGGTACAACAGCAGTGGTGTGCAGTCTTAAGGCCATGTGCTTTGTGAGTGCCAGCCTATTTTCTCCATTTAATCTCTCCCCCTTAAGTAAGTTTGTGGTTTTGCCTTGAGTTTTAGCCTCATAGGAGCATCGAACATTCAGCGCCCAGTGCTGAACATTCGAAGAATGAATGCTGGCCCGTCGGCCAACGGTCGTGCGCAGCACTGGCAAGGCAGCGCTCGCGACGACAGTTGGACGACGGCAGCAGTTAAGGGGTTAGAGACGACCCTACCCCTCCCCTTTGTAGTAATATATTCTCCTAGGATGTTCACAAAGCTGCTGGCTCCTCTGGTGGCTCGCCTACTGGCTTTATTGTACACCTCTCGGGTATGTTTCACCCTTTTTTCCTTTGGATGGAGGCAGATTTCCACTAAATCAAACCTATTTCCAGTAGCGGCCCGTGGTAGGAGTGCTGCCGGGTGCTGACATGGGGCCGGTGAGGGAGGATGTGGGGGCTATAAACTCCGGAATCCGGCCACACAGAGGTAAGTACACAAACAAATAAAACACATTTTGGTGTGTGCTGCATCGTCAAATGTGGTGCTGCGCAATAAAATTAGTGTTATTTATTTGTTTGTGTACTTACCTCTGTGCGGACGTATTCCGGAGTTTACTACCCCTCACCCTGCCCCTCTCCGCTCCACATCAGCGCTTGACAGCACTCCCACCACGGACCGCTACTGCCTATTTCCTTACTAGAAGTATTACAGTGAAGCTTCTTTTGACACTCCATTGGGAGAGGACGTTCAATCCCATTTCCACAGTACTACAATTGAGGTCCTAGAAGCCTTCTCAGTTGAGGTGATGCTCCTGCAAGCCATTGGCTTTTGCCACGTGGGGACATGGCCTCTGGGTACTTCTGAATGAACGCGCATGTGTACATATGTTCTACCCTAATGCTGAAGTCTGCCTGCGTGCACATCTTCAGGGTGAGCAGTGGCAGGAAGTGCACCAAGGCACTCGGTGATTTACATCCCAGAGCCCTAGACTCTGCTTCCCTGTTCGGTGTGATATGCTTTCGAGTGCAAATACTCCCTGCCCAAGGGGAGGTGAGAACCTCAGGCTCTTTGCAGATGGACTCTTATCACCCAGTACCACAACAACATCGATTTGTTCACAGACCCCTGGCATCCTCCTTTTAAATGGGAAAACTCACACCCTTGCACCTACAATTACACCACCAATGTTTTTTTTCATTCACTCTTCAGAATTCACGTTCTAGACACCCACTTACTTCCATTCCCCTCCCTTGGCACCACATAGACACACTCCATAACACATGGCTAAAAGACATTGTCATTCACAATGCCAATAGCTCTAACTCAAGGAAATGCGAGACCTATTGCATTTTCAGTGCTTGTTTTACTTTGTTGAAAGGCATAAACAGAAAGAAGCCACCAAAGACCTGGTGTATTTAATACCACTTTGGAGGTTTGTCTGTCTGTGAGGTGTAGATTTTTTTCCGCACATTGATTTTTATATTTTTAGAGAAGTTTTTGGATGCCAGTTTCTTATTGGGTAAAGAAAGGACCATGAGATTATGAATTTGATGTAATTTCTGCTTTGTTTTAAACTTTGGCACCCTCACTAAGTTTGTGAAGCGTGCCAAATATTTAGAAGCATTTCATGTAAGAGAAAACAAGTTGCAACTTCTCTCTCCCTTTCTGTGAAGTTTAAAAGTATTTTTACTGCGCATTGTCACAAAATGCATTTTGGCTTTTCTTTTACTATTATTATAGAGTGCGTTTATGCGGCTGAAAGCTTGTATGTGCTTACAAAAGAAACTTTGTGGCAAGATGAACTTTTTTAAAACAGCTGTTGATCCACTAACCTTTCCTGTGATAAACCAGCGGAAAGTAAATATGCCCGTGTATGGGCCGAATACCATTCATTGAGAAACTTGCAGAAAAGGGATGCAGGGGTTTTGAGGTTCTTGCTTTCGGTGTGGTCTTTTTTTGAGGATGTAAACTTATGAAAGAAAAATACACAGTTTCACAGTTTGGAGAGGCCGATACCATACCTAATGTTAATTCAAACCTACATGCCACTGTTGGGTTTCATTGTAGGAAACCATTCACTGATGAAACAAAAAAAAACATTTTCCTCGCAAATGAAACTTGTTAGGCATGGCTTCCTTGGTGTGGTTGCCCCTAACTTTTTGCCTCCTGTTTTTGCTGACTTCATTTGTCAGGCCTTTGAATTATGTGCACTTACCACTGCTAACTAGTGCAAAAGAGCTTGTGCTCTTTCCATAAAACGTGGTAACATTGGCTTATC
This sequence comes from Lissotriton vulgaris, assembly GCF_964263255.1. NCBI lineage: Eukaryota > Metazoa > Chordata > Amphibia > Caudata > Salamandridae > Lissotriton > Lissotriton vulgaris. The sequence continues at coordinate 675,771,011 of NC_141700.1, read as the reverse complement.
TGCAAATGCCATATTTAATTTACATATAAGTAAATGAGCACGGCCTGTGCTCAGGTCCTGTACATTAAATGCTACTAGTGGGCCTGCAGCACTGATTGTGCTATCCATTTAGGTAGCCCTGTAAATAAGTTCCAGGCCTGCCATTGCAGAGCCTGTGTGTTCAATTTTAAACTGCCATGTCGACCTGGCAATTTAAACCTCTTGCCAGGCCCAAACCTTCCTTTTTAATAAGTCAGCAATAGAGTAGGCCTTAGACAGCCCAGAGGGCAGATTGCAATGTATTTACAAAGCAGGACATGTACTTTTTAGTTTTACATGTCCAGGTAATGAAAAACTCTTACATTTGTTTTTCTCTACTGCAAGGCATTTATATCCCATAGGAAAACATTGGGATTACCCTATTACATTTTATAAGCAATATTTTTCCAAAAAGGAAGATATGACTGCTACATTTTTGGTGTCCCTGAAATCTTAATTTAAAATCCTAACTCATGGTGAAGTCCGTTTTTTAAATTACAATTCTGAAAATGCAACTTTTAGAAAGCTAAAAATTCACCACAATATGAGAAACCCATAAACACAGTGTAGACCTGGGTGAATTAAAGTAACATACAACAATGCCTTAACAGGTAATAGTTATGTTATTGATTTAGAAAAAATATATGGATCACGAAAGAAGACTGGAAATACCAATGATTAAATACTGCAGTTTTTATTTTCAAAGGATGAACAAAGAAAAGCATCAGCATCAAGGTTACTTTGCTAATGGTCAGCAAATATATTATGACATATAGTGCTAATGAACAAAATCATGAACGATGTATGTGAAACTCATGAAAGTGAAAATAACAGAAAATGGGCATTGATTTAGAAAGATATAAAACATGAAATAGAGGTAAGTAAATATTTTAGAATCATGTTATAAGTCAAAGGTCGTGAATCCGATGATTCATGTTGACGGCGGTACAACCTTCATCAGTTCAGGTCATCATCAGAACAAAAACTGCACATAATTTTAGCTTCTCCCCTACGCTGATCCTAGAATAATAGAGATACTCCCCCCAGTTGCTGGGGCAGTTTCCCAATTTATTCCCCCTTACCCTAGGACTCACTATATGGTGTACCCATGATATTGTTACTGGGGACAGCATGCCTGTGAAAATAAAATGTCCAGGTTGTCTGACAAGATGAGAGCCAATATTGAGTAGGAGGTCTCCAAGATGCTGGAGTAAGAGGTTATTTTGCCTTCAAACAGCCCTTGGTCCAGCTCATTGGTGTTGGTCCCCAATGTGTCACACCCGAACTTGGATTGGGTGTGGACTACTGTGGGCTCAATGCAGTCTCCAAGATTGGTGCACACCCCATCCCTCAAGCTGATGAGCTCATAGATCGGCTAGGGGCTGACAATTTCCTCCGCATGTTTGACTTAACGTCTTGACTGAGAGGCCAAAGGGAGGTCTACGTTCTCTATCCCAGAAGAGAACTTCCAGTTCTGGGTAATTCCGTTCAGGTTGAAGAACACCCCTGCCAACTTCCAGAGGCTGATCAACCAGGTCCTGGCTAGGTAGGAGAACTTCAGTGCCACCTATCAAGATGACATTGCAGTCTTCCGTTCTAGCTGGGGTGACCACCTCTGCCACCTCAAGGAAGTGTTTCAGGCTCTGTAGAAGGAAGGCTTGTCTATCAAGGCCACTAGTGCCAGATGGAGCAGGGTTCAGTGTTCTACCTGGGTCACCAATTGGGAGAAGGCACTGTGCAGTCTCTCCAGACCACAATTGAAACCATTTTGGCTTGGGAACCCCCTTAGAGCCAGACAAAGGTGAGAGCCTTCTTTGGCCTCACTGGCTATTACAAGAGATGTGTCTAGGGGTATGGCACCGTTGTTGCTCCCTTGACAGAACTGACTTCCAAAAGGCAGCCACCTCCTCAGGTTATTTGGACAGAGACTTGCCAGAAAGCTTTTGACACACTGAAGGAGCCATGTGCAAAACAACCAGGCTCAAGGCCACTGATTTCTCCCAAGAATTCCCTGTACAGAAAGACCTCTTATGCATAGGAGCTGTGCTCTCTCAGCTAAATGAAGAGGGCCGTGATCAACCTGTATCCTTCATAACTAGGAGGTTACTTCCCAGGGAACAGTGGAGTACATTAGAGAGGGAAGCCTTTTCAGTGGTGTGTGCGCTGAAGATGAGACCATGCTGGTTTGGTGCTCACTTCTGGGTTCAGACAGATGACTGGCCCCTCAGATGGTTAAAGCAGATGAGAAATGAGAATCCCAAACTGTTAAGGCGATCCATCTCCCTGTAGGCAGTGTAATTTATGGGTGTACACTTTCATGAAACAGACCACACCAGTGCTGATGGTCTCTCTAGGCTTTTTCTGCCTTTGTGAAGAGAGCTCCCATGGGGTTGGGTAGCTCTCCCTAGTTTCAGCTATGGGGGGTTGCATGTGTTAGATCTGGCATCCTTGGCATGGTTTCACCTAACTTTGTGCCTACAGATCTGTTTTTGCTGACTTTGTTTTTGCTGGCCTTAGGATTCTGCACCTTTCCACTCCTAACCAGTGCTACAGTGCTTGTGCTTTTTCCCTAAAACATTGAAACATTGGCTTATCTAAAATCCACATATTTAGCGTAGTGATAAGTCCCTAGTAACATGCACTGCCTGTGACCAGGACCTGTAAATTAAATTCTACAAGTGGGCCTACAGCACTCTGTCAAGGACTGTCCTGGACTATGTGGTGAACACGGTCAGGGACTTGGCAAGGACTCGGAACTGGGTAGAAAACCTACACAGGAAGAGGAGTACAGCGCTGCACAGGATCATACAGGGAGTCAGAGGAGAAAAAGGGATCCAAAGGGGAAGCCTGTACAAGTGAACAAGATGGGTAAGACTCAAAGGAAGGGCACTCACAAGGCAATTTAGCATTCAGAATATTTACAGGACGAATGTGCAAGACATATATATGAAACAACATTAACAATAAAGGGGGGTATGGGGTAAAGCACTCAGGAGCTCCACACGGTAAGACTGAAGCTCAGTAAGTTTCTTACCTACAATTGCTGTTACAGATACTGACTGCAAATACCCACATGCAGGATATGCATGCAAAGGCAGGGTCTGTGGAGCTTATACCTATGGTGATGTTATAAATGTTACTCAAAGACAATACTCAAAATGCACAAGAAACACCACCTAGGTAGTCAGCTGTGCCCATGGATGCTGGTGATCAAACAAGAACACGCAAGGCAGTAACAGCAAGGGGGTAGTACTAAACACAAGCACGATAGACCAGGAGCTAGCAAGGAGGAGTGCTTAACAGGAAAGGAAGGAACTCGCATGGCACACTTGGCAGAATATGCAAAAACAACAGGTGATGGACCGAATGTGGATCAATGTCACACACTCACCCCAGTCCAAAGATCTGGGCCCAAATCCATCGTTTTTTTGCACTCCACACCACCCTGGGTTAGACAATGGCGATATACAAATCAGCTCTGACCCTGTGCCCCATGGGAACAGTCCAGTCCGAACTACAAAAGCCATGTCCTTCCCAGAACGGAATCAAGCATCCGAGGACCGGACCGGTTTCGAGGTAACACCTCTCTTCAGCCCGGCTAGCTTGACTCCAGTGGTGTGGAGTGCCTGGGGCAACAGGGTCAGAGCTGATTTGCATATTGCCATTGTCTAACCCAGGGTGGTGTGGAGTGCAAAAAAACGATGGATTTGGGCCCAGATCTTTTGACTGGGGGAATGTGTGACATTGATCCACATTCGGTCCATCACTTGTTGTTTTTGCAATTGCCGCCCTAAGTGCGCTGGGGATGCCCAGACGTGGGTCCCAGGCACTCCACACCACTTGGAGTCAAGCTAGCCGGGCTGATGAGAGGTGTTACCTCGAAACCGGTCCGGTCCTCGGATGCTTGATTCCGTTCTGGGAAGGACATGGCTTTTGTAGTTCGGACTGGACTGTTCCCATGGGGCAACAGGGTCAGAGCTGATTTGCATATTGCCATTGTCTAACCCAGGGTGGTGTGGAGTGCAAAAAAACGATGGATTTGGGCCCAGATCTTTTGACTGGGGGAATGTGTGACATTGATCCACATTCGGTCCATCACTTGTTGTTTTTACACTTGGCAGAAAGCAGGTAACAAACATACAAGGTAACAGAAGTAAGACAGCAGAATAGGAAGACAGCAAACTAGAACTGGAACCAAGGAAATTGGAAGAAAGGTAGGGACTGGAAAAGGATATACAGAAGGGGAGGCTACATGGGTGTACTAGAATAGTGCAGGTTATGGAATCAAGAAAACAAAGAAGCATAGAAGGCAGTGCTGGGGCAGGAACAAGAAGTGATCTAAGGCTCAGGAGTCAAGGCAGCACTGCAGACAGTGCCGGCTCAGGAACAGGGAATTACCAAAGCTTCAGGAGTCAAGGTAGCACTGCAGGCAGTGCTAGTTCAGGAAACAGGGAAATTACTTTAGCTCAGGAGTCAAGGTAGCACTACAGGCAGTGCTAGTTCAAGAAATGGGACATAGCTACAGCTCAGGAGTCAAGAGAGCACTGCAAACAGTGCAAATCAGGAACAAGAACTATCTGAAGCCCAAGTACAGGAACAAAGAATAACTATAGCTCAGGAACTCAGGAAACAAGAGCACTGCATGCAGTGCTAATTCAGGTACAAGGAATAGCTATATCTCAGGAACTCCGGAAACATGGTAGCACAGCAAGCAGTGCTAATTCAGGAGGAGAGAAACTGCTGCAGTTCAGGAACAAGGAATACTACGGCTCGGGGGTCAAGGTAGCACTGCAGGCAGTGCTAATTCAGGAACACGGAAAACAGCAGTAGGTCAGGAACAAAGCATTACAAAAGCTTAGGAAACGCTGGAAACAAGAATAGAAAAGCTCAGGGATCATTGGAAACAAGGATTGGTCTGACCGGTAAACAGCTACGAAGACCAACCTTGGCCTGAAGGGAGCTGGGGCTTATAAGAGCTCACAGTAATCATATGCATCAGGTGTGAGCAGGCTAGCAGCAGCCAGCCACAGGTTAGCTGAATTCCTCCATCCATCCTTGGCCTTCAGGGGTGGAGACAAAGCAGTGAGCAGGGAATTCTGGGCAATGGAGTTTCAGGCATGAGTAGGCTGGCTTCAAGTATAAGCAGGCTGGCTTTCACGAAACCCGGCATGGATTGGGAATGGATGTCAATTCCCAATAAGTGTCGAAATGGCTGGAAGTCAGGATATGCATGCAGTGGAAGGTCTGGAAGCTTATTAGAAGACTGGAAAGTCCCACTAAGCCGCCCCCTGGTGGTGTGTATGAGAGCACAGGGAGCGAATCGTGACACACTGATTGTGCCATTTACTTTATTAGCCCTGTAAACATTTCTCAGGCCTGCCATTCCAGAGCCTGTGTGTGCAATTTTAAACTGCCATTTCGACCTGGCAAATGAAACCTTTGGCCAGACCCAAACCTTCCTTTTTAATACATATACATCACTCCTAGTGAGGGCCGTGACCAAACCCAAAGGGCAGAATTCGATGAATTTAAAAAAGCTGGACGTTTACTATTTTAGTTCTACATGTCCCGGTAGCGAGAAACTATTAAATTAAATTACAATTCTGAAAATATCAGTTTTAAAAAGTTGGCATTTTCTTGCCATAGCCATTTGGTGATGCAGCCTGTCTCTGATCACATGACTGGGTGTAGTTGGCAGGTGGGCTTTGTGTATTTCTCCTAGACAGCCACACACAATTGGAGCTTAGGTGTCTCTCAGTGGGCCATCTCTTGCAGGATGGGAGGGAGGAGCTGGGCACAGCCACACTTACACCTGAATAGGCTGTATCATCTCAATCAACCAAGGATTTATAAAGCACAGCAAATCACCAGTGAGGGCTTTAAGGCACTGGGGTTGCTAACTGCCAGGTCTTAAGTCCTTTCCAGAATTGCTGGAGTGATGAGGCAGTCCTTAGGGGCAAGGGAAGGTCATTTCAAGCTTTGGCCTCCAGGTGTGAGGAGGAGCGTCCTCTGCAGTTGCCTCAGTGGATCCGGGGTGTATCTGCAAGGAAGAGCGAGGCAGGCCTTAGGTTTCTGACCGGTTGATTGAAGTTCATGCATTTGTTGATCTATGCTGGTCCTTCTTTGTGCAGGACTTTGTATGCATGGGTCAACATCGTGTACTGGCATCTCTTCTGGATCAGGAGCCAGTGTAGCTTCTTGAGGTGGGGTGTGATGTGGGTCTGTCTGTGGAGGCCGAGGATGAGTCTTGCCACTGAGTTTTGTATTGTCTATAGTCTCTTCAGGAGGCGTGCAGTGATTCCTACATGGAGTGTGTTCCCGCACTCCAGCATACTGGTGATGAGGGTCTGCGCCACGTGACCTCGCGGAGCGTGTGAAGGGGTTGGAAGCAGGTGGATGAGACTTTGTTTACCTGTTTAATAATTGATAGCTTGCTGTCGAAAATGATGCTGAGTTTGTGGACGTGGTCGGTTGGGGCAGTGGATGGGCCTCGTTTAGCAGGCCACCATGCTTCATTCCATGGAGAGGTGTTGTTCCCAAAATGAGGACTTCCGACTTGTCTGTGTTGAGCTTGAGACAGTTGCCCTTCATCCAGTCCGGCGATATTCATTATGTATCAGTGGAAGTTAGTTCTGGTGGTGTAGGGGTCTTCTGACAGCGAGAGGATGAGCTGGGCGTTGTCTGCATAGGAGATGATGTTGAGTCCGTGCCACAGATGGTGTTGGCCCGGGGGGGGGGGGGTCATGTACATGTTGAAGAAGGTGGGGCTGAGTGTTGATCCTTGGGGGATGCCGCAGATGATTTTCTTGGGTTCTGAGGTGAATGGTGGAAGACAAATTCTCTGGGTTCTTTTAGTGAGGTAAGAGGTGATCCATTTGAGGGCATCTCCCTGGATTTTCAAAGCGGTGGAATCTGTTCATCAAGAAGTGATGAGAGGTGGTGTTGAAGTCTGATGACGAGCAGGATGAGGGTTGCTGTTTCGCTGCGGTCCAGGAACCCTCTGATGTCATTTGTGGCTGCGATCAGGGTTGTCTCAGTGATGTGATTGGCTTGGAATTCAGATTGAGGGGGCCAAGAGGTTGTTGTGTCCCAGGTGTTCGGTGAGTATCTGGTTGATTGCCTTCTCGAGCACCTTTGCTGGAAAGGCGAGCAGGGAGATGGGTCGCTAGTTCTTTGGTTCTGCTGGGTTGGTGGATAGTTTCTTCAGGGGGGGTCTCACTTCAGTATGTTTTCAGTCCTGAAGGAAGGAGGGTGAGGTGATGGAGGTGTTCAGGACTTCCTTGATCTCATTGCCAGTCGCATTGCTTCTGAAGTCGAAGTAGGGACAGGTGTCCGTGGGTGCTTCAGTGTGCACAGGGTTCATGGTGGAGATTGTGCCATGAGTTGTGAGGTTCCCAATGGGTGAGCAGGCATTTAGGGTTTCTGTTTGTGGGTGTCAGCATGCTGATGTTGGTGGTAGGGGTTGAAGTTTGAAGTTTTCATAGATGGCTGAGATCTTGTCATGGAAGAAGTCTGCCAGGGTGTCACATAGGTCTTGGGAGAGGGTCATGCAGTGTTGGAGAACTCCCTCACAATGGCAAAGAGGTCTTTGCTGTGGTTTGTGCTGGCTTCTATGTGGTTTACTAGAGTGTTCTTCTTTGTTCCTTTAAAGAGGATGTGTTACTGGTTGACTATTGAAGGTAATATGTTCTCCTGTCTCTTTGCTAGTGAACCACTTTCTTTGTAGTTGCTAGCAGTTGCATTTGGTGGATTTCAGCCTCACTGCAAGAAATCAATGCTGTAGTGGTCAGTCCAGGTGAGCTTTAAGCCGTGGTTGCTCATGCTTTCCGGGCGGTTGGTTATTTTGGTTGTGCAGTGGTCCTCGACGTGGAAGTTAAGAGCCCCTAGGAAGATGTAGTGCTCGTAGTCAATAATGATCGGGGCGATGAGCTCAGGCTTGGTGTTACAGAAGCTAGGGTGTGGTCCTAGTGGTCTTCAGGCAAGGGTGCTTCTGATGGTACATTTGTAGTCTGTGTGGAGTTGGAATTTTAGACCATGAGTCATTTGAGGAGGCTGAGCAGTGGATGCTGCCCTTATGGATGATGGCAATTCCACTGCCGCATTTGTTGGTTTGGTCCCGGTATGTTATCTTGTAACTTTCAGGATTGACGATGTCAGGCATGGAGGCCGGGTTCAGCCAGGTCTATTTGAGGAAGATAACATCAGGGGTTGGGGATGAGATCGTATCCCAGATCTTCTTGGTGTGTTGGCAGAGTGATTTGCGTTGAGTGGAATGCACTAGAGTTGTGTCATGGCAGTCTCAGACGAGTGGTAGACTCAGTCCTGTTTAGGAGGTCTCCAGCGTTGTTGGTGGTTTCGGTTTTGCAGGTGATGCTGCAGTGCTAGCTGGAGAACAGTCCTCTAGTGGTGCGTGGAGATGTGTGGTAGCAGTTGTTGTCGTCGATGTGCCCGGGATCCAGGGCTCCGAGGTCTGCGGCAGTATAGCTGTGCTTATTCCTGGCACTGGGAGCAGTCCAGGTGCTGAAGAAACAAACAGCCTTGCCTTCGGCGCCCTGGTGGTGTGTCCACTGTGTGGCCGCAATGCTGCCTCCATAATGTAGGTCCTGGGAGGAGGAAGGGGTGCTGGGAAGCAGGAGGGAAAGAGTAAGGTGGTAGGGGATAAACAGGCAGAAGCAAATTAGAGTGAGAAGGTAAGTAAAATACAAAGTTAAGCAAAGTACAACAGAGGTAGAATGTTGCAGGTAGTGGTAAATTGCTATGTCAAAAACCCAATAACACAGGTGAAGATAAAGGCGAACAAGGCAAGGAATACCACCAAGTGGTGGGTAACACGCAGCAGTGGGGGGGCTGGCTCAAGGACCCTGTCCACACACAATGGGCTACATACGCCCCTGTAGTGAGTTTGGAGCCACGGCAGGAAGAGAGGACATCTATGCACTTCAAAGGTATGTCTTTTAAGCCTCCCTCACTTCAAGTGTACCACTGGGTAAAAGAACTGGACCTCATGTACCACCACTTCAGTACACTTCTTGACCTGTGGACACCCTGCCAGAAAGGACTGCTGTGCTGCTGAAAGGACTACCACTTTGCTAGACAGCTACTCTGCTAGACTCCTGCTTTGCAGACCTGCTGCCCTCTTGCCTGGGTGAGAGAGACTGGACCTGCATCTCTTGAACTCAGAACCCAAAGTGACTCCAGGGGCTAGTTGGATGGCCTATTCATCTGTAGTTTAGGGGACATTACAGACTTCCAACAAACTTGCATCTGCACCTGGACTCTGCCCTTTGTGAATCTTTCCTTCCAAGTGGTGCCACCCCCCATCCTGGACCCTTGGAATTGAGCCTAAGGTGATTATCAGCGTAACCAACACATATCACCTACTGAGGAGCACATTCTTGAGCAAAGCCAACACATTTCCTCAGCTGAGCGGCGCATCCTCGAACAGCATCGCCGCTGCTGCTTGGATGAGATCCTGCGCAGAATGTATGCATCGCCCACGCAGTCCTCAGAACCGACTCATTGTTATGGCTCATTTCTGAACCAGGACCTCACATCTCTTGTCGAATGTAGCTCAGTGAAGACACCAGTCTCCACATTGCAGCTTCGCAGCTCATCGGAATGGACGCACTGCCACTTGTGCGCCACATTCTTGATGGCTGCACTTCGCATAGCAAGCCCTGTCTGTAATCCTCTGTCGACACAACAGGACTTTGCACCCTCACTCTGCCCTCTGCAAAGACCTACTTAGGTGCACTGAACAAGAGTGCCTTAAAACCTGGTTATGTAACATTGCGCAGCACACCAGCTTGTTCCAAAGAAGCTGTGGGGCTTGTGATGCAAGGTCCTGCATCATCGTTGAAGCTCCTATCGACAAGGGGCTTGGGATTTGATGGCCTGCATCAAGGGGACATCATGCAGCAGTTATTCTGTTGGGGTTGTGAGGGTGATATGAAGCCTTTGCACTGAGAGAATCATCACAGCAGAGGTAACATGTTAGTTCTGCTTGAGGTTGCGCCCTGCAGCAGAGGTGATGAGTAAGTTCTGCTGGATCTACAGATGGGCTGGTAGAGCACCTCCTAGCTCACTTTCAGAGGGTACTGGACTGGAGGTGGCACCATTTGGCAGGGTAGGATTCACAGTTGCAGAGTTAGGGTTTTGGTTACAAGAGACCGGCCTTTGGAGTCACTGTAGTTTTCCTGGGTACAGGTCACATGTCCAGTCCTTCTCACTCAGGCAAGATGGCAGCAGGTCAGCAGCCCTTAAGGGCAGCTGTTCAGCAAAGTGGTAGTTCTTTTTGCAGCATAGCAGACCTTCTTCCTGGCAGAGTCATCCACAGGTCAGAAGTATACTGAAGATTAGGTGACTGAGAGCCAATATTTATTCCTGGTGCCTTATTTGTAGTGGGAAAAACTTCTAGAGGATCCGTTTGTAGAGCATAGGTTTCCTGTCACCACTGCCCTGCTCAAGACTAACTGCAGGGGTATGCAATTCACTTTTCCGTGAGCAATGGATCATAAAAATTATACAAAAAGGACATCAAATGAGATGATATTTTGCAATGAATAAATTAATTGCATTCTAATGTTAAAGGTTGTCCTGCTTCATACTTGCCTTTGATAGACTATGTATATTCTGGGCCCCAGTGAAAATATATAGGACCTACTGTGTGTCTTTCTCCTAAAAAAACAAGCACAAAACTGATTGGCCTTAATAAACCAGTGTTTTCTAAAATAATTTCTAAAAGTGAAAGTTTCAACGTTGTAATTCAAAATACAACTTTACCATCAAAGAGGATTTTTCCGTACAATTCCAAGGAAACCAAACATGAACTAATCCCCAGCACCCATTTGGAAGATATTCTTATTAAATGTAATAGGATAACTACAATGTTATCCTATGGGAGAGGTAGCACTTGCAATAGTGAAAAAGAATGTAAGAGTTTTTCACTATCAAGACTTTAAAAGTCACGTGCCGCTTTTTAAATACATTGCACTCTGCCCTTTGCACTGTTTAGGGCATATCCTAGGTTTAACGTATATGTATTGAAAAAGAAGGTTTCAGTCTAAAAAAAGGTTTATTTTGCCAGGTTGAAATGGTCGTTTTAAACTGTGCACACACTCTGAAATGGCAGGCCTGTGACCTATTTAAAGGAATACTGAAGTGGGTGGCATAATCAGTGCTGCATGCCCACTAGTAGCATTTAATCTACAGGCCCTGGGAACACAAAGTACCACTTTACTAGGTACTTATAAGAAAATGAAATATGCCAATGGGGGATAGGCCAATGTTACCATGTTTTAAGGAGTGAGCACACATCTTAGTCTTAGGCCTATGGCCAACAAAAACGAGATCAGAAAAATATAGAGGAGTAAGGAAAAAAGTTTGGGGGAAGACTTAGTAAGGAAAAACGTTTGAGGGAAGACAGCCCTAAGGCTGACCGGTTTAACAAGAGATGCTCCAATGGGCACAAGATAGCCTTTTCTACACATCTGCTAATTAAACTAAGTGTTTCCAGGAAGCGTGCATTCCGGTTGCAAAACATTCATACATGCTTCTGCGACTCGCTATTAGGAAGGGACGCCCCTTCCTAATACCGACTCACAAACCCTATTTTGCAAGTTGGTAATAGGTTATCGACTCAAAAAATCGGGTTAGTATATGCCAAACAACTCTTTAGCGGTCTCAAGCGGCCCAATTCTCTGTTTGCGACCGCTAAAATGTGTCGTACATGTGACCCAAAATGTGTTCCACTTGAGAGTTAATAGGTCATGTGACTATTTAGTATAAATTTTTGTTGTTGGGCAGTTTCTTTTGTTGGGCGATTTTAACCACAGATTCGAACCTCGAAGAATAGATCCTTGGTGCAAAGATTTGCTAAGCGCCTACAATATAGAGACTGCGATGTTCCCCAGAGGAGACATTTCACCCCAAGATCTGGCTCTTGGACAATTGCTGGGTTCCATGGCTTGTTATGTGTAAATGGAGAATGGAAGCTGACCGGCCAGACGCACATTTATGATAGGTCAGCAACCTTGCCCGATAGACTACGTGTTTACACATGCTTGGAGGTTTGAACTAATTAAGCACTTTGAAGTAGTAAGAGTGGAAGGTAGTGATCATTACACTCTGATGACAAATGTATAAGTAAAGAGCATATTACAAAATTAAGTGCTGTCCAGCAGACTCTCTCATTAGTAAAATCTCCATCTGAGGACGATAACACCTGGTATGAAAACACAAGCCAATTGGTAGAATGCCTAAGGGTAAAAATAAATGTGTTAAACCCAGGGCAGCCAGTAAAAACAGACCCCAAATTAATAACAGACCATGGTTCGATGAGGAATGCCGCAAAGCAAAAGCTTGTATAAGGCAAAAGGAAAGAAGACTAAGAATAAGGTATTACGAGGAACTGTTATCTACCCTCCAGAAACTAAGGATAAATATAAAACAATTATTAGGAATAAAAATAAAAAAAATATAAAGACAGTTGCTGGGCTAGCTTGCTAGTGGAAATTGTAGCCAAAACTGTGAAAGGTTTCTGGAAGTTGGTACAAGAAAGATCTGGTAAAGTATTAGGGTCTCTGCAATGTTCGGTCCCCGAAGATAAATGGGTAAATTATCTGGGGGAAATTTATGGGAAATGGCCATTGTTAGATAAAGCAAGACTAATAGCATGGCCAGAAGTGAGGGAAGAGATACAGGAATACTTTAACGCCAGCCACATTAGGAAAATGATAACTAGTCTGAACTTAACCCGTGCAGCTGGCTCAGATAATATGCCAGCAGTAACTATAAGTGGTCAGAGTTCTTTGCGAATATGTTCCAGGGGATTCTTAATACAGGGATTGTGCCAATTAATCAGGAAGGAACTATCACAAGGCTAATCCATAAAAAAGGCGATGTAAATGCCCCAAAAAATTTGATTAATAAACCTTCTAGACATAGGTGAAAAAGCTCTTGCCAATGTAATCTTGGGATTACTCAAGGACTGGGTGGAAGAAAATCGGATTGTGCCCCCAGAATAGGGAGGGTTTAAAACGGGACACTCAGCGGTAGACCACTGCTTTGCTCTCTGGTCCATTGTGCAGAAGGCAATCGAGAAGAGGGGAAATCTGTTTTGCTGCTTAATGAACTTCCATGCAGCATTTGATTTAATGGACAGGGATCAGCTGTGGGAGACCTTGATAGGGTATAACATCCCAGGGGACATATTGGGCCTGATTCAAGTACTGCATACTGAAAATTGGGCCCAGATAATCCTAGATGTAGAGGGGAGTTTATCCTGAAAAATCCAAATTGTTAATCGGCTCAGGCAGGGGTGCATACTGGCCCCCCTTCTTTTTTCCCTGATTATTGCTGACTTGCCCCAAACACTTGGTAATGTAGGAGGAGCAAGTCCAAAGTGAGACGGGAAACATATTTCATGTTTACTTTATGCTGATGACCTGGTAATTATGGACCAGACGGAGATTGGCTTACAAAGAAAATTAAACAAGTTTAATGAATACTGCCATGTCAAAAAACTTGTCGTTAACATGGATAAGACAAAGATCTTATGCTTTGGTAAAAGAAAAACAGGGTTCTCTTGGTTTCTGGATACAGAGAAGTTGGAAAAGGTAATAGAATACAGATACCTGGGGATGTGGTTCGAGAGAAGCCTGCAATGGAATACCTTCTTGACGCACTAAAACCGAGGGCATCGGCTTCAGTGAAGGGATTAAAAAGATTTAATAGTATGTGTTGCGAAATGTCCGATAGACTGGTCCTAAATGCATACTCAGCAAAGGTACCACCCCAATTTTTGTATGGCGCAGAGGTACTCTATTTGAGTGGCAAAAATGGGTGGGACGTGGAGGAGGGAAACACTATGAAAAATCTTTTCTCCTTGCCTAAATCGCTAATGGTACAGGCAGTGAGGTTAGAATTGGGAATCACCTCATGAGGTATAACAACTTGCATGGCTCTATTACATTTCTGCCCGCACTTGGGATCGGGAGAAGATCAAAAATCTCAAAATGGTGCAGAAACGAGATTGTAAACAGTGAGCTAACGTGGGCAAAAGAGATCAGAGCTGATGTTAATACAGTGTGTTGTATGACAAAGCTTACGCTGTGCCCCCAGTCCCTCCAATTTAAGATCGATAAGAGGGAACTTAGAATCCTGGGAAAAGAAATCTCTCGACTACAGGACCAAGATTACCTCATGAGGAAAAGCTCAGTTCTCCATATGGCCTTATCGTGGCAAAATGAACTACACTTTCCTTATATTGACAGGCTACCCAGCTGCCCGATAAGGTGACAAGTGTTAAGGTTAAGAATTGGGGTAAATCCATTCTATGCAAATAAAGGAGTAAAAAGATCTATGATAAACAGTAAGGGAAAATGCACCTGCACTTTAGGAACAACATGTGATATCATACATATATTACTGGATTGTCAGAAGGTTTTAGAAATCCGAAGAGAGTTTTTGTGTCTGATTTTTTTAAAATATGATATTAAAAATAGGTCCAAGCACTAAACCTTTTAATGGAAATGATATATTTAGACATTGCTTGTGCCATGGGAAAATATATTTAAAAAGTTAGAGTTCCTTAAATGTAATGAGTCGTGAGCAGTCTATTTTTATAAGCTTCCGTGGCGAATGAGCCAGAAAAGAGCAAAAGTAATGTGGAGGAGAATATGTGATTTTTTTTTTGTTTTTGTTTTTTAGTTTAAGAATGAATTGTGATTTTTAGAAGTTTTAAAAATAATTGTAACATATTTAGAGGACTATTGGCCAAAATAATTTACTTTGAATATAGAGATATTGCCTTCTGCATAGTTTAAAAATCGATTGTGCAGTTATTGAACCTAATGGACTGTATTAGTGATAGTGTGGACTACCGGGTAGGATGTTATTGTACTGTTTTTATCTATGTATTTTTAACAAATGGTATGTTGTCTATTTTGTATACGTTCATGGTTGTAAAAGACTGAATAAAGTTTCTATTGAACTGAACTGACTATTTAGGCAAGCCAGGAGAGGTATCACATGATCTTGACAAAGCCCAAGAATGTGATGAAAACGTTGGTAATGTGGGCTTGCCTCTGCGATTCTCACTTTATCCCTGCACTTTTAGCACACCGTGCACTTTTAGCATTCTTTGCGCTTTGATAAAAAGAATAAAAGTAGTTTGGTACCTGCAACACCTGTGCACATTGGTGTTATTGGGACTGTAAGGATTACAAAATAATTCTCTGCATTTTATTTGTCATTGTTGTTAATTACTTGTCATACCATATGGAGGCACCATGCACTGTGGCATACTGGGCTCTTTTGAAACCCACTATGCTTCTCAATCTTTTTTAAATATCCTAAATGCAATGTCTCCATTTTAAAATGTACTGTGTGTCATTGACAGCCATGTGCTTTACACCTTGTATTTTGCATCTTGTTAATCTGGTCACTATGGCAAGTACTTGGTGTGCTGCATATTTAGATTAAACCCATCATCATTCTTTACTTTGCCAGCCCAGTTGGGGCCCAGCCATATACAAAACAGTCTTGACCCTGTTCCTCATGGGAACAGTCAAGCCCGAACTGTCAAGCCAGGTCTTCCCTAGACTGGAAACAGGCATCCTGTGACCAGTTTCGGGGTAACTCCCCTCATCAGCCAGGCTGGCTTAAATCCAGTGGCAAAGTGAGCAAGGGAGCCACGCCTAGGCATACCCGTCCAACTTAGGGCAAACATACCATACACAAGGAGATAATGGGCGGAGCACTGGCAGTTTTCAGACACTCACCCCCCAGTCATAGATCTGTGTTGAATCCAACATCGTTCTTTAGCTCACTTTGCCACCCCAGTTCAGACCCAGCCATATGCAAATCAGTCTTGATCCTTTTCCTCTAACTGAATCATGTGCATGGCTCTCAGCTGGAGTGAAGGTATCTCCAATATTGAATTGCCTGTCCATATCGAACTTATTATTTAAAAGTATTGGAACTAGTAATGATTAATTTAGGGCAACAGTGAGAAACATAGGGCAGATTTATGAAGGACTTGCGCCGCCGGTGCGTCACTTTTTTCCATGTTAAAAATGGCGCACCGGCGGCGCAAGGCCTTCATAAATCTGCCCCATATTTTTTAAAACGAAAATGATGATAAAGAGTTGGCAAAGTGATAATTATAAAAAACAATGATGACAGAGTGCACACCTTCTTTCCATGTTTCAAAAGCGTTCGTGATTAATGAAGTTTCGCGTGCTGGCCCGGAATCGTGGACAGTCCACGATTCCGGGCCAGCACGCGAAACTTCCTTAATCACGAACGCTTTTGAAACATGGAAAGAAGGTGTGCACTCTGTCATCATTGTTTTTTGTGATCAAAAGTTATTCTGTCCACACGACGAGTAGCACCCATGGAATAAGGAATACAAACTAACCAAAGGATTTTGTCACTTGCGGGACTACTTTTATAGCCTCCATCGAAGGATTAACATGGACTACTTTTTTAGAACAGACAGCGAATTAACATCAGTCGGATTTATGGTTATATTGGAATGATGTGATGTTTTATCTTTGTACTAATAATACAACACAGTCAGTTACAATTTGATGCTTGGTGTGATGGATGTTAACAAAGATATTTATGGGTGGGCGGTGAATTCTATAGTTAAATATCCAGGATAAGGGTTTTCAACACAGGGTTTTTTATATATATATTTTTCAATAAAGGGAAATGAAGGGCATGACATGAGATTTTTTGGGGTGGACACGGTCAGCACCAGTATTTTTACAATACCATTAGTGCATTGTGGGCTTTGTATTTTGATCACCGAAGGGGTGGGATCTGATAAAAACAGGAGGAGTTGAGAATACAACACAGGTGTTTATAGTTGAAGGAGGGGGCTAAACACTCAGTACGTGGTTGGAAATGTGACGAGGCAGTCATCGAAACACTCGAGGTATGGGTTTGTGTAACTTATTTTGCAATGAGGGATCTGAGGGATAGATAAGGCAGCTTTCACACTGTTCGAGGGGATTATTTTGAAGGTATTTTGGGGATTACTGGACAATAAGCACGAAAGGAAATAAGGGGAATTTAACTAATGTAATCAATTATTAGGAATTCTGCGGGCAAAACATCGATCACTGGGTGAACTTTAGTCTCAAGCACACTGTTGACATGGTATGCATAGGTCGTTAAATATGATGAACACGAACTATTTCAAGATGTAACCTAATAATTGTGTTTTAAATTTGTGGTTTAACCCCTGACCAAGTGCCATGAGAGGCACGAAATGCATTGGGTGATGAAAATGATTTAATTCAAGGAGCATCTATGTAGCATTCCATGCTATAGAACAAGGCTCGCAAAAGCATGTCTAAAGCATTAAGGATTTTATGTGAACATAGTGTGTCCTACATGTGACTGAATAAACCACGATTAACGTTATACATGGAAAGATGAAATGGAAATAAACAACATTGATAAACTGGATTAACTTCTGGCATCTTTGTAATGCATTTAACGCTGTGCGTCCGGAGTGGGGTGCCAACCCGCCCCCACTTGCTCCAGTGAAAGTGATAATTATACCACAAATAAAGCTAACTTCAAATCAAGAATGTCATGAATGAGACCGTGTACTGTACCTACTGGTCAGGATTGCACTGACATGCACCAGACCAGAATACAGTGGCACCACATACCAACAACAAGTCAGAGGTTTAGTGATATCACTTCCTATGATGTGATTGGGTCAGCAGTCCTATGATGCCATTTTCTAAAATGTCATCAAAAGGACAAAGCGAATGCGATGTCACTTCTGCAACCCCTGGCATTTTGATTAAGTTGATGTCCATACCGGGTCATCTTAACAAATTTGGGTGCCCTGGGACCCGACCAACGTATTTTGGAGGTCCCTGTAGGCTGTACGGAACAGCTTTGATTTTATGATCCAGTTTCAGCTCATTCATGCCCCCTTAGGCCAGGTGCACAGGCACAATCGTCCACATTCTAAATGGGCTTACATCTAATATTCAGCGATAGTGACTTTTTTAATTATATCGTAACGCAGTAGCAGCTCACACATAACTGCAAATAATCTCTGTGAAACCCTCCAATTTCTCATATGTGTGATCCTGTTTTGAACTAAAAAACTTTTTATGGATATGTATGAAACAAACATTTCTCTGAACATGTCTGAAATAGACCCTCACAGATCACCCACATAAAAATATCTCAAGGAAATCGGTAGTTTAAGAATTGTTCAGGGACAAACGGGCTAGACCATCTGCAGAACAGAGCTGGCTCTATCAGGGCCCCCCTTAAAGGCTGGGGCCTTGGGCCAGAGCCCGCTTTTCCCATGCCTTAAAACGTCTCTTTGTCCATGGTTCACAGTCGTACAATTCTGCTGCATCCAGTGTGGAGTATCTCACTGCCTGCGAGCACTGATGAACTGGACACATGTATCCCAGAATTGTAACCGTTTAAACAAACACCATTCGATCATATTTCAAAATTTGGGCATAAAAAAAAACACAACAACAACAAAGAGGTGCAGGGGCACCTCCACTGGCTAACGAGTGGACACAGAGCAGGATTACAAACAGACATTCCAACCCTTTTCACTGAAAACTCCCCAAAGGAGTGTTCTAGACTCTCAAGAAAAGATATTCAAAAACGAACATGTTAAAGAAGAGGTATGAAAAAAAATTGATAGTTCTCTTGAATGGCCGCAAGGAGGAAAACCATTCCATCAAACTAACAAATGTTAAGAAATCTCAAGAAAAATAAGCAATCCCCAAAAAAATTGCCACCTCCTATTTAGGACTACTATAAACAAAAGGAGATATCGGAGGCTAAATTTCGGGATATTTAACGGTGGCACAGACAAACAAATGGATTCCGTAAGAGGCTTGAAATAAAGTATGCACGTGCCAACAAAGTGGTAAAATTAACTCTTAACTAGCCATGACACTAATCAGACATTTCGCCACTAAAGTTTATAAAGATGTGTCAATTCAAAAGGCAAAGAGGACGGTAAAAACAAAATGTAACATTAGCCAGACAGATAACCAAGTGAAATAAAAAGGAGGGTAGTTGATATCAGCCACATTTTTCATATCTTTGTGAGCCTCCCACAAATCACCCCTATTCTAGTATAGATTTCGAATAATTGGTGAACAAACATAAGCAGCCCTCCACACCACCGGACCTGCACACCTTAACCACTGCCTCTCCTTCTACTCTCCTACCGTGCATCTCCGCCCCTCCCAACTGGCCCTGGCCACCACCCCACAGATCAGCAGGACCACGGCTGGAGGAAGATCCTTCTCCTACACTCTCTGCGAAGACCTGTAACTCCCTGCTCCTGAACCTCAGGCAATCACCATTGCTGCCGCAATTCAGTAAGGACCTCAAGGTCTGTCTCTTCAACTGAACTGCAGACCCTCCCACCCCACTTAGCGCCTTGAGACTCTCACCGGTGAGTAGTCACGCTTTATAAGATTACTGATCTGTAAATTAATTGACTATGCTTTCTAAGGGTAATATGTCTTGCAAAACTTTTGTAGAAATACTTTGCAAATGTAAAGCAAAAATAGCAGTGTGAAAAATAGACCAAATATGCTTTGAACTGATATTTGAAGTGCATCTGGAAAACAAGCTTTTAATACCCTTCTCAGTCAGAAATAGAATCAAAGAAAGAAACCAGAAGTTGTGATTGTTAAGACTGGTACTTGCAACAAAACTTCCCCAACTGCTCCTTCGAAATTCGGTCTCAGCAATAGCTTTGCCACAGAAACTATACGGCTTTAACAAACACAGGGTCTGTAACAAAAGCCTTCTTCATCAGTTTTCTCACACTAGTTTCTGAATATTCTCTTTCTGTTTTCAATAACATTAAAAAGCGTAAGTCCTTCATTTGATATATTGTATGTAATGCTTCATCTGGAAACAACCAATAAAAACTTGTTTGAAATAAAAAGCGTAAAGCAAAAACATTAACCCTTTCGGTGCGTCGGACAGCGCCCGTTATTTCACCCCCACCGAGGCGGAATTTGCACAGTGATCATCGGGTTAAGGGGATAATTCTGGGTTTGACAGTTGGAGTCCGTCTGCAAGAAATTGGTAGATGTTATGTCGGCCAAGATAACTGTCCTCGGTCTAATTCAGAGGTGGGCGAACTGTCTTGTTTCAGAACCTTTAGCTAGGACCACTGGAAATATGTGATTCACATATATTATAGGTCAGAGACATTTTAAGTCCTGGTCAAAGTGGGTGCCGCACTGGGCCCCAGCCTTTAGGGGGCCACTTTGGTAGATCTGGCTCTGTTCTACACATTGTCCTGTCCTGATGACCTTGAATGATCCTTAAACATAGATTGTTTAAAAAAAACACTTTATTTTAGCTTTTTTTTATAGGGGTGATGTGTGGGAGTCCTTTACACACATTGTGCAGAGAAATGTCGTTTTTGTTTTTCAACACCATGCAACAGCCATAAAAAAGTTCCCTGTAGATTGTCACAGGACCTCCGATATGAGAAATGGAAGTGGATCACAGAGATTATTTGTATTATTATTAGTGAGCTGCTGTTATATTAGAATATTAAAAACACACATCACTATTTGTGAATATTAGATGTAAAGGTATTTAAAATTTGGAAGGGTGTGCCTCAAAAAGTCACAAGTTCAGGCCGACTGTGATGGAGCATGGGCTAACTACAAGGACCCAGTTAGGCCAGCTGAACAGAGTGCCTTACATTCCTGGTTACGGAGCGTTGCATAGATCCTGATTGAAGATGCGCTGAGCAGTTGAATTGATGCGTGAGTTCTGAGATGCGGTAAAGGCTGCAGTGCGAGGTCTGTTGCGTCATCATCGGGGATCACCCCGACGGGGCTTGCGATGCGAAGTACGGCGTCGAGGATACAGCAAGCAGCTGGTGTTGCGTCTGTCTGAGAAGGTAAAAAGGCTGCAATGCAAAGTCTGTTGTCCTCATCGTCGAGTCTGCTGGCAGTGAGAGATGCTAGGACCTGGGCTGTGGGAGCACCGAGCTGTTTGAGAGATGTGTTGTTTCTGAGAACTGTGGGGGTTACAAAGGTCTTTGCGACTGGCCTAGTCCACGTAGTAGCAGTAATCTGTCGGTTCTATTTGGGGATGCCCTGATCAGCCGGGGAGTTGCATTGGATTGACAAGCACCTTAGGCCCACTTCCAGGAGTCCAGTACTGGAGTGTCACCACTTGGCAGGGTAGACTTAAGAAGGCAGAGTCCAGGTGCAACCTTGGTGGAAGTCTGTTATGTACCCTGAGGATACAGATCAGGAGGCCAGCCAACTAGCTCTTGGAGTAACTCTGGGTTCGAGAGATGCAGGTCCAGTTCTTCTCATTTAGGCAAGACAACAGCAAACCAGAAGGTCAGCACAGCAAAGCAGTTCTTGTTCCTGGCAGAGTATCCACAGGTCCAGAAGTGTACTGACGTGGTGGTGCCTGAGGTCCTTCTTTTCTACACAGTTGCCACTTTAAAGTGGGGAACAGCTTTCAGAGGCTTGCCTTTGAAGTGCACATATGCCCTGCCCTCCCTGGCACTAGGCTGACTACAGGGTGTATGCTGCACTTTGTGTGGAGACAGGATACATCCTATTCAGGTGTAAGTGAGGCTGGGCACAGGTCCTCCCTCCCATCCTGCCAGTGAGAGCCCATTTAGTCACAACTAAGCTCCCAATGTGTGTGGCTGTCTAGGAGGAAGACAGAATGCCCAGCTGCAACTATGTGACCATGTGACGGAGACAGGCTTCAGGCACCAAAACGCATCTGATGAGAAAACGATACCAAGACGTTTCCGGTTTTTAATGAAAAGTTATGGGGGATTGAGACTGAGATAGGTTCTGGCTTCAAATCCCAACAACCGACTCCTGACAATAGACTCAGAATTTAAGGGAGTAAAGTTAAACTCCTGTGAATCCAAGAGGATGTCGTTTGAATATTGTGGACAGTCTTTTAAGAATTACGTGAGATTAAAGACTGCTATATACGCTATTTTAAGGAGAAATAAATGTTCTTGTCCTGAAGAAGGTGGTCCTATTGAGAATGTGCCACTGAAACACGTTGATGCCCAGCTTTTTGTTAAATTTGGATCATTCAGCAGTCAACTAGAGACAGGGAATTAAGACCCATGCCTTTTGCTGTCTATAGTGGATCCAAATTGATGCCAATATGACAAAGTAGACTGTCTGCGTCTATTCTCCTTTTTCAGATATTGTGCCTATTAATAATTGTGTTCAGGATTTATGTGATTTTTAAACTGTTTTTATTAATTGTCATGGTGTAAACCGAATATGTGGACAGTTTTTTTTAATGATTACAATATATATTTTTGATATAATTTGTTATATAAGTGCTTTGATACATTCTGAGTGGATTGTTAAGTAGTGTCTTTTGGTGGATGTGAGTGTGGTTATATTTGAGACATGATTGATTTTATGTAGATCTTGACCAAAGGGAATCCTTTCTTTTAACTTTAAGGCAAGAAAATTCCAACTTTCTAAAAGTGGCATTTTCAAAATTGTAATTTAAAATCCAACTTCATCATAAATTCGGATTTTAAATTAGGATTCCAGAGACACCATCTCTTGCCATTGGGAAATTACACTTATGAAATGTAATAAAACTCCAATATTATCCTATGGGACAGATAGGCCTTGCAATAGTGAAAAAGGAATTTTAGTTTTTTAATATAAAGACATGCAAAACTTAAAGGTACATGTCCAGCTTCTAAAATACATTGTAGTTCCGTAGTTTGAGGGTCCGTGGTTCAGTGGTCTGAACCCATTCAATAAAGGTCGTCGGAAATAGACGATTTTGGTGTCAGCAGACCGCAAACCACGAGTGCGGTATGTACAAGTGTTTTTTGAATTAATCGATCAATGAGAACACTACGTATTCAGGGATTTTGTTTGAACCTTCAGGTTCCATTTTGTGTACGGCAGCAATTTTGTGTGGTTGCCCTCACATAGGCCGATGACTGCGGCCGAACGAGTCTTTGGGACACGTACACCTTAGCTGACTTCTGAGTGACCTGGCCGAACTGACTCCTTCGCCCGAGGCTGACCCCGTTGAGCCAGTTCCTTGCTAAGCAGCTGGTCAGATAAAGATCAAAGAGCAGGACATGCCGAAGTTTATAGTACACTGCACCCACCTTTCTATCTTGCTACCAATCTGTTTCTGCTCCTTCCTTTACGACATAATCACTGATTTGGGTTGAGGGTTTTATGATGGGTTTGTCCGGCCTGACTGAACAGGATAATGGAATGTGCTTGGTCATTTCTGGTGGGCTGGACAACGGAAAGTGGGATTGTCGTCATGCGCTACTTTTGAAATGTCATGTTCCTATTGGTCAGTTTGTATAGAATCAATGTTAGTCTGGAATGTTGCCTGAGGCTTGATTTTTGGCATAAAAGACCATGCTCCGCTCATTGAATTTGTGCAGTCTCTAGCGAACCACCCGTGTTGTGCTTCATAGACCTCTGTTCCTGGTTGCAGCCAATAAACTTTGGTCTTTGACGTCATCGAGAAGTGTCCTGTGTCACTGTTTGCCAAGGCAGGGGAACTCGAAGGCATCAGGCGTTTTCCCTGACGCCGCTGGGCTCTAAAACCCGGTCCTTCAGCTGGCGCCCAACGTGGGGCGACTTCAGCGGTACCGGTCCAAGCCTGAAGATCGTGGAGAGCTTCGTGGGAAAATTCTGGAGGAAGGCCAACCCCTTCATCGACCCCTGTATGTCGTCGTGGTCCGAAAGTCTTTGCTGCGAGGTTCCCCGCTTTCCGACGGCTACGAAGGACTGCTGCCCTGACTGTCGCCCTGTCTTGGAGCGTTAGACGTTTGTAGAGCGAGACGATAGACGGGTCTTCTGGTGACGCCATCGACATTTCAGTTAAGTATGAGTGGAGCGTCTCCTAGTCCTTAGTTTGTTTTGGTATCCCTTTAGTGGATCGCTTTGATTTGGTACCTGCAGGCCCCAAAGCCAAGGGACTCGTGTATTCGCGAGACTATCGTTTTAAGATTTCCCTTGTAGTTTGAAGCTAGACTAGTGAGCAAGATGCCTGGTCTTAGCAGACTTGGAAAGTTATTTAGTTGTGGTTGTTCTAAGGATTCCCGGTTAGAGGATTCGTGTCCGGTTCCTCCAATTGGAACTCCTACATATGAATTATACGTGAAGCATGGTGTGGGCCCTATTAGTTATAATGAGATCTGGGTGAAGTATACGAGGAAAGACGGTGTCCTACAGTGGCCCCGTTATGGTAGTTTTGAAACTGAGATTATAGATATTGTCGAAGTGAAACTGTTCAAGAAGAAAGCCCGTCCGGCAATGTTTGACTCTTTCCGCATATGGCGTAAAGAAGCCAAACAGAAAGAAATTAAATTAGCAAAGAAGAATAAACGAGAACGAGGTATGTCAATGGTGCAAGCTGCTATTGCTTATAGGGATAATGAGGAAGAGCAAGAGAGCAAACAGATGCTTAGAGTGAAGAAGTTAGCGGTAGATAGATGCTATCCAGTTTTGCCGCCTAAAGAACAGGAAGAAAAGAAAGATCTTGCGACATTAAAGGATCTTTCGCATCTATTGAGTTCGCCACCCCCTTATGCACAAAGTACTACGGCACCACCGCCACCAGTTGTGGCTGTGCAACCTCCGGTTGTTTTGCCACCTGTAATTCCTCCATAGCCAGCTCCTTTTCCGTTGGCAACTGTTCCTTTGGCGCAGCCTCCTCAGGGGCCACCAACTTTGCTTCCTTCTTTGTCTGCTACTCCTACGCCTACCTATAATACTCCGTCTAATCCGACTTTGGATTCTTCCACTATTCTTCCATCTTCTCTTATTCTTCCATCTTCTCCTTCTACTAGACAGAGAATGGCTGCTGCTTTTTCTGGTTTCCTTTCTCCTTTGTTGGGCCAATTGGGTATGTCCCCTGTTAATGAGCGTAGACAATCACGTAGTCAATTGCCTGACACAGATGAACGTACAGTTTTGGATCACATGGCGCTTAGATGGGTTACGTATACCTCCCAGTATGATCTTGAGGTTATTATGGATGTCTTCCGTCAATGGAAAGCACCAAATTAACGGTACGTCTTTGAAATGATGTGTGTGTTCCTCCATGAACAATGGGTTGACGAAGTAGGTCAAGCTCCTACTGAGTTGTACCGTATACGTTCCGAGTTTGCGAAAGGGACCATTGTGAGTCTCCTCGACATTGAGAGAGCAGTTGCGACATTGTTGTCCTTCCGTAATGCCACTCCTCCCGAGCGATTGTTTGAGCCTGATTCGTCAGTTAGGAGAGCAGCTCGTCAATATCCGATGCGCGAGGTTCCTCCAGTTTGGAAACCTCCTGATGCATCTGCTAATCCACCTGTTGTTGGTCACTTCCAGCGAGTATGGATACATGTTCCTTGGAAGCGTGTTGAAGTTTTGGCAATTAAGCAGTCTTTACCTGATCCGCGCAGAAATCCGGCGGGATATTATAAGGAGCTCACTCAAACTGTGGGTTCGTGCATCATGAATTTAGCGGACATAGACATGTTGTTTGGTAATGTCGTCCCACTGTAGTTCTGTGAGTTTTTGGGTCTGGTTCGGTGGTTCCGAACCCGTTCAATAAAGGTCGTCGGAAATAGACGATTTTGGAGTCAGCAGACCGCAAATGACGAGTGTAGTGTGTCTGAGAGTTTTCGCATGAATCGATCTATGAGAACACTACGTATTTGGGGATTTCGTTCGAACCTTCGGGTTCCATTTTGTGTACGGCAGCCATTTTGAGTGGTTGCCCTCACATAGGCCCTTGACTGCGGCCGAACGAGTCCTTGAGACACATATGCCTTAGCTGACTTCTGAACGACCTGGCCGAACTGACTCCTTGCCCGTGGCTGAGCTCGCTAAGCCAGTTCCTTGTTAAGCAGCTGGTCAGATAAAGATCAAAGAGTAGGACGTGCCCGAGTTTTATGGTACACTTCTCCCACCTTTCTATCTCACTTCCAATCTGTTTCTGCCTTTCCTTTACGACATAATCACTGATTTGGGTTGAGGGTTTTATAATGGGTTTGTCCGGCCTGATCCGACAAGAAATCTGGAATGTGCTTGGTAATTTCTGGTGGGCTGGACAACGGAAAGTGGGATTGTCGTCATACGCTACTTTTAAAATGTCATGTTTCTATTGGTCGATTTGTATGAACTCAATGCTATTTTTGAATGTTGCCTGAGGCTTGATTTTTGGCATAAAAGACCATGCTCCGCTCATTGAATTTGTGCAGTTTCTAGCGAACCACCCGTGAGTGCTTCGTAGATCTCTGTTCCTGGTTGCAGCCAATAAACTTTGGTCTTTGACGTCATCAAAAAGTATCCCGCGTCTCTATTTGCCAAGACAGGGGAACTCGAAGGCATCAGGTGTTCTCCCTGACGCCGCTGGGTTCTAAAACCCGGTCCTTCAGTTGGCGCCTAACGTGGGGCGACTTCAGCGGTACCGGTCCAAGCCCGAAGATCGTGAGGAGCTTCGTGTGAAAATTCTGGAGGAAGGCCTACCACTTCATTGACCCCTGTATGTCGGCGTGGTCCGAAAGTCTTTGCTGCGAGGTTTCCCGCTTTCTGACGGCTACGAAGGACTGCTGCCCTGACTGTCGCCCTGTCTTGGAGCCTTAGACGTTTGTAGAGCAAGACGATTGACGGGTCTTCTGGTGACGCCATCGACATTTCAGTTAAATATGAGTGGAGCGTCTCCGAGTCCTTAGTTTGTTTTTGGTATCCCTTTAGTGGATCGCTTTGATTTGGTACCTGCAGGCCCCAAAGCCAAGGGATTCGTGTATTCGCGAGACTATCGTTTTGAGATTTCCCTTGTTGTTTGAAGCTAGACTAGTGTGCAAGATGCCTGGTCTTAGCAGACTTGGAAAGATATTTGGTTGTGGTTGTTCTAAGGATTCCCGGTTAAAGGATTTGTGTCTGGTTCCTCCAATTGGAACTCCTACATATGAATTATACGTGAAGCAAGGTGTAGGTCCTATTAGTTATAATGAGATCTGGGTAAAGTATACGAGGAAAGACGGTGTCCTACAGTGGCCCCGTTACGGTAGTTTTGAAAGTGAGAGTTTAGATAATCTCGAAGCGAAGCTGTTCAAGAAGAAAGCCCGGCCGGCAATGTTTGACTCTTTCCGCATATGGCGCAAAGAAGCCAAACAGAAAGAAATTAAATTAGCGAAGAAGAATAAACGAGAACGAGGTATGTCAATGGTACAAGCTGCTGTTGCATTTAGGGATAATGAGGAAGAGCGAGAGAGCAAACATATGCTTAGAGCGAAGAAGTTTGCGGTAGATAGATGCTACCCAGTTTTGCCGCCTAAAGAGCAGGAAGAAAAGAAAGATCTTGCGAAAGATCCTTTGATGTCGCATCTATTGAGTTTGCCACCCCCTTATGCACAGAGTGCTACGGCACCACCGCCACCAGTTATGGCTGTGCAACATCCGATTGTTGTGCCGCCCGTAATTCCTCCACAGCCAGCTCCTCTTCCGTTGGCTACTGTTCCTTTGGCGCAGCCTCCTCAGGGGCCACCAACTTTGCCTCCCCCTTTGTCTGCTACTCCTACGCCTGTTTCTAATACTCCTTCTGCTCCGACTCTGGATTCTTCTACTGTTGTTCCGTCTTCCCTTATTCTTCCATCTTCTCCTTCTACTAGACAGCGAATGACTGCTGCTTTTTCTGGTTTCTTTTCTCCTTTGTTGGGACAATTGGTATGTTTCCAGTGCATGAGGATAGACAATTGCGTAGTCAATTGCCTGACACAGATGAGCGTATAGTTTTGGATCATATGGCACGTAGATGGGTTACGTACACTTCCCAGTATGATCTTGAGGGTATTATGGATGTTTTCAGGCAATGGAAAGCACCAAAGCAAAGGTACGCTTTTGAAATGATGTGTGTGTTCCTCCATGAACAATGGATTGACAAAGTGGGTAAAGCTCCTGAAGAATTATATTGAGTGCGTTTCGAGTTTGCGAAAGGGACGATTGTGAGTCTTCTTGACATTGAGAGAGCAATTGCGACGTTGTTGTCGTTTCGTAATAATGCTCCTTGCGGTTGTTTGAGTCTGATTCGTCAGTTAGGAGAAAAGCGCGTCAGTATCCGGTGCGTGAGGTTCCTCCAGTTTGGAGACCTGCTGATGCAAATGCTGTTCCACCTGTTGATGCGCATTTTCAGCGAGTATGGGTACATGTTCCTTGGAAACGTGCTGAAGTCCTAGCACTCAAGCAGACTTTACCTGATCCGCGCAAAAATCCGGCGGGATATTATAAAGAGCTCACTCTATCTGGAATGTGATTCGACATACGGATCATGATCAAGAATTGGGTGATACCTGGGTTAATATTGTTGCTGCAAATGATAGACAAGTTGGAGGTGCTAAGCCTGAAGATGTGGTTGCTGAACTTCCTGGTAGAATAATTACTTTTATGAAGACTTTGATGCCCGAAGTGCGTGTTAACTGGGACAAGTTGTCTGCATGTAAGCAGAAGAAAGACGAGACTGTGTCTGATTTCTTTACGCGGTTTGAAGAGACTTTTGTAGATCATAGTGGTCAGGATATGGCTACGAGGGTGACCAGAGATTGTTCGTTGACAAGTTTGTACATAATTTGCTTCCTGAGTTGTGCACTAAGTTGAAGGATTCCGAGAGTGCTTGGGCTGTTTCCACGTCAGCACAGATCTTAGCTACGGCCCAGTACTATGAAAATAGGCGCAATGATGAGTTAGAGAAAGCGGATAAGAAGACTAAGGAATTGAAGACTAGAGTTCTTCTACAACAAGCTTATCCACTCCGTACTAATAATCAGCGCGATTATCAGCAACCTCAGCAATATTCGAGAAACTCGCAAAGGAACAAGTCTTCTCAACAGCGTTTCCCGTATGGGCCTAATCAGTGTGCGTATTGCAAAGAAGAGGGTCACTTCAAGAATAGTTGTCTGGTTTTGTTACAGCGCACGAATGGTGCTTCTGGTATGAGAGGTAGAGGTGCTCAACAGGCGCCTAGAGGTAGAGATCGAGGACAAAACGGACGTTCTTTGCCTCCACAGAATTCGATGAATAGTTTTGATCAACAGCAAGATTTGTCTGGTAGGACAGCACAGTACTATATGGATGATTACTATGTTGAAGGTGAGGAAGTGGATGGTAATGATTGTTAGGACAGCCATGGACAAAGAGAGGGAGTTGTTTCAGTTCCAGTAGATCAGAGTGGACCTTATGTTGAAGTGATTGCATCAGGTGTGTCAGAGCCTTTTCTGCTAGATACTGGTGCTACGAAGAGTTCTATTATGCGCTCTAAACTCTTTGGCGCACCTTTGTCTGGCTTTGAGAATGTTTCTGTAGGTTGTTCTGGCGCCCCGGTTACGAATCCGATTTCTGTTCCATTGTCTCTTTCTGTTGGACCTCGTAAGTTTGAAGCACCCCTTCTTTTGACTACAGGTTGTAATGAGAATTTGTTGGGATTGGATTTATTGAAGAGATTGTATGCAACGTTGTATTGTTCTCCGTCAGGAGTACATCTTGCCTTGGGTGAGAGAGTGATCTCTCCGATGTACATGTCGAAAGACAGACTTCCACCTGAATTGTCTTCTTTACCTGATTCATTATGGGCTACTGGTCCGAATGATGTAGGTCTTTTGGAGATTCCCCCATATGTTGTGACACTGAAGGCGAATGCTAAGTTACCACGCATTCCACAGTACCATATCTCGAGTGATGGTGAGCGTGCACTTTTAGCGATTATTTATGATCTGATCGAAAAGGGTGTAATTGAGGAAACGAGAGGTAATGTGTGCAATAGTCCCGTTCTGCCTGTTCTGAAGAGAACCGATTCTACACAGCCTCCTGTATATAGGTTTGTGATCGATCTTCGCGAAGTGAACAAGATTGTTGTTCCACAGTTTCCTGTTGTGCCTGATATTACAGCTTTGTTGACTTTGATTCCGGCTACTGCTACATGGTTTTCGGTGATCGACTTGAAGAATGCTTTCTTCAGCATCCCGATTGCTATGGAAAGTAGAGATATCTTTGGATTTTCTTTAGGAGGACGAAGTTTCCGCTTTAAGCGCGCTCCTCAAGGCTATTGCGAGAGTCCATCGATCTATAGTCAAGCTTTGAAGACGCAACTTGATCTGTTGGTTTTACCTGATGGTTCTGCCCTTATTCAATATGTGGATGACTTGCTAGTTGCTGCTGATACTGAAGAGATCTGTAGGGAAGCCACTTTATCATTGTTATGCCACTTGTCTGATTTTCATCACAAAGTTTCTCTCTCCAAGTTGCAATATTGTCGACAAGAAGTAACCTACTTAGGTCACCTCTTATCGAAGGAGGGAAGGAAACTGACCCCAGAACGAATTCAAGCTATTACGAAAATGAGTGTTCCTACAACACAGAGAGAAGTATGTGCATTTTTGGGTATTACGTCGTACTGTAGACAGTGGATCCCTAATTTTTCTTTACTAGCGAAGCCTTTGATAGCTCTTACTGTTAAGGATACTCCAAATCCTATTCCTTTGACTGATGAATGTCAGAAGAGCTTCTCCGAATTACGCAATGCGTTGTGTTTGGCTCCTGTGTTGGGTACTCCCGACTACAGTAAGCCCTTCACATTGTATGTCCATGAGAGAGAGGGATGTGCATTGTCAGTGTTGACTCTGCAGTTCGGCGATAAGCAGCGTCCATGTGCTTATTTTTCGTTGACCTTAGATCCAGTAGCGAGAGCGTTGCCGAGTTGTTTGAGAGCTACAGCAGCAGCGGCTGTTTCAATTCGACAGTCATGCCGGACAAACCCATCATAAAACCCTCAACCCAAATCAGTGATTATGTTGTAAAGGAAGGAACAGAAACAGATTGGAAGTGAGATAGAAAGGTGGGAGCAGTGTACCATAAACTTCAGCATGCCCTACTCTTTGATCTTTATCTGACCATCTGCTGAACGAGAAACTGGCTCAGCGAGGTCAGCCTCGAGCAAGGAGTCAGTTCGACCAGGTCACTCAGAAGTCAGCTAAGGCATACGTGTCTCAAGGGCTCGTTCGGCCGTAGTCATCGGCCTATGTGAGGGCAACCACACAAAATGGCTGCCGAACACAAAATGGAACCCGAAGGTTCAAACGAAATCAATGAATATGTAGTGTTCTCATTGATCGATTCATGCAAAAACACTCGTACACGCTACACTCGTGATTTGCGGTCTGCTGACACCAAAATCGTCTATTTCCGACGACCTTTATTGAACGGGTTCGGAACACCGAACCAGACCCACAAACTCAAGGAACTACAATAGACCTTAGGGATACTCCTCTTCCAGAGTGTGATGGTCTTTGTGGGTTGATGGTTCGTGTTTTAAGTTGCCGAATGGTGATACGACTGCGGCATATGCTGTAACGACTTTGCATACGATTGTTGAAGCTGCACGCATTCCACATAATTCAGCACAAGCAGTGGAGTTGATTGCATTAACGAGAGCATATGTGTTGGCGAAAGGTAAACAAGTGAATGTGTATACTGACAGCCAATATGCGTTTGGTGTGGCTCATAGCTTTGAGAGTTTGTGGCATGAACGTGGGTTTCTGTCTTCGCATGGAACGAAGATCCAGCATGGGCAGTTGGTGAATGAACTTCTTGAATCTCTTACGTTGCCATTGCAAGTAGCAATCGTGAAATGCAGTGCCCATAAGAAAGTTACGGATGATGTTGGTCGCGGAAATGCGTTTGCGGATGAAGTTGCAAAAGAAACTGCGAGAAATGTGATGAGTCGAATGTATGTTGCAGGTCCGGCGAGATGGGTTCCAGAGAAAAGTATGTGCGAAGATACGATTGAAAGTGTGAAATCCCTCCAAGCTGAAGCTACAGAGAAAGAGTTGAATGAATGGAGAGAAAGTAAGGGTAGACTGGATTCAAATGGTTGTTGGACTGATTTGTCCGAGCATCAAAGATGGTTGTTGCCTGACGCGTATGTGCTTCCGGTTGTTACAATGGCTCATGGCATGGCACATATCAGCGTGAAAGGGATTTGCAAGTTGTTGGCTCTGGTTTGGCAGAATGCGGGAATTCCAAAATGTGCAGAGAACTTGGTTAAGAACTGTATGGTGTGCTTGATGTATAATCCTGGTAAGGGAACTCCAACACCAGCTAGTCATTTTGCTCCTCCTACGTATCCGTTCGAGGCTTTGCAGCTAGATTTTTTCCACATGGAGAGATACAGCAACTTGAAATATGTTTTAGTGGCTGTTTGCTCCTTTTCTAGATGGGTAGAAGCTTACCCCCTTAAGGACAATACTGCCTTGTCGACAGCGAAAGCCCTGTTCAAAGAATTTGTCCCTAGATTTGGAATGCCGAGAATCATCTGGAGTGACAATGGGAGTGAATTTGTGGGTCAAGTCATGAAGAGAGTATGCGAGGGATTAGGAATAGGGCAGAAATTTCATGCTGCAAATCATCGCCAATCAGCTGGTTTAGTCGAGTGCTATAATGGCAATTTGAAGCTAAAGTTAGCTAAAATCCAAGCGAGCACTGGTTTGCAATGGCCAGATGCTTTGCCTTTAGCGCTTTTGTCCACGAGAATGACTGTGCATTCGAGAATGGGTTTGAGTCTGTATGAGGTTGTGTTTGGTCGTCCAGCGAATATTTGGGGCGTACCAAGACCAACAAAGTTTAGCGACCTTGATTACCCTGTGTTGCTTGATTACTTGCGCGAACTGACGGCTAAACAGGTGCATGAAAACTTACCACGAGCCTCTGAAGATCCAGGCCACGCTACTGAACCTGGAACTTGGATCTTTGTGAAGAACTTTCAGCGGAGCAAGAACGATCAGCCCCGCTGGACAGGACCCTATCTTGTTCTCCTGTCTACACGTTCTGCAGTTCGAGTGCAAGGCAAGAAACACTGGATCCACGGCGTACATTGTAAGCGGGCACCATTGCCCTTACCGTACGATCAGTGGGTCCAGGAGGGACTTCCAGACTCTGAAACAGACACTGTTCCACGATTCGTGCCATTCAGCGATGCCCGTCTGAGAGGTACAAACTCTGAGAAAGAAAGTGATGATATTTTGCAAGAAGCTGTGCCTCCTCTGAATCGATTGGACACTACTGAGCCTGATCTTTTGTTCAAGGACCAAACATTGCCTGGAAAAGAACGTTATAATTTGCAACCGAGAGTCATGGGACAAATAAATAAAGATAAATAAAGTTTTTTATGATTTTCCTGTTTGCAGGTTAACTCTCCACCGAGGATCTACTCATTTTTGTTTTTCGAACCGCCATCTGGGTTCAGCTGTAGGGTCGCGGTTGATAAGTCTTTGGAGTGCACAAGATGACCCTGCACACCTCAACCATAAGTAATACAATGTAAATGCTGTTATGCATATGGTCACATAAACTCCAATTGTTCGCCCAAGAATATCCAAAGTCAGATTTCTTCTTTAAGCAATTCTTTTATTCACAGTTGAAGATTAAAACCAATAGCCAACGCGTTTCGTCCGTGACCGGACTTCTTCAGGGCTTTATTTAAATATTTCTATATGGCACAGCTTCAGATTGGTCTTCCCACTGGTATAGGTATACCAGACGACCGCACGAACTACGAGACGCCGGTGCCTTATTGACGACACCTACTGTTCTATTCTCATTGAAAATTCAGACATTTGGCACATCATTGATACATGATCTCCTTATTTATTGAAAACATTTGAATCTCAAGTGTGAATACCAATCTGAAGCTGTGCCATATAGAAATATTTAAATAAAGCCCTGAAGAAGTCCGGCTTCTTGCTTAAAGAAGAAATCTGACTTTGGATATTCTTGGGAGAACAATTGGAGTTTATGTGACCATATGCATAAAAACATTTACATTGTATTACTTATTGTTGAGGTGTGCAGGGTTATCTTGTGCAATTTGATTTGTAAAACAATTATTTTGTTTTCTAATTTTGGGATCTAGGGGATTGTATCCCAGACCTTCTGCACCCACACATATGTACACATTAGGAACTTGGTCACCAGTGCGGGCATAATCCCCCTTTCTGGCTTGAATTAAGTCTTTGGAGTGCAAGCCTGAGACAATAGGTCGAAGGTTCTGGTTGGCCTAAGGGAGTTGCCCTGGGTAGACAGAGGCATTCCTTAGCATAGAACACCCTACCATCGCGAGCAGCATATTTAGTTAGGATGGATACAAACTGATATCAAGGAAAAGTTTTTTAATACCATGTTTGTTTTTGCTATTGAGTTTAATTATATTTATAATTAATTATGTGACATTCTCTTTCAAAGTGATGTTTGTTCCCACTGTGCAACCTACACCTCCACCCACTATTTCTTCTCATTCTTTTCATCCTTTGCCTGAACATGAGGTAGTTAGACGGTTGGAATTTGCCAATAATTCCTTTATTCAACTTTTGCACCAACACCACTTAGTGATGAACACGACAAACTGTTGGATTTGTGGTCTAATGCCCCATATGACTGACACAGGTATTCCGTACTTGGTTTTGCCTTTTAGTTTAAATGGTTCTATTATGGCTTATAGAACGATGTTCATCTATGCCCATAGCGTCTATCCCTTACGTTCACCGAAAGACAATCCGAAGAATAGTGCTGTAGCTAGAGGTATAGTGGATATGGTTAAAGGAACTAATGCAGTTGAAACTATTCCGAAAGATGAGAAACAACCATATAGTGGTTGGGATGTTACTGGATATGGAGTTAGTCTGAGTGCTAACCAGCGAGCGAAAAGTTCTCCACCGATTTGGATAGTGCCCCATCAGGGTCGCTATTGTCTGCAGGGTAATGGCAAGAATCCGAGAGCTCAGCTAGGGAAGAGCGTTTGTACTGATACCTACGTATTTACGTCTCAGTCTTCCCCAGCATTCTTAGCTTCTAAGGGTACCTACTTTGTTTGCTATGACCAAGCTTATATATGGTTGCCTCCTGATTTTTCGGGGACATGTTTTGTTTCTTTCCTGTTGCCCCCCACTTTTACAGCTGCGGCAGATTACCATAAGACGAGAGTTGCCAGAGGTGTCTTTAGTCAGGAAGACACTGCAGGGCAAGAGTTGGGAGATTTCTTTAAGGGTTTTCTGCCGTTCTGGGGACCGATGACTAACAGCAGGAATATTCGCCAGTTGACGAGAGTGGTTGAGCCCACCATAGTCGAAACTGCCGGTGCCCTTAGTAGCTTGACTGCTGAGCTCCAGTCGGATAGACTTATGGCATTTCAAAATAGGGTTGCCCTTGATGTCATACTAGCAGATCGAGGTGGAGTATGTAAACTGATTCAATCGAGCTGCTGCGTTTTCATTCCAGACAACGCTCCGTCAGTCTTCCAGGCCATTTCCAAGCTACATAAGATCTCCTATTCTGTCCATTTGGATAAATGAGATTGGTCATTGATGAGGTGGTTATGGGGATTGATATCCACTTGGGGTTGGAAAATTCTGATGGTCATTGGGGTGGGTTTAGCTATCCTTTTCCTGTTCTGTCTCTGTGTACAGTGTGCTCCTGCTATTTGTGGCCTCTGTGCTACTTCGTGTGCAAGGAGACCTGTCCAGAGAGAGGTACTAGGTAATAGGATGATGCTACAGCAACACATCGATGATCTGATGAATATAGATCCAGATTCAGACTTACATGGGTTTGGGTTTGTTGCCTATGTAAGGGCAAAAGGAGGGCGCTGAAGTTCCGTAGTTTGAGGGTCCGTGGTTCGGTGGTCTGAACCCGTTCAATAAAGGTCGTCGGAAATAGACGATTTTGGTGTCAGCAGACCGCAAACCACGAGTGCTGTATGTACGAGTGTTTTTCGCATTAATCGATCAATGAGAACACTACGTATTCAGGGATTTCGTTTGAACCTTCAGGTTCCATTTTGTACACGGCAGCCATTTTGTGTGGTTGCCCTCACATAGGCCGATGACTGCGGCCGAACGAGTCTTTGGGACACGTACACCTTAGCTGACTTCTGAGTGACCTGGCCGAACTGACTCCCTTGCCCGAGGCTGACCCCGTTGAGCCAGTTCCTTGCTAAGCAGTTGGTCAGATAAAGATCAAAGAGCAGGACATGTCGAAGTTTATAGTACACTGCACCCACCTTTCTATCTTGCTACCAATCTGTTCCTGCTCCTTCCTTTACGGCATAATCACTGATTTGGGTTGAGGGTTTTATGATGGGTTTGTCCGGCCTGACTGAACAGGATAATGGAATGGGCTTGGTCATTTCTGGTGGGCTGGACAACGGAAAGTGGGATTGTCGTCATGCGCTACTTTTGAAATGTCATGTTCCTATTGGTCAGTTTGTATAGAATCAATGTTAGTCTGGAATGTTGCCTGAGGCTTGATTTTTGGCATAAAAGACCATGCTCCGCTCATTGAATTTGTGCAGTCTCTAGCGAACCACCCGTGTTGTGCTTCATAGACCTCTGTTCCTGGTTGCAGCCAATAAACTTTGGTCTTTGATGTCATCGAGTAGTGTCCCGTGTCTCTGTTTGCCAAGGCAGGGGAACTCGAAGGCATTGGGCGTTTTCCCTGACGACGCTGGGTTCTAAAACCCGGTCCTTCAACATTGCACCCTGCCCTCTGGGCTTCCCAGGGCTTACTCTAGGAGTGACTTACATGTATTAAAAGGGAAGATTTTAACCTGGCAAAAGGTTTATTTTACCCCACCAAAATGGCAGGCCTGAGACCTATTTAAAGGTTTACTTAAGTGGAGGGCACAATCAGTGCTACAGGCCCTTAGTAGCATTTAATTTACAGGTTCTAGCTACAGGTAGTACCACTGTACTAGGGACTTATAAGTACACTAAATATGGCAATTTGTTATAAGCCAATGGTGCCATGCTTTAAGGAGAGAGCGCATGCACTGAAGCACTGGTTAGCGGCGGTAAGGTGCCCAGAGTCCTAAAGCCAACAAAAGTGAGGTCAGGGAAAGTAGGAGGAGGAAGGTAAAAATCCTTGCAGGACACCTATAAAAGAGCAGAAAGGCGATTAGCAGAATGTAAAGTACGACCATTTGGACCCCATCACTGAGGTGAGACTCTATTTTATTAAGGACAGATGTCCTGGATTCCACTGTCCTTTACTCTTTGCGCCAGCAGTTGGTGGTCTGCAGTATTGAATGTTGTTGATTGGTCAAGCAGGAGTGGTGCTGTGAATCCATTAAGATCTACATTGGTTTTTAGGCCATCCCAGATGAAGGTTAATATTAAGTCAGTAGATCTGGTCTGAATCTGGTTATTCAGAGAGAAAAATGTTTGTCTAGTGAAGTTGGAGTACTGAGATGAGGAATTTTCAAAGAGTTCCCTTTCAAAATGTCCGTTAGATAGTCTTCTATAATTTTCTAGCTCAGACTGCTCAAGTAGCTAGTTCTTTAGTATGTGTTTAATGTAAGATGTTTTCAGGTTGCTTGGGAACTCCCCATCAGAAAGGGGGGAGTAGATGATTTGCTCTAGCTGGTATGGAAAGAGAGATTTCTTCAATAGTGGTTCTATAAATATTTGGGGCAAGCATCTGCGGCAGATGTTTCTACATTCATAGCCTTTATTAGTTCGCTGGTTTCTTGTCTTATAATAGGATGAAGAAGCACTGTATAGATTATATTGTAGAGGTAGCAAGGTTGCATTTGGGGGATGTAAATGCCTAATTATAAAAGAAAGTGATAAAACGTTACCTGATTTTTTGACAAAGTGATATGGTAAAATAAATCTTTAAGTATTTCTGATAGAGTCTTCTAATCATAGATCCCTCAACTTATGAAATACCCCAGGTGAAAGACTGGACCCAGAAACATTTGTAGCAATACCTCGCAAGTTGGTAGGTAGTGTTGTACGTCTCCACCTCAGATCCATCCCAACCCAGATGTGGCATTTGGGACACTATATCTGCACCACCTCTGTGGACTGACATCAGTTCCTTTCTTTCCGCACCTTCCAATATTGATCCGGACCTAGCAATCTGTCTATCTGACAGACTTTACACACAAGAAAGCAATTATTCGAAACTTCTTCATAGTGTGCAGATATGGGCTCCAAACATCAGGTTTTGAACTGTATTAAGACTCAAAAACAGATGTCAGTGACCTATGCGCACAACATCTGTCTCTGGTGCCCCGACACCTGACATCACTCAGAGTTATGTTCTTGCTGAGGGAAGATGAACTGCAAGCCATCCCAGAGGCAAAACTAGCCATTTCCAAACTCCATAGGAGGAAGCAGTCCATGTCCAGAAGCCTTACATGCTCAAGTTTTGAATCAAGCTTTGAAGAACCGGGTTTCTAAATCCAGTGGCGCCAGGGGCACGCCCAAAGTCTTCGGATTCACCTGTCTTGGTATACAGAGACACGGGATACTTCTGGGTGGCGTCAGAGACCACATTTATTAGCTGCAGCTAGTAACAGTAATCTCAGCAATACAACACGGTGTACAACTCAAGAAACTGTGCAATTTTTGTAAGGCAAGACATCCCTTTTTATGCCAAAATACACAATACGAGTACACACCCATTGCGCAAAATTCTAACCAATAAGGTACATTCTCAAACAAAGTATCACATAGCAAAAGCCCTCAGTTTACATTGCCCCAACCCACAAGTTAATTATTAGGAATGTCCCAAATCCAATCTCCACAAGCCGGACAAACCCATAATTGAAAGCGCAATGCATGCAATGAAAGAGCATAGGAAAGGAAACAGTGACAGATAGCGAGCAAGATAAAGCATGTGTAAAGAACCTAAAAGTTAACGATGTCCTGAACCTTGATTGGCAATCTCAGACAACGATCAACCAAGGAAATTGGCTTAGCGAGGTCGGTTTCAGATGAAGGGGTCAGTTTCTTACAATGCACCTTAGAGTCAAGAAAAGGCCTAGTTAATAAGTGCATGAACAACGAAGCCCATGCACCTTCGCTCGTTCAGTTACCTCCACGGGCCCACGGGCCTACGTGATTGTTTGTGGACAAATTTGTTTTTAATTTGCTTCCTGAACTTTGTAATAAGTTGAAGGACTCGGAGAGTTCATGGGCTGTTTCTTCTTCGGCCCAGATATTGGCTACTGCACAATATTACGAGAATAGAGATAAAGATGAGAAGGATAAAGCAGAGAAGAAGACTAAAGAATTTAAAACGAAGGTTCTTTTACAGCAGGCGTATCCACCTCGCTCTAATCAGCGTCAGCAACCTTCCCAGTTTCAGCAGCCCCCCAGTTTCAGAGGTTGTTGCAGAAGCCTGAGTCTTTTTCTCCGCGCTTTCTGTAGGGAAGAAGGTCATTTCAAGAATAGTTGTCCGGTTTTGCTACAAGGCACGAATGGTGTGTCTGGTCAGAGGTCGTGGTGGTTTTTAACAAACGTCTAGGGGTAGAGGACGTGGTACGTTTTCTCAGAATGAACGTTCCTTTCCCCCTCAGAATTCTATGAATTATTTTGATCAACAGAACGTTCCGTCTGTTCAGTCTGCTCAATACTACACGGATGACTATTATGTTGTAGGTGAGAGTGCCGGTTTTAATGATAACTGGGACACCCATGGACAAAGAGAGGGAGTAGTGTCAGTTCCAGTACATCAGGTGTGTCAGAACCTTTCCTTTTGGATACTGGTGCGGCTAAGAGTTCTATGTCTCGGTAGGATTTTCTGGCGCCCCAGTTCGTAATCTGGTTTCTAGTCCTTTGTCTCTTTCTATTGGTCCTTGTGAATTGGAAGCAACCCTTATTCTAACAACAGGTTGTGGTGAGAATCTGTTGGGGTTGGATTTGTTGAAAAGATTGTATGCGACATAACATTGTTCTCCTTCGGGAGTACATCTTACGTTGGGTAAGAGAGTGATTTCTCCGATGTACTTGTCTAAAGATCGGCCTCCACTGGAATTGCGTTCGCTCCCTGATACTCTGTGGGCTACAGGTCCGAATGATGTTGGCCTTTTGCAGATTCCACCCTATGTTGTTATCCTCAAGTCGAATGCTAAGCTACCTCGCATTCCCCAATATAAGATCTCTAGTGATGGTGAGAGAGCTCTTTTAGAGATTATCTATGGTTTGGTTGAGAAAGATGTGATTGAAGAAACGAGAGGTAATGTGTGTAACAGTCCTGTTCTGCCTGTCCTTAAGCGTACTGACTCTTCTCAGTCACCTGTGTATCGGTTTGTGATCGACCTTCGAGAGGTTAATAAAATTGTCGTGCCACAGTTTCCTGTTGTTCTGGACAGTACTGCCTTATTGACTATGATCCCTACTTCAGCTGCTTGGTTTTCTGTTATAGATCTGAAGAATGCTTTCTTTAGTATTCTGATTGCTGAAGAAAGTAGGGATACTTTTGGCTTCTCTTTAGGAGGCCGAAGCTTCCGGTTTAAGCGCGCTCCTCAAGGTTATTGTGAGAGTCCCTCCATCTATAGTCAGGCTTTGAAAACTCAGCTTGATGCTTTTGTCTTGCCTCCTGGTGCGATTCTTATCCAGTACGTGGATGATCTGTTGGTCACTGCTGATGATGAAAAGATTTGTAAAGCAGCTACGCTATCTTTGTTGCGACATCTGTCTGACCTTCACCATAAAGTGTCACCTTCGAAGTTGCAGTATTGTCGCCAAGAAGTGACCTACTTAGGTCATCTCTTGTCGAAGGAGGTAAGACGATTGACCCCAGAGCGTATTCAAGTGATTGCTCAAATGACTGTGCCATCCACACAGAGAGAGGTGCGTGCGTTTTTGTGTATCACCTCGTATTGTAGGCAGTGGATTCCGAATTTTTCTCTATTGGCGAAACCTTTGTTGACACTTACCCTTAAGGATACACCAAATTCTCTTCCTTGGTCTGACGAATGTCAGAAGAGTTTTTCTGAGTTGCATGATGCATTGTGTTCTGCTCCGGTGTTGGGTGGGTACTCCCGACTACAGTAAGCCATTTACACTCTACGTACACGAGAGAGAGGGTTGTGCGTTGTCAGTGTTGACACAACAAGCTAGGGCGTTGCCGAGTTGTTTGAGAGCTACAGCAACAGCGGCTGTTTCTATCCGACAGTCTGCTGGTTTGGTATTGGATAATACGTTGATTGAGATGGTCCCACATGCAGTGGATACCTTATTGAATAAAACGAGGACCCAGCACCTTACTAGTGCGCGTTTGTCAGGTTATGAGTTTACGCTTTTGGCTAGTCATGTGCACATAAAGCGGTGCAACACGTTGAATCAAGCTACGTTGTTGCCGATTTCTGTAGAGACAGATGCTCAGGAACAGCATGATTGTTTTCTCCGGACAGAGGAGGAAACGAAGGGTAGGAATCCTTTTACAATGGGTGGCATGCACCCACTTTTTCTTGCCGCACACTTTGACAGCAGTCCTAGTTGCCAGCAACACCTGGAATGGACCCGTCCACCTCGGTTCCAGATTCTTTGTCCTCTGGAAATTCCGTACTAGAGTCCAGTCCTCAGGTTGAATCGAATGACCCGCATCCACAGAAGCTGAAGGTAAAGTATTGTGCACCTGTTGGTGAAGAACACGCAATTTAGCAGTCAAGACATGTAAGTAATCACCAACATAGGATACTCGATGTCGCTATATTCATTCGGCCTCGGCACACTCCAAACATTCGCCAGGCGATCAAAAACAATTTCATATGGGCAAAGTCCCACACGAGAATGTACTGTCGTCCTCGTTGACAAAAGTGCCAACGGCAAAGCATCGGGCCATGTAAGACCAGTGCTCGCTTGTATCTTAGCCAATTTAAGCTTAAGAGTGCCATTGTAGCACTCGACAAAACCAGCTGACTGGAGGTGATTCGCAGTATGAAATTTCTGTTTGATTCCCAAACCCGCACACACTTTCTTCATAATCTGAACCACAAATTCACTTCCGTTGTCACTCCATACCATTCTCGGCAAACTATACCTAGGGAAATATTCTTTTAGCAAAACCTTGGCTGTAGATAAAGCAGTATTATCCTTGATGGGGTAGGCCTCTATCCATCGGGAAAAGGCACAAACAACCACAAGGACATACTTTAGGTTGTTGCATCTTTCCATGTGAATAAAATCCAGGTGCAACACCTCAAACTGATACGTTGGAGGAGCAAAATGACCTGCTGGACTTGGGGTTCCCTTGCCAGGATTATGCATCAAGCAAATCATGCAGTTTTTAACCAGATTCTCAGCACATTTAGGAATTCTGAGGTAATATGAATTTTTATGGTCAATTGTGTCCCCTAACGTAGACCCCAACGGCTCCATGTACGTGCTTCAAGTACATGTATGTTCCCTCCACAACCAGCTATGAAGACGCAAATACATTTGCGTCCAACGTTAACATGTCCTCTTTCAGATCCACCATGAATGGGTCGGATATTCAGTTCCTAAGTATGCCTTGCCACCGTCTTTACATGGTGCACTTTCACGTTTTCCTGGCTCTGGCGAGTTAGGCCCTGATTTCTGCCATCGAGCTTTTTCTGCCTTCTGTCTCTGAAAGCTGCAGCCTGCCGCTTCCATGACCCTTGCCTTACTCCCTGTGCGGCGAGCGGTACCTGGCTCGACCTGCTTGCCTGCCAAGATTGTATTCAGCCTTCAAGTTATCTGCTCCGCTCCTCGAAAATACATTCCTGTCTAGTAGTTTAGGTAAACATCCTTCCCAGCTGCAGAGCAAAGGGCCCGGCCTTTCTGTCTCCATGCAAGTAATTCATAGCTCCCGTTACCATGGCCCCTTTCTTTACACGTAGACACGTAGTCGCATATGCACGCACTAGCAGTCAGTATAGAATAGCCTCTGCCCGAGAGACTTTTCCTTCTAGATAATACAGTTCCTCAAACACAAGATACCAGATATGATTTGGGATTAGGTTGTTCTGACACGCCAGACTTCTGTCTCCCTGTATAGCGCAAATGTCAAGTCCCCTTCACCCTCCAGTTCCACGTCAATCACACGTCATGCTGCTGCGCGCGCATCTCTGCCATGTATTTCTGCTGACACTGCAGGATTCCTCTATGGATCCACCTACCTGTGACACTTTCATATGACGTTGTCTAGCACACCTCCGTGTACGCCCTCATGCACGCCTTCTGTTACGCACATGTGTTCTTATCTCTTTTCTCTCAGCTGTTACGCCTTCTGCATTCATCACCACTATATGTATTGACTATATATATGATATTCTGTTAATAAAGCATTGTCTATCCCATCCTGAACCTTCGTGGTGATGGAACATGATACCTGGTTCGAACCAATTCCTTTTTAAGGAATAAAACCCTTATAAACTCAGATGCCACGGACTCTGCCTCTCATTTTTGACTGAGTTATTCTTATTGAACTTTACCGCATAGAAATTAAGTATAGGTAATTTAAATTTACCACAATTCCAGCATTCTGCCATACCGGAGCCAACAACTTACATATCCCTTTTGAACTGATGTGAGCCAATCCATGAGCCATCGTAACCCCTGGGAGCACATACGCATCAGGCAACAACCATCGCTGGTGCTCCGACAACTCAACCCAACAGCCAGTCGAATCCAACATTCCTGTAGTCTCTCTCCACACATTCAATTCTTTCTCAGTA
Organism: Lissotriton vulgaris; assembly: GCF_964263255.1. Lineage (NCBI taxonomy): Eukaryota > Metazoa > Chordata > Amphibia > Caudata > Salamandridae > Lissotriton > Lissotriton vulgaris. The sequence goes on along the minus strand of NC_141700.1, from coordinate 675,727,445 downwards.
GCTTCTGCCTGAATCGATTTCACACTTTCTAGTGTGTCTTCACACATTCCTCCTGCCATAACCCATCTAGCAGGGCCTGCAACATACATACGACTCGCCGTTTCTCTCGCTACTTCATCCGCAAACGCATTACCACGACCAACATCATCCATAACCTTCCTATGTGCACTGCATTTCACAATTGCAACTTGTGTCGGCAAAGTAAGTGACTCAAGAAGTTCATTCACTAATTGTCCATGCTGAATTTTTGTACCATGAGAAGTAAGAAATCTTCTTTCCCTCCACAAACGTCCAAAGCTAATGGCAACACCAAATGCACATTGGCTATCAGTATACACATTTACTCTCTTTCCTTTCGACAACACACACGCTCTTGTCAGCGCAAACAACTCTGCTGCTTGAGCTGAATTCTGTGGAATACGTGCAGTTTCAACAATCGTGTGCAAAGTGGTAACCGCATACGCTGCAGTCGTATCGCCATACGGAAGCTTAAAGCATGAACCATGTACCCATAGGGTACCATCTGGATTCGTAAGAGGAGTATCTTTCAGATCAACTCTACCCTTCGTTTCCTCCTCTGTACGGAGAAAACAATCATGCTGTTCCTGAGCATCTGTCTTTACAGAAATCGGCTATAATTTAGCTGGATTCAATGTGTTGCACCGCTTAATGTGCACATGACTAGCCAAAAGCGTCAACTCATAACCTGACAAACGGGCACTAGTAAGGTGCTGAGTCTTTGTTTTATTCAATAAGGTGTCCACTGCATGTGGGACAATCACAATCAATGTATTATCTAATACCAAACCAGCAGACTGTCGGATAGAAACAGCCGCTGCTGCTGTAGCTCTCAAACAAATCTGCAACGCCCTAGCTACCGGATCTAAAGTAGCTGAAAAATACGCACATGGGCGCTGCTTGTCTCCAAATTGTTGTGTCAACACTGACAACGCACAACCTTGTCTCTCGTGTACGTAGAGTGTAAAAGGCTTACTGTAGTCGGGAGTACCCAACACCGGAGCAGAACACAATGCATCACGCAACTCAGAAAAACTCTTCTGACATTCGTCAGACCAAGGAAGAGGATTCGGTGTATCCTTAAGGGTAAGTGCCAACAAAGGTTTCGCCAATAGAGAAAAATTCGGAATCCACTGCCTACAATACGAGGTGATACCCAGAAATGCACGCACCTTTCTCTGTGTGGATGGCATAGTCATTTGAGCAATTGCTTGAATATGCTCTGGGGTCAATCGTCTTCCCTCCTTCGACAAGAGATGACCTAAGTAGGTCACCTCTTGGCGGCAATACTGCAACTTTGAAGGTGATACTTTATGATGAAGGTCAGACAAATGTCGCAACAAAGAAAGCGTAGCTGCTTTACAAATCTCTTCATCATCAGCAGCGACCAACATATCATCCACGCACTGAATAAGAGTCGCACCGGGAGGCCAGACAAAAGCATCAAGCTGAGTTTTCAAAGCCTGACTATAGATGGAGGGACTCTCACAATAACCTTGAGGAGCGCACTTAAACCGGAAGCTTCAGCCTCCTAAAGAGAAGCCAAAAATATCCCTACTTTCTTCAGCAATTGGAATACTAAAGAAAGCATTCTTCAGATCAATAACAGAAAACCAAGCAGCTGAAGCAGGGATCAAAGTCAGTAAGGCAGTAATGTCCGGAACAACTGGAAACTGTGGCACGACAATTTTATTGACTTCTCGAAGGTCAATCACAAACCGATACACAGGTGGCTGGGAAGAATCAGTACGCTTAAGGACAGGCAGAACAGGACTATTACACACATTACCTCTCGTTTCTTCAATCACATTTTTCTCAACCAAATCATAGATAATCCCTAAAAGAGCTCTCTCACCATCACTAGAGATCCTGTATTGGGGAAGGCGAGGTAGCTTAGCATTCGACTTGAGGGTAACAACATATGGTGGAATCTGCAAAAGACCAACACCATTCGGACCTGTAGCCCACAGAGTATCAGGGAGCGAACGCAATTCCAGTGGAAGCCGATCCTTAGACAAACACATCGGAGAAATCACTCTCTTACCCAACGTGAGATGTACTCCCGAAGGAGAACAATGTAATGTTGCATGCAATCTTTTCAACAAATCCAAACCCAACAGATTCTCACCACAACCTGTCATTAGGATAAGGGGTGCTTCCAATTCACAAAGACCAATAGAAAGAGGCAAAGGACTAGAAACCGGATTACGAACTGGGGCGCCAGAAAATCCTACCGAGACATTCATCAAGCCAGACAAAGGTGTGTCAGGGAGTTTAGAGTGCATGATAGAACTCTTAGCCGCACCAGTATCCAAAAGAAAAGGTTCTGACACACCTGATGTAATTACTTCAACATAAGGTCCACTCTGGTCTACTGGAACTGACACTACTCCCTCTCTTTGTCCATGGCTGTCCTAGCTATCATTAAAACCAGCACTCTCAGTTTCAACATAATAATCATCCGTCTAGTACTGAGCAGACTGAACAGACAGAACATTCTGTTGATCAAAATAATTCATAGAATTCTGAGGGGGAAAGGAACGTTCATTATGAGGAAACGCACCACGTCCTCTACCCCTAGGCGCTTGTTGAAAACCACCACAACCTCTATGACCAGACACACCATTCGTATGTTGTAGCAAAACCGGACAACTATTCTTGAAATGACATTCTTCCCTACAATAAGCACACTGATTAGGGCCTAGCGGAAGTCGCGGAGTAAAAGACTCAGGCTTTTGCAACAATCTCTGAAACTGTGGGGGCTGCTGATACTGGGAAGGTTGCTGACGCTGATTAGAGCGAGGCGGATACGCCTGCTGTAGAAGAACCTTCGTCTTCAATTCTTTAGTCTTCTTTTCTGCTTTATCCTTTTCATCTTTATCTCTATTGTCGTAGTATTGTGCAGTAGCCAATATCTGGGCTGAAGAAGAAACAGCCCATGGACTCTGAGTCCCTCGACTTATTACAAAGTTCAGGAAGCAAATTAAAAACAAACTTGTCTACAAACAATCTTTGACCACCTTCTGTACTCATGTCCTGACCACTGTGATCAATAAATGTTTCCTCAAACCTAGTGAAGAAATCAGACACACTCTCGTCTTTCTTTTGTTTGCATGCTGCTAACTTATCCCAATTCACTCGCATAGGAGGCATCAAGGTTTTCATTAAATTAATGATCCTACCGGGTAATTCTGCAACGAAAGATTCAGGTTTGGCACCTCCTATCTGTCGACCATCTGCAGCAACAATATTAACCCACGTATCTCCTAACTCTACCGCATGATCCTCGTGACGGATCTTCGCCCACAAAGGTTGAGGAACTACATTACCAAACAACATATCCACATCAGCTAAATTCATAACACACGCATCAACTGTCTGGGACAACTCCTTGTAGTAACCAGCAGGATTCTTACGGGGGTCAGGCAAAGTCTGCTTAAGAGCCAGGACCTCAGCTCTCTTCCTAGGACCATGTATCCACACTCGCTGAAAATGAGCCGGTACTGCCTGAATACCATTAACGGCATTAGCAGCAACTGCTTCTCTCCATACAGGGGGAACCTCTCTCATCGGGTACTGCTTCACTTTCCTAACAGAAGGATCAGGTTCAAACAACGACTGAGAAGGAAGTCTACACCTAAACGCAAGAAGCGTCTCTACCGCTTCCTCAACATCGAGGCCCACTATCGTCCCTTTAGCAAATTTGGACTGAACATCAAGCACTTCCTGCGGAATCAGACCCAACTCTTTATTTCCCCATTCTTCACGAAGAAAAGTACACATTACATCAAAAACATACCTTTGCTTAGGCGGATCCCACTGTAAGAAAACATCTATAACCGCTTGTAAATTATACCTAGAAACATTTGAAACCCATCTACGAGCCAAAAGATCCAACACTGCCCGCTCTTCGGGACCAGGAAGCTGACTACGACTCTGCTTACGTTCCGAAACCGGGGTCATACTCAGTGATCCAAAGTGTGGAGACAAAAGACAGGCAACAGTCTCAGTCATTCGTTTTCGAGTAGAAGGAGAAGAAGTTGACAAAAGGACTGGAAACAAAGTGTTTTGAGGCGAAAAAGACGTAGGGTCAGTAGAAAAGGAAGTCAAAGGCAAAGGAGCTTGAGGCAGAACTGGGAGCAAAGCTGGTGGCCCTAAAGAGGGCTGCGCCAATGGAGGAAGAACCAACTGTGGAAGAACAGCTGGCGAGACAACAACAGCAGGGGTTGAACAACTGGGGGTCGCGGAGGTGCCGTAGCACTCTGCACATAAGGGGGTGGTAATCTCAACAAATGCGACATCAAAGGATCCTTTTCAGGGTCATTTGTCGCATTCGGAAGAAGAGGTGGCAAAGCCGGATAACATTTGTCAATGGCCATACAATGTTGTCTATGTGTCACCTCAATCGCACGATCTTCTTCTTCTTCCTTAAACTGCCTAGCAGCTTGCATTATCGATATATTCTTTTCTTTCCTATCTTTCTTAGCTTGCTTACTTTCTCGCTGTTTGGCTTCCTTGCGCCAGAGGCGGAAAGAGTCAAACATCGCCGGCCGGGCTTTCTTCCTAAATAGCGCAACTTCTAGGTTATCTAAAACCTCTGATTCTAAACTACCATGTTGGGGCGATCGTAAGACACCATCTTTCCTCGTATAACGGATCCATACTTCATTAAACGTAATTGGAGCCACCCAATGCTTTGAATAGAGCTCATAAGTTGGAGTTACAACCGGAGGTATCGGACACGAGTCCTCCAATCGGGAATCCCTGTTACAACTACAACAAAACCATTTCCTAAATTTGCTAAGATCAGGCATCTTATAGCTCACTAATCTAGCTTCAAACTTCAAGGGGTTATCAACACGATATACTCGCAAATATACGAGCCCCTCAGCTTTGGTAATTGCAACAACCAAATCAAAGAAACCCAAGAAACCAAACAAAGTCGTGGGAGCGACCCACTTGGACTTAACCAAAATGTCTGTCACGCCACCAATAGACCGTCTATCGTCTTGCCTTACAAATCATCACAAGAGGGTCCAAGACAGGGCGACAGTCAGGGCAGCAGTCCTTCGTAGCCGTCTGAAAGGGGAAGCCTCGCAGTAAAGACCTTTGGTCTACAGTCGACAAGCAGGGGTCGATGAAGTGGGGGCCCTCCTCCAGAATTTCCTCACGAAGCTCCTCACAATCTTCGGGCTCGGACCGGTACAGCTGAAGTCGCCCCACGCTGGGCACCAGTTGAAGAACCGGGTTTTAAACCCAGCAGCGCCAGGGGCACGCCCAAAGTCTTCGGATTCACCTGTCTTGGTATACAGAGACCCAGAATTCTTCTGGGTGGCGTCAAAGACCAAATTTATTAGCTGCAGCTAGTAACAGAAGTCCTAGAAATACAACACAGTGTACAACTCAGGAGACTGTTCAATTTTGTAAGGCAAGACATCCCTTTTTATGCCAAAATTCACATTACGAATGCACACCCACTGCGCAAAATTCTAGCCAATAAGGTACATTCTCAAACAAAGTATCGCATAGTAAAAACCTCAGTTTACATTGCCCCAACCCACAAGTTAATTATTAGGAATGTCCCAAATCCAATCTAAACAAGCCGGACAAACCCATAATTGAAATCACAATGCATGTAATGAAAGAGCATAGAAAAGAAACAATGACAGATAGCGAGCAAGATAAAGCATGTGTAAAGAACCTAAAAGTTAACGATGTCCTGAACAGTGATTGGCAATCTCAGACAACGATCATCCAAGGAAATTGGCTTAGCGAGGTCAGTTTCAAGTGAAGGGGTCAGTTTCTTACAGTTCACCTAAGAGTCAAGAAAAGGCCTAGTTAATAAGTGCATGAACAACGAAGCCCATGCAACTTTGTTTGTTCGGTTACGTTCACGGGCCCACGGGCCTACGTGATGGCAACACAAAATGGAGGCACGGACAAAATGGAACCCATATTCGAGACAAAGTCTCTGACTACGTAATGAACTCGCTAGTTAACGTGACGAATTCACTCCATATTAGCCGCACTCGCTAAATACGGTCCAACATCACCAAAATCATGACGGAACCATAACCTCACGAGACAAGACAAAATCTCACAGAACCTCAGATTGTGCCACATCGTTGTCAATGTTGATGTGCTCTGCAAGTGATGTGTGTGAGCTGCATTTTAGGAGAGTCGCCCCTGCAGCTCTGATTTGACTGCCCCTTATCCCTTACATGTGGTGTGCCTCTGACTTCTTTGCTTATACAGTGCTGAAATGTAGCATACATGGATGCATTGTTCTCTTGGTGGGAGTTGGGGGTCTGGGGCATGGTTTGTACACAGATGCGCTATGGTTACTTGCGCATGTGTGCCATTGTGCCCATCTTCCCCGTCCCCCCAGTCCCTGGTCGTTAGTCACCCTGGTGCTGTTGTGTCCGGTCATGTTGAGCAGTGTCCGGGCCCCCAACTCCTACCATCGTCTCCCCACTGATGACTGTGAACACCATTTCCTCCATCTCGTCCAGCTCCTCCTGTTGCGCTGGACTCCCACCTCCAGTCTGCATTGCTGCCTTCTGATTGTTTGTGAGTTTCTGCTTGGTTTTGCTCTTGACATCATTCCAGCACCTCTTGACCACTTCCATTGTCCTCTTCAGCCTTCCAGCAGCATTCACCTTGTCCACGATGGTCTGCCATATTCCATTTTTAGTTGCCAGTGACACAGTGGAGGTGATGAACAGTAGTTGATGGTGTTCTATCACATCCATTATCAGGATCCTGTTTTCCTGTGGACTGAACTTTTTCTTCTTCTTCTCCTTGCCCTTCCCTGACTCCGAGGTCCCAGACTTGTCCTCTGGGGGTCTAGTTATCCTCTGCACTTGCTCTGACTGCCTCCATTGTGCTTCACTGTTGTTTGGCTTTTGTATGTGTTTTTATTTCCAACTTTTATAGCGCATTTTCCGGCATGTCACATGGGGATTGCAGGCCTGCGGCTGGTTTTCCCTGATTTTTGTATCGCGATTTGTGTCATCGACGCTTTTTTCGTGTTTTGAATTTTTGCGGTGCCACGTTGATTTGAACGTGTTCATGTAACACGTTGTGGTGGGTCTATCGCATGGTTATGCTGTGTTGTGGATACCACGTTAACATGGTGTTATTTTCCTGCAATAAACTGTGTTGTGAAGAGTTGTGTTAAGCTACTTTTGCAGTAGTTATCACACGTTCTTGAGAATATACCCCTACGTTTTTCTCTCTTGCAAAGTCCTAGGGGGCCCATAATAGAATCCTGGTCCCGGTTTTTCTTCATTTTGAACACAATCAAAGACGCTTTAGAAATTTTTCCAAAACAAATATTTTCACTTCCTGGTTCTCAATTCATTGTTGCCAATCAGTTATTTTTCCTTTTCTTTCTTTCCGGATAATCATTTCACTGTTTGAGGTAGGTATGGGCGGAAAATCCGTTCCGCTCGCGGATTTTGCGGATTTTCGGGAAATTCGCAATCCGCGAGATTCGCGAATCTCCCGCAAAATCCGCAAATCCGCGAGCAGCGGATTTTGCTCGCACTGCTCGCACTGTTCGCGTGAGTTCGCGGCTTCCCAGTACAACTTCGCGCCCTGCGAATAAGTGCTAAATTGCAGAAATACGATCTTAGCAAAACTGAAACTACTTACCAGGTTCAAAAGTTCAGGCTCATCATTAGTAGCCATTTCCTGTAGTGCTTCCTGAGGGGCCCCTCCAGAGTTCAGTTGCCAGTTGCAACTATTATGTGACCCTGCTCTGAACCTCAGAATAGTTACACATATGCCACAAAGGTCCTGAATTACAGCTAAGGGAGACAAGCAGGAGCCAGGCTGGAAGTTAAAATCCATTAATCAGCCCCTAATTCATTATTGTCAGTTGGGGCAGGGCAGGTGTTGTAACTAATTTTGCAACAATGAAAGCACTTAGCAAGTGCAAAAGATCACTAATCAGGGCGCACTAAGGAAGCAGGTGCCAGCTAAAAAAATATTCTGTGACACATTAATCAGCCCCAAATTAATTCAGGTCACTTGAGGCAGGGAAGGTGTGCTTTGCTTTGCCGAAAATAATGTACACTGGACAACCAGAGGGTGTGGTGATGAAACAGAGGGTGGCATGGGTGGGCCAGAGGGTGGCATGAGTACTCAGAGAGTGGCAGTGGTGACAGAGAGTGGCAGTGATGAAGAAGAGTGTCCCAAACAGGCTGGACACGTAGAAACAACAAGTTCGCAAAACTTGCGACCCGACAGGTAAGTTCGCAAATTGCGAAATTGTAAAAACCCTCGCAAACTGGCAGAAACACGGGCGAACACAAAAAAAAAAAAATCCGCAAATTCGCGGGAATTCGCGGATTTTGCGGATTGCGAGTTCGCAAATCCGCAAAATTCGCGACCGCGAGATCCGCAAAATTCGCCCATGCTTAGTTTGAGGTTGGATTACATGATTGCCTTTAGCCATCAAAAGCATAATGCCCAGGCTTAAAATGTGCTGATAGTTCTGGATGATCTAAGAAAATAAGTTTCTCCTTACGGTGCTCCTCTATTCTATTCCAGCTTTAGAACCGTACTCAGCACTGCCAGATCCCCAAATTCCACCTGCTTCGAGACCGGTTTGACATAATATTCGGCCCGAGCGAAAGACCATCACCCTACCTTTTGATAGTCATGTAGCCAAAATGGCTGCCACGATTTGAATATTTTCACAGCGACGGCTCCTCCGCTAAGGCAGAGGAGCATCGCCCTACTGCTCTGCGAGCACTGTAAAAAGGATAACTAAAACGAAAATAAAAAAAAGTTATTATCATTTTTGTTTTCCTTCCTGCTCAGATGCGGGGTGGGGCAGGTGGACCTGGCTGGCCAGTGCAGGGGGTGGGATGCAGGAGAGGAGTATAAAGCACATTCTAAAGTGGGCATGATGATTTGGCCGGCCCAAGAGGACCGGTCAAACAGTCATGCGTACTTTGCAAGTTCCCCACCAGACTGCATTTCACAGCCTGGTGAGGAAAATGCAAAGCCTCCAAGCACCTGTCTGAGCACCAATCCACAGCACTCAGATCATTCACAATGCTGATTAAGGCAGCGTTGTTACTGAACAGGGGATTCTGGGAGCTTCCTGTCGGGGTGCGGAGGAGACAGAGCAGAGGCTGCAGCAGCCAGGTAGGCCATTACTGTATTTTCATGAGATTTAAAAATAAGACTACCCAGGTCTTTCACGGTTGCTTCAGAAATTAGTAATGCTGCTTTCAACAGTGGGAGATGCATCTGTACCAACATAGTGAGTAGTGGTGTGCTCTGCCACTACGGTGTGGTCCATAATTCCTGCTGTTAGACGCTTGGGGGATGCCCAGAGATCCCCTATGACATGGTGACTGAACTTAATATTTCTTGAGAGCCTAGTATGCATCACCTCTGTTGCAGCTTTGCCACACCAAAAACAAAATATTGCTGTCATCAGCCAGGTACTGGACAATGTGGTCAAGTGGTATGCTTCCTCATGAGTACTGGTGAATAGACTGCTGTATGGTTTGCCAATATAAGGGCACAAAGATCAGCAGTTTGATGGTACCTTGGAATTAAGGACCCCTCAACCTTTACAAAAAGCAAAATTAGGAGAATCATTTATGACAGGGGATAATTGACAGAATGAAAGTTCCATCCTCTTATTAAATAAGCTGGGGTAATGCTTGGAGATTTTTTTGGGGTACTAGTGGCCACTTTGCATATGCTAGGCTTAATAACACCTTAATTTTTTGTCTCTAATCAATGCCTTTGCCCATGTCCCTCAAAATCTTCCCGGGTGTGGTATCAAAGGTGAAGAAAACACCCCTATAAGTGCTCCAGTCAGTCCAAATTTTGAAATATTTCTGGTGCCAACCCCTCGCCTGGTTCACCGGCCTCTCCAGGTTCAGGCATCTACCCAGAATCCTCTTCCACTTCCCAAGCACCAAAGTCTACCTAGTCTAGGGCTGGGAGAAATTTTAATAATGCCATAATGATGCATTACTCTTCTGACGCAAAATGAACGATATGACCTAATTACATCTCTTGGAGTAATTAGAAGTAATTTGGGACAAAAAACCTACCAAAGGAGAATAGGACCAACAAACTTAAAGAGTATGAGTGGCTGCTGGCTGCTGCTTAGTGTAGCCTGTTGCATTTAGCACTATTGTCTCAGTGCAAAATGCATCCTCGGGTCCATTTTCGACACAAAGGTGCATTTTGTGCTAAATGCTGGATTACGTCCCTCACATAATTTCAAATAATGCATAATTTTGTGGCAATTACCCATAATTACACCAGATACAATTGAGTGAGTTACGCCAACCCAGCCTAATTTTGACTTCCCCTCATGCCTCTTTCTTTCACCACTCTTTACTTCCTGTCTCTTCATGATGCTCGTTCAAGTTCTTTTTCATCTGTGTTGTCCCTTTTTCATCAGTTTCCAATCTTTCTATTTCCTTTTCTTTACCTTTCTCTCTCTTGTTCTGGGTTAAAGTCTGACAATCAAAAAGAGGTTCCATTTTCCAAAAATGATTGACGTTGGGCCCCACCTGTAACCACTGGCACAAGTGTATCGCTGATGGACAATGAACCAAAATGAATGCCCTGTTAAATACCAAATAGTTACAACAAAACTAGAAAGGACACTAAGCAAACAGTTCTACATTGTGTTTGGTACCTTGATAAAATAGTAGGAAGTTGCTACTGAAATATAAATAAAGCAAAAGAGAGGGGTTTGGATTACTAGAATTAATAGGAAGTGGTAGCTGATATCAGATAAGAAGATTGCCTTTGTAGTGATAATGCTCCTGGTTCAATGCCAATGTGTAGTTAACCACTGCAGTTGTAATAAATCATTCATATGTGATACAATTCACAAACATAATGTTCACTGAAGGTCAATTTAGGGCATAATGTACTGCCGAAAAGATGTATAATTTTAATATGAACTAGTGTTGAAGGTTGCCTGTGACGTACCATAGCAACATACAGGTATATGGTATAAATACAAGCATTTGCAAATGAATCAGGTTGGATCTGGTATTCAACTTCACCGTCTTTGACACACTAATGTACATGGATGTGTGGGAGAGGGATCGCGTACAGATGAAGACTCACCCTTCTCGGTTAGGTCATGTCCAAACTTCGCATTATGTCCAAACACCAACCCGGGACTTAAGGAGTTAATAAAAGACCCTTCCTCCTCTTCACAGGAAACGGAGGAGAAAGACGGAGAAACCAACAAATGGCGGGAACGGAACCGGCCAGAGGAGGTGGGACAAAGGACAACCAACACTAAGGGAGGAGACGCTGGAGGACAAGGCGCCCAGTAGTGGGAGGAACCCGGAAGACGCCACGAAGCTGGAGCCAACAGGACATCGGTGGAAGAAGGAACACCGGGAGAAAGAAGACGAGGAGGAGATCACGGGCGAAAGTGAGGCCAACGACGAGGACGTGGAGAGCTGGTCCGAAGGCTGGTCGAGGATGCAGAGAAGCCGCCGCAACTCTTGAGAGTTGCGGCAGACACAGTGAGTTATAGTACAAGGGAAGGAAGAGTGGAGGAAGGGAACGCTGGGGAGGGGGGGAAATACCCTGGGGTCTCCCCTGATTTAAGACTAGCATAGCGCTCGTATGACTGAAACTTCTCTACACTAACTTTTGGCATATCACTTCACCTCCCCACCTCTATACCCCAACTCCATGTCACTTCACGTTAAGAGACTATCCTGAGTTCTTATTCTTTTTTTTTCTCAAGTGAGGAGCATAAGTCGGCTGTAGTAACATAGAAGAATAATTCAGCCGTTCTTGTGCTCTATAAGCTTGAAAAGGGCCACATATCACCGACAAAGGAGGATTAAAACGAACTACTGGTTCCTGGATTTAATTTTTGTTTTATTTTGGCTTCTGCACTCGGTGTGGTGACGGTAAAATCTGAACGTACAGCTTATTGACCGCTCTCTCTCCTCTTTGAGCCTACCGGGAAGTTTGTCCCTAGACTGGACTTGGGTAGAAGAAGAGGAGAAGAACCCCGAAATCAACCATCTGACCACCTGATCATCTGAACAGTCCCATCATTCCCAGGATCATCTTGTTTTGACAATCTCTGACTTTAAAATATCTTTTACAATTCTTTAATAAAGACCATCATTCACCCAACACTCCGGCCTCCTAGTTTCCATTTCCGGCCCTCCCTCCGACAACGACATAAACACAGGAACTAAAGATGCAGAGAGAAGCCAGTCAGTATGGGGGGAGGTGGGTGGAAGTCAGGAGCTGTAGGAGAAGGAGATAAACAAACATTCTTGGAGATATTTTGTAGGTCTAATAACCTAAGGCTACAAATCTTTTTGAGTAATGATGGGTCTCACATACTCTGTGGCCAGTGTGAAATGTTAGCTGGGTAATGAGCACAGGAGATGAGTCAAAACCAAGCGTCATTCCTAGTTCTCACCTGGGGCAGCTGCAAGCTGTACTCAGTGGCTACTGAGAGCAGGGTATACTTGGTACAAGAAATGGGCTTAAGTCCTGGCCTGAGCCCAATGATGGCTGAGCATTGCCATGGCCAGAGATTACAGCTGGCACAGGCATTGTGGCTACAGAGCATGTTTCACAGGCATGAGCTGCAGGCGGGCAGTGGACTTCAGGCCTCCCATCGTGTGTGTCAGCCCCGCTGAGGCAGCTTCCCGGGCACACACACAGCCGCACCCGAGTACTTCACAGGTCTTTAAAAGACCATTTACTTGCTAATGAGGCTTTGTTGTGTTTTCACCCCTTCTTAGAGCCTCTGCTTCTCCACTCTGCATGTATGCTGGAAGGATCAGCAAACCCCCCCCCCGCCCCCTCTCAACCCCCCCCCCCCCCAGGTGGTACGACAGTATCAGAGCCACAGTAACCCTGGGCGGAGTTGGCGGAGTGGGGCTTCGCGGAGCTACGCGAAGTGGGCGAGAAACTACGCCCACCTCCGCACTCCGCGTAGCCCCACTACGCAAACACCACTGGCCGCCAGCCCCACCACCCGCCCTCCCTAAATACTTTCAATTAAAGGAGTCAAATAATTAAAACGCACTTACCTTGCCCGCCGCTGCCCGCCGCGTCCCCCGGGGCTCGCTATCTTCCTTCCGTCTTCCGTCTTCTTTACTAATGCGCGGGCGGCCGCGCATGCGCATTTCTCACGAGAAAATGCGCATGCGCGGCCGCCCGCGCATGCGCATTAGTAAAGAAGACGGAAGACGGAAGATAGCGAGCCCCGGGGACTCGGCGGGCAGTGGCGGGCAAGGTAAGTGCGTTTTAATTATTTGACTCCTTTAATTGAAAGTATTTAGGGAGGGCGGGAGGGAGGCGGGTGGCGGCCAGCTACGCTCCGTCTGCGGAGCGTGCGTAGTGCCGCCTGGCTACGCCCGCTCCGCAAAATGCGGAGTAGGCGGCACTACGCACACTCCGTGCATGGAGCGTAGCTGGCCGCCCACCCTTAAGCCACAGGTTTGTAGCAATGGTTTTCACACCCATATTTCATTGGAACACTAGCATAACTATGAACTATTCAATAGTGTGCAAAAAATATAATAGTCCTGTGAATTACATATTTGAACTAATGAGACGACCGAAAAGTAATATAGTAGTCCTATCCCCCTCAGTTGGAAGTTTTCTTGGCTGGCACTTATGGCTGCCCGGCCTGAATGAGATAAAGAAAGACAACAGTCGGCACTGGACAATCTACAAACATCTCCTTCCCTGATGCTGGAAGAACTCAGATTGAAAAGGTCGTTCTTTCCTTCAACAAAAAAAGGTGAGAAACCTGTTCATCTTATTCCTAAAAAGTGACACTATGAAAAAAAACATAAATTAAACCAAAAGTGTAGAAAGGAAATGTTGCATACTTGGTTAAAAATACAACTGATTGTTCCACTCAATTAAAATTGTATTTATATATATATGTAGAGGGACATTATTGTCTTCTGTAGGTTTCAGTGGGTAACCCACAGGACACTATTTTGAATCTAGCATGGATGTCTCTTTATTTCATCTTCTGAAATGTATATAATGAGTATCATAGTGCTGTACAAATAAATCATCTCACCCAATTCTTTAAAAAGGGAAAGCTGCAGAAGAAATGGTGCAGAGGTTCTTCACAAGACTGTTACAGGTGATGCTTTTTTTGTTCCTTTTCACTCCGATGCTGCAGCACCAGGAAAGGGAGGTATCGCCTATCAGACGGCACAAGCTGTCTGTTTGCAAAAGAAAATTTGTGGGTTTACCAAAACCTCAGACTTGGCTTACAGACTGCCCGTTGCTTACCATTGTGTGGCTTAATTCTCCAACTAATTTCTTGCTTCTTATTCAGTAGATTAGGTTGTTCTTCTCGTGTTTGTCCTTCACCTTGCTCTTTTTGGTTTAAAATGCCATGACAGTGCGTGCTTTTTCCCCACTGCGGTCAATGTTGTCCTCTTCCTTGTATCATGCTTGCTCTCTCGTGTGCTTCTTCCCAGCCAAACTCCGCTGCCCCCATTCTCTGTGTTGCTCTCTCCCTTGTGGGGTTCTCCCTCCAACTCTCCTACTCGTGTGCTACTTTTCTGCTCCTCCCCCAACTATTTTATTTTTTACGCCGCTGGCTCCCCATTGCTTCCAACACCTGCTCCCCCAATGAGCTACCCCCACACCCACAGTCCTTTAAAAAAAGATATTTTTATATAGTTATTTATTTTTTATTTTTTTGAGGACCAGGGAGCAGTAATGTAGATCTCTACACCTAAAACAGGCCTTTTCACTCTAGTGAAATTTAATTTAGTAAATTCTGTAGGCACCTTTGCATGGTGAAGCATCCGTGTACTTGTGTGATGACGCTTATGCGCCCATAAGAATGACATGGTAAGCAGTTGCGCCAGCATGTATTTTTTAAAATATTGGCCGATGCTGCAAAGTATTATCAAAAATGCTTTTTGCTGATGATGCATAGCATCTGAAAACAACATTGGCAACGCCAATATGTAGAAAATGCGAGACTTATTGGCTTTGCTAATGCTAGTTTCCCCTTACAATGAAGGAGGAAGGGGTTTCCTTCACTTGCCAGGCAACAGTACTCCAGTCCTTAACAATGAACATGGAGCACCTCATTGCTTCCACATTAGTCGGTGTTGAGGGAACAATATCATGTAATATTAGCACTTAATGCTTCTGAGAGTGGTAAATTCCTATTCCTCATGGTGTCACCATTATAATGAATGGAGTTTTAGATATTTATGTCAAGGTAGCCCTTGCAATGTAAACAGACTCCAGATTTTTCTTAGGTGTAGACACAATTTAACATTGTCAGAGTGCAAGGTCTTTAGGCTCCTAAACAGCAACAGAAACATAGTCCAGATTTACACGCATAGGTACGTTTGAAACATTGTAAGCAATTCAAACATTTACAGAGGTTTATCTACCTTGTGAGGGGAAAAGAGAGAAACAATGTACAGTCCAAGGATGATGTTTACTGCCACTCTTTTTCACAGAGTAGATCCAGGAAGTACAATGTAAACAAACATTTTTAAGTAGCAAAAAAGTAATGTAACAAAACGAATTTGCTTATTTACTACACTGTTATTATGTAATGCACCCTGACACCCAACCGTCTAATTTTCACAACATAAAACTACAAAAATAATAAATAAGCTAACATTATATATGTTTTTAATGTATTATTTTTCATTGCTTATCAGTATATTTTCTGATGTCCAATTGGCCGATTTATATGCAAAACCTTCCTTGCACATTGGAAGAATAATACTGGTGAACTTGCTGACAAAGCCTTTATCCTCCTCCTTGCCACAGCATTCTGCCAGTCTGTGCATCATGTTGTAACTTACCCAGCACCACAGTTTGTCTGCTGGGCCAGAAGCTATAGCAGTCTCTCTTGCACCTGTGATTTGTAGTATTTTCCAAGGACCAGTCTCTCCATTCTATTCATGACACCATTCCACAAGCATCAACAAGAGTATACCCCATATAGGTAACTATGCTCATTTCTATTAAGCACTATCAGTGAATTTACAGGAAGACCTAGATGAACTCAATATGATTCCTTTAAAGAGGATGATCAAAACCAAACACTGCCTCATCTAGCTAGAAATTGAGTTCTTCACAAAGGGCTCTTCACACATCCTCAGAAACCTTTCCCAATCTGAAACAAACCCGAAAAGAGAGTGAATGAATCACAAATTAACAGAGTAAAAAAGCTCAGAGTAACCATCACTCTCAATGGAACCTGAAGTGAATATGGTTACAGACAAAGATCATTTCAAAATCCACACTCGAGCCGTGGCCATCCTCCTCTCAACAAGCACGATTACTGCAACGCATTAGGGCAGACAGGGAAGGACCATGAAGAAGATAAACATTTTGCAAAGCTCCTTAGTTCAGAGACATGAGGAAACCCAGCCACCTAATTCTGACCCAGTAGGACCTCAAAGGAAAAAGGACAACAATAAGCAATGTCCTCTAGTGAGCCCTACACACCTGCTAAAACGAGGCTACAAAAACCTCCATGTGCCCCTCGGTTTCCTCACACCATGGTGAAAACAAGATAATCTCTAATAAAGGTCATTGTCTAGAGTAATCACCTCAAGAACGGAAATATATAGAAAAACTACCCATAAGAAATTCATGGAAATTCTGGCTTCTGGCATTCTAGATCACTTTGGAGATGCAAAATTACAGTCATCTGACCTGCTCTACACTTCAGTCTGCTTTGAGTCTCTGGCAAGTCCGTGTTGTACAAAAATTAAAAAATAAACACAGATAAATCAATACAAGCACACTAACAGCTAAGTTATGTTACCACACATTTAATCTCTCATTTGGAGTGCTGAGAAAATCCTGATTTGTGCCTGCAAAAATCAGACTCTGACTTTTGTAACACACTTGTAATTCTATGTGGGGACATTTCACTAGGAATAACCTGGTGAACCTTTTTGGGGTAAAATGGTTAGTAAACATGTGAAACGTAGTAACTGGTGCACAGACCACTGATGCTCTTTGTTAGCTATACTTCAATCCAATCTGACAGGCTTGGAGAAAGGAGTAGCTACTGCCCCCTGCACTACACCATTGGACGTCAACAGCTACTGGGTGTAGTATTCAGCACCCATTTACGCTTCAACTAAAAAAGAGGTTCTTGTTTTTATAGAGTGTACAAATGACTCCCATCTGGTTTCCCAGACCTATCTGCAAGTCCAGGAGTAGGAAGAATTGTCTAATATTTTAAGAAATGATCGGGTCCATTGAGTTGCTTTAAGCAATGTGTTTCTAAGTTACTCTGCCTTGTAAAGGAACTGTTTTTAAGAGTTTTGCTGATTTAACTGTGAAAGATTGGGCGTCTGTCGTCAGCATCCATAAGCAAAATATTGTTTGGGACTTGTAGGAAGATTATATTATAATTCGTAGCTGCATTAATTGAAAGAACTTCTGGAGATTTCAATCAGCCCAATATTGTGGAATGCTGCACACATTACAGCAAACGACTCAACATGAATTTGGCAACAGCCCTTAAGCAATTGGTTATATATAACCCGCCTGGTACACTGGCCTCCCATGCTCATACATCTATCCAGGCCCCTCTTACACTCCCCAAGCCTAGAAGTCTACCTATTCACTGGATGCAAAAAAAATCCTTATGCTGGAGTAATTTTGGCAATTTTGCAATTCTCTTATGATCCAAAATTAGTGAAATAACAGAATTATGTCTCCTGGAGTAATTAGGAGTAATTTAGGGCCAAACTCCAACCGCAGGGGACAGGCCCAAAACACTTAGAGAGTTTGAGTGACTGCGGTCTGCTGCTTATCTTGACCTGTTGCATTTAGCACTATTGCCCCAGAGCAAAATGCATCCTCTGGTCCATTTTAGACAGAAAGGTGCATTTTTGTGGTAAGAAAATAGTTCTCAATGCTGGATTACGGTCCTCGCGTAATTCCGCCTAATTTTGTGGCAACTATACATGATTTTTCTAGAAACTATTACATGAGTTAAGCTCGCCCCAAGCTTAGTCTTAACTTCCGCTCACACCCAACTGCAGTCCGTGCAGGTAACAGCGGTGGGGTGGTGGGGCCGTACTAAGGGGGATTTCGAGGGACACTGCTGAGGGAAAATGAATTATTTATTTAAAATTTTCCTCGGAATCGTGCCTCGAAATCCTCCCTTACATGGCCCCACCACGGTTACCTGCACAGACCGCTGCTGCTCACACCTCTTTCTTCCACCACCCTTTACTTCCTGTCTCTTTATGTTGCTCTTGCCAGTTCTTTTTCAACCCTTTTTCATCACTTTGCTATCTCTCTATTCCTTTCTCTTCACCTTTCTCTGCCGTTCTCTCTCTTGTTCTGGGTTAAAGTTTGATCATGAAAATTAAGCCCCAGTTTACAGGAATGAGTGCCAGTGGGCCCCACCTGCAACCACTGGCACAAGTGTATCACTGATGGACAATGAACCAAAATTGTTAGGCTGTTAAATATTAAATGATTACAACAAAAACAGTAAGGACGCCAAGCAAACAGTTCTACTATATGTTTGGTAACTTATTAAACGAGTAGGAAGTTGATACTGAAATATAAATTAAGTAAAAGAGAAGGGAGTGGGTTACTGGCATTAATAGGAAGTAGTAGCTGATATGAGATAGGAAGATTGCATCGGTTGTGGATGGTGCTCTTGGTTCAATGCCAATGAACACTAAACCGCTGCAGTTTTAATACATCACTGAAATGGGACACAGTTCACAAAGCATCATGCTCAGGAGCACTCGCGTTACGGGTTGTCGGTTATGTACCATACCGGCATATTTAAACTCCAGCTATACAGTAAAAAAACAAGCATTTACAAATGAAACAGGTTTTATCTGGTACTGAACGTCGCTGTCTTTGAATTAATTAAGTACACAATAGACGCACTGGAACTAAAGGAGCCGAAGGAGTCTAGTCAGTATGGAGGGTGGAGGGGTGTCAGCCAGGAGCTGTAGGCAAAGTAGATAAATGTATTTGGAGACCTTTCTTAGATCTAAAAAGCAAAGGCTACATATCTTTACTAATGATAGGTCTCACAGATAGGGCCTTTGGCCATGCTCAGTGGCCAGCAGGATATTGAGGACAGGTGATCAGTCAAAACCATCCCCATGCCTACTCCTGACCTGGTGAGCTGCACACTGTACCCAGTGACTACTGAGAGCAGGGTATACTTGGTCCAAGACATGGACATAGGTCCTGGCCTGTGACCAATGAGCGCTGAGCATTGCCATAGCCAGAGATTACCGAAGGCAGAGGCATTGTGGCTACAGAGCATGTTTGAAAGGCATTAGCTGTGAATTCCGGTGGTGTTACAGTATCAGAGCTAACCATAACCAGTACAATTTATTATTTTTACTTTTTGGGACCATGATTATGATAGGTTTGCAGCAGTAATTTCAAAGCTCATATATCATATGTATGATAGCATAGCTATGTATCATTCCATAGTTTGCAAAACATACACGAGTCCTGTCTATTACATATTTCAACCCAATGAAAAGACTGCAAGGTAATATAGTGACCTGCAGCTCTCAGCTGTATTATGTAGCACTGTGCTCTAGATGCATTTCCTGTTTTAAAATATTTTAAATAAAATATACATCCTAGCTAACCGGATGGAATGTTAATAACATGTAAAAGCCACTCTGCATCAAGGATGATTATCATGTCACGACAATCCCACAAAGAACTTTAGAGAACTACGGGTGTGAGAATTAGAAACCTCATCCTCATCATTAGCATTATCCTCATCCTAGTCCCTGCAGTTGGATGTTACTCTGCTGACACTTATGACTGCCCACCCTGAATGAGATAAAGAAAGACAATAAATGGCACTTGACAATCCACATACATCTCCTTCCCTGATGCAGGAAATCCCACAGTGGGACTGCTGGTATCAGAGAAGGCGGGACTGTGGCGGAACCAGTAATATGAAGCGTCCTCATGGACACGTATGGTAAAGTATCTGTTGAAGTACATGGCCCATTTGTTGCAGTTTTTTTTTCATCACTTAGTGAAGCTGGGAGATTAAAAAAAATGCAAAATGATAAGCTTTGTAACTGTTTACATCCTTATATCAATCAATCAGTGAATTTGTAAAGCGTGCTACTTACCCGTGAGGGGGAAGAGCCAGGTCTTGAGGAGCTTCCTGAAATTGAGCAGGTCCCGGGTCTGCCGCACGTGGGTGGGGAGGGTGTTTCAGGTCTTAGCGGCAAGGAAGGAGAAGGGTCTGTCGCCGGAGGTTGTTTGTTGGACGCGCGGGGCGGCGGTGAGGGAGAAGCTGGCTGAACGGAGCTTGCGGGGGGGGGGGGGGGGTTTACAAGTTGAGTCTGTTGTTCAGGTAGGCTGGTCCGGGGTTGTGGAGTTTGTGGTTATATAGAATAATAATACATATGTACCAGTTATCTATCCTCCAAACACACATACACAAATACATGGATAGTAATAGAATTGCAAAGGATGTGTCATAATTTCCATGGGCTGCTCAAAATTCTAATTTGACTAAGCTATTGAAATGTTTGTTTAAAGTTCATTGAATTTCAAATAGCCTCCTTGGATACATATGTAGTTACATATATGAGATTGGGTGAACATCGGTCAAGGATTTCACAGTTTATAAGATGATTTTTAGATTAGCACTATGATACTCATTATATCAAATCAGAAGAGAAACAAAAGAGACATACCTGCTTGGATTAAAAAATAGTGTCCTGCCCATTAATGTCCATCTATAAATGCATAAATATCTAGTTTATTAAGTGGAATAATCGAGAGAATGTCTAACCCAAGATGGTTTAATTTATATTTTTCACATTGTTCACTATTTTAAGAATGAAATGAATCACTTTATTCACTTTTCTTGTTAAAGGTAAGATCATCCTTTTCCGATTGATGTTATATTGTCACTGTTGTTGGCTCTTAATTACCTTCTGATGAGAAGTTGCACCCTCTCCCTTTGTAGTGGGAGTGAAGTGGTAACATCAAATACCATCTCTGCTGATTTCACACCTCTCCACTGAGGCACTTTAAACAACTTAATAATGACTGGTTATTATGTAGTTGAAGTCCATAAGAGCAGTGGGGCCCAATGACCTTCATGAAGCATAGATAAAAGCAAACTGATGCTTCTCCAATTGTGAAAGGGCCCTGTGTAGGCTAGTGGGTGGACTGGTTCAGGTGATAGATCCAGTTTCTATGTACTCACTCTATTCTTTAAAAAGGGCTAGCTGCAGAAGAAATGGTGCAGAGGTTATTTACAGAACTGTGGCAGGTAGATTTTATTTTCCTTGTTCCCACTGATGCTGCAACACCAGCAGTGGTAGGTCTCGCCTACCAGACAGCACACACTGTCTGCTTGTGAAATACCCTATGTGGGATTACCATACATTCACATTTGGCTTACAGCCTGGCCATTGCTTACCATTTGTTGGCTTAATTGTCCATGCCATTTATTGCTTCTTATTCAATATATTGCCTTCCTCTTCTTGTGTTTGTCCTTTTCCTTAAGTGTATCTTCTTTACCTGTTTGTATTGTCAAAAATGTTCTTTGCTGATAATGCGCAGCATCTACAAACAACATTGGCAAACTCAATAAAACAAAATGTGAGACTTACTGGCTTTGCCAATGTTAGCTCTTGCAATGCAAGAGGAAGGGTTTTTACCTTCACCTGCCTGGCAAAAGTACTCAAATCCTTAACAGTAACATAGAACATCTAATTGCTTGCACATTAGTCAGTTTGAGAGAATAATATCATGTAATATTGGCTCTCCTAATGCTGATGAGAGAGGACATGGTAAGTTCTTAATGTTCATGGTTTCCCACAATAATTAATTAAACGATAAATATTTGTTTCAAGGCAGTCCTTGTAACTTGAACAAAAAAGGGATCTTATGTTTGACCAGCTGCTTGACAAGCTGAAGCATTTAATTCAAGTCTGCATCGTCCCTCTAGTAGACATCACAAATCTCGAATCTATTGTTTTAAACCCCTCTTAATGTGATTCCACCTCATTACATGGTAGCGAGTGTGCCGGCACTAATAGCACTCCAGCCCCTGCAGTTTTGATCTTAAAGGATTTAAGGGGGCCCAAGCCGTTTCACCCAGAGGAGCCCTAAAAGGATACCTGCCCATCTGTGCGGAACAGGGTCTGCTTCATTTAGCTCTACCAGCACTGCTCATGCCAAATCGCGCTGCTAATTCAGCCCATGAATTTGTTAAGAGCACTGTGCCACACAATCTCTGCACCCCGGCTGCCAACACTACCTGTCTTAAACTCTCACCTGAATGCAGCCCTTATGTCATGGTTTTGACCAATGGGCCATGCTTACTTAAAACTAAAGTAGAAACACACATCAACCTTAAAAACAAAGTTTGTCATTGGTTAAACGAAAACATGGGCCTTGGTTGTGCTAAGTCTTAGGATATCCTATTCGTTAGAAGGGTGGGTTGGACCGGTCCCTCACCAAATGCTCTGCCAGGGAACTGTGTGGCGGTTAACTGCAGGAACCTGGCTCTTGCCAAACTTCTTTTTCCACGCTTGTGCCTTCAAGAATAATGTCAAAATAGCACTACCATTGGGATACTTTTACTGCCATCATGTTGAACCCTAATCTGTTAGTGAAGGCCTGCCAATGACCAGCTCTCAAACTGCAAGGAGGAACATGCCCCACAGGGCCTTGGACCATGAGGATAGAGTCCCTGCTACTCTTTTTCCCGCATTTAATAGATTTAGTGCCCTATCATTCATGGAGGAATTGGATTGACTGGGGCCAGAGCATGGGAAAATGGATGGAGCTGATCAAACCAGTGACTCCTCAGCTCCAACAATTCAAGCTACTTGTGAGGGATCAATCTTCTACTTCCCAGCTGCGGTAATATCCTGGAACATTGCGGGGCTACTGATCAAACAGGAAGATCCAAACTGGTTTCCCCTCATTTCAAGATTTGACAGTATAATTTTGCAGGAAACCTGGATAATAGGGGGGATCAACTGGGATGGGGTTGAAACCTTTACTATCCCTGCAATACGCACAATGGGAGGAAGGCCTTGGGTGCTGGCAACCATGGTGCAGACTATTAAACCTTTTACAACTATCCACATCACATGTAACCATCCTGGGATTAAGATTTTATGGATTGTCCATCCCACAACCTTTAATTATTTTGTGATCAATTTCTATGACGTGTTTGTGGAATTGGGCTGCCAAATTAGGGTGTTATTTAATGTCATAAGAATACTCAAGCAAAAAGCTGAGTGCAAGTTGGGCAGATTTATGACAATTTCGGGGGGGATTTAAATGCTAAAATTGGCTCTTGTGATACCATCTCCTACCCTTTTGCTGTGGCAACCATGGTAGGGCCTGGCTGCAAGGTTGACTGTAGAGGGTGTAGCCTAATGTACAATTAATTTGAATTGAATTATTGTACCTGGCAGAAATTGGAGGGATCCAAGAACCCTATCTTCCAACATTGATAGGCTGGGGACAAGGAACCACAATAGAATATGTCTTTTTATCTTGGGAGATGGTCAACTTTGTAGCGAGCAAGGGAGTTTTCCCAAGTGGCTTTAGTGATCATAATCCCATAGAAATTACCCTTAATCTGCCTTTTTGTCATCAACATTTTCTGCCGAAAGGCGTACCAACTAGGCCATTAAGGATAAGGGACTCAGGCTGAGATGGAAATGGATAGATATTCCTGTGCAACAGCCAAGGTAGTTATGGCGAATCTGAGTCTGATAATGGATCACCTATTCTCCGAAAACTCAGCCCCAGTGATTATCATCTCATTTGAAATGCTCAATAAAAATATGAAATCTTTACTTTTAACCACGCCTATTTGTGCTGTTGCAATTAGCCCTGCGTGGTTCGATAGAGAGTGTTGGGTCTTCAATCAAAATTTGAGTGATGCCCCTAATTTCAGGTTCAGGCACTAGTATAGCATCATCTTTGCTAGACAGCATTATAAATCTGCTATTAACCGCGGCGGCAATTCCGCCGCGGTGCAGCACTTTAGCGAAGTAGGCGGGGCCACGTCGGCCAACGGACGTGCGCAGCACTACGAAGGTAGTGCGCGCGGTGGTCGTTGGCTGACAGAAGCATGCAAGGGGTTAAAAAGCGGAAGGCAGATATTAAGGAAGAACCCTGGAATGGCCTTGCAACGGCTTGTCAGCAAAGGAATTCTCAAAACGTATGGGCAATTATAAATGACAAGCACCACCATGTTATCAAGGATGAGGGTTTGGGCTCAGATATTACCCCACAGAGCTGGACTGACCATTTCAAGCATATTTATTGCTATGAGAACCAAACTCTCATTGGGTCTAATGACTCTTGTCCCCCTCCTCCTTAAAAATTAAGTTTGACCTTGAGGAGGGAATACAGGTAATCACTGTTAGCCCTTCTAATAAAGCTCCAGGTCCAGGTGGGGTCCCCATGGACATATATAAAGGTAGTATTGACCTGTGGACCACCATTATCACCTCTGCTTTGAATGCTGCAGTATCCACCAAGATACCCGCCACCTGGCAGCAAGTGATCATGGTATCCATATTTAAGAAGGGGCTTTGGCAGGATCTCAGCTACTACAGTGATCTCACTTCTTGACTCTGTAGTCAAGGTTACAGGTCGGGTGATCCTTCATCGGATAGAGGGCTGGGTCAAGCAAAATGGAGTCTTGAGTAGGGCCCAATGCGGCTTTCGGGTAGGTCTGAAGACACAGGAGCAATGCCTTAACCTGAACCTAATTGTGGGGAACTACAGAATTGCAAAACAATGTCCACTATACCTTGTTTTCATGGATCTTGTCAATATGTTTGATAGAGTCAACCGATCAAAACTGTGGTCCATTCTGGAGTGGATTGGTCTGCCACAGGATCTGGTTGACTTTTTGCGTGCACTGTATTGTGGGCGAAAGATAGGTCATATGTACTATATTGTATTTGTTTCAATCTATTACAGATCGAAACTTTGCGGACACTTTCGTGAATCTTTTCCCAGTCTCTTATCGATATCATGTGTTTACTGATCTCTTGCCATCTTTCTTCCACTTTTAGGGGCTTAGTAATTTTATCTTCTCTGAGTGCCTTGTATAGGTGAGAAACAATTTTTCGTCCACCCGCCATTGCAATTATAGTGACCAATGTTCGTGTAGGCTTAGGGGCATCCGGGAACGTTGGCCAAAGAAGGCGGGCTGTGGCTGCTATTTTAGCATATTGTAGGAATTGACCCGTCCCTATTTCAAACATGACGACTTCGTCTTGGTAAGTAATAAACCTATTCTCTGGGTAGAGGTCAGAAAACATCAGACAGCCCCCTTCCTTCCATTTGTCGATGGATATATCATGTTTTATGTGAGAAAACTGTGGCATGACCCAGATATCCACCTCTGGTGCGTAGGGTGCCCTTTTAATGAGTTGTTTAGTTGTTCTATCCCTGATGTGCCCATGAGCCCGATTAACGGGGGTATGCCCCCTCCCACATCTTATGTGTCCATAGAAGCGCCCCCAGCTGTTTCCTACCGTAGGAACCCTCTAACAGGGCAGGCTCCCTGGAGGGATCTGTATCCAACCACGATATTGCATATTGCAAAATGGGATGCTAGATAATATAAATCTAGGTCCGGAATTTCGAGAACCCCTTTACCCCATTGTCTTTTCATCACCTCCAAGCTTCCCCTACACCTCTTTCCATTCCTTAACAGCTGGATGAGAAGCCTGTCCTAGTCCCTGAAAACCCTATGTGGTATTTCATAGAAAGATCCTTGCATTATCTACAAACACCTGGGTAGTAACAACATTTTAATTAAATCAATTTTCCCCATTAGGAATAATTTTAGGGTGTTTCAAAACGTTATTCTCCCTTGGATGTCCTTTCTTATCCTACCCATATTGTGGTCGTAGAAGGTATGTTTTTCTCTGGCCACTCGGATGCAAAGATTTCACACAGAATCCAGTTCCCACTGGAGTTCTGGCTCTAAGGACTGGGAATCTACTCCCGCCTTTCCTATCAGATTAATTTTAACAGGTGGTGCATTGTTGGTGAGAAGCTCATTAAACAACAGAATACAGGAGAGTGCTGGACCGATCAGACTCCACATGACCCCAGGTACCAGAAGTAAGGGAGACGTTTTCTCTAAGGGAACTAGCAGAAGCACAGCCTAGCACTGGACTTAGTGGATTAGCTAAAAGTGTGAACATAAACCACAATGTAGGTAAAGTCAAACTATGCTTACTGTGCTTGCTTCCTTTACATGGCCTGTATTGTTTTAGGGTTGTCACTGTGTGTTGTTAAAAAGAGTGTGCACAAATATCTGGATAGGAGACGGCAGGGAAAATAAGTTGGTTGGGCAGATAGGTTTGGGAGTTGCCCAATGAGCAGAAAAATTGTACAAGTGTGGATCCATGGTTTAAAGCAAGCTGCCACTAGAAACAGTGTGATAATAGTAAAGAGAGGCAGGAGTGGAAGGACCCAAATAACAGACCTTTGAAGGATGAATGTGTAGAAAGAAGCCCTCTGAACCAGCTGCCTCAACCCCATCATTAGTCCTTTTGGACGTCTACTGAAGGTTCGCTGAACTCAAGGGATCTTTGGTTGTGAGTGCGCGATGCCTTCCCTACCGTGTCTATGAGATCAGTTTGTAGAGATATAACCCTATCCCACTTTCCATCTCCTTCCCTGCCTCCCTCCACTGGATGAGATCACAAGGCAAAAGGTCATCAAACCACTTCTTTGCTCCCCATGTGTGATTCAGCAATAAGGAGCAGAGATAAGGCTGAAAAATCTAAACACGGTGACCACATACTGAAGGGGAGGCCTGCCCTTACATTTTGCTAAAGGCATGTGCAAGTATTTACAAGAATGGATGGGAATCATTAACCAGGATGGGAAGAAGCCTGTTTTTGATCATGGTAACTTTGTCATTGAAAGATTAGCAAGCTTGTAGAAGAAACTGAAAGATCCTAAAAATAAGAGATATGCTGAGCAGTGACCTCTCTCCCTGCAATGGCATGAAGAGGAATACAAGCGTTAGCAAGAACTCCAAGTCCAAGGTACTGGGAATACCCAGGAGGAACTACAGTACCAAATTAGTAACCTTGGGTAAAGAGTTAGCGCTTGTGCTCCAACTGCTCTGCCTTCTCCAAATCTATTGCCCCAAATTAGTGAATCACCAGAAAAAGATAAAGAGAGTGAGTAACCAAGGGAGGAGGATCTGCTTGATTTGTTCCCATGCTAGCCGATGGGGCTGCGGTTGCAGCCACTGATGCACTTGGAAACAGAGCAGCACCTGTGTGGGACCATCAGCAACTACGGTACAAAAGGGGGTAGTGATGGACGGAGCATCTGAATCAATCAAACACTCACACCCAGTCAAAAGATCTGGGTTTAATCCATCACCGTTCTTTAGCCCACTCTGCCACCTCAGTTCAGACATGGCTATATGCAAATCAGTCTGACTCTGTGCCTCATGAGAACAGTCCAGCCCGAACTGCCTAGCCGTGTCTTTTTTCTGGACCGAAAACAAGCTTCCGAGGACCGGTTTCTGGTATTCCAGCCGTCTTCAGCCCGGCTTGCTTGAATCCAGTGGCAAAGTGAGCAAGGGACTCACGTCTGAGCATACCCTGCCACACTTATGGCAGCCAAAAGCAGCACAAAAGGGGGTGGTGATGGACGGAGCATCTGAATCAATCAAACACTCACACCCAGTCAAAAGATCTGGGTTTAATCCATCACCGTTCTTTAGCCCACTCTGCTACCCCAGTTCAGACATGGCTATGTGCAAATCAGTCTGACCCTGTGCCTCATGGGAACAGTCCAGCCCGAACTGCCAAGCCACGTCTTCCCTGGACCGGAAACAAGCTTCCGAGGACCGGTTTCTGGCATTCCAGCCGTCTTCAGCCCGGCTTGCTTGAATCCAGTGGCAAAGTGAGCAAGGGACTCACGTCTGAGCATACCCTGCCACACTTATGGCGGCCAAAAGCGGTACAAAAGAGGGTGGTGATGGACGGAGCATCTGAATCAATCAAACACTCCCACCCAGTCAAAAGATCTGGGTTTAATCCATCACCGTTCTTTAGCCCACTCTGCCACCCCAGTTCAGACATGGCTATATGCAAATCAGTCTGACCCTGTGCCTCATGGGAACAGTCCAGCCTGAACTGCCAAGCCATGTCTTCCCTGGACCGGAAACAAGCTTCCGAGGACTGGTTTCTCGCATTCCAGCCGTCTTCAGCCCGGCTTGCTTGAATCCAGTGGCAAAGTGAGCAAGGGACTCACGTCTGAGCATACCCTGCCACACTTATGGCGGCCACTACAGCACAAGCAGGTAATGCAGAAGCGAATGTTGTGATACAACCAAGTGATAATAAAGCATCTAGCAGAGAGGTGGCAATGACTAGACAGGAGAATGATGTCATTACCATCGATCAGTCCAGGACCCATGTATGATGTGGGGGATAGAGCCTTTGAGAACAAAGCCATGCTATTACCGTAGAACGTTTTAGGCAGACTGAAGAATGATTGTCTAGAATTCCCATCTCCACATTCAAGTGAGGCTGATGATGAGGGCCCTTCCTCTTCTACTCTTCTGCCACTGGGATACTACCCCGCTGCTGAGGGAAGAGTTATAGTCCATGTCTCTGGGACACCCTCTGACTTATTCAGTATTAGTAAATAATTCCTCAATAGCAGAGAAGCCCCATCTCATGTCAAAGAGGAAATGCAGAGAGTGTTTGAAGAACACAGACTAACTGAACAGATGTGAATCAGTTATTTCGATTGGTGGTGCTGAGCGAAGTGAGAGAAAGATTATTAGAGAAGTCAACATGGTCAAGGGTTGTACCTGTTAATGATGGAGATTTGAGAGCAGCAAAGAATGCATTGTTGAATGTGATTGCAGATGCATGTCCACAGAAAACTGATTGGACTAAGATCTTAAACTGAAAGCAAAATAAGAATGAAGCACAGGGTAATTCGATGGTGTCACGAGGTGCCCAACCAAACCCCACCTAAGGAGCATGATGTTGAGCTATTTACCCTTACATATCTCCTCTCCTCTGTTTCTAGTCACCGCCAGCGTCCTCGCGAAAGACCTTTAAGGACCTTTAAGATCTTTAATGATCTGACACTTCAGGACTCTCCATCTACCCACGTGATCTGGTCACATGCTCCAATGCACCCCGGTCTTATGTCCGTAGACCTTTTGAATTCGGACTGCCTCCAGCAAGAAGACAACGAGACACCCAACTCTGAGTGGAGAGCCCAACTGCAGAAACAGACAGGAGCCATGACCAGAGGGAGAGAAGACCAAGACTTGCTGCCGAAGGTGGAGTCGTGAGGCCCAGCGGCGATGAGAGCAGAAACTTCTGCATCAGAAGAAGAGAGGGAGCAGCACCACATCCGGTGCCATGAATTGGCCAATCCCGTTCACAGAGGAGTGTGGCTTTCAGAGGTACGTACGGGCCTCAGAGGCTTTCTGGGGAAAGGAACCAGAGCAGGTAGACAGCTTCGGGGCATAAAGGGAGGGGGGTTGCCCAAGTCAGAGTGATTCCTATATAGAGCAGCACTTCAGGAGTACCCCAGGCTTATGGGGCGATGCAAGCATGCATAACCACTGGTGATGGACAATGGGTGATATTCACTCCTTATCCCTTATAATTAGGCTGTTCGGAATTCGGTTAAAACCGAGTCTAACCGACAATACCCCACAGGATGAAAATCAGCTGACCTGGTTTAAACCGAGTGTCACTGATTTTCATTGCTGTTACACCACTTGGCCACTTGATGGAGCCAAAGCATTGCAGACCAAACTGCAATTTGGGCCCGAGATGGAAGCAGCTCCGAACGTGCATCACCCCCTTTAAATTCGGGAGAACACATTGGTGGGTGAGGCCAGGTCCCATTGAAAAATACTGTCCGGGGTGTTTGTCTTGCCCCATACACCTCACAACACTTCAGGTCATGAAGTGTAGTCAGTTTGGTTTCAGATTACGGGGACCGGGCAAAGATGCAGCATGCTTGGGTTTTAAATTCTGCTTTACTTTGAGTTAGGCGGCCCGTAAGCAAGGGCCCCCTGCCTGGCTAACGTGGGGGTGGGCACCTTCATTGCCTGGCCTCGTTTAGCAGCGCCAAATCCTTTTATGATATGACACGCTAATTTGTTTTTCGTTTTGCTTTGTTTTAAAAGTAAGGCAATGCGAACCAGAAGTGTAAATGGGGGCACTGTATAACCTGCGAGTTTGTGACCAAGGTAGGACACTGCTAGCTTTGTGTGTTTCTGTTATTGCCAATGAGGTCTTAGAGAGGGCGCACTCCCCATTCGAGTACTTTAAAAACGGGGGAAATAGGACACCTGTTTTTGCAACGCTTAGAGGTGGCAGGAGTGTAGTATGAAGCGCTATTTAGAAGCATGTCTGCTGTGCTCTGTTTAATCTCAAAATCTCAGATAATGCACAAAAAAGGTGGGGAGTGACTAGAGGCACTGGGTCTGTCGTTTGTCTGCTTGCGGCCGCACCCGATCAATTAGCAGGTCTTTAAAAAGACCATTTACTTAACGAGGCTTGAAATGCTTTGAATACTGGTTTTTTTCATTCTGCCTCTACTGCTTAATGCGGCCCGTGAGCAATGGCCCCCTGCCTGGCTAACGTGGGGGTGGGCACCGGAGAAAGAGGCGGCATGCTTGGGTTTTAAATTCTGCCTTAGTGCTAGTAATACTCCCCAAAACTTCATAGCACATCGCTTTTGCACTGAAAATGCCCCCAACCCTCTTCCTGCTTCAACTTTTAGCAACAAGTCAGAATGCTGGAGTCATCAATTTCAGTATATGCTTCCAGGCATTTTAATTAAGCATGGGATAATTGCTGGTAAGCCATGCTTCATTGTCTGGCCTCGCTAAATCCTTTGTTTTTAAAAGTCGGGCAACACGAACCAGAAATGTAAATGAGGGCACTGTATAACCTGCGAGTTTGTTACAAAGGAAGGACACTGCTAGCTTTGTGTATTTCTGTTATTGACAATCAGGTCTTAGAGAGTACTTTCAAAAACGGGGGAAATAGGACACCTGTTTTTGGAACGCTTAGAGGTGGCAGGAGTGTAGCATGATGCGCTATATAGAAGCATGTCTGCTGTGCTCTGTTTATTTTGAATGTCTTTAAACCCAGTGCTCTAGTCACTCCTCGCCTTTTTCGTGCATTAGCCAGCGCCGTTTCTACAATTAGGCAGCACTAGGCGGACCCCTAGGGCGGCAAAGGGGCTAGGGTAAAAAGGGGGAAACATTTTTTTATTCGAAGTAGGCAGGCAGCAGCACCTGCATGAGATTGTGATTGCAAGCGCAACTGCTTGCACTACATACTGTGTGCGCAGCACACTCTAGCATAGTGCCACTATGCTGGAGTGGGCCGGGGGTATGTAGTAGTGTATGTGGGTGACGGGTTCCCAGGGCTGTCAATCTTGTAGCGCGGGAAAGCGCTACCAATGACGGCCCTGGGAATCAATTTTGCCAGTCCTTGAGCAGTGCTTAGACAGTGACGGTGACTCACGGACGCACACGTCTTACCACCCAATCTCTCAGCGCGTGGGGGATGGACTGTGTGTTGTCGCTGCAGTATCAGGAGGCAGAACGTTCTCATGCTGGGTGAGTGACACCTCCAGGCATGTGCCATGTTCTGTTCAGCATGTTGCAGTGAGGGCACATGAGGCAGGGATGTGAGCAGGCCTGGATGTGAGGGCATGTCACGTGAGGCAGAGTTGTGAGGGTACGCGAGTAGGGCAGTGTGCGCAGGGGAATCAGCGAGGTGAGGGTAGCTGGGGTAGGGCACGGTGACGAAGAGCAGCAGATGAAGTAGGTCAACGAGGGTAGGTGGAGCACTGTGGGAGCAATTAATGCTGGGCAGAGAGAGCTGATGGTACAGTACAGTAAGTGCAGGTGGGCAGTATGGCGAGTGCAGAGAAGGTAGACTGGGGTAGGTGCGGGTAAAATAGAAAAGTGAGAGCAGACGAGAAAAGGCAGGAAGTGGAGAGGAGACAAACGGTGAGGGCAAGTGAGTCATGGCAGTGAGTGAGTGCATGTAAGTGAGAAGAAGTGATGAAGGTGAGAGGGGTTAAGGCATGTGAGAAAAGGCAATGTGATAAGGTGAGACAGAAAGTGAGTCGCAACTGGAGAACATTTGTGACCGGACAGTACGAGGTGGTGAGACAGGGCTGTAAAAACAGATGAGAAAGCACAGCAAGTGAAGGTGAAGCAGGACAGTGAGAGGCAGGAAAACAGTTGCGGTAGGATGGGGTAGTGTAAGTGAGGCAGGTCAGTCAAAGCAAAGGGATAGTGAGGTGAGGTGAGACAGGAAAAGAGTGATGATGAGACAGGACAGTGAGTGCAGGTGAGACAAGACAGTGAGAGCATGGATATAGCAGGGTCAGGTGAGACAAGAAGTGAGCGCAGGTTAGTCAGGACAGTGAGTGCTGGCGAGGCAGGACAGTGAGAGCACGGAGCTAGTAGGGTCAGGTAAGACAGGAAGTGAGTGCAGGGGAGTTAGGACAGCACTGGACACTAGTGTTTTCCTCAGCATTGGGCACCAGATATGTGCCTGAGCACTGGACTCTCAGGGTTATCTTGTGCACTCTGCTTTCGGATCTTCAAGACACTGCTTATCTTTAGAATTACAATGCAGTGAACAATGGGTAGTCATTAGCACTGGACATTGCGACATTCTAGACACTGCTTGTCTGTCTTTAGTATTACTATGCAGTGAACACAGTGTATTCCTGAGCACTGGACATTGAGGCTTTCAAGACACAACTTGTCCTAAGTGTTACTGTAAAATGAACACTCAGGTATTTCTTATCACTGAAAACTTTTTGTTCATCAGCACTGACTGTACCCCTGATCACTGCACACTGGTATTATTTAAGTGCACTGGTCACATGGAGATTGTATGTCTGAGGGCGAGGGGTATTTCTCAGCAGCGCACACTAGGAGAGGGTTATTCGTGCATGCTGGGCACTGGAGATGGTGCCGGGTACTAGCGCTAGACGCATTGCGGGACACCTAAACACAGGTTTTCCTAAGTAATAGACACTTGGGAAGTTCAACAACACTAGAAACAAGGAGTACTTCTCAACACAGGACACTGAGATTATATCTGATCACTTGATAGTCGGTTATCCATCAGCACTGAGTATTTCTGGGCCCTGCCCACTGAGATGCCTTCAGTACTCTGGTGCCTTTGTGAACTGATTACTGCTGCCAGTGCCACACAGACCTGTCCCGTCATTTACTCCGTGTTTGGATGGTAGAAATTAGATTGCTACCCTGTACCACAACGGAAAACTACAGGAATGTAGTGTCAGAAATCATGATTAGTTGTTTTCTCTAGAAAAGTGAAATGACACAGATAATGGCAGGTTTTTCCTTCAGAAATATTTAAGTAACATTGGCACGGAAAGCTATGTCAGTGGCCAGAGTTGTCAAATTGTGTACTGGCTGTTTTGGCGTTGCCAGGTCTCAAGTGCCAATGTCAAGAGGGCCTTTTCACAAATAAAAGTGTACATTGGAAGGAAAGAGAGAGCACGAATGACCAAAGAATCACTGAAGAAATATTGTATGGTCTACTACAATAAATTTCACTTGTAAAAAAGTATTTGGACCTCATATACACTGTCTATATACCATGCATCAATGAAGAAAGCAAGCAATAATAAAAGCAAAGCCTTCCATAAACACCGGTAAAACACCGTTTCAGTTGCTTTTTATGGCGCAAAAATTAGTACTCACTGAAAAGCACTGTTTTTTTGAGGTATTGAAATCACTGGAAAACACTGAAAAAACACCACCAGAATTTACCAAAAATAGAAACTGAAAACAGGAAAGCCTACTTATAATACACGTCCAGTTTTTCTTTATTGTTTTTTTGGAGGAACGCATACTGTCCATGGATCCACGGGGGATTCATCGTAACAGAGACAGCGTGCAACAAAGAGAACTATTGGACAATAACTATACTACAACTGTCTTTCAATCCAATAAACCTACACAGCCTGCCTCTGTCCTCATGGTTGCTTTTGTCCAGGCCCACAGATGGATAGACCTAAGGATGTATGTATACATTAGGTCACAGCTTTCCAAACTTTTCATGTTGGTGACACACCTTTTTGTGAAAAATATTTCAGGGACACAGTAACGCGAGGAAGCGCAGCGAGTGTGCCCGAACCACCTATGGTGGGTTTGGGCCCCACACACACCACCCCATAGACACACCACCCCACAGACACACCACCCCACACACACACACCCACCCCACACGCACACATAACCCCCCACACACAACGCCACACACCCCACACACACCCCACACGCACACACATCCAACACACCCACACCCCACACACCCCCCCCCCACACCCCCACACCCCACACCCTAGCACTCGTATTACTATATTCCCTATGGTCCTTATGCTCCAGGTGAAATATATTCCCCTTTTAGGGCTGCCAGAGTCTACCAATATGTGGTAGGTTGAAACGTGTTGAAATTCACCTACTGGACTTGTTTGGAAGGAATTTCCCCGCTATTTTCATTACTGAAAAAGTCCACAGAATGTTAGTACAAACTACTGTGTCAAGGTAAAGCAACAACCAATACTTGCGGACTGCCGCCTGAATTAAAGAGATAAAGATGTCACCCTGCATATGACCAGAGAAAATGGAGCACTGACGCCTCAAGATCTGAACATCTCCATGTAACCAAATTTTACATTGATAATCCAGGAGGCTAAGAAAATATTTGCACCTGTCAAAAAGAAACTACAATAGCAGGTAAAATATGCTAAGCCTAGCGTCACTGCAGTGGAGAAAGCTTTTCGCTGCTCTTTTTTGGCACTGTTCGATCTTGATTCAGCTGCCCCCCTGTCGTGTGTGGCATCCCGGGACCACTCACAGCCACACCCGAGCACTTCACAGGTCTTTGCAGACCTTGTGCGGGTTAATAGGGCTTTGTTGTTGTTTCACCCCTTCGAAGAGCTCCTGCAGCCCGGCTCTGCCTATTGCCGGCAGATGTCAGATCATCGCATCGCGCGACACACCTACACATGGGGCGCGACACAATAATGTGTTGCGCCACACAGTTTGGAAAGCTGTGCATTAGGTATATGCTCTCAGACCTGCACATCTGTAAGTCAGTTATATTGAATTCTAACATTCGATTTATAACATATCGTAGTACAAGGGTGCTCTCAAGGCGCCATATCTCTCACTCACCTTGGATGAAAATATACTAGACCCACAGCCACAGTCTAGACCTAAATGCAAGACAAATGCACCGAAGCACACCAAATTCCTGTTACTTTTATCCTCATACAGTCAAGAGACAAGAACACAATCAATTAATTCCCAAGAAGTGATTCACAGTCGTAGGTGTATCCGATAAGTTCTACGACTGTGAATCACTTCTTGGGAATTAATTGATTGAGTTCTTCTTGTCTCTTGATTGTATGAGGATAAAAGTAACAGGAATTTGGTATGCATCAGTGCAGAAGACTTAAGGATGTGTTTGAATGGTACTCAAGGATAGCCATCTGACAGTTATGGCCCAGGAAGCTGTAGGAGCTGCTTATGCACATGGATTGTTAATAAATGTTGGAAGCCATTTAATGTCCCATTGTATTGGATGACAGACTAAAAAGCTGGCAGCGTTGGTGATGATTGGTTACCATTGCATTGCTTTGCAATAGAAAAAGAGAATGCAGAATTGAAACTGAGTTGCTGAAATTGGAGAAAATGCAGATAACAGTCAAGAGTGTAGGACAGACAGCCCTGCAAAAGGAGGAACACAGAGGATGGAAGGGGAGGAAGGGGAGCTGCAGGAGGTAAAGAAAGGGGCAAGGGAAAGGACCCAGAAATGGGACAGTCATGTTTTACTTATGGGCAGATGGGGCACTGGAAATGAAACTGTCCCAACAATGTATCTTACACCAGTTTTCTCTAACAGCGAGGATGTAAACTGATTACTCAAAATCCTTATCATGAATTTTAGGACACCCCAAGATGTTAAGACTGTGGCATGTGTACCTTAATCCCTTCTATCTCAATAAGGTCATTATGCCGATTTTGTCATTGATGGGGATGTTCTGCCTTATTGACACGGGCGCTATTCAATCAGCCTGAAAAACCTCCATATTCCCCACTTTACCTCTATAAGGCATGTTCTTAGATATAGCTGGTATTTTTAACCAGTGCGTTCCTCGCCATATTTCTGACCCCTGGTCCATCTTTGTGAATAGCCTCCAGTTCTCCAACTTCTTTTTCTAATTGGGACCATTTCTTACTGCAAAGCCGGTTATCACTGGCAGACAGAGCAATAAATTCCACTCTAAAGACTGCCTTTAGCATCTCCTACAGCCTAGAGGGAACTGTTGCGATATTATCATTGTCATGCAAGTACTGTGTTATTGTCTGGTTGATCACCCGTATGGTATTGGGATGGCGAATGAGGTTTGTTAGACCTGGTATTATTTGCGTGGGTCTCCCTTCCATTTTTTCTGATTGCCTCCTCTGTTTTTGATCTGTTTGCTGGTATTATATGCTTTGGGCACTGTGCCACTGCTATTCAGTGCCACAGTGCAACTGCTCCCTATGTTAAATTGTGGTGCTAATTAGTGACTTCATGATTGGGTTATTTGATTTACTTGTCAGAACCTAGTACAGTGCACCATGTGTGCCCAGGGCTTGTAAAACAAATGCTGCTGGTGGGCTTGCAGCACTGATTGTGCCACCCACAGAAGCAGCTTCTAAAGTGTGTCTCAGGCCTGCCATTGCAGAGCCTGTGTGCAGTCTGTGACTGCCACGTCGACTTGGCAAGTGCACCCCACTTGCCAGTCCCTAAACCTTCCCTTTTCTTCATGTCAGAACCCCCTAAGGTAGGCCCAAGGGCAGGGCTCTTTGTAATTATAAGGTAGGACATGCCTTGGTGTGTGTGGCGTGTCCTAATAGTAATTTACAGCAATTTTCGTTTTTCACTATTGCAAGGCTACCTGCTCCCCATAGGCCAGATTTGGCAGTTTGATTATTACATATTATAATCCTACCTGACTCAGGAAACATGGTAGAAATACGAGTTTAGTATGCCTGAACTCAGAATGATAAAATACATATTTTAGGGAAGTTGGTTTTAACATTCCGTATTTTAAAATGCCACTTTTAGAAAGTGTTTTTTTTTTGCCTAACTACCAAGGCCTTCCTCCGCTAGGTTGTGTATTCCTTGTCTGGAGTTTGAGGGACAGGGGCTGGGGGATTTCGGGAGACAGGGTAAGTCAGCACAGTGCTGAATAGAGAGATCTGTATCTAGATGGGTGGAAGGAGTTGCGCCTGGGACCTGAATAGGGCTGACTCCACCTCCTGTGGTATGCCTGATGTCCCTGGCCTACACTGTGAAAGGAAAGAAGGAATCTTGTCAACAAAGTGCTCCAGGACTGACCAGCACTGGTTTGGACTAGGCAGAGGCCTCTCTGCCTTCAGAGAAAAAAGAGAATTTGAATATAAATATGGGGATCCAGACCCTAAGATTTTAGATTACTTCTGGGAACAAGACAAACTTTTTGCCAAGGAAGCTGCAGTAGTTTGGGCTGCCCCTCTGCCAGTGTGCTGTTTGCTGGGATGGCCTGCAGTGGTAACTTCATTGCCAAGGAAAGGAGAAGGAACTTTTTAAGAACTTCATCATCTTGCAGAATATTTCTACAAGGGTTGAACTTGACTAAAGACTCAGGGCTACAAGACTTCACCACCAGCTCCCCTCTGAATTTCCCTGCTGGGAATTCTATCTGCAGAAGCCTGCGTGTCGCTGGGAGCTGGAAGCACAACGCAACGAGAAGAAGCATGTAGCCGCCGCAGCTGTTGTCGTCGCATCGCGGGAGAAGCGTGCTGCACCTCCAGAGCAGCATGTCTTCGTCGCAGCTGTCTGCCTTCGCGTCACCGGAGAAGTTCGTCGCCACCGCGAGGGTCGCCGTCGCATCACCGGAGAAGCGTGTCGCAGGGCCTGTTGCGGTTTCAAAGTACAGAGTTCACCGCACGGCCATTAGGGCGTGCATGCATCGTCTTCACATCGTCGCATCAAGGGCACAATCTTATCGTATTGCACCGGATCGTCGCATCGAAGCGCCATCTTGTTGCATCGCAACCAGAATGCATCACGGGAATCTACGCATCACCTCCTCTCCGGTAATTACTAAGACGCATCCCCGACTCTGCGCAAGCATTGAGGCGCGACGCATCGCTCCCCCGAAGTAAGGAACCAACGCATCTCCATTCCTGCGAACCTTTTGTTTGTTTTGTGTTACGCATCCAGGTACTTTTGTGAGAACTTTGTTGCTTTTATCACCAACTTGACTTAAGCAACTTTCACCACCTTTAAGCGAATGTTAAGTACAGTATTGTGGATTTTGGTCGTTGTGGTCTTGTGTTAAGTCTATATAAAGAATACTTATTTTTATAAAACGGGTGTGGTGTCCATCTGTAGTGTTTTCACTGTGTTATTGTGTATATTCACAAATGCTTAACATATTGCCTCTGAGATAAGCCTGTCTGCTCGTGCCAAGCTACCAAGGGGGTGAGCAGGGGTTATCCAGTAGTGTAATCCCCTTTCCCTGACTTAGAAGCAAAGCTCCCTATTTGGTCTAAGGTGTATACCATTGCCAACAATAGACCACCAGTTCTAACAAGGTTGCACAACCCTTTGGGACCTTCTATCCTTGGGAGTTCTAATACTGAGTGTTCGGGCATGATCTAATAGAGAAATAGAATCTATGGCCACATCTTCCATGAGGGGCTGTAGAGTGGGGAAGCCTAGAAAATAGTCAATACTTGTGTATATTTTATGTGTTGATGAATAAAAGGTGTAGTCCCTGCCCTCAGGTGCCTGCTTTGCCAGAGGACTTCAAGATTGCAGTCTCTGAGACATGCCAGACCACCCCTTATGAAGACTCCTCTCTGACCGTACTTGTGCCTGGATCTCTCTAGGTCATTATCCATGACCAGGTTGAGATCACCCCCCATTAGGATGGTTGTATCAGTGATTAGTAGGACATCTGTCAAATCACCGGTAATAAAATGCTCTTGCTGATTGTTGGGTGTATAAATGGAGGGTAGAGTGATGGAGAGACTGCCTAGTTGTATGTGACAAGCTAGCAGGTGTCCCCTGGATTCTGCTATTTTACCTAAAACTGTTCCTCAAAAAGTGTGTGAGAAGAGGATTGCCACAACTTCCTTGTTTGTCAACCCCGAAGACCAGGTTTGAAGGAGAAACCAATGTGATTTCATGAGTGATTCATCTTTCATCATGAGGTGTGCTTCTTGAAAGAGGAATATATCGCTCCCACTCTGTTCTAGGAGTGACAGTATTGCAGCCATCTTAGTCTGGTGATTTAAACCCCTAATGTTGAGGCTGAGTTTTTTTACATCGGGCATTGGAAAGTAGCAGGTTTTCTAAGTCTGAGACAGTGGGAGTATGGGGAGTTGAGGTGCTGGGTGGAAAGAGGTCAGTTTGTGTAGT
This sequence comes from Lissotriton vulgaris, assembly GCF_964263255.1. Lineage (NCBI taxonomy): Eukaryota > Metazoa > Chordata > Amphibia > Caudata > Salamandridae > Lissotriton > Lissotriton vulgaris. The sequence continues at coordinate 675,687,864 of NC_141700.1, read as the reverse complement.
CACACCAGTAGCATAGCTTGCAAGTGACTGAGGGATCAAATGTAAGTGTGTGCAGGAGTACAGCAGGAAGAAACTAAAACCTCAAAACAGCTTTAACTGCAAACAAGGTCCATAGTAAATGGAAAAATGTAGGTTGCATCCAAAAGGCATTGCTCGGACCAGGGCCTGAAAGTGCCACATAGGTGGAGCAAGGTTTAGGGTTTCTCTCCTCGTAGGCTTATCTTAGTGGATGGGAGCTGCGACTTGCCATCTGGATTTAGCCCTCAGTAGTTAGGAGCATGACTTTGTTGCTTGGTGATTGGTCTCCTCCAACAATTTGTCCGGCACCACCCTTCACTCCTGGGCAATCATGGTGGGAGTCTGGCCTGGACTTCCGTGCCAACTCAGAATCTCGTTGCCAACTTGATGCTCATCTTGGGGAGGTAGAAGCTTGAACCCCGGGTGATCTCTGAGGCTCATCTTCCATGAGGCCCAGTACTTGGCGAGCATTTGAGAGTGATTTAACTTGGTGCACACTATTCAGTACTTGTAGCCCCACCCGTAGATAATGTCCTCACTGAACAAAAAGTTGGTTAGTGGTTTAAAGTCTAGACAGCGCTGTAGGGTGAGGGCCGAGAGGTCTTGGAACAGTGCCAGCTTGTGTCCCTGAAAGGCAAGTTGTGGTGTGGCCCAGGCTTTCCTGAGAAGCGCCTGCTGAGGATTTGCTGGAAGAGAGATTGCACATAAGCTCTGATGCCTGAACCAATGCTTGCGCAGGAACACCTCAGATCCTAATGTAGTTCCTGCAGGAGCGGTTTTCGGGGTCTTCTGTATGGGCTTGGAGGTCAGCCTGTTGCTCTTGCAACTGGAGGATTTCTTGTTGGAGATGTTAAATTTCCTCTTTTTGTTAGATTTCAATGTCCACTAGGATTGATATGCTGTTTCCCAGTGCCTCAGATCTTCTTTGACTTCTCTTAATTCTTTGGAGAGTTCTTGCTTCACTCTGTGGAGCTCCTTCTTAGGCGAATCAAAGAGTGCCTTCATAAACGCTCTCCTGATCGTTGCGTATTCCTGAGAGAAAACGTCCGCTGATGCGTCGCACTGTGGTAGTGAGCAGTCCCTTGTGGAGGTGTATGCAAAGTGTGAGCATGTCGAGCAGATTATGGTCCTTCTTAATTTTGGGGGTCAGCCTGTCAGGAAAGAGCATTGTTGCAGAAGATCACTGGTATGGCTCCACCCACTGTCAAGTAGTATGGTCTTATATAAACTCATCAAGGAGCTGTGTGGGCAGTGAAGGGGGGCCGTGCAATGGCCGCTCTTCACCATTCTGCTCTGGACTCCCAAAGGGATCTTCACACCCCCGATTTGCCAAATACTGCAGGCCCGGTGTGGGTGGTAGTGTCGGGTCCAGTCACTCCCCTGTGTAGCTGGAATCATGGTGTGGTTGCGGCTCAGGGAATGCTTGCAGGTACAGGCGAGTCTATTTATGTCTCAGGTGGTCATAGGCCCTAGTGGTGGCAGTGTCTAAGCCTCCACATATAACCCTCTTCAGCAACGCCAGTCAGTGTTGTGCCCCTGCTGTGGTGCAGTCGTTAGATGTCAGTTCCTGCAGTCCCCAGCTCTAGGGGTCAATGGCAGTAGCTCCCATGGGGGAGGGGGTCTGTCATGCATGCTCCCTCGGACCTCCCCAGCACAGCTCCGGTGTTCATATGTGGGCAGTTTTGGAAGGAGCACCTATAATGGTGACCACAGGTGAGGGGTGCATTATTCATTCACTGTTCTCCGTTGTGCTGGGGTGTTGTTTCTAGGAGGGTAGTCCGCTTTCCACCTGGGTTCTGAGAGGTGTCTCAGTGGTGCTGGGTAGGGCGCCATGTAGTTTGAGACTGGTACTGACTTTGAGCTCAGGCCGCCATCACCATATTGTATATCGCTGGAGTTCTGTGGTCTAGTTTGCCGTGCCAGTACACCTTGGAAGGTGTGGCAGCCCCTCAGATGATAACAACTATTGGTCAAATAGTGTAGAAGCTCTCCAGACCCCTCAAATATGTTATTCTTGCCACACAGGGAGCACATCTGTGCTTACTAAGTGGTCGCCATCTTAGCCACTGCCCCTGGGTTCCACTTTAGTCCAATTGATATTTGCTTTTGGCATCTAATACTCTACATCACTGCAAGGTGGAACGTGTCTATTTTTTCACTGAATTAGATAATAAAGGGCATAAGGCTTCCAAGGAAAAATTGAAGTTCAGCCTTCGCTGAGTGTGATACCTTAGTCGTAAAAACTCTGCTGGTAAGCGCTACCTGTCCTCTGAATGAGTTGAAACCATTCGTAACTTTCCCTGCAATGTAACTGTCTCCCAGGCATGTACCTTTCTGAGCATGACAGGATATTGCAGACAGTGGATCCTGGGCTACGTTCACTTCACACTGTTTCACATTCACAATGCGTTGTAGTCCAATCACTTCCACATTCACAATGTTCTGCATAATTTTAGTTGCATCAGCTAGCTTCAAATAGCTACTCTGCATGCATTAAAATAAAGGGTATGAGCTGACATAAAGGATATAATTATTTTGTTGCTCACTGGTCCCAGAGTTTAGCAAGGGTCCTCTTCAACTCTATAACGGTCTCCAGGATATAATCAACTTTGCAACCAGAATTGCTCATGAAGAAAGAGGAACAGACGAAGATTTCCTAGCATTGCTGCAGTGGGGTGAAACAAGAAGGCAACTGGGAGGGGTCTTTATATGCTGATCCATTCCAAGACGGGCCATCACTCTTGCAAGTCTGGGAACTCTTGTTGAGGTTGGTTCCTGATCCATAGTGTAAGGAGCTGCTATGGGACAGAAGGACCTCGAGGTTCTTTTCTGCCTCCATGTCTTGATGTTCTTCAGTCCTGGTGCAGTTCAGCATTGGTGTAATTCTGGTACGTAAGAGTGTGTGGAGTTGAGGAGGTTGTGTTGACTGCATCCATTCCTTTATGTCTTAGTGGTTATGGTGCTCTCTCACTAACTTGACTGATTGAGTTAAGGAATAGAGTGAGTATTTGGGGATTATGCAATCCCCTATGCCTAGACCTAACTGTGGTTATGTCCTACGATTTTCCTAAATGTTAGAAAGTTAGGTTTTTCATGTTTAGAGAGAGACTACATGTCCTCAAGGCTTGCAGAAGGAATTAATGCTACTCATTTCATTAGTTTCAAATCAACATTATCTACGTAACATACACAATTGTGTCTCAATCATGTGAAAAGTTCAAAAGCAATATTCTAATCATATTCAGTGTTTTTGAAATACTGAACTGAAACTTATACATTTTAGAATCCCTTCACCTGTTTCTGACTGAATGAATGACAAGCATGTGTTTTATTTTTGCATGGTATCTAGTTGCTTTGAAATAAGTAGAGTGTCTTTTTGTAGTGAATAAACGTCGTTTTTCCACTATAAGAATCATGTGCATTGTTTGGTAATGCAGTACCTTACTAGTTTTTTCAATCTGATTCTTATTCAGATATATCAAAAATTAAACCTATGATAGAGGCTGTTTTTTTTTACCATAACGAATTCTGTGACACAGATCTGCAGAAGGCATTGTGGGATAAGTGTTTGATAAGCTCACTCCACTCACACCACAGATAATTGTTAAGCCTGTGAAGTGTTGTTAGGATTGGAATTTGTCTCAGACAGAAGGTACAGGGATTGGCAGTCAGGTTTTAAGGTCGATAGTGTTTTAGTGGATCTCTTGTCTTTATGGATGAGCCTGATACCGCCACCTGATAGACCGCGTCGATTTTGGAAGGATATTCTGTGAGAGTTTACAAGTTCTAAATACCAAGGTTTCGTTAGAAACAGCACATCAGTATTGTCAGGAAGAGAAGTTGGAAAATACAAGTATGGTATTAGAGGCTGAATGTGTGTTCATTAGTATGAAGCCTGGAGTGTTTTTTGGCACAGATGCTCCACCGGGTCTATGAAGAAAGAGTCCATCAAGAGAAGAATATTGCTTGGCAGGTGCATGTGAGTCTTTTCTTAGGGTATGTTGGATTGCAGTAGTTGTGGCTGAGGTTTAGTCATGGGCCTCCGGTTCATAGCTGTTTATGGGTCATGCTCTCATTATTTGCGGATAAAGTACATTGAAGTGGAATAAGTGGTGTTTGGGTTCATGATGTAGCCTGGAGTGTGCTTACGTTTCTATTGGTGGTATGCTACATTGGTGCTAAAGGTATGAAGGATCCATTGGGTTTCTTGCTTGTGTTCTTGATGGCATGTGTTCACAGTAGGAGGATACATATGTGGGTGGAGGTTAACCCTAAGGATGGTCTGGAGTCACTGAAATCAGATAATCTTTTATGGTAAGGGTGTATATCTTGGACAGTGTGTTTCAATGTATTGTGTTCTGACACAAGTAAAATTGCCCTCATGGAATGGATGCATTTTATTTGTATCATGGGACTGATGAGTTGTAACGGCCATGGATTGTTCCTTGCGGTCATGGTTCTAGAAAACTGTGTTAGGTTTTCGAGGGGGTGTTTGGATCTTTTGGGTTCTCTGTAATAGTGATAAAGTTGTCTTTTAGAAGTTGTGCTCAAATTGTGGCATAATGCACAGACACATACTCCAAGGTACTCAGGTTTTAAGAAGCATTTTGGGGAAGGCGGGTATTATAGGGTGTCCACTCTCATTCTTGCTACGAGACGGCAGCGTTGCACCAGGACTCATGCCTGGCTTTGCATATTTGATTCAGACTCCCCTGCGCATCAAGGAGGGTACTTGACTATAGCAGATTCCGTCATGCCAGTAGCATCACCACGGCTGATCTAATAACTTGGTTGCGCGTAGTGAATTTTGTGATGACCTTTAAATCATGATCGATTTGGTGATCTGATTATGGCTGTCATCCCCAACTGCCCAACTCCCTCACCATGTCCTGATGAAGACCCGTCATGACTTCTTAATTAAGCCTTGACAGGGTTGAAACGTCGACGATCCCACATGGTCCAGATTTATCAAGTCTCTGGGTGTAAATGATTGAATAATTTGTATAATCACCAGAGTCATTGTTTTTTTGTAACATTCAGGCCTTAATCATTCTCTTCCCTTGTATATACTGTATTTGTAATCACCTTGTACATAATATATGCGCTATGTTCTACCACTGAACACAAATGTCACTTTAGTACACATCACTTTAGACTTCACCTTGCCTTAACAGCCTTGTCTACAACTTACGTGTATATATAAATGCCTTAATTTGTATAAAATATCAGAATACTCATCAATTTGCGTGAGTGTCCTTTGCTAAGTGTTCCATTGTTTTTAAATTCTGCCGATAACATTAATGAAGGTTGTACAAGAAATAATACATAAAGAAATAATCTTTCTAAAAGAAATAGTGTGTATGCCCGACAGAACCATTGTTTTTGTTTGTACACTCTCATTCTTGCTACTTGTTACTATTGGTACATGACTATCTAGACTCGTTGTGGATTTCATATTTTCTGTTCCTAGGAGAATGCTCTCCTGATGACAGGTGTGAAATCCAATAAACTCCAATTGACCATGTCTCTGTTCCTCATTTAAGAAGAGAGCCTTTCTTATCCAGCTCTACTTCCATCAGAGAAGATCTCACTGAAACACTATAAACCCTACAAGTAGTCACACATTGAGAGCTGTTGTGGCAAGCTAACAAAGACCTTTGGGGGGAACCCTATTTCTATGGCTCCTGTTCCAGGAGAATGCATAGGACAGAAACCCCAGATAGTGAAGGATAATAGTGTGAATAATGCTCTAGTTATTATATTAACTCATGATTAACCAAGTTTTGCAGTGAAAAGGCAAAACAACAACCAAAATCATTTTGATGCTTAACTGTGTCAAAAGTGCAAATTGGTACAGAGGGAGGAAACACTACTCAAAAGATGGAGATGGGGGATCTATGCCTACACAACATCGCTCCTTAAGGAAGTGCTCTTTGTCTTAAACAGGCGAATTGGCCTGGCAGTTAGGGAAGGAGAGTATTAGTCACCACCTCACAGATTGTGGAGAACCATATAAGCAGTTAAAGGAGGTGCAACTATGTTGGAGCCCACACATTTTCTAGGTCCTGTGCGAAGGAAGTTGGTGAAAATTGGATACAAACCTTTTGGAAAAAGGTCTTCTCTGAAGGGTCGACCCAAACTTTATGCCTTCCTCCTCCTCTTTTTCTGACCTTGTTTTTGTTAGCTTTTGAACTTTGAGCACTTTACCACTGCTAACCAATGCTAAAGTGCAAGTGCTCTCTCCTCTTAACATGGTAACATTGACTCATACCCAATTGCCATTCTTTATTTACTTATAGGTCCCAAATACAGTGCACTAGATGTGCCCAGGGCCTATGAATTAAAGGATACTAGTGGGCCTGAAGCACTGATGATTGTGCCACCCAATTAAGTAGCCCTTTAAACAAGCCTCAGGTCTACCACTGCAGAGCCTCTGTGTTCAGTTTACACTGCCATGTCGACTTGGCATTTTAAACCCCATTGCCAAGCCTTAAACAGGCCTTTTATTACATCTAAGACAGGGCAGGGTGCAGTGTTATCAAAAGGTAGGATATACACGTTAAAATGTTGCATGTCCTGGTAGACAAAACACCCAAATTCGTTTTCACAACTGTAAGGCCTACTCCTCTCATAGGATAACATTGTGATTCCTTATTACACTTAATAAGCTGCAATTCCTGATTGAGAGGGAGTAGATCTGTCATATTTGGTATCTTTGAAATGGTAATGATAAATCCTCTTTACTGGTAAAGTCAAATTTTTGTTACTACTTTAAAAATGGCACTTTAAGAAAGATGTCGTATTTGGGGGCTGGACCCTTTTAAAGCAACTATGTTGGGCCTGTTAGAGATAAATATTAAACAAATTACCCTAGCTGCATTTATTCAAAACTTTATTTTTCCAAGGCCAAGTAAATAATTTTCTTGACCTGTGAATGTATTCACTTTGATTTCAAAACTTTTGCATGCAATTTATACACTTTAAACATTTCTTTTGGCTACATTCAGAAAATCAAAACATATATTCACACTATAAAACACAGGACTCTGACATTACTGATGATATTACTTAGAAAACAACAACATATATTTTTCAAAATGCCCTCTTATGACCAGTAAGAAAATCACCAAGATGCATAGGTTGGCACTGCTAAAATTATTTAGGCAACAATCTTCTTGCTATTTATGACCTTGGGGGTTCTAGGACAGTTCTGTTCCAGTATACTGTACAATCCTGTGTCCTTTTGAAGATTTTGAACCTCTTATTTTGGGGGCTTTTCTCCAGGACCCTGACTGGTTATGATTCTTGTACACATCAGTCTTCTGCACAGAAGACTCTCTCTGATTCCTGCTCACAACAGTCTTCTGCGCAGAAGACTGATGTGATCAGGAATCAGAGAGATGCTGGGCCCCGCTACAAATGCAAAAAGAAAATTAAAAACTTTGAAGGTAGACAAAAGAAAGCCGATTGAAAATGATGGAAGAATCCTGGTAAAGCAAGATGCATACATTTTAACTCAAAAAGAACGAGAATCATAATCAGTCAGGGTCCTGAAGAAAACCCAAAAGAATTAAGAGCTTGGAAATGCATCGACAGAAACCTTGGGGAGTGTCTTCATTAGATAAAAGTTGTACAGTAGACTTCTTAAAAAGGACACAAGAATTATTTAGTCTCCTGGAACAGAACTGTCCTAGAACCCGCAAGGTCATTAATAGCAATAAGGATTTTGCCTAAATAATTTTAGTAATGCCACCCTCTGCATCTTGGTCATTTTCTAACTGTTTTTGCCAACCCAGTCCTGGGCCTTTGGAAGTAGGAATAAAGTGCTGCTCCAGAATCTATACATCGACGCCGTTGCACTGATCAGAATCAAAGCATCTCCCTTGACGCCGGCGCATTGCTGCTGCTGCAAGGATCAAGTACATCCCTTCGCTGATGGTGCCGCCCTTCACCTTCATTCCAGATGCATCTTTGACTTTGCGCTGCCTGGAACCGACGCATCACATCCATCCTAAGGACGACGACAACACATTGCCCCTCTGCCCCCCACATTGTCCTTGAGGTTGAAACATTCAAAGTACTGTTTCAACAGACCCCGGCTTGTCCCTGTATCCGACCCACGCTCCATTGTGGCGGGCCTGAACTTTCAGATTTGTCCCGGTCTACCACGACCAGATAGCCCCAGTTATCGCTTTATGCTTTTAAGCACCATGTTTTGGTTTATTCTTTGAAAATTAATAACTTTGGTAATACCAATTAGATTTTTCTTGTTTTGGTCTTGTTTTATTCATAAATAATGTAAACTATTTTTATAAACTGATGTGGTGTCATTGTGTGTTGTTTTCAGTGTTACTGTTTGGAGTGTTGCACAAATACTTTACACATTGCCTCTTAAGTCAAGCCTGACTGCTCTGGGCCAAATTACCAGAGGGTGGGTACAGGCCAATATATGATGTGAATCTGACTTACCTTGACTAGTATTGTGGTTCCTGCTCAGACAGAGTGCATACCTCCGCCAACCAGAAACTCACTTTTTCTAACAAGCCCCAAGGGGTTATGGTGCACAAAAAGATAGTGCATGTATGGGGCTCAAAGTAATCAAAGCTAAACCTCAGCCACATTTATTGTCACATATGACATTAGAAGCAGTTAATGCCAGGCACACAAAGTTACAAAGATGATGAGTGGAGCCCTTGCCCACACTTCAAAACCCAGCTCACTATAATTTTCACTGGTGGGTGGGGCAGACGACGAGAGCTTTATTCTGACTCAGAGGTTTTGTAACGTCGGGCATGAAGACCATATTCCAACTAGAGATTAGACGCAGCATGCCCTCGATGCACAGTGAAAACTAAGTTCCCCATTGTTGCGGTCCGTGCTGCTATCAGTGGCTATAGCCTGCACTGAAAGCCTTGGGAAGAAATGACATAAATAAAGAGAAAGAGGCCAATGCAAAAAGGACCAACACTATTCCCATCAGCTTCCTTGTAATTCATGATCCACTGGAAGTGCCCTTGCCTCCTTCTCCCAACCAATGCCAAACAAAATGTGCAACAGAGTTGGCCCTCACAGATGGTGCATGTAAGTAAAAGCATGAGTTCTAATGATGTCAAGTTGAAATATATGTTAACAAACATACCTTCTCCAATTCAGTAACTCTGCCAGGATGTGTTTCTCAGCAGGTGATGTTGTGGTGCATACCGGAAAGAGCTAACACAAATGCCACAAAGTGAGAGTTACCTGTGAGACAAATTATTTCAGAACAGGTATGAGGGCTGGCTTGTGGGACCGTCTTGATTTTTGTAGGCTTATCTGCTTCCTGACACCCTTCAATGCCCTTGACCCCTGGCAAATTTATGAATAGTTTTCAAAATGTATTTAGGACAAGACACTTAGAAACAGCTCACCCAGTTCAATTCTGAAGACCTGGCAACTGAAGATGCAATTTACTTTGTGTACTTATGGTTGCTGCCTCACTCATCTCCCTCATTTGCTTCTAAATAGACCAACCACATTATGTTGCTATGTACTACTGGTTGCTATGTAAAGTATATACTGTTTGAAAGAGTACAATAAAAAAACATGAATTCTTTACTTAGACAATAAAGTAAATTAGGCAACAACACTGCGCTTCACTGGGGTATTTAGCTCATCTTTTAAAATGGGAAGCATTAACTCCACAACACAGTTTGGTTTGGTGCTCATAAAGTGTGGTATTGATAAAGTTTGACTTATAAAATCGTGCCGTAATTGTTAAGAGTTTTCTACATGGACATCACTGGGCCATTGTTTAGTTACTGTTAAAAAAATCATCATAAAGTCTATGACTAATTTTAATTTCTTATCATGTACCCCTCCCTCTCGTTCGACTGTCAATATAACAAGGTCATCTTTATATTTCAGAAAAGGGCACAATTCCATTTTTATTTTCATTCCCCACTAATTTCCCAGGTTAAGACCTACAAAGAGGCATTCTAGGATTTTCTGTGTGGTACACTACAATTGTGCAGCTTTACAAATCAATGGGGTATGATTTGTGGCTTCATCAGATCGGTATCTGAGAGGGCGTCCTCAAATGGATCAAATCCTACCTCACCGGAAGAACTCAGAGAATCAGCCTATCACCTTTCACCTCAGAACCTAAGAACAAGGTTTATCCCTCAGCCCTATTCTGTTCAACTCCTACATGACCCTCCCGGCCAACATTTATTTGTATTTATTTTCGGAGTGTTAAATAGCGCTTACAAGACCCAAAGGGGTATCAGAGCGCTTTACAGCATACCTGTAAAGAAACATAAACATTAGAATACAGTGAGTAGCATCAGAGTGCTGGAGGGCCTATAGTTCGAGGTCATTGACCAGATGCATGGAGATGACGCTTGAGGAGAAATTCTTTTAGTTGTCGCTTGAAGTTCGTGAAGGAGGGATTGGTTCGGATGTGGGTAGGGAGAGAGTTCCAGATTTTTGTGGCATTCACTGAGAAAGAGCGGGAGAGGGCTTTTTGTTTTTGCCTTTTTGGGGGGATTAAGAGGAGCGAGTTGGAGCTTCTTAGGTTTCTTGATTGTCCAGCTTTTGTGAGTTTGACTGCGAGGTACTCCGGTTTGCCTGTGTGTAAGGCTTTATGGGTGAGACGGGCCGTTTTGAAAGCACAGCGTCCTTCGATGGGTAGCCATATTAGGGTCTGTAATGCAGGGGTGATGTGGTTGTATTTCTTGGTACCTGTAACCATTCTTGCTGCTGAGTTTAGGGTGGTTTTTATGGGGGCTATGTGTGTTTTAGGTGTCCCAGTTAGTGTGGAATTTCCATAGTCATCTAGACAGAACTAGAGATTGGGTTGAGATTTTTAGGTCATTAGGGGGTATGAAAGTTTTGATTTTGTTGAGGAGTTTTAGGCTGTAGAGGGCGCCTTTTGCTGTGGAGTTTATGTGAGAGCTCATGTTAACATTTGTGACAAGAGAGATCCCTAGTGATTTAGCTATTTTCACTGGAGTAAGTTTGCAGTTTAGAGAGTCAAGGTTGTTTATCCATTCTTGGATCTGAGGGGGTTGTTCATGATTGGAGAAGACAAGGATTTCGTTTTTTTCTTGTTCGAGTTTGAGGTGGTTAGCCAATTTTCTACTTTAGAAAGCGTGGAGTTGAGTCGAAGGATGTCATTGAGGGAGTATACCTCGAGGTATAGCTGGGTGTCGTCAGCATAGAGGTGGTAGGTGATGTTTGCTTGTTTTAAAATGGTAGTGAGCGGTTCCATGTAAATGTTGAAGAGTGTGAGGGAGAGTAGTGAACCTTGAGGGACACCTCAAATTGAGGAGGAGGTGTCAGACATCGAGTTTTTGATTTTTATACTTAGAGAGCTATTATGTAGAAATGAGGAGAACCATTTTAGGACGTTGCCATCTGCTCCGATATGCTTTTGTACCTTGTCTAGGAGTAGAGTGTGGGCAATTGTGTCAAAAGCAGCAGATAGGTCAAGGAGGACAAGTAGGCAGCATTTGTTAGAGTCAAGTGAGTTGTGAATGTCATCGGTTACGCTCAGTATAGCGGTTTCTGTGCTGCATCCCTTTCTGAACCCGGATTGGTGTGAGTCATGTAGGTTGTTAGATTCCAGGTGATGGTTCAGTTGGACGAGAACGCATTTCTCCAGGATTTTAGCTAGGAAAGGGGGGTATGTGATGGGCCAAAGATTTTTTAGATCATTTGGGTCAGCATCTGGTTTTTTTTAGAAGGGGGGTGACTAGGCCTTGTTTGAGGCAGTCGGGCATCAGACAATTGTTTAGGGAGCTGTTGATGATCTCTGTCCACAGTGGGGTTAGGGTGGGGTTGAGGGTCTTTGCCAGGGAGGCGCGTAGAGGGTCTGTATAGTGGTTGGAGGGTTTGGAGCTGGCAATCTCCTTAGAAATGTCCTCTTTGGAGAAAGATTTGAAGTCCTCCCAATGCTTGGGGGAAGATGGCAATCCTGGGTGAGCTCTTATTTTGTTGGTTGACAGAAGGGGGGTCTCGGCTTCGGGGAGAATGTCGTGAACTAGGGTTGGGTTAGGTTGGGTTGGGTTAGATCTCATTATGGGTGACGATTTGCTGTGTTCGGATTGAGGGTGTTGTTCTAGGGAGAGCTCGATATTGGTGATTTTGTCATTGAAGAATTTGGCCAGGTTGTTGCACTGAATTTTGGAAGCAGGGGGGTTAGCTTTGGTGGGTTTGGAGGTCTGCTTCTGGATGATTTTGAAAAGTTTTTTGGGGTGGTTTTTGGCTTGTCTAGTGCACTCCGGAAGAAAGAGGCTTTTTCCTTGATTATGTGCTTTTTGTAGTTACCGCGTTCTTTTCAGAGCTGGGAGAGGTTGGTTGAGGATGGGTTTCCTCTCCAGAGTCTCTCCGCAGCTCTTACTTTTCTCCTTTCTGAGTTGAGGTGTTTGTTGAACCAGGCTTGGGAGGGATCTCTCGGATCCTTTTAAGTTTCAAGGGGGCTAGTTGGTCAAGAGCAGTTGTCACTGTCCTGTTGTACAGAGTAGTGAGCTCGCCCGTGTTGAGGTTGCCTGTGGAAGGTGGGAGAAGTGATGGCATGGTTTCTTCACGGACAAGGAGGGGGATGGCCTTGAGGTTTCTGCTCCTTTGATGGGTAATTTGCGTTTTGACTGGTGGGGCTGCGGTTTGATTGATGTTGAATCTAATGATGTGGTGGTCTGACCAGTTGATTGGGAGAATGTTAATGATGGTTATTTTTTTCATTTTTGGCTATGATTGCATCTAGGGTAGAGCCCTTGTAGTGGGTTTGACCCTTGCAGTGTTGGGTGAGTTCATTTGTGAGGAGGCGTTCATTTAGTGCCTGTATAACAGTGTCCTTTTCGTTAGTCTAGGGGAGGTTGAAGTCACCCAGGATGATGTTGTCGGTGTTGGCTAGAGAGCAGTGACTAAGTAGGTCCGATATTTGTTCTGTGAATGCAGGTGAATTTCCTGGGGGGTGGTAGATGAGATGGTATTTTGTTACTTTGTTGTTTTGACGTATTATGTTGGTGTTGAGGTATTCGAAGGTGGAGAAGGAGTGTGTTTTGATTTCAACTATATTGTTCTTATGGATGATGGCAATGCCTCCACCTCGTCTTTTTTGATGATGGAGAGGCCTGGGGGGACTACAAGGTCAAGGAGCGGATATGATGTTTCATTGAGCCCGGTTTCGGTGAGGAATGCAATGTCAATGTCGTGATTCAGTATGGCATCAGCCAGCTCTATAGCATGCTTGACTGCGGATCTGCAGTTTATAAGCATGCAGTTTACCCTGTCGCTGTTGGAATGGTTTTGGGGGAGGGGGGAGATTGGGGAATAGTTGTGCGTTCGCAGGGCAGTCTTGTGGACCTAGGTTGGTTGTTGGCGTTACCTATGCTGGTGATTCCCATTATGTTGGAGGTGGGATTGGGTTGTTCTGGGGTTGTAGGATTTCAACATCTTCAGAATGCATGGACTGAACATCATTCCCTTTGTAGATGACACCCAACTAATCCTCTATCTGAAGAACCATACACCATGGGGGCCAACTTCCACCGGTGCATGACCAGGGCTGCGGATGGGATGCAAAATAGATACCTCAAACTCAACATGGGCAAATTAGAAGTACTGAACTTCAGGAATAACACCTCCCTGCGTAATGGCTCCGGGTGGCCGGCTGAACGAGTACGATCACCCGCTCCAACAGACCACACCCAGAACCTTGGCATCATCCTGGACAGCAAACTCATCATGAAAACCCTGATCAATTCATTCTCCTTCACCTGCTTCCTCACTCTTCGCAAGCTCTGAAAGATCTTCAAATGGAACCAAGTCAGCACCAGACCGACCTTCACTCAAGCTGTCGTCACTAGCCGCTTGGAATACTGCAATGCACTCTAGGCTGGAATCACCACACACCCCCTGAAGAGGCTGCAGACCGCAGACCATACAGAACTCAGTGGCCAGACTCATCCTCTACCTCCCCAAACAGACCCACCACACCTCACTTTAAGAAACTGCAGTGGCTCCCCGTTCACAAGAAATGTCAATTCAAGAAGCAGACTCTGGTCACTGTAACAGATGACATTCGATTGCAGGCAGACGCTGGTCGTGCAGTAATTCTCATACTGCTCGACCTGTCTGCCTCATTCGACACCATCTCACACTAGATTTTGATAGATAGACTGCACTCAATAGGCATTCAAGACACAGCCTTAGAATGGTTGAGAAATGTTCTCAAAGACAGGACACAAACAGTAAACCTTGGCTCCTTTAAAATCCAAAACCACCTTAGTAACTAAAGGGGTACCCTAGGGCTCCTGCCACAGTCCCACCGTTTTCAATGTGTATATCGCTCCCCTTGCTGTGCTTCTCAGGAATATCGGGTTCAATCCGATTTCCTACGCAGACGATACACAACTACTCCTGGCCTATGACAAGGATACCCCCAATATCCAGACGAAATTTGGGGAGGGCATGAAAACGATAACATCCTGGATGAGCTACAACTTCTTGCAGCTAAACACAGGAAAACCCGAAATCATGCTCTTTAAAGATGCAGTCACTAGCTGATCCCCCATCTGGTGGCCAGAAAAACTTGAACCAGCGCCTTCGCCTAAACCGGTAGTTAAAAACTTGGGAGTCCTTATCGACAATAACCTGAATCTAGATGACCACATAGCAGCAACCAAATGAGCTTGCTTTCATGCCCTCAGCCTGCTTCGTAAAGTCTTCCACTTTCTCCCCTCTTAAACACATAAGACCCTGATTCACGCATTAGTACTCAGCCGCCTGGATTTCAGCAAAACTCTGCTGATCTCCGCTAAAGACTCTGCCTTACAGAGTCTACAGGTGGTGCAGAATACATCAGCCCATTTAGTAACCAGTACCCCCTACCGCACCCCTTCTCTTCCTCTCCTGCGTAAACTCCACTGGCTACCAATCCGTAAAAGAATTCATTTCAAAGTCTGCTGCATAGTATTCAAAGGCCGAAACCAGCTGGGTCCGGCCTATTTGGCCGACAAACTGATTAAATACACACCTGGGCACACCCTTTGTTCAGAAGGGAAAGGCCTTCTTGTCATCCTTCGCATCAGACAAACCTGACTGGGAGGCAAATTATTCTCTTATCTTGCTCCCAACCTCTGGAATCAATTACCCCTGGATATCCGCCTTTCCACCAACTACCTAGGCTTCAGGAAAAAACTAAAAACTCTGTTGTTCTAATAACACTGTCTGCACTACCTCTTCACGTCCTCAGCGCGGAGATACCCCATCTGGGGTAATTCAGGTGCTCTACAAATGATACAAATAAATAAATAAATGGACTCATACTTACAAAGCCCTGAACAATCAAGGACCAGCATACATCATCACTGCCTGAGCTTCCACCAGCCCTCCAGACACCTATGCTCCACACCCCTCTATCTCGCTCACAAGCTCTACATGCCCAAAAGCAACAGTGGAGGATGTTCTTTGTGCCTCACCTCAAAGTCCTGGAACAGCATCCATTTCCGCACCTCACCCTCCCTTCAGGAAACCAGGAAGGGACCTAAGACCTGGCTGTTCAACTGATTCCATGGGAGCAGTGGGGCTCTCAGTGCCTGAATACCCTTGTGTGAGATTCATGAGCGGCCCGTGCAGTTAAGAGCGATTGGGTCGGGTATGGGGGGGATTCAACAGATGACCACGAGGGAATATTAAATAAATAATCAATTTTTCTTTGTTGTCTGTTGAAATCCCCCCCACCACTCTTACCTGCACGGGTCGCAACTGGGGTGATTAGCAGCGTTATATAAATACTGTTTGAATGATTTATTGATAGAGGACCACACCGCAGACCTCCGTCAGAATTAAAAGGATACACTCAGTTTCTATTTTCCCTCAGTTGTTAAAGATCGTGGTGGGATCGATTTATAAAAGCATTTATGAGTATGGGAAGCTGTACTTCTCCAGTACTTTTGCACACACTCTTACATGCCTTTTTGATTCGATCCCATCAATGCGTGACTTTGGTACCCGTGCTAAACCTGTTCTTCAAACCTTTCTCTGGCCTTGATTATTGTAGCGCTGCTACTCTTTCTCACTGGGGGCTAGTGTTGGCGCATACACAAAGCACAACCACTCTGGTATCACTATGTGGGCCGGAAGTCCAGAGCAACTTCTGCTCGTTTCTTTAAGCTCTCTGGCCACACCTGGCCAGAGAGTGATACAACGTGTGGGAGCCCTTCTGGGCCAGCTTCCGGGGATTTAGATCATTACAATCAGTCTGATGAAAAAACTGGAGGGTCTCTCAAAGGGGCATGGCCAATGTAATTAAGGGCATGGATTAAAAACACGTAAGCTAAAAATCTGTGCTTAGCATAGTGTGCCGCCCGCCTTGCATTTTGCTGTTTCTGTCGTTGCATCTAGCTATATTATACAACAAGTAACATCATAACTACAACTCAGGACTATTGGCTTTGTCAATGGTTGTTAGTTGCATAAGATGAATAAGCAGCAACTGTGGCTTGTATATAGTGAAAAAGTTTCCACCTAAATCCCAGGTGACACCACAACAATGTTGCTGCTCCTGAGTTTCAAAAAGAAAGGAAATCCAGAGAGAAAATGATTCTCTTAAAAGGATTTCCCTTCCCCTTCAATGCTCACCTGGCATGAAGTCATGCCGCAAATTCTCCACTAGTGAGAAGTGAGCAGTGTGAGCACACCACACTAGTGAGAAGTGAGCCGCACACATGGATATGCCTGCTGTCACTAAAGTCCGGGAAAAAACGGGTCGCCTGTGCCAGAGCACAAAACAGAGCCCGAAAGAGACCGGTTTCGAGGCCCCCTTTAAAAAACTGCCGGTGCTCAGACCCGGTGAGACCTGGCCCACTCCTGATTACAATTATGACCTGAGATTTGATCATCTAAAACTAGGCACAATTCTACGACCCTACTTTTCAGCAAATCTTTATAAGTTGTAATAAGAGTCCTCTCCCATTAAAACGCTAGTCGAACTTGAAGTTTCCTTTGAAAAGTTGGAGGGGGCGTATATAGGGTGACCAACCGTCTGTAAATTTCACGGACCGTCCGTAATTGGGACCTCGCGTCCGTTGTCCGTGAGGATCCCTTTTAAGGACGCCTTTTGTCCGTAATTTTGGCCTTGCAGGGAGCAGTACTGCTCCCCTGTGAGAGGCCTCCCCCTTCCCCCCCCCCCCCACTCCCCCCTCCTTTGATGGGGCGCCTCGCGCTCCTCCTGGAGCACAAGAGCAGCCCCACCCGCCCATTGTCATTCTGTATGCCGGCTGATTGCCACATACAGAATGACAATGTGGCAGTCTGGGGGCGCTAAAGCATGTGGTGGCCTCCTCCTACCTTAGTGCACAGCAGGGCAATCTGTTAGAAAAAAGCTAAAACGTCCATGCAGCAACGTGAAAAAATTGTTTATTTAAAGAAGTCTGAAGAACAAGTTAAAAAGAAGGGGTCATCGTTCTTTTACTGTCCCATCATTTTAGAGGGAGGTATTTTCAATATTATATTTAAAAAAAGCACTTGTTACTGCTTTTTTTTATTTTAAGCAACTAACACCCATTGACAAAGCCAATAGTCCCGGCTTCTTGTTGGTGTAATGATACTTGCTGCATTATACATCTGGATGCAATGACAGAAACAACATAATACCCGTCGGGCGGAAGACTATGCTAAGCGCATATTTTTTACCTAGGTGTTTTAAACCACGCCCTTAATTACATCGAACACACACTTTGAAGAGACCCCCAAGTTTTTTTACACCACTTAAAGGCGTGGAAACAACACCATGTCACAGTCACCTCACATCCTGGCACTGTGCATCATGCATGACTCATGATTTTTAAGTTTTCAGATTTCCTATGTGCAGGGGCATAGTGAACCCTCCCCCACCCCACACTTTAGGAACTAGAGCGAGGTGAAGTTCTTGATGGGCCTCTTCCGTCTGTGACTCTGCAGACAAAGGCTCAGCTCATAATGTGAAAAGGTGGGAAAGTAAAAAAGTAAAGGAATGTGTGAATGGCTGGATGGTTTACTGAAAGGATGAATGAAAGCGTGAATGGATAGATAATGAAAGAAAGGATGGATGGATGAGTGAATGAGTGGCAGTATGGATGAGAGAAAAGGTGAAAAGATGGATGTATGGGTGGAAGGGTTGATGATGGGCAAGTGAATGAATGTATGGATGAGTAAGTGAATGGATGGCTGGATGGGTGAAAGGGTAAATGGCTGGATGGGTGAGTGAATAGATAGATGGATGGGTGGAAGAGTGGATGGATGAGTGTACGGATGGATGGGGTGAAAGGGTGGGTAGATGAATAATGGATGGATGAGTGAAAGGGTGGATGATGGGATGGATGAGTGAAATGATGAATGAATGATATATGGTGGATAGGTTTGCAAATGGTTGAATATGTTTGGATATAGATGGGCACACAGGTGGAAGGACAGAGTGAATGGTGAAAGACTGAATGATTGATGAAAGAATGATTACACCTTGTAGCACCCATTATCTCAAGTAACATTTCCTATACAATGACTTCCATGTTAATATGAGTCATTGTCTCTATATAATGTGTGTGTGATGTAACGTACTCCGACACCCTGCCCTACATACTTGGGATGAGTAACACTATAAAAGAAATTAAATACATGAGAGACGGTCTAAGTGAAGATGAGGGGCACCATTGAAGGGTGGTAGCAAGGCCGGACTGGCCGGACCGGGCATTGGGTGTTTCCCTGGGAGGCTGGAAAGGGGGGGGGGAGCGGTTTTGTTACTGGGGCCTGGCACTGCAAACCTCCTTGTATATCCAGTAGTTTTCAATCAACAATAAAAGCGGCTTCACTTATATTCAGGTGTGGTTCACCATTGTCTGGTGACTAATGTACCTGCTGGAGCGAGATGCAAATTTATTTTGAATCGTCTAAGGTTGCAAGCTGCGGCAATACTGAAAAACCGTGACGTGCACGGTTGTCTCAACCTAATATAAACTTATTTTGACTTTTACTTAGGTGGTTGTCTATTTACTTAATTATACACTATTGCGCGACCACCTCTGACGTGTCTGTAAAACGTAACTTTTGTCCCGAAGTTTTGTCCTGAAATTTGACCCTTTGTCCTGAATTTTTGTCCTGAATTTTGTCCCTTTGTCCTGAATTTTTACACTCACCGAATTTGCACCTATGCCAGTTGGTCACCCTAGGCGATTATCAAGAAATGAGTTATTTCGAGGAAACGAGTGTAACATGTTGATCGGAACGTCCAAACGAAGGTCACTTGAGAACTATTTCCTAGGACCGGTGTCAGATCCGGGCCCTGGGTGTCAATAAAACCGTGAGAATTTTTTCGATTAAAAATTCCCTATTGCTCTGCGTGGGCGTTGGAGTCACGGATAGCCACGAGTTAAGGGACTTCCCACCTGTGCGCGTCGTGAGCCTCGGACACCTTCCTTCCGGACACGAGCTCCCCGCTTCCGACTGCGAGGAAGATTACCTCCCTCCGCGACGTAACCAGCTCAGGGCTCGTTTGCTTTTGTAACATGCCCACTTGTAATTTTCTCCTCAAGTAACGCTACTGTTCCTATTGTAAAGCGCTCTGACACCTTCGGGTAAAGTCCGCGCTATAAAAAAACCCATAAAATAAATAAATAAAAATAAATAGGAAGACAGGCTCGAAACTTAAGATATCGTTTATCACACGCTCTCGGTGACAGACACATTATTGGCGTCATGCTCTCGGGGGAGCATAGAGCGTAGGATTGCTGGGGACGCTGGCTTTCCGTTCTCCCCAAAACTTTACTCCTCCGCCAGTCTGATGCGTCACTGGATGTATGAACGCTGGAGGAGATGCGGGCGCGCAGACCAGCGCGTGGGCAGAGAAGCGTACCCCAGCGAGCGTCACCCAGGGTCACGGCACGAGGTTTGGGTTTCCCGGAAAGCCCGCTGCTGAGGAGAAGCGGCTCTGCCCTGATTGGCTAGAAGTTGAGGACCCGCACGCTCGCCCCATTGGCCGATGAGTCTGACCGTTAAAGGAAAGTGGGCAGGACCCGCCTACTGCCACAGATAATATAGTGTCACTGTGCAGTCCCTCCTGTTTGACCTGGAGACACAGCTGGGTCCCGCAGGAGCAGAGCACACGGAGCTTGTGAGCAAACAGGGAGCACAGGGCGGCAGCGTACAGGTAAGCTATTTCTCGCCAGTAACTTTTCGTCAGCCAGCAGGCTCGTTGTGTTTTACCTGTCAGCATTTTTTGGCACATAAGAGGGAGGCGTTTTTTAGGGAAATATTACACGGAGAGATTTATGTGCAAATTCAGTTGCATTGCAGCAAGGTGAATTTTAAGTGTGAGACTAAACGTTAAAGGATGTTTTACTCTGCAGAGTGGATTGCGCTGTAGGGTAGTCTAGCATGGATTGTGCTGGAAGGCTGATGTGGAATGGGTATTGGGCATGAACCTGCGCTGTGCAAAAAGTGGCATTGAATAGTGCATTGAAAAGAGATGTGCGGCGCTAAACATGGTACAGTCCAGAGGGTTGTACTTAAAAGCACTGACTGCTGGACAGTGCAGGCCAGAGCATAGCGCTGGTCAGCCCACGAGAGAGAGCAGACCCTTTTAAACAACTTGATTTGGGGTGATTGCACCGCGTGCATTGTATAGATATGTGGAATGCAGCATGGAACGGAAAATAACCTGTCTGGAATGTAGGGTACGCGTGTTTGGAGGATGGGACAGAACAGTTTGAATGTGAATACTCGATGCAGAATACGAGTGTATTCAGGTCAGAGAGAGGGCACTGCATAAAGAAGCAGCACAGAAGAATGCACTGCGCGCGGGACCGCAGCACAAAACAATGGTCTAGGCAATGTGCAAGGTGTGGCTTAATAGTACGACATATAGGCCTGGGAGGGCAAAATGTTACACCTGCGCATAATGTAAATTCGATGCAACCTAGAGTGAGTGGCTGGCTGGTCTGACCGCGAGACTGCGCGTAGGAGAATGTGGGACTGGACAGACAAGTACATCGGACTGGGCAGTGCAGAATGTGGTCTTTGGCCCCTCTGAGGAAAGAATAGGCTACGTGGGATGTGGCTGTGCAATAGGTGTCTTTCTGCGCATCTCTGCCCATTGGATAACACAGGCTCTGAGTGTGGGACTGGGTTGCACATTGGACAGGAGCATACCGAACTATGTATCACAGAAGATGGACCTAGTTGCATAGAAGGGTAGACTGCTTACTGCGAAATGTGGGGCTATGCAGTTTAGGATTGGGGGCCGGGCTGCTTCGAATGTGTGATTGTGCAAAACAAAACGTGAAACTGGGCAGCACAGGATGTGAGCACAGTGCTAACGCATGGAGAATGTGAACCCAGTGCAGAGATCGTGACTTCCTGGTAGTGGACGTATGTGTGAAGTGTTACTCAACTGCAGAACTGCAGCTTCATTTATCATTTTATGCCGACGGCATCATTGTAAAATCTCATGGAAATATCATTTTACATCACGGAGCTGTTTTATGTCTGGTGACATTTACAGACACAACTATGTATATATTTTGCGGAATTATTTGAAGTATACTGTAGTAACCCTTGTCTGTAGGGCCAACAAAGCACCGCAGTTAGGTTGGTTTATTAGCTTGGTTTCGCAGGTTCCTGTACGTGCATTTCCACTCACACAGCTGACTCCGCCGGGGAGCACCCGGCAGTGATTCATTTCTCACCTCCAAGGGAGCTTGGAGCAGGTCACCGGCTCCGGGTTTCTCACACTTGCAAGGCGGTCTCTGCTACAGCTTAAGCGGAGTGTGAGACTCCACCGCAGTTGAAATCAGGGAGGAAGGGGGTTCTGCCCCAGGTGAGTGACGCTGCGGGGCTTTCCTGCGTCTGACGTCAGGGAGGAAGCGGGGTTCTGACCCGGCTGAATGACGCTGCGGGGCCCTGCTGCAGCTGGAGGCCTTGGGGAGCAGGGGTGTCTGGGGGGAGAGATTCTGTTGCATTTGAATGCAGTTTGGGGCCCTGCTGCAGCTGGAGGCCTTGGCTGACAGGGGGTGTCCGGTGGAGGGATTCTGTTGCATTTGAATGCATTTTGGGGCTCTGCTGCAGCTGAAGGCCTTGGCTGACAGGGGGTGTCCGGTGGAGGGATTCTGTTGCATTTTAATGCAGCTTGGGGCTCTGCTGCAGCTGGAGGCCTTGGGATTCAGGGGGTGTCCGGTGGAGGGATTCTGTTGCATTTGAATGCAGTTTGGGGCCCTGCTGCAGCTGGAGGCCTTGGGAATCAGGGGGTGTCCGGTGGAGGGATTCTGTTGCATTTTAATGCAGCTTGGGGCTCTGCTGCAACTGGAGGCCTTGGCTGACAGGGGGTGTCCGGTGGAGGGATACTTTTGCATTTGAATGCAGTTTGAGGTTCTGCTGCTGCTGAAGAGTCGACATTTACAGGGCTCTGCTGTAGCAGGGGCATACCAAGAGCTCTGCAAAAGGTTTGCTTGGGGAGGGCGAGTCTGCCTTCGTTGGCTGTACTGTGGTCTTTAGTGCAGTTTACGGACAATAGGAGCTCTGCAGCAGGTGAAGACAATTTGGCCGCTCTGCTGCATCTGAACCAGCTTGAAATGTCGACTTCTGAAGCAGTTGGAGGTCACGTGAGAACATTGGGTGCTGCACTGACAGAGCAGTTGTGCGTGCTCTGCTGCAGGTGTAGAAAGCTTGGGTGCTGTGCTGCAGTCGCAGGTAGCCTGACCTCGTTATCTCCGCTGCTGTTGGACTTCCGATGAGCTCTTCGAAAGCCAAACGCAACTTCCGGGAACTTTCTGCCGCAGAATGCAGGCTGTGACAGCCGTGCTTCAAACACAGACATCCTGGTGGCTGTGATGCAGCTCGCTGCAGCAAATGGAGCTTTGATGGGTTTAGTCTGTCTGGTTACTGCAGGAACTCTGCTAGACAGACAGGCGGATACAAATGTGCACCCCTCAGACAGAGGTGTGACTTGTCGCTCTGCATACAGCAAAGAGCGTGCATAGCTTTGAAAATGCGGAAGTGGTTTGCACTTGGACCTTGAAAGGATGCAGCCCCCAGCACTGCTTGAAATGAAAAAAAAAATAAAGTGCAGACTTCCTTTCTCTCAGCACTTGTTTCCTGCAGACAAATGCTGACCATATACAATCAACGAGACTGCAGCCCTTCCTAGAAGTGGTGGCACTGTGCATAAATGCCCTGCTGTGAAGTGCCTGTCCTATCTCATAGGACCAGTGAAGCCCAGCTGAGGGGTACCATCACTGTCCAAAGTACAACAGTACTGTTGAGAAGCTTGTGTACTGTTTGATTAATGTGTAGCCGACCTGCTCAGGAGTACAGGTACTGTCCAAATGAAAGTGTCTCATCTCCGATCAGAAGATCTTGTACTGTCCTATTAAAAATAAACAAAATCCCGGTACATGCGCATTTCCAGCCTCGTCGAAGGTGGAATGGCTTGGAAGTGGGTGGCAGTCGAAAACTTTGACAAAATCTCTGATGCACTTGGTGCTAGCGGTGGGACGGGCCCCTCACAGGTGTGGGCGGTGCGAGTTGGAGCCAAATGTTGGAATACTTAATGCATACGTCAAAGCATCAGCACAGTAACTTTAATCAAACATTGTGGGATTTAAAAACAAATTTAAAGAAGGTTGCAGGATATTCTCCAAGGAGTTTTTGGACACCTAGTGACAAATGGTACCTTTAAGAGAACATTAGGTCTGTAATAAAAGTCAAAATCATGCAGCATATAGAGACTTTACAGGATACTTGTTGTACATTATATGGCAAATGGTGAACATAATCGGCCAGTGACAATGGTAAAAACTTTGTAGGATTTAATGACAATTTTGTGCAGGAATGAAGGGGCAAAAAATGACGTGCTGTCTGCTGTTTCTGATGCAGTTTGCAAAATAGAACCTAGGTCAGGGGCCCTAGTCTCGAGCTCTGGGAGTTCCCAGGTGGAACATTGTGCAAATTACAACAGCTTCAGCCAGAGCGCTCGCTACGTGCAGCATGTATGTAGATAGACCTAAAAATCTCCTGAGCACATGCTAGTTGAGCTGTAGGTGGTTGGACTGGAAGCCTCATGCCACCCGAGGTCCACAGATTGCCTCCAGAAACAGCAAATTGTTCCTATGTTGGTGTGCAGAGATGCATATTTGCTCTTAGTGTGGCAAAAATCCTTGCACCAGTCGAATGCATCACTTCACCTCTTACATGTACTCAGCTGCCAACGGTTCATCGGATCCTTGACTCAATATTGCAAAATGGAAAAAACACATTGTGCCTCTTACTAGTTCTTGCTACATTTCCTCGATTTGCTTTTTTTTTCTTAGAGGAAGTATATCTTGAAAATCACAACATTGCACTCTCTGGGTCAGGTTCAGTCTCCATTTGCTGTGAGACTAAGTGCTTCCGAAGCAACAGCATTATCATTGTATATGTCAGTGTAATAAATTTACTTTACTGGGGAATTTTTTTGTCACCGAATGTGAGAAAAAATGAAAGAACCCACTATGAAATGGGCTAATGTCTGTAGTCCCAAATCTGGCCTAACCCATTACGTAGCCTTGTAGAGACATGATAAAAATCATGTAATAGTACACAGAACACTTCACATTTTATAACAGGGTTTATATTCCTTTCCCTGATGCTGAAGAGGTGGGTCTTCAAGGTACCAGGTGGTCACCGCAGAGTGTGCGGCATTGAAAGATACTCCAAGAAGGCTTGATTCTGTTAGGCACCGTCTCTCTTACACTCACTATTAGGCTTTCAGTATCCATATTTTTTTCCGAAGTCCCCTAAAGCACAATTCTAAACCGTCCGAACTTGTTGGCCTCTTTCACTTATAAATTTATTGTTGTATTGTCGAAGTGTTGATCAACAGGTTATTGAACAAATAGAATAACATATTGTCTGCTGCATGTTGGGTCCCATTTGCTGATTGGATTCTATGGTCTTATCCTTCTTTTTAAATTGAACATTGAGTTATAAATAGGATGTGTGAAGTTGCATTTTTTCTCATGGACTTCACAAAGCTCTATGGATGTCTGCCCAGCTTCACGAAGTTAAACAAACAGAGACAAATTCGTCATAAGTTTCTCACTGCACTTAGAACAACCCTACAAAAGGTAAACGAGATAGAGAAAACGTCTACATAGATTTTTTCATCATGGCTTGGGGATGATTAGTGTGAAAATTATATTGCAAGAAAGTTAAAATGGTCTCTCAATGCGCAGGATAGCATCTCATGTTTGAAGGTGGAAATCAACTAGGAAATTTGCAAATGGTGAAAATTGGTGCCTTTGCAAAACTTTGCCATTGTACAGAAAACCTCAAACACCCAGAGTTATAACTAGTGAGGGTGGTCAGAGGTAGGTTCTTATTTTAACAGGGGGTGGGGTTACAAAAGTTATTAAAAACACATGGAGTATTTTTCGTGGGCTATTCTACTTGGTATTACAGAAGCTAAGTCAATCCCCGGGAATTATACCATTTGTTAACACGAGTCTTGTGGTGTTAAAAGTTTAATTCTCTCCACGTGTCACATTTTGGTACAAACTTCAGTTTTGACCACTATGCCAGGAGTGGGACTTTTCTGGGCACCTTTGTACATTTCTAAGTATTGTATTAGGCACAAAACAGACATAAAAAATGTTGTAAGATCCTTCAATATTTGCAGGTCGTGGTGCTACAGCATAGGAAGATGAAATAGTTTTTTGATAGTTAGAGCGGGAAGCCGTGACTAGAGCACAGAACTCTTGGTTCTGCGGCAGTCAGCTTTGCTAATAGATCATTTGATGCCCCTTTCCTAATGCAGGGTGGAGAATTCCAAGCCGTGCTGTTTTCATGAAATGTTGCTTGATGCAGAAAGTATAAGTGCTTCAGTAGCTAGACACTGCTTTTTGGTTGGAATGATATATTCACAGTAATTTTAAGTGTGCAACCACATTCATGCCAACAGCTGCCTTTTGTCCAAGTATCTGAACTCAGTAGAGTTTTCTGTACAACTTGAGCAAATGGTAAAGTATTTTCAATCAGTTTCTATTGAGTGTTCAAAGCATGTAAAGCAATGTTTTGTTGTGTGGAAATTTAAATTTATTGTTGATTCACATTGTGCAGTCTGGCTGTCATCACATCCTAGGGTGGTATGTCGGAATATCATTTACAAAAATATCGGCCCATTGGCTGAAGATTTTTTATTATTAACTCTAGCCGGCTGAAATTTTTGTAAATGGTATATGGGATGCAGTAGGTATTTCAACTCAAATTCTGAATAAAATATTCTGGTGGCACAACTCTCCGGATGAGAGCAGAAGCCAAGCTTTTCAAGACACACAATACTCAAAAATCTTTGTCACCTTATGTTTGCACCGGTAGGCAGTTCAGCATCTATTGTGCACGCCCTGTATGGCCAAAATGATTAATAAACAGCTGTACATCCATCCTTTTTAGCATGTGTGACAGGAACGGTGGAAGGCGCCTCAGGCAATGGCTGATCGAACAGATCGACAGCGGTTTGTACCCAGGACTGGTCTGGGAGAACGACGACAAGAGCATGTTCCGGATCCCGTGGAAGCATGCTGGGAAACAAGACTACAACCAGGAAGTAGACGCCTCCATATTTAAGGTAAGGCTGCTGCTTATCAACCAGTGTGACTACCCTACTGCACTATGGTTTGAAAATGTATAAACCAAAGAAGCAAGCGGGAACTAAACATCCTGTAAAACGCAGAGTCCTGGTACAAGTTCGGCCTGTAACATCCATTTGGAATTCTGGAAAGTTGTCAGTGGGTCAATGCACCTGCTGTCGAAATGTGTGGTCAAAGGATTGAATTGTGGTATGGCAGTTCAACTTTAAAAAAAAATCCTTTTGAGGTTGGTAAAATAAGTGTGAGTTTTGTTTTTAGTGCTTTTAAAGTTGATAATTTGTACGCTTAATCATTTACATGAGTATGCTATGTATTTATCTCTGCCGACTTTATTGATGAATTATTTTGCTGCACCACCGATTTTTGATTATACCCATGCCCGACCACGCAAAGTTGTACTTTCCCTATGTCTTTCATGGCCTGTTTGGCGGAATAAAGAATTATTGGTGATGAAGTGTCAGTGATTTAGACAGTAATAAGAGCTGTCTTCCCTGTATTCTTGAGATCACAGTTTCTCTGTGCCTACGATTAGATTCTGTATTAGCTCATTACTTTTGGACAATTTTAAACAATTCAGACTGTCGCTTTATCAGGTAAAAACGGTACATTGTTAAACATACATGACCAATAACTCTTAGGTTTCAAATTCCCACAAGTGGCACTGTGATTTACTGGTAAAAAACAGGGCATATATTCACTAAGGCATTACAAAGTCCCAAGCAGGATGCAAAGTGGTGCGAGTGGCACATGCTTTATACTATCTAGTGCAAAGGGTGTTTTGCTCGTGGAAGATGCATTTTTCACAGTGCAAATCCACGTTGTGACACTTTGCATCAAGGGGGATGTTACTAGGTGGGTCAGCAAAAGTACCCATAGGTTTGTCACAGGACCTAATAAACTAAGACAGCCAGTCCTGGTTTTGTGTCAGATTCAACACACTTACTATAATCAGGCACAAGGATGGGGAAATATGTTTTTTTCTCAAATTAATAGATGCATTGCATATATGCCGCGATGCACAACACACTTGTGATGCGTGGGAACTTCTGAGTTTCGCTATGCACAGGAGTTTGTGCTCGAGGTGTGCAGTTCCAATACAAATCCTTGTGTAAAAACGTGCACAGGAGATGACACCACCAGCAGCAGGTCAATCTTAGTAGATATGGCTGTTTGCTGTGTTTTGCCCCTTGTGCAACAGAGTGCAATACATTCGGATGCTGTGCTGCCTTTGCATGAACAATTTGTAAATCTGGGCTCAGAGCTTTTGTCCGGTCTAAATTTCACCAAGGCAAGATCAGGCATCAAACAATGTAGGCAATGTCACCAAAAAGGTGAACAGATTGCTATATAACAATCCATCAGGTGAAAGATTGCTCATCACCGTCAAACACATATTCCTCTTTCGATAAACATAGAGTAAGCAAGTGCAGACTGTAACATCTTTTTTTGGCTCTGATCCACTGTTTGGCTCACAATTCTCAAATGGAAATGCATCTAACGTTGGCCTTCATGTACCAGACACCACAGCAGGTGTGTAACTGAAATGGCACTCTGCAAACACAACAAACACCTTTATTATTTTATAGCTGGAATTTTGTGCAATAGGAAGGACACTCTCTTTTTGTGCACTCAATATTTCTTCTCTCAGAAGCAGCGATCTCCCTGGAACGCGTATGTAGAACTATGTGCTTTTAAAGCCAAGTTTCTTGTTATTTGGTGTGTTTTGTGCTAAAAACAAGTAGGTCGTTTTTTTATTTGGTGTGTGTTGTGCTAAAAACAAGTCGGCCTGCACCCTCAAAAAACAGATAACTCTGGGCCTTAAAATCTTGGACAAATCACTGCAGAAGTATTTTTTGGGAGGAGATCTCCGGAAACTCACTAAAACCGTATTTGTAACTGATGGACAGGCATATCACAAGAAATAATTCAGGTGGAAAAATAACCCACAGTGAATATTTTAAACATGCCCATTGTGCTGCTTAAAGGAACCAAAGCATGATATCAGATGATTTACGTACACAGTCAAGAGTCCTTGCCTCAAGTTACGTACATAATCGTTGCTTCCTAGTAAGGATGGTGTATATAAATATTGCATAGATGTGCACTGTTTGAGGCAGTGGTGAGGAGCGGCAGAACCTTAACTATTGGCAACATTAGTGATGGGCCGAGTTTTAGTTTGGGAGAGAGCTTTCACAATCTGCACAAGCCTGACTTTTCAAAGGTTTTTCTCAAATTCAGGTTTTTAACCAGTTTGGTTGTATTATTGACACTTTTCATCATACCTGTTAAAGTACTTCTTACCTGTATTTCAAGTTGAGTGGCAACATTCAAATATCATAGTAATTGAAGAGGCCGCAATATAGTGTTCTATGTACATTATTATCGATACTCCAAAAACATCGGAAAATAATTTGGAATGCCTCCAGCTTTAGCATATTTTCATTGAGAAGTGCTTGAAGGGCTTTCATTGAGAAGTGCTTGGAGGGCTTTCATTGAGAAGCGCTTGGAGGGCTTCCATTGAGAAGCGCTTGGAGGCCTTTCATTGAGAAGCGATTGGAGGCCTTTCATTGAGAAGCGCTTGGAGGCCTTTCATTGAGAAGTGCTTGGAGGCCTTTCATTGAGAAGTGCTTGGAGGGCTTTCATTGAGAAGTGCTTGGAGGCCTTTCATTGAGAAGTGCTTGGAGGCCTTTCATCGAGAAGTGCTTGGAGGCCTTTCATTGAGAAGTGCTTGGAGGGCTTTCATTGAGAAGTGCTTGGAGGCCTTTCATTGAGAAGTGCTTGGAGGGCTTTCATTGAGAAGCGCTTGGAGGGCTTTCATTGAGAAGCGCTTGGAGGGCTTTCATTGAGAAGCGTTTGGAGGCCTTTCATCGAGAAGTGCTTGGTGGCCCTTCATTGTGACGTGCTTCGAAAGATAATAGAGTCCCTTTGGGCGTAGTGTTGTGAAAAAGTCGAAATCTGATCATAATCTTTGAACACATTTGTATTCAATAGTGAACTTTTATCAATGGGCATACAATGATGACTGAAATATTTATTGTAGGTCTAGCCTTACTGATATGTCATATGAGAAAAAGAAGAGAGCAGACTGGATTCAAATCTGCACGGATGAGCTCTACTTTCATTGTTTACTTTGGGATCAGGTTCTCTGCTTTGAAACCAGAAAAAAAGAAGGGGTTACTTACTTGCAACAATTTTTTTGCATCCTAAATATATTATTGGGCTTGGAAAAGCATTTGTTGAAAGCAGTTTAAAAGTTCTTGAGTGTTGACCACAGCCGTGTGCGGAATGGTCTAAGTTGATGTCAACCTGGCACCTATAAGGTCTTACTCTAAATACACCATCTTCTTCTGAAAGTCATGAGTATTGGATTAACGTTTCTGAGAACTGTGCCTCCCATTGTACCAATGGGTGATTTCATGTCAGGCTCCAGAAACGTCAGTAAAAAATGCAGCTCAGTGGGTAAATGTATCTTCTGCAGAGATCTGTGTCTTACTGTCTGGTCATTAGTGTGAAACTAGACGGGCACTCAAGCTTTTATCCTTCCAAGGATAGCAAAGAACACTGTTAAGCAAGACAGCGATAACACTCATTATTAGCAGCACCCGCAAGTGTCAGGACTGTGGAAACATGCCAATACTATGTGGCAATTTCACAAAAAGAGAACTGAGAAACGAAACTCTTGGGATTTCTGTTTACCTAGAATCTTTGAAAGTCCCTTAGTGTGCTATTGGAGACATTGGACTGCTAGGAAGCCATATAAAACCCTATTTGTCTAGTCCACTGGGTTTGAGTGATGGGCACCAACCCAGAAGCCTGGAGGGGGATGCTTGCTGCGTTCTGCACTGACAGGCAGAACCAAAGGTGAGCCTGGTGGTGTGCAGGTTCGGTCTGGTAGAACCAACATATCTCTACCTCTGGTAGACTGAGCTTTGAAATGCTGGAAGCGGAGGGCACGATGGGCTGTAGACTGGGCAGAAGGCCTTGTAGAAATACTGCCCAGTGGATTCATTTGTAAAATGAAAAGTGCTGTGTCCCAACGTTTTTCTTAGGAGCCCTTGGCCAGCAATGTCGGTGGTGGTGAATGCCAAGGATGTCAGTCTTGATTCCACCTCATGCCTCTTTCTTCCGCCTGCATTTTTATCCTTGCTTTCTCCCTTGTCACTGTTTTTCTATCATTCTCTTCCTCCTCCTTATTCTCTTTTCTGTCTCTTGTTCTGGGTCAAAGACTTATGGTGAAAAACAAGACCCAATGCCTCGCACCTGCAACCACCAGGACACATCGAGCAATGGATCGCAGTACTGCCTTGTGGAGTACTGTGCGCACCAGACCCTTTAAAGATGGCCCAAAGGGTAGCAATGCACAAACACACCTTCTTGCATCGAAAATGAGTACATATTCAGAAGAGAATTTAAAAAGAAATGGACAGACATAGGAAGTAGAAAAATCAATCGTGAAAGCAAAGACAGAACTGCTTAAAAGGTAGAACCTATGGACCCCCAGCAGAAACTGGGCTGTCAAGATGGGGCCCTCAGTCATGGCCAGTGCAACGTTGAGACCTCAAAGGCGACTCAAAGTGTCCCATCAGGCAGTTAGCTGCGAGCAGCAAAAAGCGAGGCTTTTGGGCTATTGCCCGGAGCGGCAATGGGACAGACCACCCAAATGTAGGATAAACCTGCAAATGGTAACATGTTGCCCTATGGAGATCTTAATACCAATACTATTATGCCACTTACTCCAACAACTGCTGTAAACATATCTTCTGTTATTAAAACTCCTGGCACCACTATTACAAGCAAGCATACTACTTGCACTAGTACTACTACTACTACTACTACTACAAGCAATCCAATCCGTATGTGTTCTCCTATATGAAGAGCATTTAACACAAAAATACTATAAGTAGCGCAGAAAGTACCACCAGTTTCGCTATGATATGCATCCATATGTGTTATAGTTGTGGCCGTGTAGAAATACTGAAGGTTCTAATACCACTACTGCAACTTCCTTTACTACCTATTCCACTGCAGGTAAATCTTTAACACGTAGTCACCACTGGTACTTCCACTGTGATGTATAGGCAATGCTCCTATATTGTCTGGCTTCTGCGTTTTCCGCATAATTCTAGATTCACCACACTTGCCACACTCTCCTGAATAATCTGCAAGTTTCTATAAAAATATGGCTCTAGCTCAAGTGGATCAAAAATTTTAAAAACACATTGTCAAGCGTGGTAACCTGCAGGGCTAGACCCTTGAAGAGATACGAGTGGTCACTTTTCATTTTTTGATAGCTGTGTTTATGAGGTGAAACATTTGGACAGACAGTGTTGCTCAGACAGTGTTAATGTCGGTTATAATGTAAAAATAGAAACATATTTCTACCATTTTTCTTACTGCATTGTTTGGTCCTACTTTAGCACATAATGGCAGTAGCCCTGTGCGTAGGCTACTCTAAGAGTTCACTCAAAGTCAAATGTATGCACTACTGATTGGACCCAATACCAGTGAGGCTAGGAGAACCGAGTGCTGTAATCTCATCCCCGCTCTGAAAGCCGCCATGATCTTTAGCCCAAAGCAATTCATCCTTCCATTTTGAATATGCAATTATTGAACACTCTATGCTCCTGAAACTTGTGCTAATAATGTATCCATTGTGGAAAATGTTTTTCTTACTGTTTATTTAAAATGACTGGGTTGATATGTTTGTAGGCCTGGGCAGTGTTCAAAGGTAAATTCAAAGAAGGGGACAAAGCCGAGCCCGCCACCT
Source organism: Lissotriton vulgaris (assembly GCF_964263255.1). NCBI lineage: Eukaryota > Metazoa > Chordata > Amphibia > Caudata > Salamandridae > Lissotriton > Lissotriton vulgaris. The sequence continues at coordinate 675,655,443 of NC_141700.1, read as the reverse complement.
GGAAGACCAGACTGCGCTGTGCCTTGAACAAAAGTCCAGACTTTGAGGAAGTGACCGACCGCTCCCAGCTGGACATTTCGGAACCCTACAAAGTGTACCGGATCGTCCCCGAGGAAGAACAGAAATGTGAGTAATGCTTAGGGTTGGGCAACCCAACCTGACTCTTCAGTATACCCCAGTGAGATAACTCAGTACGTTACAATCATGCTGCGGAAATTAGTTCACTGTGGGGCCAAATCAGTCTTTCATCCGTCCAAGGTGAACAATATGAATTGGGTTGGAAAAACAATATTTCTATTGAATCGTGGATCACTGGCAGACTTAGTTTTGCCGAGCGCAGTGTTAAGGCAGGAAGATAGAACTTTACAACACCCCTCCTGTGCAGTTGGCTCATTGCACAGAAGTTTAGTGGAAACCCATTGGTGAAACATCGCATGATGCACACTTAGACACATAAGCCTCTTTAAGGTCCTATGTGCACAATTTTCTTATTTCTTGGCAATCATGAATTCACCACAGTGAGAAAGCAGCCACATTCAGTGTTTACTATTCAGGTACCTGGACCTCAGTCACCAAAGTTCCATAGCCAAGACGCAAAACCCTCCTCACAATCAATCAATATTTGGGATGCCTTGAGTCAATTGAGAGGCCAAGGAATGAATGAGCAGAGTTTTAAATACCAGCTCTCCCACGCATCCTTTGTACATCATCAGGGAATAATAAGGTGCTTTGACAGATGAAGGTAGCACAGCTTGTATTGGTGTTTTCTGTGATGTCGCTGAATTAATTAATGCTCTCTCTTGTGTGTGTACACGTGTGCATCATGTGAGTGAAATAAGTGAAAAAGAACACACGACTGGTGCCTCACTAAAGCAATAAAGAAAGGAGGAAGAGTGAAGCTTGTGCATACTGTTTACACACCATATTCCAAAGCTACTTCAAAGGTCCTAGAATTCACTTCCTCTGCAGACCCCACCGCTCCCTCAGCCGTTCACTCTTGCAGGCCCCCCCAGCTGATCTATGTGTTGCACCCTTATGGTTGTTGTGTTTATATCCTTCTCGGGTAAGGATCTGGTGATCAGGTGAATCATTCCTTGATTCCTTGGCCACTCCTGTCACCCACTGTAAATGTGGGCTGTTTCCCGAGAGATGTGACCCGGGGATAACCTGCTGACCTTGGAGCCTGGAGATCTGGGAGCTGTGGTTCAAAGGAATTGCAAGAGCCATGCCCACTCCAAGCTCATGGTGTGCTCTTGAGCAGCTCCCCAAAACATAGTAGAGGACTTTAAATGTTATTACTTTATTCCTTGTATTACTGGAACCTAATGCAGTTATTTAATGGCCAGTGTGACTGTAAGTTACTTCTTTAAATTGTAACGCAGTTAGGACTGTCTGTCCCTCTTTCTTTGGTGTTCAGGCGTATACAGCCTTGTAGTGCTCTAGTTTAGATGACTCACAGGGCTAGAAACTATTCCTGAGATAGTCTTCAGCTGTTTAAGTTCATAATTCTTCTATTTTCTCATTCTTAGCGTTTTGACTTTAAGGGCCCCGACCAAATGAAAATGTCACGCATACAGTAATAGAAATAAAGCGAAAACATAGTGCTTGAAATGCTTGCTCAAGCCAGTCCTTTCCCCAGTCTCATAAGAGCGAGTGATGAATGTTGGATGAATGGATGAATGAATATTCAGCAGTAAATGGCCTCTACGTGACGTTGTTGTCCGCATAGACATTACTGGTGGTGCTCTACAACTTTTAGTGTGCTTATTACAAGAGTTCTTAAAGTGACTGTTAGAGCCTGGCTGCCCTCACCTGCCTGTGGTGTTTTCTTCTAGATATATCAATGTTGTTTCTGTCTCTGTCCTCAGGCAAGAATGTCCCCTCAAGCGGGAGTAGCAGCAGCAGCCTGGGGGAGGTCACGGACATGGACTGTGGGCAGTCTGAGTGCGAGGAGCTCATGAAGGAGGTAAGGGGCTCATTGTTATTTTTGTAAACCTGTTTCCTCGTACCTGTGATGTTCACTTTTGTATATTTTGCCACTCTTGCTGTCAAGTGACGGCTTAACATTTTTACCTGGAAATTTCTAGAATATTTTCTCTCATGCCAATTTCAACATTATATTACTATCAAGTAATCTAAGCAACTTTGTGTGAAAAAAAACCTTGTAAAGTGAATATTCACTTTGCAGTGAGAGGCCCATGCAGGACATTGTACAGCGAGCCTGGTTTACATGACATGTCCGCTACTCCAAGGTGACTACTCCACTAACCAAGCAATTGTGGCTCCTGCTCAGACATTATGAGTTACGTGCAAAGTTGATTTGCCGGTGCTTAATTTGTAAAACCCTGAGTGCCAGGCCATTGGAGCTAGCCTCACCCATTGCCCTGCCAGTGCTGCCAAAGACAGCACCAGTACAACGACTAACCATCACACCCCTACAATTGTGACAATTTAGACGATTTCAGGCTCCGAAAGCTATAAGAATGGCTCGGGTCACAGTTATTAGTCATTTTGTAATACACAATGAATTAGTAAGCAACTGTTGTTGTGCTAATCTCTAAATTAGACAAACATCGCCACCGTGTGGCAGACTGTCATAAGTGCCAGTGTTGACAATCGATTGCTGGTGCTGAGCACCGGAAACCACAGGCTCAAATTAAGTACTGAGTTGGCAGTAGTTTTGTGGCCTTCACAGAGGTTGGGCAGCCTGCACCGAAATTGGAACCTGACACAAGACTGAATCAATATACTAGTCACTACTTTGGCCAATCTCTCACTCAGGCTACACTCCACGTGAATTTTAAAGTCACAAAAAAACTCAATTGCTTCGGAGCTGCGTGGTGTCAACTACTAGAGTTAATAAGGCCATTAGTCTCACAGAATCCATGAATGTTTACGAGGCTACCATTAAGCATGCTCAGAAGCTTTGAAGGGCTGTGGGCCAGATCTTCAACACCCTTTTGCGATTTTCACAAAATCGCATAGGTTGTGACTTCAAAAAGGCTTTTTAGATGTACAACACCCCTTTTAGGAGTCAGAAAATTCTTACTGACTCACCAAAAGGCTTTTGCAATCCTTTCAGAATAACAAATAAGAGCGAGAGGAAAGGGACGTCCCCTTCAAACTTTCGAACCAGAGAGAGATGTGTCAAAAGCTGGTGATCGTAGCTGCAGGTGCACATTATTGATGAGTTGCCGACCCCTGAGTTGGATTAGTAACTGATTTGCAAAGGCCACTGCCTGATCGATATGATGTTTTCCTAGACAAGAAAACATTTCTTTTTTAACACCTTCGAATCTCATGACAGCTCAGCTCGTCATGAGTCATGAGCCACAGTGCTCGGGTGCTCATGACGAGCTGAGCTCATCATGACCTTTAGAATGCTCGCACGCTGGGCTAATTCCCCTGCTGTGCGAACGTTCTAAAGAAACGGGTGTGGTCATGATGAGCTCAGCTCGTCATGAGCACACGACCACCGTGGCTCAAGACGAGCTGACCTCGTCATGAGTACAGGGGCGCTGTGCGCGCACCCCCCAGCACAGCATGGGAATTTGCCCAGCTGCAAAGGGGTTAAAGCAGAAGTTGTCCTTTTAGGTAACACCCACTGCTTTTTTTAAAAAAAAAGTTGCAAACACAAGGTTGGAGGTCTGCTCTTCCTCTACAGAAGATCATCCCTGTGTTTGTTACAAATCCCTTTGGGGGGAAATAGGGATCAAACAGGAAGCTGCCAAATAATATGAAACCTATTAGTACATGGGTCACATTGCAGAATTTAAGACAGGTCAGAAAATGTTGTGCAGAATTTACAACCATTTTGCATCAACTCTGTTAGTACCCCTGGCCCTTCCTTTCACCCTACTCAGCAGTCCCAATCGCTGACTCTCAGGCTTTTGGAACCAGATCTTCATGGTCTAGTTATGTACCAGGAAAATAGTTTTCTAAACGGCAGAAGTTCATCAGTTATTTCTTACTCATCTTACTGTAAACTCTTCTTTTCAGTCGTTGGTGGATGAATATCCCACTTTGATCAAGAGGAGTCCCTCCCCGCTGCAGGAGAACTGCTGGAGCCAGCCATCGCACGACTGGTGGATGATGCCACCAAACCCCGGTAAGAAGAAGAACCCTCACCCGAAACAATACTGTGATGCAACGCAATGGGACAATGTATCCTCAAGAGAAATATGTGTGCAACTTTCAGGTCACAGGATGAAAGGCTGATGAAACTGACTCAGAGCCTGATTTCAAGTTTGATGGACAGATTACTCCATCACAAATGTGACTGATACCTGCCCGCTACATAATGCAACTCGTTATACGGCGGACGGGATATCCATCACTTTTGTGATGGAGTGACCCGTCTACCAAACTCGTAATTAGGCCCTAAGGGCCATATGTATCAAGCCGTTTTTGAATCGCAAAGGCCGAAATTCGCAGAATTTCGGCCTTTGCGACTCGCAAACTGCAGTTTTGCACGTTTTGGAATGTATGAAACATTCCCAAAATAAGGAATTGCAAACTTGTGCGATTCCTTATTTTTCCATAGCATTTAGGGAATCGCAAATTTGCGATTCCTTAAATGCTATGTATGTAGCAATTTTAGCTTGCGAATTTTGTTTAAGAATTCGCAAATTACCACCAACTTTCAGTTGATGGTAACTTGCGAATTCTTCCAGAAATGCACAAATTGGCATTTTTAAAGGTGGCATATGATGCACACACATGCCCATAGGGCATTTATGTGCGCCATATGCACACACATGTTCTTTTCATGGGTGCAGCAGGGTGTCTTTGAGACACCCTTGCAATAATTCTCAAATTGCGATTAGCAAATTGCGAGTTCGCAATTTGAGAATTATTTTGCATTCATTCCTATGGGCCTCCTGGCCCATAGGAATGCATTGGAAAATATTCCTTAATTGCGAATTCGCAAATAAGGAAGCTTAAGGAATCGCAAATAAAAAGCGATTTTGTTCATACATACCATTTTGCATTTCCTAAATAGCGATTCCTTAAAATTCGCTATTTAGGAAATGCAAAATAGTTTGATGATACATATGGCCCTAAGTCTCTAATTGCTACAAGGGCAATTCATTGTGCAATCGTTGTGGTCTGGTTCTCAATGGTATTTCCTATCCCGCTTTGAACAAAGGTGCACAAAAGCCTCCATTTAGAAGTATGAACTCCTGTTTTCATGAATATAGAATCACAAGTGTACTTGCTGACCCTCAATATTCCAAAAGCAATCATCCCTTTGCAGGGAGCTTTGCGACATGTTATGGCCACCCCATTGCAGGGTTGTGTGCCTTTCTAGGTGAACACATGCAAGATTGAGAGAGGCCAGAGCCATTCCACCTGGGATGTAGGTGTAGACGTACTGCAGTCAATAGCATCTCTATCCATAGTGGGAAAGAGGAGGACAACTCCCAGAACTGGCAGGGGTTGGGATTTCACACACGCAGAAAAAACAAAAAAACCTAACAAGCATAGGTGTACTTGAGTGTCGCATTTATGCATGCAAACATGTTTCCTAATCTGGGTACTTTAAAATTCACAAAGAATTCCAGAAGTGCTCTTGGGAATCTGCAACTATTGCAACTTTTTAGAGTGACCCTGTAAATGTGGATTACATTCCAAAAAAAGTGTGATATTTTCTCCAATAATAGGAATACGGCTCGGGCACACATAATTGAGTTTTTTTTTAAAGAGTATGGCCCACAGCAGGGTAATAGCAACATTTGTCACTAGCAATTCTGGAGCAGCACTCATTGTATTTCAAAAAACCGAAAAATTCTACCACTATCAACAAGTGATTCTCTGGTTGACGTATTCCAAAGGCGGATCTCCGTTCTTTATGGGCCCTAATTTAACACAATATTTTAGCACTCCTATTTTATTTATATTATTTGGGGTATCACCAGCTAGTGGCAAGGAGCACAAAAGCGCTCTAGAAAAACCACGCGGGGTGTGCGGTCCACCAAGAACTGCTGATGGAAGCCATGAGGCTATAGGGAGTTTAGGGCAATGGAACTGGAACAGCAGAGCAAACATTTTTATTTACAAAAGGTTCATTTATATTCCATTTTACAGGTTAACAATTTGAACACACAGAGCTGAAGTGATTTGCCCAGATTAATTTGATCTAGTGTGGAAGCTGAGTCTGGAACCAGAGCTTCAGGTTCTGTTCCAGGCCAGGGTTCAAGTTCGTCTCCAGACCACGCCCATCCCCCTCAGGGCACTTTACGTGCTGGTGTTCAGGTGCTTCCAAATGGGAAGTCAAGGCATGCAGGGTTATTGCCTGTGTTTGTCGCTGATTAGTGTTGATTTACGGAGTCCTCTTCTAGTGCAAGGTTCGTTGAACCTTCAGGCCTGCTGTGGGGTTACGGGTGCCGCACCCAAGTAAATAGACATACAGCCACAGACTAACAGCCTTTACCTGGCAGCTCAAGGTATTGGAATGTGGGCCGTGTACCGCTTTCTAGCAAATTGTAGTACAGGCTGTCTTTTATTTCTGCTTCATAGGTAAGGACACGTGCTCTGTGCTCAATTAAAGTAATTTAGGAAGAATTCAACTTCAACAGAAAAATATAAAGAAGGGATAGGAAGGGGTTTAGGCAGCGTATATTAAATGTTCTTATTCAGAGGTGCCTGACTTAAAAAAAAAATGATGCCTTCTGATTGGTTGATAAATTCCATTGGGTGAACAGTGCATATTGAAGTTAGGGTTTTGCAAAGTTTGTTTTAGTTTTGTTTTCTTCTGGCAGCCTTTGCCTATTTCTCATGAAACAATAGAACAAGCATGCTGAACATTGAATTCTACTAAAATGGGGCTTTTGCGTGAAAAGTGAGATTTTTATGATCGTTTCTTACACAAGTGTAATTATTTGAGGTATTTTCTTCCTCTCACACTTGCCGAGTCCCTCGCAGGGAATAGCTTTGCAAGGTATGCATTTGGGTATGCAAGGTATTCAAGGTATGCATAGCGCTTGTGAGAAAAAGACATTCAGTTTCAGTTACAACTAACACTTGCAAGAAAAAGGCTCAGAAAAAGGGCGAGAGTCTTCAAAATATGTGAAGGTCAATAACTACTTGAAACTTCACCCATTTATGAAAATCTTTGCACTCCTCTAAATCAAGTCGGAAATCTGAATTCAGTTCATACATTACAAGGTGTTTGTGTTGATGGAGATAAGGAAGCTGAATAAACATATTCCAGCCTGTAAATTGTAGACTAACAATTGTGTCCTTTTTTTCAACAGCTCTGCCATCTTTGGACACCTACTCCATGTACGATCCTGTTCATCAAGGTCAGTACAGTAGCAGCATTACGTAATTTGATTTTTGGTAGTGGCCTGTATGATGTCATTTTCGATTAGCTAATGAAATAAGTAAGCATTGGTATGACCTGGAGGCCTGACCTTGGCAAGCTGATGTGATGGTTGCAATTTTTCAACTATTTTATTGCAAGCATATACCACACAACATGAAAACACTTAGCTGTTTATACTTGGGAGCCACATGCTAGCAATAAAAAACTAAATGTTATTAAAAATTAACCATCTCATGTTATTTTAATAGTACAGTAGCAGTGATTACAAGCATGAAACTGTACTTAAAACAGGAACGGAAAAATATATTACGGTAAAATGTCATTATAATGGTGCAGATAAAAGCACTGTTGGCTTTGAATTACTGTAACCGGAAGACATAATCTAAACACAAAATAATGACAAAAAAATGATTAAAAATGGAAAGAAAAAACATTGGCAAAGTACATTTTTGGCCAAACAGCCCTGGCACTTAAGTGCTCATCTTTTTAAGTGGTTGTACATATATGATCACGATAAAATTCAGTCACTCACAGTGCAGCTGTCAGTGGGTGAAGTGAGTTGACACCACTGCCCTATGCTGCATGCTCTAGTGGACGAAAATAAAACCTGAATGAAAGTTGAAAAGGCCTATGGATTAAGAAGGCTGATCCACAGCTCATTTACTTATGCATGTGTGTATGGAATTTGTATTTCTGTATTTTTTCTAATTACATGAGGTCGGCTAAACAATAACATCTTCCCCTCAGGCCAGACCCTTACATTCTGTGGTTGTCATTGCAGCACATCTCAAAAAATCTAGGCCTGAGTAGAAATTAACATAGAATGATGCAATCACGAGAGAGGAGCAACGTACTGGATTGTCTTCTTGTTTTATTTTTCAAAATTGGGAGAAAAACATTTTAAAGTATTTAAATGAAAACTAAAATTCGACTAGCAATGACAGCTGTTTTAGGATCAGCCTCTGTTCGCTGTCTTTTCTATATCCTGTGAGGCCTCTTTCAACTTCGTGGAAACACAGGAAATAGAAGTGCCTGTGAAATGTTTATTAAAAATGTTGGCAAGTTTTTATTTATGAATATTGCGAACCGAGAAGATGTGATTGCTCTAGGTAAATAGATCGAACTTTCTTAACTTTCATCTGCTCTCTTATAAATAATACAAAATATGTATACACACTATCGAATGCACGATTAGTTTTTATTGTTGTTCTATTTTTTATACCAATTTTGTTCTATTTTGAGTGCTAGTATCGATAATGTTCCACCATTTGATTTCTCTTCATTTTTTAAAAGATGTGTTACTTAGATTTTTTTTAACGTTTCTGTAAAACACTAAGCTTTATTTTCCTTTTGAAAATATATTTTAAATCCCCATAGCCTTGCCTCGAGTTTTTTTTGTACAGTAATACCAGTTGGCCACAATTTTTTCCCCAGCAGTCCGTAGAGATGTGTCAATAGGTGGCATTTCTGTCTCGGCAGTCCACAGCGATGTTTTAGTGGCTCGCAAAGTTGTTGATGTGCATGTGGTAATGTTTAAAGGACTGCACAAAACCTGCAGTGATGCCACAATAGCCCACAGTGGGTCCACAACAGATAACAGGGATGCCACACAATAACTTGCAGTCGTTTTATTATTGCCTACACTTAAGGTGATGTCACATGCGACTGCAATGATGTCACTGTTTCCCGCAGTGAGAGTTGCCCAAAGCGATGTCACAATATCCCTCAGCAATGCCTACATTGATTTCAGAATCACTTGCAGTGATGTCTCAGTAAGGCAAATTGATCTTACAGTAGCCCACGTCTATGTCACAGAAAGCTATGTTGATTTCCCAGTAGCCTGCTGTGATGCCTCAATAAGGGCGGTTGATGTCATAATAGCCTGATGTAATGACACAACATGCTGCTTTGCTGTCACAATAGACTCTAGTGATTTCAAAGGTATCCACAGTTACATCCCTGTTGTTTACCATCATTTTACGAGAGCCCAGTCTACATTGTTTTCAGAATAGCCACAGTGAAGTCAAATAATGAAATTGACTAAAATGCTGATCACGTTGATAACACAAAAGCCCGCTGTGATTTAACAATAGCCTATTGTGATATCACAAGCCTCAGTGATGTCACAATAGAGTGCAGTGATATCACAAGAATCCAAGTTGATGCCTGCATATACTGATATACTGCAGTGATTTTTCAACCCCTCCGCCCCCCTCCCCCCACACGATATCATAATTACACATAGTGATTGCACAAGACCCAGGAGTCCACAGTCATTTCAGAATAATCCACAGTGATATCATAAGCGGACATTTACTATGATGGAACTTTATTCAAATGGAGGCCACTGCAGCACACAGTGACTCTTCAGTTGCCTGGAGGTGTGTCATTGATGCTGCACCAGCGTCCAGTCAAGTCACAGATAGCCACGCTTATGTCACAAAAGAATGCAGTGACGTCATAATTATTTCACGGGTGTCCAATGATTTGACAAGATCCCCAACAGCCCACGGTTGTTTGGTTAGAGCCGGCAGTGACGACACAAGTTGTGCCCCCCTTCCGATTTCCTAGAAGTCATTCCCTCTCATATATGATTTTACGATTTCTACTACCATCAACAAAAGAACACGGGTTCTATAGTGAACTAATGATAATGAATGAGAGAAGGGCATGTTGTGTTTGTTTGCAGCAGGAATATGCATGAATTATGAATGCACAGGAATCAATCATTTCATCAATCCGGATTTATAAAGCGCGGCTATTCACCTGATACGCAAAAGAAGCCTTGATACAGAATATTAGCTATGCATGCCTAAATATGTCTCACCTTATGCAAGCACACCTGCTATAACTGTTGTGCTGTTTGTGTCTCCAGGATTTTCGCTGATGGGCATCAGTTTTTATTACGGGGGGAAGCTGGTAGGCTACACCACGACATCTCACCCCAATGGCTGCCGTATCTCTCTCAACCACTCACCGTTGAACGTGGACAAGCCCTACATGCCTGATAGCATGGAGAACATCCGGTTCCCGCCCGAGGACACCATCCAGAACGAGCGCCAGAAGCAGGTCACCCGGAAGTTGTTCGGGCACCTGGAGCGGGGCGTCCTGCTGCACTGCAACCGGCAGGGCATCTTCATCAAGAGGCTGTGCCAGGGACGCGTGTTCTGGAGCGGGAACTGCACGCTTAACAAGGACAGGCCCGCCAAGCTGGACAGAGACGAGGTTGTAAAAATATTCGACACCAATCAGTTCTTCAGAGGTATGTACACTGCTGATTAACATCAAATCACTTTATTGAACATTATTAAGAGCTTTTAGTTTGGGAGTGTTTAAAGGAGCTACGTAGAGCTTGTGTAAGTGTAATTTGTTATGGCTGCATCCTAAAATCACAACTGGACCCACAATTGGTTACCTTTGTATGCAGATGTAGGGAACCACCCATAGGCTATTTATTGGTACATAGGAACTGTTAGGGCGATTAATATATCATTTGTTTTCTGGTCCTACCTCACCTCAAATGAGTACCCGGGAACTATTACTGTTAAAAATAATGACCGAAGCCCTGGGAGAATTTACTGAGCTCTGAAGTGAGCAGGAAGTGTTGCCTCGCTCGGGCCATATTCCTGCTAGGGTGCACCTCCTTTATCCTGAACGAGCCTGGATTAGATCGAGGATGACGCTTATGATGTCAGGGAGGTGTCCAAACCTATCTGTGGCATTATCAGAGGGCATCTTTGATCTGTTCTGAAACTGTCATTATATTGGCTGAGTCACCTCCAAACCAAACATGGTTTGTGGAGGTGGAGGGGTGTGCTATCAGCTCAATTTAAAAATAAGAGCCTGCACTAACAGTAGCAGTCATTATAATAACTTTCTTATTAGATAGCACTGTTTCCACAGCTGTGTCATAGCAGCAGGCAGGGTAGATTTTACACTTACCCAACTCACTGGCAGTTGTTTTATTGGCATCGGAATGGTGACAGGCAAAGTTGGCCCTTTTGGGACTAACTATTCCATTTGTGATATGGGCTATATTAAAAAAGCTATCATGTGACAATTTCCTCATTATATAAGCGCAATCTTTCCATAATTATTTGGTAGAAACACTTGCATATGTGCCTACAAAATTTGTTCATGAGTTGCAGACTTCCCCCTCTTTCATGCCACCTACTAAAAAATGCCACAAACCTTTCTTTCTGAAGTCTCCACACACACACACACACACACACGTGCACACCCACACACCCACACACACACACACACACACTTTGAATGCTTCGTCTGTGTCTGCATTCCCCTTCGATTATGGCCTGCTGTTAATAGTTCTCATTCGTTTGGCCTTGACTCTGTTTTCTCGGTGTAAGGCCGCCCCTGACTGTGAGACCATGGCTGTTGATGTGTGTTTAGAGCTGACGTCTCTCGTGACCATCCTCGAGGGCTCTATGGGCCTGGTTCTGCTCTCTGCTGACTCCCTTTGCACATCAGCCTGGGAGAGAGCCATGTTCTAGTGCCATTGATAAATATAGCACGCCAGAGCCACACCCACTCTTACTACCTGCTGAAGGATGCTTATGTCCTTGTGCTTTTGCTAAGTGCTTTATTAGACAGTGTATTATACCACCTTAGTGCAACTTCTAAGCACATTCCTTTCACATTTGTGAAAAAGTAGAAGTGGAAGACATCAATTTGCCCAAAATCATATAGTTTTTGTACACATGTTTACATTGAGACATGAATACATAATACATGACTACCAATTGTATACAAGCGCCTTCAGTACCAGCACCTATGATGCAATGTGTGTTACATCCATTATGATGATTTTTGTGCAGCGACCTTGTGGATTGTTGTGTCAGGTCCTTGTATAGCATGGCACAGCTGTGGGCACAGTTTCATTTCTCTTCCTCGTTGTCTCTGCAGAGCTCCAGGCCTACTACAGCGGCCAGGGTCGGTTTCCAGAGAGCAGAGTCACCCTGTGCTTTGGTGAAGAGTTCCCAGATGCAACACCCTTGCGATATAAATTAATCATTGTTCAGGTAAGAGCGACACATGAGCGTGCACACACATACATGCACAAACAAGTGTGTGCATAGAAACAACTACATGCTCGTCGTGTGCAAACACACAAGCACACACATCCATAATACATGATACACCCATAATACATGAACAAGTAATTATTAAGCTCACTCACTTTGTATTCACAACTGTAAATGTCTCGGTTAACTAGTGACCACTGTGCTCAGCTCTTAGTTATTAGAGGTGGGTGAAGTTGCAACAATCGTTTCTCTCTCCCGTAATTACTAAGACCAGAGCATACACTTTTGGTATGTGCATATTCAAATCAGAATAGGGACTTTTATGCCCATGTTACCTTTTTTTTCTAGAAAAAATGTTGCTAACTTCAGTTTTGTTTTCAAAGTGGCAAAGAAAACTATATTAAAGTTAACTTGTGAGAATTTTTCATATCCATTTACAGAATCAAATATCACCTGAGTATGTAGCCAGAAACTGTGCCGGAATTTATCACTACTTTGTGCTGGGTTTGTGTCACAAACAGTGCAAAATATTGTGTTGGGATTACTTTCTAACGCAAATTCTGATTTGCATTGCAAAATTGCCTGAAGTAGCTCAGATTAGCACTACACACTATTTAGCACTACTTTGCATTAGGGTGGCGTTGCATGAGTGGTACATAGGCAAGCCCATTAAACTATGCATAGGTTTTGACGCAAATCCCTATCTACTAATATTAGTAGGCAGGGATTGGCACCAGAAAATTAAATTACACCTCCTTGAGGCAGGTGTAAACTTTTAGAAAAGCTTTCTTTTCTCAAAACATCTCAAACTTTATGTATGTTACACTGTTCAGCACACAGGCAAAGCTGCAAAAGAATTAAAACATAGTTTTTGTACTGGAAGGGTCCAGTGAAACTACAAAAGCCAGGCTTCTTAAACTGTGGGGCAAGTGTGTCTACACTGCCGCATGGGAGCCTAAACTGCTCTGTTACTAGGGGAGGGAAAACAGCACAATATCTTCGTAGACATGACAATGTTTTTGTTTTTCCCAACGACACAATGCTGAACCTATGTTTGCTGAGTTGCATTGTGCCAACAATTAGTACATCTTTCCCTCTGTGTCCTATCTGTAGGCCAATAAATGGAATCTGTGCCCTCCTCAAAGCAGCACTGGAGGGGGTGTGGCCCACCTGCAACCACCGGCTCAAATTAAGCACCAAATAACAGTAACTTGGCCTTCTTAATTGTTTGCACAGAAGTATTAGATGCTGGAATCATTCCTTTTTCCAGCTCCCTTTTAGGTTTTACAGGATAGATTCAGCTGTCACCCATACTACTTGTAAATAATAGAAATAGATCAAGGTTTGGTAACCCCCCTTTTGGCCATTGCTTTGAGAGAGTTTCAATCACATCTTGGTCACCCTGGAGGAGCGTTCTAATCTCGAATTCCTGCTGTTTTCTAGTAGGTGTATTATTCAATCACATAGGGAGTGTTTCAATTGCAGTGAATGAGGCAAATTGTTTGCAGCCCTGCAGGGTTCATTAACTGAAAGCAGAAGCCATCTTAGATAAAGGGCTTCCCTCAATAAAAACAACAGATTGTGAAAATTAATCAATGGCATACTTGAAGTGTCATCGTATGTGAATGGCTGCAATATTTGCCAAGTGTTCCTTTTGATTTCGTATGCAAAAAAACTAAATTAAAACTTATAAAACAAATCATATTACTGAAAAATCAAAACTGACAAGTATTATTGTCCCGTTATTTCAATACATTTATATGTTTTTCAATACAAGGTTAAAATGCTTCTTTCCATCATGGCTGTGAATGTTATCTATTGTGAGACTTCCTCTCTCTTTGTATGTTGCTGCCTGCAAGTGACAATACTCTGGCAGGGTCTGTAACAGTCAAAGGTTCCTGGGCCTATTTTCTGTCCCAGTCCTACCCTGCTGAAGACTAATCCACCACTGAATGACTTACTACAACAGTGTTCGAAACATGTCTGACAATTGGCGGACCAGCGGTTGGCCCACTAAAAACCTCCCGGTGGGAGATGGCTCTGATGGCTCATGAATGTTAGTTGTAATCAAACAGACAAGTACTTGTATCCTTGTTGAGCATACATTTATCAACATTATCAGACCTGCAACCCTACTTTACCTACAAAATGATCTTTTTTTTTTTTCAGATTGAGCAGATGGCGTTGAGGCAGCTGGTACAGGAAGCAGAAAAGAGCTACAGTAGCGCCAGCATACACGTCCCTCAGGAAGCCCAGCCCGAGCAAATGTCTCACATTGTGCAAGACATCTGCGGGACACACCAGCGGCCTTTCTTCAGAGAAAACCAACAAATAACTGTCTAAACCGCTCTCTTAAAGTTCAATATTTTAGTACAGTAGCTAAATGTGAGGACTGTGGTGCAAAGGGCATTGTTCGCTAAGAATGTATACGACAAAGTTATCTGCGGCAACCAAGTTCTTTGAAGATCTGAAAACACCAACTGACTTTTTCAAGTTTCACTAGTCAGCCATTTTGTTTTTTTCTCTATTTTCCAACTATCACTTTTGAGTGAGAGCAAAGTTAAATTTCAATTAGTTAAACATTTTTATAAAACATTAGACACAGTTTCCTGTGACAGGGAGCAACTTTATTGACTTAGTAAATGATTCCAAGTTCAGATCTAGGAAAGACCAGAGAGAGGCGAGTTTGCAGTTTTTTTCAGAAACAGCATGCCTTGTAAGGAAGGCTTGCCTGACCTCTCTCTATCACACTTGCATCAATCAGGGCAGATTTAATAAATACCATCAAATTTAGGCACAAATAAGGGCCCTATCTTGTGTAATGTGATGCAATTCCTATTTGTAAAGCACAAACATATCATCCCTTAAGGTTTCAAATTGATGGGGTCTATCGGGGAGATTAAGTGAGCTATTGCCCAGAGTCACATGGTGCTGAGCTGAGCTACCACCTGCAGTTGAACCTGTGAGCCCGGCGCTCAGGAGTCAGCTACTCTGGCAGCTGCGCAACACCTCTACCACTGTGTGTTAGACCTCTTTAAAAACAAATCCTGACCCTAGAATCCAGGATTAGAGTAGTAGTGGCCCCATATAATAAATAGTTGTATTTCTTATAAATTTGGACCGTAGGATCTTGGACAGAAGTATTGTTCAGACATTAGCAGACATCCCACTCTAATCACGTGACTAAAATATTGCAGCCACATGCTGAGGTTGTATTAAAAAAAAACATTCCGAGCACTATGGTTTTTGTAAAATCACCCTTAAACAAATTTATGGCTGTTTTTTTATCTGGCAGGTTTCACAAAAATTGCACTCCGGTTTTTCCATGTGCATTTTCCTCCAGGTAATACTTGCAGGAAATTGTGCGGACAGCACTGTGCGGTTTTGGAGAATACTGTGCAGAAAAAAACAGGTGCAAATCCAATTTACATAAATTACTCTGCATTGCACTGTCCAAAACTTGGAGTTGGTCGTAAAAATAGTTTTTATGTGATCAATTTCTAATCACTCATAATCAGGTCGATTACATAGAATTTATTACATATAACCAAACATTTGGACATTCATGTATTAGCATCTTAGCCATCCCCAAAGTAGTGGTGTATTATTTTAACTGTACCATTTTCTAACATTAAGAATGGTGTCTTATATGAATTTTCTATATTTCCTGTGGAAATGAAACAATTTTTTTATTTACCATAGTTTCTCAGTTCAATTTGAACTGCAGAACGTTTTTTTCTAAAAACAGTGCCTTTCTTAATATTGTGTTTAATAAGCTTGACACAAATTGAAAAGTAATATACAGGTTTTCAGCAAGCATAGCCACAAGAGAATTCAGATTTTATACTTATTTTTTTAGTAGCCTTGCTGCAAAATGTTTTTTCGGGTGTACATTTATGCTGGAAGCTTCTTTACAGTGGTACGAGCTTTTCGATTCTAGCGCAACCTTTGATGTAAGCTTCAGTGGCAGCTCGCACAGGTAACGCTGTGGAGCGGCGAGGCGGGTGGGGGCAGGGTGGGGTGTTAGTGGAGTGTGACATACGACGGGAAAGTTGAGAGTAAAGAAATAAATTAAAGCACTTGCTTTGCGCTCGCAGCATCGCTCATTCAATTAAGACAATTGTACTGGAGTTTGTTAGTGACAAGGAGCTACTTCTTACTGATCTACTTAAGAGTGTTAAGGTATGTAAGCTGACAACCAGAGCTTTAAAAACACATAAGTAAATACATTCTAAGGCCCTCGTTACAGGTTAAGGGCTACATTATCATGTCTGTGGATCAGACTTACAAACTATGTGCTAAATATTACACCATTGCAGCTTTTCCCTGATAAGATTCCAGGAGTGGTATTTTGCAGAACTTTATCAGGAAAAAAGTCTCCTAAAAAAGGCAAAATATGCAGCATTGGGTGTGTTAAATACCAAAGCTTCATGTTTTGAAGTTGAAAACTGGGAATAGGAGATATTTACCCCACGTGGTAAGTACCTCACCCTGGCGTAATGGTATTTTCTATGTAAGGTAAATACCACACCCTGGTATGCTCAACTTCTAATGAGAGCCGTAGAGACACATGAATTATGTTCTAGAGAAGGGAGGTCCAACATAGATCTAAGTGGGTGGAATCCATGCCGATTTTCACAGTTTCCACTATTTAACTGAGAACAATTCGGAAACTTTGTATGTAAGTTTATCTTATGTGAATATGCTGAAAATCTTTCATAGACCAGTGTCATGCTGGATATCCAAATTCTGTGGGTAATGCTGGAGTAATTTGCACCATATTAGTGCTGTAGATCAGTGAGTTTCAATTCTCATACAGTTTCTGTCATGCGTACTTGTGAAGCAGTAGCCTAGAGGCAGACTTGAAATCATACCACCACAACACAAATGAATGTGTAAATAAGGCTTTTTAATGTTATGTAATATGTATGTTTTTACAGGGAATGCTGTGAGGCACATTCGTTTTTATTGTAGCGTATACACCGAAAAAAAATAACAGTTTGAGGCAGGGTGTGCCCTTTGACTGGAAAGACATAATGTTGTCATCTTGCGCATTTTAAATAATATTTATTTGATATCTTTTGCAATATTTTTGTGCAAATAAAATTGAACTTCTATTTTGTACCATTTTTTATTTGTTGTTGTTTGTTACTGAAAAGCATGTTCTCCCCAACAAAGTGAAGTCCTGCTTACTGTTTGGACTGTGCAATGAGCCTCCAACAAGGCATAAGTCAGGGGTGTTCAATGTAGGACCGGGAGGGATTGATACAGTCTAGATTTTCGGAGTTGCTACTATGTCATTGAAATCCATTTTTATTAATTGAGTTTAAAGTTATTGCATTTGGATATCCTTAAAACTGGGCTCTCCAGAACCAGATTTGTAGCTGGACAGCCCTGTTGTAAGAAGTAGCAGCACTCCGTACTGGGATATTAAATGAGTAGTAGAAAAATCAACTTTGAAGACCAAGATATTTCAGTATTGCTATGATTTTGGCATTTATGTTGCAGCCAATGCCTGATTATTGCTTCTCCATCTTGCACATTACTGTTTAAATATTGCATTAACAGGTTTGTTTAACCCTGTGCATGCTGATGACGGCCCCCAGCCGTCATGCACTACGGCGCTCGTGTGCTGATGACGGCTGGGGGCCGTCATAAACCAGCCCACTTGCGATTTTGCCGCACAGGCGCAGAATCGCGGCCGCATGCAAGGGGTTAAGATTTTCCTTGATAATAGAGATAATTTTATTTTTAGTTTACCTACCTTTCCAGAACCTGATGAATGGTGATATGTGTAGTAATAATAGACCATCAACGACAGATGTCACATAGATGAATCTGCCCAGTCATGCTAATACAGAACTGGGCCCATATCTACGGACTCAGTGTCCCATAGATAAAGATTGGGAAAAACTCATTTGTACATTAGCCTTAGTACCTCAATTACTGAACACTCTAAAATAATAAGATGCATGCCATAGCTGCACCCTCCTCTGCATCAACTGATTGCAAATTGCATTAATAATCCACAGTACTTAATATGAATATCACTGGAAGAAGTTCAGCTCATTCTGACAGAATTCTACATTGTGACAGTGACCTTGGGGTCTTCGCAAATGCCTATTAGCATATAATGGGATTGCTGAAAGATGATTTATAAAAAGACTTCAAATCCTGCCACCCAATCTAGAATCACTTCAAAGAACTTTAAAGGAGAATAGGTCTGGAACGCAAACCTCACCCACTGGTGGATATCTCCTAATTTTACTAAATTGATCCCAGCAGGGATAGGGCATCTTACCTCTCACACCATGCTAAATTGGAAGCATCTTCAGCCTGAGGTGATGGGGCACACATATATCCTGGTAAAATATATCTTAACTTTCGATTGATATAGTAACCCATCTCTTGAAATCAAAGTGCTGAAGGTGGGATGCATCAGTTTTTTCCGATTTAATATTTTGAAAAGGTTTATTCCTTATATCGAATCTTCTTTTTGTGCCCCTTTCACACCGTCAATACATATATTCTCCTTACCTCTCTATTTTGATCTGTGCACTAATCTGCCCACGTATCCCTGAGTCCTTACACCCACCACCCCTTGCTGTCATCTCACTCTTTTCCTACTTTTGATTCACCCTCCTTCTCAGCCCCAACCCCCTTTGATACCTAATCAGCTAAAGCATGCTACTACCCTCTTCAGTTGATGTTCTTCTTCTTTTTCCCTCCCTTTGCACCCCTTTGCACCCCTTTTTCTTGTCTTACATATTCTATGCTTGGTCTGAATTAATTATTATCTGACCCCCCCTTCAGTGCTCAATCCGCTTCTCAGGAAGCTCTTTTATCTTTTCACTGTTAACATCTCTTTGGCTATTCTGGATCCTTCCTCTCCATATTTCATCCCTACTCAGTTTCCTTATTTAGTCGCTCCATTCTCCCATAACAGGACCGGACCATTGGGGTTGAACTGGTGACAAAGAGGACTTTACAAATGAGAGAAATAATTCTTGGAGTGCCAGACAATATTAAGGCACTGTGTGCTATTTGAGACCAAAGAATTGTGCTTTTAGCTAATGTTTTTTAAGATTAATGGGAACCCAAACGCTTTCCCAATAATTAAGTTTTACAAAATCCTGAAAGAAACAAGCACTGACAAAAGCCAAAAGGCTGAAGGCGAACGCCAGACCTATTCACTTTACCAATAATTCTTAAAATGTGATGTACAAACATAAACGAATGGCTGATCGCTGATGAAGTCCATCTGTGAGTAGTCAGAACATATATTAAACTGGAGGAACATCTTGCTGACTAGAGGGAACTATTGGCGCATTAAAGGCTCATCTGATGAATTAAACAATGTATTATGTCTACTCGTGAACATGGAGGACATTTAGAGACTGCAACATAATGTTGCTATTTTGATTTAACACACTGTCTTCAGGGCCGTACTGGCCATAGCGGGCACCGGGCCGGTCCGGACTTGCCGTGGCAAGCACCGGGCAATCCCCCGGTGCACCGCACTGGTGGGAGCCGGTTTTGGGACCCTGGCGGCCGCTTTTGTTACAGGGCCTTATCTGCAGCATAGCAGCAAAATCGTCATTTACAAAACCTGCAAGCAGTGCATGAAAAGCACTTGCAGGTTTTGTAAACACATAAATAAAAGGCATTCTCATTTACAATGCCAGTTGCTCAAACTCTTGCAAATGCGAGACCTTAAGCAATCGCTGCGCCCATGCTGTAGCTTAGGATGTTGAAAGCTAAAGAGCAGTGCTGTGAGTGTAACAAATGTAAACAAATAGAAGAAAAACAAATGGCGCAGACTTTTTTTTCTATTTATTTACTTGTGTTAAAATGGGTACTTTTTTCTATTTCTTTACTTTGAAATCAATCGTGGCACCCGCGCTTTGCTTAAGATGTGTAAAGCTAAAACACGGCTACCACATTGAAAAAAAAAAAAAAGATAGGCATGCGGCCATGTTCCGCAAGCATATAACAAATTAAAGCGCGGCAGGGCTGGATAAATGATTTTAAAAAAGGTTATGAGGAAGAGCATGCTCTGCCTGTGTTGCAGGCAGGACAAACCTATTTAAAAAAATAGTGCTCGGAGGCAGTAATTAAAGTCTATAGAGTAACAACACATGCAATAGGGGTTGTCCTCATAGAAGGTTACTAGCAGAGGAAAGGCAGTACTAAGGAGGGACTATTAAGCCTATTGACCAATGAAAAGCCACCATTTACAAAGGATAGGAACAGGAGTCAATTAAAAAGATGGCTGGAAAGTGGGCGGAGCTTCATGTCCTTCTCCTGAATACAGCATGTCTCGAAGAGACAGCGTAAGCGATGTTTAGGTGAGACCTAAAGTCCTTTGGGGTGTGGATGCGGAAGATGGACTCCTGTAGCCTGTGTCAAACACCATTTGAACACCCTCACACGGTCCTCCAGCTTGTTTGGTCCAGTGAAAAGGCTGTTGTGCGCACGCCAAGTTTTTTAACCACTTCAGTACTAGCAAGAATTGCATATGGGGAACCCTTGGACTGCTCTTGCTTAACCTCTGATTTTTTCCTGCTCTATTTTTGCACCTATTTCTCCTACCCTCAATTTGGGTCTATATCACTCTGACAGTTTGAACTTAATTGTTTGAATCCAAAGACAAGATCAAGAAGATGCAAGGCACCTGATTCGTTTTTGCTTCAAGGCCATCCTTGCTTAGATACTTTCTTAGATTTTTATACTTATATTCGTTTTTTGAACACATTCTTGTAGCATTTGTGCTTCCAGATATTTTTCCTATGTTTTTTTCTTGCATCTTCTTCCTTTAATCTCATAATCGAATCTGGTCCAGTTCTCACTACTCCAGTTTTAGTAGATACTTCGGGCCCTGAGCCTTCTAGTTTCCCAATTGTATGTAGCAGTAGATTTTCAGTGCTCCAAAACCCAGAGGCAGGACAGGCCACTGCTCAGTTTAAGCCCCCTGAGTCTGGTACTAAGTCTACACAACGCTATACATATTTGTGCCATCTTCATTTCTATTTATATTCTCAAGGTCCCTAGCTAAATTTTTGTTTTTGTTGTTCACATTTCTCACAGCCTTGAAGAAGTTACTAATCGTAACGAAACACGTGCCGGCTGTTTCCATCAAACATAACATAGAGATTATAGGAACAGAACCTCAGTGGAATTATGAATGACACTTATATTGCTTTATATTTTATATTTGGATGTTGTTGGTAAATATAAAGTCACCACAATAAAAATGAAAGACTATCAACATATTAAATGAAGCTCTTTTGCTCAAATTGACTAGTTGTTTTACTTGCCTGTGAATTGCTAAATAGAAATTCATACAGACTAGCTACATCACTCAACGTGAGTGGTATTTAATTTTGTAGAGTGCCAAGGTAAAATCGTATTGTGTATATAAGCATGGAAGTTTTTTGTACTTCATTGTGGTCACGTTTGTGGTAGCGGGATGTATCATATTTCCTTGAGTGGCACCAATACTGGTACGTGATTATAAGAGAAAAAAATGAGTCTCTGTTAGAAAGACACTGCCATATAAATGATGTAAATAAATCGTAAATCATACGTTCTTATATAGCGCCTTTCACCGTAAGGTCTCAAGGCGCTTGCTTTGGGAACCCGCCCTGGCCTTTCCCTGCGAGATTACCCCTACTGGGCATCTCCAAGGTGAAGACCAGGCATCCCATCTCGGTGGGGCCGGTGTGGAGATTAAGCAAGCTATTGCCCAGAGTTGCAGAGTGTGAACCCACGATTCGAGTAGGCACTGAGACAAGAATTATCGAGTCCGTGGACATTTTGAGTTCAAGGCCCTGCCGCGTCGGGGATTGAACCCTGGTCCCGGGTCTGACCTCTGCATCAGGGACTGCCTCCTCTAACCGGTGAGCCACACTTCTCCACTCTGTGCTACCCTGTATTACACCGCTAGCATTCTCTGTGATTTGCTACATTCATCTGGTACTAAGTCTGTTTTCCTCATTCTAGACCATCCATTACCACTGACATTCTTTGACATATTGAGTACCCTGAAAGACGAGATAGCCAGTCTAAAATCACTGACCTCAAGACTTTTACCCTCAGGCCACGAAGAACTCCCAAGAGCCAAAATGATCGCGGGATGTTAAGATGCCCCAAGCTGCCAATAACCTCTGTTTCAGGCCCAAATGCTTTACCACACACCTGCGCTACTCGATCAACAACTCTCCAATATGCGAGGGAGGGCTTTTTGTTTCCAAATGCCCAGGGCGATACATCCCTGCTGGGTTATCAGATCTTTCTCACCCTATACTGGTACAATACCAGTGAGGAACCCCACTCCAAAACCTTCCTAGTGTGTTTATGCCCCCAATCATTCCTCTTCAAAGTCCAAGCCCTATTTAGTCCAGCAAAACCGCCTGGGCTCAAAAGTTTTTATGATCAATGAGCCCAAGTTGGGTCCCAGGTCATTCGAAGATAGTTTTTCTCCCATTAATAAAGTCATCTATTTGTTTAGAACTCAAAGTGGGTGTCTTCATTTGCTCTGACATCATTGGGGCCATCAGGATTTCGACAAGCACCACCCCTTGGGATGTATGTGTTTGGTGCTTGCCAGGGAGTCCCTAGATCAAGGCTTGATAAGCTTGGATTCCCGGTTTGTTCCCTCATCAGACTCCTCTGTCTCATTGAAACTTAAAATCACTAACAAAGCTTGGCCTGATTCCCTACCGTGCCCTCGCAGTTTCTGAAATTCTAATCTTTTAAGTGCAGTTGCCCCCCTCGTATTTCCTCCTAATCCTTTACCTCTATCTCAGCCTCCATCTTTTGATGAAGACTTTACTTTGAACATTCCTCTGTTAGCACCTTCTCTGACCTCTTTTTCTAATTAAAATGGCCCTCATAATGAGATTGAATGAATACTTTTACCCGAGGCCCCTCCATGCATTGTACTGGTCCTTCACCAGCGTTCCATAGGCCTCTGTCTAGTGCTACTTTCCTACACTTAAACCCGATACATTACTCTCAGATCCTGAACACCGAGACTCGCTTGCTCTGCTGGAATGTTGCCAGGATTGTGGATAAATGTATGAACCCTGTCTGGAACAGATTTATGGATTCCTTCCACATAATTTTAATCTAAGAATCCTGGACTGTTTCTCCACTTTATAGACCTGTGTACATTCCCTTTTGCAATAATGCTAAAACCCTGGGTATTCCATCTCTGGAGGCAAACTATCTAAAAGCTTGGTCTGCTACAGCCTTACAGCTTGCTTCTTTAACACTTTCTTTTGGCCTAAGGCCAGGTAACGATAGAGCTGAGTCTGACAAATACAGATACATTACGTTTAAAAAAGACCCTAAGAAACCACATATTGATTACTGCATCATCGAAACCAGAATGTGGAATAATTTAGATGACTTCAAGATTCTCTCAATATATGATAGTGAACATAACACCCTTGAATTAACATTAGGGTTTTTTCTTTACGATCTATCTGTTTCACAAATGCAATCCCAACCCTGTCCATTTCTTACCAACAACAGAAGGGCGTCAAGTGGTCGTCTATAGCGAATAACCCTGATTTGCTGGAAAAAGCTATACAATTTTTCTGGCCAAGTTGGACAATGTGGAACACTGTCATTCTCCAAAAAAGATGATATTATACAATCATCTTTCCTTTTTTCAGACTCTGAAAGAGCTGCTCCTAAAGCCATATAAACACAATCGCAATAAACCCTTTAAATCTACACCTTGGTATGATCAAGATTGTCGTCGAGCCAAGGGGGGCTTTTTGATTGAGATTAAAGATCATAATCCAGTTGCTGTCTGCGACGCCTGCCAATCCTATAAGCAGACCCTTAAAGGCAAGCAACATAAATGGGATGAATCCACTTGGCAGGATTTGCTTGATGCCGTCCAGGGTAGGCAAGAGGCACAGTTTTGGCGGATTATCTCATATGGCCACATTAGGGCTAATATGCCGACTGATCATTTCATACCACCGTCAGTTTGGATGGATCACTTTCCAACAAGTTAATCTGATACTACACACAATCACTCCACCTTTGCCAGTCCTCCACTCTCTACCCTCTCAGGCGAAGAGCTTTTCTTATCCCTGGCAGATACAAGACTTGTTACCAAATTCTTACACCAAGGTAAGGCTCCTGTGTCAAAGCCATCCCTGGGGATTTATCTAAATTTGAGATTGACATTTGGTCCTCTTATATCAACTGCCTCTCAAATGGAATTCTCAAAGGAGCTGATTTACCTTCTACTTGGGCTGGGGCCCATATTATTCCCATTTTTAATAAAGTTGATAGGAGTGGCCCACACAAATTAGAGATCTACAGGCCTCCTAGATAACCTTCAAAACATCTTCTGTTCTCAACTCCTTACCAAGCTTTGGGACTGTTGCGACAAAGGTAAAATCTTGTCCCCATTTCAGACTGTGTTTCTACGTAAGATTTTCACTGTTGATTAAGTCCTCTGATTTTTCCTTATCATCTGCCATAGACAGTGCCCATAAATGCATCGAACATCTCGACTGTTAGACCTGGTACCATTGGCGTCAGTCTCCCCTTCATTTTTTGCCTTTGCCTACTGTGTTTTTGCTGTGTGTTGGACTCTGTATTGCTGGTCTAAATGCTTTGGGCACTTTGCCACTGCTGTTCAGTACCAAAGTCCAAGTGCTCCCTTTTGTAAATTGTTGTTATGGATTGGTGTTTCCATAATTGGCTATTTGATTTAGTAGTCAGTCCCTACTACAGGGCACTCTGTGTGCCCGGGGCCTGTAAATCAAATGCTGCTTGTGGGCTTGCAGCACTGATTGTGTCACCCACATAAGCAGCCTGTGAATGTAACTCTGGCCTGCCATTGCAGAGCCTGTGTGCAGTCTGGTACTGCCATGTCGACCTGAATGTGCACCCACTTGCCATGCCCTAACCCTCCCTTTTCTTACGTGTTAGTCACCCCTAAGGTAGGCCCAAGGAACCCCTGTGGCCAGGGTGCAGTGTATGTGAAAAGTAGGACATGCACTGATGTGTGTGGCATGTCCTGATAGTAAATTGCTGCCAATTTCGTTTTTCACTATTGCAAGGCTACCTGTTTCCATGGGACAGAATGGGCAGTTTGCTTATAACATCTTGTAAACATAACTACCCATGGGAAAAAGGTGGGAAAATAAAGTTTGATATGCCTGAACTCGGAATGTTAAAATTACACTTTTAGTGAGGGTGATTTTTACATACTGTGTTTGAAAATACCACTTTTAGAAAGTAGGTATTTTCTTGCTTAGCTATTCAGTGTGCCTCTGCTAGGTGTGTGTATTGCATGTCTAATTTTTAGATGACAGGGGCTGGGGAGGAGCAGTGGCTCCCAAGAGCCTAGACCTGGGCTGCATTTAGAGTAGGGGCCGGAGATTTCCTTTCACCTGAATGGGCCTGGTCTGCCAGGGACAATGCTGTCTCCGCTTCCTGTCAGGAAGCTGCACCAGAGAGGACAGAACCGGGTTGGACTAAGCACAGGGCTTCTCTGCCACCAGAGAACAAAGGATATTGTAGTATTAATATTGGGGCCTAGACCCCAGAACTTTAGATCATTTCTGGGAATCAAGAGGAACCTTTGTCAAGAAGAAGAGCTGGAGAAGTTGAGGAGGAATACTGCACCTGTGCTGTTTGCTGTATGGGGTTGGCCTGCAGTGGCTACTTGCTGCCAAAAAAAGGAGAAAAGGACATTGCTGGTTGCTGTGTCCCATGCTTGAAGAAGATCTCCAAGGGCTTGAAACTGAGCTTGCCTCCTGTTTTGAAGTCTCAGGGACACAAAGACTTCGCCACCAGCTCCGTTGAGCTGCCTTGATGGGAGTTCTGACCTGCAAAGTGGTGCCTGCTGTTGTCTTGGACCTCAGGAGACAGTTTTCCGCTGGGAGCTGGAAAAGTAACGCAACTTCAAAGAAGCAAGACGCAACCGCACCTGTTTCCGATGCATCACCAAAGAAAACATTGCAGCGTCTAACGTGCACGAGAAATTGCAGCATTCTGCATAAAGTGCACCGATCTCCAAAGTCTGAGATTAGCGCACCGAGTTCGATGCAAGGCCTGCTTGCATTGAGGCGCCAAGTTTGTCGAATCGTTGGGGGACACAGTAATAAACTGATGCATGACCTCCCCATTCAGTAAGAAACTGACGCATCACCTCCTCTCCGGTACAATTCATCACCTGCACTGAAGTAAGGAACTGATGCATCACCTACCCGGAGCAAGGATCCAACACATCACCTTCCCTGAGTGTAAGGAGCCAATGCATCACCTTCCCTGCAGCCCGTTTTGTTTGTTCGCATGACGACTCCCAGGTAGTTTGTGAGAAAAGTGTTGCATCTGCGATTTAAATTGAACTGAACAATTTCTTCCAACTGAAAGTCATATTTTTATTACTGTAGTGTGGATTTCTGTCTTTTGGTCTTGTTTTGGTTAAGATAAAGATTACTTATTTTTCTAAACTGATGTGGTGTCTATTTGTAGTTTTTTCAATGTATTACTGTATGTGTTCACAAATGCTTTACACACTGCCTCTGAGATAAGCCTGTCGGCTCTTGCCAAGCTACCAATGGGGGAGCATGGGTTATTTTAGAAGCGTATCGCCCTTACCCTGACTAGAAGCAAGGGTCCCTATTTGGACAAAGGCACCTACCTCTGCCAACTAGTGACCCCCATTTCTAACACTGACTCTCTCAGACCTCATGTTTATTGGATTGTTATTTATTTATTTATTTTCAATCTTTATTTCGACCATTTGGTCATAAAAGATACACATACAGTAAAATCACATAAATTCTGTCACAGTCATTAAAACATCAATGCATGATATTAAAATCAAAACCAGACAATACAAGTAATTATTAAAAAGTGAGCGATTCTACAGTCTACCCAGCATTTTTTAAAAGACGACTACGCGTATGCCAGACATTCGTAAAGAATTTGGAAAGTGCAAAAACAATTGGGCCGGAAACATCGCATTTTAAAATCCTGTACATCGGTGCATATTCCCTGCCACCCAAATTCTTAATCAAGGGCAGCAGCCAGTACTTTCTGGCTGCCTTGTATGCTGGGCAGAAAAAGATCACATGCAAATCATTTTCCTCTTTGTCAACGCAAAGAGGACAGAACTTGGTAGAAGGGACTTGTGACCAGGTGCTAGTAAAGGACCGTAAAGGCAATGTGCCGTATCTCCACTGGAGAAATAACTTTCTGGTGAATATGGGATAAACGGGATCAAGAGCTTTCTCAAATGTATAAAGATCCTTGGTTTGCAGGAATATGGAGGAAAGGGACCCCTCTGTCTGGGTAGCTATAGCCCTTACCCTTTTGTGTTCGTGGTACAGATTTGCCAATGCTCTCTTAGAGATTCTTGGTGCTGTGTTTGCTGGTTCGGTCCACAATTCAGGGAGCCCCAAATCTGTGCAAACTGACTGGATATTTTGGACCCAGGGAATACTGAGCGCCTTAGGGTGTTTTAGTAGTTCGACCAGTTCCGCCCTGTAATCGGCGAGATCGTCGCCGCTCCATAGCCTGCGCCAGAAGGCAATGGGTCTTAGACTTATCTCGTCGGCGAGTGGCCGTAGCCCTAAATCAAGCCTCAAAGGGAGAAGCGGGGTGCTAGGGGGAAGTGCGGTAATTTGTCTTAAAAACCTATTTTCTGTGCAAGACAAGTTCCGACATGGAATGTGGCCCCACAATTCAGCCCCGTACAAGGTCGCCCCCCTTGCCTGTGCCTTATATATCTGAATTAGGGCCCCCAATGGGCGATAGGTCGAACCGGTCATCATCCGGGAAATACCCCCGGTAATTTGTACTAGTTTAAGGTTAGCCCTAGTTTGATGGCTCTCCCAGGTCATGTTTTCGTTGAGCGTCACGCCGAGATATTCGAACGTGGCTACTCTTTCCAGTCTCGCTGCTCCCAGTAGGGGATTCGGGCGCTGTTTGGGGCTTGGGTTCAATACCATATATTTGGTTTTTGTGGCATTGATTTCCAGCCCTCTATCCTGACAGAAGGCCACAAAGGCATCAAGTATCTTTTGAATGCCCATGGGTGTTTTGGATACCAACAGTGTGTCGTCCGCAAACATTATTGCGGGCACACTGTTGCCATTCAATTTAGGGGCATCTGTATAGTCGGTGGCGTTTAGATGAGCGATTATCCCGTTGACGAAGAGGCAAAACAGGGTCGGCGCCAGCACACAACCCTGTCTTACCCCTCTGCCCACGGGAAATCTATCAGTCAGCTCCCCCGACCTCCCGCACCTCACCTGGGCATAATTATTATGATGCAGCCTCTGCAGGGTCAATAAAATATCTGGTGGAACGCCCATCCCTGCTAAGATGACCCAGAGTTTTCCCCTGGGCACGAGGTCGAAGGCGGCTCTTAAGTCCACGAAAATCGTGTACAGACTACCGCCCTCGAACCTCACTGTCCTCCAGTAGATCAAATTCAGTCTAAAGACCTGGTCCACAGTCGATACCCCTTTCCTAAAGCCTGCCTGATATGGACTGAGGGCGCCCACCTCCTCAATCCATTCCTGAAGCCTGTTCAGGAGAACCCTGCCGAACAACTTCTGTGCTACATCTATCAGGCTAATCGGTCTGTAGTTGGCTGGGAGCAGGGGGGATCCTTTTTTGAAAATCGGGACCACCTCAGCCCCCAGCCAAGTACTGGGGATTTCCATCCCACCGAGGACACCATTAAAAAGAGCTGCGAGGTAGGGCGCCCAGACGGTGGTCTCCTGCTTATACAGGTCTCCCGGTAGCCCGTCCAGCCCAGGCGCCTTCCCCGAAGCCAGGCCTGAAATAGCAGCCGTAACCTCGCTCAGTGTTATTTGATCCGCCTGCAAGCCCTGTCTCACTGGTTCAATTGGCACAGGAAGTTCTCCGGACTCAGCGCTATATAGCGACTGGAAGTGGGCCTGCCACACTCCAGGAGCTATATTAGGCTCCACTGCCGAATGTAGACTCCCTGAACCCCCATTCACCATTCTCCAGAACAGGCGTTGATCTTGTACTGCTAGGGCCTTTGTGAGCTCTTCCCACTGATTTTCCTCCCATTCTATTTTGGCCTGTGCAAGAAGCTTCTTATAGGCTTGTCTACATTGCTTGAGACATTCCCCTCCTTTACCCTCCTTAATTACTCCAAGGAGTTCTGTTTTGGCCCGTCTGCAGGCTATGTTATACCATTGTGTTTTGCCTTGGGGCCTCTCTCTTGGCTTTTGCACTTTGCGTGTAAAGTGGGGTGCCGCCACTTTTATGAGTTCTTTATGGGCATCAAACAGTTTACTCCTTATAACTATTTTGTTTGCCACACTATCAAGGTCCCCAACAGTTTCCAGGATGGGGGTAATCTCTGCATAAAGCAGTGGGAGTTTGTCCTTGTTTGTGACCATATGCTCCCACCTAATTCTTCTCCTGCTGTTATCTATAAGGAGTGTGGGATAGTTCCCTTCCTCATGGGTCGCTAGGCCCTGGGGTGCTGGGTGGACGAGGTCTAGCTCGAGAGCATTGTGGTCACTGTCCATCCTATCAATTACCCTAAAATCCTGTATTGTTGACCACCTCGCTAGTTGAACCAGAATGTAGTCCAAGTGTGACTCCCTTCCCTGGCGATTGTAAGTGGTTTTGCCTGGTGTGTCGGAGTTGGTTCGCCCATTACACGCTCTGAGTCCGTACCTTAACGTGAGGGCAGTAATTTGCAACGCTAGTGGGGTCCAAGCTTTCGGAGATGGCACATCAACCCCTGGTACTGCCCACCTATCTTCTTCTTCTGATAGGAACCCTTCCTGGAGGCCGGGGAGTGGCTCAAAGTGAGAGTTAAAGTCTCCACCCACCACATAATATGAATCAGTCGACAGTTCAGATAAAAAGTTCGAGAGTTCATTAAAATTCGGTGATTCTTTTGCCTTTCCCATTGGCCTGGAATAGATATTGACCAGCAGGAGGTTAACTTTGTTTGGCCATGTTAGTGAGACCACGAGGATGTCATAGGAGCTGCATGGGAGCCGTGTTGCCACACAGCCCAGGTGAACAGCAATCCATGTCGCAAGGCCCCCTGATGGTCAGCCTTTGCCTTCCCACCTAGCTGGAATAAAAAAGGATGCGTAGCCTTGATGCTCATAGTCCTCCCTGGCCCAGGTTTCCTGGAACATACATATGTCACCAGTTTCTATGTACTTTCCCCAGGCCGGCTCTTCCAATTTATTTGCTAATCCCGCGATGTTCCAGGAGATTATCCTCAAATGTTCGGAGGTGGAAGATGTCATAGCGTGAGGGATGGAGGAGGTAAGTCCATAATCCACTTGTGTTGCGGGGCCTGTGGCTGGGGCAGCAGAAGGTACATGTGACTCCATGGATCCCAGCTCCCCCTCGCCCTCAAGGGAGGGAGCCATAGTTATCCGCTCGGCAGCAACTACTCCATCAGTGGCTAAGTAGGAGGATTCAATTCGACCGTGTTCTGGGGCAGATGAGTCATTCAGTGGGCCAGAAATTGCACCGGGGGACACAGTGGGGGGATCCAGGGGGCCACAGAAGCCCGATACCCCTGGCGCAGACTTACTGACGGTGAGTCAGTCGACCCCGTCCAGCCCGTTCAGACAGTTAAAGCGATTAAAATCGCAAAAGGGTGTGTCCGGCGGTTGGAAGTACGGGCGTTGAACAAAGCCTTTATGATTGCGTCTGTAGTCCACCCTTGTCCAGTCATCGTGTGTTGGGGCCTGGTGCCTGGGAATTGGGGGAAAGAAAAAGGATACTGGGAGGGTCTGTATGGTGGAGTCAAGGGATCGGTTCATTCCTCCACAGATGTGTCGAACCGTGCCCGGATCTTTAAAGGTTACCATGATACAGTCCCCCACTATGGTTTTCCTGGTCTTCCCTAGCCATGGAACCCTTCTCACCATGATGATCTCGTTATTAAAGTGGGGTGGCAGGGGTCGGTTCCAGTTAAGCCATTTGATTACCTTTTTCTTAAGGGATTGATAATCCTCGTTTTCTCCTGATCTTAGATGGGGGGCACCAGCTAGGACCACCATTAGTCTGTTAGCCTCAGGTGGGAGGTCTGGCCTCCGTGGTCTGGGAGTTGGGCAAGCGGGCGTGGGTGGGGGGGCATTAACCTGATCTTGGTGTGTTCCAGTGGACTCTATTTGTGAACTATGTGGGGCTAGAACCACCGGGTCAATAGGTCTGTTACTTGGGTTATTGTGCCGTGCTTGGAGTTGGACAGCCATAAGGGGTTGCAGAGGGGCGGGAGATGGCATGCTTCTGGGGGGGGCTTTGTTGACATTGGTTACTTTAGAAGATTCCCCACCCGAGGAATGGGTTTCCACTAGCTTTGTCTGCTTGCTTACTAGAGTATTCAGAGTGGTAAGAGAAGTTTCTAGTAAGGTGAGCCTAATCTCAACTTTTTTTAAACTGTCGGTGATGGGCTGCAGAAGGGAGCGGAGTAGAAATTCTATGCTCCCCTTAGCAGAGAGTGGGTGGTTTGGATTCGGCGTAAAAGCCTCTGGCTCTTTGGTGGTGGCAATTATGCTGGAGTTTGAGAGCTTAGGTGGTGGCACTATCTCCGTAGTCTTCCCCGGTAGGGTGGTGTTAGTACTTCTCTTGCCAAAGTTGGATTGTACTTTGATCCAATCATGATTTGGAGCCGTAGAGAAGGGATCTTCTAGAAATCAAGAATCTAGATTTAGGCAATACAATTAAGTGGCTTTTACATTTAAATGGATGGTTCACAAAACTAGGCCTCCAGTCATTTTACACTTCCCCTGAGTGTATTAATTCAAACTCTAAGGCTATTTTAATGAAAACCTATTGGGATTTCCTGGTGGCTCAGTTGCACCAAACTACCAACTTGGGATCTTTATATACTCAAATTTTGTCTTGCAAAACTGTTTCCCAAATGCAATGTCTTTCTCAATGAGATTTTTCCTTCCCTTGTGAAACTCCTATATATTGAATTCGTTTTTGGTATTTTATCACTAAATGTCTTTGCCAGCGAACAGTTCACAGACTCTTTTTCCACATCAGAGTGTAAATTGTGCGGGAATAAATCTGGTGATATTGACCACTTTTTTGATCTTCTGCCCTCTCTACATTAACCCATTGCGCAAATAGATTCGCCCGTTGTTCCTTAATTTGTGCCTAAACAGGTTCTCAATTGCCCACAGAATTTATATTTCTGATTCTTCTTGGATTTTAGTGTTTACTATTAGTAGATACTAATTTGCGGCTTGATCTATATGTTCTAGGCTCTCTTTACCTGTCATCTAGTAATGTTGCCAGAAATGTCATTCTAATCTCCACAAACACCTCTTACTCCAACTTTGAAACAGCTGCAATTGAATTATGATGATCAACTATTATGCAATTTACTAGATTGTTAGTCCATCTGGTGTACCTAAGATACTTGATGTTTTATTTTCTGTGTGCTTTTCTTTTCTCTTATTTAACTTGAGATAGCATTTACTTTATTTTTCCCCTTGTTTAATTTTCTTTCATCACAGTGGTCAATAATGAGCAAAGGATCCCAATTGTTTCATATTGGTATAATATTACGCACGTCATTAGAATGTCAATTGCCCTTGCTACTTATGTACTTTATATGCACAATTTGTGGTATCCTTTAACTGTGATCACATCTTGTTTAAGTGCTGCTTAGAATGTGCAATATGTTTTATCTTGTACTTTTATGGCCTTCTGGCTGAAATAAAGTTTTATACGACTACTGTTACCATACAGTCCAATGTCACAAGGACACAAAGTTTAG
Organism: Lissotriton vulgaris; assembly: GCF_964263255.1. NCBI lineage: Eukaryota > Metazoa > Chordata > Amphibia > Caudata > Salamandridae > Lissotriton > Lissotriton vulgaris. The sequence continues at coordinate 675,622,283 of NC_141700.1, read as the reverse complement.
ATCCCTGGACCTTTGCTTTTTATAAATCATTGTTTTCAGATGTGATAGTCTGATGCTCTAAATGAAACATCTAAGACCTCTAAACCCAGAATGCACTGACAGCAAATAAATGCCAGCGCTGGAAAGGTGTATCTTTGTGACATGGGTATGTGGAACCCGAACAGTAGTGATCCTAAAACCCCGCATGTGCTCTTTGGCACTACAGCACTGTATGGAACTAATCCAATTTAAGTGGCTTCCCAATGTTGCATTTTTTTTAAATCATTGAGTTTTATATTCAGAGACAAGTGGGACCTGACATAAAGTTTTGCCATGAATTAAATTCTACTGATTCCAGGCGACTACAGAAAATTCACTAGTGGTGGGGTTATTAACAAGATAATTACCCTATACCACGACATGATGGCAGCTGGCAGGCATATAGGTTGCCTTGAGAATCAGCAGATGTCTCAATAATGTTCACCACCTCTACCATCTACTGGAAGTGCATGTGACACATGTCAATGTTTTACCATTTATAGGGACTACCGGAAACAGTACACCATCTGTATAATCTTAAGTCATTATCTCAGTGCTGTAAAAGAAAGAGCACACACTGACGGTAACTGAGGCTGTCCTCTGACATATGAAGTAAGGTCACATAATCATTGATAATGTTCAGCTTGATGTGGTGATTCCATAGTGGTGACATCAGAGGCTCAACTAGAGCCAAATTTCGGGGTGGGGGAGCTAAGAAAAAATTTCGGGGGGTGGGGCTATTTCTTCCAGCAATGGGCAGAGTGGAGTTGCAGGGGCTCTAAGAAGGGGTAAAAAAACAACAAAGCCTCATTAACAAGTAAATGGTCTTTTAAAGACCTGTGAAGTACTAGGATGCGGCTATGTGTGTGCACAGGAAGCTGTCTCAGCCCGGGCTGCCACAAATGACGGGGGGGGGCTGAAGCCCTTTGAGCACCTGGGTGACATCACTGACCACGCCATCATGAGGGGCAAGGTTCAACGAAGGAATACTGTGTATTTTCCCTAGAATGTGAATCTCAGTCTGTAGAGATATTGCTCAATCATGCCCCTTTCACAATGAATCCACAAATCCTGTTTTTAGGAAGAAACTCCTGTTGGTGCGCAAAAGGAGGTTATTATAGGCGCACACCTTGCCGGTGTTTGCGCCCATGATTTGTGGAGGGTAAAACCTGGTGCAAATCACAGGAGCAAATAGGGCACATGGAGGACATGTACTGTGTCTCTGTATTGCAATGGGAATACAATGTTTTTTAGTGCCTTATTTCTTGTTTTATGGGAAAACATGCAATCACGTTAAAATTGCGCAACCATTAATTTGCCATCCCTATACAATCAACAATTAACAGGTATGCAATTTCCACCCAATTTCTGTGGGTCAATACTGACTGGATAATTAGATATAATTAATAGGACAATGGAAAGCAGCCCTAAGTTTTCAACCAATGGTGACTATGTCACAATTTATATTTTATGTGAAGTGTAAGGAAAGGAATTATGTCACTCTTCTACCTAGCTTATTTATGTGTACTTTATATATTTTTTAATTTCTATAGTTTTATTAAATGCATACATTATTGTGTTCACTGGCATTATGAAACTTGAGGGGGCCCCCTGCAAAGTACATGGAGCTTGGGCCCCCTGCACTGCAGGGGCTGTGGGGGCCTTTGTTATGCTCCTGATTGTTTTGAACACAGTTCTCATGGGGGCCAGTTCTTAGAACAAAGGAGATTTATTTTTGAGCCTTAGGTCATTTGTAAAATTGCTGTGCTCCAGGATGTAGCTACTGATTTAAATCGGCACACACCTCTTCACACATGACTCATGCTGTGATTCATCCATTTGCCACCTTACCACACAAACATGCATGATTATTTTGTTTATTGCTGAATTATTGTTAATCAATCAGAAAAAGCAACGTCATTTGACATCAGCGTTGCCCTTTTGGAACAGAAGCCCCTTCTTATTAGCTTAAATACCCTATAAAGGACGACTGACAATTGCTATAAATAGGAATTTGTGAAATTGCTACTCACGATGACCAGGGTTTGTACTTCATGATCTGTACTGATTCATATTTACTGTGTATAAATCATAGAAACTGCCCATGTTCTTAATCATGTCACGTTTGCGGCAGAGGGAAGTTTTAGGGGACTTCATTCGAGTTCTCTAATGTTATACGTTTGGTGATGTCATTAGTATTATTTTTCAATATCTTCACTCTTTATTGGGATTAGAGTCAATGAAAAACCTCTTGACACTCTCTAGTCAGAATTAATTCAGGCTAATTTAGCATATCTTGCACTTTGAGGGACCAGTAGCGTGAGGATGAACATCCCCAAAGTATGGTGATTGTCACGGGAGGTGACATCTGTTGTGTCATTACTGGCATCCTTCATATTGTAACCTAAAATCAACGACAAATATAGCTGTTTACAACTAATGTGTTGTTTACACATTCCTTTGCATAGCGGTTGTTATAACGACCGCGTTGTTACCACGCAAACCATTACATTGCAAGTCGTTTCAACGACTTGCTGGTGGGGGCGCCCTGGACTTAGGAATAGCATTATTTACTATTCCTACTCCAGTTTGAGCAACAGCAAGGAAGGTGTAGGATTCTAAATCCAACACCAGCGTGCCCCCTACAGCAAGTCATTGAAACGACTTGTGATGTAATGGCACGCATGGTAACAACACAGTCATTGTGACAACCGCTTTGTAATGGTACCGCATTGTGGAGACACCGTTGTAAACGCTGTTTCCCGTCAACGACTAGTATACAGAAAACACTCATTGCATCATCAGTGTGGTAGCTCTTGAAAGCATTTATAACCTAATGAGCTAACTAAATCGTCTTAAAGGTTCAACATCTGCCATTGTTCCACCGTTCGGATATTCTTATATTCCTTTCTGGTAACCCCTCCATTTATCAATCCAGGCCAGATTGCCACAACTACCACCTGATCCATTCATGGCTTTATGCTTTGCTAAGTGCCTACCATTTATCCTTGACTCTAACTCTCAGCGAAAGCCAGAATTGTGGAGGTCACTCAACTGTTCTCTACTAGGTTAATCATTTAATTACCTGAGTTAGAATTTAATCTGTAACTCACATTATGTGTAGTACAGCATAACTAGGTGTGGAAAAAAGAAGAAAAAGGAGGAAATAGGTGGGCAGGACCATTGTATGGATGCCAACCCTCACTCACCCGAGGGTGACATGCTTCATCATAGGGTTCATCCAACACAAAGGGACCGCAAGGTACACAATGTGGGCTACGACTTCCCAGCCGGGAAGGAGCGGGAGTGTTCTCAGATAAGCACAATATTGTAATAACCTCAAACAAGTGTTAGTGAGGGGCAGAGTGCAAAAACAAAAAGATAATAGTGCAGGAGATAAAACGTCCTCAATAGGAATAACTAGTCTTTAATTTTTACTTCCTATTGGGAAGATTAAAAAAAGCAACGTGAGACAGGGTTATGGATATCTACCCTGTTTAGGTCAACATGTTTCTGCCCTAGGTGACAAGAAAATGTTTGGGGCATTCATCAGGACCAAGTCTCTAGTCACTCTGCTCGAATAAATGTGTATAACAAAAATTAGGAAATATTTTGAACCAACCATACGCATTAGCTGTATTTCAGTTCGGAAGGTCAAAAAATCCTTGAACAAAAATGAAACTAGTATATAGTCAATATAACATACATGGCCACCACCACCAATTGTGTATACAGTGCTCCACACCACTAAAGGTGTCAATCCTTACCTAATGATTCTGTTTATGTACTGACTCTATCTAGATCCAGAGTCACATCATATGCAGATCCTCAATTAAAATAAAATTTGTATGTAAATGATGACTTATAAAACATGATAAATCATCTGCTTTTCATATTTCCTAGCTCAAAGTTCAAAAGGTGTCAAAGAACCTCAACAATCTCTCTCATTCGTTAGAGCAATCTAAGTATACAGTGCAACCTGCTTTAATCAAACGGATGATTTATGCCCCAAAATTTTTAAAACTTATTTAGGTTTGGCATTTCTAAAATCTCCATGTTTAATATAAAAAATGCCTGTGTTAGCAGCTTTAATGTATCAACCCGATCTCATCTTTCTCGATTGTACTGCGCTTATCAAATATCGACAACATGCTGAAAATTTGACTAACAATCCCCAGGCACGACAAAACCCTATCTCTCTCATATGACGAGCTAACAAAAGGGCCCAAAATAATAACCGTGATGCTCTGTTAGAATCATATCTGAAACCCCCCTCTGATCAATTGGTCTGTGTGAGTACTTTCAGCCACTTGAGTGACACTATTACCAAAGTTGTCAATTCGAACTGGCACATTCTGAATAAAGGTCAAAAGGTCTGCAACAAGCCTCTATTTCCTTTCAAATAGAGCGCAAACCTAGGTAATATTTTAGTACACACTAGATCACAACAGTCCCGTACCATAGATGTGCCACCAGTGATTTGGACAGGACAGCCAATATGTGGCCATTTTCCTTGTGGCGCTTGTGTAGTATGCCATCTCACCACATGTACTACCCAACTAGATCAAGGGTTTAGAACACCATGAATTTTGTCGCAGCATAATAATTGTACCTCATTCAGTGTCCCTGTGACCTGATGTATGTTGGGATGACCACACATAAAGTTAAAACAAGAATGATAGAAAAGAAAGAACAGGCATTAATCAAGCACTCTCACAATATATGTAATGATCCAAGTAAATATCACAAGTTTACAGAATATAGTTCATTGATAGGAAATGGACTTCCAAAGTACGGATCCAGAGCCAAGCGTTAGACTTCAAATCTTTATTTCATAAATATTAAAAATATTTCCAGCTTGTCCTGCCGACACGTGTTTCGTCTCTTTGGAGACTTCTTCAAGGCCAAGAAGACGGAAATAATGGACTGATATTGAACACCACGAGTCTTGTTATCTAATGCAGATGAAGCCGAGTTCTAAGGTCACACCAGTAATATGAGTCCCAAAAAAAGATATATCTTAGGGACACAATCCTTATAGTTCGGTTCACTGGTATATATTCATGAAGAGCATGGAGTGACATCCAGAGTAATTATTCAGAGTAAAAGAAGATAGACTTAATCAATTACAAATCTTGCTTCGTGGAGGTGGAATCAATTTTTCTTAAATTTGAATGATGACCATGATAAGTCACTCATTTGCCGCAGCGTCACCCTGACACCTCCACTGCTATCAGCTCACGTTTTCTCATTCTTGAGAAACACTACCACCATAATCCCGTACTGCAAGAATGATAGAACACAAGAGTTCAATTAAATGAAAAAAATCCAATACAAATCTCACACGCCATTTTTTGGAGACAGGTCATACAGAGGAAGACATGAGATGGGTGGTTGTAGATAAACCTCACTACCACAGAGATATGGGACCTGTAGAGACTATTCTATTTCGCCGTGAACAGCGCTCGGTATTTAGACTGGCTAGTCATCACACTGGATTAAATGATGAGCTGGTGCAGTTAATAATAGATTTATCTTTTTACCAGATCAGTCCTTAGTTTACGTATATATGTTTAGTAAATTGAATACATATATCTGTGGCCGTTTGTCTTTTAGAATATTAGAACAGGCAAAGATATATTTTCTCTGACTTTACTGATGAAGTCTATAAATACTGTCTGAATTATGTGAGTGAAATGATGTTGGACTCACAAGAGGAGAACATTTATTAGCAACATTGTGATATGTATATATTTTGTTGTATGTGACACTTCGTACATCAGGGATCGCGCCGCATGCTGTTGCTGTCCGCATATAATATGACCAATGATGTTTGAGTTGAGATAGATAATCATTAGGGAGATCCTTGAGTAATCCCTGTCGGGATCCTAATAAGTCAATAATTAATGATCTGTTCAAATGGCCAGAAAATACACACAAGTATACTTTGCGTGTTGAGCCTAAAGCTTTTATTTTTGTTTTTGGCTTAATTTATAGCCAGTGAAAGCGGGCCCTTCGGTAAAGTTCTGACTGTTGTGTGGAGTTACCTTAACAACGTATTAGGGCCTAAGCTGATGATGACATGCGCAATGCATATGGAATTTTCACGTTGTAGCGCATGTGGAGAGCTGTAGTGAGAAATGCCACTTTGGGAGGGAAGAAGGGGGGCAAGTGACACCGACAACCATTTGTCTGTGTAAACGGCCGCTTTATTGAAACAGGTGCACATCACACTTTATTAAAACTGGCACTTTGTCTTACAAAACTAAAACCTCTCTAAACATCGAATTACCTGACCCCTTGACATTTCCTCCCCCCACCCCTACGATCCCCACATGATAAAAAACCCCTACCTAGCAATATACAATACATAACTTCCAATACATTAAATAATATACAATCCTATCACATAACAGTAGAACTCCTACTCTCCCAAGACCTACAATCCTATCTGCCTTCCTGCAACTGTAAGTAACGACGCTCTAATGTAAACTTCCAAACTGCTTAACTTTTCCCAGTTCCTGTTCATCAACTCCCCAAACTTAACGATAAACTACCAAACTCCAGCCAAACTTGGCCAATTTCAAAAACAACACCACCCAGGAAAAGGCAGACAGGTAGGGGATTACACCGCCTCCATCTTTTCCTGCCCCCGGTCCCCGTTGAACTGTCGCCCCGGCCGCTGCACCTCACCCTTGGTTCCTCACTCCCGATGCACACCCAACAGCCTGGACAAAACCTCCCTTAACTCCAACAGATAATGGACTATGCCCATGCGGGAAAGATGAACCCTGTCACCCCGAAACAACTCCAGCATATCGTACCTAATGTCCGATGCCAAACCCGTGAAAACTCCAAGTGCCTGCAAAAATGAACCATCTCCACGTTGATTTTCCTTCTGGCCTCATCCACCGCCTGAGGTTTCACTGCCCCTCTCCGGACCCTCGGCAGAACAAACTCACTCCAGACCACCGTACACCCCGACCACAGCCTCTTAATTTACTCCAGGTCCTTTTTCATGGCCCTCATCAAGACAAAACCCGTCTCCTTAACCATGTTGTTCTCGCCTAAGTGGAGAACCAACACATCCGGACATCTACCAGCTACCAACAACCCGTTAAGTGGTCCCACCAACTCCTTCCAACGCATACCCCCTCTCCCAAACCAACGAACTTTAAAAACAGCAGGGTTAAACCCCAAACTCTCCTCAAAATAACTGTCCCGAGCTTGCACCTGGGCCCGCTTTACAAATGAGTGGCCCACTATCCACACTGCCATATCACGGGCCAGGCGACCTGCCACGGACCCTGAAACAAGAAACAAGAGTAAATACACCTGCCACACAAATAACCGCGCTCTTATTGGTTAGCAGCGCCGTGCACGTATCGCCTGCCCAAGCGCATGATGTCCCCTCGCCCCCACCCCCGTCTGTGCGCCTCCGACTCTGCACCAATCCGAAAGGAGTGCGTGCCATACTTCCTCCCATCCACCCCCAGCAGAGCCAACGTTTTCCGCAACATGGCCAACAGCTGCCCTCCTGTAACCTCCCGCCCATCCGCATGCGGGAAAACCAATCCTTCCACCGGAACCCTCGCCCGCAATTGCAACCCCCACCGTACCGAGCACACCTGCCCCAAGGCCACTGCCCCCAACACCACCCACCTGCCGACACTCCTTTGGTCTGTTTTAGACTTCCGCAACCAAAGGCGCACCTCATCCCCCCCAAAGGCAACCTCCGACCACAATATCCCAGCACCCCCTCTTGCCCCAGTAACTCAGGCACTCAAAAGGCCCTCGCGAACATCCACGCCATTAAGGTAGTGAACAAGCAAACCTCGCTCACATCCCTGCAGACCTAAGGCAAAGCTCCCGCCACTCTCCCCAACAAGGCCCACGACAAAGGTAGCCGATCTCGACCCAACTTCCCACATTCCCGGGCCCACCCTTCCAGGATCCATAACCCGAACTCGCCTGCGGACAGCGCATAACCCCACAAGAGTTTGCCCACGAAGGCAATCCCCACCAACTTGCCCACTATCGTGCTCCGCCTGAGCCCTTTCTCGATGAGCGACTGGATAAACTGGGTAACATCCTCCAGCCATCCCTGGCCCGGCGCCCACCATCACGCCCCTGACATCACAAACTCCCCCATGCAGACACATACATTGCCCTTGTCGACTCCGCCAAGGACCCTAGAACCAGCTGCAAGATCCTGTGTTGCCTACGAACCACAGCTGTGGAGGCATGCATGTCGGGTCTCGATCCGCGTCCTTGGCTAACCCACGGAATCTCCCCACTGCGAACGAGACAAAACACCCGCTATGTCATTATTGATCCCAGGCACATGTACCGCATGAAAAGCAATGTCATGGCGCAGGCAACCCAACGCAAACACTCTCAGCAGTTTCAGCACCTGCTCATCCCTGGCGGACTGGCGATTCACCACCTGCACCACCGCCATGTTATCCACATAAAAGGTCACTTGTCTGTGGGACAGCACCTACCCCCACAGTGAGACAGCCACCACCCGGCGGCAGAGCTCCAAGAACGAGATACTCCTCCCTCGCCCCACCCACTCCGGAGGTCACTTCTCCGCACACCACCGCCCCTACCAGTAGACCCCAAAACCATTGCTCCCTGACGCGTCCAACAATATCTGGACATCCCAGACCAGGTCATCCCCCCTCTGCATGGGGACCTGTTAAAATTTTGCAGGAAAAATTTGCCACATCCGCAGATCTTCACGAATGCCCGCAGACAGCCTCACGTGGTAATGTGGTGGCCTCCGCCCCGCCAAGGCCCTGCCCAATCTCCTACAAAATGTCCGACCCACTCGCACCACTCTTCAAGCAAAATTGAGGTGACCCAACAGTACCTGTATCTCCAAAACCGTCACTTTGTGCCTCGCCAACATGACTTCCAGCAGCCCCAACTGCTTTTTCTCTGCTTGTAAACGGGCCTCCATTGCCCCCGAGTCCAGCTCTATGCCCAAGAATGACAGCGCCGTACCCGGCCCCTTTATCTTCTCCGGTGCCAACAGCACACCCAAGTCCTCCATGATCTCCTGAAACCTGTCCAACGCAGCCTGGCAGTCCGTGGAGTCTGGGGCCCTAACCAAGAAAAAGTCAGCCAGGTAGTGAGTTACTCCTTGGTGACCCGTCCGTTCCGTGAAAAAGCATTGCAGGAACGTACAGAAACACTCAAAAAGCGTGCAAGACATCAAGCAGCTCATCGGCAATGCCTTGTCCACGTACCAGCGGCCGTTAAACTGGATCCTCAGTAGGCTCCAATCGTCTGGGTGAACCGGAAACATCCGGAAAGCCGACTTGATGTCGCAGTTTGGCATCTTTGCTGTTGCGCCCGCAGCCACCACCAAGCCATGGCAGCGTCAACTGACGAGTAAGAAACCATGGTCTCCTGCTCATCAATGTAATCATTTACCGAGCCACCTACGGGCCACGACAAATGTTGAATGAGGCGAAACTGCCCCGCCTCCTTCTTCGGCACCACCCAAAGGGGGACAAAATCAAATCCTCCAACGGCCAATCTTCAAAGGGCCCGCCAATTTGCCCTGCACCACCTCCGGGTGCTCCCTGGCAGACCTCATATTGCCGGCCCATCTCTTGAGACATGGCCCCTCATAGCCCAAAGGTCACCAGAACCTAAAATGGTGGCTGGGACAGCGCTAACCCCCTGTAAGTAACCTTGGACTGCATTTTGAAATTGGGCTGCCTTTGGGCTACTCTCAAGGCAGCCCAAGCCGCAAAATGGCTGCTCTCTGCTCGCCCCCCTCCCCCTCCCAAATCTGCCCGGGGGCAGACCTCACGATGTTCGGCTGCCCCCCAAACCCCCCCTTACCGTTGTAAATAAAGCTTGCTCGTAGCGACGCGCAAATCACCCCCGTTCAGAGTTAGAGCAAGCTGTTGGCTGTTCAAAATACAGGTGCAACCGTTTCGAACATCCAGTCTCCCCTCGCAACTACCTATCTTTGCAGTAGTTTAAACTCTTTGGCTTCTGTATTTAGTCTGAGAAATGGAACGACCAAGAGTTTGTTTACATAATTTTAAAATCGAGAAAGATGAGATTGGTTTGATACATTAGAGCTGCTAACACAGGCATTTTTGATATTAAACATGGAGATTTGAGAAATGCCAAACCTAATATGTTTAGAAAGTTTTGGAGCATAAATCATCCTTGTGATTAGAGCAGGTTGCACTGTATACTTAGATTGCTCTAACGAACAAGAGAGATTGTTGAGGTTCTTTGACACCTTTTGACCTTTAAGCTAGGAAATATGAAAAGCACATGGCTTATCTTGTTTTATAAGTTATGTTATGTTATGTTAAAATATTTATTTAGCGCAACGTACACCGGTTAGGTTGCTTGGCGCTTTGAAGACAGCACTCTATGTTACTGGAAAGGAAATCAGGTAGAAAAGGCCTAACGAAACAGCCATGTTTTCAATTCTTTTCTAAACTGGAGATGAGAGTGAGTGGAGCGTAATGAGAGGGGAAGGGAATTCCATGTTTGGGGGGGCCAATGTGGAAAATCGGATTCCGCCATGTTTAAGGCGCTTGTATTGCGAGGTGATTAGAGAATGTTGACAAGATGAGCGGAGAGTACGGGAGGGGGTATATTACCTCATCTTTTTAGAAATGAACTTAGGACCTTCCCCTAGTAGTGCCTTGTGTACGATACAGCCTAACTTAAAGATGCTGCGCTGTTCTACAGGGAGCCAGTGCAGTTGTTTAAGTAATGGCTTTACATGCTGACGGGCCGGGAGCTGGAAAATGAGTCTAGCCGCATGGTTCTGTATTAATTGAAGGCGTTATAGTTGGTATGCCGGGATTCCTACATAGAGTGAATTGGCATAGTCGAGTCGCGAGATGATGAGAGCGAGGACGATCAGAGTCAAGGCCTCCGTTGAGAGGAATCGCTTTTTTTTTTTTTTCCATAGCATGAGAAAGCAGACAGAGACCACTGAGCTGATCTGGGATTTCATCGACAGGTCCTTGCTAATCTTGATCCCTAGGCTTTTTGCCGAGGATGCAGGTTCAGGCGGAGGGCCCAGGGATGAAGGCCAAAAATTGGTGTTCCAGGGGTTCATCGCTCCACCTGTCAGAATTAGCTCTGTTTTGTCTGGGTTCAATTTTAGTTGATTGGTGTTCATCCACTTACTGATGTAGGTCATTATGGCCTGCAGATTAAGTTCAGAATGACTCTTGGGTTGGATGTTAAAGATTAATTGCAGGTCGTCTGCGTAGTTGAACACCAGGACATCCATGTCCTTTAGTGCAGTAATCAAACGTCTGCATGTACAGGTTGAACAGGAGGGGGGATAGCGAGGAGCCTTGTGGGACACCACAGGTGAGGCGGCCTTTTTTTGAGCAAATGTTACCCAGGCGGACGGATTGATATCTGTCCGTCAAGAAAGACTGTAACCAGCTTAGGGCCTGGCCCCCAATGCCCACGCTGCTGACACGGTCGATCAGGATGTTGTGATCGACCGTGTCAAATGCAGCAGACAGATCAAGGAGGATCAGGGCTTGGGGAGAATCAAGGTCAGCTCCAGTACGTAGCTTGTCCATGACGGTCAAGATTACAGTTTCGTTCGAGTGGGCTGGCCTAAAACCAAATAGCAAGAGTCCTCGACAAAAGACCTCAGACATCCTGCCACGTGCGCCTCCAGGATCTTACTAAGATAGGGTAGAAGAGATATGGGGCGATAGTTGCTCAACACTAGAGGGTTGGCACCAGGTTTCTTTAGATTGGCAAGGATCTCAGCATTTTTGAAAGAGTTGGGGACTGTGCCGCTAAGAAGTGAGGTGTTCAAGAGAGATAGGGGGGGTCGGGGCAAGCACTAAAAGCTTCTCGGAGTATGTGGGGTGGGCCGCTATCAAGAGGAGAACCAGATTTAACTTTGAGCAGCAGATTAGAGAAGGATTCAGGGGTGATAGGAGGGAAGCAGTTGAAAGAGGATGGGTGGTGACAGGGAGAGGCAGGAGAGGTAGGTGAATTAGAGGCTTGGATGCTGGCTTTTATCGTGTCATCATCATCATTTAACATACATATTTTATTTTAAAATGAGGATCTGCATATGATATGACTCTTGATCTAGGTAGAGTCAGTACATAAACAGAATCATTAGGTAAGGATTGACACTTTTAGTGATGTGGCGCAGTATATACACAACTGGTGGTGGTGGCTATTGACTATATCCTTGTTTCATTTTTGCTCTAGGATTTCTTGACCTTCCGAACTGAAGTACGACTAATGCGTATGGTTGGTTCAAAATATTTTCTCATTTTTGTTATACACATTTATTCGAGCAGAGTGACTAGAGACTTGGTCCTGATGAATTCCCGAACATTTTGCTGTCCCCTGGCAGAAACATGTTGACCTAAACATGGTAGATACCCATAACCCTGTCTCTGGTTGCTATTTTTATTCTTCCCAATAGGAAGTAAAAATGAAAGACTAGTTATTCTTATTGAGGAAGTTTTATCTCCTACACTATTATCTTTTCATTTTTGCACTCTGCCCCTCACTAACACTTGTTTGAAGGTTATTACAATATCGTGCTTATCTGAGAACACTCCCGTTCCTTCCCGGCTGGGAAGTCATAGTCCACATTGGGTACCTTGTGGTCCCTTTGTGTTGGAGTAACTCTATGATGAAGCATGTCACCCTCAGGTGAGGGAAGGTGTATGCCCATACAATGGTCATGCCCACCTATTTCCTCCTTTTTCTTCTTTTTTCCATACCTAGTTATGCTGTTCTACACATAGTGTAAGTTACATTTGTTGGAAGAGTGTAGCTTAGCCTAAATATCTTTTGGTATTTATAGACTTCCTTGTTGACCCTCTTTGTGGGTTACATTAGGATTTAATCTGCCTTGTGGTACCCTTGCAACTTTTATCTAAATCTATTTCATGGGAAACAGCAAATATCATGACCAGCCAAACAACAGGTTGCCTTTGCAACACGAGCAGGAAATAAAATGCATCTGAATCACGCATTTAATTTACAGCGCAAATGTTACAATGACATGCATTAGGTTAAGCTCTGTTGGACTTTAAAGTCCAACACTTTCCCTACTGTTGCGGCAACTGGAGTTCGGATAGAAAATTATACTACTCCATAGTCCACCGCCCCTCCTAAGTCAAGCCGTTGTAACGATTTTCTTTGTAAATGGAATGCATGGTTCAGATACATTTGTTGTTCCACCTGCCTTTTTAAGGCACACGCGGGAAAGGAAAGCGTGGTTGTGTCATACAACCACTTCTTCATATATTTTATGTATGCATGAGGATTCTGGTGTAGTCCAGCCGTTGGTGCAACCTTTCTTGCCAAGCACAGGTGTTAGAAGGGCAGTCCTTTCATCAGCCCTTTCTCCAGGCCAAATGTGATCAGAGGTTGAGGGTGCCAGGGGCACATTTATGCTCAGAAAGCGCCCAATGGAGATGATACGATCACTAGCCAATGGGCTACCACGATCCCTCTGGACCTGTGATGACTTCCGGCTATGTGTGACATCTAGAAATCCCATGTTGCATTATTCTGCCTACTCTCAAGATGTCTGAGCCCTTCCTTGGTTGTGAGAAGCTTTGTAGCCCACCCTAGAGGTGTGACTACCTAGGGGCAACTTGCCATGGAAAATCCGGTTTGGCTGCTGATTTCCCCTCTCTGTTCCTATCACCAGTCTGTCTATCTGAACAAAAGGGCATCCCTTCTGTAGTCTGATCACCATTTTCCCACCAGAGGCAGCTTCTCCTTTGAAGCTTGCCTTTTGGGCCAACACCCTGTGGGCCACCTGAAAGGGGAACTGCTTTGTTTGTAGGACAGTCGCACTCCTGAGTGTATAAGACTTCAAGAAATGTTCTACGCAGTTAAGTTGGTGCTATTCGGTAATCCTTTCGGGACTGAAGGACCAAGTTACAATGCAAAGTTGCGCTATCCCAAACGTGGGTGGCGACACCGGATGCACACAAAAAAGAAAATTTCATGCGAGGTTGTTTGTGCGTTTGAAATAGGTTTATTGCGAATCAAGTTTTTTCTCCAATCAAGATGTTGTATTCACATCATAAAGTTTATGAGAAACATCAATCTTCGTTTCTTATTTATTCAATTCAAAAAATTCCCCACGAATTCCCAATGCATTTCGGGCGCGAGGCCCTTCGTCAGGGGATTTAACTTTACTGTTGACAAAAAGAAATAATACACAAATTTTAGTACGCAACGTCATATGCATCAAATCAATTCAATTCAAGAGTGAAAAACGATCACTTTAACACATGTTTATCATAGATACATTTTTTAACTTCGACCCACCCGGTATAAACAAAAACGGTGCACACTTAACCCCTGTTGCCATGGGATGTTCTTCGGAGTTAGAAACAATGTCAGGGTTCCCTTTTTAAATGGGACGAGTGCTGGGATATCAGGAAAGGTGAGAATGTCATTACAAAACCGTGGTCCACTCGGTAGGGTGTGTGTCATAGAAATTGCAAACAAGGAGTGTTATTCGACAGTTTACGTATGGTCTAAAAAATGTTAGAACATCTCGAGAGAGGGAGACCTATCTGGATTGTGTGAACCGTCAAGAACCTAGTATGCGGTAAATTCTAAACCCAACGGGGAGGTTGTAGCGGTAACAAAAACAATCTGAGTGTTCCTGGCTGTGTGAACCTCTCTAAGCGTATACCAGCTAGTACCTGAACAAGTGAATCAGATCACTTACCGATCTCAGTGCTCACCTGAAAGGGGGCCTCCCTCTGCGGAGACCTCTATTGCTACTGAGCCTGAGAGTCAATCACACTGCTCCCCAAGAGGGCAGATTGCTCTTTGGTGGCCAGCATCTTCAAGAAGACACAGGGTAACCTGGGCAACAGAGTGGCAACTTTTTAGAAGTTTCTTTTCCTTAAAAGTGACATTAAATTCGACTTGGACATCAAGTCGGGTTAATGATGCGATTAAGTTGATACCGTGAAGTACTAATTTTAGCAGTTCCTTTCAGACATTAACGAGACTGAGATGTCAGCCGGTAACTTTGTAGTAGCCAATGGGGCTACTAGCTTTTCCACTGTAGAATCAAACATTTGAAGACTTTGCTGTTGGGATATGATAAAGTATGTGCCACTCAATAATATTCTGCTCCTTACCTTGGGGCTCAATAGGCCTTCTTTGAGAAAGACTTATATAGAGTGTTAAGGGACGTTAAACTTTGTCATTAATTTAAATGGCAAAGTTGAACTTGCAGTTTGACGCTGTTCTTTCAGGCTGCAGTGGCAAACTGGGAGCCATTTTGTACTTTATCAGACTCAGGTTGCCAAAATAAGTGCTGCAGCCCTGGAAGGACACTCTAACAAGCTCTGTGTACCCTTGGTACCATATGCTAGGGACTTATAAGTAAACCAGCTTATGCCAATTGGAAGTAGCCAATTTAACACACATTTTGTAAGGGGTTAGAACTCTGCACACATTGCTGTCAGGCTGACTCACTACATTCGCTAGTGACTGCAAGATTAGAGATGATACAGGACCTCCTTCTTTTTTTGTTGCCACTTTATCCCTGTGCAATGCACAGTTGAGCATAGAGGCATGCATAAGAAAAAATGGCCACTGTTTCCCAAATTGAGAACATTAAGTTAATTTGTTATTGAGATGAACATCCACTTTTCAAATTCTTGGCATCAAAAGTAAAACTCTTTTAGATGACATTAAACCATAGAACCGGAAATGTTCCAGTGACAGTGGCAGTGGCAGTGTGGCCTACTGACACCTCTGGTGTAAAGATCCATTGTTATGTAAAACCAAGACTCTTGTGCTGACATTCCATATGTACTTCAAGAGCATGTAAATCTACAGTGAGATTGTGATACATATGTAGTAGTTGGACTCTATGTGTGTGAGTCTGACTACTGACTGAATGGGATCCAGTTTTGATGCCCCTGGATGAGCATGGGTCACATTGAGAAGGACACCATCTCCAGATCGTGGAAGAGTATTGCCTGCATTTCTGCAACTGATGGGTGGAGATACAGACAGTGAAGGAGTAGGATGGATACGTGGCTACGTCAAGAAATTTCAGTAAGACTTTCTTAGCAAGGGACTGCCGATTATACCCTCATGCATTAACAACCACATGAGACACCCATAGTCCCAGTCAAGACCTGGGTAATTCTAGCCACAGGCAACAATGTCTCAACGGGAATCAATGAGGGGAAGTAATTTAAAAAAATAACCTAATTATACAGCATAAATGTAATAATAACAAATAGTCCCAAGAACATAGTTAAATGCATTTATAATATCAGCAAAGAAATGCAAGTAAGATTTCACATATCAGAATGCAGAATTAACCATGCTTTTTAAAGTTGTGTACTAAATGTGGAGGTGAACAGTTTGTGCTCCTTAAAACATAATAAATGGCGTAAGTAAAACAAGTGAAAAAAGAGCTACAGAATGCTACAGCATATTGGACCATATGCCAGATTAGTCTTTTTGTCTATCCCTGACTACTACTTCGGGAACGGCTGATGATAGCCAGGTGCAGAACACTCAATTCATTGTGTTCTTGTGATTAGTGCAGTTGCTGGGACATGGGCCCAGTGCTACCTGCTGTGACAAACATCACTTTATTTATTTATTTATTTATTTATTTATTTATTTATTAATCTTATAAAGCGCGACAGCTACCCGTAAGGGTTTCCCGGCGCTGAATGACAATAATAGCAGAATACAGTCCGAAGGGGAAATTATTGGGCAAAGAGCCAGGTCTTTACGGCTTTACGGAAGCGGAAATGACAGTGCTCCAGACGTAAGTCCAGGGGAAGGGAATTCCAGAGTTTGGGTCCCAAGGAGGCAAAAGAGCGACCACCCACTCTGGAAAGCCTGAACTTAGGAACACAGAACAAGTGTTGAGAAGAGGAACGGAGAGAACGTGCAGGTACATAAGGTTTAACAAGAGATTGGAGATAAGAGGGGGCGACTCCAATTTTAATCTTATGCATAAAGCACAATGCCTTAAATTTTACCCGATTGTCGAGGTTGAGCCAATGTAGTTCCTTAAGACGTTCAGTAATGGGATCGTATTTCCGACAACCACAGAGAAGCCGTGCAGCGGCGTTCTGAACTAGTTGAAGACGGCGCATGACCGCCCTGGTGGCCCCCAGATAGAGCACGTTCCCGTAGTCCAATCTAGAGGTCACCAGGGCCGTCACGACAGATCTCTGGGTGTCGGAAGGCAGAATCCAGAAGATTTTTCTCAGCCATCTTAGAATAGTAAAACTTTACGAAAGACTGTGCTCGGAGTGTAACCTGAGAGTGACACTTGAATGTAAGATCAATGCAAAGCAATTCTGAGGTTTGAGGCAGAGGGCCCAATCGCCTGTCTAGAAAATGTGAAGAAAAGTGTAATCTAGGGTACCTCACTTTGCTACATTACCAAGTTAATGTTGACCAAGGAAGGGAGGTACTTGAAGAGCTGCTGTTTAACTGGAGTGTGTGCCTGCCTGGCAACCAGTCTCCTAGAGGTGTGGGGACATCACATGAAGTCTGCACTTTCTGTTGGAGGAGCTTAAGGCCTTTCTAATGCTGGTAGGTCTGCCTGGCTGTTGAGAGAGGGAAAGAGTGTGCCTGGGTCTGCAGGAGGAGAGACCATCAAGGAGGAGCATGTACCTGGACTGATGAACACCCAGAGAAAGCAGACTGCATCGGAGAATGAAAACAGTGAGTGGGTCTCTTGCTCTCTCTGCACTGTTCCTACTCAAATAAGTTCCTCGGACTTGAGTGTAGCTGTGTCCACTGACAGACGCTGGGAGCCACGATCCAGAGCCGTCACTGTTGACGCCGAAATGAAGATGCATCACAACTAGATGGAACCCAGTCAGCCTCTAACACACTATGGGGCAGATGTATCAAGATTCCAATTTGCGATTTCTAAATAGCGATTTTTAAGGAATCGCTATTTAGAAATCGCAAAATGGAATGTATGTAGAAAATCATTATATTTCAGCGATTTCTTAGTCTTCCTTATGTGCGAATTCGCATTTTGCGAATTTGCAAATAAGGAATAATTTCCCATGCACTCCTATGGGCCTCCTGGCCAGGAGGCCCATAGGAATGATTGTGAAAATATTCTCAATTTGCGATTCGCAATTTGCTAATCGCAAATTGAGAATAATTTCAAGGGTGCAGAGGTGTCTCAAAGACACCCTGCTGCACCCCTGAAATCTACATGTGTGTGCATATGACGCACATACATGCCCTATGGGCATGTGTGTGCGTCACATGCCACCTTCAAAAATGCCAAATTGTGCATTTTTAAAAGAATTTGCAAATTAACATCAACTACAAGTTGGTGGTAATTTGCGATTTCTTAACCAAAATTCGCAATTGTAAAATGCTACATACATAGCATTTAAGGAATCGCAAAATTGCGATTCCTTAAATGCTATGGCAAAATAAGGAAACACAAATTTTTGCGATTCCTTAAATTGCAAATTTTTGATGCATGCCAAAACATACAAATAGACCGTTTGCGATTTGCAAAAGCCGAAATTCTGCGAATTTCGGCCTTTGCGATTCGCAAAAGGCTTGATACATCTAGGCCTATGTGATTGTCCAACAGAGCTGATGCATTGCCCCTCAGTTTAACCAGATAGCCTGAGACATTATAACTGTTGGAAAAGCTGTGCTTTGGTCCCTTGGACCACCTGTGCATCAATCATTCATCAACACAGTGCAGCGGACAAGGTCATGCAAGAACAACATGCATGTACCACGTCTGTCACACTGCCTCACCTGCAGGGTTATCATTGTTTCTGCTACGCCTGGAAAAAAAGGACTAAGACACACTGGGAGGAAGTCAAGCGTAAGGACATAAGACTTTCTGCTCAACTTAAACCTGGATTAAGACCTTTTGAGTGAAATGTGTCTCTAAACCCCGTATCTGGGAAAAGTGCCTTGATATGCGCCGTGTCTTACTTATGCCCCTGCCTCTTGGTCCCAAACTTTCTGTTTCTCTCAGAGTCTACTCTAGGACCGTGTTTGTCATGTAGAGCTTTTCATGCATCTTCATGGCACTAGCTGCATTTCGTGATACCGATAGGAATCCTTACCATCCTGTAAGATCCAGGAAAGAGTTATTGATTTATTTTGACAAGCTACATGAACAACATTTCATTCATAGGGTCATCTGAACTTAGAGCACTATTGCTTCATCTCTCTTCACTGCATTTCTGTATTTGTGGTGTGTCAGCCCTGGGGCAGTTGTGCAATAACAGCATTAAACCGCCACTGAAGCAGATTGGGAACTTGCACAATGTGAAATAAATCTGTTTTTTGACAACTGTAAATAGCTGGTGTTTGAGCGCCCGGGTTCAGTGGGTGGCTGGCATTCAGGAATGGAAATGCCCTACTGAGGGTTTTGCAAAAGCTCTTGGGGCTATTCGTGGCTGATCGCCCACCCCAGTGTGAAAATAGCCCCCATATCTGGGCAGTCTAAAATCCAGTTGCACGACCTTGTGCCCGGGCACCGCACCTGGGCTCGGGCTACATATGGCTACCACGAAGAGGCTTATTCAATGGAAAGTAGCTAATTTCATAATTTTGCATGCCGGTGGTGGAAAATAATTAATGAGTCCTTTTGTTTGTTGCAGATGTGACTTGTTTAATCGGATTTAAATAGTTTTACATTTTCAAAACATTGCTATCTTCTCAGCTGGGTTTTTGTATTTGATAGCAGTCTTTGCTCAATGTTCCTATTAACTTTCTGAACTGCTCTATTCAAAAATTATTACAGCCTCATTTTAGTGCCCCCTTAATCCACCCTATATTTTTCTGAGATCGATGAAATGAATAGAGTTGAATTCACTAACAATAAATACCTGTTATTCATCACCAAGATGCCCCAAGGTGTGAACATGTGCACAAATATGCATGTTATGGTATATGTTATAACATTTGTAAAAGCGATTAGCCTCTCTTGAGATCTGAATTAGTTGTAGGGCAATCCTAAAACAGTGAGGCTTAGATATAAATACTTAATACTCAGTGTGATGTTATGCAGAATTGTATAGCACGCGTTATCACCCGGTAAGGTCTTCAGGAGGTGGAGTTAAGGTGAAGTGAGAGAGTCAACTTTGAAAAATGAGTTGAAGAGCCTTATCTTCAGCTTCTTGCAGCATTCAAGGAGCAAGGTGGAGGCGCTGATGTGTAGAGGGAGGTCGATGTAGGAGAATGCTAAACCTTCCGTTGTCATCTTGCGAATACAAGAGGTGTCTGGTGGGTTGGTGGAAGTGAAGTTGGTTATTAAGGTATTTTGGAAAGCCTTCCATGCATACATTAGAAGTTCGAATTGAAATATTTATATCTGGGGAGCCAGTGGAGCTGTCTAAGATGTGGTGTGATGTGGGTGCACTGTGGGAGGTCTAGGATGAGTTTTGCTGCGGTGTTTTGGATGACCTGGCTTTTGTGATACCTACTGTTATTATTGTGCTGACTTTCTGACTCTCAGAGGGCCTGCGCTCGATTCTTCCCCTGCCCCGCCCCGGTCCGACACGGCAACCAGTGCCGATTGAGCGGAGGGCGGGACAGGAAGAGCCAGTGACCCCACCCAGACTATCGCGCTGTTAGCGCTCTAGCTGATTGCATCAGGCAGGGCATTTAAGCCCTCTCGTCGCCCAAGCGCGCAGCGGTTGCGCGCAGGGGGTGCCTTAGAAGCGCCTGAGACGAGCCAGAGAGGAGCCCGTCTGTGCCCGTCCGTGACCGAACGGAGCCAGGGGCCATGCCCCCTGTTCCCGCGGCACCCCCCGCTAGCGGATCTGACAGACTCAGGTACACCTCCAATGACCTACGTAATTTGTGGCACCCGCCGCCGAAAGGTTGCGCACAGGACCCCGGCCCATGTCCCGGGGGCCCGTTTTCATGTAAGCATTGCCGCTACCAGTCATACCCATGCCCTCCCCTTTCAGGCACACTGACCCCTGAGGACTCTAGCCTCAGGCCCCCTAGGGGCAACAGCATACTTTGTAATATAAGATCCCTCCCGAAGCATCACTCGGAGGTTTGGGACCTAATCCACTCGACCCGCCCTGATTACTGCTTCTGTACGGAGACCTGGCTCAAACCCCATCTGGTCCCTGCTATCACCTTGGGGATCCCTTTGGGGTACAAGATTCTTAGGCTCGACCGCCCTGTCAAAACCGGCGGCGGGGTCGCTGTAATTTATAAAGACACTCTCACTGTTACCTTTCTCGACCAATGCTGTACTAGGGACATTGAAATCCTGGTTTTCAAGATTGGTTCCTCTTCACAAGCTTGCTGGAAGGGAGCTCTGGTGTACCGTCCCCCTGGCCCCTGTGCCGAGGTTTCGACCCTCCTTCTGGAGACACTAGCTCCTCATATCAGCATAGGGTCTAATTTTGTACTCCTTGGAGATTTCAATGTCCACAGTGAACTGTTTGACAATGCAGAAGCGCGCAACCTGCTGGCTGATCTATCTGTACTAGGTTTTAAACAGTGCAACCGAGGTCCGACCCATCGGGCCGGTCACACCCTCGACTTAATCCTGTCCAACTCGCACTCCCTAACTTGTTATCCTCCAACGCAGGTGGAATGGACCGACCACTTTGTAATCAACTTCTCTCTCCCTACCCTTATCAAAGAACGCCCCCAACCTGCTCCCCTCCCGTTATGGCGCAGGCAGTGGTATAGGGTGTCCGCTGACACTTTTAAAACTACTTTCGTACCTCCCGACTTTCTCCCCTCTGACTCCACCAGTTCGGCCCTGTCTAAATACAATGGTGCCTTGATCACGGCGGTCAACCTAATTGCCCCTTTAAGACGCTGTAACCGGCGTTCTGACCGCAGGCAGGAACCATGGTACTCGGACCTACTGCGTGCGGAGAAAAAGGCCTGCAGGAAGTTGGAGAAATCCTGGAGAATCTCACGCAGTACGGCCGATAAAGACCGCTATGGCTCAGCCATGAGACTCTATCATAAAAACATCAGAGCTGCCCGTAAATCCCACATTGTCTCCCAACTGTCTGAGGCTGGCAATGACTCTAAACTACTGTACCAGGTTCTCTGCACATTCACCAAGCCCGTCGCCTGTGACAGTCCAGAAATGCTGACCCAAAAACTGTGTGAGGATACTGCTGGGTTTTTTGCCGATAAAATTGATTCTATTTATCGAAACATTTCCCAAGCAAGCCCACCTATTGAGGAAATGGTCCCCTCTTCCAGCCTCCAGCCCGGAATAGTCGGCGCTGTTTCCGCTGCGCTGTCCTCTATCCCTGAGATTAGCTTGGACCAAGTCAACTCCCTGATTGGGACTATTAAATCTGGCAGCCCAGTGGACCCTGTACCTGCCCGTGTCATGCACCTCATTGGGAGTGCCCTCAGTCCCTCCATTCAAACGGTGATCAATCGCTCCCTCTCCGAGGGACTGGTCCCCCGGGAGTGGAAAGAGGCCATGGTCAAGCCTATCAGGAAAAACACCTCCATCCCCTGGTCAGATATGACTAATCCGAGGCCAATCTCCCTCTTGCCGTTCATCAGCAAATTGATGGAGAAGCATGTGAATCACCACCTTTCCAGCTTCATTGAGCAGACCGGCAGTCTGGACCACTCTCAGTCGGGGTTCAGGCCTAGGTATAGCACCGAGACGGCTCTTCTTTCCGTCACGGATGCTATACGCTTGTCCCTGGACAGAGGGATGTCAGTGGTGTTGGTGCTGCTGGACTTGTCCGCAGCATTCAACACCATATCCCACGCCATCCTCCTTACCAGATTAAAGGAGATTAGTATTGATAGATCTGCCTTGGCGTGGTTCACCAGCTTTCTCTCCGAACGTACCCAGAAGGTGAATATGGGCTCCTTCAGCTCCCCCTCGGCCAGCATCACCAGAGGAGTCCCGCAGGGCTCCTGTCTCAGCCCTACGTTGTTTAACGTATATGTCTCCTCTTTGGCTAACATTATGAGGTCTTTCGGGTTTATGCCCATCTCTTACGCTGACGACACGCAGCTGCTGTTCACTTTTAAAAACTTTACCCCGGAGATAAGACAAGCTTTCTCCAACGGCATGACTGCGATCGCCAGCTGGATGGCCAAGAACTTTCTCCAGTGTAATGTGGGAAAGTCTGAGGTCATGCTATTCGGAGAGGCAAAAATCCTGTGGACCCCTGACTGGTGGCCCTCCAGTCTGGGTCAGGCCCCTTCCCCGAAACAGGTGGTGAAAAACCTGGGGGTCCGTCTAGATCATGACCTCACCCTTGCCCATCATGCCAGCACCACGGCGGGATCCTGCTTCCACATCATTAGCCTCCTTCGGAAGGTGTTCCCCCTTCTACCTGATAATACAAAAAAGACCTTGGTCCAGGCCCTCATTCTGAGCCGCCTGGACTATTGCAATGGCCTATTCTTAGCAGCCAATGAAGGAGTGCTTAATAAACTTCAGGTGGTTCAGAACACTGCGGCCCGCCTGGTGACCAATGCCCCCCCTAGAACTCCATCCTTGCCCCTCCTCAAGGCCCTCCACTGGCTTCCCATCCGGAAACGGGTGGAATTCAAGATTTGCTGTGTGGTGCACAAGAGTCTCCACAACCTCGGTCCACACTATCTGGCCGAGAAATTTGTATACCACCGCCCTTCCCGCAATCTTAGGTCCAGCAATCAGCTATTACTTCAGGTTCCTAGACATAACAAGACTAGACAGGGAGGTCGCGCCCTTTCCATTATGGGCCCGCGTCTGTGGAACAGTCTTCCCCTTTCCCTCAGAGAGTGCCCGAGTCATCTAGCTTTCAGGAAATGCCTAAAGACAACTCTATTCTAGTTGGAGCGCTGTCCAACCTGTTTCTTCACAGCACCGCACGGAGATACACCTTCGGGTGTGATGCCGGCGCGTTACAAGCCCATAAATAAATAAATAAATAAATGGAGAAGATTGTTGGAGATTCTGGTATAGAGTATGTCAACATAGGTTAGTCTGCTTACGATGAGACCTTGTGTGACAGTATGTTTGGTATTCTGGGGTATCCATTGTTAGATCTTGTGAAGCATGTAGACTATATGGAAACAGAAGGAGCTGACTGCATTGACCTGTGCTTTTATATTGAGTTTGTCATTTAGGATGATTCCCAGGTTCCTTGCGTGAGTGGTTGGTGTGGGTGAGGGCACAAGCTCTGGTGGCCTCCATGTGGAGTCCCAAGGGAAATCTTGTTCCCAAAAAGCAACCATTTTGTTGGAATTGAGTTTCAAGTAGTTAGCTTTCATCTAATCTGCTACATTGATCATGAAATTTGTTCTGATGGTGGTGGACTTGTTTGTTGCACAGTGATAGGATGAGTTGAGTGTCATCGGCATAGAAAATGAGGGAGATTCCATGTATTCTGGTGATGTTGGTGAGCTGGTAGTGAAAAGCCCCTAAATGTATTCTTTAATACTGTAAGGCCTATCTCTCCCATAGGAGAGCATTGGGTTACATTCTTACATTTATTAATTGCTAACCTTTGATTGGGAACAGATAGAATTAACATGCTGGTCTCAAATTAATTTTAATTTAATACCCTTTTTAATGGTAAGGTTGGACTTTAAGTCGCAATTCTGAAAATGCCACTTTTTAGAAAGTTTTTAAACAAGAAGGGGTGGACCTGTGACTACACCCAAACTAGGCCTCAGCAATATTTTTAAATAAAAAATGTTTGGAGCATGCGGATTTAGTTGAATACATTGAATCAGAAACCACTTTGACGACTAAAGTGGTTTGAGTGTCTTTATTACACCTTCCTTGTTTATTTACTTTTTGAACATACGCGGTCAACATTTCAAATCATGTCAAACAAAGAACAGTCATTAGAACTGTTCAGCAAAACATCAAGAATAACAACACATTTGACAATTACAACCTAACCAATAAAGTGACAAAACATGACATTGCACAAATGACCAGTCCTTAACCCGTTCCGTGCTCACGTCAGCCAACGGCGGTTGCGAGCACTACCTTGCTAGTGCTGCACACGTCCGTTGGCCGACGCAGCCTCACCCACTGAATAAAACTCCCGCACGGTGGCGGAATTCGCGCTGCGGTTAGGGAGTTAAATTATGAAAGAAACAATGGCGAACAAGCTATTTACAATTTTCAAAGCTGCAGCCTGCCATGGACAGCTAGTCAAAACATGGAATCGCAACAGGCTAATTGCCCTGTTGCACACTGTGTTATTCTGTGGGTCAATGGAAATTGCATCTAGCTGGGTTGGGTCGACGAGTTTCTGAATCCTACTTTTCTTTGGGGTTCTCTTCAGGACCAGGACTTGGTCGAGCACTAAAACATATATCAAAAATACAAAAAAGATTATCAGATATATGTCCCTGTTCTGTAATAACCCTACTTGCCTTAATCACACTAGGGGGTGTATCCTTACCATTCCTGTGAAGGAGATGAGCACGGTGATGGTTACCGAATAATGGCACTTAGGACCGCGTTAAACAATGGAATTTCTAAAAAGAATAGAGAACAGTTGGAGGCTTTACTAAGCTGTGGATCATACAGCTTAATTATAGTTACACTCTATTAAAACCCCACAAATGACTTCAGAGGGGCTAAAATGCGCGCTTGAAAACACGCTCTTGATTACAATCTAAGCCTTCTTAAATTTTGACTTGCCTCATGGGTACGTGGTGGAGCGCCGGCTGGCATGTGTGTAATCTGAAACAATGGAAACCTACATGATGAAAATGAAAATCAATGACCCATTCCATACGAGCCTTGAAAGTGGCAATTGAAGGAGGAATAAATGAGGACTCGTTTTATGACTGTTTTTTTAACAGGCGTCTCTGTGGGAGAGAAGCTGCTCGAGACTCATACTGTTGGGAACAACCTATTTAATACAAGGATTGGAATTATGTGGGTGCGTGTATTACTAACATCAAAAATAGAAATAGGGAATAGTAATGAAAACTCACTTTGTATCTGTGTATTGGGCGTCCGCCATAGATTCTTTCATAATTTGAGGATTGGTTATTTGTGCAATGTCATGTTTTGTAACTTTATTGGTTATGTAATTGTCAAATGTCAAATGTATTGTTATTCTTGATGTTTTGTTGAACAATTCTACTGACTGTTCTTTTTTGTTTGACATGATTTGAAATGTTGACTGCGTATGAACAAAAATAAATGAGCAAGGTAGGTGTAATAAAGACACCCAAACCACTTTAGTCGTCAAACTTTTAGAAAGTTGGCATTTTCTTGTTCCCAACCATTTGGTGCCTGCAGCCTGTGTCCTGAGTCACAATACTTTGAATGGCTTGGCATCTGGCCTTTGTGTACTCCTCCCAGACAGTGAGACAAAGGGGGATAAGATGTTGGCAGGATGGGCCATCCTGCCAGAATCGGTGGGGTGAAGTTGTTCCCTGCCCCACTTACATACCAAAGGGCTGCGTCCAGCACACTCCGAATGTAACATGACACCAGCCTATTGTCACTCCAGACTACTTGGAGACTTGGCAGGGGAATGGAAGAACATTCCAGAACCTGCTGTGGGCCTAGCCAGGATGTCTACCCTACTTCAAAGGCGGGCACCAGGTATAAATATTGGACATCCAGAACCACCTCTTCAGTACACCCCTGGACCTGTGGAAGATTCAGAAGGACTACCTGCTGTCCTTTTGCCAGAAGGACCGCCCTGCTGCTCTGCTGCTGCTGCTGGAAAGACTGCCTTGCTGGCCTTTTGACAGAAGAAGGACTGGACCTGTTTCTTAAACCCAGGTTCACCAAAGTGACTGCAAGTTCTAGTTGGCTGGCCTCCACAGGGACATAAAAATCTCTATAGACCTTGAACCCTGCACCTGGCCTATACCTGGTGTACATCCTAACTCCCCCATCCCACAAATGGTTCTTCTTAAGTCCTGTACCCATGGAAGTCGTGTTAGAGGTGCTGCTCTCTCCTTACCCTAAAACTTGGAACTTAGGAGAAGATCCAGCAAAAAGTACCAGAAGAACCAATAGAGGACTGGGACCCATCAAAAGTTGACTTGCGACCCGCCCATAGGTGTGAAACACTGTAACAGAGCATTATAGCGATGAAATCTCCAGCACTATAGACACACTACCCTCCACCACATGCAAACTAAAAAATCCAAGATACACTCAAATTGGCGACGTAAACTAGAAGTCAAAACCATCTATTTAACTATGTATAAAATCTCACAGCTATCAGTCCATCTACCTTTGTGTATAACCAAGATCACCCTGAATCTGCTTGTGTTGTCTGTGTATGTGTGTATGACTTCATCTGGATTTGGCTTGTATGCATATGGATGGATGCCCCTATTTGTTTTTTTTTTCTTTTTGCTTGTGTGCATCCAGACATATCACACATTAACATAGCGACCATTACAGCAAAAAAAGACATTCACCTAAAACATCAGAGCCCTTTTGTGTGTGCCAATGCTTGCTGCTACTACGCCCTACTCTAAATGTGAGCATTAGTTGCATAAGCATCCAAATGTGTAGATCTACACAATTACACTATGCATGGGTGCGTGGGGGGGGGGTTGTGGTGGGGGCAGTAGTGATTTAATATTTCATCCTCTCCTCCATTCCCTTGGCAAACATTTATTTGACTGCCAGTGACATGCAGCACTTCCTGCTTGGCCATAACACAGTATTTGCTATGGACGGCCTGGGATATGATACTCCTCGGATAGGTATGGAAAGGACTGCAGATAATCAACCCCTTCAAGGACATTACACAACAGGCCTGGGAAAGACTGCCGAGAAACGACTCACAGGTGTGTGCCTTTATCAGAACCACCACTCTTTACATATTGTTATCAGCACTGAAAGAAGCCTGGCTTCTATTGTACCCTGTAGGATTTAACCACATTGCTGCATAAAGTAAACAGAAAGACGTCAAGTGATAAGTAGGAGGAAGTAACTTGAAGGAAGCTGACTGGGTTGAGCTCCTGCTGTAATCTGCAGAGCTCTGTGTGTGACGGCAGTGCGCAGGTTCCAATGGCAGATAATCTGCGTTTAACACCTTAAAGTCATGCTTTAAGCATGTTGAATGTGCACTTTGAGCAGGGAAACTATGACATAAAGGTCTCATTGACCAATCATTTCCATGTGTAAGGGCGACCTGCGCACAGTAAAAATATTTAATTATGATTGCGTAATGATTTTGCAATTCACAAAGCTACATTGCGCATTTGGAGTAACGAACAACATAATAGTTACCTGGAAAGTATTCACAAGTAAATCACCTATCTTGGAAAGTTTAATCTAAGCATAATTTTTTATTAAACAACTTTAGAATGCATCTGGGCCTCAGAGGCGGTCAAGAAGAGGTGCAACACCACAGAACTAAAAACATTCAAATGTAATATTAAGAAATAGGCTAAAAATCTGCGATATCGGACATCAGTAGTTTATGCAGTCAATCGAAGCCTGTGCTGTTCTTCTTCGCCCCACTTAAAACTATGGTTTTATAAATGTGTAACTCTCTGTAGTCAGTAGAATGTTTGCAAATAAAGTGCCCATTAAGTCCTGTATCTCTTTTTACATCTGGCCTAGTGATAGTTTTAGATGCTCTCATGTATTATTGAAAAAAAAAAAATCCGTGCATATATATATATATACATAAATTGAGGGGCTCTGGGCCAGCCCTCTTCATTTATTGGTAGGGTGAGTTGTTTTTCACATTGTGCTTCAGCCAGTGGGTCTATTGCACCGTGAGTGACGGTATTTGTATAATTACTTGTGCACATCACCCTAGTAAGTAGTGCACATCAATGACAGGGCTGGGGAACCAACCTCTCTTTTCATTTAATTTCCTTTAAAAATACGTTTTACTTTTAAACTTTTATTTTCTTTTGTATATGCTTGCAAAAAAAAAAACAACGAATACACGCTTGCCAAGCTTAGGGTGTTGCCTAGGCTAAGTTTTGGGGCACTATCTTTTCATAAACTTTGTGTATCGTCCACTTGCCTCTTTTTACAGAGAGGCCGCCTCTTCTTAGGTTTCAATAAAATCACTGTAATTTGCCTCAAAATTGGCCTTCAGAAAGAACCGGGGAATGTCTGCAGTTGGTGTGTTGTTGCCACTACAGTATAACAGTTCAGGTTGAAATCTCTGCTTTAAACCACCAGCTTTCAGTTATTTCCTCAGGCAACCTGGAGTGGTAAAACCCAATGTCTTCAGCCTACTAAGTTTTAGCTTCAGCAGTGTCACAGAAACCAAGGACATAAATTCGAAGATGTCCATTTTGTCCCTTCCTTCCTAATCTATTTATTTTACTTATCGAGTTTTGTGTAGGGTGAACTTGACTCGAAGGTATCATAGTGCTTTACAGAGTTGGCGCAGCAACAATTACCCGAGTTATATATGGAGTGAAAACACATTGATAAACTTTGGTCTTGTATCCATGGCCAGGCCACCTCTTTGAACAGATGCAATTGTTGACTCTCTCAAAAGCACATGGAAGCAACTGAGTAGTGTAATACAAACATAAACTATTACATTTGATTTCAGAGTCGGGCTGGTCTATGGAGAAATCAGGCAGTGCCCGATGGACTGGGCTGACAAGTTTGAGTGTGGACCAGTTTTTGAGCTGTTTGTGGCCATGCTTTATGGTCTTCTGGGTTGGTTTTACTGTTGATTTCACTGATATATATATAAAAAAGCATTGCCTGTAGCGAGCTCAAATCCATGCAGTCCTCCGTACCTTGCAAAATACTTATACAGCTTATCTTTACAAGTCCAAAACTGGCCCAGTGTGCCAGCATGGGCCACTTTTTTTTAGCTTTCTAATTTGCTAATGGGGGTCACTTTTATTTTGGTGCATGGGCCTATTTTCGGTCCCAGTCTGAACCTGTTTGACCCCTAACTCAAATTCTCCAATTTAATCAAAAACACAACAATACAAGCTACATTAAAGTTAATGGTTCAGTTGAGGCTCACAGGCATTGACTCTCCAGGTGTTGCTGTAATCAATTTTGAAGTCCCATTTGTCAAAATTCAGATTTGACTGTGAAATCAGCAAAGCTTCTAAGAAACTGTAAATGCATTTCTGCCATTACAGAAAGGGACCCACTTGCCCTTCGTTTTTTCAATTGTTTCCACAAAAATTCTTACCTCGGAGGTCCCACGAGGATTAGGACTACCGCCTTTACTCAGTTGAGTGGTCGCAATAGTCCTTACCTCATCAGAGTGGGATAGGGTCAGTGAGAGTTGCCGACCCCACCCCACTCTGTGCCGAGTTGTCAGTGAAAGACACTCAGCCCTTGGCACTTCAGGGATTAAAACTGGAGCTCCCAGGTGCAATGCTATCAAAAAAGCTCCCACTTGTCACAAAGTGGTTTGCCAGGCTGAAGAGGTCACCCCCACAGGACCTGTGACATCTTTAGCCTGGCAAAGTTAAGCTCAGGTGGCCAGGAGTCTGCGCATTCAGCGCATGTGTAGCTTGTGGCTGCCTGACCTGAACGCAAAGCGTGTCAGCCAGGCTAACCTTTGCTCAGCCTGATAGACACTTCTTGCCTGGAAAAAGGTGGGTGAGCACAAATGGCATAGGCCCAGATTTATAAGGAAACCATACAACTCAGCCCAGCAAGTAAAGCTGTTGGGCTGCTTTGCCTGAATGGACCAGAGCAGAACAGTGCCATATCTATAAGATGTGGTGATGATCTATTCTCTGCCTGCAATGACACATTTTTATACCACCATGTGCCAATGCAGACTACTTTGTGTCATAGTGCAAGTGTGTCTGCATTGTGGTAAGCAAAGGTTTTGTAGAGGAAGGGGTCCCTTCCTGTACAACAACTATGCTTTAAGGATTTCCCTCTTTCTATGTATGCTCCAGAATGCAGCATATATGCAAAGAGGAAGAAAAATTATGGCGAAATGAAAACTTTTCTCCTTCGTATGCCTGCCTCAAGGAGGTGCAGGATTGTGGCTCAAATCCCTGTCGATATTTCTTTGTAGACAGGAATTATCATCAAACCTCGTAGGTTGTTGCATGGGAATGCACAAAGTACAGGAAGGCAGTGCGTTGCGCAACATTGTGTTAGTTATGCTTACAGCCCAACGTAAATCATGGTTTACATAGGATTTTAAGTACCAACATAACACCTCGCGCCGGGTGTGCATTAGAAAGGTAACGCTAACCTGACGCGCAGGGCCTCATTTATGAGGCTGTGCGTTACTTTTACGCCGCCGGTGCGTCACTTTTTGTGACGCACCAGTGGCGTAAAAAATGTGCCTTGTTGCGCCATATTTACAAAGTGACGCATCTAGGTAGATGCGTCACTTTGTAAACCCCTGCGCCACATTATACCTGCGCCAGGTATAATGTATGCAAGGGGGGCGTATTGACGCAAGGAAGGGTCGTAGAAGTGACGCAGTGAAATCTATGAGATTTCACTGCGTCACTTTTAGGACGCCGTTGCGTAAAAATCTTGCGCCTGCCTCACAGCAGGCGTAAGACTGACGCAAGCCCTTTCACATGGGGCTTGCCCCATGTGAAAGGACGCATTGTGGGAGTTGCGTCACTTTTGTGACCCACTCCAGACAATGCGTCACTTTCGCGCTTACAGATACGTCAGAAATACTGACGTATCTGTAACTCCTAGCGACATGATGCGTCATACTGTAAATATGACACATCAGGAATGTCGCAAGGAGGGCGCACTGAGAAGTGACGCATCGCTGCTTTCACGCAGCGATGCGTCATTTCTTATAAATGAGGTCCAGCGTCTTTGTAAATTTAAGTCATAGTTTACGAGAATCAAAAACACATCTTTACAGTTTTGATTCCTTTGTATCCAACCTCATCCGAATGGACCCTATTCCATGGAAAGGCTTATGAGAACAACTAATTTATTCATAAATCTTAAAATGATCAGAAGTGACCAACAAGGAGCCTATTGTTTTAAGCTTTAACCTAGCAAGAGGGAATCATAAATGTAACCATCTCTTGGAACAACTGTAATTTGTGGACTCTCAAAAGTTACTAAAATCAGTTAACTAGGCAGTGAATACATTCTATTCGCGCTCAAACTTTATAATCATGCTTAAAGCCTAAATCCCCTTTTCCCATTTAGACAGAAAACGAATCCAAGTTAAATTAAAACCTATATTTCAGTTACAGTTCATTTGAACAGACTTTCCAGGTGTTCTTGAAATGAATCTTGAAGTTTCAGTCGTGACTTTTCTCAGTCATTTTTAGACGACTCAGATTCGATTGGGTCCAGGTGCTAGAAATATATATTTCCTCTGATTACAATATAAATCATACCTCTCACATACACATGAAACTGCAAACTACCTATATGTACAGGGAAATGTGAATTATGTTTAATGAAACGGAAAAGTAGAAAACAAAGACATGTTAATGAGAAACTTTTCTTCTCACCAGTTAATCACACTTGAACATTTTTTTTTGTCAAAAACCACAGAACATTTTCACCAAAAGGCTTGAGCAGGTGACGTGATCATGACATTTGTAATATGTGGTGAGGACAAATGCCACTAAAAGGTTAAAACACGACTTCATGAATTCTTGACATTGTATCATGGATTTGTGACAACTGTTTTTTATATTTTGCACATTGGCAGTTACCACTATGAAGTTAGGACTAGGTTTCCACCAGAAATGGAGTTTTAGTTTGATAGAAATGTTAGCACTGTTTGACCAGTCTTCACAAAACTTTCCCAAAAATGTGTTAATTCACCTCAGCGCTCCTCCCTGGTAAGTTTTGAAATGATCTGTCAAGTGGGGGCTGAGAAAAATGTGGGGGGCCCCAAAATGCATTTTTCACATGCCGTTTCGTACGGGAACTTTAGACACAGCTACCGTCTCAAGGGCTGAACAAAATGTCACTAAATTTGAAAAAAAGGCAAGACCTTGAGCCAGAAAGTGTGCTTTTGGGATTTGGTGTAAATCTGTTCAGTAGTTTTTGTGAATAAAGGTTTGAAATGTATAGATATCTAGCAATGCAGTACCTTTGCAGTACTTCTCCATAGTAGTGAAGCACCACAAGCTGAAAATACATGATCTAATTAGCTGGGGCGGTACTCCATCTGTACTACTCCGGTACCATGAAGTCAAAATATGTGATGTGTTTGGCTGGATACAACATGAAAAGAAAGCTGCGAGCACTGTTTCATGTCTCTAGGACTCAGTCCCTGTGTTGTGGAAAACAAAGAAAAATAAGGAACAAGGGGGCAGAGAAGGGTTACCCTGACCCCCTGGTCCTTGCGTGGGATGGGGTTGGAGGTTCCAGAGGGTCACACTGTGGAGTCAAATGTAAAAGATTTTTGTTTAGTATTGCTGTGGTACAGCTGTACTACTGCGGGGCTCAGCAATGCACCCATGTTATTTCACGGCAGTACTGTATCACCTCTCTCCACAATAAAAAAAAAGGGTAGGTCTTGGGGCACTGCAGGCCATGGAGGTCGCGTGTGGGGAGTCTGGCATAGGTCCTGGGCGCAGGTCTAGCCATGCTGCCAACCCTATGCTGCGCATGGCCAAAGGTGGATTAGCCGTGTTGGGCATTTGTGAGGGGTTGGATGCAGGGCAGGTCTAGTTAGCTATGGTAATAAAATATTACTGTACATTAAAAAACCTTAGAAATTCACTGTAAAAAGCAAAGGCTAATGTGACGCTAGTGTTAGCCAAAAATGTCAGTTAAAATTTTACATTTTAAAGTAAAAAGAAACAGGGAATTTCTCCAGTTTTAGTTAAGTGAAGTAATTATAACTCAAGCCCTTGCCATGGATTGCTTACATACTACATCCCTCATGACTTGTTCCTATTATTGATAATGTCAAGGCAACATTTGAAATGACATCAGTGATGACAACCCTGTGCATGCTTTTTCACGGAATAATAATTACACTGTTTACCAACGGATTAGCATATTATATAGCCCCTGTGGGTATTCAATTCATCTGTTTCACTTTCATCATTGGTACCTGCTTCTGACGAAATAGGAGTTTTACCAACTCATGCTCTTGAATAATCCAAGTGTGTCTAAGTATTCAAATACATAGACGTGAAAAATGTTAATTAAAGAAAATTATACTTTAAAAAATCTCCTTATTTTACTCATGCAACACCAGGACCTATTTTACCATCAGCCGGCTGACAACTATCTCCTCATAAAATGATGCACAAATATTCTACCCCAGTGGGTAATTCATTCATTTCATTCATTTGCGCCCACCGTCTCCAACAGAGATTTTTGGAATAGAACGGCAAGTTTCCTTAACCCCTTTGCTGCGGGGTGTTTTCCCCCCCACTGTGCGGGGGGAGGGGGGCCGCGTGCGGCGCCGCCGTGCTGGTGACGAGCTGAGCTCGTCATGAGGTACAGCAGAGCTGCCCTCATGACGAGCTGAGCTCGTCACGGCCACACCCGTTTTTGGAACGTTCAGCACAGTGGGGAAATTATCCCCGCGTGCGAACGTTCCAACGGCCGTGACGAGCTGAGCTCGTCATGAGTACAGCTCAACTGTGCCTCATGACGAGCTGAGCTCGTCAGCAGCACCCATGAGGTTAATTTAAAAGTCCTGTGCACCGATACCCTGGCACCAGGTGTTACGTGATGCCTCTGTGTCCCAGATCCTAAAATTGCAGCTGTAAGTGGGTGTGCACCAGGCAATGAAGTCCAAGAAACTCCTATTGTATGAAAAAGTCTTTATTTCAAATAAGTATGTCCCATATGTTAATGGAACATTCAGCTCAGCCAATGCGTTTTGTTCTCTCTTGCTTCTTCATGATTGTTCTTAACCTTTTCGCCTCGCTTTACTTAAGGTGAGGACGCAGTCCCAGTCAACACCGTGTTCCCTCTTTTCTTTCCTCTGGGCCATAAGCAAGGGTTTTTAATTCTATTTTGCTATTTACTATTTCTCTGGTTTTGTATTCTGTGTTTGTCTGTCTCTCAATGTATGTGACCTCAGAGCTCTTATCTCACAAGACTCTTTATAATAGTTTTAATATAAGTGTGAGGTATTCACTTAAAAATATAGTTTTAGTCACTAGGTGATCTCTTTGCACAACATTTTATACGTATCACGTAAACATATTCTTTTGCTAGGATTGAAATTCTACTTTCATACGTTGTACAATTGGTATATGTGTCTCTTGTCTTTGATATGTGGTGTTGTATATTGAAGGACGCTTTTCGTCTTGGTACATGTCTCATTACAAGTGTCCATGGGATCTTTTTGATTTCTCATTTTCATTGTGGTTTTGTGTTCAATTTCTGTGCCATTCTTGTATTGTATTTTACTTGTGATTTGGGTGTTTGTGTTTTGATTTGGTTTTTTTTTACATGTCATTTTTAGTACTGATGAAGTTCTCCAAAAGAGAACGAAACTCGTTGGCTGAGCTGATTGTTCTATTAACATATGGGAAATACTAATTTGAAATAAAGACTTTTTCATACAACAAGAGTATATTGGACTTCATTGCCTGGCACACATCCACTTAAAGCTGCAGAGATTTTTGGAATGTTCCTGTGTGTTGACTTTAGTCGTGAATGCAACGTTGTGTTAAAAACCCTGTGGTGAAAATATGTGTTACACAAAATCACAGATAATGTTTTAACTTAAAAACCTAAACCTAAAATGATGTAAAACGAATTGAACAGCTCTGCAGCATAAGGACAATGCTTTCAGACTGCTAGCAGCTCATTTAAACAGGCGTGCATCTCCTCAGCCATGTTAAAACCATTGAGCTCTTTACTCTGTAGCTCCAGGATATAATAGTCTTCTAATTTGCGAAATTCTCTTCCCCTGCCCCTTCTCTTATGTTTTTGGGGATCTGAGCTAGGCAGCCATATTAAATATTTAAGCTTGCTGGGGTCACTCTTGGGAAAACTCTCAAAATGCCTTGCAACAGGGTAACGATGACCAGTATTATTCTCCATTATATATATATATATATATATATATATATATATATATATATATATATATATATATATATATTATATATATATATATATATGTATATATATATATATATATATATATATATATATATATATATATATATATATATATATATATATATATATATATATATATATATATATATATAACCTACTGGCAGGCGCCAGTAGGTAGTTATACTTAGGATCTAATTATCAAAGGAAAATCACAACATTCTATTTCCAATAATGTTGGCGCTGATTGACGAATCTTCGCTAAATTTTTAAAACTTATGGCCCCCTCCGGTCAGCTCCTATCTTGAAAATTTCGGGGTGATTGGTCAAGAAGGGGCTGAGAAAAAGGGGGGTACCAAAACATGTTTTCCCCACGCAAATTTCCATAGGAAACTTTAGACACGGCTACAGCTAAACGGAATTACACCAAATTTGGCATAAAGGTAGCCCTTGCTTCAGATAGAACCCTTTTTCTTAAATGGTGTAAATCCGTTCAGTTGTTTTTTAAATATTAATGGAAAAATAAATATATATATCTGGGCGCACAAACAACTGCAAGGTGCATGGTGCTAGGATGCCTGTGTCATGGGGAGATTGTTTTCCTGCACGAAAACAATCACTTTAGTCATTTTCCTCTTTCAATGCGTGCTGTAGAATGCAGCACACATTGAAAGAGGAAAAAACGGGGAAAAATGAAAACATTTCTCCTCGTTGCGCCTCCCTGTGCCTCGGTGTAGGATTCACATGCATTTCTAGATTTACAATTCCTCGTAAATGTGGAAATGTGTCTGGTTCCATGGGTGTTGCGTGGGAACACCCACAGCAACGCCCATGGAACGCCCCTTTCAGGCAAAGTGCTGCGTGTAAAGGGGCCATATTTATAGGACAGGAAAAGGCAAGCAGGATGGCTTTTCCTGTCCTTGTAAATATGGAGCAGTGAAATACGCCACCAGTACGTCACAAAAAGTGACGTACTGGTGGCGCAGGAGGCTTGTAAATTTGCCCAATGATATTTTGGGCCTTGATAATATGTCATGCAACCATTCATTCTAATGTTATTTTTTTATTGATCATACATGAATGAAGGCCGACAACCAATTGATTCCGATAGAATTTCTAAACTCCATTCTTTTTGTGCTGATATAGCTTAGTCTTGATCTAAAAAGCGATTCTTCTCTCAAGCTTATTTCGTAAGTCTGTTAGATGGATTTGGAGTGTTATTGGTTGATGGTATTAAAGAAACCCTTGAGTTTTTCTGCTGTTTCATTACATATTAAAAACGCCTTTCAAAAGGGCATACATATCCCTCCGCATGATACCCCTCATTTTGTTGGAATTTTCTCTGTTTCCAAAGTTGTACGACTTGTTGGTGTACATCAAGGTTAACTTTAATTTGTCCCATCACCAGTTCAGACACTCAAGTAACACACAAAGGCAGATACCTAGGGATAACAATTGCTCCAATTCTTAAACAATGCTTTACGTAGATTTATGTATCTGATTGCAACTAGTGCAATCTTGACTGGCCATGTGGATGCACCTCCCAATCTCACTAATCTGATTTAAATAAATATCTTCCCGAACATTCTTTATAATTTCCATGCTTTCCCATTATATGTACCTACCTGCTATTGTAAGCAATTGGGCTCTAGTATATAGAAAATGTATTTGGGAAGGGACAACTGCACGAAGATCTATTAAGTTATTAAAGCTTCCTATTACTATAGGGGGCTAGGCTTTACCAGACAGGTGGATTTATTACTGGGCGAGCCTGGGTAATCGTATTCAATTTTTGTTTCACGATGAGCCAACTAATTGGTTGAGTATAATATTTCAGGGACATGGCAGATGCAGAAATGGTGGGAGAAAACTTAACAGTAGCAGATTCTTTAAGAAAGTTAGATTTAAGATTAGTGCAGACCTTAGTTAAATCTGGGGTTATATTAAAAGTCATATGCATATTCACAAATTTGATGTACATACAATGTTACTCGACAAATTCACGAGGATGCCTTTTGGCCTGAACCTGTTCGCTCTATATGAGACAATTACCACTCCCTGACACAGTATCAATCTCATGACTTAGAAGACTGGGGGAATAAATGATCAGAGATGCTAGGACAAACAACTACAAGTCAGGAGTGTGTCTATAGTCATACACGCTATTGTAAAATTATCACTGCCACTAAGTTTAGAGCATAAGTATACTGTACCATGTTTAATTTCCAAATCACTCCTCTCAAAATGTGTAAATGGTATAAAACATCCTTTTGTTGTGCATACTGTCAGTTGGTAAGTGCAGACAATATCCATATGTGTTGTACTTGCCTCAGTCTTAACGACTATTGATCCTCTGCACTACATATAATTGAATTTGTACTGTCCCTTGCAATTAATTTTGCCTATAAAATTATTTTGCTGGGTATGGGGATAGAAGATTGAATTTTCTGTGCATTTGCTATCACCAGATTAATAATTGCAAAAAATGCAAATCAGACTCTGCACCTACACATGAGGAATGTGGAGGGAGCCTGTGCAGGTCTACGAATTATAGTATCAAATATCTCAAATGCAAGACTCCACTGTAAAGTTTTTTTTCGAACTTGGAGGAAAATGTGTCTATATTTAGACAATGAGTGACTCTTATGGAATATTGTGTGATATTTAATATTGAAAATGATTCAATGAACCATCTTAATTTGTTGGTTCTTATTCTCCTTCCCATTTTCTTCTTTTATTCTCTTTCTCTTTTTCTTCTTCCTTCTTTTTCTCTCTTTATTTTCTAATACTTCATTACTATTGTCATGTATGTTTGGTCTTGTATGCTGCTTTAATAAAAAAAATAATTAAAAAAGATAATCTGGGCCATAAGAAATCTTTCTATTTTCTGGGCCGTTAAAACATTTCATCTCTATTTCCAATTCTTCTCCCTATTTCAACAAATTTATGTAGAACCCTCTCAACTGATTTGACCCCGGTAGGCCATATTTTATTGGAGGACATTTTTGTACAATGTACATATTAATTTAGTATGGATGGGAAGGCTCTCATCTTCATATCATGCTAGCCGGAGACCTCAGTGGCATTATTGGACCGAAATGCTTGTTGAACGTTATTTATTTTGAAAAGGCATGATCTAATTTGGCTTCGTATGAAATAAACTGGATATATTGTTTTAAATATGTGATATGTGTTGTGATGCATTTGTTCATAGAATGTTGTGTCTTTCCCGGGTAGCACTGTATATAGATTTAACCAAGAGAAATATTATTAAGAGGGACAAATTAACACTTGTTTACTTAAAAGAGTGTAAAATAGATATCTGACACTGAAGACGTAGAAAACAATGCTTACATGTACCTCCTTTATTACATTTTTTATTAATTGCTGATGTTGAAAAACAATCATATCTAAAAAGGAACAGCAAAACCACAATTTGCTGTAAAACGCACCTCTGTGTCTACAGAGAGGGGAATATTTCCTTTGCCTTTCCACAGCAGTGCATGTGATTTCTATTTTCACCTAATAGAATGCTGTGGGTGGTAGGACATCGAGGGGTTTTTCGCTTTGTGGTTTCTGGCGGTTGAGGTTAGGTGTCTGAAAAGATTGTGAAATGAAACTTAAAGAAAGGGACCCAAGTCCTTCTCGGTCCAATGAGGACAGCCAATAAACCTGTTTCCTGAAATTCAAGCTTACACATGCAAGACAACTGATTAAGAGAGTGTCTGATTAATTGAGGAATAATCATCTAAAACAAAATATGTTACCATTGTCTATCAATTATTTTATAGTCATTCAGTAAAGTTCACAAAATACACCTAACCTTAGTATGAATGAAGGCACTTTCTTATTTCTTCATCCTTTAAAGGGAGAAGTCAGCTATGCCTAAGAAGCAGCAGCGTGTACTGCTGTTACTAGTATTGTCATTAAGCATTTGTGTAATACCCTATCTGTCGTGAATATAGTATCCCATCCCTTTTTGTTGAAAATCAGAGGTGACTTGTGCTAGTTGAGTGCTAGATTTACTAAGTACATGGAGAGTGCCTCATTAATGCTCAAATATGTCACTCCATAAAAGTAAAGTTTAAAGTTTAATACTCACTCTACAGTGTAACAGGACACAGGTCAGGTTTGGCAAGTTTCCCATTTGATAGCGTTAATGGCCCTGTGGTCAATAGATATCAGCACTTTTTGCACTTTAACAATGGTATTTGCAGGACAAGTGTCCTTCCCCTTTGTGGAAGGCATAGATCTGCAATAGCACTTTTGCTAACACTTTTTGAGCCCACTGGCGACCTCCTGGTTGCTGTGAGTTTGAAAGGATAGCCTTCCGCTGCTATGCTACATATTTTAAATGATCCAATGATGTTCATTTCTTCTTGTTTTGTAGTTTCTCTTTTAATTGGTATTGTATAGTTTTTACCCATTTTTTTATGTTGCGTTCTTTTATCTTGTAATGTTTGGCATGGTTTTAATTTATCGTGAGACTGGAATAGACTTTGAACTTTGGAGGCGACTTTTACAAAACGTTTACTGGCATTTGCATCACAGACCAGATTCTGATCGGTTTGTGGAGGTGTGTCGTACGTGGTGAGTGACTGTTCCTCTGTTGAGTTGATCAGTTTGATTGTATGCAGAGTGAATGTTTCAAGAACACACTGTAAAGTTTATGATTTGGGAAGGTGGGCTTTCTCAAATTGATCTGGAGTATATGCACTGGTCCGTCGCAATCTGAACAGTTGTTAGTGTGTTCTGCAGGTCTGTTTCTTGTTTGAAAGGCTGCTCATGTCGACCATCATGCTGGCGTTAAGTTATTTGGGTACAGTTTGCAAATTAAGGTATTTGGTCAAGAGGCTGTTTGTAGTGTATTGTGAAAGCCCGCTCTTATACTTATGCTTGTATCTAAAATAATTTTATTTCATTTGCAACCTCAAGTGTACAGTGTATTGAGAACTTTGTGTTTATAACGTGAAACGTATATCTTGACTAATATAATAAACCTATATAAGTTAAGGTTAACATGGCTGCTGACAGTGGCGACTCTGTTGAAAGACAGATTTTATGTTTAAAAATGTGGACATTGTCACACAAGTGAGGTAAAGTCTCATATGCCATGACATGCTGAACTAAATCTAAAGCAACTAGTACCTTAACTAACTTTGAAACATCAGACATCTGAAATGTTGTGAAAATCTGCTCATATTAACATTCTAATGTGAAGTTTGGTGTGGTATAGAGCGATGCGCGATTTCAAAAGTTACAAAAGCATTTTGCATTTCATAAAGTGCAATACACCTGTAGGTATGAAGCCACAACCCCAGAGGTCCAAACCAAAATGTCCAAATCTAAATGTTTAAAATGTGGTGAGTTTTTCCCCCCAAAATCTTATAGCTAAAATGTTAATTTTATTTACACTTTTACGGCATGAGCAAAACATTAATGAATTCAATGCATATTGTCTATATCTAAATATAATGTAACTACTTGCATAACGAGTTTATTCCAGTAGATTAATTTATTAAATAGAAATTAATTGTTTAATGCAAAAATACAAAATCATGTTACAGGATATGTGGTTCACGAGAGGCGAGGCAGTCGTAAACCTTATACCTTAGTGGTAAAATGCAAGAAACTTTTTTGTAAAAATTATATAGTTTTTACGCTTGTGACAGGGCACACAAAATGAAAACATTTTAGAAACCTGGTAAGTCATGCTAGTTACATGAACAATGAATTATGATCAAATATTTTTACAACTATAGGAGCGAATAATCTGTTATAAAATAAAATATTCTGCATTATGTGAGGACCGGAAGAAGATTTACTCCATAACAGTATGCTCTATAACTCTTGCCACTCACTCACTTAACACTCATTCAAACAATGTGTTATTATCAGAACAATTGATAAATATATCTGAATATTACTGCCTGTGAATGTATAAACTGGATTTCATCTGCACTATTATTTATAGATCATTATCCTTTCATAAAGGGTTGGGGAAATTCCCTTAAAGCAATGCTAATTTTGGCACCAG
Organism: Lissotriton vulgaris; assembly: GCF_964263255.1. Lineage (NCBI taxonomy): Eukaryota > Metazoa > Chordata > Amphibia > Caudata > Salamandridae > Lissotriton > Lissotriton vulgaris. The sequence continues at coordinate 675,580,284 of NC_141700.1, read as the reverse complement.
ACTTCAATGCTCGTTTATGCCCAGGCTATTCGGATGAAAGGCTGTAGGTGGTTTTACAGCAGCACAATGTACCTGCTGCCTTTGTTTCCGAAGGTGCAACTAAGAAAATGGTATGTTCGTTGGACAATGGGTTGTTACCCCAATGACCACCTAAACCATGGATTTCCTCACCATCACCCTTTAACAGTCCCCAAATCTCCATAACCACTCTCTCTCAGATGCATATAGCACTCTTTCTCAGATGCATATATAGCGCCACTCATACCAGCGTAGGATGTCAGAGCACTTAGCATCACACACACATTACACAGAGACAATCAATCATACATGTGTAACTCAGCACATAGGAAATGTTACATAAGATAGAGGCCTACAAGGTGTAGGAGTCACATGTCATCAATACCTGTAGGCAGTATAGTTTGTTAGTGCTTGGTCTAGAGAAGCACAAACTGAGAATTTAAAATGGAAAACCTATAGTTGGGGGTTCTCTTTAAAGAAGAGAATAGATTTCTGCCCAAATAATCATTTTTACAATATTAATCTTTGCTCAAATCTATAATTTGCAGCGTGCATACAGTTCTTTGATACAAATTAATAGATCAGTACAATTACAAAGTGCATAGAATGTAAATAGGTCAATGGTTACTGCTGTTAAAAGAGACATCCTTTGGGTACTTGCTATTTATAAGTTCAAATACTATATTAGGATTTTAATCTATAAATTGCAAGTAACAAAATTATGTCAAATCAAAAAATCTTTATTTAGATATAAACAAATATCTTTAAAAGAGAATTACCGGTTCACATAACAAAATGATGTCTCTTTGAAAAGCAGTAACCCACTGGCCTATTTACATTCTATGCACTTTGTAATCTGCTCGGTAATTGTTTTCTGCAACAGGCATATTAATCCTCTGCACTACTTTATAGTGAGTCAAAACTCCAATTAAACAAAACTCGATCTCTCTTTAGGAAGAACAGGATTTATCCTGACATTTTTTGTTGCCTGGAAATTGCTTCAGGAAACGAACACGGCAGCAGGTGCTTTAAAATATTAATAAAGTTTCAAACACAGCGCCCCCCCCCGGAAGCCAGCACCTGGTGCGGTGGCACAGGTCGCACCACCCTAGAACCGCCCGTACACTAAGTAAGTATCAAACTTGGAGGATCGCTATCGCTCATTACCAAAGCAGGTCAACTCAGAATTGTGTCTAGCTATGGGTTTGGTCTGCGATTGGCTCTCGGCCAAAGAGATCAAGTTGACAATGAGGCGCCTTAAGCAAATTAGGGCCATGGGACCTGCTAATATTCAGCAGTTCGAGTTAAGGTAAATAGCAATTGGTGGGCAAAGGTTCACATACATTTGTTTGGTTGAATAGTCACAACAGGGCCCTATCCACCATCATGGAAAGGCTTTGTGGTGAATCCCATTCAGAAAAAAGGGAATGGTAGTTTCCCCTAGCATTACAGATTGATAAGCCTCCTGGACATCTATGAGAAGGTATTTGCAAAAATGTTATTGACTCATTTGGAGGAATGGACCCAGGAAAATAAGATCATTCCAATTAAGCAGAGGGGTTTTCGCAAGGGCTATTCTACTGTGGAACATTGCTTTGCATTAAGGACCATAATCAAGCAATATATGGCAATAAATCGAAAGATGTGCTGACATTTTATCGACTTCTACATGGCCTTCGACATTTTTGATAGGGGGTTACTTTGGGAGAAGTTCATTGCTTTGATAATTCCAGGTGAGCTAATCTGCATGATCCAGGCACTACACATTAACAACTGGATGCAGATAGAGCTAGATAAATCTGGGAATCTGTCTAGGAGGATCCCAATTAGTAATGGTCTTTGGTAGGAGTGTGTCTTGACTCCATCCCTTTCTAGTCTTTGAACGAATGTAGGTTATTAATTGAGGGGGTGAAATCCTTCTCAAGCAGCAGCCCCAATCCATGTCAGGGTGAAGTCACAAGCAAACACTAAATTAACCTCTGCTCAACCTTCTGGTAGCGTGGCACAGAGCAGTCAGGCGTATCTTAGAAGCATTGTGTGAAGTATCTATGCAGCAATTCACACAGTGATAAAATGAAACACAAAACAAAAAAAAATACCACACCAATGTAGAAAAATAGAGTAACGTGATAAATAATTTAGGACCAAAACAACAAAAATCCAATCAAAATAACTGGAAAAATGCAATTTTAAAGACTTAGGTGAAAATAGCACCAAAAAACACAAAGCACCAACTGCGGTTATCTGGTTGCGCCAGACCAGGACAAAGTCACAAGTTCAGGCCAACCACGATGGCAAGACAAAGGGACCCAGGTAGGCCACAGGCACCCAGTTAGGGCCACTGAACAAAAGTACCATAAATCCTAGTTGCAGAGTGTTGTGAGGTCCCATGTTGAGGATGCATGGCACAGGTCCTGATGCGAGGTCCTGATCAGAAAGGCGTTGCGCAGAGTCGGTTACGAGGATCTGTGAGTCTGTAGTGCGAGGTCCTGCATCATCCTCATGGAGGCCGATGACAGTGGGTATGCCGTTGGAGTCCTGCGCCATGAATGCATCACACACAGCTGGTTCTGAAGATGCTGAGCTTGTGATACGAAGTTTTGCGCCATTGCCGATGATGCCGTCGACGCCATGCTCGTGATGCGAAGGCCTGCATTGAGGATATGTCGCACAGTAATGATTGTTAAGGAGCTGTGGGTCTTGCTGTTGATGAGGGGTTTGCGATACTAGCTCTGATGTGGGTTTTTTGGGAGGCAATGAGTTGCAATGCTTCAGTTCCATTGAGACCATGTGGAGAAGGGTCTTCATTGCCTTTCAGGAATAATGTTTATTATATGTTTACTGATTATGTTGTGTAATTATGATTGTACATAAAAGATGCTATTGTGTGGACAAAAAGATAATACTTTAAAAGAAAAAATAACGAAAAAAAATTAATAAGAGAATATATGTGTATGCACATTACATGTTGGGCTCAACACATATGCTTTAATTAATCATTATTTATTTGACATATGCAGCTGTAAAGTTATTGTTTTTTGTTCTGGCTTAAATGTCCCTGTATCCGCCCCCCTGATATATATTCTGTTCAGGGGCCTGCTTCGCTTCCTTGACCAAATGGTTAGGACAGGAAAATGCCAACTTTCTAAAAGTGCAATTTTCCGAATTGTGATTAAAATTCACACTCTATCATTAAAGAGGACTTTTAATCACAAATCTTTCTTTAGACTTGAAACTCAACATTCCTACCTGTTCCCAATTTGAATTCTTGGAATATAAAGTTAATTGCATGATTAATAATAACCTTTCTAATCAAGCAAATATTAAACAATCACCAGGGTATGTGGCTATAACGAAAATAAAACAACTCAGAGTGTAATCTTATAAAGTGCCAATGTGTGGATGTAAACAGTTAAATATTCAGACATGATAAAAGAAAAGCTAAAATATATAAAAAGCCTACAGAGCTCAGTTGGGATCACAGGGTATAGATATATCTGATTAAAAAGACATTGTTATTTCATTTAAAACACAGCCGGAGCACAATACTGTCAACAAAGTGCTGGTGTTTTTGATAGAGGAAAGGTAGTGCCAATGTGAACAATTACAGTAAAAAAAAACTATAGACTAAAATTCACACTAGGGAATGATCTGCATATAAACAATTAAAGTCACTCAGAGTATTTGCGAGAATGAAAAGCCTTTTAATAGCATCTGGTTCAACCTCTACTGTCCTGTTGTTAAAACATATGTGAGAATACTGAAATAAAGGTAATCATCTAGAAACGTGAGAGCGACCCCTCTATACCAAGAGTCAGGGTACCATAAACTGTTTAAAAAATCTACTATTCTTGGAGGACTAGTGTTGGATTTTTTTCAACTCACTTGCACCAGAAGCACTCAAACAATATGTATCACTTCACCAGTCTCCAAAGGGAGAACCAAAGTACATATCTATAATTCAAAGTTTAATCACATATACATAAAAATTGCACAAACAATGTATACAAAGTCACGTTAAAACAATTAACTCCATCCATGCTAATGACGAGCACAGCTCGTCATGAGGCATGGTGCTCCGGTGCTCATGACGAGCTCAGCTTGTCATGAGCCGTGGAACGCTCACATGCGGGGATAATTCCCCTGCTGTGCTGAGAGTTCCACGGGAACGGGTGTGGTCATGACAAGCTCAGCTCATCAGGGAGCACACGAGCACTGTGCCTCATGACGCTCATGAGCTGAGCTCGTCATGAGCCGTGGAATGCTCACATGCAGGGATAATTCCCCTGCTGTGCTGAGAGTTCCACGGGAACGGGTGTGATCATGACAAGCTCAGCTCATCAGGAGCACACGAGCACTGTGCCTCATGACGCTCATGAGCTGAGCTCGTAATGAGCACGGGGGCGCTGTGCGCGCCCCCCGCACCCCCAGCACCGCGGGGGAATTACCCCCGCTGCGAAGGGGTTAAAAACATTTTTATTAATTATTTCACACCAGATTAAAAACTGCAAAGAGAGACACGATACGAGATATATATTTGTCATTCGTGGTGGTTAACTGGAAGAAATCAAAATATTGATATTATTTCATCATTTGTCTACAACACCTTGCTTTTCAAATTAAACCTTAAAAAAAACAATTGTTTTTTTTTTAAGGTTTAATTTGAGAATTTAACATGAATTACAAATATAAACTTAATCAGCCTGCAAACAAAACTCTATTTAAGAGTTTAAGAGCTGCTTTGTTGGCCGGTCCAAAGGACTGCACATTAGGGAGGTTGAACTGTTGGCAAAGCAAGTCTGCAGGGTTAGAATAATGTGGGACATAACCATTTTACATGTTCGATGGATTCTCGCTACTCACTGCAAATTCTGAATTTCGCCTCTGATAGTCGGGTTTGCCACTTTGGTAGATGGTCCAGCATTGGCACAATCTCAAACCTGAATGCAAGTCATCTATTTTTTATGTGCCTTTGACTGTTCACTACTAGGCGGGCTTTACACCGGAATGCTGTATGATGATAATACCATCTCAGCATGAGATCCTTGATGCCGGTCTGCCTTATGGGCGAGTCTTCCCATTGGCCGGGCATTGGCATTCACCATTTTTTAAACTCATTTTGGCTTACCCCAATGCTCTATATCTCCTTGACATGTAGGTCATCTATGCATACATCAATGTATCGGGCATGAGCAACTTTACCATTGGCAGTCCTTAGTTCGTTCCATATTATGCTGTTAAGCATGCTGGGGGGCTGATCTCATATTGTGACACAGCTTAATGCATACACTTTTCCTGGCTACAGATTGCTGGAGGAGACAGAACTCCAGACGAACCTGAGTCAGTAACACCAATTTTGGAAGACGGAAGATGCATTTATAAATCTTTTCCCTTAGAGCATCTAGCAGTCTGGCGTCATTTCCCAGAATGATTTCACTTCCAAAAGAAAGGACCTGTAGAATGTAGAATGTTTGCGTGCATAACCGGCAGTATTATATCCATGGTGGGCCCCATAATTTATGTTTCCGAAGCTTAGGCGAGGGGCCTGAAGGGCATGTGTCTTATTTCTGATAGACCCCTTTTGCTTCTGGAAGGACCCCCTTTTGCATAGCCAGACCCCAAGATGTTTGTAAATCAACACTTTCTCAATGTTGGCTCCACCCATCTGTCATGTGTCTGGTTTGTTTGATCTTTTCCCAAAGATCATCATTTTGGTCTTTTCTAAGTTCACCTCCAATTAGTTTAGTTTTGTGTAGTCAAAAGGGGATTTCTTCAGCCTCTGTGAACCCACCATAGTGTGGCTCAACAGCACTAGGTCATCCCCATAGAGTAAGATCGGCAGGTATCTGTTTCCAAGTTTTGGGGGGTGTGAATTAACTTTACCCACCTCCTCTGTGAAGTCGTAGATGAAAAAAGTAAAAAGAGCAGGGGCCAAGACACATTCTTGCTTTAGGTCTTCCACAATAAATTTGCCTTGACAGAGAACTGCCATCGCCTACTTTTTTTTACATAACCAGGTTCCTGAATAAAACAACTTTAGTGATATCAGAAGTTCTGACGGGACACTCCAATCTCCTAAATTTATCTAGAGACACTGTCTTGAAATTTGATCTAATGCTGCCTTGAAATCAAAGAAGCACCCATACATAGGTAGAGGTGTCTGCACGGTACGGTCCATTACACGGAGATGGACATTACATTTCATAGGCAGTCCTGATTTTGACAATATCTTGTTTGATTCAAGGGGATAATCTCTTGTTGTTGGACCTGGTATTTCATGGCGTGGTTACCCCTGACTTTTTGCCTCTACCTCCTCTATTTTTGATGCTGTGGTGGATTGTGTTTTGCTGGCTTAGATGCTTTGGGCACTTTGCAACTGTTGATCAGTGTCAAAGTGAAAGTGCTCCCTGTATAAAGTGTTATGTTAATTGGTTGTCCATAATTGGTATGTTTGTCTTACCGGTAAAGTCCCTAGTAAAGTGCACTATGTGTGCCAGGGCTGGTAATGCAAATGCAACTAGTGGGCTTGCAGCACTAGTTGTGCCACCCACACAAGTAGCCCTAAAAAGAGATCTCAGGCCTTCCACTGCAATGCCTGTTAACTGCCTTGTTGTCCTGACAAGTGCACCCACTTGCCAGGCCTTACCCTTCCCTTTTTTAATACACATCAGACACCCCTATAGTAGGCCCAAGGTACCTCCCCGGGCAGGATGCAATGTATGTGAAAGGTAGGACATGTACTGAGGTGTGTACCATGTCCTGACAGTGAAATACTGCCAACTTCGTTTTTCACTGTTGCAAGGCCATCTTGCAATAGGAAAGAATGAGTAATGCTGCGTCACATGTTTCCAGCATATCTTCTCATAGGCATAATATGGAGAGATGGAGTTTAGTGTGCCTGAACTCAGAATTTAATACTTTAATAACACATCTTGTTGTGAAGATGCTTTTTAAATTGTGTGTTTAGAAAACGCAGTTTTAGAAGTGGTTGGTTTCTTGTCTTAAACCATCCTGTGTGCCTCTGCTTGGTTGTGTATTGACTGTCTGGGCTTGGATGTGATAGGCTCTGGGAAGTTTCCAGACCCCAGAGAGGAGTAGGTGAGACAGCAACAGGCTGGCCTGCATTTGATGTGGGGTGAGGAGTAGCCCCCTGGATGTGAAGAGGGCTGTGTTGCTGCCACAAAAGGATGGCTCCACCTCCTGCAGATCATCTGGGCCCCAGAATCCTCACTATCAAACGATGAGGGTGTGCACTGGCAGGAAGACACCCAGGTCTGGTTTGGACTGGGCTCAGAGCCCCCAAACACAAAGGGGCATATTCACAAGGATTTATCGCCGAGTTAATGGCACTTTATCACAGCCAAAGTCATGATAAATTTATTGCCCCATTCACAAGCTGGTGCTAACAGTCCATATCACCATTACCTGCGATAGCAGCCGCAAAAAACATTGCCACAGATGACCCCAGCAACTAACGCTAATGAGTTGCAGAGTAGGCCTTCCCGTGCAAAATGCTGCCACAAGACCACACCACAACATTCTCAATGACCAGCCAGATCGGTGATAAGATCAAAAGCAGGCGAAAAGGCACGTTTAGCAGCAGGAAATGAACACCGGCTCTGACCTGGTGTAAAGTTGGACAACAACCTGCAACATAAAAGGGAGCTCAGCCCAGAGCCTCACCTGAAGATCAACAGATGCCATGGAGCTACTGATCATGCAGCTCGGAGCCCCAACAGGGCCACAATACCCACCGCCACCCCCCAGGCCCACCCCCTTGGACCCCCAGCCCACCGGACCACCACACAGGCAGCACAGACAAAGACAGCGGACCTTCAGGAAATGCAGAGAATGTAATTGCCCACTACAGGCTCAAAAGGACAACCATCCTCCGCATCCTGACCATCATTGCCCACAGGCTGACCGTATCAACACAGTGGAAATCAACATCCCTCCGTTGACAGAGCTGCCGGCTGTGCTGCATCTGTTGGCCTCTGGCACCCTCCAACCAATAACTGCCACAGTCAGAGGAGTCTCACAGCCAGCCCTACCAAAGTTCCTCGCACCTGTCCTGGATGCGTTCATCAGCTTGGTACCCAAGTAGCTATACTTCCCCCACACTGTGCAGGAACAGCTGGAGACCAAGCAAGGCTTCTACGCCATAGCTGGCTTCCCGCACGTGTTGGGGGCAATTGACTGCACACTTGTACTACTTGTACCCTCTACCGAAACTGCACACAATTACTGCAACAGAAAGTACACGCATTCCAACAATGTGCAGGCAATAGTGGACCACCGGGGACTCTTCATCAATGTCATGGTCTCAAATCCACAATCATGCAACTCACAACTCTGGGAATGCACACCTCACAAACTCACATACAAAATACCAAACAACATGCCCACCGACCAGACGCGACAGCACAACTTACTGTGGTAACCTGGGCTAGCCATGTACTCAAGCCATCAACGGCATGGCACTAGGCATGGGCGGAAAATCCGTTCCGCTCGCGGATTTTGCGGATTTTCGGGAAATCCGCAATCCGCGAGATTTGCGAATTTCCCGCAAAATCCGCAAATCCGCGAGCAGCGGATTTTGCTCGCACTGCTCGCACTGTTCGCGTGAGTTCGCGCCCCGCGAATAAGTGCAAAATTGCAGAAATACGATCTTAGCAAAACTGAAAGTAACTACTTACCAGGTTCAAAAGTTCAGGCTCATCATTAGTAGCCATTTCCTGTAGTGCTTCCTGAGGGGCCCCTCCAGAGTTCAGTTGCCAGTTGAAACTATTATGTGACCCTGCTCTGAACCTCAGAATAGTTACACATATGCCACAAAGGTCCTGAATTACAGCTAAGGGAGACAAGCAGGAGCCAGGCTGGAAGTTAAAATCCATTAATCAGCCCCTAATTCATTATTGTCAGTTGGGGCAGGGCAGGTGTTGTAACTAATTTTGCAACAATGAAAGCACTTAGCAAGTGCAAAAGATCACTAATCAGGGCGCACTAAGGAAGCAGGTGCCAGCTAAAAAAATATTCTGTGACACATTAATCAGCCCCAAATTAATTCAGGTCACTTGAGGCAGGGAAGGTGTGCTTTGCTTTGCCGAAAATAATGTACACTGGACAACCAGAGGGTGTGGTGATGAAACAGAGGGTGGCATGGGTGGGCCAGAGGGTGGCATGAGTAGTCAGAGAGTGGCAGTGGTGACAGAGAGTGGCAGTGATGAAGAAGAGTGTCCCAAACAGGCTGGACACGTAGAAACAACAAGTTCGCAAAACTTGCGACCCGACAGGTAAGTTCGCAAATTGCGAAATTGTAAAAACCCTCGCGAACTGGCAGAAACACGGGCGAACACAAAAAAAAAAAAAATCCGCAAATTCGCGGGAATTCGCGGATTTTGCGGATTGCGAATCCGCAAATCCGCAAAATTCGCGAACGCGAGATCCGCAAAATTCGCCCATGCTTACATGGCACCTCAGCCACAATCAGCAGAATGTGGTAGAGGTGGGAACCAATCATGTGCGAAGGAGGCAAGTGACCGAAGAATGAGAATGTACACAATGTCAAGCATGGCGTGGATGTGCTGGACAGAGTGCAGTATGCAGACCACACACATATCCATGACGACATACACTGCTGGTGGTGGTAGTGTAGTGGACAGTGGATGCAACCATGTCATCTCTGCCAGTGGGGAAGATCACAGAAATGTAGCTTGTTACTTCCCCCCTGTAATCGTGTGTGGAATGGGCTGGCCCGGCATATACAAGGCTAGCGTAGGGGTGTAAAAAATAGCACGTAGCCCTGGGTGTGGTTCTCTTCCGGAATGGCCAATGTCTCTGCCAGGGCGGTGCCTCTCACCCCGCAATGAGGCCGACACCGGGAGCGTCGGTGCGTGCGATCCTGTGCGCCTGCCACAGCGTGCTGGTCCCCAAACCAGTTTTGCCCACGGCAGCACATCCAGGCATCACTGCTCACCTGCCGACACCGGCGTGTGTCATGGAGGGTCCACCACGTGCCGGTGCAAGCTCCAAACCCGAGGCCCATGACCTCGCAGCCTCCTCAGACCATCACAGCCTCCGCGAGGAAGGCCCTAAGAACTCCTTTCTTCTTGACGTACTCCACCGGCTGACACAGTGGACAAGTAGGTAACACATTTGGAACTGAGTCTTGATTACACACTGGCAGAGCACATATTTCATGGCAGAGTTTATATCACTTTACTCCCTTCAATGTGGTGCCACCTACTCTATACATAGCATTCCAACCACACGTGTATGTGGGCCCTTACAGACTTCAGCCTTCGGCCTACACTGTGGTCAGCAGGCCTCACACCAATCCAATGCAGTCCATACCAGGCAGGACACAACATCGTTGCAGGCTGCACACCCGCTCAGCTCTGGTGCCACTACCTCCGTCAGCCACAAATCTTCTCCACATGCCATTCCAACGTCATGTATTAGAGATCCAGGAGGAGCTGGCTTGACAGCGGTTGACCCACGCTGACCGCTGCCTCTGGCCTACACTGCGGTCAACTAGGTCACACACTTGGAACTGAGTCTTGATTTTATCATGGCAGAGTTCATGTCACATACATAAGGAGAGGAGTAAGAGGAAGACGCGGTTCAATCCGAAGGAGAAAAGGATCTCCGTTACGGAGGTGATGGAACACTATAAACAACTGCACTGGTGCCACTAACCCTGTGCATCGCAAGACAACGACATGTGGCTGTGGGCCACTGCTGACCGCTACCTCCGGCCTACACTGCGGTCGAGTAGGTCACACATTTGGAACTGAGACTTGATTTATTTATGGCAGAGTTTATATCACTGTACAGGCCGTATCGAAGAGTGCATACCCTTTTAGCTCCGGTGCCACTAACTCTGTGCCACAGAAGTCATGGACACTCTCTGGTTGAACTTTTTTGGCATCTGAGTCTATGGCCTGGGGTTGTCTTCATCACCATGCAGCTGATACTGACATGGTGGTAAAAAGGAGTCTGTAGCATTCAACTCCTCCATTTACCTGTTTCTACTTGCTTGTGCCCTCGGCATCATGCCCTGGAAGGACACCTTCCACTGTCCCCAGTCACACTCCTCAACATTCTCCTTGGACATCAACGAGGACCCGCTCAGCTCTCGTGGCCCTACCTCAGTGCACTGCAAGTCACCGTCCCGTGGTGGTGAGCCTGTGCATCTGGGGCCACTAACTCTGTGCAGCTCAAGTCATGACCCTTGCTGTTTGACCTTTGAACTTCTGATTGTCTGATCACTGTTGTAGTTGTTGCCTGCATCAACCAACCCCTGTGGGGTGGCTTACACTACCCAACACCCATCCAGCACTGGCATCCCTGGACATGTGACCCTGGCAATAAAAGGACTGGAGGAGTACAGCACTGATCTCTGGGACTGCACTATGGAGGTTTACTAAAATGCCTTAATCCACCAGTGTTAGCATTCAATCGACACTGTTGTCCTGAAAACTACACATTATAATTCAATACCTATTCTAAATCAGCGCTACCACTTTGCGGACCGCCACCTGAGGGGCTGTAACCTGGATTTCGCCTTGATACAGGTTGTTCCCCTCCCTCCCCGTCCTGAGGAAGACCCGCCTGCAGAGGATACAAACCACTCTCTATGCACCAGGGTCGAAACGTCGACACTTCCCCCTAGTGGGCCTGTACCCTACTTCACCCCATCCCTACCTCTTTACAGAAGATTATACTCTGTACAACATCAAGAACCAGAAAAGTACTTTTGAATCCATGAGAGACAGGCCCCATTGTAAAACTGGTGCTACTGTAAACCACATCCAGTTTACTAAGGACATTACTATGTGTAATTGATTGTTTTAACTACTCTCTGATTTCCCTCCCTATACATCTGTTCAATTCTCACAAGCACAATCCTTTTTCCACACTGTCCCTGGAGCAACCTTCTTTTCTGTTTTGAAACGTTCCCTGCAGTGTTCTGTTATAATAACTGTGAGATTAAACAGTCACTATTGAAGCTATTTACTGTGCTTGCGTGTCTCTTTGAGGATATACTTTATTGAATTGAGAAACTACTGGGGTACACTTAGGATGTAACTTGAGTTCTATGTGTATCCTGTTCATAGATTTTGACTTAACAAATACCTTCCTAAGGCAATTAGTCTAGGACCATTGTTTTCTATACCAAGCATTTCCCAGGTCCTTGGACGAGTATGGATCACCCCATTATTTTGTAATACTATCTCAGTGTGTCCGTGTGGCCATTATGTATGCACGAGGGCCCTGGGCCTTACACCATTACATTGTGATGTGTACAGTGGGTGCAACCATGTCACCTCAGGCAGTGGAGTAGACCTGGCACATGTAGCAGTGTCCTACCCCTCTGTAAGCATAAGCGGTATGGGCTGGGGTACAGCAGTACAGCATAGGGGTGTGGTTCTTCAACACGTGGCTCTGGGCGTGGTTAAGTTTTGACCTTGCCAAGGAAGTAACTAATGCGTGTGTCTCTGTTGTAGTGTCTGCGCCACCCGTCCCGCAATGGACAATGTTGTTATGTCATGCCCCTGGAGTGCGGGCTCGGCCGAAGGGGTACATGAGGGAGCGCATGCCAGCTTGAGGTCAGGGATCACACATACCAACTGTTTTATGTGTTGCTATTGGTGCAGCATGCGCTAAAGGTCTACCCTAGGCCCACACACATGTGGCCAGCCACCTTCAGTGCACATCATCACTGTGTCATAGTCAGGCTTGTGGACATGCGCATACAGGCATGACAATGGTGTGCTGTAGGGGTGCAAGTGATGCAACCGTGCTGCACATACTAGTGAATATGCTCTGGGGGAGGAAGGAGCAGCATTGAGGCTACGTAATACACATTGATGCCACTTATTAGCAACAAGCAGTACATGTCATACAGGAATCACTAAGTCACACATATCACACACCAATGACCAAGTGAGCCTGCCAACACACCATACAGTACGAAGTCTTGACTCATGTCTCTCTGCACTTTCACAGGTGATCAAGGATATGCCCTCTGCACTTAGATGATGACACCCCTCCGAGACCCAAACACACAGGCCCAGAGGCAGTACAATTTGGCCTACAAATGCACCAGGGGTATCGTGGAAGGCACATTTGGCTGTTTAGGGTGTCACGTATTCGAACTGCCAGTTCTGTGTGCCACAGTTAGTACGGTATCCCACTCTTCGGAATTTCACATGTGTCCCAAATCATTCAATTTTGGCTGAGATTTGTGGCCTACAAGTGACAACCGGGCTTCTTTTGGGCTCAGATATGTGCTGCCATGATGTAGGGATGCACACTGCGACCCAAGTCCCACAACATGGGCAACATGTACGTAAGGGGGAGGCACTACCCCTACATTCGTCCATGCTTTCATAATAGTTTGATCATGGACATGGCACATCTGTATACAGGAGGTGTTGATTGTCCCTCTGCAATGTGAAGGGGAGATGCGGTTTCACATGTATGTTTCCGAATTGGCCCTATTTACATACAGAATGCATGTCAATGTACATTGTGACTGTGAAGAGATGCCTATCTGATGTGAGACAATGGTCATTTGTTGTACGCCACGGCTGTGGGGTTGTGCTTGTACGGGTGAACAACCTTTACAACGAAACTTTTACAACGCACTACCATTACAACGCAGGCATTACAACGCAAACCATTACAACGCATTGCGCTGGGGGGCGCTCCAGGATAGGGAATAAGTTTAATTTTCTATCCAACACCTTCTCTAGTGTCCACGGGGACTGGAGTTGGAATAGAAAATTTAGCTTTTCACTATCCAGCACCTCTAAGCGGTATGCGTTGTAAAGGTTTGCGATGTAAAAACCGCGTTGTAAAGGTAGGCGTTGTAAAAGTATGCGTCGTAACGTCATACATCCGCTTGTACATTGTCATCTCACCATTTTTTTACTCTGCTTAATGGAGCATTTTCTCGCATGACGTGTGGGAATCGCAGGCCTGTCGCTGGTTATCGAGGATGTTTGTATCGCAATTGGCATCATCGCTACTATTTTCACGTTAGTGTTTCGTGTTTTGTTGGCATCGCATTGGTTTTAACGCAGACATTTGACACGTTATTGTGAGTCTATCACATGGTACCGCCATGTTGAGAATGCTAAGTTAACACATCATTATGTTCTCCCGATAGACTGCGATATGCAAAGTTGCCGTAAGCTAAATTTGCAACGTTTATCACACGTTCTTGTGAATATCCCCCAAAGACTTCAAAGGCATTTAGGGGTAAAAATGTGAGAGCTGAAACCCCTGAACTCAAGACTGAACTCAAGCCTGAAAAAGGATTGAAACTACTTCGTGATCAAGAGGAACCCCTGCCAAAGAAGAACAGCTGAAGAGACTGAAGAGAAGGACTGCCCTTGCTGTGTGTTCTGGGGCTGGCCTGCAGTTTGCTGATTTGACCAAGGAGAGGACAAGGGACTTTGCTGTGTGCTGTGTCCCCCTGCTTGAAAGGACTTTTCTGTGTGCTGTGTCCTGAAGTAACTTGTCTCCAAGGGCCAAAGGAGAGCTGGTCCCCTGTTGTGGAAACTCAGGAACATTAAACTTTCCAACTGTGTCTCAGCGATGCTTGGTGCGTGGTGCTTTGGCACGCCTCAGACTGCTGTGTGGTCTGTGGTACTGTTTACGAGGTGCCCCGCGTGACCACATTGCCCCACAGCGTGAAACATCATCCACGCTGCTGCATTGCAGTTTGTGGCCCGCGCCGTCATCATAACTGAGGCTGTGAGTAAGGGTCACCGGCCCGAGCCACAACGTGCTAAAGGATCTCAAGAAAACCGCTGTGTGGTCTGTGGTACTGTTTACGAGGTGCCCCGTGACCGCATTACCCCCGCAGCATGAAACATCGTCCACGCTGCTGCATTGCTGTTTGTGGCCCAAGACGTCATCGTAACTGAGGCTGTGAGTAAGGATCGCTGCGGCCGGCCCGAGCCGCAATGTGCTAAAGAATTTCTGGAAGCTAAGGAAGCTGCAAGGTGAAAGGGATCGTGATTGTTGTTCACCAAGAGGAATCTGCCCAAGATTGTCAACGAAGGGGAAGGCAGTGCCGTAACCTGTCCGGCTACAGCATCGCCAAGCACCGGAGCTGCAACGTCATTGGGACCGCCCAGCAGGATGTCTGCCGAGCGGGGAAAGAGAGAGAGCGAGGGAGTGCACCCCCCAGGTAAGGCTTAGACTCCGATTGGGAGCCCCAAGTATGAGTGGCCTGGGGAGGCGTGTAGGAGGAGTACAGGAGTGCTCTGATCTCTCTCCTGCTGCATCGCGTTAGACACGAGGAGTCACCGAGCAGTACCGGGGCCGCCCCTTTAAGTTCACAACCGTTGTCTCTGTTGTCGGTGCCTAGTGGTGCCCGACCTGGTCACGAAGATTGGCATATAGCCTCATTCTTGCATTATAAACTGCATTATTCTTGCATTACGAACTGCATTCCAGCATTCGCAGAGTTTTGCCCACTCCGTACTCCACTTGGATTG
The DNA here is from genome assembly GCF_964263255.1 of Lissotriton vulgaris. Classification (NCBI taxonomy): domain Eukaryota; kingdom Metazoa; phylum Chordata; class Amphibia; order Caudata; family Salamandridae; genus Lissotriton; species Lissotriton vulgaris. Next base: position 675,564,751 of record NC_141700.1, on the reverse strand, counting down.
GCCCATTCTATTTGGGTTTCTGTGGTTGACTGTGTAGTAATAACATCTGCTGGGGTTTCTCTCTGACATGCTAATTTGTTAGCTTGAGGTTCTGCTTTCTGGTTGATGATCATGCAGATGTCAGCTATGATCCATGCATGCTACCTTTGATGTTGTCCTGGGAGTTTGGTTCCCCTCTTTTTTGGGAGTCGGGTCCTTGTGATTTCCTTTGTTGAAAATGGGATACCATGTTGCTATATTATTTTCCATATTTTCTACCCCTACACTGCTTCTTTCTCTCCTGCTTGCTCAAAATGTGGGATCTTTAGGGGTATATGGACTTGTGGCAAGCTGGTGCACACCAGACTTGGCTCCCTGTCTGGTTCTCGGCCCTAGATTACCGTGTCCCTAGCTTGTCGTTCTGCCATGGGGTGGATAACTCCTTTAGCTTCCTTTTTCTGTGAGGCCTTGTCCTACATGCTTCATGCTGCGCTTGCAAGTTTGGACCTGTCCTAAATTAGTAAATCTTTACATTTCTTAGTTTTGTGACTAAATGTTACAGTAGCGAGTTGTGCTTCTTCCTAGGGTCAATAGGTAAATATTTTTCTTTATTTGGCTTGGTCTCTCTTTCCATAGGTTTGGTCCTGCTCATTTTTACCTCTTCAAAGAGGCTGTTTATGGGGTAATTTTCAGTGAGCTCGTCCATGGATAAAATTCCTTTGTGTATGCACTTTGCAACCAGTGCATGTTTTTCATGCTTCTCACCAAGCTCTGCAGCCTTCTTCGCTTGTTTCTTGTGTTAGAGCGCAGAAACTAAAATTCTCTATAAATGATGTCATAATCCACTATCACACTTACAAATCAATACCAGGCCCATAAACATAGTGAGTGAGGTGAATGGATACTATATGTTTGTTTAAGACATTCATAATAAACTATCTACAATAAACAAGACCAGCTTGTCATTTTAAAAAGTTTATTAAAACATATTTAAGAAAACTTAGGTTTGGAACTTTATTAAGCAAGCATTAGAAAAAGTCATATAAGTTTTATTCAGCATTTAATAAAGAGATAATATTATTCATTAGCAGAAATAAGTGAAAAGGAAGAGCTGTTCATGTGTGGTGCAAACTTAATCTAGGTTGAATTAATAAAACAAATCATGCAAACACTCATTAATGTATTAATTCAAATTATGGGAGTATGACATCACAAGCTTGAATAAAATATTTCTAAAGCTCGCTCTATCACTTGTTATGGGGATTGTTTGAACTATGCCATATTACATGTCTTAGCAGGCTGGGTTGCTTGACTGATACCAAAACAGATAGTTTTCTTCTTGTCTGTCTCCTGCTTGGAGGCTTTTAGGCCACTTTGGGCACTTTGTACTCAATTTGTCCCGCTTGCTGCGTTTTTATTGCGCACTGGGCCCAAGGTCCCTGTTTGTATGGCACTTCTGGCAGGGGGTACTTTTTGCGGAGTTCCAACTGCTGCCATCAGTGATCCCTCAATGTTATGGCATGAGTGAGCTGATATCTGCCCCTCTGCTGCTCTTCTTTCATGTTTCTCTTATGGTGCAACCAGCCTGCCGCTTAACCTCTGGCCTCTCTTCCGCTTGTCTCTCCTGGCTCTTTGCCTTCCACAAGCTGATGCCTTCCTCTGGGATGCGGGGGCCAGGGAAGCAGCCGCCAATTAGAAGGTAAGGCTCTTTGGTGGGTGCAGCAAGAGCAGCAGGTGGGTTAGGGCAACAGCAAGCTCTTGGGTGCTTTCAAGTGGCTCTTGAGTGGCCCCACCTCCACATGGCTTGGCACAAAGGGTCACCAAGGGAGTGATCGCTGTGGCCTCGGTGAGCACCCAGTAACAACCAACAGCACTCACAAAGGTCTAAAGGTTTACGGTGCTGAATGGATGTCTCCATTGAGACAGATGGGACTGGAGGCTGGCAGTGGTGGGGAGTAGACAGTCTGGGAAAAAGCCACACCACCGTGAGAACAAGAGGCACTGGCCTAACGCCGGCCGCCTCCATTCTCTGAGTGTCTAGCGCACCAGCTGATTGATTTAGCGACACCACACACTGCCTGTCCTCTGCCATTGCCCAAGCAGGCACTCGCCGTGCTTTCCTTGTTTCTTTCTTCATGGCACACTAATTGCAGCTTTAGGCTTGTTGGGGCCCTAAGGCAGTTCCTGCTGTGGACCTTCCAGAGCATTGGTTTCCAACAGCCCTTCTACCCATTGATTTAATTGCTGACACTCCGATTAGCTCTGACCTGCTCCTAACTGAAAGTTAGCACTTATTAAATGTAATAGGTTAACCCAATGCTATCCTATGGGAGAGATTGGTCTCACAGTAGTGGCGAACGAATTTAAGAGTTTTTCACTATCTGGATACGTAAAACTTAAAAGCATATGTCCAACATTAATTAAATCCTCTGCCCCATGAGCTGTGTAGTGCCTACTCTAGTGGTATCTTATGTGTAATAAAAAGGGAGGTTTGGACTTGGCAGGAGATTTACCTTGGTAGGTCGAAATGGCAGTTTAAAACTGCACACACAGGCTCCATGGGCCGGCCTGGGAAATGTTTGTAAGGATACTTAATTGGCTGGCTCAATTAATGTTGCAGGCTCACTAGTACATTTCTTTTACATGCCTTGGGTACATGTAGTACTTTATTAGGGCCTTACAAGAAAATTAAATAGGTCAATTGGGTGTAAGGCAATTTTACCACGTTTAAAGGCAAGAGCGCAAGCACGTTAGCACTGGTTAGTAGTTGTAAAGTGTGCAGAGACCTAAAGCCAGCAAAAACGAAGTCAGGAAAACAGGAGGCAGGAAGGAAAAAAGTTGGACAAGAACCACACCAAGGATGTCAAGTCCAACAGTCTTTTTGTGGCAGATTTAACCTCAGTATTAACATTATGTAATCCCTTCTCACCAAAAGTGGAAGCTGTGCATTTGCTTTGCTTACTGTATGCAAATGAACTAATCTTGCTAGATTACACTCACCTAGATTTACAAAGAAAATTAGAGTCTCTTGATGCTAATGGTGAAGACAACTCCCTAAAAATAAATCCGGAGAAAACAAAGATAATGGTGTTTGGGAAAAGGGTATCCAATATTACATGGGTTTTGGATTCTTCCCCAGTGGAAGTGAGGATTCATGTAAATATCTGGGGCTTACGATCTAGAGCTCTGCTACAAACCAGATGCCTGGCTAACTTTAACCGTTGTATGTTGGCCTATCTCTGGTTTCCCTTATGAAATCATGTGAAGGGAAAATCCTGCCGGAATTGCACTCTTTATATTGTCAATTAAACAGTGTTTTGAGTTTGGATTGGACAAGACTTGTTTGTGTATGTATTTGTGGTTTTACGATGTTTTATGGACAAGTGACCCAATAAAGTTAGTGTCACTACTACAATAGATCATGACAGATCAATGACAAAATGAAAGTAGTTCTTTACAACTCTATGGAAAAATGGGCCAAGTGTACGAAAAATTAGCTGGCAAACAATGGTAGCAATGTGCATACTGAATTTTTGCAATCAATATTATTGAATTTGGGAATCATCCTATGTACTAATTGTTTAGTTAAGAAAATAACACTTTCTTGTGAAAAGTGGAGACGGGGTCACAGAACTATCTGGTTAATGAGTCTTCATTAGACAACTCGAACACTGGGACTCCCACCAATTGGCTGCAAAGACACAGATGATAGGTTGCGGATGGTAGCCTGCACGGCCGGACTGGCCATAGCGGACACCGGCCATTTCCCCGGTAGGCCACTAGGCTGGGGGCCGTTTTTGTTACCGAGGCCAGCAATATCGGCCTCCTGTAAAAAATTCGTCCGAAACCGCCCCTCGCAAACTGTTCGGCTGCACTCCCCTCCCACCCCATGCTGAGCAGTTTGCCAGGGCCGGTTTCTGTTCCCAGTCCGGCCCTGGTAGCCTGCAACAGACAGCAGACCATTTCAAAGCTAAAAACATGGTATTTAAAGCAGCCTCATTTCTTTAAAGGAAACAGGGCTACTCTTTTTGTTTTGTTTGTGTTTGTAAAATGAAAACTTCATTGAGACCTGGCAGTGATCCGATGAACCACGGCATACGTTCCCTTCAGCTGCCACACCACATGACAAAGGGGAAGGGGTCTCAGAGAGACTTCAACCCTTTTGTAAATCTGTTAACACACCAACTTGGGATACAGGAACGTACACATGTTTTGCAACCGGAATTCCAGTTGCATTTATACATAGGGGCCGATTCCGATCCGGTAAAAAGAGCTCCGAATAGCCGTTCGGAGCGTTTGTCCCATACGATTCGTACCCTGCAACGTCCCCCGTATGTACGACGAAGTACGATTCGTACCAGGAGCCGGACTCCGTACGAATCGTACAGAGACCGTACGACTCAAATCTCCATATGAGTCTCACACGGAACCCGCTGTATGCGACATCTGTATGGCTTGCGGCTGGTTTATATGACCCAGCAAGTACGATACGTGTCGGGTAGGCACCGTACAACCCTTTTTCTACAGGAGCCAAAAGCAGCCGTAAAAGCAGAGTTCGAGATGAAACAGGTACGGAACGGCCCCCCCCGGGTACGGTGCGTGCATCCCATGATCGGAGGGGGACGGCGCGTACCCCTGCGATCATGGGGGGTACGCACCGTACACCCAGCATACATGGGGTACGCACCGTACCCCATGTACACTGGGTGTGCGGCGCGTTCCCCATGTATGCTGGGTGTATGGCGCGTACCCCTATGATCGCAGGGGTACGCGCTGTACCCCTGCGATCATAGGGGGTACGCGCCATACGGTGTGTATGTGATTGTACGCTTTTCCATACGAATCGCCCTTACCTGACGTGGACCATACGACTCGCGTCCTGATACCCCGGTCCGGATCGTACTCGTCGGGTCATAGGCATGTGTACAAGTCGTACGGTTCACTGTTTCAGCCTTGCAATACGTACGGATCGTGATGATGCGGACGGATTAACGGAATACAGATCCTACTACGCGACTCGGACGGACGGGTACGAATCGTACGGCGATGGCTCCGGATAAAAATCGTATGGATGTTTTTTTTCCAGGATCGGAATCGGGCCCATAGTGTACTGAAATCCCAATTTGGATGGGACGCACACAACAAGCCCTTCTAAAATGTAGTTTGTTGTCCAATCTTTAATCCATTTTTGGAGTCAGTGAAAAATGTTTTTTTGGTACAGACAAAATAATTATTTGCAGTCCCATTCTCTCTGATTTTGGGAATTGAAGGGTTATGATATATGGCCCTGATCTTAATATATTCCTACAGAGATATGTTGTTTATCCCTTTTGACTGATGTGAAAGACTATGCATCTGATTCAAAATCTTGTGGCAGTAGAACATTCATTGATTTGTGGAGATGTGGCAAACCTAGAGAAAAATGTTCTTTACCGTATTTTGGATCACTAATAACCCTGAACCTGTTTGACAAATGTGTTCCAAATGTGGCAGGAACATGCCAATTTTACCAGGGTTATGTTTTTTCTAGTTTGAGCCCTCATTATGGGTTATGCATATCAGGTGCAGGAATACAATAGGGCCAGAATTCCAGATTCTGGCCAATATTCCCAGACCAAAATCCACAAATTGCAAGTTTTCCCCTTGCAATCAGTAGTAAGAACATACATCCATGTTTTCTCGATTCTGGGTAAAAAGCTGACATTTTCTGCCTGTAGAGAGTTTTTGTAGGACCGGTGGTGGGAGTGGGGGGCCAAGCAATACTTCAGAGGGTGTATTGTCTGCTCGCAATTGTCTGCTGCTGGGGTTGTTCAGAGATTACGGTCCTGATAATTCTGAGGCCCGGATTACACATGGAATTGCAGATGGTGGAATTTTACCTGAAGTAATCCCTCTTATGGGGCTGAAGAGAGCGAGAAATGGTATTGCGCCTGTTGGATCCTGTGCACAAGGATAATACAACCTGAAATTTGAGTTATGGATTGCAGTTCTTGATTATGGCTTGTGGACCTGCAACCCACAATCCAGCTCTGTGCAGCAGGAGTTGGTTGGCCCCTCGACTCATTCATAAAGGTAGAAAACCTGTGCTGCACACAAACTTTGGCTGGGCCAATTCTGTTTGTTTTAAAATGTATTTGTAGGGGTTGTGGACCATGTCCTGAAGTGCTACAGGGCTTGCTGGACTACAGGGTTTGCAGACAACAGTCCAGGAACCCTCACCATATAAATTATACAGGCACCAATAACATGTGTGCAGTTATGATTAGGTATGACTTTCCATTTAAAAGACATGTTTACACTGTCTTGGGAATATACACGAAACTTTCAAATAAAAAGTTAATGCTATTTGAGTTCAGCTTGACCAGCAGTCAATTAAGGGGCAAAAAAAACAGGGGGAGGGGTGTAAAAAAGTGACATTTCCAATTTCAACTCTCGAGAGATTCTTTGCAAACATTGTTTAAATAAAACAACTGACGGAAGAACTCCTAACCTTCCATGAAGGTAGAATTTTACTCAAGGAAGTGCTCTTACTTGATTCCGTGTAAATCCATTCAAGAGATTTCGGAAGTTAGTGTTTACGTTTTTTGGTTTGGGGGGTGAATTTGAAAGGGTTTAAAAATAGAGGTATCCTGTCATGGTCTGCGTCCGCACTCGCTTCTATAATCAGGGTGGGAACAGAAATTCACACTCTTATGCCCACATACATCAACGTCAATTGCATTCGCAAACGGTGCGAATCGCAATTTTCGGCCGTTTGCGAATGCAGTTGACTAATTTGGAATGCATCATGCATTTCGCAATTTTAGGAATCGCAACTATGTTGCGATTTCTAAAATTGCGATTGCATTTAAGAAATCGCAATTTCAGATTTCTTAAATGCAATACATGATCATTTTTCATTTGCGAATTCGCAATTTGGAAGTGGTAAATTAGCATGAAGTTGAACTTCATGCTAATTTACCGAAATCTTTCAAATATGCACAAATTGCATTTTTGAAAGTTTTAATTTACACACACACATGCCCTTGGGGCATGTGTGTGTGTAAATTGCAATCAAAGTTACATTTCAGGGGTGCAGGAAGGGGTTCTTCGGACCCCCCCTGCACCCTTGAAATTGCATTCACATTTTGCGAATCGCAATTTGAAATTCGCAAAATGTGAATGCCTTCCCATTCATTCCTATGGGCCTTTTGGCCCATAGGAATCAATGGGAAGGGTTTTCCTTAATTGCGATTCGCAAATTGTGAATCGCAATTAAGGAAAAATACCGAATCGCAAAAATAAATGTGATTTGTTCATGCATTGCCGTTTGCGATTTCTAAATTGCGATTCCTTAATTTTCGCAATTTAAGAATCGCAAACGGATGCAATGATGCATGTGGGCCTTAGTCTTCAGAACTAATTTGTTGCTCACGCTTGCCATCACATAGAAGATCAGTGTTGTGTGTTGCGTGTGGATTGCGTTTTGTTTGAGGCTTTGCAGCTGCAATGCTTGCACTACATGAGACGCAAAACTGAAATCAGAACCAACTACATGCCCCAGACCACCGGAGGACTCACACAAGACATGTAATGGTGCTGCCAACTTGCATTCTTAGAGTATACATAACTTGTGTTTCTGAGTGTTCCCAGCTAGACAATCAAAAATATTATTTGCTGCAAATGATAAATGTGTGAATGCCTTTTATCAAAATTGCACTAAATAACATGTTTTAGAGCCACAATTTTCGTTTCTATTTCATATATATAAATGTATATGGCCCCACACACATAAAGAGGTGAGAGTGCGAAAACATATTGTATATAGGTAAATATTTGTGTATGCAAATATTTATGTGTGTGTTTCAGCCTGGTTGACTTTTCTAAAGGGATTTTATACACGCAAAGTTACCAAAAGAGAGATTCTGTTGGTCGATATTATATTTTGTCGTGTTAAATAAATAGTCTGATAAACCTTCCCTCGCAGTTCCTGTTTCTGTTTTTTAATCAAGGTTGTGATAGGGCACCTTTTCTTTTTCGCCATCTAATGGAATACAGCAAACCCACATACTGCAGCGAAACGCCTGTGAGCTCTCGAGCTTCGGAGTGGGTGAGGGAAATATTGTCTTTCCATTTGCACATGAATGCTATTTTTAATTATTAGAACAATGGGGGCGGCAAGGCTTGAAGGGGGTTTACCTGTTACGGTTTCTGCCTGTTGAGTTTACATTTCTGAAACTATTGTGAAATGAAACTTAAGGGAGCTCAACCAAAGAGAGCCTAAGCTCTTTTAGCCCATTGGGTAGAGCCTACATACACTTTAATTATCCTAACTTATTTAAAATTAACTCTTATAAATTTCACGACACTCTTATACATTTCTCGAATTATGTTTATTGTTTAATTCCTTTTTATCTGACATATTTTGCATTTCAGCGCAGATATTCATGCTGGAAGGGGAGAGGGGCAAGATATAGGAAGAATGGGACTAAAGTGCTAACAGAGGCAGCTGGGAAAGGGCTCAGATTATAAATTGGTGACACGTTTAAGTTTTCTACATTGAGGGAATTACATACGTTTATTTATCATTTTACCAATCTATAGGGGCATATTACCAAGCAATAGCGATAATTATCGCTATTGCTTGGTTAGCGTGAAAAACATTAACGCTGAGCTGCGGCGATTTTTATCGCAGATAAACCTTGGTATTACCAAGGTTTATCGCAAATGCGATAAAAATCGGCCGCAATGCATGAATATCGCTGAAAAGTCAGCGATATTTATGCATTAGCGAGCTAATGCTCTTAGCCATGGTATCCACCTCCCATTGGATAACATGGCTAAGAACTGCTCAGGGCAGGGGTTAGCTTTTGGAGATATTCGCGCTTAGCACGAATATCTCCAAAAGTTGGTAATAGGAGATAGCGATGTTAGCGACTGTTTTCAGTCGCTAACATCTTGGCCCGCCCACTTTGCATGTCATTAGTGATAAATATCACTGACATGCTAAGTGGGGCCCAAGATGGTCGCTATCTCCTACTAGCTGTCCCTAACTGGTGTTAGCGACAGCTAGGTAATAGGGAGATAATTTTATCTCCGCTTTCTTGGCTTTTAAAGCCAAAAAAGCGGAGATAAACCCCCTTGATAATATGCCATTATATTCTCCTGCCTTATGAGAAGCCGAAAATAAGGTCAGCAACATGCACCATATCTCCTACCTAAATAGCAATAGATGCAGAACATGTTATAAAACTATTATTTGAATTAGAGTGAGGCTAGTCTGCCCAAATACGGGTTGTTATTGGCCGGCTGATGCCCAAGCTGATATGGCTAGGGCAGAGTTATTTATATGTCAAGCAGACAAGGTTTTGTTTTTTGGCAATTAGCAGAGTCTTAATATCTTGTTTGAAAATAAAAACAGCAGCTCTCTCGGTGTTGTAAAGCACCCTGATTAAAAGGTGCGGGCGACCTTTCGTTAAGTGAAATGTGCTCTAAGTGCTTTTTGGGGCATTTTCTCTTATTTCCTTCTTGTTAACGCTTTGCTTTCTTGAATGCTGCTTTCCTTTCTAGTAACCTCTCTGCTTTCAATGGCGGGGTGTAGTATTTATATATGGTTTTAAAAAAGAACCAATTATTTTACAAAGATATGTTTCAGGGTGTGTAAGAAATATTTTCCTTGATGAAGAAAAATGTGCTCTTTAATTATTGTTATTTTTGTTGCACTCAAGGGTTATGAAGTATGTTCACATGGCGGAAATTGATTTGCAAAACTGTTTACAATGTTTAGATTAAACAGTGATAGTAGTAATTAATTAGGTGAAATTAAAGAATTTGCATGTGTCTCTGGGGGTTGCTTATTTACTAAACCATGAGATTCGGTGTACTCTACCACACAAGAGGGGGGGGGTTCCCTTTTCAGGATGGTTCTCCTCACACACTAGAGGTGTCATGCTTCATCATAAGGGTGACTCCTTGCGTGAGAGACCTAGTCTTCGCGCGTGCTAAGACCCCCTCTTTATGAGGGAGGAGCTCAGGGATGTTTTTGTTAAGTAAGAGCAGGTGTAATAAAACCCTATGTGAGCCTGTTGTGTTCAAATAAGGTGCAGTGCTATAATGTGAGTGGTTAAAACTGGCTACAAGGTTAGTTATGCTGCAACTTTATTCAGCTACCCGGTGTGAGGATTAAAAACAGTGAATAGCTGGTAACGCAGGTGCCGTCATTAGAGTCATCTGTGTGAATACAAGACCAACATGTTTCGGCCAAGGGACCTAGAATAGTGTCACAGCCTTCTTCAGGGTCAAAGATTCAGCTACTGCAATGAATAAGTACAATGAACATGAAAACATTAAAAAACACGTGCGTAAAAGTAATAGTGTAATACTGAACCAGTGAATTGACTGTTCAGTATGTCCAACACTCAACCACTCTTGGTTGTGAAGTTCACTGCATCTGTCCCGGCATACTAGTCATATGGTACGTGCGCGTACACCACAAGTGTGGAGTCCAGGGACCATGGACGTGTGTAACCCGATCCCTGGACTCCACACTTGGGTTTGGGCGCAAAGACTGTTCAGGGTGTCTACATAGATCAAGCTTTGCTTTTAAACTATAGGCACTTCACCAGACCTGCCCAAGGAACACCCAAATATTGTCCTATTTACGAGGATGCGGCCTAACGGTTAGGGCGGTCAACTTTGAAGCTGGTGAACCAGGTTTGAATCTGGGCAGGGTCGCTAAACATCCTGTGATTCTGGGCAAAGGAATTCATCTCCCTGTGCCTAACAAAAAAAATCAATGTGCCCATCTGTAATGCAACTGGTGATCATTTAGAGTGCTCTGATACCTTTGGGTCTAGTTTGCACTATATAAAAGCCACCCGCCCAAAAAAGAAATGCAAATCACTGTTTGCACCAAGAAAAGGGCACCTTTGCAGTGCTTTGAGTCACTATAGATTGAACTTGTGCAAAGTTTTTATAGATCTGGACTGAATATTTATGTTTATTCATACTGAAGATACTCATTTGAGATGTCATCATTGATGTCATAAGTGATGTCACTGACCATGTCATGAGTGTTGTAATATGTGACATCATTAGCAGTGCATTGCGGGCGCGCAAGTTATAGTTAGCTAAACTAACTATAATGGGTGAATTTCAATGGTTTTGTACGAGTGAAATGTCCAACTAACTATAGCGCCCCTAAAACCTATTGTTTTTTCAGTGAATTTATAAGGTTTTTTAAATGCTAATTCCTAACTATAATGTGCCTGAAACCTATGGTTTTTTCAGTGAATTTCAAAGGTTTTTTAAATGCTAATTTGTAACTATAACGTGCCTGAAACCTATGTTTTTTTCAGTGAATTTCTAAGGTTTTTTAAATGCTAGTTTCTACCAATGCCTACAGAGGTACGACATGCGAAGAAAGAAGAAAAACACACAGAAAGAAGCAAAAGAAATGCAGAAAGAAGCAACAGAAGTCCTCAAAGACGAAAAGTGCAGGAAGAAGGAAGATGTGCAGAAAGAACAAACAGAGGAGCAGAAAGTGGTGCTGTGGAAAAATCATCCTGTACCCTTAACTTTTTTATATGGGTACTGCCGTTAACTGATTCTGACTAACCAGTCCTAGAGCCAGTGTAATGGTAAAAGACGCTTAGAATACAGTGAAAACACCTACATACACTAGGGAACACTATGCGTTGGGGTACCCCTGTGATTAGCATGACCTCCTCAGTGCCCCTAGTACATAATTGGGCACGGGGATTAAAACTACCTCTTAAAATGTGCCACGGGATACGTTTGCACACTGATGAAGGAAGGGCACAGCCTGAGATGACATGTGTGCAAACACGCCCTGTGGACGTTTTAGGTTGGGGTATAAAGGCCATTTGAATCCTGAGGGTGCCTGGGGTCCAAGTAGCCCACTAGGTACCTCCTGTAAGCACCACAGAGCTGCATTTCAGAGAAGTGTAAAAAGGGCACGGCCTAGACCACCTCTCTGCAATGCAGCGCAGTGGGACTTACTGGAAGCCCCTGATGGACTAGTTGGCCCCCAGGGTCCCTCAGGATTGAAGGGGAAGTATTTCCCCAACTTAAAACATGCCACAGGACGTGTTTGCACAAGTCACCTCAGGCCCCACCCCCTTCCTTCACTACTGTGTAAACGCACCCTGTACTGTTCTAAATTGAGAGATTAAGTCCCCTTGAATCCTAAGGGTCCCTAGGCTCAAACTAGCCCACTAGGTACCTCCAGTAAACGCCACTTAGCTGCGTTGCAGAGAGGTGTAAAAGGGGGCACGGCCTAGACCACCTCTCTACAACGCAGCACAGTGGGGCTTATTGGAAGCACCTGGTGGGCTAGTTGGCCCCCCAGAGCCCTCAGGATTGAAAGGGAATTATTTACCCAACTTAAAACGCGCTATTGGGCATGTTTGCAAACGTCACCTAGGCCCCGTCCCCTCCCTTCTCCACTGTGTAAACTAGGGGTGGGCGGCCAGCTACGCTCCGTGCACGGAGTGTGCGTAGTGCCGCCTACTCCGCATTTTGCGGAGCGGTCGTAGCCAGGCGGCACTACGCATGCTCCGCAGACGGAGCGTAGCTGGCCGCCACCCGCCTCCCTTCCGCCCTCCCTAAATACTTTAAATTAAAGGAATCAATTAATTTAAAACGCACTTACCTTGCCCGCCGCTGCCCGCCGCATCCCCGGGGCTCGCTATCTTCCGTCTTCCGTCTTCTTTACTAATGCGCATGCGTGGGCGGCCGCGCATGCGCATTTTCTCGTGAGAAATGCGCATGCGCGGCCGCCCGCGCATGCGCATTAGTAAAGAAGACGGAAGACGGAAGATAGCGAGCCCCGGGGACGCGGCGGGCAGCGGCGGGCAAGGTAAGTGCGTTTTAAATTAATTGATTCCTTTAATTTAAAGTATTTAGGGAGGGAGGGAGGGCGGGAGGGAGGCGGGTGGCGGGGATGGCGGCCAGTGGTGTTTGCGGAGTGGGGCTACGCGGATTGCGGAGGTGGGCGTAGTTTCTCGCCCACTTCGCGTAGCTCCGCGAAGCCCCACTCCGCCAACTCTGCCCAGGGTTAGTGTAAACACACCTTGTGGCCGTTTTAAGTTGGGAGATTAAGTCCCTTTGAATCCTGAGGGTTCCTAGGGGCAAATTAGCCCACTAGGTACCTCCAGTAAGCGCCATTGCAGAGAGGTGTAAAAAGGGGCACGGCCTGCACCACCTCTCTACAACGCAGCGCAGTGGCACTTACTGGAAGCACCTGCTGGGGTAGTTGGCCCCCATGGGCCCTCAGGATTGAAGGAAAATTATTTCCCCAACTTAAAATGCGCCACAGGGCGTATTTGCACATGTCACCTCAGGCCTGTCCCCTCCCTTCACCACTGTGTAAAGTGTAAACGCACCCTGTGGCCGTTCTAAGTTGACAGATTAAGTCCCCTTGAATCCTAAGGATCCCTAGGCTCAAACTAGCCCACTAGGTACCTCCAGTAAGCACCACAGAGCTGCATTGCAGAGAGGTGTAAAAAGGGACGTGGCCTCTGAACACCTGTCTGCAACGCAGCTCCCTGGCGCGTACTGGAGATACCTGTTGGGGTAGTTGGCCCTCAGAGACCCTCAGTATTGAAAGATAAACTCCCCAACTTACAACTCGCCATGGGGCGCGTTTGCACAATGTTGAAGGAAGGGGGGCATGGCCTGAGGTGACATGTCTGCAAACACACCCTGTGGCACGCTTTAAGTTGGAGAAATGATTCCTCCTCAATCCTGAGGGTCCCTGGGGTCCAAGTAGCCCACCAGGTACCTCCAGTATGCGCCAGAGAGCTGCATTGCAGAGAGGTGTTCAGAGGCCACACCCTTTTTACAACACTCTGCAACGCAGCTCCGTGGTGCTTACTGGAGGTACCTGGTGCGCTAGTTGGGCTAGTTGGCACCCAGGGACCCCTAGGATTGAAGAGGTATTAATTCCTTACCTTCAAACGTGCCACTGGCCGTGCTTGCACACCTGTCATCTCAGGCCCGGCCCCCCGCCTTCACCGCTGTGCAAACGCGCCCGTGACGTGTTTTTAGTTGGGGGATTAACTTCTCTTGCATCTTGAGGGTCCCTGGGGCGCAACTAGCCTACCTGTTGCCTCCATTAAGCGCCACAGAGCTGCGTTTCAGAGAGGCGTAAAAAGGGGCGTGACCTCAGAACAACTCTCTGCAACGCAGCCCCCTGGTGCATACTGGAGGTTCCTTGTCGGCTAGTTGGCCCCCAGCTTCCCCCAGTCTTCAAGGGGAATTTGTTCCCCATCTGCAAACGTGCCAGGGGGCGTATTTGCAGAGTGCTGCAGGGAGGGGGCGGGGCCTCCGGCACAATGCCAGTCTTTTTTAAAATTTTATTTTTTGAGAAGGGGGGCTGTGTGGCCCCCCTTCTTTTTCAAATTTATTGGCCCTGGGGACCCCATCCCCAGGGCCTGCCCCTAATTTTTTTCTTTTTTTCAAACTTTTGAAGGGGGCCTCGTGACCCCCCTCCAAAGGCCTTAATCGGCCCGGGGACCCCATCTACCGGGGCATGACTTTTTTTTATTTTATATTTCCTTTGGAGGGGGGCTGCGTTGCCCCCTCCTCAGGCCACTTATGGCCCCTGAGACCCCATCCCCCGGGCCAGCCTTTTTTATTTATTTATTGAATTATTTTTTGTAAATTTTGGGGAGGGGGGCTGAGTGGCCCCCCACCCGGGCCACTTGTAGCCCCGGGGACCCCATTCCCTGTGGCTGGCCCTCTCCGTTGGGGGCCGTGGGGGGTCCCCGATCCCACCACTGTCTCACCGGCTCCCCGCGTCCCTCGGCAGCCGGCATTGCTTTTCTACATGGGGAGCTGCTAAGATGCAGCTCCCCATGTGGAAAAGCAATTTGGTTTGCATTTCGAAAGAGAGAACAGGTTTCCCAGCTCTCTTTTTCAAAATGCAAACCAAGTTTGCTATGGCAGGGCGGGAGCCACGAGGCTCCTGCCCTGCCATGGAAAACTACAGTGTCCCGGGGTGGGCACCTCGGGACACCGCAGGAGCCGGCTCTGGGGGGTGGCGATCCCCAGTGCCATCACAGGGCTTCAGGAGGGGTGCCGCGTGGCCCCCCTCCCAACATTTTCAAAGCCCAGGGGCTGGTGGTCACCGGGGCATGGGGGTCCATAACAGACCCCCAAATCTAAAGACTTAGTGCCCAGGGAGGTGGCGGTCCCCGGGGCTTGGGTGGACTTGGATACCCCCCACATTAAAATTTAAAGCCAAGGGGGGTGGGGTCCCCGGGGCTTGGGGGGCCTTTGAGCCCCACCACCCTTGTATTTTGAAGCCCCGGGGGTGGTGGTCCCCGGGGCTGGGTGGGCTGAGAGCCCCCCCACATTTTTCACAAAAGCCCCGGGTGAATGGGCGGATCCTACGCACATCCTGTGATTTTTTTTGGGCCTTGGGGGTCCTTGTGGGACCCCCTGAGCAGGCCTAGGGGGGTCAGGGTGTTTCTACCCTGCCCCCTTTGTGTGTTTTGTGCGTCTTTCTTTCTGTTTTCTTGTGCCTCGGTTCTACCGAGGCACAAGCTGGCTGCCAACACTTCCTGGTTTGGAGCGTTGACAGCCAATTAGCATACAGCTCGTGATCCGGAGGATGTGTGCAGGGGGCGCACAGGGTGCGCGGATCTACCGCGACCATAGATATCACTATATGTATTCCTTAATTTCTCAAAAACTACTGACCGGATTTACACCATTTAAAAAAAGGGTGCTTTCTGAACCAAGGGCTACATTTTTGCTAAATTTGGTGTAATTTCGTTCAGTAGTTCGGGCTGTAGCCGTGTCTAAAATTTCCTTTGGGAAATAACATAGGGAAAACGCGTTTTGGGACCCCCCTTTTTTCTCGGCCCCCGCTTGATGAATGTAATGGCCGGATTTTCTGTTTAGATGGGATCAGCCCCCAGGGGCCCCTATGACCCAGCCAAAACGTACTCACCTTCCCTCCTCAGATCGTATTCACAATGAGTAGATAAATATGCAGGTTGCACCTAAGGATGGGGAATGACAATATATATATGTACAGATTTTCTACAATATCTTATTCACATCAGTTGGTCTCGCGGCCACTCAGACCCAGACCGGTCTACCCTAGGGCAGATATTGCGCACAATCCGGTGCGACTACACATGGGCCTGCAGAACCCAATGCTCCCTTTTCCAAACTGTTCGCAATCCTGCGAAACTAAGCGCCAGTATCCTCCCTGGCGTTCTCACTTATTCAAGCCACAATCCTGTGGGTATTGGCACTGGTCTCCCACCCAGTGTTGTCACTAACGCCGCATATCAACGACGACCACATTCCTATGAACCATTATTTGGGGTATTATCTCAGTGGTCTACTTGGGATAAAACTACTATAATAACTTTGAATAGGGTTTCAGATTGTAGAGTGTACTCCCTGCTCTTGGCATCAAAGGTCCACCCACTCCCTTATTCAATCACCATTTACCTGATCGGGATTTCTCATCCGTTCACCCAAACAGCTTTTGACTAGAAGTGCAGTTTACCGAGATTGAACATGAGCACCAGGCACACGATAATTCTATATGAATTAGGGTATTTATTAACAATAGACATAAATCACATTACTATGCAGTATAACATTTGCAAGAAAAAGGTAAAGATTAGAGTGCACATCCTAGATAAGTTGGGCGGGTGTCACCTGGTTAGTGGGAAGTCTGGACTCGGCAGTCATCTAGGCTCCTGTTTCGTCTCTGGGTCCTGGCTCGTCTTGCAGTCACCCTCAGCCGTCACAAGTACACGTCTGCACCGCTAGGCTCAATCTCGTCTGCTTCCCCTCAGGACCTCGGAACCTTGCTGTTTATTAGCTACCGTCTCTCTCTCTCTCTCTGTATCAGTGCGCTCCGCGCTACTTCTCGTTCAGTCTATCTCAGAGAGTTTCGGTCTTAAATCTTTCTCCGACTTCAAAGATGGCGACTCATCCACCATGAAAGTGAATAATGGCAGAGATGCTAACGGCTAGATGCCGCCTACGAACTAACTGACAAACTGACTAACACCTTCTCTAATATCAAAGCCCGTTCCTTCATGGAAAGTTACGGCCAGTAACCTGCCGCCCACCAAATTCTTGTACCTCCCCGTACCAAGGACACTTTCCCAGCCGGCCGGCCTGAAGTTGTGTCTTCGGAGTGGAGAAAAATACATTCCTTCGATAAGGGTCAGCCTGAACCGGTTCTCTCCAAGCGAACAACAGCTTGAAACTAAAACATTACTCTTCACCTAGAAAGCCTTCCCGAGCTACCGGGCAGAAAGCAAAATGGAGTCTGTCTCGTTTAAGGCCTACGGAGCCCATAATATGCATAGCTCCATGAAAAACAGCTCAGCATGTTAGCAAATGAATGAATCATGACTAATACTTATATATCTATCCCCTAACTTAAATTCATAAGCCTTACTCTAAGGGAAATAATACAAAAATGCCTTTATATATGTAAGACAGGGTCCCTGTCTATCGGCCTAATCCCTATGCTATGGGGGTGATAGGCTGGAGTCACTCTCCATCATTCTCCTTCTCCAAAGAGCTAGCAAAAAGACAGCCATAACATTACACCCCTTGACTCCAGTCTATTAACCACAAACTAAATAGAGCTAACGTCAGTAGACGAATAATATGAAACAAAATTAACTGATCTACGACCCTTACTAAGTCTAAAAAATTGTAGCAGGGAAGGGATACACTGAATAAAACAGCAAATAGCTATCAGGACACAAACAGTAAGAAGAACCCCCCCTAAAATTTGTCGTATGAAATGCATGTCGGGGAGCCAGTTAAAAAGCCAGTCAAAGAAACCCTGATCTATATGTTCTCTAATTTCTGCAGTCAAGTCGTGGAGTTTATTAATGTGGGACTGGATATCTTTAGAATGGTCAGACAAATTAAAACAGCATAGACCTTCAAATTCAGAGCACTCGTGCCCATGTTTCAATAATAAATAATCAATAGCTGCACGGTTTTGCAAAATAGCTCTACGTTCACCTTGGGAGTCTAATAATAAATCTGATAAAACAGTAGACGTTTGGTTAATTGACTTTACCATCCAGCAGGCCATTTTGCCGATTGTTTTGGCATTGTAGACGGCCAATGCTGGAACACCAATAATAGAAAAAGCTAAACTAAGGTACTCTGATCTAGAATAAAGATGAACAGAGGAATCACAGTCTTCATGTAGTGACATTGAATCTCGCACAATACGGGAATGTGGAGTAGGATGTGAGGAAAACATTAGTAAACTTAATCTAGTGATGGCACATGGACCACCAGAAATATTCGCTGGAATATAGGGCCAAGATGAATTCCCGCAGGAAAAGAGCCATCCGGCTGGCAATAGCATTGAACGATAATGGCTAGTGGCTACTACTAGACGTTTACAGGTCATATTGTTCTTTACTGAAAGACATGAATTAGGAAGTCTCTTTGAACATAACAAACGTTGATGAAATGAAAAAGTAGTAGCGGCTTGGAGTTTCAACCGCAAACACTCGGAAATAGCCTTAGGGTTACAGGTCATAATGAAGCAAAGATCACCAGGGGTAATATTGAAAGTAGTAATTCTGGAATTAATAGGGACATTAAGATCTGGAATAAGAGTACATGAGGGACAAAACTCATGGGCCGCGAAATCGCCCAGAATAACATTCGGTCGGGCATTAGATACATTAAAGACATGGCGGAGGGTTTCAGTGGATGCAGGGACAGCTACCAAACAGGTCGCTAGAATGTCAGTAACGCTCTTCATAGGTGTGAGGCAAAAATGCGGAGAGTTCGTCACCCGCTTCGCGAGTGTGACCCAAAAGTTAGATGAAGTCCGCCACGCAGACCGCGAGGCTCTCATAATCCCATCAACCGGCGTCGGTGGATCCTCTCCTCTCCCGGCGTAGCAAGCCAAAAGTAGTCCAACGCCGACACATCCTGCAGCAGCAGTCCAAAGAATGATCTGGAAGAATACAAATACAGGCCTTAATCATTCTCGTAAGTAACATTTGTCAGCTGGGACAGCTTCCCAGCCATCTTTCCCTGGCTTCATCACCAAAACGGTGTTATCATGACCGGTCGCAATAATATCAGCCTGTTCAGGAGGATTTTTAGGCGATTGCACCCATATTTTAGCTCCAGGAAGATCAGACGATCCGAAGCCTTTTTGTCCTCGCACAGTTAGCAACGTTGGGGCAGAGCCTTTTTTAATCTCACCACTGAAGACAGGCATAATCAATAACTGAGCAACACGGTCAGACTTTTTAATGAACAAATCCGTCTCGCTGCTATTAAGCAGGAGAACCTTAATCTCTCCCTGATAATCACTGTCAATCACTCCTACGAGTACTTGTACACCTTTCAGGGCCAGGCCAGATCTAGGGGCAATTAATCCAAAACTACCGGCAGGTATAGAAACACCAATGCCAGTTTCAACAATGATTCGATCCTTTCCTGAAAATTGTGCATCATTTAATGCATGCAGGTCGAGGCCTGCAGAACCTGGGGTCGCTCTACATGGAGCCAAAGCACCGGGGGTAATTTCCCAATATGTTACAGTGTTCGAAACAGAATTTGGTTTTGCATCAACATGTGGAGGAAACAAACGCATCAAAGGAGATTCAGCATGTAACAAAGGACGATTATTTAAAATTAACAAAGCTTGAAGTAGGACATCTCTCCACTGGCTGTAACGGTCATCAGTCAACTTGCGCAACTGTTCTTTCAACAAGCCATTCATTCTCTCAATCAATCCTGAAGCTTGTGGATAATATGGAATATGAAACACCCAATCAATATTGTTTTCCGTACAGAATTCCTGCACCAATCTTCCACGAAAGTGGGATGCATTGTCTGATTGAATCTGGAATGGGACACCATAATACAGAATAATGAGCTCCAGGGTTTTAATTGTGTTCACTTGGGTAGCGTTCTTGCAAGGAAAAGCGACCAAAAGGCCACTATAAGTATCAACCACTGTGCAAATGTATTGACAATTTCTGCTCATAGGGAGCGGACCAATATAATCAATCTGCCAAATTTGGGCGGGCAATTTACCTCGATGTAAGTGGCCTCGAACAATCTGAGGCACCTCTTTCTTCCTAGAATGCTGGCAAATGGGACAATGTAGAATGACATCTTTAATTAAAGAAAAGGGAATATGAATTCCTCTATCGGCAGCCCACCTGCTAGTGGCTTTCTCTCCAAAATGTCCTGCTTTCTGATGGGCCCACTTCGCCAATCCCGCCAAATCAGAATCTTGCATGTCAACCACTGCCTCAGAAATTTTAGACTGTTCATCTGCAATATTATGAAAAAATTTGTCAAGGGAG
Source organism: Lissotriton vulgaris (assembly GCF_964263255.1). Classification (NCBI taxonomy): domain Eukaryota; kingdom Metazoa; phylum Chordata; class Amphibia; order Caudata; family Salamandridae; genus Lissotriton; species Lissotriton vulgaris. The sequence continues at coordinate 675,544,427 of NC_141700.1, read as the reverse complement.
TCAATTGGAGTATGAGCATCCACGTGAAAGATTGTTACAGTACTCTGCGGGAGCAATTCCCAAATTTCCTGCCACAGTTCTTTACCCCATAACTCCTTGGAGTGCAATTCCCAATTATGAGACTGCCATGTTGGCAGCCACACCGCTAGTCCATTTGCAGTGGACCAAGAATCAGTAAAAATATGACATGTACCTGGTAACTCCTGTTTCAAAACTTGGTAAACCGCATAGAGTTCAGCATATTGGCTACTCTTACCGTCTCCAGTAGTGCTTAACAATTTCTTTGTAATTGGGTTATAAGAGACAGCTTTCCAATGTCTTTTGTCACCAATGAACTTTGCAGAACCATCCGTAAACCACACATGTTTTCTATCCTCCGCGGACAGATCATCAAATGATTTACCCCACTTCACGGGAGACTCCTGCACTACGGGAACCGAACACTCACTTTCAGCCTCATTGGAGGGCGCCTGCGCCACTCGCTCATGTAAAATCGCCACACCTTTCGGACCCACACGTGCCCTGTCCTGAATGTACCATTTCCATTTAATCACACTAGCCTCCTGAGCATGTCCAATTCGATGGGACTTAGGTGAGCTCAAAACCCACTGCATAATGGGAATTTCAGGCCTCAAAATCACAGCATGGCCTAGGGTCAATTGCTCGGTATCCACCAGAGCCCAATAACAAGCAAGCAACTGTTTTTCAAAAGGTGAGTAACGTTCACCAGCCTCTGGTAACTTTTTGGTCCAAAAACCTAATGGCACTTTTTGTCTGCCCTGCTTTTGCCACAAACTCCAATTGGCATACAGGCCTTCCACGGACACATTCAAATCCACATCACCTTCACACACGGGCCACAAATCCAAAGCATACTGAATAGCTTCTTTAGCCAAATTAAAAGCAGTCTGTTGAGGTTCACCCCATTCAAACGCATTCTTTTTACGAGCGACTCGATACAGTGGAGCCAAGATTTGACTCAAATGAGGAATATGCTGACGCCAAAATCCAAACAATCCAATAAAGCATTGAGCTTCTTTCCTGTTTCTGGGAACAGCAAAATCAAGAATTTTTCGTTTAACCTGTGGAATCACTTCTCTGTGACCCTCATGCCAATTAATTCCCAAAAATTTTACAGCTTGGGATGGAGTTTGTAATTTATCAGGATTAATTTCCCAGCCTTTCGCTCGCAAACAATCAATAATTTGATCTAAATGGGACTGTACCTGGTCTTGCGTTTCACCTTGAATCAAAATGTCGTCAATATAATGACAAATCTGAACTTGTGGATTCGTGGGTACTTCAGACAAATGCTCCGCCACCAGCCGGTGACAGATTGTAGGACTATGTACATAGCCTTGAGGAAGACTCCGGAACGTCATTTGACGTCCATTCCATGTAAAACTGAACTGTTCCTGACATTCGGGGGCAATTGGTATTGAAAAGAACGCATTAGCAATATCAATAGAAGCATACCAAGTACCTGGATGCTTTTGAATTCTCTGAATCAGTGTGACAATGTCAGGCACTGCAACAGTCAATTTAGGTGTATGTTTATTCAATTCTCGATAATCAACAGTCATGCGCCAAGAGTTGTCACTTTTGCGCACGGGCCAAACAGGATTATTCCAAGCAGATGTGACCGGAGTAATGACTCCTGCGTCAACCAAATCCTGAATCGTAGCGGTAATTTCTTCATGACCACCTGGGATGCGATATTGCTTCTGAGAAATCACTTTCGTTGCTAAAGGTATTTTAATAGGTGGCATGCGTAAACGGCCAACCCGTACGGGTCTGGTCGAAATGTACTGTCGTGTATCAAATTGATAATATCCATCATCCAAATGCAAAGTCATACCTTTCAAAATGTCGATTCCAATAATGTATTCCAAAAGTGGCACAACCAACACAGAGTATTCTCTACGAGGAATTCTACCAATTTTAATTTCGAGTGCAGTTTGAACCGCGGGTGTCTCTTTACCACCCAGACCGGTAATTGTAAAAGACTGCCCATGAAACTTTCTCGACTTACCATGAATTAAAGTGGCCTCCGCCCCAGTATCAACTAACGCTCGGGCCCTTTGGATATTACGATGTTTCCAAAAAATCTCAATATCTACATAGGGTCTGTAATCTCTGTGGGCCCACTTGCGTACCGGAGCTTGACCTATTTCCTAGTCATTTTTCCTGCGTTCCGTCAACCAAGACAAATCAGGGTAAATGTTCTCAGTTTTCTTTGGTATTAGAATGTCTTGTTCATATCCGTCCCCAGTACGAAACGGATTAGTGTCAGGTTCAAAAAGTTGTGAGTTACGGTCAGAGAGTCTATTACGATCCTCCCTCTTTCTTACATCAGGGGAATAACTCCTTGCATCTCGTCGTCTGCTAGAACCACGATCATCTCTTCCCCTTTCACGATCATCCTCTCTCCCCCTCCCATCATTACGACGAGGGGATCCATCACGTTCATAGCGCCGATCATCACGGCGATCAGAATTCACACGTCGTCTCTCATCACCGCTGTCATCCGAACCACGATCACACTCATTCTTTCGGACACGACGGGCACCCTCCTTTCGATCCAAACCACGCTTACGAAACATGTCCCATAAGCAATTATTAGGCTCACCATCAATGTCCTCTCTTTTAACACCATCAGCAATGAGAGCAAGAAACATGTCACGTCTAGAGAACTTATAGTCCCCACCAGTACGACCCTCAGGTCGAGATTGTCTTTCAGGTTTAAACCATTCACCCAGCTCACCAAGCTGACGAACAGACTCAAGCACAACAGACAAAGGGTTGCCAGTTTGATTAATCAATAATGTCATCATGACCTGCTTGTAAGCAACAGGAGAAGCACGGATTATGCGATTACGCACAGAAGATGTTAAAAGACCATCCAATAACTTGTCAGCAGTACTAAGGAAGATACACGTTTTCATGACTTCCTCTTTCAAACGTTGCGACGCATCGCGCAGAGTGTACCAAGGTTTTTCATCAGTAGGCCAATCAGATTCAGTTGGATATTTATGATTACAGCCATCAGACGCAAGCTGGAGCAAAGAAATTTGACCAGCACCAGCATAATTCCGAAAATGATCCTGAATCGTAGAATCAGAACTCAAAGAGCAAAATCGTAAGCAATCAACAGCATCGAGCATAATACCGGCAGCGCCAAGCTCATAAAGACGCACCATCCAGGTAAGCAAGGCCTCACCAGGCCGTTGTCTGAATCGTTGCAGAATGTCACTGACCTCCTGCTGAGTAAAGTCTTCAATACAATCAAGAGCTATACCACCCGGATTAGCAGGGGCCTGTTGTAATTTTCGTCGAAAAATCGGGTGAGCAGAAACTGCGGGAAGAGCTTCCGAGGAAGCCCGCATCTTAGATTTAGCAGCACAATCAGAGCAAGCTATGTCATCCGCACGGGAAGAACGAGCACGGTCACAATCGGGAGTCGAATCAGTACATGAAGCAGATTTACAATCACGTCCGGAGCGAGAAGACTCGCGCTTGTCACCCTCCTCTGCCGAGGAGTCAGAAGTATGAGAATCCCAGATATTACCGTCCCACTCATCGGGGTTCCAATCCATACCAGCTTTTGCTACAACCATACGCACTTTGCGGGAAGACACACGTCCACGACGATGTTTATATTTGTATCGTGCAATACGGACCGCAGCTCTTTCGGCAATGGTCTGATATGTTTCAAGTTTATCGGCAAGCAATTAATTTTGACATCGCAACAAAGTGTGCGCATTTTGCAACTCAACACACTGACCTTCCATGTCCTTAAACTGCTTTTGTAGCTGTACCAACCTCTCATGCAGTATTCTATATGCATTAAGAACAATCCAACCTCTGCGTCCTAAAATAGGAAGCTCATCACCCTTCACTACTGGCGCTTTCTGTAGGCACGAAACCACATCAGCAGGCTCCGCCTGCTCCAAGCATGAAGACCAATTTTCACTCAAACCAGTAGAATCGGCCCACTCACGGGCCAAAGCCTCGTAAGGGGTACATTCCCAGCCGGGAATCTGAATCGGTAACTTAAAAACCGACGATGATTTTTTCGCAAACATAATGATACACAAAAAAAAATTATATACACAATTATAAACAAAATTATATACGTACAAGCCGAGCGCAAACCAACAAGATTAAAACAATACAATGCACACAGGCTTCGTAAACAGTTCGTGACGCCAGATGTAATGGCCGGATTTTCTGTTTAGATGGGATCAGCCCCCAGGGGCCCCTATGACCCAGCCAAAACGTACTCACCTTCCCTCCTCAGATCGTATTCACAATGAGTAGATAAATATGCAGGTTGCACCTAAGGATGGGGAATGACAATATATATATGTACAGATTTTCTACAATATCTTATTCACATCAGTTGGTCTCGCGGCCACTCAGACCCAGACCGGTCTACCCTAGGGCAGATATTGCGCACAATCCGGTGCGACTACACATGGGCCTGCAGAACCCAATGCTCCCTTTTCCAAACTGTTCGCAATCCTGCGAAACTAAGCGCCAGTATCCTCCCTGGCGTTCTCACTTATTCAAGCCACAATCCTGTGGGTATTGGCACTGGTCTCCCACCCAGTGTTGTCACTAACGCCGCATATCAACGACGACCACATTCCTATGAACCATTATTTGGGGTATTATCTCAGTGGTCTACTTGGGATAAAACTACTATAATAACTTTGAATAGGGTTTCAGATTGTAGAGTGTACTCCCTGCTCTTGGCATCAAAGGTCCACCCACTCCCTTATTCAATCACCATTTACCTGATCGGGATTTCTCATCCGTTCACCCAAACAGCTTTTGACTAGAAGTGCAGTTTACCGAGATTGAACATGAGCACCAGGCACACGATAATTCTATATGAATTAGGGTATTTATTAACAATAGACATAAATCACATTACTATGCAGTATAACATTTGCAAGAAAAAGGTAAAGATTAGAGTGCACATCCTAGATAAGTTGGGCGGGTGTCACCTGGTTAGTGGGAAGTCTGGACTTGGCAGTCATCTAGGCTCCTGTTTCGTCTCTGGGTCCTGGCTCGTCTTGCAGTCACCCTCAGCCGTCACAAGTACACGTCTGCACCGCTAGGCTCAATCTCGTCTGCTTCCCCTCAGGACCTCGGAACCTTGCTGTTTATTAGCTACCGTCTCTCTCTCTCTCTCTCTGTATCAGTGCGCTCCGCGCTACTTCTCGTTCAGTCTATCTCAGAGAGTTTCGGTCTTAAATCTTTCTCCGACTTCAAAGATGGCGACTCATCCACCATGAAAGTGAATAATGGCAGAGATGCTAACGGCTAGATGCCGCCTACGAACTAACTGACAAACTGACTAACACCTTCTCTAATATCAAAGCCCGTTCCTTCATGGAAAGTTACGGCCAGTAACCTGCCGCCCACCAAATTCTTGTACCTCCCCGTACCAAGGACACTTTCCCAGCCGGCCGGCCTGAAGTTGTGTCTTCGGAGTGGAGAAAAATACATTCCTTCGATAAGGGTCAGCCTGAACCGGTTCTCTCCAAGCGAACAACAGCTTGAAACTAAAACATTACTCTTCACCTAGAAAGCCTTCCCGAGCTACCGGGCAGAAAGCAAAATGGAGTCTGTCTCGTTTAAGGCCTACGGAGCCCATAATATGCATAGCTCCATGAAAAACAGCTCAGCATGTTAGCAAATGAATGAATCATGACTAATACTTATATATCTATCCCCTAACTTAAATTCATAAGCCTTACTCTAAGGGAAATAATACGAAAATGCCTTTATATATGTAAGACAGGGTCCCTGTCTATCGGCCTAATCCCTATGCTATGGGGGTGATAGGCTGGAGTCACTCTCCATCATTCTCCTTCTCCAAAGAGCTAGCAAAAAGACAGCCATAACAATGAATCACCCCCAAACTTTTAGGATAGGAGCGGACCGGAGCACTTTTTGAAAATTTCACAAAGATTCGTCAATCGGCGCCAAAGGTATTGGTAATAAAATGTTGCGGATTTCCTATGGAAAATAGGTCCTAACTAAAACCACCTACTGGCGACCGCCAGTCGGTAAAATATATATATATATATTACGGCGAAACGCATCGGCTTTTGTAACTAATGTTGTTGAATAAAGGAATTCAAGCATCCTGGAGTGTCCCGACCTTTTCTGTACCCTGGAGGGTAGACAGGAAGATTGTTGTTATATTTTCAAAAACGCCGGTTTTGTGGAAGGGACCGCCGCGCAGTCAAGAGCCCTGGATTACCCGCACATTGTGCAAGTATATATATATATATATATATATATATATATATATATATATATATATATATATATATATATATATATATATATATATATAAACGAACACCTTCCTCCAAAAGAACGAAGCAGGAGCCAGAGGGGAACAAGTAAGACAGGTTTTATTGGCAATTAGGCAGTCCCAGTGGCGGCAGATGCATTTTGGTGTGGTGCGTTCCTCAGTACCCAACACCGGGAACCCTCATCTGTGTTGTTTCATTCCCACTGCCTCTGATGTAATGCTGGCGTGATCCGCTCCTCCCCCTGGCAGTTAGGAACACCTGTTGTAGTCCGTTTTGAATTAGAGGACTACAACTCCCAAAAAGCCAATTGTTTGCGGCAATTCGGGTCGGTGGAATGGGGAAGGTGTGCAGGCAATCTTCACTGCGGTCACAAAGTAGGACACGATGACCAAGTCTTCCACTGCCTTAGAGCAAACATGCCCGTCCTCAAGTCCCCTTATGACGCCACAGCCTCACATGCAGAAGATCCAATATGCAGGGATCAAATATGCATAGCACAATGTCCAAAATGAGGTAAAATACCTCACTGCTCCAGGTCCTCTGCTAGCGAAGCGGGAATTGGACTATCCCTCCCAGGAAACTGTAGATGCCATGAAGCAAGAGCCAGCAGTTGTCCAGCCCCCCAACGTGGCTGTGCTCCTGTATTGTGCAACTGGCAAGCACAAAATATATGAACGAACACCTTCCTCCACAAGAACGAAGCAGGAGCCCGAGGGGAACAAGTAAGATGGGTTTTATTGGCAATTAGGCAGTCCCAGTGGCGGCAGATGCATTTCGGTGTGGTGCCTTCCTCAGTACCCAACACCGGGAACACTCATCTGTGTTGTTTCATTCCCACTGCCTCTGATGTAATGCTGGCGTTATCCGCTCCTCCCCCTGGCAGTTAGGCACACCTGTCGTAGTCCGTTTTGAATTAGAGGACTACAACTCCAAAAAAGCCAATTGTTCGCGGCAATTTGGGTCAGTGTAATGGGGAAGGTGTGCAGGTAATCTTCACTGCGGTCACAAAGTAGGATATGATGACCAAGTCTTCCACTGCCTTAGAGCAAACATGCCCGTCCTCAAGTCCCCTTATGACGCCACAGCCTCACATGCAGAAGATCCAATATGCAGGGATCAAATATGCATAGCACAATGTCCAAAATGAGGTAAAATACCTCACTGCTCCAGGTCCTCTGCTAGCGAAGCGGGAACTGGACTATCCCTCCCGGGAAACTGTAGATACCATGAAGCAAGAGCCAGCAGTTGTCCAGCCCCCCAACGTGGCGGTGCTCCTGTATTATGCAACTGGCAAGCATAAAATATATGAACGAACACCTTCCTCCACAAGAACGAAGCAGGAGCCCGAGGGGAACAAGTAAGACGGGTTTTATTGGCAATTAGGCAGTCCCAGTGGCGGCAGATGCATTTCGGCGTGGTGCCTTCCTCAGTACCCAACACCGGGAACCCTCATCTGTGTTGTTTCATTCCCACTGCCTCTGATGTAATGCTGGCGTGATCCGCTCCTCCCCCTGGCAGTTAGGCACACCTGTCGTAGTCCGTTTTGAATTAGAGGACTACAACTCCCAAAAAGCCAATTGTTCGCGGCAATTTGGGTCAGTGTAATGGGGAAGGTGTGCAGGTAATCTTCACTGCGGTCACAAATTAGGATATGATGACCAAGTCTTCCACTGCCCTAGAGCCAACATGCCCGTCCTCAAGTCCCCTTATGACGCCACAGCTTCGCATTCAGAAGATCAAATATGCAGGGATCAAATATGCATAGCACAATGTCCAAAACGAGGTAAAATACCTCACTGCTCCGGGTCCTTTGCTAGCGAAGCGGGAACAAGACTATCCCTCCCGGGAAACCGTAGATGCCGTGAAGCAAGAGCCAGCAGTTGTCCAGCCCCCCAACGTTGCGGTGCTCCTGTATTGTGCAACTGGCAAGCACAAAATATATGAACGAACACCTTCCTCCACAAGAACGAAGCAGGAGCCAGAGGGGAACAAGTAAGACAGGTTTTATTGGCAATTAGGCAGTCCCAGTGGCGGCAGATGCATTTCGGCCTGGTGCCTTCCTCAGTACCCAACACCGGGAACCCTCATCCCTGTTGTTTCATTCCCACTGCCTCCGATGTAATGCTGGCATAATCCGCTCCTCCCCCTGGCAGTTAGGCACACCTGTCGTAGTCCGTTTTGAATTAGAGGACTAGAACTCCCAAAAAGCCAAGTGTTCGCGGCAATTCAGGTCGGTGGAATGGGGAAGGTGTGCAGGTAATCTTCACTGCGGTCACAAAGTAGGACACGATGACCAAGTCTTCCACTGCCCTAGAGCCAACATGCCCGTCCTCAAGTCCCCTATAACGCCACAGCCTCGCATGCAGAAGATCCAATATGCAGGGATCAAATATGCATAGCACAATGTCCAAAAGGAGGTAAAATACCTCACTGCTCCGGGTCCTCTGCTAGCGAAGCGGGAACTGGAATATCCCTCCGGGGAAACTGTAGATGTCCGTGAAGAAAGAGCCAGCAGTTGTCCAGCCGCCCAACGTGGCGGTGCTACTGTATTGTGCAAATGGCAAGCACAAAATATATGAACGAACACCTTCCTCCACAAGAACGAAGCAGGAGCCAGAGGGGAACAAGTAAGATGGGTTTTATTGGCAATTAGGCAGTCCCAGTGGTGGCAGATGCATTTCGGCGTGGTGCCTTCCTCAGTACCTAACACCGGGAACCCTCACCTGTGTTGTTTCATTCCCACTGCCTCTGATGTAATGCTGGCGTGATCCGCTCCTCCCCCTGGCAGTTAGGCACACCTGTCGTAGTCCGTTTTGAATTAGAGGACTACAACTCCCAAAAAGCCAATTGTTCACGGCAATTTGGGTCGGTGGAATGGGGAAGGTGTGCAGGTAATCTTCACTGCGGTCACAAAGTAGGACACGATGACCACGTCTTCCACTGCCCTAGAGCCAACATGCTCGTCCTCAAGTCCCCTTATGACGCCACAGCCTCGCATGCAGAAGTTCCAATATGCAGGGATCAAATATGCATAGGACAATGTCCAAAACTGCTCCGGGTCCTCTGCTAGCGAAGCGGGAACTGGACTATCCCTCCCGGGAAAACGTAGATGCCGTGAAGCAAGAGCCAGCATTTGTCCAGCCCCCCAACGTGGCGGTGCTCCTGTATTGTGCAACTGGCAAGCACAAAATATATGAACGAACACTTTCCTCCACAAGCACGAAGCAGGAGCCCGAAGGGAACAAGTAAGACGGGTTTTATTGGCAATTAGGCAGTCCCAGTGGCGGCAGATGCATTTCGGCGTGGTGCCTTCCTCAGTACCCAACACCTGGAACCCTTATCTGTGTTGTTTCATTCCCACTGCCTCTGATGTAATGCTGGTGTGATCCGCTCCTCCCCCTGGCAGTTAGGCACACCTGTTGTAGTCCGTTTTGAATTAGAGGACGACAACTCCCAAAAAGCCAATTGTTCGCGGCAAATTCGGGTCGGTGGAATGGGGAAGGTGTGCAGGTAATCTTCACTGCGGTCACAAAGTAGGACACAATGACCAAGTCTTCCACTGCCTTAGCGCCAACATGCCCATCCTCAAGTCCCCTTATGACGCCACAGCCTCGCAAGCAGAAGATCCAATATGCAGGGATCAAATATGCATAGCACAATGTCCAAAACGAGGTAAAATACCTCACTGCTCCGGGTCCTTTACTAGCGAAGCGGGAACTGAACTATTCCTCCCGGGAAACCGTAGATGCAGTGAAGCAAGAGCCAGCAGTTGTCCAGCCCCCCAACGTGGCGGTGCTCCTGTATTGTGCAACTGGCAAGCACAAAATATATGAACGAACACCTTCCTCAACAAGAACGAATCAGGAGCCCGAGGCGAACAAGTAAGACGGGTTTTATTGGCAATTAGGCAGTCCCAGTGGCGGAAGATGCATTTCGGCGTGGTGCCTTCCTCAGTACCCAACACCGGGAACCCTCATCTGTGTTGTATCATTCCCACTGCTTCTGATGTAATGCTGGCGTGATCCGCTCCTCCCCTGGCAGTTAGGCACACCTGTCATAGTCCGTTTTGAATTAGAGGACTCCAACTCCCAAAAAGCCAATTGTTCGCGGCAATTCGGGTCGGTGGAATGGGGAAGGTGTGCAGGTAATCTCACTGCGGTCACAAAGTAGGACACGATGACCAAGTCTTCCACTGCCTTAGAGCCAACATGCCCATCCTCAAGTCCCCTTATGACGCCACAGCCTCGCATGCAGAAGATCCAAAATGCAGGGATCAAATATGCATAGCACAATGTCCAAAACAAGGTAAAATACCTCACTGCTCCGGGTCCTCTGCTAGCGAAGCAGGAACTGGACTATCCCTCCCGGGAAACCGTAGATGCCATGAAGCAAGAGCCAGCAGTTGTCCAGCCCCCTAACGTGGCGGTGCTCCTGTATTGTGCAACTGGCAAGCACAAAATATATGAACGAACACCTTCCTCCACAAGAACGAATCAGGAACCCGAGGCAAACAAGTAAGACAAGTTTTATTGGCAATTAGGCAGTCCCAGTGGTGGCAGATGCATTTCGGCATGGTGCCTTCCTCAGTACCCAACACCGGGAACCCTCATCTTTGTTTTTTCATTCCCACTGCCCCTGATGTAATGCTGGCGTGATCCGCTCCTCCCCTGGCAGTTAGGCACACCTGTCGTAGTCCGTTTTGAATTAGAGGACTACAACTCCCAAAAAGCCAATTGTTCGCGGCAATTCGGGGCGGTGGAATGGGGAAGGTGTGCAGGTAATCTTCACTGAGGTCACAAAGTAGGACACAATGACCAAGTCTTCCACTGCCCTAGAGCCAACATGCCCGTCCTCAAGTCCCCTTATGACGCCACAGCCTCGCATGCAGAAGATCGAATATGCAGGGATCAAATATGCATAGCACAATGTCCAAAACAAGGTAAAATACCTCACTGCTCAGGGTCCTCTGCAAGCGAAGCGGGAACTGGACTATCCCTCCCGGGAAACCGTAGATGCTGTGAAGCAAGAGCCAGCAGTTGTCCAGCCCCCCAACGTGGCGGTGCTTCGTATTGTGCAACTGGCAAGCACAAAATATATATATATACTTACCTTTTAAATACTTACATCTTCGTGGTAATGTCATCCGTGGTAAAGGCACATCCGTTGCAAAATATTTTGGTGTAAAAAACTTTCATGGTAAAGGCGTTTTCATTGTAAGATCAGTGTTGCAAAAGCCATTCGTTGTAATGGTAGCCGTTGTTTCGACATCCAACTCCCACAGAGTATCAATAAAAAGGATTTGGTGTTGTTTAAGGAAACCTTTAATACAAAACGGCGAGTACACAGGGGGAATGTGTTGAACTACCAAAAACCAACTATCTGAAAATATATAATGTTGAGAATTTCAACGTGGAATTTTATTTTACTTTTGTTTTAAACCCCTGGTAAAGTTCTTGCTTACACGTTTTAGATTTAGTATCATCATCAGCTTTGTGTCTCCAAGATTGGATGAGCAATAATTCAACCTTTTACTGTCCTGGTGACGACTTTTCTTCACAATCCTTCATGCATTTAATATTCTTCTGTAAATTTAACAAGTGTTATCTGAAGCATTTTTTATTTCCTCTGCTGAAAGAACTAGCTTTTAGTAGATGTCGGCCCGCGCTAAAACATCTGCAGGTGATTCGGATTTTGGCACTTGTAAAGCAGCAGGCTCTTTTTTAAAATACAATTGTACGATTTGTGAATCTTTATTTTAACATGCATATTTTGTTTTTATGGTATTTAATATTTATTGGCCTTGCACTTTGTACTACATAATTATATTTTAATTTATGGTTAATTAATGTCATTTAAACCAAATTCACTTGTATTGATTGATTGATTATTATCATGACGAATCTTCTCCGGAACCTGCACAAAACCTCATGAATGGAGGAAAACCCAGTCTTTCAAATGACAGTAATACAAATCTGCTACAACAATACACTGCCAGTGCTCCATGGAAGCGTTTTAAAATGTATATTTTTGTGCAATTAATAATAATACATATTATTAATTGTTTATGTTGTATCCAATACACAAATGATGGGTTACTATGATTATAGTTGAAATAAATGTAATATGAGGTAGACAAGTGTGTTTATTAACATAAATGAGTCATGCCACATTTATGTGAACATCCATTTTCCTTACCATCAAGTCCTCCTGAATATCTTCTCATCTTCTCTCCTCATAGTTTCTACAGAAACAAAGACAGCGGATGCTATAGTTTTTTTTTCTCCGCTATGAATACAAGGCTTTTCATTCAGACTTCTAGTGTTCCTGATATGTTGTAATGTTCAAGGTACTTCCGCTGTAGTTCTGCTGGATAAACAAGCCCTATTCATTTGTATGAAATGATATTTTGAAATGTTTCCATTTTTGTTTATACATCTCTGGATGGTAGTAGCTGGGAAGATGTGGGGACTTTCTTAGAATAGGATAGTGCTAATGTGTTAAGGTATTGATGTTATTTCTTCTGATTTGCTAACATGTTGGTATTTATTAAATTGCTATCTGAACTATATAAACTAACACTAAATTACCATGGTAAGTAGATATGGAGTTAAGAATACTAAATATGTACATACCTCTATCTGCTTATGCTGATTATATGGAGAAGTAACACAGAGTGGATGCAATATTTTTCATATTTCAACCATGATATAGTCCACTGCATTATTGTACATTTATAGTGTATGTGCATTTACTACTTTTTTTCTAATTTGCAATAAAACATTGCATTCATTAGTTTGACTCACAAAGTCGTTTAAGGCAGGAATGATGCAAGATTCTTAAAAGACTTGAGAATAGTTTTAATTTATTGTTGGCTTTTTAATGTCCCTTGAACATGAGGTTACTCTGAGAATCATAACATTCTTGTTAGCCAGAAAACTAGATTTCTGTTAAGCACAACACAATTATTCCTATGCTGGCCAGAAAAGTTAAATGATTATTTGAAGACAAATGTAAAAAAACATAGATGGTTGAATTATACCATGTTTTATATAAGCAGCAGCAACTTCGGATTTTCGGATCTAAAATAATGCTTAATGTAAAATTTCATGTTTATGCAATTTTGGTATTTCAACATATGTTCAAATAACTAATGATGAGCAAATATTATAATGGCTTTGAAAAAGGGCGACTGCTGTTTAAGCACTAAGCCATTGGAATGGTCCTGCGTGTTAAGTGTTCACTGTTCAAATCTGGTGTGACCCGCTGGTCACTCATTTGAACCCTGCCAGGGCCAGTTCAGTCTCTCTTCCTTCTGAGGTTGAGAAAATGAGTCCCATCAAATTGGATACCAGTAAAACAAGATTTCTACAACATTTAAGGCCTCTTTCCAAGTCCTTTGGGAATATCACATCATTCTTACCATACAATAAAGAACCGGGTGAAAAACTCGAAAGCCGCCCACTTCAATTGACACTTATAATTCCTTTTGTGGTCAGTAATCTTTTTTTTGTTCCATATTTTGGTTTGTTTCTCCAGCACCTACTGCAGTGTGTTTGTGATACATCAGGCTGTACTCATTCCAAATCTCGACAACAGAAATTTCTGGAAACAGCGGAGTATATATTATGCACCCTTCAAAATAAGGAAAATAAGCTTTTGAGAGGACCTCTACAATGCAATGCCCTCATGCCACCTCGAAAGTGGTTCAAATGCTTTATTACACCGAGGAGGTAGTGGCGTAGATGGGGGCGATCGAGGAGGTAGTGGCGTAGATGGGGGGGCGATCCTCCCTGGGTGGCACTGTTTTTGGGGGCAGCATGAGTCATGTCTGTCAACTACCACCCCTCCCCCCCAGAACAATTCTTCCATCAGCCGCCACCCCTCAGAACTGCCTCCGCTATGACCTGTACCCGGGTGGCACACTTAGAGGCCACCCAGGGTGGCAGTACGTCTAGCTATGCCACTGTGAGGAGGCCAAGTACCTGTGGTGAACTATTGTCATGTGGCCCTGTGGGTGGCTGCGGCTCGTGGGGTGTAGCAGAAAGCAGAAAAGTGGTAATACTTCATATAGTGATGATTATTAGAGGCAGAGCAGTGGTTATCATGACCACACTTCACCCCAAACATTTTAGGATATATGTGCATATTATGCCAGTTATGCATGTGTAGTTGTGCATTTCTGTGTGCTCACGCTCAGATGTCTTTTGTGACTTTGCCAAACACTCCATTTTCACACTTATAATCTAATGTCTATATAGGGGCGCATCCATAATTGAACATTTGTTTTATGACTCACTTCCAGCTTTCATTACATTTTCCGCCCATTCCAACATAATACAAATTGTAATTTGCAGATCTACAAGTTTGGATTCTTAGCAGCAATCTATGGTTATCGACTCTGCCTCCTTTGCTACTGTATGAAAATAAATATTAGGCAATGCTCGTTTTAGTGTATAATAAATTATTAAAAAAATAGGTTCAAGACCGAAACCTCATAAGCTGATTTCCTGAACCAGTGCAGCACAACTCAAGATGTTTCCTTTTGCTCATGCAATGTAGCACTCAGCACCTGGAAATGCAAGCACGAGTACGCAAATTCACATAAATGAGTATGCTGATACAATCTGCTTGTTTGCAGGGATGTGGTTGTATGATATAATCCTTATTATATGTTCATTTTTTTTACATAAAGGTGCTAGACCCCGGAGAATGCAGACCACGGCGCAAACGAGGTTCATTTAGATGAAAGGATGAGATACCATTTGCATGATATATGGATAAATACAGTGGGCATAATTAAAAGCAATGAAGAAATATATTTGCAGTCAGCAGCATTACAATAATTCAGCAAGTTGCCATTGCCAATATAGAAATTGATGGATAGCAGTCCAAAAATACTTATCAAAGGAATATTCATATGAACTAATAATAATAATAATAATAATAATAATAATAATAATAATAATAATAATAATAATAATAATAATTATTATTATTATTATTATTAATTTCTGACATTTCTAAACTTTGTAACAGCAGAGGATACTTTAACACCATTTATGGGACTCAATGCTGGAAGTCGTGGTCTTCATGGCCTTCAGAACACATCATTAGTCAGTGGTGACTGCTCAGTGCACAAAGTCATCCTCCCATCAGCAGTAAAAGAGTAAGAAGTATAAAAGGATATATGCAATTGTAGTCATCAGTTGCCCAGTATAGGGGCACGTGAAGGATATTAATGAGAATAAATATAGCAACTATTTCGATAATAAAGAGAATATGGTAGGTGCACAAGAACCATAGTCTGTCAGTCTCCCACCAGACCATCTGCCCTATTGAAAGTGAGATGTGATATTTACCTGTTTGGGTTCGCCAATGAAAACTGCTTGTCCTGAACAGGAAATTGTTTGAAGGACCCTCAAGAACTGGGACAGAAACTCCAGCATATCAGGGTGATTCATTTTGTATTTTTCAACAACCACCCTGCCCCCAGCTTTGGGAGACTGCTTTTGAAAAACAAGAAACATCACTCTGCAGGCACATTGAACCTGGCACCGACACACCACCAGTGTGTTTCACAGGGGGGGGGGGGGGGAGGGAACACTCAGTGTTGTGTAAAATACCCCTCACACACCAACAGGCCCCTTGGTGTCATGCTTCATCATCGGGGTCTTCGCATCCCGCTAAGGGGATGCGGCACGCTGCGACCTGCGACTACGCGGGAGCGTTGACAAGTTGGACTATGTGTGGTGTGTGTTGAGTGCAGGTGAAGGGATTTATGTGAGTGAAGGGTGTGGTGAAAAAGTTAAAAAGTACCTGGCTAGTGGGTGGTGTGAAAAAAACTTTATTTCGTACCCCTAGCTGGTGCTATTAAAAAGGTGTGCAAAAAAGGCGAGGTTTTGTTGTCTTAATTAGGGACAGAACCTCTGGTGTGCGTCGACATGTTTCGGTACTGGTGTACCTTCTTCAGGACGGGGCACAACTTCCCAACCCTACTCACGTTTTTCTATAAAAAGTGTTATCTTAATTCTTTAAAAAGTGATAACAAATTAAATGAGGCTACAGTGTGCCTACAGCGGTTCTTTTGGATCATGCAGTCGCATGCCCTGCAAAAAAAGAAAAATCCATAAGGTTTGGTAGCCATATAGGATTGGCTCTGACAGGTGCAGTCACCTGGAGCCCCAAACAGTCAAATAAACCTGTAAAAAAAGGGGGAACACACAAGACACACAACATATAACACACACTTAAGGTTTTTGTTTATACTCATTTTCTTTTGACATACTCATAGTCTTTGTGGTATATTGCCTCATGAGCAAATCCTGGGCATCAAGGTAGGTAGGTGGATCCACAATCTAAGTAGGGAGATAAGTGGATTCAGTGTTGTTCCTTTTACTCACTGTTTAACTCCACGTTATACCTGGACAGACTGGAGTTGCGTTTGTTTGTAATATACTCACGAGATCTGCCTAAATTGGCCTCCTTCTACCACCCTGTGTTGCTCCGCTGTGAATACATTGGGAAAAAGGTAGGCGGTATATATAGAGGATGTGGGTGTAAGCTCATTGGTTAATTGGCGGTAATTGAAAGCGACCTTGTAAGGAACATCCGTGTTAACGCCTCTCGTATACATGTATTTCGACCACATGTAACATGTATCCCTCTATCATTCGTTAATTACCGGGTTTTTTGGTTGTCCAAATATGGACTATCCGCTTTCCAGCCACTCACGGGCTCGGGCTCTGACTCCTGTTGTCAGAGGAACCTTCTGCGCGGGTTCGGCTCGCGTGTCTCTCTGGCGCGCGTGCGCACAAGTGTCTTTACCGCGTTTCTCACAAATGATTCACGGCGCATGCGTGATCACGTCTCTGGGTAGCGCTGGTCACTGGGGCTGTATAGTCCTAAGAGATCACTTTAGTATTTCATTGTCACTCAGGGTGTGAATTGTTAATCCGTTTCTCTTTCGAACAAAGGCATAGAGAAAAATATATTAGATACACAATATCCTCATCTTTACACTGTTCGTCTTTGACTCCAAGGATTTCACACATTTCATTGCAATCCGTTTCCCTTATGAACAGAGGCATAGAGACAAATCTTGAATACACAATATCCTCATCCTTTACAGGATTAGTCTTTGACTACGACGATTTCATACACTTCATTGCAATCGCTGTTTGGAGAAAAGACCATTCAGATGTTTACAGTTTTTTTGTTTTTTCGGTCTTTACACAGGGAAATCTTTTGTTGTAGACGTTCTCACATCCCAAGCCTGGTTTAGGTGATTTGGCTCCATGGGATGTCGTCGTTAAGCCCTGTGACATGCGTTCCCAAGCGGAACACCCATCGTTGTTCCTTCTGGAACAAGCCTGTTTCAGAGGGTAGGCGTTCGATGACCGTCCAGCGTAAGTCATTGATGCAATGCTGGCATGTCAAAAAATGTGATGCCATCTTGGTCGTCGTTTTCTTGCAGCGTATATTGCTTTTATGATCCCCTATCCTTACTTTCACGGATCGGGTGGTCATACCTATATATTCCAGTCCACATGGGCATGTTATCATATAGACCACGTTTCTTGTATTACAATTGGAAAATTGGCGTTGTTCCCATGATGTGCCATTCCTAAAGGTTAGGGTTTTACTTTTTTGAGTTTGGTGACAGCAGCTGCAATCCCCACAGGGGAAATGACCTTGCACACCTGTATTATTTTGTCTTACAGTGGGGTTTTCACGTGGTCTAGTGTGTACCACAATGTCTTTTATGTTTTTACCCCTCCGATGTGCATGCATTGGTTTCTCAAAATCGAGGTCTCCACAGTTCAATATTCCCCAGTGCTTGTTAATGACTTTTGATACCTGGTTTGATATGGAAGTGTAAGTTGTCACACAGATTGGTCTTTTGTTTGTTTCTTTATCTTGTGAGTTATTCTCTATGAGTGCCTCCCTGTGATTGTTTTTTGCGCGTTTCATCGCTTTGTCGATGGTTCTGACAGGATATTGTCTTTGTATAAGTTTAGATTTTAAGTCTTTTGCCTGTTTGTTAAATTCGCTCAGTTCTGTACAGTTCCTTCGGAGTCTTAAAAATTGACCATACGGCAGATTCTCCCTTAGGTGTCTGGGATGGAAACTGTCGTAGCGCAACAGACAGTTCCTGGACGTGGGTTTGAAGTGGGTCGTGCTTTTTAGCCTTCCATCCTCAGTGTAAATATTCAAATTCAGGAAAACCATTAATGTGTTTGAAATGGTGCTGGTAAACTTCAAGTATGCATTCTGGTTATTTAACCAGGCTACGAAATTCGTGGCGCTGGTGACATCCCCATTCCAAATGATGAAAATATCATCTATGTACCGTTTCCAGGTGTCAATCTGGGAACGGTATGGGTTGCTTTCGTGTAAGATTTTGTGTTCCTCTAAGTGGTGGACGTATAGTCCCGCTAGACTTGGGGCAAAAGTACTACCCATGCTCGTTCCATGGGTCTGCAGGTATAGTGTCTCTTTGTACTTGAAGAAGTTGTCTTTCAAAGCCATGGTGATGCATTCAAGGACCAAGTTCCTTGGTGTCTGATATTTCCATGCCTTACTGAAGAGCACCTCCTCTATGATCTGTAGAGTCTCTTCATGAGGCAAGCTTGTATATAAGCTCTCCACGTCGAGGCTTACAAGGAGCTGTGCAGCTGGGTCAAATACCTTTTCTTCCAAAAGTTGTAGGACTGATTTGGTGTCCTTCAGGTATGTGCTTGTTGCTTGTACCATTGGTCTGAGGAATGCATCTGAGAACTTCGATAGAGGCTCCAAAATCGACCCAATCCCTGAAACAATGGGTCTTCCCGGTGGATTTTCGATGTTTTTATGTATCTTCGGGATACAGTAGAAGTATGGTATTTTCGGAGTGGGTTGTTGTAGGAAATCCGCTTCCTTTTTACTGAGCCAATCATGGACTAATCCTTCCTCAACCATGCCGCCGATCCGGGTCCGAAGTCTTTCCGTTGGATCTCTCTCCAACACTTTGTAGTTCCGTTCATCCGATAGTAGACGTTGGCACTCCTTGTCATATGCATCAAGGGTTTGCAACACTATAGCTCCCCCTTTGTCTGCTGGTTTTATAACAAGCTCGCTGTTGGCCGTCAGTTCTCGTAGGGCTTGTTGTTCCTCACCACTTGTATTGTAGAAGACGTTTCTCCCTTGTGTATTCAACTTGTTGACCTCTGTGATCACTGCCTTTTCAAAAGTAAGGATTTCTACGGGAATGGTAGAGTCGGGTGGGGTGAAGGTAGATTTTAACCTCAAACCCGTATCTGTCTTCTCTTCTGGTATAGGTTTGTCTTTGAAAAAAGCCTGTAGTTTTAGTTTTCTGAAGAAATCCTGTAACTCCATATTAAGTTTGAAAATGTCTGGTTTAAGCGTTGGTACATATCCCAAGCCTTTGTTTAGAATATTCTTCTGTGTCGCTGTTAAAGTAACGGTTGTGAGATTCACCACTAGGTCCCTCTCTTGCTGGTTGACGGTTGGTTGGGAAGTGATCCCGTCATGCTCCGAGTTGTTCGGGCGTTGGACTGTTCCTGGTCTTCCCAAGCGACACTGTTGCCTTTCCGGTTCTTCCCGCGTGTGTTCTGGCGTGCCCCTAAAAAAGGTTGTTGTGCCCCTCCATAGGGTTGTTGTTGTCCATAATAACCATCGCTATATTCCTGGTTCCACATTGGTCCGAACTGGAAGGGGTTGAATTGTGGTGGGCCCATAAATTGTTGGAAATGGTTCAGTGGTTGATACCCTCGCCATCCTCTTTGTCTAGGGAATTGTTGCCTCCTCTGTCTCCATCCTCCTCTGCGTTGTCTGTTTCCTCTGTTACCACTTGAATTGGAACCTGAGGAGCCATTATCCGAAGTGTCGCTGTCCGTGTCGCTGTAAGTGTTTTTGGAGACGTAATCCACCTTTGTGTAGGGATATGCATTTTCTGGAGTGAACTTTGCCACATCCTTAGTTAATTTGTTGGTTTTGCTCTGTTTCAGATTGAACTCGAAGTCGGTCATCTGTTGATTTAGTTCCTCGAGTCTGGTTTTTAGCTCCTCCGGTGAGATATATGTTTTCAATTGGACCTCTATTTTATTTATTTCAATTTTGAGTTCTTGTGTGATCCTGGCAGCTGTCTTGATTATGAGTACTAACCAGTCTCTTGAACAGTGCCAAGAGATTAGAGACCATTCTTTTTTGAAAATCATATCATGTTGGAAAATCAGTGGTTCATTTTTCACAATTAGGCCAGGTGGTGCCATTTTGTTACGGAGGTACTGGGTCATAAACAGCCCATGTAAGGCTGCTTTTATTTGGTTACGTCTAAGGTTTAACAATTTCCCAATGTATTCACAGCGGAGCAACACAGGGTGGTAGAAGGAGGCCAATTTAGGCGGATCTCGTGAGTATATTACAAACAAACGCAACTCCAGTCTGTCCAGGTATAACGTGGAGTTAAACAGTGAGTAAAAGGAACAACACTAAATCCACTTATCTCCCTACTTAGATTGTGGATCCACCTACCTACCTTGATGCCCAGGATTTGCTCATGAGGCAATATACCACAAAGACTATGAGTATGTCAAAAGAAAATGAGTATAAACAAAAACCTTAAGTGTGTGTTATATGTTGTGTGTCTTGTGTGTTCCCCCTTTTTTTACAGGTTTATTTGACTGTTTGGGGCTCCAGGTGACTGCACCTGTCAGAGCCAATCCTATATGGCTACCAAACCTTATGGATTTTTCTTTTTTTGCAGGGCATGCGACTGCATGATCCAAAAGAACCGCTGTAGGCACACTGTAGCCTCATTTAATTTGTTATCACTTTTTAAAGAATTAAGATAACACTTTTTATAGAAAAACGTGAGTAGGGTTGGGAAGTTGTGCCCCGTCCTGAAGAAGGTACACCAGTACCGAAACATGTCGACGCACACCAGAGGTTCTGTCCCTAATTAAGACAACAAAACCTCGCCTTTTTTGCACACCTTTTTAATAGCACCAGCTAGGGGTACGAAATAAAGTTTTTTTCACACCACCCACTAGCCAGGTACTTTTTAACTTTTTCACCACACCCTTCACTCACATAAATCCCTTCACCTGCACTCAACACACACCACACATAGTCCAACTTGTCAACGCTCCCGCGTAGTCGCAGGTCGCAGCGTGCCGCATCCCCTTAGCGGGATGCGAAGACCCCGATGATGAAGCATGACACCAAGGGGCCTGTTGGTGTGTGAGGGGTATTTTACACAACACTGAGTGTTCCCCCCCCCCCTGTGAAACACACTGGTAGTAGGATTCTTCTTGTTTATTTATCAGTGCCCGTGGAGTAGGAATCCTACTTTTGTACTCTACCTCCCTTCTTTGTTAATTGTAGTCTCTAGGCAGCGCACAGCTGCGGGAGTTTTTTCCTACAGACACATTTTGCCACACACATAGAGACACACATTTAGGTATAACAAAAGAAGCCAGCGGCCTTCTTACAATGGAAGATGAACATGGCCTCACCTTTGCAGAGGACGAAATAGACAAAATCCTAGCTGACAGTAACCTTTTTGAAGGCCTATGTAACCAGGACACAGGCCCACAAACAAACGATTGGAACGAATTGTTAAACCTTAGACGTAACCAAATAAAAGCAGCCTTACATGGGCTGTTTATGACCCAGTACCTCCGTAACAAAATGGCACCACCTGGCCTAATTGTGAAAAATGAACCACTGATTTTCCAACATGATATGATTTTCAAAAAAGAATGGTCTCTAATCTCTTGGCACTGTTCAAGAGTCTGGTTAGTACTCATAATCAAGACAGCTGCCAGGATCACACAAGAACTCAAAATTGAAATAAATAAAATAGAGGTCCAATTGAAAACATATATCTCACCGGAGGAGCTAAAAACCAGACTCGAGGAACTAAATCAACAGATGACCGACTTCGAGTTCAATCTGAAACAGAGCAAAACCAACAAATTAACTAAGGATGTGGTAAAGTTCACTCCAGAAAATGCATATCCCTACACAAAGGTGGATTACGTCTCCAAAAACACTTACAGCGACACGGACAGCGACACTTCGGATAATGGCTCCTCAGGTTCCAATTCAAGTGGTAACAGAGGAAACAGACAACGCAGAGGAGGATGGAGACAGAGGAGGCAACAATTCCCTAGACAAAGAGGATGGCGAGGGTATCAACCACCGAACCATTTCCAACAATTTATGGGCCCACCACAATTCAACCCCTTCCAGTTCGGACCAATGTGGAACCAGGAATATAGCGATGGTTATTATGGACAACAACAACCCTATGGAGGGGCACAACAACCTTTTTTAGGGGCACGCCAGAACACACGCGGGAAGAACCGGAAAGGCAACAGTGTCGCTTGGGAAGACCAGGAACAGTCCAACGCCCGAACAACTCGGAGCATGACGGGATCACTTCCCAACCAACCGTCAACCAGCAAGAGAGGGACCTAGTGGTGAATCTCACAACCGTTACTTTAACAGCGACACAGAAGAATATTCTAAACAAAGGCTTGGGATATGTACCAACCCAGAAACCAGACATTTTCAAACTTAATATGGAGTTACAGGATTTCTTCAGAAAACTAAAACTACAGGCTTTTTTCAAAGACAAACCTATACCAGAAGAGAAGACAGATACGGGTTTGAGGTTAAAATCTACCTTCACCCCACCCGACTCTACCATTCCCGTAGAAATCCTTACTTTTGAAAAGGCAGTGATCACAGAGGCCAACAAGTTGAATACACAAGGGAGAAACGTCTTCTACAATACAAGTGGTGAGGAACAACAAGCCCTACGAGAACTGACGGCCAACAGCGAGCTTGTTATAAAACCAGCAGACAAAGGGGGAGCTATAGTGTTGCAAACCCTTGATGCATATGACAAAGAGTGCCAACGTCTACTATCGGATGAACGGAACTACAAAGTGTTGGAGAGAGATCCAACGGAAAGACTTCGGACCCGGATCGGCGGCATGGTTGAGGAAGGATTAGCCCATGATTGGCTCAGTAAAAAGGAAGCGGATTTCCTACAACAACCCACTCCGAAAATACCATACTTCTACTGTATCCCGAAGATACATAAAAACATCGAAAATCCACCGGGAAGACCCATTGTTTCAGGGATTGGGTCGATTTTGGAGCCTCTTTCGAAGTTCTCAGATGCATTCCTCAGACCAATGGTACAAGCAACAAGCACATACCTGAAGGACACCAAATCAGTCCTACAACTTTTGGAAGAAAAGGTATTTGACCCAGCTGCACAGCTCCTTGTAAGCCTCGACGTGGAGAGCTTATATACAAGCTTGCCTCATGAAGAGACTCTACAGATCATAGAGGAGGTGCTCTTCAGTAAGGCATGGAAATATCAGACACCAAGGAACTTGGTCCTTGAATGCATCACCATGGCTTTGAAAGACAACTTCTTCAAGTACAAAGAGACACTATACCTGCAGACCCATGGAACGAGCATGGGTAGTACTTTTGCCCCAAGTCTAGCGGGACTATACGTCCACCACTTAGAGGAACACAAAATCTTACACGAAAGCAACCCATACCGTTCCCAGATTGACACCTGGAAACGGTACATAGATGATATTTTCATCATTTGGAATGGGGATGTCACCAGCGCCACAAATTTCGTAGCCTGGTTAAATAACCAGAATGCGTACTTGAAGTTTACCAGCACCATTTCAAACACAATAATGGTTTTCCTGGATTTGAATATTTACACTGAGGATGGAAGGCTAAAAAGCACGACCCACTTCAAACCCACGTCCAGGAACTGTCTGTTGCGCTACGACAGTTTCCATCCCAGACACCTAAGGGAGAATCTGCCGTATGGTCAATTTTTAAGACTCCGAAGGAACTGTACAGAACTGAGCGAATTCAACAAACAGGCAAAAGACTTAAAATCTAAACTTATACAAAGACAATATCCTGTCAGAACCATCGACAAAGCGATGAAACGCGCAAAAAACAATCACAGGGAGGCACTCATAGAGAATAACTCACAAGATAAAGAAACAAACAAAAGACCAATCTGTGTGACAACTTACACTTCCATATCAAACCAGGTATCAAAAGTCATTAACAAGCACTGGGGAATATTGAACTGTGGAGACCTCGATTTTGAGAAACCAATGCATGCACATCGGAGGGGTAAAAACATAAAAGACATTGTGGTACACACTAGACCACGTGAAAACCCCACTGTAAGACAAAATAATACAGGTGTGCAAGGTCATTTCCCCTGTGGGGATTGCAGCTGCTGTCACCAAACTCAAAAAAGTAAAACCCTAACCTTTAGGAATGGCACATCATGGGAACAACGCCAATTTTCCAATTGTAATACAAGAAACGTGGTCTATATGATAACATGCCCATGTGGACTGGAATATATAGGTATGACCACCCGATCCGTGAAAGTAAGGATAGGGGAGCATAAAAGCAATATACGCTGCAAGAAAACGACGACCAAGATGGCATCACATTTTTTGACATACCAGCATTGCATCAATGACTTACGCTGGACGGTCATCGAACGCCTACCCTCTGAAACAGGCTTGTTCCAGAAGGAACAACGATGGGTGTTCCACTTGGGAACCCATGTCACAGGTCTTAACGACGACATCCCATGGAGCCAAATCACCTAAACCAGGCTTGGGATGTGAGAACGTCTACAACAAAAGATTTCCCTGTGTAAAGACCGAAAAAACAAAAAAACTGTAAACATCTGAATGGTCTTTTCTCCAAACAGCGATTGCAATGAAGTGTATGAAATCGTCGTAGTCAAAGACTAATCCTGTAAAGGATGAGGATATTGTGTATTCAAGATTTGTCTCTATGCCTCTGTTCATAAGGGAAACGGATTGCAATGAAATGTGTGAAATCCTTGGAGTCAAAGACGAACAGTGTAAAGATGAGGATATTGTGTATCTAATATATTTTTCTCTATGCCTCTGTTCGAAAGAGAAACGGATTAACAATTCACACCCTGAGTGACAATGAAATACTAAAGTGATCTCTTAGGACTATACAGCCCCAGTGACCAGCGCTACCCAGAGACGTGATCACGCATGCGCCGTGAATCATTTGGGAGAAACGCGGTAAAGACACTTGTGCGCACGCTCGCCAGAGAGACACGCGAGCCGAACCCGCGCAGAAGGTTCCTCTGACAACAGGAGTCAGAGCCCGAGCCCGTGAGTGGCTGGAAAGCGGATAGTCCATATTTGGACAACCAAAAAACCCGGTAATTAACGAATGATAGAGGGATACATGTTACATGTGGTCGAAATACATGTATACGAGAGGCGTTAACACGGATGTTCCTTACAAGGTCGCTTTCAATTACCGCCAATTAACCAATGAGCTTACACCCACATCCTCTATATATACCGCCTACCTTTTTCCCAATGTATTCACAGCGGAGCAACACAGGGTGGTAGAAGGAGGCCAATTTAGGCGGATCTCGTGAGTATATTACAAACAAACGCAACTCCAGTCTGTCCAGGTATAACGTGGAGTTAAACAGTGAGTAAAAGGAACAACACTGAATCCACTTATCTCCCTACTTAGATTGTGGATCCACCTACCTACCTTGATGCCCAGGATTTGCTCATGAGGCAATATACCACAAAGACTATGAGTATGTCAAAAGAAAATGAGTATAAACAAAAACCTTAAGTGTGTGTTATATGTTGTGTGTCTTGTGTGTTCCCCCTTTTTTTACAGGTTTATTTGACTGTTTGGGGCTCCAGGTGACTGCCCTTGTCAGAGCCAATCCTATATGGCTACCAAACCTTATGGATTTTTCTTTTTTTGCAGGGCATGCGACTGCATGATCCAAAAGAACCGCTGTAGGCACACTGTAGCCTCATTTAATTTGTTATCACTTTTTAAAGAATTAAGATAACACTTTTTATAGAAAAACGTGTGTAGGGTTGGGAAGTTGTGCCCCGTCCTGAAGAAGGTACACCAGTACCGAAACATGTCGACGCACACCAGAGGTTCTGTCCCTAATTAAGACAACAAAACCTCGCCTTTTTTGCACACCTTTTTAATAGCACCAGCTAGGGGTACGAAATAAAGTTTTTTTCACACCACCCACTAGCCAGGTACTTTTTAACTTTTTCACCACACCCTTCACTCACATAAATCCCTTCACCTGCACTCAACACACACCACACATAGTCCAACTTGTCAACGCTCCCGCGTAGTTGCAGGTCGCAGCGTGCCGCATCCCCTTAGCGGGATGCGAAGACCCCGATGATTAAGCATGACACCAAGGGGCCTGTTGGTGTGTGAGGGGTATTTTACACAACACTGAGTGTTCCCCCCCCCCCCTGTGAAACACACTGGTAGTAGGATTCTTCTTGTTTATTTATCAGTGCCCGTGGAGTAGGAATCCTACTTTTGTACTCTACCTCCCTTCTTTGTTAATTGTAGTACCGACACACCACGCCTTGAGGCAAACAACTCTCATCCTGCCTGGGGCAGAACTCTACATGTGGCGGGATATAGTCTGCAGTGGCAGTGGAGTATATCCCTCCTCTGACCAGTGGGAAATGAGTACTACCTGTCAACATCTAAATAAGCCCCCTAGTTAACAGAAAGATGTGGTAGAGCACCAGTGAGTATCTTTGACACTGAATCATCTTGATGAATAATGTAATGGGCAGGCAAAATGATCTGAAATAAGCATCTCTCTCTGTTAATTATGTAACATTTCTGGTATTGTATTGTTATTAAAATGCAGTGGTTGCAGAGAACATTACTACTTACTCTTGAAGAGAAAGTGTACTGGTAGCTAGACTCACCAATACAGGGTTATGGCTCTGTTAAACATATACTTCTACTCAACCAAACAATTATGTGACAAGTGCATGCCTAATGCAGAAGGCGCCTTCCCTCCACCTGTGATAGATTTAAGTTGAGGTGAGTGAAATAAATTTCATCTGCAAAGTTTTGTGAAGATTACACAGTTTTTCTAACTTTACTCAGGGAAAGAAATGTGTCTAAGAAAAGTTTTTGCTGCAGATGTTTCCCTTAAGGACCTTTGTTTGAAAAATAATCTTCCCACTTTTTACTAAGGTATTGTTTTAGCAATATTTTAGGATGGTTTTCAAATTGTGCATTTTACAGCATTCATATGAAGATTGCAAAGTTTTGATTAACCCCTTGCATGCTGGTGACGCCTCCCGTCCGTCATGGCACACAGTGCTCGTGTGCTGATGACAGCCGGGAGCCGTCACGACCACGCCCGCGATCGGAATGTGCCGCACAGGAGCGGAATTCCAGCCGCGGGCAAGGGGCTAAGGTGTCCCAAAGTTCATAAGTCAAGGAGAAACGTTGTGATGACACACATCTCTAGATTTAAGATTAATTATCAAGCAGTAGAAGCTTAAGTGAAAAAACAGTCCCACCTCTCTGTGAAGTTCATGAGAACTCAAGAAAAAAAACACCGAGTACTTGAGGCAGCTGGGAATTCTGACAAGACACATTTGCACTTGTCCAGGATGAGCATTTAAATCACCATTCTAAATTACACATTTGTGCTACATCCCCTTGTGGGACCACAGGGAAACCATGTTGAATGTTTCTTGCCCTGTGCTCTGATTGGCTGAAGGCAAAACTATGCATTTCATTAACCAGTCTTATAGTAAAGTTCCACAGTGGTCCACCATGCAATCTTCTCTTCCATTCATCCAAATATTCAAAGTATCAGTCTCTGTGGGTATTACAGAATCTTCTCTGGCACACATGCGTGGTCTTCTTGGCTTATCACACTGGTGCATCCTACTACAGCTGAATCAAAACTTCCTATATTTATTTAGAAACTTATATAGCGCGCAGCTACCCCAAATGGGGGTGTCCCGGCGCTACGGACGGTAAGCAATTGTAAGTATCTCTGAGTGGCTAAGGGTTGGAAAACAGCCAGGTTTTTAAATTGCGTTGAAATAGGCATTCCAATTCTGTCATACAAAGGGACAGTGGCAAGCTGTTCCATGATTGAGCAGTGATAACTGCGAAAGCTCTGTCCCCCATTCTGGAACGACGTAATCAGGGAGTACCTAAGAGGCAAAGATAATTCGATCTAAGTGCTCGGTTGGACTGAGCATGCTTGAGTCTAACTCTGAGATAGGCAGGCGGCAGGCCCTGACCCTGCATTGCTCTAAATGCCAGGACCAGGGATTTGAACTGAATGCGGCTAGTCAAGGGCAGTCAGTGTAGCTTTTTCAAGTGAGGAGAAATTGAGTGCCGATAAGGGATGTTACATATCATCCTTGCTGCCACATTCTGTACAATCTGCAGACGTATGACCAGATAGGCTGGCGCTCCAACATACAGGCTGTTCGCATAGTCCAGGTGTGAGGTTATAAGGGGCGTGAATAATGGTCCTACGTGCATCCAAGGGAAGAAAATGGAGAATTTTACGGACTCATATAAACTTAAGATTATGGCTCTCCAAATGTCCCCTTTCATGTTGGAGAGTTGTCACACTCTACTCACCGTCTTGAGAACTAACACACAATTTCGAATTTAAATGGACACCAAGTTCCAGCTGCTGCCAGGAATTAAATTAAAAGGTCCTGCAAATACACTCAGTGAGCTCTCAGCCTAAATGGACAACCTCATAGGAGACGTGAGATTACTTATGACTGTTTTCAAAATATCATGTTTTTCAGTTTCATTTTCTAAGGGTACCAGAAAGTTTAAACTCTCTACGTTATTTGAATAGTCCAATCTACTGTTGGATAAGAAATGAAAACAAACTTACAGTACCACATCCCACTCACTCAGAATGACACTGAAAACTTGCTCTGTCATTACAACAAAAATAAAGACTTGGGATTCAGCAAGGGATTGATCACTTCCCCATCTCTGAGAGCAATATGTTAAACAATACATCTAGTAATAATAACTATGTCAACCTTAACAACATGATTGAAATTAAATCTGGAAATGTAAATTGATACTTGTATAGCGCACTACTCACCCTCAAGGGTCTCAAGGCACTTGCACGAATACCGCTGAGGAACCCATCCTGGCTTTCCCTGTGAGGCGTCCACTCCTGGGCACCCCCGAGGTGGAGTCCAGGCATCCTTAGCATTGTGGGGGCCGTTGTGGAGATTAAGCAAGCTATTGCCCAGAGTTGCAGAGTGGGACTCCTTGATTGGAATAGGCGCCGAGCCGAGAATTATCAGGTCTGTGGAATTTTGAGCCCAAGACCCGCCCAGGTAGGGAATTGAACCCTGGTCCCGGGCTAGACTTCTGCATCAGGGTCTGCCGCTCTAACAATTGAGCCACGCTTCTCCATGAAAGATCGACCTGAGGATGTATGTACAATCCTCCTTCGAGTGCCTCTCTTAACTGCAAGTTGGCTATAAAGCGCAGCCTCAACACTGTGGTTCTGACAACCTTGAACTACTTTTCCTCAATCTTACGTAACTAAATAAATTTTGCTGTGGAGTGTTAAAACTCTTCATTCCATGTGAGTATTCCCCTTGATCAGAGTAAAAAAAGGTGTGTGACGCATTATTGTACATTTAATATTGACTTGCATTAATGTAGTATTTATCATATCAACAATCAGCATTTCATCAAGGTAAGTATCAATATCTGAGTGTACTTTTACTGTTCTTAACACTATCTCTACTCACTGTGATGAAATGCTGTAAGTTGATATTGTGCATACCATTTTCTTTGAAGGCAAAATTAAACACACAATGTAATGGTACTACAACTGAGAAAACTAAAAGGGAGTAGCAATTATCCACAAAGACTCCAATAAAATGTCAGAAACCACTAACCTTGTAGTTTGGATACAAAAGATCATTGTATACTTTCCTCAATTCTCTTAACCCACTGGGAACCACTAAATAATGTATTAGTAAGAAGTAGGCCTTGGGATAGTGTCATGGGATAAGAGAGAAAACAGAGACAATGGCTATAATCACTCATCTTCGTCATACAGTTGGGTACTGCCTTTAACTGGAGGCGTGCCATTATCTAAACATAAAATGTCCAATCTGATTTCTAATGTTGTGTATGACATACCTTTAATGCATCTCTATGTCTCCAACTCGATAGAGGATGATGAAACTCTGGGTCTTCCTGAAGCTAAAATACACTTAACAGTTATGAAATAAATGTTAAAAGCATTCACACTACAGCTACGATCTGCGTTCTATGAGCACTCACTGGATTCGAATGATGTTGAAAATGACAGGTTCATAAATAGCAGTACAACAATGCACAGTAGTATTTTTCAGTTCACCTGGTCACAGTTCATCACTTTATCAACCTATGCCACTGCTCTATTACCATATGAGTAACGACGATAAGTTATCAAAGTCTGTGAGGAAATGAGGATCTTTTTCAGTCCCTTACATGGTTATATCAAAATATGCAAGTTCACAATCCTAAAAGGATCGCTCCTCAAATAATGTAAAGTTTTAATTTATTAAACACAGGTAGTCATCCTAGAATATTTATTTGTGTCCTGTTCAGTCGCTTGTCAACTCCAGGAATTTCAACAGTCTGTAAAATGTCCAAAACTCTGGCAACAAGGTCCTAGAATCAGATACTATGTGTCTCAATTGTGTACCTAAAGCTCTCTGGATCATAAGAAACTTCTACTCTTTGTTAGATTTAAAATTCTCTTTCATGTGATGCCTCTGCTGTGCTGTTTTAGGTTAGCAGTCTGTGGCTAAAATACATGCATTTGTATTCACATTATGCAACCCACTGAGTTATCCTCGAAGCATGTACGTTTTAGTTAGCCAGTGTGCATCCATTTTGTATTTCACAATCCTTATTAGACTTGCCTGGGTTAGGCCTCAGTGCTCATATTGCTTTCCTCAGCAGAACTTTGTTTTGTTATTATTTCTTCTGCTCTCCAAGGCTGTTTCCTTGTCTTGCTAATGAATAAGGTATTCTGCAATCACATGACTAGCTGAATGTGTATCTTGTGCCCCCCCCCCCTTAGGAGATGCGGAGTACCCAGCACTGTGGCCTTGTATCCCTGAGAACATGTTCCCATCTGGCATGTGTTAGCTCA
This sequence comes from Lissotriton vulgaris, assembly GCF_964263255.1. Lineage (NCBI taxonomy): Eukaryota > Metazoa > Chordata > Amphibia > Caudata > Salamandridae > Lissotriton > Lissotriton vulgaris. Next base: position 675,513,002 of record NC_141700.1, on the reverse strand, counting down.
TCTCTCTCTGTGCTCCATTGTTCAGGTCTGACTCAAGCCAGTACTTTTCCATGGTGGGCGGGGTTGGAGATGGCTGGGACGCACTTTCTACCTACTGTAACCTCTTGGGAAGTCAGTCCCTCTCTGGTCATCTTAGGGTACACTTTATGACGGGCTCCTCTGCAGAGAATATGGTAATAAATGCTTGTTTGTATTCTCTACTGTCTGGCCGACTCTTCATTTGGGAAGGCATAGCAGGCCGTTGTCTGTGTACAGCCTGTGGGGCCCTAGAGGGCCCTGTCCTTCATCTGTGACTTCAAAATGGCTATTACAGCCCACATATCTTGTGAGAGTCCTGTGACTTCAAGGAACATGCCATTTCCTTGACTGAACTCATGCAAAGAACCAAAACCTCTTTCCAAGCAGCACCAACACTCACACTGCCAGACTCTTCTGCTTCTGAATATGTGCGTTGTCTGCTCATGTCATGCATGAGCTGGGGGCAATGGCATTTAGGTTCAGTAGCCGAGTGAGTCGGCCAATTATATGTCATGATGGTATTGCTTGCTTCATTATCTGCACTGGCCACCGCTTCTCTACTAAGGACAGGTAATGAATCAGAGATGGACACCTATGGTTTTGGTGTGCACTTAGGCCCACATTTATAAAGATTTTACATTGGGTACTGTGTCACTTTTTGCAATACCTTTTTGGTATTTTCAAAGCTTTGCTTTAAAAAATAAGTAATGCATACCTTGCACCAGGGAGGCATTGGTTCCCATGCATCCATGCTAGGATTTTGATGCAAACCCATATTTGCAAAGTTCCAGATCAAATAATGAAGCCTACGTCCAATAAATACTCGACTTCCTCTTTTTTTCCCAGTGTACAGAAACATCAGATGCATGACTCGTTAATGAATTGTTGGACAAGTGCTCTTTCTGCCATTTGTTCAAGCCTGGAGCAACCACAGCCATGTTGTTTTGTTTATTCCGATTGTTGATGATGTTCTTGACTGGTTCAGAATTCATGCAAGTCATGCAACTATGTAACGGAAATTAGCACAGGAATCTCGGGGTGCGGAGTCGGGTCTTGGATTAGGTGCAGCAGCTGGTGACTCTGCTTCACACAACTGTGACTAGAGCCAGCACCTTGACCCCGGCTTCCAATGAGGCATGCCAATTTGTGTCTCTAATGTTTTCCCTTTCAACAATTGAAGAGAGGGTGCCAGACTGTGAGTACATGGTTGGGATTTGCAGTGACCAAGGGTAGGGTTCACCTTAGCATGTGTAGACTGCCCGGGTCACGTCCACTGGTCCTGAACAAAACCTGGTATTATTGCCATCAGGTTGAAACATGTAGACCATTTTTATTCAGTTTTGTTTCACTATAAAGATACCAGAGGTCAATTTAACCGAGTATGGCATCTTACGAATTTTTAACATTGTCCAGTTGCTCCAGAATAAAAAATTGTGAGGGCCAATTTTTAATTCACTTTATTCAATCATTGGGACCATGAAAAAACCAGCTCCACTGTAATCAGGTGTTGAAACACACCCGGATAGCACCTGGATCCCTATGATGAAGCATGTCACCAACTAGGGTGGTGAGTGAGGGGTCTTCCTAAAAAAGGAGCAACTCTCCTTTTTGTGCGCCTCTCCCTATACCTCGGAGACATTGCGGTGTCTCCAGGGTGTACTGCTTCAACTGTTTGATTACTGGAACGAGCGTCACTTGCTGCTGCACTCACTTGGACCCCCAGCATTGAGCACTGGGTTCTTTGTGTATAATCACAGTGTGATGATGTGAGCCAAGATGGAGGCCTGAGGAGAAATGAACAGCAATACTACTATCACTCAGATTGATTCACCTGCATAGGGAATTTAAAAAACATTCAAGGACTGACCTAATAGGGGGGAGCTAGGTGGTGCTGGACCAAGATGGCCACGCACCAGTGAGGCTCCAGCCCTGTCTGTTATGTTATGTTAACATTTTGATTAAGCGCAACAGCTGCCCCAGCAAAGAGGCGTTCCGGCGCTGAGGATCCACAGGTCATTACAAAAAGGGGGGTTGAACCCATGCAGTCGCGGGGACCTGGGCGTTATGTGGTAAGTGTAAAGAGGGGTCCCCGCAAGGAGAACGTGTTGTGTAAAGCACACACTGACACAGTTATGAATCAAAAACCTTTAATCAAAGATAATCAAAGGTTACACTTATCAAGTATTGTCATTTATTTAACAACACTAGGTTTAAATCAATAAGACATTACATTTATATTTATTAAGTGAGTAGCCCCAAACGGGAGAAAGGAAAGGGAAGAGAAAAATGTGTGCTCAAAGCGGTGTAAAGTCAAGAAAAATACACAGAGTCAAAGAAAAATAGGTTATTACAGTCTTCAAATCGCAATTGGAATTATTCCAAAAACAAAAGGCCTACACAATTGTGGCATGCATTGTATCACTATTAACCTAGGGACATTCAACGGTCACATACATAGTTCAATGTAATCAGGGGGATGTGCCGGAGGTCCCAAATGAGAAGGAAAGCCCTCTCACAGGGAAAATCTCCAATATTAGAGATTTTCCCTGTGAGAGGGACCGTTTCACAATCATCCATAAGATCTAATAGTGGCTCCGCCCCCAACTCCGCGTAGCTGCCGGCAGAGTTTGCAGAGACGAGTCTGACTACCGCGACTTCGCCTCTCTGTGGTTCAGTAAGTAACATCCCCTGCGCCGCCTCTAAACAATGCGTTCCCCGTTGAGATCCGATTAGTACTCCCTTTCCTCCCTGACCCGTGATTTGTTTCCTTCCTAGGATTCATTTATCACCTTCCCTCTTAACGGAACGTTGAAGTATGGCGGAATCTTCCGTGTGTACCTGGAAGGGTTGTCCCACTTAGCTCTGCTCTGACGTAAAAAGAAAAGGTTTTCAAACAAGGTATGTTACGGAGCACTTTGGCTCTTAACTCGGAGCAGTCTCACTTTTTCAATCAACTATGTTACCAATATGGCCTGTATTGCTCTGTTACAGCGATTGAACACGCAACAGTGTCACAACAGAATTCACTTCGGTTTTGCCAAGACTAATACAATTGGTTATATCGGCATTCTCTTAAGGTATGACTCTTTAGTTTTATGTAGTGATTTTTTAATCGGTCAACCACATAGGTATGTTACTAATTAAGGTTTTAATGCTTTCCAACAGTGATAATTCGTGAGGCAAAGTGACATCAGGCACCATATCCGAATTGCATAGACTACCAGTGTATTTACTCCTGTGTAGTTAATGTAAGTTATAAATGGAATCGTATACTACTATGTGGGCGTTTTTGCTTAATTTTACTAATAGACTAACAACACTGTTACACCTTTAACCTACAGTTGATGTATTCTCGGAACAGCTAGTCTTACCTGGAATAGTAACAAATTGGACGTCTTTCCACTTCAGCAATTTGATTGTTCTAAGCTGAAGTAAGTCTCTACTGCATAGAGTGATTTTCACCACGTTGTTTTTAAATTCCTTGTTGGTTAATTTCCCTCTGGAAGCATGATTTATATCATTGAGTTTGAGCATGACTCTACGCTTGCTCCTTCTCACTGTCCTTGTCCAGAGGCTCTTCTTGGCCCGGACTCCATGGTTAAGTTTAACTCCATAACTAAAGTACTTTGCTAGACAGGATGATGACTGTCAGGTCTCATGAATTCATTGGTTTGACCGTGGCTTTTTAATTTCACAGATAGGACTGCCCCACCCTACTTCGTCTTCCCTCCCCCCCTGTACCTGTCCTGATGAAGACCCCGGTAAAGGACCTAATGTAGCCTACAGTTAGGGGTCGAAAAGTCGACGACTTTCCTTCTCATTTGGGACCTCCGGCACATCCCCCTGATTACATTGAACTATGTATGTGACCGTTGAATGTCCCTAGGTTAATAGTGATACAATGCATGCCACAATTGTGTAGGCCTTTTGTTTTTGGAATAATTCCAATTGCGATTTGAAGACTGTAATAACCTATTTTTCTTTGACTCTGTGTATTTTTCTTGACTTTACACCGCTTTGAGCACAAATTTTTCTCTTCCCTTTCCTTTCTCCCGTTTGGGGCTACTCACTTAATAAATATGAATGTAATGTCTTATTGATTTAAACCTAGTGTTGTTAAATAAATGACAATACTTGTTAAGAGTAACCTTTGATTATCTTTGATTAATGGTTTTTGATTCATAACTGTGTCAGTGTGTGTTTTACACAACACGTTCTCCTTGCGGGGACCCCTCTTTACACTTACCGAGGATCCACAGGTGCCATACCAATAGAGGAGAAAGATCTGAGACAGGGAGTCCTAAGGAGAGGGGAACAGATGGGTCTTAACGGCTTTCCGGAAGGCAGACAGGTTTTCCAAGGAGCGAATATTCAATGGCAAGGAGTTCCAGAGCTTGGCTCCCAGAACCCTAAAAGAGCGACCGCCAATACAGCAGAGCTTTGTGCGGGGTACAATCACTAGGTGTTGGCCTAATGAGCGCAGATTGCGCTGTGGCACATAAGGTGTTAGAAGCGGGCGCAGAAGTTCTGGGCATCTGGATTTGAGGATCTTGAATGCCAGGGTGAGGGTTTTAAACTGAATATGAGATTCAATGGGAAGCCAATGCAGCTTTCGAATGGTAGCTCTGACAGAACATCTGCGGGGAAGACCCACCAAGGCTCTTGCCGCAGAATTCTGAACTCGTTGCAATCGCGCTATCTCCGCTTTTTTGGCGCCCAGAAATAAAACCCTGGCATAGTCCAAACGAGAGAGGATTGTCTAGCAGGGAAACATCCTTCTACCACATCCTGAAGCATATTTCCTTTTATTTGACCTCACCAAGAGCAGCACAGTGTCCTGCTGATGCCAACGATACTTTATTTGACCCGATTCCTTGGAATATAGCTGAAGTGGAGGCAGAGGAAGCTGAGCGCGGTCTGCTGCACATCATGCTCAGAGCAGGAGCATGGGCACTGAGGCTGGGAAAGGCCGTGGCTTGGAGGGCTTGTTGGCGCACGGTTGATTGGTAGCCGGACGGGCTGCGCCATCACCACAACTATTGTGCCACATCATGTGCAGTGAACAAGCGCCGCAGGGCAGATGACGACAGGCGCTGTGTGAGATCTACGGCGAGTTGTGCTCGGAATGCTGCTCCCTCGCTGAAGCTGGGAAAGGCCGTGACTTGGCGGGCCCTGATGATGAGAGCTTCATCAGCGCCCGGACGAAATACGCCATCACCGCAACTGCTGTGCCGCATCATATGCTGACAACACCCGAGAACACTGCAGTAGCGGGCCTGTACAATACACGGAAGCTCCTGAGAGGTAATTGCACAATAGGTACGTGATGCGGCTGGAAGACGGCGGTAAACAGCCGGGCGCCATTGGGAGAGCTGGCAGTGAGACTGGCCCTGTCTACAATTTGGCAAAGTGGTGCAGTGCGTCCCCGGCTGGACACGGCAAGTGGGATCTACCTGGGACATTATACAGACTGCAGTGGGACTAGCTACGTATTGGGGCCGCCATTTACTTTCATGCGCCCGCATCCCGTGCACTACGTGGATGGTGTCTGTACCTTTGAGGGGCCAAGCAAATAGAGGAAAGTTGGGATGCCACAACATTTGAACCCCTACTACACATTTGAGGCTCCCTGTGCCCGATATTGGAGGAGTGGGGCTCACTGATTAGAGCGGCAGACCCTGATGCAGAGGTCTGGCCCGGGACCAGGGTTCAATTCCCGACGCGGCAGGGTCCTGAGCCCAAAAATGTCCACGGACTCGATAATTCTCGCCTCGGTGCCTACTCTAATCATGGGGTCCCACGCTGCAACTCTGGGCAATAGCTTGCTTAATCTCCACTACGGCGGCCCACCCGCTGCGGGTTGCCTGGCTTTCACCTTGGGGATGCCCAGTAGGGGTTGTCTCACAGGGAAAAAGCCAGGACGGGTCCCCAAGGCAAGCGCCTTGATGCCTTCGGGTGATACGTGCGCTATATAGGTCGCAATACATACATATTATCATCATCCGCCGCACCTCCATTTCTAAAGCGCCACCTCCGTGATGTGAATACCCCTCCAGATAGCTGGGGCTATGCCATTGCCTGGCAATACCTGGCGCGGGAGTGAACTTGGCGATATACCTGGTGGCGCATTGCTTGAGAACAGCTCACCTACTGGCTGTACACCGCAATCTCGGTCCCCCCTGCTGTTGTTGAAACCCTGCTTACTACTGAGGAGAAAGGCCTGCCCATTGACTCTACTGGAGGATAACGCAAACACCGGGTCTACACAGGAGTCACAATCCCTACCCGACGAGGCGAGCTCTGCCCGAGGCTGACTTGAGACCCTACTACCAGCCTTGCTGCGGACGTCGATTTGTGTGATTTTGCCCTGACCGCTAAACCGACTCCTCTTCCTACAACATGGGGCGCACTGATGCCAAACAAACTAAGATCCCATTTGAAACGCGCAAAGCGCCCTAGTCTCAATCTACAGACCACACGGAATCTGATGCTGTGGATGCACCAGAAGAAGACTGGAAGGCGCTCCTGGTTGGAATGAAGCAAAGCCTCACATCTATAGACATCAAAATGGATGCGATGAACATGAGAAAGGACACCGTCGTCACTAAACTGGGTCAGCATGAAACCAGTCTTAAAGAAACGGAGAGCAGGATTTAAGAACTTGAGGATGGAGCGACGGCGAGTAGGAGTCAAATATCACAGATGGATAAGCTGCTAAAGATTATCGCAGATAAGAACGAGGACCTGGAGGCCCGCTCCAGAAGGAACAATGTAGGCATTCTTGGCCTAGCAGAATCAACCAACACGGGCCGCATGGAAGACTGCATCGAGAAGCTGCTTGTTGACTTATTTGGTAGGGAATCCTTCTCCACACACCTCACGGTGGAGCGGGCGCATAGATCCCTGGCAGTTCGCCCACCTCCTGGGGAAACGCCAAGGCCTGTGATAGTCTGCTTTTTAAACTTTCGCGACAGAGACACAGTCCTGCGCTTGGCCTGCAAAAGGAAACAAGTACATTATGAAAATACTACGCTGGCTTTTTTCCTGGATTTCACCCCAGCCGTGCAAGACGCCAGACGCAAGTTTACTGTGGTCAAGAAAAAGTTTCAAGAGCAGGAAATCCCTTACGCTATGATGTATCCAGCCAAACTGAAAATCACGCACCATGGAAAGCAACACTACTTTCAGAACCCGCAGCAGGCTGAGGACTACCTCAAACGACACAGACGTGCGTCCTCCAGGGAGGCAACGGCGCACGCACGTTCCAGATCTCACTCTCCTCTATCAAACCTGGACTGAAGTGCTGTGTGTACGATGACTTCTTGCGTCTCCCCTGGCTGATCTACATTTGCAGAACTGGTCTGCATTGGTGATGTATCCATATGACTAACTTTGTAATATGCGTACTATGCCCTGCTCGGCCACCTACCTCCGTCCCGCCACTGCTATCCGCCTGAAATAGCGGAAGAGCTGGTGGGTGCAAGTAAGGAGGAGAGTGGGCAGGTTGTGAGCCCATAGTGATTTTACCTCGAGGGCGAACCCCAGAATTCTCATTAACAGAGGGAGCACATTTTTTGAATAATGAGTTTTTTTGGGAGGGTGGGGATTTTATACCCGGCAAGTTGGGGACGCCGGTGTGGGTGGAGGGGGGATGTTTTATGATAGACGTGCTGCAACAATTTCAGGCAATGATGGTTAACAGTGTATGTTTAAGTATTGGTCTCTATTGTAATGGGACGTTAGATGAAGTATGACCTATTCGGTAAGCATGAGCGAATTTTGCGGATCTCGCGTTCGCGAATTTTGCGGATTTGCGGATTCGCAATCCGCAAAATCCGCGAATTCCCGCGAATTTGCGGATTTTTTTTTTTTTTGTGTTCGCCCGTGTTTCTGCCAGTTCGCGAGGGTTTTGTACACTTTCGCAAATTGCGAACTTACCTGTCGGGTCGCAAGTTTCGCGAACTTGTTGTTTCTACGTGTCCAGCCTGTTTGGGACACTCTTCTTCATCACTGCCACTCTCTGTCACCACTGCCACTCTCTGACTACTCATGCCACCCTCTGGCCCACCCATGCCACCCTCTGTTTCATCACCACACCCTCTGGTTGTCCAGTGTACATTATTTTCGGCAAAGCAAAGCACACCTTCCCTGCCTCAAGTGACCTGAATTAATTTGGGGCTGATTCATGTGTCACAGAATATTTTTTTAGCTGGCACCTGCTTCCTTAGTGCGCCCTGATTAGTGATCTTTTGCACTTGCTAAGTGCTTTCATTGTTGCAAAATTAGTTACAACACCTGCCCTGCCCCAACTGACAATAATGAATTAGGGGCTGATTAATGGATTTTAACTTCCAGCCTGGCTCCTGCTTGTCTCCCTTAGCTGTAATTCAGGACCTTTGTGGCATATGTGTAACTATTCTGAGGTTCAGAGCAGGGTCACATACTAGTTTCAACTGGCAACTGAACTCTGGAGGGGCCCCTCAGGAAGCACTCCAGGAAATGGCTACTAATGATGAGCCTGAACTTTTGAACCTGGTAAGTAGTTACTTTCAGTTTTGCTAAAATCGTATTTCTGCAATTTTGCACTTATTCGCGGGGCGCGAACTCACGCGAACAGTGCGAGCAGTGCGAGCAAAATCCGCTGCTCGCGGATTTGCGGATTTTGCGGGAAATTCGCAAATCTCGCGGATTGCGGATTTCCCGAAAATCCGCAAAATCCGCGAGCGGAACGGATTTTCCGCCCACGCCTACTATTCGGACTATTAAGGTGGCGTCGTGGAATGTGCTGGCCTCAACAACCCTAGGAAACCCTAGGGTACTTGGGTACTCAAATAGACATGCTATTACAATTGCTCTTTTACAATAAACACACCTGGCCCCCGGAACCAACCCCCAGTTTGCCTCAAGATGGGCCTTGCATCAATGTTTTGCGTCCTACTCTGGTTACTCTAGGGGAGTGACTATACTAATCAAACGGGGGGTAGCGTTTACACCCAGAGGGTCTGAATCTAGGTGGTAGGTTCTGTCTGATCTGGGGGAGACTCCATTCGTATGATGTGGTAATCGCCAATTATTATGGCCCTAACACTGATGACCCCCATACTCTCCTCCTATTATGGAGCAAAATCCAAGCGTTAGGCATTACTTACGTTATTTGGTGGGGAGACTTCAACACAGCACTGCAACCCCAGCTGGACAGATCTCGAGCTTCCTCGGCCCATTACACTATTACACAACGGACACTAAAAGATATAGTGGACAGCATTTTCTTGCTGGACTCCTGGAGGTACAAACATCCTGCACTCAGATAGGGTACACATTTCTCAGTGGTCCACACAACATGGGCTAGACTTGATTATATGTTTGTGTCTGCAGGTATGACGCAATGGCTAAAACGTGCGCTCCATTTGGCTCGCACGTACTCAGATCATTCCCCTGTGGTCGTGGAACTTCAGACCCCTCTAGACAGCTCCCCATATCTTAATTGGCACCGCAACACATCTCACCTCTGCGACTCAGCGTTTAAGGCTGAGGTAGAACAAGATATACAGGACTTCTTTGAACGCAGTATGAATTCTGTCTTTAGCATTACGACAGTTTGGGAGGCGTTCAAAGTTACGGCACGGGGATGGTGCATAGCCAAGGGTGGGGGTGTCCTTTACACGCTATGCAACAATCTCCTCAAATTAGAGAGAGAGCTACATGATTTAGAAAATGACCTTGCTTGAAGTCCCGATGACAACGCCATTAAGGCCCAAACGTGCGATAAGTTAACGGAATACAAACTGATTGCGGACAGAGAGTGTAGATTTCGGGGGAAACCGCACATGGCACGTATCTATAGTGAAGGGGATCACCCGGGGAAGGCGCTGGCGAGTGTAACTAGGCCCCCTTAAATTTTCCAACTATGTTACGGAAATACAAGACACACACGGCATCACACATAGGAACCTCCCAGACCAATTTAACTCTTTTAGGGAACACTATAGCATGCGTTATTCTTCTCAAAGAGGTGCTCCGCTCAATTTACCTGCCTACTTTAGAGATAATGCACTTGCCAAGCTGGGAGACACCCAGCAGAAGTTACTTAATCTGGATCTGGAACTGGACGATATCACTGGTGCCATCTTGCAGATGAAATCGGGTCAGGCCCTGGGGTCAGATGGGCTCCCAATTGAATTTTATAAAACCTACGCTCCTTTATTGGCCCCTGTCCTGAAAGACATTGGAAGAAGGATGCCTGCCCCGGACTATGCAAGAGGCCCTTATAACCTCACTGCTTAAACCAGGAAAATCCCCATTACTGTGCGATTCATACCGCCCCCTGTCTTTATTGAACTGTGATACTAAAATATTGGCAAAGGTCCTGGCAACCCACCTTAACCTACTGATGGAGCGACTGGTGTTGCCCGATCAAGCAGGATTAATCCCCAATTGCACCACATCGCACAACCTTCGAACCCTAGCTGCCGTACTACAGGATATTGATCCTACTTGTGAGGCAGTGGCGGTATTTCTCGACGCCACCAAGGCGTTTGACTCCTTGGAGTGGGACTACTTGTTGGCTAAACTGGGGTATATGTGAGTGCTTTTCTCAACTGGGTACAGCTGCTGTACTGTCAGCTACAGTGCTACTGAATGGGGCCAGATCTCCCCCTTCCATATTTTCAGAGGCACCAGGCAGGGGTGCCCACTATCCCCAACCTTATTCGCATTGGCCAGTGAAACCTTAGCCGCAAAGCTTAGACAACACCACAATCACAGAGCATTGATCTATCCAGCCAGGCAACTGTTCATTTCTCTATTCGCAGATGACATGACACTGTATGTGAAAAAACCTCAGGACAACCTAAACCCTGTGTTGCGAGAAATCACCAAATTTGGTGGGATTTCTGGCAAACAAATCAACTGGACTAAGTCTGCTATATTTCCCCTTACTGATAACACCCAGCCGCACCAACTAGACTACCCCCTCGTTTGGGAGTCTGATGAGCTAAAATACCTGGGCATATGAATTACGAGAAACAAGGACACATTGATGTGGATTCATTATGGGACGGCCATTGATAAGACCACATTACTAAATGGATACATCTGCCACTTTCCATCTCTCTTATCAAGATGGTAATACTACCCAAATTACTATAGCTGTTTGTCAATATCCCATATCACCCAGGGAGGCTTTTCTTTCGCACACTTAGGACCCAACTCACATGACTTATATGGGGAGGGAAACAGGCGTTGCCTAACCTAAATAATCTGATGCTACCATATCACCAGGGTGGGTACGAGGTCCCCAATTTTGAATATTGTTATTACTATGCACAGGCCCACTTTGCCACGTACTGGAACCATCCACCACCGTTTATGGCCCACCTGGTGGTAGAGGATGGCTATATGGTCCCGACGCCTCCGGCGGGCTAACTTTTTGCTACAGTGAAAGCGAGGGAACGTGACCCGTCCACTGTTGACTGAACAGTGCTGGCATGGCGACAGCTCGCTCGAGCTTTGGTGAACCCTTTTTTGTACTCCCCTAGGATGTCTTTGTTGAATGATCCCAGATTGCAGGTGACATATGAAGAGATATGCAGCAGAATGCTAGTTGAACTACAATCAGGCCCGGACTGGCCGTTGCGGGCACCGGGCAATCCCCCGGTGCGCCGCAAGGGTGGGGGGCTGGTTTTGGGCCCCTGGGGGCCGGCAACAAAATTGGCCGAAAACCGGACCCGGCAAAGAGCTCAGACCTCCCCCTGGGGGTCGGCCGAGCACTTTGCCGGGGCCGGTTTTGGTCCCCAGTTCGGCCCTGACTACAATACCATACCTGGGGGGACCTTTACACCGGAGGCCAGTTTTGCTCCATAGAGCAACTTTTCGGAGCGCGCACACCCACGATAATGGGCACATTCTTATATACACGGCTCCGGCAGAGTGTCAGAGCTGTCACCCCTGCATTACCCAACGAACAAGATACACTTGCACCCCTACACGCTTTATTGCAAAAGGAGCCCCCCGCCATGTCATATCCTTTAATATAAACACACACAGAGTGCATAACCTGTTCTCACTTTGCGGGCTAGGCAGGCCTGGGATAACGATCTAACAGTACACTTACCGGGTGAAGAGTGGGAACTTAGCTGTGTACAGACAGAAAATGGCCAGCAAGGGGTTTTGTTTGTTCTGTAAATTTTCAGCACTGTTAGGACTTGTTTAAGAGCAATCAAAGTACCTAAGCCTGAATTTAATCAGTGGCTGTTCTATTTAGTTCAAAAGAAACAAGTTCCTAGAAAAAGGAGCACAGGATGTTACCACACTAACATCATATGTACAATGAATGATTAATAAAACATGAAACCAGGATTTTTGTTTGTCTGAAAATTATTATTTAAGTTCAAGGCAAAAGATATATATTTCTGTACAAAAAAAGTGAACATTCACATAGGGTAGGGTACATACATAGATATAGTATGGATATTCAAGGTGTTGGTTGCTTTTCCTTTGACATATCCAAAAATTGAGTCCAGACTGCTGGGTCACAGTAATTAATTGATTTCAACTAAAAATCAGAAGAAAATCAAAAGCTGACATGAGACAAAATATGCAGAATTGGACTAAATAAGTCGACGTTTCGGTCTTTTTTGGAATTTTCTTAAGACCATCATCAGGACAACATAGTGGTATATACAATTGATGACCCTCTGTAAGGAAAACAACAATATATTATAATATGTACAATTACATTCGAGTACCTGGTTTAACAACTCTTTGCATAGAGTTACTATTAAGATACAAGTCTAAACATATTTACATTTTTAAAATTCTGCATATTTTGTCTCATGTCAGCTTTTGATTTTCTTCTGATTTTTAGTTGAAATCAATTAATTACTGTGACCCAGCAGTCTGGACTCAATTTTTGGATATGTCAAAGGAAAAGCAACCAACACCTTGAATATCCATACTATATCTATGTATGTACCCTACCCTATGTGAATGTTCACTTTTTTGTACAGAAATATATATCTTTTGCCTTGAACTTAAATAATAATTTTCAGACAAACAAAAATCCTGGTTTCATGTTTTATTAATCATTCATTGTACATATGATGTTAGTGTGGTAACATCCTGTGCTCCTTTTTCTAGGAACTTGTTTCTTTTGAACTAAATAGAACAGCCACTGATTAAATTCAGGCTTAGGTACTTTGATTGCTCTTAAACAAGTCCTAACAGTGCTGAAAATTTACAGAACAAACAAAACCCCTTGCTGGCCATTTTCTATTACAAACTCTGCCCAAGCCCGCAAGGGTATATTGGGTTGCTCACCTTCCTACACAGTGTACAGACAGAAGCAATTACGAGCAATAGCAGCCGACGCCTCATCCACTTAAAATTTCTACATCGCCTTTACCATACCCCGCCAAACTATACAGGTTCCATCTCAGAGATAATGCTAGCTGTGAGCGTTGTGGGGAAGAGGGAACAGTCTTTATACATTTGGCATGGACCGGCGCCCAAGTAGAAGACTATTGGACACTGATTTTTGAAGGACTTTTGGATATGTTGGGGGTCAAGATGGCACCATGCCCACTTATGGGCCTATTGGGCCTGACACAAGAAATTGCTACTGTCCATGAAAGGTTTTTGGCAATGGGCCTACTTCTGGCCAACCGTCAAGTGGTGTGCAGGTGGGAAAGGGGTCGAGCTCCCAAATTCAAGTCCTGGATACATACTATGTCCACCTGGCAGGATCAAATACAATCCTACGCATAACTGCTGCCCATTAGATCACGTCCGAAGGATATCTGGGGCCCACTCACTTATCTTCTCAGGCAAGAGGCGGACGGGGAGTGGGGGGAGGGACGAGGGGATCAAGCGGACGATAGTGCACTTCATACCCCACAGGCTGCGCCAGAAGTGTAGTAGTTCAAGGTCAAAGACGACTTCGTAGACATAACTCACTTGGACTGAATGCACTGGGGGCATTGCACTATGAGAGTACTATAGCTGAGAGTGAGATGTCGAGGCTTGGGCCTACTGGACGCTGATTTCTTTCTCATCCACGTATTGCCGTGATCTTACTATTAATGTGATATGTACATATCAGAACATTGAACTAATTTGTTGCCCAGCTATGACCTAGACTGTATTTCAATATTACGCTTTCACTTTTGAACAGCATGTAAATTGTTTGAGGGAATGTTTTTTTTTTCATACAAAATGCGATTGTGGACGCGGGAATGTGTCAGTTCTCTGTTTAATATAACGACAGCTGATTTGATGATTATATTACACTGATGTACCATGCTAATAAATCAATAAAGGTTTTTGAAACTTGAAAAAAAAAAAGGACTGACCTTAGAGGCACTCATGGCTCTTAGGCTCTTGTTTTACTGCCATAAGTAGTGGTGAAACAATAGCCCCCACAGCCCCGGGGGTGCGGGTGGGTGAGGGGGCAAGCTCAGGGGGGGCCTCATCCGGCACTGTCCGCTGGCAGTAAAATTTTGCCAGCTTCCTACATCCTAGTGCACGAGAAGAGACCCTAGCACTGCCAAGGGAGTGCAATGCTATTCAATCAGTATAACTTATTTTCTCATTCTCTATTTCCGTTTCAGGTCTTGAGTGTTGTGCAGCGGAAACGTGTCCCTGACACTGAAAACAAACAGGAAACCAAAGCAGACTCTGTACAAAGTTCTGGTCTGCATCTATTCTAAAAGAGCATTCTAATTTATTTTTAAACTATAGCCCTTAACTTCACTTCAGCAACCTGCTATTGAAAGGAGAACGTGTCTCGGACAAGGGGAACGGAATGAAGTTTCAAGTAAACAAGATGCATGTGATACTATACTTCACCTACAAAAAGCATTAGTTTTAAGGGCCAGGTTTATTAAGAAATCTGCTATTGCGAACTCTGCAATTCGCAAAATCATCATGAATAGTACCAATGTTCAAAACCCTTTGTACGAGTAGGACACGTTTTCCTGATGCTTAAAATAGGTTTTGCAACCAATAAAACATCTCAGTTTGGAAGAGCATGAAAGGGACCTCATTTCCAATTTTTGATTAATTGTAATTGTCAATAGTATTGCAGTCGCTTACAATTAACCAGTTACTGACTCTTCAAAGGAGCTGGTAACTGATTTGAAAGGGGTAGGGTGAATCTTCCCCTTTTGGAGCTGGGTCGCTGCAATCAGGGGGAGTAGCCATTGCCTGCTCTCCCTGATGGGTTCCCAGTTAGGAACCTTTCATGTTTTTTAAAACAGCAGATTCCTTAAAGGAACTCCGACTGCTATAAAAACAAAATGCATACACAGGTATGATGATCTGCTGTCCCTTGAAGGCTACCATCGCTGTCTTTGCATCCAGTCATAGAGGGTCGTAAATTATGACCTGCCTAATTTATATTCATTGGGCAGGTTATTCTGTGACCCTTGTGAATGGTGATTTTGCACACTGACCTAATAGTACATCTGCAAAAAGTCGGAGCACACATTGCAACCAGTTTTTGCAAATGGACTAATAGTACAGCAGGCCATACATTACTTTCAACGTAACAAGACATATTTCATTTTAGTCTTAATTCATGGTTAAATAAGTGCTCAGCAACTAGTGTTTTACTAGAGGCTTTGACAGAAAAATGTAGATATCATTAAAGACACAGGTGCTCTTTTTTTTTTAAACCATTTTTATTATTTTGTAAAAGAAAAACAGTAGGCATATCTGAATCACACGTTACAATTGTAGCTTCAATCAGTCAGGACGTGCAAATAGAGAATAGAGCTGCAAAATATGCATACAATCAGAAGGACAGGAATCCTTGAGCATATTATGTACTAGACAATGTTTCTTGCCGCCTTACTCCGAACCATCTTCACTATCCAACACAGGCGGCTCACACAAATAACCTCGATATGCAATCCACGCACCCCACAGCCTGACCCACTTCCGTGGGCACTTCCGATTCAAATACACATTGCGTTCCGCCATCATTGCATAATCCAAATCATTGCACCAATCCTTGAGTGCAGGCACCAATGGGGATCCCCAGAATTTAGCTATGTTCCTTTTAGCATACATGATGCCCAACGTCATCCAATCCTGAGCAGAGTGAGACAAGTCGTTAGGTTCCCAGACATTCAACAGACAACACCTAGGATCTGGAGTCACTGATACCGTTACCACTTGTGACATGGTTCTCATGACTTTGGCCCAATATGGAGTCACGAAGGGACAATCCCAGATAGTATGGAAAAACGATCCCGCCTCCCCACATCCCCTTAAACAGAATTTATGTGAGGCTCTCCCAATCGCATGTAAAGTGGTCATAGTGTAATAGACCCGATGAAGTATTTTCAGTTGTACAAGCCTAAGTCTGGAGGGTATAGCTACCTCCCTGGGGGAGGAGAGCTCAGTCTGCCAGTCCGCCTCATCAAACTCCCCCACGTCACGGGTCCATAAGTCCCTTAATTTCACGGTGGGGTCAGGAAGATTATTAATAAGCTTACAATATACAAAGGATGTTGCTTTTGTGGGCATATGCTCCGTGAGGAGCCTGTCTTCGAGTGGAGTTGACTCAGGCACCACATCGCCAGGCCGGATGACTGATCCCAGGGCGTGACGTATTTGTAAATAACGGAATCGCTCCGTGAGGGCTAAATCATATTGGGTCTGAAGTTGCTCAAAGGACAGAACGTTACCCTGTTTCCATTAGTCCCCAACGGTTGAGATCCCAATCAGATCCCTCTCTTCAAAGCCTTTAGTGTGCCGTAGGCAACCCAGCCGCCGCGATGACCAAAGTGGTGTCATGAGAGACAGTGTATCTGCGCATTTAAGCCGGGCCTGAGCAACATACCACAGCTTGACTGTGTGTGCCGTTGGACCAATCAGGGTTGAGACGTCTCTTTTATCGTAGAGTGCGCCAAGCACCCCTGCCTCACCTAAATCATTTCTATCCGCCTTAAATGCTGGGTCGTCCTGAGAGGCATGTAGCCAATAATTTACAATCTTTAGCTGGGCCACCCAATAATACAACTGGACATCTGGGAGGGCGATCCCCCCCGTCGTACCAGCCCCTGACCAATTTCTGTCGGGATATACGTGCTGGTTTGTTGTCCCCGAAATCAATGCCTCTATCGATTAAAAAAATTTCGGGACGATCGGGTAAGGGGTATTCTCGAGAACATACAATAATCGGGGCAAAGTCATCATTTTGTACAGAGCCGCTTTGCCCAGAAGGGTCAAAGGCAAAGAGCGCCAATGTCCAACATCAGCTCGGAAACGAGCAAGCGGGGGTTCCAAATTATGATGGAAAAAAGCAACACAATCAGGAGTGATCCAGATCCCTAAATACTTAAAAGGTCCATCCGTAATCTTCAGGGGACAGTCCTCCAGAAGCCGTGGCGGGGGACCCTTGAGGATAAATAGAACCGATTTGGACCAATTAATATTGTAGCCCGAAACCCGCCCGAAAATTTCAAAAATATTAAGGAGCATTATAATAGAACGTCGCAGGAAGGTCAAATAAAGAAGAATATTGTCCGCAAATAGTGATATGCGGTCTTCCCATGTAGCTGTCCAACTAAGGCCCCTAACCATAGGGTCCCATCGGACCCAGGCCGCTATGGGCTCCAAAACTAACGTAAAAAGCACGGGCGACAGTGGGCATCCCTGGCGGGTTCCACGGCTGAGCGGAACATTTCTGGAAATGTGACCATTTGCTACTACATGCGCAAGCGGCTCAGCATAAAGCAGTGCCACCCATGCACAGAATTTAGGCCCAAAGCCGAGATGGCGGAGAACCGCAAATAAATATGGCCATTCCACCATGTCAAAAGCCATCTGAGCATCCAAGGACAAAATAACTGCTGGCTCTGGAAGACTCGGTATCTGTGCCAATACCGCATGTACTCGGCGTAAATTAAGAGCGGTGCTTCTATTGGGCATAAACCCAGATTGATCCGGGTGTATCAGTGTCCCCAGATGTGGAGTCAGCCGATTCGCTCTCATTTTGGCCAGTATTTTGTCTTCAGCATTAAGTAACGATATCGGACGATACGACGTACATTCATCTGGGGGTTTGCCCGGCTTAGGAATAGTAATTATAGTGTCTATCCGTTGGTCCAGCGGCAGCTTTCCATTATCCAAGCTGTCACGGAATATTGCATGGAGGTACGGGACAGTTACATCAGAGACCCGTTTATATAATTCAATAGGGATCCCATTGGGTCCCACAGCCTTCCTTGACTCGAGCGAGTGAAGGGCTGCCGAGACCTCGTTGTGTGTAAAGTCAGAGTCCAGGAGCAGACCTTCCTCTTCTGACAAAGATGGCATCCGTATGTCCTTAATGTAAGTCTGGGCCTCCTCCATTGTTATAGGTGAAGTGGATGTATAAACCTGTTCGTAGTAGTCAGCTAGAACATCTGTGATGTCTTCCGGAGATGTGACTATAACATTCGCCGGTGTACGAAGTTGTGCTATCGTCCACTGCGCCCTTTCTTTCTTATCTAGCCATGCCAGAAGTTTGCCCGTCTTATCACCCTGCTCATAAATAGTATGTCTAGTAGTCTGAAGTCGCAGACTGACCTGTGCCTTTTGAAATTCGGTAACCTTGCATTGTTTGAGGCGTAGACTATGCGCCATCTCCTCTGTGGGGTCTGCCTCATGTAGGTGCTGGAGCGCTACAAGTTCCGCTTCCAGCGCCTCTAGGTCGCTCCTCATCGCCTGTCTATGCCCGTGATGGAAGAGATTGCCTGCCCACGCAGCACTGTCTTGTAGGCTTCCCACAGGACGCCGGGGGACTGCACCGAACCCTGGTTCTCCCGAAAGTATTGCTTCGTGCATGTTACAATATCCTTCTGATCGAAGGAACCTGCAAATAGCCTGGGGAAATGGGAAAAATTCGCTTACGCACTTTTGCGTGGGAAGCGTAAGTGAGGTAGACCGGTGAGTGATCTGAAATACCCCTCGGACGTATCTCTATGTCAGTCAAAGAGGAGAGACTGTCCGCGGAGACAAAAAATAAGTCAATGCGAGATAGACTATTGTGTGCCCCCGATTGGAAAGTATATCCCCGTTCCCCGGGGTGTCTGTATCTCCATCCGTCTATCAGCCCCAGTGCGTCCAAGAAACCACCCATGCAGGAATCACTCGCCCCCGTTGTCCTGCTCAGGTGGCGGTCCAGCGCTCCATCCAAGACTGCGTTAAAATCACCCCCAACAATGAGTTCACCCTCCGGCAGATTCAATAAAAATGCACTAAGAGCAGGAAAAGTCACTGAGTGGAGGGCAGGGGGAGCATACACCGAAACAATATTAAATCGTTTCCGATCCCACTGACACGAAACAGCAGTAAACCTCCAGAGGGAGTCCTCCCATACCTGATGTATAATTAAAGGAAAGCGTTTTCATATTAGGATACCCACCCCTCTTGAGCCCGTGGAGAATTCTGAGTGTGCTACCATTTTGTACCCCCACCGATCCATTGCCTTACAAATCGAGCCCACCAAATGTGGCTATAGCCGGTGCCGTGCGCCTCAAGTACTGCAAAACCAAACCCTGTTTAATCCGATCTCCTAACCCATGTACATTCCATGTAACAACGGTCATCGGGGGCACAAGGGTCAAAGAGGGGGCAGCAGCAGAAACATTAGTGCACATCAATTCCTGGTCCTCCATTACCAACAGTACAATGTCGCAAGCCATTCTCGTCATCACACATCCCTTCCAGCATATCAAGAGACTGCAGCCCACAACTAACACTGAAAACAAAACCCTAAAAACCCCCGCATTCCCACCCCACAATCTCAGACCTTACTGAAAACCCTTCCCACAACCCCAAAAAACCACCCCGTCCTCTCCCACACACCCCCCTCCCTGCTCCCCTGCCTGTGGATGTAAAACGACCCACCCCCCAAAAGTGCCTCTATCCCACCCAACCATGCTGAAGCGCAAATGGGGGAGATCGAGACCCCTGTCCACTGGCGATCATTACTGTCAACTATACAGCACAGCCCAAAAAGAATCCAGGTGACGCCCCTCGTAATCCTCATAACATGTCTAGGCATACAATAAATCAAACATATTACACCTCTAAAATACTACCAGGTTAACCCCTACCTAAGGATCTCACTCAAACAAGTTCTGCTACCACCAACTCCCCCTCCCACTCTACTTGCGGTCTGCCAGGATATCATGTCCCTCAGTCAACCTGGAAGCTGTTTCATTCCTGTTCATCAAGACCACTCGGCTCCATTGTGGGTTCTGTTTCGGCTCCCTCCTCTGCCTCGCCGGGACCAACACCATTCCGTCGTCCAGCTCTCTCACGACGATTACGCCTTCGGCCACCAACGGTGGTCCAACCCTCCAGCCACTCCCAGGCCGTGTCCGGAGAGTCGAAAAACCAGGGTTTACCATCCCATTCCACTCTTAACTTGGCCGGGAAGAGCATCGCGTATTTCATGTCTTTGCTACGCAGCTCTCGCTTGACCGCCTGGAAACTTCTCCTCTGTGCTTGGACTCTAGTCGTAAAGTCGGGGAAAAAAGACACCTCATAGTTGTCAATTTTAAGTGGAGGGCCGGATCTGGAGCATTGCAAAATGCTGTCCCTATCCCTGAAATTGAAGACCCTGGCGATGATCGGCCGCGGCGGGGCCCCAGGCTTGGGCCAGCCGCCTGGCACCCTATGAGCCCGTTCTATTGAAAAATAACTGGACAGTACCTTGGGCTTCAGGTGTTTAGTGAACAGGTCTTCCACATGGAGATCAGCCGCTGGCTCCTCCGTTCTTTCCGGAACTCCCAGGATCCTGATGTTGTTTCAACGGGCCCTCCCTTCATAGTCATCCAGCTGTTGCGCCATTCTGACCTGTCGTTTTTCCATGTCCTCCATTTGACGATGAAGCTCCGAGGTGTCATCCCATAGGGCCGTTGTTGCTATCTTAAGCTCCTGCACTTTCTCGTTCATTTGTTTGAAGTCCGCCCTAAGCAGGGAGACTTCCACGGAGACGGAGTCCATGGAAGTACGCATTCCACCGATGGCCGCCAAAACATCACGAAGCGTCGGTTCCTGCTCAGTTGGTTGGGCCTCCTCCGGCGCACTCTTGTCAGACCTAGGCGAGTCGCCCTTATCTCCACCCTTGGACCATGCAAACTTAGACAGCCTCCCCTGGGCATTGCCTCTGGAGCCCCTGATCCCTGTCGCCATCGTCTGGGGCCGCCCGTAGGTAAGTCGCCGCCCTGGAAGGATGAAGCCAAGGAGCAGTCCCGGCACTCCAACACTCAGCAGCAATTCCAATAGTCCAGGAGAAAATCAGGGGGGGCACCACCGAGCCCACATCGAGAGGCACCAGGCCCCCCAGGGGGTCACACTGAAGAAACAGTTCAGGCAGCAGTCCACAAGCCGCTTCACAGGGCCCGGCTCTCCCCCGCACGATGGCGAAGCAGCAAGCTCCGCAATACACCACTGCCTGTGAAGGGGGGGGCAGAGCAATGTCAGGAAGGCCCTCCAAGGGTCCACATGGCCCCACACTAGGATTCAAGGCCACCCAGACGTTAGCACAGTCCAGCTCCCCTTCAGAGCAATAAAGGGGCTAAGGTCTGCCCTGCAGTGCCACTCAGAGCATGTCCCTAAAGCACCAGGGCCGCCCGGCCACTAAGCTCATCTCCTGCAGCAGAAGGACTTCTCCAGGGGGTGTGAGGGGGGCTCGGGTCACCCCGCCGCCACCATCAGCGCTTCAGCCCTATCTTCTTGATGCCTCCAATACCCGCTGTGTCTTCTTCCCCGCCCAACTCCAGAAGCAGGGCACTCGCGGGGGGGGCACCCCCTCTCACCCCCGCAGGAACAACGAGGCCCACCAACACAGCCGCATCCTCGCGGGGGGGCGGAAGCACACACAGTCAGCAGGCCCAAAAGCCGGGCCTAGATTTGTGAGGCACCCAGACCGGGTCCTCCTTTTGGCAGGCACTCCGTGGTCAGGGGATAGAAAGGCCGCCCCGCCGCTCAGGGCTCCGTGATCACTCCCGACAGCAGCAGGGGGGGAGGTCCTGCCCCGTCCGCCTCACTCTTACAGGGGGGGGGGGTCGTCCACAATACACAGGCCCAAGAGCCGGGGTCCAAATTCTCAAGTCGCTCCACCCCGGGGCCTTCGCCGGCACTATCGCTACCTTCGGGGGAGAGAAGGGCTCCCCCCGCCAGGCGAAATCTCACTCCCACCTCTTCTGCTCCTCAGTCACCGCTGTATCCACCACTCCACAGGCACCGCCGGGGCACCGAGTCCGCCGCGGGGCTACTGATCACTGCGGCCGGCATCCCGGGCCGCCGCCGCCATTTCCCTGAATTCGTCCCTGGGATCAGCGCCTCCGAACAACTTCTTCCTGAAGGCGAAGGCGCCTTCCGACAGATCGCTACCAGGTAGGGCAAACTGGGCAATCGCCTCCACATTATCGCCCGCTTTTGGGCAGGATTTACTGGCTGTAGCTTCTCCGTTGCGCCGTGGGCAGGGGAGAGCTCATCTATGCCGCAGCCATTGCCTTCGGCTGACAGATGCTCTTTTTATTTGAAAACCCCTTTTTAGACAATCAATAGTGATGTATGTAAGTGTGCATGTGAGTATTTACGTGTACTCGTATAGCCCAAATCTAGCTGCAAAAATGAGAGCACTATATGAAATGAAAAGACTAAATGAGACTCAGTCAGTGAGTGCAACTAATACTTTCTTACAGTCAAGCGGATTATTTTTATTTGCGATTATAAGCATATAAGGTAATGTGGTTACTTCTGGACAAGGTGTCCTTTGAAGTGGAGGGCCTTTAGCTATTTTGGGATTTGGAGGAGTGCCAGGGATTGTCAGATTTGTGTTGGAATATAGTGCATAGCATGAGAAGGTCTATCCTTTGTTTTTTTTCCATTCCACCATATCTTTTTCCATTTCAATATTTTTATTGAGTTTTCCTCACTTCAAAATACAATTAATTTTGTTACAGAACAACTAGAAATACCTTCTTCATAGACAGCAAATCTCTTGGCGTCTGCGGTTAATTCAGCAACCAACAGAGTCCCATATCACCCTTCCTTCACTAGACTACACAGATCTTCTCAGATTAAGTAGTACAGAAGCAGTATTTGTAAAGCCTTAGTTTTCCTAGGTATCTGAATCTTCAGTAGTCTGATGCAAAAAAGTCCCAGATCCTTGCAAAAATCTTTGCAAGTCTGTTCATGGAGACTTGAATGCCGTGGGTTATGTTTTTTCTATGCCTATACAATTTTATAGCCTGTGGTACTTGTTCAATATGTGTGGTTCTGAGGTCCTTCCCCAGTTTGCATATGCTTTTTTGTAAGTGGGTGCAATTCTGGCTCCTTGCGTTTAGTTCTTGACCATCTCTGCAAGGTAGGGCAGAGTGAGGATAGCCTGGACTGAGACACAGCAGACCTTGAGGGCGACTTAAGATTCGACTGCGAGCATCGTAGTTCTTGGAGCATACGGATGGTCCAGTATTACATTGCTGGTGTATGGAGCATGCGCCTTAGTGGTGCTAGGTAGTGATCATAGATGCTTGTAAGCAGGGCTTTGCCATCATATTAATTAGCAAGGAACCAGGCTTGAAAAGCAATGCTAAGTCTGGTTCAGGAAATGAAGGAGCTAGAGCTAGTATTTGGCTGACTGAGGTGTCTTTATGATATGGGACTTGTAACAGAGATTGGTCCCTATATGATATGCGAAAGACCTCCTATTTTCGGTTTGATTCTCAAGGAATAGCAAGGCCCAGAGCCAAAGCTTACCTTTAGAGGATGATGAAGATTTATAAACTCAGATAATACCCGAATGCCACACAAGAGTTAGATTGGAAAGCCAGATGTATTTCTTTAGAGACACAACAGTAAATTAACAGGAATTTTATTTACAACTTGGCTCAACAGAAGAATAAAATAGAATAATTTGCAAGCATATGATCTCCACCATGTGCAGAGATCAAACCTCTTAATTACATGACTGTACCTGTGTGCGTACATTCAATGCTTCACTTTTGCAAGCAGCTCCAAGTTGTGTGCAACCTAGCAAGCAAATTGTTTCAGAAGTGGGGTTAAAAGAATATTTTAGACTTACTAGCTCAGTTTTTTATGCATGTAAGCAGTGGCACCAGGTAAAGTCTTTGGACACCAGATACAGTCTTTGGTTCAGACGGATGAGTTTTGCTGAAAGCTGATGGGTCTTCTTTTGTCCTATACTCGTTTCCGCTGTCAGTCCTAGTGCCAGTGGGAAGGTCCAAACTCAGGGGATGATGACATTTTCTCAAAGAAGAATCCGCACCCAAACCCAGACAACTTCCCTCCCAAACAGCTATGGATTCCTAGCCGTAGTATTTCATCAATAGTGTCATTAAGGGATGTAGATTCTTCAATATGAAGACTGACAGGGAGTGGGGAAGTTTAATTCACCATAGGTTTATATCTGTGTTGCAGTATTCACAGTGACGTATTTTCGGTTATTCTGAGCCCGGAGACCAAGAAAAACATCATGAAGGATGGTCAAAGCTATACAGAACTGAAAAGATGTACCTAGGGCAATCAACAATAAAAGAAGCATTTCATCCCTTGAGCATCTCTGTCAGTTTTCACTGTCTTCTCAGGGATGACTCCGAGGAGCACAGAAATGAAGGTTTCCATGGGTAAACTAGAGAGAGAAAGACAGAAGAAATCTTTACAGATGTGCAGTTTGCCTTGGTAAGACCGAGAAGGAGTACTCCAGTCCTGGAATGTGTTTCTTTCACAAGAGAGTACGGGCCACATTTACAAAGGATATGCGCAGGGTTTGCGCTTCTTTAATAGCACAGACCCGGGGCAAAGTCCTTTTCGGGACAAACCAAACTAAATTGTTGTTTGCGTTGTATGTGAGAAAAAGTCAAGTAAACCAGCGTAAAACACTGCTTTGCATTATTCTTTGAAGGGGCATTCCATGGGTGGTACATGTGTATTTCTATGTACTAAAAAACCGTAGACTGGGTTTTTGCATAAAAAATTAATGCCACTTAAAAGAGGAAATTATATTATTTCTTTTAACCTTTACCACTTTGCATGTATGCTGCACTGTACAGCACAGACAGAAAGTAGGAAAAGTGTTAAAGTTAGTCTAAGCATAGTATTTGGCACTGGAAGAGTACCCTTCCTGTACAAAACCTATGCTAGACTTACGCAGATACATTTGCACTATGGTGCAAATGTGAGTGCATGGTGCTCAGCGGCCTGATTGTGCACCCGAGCTAGGTAGAAAAGAAGAGAGTCCCATCTCTCTATAAATATGGCACTTTCCAGCTGACTCCCTCTGATGCTGCACAGAAACTTTGAGTGCTGTACAACGTTGTTTGGCAGGTTTGTAACTCTGACCCCAAATGTCCTAAGGATAGGCTGAAAAATGTTGGCCCTTATCATTGTTGAGGGTAAGTTTAGGCTTATTCTCTACTTTAGTGACAGTCTATATCCTTCTTAACTCACAGCAACACCCTGTAGTGTAGTTCCTATATTCTCAATAGGCTCTGCGCATGAGAATAATATATCCTATAGATTTGACGTAGGACTTAAGTCAATAGGTCTCTATCGAAAACACTAAACTTAATAGTGAGTGCCAGCTATCTCAGAGGTCATTTGAAACTTTCTTGAATTCACAAGAAGGGATTAATTTCTAACAACCGCATAAACATGACAACTTTGTTTCCCAAGAATAATAATATGTCTCTCAGAGTTGTGGAAACAATAGATAACTATTTTACTCAGTCAATCGTGCATGCTTCGTTTCTTCAGAGTTGCAGAGAAATAGTGAGACAGGCGTTTTCAATAAAAGGTTTATTGAACAGTCTTCTTTCTCATGTAAGAGAGGTCAACTGCTACAATCGTTAGACAGCGCCAGCAAAGTTGTCTCCACGGTGATCTGGGTGTCGGCTGTGGATTGGCTTGCCACATCGAAGCAGTAGGAGCAAAAATAGTATCCCTGCAGCGAGTCCCAAAATGAGAGGCAATCCGCCAAACACAGAGTGCACGAAGTTTGGAAATATTCCTAGGACTGCTTTAAAAGGTGCTAACAGTCCCGATTTTTTTTTCTTAAATACATGTAAAATACCACTCATATCAGACATGTTTAAGATACGACTTAACATTTCTGAGAAATGTATAGGGCAATTTGTAGTTAAAAGTGCATGCATCTCTCCAGAAGACCTTGCGACTTGCAGATCATACGTCTCTTTGGCCGAGGTCAGTGGCACAGTTTTCTGTAAAAGAATGGCTTTCATTCTGCTCAACGCATTAATTCGTATAGAAGAGATGTTCAGTGAAGGCCATAATGGCGACTCCCGGTTAAGCATGGGCGAATTTTGCGAATCTCGCGTTCGCGAATTTTGCGGATTTGCGAACTCGCAATCCGCAAAATCCGCGAATTCTCGCGAATTTGCGGATTTTTTTTTTTTGTGTGTTTGCGCGGGTTTCTGCCAGTTCGCGAGGGTTTTGTACACTTTCGCAAATTGCGAACTTACCTGTCGGGTCGCAAGTTTCGCGAACTTGTTGTTTCTACGTGTCCAGCCTGTTTGGGACACTCTTCTTCATCACTGCCACTCTCTGTCACCACTGCCACTCTCTGACTACTCATGCCACCCTCTGGCCCACCCATGCCACCCTCTGTTTCATCACAGCACCCTCTGGTTGTCCAGTCAGTGTACATTATTGTGGCAACGCAAGCACACCTTCCCTGCCTCAAGTGACCTGAATTAATTTGGGGCTGATTAATGTGTCACAGAATATTTTTTTAGCTGGCACCTGCTTCCTTAGTGCTTCCTGATTAGTGATCTTTTGTACTTGCTAAGTGCTTTCATTGTTGCAAAATTAGTTACAACACCTGCCCTGCCCCAACTGACAATAATGAATTAGGGGCTGATTAATGGATTTGAACTTCCAGCCTGGCTCCTGCTTGTCTCCCTTAGCTGTAATTCAGGACCTTTGTGGCATATGTGTAACTATTCTGAGGTTCAGAGCAGGGTCACATAATAGTTGCAACTGGCAACTGAACTCTGGAGGGGCCCCTCAGGAAGCACTACAGGAAATGGCTACTAATGATGAGCCTGAACTTTTGAACCTGGTAAGTAGTTTCAGTTTTGCTAAAATCGTATTTCTGCAATTTTGCACTTATTCGCGGGGCGCGAAGTTGTACTGGGAAGCCGCGAACTCACGCGAACAGTGCGAGCAGTGCGAGCAAAATCCGCTGCTCGCGGATTTGCGGATTTTGCGGGAGATTCGCGAATCTCGCGGATTGCGAATTTACCGAAAATCCGCAAAATCCGCGAGCGAAACGGATTTTCCGCCCATGCTTACTCCCGGTCTGTCTCTGGTTTAGGAAGCAATACTTGCATACAACAAGTGACCCTGGCTGACAGTTACGAGATAGGTAACCTGGCAATATGCCACAACAGCTGTGATCGTTCAACATGAGTTAACTTCCATTAAAAAGCTGTCCAAAAATTGGATCAATCACTGCAGCTGGTGAACCTGGCAGGTGGCAGGATAAGTTGGTAGAGGAACCATCGCAGGCCCTTGTAAATTAATACCCTGACAAAGGAGAGAACCGCTTAGTGAGCTTTCACAATTTTTACCACTAAGAAACACTTCTTTCCCCACTCCAATATCTGTGCGTGTATGTTAATTCACAGGATGTCTTGATATATTGTTTACCCAACCTTTCATATGTGCCTGCTGGTATGTGTTTTAGGCAATATTGAAAATGGAAAATTGTAACAGGCAGAGGGATTGTTCTGTGTATAATCCATGCTGGTGCTGACTTTTCAGCAACTGTAAATGGCAATCCTTCCAGTTTTTCGATGCTCAGTACCGTACAGTCTGCTCCCCTCTGTGCCAGTTTGATCTGTTTATCAGTGAGATTGAATTCTGAAAACAGTGACATAGTATTGATTAAATGCCAAGGCACATAGCCTGAACATAGGTTTTGTAACGTCCAGCCTAATAGCATGATAGAACGTAATTGCGACTGACCATGTTGCAACATGGCCAAGTCCTGG
Organism: Lissotriton vulgaris; assembly: GCF_964263255.1. Lineage (NCBI taxonomy): Eukaryota > Metazoa > Chordata > Amphibia > Caudata > Salamandridae > Lissotriton > Lissotriton vulgaris. The sequence continues at coordinate 675,484,947 of NC_141700.1, read as the reverse complement.
TCCATGATGTCTATGGCAGAGGATACTATGCTGTCCAAAGAATATATCCTGGACGACAGAGTCGTTAACCCATTGCCAACTACGGAGAGAGTTTTCTCTAAGTTAATACGATCAATTTCTTGTATTCTTTCTGCAGTCTCTGCTTGCGTAATCTTCCATGCTTCATTATAAGCAGCATAGATACCGGCATATATAAATGTTTATGACACGGTTTAGTAGGTATTTGCAAGAAGTCCTTTAAATCAGCGCCATCTTTAAGTAAAGATAACTGTTTTACATCCTTTAGTGTAGATCTATGTAGCCATTCAAGGCACAATTTCCCTACACTGTATGTTGTTACTATTCCTGGATGCTATCTCTGAACATATCTTGGATCTGGCCTAGTGAATTTGAACCCCTGTGTTTTATTCAGGAATCTACCTTGACAGGTGTTTGTGTCTGTGGGCCAGATTAACCGTCTTTTCTAATCTGGATCTGTTCTGTTGTGATGCAAAATACTATGTACGTCGACCTCCCCCTCTGTAGTGTTATCACTAAGTTGTGTAGGTGCAGGTATGGACGGTTTGTTTAGCTCTTTAATCTTGGCTAGCCCAAGACAAGATGTCTGTTGGACAGTGTCATTCAAAAACATAATTTGCTCAGGTATTATACAGGCTCTAAACAAAGCTTCTAATCCCTGCACTTGCCAGTCTTTTGTGCCCGAGACAGTTTTTGTCTCAATGTTGTCTTTCCAATAGTCGAAACCGAGAGAAGACAGCTGAGCATAAAAGGCAGCAGAATAAATTTGTTTGGTATTTGTCAACATACTTTTCATTCCTGTCTTATTAACATTTTTAAAGTAAAATGATTCTGGGTTGGAAACATTAAAACCTGAAAGGTATGGAAATGTTCCCAAAAATGTTTTTGAGCTACCCTTTGGTGGCGTTGGACAATGTTCCCATTGGTTATACATCAGTACATTTCTAGGATTTGCAGATTTGTGCAAGAAATGATGACCATAGTGATTATAACAATACATTTGTTCACAATCTGATGAACCTTCTTAATAGTCATTATTTGCAAACTTTGCAGACATTTCTAACTCTGACATCATATTATTAATAGTCTCGAAGTCCCAATCATCAGAAAAGGTAGTAGATGAAACAAAGTCATTCAAGGAACTCTTGAACTGGTGTGGAATCTTCAACAGCTCTGACGGGCCAAAAATGTCATAATCAGTTCTGTCCCAGGCTATACCAACAGTGTTAAGAACGGCTGTGATGTTCACTGATGACACGTCTCTTTGTTCACGATGAGACGATTTGAGTAGTAAGTTGATGTTCTTACTTGTTGTGTCCTTTTTAACATATCTTCCATTTTTCAACATTCCCAAAGTTATTACCAGAGTCAACCAAAGTAGAAGAAAAGGTACACCCAACACAATCCAAAGTTCAATCCATGGTGAAACCAGATAAGTCTTTTCCAGGTGTTGAAAAAGTTCAGTGCTTGTTCTTTCAAAGTTCTTTTTACTGGCGTTGTTTCAGGTTTGCTAGGATCCCCGGAAAACGTATCAGAGTTAATGAAATAGCCAGAGGCAGTTGTGTCAACTGCTGGGATTGCATCAGGATTTGTTGGAATCGCTGGAACCACTTGATCATGTGTTACATATGTATAGTCAGATGCTATTTCATTGTAGACAGGTGTTTTTTGACGAACTGTTATTTGGGTCTCAGGAGGTACAAGTGCCATAGCTTTGTTGCTTAGTCCTTCATTTCGCACTGCAGATTCTTCAAAGGTGATGAGTCTCTCAGTTTGAATCTCTTGGATAGTAGCCAGATTAGGGCGTTTGCTACATCTTTGGAGTCCACTTGGCCTACTGCTTATGATTGGCCACATGATGTGGTTTGACCAGGTTGATGGACACAAATCTGTTCTCCTTCTTTCCAGCAAGGGGTAGCAGTAATACTGTTCTTGATCAGTGGATGGCTAGGACAGGTACTGGTTGTCTGTAAGAAGGCCCAAATTCCTTCTTATCGGCGTTCTTTTCTCTGACTAGATCCCCAATCTTTGGAATCCAGACAGGCCTTGCTGGGGCGGTCGGTTTCTCTTCAGTGGTTGTTGGCTTCAGGAACACATTACTTTGTTTCGTTTTTATTTCATTTAAGTCCTGCAAAACAGCCAAACGGTCTTTGATATTAAAGGGTTTTTGGTCTACCACTGAAGTCTGACAATCAAGGTCCGATATTTTCATTCTGGTCCCAAAAAGAACTTCATATGGAGTGATAGCCCCTAGAGAACTTCTTGGCAGATTGTTAAGACTACGTTGGACACTTATTAGATGTCTGACCCACCCATCCCCCGAGCCTAATACTCTAGCTGTTATAGATTGCTTTATGTCCCGTTTTTTTGTCTCCACTACCGAATTTCCCTCAGGATGGAATGAACTAGAGTACCTCAATGCAACGCCCAGACTGGCATTGGCCTTCTCGTAAGCTAAGGAGCTAAACGCAGGACTCTGGTCAGAATGTAGCGTGATGACTGCGTATGTGCCGATAAAGACTCGCAAATCTTTTATAACAGTTTGAGCATCAACCGAGCACTGAGGCCACATCCAAATGAACCTTGAACACAAATCCACTGCGACCATGATATATGTATAGTTACCATCCCTCTGTAAGGGACGCAGTGGTCCAGGTAAAGGCAAGCTAATGGTTTATCTGAAATTAACAGGGGCGTCTGCTCAGGACGTTTCACAGTAGAGACTTTCATCTTTTGGCAGATTTCACATTCCAAAACATAATTTCGCGTCTGTTACCTCATGCGTGGCCACCAGTATCTCTGTTTTAATAATGACATGGTGGCGGAAACACCTGCATGTGCAGAAGCGGGCCCTTCATGTGCTGCTAAAATTAGTCCTAATCTATGTTCCATGTTTGGAATTACTCTATCCCCCACTCCAGGGATTCGAGCAAACGGAACATTGTTCGCATCAGTTATATATGAGAGGGAACATTCTTTTCAACGCAAGTTTTACGACGCATGCCTTTACATCGCAAGTTTTATGACACATGCCTTTACAACGCATTGCGCTGGGGGGCGCTCTAGGATAGGGAATAGATTTAATTTACTATCCAACAACTTCCCTACTATCCACGGGGACTGGAGTTGGAATAGTAAATTAAACTATTCACTATCCAGCACCCCTCAACACTATGCGTTGTAACAGCATGCGTTGTAAAACTTGCGATGTAAAGGCATGCGTAGTAAAAGCATGCGTTGTAATGTCATACAACCATATATGAGTATTTGAGTGGAAAGCCTTTTGATAATGTTTTACCACTGTCTTTGCTTGTGGCATTGACAGATCGCATTATTTCGCCGTCTATTTTAGTTTTTGAACGAGTGATCGCAGCTACGGAAGCCGTTTGCACAGCTGCCTTCACGGCTTCATCAGCCAATGAATTCCCTGCAACGTGAACGCCATCACGTTGATGTCTCAGCATATGTATCACATGAGTGTTTTGTAGTCCTTGTCGTAACTGAACTACTTGTTCCCAAAGCAACTTATGTTGATTGGGCCACTTTTTGCATCTTTGTAACCGTTTTGAATCCAGTTCTGGAAGCATTCATTGTAAGATTGAACACAATAATACGAATCGTACACTATGAGTGTGGGGAATTGCGATCAGTATTTTCAAGTGCCATCTTGAATGCTTGTAGTTCAGCTCGCTGAGCTGTACAATCTCCTAGAGATGGAGTTTTAGTGACCATCGGTCAGAATTTGTCATCTCGCCAACAACTTTTAACGTTTGCGCATGCAGCACTATAAGCTTGTTTACCCCCCTTAGCGGGTTGTGCTGATCCATCAGTATAAATTATACATTCATACTTTTCTAGAGGCAGAATTTCAGTAGGCAGAGGACATTCTTGTTTGTATTGTACAAATGCTTGTATTTTCAAATAAGGATCGAAAACGTTTTCAACGTCTGTTGCAGCAAGAGAATTAACCCATTGTATCCATCTTGGATGTAAAGCTTTAGCATTTGGAATGCTCTCTTTTGTCACTGCCTCTAAGGCAGGTACAGGTGTAACGGCTATTATGTGCTTACCCTGTGCGAGGGCTCTCCCTTTTGCTACTGCAGTTTGAACCACTGTCAGAATTTTTTCTGTTGAAGTGAATTTCATTTCTGCTTTTGTGTACAAATGTGATTTGTAAGCTATTGGTACTTTTTCACCTTCATTAAAAGTTAAGTAGGTGAATCCGCATTGTCCTGGAATGATCCGGATCACCAATTTGCATACGTTTACGCATGTTTGTAAATGTTTAGTTGCTAACATATCTGCTTGCAAGGAACGCAACATTTCTGTGTGTTTTTGTGTCCAATTTACTGTTTTGAAATCAGGTTTGATTAGTTCGTAGAGAGGTTTAACCCTTTCTGAGTAGTTTAGAATGTATGTTCTTCAGAAATTCAGGAAACCAAGAATTGACTACGTTTTTCAGCGTTTTCGGAGGTTGAACCAGCACACAATTTTCTAAAAAGTTGGCTGCCAGGCTTTTGCCTTCACTTAATAAATCGTATCCTAGAAAAAGGACATTGAGGTGGGCAATTCTCGATTTCTTAAAATTTAATTTATACCCTTCAGAGGCGAAGCCCAATATTATGGTGTTCTATCCAAGTCATTGTCCTTTAGGTAGATTTCATCTACATATGACAAGGCTTCCTCATCATATGTTTGTAGTAACTCTGTTACTCTAGCTGAAAATAACCCAGGACTATTCTTGAATCCCTGAGGGAGACAACAGAATTAGCCCTGTGTCCCCATAATTGAGAAAACGGTCAAATACCTAATTTCTGGTGCAATGTTTTGACAGAAGAAACCGTTAGAAATATGTAATGTGGTTTTATACTTTTTACGCACAATGTTATTCATTAATGCTGCACTATGTGCATTTTGTACTGCAAAAGTTTTGCAACAAGAGTTTAAATTAAGCATGGGCGAATTTTGCGAATCTCGCGTTCGCGAATTTTGCGGATTTGCGAACTCGCAATCCGCAAAATCCGCGAATTCTCGCGAATTTGCGGATTTTTTTTTTGTGTTTGCGCGGGTTTCTGCGAGTTCGCGAGGGTTTTGTACAATGTCGCAAATTGCGAACTTACCTGTCGGGTCGCAAGTTTCGCGAACTTGTTGTTTCTACGTGTCCAGCCTGTTTGGGACACTCTTCTTCATCACTGCCACTCTCTGTCACCACTGCCACTCTCTGACTACTCATGCCACCCTCTGGCCCACCCATGCCACCCTCTGTTTCATCACAGCACCCTCTGGTTGTCCAGTCAGTGTACATTATTGTGGCAACAAGCACACCTTCCCTGCCTCAAGTGACCTGAATTAATTTGGGGCTGATTAATGTGTCACAGAATATTTTTTTAGCTGGCACCTGCTTCCTTAGTGCTTCCTGATTAGTGATCTTTTGAACTTGCTAAGTGCTTTCATTGTTGCAAAATTAGTTACAACACCTGCCCTGCCCCAACTGACAATAATGAATTAGGGGCTGATTAATGGATTTGAACCTCCAGCCTGGCTCCTGCTTGTCTCCCTTAGCTGTAATTCAGGACCTTTGTGGCATATGTGTAACTATTCTGAGGTTCAGAGCAGGGTCACATAATAGTTGCAACTGGCAACTGAACTCTGGAGGGGCCCCTCAGGAAGCACTACAGGAAATGGCTACTAATGATGAGCCTGAACTTTTGAACCTGGTAAGTAGTTTCAGTTTTGCTAAAATCGTATTTCTGCAATTTTGCACTTATTCGCGGGGCGCGAAGTTGTACTGGGAAGCCGCGAACTCACGCGAACAGTGCGAGCAAAATCCGCTGCTCGCGGATTTGCGGATTTTGCGGGAGATTCGCGAATCTCGCGGATTGCGAATTTACCGAAAATCCGCAAAATCCGCGAGCGAAACGGATTTTCCGCCCATGCTTAGTTTAAATATCTGTAATCCAAAGCTAGACAATATGTTTTGTCTGGTTTGGAGACAGGAAACAAAGGATTGTTCATGGATGAGGTGCATGTTTCAATCACCCCTTTGTATTCAAGTTGATCTAATATCTCCCTGACCTGTTTTTTAGCTTCTTGCTTAACTGGATACTGCCTTTGTGCAGTTGGTTGATTTTTTGACTGGATTTTATGGTGAGGAGAATCATCATCCCATCCTACATGACTTTTATATAATGCAGGAACCTGGGCTACTGCCCATTTCCTGGCATAAGTATATTTTAAATGAATTGGAATGTGTTTGGAGAAGGCTGGCAAAATGATGTCTTCGCCATGTGGGCACTCCCTGACAAATGGTGGTGGCCAGTCTTGTTCAGCTAGAAGAATTTCATAACCCTTAGAAAGTCGCTCCCAAAAAAGTGTTCTGACTTTTCTTGGTATGTCTCCCTCCATCCGGAGTTTTATTTCATATAAATTATGTGGACAACTAACCCTGGTATCTGCAGATTCAACTTGAATGAATTCATTCAAGTCCACTGTCTTCAGATGATCCTTCAAGTTCTTGCGAGCTATTGTGACTTCTGCTGTGCTGTCCAACATTGTCTGAGCCCACTCCCCGTTCTTGAGTTGTGTCCTCTACATCCTCGGCTTGTCAGATTTTTATACCTGCTACCTTCTTTTTGGTGAATTTAGGTTTCTTGTTTTTCTGAACGTGTTGATCGTCTTTGGACTTCACGCGTTCTTCCTTGTGTTCTGACCATCCTCTTCTTTTGGATTTCTGTGACAAAGTCTGAAAGGTATGAGAGGAACCTGTATCAGTATCTTGATATCTATCAGGTTTTTCTCAAATTATCCCTATTCCTGATGTAATACCTCCTTTCTCTGGATTAAGAACGCTTCTCTTTAGAAGTTTCTTTGCTATTTTCCCACTTCTTTTTAGGAGGAGTAGGAGTGTTTTTAGTAAAGAACTTTTCAGGACTTTCTGACAGTTGGGGATTAACTGGTTTCCCACCCAAGCTGTCTCTGCCTAATTCTTCATAGGATGTTTCAAATATTCTGGCTAGTTCTTGGCCAGCTCTTGTGGTTGCTCAGTTACATCAAATTCCCTTAAGTTTTGGCGGATCGCCACGGATGCTGCTTCACCTTCAATATCAGCTGATATTATTGTTGAGACCTTTTTGAAATCTTTCAGTAATTTCATACCTAGGTTTAAAGCTGGCTCTGCCCCGTATTCATGTTGAATCTGTTTCAGGACATCTGGTATTACCGCCATAGACGGAACACCTTGTGTTTTGATGTAGATTGCAGCAAAGACTGTACCCCAAGTGTTGTAGTCCTCCAGATGTGGTGCGATCCCCATTGGTAAACATATTGTTAAAATTCTGTTTTCTCATGAGGGGTAGTATTAGGAAATACTGCTTTGAATTGAGTAATTTTTTTGAGCTACCCAGAATGGAATTTGTTCACGTTTTGTGGGTAATTTACCAATGACTGAATGTAGAGTCTGTGGTGTAATTTTATTTGTGTTCCCCTGATAAGGGGGATGTTGTGGAATCATTATTGCCGGTTGGACTGTAAGAGTCCGCATGACATATTGAACCAATTGTCTATAGATTTTGATTAGCTCTCTGAGTTGAACTCGTAGTTCAACATCTGACATCTCATTAATTTCAGGATGTGGAGTATAGCTGGCTAATACCGGCCATGTTGCTCCTGGTCTACCTAGTGGACCAAGCCTGGTAATGTGATTTATATGTTTTAGGGCACCTTTAAACTAGAGCGCATGCTCTTGGTATGTTAGTGGAATTTCAATATCCTCGAATGGGATGTATTCTGCTAGTGGTTCATCTTCTTTATAGAAGTGAAACACTTGTGTTACTGGATTTGCTTCAGGGAAGACTATCCATGAATAGAATACCTCTGTCTGGTGATATTCATGTGCCTCTATCACAAAAACTGCCCTACCACCTCTTGATGTTAGGCCATTAAAATTACAGGAATGTTTACAGCATCTTCGTCGGTTTCTTGGAAACCTGAAAAGTTTAGAGCTCGTACAGCATCATCGCCTGTAGCTCCACCGGCCTCGGTGTTGTTGTCACTATCCGGCATCTGTTGACTGAAAGTTTGCAGAGCATGTTTCAAGGAAACAGTATTTTGGAACACTATATCTTTTAACGTTGAACTAACCAAAAAGCTAATACGTAGGATTTTTCGTTCTACTCAGCTACGGTGGATATTATCCCTTTACCCACTCCAGACGTCTAAGTATTTACGGAAAAAGGGGTCTCTGAGAAAAGCAGGACTGAGTTACTTTAGCATCTAGCGTTAAACGTTGGGCGCCATGTAGTGTAGTTCTTATATTCCCAATAGGCTCTGCTCATTGGAATAATATATCTTATAGATTTGACGTAGGACTTAAGTCAATAGGTCTCTATCAAATATACTAAACTTAATAGTGAGTGCCAGCTAGCTCAGAGGTCACTAGAAACATTCTCGAATTCACAAGAAGGGATTAGTTTCTGACAACCGCATAAACATGACAAGTATGTTTCCCAAGAATAAGAATATATCTCTCAGAGCAACCGCGGCCCGTGGAGGAAGTTGCGGTGGGGCAGAAAGGCGGGGTAGGGGAGGGGCAGGGTGGGGGGTGCTAAAAACCGGAATATGGATAATTGTAGGTAAGTGAACAGTTTAATTAATAAAACAAATTTCTTAGAGCGCGCTGCATCACATTTTGCAATGCAGGGCGGGCTACGAAATTAGTTTTATTAATTAAAATATTTACTTACCTCCGATAATCCATATTCTGGTTTTTAGCACCCCCCACCCTGCCCCTCCCCCGCCCCGCCTTTTTTCCCCACCGCAACTCCCTCCACGGGCAGTGGCTGTCTCAGAGTCGTGGAAACAATAAATAACTATTTTACTCAGTCAATTGTGCATGCTTCGTTTCTACAGAGTTGCAGACAAATAGTGAGAAGGGCGTTTTCAATAAAAGGTTTATTGAAAAGTCTTCTTTCTCATGCAAGAGATGTGAACTGCTACAATCGTTAGACAGAATGCAAAGTATAATGCGTAGAGCGAGAATCTATATAAATAAAAATGTAACTGTTTGTTTGTTCAAAATCTCAAATCTCAAAAAGTTCTTCACAGATTGCTTTGAAATTTTGACACAACGTTGCATTCGAATACCCGAGTGTTTTTATATGCACAATGTTGGATTTGAATACGCTTGTGTCGAATACGTGCGTGTTTTTAATCGAAAGCACAAAGACACATACAAATGTCAATGTGCGTTTGAAAAAATCTTACATCTACGAAGGTTCTTCACCGATTGATTTGAAATTTTGACACAATGTTGAATTCGAATAAGCGCGTGTTTATATATACACAACGTTGGATTCGAATACGTGCGTGTCAAATACGCTCATGTTTTTGATGGTAAACAGACAAAATATTGACTACAAAATATCGGATGGACATAATATCGAGTACAAAATATAGGCTGGACGGAATATCGAATGGACAGAATATTGACATCAAAAATATCGTTTTGAAGGTATGTAATGTAATATCAAATTTTAAAATATAGATAGTCAAAATATCGAAGTACATAATATAGGTTAAGAAAAATATCTAACTTTTAATAATATCGAATTTTTTATAGTGTATGTTATGTGTTAAAAGTGTTTATTTATGTTATATTGTAATTTAAATAATGAATTTAATGTTATTTAAATTTTGCGTAATTTAATTCTGTAGCGGGTTGTGGGTTTATAGGGGAATAGGGTGGGAAGTAATTTAAGTATAATTAATTAAATATGTGAATTTATTTATTGGTATTTGTTTATAATTAATTGTTAAATAATTTTTATTTTGTAATTAATTACATTTTAATAGTCAATTAATTTTATTTAATTGATTAATTGATAATTATGTTAATTTAACTAATTTAATTTCTGTAGCGGGTTGTGGGTTTATAGGGGAGTAGGGTGGGAAGTAATTTAATTATAATTATTTAAATATGTTAATTTATGTAGTGTAATTTAATAATAAATAATTAAATGTGTAAATGTATTTATTGGTATTTGTTTATAATTGATTGTTACATTATTTTTATTTGGTAATTAATTAAATTTTAATTGCCAATTAATTTTATTTAATTGATTAATTGATAATTAGGTTAATTTAAGTAATTTACTTTCTGTAGCGGGTTGTCGGTTCATAGGGGAATAGGGTGGGAAGTAATTTAATTATAACTAATTACATATGTTAATTTTTTTGTGTATTTATTAGATTTTAATTGTTAAGTAACTGTTTAATTAGTAATTAATTAATTGTTATTTGTAATCAATTAGTATTAATAGATAAATAATTGTAATGATTACAATAAATTAGTATTTGTAAATAATTAATTATTATATTATTTTAAAGTGAAAATTACTTGTAATTATTTTTTTATAGATATTAATATATATATCTATTTTTTTTAATAATAATATATGAAGTATCTACTTTCCCTACTGTTGCACTGACTGGAGTGGGAATAGTAATTTTTACCCCTACACTATCCAACGCTTTCCCTACTGTTGCACTTTATGGAGTGGGAATAGTAATTTTAACCCCTACGCTATCCAACGCTTTCCCTACTTTAGCACTCTTTGGAGTGGGAATAGTAATTTTTACCCCTACGCTATCCAACACTTTCCCTACTGTTGCACTCTCTGGAGTGGAAATAGTAATTTTTACCCCTACGCTATCCAACGCTTTCCCTACTGTTGCACTCTCTGGAGTGGGAATAGTAATTTTTACCCCTACGCTATCCAACGCTTTCCCTACTGTTGCACTCTCTGGAGTGGAAATAGTAATTTTTACCCCTACGCTATCCAACGCTTTCCCTACTGTTGCAATCTCTGGAGTGGGAATAGTATTTTTTACTCCTACGCTATCCAACGCTTTCCCTACTGTTGCACTCTCTGGAGTGGAAATAGTAATTTTTACCCCTACGCTATCCAACGCTTTCCCTACTGTTGCACTCTCTGGAGTGGGAATAGTAATTTTTACCCCTACGCTATCCAACGCTTTCCCTGCTGTTGCACTCTCTGGAGTGGGAATAGTAAGTTTTACCCCTACGCTATCCAACCCTTTCCCTACTGTTGCACTCTCTGGAGTGGGAATAGTAATTTTTACCCCTACGCTATCCAACGCTTTCCCTACTGTTGCACTCTCTGGAGTGGGAATAGTAATTTTTACCTCTACGCTATCCAACGCCTTATCTACTGTTGCACTCTCTGGAGTGGGAATAGTAATTTTACACTTCCGCTATCCTACGGTAATAATATTGGATATTTTTTAATTATATTATGTTACTATATATATATATATATATATATATATATATATATATATATATATATATATATATATATATATATATGTTTTAACAAATATGATTGTAAACATTTTTTTATAACTTTAATTAATGATTTAATTATTATAAGGTAATTTAAGTATTTTTAAGTATATTTTAGTAAATAATTTTTAATATTAATTTAATTTAACATTGTTTTTAATAAAGTCGATATTTTTACAAACTATATTTTTGTAAACAATATTTTTTACTCGATATTTTAGTACTTACCTGTTTGTAGATACAAAGTCGATATTCTGTCTGTCGATATTTTGTCGCCGATATTTTTGGTAGTCGATAATATGTCCCTCGATATTATGTCAGTGATCCGTTTTTAATCTAAAGGACGAACAGCCCATATTGATTGGGTTGCTGCGCAACAACTACAATAGACGCATGGAGACAATAGTCTACATATATTAGGATGGACAGTTGGTGTCAGGATGGCAGACCGGGAAGTGGGTGGAGGGAGGGGGGAGGAGTTGGTTCACTTGGCAACATTAAGAAAGGACGAATAGAGACAATAGTCTACATATATTAGGATGGACATTTGGTGTCAGGATGGCAGACCGGGAAGTCGGTGGAGGGAGGGGGGAGGAGTTGGTTCACTTTGCAACATTAGCGTGTGTTTATATATACACAACCTTGATTTCGGACAGTTGGTGTCAGGATGGCAGACCGGGAAGTGGGTGGAGGGAGGGGGGAGGATTTGGTTCACTTTTCAACCCAAACAGACCCTATAGATTTGGTTGCTGCGCAACAAATACAAAGGACGCATATAGACAATAGTCTAAATATATTCGGATGGACAGTTGGTGTCAGGATGGCAGACCGGGAAGTGGGTGGAGGGAGGGGGGAGGAGTTGGTTCACTTTGCAACATTAGCGCATCAGACCGGGAAGTGGGTGGAGGGAGGGGCGAGGAGTTGGTTCACTTTGCAACATTAAGAAAGGACGCATAGAGACCATAGTCTAAATAGATTAGGATGGACAGTTGGTGTCAGGATGGCAGACCGGGAAGTGGGTGGAGGGAGGGGGGAGGAGTTGGCTCACTTTGCAACATTAGCGCATCAGAGCGGGAAGTGGGTGGAGGGAGGGGGGAGGAGTTGGTTCCCTTAGCAACATGAGGAAAGGATGCATAGAGACAATAGTCTACATATATTAGTATGGACAGTTGGTGTCAGGATGGCAGACCGAGAAGTGGGTGGAGGGAGGAGGGAGGAGTTGGTTCACTTTGCAACATTAACGCGTGATTATATATACACAACGTTGGATTCGAAAAAAAGCGCGTGTCCAAAACGCGCGTGTTTTTAATCGAAAGGCTGAACAGACCCTATCGATTTGGTTGCTGTGCAACGGGGAACAGCGCTTACAACGCAACTTTTACCACGCAGTACCTTTACCACGCAACTTTTACAATGCAAGTCGTTACAACGACTTGCGCTGGGGGGTGCTGTAGGATAGGGAATAGTTTAATTTACTATCCAAAACCTTCCCTACTATCCAAGGGGACTGGAGTTGGAATAGTAAATTAAACTATTCACTATCCAGCGCCCCCCAACGCAAGTCGTTGTAACGACTTGCGTTGTAAAACCTGCGTTGTAAAGGCATGCATTGTAAAAGCATGCGTAGTAACGACATGCATACCTGTGCAACAAATACAATGGACGCATATAGACAATAGTCTACATATTTTAGGATGGACAGTTGGTGTCAGGATGGCAGACCAGGAAGTGGGTGGAGGGAGGGGGGAGGAGTTGGTTCACTTTGCAACCTGAGCATACCCTATTGATTTGGTTGCTGCGCAACAAATACAAGGGACGCATATAGACAATAGTCTACATATATTAGGATGGACAAAACATATTGTATTCCCAAAAGCATTGTGAAATTAAACATATTAGATATGTGTGCTTCCTCTTTACTTTCTCTTCCATTTAACCAGACTGAGCCACAGCAACGCGTGGCCGGGTACAGCTAGTAGTATTATAAAATAATACTATAAGAGCATTGTATGGTTTTTAAGCCATATAAAAATACATACATAAATACACAGGCTAAAATACTCAACTGGTGCTTATAAAATATGCCTACCCCAATGTACCTAACCTAGGTCTAGTACGAAGGAGGAAGTAAGTATGGTTTTTAGCATAGGTTTAGTTTTGCCAAGAATCTACCAAAGGTTTCTCTAGGTTCTAATCAGCTCCATACCTTAGAATGAAGGAGGTCTGGTATCTCTGTCTCGGGACTCGATTTTCCAACACCCCGCAAGGGGAGTCAGAAACACTGGAGCTGGATTTCTCAGCAGAGGAGGGCAGCTTCCTGATCAGTGCGTCAGCTGGAGAGACGGCTTCCTTCGGCACTTGCTGTAGTGAGCTGCGACGGGCAAGTAGGTCATCAAACTGCTCCGAACCACCGTACTTTGCTATAGCAAGTGAAGGTATATTTATACCTTGAAGGTGTTTAGGAATGCCATAGTTGATGTAAAGTCGGACATATGAACATCATGAATGAACCCCTTGGGACTTCATTGTAAAACTAATTTTATTCTTGGAGAAATCAATATTCAAGCAAGGGGAAGTCCCCAACGGCTTAAGCTGGTTTTCCAAGAAATCGTTGTGATGTTTGTTGAACGGATGGAAGTAGCCATGCCTGTATTTGGGTATCATGGGCTATGCCTAAATAAGGGCTTGATTTCTATGCCTATATAAGGGCAACATGAATTGTACCGATATAAGGGCATGAATCAGGAAAATTCAACCGAAGCCTAAAACGCCACACACAGCTTCCTACAGCCTGTCCCCGGCTACCACAGCAGAAATAAGGAATCTAAGATGTGGTTCAGTTATTTCTCTGTGTATGCACATGGGGGTTTGATTCATTTAAGTATATGATCATCTGAGACTCCAAGTTATTGTTCAATGTTGTGTCAGTTGTTCACTAACCAGATGATGAGCTACTCTAAAAAGAATTGTAGGGAATCTACTAAAGTTGAGTGCATTTTTCCATTTGTGATGTATAGTCCCTTAGTTAAGAGGCATTTCTTATTATATTGCCAGGTATCATAAATAATGGTGATAGAAGACCACATAACTACAGGGTTGTAGATTCCTTCAAAACCTGAAACTCTTCTTCCAGAGCTGCAAACAGAATGCAAGGCGCAGAGGCATCCTCTGTCAGTCAGGTGAGCATAAGTGGATGTATCCTTGACCTTTCTTTTCAAAATGACATGTTCATGCATGCCTCAGGCTGATAAACTAGAACTCACTCAAGCTAGTATGGTGAAACACAAAACTATCCTCTTTGCTCCATTGTAGCATTTTGTAACTTAAATCTCATACTCAAAATACTAAGATACATTGGTATTCACAGAGAATGGTAGAAGGAGTAACACCTGCAATGTAAAAGAAAGGTGGGGAGGGGCAAGGGCAGAAAAAACATCCACTAGCAAGGTTTAGAACTTTTCTAAGTGGAAAGTCACCACATTGGGTCTACAAACAGATGGGCATGTATATAAACAACATGTATCCAAAAGTTAAAATAAGTGTGGATGTGTACACTTAGCGAAAAAGGGAAAATGTTGGCTATGTCCTGTAGGCAGAGTATTCCCATTTTCACTCACTACAGATGTGTCATCATCCTGAGTCCATCCCAGGGACATCCCAGAGCAGAAATTGTCATAAAAAGTCTTTATTATCCCATGAAACTGTGATAAATGCTGATAAGGGCAGCCAGAACTGTGCAGGGTGTCAAGAAGGGTGCATCTGTCTGTGTGGGTGATGCTGGTAGTCAGGATGTGGGGATGTGGTGCGGCAGGCTGTTAAGTGGGCAGCCGGGTGGTCTGGGGAGTTAAGCAAACTTATTTCAGTGTTCTTAGAAGTTGCATTAACTACTTTCCCAAATAAATTGCTAAAATTGCTGGTTTGCAAAATGGACAAGCACTTTCTTAAATACTCAGTCAGTTTTCTAATGTTGCGACAAACGTGAAGAGTGAATCAGTAATCGTCCTGATCACGAAACAAACCTGCGAATGTAGACAATAATCTTTGGATCTTGACTGGAATCGCTGGTTACTGGAATATAAGCCTTCATGAGGTGCAAGCAAATCTGTAGGGCCCTCGAAATATGTACACTGAAATAAAAGGGAAGCACCAATACATAACTAGACCAGAATCTTTGTAAGGAGCAAGGGTTGCTTGCTCAATGGATTCTATTCTTTATCATGACGGTCCCAAAGTCACTGGCATCTAAGCAAAAGTTTGCTCTCTGGCACTTATTTTTTTACAAACTGAGCACTGTACCACAGATCATCAATGTTGGCAAAATTAGACATTTGCACACACTTAACAAGGAGTAACTCCTCAGGCAGTGAGTGATTTCTGCCACTATGGCGTCGCTTCCGATCCGGTAAAAAGCGCTCCGAATTGCTGTACGGAGCGTTTTTCCCCGTACGAATCGTACCAGAAGGCGTCCCCGTACGATTGTGCAAGTACGATCACAACCTAATGCGTCACTCCGTACGTCCCGTAAAAAACGCCGTACGAATAGCAGTCGGCTGACGCTCGACGCTACGTCCGGACGTAAATAGACCGCGTCTCCCGAACCACAAAGTACGATCCGTGTTCCACACACTCCATACGGCTCTTTTCCTACGAGAGCTCAAAACTCCCGTAAAACCGGACTCCGGCACGACCCGCACCCCGGTACGCGACAAGCAGGACATGGACGCCATCGTTCGTGTAATCCCTATCCTGTACGCCCACCACCTCGTACTGAGAAACCAACGACGGCGCAGAAGGTGAGTACAACGAAGTTCTACATACCTGTACGTCTTGCTACACGCGCACATCTCCATTTCACGATTGTAATGTCTGCCCATGTTGCGCCACACACTCCCGCACTACACCAGTGCAATACGCCGCACCTACGTCATCGACTACGGGGTACGGCAGGTCACCGCACTACACCAGTGCAATACGGAGACCGGCCGTACCTACGTCATCGACCAGGGGGTACGGTACGTCACCGCACTACACCAGCGCAATACGCCGCACCTACGTCATCGACCACGAGGTACGGCAGGTCACCGCACTACACCAGTGCGAATACGGAGACCGGCCGTACCTACGTCATCGACCAGGGGGTACGGTACGTCACCGCACTACACCAGCGCAATACGCCGCACCTACGTCATCGACCACGGGGTACGGCAGGACACCGCACTACACCAGTTCAATACGGAGACCGGCCGTACCTACGTCATCGACCAGGGGGTACGGTACGTCACCGCACTACACCAGCGCAATACGCCGCACCTACGTCATCGACCACGGGGTACGGCAGGTCACCGCACTACACCAGTGCAATACGGAGACTGGCCGTACCTACGTCATCGACCAGGGGGTACGGTGCGTCACCGCACTACACCAGTGCAATTGACGTGTGGCACATACGCCTGCAATGTGATTGTAAGTGTAAGTGGTGAGCAGGACACCCACCAGTGCCCAGCATCAGAGTGTGTGCCTAACACCCCCCCTCCAGTGCCCACCAGTGCCCACCAGTGCCCAGCATCAGAGTGTGTGCCTAACACCCCCACCACCAGTCCCCCCCAGTGCCCACCAGTGCCCAGCATCAGAGTGTGTGCCTAACAACCCCCCTCCAGTGCCCCCCAGTGCCCAGCATCAGAGTGTGTGCCTAACACCCCCCCAGTGCCCCCCAGTGCCCAGCATCAAAGTGTGTGCCTAACACCCCCCCCAGTGCCCACCAGTGCCCCCCAGTGCCCCCGGGCCCAGCATTAGAGTGTGTGCCTAACACCCCCACCACCAGTGCCCCCCAGTGCCCCCCAGTGCCCAGCATCAAAGTGTGTGCCTAACACCCCCCAGTGCCCCCCAGTGCCCCCCGTGCCCAGCATCAGAGTGTGTGCCTAACACCCCCCTCCAGTGCCCCCCAGTGCCCCCCAGTGCCCAGCATCAAAGTGTGTGCCTAACACCCCCCCTCCAGTGCCCACCAGTGCCCCCCAGTGCCCACCAGTGCCCAGCATCAAAGTGTGTGCCTAACACCCCCCCAGTGCCCACCAGTGCCCCCCGTGCCCAGCATCAGAGTGTGTGCCTAACACCCCCACCACCAGTGCCCCCCAGTGCCCACCAGTGCCCAGCATCAGAGTGTGTGCCTAACACCCCCCCTCCAGTGCCCCCCAGTGCCCAGCATCAGAGTGTGTGCCTAACACCCCCCCAGTGCCCCCCAGTGCCCCCCAGTGCCCAGCATCAAAGTGTGTGCCTAACACCCCCCCCCAGTGCCCACCAGTGCCCCCCAGTGCCCCCCCGTGCCCAGCATCAGAGTGTGTGCCTAACACCCCCACCACCAGTGCCCCCCAGTGCCCACCAGTGCCCAGCATCAAAGTGTGTGCCTAACACACCCTCCCACTGCCCCCCGTGCCCCTCCGTGCCCAGCATCAGAGTGTGTGCCTAACACCCCCCCACCAGTGCCCCCCAGTGCCCCCCAGTGCCCAGCATCAAAGTGTGCGCCTAACACCCCCCCCCAGAGCCCCCCAGTGCCCACTAGTGCCCAGCATCAAAGTGTGTGCCTAACACCCCCCCCACCAGTGCCCCCCAGTGCCCAGCATCAAAGTGTGCGCCTAACACTCCCCCAGTGCCCCCAGTGCCCCCCCGTGCCCAGCATCAGAGTGTGTGCCTAACACCCCCCCTCCAGTGCCCCCCAGTGCCCCCCAGTGCCCAGCATCAAAGTGTGTGCCTAACACCCCCCCTCCAGTGCCCACCAGTGCCCCCCAGTGCCCACCAGTGCCCGGCATCAAAGTGTGTGCCTAACACCCCCCCCAGTGCCCACCAGTGCCCCCCGTGCCCAGCATCAGAGTGTGTGCCTAACACCCCCACCACCAGTGCCCCCCAGTGCCCACCAGTGCCCAGCATCAGAGTGTGTGCCTAACACCCCCCCTCCAGTGCCCCCCAGTGCCCAACATCAGAGTGTGTGCCTAACACCCCCCCAGTGCCCCCCAGTGCCCAGCATCAAAGTGTGTGCCTAACACCCCCCCAGTGCCCACCAGTGCCCCCCACCAGTGCCCCCCAGTGCCCAGCATCAAAGTGTGTGCCTAACACCCCCCCCAGTGCCCCCCAGTGCCCCCCCCGTGCCCAGCATCAGAGTGTGTGCCTAACACCCCCCCTCCAGTGCCCACCAGTGCCCCCCAGTGCCCAGCATCAAAGTGTGTGCCTAACACCCCCCCTCCAGTGCCCACCAGTGCCCAGCATCAGAGTGTGTGCCTAACACCCCCCCACCAGTGCCCCCCAGTGCCCCCCCGTGCCCAGCATCAAAGTGTGTGCCTAACACCCCCCCAGTGCCCCCCAGTGCCCCCCGTGCCCAGCATCAGAGTGTGTGCCTAACACCCCCCCACCAGTGCCCACCAGTGCCCCCCAGTGCCCCCCAGTGCCCAGCATCAGAGTGTGTGCCTAACACCCCCCCTCCAGTGCCCCCCAGTGCCCCCCAGTGCCCAGCATCAAAGTGTGTGCCTCACACCCCTCCTCCAGTGCCCACCAGTGCCCAGCATCAGAGTGTGTGCCTAACACCCCCCTCCAGTGCCACCCAGTGCCCACAAGTGCCCAGCAACAAAGTGTGTGCCTAACACCCCCCCTCCAGTGCCCCCCGTGCCCAGCATCAGAGTGTGTGCCTAACACCCCCCCCACCAGTGCTCACCAGTGCCCACCAGTGCCCAGCATCAGAGTGTGTGCCTAACACCCCCCCTCCAGTGCCCACCAGTGCCCCCCCGTGCCCAGCATCAGAGTGTGTGCCTAACACCCCCCCCACCAGTGCCCACCAGTGCCCACCAGTGCCCAGTATCAAAGTGTGTGCCTAACACCCCCCCCAGTGCCCCCCGTGCCCAGCATCAAAGTGTGTGCCTAACACCCCCCTCCAGTGCCCACCAGTGCCCCCCAGTGCCCACCAGTGCCCAGCATCAAAGTGTGTGCCTAACACCCCTCCCAGTGCCCACCAGTGCCCCCCGTGCCCAGCATCAGAGTGTGTGCCTAACACCCCCACCACCAGTGCCCCCCAGTGCCCACCAGTGCCCAGCATCAGAGTGTGTGCTAACACCCCCCTCCAGTGCCCCCCAGTGCCCAGCATCAGAGTGTGTGCCTAACACCCCCCCCCCAGTGCCCCCAGTGCCCCCCAGTGCCCAGCATCAAAGTGTGTGCCTAACACCCCCCCAGTGCCCACCAGTGCCCCCCAGTGCCCCCCTGTGCCCAGCATCAGAGTGTGTGCCTAACACGCCCCCCACCAGTGCCCCCCAGTGCCCCCCAGTGCCCAGCATCAAAGTGTGTGCCTAACACCCCCCCAGTGCCCCCCAGTACCCACCAGTGCCCAGCATCAAAGTATGTGCCTAACACCCCCCCCACCAGTGCCCCTCAGTGCCCCCCAGTGCCCAGCATCAAAGTGTGTGCCTAACACCCCCCAGTGCCCCCCAGTGCCCCCCAGTGCCCCCCGTGCCCAGCATCAGAGTGTGTGCCTAACACCCCCCCTCCAGTGCCCCCCAGTGCCCCCCAGTGCCCAGCATCAACGTGAGTGCCTAACACCCCCCCTCCAGTGCCCACCAGTGCCCAGCATCAGAGTGTGTGCCTAACACCCCCCACCAGTGCCCCCCAGTGCCCCCCCGTGCCCAGCATCAAAGTGTGTGCCTAACACCCCCCCAGTGCCCCCCAGTGCCCCCCGTGCCCAGCATCAGAGTGTGTGCCTAACACCCCCCCCACCAGTGCCCACCAGTGCCCCCCAGTGCCCCCCAGTGCCCAGCATCAGAGTGTGTGCCTAACACCCCCCCTCCAGTGCCCCCCAGTGCCCCCCAGTGCCCAGCATCAAAGTGTGTGCCTAACACCCCCCCTCCAGTGCCCACCAGTGCCCAGCATCAGAGTGTGTGCCTAACACCCCCCTCCAGTGCCCCCCAGTGCCCACCAGTGCCCAGCATCAAAGTGTGTGCCTAACACCCCCCCTCCAGTGCCTCCCAGTGCCCCCCGTGCCCAGCATCAGAGTGTGTGCCTAACACCCCCCCCACCAGTGCCCACCAGTGCCCACCAGTGCCCAGCATCAGAGTGTGTGCCTAACACCCCCCCTCCAGTGCCCCCCGTGCCCAGCATCAGAGTGTGTGCCTAACACCCCCCCCAGTGACCCCCAGTGCCCCCCCGTGCCCAGCATCAAAGTGTGTGCCTAACACCCCCCCAGTGACCCCCAGTGCCCCCTCGTGCCCAGCATCAAAGTGTGTGCCTAACACCCCCCCTCCAGTGCCCACCAGTGCCCCCCAGTGCCCACCAGTGCCCAGCATCAGAGTGTGTGTGGCTAACATCCCCCCCCTGCCCAGCTGTTACACAAAAACACATACCATTGTGAACCGCATTACCATCTGGAGATTGACACATATGAACATACCTAAATTACAACATGACACCAGCTCCCAGGCACACAGCAGTCACAGACATTATCACACAAAGTCAACTTCAGAAAATAACAAGAATGGCTTTATTCAGCTGCTCCAAAAAAGAAACGCAAATAAGAGTCCCTGCTCATTAAAGGCCAATGTCCAGTCCAAAAAAGTCTGAGCAACAGTTTGTACCTCCATGGGTGTGGGCACACCCAAACTTGCCTGCACATGGCGTTTAATCCGCAGTGGAAACGATGTGGCCACCATCTGTGGAATCCTCCGGCACCGCATGGACAGGAGAGGGAAGGACAGGCGGAGTGGGTGAAGGTGTAGTGCATTCAGCCACACTGGCTGGTGTATTGCCAAAAG
Organism: Lissotriton vulgaris; assembly: GCF_964263255.1. NCBI lineage: Eukaryota > Metazoa > Chordata > Amphibia > Caudata > Salamandridae > Lissotriton > Lissotriton vulgaris. The sequence goes on along the minus strand of NC_141700.1, from coordinate 675,463,788 downwards.
TAGCTTCGAAAACCTGGCTGCACACCTCAGCCAGTGTGGAAAAACTACCACCTGAACCCGGGGACACATTGGGGGTGGAGGTAGAGGGCTGTGAGTCTGTACTCCTGGGTGTGTGGATGCGTGTGTGCGTTGTGTCCCCTCTCCCTGTGGGTGTGCCTACATCCCCTTGAGATTGCGTGCGTGGAGCTTTGAGCTTTTTCTGACGTGTGGGTGTGCTGGGTGTGTGTGACCTGTGGCGTCTGCGTGTATGTTGTGTAGATATGGGAGAGGCAGAGGTGGATGGGTCTGAAGGATGGGGGGGAGACAGATGCTGCTGGGAGTACATTGCTGCCGTCAGTGTTGACTCTATGGCAGCCACACTCCGACGTAGATCAGACATGGCCGACGACATGCCCTCCATGAACGACACCAACTGTGTAATCAGTTGTGTATGTCCATGGAGGACAGTCAGTATGGATGTCTGACCTACTGCAATCTGCCGGAGTAGGTCCACAGTCTCAGCACTGAGGGCAGCAGGGGACTCAGGGGCAGGGGCTGCGGTGCCGGGAACAAAGGAGACACGGGTGCTAGCACGGACCCTAGGGACAGTAACGACTGGGAGGGTGGAGATGGTACTGGAGGAGGGGACGCCAGCCAAAGATGATGGAGAGACCATTGCTGCATATTCCCCCTCCTCCCGAGAGTCTGACTCGGAGTTGTCGGCATGGTAAGATGTGTCAGTCACATGTCGTCCGGCCAGCAGACTCTCATCACCCTCCGTGCCACTGCCTCCCTCTGACTCCTCAAAGCAGGTGGCACTGTCGGTGTGTCCCTCTTCCTGGTCCGCGCCTGTGTCCCCTCCAGATTCAGATGATGATGCTGTGGCCAAGGAGAAGAATAAAAACATATCAGTCACCTGTACACATCAGACATGTCAGCTACAATTCATTAGGCTTCATTTCTGAACATGGCATGCATCATGAGTCACAGGAGACTGAACACTGCACACTGATAAGTCTAGTTGTGGCCAATTGCATGAGACACTAAGCATAATGTATAGTAGGATACAAGCAACAGTGAAGGGAAAAATCTATCATGAGCGACACAATGATGATTGACTGCCTGACAACAGGATAGCTGATGAAGCATCACAGCTCATTTACACACCCTGCCACCCAAACCCAGACCTGCACATGTTGAATTGCCTTACACCTTGTGCCACATGGGAAAGGTCCTTCCTGAAGTGACATGTGATGCCATCCTGGGACCTGAACCAAGTGTAACATCACCTCACACTGGCATCACAGCTGTTGACACCCCAAGCCTCATTGTGTGACTGACCATCAATAGTGATTACAAAGAACATTTGACTCATGTGGCAACTATGCACACACGCACTGCCCAGTGTGAGTATGCATAAGCCAAAAATATTGCACATGTACATTGTGCACCTGTAGCCAACACATGACTATTTGAAAGAGTACCATGGACAAAGGCCACTGAGGCTGACTCGTGCAGAAGACACATGTTTAGACTCAAGATCAGTGCCTAAATATGGAGAACGGCAGACACAGTGCACATGTGGTGCCACATGTAAGGTTCCAACAGGTGTCACAGACCCCCCCTCCAAAATGATGATGTGCAAAGGAAGATGCATACATAGACATTGCACCATAGGAGTACATGTGAAAAACAAACATCATCCAAAGCGCAGGTCAAAAGTGGATTAGGGCAAGGCATGTAAAGAAGCAGCTGCAGAAACGGGGACATTCTGAGGCCAATGTGTTAGACGGGGAACCTGAGGGTCGGCCGAGTACAGGGGGAGAGGCCTCCGGTGAGGGCCGTCTCCGGCGATCGTACAGACAAGTAACTTCCCCCCCACAAATGGACACCACACCAGGATGTGATCTGCACACTTTTATATAGGATTCTTGAGGCAAGGTTATCAACGATACAGTGGGGGGGCAGGACACGAGGGTCCTCCCAATTCTAGTCTCTGTGGGGTAAGGGGGTAGCGGGACAGTCTTGGTACCGGTCCGGTACAAGGGCGGCCAGAAGGAGCTCACAATCCTCGAGCTCAGGGGTCTGTAAGGTCGGGCCGCGGCAGCGCCAGCAGGCTAGGGTGATAGTTCTCGGCAAGGAGGGCTGCGGCAGCGCCAGCAGGCTAGGATGATAGTTCTCGGCAAGAAGGGCCGCGGCAGCGCCAGCAGACTAGGATGATAGTTCTCGGTAAGGAGGGCCGCGGCAGCGCCAGCAGGCTAGGGTGATAGTTCTCGGTAAGGAGGGCCGCGGCAGCGCCAGCAGGCTACGACGATGATTTCTTTGCAGAGGGGCCGCGGCAGCGCCAGCAGGCAAGAGCGATGATCCACAAGGATGGGCCGCGGCAGCGCCAGCAGGTCCAGATGAAGATGCACGTTGCAGAGGGTCGCGGCAGCGCCAGCAGGCTTCGGAGATGGTTCACAAGGCAAGGCTGCGGCAGCGCCAGCAGTCCGTCAGGGATGAGTTCTTCAAGGTGTCTCTCGACTCCAGGATACAACTCCCCTCCTGCTCTGGAGCTGCCCCAGTTATCGGTCTGGCCTCCTTTGATGTCCGGACCCTCGCGCTTGGAGGTCGGGAGGTCCGGGATGAGGGAGTCCAGACACCCAGCAGGGGGGTGGAGCCAGCGCCCGGGGAGACCGGGGGTGATTGGCACCTGGCGGGGGAGAGCCATCGACACTCCTTTCTCCCATTGACCTGCCAAGTGGTCTCTTCACCTCCTGGGTGGATGGTGGTGCCTCGATGTCGGGGCCTGGCCAGGCCCAGGGTTGGGGTCGCGTCGAGGCCACGCGGCCTCGTGATGCAGTGTCCAAAGATGGCGGCTGGGCCGGGGCAATGGTGCTGACGGGGGCCCGGGTCAGCCGATGCTGGGGGTTCGGGAGCAGGCGTCCCGTTGGGGACGGGTTGCGGGTTGCTTCGGTGGGTTGTCGGGATGGTTCTTTCTGGGGACACAGGGAGAGCCGGCGTCCGGGCCTTATCAGGCGGGGAGGGAGCGGGCCCTTCACGAGGCCTGTCCAACATGCGTCCCACCCAGCTGAAGGCAGGGAGAGTCACCCATCCTCTTGGGTACTCTCCTCGCCGAGGCGGAAAAAGCGTGACAGGCCGTCCGCGTTGGCGTGGTCCTGGCCAGGACGATGCTCCACAGTGAAGTCCATCCCCTGCAAGGAGATGGACCATCGCAACAGTTTTGGGTTCTCCCCCCGCATCTGCATCAGCCATTGCAGGGGTCGGTGGTCTGTCTGTACCCTGAAATGGGTACCGAAGAGGTAGGGCCGGAGTTTCTTGAGGGCCCATACCACTGTGAAGGCCTCCCGCTCGATGGTGCTCCAGCGCTGTTCTCGAGCCAGCAGGCGTCGGCTGATGAAGGCCACTGGCTGATCGACTCCCTCTGCATTGAGTTGAGAGAGGACTGCCCCAACGCCATGATCTGAGGCGTCCGTCTGGACTATGAATTCCCGGCTGTAGTCGGGGGCCTGGAGCACGGGGGCGGTGCACATAGCGGTCTTCAACTTCTCGAAGGCCGCTTGACAGTCCGGAGTCCAGTTGACTGTTTTGGGGTTTTTCTTGGATGTGAGTTCTGTGAGGGGCCCCACAATGCTGCCATAGTCCTTTACAAACCGCCGGTAGTATCCGGTGAGCCCCAGGAAGGCTCGGACCTCGGTTTGGGTGACAGGTGGTTGCCAGGACTGGATGGCAGCGATCTTGAGCTGAAGGGGGGCCACCAGACCGCTCCCTACTTGGTGTCCGAGGTAGGTCACGGACCCCTGGCCAATCTGGCATTTGCTGGCTTTGATGGTGAGGCCGGCCTGCTGGAGGGCGTGCAGGACTTCTCGGAGGTGGTGAAGGTGGTCTGCCCAGTGGCGACTGTACACAGCAATATCGTCCAGGTAGGCGGCGCTGAATTCTTCGAGGCCCGCCAGTACCTGGTTCACGAGTCGTTGGAAGGTAGCCGGAGCGTTTTTCATGCCGAATGGCATCACTTTGAAGTGGTAGTGGCCATCCGGGGTGGAGAAGGCGGATCGTTCTTGGGCCCTGGGGGTGAGGCCGATTTGCCAGTAGCCCGCTGTTAGGTCGAAGATGCTCAGGTAGCGGGCAACCCCCATGCGGTCAACCAGTTCATCCGCCCGGGGGATGGGGTGAGCGTCGGTTCGGGTAACGGCGTTCAGGCCCCGATAGTCCACACAGAATCGGAGCTCGGGGGCAACGCCCGGGGCGGCAGCCTTGGGGACCAGTACGACTGGGCTGGCCCAGGGGCTGTCGGATGGCTCGATCACTCCTAGAGCCAGCATTTTGGTGACTTCGTTCTGGATGCAGGCGCGCACTCGATCTGGCACTCGGTACGCCCTGTGTCGAATAGGAGGACTATCCCCGGTGTCCACGTCGTGAAGGCACCAGGGGGTGACCCCGGGGGTGAGGGAGAACAGGTTTGCAAATTGTAGCAGGAGAGCTCAACAGTCTTGGCGTTGCTCCGGGGACAAGGTGTCGGAGAGTCTGACCCCTTCCACTGAGCCATCTTTTTCACGGGTCCTCAGTAGGTCAGGGAGGGGCTCGGAGTCTTCTTCCGTCCCACTATCTGTTGCCATCAGTAGGCTGAGTTCCGAGCGTACGAAGTGGGGTTTGAGTCTGTTGGCGTGGAGGACTCGTAGGGGGTTCCGGGGGGACTCCATGTCTATTAGGTAGGTGACAGGGCCCTTGCGCTCTATCACCTTGAAGGGTCCTGTCCATTTGTCCTGCAGGGCACAGGGTTCGACTGGAGACATCACCCAGACTTGTTGTCCTGGTTCGAACTCGATGGAGGAGGCATGCTGATCGTACCATTTCTTCATGTCCTCCTGACTGGCCTCAAGGTTGGCTTTGGCGAGTTCCCTGAACCGCCGGGTCTGGTTGCGGAGGGTCAGGAGATACTTATATACATCTGGAGGAGTCTTCTGGGGGGCCATCTCCCATCCTTCCTTGACCAGGCTGAGGGGGCCCCGGACGGGGTGTCCGTACAGGAGCTCAAAGGGACTGAAGCCGAGGGATTTCTGGGGAACTTCTCGATAGGCGAAGAGGAGGCACGGGAGCAGCACGTCCCATTGGCGACGTAGGGGTTCTTCTAGGCCCATGATCATTCCCTTGAGAGTGCGGTTAAACCGCTCGACCAGTCCATTTCCTTGCGGGTGATAAGGGGTCATGAATCTGTAGGTGACCCCGCACTGTTGCCAGAGAGATCTCATGTACTTCGAGATAAAGTTCGTACCCCTGTCGCTGACGACTTCCCGGGGGAAGCCCACTCGAGAGAAGATCCCCATCAGGGCTCGGCCTACCACGGGCGCTGTCACGGTCCGAAGAGGAATAGCCTCGGGATAGCGGGTGGCGTGGTCCACCAGGACTAGGATGAACCGGTGCCCCTGTGCCGTTCAGGGGTCCAGGGGCCCCACAATATCGATTCCCACCCGTTCGAATGGGGTGGTGACGACGGGAAAGGGTTGCAAGGGTGCTTTGATCTTTCGGCCGCTCTTCCCGCTGGCATGGCAGGTGGGGCAGGCCCGGCAGTGGTTGGAGACATCATTTCGCATGCTGGGCCAGTAGAAGTGAGTTACCAGGCGGTTGTACGTTTTGTCTTGCCCCAGGTGCCCATCAAGGGGGACATCGTGTGCCAAGTTCAAAAGGAAGTCTCTGAAGCGGAGGGGCACCACCAGCACCCGACTGGTCCCCAGCTCAGCAATTCTTTGCTCACTGTAGAGCAGGTCATTGTCCCAATAAATCCAGTGGGTCCCTGAGGTGTCTCCTGCGCTCTGGGCGAGGGCTTGCTGCCGGAGTCCCTCGAGGGAGGGACATGTCCTCTGCTCCTGTCGGAACTGTTCCTGGGTGGGACCACCCTCTTGACGCCACTGGGCCAGTTCGGGAAGGTCCTGGAGTTGAATGGGCCCTTCTTCGTGTTGCTCTGGGGGACTGGCTCTTAGGGCGGCTCCCTCCGAGACGATCGGGGGAGGAGGTTCTGGCCATTCGGGTTCTTCGGGACTGGGGATGGCGCGGGCGGCCATGGACCGGGTCGTTATGCAGGCCCATTCAGGGAGGCCCAACATCCCCAGGTGCTCTCTTCTCTCGACGGCTGCCCAGGGGGAACTTTCGAGGTCGTTCCCCAGGAGGCAGTCCACTGGTGCATCATCGCGGACAGTCACCTTCAGCATTCCGGACACTCCTCCCCACTCGAAGGGGACGCAGGCCATCCGACACAGGCTTTCTGAGTTGTCGGCTGACCGGACGGGGCAAAGGATGTTCGGCAAGATCTGATCCAGGGTCACCAGATGACAGCGGACTGCCGTCACACTGGCCCCGGTGTCGCGTAGGGCTTCAGCCCGGCGCCCATTAATATTGACCCACTGGCTGTATTTCCGCGTATTGGCGGGTAGGGGGGCCCGCGGAATCATGTCTCTTTCCCCTAGGCAGACCAGGGACATGGCGGCTGGCTCCCACTCGGGCTGGTCGGCCTCGTACTCTTCATGATCTTCTGGGGTTTGCTCTTCCCCCAGGGCGGCGGCAGCGACCTGGCGGGGCATAGGGTTCTGGTTCTTCGGGCAATTAGGATCGTTGGCGTAGTGTCCGGGTCGCTGGCATCGGTGGCAAGTAACGTTGGCTCGGAACCCTGGACGCGTCGGGGGGTTTCCCCTGCCGGCCGGGGGTGGGGCGTTGCTGGTGGGAGCCGCTGGGACGGCGTCTCTGCCCCGACCCTGGCCTCCTCCTCCCCCTCGGGGGCGATGGGGTCCTTGGTTGGTTCTGTTCAGTTCGCTGGGCCCGTTTCGGGCAACTCGGGTGCTTTCCCATCGGTCAGCTTTGGCGGCGAGTTGCCGGGGTTCAGTCAGTTTACTGTCGAGGAGGTGCTGCCTGAGCTCGACGAAGCAATTGTTAGAAAGATGCTCCCACACAATAAGGTCAAAGAGTTGCTCGTAAGTTGTCACCTTGCTGCCCTTGATCCACCCCTCGAATGCTCGGCTGAAAAAGTTCACGTACTCCACCCAAGTTGTACCCGGGATCCGTTTGCAGTCGCGGAACCGCTGGCGGTACATTTCGGGCGTGAGTCCGTATCGAGTGAGGAGGGCGGCTTTCATGTGGTCGTAGGATGTCATCTGATGGTCCGGGAGTTGCAGCAGGGCGTCTCGCCCTTCGTTGACGAACCTCCCCCATAACCCGGCTCCCCAGTCGCTTCGGGGAATCCGGTGGGAGGTCATGGCTACCTCATAGGCTTTGAACCATTGCTGTATATCGTCGTTCCGGTAATACTCTCTGACGACATCCTTGGGGATGTGGACTTTAGGGTCTGTAGCGACAGGAGCGTTCGGACGCTCGGGAACCCCGAGATCTTTGTTCTGTTTCCGAAGCTCTATTTCTTTTAGGTTGCGCTCATGTTCGTAGGCTAGCTTTTTCTCTTCTAACTCTCTCTGTCTTTGTTTCTCTTCCCGCTCCTCTCGGAGCCGCAAGTGTTCCAATGTTATTTTTTGTTCCGCCAATTTCAGTTCTCCATCCAAACGAAGTCGAGCCAGCTCCAATTCATGGAGCCTGCTTTTTTCCCGTTCTCGGATCTCCTCTGGGGAGAGACCCGATCTTCTTTCTTCCGTCGGAGTGGTGTTCGTTTCCGGGGCCTCGAGGCTTTGGTTTTGGGGTACGGCCGTACCCGTCTCTGCCCAAGATTCTAGGGCCTTTTTTAAGTCTTCTTTCGTGCTCAGTCCTGTGGTAGCAATGCCTAGTTCTATGCAGAATTGCTTTAGTTCTCTGTGGTTGTACTCTTCTAGTTTCTCCATCTGGAATTTTTCTGTGGTTCCGCTCTCTTTTGTTGTCATTGTGGTTGTGTCGTGGGGTGAGTTACTCTCTGTACGATTACGCGTTGGTTCGGATCGCGCCGCTGGCCACCAATGTTAGACGGGGACCCTGAGGGTCGGCCGAGTACAGGGGGAGAGGCCTCCGGTGAGGGCCGTCTCCGGCGATCGTACAGTCAAGTAACTTCCCCCCCACAAATGGACACCACACCAGGATGCGATCTGCACACTTTTATATAGGATTCTTGAGGCAAGGTTATCAACGATACAGTGGGGGGGCAGGACACGAGGGTCCTCCCAATTCTAGTCTCTGTGGGGTAAGGGGGTAGCTGGACAGTCTTGGTACCGGTCCGGTACAAGGGCAGCCAGAAGGAGCTCACAATCCTCGAGCTCAGGGGTCTGTAAGGTCGGGCCGCGGCAGCGCCAGCAGGCTAGGGTGATAGTTCTCGGCAAGGAGGGTCGCGGCAGCGCCAGCAGGCTAGGATGATAGTTCTCGGCAAGAAGGGCCACGGCAGCGCCAGCAGGCTAGGATGATAGTTCTCGGTAAGGAGGGCCGCGGCAGCGCCAGCAGGCTAGGGTGATAGTTCTCGGTAAGGAGGGCCGCGGCAGCGCCAGCAGGCTACGACGATGATTTCTTTGCAGAGGGGCCGCGGCAGCGCCAGCAGGCAAGAGCGATGATCTACAAGGATGCGCCGCGGCAGCGCCAGCAGGTCCAGACGAAGATGCACGTTACAGAGGGCCGCGGCAGCGCCAGCAGGCTTCGGAGATGGTTCACAAGGCAAGGCTGCGGCAGCGCCAGCAGTCCGTCAGGGATGAGTTCTTCAAGGTGTCTCTCGACTCCAGGATACAACTCCCCTCCTGCTCTGGAGCTGCCCCAGTTATAGGTCTGGCCTCCTTTGATGTCCGGACCCTCGCGCTTGGAGGTCGGGAGGTCCGGGATGAGGGAGTCCAGACACCCAGCAGGGGGGTGGAGCCAGCGCCCGGGGAGACCGGGGGTGATCGGCACCTGGCGGGGGAGAGCCATCGACACTCCTTTCTCCCATTGACCTGCCAAGTGGTCTCTTCACCTCCTGGGTGGATGGTGGTGCCTCGATGTCGGGGCCTGGCCAGGCCCAGGGTTGGGGTCGCGTCGAGGCCACGCGGCCTCGTGATGCAGTGTCCAAAGATGGCGGCTGGGCCGGGGCAATGGTGCTGACGGGGGCCCGGGTCAGCCGATGCTGGGGGTTCGGGAGCAGGCGTCCCGTTGGGGACGGGTTGCGGGTTGCTTCGGTGGGTTGTCGGGATGGTTCTTTCTGGGGACACAGGGAGAGCCGGCGTCCGGAGGGGAGGGAGCGGGCCCTTCACGAGGCCTGTCCAACACAATGCATGGAGTGCCTGTCTGACCACAACACTCAAACTATGGGAGTGTAACCATGCCTTTGAGCACTGCAGGGAGCATGTGACACACATCACAACAAACAGACATAAACCTACCAACTACTTGCTGCTGTCCCTCCTGCAACTGCCTATGGAGGTCTGGGAACACCACTTCCAGGACCCGGAGCATGTTGGGGGTGAGGTGGCGGGTGCCGCCATGCCGGCGTGGAGCTTCCAGCTTTAGCTGTACTCTGGCGATGCGGCGGCTCCAGCACCGGATGTCCTGCCACCTCTTCTTGATGTTCCGGAGCCTCCTGCGAGGCCCCCCTCACTCCTGACAGCCCTGGCGATGTCCAGCCATATTTCCCCCTTCTCATAGGCAGATACCTGTCACAAATGTAAAGTAAAACAGCATCAGTACACCTGGTCCATGTTCCAAACACACACATATATGCACAAAAAACTTGATGATAACAGGGCATTGTAAGCTAAACACATTAGCATTTTTGGCCACGAGTATGTGGCGTGTGAGCAAACACCACTGCATGACATGCCACAGATGACATGATGGGTGCTAAACACTCTCTGAGCATGGCACTCACTGAGCAATGTATGCTACGTCTGGGTGCACTGCAGCACGTGACACGCTGTCACACACCCCACTGCAACAAATAACCCTCTAGTAACAACACTGTACACCCTGGCACTCACTCCCAACAACATTGCATCTAGACACTATACATACATAGTGGCTATAATGTCACACACACAACAGGTGCACACTCCAAGGTATTGCACACATCACTCACCTGATCCTCTGGTCTCCCATACAGCTTGCTGTAGTTAGGTAGGAGGGCATCCAGCAGGGCCTTGTTCTTACCATCAGTGAATGCAGGTGCCCTTTCCATGCTAAGCCAATCAGGGTCCAGAGGAATCAGAGACAGCAGCTGTGGTTACCACACCAATGTTGTGCAGGTAAGTGCCCTACCACAGCCACATGCTGCCTTATATCTGTGCTGCAGAGGGGCTGTGAGTCCAAAGAGTAGTGTTTGATAGGCCACCATAGTTAGCATCCTACGTTCCATCCAATCACTTCACACATAAGGACATGACACACATATGCATGGTTTGAAAACTGAGCCTGAGCTGAACAACAACTTTTGCAACATTGTATACTTTTGCCCAACTGAATTTTCTCTAACACCTGTAGGAGGCTCAAAAAATTCAGTATCCATGACAACCTGGTTGCATTTTGATCTGTCCACTGTTCCCCTAGATGTTCCCTATGTATTTAATCAAATACCCACACAAGTAAGGTGACATTGCCGTTGCCATTGCAACCCATTCAATGGTGTAACGAGGCGTACACACGCACGTACCATTCGGGTACGCTTTGCTCGCGTAGGGCTGAAATGCAATAGAGAAACGAGGCGTACACACGCACATACCATTGGCGTACGCTTTGCTCGCGTAGGGCTGAAATGCAATAGGGAAACGAGGCGTACACACGCACGTACCATTGGGGTACGCTTTGCTCGCGTAGGGCTGAAAAGCAATAGGGAAACGAGGCGTACACACGCACGTACCATTGGGGTACGCTTTGCTCGCGTAGGGCTGAAATGCAATAGGGAAACGAGGCATACACACGCACGTACCATTGGGGTACGCTTTGCTTGCGTAGGGCTGAAATGCAATAGGGAAACGAGGCGTACACACGCACGTGCCATTGGGGTACGGTTTGCTCGCGTAGGGCTGAAAAGCAATAGGGAAACGAGGCGTACACACGCACGTACCATTGGGGTACGCTTTGCTCGCGTAGGGCTGAAATGCAATAGGGAAACGAGGCGTACACACGCACGTACCATTGTGGTACGCTTTGCTCGCGTAGGGCTGAAATGCAATAGGGAAACGAGGCGTACACACGCACGTACCATACGGGGTACGCTTTGCTCGCGTAGGGCTGAAATGCAATAGGGAAACGAGGCGTATGTACAGTGCGTCAGACATGCTCAAGTGAACGTTTGTGTAGGCTGCGTTCCTGACCTCCTTCATGTCACCATTGGGAGAGTGACTCCAGGAAATCACATAGCAGGGATGTAGTCTACCCTCATGTTGACAATGTGGATGCATACATCAGCATGGCATCCTCACATCAGCATGCCCCAAGTGTGGCAGACATTGAAGAAGCACAGGGACTGTGACCTAGTGCCTCAGTTGATGTGTGAAGAGCTGGCAAGACTTGTCATTACTCCTTCAGCACATGTGCATCACATGCATACAACACTTTGCACCGGCGTAACGTCTACAACATATTGCGATGCACATCAACACTGGACTGCCACACCATTCAGTACAGGGAACTGGCACATGATGACAGCAACATGCCCACTGTGACAGAGGTGTAATAGACGTACAGCATGACCCTGAGTCACCACGTCATGTGTGTGCCATATGTGATATTGTGCCTGCTGTTTGCATATGAAATGTTCAGGACAGTATCATATTACGCAGCTTAGAATATCCCCACGTGTCATCCTGGACATGCCAATTTCCGCTCAGTAGTACACTTGTGTGTCAGTAGGCATGTCCTGCGGCCCACCGTGTGTTGTTGGTGTTGTGTGTGCCGTGATGACATTGTCTGGGTACTCATACGTGACCTCAGCGTGCTCACGTCAGGTCCTCTGTATTAACAACACCTGCGCTGGTCCCGTATAAGTGTAACCTAACTCATTTTTGAAACAAGATCATAGTACGATCACTACTGACCATTTCACTTGGATTGTCTGACTCAGGACGGTGCCAATAGGGATGTCCATTTCAAAGCCTGTGAGGATTGCAACCCTCTCATGTTGGTGACTGACCCTCACCGTCGGTGTCTCCACAGTGTTTACGTCAAGCAAGACAAGTAGAGCTGCTCCGACTACTGGGACCAGACATATGAATGCAGGTTTGATTGGTCACACATGCCGCTCAGATTCCAGCAGTTGTCCCTGTAGCACAATGGCTCATGGTCTGGACGTAGGAGGAGTGCCTGGGCGTGGGTGTTGAGACATCATAGCCCCTGGATTTGACATCAGTCCTCCAGGGCCAAGTCGTCAGGTAACCCATATATGTGAAAGAGATGTCATCACACTTCCAAATCTACACAAGGCACGTGCAATGCTGCATGGGATTCGGGTGACACCGCCCATGCGGCTCTGTCAGATTTGCAGCCGTTGTAGCCTGCACCACGACCTGTGGTACTCATGTCCATGATGTCCCTCACACCACCAAAGGCCTATGCGGCGGATTCGGGCCCAGCGGACCCGTCTGGGGGCACTTGCGCGTCTGGTGATTTGCCCGTGACGCCATCACTCACTTCGTCCCTGACGCAGGCGGCGCATTTGTGCCAGACCCGCTGTGACAGAAAGGATCTGAATGTTGATCCTGGTCCTCGCTGGTTCACCTCACAACCGCACTGGCAACTGTCCCCCAGGTGCCAGCCTTTGCGCCGTTCTTGGGTGGTGGTGTCCCTGATACAACACCCTGTATGGCACTGGCGTGGGAACTGTGCGGCAGTATACCGCCATTAATGCTGCAGGTGGGGGTTCAACTCCTACGAGCCGGCCACAGCTTATGACAGGCCTGATTATGAGGAAATGGGTGTCAATGAGTATTGGGAGTGACTTGAAGACCCACTGACACATGAGTGTCGGTCCCAAGGTGACAGGACAGGTGGACTGGGGCATGCAAGTGGTCTGGACACCTAGCCAGACACTGGTGATGTCTCTACTCCAAACGTGTTAATGGATGAGCGGCCAACGTACAGTGTAATGTTTATGTGGGCGGCCATTTCCTTGCCCAATCATTTCCCCGTTGCCGTGGTGAGGACCAACCTCCTCACTGGGGTCCTTCAAGTGCAGTCACGCTCCGCTGAGCGTCGGCAGGACTATCCTGAGGAATGTACTGTATCTATATTGTTCTGCATGTACAGGCACGCTGCATGTTTGGCTGTAGATAGGCACGTTGTCAGACGACCACACCCCTCCCCGGACCGGCCATGTGCCCTGTCCTCCCACCCCACCCCAGAGAGCATGGGCATCCTGCCCGCCAAATCACAGACCACATTCCCCGTAGCTCCGCTGTAGAGGGTATCCAAGAGGTCTGAGCAGTACGGACAGATGTCATCATCCTCCCTGAGTCTGGGACTGAGGTCTTACAACATCACATGCCTCTTTGTCCGCTTCCCACACTGTCTGTGGGACATGGTTGTGTAACTGCTGGCAGAGTGTGCGTTGTAGGTACGGGCAATACTTGGCCAAGCACTTGTAGGATGCCAGTCAGCGACACCGTATTTCATCCAGTGATGGCTCAATATCCCCGACTCACATAGATGGCATCCAGGGAGGCAAAGTTGTCTGAAGATTGGTATGTATTCAAAGTCAGGAACATGCTACTTACTACTGTTCCATTATGATAATTTGTTGCGAAAGGTAAGTAACCAGTTCATACATTTCAGTACATCTTCTGTAGGAGCATCCATATTGTGTCCTTGCCGTGATTACAGGGTTTCTAATGTACGCACACCATGCCACTTGTGTAAATGACGCGCTCATATGTGTGATGGCATCACAGACCATTTGTGACTAATCAAACATTAATGCAGTATGATGATGTTCATGTAATAGTTAGGGAAAACTCACACCGCAACATGACTATGTCAGAACTGTGCAAATGATGCCACATGTGGTGTGTGTATTGCTGTAAGCTGTCTGGATGTGCAGACAGCCTCCTACTGACATTCACATGCCGTGTGTCACTGAGATGATACATTGTCATGCTCAATAAGACCTTTCCATCCGATGTTTTGTATGCATGTCATATCCATTCCACAGACCACAGGTCTTGTACTGTTCACGGAGGAGTGGCTGGGAGTAGGAAGATGTTACAACAGTGTGTCTCCCACGCCACACTCACACTTGTCTAGATTTGTTGAAGCAGTGTTGCTTGTGCCATGTACATTGTTATTGTCTTAGTCAGACAGTTGAACACATTTCCTAATATTGGTGTATTGCAGGGCACCCCCTCTGGAACGGCCGTTACCTGACTTGGAAGGCATGAGGGAAAGCAATTGCATCCGTCGTTATCGCTTCACTAGACAGATGATCAAGGACCTGACGGACAGACTGGAGGCTCACCTGCAACCACGACACAGGCATCCAACGGCGCTGACACCCAAGGTAAAGGTGATGGCAGCCCTCCATTTCTTTGCCACAGGTACGTTCCAATTGACCATAGCTGATGTGGGAGGGATGTCTCAGACCATGTTCAGCCGTGTATTGACAGATGTTTTGGCTGCGATGTTGCTCCACCTTGATGAATTCATCACATTCCCTACTCCAGAACAGTTGACAGATGTCAAGGGGGAGTTCTATGCCCTGGGACGCATGCCACATGTAATTCGTGCAATTGATGGTACACATGTTAGTCTGGTGCCACCACAGGCTCAGGAGCAAGCGTATCGCAACAGGAAACACTACCACTCAATAAATGCCCTGGTGGTGTGTCTTGCCAACATGATTATCTCACATGTCTCTGCACGTTTTCCAGGATTGTGCCACGATGCTTTCATCATGAGGCGAAGCAGGGTACCACAGATGATGCTGCAGCTGCACAACTACCGGGCATGTCTTGTTGGTGAGTATACTCTGTCAGCTATGTATGTCAGTATGTCACACCTTCTTCATCTGAATCATATTACACACTCATTTCCATGATGTGGATTTGCAGGAGACGCTGGATATCCAAACATGCCGTGGCTAATGACTCCACTACGCAACCCCAGGACAGCTGCAGACCAGCGGTACAACAATGCTCATGGGAAGACCAGGCGGGTGATTGAGCGGACATTTGGAGTCCTGAAGAGCCGGTGGTTCAGGTGCCTGGACAGGACAGGCGGAGCCCTCCAATACAGCCCACGCAAGGTGTGTGACATCTTCACTGTGTGCTGCATGCTTCACAACATGGCAGTGGAGAAGGCCGTGCCGCTCTACCTTGACCCTGATGAGCTGGAACATCCGCCCGTAGAGGATGAAGGACTTGCCCAGGATACCAGTGATGAGGAGGTAGAAGATGATATCCGGAGTCACCTCATCCGCAATTTCTTCTCATAATGGTGAGTGATAGCTGGTTATATGTAATACATGTATTACAGAGTTGCATGGGTAGCATGATGTGTATGCAGCAGACTGTATGCAATGTCACTTGGATGTCTGTAGTGCTGTGTCACACAGGTGCAGATGTAATGCAACACACATACGTGCTATGTGTGTACTTGGAATGTACAGGTGTACTACAACAACTGGATATTGTACAGGACATTGTCTGAATGACATTGTACTGAATTTGACCCCTTGTGTGCCACTCTGTTCCACAGCTCACCCTGCCTGTTGTCCGTTTGGGTCATCGTGGTCACCCTGCTATTGCTGAAGATGATTGCAACGTCAGCCTAATCAACAGAGCATGCATGGACAAGTGGAGAAGTCATTTTGGGTAAGGACTCATACGAGGCTGTTTACCGTTGGTATGTGTTGAAACGTGTGGTACATGTTCATGTGCATGTAGTGCGACCATGAATACATGCAACAACAATATGTTACTTATTACATGTATGCCCACTCCCATGACAGGATAGTCACCCCATCTGACAGTCATCTGTTGTAGTTGTATACTCTGGTGGATGCATCAATGTGTGTAGACATTGCCACTGCAACATTGCATATACCATGGTATGACATTGTGTCAGAGGTCTCAAACACGGACTCTGTGGGGGATTGCAGCATCACTGTGTGCATTTGAATGTGACTGGATCATCACCTCCACCTTGTGGGACAGTCCAGTTTGGTTGCCATTCTACCATGTCGTGTAGGTGTTGCCCACTGTATGTTCCACATGTCCTGAGAATTGTCCTGTGAATCTGTGGACATGGATGCATTGCCCCTTGTTGCACTATTTCATGTCACTGTCATGTCGTTACCTCCGTGCAGGTTGAACATACTGCTCCACCAGCCTTCACAGTGAGTAGCACTTCTGTTTTGAATCACATGATGCCATGTATGTTTTGCTTGAGACATGACAATGTTGGGATGATGCATATCTTAATTATTGTGTTGCACCAGTGGAGTGCGGGCATTCACATGATTCTCGAGTCCTGTGCAGCATTTATGTGCAATGGTAGGGTATCATTTTGTGTTTTGGTTCAACTTCACTTCCAGTTGATATTTCTTCTAACAGCATCTCATGTTTAGCTTAGTAATGCTATGTTGATAGATCAAAAGACTGGCTACACAGTGCCTTCATTGCATGTAGGTCATTAGCTTCCTCATCATATGTGATTCTTACAGCTGTTGTGGGTGAAGTAAATTTTGCCTACATGGCCCTTATGGGTCCACATGATCAAAAACAGATATCACAGTCTGCGTAAGTAGCATTGCCAACTGTTTTCATTTGTTTGTGAGGTCCACCGCATCTGAGCCAGTGAATGTATTTTTACCAACATAGGTCTCATTGCATGGTTGCTCACTTGTGAGCGTTTCACAATACTCTAATGGATCACAGACTGTCCTAGGTTTTATGTGTCCGTGTCATTGCATCGGATCTGATGTGATAGCATGATGACTAATGTAATGTTGTCTCCAGTCATTTTACTGCACAGGTGTGACTGGTACAGTGTATCACATGAGGTTTTTGTATTAGCAGTGACATGAGAATGTACTCCTAATGGTTATTTGCCTCTGTTTCAGGTCTCCCTCCCAGCAGTTCCCATCCTCTCCTTCCGTCGCCTGATCACCCTTTTGTGTCTGTCATTTGTACTCAGACCAAGGGGCTATTTGGAGGTGGAACCCTTTGAGCATCACACCACTCTGATGAAGAAAGGTACGGCCAGTCCTTGACAGGCTTCTACCCAATATTACTGCTGCATTACAGGTGACATCATTAATAGTGTCATTTTGAGTCCTTGCCAATGCACATGTATGTTTGACAGTGCTCCATGGGCTCACAATGTAATTAACTCATGTTGTGCATGACGTGTGTTTATTTTTAAGATTCTGCCGCCTTCATGTCAACGGACATGTCCTTCTAATGTGCATGTTTAGTATTTGGCATGTAGTATGCTTATGCTTGTTATGTGTTGACGTGTCCAGCGGGCACATGCATGGTGTATGGGAAGGCTGTAATACTATATTTTGTGTAAGGTCGATGGCTTTGTAGCAGCTGTTCAGCTTTCCACACCCTAGCTGTAGTCTACACCTGCTGACGCTGTGTGTCCTGTGCCCCACTTGTCTGTAAGGGCCCTGATACAGTGACTGTGATCTTTGGTCATTACTGTGCCATTTTATTTGCATTGACCCCGAGTGAGTCAGACACTCCTGCCTTCACATTCACATGTAACTCTGTGGCTTGCAAATGCCCTTGCGGTATGTGCCCATTTGGCAAGTTGTCACAGCCCTCCTGCCATCATGTCTTCACTCATTGCTGCTGCATGCACAGGCACGATGCAGCACACATGATCCAGGTACACAGACACCCACAGGATGACCCTCCTTCCATCCTTTTGTAGAGCATGCTTCTGCCACCCTACACACAGACAACACCAGACAATCACCCTCCTGGTATCACAATGCTTCTGACTCAGCCACTGCAGCTTATGTGTCTGTGTGTGCAGCACATACTGGCACAACTATGCAGATTCACATGACATTGGGTCTACGTACCACCAGGTCATGTGCCGTGTACAGCACACACACACCTTCCATAGGCACAATATTGTACATTGTTACCTTGTCAACACCACAGCAGGAAAAATCATCTTGCTAACAGTCACGTGGCAGTACACAACCTGGTCACACCACTTCGACATAGCTGTCACAGTCAGTCAAGTTGCCACAGGGGACACACACCATGACCACGTCTCTTGGGTGTGGTGTGATTTACCCAGTCTGGTGTAGGTATGTGTCAGATGTGGGTAGTTGTTCTGTATGCGTTGCTCCCATAACAGGAATCTAGTACTTGTAGCTACATAGGGGTAGGTCAGCTAGTCAGGTGTGCTTGTGTAGAGAGCAACAGCCCATTGCCCACAGTCTGTCCTGCCACCCTTGTCCTTTGCGCCATTCATGACATCCACAGTACTGCATCATGTTGATGATAGTTCACATAACCCTAGGACACAATTGTAGGTACTCCCTACGTGGACAACTAGTTTTGTCACAATGATCTGTACACCTCAATGTGACTCTCCTGGGCCTGGCTGTGATAGCAGTTTGGCATCCAAACCCCCCTCCAGCATTTACTATCCCACACAGTTGTGTCTTGCCATCCATGTATGTAGTTGTTAGTGATTTCTGACCGATGTGTGTCCTCACACGGAATCTGATACAAGTGTGTGGATTGCTGCTGTTTGTTGCATACCCTTGCATTGTATACATTTGCACACACATATCATTTTATGCTGTGGTTCAAAGAGAAATCGACAAATGCGTATGTGGTTCAGTGTATTTATTTGGGGATCTTGTGCTGGACACGTGAATAGGTGCTGTACATAAAGGGGTTGAATCCAAAGTTCAGTGGTGGAGATGAGATGCCTTACAGTTACTCTCAACAGAGTCCAGGCCACAGTGCTTGGCATCATCGGGTAGACTGTGACCAGCAAGTCCATGTGGGAGAGTTGCATAGGGGATACTGTTGCACCCAGGGGCAATATGCCAGGTCCTGTGTCCTTGGAGTCGTGCATGGGCCACTGCCCCTCAACGTCTTAGCCGTGGACGACCCACCTTCCTTGGGGGGCCCTCAGGTGCAGGCCTGGACGATGCATGGGAAGCTACGTCAGAGAGTTCCTCCTCCTCCGCCTCCCCCCTCCCTGCGGCTGGTGTCACACTTTGCCGTGATGTTGATGGCCTTGTGACACAGGGAGGGTGCTGCATGTTGGCAGCTATCTGACGTAGCGATTGGCTCATTTCCCGATGCACCGTCAAGAGCTGAGCCAGACTTTCCTCCACCCGTCCATAATGTTGTTGTTGCCTGGCTATTTGCTCTGCCTGCTGTTCTTTCACCTGGTTGAGGACCTCCGCAAGCTGGCCTACCTCCCTGGTGTCCCGCCGGTATGCCTCCAGGATGTTAGTGAGTTCAGGCATACCGGTCCCTGCAGCTGGCTGTCCAGATTCCCGCCTCCGCCTTGCACCTCTGCCACCACCCTGACCCACATGTGCACCGCCTGCACTTGTGGGCACATCCGGTCGACGGGCCCCCCGAGTGCTGGCAGAGTGGAGGTTGTCAGCCACCTCAGGGGCGCCCGACAAAGGGTGTCCCTCATCTTCAGACAGGCCCTCTGATGGATCATGTGCAAGGCTCTGACCTGTCTGCTGTGATGTGTTGGGAATGGTTCCGGTGGTTGGCAGAGATGTTTCTGGTACAGTTGCTGCAGGTGTTTGGGATCCAGAGGAGCCAGGTTGGTTGGGGTCATCCACAGTGCGTTGAGTGGCATGGCTGTCGGTGGGGTCTGTGTCCGGCTGAGCCTGGGACTGGGATCCTTCTCCCCCCTGGGGGGGGTTGGGCTCCACACGTTGCCCTGTGTGTGGGAGAGAGTTAAGGCACTATCAAGTGACATATGGTTTATTTATCCATTATCTGCATCACTGTTCCACATGCTTTACATTGTTGTCATTGTTCAGTTGTGCATGTAGTGGTAGTAAATTGACATGTACTCAGGGGCATTTTCATTCTTCCATTCTCTTGACAATGACTGACACAGCCATTGCTGTGTCTTGTATTGCCGGCACAACACATGTTAAGCATTGCTCAGGTTGACGCAACATCCAGGATATGGTGAAAATCCTAATGCCTGCGTCAAGCATGCACAGAGTTTAGATGCAGCATGTTGATGTAAGAGACAGGGCATCATAAATTTGCATGACATCAACTACTTTGGATGTATTTTGCTGTTCCGTGATGGCAACCCAATGCCAACACCCCTGGACCTGTACACACACTTATCGGACATGGCTTTTGAACGTGTCACTTCTCTAAGACGCATCACCTTGTCAATACCCATGTCCATGTTGTTACTTACGTGCATCCACATCAGTCATGAGATGGGGCACATGCATTGTTTGGAAGGCACAATGGACTGGAGCTTCTGCAATGTGCATGTCTTACTTGTATGCATATTCATATGAGTGAGTGTTTAGTTGTGATACATGACAATTGTGACATTGTTGCACTCCTATGCTTGTCCCCAGGGGATGAGTTTCTGTAAGGGGTGTGTATGACAGGCCATGTCAGTAGTTTGCGTGTGATTAGCAAGCCTCCATCGTTAATAATTTGGCTGCCCCCTGATGTGGCATGCTGGCATATTTGTGATTTTGGGTTCATGCACAGGATGTGTGACCTTGTCCTGGTGTTTGTGTTTGCAGTGATCACATGAGAGACGTGTGGTGCCTACACCTGTGCCCATTGTGTACTACAGACCATTCCCAAATGTGTGTCCTGACACAGTACATTGTCCACTGCAAATGGTGGGTGTGTTGCAGGCAATTAGTAGATGACTGCTGTCCCTGGACATTCATCTCTATGGTGTTTTGAAGGCCTGTGCAGTGCTTGGGTGCAACTGTCTGCGTGCCCAGGGGGCTGAGGTGAGGTGACTGAGGCAGGTAGACAGACAGAGGGATGGAGGGAGACAGAGGGAGGGAGGGAGTGCAACAGGGGGAGGGGGCGACAGGGGGAGGGGGCGACAGAGGGAGAGGGCAACAGAGGGAGTGGCCGACAGTGGGAGTGGGAGAGAGAGGGAGACAGGGATGGAGCCAGGTTGTTTGTGCGTGCTTGCTCGCTACACTGACTTACTGTGCCACAAAATGTTGCTTCTCTGGAATGCCGGGCCCCGGGGGAAGCAGAGTCGCAGACTAGTCTTCCCCCGGGGTCTTTTGCGCAGGGGATAGGCCAGGTAGGGGAAGGGGAGGAGTCAGGGGGTGGGTATTTAGGCGCGGGGAGGAAGGGAACTTTCTCTTTCTGCGCCTGGCACCATCGGGAGGGAGATCAAAAGGAGGTTAGTTTAGGGCTAGTTATTCTTGGAGTTACCGTAGTGTCAGGTTTGGGTAGGAGTTCGTCCGGAGCTGTTTCACGGCAGCTGGGTTTTTTTTGTACAAGCCTGTAGCATGGTTTTTGGCAAGATGTCGGGGGTATCCGCGGTACAGGTCCGGGAGGCCTTGCTGTTGCTCGCGAGGGCCGGTCGGGAAGATCTTATCCAGCCGGGGGTTTTGGTCCAGGCCTGGGTGGGGGCCACCAGGGGCACGCGCGCTGCCTCGGCCGGGGTTAAAGCCGCGGTGGTGGCCTGCCAGGATGATGAGCAGGACGCTGCGGGCCCGGATTGACGAACTTACGGGGGGCGGAGTGCCCAAGGACCCGGCGCGAGGCGGGAAACGCAGGAGCCTGCCCCCGCGGGCCTTCCCTCTGCTCGAGTTTTTGCCTGGGGCCTCGGGGGCGGCCGTGAGGGCCGCGCCCCCGCGCTTCCGCCCCAAGGGCCTCTGCTGGTGCCGGCCGGCGCTACGCAGGGTGAGGGGCAGGCGGACAGCCTTTCTGGGCCTGCCCTGGAGCAGGCGGGAACACCGGGTGGGGGGGGCCCTGGGTTTTCCGGGCGGCCGGCTCTCAATGATCCTGGGGAGGATGTGCTTGGGGACGCCTTGCGAGAGTCTGAAGGGCTGGAAGAGGAGGCCCACATTGACCTGTCCACTGGCTCTAGGGCTGGCACGCCGGCCATGGCGAGGCAGGTGGCGGTGGGGGACCTGGGGGGCCGGAGTGGGACCCCCACTCTGGTTCCCATTGGCGGGCCTGGTTGGGTTCCTGGTTTTCCGCAGGTGGGTTTCTTCCCCCAGGGGGATTAATTTTTTGGCTACTGCCCGCACCCTCCCCCTCAGATCTGGGGTGCCGCTTCCTGGGAGGACAGGGCCCGGGGAGAGAGGATCTTGGAGCAGATTCAGGAGGTCAGGTGGGCTGAGGAGACACGGGCCAAGGTGGGGGCCGTGTGGGGCCGTGTGGGGCCATGAGGTTGAGGGCCCTCCCACCCCGACCTCTGAGGAGGAAAGGGAAGCGGAGAGGGAGGAGGAGTCTAGGAGGGTCAGGGCCAGGAAGGCAGTGCAGGTCCACCCCCCCAGGGGGGGTATGGCAGGTGTAGGGACGGCCAGGACGGCTTTGAGGCCCGATGGTGCTGGGGCCCGCTCAGGTTTGAGCGACCTGAGGGGTGGGCAGGGATCCAAGCCGGCGGCTGTCGGCAGAGCCTGGGGGTGCCTGGCGGGGCGCAAGACGGCTCCAAGACGCAGGACGGAAGCAGTAGGGCAGTCCGCGGCGGCTGTCACTCCACCGAGGGCTCGGGCACCTGCAACGCGTGGCGGATCTGGAGTGTGTGGGCGGGGAGGTGTGCAGAAAGGTGTGAAACGTGCAGTGAAGGAGGTGGACAATGTGGGTGTGGATCTGGAACCGGTGCTTGAGTTGGATTATGGTGCCAAGAGTGATGAGCTGGAAGACGGGGAGGTGCGGGATGACTTGGAAGGCGTAGGCGGCGCAGCGGACAACGGCGACCTTGGTGTGTTACAGGTCAAAACGGCGACGAAGACAAAGGCCGGATCGGCGGCAGTCCAGGTGACGGAGTCCAGAGGACGGCCCCGGGAGCGGACCTCGGCACTCACAGGTGAGGGTTTCTGGTGGGCAGCTTGGGAGGACGCCCCGCGGGGGGGGGGGAAGGTCGGAAGAGGACTTGCAGGTCGGTGGGTGTGGGGGACGGTTCAGTGCGGGAGGCGGTGAGGCCATCGGGCGATCCACCCGGGGATGGTAAGGAGGTGGATGGTAAGTCGGTGACTTTGGGGGTGCAGACGGACAAAGGGGATGGCAAGGATGAGAAGGGAGTGAAGGTGCCTGAGAAGCTCCCATATATGGGGCTGGCGATGCCTCTGGGGTCGCATCTCTCGGAGAAACTCAAGGAGCGGATCTGGAAACATGAGTTTGTCGATGTCTTCAAGTTGCTCCATAGGGAGGTACAGGCTATGGAGGGGTCTAAAGAGGAGGAGTGGGAGCTGACGAGGTGCCCTAGGGTGCCGGTGACGATGGAGAATTGGACGTCAGCTTTCTTGATCTATGCCAGCGTTTATTGCCAGAGGTATTTGGACAGGGCGATTGCACTTTTTGAGTACATGGATATCATTCACAAGGCACAGATGCAGTTCGGAGGTTTTGCTTGGTTAAGCTATGATGAGGAGTTTCGAGCAAGGGTTAGCGCGAATGCCGAGATGTGTTGGGGGGAGGTGGATCAGGAGCTTTGGATGCAGTGGATGGCGTTGTCGCACTCCACGGCGTTCACTCACACGGCCAGCAGCCTACAGGTGGTGTGTCGGTCTTTTCCGCCGCGTCCGCCCAAGGTGGGGCGGGGGGTGGAACAGTGCCCAGCACCATTGTCTCGGGGCAGCAGTCCAAGCAGGGAGGTTATTCCACGGGGGCCTGTTGGAGTTACAATAGGGGGTATTGTTCCAGGTATCCCTGTAAATTCAAGCACGAGTGCTAAAAGTGCGGCGGGAAGCATGCCCTTACGCAGTGCCTCACGCTCGCCACCCCCTCGGAGCAATGGCGGAACGCCAGGGGGCGGGGCCAACCTGGACCGAAGGGCGCCTACACCGGTTAAGGTGGAGGCGATGGCCCCGTGGCTCTCGTGCTACCCGGATCAGGAGGCTGCGGCGCGGCTCTTCTGGGGTTTCACTGAGGGCTTTAGGGTGGCCTACCAGGGTCCCAGGGAGCGCCGTTGGGCTGAGAATTTGAGATCTGCAAATGAATTGCCGGGGGTAGTGTCTGCTAAGTTGAGGAAGGAGGTTGAGGAAGGAAGGGTGGCTGGGCCGTTTACTGACTGGCCGTTGCGGGACCTGATCATTTCCCCATTGGGGGTGGTGCCGAAGAAAGAGGAAGGGGAGTTCAGGATGATTCACCATCTGTCATGGCCGGAGGGCCATTCGGTGAACGACTTTATTGCAGTGGAAGATTCAAGAGTGCTCTACGCGTCGGTGGACAATGCGATCCGCCTGGTGAGGGTGTGTGGGACGGGAGCGGAATTGGCGAAGTGTGACATCAAGTCTGCTTTCCGTTTACTGCCTATTCACCCGGTGGATTTTTTGCTCTTGGGCATGCAGTTTGGGGGGGCCATCTACGTGGACTAGGTTTGGCCCATGGGGTGCGCCATCTCCTGCGCTCTGTTTGAGCTCTTCAGCTATTTTCTGCAGTGGGTCTTGGTGCAGGTCAGTGGGTGTTGTGAAGTCACTCACTACTTGGATGATTTCCTCTTCCTGGGACGGGCGGAGACCGGGGATTGCGGCAGGGCCCTGTCGTGGTTCCAGGAGATGTCCTCGCATTTTGGGCTGCCTCTGGCGCCCGAGAAGACGGCTGGTCCCAGCTGTTGCCTCACCTTCCTGGGTATAGAACTGGATTCGGTGCGTTGGTTGGCGCACCTTCCTGCGGCCAAAGTGAGGGAGATTCTGGCATGTTTGGAGTGGGCTGTGGGGGAACGGCGGATTCCTTTGAGGGCAGTGCAGAAGCTTCTGGGTTTCCTGAACTTTGCGTGTAGGGTGGTGCGGGCAGGGCGGGCAGGGCGGACGTTCTGCAGGCGGCTCGGCATGGCCATGTCGGGGGCGGTGCTTCCACATCACAGGGTCAGGATCTCCATGGGTGTGAGGACGGACTTGAGGACATGGGTTACCTTCTTGCAGGACTTCAACGGTGTGTCTTAGGACTTTGACGAGGAAAGGGCGGTCTGGCAATGCCAAATTTACTCTGATGCGGCTGGGTCAGCGGGGTTTGGTGTCTTGTGGGATGGCAGGTGGTGTGCGGAGAGCTGGCCGGCCTCCTGGATCAAACAGGGCAGGAGCATTGCCTTCTTGGAATTCTTCCCTTTGCTGGTGGCACTGGTGGTGTGGGTGGAGGAATTTTGAAATAGGTCAGTGCTCTTCCACGTCGACAATATGACGGTGGTGGAGCTGGTGAATCATCAGAGGGCAAGGGACCTGAGGGTGCTGCGACTGTTGTGGAGGTTCATATTGGCGTGTCTGCAGTTGAATGTGGTGTTTCGGGCTAAGCATGTCCCTGGGGCGAATAATGACATTGCGGATGCTTTGTCTCGTTCGCAGTGGCAGCGGTTTCGACACCTGGCACCGGGAGCGGATACGTGCAAGACCGAGCTGCCGGCCGGCATCTGGGCCTTGGGGGAGTGAGGATGATTGGGCTGGTGGAAGGATCACTGGCTGCGACCACAAGGAGGACTTATCGTTTAGCATGGTCTGAATTTAGCGCTTTCATGGGCTGGACGGTGGATGGGGTAGTGAGTGGGGAGTCAACTGTGGTACAGGGGCTGAGGAGTTACATGTTGGCTTGCATGGATCGGGGTTTGACTGCGGCTACGATATCTGGAAAGTTGGCAGGGATATCGTTCTACTGTGTTTTGTTCCTGGGCTTTGACCCAACTAAGGATGTGATTCTGACCAGAATGTTGCGGGGTTGGGGCAGGGAACGTGGGGTGGGTGGGGGTAGGCTGAGAGAGGCGGTGACGTTTGAGTTGTTGGTCAGGCTGGTGGGGGTGTTGCCGGAATGCTGTTATGACCTGGGTGAGGTGGGTCTTTTCCGCTTGTGCATGGTGTGGATGTTTTTCGGGGCGTTCCGGGTGTCTGAGCTTTTGGGTACGAGAAGTGGGGCTGGGAGGTTGTTTGAGGAGGTTCGTGTGGAGGAGGGGCGCTTGGGTATTTGGCTGCGATGCTCCAAGACGGATCAATTGGGCAGAGGCAAGTGGGTGTGGTTGAACGAGTCTGGCGTGGCAGTTTGCCCAGTGTTGGAATGGCGAACTTTCCTGGGGACAGGGGGGGTGCGTTGTGGGGAGATTTTTTGTCACGCATCTGGCGCGAGAGTGACGGCGGGCCAGTTGTTGGCCGTGTTGCGTAAAGCCTTGAGGCGTTTGGGCATGGATGAGGCTGGTTTTGGGACCCACTCTTTCCGGATTGGGGCTGCGACTGCGGCGGCAAGGTTGGGTTGGTCCTGGGATAGGATTAGGAGGATTGGGCGATGGAAGTTGCGCTGTTGTGAGAGGTATGTGAGGAAGTAGGATGGTCCCAGGCAGGATGTTGGTTGTTTTGGACTGTTTTTCTTGTTCTAACATCTTTTTCTTCGTAGGTTGCGTGGGTGGACCGGGCGGTAGGACAGTGGCTTGGATTGTTGGGCACTCCTTCGTGCATTGGGCATCCAAATATGCGGAGCAGCAGGTTTACGGCCGTAACATGGGACTGAAAGGACACTTGCACGAGGTACAATGGTGGGGCAGAAGTGGAATGCGATGGGGGGCACTACTGCCCTGGCTCGCAAAAAGTGGTCCCACAGAGGGGATGGCCGGATTTGTTGATCATTCTTCTGGGGGAGAACGACCTGGTGCAACTGTCTGCATTGGCATTGTTACAAATCATGCAGCGGGATCTGGAGGTTTTGAAATCGAGGCTTGCGGGGACCTGCATTGCCTGGACGGAGTTGGTCCCCAGAAAAGTGTGGAGAGGGGCTGTGAAGCATGGAGCCATAGAGAAGGCTCGGAGGAAGCTCTATAGGGCTATGAGACTCTACTGTGCGGACAAGGACATTAAGGTTATTGCACATGGCGGGATACGACTGGAGGAGCGGTTAGTTTTCAAGGATGACGGGGTGCACTTGTCCCAGCTGGGCAATGCGTACTACATGATGGAGATGAGAGATGTGGTGAGCAAGTTGTGGAATGAGGCTATCTGGTGTCGCAGGGAGTGAATGGTGTGTGTGTGTGGTGGATGGGCAGCCCTGAGGGGTGGAGGGGCAGTGAACCATCCTACAGGGGGTTCACTGGTTGGCAGGATTTTAAGGGACAAGGGGGTCAAGAGCGGGCACACCCATCCCTTGGGGGGGGAGTTCGTAGGGCGGATAGAAGCGTGAATGGCACGACGCAAGGAGTGGGGCTGGATGACGAGTGATTGAGGGGCAAGAATAAAGCGTGGTTGGAGCCTCTAGGGCTTGGTGATGAAGCAGGACGAGTGAAACAAATGAGGGGGCAGTGTGAGTGGGGGTTTGTTGTTATTATTATGTTGATGTTACTCTTATGTTCAGATTCGCAGTTCTGGTCTAATGAAATGGCCTTTTACGCTGACACTGCGTGGTCTGTTTATTGCGCGAGGTGTGTCCACCACATGAAATTGTTTGGCAACTGTAGTATACTATCTTGTGTGATATTTCCCTATCCCTGTGCATTGGGCATGGTGCTTGGGTGTGTCCCTGGGACATATGGGATGGGAGTAGCCTCCTACCCTCCACCTTCCACCCTTTGTGCTTCCCCCTTGCATCAATACCCATGTTGTTTAGTCATGCTGGGACTCATGGCCACCCACCCCATGCTGCTGGGCACTGTTGTAAGTCCACCCCTGTCACATGTTTTTCTTGTACACTCACCAGGCTCAACGGCTCCTGCTATTCCGTGTACTCCCACCGGTGCCAGCAGCTCTATGACTTTCTGCTCCCAGGGATGGTATACAGGAGGTCTGCGGGGACCACCACCTCCAGTGTGGTGTGCAGCGGCGTAGTCCTGGTCCATCTTACTCCTGACCATCCTCCGCAGATCATACCACCTGCTCTGGCAATCCGCCCTGGTGCGCCTGATGGGTGCAACAGCATTTACCCGGTCTATGATCCTCTCCCACAGGCGAGTTTTTTCTGCCATGCTGGTCTGTCTGACCAATGTGCCAAACAGCTGTGGCTCGACTCTGATGATTTCATCGGTAAGGATCTCCATCTCCGGGTTGGTGAACTTTGGATTCTTGGGTGTGCCCATGGTGTGGTGTGTATGTGATTGAGGGGGTGATGGTGTGTATGGATGAGGGTGTGTGGTTGTGATTGTGAAGGGGGTGGTGTGGGTGTAGATGTGATAGGGTGTATGTGTGAAGGTATGTGGCTGCAATTGTTGGTGTGCTCTCAGTTTCTTTGCTATAATGGGTATGTTGCAAAGGATGATGGGTTGTATGTGTGGATCCTTTTATAGATGAAGATGTGGGTGTGGCTTATTTTGAATTGGTTGGGTGTGTCATATATGGGGTGGGTGTCAGTGTTGACCTCTGTTTAGCTGTGACCAGTTCATTCTTACTCAATGGTGTGTACACAGGAGACATGTTTGGTGTTGTTGTGGTGTTTTGGGTTTTGGCGTTGTGTGCGTGCGGTACTTGTGCGTGCGATCGAGTTGTATGGGCCGTTGGCGGGTGGGGTGCTCGGGTACGCTTGTTGGGGGGGTGTGCGTGTGGTACTTGGCCGTGCGATCGAGTTGTACGGGCCGTTGGCGGGTCGGGGGGCTCGGGTATGCTTGTTGGGGGGGGGTGTGCATGCGGTACTTGGCCGTGCGATCGAGTTGTACGGGCCGTTGGCGGGTCGGGGGGCTCGGGTACGCTTGTTGGGGGGGTGTGCGTGCAGTACTTGGGCGTGCGATCGAGTTGTACGGGCCGTTGGTGGGTGGGGTGCTCGGGTACGCTTGTTGGGGGGGGTGCGTGCGGTACTTGGGCGTGCGATCGAGTTGTACGGGTCGTTGGCGGTTGGGGTGCTCGGGTACGCTTGTTGGGGGGGTGTGCGTGCTGTACTTGGCCGTGCGATCGAGTTGTACGGGCCGTTGGCAGGTGAGGGGCTCGGGTACGCTTGTTGGGGGGTGTGCGTGCGGTACTTGGCCGTGCGATCGAGTTGTACGGGCCGTTGGCGGGTCGGGGGGCTCGCGTACGCTTGTTGGGGGGGTGTGCGTGCGGTACTTGGGCGTGCGATCGAGTTGTACGGGCCGTTGGCGGGTGGGGGGCTCGGGTACGCTTGTTGGGGGGGGTGTGCGTGAGGTACTTGGGCGTGCGATCAAGTTGTACGGGCCGTTGGCGGGTCGGGGGGCTCGCGTACGCTTGTTGGGGGTGTGTGCATGCGGTACTTGGGCGTGCGATCGAGTTGTACGGGCCGTTGGTGGGTGGGGGGCTCGGGTACGCTTGTTGGGGGGTGTGCGTGCGGTACTTGGCCGTGCGATCGAGTTGTACGGGCCATTGGCGGGTTGGGGGGCTCGCGTACGCTTGTTGGGGGGTGTGTGCGTGCGGTACTTGGGCGTACGATCAAGTTGTATGGGCCGTTGGCGGGTCGGGGGGGCTCGCATACGCTTGTTGGGGGGGTGTGCGTGCGGTACTTGGGCATGCGATCGAGTTGTACGGGCCGTTGGCGGGTGGGGGGCTCGGGTACACTTGTTGGGGGTGTGTGCGTGCGGTACTTGGGCGTGCTATCGAGTTGTACGGGCCGTTGGCGGGTCGGGGGCTCGGGTACGCTTGTTGGGGGGGTGTGCGTGCGGTACTTGTGCGTGCGAACGAGTTGCTTGGGGTGGTGCGTGCGGTACATGTGCGTGCGATCAAGTTATACGGGCCGTTGGCGGGGGGAGGGCTCGCGTACGCTTGTTGGGGGGGTGTGCGTACGGTACTTGGGTGTGCGATCAAGTTGTACGGGCCGTTGGCGGGTCGGGGGGCTCGCATACGCTTGTTGGGGGGTGTGCGTGTGGTGCTTGGGCGTGCGATCGAGTTGTACGGGCCGTTGGCGGGTGGGGGGCTCGGGTACGCTTGTTGGGGGTGTGTGCGTGCGGTACTTGGGCGTGCGATCGAGTTGTACGGGCCGTTGGCGGGTCGGGGGCTCGGGTACGCTTGTTGGGGGGGTGTGCGTGCGGTACTTGTGCGTGCGAGCGAGTTGCTTGGGGTGGTGCGTGCGGTACATGTGCGTGCGATCAAGTTATACGGGCCGTTGGCGGGGGGAGGGCTCGCGTTCGCTTGTTGGGGGGGTGTGCGTGCGGTACTTGGGCGTGCGATCAAGTTGTACGGGCTGTTGGCGGGTCGGGGGGCTCGCGTACGCTTGTTGGGGGTGTGTGCGTGCGGTACATGTGCGTGCGATCCAGTACGGGCCGTTGGGGGGGGGTCGCGGTCGCGTAGGCTTGCGCGAGGGGTACACGTGTGGTATGTATTGATTGCGCTTGCTGTGAGGCATGGGATCCCGTACGAATCCATCTTCATGCGCGACTAATTTAGCCCGTACGAATCACGTACAGGGTTCCCCAACTGGATCGTACTTGTGTGGTTGTACGGCAGGTTTACAAATCGTACGGTTTGATTTCCGACGCAGAGTCGTACGGGGGCTTCGACTGTTGTTCGTACGGATGGCTGATATTCGTACGGGAATAGACGCAAAAGGATCGTACTACGCAGGTCGGATGGTTTTTTACGATTCGTACGGATTCGGCTACGAATACGATTCGTACGGGGGATTTTTTTTACCGGATCGGAATCGAGCCCTATATGTGTGTCTTTCTTTCGACTTGGATCTGAGTAAACAATCAAGAGATATATAGTTTTGAAGGTGTTATTCGATATGCAGGATTTTGGGTTGTCCGCAGTTTAATTATGCAAATGTTCATTAACGCCTATGTTTTTGGTGTTATTCTTTGTTTCTTTTGCATTCACAGCAACGAATAAATGATTTTCTTGTGCATAGATGTGTGTTTTTATATTTTCTGTGGAAAAGGGCTTTGTCGATATTTGATTTCCTGGTAGATGGGTCCCTTTTAAATGTATTGGTAATGTTTAGGCATTGATTTTCTTCAAGTCTGTTAGTGTACAAAAATCCACAACTATCTTTTTAACTGGTCACTAGTCATATTTTTCTTCTTTGTCCTGGAACTTCCTCTGCATTTTATTTCTATATAGTACACTATGGCAAACCCCTAAAACGAAGAGACCGGCCAAAATGCTGATGTTGTGCCACTTAAGGAGATCACTGATGTATCCTAAGACTATTGGTTGGGCGTCGACAACCTTTATTTGTAAGAGGGCATCCCTTGGCCCGCTTTGCCCAGATCATGGCTAATGACATCAATTGTTTCTTGTTGGGGCCAGTGGTGATGTCTACTTGTCTCTCCTGGTGAATAAAGTTCCCTTCCTGTGCATTTATTAAATGATTTTGGATGGTTCCAAAATTCCCAGCATTGGATTTTTTTATGATAATTGCAAACATCTAAAAGGGTAAAGATGAAAGATTGCTTGTTATCACCAATAGTGCACTAGTCTTTGTCAAAAAATCTTTTTAGTATGAATGGGTGAGAGTGAGATGAGGATGCCTGCTACCTGCAAAGACGCAATGCTTCCTTCAACTCTGGAAACCATCTGAGGGCAATCCTCAAGGCTTCCCAACAGAGCAGCCACTTCGAGATTGTATCCGTCATGTATCACCAGGGTGACAGCCCCCACAGTGTGTTCTGAGAGAAGTGCCAGGCATCCCTTATCAGAATCCAGTCTGCGGATGGAAACTTAACCTTAACCGGCTTATTTGGACCCAAAAACTTTGAGAATGCACTGCACTACTTGGCAGTGGGCTGCTGCCAAATTGCAAAGGACAATAAATATGAGCCATATATGCCCCACATTTGTGGAAAATCTACCTTACTCAGGCCTACATGGATAGTGCTATGGTGCGTCCTGACTGTATAGCTTCTTGCTGTCTGTTTATTTAGGGACAGGACCCTTGATGCGCTGGAATGCAATGCAACCCTACTGACCATGCCTGCTTGGAACCCACCAGCCAACCACTGGAGCTGCATGACATGGACACAAACACCAAAATGTCCAGATAACCTCTCAAGAGAGACTTGAGGAAGGCTTCTCTTGAAACTACCCAATACAAGTACAAGTGATTTCAGTGGTGACTCTTCCTACGGTGCTGACACCTCCATGTACCAACAACATTTACATCTGTGCCTTTTGCATGCTTCTCTTGCCCTATCTCAATAGCCACTAGCCTCTACCTGACGTAATCTGAGTATCGGCCAATTACTAGCCTAAATGGCATTAGTGCTGGTAAATCTGTCACCAAGGCACTCCTGATGGTCCCGTTATCCTTCTTTTCAGTACAGAGGTCCCACACTCATCTGGCTTGTTTGCTAGCTAGAACCAGATAGCTCAAAGATGGCCTGAATATTCCTAGCTTCGGATCTTGCACCTGTAGGCTCACACACCAATTGCCTCTCTGGGTCAGACAACTGACTGCCCATTTGCACAAACTGATTCTTGAGCCATCAACAATAAATGTTTAAAAACTATCTTTTAGCATCCTATTGGCTTGGACAAGACTATGGGGGGTAGGTATTCACATAGGTCACTTACATTTGTGAGCAATTTACGCATATAACTCTACTCTTACCCTTTTTTTGTAACTTTATTACCTTGGGCTATTTACAAAATCTGAGTGTAAAGTTTCTTAAAAGTGTAAACTTACATGTCTTCACCCCATGAAAAAAGAGGATGGAATAACACTTATATTTGTACTGAAGTTATTTCTGAAAAAATAACCACCAGTAGG
This sequence comes from Lissotriton vulgaris, assembly GCF_964263255.1. Classification (NCBI taxonomy): domain Eukaryota; kingdom Metazoa; phylum Chordata; class Amphibia; order Caudata; family Salamandridae; genus Lissotriton; species Lissotriton vulgaris. Next base: position 675,431,167 of record NC_141700.1, on the reverse strand, counting down.
TCCAGCAAACTACATGGCCAATACTTGACGCTGCACCATCTTCCCATAGAAAAAAAATAGATGGCGGCTTAAAGGAAAATCCCATAGGAAATAATGTGAATTTAAATTCAATTATTTAAAATAGTTAATGTTATAAATAAATATAATGTAATACTAAGCTTATATAAAAATAGGACATATTGATTATTTATTTCTAAAGTATTTTAATAGCTTTTTAAAAATTAAACTATAATGTAAACAATTAAAAATGGAGGTAACAAATGTTTTATTAAAATATAATTAAATTACTTTTAGCTTATTCTTAGCATCACTTTTAATTATTATTAATATTTTAGGCCTGAATTTATTTTCAATTTACATTTCTGAATATTTTCTACATTTGAAAACAAATTTACTAAATTAATTATCATTAACATTTAATAATAAAAATATTTTAGCTAACTATTTCCACGTTTAAGAAACGTTTTGCATTTTACCTATACTTAACCATAAAGAGATCTCTCCCACCTGATGGAGCTCTCCCTATATTCAAGGATAGGTAACTTTTCACTATCCTTTACCATATGGAGATTTCAACTCTGTGAAGTCTCCTTCTGGTAAAGTATAGGGTAAAATATATAACATGTATGAAACTTGGAGAAAATAGAAACAATATTTTTATGTTTAATAGTATTGTAGATTAATTTTCTATAATTATTTGAAATGTAGAGAAAAACAAGAATGTTACAGCACCATTAACCTGATTTTGAATGAATAATTCAATTAAGTTAAATATATTTAAATGAATTTCAAAAATATTTTTCTCAAATTAAATTAAAAACATATATTCCAACCTAGAGTAAAAATGTATTTTATTATGCAGTGATAATTATTAAAAGAGATGTCTAACTTAATCAAGAGTAATTTAATTACAGTTTAATAAAATTCAATCTTTCATTAATTTGTCAATGCAAAAAAAAGTAGGATTATTTATTAAATAATAAATATGTATGGTCTTACATATCATTTTTACATTACATTAAACTTATTTACATGTTTAACTATTTAAATAAGATAAATTAGTATAACAATGTTTTCTATGGTCTTTTATTTTAAGTCCCTACCTCCACTGAATTCTATGGGAAGGTGTTGTAGTACCAGTTTCTGCAAAGTGTGGTGCTGGACTTACTTCAGCTCTGTGCTGGAGTAATTTGCTACAGTTTCAGGTCTCTTTTTGGCTGTTGTAACTTTAGAAGGGCAGTTTATGAAGAGCAATGGGTCTACTCTTTTGTGGGTGGGTACATGTCTCTCCCTAAATCTTTTTTAAACCCTCTGTTTTTCTCTGTAAATCCCTTCCCTTACATAGTAAGTGTTTCCTATTTTCCGGCCACTCCCGCATCCCTCCCATATTTACATCTAAAATGTATATTAATGTGTGTGGAGACTCTGCAGTCAGGGTGGAGATCTTAACACAGAAAGCAATATTAGACGCAAAGGCGGAAACTCTGCACTTAGGTTTGTGAAAGGTTTTTTGGAGGACATCTGTGGTACCATTGTAGTACTACAAAATGCAGTTTGTGAATAGGCCCCTAAGTTTATTCCACTGATAAACATATTAACTTGATGCTGTATTCACTATACTTCCATGCTTTCACAAATGTATGTTCTACTGCCCACCTCAGGAATCTTTATTTGCATTTTTCTGTAATTTGGGCTCTGCTCAATTTGACATATAATTATTGATGTTCAGTTGATAAGCCATTCTAAAGATATTGCTGAGCTGAGTGCCTTTTGTAAGAAGAATGTAAACAAGAGTTTGTTGTTGTAACAAACAGCCATGCATGGGTGAGATGCATGTAATATCCAAACCACAGAGCAGAGCTCGCAGAGTGATAAAACAAAATGTCTTTGCTATGACTTTCCATCTATTATTTGATTCTATTGGTAAATGCAGGCGAGACAGTGTATATGAGAGTAGGATCATTGTCTGCTTCACCAGAAGTTGACAGTCATGATTCCCAAAGAGGAAGCTGTCCCATTGTTCAATGAACGCCCCGCCTGGGGGTTGATATTTGACCAATGACATGCAACAGCAATTGTGATCTCAAACTATTGATACCTACATTTTTGACAAGCAAATTGAAGGAGGATGCCTTCTTCACACCTAATCCTTAATTCCCACTACTATTTGGAACTCTAGTTGGGTCACAACAGCCCTTTTACAATCTAGAAAGGACTCTTTTACTTATTAAAAAGATGCTTCATAGTCCCAAAACACAGCATTTTTATGTCTCTCAGGTTTTCCATCCTCAATCCTCCTTCGTACATAAGGCTCATTCTTCTATCTAACCATAATTCTATTGTAGGTAGGGAACTTCCCACTAATCTTAATTGGAGACTAGAACCTTCCCACATGCACATTATTGGCTAGCTAAGGTCCACAAAATGTAAAGACAACAAGATATTGATGCAGGTATTTGTCCACAGCAGCCTGGTCTGAGTTTCACTGCTTGGAAAGAGGAGCTCTCCTGTTATGCAAGCATGAGAATCTTTTGGAGAATAGATTAAAACATTATTTCGTACATAACTGCCCACACATCTACCAAAAGGAATATTTAATCATTTAATGCAAACGTAGATATTTGTATGCACTTAAGTTTGTGATAAGAAGAATGAAAATCAATTTTTTGAAAAACTTTGTTTACAAAAGTATCCTTCCTTACTTGGTTAAATAATTTATCAACTTTATTGCCCAATCAGTGTTAGAAGCAAACAGACTATCAGCTTCTAGCTTGCCAGCGAAAAAAGAGAGCAGAAAGGATGTGCAAGCCACATTACAGAAAAACATTAAACAACTCACTAGGCAAGATTTGCACACCCCTCACCTTAGCAACTATTGTTAATGTTTGTCTTAAGTAATTTCCAATATTTTGACTTAACAAAACATTATCAGCAGGGGAAAGGGTGACTGCTTAAAGAAGAGGGAAATATGAATGGAGAAACAGGTAAGGGTGGGCGATATATTATGCCCCACCTGTGGAGTTGATGGAGTTTTGTCCACTCCGTGTTCAATTGTGATGCTGACTTCTGGTCAAATTACGCCAACTACTGTGTGGCAGAGCATTTGTCTCACGGACAGTTGACAAGTGCAAGCGAGATTTGGCATGGTATAGCACAATTTTTGGTTTGCTAGGAGGGCACCTGAAGCTATTTCTACAACGCGTGCTGTTGCGGGAGGTTGCAACCTTTTGTGGTCAGAAAGTTGCTGCTCGAGTAGAAAATCTACTCAAGCAGCAACAAAATCAACTCAAGAAGCTGCAACCTCTGGCGCACATCTGTTCATGCTGATTTTTCAGAGTGGAACAATATCCCAGTGCTAGATCCTGGCCTGCCTATTTCTGCCCGTTTGTGGAATTCAACAGAATCTCATGGAGCTTTTTTTCAACTCCACGAGTTCTGCCCAGGCCTAGAAACAAGTCGATAGCATGGGAAACAACGTTTATCACGCAACCGACACAACGCAGTACTTAACAATGCAGTCGTTACAACGCCCGCGTTGTTACCACACGTGTCATTACAATGCAAGTCGTTTTAACAACTTTCTCTAGGGGGCGTATAACACCAGGGAATGTGTTGGATTTTAAATCCAACACCTTCCCTGCTGCTGCGCAAACTGGAGTAGGAATAGTAATTAATACTATTCCTAATTTCAGCGCGAACCCTAGAGCAAGTAGTTGAAACGACTTGCAATGTAATGGCACGCGTGGTAACAATGCAGTCCTACAACGACCGCGTTGTAAACTACCACATTGTAAAAATTACGCGTTGTATTGTGCTATATTCGGATAGCACAGTCACTACTTAGTAATTCTTCCATTTCTGTAAACCAGTCTGTTCTAGAGAAGTTCACCCATAAACAAACTAAAACTAAATTAATGTGCAAAATGTCACTATCAACACTAAGCAGAGCCACTATGGAAATATTGGAGCTTGCATTTACAAAAGAAGTTGAATGTGCCTCCTGATAGAGTTTTCCTGAGACTAACTAAGGGGGGTTTTCTACACGCATCTTTCCAAGACAGATTAGGGGATGTGATTCAGCCAAGGTGTAACTGCAGAGTAATCACAGTTATTCCCAAGGATCTTGCCAACTGCGCTGTTCATAGGCCAGTGTCAATTATAATTTTTTTTTATTTTTTTTAATGCACAGAATAAGGAATTTCAGTTTACACAGCTTCTGGCCTACAACCCCTTCGGGGCCGGCCGCAACCCAGTTATGCGTCTCAAATGCTTCACATACAATACACAGCCTTGGGGCCGACAACCCGGGGGTCTGGCGGCGCATAGGTATATCCGAGGTCCAATGTGTAATACAGGATGTACCAGTGGGCGGCTGCCCGTTTTTCTGTGCGTTTTTCACTTTTCGCCCTTCTTAACAACCCCTAAACTCCCTCAAGACAACCCCCCCCCCTCTAACCTTGCCTATTGCCCTACCAGTGTATCCCGCTCCCTCTAGCCTAGCCAGCTCTGCAATGACCACGCCTGCTCCCTGCTCCTCACTCCAATGTTGGCCCTCCCATTAATAGCACAGGGGCCCTAAGGGGGGCCTGATCCCAGACCTCGTCTCTAATATCTCTGCTAGTGAAGAGAGCAAACAGTGAATGGGCTATCCCGTGAGTCCCTCCTCCATGGAACCCCCACACCCCCTACCCTCCCACCTTAAGGTCCGTACTCCCCTGTCACCCTTCCCCCCCCAATCCGCACCCAGTGACCTCTGTGACCGTCAATGAACTAGTCCTGTCCGTGTGTGGGATCTACAGTGGCTCCTGCTGGGGTGTTGTCTGTGGCGTCCTCGTTCTCGGTCTGCAGTCCCTGCCAGTAGGTCCTGTAGAGGGCCCAGAAGTTCTTCAGGCGGGATTTTGGGGGTAGCAGCTCGCTATATGCCTCCGTCTGCGTGCAGCAATAGAGCATGTCTCGCGACCATCTAGCCGTGGTGGGAAGAGGGCCCCGCATCCAGCACTGGGCTACCACTCTTCTCGCCATCAGAATCCCCATGTCCGTGAGTCTACGTATCGCCCCCGGAAGTCACTTTGAGTTACCTATTAGTGCTAAACCCGGGTCCATGTCTAAGTCAACCTCCAGGATCCTGCTCATCTCGGAAAAAACTTCCCGCCAAAATGTTTGTATCCCCGGGCAACCCCATGACAAATGCAAGAAGTCAGCATCTGCCGCGCGACAACGCTCACAGTGGGCCTCCGGACGAAGCCCATATCTATGAAGTCGTACTGGGGTGTAATACAATCTTTGAAGGAACTTAAAGTGTATGAGCCAGTGCTTTCTGTTTAAGGAAATACGCTTCGTGCTCTCGCAGCAGTAGCTCCACGTCGAGTCATCTAGCGAGGTATCCAAGTCCCTCTGCCATTCCAAGCGGGCTTTCATGAGTTGTAGTTCCCCCTGGGACCTTGCTATACCGTAGAGGTTCGACAGAAGTTTCTTGGGGTCTTTATGTGTGATCACATATGTTAATTCCGGCATGTCCGGAGGCTCCGACATATCCGGACCCAGGAGTTTGGCGAGGGCGATCCGAGTTCTGTGGAAGTGGAATCTCTGGAGTAGCGGAGGGTCAACACCGTCTCCCCGCGCCTGGTCCCAGGTTTTGGCCGTGCTGTCGCGAAAGAGGTCTCCCGCCTTGTTCAGCCCCAGTCTAGCGAGTTCCCGTGTGGTTGCTTTGTCCGTCATGGGAGGGAGCCAGTGCATCCACTCAATCGGCATCTCCGGCGAACATAGCAACGCCCCTCCTTGGCTGAAGAGGAGTGAGTGCCAAGCGTGGTTGGTGGAGGATATGGAATCCAATATCCCTGTTCGGCAATCCTGCGGTTGGCAGATCATGGCCGGAAGCGGTATAGGGTGCGCAAACAAGCGTTCGAGCCAGACATGCGGGATTAGTTTATCCCCATGAATCCAGGTGTGTAGATGGGACGCCTGGGCAGCCCTGTAGTACATTTCCAGATCTGGCGCCGCCAGCCCTCCTGATTTGTATGGGAGAGTGAGCGTGGTCCATTTAACTCGCGGCTGTTTACCTGCCCATGTCAATTTGATCAGCAGACTAGTTAGACGTTGGAAGAAGGACTTAGATAGCACAATCGGCAAAGCGTTAAACTGGAATAAAAACCGTGGAAGCACTATCATCTTCATTAGGGCTATACGGCCCATCAGCGTTAGAGGTAACTTACACCACGTTTCTATTTCGTCCTCTAGCTTACTGACCGCTCGTCCGTAGTTCTGCCCAAGGAGCAGATCCGGGTGTATTTGGATCCCCAAATATCTAATCGGGTCCTCCGTCCATTGTACAGGAAACTCCGTCTCCACCCGGGCCGTCAAAGGGGTCAGGGGTAGTACCACCGACTTCGCCCAGTTAACTCTGAGCCCCGAGAGCGCGCCGAACCGGACCACCTCTCTCAGGAGTGGGGGAAGTGAGACAGCCGGGTCGTGGGCGTATAGCAAGGTGTCGTCCGCATACATAGAGACAACCAGCTTATAAGTGGGGAACCTGACTCCCCTGTGACTATGATACTCTCTCAGGGCACAGGCGAGGGGTTCAGCAGCCAGCGCGTACAGTAAAGGGGACAGAGGGCATCCCTGACGGGTGCCTCTCCCTATGAACAAAGGGGGGGAAACCGCATTACCCACCCGGACCCTAGCCGCCGGGCCATCATATAACGCGCCTATCATTTGGATGAAGGGTTCGCCCAGGCCCATTCGGCGTAGTACCTGTAGAAGGAATGGCCATTCTACGGAGTCGAACGCCTTCTCCATGTCTAAAAAGAGCGCTACCGCTTGCGTGTCCTGCTTTACGTGCCAGATGGTACCCAAAACTGTTCTAATTTTATACGTTAAGTTTCTGGATGGGATGAATCCCGCCTGTTCTGGGGCAACTAAATCGGGGGCTAGGAGCGCCAATCTGTTCACAAGGACTTTCGCGTATAGTTTGGTATCAACGTTTAGCAGCGAGATCGGGCGGTATGAGCTACAGTCGACGTGTGGCTTGCCTGGCTTAAGAATGGTAACTATCATTGCCTCCCTCATTGAGCTAGGCATGGTTCCTTGTGCACCTATGTCTTCCAGGAGGGTGTGGATGTGCGGCAGTAGTTGTTCTTGGAACGCTTTGTAAAAGTCTACAGAGAGGCCATCCATGCCCGGCGCACTACCCGATCTCATAGAGGCCAGAGCCTCCCTAATTTCATCCAGCTGAATGGGGCACATCAAGAATTCCCTGTCTGAGTGTGGGATAAATGGGAGTTGTATATGTTCTAAATAATCACGGATTTCATCCGTTAGATCTCCACTTTTGGAGGAGTATAGCTCCGAATAGTAGTCCCTAAAAACTTTCGCCATCCCCGCCTCATCCGACACTCTTTCCCCGCTTGCATCCACTAAATCAGGGATCCGCACCTTTCTTCTCTGTCCTTTGACTATGTTAGCTAGAACTGCGCCCGGTCTCTCCCCCTCACCGTAAGTTTGTGCCGTGGCGTATTTGCCCAGGTGTAGTACCTCTCTGTCGGCTGCCTCATGATATTCCAGCAGGAGGCGCTTGGTTTCATCCTCCACAGAATCGTCTGGGTGGGAACGGGACCTCATTTCGAGAGCGTGCAATCGCAGCTCCAGGTCAGCCAGAGTGGCTCTGGTAGTTTTCAAGACACTAGAGTGTTTGGACATTGCTATCCCTCTAATATAGACTTTAAATGCTTCCCACACCATTTGGAAGTCTTCCACCGATCCTACATTTGACTCGAAAAACACCTTGGTCGCCTCCGCCAGTTCTCCGCGGAAAACCCGATCCAACAAGGAATACGGCGGGAATCGCCAGGTGAACGGAGCGTAACCCTTCACTGGGGTCTCCAGGGTCAACAAGATGGGGGAGTGGTCTGAAAGGGTGCGGGGAGAACCTTGCAGCACTTAATCAAGCGGTCAGCACTCGCTGTAGCAAACCAATAATCTATCCTTGTATGTGTATCGTAAAACGCAGAGTAATGGGTAAAGCCACCTCTCCCGTCATTCCTGCTCCTCCACACATCAATCATATCCAGCATTAACAGCTTCGCGGAGAGTGACTGAGCGGCTGCGGAGGGCCGCCTGGGGAGGCCTGAAGACCTATCTAATTCAGGGTGTAGCGTCAAGTTAAAGTCCCCACCCCACAGTATATGGGACTTGTCGTGTTTGAAGATCTCATTGGCCAGGGAGTCATAGAATACTGGAGAGTCGAAGTTAGGGCCATAGGTGTTAACCACTAGCAAGTCCAGCCCCCTCCCTGTGCAGGACGCTATGACATACCTCCCCTCTGGGTCGGCCCGTAAGGCCTGCAGGAGGAGTCCCGATTTCGGGTTTATCCAGGTTAGGACGCCTCGCGCGTGAGTAGTGAACCCCATGGCCGCTGTGCTACCCGCTAAGCTCCTGGTATGTAGCATGTGACTGGTGGGTGTAAGATGCGTCTCCTGTAGTAGTGCGATATCGATATTGTGGCGTCTAAGATAACAGAGCACCTTTATGAGTTTTCTATGGTCATTCAGCCCCCTCACATTCCATGTCAAAGCGTGTATCCTCCCAGGGCGCTCTTCAGCCCCTCCAACCTCCCGCTCAGCCATCAGGGTGCCACTCAAGGAGTGTTATCGTGAGCAAACGCCTGGAGCAGACCAAAGCAGAGGCAATCAGACAGTTGAAGCAAGGGCACTGAATTTTGTGAGGCAAGGCACATTGAAACAGCACATAACAATTGTAACCCTCCCGTTGTCTCATAAAGGCAACCGTGCCCACCCCCCCCCCCCTCCACCCACAGCAGACCAACCCCAACTCGGCCTAGCATGATACAAAAGACTTCCCACCTCCCTGATTCCCCCAAACCAAAACCATAGGGCCCAGCCGGAACCCTGTGTGCGATCAGCTCTAGGGCAGAGGTTACCAAAAGAATTGCAGAGAGCATTTAACCTAGACCAACGTTCGCCATCAGGCACCCCGCCCCATCACCTCTATCTGTAATCCTACCACAGCGTTCTATGGCAAATCCACTAAACATTACCAGTGTTCTCGTCAGTTGAAACTGAACACCCCACCCACCTTTCACCCCCAACATCCCACTCTTCAAAAGTTCAATGCAGACCAGGGGGAATAAGCTGCCAATGCTTACAGTCTCACTAAATCCAATAAGTCAGTGTGAGCAAGCAGTGTACCCAAGTGTCACCAAGTTTGAACAGGCCCCCATATGTAGGAACAATCTCACCCTGTGACGATGTCCGTGCTCACTCCCATTGCATCGACAGCTCTCCCCCGTGGCACAGTCTGGCACGTCGTGTGAACCTCCGATCAGAACCGGGTGCCAGGTACCTCTCTGTGGCAGAGCGCCGGCCGGACACCAGCCAGACGAGTCTCAAGAGATCGAGTTGTTACTCTTGCTCCTCCAGGCCACTTGAGGGACCCGGGTCCTCTTGTCTGTCCCTCGGGCTGTTTCGACGCTCTTTCGCCCAGGTCTTCAGCGCCTTCTGGAGCTCTTTAGGGTCCGTGAAGAAGTGGGAGCGGCCACCCTGATTTATTCGCAGTTTCGCCGGGTACAGCATTGCGTAGTCCAAACCAAGATCTCTCATCTGTTGTTTGTAAGGGGCAAAACGTCTTCGATCCTCCTGTGCTCGAGCAGTGAAGTCTGGGTATAAGGATATGCTGGATCCCTCAAATTGTAGCTGGCCTTTCTCCCGTGCGACTCTCAGAGCTGAGTCCCTGTCGTGATAATTTAGGAGTTTAGCTATGATGGGCCTGGGGGAGGCTCCCGGTGGTGGTCTCGGTCCCAGAGAGCGGTGCACCCTCTCCACTATGAACATGTTGGAGAAAACACCGTCCCCCAGCAGGTTGGTCAGCAACTTCTCGACAAATAGCTCCATTTTGCCTGTTTGGGTCGTCTCCGGCACGCCCGTGATCCGTATGTTGGACCTACTGGAGCGCGCTTCCAAATCCTCAGATTTGTCCTGGATGACCTGCAGTAACTTCGCCATGTGTTTGCGGTCTTTATCAAGTTCCATTTGCCCTTCTTCCACTTCCGTAAGCCGTCTTTCGGACATGTTGAGGCGTTCTGCGTGTTTATCAACCCTTTCCGACATCCTGTCCACGCGGTAGGTGAGGGCGTCGATCTTGGTCCCTATAGATGCCATACTTTCCTGCAGGCCCTTTTCCATTGTGACTAGCAGGTCCTTTATGTCGGCGTAGATAGAGCCCTCCGGCGCCGCGGAGGCCGACCCACTGTCCGCTTCTCCCGAGTCCACAGGCCTGGTGCGACGCTGCTCGTATAGGAGTTTCGACTGCTTCGTGTCCCCTTTCCCCATCTCGCCTCGCTGCTGCTTTTTCGGGCCTCCTCTTACCCCGCTGGCCTTGGGGGGAGCTGGTTGTTGCAGTGGCCGCAACTCCCTGTCTGTGGGGGGTGCTCCGGGACTCCCCAGCTCGACTATATGCGTGATCGCAATTCCTGCTGAGATGGGGAGGAGGCTGCGAGTGGAACCCCTCTGTGCTCCTCAGGACCGATACAGTCCCCGTGCCCCCCTCCTATCCGCCACTTAGGGGGGGTCTGCAGCTTATACATGGCCGCTGATCAGACCCGCGCTGTGGGGTGTCTGCTTCAATGTTACCTCCTACGCTGGCCGGGGTGAAAGTGGGTCAGGGCGAGAATTCGCCACCTCTTCGGGCTCTTCCTTGTCCAGGGTCGCAGTCTCCGAAGCAGAGCAGCTGACGGCGATCCCCCCCAGGGCAGGTGCACACCCCTGCTGGATTAAGGCACACACACCGCAGTTGGTCCGCGTGGGGGGGGCCGAGAGCGCCCCCTGTCTGGTACGCATAGGCAGTCGTGAGGGGGGGGGGTATCCAGAGGCCTGCATAGCGCTAGGCCCAGACACGTGCTCCGAGAACGCCTCACCTTCGGGGGCCACCACTCTGAATCTGACATCTTCTTGTCCTCAATCGGGCCAGCTGGGGCAGCCTCGCTGATTCCCAACCCCCCCCCCCCGGGGAGCTGGCCGCTCCCTCGCGGTCTCCAGACGGATCACGCAACTGCCGCGTCCAGTCCACCACCTCCCTCGAGGCGAGGACGACCAGTTGTGCAGGATTATTTGATGGAGGCCCCTCGCGGCCACCCGACCTTCCTGAGTGCGGGGTCCCGCCTCACACGGCGCCCTCCGCCGAGCACTCCGGGCCGGAGAGCGAGCTCGTGATGTCACCCGGGCTTCAGGCTGCACCCGTGCCGCACGTCTTGTCACGCCGCTCGGGGGCAGGGATACCTCAGACCGCGGCTCCGCGGCCTTCCGTCCTATCCCCTCCGCTCGCAGTGTCCGGCGCCTCTCAGCCCTGCCCGGTCCCCAACGCGGGTGCCGGGGGTATCAGCAGGATGCGGGGTGAGGCGACGGTCCCGCCAGTCTTTTGACGCTGTGGGGGACAGGTTAAATGTAGGATACTAGAGGGGAAGCGGCGGAGCTGCACTCTTAAGCGGCCACCATCGATGCCGGCAAGCTCCGCCCCCAGTGTCAATTATTAATGCAAACTTTAAGATAATGGTCATGGTAGCAGCCCAAAAATTCAGCAAAGTGCTAACCACATATTAAATAAGTACTATGAGGTCCATTAGGATGGCGGACGGACAAAGTCCGTCCGCCATCCTGTTGGGGGCCGGTATCGTCCGCCACAAGGGTGGAGGAACCGTGCCCCCAATTAGGATGCAGCCGCCACAGTGGCGGGTGCGTCCCGTATTTTTAACATTGAGGGCGGATGGTGCTAGAAGCACCGGTCGCCGCAATGTGAAAAATGCTTGTTGTGCGTTTCACAGCACAACATGACAGGCACCGCACGGTGCCTACCATGTTGTGCTGTGAAACGCAGGGGGGGTACCATAGGTACCCCCCATGTGCACCCCCCCTTCACCCTGAGGGCCCGCAACGGGCCCCCAAAGCAGGAACCGTATGCCTTTTCGTGGTGGCATTGCCGCCACGGAAAGGCATTCCTCCCAGGCCATCCTAATATGGCTGGCGGTGTCTGATCAGGCCTTTTCCGCCGCGGTCGCAAGGCGACCGTGGCGGAAAAGCGGCGGACGATCTACCCCTCCGCCACGGTCCCCCCGCCATTGTAATATGGCAGGGGGAAGAAAGGTGGTGGACGGGCAAGGATGGCAGACGGTTCGCCACCGCCTGCATGGCTGTGTTGATCCGTCCGCCATCCTAATGGACCCCTAAGTATGTTTGGTATCAAAAAGGGCACCAAGAGACAATACTTGTACTCTTACTCCTACATTCAATCTGGCATGAGAAAAGCTCTTTAGAACTCAAACATGAATTATTGTTAAAGCTCCTTAAGGAATTGCCTTTTCAGGGCAATGCATTAATTCATCGTAAGACACGTACAGCAATAGGGTGAAAACAATGCATTATAACCCCACTGATAAGATTATTTGTGGAGTGCTTATCAATCTCCCTTACTATTGAGTTGGACAAGCCATTAACAGGGATGCTTCAAGTACCTCCTGTTTTCACTCACCCAAGAAATGCTGTATGATGCATCTTTTTAAAATAGGAACATCAATGCCATCTCTTCAGAAGTGTAGGAAACTAAAATTTGTTCTACCCATTTTATATGTCGATTGCAGGTGCTGATCCATAGAAGACATCCAAAAGATATATTTTTGGAATATTCAGTCCTCTCTAAAATCCTTTGTGACAAAGACAAATCACACCCCTTGCTAATTTCATGTTGAAACACTCTGCTCAAAACATTCAAGATAATTGGATGACCACCATTTGCAATACCTATGAAGGAAATTAGGAAATGCTTAGAAATACTAATACACATTAAGGGCTGCTGCTGAAGGCTACTTTGGTTGGGTTGTCAAATGTACACCACCCAAAAGGTAAGTCAAAAGGCATGTAAAAGGAGAGAGGACATTTAATGACGGGTAAAACTTCATAGCAAAAGGCTATTATTGTAACATTCCATTGATGGAGGGCAGAACGTTTGAAATTAAACATTGACAAAAACAGAAAAAGAAACATTGGATTATTGGAGCAGATCTTTTTATGTTATGCCATCTATATCATCAAGCACCCATCATTACAATACTCTAATAAGGGGCCATCTCCACTAGTTTTGGGTTGAAACCCTCCCTCTACTTGAAGAGTGGTAGAAACTGTAATTATCCATAGGGTAAAGTGTATAATGTTAATATGGAACAATTTAAGTAGGCGTGTTGAAATCAAACATTATTGGATATCGTGAGAGAGCTGGAAAACCGTATTACTTGCAAACACAGTAACATGAGATAGTAGACTACGGGGCTCCGATGTTTACTATCAGATGGCATAGTTATTTCGGCTTTCTGCCTGGTTTCCATAGCTACTCAAATCTAAAGGTTTGTTCAAGACTGACGCAGCTCTTCCTAAGGATCATACGGTTTTGAGAGTGATATACATTATTTTACTAAAATATAACACACATTACAGAAATTAAATTAAGGTGAGGTTTATTGTCTGCAAATGGGCCATATTATGGCATAGACCCTTAAGTCCACTAGAATTCCTGTTAGGGAATAAGGTGAAATTTGCAACTGAGACTTTACTGTTTTGTTGGAAAATTGGAGGTAACTGAGGTCTACAAAATAAAGGACAGTGTTTCATAAATGGATAAGTAAGATGATTTGTGAGCCTCCCTGACGAGTTCCACCTGAATGCACATAGGACAAGAAATGAGTGAAGTTAGCAGAATGATAAACACCTTTCATATTTGCAAAAGATGTAGCACACTGGGGCAACTAAAGGGAAAGAAAGACAATACAAATATGAAGAAATATAATGCACACAGCTGTGCATTGGCACAAAATATTTTAGAGAAATTACATTAGATTGAAATTCTCTGGTACCCTGAGTGCCACGTTTATTAGTAGTCACAATGAGGATATTTGGGGAGTTCGAATAAGACATACCTAGGATAAGATTCTAATAAGCTTCTTCTGGAATTCGGGTCGGATCACTGAATCAAAATGTTAGTGTGGCCTGTCCATTACAACTGATCTGCTCTGTATCTTATGGTATTGCCTGACAGCCTAGGAAATCTTTATATAATTTGCATTTGCCCTGTCCTAGGAACACTATGTGGAATCAGGGGGTCCTTGTTTTATTGTAATAATTGCCTGACCCCATGACATGTTTGTATTTGATTTGAAATATGGTTCTCACATCCTCTGGATGAAACACAATTTCTTCACTCTAACCACCTAATAAGGCATGTAGGATTTTCTTTAAGCTGGGTAATCATGCCTGTTGGAATTGTGCCCTTTCTGAAGGGTCACTCCAGATTTTCATTTCCTTATAGCTAAACTCTTTTTTTGCTAGCTATTGAAGTCTGTGCACTTTACCCCTGCTATCCAGTAGTAAAGGGCTTGCTCTCGTCATTTCAACATGTTAAATTGATATACTCCTTATTGTCACATTTAATTGGCCTATAAGTCCTTAGTATATGGTACCAAGTCTACCCAGGCCCATAAAATAAATGCTACCAGTGGACTGCAACACTCATTGTGCCATCCAGTGAATTGGCACTATAAAGCATGTCTTCTGGTCTGACTAAATATAATAACTCATTTTTGACAGGTTTCTTTTAAATGTAATGAAGTCATCCCTAAGTATGCCTTACTGCCCATAAGGCAAGGTGTGTGGCATTTAAAAGTAGGATATGCAAAGGTTGGTTGTATGATGGTACAATGCATGCCTCAACAACACATGCCTGAACCATGTAGTCTCAACCACGACTGCGTCTTTACTACACATGCCTTTACCGCACGTGCCTCAACCATGCATGCCTTTACCATGCAATTTTGTGGTAAAGATATGATTAGTAAAGGGACATGTGCAGTAAAGATCACACCCCAACCCTCAGTCCTCAAAACTATCCCTTTTCCCCCACCCGCACTGATCCCATGCCCTAAAAACTACCCCAACCCCAGCCCCCACCTTGATCTCTTAAAACTGTTCCCTACCCATGTAAACTACCCTGACCCAGCCCCCGCCCTGAGGCCTAAAACTGCCTCAGCCCTGAAAACTGTCCTTTCCCCTGCCCCACCTTAAGCCCTAAAAACTGGCCCCACACCATAAAAATGACCCCCTCCCCAGCCCCCAATCCTGAGCCCTAAAAACTGACCCCGTGCCCTGAAAACTACCCCAAACCCCCAGCCCTGAGCCCTAAAACCCGGCCCCCTGCCCTATGACCAACACCGACCCCCCGAGCCCTAAAAGCTACTCCCCACCCCGAAAAACTACCCCACCCCACAAAACCCAGCCTTAGACCCACTTAAATGACTGCATCCTCTCCTGATCCTTCCTCCTCCTGTGCCTGACCATTCCAGCATCTATGTGGTTAAGGCATATGCGTGGTTAGGGCAAGCGTGGTTCGGCTTGAGGGGGGAAATGGCAGGTGTGGCCCAGCGCACGTTGTTAAGGCCATTTCCCACAAAAGTTTAATGTTAAACATGTCCTTACCATGAAAATTCCCTAAAAAGCATTTTCCCTGTAGCTGTTTGGCTGGAAAACATTGAGATATAATACTAGTTTAATTTTTTTTTATCTCCGGCTAGGACATAGCTACAAATTTTATATTTATTACAAGCCCAATTCACTGGTGAAGTTGGATTTGTAATAAATATTTTGCAATGGGGACTTTTAAAAAGGTTACCATTGCCATGCATGAAGTCCTGGTAGCTAAATCTGTATTCTTCTCTCCCTCTTACACCAGCCATTAATGAGCATTTTAATAGGCATGAATGAGCTGAAACCTTGCCCCCAGGACAGGGACAAAGGGCTTCGGTGCAGGGAGTTGTCATTCTGCCTTTGACAAGATGGTCTGTGAGCAGGACCAAGGACTTGATTAACTTCCACCAGGCCTACTGTGTAACAAGCAGATGTAGCTAACACCCAGGCCTGCACCCTTTCTTTTGACCTCCCACCCAGACCAGCCTTCATCACAGCGGGCCTCTTCTTGACATCACAGTGTCAGATCTGCTGGAGTGTCAGAACCTGCATTACAGGTCTACTGGTGTTTTTCATATGACATTTAGAGTGCACTTGAAAGGAGGGCACAGAGCGACAAAACAATTTGTATTTACCCACTTTCTGGTTACTGAAAAAAAAATTCTAACAGACTTCTGTCCCTGATTTTGTTGGGGTATAGGGACTGCTTAAAACTGGACTTTAGTGTTAGATGTAGAAGGATATTTCAATTACCATATTACACTCCCCAAGCACACTCTCAGCCCCAGAGACCAATTTTAGTGTGGCCGGAGACTTCATCCATCTTGAAAATGTCCAAAGTGGGTAGAATTAGTACAAGGAGCCATCTCCCCATTGGTTAGGATGTCCACTAGGGTAATTCCTAACCACAAGCTTGTGCCAGCCATAACTATCACATCTCCAGGCACCCATTTTAGAACACTCCTAGACCTGTGGAAGATCAGACGAGGTCTGAACCTGCTGGTTGTCGTTCTTAGACTTCAAGCAAATTTGTAACCCTTGCACTCTGCCCACCTCAACCACCCTACCCTCCTCAATGATGTATGGGTACTAATTTGATCGTTTCATATCATACTTTAACCATCAACAATAAACATTATCAGCTAAGCCAGTTCAATTACTTAGCATTTATTCCCCCCATCACTTCTCAGTTATGTTAATTTTCTTGTCTGTGTCTTTATGTATATTTTTTATTTTTAGGTCGAGCCTAGCAGCAACGCACATGCACTGCTCGCTCTGCGAGACTGCTGTAGTAAAGTATCGGAGAGAAGCTGCTCCCACTCTCGTCCCATATTTTTCATTGGCTTGTGTCACTGTCTTTCTTAAATGCTGCCTTTGGATTCATTAATAGGTTTGTTAGTCCCTCCTTAGTACAGCCTCGTCTTCATTTGTATCCTCCCATGGTGACTGGCACTTTTACTTTGGTTGTTTCACTGACCTGTTATTTAGTCTGTAAGCACTATTTACTTTATTGAGTTTCTCTTACTGCAGGTCGGACATGCGGACATGCGCTGCTTCACCTGAAATTGCTTGTGTTTTTTTAAGCAGCTTGACTGCCCCCGTAACACGGGTGCCTGCTTTCAATCACTTTAACCCAGCCTTATCTCATGTCTGTTTCAACCGCCTCACCTCCATTAAAATTGTTTCAGAAATGATTAGCGAATTAAGTCATGTAAATTCCTGGTAGCACATAATCCTGTGCTAATAGTCTGAAGCTGACAACAGCACATCTGTGTTACATGTCATCTGTACTAAAGCCACCTGATGGGTTGTTTTCAAAAGACTGTTTTATTAACAACAACACCACTACCAATACCACCACCACCACCAATACCACCACCATCAATACCACCACCTCCACCAATACCACCTCCACCAATACCACCACCAATACCACCAGCACCTCCAATACCACCACTAATACTACCACCAACGCCAATACCACCACCACCACCGATACCACCACCACAACCAATACCACCAACACTACCAATATCACCAATACCACCACCACCAATACTACCATCACCAATACCATCACCAATACCACCCCCATATACCACCACCACAATTATCCCCACCAATACCACCACCTCCACCACACCACCAATACCACCACCAATACACCAACACCATCGCCAACACAATTACCATTAATACCAATACCACCACCACCACCACCAATACCAATACCACCACCAGCACCAATACAACCCACAATATCAACGCCACCAATACCACCACCAATACCACCACCAATGCCAATACCATGACCAATGCCAATACCACCACCAATACCACCACCACAATACCACCAGCAATACCACCACCACCACCAATACCACTGTAACCACTAAAACCACCACCACCAATACCACCACCACTGCCAATGCCACCGCTATCAACACAACCACCTCCAGGAATACCACCACCACCAACACCACCAATACCACCAACAATACCACCACCACTGCCAATGCCACCACCAATACCACTGCCAATACCACCACCACCACCACCAATACCACCACCACCAATACCATTACCACCACCACCAATACCACCGCCACCAAAAACCACCAATACCACCACAAATACCACCAATACAACCACCACCTCCACCACCACAAATACCGCCTTAAATAAGACCACCACCAATAACACCACCACCAATACCACCAACACTATCGACAATACCACCACCAATACCACCACCACGAAAACCACCCTCAATACCAAGACCACCAATACCTTCATCACCATTACCACCAGCAATGCCAATACCACCGCCAATGCCAATACCACCAAATCCACCACCACATACCCACCACCCCTAATACCACCACCACCAATATCACCACCACCAACAATACCAACACTATCAACACCACCTTCTCCACCAATACCACCCCCACCAATACCACCCCCACCAATACCACCACCAATACCACTGCCAATACCACCACCACCAATACCACCACTGCCACCAATACCATCACCACCACCAATACCACCACCACCAATACCACCAACACTACTACCAATACCACCACCACCACCACCACCACCAATACCACCATCATCAATACAAAAACCACCACCAGAACCACCACCACCAATACCAATACCACCACCAAGACCAACACCAGCAATACCACCACCAATACATGGTTCAGGTCTGACTCCCTACCGAGCGTACTGGCAGCCCTCCCGCCTCACTACTCTATGCTTCGTGCAGATCGACCTGAGGAGAGAGCAGGTGGCGGTGTAGCCATGATTGCCCGCAAGGAATTCCATTTTCAGATACTTGCATCGCCCAGGCTACCAGCAGCTGATTGCCTCGTAGTACGTTCAACTTCTTTTAAGACTCCTATCACCTGTGTATTAATGTACCGGCCACCCCAGCCAATTCCTGGCTTTCTCTCTGCTCTCCAGGATTTACTGGCCACCTTAGTAGACAATAGTGCCGCTGTCCTCGTTCTGGGAGAATTTAATTTTTGGCCCACTGACCCCGCTGAGGACACCACTTCCAAAGACTTTACTCAACTGCTCCTCAGCCTCAACTTCACTCAGCATGTTCATGGCCCCACTCATACCCGGGGCCACATCCTCGATCAGATTTGGACATTAAACATCCCGACCTCCATTCCTACCATTTCGCCCTGCCCATGGTTGGATCATTCCCTGCTCGCCTTTTCCTTGGATTTGAGCCATAAAATAACATCTTCCTTCCCCAAAAACACCTGGGCAAGGAACTGGACTCAAGTCGATATTCCATCTCTGTGTAACTCGCTAGCCGCCACCTGCCCAGATCTATCGGGCTTAGCTCCACACTCTCAGGCCACCACACTGGACCACTGGCTCACCAAAGCCTGTGACCCAGTGGCTCCCCTGAAGGGGATTACCATCAACCGTACCCACAATGCTAACAAGTGGTTTAACCCTGGCCTTAAAGCCAAGAAACTAGAGTTAGGGCAGGGTGAAGGAGCTTGGAGAAGGGCCTACTGCCCGATCCGAAGACAACTCTCCATTACCCTATTTAGTGAATATAAACAAGCCATTTTGACAGCTAAAACAGAATACTTTTCTGGGCGCATCTTAGCTGCAGAAAGCCAGCCTCGTGAGATTTTTTCCACCGTCCACGAGCTGGCATCATCGGACAGAACCTTACCCAAGATTCCCCCCTCCCGGGCCCTATGTGACTCGCTCAACGAGTTCTTCATTGAAAAAATAGTCTGCATCAAAGCTAACATCCCTTCCCCCTCGCCCACTTTTACTCACCCGCAGCCACCTGGCAATAATCAGTCCCTCACTTCCATTCCCACACTGACTAGAGAATCCCTGTCCCCTTTACTGAGGCGTGTTAAGTCGGGCTCCCCAACTGACATCTGGCCGGCACGCATTCTCTGTCAGATTTTTACTGAATGCCCAGCCCCCGCCCTCACCCTCCTGAATAATTGCCTCATGCTTGGTTCTGTCCCTGCCCCTTCAAAACTGCCACAATTCTTCCTAAACTACAAAAAACGGGCGCCGACCCGTCCTCCCCGGCAAACTATGGCCCTATATCCCTTCTCCCTTACCTTGGAAAGGTAGCTGAGTCCCATGTCACCCAGGTGCTCAGCTCCTTCGTAGAGGACAGTAATTATCTCGCACCCTGTCAGGCGGGCTTTCGCCCCGCCATTCCACTGAGAAGGTGGTTATTTCGGTCATGGACCAACTCAGGGAGGGACTTGACACCAACACCCCTCAGGCCCTGGTCCTCCTAGATCTGTCCGCCGCATTTGACACGGTGGACCATTCCATCCTCTTGTCCCGTGTCAAGGCGGCGGGCATGGGGGGACAGGTACTGACCTGGATAGGCTCCTTCCTGGCTGACCGCACCCAGGCGGTCCACCTTGCTGAATTCTCCGCCCGCCCCGCAGGGTGAATTGTGGCGTCCCTCAGGGCTCTTCCCTCTCTCCCCTTTTATTCAACCTTTATATTTTCCCTCTTATTTTTGCACTGCAACAATTGGAGGTCACAGTCTACAACTATGCTGATGACCTCCAACTTATTTTTAATTTCTCTTCTCCTCTATCAGGCGCCACTAGCTTCCAGTCCGTCATGCTGTTTATCCGGGATTGGATGAATGCAAACCATCTTAAACTCAACCCGGATAAAACAGAGCTGATCTTGACTGAAGGCAGTGGCAACCCCTGGTCCCCTTCATTCTGGCCCCCTTCCCTTGGTTCACCTCCCACCCCCTCTTTTTCAGTTAAGACCCTTGGTATCACTCTAACTCATCATTTGACACTCCACTCTCACATTAGTTCTGTTGTCTCTTCTTGTTTCTTTACCCTGCGTATTATTAGGAAAGTATCCCGGTTTTTCTCCCCCTCTGCACTCAAACTGATTGTAATGGCCATGGTCTTATCCAAGATCGACTACGGGAACATTATTTACAATGGTGCTCCCGCCTATGCACTTCAGCGCCTTCAGCTGATGCAGAACCAGGCTGCTCGCCTGGTACATGGCCTATCTAAATATCATCACTCTGCACCCCTTCTTACTGCCCTTCACTGGCTCCCCATCAAACAACGGGCCCTTTTCAAACGTGGCTGTCTCACTTTTCAAGCTCGGGCGGGCACTGCCCCTGCTTTCATCAACTCTACCATCACCAATTACTGCCCTTCCAGAGTTTTACGCTCCTCCTCTAAATCTTTATTAGTTATCCCCTGCTTCAAGAAAAAAAGATCGGGAGGTCAGAAATTCTCGGTTCTTGCGCCCACTTTCTGGAACACTCTCCCGCCCCCTGTCAGACTCTCCCCCTCCTACATCCAGTTCCGCAAAGTCCTCAAGACTTTCTTGTTCCAACAAGCTTTTAGCCTATAGTCCCCTGTGTCCTCTCCAGCCCAGGAATCCTCTAGCGCCAAGAAACTGAATAGTGAACGTGCGCTCTATAAATTTTTTAAAATTCAAATTCAATACCACCACCACCAATACCACCACCAATGCCAATACCATAACCAAAACCACCAATACCACCACCACCAATACCACCACCACAATACCACCACCACTACCAATACCACCACCACCAATACCACCACCACCACTAACACCACCACCAACAATACCACCACTATCAACACCACCACCTCCACCAATACCAATACCAATACCACCACCACCAATACCACCTCCAACACCACCAATACCACCATGGATACCACTACCACCAATACCACCAATACCACCACCACCACTAATACCACCACCAATACCACCACCACTACCAATGCCACCACTATCAACACCACCACCTCCACCAATACCACCACCACCAATACCACCACCACTGCCAATGCCACCACCAATACCACCACCACCAACAATACCACCACCCCGATACCAACACCAATACCAACACCACAATACCACCACCACTACCAATACCACCACCAATACCACCACCAATGCTAATTCCACCACCACCAATACCACCACCACTACCACTACCACCACTATCAACACCACCAATACCACCACCACCAATACCACCACTACTGCCAATGCCACTGCCAAAACCACCACCACCAATACCACCACCACCAATACTACCACCACAACCACTAATACCACCACCATCTACATCACCACCAATACCACCATGAATACCACCACCACCAATACCACCAACACTACCACCAATACCACCACCAACACCACCACCATCAATACCACCACCAATACCACCACCAATACCACCCTCAATACCAACACCACCAATACTACCACCAATACCACCACCACTAATAACCACCACTACCAGTACGGCCAGTACCACCACCAATACCACCACCAATCCTACCATCAATACCACCACCAATACCACCACTATCAACACCACCACCTCCACCAATACCACCACCAATACCACCACCATCGCCAATGCCACCACTAATACCACCACTAATACCACCACCAATACCATCACCACCACCACCACCAGCAATACCACAACTACCACCACCAATACCACCAATACCACCACCACCGATGCCACCACCACGACCAATACCAACACCACCTATACCACCACCACCAATACCACCAACACTACCGCCAGTACCACCACCAATACCACCGCCATGAATACCACCACCAACCACCAATACCACCACCAGTATCACCACCGCCACCACCAATACCATCACCTATACCAACACCACCAATACCACCAGCACCAATACCAGCACCAATACCACCACTAATACCACTACCACCAATAACACCACCAATACTACCATCAATTCCACGATCAATACCACCACCACCACCAATACCACTACTAATACCACCACCACCAATACCACCACCACCAAAACCCCCACCTATACCACCCCCACCACCACCAGTATCCCCACCACCAATGCCACCACCACCACTGATAGCACCACAATACCACCACCACCAATACCACCACCAGCACCAACACCAATACCACCACCACACCAGTACCACCACCACCAATACCACCAATACCACCACCAGTAACACCAATACCACCACCACCACCAATACCACCACCAGCACCAATACTACCACCACCAGTACCACCAGCACCAATACCACCAATACCACCACCCATACCACCACCAATACCACCGTCAATACCACCACCACCTATACCACCAATACCTATACCACCACCAATACCTATACCACCACCAATACCACCCTTAATACCACCACCAATACGACCACCACCACCACCACCAACAATGCCACCACCAATACCACCACCACCAATATCACCGCCACCAATACCACTACCACCACCAATACCACTACCACCACCAATACCACCACCATCACCCCACCACCAATATCACCACCAATACCAACACCACCAATACCACCACTATCAACACCACCACCTCCACCAATACCACCACAAATACCACCATAACCAATACCACCACCAATACCACCCCCACCAATCCAATACCACTATCACCAATCCCAATACAGCTGCCAATACTAATACCACCACCAATACCACCACAAATAATACTAATACCAAAACCACCACCACAGATAGCACCACCATCAATACCACCACCACCTATACTACCAATACCACCACCACCATTACCACCACCAATACCACCTCCACCACTAATACCACCTCAATACCACCATCACCACCAATACTACCACCAATGCCACCACCAATACCTCCTCCAATACCCCCACTGATACCAATACCACCAACACCTCCAATATCAAAACCACAAATAACACCACCATACCACCACTACCAATACCACCAATACCATCACCATCACCAATACCACCACCACCGCCAATACCTCCACCACCCCTAATACCACCACCACCACCAATACCAATACCAATACCACCACCACCAGTACCACCACCACCAATACCACCACCACCACCAATAATACCATTACCACCACCTCCAAAACCAATATCACCACCAATACCACCAATACCAATACCAATACCACCACCACCAATACCCAATTGGTCCTATCCGTACACAATGACAGAGCGCCAGTCGCTGCAAACTTTCAAAAAGGAATGCTTGCAATCAGTTCCTGGATGTCATCAAACTGTCTCAAATTAAACTCTGACAAGACAGAGGTGATGACATTCGGGAAACTGGAACCTACCTGGACCCCTCGATGGTGGCCAACTGAGATGGGACCTCCACCAGAACCTGTCACCAAGGTTCATAACCTTGGAGTTATTTTTGACAATAGACTGACCTTCCACCATCATGTCAACTCCGTAGTCTCCACTTCCTTCTTCACCCTGAAAAAAATACAAAAACTTCTTCCTACATTCCCATTTCAGCTGGTAAAACCCTAACCAGCACTTTGGTTTTCTCCAAAACAGACTACTGTAACGCCCTCCTTCTTAATGCCCAAGAAAAAGTTCTTAACAGGCTTCAGTTAGTACAGAATGCCTCAGCCAGAATCCTACTGGGCATTCCTAAATTCACCTCCAGCTCCCCGTATATTCAACAGCTTCATTGGCTCCCCGTTAGGAGCCGGACAAAATTCAAGGCATTGTGTATTGCCTATAAAGCCATCAACAACTTAGGCCCACAGTTTCTCAAAGACGCCCCCTGCCCACTAGAAAATCTAAGAACGCTTCGTTCCTCCTCAGCTCATCTGCTTAAAGTCCAACAAACTAAAAAGGCCAACTGGGGTGACAGTTGCTTCGTGATTTCCACAGCCAAACTTTGGAACGCTCTCCCCCTCTCCATTAAAACGGCCCCAACGCTCATTAGCTTCAGGAAGAAATTGAAAACCTGGCTTTTCCCACATTAAAATCTGCCATAGCCATCGTTCTGTTCACTGAGCGCCAAGACACCCCCGGGTAGTTGTGCGCTATATAAATTGCCAAAAACATAAACATAAACACCACCACCAATACCACCACCACCACTAATAATACCATTACCACCACCTCCAAAACCAATACCACCACCAATACCACCACTACCAATAACACCACCACCAATACCACCACCACCACCAATACCACCAATGCCACCACCACCCCCAATATCACCACCACCAATACCACCACCACCAATACCAATACCACCACCATACCATAAATACCACCACCACTACCAATACCACCAACACCAATACCAACACCACCACCTCAGCACCTCTAGCTCAGTAGTAATAGCAGGGGCACTGTACGAGGCCAGAGCTGCAGCCAAGACTATCCCTCCCTCTCTCCATGCCTGCAGTATAGCATAGCACGCCCATCCCCAGGAGGTGAAGCCAGGGCCCTAATACAGTTGGAGTGTTTTTTAATAGGCCAAAGGTAGTAGTTACATTACCCAATGCCACACTGCACACTTAAATCATGGAGAGGACAGGAAATTCCCCCCACCGCTCTTCTTTCTGATCCACGACAGTGAAATCACAGAGCGAAAGGTGTTGGAGCACTTTGTTAATGTTTATAGCTCGGATCATATGTAACTCTCACTTCCCACTTTGTGTCTGTGTACAACACTTTGTGTTGGTTTACAACACTTACACATCTTCTTCACTGCACTATTTATCACTACTTTGAAGACATCGCAGGCCGGTCTCTTCCTCTGATATTTACAATCTAACAAAGGTCAAGAAGGCCCTTTATTGCAATGCAATAGGTCTCCCATTTGCGAGAGTTTAAGCTATTAGTATTGTAAATAACAATGCCTTTGATTTGTGTTTTAAACCCCAAAACATAATTAAAAGGCATTGTCATTTACATTGCCAATAGCTCAAACTTGCGTGAATGCGAGACCTATTGCATTGCAAATGCTTGTTTTTACAGGTGTGATTGGAGACGAAAGTATCATTAGACCTTCAGATAAACTGTAATTAAAAGCATATGATTTTTTTTTGCAGAGCTTTATATAGCGCAAACTTGACCCGAATTGGGTATCAGAGGGCTTTACATAGCACCATTTACGTTACATGAGGACACACATTAATTTTTGTTTTACACGGGGAGATTAAGTGATTTGCCCAGAATCACAGGATGTTCAGCGTCATTGCTGAGACTCGAAACTAGTTCCCCAGATTCGAGGTCGACTGCCCTAGCCATTAGGTCAACTCCACATAGATGTTGTGCTATTCCCATTTAACAAGCCAGGGGTGTGCAAATTTTAATTAATTTATGATGTGACATTTGTATGTTTGCAGAGTATTGCAAAACTATCTACCTAATGAATATTAATGAGGCAGATTGCAATTAGTAATCCTCTGTGACTGGCTCGAAATGTTGCGCTTCAAACCTTCATGGGAAGGCAGAACTCCTTACCTGCATATGCATTTAAAAGACAAACCTTTCTTTAAATTGGAGACCTACGCCCGAATACATCAAACTAAAAACCAGATTCTGAGAATCTGGACCTTTGCGAGCGCTATTTTTGCATTTGGGATTCATCATCCCAAATACAAAAATCGCAATTCTAGAAATCGCTAAATTGCGATTAATTGCATTTAAAGAATCTCAATGTGAGATTCCTTAAATGCAATTCATGTACCATTTTAAAATTGTAAATTCGCAATCTGGGGCCGCTATTTACCGCGAAGTGTAACTACGTGGTAAATAGCAAAACTTTGAAAAATGCACTAAACTGCATTTTTCAAAGTTCCATGTTGCGCAAACACATGCCCTAAGGGCATGTGTGTGCGCAACATATGTGCACACATCAATTTCAGGGGTGCAACAGGGTGTCGTTTGGACACCCTTGCACCCATGAAATCGCAATCTCAATTTGCGAATCGCTAATTGCGATTAGCAAATTGAGATGGTCTTCCCATTCATTTCTATGGGCCTCTAGGCCCATAGGAATGAATGGGGAGATATTCCTTAATTGCGACTCGCAATTTGTGAGTCGCAATTAAGGAATTATTAGAAATCGCTATTTTTTAAGTGATTTCTTGATGAATAGCATTTTGCTATTCCTTAAAAGCAAATCGGTATTTTTCGCTATTAAGGAATCGCAAAATGTGTTCTTGATGAATCTGGGGGCATACCCATTAAAAGTAGAGGCACTTTAAAAAAAATTTGCATTTGGGAATACATTGGGGAGCAGGCACTGATCCTCCAGATGACTGACTACCTGCTCTCTCTGAAGTCGCTGACATAATTAGCACTGGGAAACTTGTTCAAGTCCCCTTTGCAAATCGGTTACCACCACCATTCAGGGCTCTGTAACTAATCCGGGTCAATTAAGGTTGCACACCATTGACAGCTTCCATTGCAAATCTCGAATAGGAAGAGGATGCCTCTTAATGGCTCATATTTGTCATTTATTATGGATTCCAAAAAGTTATTTTAAATGTCGAAAATACTTTTCGACTCGTAAAAGGGCTAAGACACTTTTTAAAAAGTGTTTTGCAGTCTCAAACCCTGTTTTAGCAATTCGATTATATGCAAGTGCGAAACCCCTTTGTACACAAAGCCCTACATGTCAAACATAAAGCCTGCCTCCCATTGTGTTCTGTGAGTGTCAACTTGGAGGTTATGTATGTATGTTTTTATCCAGTTTGTTTGTTTAGGTAACAGTTTGATTAAGGTGATATTTTTTAAACAGCTTGAGTTTCAGGGGTGAAGGCGAGGACTGTCCTTTATGGTTTCTTGCGAGGACATTGGCTGGGACATGTTTGGTGGGAGGAAGTTACTAACCAGTGTGAGTCATATATCGAGCAACTGCACGTGAGAAACTTTACTTCCCACTGCCAGACAGATAACAAAAAATACACTGCAGAATGGAATTAAAAAGTAAAAGTTGCGTACTTCTGACTGAAAAAGGGGAACTATTTCACAACTACTCATTTCTGATTTTAACCAACACAACAAACAAATATCAATGGAATATCCGAGCTGCTAAGGCAACTTCCGGTATTTGAAGGCTTTGGACACATTTGGCCTGTTTTTGTTAATTTGTTGGAGGTCATATGATTTCAGTGACTGCCGTAGTGGTAGTCTGTTTTTCCCCTATTTGTTGCTATTGTGGCACTTGCAGTATGAATGGCGCCAGGCATTACGCCAAGGCAGCACAACAATGCTGAGGTTTCATTGGCATCAAAATCAAACAAAACATGGGGCATCCTGTATTCCAATGGAACCTGGGTAATTAGGCCATCTGTACAAAACATTGTCCAGTGAGAATCACTAAAACATACTTCAGACTCCTTCCATAGGGGCTACAGTACTTAATGGCTGTGCTAACATAATTAATGCACACCACAATAATAATATTGATGTTCAATCAATAATCAACTGATTTGTTCATGTATCAATAAATATACATATATGTATTATTGAGTCAATTCCAATAAGTTATATGTGAAGAACAGAAGAACACAGTACAATACAGTGAGCAAAGCCATATCATAAACCATTCAGATATTTTTTGATAAATGTAGATTCTGATCCAAGCAACATTTAGGGGGATATGTGCAAGGACTGGCGATAACTACAGCTAACGCTAGTTAGCGGGAGTTTTCTTACCGCCTTGTACTGCTGAAAACTATCTCCTTGTTAGCGACGTATTTACAAGACGTCGCTACATGGCGATATCTTCAGGGATCAGTGGTGAAATCTGCTGGTAACATTGGCATGATGACGATAGGAATTCTGGCGTTAGCGGGTGAAAACTATCGAAAGCCCATTAGTGGCAAAAAAACGCATGTTAGTCAGCCCAACATGACTTTTTTTCGCCTCTGTAGCCAAAAATAGCCTATCAGTCATCCTCCAATGAAAAATAGGCAAACAAATCCGATGGAATGCAGAATGGAGCAGCCAGGGCCAAGTGCAGCACAGATCAACAACCCCCTGAAGCCCCCCAACCTCCAGGATGACCAGCCAGAGTCCCAGGGGAAGAGGAAATGCAGGACTACATCCATGAAAAGAGGTGCATCGCGGTGCAACACCAGTAATGCATCACTTCTCATTGCGCACTCTTTGCAACACCATGGCATCCAAAACCTTGAAAGCGGGGCCCGGAGAACTCGCTGGCCCTGCATCTGGAGCCTAGATGCCTCGCTGGACCTGCGCCTTAAGCCTGGAGTGGGATACAAAGGTGCTGTGAGTTGATGAGCTGTGGCGGTATACATTAAGGGGTGGAGATCACCCTTACCTGGTGGTAAAGTCTGGCAGGGTGCACAGAGACACGTTGCTGAACTGTATGAGAAGACCCCATTGAGCCCCTTGGAGCTGTGAATGGTAGAGGCACTTGTGCACACCAACGTAGGGAGGTCTGCATCGCATACTACAATCCACCACTACACTGGGGTGCATGGAGGGAACTGCCAGGGGTTGGCGGCGCCTCTCTGCATCACAGGCCGAATGAATGTGTGCAGGCTGAATGCTGTGGAGGGTGAGGCCCCTGAGATGCGCCGAGCTTGTGATGATCACTTTGTTTGCTCTCCCACTCTATTAGTTTGTCTCTACATATACTTTAACTAAATAAAATATCTTGTTTCCATCTGGACACCTAACATAGATTTCATTTTATATCTATGGATCGATTTCTGTGCTATTTTGCAAGTAAGGGACTCATGTTCCTTTAGAAATAAGTCATCTGAAAAAACACGTGAAGCGTTAGAGTTTTGCTTCATGGGCAGCGAGAGTTCCAAGACGGCAAGTCTTTAAAACCTACTTGGTTTCCTCTCTGTCCTGCCCACGGGGCAGGACAGAGAGGAAACCAAGTAGGTTTTAAAGACAGACGAGCAGAAGCCGCAAGCGACGGATACTTGCCGTCTTGGAACTCTCGCTGCCCATGAAGCAAAACTCTAACGCTTCACGTGTTTTTTCCTGATCCAGGATAAAACACCACTTTTTACACAAGACCATAATTTGTGGTCTTCAAATTGGACGAGGGCTGGACGCGCCTTAGCGTGTGCGGACCACCCCGTTCAAAAACACGGTCCTGAAGAAAACCAATAGAATCTTTTTGAAATGGTTGAAACATGTAGACCTAAATTTTAAACCACACATAGCACACTACGCTATTTTTAGATATACCACATGTTTTGAGACATCACAGCCTTCCTAAATAGGCACTGGTGCCACACGATAATTTTTAATAGGGACAAATCACTCAAGAATAAAGTCTTTGCAGTGAGCAGTTTTGTCCCTTTTTAACACACTTTTCACAATTTTTTCTCACATATAAAAAAAACAAAAGAACCCGCTCCACTGTAACCAGGTGTCGCAGCACACCCCATAGGCATTCGGCTTATGGGGTGGGACCCCGGTGATGAAGCATGTCACCAACCAGGTTGGTGAGTGAGGGGTCTTCTCAAAAAGACAATTATTGTCCGGTTCAAGGTTGGGACACTTATTGCTAACCTAAGCCTTATGCTTTAGATACAGAGGAAATCCCTACACTGTATACCTTGCATCTAGGGGGTACTCCTCCATTGTTGTTAAATGGATGAAATACTCGCCATATTTTTGGGTGAAGTAACCCGGAGTCACAGGAGAGGTGTGGTGCAGCAGCCAGAGTGGCTGACTTCGGAGCGCAGAGCTCATGGTTCGATTGCCTGAGACAGTTCAGCTCAACATCATGTGACTCTGGGATATAGCCCACATAATTTCCCCGACAGCCCTAGCACCTGGATACCCTTAGGGGTGATACGTTTCAGCTCTCCACCAACCTCTAAATGAGGCAATTGGTCACCAAAGTGCCTCTATCACTGGGATCGCTTTGCTACCTTTCCTGATCCTGAGTTTATCTTCAGACTTAGGGCTGATTATTGTTTGGTAGACAGGGTACTCAATTGTAACACAGATGGGATACCCTGCCTGCTTGACTCTCAGGACGCTCATCCTTTTTAGAGCTGGGCGGACTGACAAGTTTACACCAATGCAGTAAGCTTTACTCCATCTCCGTAAACGTTCCTCCAATTTCCCAAAGGACTGCCTATCCTATTTAGACTGGGGGGGTCAGTTGTTTTTTTTACTGTCCCTCATCACAAGGAATATCCTGGCTGTGAGGGACAATAATCTCCAATGATGAACTCCCACCAAATGTTTAAATGGCTTTCTATGACGTGCTGCTATGTTCATACAACCCCTGTCGTTTACCGCAGGGACAGCAGTGAATTCTAAATTTGGTGGGCAAAGCAAGGTCAGGCTGATGAATGTAATGTCCACAGCCACGCTAATTACCTTTAGTCCTTCCAACAAGCTCTAAATCATGCCCTTAAACCCCTGTGGGAGCTCATAATCCTCCAGTGAAGCATGACTGGACAATGTAGACAGGAGACCTCCACAATTTCAGTTATGTTCCCAGCAAGGCTCCACTGAAGATACGACCAAAAGCTCAATTTTGGATGAACTCAGAAATGTTGCTCACCAATATCATGCAGTTCTCTGGCATCATTGACACCTTATCCTTATACAACCTCCAGTGGTGGAGCAATGACTAGGTTCAAACATTTTCCAGGTGCTGGATATTTTTCTAAAGGCCACTCCGAAAGCTCCCATATTGCTAGTGAAAGCTTCTTGGAGAACCGGTCATAGACAGCAGTGGGGGGAAACATGACCATTTGATAAATACACACCAGGAACTTACCTGAGGCAGTGAGAATGCAGGGGGAAAATGCTCTTATCACACAGCAAGTTGGGTGGCTAGGCATCATCTTGGATTATACTGTTCCGATGTGCCTGTTGTCAATGTAATCCGCGGGGGTGCTCTGTGAGGAATTTCAGGCAGAAAGAGAGATGATGGGAATGCACAGTTCAGCACTGGGCAAAATATATCAAACATGGTCTTCATCTTCGGCATCTTCTTAATACAGTGCATATAAGAAAGGGTGTTATCCAAAAGCACTGGGGAGGGGGGCTTTCTGAACCACAGACTATCATGACCTGTCAATATGTAGTGTTAGCGGCGGGAACCATCAAGGCAGTTACTTGTCTATATCGGTGGATGATACACAAGAGGCTGACTCCACTGCTGGGGCTGAAAAAGAAGTGGGAGGAAGACTTAGGCGCTGAGATCCCTGAGAAGGTGTGGGCCGAGTTGGTTGAATGACCATGGAAATGCTCTAAAAATGAACGCTTTCATCTGGTTAAATTTATTATTCTGCATAGGCCATATCTTACCCCAGTAAAGATTAAAAAATATTTTAACACGACCCCAGCACTCTGCCAGCGATGCAACAGGGAGGGGGCAGATTTCTGACACATGATGTGGGACTGCCCTCAGCTTGCGACTTACTGGGGGAGGAGTGCTGGCACTGCTATGTCAAGTTACGGGGAGAGATATTGAATTTGCGGTAGGCCCCTGCTTACTCCACTCGTTCCCCCACACCTCCAAGACCAAAATTACTAGCAAGTTTCTGGATTTGGGTCTTCTGTTGGCCAAGCGAGTTATTACTGCAAACTGGAAATCTAGGAGGGGCCGAGTTTTCAGAGGTGGAGGGCTGTTTTCCTCAGATGGGCTGAGTGTGAAGGAGCTATTGGACTACTGCCAGCTAGCCGCGTCCACAGTGTAAAAGCGTTAGAGGCTGCAAGGGCTTGGGAAGCGTTAATGGTGTTGTTGAAGACTTCAGAAATGGACTCGGATGTGGAATCTTCAACAAGTGATCCGAATCGCCTGCCCTGATGCCAGCTTGCTTAGTGCATGCATACAGGAATCTGAGATCCCCTCGCCTGCACTTATTTTCGTGCTGTAACACTTTACCGAGATGCAATGTAATGTATGGTATCTGTATAGCAGACTGATGCAACCTGCCCGACTGTTATTATAATATCCTTTCTTGTGTGCCACGCCGGGGGTGGGGGGGGGGGGGGGGGGATAGGGAAAAAATTACGTGGGGGGGGGGGGAGATTTCTGGTTAGTTTCCTCAAGTGAAAAACTCAGACATCATTATTGTGGTCCTTATCGCCTTTCGATTGTTATTCATGGACATGCCTCGCAGCACTCCGGGGGAACGGTTTGGTGCTTTGATTGAGTGAGTAGGAATACATAGCTGTAACCCAAGATTGTACCACTTGTAAGGGACTTTAGAAGCTATTACTGACAGAAGTTTGGGAAATTTTGTATCCTGTATGTGCCAGAATACTTTGTTTTGAAATCAATAAACATATTTACAAAAAACACCAACAAAAAATAAGAAAGGGTGTTATGAAAACTGTGGTCTATACAAGGATTATTGTTTGAGCAAATTTTAGTTATGTTTTTTCTGTGATGTCAGTTCCTATTTAAATCACATAAAAAGGAGGCATTAAGAAGGATGCATTGTAACTCATTAGTTCCCCTATTTGTTTTACATTCATTCCCCACTTGCTAATATCTTTATCCTGCTTTTTGCATCTTTCACCCAGTTTTCCCTCATAATTATTTACTGAATGTTCTAGCTCAGTTCTTCACTCTGCCCTCATGTCAGGGAATGATTTGCGCTTTACCTCTCTACTTCTGCATTAATCTAACTTCTCAATCAAGAACTAAATGATTACAAAGGAGATTTTTTGATTTTGTGCTTTATCCTCCAAGCGGAGACCCTCTTAAGCAGGCAGAGTGGCACTGTGGCTACTGGGAGGAGTTACCCTTATCTCAGGCAGTCAGGAAGGAAACTTGAATGACCGTCACAGTGTCCAGTCATTGACACTAATCACTACAGCAGGGAATTTAGTAAAGTTCATTGCAATCAACTTTCAACTGTTCAGCTGTTTCTTTCAGATAGAAAGCCTTTTTTGCCCTGTATGTCACAGGGGACCACAGGAAAACAGTTTGTCTGACCTATGAAAATGAATTATAGTGATAGTAGACAAAGGCCTCAGTCCTTCCTTTAGCATAAAGACAGCACACATTTCATCTCCTGATATTCACCAAATACAGCTGTGCTCTGGGGGAATATGGATACTGCATTAAATCAAAGTTCTGGTTGTCGGACCTAAGAACTCACAATGTAAGCATATTAGGATTTCTAATGAACCCCACGAAAAAGTATTTTGTTTTTATTCATTGGGATAGAATTTGAGTCCAGACAAATTTGGGCTCCATTAGTTACAGCCAGGAGATCTTCTCCATGTCAGGTATTCCAGCAGTGAGTAGTATGTAGAATTTTGCTTTCTGTGTGATAAAGTACTTTTCTTTTATAAAGAGAAGCACTGGGCTGGACTACGATCTAATTGCACTGCTGGGGTGGAGTTGAGAACAAAGACTAAGTAACTTATCACAAATCTCTCTGAGAAGCTTGTGAGTGCTTGTCATCTCAACCCTTGAGAATCAGGTTCTGAAAGGATTGTACGTGGTCCAATTTGCAGAGCCATATTAGGACAGAATCGGAGACAACAAGGGAAACTACCTCAGTCCCAGTGGCTGTGTCCCAGTAGCCCCTACCAGGCAAGTGGCCTCCTGAATGGGTTCTGAAATATAGTAAATAAATATATCTTTATTTGCCGAAATCACTTTTTCTTGACCTTCTTTCACTTTAGTGTGCTCAAGGGTCTTTTGGCATTGGTCTCCATTATAACAGCCCAATTTCCAGCTGACACGTTTCATCCCCCATGAACCATTCTCCAGGTTAATTTGTTTTGTTTCAGATATGTGAATAGGATATGATCAGAGCGCTATGTTTGCCATGAAGTCATCCATAGTAACAGTAGAAATGGAACACAATGCTTACAAATTTCATTTCAGAAAGTAGAGAGAAGTTTCAAAATGAAACTTTTTATTTTTTGGTTCCTTTCTTAATGTATTCTTTTATTTCACTAGCAAGTAGTATTGTGTTCCATTCTGTTCTTGGATTGTACTTTCATTGTCTTGTTCATATTATATGTCATTATATATGTGCTACTTTTTAGTTCTTTCTCTACTTACTTTTAATATTGTATCACATTTCCCACTGACAAGGATTTTTCTTTCTTCTCTAACGCTCACTCTACATAATAATTTATTGACTATTTTCTTCTAGGAAGTTAATCCATACGATTTCAGACCCAGAAGAGAACCCATAACTATTTAAGACTGCACTTTAATTTCATTTTCTTTAACTACGGAGAATATTCTTAAACATTCAACCAGGTGAAGAATGGATACTACTGCTTTACCTTCTTGAACACATCAACACAAATTATTGTTTGCTATCACAAACCATTTATGTAATATTAAACAGAAGATAATTTCAATATTATGAACTGTGATGCCTTTAAACATACATCAAAAGAGTTACTATTTCTAGTACTTCTGGCACATGAGCAAGAGTAAGCTATTCAACTCCTAATTAAACTCATTAGAAAAACTAATCACAAAGGTTGAAAACATTTTATATCTTCATCACATGACCAGTTTAAATAACAGTTACAAAATCTTCGGTGCAAGTATAATAACCTCCTTAGTAAGAAAGCGGTTCTTGTTTACTTGTAAGCGAAATCATATTTTCAATTTAATGTTAAAAAATTTGGTCTAAAATTTGCTATGTGCAAATTAAAAAAGACAAAAAACAGATACATGCTATATGAAACTTGGGTATATAGTTACTGCTATCTGCAACTGAGATAGCAAAAGAATTTCAAAAATTCTTTTAAAATCTTCACAGCAAAGCTCAGGGGACTCAAGATACTGTAGTTGACCCTATTCCTAATTCATTGCAACTTGTGGAAACTATCCCAAGCTGACAGAAATATTTGTGATGCACCAGTAACTATAGAAGGAGGTTGTATTGCAATTAAAACCTTAAAGTCTAGAAAATCACCTGATAATGGTATCCAGTGGAGCTTTACAAAACCTTCATGACTCAACTATTTTACTTTTGAAACTCTCATTTAAGAATGCGTAAAAGAAGCTACAGCCATTGTGCTACTTAAGCCAGGTACAGACCATATATTGATCCTCAATTGCTGCAATCACTGCAACATTTCACTAAGTAATCAGGATTGTAAGATATATGCAAACATTTGACTTTCCCCTATGTTAAACCAAATTTTCACTTGGATCAATCTAGTTTCATGAAGTGTGGATTTTCCCTTACATAAAGCTAGATTAATTTGACACGCCATAAATAAAATTAAACATCCTGTTGATTTATTGGCTTTGGATGTTGAAAAAGCTTTTGACGAAGTTAATTAGAAATTTCTATTCAGTATTATGCAGGAGTTTTACTTTGTCATTTCTGTTATATCAATGGTTAAAGGTTTATACAATGCACCTATTGCAACAATATGTGTTAATTGTATTAACTCACCTTCTCTTGATTTATTTAGTGGCACCAGACAGGGTTGTCCTTTATCCCCCTTATTATTTTTAATATCAATAGAACCCTTGCAATACCTTGCTCATAACTCTGCTGATAAAAAAAGAAAATCAATATTAATAGCACAGTTTATTAAGACTTCTTCTCATGCATATGATGTTATATTAGTGAAGGTATACATGAAATAACCGTTATGCTAGATATCACAAGTTATGCATTAGTATCAGAATATAAATTGAACATAATACGACTGATTTCTTTTCATGAACTTTTTTTGCACAGCGGACATGTTGTGTGGCACTCACATTATTTGGAATTCATCTATAGTAACTTGGCATTTGCTTTCAAAATACAATAAAACATACAGATGATCTAAATTTCAAGAAATTACCATCTAAAATGTAAAAGAAATTAGCCAAACTTATCTCGGTGGGAGAAAATAAAAGCCACTAATATGGTAATAACACCACAAATATTATATATACTATCAATGTTACCTGTTTCCTGTCCTACAATATTCCTTAAGAACCTTGAAAAGACTCTTAATAGATTTATTTGGAATACTAAAACTTCACAGATTAAATACAAAATATTTCAAAGTTCTAAATTAGGCAGGAGTTCTGGTATTTATAAAGTTTCCGAAATATAAAAATATTTTTAGCTGCACAAGGTGTCTATTAGTTTTCAAACCCTCACCCCCGATTTATTACCCAAATGGGTTCTGACTGAAAGAAATGTTTCTGCACCTTTCCCTCTAACAGCAATCCTTAATTTGGAGATTAAGAATGTTTTCTTCTCCAGTTCTAGGTACAACTAAAAATGCCTTATCCAATAACAATGCACTACATGGTAACAGACTTGTGTCTGCTAGAAAACGCATCCTTGGGGTATAATTCCATGATGAAGGTGAATTCACCTTTTACTTGTTGGGATACATGCTTTGATGCTTGTATACTTTACATCTCTGATATCTTTCAAAACAATATGTTTATTGATATGTAATCTAAATTTCATATTCCCGCCTCTGAATATCACAAGTTTATTATGTTTTGCAATGGAATTCTAAATGCTTGAAATTGTTCTAGACCCTCAATGTTTAGACTTAAGGGTCAATCCCGATCTCGTTCGGAAAGCATACCGAACGACTCGGGTCTGGAGTGCTTTCCGGACGACTTGGATTGGGAGAGTCCAACCGAACAAGTACGATGCATTTGAATGCATACAGATACAATTCTATCAGGCTCACATTGGCTTCAAAGGGAGCCTGTGTTCCGAATGCGAACACGAGCTTGCATTGGCAAAAGGGGTGGCTGGGAATAATTGTGCACCCTGTGGCAGGCACCCCTTAGTGCCTGCCACGGTGTGCATGGTTGGGAAGAGGGGACCCATGGGTACACCCACAGGCCAGATTTGAAGGGCCCCGGGTGAAGCGGGCCTGTTATTGGCCTCCAAAGACAGAAACCGGCAGCCTTTTGGTTCCAGGCAAACAGAATCGGAAAGGCTGTCCAAATCGGTCATCATACTTGCTCGCTTGGAAAACCGAGTACCTAGAGCTCTGGGAAATGGCTCCAGAAGGCTCTATCTCTCCGAATGCCTTCTGGAAATGATTCAGTCAGCGCTAAGCATCTCCAGGCATCTTACTTGTTCGTTCGGAACTGTGAATGATTTGGTCGGAAATAAGGGCTCTGGATCAGTTTAGGCAGAGCGGAATCCAATTCGGAGCCCTTCTGACCGAGATCAGAATCAATCCTTTAGAGTTTTCCTTCAATATTCACAGAGTTTCTGGTCACATTCTGTCTAAAAACATATTAAAAAATCGATCTTCACGAATTCATCAAACCTAGTGAAATATCATGAATTTTGGAACTCAATTTTGCATACTAATTATATGATAGAGAAATGGAAGAACATTTGCCTTTATAATGTTTCTACTTGGTTACAATCACCTATTTGTCAATTCTTTAAGTTAAATAATGCAAAAATAAGTGACAAATTAGATAGTTGGTACTGTAAGATGGTACCTGGTGCATGAAAGCATGTTTTATTTGATTAATATTTTTTAAAATTCTGGTTTAATGTTGGGATACACGGTTTGATACTGGTATACTTTACATCTCTGATATCAGTCAAAACAATATGTTTTTATCTCTTTCTGATGTACAATCTAAATTACACGTTTCCACCTCTGAATATCTCAAGTATGTTATATTATGCAATAGAATTTTTAATGCTTACAATTGAACCAGACCCTCAAGGTTCAGACTTAGGGCCTAAGTATGACTTTGGCAATGTTGGAGCGGGCCACCACATCAGCACCCGGCTCTTAATGTGCGCCCTACAGGCAACCCATGGCCCTGAGGAAAAAGGGGGCCGATGAAAACCGTGGCAGTGAGGAAACACAAATTATGCTCAGCGGTGCCGCAGCAGCACTGCCAGCATATTAGGGTCTCTCATTGCTGCTTCAACGCCGCAGGATCCATGGTCCCTGACGGTTGCAGCGGGCCTGTGGTGATCCCACTGCCATAATCGTAATACAGCAGGTGGACCACCAAACTTGTAATCAGCCCCACAGTGTTTTCCTTCAATATTCACAGCGTTTCTGATCAAATTATATCTCAAACATATAACAAATTGACCTTCACTAGTTCATTTAACCCATTGAAATTATGTGAATTTTGGAACCCAATTTTACATTCTAATTATATAATACAGAAATGAAGGGACATTTGCCTTTGTAATGTTTCTACTTGGTTACCATCCCCTATTTGTCAATCTAACTGAATCAGATTTAAGAATTATTGCTGGTCTCTGTTTAAGTTGAATAATGCACAAATAGGTGACAAGATTGTACTGTAAAATGGAACCTTGTACATTGAAGCATGTTTTATTTGATTGTGTGATCATTTTTAAATCCTGGTCCAATGTTTGGGATGCAGTTTCACAATTTTGTTTAAATTGATATTCCTCTTTATTATGAAGTTATTATAAGTAAATCCTCAACGCTGCTAATCTTGTATCCACATAGGCCTGATGGGATTGAATTTTGTATCTGAGAAATAGAATTGAATTTTTTTTACCAAAAATTAGATGTCTTCATTGATTAAATCTTTAATCTGGAAAAACCTGATATTTGTTGTTTATTTGCGTGTTCTTGTACTTTATAAACATCAATATTAATAAAAGATCCCTGGTCAGCTATGGAAAACCCTATTTAAAAATGATCTTTCAGGCAAATAAACACAGAGACAGATACCAAGGAATCCATTCGCTTAGATTGTGGAACTTACTTTAACCAAGCCTCATAGTAGAACACGTTAGCTCGTTTTCAGGAAAGGCCTGAAAACTGAGCTGAAGCATTGAACTACAAGCAACACCTCCAGAGTCAGCAATTGACGAATATTATACAGGGGCCTTTCCATCACATACACTGCTGCATTTCACCTTTCTGAAATTCCAATTAGTGTTCTTAAGTAACAGGAAGGAGACTTGTAGCACTCTATAAAAACTTTAAATAAACAATAAATAAATAATATAATATAAACTAAAAGTATGCAACCTGAATAATAATGGATCTAGTATGGGACAGTGAAAATATCGTTCTCTGTACAGTACTGGCAGAGTCTATAGGAATTCCACTAAACTCTACTTTTCACATCCTCTAAAGTTTACCATCAGAAATCCTGGTCAGTGTTCCCTTTGACTCTCCTTATGTCTAGAAAACAAATTGACGAATACAAAAAAGTGATGGATCGACTATTTGAATTAATCTCATCCATTGTTATTTACTTGCATCCCAGTCCATCCTTTTGTTTGCCCAGCATGCCACCTCAGAGGAGATCCATCCAAATGCAAATTAGCTTGGTTCCACTCCAATAGGAACAGTTCAGCCCAAACCTTCAAGCTAGGTCCTCTCCCGGCCAAAACAGAATCAACCCAAGGCCAACTTCATTCTAACAGGGACTCATCAGTGAGTTGCGGCTTGATTCCAGGGGCACACTGAGCAAATGACACATGTCTAAGCGTACTTGTTGCACTAAAGTAATCACATTGTGGAATAAAAAAATTGATGTGTGGAATGCTTGAAATAATCTTAGTCACTGATAATTACTTGGACGCGCTTTAGTCCATCGTCTTTTTGCCCACCATGCCATTGAAGACTCGGCCAAGCCATAACTAACCAGCTTTGGTCCTGCTCCACCAGCAACAGTCCAGCCCAAATTGGCCTTCTCTGAACTGAAATAAAAGCAACTCAAGACCTGTTTCGGACTACTTAGGATGCAGGCATGCAGCTGAGTTAAAATGAGCATAGTGAGCACAGGATACCTGTCGCATTTAGGGCGTCACAGTGAGAAATACAAAAAATGATGGACTGGAATGTGACCCAGAATAATTACCAGTGTAAATTCAAACATTTTACACATCACTTTTTTGAGGACCTTTGAAAAATACTTCACTCTGCACTCTTGTGCTATCACCTTTAGTTCTGGAGCTACTCGGCTACTGAAAAATGGTTGCCTTTTCTAGTGTCTAGTTCTTTGGGGAAGTTTAGGAAACTCCCCATATCCCTCTTTTATCTGTGTATAGAAATGATGAAATCATTCAGCTCTCCTCACCGAATTATGGTTTGCACCATTCTAATTTTAATCAAACAGCCTAATCAGCCGGTTTCCTTCTGAAGATGCTGCCTCTCAAAAGGACAAAATACTTCCATAACTGGATACATCACTTCAGCAGAGGCTCACAGAAGTAGAGAGGATACTTCACCTGTAGATTCAAGCTAACCTCCAGATGTGTCCTTCAATAATTTACAGAATACCGAATATGTTGTTTCCCAACACAGTACAATTGATGTGGACATTCGATTTGCTTGGAATGCTCTTGAGATGTGACCTGTCAATACATGGAATATTACTCACAAGGCCACTAGAGCTAGACACAGCATTGCACATGAGGCCAACAGAAGAAGACATACCATTGTGCATGGGGGCTGGAGGAAACAACACATGGCATGTGAACAGTAATATGGAATGCAGTTATACAACTTCGCATTTTACTTCTGGCGTTTCCTCTTTTTATGTGCCACACACCGCCTTGTTTACTGGCCGGCCTTGCCACACTGTCATCTGTTGCTAGAACGCCAGGAGCCCTGCAGGGCCACTATCGAGAAATCATCATCTTCCATCTTGCACAGGGCTTGCAGTGCATGACTTTGTACGTGGCAAGATAGCCCCATGACTTTGCACTTGATATGTTTGGCGCTAAAAATATATTTTAACCTTTTATATAACGATTGCAAGTGCTGGGTATTTCCAGACACAGTGTATTGGTTAACTGAAATATTAGTCATCAACAGAGCTATGACACATGATCGTTGGTGAATTCCTACGTTCTTTTCAAATAATAATTCTGTAAACATGACTCTAAAATGGGTTCAAAAAATTAAAGTCACATCTTGCAGACTGAAAAAAGAGATGCGTTTTATCATCCATTTCTTTGATATATGGACGCCTAAAACCTCAAAGGGACAATAATTTCTGCTCCAAGGCTTCCTACTTTCACAGATTTATGAAATCATGTTATCTGCATCTTTCTGAGTACGGCTACCATTGCTGTGCCTGCAATTTGTCTGACAGACTCGCTCCATAATCTATAATGTCTCCAAACTATACACCTAGGCCCAGGTATATCTTTTTTTTATGCAGCACAACACAGGAAGACAACTTGCTATGCTGTGTCAAATGGAGAGGGCAGGAATGCGCCATATCTATCAAGATATGCTGCATAACTGCTCTCTATTTGCGCTGGGGCACTGATGGCTGCTTAGCACCAATGCAGGCACGCCTGTGCCATGGTGCAAGACCCCTGCGTTGCAGGCAAGGACTGTTTTCGTGCAGCAAGTGATACCTTCCTGCACAAAAACAATCCTGAGAGGCATTTTCTTATTTCTAAATGTGGGGGAGAATGCATCACTGTAGGAAGGGGGAGGCTCTAGTTGGCGCAGGGTAACACTAGCGACAAGCAGGGACTCTCTCTTCCTCGTCAGGGCTGAGGGTTACCTTCCAGACAACCTCTGCTTACCCTCTAGGTAGTGTGGCTTAAGCAGTCTTAGGCTAATCTTTGGGGCACATAGGGTTAAACACTTGCAATATTATACCCCCACAACCAACCCACCACACAATGAGACCAGACTGTATTCTGTAAAAATATATATCTTTATATAGATTTTAAGCAGGCTTAGCGAACTTTCAAATAGCGGTTCCAAGTTACTTAGTTCAGGTTGCCACAGTTCTTTCTAGCAATAAGAGTTCTTTAGGGCCTTCTGGCCAGTTCAACAAAGTTCTTGTAGAGCGGGCGGCTTCCAGGGGAGCTGTCCCACGTTGCGTTGCCTTCCCGGGGTCGCTGTTCGTTGCGGCTCTCAGCCGAGCAGGTCACGGGTCATCCGGGGCAGCGGTGTTCTGTGGCGGCAGGGTCCTTTCCTCGTCGTCCGCTCCGACCCTGGAGGCGGCGGCTGCGTAGTGGCGGCAAGTGGCAGTACGGTCCCCAAGTGCAGGACGTACCCAGCCAAGTGCCGGTGCAGCTGTGTGCTCACAGCTGAGCTGTCGGGCAAGATACCGACCCAGTGGACTCTCGCAGGGCAACTGTCCGTCTTTGCAAGTGGATTGGCTGCTCGTGGCGCAGTCAACTCGAGAGCTCGGACCGGACGGGTCCTCCTTCGCTTTGCTCTCGGGCTCCCGATGCAGTTGCGGTCACGGTGTTCGGACCAGCGGCGGCTGGACCTCACTTTGCTTTC
This sequence comes from Lissotriton vulgaris, assembly GCF_964263255.1. NCBI lineage: Eukaryota > Metazoa > Chordata > Amphibia > Caudata > Salamandridae > Lissotriton > Lissotriton vulgaris. The sequence continues at coordinate 675,388,085 of NC_141700.1, read as the reverse complement.
GCTGTTGCTTGGAGCCTCGGTCACGGTGGTCAGGTGGATGTCGTTGCCTTGGAGGAGATTCCTCCGTCGGTACTGCGGCGATAGGCAGCACACGCAGTCGCTTTCTTCAGGATGTAGCGCCCACTGGTCCTGGGGCGCTGGTCAGGGGGCAAGTTCACAGCAAGCCCTTGGAGATCGTTTCAGCAGAGTTTGGCACAAAGTTTTGTCAAGTAAAAGTCTTCTCGCAGTCTTTCCTTTTTCCTCTCCTTCGGCAGCAAGGCACCAGACACAGGCAAGAGACAGCACTCTTCCTTGTCCTTCACGGTCCTTCTCGTCGGGCAGAGTTCCTTCTGTAGCCCAAACAGGATCTAATTTTTCAAGGAGCAGGGCTCCTTCTTTTATACGGTATTTCTTTTGTTCTCCCAGGCCAGGGGGGCCCTTGCATAGCCACTTTCAGTCCTTGAGTACCCTGGTGGGTGTACTCCGGCTTCTGCTTTCAGTGTGAGGGGCAGGCGCATCAGACGCCCCACAGGAGGTGGAGCCAGCATTGTGCGGACAGGGGCAGCCAGAGTACCTTGTTGATGGGGCTTCGCCCTTCCTGGGCCAGGTGTCGGCTGAGTCATCAGTCGCTCCCCAGGAGGGTGGAGCCAGCATTGTGGTGGCAGAGCACAGCAAGATCCAGAGTCAAGAGCCACTCCTACCTCCCACTAAGGTGTAATCTGCGCATTCACCACCTGTCATCCCCCAGCCCTGTCACTCACACATCCCAGACAGTCAGATACACATACCAGCAGAGGCGGGCTGAAATGGTTAGGCAAGCAAACGCTGACTTTCTAAAAGTAGCGTTTGCAAACACAGGATACTAAAATAAACTTGACTACAAGAAATATTTTATCATCCTGAGTTCAGGCATACTAAACACGACGCGCTACCATGCTCCTTGAGCCTGCTGGGATTATAGGGTGTAATAATTCCAGCAGCTCAGTCTGGCCTAATGGAGCAGGTAGCCTTCAATAGTGAAATACGGTTTTGGTTGTAAGTCACTACTAGGACATGCCACACACATCAGGGCTTGTCCTACCTTACACCTACAACGCACCCTGCCCGCAGGCCTACCATAGGGGTGACTAATATGTAGTCAAGGGAAGGTTCGGGGGCTGGCAAGTGGGTGCACTTGCCCAGCTAGCGTGACAGTACGAGACCGCACGCGGGTTCTGCGGTCGCAGTTCCCAGACACATCTTTACGGCTGCTTCGGTGGGTGGCGCAACCAGCGCTGCAGGCCCACTAGCAGTATTGGCATCTACAAGCCCCGGCACTCCTAGTGCACTTTACTAGGGACTAACAGTAAATCCAATGAACCAATCATGGACATCAATCACATGTATAATTTACAGTAGGGAGAGCATATGCACTTTAGCACTGGTCAGCAGTGGTAAAGTGCCCAGAGTCATTAAACCAAACAAAATAGGTCAGAGAGAGTATTGGAGGAAGGCAAAAAGTTTAGGGATGACCCTGCCAAGAGGCCCAGGTCCAACACAACCCCCTTCCAGCCAAAACGCAGGGTAGACCAATCACCACTGTGATGGGCTTCCCTGCTTGGGGCGATAGAACATGGACCTGGCCCGCAACAGCAGGGGCACATTCCAGTTCTACGCCAATCAGAACCTATTTTAAATCCTCTGTACATACTCTCAGGGTCCACCCAGCTACTCCATGGGGCACCCTTCTCTTCCTCTGTGGACACCACCTGTGCAGGCTCTAACCTTAACTCTCTCACAGGTGTGTCCCAACAGAAAGTCATCAAATCACAGTGGCCACTGACAGTAGTCAGGGCTGAGACCCAGGCCTGTGGCCTCTCAGGGCTCCCAAACCTCTGTGGCCTTAAAGAGCGGGGGGCAGTAGCCCCAGGTGCTTGGCACCCTTTGTCCACTCTCTCTCCTGTCAGGTCAGGTATGACATCCTGGCACTGACCCACCAACCCCAGGCCTGTACCTGGCGGCTGGACCAAACACTGGGGTGGGCTCTCCCACTCCCGGTCCTCCTCCTTGGGGCTCTGTACCCTCCCACCTGGAGTGGTACCCCCTTCCAGAATTGTCAGGGCACCTGTGGCAGGTGACCTGCACAATTCGCCCACCAGTTCAGGGGTGCTATCCTGCAACTGGGGCACCAGGTCAGGGGGGACACCCTGCACCTGGCCCTTAAACCTAGGGTCTAGACCCTCTAGTTGAACCGGGGTCAGAGGCGAGGACTTCCTCCCTCTGCACCCCCTTCCAGAGTACTGCCCACTCCCAACTGGAGTGGTACCCCTAGAAGTGAAATGGGCCAGGACACTGATTACAGTGGTCCTGCCCTCCAGGTCAGACAACACCTGAACCTGGCTCTCCAACTCAGGGACCCAACCCTGCAGTTGAACTCTTGCCTGGTGTACCAGGACTTCCCGGGGAGCACGCATGCCCCCCCTGAGGGTGGCACATAGCTCATGTGCCGTGCGACAGTCTGCCTGGCGCAGATCTCCCAACCCCTGTCCATCTGACAGTGCGGGAAGATCCCCCAGGACAGAAGTGGTGTCCCCATGGTCATTCACTGGGGACGCAGCCCTGCTGGCTGGCCCCTGACCCACTGGTTCTTTCACTGGGGACTCCTTCCCCCTCTCGCCCCTCCTTCTGGACTTCTGCACTCTCCCAACTGGAGTGGTACTGCCAGACACCAGAACTACTGGAGCTCTGTTTACAGAGCCTCCACGTTCTCTAGACACTGGGGAATCCCCCTCAGCGGGTGACTCATCCGGACAGCCTAGGCTCCCCACCTGGTGTTCCCTTAAAGAACCATCCAGGCTCTGAGACTGAGGTTGGGCACTACCGGGACAAAACCCATTCTCACTCCTTCCCCTCAAGGACAGGACGTGAGGCCCCACACCCCTCTCACTACCACAGGACCTAGCTGGGCTACTCTGCGCCACTTCCACCACTCTGGGCTGGAAGATACCTGAGCCACTCCCCACAGGATCACACCCCAATGCCTCTCCAGGCCCTCTGGAATCCACCACAAGGTCTGCCTCCAATGTGAGCTCCCTGGGGTCAGAGAACTCACTCTCAAACATGTGTTGGCATAGCTCTGGAAAACTGGGACTTAAAGTATGCTCTCCCACAATTGGATTACACAGCCCCCTAGCAGGGTTAACCAAACTATCCTTCACCTCACCATCCAGCGCCTCACACACATACTCCACACCATCCTTCTGAGACTGGCCAGACAGTAGCGGACTGTCTCTGTCACACAACCCACACTCTTCTGGGCGGTCCTTACACTCACCCACCTGGACCTCAACCATGGGGGAATCCCTCCCACCACTAGGACCATGAACTCCTACGCCAGTCACCCTATTCCCTTCAGGGTCGCTGCGCACTACTGGAGCTACCTCATGCCCTTGAACCTCCTGGTGTAAGTTAACCCCCTCCAAGTCAGGTGCTATATCTCTAGGTGCGCGCACTATGCTGTCAGCACTAGAAACCTGAATGTTGCTGCCACCATCTGAGCTGGACTCCACCTCCAACTCAGCAAAGCTCAATCTCTGAGCTACACACATTTCTTGTTGCTGGGCTGAAGCCCTCCTGGCCTCAAGCCCCTCGAGCTCCAAGTCAAGTTTCCTCATTCTTAAGTCATGCGCAAGCTCCATTTTCATTTCTTCCAGGGCCAACTTCTTGGTTTCAAGTTCCAGTTGGATTTTTAATTCTGCCAGCTTTCTTTCGTGATTCTTTGTTTCTTTCCTGTCTGCCAGCTCCTCTGGCGACAGGCCTTTACCAAAGCTGTGCACGCTGTCTTGCCTTTCGAGATCCACCAGATCCACAGGTGCATTCTGCTCCTCCGTTGTGTCTTGCTCCGCGAGGGCATCTTGATCCTCCGGGGCCTTTCTGGACTCTATCCAGGCTTTCAGGGCCTTGTAGAGCTGTGGCTTGTTCTTGCAACCGGTGTGTGGAACCTTGAGTTTCTTGCAAAAAAACTTCAGTTCCGTTCTGGAGTATTTATCCAGCTTTGTGGCGTCCCACTCCACCTCCAACATCTCAGAGGTCGTGGACTCCGCTCCATCCAGGCTCTTCGTGCCCGGCATGGTTTCCACACTCGGAATCTTCTTTCGGCAAGATTTCAAAAGCAAAGTCTGTGGCTAAGTAACTGGACTGTAATCACTGTGCAATGGTCAGAAGTTAAGGTATAGATACAGCAAGTGTAAATTCGAAAATCCTCACCGCTGCGTCCAATGTAGGAAGGGGGAGGCTCTAGTTGGCGCAGGGTAACACTAGCGACAAGCAGGGACTCTCTCTTCCTCGTCAGGGCTGAGGGTTACCTTCCAGACAACCTCTGCTTACCCTCTAGGTAGTGTGGCTTAAGCAGTCTTAGGCTAATCTTTGGGGCACATAGGGTTAAACACTTGCAATATTATACCCCCACAACCAACCCACCACACAATGAGACCAGACTGTATTCTGTAAAAATATATATCTTTATATAGATTTTAAGCAGGCTTAGCGAACTTTCAAATAGCGGTTCCAAGTTACTTAGTTCAGGTTGCCACAGTTCTTTCTAGCAATAAGAGTTCTTTAGGGCCTTCTGGCCAGTTCAACAAAGTTCTTGTAGAGCGGGCGGCTTCCAGGGGAGCTGTCCCACGTTGCGTTGCCTTCCCGGGGTCGCTGTTCGTTGCGGCTCTCAGCCGAGCAGGTCACGGGTCATCCGGGGCAGCGGTGTTCTGTGGCGGCAGGGTCCTTTCCTCGTCGTCCGCTCCGACCCTGGAGGCGGCGGCTGCGTAGTGGCGGCAAGTGGCAGTACGGTCCCCAAGTGCAGGACGTACCCAGCCAAGTGCCGGTGCAGCTGTGTGCTCACAGCTGAGCTGTCGGGCAAGATACCGACCCAGTGGACTCTCGCAGGGCAACTGTCCGTCTTTGCAAGTGGATTGGCTGCTCGTGGCGCAGTCAACTCGAGAGCTCGGACCGGACGGGTACTCCTTCGCTTTGCTCTCGGGCTCCCGATGCAGTTGCGGTCACGGTGTTCGGACCAGCGGCGGCTGGACCTCACTTTGCTTTCGCTGTTGCTTGGGGCCTCGGTCACGGTGGTCAGGTGGATGTCGTTGCCTTGGAGGAGATTCCTCCGTCGGTACTGCGGCGATAGGCAGCACACGCAGTCGCTTTCTTCAGGATGTAGCGCCCACTGGTCCTGGGGCGCTGGTCAGGGGGCAAGTTCACAGCAAGCCCTCGGAGATCGTTTCAGCAGAGTTTGGCACAAAGTTTTGTCAAGTAAAAGTCTTCTCGCAGTCTTTCCTTTTTCCTCTCCTTCGGCAGCAAGGCACCAGACACAGGCAAGAGACAGCACTCTTCCTTGTCCTTCACGGTCCTTCTCGTCGGGCAGAGTTCCTTCTGTAGCCCAAACAGGATCTAATTTTTCAAGGAGCAGGGCTCCTTCTTTTATACGGTATTTCTTTTGTTCTCCCAGGCCAGGGGGGCCCTTGCATAGCCACTTTCAGTCCTTGAGTACCCTGGTGGGTGTACTCCGGCTTCTGCTTTCAGTGTGAGGGGCAGGCGCATCAGACGCCCCACAGGAGGTGGAGCCAGCATTGTGCGGACAGGGGCAGCCAGAGTACCTTGTTGATGGGGCTTCGCCCTTCCTGGGCCAGGTGTCGGCTGAGTCATCAGTCGCTCCCCAGGAGGGTGGAGCCAGCATTGTGGTGGCAGAGCACAGCAAGATCCAGAGTCAAGAGCCACTCCTACCTCCCACTAAGGTGTAATCTGCGCATTCACCACCTGTCATCCCCCAGCCCTGTCACTCACACATCCCAGACAGTCAGATACACATACCAGCAGAGGCGGGCTGAAATGGTTAGGCAAGCAAACGCTGACTATCTAAAAGTAGCGTTTGCAAACACAGGATACTAAAATAAACTTGACTACAAGAAATATTTTATCATCCTGAGTTCAGGCATACTAAACACGACGCGCTACCATGCTCCTTGAGCCTGCTGGGATTATAGGGTGTAATAATTCCAGCAGCTCAGTCTGGCCTAATGGAGCAGGTAGCCTTCAATAGTGAAATACGGTTTTGGTTGTAAGTCACTACTAGGACATGCCACACACATCAGGGCTTGTCCTACCTTACACCTACAACGCACCCTGCCCGCAGGCATACCATAGGGGTGACTAATATGTAGTCAAGGAAAGGTTCGGGGGCTGGCAAGTGGGTGCACTTGCCCAGCTAGCGTGACAGTACGAGACCGCACGCGGGTTCTGCAGTCGCAGTTCCCAGACACATCTTTACGGCTGCTTCGGTGGGTGGCGCAACCAGCGCTGCAGGCCCACTAGCAGTATTGGCATCTACAAGCCCCGGCACTCCTAGTGCACTTTACTAGGGACTAACAGTAAATCCAATGAACCAATCATGGACATCAATCACATGTATAATTTACAGTAGGGAGAGCATATGCACTTTAGCACTGGTCAGCAGTGGTAAAGTGCCCAGAGTCATTAAACCAAACAAAATAGGTCAGAGAGAGTATTGGAGGAAGGCAAAAAGTTTAGGGATGACCCTGCCAAGAGGCCCAGGTCCAACAATCACACATACAAGGAGGAAACAACAATGAGAAATATAGATATTTCTCCTCGTTGCACCTGTATCGGGAAGGTGTACAATATTGACGTTTTCCGAGCTTTACCAGAACACCCACTCTCTACCCTTGTAATGCCTTCTCGGGCACAGAGTAACGCAAGACAGCAACTTGCCCTGCCTTGAGTCAGTCTCCATTTTCCAAGCCATGTAGGTGCATGCAAGGTGGCCTTGTATGGCTTGCTAAATCTGACTCTAGGATTGTGTTATTCATATATTACCTTGTGTGATGTAAGGACAATGCAATCCTATGATAAATCTGGCCCCTAAAAACCTTTGCTATGATGAAACCTCACGCATGCAGCTGACGCTAACGTTTTTGTGATGTATGAAACCTCTTCAGTTCAAATGAAGGTAATTAATTGTTTGCATTCTGTGGCCACTTTGACAGGAATTTTTCACCCCACGAGCCAGGTATTTTTTAACTCTCACCACTCCACCACTCACATTCATTACCCCACACACATTCACACATAGTCCACAGATAGTGCTCCCACGTAGTCGTCGGTCGTAGCACGCCGCATCCCGTAGAGGGGTGCGAAGACCCCGAAGAAGAAGCATGACACAAAGGGGCCTGTTGGTGTGTGAGGGGTATTTAAACAACACTGTGTGCTCCCCACCATAGTAGGGACCACCACCCCCACTGTCTTAGTGGATACTAATTTGTTTATGAAATATATCCGTTGAGACTGAATCCACGTTTTCTCTCCCTCCCTCCTTTGTTATTTATTTATTTCACTCTGACAGTAAAGCACAGATGGAGGCACAAATGTTTTGCCTTCCATAGTCTGTTTTCTATCTCACCCCTGGGCTGCCACAACAGCTCAACGAGCAGGGATGTAGATGGCATAACAATTTGTGACACCAATTTCCCTTCTCGCTGCCCTCACCTTTGTAGTTGCATCCCTCTCCTCAGTTTCCTGTGCTGTTTCTAGGGGCTCATAAATCAGGTTATGCTGTGACGTTGCTTCACAGTCCTATCTCTGTTTCCATTACTAGCCTTCATCTCAACAATACTCTCGATCCCTTTTTTTCTTTTTCTCACTCTCTCTGGTTTCACATTTTCATGCCCACTCTATCCCATGCAAAATCATGGGACCTTTATTCCTCTTGGCTCTTCTTCTGCTGTAGATAATGCCTATAAGGGTAGGAGGTAGCCAGGGGGGCATGTCAATATTTGTGCTTCACAGCTGCATGGTGTCTTAAGGGCACATTGAAGACATGCAACCCACCAGCATTATCTGTTGATAAACGATCAACCACTGTGGGCAATTTTTCAATTTTATGTGAATTCAGAACGACTTCAACTGATGGTATCAGTGCACGAAAGATATCACCTAACATTTCTGAGAAACGTACTCTTTTCTTGCGTGTTAATCCTTGTTTTATTTCATTGATTCTATTGTTATCCGTATCTACATGATACATTTCCAGAAAAGCAATTCCAAAATAACAACTACCATACCAATGTGAAAGGAACCTGTAATAGGCCTTCTTACCACACACATAACAGACTCCTGGGAAAACAGGATCAGTTCCACCCTTTAATCCCCATCCTCCAGTAATTTGGAAAGTATGCTCACATTCACTAGTACCAATGAAATAATTATTATAGTTAGTTTTTAGCCTAAGCAAGCAGATCTTCCCTTTTTGATGGCTATCCAGGGACATTGCAGCGTATGTCTCGCCTTCCTCATGATTTCCCTCTCTAAAAGCCGATGGTGGTACATGTGACTTTTGTTCAGCAGCTTTCCTTTGGAAACTTTCTCTTCTATTTTCTACAATATCTATGAACACTTTTTCTTCAACCTGCAAACTACATGCTAGATTATATTTGTAAGCATATTCTATATCTAGTGTATTGGTAATATGGACAAATTCTCCCATAATACATGAATTTTTACTACTTAAAACTTTATTTAGCTCCTTTATAACAGGTATTTCTGAAAATACTAAATCTATATTGGAATAATGATACTCCAGCTTCCCCGTCACATAAAACAGGCTTGTTAAGATACTACATGACACACCATATGTTAAAGGTAGGTGATGGTAAGTCACCCCCTCTGAGAAAGACGAAGGTAATCGCATGCACACGTAGCAATCACTCACATTCATTGTATTAACATATTCATATATCAATTTATTAAAAATATTTATCAAGAAGTCACTAATTGATTTATCATGATGATAAATATTTCTATCTACTTGTTCTACATTAACCACTTCACTGCGGCGGCTATTCCGCCGCAGTGCTAAGGGGGCGGGGCGGCCGCACGGCGGCCGCATGCTGGTGACGGAACCGCTCCGTCACCAGCGTCGGTGGCGCTGTGCTTATGACGGAGCGGTTCCGTCATGGCCCGCCCCGCTCAATAGAACGCTCAGCGCAGGCGCGGAATTCGCGCCACGCATGAGCAGCGAGCGGGCCATGACGGAACCGCTCCGTCATCAGCACAGCACACCCGCAGCTGATGACGGAGCGGTTCCGTCATCAGCACTTAAGGGGTTAATATTAGGGGTTTCTTTAGTAACATCACTCACTCTTTCACTTGTTACATCATTAGTATTTTTTCTGTTATTAGCTACCATAAAAATTGGTACAATGACTGTTAATAATATCCACATTAATGCTAGGAAAAAAACACTACATCAGCAAGCTTTAATACATCTACGTGTTAAGCTAGATTTTGGATGTTCAGTTACTGTTGCTTCGGCCATTTTGTATCCTACCAAAAACATGGAAAAAATCTAAATCTAAAAAATTCTATCTTTGCTCAAATCTTCCTGGAAAAATAGTGTAATCCTACACTTCAAGGCATTCTTTTTTGCCCCTTTCTTTTATGTCTTTCTTTTAAGTCTTCTGAGACTTTTAATTCTTTTCTTGTCTGACAATGTTGCACCCCAGTTTTTCATGGTTCTTTAAGGTGGCTTCAATTTGTTTTCATCAGTTTTCTCAGTGTCAGTTCTGTCTTTTTCTTCACTTGGATCTGTTCTTTCAATTTCTTCCAATATCACGTATGTCCACTCAGGTGTGTTATATTTCTTTCTTGGAATTCTTACTCTTTTTGTTTTTCATACTGTATCTTCTTCTGATTCTTCCTGTTCTTTTTGACGTGAGACCTCATTAATTTGCTCTGGTCTTTTCTTTGACCTTCTCTTCACAAGAGTGAATTTTAGTCTTTTCACTCCACCTGGCCAATTGTCACCCTTTCTCACTCTCTTAGCTTGAACTGCTTCTTCACCTTCTTTTTCTGGCTCAAAGGATCTTTTACTTGGCCCTTCTCTTATTTGTTCTTCTTCTTGACTTTCAGTAATTTCCCTTTCTTCTATTTCAACAGAAATTTCACGAGAGCCAGTAGCTGGTGCCCATTCCGCTTGACTTGTGCTTGGTTATTCATCATCTGTTTGTTCTTCAGAATCTGTCACTTCAACCTCTGGTGTTTGTCTGTGATATACCAGTTGCAGCTCTTCCTGTCTTTCAAGTGGACCTGGGACTCGTCTGGTATGACTCGCATGAATCCAATTTGGCAAGCCACCACACTTCACTGCTGTTGTTGTCACCAGAATAATCTGATAATGTCCATTCCACCTGGGTTCAAACACGACTTCCTCACGTATTTCTTCACGAGAACCCACTCTCCAGGACTCAGATCATGAACTTGATTCGGCTGTGTTGTAGTTGCATTTTCTCCAACCTGGTGAGACACCGAACGTACCAAATCAGCCAATCCTCTGCAATAATGAAGCACTAGATCATCATATATATTCATTGTTTGTTAGCTGGAACAATCATTGCTCTTCCCATCAGGACTTCGTGAGGACTCAATCTTGTCTTTTTATCAGGGTATGCTTCTAAGACTCATTAATACAAGGGGTAAAGCATCAGGCCATTTCAGTGTTGTGGATGCACACACCATTCCTAACCTAGAATTTTCTGTGCCATTGATCTTCTCAACCGCTCCAGATGCTTCAGGTCGATAGGCACTATGCAGCTTCTGTTCAATTTGTAATGCTGTACAAATCATCCAAATGATCTCATTATTAAAATGTGTTTCTCTATCTGTCTCTAAAATGACTGGAAATCCGAATCTAGGGATCAGCTCTCTTAAAAGTAGTTTGGCGACAGTAAGCCTGTAGTTTCTTCTCGTTCGATAAGCTTCCACCCAGCGAGAGAACAAGCAAACAACATCCAAAATATATTTTAGTGCATTGTATGGGGGAAGCTGGCTAAAATCCAACTGGAATCGGGTGAATGGCCACTCTACCTTTCCAATTCGTCCCCAGCTAACAACTGTTTTTCTGCCTTGATTTTGCTGCTGACAGGTGATGTACCTCTGGCATAGACTCTCTGCAATGACCCTTTGGGTTATACCATGACTGCTTGAAGAGTCTAATCATTTCATCTCTTCCACCATGCACAATTCCATGGTATACCCTTGTCATCTGAGAAAGTAAAGAATCTGGCATGACTGGTCTTTCGTCTACATAAACCCACACTTCGTCCTCTACTCTTCAGTTCAAATGCAGGTAATTCATTATTTGCATTCTGTGGCCACTCGGACAGTAAAGCACAGATGGAGGCACAAATGTTTTGCCTTCCATAGTCTGTTTTCTATCTCACCCCTGGGCTGCCACAACAGCTCAACGAGCAGGGATGTAGATGGCATAACAATTTGTGACACCAATTTCCCTTCTCGCTGCCCTCACCTTTGTAGTTGCATCCCTCTCCTCAGTTTCCTGTGCTGTTTCTAGGGGCTCATAAATCAGGTTATGCTGTGACGTTGCTTCACAGTCCTATCTCTGTTTCCATTACTAGCCTTCATCTCAACAATACTCTCGATCCCTTTTTTTCTTTTTCTTACTCTCTCTGGTGTCACATTTTCATGCCCACTCTATCCCATGCAAAATCATGGGACCTTTATTCCTCTTGGCTCTTCTTCTGCTGTAGATAATGCCTATAAGGGTAGGAGGTAGCCAGGGGGCATATCAATATTTGTGCTTCACAGCTGCATGGTGTCTTAAGGGCACATTGAAGACATGAAACCCACCAGCATTATCTGTTGATAAACAATCAACCACTGTGGGCAATTTTTCAATTTTATGTGTATTCAGAACGACTCCAACTGATGGTATCAGTGCACGAAAATATCACCTATTATTTCTGAGAAACATATTCTTTTCTTGCGTGTTATTCCTTGTTTTATTTCATTGATTCTATTGTTATCCCTATCTACATGATACATTTTCAGAAAAGCAATTCCAAAATAGCAACTACCATACCAATGTGCAGGGAACCTGTAATAGGCTTTCTTACCACACACATAATAGACACCTGGGAAAACAGGATCATTTCCACACTTTAATCCCCATCCTCCAGTAATTTGGAAAGTTTGCTCACATTCACTAGTACCAATGAAATAATTATTATAGTTAGTTTTTAGCCTAAGCAAGCAGATCTTCCCTTTTTGATGGCAATCCAGGGACATTGCAGCGTATGTCTCGCCTTCCTCATAATTTCCCTCTCTAAAAGCCGATGGTGGTACATGTGACTTTTGTTCAGCAGCTTTTCTTTGGAAACTTTCTCTTCTATTTTCTACAATATCTATGAACACTTTTTTTTCAACCTGCAAACTACATGTTGGATTATATTTGTAAGCATATTCTATATCTAGTGTATTGGTAATATGGACAAATTCTCCCATAATACATGAATTTTTACTACTTAAAACGTTATTCAGCTCCTTTATAACAGGTATTTCTGAAAATACTAAATCTATATTGGAATAATGATACTCCAGCTTCCCCGTCACATAAAACAGGCTTGTTAAGATACTACATGACACACCATATGTTAAAGGTAGGTGATGGTAAGTCACCCCATCTGAGAAAGACAAAGGTAATCGCATGCACACGTAGCAATCACTCACATTCATTGTATTAACATATTCATACATCAATTTATTAAAAATATTTATCAAGAAGTAACTAATTGATTTATCATGATGATAAATATTTCCATCTACTTGTTCTACATTAATATCAGGGATTTCTTTAGTAACATCACTCACTCTTTCACTTGTTACATTATTAGTATTGTTTCTGCTATTAGCTACCATAAAAATCGGTACAATGCCTGTTAATAATATCCACATTAATGTTAGGAAAAAGACACTACATAAACAAGCTTTAATACATCTATGTTTTAAGCTAGATTTTGGATGTTCAGTCACTGTTGCTTCGACCATTTTGTATCCTACCAAAAACATGGAAAAAATCTAAATCTAAAAAATTCTATCTTTGCTCAAATCTTCCTGGAAAAATAGTGTAATCCTACACTTCAAGGCATCTTTTTTGCCCCTTTCTTTTATGTCTTTCTTTTAAGTTTTCTGAGACTTTTAATTCTTTTCTTGTCTGACAATGTTGCACCCCAGTTTTTTATGGTTCTTTAAGGTGGCTTCAATTTGTTTTCATCAATTTTCTCAGTGTCAGTTCTGTCTTGTTCTTCACTTGGATCTGTTCTTTCAATTTCTTCCAATATCACTTATGTCCACTCAGGTGCGTTATATTTCTTACTTGGAATTCTTACTCTTTTTGTTTTTCATACTGTATCTTCTTCTGATTCTTCCTGTTCTGTTTGACGTGAGACCTCACTAATGTGATCTGTTATTTTCTTTGACCTTCTCTTCACAAGAGTGAATTTTAGTCTTTTCACTCCTCCTGGCCAATTGTCACCCTTTCTCGCTCTCTTAGCTTGAACTGCTTCTTCACCTTCTTTTTCTGGCTCAAAGGTTATTTTACTTGGCCCTTCTCTTATTTGTTCTTCTTCTTGACTTTCAGTAATTTCCCTTTCTTCTCTTTCAACAGACATTTCACAAGAGCCAGTAGCTGGTGCCCATTCCGCTTGGCTTGTGCTTGGTTGTTCATCATCTGTTTGATCTTCAGAATCTGTCACTTCAGCCTCTGGTGTTTGTCTGTGATATACCAGCTGCTGCCCTTCCTGTCTTTCAAGTGGACTTGGGACTCGTCTGGTATGACTCGCATGAATCCAATTCGGCAAGCCACCACACTTCACAGCTGTTGTTGTCACCAGATTAATCTGATAATGTCCATTCCACCTGGGTTCAAACACGACTTCCTCACGTATTTCTTCACGAGAACCCACTCTCCAGGACTCAGATCATGAACTTGATTCGGCTGTGTTGTAGTTGCATTTTCTCCAACCTGGTAAGACACCGAACGTACCAGATCAGCCAATCCTCTGCAATAATCAAGCATTAGATCATCAGATATATTCATTGTTTGTTCGCTGGAACAATCATTGCTCTTCCCATAAGGACTTTGTGAGGACTCAATCTTGTCTTTTTATCAGGGTATGCTTCTAAGATTCATTAATACAAGGGGTAAAGCATCAGGCCATTTCAGTGTTGTGGATGCGCACACCTTTCCTAACCTAGAATTTTCTGTGCCATTGATCTTCTCAACCGGTCCAGATGCTTCAGGTCGATAGGCACTATGCAGCTTCTGTTCAATTTGTAATGCTGCACAAATCATCTAAATGATCTCATTATTAAAATGTGTTTCTCTATAAGTCTCTAAAATGACTGGAAATCGAATCTAGGAATCGGCTCTCTTAAAAGTAGTTTGGCGACAGTAAGACTGTAGTTTCTTATCGTTCGATAAGCTTCCACCCCGCGAGAGAACAAGCAAACAACATCCAAAATATATTTTAGTGCATTGCATGGGGGATGCTCCAACTGAAGTCGGGTGAATGGCCGCTCTGCCTTTCCAATTCATCCCCAGCTAACAACTGTTTTTCTGCCTTGATTTTGCTGCTGACAGGTGATGGACCTCTGGCATAGACACTCTGCTATGACCCTTTGGGTTATACCATGACTGCTTGAAGAGTCTAATCATTTCATCTCTTCCAACATGCACAATTCCTTGTCATCTGAGAAAGTAAAGAATCTGGCATGACTGGTCTTTCGTCTACATAAACCCACACTTCGTCCTCTACTCTCTTTCTGGAACCTGAAATTCTCCAAAATTCCTTTTCCTCATCAATTGCCTCTTTCCGCAACTGTCTAACCTTGTCCCAAGTTTCAAATGAAGAATAGAACATTATATGGCAATTGGTATTTTTTTTCCATCCCTCTATTTAGGGCTATTACATTTCGTGCACAAAAAATGTGCTACCTGATCTGAGTATCTGTTGCCTTTTGTCACATAATCATCTCCTGACTTATGTGCAAAACGTTTGACCACTGCAATACTTTTTGGCAATTGCAAGGCATCCAATTAATCTTTTACAGTTTTGCTGTTCCTGATTGGGGAACCTGAAGAAGTCAGAAACCCCCTTTGCATCAACATTTGCCCAAAATCGTGGACAACCCCGAACCCATATTGACTGCCAGTAAATATGGTTACCCTCAGGATTTGGAAGTTTTGCAAGCCCTAATCAGAGCGATCAATTCAGGAATTTCTGCAGAGTTTACCCCTTTTAGACAGGATGCTTATAAAACTCTTGCTATGGTGCACTGCATACAGCATAGACAGAGCACAATTCAACTTTCTCATTCCTCAAACATGATTCATCAACAAGCATAACACAGTCTGATTCTTCTAGAGGGGTGTCCTCAATGTTAGCCCTCGGTTTTGTACACAATTCTGTCACATCCAAACAATCATGATCTGCTTCATCTCTTACTTCCTCACAATATGAATTCGGCAACAAGGATCCTGGATTTACAGTTGTGTACCTCACTATGGTCACATTTTCAGCACCCAAAATAACTCTTTTGTACCTAGTCAGATGACTATAGGTCATGCATTGCGTCCTCGTTCATGTCAAAAGAATCTCAACTGAATGTGGCACATATACCTTGACTGGATGTCCCATCACAATCGCTTCACTCTGTTCCAGACTCACACAAGTAGCAGCTACTACTTTCAAACAGCCTGGCGATGCTGCAGCCACTGAATCCAAAGTGGCAGAAAAATGAGCCACTAGACATCGTGTCATTCCATGTTTCTGAGTTAAGACTAAAAGTGCGCACCCATCTTGTTCACAGCAGTACAACGCAAAATCCTTTGCATAATCCGGCATTCTCAATGCAGGTGCTCGACAAAAACTGTTTTGTCATTTAGTAAAAGCTTCCTTACTTTCATCATCCAAAACAATTGGATCTTTCACATCCTTTTGTGTCAACCTCTGTAGAGGTTTTGCAATCAGTGAGAAACCCCTGATCCACTGCCTGCATTATCCAACCATTCCCAAAAACATTTGTACTTCTTTTTGAGTTTTGGGTGGGCTCATTTGCTTAATCACACTAATTCGTTCTGGTGTTACTTTCCTGACTCCCTTTTCGATTTTGTGTCCTAGGTACTGGACTTCTTGTTTACAAAATTGTAATTTTGCTGGAGACACTTTGTGTCCACATTGTGCCAAATGGTTCCGTTGGACAATGGGATCTGTCACACATGCCTCTTGTGTTTTGATGCCACCAATAGGTCATAAATGTATTGAACCAAAACTGAATTTCCTGGCATAATTAGAGTCTCCAAACACCTTTTCAGGATCTGATTAAAAATTGAAGGACTCTCTGTGTACCCTTGAGGAACTCAGCACCATGGCAAAATACGGTCTCCGAACCGAAATGCGAATAAATACTGGCTTTCTGGATGTAAAGGAATCGAGAAAATTGCTTGGCACAAATCAATCACTGTGTGCCATTTGGCATCACAGGGAATCTGATACAGGATCAATTCTGGATTTGGCACTATTGGACAACAGGGCACTACAATCTTATTGATCTTTCTCAAATTGTGAACTATTCTGTATATCCCACTGGGCTTTTTAATTCCCATGATAGGCAAATTACAAGGACTGCTCAATATTTCTTTCAGGATTCCCTGCTCATTCATTTGGCAATCACAGGACTGACCCCTGCAATTATTTCCGGACTCATTTTGTACTGAGGGGTGTTTGGATATATGGCACCCTTTTTCACTGTAATTTGGATAGGATCTACATTTGTCATTAGACCAATCTCCTTACCTGTAAAATCTCATACATCCGACCTTACTGCACTTTTTAACTTTTTAATAGATTTTCTTCTGTGAGAAGTGAAAACAACTCATCCACTTCTGTCCCTTGCTTTGCTAACATCATCTTAAATGAGTCTTAAATGCGTCATCCTCATCAGGTGTCTAAAATGCATTACAATCTGGCATACAATAGATGGTACAGTTCATTTTACAGAGTAAATCTCTTCCCGAGAGATTTACTAGACTCCAGACTCCAGTCACATACCACGAAACAATGCATGTCTCTGAAACTCCCAATATAAACTTCTATCGGATTGGTAACTGGCATTTTAATATGCTTATTCGAGACTCCTACAACTTGGATAGTTTCTCCCGAGAGGTGTAGGTTTTGAATTTCTGCTGCTCTCACTGTAGAATGGGTAGCACCAGTATCCACTGGGAATGTAATATCATTACCTTCTACTTTTCCATCAACAAATGGACCCCACTGATCTACTGCTAAAGATGTGCCAAGCATGCACTTTTCTTCCCCCCGCTGCCCCCCCCCCCCAGGCACTGTAATTGAGATGAGTCTGCATCATTCTCATTACACTGCAACCAGTATTGAGGAACCTTTTGCACATTTTGATTCCTACAAACTTGATCACCTCCTTGAAATCCAGTGTTCGCAGTGTACCTTGCACTTGAGTATTCACATTATTTGGCATAGGTGCTTCTGGCACCTGCAACTGTGCAATAACTACCTGCTACTGCTGCTGTTAATTTACACCCACCTAATTCTGCATCTATGGCATACAATTTTGATTTACCCCATTATTGTTTTGAGCAGTTCTGCACTCTTTCCTCCAATGTCGATACTTTCCGCACGCATAACAATTAAATTTCTTCTTAGCCTCCTTTCTACTCATTTTACCTCTACCTCTACCTCCACTGGGTACCTGACCATTTTGATTCTGACTATTCATCTGATAAGTTGTTTAAGAACCTCTGTTCCCATCTTGCTGCTCTGCTACCTTCACTTGCGCCCACATCATTTTCCCTTTTAACTTTTTATGTCTTGATTCAATATCGTCACTACAATACTTCACATACCTTAAAATTTCATCAACTGATTTGCTCTGCCAGCAGATAAAATGCTGCTGAATCATATTACTAATCTCTGATCTCAATCCAAATACAAAACAATACAAAAATGTGGCCCATATCTTTGTTTCCAATATTCTCAAACCCACTGTATTGGTTGCATACCTGCAACAAACTTTCATAGTAGGCATGTACTGACTCCTTCGGTTCTTGCTTTATTTGGTCTATTTTAACCCAATTGGTTTCCTTACGGGACATTTTCCCTTTCAAATAAGGGATTACCTGATTATACTTTTTCATTACCTCTTCTGATGGTGCAGCTGTTTTAGGGTCTCTAGGATATTCTTCTTTTGGCCAATCAACTGTGATCTTACACTCTGTCAATAAATCAGCTGGAACATCAGTCTCAAACAAATCATCTAAATCTTTCAGCAAAACCTTTGAAACTTTCACAAACCTCTCTACCTGTTTGTACCACTCAACTGGTTTCTCCCTTAACCTGGGAAAATCGTTTGTAAAAGATAATATATCCTGTCTTATCCAGGGACATGAACATATCCACCACCTGGAACTTCTCTCATCACACGCGTCCTTTCAACTTGTTCTGTCTCTCTCAATGGAAACATAGACCCTGCTTTAACAGCTGCCTCTTCTTTCTTTCTTGTCCATTTACCTTTCCACCATTCTACATCTCGCCATTTCCTCAGAATATTCATCAACTCCTTTATCTGTAACCGTTTTGCAGACACATTTAGACTCTCTAAATCTTTTTCAGTAAAAGCCAGTCTGTATGATTTCTGCAACACCTTCCACTTCTCCCTGTCTATTCCAAGCACACTAGCAGCCTCTGCTATTTTCTCATGAAGGTTTTTCGCTCTCCAAGTAATACTTTTACACAAAAACAACAACTCTTCATCTCTGTAAGTCCCTAATCTGTCTGGACTTATTGTACCAATAATCATCTCTTCCAAATCTACTTTTAATTGACTCACATGTATACTCTGTGGTTATCCAACGGCCCCCACAACGCTAAGGATGCCTGGCCTCCACCTTGGGGGTGCCCAGGAGTGGATGCCTCACAGGGAAAGCCAGGATGGGTTCCACAGCGGTATTCGTACAAGCGCCTTGAGACCCTTGCGGGTGAGTAGTGCGCTATACAAGTATCAATTTACATTTACATTTTACATCCAATCATTTAATTCCTCTGGGGAAGGACCTGCTGAACTCCCTGTCATTGGAGTGGCGCTCGGCTCTATTCTCCTTGGGTCTATTTTTATACTTCTTTTAGGGGTTTCTGTTATTATCTCACAAACAGGAAAATCTAACAATGTATTATTCGTGTCAGCTTGTCCATCCTCATTCGCTACAGTCACCATTCCACTCCTGACACTAGTCCTCGGAACTGCTAACGTATGTACTTTTGATATATTCTGTTTTTCTCCATACAATGGAACTACGGAACCAATTGTTACCGGTACCCTCATGCTTCTGCATTCAGACTTAACTGATTTATTTTCTGGACCTACTCTACTCTTGCCTTATTCAACAAGTTCATTTCATTTTTACGTGATACTCTAGCTATTTTCTTGACTTGTAGAGTAAATGGGGTTCCCATTTGTGGTGCACTTGGAGTCATCTCCTCTGAATTTTCTTCATATGGAAGAGGTCTTTTGGTCACAATGTCCTCTAACAACTCATCATCAGAATCATTCAGATCATATCTTAAACTCAAAGTCTCTATATTTTTCTTTTTTCTTTACATTTGCCTCCTGTCTGTTCTTCAGCAACTAAAACTGGTTACAAACCCTCAGTTATCACAGCTCTCCTCCATCTTTTCATTTTATCTTCCCTTTTCTCAAAAGGGTATCTAGTCATTATATTTCTGTATTTCCTGCCACCTTAATATTTCTCTCTTTTGAATGCCTCTACTTTCCATTCCTCTAGTGCTTCATACTGTGTAGGTCTGGGATTTGCCTCTAGTGAATTCACTTGATTTCTCAAATTCTGTAAAATCCTTACATTAAATGAACCATGCTGAGGGAAATCTATAAGACCATCATCATTTGTATATTCCACCCAATTCTCTAACCAAGTACACGTATGGTACCCTCGCTCCAACATCATATAGGAAGCAGGAGTTCTTGAAGGTGGAATAGAAATTCCTTCTATAGTCCCTATTGGTTTGTCTTTTTTAAAGAATTCTTTATTTTCTTATGCAACTTCATTCTTCCAACTCTTTTACTCTAATGTATCTCAGCAAAACAAACAAGGAAACCTTTCCGTAATTCTACTTATTCTATTTGTCAGTGTTCGTCCTATATCAGCGCGGCCCACACCAACTGTCCAATCATGGCTCTCTACATATCTGCTATCTTGACGAATACCAGCGCGGCTTACACTAACAAGCCAATCTGAACTTCCTTCACGCCCGCTGCCTGACCAATGCCAGCGCAGTCTTTTTGTGACATCAGTATTACTCCTGCTACTGACCCTCCCTTTGAAAAGTAATACAGCATTGTATTTCTAAGTTCTCTCAATCAAAATTATTGTTAAAAAACAACATAAAACAATGCTACCTTGTCTGCTCCAATAATTAAAGAGATAGTCTTTACCTTTTCAAAAAGAAATATTTCACTTCAAGTAATAATAACGACCAGCGCTATTTTACCTTTCAAACATGCTACAGGTAGACTTAGTACTCAACTAGGGATAAGACCACATTTTTATGAGTGGACTTTTTGGTGTAATAGAGGTCTTGGGACTCCTCTGGCAATAAGGCCGGAGTTTCGGTAATGGACCTTTCACTATTTCAAATACTCTACTCCATACAAAATGGTCCCTAAATATAACACCCACAGCCTTCCATTGTACAGTATTATAACAACAAGGAAGGTACTTCTGCAGTGTGATTTCTTTATCCACACTCTTCCTCTGCCTACTTCAGGCTAAATTTCCATCCCAGTATTTCTCAGGTAACTCCGTACCTGTACTTCTAGACAACATAGAACAGGAGACTACTTTTGTGTCAAAAACTTATAATCAATAATCAATAATTATTACCAAATGAATCAATAATTAAACCGTCCTCTTTCTACCAGAAAACTGATCCAGCACAACACCTAATCAGGGATCAATACTCAATAACATTACATACAATTGGCCCATAAACATTCACCCAAATCCCTGATGCGCTGGGGGTCAAATTTTAATGACGATGTTTAGTTGTTTTCTTTATACATGCTCATATCTAACACTTCTAAATACATAACTTGAACCTGCACATCAACTCTCTTTCCTCTGGTCGATGGACTATTAGTTGAGAAGTTGATGGTAATAATAGAACTATCTAACTATCTATCCAGTTAGCTAAATAATCACAGACTCTGTAAGATTAATAAAAATGTATCTTAAAATAATGAGGAATGTTTATTCTCACTGCATACAGGTTACACATCAAACAAAGAAAATGTCATCAAGAGGGAGAGAAAACATCAGCAAAATGCAAACAGTGTCACACTCCTCAATGAACGAAATGCAAATGAAGGAGTGGATGGATGGAGAGACATAAGTTTCAGAGACATAAATACATTTGTAAAATAATTATACAAAGTACAAATCATGAGGACATACTAACCCAAAGAATCAGAGAAATACCACCCCCCTGGCCAAGTAGGTAGTGAGGGTCCCCTGATATAGAGTCAGGGAACAAAGATTTTCAGGACACAGGGACAGGAACAGCTAGGCCTCTCTGCAAACCGACTGACAGCAATGATTTCCCATCTATCTCTCTCTCCCAACGACCTTTCTCCCCGGACAAACCTTCCAGGACAGACAGCCAACGGACCAGCACTGAAGCACCTTTCCTCTCTTCCTTAAACCACACCCCCAAAGGCACCCCAGTTATACCCTAAAACCACATGTACAACCCACAATATCTGAAACATTTTACAGACCTCGTTTTCAGATTAGATGCTTTGGAGGGTTGTTCATCACACCACCATTACCACATTTCATGATTCTATAGTTTTTTATTGATTTGTTGTTCCCATCACGTAATTCACCACTAGTGAATGCAAGTACATGAGTTCATATTATATGTATAGTTTTCGTCATTCACACACACCCCTTTTTTCCGCTGTGTCCGCCGAAGAAGTTTACGCTGACTTTGAGTCCCCTGGCCAGTCTCGTCGCTTGGCAGGCAAACAATGTCTTTCTCATCTGTTCGACCTTGGACCTTTGCACCTCTACTGCAGTGCTCAGCCTTTTCTGTACATTTTCCTTATTATTTCATGCTTCTCTTTCGAGACCAACTATTATGGCAACTTAAGCACTTCAGGCCCATTCTTTTCACTATGAAAAACAAAACACAGGCATTTATTAATTTCATGAAATGCACTTTGCACTGTTTACCACCCACCTTTGCACTATCCCATGTTAACATATTTTTCTTAGAAAAGCTTTAAGCAAAAGCGACATTCTCTATTATTTTTTTAATGCAAAATGCTTCCAATGTCGATACTTTCCGCACGCATGACAATGAAATTTCTTCTTAGCCTCCTTTCTACTCATTTTACCTCTACCTCTACCTCCACTGGGTACCTGACCATTTTGATTCTGACCATTCATCTGATAAGTTGTTTAAGAACCTCTGTTCCCTTCTTGCTGCTCTGCTACCTTCACTTGCGCCCACATAATTTTCCCTTTTAACTTTTTATGTCTTGATTCAATATCGTCACTACAATACTTCACATACCTTAAAATGTCTTCAACTGCTTTGCTCTGCCAGCATATAAAATGCTGCTGAATCATATTACTAATCTCTGATCTCAATCCAAACACAAACAATACACAAATGTGGCCCATATCTTTGTCTCCAATATTCTCAAACCCACTGTATTGGTTGAATACCTGCAACAAACTTTCATAGTAGGCATTTACTGACTCCTTCGGTTCTTGCTTTATTTGGTCTATTTTAACCCAATTGGTTTCCTTAGGGGACATTTTCCCTTTCAAATAAGGGTTTACCTGATTATACTTTTTCGTTACCTCTTCTGATGGTGCACCTGTTTTAGGGTCTCTAGGATATTCTTCTTTTGGCCAATATACTGTGATCTTACACTCTGTCAATAAATCAGCTGGAACATCAGTCTCAAACAAACCATCTAAATCTTTCAGCAAAACCTTTGAAACTTTCACAAACCTCTCTACCTGTTTGTACCACTCAACTGGTTTCTCCCTTAACCTGGGAAAATCGTTTGTAAAAGATAATATATCCTGTCTTGTCCAGGGACATGAACATATCCACCACCTGGAACTTCTCTCATCAGACGCGTCCTTTCAACTTGTTCTGTCTCTCTCAATGGAAACATAGACCCTCCTTTAACCCCTTCAGCACGGCGCGAATTTTCACGCTGTGCTGAAGGTTCTAATGAGCCTATCGGCTCATGACGGAATGGTTCCGTCATGAGCACAGCTCAACCGACGCTCATGATGGAACCGTTCCGTCATGAGCATGGAAGGGGTTAACAGCTGCCTCTTCTTTCTTTCTTGTCCATTTACCTTTCCACCATTCTACATCTCGCCATTTCCTCAGAATATTCATCAACTCCTTTATCTGTAACCATTTTGCAGACACATTTAGACTCTCTAAATCTTTTTCAGTAAAATCCAGTCTGTATGATTTCTGCAACACCTTCGACTTCTCCCTGTCTATTCCATACACACTAGCAGCCTCTGCTATTTTCTCATGAAGGTTTTTCGCTCTCCAAGTAATACTTTTACACAAAAACAACAACTCTTCATCTATGTAAGTCCCTAATCTGTCTGGACTTATTGTACCAATAATCATCTCTTCCAAATCTACTTTTAATTGACTCACATGTATACTCTGTGGTTATCCAACGGCCCCCACAACGCTAAGGATGCCTGGCCTCCACCTTGGGGGTGCCCAGGAGTGGATGCCTCACAGGGAAAGCCAGGATGGGTTCCACAGCGGTATTCGTACAAGCGCCTTGAGACCCTTGCGGGTGAGTAGTGCGCTATACAAGTATCAATTTACATTTACATTTTACATCCAATCATTTAATTCCTCTGGGGAAGGACCTGCTGAACTCCCTGTCATTGGAGTGGCGCTCGGCTCTATTCTCCTTGGGTCTATTTTTATACTTCTTTTAGGGGTTTCTGTTATTATCTCACAAACAGGAAAATCTAACAATGTATTATTCGTGTCAGCTTGTCCATCCTCATTCGCTACAGTCACCATTCCACTCCTGACACTAGTCCTCGGAACTGCTAACGTATGTACTTTTGATATATTCTGTTTTTCTCCATACAATGGAACTACGGAACCAATTGTTACCGGTACCCTCATGCTTCTGCATTCAGACTTAACTGATTTATTTTCTGGACCTACTCTACTCTTGCCTTATTCAACAAGTTCATTTCATTTTTACGTGATACTCTAGCTATTTTCTTGACTTGTAGAGTAAATGGGGTTCCCATTTGTGGTGCACTTGGAGTCATCTCCTCTGAATTTTCTTCATATGGAAGAGGTCTTTTGGTCACAATGTCCTCTAACAACTCATTATCAGAATCATTCAGATCATATCTTAAACTCAAAGTCTCTATATTTTTCTTTTTTTCTTTACATTTGCCTCCTGTCTGTTCTTCAGCAACTAAAACTGGTTACAAACCCTCAGTTACCACAGCTCTCCTCCATCTTTTCATTTTATCTTCCCTTTTCTCAAAAGGGTATCTAGTCATTATATTTCTGTATTTCCTGCCACCTCAATATTTCTCTCTTTTGAATGCCTCTACTTCCCATTCCTCTAGTGCTTCATACTGTGTAGGTCTAGGATTTGCCTCTAGTGAATTCACTTGATTTCTCAAATTCTGTAAAATCCTTACATTAAGTGAACCATGCTGAGGGAAAGCTATAACACCATCATCCTTTGTATATTCCACCCAATTCTCTAACCAAGTACACGTATGGTACCCTCGCTCCAACATCGTATATGAAGCAGGCGTTCTTGGAGGTGGAATAGAAGTTCCTTCTATAGTCCCTATTGGTTTGTCTGTTTAAAAGAAATTCTTTATTTTCTTAAGCAACTTCATTCTTCCAACTCTTTTACGCTAATGTATCTCATCAAAACAAACAAGGAAACCTTTCCGTAATTCTACTTATTCTATTTGTCAGTGTTCGTCCTATATCAGCGCGGCCCACACCAACTGTCCAATCATGGCTCTCTACATATCTGCTATCTTGACGAATACGAGCGCGGCTCACACTAACAAGCCAATCGAATACCAGCACTATCTTTTTGTGACTTCAGTAATACTCCTGCTACTGACCCTCCCTTTGTAAAGTAATACAGCAATGTATTTCTAAGTTCTCTCAATCAAAATTATTGTTAAAAAACAAAATAAAACAATGCTACCTTGTCTGCTCCAATAAAAAAAGAGAGAGTCTTCACCTTTTCAAAAAGAAATATTTAACTTCAAGTAATAATAACGACCAGTGCTATTTTACCTTTCAAACATGCTACAGGTAGACTTAGTACTCAACTAGGGATAAGACAACATTTTTATGAGTGGACTTTTTGGTGTAATAGAGGTCTTGGGACTCCTCTGGCAATAAGGCCAGAGTTTCGGTAGTGGACCTTTCACTATTTCAAATACTCTACTCCATACAAAATGGTCCCTAAATATAACCCCCACAGCCTTCTGTTGTAAGTATTATAACAACAAACAAGGTACTTCTGCAGTGTGATTTCTTTAGCCACACTCTTCCTCTGCCTACTTCAGGCTAAATTTCCATCCCAGTATTTCTCAGGTAACTCCGTACCTGTACTTCTAGACAACATAGAACAGGAGACTACTTTTGTGTCAAAAACTTATAATCAATAATCAATAATTATTACCAAACTAATCAATAATTAAACTGCCCTCTTTCTACTAGAAAACTGATCCAGCACAACATTTAATCACGCATCAATACTCAATAACATTACATACAATTGGCCATACACATTCACCCAAATCCCTGCTGCGCTGGGGGACAAATTTTAATGACGATGTTTAGTTGTTGTCTTTATACATGCTCATATCTAACACTTCTAAATACATAACCTGAACCTGCATATCAACTCTCTTTCCTCTGGTCGATGGACTATTAGTTGAGAAGTTGATGGTAATAATAGAACTATCTAACTATCTATCCAGTTAGCTAAATAATCACAGACTCTGTAAGATTAATAAAAATGTATCTTAAAATAATGAGGAATGTTAATTCTCACTGCAAACAGGTTACAAATCAAACAAAGAAAATGTCATCAAGAGGGAGAGAAAAACATCAGCAAAATGCAAACAGTGTCACACTCATCAATGAACGAAATGCAAATGAAGGAGTGGATAGATGGAGAGACATAAGTTTAAGAGACATAAATACATTTGCAAAATAATTATACAAAGTACAAATAATGAAGACATACTAACCCAAAGAATCAGAGAAATACCACCCCCTGGCCAAGTAGGTAGTGAGGGTCCCCTGATATAGAGTCAGGGAACAAAGATTTTCAGGAAACAGGGACAGGACAGGGACAGGAACAGCTAGGCCTCTCTGCAAACTGACTGACAGCAATGATTTGCCATCTATCTCTCTCTCCCAACAACCTCTCTCCCCGGACAAACCTTCCAGGACAGACATCCAACGGACCAGCACTGAAGCACCTTCCCTCTCTTCCTTAAACCACACCCCCAAAGGCACCCCAGTTATACCCTAAAACTAAATGTCCAACCCACAATATCTAAAACATTTTACAGAACTCGTTTTCTGATTAGATGCTCTGGAGGGTGGTTCATCACACCACCATTACCACATTTCATGATTCTATAGTTCTTTATTCATTTGTTGTTCCCATCACGTAATTCACCACTAGTGAATGCAAGTACATGAGTTCATATTATATATATAGATTTCGTCGTTCACACACATCCCTTTTTTCCGCTGTGTCCGCCGAAGAGGTTTACGCTGACTTTGAGTCCCCCAGCCAGTCTCGTTGCTTGGCAGGCAAACAATGTCTTTCTCATCTGTTCGACCTTGGACCTTTGCACCTCTTCTGCAGTGCTCAGCCTTTTCTGTCCATTTTTCTTATTATTTAATGCTTCTCTTTCCAGCCCAACTATTATGCCAACTTAAGCGTTTTCAGGCCCATTCTTTTCACTATGAAAAACAAAACACAGGCATTTATTAATTTCATGAAATGCACTTTGCTCTGTTTACCACCCACCTTTGCACTATCCCATGTTAACATATTTATCTTAGAAAAGCTTTAAGCAAAAGCGACATTCTCTATTATTTTTTTAATGCAAGATGCGAAACGCTGCCTAGTTATTTAAAGCATTAGTTCACATTAGTGCACACATGCGCAAAGCGGTTTCCCACGTATTTATTTGTTTTTGTATGTTTAGTTACCACCGCCACTGTTAGTAATATTACCGGGGTATTAATTCGAGCAGGTTTTTATTTTTCGCAAAACCCTGCTCCATCACCTTCATGGTTGCTACAGAGTGGACTGGATCATACAATTCAATATGCAGGGCATGAACATAAGGATATTTGTTGTTGCTTGGCCCCAGTCTTTGGCTACTTCAGGCAGAGGCTACAAAGTCCACATTTGGTAGACTGATTTAGTGTGAACAAATATTCTTGCAAACCTGATTGTCCAATGAGGGATTGAGTCACCAAATTATGAACAACAAAACAACAAAAGCCTCCTTCATGTAAATACACATTGATCATCACACCTCAAAAATCAAAATCACACAGAAACTCATTTTGCAGTCCCATTCAACAAACAGAAATACAAACAACTTCAAAACAGTTCACAATGGGAAAGGGAGACTATACGCACAAGGCAGAATGTCTCCACAGGACAAGTGTGGGAGATCCAGGATGGCGTAGGAATAACAGTTTCAGATCCAGAGGGGATACGAGAAGTATTCAGAAAATTTTATATCTCACTATACGATCAACAGAACCCAAGTGATGTCTCTAAGATAAGTGATTACCTGCGGGATATCCCAGTAACTATCTTAGCGAAGGAGGAGGCAAAGAAATTGGAAGATCCATTTAGCTCTTAAGAGATCTTGGCTGCCTTAACTAGTCTCCCCTCTGGGAAGGCTGCAGGACCTGACCAAATTCCAGTGGAATTAAAAAAAAAAATTGGGACATAATTAAACAGGACCTGACCCTCACAATGCAGCAGGCGCAGGAAGGAGCATTGATCCCAAATAGCTGGGCAGGGGCAGACATTGTCATAATTTAAAAAGAGGGTAAACCCCCTAACCAACCTGGATCATAAAGACCAATAACCCTGATGAATGCGGACACAAAAATATACTCCAAGATATTGGCGCTTAGAGTTGCAAAAGTAATCAATACCCTTGTGATTATTAACCAACACAGGTTTATACCAGGGAGAGGCACCACCCACCACACACGAAAAGTTATTACCCTCTTAGATGCTGCAGAGGTTGCAGGAGACCCAATGGCGATAATGCTATTAGATGCAGAAAAAGCCTTCGATCAGGTCTCCTGGGACTTTCTATGGTTTATCTTGAGGAGGCTGGGGTTTGGAGAGGGATTGGTGAGAGCTCTGCAGGTATTATATTCAGCCCCAACTGCTCGTATTCGAGTAAATGCAGGGTATACGTTCCCATTTAAGATCAAGAGGGGAACGCGACAGGGGTGCCCCTGCTCTCCGCTTCTGTTTGCTCTTTATATGGACCCATATATACGACACATAGATCTAAATGCTAACATCTGCCCAGTGGATACCTATAGGGGCCAATGCAAAATTCTGGCTTATGCCGACGATGTAGCGATTGTTACTCCTAAGCCCACGGAAGCCATAGCGCTGGTGGAGATGGAAGCCCAACAGTTTGGAGAGGTGTCTGGCTATGCTCTGAATACTACTAAAACATAGATTATTAAAAATAGTAAACCACATTGTTCAGATAGTCGGGTGGTGCAAAGTGGAGTATATTTAGGGGTAACAATCACAGCAGACTTAGACAAACTGGTGGAGGCAAACATAACACCTGTGATAAATAAAGCTAAGAAGGACTTAGACAGGCTACACAACATCCATTTATCAATAGTAGGACGAACTAATGTAATCAAAATGATCTTCCTCCCAAAACTTTTGTATCTATTCAGGGCTATACCTTTACTATTTGAGGCAAAATGGTTCAAGACCCTGGAGCATATGACAAATCGCTTTGTCTGGGCGCATGGAAAGACGCGAAGGGCGCTGAGATTTATGGCACTCCCTAGGGAGCGTGGCGGGTGGGCCCTACTAGATTTAAAGTTATATTATTGGGCGGCGTCCCTTCATTACATGGCAGGACTATTTGGAGGGGCAGAAAGGGAAGGGCAAGATGAGCTAGGAACCCTAGCGATCTATGCATTGGTTCTAGGAGATTATGCCGAGAACCTCTTCTTGAAGATTACTGATTATAGTTATTTTAAGAGGACTAAATTTAAAACAGTTATGGCAGCCCACAAGATCTGGACCTCATTTGTGAAAAAGTTTGGCCTTGGTAGATATAACGCCTATACTAGGTTAAACAATAATACTAACCTCCCTGGCGACATATTTTCAGGGCCTGTCTTCAACGATTGGGCAATCCACGGAATCAGCAAGATGGGTGACATGATGGGATCACAGGGGGTGATGCAGTTTAGCGCTTTGCAGGCAATATATAGTCTGGATTCAACTCATTTTTTTAAGTATTTGCAAATAAGGAGTTTCATGTTGACAAAAACTGGAGGATGGGCGGGATTCAGCCCGAACCCCATTTTGGATATTATACAGAACGGTACAGAGTGTACAATTAAAAGATTTTACTCTGAATTAATAGAGCACCAAGCAGATGATCTGGAAAAATATGAGAATAAATGGATACAGAAACTGTGGGTAGAGAAGAAATGTTTTTATAGGTCATTGGAACTAGGACAGAAACTCCTGTGCTCTGCACCACTTCAGGCACAACACTATAAGACCCTGTATTTATTATATCATACGCCCGCCAGGATAGCACAATGGGGAGGCACAGCTGGTATTACATGTCCAAGATGCGACAGTGATGAAGCTGATTTAGTTCATATGCTCACAACCTGTGCCCATTTAAAAGCCACTTGTGATGAAATTGAAGTATTCCTCAAAATATCGTTAAGGATAGAGATTACTCTCACGCCAGCAGTGGTGCTTCTCGGAATAGCTGATAATGCTACCCAAACACATTATGAATATTTTGTATTCTTGGCCATGGCTGTTCTGAGATTGTGCATTGCCACAGCCTGGCTCGACCGCTTACCACCCACATTCCACCAATGGCTAACAAAGCTATTAGCCACGTATAACCTTGAGAAAGCAATTTATGCTAGGAAAAGCAGGAATGGTAAGAAATTAGGAAAGGAAATATGGGAACCCATCCAAAGATGGAAAGAGATAGATCCAGGGTAGGAGGTAATAAAATTTGTGCCTCTAGGATTTAATCCACTCGCTCGATTTGTTGTCATTGATTTGTTGTCATGTATGTTGCTATTATATTTGTTTAATTTATGACGGTGGTATTTATGATTTGTTACACCTTTCTATGTTGTATCTTTTTCTTTTTTACCCTGAATGAATATTTGTGCCCTGTATAAACAAAAAGGGGGGGGGGGGGACTTTTGTGAATAAAAATATTTAAATTAAAAAAAGGAACTCTTAAAAAAAAAAAAAAAAGGGAAAGGGAGACTAGGCCCAACCATTTTTTAAGAACAACATTCACTGAAAGCAGAGAGCTCGCTAATTACAGTTTACTCACTGCACCTACTAACACGCAGCAGTTTAGAAGAATATTATGCATTACTCTTGACTAAATTATGGGGAAAATATTTGAATTATGTAGAATTATGCAGTACATCACGTGGCAGTACTATTTAACTATTTTGTCATTTTAACACATGTTTATTTTTTAAATGGACCCTGATCCTAGGCAAAATATGAACATTTCGGAAAAATTTAAAGTTTACACATTCACTCTATACTATTGAAAATGATGTTCACCAAAAGTAATGTTTTTGTCTTACATAGTAGCAAATATATAAAATTGTATAAGGTCTGCCCCTACAAGCTCCCAACATGTACTTTTGAGTAAAAAATGCAATGTTGCAATCAGCAGAAAACAAGTCTACATGTTTGCAACTTATGTTATAAAAGGTGTGCCTCTATTATTCCGTTTTTCCCATTTATGTTTTGGATTAGGCCGTCAGTTATTATTTTACACAGAGTCCACAACATGATTCTCGGAAGCATGTAACTCTTTCCTTTGAGAAACAATCAGGCAGAACAGGAGTTTACAATTCATATGCAGGAGACACTGTAAAACTCGAGACTCCGACGTTAAAAAAGAGAAGTGGATTCCTTAAGAATTTCTGTACTTTACATGCCCCCTAAAAATAACTGATTATTGTAGAATAGGGCCTGTGATGTAAGAGCAGTTTACATGAATAAAGAAGCAACACTTTTATTGATATAGAGGAAATCATTTTTTCCAGTCTTTTTTTTGTGCTCCAAATGAAAGGCCCTTCCAGAGTCCATCAATTGTGGACATTAGACCAAGTTTGGGAAGTGTCAACTCAGTGGTTTCAGTTTAACACTTTCAGGCTGCATGCAACTGAAGAATGCCCAGTTGATCTTTACCAAGTGTGTTCCTCCGTGCTACAAGAGCATGTTTGTGATGTCGCGTACGTTTGTACTGCAAATTAAATGACTGATGTTAAAAACTGGATAGTATGCAGCAGGTGATGGAGTATTGTAGTTATGTGACAAATGTTTGCAATTGCCCTGGTTGTAAGGCAGCAATAAATAAAGCAAACAAGGAAGAGAACAAAAAGTGCCTTAGTACACTCCTAAATCCAAGCCCCACCATCACTAACTAACTATCTCTCACAAACACTGCACGCAAACTACAGCTAATGCACATCCATGGTCCCAGAACACTATCTGAACATGCATACAATGAGACTCACACTCAAAGCCGAAATGCCATTGAGCGTGCATTTTGCTTGTTCAAACGCCGCTTCTGCATGCCTGCATCGGACTGATGAGATGCGCTGGAGCGTGCATTATAGGATGCATCTGACAAGGTGTGTAAAATTACTATCCTATGATGCATGCATCACAATTTAGCTTTGAATCGTTGGATGCCTATACCAGATGATGACATTGGTGCCTATTATGTCCTTATGGAAAACGTATCTATCAGCAATAACCCCTCTATATCTATCCCTTTACACATAGCCCACAACATTCCCCCCAAAAATTATACTTTAACTCTACACCTAAACCACCCCTTTGGGGCTGATTCCGATACGGGTTGGAAGGGCACGAACGCCATCTGGCTGGAAAAACTACGAGCCGTACGTATGTTTTCCGCCCGACTTGTGTAGCTGTCCGAGCGAGCAAGTACGATGCGACCTACGTGAAATTCACCGACCGAGTCGTTTCTGGGTCCGACCGCTCCGTACGTCTCGGCCGTAAGCTAACCCTGGCGTGCAATAGATGCGATTTACGACCGAGCCAGTACGATGCACGCGCGGACAGCCGGTGCGAGCCGGAGTGTCCGGCTCGCAAAACGTCTGGGAAGTTGCCTTTGGGGGTCTGCGTCGGACCCCTTGTCACCCGCAGCCCTACAACTCAGACACAGGGGGAGACCCAAGGGTCTCCCCAACACAGGCATGTGCGGTGTGGATGGCACCGACGCGTACCCACTGTAGGGGGGGACCCTTGTGGTAGACGTACCCATTCAGTCGATGGGAGCCCATGTACGCGTCGTACGACCGGCTCCCATTGACTTCTATGGGAGTCTGACCGAACCGAGTCCGGCAGCACATGGCTGCATCGTACTCGCTCGGTTGTACTGCAGGACTCCGGCTCTGTCGGAAAACACTCCCGATCTGGCTCAGTCGGAGAGATTTCCGACCCAGATTAGAATCTGCCCCTTTGTGTTATACTGTACCCAGCCAATCTCCCCAAAAAGCAAAAGAACTAAACTCCAAACTGCATATTTCACTGCTCCATTTAACGTATAGAACACTCACCACCCTCAAATACCATACCAAAGTTTGTACGTCATAAGATAAAATGTATCACTTTCAGTTGAAACATTTGCTCAATTCATAAGACATTTTAGTGAGTGATTGCTTGTCATTTTTAGTACTGCTCTGTAGTTGGCATGGCAAGTCTGCAAAGCTATTGCTCTTGAGTCTTGTGTTCTCGTTAATCCCTCCCCTGTTGTATATGATGCTGCATTGCTGACAGGGCCGGACTGGCCAGAGCTGGCACTAGGCATTTCCCCGGTGGGCCGGAAGAGTGAGGCTGGTTTTGAGCCCATGGGAGCCACTTTTGTCACTGGGAGCCGGTTCTGCAGAAGTGCAGCAATATCAGCGCCCTGTAAGAAAAGTGGGGGTGGTGCTTCTTGCTAGCAACACCCCCTCCCTCCAAGGGCCGGTAGAGCAGCAACCTTCCAAGGCTGGTTGGTGTTCCCTGTCCAGCCCTGATTGCTGATCTTGACTCCTGTTGTAATGTCAACATGCCCCTGAGAGACCGTTATGTCACTTAGGGTTTGTGAGTTGGTCTCCATGTTTTAAATGATCTGTCATGGCCAGATGGCATTTGACAGAGTGTACTTCTAATCTCTAGCAGATGTACCTGAAGGTGTTAGGTGCCATTGAGGGTCTAGCTTCTGGTGTTGAATATTTCTTGATTTAAGGTACTCTGTGCAGAACATGCTTCCATTTCTTCTGGGTTTCCACCACATCTGTCTTTTCCTGTAGAGTCCTAATGAAACAAATCACCCTCTGATGCCACAGGCACTGATTTTCGGGCATGCTGATAGTGTGTGAACATTCAGAAATTACATGAATGGGCAGTGATACTGTTGGAGTCTAGCATTTAGGGGGGGTTGGATCGGGATTAAAAAATAAAAACAGCATTCCTTAGTGGTTTCTGTCACTTTGTGTCTCCCTGTTATCAAGCACTAGTTGAGCAGCCAAGGAAGTGACGTATGTGAAACCTTTGGCTTTGATACAGCTCACACCCGTGTGGTAATGACACACGTTTGTTTAATGACTGCTCAGTGCTACTGCCTCAGTCCCCCCGTCCCAAACACAGCACAATACACACTGCTCAAAAATGAGAGAATAAAACCTGCAGATGCCTGGTAAGCGTCCAACCTGCCCTAGCAGGGGATGGGAAAAGGGTTAGGTATCGCAGAACCTTTGAAAACTCGCACATAGACAGAGCTTTACTGTCTTTATTTAACAGCAGCGTTCCCAGCCTGTGTGCACTTGGTAATGTACGCAAGCAGAACGTTGGTTTGTGTGTGCTTGTGTCGTGGAAAAGGTGACAGGGTCACCCCCGATTCCATAGGGTGCTGCGTAATTAGCTTCCCAGACACGAATGCCGGGGGTTCGTGGACAGTTCATCCGAAAGGAGGAAGGCTTGAGTAACCTTTTCTGCGTGAAACAAATAGAAATCTTCTGAGAGAGGAGGTTCAAAGCAGCATTGCGTTTCTGTTTAGAGTGTTGCACAGTTCTCTCGAGTGGCCTGGCCACGCGAGCCTGCGCGAGGTATCGGGAGAGATCCCACGCATCGGCTACATACTGGTATAGATCCTATGCATTCTGTATATATTAATGATGCTGGAAGGCAACCAGGATCTCCCCTGCATAAACGCCCGGCCCATTCCAGCTCTATTATACGCTGACGACTCCGTCATATTGGCGAGAACCCTAAATCAGCTCCAACTCCAACTGGACAAGTACTGCCAATTCATGCTCTCCCTTGGTTTAAAAGTAAATAAGACCAAGACTTTTGTGATGCACACAGGCAAAAAAGTTCAGAAACGGAAACCTCTTTTTATAGAAAATGTCAGACTGGAAAATGCTAGGAAATACCCTTACTTAGGCATCCTTATTGACGATCAAAGATCCTGGAAACCTGCCATTACTAGTAAAAAAATGCAATTCCAGCGTACAACCGCGGCGCTGACTTCTTTCTCCAGGAAGTTGGGCAAGCCCGCTCCCGATGAGTTGCTCAAAATCTATCAAGCCAAATGTCTCAGTGTGGCAACTTACGGAGCGGGCGTATGGGGCTATGCTCCTGCCGGAGAGCTCCAAATAACTGAAAATGACTTTTTGAAATATGTACTAGCTCTCCCTCGAAGTGCTCCAAATTACGGCAGTCACATCGAGCTCGGTTTGGATTACCTAACTGACACCATTAGATACCAACCGATCCTCCTCTGGCACCGAATATGGACCAAAGAGCAATGCCATCTCACTCGGTCATTAATAACCGATTGCCTATCCCTGACTCACTGGAAAAAGATCCCATGGTTACTTTATGTGTTCAATTTTCTGAATGATTTGAACTGTTTAACATTTTTTATTGACCCTCCCTCACTTGTGGACATATCCAGAAAGACTCTGAAGAATTTATGTGTTAACCACCTAAGAGATCTTCGCATGTGTTCAGAAATTGATAAACATACAAACAGTCATTTAATGACGATTCAAACCACACCTGGCATACAACCGTATCTGTCTTTTTATTTGTCATACTACGATAGATATGTTTTAACTAGATTTCGCTTTGATTTTTTTTTATCGTCTTGTCTCGTTCCCCGGGGTTTCAGACTGGTCACATGAATTAATTAGATGCCCCTGTGATGGTAAAACACCTCAGTCTACCTTGCATGTAATTCTATTCTGCAGCTTCTATGAGACCCCGCGTAAACGCTGGCTAGTTCCACTTCTTCGCCAAATGGGATTGAGAAGATGCAGACCTGCTCTCTTGGCACTACAGTTTTTAGACACACAATTTGCTGCTAAGTGTATAGCCTGTTTTTTAAAAGCATGTCTGAAAACCCGTTTACAACTGGCCGTTCCTGCTTTGTAACTTTTACATATGCAATTCACATTCAATTGACAACTTGTGTCACATTGCATAGGCGACACTCTTTTTAAAGTCTAAACTTATTGTTTTGTTCATGTTAAAGTTAACATTGCTCACGTGATAACTTTTTTATAATTTTGATGCAACTGTTTTTTACTATGCACTTTTTATGATTGTATAAACCAATCGAAATAAAGTTTCTTTGAACTTGAACTATATATTAATGTAGATGGTGCAGATTTCAGTTGTTATCTGTGTGTTGGTGTACAGGATATTTATATACATGGAACAATGCCAGAAATTATGTGCACGTTAGTGGAAGGTATGTTATTGACGTACTACGGTACTGGGTGCGTTTACCATACATTATCTACATGTTTGAGATATGAATATGTTTATCACAAACAGGTACATGCATCAATATTGCTTTTTGCGATTCCTTAATTGCGAAAAATAAGGAATCGCAATTAAGGAATTGCAAAATGCAATGCATCAAGAAATCGCTAAATAAATTGCGATTTCTTAATATTCCTTAATTGCGACTCGCAAATTGTGAGTCGCAATTAAGGAATACCTTCCCATTCATTCCTATGGGCCTAGAGACCCATAGGAATGAATAGGAAGACATTCTCAATTTGCGATTCGCAATTAGCGAATCGCAAATTGAGAATGCGATTTCAAGGGTGCAAGGGTGTCCGAAGGACACCCTGTTGCACCCCTGAAATCAATCTGTGCACATATGTTGTGCACACACATGTCCTTAGGGCATGCGTGTGCACAACATTAAACTTTGAAAAATGCACAAAAGTGCATTTTTCAAAGTTTTCGCAAATTACCATGAGGTTCAACCTCATGGTAATTTGCTCCCCCTAATTGCGAAATCGCAATTTTTTTAAGTTTCATGCATTGCATTTAAGGAATCGCAAAATGCGATTCCTTAAATGCAATCGCAATTTGAGAATTCGCAAATATTTGCGAATTCTCAAATTGCGAGGGCCTTCACCCTTCATGTATTCCAAAAGCAGATTTTGCGATCGCAAACGGCCGATTTTTGCGATTCGCACCGTTTGCGATCGCAAAATCCTTTGATGCATGTGCCTGATAGAGTGTTAGGTATCGCTCAAATTAAAGTGTGAAAGTGTGAGAAGTACACATTCCATACTACATGCTAGAGCGAGATGCAGGGATTATGCCATGCTTTAATTACTTTACTATTGAAAGAACAGTTACAGGAGATTACACCTCGTATTAGCCATGCTTGGAGGCCACAGGGTCCTTTGGGGCACTGAGGGGTCCTCCAGCCCGTGCCCAGACTCCCCTGTGCTTCACACCTCCTGGCACAACTGTCAGCAGGTGGCAGAAGGGCATCGCTCCTCCCGTCTCACAGCCGAAACCACAAGTGCTGCCTCCGGCTAAGAGTGGGCAATACTGCCGGCTCTGAAGAGCAAGCACCAGCCAGATGAGACAAAGCCAAAACATGCCCAAACTACATAAAGACAGGAAGAGGATAAATAAGTGAAAACAAATGTGCAAATATCACTTTGACTGCGCAAATAGGAGTAAGCACTGGCGTCGGAAGAAAACTCCTACCGACTCCAAATCAGGGCATTTATCTCTTTGCTTTACCATTCGCTATCTAGTTTTATGAAGTATTCTTTTAACATTATCAGTTTTGCTCTTTTCTCTATTTTAAGCTGTTGGCTACTCTTTACCCCTCTGATTTTTTGTTCTGTCCAAACTGTTTTTTCCCCCGGGTTGGACAATTTTTTTCGTTGTTGCCCCACGAGGTTTAATTTTCCCAAATTGTATTTTCTGCATGTAATCAATAGCATAGGGACTATGCTTTCTGAGCGCTATAGTTCTCAGTGAACATAAGGTTTCTCCATCACTGCCTTACCTGCTTTTCAAAAGCATGAACCGGATGTGTTACTCCCCCCACAACCTGCAGAGTTAACTCCTTCCACCCGTCCAGCTCACTGAAGTCTTCACTAGAGAAGTACACAGTGCAATGAGTTAAGCCCTGTCTCAGTTCCCAACACCTGCACGCGGAGCCCATCTGAATATTGAACAGGGGCGCTACAAGAAGGCATTCTAGGAGGATTGCTCATTTATTCTGAACATGCCAGTAGTTTATTACACGCAAAATCTGATTTCCTCAGATACAACACTGACGATACGTCTGCCCTGCACATCTGGACGAGGGCACTCTGGATCGGGCACCTCCTGACATGCTGATCAAAAATGAACACTTTCTAGGCCTCCATATAGTTCAATGCCATTACATAGCCATAAACATCAAGCCTCTTATGTTTCAACGCATTTCCCTATTCACAAAGAATAGGGAAAACCCTTTGCAGAGAGGGTCGGAGAAACTGAGGGAGGGTTGGAGACAGTGAGAGAGGGTCGGAGACAGGGAGAGAGGGTCGGAGACAGCGATAGAGGGTCGGAGAAACCAAGGAAGGGTCGTAGACAGCGAGAGAGGTTCGGAAAAACCGAGGGAAGGTTGGAGACAGCGAGAGAGGGTCGGAGACAGCCAGAGAGGGTCGGAGAAACAGAGGGAGGGTCGGAGACAGCGAGAGAGGGTTGGAGACAGCAAGAGAGGTTCAGAGACAGCGGGAGAGGTTCGGAGACAGCGGGAGAGGTTTGGAGACAGCGAGAGAGGTTCGGAGACAGCGAGAGAGGGTCAGAAAAACCGAGGGAGGGTCGGAGAAACCGAAGGAGGGCCGGAGACAGCGAGAGAGGGTCGGAGACAGCGAGAGGGGGTCAGAAAAACCGAGAGAGGGTCGGAAAAGCCGAGAGAGGGTCGGAGACAGCGAGAGATGGTCGGAGAAACCGAGAGAGGGTCGGAGAAACCGAGAGAGGGTCGGAAAAACCAAGAGAGGGTCGGAGACAGCAGAGAGGGTCGCAGAAACCTACGGAGAGTCGGAGAAACTGAGGGATGGTCGGAGACAGGGAGAGAGAGAGTCGGAGAAACCGAGGTGAAAGATAGGGTCCGTTCATCTCGTCCTTGATGCCTTTCCTTCCTGCTACTTGCAGTTTGATTTTTCCATTACAAATGCAGAAGTGTCACAATGCAAGTAAAGACCATGGCACAACAAGCCTTGGCAGGACCAGGTTGACTGTAAAGAGAACGTATTTCACATATTTGAGTCTAGCATTTAGGGGGGGTTGGATCGGGATTAAAAAATAAAAACAGCATTCCTTAGTGGTTTCCGTCACTTTGTGTCTCCCTGTTATCAAGCACCAGTTGAGCAGACAAGGAAGTGACGTATGTGAAACCTTTGGCTTTGATACAGCTCACATCCATGTGGTAATGACACATGTTTGTTTAATGACTGCTCAGTGCTGCTACCCCAGTCCTCCCATCCCAAACACAGCACAATACACACTGCTAAAAAATGAGAGAATAAAACCTGCAGATGCCTGGTAAACGTCCCATCTGCCCTAGCAGGGGATGGGAAAAGGGTTAGGTATCGCAGAACCTTTGAAAATTCGCACATAAACATTTACTGCCTTTACTTAACAGCAGCGTTCCCAGCCTGTATGCACTTGGTAATGTACGCAAGCAGAACGTTGGTTTGTGTGTGCTTGTGTCGTGGAAAAGTTGACAGGGTCACCCCCCATTCCATAGGGTGCAGCGTAATTAGCTTCTCAGACACGAATACCAGGGGTTCGTGGACACTTCATCCGAAAGGAGGAAGGCTCTAGTAACCTTTTCTGTGTGAAACAAATAGAAATCTTCTGAGAGTGCAGGTTCAAAGCATGCTGTCCTACCGTCGAAGTGGAACTACCGCTGGTCACCATACCTTTTCTAAGACTATCAAGAGTAAGCACAGCAAAAACAGTGTGAGAAATACAACTATCTAATAGACTGGGAATCCTGACTGCGTATGGGTTCTGTCTTCTTGAACACTTCTCGTCAGAACAAAGAGAAATTACCATAATATGTTGTTTTTGAGGAGATTTACCATGATGTACTGATTTATGATTACCATTTTACATTGAAGCCCTGAAGAAGTCTCATTGTAGAGACGAAACACGTTGGCTGGGTAAGAAGGAAATCCATTTGTGTTCTTGGATTTTTCATGTGTTGAAACACTATAATAAAGAACCTGAACAAGAAATTCTGCAAGAATTCTGACCTTTTTTTTTCACAAGATTGTGCATCTTTAAATGTACTGTGGACATTTGAGACTATAAAGACAATACTTTTTGGATGGGTGCTGATTTCCTATTATACATTCCAAATCGGAGGTGACCTTTTCCGTCGCTGCTTTTCACTCAGACTAACACTATATCCAGTCACTTTCCATCCGATATAAGCTAGTGCCTCATCCTTAGGAATAGTCTCATATGTATCAATAACACTGATCATATCTATTATTCCCTTCACTAGAGCACTATTACTTGGGTTATTTTTCATGGAACGTAAGGGATAGACTTCATTGGCATAAATAAACATCGTCCGATATGCCCATACTGACCCATTGTAACTGAATGGCAGAACCAAGTAAGGAATACCTCTATCCGTAGTATGAGGCATAAGCCCACACGCCCAACAAGTAGTGGTGTTCACTACTAACTGATGTTGATGCAGAAGTTGCACAAAGGAATTATTAACAAACTCTGATCTTCTAATTAACTCATGTTCAGGTAAAGAATGAAAAGAATGCAAAGAAGTAGTAGTAGGAAAAGACATAGGTTGTGTGGTGGGTGCAAACGTCACTTGGGCAGAGAAAACAATCCAACCCACCAAAAACAACGTCATGCTAAGAAACACTAGAAGACACGTTATCAAAAAACATTTGCTACAAATTATTTTACATAATTTTCTCTTAAAGTTCATTTCTACAACAGCTCTCTCGATCTCAAAAAACTCCATCCTCTAACCGTGCTGTTCGCGGCAGTTGGTTCTCTTTGCTCAGGTGTACGTCTGTAAGTCCAGGGAACGCCCTAGAACAAACCAGAACCGTCGACCTTGCGTCTACACGGCTTGACACTCCAAGTCTTGATACCGCGACCCTACAGCTGAACCCGGATGGCGGTTCGAAAAAGAAAACTAGATCAAAACAGCTTTTTGGATGAGAGAGTGCAGTTTTCAAAAACAAAAAGGAATCATTTCTTTATTAGTCCATTGTTTCTTGGTCGCAAATTATAGCGGCCTTTACCAGGCACTGTCTGATCTCAAAACAACAACTCAGGCTCAGTAGTGTCCAATCTCAGAGACGGAGGCACAGCTGCTTGCAAAATATCGTTGTCCTCTCTCTCAGACCTTGTCCCAACCAACCGTGCGTCACTAAATGGCACAAATCTCAGCACTGTATCTGTCTCTGATTCACCAACACCTTCACGGACCCACTGGTCGTACGGCAGAGGTAGGGACACCCTCTTACAATGTACGCCGTGGATCCAATTTTTCTTGCCGTGCACTCTCACTGTGGTTCGTGTTGACAGAAGCACTTGGTAGGGTCCTATCCAACGAGGCTGATCATTCTTGGTCCGCTGAAAATTTCGCACCAAGACCCATTCTCCAGGATCAATGGTATGACCTGGATCTTCAGATGCTTGTGGAAGGTTATCATGTACCTGTTGATGTAAGACACGCAATTTAGCCGTCAGATCATACAAGTAGTCAATCAACACAGGATATTTAATATCACTAAACTTTATTGGCCTCAGCAGACCCCACACATTCGCTTGGCGGCCAAAAACGATCTCGTACGGACTAAGGCCTATTCGGGAATGCACTGTAGTTCTTGTTGACAAAAGTGCCAACGGCAACGCATCAGGCCATTGGAGACCAGAACTCACCTGAATCTTGGCTAACTTAAGCTTCAGAGTGCCATTATAGCATTCGACTAGACCAGCTGATTGGGGTGATTCGCAGCATGAAATTTATGCCTTATGCCCATACCCTCACACACTCTCTTCATGACTCGACCCAAAAATTCACTTCCGTTATCACTCCACACCATCCTTGGCAAACCAAACCTAGGGAAATATTCCTTGAGTAAGACTTTGGCTGTGGATAAGGCAGTATTATCTTTTAGGGGGTAAGCCTCTACCCATCGCGAAAAGGCACAGACAACCACAAGGACGTACTTTAAATTGTTGCATCTCTCCATATGGATAAAATCCAATTGCAACACCTCGAACGGATACGTCGGAGGGGCAAAGTGACCAGCTGGAGTTGGGGTTCCCTTGCCAGGATTATACATCAGACAAA
This sequence comes from Lissotriton vulgaris, assembly GCF_964263255.1. Taxonomy (NCBI): domain Eukaryota; kingdom Metazoa; phylum Chordata; class Amphibia; order Caudata; family Salamandridae; genus Lissotriton; species Lissotriton vulgaris. The sequence continues at coordinate 675,346,099 of NC_141700.1, read as the reverse complement.
GCATGCAATTCTTGACCAGATTCTCCGCACACTTAGGAATTCCAGCATTCTCTCACACTGGAGCCAACAACTTACAAATCCCTTTCGCACTAATGTGAGCCATTCCATGTGCCATCGTAACCACTACAAGCACATACGCATCAGGCAACAACCATCACCGATGTTCTGACAACTCAACCCAACAACCAGTCGAATCCAATATTCCCGTACTCTATCTCCATACACTCAATTCTTTCTCAGTAGCTTCAGCCTGAATTGATTTCACACTCTCTATTGTATCTTCACACATTCCTCTATCTGGAACCCATCTCGCTGGACCCGCAACATACATTGAACTCGTCACATCTTTCGCCGTTTCTTTCGCAACTTCAACCGCAAACGCATTACCACGACCAACGTCATCGGTAACCTTCTTATGTGCACTGCATTTCACAATCGCAACTTTCGTCGGCAACGTAAGTGACTCAAGAAGTTCATTCACCAACTGTCCATGCTGAATCTTCGTACCATGAGAAGTAAGGTATCCACGTTCCTTCCACAAACGCCCAAAACTAAGGGCAACACCAAACGCATACTGACTATAGGTATACACAGTCACTCTCTTTCCTTTCGACAACACACACGCTCTCATCAGTGCAATCAACTCTGCTGCTTGAGCTGAGTTCTGTGGAATACGTGAAGCTTCAACAATCATATGTAAAGTCGTAATCGCATATGCTGCAGTCGTATCGCCATTCGGAAGCTTAAAGCATGAACCATCCACCCATAAGATACCATCAGATTTCAAAAGAGGAGTATCTTTCAGATCAATTCTACCCTTCGTTTCCTCCTCTGTCCTGAGAAAGCAATCATGCTGTTCCGTAACATCTGTCTCTACAGAAATCGGCAACAACATAGCTGGATTCAACGTGTTGCATCGCTTTATATGCACATGACTCGCCAAAAGTGTCAACTCATAACCTGACAACCGCGCACTAGTCAAGTGTTGAGTCTTCGTCCTGTTCAATAAAGTATCCACTGCATGTGGAACCATCACAATCAACGTATTATCCATGACCAAACCAGCAGACTGTCGGATAGAAACAGCCGCTGCCGCTGTAGCTCTCAAACAACTCGGCAACGCTCTAGCTACCGGATCCAAAGTCGACGAGAAATACGCACATAGACGCTGCTTGTCACAAACTGTTGAGTCAAAACTGACAATGCACAACCCTCTCTCTCGTGAACATAGAGTGTAAAAGGCTTACTGTAGTCGGGAGTACCCAACACAGGAGCCGAACACAATGCATTACGTAATTCAGAAAAACTTTGCTGGCATTCGTCAGACCATGGAAGAGGATTCGGAGTATCCTTAAGAGTAAGTGCAAACAGAGGTTTTGCAAGTATCGAAAAATTCGGAATCCACTGTCTACAGTACGAGGTAATACCCAGGAAAGCACGCACTTCTCTCTGAGTGGTTTACACAGTCATTTGCGCAATCGCTTGAATTCGTTCTGGGGTCAACCTTCTTCCCTCCTTCGACAAGAGATGACCTAAATAGGTCACTTCTTGGCGGCAATACTGCAACTTCGAAGGTGACACTTTATGATGAAGGTCAGACAAATGTCGCAACAAAGAAAGAGTAGCTTCTTTACAATTTTCCTCATCATCAGCAGCAACTAACAAGTCGTCCACATACTGAATAAGAGCAACACCATCAGGCAAGACAATCGCATCAAGCTGTGTTTTCAAAGCCTGACTATAGATGGAGGGACTTTCACAATAACCTTGAGGAGCGCGCTTAAACTGGAAGCTTCGGCCTCCTAAAGAGATGCCAAAAATATCTCTGCTCTCCTCGGCAATCGGGATACTGAAGAAAGCATTCTTCAGATCAATAACCGAAAACCAGGTAGCTGAAGCAGGAATCATAGTCAACAAAGCAGTAATGTCTGGAACAACAGGAAACTGTGGCACAACAATCTTATTCACTTCTCGAAGGTCGATCACAAACCTATAAACAGGCGGCTGAGAAGAGTCAGTACACTTCAGGACAGGCAAAACAGGACTGTTACACACATTACCTCTCGTTTCTTCAATCACACCTTTCTCAATCAAATCATAGATGATCGCTAAAAGCGCTCGTTCACCATCGCTAGAAATCCTATATTGGGGAATACGTGGCAATTTAACATTCGCTTTAAGCGTCACAACATAATGTGGAATCTCCAAAAGACCCACGTCATTAGGACCAGTAGCCCAAAGAGTTTCAGGGAAAGAACGCAATTCCGGTGGAAGCCGATCTTTAGACAAATACATCGGAGAGATCACTTTCTTACCCAATGTAAGCTGTACTCCCGAAGGAGAACAATACAATGTTGCATGCAACCTCTTCAATAAATCCAAACCCAACAAATTCTCTCCACAACCTGTCGTCAAAACGAGGTGTGCTTCCAATTCACAAGGCCCTATAGAAAGAGACAAGGGACTAGAAACTGGATTACGAACTGGAGCACCAGAGAATCCTACCGAAACATTCGTTAAGCCAGACAAAGGTGCGCCAGGGAGTTTAGAGTGCATGATAGAACTCTTCTCTGCACCAGTATCCAAAAGAAAAGGCTCTACCACACCCGATGTAACTACTGCAACATAAGGTCCACTCTGGTCTACTGGCACTGACACTACTCCCTCTCTTTGTCCATGGCTGTCCTAACAATCATTATAGTCAGCATTCTCACTCTCAACATAATAGTCATCAGCATAATACTGAGTCGACTGACCAGACGCAACTTTCTGTTGATCAAAACAATTCATAGAATTCTGTGGGGGAAAAGAACGTCCATTCTGGGGGAACACACCACGTCCTCTACCCCTAGGTGCTTGCTGAACACCTCGACCTCTCACACCAGACGCACCATTCGCACGCTATAACAGAACCGGATAACTATTCTTGAAGTGGCCTTTTTCCTTGCAATACGCACACTGATTAGGGCCAACCGGAATTCGCTGCTGAAAAGACTCGGGCTTCTGTAACACCCTCTGAAACTGTTGAGGTTGCTGAAACTCACACTAATTATAACGAGGCGGATACGCCTGTTGCAAAAGAACCTTCATCTTTAAATCTTTAGTCTTTTTCTCTGCTTTCTCTTTCTCATCTTTATCTCTATTCTCGTAGTACTGTGCAGTAGCCAATATCTGGGCCGACGAAGAAACAGCCCGTGAACTCTCAGAATCCTTCAACTTATTACACAACTCGGGGAGCAAATTATTGACAAACTTATCCACAAACAACCTTTGGCCACCTTCCGTACTCATATCCTGACCACTATGATCTATAAAAGTCTCTTCAAACCTAGTGAAGAAATCCGACACGCTTTCATCTTTCTTCTGCTTGCATGCTGCTAACTTATCCCAATTCACTCGCATAGCAGGCATCAGAGTCTTCATGAAATTAATAACCCTACCAGGGAGTTCCGCAACTAAAGGCTCAGGTTTAGCTCCAGCACCCTGTCTACCATCTGCAGCAACAATTTTCGCCCATGTATCACCTAACTCTTGCGCATGATTCTCATGACGAATCTTTGCCCACAAAGGTTATGGAACCACGTTACCAAACAACATGTCTATGTCAGCTAAGTTCATGATGCACGCGTCAGCTGTCTGGGACAACTCCTTGTAGTACCCCGCAGGATTCTTACGAGGATCAGGTAGAGTCTGCTTAAGAGCCAAAACTTCAGCTCTCTTCCACGGAACATGTACCCAAACACGCTGAAAATGAGCAGGTACAGCCTGAATACCCTGATTAACATTAGCCACAACTGCCTCTTTCCATACCGGAGGAACTTCTCTCATTGGATACTGTCTCACTTTTCTCTTAACAGAAGGATCAGACTCAAACAGTGGCTGAGAAGGTAACTTGCTCCTAAACGCAAGTATCGTCGCAACTGCTTTCTCAACATCGGGACCCACTATCGTCCCTTTCGCAAACTCGGACTGTACATTAAGTAACTCCAATGGGATCTGATCCAACTTATTATCTTCCCACTCCTCACGGAGGAAAGAACACATGGCATCAAAAACATACCTTTGCTTCGGTGCTTCCCACTGTAGGAAGACATCCATAACTGACTCTAAATTGTATCTCAAGTCATTCGAAACCCATCTTCGAGCCAAAAGATCTAACACTGTCCGTTCTCCAGGACTAGGAAGCTGGCTACGTAATTGTTTACGCGCAGAAACAGGGGTCACACTCAATGACCCAAAGAAAGGAGACAAAAGACCAGTAACAGTATCAGTCATTCTCTGTCGAACAGAAGAAGCTGTCATAAGGACAGGAGACAAAGCATTATGAGATGAAACAAACGGAGAAGCAGTAGCAGAGGAAGTCGCAAGTATAGGAGAAAAAGACAAAGGAGTTTGAGGCAGAATTTATAGCAAAGTCGGCGGCCCTAGAGAAGACTGCGCCGTAGGAGGAGAAACCAGCTGAGGAGGAGCTGGCGGCTGAGCAACAACAAGAAGCTGAGCAGCTGGAGGTTGCGCAGGTGCCGTAGCACTCTGCACGTAAGGAGGTGGCAATCTCAGCAAATGTGACATCAAAGGATCCTTTTCAGGGTCCTTCGTTGCACCTTGTAGAAGAGGTGAAAAAGCTGGATAACACTTATCGATAGCCATATTATGTTGCCTATGCAACTCCTCAATCGCTTGATCTTCTTCATTTTCTTTAAACTGCCTAGCAGCTTGCATTATCGATACACCCTTTTCTCTCTTATCTCTTTTAGCCTGTTTAATTTCTCGTTGTTTGGCTTCCTTATGCCAAAGGCGGAAAGAGTCAAACATTGCCGGCCGGGCTTTCTTCCTAAATAATACAGCTTCCAAATTATTTAAAATCTTGGTGTCATAACTACCATGTTGGGGCCATCGTAAGACACCGTCTTTCCTAGTATAGCGGACCCATACTTCATTAAACGTAATGGGGCCCACGCCATGTTTAGAAAAGAGCTCATAAGTCGGAGTTCCAACCGGAGGTCTCGGACACGAGTCCTCCAATCGGGAATCCCTATTACAACCACAACAAAATATCTTCCTAAGTTTGCTAAGACCAGGCATCTTCGCTCACTAATCTAGCTTCAAACTTCAAGGGATTACCAAAAACGATAGTCTCGCAAATATACGAGTCCCTCGGCTTTGGTGCTTGCAAGGACCAAATCAAAGATCCGAAGGAAACCAAGACAAAGGACTGGGAGCGACCCACTTATACTTAACTGAGGTATCAATCACGCCACCAGAAGACCCGTCTATCATCTCGTCATACAAGTCATCACAAGGGGAGGGTCCAAGACAGGCGACAGTCAGGGCAGCAGTCCTTCGTAGCCGTCAGGAAAGCGGGAAGCCTCGCAGCAAAAACCTTCAGTCCAATTTGTCCAATCATAGGCATTATTGCAAAAGGTATCGCATGACGACAAACCCACTTTTCAGTTGTCCAGCCCACCATTAATTACACAGGAAAGCCCAACATTCCTTCTCGAACAGGCCGGACAAACCCATAATAAAAGACCACAACCCATATCATAAAAGAGCCATAAAGGAAGGAACAGAAACAGATAAGAAGCAGGATAAGGGGTGTGTGTGTGTGCATACCAAACTTTACAATGTCCTGTGCTCTGATCCTTAATCTTGATCAGCTACCGGGCAAGGAACTGGCTTAGCAAGGTCAGCTTCAGGCAACGAGGTCAGCTCACTCGGGTCATCTAGAAATCAGCACAAGCTCGAGCTAACGTGTACGTGTACAAAAGACTCGTTCGGCTGCAGTCATCGGCCTATGTGAGGGCAACCACAAAATGGCTGCCATGCACCAAAATGGAACCCTAGGTTTCAGAACGAAATTCCTAAATACGTAGTGAATTCATCGGTCTAACATGACGAAATCACACGTACTTGCCAAACTCACTAGTTACGGTTCGCTACTATCAAATTCGTAACGAAACCATGACATTTATAAAACGGGTTCAGAATTCACGGAACCTCAGATGGGCATGTGGCAGAGCAGCTGGCTGCACTGTTCATTATTGTGTGGCTCCAAGGTCAAAGCAAACCTAATTTTAAATGAGAGATGATGCACAGAAAGTACTGGAACCTGAGATAAAAGAGACTAGTCAACTCGTCGGCTGGCCTTATCAAGGAGACCAAGACATGATTGATATGGAATAAAGATAAGCTGCTAAAGGATTAAGGCAGAAGCCAAAGCTACTCATGACTTTGTGAATGTTCTAACAGGAAGGCAGTGGGTTGAGGTGGTGGGTGCCCCATTCAGGTGCTGATAGGCCTTGGTGTGTGTGACTGATCTTACCTGATATTAGGAACATGGACTTGTTGAACTGGTTTTGTGTATTTGGGAAACCCTTATTGGTATGTCCAAGAAAGCATCAAGATGCCTATAAATAGGAAAAAGCAAGTGAGGTAGCCTAAAGCTCTGAGAGGAGGAACTCTGTTAAGGAGGAGAGGACAGAAATGGAGATAGAAACGGTGTGGATCCTTCTAAATTTAGGTCTAGAGGGAATGTCATGCAATTAGAGATGGAGGGAGGGTGGAGAGGGGGACCCTCAGTTAATTCCACACAACAGGATCAGTAGTGATTCCCCATGTTTTCTCTTGGATACCTTAGTCTGTCCATTGTCAATGCTTGATGTGCCTTTATAGATATAGAGAGCACTCCCTGGTATATTAGATTCAGTGTTGTTGAATAACGATGCAATTAAAAATTCATACAATCCTGTTAAAAACAATGGTATTCAAATTAAATTAAATAAATGCTTGTAGGCCTTCGTTGGTGAAATCCGACATCAATAAGAAAGATGGTTCCTCAGTATTTGTGCCACATAAACCTATGCTGATCAAAAAGAGAGCTGGCTATATTTTTTAGAAGAAAGGCTGGTCATTCAGTTAGGTAAACAAAGGGATAGTGAGTGGGAGGAGGAAAGGTAGACCCCATCAGAGTAGAGAGAAAGTAGAATATAAAGGGTCCAATCACAGTAGCAAGGCTTATCTTCCAGACACCGTACAGGAAGGTTTCAGTGAAGGTAAAGTAGGCCAATTAGGGGAAGGGCCACATACATTGGATGTATTTCTTGAGCATAAGTGGGGGGATAATGTAGTCGGAGAAAATAAGTAGTAACACTGCAATAGAGATGTGGAAAGATAAAACAAGGCATAGAGTATAGCAAAATATTAGCACTCCCTCCTCCCCCCCTGGCATCAGAGCATAGAGGACGTGAGGAGTTGGAAAATCTAAGTCAGCCAAACAAGTCTTGAAAAGTTGGGGAAACTAAAGCCTAGGACTAAAGAAAATGCATCTGTGGTTGTATATGGATGTACTAAGAAAGGGAAAAAATAGTCATAATTGAAAGCTCTAAATAGAGGCAGCCTCCTATGAGTATTCAGGAATTGCAAAACCTTAGCCTCAATCTAATCAGATGATATGTACAGAGTAGACTGTGACAACAAATGATAAGCAGGAAAGATATGCTGCTCACGTTTAGTAAAGCCTCGCACTCAGTGCAGGCAGACGTAGTAGCAGGACACGCTCCACTCTCCGCTCCTTCATTCATTAAATGACCCTGGTTTCATCCTAAAATAATTAAAATTCCGGAATCTGGGAATCACGGTTCGATCCCCGGCTCCGGCGGCAGGTTAGCCCAGCACCATGTGACTCTGGGCAATAGCTTGCTTAATCTTCCCGACGGCCCCCAGCGCCTAGAGACCCTTACGGGTGATTGTGCGCTTTACAAATGTGGATTATTATTATATTATTATTATTATTTACTCAGCCTTCCCATAATTATCACGCACTCGTGTGAAGTCTACTACAGCACTCGGCAGGTGACTTTCCCTTGTTGCCTAATCAAACCACAACTCCACTCAAATTCAACTGGCTCACCTGTTAATGTCCTGGAGATGATCTCAAATAATTGAGATCGAAACGCCATTGACCCCCTACAACATGAATTCCTGATACTCTGTAAAAACTTTCTGAGGAGTCTCTATTATTGTTGTCAATGTGATGTCTTTATTATAATAGCACCCTCACTTTTCATGTCACGCTTAATTTTCACTTATTGTGTGAGCACCTGAACACTATTGTTTTGGATATAAATATCTGTCATAAACTGACTACATATCGCTTTGTTCATCACTCCCTAGAGGAATGTATTTCCTAATCCCAAAACAAGCGCCCACTGCAGGGTCACTTTCTATATGGACCTTTCGGCCACACCAGAACCATTGTTTGCCTAAAAACCAGTTTAGTAAAAGACTTGCTGCATACTAAAGAAATGGATCTGAATGGGAAGGGAATTGGAGTAATTCCAAACAAAGAAGTAGAAAGGCCCCGGCAGTAACTTTCCTTCAATTCAATGAAGGTTTATCCACCAAACAAATTAGAAAAATATGGAAGGGGGGAAAAGGGATCAATATGAAGATAATACAGAGAAGATGTATAAGTTCTGAGGCTAAAGAAAACTTACAGGGTTGTCCTTCGGGAGGATTTTTAACTCTAGCCTCAGTAAGGATATAGTAAAATGCAAAGCCCCTCTCCTCAAAATGTGATTGATTACCAATATGTCAAATAGATCTTTAGCATAGTTCAGCAAACATATAATATTTAATGGTGGTGAATGTGGATGTGCACTTGTCAGGCAGCTTGTATAATGAAAATCAATTGATATCTTTTTTAACAAGATGTGGAGGAATGAGTGCATGTTAATCTAATGGGATTAATGTTTATAATGGAGGATTTACATGCCATAATTATTTGCATTTATGTAATGAGCTACTTAATGCACACAATATACTAAAGGCAATTTATACTGGTTGTCCTTGCGTGAAGATGGAGAAGAAGTGGATAGAAGTGATGCAAAAGTTAGGGCTAATTTGTTTATATGATTATTTTCCAAACATAGGGGCCTATTAGGATGGCGGGCGGATCGCCCCCGCCATCCTTCCATCATTGACCCCACCACATTAAGATAGTTGGGGGGTCCGTGGCGGACGGGAAGACCATCCGCTGCTTTTCCACCGGTCGACACGTTGACCAGGCGGAAAACTGCCACAATATGATGGTGGTGTCTGTAAGACACGCCAACCATATCAGGAAGCTAGCGGAGAGCAACCTTTCGATGGGGGCAACGTTTTTCGCTGTTGGGGGCCTGCAGCGGGCCCCCAGGATGTTGGGGGGTGAGGTGTGCACATTGGCAAGGACAAGGTGGCAGGCACCGCGTGGTGCCTGTCACCGTGTGCATGCCAATGCACAGCATGCATTCCCAACATTGTGGTGGGCTGTGCTATGAGCACCGTCTGCCACAATGCTGGGAATGGGGGATGCCACCACCACGTTGGTGGTGGCATCCTAATTGCAGGTGCGGGACCGCCGCACCCTTAGCGGACGGTCCCGCATACCGTTACGGTGGCTGGCGGGCTTTGTTCGCCTGCCATCGTAATGGTACCCAAAGTGCCAGTTACCCAAACCTTTCGCATAGGATCACAGAAATGCCCAATAGATTAGATCTCTGCCCCAGTACAGTTTTTTCATATAATTACAGAGTTTAGTGTTCTATGGGTAGATGGCCGTGCCCACTTTCTATTGCAGGCATAATATCGTCAGTTTATGTACTTTAGGGAAAGGGATTAGGTAGTGGCCACACATAATGCACTCCCAAGAAGGCTGAAAAATACATTAGAGGAGAGAGAGCTGGAAATGCTGGTAAAAATTAGGCTAGAATTCAGATGTGCTTTAGAAGAGCCATCAAACTTGGAGATAATCATCTGGTACTCTGAAATAATGTGGAATAGGGTGGGAAGTAATTTAATTATTTAAAATGTATTGATATTTTTAGGAGTTATTATTTTTTTTTATTTGAATTTTGCGTTTCTAGTTCCGTGGTGGGGTGTGGGTTTATAGGTGAGTAGGTTGGCAAGTAATTTAATTATATTACATTTATTGATCATTTTTATGAGTCATTAATTTTTTTTTTTGAATTTTGTGTTTTTTGTACCATAGCGGGTTGTGGGTTTATAGGGAAATAGGGTGGGAAGTAATTTATTTATATTACATTTATTGAATATTTTTTATTTTTAGTAATATTTGTTTCATTTTGATGTTATAGAGTTAAATGCAGAAATTATTTTTTTGAATTAATTAATCATTTGTTGTTAATAATTTTCAATCAATTAATTAGCAATTAGTTATCGTAATCGTGTAAATAATTTTAGGCATGTGTTGTGGTGTTTATAGGTGTTAATGGTGGGAAGTAATTAATTTTTAATTGATGAATTAATAATTCCTCAATCAGGTATCACCATAAATTCAGAAAAATCATTGATCTGCCCTAAGCATCCCCCACACAGGCCCTAGAATGGTTTAAAGGCATACCAATTGCCTCCAACCATGTTCAAAACTTGGGGGTATATATCATCAATGAAGAAGCCACTGCCTGGACACTGAGCATCCACCCATTATTAGATGGGCTAATGGCAAACATTTACAGCATGTTACACCCTCGGATTAACCCTCATGGGGTGCTCAGCTATTTTTAAAATGGTCTCACTTCCCTGCATTTTATGCCACCTTCAGAACACCCTGTTCACTCTCCCTGTATTCTTCTTTCACAGAGTCCACTCTATGCTCTGTAGCTTTCTCTGGAAACATGGCCGCTCCCTGACAGCTTTTCTTAAGTGTTTTAAATCTACATATGATGGGGCATCGCAGCAGCAAACATTGAGGCCTATTACACTGCATCTCAACTGATGGTCATTAATAAATGGCTATACAACACCCAAGGTGACCCTGCCTACATGATAGTAAAGTGGTCTTCCAAGGGGTAACCGTACATTAAATGCGGTATGGGAGGACCTTCCCCCAAATGCTGCCCCCAGCAACAATTGGAGTGATTGGGGCATGGAAAAACACCTGGAAACTCATAGGAGGGGAGGAGAGATACACTGGTCAGATGTCAATATGGGAGGGATCTGTTTTGGGCCAGGTGGAGGCGTTTGAGGCTTTTTCCAATGGGAACTCATTTTTATCTCCATGATAGGGAATCTGATGAAAGATACCACATTAAAAGCAAATCAACCACTACAAATTGAATCCACCCTACATAGCAGTTAATTCTATCTCCACCTGCAACTAAGCCATGCTCTTACACCATACATCACAACTAAAGAATCTCTCAGAATACAATGGAGGCCAAACTTCCAGTGGGGGAATTGGAGGTCCAGAAAATATCACAGATTTACTGCTCACTGGTGCACCAGCCCCCTGACATGTTTCCAGCCCTATGTACAGCCTGGGAGACAGATATAGGACCACTCAAGGATGAAGACTGAGCAGAGGGATAGAACATCGCAGAGGCTGGTGGCGATAGCCACACAACTTTGCCTTATTTAGTTAAATTTTCTCCATAGAACATACCTTAAAATATGCAGACTTCACCAGATGGGATGGATAGCCTCCCCTTTTTGCTTGTGATGCACAATACAAGATGGGGACTTCCTCCACACCACCTGCGAATGCCCAAAATTATGCTTATACTAGAAACAGGTGTTATCCTGCCTAGAACATGTCTTAGATCATCCCCTTCCCTGTGACCATAAACTGACCCTTCTTTACATCACCATTGACCTATCTCTCAGTTGCTACTGTTTGACATTGCTTTGGTTGGGGCTGTGGTGACTAAGAGGGACATAACACAGCAGTGGTAAATGGACACTTAACCTTTGATTGTGGAATGGAAAAAGGGAATGGATTGGTCTATAGCTAATGAAAAACCAGTCTACGGGACTTGAGGATGTCTTCAAAAACACCTGAAAATATGGAGCACATGGGTGACCTACAGAGGCATCATTATCAGCAGAACTAATCCTAATGGGTCTCTACTCAATAAAGAAATCCAGACATACAATGGACCAGGGCTGCATGCATTCAATAACACACATATTTGAATATACTTTTGGGGGCAGGGGGTACAGGATCTAAGGAAAACAATACCATTGTTGTACAGTTAATATGTCATAGGTTGTTATACCTGTTGCAAAAATGATTACAATATCTTCTAAAAGAGATTGAAATGTATAAGATTTTAAAGGTGACAACTATTGGATTGAAAGTAGGTGTTAATCAGAGGAGGCTGTTTCACTTAGAATGTCAGACACATAGGGGTCGATTAGGATGGCGGACGGAAGAGCCACCGCGGCCCGTGAGTAGGTGGAAAAAGCCTTTTCCGTGTCCGCCTGCCGCGGATACTCCGTCCGCCATATCAGGATAGGAAAACTTGTCAAATTTCCGTCCGCGACGGAAAAGCACGCTCCGCCGGCCAACTACACACGACCACGCGGCGGACGTAACAGATCCGGACGCACCGCCGTACGTACTGACGACGAAGACCGTCCCCCCAATCAAGATGGCGGAAAACACACATAAAACCGCAGCGGAAAAACAACCTGTCTGAACACGTCGGAATCCCCACAGCGAACACAGGTGACATAGCCGAGATACCCACCGCAAGCTGACCACCACCATGGACCCTGCGCTACACGCCTTCCCGATGCTCTTCGCGATCCACCACGTCCTAGTCATGGCCTACTATGGACGACGCAGGTAAGGCACAAACCATTGGCTGTCTGGAGGTGAATACCAGCAAGGGACGTGACGTAGGGAGGGGGAGTGTCATGTCACCGTAACCACTGATGAGAAGCAAATACGAATACACAATTGTAGTACGCAAGCAGGAATGACAACGAAAAACCACGAGATTTGATAGACCACCTTTATTTCACAAAATAGGGGTTCAATCACAGTGTATGCGTGAGCATGGGCAAAGTGGGCACCAGAGCAGGCACATCATAGCAGGTAACGGGAGGGCAGTATGCAGTATCAGAGCATCAACAGGGCACAGTGCAGTACACAGCAGGTACATCATAGCAGGTAACGAGAGGGCAGTATGCAGTATCAGAGCATCAACAGGGCACAGTGCAGTACACAGCAGGTACATCATAGCAGGTAACGAGAGGGCAGTATGCAGTATCAGAGCATCAACAGGGCATTGCAAAGAACAGGTCCATCAGAGGCAGCACATGAGAGGGGCACAGAGAATCAACAGTCCATTGCACAGAACAGGTCCATCAGAGGCAGCACATGAGAGGGGCAGTATGCAGTATCAGAGCATCAACAGGGCATTGCAAAGAACAGGTCCATCAGAGCCAGCACATGAGAGGGGCAGTATGCAGTATCAGAGCATCAACAGGGCATTGCAAAGAACAGGTCCATCAGAGGCAGCACATGAGAGGGGCACAGAGAATCAACAGTCCATTGCACAGAACAGGTCCATCAGAGGCAGCACATGAGAGGGGCCAAGTGCATGAACAGTCCATTGCACAGAACAGGTCCATCAGAGGCAGCACATGAGAGGGGCACAGAGAATCAACAGTCCATTGCACAGAACAGGTCCATCAGAGGCAGCACATGAGAGGGGCACAGAGAATCAACAGTCCATTGCACAGAACAGGTCCATCAGAGGCAGCACATGAGAGGGGCAGTATGCAGTATCAGAGCATCAACAGGGCATTGCAAAGAACAGGTCCATCAGAGGCAGCACATGAGAGGGGCCAAGTGCATGAACAGTCCATTGCACAGAACAGGTCCATCAAAGGCAGCACATGAGAGGGGCACAGAGAATCAACAGTCCATTGCACAGAACAGGTCCATCAGAGGCAGCACATGAGAGGGGCCAAGTGCATGAACAGTCCATTGCACAGAACAGGTCCATCAGAGGCAGCACATGAGAGGGGCACAGAGAATCAACAGTCCATTGCACAGAACAGGTCCATCAGAGGCAGCACATGAGAGGGGCACAGAGAATCAACAGTCCATTGCACAGAACAGGTCCATCAGAGGCAGCACATGAGAGGGGTAGTATGCAGTATCAGAGCATCAACAGGGCACAGTGCAGTACACAGCAGGTACATCATAGCAGGTAACAAGAGGGCAGTATGCAGTATCAGAGCATCAACAGGGCACAGTGCAGTACACAGCAGGTACATCATAGCAGGTAACGAGAGGGCAGTATGCAGTATCAGAGCATCAACAGGGCATTGCAAAGAACAGGTCCATCAGAGGCAGCACATGAGAGGGGCACAGAGAATCAACAGTCCATTGCACAGAACAGGTCCATCAGAGGCAGCACATGAGAGGGGCAGTATGCAGTATCAGAGCATCAACAGGGCATTGCAAAGAACAGGTCCATCAGAGGCAGCACATGAGAGGGGCAGTATGCAGTATCAGAGCATCAACAGGGCATTGCAAAGAACAGGTCCATCAGAGCCAGCACATGAGAGGGGCAGTATGCAGTATCAGAGCATCAACAGGGCATTGCAAAGAACAGGTCCATCAGAGGCAGCACATGAGAGGGGCACAGAGAATCAACAGTCCATTGCACAGAACAGGTCCATCAGAGGCAGCACATGAGAGGGGCCAAGTGCATGAACAGTCCATTGCACAGAACAGGTCCATCAGAGGCAGCACATGAGAGGGGCACAGAGAATCAACAGTCCATTGCACAGAACAGGTCCATCAGAGGCAGCACATGAGAGGGGCACAGAGAATCAACAGTCCATTGCACAGAACAGGTCCATCAGAGGCAGCACATGAGAGGGGCAGTATGCAGTATCAGAGCATCAACAGGGCATTGCAAAGAACAGGTCCATCAGAGGCAGCACATGAGAGGGGCCAAGTGCATGAACAGTCCATTGCACAGAACAGGTCCATCAGAGGCAGCACATGAGAGGGGCACAGAGAATCAACAGTCCATTGCACAGAACAGGTCCATCAGAGGCAGCACATGAGAGGGGCACAGAGAATCAACAGTCCATTGCACAGAACAGGTCCATCAGAGGCAGCACATGAGAGGGGCAGTATGCAGTATCAGAGCATCAACAGGGCACAGTGCAGTACACAGCAGGTACATCATAGCAGGTAACGAGAGGGCAGTATGCAGTATCAGAGCATCAACAGGGCACAGTGCAGTACACAGCAGGTACATCATAGCAGGTAACGAGAGGGCAGTATGCAGTATCAGAGCATCAACAGGGCACAGTGCAGTACACAGCAGGTACATCATAGCAGGTAACGAGAGGGCAGTATGCAGTATCAGAGCATCAACAGGGCACAGTGCAGTACACAGCAGGTACATCAGAGGCTGCACAACTACGTGTCCCTACCAACCCGTCACAGGAACCACAAGAGTGCCACGCAGTTCCCAATGGACACACCATGTGAAGTAACATTTCAGTGAAGTGTACAGCACCTCACATCACAGACTCAGGGGGACTGCGTGAACCACCTGCCTCGGACACACTGGCAGCACCAGCAACAGGAGTGTGAGACACAGTCACAGCCCGAGTCACACACACATGGGCCACGGACCCAGACACACTGGCAGCACCAGCAACAGGAGTGTGAGCCACAGCCCGAGTCACACACACATGGGCCACGGACCCAGACACACTGGCAGCACCAGCAACAGGAGTGTGAGCCACAGCCACAGCCCGAGTCACACACACATGGGCCACGGACCCAGACACACTGGCAGCACCAGCAACAGGAGTGTGAGACACAGCCACAGATGTAGTCACTGACACGTGAGCCACTGACCCAGACACACTGGCAGCACCAGAAACAGGAGTGTGCAACACAGCCACAGATCTCCTAACTGACACGTGAGCCATAGACCCAGATACACTGCCAGGACGTGCAACAGGAGAGGGCACAACTGACACTGTGCCACCATCTGATACATGAGAGTCAACTGCACCAGCGCCACTGGGACAACTGAAATGATGAGCCACAGGGCTGTATGGGCCAGGAGGCAGGGTGGCCCTGGGAGCTGGTGATAGGTCATCTAGAGCCAAATCGGGTGTGGCAGGTGTCAATGGTGTGTGTCTGCGTTTCTTATGGAGGTGTGAGTGCACCCTGGACAGGACTGGACTGCCAAGTGGCGGGGACTCCAAAGAATCACCACCCAGCATAGGTGGAGCAACTGCTGCCGGGGACCTGGTTTCTGGGGACGTGCTGGAGCCTGCTTGTCGTTTGCTCTGTGCCTGCCGCCTGGACTCGGAATGATGTGTAATGGGGGATGCTACAACAGGGGACACCCACCTCTGCTTCTGACTGGCCTGGATGGGAGTGGAGGTATGGGGGGACTCCGCCGCGGAGACATTAGTTTGGCGTCCAGTAGTAAACATCAGCCTCAGTGCAGCCAGGGGTGGAGTATGCCTGTCCTTGATTGCGCCAATGTCCATGCTAGATGCCTTGTCCGTAGGAGGTGCCTTATCCTTAGGTGGAGTGTTGTCTCTGGATGTAGCCTGTGCCCTGCTCGCCGCCCTGTTCCTGCCAGCAGACTTGTCGTCTGTGGTGCACCTGTCTCCAGTAGACACCTGCTCTCTGTGTGTGTCCATGCCCTTGGGAGTGTCCCTTACCTCTGCTGTGGGCCTGCTCTTGGGAGTCTCCCTGCACTTAGTAGGTGCCTTAGTCTTCTCACTGTCCTTGGGAGTTTTCCTATCGACCGCTGTGGGCCTGCTCTTGGGAGTCTCCCTGCTCTTAGTAGGTGCCTTAGTCTTCTCACTGTCCTTGGGAGTGTCCCTTACCTCTGCTGTGGGCCTGCTCTTGGGAGTCTCCCTGCACTTAGTAGGTGCCTTAGTCTTCTCACTGTCCTTGGGAGTGTTCCTATCGACCGCTGTGGGCCTGCTCTTGGGAGTCTCCCTGCTCTTAGTAGGTGCCTTAGTCTTCTCACTGTCCTTGGGAGTGTCCCTTACCTCTGCTGTGGGCCTGCTCTTGGGAGTCTCCCTGCACTTAGTAGGTGCCTTAGTCTTCTGACTGTCCTTGGGAGTGTCCCTTACCTCTGCTGTGGGCCTGCTCTTGGGAGTCTCCCTGCACTTAGTAGGTGCCTTAGTCTTCTGACTGGCCTTGTCCAAGGAACAGTCCATGGACATGTGAGTATCCCATGCCTTGGGAGTACCTTTTGTGTTGAATGCCTGTGTAGCTCCTGAAGGCATGTCCTCCAACAACACTTGTGGATCCTGTGTGTGTACTCCAGTGCATCTGACGTCGTGTACGTGAACAGATGTAGGTGATCTAGGGGATGTGGTCTGTGCCCTGCGTGCCCTGACGTGCTGTCTGACGCTGCTTCTAGTGCAATAACCTTTATTTGAGTCTTGCACACAATAATCACTACCCCCTGAGACATCCAGCGGTGTAGATGGGGAAACAGAAGTAGGACCCTGTTCATTCGACTGAACTATTGCAGACGACACACTGCTTGCCAATGACTGCACTGTCCTGCGTAGACCTGAAAGATCGCCATGCATCCCTTCCATGAATGCCACCACCTGCCCCAACTTCCTATCATGCTCCTGGAATGCATTCGTCATATTGGTCTGCCCCACACACAGCTGTCGCAGCAGATCAACTGCCTCAGCACACAGTGCATTTTGGCTCACCGTGGCAGGGGCAGCGGTGCCTGCACCGAACGCCACTCTGCTCCCCCTACTCCTCCGGCCACGAACAGTACATGGTGCAGTTGGTGGAAGTGTGGGCCCTGTGTGCTGTCTTCCGACAGAAGGTGATGAGTGCCCACTCCCAGTCTGTGACAACAGTGCAGGCTCACCAAGAGTGTCCGACGAGGAGGACGATGGTGTCTCCACATGCGAGTCCTCAGGGACGGTCCTGTCCCCCTCTCCGGCGCTGGCCTCCTCCGTGTCAGTCTGCGTGTGTGCGATGTCTGAGCCGGACTCATTTCCTCGGCTACTCTCCACCGTCTGTGGCAGAGTGTCCTCTGTCAAAGCTGAAATGCACAGAAAAGATGTGTGAGTCATGGGCAGACTGACGTACAGATGGAACAGGATAGCCAAATTACATAGCAGACAAAGGTTTAGGAGCCAACATCCTGCACATGGCCCACCCCTACCAGTCATCCTCACATTTCCTGGAATGGGGCCATGGACCACTAGGGGATGTGCATTAACACTCAAGTACTAAGCAAGTGGCGTGTCAACATGGCGGACCTGGCTGTCAAATGAGTACCACCCAATGGGACCAAAATGGCAGCACAGGCATACGTACGCAACACGGAACTCAATAGTGTGTCTGGGCACCAATACATGCATAGCACTCACAAGTTTCCTACACAGACAGTATGCTCACCGCTAGTTTGCTGTTGATCGGCACTCAGACGTTCGGCCAGTTCAGGATGCGTCACTGCAATTATACGGTGCATGAGAGGGGTCATGGAGCGTCGGGCCAGACGGGGCGTCCTTGGAATCAGGCCCAGTGTTACTTCAGCTACATTCTTGCTCAGCCTGGAAATGTCGTCCCAGCGTTTGTGGCAGTGTGTATGTCGTCTGTTGCACACCCCCAATGCCCGTACTTCCCGTGCTATGCCCCTCCACAGGTCCTTGCGAAGGTGCAGCTTGACCTACCATGATGAAAGAGAAAAGGGTTTTAGTCAGTGGACAGGTGGCCTGTGACACACATAGGGGCAAGACGTAACTGTCAGCAGCCATGCACAATCGGGAACATATGTGTAGCCCACACTACACAGCTAAGATAGAAATTGGCAAGATCATTTAGCCCCCTCATGCACACCAACATGTCCCACACTGCACTTACCACCCGTCCTGGTGCGCCGTAGAGGCGTCCATAGTTGCGGAGTACACCGTCCACGAGGACATCAAGCTCCGCGGCGGTGAAGGGTCGAGACCGGATCTCATTGCCTCTCGACATGGCAAGATCACGGAGTATGGCACTAGAGCAGCAGTCGGTGGTCAGCTCAGCAGCAGCAGTAGGTCGAGGTGATGGTCACAGGCAGCAGTCGGTGGTCAGCTCAGCAGCAGCAGTAGGTCGAGGTGATGGTCACAGGCAGCAGTCGGTGGTCAGCTCAGCAGCAGCAGTAGGTCGAGGTGATGGTCACAGGCAGCAGTCGGTGGTCAGCTCAGCAGCAGCAGTAGGTCGAGGTGATGGTCACAGGCAGCACTGGTCCCCAGGGTAGGTAGCGTCGTTTTGGCCAACACACATATATAGGGCCCTCTGCACGTGTCAGTGGCATACGTCGCCAGCAATTGGTCAGCCCTGGAAGCGTGATCGTGAAATGGGCCAATGACTGGCCCATAGTTGCGGTGCACACCTTCCGCTACTTGCGATTGGCCATATGCGGCCAGCGTCCCTCTCCCCATTGGCTGCATGTGCATGGACCGTCACGGGCAGACATCGGCGACCGCACGTGCAAGCCTCAGGCACGGATGCTTCCGTTGCAACAATGTACTATCACTGGCGCCTCCATGGCGGTGCACGTACTCAGCGGGGGAGGTGCAGGCCCATACACCCTGAAGATGTAGTCAATGGACATGCCATTTCATGACCCCCCTTACAGTCACCTTGCATCATCCACCGTACACCGGTCGGAGCGGCCGGGACTAGGACGACCGCCGTGCCCGGCCATGAACACAAGCGCCATGGCCGGGCACGGCGGTTGTTCATGGCCGGGCACGGCGGTTGTTCATGGCCGGGCACGGCGGTTGTTCATGGCCGGGCACGGCGGTTGTTCATGGCCGGGCACGGCGGTTGTTCATGGCCGGGCACGGCGGTTGTTCATGGCCGTGCACGGCGGTTCAACATGGCCGGGCACGGCGGTTCAACATGGCCGGGCACGGCGGTTGTTCATGGCCGGGCACGGCGGTTCAACATGGCCGGGCACGGCGGTTCAACATGGCCGGGCACGGCGGTTGTTCATGTCCGGGCACGGCGGTTGAACATGGCCGGGCACGGCGGTCGTCCTAGGCCCGGCCGCTCCGGCCGGTGTACGGTGGATGATGCAAGGTGACTGTAAGGGGGGTCATGAAATGGCATGTCCATTGACTACATCTACAGGGTGTATGGGCCTGCACCTCCCCCGCTGAGTACGTGCACCGCCATGGAGGCGCCAGTGATAGTACATTGTTGCAACGGAAGCATCCGTGCCTGAGGCTTGCACGTGCGGTCGCCGATGTCTGCCCGTGACGGTCCATGCACATGCAGCCAATGGGGAGAGGGACGCTGGCCGCATATGGCCTTTGGGAAGTAGCGGAAGTTGAGCACCGCCATGGCGGCGCCAATTATGTGATCTTGTCAGACGCTGCACCGTGATGTGTTGTGTGCAGTTGTGTCATGAGGGATGTGAGCGTGATTGGGAAAGGTCATATGTCATACAATATAGCATGTGTGTCCATACAATGGCAATCGGTCGGCACATTATGGGCAAAAGATGTGCATTTCTACTTGTTGACGTCGGGTGTGACCCTACAGACGTTGTTACATCTTCACAACTACACAGTACATCACGGCTGTGTGGCCAATTAATGCATCTGTTGTCAGTTTCTTGTTGTGTCAAGGTGACTACAGTGGTGGTGGTACACATGCATTCCGTGTATGTGTTTTGTACGTTGTGTCACCATGCATGTCATTTCCGTATGCACATCATTATTGGTGGTGGCATTTGTGCTTGATGACATGGCGTGTGTACACTTATCGTTTGTGTGCATGCAGTAGCATGAGTGTCTGTGATGTGTCTACGAAACATTAGGGTGATGACAGAAGTTTTGTCAGTAAGGTACACATGTGATGGAGTTCTACACGTATGCGTCGTTTGTAAGTTGACCAAAGTTACATCTCTGTCCCACACAGGAGGGCTCCAAATGTGCTTCGGCCATACACTGTGCTGGAGGATATGGTAGACGAGGACATCATTCGGAAATTCAGGCTGGATCGACGTCGGTTGATGGACCTTGTGGCACTATTGTCTCCTCATCTGCAGCCACGTAGAACGTATCCTGGGTCGATTACACCCACTGCAAAGGTCATGGCGGTACTACATTTCTTCGCTACTGGCACTTTTCAGTTCACTGTTGCAGTTTCCGGGGGGATGTCGCAGGCCATGTTTAGCACGGTTCTTCGGGATGTGTTGACAGCTATGATGCTCTACAAGGATGAGTACATACATTTTCCACGGCCGGAAGAGTTGCCAGCTGTCAAAGCTGCTTTCTATGCACTGGGCCACATGCCTCACGTTGTGGGCTCAATTGATGGCACACACATCGCTCTGATTCCACCACGGGCACGCGAACAAGTGTTCAGGAATCGCAAACACTTTCATTCGCTGAACGTGCAGGTGGTGTGCCTGGCGAACAACATCATCTCCCATGTGTGTGCCAGATTTCCTGGATCCGCACATGACGCCCACATCATGCGGAGCAGCAATGTCCCACGACTCATGGCAAATCTGCGACCCGGTCAAGCGTGGCTTGTTGGTGAGTGTGCAGTGGGTACTCTTGTGATCTCTGTGTTGCATGGGGTACCCACCATATATATTTCAGATGTTTGTCTCTGTCATCCCCCTACATAGGCGACTCGGCTTACCCAAACCGGCCCTGGCTCCTCAGTCCCCTACGTAATCCGAGGACG
This sequence comes from Lissotriton vulgaris, assembly GCF_964263255.1. NCBI lineage: Eukaryota > Metazoa > Chordata > Amphibia > Caudata > Salamandridae > Lissotriton > Lissotriton vulgaris. The sequence goes on along the minus strand of NC_141700.1, from coordinate 675,324,585 downwards.
GCGGGTGACATGCGGTACAATGAGGCACATGGAAGGACACGGAGAGTCATCGAACGTACCTTTGGACTGCTAAAGTCCAGGTTTCGGTGCCTCGATAAGACCGGAGGGGCCCTGCCTTACACACCAGGAAAAGTATGCAAGATCGTGATAGCCTGCTGCATGCTCCACAACATTGCAGTACGCAATGGCATTGAACTGCTGTTGGACCCTGAAGACGAAGGAGTGCCTCGGCCTCCCATCCCACCCATGTCCACTGATGAGGATAGTGGTGAGGAGGAAGGTGTGGACCAGAGGCGCCAGCTCATAGATCGCTACTTCCCTTGAATGTGAGTATCTACCTGTAGTGGCGGTTGACAATGCCTCATGTATGTTTGCTGGTGTTGTGTGGGTATGGGGTTAATCAGCTGGGTGTTGTTTGTGATGGTTGCACATGTGTGTCTTCATGTCTTTGGACATGGAAGTGTCCATGATGTGTGTGCTCTCATCCCATGCTTGTGTGATGGTTGTCGTTTGTGTAATGTAGCTGTGCATTGTGTTGTGATGTGTGTGAATCTCTTTACTGACGTGTGTTTGCTGTCTCTGGTTTTCTCTAGGTCACTCCCGCAGCGCCATGATCATGTACGACTATGATCCCTGTACCTGTTTACGTCTGTATCTGATGGCAATCATGTGAATAAACATGGAGGCAAAACATCATTGTGTGAATTAATGCTATTTATTTACAGGTTGTGCTTCTGTGCTGGTGAATATTTACAAGTCAGTGGGGTGGAGGGAGTTGGAGTTGAAGGTATTGGCTGATGAAATGTCCGTGCTGACGCCACATTGGGGGGTGTCAGGGTAGACCAGCAGACCAGTGGGAATGATTGTCTGTGGGACAGGCTACTTAGCTGGGTGAATGTCTGGCACAGGCAGTGACATTGTCATGGTCGTCCCCTCTTGGAGCGTGTGCCTGGCGCTCCAACACTGCTCTCAGCCTCTTACTTACTTGGACGGCCCCTCCGTCTCTGACCTGGAACAGAGTCAGCTGGGAGGGCAGGTTGTTGATGGGCCACATCCGTCGCCAGGGGCTCAGGTGGTGGTGGCGGCGGTGGAGGCGGAGGCGGAGGTGGCGGCGGAGGCGGAGGTGGCGGGGGAGGCGGAGGTGGCGGGGGAGGCGGAGGTGACGGTGGCGCTACCACACTTGGTGGAGGGGGGGGGGGTTGTTCCGGTCAACCCATTCACTCCACATCGTTGCCTGCTGCCCCATGATCAGCAACATCTGGCCAAGGATGCCAGCGATTTGGCGCTGGGTGTTGGTGTTGTCCACTGAGTCCTGGTGTGCACGATCAGCGTTTGCCTGGGACCGGTCGTATGACGCCTGGCACCTGGCAAGAGCTTGTAGGGACTGTGCCACTGGCTGGGGTAGCTGTTCCTCCTCTGCACGGCGGTGTGTGGCTCGCCTGATTGGATGTTGTCCCGTTGCCTGTGTTTGTGGCCCACTCACCCTGCTTGTGTGTGGGGCCGTTGGACCAGCGTTGCGCGGTGGGTTCTGCTGGGTGGCAGCGGCAGGAGTCGTGGTGCTGGTGGTAGTGGTGGTACTGGTGGTACTGGTGGTACTGGTGGTACTGGTGGTGGTGGGGACTGTGCAGATCACAGAGACAGGTGCCGCTGGAGTCACACATGCGACGTTGGTCTGTCCAGGGAGTCCCTGTGAGCCAGATGGCCCTGGCTGCGTGCTTGGTCCCGCTCCATCCTCCGCCCCGGAGCTGACTGTGTCCTCGTCACCAGAGAGTCCTGTAGATGTGAGAGGCGAGGCTGGCGGCCGGGTACTGGTTTCCGCAGTCAGTTGACGATCACCTGAGGGACAAGATCGAGCTGGTCAGTAATTTGGACATTACATGGGTATATGGATTTGTAGCCATTTCGGTTTCCTGTCGAACACACCCCACCCTCCACCACCACCACCACCACCACCACCCTCCCCGTGAACATGGGGGCCTGTTGGGAGTTGTAGTTTGGGCCTCTCACACACCCCACCCTCCACCACCACCACCACCACCACCACCCTCCCCGTGAACATGGGGGCCTGTTGGGAGTTGTAGTTTGGGCCTCTCACACACCCCACCCTCCACCACCACCACCACCACCACCACCCTCCCCGTGAACATGGGGGCCTGTTGGGAGTTGTAGTTTGGGCCTCTCACACACCCCACCCTCCACCACCACCACCACCACCACCACCCTCCCCGTGAACATGGGGGCCTGTTGGGAGTTGTAGTTTGGGCCTCTCACACACCCCACCCTCCACCACCACCACCACCACCACCACCCTCCCCGTGAACATGGGGGCCTGTTGGGAGTTGTAGTTTGGGCCTCTCACACACCCCACCCTCCACCACCACCACCACCACCACCACCCTCCCTGTGAACATGGGGGCCTGTTGGGAGTTGTAGTTTGGGCCTCTCACACACCCCACCCTCCACCACCACCACCACCACCCTCCCCGTGAACATGGGGGCCTGTTGGGAGTTGTAGTTTGGGCCTCTCACACACCCCACCCTCCACCACCACCACCACCACCACCACCCTCCCCGTGAACATGGGGGCCTGTTGGGAGTTGTAGTTTGGGCCTCTCACACACCCCACCCTCCACCACCACCACCACCACCCTCCCCGTGAACATGGGGGCCTGTTGGGAGTTGTAGTTTGGGCCTCTCACACACCCCACCCTCCACCACCACCACCACCACCACCACCCTCCCCGTGAACATGGGGGCCTGTTGGGAGTTGTAGTTTGGGCCTCTCACACACCCCACCCTCCACCACCACCACCACCACCACCACCCTCCCCGTGAACATGGGGGCCTGTTGGGAGTTGTAGTTTGGGCCTCTCACACACCCCACCCTCCACCACCACCACCACCACCACCACCCTCCCCGTGAACATGGGGGCCTGTTGGGAGTTGTAGTTTGGGCCTCTCACACACCCCACCCTCCACCACCACCACCACCACCCTCCCCGTGAACATGGGGGCCTGTTGGGAGCCATGGACATGTTAGTGAGTTGGTGTCGAACGTGCATGGTTTGGGGCGTAGGGGATGTTTCTTCTCAGTTGTGTGAGCCTGACCATGTCGTGCTGATCGTGGTGTTGGTTTGTACTCACCAGTCTCTTCTCCTTCGTCAAGTCCGTCTAGGCTCTCTCGGTGCAGTATCCCCAGCACCTTCTCCTCCCAATCTGTGTAGGGTAATGGCTCCGGGGGTGTGCCACCGCCAGTATGATTGGCTCTAGTGACGTTTTTCGCTCGGATGCCCTTGACCCTGGTCTTCAGGTCATGCCACCGCCTCTGAATGTCATGCTTCGTCCTCGGCACAGTCCCCGACGCATTCACCCGAGTGACGATCCTGTCCCACATGTGGTTCTTTTGCGCCACGCTCGTCTGCTGGACTTGGGCCCCGAAGATGTGGGGCTCGACACGGATTATTTCGTCTACCATTACCCTCAACTCTGTCTCTGAGAATTTAGGATTTTTTTTGGGTGCCATGGTGTGTGGTGCTCAGTGTGTGAGTTGTGTGAGTTGGGAGGTGCAGGTGTGTGGTGTGTGATGTGTCGGATTTGTGTGGTGGGTGTTTGTGTGGTGGGTGTGGTAGGGTGGTGGGTGGGTGTCTTCTATGTGATTTTATGTGAGTTAGCAGTTTCTCGATTTGCCCTCTTGCTGGCAGCAATGCTGTGGTGCAAAGGATTGTGGTTGTGTGTGGGTGTCATTTTGTAGTCGTGTCTCAATGGTTGTTGCGAGTCAGGTGGTAGGTGGGCGTGTTGACGTGTGTGCATTATTGGATGATTGGGACTTGTCATGGTGGCTTGTGATTGGTGTTGGGGGGGGGGCTTGTCAATGTTCGTATGTTTGCTTAGGACTTGCGGTGCAGTTTCTGACATTTGTTCGGCGCTAGGGATGTTGTGCCTGTTGGCCTTCCGCGGTGATGCTGTGGTTCTCGTGGCATTGTTTCCGCCGCGGACGTGGATGGCTGTGCGTTCCGTGGTACGGGCGGATTTATCCTAATTGCGGCCACGGAGTATTCTCAGGTATGGCGGTACATGTTTTATTTTCCGCGGTCATTTCCGTCCGCGGCAGTGGTTGTTCATTGAACTCCGTCCGCCGCGGACGGACTTGGTTGTGTTCCGACCGCCGCGGACGGTGTTGGTTGTGAACCGTCCGCCGCGGTCGGAGTTTCGTCACATGAATATCCTAATCCCAAACGCGGTATCTCCGCGGCGCAGCCGGGAGTAAAATTTCCCCCACCATGGCGGACAGTACCCATTTCCGTCCGCCATCCTAATCGGCCCCTTAATGTTGTCTTATTTGCAAGGCTAATTTCTCACTGCTTCACTGATCCTCCTCAGTGTTGTTACCATGCTATTTCTTGTCTCACCTTCATATTCACCTGAATAAATCCCACTCATTTCTGTCTAGATTTAAATAATGACTTGTTTGAACTGCTTTTGCTCCGTCAATCTCTCAGACTCTTTCCCACCTATGGAGTTTATAAGAACAACCACTTTTCTTTTAGGTTTCTGAATACTTTTTCATGAGTCCTGGACAGAATAGTACATCTGAACATCAAATTAACCACATTTGTTTATGCTATTCTGAGTTTAACAAACTTGGCAATGTTTGGAGGGGATTGAGTTAGGAAATATGTGCAGTTTGAACATCTCTGCAATTCATGGAAAACAACAGGTCAAATGGCCACAGATTTTTAACCATGAGGTCATTAGTGAAAACTGTTTCAGTTTTATGATGCTGGAGAGAGCCTTCAAAACCAACTAATGTCAGATATAAGAAATGAAACTTGATGTAATAAGTGTAACTCTTTATCTTCAGAACGTGGGCAAAGAATCTTTTAAATAACTCAGGTGATAAGCATGTGCAGATTTGTTTGTTATTTTGAGCGCATAGGTTTTATGTTTTGTAGGACAATTGAATTAATTATTGATAAAAGCTGCTAATACCCTTCCCAACAGTACTCATGTTATTCACTTTAGAAGGATGTAAGGCTCTTTATAATTTTCTGGATTTGTGTGACATTCACGTTGCCACATATATATAGCTGTAGCAGGTTATACACCGACAAAGCTGTCAATGGAATCTCAACTTTTAAGTTGCTGATCAGATAAAAGTATCTGTAGCAGACAGTCGACCTACTGAGCAGTCTTAATCAGGTTGGGGCTTTTGAGTGGAATGTTATACTCAGGTCTCTGAAGCATGTGTTGTCAGCCATCTAGTCAAATAATACCTTTTGGAACTTGTCACATAAAGGTACAATCAGACTTCTGTAGCTAAACAAAGTGACCAATTTAATTTTACAGGGATTAGAATCTGAGAGTTGCAGGCCACATAAGCACTGTCCCATTGTCCATGTCAAGTGTAAACATCTCATTAATTTCTCATTCACGGTGGGACACGTAAACAAGGAATGTAACGCTTGCTCTCCATCTCTGGTCTCAAATCCCACCATCCTTTTCTTGCCATTCCCATACACCCTTGATAGTCCCCCATTGCCAATCCTCTTGATAGTCAACATTTTGAAATACTTTGGATGGCTCAGAGACCAAATCTAAATTAGACCTGTGGCTCAGTTCAGCAAATATTTTCTATGCACATTTGAGAATGTCTGCAGAGCAATATGTTTTACTAGAATTACTGCAGCAGCAGAGGAGCTCATTATGATCTAGTGCAACAGAATGTAACCAGTCAAATCAAGTGTTATGGATTTTACAAGACTCTAATGGTGTCAATATGTCCATATAAAATATTGCCACATTATGTACTTTTCAATCAACAGGACAACATAGGATCTCATAAAATGATTGGGGTGAGTTATTTCATCAATGTATTCCTCCGCACTGGCAATGCTTCAATCAAGTTGTATCATGATGCTGTATATCATATAATAGTGATGCCCATCAGTATGTAGAGCAAGATAATTTTCCACCTCAGGCTTGGGGTTTAAAATTTTTATGGGCCTGATCTTGTCTCCATCTGGCAAGAATACGAAAGAGGATTCCCTTCTGTAAGCCTGTCCTAGAGGTAGGGTTGCATATAATGGAACCACTGCACATTAGTATGCCCCCGCGCTCCACCATCCTCCAAATCTCACTGATGGTGTTTCATTTTCAAGTAGGAATATAAAAGCTTGGTGGGTGCCACACGCTGAAAGGGGATCTCAAAAACGGCTATATGAAATAAAGAAGTAAGTGCACTACTATTGTTCTCATTGAATGTTTCCTATTTAGTCAATGATTCCTGTGCTCTAGTGCTAAGTTGAACTATGCAATGGTATAATTTTCTAAGCATGAGTTGAAAATTCGTTCCGCTCGCGGAGTTTTTGAATTTTTGTCAATTTTGCGATCCGCGAATCGCGCGAAATTGCCCAAAAATTCACAATTTGCGAGCTGGCGATTTTTTTTTCCTTGTTGGAGCTTCAAAAATACAATCTCACGCGCGCAGCGTTTACTTACCGTGATTTTGAGTTCGCCGAGTTGTTTTCCTCCCTGAGATTTTGGTAGCTGGCCGAGCGACGCCGCGATCGCAACACTTCATTGCGACCCGAAACAGGAAATTGCGAACACGTCATTGCGACTTGCAACAGGAAATAGGAATCGCGAACAGGCTGGTTAAGTGGAAACAACATGTTCACGACCGTTGTGACCACATGCGCAAGTTCGCGTTCCCGAACTGGTAAAAAAACTTTGCGGACTCGCAGACATTTTTTTTTGCAAGTTCACGGATTTTGCGGATCTTTGCTTATCGTGACTATGAATTCACGCTAATTCACGTATCGCGAATTTGCGTATCGCGAATTCGCACAATAGGTCTGACACTGAAAGAGTGCACTCATTGTGAATATGCTAGTGAACTTGTGAATGGGCATGTGAATGAGTGCAGTTATTTTTATTGAGGATTGACTGCGACCACAAATAATGTCTACATAGCTTGCTTCCATTAGACCGCTCAGTTGTTTTACGGGTCAATTAGCAAAGTCTCCATTAAATTCCTTCACAACTGAACTCAACCTCAAACAACTGCAGCTGACAAAGCTGAATATTTAGGAGACTAAGCAGCATTCTTCCCTTTGGGTTGTTTATTACCACAGGCGCTCCTTCCTGTCGTGTCAGCAATGAACCAGTCTGGTCACAATTCTCAAGCAAACACTATGAGTAAAATCTTTTCGGGTTGTCAGAGAGGAAATTCTGTTTACATCAACACAAATACCAAAACCTTAAAATACTGATCTCAAAACTCTCCCAGATGGTCCTCTGTGCCAGAATCAGTCAGATCAATTTACATAGGTTCATCTTTTTACATATTCACTTTCGATTTACATGCCACATCTCTGTGGAATTTATTAGATTATTTGTTCATGTGTGGTGTCATTCATTCACTATGAAGTGTGATATGTTTATCAATACTTTCACAAAAAAACATGACTTTGCGCTGTTTTTGTTCTCATATTACGAAGGACTGAGCAAACAGCTGGTGTTTTATTTTAAAATGCATTACCAAGTCTGGGGTCTGTTATATTTCTAATTCACTTTAGTAATCAGAAATAAATACATGAAAATCAATATATGGTTAAAACTGGTTGCATAATTGTTTTCCTGCAACTTGATGCATTTTGAATTGTACTAACCCCAGTAAATCATTGGACATGATTGCTCATATTTCAGAACTTTCTAATATTTCATGCAATCTTTTGGGATCAGTGTGAGACTTACCATAGTTAAAGTAAATGAATGAGAATACTGAAACAAACTATACAGAAAATATAATAATATATATATTGCATTGTACACAATGCAAATGGCCTACACATGTAATATTTTGATAACTGGGATCATTCGTTATGTCACAAAGAAGAAATACAAAATAATCTTTACTTCTTTAGTACTCCTTAAATATTGTGACACCCTTTGGGCCTTATATAGATGTAAGATAAGACCCAATTTTAATCATCTTTATTATATTAAATATTTGAAGTCATTAAATGTTGTTAAAGTGTGTTATGGGAACTGATTTTGAGGGAAATATTTCTAGATATGGATTTAGGTTTTTATTCTATTTGAATTACAGGTGTAACATTAATGCAAAATTAGCAATTTGTATCAATAAAATTCAACTTTAATATAAATAGTCAATGTAACTTCCCAGCCATAGCAGAGAACTCTGCACATAAAAATATAGGACAGGTTATCTTTTTATGTGCGGAGTTCTCCGCCTTAACTGTGGAGTCTCTGTATTCATAAAATTACTTTAAAATCGTAATCTATGAATACTGAAAGAAGACAAAACTTACACAAAAGTGTACGTTTACCTTTGTGAATTAGGTCCTAGCTACACCACAGAATTGCAGGTTACCATATGAAACCACATGCAGCCTTGCCGGCAAGAGGAGGGAATATTTGATGCCCAACGCTCGGAGGCATCTCCTAACCCCTAGAAATGACCCCCTCTGCTCTGCACCCCGTGGTATAGTCAGGGAAGAAAAGTACTGTGCCGTTATCCACTTTCACCTTCCCCTGCTGGGGTACCTCCCTCATGACAGCAACATGATCCCTGTAGGAGGTGGAAGAGAAAGGGTCTAGGACCTGTCCCCAGTGGCGGATGGCTCACCGGCACTCAATGGGCCCTCTCCACAACAAAGGATGGGGGATTGCACCTTCTGGCAGTAGGTCATGCAACCATGTCTCAGTATTTGCCACTGCATGAGCTCCTTTAGCTGCCTCAGGCAGATCCACCGACTTCATGTTGCCATGCTAGCCAGGAATCTTCATTTGGGCAGCACTGAGGGAAATCCCCTGTACACCCAAAGGGGCACTAACAGGGGGCGAGAAAAGGCAGCACCACCTGGTCACCTCCTCCGATCTAACAGTGGTGACCAGATTCTGTGTTCCCCAGTGCCCCAGTGAGTAATGGTGGATCAAACTGCATGCCCAAGAGCCTGGGCCCGAATGACCCCCATACCCCTGGCACCTGCCACCACCAATGGCCGATATCAGTGACTTGAGCCAGTTAGTGGAGTCCCCCACCAGTCTTATGTGGTGTCCTTGGTGATGTGGATCAGCCACTGCACAGGATTGCTCAGGGTACAGTATGCCCCACCCACAAGCACTAGGCCTGGGTCTGACACAACCCTGAGCCATCTCTGATCCCCATCCCACCATCTCATCTGGACATCAACACTGGGGCTCAATCTGCTGTGCTCTCTCCAAATCTGTGACTCAGCCAGCAGGAGCCTCAGCAAGGCTGGATTTTACAAGCCAGGGTACAGCAGTTGCCACTGAGTCCGCTGGGGAACCTCCTGATGCAGGTGATGCAACAAGGCCCCCTAAAGCACAAAGTCCTGGCGCTCCTCCCACACAAGTTTGGGACAGCTCGGGGCCCTCACCCTCCACAATGTCCATGCAGCACCAACTCCTCCGGCTTGTGATGCAGGAGGGACTGGTCCACCATCTGCAATCTCCTCCGTGCACCCTCTTGTGTAGTGGTGGTGCATGATATGCAATACCGACCTCCCTATGCTGGTGCGCAGGAGCACCTCTACCAATCATAGCTCCCAGAGGCACTAGGTGGTCTCATCATACAGGTCAGCAATGTGTCTCCATGTGACCTGCCAGACTCTGCCACCAGTGAAGGGCGATCGCCGACGCCTCAATGTATACCACTGGGGCCCACTGTCTTGGGCCCAGCTCGGCCTGCCTTCACCATCAGGCTGCAGTAACTTCATAGCACTGGGGCCTCCCACTCTGGATCTCAGACACAGGCTCAGTGAGGTCTCCAGGCCCCGGGGACCATGGTGTTGCAAGGATTGTGCAATCAGAATTACTGCCTCACTAATTTTCCCTGCAATTCACCACTTTTCGAAAATGAGGCCCTGGTTCTGCATTTCCTCTTCCCCTGGCACTTTGGCTGGCCTTCCTGGCTGTTGGTGGGGGTGTTGACCTGTGCTGAACTTGGGCCTGGCTGCTCCATTCTGGTGTTTTTATATATTTTTTTCCTTAGACGTGTATTAGTAAGCGCTTTTTGCATCTAGATGCTGAAATGTGACTTTGGGCTGACTAACGTGATTTTTTTTGCTGCTAATTGGTTGGCTGTCACATTTTTAATGCTAATGTGTATTTTTCAATCTCCTTGATGCTAGTGTTAACAACACTTTTCCCAACACTAGCTAATCTTAACTCCATGTAGCGATGTCTTGTGAATACTTGGCAGTCATTGCGGATTTGGTGATCGGGAACGTTAAAAAAAATGGCGCTACGCAACATCAAACTGCTTAGTGGCAATTCTTGTAAATATGCCCCCAAGTGTAAATTTATCAGTTAATCAACAGTGGAGATTTAGTAATTGCAACTTACTCTAATTCCATTTTTTTCTTTACATCCTGTCCCATCAGTACCAGACAGCCTGGCAACCCACCTGTTATCACTATATTTACAAGTTGCCGCAAAGTCCCATTAGTGCCTTTTTTCTGCATTAATGTGATTTTTTCATAGCGGCACTTTTATTAGCGTGACTTTCCAAAAATGAGATGCAAGGTAGGCGTTCCTCAGTAAAAACTCCTGCAAAACAAATAACACAATGTTTACAAGGATTTCCTTGTATGTCGCTAAGCAAGAAAAACTGTTGCTAAGTCCCATTAGAGGCAGCATTTTTACATTCGAAATTAGCCAGTCTTAAAAATGGAGCAAATACACTTAGGGCTCATTTAAGAGGTTTTAATGCCGCATAAAGCTACAAGGAATCTTGCTGTGCTGCCCTGCTACAAAACAAAAGGGAAGGAATGCGCCCTATCAATGAGATAAGGTGCATTCCTGTCTTTTCCCCCTATTTTGGAGCACAATGGCTGCCATGCATCAATGGAGGCGCCCTTGAGCCATGGTGCAAGGGTGTTTACATTGCAGAGCTGAATGATGTTGTGAGGGAAGGGACCCCTTCCTACACAAAATAAATCAATCAAGGTGATTTCCTCTTTCTATGTGTTCTGCAGAATGCTTCACACATAGAAAAAGGAAAAATAGATGAGAAATTAAAACATTTATCCTCGAATTTTTGGGGTGGTGTTTGATTCTGACCCATTTCCAGGTTTGCAGTTTCTTGTGAATCTGGGAATGCTTCAGGTTCCATGGGTGTTGGGTGGGAATACCCACTGCAACAACCATGGAATGCCCCTTTCATGCAGTTTAATGCGTGAAAGGACCACATATTTACAAGGCTATGAAAATCCATGTAAAGTGGCTTTAAGTGGCCTTGTGAATATGCTGTGGCATATTGCACCACCGGAATGTCAAAAAAGTGGCATTCCAGCGGTGCAAAAGTGCTTTGGATAATAGAAGAACCCCCACAATTCATCCTTGGCAAGGACAATGACACCATGGACCTTATGCCATTGCAGCTAGGAGCACTAAGGAGACCACCACCAACATCACCCCCTGTCTTGGATCACTCACCTGAAGAACTGCTCCATTCCCTTTGGGTGACAACTGGACCTGATCCCATCCTAGTGCTGACCTTGGTAGACCGTAACGTCAGCAACAGGAAGCTGGAGACTGGGAACAGCAGAGAGTCACAGACTCTCAGGAGCCTTCTGGAACCATGGAAGGGGAGATGCACAACCAGTCAACTGTAAATTAGCTCATCTGCCATCTGAGGAGCCACATCCGGGGCCCGCCTGGACTCTGCACCAGATGACCACGTCACAGTGTAGCCTTTGTCACTGAGGAAGCGTTCAGGAGAAATGCCTGGATCCTGTCTCTAAGTGCAATTGCAAATTGGTGCCCCTACATGCAGTGCCTTCAGCCTCTCTTTTATTACCTGTTCCAGATATGGGTGGCTTGTAGTTGTGTCAGGAGACACCTCCTCCTCCTATGCCTCCCACTACACAACTGGCTCTGCAACTGACAGCTTGTTGCGCAGACCCCTCACTCCCTGCCCACAGCACCTGGCGACCAGTAGATTCCAGCGAGGTCCAGACATGTTCAGTGGTGTCACAAAAATGTGTGTTACCACTCACAGCCTTGTCGGGAAGAGGAGGAAGGTTTTGATGCACAACACTCGGAGCCATCGCTTAACCACTAGAAACAAGACCCTCTGCCTCTGCACTCACATGGTATAGTCAGGGAAGAAAAGTACAGTTGTGTTATCCATTTATACCTCACCCAGCTTGAGAACCTCTCTCAGGCCAGCGTCACACTCCCTGTAGGAGGTGGAAGATAAAGTGTCTAGGACCCAGTTCCTTGTCAATGTCGTATACCATGTCAGTCAGCTTGCGCTGATCTGCACACTCAAGGGTGCAGCCAACTGTTATTTTGTTGATGCGGCTGTCAAAGGAAGTGCACTTTTGTTAGAGGGAGGTACCTATTTTCTCCACAGCTGCGAGTACAAAGTCTAGTTTGGAGTCTAGTGTGTCTGATGTCACTTGCCCCGGTGGTCAGTGACCCCCTGCCCCTCAGTCACCAAATTGGAGGAGCTTCACCCCATGTGCAGGTGGCCCATCATTGCACCAGATGCCCAGGCACTATGTATGGCATACACTGCTGTGCAGCCAGATGGCCCTTCTCCTATAGTCAGGTATATGCTAGCCAGGAATCTCCATTCAGGCAGCACCAAGGGAAATCCCCTGTACAAGCAAAAGCGCTCTGACAGGGGTGATTAAAGGCAGCAATCCAGTCGCCTCCTTGGAGCTAAAGGTGGCAACCAGATTCTGTGTTCCTCAGTGCCCCAGCGAATAATGGAGGATCAAGCTGCGTGCCCAAGAGCCGGAACCCAAACCGACCTCAGTGGCCCCTGACATCCGCTGACACCAATGGCCGATATCAGCGACTTGAGCCTGCTAGGAGAGTCTCCCACCCGAATTGTGCGATGTACTCAGTGATGTGAGTCTGCTGCAGTGCAGGGATTGCTCAGGGCATGTTGTGCACCTCCAATAGGCGCTAGGCCTGTGCCCATCATGACCCCCAGGCCTCCTCTGCTTCCCATCCCACCTTCTCCTCACCTGGACATCGACACCAGGGCTCAGTCTGCCATCCTCTCTTCAAATCTGTGACTCATCCAGCAGAAGCCTCAGCCAGGCCAGATTTCACAAGCATGGGTACAGCAGTTGCCGCCCAGTCTTCTGGGGAACCTCCCAATACGGGTGATGCAACAGGGCCCTCTTAGGCATGAGGTTCTATTACTCCTGCCACTCAAGTTCAGTGCAGCTCAGGAGCCTCACCTCCCACAGCGTCCAGGCAGCGCCACCACCTCTGGCCTCTGATGCAGAGAGGTGCGGCCCACCATCGTCAATATCCTCTGTGCACCCTGGTGTAGTGGTGGTGGTGCTATGTAGATCAACCCACGTCGGTGTGCAGGATTTCCTCTACTGATTACAGCTCCAAGGGGCACCAGGCGGTCTTTTCACACAGGTTAGCAATATGTCTCCATGCGATCTGCTAGACTTCACCACCAAGTAAGGGTGATCGCAGACACCTCAATGCATATTACCATGGCCCCAAGGCTCAGGCCCGACACAGCCCGCCTCCACCGCCAGGCAGCAGTAACACCACAGCAGCAACGCCTCCCACTCCGGGTCTCAGACGCAAGCCCAGCGAGGCATCCAGGCCCTGGGGCCTGTCAACACTTCCAGGCATCATCCACCATGGTGTCACAGGATGGTGCAATGAAAAGTGCTGCATCAATTTTTTTCCCAGGCGATGTGTCACTTTTCATAAATGAGGCTCTGATCCTGCATTTCCTCTTTCCGTGAGACTCTGGCTGGTCATCCTAGCTGTTGGGTGATTTGGGGGGGTTTATTGACCAGTGCTGAACTTAGTCCTGGCTGCACCATTCTGTATTCTGGTGTTTTTCTTTCCTTAGACATGTATTTGAAAGCTCTTTTTGCCTCTAGAGGCTGAAAAGTGCAGTTGGACTGCCTAACGTGATTTTGTTTTGTTGCTCATTGGCCGATCGCCACTTTTATAACACGAATGTGTATTTTTCTATCACCTTGATGCTAGTGTGAACGACAATTTTCCCAGCTGCTAGCTAATCCTAACACCAGGGAGTGACATCTTGTAAATACATCGCAAACATAGTATTAGGATTTAGGCGATCAGCAGCGGTAAAAAATATTGTCACTAAGCAATGTCAAAACTGCTTACAAGCAAATTTTGGTAACTATAGCCCAGAGTTTTAGTTAAAAGGAAAGCATGATTGCCTTTTTTCCCAGCAGTCCTTATACTCTATTAAAATGAGAAAGAATTGGACTTAGGATACAGTTTTTGTTTACAGTTTCCCTCAAAAGATGCTCTAATTGCAGTAAATAAAATATTTACTTGTGCATCGATTCCCTTGAAAGCATGTTATAAGACTACATATAAATCCTACACATTTTGAGGGATTTAATTACATATTATTTGTTAGGATCTAATGTATGGTTTTAGAATATATATGTCTCACCAAGCGAACAAACATTATTATTTTGTAACCCCAAAGGGATAAATACTGAGTTTGACATAATTAAAATACATGTTTTCCTAGCTATTTCATTAGTCCTCCTGTCAGGCAATAGATACCCTTAGGATCTGATGGTAGTAACGTAGACCTGACCAGGTTGCAACGCATTATCTCAAAATGCGTGTTTTCCAAGTGCCATATGAGCATTTATTGGAGGAATGCTTTTGAGTAAACATTAATGGGCTTATTCTCAAATGAATTTATTAGTACCAGAAGTAGTACTACAGTAGTACTCTTTTGCATACTCTTCATGCAAATTAAATTGAACATGAAGGATCTGATCGCATTAGAGAGGTAAAGACAAAAGTGAATGATTATATGAGCTTATGTATGTTAAGAATGGGAATCCTTTACTAAATACAGCAATAGCTGTGTGTGTGTGTGTGTGTGGGCGTGTGTGTGTGTGGGTGTGTGCGTGTGTGTGTGTGTTGTTGGATGCTCTACACAGGAGCTGCACTCCACCTCGACTCGGGAACTACCCAGAGTTCTCTGCTTCTTTTTTGCATAATTTATGTGGCACTCTAGCTAGAAGGTTATTGGTTTGACTTATACTGTGTGCTCACTTGCTACTGGACAAAGCTAAACCTCTCTGAAGAGCTATAATGATAGCAAAACTTGTGTCAGGGGTTGTTTTTATTCATTCAATGTTGAGTCGAATGGTAGTATACCAATCGAAAGCTGTAATACTGTGCCTGAAGTGATAATAGGCTTTTGTCATTTTACAGCTCGGTCTGGAAGGCACTGTGCTAATGTTATGCCTAAAAACTTTTCTGCAGAAATGACTAAAGACTTTGTCACTGTCGATCTCGGCATGGATGGCAGTATGCTAGTTCTATGTTTGGAAACTTTGATAAAAAAGCAGACATTTGAGCTGAGTAAATTCAGAGTGTTTCTTGTATCATGGCACTTTACATGAGAACAGAACAGTTGTACAGAGTTACATCAGTTACCATAGCATAAGAAAAACAGATAAGAGTCACTTGGAGCATAGAGGGTGGGTGGGGGAGGGGGGGTTGAGCCAGGGTGCAGGAAAAAAACAGACAAAGTCAGGCAAACCGACAATGGAAGAACAAAAATCAAGGGACCCTCAAAATCAACGTCCACGCGCCCAACAGTCCAAAGTGGGTCACTGAATCTCATCGTCGAGTGCCAGACTAGCTCTCTGTGCCTGAGCACCAAGGGTGGTGGAAGGGAAAAAAAGGAAGGAGTGGATTGGGTGGCTCGCTGTAGCCATCCTTCTCAGAGGGGTGAGTAGCTGTCCCAACGGGGATGTTTGAATTGATGTCATGTAAATGCAGGCAACACTAAGACGAGGACTGGCAGCTTGGAGGGAACTTTGTAGCTAGTTGAGGCCGTCAAGATGAGGGAACGGGACACAGACCCATAAACCTCCAGCACAAAATGGAGAGAATACAGAACAACAGAAATCCAATCTCAAAGTCAATGAAAGAATCTACCTCATGGAGATGAACTGGAGGATGGGAGGCGGCCATGGGATCTGGCAGGCAGAAAACCAGAAAAGAATCATTGATTTCACTCGAGGTATCAGGGAAAACATTTGGCACAGCATCTCATATATAACTTGCTGCTATTGTCACTGGACATCTACTCGAGGGCCCACTCAGTAGCCCCGGGAGGGTGTGGTCGCTACGGGGTCGCAAGGGCAGAAGACCGGGAAAAAAACTCCGCTCTCACTAGAAGTTTGCAAAGGAGAAAAGGCTCAGGGACACAGTGCAGAAGCTTCATTGAAAATAACCTTGCAGCTTTGTCAGTAGAGTACGGCTCAAGCGACCCAACAGCAGTCCCAGTGGGCGAAGCGGAAAGCCGAGCAACCAAGTCCATGCTCGGAAGGTAGGTGACGGCCAGAGGGGTGATCCCCAGCCCTTCTTCTCTCAGCTGCATAGGCAGCTCAACCGACCAACGGCCTTGATTGCCTAGATATCAGCTAGCGCCAGTCAGTCCTGGATACTCTGTGAGTGCAGAAACCGGTCATTGAAAAGTCTCTCTGGTGTGGAGCAATCACTGGACAGCCTTCTACAGGTCCCAGGAGGAGTAGGGTTCAGAAAAATGTTTTTCTCCCCTGGAATTATGTCCATAGGAATTTCCTAGCCAGGGAGCTCCCGGCCGGAGCTCCTATCCCCCGGTCATCTTCGATCATCCATAAACTGACTATGATTAAAGGGCAGGAGCCACGAAATGCATCAAGCAAGAAGAAAACGTTTGGAATGCAATGTGCTGGTTTTATGAATAAAGCTTTGATTAGAAGATTTCACTGTTGTGGGCGTCTTCACTTCAGGGCAAGTTTTTGTTTGGATTTTGTCATGGCAGCCTAGCCGTGGAAGACTGCACCACCACAAAAAAAGTCGTGTGGGGCTTCAGCGGCTTGGAACTGCGTCAACCTCTGAACAGCACAGTGAATATTTAATTTTAAAACCCGATTTGCAATCTGAGGCCCACTGGGGCAGTTTATATTTTAAATGAAATTACTGAAAAAACACAGAACCGACTGAAGGGAGGAATTTGCGCAAACACGTACTACAACTCCCAGCATGCAATACAAATTAAGCTCATCAGTGAGGCCCAGCAAAGGGCACTTTTCAAACAGTATGTAGAGAGGAGAAAATGTCTGAGAGTGCTTCTGTGGACTGACAGGCTAAGGCGCAGGAGCCCCGAAACGCGTCAGGCTAGACGAAAATCTTTGGAATGTAATGTGCTGGTTTTATGAATAAAGTTTTCAATGGAAGATTTCACTGTTGTTGGCGTCGATGCATATATATATATATATATATATATATATATATATATATATATATATATATATATATATATATATATATATATATATATATATATATATATATATATATCCGCCACAAAAAAGGCTCCTTCCGGTTCACTGGGACCCGTGAGAAGTGGCGCACACACCGGCAGAGCGTACCGGTAATTTAATCCACAATAAAGTCAAAGGTACTTGCGCTCTCAGGAAAGCAGGTTCCAGGACTCAAAGTGATCAAGCAAAGCATTTATTTACACAACGCGTTTTGAGTACAAAAGAAGCCTTGGTCACGTGTAAAGTGCAAGCTTAAATAACATCACATGGTACAACAATCAACATGAAAAATAATCAAAGGCATGAGACGCAGAGTCACTGTGGCTGCCATATTGTAATGGTCAAAGAAAAATGTAAATAACACAAAGAATCATACATTTGTGACTCAATCGTACAAATGCTAAGGAACCCTTGGTTCACTGGAAATCTGCATACATAGGCATTGCGGAACGCACTGTCATTAGCTGTTAAAATTGAACATTGACCGTCACGCCGGTGTGGCTCCTAGCAAGTGCCGAGAGTCTGAATATGATGCGCTGCTGGGGTGGGAAGTGTCTAAATATCAACACTACGTAGAGGCACTAGTTGAGAACTAAACCAAAGTGGATGAGACTATGTCAAACAAGTGTACAGTTCATGGGTCATAAAAAGATACAGTTCCTAATGCACTACTGGAATTAATGTAGCAATAAAAACATGTGAGTCAAATGTAACAACATTCTAACCCTGGGAAATAGGAGAAATAAACAGGAGAAATAACGGGTGAATGGCTGGTCTGGTCGAAGAATTGCAAAGCCAGCTACTCTACTCTCAGATGTATCGTTTATTCCTCGTCTTGATTTAAACCGCTGGGGAACTTAGTTTGAAAGTCCACTATGTATTTAGATTCCCTTTGCCTTAACCTGAGAGTACGATCAACCCCCCCCCCCAGGGTCATTCTGGATCTGTTCGATAATGAAGTAGCTTAGGGCAGAGAAATCTGAAAAATACTTAGCTTGGTAGTGTCTGGCAACGGGATACTTGGGATCTAAGTTCGTTATACCTCTCATGTGCTCGAGAATACGTTTTATGGCCATTAAAGTGGTGCTGCCGATGTACCAAAGTTTGCATTTATTGCATAAATGACAAATGTGGTGCTGCAGGTAACGAATTCAATAATGGTCTTTTTGCGTGTGCCTACTGTGAGTTCTTTACGGAACATGCTGTGTTTGCATGCTTTGCAATGTCCGCAGGGAAAGTAGTTATAGTTAGAAGCTAGTTTCCATAGGAAAAGTACATTTTGATTTGCTAAGAACTTTGGCGTCCTTTGACGAATCTTTGCAAAATTCTCCCAAAAAAAGTCTATCCAGGTCAGCTCCTATCCTGAAAGTTTGGGGGTGATTCGTCAAGCGGTGGCTGAGAAAAAAGGGGGGTCCTAAAATGCATTTCCTCCATTATAATTTCCATAGGAAATTTTGAGATGGGCTACAGCCCGAACTGCTGAACCCCAAATTTGGCAAAAAGGTAGAGCTTGGTTCAGAAAGCGACCTTTTTTTTAAATGGTGTAAATCCGTTAAGTAGTTTTTGAGAAATTCAAACAATAAGAGTCAAAAAAACAAGTTCCCATAGGAAACTTTGGGCAAGGCTACAACTGAAACTACTTAACGGAATTACCCCAAATTTAGCAAAAAAGTAGTGTTTGGATCAGAGAACAACCTTTTTTTTAAATGTAAATCCGTTAAGTAGTTGCGGGGAAATTTAAAATATATAAAAGTTATGATATCTATGGCCGCAGTGGAGTTGGGACCCCTCCCGACCACGAGTTTCATTCTAATTGGCTGTCACCACTCTAAACCCGGAAGTGTTGGCAGTCATTTTGTGACTCGGTAGAAGCGAGTCACCAGAAACAAAGATATTAAACAAGAGAAGGGGACAGGGTAGAAACACCCTGACCCCCTAGGGCTGCTCAGGGGTCCCAGAAGCACCCCCAGGGCCCAAAAAAGCATTTTCTTTTTTTTAAATTTAGGCTCACTTTGTGCTGGGGTCGCGAATCCTGCCTAATTTTTTTTTTAATGAAGCACGAGTTCCCGCGTTATATTTTAATGATGCCCCAGGGGGGCTAGGTCCCGGGAGCATTTCCTAAAATATAATAGCGGCGGCTCGCTGGCTCCCCCGTAGCCCGGGGACCACCACCTCCCCAGGGTTTCATTCATGTTGGGAGGGGGGGGCCGCACGACCCCCTCCTGGATCCCGTGATGGCCCTGGGGACAGCCACCCCCCACTGCCGGCTCCTGCAGTGTCTCGGGTGCCCACTCCCAGGACACTGCTATTTGCTATGACAGGGAGGGAGCCGCGCGGCTCCCACCCTGTCATAGCAAACTTGCTTTGGATTTTGGGAGCGAGAGCAGGGAAACCTGCTCTCTCTTCCAAAATCCAAAGCCAATTGCTTTTCCACACGGGGAGCTGCATGTCAGCAGCTCCCGATGTGGAAAAGAAATGCCGGCTCCCGAAGGAGGCAGGCTGCCGGCGGGACCGTGGGGGCATTGGGGCTCCACCCATGGTCTCCAACAGATAGAGCCGGATGGGGTCCCCTGGGGCTAGAAGTGGCCTGGGAGTGGGCCACACGGCCCCTCCGAAATAAACAATTAATTAAATAATGGGGATGGGGTCCCGGGGCAAATAGAGTCATCAGGGGGGGAGCCACTCAGCTCCCTCTCCTTAAATTCCAGCACCGGGGGTCCCCGGGACTGGAATTGTCCATAGGAGTTGGGTGACGCAGCCCTCTTCTTGTTTTTTTATTTTTTTAAATAATGAACATATTGGCATGATTCGGGTATGGGGTCCCCGAGGCAAATGCACATTAGTGAAAGTGGACGTTTAAAAAAATTAATTGAGGCGCGGCTCTCAGAGCGGCCCCCCCGTGTGAAAGGGATGGGAGCGCGGCTCTCAGCACACCACTCAAGTACTTCTTGAGTCTTTCAAACACTGAGGGTATATTCTCAAGGATACATCGCTGAGTTAATGGCACTGTATAGCAACCAAAATGGTGATAAATTTAACGCACCATTCACAAGCTTGAGCAAACAGCCCATATCTCCAGTTTACCATCGAAAGCAGCCTCAAAAAGCATTGTCATGGATGACCTAGGCAAATATTGCTAATTAGATGTAGAGTAGGCTTTGCTGTGCAAAAAGCAGCAAACACATCACTTCGCAAGTTACTCAACCACAAGCAAGATTGTGGAAGAGAGTACAAAACAGGCGATAAGGTGCTTTAGTAGCAGGAAGTTTACACCTGCTCTGACCTGGTGTAAAGTCGGACTACAACCTGCCACATGAATGGGAGCCCAGCCCAGAGCCACACCTGAATGACAACAGATGCAATGGAGTCAACGATCATGCAGGTCAGACATCCAACACTGCTCCGACACCCTCCGCCACCAGCCCCTTGTCCGCTATCCCCCCTCAACCCCCCCACAAACAAATGTGACAGTAACTTTAGGAAACCTGGAACGTAAAAAATTGGCTGATGTTGCACACTTATAATAAAAAGAGGCATGTGAGGTTGGACAAATAAGAATCTCAGTCATCTATGGATTTGTATATAAAACATTTTATTTAAACAAAACAACATTATAAAAATAGGAACAGGTATGACATATCATCCCTAGAAAATTTGTGAATCACAGCCAGCAAGACAAAAAGAAAGATAAGATTGTGCGTCGTGTCCATCAAATGAGAGAGAGAGAGAGAGAGAGAGAGAGAGAAAGAGAGAAAGAGTGCGAGAGAGGAAGTAAGAAAGAGTGAGAGAGAGAGGAAGACAGAAAGAGAGACAGAGTGAGAGAGAGAGGAAGGGAGAGAGAAAGATTGAGATACAAGGAAGAGCGAGAGAAAGAGAGAAACAGTGTGAGAGAGAGGAAGAGAGAGAGAAAGAGTGAGACAGAGAGGAAGAGAGAGAGAAAGAGAAAGAATGAGAGAGAGAGGAAGAGACAGCGAAAGAGTGCGAGAGAGAGAAAGGAAGAGATAGAGAGTGAGAGAGAGAGAGAGAGAGAGAGAGAGAGGGAGAAAGAGTTTAAGTGACAGAAAGGAAGAGATGGAGAGGGAGAGTGAGTGTTGACACTGTGGAGAAAATCCTCACAGCTCACCTTTCTGCCACCAGTGTATCTCCAACCACGTGCCGGGACATAGTGCGCCATCAAGCTAAGTCATCTGAAACGCAGTATAGAATCAGTAATGGCAGAGTACATACAACTGCACACTCCTAATTCTCTGTTCCGCCCCTGCGCACACAGGTTGCTGCATCCCATCGACTTCCACCGCCCAGAGGTGTCTTTCCGCCCCTGTGCACTCAGGCTGCTGCGCCCTTTCGCCTCCCGCCGGCCAGAGGTGTCTGCCTGCCTCTGCGCACCCAGGCTGCTGTACCCCATCCACTCCCACTGCCCAGAGGTGTCTGCCCCCTGCTGTGCACCCAGGCTGCTGCACCATATCCACTCCCACCTCCCTGAGGTGACTGCCCATTCCTGCGTGCCCAGACTGCTGCACCCCATCCATTCCCACTGCTCGGAGATGTCTGCCCGCTCGTGGGGAACCTAGGCTGCTGCACACTATCCACTCCACCGCCCAGAGGTGACTACCCACAGCTGCGGAAACAAGCCTCTCTGCTCACCTTCCACCACCGGCGTGTGTCTAAGAGGGTCCACCACATGCCGAAGCAACCTCCTCAGCCGTTGCGTACAGGCAGTCAAGCCAAGCTCAAAATTCAGAGTGGATCTTGATTTCCAGGATGGCCATGCATCATTGCAGGCTGCACACTCTGGTGGCACTAACTCAGTGGAAGAAGTTATCGCCACGTGACAGGAGGTCCATTTCGGGGGTGGGGGGGGGTCGTCAATCTGTGAATCACAGCCTGCCAGACAAAATGCAAGATAAGATTGTGCATCATGCGTCCATCAAAGGAGAGAGCGAGATAGAGAGAAAAAGTGAGAGAGAGGAAGAGAGAAAGAAAGAAAGAAAGAAAGAAAGAAAGAAAGAAAGAAAGAAAGAAAGAAAGAAAGAAAGAAAGAAAGAAAGAAAGAAAGAAAGAAAGAAAGAAAGAATGAGAGGAAGACAGAGAGAAAGACTGAGAGAGAGGAAGAGAGAGAGAAACAGTGAGAGAGAGTAAGAGAGGAAGAAAGAGAAACAGTGTGAGAGAGAGGAAGAGATAGCATGAGAGAGAGAGGAAGAGAGAGAGAAATAGTATAAGGGAGAGAAAAGAAGAGATGGAGAGGGACAGTGAATGCCCACACTGTGGACAAAACCCTCACAGCTCACCTTTCCGCCACTGGTGTGTCTCCAACCATGTGCTGGGACACATTGGAACCCTCAAGCTTACTCATCTGAAACGTAGTATGGAATCAGTAATGGCAGAGGACATACAACTGCTCACACCTAAATCGAGGTACCGCCTTTGTGCATCCAGGCTGCTGCACCCCATCCACTTCCACTGCAGAGAGGTGTCTGCCTGCTGCTGCGCGCCCAGGCTGCTGCACCCCATCCACTCCCACAGCCCGGAGGTGATTGCCTGCCGCTGCGCAGCCAGGCTAATGCCCCCCTTCCACTTCCACTGCCCAGAGGTGACTGCCCACCGCTGCGCAAGCAAGCCTCTCTGCTCACCTTTCGCAACCTGTGTGTAGAAAAGAGGGCCTACCACATGTCGCTGCAAGTCCCAAGCCTAGGACCCGTGGACAGAGCACCCTGCATATCATGCAGCCCCACTCCGCAGACTACCAGGTCTCACATTTGGTGCTGGTTCTTGATTTCGCCATGGTAGAGGACATACCAGTGCACCCAGCTTTTCATCGCAGGCTGCACACCTGCTCAGCCCTTGTGGTGCCACTGAACAGTGAGGCAACGCCACATGGCGGTAGGCCTGTGCTGTCTGATGGCTCAGGCCTACACTGCGGTCCAGCAGGGCACACAAAACATGAGCTGTCCAGACCGCCGGGATGGGGCATCCCCGCAGGCTGCACACCCGCTCAGCAGTTACGGTACCTGTACCTCATTGGACCGAAAGTCACCGTCCCGTGCTGGTGTGCCTGTGCTGGCTGCAGTGCATCCGGTACGAGCAACTCTGAAATGGCATAGAGCACGTGTGCCCTGTCTTTTTTAGTGGCAGGGTCACGTGTCCTGTGATGCCTGTGCTGGATGGGTGTAGTGTGGTTGAATACCAGCCGTGAGAGAGTGGCTATGGAGTACTGACAACTAGGCTGTGACCAGCAGATCACTGCAATGAAAATCGGGGCTATGTAGCATAGTTGTCCTTCCCTGTAAGTGTAAGCGGAGTGGGCTGGCCTGGTGTATGCCAGTCTTCCGTGAGGCTGTGAACAATGACTCCTGAGCTATGAGTGTGGCTCCGTCCTGGGCTGTATTGAGGAAACAACTGATGCTGGTGTCCCTGTTGTAGTGCTGCCGTCACCTGGGTCACAAGCGCCAATTTGTCACTCTGTGAGCTAAGTCCCACAATATGGCCAATAAGGAAGGTACGGGGAATCACTAACCCTACATTCATCCATAGTTCCACACATGAAAGATGGTGGACATGACACATCTGTGTGGATATGAATGTTTATTGCACATTCAGTGAAGTGTTGCAGCTGTAGCAATACAGGGCCATGCACATGGAGGGCAGCCAATTAGAGCCAAGCTCATGGTCGGGGTTAGGCTGCGCCAACACATGTACTTATACAATCACTCCGCCAATCCCTAAGCACTTATAAATTCACTGTACACTCTCCTTGCAGTACTCTAATGATCCAGTTACTTCGCACCTTCTTGTACAATGACCGGGACAAAGTTACATAACCAAAGTTTTCCCCACTGCCAGAGATAACATGGTTGCATATGGTGTCCACAGCACAATGAAATGTGGTTGGGCCCGCGGGCAGCATCTTGCATATATAATGAACACACGGACAGAGTTAGATAGATAGTGGAACTATTTATGGGCACGTGCGCTCGATTCCTTTTTATTACCAGGGTCACATGTCCAGTGACATCTGTGCTGGATGCGTGTGGGGTGAGTGTAAGTCAGCCCTCCGGGAATGGTTGGTGCTGGCAACAAGTTCAATAGTAATCATTGGTTCAGACACAGAGATTCAATCATAAAGGGTCTATGATTTGTGCTGCACTAAGGTAGGGGCAGAAGATGTGAAATATTACACAAAATATTCTATCACAAAGGGTCCATGACTTATGGTACACTGATGTAGGGGCAGCAGATGTGAAATTATGCACAAAACATTGTATCATAAAGGGTCCATGAGCTGTACTGCACTGAGATAGGGGCATCAGAAGCATTCAGCGTGTGCGCAGCCAGCGATGATGCGTGGTGCGGGCGACCCGAACTGGGAGCAATGTCTGTTGCCTACTGGACTGCGTCATCTGCAATCACGGCCCGATGTGAATTGTGAGCCCTGCTATCCACAGTGTAGATCAAAGGCAGTAGTCAGCACAGACATCGAGAATTGCTTTTAGTCACTTCCTCTTGACAGAATTCGAGAACATAGAGTGCAATTCTCTCTGCAATAAATAAATAATGTCTCAATTTAAATTGTAAGCTCTGCTGACCACAGTGTAAGTGTATGGAACAAAATATTAGACATTTATGGAATACACTGTCGAAATATGTAGGTTTCAGGGACGTTATAGTTAGTTGTCTACTGGACTCTGAAATTAATTAATGAAGACTGAATTGGAATTGTGAGCCCTGCTGAGCACAGTGTAGGCTGGAGGCAGCGGTTAGCAAAGGACCATAGCCTGGAATTCATTTGAGGTGCACAGATTGGGAGCATTTGGGTTCTAAACCGATTATAGTCTTACACAATTTGCATCAGTACTAATCTTGAATTGTGAGCCCTGCTGACCGCAGTGTAGGCCAGAAGCAGCGGTCAGGAAGGGCCCACAGCCACGTGGTGTTGACTTAAGCTGCATAGAGTTAGTAGTTGGTGTGTTGTTCAGCGTGTGCGCAGCCAGCGATGATGCAAGGTCTCTTGCCTACTACACTGCGTCACCTCCAATCGCGACTCAATCTGAATTGTGAGCCCGGCTGTCCGCAGTGTAGATCGAAGGCAGTAGCCAGCACAGGCATCAAGGAATGCTTTTTGTCACTTGTTCTCGACAAAATCTGAGGACATAGAGTACAATTCTGTCTGCAATTAATAAATCAAGACTGAATTAAAATTGTGAGCTCTGCTGTCCACAGTGTAGACTGCCATTCAGTGTTCCTTTGGACTTGCAAGATGAATTTGGCCATTGTACTAAAGCTATAACTTACATAAAACAAGTTCTTGAAGCAAGGATACTAAAAAGATATTATGTATGGTTTAGGGACATAATACTTAGTTGCCTACTGGACTCTGTAATTAATGAGTCAAGAATCAATTTTAAATGTGAGCCCTTATGACCGCAGTGTTGGCTGGAGGCAGCGGTCAGCAAGGGCCCACAGCCACGTGGCGTTGAGTTGAGCTGCATAGTTAGTGTCACCTGAAGCAATCAGCATGTGTGGAGCCTGTGATGATGAATGGGCCGCACTGGTAGCAATGTCTTTTGCCTAATGAATTCTGCCTTAATAAGTCCACGTGGTGTTGACTTGTAATGCACTGACTTAGTGGCACCTGAAGGACTCAGTTTGTGCAAAGTCTGTGATGATGCGTGGTCTGGGCGGGCCGCACTGGGAGCAATGTCTCTTGCCTACTGGACTGCGTCATCTGCAATCGTGACTCGATCTGAATTGTGAGCCCTGTTGTCCGCAGTGTAGATCGAAGGCAGCAGTCTGTACAGACATAAGTCTGTGGTGCTGTGCTGCTGGATTCACAGGGGGCCTGTGTCGAGGAGGCCGGCGGTCACGGTTGAAGCCTCGTGGCAGGGTGAGTGCTGCCGCCCTGGCAGATGCTATGGCCTTCCCACAAGTGAATCACGCCCAGAGCCCCAGCCTATTTATTCATACTCCTACACTGGATTGGCGTACGTTGGACCAGCCCACTCTGCTTCCGCTTCCAGGGGGGGAGAACACAGCTACATGACCGAGATCTTCCCCACTGCCTGAGGTAACATGGTTGCATCTATTTTCCACAACACCACAAGCACCAGCAGTATATGTCCACATGGAGAGGTTTGTGTTCTGCATAGTGAGGTCTGTCCAGCACATCACCGCTACACTTGGTATTGTGGGTATTAATATTGACTTGCGTCCTTCCCACTAACTTGGTTGCCACATCTCCCAACATTCAACTATTGTGTGGCTGAGGGACAATGTCAATTTCGAAGGTCTACTGTCCTGTTCTGCGCTGCCTCTGTGGTAGTAGGGAGGGGGGTGGTCCGGGGGGAGGTCCTGAAGGTGGTGGCAGTGGGTGTTGTGGCCTTCTTGGGTGTCGGAGATGCATTATCAGTACCTCTATGACATGTGTTGGTCTTTAGATGTGATTCTGGGCTGGGCTCCCTTTCACACTGTAGGTAGTCATCCTGCTTTACACCAGTAAAACTTATTCAGAAAAGGGGGTGGTGATGAACAGAGTGTCTGAATTAAGCAGACCACTCCTACCCAGTCCAAAGATCAGGGCTTGATCCATCACCGTTTTTCAGCTCACTGCACCATCCCAGCTCAGAACTTGGCTATATGCAAATTAGTCTGACCCTGGCCCAGTGCATCATGGGAACAGGGCAGACCAAACTACCAAGCCAATTCTTATACTGGGAAGGAAACAAGCTACCGGGGACCGGTTTCTGGCATTTCAGCCGTCTTCGGCCCGGCTTGCTTGAATCCTGATGGTGCCATGAGCTAGGGACTCACATCTGAGTATACCCTTCCATGCTTATGGTGGACACAAATTATTCAGAAAAGGGGGTGGTGATGAACAGAGTGTCTGAATTAAGCAGACCACTCTTACCCAGTCCAAAGATCAGGGCTTGATCCATCACCGTTTTTCAGCTCACTGCACCATCCCAGCTCAGAACTTGGCTATATGCAAATTAGTCTGACCCTGGCCCAGTGCATCATGGGAACAGGGCAGGCCAAACTACCAAGCCAATTCTTATACTGGGAAGGAAACAAGCTACCGGGGACCGGTTTCTGGCATTTCAGCCGTCTTCGGCCTGGCTTACTTGAATCCTGATGGTGCAATGAGCTAGGGACTCACATCTGAGTATACCCTTCCACGCTTATGGTGGACAAAAATTATTCAGAAAAGGGGGTGGTGATGAACAGAGTGTCTGAATTAAGCAGACCACTCTTACCCAGTCAAAAGATCAGGGCTTGATCCATCACCGTTTTTCAGCTCACTGCACCATCCCAGCTCAGAAATTAGCTATATGCAAATTAGTCTGACCCTGGCCCAGTGCATCATGGGAACAGGGTAGACCAAACTACCAAGCCAATTCTTATACTGATGGTTCAGTGAGATAAATAACGGTGATGGATCAAGCCCTGATCTTTGGACTGGGTAAGAGTGGTCTGCTTAATTCAGACACTCTGTTCATCACCACCCCCTTTTCTGAATCGTTTTTGGCCACTATAGGTGTGGCAGGGTATACTCAGACATGAGTCCCTTTCTCACTGCACCATCAGGATTCAAGCAAGCCGGGCCGACGACGGCTGAAATGCCAGAAACCGGTCCCCGGTAGCTTGTCTCCTTTCTGGTGAAGAATTGGCTTGGTAGTTTAGTCTGCCCTGTTCCCATGATGCACTGGGCCAGGGACAGACTGATTTGCATATAGCCAGGTTCTGAACTGGGATGGTGCAGTGAGATAAATAACGGTGATGGATCAAGCCCTGATCTTTGGACTGGGTAAGAGTGGTCTGCTTAATTCAGACACTCTGTTCATCACCACCCCCTTTTCTGAATCGTTTTTGGCCACTATAGGTGTGGCAGGGTATACTCACACATGAGTCCCTTTCTCACTGCACCATCAGGATTCAAGCAAGCCGGGCCGACAACGGCTGAAATGCCAGAAACCGGTCCCCGGTAGCTTGTCTCCTTTCTGGTGAAGAATTGGCTTGGTAGTTTAGTCTGCCCTGTTCCCATGATGCACTGGGCCAGGGACAGACTGATTTGCATATAGCCAGGTTCTGAACTGGGATGGTGCAGTGAGATAAATAACGGTGATGGATCAAGCCCTGATCTTTGGACTGGGTAAGAGTGGTCTGCTTAATTCAGACACTCTGTTCATCACCACCCCCTTTTCTGAATCATTTTTGGCCACTATAGGTGTGGCAGGGTATACTCAGACATGAGTCCCTTTCTCACTGCACCATCAGGATTCAAGCAAGCCGGGCCGACGATGGCTGAAATGCCAGAAACTGGTCCCCGGTAGCTTGTCTCCTTTCTGGTGAAGAATTGGCTTGGTAGTTTAGTCTGCCCTGTTCCCATGATGCACTGGGCCAGGGACAGACTGATTTGCATATAGCCAGGTTCTGAACTGGGATGGTGCAGTGAGATAAATAACGGTGATGGATCAAGCCCTGATCTTTGGACTGGGTAAGAGTGGTCTGCTTAATTCAGACACTCTGTTCATCACCACCCCCTTTTCTGAATCGTTTTTGGCCACTATAGGTGTGGCAGGGTATACTCAGACATGAGTCTCTTTCTCACTGCACCATCAGGATTCAAGCAAGCCGGGCCGACGACGGCTGAAATGCCAGAAACCGATCCCCGGTAGCTTGTCTCCTTTCTGGTGAAGAATTGGCTTGGTAGTTTAGTCTGCCCTGTTCCCATGATGCACTGGGCCAGGGACAAACTGATTTGCATATAGCCAGGTTCTGAACTGGGATGGTGCAGTGAGATAAATAACGGTGATGGATCAAGCCCTGATCTTTGGACTGGGTAAGAGTGGTCTGCTTAATTCAGACACTCTGTTCATCACCACCCCCTTTTCTGAATCGTTTTTGGCCACTATAAGTGTGGCAGGGTATACTCAGACATGAGTCCCTTTTCTCACTGCACCATCAGGATTCAAGCAAGCCGGGCCGACGACGGCTGAAATGCCAGAAACAGGTCCCCGGTAGCTTGTCTCCTTTCTGGTGAAGAATTGGCTTGGTAGTTTAGTCTGCCCTGTTCCCATGATGCACTGGGCCAGGGACAGACTGATTTGCATATAGCCAGGTTATGAACTGGGATGGTGCAGTGAGATAAATAACGGTGATGGATCAAGCCCTGATCTTTGGACTGGGTAAGGGTGGTCTGCTTAAATCAGTCACTCTGTTCATCGCCACCCCCTTTTCTGAATCGTTTTTGGCAACTATAGGTGTGGCAGGGTATACTCAGACATGAGTCCCTTTCTCACTGCACCATCAGGATTCAAGCAAGCCGGGCCGACGACGGCTGAAATACCAGAAACCGGTCCCCGGTAGCTTGTCTCCTTTCTGGTGAAGAATTGGCTTGGTAGTTTAGTCTGCCCTGTTCCCATGATGCACTGGGCCAGGGACAGACTGATTTGCATATAGCCAGGTTCTGAACTGGGATGGTGCAGTGAGATAAATAAAGGTGAAGGATCAAGCCCTGATCTTTGGAGTGGGTAAGAGTGGTCTGCTTAATTCAGACACTCTGTTCATCACCACCCCCTTTTCTGAATCGTTTTTGGCCACTATAGGTGTGGCAGGGTATACTCAGACATGAGTCCCTTTCTCACTGCACCATCAGGATTCAAGCAAGCCGGGCCGACGACGGCTGAAATGCCAGAAACCGGTCCCCGGTAGCTTGTCTCCTTTCTGGTGAAGAATTGGCTTGGTAGTTTAGTCTGCCCTGTTCCCATGATGCACTGGGCCAGGGACAGACTGATTTGCATATAGCCAGGTTCTGAACTGGGATGGTGCAGTGAGATAAATAACGGTGATGGATCAAGCCCTGATCTTTGGACTGGGTAAGAGTGGTCTGCTTAATTCAGACACTCTGTTCATCACCACCCCCTTTTCTGAATCGTTTTTGGCCACTATAGGTGTGGCAGGGTATACTCACACATGAGTCCCTTTCTCACTGCACCATCAGGATTCAAGCAAGCCGGGCCGACGACGGCTGAAATGCCAGAAACCGGTCCCCGGTAGCTTGTCTCCTTTCTGGTGAAGAATTGGCTTGGTAGTTTAGTCTGCCCTGTTCCCATGATGCACTGGGCCAGGGACAGACTGATTTGCATATAGCCAGGTTCTGAACTGGGATGGTGCAGTGAGATAAATAACGGTGATGGATCAAGCCCTGATCTTTGGACTGGGTAAGAGTGGTCTGCTTAATTCAGACACTCTGTTCATCACCACCCCCTTTTCTGAATCATTTTTGGCCACTATAGGTGTGGCAGGGTATACTCAGACATGAGTCCCTTTCTCACTGCACCATCAGGATTCAAGCAAGCCGGGCCGACGATGGCTGAAATGCCAGAAACTGGTCCCCGGTAGCTTGTCTCCTTTCTGGTGAAGAATTGGCTTGGTAGTTTAGTCTGCCCTGTTCCCATGATGCACTGGGCCAGGGACAGACTGATTTGCATATAGCCAGGTTCTGAACTGGGGTGGTGCAGTGAGATAAATAACGGTGATGGATCAAGCCCTGATCTTTGGACTGGGTAAGAGTGGTCTGCTTAATTCAGACACTCTGTTCATCACCACCCCCTTTTCTGAATCGTTTTTGGCCACTATAGGTGTGGCAGGGTATACTCAGACATGAGTCTCTTTCTCACTGCACCATCAGGATTCAAGCAAGCCGGGCCGACGACGGCTGAAATGCCAGAAACCGATCCACGGTAGCTTGTCTCCTTTCTGGTGAAGAATTGGCTTGGTAGTTTAGTCTGCCCTGTTCCCATGATGCAGTGGGTCAGGGACAGACTGATTTGCATATAGCCAGGTTCTGAACTGGGATGGTGCAGTGAGATAAATAACGGTGATGGATCAAGCCCTGATCTTTGGACTGGGTAAGAGTGGTCTGCTTAATTCAGACACTCTGTTCATCACCACCCCCTTTTCTGAATCGTTTTTGGCCACTATAAGTGTGGCAGGGTATACTCAGACATGAGTCCCTTTCTCACTGCACCATCAGGATTCAAGCAAGCCGGGCCGACGACGGCTGAAATGCCAGAAACAGGTCCCCGGTAGCTTGTCTCCTTTCTGGTGAAGAATTGGCTTGGTAGTTTAGTCTGCCCTGTTCCCATGATGCACTGGGCCAGGGACAGACTGATTTGCATATAGCCAGGTAATGAACTGGGATGGTGCAGTGAGATAAATAACGGTGATGGATCAAGCCCTGATCTTTGGACTGGGTAAGAGTGGTCTGCTTAAATCAGTCACTCTGTTCATCGCCGCCCCCTTTTCTGAATCGTTTTTGGCAACTATAGGTGTGGCAGGGTATACTCAGACATGAGTCCCTTTCTCACTGCACCATCAGGATTCAAGCAAGCCGGGCCGACGACGGCTGAAATACCAGAAACCGGTCCCCGGTAGCTTGTCTCCTTTCTGGTGAAGAATTGGCTTGGTAGTTTAGTCTGCCCTGTTCCCATGATGCACTGGGCCAGGGACAGACTGATTTGCATATAGCCAGGTTCTGAACTGGGATGGTGCAGTGAGATAAATAAAGGTGAAGGATCAAGCCCTGATCTTTGGACTGGGTAAGAGTGGTCTGCTTAATTCAGACACTCTGTTCATCACCACCCTCTTTTCTGAATCGTTTTTGGCCACTATAGGTGTGGCAGGGTATACTCAGACATGAGTCCCTTTCTCACTGCACCATCAGGATTCAAGCAAGCCGGGCCGACGACGGCTGAAATGCCAGAAACCGGTCCCCGGTAGCTTGTCTCCTTTCTGGTGAAGAATTGGCTTGGTAGTTTAGTCTGCCCTGTTTCCATGATGCACTGGGCCAGGAACAGACTGATTTGCATAGAGCCAGGTTCTGAACTGGGATGGTGCAGTGAGATAAATAACCGTGATGGATCAAGCCCTGATCTTTGGACTTGGGTAAGAGTGGTCTGCTTAATTCAGACACTCTGTTCATCACCACCCCCTTTTCTGATTCGTTTGTGGCCACTATAGGTGTGGCAGGGTATACTCAGACATGAGTCCCTTTCTCACGGCACCATCAGGATTCAAGCAAGCCGGGCCGACGACGGCTGAAATGCCAGAAACCGGTCCCCGGTAGCTTGTCTCCTTTCTGGTGAAGAATTGGCTTGGTAGTTTAGTCTGCCCTGTTCCCATGATGCACTGGGCCAGGGACAGACTGATTTGCATATAGCCAGGTTCTGAACTGGGATGGTGCAGTGAGATAAATAACGGTGATGGATCAAGCCCTGATCTTTGGACTGGGTAAGAGTGGTCTGCTTAATTCAGACACTCTGTTCATCACCACCCCCTTTTCTGAATCGTTTTTGGCCACTAAAGGTGTGGCAGGGTATACTCAGACATGAGTCCCTTTCTCACTGCACCATCAGGATTCAAGCAAGCCGGGCTGACGACGGCTGAAATGCCAGAAACCGGTCCCCGGTAGCTTGTCTTCTTTCTGGTGAAGAATTGGCTTGGTAGTTTAGTCTGCCCTGTTCCCATGATGCACTGGGCCAGGGACAGACTGATTTGCATATAGCCAGGTTCTGAACTGGGATGTTGCAGTGAGATAAATAACGGTGATGGATCAAGCCCTGATCTTTGGACTGGGTGAGAGTGGTCTGCTTAATTCATACACTCTGTGCATCACCACCCCCTTTTCTGAATCGTTTTTGGCCACTATAGGTGTGGCAGGGTATACTCAGACATGAGTCCCTTTCTCACTGCACCATCAGGATTCAAGCAAGCAGGGCCGACGACGGCTGAAATGCCAGAAACCGGTCCCCGGTAGCTTGTCTCCTTTCTGGTGAAGAATTGGCTTGGTAGTTTAGTCTGCCCTGTTCCCATGATGCACTGGGCCAGGGACAGACTGGTTTGCATATAGCCAGGTTCTGAACTGGCATGGTGCAGTGAGATAAATAACGGTGTTGGATCAAGCCCTGATCTTTGGACTGGGTAAGAGTGGCCTGCTTAATTCAGACACTCTGTTCATCACCACCCCCTTTTCTGAATAGTTTTTGGCTACTATAGGTGTGGCAGGGTATACTCAGATATGAGTCCCTTTCTCACTGCACCATCAGGATTCAAGCAAGCCGGGCCGACGACGGCTGAAATGCCAGAAACCGGTCCCCGGTAGCTTGTCTCCTTTCTGGTGAAGAATTGGCTTGGTAGTTTAGTCTGCCCTGTTCCCATGATGCACTGGGCCAGGGACAGACTGATTTGCATATAGCCAGGTTCTGAACTGGGATGGTGCAGTGAGATAAATAACGGTGATGGATCAAGCCCTGATCTTTGGACTGGGTAAGAGTGGTCTGCTTAATTCAGACACTCTGTTCATCACCACCCCCTTTTCTCAATCGTTTTTGGCCACTATAGGTGTGGCAGGGTATACTCAGACATGAGTCCCTTTCCCACTGCACCATCAGGATTCAAGCAAGCCGGGCCGACGACGGCTGAAATGCCAGAAACCGGTCCCCGGTAGCTTGTCTCCTTTCTGGTGAAGAATTGGCTTGGTAGTTTAGTCTGCCCTGTTCCCATGATGTACTGGGCCAGGGACAGACTGATTTGCATATAGCCAGGTTCTGAACTGGGATGGTGCAGTGAGATAAATAACGGTGATGGATCAAGCCCTGATCTTTGGACTGGGTAAGAGTGGTCTGCTTAATTCAGATACTCTGTTCATCACCACCCCCTTTTCTGAATCGTTTTTGGCCACTATAGGTGTGGCAGGGTATACTCAGACATGAGTCCCTTTCTCACTGCACCATCAGGATTCAAGCAAGCCTGGCCGACGACGGCTGAAATGCCAGAAACCGGTCCCCGGTAGCTTGTCTCCTTTCTGGTGAAGAATTGGCTTGGTAGTTTAGTCTGCCCTGTTCCCATGATGCACTGGGCCAGGGACAGACTGATTTGCATATAGCCAGGTTCTGAACTGGGATGGTGCAGTGAGATAAATAACGGTGATGGATCAAGCCCTGATCTTTGGACTGGGTAAGAGTGGTCTGCTTAATTCAGACACTCTGTTCATCACCACCCCCTTTTCTGAATCGTTTTTGGCCACTATAGGTGTGGCAGGGTATACTCAGACATGAGTCCCATTCTCACTGCACCATCAGGATTCAAGCAAGCCGGGCCGACGACGGCTGAAATGCCAGAAACCGGTCCCCGGTAGCTTGTCTCCTTTCTGGTGAAGAATTGGCTTGGTAGTTTAGTCTGCCCTGTTCCCATGATGCACTGGGCCAGGGACAGACTGATTTGCATATAGCCAGGTTCTGAACTGGGATGGTGCAGTGAGATAAATAACGGTGATGGATCAAGCCCTGATCTTTGGACTGGGTAAGAGTTGTCTGCTTAATTCAGACACTCTGTTCATCACCACCCCCTTTTCTGAATCGTTTTTGGCCACTATAGGTGTGGCAGGGTATACTCAGACATGTGTCCCTTTCTCACTGCACTATCAGGATTCAAGCAAGCCGGGCCGACGACGGCTGAAATGCCAGAAACCGGTCCCCGGTAGCTTGTCTCCTTTCTGGTGAAGAATTGGCTTGGTAGTTTAGTCTGCCCTGTTCCCATGATGCACTGGGCCAGGGACAGACTGATTTGCATATAGCCAGGTTCTGAACTGGGATGGTGCAGTGAGATAAATAACGGTGATGGATCAAGCCCTGATCTTTGGACTGGGTAAGAGTGGTCTGCTTAATTCAGACACTCTGTTCATCACCACCCCCTTTTCTGAATCGTTTTTGGCCACTATAGGTGTGGCAGGGTATACTCAGACATGAGTCCCTTTCTCACTGCAACATCAGGATTCAAGCAAGCCGGGCCGACGACGGCTGAAATGCCAGAAACCGGTCCCCGGTAGCTTGTCTCCTTTCTGGTGAAGAATTGGCTTGGTAGTTTAGTCTGCCCTGTTCCCATGATGCACTGGGCCAGGGACAGACTGATTTGCATATAGCCAGGTTCTGAACTGGGATGGTGCAGTGAGATAAATAACTTTGATGGATCAAGCCCTGATCTTTGGACTGGGTAAGAGTGGTCTGCTTAATTCAGACACTCTGTTCATCACCACCCCCTTTTCTGAATCGTTTTTGGCCACTATAGGTGTGGCAGGGTATACTCAGACATGAGTCCCTTTCTCACTGCACCATCAGGATTCAAGCAAGCCGGGCCGACGACGGCTGAAATGCCAGAAACTGGTCCCCGGTAGCTTGTCTCCTTTCTGGTGAAGAATTGGCTTGGTAGTTTAGTCTGCCCTGTTCCCATGATGCACTGGGCCAGGGACAGACTGATTTGCATATAGCCAGGTTCTGAACTGGGATGGTGCAGTGAGATAAATAACGGTGATGGATCAAGCCCTGATCTTTGGACTGGGTAAGAGTGGTCTGCTTAATTCAGACACTCTGTTCATCACCACCCCCTTTTCTGAATCGTTACACCAGTAAAACGGCACATGTTATATTCCCACTGCTAACGCAGCTTATCGCCTGTTTTTGGATCGCACCCCAGATTTGGCTGCTCGTTGAAAATATGAGGAAGTGGTCTTTTCGTGTTATTTTAGTTATGTTAGCGTTAGTTGTCGCTCTCATTTGTGATGATTTGTATTTGCGGAAGCTATTGCTGGAAAACTGGCGATATCGGCTGTTTTCACTAGGTTGAGAATGGAATGATAATTTTAATTCACTGAAAAAAACATAGGTTTCAGGCACGTTATAGTCAGAAATTAGCATTTTAAAAAACCTTAGAAATTCACTGAAAAAAACATAGGTTTCAGGGACGATATAGTTAGTTGGACATTTCACTCGTCCAAAACCATAGAAATTCCACCGTAAGAGTTAGTTGAGCTAACTATAACTCACGACCCCGCAAAGGACTGCTGATGACGTCACATTTATATCATTCCTGACATGGTAAGTGACATCATGGATGACATCTCAAATGAAATCACTGATGACATCACTGATGACATCATCCACGTGAAAATCTGATGCACCTCCTCACACCTTAATAAAACCTTTGATACACCCACTCTAAAATACAGACTACTATTTTCGAAACAATAGAGACACCAATGCCTGTTACTAAGTACACACTCACTGATTCCTAGGTCTACACACAAATCCACTCATTCACCCATATAGTCACTCATACATTCAGTGACTCATCAATACAACACTATTATAGGGACTCATAGACCTATGCAAACACTCACACACTGCCACTCATCTGGAGTTACTCAGAGATCTAGTCAGTCATGCAAAGAATCAATCACACTTCCATTTTCTCACCTATACAGTTATAAACACACAACCCCACTTATTCATAAAGATGCTAACATATGCTTACTCTCTTATACAATCACTGATACAAGTACACACTCATCCATACAGCCACTCTCACAATCACTGACTCTCACGTATAGTCATTTATATACCCCAACTCTCACATACACTGCCTTTTAAATATGTAGTTACTTGGACATATAGCACTGAGATATCCATTCACTCACCAACACACCCATAACCACACTCACCGACCCATACAGCTGTTTCCACATGCACTCTTGAACCCATGCACCCGGTGAATCAACCACTCACACATCTATGTGCAGAGTCACACACCTCCCACCCACCCATACACACACTCAGTCTCACATACAAGTACTCAGGCAACTAATCAATAACCCATGTAGACACTCATGTAGCTACTGACCAACCCATGCAGCGGCTTACACAACAGACAGACTGATACAAACATTCACACAGTTTAGTCACTAACCCATGCATTAGGTAAGACACATTTATTCACTCACTTATACAGTCAGTCACGTACCTACTAAATCCTCAGTCCAGACACTTATATACCCACTCATTCTTCAATACACCTTGATGTATATATAAAATATATTTAAACTTTACAGAAGCACAGTCACTGGATGATGTCTTCAGTGATGTCATCAGTGATGTCATCAATGATGTCATCAATGATGTTATCAGTGATGTCACTGACCATGTCATGAACGATGTAATATGTGACGTCATCAGCAGTGCATTGCGGGGGCTCGAGTTAAAGTTAGCTGAACTTAATATAACGGCCGAATTTCTCTGGTTTTGTACGGGTGAAATATCCAACTAACTTTAATGTCCCTGAAACCTGTGGTTTTTTCAGTGAATTTCAAAGGTAGTTTAAATGCTAATTTCTAACTATAACGTCCCTGGAACCTGTGTTTTTTTTTGTGAATATATATATATATATATATATATATATATATATATATATATATATATATATATATATATATATATATATATATATATATATATATATATATATATATATATATATATATATATATATATATATATATATATATATATATATATATATATATATATACATATATACCACCAAACAGGAAACCCAAGTGAGGAACTTCGCCACACGAAGATAAATGAGCTCACTTTCTTCGGTATGCACCATGCAGCAGTAACATTCAAGGAGCAGCAAATTGAAATGGATCCAAGCCAGACATGTTTCAGGAATCACCCTTACATCAGTGGCTTTTGCACGAAACTGCAGGCGCGGCGAGAGATGCACTTTTATTTCCATCACCTCTTCATGTAGGAGGGGCCATCTGCACGGCCTTATGGGTGATGTAGTCCACTCCTAGATAATCCCAAGGTGGTGCGTTTGCCGCAGTTCGAAATGTCAAAATTAATTCGTGCATGGCACCAAGGCTGGACCTGCCGTGCTTTGTGGCTGCATACCATGGCTGTAAACAGCTGGTTACACCCTGTAGAGTCCCCAAGCCTTCTTCGCTCCATCACGTTGAACACTTAGTGGTGCCATCGTGGACCCGTAAACCGCGGTGGGCTTTTTCCTCGCGACCAGGAAGGGCCGCTACATACACCACCAAACAGGAAACCCAATTGTGGAACTTCGCCACACGAAGATAAATGAGCTTACTTTGTTCGGTATGAACCCTGCCAGCAGGAACATTCAAGGAGCAGCAAATTGAAATGGATCCAAGCCAGACGCGTTTCAGGAACCACCCTTTCATCAGTGGCTTTTGCACGAAACTGCAGGTGCTGCAAGGAATGCACTTTTATTTCCATCACCTGTTCATGTAGGAGGGGCCATCTGCATGGCCTTATGGGTGATGTAGTCCACCCCTAGATAATCCCAAGTGGGTGCGTTTGCTACAGTTCGAAATGTCAAAGTTAATTCACGCATGACACCAAGGCTGTTGGGTTTCCCGTTTGGTGGTGTATATATATATATATATACATATATATATATATATATATATATATATATATATATATACACATGTGATCAAGGCTACCGTGACGTAGCCGAAACGCGTCATGCTGGTGACAAGGGAGCAATAAACAACCTTTGAAAGCATCTTCAGCGCTGTTATGTGGTCTGTACCTGCGTTTGTGAAGTCGGTATCTAGAGCCGATGAGTAGGAGTTTGGAACGGATATATATATATATATATATATATATATATATATATATATCTATATATATATATATATATATATATATATATATATATATATATATATATATCGCCACACACTCCCAAACTGTTGTGTTCGGAAAAAACGGCAAGCACTCCGATGTCGTGATCCTTAGATGAATTTATTTCCAAACCCCCAACACCCCCGACAGACGCGTTTCGCTCAAGGCTTCGTCAGTGTCATTAGTGTACAAACCAATTCGCCATTTTAAACTATCCGCTCTTCTAGTTCATCGACATAGATGATGGTACAAAATTCTTTTAGTGGCGGCCATCTTGTAGTATGTTCATACAAGGCATTTCTTACTGTTCTAAAATGGCGACAAATAAAGTGCTCAGTGCATACATTTAAAACAATGTTTGACAGTAACAAAAATTGTCATGACAGCACATATTTACACTTTTTTCATTTTCGATACCCAGTATTTACATTTAAAAAATTACAGTTATTTTTTATATTATGGAGGGGTGTATCCCCAATTTTATATTGTATTCATGTGTGTAGATCTGCTCTGTACAGATGGTATGTTATTAAACCCAATGCATACTATATACATATCTACAATTTTTACATACACAGAGCTAGGCCAGTTGTTTCTCGGCATTTTACTTTTTGTTGAGCCCTGTATGGGCTGGTTTACTACCACAGTTTGATATCATAATCTACCGGTATCTATAATGTTATTGTTGTCATATTTACATGGCGTTACAGGGAGTGAAAGATATATTTACAAGGCTACAGTATATTCATATTCTCATCTGATCAAGGAGTTTTATCATGATAGACTAACTGAATCTTAATGTTAGTATTCCAGAACCGGAGATTTTAAAGGTGTACCCACATTTCTGCATCATTATTGAGACCCCACGGTGTCATGGTCTTGAGGTCCATGATGTATCTAGATTCCAAGATACGGAGGGCTTTTTCCCTATTCCCCCCTCGTTCTGATTTGGGAACCTGATCTATGCAGTAATAAATGAGTAAATCTCTATTGCTTTGATGTTGTTCAGCAAAATGACGGGCTATCGGATAGGTCTTATCATTATTCACGATAGCCCTCATATGTTCTAGGATTCTCATTTTCGTTGGTTTGATGGTACTTCCTATGTATCGTTTTTGACACGGGCAGACCAAACAGTAAACTGTATATTCTGAATTACAATTGAGATGTTTAGTGATCATTCTGTTGGGTCTGTCCTCACCCGTTCTACCTGGGTACTCCTTGATTTTTTTACTGTATTTACATGCCTTACAGCGTAGGCAAGGAAAAAAGCCAACAATTTTATTGGTAGTCTGGTTTACTTTTTCAGGGGAGTAATGGCTGTGGACTAGATGGTCCGAAAGTGACTGGCATCTCCTGTATGTTACCATAGGTCTATCAGGTAAAGACCTCTTCAGGACATTATCAGTGTGTAATATGTGCCAGTTTTTCTTAAAGGTCTGGACCAGTTCCCCAGATTTACTGTTGAATGTAGTTATCATTCTGACCTGATCATTGTCTTTCCTCGACTCCTTTACCACCAGGAGATCCCTCCTGTCAATAGTATCTGCTTTAGCGTTTGCTTGTTCTAAGATGTTACGGGAATATCCCCTCACTTGGAACCTATTGCTGGCTTCTTCCTGAGCCATTTTAAAATCATTTGTCCCTGAGCAGTTTCTTTTGAGTCGAAGGTATTCACCGTAAGGTACGTTCCTGACCAGACTCCTAGGATGATGACTGGCCGCATGTAGTACGGCATTACCAGCCGTCGGCTTCCTATAGAGTCTGGTGTGGAGATGATAAATTTCCACAAATACCTCTAGGTCAAGGTAACATACACTTTTGTCACTTATTGTGCAGGTGAACTGCAGATTCAGGTCATTATTGTTCAGAGATGAGACGTACTCCTCAGCCGAGGCCCTGTCTCCCTGCCAAACAATAAACAGATCATCAATGTATCTGGTCCACATCAATATCCTTTCACTCCACTTTTCATTACTGCCTCCCCATGCCTCGTGCTTCTCCCACCAGCCCACGAATAGATTTGCGTAGCTGGGGGAGAAGCACGAGCCCATTGAAGTTCCCCTGATCTGCTTGTATATTTGGCCTGCAAACAGGAAATAGTTGTTAAACAAACAAAATCTCATCATACACAATAGCATGTTACTGTGTGCTCGGTATTTCACTTGTTTTTTCTCCAAAAACCACTTAGTGGCACACAGTCCTTTCTCATGGTCTATGCATGTGTACAAGTTAACAACATCAAGTGTTATTAGCAGCATATCTTTTTCCCAGGAGACATTGTCCATGATGCGCAGGAAGTCTTGCGTGTCTCTTACATAAGAGGGCAAGTCCTTAACGATAGGTGCTAAAAAAAATATATATATATATATATATATATATATAAACAAGCAAGGTCCCAACCGCTCCTGGTAGCGGTTCAAAAGGGCGCAGACCTCATAATCCTCGGAAAGCAATCCTTACGATGTTAATTCATCCAGCCAGCACAACGATCCAGTGTCAGCAGTGCATTTTATTATGCAGAAGAGCAAGAGCAAGTGCCCTCCCTGACACGTTTCGCTCTGCGGACGGAGCTTGGTCACTATATATATATATATATATATATAAAACGCTCCAAACTCCGAAACAATTTCCGAAGGAGACGACACAGCGTGGTGATAGAACCTTCTTTATTTTTCAAAGTCGCTTACGACGCGTTTCGCCTGACCCAGCAGGCTTGGTCACGATAGTTTTTGTGCATACACATACATACATTTAAAGTGCTCAGTGCTGACGTGATACATCACGTGACAAACAAATTAATAGAAATGGAAAAGTTATTTACATATGTTATCAACGTGCACAACAATCTAGTCAATGCTTACTGTTTTCCAATTACATTTTCAGAGAAGCTTTTAAAGAAATGCAATTTATGTAAATAACGCAACTGCTCAAAGTGGAACAAAACTGTGAAAGAATGAATAGGAAACAAATACTTATTTCTCTTATAATTCATCATTCCTCTACCCTAATTCAGGACATTTTCACACAGTTTTTGGTAAAACTAATACAGCCCAAGTGGGCTAATTTCAATCAACCATACCACTTCAAACGGCAATTCATAAGCGATAATCAGCTTCTAATTTCAATATTATTTGACTAATATTTTGACTGTGCATAGATGATATGCTGGTACTAATATATATATATATATATATATATATATATATATATAGATATATATATATATATATATATATATATATATATTACCTACTGGCTATCGCCAGTAGGTATATATAGTTAGGATTTTTTCCCTATGGGATTTTTGAAAATTCTATGTCTAATAACTTTGGCGTTTGTGGACGGAATCGGCTGAAATTTTTGGGAAAATGGCACATTTTGTTTCTGAGCAGCCCTTGAAAATTTGGGGGGGTTTTGTTAAGGGGGGGCCGAGAAAAAAGGGGGGTCCCAAAACGCGTTTTTCCCATGTTAATTTCCATAGGGCGGTTGGACTCACTTTTAGCTCGAACGGCTGAATGGATTTGCACGAAACTTGGCAAAATTGTAGGGACTGTTAGCCCGATGTGCCTTTGCTAGGTCTCAATATATGTGCTCCAGTAGTTTTTGAGAAATTAACGTTCAAAACAAGATATATATCTGTACCAGCGCTCCGGGCAGCGATCCGGTCCGCTTACTTTTCGCGAAACGGAACTTTGCGCGCAGAAAGCTGATTGGCTCTCCGGTGTCTGTCAACATTCTAAACAGTCCGGAGCGGCCGCCATCTTATCTCTCGGTAGGATCGAGAGAGAAGAAGAGGTGAAAAACGAAGGGGGAATTTATTGAAAGGGGGCAAGGTATACCCCTCTTGACCCCCTAGGAATGTTGTTGGGGTTATTAAAGGGTCCCGTGGGGAAAATAAAAAAAAAATGATTTTTCACGGTAGAAGCGCTTCACGGGCCGCGAACTGGGCCGCAAACTGGTAGCGAAACGGGAATTCGCCATTTTGTGCTTCGTTTTAATTGTTTAGAGACAAAAATTATCGCCGCACATCGGCCACAATGCATGAATATCGCTGAAAAGTCAGCGATATTCATGCATTATCCAGCAAATGCTCTTAGCCATGTTATCCACCTTCCATTGGATAACATGGCTAAAAACTGTTCTGTGCGTGAGCTTTTTTTTTTTTTTTTTGCTGCGTGACGTTTGTTAACGTTCGATTCGATGGAAATCAGGAAGTGTTGACCACCATTTTGTCACTGCGAGTAAATATTTTGTTATAAATGAATCCTTATTGATAAACATTGTCTGCGCCATCTTGCGTTTTTGTCCAATGCCACAATTTTGTCGTGCACGGCAGCCATTTTAGATGCCTTGACCAGGGCCACTCTCTGCACGCCGCCGATCCTCAGCATGGCTCCCCACCCTCGCAAGCATCTCCCCCACGCACTGGTCACCCCCGCTCTTTCTCTCATGCATGGGCCATATACTTCCCCCCATCTGCGCTGCTCTTCTCTGAGAATCACACCCTGTGCCCGCCCGACACCTCCCTTTCACCCTATTCACTACCGCACCCTCTGACACTCCTCTTCCTCTGTGTCCGATTGTCCAGGCCGGACCTAGGCTATCACCTAGCCCTGCGGATGTAGTTTATGGCCCCAGCTGTAGAGTATCCAGACATGCCAACCCTCCCGATTCAGGCGTGAGACTACTGATTTCAGTGCTAGTCTCCCGCCTCCCGATTCCTGCAAGCAAAAACCCGGGGGCATATTACCAACAACTAGCGATAATTTTTGTCTCTAACTTGTTTAGAGACAAAAATTATCGCCGCACATCGGCGAATTTTATCGCACATAAACCTTGCTATTAGCAAGGTTTATCGCAAATGCGATAAAAAACGGCCGCAATGCATGAATATCGTTGAAAAGTCAGCGATATTCATGCATTATCCAGCAAATGCTCTTAGCCATGTTATCCACTTCCCATTGGATAACATGGCTAAAACTGCTCAGGGAAGGTGTTAGGTTTTGGAGATATTCGCGCTTAGCGCGAATATCTCCAAAAGTTGGTAATAGGAGATAGCGATGGTTGGGGACTGTTTCCAGTCACTAAAATCTTGGCACGCCCACTTTGCATGTCATTAGTGATAAATATCACTGATATGCAAAGCGGGGCCCAAGATGGTCGCTATCTCCTTTTAGCTGTCACTAACTGGTGTTAGCGACAGCTTGGTAATAGGGAGATAATTTTATCTCTTTTTTTTTTGGCTTTTAAAGCCAAAAAAGCGGAAATAAACCCCCTTGATAATATGCCCCATGATTTCTCGGGGGTTTCAGCTGACAGGGCTTGGTATTGTGTTACGTGCTAATTCTTCCAGGAAACGTCAGAGGGTCGATGCAGGGGTTCTAGAAGGGGTGATAAACCATTTAAGCCTCATGAACAAG
The DNA here is from genome assembly GCF_964263255.1 of Lissotriton vulgaris. Classification (NCBI taxonomy): domain Eukaryota; kingdom Metazoa; phylum Chordata; class Amphibia; order Caudata; family Salamandridae; genus Lissotriton; species Lissotriton vulgaris. Next base: position 675,280,260 of record NC_141700.1, on the reverse strand, counting down.
CGCATGGTCTTTTAAAGATTTGTGAAGTACTCGGGGCGGGGGTGTGTGTGTGCCCTCTTTCAGGAGCGGGCGGGGGGGCACTGCCAGCAACTTGCCAGGCCAGGCAGTGTTCAACACGTGCATCACCCTTTCTCTGCCTGCTATTGCGCTCCATGCTTCGGAAAGGTAAGAAAAAGAACGTGCATTTGAGTTTGAAATGTCCGATCTTGTAGCAGTACACTTGCAAAGCCCACACATGACAATAACCCGATTCAAGGCCCCATTCACCCGATTTTTTAAACATATATAGCACTCCAACAAAGTTAGATTTCAAAACTTTATTAACTTTTAACTATAATGAACGGAACAAAAACTGTAAAAACATTTAAACATTTTTCACCCAAAAAAGCAACAATGGTCAGAAGCTGTTTTTTGTGCGAATAGTCCCAAGGCAGCACAACGTGCAGAGTTCTGGACGGCACCCAGGTGATGTCGCCTGGGTGCCGCACTGGTTTTGGGATCCTACAATGCTGCTCCGAAAATTGGCGTGGGGCGTCCCGGGTGGGGCGGGGGGAGGCCTCGTCAGTAGCGGTCTGTTGTGCGAATAGTCCCAAGGCAGCAGAACGCGCTGAGATGTTGATGGCACCCAGGTGATGTCCAGTAAACTGCCGCACTGGTTTTGGTATCCTACAATGCTGCTCCAAAAATTTGCGTGCGGCGGCCCGGGGGGGGGGGGGAGGCGTGGGGGAGGCGGCGTGAACGGGCCTCCCCAGGTGGCGGCCATCCAGCTGAGTTGCGCCCGCTCTTGCGGCTACAGCGTCTCGCTCACCATGTTGTTGAGTTGCTCCCACTCTTGCAGTGCAGCGATAGGCGCCTGCCACATGACTCTTAAAATGGCGGACGGCTCTTCGGTTTTGGGCCTGGTCCACTGAAATGGCCCTGGGACACCTTGGAACTCGGACGCTTGCCTGCTAGGGCTTGGGCTCCATTCTCGAAAAGCGTCCCCTCAGCCGTGAAGATTCTACAAAAGTCTTGGGGGCCCCCGACTCCCGCAGGCTTCCGGTGGGGAGCGGCTGCCATGATTGCTCGCGGAATGACCACGACGGAGCCACGAGATGGTGGTGCTCTCATGCTGACGCCAGCTTCAGTCTGAATGATCCAGAAACAAGGTGGGGCTTTCATCGTTTGGGAAAAAAAAATGTTCTAAACCAATGAAAAGTGTTATTTTTAGGTCATATGACCAAGCCTTCCATCTTTAGGAAACCAAAAGTAAAATGATCCAATGAAAAGTTTTATAAACAAGTCACATGACCTGTTATGCGGCATAGGGCTACAAAAAGCGTAGAAAATCAGTTGGCACGTGAGGCGGCGTCAGTAGCGGACCGATGTGCGAATAGGCCGAAGGCAGCACAACGCGTCGAGATCCGGATGGCACCGAGGTGGTGTCCAGCAAATTGCCGCACTGGTGTGGCCATCCTACAATGCTGCGCCGAAAGACGGCGTGTCCAGCTGAGTTCCGGTCACTCTTGCGGTACAGTGAGTCGAACGCGCCGAGATCCGGATGGCACCGAGGTTGTGTCCAGCAAGTTGCCGCACTGGTGTGGCCATCCTACAATGCTGTGCCGAAAGTCGGCGTGGGGTGCCCCGTTGGCTTATGAGGTGATGTCAGTAGTGGACCGATGTGTGAATAGGTCGGAACCAGCACAAGGCGCCAAGATCCGAATGGCAAGTCCTGGATGTTGAGTGCCATAGTTGAGAGTTCTGAGCAGTGCTTGTAAGACTATCTGAAGCTTATTTGCACCTGCTGCAGCTTCACTGTTGCCCAAGGTGGTGTCCAGCAAATTGCTGCACTGTTGTGGCCATCCTACAATGCTGCGCCGAAAGACGGCGTGTTCAGCTGAGTTCCGGTCACTCTTGCGGTACAGTGACTCGAACGCGCCGAGATCCGGATGGCACCGAGGTGGTGTCCAGCAAGTTGCCGCACTGGTGTGGCCATCCTACAATGCTGCGCCGAAAGTCAGTGTGGGGTGCCCCGTTGGCTTATGAGGTGATGTCAGTAGTGGACCGATGTGTGAATAGGTCGGAACCAGCACAAGGCGCCCTGCACTGTTGAGCTTTTTTCAATGCCTGTTTTTTGTTGTTTCCCCTCCATCAAAAACAAAAAAAAAATATAAAACTGTGCAAAAATACAAAAAAATGTTTAGAAAAGCAGTGCTTGTAAGACTGTCTGAAGCTCTTTTGCACCTGCTGCAGCTTCACTATTGCCCTGGTGTGGACAAAGATCGCTCATGACTTAGGCTGATTGAGAGTTTGTAGAAAAATGGCTTCAGATTTTCCACATATTACTCTTCAACATTCTTCCTAAATGTAACAATGTGAGACTCACTAGGAGAACGGCTGTTTATCTTTCCTTTCAAAATGCTGCCAACAATATTTTCTGAATGGAAGACACCATCTTGTAGCATAAAGGGCCGAAAGGGGTTCTGGTCTGGCCGATTGTTGGTGGAGACATTTTGACTATATCTTGGACCTGCCCGGCCTCGCCCAAAATGGCGCCGGTATAAATGGGACTCGTAACTCCTTGCCCGCAAATGTATATCTAGAAAATTTTATTGTAAGTGGCCCTGTCTTATTTTAATTACAAAATGTACGTCCACCGATTCCGCAACTGTTAGACACCTTAGTTCTTGCAACCTAATGGCCCGCTTGTTACGTTCCTCTACAGTGTAAATGTCTCCTCATCATATACGATTTCAGTTTGCTCCGTGGCCGGCCCAGGTGGTTATAGGCCCGTATTTGTATACTGACATTTTCACAATAAAGGTTTTTAAAACAAAACACGGTAGTAGTATTTACATTGGTAAAGTTTTTACTTTTAGTCACTGTTTTCGAATCAGTAAAAGGCAAGTGAAATAAAGCAGTCCAATTACATGACGGATAAAAGGTATAATATGTAGGAACGTAGTAAAGATAAATGGTCAAGGGCAGTTGTGTTTTCCACTCCTGCAACATAAAGTGATCGATAAGAATCTGATAATCAGGCGTATCGGCGACTAAGACAGCAGGCCGAGTCTCTTTTACTCAACGGCTCCGTCATGGAACGAAGAAACGCCCTTTTTTTTGAAAAAGGAATATATTTTACTTGCAGGACAGTTGTAAATTTTCCGGGAAAGTACATTAGCCTGGAATATTATACCATATATGTTTTAAAAAAAATAATGTTCGAAAACAATAAAAAGCGTAATTTTTAGGTCATATGACCAAGCTTTTCATCATTAAAATAACAAAAGTAAAATGAACCAATGAAAAGTTTTATTAACAAGTCACATGACCTGTTATGCTTACGTTACGTGCTGCGCGCCGCGCCCCGGATCACTTCCGGGTGCGCTAACGCGGCGTGTCATATAACGCATTACGCGACAACGTAGGTCAAGAATATAGTCAAAATGTCTCCACCAACCAGCGTTCGGAACACAACCCCTTTCAGCAGTCCAAAAAGTTCTGTTAAATGACAACAGAGGGGACAGGCAACAAGAACCATCAGTCAAAGAGGGGAGGGCAAGTTCTTCTCTTCCGGGTCATGTTGGGGCGCTACCGGAACTGATCGAATTGGTAGTCTACAGTGTTTCTGGATGTTTCAGACTAAAGCTGGCGTCAGCATGAGAGCACTACCATCTCGTAGCTCCGTCGTGGCCATTCCACGAGCAGACATGGCAGCCGCTCCCCACCAGAAGCCTGCGTGAGTCGGGGGCCCCCCAGACTTTTGTAGAATCTTCACGGCTGAGGGGACGCTTTCGAGAATGGGACCCAAGCCCTATCAGGGAAGCGTCCGAGTTCCAAGGTGTCCCAGGGCTATTTTAGTGGACCAGGCCCAAAACCGAAGAGCCGGCCGCCATTTTGAGAGTCCTGTGGCAGCCGCCTATCGCTGCACCGCAAGAGCAGGAGCAACTTAACTACATGGTGAGCGAGACGCTGTAGTCGCAAGAGCGGGCGGTAAACAGCTGAATGGCGGAAGAGGCACAGTGTAGCAAAAGCGGGCGGAATGGCAACTAAAACGGTAAAGGGGCGCCCCACTACAGCGTGTCTTCAGGTCAAACGGATTGTGGGACAAAGTCCAGAATAGAAGAGTCATCAAAAGGCAAAAAGTTCCGCCGGACCCCGGGAGCCGGCCGCCTATGTCGGGGGCGATCTCAGGCTACACCAGTGCTATAAGACTTGGGGAGGGGGTCGGAGCCAAGCGTCTTCTCCGAGTCCGTGCCATCACACCACCCCTCGGGGGCCTCCGTCAAGCGGTTTAGGGAGGTACCATATAACATTGTTTTCAAATGCAGTCAGGTCCACAAACGACCCTCACTTACTTTGAGAATAGTGAAGCTGCAGTAGGTGGAAATAAGCTTCAGACAGTCTTACAAGCACTGCTTTTGTAAACATTTTTTGATTTTTTTGTATTTTTGCACAGTTTTATATATTTTTTTTGTTTTTGATGGAGGGGAAACAACAAAGCACAGGCATTGAAAAAGGCTCAAACTCAGAACTCTGAACTATGGCACCCAACATCCAGGACTTTCCATCCGGATCTTGGCGCCTTGTGCTGCTTCCGACCTATTCACACATCGGTCCACTACTGACATCATCTTATAAACCAACGTTATGTAAATAGTTATTTAATAAAATGTTTTACCCTGTTTCTTTGCTGGTGTGTTGTCTATATTTTTAATATTTGCATAGGGTTTGTCGTTATTTTGGGCGGGGTGGGTGACGGAGCCGAGCTGTCTTGCAGCCCTCATGGTGTGGAGCTCAGTTCATCTCACTATTTTCGTATTTCTCATGAAGGGTTGTTTATAATATTTCTATTTTAGCGAGGTCAAAAAGAGATCCAATTAGTGGCCTACTGATTTTGCTCGATTACTTTTATTTTTTTACACGATTTTTCACGATCTGCAAAGACTAAACAGAGTATTGCGACTTTGTGCTTGTTTGTAAATAGAGAATGAACCAAAGAGAATCAATTGTAAAACAGTAAATGCTTGGATAATAATCAATCAAATGGAGAGACAAGCAGGCAGGACGGATTACAACGGGGGTAAAGGCCTGCGTTAACTACTCTTCACTATCTGCAAAGAGAGAGTACTACTAAGAGAATAGAGGGGAGGGGGGCAGCGTTCAAAGCACATCAGCGTGCATAAATACGAAAATGTTTTTATCTATCACGTACTTGACATTTTAAAGCTTTTCATATTTGCTATTAAAAAACCAATGAAATTCACAGAAAAACCATAGGTTATAGTGGATATATAGTTAGGAATTTGCATTTACAAAACCTTGAAAATTCAATGAAAAAACCATTGGTTTTTAGGCCATATATAGTTAGGGATTTGCATTTACAAAACCTTATTTTACTCGCATAAAACCATTGAAATTCCATATATAGTTATAAGCGCTAACTATATATCGCGCACCCGCAATCCACTGCTGATGATGTCACATATTACATCATTCATGACATGGTTAGTGACATCACTGATGACATCACTGATGACATCTCAAATGACATCACTGATGACATCACTGAAAACATCTCATTTGACATGACTGATAACATCACTGATGATATCATTCATGTGATAATACCATGAACCTCTTCAGACTCTAATATAACCTTAGATACAATCAGTGTAAACAGACAGTCACAGACTGTCACTCATCCATGGAGTTACTCACACACCTAGTCAGTTATGCCAAAAATCAATCACACCTCCATTTTCTCAACTATACAGTTATACACACCTTACTTATTCAAACATATACTAACACATATTTACTTTACTCTCTTATACAATCTCTGATACATGTTCACAATGATCCATACAGCCACTCACACATTCACTGGCTCTTATGCACAGTTATTTAAAGATGTCAACTCTCACATGTACTGTGTTTTACATATGTACTTAATTTGACATGTAGCACTGAGATATCCATTCACTCACTAATACACTCATGCACAGTCAACCGCCCATACAGCTGTTTGCACATGCACTTTTGAATCTATACATATAGTGAATCAACTACTCACACATCTATGTACAGAATCACACACCTTCCAGCCACCCATACACACACACTCAGTTTCCCATACAAATACTTGGACAACCAATCAATAACCCATACAGTTACTCATATAGCTACTGATCAACATAAGCAGCAGTTTGTAGAACAACAGATATAATGATGCACAAATTAAAACAGTTTAGTCACTAACCCATGCACTCAGTGAGACACATTTAATCACTCACTCAATCAGTCAGTCATGCACCTAGTAAATCCTTCATCCAGACACTTATATATCCACTCATTCTTCAATATGTAAAACATATTTTAACTTTACAGAAACATACAGTCACTGGATGTTGTAATCAGTGATGTCATCAGTGATGTCATTTGAGATGTCATCAGTGATGTCATCAGTGATGTCACTAACCATGTCATGAATGATGTAATATGTGACATCATCAGCAGTGGATTGCGGGTGCGCGATATATAGTTAGCGCTTATAACTATATATGGAATTTCAATGGTTTTATGCGAGTAAAATAAGGTTTTGTAAATGCAAATCCCTAACTATATATGGCCTAAAACCAATGTTTTTTTCATTGAATATATATATATATATATATATATATATACTACTATTATAAGAGAACAGAAACCTTTAGGCAAGGTAAACTCGGGAACCACAGCGCCAAACCACACACCCAATACATTGTTGTAATCCTCAGGGTGTGTAGATAGACATAGGCTGCATAAAATAAAAAATAAACGTAAATTAAAAAATTAAAGTTTAAAAACAAAGTAGTCCCCTAAAACAAGCGCCGGCCACGACGTAGCGCTGACAGCGACCTACACCTGCGTGATGACGACAGGCGGGGAGGAGCGGTGACGAGCGGCGAGGAGTGATGTGCGGCGAGGAGTGGCGCGGCGGCTCAAGTAAGGCGAGGCGTGAGGCGGTCCGGGCAATGTCGGGGCGGGCGAGGGCCCGGGAGTGGGGGCTAAATCCTGAGCGCGGTTGAGGTAAGGCAGAGGCGGGAGGCGGGCGGGAGGCAGGCGGGCGGGCAGCAATATAGGCAATGTCGGGGCGGGCGGGAGGGCGGGGGTCCCGGCCGGGACTAAACAAATGCTGCTAGTATGTGTATATATATATATATATATTCACAGAAAAAACCATAGGTTATAGTGGATATATAGTTAGGAATTTGCATTTACAAAACCTTGAAAATTCAATGAAAAAACCATTGGTTTTAGGCCATATATAGTTAGGGATTTGCATTTACAAAACCTTATTTTACTCGCATAAAACCATTGAAATTCCATATATAGTTATAAGCGCTAACTATATATCGCGCACCCGCAATCCACTGCTGATGATGTCACATATTACATCATTCATGACATGGTTAGTGACATCACTGATGACATCACTGATGACATCTCAAATGACATCACTGATGACATCACTGATTACAACATCCAGTGACTGTATGTTTCTGTAAAGTTAAAATATGTTTTACATATTGAAGAATGAGTGGATATATAAGTGTCTGGATGAAGGATTTACTAGGTGCATGACTGACTGATTGAGTGAGTGATTAAATGTGTCTCACTGAGTGCATGGGTTAGTGACTAAACTGTTTTAATTTGTGCATCATTATATCTGTTGTTCTACAAACTGCTGCATATGTTGATCAGTAGCTATATGAGTAACTGTATGGGTTATTGATTGGTTGTCCAAGTATTTGTATGGGAAACTGAGTGTGTGTGTATGGGTGGCTGGGAGGTGTGTGACTCTGTACATAGATGTGTGAGTAGTTGATTCACTATATGTATAGATTCAAAAGTGCATGTGCAAACAGCTGTATGGGCGGTTGACTGTGCATGAGTGTATTAGTGAGTGAATGGATATCTCAGTGCTACATGTCAAATTAAGTACATATGTAAAACACAGTAAATGTGAGAGTTGACATCTATAAATAACTGTGCATAAGAGCCAGTGAATGTGTGAGTGGCTGTATGGATCATTGTGAACATGTATCAGAGATTGTATAAGAGAGTAAAGTAAATATGTGTTAGTATATGTTTGAATAAGTAAGGTGTGTATAACTGTATAGTTGAGAAAATGGAGGTGTGATTGATTTTTGGCATAACTGACTAGGTGTGTGAGTAACTCCATGGATGAGTGACAGTCTGTGACTGTCTGTTTACACTGATTGTATCTAAGGTTATATTAGAGTCTGAAGAGGTTCATGGTATTATCACATGAATGATATCATCAGTGATGTTATCAGTCATGTCAAATGAGATGTTTTCAGTGATGTCATCAGTGATGTCATTTGAGATGTCATCAGTGATGTCATCAGTGATGTCACTAACCATGTCATGAATGATGTAATATGTGACATCATCAGCAGTGGATTGCGGGTGCGCGATATATAGTTAGCGCTTATAACTATATATGGAATTTCAATGGTTTTATGCGAGTAAAATAAGGTTTTGTAAATGCAAATCCCTAACTATATATGGCCTAAAACCAATGGTTTTTTCATTGAATTTTCAAGGTTTTGTAAATGCAAATTCCTAACTATATATCCACTATAACCTATGGTTTTTTCTGTGAATTTCATTGGTTTTTTAATAGCAAATATGAAAAGCTTTAAAATGTCAAGTACGTGATAGATAAAAACATTTTCGTATTTATGCACGCTGATGTGCTTTGAACGCTGCCCCCCCCCTCCCCTCTTTTCTCTTAGTAGTACTCTCTCTTTGCAGATAGTGAACGGTAGTTAACGCAGGCCTTTGCCCCCGTTGTAATCCGTCGTGCCTGCTTGTCTCTCCATTTGATTGATTGTTATCCAAGCATTTACTGTTTTAGAATTGGTTCTCTTTGGATCATTCTCTATTTACAAACAAGCACAAAGTCGCAATACTCTGTTTAGTCTTTGCAGATAGTGAAAAATCGTGTAAAAAAATAAAAGTAATCGAGCAAAATCAGTAGGCCACTAATTGGATCTCTTTTTGACCTCGCTAAAATAGAAATATTAGGAACAACCCTTCATGAGAAATACGAAAATAGTGAGATGAACTGAGCTCCACACCATGAGGGCTGCAAGACAGCTCGACTCCGTCACCCACCCCGCCCAAAATAACGACAAACCCTATGCAAATATTAAAAATATAGACAACACACCAGCAAAGAAACAGGGTAAAACATTTTATTAAATAACTATTTACATAACTATTTTATACTTTTTATTGCCCGATCCGGCTAGCTCAATCGATCGAGCATGAAACTCATGCACTCTGATAGCAAGCGTTGCTACTGATGCTATGCAGACCAAAACTGGTTTTCAGTTTGTACATTTTTCTAGATTTTTCAATCCAAGGTTGGTTCACTTTGTAGAACGATGGCTTCAGATTTTCAACATACGGTGTGGTGGCGCGGACTGGGAGGGGGCGCTTCGCTCCTGCCCCCTCCCCAAGTAAGATTTTCATACGTGAAAGTACGTTAATGGTTTTGGTCCCTGAGTTGCTTCAATGTCACTGCCATTCTCAAATGGCATAAGTTCTGGATGTTGGGTGCCATAGTTAAGAGTTCTGAGCAGTGCTTGTAACACTGTCTGAAGCTTATTTCCACCTACTGCAGCTTCACTATTCTCAAAGTAAGTGAGTGTCGTTTGTGGACCTGACTGCATTAGAAAACAATGTGATATGTTACCTTCCTAAACAGCTTGACGGAGGCCCCTGAGGGGCGGTGTGATGGCCATGGACTCGGAGAAGACGCTTGGCTCCGACACCCTCCCCAAGTCTTATAGCACTGGTGTAGCCTGAGATCGCCCCGACATAGGCGGCCGGCTCCCGGGGTCCGGCGGAACTTTTTGCCTTTTGATGACTCTTCAATTCTGGACCTTGTCCCACAATCCGTTTGACCTGAAGACACGCTGTAGTGGGGCGCCCCTTTACCGTTTCAGTTGCCATTCCGCCCGCTTTTGCTACACTGTGCCTCTTCCGCCATTCAGCTGTTTACCGCCCGCTCTTGCGACTACAGCGTCTCGCTCATCATGTAGTTGAGTTGCTCCCGCTCTTGCGGTGCAGCGATAGGCGGCTGCCACAGGACTCTCAAAATGGCGGCCGTCTCTTCGGTTTTGGGCCTGGTCCACTAAAATGGCCCTGGGACACCTTTGAACTCGGACGCTTCCCTGATAGGGCTTGGGTCCCATTCTCGAAAGCGTCCCCTCAGCCGTGAAGATTCTACAAAAGTCTTGGGGGCCTCCGACTCCCGCAGGCTTCTGGTGGGGAGCGGCTGCCATGATTGCTCGTGGAATGGCCACGACGGAGCTACGAGATGGTAGTACTCTCATGCTGACGCCAGCTTTAGTCTGAAACATCCAGAAACACTGAAGACTACCAATTCGATCAGTTCCGGTAGCGCCCCAACATGACCCGGAAGAGAAGAACTTGCCCTCCCCTCTTTGATTGATGGTTCTTGTTGCCTGTCCCCTCTGTTGTCATTTAACAGAACTTTTTGGACTGCTGAAAGGGGTTGTGTTCCGAACGCTGGTTGGTGGAGACATTTTGACTATATTCTTGACCTACGTTGTCGCGTAATGCGTTATATGACACGCCGCGTTAGCGCACCCGGAAGTGATCCGAGGCGCAGCGCGCAGCGTGTAACGTAAGCATAACAGGTCATGTGACTTGTTAATAAAACTTTTCATTGGTTCATTTTACTTTTGTTATTTTAATGATGAAAAGCTTGGTCATATGACCTAAAAATTACGCTTTTTATTGTTTTCGAACATTATTTTTTTTTAAACATATGTTATAATATTCCAGGCTAATGTACTTTCCCGGAAAATTTACAACTGTCCTGCAAGTAAAATATATTCCTTTTTCGAGAAAAAGGGCGTTTCTTCCTTCCATGACGGAGCCGTTGAGTAAAAGAGATTCGGCCTGCTGTCTTAGTCGCCGATACGCCTGATTATCAGATTCTTATCGATCACTTTATGTTGCAGAAATGAAAAACACAACTGCCCTTGACCATTTATCTTTACTGCGTTCCTACATATTATACCTTTTATCCGTCATGTAATTGGACTGCTTTATTTCACTTGCCTTTTACTGATTCGAAAACAGTGACTAAAAGTAAAAACTTTACCAATGTAAATACTACTACCATGTTTTGTTTTAAAAACCTTTATTGTGAAAATGTCAGTATACAAATACGGGCCTATAACCACCTGGGCCGGCCACGGAGCAAACTGAAATCGTATATGATGAGGAGACATTTACACTGTAGAGGAACGTAACGAGCGGGCCATTACGTTGCAAGAACAAAGGTGTCTAACAGTTGCGGAATCGGTGGACGTACATTTTGTAATTAAAATACGACAGGGCCACTTACAATAACATTTTCTAGATATACATTTGCGGGCAAGGAGTTACGAGTCCCATTTATACCGGCGCCATTTTGGGCGAGGCCGGGCAGGTCCAAGATATAGTCAAAATGTCTCCACCAACCATCGGCCAGACCAGAACCCCTTTCGGCCCTTTATGCTACAAGATGGTGTCTTCCATTCAGAAAATATTGTTGGCAGCATTTTGAAAGGAAACAGAAACAGCCGTTCTCCTAGTGAGTTTCACATTGTTACATTTAGGAAGAATGTTGAAGAGTAGTATGTGGAAAATCTAAAGCCATTTTTCTACAAACTCTCAATCAGACTTGGATGGAAAAAAAAATCCTGAAGAATGTACAAACTGAAAACCAATTTTTGTCTGTATAGCATCAACAGCAACGCTTGAGTCAGCTTTGTGTCAAGCCGCCATTTTCATTCAATCAATAGCGTCCCCCTGCACACATTCAGGGACCTGGTCGTGTCTTCAGATGAAACGGATTGTAGGAAAAGAAGCAGAAAGGAAAAGGAAAAAAGTTCCGCCGGACCTCGGGAGCCGGCCGCCTATGTCATGTGCGACCTTTGGCCACACCAGGGCAATAGTGAAGCTGCAGCAGGTGCAAATAAGCTTCAGACAGTCTTACAAGCACTGCTCAGAACTCTCAAATGAGGCACTCAACATCCAGGACTTGCCATTCGGATCTTGGCGCCTTGTGCTGGTTCCGACCTATTCACACATCGGTCCACTACTGACATCACCTCATAAGCCAACGGGGCACCCCACGCCGACTTTCGGCGCAGCATTGTAGGATGGCCACACCAGTGCGGCAACTTGCTGGACACAACCTCGGTGCCATCCGGATCTCGGCGCGTTCGACTCACTGTACCGCAAGAGTGACCGCAACTCAGCTGGACACGCCGTCTTTCGGCGCAGCATTGTAGGATGGCCACACCAGTGCGGCAATTTGCTGGACACCACCTCGGTGCCATCCGGATCTCGGCGCGTTCGAGTCACTGTACCGCAAGAGTGACCGCAACTCAGCTGGACACGCCGTCTTTCGGCGCAGCATTGTAGGATGGCCACACCAGTGCGGCAATTTGCTGGACACCACCTCGGTGCCATCCGGATCTCGGCGCGTTCGAGTCACTGTACCGCAAGAGTGACCGCAACTCAGCTGGACACGCCGTCTTTCGGCGCAGCATTGTAGGATAGCCACACCAGTGCAGCAACTTGCTGGACACTAACTCGGTGCCATCCGGATCTCGGCGCGTTGTGCTGCCTTCGGCCTATTCGCACATCGGTCCGCTACTGACGCCGCCTCACGTGCCAACGGATTTTCTACGCTTTTTGTAGCCCTATGCCGCATAACAGGTCATGTGACTTGTTTATAAAACTTTTCATTGGATCATTTTACTTTTGGTTTCCAAAAGATGGAAGGCTTGGTCATATGACCTAAAAATAACACTTTTCATTGGTTTAGAACATTTTTTTTTTCCAAACGATGAAAGCCCCACCTTGTTTCTGGATCATTCAGACTGAAGCTGGCGTCAGCATGAGAGCACCACCATCTCGTGGCTCCGTCGTGGTCATTCCGCGAGCAATCATGGCAGCCGCTCCCCACCGGAAGCCTGCGGGAGTCGGGGGCCCCCAAGACTTTTGTAGAATCTTCACGGCTGAGGGGACGCTTTTCGAGAATGGAGCCCAAGCCCTAGCAGGCAAGCGTCCGAGTTCCAAGGTGTCCCAGGGCCATTTCAGTGGACCAGGCCCAAAACCGAAGAGCCGTCCGCCATTTTAAGAGTCATGTGGCAGGCGCCTATCGCTGCACTGCAAGAGTGGGAGCAACTCAACAACATGGTGAGCGAGACGCTGTAGCCGCAAGAGCGGGCGCAACTCAGCTGGATGGCCGCCACCTGGGGAGGCCCGTTCACGCCGCCTCCCCCACGCCCCCCCCCCCCCGGGCCGCCGCACGCAAATTTTTAGGAGCAGCATTGTAGGATACCAAAACCAGTGCGGCAGTTTACTGGACATCACCTGGGTGCCATCCACATCTCAGCGCGTTCTGCTGCCTTGGGACTATTCGCAAAACAGACCGCTACTGACGAGGCCTCCCCCCGCCCCACCCGGGACGCCCCACGCCAATTTTCGGAGCAGCATTGTAGGATCCCAAAACCAGTGTGGCACCCAGGCGACATCACCTGGGTGCCGTCCAGAACTCTGCACGTTGTGCTGCCTTGGGACTATTCGTACAAAAGACAGCTTCTGACCATTGTTGCTTTTTTGGGTGAAAAATGTTTAAATGTTTTTACAGTTTTTGTTCCGTTCATTATAGTTAAATGTTAATAAAGTTTTAAAATCTAACTTTGTTGGAGTGCTATATATGTTTAAAAAATCGGGTGAATGGGGCCTTGAATCGGGTTATGTGTGGGCTTTGCAAGTGTACTGCTACAAGATCGGACATTTCAAACTCAAATGCACGTTCTTTTTCTTACCTTTCCGAAGCATGGAGCGCAATAGCAGGCAGAGAAAGGGTGATGCACGTGTTGAACACTGCCTGGCCTGGCAAGTTGCTGGCAGTGCCCCCCCCGCCCGCTCCTGAAAGAGGGCACACACACACCGCCGCCCGAGTACTTCACAAATCTTTAAAAGACCATGCGCTTGTTCATGAGGCTTAAATGGTTTATAACCCCTGCATCGACCCTCTGACGTTTCCTGGAAGAATTAGCACGTAACACAATACCAAGCCCTGTCAGCTGAAACCCCCGAGAAATCATGGGGCATATTATCAAGGGGGTTTATTTCCGCTTTTTGGGCTTTAAAAGCCAAAAAAAAAAGAGATAAAATTATCTCCCTATTACCAAGCTGTCGCTAACACCAGTTAGTGACAGCTAAAAGGAGATAGCGACCATCTTGGGCCCCGCTTTGCATATCAGTGATATTTATCACTAATGACATGCAAAGTGGGCGTGCCAAGATTTTAGCGACTGGAAACAGTCCCTAACCATCGCTATCTCCTATTACCAACTTTTGGAGATATTCGCGCTAAGCGCGAATATCTCCAAAACCTAACACCTGCCCTAAGCAGTTTTAGCCATGTTATCCAATGGGAAGTGGATAACATGGCTAAGAGCATTTGCTGGATAATGCATGAATATCGCTGACTTTTCAACGATATTCATGCATTGCGGCCGTTTTTTATCGCATTTGCGATAAACCTTGCTAATAGCAAGGTTTATGTGCGATAAAATTCGCCGATGTGCGGCGATAATTTTTGTCTCTAAACAAGTTAGAGACAAAAATTATCGCTAGTTGTTGGTAATATGCCCCCGGGTTTATCCTTGCAGAAATCGGGAAGCGAAAGACTAGCACTGAAATCAGTAGTCTCACGCCTGAATCGGGAGGGTTGGCATGTCTGGATACTCTACAGCTGGGGCCGCAGGGCTAGGTGATAGCCTTGGTCCGGCCTGGACAATCGGACACAGAGGAAGAGGAGTGTCAGAGGGTGCGGTAGTGAATAGGGTGAAAGGGAGGTGTCGGGCGGGCACAGGGTGTGATTCTCAGAGAAGAGCAGCGCAGATGGGGGGAAGTATATGGCCCATGCATGAGAGAAAGAGCGGGGGTGACCAGTGCGTGGGGGAGATGCTTGCGAGGGTGGGGAGCCATGCTGAGGATCGGCGGCGTGCAGAGAGTGGCCCTGGTCAAGGCATCTAAAATGGCTGCCGTGCACGACAAAATTGTGGCATTGGACAAAAACGCAAGATGGCGCAGACAATGTTTATCAATAAGGATTCATTTATAACAAAATATTTACTCGCAGTGACAAAATGGTGGTCAACACTTCCTGATTTCCATCGAATCGAACGTTAACAAACGTCACGCAGCAAAAAAAAAAAAAAAAAGCTCACGCACAGAGCAGTTTTTAGCCATGTTATCCAATGGAAGGTGGATAACATGGCTAAGAGCATTTGCTGGATAATGCATGAATATCGCTGACTTTTCAGCGATATTCATGCATTGTGGCCGATGTGCGGCGATAATTTTTGTCTCTAAACAATTAAAACGAAGCACAAAATGGCGAATTCCCGTTTCGCTACCAGTTTGCGGCCCAGTTCGCGGCCCGTGAAGCGCTTCTACCGTGAAAAATCATTTTTTTTTTATTTTCCCCACGGGACCCTTGAATAACCCCAACAACATTCCTAGGGGGTCAAGAGGGGTATACCTTGCCCCCTTTCAATAAATTCCCCCTTCGTTTTTCACCTCTTCTTCTCTCTCGATCCTACCGAGAGATAAGATGGCGGCCGCTCCGGACTGTTTAGAATGTTGACAGACACCGGAGAGCCAATCAGCTTTCTGCGCGCAAAGTTCCGTTTCGCGAAAAGTAAGCGGACCGGATCGCTGCCCGGAGCGCTGTTACAGATATATATCTTGTTTTGAACGTTAATTTCTCAAAAACTACTGGAGCACATATATTGAGACCTAGCAAAGGCACATCGGGCTAACAGTCCCTACAATTTTGCCAAGTTTCGTGCAAATCCATTCAGCCGTTCGAGCTAAAAGTGAGTCCAACCGCCCTATGGAAAAATGAATGGGAAAAACGCGTTTTGGGACCCCCCTTTTTTCTCGGCCCCCCCTTGACGAAACCCCACCAAATTTGCAGGGGCTGCTCAGAAACAAAATGTGCCATTTTCCTGAAAATTTCAGCCGATTCTGTCCACAAACGCCAAAGTTATTAGACATAGAATTTTCAAAAATCCCATAGGGAAAAAATCCTAACTATATATACCTACTGGCGATAGCCAGTAGGTAATATATATATATATATATATATATATATATATATATATATATATATATATATATATATATATATATATATATATATATATATATATGTATATATATATCAAAACACCATGGGGTGACCAAGTCGAGCAGCACTCACACCACAACACGCTTTTCCCCAGTAAAAGCGATTTTATTGTAGTTGCACAGCTTCATTCCTCAGATTTTAAAAGCATACGTCTGCCGCCTGACGCGTTTCGTAATTCACTTCTTCAGAGGCGCAGCAGTCGAAGGAAGCACAGGGCCACACCCACCTAATTAAGTCCCATCGCACGCTGATATGCAGCTGCTATGAATTAGTCAATGCGTAGACTGTGTTATCTGGGAGATGTAGTCCATCTTGCCTCCTTGTATATTTGCCACGATGAACGGCTCTTCATGAGCCCCAAGGATATGGAGCCGTGCTCTATACATGTGCCGTGTGCCACCTCAAGCACGCATCTTCCAGGCTAGTGGCCCCCTTCACATGGGGGGGTGCCCGCTCAGCGGCTGGCCTGCCGCTTTAACATCAAAGCTCCATGGGGTGACCAAGTGGAGCACCACTCACACCACGACAAGCTTTTCCCCTGTAAAAGCGATTTTATTGTAGTTGCACAGCTTCATTCCTCAGATTTTAAAATCATACGTCTGCCGCCTGACGCATTTTGTAATTCACTTCTTCAGAGGCGCTGCAGTCGAAGGAAGCACAGGGCCACACCCACCTTATTAAGTCCCATCGCACGCTGATATGCAGCTGCTATGAATTAGTCAATGCGTAGACTGTGTTATCTGGGAGATGTAGTCCATCTTGCCTCCTTGTATATTTGCCACAATGAATGGCTCTTCATGAGCCCCAAGGATATGGAGCCCCGCTCTATACATGTGAGTCTCAAGCCTCAAGTCAAAAATAGACTTCAGTTGGGAAATGGTGTATATAAAGTCTGAGAGCGGCCACCATATTTAGTCATAAAAAATAAACGTGAAGACACACATAAATGAATATTCAGCCACTTTAAATGCTAAAACATGAGGAATTCTATTAGTACAAGTGGTACGTATAAATGGGTCCTCCTGTTACCTCAAGTAAGTCCCACCCGGCAGGATTGCTGATAGCTTGTGGGAGGCCCCAACCCCTGTGTCCTCTAGTTAGGAAATAGAATTAAAAAAAGCGACCAAGAAGTATTCCTTCATCTGCTCCCAATCTAAGTTAGCACGCATTAAATGTAATGAGGTAACCCAGTGTAAGTCAATGGAAGAGACAGCAGACCTTGTTACAGTGAAAAACAACTTTAGGAGTTTTTTACTCCCACGACATGTAAAACTCAAGAACACAGGTTCTTAGTTTTTAAAAACAATGACCAATGTCCTACTTTATGGGTCACTTATAAGTAACAAAATGGATGGTTTAGGTCTGTTAAACCGTTTATTTTGCCAGGTTGAAATGTTAGTTTTAAAACTGCACTGTAGGCTGCCGTGGAAGGCCTAAGACATATTTTGAAAGGCTACAAAAAGTGGCAGGCCTAGGGTGCATGTTTTACAGTTTACTAGGGTCTTGCATATATATTATATGTACCAGTCAGGTAAATACCAATCATACCATGTTTTAGGGAAAGAGCACGAACAGTTTACCACAGGTTTGTAGGGAAAAGGTATACAGAGGCCTAATGCTAATAAAAACAGGTTCAGCAACATAAGGCTCACATTTGGGGAGACCCTGCAAAAAGGGCCAGGTCCAGCAGTTTGGTAAAATACACTACACACATTCCTGAGATGGGCATACTGGCATACAACCTTAAAGCCTGAGTAAATCAGCTATAAGTGGGACACAGGGATCCTGCCATATGAGCCTTTAGGGCCTACCTTACAGATAACTTATAAGTATTGAAAAGGAAAGTTTAGGCCTGGTAGGCTGAAATGGCAATGTAATACTGTACTACAGGCTACAGTGGCAGGCCTTTTATACAGTGCTACTTGAGTAGTTGGTAGAATGAATACTGCAGTTAACTTGTACCATTTAATTTACTGAACTGAGAGCTCCTATTTTGGCACTTGAGAATATGGATCCTGGATTCCCCACACTGATTGTGTGTGATTCGTATTATTGTGTCCAGTCTTACAATGAGTACTTACACTACTGCAGCCGGAATGGATTCAGAGAATCCACAGGGTACACAATAAAGCACATGATGCTTTGGGGACAGGTGGCCAAATTAAAAGCGTGTTTGTCACTGACTCATGTGATCCACACACTGAGTCATCAACATGTAGGAATACACGTTGTAGGACATTTTGTGGCTAATTATTCGTATTATTGTGTCCGGTCTTACAATGAGTACTTACACTACTGCAGCCCGAATGGATTCAGAGAATCCACAGGGTACACAATAAAGCACATGATGCTTTGGGGACAGGTGGCCAAATTATAAGCGTGTTTGTCACTGACTCATGTGATCCACACACTGAGTCATCAACATGTAGGAATACACGTTGTAGGACATTTTGTGGCTAATGAAGCTGCAAAAACAACTGTAAAAACACTGCAGTCACTGCAATTCTCACTCTAGTACAAGAATAGATGGAGACATCATGACGACTGTCAATGCTGCGCTCAATGGCACCCACTTATGAAACGGTTTTTCCAACTAAATATTCCTACCAGTTAAGTGCCCAAAACTTCCAGTTTGCTAATATTCCCGGAGCAGGGAATAGAGTAATATCTGATTCAGATCACAGGATAGGTTTAATGCTAGCAGCACATGGAGGTCTAGCATCTGCTCATTCAAGGGCGGCAGATGCAATTTCACTATTGCAGCAACGCTATTGGTGGCAGGTTTATACTAACAGACTAATGACTTTGTCCTCAAATGCGACACATGCAGGCAGATGAAGGTGTTCACCATAGCACTCCCACCACAGACACCTCTATTGATCTCAGACAAACCTCTGGCTTGTGATGTGGAACACTGTGGACCCTTACATTCAGATGGGGCTTACAGGTACATCATGCTAGCCGTGGATTCCCGCTCTCAATTCCAATGGCTATGGGCAGAAACGATCGGCTGAAGCTTGAACTGTTGTGAAGGACTTGCACGTCTTCATCGGGACATATGACGTAGCCACATTCCATTCGAACCAGGGCCTGGCGTTCTCTTGCAAGGCTTACAGAGACAGCATGGGAAAATTGGCTGTGACTATGTAGTACTCCCCCCTATCATCCCGAAGGAAACACCGTAGTGAAGAGGAAGAACAGAGACATAAAACTGTCTTTAACAGCTAGGGTATTAGGTTGAGGTTGCAGTTGGGCTCACCACATGGATGGGGTCCAGAGAACCCTCAATAATCTGCCTAAAAAATCCCTAGATGGTAAGACTCCCTATAAGATCCTGTTTGGGGTTAAGATGTGGGTTTCAGACCTTGATAGTCCCAGTACAGTGGCAGCGGAAACACCTTTCAATATCATCGAACGTTTGGATGTTTTGTAGGAAACTTCCGAGATACTAAGCTCAATGTTCAGCAGAAACAATCCACCACTGGTGAAGTGAAGGAAGTGCAAGCAATTCCTGGTTGGATTCCAAAGATAGGTGATCTGGTCAGGGAGAAGATTGTGGACATGAAGGAATTCTAGCTGTTGAGGGTACAAAAACAGTACATTTACTGCCCCTTGCTGCCAGCAAAAACAAGAGATGTGTGTTCCTAGAGCTCATCAAGCCACATCATGTGGCTGGTCCTATGCAGTAGGCCAAAGAGGCTCCAGGGTAGGTACCTGTCTCCACTCACTAGCCTACAGAAAGTTCCTTTGGAAGCCTTGACTGATGAGGAGGAAGATTCTTCTCGCAGGCTGGGGACAGCTAGCTCTAAAGTTTCACTTTTTACTGTTGCATCAACCACTACCATACAATCATCATGTACGGAAACACATATTTCAATTCTGTTAACTGACATTGATGGTGTCTACCACAACATGCCACCATTGGAGTAAAATAACTGTTCTACACAGCTTCAAGAGCCTCCTATCCATGGTCAAACAGCCCCAGGTTACTTTATCGATTACGATGATTTCTATTTGGACCCAGATCCACGTCCACAAAAGGGACCATGTGAATCTCACATTTGGCTCTAAAAAACATTTGTTATCCCTCAATGGATATACATTTGGATTACAATTATATTGCTTTTCCTCTTCATCTGGATTGGTTTTGTGACTGTCTTTTTTCTGCTTCTAAACGCTCTGCTGTTGAACTGGTAAATGAGGCTTTGAAACTCGATTTTTCATCACACAAAGTGTGAAGGAACCTTTCCCTAGTGAGCATTTCAGCTGTCCTGGTTCCTGATGGAATAGTTTGGGATAAGGTATCCTATGAAATATTTGGTCTGGCTGAAAATTTACAAATACCGTATGTATTTCATATTTCCATGAACAAAGTTTTCACTCCTGGTACTATCTCTGATGATTGGGACATTAACACAGTGCATGAAATGCTCTCAGATTTGGAGCACTATACATGTTTTAGTAGTGAAGAAATTCATGACAGGACATCAAATTATGATGAAATGTTCAGCTTTTACCATTATGGTCAACATTATTTACATAAAGTAAGTACTCCAAGTGCAGTTTTCAATTACACACAATGCAGTGCTTAATTTGTAAAAAAAGAAGTCCCGGTGCTCTAAATGTTTTCTGCTGCCACTTCTTCCAGTTGTCCACCGAGGTACATTCCTGGCACAATCAAATTGCATTATTTTTCATGTCCATCCCCCATATGGGCAAATCGAAATCAGCTCACATCAAAAGAATACCACTGCTTTAGAATCATGACATGGATTATAGCAGTCCACTTATCTGACAACAGCAACAACAAGGGTAAGGTATAATATCTACCAAAAACCACAATGCCCGAGCAGAAACCAAAGACCTGTACTATGAACTGCGGTCTGGTGCTCTAATGACTTCATTACAGAGTGCTTGAATTAATGCCAGAGACCCAGTTGGCATGGAGAAACAAGCCATGAACATCAAAACTAATGAAGGTGTTTAAAACGAACACAGACAAAACTGGCAAAGCCTTTTACACAATCTAAAAGGCTCCATCAGCCGAGCATGTGAAATCACATGGAGTGCAAACATTGTACACTGAGTCCTTGTAACCCTACACCTTTGTTTCACAAAGCTTAAACTGTACCAGAAACTCAACAATAATGGGGGTTACAGAGTGATTTACCAGGTTCTGACTTCAGTGTTACTTGTGATTGACACATCTTTGACTGGTGATGAGGAGACAAGACAACTGCTTCTGTGGTGCATACCTGCAGAACGTTAGTAGGACTACACGAGCACAGGACATATCTATATGGGAACTACATTTGTCAATTGGAGTTGGACTAACCAATAACCTAATCTTTAACTTCACTGTAGAATTTAAATTACCATATTAGTTATGTGAATAGACACTGGCACTCTTTACGGCACCTCTGCAGAGCTCATCCTGGTATATCTACACATACCCGTACCCAGTACAAATGCCAACATGTACAGCAAACAGCAGCATCTTAGAGGGTGTGTTACACTGTGCAACAGTTACAAACTTTTAATCCTGTTTTCGTGATAGAAATCAACTGGTATACAAATACCAGAATGCACATGTAAATTCTGAACTGAATGCATCACGCACACATGAATATGGGACTCTTAAGAGCTCTATATCACTGGCAGACAAGTGACCATCCTCTAAGTCATCTGACAATGTGAGCTACCCTGGGCTTTTTGATTACCACTGGAAAATAATCTTCTAACCTCCTGGCATTGGCTCTCTGCATGGCTTGTAATGTCTGTATGTCAATCGGGCCCTGTTTCCACACCCTTCGCTGCTGCTCAAACAGTGCTGGAATCACTGGACTGTGGAAGATTCAGACTTGTTAGGCACACTGAAAACTTACTGCCAACCAATGTCTCCTCTGCTCTCGCTCCATGCACACCTCGGGGATGGCGGGTCACAGCAGGTCATCCAGGCACTGGTGAGGTCATTAATCAGCCCAGGCCTGGCATCCGGATGCCCAATGTTTGTTCCCCTTGCCCAGCTCAGCAATTGGAGTGTGCAGTAGCGGCTTAATGCTTAATTGATAGTGCCGGACTGCAGAATCTGCGACGAGAGTCACCAGTTCTTCCATGTGTTATGATTGTTTAGTCAGCCTAGATGAATGGGGCGCCGTAGAAGGTGTGAGGCCAGCAGGCACAGTCCTAAGCAGACTGCTAATAGAAGGAGTTTGGGTGCTGTGAAACATGAGCTCCTCATGTCCCTGGCAGTTGTAGGCAGCAAAGTTTGCGCTTTTACTTTTTCCTCACGTGCCTTTCTGTTACGTTTGTCTGTGCTTTCACAGCCTACCTTGCCTATGTTTAGCAATGATCCAGCCCTCATCAAGAAATCTTCCAATAGGAGGGCAAAGACAGGCTGCATCAAGCAAGGGCATGGATGATTGGATGCGCAAACCCTGCTGTTTATTCAGTGATTGACAAGGGCCGAGACATGAAGACATGATGGGAATAAAAATACACACTCATAATGCCTGAACAGTAACGCGGTGGGTCAGTCAGTGAAAGCGGTGGGCCAGTCTGTGGGGAAATATCAGGGATACTCTGAGACAGTTATATTTGCAGGTATGTTTATTTTAAACAGTTATCCAAAATTCTGACCGCAAGAGAAGGAATTTATAGTCCCGACCCTCTGAAGTAAGTGCCGGTGCTGAGCACCGGAAAGCACCGGCACAAATTAACCACACGGTAGCTCAAACACATTTGCACAGAAGTTTGCATATTTTTCAGGTCACAATTAAGTTGACCCATACCCCTATTATTATAAACTCACACAGTCACAGGCTAAGAAAACTGTGCTCACTGATACTCTGCAGCTTTCATTTCCCAACTGTCGATACAAGGGTTTGACTTTTGGAAAGGCAATGCCGATTTAAAATCTATATGGGGAATTAGAGATTAGCAGGTTCAGTGGAAGAAGGCTTTATTTGGAGCATGTCTTATCCCACACCAAATTATTTTCCAGAATAAAACTGTGCTTTTGGCTTGATGAAGATAAAAGATCTTAATAAACCACATTTTTCAACATTTGCACTTTTTGTGAATTGGCAACAATTCACAAACTACATGGAGGACACATTTCACAACATGCTTTCATACAATTCTTCACGTTCCACTCAAGAGGGATAGTTAGTGTGGCTGCTAGATACTAATGGAAGTCAGGTACATCTTCTATGGGAATACCATATCTGGTGATGGTTTTTGGGGTCATCACCTGTTGTGCACAAGTACTGACTGCACCTGTCCATACAGTTTGGAATGTAACAGTTTGGCCTTCGGTACAGATTGTGAATGTGAACTTTGATGTTTTAAGCAGACTGAAAGCCTTATTGTTTCAGAAGAAAGTGGCCTTAACATCTGCACAGGAAATATTTTATGTTCAAGTTGCAAGGTCATCCTGTAAGATACAGTCGCTACTTCGCACCAATCTCCCACACTATTATGGGGAGTTTGTGCACCACATTTTTAACATATCCAATACTATGGGGTTAGCAAATATTTTTAAGTCTATTGGCTCTGGGTTGGTTAGTACCTTCAAGGCAGTCTTCGGAATTATTCCATCTTTTATACAATCCATTATGGGAAGCACTTTTGGAGGCTTACAGCTTGTCCTGTTTCAATTATTGGGACACTGATTTTACTTGCTGTGCTCTGCAATTAATATTACGCCATGCAGCCAAATCGGGATGGCTCTACCACATGTGCCACAGTTTTGTGAGAGAATGATACAGTCCTTTGGTGCACCCTTGCTTCAAGAATTTAATGACATCTGATTCTTGTCATTTTGGCCTGTCAGGCTACACTGCGTGCAGCCTGTATTACTCTGTCAGCAGTGCACTTTTGAGTGTGCACTAGATATATGCTTGGGGATGCAAACAGTCAAATCTACAGACATTATGCTACTGGTGGTCCACTAAAAACGCACCTGTACAGATGCACCGCACAATTGGTGTTGCTTCAGAACCCATATTAAGAGCCTTTCTGGGATGCTTCAGATCCTTGTGACGTGGATCCTGGCTCATCCTCAGCAGATGCACTGCTGGTCATCACTCCTTTAGCGGCTTCTAAGGTGGCCGGATTTGAACATGTTTGTTCAATGGAACTGGCAAGAGGCGTGCCAATGGAGCAGTCATCTTCGGAGGCTGGGAACAGCAATGTGTTGTCTACACCTCAGAACATGTTAACAACCTGGTAGTATTGAGCAGCGGAGATTTATTATTTCGAGTATGTTTTAACTTGCAAAATTGCTTTTAGAACTGAAGTGTTTTTAATTATTGATTACTTTATTTCCTTTATAACACGCAATTTGGCTTTCTATATATTTTTATTATTAAAGAAAGCAAAAAGGAACAGGTGATGGATGGAATGCTGAACAAATCATACATTCTCCCACAGTCACAGATGATCACCCCTCATCTGCCAGGCTAGCTTTAATCCAGTGGCACAGTGAGCACGAGGCCCACGTCTGGGCATACCCTTCCCACTTAGGGCAACAAAAGCAAAAAGAACAGATCAGGGACGGAATGCTGAATAAATCAAACATTCACCCCCAGTCACAGATGAGGGATTAATATATCATTTATTTGCTCACCAAGCCATCCCAGTTTGGACCCAGCCATATGCAAATCAGTCTTGACCCTACTCCTCATGGTAACAGTCCATCCTGACCTGCAGGGCCAGGTCCTCCCTGGACAGGAAACGAGCATCTTGGGACCGGTTTTGGGGTATCACCTGTCATTAGTCAGGCTAGCTTGAATCCAGTTGGGGTGACAAGAGCAAAACAAGCAAATGATGGATGGAATGCTGAATAAATCAAACATTTACCCCCAGTCACAGATCTGGGTTTAATCCATCAATTAATTGCTCACCATACCACCCCAGTTTGGACCCAGTCATATGCACTGCAGGGCCAGGTCCTCCCTGGACAGTAAACCAGCATCCTGGGACCGGTTTTGGGGTATCACCAATCATCAGTCAGGCTAGCTTGAATCCAGTGGCACAGTGAGCATGGGACCCAAGTCGAGGCATACCCTTCCCACTTAGGGTGACAAGAGCAAAACAAGCAAATGATAGACAGAATGCTGAATAAATCAAACATTTACCCCCAGTCACAGATCTGAGTTTAATCCATCATTTTACTGCTCACCATACCACCCCAGTTTGGACTCAGTCGTACGCAAATCAGCCCTGACCCTGCTACCCATGGAAAGAGTCCAGCCAGAACTGGCGAGCCAGTTCCCACCTGTACAAGAAGCAAGTATCCTGGGATCAGTTTCAGGGTATCACCCCTCATCAGCCGGGCTACCATGAATCCAGTGGCACAGTGAGCATGGGACCTACGTCTGACATACCCTTCCCACTCAGGGTGACAAAAGTAAAAAAGAAACCGATGATGGACGGAATACTGAACAAATCAAAAATTCACCCCTAGTCACAGATCTGGGTTTAATCCATTGTTTGCGCAGCATTCATTAATAAAGTAATACAATGATTTTAAGTTTTATAATATCTATATCTTATCAGCATATATTTTAGGAGGAAAATGTCCATTACAATGCAGGCATTACCTCGTAATGCCTTTACAACATAACTTTTACAATGCAGGTGATATTACATTGCATGCCATTACAATGCAATGTAAGGTAAGTAATGGAGGTAAGTGAGGTAAGTATTTATGTTTGATTCTTTTTAATATTTATGTTTTTTATTTTGGGGGGATTTTTAAAAATATTTTATCATTATATTTTTGTTTTATCAAGAAAATATTATATATACATATATATAATATTTATGAATACAAACTTGAAAACTAAACAATAATTAATTCACACAAATCAGAAATGAGACCTGGGGATGTTTGCCATACACTTTTTATTCAAAGGGCCACACACAGGTAAGTAAATAGCCAAAATCTTTATTGGAAGCTGCAGCGGGGTTCAGCAGAACAGCACAGAAAATATTGTCCCTTTCGCCTGAAGCGTTTCATGTCTTGCATTTCATCAGAGGCATGGGCTGCGAGGTCAGTGACACGGCATTTCGGCACCACTTTAACTGTTGATAGTCCCTCCCATGTGGGCGTGGCCACCTTCGTGGCTGCTGGTTAATGTAGTGCCATATCCTACTTCAGTGAGTCAGCGTGTCAAAGTCCATCAATCATCACAATTAAAACCCCAGTGGGTTATGGTGTCTGTCTTTAGTTCCATTGCACATTTATTCTCCCAATAACAGGTACCTGTTCTTTAAGCAGCGTCGTCGTTTGGCGTCGTTGCAGGAATGCCGCAAGTGGCATCAGGGCTCTCTCTGCGGCTCAGGCAGGGCCGCAACACATCAAGAACAAAGGTTGCCTGTTGTAGAGAGGGCCGCACACAGGTAAGTAAATAGCCAAAATCTTTATTGGAAGCTGCAGCGGGGTTCAGCAGAACAGCACAGAAAATATCGTCCCTCCCGCCTGACGAGTTTCATGTCTTGCATTTCATCAGAGGCACGGGCTGCGAGGGCAGTGACACGGCGTTTCGGCACCACTTACCTGTGTGCGGCCCTCTCTACAACAGGCAACCTTTGTTCTTGATGTGTTGCGGCCCTGCCTGAGCCGCAGAGAGAGCCCTGATGCCGCTTGCGGCATTCCTGCAACGACGCCAAACCACAACGCTGCTTAAGGAACAGGTACCTGTTATTGGGAGAATAAATGTGCAACGGAACTAAAGACAGACACCAGAACCCACTGGGGTTTTAATTGTGATGATTGATGGACTTTGACACGCTGACTCACTGAAGTGGTATATGGCACTACATTAACCAGCAGCCACGAAGGTGGCCACGCCCACATGGGAGGGACTATCAACAGTTAAAGTGGCGCCGAAACGCCGTGTCACTGACCTCGCAGCCCGTGCCTCTGATGAAATGCAAGACATGAAACGCGTCAGGCGAAAAGGACGATATTTTCTGTGCTGTTCTGCTGAACCCCGCTGCAGCTTCCAATAAAGATTTTGGCTATTTACTTACCTGTGTGCGGCCCTCTCTACAACAGGCAACCTTTGTTCTTGATATATATATATATATATATATATATATATATATATATATATATATATATATATATATATATATATACTTTTTGTTATAATTTAAAAAGAATGATTACTTTTTCTATTAAATAGTAGGATTATGAAAGGAATATTTTTAGATTTTTTTTGATGCAATTGTTAAATTATTTTTAATTATTTAAATTAATAAAAGTGATAGGCAGACAACTCCAGGGTATTTTTAGATAGGGGTGATTTGATATCAGGGTATAAATATTACACAACATAAATAAAATAATACATATTTAAAACTTAATTTATACAATTAATAATCTTTTAAAAGTATATTAATATATTTTTAGAAATTAAAAGAAGCATATAGATATAACATGAGTTTGCAAAAATAGTCATATAAAAAGTTTTAAAATATCAATGTAAGTAATAAAAAGTTAAATAGTTACACAAAACTATCAATTGACACATTAATAGTATTGTATGCAATTGTATTACATTTATAATAAAAATAATAGTTAGAAAAATAATCAAAAGTATTTTTTAAAAAACTTTATTAGTTGCAATATTTTTTTTAATCAACATAGATTTTAAAGTGTATTGTAACAAATAATTGTGATTTTTTTGTAGGTTTTCCCACGGTTTAACATTGAAGTCAATGAGAGAAATTGTCCATTTTACGGAATTAAAGTAACCGCTTGTAGGACGTTGACGATGACGTTGCCGCTAGTACAGAAGTTTCATCTTTGCGAGTATTGTCGCGTTTCAGATCAGAAGCAATGAAGAGCTGCATCCAGGTAAGGCAAATTTTAATTATAAAAAATACATTAATGGCGGCATAGTTTATTGTAAGGAGAGAGGAGGGAGGTTGCAAGAACTAGGGTACTTCTATTTTGATATTTGATATTTGAGTATGTTTTAACTTAAAAATGTTTTCAAAAACAGGTAGCAGTTGTACGCCCACATTGGGTTGATTGCTTTCATACCACTTTTTGTTTGATAGAATAATTTAAAAAGAATGATTGCTTTTTCTAATAAATAGTAGGATTATGAAAGGAATATTTTTAGATTTTTTTTGATGCAACAGTTTTTTTAAATGAAGATATTGTGTTGTCGCAGTTTTATGGATAGATGGAAGGAACATGGACACAGACTTCATAGATTGCAGAAATACTTTATGGGACATTTTTAAAACATGGAATTTTAGTTTTTGTAACTTGTGCTGGATTTTGTTTGTGAAAGGAATTCATCTTCTCATGCTCTTTTAAGCTGAATTTGATCAAAATAGGATTGCAACGATGGATTTCTTGTTGCGTTTTTGCCAAATAAGTATTTTTTTCAGGATCTTTTTTTGGCGATGCATTTTTTGTAGGTGAGCACAGTACAGTTTTGCAGCCAAGAATGGCTTTGCCAACTGTGTCCATGTTGGTTAGTTTAACTCGGGTCATGACTTACATCAAGGATTATGGATTATTTACTATGGATTCCAAGACTGCTCAAGACTCTTGATGAAAAGTGGGATTGTACCCAAGTCCAAGAGTTGAAAAAAGAAGACAACTGAAGGTAAGAAAATCATCTTTAATTTATATAAATATTTTTTTAGACAAATGACAATTTAATTCGGGGAATTCTTTGTCAAAACATGCAAGTAAGGTGGTTCAGGAGTTAGTGTAGATTAGAAATTTAGGATGTGTGCAATGTTATCTAGGTGGTCTGAAGCCACCATCAACGAAAATTGTTGAATTGCACCCAATAGTAGCTCAGACATTTCTTTTGTTCTTTTAGAGATTCATGCATTCAGACTACCAGTTAATGTTTCACATTTCTAATTTCTTGGAAACTTTGCTCCTCCTTTGGAAGGGGTGCCAATTTGTCCTCATTTGCAATATAATAGTCAGATTCAGTAATAGATGTGAAGTATTCATCTACAGTATTCATCTACACTGTCAGGAGGAACAAAGCAAAGGGCAGTTAATTTCTTCAATTCAAATTGTAGTTTACTGTCTGATATGTAATCCTCAACCAAGGATGTTTTTTGATTTTTTTGCCAATAATCCTGTGAAAAGTGAAAAAAACATCCTTGATTTTGGGTATCTGTGTACATTTGGTAATTTTGTCAATCATATGTAATTCAAAGTCATTTAACACTTTTCTAGGACTTTTGTTCATGGTTGCAGCTTTTAACACTGACAAAAATTAAGGGGTTTATTAGGATGACGGGCAGACTTAGTCCGCCCGCCATCCTATCGGAATTGGGGACCGCCCGCCATAAGGGCGGGGGTACCGTGGGGGGTATTAGGATGTGCCCGGCACAGTGTTGGGAACATCCTGCATTTTTAACATTGTGGCGGGCGGTGTTGTTTTTTTTTTTTTTTAACATTGTGGCGGGCGAGGGGAGGCTAGATGGCGGCCATGTAGAACGGCTGTGTGCGATGAGGTGGTGGGGATGAGCGTCTAATTCTGGCTGCAACCGCGAATGCCGAATGCAGAAGGGAACCGTAATACGGCACGGAAACACGGCTGAGAGAAAGTACACTTCGGGATCTTGTTTACAAGAGCTCATGAATTAATTGTTGAATAACGGTGGAAGACGGTGGACGACGGCGAGATAAGCCATCGACTAATGTTCCTGCCTCTTACCTGCCGCGGGTCCATTGGACGTCTGCTCCGGGAGTTAGCGTTAGCGGTAAGAGCAGTGAGAGGCAAAACCTACGCAGAGGGGAGGTGCTCGGAGCCGCGAAGTTCGCGGAGCCAGCGAAGCAGACAAGCGATCCCTACATCAGCGAAAAGCGAAGTATATCTGGAAGGGAATAGCACGGAGGCACGAAATCCACGAAGCCATCGGGGCAGACAGGAGGTACCTGCATCAAGAGGAGGCTACCGAAACCGGGGTGTGAGCAGGATCAAAAGTCAGAGAGGAGGAGTCATGGCGCCGAAATTGAATACTGCATCAAAAGCCGCCGCGAAAAGGAAAGCAGCTGCTGAAGCCGCAGCTGAGATGCAGGAAGAAGATATACAGCAGACGAAGCAGACGCCCCCGGTAAGGAGACATCAACATGGGGGTAAAGTTAAGCTGGCAACAACCCCTATTTTCGATATGCTAGCTAAAATGGGTAAAGAGAAATATTTTAAAGTAGGTGCTGCGGATGTGGAAAAGGGGCAGGAAAATGCGGCTGTAGAGGCCATAACAGGAGCAATTGCGGAGGGGGGGTAGCGGTCATACCCCCTATTTTGCCAGAAATAAGCGTGGAACCTCTCAATAGCCCAGCAGAGACTAGTGGCTCAGACTCAAAAAAGGAAGCAATAGAAGTTCAGGAAAAGATTGGTGAAAATACGGAGACTGAAAGCCCAAATGAGACAATGGTTATGAAATCTGCAGCTAATCAAGAGGGTATTGAGGACAATATAGATAATCTGGTGAACTATCCCGGCCAAGAAAAGCCAACTGATAAGGATAAGGATAAGGATAAGGAAAAGCCCCCTAGCGAATGCTTTTTTTCTGTCTCAGAGGGTGGCGAGTGGTCAGAGGATGATAGCTCAATACAGGAAGGAAGTAATCTGGATTCAGAAAGTGAGCTTGAACATGGTCCTGACCCTTATGTATCCACAGCTAGACCGCCTGCGGGGATTAAAATCCAGGAGCTTAGTTGGGATCACTCGTCAGATTCTCCTTTACTTGGGAGCCCTCACGGGGAAGCCGCACAGATGTCCCTTTTAGAGGTGATACACAAGGAGATCCTTGCTCATAGAGAAGAGACTCGCCAGGACAGCCGTAAGGCACAGGCAGCTGTTAGAAAGATGCAAGGCGCTGTAAGAAAACTGTCTAAAGTGTGTGTCAACCTAGGCGACAGAATATCAAACTTAGAAGAAAGAGTGGTCTCAACGGAGGCTGAGTTGGCAGCAGCCACTACCAAGGTGGATGGCAAAAGCGCCCAGATAACGGACATACAATGGAAGCTGGAGGATTTAGAGAATCGGCAAAGGCGGAATAACCTTCGAGTCCTAGGAATACAGGAGGGGGCTGAAGGGTCTGATATGAGAGCTTTTGTTATTAGGCTTTTTGAGCAAGCTTTTGTCGATTTACCAGGTTGGAACTGGGCAGAGGAAATACAGCGAGCACATCGCACTCCGTTTAAACCAAAAAAACATGCAAAGGAAGCGGACAAGCCTAGAGCTATATTGATATTCTTGGGCAATTTTTTATTGAGACAAGCAATATCGGAAAAAGCGAGACCAGAGGCAAGAAAAAAAGTTGTGGAGATATCGTTTTTTGTCAGACCCGACTTCTGCCATATAACAGTTGAGAGACGTTGGAGATTGAGACAGCTGATTTTACCTTTTCAAGCTAAAAAGATGCAGGCTTATTTGATCAATCCGGCGCAATTAAAAATAATTAATGCCGGCAGAACATTGTATTTCACGTCGGAGGTGAAAGCTAAAGAATATCTGGACTCTCAAGGGACCTAAGCATGACGAATAATAATGTGGTCTGATATATCGATAAGTCTTGATAAGACGGCCAATAGGTTAATCTACTATTTCCTCTGTATGGTACTATTGTTATTTGAAGTGTGCTGTGCGGTTATCTTAAGGTATTCGGTTGTGAAGCTATTAAGTAATGGCAGTCTATTATCCAGGGCATGGATTTTTTGAATGATTTTGAGAAATTGTCATCTCCACCACTTCAATCGACTCTCCATCACGTGCACAGACCAGGTCTGAGCGCCTCATTTGAGTGGGTGTGTGGGTGGTGGGTGGTGTTGGGGGTGGGTGGGGAGGGTGGGTTGGGGTGTGGGTGGGAGATTGGTGGGAAGGGAGGGGGAGGGCGGGGAGGGAGCAAAAAGCAAAAAATGAGTTGTTTCGGTATGTAAAGGTTTTTGGCCTCAGTCAGAGGGTAATAATAATGTCAGTCGATAAATCAAGATTTTGTTTTCTATACTATTTGGAAAAGAAAATACTAGATTATGTCACACATTAAAATCTGTTCTATTAATGTCGCTGGGTTAAATGATTGGAGAAAGCGTCAGAGAGTGGGTCACTTCGCGAGATATAACAATTTGGACATTCTATGTTTGCAAGAGACGCACCTGCCCTGGGCTAATAAAAATCTATTAAACATAAGAGGTTACGAGATACTGGCCTGTTCATCACAAACCTTAATGGTTAGGGGGGTGGCTATCCTTGCCAAACAAAATCTAGGAGGGGCAAGGAGAGTGAAGGCAGATAGCTCAGGAAGATGGGCAATAGCAGAATTGACTCTTGGTTATACATTGTGTACTGTGTATGGGTCAAATTTTGATGACCCGGAAGTCTTTGATATTCTAGAGGAAGAGCTGGTAGACTGGCCAACACCGATCATAATGTGTGGGGATATGAATGTCTCGGTCGATTGGAACAGGATAGGTAGCTATGCAGGATCTAAGCCAAAAGTGTTCAGGGCGCTTACTTCACTTATGAGATCGCATGGGCTTGAAGATGTGTGGAATGCGAAATATCCTACTGAACCGGGCTTTACCTACTTCTCTTTCCCGCATCGAAAATGCTCTAAACTGGACTATTTCCTTCTCTCCTCAGATAAGCTCTGTAAAGTCAAAATAACGAAACTGTCTAAATATATCTCTGACCATAACCCACTGAGTCTAACCTGTGTGGTAGATAATGTAAAAAGGCGGCAAACGAATTGGTCATTTGAAAGTAAGCTTCTCGCTGATGATAGATTTGTGAGACATATAAGGCAATGGACAAAGGAATTTCATGAGATGAATCGGTACAGTGCCTCTCGCAATACAGTCTGGGATACGTTTAAGGTGTCTCTGAGGGGGGAGACAATAAATTGCTCAGCCAGATTGAGGAAGGAAGATAGGCTGAAGGCTGAAACTCTGATTGGGGAGTTGGGCATAGTGGAAACACAACATATTACTGAGATTGGGCAGGGGGCTGATGGTCAGGCAAGTTTAAATAGAATGATTACCATCAAAGCGGATCTCCAGGGGATAGTGACACAGAAGGAGTCTAGGGAATACCAGTCCTCAAGGGCAAATCGATATGAGACGGGGGAGCAGGCAGGAAGAGTGTTAGCACTCCGGATTAGGCAGGAGAGATCTAATAATCTGATATCCAATATACAGGAAAATGGGACCGAATATACCGAACCGGAGGAGATTCTGAAAGTTTTCCAGACCTTCTACCAAAAATTATATGATGAAGAAGGTGGGGGGCCAATACAGAGCCCAACTCTTACAGATGATGGCCCAAAAGTAGATGAAAGAAGTAGGGAAATATTGGAACGTGATCTGACTCTGACGGAGGTAAGGATAGCGCTACAGGAACTAGCTGCTGGTAAAGTCGCGGGACCTGATGGGATTCCCCTCGAAGTTTATAAGTGTCTAGAGGAGGAAATTGCCCCAATTCTGCTGGATCTATTTAATGGTATAGTATGCTCAGGGTCAATTCCGGAAACTTGGAAGGAGACTAACATTGTCATATTTCACAAAAAGGACAAACCCAAGAATAATCCAGGATCATATCGTCCGATTTTCCTTATCAACTCAGACACAAAACTATATTCCAAGGTCTGGGCTAAGAGGCTGGGAGGGATCATTGGTCGGTTGGTTTCCCCCTGGCAACATGGGTTTGTACCACGTCGTGGCACCACAGACCATATAAGACGTGCTATAGCCTTCTTTGATGCCCATGCTGCCAAGGGTGAAGATATGGCCATGATCCTTCTCGATGCTGAGAAAGCATTCGACCGTGTGACCTGGAAATGCTTATGGGGGATCTTGGCCGGAAGAGGGTTTGGAAAGAAGAGTTTGAAGGCAATTAAGGCAATGTATAGTGACCCGATTGCGAGGGTTATGGTTATGGGTCAAAGTTCGGATAAGATAATAATCAGAAGGGGAACCCATCAAGGTTGCCCTTGTTCCCCGATATTATTCTCGCTATATATAGATCCTCTAATCCAAAAAATCCTGAAGTCGGATAAGATCATTCCGGTGATACTTAACGGCCACACTACCAAACTCCTGGCATACGCCGACGATCTGGCAATTATTACAACCGCCCCACAACAAGCAATGGTTGAGATATGTAGTTGGCTAAGGATTTCGGGGCATGGTCAGGGTATCGCCTGAATGAGTAAAAAACACAGATCATTTGTAAGAACAATATTATCAAATCGGATCAAAGATATGTGGACTCAGCAGTATATCTGGGGATAAGGGTGAACGCCAATGTTAGTAAGATCATCTCGGATAATTATCTCCCATTGATAGAGTCAATTGAAAAGGAGCTTAAGAGGATTGATGTGCTACATCTTTCATTGATCGGTAGGGTAAATGTTCTGAAAATGACTATGTTCCCTAAGCTGCTCTACCTGCTCCGTGCCATACCATTGCTTTTGGAAGAGGGGACAATTAGGAAGATTGAAAGAACATTTATCAGATTTATTTGGCAGTATGGGAAAGTTAGAAGGGCGATTGCACGTATGTCTCTACCACTCGAGAGGGGTGGCCTGGCGATGCCCAATATCAGACTATATCACTGGTCATGTTTGCTAGTACAAATGAATTTATTGTTTCAATATGATCCAGGAACAGCAGAATCCCCGCTCGACGCTCAAGCTCTCCCCACTATCTTTGAGCTTCTAGTAGGAAGGAAGGCAGTGGGATTGCTGATGTGTGAGGTTGAAAGAAGATACTACAAAAGAGCCAGATATAAGATTTTGATGGGTGCATGGGGAACTTGGAAGTTGTTAATGAAATTTTTAAACATCCCAAAAATTCATGCTAATATTGACATATGGAAATCGAACAACTTTGCCCATTTAGGCCAAAATATAAATAGTCGTCTCTGGAGGGAGCTGGGAGTTAAGTGTCTGGGTGATGTTATATTAGGTGACGAGATTCTTGGCTTTAATGTACTGCAACAAAAATTTGGGCTCCCATCTAGTCAATGGTTATTATATGCACAACTGGCCCAAACAATTAGATCATTTAGGCCAAGGCTATCTCCCTCGTTGAGCTATTCAATAGTGGAATATTTGAAAAAAGGAGGTAGTAAAATTAAAATATGCTACAATAATCTTCTGCAGGAGCTAGATGATGATATGGAAAAGACAGAAACCACCATAGCTCAAAAACTGGGTGACCCAGATGTGGACCTAGATCGAGCCATAGTATTAAATAAAAAGATCTTTCGCTCCTCAAATTTAAGGGCTCAGCATTACAAGACACTATTTAATTTGTATTTTACCCCATCAAAATTGTTTGCCTGGGGAGTAAGGGATAATGATAGATGCCCTAGGTGTAATTCGGGCCCAGCAGATTTACTCCATATGTTTTATAATTGCCCGAATTTAACACCAATTATCAAGGAGATACAGATATTTTTGGAGGGGCTGCTAGAACAAAACATCGCTCTATCCCCTACGGTGATCTTAGTGGGCATGGATGGAAAACTGAAGGCAGAAGATGGGGCGGAAGCCCTAGTTTTTATATCTGCAGCTATACTACGTCTATTAATTTCAGCCGGATGGAAAGATACCTCCGCACCCACCTTCCAACAATGGTTCTCAAGGTTTTTAGGAATGCATAATATTGAGGAGTGCTTATAAGATTTTAAGGGGAAGAAAAAATGAGAACTGGGTAGGAATATATGGGCACCAGTTAGAAAATGGAGGGAATCTAGACACTGAAAATGTAAGATGAATGTGTATAGGATGGTCGGGTTCTCATACATGTTTTGTCTATTATAATGCATGTTTTAATCTTGTTTGTCTCTCTTTTTAGCTAAGCCGCTTTTTCTACTGTTTTTTCTACTGCCTTTGTATTGCTGATGATGTCTCTATTTATTCTGATTATTTATTCTGATTGTGTAAGGATTATGTAATGAATTGATATATGTAATGAATTCTTTCTACCTTAAATACCTGAAACATCTCAATAAAAATAAAAAAATTAAAAAAATAACATTGTGGCGGGCGGTGGTCTCAGCACCGCCCGCCACAATGCTAAAAATGAATGTATGCATTTGCTTACACACAGCGGCAGGCACCGCACGGTGCCTGCCGCATTGTGTATGCAAATGCTGGGAGGTACCACAGGTACCCCCCACGTGTATCCCCCGCCTCGCCTTCACTTCGGGTCTTGCAGGGGGCCCCCGAAATGAAGATCGCATGCCTTTCCGTGGCGGCAATGAGGCATTGTTCTAAGCCTATCCTAATATGGCTGGCGGTATCTGATAGACACTGCCACCATATAAACCCTTTTCCGCCCTGGCCGCAAGGCGACCGGGGCTGAAAAGCGGCAGATGGTGTGTCCGTCCACCGTGGTCCGTCCGCCATAGTAATATGGAGGGGGAAATGGGAGGCGGGCGGGCGGGCATGGATGTCGGGCGGATTGCCACCACCACCATGGCGGTGGCGATCCGCCCGACATCGTAATGGGCCCCTAAGTATATGGTAAGTTATGTTTATTAGGGAGCAAACTGTACACTAAGGGCACCACTGCATGACTAATGTAGGCGTGAATAGCGTATATGTGGGTAAATGGATGGGGTGTAAATTTAAACGTCCCCTCCTTCTTCCAAATATCCCTACTCTCCAACTTAACAAGATTATGGGGTGTGCTAAAGATTAGTATTCTTTTTAAGAGGGTTTTTGTTGTCATGCAAAAGAAAGGTTTCATTAGTAATGCTTACAGAAAGTTTAGGTGGAATGTTAATATCAGAGAAGGTTTGGGATGTTACAAGTAGGAGTTAATTGCCTGTTTTTTATGCTGAATAATTCTGCGTAGGTTGGGGATTGTGGGCATACAACTTGCTACATGTGTTGACATTTTTTGAAGCACCTCCCTCAAAACTGAACCAGAAGGTTCATTGGAGGTGTATGTCAGGGCTTTCATTTATTACCTCTATCTCCATTGCAGAGGCAGAGTAGTTATGCTTGGTGGCCCGTTCAACAGTGTCACCAAGAGTAACCGCACTGCCTGTGCAATCGAAAGAGTAATAATGCACACACCTCCAATGACACCTGGGTTCAGTTAATCTCTCCTTACAGTCAACGTAGTCACTGTGACTTAACATTCTATTCCCACAGCTCAATTGTATATATTTGGCTTGCTTTCTTGTTGCCTTTATCTGTAGAAAGAAGAAAAAGAGAAAAGAAGTGTTTTAGTGATTTTAAGTGTGGTTGTTTTAAAAAATATTTTGCCTGCAAGTGAAAAGTTAGTGCACATTGTTTATTTTACAGCTTTATTTTTTATATAATTGTAACAGCATTTAATTGCATTGGCGTGATAATGTTTGTTTGGAATTGTTTCCTGCTTTTATACCGATGATGAAAAAAAGGTTAATTTTAGTTTGACTTGACAGAATGATAAAGGTAACATTTTTTAGTTTTTTTTTGTTGGAAAGTCCTGGTGCAGATGCGGATTTTTGGGGGATTTTTCTTTCGGTTCTTCACTTTGTTGTGTTTGGTGCTTGGTGCTTTTTATTCTTTGGTTCTGAAAAAAGTGAAGAAATGTTATTAGTTTTCTGTATGGATTTTTTTTGTTTTGCAAATAGTCTTCAAAGAAGTTGATTAGTGCTGTTGTAGTTGAAAGAAAAGTAATTTTGGTTTTGTTTGTCAGGCTCAAATTTGTAATCAAAAGATACATTTTCAAATAAAATGATTCTGTACTTGAAACCTGCAAAAGAAAACAATAATGTGGTTTTTGATCATTTTTGCCTTGTATAGTTTGGTTTCTTCAGTGGGTTTTCTTTACTTTGGTTGAGGATGAGTTCCTCTACTCTTGTTGGTTTATATGGTTTAATATGTTGAGAAGGTTTAAGAAAAAAATGTTTGAATGTATGTTTGACAAATAACAGAAATAAAAATATGAAATTTACAGTTTAAACTTTAAAATTGTGTAATACAAGTTTAATCAATTTGCCCCCAACACCATCCAGAACTTTTCCTGAGGCAAGCACCAGTCAGAGCAGGAATAGCAAATTTGCCCCCACCACCATCCAACACTTTCCCTGAGGCAAGCACTGGTTGGATTAGGAATATTTGCCCCACCACCATCCATCCCTTTCCCTAAGGCAAGCACCTGTTGGAGTAAGAATAGTAGATTTGCCCTGCCATCATCCAACACTTACCCTGAGGCAAGCACCAGTCGGAGTAAGAATAGTAATTTTGCCCCCAGAACCATCCAACATTTTCCCTGAGGCAAGCACCGGCAGGAGTAGGAATAGGGAATTTTTCCCAACCATCATCCAACACTGTCCCTGTGGCAAGCACAGGTCGGAGTAGGAGTAGTAAATTTGCCCCCAGCACCATCCAGCACTTTACCTGAGGCAAGCACCTGTTGGAGTAGGAATAGTAAATTTTCCCCACCACCTTCCTACAAATTCCCTGAGGCAAGCACCGGTCGGAGTAGGAATAGTACTTTTGCCCCTACCACTATCCAATACTTTCCCTTAGGCAAGCAGCTGTTGGGGTAGGAACAGTAAATTCACCCCACCACCATCTAACACTTTCCCTAAGCCTGTTTCCTGAGGCAAAGTCATGATGGTATTAAAACAGTAATATTTAAAACATATTTCTCATCTGTGTCTGCTAATGTATTATTTCTGTTTATTGTTAACATTTTACGTACATGTAATTCTGTGAAGGTGTGTTTCTTCCTGCTAGGTATATGGTGTTGATTTATGTCCAATCTCTGTTAGTATCAAAGTAAAATTGTATTATATTTTTTTTTAGGTTTATGGGCTTTTTAATTCTACATACATTTTGTTCTTTTATTCACTTACTTTACAAAGGAAAGATAATTTCATGAATATCTGCTTTAGATTGGTGACTGCTTTTCAAAATCAGAAAATGCTGTAAATAAGTTAAAAATTATATTGAAAGTACTTGTGATTTAAGTGTTATTATTTTGATGCTGTTATATTTTAAGCGTACCATTACTTCAGTCTGTAGATGGCGCTGTTCAGCTTGACAAACGTCAAAATTCTTCTGCTACTCCTGCTGTTTGTGGTCACCGTGGAAGTCAGAATACCACTGAGCCCAAAATGGTGGACGGCTTCTTACATACGTTTTTGGAGGGTAAATGAGAATTTAACAGAAAATATGTTTTGGAAACAGTTTTTTCACATGATTCACAACGTGACAGAATGTATATTTATTTTGCCAGGCGTAACAATTTTCTTTTAGATGTTCCTTCTCAGAGTGTCAGCCATTTTGAGTAATTGCTGGCTTAGGGGCTGTAATAAAAACAATTGAAGGACTCCTGTTTTATGTGCTTCAAAATGATTATATGTATAATCTCTTTTTGCATGTGATAACTGTGTATTTTTTGAAAAATGCTGGAATTCTATATTTAATTTTCCATATCTTTTTGATTTTTTTTTTAGAATTTATCATTAATACTCAGGTATTTTAATGGCTAGATGCTTTAAAAAGTACCTGAGTATCAAAATAATATCTGGGTATTAATAATCTCATCCACCCCAAACTCCTATTTCCTTTGCATCCAGTCCCAGGGGATCGTTTGGAAAAAAAAGACCATAATTTTAAATAAAAATAATGAAAACATACTATGTGTTGTAATGGTATGCGTGGTATTAGTATGCATTGTAATGGAATGAGTTGCAATGGTAGTTTTCATATATCTCAATGAACATGCGTTGTAATGGTATGCATTGTAAAACATGCTATGTATTGGTATTTGCATTATAAAAACTGTGATGTAAAAGTCTGTGTTGTAATGGTATGCGTTGTAACATCATATTTCCCCATCATTTTACATGCTCATGTTTAAACTTGACATCTTTTCTTGAAGATTGACACTTAACACACTTTTTGCTTGCATGCTTGTATCGATAATGTTCCATGAAATAACTTAGCTTACATTTACACATCTTCATAGGCACTTTATCCAAACCTTAAACATTCTGTAGGAAAGCTGAAGTTCACAGCACAAAATTATGTTGTATATTATTGTTCACCCGGCGACATCTTTGTCAGGGTAGAATCAATAATAGAAGCCTGACTGGGACTTCGGCATGGCAACATGGGTGATTTTATAAAACACATCTCTTCTTTGTTTAGTTAGAGAAGCATTTCGCTGGCATTGTGAGGTCGCCCTATGCCGGAATTCCAGGCCAACTGATTTCTGTTTACCTTCTGCGAGGGATGATACCCAGCTCTCCACCAAGACGGGCTCCCTGATGAAACTTACCCACAGGTAACGGGGGAGTTAGATTCTTATTATTCAGCATTTATTAAGCACTTATCCACCCTAAGGTATCCAAGCGCTAGCGGCAGAACAGGAGAAGAAGTGAGGGATTATAGGGTGGGATTTTGAAATAGAAGTGTTTTAAGAAGTTTTCGAAAGGGGAGATGGCGAGACTCTGAGCCAAGATGCAGGGGCAGGGTGTTACAGAGTTTAGCTACATTATAAGAAAAGGACCTTCCTCCACTTCTTGCTCTCTTAGGGTTCTGTTAGGATGGCGGGTGGATCGCCCCCGCCGGGCCTGCGGTAGTCACCGCTGGCCCGGCGGGGGCAATCCTCTCACCATCCACACCTCAAACCCCCACCATATTAGGATGGCTGGGGTGTCCGTGGCGGATGGAAAGACCGTCTGCCACTTTTCCACCGTTTGACTCGTCGACCGGGCAGAAAACATGGTTAATATGGTGGTGGTGTCTGCAAGACACCGCCATCCATATTATAATTACGTCGGAGATCAATCTTGTTGCTGACATGGAAAGGCATGCGGTCTTTGCTATTGGGGGCCCGTAGCTGGCCCTCAAGAAGGTGGCGGGTGAGAGATGCACATGGGGGGTACCGTACCCCTGCATTGGCATGGACAAAGTGGCAGGCACTGCGCGGTGACTGTCACCTTGTGCATGTCAATGCACAATGTGCGTTCCCAGCATTGTGGTGGGCGTTGCTGAGAGCACTGCCCACCACAATGCTGGGAATAGGGGATGTCACCGCCACAGTGGCAGGGGCATCCTAATTGCAGGTGCGGGAATGCTGCACCCCTTGCAGACAGTCCCGCATTGCGTTATGGTGGCGGGCAGACATCGTAAAGGACCCTTTAATTTTGGGAATGTCTCCTATTTTTAGATTAGCCGAATGAAGGTATTTCCTGGGCCAGTGAAACAACCGCGCAGCACAAGTTTGTGCGACTTGGAGTTTCCTTATCATTGCTTTGGGGGCTCCCAAGTAAAGAGAGTTGCCACAATCCAAACGAGAGAGGACCAGAGCCTTTACCTAGATTCTCCGTACCCAAATCAGAAGGAGAGGGAGAACTTTCTGAAACAGTCTAAGAGTGCTGAAGCAGGCTCCTGCCAGTTTTACAGCTTGGTGGTCACATTTAAAGGAGTTATCCAACCAGACACCCCGGCTTTTGATGTTAGTGTTAGGGTTTGGGGCAGGTCCAAGGCAACTTACCCATATATTTCTAAGATCCATATTATGTCACCTTACAGTCATTCTGGCAGATTCACCCACCCTAGTTACCCTAGGATAGGTAGCATTATGTAGGAGCCCAAAATATAACAGTACTTATATGCAACCATATGTTCTCTGTAACAGTGAACTGGTTAAATTGTTTATCTTCTACACCAGTCTCATAATTCTGATCACGCTATTCAGCTTTCTTCTATTGATTATTACAGCACACTTTTTTTTACAAAATAATCATAATACTTCAATAAATATTGAAACTCCATGTTGTGTTTTTCTTGTGTACCTCTTTGTGTATGCATGAGTTACCAAATGAAAAGGTTCTAAATCTGTATCCACGAGTTCCATAGAGAGTCAGGGTTGTCATGTTCTGAGGTTGCATACTCCATTTGTTCCCTTGTCAGGTTAGGGGTACAGATGGTGCACTGTGAGCTAGCAGGACTAAGGCCAACATATCCTGATGGTGTGCAAAGAATCAGTCTTTCACAGTTTTGACATTTATGTTGTCCAACAAACACACAGTTTTACTGAGAAAGCAGAAGCCGTATAACAGAAACCTTTTCAAGAATTTTTGTCTGATGAACCAACACAGTGGGAAGAGTCCAGTGAGACTGCTGACCCCCACCCCACTCTGTGACGTTAGCTCACTAATTGACACAGGGCCTTAGGCACTTCAGGACCTAATACAGAAGCGTCCAGGTCTGAGGATATCAGTGGCACTTCCCCTCCGAATGAAGAGGAGGTCCTCCAAACCCTTGCTTGTCTGAGAAGGTCATGTCCACAGGGATGTTGCATCTTCAGCCCGGGTAAGTTCAGCTCAGGCAGCCAGGCACCTGCGCATTTAGTGCATGTATAGTGCTTGACCTGAATAGAAAGAGTGTCTGTCAGGCAGACCTTTCTTCAGCCTGACAGACACTCTTCATGTCTACCAAAGGTAAGGTTGGCGGGGAGGGTGAGCCCCCTATGCCCTTTAGTAAATCCCTTTAGTAATCTTTGAGCCACTATTGTTGCAGTCTGGGCACGAAGAGGTTAAATTATAGAGATTTTTGCGAACATCCATTTAGTCCAGAATTAAAACAAATATTGTAACTTGATTGAACAAGGGACATTTTTCTCTGGACATCCATTTTTGATCCATAAATCCAAAGTCAGGTTTGCAAACACAATTTTCTCTGATTGGCTGGCAACTACAGAGAAAATGTGTTGCAGCCACCATTACAGGCTTGCATTACAAAAGTAACACAAACCTAGGGAAAAGTGTCAGTAAATCTGGGTCCTAGAGTCCATCATCTACTGGCCAGTGCCCAACAGTACTCACCATATCTGGTTAGACACCACAGCAAACTTTTCTGCACTCTCCTCCACTTTCGTGTTTCATGGATTTGTTATCTCACCACCTGCAATGTGTGTCTATTGTTTGTACTGGTCCTGGTTTTGGCTGGAAAAGCAGAGTGGGACAACACCATAAAATTATCTACTACTCTGTTATGCATGCAGCACCAGGAGTGCTTTTAATTACTCTCTTGAACCAGAAACACCTCATCCTGGGTAATGCTAATAAAACATGTGGAGGAGTTGGGTTACCTACAAATGGAGTCAGTATGAGAAGCAATGTACTCCACAACTGCTCAGTCTGTCCACAAAGGTCGATGTCTTCTTTTCTGCCTTTTGCACAAATGAGCCCTGACATAACCTAGCAAAGCTTTGGGAATTCACAAATGAGTAAATGTAGACACTGGAAAGGTCATACATCGCTGGGTGTAAATGTACTCACTTTTCTGCTTATTCAGCCCAATAAAGTGATATATAGAATTCCTTTCTATAATGTGTGGTTATCATTAAATTCTGGCATAGATTTAGTCAACCTAAACTACATTGGCAACATTTGGACAAGGTCATTTGAGTATATTAGTCCTCTTCCGGGTTTGCATGGTTCAATTTTAAATGGTATTTAAACTAGACGGCACTGTACATATGAATGTACGGATGTATGACGGTACAACGCATGCTTTTAGCACGCATGCCTTTACAACGCGGTTTTCACATCGTAATCCATTACAACGCATAGCGCTTAGAGGTGCTGGATAGTGAAAAGTGTAATTTTCTATTCCAACTCCAGTCACCGTGGACACTAGGGAAGGTGTTGGATAGAAAATTAAACGTATTCCCTATCCTAGAGCGCCCCCCAGCGCAATGCGTTGTAATGGTTTGCGTTGTAATGCCTGCGTTGTAATGGTAGTGCGTTGTAAAAGTTTTGTTGTAAAGGTTGTTCACCGAATGTACCATCATTGTTAAAACTTAGCTAGGAACCAACGGAGTACACTGAGTGCAGTTCTGGACTCCAATTAGTCATTGTAACAGAGAGGCAGGTAACAAAGTGTTGAGAGAACGAAATAGATCTGTGACCCCCAGTTAGGATAGGGTTGTGGAAGACTGAATAGTGAAGGGTGTTTGAAAAAGACTGTTTTTGTTTTAGGTGATAGCGTTCTTTGTAGAGATGAGTTTTCAGCTTTTACAGAATTGCAGGCACATTCGAGTGCTTCGGATGTCAGTAGAGATGCTGTTCCACATCATGAAAGCAAAGACTGAGGAGGCCTTCATTATGTTTTATATTTCTTTCACATTTGTTTTGCTTCCAGTATGATGATGTCCTGACTCCTGGTATGCTGGTGTCCGCATGAGGTGGGTGGTTGTGAGGCCAGGTGCTCAGGAGTGCTACTTCTGATGCCCTTCTGGTGATGAAGTTGTTCTTGAAGAATATGGAAGCCTGGAGGGGAAGCCAATGTAGTTACTTAAAACCTGGGGGAATATAATTGAATTTCTTCAGAGCCATTGATGAAGCATCCTCTAGCATGTAAGTTGTTTTGATGATTTCTAGAGTGCTGCTAGATAGGCTTTTGAACAAAGAATTGCCTCAATCCAGGTGTAACAGGGCCATGGCTTGCAAATCAGTATCAGGCGGGAAGAATTTAACTTATTTGGGAGAGAGAGCTGA
Organism: Lissotriton vulgaris; assembly: GCF_964263255.1. Classification (NCBI taxonomy): domain Eukaryota; kingdom Metazoa; phylum Chordata; class Amphibia; order Caudata; family Salamandridae; genus Lissotriton; species Lissotriton vulgaris. Next base: position 675,235,443 of record NC_141700.1, on the reverse strand, counting down.
TACCTTGAGATCTTGGTTTTTAAGAGATGTGGGGCCAGATGTAGGTAAATAGCATTTACCGATTCGAAAGTATCGAATTTGACCGATTTGGTATTTTCGAATCGGTAAATGCTATGTAGCAAATCGGTATTTACCAATTCGGTAATTGCCATTCATTTCTATGGGCCTGGAGGCCCATAGGAATGAATGTCAATTACCGAATCGGTAAATACCGATTCAGTAAAAGGGGTGGCAGGGTGTCACTTTGACACCATGTTGCACCCCTGAATTGTGTATGGGTGCACATGTTGCAGACATACATGCCCTAAGGGCATGTATGTCTGCAAAATGGCACTCAAGCAATTTGCATAAAATTGCTTTTTGGGGTGTTTTCGTTATTTACCACCAACCTTTAGTTGGTGGTAAATAATGAATCCTAACATGGGATAAGCACTCATTTAAGTGCTCCCTACATTAGGAATTTGATAATTTATCGAATCGGTATTTAAGAAATCAGTAATTTACCAATTCCTTAAATTACCGATTCGGTAAATTACTGAGGGCCATGATGTAGGAGCCCAAATACCGGTCGGTAACGGCCGATTTCGGCCGTTACCGACCTGTATTTGGGTATTGTAATGTAGGGGGCTAGAAAATGACAGAATCAGTATATTTACCGATTCGGTATTTTACCGAATTGGTAAATTTACCGATTCTGTAATTCAACATGTAGGTGGCACAGTTTACAGTGCCACTGGCCCTTAGAAATTCGTTATTTACCACCCAATACTATTGGGTGGTAAATTACGAATTTCTGTGTACATGTACATCTGTGTACACCATGCCATGTGGCACACATATATGCCCTAAGGGCATGTATGTGTGTCACATGGCACACAAGCCAGAAACAGGGGTGCAACAGGGTGTCAAAGTGACACCCTGTCCCCCTTGGAAATTCAGTATTTTTACTGATTCGGTAATTACTGAATCAGTATTTGCTATTGAATCCTATGGGCTTCAAGGCCCATAGGAATCAATGGCAAATACTGATTCGGTTATTACCGAATCGGTAATTACCGAATCTTACCGATTCGGTATTTTCACCGATTTTTTTTCCTACATAGCAGTTACTGATTAGTAAATACCGAATCTGTAAAATTCGGTATTTACCATTCGGTAATTTGCTATTACCTACATCTAGCCCTTGATCCTTAATTTCGGCCCCTACATCAGAAAAGCCTATTACCGGTCGGTAACGTCCGAAATTCTTTAATTTCGGCCGTTACCGACCGGTAATAGCCTCCTACATCTGGCCCGTGGACTTTGAAGATGAGTTCTGTGTCAAGGAGGAATGCAGCTGATGTTGCACGGTATGTCAGTTGAGGAGTGAAGAGAGCTAGCTTCATACTAGATAGCCGGGCTTGCCTCTGAGGTTCTTCGAAGCTGTTGGAGAGGAGAGGAACTCTGTCTGTGCAGGAGGCAGCTGTAGATAAGGGCTTGACATCCATGTTTCGATTAGATATAGGAAGATTTGAGTCCATTTGTGTCACGAGGTAGAGCTGTACGTGTTGACACAATGACATTGTTCACATCAACCAAAGGTAAATATCAATTCTTACAGCACCTGGCAGTCACTATTTTCAAAAAGATGGAAGTCAGCTCTTGAACAAAATTTAACCTAAATGTTTTTTTTCACTATACTTGAAGTTAACTTACTGTACATTACCTCACGGCCACTCACGCTGCCTGCATGAAAATAGTCATTAGATAAAGATGTTCACCATAAACACTAAAGTGTTTAAAATTGCTTTACGACCTTATTGTTTTTGTGTGGTTCTCGTGCTCTTCTGTTACTGGTTTTGCATGCGGTGACTGTCGGGTTTTAAACATAAAAGCCTTGGTAGTTGTTGTGTCAAAAAAGGAAATTAAAAGTTATCTACCGTGAATGCAAAGACTTGAGAATTCGTATTTTAGGTATTTCCTGAACATCAGCAGAACATGGGCCGGGCTGTCCCGTCCAGGCGCGCGCCACGCAATTGTCAGCATGCAGCATGTAAAGCGTAGGCTTCCTGTTTTTTTTTCTTTTTACAATTTATATATTTAGAAATATTATTTTGTTTGCACCCTAACCCACAAACCCCTCAAGGGAGTTTACCTCGCCTGTTTACATTCAGGTGTAGTTGCAAGTTAATTTGTGTGCTGGGCTCCCTTACCCACCACCAGACAGAAGGCTGCTTTCTACTTTGGTGGGGGGGGGGGGGTAGTTGGTGTGACAAGAGAGGTGCAGATGTGACCTCTTCCGACCACAATTTTTCTTACATCTCAGAAAAGAGCTAAAGACACATCTCTTCAATACCTCGTTGACTATAGGGTTGCAGCACGCTCTATAAATGATATAAATATAAAGAAATATAAATATCGACAACCACTCTTCCACATTATACAATAAAGCTTATTGATAAATTGATTTTAAATGGCACTTTATAAAGCGCATATACTGTTTGTGGGAATTGTAAACAATAGCTATTACCAATTGTCATTTTCTTGCTACTCAGTTCACTGACCTCAGACGCATAGAAAGAAGGCTTCCTTGGCAGTCACAAACCTGTGGCTTTCAAGTCCCCGAGTCACTGCCGGTGTCCATGGCAATAGAACTCACACATCACCACTGAATGCATTTCTTAGCCTTATAAGGAGAGGCCTATCTCATTATTGTCTGAATGTATGGTGGTCTTGTAAAGGACAAGGTGCTGCGGTAATTACTGCTCGAAGAACATACAGTACTCGCACCGGGAAGTGGTAAGAGGGAACATAGGTTCTCGTTATCCACGTGAATGAAGTGAATGACCTGCAAACCTGGTAATATCTTGAAGTCTATTTTACACTATCACGTGCACATAAATTGATTTACCCTCCTTTTACCCTAGCCCCACACACCCTCATGCAACATCCGGCAATCCTCAAAAAAGATCTCTGATAAAGTGACCCTTCGGGGGACCCGTAGGGAATTGCAGCGCCGGCCCTCAAGGAACAAACGCCCCATGATGAAGCATGACATCCTTCGGGGTGTGTGAGGGCAGCAGAGGATGTAGAATTATTTTCCCTCTCACATTAGGACATTTTCAAACCTAGGATTACTTTAGTCTACCTTTTTTCTTAATTTTTCTTTGTTCTAATATATGGGTGACTGTTAGCACCCCAATACATGGGTGACTTTTGCACCCTGTTTGGGGACTTTTTTCACCTTGTTACATGGGTGACTTTTGCACCCTTGTTGGTGACTGTTTGCACCTTGATCCATGGGTGACTTTTGCACCCTGTTCTAGGAACTTTGTCCTCCTGTTGATAAATAGACTTATATTAGGAGCATGGACACTGGACCTTTATAGCTCCTTGGTCTCCCCCCCTCTTTGTTAAACAATATCTTGAAGTCCCCTGGAATGGAGGGACAATCCTTGGACAGTTTTCTTTGCATTGATGCTGCATGTTCTTGTATTTTTTATGCATTGTTCATGCCTTCATTAACCTTGCATGGGCAATGCTGTAATGCAAAAGAAGGCATAAGAACCTGAGGATCTTTATAAAAGTTGTGGTGTTCCCCACCACCATAGAGGAAACAGAGATGACAATGAATGTCAGTTCTGATGAACTGTAATAAGTAGTGGAGAGTTGTGCTTTCCCGCTAACTTCTTGAGGCCTATTTACAAAGGCATTTTGGAGTATCTAAATCACAACTTCTGCATTACTCCTTCAAGTACTCTTACATGCTTTTGTGAATCATCTCTAAAACACCTACAATGGGTATAAAATGCGAATATTCAGGGAATATGGATATACAATTAGTACAAATAGAAAGGACGGTGTGCTCTTGCACTGTTTTAATAGGGAGTTGGACCTTTCGGGCCAATTCACAAAGGCTTGCAAGAGAAGGTAAAAGGGTACTGCTTCCCATACTTATAAATGTTTTAGTGAGTTAGTGCACTGAGTATACTTTTGAAGTGTAGTTCAAAGGGGCATATTTTAGGGGGAAACCATGCATCTCTATGGAAGTTATTCTAAATGAACTAATTAATACAGATACAAAATACAGAGAAGCGAAATGGGGAAGCACCTTCAGTAGACAGGGAAACAACCTTTACAACGCAACTTTTACAACGCATTACCATTACAACAAAACTTTTACAACGCAACATCCATTACAACGCATGCCATTACAACGCAACCATTACAACGCATGACTATACAACGCATACCGTTACAACGCATACCATTACAAAGCATACCATTACAACGCATACCATTACAACGCATAGTACCCTTACACTATCCAACACTTACCCTACTGTTGCACCCCCTGGAGTTAGAATAGTAATTGTTACCCCTACACTATCCAACACTTACCCTACTGTTGCACCCCCTGGAGTTAGAATAGTAATTTTTACCCCTACACTATCCAACACTTACCCTACTGTTGCACCCCCTGGAGTTAGAATAGTAAATTTTACCCCTACACTATCCAATACTTACCATATATGCCTTGTAATGGTATGCGTTGTAATGGTATGCGTTGTAAAGGTAGTATGCGTTGTAATGGAATGAGTTGTAATGGTAGTTTTGTAAAATGCGTTGTAATAGCATGTGTTGTAATGGAATGCGTTGTAATGGATGTTGCGTTGTAAAAGTTTTGTTGTAATGGCATGCGTTGTAAAAGTATGTGTTGTAGTGACATACATCCCAGTAGACATCATTTATTACACAGATGAACATTTTGCAAACAAAAATTATATTTTTAATGCAAAATGCTCATATGTTTGCTAACAGAGTGAAGATGCCAAGAAACTAGTTGCCCTACTGGCAACAGATTTCTCCAAACCATATACCTTCAGAGGGATATGTGATGAGGTTATTGTCTTCTTTGTCTATAACATGCATTAAGTAAGCCACCTAATAGCTGTGGCTTTAAAGCAAGATATTTCATCACATGTATTATCATTAGCATTTCTAAATTGAAATCTCATGAGACAATGATATATCGACTTCTCGATGAGTTGGTCCAATGAAGTTTTAATGGGGCACAGTAGACCCCGGTGTAGTTGCACATCTTCCTTACTACAGTGAAAATGTAGTTGAGGAGTTTCATTAAGTTATGTTTCAATGTATATAACTGAAAATAGAATCATTATTCTGATGTAAAGATATAACATCTTTGGATCCACTGGTTTTGGCCAACTATGGGTCAATTATTTCTCTTGTCCAAATTCATAAAGAAAATGGGAGCTCATGAACTTTCTAATCACATATGGAGCTTACAGGAAGATAAGAGGATCCCCTTGAAGTTGTTTCTGGTGCACCTGTCTATCACTGCAACAGTACTGTAAGCATATATAGGCAGGTGCAAATATGCTAATCTTAAAGCAGAAAAACAAAAAGACTTGCCATCTTCCCCAAACTTACTTCATTAACAATCACAAACAATAAGGTTTCCAGAATGTTTGTTGTTTGGTAATATAATACTAGAACTAATGGATAGAGACAAAAGATGTAGGAACAAGATTGAGTGACAGCAGAGTGAACAAATGTAAACATTTTGTATCACTTTTCAAAATGTAAATACATCATATACTACATTCACAACTCTCCGTTCCTTATTATTTTACATTAAATACTATGATTTTCCACTTTGTGCCTAATATATAAAAGTTATTTTTTTGTCAAATGCTTATCAATGGGATTTTAGTACATGCCAGTGAGGTTCCTTCTATCTCCCCCAAAGTTTGAAGCATCATCAACATAAATAAATATCTTTATGGTGTAGAATCATAAATTGTTTTTTAAAATTACATCACGATATAGGCAAGGTATTGAATATATTTATTTCGTTTTAGGCTCTCTATTTTTCACGTGGAGGAACTATCGATAGAATTTAAGAATACAGTATCTCTAGTAAGGCGAATTTACCATTTGTTTTCATGGTTTTATTAAGAGAACCCCACGCAAATTCTAAAAGAGCAAGAGCAAATGTTAAACTGAGAGTTGTCAGGTTACTGCAGAGATGTATAGTTTGTGCTAGCCTTTACACAAGACCCTAAGTGGGAGTGTGGCTCAGATGGATGGATGGATGAATGGATTGATGCCTGAGAAAGGCATCACACACATGATTATCACGAAAGATAAGTCATTAAGCTTTGATTTCACAAGCCCACTAAATATTGTTATATTTTACAATTGTGACTAAGCATCAAAACTTAAAATCCTTTAGTATACGTCAAACATAAGCAAGCAAAAATATTATATGTTCAAAACACTGGTTTCGGGGCGTGGCCAGCAGCCGATGATGGCGGCAGCTTAGTGGGAGAGCTCCGCGGCTGAAGCGGCCTCCGATGAAATCCGACCAGTGATCCGCAACATCTATGTCCCATGCGGGAAGGTACTGATGCCCAGGACCGGGCGGCAGAGGTACGGCAAAGCGGGAGGAAAATCCGAGTCCGGGGAGACGAGTTCTCGTAGACCCCGAGTGGGCCCCTGAAGAGATCCCGAGCCGGGGACTTGCCTGGGCTGGTGAGCCGACGGGAAGTGAGCCAACCTGGGCGGAGAGCCGCCGGAAGCGCCCGCCCGCGACGACAACGAAGGGGAGACCCTCCGACGTCTTGCTGCACTTCACAGGCATCGAGAGCCCCGAGCGGGACCCCAGACGCCCCCGCGCTGAGTGGCGGGGAGCGGCCCAGACGACCGGAGGAGACGGGCGAAGGCGCTCGGAGCGGCAGAATTCGACACGGGACCCGCCATCTTGTAGACCCGGCTGGGACCCCGTAAATAGCCGGACTGGAGCAGGCGCCGCCGGTGGAACGCAGGTACCGACATCAAGCTGCGAAGCGCCGCCTGCCACAGCGAGGCGCAGCTCACGGAACCCCCCCTCCCCCCCCCCCGCCGAGTGAAGGCGCACTGTGGACGAAGCGGGCGCAGGTGTGCACAAGGGCCTCTGTGCCATACCGAGTAGCCCACGTGGACCCTTATCCCTGGACACAGGCAGAGATACCGAGGGGAGACGAACACCCTGCAGTGGAGGTGGGGATGTGAGGCAGAGAACTAACGCAACGGACATTGGTGGGGCGCAGCAGTCAGAGACTCGTTACCACCACACGGTAGAGTAACTCACCATCCATCGGCCTCGCATATAGCTGACCAGGGAGACCACGCACCGACACGTCATAAGGCCTGAGGCGAGCCTGGGGGTACCAAGCCGGGGCGCCAAGAGCCACGACAGAGGGTGGACTGTGGTCCGGACACATCCGGGAGGCTGGTTGCCCCAGGGGAGTGTAAAGGACCGGGTATCAGCAAACCGGGATCGAAGTAATCGGCTCCACGACCAGGATGGCCGGCAAGGGGCTGAAAAACAACGCGGCGCAGTCCCGCCTTGACCGCTTCGCATACGAGAAACCAGTCACCCCCCCACCGGACGCCAGATCACAGACGGGCAAGACAGTGGAGGCGACGGGAGGCAAAAAGGCTACTCTGGATGATGTCATGAGGGCCCTCACCCAGGTGCAGGCGACGGTGGGGTCCATCTCAGCCGAAATCACGCTGATTCGGGCAGATTTCCACAAGATGACGGAGAAAGTGAACACAATGGAAATTGTGACGAAAGCCTTGGTGGAGGATGTATCGGAACTGCAGATTAATATGGAACGTATCTCGAAGGAGAATAAGGAACTGAGAGATAAGCACGATGACCAGGAAGGACGCTCGAGGCGGAGCAACATCCGTATAATAGGTGTGCCAGAATCGGAAGACACAAGGGCAATGGATTTATATGTGGAGAACTTAATCAAGCAGCACTTACAACCTAAGGGACTCTCAAACTTTTTCACTGTGGAGAGAGCCCACAGGGTCCCTGGTGGGCGCCGACAAACGGGCGCTAACCCCAGGCCGATTATAGCACGGCTCTTTAATTTTAGGGATCGAGATGTCATTCTACAGGCGGCAAGAACCTCACCCCCCATTAAGATTCAAAACGCCACGCTAGCCTTCTTTCCGGATTACACAGCGGAGGTCGCGAGGAGGAGGAGAACTTTTTTCGAGGTTAAAAAAGAACTACGAGCCAGGGAGATCCCTTATTCAATGCTCTTCCCAGCCAAACTTCGGATTGTGGACGACAATAAGACTTGGTTTTTCGAAACCCCGGAGGCGGCACAGGACTGGCTGGAGGGCTGGCGGACGACGGGCCTCCCTCGTCGCTCCAGCAGACAAACCAAACATCGCACTGGCGGATCCCAGCGGGGCCTGCAATCAACCGGGGAAGAAGAAGAGCCGCAATCGCCTCTGAGTGGTATTCAGGAGGGGTGCGACGACGGAGAGCAGTAATCCCCGGATGCTGATCATTTGAACGGTGAACACCGCGGTCCGAGAATGCCGCCTTGGACACTGGGCTGAGGGCCTCCGCGGCCAAGGAGGAGGCCGCCGACTTCGGAGAGTCCTTCACCCCAGCGAGCAAGTACTATGTTTTGGGTTGGGATCAGGCACTCTGCTGAGTTGGGGGGCGGGCAGTTCGTAGTCCGTTGAGCAGAAGGGCAGGGAGGGGGGGAGTTGGGGAAAGGGTAGTTGTTGGGGTTTTAGTTTGGTTTCAGGGTCAGGACAAAAAATGCAGGGCGCAAGCGCGTAGAGTAGAGGTACCGTTGCACGGCATGAATGCTCACTACCTGTCTAAGCATGGTGGGAGGAGGTGATATTGTGGGGCAGGCAATCCCGTTGAACATTATGTCTTGGAATGTGAGGGGCCTGGGAGACAAAATAAAGAGAGGGCTGGTGTTACAGGGCATAAAGAGACTGAATCCCGCTCTGGTACTACTGCAGGAAACACATCTAACAGACACAGCGACACGGGCCCTGGATAGGAAGGGGTACAGCATGGTTGTTCACTCTGAATTTACAAAGGGTTCCCGGGGCACAGGGATCTTACTGCACCGGACATCAAAATTCATAACCCAATCCACTAAAATCAACACACAGGGACGCTTTGCAGCGATACATGGGCAGTGGGAGGGGAGACCGCTCAACGTGGTGTCAGTATATATCCCGCCGGCACTGCATGCCACTGCTCTTCCAGAGTTGGGGAACTTCTTACTGGAACTGCCGGAAGGAGATCTCGTTATAGGGGGCGACTTCAACGCCGTGGCACATACCACGATGGACCGCTTCGCGGTACGCACACAAACACCGCGGCCCTCCCGATTGCACGACTTCATGGAGGCACAGGTGTTGGTAGATGTATGGAGGCAGTCCCACCCAGACGACCGTGGGGTACACATATTATTCCACGGTTCATGACAGCCTATCAAGAATTGACTACCTCCTCACACTGGGGGGGGCCTCCTCACTGTAGCCGAAGTCCAAATCCGTCCACGAGGGATCTCAGATCACTCCCCGTTGACACTGTCCCTTTCCAGTCATGAACATACACGCAAACGTATTTTCCCTATCTACCCAGGCTACCTTCGTGAACCATCAGTGGCCAAAGCATTAAAAAGGGGCACCAGGTCTTACTTTGCCGAGAATACAGGGTCAGTGCGCTCCCATACAACCTTGTGGGAAGCCTACAAGACAGTTCTGCGCGGGCAGGCCGTTTCCGCTACAACACACTATAAGCGCACAAAGCGTCAGGCACTGCTAGACTTAGAGGAACAACTGGACAGGGCCACACAAGATCATGAGAGAGACCCGACCGAGCATACACAACACGTGCTCCGGCTGTGTCAGCAGCGTCACGCAGACCATGAGCGCCGCAGGGCGTTAGACAATATGGCAGCGACAACAAACAGGGTGTACGACGTGGGCGACAAGGCGGGAAAACTGCTGGCCTGGCTAGAAAAAAAAAGGGGAGGGCAGAGGGCCATTCTGCAATTGAGAGACCCAGACGGAGTGGTGCAGACCAGCCCGTCACGAATAGTGGAAGTACTGGCGGATTATTTCCAATCCGTATACTCCCCTGACTTCGAGGTCACCCAGGAAATGGCGGAGGGGTCACTAGAAGGTGTATCTACCAATACTCTGCCACAGGACAAACGGGACGAGCTGGACTCGGACCTGACAACCGAGGAGATACAGGCAGCTATTGCGGCATTACACCCAGGGAAGGCGCTCGGCCCTAACGGGGTGCCGATTGAGTGGTACAAGACCATGGCGGAGACGCTGTCTACGCCCCTACTCCTAATGTACGAAGAGTGTCTGGGGAAAGGGCAACTGCCGCCCGATCAGCGTACGGCCACAGTAATAGCAATACCAAAACCCGGTAAACCCCCGGAAGACTGCGGAGCATACCGCCCGATTTCCCTCCTTAACGCAGAGAGTAAAATTCTGGCAAAACTGTTGGCCACTAGATTGCTGCCACATCTGGCGCACCTGATACACCCGGACCAGTCAGGGTTTATGCCGCACCGGAGTACGGCGATGAACCTTCGATGGCTTCACGGAGTAATGGCACGCGCTCCACTACTGGAGAACCAAGCGGCAGTGCTCTCCTTGGATGCCAGGATGGCGTTCGACATGGTAGAGTGGAGGTATCTCTTTGCGGTTCTGGCACACATGGGTATCGGCACAAAATTCATATCGTGGGTCAGGCTACTGTACACTAAACCCGTGGCACGAGTGGCGGCCAATGGCCACATCTCGAGGGAGTTTCCGCTAGCGAGAGGCACGTGACAAGGGTGCCCACTCTCACCGTTGCTATTCGCCTTAGTATTGGAACCCTTGGCGACAGTCATCAGAACCACACGGCTGCTGAAGGGCATTCAATGGGGTGGTGACTGGGAAGACAGAGTCTCCCTATACGCCGACGACATGCTAGTCTACCTCACGGACCTCGAGCATGGGGTACGGGTCCTGTTGGCCTTATGCGAGAGACATGGCACGGCATTGGGGCATAAAATTAACTGGTCGAAATCAGTACTCTACATGCTGAACGGCACTCCACCGCCCCTGACTGCAGAATGTCCGTTGCTGATAGAATCCCTCTCCTTCAAGTAACTAGGGATCCAAATCACCCGAGATCATGCGACCTTTCTAGACCGGAACCTTAAGCCACTACTGGATAGGTTCAAGGCGGACGTGTGACACTGGAAGACCCTCCCATTGACTCTGCTAGGCAAGGCGGCGCTTTTCAAGATGATGGCACTGCCGCGCTTCTTGTATGTCCTAGAAAACACGCCAGCAGTGGTTCCACCATCGTTTTTTAGGCAGGTATCGGCGCAAGTGTCAGGCCTACTATGGGGAGATAAACCAGCCAGGGTCGCACAAGTGAAAATGGTGAGGGATTGGTATAGCGGGGGGATAGCACTCCCACACCTTGAATTGTACTACTGGGCAGCACACCTTAAGGTGATTAACCAATGGATACATGTAGCACAAGATGACCCCGCGTACATAGCTGACAGGAGGCAACTAGCCATGAACACCCTACTGGCCCCGCTATATAATAAAAGTCTGTTACCAAAATTGAGAGGCCCGACCAAACACACGGTGGCTATTTGGCATAAAGCTCAAAGGCGACTGGCATGGGAGGGAGTGATCACCAAGCTCACACCGCTATGGGACGCCAAGAGCCTAGGTAACCTACGACGTAGTAAGGGGTTTGACCAGTGGGACGACATTGGGATCTCTACAGTGGGGGACATGTGGACAAGGGATGGGGTGATCTCATTTGCGACCCTGAGGGAACAATACGAGATGGAGGTCACTGAAACATATAGATATATACAAATCAGACATGCACTCCTATCTGTGCTGGAGCCGGGCACTGCGGTCCCAGAATCGGCTCCGTTAGAGGACCGGTTGCTAACAGACTACATGGAAGCAAGTGCTACCTCACTTACCTACCGTAAACTGTTAAATAACCTACCGGACCCACTGGTAAAACTGAAGGAACGCTGGGAGGATGAGGTTGGGGATATGGATGAGGCAGACTGGAATGCAGCATTGGCATCACCCAAGGAGGCAGGTATATCTACACGTTTTAGACTGGTACAATTTAAAATTCTACATAGGGTCTATTACACTCGCACGACACTACATAGAATCCAGAGGGCTGATCACCCATACTGTCTGAGAAATTGTGGGGAGGAGGGTACGCTGTTCCATACGTTATGGGCCTGTCCGAATATTCAAGATTACTGGAGGAGGGTTACACGCACAATGGGCCAGACCTTGCACACCTCATTTACACCTGAACCCAGAGTCTGCCTACTGAATGTATGGGGCCCGACAGACCTGACACAGCATGGGAAGAGATGGGTAATTATTGGGATGATGTTGGCAAAACGTGACATAGCACTGAACTGGGGAGTAAGCAATACTCCGACCCTGACTCAATGGAGTAGAAACATGGATATGTTAATGATTACTGAAAGAGCAGTTTACCAACAGAGACTTAACCCACGAAAATGGAATAAAATATGGTCACCATGGAATGTATATAGGGGTGAGATATGTGAGCCACTACCCGAGGATGACGATTCTGATAGTGAAGGGGAGGATGAGGAGTTAGCGTGAGAGGGAGGAATGGGGGTTGGGTTAGGGACTTCGGATAAGGCGGGTTGCATGAGCCTCGCGAAGAGAAATGAAAATGATTTCAGTATGGAGATGTAACAGATACAATGCATCGGGTAACCTATACTCTCGCAAAAGTATTACGTAATTTTATGCAAGCAAGAACCTGTCAAGACCCTTTTTGTTGTTAAGTTGTAAAAAAGAAAAATGTTAATTTGAAAAGTTGCATAAGTGGCTGCAGACGGCTGAATGTTGATGCCGCGCAGTCGAAAAGAATACCAGTGCATATTTAAACTGTCTTTGCAACAATAAAAACAAATTAAAAAAAAAAAAAAAACACTGGTTTCGTTTCAGAATGTGGAAGTTTGTTTTTATGGAAACCTTATACGTGTGTAGGTGGCCACAGAAGTAGAAACTCTGACGTATACTGAGCCATACTCTCTGGTACCCAAATGACCATTTCGTAAGTAGGGTTTTCCCCTTTAACATTCAAAGCACGATGATTCTGGAAAACTCAGAGTGCCTTGTTGTGCACTTCTGGGGCTGTTTCATTATAGGCTGTGCTGCCTCAGCACAGAGCCGTGTGGGGTGCCTAAAGCTAAAACATATAACTCAGAATTTCTCGAAACTTATGCATGAAGTTTAGACACAACAAGTCGGAAACAAAGAGAATCAATCTCACAGAATTTTTTTGGGACATTTCAGACTTTTTAAATTGACATTTTTGCTGCGGGTAGCAACAGTTACACCCTGCATTTTACCCATCTTTTTCCTTTTGCTCACCTTCATTGCTCTGTTTGCCCCCACGCCACAAGTTTCAATTTTCAAGTTTATTTGTTTATGATTTTGGAACTCATATGAGATCCACATAAAAGAATTAACAAATTTAACGCCACAAGATAAACTTCATAGAGCCCATGAGGAGGCCACTCCTTATGTGGGTAAGCAGAGCATAGAATACTACCGGCTGGGGGACCAGGTGTCCTCAGTTTTCTTCATGAGCAAAAGCCTTCAAACGCATTAATACAATAAATAAACATTAATCAGCCATCCGGAATATGGAAGCCTTGTTTTGGCCACTTTGAACCCAATTCATGAGACTGTTGTGGTGCTGAACATAATAGCGTCATTGCAAACACTCCTACCTCCTTTCTGTGTGTTTGGATGTTTGTGGTGTGTGTCAGGGTCTTCTAGCCAGAGACATAATGGAGTACAGTTTCCTGTTAGAGGTACTGAAGGATGGGTGGGGAGCCCCGAGGGCATGCTATGCTCCCTCCCATCACAACGAAAAGTAGACATAGTACAGGAGTAAAGATTGCAAAGCAGTTTACCATAAGAACACAGATCATTTGAAAGTCACTTACAGTCACAGAATGATGTGCGTCTGAAGGTGTAAATTAACACTACAAAATAGGCACTGTGGCTGTATTACAGCGCTAGGACACTGAAGTGACTCCGAAACTTGTAGGTTAGATAAATTGCTTTATTGTAGAAGTAAAGATGCAGTAATACAAAAAAGGTGCTGCCAGCTTGAAGGATGAATCAGTAGTCACGAACACTCCAATTACATCCATATGACATACAAGCATTCTGGTATGACACATAACAGTTCTACAGCACATGCCACTATTCTACAGCACATGCAACAATTCTAGAAGAAGTAAACATCACTACACATCCCCCTCCTTATATATAAAAAAATAAACAAAAAAAATAAAAGAATAAACTAAACTAAATAAGACAGCGAAAAGAAATAATTATTTACAAACATAATCCTTTAAGAATTTAGGAGCCACAATTTTTCTTCCACTTCTAGAGGAAACTGGAAATTGTAATTCCTTATCAATAGCAGAATCAGCATTAGTGGGAACTTGTGCAAGATCTGCACCAGAATTTGGAAGAGTTTGTGAAGAAGAAGATTGGGAAACTGAATCCGCAAGAATCTCCGAATCACCAGGTGTAAGAATGGGTTGAGAACCCTTACCATTAAGAGACTCATCCGAATTGGAAAAAGTAAGAATGTTGTCAGAAATCAAATATGGGGACAACCACCAGAAATCAACAATATCACCCTCATCCCCTTTCTTTATTCTGAAGAAATCAGGACTCCTGGACAAAGCAATCTTACTCAAATGATGAATGGATCCATCATCCAACATAACAGTGTTACGCATAACTTTAGTTATGGTTCTAGGATCCGAAAAACGAGGCCGCAGTTTACCAACCTTTCTAGTCAACTTCACTCTAACTAATTGACCAACACCAACATGCGTTTCCTTAGTCCCATGTTTTTTATCATAATAAGATTTATTTTTGTCCTGAGACTTGCAAATGTTATCCATGACACTTTCAGCACTCCACAAATATTTTCTACTTCTGCCCATCCACCCAGGATTCAACTTTGAATAGGGAAATCTTCCTCTCATCAAACCAAAAGGACTTTCACCACACGTCTCATGAACCGTAATTCTATACGACCACAACATCTTATCCAATTCATTATACAAATCTTTTCTGCTCTTACTGGCAAGTTGCAAAGTCCCCTTGATTACTCTGTTAATTCTCTCGACTACAGAATTACCCTGAGGATGGTATACAGCTGAAAATCTTTGTTTAATGCCTGTAGAATCCATAAAAACTTTCATAGCATCAGACTTGAACTGAACACTGTTGTCAGTCAAAATAGAAGAAGAAAGACCTTCCCTGATAAAACACTCATCTAAAAATGATATAACGGTGTCAGTGTTTACTTTATCAACAACCTTTAATTCAATCCACCTTGAAAACAAGTCGACTAAAACCAGAATATGCTTAATAGAGTCATCCTGCCACAAGATAGGCCCCATAATGTCTAAAGCCAAATCCTCCCAAGGTAATTTGGGACAACTAAGAGAAGACATTGGGGGATTAAGTGTTTTTTGACTTTTGTCAGAACACTCACATTGAACACAATCACGTACTGACCTTTCAATCTCCATGTCAATCCCAGGCCACCAATATAACGCTTTCACATTCTTTTTGGTTCTGGAAATACCCGGGTGTCCCTCATGCCCAAGAGAAATAATTTTTTGTCTTACACCTATAGGTGGGACAAGTTTATCACCACGACACAAGAAATCACCATCAACACTGAGTTAATCTTTGACCTCCCAGAATGTCTTAAATTGGACATCAGCTTTAGACTGGGCAAACCAACCTTGGTTAATTTTTGTCTTGACTGCTTCAAGTGTTACATCTTGAATGGATTCAGATTCCCACTCTTTCTTAGACAGACCCTGGGCATCAGAAAAAATCCCAGCAACACAACACTCATTCCATGCATTTAGATCAATTTCTTTCATAGGTAAAGGCAGTCTACTTAAGAAATCAGCTACAACATTCTTTGCCCCAGGTACATATTGTATGGTATACATATAATCCTGAAGCCTCATTGACAGTCTTGCAATCCTGGCTGATGCCCTGCTCAAACCTTCTGCGGTGAGAAGCTTTGTCAAGGGGTTGTGGTCAGAACGTAAGATGAATTGTTTACCCCAAATAAACTTGCGAAAATGTTCCATTGACCACACCACAGCTAAGGTTTCACGCTCGATCACCGAATATATTTCTTCACAAGGCGATAAAGAGCGAGAAGCAAAAGCTATGACAACTTCTTTGCCTTGTTCAGAAACTTGTGACAGTACACTGCCCAAACCAACCCCGCTGGCATCAGTGGTCAAATACGTCTTTGCCAAGGGATCAAATCCTTGCAACATAGGTGCATTGACTATTGCAGATTTAATTTCTTTAAATGCCATTTTACACTTCTCATCCCACAAAAAGGGTGATTTGTTCTTCATTAGAACACGCATATGAAAAGTTTTCTGCGAAAACTGGTTAACAAATTTTGAGTAAAACTCAGCTAATCCTAAGAATGATCTGAGCTCATCCTTAGACTTAGGTTCTGGCGAGTTAACAATGGCTTCAACCAACTTTGTCTTGGGTTTAATGCCTCCATCACAGATTTCATGTCCGAGATATGTAACAGCCTTTTCAGAGAATTTGCATTTACTAAGTTCTCCCACCAAACCATTATCTGCTAACATCATTAAAACTTTTCTCAGGAGATTGTCATGGTGAGCCGTATCCTTCCCCATAATCAAAATATCGTCTTGAAAAAAAATCACTCCCCTGATGTGTCCAAAAAGATTAGCCATCAACCTTTGAAATACTGCCGCAGCAGAGACTAAGCCAAAAGGCATTCTTTTAAACCTAAAACAACCAAACGGAGTGGCAAACGAAGTTAAGTGTCTACTCTCAGGGTCAAGAACTACCTGATGATAGGCTGCAGATAGGTCTAAAGTGGAAAATACTCTGGCATCTTTGGTGAGAGACAGCATTTTGTCTATGCGTGGCAATGGATATTGATCAACCAAGATCTGGCTGTTCAAATATCTCAAATCCACACACAAACGGGCCTTTCCATTGGCCTTGCGTGCGACAAACAATGGAGAAACCCACTCAGCAGCTTCTACAGTTTCAATAATGTTGGAATTCAGTAGTTTATCCAATTCAGATTTGACCTCATCTCTAATGATGATGGGAATATTCCTAGCCTTATGAATTTTAGGAACTGCATTATCCTTCAATCTGATTTGGTGTGTAAAGCCTTTCAGTTTACCTATGTTTCCAGTAAAGACAGACGGAAATTCATCCATAACCCATTTTTTAGTGTCTTCACTTGTACAAGAGACCAAAACCTGTTCTTTGCTGTTTGGATCCAAAATTATATGTAAACTTCTTTGGTCCCTCCACCCAAGAACAGAAGGTCCATCACTAGATACATATAACTTACAAGTAGCATGTCTACCTTTGAATCTGAAAATTAAAACTCTAAAACCTAAAATATCAATAGTATTGTCAGAGTAGCTCACAGGTGAGATATCAGAAGGTTCTAACCAATTTCCAATTTGGTTAATAAATTTCTCCTCCCAAACATGCTTATTAACTATAGTATAGGGAGACCCCGAATCTGCAGCAAGTTGTGTTATAATTCCTCCTAAAGAAACTTGACAGAAAGGTTTGCTAGAATCAACATCGGAAATGTTCAATACAACTTTCTTCTTGACTATGTTCTGTACATGTAACACCTCATCATCAGATGATGAACTAGAATCATGCTCATTTTCTTGAATACAAGCAATTTTGCTTTTGAAATTCTTATAGGTTTTTTTTTTACAGACTTTCGCAAAATGCCCCATAACACCACAAACTAAGCATTTACTATTTTTTGCTGGACATTTAGGATAATGAGCAAGATGAGCATGACTTCCACATCTGTAACAGACAGGATCAGAATTTTTCCTTGAATCAAAAGGTTCCTTTTTCATACTACCTAGTTTGAAATCTTTGTTATGTTTAACAAACGATTTACTCTCAGAAATTTTGTTAACAGATTCAGTTTCTTTTTTGTCAGTAGAAAGAGAAGCTTTAGCGCAGCGTTCAGAGAGTTCTGCCTTTTTAACCATACCAATGATTTCTTTTAAAGTTCCATCACCCTCAACCCACAACTTGTTCTGTATAGTTTTGGTTTTAGTATACATGACAATTTGATCATGAATAAGATCATCATGAAGTTGGGCGAATTTGCATTTGACTGCTAATTTTCTTAAGGCAGAAACGTAATCCTCAACTGATTCATTTTTTTCTTGCCTGCGCTGGAAAAAAGAATGTCTGGTGACAGCAATGCAGACGCAAGGAGAGAAATAATCATCCATATCCAATAACGCTGCATTAAAAACATCAATGTCTCCAGAAGATCTATCTGTTTTATCAAGTTGGTTATAAATTCTTAATCCTTCAGGACCAAGACCTAGTAACAAAATTATTTTCTTCCTTTCAGGTGTAAAAGAACCACTTACATCCTCTAGATTGGCAACGTAGTTAAGAAAATATTCTTTCCAGTCTAGCCAAGCAACAGGAGGATCCCCAGGAATAATTAAAAATTCTCTGGGAGCATTTAAGTTCAGACCTTGTAAAGACCTTTCTCCACTTGAAGTACTGTCATTAGTATCAGGCATGGTGAAGTAATTTAAACAATATAAAGTAAAATAATATTAAAATGTATTGGAGTTCAAATAAACTTGAAATGTATTGAAGTTCTTGCGTAGAGAAAAGCAAAATAATTGCAGGCAGCACCTTTAATTTGTAAATATTCAGTAATAATCAATATTTTTGTGAAGAGAAAATACCATTAAAAGTAGTTCTTGAATTCCGACTTGCTTTGTGAAGAAACTGCGGTGAAACTGACTAAAAAAAAAAACAATAACAAAGATGGCCGCCAACGTGACCTTACGTGGGGTTGTACCCACAATGCAGCAGGAGTGACGCACTCCACACGCAGAGAAGAAGAATGGCAATGACGTGAACAAACAAGGGAGTTCGAGGAAGATGCCGCGTTTTTTAAATTCTGTGTTGCTGCAAGATGGCACACGAGCGGTTGACCAACGGGAACAATTCAAAGGACGCAAAGGTAAAGAACCTCTTGAAAGATAAAAATTGAAACGGGGTTCTCACCGCAGGAAATGTTCTCATCGCTGGAAAGGTTCTCACAGCAGGCAGGGTTCTCACCGCAGGTGTGTAATTACGTGGCGAAGGCGGAATTCTAGAAGAAGTTGAATTTGTTGGTTTAAGATGAAATCCAAACTAATAGTAGATGTAGAAATCTGGAAAAGATGAAGAGTTTCCCTCGTCGCCAAATCTGAAGTGACTCCGAAACTTGTAGGTTAGATATAATTGCTTTATTGTAGAAGTAAAGATGCAGTAATACAAAAAAGGTGCTGCCAGCTTAAAGGAAGAATCAGTAGTCACGAACACTCCAATTACATCCATATGACATGCAAGCATTCTGGTATGACACATAACAGTTCTACAGCACATGCCACTATTCTACCACATGCAACAATTCTAGAAGAAGTAAACATCACTACAGACACGTAAGCTAGAGGCCTGATTTAGGGCCTGGTAGGTGAGATACTCCCTCACAATGACAGATAATCCGTCAACAGCATTACAAGTGCATTACATCATAATGCACATGTAATCAAACAGACGGGGTCGCCATCAAGTTTATGAAAGAGTATACTCGTCAGCCAAGATCTAAATCAGGCGCCCTAAGTCACAAATGTTTTTTGAGAGTAGAACTGAGCATAAAAAGTGTGTCCTAAGAAGCCTAAACCAGACCGGATGATCTTGAAATACTCTACAAATTTCCCACATAAATAAATAAACAGAAACAACCTTATGGTCAGTGGAGTAGAAAGGATGAGGGGGCGCTGGTACAAACAAGCAAATTGATTCCCCTGCTACAATGGATAGGTGTCTAAATACAGCCTGAATTACAATGCAAGGGGATGCTCATGCCCTGGAGCCCTGGTGTCACTGCTCCTGCTGCACTACTAACAGCTATTCCCCTGCTTATGCTGTTACCGGCAACCAAATGTGGAGCCATGTGATTACTAAGTAAGAATGTATCTGGTATTGCCCCTTTTTTGTTGTATTGTGTTATAACATTTATATAGCGCTTAGTGCCGTTGTGGGGCGCTGAAGTGCATTTTAGGACATGTAGCGTACTACACGGGGGGGACTGCGTGACAGGCAGAGAGTTGTATTTGCTGCAATACTATATGGAAATGTTCTAGCCCATGTAAGCTGAAATAAAAGTGAGTGCTGATTACAGTTTAATACAGGACATAGAAATTCACACTTTGTAGGTCAGTGCAGTTACAGTGCCTCGATATTAATACATAATTAGGAGCTCCATTGGGAGGCAAGCAGAAGGCGTGGTACTTGCAAATAGGCAAAATCAGCAGTGACCCCCAGGCAGTGTGAAACAACTCCCAGGGTTTCCCATAAAACCAAGGCATTAGAACAAAGGGGTCTGTCAGGCATTGGTAGCCAGATATTTTCTCCTCCCACAAAGCATTTGTTTTTAAAGAAAAAAAAACATCTTTGAGTGATTGTAGCAGTTATATATTGAGATTGAGGCTGCATTAAAAACTGACACAGGTCAGCTCATTTGTCAGCTAATACTCAGACAAGAATGGTCATTAGCTAAATTAATTCAACAAATTAAGTTCTACAAAACAGTTTGATATGCACACGCTGTCCTACGTAACATTTATACCAACCTACCATCTTTAGTTATTCATTCATAAACAGGCTATTCCTATTTAATAATCTGTTATATTTGTTGATATTAAAAATACAGAAACCCATCATTTCACAGAGAAGAGCAGGAATCTCTGTGAAAGAAAATGCATTGCCTATTTGAAGAACAATGAAGAAAATATTGCTGTTTTTTTGCCCATTAAGCCTAACACATAACCAGTGAATGTTCAATTGCTGGAAAAGACTTCATATTTAGATGATAAGATTGTAAGGGTCGTACATTTGCATACACAGAAAACATGTTATCTCTAAAAATGAGTCACTTTACTTAAGTCGAATGCCGCAAAATTACTAAAATATTGTGACTCAAGCTCTTTAGCCAGAGTTCTCAGGTATATGTTACATAGGGTGTGTGATTTAATTATCTTATCCCTTTTGAGTAGATATTTAGAGGTGCAGGTAGATGATACTCTATTTCACTGCTTGAGGACAACATTAAATTATGCCTAGGTGGAATTTAAATTATGCCCTCGTAATTTTAGGAATTCGACATTAGGCTTGTTATGCAGCATTTACAAACGTATTCTACCATGCCACATTGCGTGATTATGTACTGTTCACTGAAAAGTTTTCGCAAATAGTTAAAACGGGAGCAGCTGTTGCTCACAGCACTTGTGTTTTTAAATGCTATTTTTTAGTGTGCAAGTCGTCCTCCAGTCACAAATTGGCACAAGGGTACATTTTGTTTTAAAACAAAGTGCTAAGTGACAGATTTGCATCCTTAATTATAAATAATCTTAAATTTCACGTATTTATTGTGGGAAATTGGGTTTTGATTGAGGGGGTAAAAAGAACCTTCTCAAGCAACAATCTCAATCCACCAGAAAGAACAAGTGCAATTATCAAATTAACCTGTGCTTAACCCTGTGGTAGCTTGGCACAAAGAAAGCCAGCCTCAATTTAGAGGCAATGTGTTAAGTATGTATGCAACACACACAGTAATAAAGGGAAACACAAGAAAAATCCCACACCAATTTGGAATAACAGAGTAAATTTTAATAAATAATTTGACACCAAAACAAATTAGATCCAATCAGTAGAATTGGAGTTATGGATTTTTAAATTTTTTTTGTGAAAAATGGCGGCTAAAAGATCAAAGCTCCTACTGCGGGCATGTAGTCACTTGAGACTGAGGCAAAGTCAAACTCTATGGGGGACTACAATGAAGCGAGGTACAGATACACAAGGAAGGTGGATTGGGCCCAGTCTTGGCTTACCTTCCAGTCTTGAACTCACGGTTTCTCAAGCTGGACTTCTGCTCTTGGCTTTGGTAATGTCGGAAGGGTGTGGAACCCCCGGTGTTGTCAATACACCCCTTATCTGCTGCACACTATATACACTCACGTATAGATCTCCTGCTCACGCCGGCCCCAGATTGCTGTGAGATGTCCCAGGTTCAGATCCTTCAATGCAGAATAACGGACCATTCTCCCCTTTTCCTTCTCCATGGACCCCCCTCAGGAGACCTGTACCCCATGTGACTTCTCAACGCCTGGTACCTCCAGAACAAATCCTACATGCAAGCAGTTTAGGGCGAGCTAAAGGGCTACTTCCAAACCAATGAGTGTTTGGTCCATGTGATCGGCATTTTATGGGCTGCCAGTAACACAACATTTAGGGGCTATGCCAAGGAACACATTAGGTACAAGGAACATATCAGTTCCCCACACTTAACCCAACTAGAAACCTGTGTCCTACAGTTAGAGAATCGCATTGAGGCAAACCGCCAGGGGTAAACACCCCACCAGCTGAAGTCGGTGTGTGAGGAGATTCACCTCTATTCGCTTTAAGATGCAAAACAGATCTGGCATGCTTCGATGGCTGGGATTTATGGGTGGTGGGACAAGAACAGCAAACCACTGTATTGGCTTTCCTCCTGCACAGGCGAGTAGGATAATACCTGAAATCATAGCTAAAAATGGGCAGACACACTGGACACTTTCAGACATTGCACAAATATTCACTGACTATTACAGGTGCCTGTATGCGGTGACCCCAAGCCAGAACCCGAACCTAATCCCCACTTTTTGCACAAGGTACCCCTAACTCAGCTGTCTTAAACAGAAATGCTGTTGCTGGACCATCTGTTATCGACTGAGGAGGAGTGTGAGGCAATTTCCGCAGTGTCCTCCGGGAAGACCCCCAGTCTGGATGGGTTCCCTACCACATACTACTCTACCTTCTGGGAAATCTTGACTCCTGGCACTCTATAATGAGGTGTTAAAGTCTGGGACCTTTCCGCCAGAGCTGGATACTGCTCCAAAGATCGACTGTAAGTCAAAAATGAGATTCCCTTTGGGCGAATGAACATAGAACAACTAGTTCTTATGGACCAAACAAATAAAGAAACATCAATTCATGACACATGTTACTGAGGACCCCAAGCTGTAGACACGCGGGACGCTTTATCCGTCGGCGCCAATAGGGAATGCACGCTTGAACTGCGGCGGGTTCCATCTACCGAAGGACTTTATTTATAAGTCTCCAAACCTATATTGCCCATAAAGGAAGTCTAGAAATATAAAAAATACAGAGACTCCCTCTTGCTGGGTTCATTTAACAATAACATAATTTTAATATATGAGCAATGTATACCGCGTGTTAAGATTGACAACACTATATGATTATGATATATTTTAAACATTCAAAGTGAGAGGATATTTCGCTGGACGAATATCTTCTCTGTGTGGAAAGGAGGCTGAGTACCCCTTATTACGATCCTAATGGTTGTATTGAGAATTATTGGGAAACTGCTATCTCAACTGTCCTTATGAAGGTGGTCTAATTTCTCTTTCACCACCGAAACGCGTCGATGCTTAAGGAGTAATACTTGGTCAAGAAATAGAGGAAAATTCTGTATCATTGTGTGAATTTAGTCCTCAACCTGTACCTCCTTTTTTATTGGAATGTCTCATTGATTTATTGTATATTATTTCAATCCTGTTTGTTTCCCATTTTTTAACAAATATAGTGTATATGAATAAATTGTTTAGATTTATTTTTACTAGATTGTTTGGTCCATAAGAACTAGTTGTTCTATGTTCATTCGCCCAAAGGGAATCTCATTTTTGACTTACAGTCGATTACGGAACCCTGTCCCTTTGGTATTGGGGTCCCTCTCTCTTTTATTAGAGATACTGCTCCAAAGACGCAACCACCGTCGACCTCATGCTCGGTCTATCGTCCGATCTTCCTCATTAGCGGGGAGGTCAAAATATTTGCTAACAAGTCCTAGCCACTTGTCTTAAACAGGTCCTCTACTATGGGTGAGTGGCAAACTCTGCTCCACCTGTGAGATTTGTGGAGTTTTGCCCCCTCTGCGCTCTGTTCTGAAAAACTGTGTGAAGCGGCACAGAGCAGAGGTTTTCCTCTTGCAGAGCTCCCCAACATTAAGTTGGTGAGTGCAAGCGAGGACAATCATATGCTGGACCACCTCCAGGAAAGATTTCTCGAGTTTAGAAACCTGTCGCTCACATTAAAGAAGCTGACACTCAAGTAGAACATTTACTTGAGTGGCAGGCCTCTGGAGTAGACATTCTACTCGAAGGGCAGAAAGTAACAGCGCCCACTTGCATGTGCAGTTCATGCTAATTTTACAACATGGGACAAACTCCTGCCGCTAAAAATTAGAACGAGCAGAACAACTTACCGCACTCGGCCGCTTGCAGAACTGAGGCGAACGCAGCACTTTTTTGGGCACATTGTGTGTTCAGCGTACCTTAACTCTGCGAACTCCACCCAGTCCTATCCTCCACATGCTCATACACCCAGATCAATGTGACTTCATGCAGACCAGGAGTACGCAACACTGCCTCTGGTGGCTCCATGTTGCTCTGGCCCACCATCACCTGCTTACACCTCGTTTGGCCCTCCTACTCATTGATTTTGAGAAGGTGTTTGATACCGCGTACTGGGCCTACTTGGACTGTGCACTTTGGAAAAGTGATTTTGGTCCCTGCTTTTGTAGATTCATCTGTGCTTTGTGCTCCAACCCCTCCACATGGGTCCAGATCAACGATGTGCTTTTCCACCAAATTCCCTATCAAGAGATGGACTCTGCACGGTGGCCTCCTCTTCCCCCTCCTTTTTCAGTGGCGATTGAACCACTGACCCGCCTTCTCCATTGTGATGCCCAGGTGCAGTGATTGCAGTGAGAAAGGGGTACAAGGGTCGCTCAGTGCTCTATGCGGACAAAGTCCTTCTCTTACTGGCAGACCCAGTATTGAGATGTCCCCGCTGCTTTCAAAACCGCCAGATTTTGGGGAAACTTCAGGCCTCTGTGTTAACCCAGCCAAATCAGTTCTGCTGCCCTTGGATGCTGATCAGGATTGTGTAGCCTGGCAGACTAGCATCCCAGTGTGCTGCCTCAGTTACACATACCTGGGCATATGGGTGGCACTTTATCCTGAGTTCACTGGTCTCTTAATGTTGGACCCCATAGTGCGGTAGGCCAAACAGGACCTTGAAAAGTGGCAGTCCCTTACGTTGAATGTGATGGGCAGGATTGCCCTTTATAAAACAATGGTGCTGCTGAGGTTCCTCTACGTCTTCCACGATCTCTCAGTTCTCCTGCATCATCGATGGTTCACAGAGCTAGATAGGCTGGCACTCTTTCCTCTGGCATAACTCCAGTCTTTTTTTTTATTTTTATTTTGTATTCTTAATACTTTATTCGCTTTGATTTTTTGTACAAACCCATAAAAGTTCAAATACATAAAATACAGTAAAAACTTTCAGTTAAATTACATGATACATAATACACCGGTTTAAAATAACAATTTTCCATAAAATTTAAGAAAAAAGACTAGCTGTTACATGTTACAGGGAGCATCAATCGAGCGGTTGCTTGTGCTGTTCTAATTATCCAGACTTTTTCTAAGCTTCACCACACTTTTTAAAAAGGCTGCCACATGTGGTATACAATCATAGTTTAACAGTTGTAAATAAAGTAATGAGGGGTGTGCTTGTACAAAATTCAGTTTTTAAAAAATAGGTTTAAGGTAAAGAGCCCTGGAGAAATCATAATATTTACAAAAAAACATAAAGTGCAGCAAATCCTGTGGAGACAGGTTGTCGCAGCCACAGGATGCTAACACTGACCCTTTATGGCTACCCCTTGGGACTGCTAATAAAAGATGGAACATGTTAAACCTGAACCTAGTTAATAAAAAACGCTCATAGGCCGGTAGTGGCCATAATAAATAAGGTTCCACATCAGACCTTGTTTTGAGCATCAAATGTAGTCGCACGTTGGGTTTCAACAGGTCCTTTTCCTCCCTTTCCATTACTCTCCGTGCTGTGAATGACTGTTTGATAAACGCTATGTCCTTCCTAGTGATTGCTGCCGGATTTAAGAACAGATCCAGGTGACCCTCCATATTAAAGGTAGTTTAAGATATTTCATCCATGGGATTTTGGACATACAATCTAGGCTCAATATCTCTCTTAAAAGGCTATGAGTTAAGCCCAGCTGTTTGTTAAGCCAGCATTGTAGCCAAAAAATAAGGGGTCGCAGGGACAGGATATCACTAATGAAGGGCAAGCCGGTCTCTTCATGTACAGACATGTTTGGAGTCCTCTGAGGTACACACAAGAGTTGTTTTAAAAATGTATTTTCCGTCACCTGCAAACCCTCTAGGTTACAATAGCTCCAGAGATCACTTCCATAACTGGCTATTGAGATGCTCTTTGCTCGATAGACCTTCAACATGGCCGCCACTGGTCTGTTACCCATTCTTGCAGCGAAGTCAAAGAGCGCTGCATTTGCCCTTGTAAATTCTCCCCTTTTCTTAATCAGTAGGGGGGCCCAATTGAGCTGGTAATCTAAAAGGACACCCAGGTATGAGAAAGTCGTTCAGGTTGGTACCCTGATACCGTTTACCCAAAATGGAGGCTGCTTTTTGGATCCTTTCCCCACCTGCATCACGAAAGATTTAGTGTTATTTATGGAGAGGTCTCAGCTAGCCATAAACTTGTGGAAGGCATTCAGTAGTGTTTGTAGCCCTTTCGGGGTGAGTGCTAGCAGAACGGTGTCATACGCGTAGAGCAGAACTGGCAGTCCCCGTCGTCCCACATAGGGAAAATCAACCCCTGTCTCAATCAAAAAGGCTTCAAGGTCATTTATATATAAATTGATACACCCTTGTCTGACCCCCCGGCTGGTCCTAAAATTTCCTGTGACCTTGAGATCCATAGTATATCTAACATTAGCCTGTGTGTCTCTGTGTAGATCTTTTAGGAAGTTCACCAGGTATTGCTCTATCCCCATGGCCTCCATGGACTGCCATCGCCTTCCCCGATTGACACAAGCAAAGGCCGACGAGAGGTCCATGAAGGCCATGTAGATGGTCCCAGGACATGAGATGGCGTACTTCCCCAAAATCAGATACAGATTAAGGCATTGAGCCATGGTTGAATGCCCTGGGTGAAATCCAAACTGAATGTCGGAGATGATCTCGTTCTCGTCTACCCAGGTAGTCAACCTCTTAAGTATTACACCCCCTAAAACCTTTACGATGGAATCAATTAGGGAGATAGGCCTATAGTTTATAGTTAGATTTCTATCTCCTTTCTTGAACACAGGTACTATAGTTGATAGTCCCCATGAGTTTGGGCAGCCCGTTTCTGCTGCAGCGTTTCCTACCGCTGCCAGGATTGGGGCCCAAAATGGGGGACTCGATTTAAATAAATCTGGGGGGATGCCATCTGGGCCTGGTGCTTTCTTATTTGTGAGGTTGGTGATCCCCTGCATCATTTCCATAACAGATAACACCATAGAGTCCTTCCCCTTCATTTCACTGGGGTGCACTGCGGGTATGACTGTATCCTTAAAAATCAAAGAAAAGTGTGACACCCAGTCGTCCTCCGTGATATTGGACCCCACTTCTTTAGTCCCCATCGTTATCAATGGAGAACGATTGATGGTGGACCAAAATCTTGAGCTGCTTCCTAGGTTCAGCGGATCTAAGAGCTCCTTCCAGAGCGCGCTCTTTAACTCTTTTTTTTTTCCTGTTATCCAAAACTTTTTTGTAAGTTAAACGGAGTGTGCGAATCAGGAGTTTATCCCGGGGAATTAGGTTAAGAGCCTTCTTCAGGTTTCTGGCTGCTTTAGAGCATGCATGGGAGAACCATTTAGGATCTCTGGATGGAGTTTTCCCCCCTGGGGCATGTAACATCTTTCCTACATTGAGGGAAATCCTTTCGAAGGCATTTAGAATACCTTCACCCTGTGGTTCGGTACTGAGACAGGGTAAAAATTCAGGACCGCAGTCTTTCTTAAGTCTATCTAAAAAGACAGACGGGATAACCTGATTCCATTTAATTCGCCGTCCACCATTTGTAGGTTGCAGCGTGTTTCCTCCTACGACTTTATCCTTTATTTTCATAAGGTTCCCTCCTAGCTGCAAACAGACTGGATTATGGTCGCTGTATGCACTTGGTGTTATACAAAAGCCCAGGAGGAGGTTCATAATGGTTCTAGAAACTAGGATAAAGTCTATAAAGGTCCCATGACTTCTGCCCTTAAAGGTGGGTTCCTGTTGTATGGATGATGGTGCTGCAGTACTCATGGTGAACAACAGGTCATAGTCGTCTAGCAGGTGATTCAGCGCAATTCCCTGTTTAAAGTGTTCAAAATGTAATACCAATGACGACGGACAGCCCATGGTCGCTAGTGTATTTAACATAGGATCTCAGCAAAGGTGTACATTAAAGTCCCCTGCAAACTCCAGTCCTCGTTTGGCCTTAGTCGATTGCTAATGTGCCCCATACAACGAAGGCATGGGCATGGCTAATCTTTACCTTTATTAGCTAGCTTCCTAGCTTCTGGTGATCAATGATTTACTTAGTGGGTGCTGGTCATATCCCCCTACTGGCTGGAGTTGGCTTCCCTGGGGTTACCGCGGATTATGGCCATGCTGTATGGATCTCCAATTCCCAACTCGATTCCTGTGGTGACTAGAGTGTTTCTGCTTGCCTGAAGGGCAGTGCTTCGACAAACCAAATGGGACACCAAGCTCACTCTACAGACCCCCTTCTGGCATGGCACCTGGCTGCGCAAGGTGTTGGCCTTGGAAGGTTTTAGGGGCTGGGGCCTTATTGGTATCGCGGAAATTGGTGACATGGTCTGGGAGCCAAATGCGCTTCTTTCAGGAGCTCCAGGACAGTTACACTCTCACCCCCTCGCAATTTTATAAATACCTGCAGTTACACCAAACTCTTCATGACCATATGGCACGTGACACTTTGCCTCCTAAATTCAGTCCCTTGGAATCCAGACTCATTATCAGGGGTATGCGAAGGGGCTGTATATCCCAGATTTATCGTACCCTCACCCTTAATGCCCACTGTACATTGGACAATATTAAGGACCTATGGGAGGGATAGCTGGGTCTCCTTGATGACGACGTCTGGTGATACGCTATTATAGCACCTCACGTCATAACGATTTTCTCTAAATTTAGTATAATCCAGACCTATCTCATTGTGCTGACCTTCTCCCCACCCTGACCTGTCCTCATGGTTTAAGTGTGCATGTTGATCCAGAACTGCTGGTCTCTCGTGGTGAGGTAGTTGTCGGGTGTGCTGGTCTGAGAGGCGCCAACACCCTTAGTGCTGCTGTTTTGTGTTTTGTTTGGGTTTGGGGTTCATGGACAGATCAGGCACTTTTGGGAGCAGCTACAATGATGGTGAAGAGAGACATTGTGGCCCTATGGAAGGCTCCTGCTCCCCCTACAGTGTCACAGTGGCGACATGGTGTGGATTGGTGTGTGCAACATGGGAACCCTGTGTATGAGGCCCGGGGATGACATCCAAAACACAAACGTATTTGGGTGACGTGGTTGGGTAGCCTTATATTTTCTCGCATTGCGTGAATATGTCTCCTTCCTGGAAGTTTGCTGTATGATGCTTCGCCTTGCTTGTTTATCCTGTGCATTACCTGAAGTGTACTATCACGTGTCAACTGGATGTTTTATCTATATGCAAAATTCAATAAAGTAGGTTATTCAAAAAGTGCAGGATTTAAGTACAACACAGTTTTTATTCAAATGATATGTTTGTTAGATCAGTCAGCAAATCATTGTAAAGCACCTTAATTCTGAGATTTTATGTATCAGTTAAGTTAAGGAGAGGAACAGAATCCCCAACATCATAATGTCAATTACAATACTTTCTAAATCCAACATACAATATTCAAGCATTATTTTTTACTACAACTGTACATAATTTTGTACATACAGAATTAGAATGCATTCAACCTCCTGTGGTTTCAAGGGAAAATGTATTTGAACCTGAATGTAGTTGGGCCTTCTTTAAATTATTATGCCAATTAGCTCTCCTATGCTAATGCATTACTCCTTTTTCGATTTTTTAAGAGGGCTTTTTTTCTCAAAAATATATGGGTGCTATATCCGTGATTTTATTGATTAGATAAAGTGCTCTCTCAATCATGATTACTTTCTCTTGGTGTGAAGGTAAAGCATCAGAATTGTGCAGTATGGTATGCAGAAACATATAATTCTGCACATGAGGTATAGGACATACAAAATCTTATTATAAATCTTTCAAAGCTAGAAATGTAATATATAAAATGGTATAAATACCGTCAAGTGCAATAATAATGGCTGAGTGAACACAATCTAAATCAACTGTATTCCAACATAAAAATTCACCCTTCTTGAGGTTTCTTATCACTGCTTTCTGGTACGATATGGAATAGCTATCATTTTCATCACTATATTTAATTTACATTTAATATAGCTTGCCTTGTGAATACTTGAAACAGACCTAACAGAATAACATCTCACAAGGCAAATAAATTAAAAAAAGAAATACTTTTCAAATATCAGGAACTAACTAATTTTTGAAGGGGAGAATCACAAACAGATGAAGTATGAAAAATCAAATATAAAAATGTGAAAGAAGATCAACTACGTGCATTTTCCGCTTATGAAGCTTGTCAATGGAGAGCTCTTACTTTTAAACTTTGCACCATATCTTACCTCAAACTACTTAAGGTAAGTACTACCACCTAATTATATTCAAGAACAGATCAGAGTTCATATATGAAAATCAAAGGGATCATCCACACCGCTGTCAATTAGAAAAACAAGGCTAAAACCTCCATCAATAGAAAAGTAGAAAAATCGAATATTAGCCTGCTACATTTTGGACCCTTGAAGTAGATTGAGTGTCACACTTCTCTCATCTGTGCCATGTTTTCAATCAATTATGAAACAATCACTAAAATTTAAAGGACGCTCACTCTTAAAAAACAGATGATGGTATTACATATGTTGTAAACCCTCTTACACATCTTACAAATGAGACTACATATCACATTACCCTTACCACTTTGAGAAAGACAAATGTAAATTTAGTATAATTTATTGGTTTGCCTATCAATCAATCAATCAATCAGTCATTTGTTAAGCGCACTACATACCCGCGAGGGTCTCAAGGCACGGGGGGGGGGGGATTGGGCCGCTACTGATCAAACAGCCAGGTCTTTAGTATTCTCCTGAAGGTCAGCAGGTCTTGGGTCTGTCGTAGGCTCAGTGGGAGGGTGTTCTATGTCTTGGCGGCGAGGTGGGAGAAGGATCTCCCACCGGTGGTCATTCTTCGGATGAGTAGGACGGTGGTGAGTGAGAGGTTTGCGGAGCGTAGCTTGCGGTTGGGGGTGTAGAAGGAGAGCAGTCTGTTGAGGAAGGCTGGGCCGGTCTTGTGGAGTGCCTTGTGTGCGTGGAGGAGGAGCTTGAAGGATATCCTCTTGTTGACGGGGAGCCAGTGCAGGTTTCTCTGGTGGGGGTGATGTGGTCGTGTCGTGGTACATCGAGGATCAGTCGTGCCGAGGCGTTTTGGATGCGTTGTAGTCGATTGATAAGCTTGGTCGGGGCTCCCGCGTAGAGGGCGTTTTCGTAGTCGAGTCTGCTGCTGTCTTTCTTGTTTCTGTCGGGAATCCATCTGTTGATCTTGCGGAGCATGCGGAGGGCATTGAAGCAGGAGGAGGAGATGGCGTTGACTTGCTTGGTCATTGAGAGCGTTGAGTCGAGGATGATTCCCAGGTTGCTGCATGGTCAGTGGGGGTAGGGGCTGCCCCCAGTGCCGTTGGCCACCAGGAGTCATCCCAGGCTGATGGGTTGGAGCCGAGGATGAGGACCTCCGTCTTGTCCGAGTTCAGCTTCAGACGGCTGATCTTCATCCAGTCGGCGAAGGCCTTCCTTCCTTCATGGAGGTTGGCTTTGGAGGTGATGGGGTCCTTGGTGAGGGAGAGAATCAGTTGAGTGTCTTCGGTGTAGGAGATTATGTTGAAGTTGTGCTGTCGGGTGACATGTGCGAGCGGGGCCATGTAAATGTTGAACAGTGTCGGGCTGAGGGAGGATCCTTGATGTACGCCGCAGATGATCTTGGAGGACCAGGGGGGAGGCGGACGCTCTGGGTTCTGCCAGAGAGGAAGGAGGTGGTCCATTCCAGGGCCTTGTCTCAGATCCCTGGGGCGTGGAGGTGTGTGCGTAGTGTGCGGTGGCAGACGGTGTCGAAGGCGGTGGAGAGGTCTATAACGAAGAGTGCTGCAGTCTCCCCGTTGTGTAGCAGGGTCCTGATGTCATTGGTGGCGGCGATGAGGGCGGTCTCGGTGCAGTGGTTGCTGCAGAACCATGACTGGGAATGGTCCAGTATTCTGTTCTCTTCGAGGTATTGGGTTAGCTGTCTGTTAACGATTTTCTTGATGACCTTGGCCGGGAAGGGGAGCAGAGAAATGGGTCTAAAGTTTTTGAGGTCTCTTGGGTCTGCCTTTGGTTTTTTGAGTAGGGCGTTGATCTCAGTGTGTTTCCAGCTCTTTGGGAAGGTTTTGGTCTCAAGGGAGAGATTGATGACGTTGCGTAGGTGGGGTGCGATGGAGCTGCTTGCTTTGTTGAAGATGTGGTGCGGGAATGGGTCTGACGGAGAGCCAGAGTGGATTGTGCTCATGGTCTTGATGCTGTCATTGCCGTTCACACTGGTCCAGGCTAGCAAGGGGATATGGTCGATGGTGTGCTGAGGGTCTGTTGTGTTGCTGTCTGTTGGGGCTGTCTGGGTGTTGAAGCTGTCATGGATGTCTGCTATCTTGTGGTGGAAGAAGGTGGCGGGGAGTCGCACAGGAATTGCGATGGGGGATGTTGTTGGTTTTGGAGCTGGGGTTGGAGAGTTCCTTCACGATGTTGAAGAGCTCCTTGCTGTCGTGTGATTTGTTGTCAAGGCAGTCTTTGAAGGAAGTCTTTTTGGCATCTCTGATGAGGTGGTGGTGGTTGCGGACGTCGTCTTTGTGTGCTGCGTGGCGGTCCGGAGTTTGTTCACTGTGCCATTTCTTCTCTAGTTTCTGGCAGGCTTGCTTGGAATCTAGGAGTTCTGGGGTGAACCAGCTGGCCCTCTTGCTGGTGTCTCTGTGGGGGTTTTTTTTCAGCGGGGCGAGGGTGTTGGCGCAGTCCTCAATCCAGCGTCTGAGGTTGTGGGCAGCGAGGTCGGTGTTGGAAGGTTCAGTGGGTGGGCTGAGAGCAAGGATTGCATGTAGTTGGTCTTCGGTGATTTTGCTCCAGCGGCGGCGGGGGATCTGTTGGGTGCGGTGGTGTGTGCTGGGTTTCTGGAAGGTGAAGTGGATACATCGGTGGTCGGTGCAGAGGAGTTTGGTGGTGTGGCTGACGGAGAAGTGCGGGCTTGAGGAGAAGACGGTGTTGAGCGTGTGGCTGGCGGAGTGGGTGGGTGTTGTGACGAGTTTCCTCAGTCCGAGGTTGGCGATCATGGTGGTGGAGTTGCTGTTGTTGTTGTTCTTAATGTGAAAGTTCAGGTCTCCGAGGAGGATGTAGTCGGTGGAGGTCAGGGCGTGCGCGCTGATGAAGTCGACGATGGAGTCGCTGAACTGGGGTCGGGGTACGGGGGGTCGGTAGACAAGGGTGCCTCTGAGGGTGGAGTTGGGGTCAGTGTGGATCTGGAAATGCATGTGTTCGGCAGTGCTGAGCGCGTCGTTGGTGGTAGTCGAGACCCTGATGATGTTCTTGTGGAGGATGGCGATTCCTCCTCCGTCTCCATTGGTGCTTCTCTGCGGGTGATCTTGTAGCCGTGCAAAGGAGAATATTCAAAACACCTGCCAAAACTGCAGATGAGGTAGTCGACAGAGATACTGCGCTGTGCCCGAAATGCAGAACAATCATTCAAATGAAGCAGCAAACAACAATCGCATTGACATTAGGGGTGGGCGGAATTTGCGTAATCGCGTTCAGCAAATCTCTGAGAAACTGTAAAAAATCTCTGCGAACACGCAGAAATTCCGTGAACACACAGAATTGATTGTTCGCAATGCTTTTTCACTGTTCGCAATCGCTGTTTGGTGCTTGTGGGGAAATATCTCACAAACACGCATTTGAGAACGCGAACAAGCAAAAAATTTCACAAAGTCGCAGAACGCAGAATTTTGGTTAATTTCGCGTTCTCCGCTGAACGAGAAATTACCCAAATTCCGCAAATTTCGCGAGCGGAACGGAATTTACCACCCAGGCTTAATTGACATGGTACAAAAAACAGAGACCTTACTCACCATCAAGGAAAGGTGAAGCATTCTACAGCCTCAGAACAGGCATGATGACCCAGGGCCAAGCACAAGGTTTGTGTTACAGATGTTGCAGCCGCCACCCTGCACTGCGAAAGATGTCTGAATAGCACGTGCTCTTAATGGTGGCAGAAGGGATTGTGAAATACACCTCTAAAAAGCACAAATTTAGTGCCAGGTTGGCTGCCTGGATTGCAACATTTGATGACTTCATAGATGCGCTACAGAAAGAAGATGACTTAAAGATCATCAAATATTTGAAAAACCTTTCAGAAGATGGAGTAAAAGAAGTGCTAAAGAACATTTCACAGACTGATACAACCTCATACCAAACTGAAGCACTCAAGGCCAAGTTCAACACAATGCAGAATGTGGATTATGGAAACTTTGTCTTCATCCAAGTATGACAGCAAGTTGGTGAAACCATGGAGGATTTTGTCAAAAGTCTTGATATACTCATTAAACATTGCAAGTTCTGTGACTTCACCAACAAAGAAGCCATGTGCCTCAGAGTCATTGATGGCTGTCTTTCAGATTCATTTAGAAGACGCATGTTGAGAGAGACAGACAGTCTAGAGAAGATGCTCATGGCTGCAAGACCAGAACAATGTACAGAGTGACACGATGCTGACATGGAAGGAGGAACAACTCACAGTGAATCAGCTTTCCATGAAAAGGAAACACAAGCAAAAACAATATGAACCTAAGTTGACGTCTTCAAAGAAACAAAAGCTATGCTTCCGATATGGATTTTCATTTTCCCTTGAAGGTGAATGTCCTGCCATCGGACAAGTCTGCAAAGGTTGTCAGAATAAGAAGCATTTCATAACTGTGTACTGAACTGAAGAAAAATGAAGTGTGTCACAATGGAAAGAAGAGATGGACGCAAGAGCATTCCAGAAGCACTCTAGCTAGGCCCCCAAAACCAAGCAGCAACATCAGCCATGACATGTGGAAACCAGACAAGATCAATCTTCATCAAGCTTATCGTACAAAGGCTCTTTAACCTCACTGTTGAGTACCAGCAAAGAAGATGGGTGTGCACTGATGGTATCTACCAAAGGGCGGTGTGCACATGTGGGGTTAGCTGCCTGCAAAGAAGACTGCAGTTCAAAGAAAAACAAATCGGCACACAATTAAAGTGAATGATCATCCAATATCTTTTATCAGAGACAGAGGTGTGTCAATTAACATGTTGCCAGTGGAAAGGTTTAATAGGCTATTCCCTGTGCCTTGCTTCACCCCAAGGGTATACCTGGGCTGCTTCTGTGCCACTGCACAGCCAAGGGGCGTTCACTGCAACAATGCAACACAAAAAGACATTGGTGCAAGCCACCCTTCATGTTCCACAAGGGACTTCGTTGATTGCATTTTTGTTCAGTTTTGCCATTGCTGCTGACATGGGGTTAATATCCCTCAAATACAACCTGTATGCTCAGTCTGTGAATACAAGCCGGTTTCCGACCAAATTCCGTAGCTAGGGAAGATTGAAGAAAATGAAAGTTCAGGTTCTTATCAATGAAGAAATTTGCCCTGTTGCTTAGTAGCTCCTTTGAGTTGCCCTGGGACATGAGTTTTGCCCATATTTGTAGTACCAAAAAAGGACAGTAACAGAGCTATGTGCATCTGCATTGATACGAGCCAGGCAAACAAAGCTATTGAAAATGAAAGACACCCTAGTCCACATATTGCATTCATGATCATGCAATTAATTTGAGCTACATAGTTTTACCTTTTTGACCTAAATATAGGATACCGTCAACTCAAAGTGGAGGAGAACTATAAGTGAATTACTACCTTTTCTACTCATGTTGCTTCAGTCAGATATAAGAGACTGAGTTTTAGAGTATCTTTGGTTGTTGAGATATTTTAGGATGTTTATTCGCCCAGTAATCCAACCTGTAACACATGCTTTCAATTACAGTGATAACACATTAGTTTTTGGGAGAACACAGAAAGAACCCAACAGAGCTCTTATTTAAGTGTGCCAGCTACAGGCTGATGCAGGTCTCACTTTGATTGCCACAAAGTGTGATGTTCGTAAAACTAAACTCAAGTTTTTGGGCACATTTTCTCTGATGAGAGAATAACTCCAGACCCAGGCAAGGTGCAAGCACTGTCATCTGCTTACCCACCAGGATGTTACCATGGAGTCCTTTCTAGGCTTGGGCAGTTATTGCTCAAGATACATTTGCAACTATGCAACAGTGAGTGACCTGTTAACAGACTTAAGAAAGTGAGATATTTCATTTCATTGGTCTCCTGAATGCGTCCTTAGCTTCATAGAAATAAAACATGTGATTGTGATTGCAACTGAAATTGCCTATTTCGACCCCAAGTTACATAGTGAAGTAACATTTTATGTGAGCCCGGTGGGGTAAATAGACAATACTTGCTTAACACAACATCCATACGAAGGCTGAGACACATTGTGGCCTATACCAGTCGAAGCCTGTCTGATACAGAACGTGCTCACTCTCAGCCAAAGAAGGAGTGCCTGGCTTCGGCGGGGGCCTGCAAACTTTTTCATGTATTCCTCTATGGAAAACAATTTATTTTCATCACAGATCATCAGGCGTTGCTCACAATTTATGAAAACTAGAAGGCTAAGATTCCCGCTTGCATTGAAAGATGGGGGTTACGAATGCAAGAGTACAACTATGACATTGTGCTCAAGCCTGGGAAGGAGCAAAATCCATCCGATTACTTTTCACAGGTGTCGCTACATCATCAGAGCGCAACATCCAAAATTGTTGCAGCATAAAAATAAGTTCTTTGACTATGACAATGTCTTGATTAGTGTTGCTGGCAGCAATGACTTGTTCCACTGACAGAGCAACTGGTGTGCTGGATCTCACAATAAATTGAGATCCAGCACACCTTTCAGTGGAACAAGTCATACCTGCCAGCAACACTAATAAAGACATTGTCTTCGTCAAAGAACTTATTTTGTATGCACTCATGGAGAAAAAGTACCCTGCCTCTTGCTGATTATGTCAAATTCCAAAAGTTAAAATATATACAGGTTGAGTTAGCAGTCACTTAAGAAGGTGTTTATTATGAGAGGCTTGAGTATCCTAATACCTGAAAGCCTAAAACAGAGGGTCATTTAGCTAGCCAATGAAGGACTCTGGAGTATTGTGGCCACCAAAAAAGCCCTGCTAGATTGCATGTGGTTCCCTCAGATAGATGAGCATGTCCAGAAGGAGCTGAAGGCATGTCACATTTGTAATTGTGTGTCCCCTAAAGTGACACAGCACCCCGTCACAATGTCTGACCTTCCTGTTCATGCCTGGGAGACGGTTGCAGTTGACTTCTTTTGTCCTTTAGGAAACAGACACCATCTCATGGTGGAAGACCTGTCCTCAACAAGCTAAGACAGAGTCATAGAATGACTTAATGACATCTTTTCAACATGGGACATCCCCAAAATTCTCAAATCTGCCAACGGCCCACCATTTAATAGCAAAGAGTTCAAAGAAGATCTTATTTCACTCAATGTCAAACACCCAAAGAGTACACACCTCTGGCCCCAATCAGTGGTGTAGTTGAATGATTCATGGGCACCCTCAAGAGAGTTTTTTAGGGAGTATCCATGGAAGTAATTGACCTGAACCAAGCCATGTGCCAGGCCTACCGGGCAATTCAGTCAACTCCTCACTCCACAGCTGGTGCGAGTCCAGCCACCTTGCTGTTTGAGAGAGCCATCATAAGAAAACTACCTCAATGGACGGACCCTAGATCAATCAGTGAATACTGACCATGTTCGAGACACCGACACGATTTGGAAAACGAAAATTAAAACATATGCTGGTCAGAATCACCATGCCTAGGAAACAATCCTTGACAAAGGAGACTGAGTACTGGTTAAACAGAAACAGAAATGGAAATGGGCACTTCTTTTGCTGCTGATCCTTTACAGGTCGTAGAGTGTAAGGGATATATGGTGAGAGCACATTGTCCTGGAGAATCCATCACTAGGGACACCATACATTTCAAACACCTACTGCGACACTTGTCGAGTCCTGAAACCATGCGCCAGGCAACCATGCCACCATGTCAGGCTTCAGCACCTGAGCCCATGTTGCTGTCATCCAATCAGGGTAGACCTCAATCACCTTGGATCACTTGATCCAGCTGACAAGTACGAGCACCTCGCCAACTAATCGAGGAACTGTGATTTTAGTGATGTCTGCCACTTTTTATTTGACAGAGGGGAGATGTAGCCTATTGATGTTATAGGCACTAGAACCGTTATGGTTCTGAGTGGTCTCTGAACAAGAACTACATAACATGCAGGGAGGTGTTAGGGTGTGGTTAACAGAAAGTATAATGTCATGCACAGTGTGTGAGAGGATGCTGAAGATTAAAGTAATGCTTGACCACAGCTCTAGTATGGCATGGTTCATTTGCATGCTCCAGGGCTAGGGAGGATACTACAGTTCACCGATCTTGTTTTATCATTTTTCTTCAGGATTCACAAATCTTATGCTTGATTCGCAAAGCTTTTATTTTCCCAGGGATGGTCGAAATTTCCAAATCCAGCAAAATATTCATGATTACAACCCAAAATATATATGAACTTTTTTGCTGGTGTGATCCATTTGTGCCCAATCATACGTAGGCCTAGTGACAAGGGTAGGTTCACCACTCCCCCAAATGCCCTTTTTTGTTATCCCAATGCTATTCTTGTAGGACCATGTGTGATAATGACATCCACAACAGACATTTTTCTATGACCTCTAACAAATCAGAGCATGGTGGATTCACAAATCCACAGCCGGATTCATTTATCTGTCATGAGTGACAGGTGGTAAAGCTCTGTCGTCCAAAAGTGTCTCTTTTTTGCAAATGGATTTGATAGTTCTCTGTAAAATTACAAAATCCACAGAGATTTGGCGAATTAATGTTTCAGATGTCTCTAAAATGCAACCACTTCAAGCCCAGATCAGAACACTTATTAAACACACATTTCCCAAAGACTTCTGAATGGATTTACAAGAAATCAAGCAAAGACACCTCCTTGAGTAACATTCTATTCACATGCAAAGTTTTGTGTAATTTTGTTAATTCCGCTTTTCTGTATCAAGGTCCAAAGAATCCTAGGGGAGTAAAAATGTGAAATGTCTCTTTTAGAACTCCCTATCTTAAGGGCACTGTTCGATGAATCTGCACGAAATCTGCCATTAAAGATTGAAGGTGGATGTATTCTTTTTGGTGAAATCTTCAAATTGTGTACATCATGTGGCAAATTATATGCAAATGGAGTAACTATGCAGAAAAATCTTCAACCTAACTCCAGTGGCCCATTGTTTTTTAAAAAATGTATTCAAAAAAGGTAAACAGATCCTAAACATTCTATTAGTACTCATAGTTAAATACGCTTGAAAAGAAACAGCTTTTTCAAGCTAGCTGTGTTATACTAAACATATAACATAAAAAATGTATGAGGCACCATATTATAAGGTATTATTTAGACTTCCTGCTTGCCGTTTTTAATAATTTTTGCAGATAAATACAGATAGAAAATCATGGGCCATATGTATCATACTACCGTTTAGCGAATTCCAAATAGCGAATTTTAAAGAATCGGTATTTGGAATTCACAAAACGGTATGTATGTACAAAATCGCTATTAAATAGCGATTCTTTACCATTCCTAATTTGCGATTAGCAAATTGCTAATCGCAAATTACCCATTCATTTCCATGGGCCAGGAGGCCCATAGGAATGAAGGTTCAATTTGCGATTAGCAATTAGCTAATCGCAAATTAGGAATTTCTTCAAGGGTGCAGGGGTGTCTCAAGAACACCCTGCTGCACCCCTGAAAAAGACATTTGGGGGCATATGGCGCACATACATGCCCTAAGGGCATGTATGGGCGTCATATGGCACCTTTTGTTTTTTGGAAAAAAGCTTTTTGAATAGAATTCGCAAATTACCACCAACTAGAAGTTGGTGGTAATTTGAGAATCCTTAATGGCATTTTTTGAATATTTTTTGTTTGATACATTGCATTTAAGGAATCGCAAAATTTGCGATTCCTTAAGTGCAATCGCAAAATAAGGAATTGCAAATTTAGCTATTCCTTATTTTGCATCAAACATGTTTGATACATACCATTTGTCAAATTAGCATTCGCAAAGGCCGAAATTCGCCTTTGCGAATGCTAATTAGCTTGATACATATGGCCCCATGTATTTTCCTGTCTTAATTTAGTTTTAAATGTGGATAACAACTGAAATTGGGTTGTTTTTAGAGTGATTATAAATATTGTCAGTCATGGCTGCCAAGCCATAGCTGTTTGGAGTGACAGGTAAGGAAGCTAAATAAAAAGTAAGACATTTTAGCGAGGAGGTTTAAACAGCTGCAGATGTGCACAAGTTTGATACTAAAATGTTCAGATTTTAATGCAAGGATAATAATTTATGATCTATGGGTGATCACATCCTTAAAACCTATCAGGCATTCAAGTATGAGTGTAATTTTTCGGTTCAATTAATGTGGAATTAATTAATGTAGTTTCAGCTTCTTTTTTGCACAAAACCTGATATGAATATAGATAAAACAGACAGAAATTGCAAAATATATATATGGATAAATACACACAGAAATGCAAAAAAAGTCAAACAAATGAATACAATCAAAGTATTTTATTGTCCTATATTGTCAACTCAGGGTTCTAGTGACATTTACAAACCACTCAGCCTTCGCCCTCTTGGTTTATGATGTCAATAAAATCCCTCTACTGCAATATTGGACTACATCACACAGTTATGCTTAATTTACTCTATGTATCATAGTACACTCTACACATTAAAAGAAGTATTCTCCCAATGGCAAAAAAATAGGTCCCAACTTCATGGAGCCATGAACCTCAATTTTTTATCCTACCCAGCAGTTGAACACTTGTCTTTACTTTTGTTTTCTAGCACTCTCCTGTATTTGGTCTCATCAATTTCATGCAACAGTGAGTTAGAATCAGTTACTTTCCTCGTCAACAATCGTTCTGTTTTAAACTTTCTAATTGTGGCAGGCGTGAAATAATTTCCTGTGAAATTCTGCTTGAATCAGCAGCATTTGTGAGAAAATGTCTTTGTATCTTTTAAGTAGCTCCATTGCGCAAGGCTGGTGTAAACCTTAAGTGATTGTTGCATCCGCACTGAGCCGCCAAAGACACTCCGAGTCTGGCATCGAAATGATTCGATGGGCTTAGGCGCACCCAAGGGACATCACCCTCCCCTTTCCTGGCCATGTAAAAAAAGACAGCGCTAAACAGGGCGCAGTGAGCCCCTCACACTTTGGGGCCCCCGTGCCAATGCACCTGCTGCCATACTGATAGCTATGCTGCTGTGAACTACAAATGCACTGACATACAATTGCCACCTATTCAAAATATTGCCCCACTAACTACTAAAATGTAAGTAATGTACTATTAAAGCACTTGTCAATCATTCAGACACCCAACCACATGGCAGACCAGAACAATAATTATGGAACTTTGGACCACATTTTTTTGTCAAACGAGGATCTGTCAGAAGTGATAGTCATGAAAATTGTTCTTGAAAATAACAATGGATGCAAATTTGGAAAAAACCTTTAGCAGAAGGGCAGTGTCCATAGCTTTCAACATAAATATATGTTGACATAGCTCAGTTTTAAGATCTCTCGGTTCAGTTCAGTTCATAAAATACATTTATTTTAGACGTCGGTCCATTAAACATACACCCATAACCAGCAAACATTTAGAGTTAGAAAAGCTTGCACAACTTTAAAAATGGATCCATATTTTCCTTAGTTAACAAACATCAAAGAAGAGGACATGAAATAAGAATGTTGATGCTTTCCAACCATTATACACACCGTATTTCCTTAAAACTAGTTTTAAAAATCTTCATCATTCCATCCCAAAAAGTAAACAGTCCAGTAAAATATGCGACTAGGTGCATTTTATTTGTAGCCCACCTGTGTAAAAGATACTTTTTCATTTAGCCACTTGGCCATCATCAAAGAAATCTAAACATTTCTAGCCTCATTACAGGGTTTGCCAGTGGTGATAAATATATAAATACTGTATAATTTTGACAAGAATGCCACAAATGCGAAGTACACTTCTTCATAAGAATATATATGAAACCCCTTTCTCAAGAGATATCTTCCATTCTTACCCGGTTTTCATTTTTTGAGATTTTAACTAGATCTGCGAAAATCAGAGAGATGGGGAAGGTCTGCTCCTTTTCATGTTGATAAACTCTGCCTTAGGCTTGTAGCCTCACTTCTCAAAATCTCATATGTACAAGACGAGCATATCTTATCATCACCAGATTCTACTAATCTATTCCAAAATCTCAGAGTGGCCTCTCAGAGTAACAGCATCAAGATGTCAAACCTGTCTCCAGCCTTGACACCTGAAAGATGTCCGATTTAGACATATT
This sequence comes from Lissotriton vulgaris, assembly GCF_964263255.1. Classification (NCBI taxonomy): domain Eukaryota; kingdom Metazoa; phylum Chordata; class Amphibia; order Caudata; family Salamandridae; genus Lissotriton; species Lissotriton vulgaris. The sequence goes on along the minus strand of NC_141700.1, from coordinate 675,192,708 downwards.
CAACCCTCTTTTCAAACACTGGTCTTCTTTTCCATCTCAGTTTTGCATCCCAATCAAGAGTAAAATATCTGTACCATATAACCATTTTGTCTGGATCATTGCTTTAAATGCAGTTAAGACCGTTCCCAAATCAGGTCCCCCAAACTCCTTCCTGAATTTCCCTATACCAATTGTAGTAGGCAGGGAATTTGCTTTGACCATATCACACTGTGTTTTCCACCTCAAGTTAGATGTGAAATGCATACCCAGATATTGCTACATATCCACCCAATCAATCATTGTCCTGTCCAACAACCATTTAAACTCTTTCTTCTCATGCCGGCATACCAGTATTTTTGCTATATTGGTCATTAAAATGTATTCATCCTATCACATAAAAAGGTATCGCATTTTATGATGGCCAATTTGGGTCATTTCCATAATAACTAATTAATCTCCGTAGAGCAGACCAGACGCATGGTGGCCACCCATGGTAGGAGCGAAAGAAGCAGACCCAGACAGGATTTTGGTTAAATTCTTTAACTGAACTGCAAAGTCTGAGCCAAAACACATCCTTGTTGTAAGCCGTTTCTTATCACAATCTTCTTGATAGTGTGCCATCCTTATCCAATTCTACCTTACCCAATTGTCCTTCTGGAGTTCTTTTCTGGTGCTTAATAGTTCCCCCGGGATCTCAAGCTTATCTAAATTATTCCATAGTATCTCTTGGTTAACAAGATCAAAGGCCATCTGGACGTCTATAAAGCAACAATACAGGTTCCATTAACTAAAACAATGGTCTAATGTTGACTGGCCATCTTTAAAGTCGCCCTGCTCAATAGGGATCAGTGCTTTCTCATAAGCCAATTCTTTCAATCTTCTAAGAATACATTTTCCATAGACTTTTGTTCCCCTGCCCATTAGACTAATTCGTCTATAATTATTTTGATATCATACGGGACTTTTTTATGTGTAGGCTTAATGATTGGTCCGTCCAACTTTCTAGCATTGATCATGTTAGGGTTATTGGTCTATGTAACAATTAGATGATCTGACTCCACCAATCTCGATTTATTTTTATCAATATTGCTGTGACATTATCAGATCCCACTGCTCTCACCAGAGAAAGAGTTTTTATAGCTTACTTTATGGTATTAACCATCATGCGTTTTAGAAGCTCCCAGTCAACCTTGTGGTCACCTGAAAGCAGCTCTGGATACCCCTTACCCTAAGTTTCTTTTAGATATTTTATCAAATCAACTTCTGGGACCATTCAGTCTTTAGATGGTTGTTTATTTCCCTTTCCTAGGGGTACACAAATGTACAGAATGTTGAGGAGATTGCTTCTAGCATTTACTCCTAGTTAGCACTAAAAACATTTATTTTCTATGTTATTGTTTTTTTAAATAGTTATCTGACATAATCCACCAACTTTCCTCTCAGCATGCACCTCCTAGCCTCTCCTCTGTGACTGTTGGAGAATACTTAGTTAACACTTTGGGGCCGATTAGGATGGCGGACGGAAATGGGTACTGTCCGCCATGGTGGGGGAAATTTTACTCCCGGCTGCGCCGCGGAGATACCGCGTTTGGGATTAGGATATTCATGTGACGAAACTCCGACCGCGGCGGACGGTTCACAACCAACACCGTCCGCGGCGGTCGGAACACAACCAAGTCCGTCCGCGGCGGACGGAGTTCAATGAACAACCACTGCCGCGGACGGAAATGACCGCGGAAAATAAAACATGTACCGCCATACCTGAGAATACTCCGTGGCCGCAATTAGGATAAATCCGCCCGTACCACGGAACGCACAGCCATCCACGTCCGCGGCGGAAACAATGCCACGAGAACCACAGCATCACCGCGGAAGGCCAACAGGCACAACATCCCTAGCGCCGAACAAATGTCAGAAACTGCACCGCAAGTCCTAAGCAAACATACGAACATTGACAAGCCCCCCCCCCAACACCAATCACAAGCCACCATGACAAGTCCCAATCATCCAATAATGCACACACGTCAACACGCCCACCTACCACCTGACTCGCAACAACCATTGAGACACGACTACAAAATGACACCCACACACAACCACAATCCTTTGCACCACAGCATTGCTGCCAGCAAGAGGGCAAATCGAGAAACTGCTAACTCACATAAAATCACATAGAAGACACCCACCCACCACCCTACCACACCCACCACACAAACACCCACCACACAAATCCGACACATCACACACCACACACCTGCACCTCCCAACTCACACAACTCACACACTGAGCACCACACACCATGGCACCCAAAAAAAATCCTAAATTCTCAGAGACAGAGTTGAGGGTAATGGTAGATGAAATAATCCGTGTCGAGCCCCACATCTTCGGGGCCCAAGTCCAGCAGACGAGCGTGGCGCAAAAGAACCACATGTGGGACAGGATCGTCACTCGGGTGAATGCGTCGGGGACTGTGCCGAGGACGAAGCATGACATTCAGAGGCGGTGGCATGACCTGAAGACCAGGGTCAAGGGCATCCGAGCGAAAAACGTCACTAGAGCCAATCATACTGGCGGTGGCACACCCCCGGAGCCATTACCCTACACAGATTGGGAGGAGAAGGTGCTGGGGATACTGCACCGAGAGAGCCTAGACGGACTTGACGAAGGAGAAGAGACTGGTGAGTACAAACCAACACCACGATCAGCACGACATGGTCAGGCTCACACAACTGAGAAGAAACATCCCCTACGCCCCAAACCATGCACGTTCGACACCAACTCACTAACATGTCCATGGCTCCCAACAGGCCCCCATGTTCACGGGGAGGGTGGTGGTGGTGGTGGTGGAGGGTGGGGTGTGTGAGAGGCCCAAACTACAACTCCCAACAGGCCCCCATGTTCACGGGGAGGGTGGTGGTGGTGGTGGTGGTGGTGGAGGGTGGGGTGTGTGAGAGGCCCAAACTACAACTCCCAACAGGCCCCCATGTTCACGGGGAGGGTGGTGGTGGTGGTGGTGGTGGTGGAGGGTGGGGTGTGTGAGAGGCCCAAACTACAACTCCCAACAGGCCCCCATGTTCACGGGGAGGGTGGTGGTGGTGGTGGTGGTGGTGGAGGGTGGGGTGTGTGAGAGGCCCAAACTACAACTCCCAACAGGCCCCCATGTTCACGGGGAGGGTGGTGGTGGTGGTGGTGGTGGTGGAGGGTGGGGTGTGTGAGAGGCCCAAACTACAACTCCCAACAGGCCCCCATGTTCACGGGGAGGGTGGTGGTGGTGGTGGTGGTGGTGGAGGGTGGGGTGTGTGAGAGGCCCAAACTACAACTCCCAACAGGCCCCCATGTTCACGGGGAGGGTGGTGGTGGTGGTGGTGGTGGTGGAGGGTGGGGTGTGTGAGAGGCCCAAACTACAACTCCCAACAGGCCCCCATGTTCACGGGGAGGGTGGTGGTGGTGGTGGTGGTGGTGGAGGGTGGGGTGTGTGAGAGGCCCAAACTACAACTCCCAACAGGCCCCCATGTTCACGGGGAGGGTGGTGGTGGTGGTGGTGGTGGTGGAGGGTGGGGTGTGTGAGAGGCCCAAACTACAACTCCCAACAGGCCCCCATGTTCACGGGGAGGGTGGTGGTGGTGGTGGTGGTGGTGGAGGGTGGGGTGTGTGAGAGGCCCAAACTACAACTCCCAACAGGCCCCCATGTTCACGGGGAGGGTGGTGGTGGTGGTGGTGGTGGTGGAGGGTGGGGTGTGTGAGAGGCCCAAACTACAACTCCCAACAGGCCCCCATGTTCACGGGGAGGGTGGTGGTGGTGGTGGTGGTGGTGGAGGGTGGGGTGTGTTCGACAGGAAACCGAAATGGCTACAAATCCATATACCCATGTAATGTCTAAATTACTGACCAGCTCGATCTTGTCCCTCAGGTGATCGTCAACTGACTGCGGAAACCAGTACCCGGCCGCCAGCCTCGCCTCTCACATCTACAGGACTCTCTGGTGACGAGGACACAGTCAGCTCCGGGGCGGAGGATGGAGCGGGACCAAGCACGCAGCCAGGGCCATCTGGCTCACAGGGACTCCCTGGACAGACCAACGTCGCATGTGTGACTCCAGCGGCACCTGTCTCTGTGATCTGCACAGTCCCCACCACCACCAGTACCACCAGTACCACCAGTACCACCACTACCACCAGCACCACGACTCCTGCCGCTGCCACCCAGCAGAACCCACCGCGCAACGCTGGTCCAACGGCCCCACACACAAGCAGGGTGAGTGGGCCACAAACACAGGCAACGGGACAACATCCAATCAGGCGAGCCACACACCGCCGTGCAGAGGAGGAACAGCTACCCCAGCCAGTGGCACAGTCCCTACAAGCTCTTGCCAGGTGCCAGGCGTCATACGACCGGTCCCAGGCAAACGCTGATCGTGCACACCAGGACTCAGTGGACAACACCAACACCCAGCGCCAAATCGCTGGCATCCTTGGCCAGATGTTGCTGATCATGGGGCAGCAGGCAACGATGTGGAGTGAATGGGTTGACCGGAACAACCCCCCCCCCCCTCCACCAAGTGTGGTAGCGCCACCGTCACCTCCGCCTCCCCCGCCACCTCCGCCTCCCCCGCCACCTCCGCCTCCGCCGCCACCTCCGCCTCCGCCTCCACCGCCGCCACCACCACCTGAGCCCCTGGCGACGGATGTGGCCCATCAACAACCTGCCCTCCCAGCTGACTCTGTTCCAGGTCAGAGACGGAGGGGCCGTCCGAGTAAGAAAGAGGCTGAGAGCAGTGTTGGAGCGCCAGGCACACGCTCCAAGAGGGGACGACCATGACAATGTCACTGCCTGTGCCAGACATTCACCCAGCTAAGTAGCCTGTCCCACAGACAATCATTCCCACTGGTCTGCTGGTCTACCCTGACACCCCCCAATGTGGCGTCAGCACGGACATTTCATCAGCCAATACCTTCAACTCCAACTCCCTCCACCCCACTGACTTGTAAATATTCACCAGCACAGAAGCACAATAAATAGCATTAATTCACACAATGATGTTTTGCCTCCATGTTTATTCACATGATTGCCATCAGATACAGACGTAAACAGGTACAGGGATCATAGTCGTACATGATCATGGCGCTGCGGGAGTGACCTAGAGAAAACCAGAGACAGCAAACACACGTCAGTAAAGAGATTCACACACATCACAACACAATGCACAGCTACATTACACAAACGACAACCATCACACAAGCATGGGATGAGAGCACACACATCATGGACACTTCCATGTCCAAAGACATGAAGACACACATGTGCAACCATCACAAACAACACCCAGCTGATTAACCCCATACCCACACAACACCAGCAAACATACATGAGGCATTGTCAACCGCCACTACAGGTAGATACTCACATTCAAGGGAAGTAGCGATCTATGAGCTGGCGCCTCTGGTCCACACCTTCCTCCTCACCACTATCCTCATCAGTGGACATGGGTGGGATGGGAGGCCGAGGCACTCCTTCGTCTTCAGGGTCCAACAGCAGTTCAATGCCATTGCGTACTGCAATGTTGTGGAGCATGCAGCAGGCTATCACGATCTTGCATACTTTTCCTGGTGTGTAAGGCAGGGCCCCTCCGGTCTTATCGAGGCACCGAAACCTGGACTTTAGCAGTCCAAAGGTACGTTCGATGACTCTCCGTGTCCTTCCATGTGCCTCATTGTACCGCATGTCACCCGCCGTCCTCGGATTACGTAGGGGACTGAGGAGCCAGGGCCGGTTTGGGTAAGCCGAGTCGCCTATGTAGGGGGATGACAGAGACAAACATCTGAAATATATATGGTGGGTACCCCATGCAACACAGAGATCACAAGAGTACCCACTGCACACTCACCAACAAGCCACGCTTGACCGGGTCGCAGATTTGCCATGAGTCGTGGGACATTGCTGCTCCGCATGATGTGGGCGTCATGTGCGGATCCAGGAAATCTGGCACACACATGGGAGATGATGTTGTTCGCCAGGCACACCACCTGCACGTTCAGCGAATGAAAGTGTTTGCGATTCCTGAACACTTGTTCGCGTGCCTGTGGTGGAATCAGAGCGATGTGTGTGCCATCAATTGAGCCCACAACGTGAGGCATGTGGCCCAGTGCATAGAAAGCAGCTTTGACAGCTGGCAACTCTTCCGGCCGTGGAAAATGTATGTACTCATCCTTGTAGAGCATCATAGCTGTCAACACATCCCGAAGAACCGTGCTAAACATGGCCTGCGACATCCCCCCGGAAACTGCAACAGTGAACTGAAAAGTGCCAGTAGCGAAGAAATGTAGTACCGCCATGACCTTTGCAGTGGGTGTAATCGACCCAGGATACGTTCTACGTGGCTGCAGATGAGGAGACAATAGTGCCACAAGGTCCATCAACCGACGTCGATCCAGCCTGAATTTCCGAATGATGTCCTCGTCTACCATATCCTCCAGCACAGTGTATGGCCGAAGCACATTTGGAGCCCTCCTGTGTGGGACAGAGATGTAACTTTGGTCAACTTACAAACGACGCATACGTGTAGAACTCCATCACATGTGTACCTTACTGACAAAACTTCTGTCATCACCCTAATGTTTCGTAGACACATCACAGACACTCATGCTACTGCATGCACACAAACGATAAGTGTACACACGCCATGTCATCAAGCACAAATGCCACCACCAATAATGATGTGCATACGGAAATGACATGCATGGTGACACAACGTACAAAACACATACACGGAATGCATGTGTACCACCACCACTGTAGTCACCTCGACACAACAAGAAACTGACAACAGATGCATTAATTGGCCACACAGCCGTGATGTACTGTGTAGTTGTGAAGATGTAACAACGTCTGTAGGGTCACACCCGACGTCAACAAGTAGAAATGCACATCTTTTGCCCATAATGTGCCGACCGATTGCCATTGTATGGACACACATGCTATATTGTATGACATATGACCTTTCCCAATCACGCTCACATCCCTCATGACACAACTGCACACAACACATCACGGTGCAGCGTCTGACAAGATCACATAATTGGCGCCGCCATGGCGGTGCTCAACTTCCGCTACTTCCCAAAGGCCATATGCGGCCAGCGTCCCTCTCCCCATTGGCTGCATGTGCATGGACCGTCACGGGCAGACATCGGCGACCGCACGTGCAAGCCTCAGGCACGGATGCTTCCGTTGCAACAATGTACTATCACTGGCGCCTCCATGGCGGTGCACGTACTCAGCGGGGGAGGTGCAGGCCCATACACCCTGTAGATGTAGTCAATGGACATGCCATTTCATGACCCCCCTTACAGTCACCTTGCATCATCCACCGTACACCGGCCGGAGCGGCCGGGCCTAGGACGACCGCCGTGCCCGGCCATGTTCAACCGCCGTGCCCGGCCATGAACAACCGCCGTGCCCGGCCATGTTGAACCGCCGTGCCCGGCCATGAACAACCGCCGTGCCCGGCCATGTTGAACCGCCGTGCCCGGCCATGTTGAACCGCCGTGCACGGCCATGAACAACCGCCGTGCCCGGCCATGAACAACCGCCGTGCCCGGCCATGAACAACCGCCGTGCCCGGCCATGAACAACCGCCGTGCCCGGCCATGAACAACCGCCGTGCCCGGCCATGAACAACCGCCGTGCCCGGCCATGAACAACCGCCGTGCCCGGCCATGGCGCTTGTGTTCATGGCCGGGCACGGCGGTCGTCCTAGGCCCGGCCGCTCCGGCCGGTGTACGGTGGATGATGCAAGGTGACTGTAAGGGGGGTCATGAAATGGCATGTCCATTGACTACATCTACAGGGTGTATGGGCCTGCACCTCCCCCGCTGAGTACGTGCACCGCCATGGAGGCGCCAGTGATAGTACATTGTTGCAACGGAAGCATCCGTGCCTGAGGCTTGCACGTGCGGTCGCCGATGTCTGCCCGTGACGGTCCATGCACATGCAGCCAATGGGGAGAGGGACGCTGGCCGCATATGGCCAATCGCAAGTAGCGGAAGGTGTGCACCGCAACTATGGGCCAGTCATTGGCCCATTTCACGATCACGCTTCCAGGGCTGACCAATTGCTGGCGACGTATGCCACTGACACGTGCAGAGGGCCCCATATATGTGTGTTGGCCAAAACGACGCTACCTACCCTGGGGACCAGTGCTGCCTGTGACCATCACCTCGACCTACTGCTGCTGCTGAGCTGACCACCGACTGCTGCCTGTGACCATCACCTCGACCTACTGCTGCTGCTGAGCTGACCACCGACTGCTGCCTGTGACCATCACCTCGACCTACTGCTGCTGCTGAGCTGACCACCGACTGCTGCCTGTGACCATCACCTCGACCTACTGCTGCTGCTGAGCTGACCACCGACTGCTGCCTGTGACCATCACCTCGACCTACTGCTGCTGCTGAGCTGACCACCGACTGCTGCTCTAGTGCCATACTCCGTGATCTTGCCATGTCGAGAGGCAATGAGATCCGGTCTCGACCCTTCACCGCCGCGGAGCTTGATGTCCTCGTGGACGGTGTACTCCGCAACTATGGACGCCTCTACGGCGCACCAGGACGGGTGGTAAGTGCAGTGTGGGACATGTTGGTGTGCATGAGGGGGCTAAATGATCTTGCCAATTTCTATCTTAGCTGTGTAGTGTGGGCTACACATATGTTCCCGATTGTGCATGGCTGCTGACAGTTACGTCTTGCCCCTATGTGTGTCACAGGCCACCTGTCCACTGACTAAAACCCTTTTCTCTTTCATCATGGTAGGTCAAGCTGCACCTTCGCAAGGACCTGTGGAGGGGCATAGCACGGGAAGTACGGGCATTGGGGGTGTGCAACAGACGACATACACACTGCCACAAACGCTGGGACGACATTTCCAGGCTGAGCAAGAATGTAGCTGAAGTAACACTGGGCCTGATTCCAAGGACGCCCCGTCTGGCCCGACGCTCCATGACCCCTCTCATGCACCGTATAATTGCAGTGACGCATCCTGAACTGGCCGAACGTCTGAGTGCCGATCAACAGCAAACTAGCGGGGAGCATACTGTCTGTGTAGGAAACTTGTGAGTGCTATGCATGTATTGGTGCCCAGACACACTATTGAGTTCCGTGTTGCGTACGTATGCCTGTGCTGCCATTTTGGTCCCATTGGGTGGTACTCATTTGACAGCCAGGTCCGCCATGTTGACACGCCACTTGCTTAGTACTTGAGTGTTAATGCACATCCCCTAGTGGTCCATGGCCCCATTCCAGGAAATGTGAGGATGACTGGTAGGGGTGGGCCATGTGCAGGATGTTGGCTCCTAAACCTTTGTCTGCTATGTAATTTGGCTATCCTGTTCCATCTGTACGTCAGTCTGCCCATGACTCACACATCTTTTCTGTGCATTTCAGCTTTGACAGAGGACACTCTGCCACAGACGGGGAGAGTAGCCGAGGAAATGAGTCCGGCTCAGACATCGCACACACGCAGACTGACACGGAGGAGGCCAGCGCCGGAGAGGGGGACAGGACCGTCCCTGAGGACTCGCATGTGGAGACACCATCGTCCTCCTCGTCGGACACTCTTGGTGAGCCTGCACTGTTGTCACAGACTGGGAGTGGGCACTCATCACCTTCTGTCGGAAGACAGCACACAGGGCCCACACTTCCACCAACTGCACCATGTACTGTTCGTGGCCGGAGGAGTAGGGGGAGCAGAGTGGCGTTCGGTGCAGGCACCGCTGCCCCTGCCACGGTGAGCCAAAATGCACTGTGTGCTGAGGCAGTTGATCTGCTGCGACAGCTGTGTGTGGGGCAGACCAATATGACGAATGCATTCCAGGAGCATGATAGGAAGTTGGGGCAGGTGGTGGCATTCATGGAAGGGATGCATGGCGATCTTTCAGGTCTACGCAGGACAGTGCAGTCATTGGCAAGCAGTGTGTCGTCTGCAATAGTTCAGTCGAATGAACAGGGTCCTACTTCTGTTTCCCCATCTACACCGCTGGATGTCTCAGGGGGTAGTGATTATTGTGTGCAAGACTCAAATAAAGGTTATTGCACTAGAAGCAGCGTCAGACAGCACGTCAGGGCACGCAGGGCACAGACCACATCCCCTAGATCACCTACATCTGTTCACGTACACGACGTCAGATGCACTGGAGTACACACACAGGATCCACAAGTGTTGTTGGAGGACATGCCTTCAGGAGCTACACAGGCATTCAACACAAAAGGTACTCCCAAGGCATGGGATACTCACATGTCCATGGACTGTTCCTTGGACAAGGCCAGTCAGAAGACTAAGGCACCTACTAAGTGCAGGGAGACTCCCAAGAGCAGGCCCACAGCAGAGGTAAGGGACACTCCCAAGGACAGTCAGAAGACTAAGGCACCTACTAAGTGCAGGGAGACTCCCAAGAGCAGGCCCACAGCAGAGGTAAGGGACACTCCCAAGGACAGTGAGAAGACTAAGGCACCTACTAAGAGCAGGGAGACTCCCAAGAGCAGGCCCACAGCGGTCGATAGGAACACTCCCAAGGACAGTGAGAAGACTAAGGCACCTACTAAGTGCAGGGAGACTCCCAAGAGCAGGCCCACAGCAGAGGTAAGGGACACTCCCAAGGACAGTGAGAAGACTAAGGCACCTACTAAGAGCAGGGAGACTCCCAAGAGCAGGCCCACAGCGGTCGATAGGAAAACTCCCAAGGACAGTGAGAAGACTAAGGCACCTACTAAGTGCAGGGAGACTCCCAAGAGCAGGCCCACAGCAGAGGTAAGGGACACTCCCAAGGGCATGGACACACACAGAGAGCAGGTGTCTACTGGAGACAGGTGCACCACAGACGACAAGTCTGCTGGCAGGAACAGGGCGGCGAGCAGGGCACAGGCTACATCCAGAGACAACACTCCACCTAAGGATAAGGCACCTCCTACGGACAAGGCATCTAGCATGGACATTGGCGCAATCAAGGACAGGCATACTCCACCCCTGGCTGCACTGAGGCTGATGTTTACTACTGGACGCCAAACTAATGTCTCCGCGGCGGAGTCCCCCCATACCTCCACTCCCATCCAGGCCAGTCAGAAGCAGAGGTGGGTGTCCCCTGTTGTAGCATCCCCCATTACACATCATTCCGAGTCCAGGCGGCAGGCACAGAGCAAACGACAAGCAGGCTCCAGCACGTCCCCAGAAACCAGGTCCCCGGCAGCAGTTGCTCCACCTATGCTGGGTGGTGATTCTTTGGAGTCCCCGCCACTTGGCAGTCCAGTCCTGTCCAGGGTGCACTCACACCTCCATAAGAAACGCAGACACACACCATTGACACCTGCCACACCCGATTTGGCTCTAGACGACCTATCACCAGCTCCCAGGGCCACCCTGCCTCCTGGCCCATACAGCCCTGTGGCTCATCATTTCAGTTGTCCCAGTGGCGCTGGTGCAGTTGACTCTCATGTATCAGATGGTGGCACAGTGTCAGTTGTGCCCTCTCCTGTTGCACGTCCTGGCAGTGTATCTGGGTCTATGGCTCACGTGTCAGTTAGGAGATCTGTGGCTGTGTTGCACACTCCTGTTTCTGGTGCTGCCAGTGTGTCTGGGTCAGTGGCTCACGTGTCAGTGACTACATCTGTGGCTGTGTCTCACACTCCTGTTGCTGGTGCTGCCAGTGTGTCTGGGTCCGTGGCCCATGTGTGTGTGACTCGGGCTGTGGCTGTGGCTCACACTCCTGTTGCTGGTGCTGCCAGTGTGTCTGGGTCCGTGGCCCATGTGTGTGTGACTCGGGCTGTGGCTCACACTCCTGTTGCTGGTGCTGCCAGTGTGTCTGGGTCCGTGGCCCATGTGTGTGTGACTCGGGCTGTGACTGTGTCTCACACTCCTGTTGCTGGTGCTGCCAGTGTGTCCGAGGCAGGTGGTTCACGCAGTCCCCCTGAGTCTGTGATGTGAGGTGCTGTACACTTCACTGAAATGTTACTTCACATGGTGTGTCCATTGGGAACTGCGTGGCACTCTTGTGGTTCCTGTGACGGGTTGGTAGGGACACGTAGTTGTGCAGCCTCTGATGTACCTGCTGTGTACTGCACTGTGCCCTGTTGATGCTCTGATACTGCATACTGCCCTCTCGTTACCTGCTATGATGTACCTGCTGTGTACTGCACTGTGCCCTGTTGATGCTCTGATACTGCATACTGCCCTCTCGTTACCTGCTATGATGTACCTGCTGTGTACTGCACTGTGCCCTGTTGATGCTCTGATACTGCATACTGCCCTCTCGTTACCTGCTATGATGTACCTGCTGTGTACTGCACTGTGCCCTGTTGATGCTCTGATACTGCATACTGCCCTCTCGTTACCTGCTATGATGTACCTGCTGTGTACTGCACTGTGCCCTGTTGATGCTCTGATACTGCATACTGCCCCTCTCATGTGCTGCCTCTGATGGACCTGTTCTGTGCAATGGACTGTTGATTCTCTGTGCCCCTCTCATGTGCTGCCTCTGATGGACCTGTTCTGTGCAATGGACTGTTGATTCTCTGTGCCCCTCTCATGTGCTGCCTCTGATGGACCTGTTCTGTGCAATGGACTGTTCATGCACTTGGCCCCTCTCATGTGCTGCCTCTGATGGACCTGTTCTTTGCAATGCCCTGTTGATGCTCTGATACTGCATACTGCCCCTCTCATGTGCTGCCTCTGATGGACCTGTTCTGTGCAATGGACTGTTGATTCTCTGTGCCCCTCTCATGTGCTGCCTCTGATGGACCTGTTCTGTGCAATGGACTGTTGATTCTCTGTGCCCCTCTCATGTGCTGCCTCTGATGGACCTGTTCTGTGCAATGGACTGTTCATGCACTTGGCCCCTCTCATGTGCTGCCTCTGATGGACCTGTTCTGTGCAATGGACTGTTGATTCTCTGTGCCCCTCTCATGTGCTGCCTCTGATGGACCTGTTCTTTGCAATGCCCTGTTGATGCTCTGATACTGCATACTGCCCCTCTCATGTGCTGGCTCTGATGGACCTGTTCTTTGCAATGCCCTGTTGATGCTCTGATACTGCATACTGCCCCTCTCATGTGCTGCCTCTGATGGACCTGCTCTTTGCAATGCCCTGTTGATGCTCTGATACTGCATACTGCCCCTCTCATGTGCTGCCTCTGATGGACCTGTTCTGTGCAATGGACTGTTGATTCTCTGTGCCCCTCTCATGTGCTGCCTCTGATGGACCTGTTCTTTGCAATGCCCTGTTGATGCTCTGATACTGCATACTGCCCTCTCGTTACCTGCTATGATGTACCTGCTGTGTACTGCACTGTGCCCTGTTGATGCTCTGATACTGCATACTGCCCTCTCGTTACCTGCTATGATGTACCTGCTGTGTACTGCACTGTGCCCTGTTGATGCTCTGATACTGCATACTGCCCCTCTCATGTGCTGCCTCTGATGGACCTGTTCTGTGCAATGGACTGTTGATTCTCTGTGCCCCTCTCATGTGCTGCCTCTGATGGACCTGTTCTGTGCAATGGACTGTTGATTCTCTGTGCCCCTCTCATGTGCTGCCTCTGATGGACCTGTTCTGTGCAATGGACTGTTCATGCACTTGGCCCCTCTCATGTGCTGCCTCTGATGGACCTGTTCTGTGCAATGGACTGTTGATTCTCTGTGCCCCTCTCATGTGCTGCCTCTGATGGACCTGTTCTGTGCAATGGACTGTTCATGCACTTGGCCCCTCTCATGTGCTGCCTCTGATGGACCTGTTCTTTGCAATGCCCTGTTGATGCTCTGATACTGCATACTGCCCCTCTCATGTGCTGCCTCTGATGGACCTGTTCTGTGCAATGGACTGTTGATTCTCTGTGCCCCTCTCATGTGCTGCCTCTGATGGACCTGTTCTGTGCAATGGACTGTTGATTCTCTGTGCCCCTCTCATGTGCTGCCTCTGATGGACCTGTTCTGTGCAATGGACTGTTCATGCACTTGGCCCCTCTCATGTGCTGCCTCTGATGGACCTGTTCTGTGCAATGGACTGTTGATTCTCTGTGCCCCTCTCATGTGCTGCCTCTGATGGACCTGTTCTTTGCAATGCCCTGTTGATGCTCTGATACTGCATACTGCCCCTCTCATGTGCTGGCTCTGATGGACCTGTTCTTTGCAATGCCCTGTTGATGCTCTGATACTGCATACTGCCCCTCTCATGTGCTGCCTCTGATGGACCTGTTCTGTGCAATGGACTGTTGATTCTCTGTGCCCCTCTCATGTGCTGCCTCTGATGGACCTGTTCTTTGCAATGCCCTGTTGATGCTCTGATACTGCATACTGCCCTCTCGTTACCTGCTATGATGTACCTGCTGTGTACTGCACTGTGCCCTGTTGATGCTCTGATACTGCATACTGCCCTCTCGTTACCTGCTATGATGTACCTGCTGTGTACTGCACTGTGCCCTGTTGATGCTCTGATACTGCATACTGCCCTCCCGTTACCTGCTATGATGTGCCTGCTCTGGTGCCCACTTTGCCCATGCTCACGCATACACTGTGATTGAACCCCTATTTTGTGAAATAAAGGTGGTCTATCAAATCTCGTGGTTTTTCGTTGTCATTCCTGCTTGCGTACTACAATTGTGTATTCGTATTTGCTTCTCATCAGTGGTTACGGTGACATGACACTCCCCCTCCCTACGTCACGTCCCTTGCTGGTATTCACCTCCAGACAGCCAATGGTTTGTGCCTTACCTGCGTCGTCCATAGTAGGCCATGACTAGGATGTGGTGGATCGCGAAGAGCATCGGGAAGGCGTGTAGCGCAGGGTCCATGGTGGTGGTCAGCTTGCGGTGGGTATCTCGGCTATGTCACCTGTGTTCGCTGTGGGGATTCCGACGTGTTCAGACAGGTTGTTTTTCCGCTGCGGTTTTATGTGTGTTTTCCGCCATCTTGATTGGGGGGACGGTCTTCGTCGTCAGTACGTACGGCGGTGCGTCCGGATCTGTTACGTCCGCCGCGTGGTCGTGTGTAGTTGGCCGGCGGAGCGTGCTTTTCCGTCGCGGACGGAAATTTGACAAGTTTTCCTATCCTGATATGGCGGACGGAGTATCCGCGGCAGGCGGACACGGAAAAGGCTTTTTCCACCTACTCACGGGCCGCGGTGGCTCTTCCGTCCGCCATCCTAATCGACCCCTAAGTTAGAGACAGAATTTAAAAATTCGGAAGAAGTATCAGGAGGGCCTCCCACGAACAAAAATAACTGTTAACCCTCTAAGCTATTTTACGTGAACGTTTGTAATGAAAAAACTAAGGATACAATATGCTGTATTATTGAGTCAAGTCAAGTCAAAATGTTACGTTTATTTAGATCATTGATCTCTAAACCACAAGGAATACATATTTATTTTAAAATTCTTAAAATAATTACTAAAACCACATATCATTTCCATATGTACTTATGATGTTCCATATCCTCCATCATAGTTAAAACCAATTTCAATAGGCCAATAAAATACATTCCAACATCCTAAGGGTAGATCGACTTCATTAAAACCTGTTTTAAAATATAAAAAAATAAAACTTAATCCTCCATTCTTCATTACTTGATATAATCCTCCATTTCCTATTCCATGAACAACTTTTTAACAGCCTGGATAAACTTTGCCACCGCAATGGCAATATCAAGGTAAAACATATCTGTGAGGAGCTCAATTGCTTGCAGCAGGGACCTAATGCTATATTTTATAAATATCGGTCGTAAAAACTGTTTTCGCTGGACTACAAATTTTTGACAGTCTATTAATATATGCAAGCAATTACATTTCATACCAATCCTCCATGTGCATCTACCATCTGGACCCAACAATTCCTTTTTTATTTTGTCTTTTGACCGAGCTGAGTTAATCCCAATTCTCACCCTTAAAAGTTCCATCCTAAGCCCCTGATTTGGCAGGGTGTCTAAATAGGGATACCAATTTTCTTTCCTCCAGCTATTTATCAGGGGTTGCACGGACTCTTTTTTTAACAGATACGCTATATCGTTTGATTTGGACAGTTCCTTCCCTAGAAGTTTAACCTCACTCTTTGACTTTGCAATATACAGGGACAGCAAATATATTTCCACTTTTAAATTATCGCAGATGGAGTACAATTTCTTTCTTTCTAAGTTCACTCTTCTGAATCTCCTCCATACACCATCGTGACACTTTCATCCCTTCTCCAGTTCCCAGCCATTTCCAGAACCTTAACAAACCTACTTGTACCTGGACATCCCATTAAGTCACATCTAGCTCTAATCTGATTGACTGTAACATTGATGAGCTAGGTAATGACAATAGTGCTTTTAAACATTTTCCCTCTTCTCTGTTCCAGGTAATGTACCCTCCTAAGCATAATATTTCTGCACCATATTGCATTTGTGGGGGATCATTGCATTGAATGCCTTCAACAGTGGTCTGTGGGACATATCACCATAGCTACTGTTGAAGTTTTTCAGTCCGCAAACTGAAGCTAGGGCTTTAACTTTCTGGGCCTCCAGGTGCGTAGTCCATTTTAGAGACTTGTCAAACCATATCCCAAGATATTTATTATGATTAACAATTTCTAATATCGTTTGCCCCAAAGTACAATTACATTTTTGATTTCTCTTACCGAAGCACAGGATTTTTGTTGTATCCATATTCACTGTAAGGCGCTTAGAAGCACAATATATATTGAACGCATTTAACTTTCTTTGCAGACCCAGCTCGTTTGGTCTAAAATGACTAAGTCGTCCGCATACAGCAAACAGGATATATGCTTACCACTAACTTTTGGGCTTGCACTTCTATCGGTCATCAAGGAAGATGGTAGGTCTGCGATAAATATCGAAAATAAAAGTGGGGCTAGAACACAACCCTGTCTAAGGCCATTGTTTATATCTATTTCTGGGGTCAAACCCCCTCTTAAATCTTTAATGACCTGTGCCCAGTTCTGTTCATGCAACATTTGAATTATTACTAGGAGCTCTTTCGGAATATTATACCTTCTTAATGTTTCTCAAAGGCACTCCCTATCCACAAGGTCAAATGCTGCACGTAAATCAACAAAGCAGCAGTATAACTGCCCTGCTGTTCCATAGATTTACGTGCTAATGCCCATAGGGCATAGCAATGATCTATAGTTAAGTGCCCCTCTTTGAAGCCTCCTTGTTCGACCGGTACGATTGAATGTGCATCCACCCAGTCTTTTATTCTGCCCAAAATTATTTTCGAAAATACTTTCACTCCAATATCTAGCAGATTAATTAATCTATAATTCTTAGGATCATTCCTATCAACTTTCTTGTGCAGAGGCCTAATAACAGCCCCCCTCCAGGATTTTGGGATAATCCCAGACTCCAAAACAGCTAAGAACATCTTGGAAAGAAATTGTGCCCAGCAGTCTAGCTGAGTTTTAATGATCACAGCCTGCAAATTATCTGGCCCAGCCGCTCGAGTTAGATTTAGCTTCCTAATTATTCCTTTTTCTACACTGAAGGATGGAATTAACTCTTTTACCTCTGTTCCTTTAAGGACCCTACCCTTGCTTTTTGCTGGCACTTTACTAGCCATATATAATTGACCTAAATGCTCCTCCCATGCTCCTCCCATGCATCCTCATCAACTACACAGCTCATGGTTACTGGAGTCCGACCTGAGGCATCCTGTATCAACTTCCAGAACCCTTTCACATTTTTTGTTTCTATTGTTTCCAGTAAGTTCTCCCAGCATTTTTCTTTAAAAGTTCTCTTTTTAGTCCTTACCAACATTTTCCTTAATTTATTTAATTTAGTTAGACTCTCCTGATCATACCGTAACCATAGGAACATTTCTAATCTCCTAATTATCCTTTTTTTCCCCTGCACACAGGATCGAGCCAACTAACTTGCTTTCTAAGAGGTGATCTTTTGTTTTTAACTTCAGTTTCCTTCCTTTTCAGGTCAACTCTAAGACATTGTACAATCTGCTTAATTGTATCCTCAAACCATGAGACCTTCCGATCAGTAACTTCCTTCAAGATTACATTCTGTTGGAAGCTTGCTAATGTAGCTAGACATTCATCTGTTAATTTTGTAGTCAGACATTTTGTATATGACATAGTCTGTGGAAGTACTCTTTCACTGCATTTTAAGGGCCCCCTCCTCAATTCGTAATATAGGGCATTATGGTAACTTTCCTCTCGCTGGGTTACTACGAATTTTTGTACCCTATCAAAGTTCCATGCATTCACAAACACATAGTCAATGGGGCAGTGTTGCTTACCTTTTCTAAACGTCTGCTTTGCCGGCCGATCAGAGTCTACTCTGCCATTTGAACTAATTAACCCCTTTGAACCCAAGAATTTCCCTAAGGCTTCATCTTATTTAGTCATAGTTCAAGTGGGAAATAGTGCTGGCATTAACTCAAATGCTTTTACAAATTCTTTTAACCAGGGATCTAGTTTTTTAGGGTTTAATTTATGTTTGAAATCTCCTGTGATAATTAGCAGATCATTCCCATATTTATCACACACCAAGTTCATTTTCTCCTTAAACAGAGCCATTTCCTTTTCCTACTCCTCTTGCGAGCCCCATTGTATATATGTATTCACCAAAATCAGTCGTTTATTTGGCCTTTCAGAGCCACGCAGGCTTAGCTCACTGACCAACACCCATTTACAAGTTGTAGATATAGAATTCACCTTTTTTACCATTTTAGTAGACATAAGTGTCATAATCCCCCCAGAAGGACGACCAAATCTTTTTTTACTAGCGGGTTTATGATGTTGCACAAATCCTTCAAATGTCTGGGTGTTGTCGCATAGCCAGGTTTCCTCCAGACAGATAATATCTGCTTGCTGGAAGGCTGATTTTATGCTCTCAATCTTTACTTGCCCTATCAGCCCATATATATTCCATGAAATGACTTTTGTGCTATGCGACAACCCGCCTCCCTAATCATTCTCACTAAGGCTACCAGACTTGTTCATACCCCATACGGGTGTACTTGTGAGGTTTTCTACTAAACTCCAATTTCCCCAGTTATTTCTTGGCTCGGGGTTCTCTACAACTATATTAATATTAGCTCTTTCCCCACGTGCCCCTGCTATCAATCTTGCCTGCCTTCTCCCCAGGCCCGCATGACAATTCAGAAAGGCACTATCTGGTTGGTTTGCTCTATCCACTTCAATTTCTGTTATAAATCTTATTCCTTCCTTCAACATTTCTTTTTCGGAATTAAGAATTGCTGTTTTTACCAACCCTGAGTAAACTTCGACTTTTGCAACTTCCGTGCCTTTATTGTTCAAGCTGAATCCTGCCTGTCTCAAGTCTTATGTCTCAATTTCCTTTAGGCTAGGGCATTTTGAGAAAGCGAAAAGGAGTTTTGAACGATTAAGTGGGATAATCTTTCTTAACTTTTTCCTCCCCTTCTCTGCTTCAAAGGGTTCAAAGTATATCCATTTTTTATCACCTGAATCTAATACTCTTGGACCCACATTTCCCTTTTCTCTTATATCTTTCTTTAAGGTAGGATTTAAAGGGTTTTCGAGGTTTTTTCTATCCCTCCCTGAACTCTCTGGGCATTTCTTCTCCTCCTGCAATTTTACCCACTTTGCCACCTTTTTCACTTCGCATTCCTCTTTAGGAGGGAATTTTTGATGGGCTCTTTTCCCCCGGGTTGCCACTTGTCTATTGGTTTGGGGACTCTCTGTCACCCTAATTGATCTCTTACTCTGACGGGGAGTCCCTCTTTCATTATCTAATTCACAGGGATTCATTCCCTTCTCCCCACCTTTCTTTAGGCCCTTTTGTTTCCCCTTTTGGTAGATTTGTCTTTTCGGATGAATCCTTGAGCTAGTTCCCCTATACCAAGGGTATTCCCCTCGTCTCCTGATTAACATTGGACATCTGGAGATATAGACATCCTGACAGTTATTCATTTGCCCTGGGTCCCCATCTCCAACTTGAGAAGGACTGTCAAGTACAGGTCTAACCACCTATGGCATTAAACCTCTGATGCCTTGTAATTCTCTTACAGTTTGTTTTAAGTACATTTCATGGGAATTTAGTGTTTTATTACTAGACAATGTCACTTCGAGCAGACCTTGCAGGGTTTTTTGCATCAATAATAATATATCCAACATTGAAGCTGACGAAGTTGGTGAAATGTCTAGGCCCAGCGTACTGTTACGCCCTAATTCTTCTGTACCCGTAGGACCTTGGACTATTGATTGCCCTAAGGTTTCCTCTAGTCTAGACCTTATTTCCAAGTCCATTATATCTTCTTGAATTTTCCGGACTCTTGAGACATTGTCCTCATACTCTTCTTCGATTGCACCGGTCCTAGAAAATATCCTTGGTGACGAGGAAAGCCTTGGTTCCAGATTAATGTCAATTTGGCTACTAATGCTTTGTTCAACCCGGGAATTTTCTTAACTTGAAACACAGTGAATACTAACTTCTTGCATCATAGGTTGATCCTTATCCTGGGCTTGGATTTTTTGGGGTGTTGGTATCTTCTTAAAATGTTTACCTACAAAGTCTTTGATTGATTTTGTCAAAAGACTTCCCCCTTTTCCACTACCTTGCGACTTGTCAAGTGTCAATTTCTTCTTAGTGGTCTTACTTTGCACTTTCTTAACATTCTCATCCCGACAGTCCATACTTCCTACAAGCGACATGTTTTGCTCCATTAATTCGATATTCGGAATAGGGATGTCTTTTCTTAATTGACTTGCTTTTGATTTCTTTGGAGCCATCTAGTGAGTCCTTTTACTAATTCAAAGATATACACCGTTGAGGGAGGAAGAACCGGTGTAAATAAGTGGATCCAATGATGGTAGCAAGCGGGGTAAATATATAAGTATAAGTATAACTGAAATTAGGTCTGCGCTACTAGTACTCCGCCACTTTGCCCACCGTAAATCCTTAGTTCCTCCAATAATTATGAGGGCAAATCAAACCCTCCACCATATCATAATCCGGAACAGTTCATCAGTAATTAGCTCAGTATTCATAGAATCAAGTTAGTAAGGTTTTTCTTTGACTCTAAAATCACTTACCTCTGCTGTAATGAGTCAGTCAGGCATGCCGTGATACCAATTTTTCAGGAATTATTGAGTCCTTAGTCTTCCACAGATGAACACTCATCAATCTGTTATAAACATTATCATATTAACAATTAAACGAATACACCACTATATATATGAGAGATGTGTTAATGGGCTTAGACAAATATTTTACTGAACTAGTGTTACATTTCAGGATTATCAAATCAATTCAGAAACATGTTGGGTGACAAAATGCTAACAATTAAATGTCAACATTTTAGTTTCATGACAGGGTAAGTAACCTGTGGTGTGTCACATGGATCTGCATTTTCCTTTTTATTCTGCAGTGCCATATACAATTTTTACTGAGTACAGGTGTGTGGCAATGTTAGCCAATCGTATGCTGACAGTCTGTACCTCTTGATACATCTGCTCAAGAATTTAAATGGTAATAAAAATCTAAGTGGGAAGAGCCTTGGATGCAGGACAAATGATTTTGTCACAGAGTGCTGCTCCTTGGCTGTGGTGATTCAGGCAAATGAATCTTCACCTTGACTAAACTGCTAGGGGTAGATGTATCAAGAAATCGTTTTGCACTTCTCTAATAGCGATTGGTAAGGAATCGCTATTAGAGAAGTGCAAAATGGTATGTATGTAGGAATTCGCTATATTTTAGCGATTCCTTAATATTCCTTAATTGCGATTAGCAAATTGCTAATCGCAATTAAGGAATAATTTTCCCATTCATTTCTATGGGCCAGGAGGCCCATAGGAATGAATGTGCAGTAATTCTCAAATTGCGAATTCGCAATTTGCTATTCGCAATTTGAGAATTATTTCAAGGGTGCAGGGGTGTCTTATGGACACCCTGCTGCACCCCTGAAACTTACATGTGTGTGCATATGGCACACATACATGCCATATGGGCATGTATGTGTGCCACATGCCACCTTCAAAATAGTGATATTTTGTTGTTTTAAAGGATTTCGCAAATTAACACGAACCTCAAGTTCGTGTTAATTTGCGAGTCCTTAACCTCAATTCGCTAAAAAAAAAAGCTTCATACATGGCATTTAAGGAATCGCACATTTGCGATTCCTTAAATGCTGATGCAAAATAAGGAATCGCAATTTATTGCGATTCCTTATTTTGCTAATCACACATACATCTCAAAAGATGCAAAATGTCCGTTTGCGATTCCTTAAGGCCGAAATTCGCAGAATTTCGGCCTTAAGGAATCGCAAAAGGCTTGATACATCTAGGCCCTAGTCTGCCAATTTCCCTGCAGGAAGGGTGTTAAAATAAGTTTTACAGCTGTCCTTGAATGGAAGATCATACTTAGGACATCATTAAAATCACTTCCTATGCACTCTGTAATATGCCAAAAACCTTTTACTGCTGTTTGTGACTATAAATAAACCATGGTACTAGATGGTGCCCTCCAGACAATGAACAATACTATATATCTACCTGGGGTTGTCTTAAGAACTGTTGGTTCTTAAGTTGGTTAGGGAAACTACAGTTTATGGAAAATTCTGTAAGAGTCTATTTGAGCTGCAAACGTTTGATGATGTAATTCAATCTGATGAACTATGTCCCAGTGTCAGATCCTCTGACATCATCTGGAAAATACTCTATGAATAGTGCCATACTTAAAATATGTTATGACTCTAAGAAAAATTACCCAGTGTCTAATATAAATGATAACAATTATTTGCCCTATTCCAGATAAAAATGGAAAGGAATTGTAGAAAACTATAACGCATAAATTCAAGGACCAAACTATGAATTTCCCTCATGAATATTGCACGCCACATTGCCTATACAGAGAAGAAAATAAGATAAACGTTACAAGAAAGAGATTTAAAATAAGGAAAGGTTAGGATTGAGATATATTTAAAAAAGTTAGATTGGGAAATACAGTGAACACACATTGCTAGAGAAATTATGTAAAATTAACAAAAACATGCTCCTAAATGTGACACACAAAAATATATTCTTTCATAAACTTTAACTAACCCTGGGCGTACTTCGCGCAGTAGTGCTACGCGTAGCTATGCAAAGTGCACTTCGCACTACACGAGCTACGCTAACTTCGGAGTGCTTTGTGCAAAATGCTGTTCGCACTGATTGCATAGTGCCAGATGCACTGTGCAATCAGTGCAAACCGCTTCTTGCACAGTGCAAGTAGTCATTTCCTGCCGCTCAAGTAGATTTCTACTCGAGCTGCAGCTTTCTCAACATGGGCTGGTAGTGTTTCGTTGCGAGCGGTCGCGAGCATACGCGACCACTCGCAATGAGAAACCTGACCTCCCTGCATTGCCAATCTCCCCGGGAGGTTTATTTTCCACGCTCGTGATCGGAAACTTGATGTTGCTGATCGTGAACGCAGAAAAATTCTCACCGGGATTTCATTTTGCTCGCTTGCTGTCGCCAACTTGACGTTGAGGACCGCGAGCAAGCAAAAAATTACCTCTAAGCTATGCGTCTTTGCACTGTGCTACTTGCAATTTGCGTAGAGCGAAGTAGCGCAAACTTTGCAAACTAAGCGAGCGTTGTGTAGTACTTTGCCCATGGTTAACTTTAACCATTAGTGCATGCCTCATAAGGCTGATTGTCAAAGATACAATTTCAAAGTAATATTGTGGCACGTGCATCAATATCGCATTTTGCGATTTCTAAATAGAGAATTTTACTGATTCGCTATTTCTAAATAGCGAATTTTTCTGATTCGCTATTTAGAAATCACAAAATGCAGTGCATGTAGGATTTGCATAAAAAATGCGATTCCTTAAAATTCCTTAATTGCGACTCGCAAATTGCGAGTTGCCATTAAGGAACTGATTCCCATTCATTCCTTTGGGCCTAGAGGCCCATAGGTTTCAATGGGAATTGCATGTGCAATTTGCGAACACTTCATAGGTACTCGCAAATTGCGCATGCAATTTCAAGGATGTAAGGGTTCCAAAATGATACACCTGTGATCCCCTTAACGTATGATCTGAGCATAAAACAAATTGAACAAAGGGCAGTCTGGATGACTTTGTCATATTGGATCAGAATATGGACCACCAAGGAATTGCAAACCTATAGACAAGCATTGAGTGAACTATTGGCACTTGAACTTTATGTCACCTTTTCTTGGTTGGCTCATATTTGCAAATGGTTTCGGGATCTAGGCCTGAGTAGATTCTGGGAACAACCGAGTATGTTGACCCCTGATTCAAAGCGGGAAATCAAAACCATCTATTGGAATTTTATTTGGCACAGAGTCACTTTAAATTGTAGATCTGGCACATTTACAAATCAATTCCTGATGTTTAAAATAACCACCTGTTTTGGATCGTTTTTAGACAAAATTGAACCTCAATTTGCAAAGGTATTGTATCTGAAATTTAGATATGGCATTCTCCAGATAAAGGCTTTTACATCCAAGTGGGGTATGACACAGGATGGGGGAAAAGATTGCAAGTATATCCTGTGCCATTAAGGAAGCAAGGAGGACATTGTAAATGTCCTATTCTTCTGCTCTGCTTATACAAATCCTAGAAGAAAATGGATAAAACCCTTGGGCAGGAACTTGGGTATCAGGAAATATACTGATATGTTGCATGTTTTAATAACTGATAGTTCCAAGCTTATTGTGTTTGGTGTCAGTAGATTTTTATTGGCTATTAATTTTATGAGGAATAAAGGGCTCACATTTTAAAATTTTAGAATATCATTTTTCATGGGGGTCATATACATTTCCTAATGTCCCTGTTGTATATAGCCAATGAAAGCACTAAAGCAATGTTCAATTCTAAATCATGTACTGTCAAAGAAGCCTTGATGATATTGCACTCCGCATTTTGCACTTTATGGAATTTATTATATTGGTGCTAATTGTAAATAATAGGAGGACTTAAGTACTGTACTGTACCCAACAAAAGGATTAATGTACTGTATATGCTTTTCTTAATAATGTTTCTATTATTTTATAGATACTTTGAAGATTCTGTGAATCGAATAAAGATGCTTTGAATTGAATTGATACCCTGTTACACCCCTGAAATTCCAATTCTTACAAATGTTGGGCACACTCATGCCCCAAGGGCATGGTTGTGTGTATAATGTGACTTGAAATCGCAAATTACCATCAACTTTAGTTTGATCGTAATTTGCGATTCCTAAGAGCGGAATTGCAATTATTTTTATACAATGTATAGGATTTAAGGTATCGCAATTTGTGAATCCTTAAATGCAATTGCTATTAAAGTAATTGCAATTTTAGCGATTCCTTCAGTTGCGATTTTTGCATTTGAGATGATGCATCCCAAAGGAAAAAAAATTGCAGTTGCAAAAGGGCAGATTCGCAAAATCTGCTCCTTTGCGACTGCAAAAAGCAATCATGCATGTGCCCGTTTGTCTCTACCCTGGAGATTCGGTAGTCTTTCCACTCTAAAATTCAAAAGGATGAAGTGGAAAGCCCATTTTATTAGGGAGTTACAGATGACAACGGGAATAGGCAAATCTCTGATTTATATGTTAATAAATGTAAGGACGCATGTGTTCAACTTGTGGAGGTCAAATTGTTTACCTTAATGCTAAAAAGTGGGTTTGGAGTGTACTATGCATAATTAAGAAAGACCAAAACATATTGCTATTTACTGGCAGGAGGTAGAAGTGAATGGGCAGTTTTCAGTTTTATATGCTTCAAGTGCACGAAGAAATATTGTAGTATTTTGCAAATGAAAGACATGGAAAAGCACGGGTTCTATTACTATAATAACACCTTAAACAATACAATTGAATAGGGTGTCTCATACTTTTCTATAGTGTGCCACTGGCTTTATAAAATAAGTTAAATAGGAAATTGTCAGTTTAAAAAATATTTTTAAATATTAAAATGTCCTCATAAGGTATTGTCACTTCTGGAACGACATAAATACTTCAACTAGAAGCAGTGTTTTGTAGAAGATCTCTCTCACTGCCTCAGAGGAAAATCAATTGACTGGAAATCTGATTTATTTTACTTTCCAGAGGTATGATTTACCCTCGCTCAGTCACTTACATGCTTTCCCTGGAGCCTGCGAGTTTTCCTTCACAATCTTAGGTGCTAATGTACAAGTTGTTAAATTGCCATTGCCAATTTTTAATCAGGATTACCTGCAAATTCTTAGGATGTGGTGCTGGATGTGCTCACTTCTAGGTGCTGATCCCATGCAATGCACTACCCCGAAGCTCTTGAACTTGCAAGGATGGAGGGATGCACATTGTGGGTGCAATCTGCACAGAAGCCTTGAATCTTAGAGGTACCCACAATGTTAAGCACCTGACTAAATGTGATAGGGACTATAAATCCCATGGAGGAATACGACTCTCTCTTGAATGATTAGACTTTCTGTTCGACAGCGTCCTTGCTAGGCAATCGTAGTACATGGCACCAATGCTCATAACTTGTTGTCCAAATTAGACGAACAAAGACATCATTAAAATCAGGGAATTATTATCGCTCCACATGTGTAAAAGAAATAGACTTGCATTTTGCTGCTTTTCAAAACAGAGTCATCCATTAGGATTATAACTCTATTTTGTATTTTGTTTATTTTCACTAGAGGTCACCCTTTATAATTACAACCTATATTTTGTACCCTATTTGGTATCCCATTTGGCTCAAAAAGTTTTAGGACTCGATGTTTCAGCCTTTCGATTTTTATTTGGCTTGATATTTTCACATGCAATGCCAAAGTGAGCAGAAAAATTCTGAGCAAATGTAGAGGATTGCCAGATCCTGCAAAACACCACAAATCACAAATACAAATATTTCCAGGTCATAATCAGGAAGGATAGAAAGAAGGGGGTCATGTCAAATGTACAGTCGTGTCAACCACGATTCAGAGGTTCTTGGTGGGTGTGAATGATGGACCTAACTCTGTCATCCACCAGGTGGAGACCCATGGATGTGCTCATGTTGAAGATTTGAACTTCGGTCTTTTTGGGGTTCAACTTCAAGCAGTTGATCTTCATCCAGTCAGCAATTTTAGTCATGCAGGCATTGAAATTGTTCCAGGTGCTGGGTATCTTAACCGTGAGGGAAAGTAAGTTGCATGTTGTCTGAGTAGGAAAGGATGTTGATGTGTGAGCTTATGATGCTGGCTGGCTGTAACATCGAATTTTGTTATAGATTTAAAATAAATATATTATTTAATTAACAATCATTTGTAACACCATTTATCTATTAATTTGTTTCAAGTGTAATAAATATTTAAAATTTTCCAAGTACTTTACCGTAGCGTGATCACCTAAATTGGAAACATTTATATTTGTATTACATTATTAATTATTAAAAGTGATGTATAGAATTTATAAAAACGAATTTACTTATATTTTAATAAAAATTACATTAATTTAAAAGTAAAAATGGTCATTACGATATATCAGAAATTACAATAAAGATGTGTTTTGTATTTAGATAATTATTTCCCAAAAAATTAAAAATATTTATATTTTGACTTTTTTAAATAGTTTGATTTACTTGAACATTATTTTCTATGGGTAATTATTTTCTGTAAAACCAAGTTTCTTCTCCTGATTAGGAGATGTCCCCCTGTGCACAACTATAATGACCCAAATAGAGATGGGTGAATATTTAAACAGAAATAGATAGTACTCAAAATGAACAGTTCTGTTCTGTTGTTAATATTTATTTACATCAGAAGATTATATTCATTCATATAAAAATGTTTTGTTGAAGCGAGACATCAAGTGGATAATGTAACATCAATCCCGATGCATTTCGGGCATCCCAGTGGCCTTCCTCAGGGAAAAAGCATCTATAACAGAAACAGGTAACAGCACTTACATGAAGAATGTACCCTATAGATATACGAAGGAATAAAAAACTGTATATGAACTTATCTCCCCATATGATGAAAAGTGGAGTAACTGGTGAAAAGTGCAGTGATGGACTGAGGAAAAACGATTAGTGTGCACGATGAAAAGTACTTAAATGAGCCATTGCGACCCCACTCATCTATATCTATAGGGGTACATTCTTCATGTAGGTGCTGTTACCTGTTTCTATTATAGACGCTTTTCCCCTGACGAATGGTACTAGGATGTCCAAAATGCATTGGAATTGATCTTGCATTATCTACTTGATGTCTCTCTTCAACAAGAAGGAATTTTGATATTAAGGAATATCATCTTCTGATGTAAATAAATATCAACAACAGAACAGAACTGTTCATTTTGAGGACTATCTATTTGTGTTTAAATATTCACCCATCTCTATTTGGGTCATCATAGTTGTGCACAGGGGGACATCTCCTAATCAGGAGATGCAACTTGGTTTTATATACGTCTAACACTCAATGGAGTAGAGAGTGAATCCCCTGTAGCACGCTACATCGTTACAACATTAGAGTACTTGCTAGTGCGTGTCCTGCCCCAGTTTGTTATTATTTCCTGTGGCAAAGTGGTGCACTGCCAGTGGTTGGCCATGTGCGGTGCTGAACTTACTCTTGCTCTGAGGAGGCATACACTTATGACTATTTGGGATCCTTTTTGGCTGTAGTAACTTTACAAATGCAGTTTTTGAATGGAAATAGGCTTACTCTTTCGTGAATGACTGTCCCTCCCTCCCTCCCTCCCTAAGCCACTAACTAGGCTTCCCTTTAATCCTCCTTTGTCCTCCCTTACACCATCCCCTTCAGTAGTAAGTATTACTCGTTTTCTAGCTACTCCTCCCTGTTAGTACTAAAATGTATACTTATGTGTACAGAGACTCTGCCGCCAGGTCAGGAATGCTGCCCAGTAGAATATAGGAAAGGGAGTGGCAGAACCTCAATGCAAACGTTTGTGAATAACATTTTGTAGGTTGTTGGTAGTATTAATATAGTACTAATAAGAGTACTACAAACTGAAGATTGTGAATAGGTCTTCTTCATTGTGCCAATGGAAAACCTTGGACCTGTTGTATTTTACAGAGAAGGCTTTGCTAAAGTAGGCAAAACCTCCAGCTAATACCTATTTTCTTGGGGGACTGATTCTCCAAGTGATTTTGGGGCGTGGGTTACCATAGGCTGCTTAGGCTACTATTAATAAGTTGGCAAATGTTTGATCGGCCTGCCTTAGGCAAATGAACAGTCTAACATGGGGCACTGATCTCTGGTTAAAAAGGAGGTAACTTAGCAGAAATGCAAGAAATTTTATGTTAGTAAGTATGTAATGGCAAATGCAGATTTAATTATAAAGAGTTGAATAATAATATCATTTGAAAACAGCATGCAATAGATAAGCCAGTCCTAATGCTCCAACAGCTCACATGTTTGAAAGAGACATATTTCTTTGATATATTGTGCTCTCGCCTTCCTTATGCTTATTGCCGTGCATGTTAACTGTGATAATGTGGTGGGAAGTCACGATTTGTGGTTACAACAGATTGAATTTCCTGTTCCTGCTCTTTGCTCCCAGACATCAAGGGTGTTTTTTTTCAGGGGGAATTCCTTGATTTATATTTATCTTGTGATAAACAGCTGTTGCTAAACAAATTACTTGAACGAATAATCTAAAAAATATTAGCCTGTAATAATTTATATGAAAGATAATATGTGGTTGTTAGAAAGTCATCCTGTGCCCTGGGCACCCCCCAAACTTTTGCTGAATGGTACTGGTGGTAACTGACCCAAATTTTACTTTGATGCTAGGAGCCCTATGGAGGGGGATCTGCAAAATTTCTATAGCTTCAGAACCCCTAAAGTCTCCCCTAGTTGTCCCATGGGGTGGTGGTCCTGTAGATATAAGCAAAGTACTTATTAAATATGTTTTTGTAAGACCCGGTGCTGGAAAAATGGCCCAAGCCATTTTCCCATTGCAAATCCCCTGCCACATAGGTTAACATAGCAGGAAGTTATTAACTAATAACTCTTAATAGGAGAGGGCTAGAAGTACCATTCAAATACGTCCCTGAATTGTATTAATAAACTAAAGAATATGATATGGTTGAATTTCTCCTAAAGTGTACTTACAAGAAGTTATAAGACTTCCTTGTCAGATTCAGCCTTCCAGTGGTCTGTCCTGATTGGTCATAATTACGTGGATTAGCCAGGCTGCCTTGAAGAGGTGATAACGAGCCCCTGGGGTTAACTAGCTCTGATGGGAGGGCAGTGTGCTGCTACTCAGGAATGCTAGAGCAGGTGGGAAGAGTCATAAACCATGGTCTTCAAAGAGAAGAGGAGGCCTTAGTGTCATTTAAAGCTCTAAACTTTTCACCTCAGCCAGAGCTAGGCTTATTGAAGGGATGCACAGATGCAAGGGGAAGAGTTTATGAAAAGTAGCCATCCTAGTGGTGTGTTTAGCCAGCTCTTACATCCCTGCTGGAAAATAAGCCATTATGAATTTGGAGGAGTTGGTGCTCTCTGGGACAAAATAATTCCACACTCTACAGGATGTGATCATATTCTTGGGGAGTTGCCCTGCTCCCATTGGTCATCAGTGAACTCCTTCTTGACCCAGAGAACTTGGAATAAGTAGCTGATAGGGACAGAGTGTCTCAGATTTGCTGATTGAAATGTAAGAAAGCAAGATGTTGCCATGCTTAGAAGATGGGGTGCGAAATTCTAAGGCCTACCCTCTGAATACTGCACCAGTTGAAACTACATTGTGAATAGGTCTTCTTCATTGTGCCAATGGAACACCTTGGACCTGTTGTATTTTACAGAGAAGGCTTTGCTAAAGTAGGCAAAACCTCCAGCTAATACCTATTTTCTTGGGGGACTGATTCTCCAAGTGATTTTGGGGCGTGGGTTACCATAGGCTGCTTAGGCTACTATTAATAAGTTGGCAAATGTTTGATCGGCCTGCCTTAGGCAAATGAACAGTCTAACTTGGGGCACTGATCTCTGGTTAAAAAGGAGGTAACTTAGCAGAAATGCAAGAAATTTTATGTTAGTAAGTATGTAATGGCAAATGCAGATTTAATTATAAAGAGTTGAATAATAATATCATTTGAAAACAGCATGCAATAGATAAGCCAGTCCTAATGCTCCAACAGCTCACATGTTTGAAAGAGACATATTTCTTTGATATATTGTGCTCTCGCCTTACTTATGCTTATTGCCGTGCATGTTAACTGTGATAATGTGGTGGGAAGTCACGATTTGTGGTTACAACAGATTGAATTTCCTGTTCCTGCTCTTTGCTCCCAGACATCAAGGGTGTTTTTTTCAGGGGGAATTCCTTGATTTATATTTATCTTGTGATAAACAGCTGTTGCTAAACAAATTACTTGAACAAATAATCTAAAAAATATTAGCCTGTAATAATTTATATGAAAGATAATATGTGGTTGTTAGAAAGTCATCCTGTGCCCTGGGCACCCCCCAAACTTTTGCTGAATGGTACTGGTGGTAACTGACTCTGACTAACCTTGGGCTCTGTGGAACCAGGCCCAGGGCTAGTGCTATGCTGAAAGAGACACATTTAGAATACAGCCCTGTGCATTGCCTTGTTGAAAAAGAACTAAAGAGTGGACTCCCTGCAAGCTACAGATTAACAGAGCTCACCTGGACCATCACCCCCAAGGATCCTCAACCTGGAGAATACCAGTGGATTTGTAAGGGTTCTGTGCAAGTAGATTGTGGGAACTGAAGATCTCAACTTTCAAGGACCATCTTGGAGCTGCCAGACCTTTGGAGTGAGTTTGGGACCCTTTGGGGAACTTCAGGAAGAAGTTCCAGAAGTTTGGAGAACTTGGGAGAAACTTTGAAAAAAAGCTCCATAAGGGGACCGACTCAACCTGGCAAGCCAAGCCATCTGCCTTCAACCACGAGTCGGCCAAGCCATCCAGGTTCGTCCCGCTAAAAGCTCCGTAGGTCCCACATCCAGAGTTTGACTGGGAGAAAAAGAAATCAGAGGCCGGCAAACCCTCACCGAATTAGGCCTGGTGAAGAGCATCAAGGGACCCCGCGAGAAAAATCTCCGTAAAAGTTTCTACGTTTACGAAGAAAAGGTGATCGGGAGCAACCGCGAAAGCCAAGCCACCTACCTTCAACCACATGTTGGTCTGGATCCATGTTGGTCTGGATCCTGGGTTTATTAAAGCGTCCCAAGTCCTTGGACTTACCAAATGCAAAATTTGGGGACAAGAAGTATATGATATGATTTCAGCTTTTATGTACCCATTCCTTAGGGAGATCAAAACCCACAATCCTTCTCGGATCTGCCTGAGGCAGATGGTAAAGCAGGTAAACAGAAAGATTGGAAACCATCAATATAAAAGCGCTCAAGGGCCCAGGTCTCTTGGCAACAAAGGATGTCATAATCCTTAATCAACTCCAACCAGTATTTATTGTCCAGTTTATTCCTTATGCTGCCAACATTCCATGACATGATGCAAAGGCTCTCCAAATTGGTGTACCATTCAGGGAGGGTGATGTGCGGGGTACTTCCCCCTCATGAGGATCAGGGTTAAAAGTCGCGAATGAAGGTGATGGAACCATGGTCTCACCCAGTCTATCAATATCTGACATACCCTCAGGATCAGCAAAACAGTTCACATGTGTAAAGGAAGGAGCAAAAAGAATGAAGCCTTGTCCAGATGACTGCTGGGCCAATGACTGAAACGAGGACTGTTGTTAAAAGAAGCCCAATGGTAATGCGTGGATCGAACCAGGGCCTTTCGTATGGTGATCCAGACGATACAACAATCGGCTGACCAGGTGGTGATTTCTAAACTTTATCACAACATAGTTGTCTCTGGAGGTCTTTGTGGAATACCCCACCCAACCTACTCTCCTTATCATAATGATTTCATCTGCAAGGTTGGTTGGCAAACCCTAGTTTGAATGACACCACTGAACAACCTTTTTTTTAAACCTTGCCATTCCTCATGCCCTTCCTCAGGCACAGGTGGCACCTCTTGCTGTATGATGATATATGGCATACAATATGGATGAATTTTCAGCCAACCTGCACCCATTGTTTTGGGCCGGGCTGCACCTAAGATTAACTTTTCTACTGGAATAGTCCTGGTAGCAAGTTCAGATGATTGGCTGGACTTTAAGTGTGTGTCTTGAATGGAAAAAATCTGGTAATTTAATTGGCCCAACTTTGGGGGTTGTTGACTGGCAAGCTCTAAGGGTAGTGGACCGTTTGTGTGTATAGGAGAGTCTGTGTTTAGGGGAGGATAAGGCTGGGTTATAATGTGAGTTTTTTTTGGGGGGGGGAGACTGACATTGGGTAAGAAGGGCTTGCGTTTTATTGCCCAATGAATTGATTTGAGAGAGAACGTCTTTGCGGAAGTACATCATAAAGATCTCTAAGTTAGCAAAAAATGGTTTGCAAACTTACATTAACACTGCCTTGATATCTATGCTTGTGATGGAATCTTTTTTTGGGGTTCTAGCTTTATACAGAGCTTTTTTGCAACTGCAGGCTCTTTCTGGGTTATGTCATTGCATCTTTTCTGCTTAGAGGGTAAATGCTTTGGAGTCTGTAAGGGAACGTTGTTTGAGCTGGTAATAGAAGTATTTATGGAAGATTCGTTAGTGAAACAAGGATTTTGAGCAACAACAAACACAGGATCCATTAGGCTTACAGGGCATGTTTTTGAAGGGACTTTCATATTGGAGCCTCAGTGTTTAGGGGAGATAACCACTGCTGCTGTATCAGGAGACCCTGAGTGGTAATTAATTACCATTACATTTTGAACCACATCTATGCGGCTTTACACTATCTCCAATTCTGTGGAGCTAACACCCATCGCTGAAATGAGGTATGAAGGAATTGGACCCCTAAACTCCAGATTTCCACAGAGTAGCAAGTCTTGTTCACCATTATAGGATGCACAGATTTATCATAATAAAAGCAAGAAAAGGCCTACTTTGGCCTGGTGCTCATCCAAGACGAGAAGCCAAGAGAGTGGGCCCATCCTGGCCTCGTCTGATGTTGGACCGGCGCAGATGGACCCGCTCTTGTCCTAGTGTTCACCCGGGCATAAGCCCAGGCGTGCCCCGGCCTGTGGAACAGGAAGATATACTTTATAGCGCAATGCCAGCCTCAGGTGATGACACTTAACAGGACCGCCTCCTGGGGCCCTGTGCACTCTGGAAATTGTAGTCCACCACTACAGAGTAGCTAAGTCTGGCAACCTGCTCTGTCGGACAAGAAGAGGCACTTTATAGCACTATGCCAGGCTCAGGTGAGGACATTTAACAAGACCGCCTTCTGTGGTCTTGTGCACTCTACAAACTATAGTCCCCTACAGCAGAGTAGCAAAAGCAGTCAATCAAAAAAGATCATAAGAAGCTCTGCTCCCGGGGAGGCGCACATACACGACGTGGAAAAAAGCCCTCAAATAAGAAGACAATAAGAACAATTGATGGACAGAATTCAGAACAATGTCATACATTCACCCCAGTACAGAGATCTGGGCTTAAATCCATAGTTTTTTTGCTCACCATACAATTCCAGTCTGGACCAAGCCATATGCAAATCAGTCTTGACCCTGTGCCCAATGGGAACAGTCCAGCCCGAACTGCCAGGCCAGTTCCTCCCTGGACTGGAAACAAACATCCTAGGACTGCTTTCGGGATTTCAGCCCTCATCAGTCAGGATAGCTTGACTCCAGTGGCATGGAGAGAACAAGACCTACGTCGGAGCATACACGTCCCACTCGGGGTGACGTGGGTCCCTTGCTCACTGTGCCACTGGATTCAAGCTAGCCTGGCTGAAGAAGGGTGACACACCCTGAAACCGGTCCCAGGAAGCTGGTTTCCAGTCCAGGGAGGACCTGGCCTGGCAGTTCGGTCTGGACAGCTCCCATGGGGCACAGGGTCAAGACTTATTTGCATATAGCTGGGTCCAAACTCAAATGGCATGGTGACCAAAAAAACGAGGGATTTAGGCCCAGATCTTTGTACTGGGGTGAATGTTTGCATTGTCAGCATTCCGTCCATCATTTGTTTGCTGTAACACTTTTCACCCTAAGTGGGATGGGTATGCCCAGACGTGGGTCCCTTGCTCACTGTGCCACTGGATTCAAGCT
Source organism: Lissotriton vulgaris (assembly GCF_964263255.1). Lineage (NCBI taxonomy): Eukaryota > Metazoa > Chordata > Amphibia > Caudata > Salamandridae > Lissotriton > Lissotriton vulgaris. The sequence goes on along the minus strand of NC_141700.1, from coordinate 675,157,655 downwards.
AGCCTGGCTGAAGAAGGGTGACATAACCTGAAACCGGTCCCAGGATGCTTGTTTCCGGTCCAGGGAGGACCTGGCCTGGCAGTTCGGTCTGGACTGTTCCCATGGGGCAAAGGGTCAAGACTGATTTGCATATGGCTGGGTCCAAACTGGGGTGGCATAGTGGGCAAAAGACAGCTGGATTGAACCCAGGTCTTTTGACTAGGGGAGAATGTTTGTTTTGTCAGCATTCTGTCCGTCATTTGTTAGCTGTAACACTCAAATAAGAATCCAGCAAATGAGAGTGAAGGACAGTCAACCAATGGTAAACAATGGAACGACCCAGGCTTACCGCATGTATTGCTATTATCCATCATTTGTTTGCTGTAACACTCGCCAGCAAATGAGAGTGACAGGACAGTCAACCAATGGTAAACAATGGAATGACCCAATACTTACTGTATGTATTGCTATTATCCCCAATAGGCTTCGAACAACGGACAGCTTAAAACAGTTTCGAACAATGGACAGCTTAAAGCTGCCTAAGAGTGAGACCTAAAAAGGGCTGGTCTTGAATTTGTTTCAGTAACCAGATTTCTTTATAAATGGAGTGGAGATTAGGGTAGTGAGCTTTTCTTTGAAAGGAACCTATGTTTCATATAATGGCATCAGAATGTGCAGCCTTTCTTGATTCTGTGGGGTGGATCAGTCACCAAAGCCTTTACTCATGAAGGGCACTGTCGTCCGCCACAGTGACCCACAGCTTTTGGGGGATTGTTTGTCTCAGCACAGGGTAGGTCCTTACCTGTTAGTCTATATTAGACCAATGCAGATGTTAGGAGATCTTTGTTTTTGTTCATGGAAACTCCTATCTGTCCAAGTTACATCTTTTAAGATGTCCTGATTTAGAGGAGGGTGTTATGGTAAGAAACTGTGAAAATGAACCCGCTCCCCGGAAAAGGTCTACTGATCTCTCCACACTTCCAAAGTGTTTTCATACAGTTACAGTGTCTTGCCAAGTGATATTTGAAAATTGGCCACCCTATCTCTGATGCCCAAGATAGAAGTGTGGGGCATTCACTGATACAGAAAGGGGCATACAGAGGTACAGTCAGAGGGAGGACCAGGATAGGGGGATGGGACACCCAGAGACAGGATGGCCAATTTTCAACTTTCACATAGGCACACCACCCGTCTGGAGATATGGATACCCTCTAATGCCTCCTGCCTCTGTCGCCAGACTCCCTCTCGCTGCATCTCTGGATGTCCCTTTCTGTACCTCTGCCTGTCTGGTTTTAGCGCTATAAACAGTCGTATAAACAATACAAATACACTCTTTGCAACCATTGTAGTGCACATCAGTAGCCATTTAATCTTCCTTAGGACATCTTGTTAGTTAAAAAAAAAAACATACTATTATTTTGCCCCAAATTCAGTACAATTTACTTTTTTCTTTATACAGCTGAAAATGAACACTAGGAAATTTCCTCTTTGTGTAATATTTAGTAAAAACACAAAGCAGGAACGTTTAAAGAGCAAAGCAACACATTGATAACATGAAATCATGAATTCACAAACTATTACTGATCACTGCATAAGACATCACTTACTGAAACTTGAAAAGCAGCGCGTCAACGTTCCATTGAAAAATGTCTTCGCTTCACAGTTTTGCAGCCCGGAGATGTAAGCATGTGTTTTTGGGGAAAACGTAGATTCTCTGAAATATGTAAAATAGTCTGTATGTCCCACTTCCCCTTGGTTTTGAAACCACGGTTTTGACAACCACGTGCTAAATAGTATAGCTCCTCCACACAGACCTACTGCATGCACATGTTCAATTAAATAAATTTTTGAACTGAATAGCATTTCTACCAGTTGACTGGCTGATCGGGTCAAGGTACTTGCTGCAGACATGTGTCCAACCAAAATGTTATAGGTTCAAACCCCGTCACGCCGGTATTTACCTTCTGTATTCAGGGGCAGCTCTAGGCTCATGGTGGCCCTGGGCAGGGAGCGTAGGTAGGGGGCCCCAGAAGAGGGGGTCCGGGCGGGGCGGAGCGCGGAGGACAGTGAAGATGGGGGATCAGGTTGTTTGGAAGTGGAACAGAGCAGGAGGCCGCCAAATCCCTGCCAGGGGCCGCCACGCAAATATGTATCCATCCTCAGAGGATTATTATATTAAGGATATATATTGGTGTGGTGGCCCCTGGAGTTTGGAGGCCCTGTGCAGGTGCACAGCTTGCACATGCCTAAGGCCGGCCCTGCTGCATTTAAGGTTAATAAAATAAGTATCAAATCACCTGATACTTCCAGTTCTGATACAATCGTAAAGCGCCTAGACACCAAAATGAGAATATTCGCTGCTATAACAGTGTAACTTCAACTGTGATTCTGTTTAGAGTTACCGGTGTTCTAGATGGTGTTTAAATGCAACTTAATGACACAATGAAATGCATGCTTAAAGACAGCGTCTAGGGATTCGTGTACAAAGGCGTGAAGCACTCACAAACCGTCACATTTGGTAAATCAGTGGCCTTGCGATTCGGAAAAGGTTTTTGAATTGTTAAATGGGTTGGAAGTGTCATGTTTTGGGCTTCCATTCCAGGTTTTGAACGGGAGGTCGCTGCCCACTTGGCAAACTTCAAATTAGAATTGTCTGGACCAGAGAAAGAAACACTAACTTGATCCCCAAGATTCAAAGACCAAAAACAGAGATGCTCAACGACCCTAATATATTCCAGACTCTCTCCTACATAGGAGAGTCACTTGCCATCATTGATTAGAGGATCTGCCACAGGAAAAATATGTGAAACACTAATAAATTTACCAGCAAGTTCACTACATATTCCCAAGACGCTTTTCAACTGATATAAGTCCGGTGGCATGCCGGGATACAGGTAAAGGTGCTTTTTACTGAGAGACGTGTCCTTTATTAGTTGACTATGTACAGTTGTGTACCTGGACACACATTGGTGTTTTGATTTGGTGACATGCATGTACAGCTGGCTGTATATATTGAAATCGCAATTACTGTGCTTACAGAAACTATGTTTACGACAGTCCAACATGGCCGCTGCTGTACCGACTTGTGAGAAAGTTTGTCCTTTGTTTATTTGTATGCTATTTTGCATAAACACTATCGCGTCCTGTATCCATATATGTAATAAAGACCGCACTGATGGTAGGAACGCGGCTTGAGATTATACAGAAAACTTGTTACACAGCTGATGGTATCCTGAGTGTGCATCTATCTTCTTTGGGCTGTTGATATTTATACAGGTGTCGTCTGCCGGCACGGTGCACCACGTCTCATGGGTCACAGGCTCCAAGAGGAATGGATTGTGCTTGAATATATATATATGCCATTTACGTGTTACTCTGCCCTTGCAGTTTGCAGTATATAGGCAGCACCAATCTCCAAGCACACAAAAGAGTGCTCCAACATATGCGAGCGATATCAAACCAAGATAACATGTACAGTGTAGCACGCCATTTCAGGGAGTATCACAAATCCAATAGCCAGGAACTCAGCTATTATGTTATTGATGTGATCTCCCCGAGTAGATGAGGAGGCGATAGAGAGAGCAAACTCAAAAAGCTTGAGACACGCTATATATTGGAATTGGACTTGAAGCAACCGGGGGATTAAATACAATATAAGATTTATACATCTGTCTATGAAAGTATTGTATATGGATTTTATAATATTTATGATTTTATCCAATATTAGTATGATTAACATTTTTACAATTTTAAGCTGTATTATATATATTTTAATTTGTACAAATTGGAGACTGTTGTATTTATTAGCATAAGTTTGCACATAAAATCTAGAAATCCATAGCAATGAGATGGCAAATCTAAACTAATTGAGAGAACCTAAACTGGTATTCATACCGCAATTGGCAAAAAGAGGGAGATCATTTATTACACATCTCATCTCCCCCCTTGCTTGTTTGCGAACAACAAGAAAAAGAATTTAATAAACTCATCCTACTAATAGGATGTGAGCAAGATGAGAATAACTGATAATCTACAATATGAGATATTAGAAATATGTTGTTTTGCACTTTGACAAATTAAGCACTTTATTTATTGCACTAGAGCATTTTGTATAGACGGGCATCCTAGACTAGATAAGGACGCACAAACAGAGTATAGAGAGAGTCAAGATTGGTGTCACTGACTATATGACATCTACCATGCACATGTATTATACATGAAATTATCAAATGCGAATTTAAGAGGACTATACTCATGTAATCTATTCAGAACAATGCTTGGACGACAATTCAGGCAAATATATGTGACAAAATAACTGCATATAATGTGGTTGTTTTAAAATAATGTAATATTTTAATGGATATTTTATTTCTTGTCTCAAATGCCTATGATTCTTGGAGACCTGTTATTTTTTGACAATCGCTATGGGATCAATTTTACAATCTTGTCAAAAACAGTATTGTCCGGCATTAACTTTTCTATGTCTATGGTGCTATACCCACGTGGGATACAACACTCTGCACTTGTCACTTTAAAAATGAAGCAGAAATCAGTTTACCGTGTCATGTGAACAAGGCTTCTTCCAGCCAAAACGCTTAATTGCGACAATGAAAAAATCTATTTTGAAGCACCTTCAGAGTGGTTTGTGTCTGTATGTGGAGATATCCTGGAAGTAACGGAATGGAGTGATATATATATATACTTTTCTCCTGAAAAAGCATATTCCAATGCTCTACTCTATTTCTCATCCTGTACCCCTATCAATATCTTTAATCTACATATACTTACCTCCTTTATGCATCTATATGCTTTCAATGTACTTATGGATCTATATATTTATCACTTTCTTCTAATTTAGCATTTCCAATACATTACTCTATTTCTCAACCTATACTTCTCTCAATATATCTTCTAGCCCTACTTTCTGACTCATCTCAAACTTCTTTCTACTACTCTTTCCAATGCACTACCCTATCTCTCATCCTATACATATTTCAATATATCCTCTACATCCACTCTCTCATTTATCCCAAACCCCATACCACTACTATGATCCCCAAAATAATCTTTTCTAGACTATTTCCTAATCTACCCCTCCTTGCATCATCTGACACTTCTTTTACTATACAGAGCCCCCAAAACAAACCTTTCTAAACTCTTCCCTCTGACTCTTCCAAAAGCCTCCTCCTACTGCTATGTGCCAGTGCACTGCAGAGTCAAAAGACCAACAGCATCAGTCCAAACATGAGTGGGTTAATCATGCAAAAAGACTGTAAATAGGAACCAGCAGTCACTGGTAAGTACAAGTGCCTAAAATGTTTGTAATATTCTTGGGGAACTATTTTTAGGTGTATGGATACATGTACAGGGTACAAATGCAGTCACTCACTGCAGTTTTTGAAAAGCAGGAAGCCTAAGGCGAAAAAGAGAAGATTTTATTAAAGCAATTGTGGCATTCCAAATGAGATGGTAGCTAAGTACCCTAATGTATTCGCTCCAGGGATCTATGTTTATTATCATGGGCACAAATATGATATGCAGCATGTCCACTCAGCTGTTCATCCTTCCAATGCACACAAAATGAGTATCATTGAAATGGGCAACAATCAACATCTGTCATTCAGTGCCAAGATACCTCAAGTGGTGAATGTAATTTGCAGACACAATTTATGTTATGTTATCCCATGACCACTTTCACCTGCATTTTTGATCGGAAAAAAGATAGATGGGTTTGACAAGCCATCATTGATTAATCGGGAATGCATGGTGATTTAAATGTTTATTTACTCTGTGCGTGCCCTTTGAAAGATTCAGGGCTGGGTATTTACCCTTACATACTATATTTACCAAAACAGAAAGTTTGCCAGTATGGGGAGGTTTGCCCCTACACAAGCCCTGGGTAAGAGGAGAATCTGTAATCAAGGGGTCAAAGGGTTCTAGGAGACAATTTCAAAATTAAACTCATAAAAAATCTCTACACTTTGTTACAATTTTGAATTAAGAATGTCTTCTGCATTCGACCATGTTACACAGATTTACCTGAATGCTTGTGGAAGTTTTCGAGAAATCAAAAAAGCCAGAAATGTGCTCTAAATACATTGTTATCCAACTCCCACAATTTTCCAGGAATTTCGGGGCCTAGTTTCCAATAACTTGGGTCTCGAATACCATTGTTAAATATTTTTGGGTTTCCCTCTAAAGTATTTAGGATCAATCCAGTTAGATTTGTCTGCGTATGAAAGCAAATCTGTAAGGACGAGCAAAAAGAACTGTGCATCTAGAACTTCGCATAACACTAGGTGGCACAATCTGGGGGTTGTTAGCACTTCCAAGACTTACAGGTGCAAAGGGTGCCCTTTAGATTGGATTTGAGATCGCCACTTATCACTAGTTGCACACTTGACATTAAGGAAGATGTGCAAAAGACCCCCCCTATGGTAAAGATGCTGATTGATCTGCATCACGTTTATGAAACTAATGACCTTTTTCTAATATTTCCAAAATATTTGTTCCTCTCATATGATACAATGTAATTCCCCAGTCCATGGCCTTTAGGTCAAGAGTTCAGACTCATCCAGGTGGTTTCAGTTATTTGAGTCATCAACATCAGCTAGAAAGATGCAGGACAAACTTGCCCAGCGGAGATAGTGAAATGTGTTTCACATCTAAATATTTTGGGGATTTCCGCCCGTGAGACTGCAGCTGAATTTATAAAATTCAAACAAGCAAAATTATGTAACATGCACATCAACCAGAGCCAACAGCAATTAGTAGTGAGAATGGGCGATCTACTTCCGAGGACACATTTGAGGTATCTAGGGAGCACACATCACAAAGCTCTAGCTTTTAAAGCGAGACATTTTCTAGTGCAGGTTAACTTCTGTATTTGAAACCAATTTCTGGCTTTCATGCGAAGGATCTCTTGAGTATGTAAATAAATGTACAACAGTTGTAGATTTCCTTTTCTACTCAAATTAATACAATTTTCACATTCAGATTTTCCAAAATCCACGTGTGAATTTGAGACAAAATTGACATATTTAACTAATTTCTGTTTCCCCATGGCGAATTCTCTTTCATTACATTTCTGTTACCTTCCACCTCTCCCTCTGGACATGCATGTTCTCCTGTCATTAACATTTCATTATCAGCTTAAAAAAATAATCCTTATGACCATTATGCTATTGATTTTCCATTACGGGCCATATTATCCAAAGTGCCCCAAATGTGCAAACGGCATGTGCACCCAATTTTGGCCTTCTAAGCACTTGGCATTGTAAAAGGGGCTCTAAACACATGTGAATCCTTCTGCTGTAAAGTTTGTGCCAGCCTTTATGTTGTGATAGCACAATCCTAAGTGGATGTTCCATGATTTGCATTGGGAAGTTAAACCAGGCATATGAGGAAACCATTTGGTTTTGTACCCGCACCGTATTACAAATGGAGGCGCAGAGGTAAAGGAGCTGCCACAGAATGCTCTAAGTGTGACCACATAGAGGTGCATACAGGGGTCCCCAGGCACCCCCCCCCCCTCCCCGAGCAGGAAGGTATAGCTATTCACTGCACTTGCCCACCGAGATCTCTGCCTTCCTTTCAATACAGATGGGCCGGCGTCTGCACAGAGAAAGGCAGCTTCAACCAGCAAGTCAACCTTTTACTAATGTTCTACCCCAGGCCAGAGGTTTAGAGCTGCCCTAGGATTGGGCAACGTTCATTGCGATTGGCGCAATCACCTGTTCTGCGCCTGATGAACCCACTTAAAAGTGTACACCAGCGCAGACCAGAGCAGTGTGCTCTATCTATACTATGGCCCCAGGTGATTATATTCTTAATGGTTTTCAATTCCACATGCTTACATAAGTGGTTGATAAATAGAGCAGGGCAAGGAAATGCAGAAGTTATGAAGTTCTAAGAAATTATCCAACTCTATATTTATGAAGAGATCATTTTTGTCAGAAGGGTAAAGTGTGCTTTTTTGTAACTCCATAAAAATTGCCCAAAAATCTAAAATAAATTGAAAAAACAACGTTATGAAACCAATTTAGCGCTAGTGCATAGAATATAAGAGCTACGAGGACACCAAATTATCATCATTTATCAGAGAATATCCCATAACACGAATCTTTCATCAAGCCAGGAATTGTAGTATGTTTGCATAAATGCATACAATTTTTTATTTGGTCTCAGGTAAAGAGAGCGACTATGAGGACAGATCAGTCACACAGGTCCCAAAAACTTTGCTTACTTATAAAGCCATGAGCCTGCTGTGAGAAAATAGATAGCCCTTTTTGCATGATCACCTCTATTTTTGAAGAATTTTATTTCTGTTTTTTAGAGTTAGCAGACTAGGGCACTGCTGTCCAGTGTACCGTGTATATGCCCCGACCCCTAAAACATGCAGGAATTGGCTAATCCCTGACTAGCATGTTTACCTCTCCTATAAGGCCATGGTAAATGGCATTGACAATTAAATGTGACCTGTGCACTAAAGGATTTATTCTGCCGTACACGAGCTGTGTCTTGGGAAACATTGCTTGAGACTCACTAGTATAGCCTGAATGCTGGAGTTTAAACCTGCAGTCCGACCTGCTAAAATAACCCTTGTTGACATTTGTTGCATAGTGATAAGTCACCCCTATGCAGGTCTTGTAGTCCACAAGTTATGGTGTACGGTTTTAAAAGTGCGACATGTGGAAAATTAATGTTTCTATGCCTGTACAGTGTCAATCCCCCAAAAACTATTTTCACAGTAACAGGCTCTGGCTATACAAAAATAGAAAACTAGATTACAGATTAAAATATTAATACTGCTCGCTCGTGTTTGGGACTTGTGTACACTATGGCTACTTAGGCTTCTGAAAAGTTGAGAAAATGATGGACTTCCAAACCTCCAGAGAACTATAACCAACCACCCAAGTTAATACTCGCAAGGGATGGCTTTGCAGGGATGAAGAAAGAGGAGCTTCATAGCATCAAATCCGTTTGAGCGGGTCCTCGTTGAGAATATATCCAGCCCTGTGGAACCCAGTGTCCGAAATAGCATGCAATATTGTCCCGCTGGATGATGCTGAGCTCCTAAAAAGAGGCTACGGGCACAATTTTATTGTATTCTATCATTTTATTACTATAGATCATATCATATCGCCAACGTAATGGTCTGCCCATCAAATGTAGACGCCAGAGGACCTTTGGTTTAATCACACAATAGACTACTCCATCTCTGCCATGAATAAACCCTGTGGAGCGAGGGCCATGGGAGACCTCTAGTTCCGCCCACCAAATTTGGATGGGAAGAATTAGGGGTCATTTACCAGTGACCGGCACTGCCAGGAAAGCCCTGGTGGTAGAGGGCACAAAAAACTGCTAAATGCTCCTCTCACCGTGGGAGGCGAAGGGAACTTTTTTTTCATTTTCAAAATATAAATCCAACTGCTTGATTTTCTTTTAAAAGAATAAAAAAGGAAAACATTTGGTGCAGGGCCCTGTCATGCTGATAGAGCCATACAACAAACTGTAAACAGTATTGCAAGGAATTGCTGTGATGGCTATTCCTGCCAATGCTTTAGGCCCCTAAATCTGAATGCAGAAATCTTGACTGGGCAAATCTGCCAAAAGTATCTGGTAGACATGTGGACTTCACTGGGCATGAGATTAGAAACATTCCACTCCGTGCTTTTTTCTGCCTAAACCAATGGCTTCAGCAAGACCTTATCGAATTGTTGTCTGACTTCGAGAGAATTTACTTGGATTTAGCCTGCAACCTTGCCCTGTTAGAGGATTTATACTTCAATTTCAGAGACTAAGGTGCAAGTAAGAACCTCTGACCTAGACAGACATGGTTGTTGTATGGTCAGCCTGTAATCGTGCCTGGTTCTGATGGTTAGCCTGAAATTGTGCGTTGTCCTGGTCTACCGTGACTGCGGACTTTCAGTGGTGTGTTGTGCTCTTTGGTGATATTTTTCGACTCGCTCGACTGCGCACATGCGCAGTCGAGCTCGCGAGATTTTATGTTTTAGAGTGAGGTTCTCTAGCGAGGGATAAGCCCCACCCCTCTTTTCCATTGGCTGGCCTCCTAAACGGTGGCCAGCCATTGAAGAAGAGGTCGCCATGATGTATTTCTTTCTCTTTAAGCACCGTCCTTTTCAGACAGGGCTCCTTGACTTCCTGCTGGAGTAAAAGCTTTCTCATCTTCTTTATGGGGCCAACAGATGGCCCATAAAGAAGATAAGAAAGCTTTTACGCCAGTAGGAAGTCAGGCGCTTTTTAATTTAATTGTATTGTTGTTTGTGGTGCAGTTTTGTCTCCTGTCTAGGCTGTGCGTTTTTTCTACCTACATGCCGATAACCACAGGAAGCTTTGAAACACCAGCCCTTCCTCCCGAGGAAAGGTAAGTAACTTTGTTTGGTGAGCATCGATGTGTGTGGAACAAACCCGGACAGCAGCCATGTGAAGGGAGAAGACCCCCTTCGAGCAGCTCCCGATGACGGCGGCCTTGTGGAAGCACATTAAATCTCTGTTGAGTGACCCGGGCCACGGCCGTGTTTTGGAGCGCCGGGACACCGCCAGGGGCGGGTCCACCTGGATCCGGACCTGCTTTTCCGGCTCTCTCCTGCCTCACCTGTTCTGCTTCCGAGCAGACAATAGCCGAGCCTGAGGGGCGGCAGGGTTCGCTCCACAGCGATTTCTGTGCCCTTTATTTTACTTCGCCGAGGTGTGCATGGGTGTGGAGTTTTTGTGTATTCTTAGATTTCTGCAATGGTGTTGGCAGCGCTTCTCGCCTCCACGAGGCTGTTCGAGTCTGCAAACGCCGACTTCTGTTCTGTGGCCGGGGAAGCCTAGTTGGTTGGGTGTTACTGTACGGTACGATGTTGTTTGAGGCTGACAACGCAGCACACCCCATCTGGTGAGTCCTCTTCTCGGGAGCTGCAAAATCTCTGCACACAAGAAGCACTAAAACGGAACCTGAGCAGGATCGTTAGTTATTGGAAGGTGCTGAAAATGAGTTTTCTCCCACTCAGTTGATTTTTGGAAGAAGAACTTACTGATGTATCTCCTCTCACGATGCAAAGAAATAGAGTCTCTTTGTAGGCAAGAGGGAAGGGTGTAATTGTTCTTACCAACGTCTGTGTGACTAGTTTCTACCTCTAAATATTGGATTACTTGACAGGTCACTCAAGTGACGTGAATGATGAAAATATTCCCCTTGCTTGATAGGCTGATTAAGTGTCCATGATCAGGGGGCCCATCTCGGATGTGATGGGGTAGGCAGATCAGAGTTCCTAAGGCATGGTCAGATTGACAAGTCTGACCCCTCCCCTCTTGTCATGTTCATCATGGGTCTCCAGTATTGACATTTCATACAGGGACCTCTTTAAGTCAAGTGGTGGCTTCGTATATTTTTATACTAATCTTTGCTCTCCCACGTTTGATACCTTTGCTCAGGAGTTATTGGGGGTGATGAGAAAGGAAAGGATGCTACGTAAATGTTATACTTTGCAACCAAATTATGTATTTAATACTAGAGCGGTGTGAAAAACATCTTAAGCCTTGGCTGTATCTCATCTGCTTAACAGGTGTTTTATCCAGCAGTAGTTGAATTTAAATGTAATGGAACTGTTTTTGTGTGTTTTCTCCAAAAAGTTTTCTTTGGGTGGAATGAAGCGTTTAATGCTACAAGCCACTATGGTTAATGGGACATGCAAACCACTATCAAGGAGATGACCGTTATACACGAAACTGAGAACGGTTACTTTCTTGTCTAATCTCTGTAGTCAAACTGTTTTTGTATTTGAACAAATTAGTTTAACCTGCACATAGATAAAACTTCGGAAGAAGCCTTTTTGTGGAAACACATTTTGACAACCATGTCAATAACTGTAATATTTCTTGACCAGTGAGACTTTTTTTCCTTAAGTGATGTTCCCGGTTTAGTAGCTAGTGCTCAGCTAGTCATGATGGAGTGACAAAATACCTGATGAAGTAAAAAAGAAAAGAAAAAAAAACAAATACTGTTTTTTAAAAACTTTGTAGTATTGAAACAGTTGAAGCATGTAACGTGGTTTCCCGTGACACTGGCTTCATATTCAGCCGTACATACTTTGTTTGGTTTTCCATGGTGAGGTGTGACAAGCCGTTTGGATCAGGTAATAATCGGTCTTTTGTGTTCTGTAAAAACCCTTTCAAGATATCAGACTCTGTTCCCCACAACCGCCTCTTTTTGTTTCATCAGTTATGATTGGCCATTCAATGGAAAATGCAGTATCGAGGGGATACTGTGAATGATCTCTAATTTTTTTTGTCTTCCGGGTTCCGCTGCTTGTTTTATGTTCTCAGTATGCAGCACACATCATTTTGGCATTTGTTTCTTTTTGTGCGTGTGACCCCCCTCCTGTGAGTATGGCCCTGTCCTGTGCTTGTGAGCCCCTGTGTGTATCTCTACTACACTCTACTACACTCTTCTCACTCTACTACTCACTCTCTACTACTCTCTACTACTCACTCTCTACTACTCTCTCTACTACCTTCTACTACTCACTCTCTAATCACTACTACTCTCTCAACTACTCACTCTACTACTCTCTACTACTCACGCTCTACTACTCTGTACTACTCACTCTCTACTACTCACTCTCTACTACTCTCAACTACTCACTACTACTCACTTTCTACTACTCACTTTCTACTACTCACTCTCTACTACTCACTCTCTACGCATTCTCTGCTACTCTCTACTCATTCTCTACTACTCTCTACTCATTCTCTACTACTCACTACTACTCTGCATTCATTAGTGTAATTGGCCTGTATGATCCTGGGGCTGTAGGTTCCTTACCTTTTTTTAAAATAACAATAATTTAAGCCCCCCCCCCAAGATTTTGGAATATAGTTCCCCTGCAGGGCATGCAGCACCACCCTTAACATCTCTGCAGCAATTACCCCTTGAAATATCTACTACTCACTCTACTTCTAACTCTACTACTCTCTACTACTCACTCTACTCACTCTCCACTACTCACTCTCTACAACTCACTCTCTACTACTCACTCTCTACAACTCTGCTACTCTCTAATCATTCTCTACTACTCACTACTGCTCACTCTCTACCACTCTACTACTCACTCTCTACTACTCACTCTCTACTACTCACTCTCTACTCTCTACTACTCACTATCTACCTCTTACCTCTCTACCTCTACCTCTCTCTCTGCCTCTCTCTCTACTACTCTCTACTCTCTACCTCTCTACTCTCTACCTGCACACCGGCCCGCGTGAGTGGCATTGAGAGATGAGAGCTTTGGTCTTGAGCACACAGCAGATTGTACACTGTTATGCACCATGCATGCTTTGAGGTGACAGATTAATACTGCACATTCACAATTATACTCGTCAGTCTTATTTATCTATGACGTCTCAATCCTAACAGGATCCTATACATTGTTCTTCCTATGACGACCAGATCGTGTGTGGCTCTGTGTGTGTGTGTGGCTCTGTGTGTGTGTGTGGCTCTGTGTGTGTGTCTCTGTGTTTGTGTGGCTCTGTGTGTGTGTGTGTGGCTCTGTGTGTGTTTGTGTGTTTGGCTCTGTGTGTGTGGGTAGCTCTGTGTGTGTGGCTCTGTGTGTGTGTGTGGCTGTGTGTGTGTGTGGCTGTGTGTGTGTGTGTGGCAGTGTGTGTGTGTGTCTGTGTGTGTGTGAGGCTCTGTGCGTGTGTGTGTATGTGTGTGTGTGTGTGGCTCTGTGTGTGTGTGTGGTTCTGTGTGTGTGTGTGGCTCTGTGTGTTTGGCTCTGTGTGTTTGTGTGTGGCTCTGTGTGTGTGTGTGGCTCTGTGTGTGTGTGTGGCTCTGTGTGTGTGTGGCTCTGTGTGTGTGTGTGGCTCTGTGTGTGTGTGTGGCTCTGTGTGTGTGGCTCTGTTGTGTGGCTCTGTGTGTGTGGCTCTGTGTGTGTGTGGCTGTGTGTGTGTGGCTCTCTGTGTGAGTGTGTGGCTCTGTGTGTGGCTCTGTGTGTGTCTGTGCAAATGCAATAGGTATCCCATTTGGAGAGCTAAAGCTATTGGCATTGACAATGCCATTTATTTATCTGTTTTCAAAACTAACCTATAAATAAAAAGTTTGTCATTTACAATGCCAATAGCTCTAACTTTTGCAAAGGCGAGACCGTTGCATTGTAAATGCTTGTTACTGTTTCTCCTTTAGCTGCTTTTGTACACTTATGGGGAATAACTAAATGCAATGCAACTCCTAATCTTCTCTCTACAATCCTACTTCAATGTTCTACCTGTTTCTTTGAGATTTGACAGGCAAGCTTGTGTGTCTTCGCTCATTTGACACGTTTATAGTGCTCAGGAAGTTATCCACCATTTACCTTCCATCAACTTTCCTCTAAACAATTTAAATCTCATACCGCGTTACTTCTTTCACTCCTTCTCCCCATTTATTCTATCTTGTGTATGACTGCTCATCCTGCTTTACCTTCTCTGGCTACATTTTGCCCCTCATATTGCATGATAAAAAAGGCATACGTTCTATGTGATTAGGTTCACATTTCTTTACATATCTGTCCCCTTTCTTTCTTCTGTTCAGATTAGTGTTAATGAGAAATTGGAAGAAAAGAAATGTAACATGTTATTGTATTAGCTTTATATTTTGCTATGTTTGATATGAATTAAGTAGTTACAGAAGGTCATATCAATTAAGTAGTTAAAGAAGATTATGAAGTAAATGTAGGGAAGCACATTTAAATAATTGAGAAAATATGTGCTGCCATGCAGTGCCATACCATCAAGGATTCCCACATTTGCTGTAATATAAATTCGACCCAATAATATGTGTATTCACATAGACCACCCAATGGGAAAAGACCAAAACTGCAGCCATGGTGAATTAAGTCACAGCACCTTGTTTTACAAACAAATAAAAACATTGTTTGTTTGTATATTATGGACCTGAGTTAGAGTTTGGCAGATTGGTATTTGCTCCATCAGGGTGATCGAGTGAAGTACTGAGGGAGTACCCATCAGACACATTTTTAAATTTCTGCATTTACCACTGTCATAGCAGTTCCTGTAAAAGCATTGAAAGTATGACAGATGACCCCTTCAACATAATTGTTCAGTGCAGCAATCTTTTAATGTATTTTTTATTCATAAAAAGTAAATCCTACAGCAGGATTTTCATTTAGAATTTTTTTTTTTAAAAAGATCCAATCACCATTGTAGTTTTCTCCCAAAGTGTTTGGGGTCATTTTATAGCTTTCACTGTCCCTTATCGCTAGGTAAGAACAGTAAAAACTGGCCATTTGTCCACCCACTTTAAATAGGGTTTGGTGGAGAAATGGTCAAACCTCCCATGGCCCATACTCTGTCTGGCTGTTGGAGGTGTATGTCAGTAGCAGAGACAGAGTAGTCTCCACATTCGACATAATGAAAGTCCATCTGAATTTAAATGAGGCTGGCGGACCTTCAGTCTGTCTACAGGTAATCTATTGCCATTGTGACGGAGTATCTGCTCCACCAAACTATAAATCAGTCCCATTGTTTGTTGAAAATAGAAGATGCTGAGTCAGGTGTTTTACACAAGCTACATGTTAAGCATATATTCCTTTCATACACATTTCTTCTTCTACTTTTGGCAGAGCTAGTGTCTACCTTGGAGTCCCTGATCCTATTTGCGCTGGCAACCGCCACTTCCTGGTCCAGTCCATGGGGGAAGTTGTGTCCAGTGTCTAGTCAGTGGCAAGGAAAGTCCTGGCCAAGGTGTCCTAGAGTCCAGTCCTCAACACAAAACCAGCCAAGATCAGCATCGAACCCAGCAAACCTAGAAAACTATACATTTTTGGAAATTAGGCACCCTAGGAAATCAACGGAGGTGCGGCTTCTGTTCATGCACAATTATTTTCCATATTATTCCATGTACACAGCAGCATATATCATCAACACAGTTCTCCTTAACATTTGCAACTCACACTATTAAAGCTCATCATCAATAATTGTTCATTTTAATAAAACAGTACCCCACAATGTTTGGGTGGACAAAGATTGTGGAACAAGAAAAGATAAAAACAACAGTTATTTTCAGAGCAATTATAGAAATTTAGAAATCCATTATTCAAAATATATCATTGCTGCTTTAGCAACATTTGCCTGACTGTACTCTGTATGCTGCATTGTGCCTATATTGGCCTGCTATTTGCTTGTATGTTTTACTATCTGAAGCACACGATCAGAATGTACATGGAGTGATCCCTTTGTTTGCTGAGCTGAATTCAACAAAAAGAGTTAAACCATAAACGAAGCTCCCCACCGGTCGATGGATGTAGGTGGCAGCTAATGTAATGTTTGTCTTTACAAAACTAATAAAAGATTTAAACCATAAAATGAAATAAGGCAACTCCAATGTTATCCTATAGGAGACATAGGTCTTGCAGTTGTGACTTTTTTTAAAAGAATGTTTCACTACCAGAACGTGTAGAACTTAAAAGTACATGTCCAACTTTTTACGAACAGTGCACTCTGACCTTGAAGAGTGGTTTGAAGATGTATTTTAAGGAGCCCAACTTTTTACTCTTTTTTTCTAGATGACTATTTTATATACTAAGAGTGAAAGAACTGTGTTTTTACCATGTCTCTTGCCTTGTTTGCAAAACCATCATAGTCGATGAGAAATAAAGATGTTGGATGGTTTTAAGTTGGAGACTCACACTGTTGCACTGTGACAGACTTAGGTTTCAAAACCTTACTAATTGCCCCTTTTGCATCCCCCAAATCCCTAGTTTTAATTGCCTCTAAAAATAATTTGTTTAGCTTGTTGTGAATTCAACTATACTAAGGCTTTCAGCATGTCTTCAAAAGTAGAATCCATTAAGGACACCATATTTAACATTTGAAGTGCAGGTATGTCATCCTGGGTAACAGAGTTAACATAAGATGTTCTTTGAAAACCCTATGAAGTATTCAGGATTTACTGACCCAATGCACCATCCAAAGCAATTCAACTCACTTTAGGCATTTGAGTTTGAGTAGAAACTGCCAAATCAGGGATAGAGTACCTTGCAAGGCTCTGTTACATTGAAGACATTTTAGTTGAGGTGAAAACTGTAGAGAGGGAGCACACGTAGAGGCTGAGTCTTAAATACTGGGTTGTAAGATCAGAAGGAGAACATATAAAATCGCCTACTTCCTCACTAAGTCCTAAGAGTCAAGCCAGAACAAATGCTAAGCTCAGCATAAACGTGTAGGAACACTGTGAGCTGACATCTCTGGGCAGAGCTTTGACGTGTCTTGAAATATAAAATGCCTTGTAAAAAATTATCCTAGAAACAGACATGGGTGTACATCTTTTAGTTACTCTTTCACACATAGGCAAAGCCTAAATGGCCCCTTTAATGTTAGCGAGAAAATCAACACTTGGATTTGCAGAGGCGTCCATTCTTAAATATCCGTTACAGAGCAGATTGCTAGAGCTAGGCAATTTACAGGAGATCTTCCACACGCTACAAATTCAACTTTCAAACAGTTGATAAATATGTTACTAACAATCTCTGAATTCCCAGAGCCGATGTGTTGCCATCCTCTAGACCTTTTCACAAATTCAGCCAGTTAGTAGACTTACTCGTGCTACATGCTGGTCAGAACCACTGAAGTAAATTAGATAATGACCCAGCTCTATATGCCTGTAGTAGAGTAGAGTAGGAGTACAAATGCATTATTATATTTTTGAAAGTGATATATCAAATTACTTACAATAATGTAATAATATTTTAAAAAAAACATATTGTTACATTACCATTACATTCAAAATAGGCTAATTTTTTTTGTGAAAAAATAAATATTTACTATTTATTTTATATTTGTAAACTATTTAACTGTATTTATTTATATTTTAAAGTATTTTAAATAATTTAATTTAATATGATTTCCTATGGTGTATTTTTCTAATTCCCTATGGCTATTATTGTCTGTGGGAGAGTGTTGCAATGCCAGCAGTTGCCCATGTGTAGTGCTGGACTTACTGCTGTTACCTGTGTGTCCAATATAATAAAATTTGTCATGATTTCAAGGGCAGCTACTTTCACAAGTGTATGATCATATTGGGGTGTCCCATGCCCAACCTAGTGAGATGTGCAATGCAGAAAATTTTATTAAAATTGGTTGCAGAAAATGTGACATCAGTTTTATATGTTTTCTGTTGATTTGCCAATCCTTCACATATTGATTGCCATTTTCTTCGAAAGGTGTTTTGAATTTTTTTGGGTATGATTCTTTCCTGCCATTTGTATGAAGGATTTAGGAAATAGGTTTCATAAATTGTACTGATTTTTCAGAGCATCGATGCTAGATGCATCATGATCTTTCATACAAATTACACCTTACTGGATTGTTTATGATGATGACATTTTGATATTCTTCTTTGCAATTAACAGAAAATCATGTTTGATATAAGCATAAGAAGCATAGGCATATTTATTGTCTTGGAAAATCATTTTGTTGTTAAATAGTATCTACATACGCTAACAAAACATTTACAATGAAAAATATAAAGCAATGATTTAGCAAAGGTAGCTGCCACAGTAATTCATTACAAATTTTAGATGGAATCGTAAGCGATTATTTTAAATTGATCTGCATTTATTTATCATGCGCTCCATTCTTTCTCACCATAAATTTCCTGAATATCTATTAGTAATGCACAAGAGGAGTACTATAGAGGAAACACAATTTTTTTTCATTTTCTGGAGAAGCATCATATCAGCAGCAAAGAGCACTTCCCTTGGTCATATATGTGTTTCGGTTGCAAATTAAAAACTATTAAATCTGAAATTCCAGATTACATTGCTCCCTTTTGCAAATTTCCTTACCGAACTACTTAGAAGGTAAAGGATTTTCTATCTTGATTCCACAGATAAGCTTCTTTTAGAATTGTCAAGTTCTTGCAGGCACTTTTCCCTGGTGTGCCTCATAGATAATTCAAGTTCAGGCTGCATTGGTAATCTATGCCTGAACCATAAGATGCTCTTGGCTTTTTCTAAAACTGAGATCTATCTAAAATGTCCTTGAAACACCCAAAGTAAGGATTAACCCAAAATGCTTGAAGTTTTAGACCTACCATGTGTTAAACATTTATTGTTAGATTTCTTTACATACTGAGCTCCTCCTCCCCCTCTTCCCAACATCCCCCCCTCCTCCCACCCATCCAGTGCTCCCTTTCTGCCCCTATGCTTCCCCGCTGCTCCCTCCAACTATGCCTCAGTAACTATACCTGCCTTAAGGGTCTACCTGCTTTGGCTCCGTGAGCCTCAAAAGCCTTAGGTACCTTGGACATGTGATTCCTCTAAATTCGGTAATCAAGAGTGACCTAAATGGTTACCAGAGATCCTCATATCTATCACCCTCCCCGACCGTCCCCCAAATCAAGATGGCGGAAAACACACATAAAACTGCTGCGGAAAAACAACCTGCCTGAACACGGCGGATTCCCCACAGCGAAGAAACCACACATAGCAGAGATACCCACCACAAGCTGCTCGCCGTCATGGACCCAGCGCTACACGCATTTCCGATACTCTTCGCGCTCCACCACCTGCAAGTCATGGACCATCATCGACGACGACGCAGGTACGCAACACACCATTTGCTGTCTGAAGGGGAGTACCTGGCAGGGCCGTGACGTTGGGAGGGGGTGTGTCATGTTTGAGAAACCACATTAGATTGCAAAAAGATATCCACAATTGGAGTATACAAGCAGGAATGACAACGGCAAACCACTACACATGATTGCCTTGCTTTATTAAACATAATAGGGGTATAATCACTGAGTATGCAAGAGCATGGGCACTGGGTACAACAGATCAGGTACATCATTGGCAACACATGAGAGGGCAGAATGCAGTATCAGAACAGCAACAGGGCATTGTGGCCAACAGAGCAGGGACATCAGAGGCAGCACATGAGAGGGGCACAGAGCATCAACCGTCCATGGCATCGAACAGGTACATCAGAGGCAGCACATGAGAGGGGCTAAGTGCATCAACAGTCCATGGCATCGAACAGGTACATAAGAGGCAGCACATGAGAGGGCAGACTGCAGTATCAGAACAGCAACAGGGCATTGTGGCCAACAGAGCAGGGACATCAGAGGCAGCACATGAGAGGGGCACAGAGCATCAACAGTCCATTGCACTGAACAGGTACATCAGAGGCAGCACATGGGAGGGGCACAGAGCATCAACAGTCCATTGCACTGAACAGGTACATCCGAGGCAGCACATGAGAGGGGCTAAGTGCATCAACAGTCCATGGCATCGAACAGGTACATCAGAGGCAGCACATGAGAGGGCAGACTGCAGTATCAGAACAGCAACAGGGCATTGTGGCCAACAGAGCAGGGACATCAGAGGCAGCACATGAGAGGGGCACAGAGCATCAACAGTCCATTGCACTGAACAGGTACATCAGCGGCAGCACACGAGAGGGGCACAGAGCATCAACAGTCCATTGCACTGAACAGGTACATCAGAGGCAGCACATGAGAGGGGCTAAGTGCATCAACAGTCCATTACACTGAACTGGTACATTAGAGGCAGCACAGGAGAGGGGCTAAGTGCATCAACAGTCCATTGCACTGAACAGGTACATCAGAGGCAGCACATGAGAGGGGCTAAGTGCATCAACAGTCCATGGCATCGAACAGGTACATCAGAGGCAGCACATGAGATGGGCACAGAGCATCAACAGTCCATGGCATCGAACAGGTACATCAGAGGCAGCACATGAGAGGGCAGACTGCAGTATCAGAACAGCAACAGGGCATTGTGGCCAACAGAGCAGGGACATCAGAGCAGCAAAAGTACGTGGTGCAAGGTACCCGTCCAAGGACAAGAACAATGCAAGTCTGGTTACAATGGACAATCTACACAAAAAGTCAAATGACATGTGAGAGAAGGTAAATACACCTCACATCACGGAAGCTGGTGGACTGCCTGAACTACTTGCCTCTGACACACTGGTAGCACCAGAAACTGGAGTGTGAGACACAGCCACAGCTCTAGTGACTGACACATGAGCCATCGAGCCAGACACACTGCCAGCACCAGACATAGGAGTGTGAGACACAGCCACAGCCCTAGTGACTGACACATGAGCCATAGACCCAGACACACTGCCAGCACCAGAACCAGGAGTGTGACACACAGCCACAGATGTAGTGACTGACACATGAGCCCTCGATCCAGTCACACTGCCAGCACCCGAAACAGGAGTGTGAGACACAGCCACAGCTCTAGTGACTGACACATGAGCTATCGACCCAGACACACTGCCAGCACCAGACATAGGAGTGTGAGATACAGCCACAGCTCTAGTGACTGACACATGAGCCATAGACCCAGACACACTGCCAGCACCAGAACGTGGAGTGTGAGACACAGCCACAGCTCTAGTGACTGACACATGAGCCATAGACCCAGAACCACTGCCAGCACCAGCCATAGGAGTGTGAGATACAGCCACAGCTCTAGTTACTGACACATGAGCCATAGATCCAGACACACTGCCAGCACCAGACATAGGAGTGTGAGACACAGCCACAGCTCTAGTGACTGACACATGAGCCATAGACCCAGACACACTGCCAGCACCAGAAACAGGAAAGGGCACAACTGAGACAGTGCCACTACATGATGCATCACAGCAAACAGCAGACACAGTGCCACTATCTGACAACTGAGAGTGAACCTCTGATGCGCCACTGGGAACACCGAAATGATGAGCCACAGGGCTGTATGGGCCAGGAGGCAGGGTGGCTCTGGGAGCTGGGGATAGCTGTACTGGAGCGACATCGGGGTGGTCAGGTGTCAATGGTGTGTGTCTACGTTTCTTAGCGATATGTGAGGGAACCCTGGACATGACAGGACTGGCAAGTGGTGCTGACTCAAATGAAATATCACCCACCAAAGGTGGAGCATCTGCTGCTGGGGGTCTGCTCTCTGGGGACTTGCTGGACCCTGCTTGTCGTTTGCTGTGTGCCTGCCTTCTGGCCTCTGCATCATGTGTAATGGGGGATGCAACAACAGGGTACTCCTTCCTCTGCTTCTGGCGGGCCTGGATGGTAGTGGAGGTATGGGGGAACTCTGCCGCGGAGACATCTGTTTTCCGTTCCTTCAACAACATCAGCCTCAGTGCAGCCAGGGGTGATGTATGCCTGTCCTTGATGGAGCTAGTGTCTATGTGAGAAGCCTTGTCCCTTGGATGTGCCTTGGCCGTAGGAGGAGTCTTGTCTCTGGACTTACCCTGTTCCCTGGATGGTGCCCTGTCCCTGGCTGCAGACTTGTCCTTTGTAGTGTACCTGTCTCTAGAAGACACCTTGTCCCTGGGTGTGTCCCTGCTCTTGGGAGATGCCCCTTCCTCTGTTGTGTGCCTGTCCCTGGGAGTGTCCCTGCTCTTGGGAGTCGCCCCTTCCTTAATTTTGTGCTTGTCCTTGGGAGTGTCCCGGCTCTTTTGAGGTGCCTTTGCCTTTGTAGTGTCCTTGTCCCTGCTTTTGGGAGTCGCCCCTTCCTTAGTAGTGTCCTTGTCCTTGGGAGTGTCCCTGCTCTTTTGAGGTGCCTTTGCCTTTGTAGTGTCCTTGTCCCTGCTTTTGGGAGCCGACCCTTCCTTAGTAGTGTCCTTGTCCTTGGGAGTGTCCCTGCTCTTTTGTGGGGGCTTTGTCTTTGTAGTGTCCTTGTCCCTGCTCTTGGGAGTCGCCCCTTCCTTATTAGTGTCCTTGTCCTTGGGAATGTCCCTGCTCTTTTGAGGTGCCTTTGTCTTTGTAGTGTGCTTGTCCAAGGGAGTGTCCCTGGACTTGGGAGTTTCCCTTGCCTTGGGAGTACCTTTTGTGTGGGATGCCTGTGTAGCATGTGAAGCCATTTCCCCCAACACCCCTTGGGGATCCTGTGTGTGAACTCCAGTGCATCTCACGTCATCTTTGGTAACAGATTTTCCTGTCCTAGGGGAGGGTGTCTGTGCCCTCCGTGCCCTGCCGTGCTGCCTGTGGCTGCTTCTAGTACAATAGCCTGTAAAAGAGTCCTGGTCAGAATATTCACTCCCCCCTGAGACATCAAGTGGTGTAGATGGGGGAACAGAAGTAGCACCCTGTCTATGCGACTGTACAATGGCAGAAGATACAGTGTTTGCCAATGACTGAACTGTTCTGTGTAGACCAGCAACATCGCCATGCATCCCTTCCATGAATGCCACCACCTGCCCCAACTTCCTATCGTGGTCTTGGAATGCATTGATCATGTTGGTCTGCCCCACACATAGCTGTCGCAGCTGATCAACTGCCTCAGCACAAAGTGCACTTTGGGTCACCGGGGCAGGGGCAGCGGTGCCTGCACCGAAGGCCACTCTGCTCCCCCTACTTCTGCGTGCACGAGCAGTACTTGGTACAGTTGGCGGCACGGCAGAGTGGGCCCTGTGTGCTGTGTCCCGACCGAAGGTGTTGATTGCCCACTCCCTGTCTGTGACAACAGTGCTGACTCACCAACACTGTCGGAAGATGAGGACGATGGTGTCTCGACATGCGAGCCCTCAGGGACGGTCCTGTCCCCCTCTCCGGGGCTGCCCTCTTCTGTGTCAGTCTGCGTGTGTGTGATGTCTGATCCGGATGCATTTGACTGAGTAGTGGGGGTGTGAGGAGCACTCCAGATTTGTCTTTATTTACTAACTAATCAAACGGTGCTGCAACTACTTAGGTTTGTCATGCCTCTTTTAAATGTCAAGTTATGATGGGTTGGAGAACTCATCTAGTTGCGCACTGTGCACTTGGTGTTTTCCTACACCTTAAACATTTTTACTCATAAACCAATTTTGTTTACAAATATTTATCAGTTATTTATTTTCATAATCTGAATATTCAAAACACCGTAACCATGTTCATTGCTTTTACTTTTGTTCACTTTCAATTACATGTATACAGTACATTATTTGTTGATGCCAACATTATAAATTATAACCATTTGTTACATTTCACAATTTTCACTGCCATGCCCAATGCATTTCGGTACCACAAGGTACCTTCATCAGGGGATGATCTGTTTCTCGTGTTTTTGTGATCAGTCAACGCGTGTTCTCTTTAACCTGGGACTTGTTAATCTGATCTTCAATGGTTGAGGTAACCTGTGGGATTATACTCTGTCAAACTGTCTGTTAGTCCGTCGATGCTCGTAAAAACCGCTACTCTGTGTACTCGCCGTGTTTGTAAAACGCTGACTACAAGGTTACCTCAACCATTGAAGATCAGATTAACAAGTCCCAGATTAAAGAGAACACGCGTTTACTGATCACAAAAACACGAGAAACAGATCAGCCCCTGATGAAGGTACCTTGTGGTACCGAAATGCATTGGGCATGGCAGTGAAAATTGTGAAATGTAACAAATGGTTTTAATTTATAATGTTGGCATCAACAAATAATGTACTGTATACATGTAATTGAAAGTGAACAAAAGTAAAAGCAATGAACATGGTTACGGTGTTTTGAATAATCAGATTATGAAAATAAATAACTGATAAATATTTGTGAACAAAATTGGTTTATGAGTAAAAATGTTTACGGTGTAGGAAAACACCAAGTGCACAGTGCGCAACTAGATGAGTTCTCCAACCCATCATAACTTGATCTGGATGCATTGCCACCACTCATCCCCGTCGTCTGTGGGTCAGTGCCCTCTGCCAAAGCTGAAATAGAGAGAAAAGAGGTGTAAGGAAGTGCCACACTCATGTACTGAAGGACAACAAATCTGTAATTCCATTTCAGACAAAGAACATGTCTCCCCCATCCTGCACACGTCCCACCCCTACCAGTCATCCTCACATTAAAGAACCGGTGGTGGCCGTGAAACATGTACATCATACGAACAGGGAAGTGCATGTAGATCTGCACAAATGTCTTGCCATGGGACCACAGACCTCTACGGCATGTCCTTGAACCCTCAACTACTAAGCAAGTGGCCTGTCAACATGGCGGACATGGATGCCAAATAACACTCCGCTAATGGCACCAACATGGTATTCCTGCAAAACATACGCACCACGGAAGTCACTACTGTGTCTGAGCACCAATACATGCCTTGCACTCCCAAGTAACATACACATACAGTCTGCTTACCGCTAGTCTGCTCTTGATCCACACTCAGCCGGGCGGACAGGTCAGGAAGCGTCACAGCAATGATACGGTGCATAAGAGGGGTCATGGTGCGTCGGGCCAGACATGTCGTTCTTGGAATCATCCCCAGTGTCATCTCCGCTACATTCTTGCTAAGCATGGATATGTCGTCCCAGCGCTTGTGGCAGTGTGTGTGTCGTCTATTGCACACCCCCACTGCCCGTACATTACGTGCTATGGTCCTCCACACGGCCTTGCGAAGGTGCAGCTTTACCTACCATGATGGGAGAAAAGAGGGTAACGTAAGTGGACAGTATGACATGCACAAACTTCGTAGAAACACGTATCTACATGCAGCCATGCTCTGCACAACACATGTGAAGGACCCACAGCACACCGACAGGCTTACAGAAGACAGGAGCCACTGACCACCTCATGGCCAACAACATGTACACCACTGCACTTACCACCTGTCCGGGTGCACCGTAGAGCTGTTCGTAGTGGCTGAGCACACCGGCCACAAGAACATCTAGTTCCGCTGCGGTGAAGGGACGAGACCGGATCTCTCGCACTCTCTGTATGGCAAGGTCCTGGACTGTGGCACTACAGCAGCAGTCGTTGGTCAGCTCAGCAGCAGCAGGTCGAGGTGATGGTCACAGGCAGCAGTCATTGGTCAGCTCAGCAGCAGCAGGTCGAGGTGATGGTCACAGGCAGCAGTCGTTGGTCAGCTCAGCAGCAGCAGGTCGAGGTGATGGTCAAAGGCAGCAGTCGTTGGTCAGCTCAGCAGCAGCAGGTCGAGGTGATGGTTACAGGCAGCAGTCATTGGTCAGCTCAGCAGCAGCAGGTCGAGGTGATGGTCACGGGCAGCAGTCGTTGATCAGCTCAACAGGTCGAGGTGATGGTCACAGGCAGCACTGGATCACAGCATTGAATGTGTGATTTTGGAAATCACACATACATAGGGCCCTGAGCCCATGTCAGTGACACACGTCGGCAGCAATTGGTTCCCCCTGGATGCCTCTTTCAAAAAGGGCCAATGACTGGCCCTGGTGTGGCGGTGCACGGCTTCCGCTATTTTTGATTGGGCATACGCACCCCGCGTTACCTCTTCCCATTGGCTGCATGTGCACGTACCGTCACGGTCACACATCGGCAACCGCATGTGCACGCTTCCGCGACGGATCCATCTTTTGCAACAATGTTCAATCAGTGGCGCCACCATGGCGGTGCACGCATTCCGCGGGGGAGGTGCAGGCCAACACATCCTTGTGATGATGAAATTCGAAATGGTAGTTCATGACCCCCTTACAGTCACATTGCATCCTCCACCGCAGACCGGCCGGCCACGGCCGGTCCACAACCGCCGTGCCAGGCCAGTCACCCACCGTCGTGCCAGGCCAGTCATCCACCACTGTGCCAGGCCTGTCACCCACCACCGTGCCAGGCCAGTCACCCACCACCGGCCCAGCCCGGTCCACAACCGCCGTGCCAGGTCAGTCACCCACCACCGGCCCATCCTGGTCCACAACCGCCAGGCCAGTCACCCACCGCCGTGCCAGGCCAGTCACCCACCGCCGGGTGTTGACTGGCCTGGCACGGCGGTTGTGGACCAGGCTGGGCCGGTGGTGGGTGACTGGCCTGGCACGGCGGTTGTGGACCGGGCAGGGCTGGTGGTGGATGACTGGCCTGGCACGGCGGTGGGTGACTGGCCTGGCACGGCGGTTGTGGACCGGGCTGGGTCGGTGGTGGGTGACTGGCCTGGCACGCTGGTGGGTGACTGGCCTGGCACGGCAGTGGGTGACTGGCCTGGCACGGCGGTTGTGGACCAGCCGTGGCCGGCCGGTCTGCGGTGGATGATGCAATGTGACTTGGGGGCCTGTTGAAAGTTGTAGTAGTGACCTCTCACACACCCCACCCACCACCACCCTCCCTATGGACATGGGGGCCTGTTGGGAGTCGTAGTAGTGACCTCTCACACACCCCACCCACCTCTCAACACACACCACCACCCTCCCTGTGGACATGGGGGCCTGTTGGGAGTTGTAGTGCTAGTCTCTCACTCACCCCACCCACCACCACCCTCCCTGTGGACATGGGGGCCTGTTGGGAGTTGTAGTGCTAGTCTCTCACTCACCCCACCCGCCACCACCCTCCCTGTTGACATGGGGGCCTGTTGGGAGTCGTAGTAGGGACCTCTCACACACCCCACCCACCACCACCCTCCCTGTGGACATGGGGGCCTGTTGGGAGTCGTTCACATTTTGGTGAGTATGTGGCCCACATGCATGGGTTGGGGCCTGGGAGATGTGTCTTCTCAGTTGTGTAAGGCAGACCATGTCGGTGTGATAGTGGTGCTTGGTTTGTACTTACCAGCCTCTTCTCCCTCGTCGATTCGATCCAGGCTCTCTGGGTGCAGTATGCCCAGCACCTTTTCCTCCCATTCTGCATACGGTAGGGGCTCCGGGGGTGTACCGCCGCCAGTGTGGTGTGCCCGCAGGTGGTTTTTTGCACGGATGCCTTTTACCCTGGTTTTGAGGTTGTGCCACCGCCTCTGGATCTCGTGCTTTGTCCTTGGCACGGTCACTGACGCATTCCCCCGACTTACTATCCTGTCTCACATGTGGTTTTTGGTTGCCACGGTGGTCTGCTGGACTAGTGTGCCGAAAATGTGGGGTTCAACGCGGAGGATTTCATCCACCATGACCTTCAACTCTGTCTCAGTGAATTTAGGGTTTTTCTTTGGTGCCATGGTGTGTGCTGATCAAGGTGTGGGTGGAGTGGGTTGGGATTTGCAGGTGTGTGGTGTGTAGGAATGGTGTGGTGGGTGTTTGTGTGGTGGGTGTGTTTGTGTGCTGGTTGTATGTGTCAAATTTGTGTCTGCTGTTCGTCGTATTGAGCCTCTTGCTAGCAGCTATGCTGTGATGCAAAGGATTGTGGTAGTGGGTGGGAATCATTTTATACTCTGTGTCGTGGTTGTGTCCCAATGGTTGTTGCCAGTCAGGTGCTAGGTGGGTGTGTTGACTTGTGTGGATTTGTAGGTGCTTGGGGGGGGGGTCATTGTGGCTTGTGATTGGTGTGGGTGTTTCAGGTGGGTGGTTGTCCTGTTTCGTGTGTTTTGTATTTACTTCCGTCAGCCATTTTAAAATTGGTTTGACGGTAGGGATGGTGTTCGTGTTGTCTTTCCGCTGGGATGCTCCGTTTATCGTTGCATTGTTTCCGCTGCGGTCGTGGATGGAGGTGAGTTCCGTAGGACTGGCGGCGTTATCCTAATCGCGGGCACGGAGCCTCTGCAGGTATTGCAGTGGCTGTGGCTGTTCCCGCGGTCATGTTCATCCGCGGCGGGCGGTGTTTCTTAGGTTCCGTCCGCTTGCGGCGGTCTCAGGTGTACTCCGTCCGCCGCGGTCGGAGTTGCGTTACATTATTATCTTAATCGCAACGGCGGTTTATCCGCGGAGCGGTCGGGAGGATCTTGCCCGCTTCCTTGGCGGACGGAACCCGTTTCCAACCGCGATTCTAATCGGCTGCTTAGTCTGGTCTTTCCCGGGTTTCAGGATGACTGGCATTGAAGCCCGTAGAAGGTCAGGCGGTATTGCTCCATGTTCCGCAAACGTATTAAAAAGTCGGGTAAGGATCCGGGAGAGTATAGCGCAAAATTTCTTATAAAAGATTGCGGGGAAGCCGTCCGGCCCTGATGCTTTCCCTAATTTAAGCCTGGAAATTGCGGCAATAACCTCTTCCGTTTGGATGTCCCTCTCAAGATATTCCATTTGAGGAGCGGTCAAGGAGGGTAGCGTAACCGAGTCCAGGAAAGAAGTGGCCTCTGAGCCATTCAGCTGATTGCCAGCATAGAGGGTGGCATAAAAATCGTGGAAGGCCTCCGCAATCTCAGCGTCCTCCGTGACACAAGTCCCGTCAGACCGGACAATCTCCTTGACGTTTTGTTGCTGACATGTTTCCCGTAAACTGTTAGCCAATAGACGGCCACATCTGTCACCCCAGTATAATAGGCATGCCGCAGCCTTAAGGCCGCAAATTCAGCGCAGTCCTGATCCAATGCCGTTAATTGGTGTTGCATGGCTTTAAGTTGCCACCACACTCTTGGGGC
Source organism: Lissotriton vulgaris (assembly GCF_964263255.1). Taxonomy (NCBI): domain Eukaryota; kingdom Metazoa; phylum Chordata; class Amphibia; order Caudata; family Salamandridae; genus Lissotriton; species Lissotriton vulgaris. The sequence goes on along the minus strand of NC_141700.1, from coordinate 675,128,443 downwards.
CCCCGTTCTCTAGTTCATTTGCTCTAATTTGCGAACAGGTTGCGTAAGTTCCTCGCGTTTACGTTGCCACTCTCTATTATCTGCCGTTGAGAGGGCAATAAACTCCCCCCGAATTACCGCCTTCAGGGCCGCCTACTTCGTCGCAAGCGTCGTGTCTGAGTTGCCGTTATGAGAAAGATATTTGCTTACTGTGTCCTGAATGCACTTCACAACGTCCGCCCTGTGTAATAGCGTGTCCCTAAGGTGCCATACTCTGGGGGGGTATGATGTAGGAGGAAGGGTGAGAATGGCAGTGACTGGTGCGTGATCTGAGAGTGATGTAACTCCTATCTCAGTCATGGTCGTAAGCGTACACACCGGGCCTGAGGCTAAGAGATGGTCTAATATGGCGTATGTTTTGTGTGCATTAGAGTAGTAGGAATACTCTTTATCCTGAGGATGGAGCCTGCGCCAAAGGTCATGTAGGTCTAAGTCCCGCAATCGATCTAGGCTGTCAGCTGAAAGCACGCGTGCCTGGTGGTTGCGCTGACTGGATCTAACTAAGACATTATCAAACACCAGGTTTAGATCGCCCCCCCAAGATAATGTGTCTGTCTGGCGTGGCTGTGGCCTCGGTGAGGGTCGATCGCAGGAACTTTTCTTGACCGTCGTTCGGGGCGTATAGGGACCCAATGGTAAATGTGAGGCCGCCCAGGGCAAAACGGTATGTCAGAAGCCTCCCTTTAAGTTCTGCACTTTTATGCAACCCCTCCCCTTTGAGCCGCTGTGCCACTAAGATCGCTACTCCCGCTATCTTGGTAGGGCTAGAGGAGAAGAACTGCGCCGGAAATTTACGAGAGCGCAGCCGATAGCAATAGCGCGCCAATAAGTGAGTGTTCCTGAAGTAATGTCAGCTTGTGTATTTTCCTGACAGGATAAGATCGCTCGCCGCTTAACAGGATTATTAAGACCCCTCACATTGAGGGTCAAGATCTTAAGGATGGTGGGAGGCATAACCATTGAGGAACCAGGTCAGGCTAGTGTTTGAGGCCCAGCGAGTATGGTCATTGGTGTAAACATATGCATGGCGTGAAGGGGACTCTCGGCCACGCGTGAGCATGCTATCCGGGAGCTGAAGTCGAATACGGAGCACTGGACACCCTTCACCTAAGACTGGCAGCAACGGCTCACGGAGCTATCCCGACGGGGCACCCACTCCGGCAACGCGATACCTACTGTCCGGTCGTGACCTCCGGTCTTCCACCTCACAGGCCTCACAAGCCGCTGGTCCGCCAATCGCCTCCAAAAGCTCCCTCGACGGGTATTTCGATCTCCACACGGAGTTCGGCAGCCTCAGGGACACTCGACTTGTTTTGTGGGTGACGACCGCTGCTGTATCGGCTCCAAAGCCGGTGCTACTGTAGGCCGTCGGCGGGAGCTCCGAGTCAGAGCATCTTCTCACGCCGCCATCTTGGCCACGTGCCCCTATTTCATTTTATAAGTGTATTTTCCAAATGGAAAGATATGACTGGTTCAAGTTTTGTGTCTCTCAATTCCTACTTTAAAACCCTAATTTATGGTGAAGTCAGATTTTGAATTGCAATTTTAAAAATGCCACTTTTAGAAAGTTGGCATTTTCTTGCCTTACCCATTTGGTGCCTGCAGCCTGTCTCTGGTGTCGTTAGCAGTTGGACTGTGTGTATTTCTCCTAGACATCCACACACAATAGGAGCTTAGGTATGACTGAATAAGCCATCACTGGCAATATGGGAGGAAAGAGCTGGGCCCAACCTCACATACACCTAAATAGGCTGTGTCCTGTCCCCACTCAAAGGGATGTATACTCCCTGTAGTTAGTCTGGAGCCAGGGCTGCCCAGCCAGGGCATCTGTGCACTTCAAATCAAGCCTCTAGAAGATTCTCCCCACTTCAAAGGCACAACTGGGTATAATAGTAGGACCTTGGACACCACCACTTCAGTACACCTCTGGTCTGTGGCTAGTCTGCTAGGAAGAAGGACTGCTGTGCTAATCAAGGACTGCCACTCTGATGGACAGATACTCTGCTGGACTCCTGCTTTGCTGTGCTGACTTGCTGCCTGCTTCCCTTTTTCCTGGATGAGAACTACTGGACCTGCAATTCTTGAACCCAGAACACAGAGTGAATCCAAGGACCAGCTGGTTCGCCCCATGATCTGAAGCCTCAGGGATTTAACAGCCTCCAACCATCTTGCCCCCATATCTGGACTCTGCCATCTGTCAGTTCGCCCTGAAAAGTGGTACCACCCCAGTCCTGGATCCTTGGAAGTGGGGCTAAGGTGCTTACCAGTGGAACCAATGCATTTTCTCTGATGAGCGACGCACGACCGAGCAGAACCAAAGCATATCCTTGGCTAAGCAGCTCATTCTTGAGTAGAAACAATGCATCCATGCTGCTGTGTGCAGTGGACTGGATGCAGAAGGCTGCATTGCCCTTGCTGTGTTTGGAACTGATGCATTGCTGATGGTGCAGTGCATCTTCATTCCAGGTCCTCACATCTCTTATCGACGACCCTAGACTCTGCATCGTAGCCTCGCAGGTCTTTGGAGCGGACACATTGCCAGCTGCAGGTCACATCTCCTATGCCATGACATTGCATCCCAAGCCACACTGATAGGATCCTTGGCGTTAATGTCACAGGATCTCGCACCGCAACCTCGCCACATTTTGGCAGTGACACATCGCTTCAATTGTGCTGAACTATTTCAACCCAGATCCAAGCAACACTCCAAAACCAGGATGTAAGGTACTATGTTCAGCGGGCCTAACTGGGACCAAGAAGCTGGCCCGAGCTCAACTGTGGGCGGCCTCAATTGTGACTTTTTCCCGGTCTGGCACAACCAGTTATTCCTTGCTGGCACTTTGTGCTTTTTGGTACTATTTCTACCTAAAACTTTAAAACTCAATGTTTCCAGTTTTACTAGTTGGATTTGTGGTGGTTTTGTCTAGTTTTATTTATTAAAAAATCCTTTACTATTCTAAACCTGGTGTGGGATTTTTTTGTGGGGTGTTTTTACAATTTTACTGCTTGAAATGTGGCACAAGTACTTCACAAATTGCCTTCAAATTAAGCCTGACTGCTCTGTGCCAAGCTACCAGAGGGTGAGCACAGGTTCATTTGGGGTTTTCTTGTCTCTTATCCTGACTAGTATTGTGGTTGCTGCTTGATCAGAGCTCACACGCCAGTCAACCAATAACCTAATTTCTAACAAGCTGCTTCTTCATTGACATTAGTAAATGTTTGTTAATGTCCCTGCAGCATGTGCAACAACAAGATCACCTGGCTCGAGGTACTGTCTTGCTTGCTGGTCTCCAATCGCAAAATGTTTAAAAGTACTTGCATTTGGGTCAGGCATTTCAGGACTACCCATAATTTGCCCTCCATTTTCATGCCATTGTCAGTTGCATCCCCTCTCCTTTGTAGTACATAATCATTGATAGACCTGTACTGCTTTGAAGCATGTACAATGTAGTTGGTGGAGTTTCAATGATTTGGCACCTCCTCTGTGAAGTCTTTCACAGTAACTCATTAAGAACATAGAATGATCTTCAACTACTTTCGGGCTTTGAAATACTGACTGAAATAAGTGCAAATCCTTTGACCTGTGACCAGTATGTTATAGGCCACTACTTTTTGTTTGCAGTGGTCCTGTCCAATTAGTTTGATGTGCAAAATGTAGGACTCCATCAGCAGAGACTTTGACAATGTTACTGCTATTGTCTGTTGCAACAAATCCAATGCTGAGATCTTGTTTGCAGAGTTTGGTACTGAATTATTCCAAGATGGGAATTGTATGTGATTTCAACAGGGAGAACACTGCAACTGCTGCATGCGGATGAATGTGTCGAGAGCATCCACTAATGTGCAACTAGAGGCTAACCTTTACTTTTAACTCCCATGAAGGAGACCCGGTGTGCAGGGATAAGCATGTAGTCTGTTGCTTGAGAGCTGGACACATGTTGGTCATGAGTTGGATGGACTGAGCAGTGCTCTCCTTTTTTGCTTCAGCAACCAATTCCAACACTTGATGGTCCAGCACTGGCACAATAACAATGGAAAAATAAGTCAGACTTGGACCCTTCGATTTTGGACAGTGGGCCTACACGAATTACAGAACCCCATCTGTTTCTACCAAAGAATAATGCAGGAGGTCAATTGCTAACATTTTGGCCAGCTCCCCTATGCATAAATGGGAATTATCATGGCTTCTGTAGAACAGCCACTCCTTACTGAACATCAACTTAATAGTGGGTTGTTGTGAATGCCTTGTTTGTGAGGATAACTCCATAAATGACCTACAGGTAGCAGGTAGGCTGCTTGGATGCTTTCAAATGACGATATGTCTCTTTCGATTGCAACTTTGGCTTACCATGATGCACTGGTTTGGAGCAGAGTGAGCATTCTGCACCGTGATACTCATGCATCCTAAGTGTAAAGAAGTCTAAAGCTGTGGGGAAAGCTTTCTTAATAAGCCAGTGACTGAAGAACAGGTTATGGTAGAGCTAGGTGGTTGTTGTAAGATTTGCATCCTTGGAAAAGTGGAAAGAGGTGCTATTGGTGGTTCTGCATGCCTCAGATTCAGTTAAACAGGTTATCTGCACTTCCTTTGTGCAACCCTCCACACAAACAATCACTCTTTCATATTCTTCCTTACTTCCAAGACTTTCAGCAACCTTTCATTTCCCTTGTCTCTCTGGACTGGTCTCAGCCGGGGTCAAATCCATATCAAGATCATTGGTAGGGGAAGGCTGAAGGAAATTAAGGAGTGATATTTATTTCCTAGTAGGTGATTGTGAAGATGATGTTTTCAATTAAAGAGCATTCACAACATCTTGCTCTACAGCACGCTCAAATTCTTGCTCTGCTCCTGTCTGCAGAAGATCAGGTGGAGCAGACCATAGTTGCTGGTGAGTTTTCTCTGAAGAAGATTTGGTATTCTGATGGGAGAAGTTGATTTCAGATTCACTGCTCTCAGCCATGACTTCAGTCATTGCAGCTTTGACAGACATGGGCTTCGGTTTTGGTGTTGGTGGCACCATTGTTAGTCTAGGGGTGGTCCCCCTGCCAGTCTCTACCTGCCCAGAGGATGGTGCAGAAAGTAAACTGCATTGCTGGAAAATGGAAGAGGGCGTGATGCCAGAGAAGACAACAGACTTCTTTTCTTCACTGGCAAAATTTTGTTTTGATTACGTCCTTCTTTGGGGACATCTTCTTAGAGAGGACCACTGCACATGTACAACATATCACATTTGATATATAATAGTTTAGTCATGCATCAAATAATCATATATTCACTGAAAAAAACAAAGGTTACAGGGATGTTATAGTTAGGCTCAAATTTCACTTGTACAAAATCTGTGAAGTTCAACAGTTAAAGTTAGCTATGCTAACTATAATGTATGCCCCTGCAATGCTTATGACCTCACATGTTGCATCACTCATGACATAGTCAGTGACATAACTGATTACATCACTGATGACATCTCAAATGACATCACTCATGACATCATCTTCAGAATCACTCACACACTCACTCACCCCCACACAACTTCTCAAACACCCACTGACCTACCCATACAACCACTCATACACCCACTTACTCATCCACCATGCCACTCACACCCCCATCCTCCGGGGCCCAGCCAAGATTCAATGGTAGAGGGGGAGGCTGAGTCCCAAGATGGCTGCCAGCACTTCCAGGTTGAAGTTGGCAGTCAATCAGAGCAGTCAATCAGAGCTCTGCAGATCTCTGCATGAACTTGTCATTATTCGTGAAGGCTTTGCGGTAGTTGGTAGGCAAATTTATATTTCCTTGTTTTTTTCTCGCAAATTACTGTACAGATTTACGATGAATAACTGAAAGCGTACTCAGAGAACCAAAAGCTACCTTTCGGACAAATTTGGTGAAATTACGTCCAGCGGTTCGAGCTGTAGTCATATTCAAAGCCCCTTAGGAAAATTACCATGGGAAACACACTTGTTTTAACCTCTTTTTCTCTCAACCCTGCTTGACGGATCGCCCCAAAACTTTCCATGCACAACTAGAATCACCGGGGCACTTTTTTGGGGAAAATTTAAAGAAGATTCGTCAAACAGCGCCAACGATATAGGGAAGTCAAAAAAATGTTTTCCTCTGGAAACATGTCCTAACTATACCTACCCACCGCCATGAGGAAATATATATATATATATAGCCCCCCCGAGCTGATATTCACAGCAGACTGCCTGCGGATGGAGCGTTGGTAGGCGTTTGTGACTGCAGGTGATAAGTGTTGAGATAATTTAAGCAATTGGGAGGAGGGCTTGCAGCATGTAGCTGGTAAGACAGGATCACCACCATCACTGAAAACCTTTCCAGCACTTTGCCTGCCGATTTTGATTAAACAGAAGGATTTGTGCTATTAGACAGACAGATTTGGAAACTGTCCCGTGAAAGGAGGTATGACAGTCACACACTGCCTGAATTTTATTGTTCGTACAGGAAGTACTGCTCAAATCTTCCTGGAACAATTTTGAGGAGTGGGATGTTCAAGTTTGGCAAACAGTTAAAAATAGGAGTGTTTCAGACACTCGACATTTACTTTGAGGCAGGGCAATACAGGAACAAGCTTGATAAAGGAGGTACACTGTAACTTTGAGAAACTAAATCCTTGCTGCTTTTGACATTTAGAGTGTTTTGGTTATTCTTTTACGAGCCATCCTGCATCACTCTAAGGAACTTGTTACTCTTCAAAAAAATAAGGACAATGAATGTGTTAATTGTGTTCTTGTTGAACTGAGGCAGTATCTGCAGGGAGAAAGAATTCTTTCATTTTGTAAGTGCAGTGTGTCTTAAACTATAAAAATGAATGTCACAAATGTATGTATCTTCCATTCCTTCAATGGTGCAATGATAGAGTTTGGGCACATTATATCTGCAATATTGAGCTCCATAGGCATGCAAGTGACATGGTTTTTATGATCAATGCATCAAACTTGTGTGTGCTGCGAGGTGTTTTGCATAAATTTGTTTTTTTCTATGAAGATCCGACACTGGTCGTTGGTATTTAACCGGAGGGCTTATAAGTGTAAAACATCAAAAATTGCAACCTGTTAGTAGTAATGCATTTGTTAGATGTGTATATGTGATATTTAAAGTTTTGCAGGGTCTGCATGGACAATGGTAAACAAACTGACATTGTTTTATTTAATGGATAGCTGCATTGGCAGTTTTTTCTCTATGTCCATGCACCATGTGACAGGTAAAATGCTATTTAATGGAAGATCAATTTGGTACCCGATTGTAGTAGCTTGTGCTGTTTTTATTAAGAATGTTTATCGGTGCAGAACCTCACTGAGTGAGTGTTCTACACCAAGCATTGAGCAAAGTTCTGTTGGTTGTTGTAGACCCACTGACTGCTTTGCACTTACCTGTTCCGGCTTCCATTTGTCTTCCCTTGTTACGACACAGTTTCTTTGACGACGAGTGCTGGCCATCAACAAGGACCTACGTGTCTTCTGGATTGTCAAAAACTCTGCCGGTTTGAAGTGTGAGGAGTGGGGTTTCCTGGGCTGCGGTGAAAGACGTCTGCGTGGATAATATCGTATCGTACAGCGGATGGCAGGGGCAAAGTGGTAAATAAAGTTGCAATGAAGAAGTGAAACGCAATAGACAATTTGCATTACACCAACGGTGGAAAGGTTGATGGCGGCGTGGTGACAGATCGTGACGCAATCACGGTGAGCTTAAAGGTTCCTTGATGAAACATAGTTGTAGATTCGTTGTTGGCAAAGCTCACAGACACGTGGACAGTCTCTATTGTGACGTGGTACATCCATGGTTACAGAGGCACCGAGAGACTTGTACAGTCTCTATTGTGACGTGTGAAAGGCAGATTCCCATTTTTTTATTATCGTTCTGCTGGAGTGCACGTCACAAAGGCTAATTAGAAAAAAAATACAGAGAGGAAGTGTTGCACAAAGGGATTCTTAAACTCTCATTCTTTACAGACAAATTCTGTGCGAAGTACAGAACTTATTTTGACAATTGCAGTGAAATATAAACAAAATATTACAAAAGTATTGGATAACATAAGGAAAGAAGATTTAACCACATGTTAACTTGTCTTATTTTCTACTTTCTCACATTTTTGTAAAGAGTTTTGCTTTTTTTTAATCAACATGCAGATGGTATCCCACCCCCAACTTTTTTGGAAACTCCAGGTGAACCTCCAAATAAATGGAAACAGTGGATTGACGGGTTTGTGATGTACCTTCGTCCTATTGATGCAATAAGATTTAAAACTGAGAGAAGGAAATACCTTTTACTTCATTCCTTAGGGTTTGAGGGAAGGGACATTTTGAAACATCTTCCTCCACCTGTTCTGATGGGTGATGCGACTCTCGATGAGTACCAAGATACTGTTAAAAGATTACAAACTAGGTTTGACGTCCATCCTAGTTTGGTTGTTTTTCATCACAAGTTTTTTTTGAGAGTCCAAAACAGTGGCGACGATGTTGACACTTACCTAACAGCTTTGAGAAGGTTAGTTACTGAGTGTCAATTTAGGAATTTTTGCGGACCAGCTGGTACGCGATCAGTTTATTTTTCACTGTATGGATAAGATGATCAAACAAAAACTTCCATCAATGGGTAACCCGACGTTGGAAGAAAATATTAAATTGGCGAAAAGCATTGGGACGTCTCAAATATCTGCTAAGGAGTTAGAGCCGAAAGTTAACGAAGCAGTCTCTGCAGTTCAAGATGAAAGATTCTAAAGATATTAAACAAGGCGACAGGTCACGATTAAGTATTGGTGATAAACAGAATTCTGTTTTCAACCAATAAAATATTCGCTTTAGATGTGGATACAGAGCTCATTTTAAAGGTAACAAATGTCCGTCAAGGTTCATCACCTGTAGGATTTGCAACAAACAAGGACACTTTGCTAAGGTTTGTCAAACTAATAAGGGAAAGAAAATCTCTTCAGTAAAATGTGTTCAGGATAAAAATATGTATGAAGAGGGTGACAAATTTGTTACTAAATATCTTAGAGACATGATTTCAGTTGCGCAAGACGAAGTAGTCAAGGTCGGAAATCCTGAACTTTGCGTCGATCCTTATGTTGATATAATAGTTGGGGAAAATGTATTGAAACTTTTAGTAGACTCCAGTGCGAGAATTTCAATGATTACTCAAGAACTTTTTGACAAAGCTTGGCCTACTAGATGTTTGTTGCCTGAAGGAAGGAAGGGAAATCAATCTGTCGAGGATATCATGGAGTATAAATGGAGGAAAATTTCAGGAAAAGTTTATGTCGCACACAAGGGATTAAACATTCTCGGCTGGTTTCACCAGGGTCTTTTTGGAATGGTACTTGGACCTACGACCAGCGAACAAGCTGCTGTTGTAAGGGACAGATTGGACCTTGAACATATCATTAACAAATGTCCTCACGTTTGCTCTCGAGAATTAGGGAAAATTAGTGACTACAAACATGAAATCATAGTGAAGGATGGTGCGAAACCTATTAAACATAAACTAAGGAATGTCCATTTTAGTATTAGGCAAAATTTAGAGAATGAACTGAAGCCCTTGTGTGCAAAGGGGATTATTGAACAAATTTTTTTTTTCTTGTTGTCTCCCTTAGTTGTTGCCCGTAAACAGAGTGGGGAATTGAGGGTGTGCGTTGATCTCCGTTGTCTCAATAAGGAAAATTGGGTGGATTCCCATCCACTTCCCAACATTAATGAACTTCTAGCAGGTCTCAAAAATGCAAAATTTTTCACTAAATTAGACTTAGCATCTGCCTACCACCAGGTTGAGCTAGCTACTAAATACAGACATCTGACTGCTTTTGTTTCATCATTTGCACCGACCAATATGTCCATATGCATTTTGGCCTAGCGTCAGCTGCATCTGTTTTTCAGTTCCTAATGTATGACATGCTTAAGGAGATTGATGGATTATCTGTTTTCCAAGATGATGTTTTAGTTTTCGCACCTGATAGGGTTACCCATGATGCTATACTTCAAGACGTGGTGTCTAGATTTCAGGCGAAGGGATGGTTTTACACAGCGATAAGTGTGTTTTCCTTACAGAAGAGGTTGACTATTTGGGACACCTTTTTTCAGGGTAAGTCATTCATCCCATATCTACTTTGATAGATTCTATTGTTAAATCAAAAGTACCCTCTGATAAAGCTACCCTCCAATCCTTTTTTGGTCTCCGTGAATTCTAATCCTGTTTTATTCAGGATTTTGCAACCAAATTGAGGCCCCTTTCTCAAAGGCTTATGAAAGGATTTCAGTTTGAGTCGACTTCTGAGTGTCAGTCTGTTTTTGAGTGGGTCAAGAAACAGCTTATCTCACCTAAAGTGTTGAAAAATTAGGATCCAGATCTTCCTTGCACAGTGACTGTGGATGCGAGAAATGTAGGTATGGGGGCTATGTTGAGTCAAACTAAAGATAATGAAGTCAGAACCTTTGGATTTGCTTCCAGAGTTCTTTCTCCTTCTGAAAAGAAGTACTCTATCATAGGGAAAGAATTGTAAGCTTGTTGGTCGGCAGTGATGAAGTTTCTTAATTTTATTTGGGGAAGAAAGTTTTGTCTCCAGACTTACCACAAGCCATTGGTTTTTATCTTGAGTGGGAAAAACATCAAAGGTTTTACTCCCCGCGTAGCTAGAATGTTGTCTAAATTGCTCCAGTTTGATTTATCATCTGTGTACATTCCTGGAAACAAGAATGGGTGTGGCGATTATCTTTCTCGTTCTTTCAACGCTGTGGAAGATGTGTTTGTCCTTGATGAAGAGGACAAGGAACAATTTATTGTTGCTTCTTTTGACATACCTCAGTTGTGTGCCATCACTTAGAAAGAGTGGTGTTGTGCCCTTAGTAAAGATGTGTCTTTGTTAACTGTCATGAATTATGTGGAGACAGGTTAGCCCAAGGAGAGGAAGCTCAGTTTTGAATTGAAAACCTTTGTTCATATTGCAGACGAATTGTCTATTGAGCATGTTTTTTTGCTTAGAGGTGATAAATTGGTTCCTCCTGTTTGTTTCAGATCTGATATTATTATACGTGCTCATGAAGGACATCTGGGAGATACTATGACAAAGAAAAGGGTTTTGGTGGCCCGCAATGGACAAGGAGGTAGATGAATTGGTCATGTCTTGTGTAGTTTGTGCCAGCTGTGATAAAACTGCTAAGTTGCGCACTCCTCTCTCTCCTATAGAATTGCCTTCCGCACCAAGGGTGAACTTGGGGCTTGATATTGTTGGTCCTTTCCATGCATTTCATCCTTCCTCAAGATGTGCTTTAGTCATGATGGACTACTATTCTAAGTGGCCAGAAGTCAGATTTGTAAAAGTGGTAACATCGAACGTCGTTGTTGAATTTTTGAATGATGTTTTTTGGAAAGTAGGTTTTCCTGAGTGTCTTGTGACCACCAATGGGACTCAATTTGTTGCTAGTGAAATTGAGGACTTTATTTTTTCTAGTGGTATTAAACATCTTAAGAGTTCGTGTTGGGTGAGTGTATGCAGTGGGCTTTGTCCAACAAGTGTGTTGTTGCCAATTCAGTCAGAAGTATGCGTTCGTTCTATCGCACTACTCCACATTCTTCCACAGATGTGTCACCTATTGAGTTGTTGCGGGGACGTAGAGCTTCCCATCCCTTCTCTGCAAGTTGGATGAATAAATGTATTTAAGGTGGACAGTGGTCTGATGCGTGTGTTCGTAAACGAGTGTGTCTAACTCAGTAAAAGCAAAAGAAGAACTATGATTCTAGGAAGAATGTCAAGGTGGTTGAGTTGTTGGTTGGTGATTATGTAAGAGTGAAGAAGCCTGTTCATGTGAGGAAGGGTGGTTCTAAGTTTGGCCCTCCTATTGAGGTGGTAAAAGTCATGAGTGATTCTGTGAAGCTGGTGAATGGTCAGTGGTGGAACAAATGTTGTTTAGTGAAATCTGGTATGATTGATGAATCATCTTGTGGTAAGAGTCTAGGGGTGTCTCTCATGACAGTCAGACTGTTTTGAAACGTAGTTCTAGGATTAGACAGGTTCCTGCATGTTATAGACTCTGATTATCTCCAATTGTGTCTGTTTCCTCACAGGAACTGTTATTATACTATATATTTTGACATTATGTATTTGTTGCACATTCCGGTGTTTTACCTTTCTTGTTCTTTAGGCTCTGGCTCTTTATAGTTGCTTCCCTTCTCTTCTCTCTTTTCTTCTCTTTTCTCTTTCCATGTTCTATTTCTTTCTCTATATTTTAGGAAAGACCCATGTGGTAGCTTGTGCGGTGTTCTGCAACGAGCAAAGTGCAGTTGGTGGCTGTCGATTCCATGACTATTTTGCCCGTGATGGTTCAGCTGATGATATTTAAACAAATAGCACTTACCTGTTCCAGCGTCCATGTGTCTTCCCAGGCAGAAATATTGGAATAAATTCAGTTTACTAGAGGAATTGGTGTCCTGTGCCTGTGTCAGAACCTGTTCTACCTTGGACAGGTTGTAGTTAATTAAGGTACTACGGTACCGAAACACGTTATGGCCGACTGGAGAACAGCTAAATAAATAAGATACTGCACTAAATTTTGGGTCCGTGCTCCATGTTCTTTCTTTGAAAAGACTGCAAGCTGCCAGCTCGTGGAGGTGGAGTTGTTTGGATATATATATATATTCCAGGCCGTGGAGGGAGCGCACCACCCTGGAAAAAAGAAGGGTCTGCATGAGGGAAACCCTTTCCTTTATGCTCGACGGAGTAGAAAAACATTTAAACAAGCAGAGTTTCATCATGGGGCTCACCGAAGGGCTGCTGAATTTTGTCCTTCATGGAACATGAGCAACTAACCCACTGGAGGGTACGATGGTGCTTCATTGAACTGCAGGCCCCAGCATGCATTGGTGAAATGTTATAAATTAAAAGGCACACCGGAGGCTAATAATGATTTAATTAACAAACAGGGGACAGTGCAGTTTGCACACGACTGAAGCTGCTCATGTTGGCCTTTGAGAAAGGGGAAAGGATTCCTTGAAACGTGTCAGGCCAAGGACACGATAAACTGGATGTTAAGCTGCTTGTTTTGAAAAATAAATGGTTGTTACCTACCTACTGCGGAGTGCGTCCTCGAATCTGGGCATTTTTTGTGGAGGCAGTTTACACGGCGGTTCCAGGCCGTGGAGGGAGCGCACCGCCCTGGAAAAAAGAAGGGTCTGCATGAGGGAAACCCTTTCCTTTATGCTCGGCGGAGTAGAAAAACATTTAAACAAGCAGAGTTTCATCGTGGGGCTCACCGAAGGGCTGCTGAATTTTGTCCTTCATGGAACATGAGCAACTAACCCACTGGAGGGTACGATGGTGCTTCATTGAACTGCAGGCCCCAGCATGCATTGGTGAAATGTTATAAATTAAAAGGCACACCGGAGGGTAATAATGATTTAATTAACAAACAGGGGACAGTGCAGTTTGCACATGACTGAAGCTGCTCATGTTGGCCTTTGAGAAAGGGGAAAGGATTCCTTGAAACGCGTCAGGCCAAGGACACGATAAACTGGATGTTAAGCTGCTTGTTTTGAAAAATAAATGGTTGTTACCTACCTACTGCGGAGTGCGTCCTCAAATCTGGGCATTTTTTGTGGAGGCAGTTTACACGGCGGTTCCAGGCCGTGGAGGGAGCGCACCACCCTGGAAAAAAGAAGGGTCTGCATGAGGGAAACCCTTTCCTTTATGCTGGGCGGAGTAGAAAAACATTTAAACAAGCAGAGTTTCATCGTGGGGCTCACCGAAGGGCTGCTGAATTTTGTCCTTCATGGAACATGAGCAACTAACCCACTGGAGGGTACGATGGTGCTTCATTGAACTGCAGGCCCCAGCATGCATTGGTGAAATGTTATAAATTAAAAGGCACACCGGAGGCTAATAATGATTTAATTAACAAACAGGGGACAGTGCAGTTTGCACACGACTGAAGCTGCTCATGTTGGCCTTTGAGAAAGGGGAAAGGATTCCTTGAAACGCGTCAGGCCAAGGACACGATAAACTGGATGTTAAGCTGCTTGTTTTGAAAAATAAATGGTTGTTACCTACCTACTGCGGAGTGCGTCCTCGAATCTGGGCATTTTTTGTGGAGGCAGTTTACACGGCGGTTCCAGGCCGTGGAGGGAGCGCACCGCTCTGGAAAAAAGAAGGGTCTGCATGAGGGAAACCCTTTCCTTTATGCTCGGCGGAGTAGAAAAACATTTAAACAAGCAGAGTTTCATCGTGGGGCTCACCGAAGGGCTGCTGAATTTTGTCCTTCATGGAACATGAGCAACTAACCCACTGGAGGGTACGATGGTGCTTCATTGAACTGCAGGCCCCAGCATGCATTGGTGAAATGTTATAAATTAAAAGGCACACCGGAGGCTAATAATGATTTAATTAACAAACAGGGGACAGTGCAGTTTGCACACGACTGAAGCTGCTCATGTTGGCCTTTGAGAAAGGGGAAAGGATTCCTTGAAACGCGTCAGGCCAAGGACACGATAAACTGGATGTTAAGCTGCTTGTTTTGAAAAACAAATGGTTGTTACCTACCTACTGCGGAGTGCGTCCTCGAATCTGGGCATTTTTTGTGGAGGCATATATATATATATATATATATATATATATATATATATATATATATATATATATATATATATATATATATATATATATATATATATATATATATATATATATATATATATATATATATATATATGTATATATATATATATATATATATATATACATATATATATATATATATATATATATACATATATATATATATATATATATATATATATATATATATATATATATATACATATATATATATATATATATATATATATATATATATATATATATATATATATATATATATATATTCACAGAAAAAACCATAGGTTATAGACCATATATAGTTAGGAATTTGCATTTACAAAACCTTGAAAATTCACTGAAAAAACCATAGGTTATAGACCATATATAGTTAGGGATTAGCATTTAAAAAACCTTATTTTATTTGCACAAAACCATTGAAATTCCATATATAGTTAGTTGCACTAACTATATATCGCGGACCCGCAATCCACTGCTAATGATGTCACATATTACATCATTCATGACATGGTCAGTGACATCACTGATGACATCACTGATGACATCTCAAATGACATCACTGATGACATCACTGATGACATCACTGATGACAACACCCAGTGACTGTATGTTTCTGTAAAGTTAAAATATGTCTTACATATTGAAGAATGAGTGGATGTATAAGTGTCTGGATGAAGGATTTAGTAGGTGCATGACTGACTGTATGAGAGAATGATTAAATGTGTCTCACTGAGTGTATGGGTTAGTGATTAAAGTGTCTTAATTTGGCAATCATTATTTATGTTGTTCTGTAAACTGCTGCATGTTTAAATCAGTAGCTATATCAGTAACTATATGGGTTATTGAATGGTTGCCCAAGTATTTGTATGGGAGACTGAGTATGTGTGTGGGTGGCTGGGAGGTGTATAACTCTGTGCATAGATGTGTGAGCAGTTGATTCCCTAGGTGTATGGGTTCAAAAGTGCATGTAGAAACAGCTGTATGGACAGTTGACTGTGTGCATGAGTATATTGGTGAGTGAATGGATATCTCAGTGCTACATGTCAAAGTAAGTACATATGTAAAACACACTCCATGTGAGAGTTGACATATATAATAACTGAACATAAGAGCCAGTGAATGTGTGAGTGGCTGTATGAATCATTGTGAACTTGTATCAAGGATTGTATAAGAGAGTAAATATGTGTTACTATATGTTTGAATAAGTAAGGTGTGTATAACTGTATAGTTGAGGAAATGAAGATGTGATTGATTCTTTGCATGACTGACTAGGTGTGTGAGTAACTCCATGGATGTGTGACAGTCTGTGAGTGCCTGTTTACACTGAGTGTATCTAAGGTTATATTAGAGTCTGAAGATGTATTATCACATAAATGATATCATCAGTGATGTAATCAGTAATGTCAAATGAGATGTCAGTGATGTCATCAGTGATGTCATTTGAGATGTCATCAGTGATGTCATCAGTGATGTCATTTGAGATGTCATCAGTGATGTCATCAGTGATGTCACTGACCATGTCATGAATGATGTAATATGTGACATCATTAGCAGTGGATTGCGGGTCCGCGATATATAGTTAGTGCAACTAACTATATATGGAATTTCAATGGTTTTGTGCAAATAAAATAAGGTTTTTTAAATGCTAATCCCTAACTATATATGGTCTATAACCTATGGTTTTTTCAGTGAATTTTCAAGGTTTTGTAAATGCAAATTCCTAACTATATATGGTCTATAACCTATGGTTTTTTCTGTGAATTTCATTGGTTTTTTAAAAGCTAATATCTATAGCTGTAAAATATATTCTTTATTAAGTGACGTATCACGTAGCCCGTGAGACGCCTCATGATGCATCGCATAACCGTGACGTATCGTCTCTGCAGCGCAAACCAAACCCAAAACATAAGCGTGCCAGAACATGCTTAAAGATATATATATATATATTTTTTTAACCTTAATTAGACAAAATCCACACGTGCACATATCACAAACGTTCAAAAAACACAATATGTCGGACTCCCGTTACGCTGCCGGTTAGCTGCCCGGTTAACGTACCAGGAAGCACCTTTACCGCGGAAAATCGCAATTTTTTTTTTCTTTTGCCCCGCAGGGAACTTTAATAGCCCCCTCATCAATCCTAGGGGTTCAGGAGGGGTCTGCCTTACCCCTTTCATTTATTTACACCTTTTTTTTTTCCACCTCTTGTCTCTCGATCCCACAGAGAGACAAGATGGCGGCCGCTCCAGACTGTTTACAATGATAACAGCCAATCAGCTTCTCCTCAGACTCCCGTTACACTGCCGGTTAGCTTCCCGGTTAGCTGCCCGGTTAGCTGCCCGGTTCGCGTACCAAGACGCGTCTCTACGGCGAAAAAATCAGATTTATTTTTATTTTTTTTTGGCCCCGCGTGGCTTTATAATATCCCCCTCATCAATCCTATGGGGTCAGAAGGGGTCTACCTTGCCCTCTTTCCTTCATTTCCCCCTTTGTTGTGGTCTCCTCTTGTCTCTCGATCCTACCGAGAGACAAGATGGCGGCCGCTCCGGACTGTTTACAATGTTGACAGCCAATCAGCTACTCCTCAGACTCCCGTTACACTGCCGGTTAGCTTCCCGGTTAGCTGCCCGATTAGCTGCCCGGTTCGCGTACCAAGACGCGTCTCTACGGCGAAAAAATCGGAATTTTTATTTTTATTTTTTTGGGCCCCGCGTGGCTCTATAATATCCCCCTCATCAATCCTAGGGGGTCAGAAGGGGTCTACCTTGCCCCCTTTCCTTCATTTCCCCCTTTGTTTTGGCCTCCTCTTGTCTCTCGATCCTACCGAGAGACAAGATGGCGGCCGCTCCGGACTGTTTAGAATGTTGACAGACACCGGAGAGCCAATCAGCTTCGCTTCGCAAAGTTCCGATACGCGAAAAGTTCGCGAACCGGAGCGCTACCCGGTGCGCTGTTACAGATATATATCTTGTTTTAAACGTTAATTTCTCAAAATCCACTGGAGCACATATATTGAGACCTAGCAAAGGCACATCGGGCTAACAGTCCCTACAATTTTGCCAAGTTTCGTGGAAATCCATTCAGCCGTTCGGGCTGAAAGTGAGGCCAACATGGGAAAAACGCGTTTTGGGACCCCCCTTTTTTCTCGGCCCCCCCTTCACGAACCCCCCCCAAATTTCCAGGAGCTGCTCAGAAACAAAATGTGCCATTTTCCTGAAAATTTCAGCCGATTCCGTCCACAAACGCCAAAGTTATTAGGCATAGAATTTTCAAAAGTTCCATAGAGAAAAAATCCTAACTATATATACCTACTGGCTATCGCCAGTAGGTAATATATATATATATATATATATATATATATATATATATATATATATATATATATATATATATATATATATATATATATATATATATATATATATATATATATATATATATATATATATATATAATCCAAGGATCGCCTCACGGCAACAAACAAATGCGCACTCAGGAATCCATAGTTAGCATCAAGACACATTGGTGTCGAAACGCGTAGTGTGTTTACCTGAGAATAAACCCTTGATGCTAACTATGGATTCCTGAGTGCGCATTTGTTTGTTGCCGTGAGGCGATCCTTGGATTATGTGATATCGGCTCTCTGTGGTCCGCCGATTTCTTTGCGCCACCTGGCCCGGGAGAAGAATCCCAGCAGGACTCAGTACCTTTTCTTTGGATATATATATATATATATATATATATATATATATATATATATATATATATATATATATATATATATATATATATATATATATATATATATATATATATATATATATATATATTTTTTTTTTTTTCACTGAAAAAACCATAGGTTTCACACCAGTTATAGTTAGCTGGAAATTTTACTGACATAAAACCATTGAAATTCCCACGTTATAGTTAGTTGGACTCACTATAACTTGCGCGCCTGCAATGAACTGCTGATGACGTCACATATTACATCACTCATGACATGGTCAGTGACATCACTCATGACATCACTGATGACAACATCCAGTGAATGTGTGTCTTTCTGAAAAATAAATATGTTTTATATATGTATATGTAAAGGTCGATGGAAGAATACATGTTTAAATAAGTGTCTAAATGGATGTTTTTTCAAAATAAAATTGATTGGTTAACTGGCTTATTAAGTGTATCTTAGTGAATACATTTATTAGCGAGTAATGTTTAAATATTTAAATATATGTATCAGTGTTTCACTTTGTGTATAAGTGGCTGCATGGGTTGGTGAGTAGCTACATGTGTGTGTATATGGGTTATTAGATGTTTTTTTAGTATCAGTATGAGTGTCTGTATGGTTTGGTGGGGGTATTACTTAGCACATAGATGCATCAATGACTGACTCACTGTTTGTATGTGTTTTGAAGACAGCATATGTGCAGGACTGTATGGGTGGATGAATGTGTATATGTGTGTGTTAGTGAGTGAATGACTGTCTCACTAGTGTCTTTAACAGTAACGACATATGTTTTAATCTAGTATATGTGAGTATTGATGTATATAAGTGAGTATATGTGAGAGTGAGAGATTGTAAGAGTTCCTGTTTAAATAAGTATGTGTTTCTATAAGTGATTGTTTAAGAGAGTAAGTATGTGTAAGTTTCCTTAGAAGTAAGGTGGTAGTGTGTGTATAGCTGTATATGCAAATAAATAGATGTTCAATAGTTTATTTGCATGTGTGAGTATGTGTGTGAGTAACTTTTGGATGACTGTCGGTGTGTAACAGGATGTATAGGTGTATCTCTACATATGATGAGTGAGTATATGTATGAGTGACTATATAGAACTGTTAATGAATGAGTGGATGCGTATATAGATGGTGGAATTACTGAATTGGTTTTTGTAATTGGTATGGGTATCTCCATTTTATTGAAAATGTTAGTTTCTATTTTTGAATATGTGTTTCAAGGGTTACATTACACTGAAAGGAGGTCTGTCACTCTGTCACAGGGATGGTGTCATCAGTGATGTCATGAGTGATGTCACTGACCATGTCATGAGTGATGTAATATGCGACGTCATCAGCAGTGCTTTGCAGGCGCGCAAGTTATAGTGAGTCCAACTAACTATAACGTGGGAATTTCAATGGTTTTATGTCAGTAAAATTTCCAGCTAACTATAACTGGTGTGAAACCTATGGTTTTTTCAGTGAATTTAATAGGTTTTTTAAATGCTAATTCCTAACTATAACTGGTGTGAAACCTATGGTTTTTTCAGTGAATTTCATAGGTTTTTTAAATGCTAATTCCTACCTATAACTGGTGTGAAACCTATGGTTTTTTTAGTGAATTTCAAAGGTTTTTTAAAATCTAATTCCTTTCTATATCGAGTTTCTAACTTACGATTTTTTTTATAAATTTGCTGTTTTGTGTAAATATTAATTATTATTTTTTATTTTTTATAATATATATATTTTTTTTATCATTTTTTCCTGGGGCGCTCTGGGTGCGCGCACCGGTAAGCTCTCCGGAAAGCGCACCCAGAGCGCTACTTGCGTTCGTGAAAAATAATATGAATGAAAGTAAATATTAACGCAAGACATTTAGTAGCATACATATAAAAGCAGTTTTTTTGAATAAGGAAATGAAAATGATTTTGCATTTTGGTGAAACTATCAAAACGACACTTAGGCGCGCCGCGTAAGCGCCCCCGGAAGCGCCTTCGTTCGCACCGCGTATGCGCCCCAGGAAGCGCCTATGTTCGCGCCGCGTGAGCGCCCCCGGAAGCGCTTCGGTGCGCGCAGCGTAAGCGCGTCAAATCATGTGACCTTAAAATAACACTTTTCATTGGTTGCTAACAGTTTTTTTTACAAAGAATGAAATCCCCACCCATTTCCTTCACTTCTTCTTTCACTTTTGTGACTGAAAGACCTGTTTTTTGCTCTTGGATCTTTCTCGGATTACCATGGCTGCCAGAGAATCCAGCAGTGATGATGACAGAGAGACATTTATTGATGAAGAGGTTCCTCCAATCCGGGTAAAAGAACACTTCATATGGAAGTTTTTTTCCATACCAGAAGACCAAAAGAAGGTAAATGCTCCAAAAGTGGAGTGCAGGATCTGTCACACAGTCCTGTCACAGGGTGACCCCACTAAAAAATATTCTTTTGGACTCCACAATGATTCGCCAGGTGGAGAGGAGGCACCCCCAGAATTTTGCCCGGGAAAGTGTCAGGGCTCTGGCACGAGAGGTTCCCAGTGATGGGGCCTCTACATCCACCGGAGGACCAACAACATCAGTGAGGGGGAGATCACAAGAGCTGGTTCCGAACATTTAGCCTGCATTTAACAAAGGCGTCCTTAAATGGAGATACTGTGATCAGCTACTTTGCTATGGGGAGCAAAGTGTTCTGCTCATGTTTCGATCATTGGAGAACCATCGCTGCCGTTCCCAGCCCTAATTTTATTTTTATTTTTTGCTCCTGTTGAGCAGTTTCCATTCCCTGTTTTTGTTTTTGTTCTAAAAAAAGAAAAAAGAAGAAAAAAAAAGTTATTTTCAGAACTACCTCCAATTCTCATCAAAGAGCTATATTCTTAAAAAAATGAAAAAGAGTAAGTGAAGTGGAGTGCATTGATAAAGGAAAGGAAAATGAGTAAGAAGGAACAGAAAGGTATGAGAGGGGAAAGGAAGTGAAGTAGGGGGACTGAAAGAAGGTGAGTGTTGGGAAGGAAAGTAAGGAGAAGGAGAGTGAACATGGGGAATGTGGATATTCAAAGAAAATGTAGAAAAGGAACAGGGGTGTGGAAGGGTAAGAAAAGATGCATTGCTGGAGTTGCATCATTTTTGTGACGCACTCCAGCAATGCATCATTTTTGCGCTTACAGATACAACTGAAATACTGACGTATCTGTAAGTACTTGCGACATAATGCGTCATATATTTAATATGACGCATGAGTAGAAGACTGAAGGCCTCATTTATGAGGCCATGTGTCACTTTTACGCCACCGGTACGTCACTTTTTGTGACGCACCAGTGCTGTAAAAAATGCACCTTATTGAGTCATATTTACAAAGTGACGCATCTAGGTAGATGCGTCACTTTGTAAACCCCTGTGCCACATTATACCTATGTCAGGTGTAATGTATGCAAAAGGGACATATTGACGCAAGAGGTGACGCAGTGAAATCTATGAGATATCACTGCGTCACTTTTATGACGCTGTTGCGTCAAAATCTTGTGCCTGTTTCACAGCAGGCGTAAGACTGATGCAGGCCCTTTCACATGGGCCTGGCCCCATGTGAAAGGATGCATTGCTGGAGTTGCATCATTTTTGTGACACACTCCAGCAATGCATCACTTTTGCGCTTACAGATAAGTCTGAAATACTGACGTTTCTGTAAGTACTTGCGACATAATACGTCATATATTTAATATGACGCATGAGTAGAAGACTGAAGGCCTCATTTTTAAGGCCATGCGTCACTTTTACGCCACCGGTACGTCACTTTTTGTGACGCACCAGTGCTGTAAAAAATGCACCTTATTGAGTCATATTTACAAAGTGACGCATCTAGGTAGATGTGTCACTTTGTAAACCCCTGTGCCACATTATACCTACGTCAGGTGTAATGTATGCAAAAGGGACGTTTTGACGCAAGAGGTGACGCAGTGAAATCTATGAGATATCACTGTGTCACTTTTATGACGCTGTTGCGTCAAAATCTTGCGCCTGTTTCACAGCCGGCGTAAGACTGATGCAGGCCCTTTCACATGGGCCTGGCCCCATGTGAAAGGATGCAAAGCTGGAGTTGCATCATTTTTGTGACACACTCCAGCAATGCATCACTTTTGCGCTTACAGATACGTCTGAAATACTGACGCATCTGTAAGTACTTGCGACATAATACGTCATATATTTAATATGACGCATGAATAGAAGACTGAAGGCCTCATTTATAAGGCCATGCGTCACTTTTACGCTACCGGTACGTCACTTTTTGTGACGCATCAGCAGCGTAAAACATGCACCTTATTGAGTTATATTTACAAAGTGACGCATCTAGGTAGATGCGTCACTTTGTAAACCCCTGCGCCACATTATACCTACGTCAGGTGTAATGTATGCAAAAGGGGCGTATTGACGCAAGAAAGGGTTGTAGAGATGACGCAGTGAATAAACTGGGTTTTCCCCATACTACGCTCCCCGGTCCGCTCCCCGGTGCGCGTACCGGGCGCTCCCACCGCGCAAATCGAAAAAAAATGTTATTTTTTCGCGCGGGGCCCTTTTATAGCCCCCACATCAGACCTAGGTGGTCAGGGGGGTCTACTCTGCCCCCTTATGGTCATTTCCCCCTTTGTTTTTGCCACCTCTTGTGTCTCGATCTTACCAAGACACAAGATGGCGGCCGCTCCGGACTGTTTCGAATGTTTACAGACACCCGAGAGCCAATCAGCTTTCTGCGCGAAAGTCGCGTAGCACGCCCGGTGCGCTCCCCGGTGTGCTCCCCGGTGCGCGCCTATAGATATATATATTTTTTTGAACCTAAATTACTCAAAAATCACTGGAGCACATATCTTGAGACATAGCAAAGGCACATCGGGCTACCAGTCCCTACAATTTTGCCAAGTTTGGTGGAAATCCATTCAGCCGTTCGGGCTGAAAGTGAGGTTGACCGCCCTATAGAAATTAACATGGGGAAAACACGTTTTGGGACCCCCCTTTTATCTCGACCCCTGCTTGACGAATCCCCCCCCAAACTTTCAGGGAAGGACCGGAGCGCCGCGAGGCAAATTTGAGGAAATTTTCAAGCAGATTCCTCAACCGACGCCAAAGTTATTCACAATAGAATGTTGAGATTTTGCATTGAAAATAATCCTAACTATAACTACCTACTGGCGACCGCCAGTAGGTAATATATCTATACTAATATTATAAAGAGAGAACTTGCACCTTTTGGCCAGGTAAACTCGGGAACCACAGCGCCAATCCACACACCCGATACATCTATGAAAATGTCAGGGTGTGTAGATGGACATAGGCTATATAAATTTTTTTTAAAAAGTAAATTAAAAAAATTAAGTTTGAAAACAAAGTAGTCCCCTGAAAGTAGCGCCGGCCGGGACCTAGCGCTGGCCGCGACGCGACTTGCGTGATGACAGCGACGCGACGTGCGTGAGTTGACAAATCAGTGATTTGAGCATGCCGTGATTATCAGAACTACAGTAGCAGACGGCATTACGTCACTCTGTAGTTCTGAGAACGGCGTATCACAGGAAGATGCAATGTTTCTTCCTCCCGCGATTTATGTGGCATTTTAGGAGGCGATACATACACAGGGCAATGAGCAATAACGAGATCTGAAATATACTCTCCCTAAAGATTTGCTTGGAGTATGAGTTTAGTAACAACGCTGCATTTTGAACACATGGCCAGGTATCGGGACTACAGAAGATGACGGCATGACGTCATTCTGTAGTTCCATGATTTGTTTAGTGTATAAATACGCCATGATTCCTCTATCTGCGGTTTATGCTGTGAAGAGGGTAGTAACATACGCATTGGGCAATACCTTCAGAGAGGAGATAATGAGAATGGATATTTTGCCGATAAACATGATTTTATGGTGATTTTGGCACACAAAGGAAAAATAGTCCAGCGCTAGGGTAATCTATACTACTCTTACTACTATACTACTATTGCTATTACATGAGCGGGAGTGAGTCGGGGCGGGAGGGGGGCGGGAGGGAGTCGGGCGGGAGGGGGGCATGCACGGACAATGTCGGGGCGGGCGGGGGCCTGGGCAGACGGTTGGCCCTGAAGCCTCATTGCCCCCAGGCAACGCTGGGGCGGGCTGCTAGTATATATATATATATATATATCTATACTACTATTATAAAGAGAGCACATAAACCTTTGAGCCATGTAAACTCGGGAACCACAGCGCCAATCCACACACCCGATACATCGTTGAAATTGCCAGGGTGTGCAGATGGACATAGGCTATAAAAAATAAAAATTAAACGTAAATTTAAACATTTTACAAAAAAAAAAAAGTAGTCCCCGGAAAGTAGCACCGGCCGTGAGGTTGCGCTGGCGGCGACGTAGCGCTGGCTACGACGTGCATGTTGAGGAGGAGGAGCGGCGGACATGGAGCGGCGGTGAAGTGAGGAGCGCTGGGAGGAGCGGCGGCTCATGTAAGGCAAAGGCGAGGTGAGGCGGGGCGGGAGGGGGGCGGGGGGTTGGCCCTGCTTCCATCTGCTCAGTGTCCGTCCCTGAATACAACAAACAAACCAGCATTAGCGGCGGCTCAGGTAAGGCAAAGGCGAGGCGAGGTGGGGCGGGAGGGGGTCGGGCGGGAGGGGGCAGGCGGTTGGCCCTGCTTCCATCTGGTCTGTGTAGCTAATAGGTGTCTTGGCGGCTCAGGAAAGGCAAAGGCAAGGCGGGGCGGGAGGGGGTCTGGCCAATGTCGGGGCGGGCGGTTGCCGGGGCGGGCGGGGGCCTGGGTGGGCTGGTTGGCCCTGAAGCCTCATTGCCACCGGACAATGTCGGGGCTTGCTGCTAGTATATATATATATATATTCTCCCCACCACCGCTGGTCAAGGGAGGAGCTGGCGCGGGCGGTCCCGTTGCAGCCACCAGCTGGCTGAGTCAATTCGCTTCAAGAAACACCAAAGATATTGATGAAAAACGGGACACCCAGAGCTGCAGTGTTCATACCTTATGGGGAACTACTGCGAGCTAAACGCAATTGCAGTAATGAGGCGGCTTATCAAAATGAAGAAAATGTCATGTGTGAGAGATTCCGGAATAGGGGCTACAGCCTAAAAGTAATCAATACGGCCAAAGACAGAGTAGCTCTAAAGAATAGAGATGAACTATTGAATCCCCACACCACCAGTGAAGACAGTGACACTGTGAGATTCATCACCACCTATTCCGAACAGGCACATAACATACGCAAGGTCCTTCACAAACACTGGCATGTCCTCCAGACAGACGTACACCTGACAAAATATATCTCAGACAATCCCCAAATAACCTTTAGAAAAGGAAAATCATTGAGAGACGAACTCAGCCCCAACTATATAACATCTAAAATGGATTCTAACAGAGGTGAAGGGGGCTTCAGGTGCTGCCGTAAATGTAAGGCATGCAAATTTAGCAAAGATTGCAGAACACTAAATGTCCCTAACAGCAAAAGAGTGTTTACTATTCGGAAACGATTATCATGTAATACACCATACAGCATATACATTCTGATCTGTCCGTGCAACAAATGG
Source organism: Lissotriton vulgaris (assembly GCF_964263255.1). Lineage (NCBI taxonomy): Eukaryota > Metazoa > Chordata > Amphibia > Caudata > Salamandridae > Lissotriton > Lissotriton vulgaris. The sequence continues at coordinate 675,102,516 of NC_141700.1, read as the reverse complement.
TATGTTGGCAGTACTAAACATACCGCCAAAAAGAGGGTATTAGAACACCTGAGAGCGATACATAACAACAATAAACTCTACCCTGTTGCTAGACATTTTTCAGAGATGCACATGCAAAATGAACAATTGGTGCGATTGGTTGTCATTGACAGTGTGGACCTGGGAATAAGAGGAGGCAACCAAGAACTATCCCTTAGGAAACTTGAGTCCAAGTACATTGTGGATTTCGAATGTTTAACCCCAAAAGGTCTAAATGTGATGGAAGAACTGGCAATCCACTTATATGAATAAGATACTGTTATGAACTGTTATCCGCGGTTTTCTGGATTTTAAAACTTTATTATAATTCATTTTATCCACAGGTTTGGAGGCATCACATGGTGGCGGCACAACATGGAAATGATGTTAATGATGGGCACTGATGGTCTACCAAAGAGACATTGCACTATTATGATTAATTTCGCTAACTATGATGAACACAATCTCAGCATGAACTATAAATGAGAAATGGATTATTGTCTTAAGATACCTTTCTTTGCCCACTGGGGCGACTTAACTACAACATCGTAGGAACACGAATGCCCACTGGGGCGTTACTTATGTGGAAACGTATAAACATCGCTATGGTTGATATAAACATAGGGTTGCCATGACAACGTAACAGCCGCTGTTGTTCTGATTGGCAGTAGACAATCAGTGATGTTAAAGGTTGGTGTCCTAACACGAGACGGTACTTTGCCTTACAGTATTAATAACCTCATGTTTGCCTTAACATTCAATTGATTATTGTAATACAAAATGATGGCCGATATTTGGACATATGCAGAATGTCAAAATTATATTTACGTGGCCTAAATCTATAAACCGAAAATCAGGCTGGCAAATTGTATATCTGTGTTAGGGATCAGAATGATATTAATTTGGTCCGAGTAAGGGCAAACAGAGTTGTCAGCATTGTGTTATTATGGACAAATCTTCACACTGTAAGATGGCCGCCATTGTTTCATGCTATTCCATGTGATGTAAACATGTGCACGAGTGGGTGTTGCTTAAATGACGGCAATGTGAGCCACAAGACGAGCGTGACCAAGCCGTAATGGCGAAACGCGTCGTGAAACTTTTTTCATCTGCCGAATAAATCTTTGAACACTGCAGCTCTGGGTGTCCCGTTTTTCATCAATATCTTTGGTGTTTCTTGAAGCGTATATATATATATATATATATATATATATATATATATATATATATATATATATATATATATATATATATATATATATATATATATATATATATATATATATATATATATATATATATATGTATATATATATATATATATGATAGATATAGATATTGATATAGATAGATATATAGATAGATATAATCACAAGGAAACAACAGGCAGCCATGGCAAAAATCTGGATCCTAAAGGATGCAATGAGTCATAAAGAATAGAACTATCCAAGAAAGAAGTGACTCAAACAGATGGACTCATCAAAGAACAAAAATATATTTCCACTACAATTTTTCAGTTTGTGCCTTCCTCAGGTTGTACATGAGTGTTTGCTTGGTGGCTGCACAACTGACACTGCTGGATTATCAAAAAGCATCATGAGTGAAGATTCCACTTGGAATGGGGAATCAATGCAGTCCTGAGATCTCGTGAGATATGCCGTAATCAGGTGATATTATCAGTGATGATCAGTCCATCTGGGTGCAATGATTTGGAATGGTATATCCAGACGTTTTCTATGGAGTTCAGCAGTTCTTCTTTTAAGACATGTTCCACAGGGAAAATCTTCATAGCAAAAGGTCCACAAGGTTAAAATGATTGTACACAGGCTGGTCAAGTTTCTTAATAATCATTGCCAATTTATGGTTCCTTAATCATGTACTGAGGTCATTCACTGTTTGGCTACATACTGTTTTTTGCAGATTTGGCACTGATTCACAGAAATAATGTATATTGAACGGCATGCAAATGCTGTCTTTTTCCATATATCCTTGTCGCAACAGAACTAGGTATTGATCATGTTTGTAAAATATATTCACCTGCAAAGCCAATTTTAGAATCACAGCAATGAACCCCTGCATTTGTCACAGCTTGCTTGAGCTCAGCTCAAAAGTAAATTTTAGATTGGTACAGACATGTATCAGGTAGGAAAGAATGTTTAACGTTCTGGAAGATTGGGTTTGTGTGACCTGTGCTGAAAACAACCTCAGCGAAGGCCCTCGTTTCCCTGGAGACAGTCTGGTCATATTAGATTTCTAAGGACCACTACAATGGACCCACAAAGTGACCTTCTTGAAGTACAGACTACCAGGCCTGGTGTTTAGCTGAGGAATGTGGGATAAAGTAAAAATATATTACATAACAGGACAAAACGTATTAGAAAAAGACAAAAAAATGAACACAAAGAAAATGCCTTTCTAAAGGGCTATAACAATCAAATCACCTGGAAAAAGACTTTCTAAAGTATAATAAAATGATTACTAATCAGAAGTCACATATTCACAAACTGCGTTTTGTAGTAAATATAATAGTGCTACAATAGTACTACAAACTTTCTTGCTGCCGCCTCTCCTATCTTCTTCTGTGCGAAGATCTCAAACCCAACTGTGGAGTCTACACCCTTAAGTATACATTTTGGTAGTAAATGTGGGAGGTAAAGGGGGAGTTGCTGGAAAATGTGAAATACGTACTACTAAAAGGACGTGGTTTAGGGAGGTTAAAGGAGTAAAGTTACTAAAAAGTGCAAACGTAAATTAGATGTGTAAATTACTCACAAGTGTAAGTAACATGTGTGATTGCCCACATAGGCTCCACAAAATAGATGCCTCATGGACAGCATAGAAGGAGATATAGTGAATAAAGTACAATTGGCTGCCTATTATACAGATAAACATGCTCCACAAAATGGTGGTCAGCAACATGGCCAGCAAAGAAGGAGGCATGGAGAACAAAGAGAACATGACTGCCCTACCCAGGCTGATGCTCCTTCTTCTCCAACAAAAACTTACATATATTCCCAAAATATGCGTGTGCCCATCCTTTACTCACCATCAGTAAAGCAGCAATGTCAGCAAAGAAAAGAAACTTACAAAATGCCCCAAATACAAACACCCTAAGAAAAGAATTACACCAGCAAAATGCTTTTCACAGTTGTAGGTAATACACAATAATCAGCCATCTAACATTAACAATCTTATCTTTCAGACAAAATTATGGGCAAGCACATGGACAAGAAGGTATCTGAGAAGAATGGAAACTGGCTACAATAATGGACCTTGCCGTCTGGAGCCACCCTGTTCCTCGCCACCAACAGGCACATGCAGAAACAAATACCCTACATGTGTTATGACTACTGAGCAATCTCTAGCACAGTGGCAGCGATTTTATAAAAAATATATTAAAAATACACTTGAAGGTCTACTGCAGACTAGACATTACCGACTAGTAATTTGGGTTTGACATATACAAAAATGCAATTTTGTGGTTACAAAGTGTCAGACTGTGTGAATTCGATCTTTGAGACCACAAAAGGCCTTAGTACATCTTGCCCTTAATGCTATCTGTAGTGAACACAGGGTACTGCAAAACTAATTTCAGTTAAATGTGAAGAAGGAAGACCTCTTTGTTGCCTTTGTGCCACACATGTATTCAAATGTTGCAATCAAGTAGCCCATATGTTTGATATATATATAAATGCTATTGCTCTCTAATTTTTAGAGGAATCCCAGCCCCGCTAGAGTGCTCTGCGACGGTCCCAGACTCCAAGACTGTTCACAGAAGCCGAAACGTAGGTTTACTGACCTCAGCAATGTCTGAGGTTGAAAGGGGCTCCAGGTTGCAGTCTTAGCTCAAAGACAGGGGGTTACCATCCACGGGTTTCACTTCCACAATTACTATGCCGCACCATCTGAGATTATGAGGAACTTTGGTTTACAAAGAAAAGCGTAGCAGACTGGTGGGAGAGTGGTAGCAGGTCATCCCGAGACAGTTTTTATGCAATCTCACCACACATGCATTGTCAAAAGTCTGAGGCAGGACAGTGGCGAGAGCCACAAAGTGATGTTCTGAGTGATAGGCACTGGCATGGGAGACAGATAGTGTAACATTAGGCTAAGGAAGTGTTACACTGAAACTCAGATTTCCAATTCCATGCAACTTTCAGTGATCCAGTGCAGTCTAAGTGATACTTTACTAAGTGGTTAGATACGCTTATAGGCCTCTCGTGAGTGATTATGTCATTTTTGTTATAGATTTATTTAATGCACTTCTAAAGTCGATTAATGCAATACATATATTTATATTGTTAGTTATGCTGTCATAAAATAATTTAAAAAATCACATTAAAACATACTCTGTACAGCTGTTAGATATTTGTGGTATTTGGAAAAATATGGATAAGCTGGATTTAGGTATTAAGATATAAATACTAAGTTCATTTGGTGTATACCAATAGGCACTAAAAAAGAAGCAAAAAATACATACACAGATATTTTATTTCAGATTTTTGAGATGCGCCACATATCACCTTGCTGCCGCCTCCGGACATCTAAATGGGAAGGAAAGTGGAAAGAAAAGAAGAATAATGGAGTTATCAGATTCAATTATTTTTCCAGCTCTGTACAATTTTAGAGGAGTGTATGCATATTACTCAAGTTTCCTGGTTGTTTCTGCCTTTACATACACACATGTCCAAAGTTATAGTCGAGCGCACACAGCTATGTCTGGCATTCTCAGTACATAGCATGTAACTTTAAAGTCAACAAAGAAACCTAACAGCCATGTTGTTTCTGACATTAAGTATAACAATACTCAAAAGTGTTGAAGTGCTGTGTGGTGCTCTAGTGTTAACTATTACACCCCATGATGCTATGCCAATCTTTGATCTCGACCTAAAGAATATTTCAAAATTCATTAATACCTATATATTTCTTGATGGGGAGCGTTCTAGTTTATATTTAATCTTTAATTATATAACTTCAATATTACAGGAATCACATTTCAGGGGCCTACTGAAATAGTAAGGTTTCTACAATCCATAAACCAGGTGTCACATGTGCTGATGAGTGGGCAGTACATAAGCAATATGCCTTCAAATGAGTTACTCACTACCTCTCCTCACCCAACATATTCACCCCCCCCCCCACCCACTCCCTAATCCCTAAAAGCAGAGTGGGTGCCCTTTCCTCCACTGAAACCACTCTCTCTCTCTCTCACACACACACACTCATACTTATGTAATACTTCTGCTCATCTAATTTATTTGTTGATTGTACTCATCCTCCTTGACTTAGCAGTCATACATTTCATGCTTCGGTCTACAAATTATGTTCATCATATTGATGCCAATATGAGATTCGTGGTGTTCTGCTTGATTCACACTATGCCTCTCTCTTGTTGGAATTCCTCAAGTTTCATCTATGACCCCTTTAATTGTCTCACTCAGAACACCCTCACTATGTGCTGTTGTTTCTACTTCAGGTTTTCATATCACCCCCCTATGATGTCATCCATATTGTCTGGCCTTTACCTTCATCCACCCCTCCAATACTCACTCAAATCACCAATTGACTTACAACAATCCAAAAACTGATCTGCAAAGACCTCCCTTTGTTAACTTGGCTAAAACCTTGTTTTTTAGCTTCATCCACCCTTACAGTTCTATCTATACCTTCCACCCCCACACCGATACCCTGACTCCTTTCGCACACGGCTTGTACCTAAAATGCTATATGATTGAAGCCTGTGTCTTGAATCCTTTCCATTTATCACGGTCACAACAGCCAGATTCCATCTCCTTGAGGTTAGGTGAATAAACCCTCAACACCCATTCCACACCTCCAAGTCACTCATAATACACTTGCCATGAGAAAGCTAGCTCATTACATATACCCCTGCTTGTGATCCTCCACAATACCTCCATCTCCCGGTTAAAAAAATTATCTAGCTTATTTCATGTTTACTGCTCAAGTTCCCTCACAGCCAGCACACTATGCGACCTTCACAAAAACCCATCATCTCTTTCTAGATGGTGAGTACCACTGGAAAACAAGCTAACTACATATTCAGATTCAGCAATTGCAACAAAAATAATATTTGGAATAATTTGTTTCATTCAGTGCTTGCAACTACATATCAATTTCAATTTACTTTTTCAAAAAGTGCATAGTTAATTAAAACTGTTACACATTCCCATTTGTTATCAATTAAAACATTGTGCATATTTTAAAATCAAACAGTAAAGCCAGGTGCTGATTTGCAACAATAACAGGAAAACTCTAAGGCGGGACATACTAATGACTCTAAGATGACTGAACATATCTATCTTTGCTAGCTGGCTAATGGGTTCTAAAGTGACCGCGCATCTCAGAATCAGAATTAACTTTATTTGGCTGTAGATAGCCATAAAAGTGTGCAGATGCATACAAGAATAAAATAAAACAGAAAAAGACCCACCTTATTCATAAAACACAGATACAATCCATAAAATAATTAATAAAAGACATATTTTAAGAAATCACATTTAACATATTCAAGCACAGTGCTCCTAGGTAGTACTGCTTCCTGAAGAAACACACAGTGGCCGGTTTAATTATCATACCGTTCTTCTAGAAAACGGCAAGCCTGGGAACATTTTCGAAAATTTCTGAGCCGCATGAGAAGTACTGAACACTTTTTTGTGTAACGTTTACAATAATCACAGGCAAAGAGAAAATTAGCCATTCATTATTTAGACTGATTATTGCAGGGACAAATTCCAGAGTCTGGTTTATGCTGGTACCCAACCGGGAAGCATAAAGAATATTTCACTGTGCCATCTCTGAAACTGAATAATAGGGAGCGCTCCCACCTCCCTCTGATGTTCCGCAGGTAACTAGCGGTGACGAACCCAGGATTAAGGTGTAATTTAAATTACTCCTAACATTTCATTTCTGGGCTTTCACATTCAGCCTCTCAGCTGGTAAATGCTGTCAGTAAAGCTTGTGCGTTCTTACTACCTGGGGCAGTGAATGGGGCTGTGTCAGAAAAAAATATTTGTTAGGCCAATCCCTTCCAATGACCTTTTCACATACACCAACCAACCAACCAAGGGATGGAAAGGCCTTTGTCACAAGCCATTCAGCAATTACACTCCTTGTTAGTGAGACCTCATCTGTGCTCACCCGCATGCGATCGATAAAATGCGAGGTCGATACAGGGACTGTAAAGAATCTTCTGCAGCAGCGATTTTCTTCCCTTTGAAGTATCTTTCGGTCACTAATTCCCCAAATATCCACCCCATAGGTGTTGAGAGGTACACACTGGGTGGAATATATTTGTAACAAATGTGTCAGTGCCCTTTCACCCGGCAGAGCTAGTAAGCTTCGGAGCAAGCCTTTCTGCCAGCCAACTGGGCAGTTTTGCCCTACTCTGTGCAATTCGGGAAGTCCATGAACCAGTGGATCCAAAGGTGACCCCCATATAAGAGAAAGTGCTGGTGCTCGGTATTATATTTAGACTCACAATTAGTTGAAAAATCAAGGTTTGCCATTAAGTTCACAAATGAGTGAACCAGGCGACACAGAGCCTTAGGAGTGCGGGCAATTAACACAGCCCATCCGCACAGAGTAATGCAAGGTGGGGAGCATTATTTATCCTAAATGCATCGGGGTGGTCTTAGTGAGCTCTAAGATTGGGTTATTTATATATAAGATGTATAACAATGGTGCAAGCGTGCACCCTTGGCGATCCCCCTCCTCCTATGCTGAATTTATTTGTCACTTCTCCATTTGTACCAAACCTAACCCTTGGTTTTGTACCTTGATGCAAGGATATTAAAGTGTCTACAGGTGATGCGTCCATTTCCAATTAAATAAGGAGTTGCCACAGCTTAGATCAATTAACCCAGTAGAAGGTCATTGACAAGCCAAGGTAGGCAAGGTCCATGACAGACTGTTTTGCCACAGTATGTATCCAGTAATTAGATGTAACTTGAGATATTGTTCTACGAAAGACGAACTGGCAGACATTCAATATATTATTATCATAAACCCATTCCAATATTCTGCTATGCAAAACTCTGGTGAACATTTCAATCAATGAAATGGAACAGTAGCATTTGGGCTCAGATCAACTCCCTTTATTGAAAATTAGTACTAAGGTCGAGGTGGCCCATGAGGTTGGGATCATAGACTACTGTAGACATTTGTCAGCAATGGGGCCCAGACATATACATTGTATTTAATCAGATCAATGGGAACACCATGCAGGCTGCGTGCCCCCCCCCCCTGAATAGCAGCCGTAGCCTCTTGCAGAGAGACAGATAAGAAGGGGAGGTGGATCTCCATAAACTATCTGTTCACTGCTGGAATTACTAACAGCATAGGTCTTTTCAAAATGTACCACCCATTCCTTGCCTTTTATATGGTAAATAATATATATTGCATCCTGATCTAAGGATCTCATATTTGATACAGCTCTCCAAAATGTCTTACTAGCTTGAGTTTGGGCAGCATGTGTCAATATGGCCCACTGATGGGTGATAACTACCTTCCTTCACTTACATATTGCCAATTTCTAACCCTTTCACACGGTAGCCACAAGTGCTCGGTTTCGAGAATGTGTGTTGATGGCCCTGCACAAAATGTGATTAGCCAAAGAGCAGTCGTGGGCATACACCTGTGGAGCCTGATGCGCTGAATTACTTAGTTTAAAAGGGACTGTCTAATCCTAGTGCATAAAGACACAACGCTAGGTTCTGTTGCCCCATTTTCATCATCCTCTGTTAAACACCCCATCACAGGCTCAGACAAATTCCAATGCAATCTGAGATTGTCTGTAGTTGACACTATACTACTGAGACTAGATATAGTTTTAGGGGATTCCCAAGGGATCACTTTCAAAGCTATCTCAATCGTGTTGTGGTTGCTGAAGTTGATGCTAATGATAATGCCATATATAGCAGGGGATTTCCCAGGTACTGAGAAACTATTCCTTTCCCTGGAAGTGCGTAACCCCTGCGTGCCTGGCCTCACCCCCTCTACCACATCATACAGATCAGAGGAGGCAAGCAGAATCTCCAATTCATTGCCTCTCAAATCTGTTCTCTAAGTACTTCTTGCTCCTTACTGGCTCTATAACTGGGGAATCTGGCATTACAATTAGCTGACAAAATAAATGTATTTGTTGACCCTGATGAGATTTGCACTGCTATATAATCAAACAGTCCTGGCAATTGTTGGCTAGGCACATTAAAAAAAGTCATTATTATAAACATTTATCTATACTACTAGTATAAAGAGAGAACAGAAACCTTTTGGCAAGGTAAACTCGGGAACCACAGCGCCAATCCACACACCCAATACATTGTTGGATTCCTCAGGGTGTGTAGATGGACATAGGCGACATAAAATAAAAATAAAATGTGAATTAAAAAATTAAAATTTAAAAACAAAGTAATCCCCTAAAACTAGTGCCGGCCGCGACGTAGCACTGACCGCGACCAAGACGTGCGTGATGACGACAGGCGGGCAGGAGCGGTGACGAGCGGCGAGGAGTGGCGGTGAAGTCCGGAGCGCGGGGTAGAGCGGCGGCTCAGGTAAGGCAAAGGCGAGGCGGGAGGCGGGCGGGAGGCGGTCTGGGCAATGTCGGGGCCGGCGGAGGCCCGGGAGTGGCGGTGAAGTCCGGAGCTTGGCTCAGGTAAGGCAGAGGCGGGAGGCAGGCGGGAGGCGGGAGGCGGGAGGCGGTCTAGGCAATGTCGGGGCGGGCGGGTGCCCGGGCGGGAGTGCACAAAAGCTGAAAATGCTGCCCCCAGCCCCCTTCTGCCCCAGGCAATGCCGGGGCGGGCTGCTAGTGAGGTATAAAGTTCAAACTCCCTTATAGAGGACAACTTGATAGTCACTTTCCGGGGGTTTTGAACTCCCTGCATGGCCTCAAAGTAGTAAATTGATCCAGATTGCTAGACTGGTCAAAGGCATGACTTGCATGGGATGGAATAGCCGGGTGACTGAAGCACATAGAGCCTTCAAAAACTATAGGGTTGATTTCCCAAGTTTCTTGCATTAGCAAGATATCATATACGTTAATAAATACAGTAATCAGTATCTTGGTGCGGAGGCCAGCGACATTCGAACTTAATATTTTTATTGCGGATTATTTAACAGTTGAAGGTAATGAGATAGAGTCTCTCACAGGGCACCCCGGCATTGATTTAGGATCAGCTGGTGAGGCAGTGAGCATCTATGTGGTCTCTTTTCCAGAGAAACCTCATGACACAAACTAATTAAACTAAAGTGATTGAATATATCAATGTAATCTCTTTGATGTCTGGCTAATGGGAACTAAAGTGACAGTGCATTTCTATATAGTCTCTTCCCCGGCAAACGCTCTTCAGTGAAGTTCTGTTTATTTCCTGTTGGTTTGTACCTTTCCACTGAAAGCTGCTATAACTTTGACAAACTGCATCCTTAATTGAGTGTGGTCTGGTTTAAGTGCTGAGATAAAGGCTTGTCTGCATGATCATATCTTTTTATTGTTCAAAATCCCACTTAGAAGTTCTTTTCCTTCAAGTAGCAGAGTGGGACAGATGCAAAGGATGTGAATCATGGTTTCTTTCCCAGAGTCACACAATCTACAGGAGTCTCTATCTACAGTTTTTATCCATGGGGTATTGCATCCAGGGTTTGATGGATGCCTAGCCTGAGTTGCACAATCTAAAGCTTAATGTGATGCGAGTGCCCTCGGGCAAAAAAGGGCAGAGCCTTGAGACAACTATAGGAACTAATGATCTGCAATGCATGAGGTCTCTTTTCTAAAGTTGCTTTATCCTCTTGAAGGGAGCGAATTTTTGTCATGCTGTTGAGTGGTTTCTGAAATATGGAGGTGACACCCCAGTGTCCCACAGGTTAGGAATTGTAGTAATTGTACTGCTTCGTGTAATCCCTGGCTGTATGTGAACCTAGGATTCAAATTGTTAATTTCCTGCCAGCCACATGATGCTATTGTGTTTTTCTCTGCAAGTCCACATTCTGGCAAATCCCAAGATAGGAGAATATGATCACCCAGGATTGCATGATCAGTCCAAATACCAAGTGAAGCTGTGCCTGTGAAGTGTGATTCAGTAACTGATACACTTTCTTGTATCCTTTAGCCAGGAATTAGTCTAACTCTGTCGCAGCCTTATCCAAACTAACTTCACACCCATACGTAACCGACAGGAGAAATTTGGCAGACATCACTTTCTGCAGTGTCCCCATAATCATGCCATTAAGCGACCTCAAAAGGATCAAGAATCCTACCAATAAAGCAGCAGCCTTGTGTTTCATTGCTTCCGGGTGTAACTTAAAAGAGCCTCTTGTGTTGAATGTCACCCCCATGTATTTGCATTGTGCATCACAAGCGAGCAGTGTGCCGTTAATAAACCAAGAACCATTTGTCCTTGTCTTCTTGGAGAAATTTTCAATTTTCCTTGTGTTGATTTCCAGTTTGTTCCATACCGAAAAGGCAGACAGTACATCTAAAAGATGTTGTAAGCCAACAGGCTCTTGTTCATTAGTAGCAGGTCATCAGCATATAAGATGTAGGTGAGGCCATGACCCCTGAGTTTCGGGTTTCGGTGGGTGGGTATTTATTGAGTCAGAGTCTCTGGAAGGGCACTTTATATAGATGATAAACATCAAGGGTGGAAGAACACACCCCGGCTTTGGCCAAACTGTAGTTTAGATCTTACAGGAAAGTTTTTTGTCATCCCCGAACTTCACATTTAGCCAGGTGTTAGTATGTAAAAGTTGACTGGCCTTAAGTAGTGTTGATGGAATCCCAGCTGTTATAATTTTTCTCCAGAGGAGGTCACGTTAGACCCTGCCAAACGCAGCCTTAAAGTAAATAAAGCAGGCATGTAAGGTGGTTTTACTGTTAAATGTTTTATCGATACAGATCACTAAGGGAGCTAAGTTGGATAGGGTGCCCTGTCCTGCGTGGAAGCCAGTTTGTTTACAATCAATCAATCAATCAATCAATCAGGGGTTTGTAAAGTGCTGCTACTCACCCATGAGGGTCTCACGGCACTGAGGGGGTGCTACTGATCTGTCTGGATACGGAGGTTCAGTTCAAGAGCCAGGTCTTGAGGTCCTTCCTGAACTGGATCAACAACGTGGATTACCTGAGGTGGAGGGGTAGTTTGTTCCAGGTCTTGACAGTGAGGCAGGCAGAGGATCTTCCTCCGTTTTGGTCTTGGGGATCCATGGGGCAGAGGCCAGGGTGAGTTGGGCGTAGCAGAGTTGTCTGGCGGGTGTGTGGAAGGTAAGTTGATGGTTCGGATATTCTGGTCCTGCATCGCTTACAGAGGATAAGCTCCTGGTTGTCTGCCCAAACAGACAGATCTTGCAGCATAAAGTTGGCAAAGTACTTCGATTCCACGTAAGATAGTACAATCAGTCGATAGTTTGAGGGATCGCTCCTGTAACGCTTAGATGGAATATGCTACCACGCCAGGAGTCAGGTATGGTCTGTCCAGACTTACCACACTGAATAAGGTTAGAAGTTTTTTCCCAAAAATTCAATGTTGGACCTGAAGATGGCTGCCGCAAGGCCATTAGGAGCAGGAGCACAGTCCGCTTTACTCTTCTTTATTACGATTTCTAGGGGACGTGCTTTTTGCTCTTGCAATCCCTGATAGAGGGCCTGCTCAAAGAGCCGAGGGGAATTCAGTGACTCCAGCAGCTGTTCCTCTTGTTTAACCTCTGCACGTTTGTCATTGCATCTGTATTTCAGAGCTGGCAGCACTGGAGTGGTTTGGTAATTCGAACTTAGGTTCTGTACCCAGGCCTCCTCTGGTATGTTTGCATTATGGGCAGCAGTGCAGTCCTTGTCAACTCCATTGATTGTTTTCCAGAAAACTCTGCTGTTGCCCATTTTGCAGGTGCAGAGCAGTTTTGCCCAAAATGTGTCCATATGTGCACTTTTGGTCTGCCATATTTCTTTTTTATGAAGCTTTCAGAGCGTCCACACTTTTGCTGGCTGTTCTTTATCAGAGTAGTTGTATTTGAATTGGTGATGCTCTCTGTTTAACTCTTTTTTCCACTGTGCAGAGTTCTTTTGACACCCAAGAGGGGTCCTTTCCCTTATCTGTGATGTAGTGAGTGGGTGATCCTGTTTCTGCTGTATTGATTCAAATGCACCTTGCAATATTGCTCCAAGTTCGAGATTGTATTAAACCTAGTCAGTGGATGCTCCTCCAACAAGCTTGCACATTTATCCAGGTTTTTTTTTCTTGTGGCCTAATCTGCCATCGCAATCATTTCAGGTTTTCTGTTATTGGATCAGAGAGAACTATATTAGCTGAATTAAAAGTGTTTTACTTGCAGACCATAGTTATAGACTGTGGGTTGTGGTCACTCTCCTCCTGATCTTCGATCCTGAAATCTCTGGAAACTTTGAAAAAGGGCTATGAGGCTGCAGTATATTCTGTTAAAGTGGTGTACTTTTGCGATATATGTGTCCGGGAGGGGGCATGTCACCTGAAAATATTCCATTTAGTATACGCAATCCTAATGCAGTTACGAGCCATGCCGGGTGGGTGCCTTGGGAGTTGTTTTGTCCAATAGACAGAGCTGCATGAGCTGGGACGTTTCATACTTAATTTTGAGCAATGACATTTTCTTCTGTAATATGCGTATAGAAAACGTTTGAGTTAAAGTCCCCATTGCTTATCACATGGTGTGTGTTATGACCCTTCATCAGGTTATTCATAACTATTTCAAATTTTGATATGACAGCCAATTTTTGCCTTGATGCAAGACTGAGATATGTATTGATCAAGGTAAGGTTCTTTGTGTCACTGCATATACAGCTATTTATTTGGACACTCACAGGCAGGTTTCAAGTGAATGTAGCTGTTTTACCTTTATGTTCAGGTGTGCTGGGACATAAACGTTGACCCCTAATTTTGGCTGGGCCGTTGAGCTAGTTCTTATAGCAGGATTGATGTATTCCAGATATCCCAGTAAGGGCACAGAGTTCTTGGCCCAGGTCTACTGCATGGTAATGATGTGGAATTGACTCAAGTATTTGACAGTTTCTATGTTAGGGATTTTTTTTTTAATTGCTGTAATGTTCCAGTAGCAAATTTCCATGGCGCTTGATGAGGATCTTTTAATGCTGGCTATGTTAGTGAACTGGGTTGTTTGTCAGAGAGGTGTTCCCACGAGCCCTAATCATGTGTCTTTCCCACTTGCACAGTTTGTAAGGAGTCAGCACCAGTCTAGTTTGGCTGCATGGCTTTAATGAATTACTGATCCCTGTGGCTAAATTTGTGCACTTCCATTGGCTGATATTTGTGAATCCAGAGACATTCCTCAAATACCGAGTGGGTTGGTGACCTCTTTCTTGACTATTGGTCTTGTATGATTGTTTTCGTTATTCTTTCATTCCCTGCTTTTCCTGGGCAAGGGTATTCTCTAAGTGATGGCTGTAATGGTGGGGAGCTTGTGTGGGAATTTTGAGTGGGTTCATCAGGAGCTGAGGTTACGACTATGGATGGGTAACCATTAGCTTGAAAAGGTGCGATATTAATGCCCCAGTTTCAAAAAGTTTCTTTATTGTCCGTCACCTTATGGGCCAATTCGATGGTCGCAAAAAATATCAAGGAAGGTTCAGATACTTGTGCTCTACTCTCGGTTTTAAAAAAAAACAGGTGATATCTGAGGAGTACAGGGCCATATGTAGGAACATCTTTTGTGATCGCAAACACTGCGAATCAAAGAATCTAAGGTGTATGCGATTGCAAAAGAGTCTGTTACGATGTAGGAATGCCTTGTGCCTCCCAAAAATGAGAATCGCAAATGTAGCGATTACCATTTTTGCATAATAAGGAATCTGCAAAAAATATTGCAAATTCGCAGTGTGCGGCTCTGTATTTGCGCAAATCGCAAATACTGTTCTTTCAAAATGGAAGTTCGCAAATTGAGATGTAGCAAAAATTCGCAAATTTACACTTCTCAATTACCACCAACTCTGAACAGATGGTAACCAGGTGCAACCTATTTAAACAGGCCCACAATGCCACTGGGGCTACCCACCATGGCTGACCTGTATGTGATAGCCAGGAGGCTGCGTAACCGAGATGCTGCACAGAGAAGGAGATGCCAGGAAAGGATGTACAGAGTACGCATCACCCTCTTACAGCGGACCCAGGAGGACATACATGTGCACTACAGGCTGCACCCAGAAAGCATCCTGGAGTTGATAGAGGAGCTGACAACCATACTTGAACACCCCACATACAGGGCACACACTATTCCTACCCACATACAGGTTTTGTGCTCCCTGCACCTCCTAGCATCAGGGAGTTGTCAGGGGGTGATAGCCACAGCAGGAAGGGTCTCTCAGAGTGCACTATCGTGCTTTTTCCACGCTTTCCTTGATGCTATGGTTCAGAGGATGCATCACCATATCCAATTCCCAAGCACCCAGCAGGCACTAGATTAGACCAAGCAAGAATTCTACCAAATAGCCCAATTTCCCCACGTCCTTGGCTGCGTAGATGGGACCCATGTCGCACTGTCACCCCCATCACAGAATGAGTATGTTTTTAGAAACAGAAAATTATATAATTCCCTGAACATCCAGGTAGTCTGCAATGCTAAACATGTTATCACAGATATTGTGGCTAAATTCCCAGGAAGCACAAACAACTCATTCATTTTTCGCCACTGTGGATTACGTCACAGACTCACAAATGGAGAGTTTGGAGAGGGCTACCTGCTAGGTAATTGCATGGCACACACACACACACACAACTAGGGAAGGTTTAAACTGGCAGAACAGTACTTAACTTCAACCTACTTTTGCCCTGCAGGTGACAGTGCCCACAGAACCACACGCTGCACCACTGAGAGGACCTTTGGAATCCTTAAAGGCTGTTTCCGGTGCCTCCATAAGAGTGGAGATGCACTGCAGTACAGCTCAGAAATATGTTGCAAAGTCGTGGTTGCCTGCGCAATGCTACAGAACATCGCTACCAAGAAGGGCACCCCAGTGGATCTGACAGATGCAGACACATCAGATGAGGAGGAACCAGCTCCACAACCCAGACGTACAGGTGGTGCCGGGGCGGCTGCCGGGCGCCTGAGATGTGATGATATCACACAGAACTACCTCTAGGTGAGAAATGAGGACACAATGCCAAATAATAATGCTCAAGTATGATGTTTATTTCCTTAACTGCAGGAGTAAATCGGTCACACAGCGCGACTTAAATGTTGATGATTGCACATGTTTAGGTCACAGTGCTATTATTGCCATGAGTCACTCAGTCCATATGGTATGTGTTGCATCACACATAGCCATGAGTACATGCTGCCTCTTCACCTCCTACGTGAACGCCCTGTTGCCACTTGTTCAGGCTGCACACTGACCTCACTGGAGTCTTCCCCTGCTCTCCCCTGGCGCCCACTCCAGCGTCTATCTGCAGGAAGTGGTGGAGTGATGCTGCTCCTGCTGGACTGTTCGTCCGTATCCAATGTGCCCAGTGTCCCTATGCCACCTGTGGCAACTGCACGCATCTGGTCCACGGAATGTGTGACCTGTACCAGGCCCCTACCCACATCCTGGCAGCAGTGGGCCATTTCATGCTGCATACTAACACATCACCTGGCCAGCAGGGATATGGCGGTGGACTGGTAGTTCACAGCTCTAGTGTACAGGTTCATCCGGGTGTGTAGACAGTGTTTCTCCCTGTGCCTGGCTACCCTGTCTCTCCTTATCTCCCTGCACAGTCCTTCCAATGCACCTGTCATGGAAGTGACACTGAGCCGCAACTCAGACATGTTGTGATTATGTGCTGTAACTTGCCACTGTATTGACCTTATGCCTTTCACTTGCAGGCACTGTGCTTTTAGCATGTTGCCCTCAAGGCCAGAGAACACTGCGTCTTCTTCGGAATGAGAATTGCTGCTGGAGGGCCATGCCCTGCGTCTTGACCCACTCCCATTTGGAGTTTGAACAGTGGACTGAGGTGTGTGCTGCCTTCCATGTTGCCTTGGGACTGCCTGTGCCTCCTCAGCTGTATCTGTGGACACTGCCTCCATCAGTGGCAGTGGTGAGACTATGTTGTGTAGTGTAGTTCCTATATTCCCAATAGGCTCTGCGCATTGGAATAACAAAAACGATAGTTTAGACGTAGGACTGAGGTTGACTAGGTCTCTATTGAATATGTTAGACTTAATTATGAATGCCAGCTAGCTCAGAGGTCACTAGAAACTTTCTCGAGTGAACAGGAATGAGTTAACTTTCCTGAATAGACAAGAAGGGATTAGCTTCTGACAACTGCATAAACATGACAACTTTGCTCCCTCCAGAATAAGGAGTATATCTCCAGAGTCGTGTGAAAACAATAGATAGCTATTTCACTCAGTCAATCGTGCATGCTTAGTTTCACCAGAGTGCAGAGAAATAGAGAGACAGGCGTTTTCAATAAAAGTTGTTATTTATTGAGCAGTCTTCTTTATCATGCAAGAGAAGTGCATTGCCACAATTGCAATACTTGTCATAAAGTAAAGTGCGTACAGTAAATGGAGCATTATGAAATAATACTGTAAAAGCATTTATATGGTTTCTGAGCCATATGATACTTAAAACAGATAAAATATATACAATACATATAATGATAAAAGTTGACTAAACGTACTCAACTGGTGCTTCTAAAATACGCCTACCCAGGTGTACCTAACCTAAGCCTAGTACGTAGGAAGGAGTAAGTGAGCTGCAGTTTAAGTTAAGTTATTTTTGCCAAGAATCTGAATCAAGAATTCTCTAAGGATCTAATCAGCTCTGTACCTTGGTTTTAGAATGAAGGAGGTCTTGTGTCTCTTTCTCAGGACTCGATCTCCCAGCAACCTTCATGGGTGACTGGAAACACTGGAGCTGGATTTCTCGGCATGAGAAAAGACAGCGTCTCTCTCACTGCATCAAATGGGAGGGTCGGCTTCCTTCGGTACTCGCATCAGCTGGGGTTTGGGTAAGTAGATAGCCGCTCTGCTACAAACCACCATGTGTTTGCTTAAGGCAAATGCTGGTATATTTATTCCTGGAAGGTGACGAGTTTGACGTAAGGTTGGACATAAGACGTCACTAAGAACTGTCACTAAGTACTGCCAGTTCTTTCAGGACTCTCAGGAGTTCTAGGACAAATCAAAACAGAAGCAGGGGGAATTCCCGGGCTGCTGGAGGCTTGGTTTGTTTAAAGAACGCGTTGTACTTTCTAGGAGTCTAGGGAAGTAGCCTTGCCATATTTGGACTGCATTGGCTATGACTAAATATGGATATGATTCTTATGCCTTTATAAGGATATGATTTGTTATATCCACATAAGGGCATGAATCGGGAATATTTGATTAGGGTCCTAGATACGTTCACAACACCCACTCCACGTATAATGTCCATCATTACTAAATACTAAGCAATATATAAACATATAAGTATGCATGTGTTTTCAAGCCCACCCCAAAATACATAAAATGTATTTGAAATGGTATAGATACACGAAAAAATTAGTATTATACTGTACGTTTTTCAAGCAGTGGTATCATTCAGATAATATTTTTTGTAGTGCATTATAATCTTCACTGAATGAATCACGAAAGTTACAGCTATGAAATGGCTTTTACTACAGAAGAGAAGGTCGAGACCATTTCATCACATATTTATACAAGATTGTACATGTGCTAGAGGCTGATTCAAAATGTTGTCTCTAGAGTCTCTAAAAACAGAAGTTCTGTTCTCTGAGAATAGTTCTACTTTAAGCAGAGTACCATGTGCCAAAAAAAAGGTAAATATTTTGAGAACTGGAGAAAAATAATTTCGCTTTCGGGAAGAAAAATAGTCCCAATGTTTTTTAGAAGTTCTGTTTATCAAAACTGAAGGCCGAATTCAAAGTTCAGGGGACGCTGTGTGCTCGCTATTTCAAATATTATTCCCGTTGTCAAGAGAGAACATTACCTCAGATTGGCTGGCAAAAAATTTGTCTACAACAGTAGGTGGAAGTTGGGCCAACTCCGAAAAAGTGGAAATAGTGCATACATGCGATGCATTGCCATCATCGGTGTTTAGATCAGCAATGGTCACAGAAGGTTGTACCTGTGTGGTGCCACTTTCATCTCGTACTTCACCGTCACCTAATTGTAATGGTGAAGTCTCAATGAATGCCGTCACCAGAAAAGGTAGCCGCTGGGGACAACAAGTTGCATGAGCCGTCACTGAACCAAGCAAAGCATCGATATCCATTGGTACTGCTGATGGTAGTGTAAGACAGACGTCCAACATGCATTCTTCTCCGCATAGCAGACATTGAAGCACAGGTAAGATGCAATCTTGCCAGATTGGTCTGAACGAAAGAAACCAGGTAGTATTCAGATCTCTTAGCTGGGCCAATCCTAGGACTTTAGTGATCCGTTCTCGGTATCGTATTGCTAGGATAATTTTTTCCATCGTAGCCTGAGTTTTGTCTGTGACTTGGCTTGCCATATCGGAGCAGGAGGAACAAAAATAAAATTCCTGCTACGAGTCCCAAAATGAGAGGCAGGCCACCGAATAAAGAATGCACAAAATTCGGGAAGATGCCCAGAACTGTTTCAAAGGGTGCTAACTAAGCATG
This sequence comes from Lissotriton vulgaris, assembly GCF_964263255.1. NCBI lineage: Eukaryota > Metazoa > Chordata > Amphibia > Caudata > Salamandridae > Lissotriton > Lissotriton vulgaris. Next base: position 675,082,873 of record NC_141700.1, on the reverse strand, counting down.
GGCGGAAAATCCGTTTCGCTCGCGGATTTTGCAGATTTTCGGTAAATTCGCAATCCGCGAGATTCGCGAATCTCCCGCAAAATCCGCAAATCCGCGAGCAGCGGATTTTGCTCGCACTGCTCGCACTGTTCGCGTGAGTTCGCGGCTTCCCAGTACAACTTCGCGCCCCGCGAATAAGCGCAAAATTGCAGAAATACGATCTTAGCAAAACTGAAACTACTTACCAGGTTCAAAAGTTCAGGCTCATCATTAGTAGCCATTTCCTGTAGTGCTTCCTGAGGGGCCCCTCCAGAGTTCAGTTGCCAGTTGCAACTATTATGTGACCCTGCTCTGAACCTCAGAATAGTAACACATATGCCACAAAGGTCCTGAATTACAGCTAAGGGAGACAAGCAGGAGCCAGGCTGGAAGTTCAAATCCATTAATCAGCCCCTAATTCATTATTGTCAGTTGGGGCAGGGCAGGTGTTGTAACTAATTTTGCAACAATGAAAGCACTTAGCAAGTGCAAAAGATCACTAATCAGGAAGCACTAAGGAAGCAGGTGCCAGCTAAAAAAATATTCTGTGACACATTAATCAGCCCCAAATTAATTCAGGTCACTTGAGGCAGGGAAGGTGTGCTTGCGTTGCCACAATAATGTACACTGCCTGGACAACCAGAGGGTGCTGTGATGAAACAGAGGGTGGCATGGGTGGGCCAGAGGGTGGCATGAATAGTCAGAGAGTGGCAGTGGTGACAGAGAGTGGCAGTGATGAAGAAGAGTGTCCCAAACAGGCTGGACACGTAGAAACAACAAGTTCGCGAAACTTGCGACCCGACAGGTAAGTTAGCAATTTGCGAAATTGTACAAAACCCTCGCGAACTGGCAGAAACCCGCGCAAACACAAAAAAAAAAATCCGCAAATTCGCGAGAATTCGCGGATTTTGCGGATTGCGAGTTCGCAAATCCGCAAAATTCGCGAACGCGAGATTCGCAAAATTCGCCCATGCTTAGTGCTAACAGTCCCGAAAAAATTGTCTTAAATACATGTGCGATGCCACTGGTATCTGACATGTTTAAGATTTGGCTTAACATTTCTACGAAATGCACAGGGTAATTTGTCGATAATAGGGTATGTATCTCTGCTGCTGTCCTTGCAACTTGCAGATCATACTTTCTTTGGACTAGGTTAAAGGCACAGTTTTTTGTAAAAGAATAGACTTCATTCTGCTTAAAGTATCAATTCGAATAGAAGAGATATTCACAGAAGGCCATATTGCTGCCTCCATGTCTGGATTGCTGTTTGGATACAATGCTTGCATACAACAAATGACCCTGGAAGTAACGCTCACAAGATAGGCTTTTCCTGGCATCATGCCACAACAGCTGTGGTCACTTGTTATAACGTAGCTACCGTTGGAAATTTGTCTGAAAAAGGGCTCTATCTTTGTAGCAGGGGTGCCGTGCAGATGACATGAAAGGTTGTTTGATGAACGTTCGCAGGCTTCAGGCAAATTAATACCTTGACACAGAAGTGTACCGCTTAGTGATTTTTTACAATTGTTATCGCTAAGAAATACCTCTTTTTTCCCCTCACTATAACATCTATGTGTATAAGGCAAATTCCTGGTTGACTTGATGTATCCTTTACCCAACCTTTCATACAGGCCTGCTGGTATATACTTTTGGCAGTATTGAAAATTAAACGTTGTTATCGGGATTGTAATGGTGCCATGTATTATCCTTTCAATGACCGGTCGTTCTGACATTGTCAATGGTAATTTTTCTAGTTTTTCAATGCTCAGCACTGTATAGTCTGCTCCTTTTTGTGCCAACGAGATTTGTCAATCAGTAAGGTTAAAGATAGAAAATAATGACGTTGTGTTTCAGACGCCATGGCACGTAGCCTGAACGGAGGTTTTGTAACGTCCAGCCTAGCTGTACAATAGAACGCAATTGGGATTGACCATGTTGTAATATGAGCATATCCTGTGCTATTATAACAATAGCAGATGATACAATGCTGTCCAGTGAATAAATTCTGGAGGACAGAGTCGTTAACCCATTGTCCACTACAGAAAGTGATTTTTCCAAATGAATACGATCAATTTCTCGTAATTTTTCTGCAGTTTCAATTTGTGTTATTTTCCAAGCTTCATTGTAAGCTGCGTATATACAGGCGTATATGAAACGTTTTTGACGCTGTTTGAGAGGTCCCAGTAAGAAATCTCGCAAGTCAGCACCTTCTTTAAGTAAAGTAGAGTGTTGCTTAATTTCGGGTAGTGTGGATTTCTGTAACCATTCGAGGCATAGTTGTCCTACACTGTATGTTGTATTTATCCCTGGATGTTGTCTCTGGGAATATCTTGGGTCTGGCCTGTTCTGTTTGAACCCCTGTGTTTTGTTCAGGAATCTATCTTGCCAGTTATTAGTGTCTGTGGGCCAGATCAACCATTTGTTCCAATCTGGAATTGTTCTGTTTTGTTTTAAAATATGGGGCACGTCTAACCCCTCATCTGTAGTGTTGTTTCTATCAGGCATAGGCTTTGGCATAGACGGGTTGTTTAAATCTTTTATCTTGGCTAGGCCAAGACAGGTTGTCTGTTGAATTGTGTCATTCAGGAACATTATTTGTTCTGGGATCATGCAGGCTCTAAATAATGATTCTAAACCTTGTACCTGCCACTCTTTTGTACCCCAGATGGTTTTTGTCTCATGTTATGTTTCCAAAATTCAAAACCAAATGTAGACATTTTTTTATAAACATTTTCAGAATAAATCAGTTTAGTATTTGTCAACATGTTTTTCATTCCTGTCTTATTTAACATTTTGAAATAAAACGTTTCTGGATTAGTGATATTAAACCCTGAGAAGTATGGGAATTTTTCATAAAATGTTTTTGAACTGCCTTTTGGCAGAGTTGGAGAATGTTCCCACTGATTATGACTGAAAACATTTCTAGGATTAGCAGATTTATGCAGATAATGATGCCCAAAGTGATTAAAGCAATACATTTCTTCATAATTCGAAGAACCCTGTAAATAATCATGTTCTGTAAATTTTGCTGACATTTCTAAATCTGACATCATATTATTAATATTTTCAAAGTCCCAATCATCAGAGAAAGTACTAGGTGATACAAAGTCACTTAAAGAGATCTTGAATTGATGTGGATATTTCAAGAGTTCAACCGGGCCATAGATTTCGTAATCAGTTTTGTCTCATGCTATACCACCACGTATAGGATTTGCTGTGATGTTCAGTGATGATAGTTCTCTTTTTTCGATGTGAAAAGATCTGTGTAGTTTCAGGCCCAAGTTGATGTTCAGATTTGCTGTGTCCATTGTACTATATTTTCCATCAATAAATCTACCCAAACTTAAAACCAAGATGAGCCACAGAAGGAGGAAAATTACGCCTAACACAATCCATAATTCAATCCATGGTGAAATCAGATATGTTTCTCCGAGTTGATGAAAGAGCTCTGTAATTTTCTTTTTGAAAGTTTTGTTTGCTGGCTTGTCTCCATGTTCACTTGGATCATCAGAAAAGCCATCGAGGTTGATAAAGTAGCCAGATGCAGTTCTGTCAATTGGTGGAATTGCTTCCGGATTTTCATTTATCTTTGGATATGTATGTTCAGATGCTACATCATTTTAGACAGGTGTTTCTTGACAAACTGTTGTAATTTGGGTTTCAAGAGGCACAAGTTCCATGGCTTTGTTGCATAGTCCTTTTTTCTTCACTGCAGGTTTATTAGATGTAATTAGTCTCTCAGTTTGAACCTCTTGGATTGCAGCAAAATTTGGTCTTCTGCTATTTCTTGGGAGACCAGAGGGCCTACTACTAATGATTGGCCACATGATTGTGGTTTTACCAGGTCGTTTGATACAACTCGGTTCTCCTTTTTACCAGCAAGGGCCGGTAGTACTACTGATCTTGTTCCGCTGACAGCTGAGACAGGTACTGCTTTTCTGTAGGAAGGCCCAAATTCCTTCTTCACCGCAATCTTTTCTCTGACTAGATCCCCAATCTTTGGAATCCAGACAGGTCTTGCTGGGACAGGTGGTTTTTCTTCAGTGGTCTTTAGCTTTAGCTTTGTGTTACTTAGACTCCTTCTTGTTTCATTCAAGTCCTGTAAAACAGCCAAACGATCTTTGATATCAAAGGTTTTTTGTTTCACCTCTGAAGTGTGACAATCGAGATCATGAATGATCATTCTTGTACCAAACAAAAGTTCGTACGGAGTGATAGCTCCTAGAGAATTTCTTGGCAGATTATTAAGACTACATTGGACACTTAATAGATGTTTGACCCACCCGTCACCCGAACCTAATACCCTCGCCGTTATAGATTTCTTTATGTCACGGTTTTTTCTCTCCACTACCGCATTTCCCTCGGGATGGAATGGGCTAGAATACCGCAATGCAAAGCCCATGCTGGCCATGGCCTCCTTGTAAGCCCGAGAGCTAAACGCAGGACCCTGGCCAGAATGTAGCATGCCAATTGCGCATGTGCCGATAAAGACTCGCAAATCTTTTATAACAGTTCTGGCGTCAGCCGAGCGCTGGGGCCACATCCAAATGAATCTTGTCTTAATATTTATGGGACCGAATTTGTCCGGTCGGACGCCTGCGTGTAGATAGTCTAAAGCTGTCTAATAAAGGTGTCTGGGTAACAGTTGGTCTTACTGTGTTAGAGTCAGATATCTGGTCCGGTTCATAACTGCGATCCTAATTGCAGTCCTGACACTCCATTGCAAAGTTATAAACTTGCACGCTCATTCCTGGCCACCAGTATCGTGATTGTAATTCTATTAGAGATTTCAGGATCTCTTGGTGCCTCAGACCCAATCCTATATGTGCTTCTTGAATCAAGAAGACTCTCCGGTTCGTGTTTGGAATTACTCATACCCCACTCCAGGGATTTGAGCAAAAGGAACAGAGTTTGCATCTATTAGGTATGTATTTCCGAGTGGATAATTTAGCGGTAACGCCGCATAGTTGCCTATCAATGAGGCTTTTACTGCTAGTAGCGTTTCACCATCTATTTATTTTTTCGTATGCTTTTTTGTAGCTACTGAAGCCGGTTGACCCGCTGCCGCTTTGGCTCTGTCAGCCAATGAATTCCCTGCAACGCGAACGCCATCACGTCGAAGACTGCCTATGTATCATGTGAGTCTTTCGTAGTTCTTTCTGCAAAAGAACTACTTGTTTGCATAGTTTTTTATGCTTTATTGTGGCACCTGTCTCATCTTTGTAACCGTTTTTTATCCAGGTCTGCATGGAATTATTGTAAGACTGGACGCAGTAATGCGAATCGCACACTATCAGTGTGGGGAATTCGCGATCGGCATTTTCAAGCGTCATCTTTAGAGATCTTATTTCAGCTCGCTGAGCTGTACAGTTTCTGAGTGATTCAGTTTTAGTGACCAACGGTCTAAATTTACCCAAGCGCCAGTGACCTTTAACAATCGCGCACCCTGCATTGTAAATTTGTTTTTCCACAACATAGTGTTGTGCAAATCTGTCCGTGTAGATTACACAGGTGTAATGTTCGAGAGGCAGAATTTCGATTGACAGAGGACATTCATTTTCATATTCCAGATATTCTAGTTTTTTTCATTTTCGGATTAAATGCGTGTTTCACGTCTTCTGTTGCAAGAGAATTTTCCCATTGTATCCATTTTGGATCTAGAGCTTTAGCATTTAGAATGCCTGGTCTTGTTACTGCCTCAAGGGCTGATACTGCTGTTAGCACAGATATGCTCTTCCCTTGGGCTAGGGCTCTTTCTTTTGCTACAGCAGTTTGAACCGATGTTAGAATTTTTTCAGTAGAACTGAATTTCATTTCAGCTTGTGTGTACAAGTGTGATTTGTAAGCTATTGGTGCCGTTTCTCCCTCATTGGAGGTCAGGTATGTGAATCTGCATCTTCCTGGGATGACTCGGATTACAAGGTTGCGTTTGTTTGCGGGTGTTTGCAGTTTTGTTTTAGTTAACATGTCTGTTTGTAATGATCGTAACATTTCTGTGTGTTTCTGAGTCCAAATAATTGGTTTAAAATCAGGTTTTATTAGTTCGTAGAGAGGCTTAACCCTCTCTGCATGATTTAGAATGTATGTTCTTCCGAAATCCAGGAAACCTTGAATTGATTGTAAGTTTTTCAGTGTTTTTGGAGCTTGCAGTACTGCACACTTCTCTAAGAAGTTTTCTTCGAGGCTTTTGCCTTCACTCGATAACTCATATCCTAAAAATAGGACTGTTAAGTGGGCAATTCGTGACTTTTTAAAGTTGAATTTGTACCCTTCAGATGCAAACCCAAGTATGATGGTGTTCACTCTTTTCAAGTGTGTCTCCAGGTCATCGTCTGTAAGATAGATGTCGTCGACATAAGATAATGCCTCATCACGATACATTTGTAGTAACTCTGTTACCCTGGCTGAAAATAATCCTGGGCTGTTCTTGAATCCCTGTGGGAGACGACAAAATTGTTTTCGGGTCACCATGCTGGAGAAAGCGGTCAAATATCTGCTTTCAGGTGCTATGTTTTGACAGAAGAAACCATTTGAAATATCTAATGTTGTTTTATATTTTTTGCGAACAATATTATTCATTAGTGCTGCACTATGTGAGCTTTGTACTGCAAAAGTTTTACAGCAGGAGTTTAGGTGTCTGTCGTCCAAAACTAGACGATATGAATTGCCTGGTTTGGAGAAAGGAAACAAAGGATTGTTCATTTGTGAGGTGCATGTTTCAATCACCACCTGATATTCAAGTTAATCTAAGATTTCTCTGACTTGTGTTTTAGCTTCTTGCTTAAAAGGATACTGCCTCTGTGCAGTAGGTTGATTTTTTTAACTGGATTTTATGGTGAGGAGAATCCTCATCCCATCCTACATGATTTTTATATGATGCAGGGGCTTGGGCCACTGCCCATTTTCTAGCAAATGTGTATTTTTTATGAATTGGAATGCGATTTGAGAAGGCAGGCATAATCATTTCTTCGGCATGTGGGCATTCCCTGACAAACTCTGGCGGCCAGTCTTTCTCTGCTAGAAGGATATCATAACCTTTAGATTGATTCTCCCAGAAGAGACCTTTTATTTTCCTAGTTTTATCTCCCTCTATACGTAATGTTATTTCATATAGTTTATGGGGCACGCTAACTCTGGTGTCTGAAGTTTCCACTTGAATATATTCATTCGTGTCCACTGTCTCCAGAAGATTCATCAGGATCTTGCGAGCTATGGTCACTTCTGCTGCGCTGTCTAGCATTGTATGGGCCCACTCTCCGTTTTTCAGTTGGGTCCTCAGAATTCTCTGCATGTTTTACTTTAATACTGGCTACCTTCTTTCTGAGAAATTGTAATTTTTTACTTTGATGAGCAGGTTCCCTGTCTTTGGACTTGACGTGCTCTTCTTTATGTTCTGACCATCCTCTTCTTTGCGATTTCTGTGAGGAAGTCTGAAAAGATCGAGAGGGACATGTATCAATATCTTGATATCTGTCAGGTTTTCTGAAATTGTCCCTATTTCTAAGGTTGTATCTTTTTTCAGAGGGCTCCCGTTGTGGAGACTTGCCCCCGGTTCTGGAGATCTATCTCTTCGTTGGGGAGACCTTCCTCTTGTCTTAAACTGTTTTTCTCGGGGAGTGGTTTGTTTATTACCCTCCCACTTCTTCTTTTGAGAGTTGAGATTATTTTTAATGAAAGTATCTTCAGGATTTTCAATTATTTAGGGTTTTTAGTGGTTTCCGACCCAAACTATCTCTACCTAATTCTTCATAGGATTTTTCAATTATTCTGGCAAGTTCAAAAGGTTGGTCTGCTATATCTGTTTCTTTCAATTTTTGGCAGATCGCCACAGATGCTGCTTCTCCTTTTATGTTGGCTAGTAATATAGCCCAGACCTGCTTAAAGTCTTTCAGTAATTTCATACCTAGAGTTAAAGCAGGTTCTGGACCGTATTCATTTTGAATCTGTCTTAGTATGTCTGGTATAACCGCCATAGACGGAACATCATGTGTTTTTGTGTAGATAGAAGCAAAGACTGTGCCCCAAGTGTCACAGTCCTCCACATGTGGTGCGATCCCTATTGGGAGACAGATAGTCAGAATTCTGTGTTTGTCGTGAGGGGTAGTATCAGGAAATACTGCCTCTATTTGAGTAATTTTTTGAGCTAACCAGAATGGAATTTGTTCCCGTTTTGCGGGTATTTTACCAATACATAATTGTATATTCTGTGGTGTAATTTTATTTGTGTTCCCCTGTTGAGGAGTGTTTTGTGGAATTCTAATTGCAGGTTGGACTGTTGAAGTCCGCATGACATATTGGGCCAATTGTCTATGTATTTTAAATAGTTGTTTTAGTTGAACTAAAAGTTCCCGGTCTGACATTTTTTCAATGTCCGGATTTGGTGTGTAGCTGGCTAGAACCGGCCATGTGGCTCCTGGTCTACCTAGTGGACCGAGCCTGGTAATGTGATTTTGATGTTTTAGGGCACCATTAAACCAGAGCAGGTGCTCTTGGTATGTTAGTGGAATTTCAACGTCCTCGAAAGGGGCATATTTCTCTGGAGATTCCTCTATTTTGTAGTAGTGGAACTCGCGTGTCACAGCATGTGCTGCTGGAAAATGTATCCAGGAATAGAATAACTCCGTCTGCCGATATTCATGGGCCTCTACCACAAATATGACTGTACCACCTCTTGATGATACTCCATTTTCTATAAGTTTCATAGATATAGTTTTTCTTATATTGACCGGGATGATTATAGCATTCGGGTCGTCATTTTGGATAATTGTGTCATCCGCTAAGAGTTGAGCTGCCAAAGCATCTCTTTCTTCGTCACTTGCCGGCATTTTTGCTGACAGAAAGTTTGCAGAGCGAGTTTCAAGGAAACAAAGATTAGGTGCACAATATTTTGGAACACTGTATCCTCCAACATTGACTAAACCAAAAATTAATACATTGGAATCTCTTCATACTAATTTCTGGCGGATATTAACCTTTTACCCACTCCAGACGTCATTTGGAGTTTTTATGGGAAAAAGGGGTCTGTGTGAAAAGCACAACTGAGTTACTCTAGTATCTTGCTTTAGATTATCGCCTTACCAAACGTTGGGCGCCATGTAGTGTAGTTCCTATATTCCCAATAGGCTCTGTGCATTGGAATAACATAAACAATAGTTTAGACATAGGACTGAGGTTGACTAGGTCTCTGTTGAAAATGTTAGACTTAATTATGAATGCCAGCTAGCTCAGAGGTCACTAGAAACTTTCTCGAGTGAACAGGAAGGAGTTAACTTTCCTGAATAGACAAGAAGGGATTAGTTTCTGAAAACCGCATAAACATGACAACTTTGTTCCCTCCAGAATAAGGAGTATATCTCCAGAGTCGTGTGAAAAGAATAGATAGCTATTTCACTCAGTCAATCGTGCATGCTTAGTTTCACCAGAGTGCAGAGAAATAGAGAGACAGGCGTTTTCAATAAAAGTTGTTATTTATTGAGCAGTCTTCTTTCTCATGCAAGAGAAGTGAATTGCCACAATTGCAATACTTGTCATAAAGTAAAGTGCGTACAGTAAAAGGAGTATTATGAAATAATACTGTAAATCTTTTATATGGGTTCTGAGCCACATGATACTTAAAACGGATAAAATATATACAATACATACAAAGATAAAAGATGACTAAACATACTCAACTGATGCTTCTAATCCTAGTACGTGGGAAGGAGTAAGTGAGCTGCCGTTTAAGTTAAGTTAGTTTTGCCAAGAATCTGAATCAAGAATTCTCTATGGATTTAATCAGCTCCGTACCTTGGTTTTAGAATGAAGGAGGTCTTGTATCTCTTTCTCAGGACTCGATCTCCCAGCAACCCGCAAGGGTGACTGGAAACACTGGAGCTGGATTTCTCGGCAGGAGAAAAGACAGCGTCTCTCAGTGCGTCAAATGGGAGGGTCGGCTTCCTTCCGCACTCGGGCTTTGGGTAAGTAGATAGCCGCTCTGCTCCGAACCACCGTGTGTTGCTTAAGGCAAATGCTGGTATATTTATAAATGGAAGGTGCCGAGTTTGACGTAAGGTTGGACATAAGACGTCACTAAGAACTTTCAGTTCTTTCATGACTCTCAGGAGTTCTAGGACAAATCAAAACAGAAGCAGGGGGAATTCCCGGGCTGCTGGAGGTTTGGTTTGTTTAAAGAACGCGTTGTACTTTCTAGGAGTCTAGGGAAGTAGCCTTGCCGTATTTGGACTGCATTGGCTATGACTAAATATGGAAATGATTCTTATGCCTTTATAAGGATATGATTTGTTATAACCACATAAGGGAATGAATCGGGAATATTTAATTAGGGTCCTAGATACGTTCACAACAGTTGCACGTCTGCCTGGAACAGGGTCTGTCTGTCTTGCTGCGCCCTGCTCCTCCTGCCCTGCCACATCCACATTTGCTGGGGTCTCCACCCCTTCTGCCACGGTTTCCTGTGTTGTCGGTGGTGCTGTAAATTTAAATGCACACATTAATTGTGTGTCATGTTTAACTTTTGTTATGCATTAAAGTTTGCAAATATCTAATCGCATTACTACTACTTGTCTGTTTTACACATTCCAAGTATGAATCATCCCTATTTCCCCTTGCTATGTTTCACAGGGCCAGGTATCAGTGCATGGGACTACATATCCCATAATGCAATTCTGGGTGTGCTTGTGGACATGTACTGGAGTTGCACTCAGGCTGGGTGATTTTGGGCTGTGAGTGGACTGGTAATATTTTGGGGATATGGGCATGCATCTTACCTTGTCTTGCTACTGTATGTTCGGAGCGGTCCAGGTCAGCCACGCCAGTCAAACTTTCAGGCATAAGGGTGCCCTCCACCAGCTCCTCCAGGGGTGTATGCTCTGGTGCTGTCGTCGTCCCACCTCTGGTCAGTTTAGCCTCAGCCAATCTGGTGGCCACCCTCTCTTTTGACCTTTGCCACATATCATACCACTGCTTTCGCAGGTCTTCAACTGTGCGGTGTGTGATGCCAATTGCATTCACTTTCTCCTGAATGTCACTCCAAATTTCCCTATTCCTTGCCTCTGGTGCACAAAGTGAATTTTTCCCAAATAGGAGGCCATGTTGCCTTACTATTTCCTGTGAGGACCTCAAACTTCCTCTCACTAAATTTGTGTTTCCTTTTTATTGGGTTTTCTTCTGGCTGCTTCTCACTCCCCTGGGACTCCATTTCTCCTTCCTGCCACTGCTGTGCAAAAACCTCACAGGCTCTCAGGCAGCTTCTGACTCTGAAACAGGTGCTGGCAATCAGGTGAACCATGGGCAGTCACACTTCCTGGTTGTGATGTCATCATTCTACACCTGAATTGCTGTTTCCCGGAATTGCGATTCCTTAATAGCGATTACGCAATTAAGGAATCGCAATTTGAGTAATCACTATGCGATTCTGGAATTTTTTGGGAATCGCTATTTTTTTGTAAATTTTACCTACATCGCGATTTGCGAATCTGATAATGCGATTCGCAGAAAATCGCATTTCCAGAATCGCAATTCCATTTTTACCTACATATGCCCCAAAGTGTTTTTAGATTTTCGCAATTCTTTAAAGGTTTCATCAGGTTTCCCTGCTTAATGGTATTCTGCAACCAATTAGTTTTATATTGCGGAATAAACAAAAGTTTATTAGTTGTAGAGTTGCTCGATGGATTTAAAGAAGATGCCTGGTGGAGCAGTTTCACTGCCACATTGTCATTACTGTGAGCCCTTGGTTGTATGGAGGCAGCGGGTAAACAGCAATTCATTGCTGGACTTGCAGGAGTGGTTGAGTGGAAATTGGTCGTCTGTGTCTCTTTGTGTTCTTGTACCTTGTCATTTCCTTCCAGTTTGTTTCTTTGCTGACCTGGCAATGCCCACAATTGCAATCCTTCTTTTGAGAAGTTCTTTGTGTTCCCTCTTGGCCAATGTCACATTTTTTTTATAGGCTTTTTTACCCATTCTGTGCCTCTTCTCCCTGCATTGAACCCCCGGGAGGTTTGCACTTGTGTTCTTACAAGCATGTTTATGTTCATTCTACAGGGTACAAATGTCTCCCTTAATGAGATGCCATCGGGGATAAGGAGTCTAATAAACTCTTCAAGCCTTACCCACTCTTATCTAAAATCTGAGGGTGAGATGATTTTTGAAGAAGTGCGGATGGTGAAGCCCAGGATTTGGTCTCTGTTGGTTGGTTTCCTCCCTGAGTGAGGTTATCGTTCAGGAGCAACAAGCTCTAAGTTACTGTGCTTTAGGACAGTATCAACCTGTGGGATGGTGCTCCTCTTTACTGAATGCTGTGCTTTGATTTGATTTCTCCATCTCAACCACCAGGGTGCTTAAAACCTGAGGTGATATGCTCAACTTTACAAGGATTTGTGAACAATGGCATGTGGTGTAAGCTGTATCCGGATCTTTCTGGACCCTTGTTATAAGGTCATTAAGTGCCTCCAGAGTTGTGTCAATTCCAGAAATGAATACAGCAATGCTGTTTATTAGTACAACCTGAATGTTGACTCTATAGCCAATTATTTTGAGCATAAAGTACAGGACCTTACTAAAGATTTTCCTCCCTTTGAGCCATCAGAACTGGATGAAACTACCATGGCCGACATAAATATGGCTAGTATGAGGACCTTTACCCAGATTAGTCTGGAGGAAACCCATCAAGCCATATCCCTAATTAAGTCAGGATCTCCTTTTGATTCGTGTCCCACGGTCCTGTTGAAAGCCATGTTAGATGTGGCAAACCCCGTCATAAATACCATTATCAATTCATCACTCCTCTCAGCGGAGATTCCATCACAATGGAAACTCGCAGCTGTAAAACCACTTCAGAAGAAGCAATTACAAGATCCCACGACCCTCTCCAATTTGCGCCCCATTTCACTTCTCCCAGTGCTCTGCAAACTGGCAGAAACATTTGTAAATAGGCAGCTTACTGCATTCCTGGAAGGAAACAATACACTACATACCAACCAAGCGGGTTTTAGAGCCCAGCATTCCACTGAGTCTGCCCTTTTGTTTACTACTGAAACGTTACCAGCTGCCATGGATCAGGGCAAGAAGGCTGTCCTGATCCTTTTAGATTTATCAGCAGCCTTCAATATGGTGTCCCATGCTATCCTTTTAGATCGTTTGACAACAGCTGGTATAGCAGGAACCGTATTGGACTGGCTCAAGAACTTCCTGATGCATAGGCGTCAAGTAACTACCTTAGGGCAGTTTTGCTCGGGTATAAAGGTACTGACGACAGGGGTACCACAGGGCTCAAGTTTGAGCCCAACGCTTTTTAATCTTTATATGCTCCACCTGATAAATCTAATCTCGTCCTATAACATCAGCACTATTGCATATACTGATGACACACAGCTTATCCTAGTCCTAGACAAGGATATGGTGAATTGAGAACAAAATCTTAAAAACTGTCTATCAGCAATGTTCACGTGGATGAGAAATAATCACCTGAAGTGCAAATCCGGTAAAACGGAAATTTTGCCATTTGGAGCTCATAATTTATTCTCTCCTCAGAAATGGTGGCCAGTGGATGCGGAAGCCCCTCCGAGCACAATTAGGGCGGCACGAAATTTAGGGATCAAGTTTGATGACACCCTATATTTCCAACAACAAGCGGTGGCGGTAGCAGGCACCTGCTTCAACATCAAAAAGGGCCTGAGGAAATTTTTCGATCTGCTTCCCCTGGCAGCCAGGCGCACGGTGGTTGTGGCATTAATTACATCAAGACTGGACTACTGCAATAGCTTATATGCAGGGTCGAATAAAGCGGCCCTTCACAGACTACAGATGGTCCAGCACGCTGCCGCCCGCCTGGTGCTTAGATGGCCCAGGAAGTCTTCTGCCTCTGCGGCACTAGATGCCCTTCATTGGCTCCCCATCCATAAACGCATCTTGTTTAAGGTCCTAATTATCACTTTTAGGGCCTTTCACACTCAGGGCCCGACATACCTCCGGAAAATCTTTACCCGTTACCATCCTTCTCGAAATCTGAGGTCAGCCACAGCTAACCTGCTCACGGTTCCTAAATTTAGGCTTACCACTAAGGGAGGCAAAACCCCGGCAGTGATTGGCTCTAGGGCGTGGAATAAACTCCCCCCCCCCCACCTATGTCTGATCACATCAGAAAAATGGTTTAGGAAATCACTTAAGACCAGGATATACAGTCTCTCAGATACAGCGTGCAATGCATTAGTATGATTTCTGCACCTTCTTTTTTGGACAGCGCAGTTGCGGGTCACCATTTCATCTGGGTGAGCCAAAGCGCCAAGATGCTCCTTGAAGTGATAGTGCTCTATAGAAATATTATGTCACATCACATCACATCACAATGTCTAATTTGGAAGAGTGGAGGTTATTGGCGAGTGCTGTAGCCTGTAACATGTCCAAAAGAATTGCCCAATACATTGTGTAGGTTATTTCTGCTTTCCTTGGCGGGTGTAAGATGTCTATTGGATTTTGTTCTGAGCCTTGAGTCAGCCTGAGGCTGTAGGATCCAAGGCAGTCTCCATTCTGTTAGTTTATGGTGTGTTAAAGATCATCGGCATGGCTGAGGGATCAGCGGAAGTCTCCATGCATGCTTGGGACTATAATTGATTACCGAAGCCATCAAGGTGAAATGACTCTCGGTCAGAGATCAAGCTCTGGTGGTGATTATTAGTGCTCACCTTAGTTGTAGGTTGTGAGAGGTCAACATCTTCCAATTTGGGAATGCCTTGTGTGTCCAGGCTGACCCCTACATTAGAATGACTGAAATGCCTATCCTGCACCCAGGCACATTGCATCTGTTGGTCCATTGGGGGTGTGCTATTTTCGGATGAAGTTGGTGGGTTGAATACATTAGGACTTTCTATGGACACCTCTCCTGGGTTCATCAGACCATTTCCTCTCATGAAATTGATTTTGAAAAAGGTGAGAATTGATGGGTAGGATAAACCCTCTGTGTTTCTGTAAGATTGCTTCTGTGAGGTCTTTGTTGTGACTGATCCTGACTTAAGTATTCTATTCTGGCTTGAAGATTGTCACTTTCTTAATGGGGCCCCATTTGGGGCTGACCTTATTTTACCGGACCTCTTGGAGCAAGCCAGGTCCTCCTTTTAGACCTTTAACTCTGGCTTGTCCTTGTCCACTCTATTTTACACTGAAAGCGGGAATCTACTATTACTTTGTGACAAATGGGTGAGTGTCAAAGAAGAGTCTGTGGGGATCTGTAGAGGGTCAGGTTCTGGACTACTTCCACACTTTGTGCATTGTGTTCCTTGTAAAACTAAAGGCGGGGATGTATCAGGGGGTTGGTGCACCTGGCAGGGTGGCACAGGGCACCTTGGTGTGAGGGAAGAAATGTTGATGTTATAATTGATATTAAATTTGGCATCACCAGTGGAAGGGGGAAGCAGGGCGGAGAGAGTGAAGGGGAGTGTAACGGACCCAAGCCACATCGGTGACACAGAACCTCAATCCCAATGCTTGGATACCTATTGCATCGGGCTTGCCTCCTACCTTCCGGGCTGTGAGCTACTCCTTTAAAGTCAGACCTTGTTCCGTTCTCAGACTCTCGGACCCCATGGGGCTTCCAAGACTAAAGGCAGGCTGGTTAACTTCTTTCGACACTCAAGGCTCTTGCTGTTTGACCTCGCTGAGCTGCTCTCCAGTCTCCAATCATGCCAGTCGTAATCTTAGGGCTTCCGATCTCATGCCTGCCCTGGGAGGGCCTTTACTGGCTGATGTGGTGCTGCAATTTCTCAGCCGCACTGATCTCCCCTCTATCTCTCCTACCCTGCTTCTGCTGCTACTACAGCACTTTGAAGAACTGTTTAGCACACAGCCTTGCTAGCATTGATGGCCTCTCAGGCACCAACCTTTCAGTTGCTCCAAGAGAGGCTCACGGTTTAGGAACAGATCAGGGAGCAGGCTGAGCAGGCTGGTGGGCTGCCAGGCAAGTGGGTAGGGCAGGCAGTAGGTGACATCCGTAAAAAGGCACTGAGTCCCAAACTGTGCCCAACCCCCAAGGTCCTAATGCCAGTCTACCTCTCCATTGCTAGCTCGGACCAAGCTTGTTTCCTCGTAACAAGCCAGAGTCCTCACAGCAATTGGCTGTCTATTACTATTAATTAATTCACTACTACTCAAGTGATGGACCTCTCAGCAGAGGACTATCAATCCACTTAATTACTTTACCAGTTTATATCACCTTTATCTCTGCCACTTTGCTCTTCTTTATAGAGGTGATTGAAATGTGCTTTAATTTATCCATTAGTTAGTAGGAAACCAGTCTCCTTGCTAAATGGAGGAACTGTGCACGGGTGGAAAAATTGCATGTCATGAAGTTCACACTGCAATTTGGCACCGGTAATGCATTCCAGTGGTGCAGTGTCTTGCCTTGCATCAATGAATAGTAAATCTGGGTTCACTCTCACACAAGTTCACTCACTACCTACCACTGACTCTCACTTCAGCATGGGACAGCACCTGGTGGCCGACCACCCTTGGAAGCCCACCTACCCCCTCATGCCACACTAAAAACCTCGGCATCATACTCGACTCATCACTCACAATGAACTGCCAGGTAAAAGCGGTCATCTCCAGCTGCTTTAACACCCTCTGCATCCTCTGCAAGACCTTCAAATGGATCCCCCCTGAGTCAAGGAAGACAGTCACCCACTCACTCATCACCAGCAGACTGGACTATGGAAACACACTCTAAGCCGGCATCAACAATTCCCTACTCCGCAAACTCCAGACAATACAGAACCCCACCACCAGACTCGTTCTCGGCATTCCCTGGCACAAACACATCAGCCAACACCTACAAAGACTCCACTGGCTCCCTGTGGAGAAAAGAGTCACCTTCAAAATCCTCACTTACACCTACAAATGCCTACACAATAACAGACCCAAATACCTCAACGACAGAATCAACTTCCACGTACCCAAAATAAACCTCCATCTTCCAACCTCGCACTAGCTGAAACCCCGCGCATCCACAGAGCCAGAGCAGGTGGAAGATCCTTCTCTCAGATTGCAGCCAAGACCTGGAACGAGCTACAGGCAGACATTAGAGGCGCCCCCTCCCTGAACACCTTCAGGAATTCTCTCAAGACCTGGCTCTTCGGCTAAACAGATCTGTGGACCCCCGCCCCTCAGCACCTTGAGACCCTCACAGATGAGTAGGCGCTAACAATTCCCCTGATTGGTTGACTTACTTTCACCTTCACACACATGCTTACACATAGAGACACACTTGCTCAAACAGACACATGTTCTCTCGCACTTAAACCCACTCTCACCTGCAAGCATGCAAACAAAATACACATAAAACCCTTTTTACTTACCATAGCTAAATAAATCCAGAATCAAAATTACTCCTGAGAGTAATTTTGTGTCTGGATTTATTGCCTACAAAAGAAGCAAATTAGATTTAGAAGAAAGCCTACAAATGGTAAGCAATGGGTACATCCAAATCCCACGTATTGGAATTGTTCACAATAGCTCTTTGACGATAAACAGCTATAAGCTGTCTTTAGGTGAAACCGTAAAAGGGATATTCCTGTTCTGTCCCTTAGCTCTCAGCCAACCACTAAACAAACCAGACCAGCAAGAACATAAATGACTGCCTTGTAGGTGGTACCTGCAGATCTTGTGTGAGAAGAGGAGTAATTCCAGGAGAAGGTGGAAAATTAAATCTAGTAACGGGACTAGGACTCACAGAAGGACCAGAGGGGTCTGGAGTAGTGGGACTAAAAAGGCCAGAACAAGAGACGCCTAGTACTGAGAAGTCGAGGAGGAATAAGAGGAACTGGACCATGCCTAGGAGGCACAGAAAGAGGACAAAACAAGGAGGACCGCGAACATACCAAGACATGGACAGGACTACAACCAAAGGACCAGGGCAAGAAGGGCCAGGACTAGGACAGAGGGAACATGGTGGACCATTATAATCTGGACCAGGAGTGTCAGGAGCAGCAGGTCCCTGAGTGCCAAGACTGGGGGGGACCAAAAACATCTGAGCTAGAAGGATCAGAACTGGGAGACCAGGGCAAGGAGGGGACAAGAAAGGACCAGAAGAACTGGTAACATATCCAGGATCCGAAGGAGAATCAAGAACTGAAATAGCAGTACACAGAATCATCCGCGGCTCGCTTAGGTAAGTGCAGTGGGGTGGGACAGTGTGGGTGGTAGTGGAATTCAACATACAACGGGACAGTGAGAAGTAAATAAATTAATAAATAAAAACACTTACCTTGCTCTTGTCGCATCGCCAACTCTGCAATGTGGCGAGGGCAAGGTAAGTGGCTTTAGTTATTTACTTATCACTATCCCGTTGTATGTCGAATTCCACTACCCCCCACCTCGTCCGCCCCCGCCCAACCTCACCCCGTTTACCTGTGCGAGGCGCCACTGCTCAGAAGGAAGCCAAAAACCAAGAGGACTGGGAGTACTACTTCACTACCAGTACCCAAGGAGGGCTGGAAGAACCAGGAGAAGGAGTGCCAGGAAACTACGGTTCAAAATATATATTATAGGGCATTCATAGTTACAACCACATATAACTGCAGCACTCCAAGTGGTTATTCAAATGAGTGTTACGTAGTATAAATGTGGAACAGTGACACATTAACAGCAGAGGGAAAGGGGATTGAACAGAGTGAACGAGTTAAAAAGATAAGAAGGAAAAAGCAGTAAGTAAAGTTTGCCTGCTATAGTTTAAACATAATTTAATTTCTTTTCTATGGACTAACTGCTACTAAAATAAGGAATTTCCTCCCAAAGCTAAATATTGTTGAGAGTAGAATTTTTTTTTTTTAAATATACCAGATGGGATGACATTTCAAAAATGAAATGTAAGTTGCATAACGCTGGTAAAAAGTTATTACTGTTCTGTCACCCAGAGCTCAGTTTGTAGTGAATCATGGCGCAGTCACATGTTCGCTACAGGGGCTCAACAACAGGAAAAATCTGTGGGAAAAGGCATCCCATCACAAAACCAACTTCCCCAAAATGAAAACAAGTTCTGCTCAAAGGCCAGACCGGCGTCTCTGGTTTGCTCTTAGCAGTTGAGCTGCGTGCTCCCAGCGTTAAGCAATAGAGCAAGCGTTCCCTCCGCAAGAAGGACATTTAACCACACGGATGCCGTGTTGCTTCAAGAAACGACTTTTAATGTCACGTAGCATCTGGCTTGTTTTTGTGGTGCATTACATTGCCTGCAGTGGCAGGGCGATATGTAAGGTGGAAGTCACAGAGCTGAGAGGGCTCCAGAGAGCCTGGTGGGGCTGGGGCTGTGGCTGAGTCAGTGCGAGTCACACTTCAGACTTGACCTTTCCTCATATTGATAATTTCCCTGCGCTACTGCCCTTTTCAGAAGTGAACGGAAACGGTTGCATATCAGCCTGTCAGTGACAACTGGTCCAATGGGCTAGTACTACATTAAGGCTGCAGGAGGGAGGTGCCTTAG
Source organism: Lissotriton vulgaris (assembly GCF_964263255.1). Classification (NCBI taxonomy): domain Eukaryota; kingdom Metazoa; phylum Chordata; class Amphibia; order Caudata; family Salamandridae; genus Lissotriton; species Lissotriton vulgaris. The sequence goes on along the minus strand of NC_141700.1, from coordinate 675,063,390 downwards.
AGCTGTAGCCACAACAGGGCACCAGACTGCATTTGATTTTGGCGTGTTCCAAGGGAAGGCAGAGTGCCCAAATACCCTATTAAACCATGGGAATGTTGGGAGCTCCATTGACGTCAATGACGCAGCTAAGGGCTATATATATCCTCGGCTCCACCCCCTCGGCTCCAACCCCTCGGCCTTGGACGACTCTTGGTGGCCAACGGCACTAGGAGCACCCCCTACACCCACCAACCACGCACAAAACCTAGGGGTCACCCTCGACTCTACACTCTCTATGACAAAGCAGGTCAACGCTGTCTCCTCCTCCTGCTTCAACACCCTCCGCATGCTTCGCAGGATCTTCAAGTGGATCCCCACCGAAACTAGAAGGACGGTCACCCAGGCCCTCGTCAGCAGCAGACTGGACTACGGCAACGCACTCTATGCAGGAGCCCCGGCCAAACTCCTGAAACTACTCTAATGCATCCAGAATGCCTCCGCTTGCCTGATCCTGGAAATCCCCCACAACAGCCACATCACACCTCACCTGAAAGAACTGCACTGGCTCCCCATCAACAGGAGGATAACCTTCAAGCTCCTCACCCACACACACAAGGCACTTCACGACACCGGACCAGCGAACCTCAACAGACGACTCAGCTTCTACACCTCCGCTCGTCAGCTCCGCACCGGAGACCAAGCCCTCGCCACCATCCCCCGCATCCGAAGAGTGACCGCCGGCGGCAGATCAATCTCCCACATCGCCGCCAAGACGTGGAACACCCTCCTCATCCGCCTATGGCAGACCAAAAACCTTCTAACCTTCAGGAGACTCCTCAAGGCCTGGCTCTTCGAACAGTAGCAGCATCCCCCCTAGCGCCTTGAGACCCTTACGGGTATGTAGTGCGCTTTACAAATGCTATGATTGATTGATTGATTAATTGATATAATGGCTGGTATAAGCCTTCTGATCCATCATCCGAATGTTTGTCTACCTGCTGTTTCCTTTTTAATTTAGAACATTCTACCCTCAGTGAGTGGAATGTTCCAATAGCCTTTTAGCCTTTCCGCCTTGGGCTATACTGGTTTTTTAAGGCCTATGGCTCAGGTCGATACCTCTGGTTCAGGGCCTTTAACCAGCAGTACAGCCCTCAGCAGCGGGCTACAAGGCTATATTAGAACATTGGACTGTTGAGAGCTCCATTGAAAACAAATGTAAATAAATAAACTAGTATAGGCCCACTGTTCTCACTATTTCAATGTCCTAATGTCCCCTGCCTTTCTCATTACCCTGCCTCTCCAGAATATATGGATTAGGCGGGGGAAACGGAAAGACAGAGGCCATGCAGCAGGACACACAGCACTCTCACCCCTCCCTCCTTCTGTAGCTCAGTTTCACTGGGGATTCAGAAGGAGGGAGGGGTGAATTATGCTCATCTCCAGGGTCTCCCTGGCTTGGATGAATTACAAAAAGCAGTTTATCCGCACTGGGGAGAACCAGGGACTGATTTCCGACAGCCTGCTTTAACAGCTCTTGCTGTGAACGATCAACAGATAATAGCCATGTCCTTATGCATGGCTGTTATTAGTTGAACATTTACAGCAAGAGCTGTGCTATAATGGCCTCGGAGACACTGGGGATTTCAACCCCATTGGTCTTTGCTGCCTTTGCTTTCTCAATTAGGATATTCGACCTCATAGGGTGAAATGTTCTAATAGCTTTTTAGCCCACAATAGCTGGGCTACACTGGCCATCAAATGCCCGTTCCCTTGTTAAGGGCCCCATCGTTGGAGTGAGCCTTTAATTGCTGAATTAGTCTGTTAAATGGGCTGTAAAGCTATATTATGATGCATTTGATTTAAAAAATGTCAATTTTAGTATATATTTGAATGCTCCCACTATCTCTGTGGTAGAAGTGTTCACCTTCAAAAGCATGGGATTATCCCAGTAACCCCTGGAAGCATGGGTGATAAAATACAAATAAAGAACAGAGTACTGCCTGAGGGACAGAGTCAGAATCAGAACCAAAAGAAACGATATTTGATCTAAATAAATAGATCACAAAAGTACAATAAAAGAAATACTTTAAAATACATCTAATATCTAAACATGCCTTTAGTAGTACATGATAAAAATTATTCTTAATAAAGCATTATCATGCCTTCACATTCCCCAATCCATGACATTTGAATAACAACATTACATATTCGTATTTAGTTAGAAAGGAACGGGAGGAGAACAAAAACCTCATCTAATGGTCCGCTATGTGCTCCTATCAACATAATTGTCACTTCTGAATGTCCAAGATGTGCTAAATTATAGGGTTTAATATGGGGACTACATCACCTGGGTCCACGACCTTATTCCTGCATCTGAGGACAAAGAAACAAAAACAAGGGGCAACAGCCCTCAGATGTGGGAAAGGCTAAAAAGGCTAAAAAGGGTCAACTAACTAAGATGCTGATAATGCAATGCAGGAATTAAATAAGACGCAAAAACAATCATCACTTGTCAAAGCACAAGTCTAAAGACATGTATATGTGGAGTTCTTTGCATGTCTTGGAATTCTCTGCATGTCATGGAATTCTGAGCATGTTGCTAGGTTGGAATGTTATTCTTTGTTAGTTACTGGATTTTCTTATGAGCTGTGAAGCTGAGCTGGAGGTACCTGCTGTTGCTCTTCAATAAAGATACCCTGTCTTCAATAAGTGCGTGGAAAGCGGATTTTTACAGTATAATATTATAAAGTGTGAATTCAAGATCAGGCCCCCCTGTGCAAAAACCCTACCCGCAGGCACGGTAATGTGGGCGCAAAAAAAAGAGAGGAAATTCCACATAATGGACCAGCATGGAGCTCATATTTTCATGGGTCAGTGGTCATTGAGGGGGCAGGGGTAACTTCCCCACTAATCCCCTCTGACCTCCTAATCTTTGTCACCAATCTGAGATAGATATAAATAGTTGTTATAATTTCATCAGAAGCTAAGCATTAAAGGAAATAAAGTGTATGCATGTAATGACTGAAGAAGAATTTTTCAAAAGAGCTTCAACAGTATGCTGATAGTGCAGATCATTAAGTAGCAGATATGGCTGCTTAACTTCAGAAGGGTCCCTCCTGTCCTCGTTCCATTCATAAAATAGTGAGAATACCCAAGGAACCACCGGCATTCGACAACAACAAACCACCTGGACAAAAATATACTGCAAACCAAGTTATTTATTGATAGACACAGGCCGAGGAATTCAGGAGCACACAGCTGGCAGAACTCCCAAACCAAAATTAGCATCATCCCCCAACAAATTCTGGATGTGATCATGCCTCACAAAAGTGTTAGAGGAAGCCCAAGTAGCAGCCCGACAGATCTTGGACAGGGACACCCCAAACCTCTGCCCAGGACGGTGCCACCCCATGGGTAGAATGCCCCTGAACACACTCCGGAGGAGGGGCACCTGAAAGAGAGTAAGCCAGCATAATGACCAGTTTCAGCCGGCTACCAATGGAAGAAGAAGAAGCCTTCCCCCCATGAGAGGCCACCCCAAAGGAGACAAACAGGGATCAGACTTCCTAAAAGAGCTAGTTCGATTAAGATAGATATGCAAAGCCCTGCACACATCCAGTAAAGACCAAGGAACATCATCCGCAGACCCCTGAGAAGCGTTCAAAGCAGGCAACACCAATTCCTGGGAATGATGGAACTGAGAAGAAACCTTGGGGTCAAAGGCCGAATCGAAACTAAAGGACCACCCCATCATCCGAAAAAGACAAAAACGTCTCAGAGCCATCAGAGCCCCCAAGGCTCCTAGCCGAAGTAATTGCCACCAGGAAGACCACCTTCAACGTCAGAAACTTGATGTCCACCTCAGACAAAGGCTCAAATGGAGGAGCCAAAAGAGCTCGCAACAACAGTGGCAGGACCCAAAAAGGAAAAGACGGACGCATCACAGGTTGGGACAGCAAGAAACAAGGCAATAATCGAGAGACAAAATCCTTCACATCCAATAAATGACCCCAAGGGAAACGAAAAGACTTAATCGCAGCCCCTTGAGCCTGGAAATAAATTGTTTGTGAAGAAGGTGGAATGTGGTGGGTTTACACGGAGTCTGACCTCATGTAGCCCTGTCTGGTTCCAGCCTGCAGTGTTACCCTACTGAGGGAATCTGAGCTCCAAAAAAGAGACTCAATCCAAAGGTAAACATTTTCACCAGGCTAACGTTCAAAAAGTCTTCTGCTCGCTAGCGAAATTTTTTGAGCATGACTTCAGATTTCTCCCACTCAGAGCTTGTGCTGTCTTGTGTTTTGATAGTATCACTGTTTGTGTACACATTCCCTGAACGTTTCATTTGCCTGCTCTGTGCCATAGCTAGCATGGGAGTTAACAAGGGTTAATTTAGTGTCTTTAGCGGATTGTGGTCATCATTTGAGGTTGGTACACACCCCTCTCAATTAATAACCAATTTTATAACACCCCAATTTCTTATAATAAAACACTTGAAAGCATGAGTATCTAAATGATGTACAATGCGATTATCAAGAAAAATGATCAAAATAAACGGACATAAGAAGATTCAGAAAGGAGAAGAGAATCTTTATCACCCAAATTGGTAAAAGAAGTATGGGGCATATTATCAAGGGGGTTTATCTCCGCTTTTTTGGCTTTAAAAGCCAAGAAAGAGGAGATAAAATTATCTCCCTATTACCTAGCTGTCCCTAACACCAGTTAGCGACAGCTAGTAGGAGATAGCGACCATCTTGGGCCCCACTTTGAATGTCAGTGATATTTATCACTAATGACATGCAAAGTGGGCGTGCCAAGATGTTAGCGACTGAAAACAGTCGCTAACATCGCTATCTCCTATTACCAACTTTTGGAGATATTCGCGCTAATCGCGAATATCTCCAAATGCTAACACCTGCCCTGAGCAGTTCTTAGCCATGTTATCCAATGGGAGGTGGATAACATGGCTAAGAGCATTAGCCGGTAATGCATGAATATCGCTGACTTTTCAGCGATATTCATGCATTGCGGCGATTTTTATCGCATGTGCGATAAACCTTGGTAATACCAAGGTTTATTTGCGGTAAAAATCGCCGCAGCTCTGCGGTAAATTTTTGTCTCTAACCAAGCAATAGCGATAATTATCGCTATTGCTTGGTAATATGCCCCTGAGTTTCAGAAGTGACAGGACTTTTTTATGGCAACTGATCTTCAGCTTTGGAGCGCTGAATTCTTTGGATAAATATTTTACCGTGGCCAATAGAAATTATATTATCATAGTGTATTTTAGAACTAATAATACATCTTGCTACGGTGTCTCATGATCCTTTTGATGAATTCATATTTGTTTCTTTTTGCTACTACTCCCTCTGGCACTTAAACATGTGACTCTGCCCCTACAAACAACACTCTGTGGAAAGGCTACCAAGTGGCAACTCCAGGCTCCAAACAGTAATCCTCTTGTGATGAACAGCAGTTTCAACACAGCTCCTCTTCTATGTGCACCCCTCTCCTTACTTGGGGCTTCTTGGGGTGTCTGGGACCCAAGGATGCTCTGCAGTGCCCCGAACTCTAAAGTCATCACTGCTGTTGACAAAGTGTCACATACAAGTGGCCCAGTGGGCCAGTCTTAATTGGTGATTTTCTTGTTGCCCATGGTGTCAAGCTTCAGTCACCAGAAGTGTCATTGTAGGGTCTCCAGGCACCCTTGGCACATCTTCTTCCTCCTAGCAGCAGTGGCCCGATAGGAGTTGAACCTGCCCTCTTGTCCTGGTGACTGGTAATCTCCTGAACTCTTCTTCCTGCAGTAGCACCACGATCATCGGGCAGATCACTCTCCCATCCTGCACTCCCTATCCACCCTGGCTTTATGCCTGTATGTCCAGCAATATCCTGGGACACCCCATCCTAGGGAACCTATAGAAAAGTAAAAGCCAACAAAAGTCCATTGGGGCCCTGTACCTTCAGGGTATGTCTTGCAAGTGCACCCCTTCAATGTCCCCAAGAGGGAGCTAGTACCATTCACTCTTGATCATGAGTCCAACAAGACACCAAGATTGCAATTCTGTAGTGGGTATTTCCACACCGGACATGGGTTCATGCATTTTCTGGGTCTGAGACCATCCTCTTCTGTAGGACCATCTTCTCAAAGTCTCTTCCCTTATTCAAGGGTTTACAAATGGGGGAGCTCAGTTGTGCAAGATGGAAGTCACTAACCAATTACCCTGCACAGCACTATGAGAACTTTCAAAATAATGGCTGCAATCCAGGTTGAGAAAGACCTCGACTCTGAGCTAGATTCCTTCCAGTCAAAACTGGCCTCTTCCTTACAAGACTGCCAATTAGCCATATCCTTACAGTAACTTTCTTTACTCTTTGAGCATCCTGCTCAGGCATTCTTTCCAGAGAAAGGCAGCATATGACCTTATTGAATTTCACCCTTACCCTCCAAATGGGACTATTGTTCACGGGCAGGATTTAATCTGATACCTAATAATGCAGTCTACACAGAAGAGTACTTCTAAACACGAAAATCCTTACGGCTGGCTCAATGAAACATGTCCAATTCTAAAATACAAAATGAACACTCAAATGAAACAATTGATTCTGAATGCTGCTTTCCTATATTGTACCAATCAAAATTTGCAATGTAGGCACATTTAACCCAAAGTGTAAAAATAGTTATGCCACTACAGATTCTACACTTTTGCCTTGGGCAAAGGGGGCATTTTGTCTTGGTTCCACACTCGAATTATAAGGCCTTAGCATGCGATAAACAATGTATTCTGCATCCCATCTGTGACAATGGGATGTGGTCAAATACTGGGCTGAATGAATACAGTAGTCCCAATCTCAGCCTCTACATTTGCACCTGCAAGTAAACTCATGTTGTGTGCAACCAACACAGAGTCTTTACCCCAACTGTACAAAGTAGTCTACCTCGCATTAAAATGTAGGCACTGCCAGTTGCAGCTCCACTTCAATTTAAGTAAAGCTTTATAGTGGGTGGGGCTCTATTGGAGAGATCTCAGGCGAAACAATCAATTTTGTTTAACGTGTCAGAAGCCACTTCCTCACAATAAGTTCCACTAAAATTAAATCATACATGTATAAAGATGATCCACAATTGTAAGGAAGTTTAATATTTGACTGTATTAAAGTACTATGTATATTGAATTGATTACGTAAATGCTTTGTTGCACTTCTTAAAACAACATATGTGTTGCAGTTTTCTTTTGCGTACAGTCAGGATTTGTACGACTCCTAATTATTATCATGTTAAATGTCATCTTCATTCCTGATAATACATAGAGTATCTTACAAAGATATGTATGTGGTGAATATTTATTTAACACACTGTGTTAAAGAACTGATTTTTGGTAGAAAGTGGCAGCACAGCGATTTCAGCAGTTATGCAACATGAATAAATATGGCAACGTACCAGAACGTAGGTGTTAGAAGACTGGAGATATACAAACAATAAAAGATGTTCTGCTATTTATGCAGGAAACATTTACATGTACGTTTATTGAGTTTTATTTAGCAATGTTAATACCCAAAAATATATGTCCAAATACTTCCAATTAGATTGTTTGCCTAAGATGAAGGGATCTAGTCCAGGGGTCTCTAAACTTTTCTGTGGTGATAAGTAGAAATTTAAGATAGGCTAGTGAGGTAAATAGCTGTCTCTGGAAATAAAATTTGTTTCGAGATTATAAACTTTGACATAGGAAACTAATGTTCTACCTGTAGTTTCTTGGAATAAAAGAACGTTGGAGCTCTTTTGGTTCCCACTGTACATCGTAGGCCTGTGATGTAAGCGTTAGAGGGATGAGTTGAAGGTCGGCTTAGAATGTTGGGTTCTGACTTAAACACAGTGGAATAAAGATGTGTAAAATTGCAAGTCAAGTCAAGAGGTCTTTATCGATTCACATCATAAAAGACAAATACATATATATTTAAAAAAGAAAAAACGATTCATTTTACATATAAGATAATAAATACATTACATTTAAAAACATGTTAAAAAAAGTATTAAATATTTAGACGTTGATGAACGAGAAGACCCCTTGTTACATAAAACCAATGCTACTTTAAACAAATAGTCATAAAAACTATACAATAGGAACATCATTTGCCAAGGTTACGGGTTCGGATTGACCACGCCCAGCTCACAAATTTTGCTACACCAATAGCGATGGAGGGGGAAGTATCAGTTTTAAGTATCCTAGACGCTGCAACAGTAGATCTGGTGCCTAGTAACCGACAGACTGGTAAAAGCCAAACTTTCCTGGGTAACAAATACATGGGGCAGCAGAAAAAAAGATGTTCAATATTTTCTACTGCTGTTACACAGAAGGGACACTTATCACTACCACCAGTAGTCCAAGAGTGCGTAAACCCCCGCACAGGTAACGAGCCTACTCGTAATTGGTGGTACAGTTTGCGATCATTTGGCTTGGTAATTAAGTCCCAATAGGCTTCATATTTAGAGACATCTTTTACAACCAAAAATTCCAGTGTCATGGTAGGACCATCAACCATAGCGGATCTCCTCTCAGTGATCCAATGCCAGTAAATATCTTTAAGCGCCTTCTTTGAAGGAAAGGTCGCGCGTGCTGGATCAACCCATAATGCCTCCAGGTTTAGATTTTTCAAGAGCATCCTGAGGTGACGAAACCAGGGTACCCTGTGAGACCCTTCAAGACCTCTCACATCGTCGATGGCCTCAGCGAACAAGGATAATTCCGGTGTAGTCCACAGACGCCGCCAAAACGCCAGTGGGTTATACCGTACCTCATCCTCTATGGATTTGACACCTAGGTCTAGCCGCAAGGGTAAGCAGGGTGTCGATTGTGGGAGGCCAGTTGCCATTCTCAGGAACCTATTCTGAGCCACCCTCAAAGAGGATAAATCACTATACCCCCACAGTTCGGCACCGTAGATAGTTGCAGGAATTACCTTGGAACCATAAATTTTAACCAACGGTGCCATGGGTTTGGTGAGAGATTTTGCATACTCCTTCAAAAAGGCTCCCCCAAGTTGCGCATGTTTCAGGGTCATAAGATCCATTTGAGGTTTCCAGCTCAAATTCTCACTTAATGTGACACCCAGGTATGTAAAAACCTCCGTTTGATACAAAATGGCGCCGCTCATTGACACCTTGGCCTTCACAGCCTTGGGGCCTCGCAGAACCATGAATTTGGTCTTATTGACATTCACCTCTAACTCGTGCTCGCTGCAGAAACACTCAAAATGGGCCAGGGCGGACTGCAATCCCTGCCTCGTTTTAGAAATAATAAGCGTGTCGTCAGCGAACATGAGGAGGGGAATTTTCCTTCCAGCAAGGGTGGGCGCGTCCGTTGGGAGTTAGAAAAATACTTGGTCACCCCATTAATAAACAAAGAAAAAAGGGTGGGGGCCAACACGCACCCTTTTCTAACCCCCTTAGCAACTTTAAAACTATCGGTGACTTCCCCTGGACCACCCCATCTTACTTTGGCGTAGGTGTTTGTGTGCAGATTAATCAGCAGCACCACCAGCTCTTTGGGCATGCCTAGATCCAGCAAAACTTCCCAGAGCTTAATCCTGGGTACAAGGTCGAAGGCTGACCTGAGGTCCACGAATGCCGCAAACAACAGGCATCCCCCAAGATGGACCACCTTCCAATATATTAGCATAAATCTAAAAACTTGCTCTAAGGTCCCCATATGTTGCCGAAAACCCGCCTGGAGAGGACTTAAAACATCATGGTCAGAAATCCAAATCTGGATCCTACCTAAAAGAAGGCGGGCCACAATCTTTTGTACAGCATCAATGAGGCTTATGGGTCGATAATTAGCCGTTACTGAACGGTCACCCTTCTTATAAATGGGGAGGATCTCCGCCCCAAGCCATGATTCAGGGACTTTCGCACCCCTTGCCAATGCATTGGCCAGGAGAACAATATATGGGACCCAAAGGTCCTGTTCCTGCTTAAACATGTCAGCTGGTATGCAGTCAGGACCTGGTGCTTTACCCCCCGGGATAACCCTTAGCACTGCCCTAACTTCAGTAGGAGTAAAAACCAAGGCTTCATTGGTAGTAATGTGCATCAAATTTGCGGGACTTGAAACATTCTCTTTGAATTGATTCCCATAGTACTCAACCCATTCCCTTGGCTCTACACCAGTGTTCTTCATCCTGTGGGGCGCGCCCCCCTGGGGGGGCGCGATGCCATCCCAGGGGGGGCGTGCACCACTCTCTAAAATGCTCCCTTTGTTTAACTTGTAATGTCCGATGATCGCAAGTTGTCACCCATTTAAAATGGGGGCTTTTGAAAGGAATACTCTGGAGCAGCAGCAGCTAATCAGCAGGAAGGAACGTCACCACTGACGTACTGGGGCTGCAGCAGAGATTGCTGGAAGTGCCGTGAAATGTGCGTGCCTAAAGTTCCTGCATTCCGCTGCTTGCTGCCTTTTCTTCTTCGATTCCTGACGTCGCCTGGCTATGAAGGACGTTTCTGAAATAAAATCTACATAGAAATAAGAGGGCTTTTTGGAAGAGGGGTGGGAGCGGGATGGCCAGGGATTCGGCAGTAATGGAGGGCTGGAGGGAGGGGGAGGAGGGTTAATCGATGGGGCATGACGTGCTCCTTTTCTAATTGTAATCGTCCTAAAGCAGTGTAATCATCTTCCAGATGTTTGACTGGCAAAGTTACGTAGCAAAACGTCAGAACATGTGGGCACAACCAAAGCAATTACGGCACTGAATGTAAAATATTAATTTCAAACACCAGATATGTGTCACTGATGTACATTCCGGTATATTGCCTTTGCATAGTAACCTGCAATGAGACACAAGCTTTAAATATCTTTCTTTCTGGAAAACATATAAAAACAGCAACAACTTATCACTGTCTGAGCACAGCAGAACAATTTGTCGACAGCATGCAGGAAGAATTTTACAAATTTATAATAAAACGCAATTGCAGGAGGTGCCTCTGTCGTTCTCTAAGCACAGCACACATAGATTCTGATAAAACTACAAAAGTCACAAAGGAGAAATAACCTTCCAGAACAGAGCCCTTGCTCAAACTGCCCGAACAATCTCTTTTCCAATGAGCTAGGTAATTCCTTAATGCTTTAGCTGCAGTGGGAGGCAAGGAGTTTCCTTTGCTAAAACCAAAAGTGAGCGAATAGACAGTCCACTGTGGACTGTCTGTTCCTTCCTGTTTGGTTTCATAGCAGGGAAGACTCCTTGCCTCTCACTACAGCTGAATCATTTCAGCCCAAGGAATTTAACCCCCTCCTGTTCCTAGAAAGGTGACCACGTTTCTGTTAAAATTACACAGGCAGAAGCAGTAAGCACAACATCCACAGGGTTAAAAAGGCTTCGAGTTACCAAAAGAAAACGCCATGTTTGGTTTAAAGAGCCAGCAAATTACTTGTCTTGACACTAAATACAGTGTTAGAGATAAAGACGTTTGTATTAATTTGTAATGTGACTTTTCTGTCTTTGTTCCCTTTAATTATCAGTCAAGGATCATTCAGGCAGCCCTAGAACAAAATTAAAAGTGCTTTCTATTTATATTTGCTGTTTAGAGTATGCACAGATAAGTACTGAAAATATAGCTTTAGGTGACTGCTTATTTGTGTACCGCCTGGGACATAAAAAAAAAGAGCTGGCAAGCCTAATCATAAAACTGAAAGTTTGTTGCAAGATCAGCACATTTTTTATTTCCTCCACCCTCAATCCCTGGTTAATGCCATAATAGCAATAATTTAACTTGTATCTGAAACCCTTCACCGCTATCAATAACATGCTGAGTTACCTCAAGTGTCTGGGAATGCACCCAGAATTCAGACAGCTCGCTCCTCATTCTTGCCCTTCACTTTCACACTCACCCTGTACTCAGAGCGATCACAATGACCTCACATTGATTCCCATGCACTCACAGCATTCACCAGCTCAACCTGCACTCAGTGACCACTCTGCACTCACAATGCACTTGCGCTATTCGCCTTGTACCTCACCCCGCAGTCACACGAGCACGCTACTCAACCTGCACTCATGTGACACTTCACTCACCTGTCTCCCACACTGCTCAATCTGCAATTTCACTCAAGCAAGCCCATCACTAACCATACATTCATTCATCCCACTCTGCACTTACATCCGCACCCAAATTCATATGATCACCTCACTCACTGTGCAGTCACTCCTCTCACCTCACTCTCACACTGATGCTTTGCTCAATGTGCATTCACATGTTCACTCCTGCCACCCACACAGCACAGAGGGATAAGGTGCCTGCTACAAAGTCTGAGTAAACTATTAGCAGTGCTATAAAAAATGAAATGTTTGTCAGAAAGGTGCTATAGAGAATGAGGTGCAATGTTGTTGAGTGGTGGTGAGGGAAATCATGGAGGAGGAAATGGGAGAGGGGGTGCCAAAAATATTACTGCACTGTAAGCAACCAGTGCTATGGCCATCCCTGGCTGAGAGTGTTAGCCCCCCCTGAAGTTTGGGTCTAGTTGCGCCCCTGTACACAAGTAAGGGCATATCGTGCCCCATCAAGTTTTTGTCCTAAAGTACAAAAGTACACATTTACATGCACTGCAATCCAACCTTTCAGGTGGCTCCTTCATAGAAACAGCTCTGTTGTTTTTACCCTGATGGCCTGGAATAATTCCCAAACAGATTCTTGTGAATACCGTTTTATCATTTCTTTTGAATGTGATTGATGTGGGAGAGTCTATTACTATTTGCAGAGAAATGTGTTTGTTTCATGCAACAACCATAACGTTTTTTTAGATCAAAACGGGGCCTCACTAATGAGAAATTGGAGGATTTCACAGATATTATTTGCTGTAAATTTAGAGTATGTGGAGAACAGCCTGAGCATGGAAGTAGCACAAATCCATCCACAGATTGACCGTCTCTGTGGCGAAAAACAGGCACACCTTTCACATTAATGTTGGGGGTGTTAAAATCAATATATGTCTTGTATAAAATAAAGCTTCCTTGTAAAAACAATTTGCACACATTTTATCTTGGAAAATAGTTTTTGGGCTGTGTAAAAAGCCTCTGTCATTTAACCACACCCACGCACAATCCTGCAGTTTACTAAACACTCTTATTGTGTTGAGCCTTATTTGCCGGATATGGGCGGGGATATGCGGGTGGCAGCCCAATATGAAGCGTACCAGGGTCCAGAAATTTCTGTCAGATGGTGGGGGGTCCCGACTTCTAAAAAAATTCAGCTGGGGGGGCTCAGCCTACAAAAGTTTGAAGACCTCTGCTCTACACTATTTGTGGGGGATCTGTCCTGTGGGCGATTGCCCCATTTAAGCTGCCGCCAGATATTGGTCATGTTATTACTCTGGCAAGCCTCCAACAATTCCTTCCAACGGGTCTCGTCCCAATTCTTCTTAGCAGTGGCCTGCACAACTTTATAAGTGGCCGTGCAATAGCGAATTAAGGTCTGATCTCTTGATCTTAAGGCTGCGTGTAGCGCCCTTTGTGATTCCCTGCAGGCGCTGTCATACCAAGTTAGGGGCTTCAGCTTGTTCCTACTAGGGCCAATAGATTTAATAAAGAAGGTTTTGAGATTTAAAAAAAGATCCCTATGTAGTGATGAAATATTATCCAGAAGGGCCGACTCCTGACTGAACCCGCTGATTTGGGTCATTGTATCCCTCAGCATGGTTCTAATCCTTAACAGAACCTCCTCATCCAGGGCTATTTTGGGCCAACTAACCCTTCTTTCATTGTTGGTCAATAGGACCTGTGGCAGGGACGCCTCTGCCACCGTGGGCACTGCAAAAGCTCCTTCTTTTATCGATAGAACCAAGGGATTATGGTCACTCTCGACTCTATTTACTACCACCATATCCAGCAAACTAGGCCACATTTCCACATTCACCAGGATATAGTCAATGCGAGAGCCAGATCTACCATTATCAAAAGTCATTGCCCCCATCCTATCGGACTTCAGACGCCCATTTACTGCACGCATTCCCTGGTTCAAACAAAGACCCTTCAAATATATGGCTGATTGGGACCATTTCTTGATGGGTTGTAGTTCCAGACCCGGGATGCCCCACAAAGAATCCTCGTCCTCGGTGAGCATACCATCATCCAACCCCATAGGTTCGAAACAGGTATTAAAATCCCCCAATACCACCCTGTTTGTATTCACCGGTAATGAGCTTAGGAATCCGTCCAACATCAAAGCAGCAGGAGAACATTTTCCCCCTTGGATACCCCTCATATAGGTATTTACAATCACCATATTCAGTCCTGAAGACGAGATTACCCGTATGGCTAACATATCGGGGTTATCCAATGGGAACTCTTCCACTGTTACACCTGCATGTTGGCGTACCCAGATAACTAGACCACCCACTGGTCTACCCCTTGCACCCTTCACAGCTGATCTAGAGTAGTTCAGAAACCAAGCACGAAAAATAGGCCCGAGGGCCCAAGTTTCCTGGAATGCCCAAATGTCAGAGTTATCTATAAAGGTCCCCCAATCCGGCAGATCAAGCTTTGATTCAAGTCCAGCAATGTTCCAGGAACATATCCGTAGCTTCGACAAACAAGGGTCGGTTACCCCCATCCCCACTCCTGCCGAGCCAAGTATGGCAGGGCATGGTGGACAAAGAGTAGGGCTAACATCAAAGCAAGATGGTTGAGAACCTACAGGCAAAACTGAAGATAATAAATCACCAAGGATGGCTTTGTCAGCATTTAAACCAACGAGTAACCCCTGTTCAGATCCCTCAACAAATATTTGACAATCAGCGGAGGGGAGAGCAGTTGTAAGCTCAGTAGATAAGGCAGGTAGAGACCACTCATATGCTGATTCTGATAGTGGGTTTGATCTAGGAGTGAACGTACCCGGTGGACTGCCAACAGAATGCCCCGGCTGTCAATCACACCCATCGAAGCAAGAGAGGATATTGAATCTGTTGGAAGTTTCTAACGGGGTGAATGGAATCAGATGGTCCATTCTCCTGTCCCCATACGCTTGGTCCAACCTCCCTGGTGGCATACAATAGTTTCTAGCGGGCACTGTATTCCACCCATGATTGTTCCTAATGGGCAAAGGTCTAAAGGATTGCCCCGTGTAACTGTTGGTGGATGGCATATACATATTAAGTTGAGTGTTAGCTAAACCTCCCGGAAAAAAGGGGAGACACACAAGGGATCTTGGATAAAAAAAAGTTAGATCGTGTGGAACTATGGCACTGCTCGAGTTCCCCGAGGACCCGTTCAGTATAAGTCTGACTGCCTCTGGGTTTCTAAAGTTTATAACTATAAGGTCTCCCTTTAAATTTTTGTCCCTACTACCCAACCATGGGATGCGCCTAATGTGAACAATCTCTCCATTAACATAGTATGGGAGTGGTCTATTTAGTCCCAACCAGTGCATTGTTTTGTTTTTTAGTTGGGAATACCCCTCCCTTTTACCAACCTCTAGGGGTGGGACGCCAGTAAGCACGACCACAAAGGGCACAGAATCGGGTGGCAATTCAACATTAGGGCCCTGCAATTTATCTTTAATAGGTCGACTCACCCTTCCCCGGCCCGCTCGTTGGTTAGGGGGTGTCAAACTTTCCCCACCCTTCAGAGTTTCTCTAGTCGCCAATGCAGCTGATTTTACTGCTGTCACCAAAGGGACCTGCTGGACAACTTGCTGGGTAGCTGGAACTCCCAAGTGAGCATTAACGGGGAGATTGTTAACTCCAGTAGTGCCCTTAGCAGGTCCCCTGGTGACAGCCGGGGGCTGGACAGGAGCAATTTGGGCCTGGACTGTGACCCTCGATGGAGGGGCTGGCAGATCATTAATCAATAAGGGCCCTGCTTCTACATTATCAACAAACAAAGACTCCAGATTCCCCAGCCTTTGTTCCACCCTCTTCAAAATATCCAATATTGGATGCATAAAGGACCTAAGAAGGTGCTCAATAGACTCACATGGAGCATTGGACATTAAATCTTTCTCTGAAGGGGGAAGGGCTGACCTCGTTTCACATGCTAAATCAGTGACAGACATTAGATCAGATGTATCCAGAACCTCAATGGACGGTGGTACCAGCACTGCAGGGGCCGGTGAAACTACCACAGAAATATCTTTTGTCTTAAACTTGGATACAACTGAAGCATTGGTTTTTAATGATTTGCCAAACTCTAGATGACTGAGCTTGCTTCTCTGAGGTGCCCCCCCCTCTTCTCCGCTTGGCTGGAGGGGGACCATGAGCTTTGGGGACAATGGGCAACTTGCCCTTCTTTTTTAAGACACTAACAATGCCCGTGTCCAAGACATATAGAGTTGATCACACAGTATGCAAGATGCTCTGATTGCCATCTGAACAAAACCCTGGACTTCCTGGGTCAGATGCCTTTCGTCGAAGAATGCTAAAGGAAACTCTGAGTTTACAACAAGTCCTCAAAGCTGCTCATGATGAAGAGCGTCCTGATTGTCAAGCGACTGACATGAAGGCCAGAAGCACCCAAAGTGCATCAGTCATGAGCATGAAAAGTAAGCCAAGGCACAAGGCTGAGGGACACAAGGCGATGTCTCCACAGAAAAAGAGAACATGTTACAGATGTGGATTGTCATTTCCACGTACACAGTATATTTCCCGCCATTGGACAAATGTGCCTTGGCTGTGGTAAAGTGAACCATTTTTATGATGATTTGTAGGGCAAAGAGAAAAGTACATTCATCACAGCATGAAGACAAAATGGCCGACTGAACGCTACAGAGACGTACGACCAAGCAGTCAAAACAACTGAGGCAAATTGACACCAAATGAAGTTGATCATCATCTAGATCATCGACAAAGAGTTTCTCAATATCAGTTTCCAGTGAAAATGACAATATTAATTATGCAATGTCGATGTTTACCTCAGAAAGGCATGCACGCGTAGGATTGATCAAATGTGATTAAAAACTCAAAGTGAAGAAAAAATCGATATGAAGAATCACAAAACACATTTAAACATTGTCCGAAGATAACTCTAAAAATCAATGGGTATTTGATACCATTCATAATTGGCAGTCATGCATCAATAAATATCATGCCTGAGGAAACAAAACAAAAAAATACACATGGGCTGCTTTGACGCTCTTAAAGGGTCAAGGATCCTTTGTAGCCATGATGAATTACGAGAAAATGTAGTTTAAGCACCTATTCCTGTACTTCAGTGATAAGCTTCAAATGCTTGTTTGCTGAGTTTTAATTCTGGTGCTGATATGGGGCTGATATCAGTGAACTACTATAGAAATGCTCATCTTAAAACTGTAAGTCAATTTCCTTCATTATCTCATGGAATAAGAAAACTCAAAAAATGTGAATGTAAAGTTACACATAAATGAGGCTGCTTTTCCTAGGATTCAAAGACACAGACAAATTGGGTTTCACCTGCAAGACACTGTTGAAAAGAAACTTAATTTGTTACTTAAACATGATATCATTGAAAGCTCCACTGGTTTGACACAATAGGTTTCTCATATTGTAGTAGTGCCCAAAACAGACAGTGAAGCAGCTATATACATTTGCGTTGACATGCATCAGGCCTACAAGACAATTGAAAGAGAGAGACATCCCTGTCCGTGCATTGCTAATATGATCACTCAACTGAATGGTGCAACGTTCTTCACTTTACATGACCTCAATAGAGGATATTACCAATTGGAGCTTGAAGATAAATCCAGGTACATTAGAACCTTTTCTATGCACATTGGTCTGGATTGCTATGAGCGATTGAGTTTTGGTGTATCCTCTGCTACAGAACCTTTCCAAAACATAATGTATCAGACAGTCTATAGTAAATGCATTTAACTATAGTGATGACATATTAGTTTTTGGAGCCAAACAGAAAGAATAACATAAAGTTCTCATGCAAGTATGTCATTTGCTGATCGATGCAGGCTTAACTTTGAATGACGACAAATGTGAATTCCACAAGAAAAGTTTTATATTTTTTTGGCCAAGTCTTTTCTGATGGGGTATGAAGCCTGGTCCAGCAAAAGTGCAAGCATTCTCTGCTGTAAATCCCTCACAAGAAATTTTTATGTTACGATCCTTTCTTGGGCTGGCCAGTTACTGTTCGATATACATACAAGACTTTGCTGTGGTCAGTACACCGTTATGAAAACTTACAAAAAAGAAAGTATCTTTTTTTTTGTCACATGAGTGTGTGAAGAGCTCAGCACAGCTGACAGCCAAATGCCTGGAGACATATTGTGGCATTCACCAGTAAGAGCCTGTCACAAACAGAAAATGCTTACTTGCAACCTGAGAAAGAAAGTTTGGCAGTGGCCTGGGCTTTTGAATAGTTCCGTATTTTCTTATATGGAAAGAATTTCACTGAAGTGACTGATCATCAAGCACTGTTGACAATATTTGCAAATGCCGAAGCCAAAATGCCTCCTCAATATGAGGTTACAAGGATACAACTTTACGATTTTTCATCTTCCAAGGAAAGAGCAGAATCCGGCTGATTATTTTTCAAGAGTGCCATTACAATGCCCTGGTACCCCATCTAAGATAGCAGAGGCCTGCATCAATTTTATTGTGAAATTGAGCACACCAGCTGCCATGGCTTTAGAACAGATTGTCACTGCCATGAGTGAAGACAGTGACATGTTAGGACTAAAATACATTAGTGCTCACCAATCGTGGAACCAGAACTCCGTAACTTCCACAAATGACAATTAATATTTGGAGTTCAAAAATGAAAGAAATTAACTTTCAGAGTTTCAGGAAGGCCTCATTCTGCCAGGTACACAAATTGTTACTCCTGAAAGTCTACAAAAACAAATAATTGATGTTGCCCATGAGAAACATCGAGGAATAGTTACCGCCTAGAGAGCTCTCCATGGCCAAGTCTGGTTTCCGTATCTCGATGAAAGGGTCAAAAAAGAATTATAGACTTTTTAAATATGCAACTGTCTTTGATTTCAAGTCATTCAGCACCCTTTGAACATGTCAGACTTGCCACATCCTGCTTGGTAGAGAAGTGCTATTAATTTCTTTGGTCCTCTTGAGAATGAGCATCATCTTCTGTCCATTGCTGATATAAACTCCCGTTTTCCATTGGTGGAAGATCTTTCATCCACTATATATGAAAAGGTCATTCAAAAATTAGATGACATCTTTGCGACATGGGTTGTACCTGCAGTATTAAAGTCTGGCAATGGCCCACTTTTCAATAGTTAAGAATTTAAAGACTTTCTAAATCACCTCAAAATAAAGCATCATAAAAGTACTCCTCTTTGGCTCTAGGACAATGGCCTGGTAGAACCATTCGTGAGTATGTAAGGAAAGCTGTTTAGCGTGCTGCATTCGAGAAGCTCGACCTCAAAGCTATTTTATACATTACTCTTTAAGTTTACTGTTCAACCCCTCACTCAGTGGCAGGGGAAAGCCCTGCAACTCCTATGTTTGGAAGAGCCGTAACGACCAAGCTGCCGCAATGAACTAATCTCATGTCTAAGAATGAGGAAGACATTTGGTCGCAAACAGAAGATGAAAAAATATGTTGACCGATGATGTCATACAAAGGACATCATGTTTACAAGAGGAGATTGAGTGCTTGTTAGACAATACAGAAGAAGGAAATCTGAAGCTTCTTTTGAGGGTAAATCCTTTACTATCACTAACACTAAAGAACACATTGTGACTGCTCCGTGTTCTGGGAAGTCCCTTACAAGAGACTTCTCTCATTTTTGACATGTGGCCCATCACTCACCATACATCAATGTCATACATCATGCTGATGATTCCACCTCACCTGTGAAGATCATGACACTTCCACCACCATTTCCCGGTTTCTAGTGACCCGATCAGGACGTGTGACTCAGGCCACCGCAAAGCTTATTTGAATAATTAAAAATGCCTGTGGATGTTTGTATTTATTCATGTATTTATTTGTATATTTATTTATTTATGTATTTATCTATGTTTGAAAGTTGTGACTTTTTATGTAACAAAGCGGGAGATGTAGTATCTTGTAATGAAAACAATGCTGGAACTCTTTCGGTTCCCACTGTCTGCTGTAGACCTTTGACGTAAGCGTTGGAGGGTTGACTTAAAAAGCAGGCTTAGAATGTTGCGTTCTGACTTACACACAGCAGAACAAAGATGTGTACAATTGGTCTCCTTGTGTGGTGTATGTATTCGCGAGTGCACAGGTTGGCAGGACGCTAAACTATCCACTTAGAGAAGAATTGATCAGTATTTTGCGTACTAGGGAAACGTTTATGAATCATATAATTAACTTACCTCCAATAATGATTCAAAACATGTTCTTTCTGTAATTGTATAGCTAAATTTTTGCTATTTATACACATTAGAACTGACTAATGATCAATTTCTTGGCAAGTAATGTAATTAGTTCAACTTTTATTTTAGTTAAGGTTTTTTAAGTAGTCAAATTGTTCTATTGACTGAGTTGCTAAGAACAGACAATAAGATATTCAGCTAAATAGGTATATATATAAAAAAACAATGTGTCAGCTAGTGAAATAGATGTTAATGACAATACTAAAAAAAGCACTTCCAGTTGCTTTTAATCACAAAATAATTCAATTTATTGAACAATCGAGGATGACAACTATGGTAACACTGTGTGAGAAAAAATTTCCTAAATGATTATAAATCATTTTAACACTTTACAAACTTCCTTGAGGTATTCCTCAATACAGGTGGTTTGATAAATTAAGAAAATGTAATACTGCATATGGTGTTATCAATACAAGGTGTTTAGGTAATTGAAATCATCTGTTGATCCACATTGGGTCATAAAGAGTGGGGATTAACTCGGGATTAAGTCTGTGTAACTCTACCTGTTTGCAATTTCTGACAATTTCTGGCGCTATCTAGGGTATGTAGAGATGGGCCTGGAAATCCATGTGGTGCCTCCACACTCATGAGTACAAGATGTGATACCATCACACCACTTGTAACTCCATTTTGACTGTCTTCAGCCAAAACATGTTTATTGGTTCAATCAATCAATATAGTTATAATATGTAAATGTAAAATGGAACATATATATAGATTACAAATTTACAGTAAGGGCTGACCCGCGAGAAATGCAGACACATGTTGTAATGAATTAAATGTCCAAGAGAAGCACTGGCTTGTACAATGCCTTAACCAAACACAGATATAAAATATGTGTTTCAGTGCACTATTGAAAATAGACTAGGGGGTTACTTATTTGCTATCCTGATGGAAATAGTATCATGAAATGTGACACTGTTGAAGAGAATACTCTACCTTTTCAAAGTAGTCTTGGAGTGATTCAAAATGTATGTAGGCACGGCTTTTCTAATAAATCTAGCTTATTGCTAAATTCCAATAATAAGGCAGTAATTACCAAGGAATACTGTTGGCTTACCTCTGAAATGCAGGAGTCCTACAAGAGTAAACCACGCCTGCTCTCTCTCCAGTCTTTTGAGTCAAGCCCTCAGTGTCTACTAGGATAAGAAATGCATAGGAGTAGCTGTGCTTTCATTTTCTGCCTTTTCAGTAAATTGAGGCAAACAGCAAAGGTTTTAACCAGCTGTACTTTCTGTAGCATGAGAGCAAAAAAGATGTAAAAGTGTATTCAGTGAGAAATGTAACAACCATACCAGGATATAAGTTTGAAATATAAATATGAAATAGTGTTAGTTTTTTTCTGCAACATTTACGTTTGGATCTATTAGATTCATTTTGTGGGAAAAGGCTAAGCTAAGAGTAAAAGATCTGGTATAATAACATTTTATATTTTGGTAATTATGTTCCTGATGTCCACTTAGGGCCATATTAAGAGTTTGGAGGATGGAATATTTCATCAAAATTTGGTGTTTTTCCTGTCTACTGAATTAGAAGTGTCACATTCTACTATGCAAATGTAATACAGAGGACAGGGTTTGCTCCAGTTTAAATACTTAATTTTGTTCAAAGAACCAGGAAAATAATATTCTCAGAAAAATAGTTTTGACCAATCAAAAAGAACAAATTATTTTATTTTTTTCAATATGTCCCTTAACTTTGTTCATCATTTATATGAGTAAAAACAACCCCAGGATTCTCGATAGCTATATATATTTTGTAAAGAAGAATTTAAATCAATGATGTTAGTGTTCCAAGCTGCTTTTTAAATTTGATGTTAGACCTCATTCAGAGACCAGTGGTTATCCTGATTTGACCACTAAAGGGGGTACTGCCTGATTCAGGGTTGAAAAAGCTGTGGTGTTTCACCCAGAGAATTTTTTGACTGATACAGGTGGAGTCACTCATGAAATACAATTGCTCAAATTAATTATTCTGATGGTAATTCCCCATTTCTAGGCCAACATTTATGGTCCCACTTGTAATCTCCAGTTAGTCTTTACACTGGAGTTATCAATAACTTGGGGGAGCAGGTACAATGCTTTACTCAGTGAGGGTTTAACAGCCTGCTATGCACCAGTCGTTTAAGTCTGATGCCCACTCTCCACATGTGACTTTCTCAAGGGGCTCCTCTGTGACCACTTGCACATGTCTAATGTGAACTATTCAGGGGAAGTCTTCTCTCTGAATCAATTTCTCCACACGAATACACCTGAGTTTCTCAGGCTGCTCAGCTTCACCACTTCCTGAGTTTCAGAATGACTGCTATTGACTTCTACCATTTATATGAGGAACACTTTCAAAGTATAAAGGTCATATGCATTTTGATATTTCATCTGCTTAGCCACAGACACTTTTCACACTAATATATCAGTGTGTAAAAGGTGATGGCTTACATTGGGCAAATGAAGAAATACTATCCCATCCACAGTATGCACAATACAACACTAGGGGCCCAATGTAGGTAATCTAAGATTACCGATTCTTAAATACCGAATCATACCAATTCGGTATTTAAGAACAGGCAATTGGGATGTAGGTAAAAAATTAACGAATCGGTAAGTTTCGGTAATTACCGAATCGGTATGGGCCTGGAGGTCCATATGAATGAATGTCAATTACCGAATCGGTAAATACCGATTCGGTAAAATTGGGAAGCATTGAAGGGTGGCAGGGTGCACTTTGACACCCTGTTGCACCCCTCAATTGTGTATGGGTGCACATGTTGCAGACATACATGCCCTAAGGGCATGTATGTCTTGGAAAAGCAAAACAAATGTTTTTTCAGAGGTTTTCATTATTTACCACCAACTTGTAGTTGGTGGTAAATAACGAATCCTAAGATCGGAAAATCACTCATTTGAGTGCTCCCTACATATCAGGATTCGGTAATTTACAGAATTTGTATTTAAGAATTAGGTATGTTACCGATTCCTTAAATTACCAATTCGGTAAAATACATAATCCTTACAAATTCCACCTACATCTGGAAAGCCCAATACCGGTCGGTAACGGCCGAAATTCGGTAATTTTGGTCGTTACCGACCGGTATTTGGCTACTTACATTGGGCCCTAGATGTTGATCAGAGAACAAACAGCAAACAGGAAAGCATTACAAACTGATTCAAGCCCTAAAAATGTTTTTCATCTGTAACAGAAAATAGGGCCCAATTTATACTTTGATAGTTGGGTCATCCTCCATTAGGTCAATGGAGTATTTTATTCCATCCCCGTGGTGGAGGTCCTGACTGCCAAATTGATAAATGTCTGTCAGGGGGTCAGAAATGTAATGCAGTGATGGGAACCGCTGTCAAGATGGATGGTATCAATGCATTGTAATTTTGCCTTTTGGCTACATCACAGAAAGAGCTATTTGTCAAACTTACACTTTAAAAAATATATATATCGATTTTCATAAACAAAACCCCAAAGCAGGATTTTGATTGTGAAAATTAAGAAATCAATGCCCTCCTTCACTGTGGGAGGTATATCCCATGGGAAGGTGGGAATGCTTCAGATTGTACTGCCCTTTACCGTAAAGGTTCTCCTGGCGGTGATGGGCAGTGAAAACTGACTTGTATGTCTTCCCATCTAAACTAGGTGAGCAGATATACAGGTCAACCTCTGACGTCCCTTACTCAAGCGGGCCATTGGAGGGACCTAACCACAGTGGAGACGGATTAGTCTCCACCGTGGTTGCACCACAGGTCCGCCCACTTTTAAATTTGGTGTGGGGACCATTATGCTAGTGGGTAGGGTACTCTGTCGCTGTTGCTCCCCTTAATCTCCCTAATATTTAAGAGATTGCAATATGTAAATGCAAATGTATATATTATGGATTTGCTGTGGTGTAGTAAGTAGTCAATTATACGAATTTGCACCCTGTATGAAAGGCTGGGAGCTGGCAAGCTACTTAATGTGCTACCAAGTGGGCTGCAGCTATGATTATCGGGCTGCTCAGGAAGTACTCCTTGCTTACAAGCTGTGAGGTTCCAGCTTTGAGACTTAGACTGAAAAGGGCCATCCTTCCCTCTCCATTTAAGAAGAAGCCAATTATATTATTTTGTTTAAAGATCCATCTCTCATCTGTATATGTGTATCCTACCCTACTTCTTCCAATCAGAGTTCATCTGTTTGTCATCCTGATGTGGCAAGTGTGGATGGATGTGACTACTGCATCTCAGCAAGTGTCTTTTCTTTTTGTTCTTTCATTTAAAACACAATAATATATTGGCTGTGTAATGCTTTCCTTATTACTACATATTCATATTTTATATTTTGTTACAAAAAGGTGGCCATGGCAAATGTGCAATGATTCCTGTTCCTGAAGAAACCAAGCAATGAGGCCATTGCATGCGACTGAGGAAAGCTCATGACAGATGGGAGTATGTAAGGATTAAAAAGTTGTACCCTCTGAAAGTCTTTTACCATGAACTCTATACATGGTAAATATCTTTCTGCTGCTACCTTACTAGTTTTCACATTCACTGCATTTCTATTTCCAAAAGAATGTTTAATTCGACTAATGTACTGCTTTAGACCTGTGTAAGGGCATCTGGTTTCTGGCCTGAGCTTAATTTACTAAACTCTGGTACTCAACTGGATCTTTCTAATAAAACATTGTAGTTGTATGTTTGCTGCCTGCTGGACCTCACAATTTTTGCGGAGGCTGGCACAGATTTCGGCCTTCAGTTGCCGAACCTGTTTTTGTTGGCATTAGTACTCAGTGGCGGCTCCTCCGTTAAGGCAGAGGAGCATCGCCCCACTGCTTTTTTGCAGTGTAACAAAGGGAAAATAAAATGATAATAACTTGAGTTATTATCATTTTATTTTCTCCTTCTTTGGCAGCTTTGTGTAAGGGGGCAGGGGAGGAGTGGTAGCACCCTCCTAAGTGCGCAATGAATGCTTGGCTGGCTCTCTTGGGCCGCCCAAAACAGTCTTGTGCACTTTGTATATTCTCCATGCAAGCTGCATTACAGGCTGCTTGGAGAACATGACCAGGCTCACTGTCAGCAACTGAGTCTCGATACACAGTGCTCAGACCAATCACAATGCTGTTGAGGCAGCGTTGTGATTGGCTGACAAAGAGCGTGGGTGTGCTTCCTGTTAAGGCTGAGCGAGGGAGGACTGCGGAGGAGAGACGCGGCGAGGAAGTGGTGAGAAGGTAAGTTTTTATTTTTTATTTTTTTATTTTTTATACCTGCTTCCCCCTGTGCCCTCCCCCCCTTCTGCTCCAGCACACCTACCTCCGATCCGTGCCGGACAACACTGTTAGGACTTTGTGCACTTTACCACTGCTAACCAGTGGTAAAATGGTTGTGCTCTTTTTCTAAATATGGTACAATTGTCTTATACCTGATTGGAATATTGTATCTACTTTTAAATCTCTAGTTTATGGTGCTACATGTGTTCAGGGCCTTTAAATGAAACGTTTCTAGTGGGTCTGCAGCAATCATTGTGCCACCAACTTAAGTAGCACTTTAAAACATATCACAGGCCGGACATTGCAGCCTGCAGTGCAGATTTAAACTGCCATTTTGACCTGGCAACATAAACTTTTTGAATTCATGAAGAATGATGGCCCGCATCTTGCAGGTCATAGTGAGCTGCACAGCTGTGTGCACTTCAGTATTCCAAATAATTTACTTTCACCACAATTGTTCCACATTTAATCCATCTTATTTCCATGTTTTATCCAGATTTCATTGCCACACCAAAGCTGCAAAATTCAATTAAACTTCTGTGTTTAATTATTTCATGATTGCCTATCCAGGCCTAAACATGAGCGTAGTCTGAATCTCGAGTCTCCAAATTATGCAAGAATTACATCACACCCAATGCATTTCGGTAATAACCTTCGTCAGGGGTATCTATGATATAAAAATATACATGTTTCCGTCACTTTAAATTAACATTCCGCATGATTCAAAAATGTTTAAATACTCTACCCGCTTTAATTCTAACAAACCTGCTCAATTAGCAACTACTCACTAATCCCCCCATATGTCCTATGCTCATGCTGTTCATACCCCAGTGCCATGACAAAAATAAATGACGCTACCCTGTAATCGTATGTCATCAAACAAATCTTTTGTGTAGCTGTAAACATAAACCTACAACCTGCAACTTAAAACGTAAACCAAAGCCTCCCCCAAACTGTGGCCTGCCCGGTCTTGTAACTTTACTAACTCCTGAAGTTTCCCCCTGTTTTACCCAAATCAACACTAGTCCTCTTAGTCCTCAAACCCCAACTTATCATTATTTACCCCTATCTTACTCCCGTTCACACCTGATGTTAACCTTCCATATAACGCCCTCCATGTCTGCCCTCCGTTTTCCCCGTCCACCTCAAAACCGCTCTATTGATAGTTATGTAACCCACCCACCTGTAACCTCTTTGTGGAATCAGTCATGTGTCTATATAACCCCTCCCCATTATTATCCCGTTCCCAATAATGTCCCACACACTGAAAACTTCAAAACATATCACTGAATCAAACATACACATTCCCCCCTCTCATATCAATATATGTCCATATTGTAACATTTTAGATCGTAATACGATGTACCGTGGGTATATCAAAAGTGACTCATGCATGATCAAACATTCATCTGTACCGATAACAAGGTGAATAGTCCTTGGAGTGACCTGGAAGATGCAGGCAATCATTCTTCATGAATTCAAAGTATTTGTGTGCAAACGGAACGGAGCACTCACGAGTGCATGCACTCTAAATCTGATAAAAAGTTAAAAGGAATCTAGACATAAAAAAGTAGGGTGTGCTCCAGAATCTTGTCTGTTGACCATAAACCTTTTACCAGGCCTAAACCTTTCATTTTAATACTTATAGATAACCTCTAAGGTAGGCACTGAAGGTTCATAGGACGGGATGCATTTTATTTAAAAAGTAGGACATGTGTGCTTAAGTTTTACATGACCTGATAGTTAAAAACTACTAAAGTTTGTTTTCACTGTTGTAAGGCCTCTTTCTCCCATGTCTAAGACTTGGTTGACTCATTTAATTTATTAGCCCCTTAAGTGTGGATGTCGACACACTACCTCCCCAGTAAGTGTGTTGGCCATAGACTGACACTCAGGAGGCAAAAAAAAGGCACCAGAGGTATTCCTTTATTTTATTCTACACTCAGGCTACTTGGGAAGAGCTTCCTGAGCAGCCTAAGTGTTTTTTTTTATTTTACTGTAATGACGATCAGCACTCAGGGTGCGCTAACCTCTTTACAGTAACGATAAGGTAAAACAAGACATTTTACTTTCATGGCATCGGTGCTCAAGGAATATCTCAGCCCCCCAAGTGCAGATTTGGGGTGGGAGAGGTATCGTTGGAAAGGGGAGCAACTCCCCTTTCTAATGCTACGTCTTCCCAGTGGAACCCTGCTTAGGGATCTTCACAGAAGAGTGATCCCCAAGCAGAGATCCACCCTCTAGGCACCAGGGATTGGGGGAACACCCCTTAGGCAAGGGATTATGCCCCCCCAGCATATCTAAATAAATCAGTCTTTCTGACGCCCCATGGGGCAGATGGGGTACTTACCCCCGATCTGCCCCTGGGGGGACAAACTCCAGTAAAAGTAGTGGAAAAGGAATAAAAGCCCACTGGACAAGAAGAAAAATATACATTTTTAATGTAGGGGTGGGGGCTGCCTTAGGAACTAGGCCCAGCCACGCAAGTGGCACACTGTTTTTATAAACCCCAGCGGAGGTAATGCTAGGTGGTGGCAATTTTGTGGACTCCTGCAGATTCCAGTAGTTTCTATCACAAAAATGTAAGGAAAATGTGTGCTATCAGGCAAGTGTTTGAGGTTTGCGAAGCATTGTGGGTAAGAAAACCCTATGGGATCCACATAAGGCACACCACCCTGGATTTCCTCGGGTTGTCTAGTTTCCAACAATGTCTCTGATTCGTAGATTTGCATGGGAGGTGCCACAGCACGGCCCCAAATACCACAGCCCCCCCCTATTGTTATCTATCAACTTAGCACTTTAGGGCCTTTTGTTTCATGGTCTCTTGGTCTACCCACACAAGAGGATACAGTTCTTA
Organism: Lissotriton vulgaris; assembly: GCF_964263255.1. NCBI lineage: Eukaryota > Metazoa > Chordata > Amphibia > Caudata > Salamandridae > Lissotriton > Lissotriton vulgaris. The sequence goes on along the minus strand of NC_141700.1, from coordinate 675,034,976 downwards.
TCAAGGGACATGTGGGAACTCAGGGTGGAAGGAAATTTGTGGCTCCCCACAGGTTCCAAAACTTTCCATCACAGAAATGTGAGGAAAATGTCTGTTTTTAATCAAAGTTTGCGGTTTGCAAGGGACTCTGGGTAAAAAAAGCCTTGTGGGCGCCACGCATGTCACCCCACCCTGGATTCTCCCAAGTGTCTAGTTTTCAAAAACATGCACGTTTGCTAGTTTTTCTAGGCGCCGGCCTAACTGGGGCACAAAATCAACAGCTACCCACTTTGAAGAAACAAAAGGGTCCGTTTTTAGTGGAAAAATGGTATGTATCCACATTGCATTTTGGGCTGTTTCCTATAGCAGGCACTAGGCTTACCCACACAAGTGAGGTACCATTTTTATTGGGAGATTTGGGGAAATGGTGGGTGGAAAGAAGTTTGTGGTTCCCAACAGATTCCAGAACTTTCTGTTACAGATATTTGAAGAAAATGTGTTTTTTAGTCACGGTTTGAGGTTTCCAATGGAATCTGGGTTAAAAACAACACCCAGTGAGAGCCGCCAGTCACCCCACCTTGTATTTCCCTGCATGTCTAGTTTTAAAAAATGTTAGGTTTCCTTAGGTGCCAGCTGAGCAAGCGCCCAAAATCAGCAGCTTCCCACATTAGAAAAAAGGGCCAATTTTCTGAGAAAAATGTCCACATTGTGTTTTGGGAAGTTTCCTGACGTTGGTACTAACCCTACCCACACACGTAAGGTACTAGTTTTATTGGAAGACGTGTAGGAGTCAAAAATAGTAGGACATTTGTTACTAACAATTGGATATCACCACATTTGTGACTTCCATTATAAGCCATGTATGTGAAATGATCTACGTACCCACAAATTCAAAGATGTACAAATAACCACTGTTCTTAAACCTATACTTTGTGTGTGCCTATTTCAGAAATACATAGGTTTTGTTGATACCCACTTTTCATTCTACATATTTCACCTTATGAATACATCTATACTTAGCACACAATCAAAAACTATTGTACAGTGCAACTTAGTTGTTGACTCTGAGTACCTTGAATTCTTGGAGAACCTGAAAAACGCTATTCATCCCCACAACCAAAAGGGTCAACAAGAACACGTAATAGCATATTGTTTTTGTAACTAGTCCATCGTGAAGAAAAGTTACAGATGAAAAAGTTTTCACAAATGGCTGTTTTTTCCTACTCATTTTCAATATATCTGTATTTCAACGGTTAGTTTCTTTTGTAAAACCTTTAAGATCAATACATATGGGCCCTTGATGAATTCAGGACTTTCCACAAACTTGAATCATGCATGGATTTCCCACTTGTTTCCACCACAAACTGTAAGTAGGTTGAGAGCACAACAAATAGGAATAATGGGCTATCTCTTTGAAAAAACCAAAATTGTGGTAAACAATTTGAGGCCCTATTTATGAGGTCATTTGCACTATGCTACTTCCTGTTTGTCATGGTTGGTGGAAATGTCTCCTTTTGCTACATAGTTTTCCACAGCAGCTACATGGTTCTAGCCTTCATATCAGTGGCTGAGCAATTTGCTACATAGGATTATGAACTAAGAGAAAAGAGATAGTGAAGTGGACAACATGCCTAGGATTATGAATGACACCTGAGTGGTACCATATAACATTAGCCTGAGATATACTCATTTTTGTAAATAAATGTGTTCGACGTGTGTATAAGGATATGCAGGGATATTCCTACATGTGTGAGGCATAAGTCAGTTTGTTTGTGGATCTACATTACTTTAAGAATTGAACGTTTTTTAGTGGTTTCAGTTTGGTGCAACAGTGGTGTCTAATGATGGTATTTGTGGGCCATGTCATAGACTCCACTTTGTCTAACTATTGTGATGGAGCAAACAAACTAGCTGGTCAGGTAAAATGAGTGACTGCTAGTTGGTCACCACCTGAAGATCTTTACTTCTGTCTGTGACCGACACCAAGAACCTGGATGTTGTTTCAATTAAGTGGTAAGGTCTACATGACGATGTGATCTTCCACAAAACATCTTGAGCATACTGTAACATCCCCCCCTATGACAGCAAGACCTATAAAGAGGGAGAGTGACTTAAGGATGCTTACAGAACACTACATGATACCGCAAGTACATATGTGTGCTCTGTTGTACCTCTTTTGAGGCAGTGTGGTTGGACATTGAAAGAGAACAAGTAGATAGGGGAGAAAATGCATAGATAGCATCACCGGCAAGAAAGATTTGTGAGTTTTTTTATATTGTGACTACCATATAAATGCTGCAGACAGACATAATCAATGTTATGCTTATTGGTTTATTGGGAAGGGGTGAAGTTATAGTGACTATGGTTGTCAAGCCGTTCCTTATGTACCCATGCAGCGTCATTGTGAGGTAGATAAATGTTGGACCAGGCTCTTTCTGCAGGGTCAGCCCAGATTTTTGCCTTCCTCTGCATTCCTTTGCTGAACTTGTTTTTGTTGAATTTTAGTACACTGTGCACTGATTCTGTGCTAACCAGTGATAAAGTGTTTGTACTCTACTATGAGAAAACATGGTAAAATCAGGGTACACCTGATTCGTTCCCATGTACCCTGGACCTGTAAATTAAATGATACTGGTGGAGTGCAGCACTCATTCTCCCACCCGCTAAAATAGCCTTTTACATGCCTCAGCCTTACACTGCAGCTTGTGGTGCAGTTTTAAACTGCTATTTCGAACTGGCAAAGAAAACCATTTCTGGGTTTAAACCTTCCTCTTTAGGTTAAGCCTAGGCAACGCTTGCGCTGCCTATGAGAAATGCTGTATTCAATTCAATAGGCTGTAAGCATGCCCATCTATTGCCATTCTTTCTTTGTTGAGCCATTGAGAAATGCTTGCTTTTTATGTGTGGATTGCTTTTAAAAGTCCTGCCTTTGGGTGCCTAGTTGACGTCCAGGCAAATTCACTCATTGTTACTTTTGGTTGACCATCCTCGCTCGATTTACTCCGGATGCAGCTTTTTCCCCCGTTCGTCCTGCTTATCGGAATCTTTTATGTTCTGCAGCCCAAGTGGTACTGCCTATCCCCCTCCTTGTTTTGATATGCAAAACCTTTATTTCACTATTGTTCCTTCTGATTGGCCATCCTTGCTCGCTCCCTCTAACCTCGGTGGAGCAGTCCATTTTGAGCCAGTTAAGATAAGTGAGAACTCTTCTTGGCAAATTTATTTTCTTCTTTGCATCGCTTGACATTGCTGGTTTTACATGGGCTCATTATATTCCCTCCATCTCTGTTGAATGCCTGTTTCATGGAATTTTGTTGCTCGTTGGTTGTTCGTTTTTTTTGTGTGTAATGTTTGTCATTTAATACGTCATTAAGCTCGATGAATTTTGGAGCTTTTTGACTTTTTTTGCCCTGGATTATTGGCAATATAGCTCATGCCAGACAGTGGTTTGGTGGCACAATTCATCAACATTATTTACAAATTTTGTTGTGAATGTGCCGGGATGTGTTTACCATTTCACTATGGCTGATGTGGATTTACTCGGCAACGCATAAAGGGTAGACTCTGCACGCTCATTGGCTACCTTGAAACCGGTACTTGAGGAGCATCAGTCATAAGTGCCATGTTTGTGATATTCATGGGTCGGTGCGCACGGCTGGGGATCAGGATATAGGTAAGGAATTTGCCACATAGCCGACCATATATATGCTAACTATTAGAGATGTGCAACAACATTAATGAGTGGGGGAACTCCATTTTGCTCCCGCTCATCAAGAACTAGTGGCGTGGGCAAGGAGTGAGTAATTCAACTCTAGGAAACTCTACCATAGTGCTAAAGTATTCTGGGGCCTATTACCAAGATCAAGCGATAATCATCACTTAACACGGTTAGCGGCAATATAATTATCGCCGCGCTCCGCCGATTTTTATCGCAGATAAACCTTGCTATTATCAAGGTTTATCTCAAAAGCGATAAAAATCGGCCGAAATGCATGAATATCGCTGAAAAACCAGCGATATTCATGCATTACCGAGCTAATGCTCTTAGCCATGTTATCCACCTACCATTGGATAACATGGCTAAGAACTGCTCTGGGCAGGCGTTAGCTCTTGGAGATATTCACGCTTAGCGGGAATATTTCCAAAAGTACGCCATTGTGGGTAATAGGAGATAGCGATGTTAGCGACTGTTTACAGTCGCTAACATCTTGGCACGCCCACTTTGCATGTCATTAGCGATAAATATCGCTGACATGCAAAGTGGGCCCCAAGATGATCGCTATCTCCTACTAGCTGACGCTAACTGGTGTTAGCGACAGCTAGGTAATAGGGCGATAAAATTATCGCCGCTTTAGCGGAAAAAATTCCCGTTAAAGCGGCGATAAGGCCCTTGGTAATATGCCCCTCTGTTTTTAGGCGAAACTATTGTTATCGCATTTAGGCACAAAACAAGCTCCAGTGAGGACGCGTGTACCCATTGTCCATTATGCCTTGTTTCTTTTGCTCCTCCTTGTCTGTGGGGTACTGCACCAGTACCTGTAGATGAACGACTGTGCATCGCGATGAAGACTTTCGGGGACTGGCCGTTCATGGAGAACTGCATGTGTACCCCTGAAAATGTAAGTGCCACGAAACCCTGCATGCCAATTCTTGGAGGTAGTTTCTGATTGCGATGGAGCTGAGAAAACGAGGTTTAAAGCGATGATGTTGTTCGGGTGAGCAGCTCACTACGTGTCCGAGGACACAACGTTGTTTGTCGTAGTCTGTCATTTGCCAATGCAATGCATTTCGGGAGATGTAGGCTTCGATTAACGGAACGGACATGCCTGGTAGCATGAGTTGTAAAAGCAAAGTCATGGACTGCACTCAAAGTGCCCTCAATGTCTTCTCTGATCCCAAATGTGAAATTTTAGGTGCGTGTTTTCTTTTACCCCTCACTCGTGCATTCCGTAGGCTGAGTCAGAGATCATGGGCGCTTTTTATTCAATAAAAATCACATTGATTTGTTTAATTCATTGGCATTCATAAAGATAGTTAAAGTAAGTTATTGAAAATGTAAGTATGCAGTTAAGCCTCTGCTGATGCTCCTGGTACTGTTTGTAAGTATGGTAACGGGGCAGGTGTCTTGTCTTGGATGTATTCAGAGTAAGTGTGACGCCATAATGGTCCAAGGCCTCTTCATGAATACATGGGCAGTCTTCTCACAGAGGTTTAATGCCACTTCTGCCCCACTTTGTTCTTGCAGTGGGTTAGTTAATGTTTATAATACAATACGCTGTGGCTGTAAACTGTTGCACAATCGCTGTTTGTAACCCAGCCCACTCTACATTCCCATTCACTTCCTGGGGATTGTAATAACCATTGTATCTCACGCGCAGTACCCCAGAGGGCTGGAGCCCTTGGAGACTGGTTTGAAAGTCCAGGGCAGCTCCTGGTGCCTCTGCCACTGCCCCAACTCCCAAGGTTAATTGCAACAGGAAAGGGGAGGCTTCAAGAGTATGAGAGTGGGAGGTAGACAGTGCTTTAAATGGAAATATATAAGTGCTGGTACTCACTCTGCAGTGTACCGGTTTGCTCCTGAGAAGTGTTGGTACTCTCCCATTAAGTGTAATGCAGCAGTGCTGAGAAGTGGAGACACGGTCCCTTTCAAATTAAAGAAGTGCAGGTACTCAGGACAGTACCTGCCCATTGAAAGCCCTGGAGGTAGAGAAAAGGCGATTGTAGTGGAAGAAGAGCGAGAAAGAGGGAGATGATGGATGGAAGGATAGAAAGAGATTGCAAGAGGAGAAAAAGGAGTGGGCTGGTTTGAGTATTTTTGCCAGTGCTGCTTATCGTTCCACAGTCCGACTCTGGTGCCATCCACTGTGTGTGCTGACTTTTCAAACCCCTCCCATTCCACCTATTTCTCTGACATAGGTTTTGTGCTGGCCTCATTTTTAGGTCCAGCCTACAGCACTTGCGCTGCAGGATGATCTATCGTATGTACTTTGTAAGGGTTTGACTCCTCCCATCGCTGCTGTTTGGTTAATGAGAGCGTCACTCACAAAAGCTTGCTTCTCAGTGGGTGAATTTGCTTTTATGCCCCACCTTCTACTGTCTTGCTCCTCCCCTGGAGTATATTCCGTAAAAAAAGGTAAAAGACATTGCTATTTACAACCTCAACAGCTCTAACTCAAAAAGATATGTGAGACCTATTGCATTTCTAATGCTTGTTTATACTTGTAATTCACCCCTAAGGTAGACCTGAAAGGCTTATAGGGCAGGGTGCATGGCATTTAAAAGGTAGGACATGTAGGTTCAAGTTTTTTATGTCCTGGCTGTGGAAAACTCCTAAAGTTGTTTTTCACAGTTCTAAGGCAATCTCTTCCATGGATCAACAAGAGGTTACCTTATTACATTTAGTAAGTGCAAACTTCAGATTGGGAGCCAATAGAAAAATAATGTTTATATTCAAATGAATTGTAATTTAAAATCCTCTTTGATGGTAAGGTCAGATTTTAAGTTCCAATTTTGGAAAATGTAACTTCAAGAAACTTATTATTTTCTTGCCTGTGTCCAGGATCACATGACTGTGAATGGCTCTCATGTTGTGGGTTGTATATTGCTTTCAGAAATTGATGCAAAGGAAGCAGCCCTCATCCGGCTCGACCTGTGCATGGCATTCAACACAGTCTCCCACAAGTCACCCATCAGAAGACTCCATGAGCTCGGCACCCAAGGATCTGCACTTAATTGGATCTGCTCCTTCACTGCAGAAAGAACCCCAAAAGTCAGACTACCACCCTTCACATCGGAGACCCAAACCCTGATCTGTGGAGTCCCCCAGGGATTGACAGTGCTACCCTGTTCAATGACTACATGAGTCTGGTACCAACTTCACCTGATTGCAAGGTATCACCTGCATCTCCTACCCTATACTGATGACACCCCACTCATCCTGTCCTCGACGGACAAGACAACCACCACCTGCGCCAACTTCACTAATGCATGACCATAGTAGAAGAATGGATGAGAACCCACTACTTGAAATGCAACTTCAACAAGGTGGGAGTACTGGTCTTTGGAAATAGGACTTTCCAGTGGGACATCGACTGGTGGCAGACAAAGCTTTGACCAACACCTTCTGACCATGCCAGAAATCTGGGATTCATCCTGGACAACAAGCTCAACATGACCGCACAAGTCAACGCAATAAGTGCAGCCTGCTTCCGCATCCTACCTATACTGTGAAATATCTTCATGAGGCTGCCACAAAACACCTGATGCACCATCACTCAAGCTCTCAACACAAGCAAACTCGACTATGGCAATGCACTCCACACCAGAATCTCCAAGCAGCTTCTACACAGACTTCAGAAACTGCAATACTCATACTCAACCTCCCACGGTGCACCCACATCTCACCCCACCCCAGAGAGATCCACTGGCTCCTCATTCACAAACTCAGCCAATTCAGACTTCTTATGCGCATTCAATATCTTGCACGACTCGGGGCCATCATACCTTAACAGCTGCATACATTTTCACCAGCCTTCTAGAAACCAACGATCAGCCTCAATCTCATTCGCACAAATCTCCTGCATTCATAAAAGCAGTGCAGGATGTTGCTGGTTGTCCTACATTGTATTCAAAACAGGAACTATGTCCCACAACCCATCAGAACCCCCTTCTCATTTCTGGAGTTCTGCAAGTAGGTCAAGACCTGGCTTTTCTAATAACTTTACATGGGTGATCGGTGTGCTGCACAAATCAACATAACATAACATAGCAAGCCTAGGTATGAGAGGAGAGGGTTTTCCCTACAGGATGGTTAGGGAGAAGTTGTATACTGTCATGATTATATTTGAAAGTGTCCTGCCTGTAACACACAAAAAGGAAACTGGCACTATGCTTGTTCTTGCCTTTGTCACCATAGGCAGTTTAGATCAAAGACCAGGGGAATTAAAGGAACTGACCAGTACCAGTTTTGGGAGTAGGGGAGGAAATTCCTGCACACTGTGGCTGCCACCAGTTATAAAAGAGGGGCCTTCAGAAACTGTTATCAGCACACTCCAAAAGCTGTGGAATATTCAGAAGAAGGACTGCCCTGCTGCCTGAGGAAGAGGGACTGCCTTACTGGCTGAAGAAGTATGATTGGACCTGTTTTATTTGAACCAAGGCTGCCCATAGTGACTCCATGGGTTGTTTGGCTGACTCCTGTGCGAGCCTCTACTGGAGTTAGTTTTGAGGTAAACTCCAGTTCCAGGAGCCTTGGTTGGCATCAGTGTGATGTCCTACTGAAGAAAAGCTGAAGAGAAAGATGTTTTGGGATCCTCACAACCGTGAAGTGACCTCTGTGTGCCAAGAATCTACCACCTTCAATGAACGCCGGAGTGAAGCTCCAGCGAGACCTGCTTGTTGCACTTACAGTGACTGCCCACAATGACCGGCAACGCTAGTTATGCACTTTGTGTTGACAGTGACAGCCACAATGATCATCACTGTGGAGCACCAGCAATGACTATCCGCGACACTTGACCTGCTCCTTGTACCGATAGTGACCTCCTCGCAGCCACTGCCAACATGAGCAGAACTCTTTGTGCAGACAGTAAGAAGGTAACTCTGCAGTGTGCCTAACATGGCGTCTGTATACTATCCATTCTTCATCATAGACAGCTTTAGCTTGTCACATCCCCATGGTCCACTCCAACTAGATAGCCAGGAGTAGCACTTTGTGCTTTTTGACACCATTTTCGCCTAAAACTTTACAAATTCATACTGCTGGTTCTACTGATTTGGTTTTTATTGTTTGGTGTAATTTTACTTATTACATTGTACTCTACTTTTTTAGATTCTTTAAGGATTTTGTTTGTGTTGTGTTTATACTTATTACTGTTTGAGTGTTCCATAAATAAGTTGCACATTGCCTGCATATAATGCCTGACTGCTTTTGTGCCAAGCTACCAAATGGTTAAGAACATTTTTATTATTATTATTATTATTATTATTATTATTATTATTATTATTATTATTATTATTATTATTATTAAATCTTTATTTCGGCCAATTGGCCATAAAAGACACACATATATACATGCATAAAACAGAGGATCATATCAATATACATATATCAGTTCATTTAAAACAACAAATTTTAAAATGAAGTGCAGAATTAATTTTCGCCAATCACTTTAAAACATCAATCATTTGGCAGCAGAGGTAAGTTTATAAAATCGTCCTACTTAAAGCATCTGACCCAATTTCCTTCGAACAATGTACGCTGAATAGAGGAACCTACTGACACTGAATACAATAAACTGGGCAGTATTAGTTTTTAAGATCCTATATGCTGTGAGGCAAGATCTAGTTCCTAGGAGTACACACATGGGTTTTAGCCATCTTTTCCGGGCTTTCAGATACACTTTACATATAAACAACATGTGAACCTCGTTCTCCGTACACAAAGCTAAGCACATAGGACATCTCCCACTTTTGCTATTCAGACATTCCGTTTTTTTCTTTGACCAACGTTCTATGTTGGAGTTCAACATAAGATTCCCGTACCTGAATTTCAGGTAGAGAGTCTTAGCAACAGGGGGCTCTATTTCGTCCAAAAAGGATTCAAAACAGGGTTCATCTTTGAAGGATAAGAAACCTTGAGTTAAGGTACCAATTCTGCTTTCATGAGCACACCTATTATTCATATAAGACCAGTAGGCTCTCTTTAACATGGATTTAGCAAAAGGTGGTAGATTCTCTGGGTTTTCCCAAAATGGATACAAGCCCAGCATTATGAGCCATTTTTTAATATGCCTAAACCATTGAATGGAATTAAGAGAGTCTAGATTCAATACTTCGCAGAGGCCATTCCTGTAATCTAGCAATTCTGGGGTGGACCAAATCCTTATCCAGAACATTAACGGTCTTATGATGGTCAGATGATCAGTTCGTTCAAAATTCAGATCAAGCTGGAGGGGAATTAATGGTGTACTAGTTGGAACCCTTACAATTGTTCTCATGACTTTATTATCCAGGCCTTGAAAGCTCTCCCTGGCCAATGGTCCCCATATCTCAGCCCCATGTAGGGCGGCAGATTGGATTTTGAATTTAAAAAGTTCAAGTACAGGTGTTACACTTTTACTTGTGCTAGCATTCAGTTTACTAATTATTGGTTTGACATTATGAGCATATGACACCTTGCTTTTTTCAATTTGGGCCTTCCATGTTAACTTTGAGTCGAGTACTACCCCCAGATAAGAAAAATTCTCCACAGTTCCTAAAGTTTGGCCGTTCAAGATTAAATTCCCTCTGTCCGGCCTACTAGGATTCAGTGCCATGCATTTAGTTTTATCAACGTTTATTTCTAGCCCTTTGATCACACAGTAGCTGCTAAAGGAGTTTAGGAGTGCCTGGAGGCCCTTCTTAGTTTGGGATATTAAGATGGTATCATCCGCGAAGAGCAACGCAGGCACCCTCTCTCCGTTGAGCTGAGGTGAATCATTGCTACAAGCATTCAGGTGATCAGGAACATCATTGACAAATATAGAAAATAAGGTGGGGGCCAAGACGCATCCTTGCCGGACACCACGCTCAATTGGAATATCACGCGTCAGTTCACCATTTGGACCCCATCTAATGTTGGCATGATTTCTAGCGTGCAATTCAATTATTTGTACCAAAAGACTCCCTGGCAGGCCGGCTTTGTTTAGGGATCTCCAGAGCAAGTTGCGAGGGACAAGATCAAATGCCGCTCTCAGGTCAACGAAAGCTACATACAGATGACCTTTCCTGATGTGGACATACTTCCAATATATACAACAAAATCTGAAGACCTGATCTATGGTGCTGGTCTTAGACCTAAAGCCTGCCTGAAATTTGGAAAGTATTACTGACTCCTCCAGCCAATCATTTATCCTGAATAACAGGTGTTTGGCATAGAGTTTTTGCAGGGTGTCCATTAAGCTAATAGGTCTGTGGTTTGAGGGAACAGATCTATTCCCCTTTTTGAAGATTAAAACAACTTCTGCTGCACGCCAGCTATCAGGGAATACAGTTTTTGGACAAAGCATTAAACAAACTATTGATATACGGAGCCCAGACTTCAATTTCATGCTTATAGAGGTCACCCGGTATTTTATCAGGGCCGGGAGCTTTACTATTTTTTAATTCATTAATTGCCCTTTTTGTTTCGTCCAGGGTGAAATCAAGACATGCAGGTGGAGGAAGTAAACATGGAATCTCTTCAACACCACTATCATATTGTTTATACAGAGAAGTAAAATGTGTCACCCATGTCAATTCATCTAGGAACGTGTCCTTCACAACTCTCCCTGCATGCCCCCCGTTCGTAACCAACCTCCAGAAACCAACATTATCATTTAGTTTTGCAGCAATCAACATATCAGCCCAGATCAACTCTTCCCATGTTTTTTTCGATACTTTTTGGACATGCTTGTACTCGTCCCTAGCAAGTCTGACATCTTCTTTTGATTTATTTTTGATAGCATTTAGGAGCTTCCTCTTGGCCATCCTACATGAGTGATCATACCAGAGTTTCCCGTGGCAACCTGCTCGTACATTTTGTTGTTTCTTCCTTGGCATTTTGGACATGTAAGTTCTTAGTTCTTTGAAAAAAGCCTTGTGTAGCTCAACAAAGTGATCATAACTGTCAGTTAAGAAGGGTTGTCCAACTAAAGGTGCGAAGATCTTACCAAAAAGTGAGTAGACTGATGCTAAGGTCTTGCCTTCAGTTAAAAGATGTGGCCATTTTAGAGCACGTCTATTATTATTAATAATGTGTACATGTTCGCATAGATCATCAGTAACTATCTCACTCGATATAGGGATGTCTCTAAGCATGTGTGCATCAATATAAAGTTCCAGAGGATAGTGATCACTCTCATCCCTTATTGCTACTTTAAAATCAATCATATAGTGCCAAATATTTAATGAGACAAAAATGAAATCTAGCCTACTTTTTGATTTCGCAAACGTTGGTTGTTTGGTTAGGTCGGATGGAAGGCGGCCATTACATGCTCTGAGACCGTGGTCAGCTGTTAGCCTCAGTAGTTGGACCGCCAAAGTAGTACATTGAACATAATTCAAAGTTTCTAGCTGAGGAATATTATAAGCTTGGTCTTCATCCTCAAAGACATCGGTAATCCCAAGGATCGGTTCAAAGTTACAGTTCAAATCACCTCCCAATATCACAGGGACGTCGCCAACCACCCTTTTCAGAAAAGAGTCCAGGATTTCCAAAGTGGGCGAAACCTTGGAATGACCTATGGGTCTGTTGTAGACGTTAACAATATAGTATTCACCCCCTTTTGCAGCTACAATTTTTAGAGCCAAAATATCAGGGGTTCCTGTATCTATGGGTTCAACCCTTATAGCTAAAGTAATTTTGAGCCATATGATCAATCCCCCGGATGGCCTTCCCCTATCAGACTGGACTGCCTCAATGCCAAAGGTTTTATATCCCATCCTGTGTGGGATATCCATTGCCCATGTTTCCTGCAGTAGGCAGAGATCACTGGAGTCGACATAATCTGCCCATTCAGGATCTTTCAGATTTTTGCCCACCCCAGCAATGTTCCATGACAGGAAAAGCAACTTTGGGGTTGGCCCACTACCAGAAAAATCACAATCAACAACAATGGGCGACACTAATGGTGACAGAAGAACTACTCTGTCTTGCTGAGGATCGGCTATTTGGTTCCCTTCACCAGTGATCAAAGCCCCTACTGCAGTACTAGTTTTTTCAACAATGCAACCCTCGTCTATGTCGTGGCATGCTAGGTTCACAACTGGATAACTTTCCATGTTCTGAATGCTATTTCCTGGACTAGAATAAATACGCCCAACACCCGATGTACAATAGGTGTCACATAACTTTGAGATACAGTTTGGCATAGTCTCAAGTCAGTCAACTGCATCTAGGCAGCTGAACCTATTGAAGGTGGGAATTCCAGTCCACATGTTTCGGTCAGTCTGTCTGGCCAGATTTGGCGCATAGCCGTAGTGTTGGTTAAGAGTATTCCAGCTGGGCCCATAATTTAATGGCCTGGGTGGGGGATAAAAAAACGATAGGGGTCTGGCTACAATGGGTGATGTATCTCCATATGATTTCCATGCGCAAATCTGGTTGGCACTATGGGGTTCTTCAAATGAAACAACTATACAGTCACCCGGAGTTGACTTTGCTATAGGACCGACCCATGGTACCCTACGAACCATAAGAATTTTACTTTTCATGTGGTTTGGAATTGGTTTGTTTGAATTTAACCAGTAAATCACCTTATTTTTTAAGGATGAAAAATTCTCTTCATACTGGTTTTCCAATTCAGGTACCCCGGTAAGAACGATTACAAAGGGACTGGCGTCAGGGGGCAGATCAATATACCCTCCCTTGAAGTTGTTATAAGCATGGGCTGGTTGATTATTATGTAGGTTGGATCTACATAATAACTTTTTTAGTTCACCCTGACAAGGATTGTGTTTATTATCAGAGTGGGGCTTCCACCCTTTCTTACATTAAGTCTCACTGAAATCCCCAACAACTAACTGACATACAATAGTTGAGTGTCTGAAATTCTAGGGGTATATGCTGCACCAAGAAAAGGTAGCAGACCCATCGTTGTAGCAGTCCTTTGGGTTGAAGACAGCTTGCAGGAGCTTGGACGGCCTATGGTGGCTGTTAAGGAAATAAAATGATGCTTCCTATGGTAGGATGGCTAAAGTACCACATATATGCAATCAATGTCACAAAATACCAGAGGAAAGTAGACAATAGAATATTATTCCTAAGCCATCCATTGTCTTTTCACTAGTGACGAGTGACTATAACATGAGATATATGCTTGGTGATGCATATTTTCAGTACTCTTTTTTCTTTTTCATGGCTTTTATATCGCGCAAACTCGAGTTGAAGGTATTGGAGTGATGTACATAAGTACCAGTTACATTACACAAGAACACATTCATTGATGCAGGCACTGTGATTGACTTGCCTATAAGATACCCATCATATCCCGAATGATCCAGTGGCCAGGAAGAGACATGAAGCCAAAATTGTGACAAGGGATGGCCTGGATTCAGGATGTAGGTGAAGTGAACTGGTGCTCGAAGACTGTAACCATGTTAAGGATCACCTCCGAAGAGAAGCAGTATCTTGCCAGTTCTGTGTCTCTAGAAAAAAAAAAGATGTTGATCTTCAGCCTGTAAATCTCATGTCCCCTCCTCAATTAATGGTTTCTCAAAATGTGGAGCAAGAAGACAAATATATTTACCAATATGGTGAAAAAAGTATTTTGGTTGTAGCATGCTTGATTATTTGGACAGTCTGTGTGTGTCTGGTCAATGGTATATAGACTTTTGCCTGGGGATGAGTGTCGGGGAATCATGAATGATAAGTCTCCTAAGGGGGTAATATCCTTGTTGCTTTATGGATCATCTACTGTTTCTGCATATGTTTACTGTTGCGTGTTCAAGTTTTTCTATAAACATTTAACCCCTTGCATGCTCATGACGGCCCCCGGCCGTCACGTGTTACGGTGAGTGTGTGCGGAGGATGACCGGGTGCCGTCCGAATCCCACCCACTTTTCAAAACGACCGCACAACGCGACAATTCGCAGCGCATGGAAGGGGTTCAAAATGTTGAAATATTTTTTTTTATTTTCTTATTTTATTCTTTAATATATAATTTTTTTTCCCTTTTTCCTATTTTCCCTGGTAGTGTTATTCCATGCCTGTATTGCTTTCTATGAGATAAACCTTGAAGTCCTTGTGAAAGACCTTGTGTGCAATCTGACTTACTTGGAGTAGATTTGAGTCTGTTCGGTCTGCAGTACTACTACTACTACTACTACTGTAGATACAGATGAAACTGTGATACTTAGAATTGTCTTGTGACCAGCCTTATTTTTCCCTTTATTCCTCCCATTTAGCAGTAGATATATACCAGTTTCCAACATCCCCCCCTTGTCCCTTCCACATTTTCACCTAAAATGTAAATGTATGCCTTACAGGGTTTTCCATATTTCTGGCAGAGAATTTTGAAAATAAAAGATACGATAGCTACAGGCGGATATCTACTTATTGCACCTGATAAATGACGATACCACAGGATTAGTGTTAGAACTGGGGGTCTCTAGTTGGCAGAGGTAAGTACCTTTGACCAAATAGGGACCCCTACTTCTAGTCAGGGTGGAGAGATACACACTGTTGACAACCCCTGCTCACCCCCTAGGTAGCTTGGCACGAGCAGACAGGCTTATCCCCAAGGCAATGTGTATAATATTTGCACTTAACACACACAATGACTCTAAAGCACACCACAAACTGAGACCACACAGGTAGATATATCAAAAATATATATCTTTATCTAGGTTAGGCAGTTTAGCAAAAAGCAATGAAGTACATAATCTCTTTATATTCTTGTAAGGTTGCACTATTTTCTAGGAAGTCTTTATAACATTTAACTCTCAGTCTCACAAGGTTCAAACAGTAATTGTAGCAGGCTGTAACACTTTAAAAGTGGCTCAATGTCGTTCTTAGCGCTGTTCTACTGAAGCGCCTCTGTGGTCACACAAAAGAAGTCTCTCCTCGCGGAGAGAGACCCTCACGCAATCCCTGCCGATCCCGCTAGCTCTCAGCCTGCTCTCGACAATCCAACGAGCGGCTGGGAGCTGGGTTACCTGTAAGCGGGCACGGGTGGTGACGAGCAGATCACGCGGGTCACTCTGCAGGGACAGGGCGTTCTTCGCACTCAAACGCGGCTCTCCTTCTTGCCCAGATCGCCTTCGGTTGCGAAGGGGGAAGCGTCACTCTACTTCGGCTCTCCTCACCTTCCAGCGTCGGCTCCTGGTGTAGTCCAATCCCTGCGCGGCTCCTCAGGCGAGCCCTTCGTGACGTTACAGCCCCTTCTTTCGGCCAACCAATACCAGCGCGGCATTTACTGAGGGGGCTCGTTGCTCTGAGCCAATCAGGGCTCTGCTCCTTCGGTTTCTCCTTCGGCGGCCCCGGCCAGGCACGGCGAGATTCTCAAGATGTTTCTGGCCCCAGACAGCAGCGGTGAAAAGCGGCACGGTGGTTTCACGTGGCCAGAGGCGGGCAGAGTGCTTGTGAAGCCACCAACGCTCTTTAAAGGACAAGTCATGAGGGGAGACACAACGATCCTCCGGTCTTCTGCCCTGAGGTGCCGATGAGCACACCGATCTTCTGGCACGGCCAATAGTTAACAACTCACACACCAAGGAGTGACTGGAGCAATGTCTCCACAGCTCTTGTTATTTCTGGGGAACCTTTTGACCCTGGGTTCCAGGACAGGAGGCCAGCTCTTCTCAGGCCCTTGGAGATTCTGATAGACACAACACACAGCAAAGTCTTGAGGTCAAGCAGGTAGGGGTCACAGCACACAGCAAAGTCCCCTTCTTCTCTCCTTCAGTTGAGCAGCAAAACAGGTCAGCCCCAGAGCACACAGCAAGGGCAGTCTTCCTAGTTTCTTCAGCAGTTCTTCTTCTGGCAGAGGTTCCTCTTGATTGTAGAATCTAAAAATCTGTTGTCAGGGGTCCTTCTCTTATACCCCTAAAAGTCTTTGAAGTCTTTGTGCAAGTGGGCCCTGAGCCCGGTCTAAACCAGTTCTGAGTGTTGCTGGAGTACTTTGGCTTCCTGGCTTCTTCCTTCCTTTCAGAGTGAGGGGCAGAGTCGTTAGCCGCCCAGCAGGAGGTGGAGCCAGCATTGTGGCAGGCAGGCACAGCCCTATTCACTCCCAGATGCTATCTCCTCCCACCACTCTAGTTGCAGATACAGTCATTTAACCAAGGGCTGACTCAGACAACCTCCTGGGGCTTCCCAGCCCCTGTCACCCTCAAACCAGACAGCCAATCCACAAGCAGGCCCAGGCACACAGAAAGGTTAGACAAGAGAACAGCCACTTTCTAAAAGTACTGTTCTCAAACACAGAATTTAAAAACAACCTTTCCTAAAAGATGTGTTATTAAATTCTGATATCAGGGATATCAATCACTTATGTCCTATCTTGTTCCTGTGGGAAGATAGGCTGGTATCCATTGGGACCAGCCTCCCCCATTTTAGTCTGTGGAGCAAGATAACCTTGCAGCAGTGATCACACAAAATGGTTGCTGTTCACTACCAGAGCATGTTACCTGCACTAGTACATGCTCTACCTTTCATATACACTGCACCCTGCCCAAGGGGGTACCTTGAGCCTTCCATGGGGTGACCAATGTGTACACAAAGGGAAGGGTTAGGCCTAGCCAGTGGGGACACTAACCAGGAGGACATGGCAGTTCGCTGACTGCACCCAGGCACTGAGGTGGCAGGCCTAAGACACTATTTTAGGGCTACCCATGTGGGTGGCACAATCAGTGCTGCTGGCCCACTAGTAGTATCTGTCATCACCAGCCCTGGCACACCCAGTGCACTTTACTAGGGACTTCGTGGTGATACAAATATGCCAATCAGGTACATCCAATCAATATGATAATTTCCATAGGGAGCACTTACACTCTGGCACTGATCAGCAGTTGCAGAGTGTCCAAAGCATCTAAACCAGCAAAAACAAAATCCAGCACAGCATCAAAAATACAGGAGGCAGAGGCAAAAAGATAGGGGAAAACCACGCCAAGGGTGTCAGGTCTAACAATTAGTTATTTATCAGGTGTGATAAATAGCATCTATTACTGGTTTCTAGGGAATAACATGTGGATATTGTTGCTTAACGCACCAAAATCAACATGATACGGTAGTATGTAGGATTTATCCCTGTTAAATTTCGAAGTTTAGATGTTGAAATCTAAAGAAAGGCTGAGGTATGTAACTCTTCTGATAATCATTGGATGCGTTAAATAACATTCAGCTCGGAATTCCGACCCATGTGTAAACAGGGATTTACACATGGGTCGGAAAAAAATGACTGTCTCATCATCAGGCCCTTAGTATTCAGGATTACTATTTTCAATACTCAAAAATACTTTTGTGAATACTCCAAATCAATTGAATTTTCAGATTGTTACTTTATGTAATAATAGAAAGTAAATTATCTTTGTGCAGTATATTTGCATCTAGACCCTTAGTAGATATAACTTGCCTACTTTTGGGCCCACGCTGATATAAGAAGTTTGATATTTAGTTCTATTAAAATCCAAAGAATTGTTGATGATCCTCAATACATAATTCAGTTTAAATTTCTATGAAACAAAGAAAATCACCAGTCTGTGGGCAGGAAACTGAAACTCTGGTTTTTCCTGTAAACCAAACTACAGAACTGGCTCTGTGGTTTCAAGAAGATTTAACCTTTCACTAACTTCCTTAAAGTTTGGGTTAATTTTTTTTTTCAGCTGACAACATTTTTAAATGTCAATTGAAACAAGTCTTTGCCATTTAACACGTAACAAATACTGTATAGTGCATGGTGCTTTCCCTCAGAAAGATAATAAATGAAAAATTATTTTAAAAAGTATCTTTTATATAGCTCGAATATTATGCCAAATATTCTGATATACTTAAGGTGCTTAAACCACGGCATATGTACCAGTGTTTTGGAAACAAGTGAAAAATATGCAAGTTAAATCAGAATACATATTAGGGGACGTTGTTAAGATCTTTATTTTTTCAGCTACTTTTAAACATATTTCCAGAGGCAAATTATCGTGTTCACAGCTAAGAATTCCTTTTCAACACAAAATTTAATTATTCAGGATTACATTTTCAAACGTGTCATTAAAGCCAACATCCGTAGAGCATATTCCACAGGCACACATAAATAATACTTGACTGGTAGTTTGTTCCAGAACTTGAAGCAATTAATTGAATTAAACATTGGATCCAACAGTAACTAAATAGAGGAAATGTCATCTATCAGGTTCAGTGGGATATGGTGAAAACCTATATTTAAGCCAAATATTATTTGTTAAACATAATATGACTTAGACACATTAAAACATATAAATGAAACTTTGCTAACTCTCCCTAATTTAATTATTTACAGCATTAATGCACTACTGTTAATGACAATGTCTTTATCAAGAACTTTTAATCAAGCAAAAGTAAGATTATTTAAAGTCAAACTCTTCCAATTTTAAGAATTATGCTGAAACTATTACATTTGTTACTGATAATATGTGGTGTGGGCAAATGTTTGGAAAGTCAACTCTAGATTTGCTTTCAAATACAGAAAATCTGGTTTAAAGTCTTGTAGTGAACACTGTTACAAAAAGAAGTCAGAACAATAAAAAAATATGTTCTGAGGGCTAATATGGAATCAGATGCATTTATTGATAAAAATTACATCTTGTCCGTTTTTATAAAATCGCCCATTGTGAACTCGACATCAACTTTGACTCACAAATAAGCAGTTAAGCAGGCCCTCAGATCAAGGCCCGTGATTGCCGATTGATAGGTCACAGGTGGGAGGGTGCACAGCTGGCAGGCTAAAGCTCAGGCAGGAAACACTTGATCAGTCCCACAGATAGGAACAGGGATATTACACAGGGAGAATGTCCCAATAAAGCACATATGGCTGGAGGGGGTTCTCACATTCCTAAAAAAACAATAAAATTTAGATGCCACA
This sequence comes from Lissotriton vulgaris, assembly GCF_964263255.1. Taxonomy (NCBI): domain Eukaryota; kingdom Metazoa; phylum Chordata; class Amphibia; order Caudata; family Salamandridae; genus Lissotriton; species Lissotriton vulgaris. The sequence goes on along the minus strand of NC_141700.1, from coordinate 675,015,426 downwards.
TGAGTTAGGAACACATAGCCAATCAGGGTCTAGCATAGGTACTGACCACATGCTCCCCATACCGGACATCCGTACAAGTATCCACTGACCAACATTGTGTCCACGCGAGGTAGAAGATCCACATGTGGTAACCATTGCACAATTAAATTATGACTCCAAAGGCAGCAACCAACATTTCTCACCAGTTATGGTACACCGGAATAATTTACAGCAGTTCAAATTTACTATAAAAGAAAGACATATACGGATGCAAATTGAGACAGCCCTCAGACCGTGTCTGTGCCTGCTACTGTTCTCCCGGCTGTAACGTTTCATTAAACAAACGTTCCTATTTTGCCAAGTGTCTCTTGCCTTCTGTTCTTTAAGGAATCTCAAACTCAAGAAACTTGAGTATTGCAGTAACTGATTGAAGTCAGAGTTGTTGTTTGGGAAAATGTTACTGCCTAATTTTACAACCCCACATACAATGTCAAAATACATCCTTTGCTAGCACGAGTTGATGGGTACATTTTCAACCACCATTCACAATCCTCAGATATGGAAATAAATAACATTTAATGAAAATTCATTTTGCAGAAGTTGGAAGTTTTACCTGCAATTCTGAGATTTTGTGGAAGGAGAAGGCATAGTTCAATTAGTTGAACACTTGCCCCACTATCCAAGCTGCAATCAGCAGGTCATGAATTCAAATCCTGAAGTAGAGAACCATAAACTGGGTACAAATAACATTGTCTACTTGCGGATGGCACGAGTGCGATATCGATATATGAAAGAGCAACTTATTATTATTACTACTTCAACATGGTATAACCAATATTTAAAACAATGTGCATTACATTTTGCAATTCTGCATAGGACCCAGAATTTCAAAAATGATTCCTAAAATGGAAAACCCCCACATTTTTCTGTTCCATTGGTTTTTTCAAAAGCATGTGAGAAGTTCTGTGCTTTGTTGAATTTTCTGAATTATGTGCAGACATTTCATGTACGAAAAGCAAAATGATAACCTCCTGGGCTGCTCTTCCTCCTTTCCCACCAAGCCAAAGTTTCTCTCAACTGAGAAAAAACAACATAGTGATGCTTTAGGAGCATGAAACATGTCAACTGTGATTAAACTTGAGTCGAGCCTGACTCCATCTATGTCTGGTACAGTACCTCACTACCTCAGCCACCCAGGGAAACAGTGTGAGACCGCACATTGGGACAGTTTCACACACAATAGCTCAGCCAACGGCCCATTCCCAATCAGGGACGGCCCACATCCCCAGGGGATATCACCCTGCCCGATTCCAGGGTTTACCGGGAGCAGAAATACACTCTGTAAAATCAAATGTGCATGGAAACCTCCTACAGAAAACAATTCAAATTGCAATCAGTAATTCTAGGATTCCTTACATTTCCCCCAAATCCGGGACCAAAAACTTGTGATGCTTGGAAACTGTGGGAGGGCACATTCTAGAACTGTTAACTATGGACCAAGTATCTCCCCTTAATGACCACGCACATCATAATGTGGTCCATAGGAAGGAACATGATTTGAGGTTACAAACTGGGGAGGGGTGGGGGCGCACCTAAATCACGCCTGGGCTGCAGGAGGCAACCTAGTTCTCCCTTCTTTTTAATATATTCTGGCTTCACTGTCGCCCTGATAGGAGGAAAAAGTTAAATTCTTCCCAAATTGGCCTTCTAGACTGTGGGCACCATTCACTGATTTTCTTTACTAGAGTTTTCTTTTGTTGTCACAATTTTAATAAACAATTAATATCTGAACCTGAACAAAGTAACCATGTGTCCTTAATATCGAAAATATTACATGTAGAGAGTTAAATTATTCTAGATATAAATTGTTTGCTGCTTGTCCACTTTTTGCTTTATAGCATTGATTGGCATGTTTGGCAATTCTCCTGATCTCTGTCTCTCTGGCATTCCTTTGCAAACTGGCTTGTGGTGCCAACAGTGAGGCTAACAGGGTCCTGCAGACTGTGACAGAGCACAACGTCCTCACCCTTGCTCTCCCGCATTGTCTGGTGGCTTCTAGTATGAATAACATACGGATTCCACCGCCCTTCACTTAACACTGCTGCCTTAAAGGGCCCTTCCCATGTTCTTTAACCACAGACCAGTTTCATCTCTAACATGCAAACGTGTGAAATGAAGAGTTGCCGTTTGACGCTAATTTCAGCTGAGGTGCCTCTGACGAGCCCTGGACTCACGGCGGTTTTGTGGTGTGGGTGTATAGGCAATACTGCTGGAAGGATTTGTGAGTTCTTATGTAAACCTTGTCTGCTTGATGACTCAAAATAGGGCTAGAGTTTCCTCACTTCGACAGGCACTGAGTTTCATGTAGAGTTTTCACGACTTTTTATGCATTTTTATGTGTTTCAGAGGATTATTGGGTGTAAATATGATTTTAAAATGTTTTAGCAACTTAGACTTAAGGCTGTTTTTATTGCATTTAAATTGCTCAAGTATCACTGTTTACATTATACTACCTTGATTTTCTTTACTTTTCAGGAAAATGGAAATGGATAATCAATTTTCTGGTGTTTTTATGAGTTATTATGTTATTTTTCTTGTCAAGGGAAGATAGTATTGTCTCGAATTCCAGGTGTATAGTAGTATTAATATTCTGCTTAATGTTTGTGCATTAAACTAAAAACAAGAGGGGTTTACTGCCTACAATTACTTCTTTAGCCCATTACTTTTGGCATTATTCACGAAACCGCACAAATGAGTAGAAACATCACACGAAGCAGCGTTCTTTCTGGATTGTGGCATGGCACTCAGTCTACGAAGGTGCTATTGATTCTAAAACAGGTTATTATTGTCCTGATAAAACGTCAAAGGGGCAGAAAATGAAAGAACAAGCACATAAAAGAACAAACAAAGTAATAGCCGGCAGAGATCTTACATAATTACAGTAGGGATTAAAAAATTCTAAATCCTTCGTTCATAACAGATCTTGTTAATGGCTACACAACTAGCACAATTTATCGGGCAGGCACAGATAGAAAAGTATGAAAAAAAATCAAACTAACACAGGATGAATTTTAAACACTAAAGTTGGCAAGAAATATACCACTAACATTTTAAAATTGTTTCCCTGAATGAAGTCTGCATAAGGCTAAAATCCATGCTCTGCTAAGGCGTCAAATCGAGAGTGATGGTATTTCTGGTAATGAATGTTAATTGTAATAACTCCCATTAACCTGCCTAGTGCATAAGACTATGCAATATTAAAGCATGTGTTTAAACCAGATGTGCAGAGAGGAGCATTGTGCTCACGCATTCAACTAATTGCTCCATGGCTTTCAATAACCTTCGCGCCAGGATACTCATGAGTAGTTGTGCGCGCTATAAATACCAATATAACATAACATATAACATACATGTCACCAAGGAATAAAGGAAGGTCCTATGCTTGGGGGGCTATAGAGAGAGATACTTACTTCACTGGAAACCTCCACTACTTTCTTTGATGTAGAGAGTGGCTCTTATTAAAATGGTGCCCTTATCTCAAGACTTTTATATTTTACAGAATTATTCATACATGATTCACTGGTCCTTCCTCAAGTGTCTCACCTCCCTTTAGGGGCACTCCTGTGGAAGGATGGTGTGCCCAGGGTGTGCATAGGCAAAGGTTACATATCAACATATGATGGAGGTTCAGGCATGGCTGACTTCATCTCATATTACTGTGCCGTGCACCTGGTTGTCATGAATGGCTGGTTGTAGGCACACTCCTTGCTTTATCTGTACACAGGAAGACCACCACAAGTACTCTCCTGGCAAATAGTGTTCCTTACAATCGGAATAAAATTCTGTCACACCTAACAAACTGCAGGGGAAATTCACTAAGGAAAGTCCACAATGGTTGGGCACATGGCTCCCCAGGTATCTTCTCTACATGGGAGACAGCCTTAATAATGCGCCCCTAAGCACTCATGCCATTTCACTGCAAGCTAAACAACGTTTTTCTTAACCACGCATATGCCTTTAATTACGCATATGCGTGGTTAAGGCAGTCGGCGTTCTAGTTGTCTCAGTGAACGGGAGAGGATCCGGAAGGCATGCAGCAGGAAGGATGGGACCGGGACAAGGCTGGGCAAGTTGAGCTGGGGCCGGGGGGAGGTGGGGAAGTGGGTTTTAGTTTTTAGGGAATGGGCTGGATTTAGGGCTTGGGGAGGGTGGCTGGGGTCAGAGTCGTTTTTAGGAGTCTGAGTTTTAGGGCTCTGGGCAGGGGGCAAGAAAGGGGCAGTTTTCAGGCCTAGGGGGCCGTTATGCTGGGGCTATGGCTGGGGGGAGGTGAGGGCAGATTTTAGGGGGTGGGGGCTGGTTTTGGGGCTCAAGGAGGGGAGCCGGAAATGGGCAGTTTTCAGGCCTAGGGGGCAGTTTTTTGGGATCAGGGCGGGAAAGGGGAATTTTTAAGGGTTCAAGGCATAGTGCTGGGGTCGAAGACGTTTTTGGGGGCCAGGGAGTTGGATTTTAAGGCTCAGGATAGGTAGTTTATAGGCCTGAGGTGGATAGAATACACCATAGGAGGGTCGAATTTTAGAGCTAAGGGCAGAGGGGCAAGGTGTGATCTTTACCACACTTGTCCCTTTACTAATTATGTCTTAACCAGAAAATTGCGTGGTAAAGGTAGGTGTGTTAAAAGCATGCATGGTAAAGACACGGTTCAGGCATGTTTTGTTGAGGCATGAGTTGTTCCCATCACACAGTCTCTACACATACATCTGCGGGCTAAGACATACTGAGGTTTCAACACTTGGGTTGCGGTGATCCTGAATGTCATGAAGTTTTCTAGAGATCTGTGTGAGGAGTTCAACAAACATAACATTAAGTACACAAATACAGCTTACGGCCTTATCTTAACAACATAAACACCCTCCCCGACTTCAACCTTCTTGAAAGGAAACTAAGCATTTCTATATTTTCAGGGCTAAAGAAAATATGTCCATGATAGTAAATACACCAAACACCTTCCAAGTACTTCAACAAGCTTATGCGATGGACACTGGTGTCCAATCCAACATAAAAGTATTGCACAATAAGCAGACCAAAGAGTGAAGAGAGGCATTAGGTTTATTCCATACACCCCAGCCAAAGCATACCAACTACCAGTTCAGAAGGACACTGGCTCCTCACTCTACATTCTAGAACTCCGTGATCGCAAGGTTCCACTGTTCTAGTCTCTTCTACATTGTTCTGGTACCTTCTACAGTGCAAGTGATATCGGTGATGGACATATACCACAACTGGCCCTTTCAAAGGTGATATATAGCAGTTTACCTTGATGGCTCCTTGGGAATCTGCAATATTGTTCAGCTACAGATGTATATCATTTAAATACTTATATCAAAATTACATCAGGAGGGTATTGCATATGCACAGGGATTCCACAACACGTCTCTAGTGCCATACAGAGACTGGTAACTTCTTCAACACTGGTAACTTCTTCCACACAATATTGTCATGCAGGGTCACTAAGTCTTTTGGAGGAGGTGAAGGGGATTTTAGCTAAAGTCCTGAAATGTCACATTACTCATACTCGGAACTCACATAAATAACTCTGATGAACTTATTAGAAGCACTAGTACTAAACAGGTTTGAAAAATCTTTTGTGGGACTGAGCCTGGTACTGGAGAGAGGCAAATGGGGACATCAATCCTCACCACATGGAAAATTGACCTTTGCAGCTGTAGAATGCCCTAAACATCCTATAAACGAGGCAAATTTCTGGCGCATCATGAGCATATTACTCTGTTAGAAAGAATGCACTGCCTTAATTATGCTGCTCACTCGGTATGTATGTATGCCACAGTAGTCTGAGCTTGGCTTCTCTTGTTGTGGTTTACTCGCCAGGATCAACTGCAAAGGCCCATAATGGCATTGTGCTCAGACACAGGATCCCTTCTCTACATGCAGCGCAGCAGGCAGCGGCACCCTGATTAAGAGGGCGAGCCGCTTTTGGAAAGGCTGTCTATCTCCCAGCGTGTGATTTTGAATTTACGCCACTTCTGGTGTCTTAGAGTAGAGTTCTGCACTAACTTTTAAAACTCTTATGTTTGTATGAATTTTAGTTGCGCCGCAACGTTTTCTTGCATCTATTTTTAAATAATGTTCATGTCACTGATTTAGCAAGTGCACTTACCCTGCCTAGACCCCGGTCCGCCGCGGTGCATGCCGTTTGTTGCGGAGGGCCGCATAGGCAATATACTCACTTCCGCATTCCAACACGGAAGAGACTGTCAGCGCTCTAGCTGATCCGGCCCCCTTACCTACTTAACTTGGAGGGAGGCACGGACGCGCGCAGCGGCACTCTGATTAAGAGGGCCAGCCGCTTTTGGAAAGGCTGTCTATCTCCCAGCGTGTGATTTTGAATTTACGCCACTTCTGGTGTCTTAGAGTAGAGTTCTGCACTAACTTTTAAACCTCTTATGTGTGTATGAATTTTAGTTGCGCTGCAAGGTTTTCTTGCATCTATTTTTAAATAATGTTCATGTCACTGATTTAGCAAGTGCACTTACCCTGCCTAGAACCCGGTCCGCCGTGGCGCATGCCTTTTGTTGCGGATGGTTGCATAGGCAATATACTCAGTTCCGCATTCCAACACGGAAGAGACTGTCAGCGCTCTAGCTGATCCGGCCCCCTTCCCTACTTAACTTCGAGGGAGGCTCGGATGCGCGCAGCGGCGTGCCGGCGGCGTGCCAAAGGCAAGCCCGTCTGCGCCCGTCTGCGCCAGAACGCTGCCAGCTGCCACACCAATATCGTATTCGGGTGGGTTACCTTCCCAGTCATCATTCACCCTTCGAAAATGGCTGCTACATCACCTCTCATCAGGTATGCACGGAACGAACTTTTAGAATTAAACTCTCCCCTTACTGTGGCATCAGAGGCACTATTAGCCGACATCCGGAAGGCCTCCGGTGTTTTTAACATAGAGCCATCAGTGGAGAGACGGACTGAGAGGGGTGAAGCTCAGACCGTTTCCACTAGCCTAGCACAGGCAAAATGTACAGCTATATACTTCAATGCGAGATCTATCCCAAGACACGCTTTGGAGATATGGAACCTTCTCGACTCTGAAAAACCTGACCTGTGCTTCATATCTGAGACATGGCTACATGAGCATGCTATTCCCGACCTTCATATAGCCTTCCCTCAGCAGTACGCTATAGTTAGGTCTGATATAATAGGGGGAAGGGGTGGGGGAGTATTGATAGCAGCAAAGGAGAATATGAATGTTCATATTATAGAAAGCCTTGTGGTTAATGAGTCAGAGATCATAGGGGCAGATTTATGAAGGACTTGCGCCGCCGGTGCGTCACTTTTTCCCATGTTAAAAATGACGCACCGGCGGCGCAAGGCCTTCATAAATCTGCCCCATAGTTTTTAGAGTGAATGGTCTGGGAAAAGAAGTGTGGAAAGGGGCATTGTTATATCGACCCCCCGGGGAATAAAGGAGATTTTGCCAATAACTTATTAGAAACAATAGCCCCTCATGTATTGACTGCGGGCAGTTACTGGGTGATTTTAAATATCACGCTGATGATCAGTCAAATGTAGAGACAGAAAAACTAATCTCTTCCATGAGCACTCTCAATCTGATTCAAAAGATTACAGGTCCCACCCACCAAGCTGGCCACACGCTGGATCTCCTATTTACTAACTCTCCTAATATCTTGACGGTCCCCCCTACTCCATTATTGTGGACTGACCATTATTTGGGGAAATTCGTTATAAACAACAGTATACTAGAAACGATTAGTAATAAAAATAAAAAAGCATGCTTAAACATGAAAAAGATCACTCTTGCTGCCTTTTCTGATAATTTTCAGATGGATCAAATAGACCCGAAGGCAAATGTTAATCTAGCAGCTATGCATCTGGAGTCAGCCGTTGGCAAGACACTGGACAAGATCGACCCTTTACGAACGGTCAATTGCAGGGAGAAATTTTCGCCCTGGTTTACAGACCAATTAAAAGATCTTAAAACCTTGACAAGAAATGCTGAGAAAACCTGGCGGAAAAGTAAAAATTTAAATGACCGTAAAACTTATCAAACCCTACACACTAAATATATGAGGGAAATAAGAACAGTAAAAAGAACGCACTTAGCTGAACGAATATATTCAAAGTTGAGAACTCTTCGAAGGAGCTTCATCATATCTTAAAGGAATTTACTTCCTTTAAAAGTCCACAATTAACACCAAGTACTGAAGAATGGACGGAAGAGCTCTCTAAATTCCTAGATGATAAAATTACAAACATATGTAACTCCTTCGAATTGGACACTGCATCTATTCAGTATCTAGAACAGGACTTATATATAAATGAATCTTTATATATAAATGATTCTTCTTCGAGGTGGGCCACCTTTGAATTGTTTGACAATCAAAAAACCATGCTAGTAGGACGGAAAATTAAATCTGGCTCCCCCAATGATCAATTAACTTCCAAACTATTTGCCATCCTTGCCCCAGCGCTAGTGGACTGTCTTTCTTGCCTTTTAAATAAATCCCTGAAAGAAGCGGAGGTTCCAAAAATTTGGAAGGCGGCAAGAGTCAAACCTATATTAAAAAAACCTGGCGCAGATGCAAATGCTTTTATAAACTATCGTCCTATTTCCTTGTTGCCATACTCAGGGAAAGTGTTGGAAGCATTTGTAAATGAACAACTGGTCAACTACTTGGAGACGAATGACCTACTCGATCCATCACAGTCAGGTTTCCACGCTGCTCACAGCACGGAAGCAGCACTGATCAAGGTAGCTGACAACATTAGGCTTGCTCTGGACAAACGTCAATCTTCTATTCTTGTCCTTTTAGATCTGTCGGCCGCCTTTGACACCATCTCCCACCAGATCTTGATAAGAAGGCTGTGGGAGTGTGGTGTCAGAGGGCAGGTTTTGAGATGGTTTGTCAGCTATTTAACGAACTGGACGACCACAGTACAAGTAAATAAAACCTTGGCCAGTACCCGGCCCGTCATAAGAGGTGTGCCTCAGGGATCTATTTTGAGCCCCTCGCTTTTTATTGTTTACATGGCCCCCCTGGCCAAAGTGATCAGGGCATGCGGTTTCGACGTGCTGTCGTACGCGGATGATACGCAAATACTGGTCACACTTGGCCCTGACGTAAACGAGACAAAAAGGCGTTTTAGAAATTGTATGGTAGAGGTAAAAAACTGGATGGGCCAAAACCACCTTCAGCTTAATGGCACTAAATCTGAGGTTATATTATTTGGGAGAGCAAGTGAGTACTGGACCCAGGACTGGTGGCCTTCGGAACTGGGGGAGTGTCCTGTCCCAAAGGAATCAGTCCGCAATTTAGGGTTCCACATGGACAACAAGCTATCCATGAGCGACCAAGTTAACCATACTGTAGGCACCTGCTTCGGAATTATGCGGAGTCTGCACAGGGTCTTTAAATGGATACCGGCTGAAGCACGTAAAATTCTGGTCCAGGGCCTGATTGTAAATAGACTAGACTATGGCAATTCACTTCTCCTTGCCATAAACGACTGCCATATCAGGAAACTGCAGGTTTTACAAAATACGGCTGCTCGTCTGATCTTAGGCCTACCCAGAAGATCTCCTTCATTGCTGTGTCTGAAAATCTTACACTGGCTCCCTGTAAAAAAAAGAACTATTTTCAAGACACTATGTCTGGTTCACAAAAACTTGTATGGACGGGGACCAAAATACTGGACCCAAAAACTTACATGGTATATGCCTGGCAGACAGCTGAGATCGAGCACAAAGTCACTGCTCACGCCTCTCAGAGTCCAAACTGCCAGAAATGGTGGTCGTGCCTTTTCATTTATGGCACCATACCTCTGGAATAAACTACCTCTGAGTCTTTGTACTATCGTAGAACATATGAATTTCCGAAAAAAATTGAAAACCCGGCTCTTCTGCTGGATCTATTCTTGGCTCATCTCCTTTTCAGGACTGTCTGCATGCGCCATGAGACTCCCTCGGATGTGATATGTGCGCAATATAAATGTCCAGACTAGACTAGACTAGACTAGCGCTCCATTCATGAAGATATCACACAACACTATACAAGGGTATACCAGTCTGCTGCAGAAATAAACTTTCATACATATGCTGCATTCTTTTCTGACCTCCCTAAACCCTGCATCCCCCTAAATCAGCAGACAGAATTAGAAGAACCTGTTAGATTAGATGAATTTACAGATTATATCAAGGCTCTAGCTAATGGCAAGTCCGCAGGACCAGATGGCCTGCCGGCAGAACAAGGCATATAGAAACTCAAATTGCCCCACAGTTAGTGCCACTGTATGAAAAAGCTCCATCCCTTAGCGTTTTGTCTAGCTCCCAGAGAAAGGTGACCGTCATCTCCCTATGCAAACCCAACAGAGACCTAGAACTAGTTGGCTCTTATAGACTACTGTCATTACTCAACACCAACTACAAGATATTAGCAAAGGTACTTGCGGACCTCTTTGCACCTTTGGTCCCGTCTGTGGTCCAGCCAAACGAAAATGGCTTTGTCCCTGTGCGAAACACCTCCCTGAGTTTACGTTGCATCTTCTGGGTCCTAAATTATGCCTCTTTTAACTGGCCACACCCGGTATATCTGGTTTTGGATCTTGAAAACACCTTTTACTCCCTGAAGTGGGGTTACCTGTTTGCGGCGCTGTCCCGCTTTGGTATAGGCAATCGTTTACTTTGCCTGGTGAAACTATTTTACAGTTATCTCCTAATTAGGGTCAAGACAGGGCCCCTCCTGTTGGAGGCAATTCCAATTCACAGGAGGACGAGACAGGGATACCCGTTGTCACCCATGCTGATCTCTGTGTCAATTGAACCACCAGCATTGGCACTGCGAAACCAGGGTGCTCCATGGGGCATCCCTTTAGGCGATGGGACACATGTAATATCATTATACGTAGATGATATGTTATTGTACATCAGAGACACTCATGACATTCCTGCTACAATTGCCTCCACTTTGGCATGTTTTGCCATTGTCTCCAAGCTACGGGTGAACTTGACAAAATCATGCTTGTACCCTTTTTTCCCAGACACCACCAACCCATGCTTCATGATAGGAGGGACACGGGTAAATTGGCAACAACATATCGATACCTGGGGTGGGGGATAAACCACTCCATTATGGACCTGTTCAATGGGAATGTCACTCGGGCAGTCACGTCCTTACATTCCCAAATGACCTTCTGGCATACATTGCCACTGGCGGTAGCGGGGATAATGGTTGTTCTTCCCCACCTCCTCTATTTCTTCACTTACCTTCCTGTCCACATCCCAGCCGCATTCTTTTGGATGTTCGATCAACAAGTCAGGGACTTTATTTGGATTAAATCGAGATGTAGTTTAGCACTGGTGAAACTCTGCTCACCCACAGGGGATCTAGCTGCCCCCTATTTTGAACACTGCTACCTTGCTGCCCAAATTCAATGGACTGTGAAATGGCTAGTGGGTTTGCACCTATCGGACACAGCCACGTCCTTACCCAGCTGGATTTTACAAGCCATAGTGTGCCTCTTTCACCCTTGTGAAAAAACATGACCGCCCAGTTTTACTTGGAGTCTCACATAGATGATGTCTTAGATGCCTAAGCATTACCAGACACCTACTCCCCTATGCACCGGGGTTGGCATTACTGGGCACACCAAGAGACACTGAACCAGTAACTTCAGCAGAGCTGACAATGTGGCACGCTGTGGACATACACACCCTATATAGGGACAGCGTCCTGCTCTTATACAAGATGCTGATGGAAGAGGATGAGCTGCCACCTGGTCAGTTCCTATGCCATAACTCACTGATTGCGACACTAGTGAACCACTGGGGAGACTTGACCACTGAGCTGCCAACCCTCCACACAATCCAATATTTGCAAGTTATGTGAAGCGGCAGTCAACTCATAAGTTGGTTTGGGAACTCTCTTCGAGTTCACAATGTCCTTCAGTTTCTTCCTCTATGACAATGATGCGAGGTGGATTTGTCAAGCTCATGCATGGACAAGGAATGGGCTGCCTTGTTGGAGGGACCCAGACATGTGCTCACAATGCCAGATTGAAGCTTATTCAGCTCTATATAATAAATAGAGCTTACCTCACCCCTGCCAATATTAACAGATTCCATCATGGAGAGGATGTGGCTTGTTCATGTTGTGCATGCGTAAACGATGATTACCTACATATGCTCTGGGCTTCCCCCAACGTATTGGCATGACATCACATCAGCATTATGCAATTGCACTGAACGTCCAGACCTACATAAATGGGAGGTATGTCTCCTGGAATTATACTGCAGACAACAGAAGCATTGGGTCACTTCCCACTTCCTAGACATGGGGTTTGCAGTGGCTAAATGACTTATTACTCAAAGATGGAATTCCCTCACATACCGCCATTCATCACCTGGAAGCACTCAATGATTAACTGGGTACAGGCTGAAAGCAAGGCTTTACACAGGGAATACACACACACAGGCTGTGAAAATACCCTATTGCCACTTACTGGGATGGAATGTTCACTGATTTTCAGGCTATTTGTACATTTGAGTCTGAAGTTAGTACCAACACTGCAACGGAAGCCCCAGACCTGTAAAACTTTGTTGCACACTGAAATCTCTTGTTATCTTTATTGTCACTTTATTCCCTTCATACACCCATGTCCTGTTGTTCCTGGTTCTGGATATACCACACAGCACTTCTGGGAGGGAGAGAGTGGACTAAACAGTCTTGGGTAGTAAAGCTGTGTGGTCTGGTATGTTGTTAAAGATAAGGTTTGACTGTTTAAAAAAAACATTGATGTATATGCCACATCGTATGAGACAACTCACTATAGGGACTGTTTTATTGTTGTCTCATTAAGTGCTTACATTTATAACAGGTAGACTTCTGCTGCACTGCTGTATTCTGATTTTGTGTATTCCCTATCATGTGAGTTCAGTAGAGCCCCTATTACATAAATGTTTGTTATAAATGGGGGTTCTTGTTGGCAAGGGTATGCACCTAAGCCAGGAAAAACCCACCACTCTAGTCAGGGTAAGGGAGTTATGCACCCAAGATAAACCCTGCTAATCCCCTTGGTAGCGTGGTAGAGCAGTCAGGCTTATGCCAGATGTAATATGTAAAGCGTCTGTGCAACACACACACACACACACACCAGTTACACAATAAATACACCACAAAAGGGACTCCACACAGGATTGTATAAAACATATCTCATATATTGTACATAACACATAGAGCACAACCACAAAAATCCTAAAACGCTTTGCCAACTAGGTCAATGTCATAACATCACAGTTAGCGCACTGAAGGTTGCAGACGTCATGAAAACACCCTACATCATCACTGTACATATTATGCAGGTCCTGAAATGATACTCGTTATCCTATCATTGCAAGGTATAAAACGACATAAACCAAAATATTAGGGCACGAAATGCATCAATTAGGTTATGGAGGGAAAAACATCACCAATAAATACTAATGCAAGTTCTGAAGTTAGAAACCATAGGCCACAGGAACACCTGTGTGTCTAATATGTGTATTACGGTAATTTGCAGCGAAGGGAAATGCCAAATGGTACCTCCATTGAGGAATCCTTCCTGATTGGCTAGTTGAGCCAACAATGCCCCCAAAGGTATGTGAGGTAACAGGGGAGGAAGTAACTACCTCCTTCGGCGGGCTGACCACTTTGGGTCCCCATGCTTGTTTGCCTACAGCAGCTGCCCACTAGCACGTGGGGCAGATGCTAGACCCAAGACAGTAGCCTCCTCTCTGCTCGATCAGGGCTTTGCACCTACACCAGGTAAACACAGAGTGGTGGGGCCGCCCCGTCGGTCCAACTACCCACAGCAGACCTTGCAGGCCTCCACTTATCCGCCCAGTACAGTCATGGTGTGGTTTCTGCTGGTGCTGTGGAGGTCCCTCCAGAGCAGGGGTCTCCAACCTTTTCTGCGGTGAGAGCTACTTCTGATCCATGAAATTCATTGCGAGCTACTGAAGACCAAGCAACTTGTACATAATTCCCAAAGTCCCTCCACTCCACGCCCAGCTTCATTGACGAGGGATAAACAGACACCCATTTAGTGTCTGAAATGCACAATATGAAAACAGACAGCCTGGTATTAGTCCTGGCTTTCCTCTTCAACAAACTGCATACTCCTGACCACTGCCATAACCAGCTAAGAAACTACAATCATTAGAAATCATATGGCCGTTTAGTGCTGTTCAAAGCTGCAATCATACTCAAAACCATAACATGCAAATCTGTCTCTCACACCTTTTCATCCACCACACTACTACGTTTCATAACTCGGTAATAGAACATCAGCGGTCATCACGCACAACATGGAACACTTCCCACATAGGCTCAAAAAAGAAAGACAACACCTTTCCCACCACAAACCCTACATGGATTGGCTTGCAGGGTAGTAAGCATTATAAACAAATGCTGCAATACAATTAACATCATACCTCCTTTTTCTTCATCATCACATGACCAGACCTTGAAATGCCTGAGAGCACTGTACAAATACTTTCATAACAAATTTCAAATTTGTTCCAAGTAATTATAACCTATTCTACATGTATGGTGCACATGACCTGCCACTTAGTTCATTATTAATTATTAAAGAATTACCATCAGGGCTGGTGGGAGTCAATGATTGGCTCATTTGGTAAGTTATCACTTCTAAAAATGCCTCTCCAGATAAGTACTGTAATATGCTGTTCATACGAAATGCTTATATATGTAAAAGAAATAAACGTTGTGATTTTCTAAAACATTCCAATATATTTTTATATGCCTTGTGTGCCACTCTTTGCATTCTTTTCAAGTCTTTGCTGCTCACGCAAGGAAGGGGCCACAGACCTTAGCTTGGCCCATGTTCAGCGCTCCTAGTTAATTTATTGGCCTCGTTTACAACAGAAACATATGCCCACTGCAAGGGTATAATTAATTATGCTTAAAATCAACACTTCATTTGAAATTACTTGCATGATATCATGACACTAAATGCATCGTTTTACATGTATTTTGTTTTTTTTAAAAAAAGCACCTCTTGGAAGTTCTCACTGGGCACAAACCGGAGCCATTGACTTAATTTTACATTACTTCCATTATTTAATTAAAATGTAATGAAAATACATGTAAAATGATGTTCTCCGTTCCATTTTGAGGCCAGGAACAACGTGCAAGGTACACTATTATTTCAAAATAAAAGTTGCCTGTGAAACGCTGCTTTAATTTAATGATTAAATTACAGCAGAGTTTCAGATCGATTTCTTGTTCGAACTACTCCTCATGTTTTAGATGCCTCGAATAACGGCATGCACAGGCATCAATTTAAAAAAAATAAAGTTTCTCTTGGCCACAGACCTGATGGCTGTTTGTTTCTGCTTCAGCATGCTGGCACTGCATCTCCCGTATTTCAGCATGGAGACCCATTATGCATTCAAGGCTAACGCTCCGGCCGAAAAATGCACGGGGTCAGAGCAGGCAAGCATGCAGCAAAAGGCACGCATAGTGGTTCTCCGTGGGCAGCCAACACTGCCCAGGCGCTGGCCGACGTCAACAACTTCACCTCGCCTTAGATGGGTTCAAACTGAGTTGGTTCCTACCACGGCAAAGAAACAACTTCAAAAAGGCCTAAAAATAACAAAACGACAACAATAGGCTATTAAAGTAGAAGTCAGGCTGCGAGCTACTGGCAGGGCATCTGCGAGCTACCAGTAGCTCGCGATCGACCGGTTGGAGACGCCTGCTCCAGAGGCAGGCAGACACCAGCGTCACCAGGGAGACAATACGGTTGACGATGCTGGCTAGTTAGGCTAGTTAGCGAGGCCCTGAACATGCACAATTTCCTCGAGCGGAAGGGCATGTTTTGGCCCTTCTGTCCTTTGCAGGCAGGCCACTGATTTCACAGACGTCACTCGGCAACCACGTTGCTGGGAGGAGGGCCACCCTGGTGAGGGCATCTCTTCGGGCAGAGGCAGGAGCAAAACAGGACAGAGTGGTACCTCCAACTGGCACAAGGTCCTCTTTCTACATTGCTCATCGTGCCTTTCTTGGCAGAAAAGAGATAACCACTGGCTGAAATTGGCCTTTCTAACTCAAGTTGCATCCTGCACGGGCTTCACACATATTCCAATTTCCAAAAAAACCCCAAGGATCAGCTGTGCACTGCTTCCTTAGCTGCCACCGGTGTTCAGCATGCATCAATGCAGTTAGGGAGCTGGAAACATGCTGGCAGCAATACTTGTAGTGACACAGGGTGGGGATGCACCACCCATTCCCTAGAGAACAGCTGGAGGCACAAGTGCAAAGAACAAGCAGCAGGCCAGCACATCAGGGTCCTTGTAGCCAGTGACAGTCCTTCTTGCAGCACAAGCAGCCTTCAGGTCAGAACAAGCAAGTGAGTCCAGTGGTGGTTCCTCTTGGCAGCATAACAGTTTCATCTGGCAATGTGCAGTCTGTAGAGACAGCAGCACCTGCTTACAAGTCCACACAGTGTCTAAAATCATGGGGTCAGAGCCCCTGTACTTATATTCATAATGTCTTTGATGTGGAGGTAACTTCAATACAATCTTTAGAAGTACACAACACCTCCATTCAATTCCCAGCCCTGGCTCTAGACACACCTCAGGGGGGGCAAAGACAGCACTGTGAAAGGCAGACACAGCCCTATTCAGGTGCAGGTGACAACTCCTCCCACCACTCCAGCCCAGGAAGACTCATCAGGATATGAGAGGCACACCTCAGCTCCCTTTGTGACTCTCTAGAGTGAATGCACAAAACAGGCCCCTGTCAGTCTAAACCAGATGTGGATTTGAGTCAGGCTGCAAAGCACAAAGTCGTAAATACACAGAAATGCCTCCTTCTAAAAGGGACATTTCTAAAATAGGAATAAAAAATCTGCTTTCACCAATAAGCAGAATTTATCACCACTATTTCAAACATACCAAACATGGCAACACTGCTCCTTCCATATTAGAAATTACCACTGAACACACTTATCATGGAATTCCCACTGCAAACCTATGAGAGGAACAGCCTCTCAGCAGTGAGAAACCAAATAGTCTGTTTATCACTACCAGAACATGCCACAAAAGAAGGCACATGTCCTCCTTTTACCTACACATCACCCTGCCCATAGGGCTACCTAGGTCCTACCTTAGGGGTAAAACATATGTGGTAAAAGGGCAGTTTCAGACTTACCAAGCACTTGCCAAATCACTGTGGCAGTAAACTGCGCATGCAGGCCCTGCAGTGTCAGAGGCCTGAGACAGGTTTGAAATGCTACTGCTGTGGGTGGCGCAAGCAGTGCTGTAGGCCAACTAGTGGCATTTAATTTATAGGCCCCGGGTATATGGGATACCACTGTACAAGGGACTCATAGCTAAATGAAATATGGCAAACAGGTCCAATCTTACCAAGTTACAGGAGAGAACACATGCACTTTAGCACTGATAAACAGTGATAAAAAGCCCAGAGTCATAAAACAAACAAAAACAGGTCAGAATAAATACAGGAGGAGGGCAGAAAGTTTGGGAACTACCCTGCAAAAAAGCCAGGTCCAACAATGTTATATCTATACAATGACTGTATTATGAGTAATACATTATTCCGTTTGAGTTCCATATCCTTATCTACACTGCTGTGTAACAAGTAACCTGGCATTTGATAATTAGTGTACTATATACATAGCATGGAGAGAAACAAACAAAAAAACACTTTCAACAAACAAAAATAAATCAGTGAGTGACTAGGTGTATAAGTGTCTGTATGGGTGAGTGAGTGGATGTTTGAGTGGGTGGTTGGTTAAGTGATCTGTTGTGTTAGTAGCTGTATTAAAGAGTGAGCATTTGTGTGAATGGCTGTTTGGTTGAGTGAACGGATGTGGGGGTGCTTGTATGGATGTACAAATGGGTATGTAAGTGGTTGTATGAGTGAATGTGTGAGTGCTTCTATAGATGAGTAAGTGACTATGTTGAGAGACTGTATGGGTGAGTGAGTGAGTGTGTCAGTAGCTGTATGGGTGAATAAGTGGGTATGTGAGTACCTGTCTCGGTGAGAGTGTGGCTGTGTGACTGGCTGTATGGGTGAGTGACCAGGTGTATCAGTAGGTATTTCAGTGAGTGAGTTGTTGTTTGAGTGCCTGTATGTATGAGTGAGTGGGTCAGTTAGCGACTGTATGGAAAAGTGAGTCTGTGTGTATGTGTGAGTACCTGTATGGGTGAGTGATTGCATGTGTGAGTGACTGTATGGGTGTATGAGTGGGTGTGTGAGTGACTGTATGGATAAGTGAGTAGGTGCATGAGTGCGTGCAAGGGTGATTGACTATATGCGTAGCTGTATAAGTGAGTGAGTGGGTGTGTGAGTGGCTCTATGAATGAGTGAATAGATGCATGAGTACTTGCATGTGTCCTCAAATAGGTATGTGAGTGGTTTGTGGGTATGTGAGTGGGTGTATGAGAGATTCTATAGGGGTATATAAGTGGTTCTGTGGATGTTGACATCAGTGATGTCATTTGAGATGACATCAGTGATGTCCTGACCATGTCATGAGTGTTGTAATAGGAGTGGCCATAAGCAGGTATTACAGGGGCGTAAGTTATAATTAGCTCAGGTAACTAAAACTGCTGAATTTCACTGGTTTGTATCAGTGAAATTTGAGACTAACTATAACGTCCCTGTAACCTTTGTTTTTTGCAGTGAAAAAAATATATATGCATATACACATATATATGTACACATACATACAAATATACAAATCTATATATATGTGTGTGTGTGTGTATATATATATATATATATATATATATATATATATATATATATATATATATATATATATATATATATATATATATATATATAGGTATATATATATATGTATATATAATAATTAAAGATTGGTGGCTGGGTTGATATTGCGCAACACTGCTTACTTTTATCTTTTTTTACCTCAAATCAGTGGCTCTAGGGAACAAGGGAAAAACGGCCACTAGCGTCCCCACGGTTTCTCTGTAAACAGAGAATACAAGAAAATTGATACTGTCCCCAAGCACAATCCCACAATACACAGTATATTGTAAAGAAAAAGAAGAAAATCAAATCCAAATATTCGCTTTTCAAGGTATTCAACAGTCCTTTTTTTTTTTTTTTTTTTCTCTTCTTCTTCAAAATTTCATCATTCCATAGGTCATAAGCAATGTAATGTACAACGAGCGTAGCCAAAACCAAAGCCAACACGTGTTTCGTCACGGGAACAGTCTCCCAATGACTTCCTCAGGGCAATAAAATCGGTTTTCTCACAATTATCTCAACATCAATCCAGTGTATTATCACTCTTCATATGGAGCATTTTTGAGTGTTTTAAATTACCCTATGAAGAGTGATAATACACTGGATTGATGTTGAGATAATTGTGAGAAAACCGATTTTATTGCCCTGAGGAAGTCATTGGGAGACTGTTCCCGTGACGAAACACGTGTTGGCTTTGGTTTTGGCTACGCTCGTTGTACATTACATTGCTTATGACCTATGGAATGATGAAATTTTGAAGAAGAAGAGAAAAAATAAAAATAAAATAAAAAAAGGACTGTTGAATACCTTGAAAAGCGAATATTTGGATTTGATTTTCTTCTTTTTCTTTACAATATACTGTGTATTGTGGGATTGTGCTCGGGGACAGTATCAATTTTTTTATATGTATATATAGTTTCATTTCACAAGATGAGGCACCAGGTTGCTCCTCAACAACTTAAAAGGCTGCACCCTCTTGTATGTGTAGGTATTATCTGCACACCATAAACACAAAGGCACTTTTTATAGCCACCTTTTTTCCAAAACACTGGTTTATCTCCTTTTTAAATCCTTTTTTGGAAATTTTGACTTGACTCCACAGATCTGTCACAGATCCACAAACCAAAAACACACATTCAATACAAAGCAACATATTTAGGATTCAATTGTATGGGACTGTGAGTGGATGTATTACTGTGTGTGTGGATCTGTGAGTGGGTGTGTGAGTGTCTCTGTGGATCTATGAATGGGTGTGAGGTCTGAGAGTGGGTTTGTGAGTGCCTGTGTGCGTCTGTAAGTGGATGTGTGACTGTCTATATTGGTCTGTGAGTGGGCCTGTTAGTGTCTGCATAGGTGTGTGAGTGGGTGGGTGTGGAGTTTCCGGTGAAAGTCTGTAAGTGGCTGTGTAAGTGGATGCATGGGTCTGTGAGTGGGTATATGAGTGCCTGCATAGTTTGTGAATGGGTGTGTGAGTACCTGCATGGATCTATGAGTGTGGCTCTATGTGCCTGTGTGGGTCTGTGAGTAGATTTGTTAGTGCCTGCATGGATATGTGAGTGGCTATCCCAATGTTTCTGTGACTGCCTGTGTGTGCCTCTGAATGGGTGTGTGAGTGAATCTCTGAGAGGGTGTGTAAGTGACTGAGTGACTCTGTGAGTGGGTGTGTGAGTGTCTGTGTGTGTGTCTGTGTGTGGGTATATGATAGTGTGAGTGAGTCTCTGAGTAGATGTGTAAGTTGATGTATAAGTGACTGTCCGGGTCTGTGAATGGGTATGTGAGTGGTTGTGTGGGTCTGTGAATTTCTGTGTGGCTCTGTGAGTGGGTCTGTTAGTGCCTACATAGCTCTGTGAGTGGATGTGCAAGTGCCTGTGTGGGCCTCTAAGTGGGTGTGTAAGTGGATGCATTGGTATGTGAGTAGGTGTGTGTGCTTCTGAGAGTCACTATGAGTGCCTGCACAGGCCTTGAGTGGGTGTGTGAGTGTTTGAGTAGGTATGTGAGTGGGTCTGTGAGTGCATGTGTGGGTCTGTGAGTGGGTGTCTGTAGGAAGGTGGCTACCTGACTATGGTTACCCCAGATTTTTTGCCTGTGTTTAGCTGGTTTTCGACTTAGTTGGCCTGGTTCCCTGCTAATCAGGGCCCCAGGCTATCTGCTCTCTCTGTAAAATGGATTCCATGTACCCTAGGTGCATAACTAGATTGGCTTGGGTCACCTTATCAGCCCCTGTACAGAGCACTATAGGTGCCCAGGGCATAGGTGCATCCAAGGCCTACCAGGGGCTGCAGCATATCTTTTGCCACCCCTGGCTGGCTATCTAAATTGACACAACTGGCTGATCACTCAGCTGGGGCAAGTGGGTGTAATCACCCCTTGCTTAGATATAGTATACCTATATCTAAACCTATATCTGGACACATATATAGCCTGTAAGCCACTCCTATGGAAGGCCTCATCAATCCTGGAGGCAGAGTGCGTGGTTTTATGTGAGATGGTGCTCTGGCATGAGCTGAGCCTGTCTGCCGCTGTCGGGAACAACTCCCTAAGCTGATCCGGGATAATGCCATACCATATACTCTTAAGCGCATTATAATCCTCGCGGTTATATAGCAACTTTGGTTTGGCTTTATCAAAACATGTCGTGTAAGGTGTCATACGAATTGGAATACTATCCCCTCGCCAGTTCTGGCGACGGGGATAGCATTCCACCCTTCTAGAGGGAGAAGACATGTTACTTTACTGAAACGCGGTTGATTTAAAATGAGCCTCAGATCCACAAAATGGATGCCCCTGCCACAGACACGGGTCTGACCTCCTGCTGCTGACCGAAACCCGGCAGAGGAGGCCTGGACAAAGAGTTTCCTGTCACAGGGCGGTGTCAAACCACCCCAGACAGGAGATAGTGGATTGGAGTAGGGAGGTTTCAATGAAACCAGACACTGCCTGGGGAGCACAAGGCTGCCCCTTGCAGGATCCGGCCAAACCGGTTCTGGGGCCTCCCAGCCCCTGTCCCAGCGCGGCCAGGATCAAAGGAGAGGGGTGTAACCACCCCCTTCCTGGGTCCCACCCATAGGAGGGGACCTAGCAGGATGTCCAACCCCCTAGATTCGAATAAGAGGGGGAGCAGTCCCAACGGACCTCAGATCATCCTGAAGAAACATAAGAAACGAAATCTGGACCCTTCGACTTTCTACACGACGTGAGAAGACTGAAGAATCTCCCTTGTGGTCAAGGAGTGACCACCCTGTGCAAACAGGCACCATCCAGCCCTCGACCCTTGCTTTGTTGCAGTTCCCGCCGGAACTCGAGCGACAGAGATCGACGAGATCAAGCTTGCCTGCCTTCTACCTGCCCGATCCACAGTCCCTGCAGAGCTGAGACCCGTGGAGGCGACCGGAAGCGTGGGGCACGCCATCTTGAAAAGGCCACGAGACGCTGACCGTGCGGCCCACGAGTGACCCTCGAAGCTGTACACCGGGGTTTGAGAAGCCCCAGCCCCGAGCTCCACTTGCACCAAAGCTCACCCCTCCACACTCGACGAGTGCTGCGTGGGGCCCTTCTGCTTGTGTGCGCTCGACGCGTTGGCCCGGTCACTTGCCAGCTGGCTTGTGGCCCCTGTGCCGACGAACTTCGAAATACGACTTGCTTTTCTGGTTGCTCCAGATCTGCACCAGCTCCTGTGAAAAGGAGCACCCACTCTGACCCTCCTGGTTCGAGTGATAAGCAATCTCCCGGTTCCGCGTGGATTGCTTTTGCCAAGTGCTGTTTGCTACAATCTTCAAGCCGACGGTGCTGACGGCGAGAGCCTACGTGGGACAGATCGTGACCTGCTCCTGGACGTCGCAGATGCCCCAGAGCCCACGTGACAGCGGAGAGAAGCCTATCGACAACCGCCTGATTGCGCCCGACATTGCCTGGTTCCGTCCTGGTTCCACCCTGGTCACTGCTGAGTGACCCAGACTCTGTCCCCTCTGCTTTCAGGTACTTTTCTACATCGATCCACCCTTGGATCGCACCGGACACTTCTGCTTCACAGCGCCTGCAGCTGCAACAGCTCCAAGCACCCAGAACCTGCGTGACAGAACCCGACGCCACTTCGACCCTGTGCACCCACGGCCTGTGGGTGAGGTAACTTTGCAACGCCGGTGTCTTTATACTGGTACACACCTCTAGGGTCTGTGTCTAAAGTTTTGTGTTCCTAGGTTCAGCGGAAGTATCTTTTTATTCACTTTAATTGACTTTTACGCACCATTGACAGTGCATTGGTGCGCGCTGCACTTTCCGTGCTGCATCCGTCTCCTGTGGGCTACTCCCGACTTCTTCATTGCTTGTCCTGACTGCTCCCAGCGAATCTCTAGGCCCTAGGCCTAACCATTGTTCGTAAAGTGTTACTTATACCACTTTTTTGATATATGGTCTGAGTGGCCACCCGCCCTCATCCATAAACGTGCAACTTTATATGTGTAACAGTGCTTTTGATTTAACGCTTGTGCCCCTTTCCTCATAAAGAGTACTGGGGAGTAATTTAGTAATAAATACATATATTTTTATAATATATACTTGTGTGGTGTCCTTTCATTTGATTACAGGATTGTATGTGGTAAAACAAGCTCGCTTAACACGACCTCTTAAGTTAAGCCTTTAAGGCTGCTTAGTCCATGCTACCACTAGGATAGCTTGTCTACAAGGTTGACTTACAACCTGACATCTTTGGGGTTTGCTTGGACTGATAACCAGTGGTTCCAGAATTGGAAACACTACCTATCAGGCCAACTTCTCACATTGGTGTGCAGCGGTGCGGATTTGAGCTTGCTGTTTGTTTTACCATTGCAATCTTTATCAAATTGAAAGATCACATCAAGTACCTCTAGGTACATATAAATCAAAAGCTTAGCATATTAAGTTCTACTGAACTTAGTAGTTGTAGATTAAAGGGATTAGCACACCCTGACTACAACTCACTAGCAAGGTACAGTAGGAAACCACTTAGTGTAGGTAAGTGCACCACTTACACCTCACTAGCAGTCATGTCTGATACAGAAAGAGCCTCAGGCTCTGCTCCTGTAATAGTTGATCCTATAGGGACAACATCCAGATATGACAATCTTAGCCACAAAGACCTGAGTGCCTTGTGCACGGCCAGGGGGCTAAAAAAGGGCAGAGGCCCTACCATTCCTTCCCTAATAGCTCTCCTAGAAAAGGATGACCTAGATAAGGCGATTCAGACTCCCTTAGAAACAGAGGAAGGGATAAACTCCCCTGAGAATGAGGATCTTCAAGAAGGAGTAGAGGAGGAAGAGGAAGACCCAGAGGAAGGCTCTGATGTAGAAGAGCCTGAAGATCAGGATCAGGTGGGAAACCAGGTACAGGTTGCCAGGCTTAACCAGGCCAACTTGGACCTACATGGGAATGGAGGGGGCCAGCACCACTCCAGATCTCATAACCAAATTCTCCCAGGTAATAGAAGGGAGAGATCTCTGTCAAGGGACTCTCACCTTTCTAGTGCCTCAAGAGAATCTCAAAGAGGAATGACTTCCTCCCAGAGAATAGAGCATAGGGCCAGAATGAGGGCTGTCCAACTCCAAATAGAAAGGGAAGAGGTAGCCTTGGCTCAAGCTAAACTTGCTTTAGCAAGAGAAAAAAAATTGTGTGGCTTAGATGCCACTGGTGGCAGCAAAGTTCCTAAAGAAAAAGCCAGGTCCTATGATAGTAGAAACCTGACAAAGATTGTGCCCCCCTATCAGGAAGGGGATGACATCCACAAATGGATGACTGCTCTGGAGAGAGCCTGCATGGTACAGCAGGTTCCTGAGGAACAGTGGGCAGCAATCTTATGGTACTCCTTTTCAGAGAAAGGGAGGGATAGGCTCCTCACTGTCAGACATGAGGATGCCAGCAATTACAAAGTCCTGAAGAGTGTTCTGATAGATGGGTTTGGCTTAACCACTGAACAGTACAGGTTAAAGTTCAGAGATACCCAGAAGACACAGACTCAGGACTGGACTGATTTTGTTGATTGTGCAACTAAGGCTCTGGAGGGTTGGCTGAATGGCAGCAAAGTACATGACTTCACAGGATTGTATAATTTGATTATGAGGGAGCAGATCCTTAGTAATTGTCAGAACCAGCTCTTACACCAGTACCTGGTGGACTCAGATTTGACCTCTCCCCAAGAATTGGGAAAGAGGGCAGATAAGTGGGTCAGAACCAGGATTAGGCCTAAGAATCAGGACAATAACCAGAAGAAGGAGTCTACCAAGCCTCAAGATAAGGGTGGGGATAAAAGTAAAGAGAACACTTCCCCAGGGCCCCAAAACTCCAAGAAGGGGGGTGGGTCCCAAGACACTTCTTCAACAGAGAAAAAGCCTTATTGCCATGCCTGTAAACAGGTTGGGCATTACAAAACAGACAGCTGTTGTCCCAAGAATGGCAATAAAGAAAACATACCTCCAAAGCCAGCTCCAACACCTCCTGTTACTGTCAGCAGTAATCCCCCAGGAAGTGGGAGCACACCCAGGAATCTGGGTGGGTTTACTTTTGGAGCCCAAGGGGACCCTGGCCTATCCAGGTCCCCATCCCCAAATAATCTTGTCTATGAGACTGGCATGGGGTTTGCCAACTTCTCTGTTTGCCCAAATACCTTGAGCAAATATAGACAAGAACCCATCATCAATGGTTTGAAGGTTGAAGCTTTTAGAGACACAGGGGCTAGCATCACCATGGTGGCTGACTGTATAGTCCCCTCTAAGCAACTTTTACCAGGTGCCACATACCAGGTAACAAACATTGATGGTATCCAAACAAATCATCCCATGGCAGTAGTAAGTCTCAGCTGGGGAGGTGTCATTGGCCCAAAGAGAGTGGCAGTGTCACCAAACTTGCCTGTAGACTGTCTACTGGGTAATGATTTGGAAATCTCAGCCTGGGCTGAGGTTGAACAGGAAATCCATTCTAGAATGGTAAATTCCAATGGAAAGGTTAGTGGGGCTGTACTGGCTATGGCCCCAATTCAAGATGTCCTTCCTGAAAAGGTTGGTAGGGCTGAGCAACTCTCTGCCCCATCTTTACCAGAAGCTCTTCCAAGACAGAATAGCAAAGCTGTTATGATAACAGCAGAAACCCAAACTGAGTCTCCTCCTGAAAAGGTTGGTGGGGCTGTGATGGCCACAGCCCAAACTCAAACAGATATGTGTGTTGTGAAGCCTGAAATAATGGATCACTCCACCCAAACTGAGAGCATGGAGGAGGAAGAGAAATCTCCCCCTCACCAGACAGTAGGACAGGATCAGCCTCCTCAGGGAACTGATCTTACCCCTGATGAAGGAACTGCCCCAGAGGTTGTTAGGCCTGGCCTGACAGAGCCTCTGATGGCAGTGGACCCTTCTCAGGTGGGATCCAGTCTGGAGCAGGTAACCTGCCCCTCTCTACCTTGCCTTAGTCAGCCCAGGGCTGCAGAGGACAAGAAGGACAGTGAGACCCAGAGGGCCCCCTGTCAAATAAAGCACCCCCATCAACAGATTAGGGGCACCAAAACTAGTAGCCCTAGTAAGGTGAAAACTTTAAAAACTCCTGAGGGAGCCCCCTTAAAAGTAGTTAGGGACCTCCCACAGATGGATTCTGTTGGGCACAGCCAAACCTGGGACCCAAAGGGCCCAAACCTGAACTGTCCCTCCAGCAAGCCAAACAGAGGGACCCAGCCTCCAGCTTTAGGTAGCCAGAGGTTGACCCTGAGAGCTCAGTGCAACTCAGTTGAAGAAAGAAAGGCACATATGGTGGAAGATAATTGGAGGAAGTTGAGCCCAAAAATAGTGGAGCCTCACTTCAATACTCCATATCCAAACCAGCCTTTAACTTTGCATAAACACACCCAAGGTAGTGATTCCCTATGGTGGAGACCCTCTAATACCCCTAGGGTGAGGGACTGCTTAGTGGACCATGAGACAGGGGGTACCCATGCTAGTGCAGGTACTTCCTTATATGGCCACTCAGGCAATAAAGGCTTACCTGGCCAAGGATAGCCTTATCTCCTTTCGTTTGGGGGGGGGTTATGTAGGAAGGTGGCTACCTGACTATGGTTACCCCAGATTTTTTGCCTGTGTTTAGCTGGTTTTCGACTTAGTTGGCCTGGTTCCCTGCTAATCAGGGCCCCAGGCTATCTGCTCTCTCTGTAAAATGGATTCCATGTACCCTAGGTGCATAACTAGATTGGCTTGGGTCACCTTATCAGCCCCTGTACAGAGCACTATAGGTGCCCAGGGCATAGGTGCATCCAAGGCCTACCAGGGGCTGCAGCATATCTTTTGCCACCCCTGGCTGGCTATCTAAATTGACACAACTGGCTGATCACTCAGCTGGGGCAAGTGGGTGTAATCACCCCTTGCTTAGATATAGTATACCTATATCTAAACCTATATCTGGACACATATATAGCCTGTAAGCCACTCCTATGGAAGGCCTCATCAATCCTGGAGGCAGAGTGCGTGGTTTTATGTGAGATGGTGCTCTGGCATGAGCTGAGCCTGTCTGCCGCTGTCGGGAACAACTCCCTAAGCTGATCCGGGATAATGCCATACCATATACTCTTAAGCGCATTATAATCCTCGCGGTTATATAGCAACTTTGGTTTGGCTTTATCAAAACATGTCGTGTAAGGTGTCATACGAATTGGAATACTATCCCCTCGCCAGTTCTGGCGACGGGGATAGCATTCCACCCTTCTAGAGGGAGAAGACATGTTACTTTACTGAAACGCGGTTGATTTAAAATGAGCCTCAGATCCACAAAATGGATGCCCCTGCCACAGACACGGGTCTGACCTCCTGCTGCTGACCGAAACCCGGCAGAGGAGGCCTGGACAAAGAGTTTCCTGTCACAGGGCGGTGTCAAACCACCCCAGACAGGAGATAGTGGATTGGAGTAGGGAGGTTTCAATGAAACCAGACACTGCCTGGGGAGCACAAGGCTGCCCCTTGCAGGATCCGGCCAAACCGGTTCTGGGGCCTCCCAGCCCCTGTCCCAGCGCGGCCAGGATCAAAGGAGAGGGGTGTAACCACCCCCTTCCTGGGTCCCACCCATAGGAGGGGACCTAGCAGGATGTCCAACCCCCTAGATTCGAATAAGAGGGGGAGCAGTCCCAACGGACCTCAGATCATCCTGAAGAAACATAAGAAACGAAATCTGGACCCTTCGACTTTCTACACGACGTGAGAAGACTGAAGAATCTCCCTTGTGGTCAAGGAGTGACCACCCTGTGCAAACAGGCACCATCCAGCCCTCGACCCTTGCTTTGTTGCAGTTCCCGCCGGAACTCGAGCGACAGAGATCGACGAGATCAAGCTTGCCTGCCTTCTACCTGCCCGATCCACAGTCCCTGCAGAGCTGAGACCCGTGGAGGCGACCGGAAGCGTGGGGCACGCCATCTTGAAAAGGCCACGAGACGCTGACCGTGCGGCCCACGAGTGACCCTCGAAGCTGTACACCGGGGTTTGAGAAGCCCCAGCCCCGAGCTCCACTTGCACCAAAGCTCACCCCTCCACACTCGACGAGTGCTGCGTGGGGCCCTTCTGCTTGTGTGCGCTCGACGCGTTGGCCCGGTCACTTGCCAGCTGGCTTGTGGCCCCTGTGCCGACGAACTTCGAAATACGACTTGCTTTTCTGGTTGCTCCAGATCTGCACCAGCTCCTGTGAAAAGGAGCACCCACTCTGACCCTCCTGGTTCGAGTGATAAGCAATCTCCCGGTTCCGCGTGGATTGCTTTTGCCAAGTGCTGTTTGCTACAATCTTCAAGCCGACGGTGCTGACGGCGAGAGCCTACGTGGGACAGATCGTGACCTGCTCCTGGACGTCGCAGATGCCCCAGAGCCCACGTGACAGCGGAGAGAAGCCTATCGACAACCGCCTGATTGCGCCCGACATTGCCTGGTTCCGTCCTGGTTCCACCCTGGTCACTGCTGAGTGACCCAGACTCTGTCCCCTCTGCTTTCAGGTACTTTTCTACATCGATCCACCCTTGGATCGCACCGGACACTTCTGCTTCACAGCGCCTGCAGCTGCAACAGCTCCAAGCACCCAGAACCTGTGTGACAGAACCCGACGCCACTTCGACCCTGTGCACCCACGGCCTGTGGGTGAGGTAACTTTGCAACGCCGGTGTCTTTATACTGGTACACACCTCTAGGGTCTGTGTCTAAAGTTTTGTGTTCCTAGGTTCAGCGGAAGTATCTTTTTATTCACTTTAATTGACTTTTACGCACCATTGACAGTGCATTGGTGCGCGCTGCACTTTCCGTGCTGCATCCGTCTCCTGTGGGCTACTCCCGACTTCTTCATTGCTTGTCCTGACTGCTCCCAGCGAATCTCTAGGCCCTAGGCCTAACCATTGTTCGTAAAGTGTTACTTATACCACTTTTTTGATATATGGTCTGAGTGGCCACCCGCCCTCATCCATAAACGTGCAACTTTATATGTGTAACAGTGCTTTTGATTTAACGCTTGTGCCCCTTTCCTCATAAAGAGTACTGGGGAGTAATTTAGTAATAAATACATATATTTTTATAATATATACTTGTGTGGTGTCCTTTCATTTGATTACAGGATTGTATGTGGTAAAACAAGCTCGCTTAACACGACCTCTTAAGTTAAGCCTTTAAGGCTGCTTAGTCCATGCTACCACTAGGATAGCTTGTCTACAAGGTTGACTTACAACCTGACATCTTTGGGGTTTGCTTGGACTGATAACCAGTGGTTCCAGAATTGGAAACACTACCTATCAGGCCAACTTCTCACAGTGTCTAAATACCTGCAATAGTCTGTGAGGTGGTGTGTGACTGCATGTGTGGGACTCTGAGTTGGTGGGAAAGTGCCACCATATGTAAATGCCTGTGTGGGTCTCTGATTGGGTAGGAGAGTGCCTCTGTGAGTATATAAGTGGATGTGGAAGTGGGTGCATGGGTCTGTGAGTGGGTGTGTGAATACCTGCATGGATCTGTGAGTACCTGCGTTGGTGTGTGAATAGGTCTGTCGGTGCCTGCATGGATTTTTGAGTAGGTGTGTGAGTTCCTGCATGGCAATGTCAGTGGGTCTGTGAATGCTTGTGTGGTTTTGTCAGTGGGTATGAGAGTGCATGTGTGAGTCATGATTGAGTGTGAGGTGTGTGGATCTGTAAGTGGGTGTGTGAGTGGTTCTCTGAGTGCCTCAATGAGTCTGTGAATGGGTGTGTGAGTACCTCAATGGGTCTCTGACTGGGTCTATGAGTGCCTGTGTTAGTCTATGAATGAGTCTGTCAGAGCCTACATGGGTATGTGAGTGGGTGCATGAGTGGCTGTGTGAGTTGGTGTGGGTCTGCCTATGTAGGTCAGTGAGTGCCTGTGTGAGTGGCTGTGTGGATCTGTCAGTATGTGTGTGAGTGCCTGCGTTGGTCTGTGAATGGGGGTTTGAGTGCCCTTCAAGGGTCTATGAGTGGATAGATGAGTGGCTGCATGTGTCTGTGAGTGGATGTGTGGCTGCCTGTGTGGGACTCTGAGGGCGTGTGAAAGTGCCAACATAGAACTGTGAGTGGATGTGTGAATGCCTGGGTGGGCCTGTGAGTGAGTGTGTGAGGGCCTACTTTGGTGTGTGAGTGGGTCTGTGAGTGTCTGCATGGGAATGTGAGTGGGTGTGTCAATTCCTGTGTAGGCATGTGAGTGTGTTGTGAGTGCATATGTGGGTCTGTAAGTGAGCCTGAGAGTGTCTGAATGGCTCTCTGAGTGGATGTGTGAATGCCTAAGTAGGTCTGTGAGTCAGTGTGTGGCTGCCTGTGTGGGTCTGTAAATTGGTGTGAGAGTGCCTGTGTGGGTGTCTGAGTGGGTCCAAAAGTTTTTTTTTCACAGTGTGTCACAATGTGCAGATCCATCATTGATTTACATGGTGGGCCAAGCTGAGCATCGCAGGGATCCACAGATTCATCCAGTGGAAACCCCCCCAATATAACTCAGTTTCATACCCAACATAGGTCCTTTTGACACTCCTCTAACTCACCCATGGGTTCAGGGTACCTCTACCCTTATGCCTTTAATCATTTTGCAGATACATTTTAAGACCCTGATACTTAAAATGGCGGCCGCAACCTCCCAGTCAGGCTGTGGTGAGCCAATCACGGCATTGCTGGTGGCGAGTGATTTCGCAGATCCACTGCAGGGGATCTGCAGAGGGTCTGCATCCCAAGATATGCAATTTTGTTTTTCCTTTAATTACGCCACAACAACTGAACAGATTTACATCAAATCACAGAAAGGACTCTTTGTGGACCAAGAGCTACCTTTTTGCAAATTTTACTTATTTCGTCCAGCAGTTCAGGCTATAGTCGTGTTCAAAATCCCTATGGGAAACTGCATGAGAAACACACATTTTTTGACTCTACCTTTTTCTTGATCCTTGCTTGGCGGATCACTCCCAAATTTTCCATGCGGAACTAGACATACCTGGCTATTTTTGCGGGGAAAATTTCGTGAAGATTCGTCAAACTGGCTAAATTTATAAGCAAACCAAAAAAAGGTTTTCCTATGGAAACTAGGTCCTAACTATATCTACTGGCGGTCCTAACTATACCTACTGACGATCGCCAGTAGGTAATATATACTTACCTTTGAGGCTTTTTAAATGTGCCACCAAACAAATACTATTGTTCCACTTTCAGATTTTTTTCTACTGTTTTCCAAAATGTAACAAAGAATGAGAAAAAGAATATGCAAAAGGTAAATAGGTATTTAAATCAAACTATTTTGAACATTTGAATGTTCAATTTTCAAATCAAACACTATGTAAAACGATGCTTGTAATAATCAGATGCATTTAATTTCCTAGACATAAGAACTGCATTTTATATGTTTTGCTTCCCTCTGGTGGGCATTAAGAAAACTGCATGCTTTAGGTATAATTCGGAAGGGATAGGATTAGCGTGGACACAGGAAACTGCACAACTGCAATATCATCCAGAAAAGCTAGCCCACTCTTTGGGTAAATCAAACATGTATGATCTCTCAAATCTCGTTTCACTGCGCGTGCTTGCGCTCTTTTTCTTTTTTAATTTGTTTAGCAGCGAACTACTTACGGAGCGAAGCATACTTTAACCCTGATTCTGTACTCGTCCATCGGGGTACAGCGGGTCCCATGTTATGAGAGTGACTATTAGCAATTTCCACCCAGCACATAACGCATGCTGGGACTTGAAAGCCTATCTGTATTGTAATACAATTGAAACTGCAACTTCCGGCATCCACAGCGCTGTTGACAAACAATCCGTACTAGCTGTAGATTCGTGGTATGGGACACGTTTTGATTTGAAATGTTGAATTCAAACTAAGAAATTCATATATATATATATATATATTTTTACAATGCACCCCTATGCATTTACTAAAAAAACGAATAATGCATTAAGGCTGAATTTTGATAATCTAATTGTGATTTTCTAATCCTTACTGTTAGATCTTTACATAAATCTAACAAACCCATAATTCTCTTTTGATTTTTTTATTTCATTCATTTGAAACCAAACACCAAGAGGTTAGAGACATGTCCCTCTATGAGTTTTAATGAAAATTATTTACATATTAATGCTGTACTACAAAAATGATTTAAATAAATGTAAACATTCTTAATTTTCATTTTGTCATTTCTAGTATTCAACATTTGCTGTCAGCATTTTCCACCTTTCACCTGTTTGTTTTTTAATCGCAAGACATTCACTTTTTTTTTAAATTATCATGCATTCTTAATGTATATATTTTCATCCAATGTACAGTATTAAACAAAATAGACATATGTTGACTTGATGTTCACAAAGTAAAATCAGATAGCAGTTTTTTGATTAGAGGCTTTTGTAGAGGTCAAAATGTTTATTTTTGTAGGTACCCGTAAAAATGTCACATCATTATTATACCATATTTCTGATGCAAAAATAATAACATTCCAAAACCCAATTCATATGATTCAAATATCTAAACGCATTCAAAATGTTAAAAAAAATGAACATACAAGAACAAAAAAAAACCACAAAATAAAAAAACACCATACAAGTAAATAATAACCCCCACCCAAAAAAACACACAAAAACTGAATGCAATTAGAAAAAATCAGTTTAACATCATAGAGCCACCAAAGAAAGTGTCGGAGGTGAGAAGCAAAACAAGAAATTTGCTTAGTTTATAGATTCTGATAGTGCACTACATTTATTCAAATTTTATTAATCCTCAAAGCGAACTACTTATAATAGAAGTCAATATTAAACTGGTCTCGTGCATTCGAAAAATCAACATGTCATCTTCGCTCAACCTAAAAATGCTATTGCCTCTTCAGAAGACCCCGAGAGTGTGAAAAACACCGAACAGAAGAAGTATTGTCCCTTCTGCTCTGCTTAGAACTGATCTGTCCCTGAGTTCTCTGGCAGTTCTACCTAGAGCTATAATTGGAAGCTAACTGAATATCTTCTTCCTCTGTCAAAAGTCAGAACCGTACTTCCTGTTGTCAGGATAAGTAAGAACAGGCCGCCCGTCATACAGATGTAACGTGGAGCAGAAAGGGCGCAGACCCCTGGAAAGCTTCCGGGAAAGACATTTCAAGCAGGGATTGGCCGCTTTGTTAGTATCTGGACTTTTTCTGCCCTTCCTGGAGCCGGAGCTTCACTTCCCAGACATTACCCTGGCTCCTTGTACGAACATGGAGCCAGGGTGATGTCTGGGAAGAGATGCTCCGGCTAGCATCCATCCATCCATTCATTCATCCATCCATTCATTCATCCATTCATTCATTCATTCAGTACTTCTGCAGGCTTCCACCTATGCACAAAGGCATCCAAGAGTACTTGACGTCAGGGCCGGACTGGCTACTGGGCAGTTTGGAATGCTGCTGAGCTGCTGGAAGATTTTACTGCAGTGGGGGCTGATTTCGTACATGGAGACCTGCGTGTACTTCGAAATAATGAAAACAAAACGAATTTCGTTTAGTACACGCAGGTCCCCATTAACAAAATTAGCCCCCAGCTCAGCAGCATTCCAAATTGCCTGGTAGCAAGTCCGGCCCTGCTTGACGTGGTCCTTCTGTAGTACTCTTTCTCTTGATGCCTTTGTGAATTGATGTCAACAAATCTAAAATGGGACTATTCAAGGAATACTCATATACAATTTGTACAAATAAGGACAGGATGCTCTTTGCACTTTTACTATTAGGAAGTTGGCCATTTCGAGGCCAGTTCACAAAGTCTCTTGCTACTTTGCATACTCATAAATAATTCTTTGACTGGGTCCCTATGTTTGGAGTAGATTGGCGTCTCCTTGAGAATTCCACGTTACTTCAGCATTTCTCCTAGAATTCAATAACTAACCAGCATTGCCAATAGCACATCTACTGGCAAATATTTATAGCGCAGATTTTACACTGGATGGAATAGTAGCTTAAGCAAAGTAGGGAGAATAGGTCTTTTGAAAAAAAAGAATCCTACTAATGCTGAAACTTTTTCCCAATACCTTCAGGTTTGGGGGTGTTCTGTCACAATTCTTACCTTTTTTGCATAACTTTATGAGCATTTCAAAGGTAAGAATGGCCAGTCTTTTGTGATTATTCCACGAACTGCTTTAGTACCTAGCATGACACGTTGCCTTTCTTGTACCTATCTCTAGAAGTACAAAGGTAGAACATCTGCCGTTGAATTCTAATACTCCACTTACCTAGACCCTGTAGATCAGGAGGTGGAATTTATAGTAAATGGATTTTCTGTCTGTCCAAGTAACACTATGGTGCACAAAAACGTTTGTGGCTTGGTCTCTCAGGTACTGTTGTGGCTTAAACTCTCTGAAGGGAATACTCTTTCTTCTAATAATTAGTGCTGATTTGTAAACATTATTGTTTTTAATATATTATGAATATTTACATAAATCTCCAGGAGGAGAGAGGGAAATCTAAGAGACTGGTTTCAATGCCTGCTCGTTCTACTCTGGGTTTCTGCCTGAATAGAGAATAATCTGCAAGAGTGGCAGAAGTCAACATTCACACATTTATTTTCTTTCCTCCAGTGAGTATCGTTTCCCCCCAGACCGGGATAATATACTACCTAGGGGCAGTGCTTTAGCATCATTGAACCTTCCTTTTCCGTCTCCAACCACCACAACACCCCCCGCAGTTGGACCAAGGTGACTCAGCTCCAGTGGACTGACGCCCTCAGCATCACCCAACCCAATGTCACCACAGATCTGAAAAAGGCAGTAGAGAACTTCAACGCCTATATCACTAGTGCTGCCGACTGAGTATCTCCCACTAAACTGGCCAGAACTCACCGACGCACCAAATGAGCCAGCTAGTACATTCTGGAACTCAGCACATCGAAAATCAGATGTAAACAACTGGAAAGAAAGTTGCAAACCAGCAGGAACAATTCAGACCGAGCAACCTTCAAGTCCACCCTCAACAAATACCACTGCCATCTCAAAGCCCCAAAAAAGGAAGCCCTGAAGCCCTGACACACTGGATCAATACTAAGCATGGGCCGAAAATCCGTTCCGCTCGCGGATTTTGCGGATTTTTGGTAAATTCGCAATCTGCGAGATTCGCGAATTTCCCGCAAAATCCGCGAGCGGAACGGATTGGGTCAAAAGTTCAAGCTGACTTTTGTAACTCTTTTAGAATGGCGCCAGCAAGCTGCCAGAGCCATTCTAAAATAGTTACAAAAGTCATCTTCAACAGGAAGCTCTAATAGATAAAGTAAAGCAGGTGCTCGAGTTGAAGCTCAAATTCAGTTACACAATCATTAATCACCCCAAACCTGGGGTGATTAAGGATTGTGTAACTTAATTTGAAGCTCTTTGTAGCTATTTTAGAATGGCGCTGGCAGCTTGCCGGCGCCATTCTAAGTGGAGCTGAGGGCAGAAGGGCACAAAAGTGGGACAGAGGGAAGAAGGGGACAAAAAATGAGTGGGGCAGAGGGCAGAAGGGCACAGAAACGAGTGGTACAGAGGGCAGAAGGGCATAAAAAACGAGAGGGTGGCAGTGATTGACCAGGCAAAAAAAAAAAAACACGAACACGCAAAGCGCCCCACAAACACCCGCGAACACGCAAAGCGCCCCGCGAACACCCGCAAACACGCAAAAATATAAAAATTCGCACAAATTCACGAATTTTGCGGATTGCGAATTCACAAATCTGCAAATTCACGGATCGCGAATTCGCAAAATACACCCATGCATAATCAATACCAGTGCCAACCAAACCAAGGAAATCTTCACCATTGTCAAAGAGTTCACCTGCCTCGCAGCCACCAAAAACTCAATCCCCTCTTCACAGGAACTCTGCACACCCCTCGCTGACCACTTCCACAAGATAGCAACCATCTACAGAAACTTCGATCTTCCACCCACTGACTTCTTTCAGCATCCCATCAACCGCTACCACCGACAACCCACTCACCACATGAGAAAAGCTCAGCACACCGAGTACACATACTTTAATGAACTCCGTCTACTCAGGAGCCCCCCCACCGACCCATGCCCCCACTAACTTTTCAACCTCGGAAGGGAAAGATCAACCACCAATTCAACCCCATCCTAAACACCTCCATAGCCACAGCCAACTTTCCTGATTCCTAGAAACACGCAGAGGTCAGACCCTTCCTCAAGAAACCCTCTGCCGTTAACCTCCAACTCATCGAATACCTGAAGCGAAACAACCTACTGGACCCTTCCCAGTGAGGATTCAGAGCCAATCACAGAATTGAGACAGCCCTGATGGCTGCAACAGGCAGTATATGTACCCTGTTAGAAATGGGAGTCTCTAGTTGGCAGGCTAGTACCCTGTCCAAGTAGGGACTCTTCTTCCTAGTCAGGACAAGGGAGTTATACTTCTAAAATAACCCCTGCTCACGCCCTTGTTAGCTTGGCACAAGCAGTCAGGCTTATCTCAGAGGCAGTGTGTAAAGCATTTGCATGTAACATACATTTAGATATTTATCTGTATAAAACAAGACCAAAACTATAAGAATCGGTAAGGACTTCATTTCCCAGAAACCACTGGGGCACGCAAATAATTGTTCTCACCAATGCTCAACCCGGGTATTTTACTCCCATCGTTTTTATCCAATAGTTTTTTAGCAACACTCTCTTATATTAATTTATTTTTAAAGTGAGTAATTTCAATGAGATCCAGTCCCTGATGCGCAAATTCAATACAGCTCAGTGCTGTACAATCCACTTTGTAAAACTTTATTGTTCTCAGTTTTTTCAAGACAGGTTAGCACAAGAATACTTCTGGTTCACTAAATGTTCAACCAATGGATAAGTAGGCCCAGAAGAAATTTGAATGATCACAACCTGTTTCGGATACTTTGATATGACTTTTAAGCATGTAAAGGTTAGTGGAATACAGCCATTTGCATTTGTAGCATTGTCGATGATTTCAAATTTTCGATAATACAAGTCCTAGTTATGATGCAACCATCTGTTGGGGGTTAGAGTGTTTCACTTTAAGAAGGTACCGGTCGTAATTTACTGCTACTTGTGATGTTGCTTGTCATGACAAACGTGTTAATTTGCGAACCGCATCAAATCCTTCATAGAATTATTGATTCAGTGTTCATGTTTTGGTTTTAGGATACTGATAATATAGACAGGAAATTTGTCGTATTGGTAGGGGAAGCATGATTCCGGCATTGACATGAGTGTTTGTTACTGTGGCGAGTCGTAGACCATTGAAGGTTTCTTCACAGGGAGTGATTATTTGTTCTGCTTATTTTAGGTGTTTGGAGCTTCACTAAACAGTGATCGATTGAATTTGTGTCCAGGTAAGAAATTGCCAATAAATATGGCATTTCTGAGAGGAGGAGTGCTTGACCAGTATGATTTTGATGCAATGCCTGATTTCTGAATGCTTGGTTAATACAAGTATTTCTTTTTTTTCTTTTTACAGCCCTAGTGTTCTGAGTCCTGAGAAGAACCTTATAAATTAATACATAAGGGTGCAAAATGTGTCAACTGTTTTCTTACATTCAAACAAGTGTATTACATATATTACTGTGGCTCTCAACAGATTGTTTCTGGAAGAATTGTGATCTCTCTCGGAGCCCAGTATGGCCACTGTTTGGTGCTGGCCCACTAAAAAGAGGAGCAGAATTTATTGAATGATGAAAGCTCCATGGGCTTTGTTGTAAATAACCTGAAAAAACAGAACTTATGCTCTTTGAATTGTGCTGCATGCAAAATTGGTATTGTTTATGTTAATCTTCTGTAATTTTATGTCAATATGTGATTTTTTCTTTTTTTGTATATATTATTTATGTTTTCTCTGTGTAGTGATAAGTTTGTATAACTTGTTTCTGTGAATTGAGTATAGAAAATACTCCTAAAAATGTTTTTATAGAGTAAAAGAAAAAGAAAACAATGAATAGATTTCTGATGGTCATAACATGCGTGTGTTATCTCAGTGGTGAAGGATTGTGTGAAAAGATATCAATACCGGCACTTTCTAAAAGTGAAATTTTCAAACATACAACACATAAATCATCTTCACTAAAAGATGTACTTTTAAATTCTGAGTTCAGGCATGCTAAACTTCATTTCTCTATCTTATCGCAATGGAGAGTTATGCTTGTAAAATGTTACAAGGCAACTCCCATGTTAAGCTTATGGGACAGGCAGCCTTTCAATAGTGAAAAACAAAATACACAGTCTTTCACTATCAGGACATGTCACATACACCAGTACATGCCCTACCTTTCACATACACAGCATCCTGCCCATTGGGGTACCTTGGACCTACCTTAGGGTACCTTACGTGTAAGAAAAGGGAAGGTTTGGGCTTGGCAAGTGAGTGCACTTGCCAGGTTGACATGGCAGTAAAATCGGCACGCAGACACTGCAGTGGCAGATCTGAAATACCTTTGAAAAGCTGCTTCTGTGGGTGGTACAATCAGTGCTGCAGGCCCATTGATAGTATTTGATTTACAGACCCTGGGCACACCTGTGCACATCATTAGGGACTTACTAGTAAATCAAATATGCCAATCATTGATATAACAATCAGTAACACAATTTACCGGGAGCTCTGGCACTTTAGTACTGATTAGCAGTATTAAAGTGCAAAGACACACTAAACCAGCAAAAACAATATCCAGAGTACCACAAAAACCAGGAGGTCAGAAGAAAAAAGTCAGGGGAAACACACCAAAAGATGCCAGGTCTAACACACCCTACTCGAAAAAGGAGAATCAGCCACCTAGATTCTGCTCGATCTCTCCGTAGTCTACAACACCGCCTCCCACCACACACTCATCGACCGACTGCCCCAGATCAGAATCACAGACCATGCACTCAAATGGATGGCATCCTTTCTCACCGGGCGCACCCAGGAAATCTATCTCCCTCCCTTCACCCCTCAACCTAAGAGCACCACCTGCAGTGTCCCTCAAGGCTCATCCCTTAGTCCAACCCTCTTCTACATGATACCACTCGTGGACATCGTCAGAACCCACAACATCAACATCATCTCCTACACTGACACCCAGCTATTCCTTTCGCTCTTGCAAAAAGAACAATTGATGGACAGAATGCTGAAAAATGTCAAACATTCACCCCAGTACAGAGATCTGGCTCTAAATCCATTGGTTTCTTTTGCACCCCGTGCCATTCCAGTTTAAACCCAGACACATGCAAATCAGTCCTGAGCCTGTTCACTATGGGAACAGTCCAGCCCAAACTCCCAGGCCAGATCCCCCACAGGACCTGCAACAAGCATCCTGGGACCGGTTTGGTGGTATTACCCCATATAAGCCAGGCTAGACTGACTCCAATGGCATGGAGAGCATGGGGCCCATATCCGGGCATACCGTCCCACTCAGGATGACAAATGCAGAGAGAACAATTGATGGGCAAAATACTGAACAATGTCAAACATTAACCCCAGTACAGAGGTCTAGGCCTAAATCCATCGTTTTTTTTCAAACCGGGGTGGTGTAGTGAGCAAAGGAACGATGGATTTAACCCAGATCTCTTGACTAGGGGAGAATGTTTGATTTATTCAGCATTCCATCCATCATTTGTTGCCGCAGGACTTTTTGCCCTTAGTAGGATGGGTATACCCAGACGTGGGTCCCTTGCTCGCTGTGCCACTGGATTCAAGCTAGCCTGGCTGATGAGGGGTGATACAACCCAAAACCGGTCCCAGGATGGTTGTTTCTGGTCCAGGGAGGACACAGCTTGGCAGTTCAGACTGGACTGCTCCCATAAGGAGCACAGTAAAGACTGATTTGCATATGGCTGGGTCCAAATTGGGGTGGCATAGTGAGCAAAAGAACAATAGATTAACCCAAAACTCTTGATTGGAGGAGAATGTTTGAGTTATTTGCATTCCGTCCATCATTTGTTGCCGCAGCACTTTTTGCCCTAAATGGGATGGTTATGCCCAGATGTTGGTACCTTGCTCGCTGTTCCACTGGATTTAGTTAGCCTGGCTGATGAGGGGTGATATACCATGTACCAGAATCATGGCTTCAAACCGTATCCTTTTTTATTGGAAGCCAATCGAGGGCCTTAAGATGGGAAGTCATGTGTGTTCTTAAAGGGTGATTAAGAAGCAGTCGGCCTGCCGAATTCTGAACCACCTGAAGTCTGCATAAGGGGTACTCCAGAAAGCCAAAGTAGACAGCATTCCCGTAATTTAGAGGTTGTTAACGCTTAGATTACCAATTTCTTAGAAGACTTTAACAATAGGGGCAAGAATCTTTTCAGCGTCCAAAGTGTCTCAAAGCAGGAACCTATCAGAGCCTGAATCCACGGCTTGTAAATTAAATGCTACTAGTGGGCCTGCAGCACTAATTGTGCCACCCTGCCATTGCAGAGTCTGTATGAGCAGTGTACACTGCCATTTAAACCTGGCAAGGTAACCCTTCCCTTTTTTAAACATATAAGTCACTCCTAATGTAGGCCCTAGACAACCCAGAGGGCAGAGTGCAGTATATTTAAGAGGTAGGACATGTACTTTCAAGTTTTACATGTCCTAGTCATGAAAAACTCTCAAAATAGTTTTTTACTACTACAAGACCTACCTCTTCCATATAATAATATTGGGATTCATTTATTACATTTTTTAAGTGTAATTCCCAATTGTGAAGAGATAGATTTTCAAGTTTGGTGTCTTTGGACTCAATATTTAAAATCACAATTTATGGCACTGTCAGATTTTTAATTACAGGTCTGAAAATCCCACTTTTTATAAAGTTGCCATTTTCTTACTTTATGTTTCTGCTGCCTGTCTCTGACTACACTTCTGGAGTGGGTGAGATAGGCCATTCACATCCTCATGGGCCATCCACATCCTCATGGGCCAGCCAGGGCAGGATGGGTGAGAGGAACTGACACACCTGAATAGACTGTGCCCTGTCCCCACACAAAGGGCTGCACCCCCCCCCCGTAGTGAGTTTGGAACCGGGGCAGGAAGAGCAGGGACTCTGTGTGCTTCAAAGGCATCTCTATGAAGTCTCCCCTACTCAAAGGCACCACTGGGTATACGTACTGGACCTCTAACACCATCATATCAGATACTACTGGACCTGTGAAGATTTCTGCCAGGAGTAAGCCAGCCAGGATTCCAGATGGATTTAGGCCCAGATCTCTATACTGGGGTGAATGTATGACATTGTTCTGCATTCTGTCCATCAATTGTTGTTTTTGCATTTGTCACCCCGAGTGGGATGGGTATGCTCAGACGAGAGTCCCGTGCTCTCCATGCCACTGCAATCAATCTATCCTGGCTGATGAGGGCAGAAAGCCTGAAACCGGTCCTAGGATGCTTGTTTCCAGTCCAGGGAGAACCTGGCTTGGCAGTTCAGGATGGACTGTTCCCATGGGGCACAGGGTC
Organism: Lissotriton vulgaris; assembly: GCF_964263255.1. NCBI lineage: Eukaryota > Metazoa > Chordata > Amphibia > Caudata > Salamandridae > Lissotriton > Lissotriton vulgaris. The sequence continues at coordinate 674,973,741 of NC_141700.1, read as the reverse complement.
AAGACTGATTTGCATATGGCTATGTTCAAACTGGAATGGCATGGTGAGCAAAAAAACAATGGATTTAGGCCCAGATCTCTGTACTGGGGTGACTGTATGACATTGTTCTGCATTCTGTCCATCAACTGTTATTTTTGCATTTGTCACCCCGAGTGGGACGGGTATGCTCAGACGTGAGTCCCGTGCTCTCCATGCCACTGGAATCAAGCAATCCTGGCTGATGATGGCTGAAAGCCTGAAACCGGGCCTCGGATGCTTGTTTTCAGTCCAGGGAGAACCTGGCTTGGCAGTTCGGGCTGGACTGTTCCCATGGGGCACAGGGTCAAGACTGATTTGCATATGGTTGTGTTAAAACTGGAATGGCATGGTGAGCAAAAAAACGACCGATTTAGGCCCAGATCTCTGTACTGGGGTGAATGTATGACATTGTTCTGCATTCTGTCCATCAACTGTTATTTTTGCAATAGTTGAAAGAGGGCATTTTAGGTTTTAATAAATTATGTGTGCGTTCCCTTTTCTTCCAGTCAGTCAATATAAAACAGTCATCGGAGTCATCGAGAAACCCAAGCTCGACTCTGCAAAAGGTATGTACCTGAGTATACCCGCTTACATGTTCCACCGGCTGCAGACTGCTCAAAATAATGTTTCATGCCAATTTTGTAACTGCAAAAGTATCTACTACCCACTTATTGAGGCCAAAACATTGTTTCCTTGCCTAAAAGCAGGTTGAACATAAAATCCCAATTAGCGGCCCTAAGCATCCACCATGCCAGAACTGGGTGGATGTACTCACAGCCTGATATGCTGACACAACAACGTTTGATGGTGGTATGATGGGAGCCACATAAGCAGATCAGGGGAAACCCTGGGAGTACCACCACCACAAGGGGGAGACATAGGTTCTGTCACTCCTGTACTAGAAGGCACCCCGTTAACACTTAGGATTACCTACACCAGAGTGTGTAAACACCTTCAACAAATCGGTGATCTCGGGAATTCGCTTACATTTACCAGAAATGCATGTTCTTATTGTTTTTGTTAATTTTTCTGCATTTGCATGCCATTATGGCATCTTTTGGTGCTCTTGGAGAAGACTTTCCAAACTTTTCCATACAAAGCAGAATCTTGTTTGAGGACATCAAATGCAATGCTCATGACTGCATAATATTTATACCAATAAGTATCAACACATGAAAGTAAAAATAATTAAATAAGGGCAAAATACGGACATGACTAAATAATACGACGTTCGTAGTTCTCTTTTCTGTAGTGTTATGGGTAATGTGATATATAAACTCATATCTAAGAATATTACGACATTTTTTATTGAATCTGTCATATTAACAGTGAGGTCATGAGCAGTTTCTAAATAATTATATTACTTTATGTTTTTTAACCACTATTTCTTCCTATTTCTTTTTAATGTTTTTCTTTCCTTTTCCTTGTTTACCTTTGTCCGTGTATATTTTAGATGTTAATGTAGGTATACATGTACATATAGATCTACAAATGGAGTTACAAGGTGCATGAGGTTGAAAAGGTATAGCTGTTTTACTAATAATACTACATATGTTTATCTGACATGTAATGTCCCATAGAATATGGTAAATCTAATTGTAATTAGAATATAAACGTATTCACAATCTACTGACTTGTTACACTGAATGTAGTGACATACAATGTATTCTGCTCAGAATATGGGGGTACGCCACAAATTGAATCCATTTTCTTTCTATGTCACTTTTTGAGCAGGGTTCATCTATTTTCTTCTCAGTACTCCATAAATCTGATTTACTGAGCAAACCCACATGCTGGAAGTTCCACCAGCTACAAGTAGTAATTGTTATACTTGCGAGAACTATGGAAGTTTGTAAAAGAAGAACTTTAAAATTAAAAGCAGGCATGCTGAGGTTTCTCTGTTTGTATGGATGTGGTATTTGTGTAGCACAAACCTTAGCTGAAAGGCAGTGAAACGTTGTGCACTGTTGGTGACCAATAAAACTATATTTTCCGATCAGTGCACACAGCAGACTGCTCTAGACGCTTGGCTGGGCAACCTTAGTGCAAATATTTTACCTAGGGCAATCTGTCATTCCTTCTGCTCAATAGAGGCTTATGGAAACAGAGGGAGACTAACTGAAGGTGAAGCCCACCCCATGTCACCACATACTCTTAACACGCACACGCCATGGTCCCTACCAGTCCAGGAGACTTCTCTATATTACCAGAAGATGCCACTAGGGAGAGATAGAGCTAAACTGGAGAGTCTTTTAATTTGGCAGTGGATAGTCCCCCCATCTCTGAGGTTCAATGTAAACTCCAGTGTCTCTGTCTAAAAATACCCCACCTTTTTGTCTCAGAGATGAGACACTGCCTTTAACTCACCTGTTCAAACAAACCATACCATCCTTCCTAAAGCATAGACTAAACGTGCCCATCTCGGCTCCCCTAGGATAATATTATTGGTTTGCGGGCACCAGGCTAGTAGCTCTCTCAGGGACTGAGCTGCCAATGGTCAAACAGTTGGCCCTCGCTGGTTGGGCAGTTCCTAAGACTTCAGTGGAGTGTGCCCGGGTTGCAATTGCTATCTTTGGCACACGTGCCCACGTGTTTACACTTTGGCCTGACTGTAGCTTCCTTGTTCTTCCTCTTTGAAACATTCATTCGTGTGGTGGTGGGGGATGCAAGAAACCAACGAGGGCTGGGACAGGAGGCAAAGGTTTTCCATATATCACAGGAGCAGGGTGTTTTATTTCAGGTTGATTGGAAAAATGTTCTTCATGAGTATAACTTTGTTACTGTGAATTATGGAATGAGGAAGGAGACAAATTCAATCATATTACACAATACAAAACAATGACAACTATTAACGTGAATTATGCATCCTTATTTTAATTTTTCTGTTCTGACAATACATACAAATAATTTGCCATCCTGCCTCATGCTCATGAAACAATTTGATCTTATTAAATTGCCCTGCTTCTTGAAACTATTTTCCATATCATCTCTATGGTGGGTTTCATGCCTATCAGAAAACTCTTACCATATTGTATTATTTTTTACTCAACATACCGTATCCTTTTTTCTGTCTTTAACCCTTTGCTATTAAGCACCTTTGACTGTTTATCTAGCTTTCTGTCTTCCCAACTACCTCTAGGACACATGGGGACAGGTTTAAAGGAGATCGCTATAAAAACAAATCCCTTCATTCTTCCTGGCTGGCTACCCACGGATTGGTGGCAAATATGGGCTAGTTTCAGTTTTGCGAAGAGAGTGACTCGAATCATAAAAATAAGCACTTACACAGCCAATAGTTTTGGATTATAACTGAAACTGCCTGATTTTTTTACCCATCCGCTCGTGCACCGTTCACCATCCATGCACTTAGTCACTCATCCTTGCATTCATTTATTTAGAAAATTTTATAGAGCGCGAACAATCAATAAATGTTACTTATACATCAAAAAAAGAAGAGCGAATCAAAACATATGTACAGGAGCAACAAAGTAAGAAGCGATATACAGTCTGTCTCGTAGTGTGAGTCCGAGGGACGATCTAATGCAAAGGTTGCTTAGTAGGGTCTTTATCCCATTCAGGTTGAGGATTTCTATGGACCATCCTCATGTGAATTTGGCCATGAGGATGGCTTTTACTTCCTTTTTAAATGAGGCAGTGGAAGGGTTGAGGCTGATTTCTGGGGGTAAGGCATTCCAAATTCTAGGTGCCATCCCAGAGAAGGATCGATTCTATGTTTTTTTCTTATTGAATTTTTGTGCTTTCAGTAGTAGTTTTTCTGCATTTCTTGAGGGTCTGATCCCATTCGAGATCGTCAGCTTTTGTGCCAAGTAGCTGGGTGCATTGTGATGTATGGCTTTGTACGTCATGCAAGCTATTTTCGAATGAATTCTGGCTTCCAGGGGTAGCCAATTCAAGGATTGTAGTTCTGGGGAGATGTGGGAACTTCATTTAGAACCAGTTATGAGTTTTGCTGCTGCATTGATTGAGGCTCATAATGGAACCGTCGAAGGGTAGGCCACAAGTCAAGTCAAGTCAAGAGATTTATTTAGCGCGCTACATACCCATAGGGTCTCAAGGCGCTTGAGGAAGGGTGGGGAATTACTTGTCGAATATCCAAGTTTTAAGTTGCTTTCTGAATGCTAGGTGGTTCTGAGTGAGGCGAAGGTGAGTGGGAAGAGAGTTCCAAGTTTTAGCTGCCAGGTAGGAGAAGGATCTACCTCCCATGGTGGTTTTGTTGATGCGAGGTACAGTGGCAAGGGCTTGGTTGGAGGATCGTAGCTGACGGGAGGGGGTGTAGAAGGACAGTCGTGTGTTGAGGCATTCGGGTCCAAGTTCGTAAAGTGCTTTGTGTGCGTGGGTTAGGAGGCGGAAAGTAATCCTCTTATTTACGGGAAGCCAGTGGAGGTTTTTCAGGTGACCAGAGATGTGTTCTTTACGCAGGATGTCTAGTATGAGCCTGGCTGAAGCGTTCTGGATGCGTTGGAGTTTTTTCTGGAGTTTTGCGGTGGTACCGGCGTATAGGGTGTTTCCGTAGTCCAGGCGGCTCGTGACCAGTGCGTGGGTGACCGTTTTTCTAGTTTCGGTGGGGATCCAGCGAAATGTTTTTTGAGCATGCGAAGAATGTTGAAGCAAGATGATGAGACGGCGTTGACTTGTCTGGTCATCGAGAGTGAGGAGTCCAGGATGACGCATAGAGAGACATAGAAAGACATAGAGAGACACATCCGTATTCTACTCTAGGAATAATTAGAGCTTTTACTGCTTGCTTGAAGTCATTGTGTGGTAGGAAGGGTTTCAGTTTCCGCAGTGTGTGTATCTGGAAGTTTGCTCCCCTTGTAGCACTGCTGATATGTTTTTGCATGTTAAGGTTGCTGTCCAATGGTATTCCTAGTGAATTCGCTGAGTCCACAATGCCGTAATATGTTTGATCCAATCTTGTATTTTGCGGATTTGTGCAGGTGGAGCTATTGGAAGGAATTCAGTCTTTAGGGCATTCAGTTTGGGATAATTTTCTGCCAGCCAGGCTTGGGTATTTTGAAGCGTTATATTAAGCAATTTGATATCCCCTAGGGTGTGAATCTTAAGGTATAGTTGTGTGTCGTCTGCGTACATGTGATACTGCACATTAGAGTCTTGTAGAATTTCGGTGAGTGGTTCCATGAAAATATTAAATAGTGTAGAGGATAGTGAAGACCCTTTTGGGACTCCCAAAGTTACTGGGACTGGCTTGGACAGGGATTTATTGACTTTGAATTGTTGTGTCCGATTTTGGAGAAATGAGGTAAACCAACGTAGTACTGCCCCTGATAGACCCATTCTGTGTTCCAGGAGGTTTAACAGGTTTTCATGTTTGACGGTATCAAAGGCTGAGGAGAGGTCTTGCAGAATGAGTAAACAGGATGAAGGAACCAAAACATTAGACTAATGGACTATACTCACCAATAGCCCATATACCTTATTCATAGAAATAAGTCAGTCGGCAATGGAGAAGGTTCAATCGTTTATTCTGCAGATACAAGCCATGACAGGGGATCCTCGGTCTACACGACCCTCGGAGGGGCGCAGAGGAGACTGACTACATACAAACAGGGCAATGCATATATACGTTTCACACACAGCACGATGTCACCTTACTAGGAAAGATACAACTTGTCAGTGAGTCAGCAGGAAGACCCATATAAGGCACAATTGATTGCTAGCAGCTAGGCCAAAGCTATTCCTGGGGCAGGTCAGTAAGGTGCCTCCCTTTCTATCTGTAGCTCGGGGAAGACAGGAGCGGGCTCTGCTAGAATGTGCGCATCCCACAAGAAGGGCAGGTGTAAGCATGGGCGGAAAATCCGTTTCGCTCGCGGATTTTGCGGATTTTCGGTAAATTCGCAATCCGCGAGATCCGCGAATCTCCCGCAAAATCCGCAAATCCGCGAGCAGCGGATTTTATGGCTTGCTCGCACTGTTCGCGTGAGTTCGCGGCTTGCCAGTACAACTTCGCACCCCGCGAGTAAGTGCTAAATTGCAGAAATACGATCTTAGCAAAACTGAAACTACTTACCAGGTTCAAAAGTTCAGGCTCATCATTAGTAGCCATTTCCTGTAGTGCTTCCTGAGGGGCCCCTCCAGAGTTCAGTTGCCAGTTGCAACTATTATGTGACCCTGCTCTGAACCTCAGAATAGTTACACATATGCCACAAAGGTCCTGAATTACAGCTAAGGGAGACAAGCAGGAGCCAGGCTGGAAGTTAAAATCCATTAATCAGCCCCTAATTAATTATTGTCAGTTGGGGCAGGGCAGGTGTTGTAACTAATTTTGCAACAATGAAAGCACTTAGCAAGTGCAAAAGATCACTAATCAGGAAGCACTAAGGAAGCAGGTGCCAGCTAAAAAAATATTCTGTGACACATTAATCAGCCCCAAATTAATTCAGGTCACTTGAGGCAGGGAAGGTGTGCTTTGCTTTGCCGAAAATAATGTACACTGGACAACCAGAGGGTGTGGTGATGAAACAGAGGGTGGCATGGGTGGGCCAGAGGGTGGCATGAGTAGTCAGAGAGTGGCAGTGGTGAAGAAGAGTGTCCCAAACAGGCTGGACACGTAGAAACAACAAGTTCGCAAAACTTGCGACCCGACAGGTAAGTTCGCAAATTGCCAAATTGTAAAAACCCTCGCGAACTGGCAGAAACACGCGCGAAAAAGTTCGCAAATCCGCAAAATTCGCGAACGCGAGATTCGCAAAATTCGCCCATGCTTAGGCAGGTGTGACCTTGGGTTTCCCTGAGCTACAAACTAATGAGTGGAGCAGACAGCTAGGTCTGCCATCGTGGTTTCGTGCAGAAAGCCTAATTACGTGATTTCAGGGAAACAGTACTTGACACAGAGAAACGAAACAAGATGGCTCCAGTCACACCAATAGGTTTAGGCTACACTAAAGGGAATCGTTCCTTACTAGACTAATACAGTGTGAATAATGCAAGGCCAACATGCGGTTATAGGGTTATATTGTATATATTAGGCCAATAACATGTATTTATCGTATTTATATCCCATCAAGGAACCATTTTGATCGAGGATTTGCAGTGCGTCGTCCTTTATGTGAGTCATGGCTGATTCGGTGCTATGACCTGCACGGAAGCCTGATTTGTGTTTGTTAAAGAGGTCAAAGTGATCAATATGTTTTGTTAGTTGTAGAAGCACACATTTTTCCTGGAGCTTGGCCAAGGTGGGAATATTGGAAATAGGGCGATAGTTGTTTAGGTCTGTAGGGTCGGCCATGGGCTTCTTTAGTATGGGTGATACTTGGCCTACTTTGAGGCAATCTGAGATGTAACCTTGTTGAAGTGAACTGTTTATGATCTTGGACCAGAGAGGTAGAAGCAGAGGAGTTATGTCTTTGACTGCATTTGCAGGAAGCAGGTCAGTGAAGTGATTGGCAGGGTTTAGGGCACTGAAAATTATGCCAATGCTTTCTTCGGTGTAGGTGGTAAATGAAGACCAGGCTGCATCGTTTTTTTTAGGTTAGGCTTTGTTGTGCAGTTGGGAGTGCTAGAGGGGTTTGTGGATGCGGTCTCGTGTGTAGGGTTAGATCAATTAGTAGGTTGTGCTTGATGGTGTCGGTCTTCAGAATGAAGAAGGTGGAGAACTCTTCACAGTTTGGCTACGGGCACATTATGTCTTGTGGACAATGCAGTGCCTCCTTAGATTGGGTTTTGATAAGATCGAAACTTTTTTGGGATGATTTCTTGCCTGGTCTTGTTGTAGGCTGAAAAAGTCGGCTTTGGTGCGCTTGATCTTTCGGAAATATGCATTTCTCTTTGTTCTGAGAATCTTGAGGTGATTGGTGGATGGCATCGATCTCCAAGCACGTTCAGAAGTTCTGAGTGAGCGCCTGTCCTCATTGAATATTCCGTTGTACCATGGTTTGGAATCTTTCATAGAGGGTCTTTTTAATTGAAGAGGTGCGACCTCATTTATTATCGAGTTCATGGCAGAGAGGTAATGATTGGTGAGATCATGTACGTCGGAAGACCCGGCAGGGGGTAACAGTTGGTTGTAACAGGAGGATGGCAGAGTGTTGGGGTTGATTTTTTCAGGTCTCTTTTCCACACTTTTGGTCTTGTGGATTGAGCTGAGTCAGTTTCACAGTTTCCTCAATGGCGAAGGTGATAATGTGATGGTCTGACCAATCGCACGGTTGGATCGACTCTAGTTGACTGGAGTCTCTTTTAGAGATTATTAAGTCCAGGATCAAACCTTTATCGTGAGTAGGGGGTTGCAGAATTGGGTTAGGTCTAGGTCAACTAGGAAGTTCTTGAGACTGTTAACCACTGTATCATTGTGATCATCCCAGTGGAGATTGAAGTCTCCAAGGAATATTTGGGTATTTGATCGCCCCCTGTTTGAAGATACCATGTCCATGAAGTGTTCGGTGAAAGTGACGTTCCCGCCTGGTGGGTGATAGATGATGTGCAGAGAGCAGATAGGTTTGCCATTACAGGTGATGTCAAGGCCTATGTATTCACAGGATGGGAAAGCTGAGGGAATAGCTCTGTTTACTGAAATATTACTATGATGTAGGCAGGTGATACCTCCCCCCGACTGATCAGTTCTGTCTAATCTGATGATGTTGTATTTGGGTGAAACTAGAATGTCAATGATTGGTGTGGAGGATTCCTTTAGCCAGGTTTCAGTTAGCATTATCATGTCTGGTTCTTGTGAGAGGATGAGATCTGCTATGTCTGATGCATGTCTAGAGGCCGATCTGCAGTTTAGGAGTACACATTTAAGTTTGGGAAGTTTGGGTGAGGTGAGGGTTGAGGAAGGTTCCTGGGTGATTAGGACTCTTCTGAGGTTATTGTCTATGGCTCCTCTAGAGTTTGGTTTAGTGGTCCTATGCGGGTTGGGGGGATAGTAGGGATCAACGTTGAGGCGGGAATGAGTGGTTTCATGGGGGTGGGATCATTTGAACGCACCAGAGAGAGTAAATCATTCTCCAAGAGCGGATTGGAGGTTCTGATTGGTCGGGAAGAGATAATATAGGAGGGGATTGAGGGCAAGGTGGGGCTATGGAGATTTGCCTTGGTTGTTAATTGGTTCCTTGAGCAGCTAGATTTGAGGTGTCTCGTAGCTCTAGCTCCCCAAGATTGTCTTGAGAGACGATCATTGAGAGATTGGAGTTCTTCTTTTATTAGATGTAATGAGATCATGATCTCATCAAGTCTGGGGTTTTGTGCGGGTACGAGTGGGGTGTGTGGCTGTGTTAAGGGCATGTTAAATATAAACAACAAATATGAACATCGCCGGCACCATCTTGCTTAACAAGAGCTTCTGCGTGCGCGTAAACGGCGTCCATTTTAGACATTGCGGCCATTTTGCACTCTGTTGATCACCTATATTTCACCCTGACCCGCTATCATCCCCAGCGCTCTGACTAAGCATGACCAAGCGTACTGGGGTTGTAAAACCTTGTCCTCATGACAGAGCCCCGGATCCACTTCCTGCCCTAAACCGGTTTGTCCTTTCATTCTCCACACCTGAGCAAACCCTTCTGATAACCTCCCTCACCGCACCTGGCTGCTCAATCCGGTCCCAGGCAATAACCGACCCCTGCGGACATAGTTTTATTGCCCCCACACGGCAGGACTTATTGTACTAACAAAGACGCCTGCTTTGATCAATAGTGCAAACCCTCAGATCTGACCGATCCCACACATTCTCGGATCCTGTCGGAATATCCAGCTGTGAGATAGCGATCATCTGTTACATCTGGGGGAGGCCGATTGCTGCTGGGTTTGTGTGGGAACCTGCTTGGGGCGGGATTCCAAAGATTTTAACCTAACAATAAACTCATGCAAATGTGTATAAAAGACCAAGCTACGGAGGTATAGTTAGAATACCTACCGAAGACATTCCATGTGTCCGAATTGATGTGTTCTCCTCTGGAGCAATAAACCTGTTTCTTGCCTTCTAGTTTACAGCGCCTGCCTCTTTATTTTTGATAGTTAATATCGAAGTGAATTAGAGGCGTCTTGCACCTAGCATCTTTGTTATTCATAAGAGAGTTAGCTGCTTTTCACAGGCATGGATGTAGATGTATGCAATGAAGTCTGGCCTGGTGTGCGGTTTTTGGCGGGTGTGAGTGGGGTTGGGAGGGGTATGAATGTGTGAGATGAGTGGGCTGTAGGGGTGGATACGAATGGGATGTGGGGCTGTGTTATGGGTGTCGGTGCATGCAGTGAAGTCTGGTCTGGTATGTGGTTTGGGGCAGCTGTGCATGGGGATGGTGTGAGTGCTGTGGGTGTGAGTGTGATGGATGGGCTGTGGGGGTGGATGGCTGGGAGGTGGGTGTGGGAAGAGTTGTGGATATGGGAAGGTGGGCTTTGAGGGTGGATGGGTGGGATGTAGGTTTAAGAAGAGAACTTGGGGCCAAGGTGTTGTCGGAGAGCTGCATGTCTTCTGTGTGGTCGTGAGGTGTCTTATTATGTCTTAACATCTGAAGTGCGGGTGATGGTCTAGGTTGGGGGTAGTGCTTACGATGAGTGTTGATGTTCAGCAAGGTTGAGGAGGCGTGAGTGTTAGTGATGGAAGGTTGGGTGTAGTAGCCAAAGGGGCCTCTGTTATAGTAGGTAAGGGGTATTCAGTATTTATTGGGGGTGCATAGGAAGCCTTAGCTATGTTGGATAGGTGAGTTATGTGGATTTTGGGCGTAATGGTGATGGAATGTGTCTCTATTGAGATCATTGGTGTGTTTAGTGGAGCTAAGGGGTTGGCGGTGGGTTGGGTGAGGTGGTTTGAAGTGTGTTAGTGTAGGGGGCAGCCAGGGGGGGAGTGGCATATGGGTCATATGCTGGTAATGGTCGGAAAGGGGTGTTGTTGTTGATGGCATGAGTGAACCGTGGGCTATGTTGAGTATTAGCGAAGGGAGTAGTCTGAGTGGCCGTTTAGGGTTTGGACACTTGCTCTTTGATAATAGGGAAGATGTTGTTTAGGAGGTTTAGATTGCATGAGGATGGTTCCATTATTATATATGGTGATAGTTGCAGTCGCTTGGAAAGGTTGGGAAGGGGCAATATAGATAACTAGGCCATGGGCAGTTTTCCTGGTAGAAGAGAATGTAAATAGAGTTAGGAGTGCATTCCTCCATTGCGCTCTTTGTTTCGCGTAGAAAATGATATCATTGGTTGTGTGTCCATTGTGTATTGAGAAGTAGGAATCTGCGATGGGTGTTTCAGGGTGGTGTTTTATAAGATTGTGTTTAAAATGTTTAGCTGCATTTTTAGAAAGTTAGGGGGGTAAATGATGGAGTAGGTGTGTGAGCCTATGAGCTCCATGATATGAACCGAACGATACAGTTGGTGGTGTGTTCAGGGGCTCGATATGTAAGTGGATCTCGGTTAGCAGTCAGCGATATGTGGTGTGGGGGGTCGGGTTTTGGGAAGTGGGTAAGGGGGATGTGTGGGGTGGGGCTTAAAGGGGATGGTTAGTGTGGAGGCAAGTGTCGACTGTAGTGGTGGTTAGGTCATAATCAGGGTGGCGAAGAGGGGTGATCAAATACCCTAGAATGAGCTATTGGTGTCTCGTGAGAGGAACGCTAAGGGAATGGTTAGGCGAAGGGCAGAGGGGTATAGTGGTAGTGGGCAAAAAGGTATATTATTGGATTATGAGTTCTATTGGTGGAATATAGGTTAGCAGAGTTAAATGTAAATTCATCCACTCACTGACTCATTCTCACATTTATCCATTTGCCCATCCATATTAGAACATTGGAATGTTGGAAGCTCCATTGAAAACAATGGAGTGCTCCAGGCTTATAATGGCTGGTATAAGCCCGGAGCTCCAACATTCCAATGCTTCTTTGTTCACAGCTCTGGCTGTGAACAAAGGCTCCAGGGAGCCTGAGGGGATTTCAATCCCCTCGAGCTCCCTAAAGCCTTTGTTTTATGTGTTAGAACATTCTGCCCTCTAGTGACAGAAAGCTCTAATAGCCTTATAGCCCTTCGTAGCTGGGCTATACTGGCTATTAAAGTCCAGCTGCCTTGTTTAAGTCCCTCGCCTTCGGCTTGGGCCTTTAACGCTGCCGCGGGCCTTTAATAGCCGGTATTGCCTGCTATGGCGGGCTATAAGGCTATAGTAACACCTAGACTCTAACTTACGAATTAATGAAGAAGCAGTTTCAGTTATCAGACAGACCCATTGGTTTTGATGCTAGTTTGTGAGGAGCGTTAGTCTGCTGTACGGAGTGTGTGAAGGCTATTCTGTGGCGACTGTGAGTGCTGTAGTGTGAGGCTGCCATTGTGCAAGGGGTGTGAGTGTGCTGTGACTAGTATCATACTGCTGGTCTGTGAAATGTGTGGGTGCTGTGGGTATTATGTTATTACTAGTCTGGAGTGATGTGTCAAAATATTTTTACTCCAGATATGAGTCGAGCGGCCATGTTCAGTGTTAGGGATTAGCGGGCCGTTTTTGGTCCAGTCTCTATGTCGACGTACAAGCAGGTCACCTGATGTGGTTCTGTGGTTCCGTGATTCTGAACCCGTTCAATGAAAATCGTCGGATGTAGACGATTTTGGTGTCAGCAGACCGCAAATGATGAGTGCGGTATGTACAAGTGTTTTCGCAATAATCGATCAATGAGAACACTACGTATTCATGGATTCGGTTCGAACCCTCGGGTTCCATTTTGTGTACGGCAGCCATTTTGTGTGGTTGCCCTCTCATAGGCCGATGACTACGGCCGAACGAGTCTTTGGGACACGTACACCTTAGCTGACTTCTGCGTGACCTGAACAAACTGACTCCCTTGCCCGAGGCTGACCTCGTTGAGCTGGTTCCTTGTTAGGCAGCTGGCCAGATAGAGATCAAAGAGCAGGACATTGCTGAGTTTATGGTACATGCACACACCCTTCTATCTTGCTTGTCATCTGCTTCTGTTCCTTCCTTTATGGCTTAATTATTGATTTGGGTTGAGGTCTTTTATGATGGGTCCGTCCGGCCTGTTCGAGCAGGAATGTTGGATTTTGCTTGGTCATTTCTGGTGGGCTGGACAACGGCAAGTGGGATTGTCGTCATGCGATATGTTTGAAATGTCACCCTCCAATTGGTCAGTTTGTATGTAATCGATGCTAGGCAGGAATGTGAATTTTAGCATAAAAGACGATGCTCCGCTCTATGAATTTGTGCAGTCTCTAGCGAACCACCCGTGTTGTGCTTCGTAGACCTCTGTTCCTGGTTGCAGCCAATAAATTTGGTCTTTGACGTCATCAAGAAGTGTCCTGTGTCTCTGTTTGCCAAGGCAGGGGAACTCGAAGACATTGGGCGTTTTCCCTGGCGCCGCTGGGTTCTAAAACCCGGTTCTTCACTGATCAGTATATATTGCTGCACTTACCTGCCTGTCTTTGCTTGGTTTTGTTCCTTGTGACCTTTTCCCTGGAATCGGATGTGACATTCTCCTACACCTTGCTGACGCCTTGTTTCGGATCATTGGAATCCTTCTTCGTCCCGTTTTTCTTTTGTCTTCCTGGCCGTTTTTTGGGTTCGGCGGCTGTCGGACCATTTTTGGATGATGCCCTTTATTTGAGAATTGGACTGGTGCGGGGCATTCGGCCTCTCTTGGGAAGCGTTATCCTTCGTTTCACAAGGATTGACCATACGCGACCGCGTATTGGATTCAAGTGATATTTCCTGTATTTTTGTTATCACTCGACATCGTTTTGTAACGTTTTGGGTGCAATCACGGAATTTTTGGATTCTTCCAGGTTTTGAATGCATTGAGCAGTGGCCACTGCAGGGAATCTTATTTTTGTTTGTTTCACAGAAATTAGGAGCTGAGAAGGGTTATTTTTTGTCATCATACTTTTTTCCCCTTAAATAACTGAAGTGGGATCTTCGTTCATCTTACCGGAGCTAGCATTTCTTTGGTTGGACTTCTGGATCTGCGAAGCTCCACTTGGTGTTCTTGACTGTTTCCCCACACACAGCCTGTTAATGGTAAGAGAACTCTATTGGGTGACAAAGGAAAGCGTTGTATATGTTCATAGACACTGTTTAATTATTGAAGTCCCTCTCTAGTAGTATGTATTGAATATTTTCTTTTCTCCTCTCTTAACTGCAGGTGCCTTGGCCTTATTGAGACATCGTTACAGCTGGGGTCATCTAATAGCAGAAGCACGTTGCCCCTCAGAAGTCAAGTCAGAAGTGCAGTTTATTTATCGTGTTGTTTTTCCCCCCACCCTCTCCCGACGCCCTAGTGAAGCGTGTGCTGTGCTAACACATTCAGTGCATCTCACGTGGGTGTTGTTAGGGGATTGGGATAATCTTCGCCTCTGCAGCGTTGGGCATAGCCAGATGGTAAAAGGTAACATTCAGCACTGCCCTTAGTGGGGCTAGGTGAGCTTATGGAGTCCCTGTTAGGATGGCATTCCCGTAGTCGATTTTAGAGGGAACTAGGGATTGAACTACTGTCTTGTGGTCGTCATGGGTGAGAAAAGCAATACAAAAGGGGATGGTGGACGGAGCGTTTGAGCAAATCAAACACTCACCCCCAGTCAACTGATCTGGGTTTAATTCATCACCATTCTTTAGCTCACTCAGCCACCCCAGTTCAGACATGGCCAATTAGGATGCCACCCGCCACAGTGGCATCCCCCATCCACAAAATTTTGGTGGGCGGTGCCCACAGCACCGCCCACCACAATGCTGTGGCTGCACTGTGTGCATTTGCATGCACAGCGTGGCAGGCACCGTGCATTGCCTGCCACGTTGTGCATGCAAATGCACACAGTGCAGCCACAGCATTGTGGTGGGCGGTGCTGTGTGCACCTCCCACTGCATGTAAATGCTGGGGGATACCATAGGTACCCCTCATGTGGCCCTTCTCCCCCCCAACATCGTGGGGGCCCGCAAGGGGCCCCCAAATCAGAAATCTGCATGCCTTTCCATGGCGGCAACACCGCCATGGAAAGGCTGCTTCCTGCTGGCATCCTAATATGTCTGGCGGTGTCTAGCAGACACCGCCACCATATGCAACCATTTTCTGCCCGGTCGACCCGTCGACCGGGTGGAAAAGTGGCGGACGGTCTTCCTGTCTGCCGCTGTCCCCCGCCATCATAATATAGCAGGGGGAAATGGGAGGCGGATCGCCACCGCCATGCGGGCGGTGGCAATCCGCCCTACATCATAATAAACCCCTCAGTAATAAAATATCCACACATTATCGTTTGTGTGCTGTATACTTTTATCAGTAAAACAATTTGTCTGTGCAAATGTAATGGTCATTTCAATGGAAGATGTGGTATCTAGAATGACAATGCACTACCACAACATACATACTCCAATTTAACCCACTCCACTTCACTGCACTCTACTCTGCCTCACTCCACACTACGCCACTTCGTACTGTTTCACTACAATTTACTCTGCACCACTCCACTCTATGCCACTTTACTCAATGCCTCTCTACTCTACAGCACTATACTCTATACAAATGCACTCTACCCCACAGTACTCTATTATGCACCACTGCACTCTTTGCAACTGCACTCTGTGCCAATCCACTCTATGCCACGCTAATCTAGTCTACACCACTGCATTCTATGACTAGGCACTCTATGACACTCTACTCTATGCCACTTCACTCTACTCTGAAAGAATCTACTCTCTGCCTCTATGCCGCTGTATTCTACCCTGTGCCGCTCCACTCCACACTACCTCACTGCTCACTGAGAGATATGCAACATTGGATCTGATCAGCTGCTGTGAAATACTGCATAACAAGATTTGTCACTTCAGAGACGTTCTGTGTCTATGAGGTAGATACGCACAGGGCAAGAAACTCTGGTTTTCCAATGACACGAATATACTGGAAATAACAAGAGGTGGCAGTTACCGTCAGTACACTAACAGGCCTCTAGTTACAATGACCGCACATTGATTTCAGTGACATACACTTACAGGATTCATCAGCAGCACAACATGAGAGCAGCATAACCTAAATCACAGATTGGAGTGTGTGCCCTCCAGGGATAAACAGGTTTAGGTACAAGGTTCATACATATATCAAAGACTCTGAAGTTCCATCTCTTGGCTGTTCATCAGAGAAACACAGAGCTAAAGACTCTAACACTTGTACAGTCATAGTTCTAGTGCCAAGGTTGCAGGAAGGATCCTGAGTATAGACAAACAAGAAGCGCTGGAGTAAATCACAGAAAGGGTATGGAGGAAAAGTCCATAGTCTTTGAAGATGCTGATACTCGGCCTTGCTTTCTACTATAGGAAGATTAGTGTGCACTTATCTGATATGAAGTACTTAGCCTAGTTCTTGCACTTGACTGAAGTTCAAAGTAGATCTCAAGGTTTTGACTCAGGGAATTGTGTGTTTCCTTAGTTGCTGTGCAGGAGGGAGAGAGGAGGAAGACGTCAAGGGACCTGGAGCCATGGGAACCACCTGTTCACTTGGACTTGAAGGAGACTAAAACAATGCTCGGCTCCGGCTGGATTTTTCTGGTGAGTGGAAAGGGTGAAGCTTGTTCCGCAACGAGTGAGGCCAAGCCACGACTCAGGGTTGGGTGGGGTTTATATAACCTCTCAAAGGCTTTAACGGATGTAGCTATATCACACTTGTGGCACATGGGGTGCATGACGATCTGGGAAGTTCTCGAACCTTGAAAAAAACACACTCACTTTGACCTTACAGATTGGGCAGGTGCAATGTGATGATCAGGATCCAATAGCAGGAAACAAATTTATAACTTTAGCTCGAACAAGCATAATGGAAAACAACATCTAGGCCCCAGTAACAGTGGAAACAAGCCTTGCCATTGGCTTACGGGATTCAGGGGAAGCTTGAAGGGATTCAATAGAAAACCACACCAAGGTACTAGTGCCAGCTGGTGTAGACAATCTATCGGTTTGTGAGTTCTGGGGTGCTAGCAGGGATTAAAGCACAATTAAATTTTGGGTCTTAGGGAACATCAGTCATGGTATCATAGTGTGCCATAAAGTGACACAGGGGAAAAGCAACAAGAGAATTGCATGCTAGTCTCACTACACATAGGGTGCATGAGGGTGTTGTGACATACAACATGGCTAAAACATATTGGCAAAGCCATTAACTCTTTCATAAGTGAGGCCTATTGGCTTTGTCAATGCTTGTTTTTGGTTAGCTTGTAGGGCTGATACATGCAACTGGCATGCTTCGAGCAGCTATGATTTCCAAGTATTAATAGCCAAAATGTGTGATACGCACTACTTTCAAGAGGTGAATTAGAAGGCGATACTATGATATCTGTTTATGTCGTCACTAGCAAAACCATGCCTTAAGACTGCAAAACACTGCACAAGGAAGCAAACTGCTCACAGTGATTGTGATTGGCTGTCAACAGCCAATCAGATTGCTCTAAAAAAATATATATATTGATTTCAAAAATATCATTATAAAAAATATTGTTTTCTTTCTAAATGTTAAAAAAAAATGTAAAATAAAGTAAATAATACATAAAATTAAAAGAAACATAGATACAATTTTTTTTAAAATGTTTAAAAATAATAACGAATACATAAGGGTCTGATTCCGATTCGGTAAAATCCCTTACAAATAGCCATAAGGAGCATATTTCCTGTACGAATCGTACCCTTAAAAGTCCCCGTATGTACGATGAGGTACGATTCGGACCCAAAGCAGATCTCCGTATGAATCGTACGAAAGACCATACGACTTAAAAATCCATACGAATCGCATTCGGAACATGCAGTACGCGACGTCCGTACGGATCGAAGCAGCATTTTACGACCCAGCAAGTACGATTCGTCTCGTCAACACTCCGTACGACTTTTATTCTACGGGAGCTCAAAACATCCGGAAAAGCAAATTTCGACTCGAACCGCGTACGAAACGGACCCCCCGGGTACCCCTGCAATCATGGGCATACACCCCATTATCTTTGTACACCCCATGATTTCAGGGGTACGGTGCGTACACCCCATGATTGCAAGGGTATGGTGCGTAGGGGTATGGTGCGTACACCCCATGATTGCAGGGGTACGGTGCGTATGTGATTGTGTGGCTCTTTGTACGAATTGCGTTCTCATTCCGCGGTCCGGATCGTACTTGCGGGTCGTACAGCATGTTTACGATTTGTACGGTTCACTGTGAGGGTCGGTGTCGTACGGATTCTCCCTTGCTTTTCGTATGGTTCGCAACAATTCAGTCCTATATTTTTCAAACAAATGTACTACGTGATTCGGACGGAATTGTACGAGTCGTACAGAAAGGGCTACGGATTCGATTCCGTCGTACGATTGGTTTACCGAATCAGAATCGGCCCCAAAATTTTAAAATAAATTAAACATATACATAGAAAATATAATATATATATTTACTTAATAATATTCATAAATAATTATTTTTATTACTTATAAATTGTTAAACACATTTTATAAATTATAAAAACATATATACACATACAAAAATAATATAAATTAAAATATAAAAAATATATAACAAATTAAAAAACTACAATATTTTTGATGTTTTTAAAATAAATTATACACAGCTTTAACTAAAACAATACAGAAAAATATTGGTTAGGAGAGGGGAAAAATTACTATTCCAACTCCAAAGAGTGCAACAGTAGGTAAACTGTTGGATAGCGTAGGGGTATAAATTGCTAGTCCCACTCCAGAGAGTGCAAAAGTAGGGAAAGTGTTGGATAGCATTGGGGTAAAAATTACTAGTCCCACTCCAGAGAGTGCAACAGTAGGGAAAGTGTTGGATACCGAAAGGGTTCAAATTACTATTCTCACTCCAGATAGTGCAACAGTAGGGAAAGTGTTGGATAGTGTAGGGGTAAAAATTACTAGTCCCACTCTAGAGAGTGCAACAGTAGGGAAAGCGTTGGATAGCGAAAGGGTTAAAATTACTATTCCCACAACAGTGAGTGCAACAGTAGGGAACGTGTTGGACAGTGCAGGGGTTATACTTGCTATTCCAAATCCAAAAAGTGCAACAGTAGGGAAAGTGGTGGATAGAGTAGGGGTAAAAATTACTATTCCAACTCTAGAGAGTGTAACAGTAGGGAATGTGTTGGATAGTGCAGGGGTTATACTTGCTATTCCAACTCCAAAAAGTGCCACAGTAGGGAAAGTGTTGGATAGAGTAGGGGTAAAAATTACTATTCCAACTCTAGAGAGTGCAACAGTAGGGAAAGTGTTAGATAGCATAGGGGTAACAATTACGATTCCCACTCCAGAGAATGCAACAGTAATGAAAATGTTGGATAGCGAAAGGGTTAAAGTTACTATTCCCACTCCAGTGAGTGCAACAGTAGGGAAAGTGTTGGATGAAGTAGGGGTAAAAATTACTATTCCAAATCTAGAGAGTAAAACAGTAGAGAAAGTGTTGGATAGCGCTGGGGTAAAAATTGCTAGTCCCACTCTAGACAGTGCAACAGTAGGGAACGTGTTAGATAGCATAGGGGTAAAAATTATTATTCCCACTCCAGAGAGTGCAACAGTAGGGAAAGTGTTGAATAGCGTAGGGGTAAAAATTACTATTCCCACTTCAGAGGGTTCATCAGTAGGGAAAGTGTTGGATAGAGTAGGGGTAAAAATTACTATTCCAACTCCAGAGAGTGCAACAGTAGGGAAAGTGTTGGATAGCGTAGGGGTTAAGAATAGAATACTTTTCAATTAAATAATGTCTGTAGTTAAATCATGATTTATTAATAAATTAACAATAAGTTCATTATAAATACCAATAAATTAAAATTAATAATTACTTTAATAACATTAAATTACTTCCCAATAAACACACAACCCACTCCACATAAAATGTAACACAATTAATATAATCATCAATTAATAAAAATGAGTTACCAATTAATAATGTATTAACCATAAATTAATTATCAATACCAATACATATTAATTAATAAAACAATTAATTACCAGCTAATAATTAATTAACAATACATTAATTATCAATACCAATAATTATTATTAAATAATGACTTAATTATAATAAATTACTTCCCACCCTGTTCCCCTATAAACACACAACCCGCTCCTAAACAAAATTAACACAATTAATATATTTATCAATTATTTAACTAATAAAAATGAGTTACCAATTAATAATTAATAAACAGTAAATTAATTATCAATACCAAAAAATAAAATTATTAACTAATGTATTATAATTAAATTTACTTCCCATCCTATTCTCCTATAAACCCACAACCCGCTCCAATAAAAAATGAATACAATTAAAAAATATATAAATTAATGAATTAATAAAATGTAATTACCAATTAATAATGTATTACCAATACATTAATTATCGATATGAATAAATAAAATTTAATAATTGCTTAATTACAATTAAATTATTTCCCACACTATTCCCCTTTAAACCCACAACCCGCTACAGAACTAACATGCAAAATTTTATTTAAAATAATTGATAGTTTCTAAAAATTATGAATTAGTTTACTATAAGTAAATTACTTCCCACACTATTCCCCTATAATCCCACAACCCGCTACGGTACTAAAACGCAAAATTTACTTTAAAAAATATATTAACTTCTAAACAATTACAAAAATACAAAATATAACAAAACATTTGGAATACACACATATAAAATACATTATAAAAATACATAAAACTAACATAAACATCGACATCATTAACCTCAATATTTTTGCTATCGATATTACTAACTTCGATATTAAAAAAACTATATTTCTTACCTTCAGGTCGATATTCTGGTCACCGATATTCTCTACGTCGATATTCTGTCCCTGCGATATTTAAAACTCAATATTAATGTAGATCGAAATAATAAATGTGATATTTTGTCTGCGCACCAAGGGGTTCAACTAGAAAACAGGCAGCTCTCTGTTCTCCGAATATCAGTAGAGGCGTTATTATTGACAGATCGAGTAAGTCTTTGGGGACCTGTTATGCGTGGCCTCATACCGCCTGCTTTTTGCAATGTATTCGCTTATGGGAGGCAGAAGCAAATTGCTCCAAAAAACTGATGCCCCTTGTCATGTTCTGCTGTGTTGGCACACTTTGGTACTAATTTCCACTGAGAATTTGTATGCCTGGATGTAGATAGTACTCCTAGTTGCAAAGCAGGGATGTGCAGCTTGCACACCAACAAGTTTGCAATTGTTGAATATTTGAAGCGGGTTGTTAAAAAGACCCGTTTTGCCACAAATAAAAGCACAGCAGACCTCTGTCCCTGCAATTGTTTTCCCAACCAGGGCACATTTTTTTAAGCAGTTCATATATATTAAAGGAACCAGTGCTGTTTTTTTTTTTCTTCAAAAAGATAAGTGTCTCTTTTGGAAAGACTTTGGGGAAAGAAGGCAGTGGCCCTCTGCACCACTGCTTGCCTGCAACTCCCTCCTCCCTCCAGAGGCAGCAGTCAAATTCGCAAAATGGAAAATGTCCCACAGGGCCAGCGTCCCCTTTGTGAATTAGACACCTCCCTATGAGGCATCAGTATCTGATCACCGGTTTTGCAACTGCAATTGCAGTCACGAACTATTGATCCGTTTCAATCTGAATCGAAAACAGGAGCAGGAAGCCCCTTTCATGCCACATCTTGTTTGCAGGTTGCAATAGCCTTTTTATGAGTCTGAAATTTTTTTCAAACTCATCTTTTGTAAGTAGTAAAATTGTATTTTGCTGTAGCAAACCCTGCAGTTGCATAACACAAAATGACCCCCTGCAAAATGTATTGAGGGGCCCCTGAGTCTTCTATATCTTAGAGATTTTCATTGACCTTTGGCTGAATAATGGGCCCCCTTGAAGGTCTGGGGCCCACTGCAGGTGTCTGCCTTATGCCCCTAAAACCCTCTGAGTTTGTGAATTGCAGGCATTGCGACTGCCAAATATCTTTGTACTTCTGGTCCTTGGTTCTGACAGGAAGCAGTGTTTGCCTGGCTAAAATCCCTAGGCTTCTGAACTTTACAGAACACCTCATATGGGTGGGGGCAGAAGGGGTGTGGTGGGGGGGGGGCGAGGCCACACAAGTCCAGTCTCAGAAGCATGCCCTATCAGCACCTCTAAATCCATCTGCTCCTCCATGACATGCAGGGGCAGGGCAATAAAACCCCTCGTCTGCCCCCTGAGCCAGACAGTGGCTGACTCAGAGATGCAGCTTATCAGGGACAGAACCTCCCCTGCTGATTTAAGGCCTTGTAAAAGAGAGCTCCTGCCTCTTCATGACACACAAAGGGGCTTTGACTTCTCCTCCCCTCGTTTGTTATCCTTTTCGGACCTCACCATCAGTGTTGGTTTTTCTACCTCTCCCACAGGGGCACCCCGCATGTTGTGTCTGTTTAAGTCTGTGGGTTTTTGTGGACTCCTGCTGGGGGTTAGGTCTTTAAGTGGGGGGAGTAAAACAAAAGGCTTTACTGTGAGCACTTAAATCAGGCCTGTCAACTAGATCTGTAAAGATACAGTGGGAATTGTGTAAAGGCACTTCCCTCGTACCTCACGGCCGCATTCTTGGGGGCTCTGGAGAGGAACAACAAGGGAAACTGACCTGACCTGCAATCAATTCAATACAACTTACACCAGGAAATAAAAGTATTAGTATCTCATCAAACCATCTGCCGGTTTATAGGTAAATTACATATAAAAGTATAGCATTCAATATGTATATATAGGGTCTAAAAAAATTGCGAGGTGATCGGCTGCTAAAATAGGTTTACTGTTAATTGTGTGTTTTAAGTGGCGATTTTCTATAAACTGTGGGTATTCAGTATGTTTGTGCCCCTTTCCTTTATGGAAAACTTCACAAACTTCGAAATTTGAATTATGATACGCTTTTCAATCTGGGACATCGTTTTGAAAATCATGTCTCCACAATTATGATAATTAATGGTTTTACAGATATAGTTTGCAGGCAGTAGTTAGTGATCTTCTAGTGAGTCATTGAGTGATGAAAATCTGCATAACGTGTAAGTCTGCAGTCTTTTTCAGCAAGTAATTATCATGCAAATATGAAATTAAATAAAATGAAAACAGGTTTTCATAAAGCGCTCGAATGCCCGAGGGCGTCTTGGCGCTAGTCAGTCACATAAAGGTTGATACAGTGTGCTGCATTTGTGAACTAAATATTTCAAAGCCAGGTCTTAAGATTCTTTCTAAAAGAAAGCAGAGATGGACATGTTTTTTTGTTTTAAGTGAAGAGGTGAGGCGTTCCACCGTTGAGTTGTACCATAGATCAAACTTCTGCCACCCCAGCAGAATCTTTTAAGTTTGGGTACTATAGGATTGACTGCTGAAGATGAACTAAGGGGCATATTCTCAAGGATTCATCGCCAAGTTATCGCCATTTTATCGCAGCCAAAGTAGCGATAAATTTACCGCCCTATTCACAAGCTGGTGCAAACAGCCCATAACACCTGTTTACCTGCGATAGCAGCTGCAAAAAACATCACCAGAAGACCCCCGCAACTTTCCCAAATACGATGCAGAGTAGGCGTTCCCGTATATAAAGCAGCGAGAACACCACTCCGCAACATTCTCAACGACCAGCCAGATCGGCAATGAAAACCCAAAACAGGCGATAAGGCATGTTAGCAGCATGAAATTAACACCTGCTCTGACCTGGTGTAAGGTTAGACGACAGCCTGCACCAGAAAAGGGAGCCCAGCCCAGAGACACACCTGAAGGGCAACAAATGCCATGGAGCCACTGACCATGCAGCTGGGAGCCCCAACAGGGCCACAACAACCACTACCACCACCCCAGGAACCCCCCCCCCTCCCCCGGGCCCCCACGGGCAAAGACATGTCACATCAACTTCACGTAATCATATCTCAAATAATTCACCTGATGTCGCACAACCACAATAGGCAACATGCATGTGTCGTCACAAAAATGATCATCACACATTCACCGTTGAATTACCAAACGAAACATTTTATTGAAAGATTCTCCTTGGAACAATCTGTAGGTCACAGCCTGCGAGAACAAAATACAGATAAGAAGGAGTGTCATGTGCACATCAAAGGACAGAGAGAGAGCGAAAGAAAGACAGAGAGATGAAGAGAGAAAGAAAGAGAGGGAGAGAGAGAGAGAAAGAGAGGGAGAGAGAGAGAGAGAAAGAGAGGGAGCGACGGAGAGACGGAAAGAGAGAGAGAGAGAGAAAGAGAGGGAGAGAGAGACGGAAAGAGAGACGGAAAGAGTGGAGGAGAGAGAGACTGTAAGAGAGGAAGGGAGACACAGTGAAAAGAAGAGAGGGATAGGGAGAGAGAGTGCTGACACTGCATACCCAGGCCTCACTGCTCACCTGCTAGCACCGGTGTGTCTCCAACCACGTGCACTGGAGTTTTCCAGGTCCCTCATCTGAAACAGAGTCCAGATAAATGAATGGCAGAGTACATACAATTGCACACGCAATCATCGCCTTTCTGCCCCTGCCCACCCAGGCAGCTGCACCCCAGTCCCTCTCACCACCCAGCTGTGCATGCCCACCTCGCCGCACCCAGGCAGCTGTACCCCAGCCCCTCCCACTGCCCAGCGGTGCATGACCGCCCCTGCGCACCCAGGCCTCACTGCTCACTTTCCGCCTCCGGCATGTCGCAAAGAGGGCCCACCAAGTGCAGGTGCAAGCCCCAAGCCCGGGGCCCATGAACATGGTACCCTCCACATCATGCAGCCCCGCTCCGCGGGCTACCAGATCTCACACTTGATTCTGGGTCATGGTTTTGCTATGGCAGAGGACATACCAGTGCACATGGCATCATCGCAGGCTGCACACCCGCTCAGCCCTTGAGGTGCCATTAACTCTGTGACCCGCGAGGCAACGCCATGTGGCAATAGGCATGCACTGCCCACTGGCTCAGGCCTACACTGTGGGCCAAAGAACGATGATGGATTAAACCCTGATCTGTTGACTGGGTGTGAGTGCTTGATTGGTTCAGATGCTCCGTCCATCACCACCCCCTTTTGTACCGCTTTGTTCGCCATAAGTTGGCAGGGTATGCTCAGACATGAGTCCCTTGCTCACTTTGCCACTGGATTCAAGCAAGCCTGGCTGAAGACGGCTGTAATGCGAGAAACCGGTCCTAGGAAGCTTGTTTCCGGTCCAGGGAAGGCATGGCTTGGCAGTTCGGGCTGGACTGTTCCCATGAGGCACAGGGTCAGACTGATTTGCATATGCCCATGTCTGAACTGGGGTGTCAGAGTGGGTTAAAGAACGGTGATGGATTAAACCCAGATCTGTTGACTGGGTGTGAGTGTTTGATTGGTTCAGATGCTCCGCCCATTACCACCCCTTTATGTACCGCTTTCTTCGCCATAAGTTGGCAGGCTATGCTCAGACGTGAGTCCCTTGCTCACTTTGCCACTGGATTCAAGCAAGCCTGGCTGAAGACGGCTGTAATGCGAGAAACCGGTCCTAGGAAGCTTGTTTCCGGTCCTGGGAAGGCATGGCTTGGCAGTTCGGGCTGGACTGTTCCCATGAGGCACAGGGTCAGACTGATTTGCATATGGCCATGTCTGAACTGGGGTGGCAGGGTGGGCTAAAGAACGGTGATGGATGAAACCCAGATCTGTTTACTGGGTGTTAGTGTTAGATTGGTTCAGATGCTCCGTCCATCACCACCCCCTTTTGTACTACACTGTGGTCTAGCAGGGCTCACACCGATCGCCAGTACGGGGCATCATCGCAGGCTGCACACCTGCTCAGCACTTAAGGTGCCCCTACCTCAGTGCACTGAAAGTCACCGTCCCGTGACAGTGTGCCTGTGCCGGCCGCAGTGTATCCAGAGCCACCAAGTCTGTGCTCCTCAAGTCATGGACCCTCTCTGATTGAGTATCATGTCACCTCCAGCCCTGGGGAATGTGAGGTTGCAGGGCCCGAGGCCCTCATGCCTACATTAACACCACACAGATACACCCAGATAGAGAGTGGAAATGACGTCGAGCATGTGCGCCCGGCCCTTTTTATTGACAGGGTCACATGTTCTGTGACGCATTTGCTGGATGGGTGTGGTGTGGGTGTAAACCAGCCGTGAGGGAGTGGCAGTACCATGCTGACCACTAGACCTGTGATCTGCCCATCCCTACAGGGAAGACCTGGCACATGTAGCGTTGTTGTCATCCCCTGTGATCGTGAGTGGAGTGGACTGGCCTGGCATATACCTGTCCTGCATAAGGGTTTGAACAATGACCCCTGGGCTCTGGGTGTGGTTCCGTACTGGGCTAGTCAAGGAAGTAACGAATGCGTGTGTCCCTTTTGTTGTGTCTGCGCCACCCGGACCGCATTCGGCAATGTGTCACCCTGTGACCCAAGTCCAACGACATGAGCAACATGGACGTAAGGGGGAATTACTGATCCTACATTCACCCATACTTCCACACTTGAAAGATCATAGACATGACACATCTGTGTGATTATGAATGTTTAATGCACATTCAGTGGAGTGTTGCAGCTGGAGCAGTACAGGGCCATGCAAACCCCACTTTACAATGTTGGCCCGTGGAGGGCCAGCCAGAGTCCTTCAGGGAATGAAAAGTCCAAAGGAAGAGGAAGAATTCAGTCTACAGTCTGATCGCTGTGTCATTGGCAATGAAACAGAAAATGGCAGTCCATGTCGAGGTCCAAGGTGAGTGTGGCAGAGTGTATTGGGGGACAGTGGAAGGTGATGATGCAGAGGGCAGAACCAAGCAGAAACTGGCCATATGGCGGAGAAGAATGCTACAGCGTCCTCGTACCACGAAGGCATATTCATCCGCATCTTCGTCCTCTGCTGTTTCATGTGCCTCACGTCTGGGTGGTGGTGTTCTGTCTCCAGCACTGTGTGGCACTGACACTTCAGGGGGCTGAGATGTGGATGTAGTGGTAACAGCAGCATGCATCAATGCCAGGCCTTATTCCATTACTGCCATGAGGATGGCCTTGAGGTCATTGAGAAACCCAGCTACCTCTCGCTGGTGTGTGGCCGTGGTGGCTGTGGCAGCAGCTCTTTCCACCTGTGTCCGCTCCATGGTCTCCAATAACCTCCGCGTATGTCTCAACTCCAGATTGACATCTCTGGAGCCACTCTGACTAGACAGTTGTTCTAGTCTCTAAGTCAGGGCACCAGCGATGTCAGCCATGGTCCATTGGAGAGCATGGAGCAGACTGTGGGTGTCCGTTAGGGACCGTGAGTGGCTGCCATGCGGTTGATGGAGCCCACCCGCACCTGTTCAGCCAGATTATCTTGGCACCCCAACACACAGCATTGGAACGTCATGTGTTCTTCGTGGGGGTCCTGGGAGGCAGCTGTGGTGATGGGTGCTGCCTGATGTGTGGTCTGTGCAGGGGATGGGGTCTCCTCGTAGCAGCTGGGCTGCCCTGCTCCTGGAGGTGGACTGTGGAGGCTCTCCACAAGCTGTTGGAGGGCATCGGAGTTGAAGCTGTTGTGGTCTTCTTCGTCATCAGAGAAGAGACGTTCGGGCTGCTCTGTAGGAGGTGTTTATTCTCTCTCTGCAAAGTGAAGGGGAGAAACAGTTAAACAATGTGGTCACATGTATGTTGTCGCATTGAACATGTTTTCATACAGACTCCATGACTGTGTACAATGTGGTTGTTTGGGAGAAGCTGCCTATTTGATGGGGGACAGTGGACATTTCAACAACATAACGGATGTGTGTTCGTACTTGTACATTTTCAACTCACATTTCCCTGCAATGCCAAATGTGATTGGCAAGTTTCTACACACAAGCGGCACCAGTTGTGTCCTGTGTTCTGTTGTGGACATGTTGCGTTTGTACCACATTGTTGTCAATGTTGATGTGCTCTGCATGTTATGTGTGTGTGTGCTGCATTTTGGGGGAGTCGCCCCTGCAGCTCTGATTTTGCTGCCCCTTCTCCCTTTCATGCTGTGTGCCTTAGACTTCTGTGCTTATACAGTGCGGAGATGCTGCATACTTGGGTACATAGGTCACTTGGTGGGAGTTGGGGGCTAGTGCTTGGTTTGTCGGCAGATGTGCTCTACTTAATTGTACATGTGTGCCATTGTGCCCATCTCCCTCGTCCCCCTTGTCCCTGGTCATTACTCACCCTGGTGCTGTTGTGTCCGGTCATGTTGAGCAGTGTCCGGTCCCCCAACTCATTCCACCATCTCCTCACTGATCACTGTGGACACCATTTTCTCCATCTCTTCCAGCTACTCCTGTGGACCACCTCTATTCTGCATTGCTGTCTTCCAGTTGTTGGGAGAGTTTCAGCTTGGATTTGCGCTTGACATCATTTGTTGCCAATGCCACAGTGGAGGTGACAAACAGTTGTTGATGGTGTTTTATCACCTCCGTTATCCTCCGGATCCTGTTTTCCTGTGGACTGAACCGCTTCTTCCTACTCTTCTTCTCCTTGGCCTTCCCTGACCCCAAGGTCCAAGGCTGATCCTCTGGGGGGGTTTGTGGGGTTCTGGAAGTCCTCCATACTTGCACCAGAAACATCCATTGTGCTTCACTCTTGCTTGGCGTTTGTATGTTTTTTTCTACTTTTATGGTGATTTCTCCCACCTGACTTGTGTGAATGGCAGGCCAGTCGCTGGTTTTTGCTGATTTTTGTATCGCGATTGTTCTCATCACAAGTTTTTTTGCGTTCGTGTTTTGCTTTTTGCTGTGTTGTGTTGGGTTTATTGCGTACATTTGACGCTTTATCGTGGGCCTATCGCTTGGTACCACCATATTGTGAATGCTACGTTAACACAGCGTTATTTTCCAGTGATAGACTGTGATAAGGAGAGTTGCAGCTCGGGCTTGCAAACTTACCGTTTGTGATCACGAACTTACCGTTTGGGATCGCGAGCGGGGAAAAAACTCCGCTGCACATTGCGAAGCTGAGTTTTCTGCACTCCACGAGCTTCACGGAGTGCGAAGTGCAGAAAACTCCACAAACGGAGCGCAGATCACTGCCCAGGCCGTTTCATCAGGGCCTGCAAGGGTCCTCAGCCCAACTGTCGAACAACAGACCTGTACTGCAGAGTGGGTAGATGTGTTGTTATTTACTGGTAATCCTCATTTCCCCAATAAAGCTCCTTCCTGTTGGGAGGTGGAAATGCCTTACTATTGTAAGGACTGGGATGAGGAGGTCCTATGAGGGGGTAATGGCTCTGGGATGCCAGAGCTGCTAGGCAGTAACTGCATAGTCACTCTGCTGTTACCGTGATGAGAGTATGCGGCCAACGTTAGGTTGGTGCAGCTTGCTTACACAGTGGAGACTGCCCATATGCTGCCTGCTCATCGCCCGCTAGTGAGACTGCCCACAGGCTTGCAAGCCCTCCCCATCGCTGCTTATTACTGCCCATTGTACCCGCATTATTTTCACTGCACCCCTGCTTGTTCCTTGTGCCTTGCATCCTCTCTTTGTCCCTGCACTGATACACCATATGGGGAGAGGAGCTATGAGACCCATTGTTTGTGTCTCACAGCCTATAGCTCTTGTGCTTAAAAATCTCAAGCTTAAAAAGCTTAAAATCAACACTCTTCATCCTTCTTTTGTGGGTTTATATACTCAAACTTCAGTCATCTTGATATCTTCCTCTAGGTCAGTGTTGTGCATGTGTCCTCTGAAGTAAATTGCTCATAGAGAAGTCAGCAACACCACACAAATTGTAATTCAGGACCAGCTTCTCAAATTTAGGCAGAGGAGTAAATGTCCACTAAGGAATCAAGAAAAGGAAAAGGTCAACAAAAACACGCAAGGAGTTGAAACCTTGGCTAGAGACTTTTTCACCTTTTTGGGTTTGTCTCCAAGGGTGGAAAATTGTAAATCAAACAGGACCCTTAAAAAAGCAGAGTTACCAAAACTAACACAGTCCTGCAGGGAACTCTGAACCTAATAGGAAAAACAGCAAAACAGCAACTACAGTACACCCTGGAGGCGCGCTCCTCTAGAGAAAGTAGTAATACATGGTCCTAAAAACCAACAGCTTTCCAATTGAACATGAAACATAGGGCCCCATTAGGATGTTGGGCGGATCGCCACTGCTCGCATGGCTGCCCGACATCCTTCCCTGCCCGCCACCTAGTTCCCTCCTGCGGGGGGGCACGGGGGGGGGACCACGGTGGACAGAAAGACCTTCTGTCGCTTTTCCGCCCGGTCAAGAAGTTGACGGGCGGAAAAGGGTTTCATATAGTATCGGACCGCCATCCATATTAGGGTGAAGGCGGGGATATGCTTTTCCATGGTGGCAACGCCGCCATGGAAAGGCATGCGGGAATGTCTTGTGGGGGGCCCGTTGCGGGCCCCCAGGGCCTCCAGGGGGGTGGGGGTGCACATAAGGTGTACCTATGGTACCCCCTGCACTTCACTGTACAACATGACAGGCCCCGCACAGTGCCTGTCACGTTGTGCATTTTTAGCATTGCGGCGGGCGGTGCTTTTAGCACCGCCCACCGCAATATTAAAAATACGGGATTGGCGGGCGCATCCCAATGGCCCCCACGGGACCACCGCCCTTATGGCAGACGGTCACGTTTTACATCGGGTTGTCCGCCCGCCATCCTAATGGGCCCCATAATGTGGTAACCAGCCTCCTATCAATCATAACCATTTGAACCAACGTAGCAAAATCACAGAAACAGTGGGGCAGGTACATCATAAACATAATCTGAAAGAACCAGATGTAGTTCTGGTAAACAGCACAGCTACCACACCAAAGTGAAAGGACCTTCACTTAAGGCAGCCTATAGGCTTTCTATTGAGCGAATCAGAAGCAAACATTTTAGAAGTATAGAACAATCACCACCAGTTTTAACCCCTGAGGCGAACATCAAGAGGCCCACTCCAAAACATTATGGCTACTCCACAACTGATGCTGTTCTCCGGTCAATTAGCCCTTCTATGCTTGCCGCAACAAACGCGCTTACATGGCAATCACACAAACCTGAACTTCAGATCGACCTTATGCAGTCAGTAGCTAACCCCATATCAAGCATAGACTCAAAGATCGCTAACCTTCAAACATAACCAAACAAAACTATGATACCATGAGCTATGCCTGCGCCCCTATTGTAGACAAACTGTGTACCCTCCCAGAGTTACTTTCATTACTGGTGGATAACCTTAAGGTGATAAACCATAATATACTCAAATATATAGACCCACAACAGCAACCACAGAACTGCCCACAGATACCCAACTCGGGAAAGCAGGAGGGCTGATTCCTAACCCAGACACTACAAACTCGCTGTTAGCCCCCAATCACCCAAAAGCACAAGAAAACCAAAATGAACTTAGGGACTGAAATGGGTGCACGAAACCAACAGTCTTGTACAATACTGACACAGCCGATACAGCCAATAACCCACACAATTAAACCACTAACTAGGAGCAAGAAAAAAAGGCTAAAGACAGAAAAATTCACCTAAAATGTTAGGTAAGCTGCTATTGCAAAGTCCGACTAATATAAACATTCATAGTGACCAACCCCAATCAAAAACCTTCCCAATCTTCAGTAATCTGTAAAAACATGTCGAACACACACATGTAAGTACTCCAAGGGATGGAACTATAGACCCAGTAGCCATCAATAATCTAGACCCTAATGGGAGTACAGCACCCTACAGCCTTTGAATGACTATGACTCAGATGCCTGAAACACCATAAAAATGCATTGAACACAAGGCACAAAGGGCACTTGAACCCCAAACAAAAATGCACATGTTTGACAACATGCCGGCAGGCATTCTTGGGAAATACCAACTAAGCTTTCAAAAGAAGCAGAAGTATCAGTTCAGTTCAGTTCAAAAACCTTTATTTCGGTCACTAGGACCATAAAAGTGTGCAGGCATAAAAAAGCTAGCATTGTAAATTTAAAACATACCAAACAGTACAGAGGACACTTATTCCATCAGAGGCAAAATGCCTACACATGACAACATAGCATTTCCATCAATAGCGTTTCATTGCTGTGGTAGCAAAGAAGAGAAAAAAACAGAATACATGGGCATGAATGCCATGTAGCAGATCAGTTCATTTAGTGTAAATCAACCCAATGCATATGACATAACAGCGATTAATACAATAAATAGTTAAAACTACAAGATTCACTTTAAAAACTACATTCCACATAAAACTTTTAAAAGCTGTTTCCCATTATTAGGCAGTAACATAGTCTATGCATTGGACGCTTGTGTTGATACTGTTATCTGTCTGATGATTTTTGTTTGTGTTTCCTTTTCTAAAAATGCCCATCTCCTCTGCCACATTGCGTTTAAAAATTGGGAGACAGAGAAGACAATAGGCTTGGAGGTGTCGTGTTTCAGGACTCTAAATGCCGCCTTACATTGCACAAAGCCCAGATTCAGACACAGTTGTATAATCCAGCACCTCCTTGCTGCTTTGTACCTGGGGCAAAAGAATAAAACATGCAGCTCAGACTCCTCCTGGTGGTTGCATGCTGGGCACCCACGTAGGGGCAGTCCAGCCCATTTAGAAGTGAAGGCCCGGAGGGGTAGGGTGCTGTATCTGAACTGAACATATAATTTCCTTGCTGTGAACGGTAGGATGTCATCCAGAAAGGGTTCTAGTTTATACTCCTCTTTTACAGTGAGGAATTGTATAGTTAGAGCAGCTAGATTCCGATTTACCTGAATGGCCTCCAGCTTTTGGGTTCGGTAGGTTCTCAGCAGTTCGGCTCGGGAAACTATGGAGCTAGTTACTTCAGGATTACTCCAGAGGGTTGGTTTGCCTATCCTTGCACATTCATCCCTTACATGCGCAAACCAAGGAACTTTTTTTAATACCCCTGGGTAGTCTAATAGCTCTTTGGTTTCTGCTTGTTACTCTACCAATTCTGTGGTCACCCACAGCCTACGCCAAAAGGTATGGGGTCGTAAGGCAACCTCATCTTCAATCGGGGCTATGCCTAAATCTAGCCACAAAGCGGTTAACAGAGTGCTGAGCGGGAGGCCCAAAATTTGTCTAAGGAAACTGTTCTCAACTTTACTTAAGGAGGCATAGGAAAAGTGGCCCCAGAGTTCGGCCCCGTACAGCGTGGCTCCCCTCGCTTGCGCCCTATAAATCTCAATGGCAGGGCCAATAGGTGTAATAGTCAATTCCCTTAGCAATTTAGCTATACCCCCGGAAGTCTGGGCTAACCTTAGCTTGGCTTTGGCTGCTTGGGGCGCCTAGTCCATGTTTTCAGTAAGGGTAACACCTAAATAGTCAAATACAGAAACCCTTTCCAGTGCAATGCCATTTAGTTGGGGATTTGTGCGTGTTTTCTTGGGTGGATTGACTACTATGAACTTAGTTTTCATGGCGTTAATCACCAGGCCCCAATTGTTACAGAAAATGACAAACCTGTCCAGTATCCTCTGGATGCCCATCGGCGACTTGGACAGCAAGAGAGTGTCATCAGCAAACATCAATGCTGGTACCTTTGAGTTTGCATGCTTGGGGGCATCGTTGTCCACAACCTCTGTAAGTTGGACAATGAGTGCATTGACAAAGAAGTAAAACTGGGTTGGTGCAAGCATACAACCCTGCCTCACTCCTCTGTCAACTGGGAGTCTGTTGGTTAATTCTCTGCCTTTGCCGCATCTTACTTGAGCATCAGTGGCATTGAGCAGCTTAATAAGCATGCTGAGGAAGTAGGTGAGAATCCCCAGTTCTCTTAGCACCCCCCAAAAGTTTAATACTGGGCACCAAATCAAAAGCCGTTTTCAGATCCACAAAAATAAATAGAGGTTGCCACCCTTCATTGATACCGTCTTCCAAACGATAAGTTGTAGCCTATATATTTGTCCACGGTAGAGGTGTTCTTCCTGAATCTGGCTTGGTAGGGGCTTATGATGTAATTCTCCTGCGACCAACCCTGGATTCGATCTAAAAGTATTTGTGCAAACTGTTTTTGGGTGAAATCGATCAAACTGATCGGTCTGTAGTTTGCAGGGAGTAGGGGAGAGCCCTTTTTGAAAACTGGGGCAATTTCTGCCCCAGACCGGGTATCAGGGATCGGCATGCCATTCATAATGGCGCTAAATAGCACACACAAGTAGGGACCCCAGATGGATGATTCTTCCCGAAACAAATCCCCATGTAACCTTTCTAAATCAGGTGCTTTGCCTGCTGGTAGTTTCTCAATTGCCTTGATGACCTCAAGGAGGGTTATCCCAAAAGCCACCTTGTCAGCATGTCTAGGCACAGTAGCAGGTGAGTCCACTACTCGACCGCTATCTGCACCCGAGTCGCCTAGAGGAGCACTATGGTTGATAGAATGTGGATCAATATCAATTTCTACTGCGTACAATGCCCGAAAATGATCAGCCCACATTTCTGCTGGGATGTTCGGTTCAATTGCTGGGTTACCCTCCCTACTACCTGTTCTGACTATGGCCCAAAATTATTTCATATCCCCGTTCAGTAAGGCAGTTTTAATGTCCTCCCATTTATTCTCTTCCCAGGACTGCTTTGCTTGACAAACAGCTTCTTTGTATAGAACCTTCCTAATTTTAGTAATAGCTTGTTTTTTGCTACAATGTCCGCTATCAGCGCCCGTTTAGCCTTACGGCAGTTATTGTTGAACCACGTATGGGTTAACGTTTTTGTTTTTTATGGCATGCTACCAGGTAAAAAATATCAGCTAATTTAATTGTCAGATTCTTGTGGAGTGCTTCAACCTGTTTAATGTGGGCCGGGTTATCCCAATCAGAAGAAACACTGCCAAGTTCCTGCAAAGCTGGTATTACCATTTCATAGAGAGCTCCCAGCTTCTCAAGTGTTTGTTTTATTACCCCCCACTTGATTCTTCTCCTGTTATTAGTGAGGAATAGCCTATTCTCCAGGGGGGATTATTAGCTGTGAGAATACCTGAATCCGGAACCTTCAGTGTCAATGTCAGGGCATTATGGTCACTGTCATATCGTGGTATGACAGCAAAATATAGAACCCCATGCCATGATCTGCACTCCAGTAGAATATAATCTAAAAGGGAAGCTTGGACGATTCTGTTAAATGTCAATTTGCCCAGCCTGTACACGCTCTCAGCGAGTGATTTAGAAAAATGTCATTTATTTGAAGTACCAAAAAGGACCATGTCTTAATCGAATGAACTTTTGGGTCTGGAATAGCCCACTGCGAGATCTCCTCATTGGTGATCATATCGTAAATGCCAGAAAGGGGTTCAAAATGACAATTTAAATCACCCCCAACTATCAGCCTCGAATTAAATGGCACCATGGGGATAAAAGAGTTTAATTCGTCGAGGGTTTTTTCATTCCTGGCTCAGGCTTACAGGCCGAGAGTAGACATTAATAATGGCAAACTTCAGTTTAGAAGGAAAGCTGAGCATTACACATTGGATGTCATTACAGGAGGTAGTCAGGGGAGTAGGTGTGCAGCCCACGTGAGAGGCAACCCAAATAGATAGTCCACCGGACGGGCAGCCCCTCTCTCTAGTGATAGCTGGGATATTAAATGTTACAAAACCCACCCTAACACCGTATCTCTTGCCCAAGTCTCCTGGAACAAACAAACGTCGAACTGGTCCACAAAAAGTCCCCATTTAGGGCAAGAAAGTTTGCCCTTGATGCCAGCTACGTTCCAGGAGAGGATCTCCAACTCACTACCTGGGCATGAGACTCCTCCCAAAAGATCGGTGGAAGCTTTGATTGTTCTTAGACTGTTTATCCCCTTTGCGGTGTCACTAGAACGGGTTGAAAGATTAATGGGTATAGGCCAAGGTGGGTAAGATAGTCCCACCTGGGCCCCACGCCCCAGGGTGGGCTGAACACAGGCCCTCATTTCTATGCCTATCCCCACTAAAGGTGACCGCTTTGAGCTCCCCTGGTCTAGCTGCACACACCCTCCCTGAAGTTCCTGGATACTCTTGGGAAAGCCCACACAAAAATACACATGTTTACCAACATGCCTTCAGGCATTCTTGGGAAATGCCAACTTACAAGACCAACTAAGCTTTCAAAAGAAGCAGAAGTATCAGTTACCATGAGATTTAAGAACATCGTCCGTGGTGTTGACGTCAACAAGTGGGACCATTCAATTCAGTCAGATGTATGACATTACAACGCATGCTTTTACCACGCATGCTTTTACAACGTAAGTATTACAACGCAAACCTTTACAACGCATAGTGCTTTGGGGTGCTGAATAGTGAATAGTTTAATTTACTATTCCAACTCCAATCCCCGTGGACACTAGGGAAGGTGTTGGATAGTAAATTAAATCTATTCCCTATCCTAGAGCGCCCCCCAGCGCAATGCGTTGTAATGGTTTGCGTTGTAATAGTTGCGTCGTAAAGGCACTGCGTGGTAAAAGTTGCGTTGTAAAGGATGTTCCCCAATTCAGTCACCCACCCAAAGGAACTATCTGGAACACTTGTCTAAGCAGGCATCAAGAGATATTAGCAGAAGTACTGGAGCTATGGTGTGATCACCAACAGATGGCAACACTTATGATTTCTCTGGGACAACCACTAAGAGGGGCCATGATGGTACTATTACTCAACTCATCCTGTGACTGCAATATACCTCAAGGGGTTATATAGCTCACAGCACCTTGCAGGCCTTCAGTCCCCCACTGTTTCTGTGATTAATATACTATTTTGCTGCATTTGATGGTGTTTATCGGAACATACTATGGTCAAAGCTAGCTCAGCTAAGCATTTCTCATTCTCTTTTGAAGGCAATTTTTCTGTCTATTCGGAAACATGGGTCTTTGTCAAGCTAGGCAATGGAACTAAAACTACTTCTGAAATACCAACACCCCATTGCTTGAAGCTGGGTTGAGTGTTGGAAGCCATCTTGTTCAATCTCTACATAGCTGACTTTGAGTGAGCCATATCCGGAACCAAAACAGTTCTACCAGGAATTGGCACACATAGACTTCCTGTACTCCAATATGCAGATGACCTGATCATCTAGACCATACGTGAAATGGGTTGCTGCAAGCACTGGAGCAACTAAAGTCTTACAATGATGGAAATAAGTGTAGTGAGGGCAGGGCCTTGCTTGCACACATTGCTATGTTGTTAGCATACGCTTACTAGAAGTTTAAATGTCATTTTGCCATTTTGCAGCTTTTTCACACAACACTACATGCAACTATTGTCGTAAGTTAGAAAACATCCTTTTACTTACATCGCGACCTTAGTCTGTACAGTGCGTGCACAAACCTCCAAGGTTACCATAACAATGTGAGCTGTTATTCGGGCTGATCGGCCCATGCTCTAGACACAACATGCACACAGCTGCAGCTAACTGAAATTCTAGCACCTTTAATATTGCACTGCAGGCATGATTAGGACACTTGGAGAAAATCATTTTCCAGAGAGAGATAGCTTTGCTGATCCTGATGTGATTCACTTCTGCTGATCTTGGAGGTATGGGGTTCCTCATTCAAGCCTAAGAGACCTCCTATTATTATTATAAAACCTAGTTCCTAGAAGGGGAGGGTTGTACACAAGACGCTATAGGACCTGATTCCACTATCATTATAATATGATTTCTCCCTTTGTGTTTTATGGAATTGTAACAATGCTGATCATATTATTTTTAACCATATTCCTGCTCATGTTAGCAAAAATACTGCATCTTAGAGCACGTCGTTAAAATAAACATTTTAAACTTTTCCGTGTCTCTATTTACTTACGTTGTGGACTGGTATGAGAATAACAAATGGAAGAGTTTTCTTGATTCCCACTATTCCTGAGAGTAACCTAAGTCACATGTTCTGGGTTGTCTAATCATTGGTAGCTTCTCTAGAGGACGGAGAGCTAATGAGACACTGATGCTAGTCGGTTAGGGGTTTTAGGTACTGAGGTGATTTTTTTGGTACACCACAATTCACTGAGGTCCTGGGTCTCTGTGCAAAGTTCTGTGTATGGGCAGAATCCCCGCAACATAGCGAATGCTGGGAAAACAAAGGTCAAGATATTTGGTAAATATAAACATAATTCCAAACAGACATGGAATTTGGGGGATTTGAAGATTTATAATACAAAAAAATGCAATTACTTGGGTGTGGGGTTTTTGGACAATCGTAAGACCAACATATACTTACAGTCTTTGACAAAGAAAGCCTTAGCACTGGCGGTCACCCTTTTGCAAACTATATACACAACTACATAGTCCTTCATACAAAGCAATCTTACGAATTGTTTGTGCAAAACTACTACCCACTATCTCCTGTAGCCATTTCGCTTACCCTGGGAAACTTTTGGCAGCATTAGATAAAATCTGGTGCATAGCTTATAGGCAGCTTTTTTATTTAACCAACTACATAAGGCAATCGTTGTTCCATCTTGAGTTTGGTCTAAACAGACAAGATCTAAAATTCTAGTTGTCCAACATCAAATACTACCATGTCCTTGCCGAAGCAGACTCAGGATCCCTAAAATGGATCTTACTGGAAATGTTCACGGTCTCAACCCCTGGCAGCATATCTAATAAAAGCTGCCTTCGACCTATTGGTCAGCCTCAAGACAGTAACCACAACCTGGATAAGTACTCAGCCCCCTCGATTTGCACTCCCAGGGAGACTGGGCGCCTGTGTGTGCTGTCTCCAACCCAGCAATGC
This sequence comes from Lissotriton vulgaris, assembly GCF_964263255.1. NCBI lineage: Eukaryota > Metazoa > Chordata > Amphibia > Caudata > Salamandridae > Lissotriton > Lissotriton vulgaris. The sequence goes on along the minus strand of NC_141700.1, from coordinate 674,935,180 downwards.
AGCTCAGGTTGGAGACAGCTTTAGTACCCATTAGAGTTTGGCTGGCATCAGACGGCTGGCCAAACCATCATGCACACTGATAACAGTGCCCACCACTCCAGCTGTACCTGCCCCCCTCACCGTTGGATAGCTCCGCCCCCAAGCCTTGGCTGCAAGAGCAACAACAAAAAACTCCAATATTAAACATGTTTTATTAGCGTTTTTATTTTTTACCTTTTTGAGGCTGCTGACGGGAGGGGGAATGCTCCTCCGCCATAGCGGAGGAGCCGCTGCTGAATATTTACCCAGGCTATGAAATGAATGTTGAAAAAATAGGTTCTGGGCATTTTTGAAAAGGCGGACCTGGGGATAGAGATGTACCGTATGCACACATAATTGCACGCTCTTATGAGGCAACTAAGATGCGGCCTTATCTTTGTAAGTCACATGATTTTAATTTTTTCTCATATTTCCTTTTGATAGTTGATACTTGTGTCTTCAGATGCTTCAGGATCATAACAGATCTACACCCTTTTATGATGTAAAAGACATTGGGCCAGATGTATCAAGATACACTTTTGCGATTCTCAAATAGCGATTTTTAAGGAATCGCTGTTTGAGAATTGCAAAATGGTATGTATGTAGAAATTCGCAATTTTTTAGCGGTTTCTTAAAATTCCTTAATTGCGATTAGCAAATTGCTAATCGCAATTAAGGAATAATTTTCCATTCATTTCTATGGGCCAGGAGGCCCATAGGAATGAATGTGAAATGATTCTCAATTTGCGATTTGCAATTTGCTAATCTCAAATTGAGAATAATTTCAAGGGTGCAGGGGTGTCCAAAGGACACCCTGTTGCACCCCTGAAATAAGCATGGGTGCACATGTGGTACACATATATGCCATAAGGGCATGTATGTGCATCACATGGCACTTTGAAAAATGCAAAAATTGAAATTTTCAAAGAAATTCGCAAATTACCACCAACTTGAAGTTGGTGGTAATTTGAGATTCCTTAGGGACAATTAGCAATTTCTTTTCCTTCATACATTGCATTTAAGGAATCGCAAATTTTGAGATTCCTTAAATGCAATCACAAAATAAGGAATCGCAAATTTGCGATTTCTTATTTTGCACTGAAATTTGCTACATACATACCATTTTGCTCAAATGAGTTCGAATTTCGGTGTTTGCGAACTCATTTGAGCTTCATACATCTGGCATATTGTCACTTTAAGATATTGCAAATCCTTAGGAGCCCACCTCACTTCAGGTCTTAATGGACACTATTACCAGGCCTGTACTTTTCACCTTTAAATGATTGATTTCAGGTATGTTAGTTTAATTAGTTCAATCAAAGCAAAACAGAGATACAACTCCCAGAATGTATTATGCTATCAACAAATATCCAAGACTAGAAACAGTGTCTATAATGACCTAGAAGGAGTCGGTCACCCTAGTTAGAGGTGATCATAGACATTTACAGTATTTGCTTCAATAAAATAGGTGAGGGCCCTGCGCTAAGTTACACCATATATAATAGGTGACAAATACAAGACTGAACTGGACATGATAGATGGTTAATGCAAGACTGTACAGTACATGATGCTAGCTAACACAAGAAATAATGAATGACATAGAATGTACTAATTGCAGAGGGGAGTGGCCGTCTGATAAGTTTCCAACTGCTGAGATAAGAACCTCATATTTAGTGCTTGAACCAAAAAGGAGGCTGTCCATATGCTGAAACGCCATCTGTTGATGTCTAATAAACCCAGGTCCACCTGGAGCCTCACTAGGACGAAATATGACATCACCCATTATTCTGCGTTAGACATTCATTGGTTCGGTGTAGCATTGCTTCCATGCATAGACTCCCAATCACCATTAAACCGCTGATGAAATGTGTGGGTCTGTGTTAGGGGGCCTTGTATGAGGGATTTCTGAAAGAGTTAGATTAAGGAGATACATATTGAGGATTTGGTACAATTGTGGTAATGGTGGTTTTTGGTATCAGTTTACTGGTGTTACTTTTTGTTGTTGGCAAGTCCGGAAGTTAGGGTAGAGTGCTTGGTGATTAATGTGTCAGTCTGTGTTAGAGCTGGCTGGTCGTTAGCACAATAGGAAGTTGTGTGGTAGTAGATCTGTGGCGTGGTCTTGATTTACCTTGGGTTATGTTTTGTCTGATGGGTTTGTTGAATCATTGTGTTTGAAGTGGGGAGCACAGATAAGTTCTACTTACATCAATGGAGATAAAGGGTTCTGGGTGAGTTGGTAGTGATATGGTGATGTGTATATTGAGGTAACCCAGTTTTATAATTGTGAATGTTAGTATGAATCCTTGTGATCTTGGGTGTCTGGATCAGATTATTTTATTTTTAGTGAGCTAGTTGTGTTACCCTCTGAGAGATAGGTAGGATTTTGCGGATGGTGGTTATTGAAAGAAAAAAATCAATTTAAAAATCACATTTGAGGTGCTGTGTGTACAGTAGCCGGTTTTAATGTTGTTTGGCTTTGAGCGGTTGGCTAGGGGTGTGTGGTATATTTTAAGACATGTTGTTTGTTTTATCATGAATCAGAATGTAGTGACATACATGTAATGCAGATATGCCATCAAAGCGGCCTTAGGTTTAGATTTCAAACTAGTGAAAAAAGATGTCTTGGAAGGGAGTGATTTTTAAAACTGATTGTCTGTAAGGTTATATTTATTTATTTATGTATTTATGGATTTTTTAAGCACGATCCAATGCCTTAAAAAAGATGTTCTGGCTCTGAAATCCTGCATGGAGTTCGATGTCCAGTGCAGTGTGCAGGATGTTAATGAATTTGCTAAATCGAGGTAGGTTCATCGGTCTGTTTAGACAGAAAGTCCATTTGTAAACCATATTGAGAGCGGTGCATATTGCGTAAAAAGCTCTAGAAAACACATAGAATGTAATTGTTTCAATTTCATTGTGACTTTGAGCACAGGCTGAAAGTCATTTTACTTATAAATCACAGTAAAAAATCCAGCAAAATGGGAGGTAAGTAGGCAAAAGGTTTAGGGGAACACCATCCTAAGGTTTACAGGTCTAATACCTCCAAAAAGTGTCTGAGTGTATACATTTCTGGTATTTTCTGAAAAACGAACATGGACTTGCGTTCTCAAAGGTGAGTCAAAAACATGATGCCTAAAAGACCTAAGTGGCCTTCATTTGTGTTTCTCCATTAGTTCCAGCTTTGGCTGATTAGCATGGATTGGTGGGAGCACAGGTAGATGAAATTCAGTGTAGTGCCACTTTGTAAGGCAATTATGCTAAAGAATAAATGGAGTGCGTTCTCAAAGACAAGTCCAGATTGATTGCTAACAGTGTGCCCTTGTGCCACCATAGCCTTTTCTATATGCCTCTTCCAATAGTTCCTGTTTTGGTAAATTAGCATGGATTGGCTGGAGAATAGGTTACTGGTGGAAATAATTGAGGGGCTTATTTGTGAGAGCTCTATGTCAATTTGCACCATGTAAAGTGGTAGATGCATCTCAAAGAACTCTCATAAAGTTTATGTAGCCACAAAAAGCCGCCCTGCGTGGCTTTAAGTGGCCTCCTAAATCATGAGTAAGGTGAGGCAGCACAAATCGCTGCATCACCTTATTCTGCTCCTGAGAGGTGTTCCATGGGTGTTGCAGTGGGTTATTCCATGCAACATCCGTGGAATTTGACACTGTCCCAGATTTGCAAAGACATTTAATGCTGGCGGAAGCGCCAAATCCGTACGCCCCCAGAGGTGAGGCATAACAAGGAGAAATAACTTTATTTTTCCTCTTTGGATTGTTTTTATGCAGGAAGGTGCAAGTCTGCATGCAACAGAGGAGCCCTTGCACCTTGGTGCCTATGTTGGCGCGAGGCAGCCGAAACAGCGCCAGGGCAAGCAGAAAGCACAGGAATGCACTGTATTGCTTAAATTCATTGCATTCCTGCCCTTTCACTTTAGCGTAGGGCAGTGCAGCTGCCCTACTCAAAAATGCCATAAATGAGGTATTGAATGTTTTAACAATTTTTAAGGTGAGGTTTTGGCCAATGACAAAGGTAGATTATTGTTACAAATGTAGTGCCGTTAGTCTTGGCCCTCACAATCGGTGGATTTGGCATACTCTTAGTACAACTCCCTTATTCCACTTTAAGCACTGTCATACACCCCAGTACAGTGGTGATCCATCGGTGTTAACAGGGTTTCTCTGACTGTTTCCTAGGGGCAGATAGTACACTTCCTGGAATTGTATAATGCATTTCTCTTAACGAACCATAAAGGGAGGCAAAACCAAACTCCATCAATGCACCTGAATGATCATTTAAGAATATTCAAATACTTTCCTATATTTAAATACCTTTATATTTTCTGGATTCCACATATTTAGGCTACTATATTTTTGCATGACGACTTTCTGTCCTCGAACAACAGTAACTTGTTTTTTATCAAGAGCTTCAGACCACACATACCATTTTAGCATTGCATCAGTGGGCGCTAGTGATAACTGATTTAATGGTATTCAATGTATCAACGTTTGAAGGATGGAGGGCTGAGTTGTTATCGACGAGATTCAGAATTGCGGCCTACAGATCAGGTGACAAATGAGCATTTAATTCATTGGACTACCTTGCCATCTCTCTCGCCATTGTTCTGTTTGCCCTCTCTGCTTCCAATCTGCCATTCTCATCCTTTCACTAGTCACCCCAGGTTCAGACAGAGAGACGGACCTTTGCGCTGCTATCATGTGCCAACCTGATGCCTAAATTCCTATTGAGTGCACTCACATGTCATGATTATCATTTTTGTGTTTTATTAACTCTGAACAGGGTTTTTTTTTCTTTTCTTTTTTTTTTCTCATTTGTACTTTATTTGCCGCTGATACATTTTTACATATATAGAAAATCTAATAGGGTCGAAAACAAAGGAAATGAAGGAACAGAAAGGCCAAAGTCAAGACCGATGGATGTAAGAAATGTTAGAATAAATATATTGTTCTGTTCAACACCAGCCACAATTTCCCAAGAGACATGTTTTTGGTGCCGGCGGGATTTCATCACAAGAGATTAATAGTGACTTGAAACACCAGGAAGTGCCCGGGCCGCGATGACTGTCTTTAGTGTAGTCACGATGACGATGCAAACTGCGCAAGCTTGGAAATGTTTCCAAAGTGGGGGTTTCATGGCCCGGCCCTTTGCATGACAAGACGCAGGGTATTTACTTCTCGTAGGATAAACATTTTTAGCCCCATCCGCTGCAGACTGCAGCGGGACGATGACGATACATTGTCAACCCACAACCCTGACATATGACTCACAATGTTTTCCCCCTCTAAATGTCGAAGGTTAGAGCGCCAGATTTGAGGAGAGTCCTCCCTCGATAAATCTGTGTGGATGGAGATGCCATGATCTGTTGAAGAGTCATACCAGTGGCGCCAGCCGAACTGTGTGAACCATGTATGTAGGGTGGGGAGGTTGGACAGGATGGGTCTAAGCAAGAAGAAGGCCTGCAGGTTGGGACCACTCTGTTATTGGTACTCCTAGTTAGATCCTGAGAAGGAGACCAATGAGAGGGAATGATGTTATGTAGTCTGTAGCTTGAATTAACATTGAAATGTGAGTGGAATACTGTATGACCAGAGAAACACATATCCAAAGGGAGGCTTTTGATGTTGCAGAGGTGAAAAACGAAGTGAAATCACACAAACTCTCAGCCGTGGCCCTTACAGGTAAGAGCGGTGGGGCAGGGTGGGGGATTTCAAAAGAGAACGAGAAAAAATTAAAGAAATTATTAATTTCCAACGACGTCGTCTGTAGAAATCCCCCCTCACCCCGCCACACCACCCCAGTTCTCTCACCTGCACAGGCCTCGGCTGCCTAACTCTATAGGAAATTCCAATGGATGAGTTACCAGTGGCTTTTTCTCGATATCTTCGTGGTTTAAGAGTTTGTGGACACTGGCCTCTATATGTCCAGTGGGGAATAAACAAGTCAAATTCTCATAGTTAAAAATAATGGAATCCAACAGCACAAGGAGATGCTAAGTTCAGTACCTGTAGCCAACAGAAACCAGTTATAAGTGGTCAGTTAAAATACACCCAAGGAAAGAGAAAGAATCAAACATTCATAGGAAATAATCATGACAGTACCGATTCGACTATCCTCACCAATCACTTCAGAGAGAGATTAGACCCGTGCAAACCAGCCATGGTCCTGCTCCAACATTAACAGTCCAGTCCGAACTTCCAAGCCAGGTCCCCTCTAAATGGGAACACAAATAGCCGTAGACTGGTACTGGACTACTTAGGCCTTGTGGGTGAAGTGTAGCTGGAGTCCTGTGGCACAGGGAACCTGGTAACCAAGAATTGGCCTACCCTTCCCACTTAGGGTGTTGTACTGAGGGAAACACAAAAGGCCTCATTACGATGTTGGGCGGACTCACATCTGCCCGACACTGTTGCGGTCTCGGGACCGACTGACCTCCGATCGTCAGTGGCAACAAAACTATTACGATGCGACCGCACATGGTGTGGTTGTATACTCCAATTTCTCTATGGGAGCTTGTGCTGCGGCTGTAAACCGGCTATAACACAAGCTCCTATATAGGAATGAGAGTTTCTGTTAATTCCTGCACCGAGTGGCAGGCACCTCACTCGGTGCCGGAATTAACAGGGGGCCCACATGTCCCCCAACCCGAGGCAGCTGGGTGAAAGAGGCCCTGCTAAGGGCTTCCAAAGTCACTTTCTGACATGCTTTCCATGTCAGAAAGCCCAACATTGAAAGCCTTTGGGAAACCAACATCTTAATCCCGATAGCCGAAATGCTGTCTTGAATGACCAGCCGATTTCACTTCCAACGTCGTCATTGTAATATGCCGGTCAAAAGAAAAACCTATGATGTCAGTCAGAAAGCGGTCGGAGGGTTTCTGACCAACATCATAATAGGGCCCTATGTTGTTAGGTAGAATGCTTGCAACTGTCCCAGCCCCTGCCACTGCCTTAGAGCTGCATTCCAGGCCATATTGTTTGCCCAATGAGCTGCTTCAGACAGAGATTAGCCATATTCAGTTCAGCCTTGGTCATGCCCCAACAATCCAGTCCAAACTGCCAGGCTGGGAATCCCACAGCTTGGATAAATTCCCCTTGCACATTGCTCAGAAAACACTTCCTGCTTTCATGATACATAATTGCATTAAGGAGCATGCATGAGTGGGAATGCACGACTATCTCCCACGTCGTGGAAACATTTCCTACATAGGCTTAAAACAATAACAACACACCTCCAACTGCACACCCAAACTATGCAGCATGATACCTCTACATGTGTGGATCAAGCACTATACAAACACTATAATAATACAATGCAATACTGGTGGTAAATACGTCCAACACCATATTAAAGGGAAAAAACACTAAACAGCAACTCTGTGGGTCTCAGATTGTCATCTAGTAAGAACTGTGTTCTGTCTGGTACCATCAAGGGTTCTGGCTGAAGAGAGAACAAGCTTTTTAGGACACTTCCCTAGCCTTGGATCTACTTTGTTCTCTGGCCCCCATCAGATCCCCCATCAACATTCTGGTGTTTTGCAAACTGCCAGTCATTAAACTATTTGAGCAGGAGTTAAAAAACCATCATCACTGTGGGGACGTCTAGACAGTTGCAGTTAATGCTCTCTCCTGCAGCCACTTTGAAGTGGCCATATGGCTTTGCTTACCTTCCTCCAGGTCTCTCTCACGGACTTGATGCCCCATTTTGCACTCATGTGTCTGCCTAAATACAAATACTCCCTGTTGTAATGAAATGTACACTCTAGTGGTACCACACACATAGTAAAGAGAGATTATGAAAAGAATGGTTCAGTATAAAATTAGCAACATCTTCACATACTCACTGGAAGGAACCATACCTTGTGGAGGGCAGGTGCGTTTGCAGGGGGGGGGGTTGTGGTACAGTTCAACAAAAACATAGCAGAAAAGATGAAAGATGTGGAATTCTAGAAACAGCACTTGCACAGATGATAAGTAGTAACTGAAGTGTAAGTTTATTTTAAAGCACCTCACCCACTGACAGCCAGGAGAAAGTGATATGAAACACATGTAGGAGGAACTGACACAGAACACATATCATCATTACATTCCAAGTTCTTCTTCTGCGCATGTGATTTCAAGTTGGAACTCACATGCTTAAGACATCACATTCCTTCCCTCCATTAATAACAATACTATAATTTAAACATAGACACTAAAGTAAGAATAGCTAAAGCCGTGACACTATGTATACACCACTTATAAGATACAACTAGTTACTTAGCATAATTCTAAACACAGACCTCTTTATATACATAATCAGTACTAATATGAGTTAGTAACATAGGCTTTAAGATAATTAGGAGGCATACTCCTTCTATAATTCACTCTAGTACAAGGGTTTTTATCATCAACATTTATCATTATATTTGTCATATTGTGAACTTTCCTCATTTTCCTTGCTGCCCTTCTTGTTCTCTTTTTGCATTCCATTCTCATTATAATTCACAAGAACAACTCTGTTCTTGTTCCAAATCCTTCTGTTTGCCTTTTTGATAATCAGAACCTGCCTCAACATTTGAAACTACCATTTTCCATTTTTACTGCATTATGGAATATCTTGATAACCCTTTGTGTTTTACTGAACTTTGACCACATCACACACCCACAGGCGCTCTGATCCCTCTGATCCTGACATAGTCACCTATTTCGACTTTCACTTCCTTTACCTTCTTCCGCACATCAAATTTTTTTTGCTGACTTAGCAACTTCTCCTCTTGAATCCTCCACTCACCAAATCCTTTCATTTTTACACATTTGTCCCAGTCCATCCATCCCGGACACAACCTGGTGGAAGGTGCTCTTCCTTTAAATAAGGGAGATTTTCAAGTTACAGTAGGTGGGGACATAGGATATGCTGTGAATTTCTTCTGAAGTTCTAACTTCCAATCCATACAATTACATCTTGCTAATAGAATACTTACCTTCACATATTGTTGAACTGTTCAATGGCACCATTGGTACCAGGATGGTAAATGGAACATTTATTTTGCCTAATTCCACAGGAGTCAAAGTAATTACTGTTGCCCCTGGAGCAAAATTGAGGACCAGTATCAGACACAATGAATTCTGGGAAGCTTTCTCTTTTAAATATACACTCCAAAAACGTTATAACACTAGAAAACGATATATCTTTTGCATTTGTAACTTCCAACCACCTCGAATATAGGTTCAATATACTATTAAGGTGTCTGGTGTTCACCCTGCAAAGGACCCACAATGTCTATCAAAACTTCTCCGCAAAGTTGAATTGGTAGTTCTCTGCACAGATTTGATCTCTGACAAGTTATTAAAATGTTATCACTGCAAGAACACTCCATACACTCCCTAACAGTTCTTTCCATTTCCATATCCATCCCTGGCCACCACAAATTAGACCTTAAACTTTTCTTCATCTTCACATTTCTCAGATGTCCTACATGTGCTTTGTTTAATAAATTTGTCTCTCAAACCAGTAGGGGGAATTAACCTTGTCCCTCTTAAGAACAAATAGTGATTTACAGACAATTCATCATTTAAGAGAGACCATCTTTTCTCCAAGTTGAAAAACATTCCATCATGTATTGCATTGTCGTATCCACTCATTTCAAATCTCTACTTAACTTAAGTCTCCATTCTTCCACAGTTAACCTACTTAATGTAATTACGCACACATCATCTTCCTCTACTCTCATGCCTTCTTGTTTGCCATCTTGTTTATTCTCATCAACTAGCCTTAAAAGACCGTCAGTTGTAAAAAAAAATGTACTCCAGGCATATACTCTACATTGTGTTTGGATTCAACATTACTCCCAGCAGTCTTTGATGTGGCCAGCTCAATAGATTATCTCCTTTAATGGATACATACATCTTTCCCAAAACATATCTTCTACCTAATTCTAGACATGCCTCAAAATATCCCAACATTTTATTAGCTGGCCACCATAACCTTCTGTAACCACATCCATGACATGCAGCTTACTGTTTTTTTCCAACAATTTCTCCTATATACAATTAGAAATAATTGTCAAATCTCATCAAAACATTCACCCCATCTACCTTCTCCATTTCACTGGGATGTTCTTCATGTTCACTAATTTTCCTTACTTGAAAAACTATCTATTGTAAGACTTCTTTCACCTCCTTCACATTATTTTCAGGTCTATTTCTGCACCATTTAAAGGAATGACTGTTCTTGCCACAGCTATTGCAATATATACCTAACACTGGACATTCATTGGCATTAGCCTTGAGGCTACTTCTTCCACACCTAAAACATTCACCCGCATGTCATCTCAGCCAAGCAATTCCATATGTCTGGTTTGATTGGCGTTGCGTTCTTCAACGAACCGATCATCACACCAAGGTAACATCTAGACACAGCAATGTAATAAAACCAAATAATTACACTCAAGATGGCCGCCTGCAACGTTCTAAGCTTCTGCTTTTTTACACAACACCCCTTGTTTTGCATGATTCAAATGCTAAAGACATCACAAAACAGATGGAAAGAAGGAAATTCATAATTGCTAAAACAACTCTAATGGTATGTATTATTTATTCAAAATATTTCCATCGCACAATGTGACTGAATGTAGTGAAACAGTTGCAAAAACTTTGAGAACAGCATAAGAAATAAAATTAAAGAAACCCATCTGGGTTTCAGATAATGGCGCCAGAACTGGATAAAGACATAACTGAAAATAACATTCAGAACATGTGTTATATGAAAAGCAATTGGAGAAAAAAATACACATAAAAAAGGAGGCTATTAAATCAAATGCCGAAAAATAACCTGAAAAGAAAGTTTTCACAAAGCCAAATAATGATTGTCTCGAATAGACTGAGGGGAAAGGAAAAACTTGGGATATAGATTCTAAAAAAGTGAGCGATATAACCAATTTCTACTTATTGCTGTGGAATGTCTATTGTGAATGACAAAAAACAAAAGTAATGTTAAGAGAAAGGACGAATGATGTTCTGGTTTAGTCTCGACAAACAATGCCTATGATGACAGTGTATAATATAAATATTCCTGCGATACTCCTATATGAGGATGAATAAAACCAAAATCATTGCCTACAATCTTTAAATCAAGCATTGGTAAAGCGAATAGGCCTGGGTTTAATATGTTAGTACAACTGAATAAAGACATGGATAAAGTCTGTTTCCATGTGTTGTACGCACAAATGTTGCTTAGCACATAGAAGCCTACGCTATTGGCTTTGCCACTGCTGGAAAAAATGAGCTACAATGGATTGATTTCTTTATTATATACGAATATGAGATGAAAATTGAATATGAGAAACAACAGGATGAATAAGTGTATTTTTCAAATGTAACATAGTCCCTCATTCATTCCAATGGGAGCACTGGCAGAATGATACAACAAATACCCAAAAGCATGAGGTAAAAGAGTGATACTCCTCAAGATTTTGACAAAACCCAATCTATGATTACTGTACAAAATGGTAACAATATTTCTTGTGGGTCCTTGCTGTGCTATAAATATCACCTGAAAACTAAAGTCAAATGATTACTTCGACAATTTTTGGGGATGAGGCAAATGCACAGAAAATGTATTGATAACTGTTGACAAGAACTTGATGCGATGACCTAAGGTTAATCAAGTTCACACCCACGGTGACTCCTCCTTTAGGCAGAGAAACTTGGGCCCTCTGCTGCAAGTACAGCAAAGTGAAATAAAATGGCAACAAAATGTATTTCTTACCATTTTATTTTTCACTGCTCCCAGTCCGAGCCATGTTTAGGGGCGCATTGCTTCTGACTGTCTACAGGGGAGTGGTGCTCACTCCAGTTTCGAGTGTGCACGTCACTTTGGCCTGGCCAGCCTATCATGCACACATTAAACCTCGCCACCCAGCTTTCTGATACACCTGGATAGATAGCAGGCACAGGCATCCAAGTTCAGTGCCTGAGAGAGCAACGAGCTAGCCCACTCCAACCAATCCTAGCCCTGTTCTCATACTGCTTAATATGATCAGCAGTATGAGAGTAGTGTCGACAGACTGGAAGCACGAGGACTAGAGAATGCGAGCTAGGGCATCGCAGTGGGTAAGTACATATTTTACTTTTGTACTTATGATCCACTGACAAGCACTGTAAGAAACTTGCACTGCCTTCAGTCTCAGCATCAGAGCTCTCAGTCGTGGTTCACTGTTTATAATGGCCTATGGCCGAGAGCTTTGGTGTTCACCTTAAAGGAATTGCCGGTCAGTGGGTCAAATAACTGATGTGCTTGCTCCACCAATTATTCATGGCACTGTTTCACACAAGAAAATCAAAATTCTCACAAACATACATATATATCACAAAATGGTGTTTGCCACTGGGTAGTTATAGTTAGGTCGGCGTTTCCATAGGATATGCATTTTTTGTGTTGTGAATACCCTCGGCAGCTTTGGCGGATCTCCACAAAACTTCCAATATAGTGCTCTTTTTTCCTAGTTTGTGCATGGAAAATGTTGGGGGTGATCCGTCAAGCAGGGGCCAAGAAAACCGGGCATTCCAAAATGCAACATCCCCATGTATTTTCCATAGACTTCTTTAAGAAGCGCTACAGCAAAAACTGCTTAACGGAATTACACCTAATTTGGCAAGAAGCTAGGGCCCAGATGTAGGTAAAATAGATTTACCGTTTTTTAATTACCGAATTCTACCGATTCGGTAATTAAAAATCGGTAAATCTAAGGGGTGGATATGTAGGAACATCCAGATGTTCCTTTTACCGAATCGGTAAATATCTGTATTTACCGATTCGGAAAATACCGAACGGTAATGCCCCATTCATTCCTATGGGCTTTGAAGCCCATAGGAATGAATGGGGCATTACCGGTCGGTATTTACCGAATCGGTAAATACCGATTTTGACAAGGGTGCAGGGGGTGTCACTTTGACACCCTCTAGCACCCCCAAAAAAGATTCGGGGGCCATGTGGCAGGCATACCTGCCCTAAGGGCAGGTCTGCCTGTCATATAGCACAGGTGTGCATGCACACATGTGCATGCACACCGGAATCGGTATTTTACCATGAAGTTGGATTTCATGGTAAAATACCGATTCTGTAAGGCTTGTGGGACTCAGAAGAGTCCCACCTACATCTCATTGTTACCGAATCGGTAAAAATACCGATTCGGTATTGTATATTTGGATGCTTGGGTTCACAAGAGACTCGCAAGAGTCTCACAGGAGCATCAATTTAAAAATAGAGAATTCTGAATGGCCCAGGAGGCTTTTTTAACTTGCACCATCTCTGACTCCTGCTGGAGCAACCACTATGACTGACTGCCAGTAACATGAGAAAAATGTTGCTGGCAGTCATTACAGGACTCAATGACTTTGACCATATGTACAAACCAATTTGTTATTAAACAGTCCAAATCGCTATTTCGGGCCATTAAGAAATACAAAATTGCTTTTCGGTATGGATGAAAGACATATGCGTCACTCCAAAGTGTAATTTCTACTCAGTATAAATCACATTTTGTGACTTGTAAAATAAGAAATTGAAAATTGGGATTTCCTCTTTGCGATTTGCTAACCACATGCACTGGCATTTTCTAATTATGACTAGACACAAATTGGGCATTTAGGAAATGCAATTACCATTGAATCGGATCTGATGGTAAACAGGTGCAAACATCAATAAGGCGCCCAAACTGCCTGTTAAGGGCTTTAAGTGAAAATAGTTGTACATTTTACACACAGCCCCTCCATTAATGTTTGTGGACTTAAATCTGTGCAGTTTTGAACTGCAAAACGTAATTACAAAACAATAGAGATGGGTACTGCTGTGAGCTGTTTTAAGAGTGCGATTGGTTCATAAACTGCAGTATTTTATAACCATGTCTTTACTGTGCAAATAGTGGAAGTTGGTGAAGAAATATATACTTTAGTGTTCCTTAATTTTTGACATCACGAAATGAGGACTGATGGTAACTTTGTGGTTTGAGGGACCCCACCAGCCAAGGCATTCAGGGCCCGATGTAGGTAATTCCTATTTACCTACTCTTAAATACCGAATCATACCGATTCGGTATTTAAGAGTAGGTAAATAGGAAGGGGGCAGATGTAGGTAATTCTTATTTTAGAATTACCAAATCTGTAAGATTCAGTATTTACCGATTCGTTCCTATTGATTCTGGGAAATACTGATTCGGTATTTACCGAATCGGTAAATACCGAATCCTGCAAGGGTGAACGGGGTGTCACTTTGACACCCTGTAGCAACCCAATTCCACGCTTGTGTGCCATGTAGCACACATACATGCCCTAAGGGCATGTCTGTGTGTCACATGGCACAGTTGTACATGCACAGATGTGCATGTACACCTGAATTCGGTATTTTACCACCCAATTGTATTGGGTGATAAAATACCGAATTCTGAAGGCCTGTAGCACTGTAAACAGTGCTACCTACATCTGGGATTTACCGAATCGGTAAAATTACCGATTCGATATTTAAATTTACAGATTCTGTAAAATAATGGCCCCTACATCTCAATCACCAAATACCGGTCGGTAACGGCCGAATTCGGCCGTTACCGACCGGTATTTGGTGACCTATATCGGGCCCTCAGTCTTAAAACAAAAAACAAGGCTTCTGGGTTAGGAATAGTTTAGATAGCACATGGATGGGTTTTTAGACAGCATTATTACTTTTGGTGATTGGCCTCTTTCAGAGTAAAATCTAGAGGGCACTTCCAATAGCATATGACTCAGAGTGCTGTGACCGAAGAGATACCTTTCTGCTCGCTGCAGCTTCGGTCACGCAGTGCAAAGAGGCTCAGCAGATAACAACCATTTATCACAGTGAGTTTCTGTTTGTTTTGTACTTTTATATAACACAAACTCTGCCCAGTGGGTTTGCTCTACATGACTTTACATTCAGTAAGGCCAGGTTTATTTTTTTCTTCTTTTAGGCACAACGACTCAGGCCTGGTTCCCTAGCTCCAAAGTTGGCAACTCTGGCCATTAACCCATTTGTCTTGCTTTTCTCTTAGGTAGAAATGTCAGAACAGTTAGATGCCGTTAGCACTGAGCACCGCTGGGTAAGAAGTCCTCCAATATCAAGTCTGACCTCTTAAGGGTAATTCTTAGCTCTACATTTGTATTTACATGCCTTCAAGAGCTTCCTCTGTGGCTGTTCGCCAGATGGTGAGTCTGTTCTGAACAATTATATGTAATGGGTCTTTCTAAGTTCCAGGGACTCCAGCTACCTATGCAGCTCATTTTAGTGTCCACATATTTTTTTTTTTTGCATCCAGGCACCAAGCCGTTGTGCCATTCATGGCATCAATAGCATTTACTATTTCCTCCGTCGAGAATGGCTCCGCCAAGAATTGCTGCATAGCCTTTTCTATCCACACTAGCGCCACTTTTGCTAAGTATGATATCGGTTCCTCAGCCTTGTGCGAAATGTGTGATGCATGCAACTGGGTATAATATTGCAGGAATTTGTGTTGAATATCAGGGTTACCATTGAGCTTCTCCTCTTTTGAGGAGTGAATCGCTGCAATGCACGCCTGCCCTGCTACGGGTCTCAACCATCTCGCGAGTGTATGGCCTGGCCACTCACCCTCACCATATCTTTGTGCTGTATTTACTTAAAAAATAAGCCTCACATTCATCACTCTCCTTGAAAATGGTAAGTAAACGCTATCTACGGCCGTGCTGTGATCGCTCAGGTGTCTCCCTCTCTTCACTATCAAGCAAACTCAGTTGCTGTTCTATTGCTTAAGCGTGGACCTAAGGTCATGCAGGACCCCTGCATGTTTGGAGATGCACACTCCTCTCATGTACGCCTTGTAGGCCTCCCAAAGCATGGCCCATGTAGCAACAGAGCCAATATTAATTTAGAAGAACTCCTTAATTGCATCCCGGAGCTCAGTGTGGAAGACATCATCCATCAATGCCTGGTAAGTAAATCACCACTGCCTCTCGCAGTCCTCAGGGTGTGGGATTGTGAGGGTCATTACTACTGGGGAATGATCTGAAAGGGTTCTAGGCAAATGTTGTATTGCCCTATACCAAGTGGCTAGCATGGGGGATGTAAGCCAATAATAAAATCTTGTCCATGTATGATGGGGAGCGGAGTAGTGTGTGTACGCCACTTTTCCAGGGCAGAAATGATGCAAGACGTCTAATAGTCCTACAGTGTCGAACAGCTCTGTCAGTGCACAGCGGGCTCTGGGCTTAGTATCTGTTACGGTGGATGTACTATCCCTACTAGGGTCAAGGAGGAGAATGTAGTTGCCTCCCATGCAGATGTAGTCTACATCTAGCTGCAGTAATTGTGAGTGAATGTTGTGAAAGAATTCTGGGTCATCTCTGTTTGGAGCATAGATACAAACAAGGTCTATCTTGTGGCCGAACAATTGCCCTACTCCCATAACATAGCGGCCCTCCCCATCTATGTGAGTCTTGGAAAACAGAAAAGGGAGTCGCCTGTGCACAGGCACAACTGTGCCCCTAACGTAGGAACTGTATTTTGTGAAATACCTGTGGGGGCCCCAGGAGGACGCAGAGTGTGTAGCTATAGATTTTGGCAAATGCATTTCTTGAAGGAACGCAATATCTACACTGTACCTCTGAAGATAGGACATTTCCTCTTTCCCTGTTCTAGTGCTATTCAATACCTGAACATTCCACAGGAGAAGTGTGAGCTCAGAGAAGGGCGCCAATTGGTTACGAGCCATCATGCGCAGTGTTTACCAATGTGACTGTGCGCGCCTTTTGTAGAACTGTGTACCAGCAATGCAAAACAAGTATACTATAATCAATGGTATGTTCCCTAAACTACAATTAACAGGCCACCCCACCCCCCTCCCATCCCTGCACACCCAATTGCAGGGACATCTCCCATTCTCTAAGAGAGAAAATACAACAGGAACAACCAACAATAATGGGGAATAAGAAACAGCATAAAGCATTTTGTATATATGCTCAAGCAAAAGTGATAAACACCTGGGGGGTGGCAACGCCTTGCCAAACCACCCACCTTTACAGCCACCTGCAACACAATCACATCATCAAAAAATATCTCAGGGCAGTGTAGCGGAAAACATTTTGTCTCCCCAAGTTTAACACTGTTATGCACATCAGTCCGATGTGTATAGTTCAACACTAGCCACCAACATGCTGTGTGGAGGAGAGCCCTTGTAGGGCCCTTCCCCTGGATCAATCCCACCCCCTTATAGTCACGCAGAATTCTGAGACCGCAGTTGGTGTGTCCAACACACAAGACCTTCCAGCAATGTCTACTTTCAGCCGGGCTGGGTAAAGCATGCCATACTTGAATCCTAGGTTGCGAAGGATGGCTTTTACTCCGGCAAATTTCCTCCTTCCATCCTGGACCAATGCCATGAAATCAGGGAAAAGAAAATTGTGGAACCCTGCCAGACTAGGGTGCCTGCCTCACGTGCCAAATGTAGCATGGTATCCTTGTATCGAAAATTCAAGAGTCTGGATATAATCGGTCTAGGCGGGGTGCCAGGGTGGGGACGGGGAACCAGGGAGTGATGTGCTCTCTCTATAAGGAAGGTGGGCGTGAAGGCTTATTTTCCAAACAAATCAGTGAATAGTGTTTCAACAAAAAGGTCCATCCGACCAGTGTTGGTGGACTCAGCTACCCTCAAAATGCACTAGTTCTTACGTTTACTCCGTGCCTCCGAATCTTCATTTTCATTGCCAAGTTTGTAGGATCTTTTCCATCCTGACTAGCCTTTTGACAGATCGCGCAGCAACATCTTCTAAGTCTGAAATCCGACCTACCGCTGTATCTAGTCGTCTGTCATAAACATCTAGATGGGCCCCCATGGTGCCTAGTCTCTTTTCTAGAGAATTGAATTGGCCATCTAGGGAGCAAAACCCTGCATGCAGTTCCGACATGATGGCGTCCGAGCCAGTAGAGGCACTTGCTGTATGGGTGGGCTCTGTACCTCCTTCTGCCAAGTTAGGACCAGTGTTTACTGAGGGGACACAGGTTTTAGGAAATTGTAGTACTCTCAGCTTTGGATCTTTGCGTACCATAGCGCGCACAACGCCTCTGCAAAGAATATGGCGGCCCCCCAACCCGCCTGAATGGGTTGTGGCATGCACCAGAACCTGGTAATGACCAGGATTAATTCGCCCCAATAGTGGAAGGGTACCATACATCAATCTTAGGCCCCCAATGTGAACTACTACACTGTGTACTCATTTCCTCAAGCAATGCCTCAGGGTCCACAAACTCCACAACAAAATGTACTTTTTTATATTTAGACTTACAGGAGTAGTAGTCTCTGAAGCCCCCTACTAAGCAAGTTGATCAGGAGCTGCTCCGTGCACTCCCCTAGGGATAATTTTTTTCATGACATGGAGAGTTCATGGCCAGCTGGGAAATGTAGTTAGTTGATGGGGTGCTATTGTGTAGTGCTCTCACCATGACTCCAAAGCTTCTCTCCAGACAACACTAACACATTTCTAGAACTGCCAGCCATTTCTTCCCCTAGATGGAATCAGTATGTGAGGGTTTGGAGTATTACTCTTCTGCAATTTCTGAGTCTTAAGCAATAAGTCATGTTTCCAGCCCAGCTTCCTGACACATAGATGTATGAAAAGTAGGAAACTCTTCGACCCAGAGGTAGTCCCACAATGAAAGTCTTCATAGGACATGATTCACATAATTAAAATGTTGCCCATCAGTACTTCCAGTTGTTGCAATCTCATTGAGTTGCAGCTTAAAGAGATAGTAAAGAAAAAAGTGAGCTCCCTTCAGGAGCCTTCTTCAGGACATGGCTGTATGAGCATAGTCAACAGGGTAGATCTATTACTTCTTTTTAGACAAGCAGGAGATCTCATTATGGCAAAAGACTGAAAAAGCTGAAGAAGGATAGAGTACCGCCCAAAGCAAAGGCAAAAGGGATGGGTTCATATTTGTATGGGATGGGTAGATTAAGTAGCAGACTTGTTGAGTCTGGGGTACTTTTGGGGTGGGGATCAGCAAACAGCAAGCATATAGGAGTCCATATTTGCAAGAAATAGACAGCCTGTATTCAGGCCTGCTTCTTAACTTGCAGGAAGTGGTTAGTCAGAATGACAATTTAAGTTTCGTCTTAACGGTTCAACGCTAACCACTTAAAGCTCAACCCAGATAAAACGGAACTGAGTCTATTCTCTCCAAAAAGCAACCATCGACCAATCCAAGAGTGGCTCAAGAATCTGGTTGCCCTAAACTGCCCCCTCGTCCTATCCGACTCAGTTAAGTTTCTAGGCATCACCCTTGACAAGAACTTATCAATGGAGGCCCACATCAAAAACTCTGCAAAAAGTGCTCTTTTCTCTCTAAGACACCTCAAGAAATTGAAACCTTTTCTTACCCATGATGACCTCAAGACAGTAGTTCAATCCCTAGTTCTCTCTAAAATCGACTACGGGAACACCATCCTAACAGGGACTCCAAAAGCTCACCTAGCCCCACTAAGGGCAGTGCTGAACATGGCCGCTCGACTTGTATCTGGAGTAAAAAGATTTGAACACATCACTCCAGCTCTCAACTCCCTCAACTGGCTTCCCATGGAAGGGAGGTGTATTTACAAGCTGGCCTGCATCACACACAAAACCCTTCACTCTCCAACCCCAACTACCAGAACAACAAACTGGTTAGAGCAGGTCAATTCAGAATGCTGAGAAGCTCAAACTCACGCTCCCAGGATGTGGAACGCTCTCCCTAGAGTCCTCAGATGCAACCCCTCCTTCTCCTGTTTCAAAAGGGACCTGAAACTCCATCTCCTTAACAAATACTTTCCTGACCAACGTCAAATAACCTAGACTTCAATACCCGAGTTCACTCCTCTCTCTCTTGACATTCAAGGATAGCTGGTGACCGGACTGTGCTAACCACCTTTGTTTGTTTCTCTCCCTCCGCTGCACTATTTACTTATTTTTCATGCTGGATTTTTATTGATCTCTGTTTTGCTTCCTTACTGCCTTGCTACTATGTAATGCAACTTCCTTTTGTTTTTTACAGTGTGTATGTAAAGCGCTCTGATACCTACGGGTCAAGTTAGCGCTATATAAAGCTTTTAAAATAAAATAAATAAATAAAGTCTGAAAGGTGAACTGTATGGTGTGTGTGGGTGGAGGCTCTGTAGGCAGAACATTGTCAGAGTGAATGTGTCTGAGAGCAGGACCAGTGTACTGTTCAGGCGTCTGCGCTGTCTTACAGAGCCACCACAAATGGCAACAAAAGGGCACCAGGTTGCTAGACAATGCCTCCAAAAATGCGTTGGTGTCAGGTAAGAGCGCCCAAGCAGCAAAATGCCATTTTGCTTTTTCTTCAACTATTCCTGCATTCATATTTCCAGGAAGCCATTGTTTGAAGGAAATGCATGGACAGGGTAGGCTTGTGAGTACTAAACTAGATGGGTCTGTGAGCACTAGACTATTTGTGCCAAGGAAATGTGCAGGCTCTGTGGTGGGGTTCCTCATCTGGTATCATAGTGTATATTTCTATGTTTCTTAATGTGTTTGTGTGTACTTTAGACAAACAGCGCCATACTTCAGTGCTATCTGTGCACTTGCAGGGCACATAGAAGCCTGCAAAGACCCTTGTTGCACTGGGAAATATTTCTAGAGATTTCCCTTTCGAGTGAAGAGGTTACATGGACATTCACCTCCCTGACACCAAACCGATAACGCTCAAATTTTCGGATTACCATTCAGTCCCATTAACTCTCCTAGAGAATGGAAAGGGATGGATTTTGGACCACCAATGAGACAGGAGGCTCCATGCCCTGGACATGGATTCTTTAATACCATTTTTTAATTCAAAAATATAAATATGCCCTTTGAAATGAAGGCTACCAGTGCGTTGGGCATGAAAGGGTGTGTAAGGTTTTGCAAATCTTTGGATGTTCTGCAGGGCAAACACTCTGGCGCTCACACTGCTAGGAGTCTGCGCCTATTGAGGAATCTGAGACTCCGAGGCGCTGCCAGCATCCAGCAATAAAAAAAACAGGCTCCGCAAAGCTCTCCTCAGTCACCCTCCAAGAATGCCAGACCTGTCTCAGATTTGGGCCTGACCTCCGGCTCCCACAGACACCTGGAGAAAGTCCAGGATTCTACACTGGGAAGGTCAGGCGGGCGCCGTGTGGGGCACCTATCCTTCTAAGACCACTAAAATATGGGAATAGGAATAATAGTAAATTACAAATTGGGTTCTTCCCCCAGCAGCTACCAGAACTCCTAGCGACCCCTAAGAGACCCCGGCTGTGCTGCTGATAAACTAACTCAGCAGAAGTGTAATGCACGTGGCCATATATCTTTCTGGTGACCGAGGGAGGACAGAGAGGCTTTGACAGGGTCACTAAACGGTCTACATTCGTCGTAAGTATAAGTAATGGCCATCTGCTTTCAATGGTTAAGCCACTTAACTGCCCATAAACAACTCGTCAAACCAGAAGGAGAATCCGTGGCTCCTTTACAGATGGAAGCAGCTTTTTTAATGTCTCTTTTAGCTGTTCCTCTTGTTCGGGGAGTTGCTCTGTCCCTGGCATTGCGGAATTATTTATGATGTATGGAACATATTATTTAATCACTCACCGCAAAGTAGTTTCAGGGTGATTTACAAGTGCCCACACATCTGGCTAGGCCATGTCTAGTTAATCTAGGTCACTGAATGGGCATTCTAGTATCTTTATTTGAAATATTTCCATGCCCCGGGGATTCGCGGTTTTTACAAGGCATGTTTTTGGATGACAAAGGATGGGAAGTGGTCGTCTCTTTTTTTAAGCATGTAGAAGATAAAAGGTAACTGGGACGAGCCAACAAGGTTATAAATAGTATGTGTGAGTCCCTCAAAGGTCACGGTGATCCAGTGTAACTGGCAAAGTTCTGCACCAGTTTTGCTGGTGCAACACAATCGCAGGCACCTAATCTCACTAGGGGGGAGTGACTGTGGGGTGTGGTCAGGGGCGTAGCTTGGCCAGTAATATTTGGGGGGTTGTGAGCTTCAGATTTCCCAACAAATACGCTGGTGCATAATATTAAAATACATTTTGTGACAAGCAGGGTGCACAACAGGGGTTTAAGGGGCAGTGGAAAGGGAGAGGAATGCGGATTGGGAGGGGTAATAAGTGAGCAAAAACTCATTATTTTAGGAAATAACCAACATTTTGAAGTCTTTCCAATCAGAAAAGGGAGAGAGTGTGCGTTTTAGTCTGTTTGTGTAAAAATTGCTGGTGAAATTTGACAGACACCTCACCATCTCCGACTGAAAGCACCTGTATCCAACTATTTTTCATAAAATGCATTTATTAGGATGGTGTAGCACCCACCGCCCACTGAAGCTACGCCCCTGGATGTGGTCCCATGAGCACCAAGCCATCACAGGAGCTGCAGCTCCAGGGCATGCCACAGGGTGGCCTCATGGTCCATCCTGACCATGCAGATTTCAAGGGTGGCCGCGTGCTGCACTTTGCATCTCCTGCCTCAGCACCTAACAGCCCTCATTTTGAAGGCAGAGTCTTCTTTGTAGAAGGTTACCTCTAGTACTCTTCTTCAGCAGTCAGTCAGCACATGCCCCAAGGATAAATGTCAAGCAGCTCTTTTCCTGGCAGGCTGCAGAACTTTCCAGATTCTGTAACCAAACCTGACGAAGGAGAGTTGGTAGATAGCAACTTTAACACTGGCACTTAAAAATAGTTTCTGAGTATCCTTTGTTGTGGGACCCATAGATTCTGTCAAAGACATCTTGGCACACTGGCTGATAGATTCTGAACCTTAACCCCTTCGATGCGTGTGACAAGGTCAGCTCGTCATGAGCGTTAACTGCGCTGTGCGTGTGACGAGTTGACCTAGTCACGTAACGCAGGATTTTTAAAATCGCAGCGCTCAGCGGGAAAACCGCTAGTGCGCATGCGGTTAAGTATATTGCAGACACCATTTATGCAATCCCCAATTCTACTTCTGGGACTGGTTTCAGACAGTTCCTGCCCTTTGTGTATTCCTCCCACACTAACCCTGCGACAGTCCGTGTCTTGAATTGTCAGCAGGAACGTGGGGCGGAGTTGGGAGAGTGCTGTCAGGAGACACCCGAAACAAAGTACAAAAGAAGGACAGGCTTCCACGCTTAACCACCATTAACCTAGCATGGGTGACGCTTTGAGAAAGAATGAAACAGGACAGGGCAATGGCTTTTCAGATGTTACAAAGGGACCCGGTGTCTTCTATCCTCCACAGCCTCAGGCACCCCCTAGTCCGATTCATTATAGATGACCTCAGAAGAACCGGGAAACGCCCTGAAACTCACATTGCTGCCTGGGGTTGTCTTAATCCATGGTTCCATGTAACAGAAACACTTCCACACTCGTATAGGTTACACATCCAGCAGTCATCCATATCCCACATGGATTAACCCCTTCGATGCTGATGACGGCCCTCAGCCGTCATGCACTAAGGTGGGCGTGTGCTGTTGACGGCTGGGGGCCGTCATAAACCCGCCCACTTCAAAAAAACGCCGCATAGGCGCAGAATCGCGGCCGCGCCCAAGGGGTTAAATGAAGGACGTGGTTGCACAGGATGGGGACACCAATGTAAAACCACAGAAGAGGAGAGTAGGTAATTCTCCCTGGAAGGTGGTAGGGTAAAGGCCTGACCAGACGCAATAATCTTTTGATGCCGCCACTGTCAGTCCTCTATAGCCCATTAAACTGACAGTAGCCAGGCTCAGAAAAAGAGGTGCACATGGTATGCCTATCCAAATCAAAGAGCCCTGCTCTAGGTTGCATTCTGTATCACTGGGAACTCTGATGGCACACACAATTGTTGTGTGCTCTGAGGCAAAAAGTCAAAAACTTACCAAACTCACTAAGGAGCTCACTCTTTCCAGAGCAATGCAGTGGACCTTTTCCATCTCAACACCCAGAGTCCCGCAACACCCATCTACCAATCAGTAGACTACATAAAAGGAGATCAGTTTCCACACCCTCAAAGTCACAACTCATGCCCTTGCCGTGCACTGCTTATGAGCTCACACATTGCAAAGCTCATTGCATATTCTATGACATCAATGATAACATTACTGCAACTGCTAAAAAAGACATAATTGATGACAACACTGTGCATGGTGGGGGCAAGATTTATAGTTACTTTAGGACACAAGTTACAGTCACTTAAGATATCTATAATTGGTTAAATTCAGTGGTTTTATTAATCTAAAATGGAATCTTTTGACTGATATTTTCACCGAACTATAACTTTTGTTTTTTTAAGTGGGAAATATATATATATTACCAGTCCCAGTAGATTGTTATAGTTAAGACCTAGCTTCCATAGGAAAGGCATTTAATGACTTGCCTATATCTTTGGCACTGTATAGGGGTGTGGCTTGTCAGCCTGAGATGGGAGATGCGTGAACCTGTAAGTCCACACCGGCCTACCATTTATCCTGCAACATTGGACCCGGCTGGGGACCGGGGGCCTGGCAGCTGGGTCTTGTGTGCCCAGGGGGCCCTGAGGAAGGTTTTGGAGTGATCCTACATCCGGAACAAGCTTATTTGGAGGAGATCCAGGAGAGGAGTCATGAGCCGTGCACCCGCAAAATGGTGGTATGGACCTCCTACGAGCGCAGAGAGGTCACAGGGATCTAGACCTGGGAAGTTTCCGGTGAGAAGACCTGGGGGAGAAGAGAGTCACCTGGTGCTGCCCCTCAGTGAGCACGCTGAGAGACGGGCCTGTTGGGGCTCTGCCGGGGTCTGAGGTGCTCAGTTACAGCCTCGAGGACACCCGGACATTGCTGTGGGCAGAACATGATGCCAAGCTGAGGGGCCCCAGGCGAGACAGTGGAGCGTGAGACGATCAGGGCCTGGAGATCTCCTGCAGGTGAGGAGAGAGGTCTAGACTGCCGAGATGGGACTAGAACATGGGCTGCACGGCTGGACTGTGATTGAGGCACTGCCCATGACCAGGCCCGGGACCTGTGGTGGTGGCTTTTTCGGGACCTACCTCGGGGCCCGGAGGCTAATGGGAGTGTAGAGGGCTGGCTCCGGAGTGTGTGGGGGCCGCACCGGACAGAGCTGGACTTGGTGTGACAAAGGTGGAGGAACGGAGCCTGGATGTAGTAGTTGCAAGTGAGAGTTTGAGTCAGTGCGAGTGAGGGCGCCGAAGACCAATAGGTTTCACCCAGCGGCCAGAGGGCTGGCTCAAGCGGAAATCAATTTACCCTGGAACTAGTTGCTACATTGACAGCCGAGGCTAGGTCTGAAATTAGGGGCATAGAGACCCTGATGAGTAGCTCTTTTTGGAATGGCCCTCGCCTCTCTGTGCAGTGCTAGATCTACGCCTGCCTGAATGAAACACCAGCCAGATAGGCCACCAGAACGACTGACTGCAAGCACTTGAGATGCTTGAGGGGCTTCTGGGGTTGAGAGGTGAAATTGCATAATTAAAGTGCCCCAGGAAAGGAGTGTGGGTCAGATTCTTGAGACGTGGTATCCTCCCGCTCCGATACCGATATTGACACTCCACTCCTGGGTTAGCCTAGAGCGAGGCAGACAAGAACCGAACTGGAACAGGAGGAGCCGGCCCAGGACCAAGCAATAAATTACTCTGGCGGCACCACCAGGGAAGACCCCTGTGCAGCAACAGCTGACTAGGATACTAGATGCAATAGCAGACACTAAATCCATGCTACATCAAGATATCAGTACGGTGTCAGTGGGGTTGGGCCTACTCAGAGCGGAGCCTGCGAAACTCACAGAGAGAGTGAAACAGAACAAATCCTTTTTTGTGGACATGGCACCACAGCAGCGGGCACTGTCATCACGGGTTGGAGACCTGTCTGATAGGGTCCGCTTACGGAACAGGAGGGTTCACATCAGAGTCCTGGGCTTGCCGGAGGGAGCAGAGGGCAGTGGCATGGTTGCTTCTCTGGGGCACTGGCTCCAACGGCAGTCACACCGGAGGATCTGTCAGTCTTTTACACTCTGGAAAGAGTGCAAAAAGTTCCTGCCAAACATAGCTCGCCTTCAGGAGACCGACCTAATCAAAACTGAAGTTGACAAGTTGCGCAGGAGGTGGAGGGACATCTGTTTGTGACCACCTTTTCTGCTTATGCCAGAAGAGTATTAATTTGGATAAGGCCGGGAGTCCCCTTTAATCTTATACATTCGTTGATAGACAGTGAAGGCAGATATGTACTCATCGTGGGGCAGTTGGTGGGTAGGGAGGTGATGCTGGGTAGCGTGTATGTACCCAATCTTGATCAAATCCCTTTTCTATGCCACTCTCTTGGCTCAAATGGCTGAGTGTATGGGGGGTTATGCTGTGCTTGGAGGAGATTTCAATTGTGTTGTAGATGTTACAATTGATCATTCACATTCCCCTTCTTCTGGGCGTACAGGCATCTAACACAACAGCATGCTTCCAGGGTTGGGTGGATCCTTGGGGTTTAGAAGTCACTAACCCATGCATTCAGTAAGACACGTTCAATCACCCATTTATACAGTCAGTCACGCACCTATCACGCACCTACTAAATAATCCCTTCAGGCACTTGTAAATCCACTCATTCTTCAATACACCTTGGCATAGATAAATGCAAAGTATTTAAACTTTACAGAAATACACATTTACTGGATGGTGTCATCAGTGATGTCATCAGTGATGTCATTTGAGATGTCATCAGTGATGTCATCAGCGATGTCATCAGTGATGTCACTGACCATGTCATGAGTGATGTAATATGTGACGTCATCAGCAGTGCATTGCGGGCGTGCGAATTATAGTTAGCTCAATTAACTATAACTGATGAATTTCGTTGGTTTTATATGAGTCAAATGTCCAACTAACTCTAGCGTCCCTGAAACCTATGTTTTTTTCAGTGAATGTGTATATATATATATATATATATATATATATATATATATATATATATATATATATATATATATATATATATATATATATATATATATATATTACCTACTGGCGGTCGCCAGTAGGTATATATAGTTAGGATTTTTTCTCTATGGGATTTTTGAAAATTCTATGTCTAATAACTTTGGCGTTTGTGGACGGAATTGGCTGAAATTTTCAGGAAAATGGAACATTTTGTTTCTGAGCAGCCCCTGACAATTTGGGGGGGTTTCATCAAGGGGGGGCCGAGAAAAAAGGGGGGTCCCAAAACGCATTTTTCCCATGTTAATTTCCATAGGGCGGTTGGCCTCACTTTTAGCTCGAACGGCTGAATGGATTTGCACGAAACTTGGCAAAATTGTAGGGACTGTTAGCCTGATGTGCCTTTGCTAGGTCTCAATATATGTGCTCCAGTGGATTTTGAGTAATTTAGGTTCAAAAAAATATATATATCTGGGCGGAGCCTAACCACACATCTGATCTGATTGGCTGTCAGCACTTCATCCAAGAAGTGTTGGCAGCCATCTTGGGACCAATATACATGATAGCACCTCATTAAAAAGCATTGCAGTTAATAGAGGGTTTTAGGACTTTAGTTACATTATAAATCATTTGTTGATGGTACCATACTCGTTTTAGGAATTGTGGTGGGTTCTAAGGTGATTTTACCATGTGAAAAAACCTTCTGCTGTGATATCATGAATATTGTTTGAAAGAAAACTAATATCTCATGATTTTCCCACAGTGGTTTGGAAGGGGATCTATAAGCTAAACTGAAAGCATATTTTCTGTAAATTCACATTATCTTTCTCAGTCATGTGAAAATGAAGTCTGACATTCTCAGTAAAACATGTACATCCAACAAGGACAGAGACTGTCAGTTGATTCCTTTGTGTTCTACTGCAGCCTCCTAGAGTGTTCTAAAGAACAACTAGAGCGCTAACAGTCCTACTTATTACAAAGGTATGGCACACCTGAAGCCATCTTGATTGGAATAAAGTGGTAACTCTTAAAACATTTAATTTAAAAAGAAACAACATGAAGGGGTATATTTTGCCATAGAAAGTATGATTAGTGCTGCAGAATGAAAAATTAGGGCACATTTTGAGTGACTTCTCAAATCCTTTTCTATTTCATTAAAACATTCTGACATGCAGTCTCCCAAAATGGCCACCAGAGACAAAAGAGCCCAAATGTAGCCCAAATATCACCCAGATGTAGCCCAAGTATAGCCCAATGACAGAATGTCCCAGAGTGTTCTAAAGAACAACTAGAGCGCTAACAGTCCTACTTATTACAAAGGTATGGCACACCTGAAGCCATCTTGATTGGAATAAAGTGGTAACTCTTAAAACATTTAATTTAAAAAGAAACAACATGAGGGGGTATATTTTGCCATAGAAAGTATGATTAGTGCTGCAGAATGAAAAATTAGGGCACATTTTGAGTGACTTCTCAAATCCTTTTCTATTTCATTAAAACATTCTGACATGCAGTCTCCCAAAATGGCCACCAGAGACAAAAGAGCCCAAATGTAGCCCAAATATCACCCAGATGTAGCCCAAGTATAGCCCAATGACAGAATGTCCCAGAGTGTTCTAAAGAACAACTAGAGCGCTAACAGTCCTACTTATTACAAAGGTATAGCACACCTGGAGCCATCGTGATGGGAATAAAGTGGTAACTCTTAAGACATTTAATTTAAAAAGGAACAAAATGAGGGGGTATATTATGCAATAGAAGGTATTATTAGTGCTGCAGAAAGAAAAATTAGGGCACATTTTGAGTGACTTTTCAAATCCTCTTCTATTTCATTAAAAAATTCTGACATGCAGTCTCCCAAAATGGCCACCAGAGACAAAAGAGCCCAAATGTAGCCCAAATATCACCCAGATGTAGCCCAAGTATAGCCCAATGACAGAATGTCCCAGAGTGTTCTAAAGAACAACTAGAGCGCTAACAGTCCTACTTATTACAAAGGTATGGCACACCTGAAGCCATCTTGATTGGAATAAAGTGGTAACTCTTAAAACATTTAATTTAAAAAGGAACAAAATGAGGGGGTATATTTTGCCATATGAATTATGATTAGTGCTGCAGAAAGAAAAATTAGGGCACATTTTGAGTGACTTCTCAAACCCTCTTCAATTTCATTAAAAAATTCTGACATAGTCTCGCAAGATGGCCACCAGAGACAAAAGAGCCTAAATGTAGCCCAAATATCACCCAGATGTACCCCAAGTATAGCCCAATGACAGAATGTCCCAGAGTGTTCTAAAGAACAACTAGAGCGCTAACAGTCTTACTTATGACAAAAGTATGGCACACCAGAAGCCATCTTGATTGGAATGAAGTGGTAAGTCTGAAAACACTCAATTTAAAAAGGAACAACATGAGGGGGTTAATTTTGCCATAGAAAGTATGATTAGTGCTTCAGAAAGAAAAATTAGGGATCATTTTGAGTGACTTCTCAAATCCTCTTCTATTTCATTAAAAAAATTCTGACATGCAGACTGAAACATGCACTTTGAATACCAGCAGCAGACGTCCCTGGTGAGCAGTAGCTTTACTACAGTGATCTAATGTGCAACTAGAGTGCTAACATTCAGAATTTATGGCAAATGTGTGACACATCTGAATGCCTTCTTGATGGAACCAAAGTAAACAAGCATTGAAAATGCAATAGATCTCGCCCTCATTTAAGTTAAAGCCATTCTGTTTGTAATGAGGTGGCTTTTTAGCTTTGCTTTTATTAGTGTTTTTTCAACTTTCATGTAAATAACGCACCGTTTTCACCAAATCGACTTTGCCCAAGCACACCCTTCCCTTCGGCCAACAAATCCCAAAAATTCGGCACACCTGCCGATCCACTCTCCCTACAGCTCACCCAAGCCCCGTCCCTCTAGCGCAACTGGAACATCCCAAATTCACCTTCTCCATGCGCACCAAAAACTCCCATTGAATAACATGACAATTCGCTACTCCGCACAAAAATTGCTCTTTAAAGCACTTCCACTGCTCCGATCCGCTTCAAACTTGGCTGGACAATAGTTCCAGCGATTCCCTAACATCTCACCAAAAATCAGCTCAATCCATCCACTGGAACGGGGACGAATTTCAACCCGAATACGCGCCCCCCGCAAACACAAAAAAAAGCCATAAAACGGCCAAATCTCTACCAAAAACCGCCAAAATCCCTCAAAACCTTGCCAACACCAATACGCACGAAAGTGAACCGGCCCCTCAGCCCTAGGCTCCGGGAACCCTACTTAATTGACCCAAAAGCCCTAAAAAAGCAACATAATACACACGAAAACGCCCTAACAACCCTAAAATGCATATAAGTATATGTATGCATGCATTTATGTTTGTATTTATATGTAGATATACAGATGATATATGTTTATATATGTATGTATATATATATATTCACTGAAAAAACCATAGGCTATAGACCATATATAGTTAGGAATTAGCATTTACAAAACCTTGAAAATTCACTGAAAAAACCGTAGGTTATAGACCATATATAGTTAGGAATTAGCATTTACAAAACCTTGAAAATTCACTGAAAAAACCATAGGTTATAGACAATATATAGTTAGGAATTCGCATTTACAAAACCTTATTTTACTCACACAAAACCATTGAAATTCCATATATAGTTAGTTGCACTAACTATATATCGCGCACCCGCAATCCACTGCTGATGATGTCATATATTACATCATTCATGACATGGTCAGTGACATCACTGATGACATCACTGATGACATCTCAAATGACATCACTGATGACATCACTGATGACAACATCCAGTGACTGTATGTTTCTGTAAAGTTAAAATATGTCTTACATATTGAAGAATGAGTGGATGTATAAGTGTCTGGATGAAGGATTTAGTAGGTGCATGACTGACTGTATGAGTGAGTGATTAAATGTGTCTCACTGAGTGCATGGGTTAGTGACTAAACTGTCTTAATTTGTGCATCATTATGTCTGTTGTTCTGTAAACTGTTGCATGTGTTGATAAGTAGCTATATGAGTAACTATATGGGTTATTGATTGGTTGCCCAAGTATTTGTATGGGATACTGAGTGTGTGTGTGTGGGTGGCTGGGAGGTGTATGACTCTGTGCATAGATGTGTGAGCAGTTGATTCACTAGATGTATGGTTTCAAAAGTGCATGTGGAAACAGCTGTATGGGCGGTTGACTGTGTGCATGAGTGTATTGGTGAGTGAATGGATATCTCAGTGCTACATGTCAAAGTAAGTACATATGTAAAACACAGTACATGTGAGAGTTGACATATATAAATAACTGTGCATAAGAGCCAGTGAATGTGTGAGTGGCTGTATGGATCATTGTGAACTTGTATCAGGGATTGTATAAGAGAGTTAATATGTGTTAGTATATGTTTGAATAAGTAAAGTTTGTATAACTGTATAGTTGAGGAAATGGAGGTGTGATTGATTCTTTGATTGACTGACTAGGTGTGTGAGTAACTCCATGGATGAGTGACAGTCTGTGAGTGTCTGTTTACACTGATTGTATCTAAGGTTATATTAGAGTCTGAAGAGGTTCATCGTATTATCACATGAATGATATCATCAGTGATGTGATCAGTAATGTCAAATGAGATGTCATCAGTGATGTCATCAGTGATGTCATTTGAGATGTCATCAGTGATGTCATTTGAGATGTCATCAGTGATGTCATCAGTGATGTCACTGACCATGTCATGAATGATGTAATATATGACATCATCAGCAGTGGATTGCGGGTGCGCGATATATAGTTAGTGCAACTAACTATATATGGAATTTCAATGGTTTTGTGTGAGTAAAATAAGGTTTTGTAAATGCGAATTCCTAACTATATATGGTCTATAACCTATGGTTTTTTCAGTGAATATATATATATATATATATATATATATATATATATATATATATATATATATATATATATATATATATATATATATATATATATATATATATATATACAGTATGCTATCAGAATAAATGCCATTTTCAACAAGCCTCATCCAGATGCTTACCTTATAATAATATTTTATGCGCAGCCTTTTTCTAAAACATTTGAGTGATTCTAGGAACAATCTACACACACACATATGCACACAGACGCACACACACACACATATATATATTAAATAGCATTTATATTTACTCTATTGTTTGTTTATACCTTCAGCCCATCAAAATTTAAGGCACAGGGTGAAGGAGTAATTTGCAGAGAATCACACAATACTTTTACCATGTGCTGAATCTCCTGAAACATGCTTTTAAGTGGCCAAGGAAACAAATAAATCTCTTTGTTGGTGCCCAGTAGCGTTTCAAACAAGAAAGCACTACATATGTCTCGCCTGGCATATTTCCAATAAAAATAGAAAAAGAGGGCTTGTGGCTATTCCAGACAGAACGAATCAGTTGGGATTCTTGAAAAAAACAAAGCAAGTCTTGTATAGAATAGCTCATTTAAAACATAGGGCTGAATGATGACGTTGATTCATCCATCTTGTGTTGAGCGTGGCAGACTGCGTCTTCAGGATGGCATGACACGCACGACGCAGTCAAGCGTGATGCGTATCAGTGCTGGCCAGTCCTGCCCCGTACGCTGAGAAATTCATCTCTTGGCGTCAGGGCGCACACCTGTGTCTGTTTCTTTAGGAAGGTGGCTTGTTTGCTAGAGGAAATTTGCCACAGCGTTTGCCAAAGTAAATGTCGATGTTCCTGACCTAGATGAACTTGATACAAAAATGTTTGACAGGCTGTCCTGTCCGATGTAATTTATATGGCGGTGATAGTAGTGACGAATCCTCAGAGGGGCTGAATGAGGAATAGAGACTGCGTTGTCAAATGCAAAGACTCCCTCTGTGGGCTGAGTGTACAAAGATGTGGGCAGGATGCTTGTGAATCTGATGGATGCGGTGACTGGAATAAAAGTCTGTAGAAACTACGGGGCAGATTTACAAGGTCTGGGGCATCTCTGCAAATCAGTAGGGATGCGCCAGAACAATTGCGGTACACAAAACCACCCTTGTGCCATCACTGATACGCCGCATTTACAATGCAGCGCGCCGTGGCGCACGGATGGGCAGATGCATGTCGCATCCCACGGCGTAAAGACGGCGCATTGCTGGAGTCGCGTCGTAAGTGTTACCTGCTTCCAGCAAGGCTTGAGGGCTCCCTATGCCTAACATGCTGTGTCACTCCCTACTCCTGCTTCAAGCAGGCACAGGGTTTTGATGCAGCATGGCTGCAAAAGTGACTCAGTGAAATCTTGTAGATTTCACTGCGTCACTGTTATGAGGCGTACCTGCAAAGGAACGCCCACCATGCGCCGGACGCCGACATGAAACCTGACGCAGGCTTCATGTGGCGCAGGGCTTTACAACATGACGCATCTCCCAAGATGCGTCACGTTGTAAATATGGTGCAACATGGCGCATGGTTTCCGCTGCCGCTTCGTCACAGAAGTGACTCAACAACGGCGTAAATGTGTCGCAAGGGGCTTGGACATTGAAAAACGACATGAGGAAAAAAAAACGACATGAGAACATGGTAGAGCTCAAGAGTCAAATGGGGAGAGGCTAGGGCGGTGGACCACAAATCTGGAGAACCTGGTTCGACTCTCGGAAACAACGCTCAAATCCTGTGATTCTGGGTAAATCACGTATTTTTCCCGTGCCTAACAAAATTTCATGTGTCCTTATGTAACGCAACTGGTGCTCATGTAAAGCGCTTTGCTTTGTTTTGTGATGTTATGTTTTGTTGTGCTTTGCGATGCTATGCTATGTTTTGTTTTGTTTTGTGATGCTATGTCATGTTTTGTTGTGTTTTATTATGCTATGCTACACTCTGTTTTGTTGTGATATGCTATGCTATGCTTTGTTATCCTATGCTATCTTTTGTTATGCTATGTTTTGTTGTGTTTTGTTAAGCTATGCTTTGTTATGCTAGGTTTTGTTTTGTTATGCTATGCTATGCTTTACTTTGGTATGCTATGCTATGTTATGCTATGCTATGTTTTGTTATGCTATGCTATGTTTTATTATGCTAAGCTTTGTTTTGCTATGCTTTGTTATGCTATGCTATGTTTTGTTGTGTTTTGTTATGCTATGCTACGCTCTGTTTTGTTGCGATATGCTATGCTGTGCTTTGTTATGCTATGCTATGTTTTGTTATGCTATGTTTTGTTGTGTTTTGTTTTTCTATGCTATGTTTTGTTAAGCTTTGCTTTGTTTTGTGATGTTATGTTTTGTTGTGCTTTGTGATGCTATGCTATGTTTTGTTTTGTTTTGTGATGCTATGCTATGTTTTGTTGTGTTTTATTATACTATACTACACTCTGTTTTGTTGTGATATGCTATGCTATGCTTTGTTATCCTATGCTATCTTTCGTTATGCTATGTTTTGTTGTGTTTTGTTAAGCTATACTTTGTTATGCTAGGTTTTGTTTTGTTATGCTATGCTATGCTTTACTTTGGTATGCTATGCTATGTTATGCTATGCTATGTTATGCTATGTTTTGTTATGCTATGCTATGCTATGTTTTATTATGCTAAGCTTTGTTTTGCTATGCTTTGTTATGCTATGCTATGTTTTGTTGTGTTTTGTTATGCTATGCTACGCTCTGTTTTATTTCGATATGCTATGCTGTGCTTTGTTATGTTATGCTATGCTATGTTTTGTTATGCTATGTTTTGTTGTGTTTTGATATGATATGCCATGCTGTGTTTTGTTTTGTTATGCTATGCTATGTTTTCTTTTGTTATGCTATGTTTAATTGTGTTTTGGTATGCTATGCTATGTTTTGTTATGCTATGCTTTGTTTTGCTATGCTATGCTTTTTTTGTTAGGCTATGTTAATCTATGCTATGTTTTGTTGTGGTATTTTTGTTGTGTTTTTTATGCTATGGTCTGTTTTGTTGTGTTTTGCTATGCTTTGTTATTCTATGCTATGTTTTGTTATGTTATGTTTTGTTGTGTTTTGTTAAGCTATGCTTTGTTATGCTAGGTTTGGTTTTGTTATGCTATGCTATGCTTTACCTTGTTATGCTATGCTATGCTATGTTATGCTATGTTTTGTTATGCTATGTTTTGTTATGCTATGCTATGTTTTATTATGCTATGCTTTGTTTTGCTATGCTTTGTTATGCTATGCTATGTTTTGTTGTGTTTTGTTATGCTATGCTACACTCTGTTTTGTTGCGATATGCTATGCTGTGCTTTTTTATGCTATGCTATGTTTGGTTAGGCTATGTTTTTTTATGATATGCCATGCTGTGCTTTGTTTTGTTATGCTATGCTATGTTTTCTTTTGTTATGCTATGTTTTATTGTGTTTTGCTATGCTATGCTATGTTTTGTTATGCTATGCTTTGTTTTGCTACGCTATGCTTTTTGTTGCTAGGCTATGTTATGCTATGTTTTGTTGTGCTATTTTTGTTGTGTTTTTTATGCTATGCTTTGTTATGCTAGGTTTTATTTAGTTATGCTATGTTTTGCTATGTTTTGTTATGCTATGCTTTATTTTGTTATGCTATGCTATGTTATGCTATGTTTTGTTGTGCTTTGTGATGCTATGCTATGCTATGTTATACTATGTTTTGTTGTGTTTTGTTTATCTATGCTATGTTTTGTTCAGCTTTGCTTTGTTTTGTCATGCTATGTTTTGTTGTGCTTTGTGATGCTATGCTATGTTTTGTTTTGTTTTGTGATGCTATGCTATGTTTTGTTGTGTTTTATTATGCTATGCTATGTTTTGTTATGCAATGTTTTTTTATGCTATGTTTTGTTATGCTATGCTTTGTTTTGTTATGTTTTGTTATGCTATGTTTTGTTGTGTTTTGTTATGCTATGTTTTATTGTGTTTTGTTATGCTATACTATGTTTTGTTATGCTATGCTATGTTTTCGTTTGATATGCTATGCTATGTTTTTTTTGCTATGCTATGTTTTGCTATCCCAGTGTGTGGTTGTGTGTGTGTGTGTGGGGGGTTGTGTGTGTGTGTGTGAGGGGGTTGTGTGTGTGTGTGGTTGTGTGTGTGGGTTTGGGGTTGTGTGTGTGTGTGGTTGTGCGTGTGTGTGGTTGTGTGTTTGTGGGGTTGTGTTTGTGTGTGGGCTTGTCTGTGTATGGGTGGTTGTGTGTGTGGGGGGATTGTGTGTGTGTGGGGTGGTGTGTGTGGGGGTTTTGTGGGTGTGTGTGGTTGTGTGTTTGTGTGTGGGGGGTTGTATGTGTGTGGGGGTGTGGGGTTGTGTGTGGGGGGTTTGTGTGTGTGTGGGGAGGTGGTTGTGTGTGTGTTGGGGGTTTGTTTGTGTGTGGGATTGTGTGTGGGGGGTTGTGTGGTGTTTGGTTGTGTGTCTGTGCGGTTGTGTGTGTGTGGTTGTGTGTGTGTGGTTGTGTGGGTGTGGGGTTGTGTGTGTGGGGCTGTGTGTGTGTGGGGGGTGTTGTGTGTGTGTGTGGTTGTGGGTGTGTGTGTGGGTATGTGTGTGTGGTTGTGTGTGTGTGGTTGTGTGCGTGTGTGGTTGTGTGTGTGGGTATGTGTCTGTGGTTATGTGTGTGTGGTTGTGTGTGTGCGTGGTTGTGTGTGTGTGTGGGGGGTTGTATGTGTGTGTGTGTGGGGGGGTTTGCGTGTGTGTGGTTGTGTGTTTGTGTGTGTGGGGGTTGTGTGTGTGTGTGGGGTTGTGTGTGTGGGGGGGTTGTGTTTGTGTGTGGAGTTTTGGTTGTGTGTGGGGGGTTGTGTGTTGTGGGGTTGTGTGTGCGGGGGTTGTGTGGTGTGGGGTGGTGTGTGTGTGGGTTGTGGTTGTGTGTGTGTGGTTGTGTGTGTGTGGGGGGGTTGAGTGTGTTCCCTTCATCCAGTACTAGTACTTTAGGCAATGGGACTTTGCATCACAGGACTTGTAGTTTCATCTTTTCAGGCAGTTATCTACACCCTCCATGTTGCACACCCTTCCCCGGCCTGCAAATAAAAAAAGTAAAAATGCTTTGACACGGTCAGTGCTTTTCAAAAAGCTTTCAGCCATGCTGCTTTGCAACATGGCTAAAAACATTGACAAAGCCAATAGTTCCCGTAGGTGAAACTTATTGGCTTTGCCAATGCTTGTTTAGGATTTGTACCCAAGTAGAGCGACAGAGTTAGAGGTAGATGTAGGCAGACAGTTTCAGATGCAGGAATAGACAGAAGTATAATAGAAAGTGCACTTTCCTAAGGGAACCATTACACCCTGTGCCCATGCCTTCAAATGTCTTCGAGCAGTTGTGCAGCAGCTACACACCCACTATGATTGTTTCACTGTGTAGAAGTGAACGTGACACTGCACACAAACTAAACCAACAAGAAAGAAGCGCTTCAACCCTTCCCCCATTTATTAACGCCATACAAACACTATTTACAATTGCACTGCAACCTAATTGATTATCGCGATTTGGTATGTAAGAATATGGCCAGCATTTTTTCTAACAAAGTTGGTAATACTATTCATGGGGAATGGGTCGAAACTAAGCGTGCTACAATACCACACTTTGTGTTTTCAGACAATAGATCAGGCCTCGAAAACGGGCTCTCTTGATCCAAAGAGACATCTCGACTAAGACCATCCCGAATATGACTTAGTCGTGTGTCTCAACAAAAAGCTGATTTTCTCATGGTTATTATCAGCTGCATAACCGATTTACCTTTGAATCATATATCTATTTTGTATCTTATATGTACCTGAAGACAGTCCTCATGTAATGCAACTGGTTCTATTGTAAAGCGCTCCCTCTGACACCTTCGGGTAAAGTACGCGCTATATAAAAACGCATAAATAAATGCTGAAATTCACTTTTAAAGGAAGAAGTCTCCTGTGTTTAACGGGGCTCTTAAAAGCTAATAAAAGAGAGCCGCGGAACTGTCAGGCTGCAGCAAACGAAGGGCATCAGAGCAGTAGCACACGTATCGCTCACAGCGGTGCTCGCTCTGCGTGTCGGTCATGCGACCAACACAGGAGCCGCAGCATGCAAAAGAAGACAAGCTGTCTCAGAATCTCAGCCACCCGCGAAGAGCTGAGCACTGCATGTGTGGCTGGCGGTGGTGCGCGCGCTCCCTCAGAAGACCAGCATGGCGCTGCCCTGTTGGACTGCAGCCTCTGCTCAATGGAAGCTACTGAAAGACAGGAATACTTTTTCAGTTTTTCAGGCAGGAGGGCCGCCTGTTGTCCACTCGTTTGTGAGATAAGTTAAGGGGGTGGAAGCTTCTTAAAGTACCAAACGTCAGTTTTTGGTGCCTTGCTCGTGCCTATGAAGTTAATGACCAGGCGGAATCTCCATTGGTCATGGTTTCTGGAAGGTTTGTTCAATTCTTGATACGCACGTCTCGGTTCTGAAATTAAAATCTTGTTAAGAATGGGTTAAAGAGTGAGTATAAACGCAGTAGCCCGCTGATAAGGAAAACGCTGTAGGTGCACCATGGTCACTGGCATTTGATAAGTGTACAGAGTTACATGTCACGGAGCCCCCCCTAGCAAAAATCACGAAGATTGGCTGAGCAGCCATCATCTGGATGTCGGAGAGCGCTCAGAATTACGGTAACCGTGCCGCATTAGTGGAGGCAGTGGGGAGATAGGAGAGCAGAAATGTTGTGGCAACAAAGATTCAATAGTCTACGAAGACAACCTTAAAAAAAAATAAGTCGTTCTCACGCAATTCTTTCTGTGCCAAGGAGCATGCTGCGTGGTTGGGGACGGGGGAGCGGCATTGGGTGGCGGGGGAGCGGCTTGTTAGCGGTTTCCTTTGAAGTCTGATGCCGAGGCTCAGACAAATGATGGTGTGCGATGTGAGATGTGGCTGGCGCTGTGCACGCGCCTGGGGCACATGAACTGTACCCGATCCACAGTTTTGGGTAGACTTTTGACAGCCTTACTATAATCTCGACAAACAAGCATTGCTAAAGCAATGCTGTAGTCGAGACATAAAAAAGTAAAGTGCAATGTTTCTTGTTTAATAGGGCATCTGACAAGGGTGGGTGACCAGTAATTTACTTTAGGTTAAAATAAATCTATGCTGAGGGATATGCACATTTTCCAGATAAACGTCTATGCACTGTTTCGTTAACACCAGTTTATGATTTAAAACAGTAGGCTTTCTCACCTCCCAGTAAAATCTTTCATCCTCCAACAAAGTCATTGATATGTGTTTAATGTCTGTCTCATAACACCCTATAGGCGGGCAGGGTCAACTAAAATATCTGATCAACCCAACCTGTCACAAAATGCCTTAACATATTTGAGCCATGGAATGTTATTTGTCTGATCCAAAGATAAACATTCAGATATAATCTTCCTACTTAAACACGTCTCAGTCTGGATCCAAATTCTGTACCAAAGTAGAATAGAGCATATCTTAATCAGATCTTCAAGAAACGAGAGACCTAGGGGCCAGATGTAGGAGCCCTAAAACCGGTCGGAAACGGCCGATTTCGGCCGTTTCTGAACAGTATTAGGGTTTTCAGATGTAGGGGGCTGAAAATTACAGAATTGGTATATTTACCGATTCGGTTAAATTACCGATTCGGTAAATTACCGAATCGGTAAATATACCGATTCTGTAATTACAAATGTAGGTGGCACAGTTTACAGTGCCACAGGTCCTTAAGAGTCGGTATTTTACCACACAATCCTATTGTGTGGTAAAATACCGAATTCAGGTGTGCATGCACATCTGTGCATGCACACCTGTGCAATGTGACACACAGACATGCCCTTAGGGCATGTATGTGTGCCACATTGCACACAAGCCTGTATTTGGGGTGCTAGAGGGTGTCAAAGTGACACCCCCTGCACCCTTGCTGGAATCGGTATTTACCGAACCGGTAAATACCGATTCGGTAATGCCCATTGATTCCTATGGGCTTCAATGCCAAAAGGAATCAATGGGCATTACCGAATCGGTATTTACAGAATCGGTAAATACCGAATCTTAACGATTCGGTATTTACCGATTCTGTAATACCTACATCCCCCCCTCTATTTTACCACTTCTTAAATACCGAATCAGTAAAATTCGGTATTTAAGAAGTGGTAAAATAAAATTACCTACATCTAGGCCCTAGTTCCCTGTGACAAACACAGGTAGGAACACCTTATGGAATGGAAAGGTACTTTTGTAGGCAAAGTTTTTCGGCACACTGTAAATTTTCAAAATTAGCATAGCCCTAAAAGCCTGCCCTATATTGGACCAGGAAGTACATTTTGCTCTGTTTATATGTATACTACACAGCTCTTTAAGTGGCTTTCTCATTAAATTTGCTAAAATTATATTTAAAGCAGAAATTGATTTGATAATCTGCATTTTTGCAACTTTGAACAGAGGCTTCCAGGTGTCCTGACCTTCAAACAACAGTCCCAAGTAGGAGACAGTGGATGTCATTGCAAGCTTAGTAGCTCATACTTTAAACTGGTAAGACTTATCGTCCTTTGGGCCACGATTCATAATAAAGGTTTTTAAAAGATTCACTCTCAAGTCTGAGGAAGCCTTATGTTCAATAAGTTAATCAATCAAAGATTGGAAAGCATTGGGGAGTACGAGCCATGAGTACTGCTTCATCTGCATAGAGAAGTGTGGGTATTAGTCTCTGGGCAATTTGTGGCACGTCCATGTTTACTTCCTCAAGAACACTGCTCAGAATATTAATGAGAAGTGTAAAGAGAAAGGGTGCCAGGACACAGCCCTGACACACTCCATGGCCAATGGTAAACTCCTGTGTGCACTACCCATGAATCCTGAACCTAAACCTAAAAAATTAAGTAAGAGATATTCAATACCCATTGTAGTCATCATATTCCATAATGTGTTGCGGATCACACAACAAATGCACTGGAAAGGTCCATGAATGATATATAAATAGGACTTTCCCTGGCTGAAGTATATTTCCCGGTAAGGAGACTCAAATTAAGACATTGATCGACAGTTCTACCCCTTTTCTGAAACCATGCGGGTCTTTGACTTGATTTGTTTGCCCACAGCCCAGGTCCCCATTATAGAAAGTAGTATTCTTCCAGCCACCTTCAGGAGTAAATCAAAGAGTGAGATCGTTGAATGGCACTTTGGGTCAGCCTGTCCCCTTTGTTATAAACTGGCACAATATCCAGGAGAACTCCAATTATGCACAATAATGGTAGCCCGCTCGAATATTGGAGCATTGATACTGCCTAGTTAAATCATGTTTGGATTTTTAAAGTTACTATTTTTCTATTATTTAGGGGGATAAAAACTATTTTTACGTTTAATTAAAGAAAGTATTTAATAATTATAGGAACTTGCAGTGGCAGCTGGTGGAATTTGAAAGTGGTGGCGCATAATACCAGATACTGAATTTTGGAGCACGAGCAAAGCGAGTGAACCTAACGTTTATTCGGGGAGGGGGATTCAAAGGTGTTCTCCCACAAGAAAAGTAAAATGATTAGTGCATGTTGGCGCAATTTTCAGCACTAAACAATGATGTTTTATACGAAGAATTTAAAAATACTGTGATTGGTTTTAAGCATAAACGTAGAAACATTACTGCCACCACCCGCCCGGCCTAAAATGCCATTAGTGAACTAACAAACTGTTGTGACCTGCAAGGACTGTAATTGTGGCTGTAGAAAGCACATACTTTGTACTCCATTAGACCCAGCATTCACTTCCAGAGACCCAGCGTTTTCAATGTCCCTGGATTCATGTTTATTTTAATTAGAAACACTCCTAAGGGATCCAGGGCTTTAATTATGCTTACTAGGATTTACTCCTGAGGACTTAGTTTGGTTACTCTGGCCTGTAGCCTCTCCAGTATTAAGTCTTGTAAGTGTTAAATGATATTTGGCCAGGTCACGTGATGCACCAGCCCCATCTTGTTTGGCATGAGTATTAACTTAAGGCCACGACCTGCAGATATCCAGGTTTGGCTTTCAGGAAATCAAGAAGCAAGGTTGCTTCTTGCCTGCTTCCAGTGATTCCAGTGATGCTGTCATTCAAACCAACCTTCTACACTCTTCGAGGTGTAGCTACACCA
This sequence comes from Lissotriton vulgaris, assembly GCF_964263255.1. NCBI lineage: Eukaryota > Metazoa > Chordata > Amphibia > Caudata > Salamandridae > Lissotriton > Lissotriton vulgaris. The sequence continues at coordinate 674,893,161 of NC_141700.1, read as the reverse complement.
CGCATGGACCTGAAAAGAAGCGTTAGTAACTTGTCCTTCAATACGTTTGATTTTCCATGAGCAAAGACAAAAATTTAACAAACACAGTAAAAAAGGTTTTCAATGCCATTGGGCAAAATTACCCTTAGCAAAGATTTGAAAACAGAACAATACTTGCAAAACCTCAGATAGAAGATTCAGAGTAAAGGCATCACAAAATCAAACAGGTATCTTCCCAGCTCCCTTTCCCCTGGACATGTACTCTTACCTGTTGCACAATCAGTTGATGGGCATACTAGGTGTGGGGATTGGTTGAATCGACGTCACTGCTGCAACGTCAGAGGTCCTTGGCATCAGACACAAGAATAGTGTTCTTTATTTAAGCAAGCTTGCTGTCATGTGTACTTCTATTGGCCTAGATTAGATGGCCCTACTGCAACATTATAGTAGGTTACACACGGGGGTTCCTTCAGCACACATACTGAGCTTGCTCATTTGAAAGTGTTCTCTTATGTGATAATGCAAAAAAGAGGTTGAGTGAAATAAAGTACTTACTTAAGGTTTCCTTTTTGTACAGCGCACACCCTGAGCTCACACATTTCAAGGCTGCAGCGGTGCTGAAACAATTTTTAGAGTGGTAGTGCTAGTGCTTAATTAGTAAAATAATAAGTGCCAGGGCCCTGACCAGGGGGTCTCTGCAGCTTGCGCCGCCCGTCACCCTTGTCATCGCTAACAAAACAACTACTAACCATTTCGCTCACCTGAAAATGTGACAGTTCAGATTATCCAGATTTCCAAAGCTAATGGAATGACTGGAGAGGCAGGTATTAGTATTTTTTTTACGTATATCGTATTCATAAACAACCGTTGTTCTATGTCATTTGGCAGACTGTCCTAAGTGCGGTGTTGACAATTAAGTTGTGCAGGAGCACTGGAAAGAAATTAAGTGCAGGTGCTGAGCACCGGAAACCACCGGCTCAAATTAAGCACTGGCCGTGGGGCTGCCATTAATGTTATATCACTGAAGTCGTTTAGATTGATAAAGATCCAAGTGTCACACAAAGAATGAGTGTTGAAAACGTATTCAGCGGGAGAGCGCTAAGAAGGGTGTAGCATGTAGCTGGTGGCGCATTTTAGAGCACACTATCGCAAATATATTTCCAAAGTATGGATTTGCAGCACGCTGTCTTTTACAGACATCACATTTCCACTGAAAAGGACTCTAAATTTGAACAGGAATAAAGATGAAGTGCAAAATTAGGGTGTGTGCCAACATTTATCATTTCCACATCTCCAAGTAAAGTGTCTTGATTAGTTTTGAACATATCAAAACATGTGCTTCCAGAACACTTTAGATTTTTGGTCCTGTCCTTACAGCAGTTGATATATTCTGGAAATATTTGTACAGTTCAGTCAGCCTTGAGGCTGGAAGCAAGCACAGGGGAGCTTGAAGCTGAATTCCTTTCACTGCGCAGCCGCGCACACCCTCATTTCTCATGCGTGTAATGAAGCCATGAGCACCCCTGAAATATGCGAGCTCGGGATGGGATGAGTGCTGTGTAAGTGCTGCAGCAGGCTGTGTTACATTTATGCTATTTCGCAAAGAAGTAGCAACTAATAAAATGCAATGTGAGAAATTCTTTACTGTATATTTTTCACACATTTTGCTTTAAAATAAACTTGCTATTTTTAGCAGCTTCATTTAAAAGCAAAATGCACAAAAAATATAAAGTAGAGAATTCCTCACGTTATCGGTGGCTAACAAAACACATGTGGGCGAGCCACTGAGAGCTCGGGCCAGATGGCTGCTTTTGCTCAGCTTGAGGTCCACTTGGGCCCTCCAGCCCAAAACGAGCCAAGCCCTCATGTGACTTCTGTCTGCTGCGAACAATGTAACGTCCTGTGCCATAATTGAAAGACAAATTATTTTGTGGTGTAAAACAGGAAGACAAGATAGCCATCTAGTGGTTGACTTGCACAATGTAAAATAAGACAACCAGGAATCAATCCTGGCTTCCTTACTTCACTAAATTGCGTGATCCAATGCACATATTTTATTTCACCGACCCTCCTTTTTCATTGTCATAGAAAAGACACTTTTGAATTCAGGATGTGTTCGCTACAAAAAACAAACGTATTCTATTTGATGTAATATACTATTATGTTAGCCACATCTCTAAAAATAATCTAGGTCAAAAGTAGGGTACGAATGACAACCGACTTACCTGCTCGTTTAGTAATGTCATTGTTACATGGCACGGGTCCTAGCTGATTCCTATTTAATAATGGTTGATTTTAATAACTGCCTCTCAATATAGTGATATAAACTGATTTATGTAGTAAAATACTCGGAGACTTCCTGTGCATAACAGCAGGTTTATTGTGATAGCGAAACAGCAGGCATCCTCAATACGAGCTGTCCAGACACAAACTGTCTCAACCTAGAATCCCAGGAAGAGTCAGAGCCACCTACATTCTGGAATAAATGACATAAGGCCACACAAAGAGAAAGCATGGAAACAGAGGTAGGAATAATATACAACACATCTTCTCTCGTTGAAAACAAAACAAAATAGAAGCACGAAGAAGAAAACAAAAGAGAAAACAAAACAAACACAAAAACTAGGAAACAACAAAACAAACAGAAAAACTAGGAAACAAAATGTTAAAGCGATGAAGGGAACACACCTCGACTCATTAAACATTTAACTAATCACAACAGTAATCATTTAGATACAAGGGTGGTTTACGAGACCTTTGATACCTTGAAAAGATCTGAGAGGAACCAGGACAAGGAGAAGGAGCAGACTGATTAGAAACCCCACTACAGGACTGAGAATCAGGAGCATCACCCCCACCATCGCTTCTCCCTAAGATTTGCAGAGAATTCGGTGAGGTAGAAGCATGAGAAGGAATGAACATGTAACCAGAACAATCATTCCTACAATCACGCTGAACCTGGACAGGAACAGAACAAGAGGACAGAGAATCAGCACCAGAGCAAGCTTTCTGATAAAGAGCCACTCTCCTCAAGCTCCACTTCTACCATTTGGAAAGAACAGCCTAATGGAGATAACCAACCTTACAGTAAAGGGACCTCAAAATTTTGACAAACCACCAGAAACTCTGCCAGATTTCACTTTTACAAGGTCACCCTTAGAAAGCCTATTAGAAACAAACTTCCGCAAGTTCCCACACGAACCCCTATTTGAAGAACTAGAAGAAGAAATTGACTCACGAACACTCCTTGTTAGATCAGACTGTAGCACCATATCTTTAAGCCAAAAGGGAGTTAACTTAGTGCTTGGAACCCTTCCCCTCATGAGTGCAAAGGGTGACTTTAGCTGAGCACCATGAAGAGTAGTGCAGTAGGCATAGACCATTTCACGTACAAGACCACAAACAGATGAACCTTTGGAAAGAGCCATCTGAATAGTACCTTTCACCAATCTATTTAAGCGCTCACACAAACCATTCCCCTGACGATTATAGAGAGAAGTTCTGTGATGAGAAACACCACAATCAGCTAAGAAGGTGCGCATATTATGCGAAACCAACTGCGTGTCATTGTCAGTGATGATGACATTAGGAAAACCTTCTAAAAAAACAAAGATTTCAAATGTTTGATGGTAGTATCAGTGGTGATGTACTACAAGAATTCAACTGACAACCACTTGGAAAAGCAATCCACAACAACAACAGCAAACCTCTGAGACAAAGGTAATTCTTCCATTGGGCCTATAAAATCCACACAAATGGTATGCCACGGAACCTCAGGAAATTGTAACGCACCCATCTGAGAACCAACAGAAATTTTTAACCTTTTCTCTCCCACCTTACACGTAGGACAATCCTCAACCCAGGAAGAAACCAAAGAATCCATCCCAGGCCACTAAAAGTTCAACTTAAGTCTTTGTTGCTTTAAAGTTTGGCCAAGATGGCCCTCATGCACTATAGCAATAAGCTTAGACCTTAAATCAACAGAAGGAACAAATTTGTCTCCACGCATTACCACATTGTCCTCACAGACAGACAAATCATCAATAATCTTTAAGAAAGGACGAATAATATATAACAATGTACTAAATTGAAACTTTCCTGGACGTCAAAGAAAACACTTTTTACAAAGTTCGGAGTGACTTTATCAGAGTTTTGGTGTTCGTTGGATGATTTACATTGCGAAATTTCTTAGGGCTTGGCTCGTGTATGTGCTCTTAGAACCAAGCCAGGCCTGTGGCTCTGCTCTCTCTGCTAGTTTGTTGGCCTGCCCACCTCTATATGGCACAGTCTAGGACATGGTTGTTATACGGTGCTCATTCTGAGTTCACACATTTCAAGGCACTGTCAAAAGTGCTAATAACTTCAGAAGCGCATATGAGAGGGGTTTAAAACACATGAGCTGAGAATGTGCTCACTCCCTTGTGTTTGTTTTCAGCCTCTAGGCTGGATCAAAACATGCCAGGATTCATTCTTGAGGCGGAAAGCAAACAGTGCCAGCCTTAGGTTTGTTTTTACTGTTTCGAACAGTAAAAACAAACCACAGGCTGGCAGGCATGAGGGAAGGCCTCTGTCCCCTGATTACCAGAGATCCTATCATCCTGCTTTGGTACACGGATGCCGGTCCACAACAGAGTGTGCTTCTGCAGCGTGCCAGTCAGGAGAGGAGGCATAGAGAGTGCCAAGCATGCCCTCTTAGCCTCTGATGAAAATGAGGAGATATGCTGCAAACAGATACTCTGCACGTGCTAAAACATGCTTTGTGTAAGTTATTACAGCATGCATGTGAATTGATGCTACACAGTTTCACGACTCTGTGACGTCAGGTCACATGCTCTCCATCATTCATAGGCATCATGTAGTAAACCCACGCCTTCTCAATCAGTTTTAGGTGATGAGTTGGGACTGAGTGTTGCTTGCAGCCTTTGGGGTGACTGAGGAGCAGCCCTGAGAAATACCCTCAATGCCCTCAATGCCCAGGATTGCTTGAAAATATGATGCTACTGCATGTAATGAATGGGAGGTCCCTTGAGATGCCATAAAATTGCAGGTGAGGGCTAGGGCGGTAGGCTTTTTGTCTGCTTAGGTTTTATTTAAAAAAAAAAGGAATATGGTGTTTGGCACATGCACACTAGCGCATTATTCATCCGGATAGTGCCTGACTGTCATGCAGGACGAGCGGCAACCAGGTACTGAGGGCAGCACCTATCATGGCCTTTAAAGCCCTTATTTTGTGTTACAGTTGCTTAGAACTTAAGTGGATGGTAATTGCTTTTAGCAATTAGATCCACATTACTTCGAAATCTGGACGGGCTGAGCCCAAGGCCCACTCTAATGGAAGCTGCCGCTGGATTCTTGACTCAGAAATGTAACAATTATCAACCCAAACTGCTGGGAAGTCTGGAAGCGTGATTCACTGAGGTAAGAAGCATGTATCTTTGCTGTGTAAAGTGTACAGACTATTGCTGACTGTCCACTTTTTCACAGTGTACTCAATAACAGTCAATATCATTGAAATTCTTTACCCATATCTGGTTGTTAGTCCCACTTTTTGCCGGTGTTTTATTGTTTTTCGACTTTAGTCTGGCTGGGGCCCTGCTATCCAGGACCCCAGACTAGCTGCTTCCTCTCTAAAATGATTGCATTTACTTTAGGCACACTCCAGATTGGTTACTGGGTTACCCTTATGATTCCCTAGTATATGGTACCTTAGGTACTGAGGCAAAAGGTACCCCAGAGGCCTACCAGGGGTTGAAGCATGTATTATGCCATCCCTGGGGAGCCTTCTAAAATGGCACCAAAGGTCTGCTACTGCAGCCTGGGTAAGGTGGTGCATGCACCCCTTACTAAGATATAGGTTACCTATATCTATCTTTGATCACTTGCACCTATAGACCTATAAGTCACTCCTAAGGCAGGCCTTATCAATCATGAAGGCAGAGTGCTTGGTTTGTGTGAGAAGGTGCCCATGCATGAGCAGGACCCCTCTGCAGCTGTCAGAATCTATTCTCTGAAGCTGTTCTGTGATGCAGCCAGACAATATACTCTTGTGCATTATAACCTTGCGGTAAATTATAACTTTGGAATGGCTGCATGGAAACATGTCGTGTTTGGTGTCATACACTTTGGAACAATACCTCCCCCGCCAGACATGGCAGCGGAGGTAGAATTCCACCCTTCTAGAGGGAGAGACATGTACACACTGGTCTAACCGGTAATAGTTTAAAAGAACCCTGGCATCACAAAATGGATGCCACAGACATGGGTCTGACCTCCTGCTGCTAGACGAAACTCTGACAGGTGAGACCTAGACAATAGGTTTCCTGTCACAGGGAGGTGTAACACAGACAGGCTTTATTGTGAGGTTTTGTAATTTTCGAGTCTGACTCCATTTTGTTCTGTGCCACCATTTTGTGTTGCCCTCACATAGGCCTGTGAAGGTAGCTTGGCGAATAAAGTGGCCTGGCCTTCTTAGTTCATGTATACATTAAATAGGTTTCTTTTTGACTCTGAAATGAACTGTAAGAAACTGACCTCTTCACCTGAAACTGACCTCGTAAAGCCAATTTCCCTGATCGATCTTTGTCTGAGATTGCCAATCAGTGTTGAGAACATCGTTAACTTTTAGTTTCCTTGCACATGCCTTATCTTGTTCAGCATCTGTTACCGTTTCTATCTTATGTTTCTTCATTACATGGGTTATGCTTTCAATTATAGGTTTGTCCGGCTTGTGGAGATTGAATTTGGGACATTCCTAATAATTAACTTTTGGGTTGGGATACTGTAAATTGAGTTTTTGTTATGTGACACTTTGTTTGAAAATGAACCTTATTGGCTAGAATTTTGTGCAGTGGGTGTACATTTATAATGTGAATATTGGGTATAAAAGGAGACGTCTCGCCTTAGTAAAATGAGCAGTCTCCTGAGAATTTACACCGTGATGTATTTCTGGGATCACTGTTACTAGCTGCAGCTAATAAACTTGGTATCTGATGCCATCCAGAAGTATTCCGTGTCTCTGTATACCAAGACAGGTGAACTCGAAGATCTTAGGCGTGCCACTGACGCCGCTGGGTTAAACCCCGGTTCTTCAACTCCTTTGAGGTTAACTCTCTACCCTGCTCTAGCTACCATCTCTGCTGCAAAACGGACTTGCCCCCGACCCTTGGCCTAGTAGCATTTTGTAAAGATCTGATACCAAGCGTTTGTCTGAGGTTCTACTAAGGAGCCACTTCTTGTATGCAGTAAGGCGTTTTTGCACAGCTTCTCTAGTCCCACTACTCAGAACCCAGTGCCTGACTTGGGTATATCGAAATCGTTCTCTTTCTGATAGTATACCCTCCATTCTCAGGAAACTAAACGGAATGGACCCATCCGCATCGAAAAGGTATAAACACTTTAAAGATGGGACCCGCTCAGCAAACTTCACAGCTATGAGGGAATTGTCCGGGGCTGTGGCTCCTGTCACAGCAGAAAGAACCCCAGCAGGCAGGCAGGGATCTCCAGATATGAAGGGTGGTCCTCTGCCTGAGGTGTGCAGAGAATCCTTCTGCTGACTTAATGGGATGCCAGTCAAAGTGTAAATAATGCCCTATTGAATGATGGCATTTTAGGAATGTTACCCAATATCTATAAAAGTTAGTTTAGTGCCCCCTAGTGGAGCACCTTACGGGTAATGTAGGCTAACTTGCAGATTCTGTCTCAAGTGACAGCCAGTTCAATGTGATAAGAATTGGAATTGGAAAGATACATTCAAATGTTCTTGAACTCCTGGCAATCCTAGCCAATGCATGGCAAGGTGCTTTGGGCTAGGTGTAGATTTGAAATTCCTATGAGTAGTTTGTTTCCATAGTCAAAGGTCAATAGCAGAAGGGATTGAACCTTCTTCTGTGATATAAGATTTATTGCTTCATATGCTGCTGTGTCGCTTTGGCCACTGAGGTGAAGTGAGTTGTAAGTTCATAGTCAGAATTCAGAAAACAAGCTCAGGGATTGGAGCATTTCAAAAAGATGGGGTGGTAGTTCAATAAAAATAATGTATTGAGGTATGGAAAGGGGTGTGATTGTTTTTGGAAAAATCAGAAAATACTCTGTTTTAATAAGTTGGACGATAATTTCAATTAGCTTGTTGATGCCAAATTTTCAAAAGATCTTATTATTGTCAGCATGAAAGTAGTAAGCATTATCTGAATGTTGAACGTTGACTGGAAGCAAATGGTTAAAGACTGAAAAGAATGGGAGAGAGAATGCAACCGTAAGAAACTCTGTCAGTGAGCATAAGGAGTTTCAAGAGAGAAAATTAAGAGAGAAGAGAGAAAATGCCAGGAAGAGAACAACCTGAGGACTGCTCCATTCAAACCATTCTAGCCTTACAAATGTAGTAGATTGGTTTATTGTGTTCAAAGGAAGTTATAGGTGCACGAGGAGGAAGAGGCAGTAGCCACTCTCTTCTAGTATAAGAAGGATATTGATTAAAAATATTACTTTTGTTCCTTACTGCACCTTGACCTGAAGACAGATTGAAGCTTAGCTCCCCAGGAAGAGTTGGGTGTATAGGTTAAAGTAAATGGGAGGATGGTCGGGTCTTGGCAATAGTGTGATCATTATTGAATGTGTTACGCCTCTGAAAGTGAACCAAGAAACCTTGGGTGTCTGGACAGTCACAAAGTTCACTGATCAGTGGTGATGGATAGTGGTATGTTTGTTCACTGATCAGTGGTAATGGATAGTTTTATTTTTGTCCACTGATCAGTGGTGATGGTGTAATGGATAGTTCTATTTTTTCACCTTATCCTAAAAACATAATGAGAACTTCTCACATTTTTACACGGAGAAGTTTTTCATCTATGCTAGAAGAGGTTACACACATTTACTTTGTCTTAAAATATTTGTTGATTGAATTTGCTTTTCTCATTCCACAGTTTAGTTAAAATATAATGGTATGCTGTGGAAGTTTTCTTCATTAATATATTTAGAATACCATTGTACTGATTTTTATGAGTTTTTATTTATTTATTTGTTGTTATTTTTTGGAGCTGATCTGTCTGATTTCTTAATCTGGTAGGAGACACACTTAAGGGCTTAGCAGAATAGGTGTGTCCTGAGAGCCTTTCTAAAAGGTTTTAAAGTGCGGTCTTTGTGTCAGTCTTAAAGGCTGTTGAATCCATATTTGATGTGTATGAATCTAAAGGAGTGGCTCCCTTTCTGCTTGTTTTTCCTATCGGTACTTGAAATATTAGGTGACTATTGTATCTAAGTGAGTGAACAAAATTGTAAGGTTTGAGTAGTTCAGTCAGTCAAGATTTGTCAGATGAGTAGAATGTTTTATGGATGAGGTACAAACATTTAAACTGATGTTTTCACTCCAGAGGCAACTAGGAAGTTTTCTCTTTGCTTCAGACATGTGATCATATTTCCGACATGGCCTCAGAGTATTGGGCTGCAAGCCTATTCACTTTTTGGTCTGATTATATGGCATCTAAAAATAAGGCTATATTATTGATTACAGGGGTAAAATCAGTATTATTAAAGTTTTCTGACCCCTATGTTTTGGGCGCTTAGTTGACAATTTTGCAGGAACAAAGAGAGATGGGGACAAATACGGAATCTGGCTAATCTATAGGGATCGAAGGTTCAGTCTTGAGGATCTCTTTCGTTGCCATGAGTCGGCTTAGCGTGCAGCCTTTTGAGTAAGGGGAAGACAACAAAATTGTATGTGGCTATCCAATAAGAATGAAGACATCTCTTACACAGCAAACTTCTTAAATCTCCCACTTAATGCAAATTGAAGTGCCTGGGAGATATAGCTACAAGAGGAGAAAAGTTAACAGTATAGATCTCGATGAGTAGCAACTCAAAGTTTCTGTTGTCTCCTGGCAGGTGGTAAATTACATGTGTTTTGGTGAAGATCGAATCTATCATTTTGATTTTCACCAGCAGATAATGAAATGTTTTGAACTGGTAAGTGCTGAGGCTCTTGCATTTTATAGAGTATTTATGGATAATTGCTACACACAACAAGTTTTCTCCAGGTAGTTGTCACGGGTGGTAAAATGTGGTCAGAAACTGGCTGAGAGGATTTATTCAACTATGTTTCTGTGAAGAACAATATGTTATGGTTATTTAGGATAGCTATAATTGCAATCGCAATCCTTTGTTTCACAGCTAAAACTGCAGTTTTGCAGGGGCAGCGTAGGGTAGACTGTACAGACTTCCTAATGGTTGATATTGGTGCTTGAATTTCTATCATTGCTTAAACAAGCCCCTTTGCTCTGACAAATTGTAGATTTATTTGCTTATGATTTCTTTTTTTTATTTATTTATTTTTTTAAATAATTTTTTGCTTATGATTTCAATGCTGGAATTGAAAGACATCTCCTGAGAATTCATTAAGATAATGTGTGCACTATGTTCTCATAAATGGTCTTCAACATAATGTTAGGTAAGTTTATGTTATACATGTGGATCCCAAAAGAAAAGGTTACACATTGTTGGGGAGGAGTATAGTCTCAGAATTTAAATATATATATATATATTCACTGAAAAAAAACATAGGTTTGACATCAGTTATAGTTAGCTGGAAATGTTACTGATATAAAACCATTGAAATTCCCACGTTATAGTTAGTTGGACTCACTATAACTTGCGAGCCTGCAATGCACTGCTGATGACGTTACATATTACATCACTCATGACATGGTCAGTGACATCACTCATGACATCACTGATGACACCATCCAGTGAATGTGTGTCTTTCTGAAAAATAAATATGTTTTATATGTGTATTTGTAAAGGTCGATGGAAGAATACATTTTTAAATAAGTGTCTAAATGGATGTTTTAAAAAAAAATTGATTGGTTAACTGGCTTATTAAGTGTATCTTAGTGAATACATATATTAGCGAGTAATGTTTAAATATTTAAATATATGTATTAGTGTTTCACTTTGTGTATAAGTGGCTTCATGGGTTGGTGAGTAGCTACATGTGTGTATATATGGGTTATTAGATGTTTTTTTAGTATCAGTATGAGTGTCTGTATGGTTTGGTGGGGGTATTACTTAGCACATAGATGTATCAATGACTGACTCACTGTTTGTATGTGTTTTGAAGACAGCATATGTGCAGGACTGTATGGGTGGATGAGTGTGTATATGTGTGTGTTAGTGAGTGAATGACTGTCTCACTAGTGTCTTTATCAGTAACTACATATGTTTTAATCTAGTATATGTGAGTATTGATGTATATAAGTGAGTATATGTGAGAGTGAGAGATTGTAAGAGTTCCTGTTTAAATAAGTATGTGTTTCTATAAGGGATTGTTTAAGAGAGTAAGTATGTGTAGGTTTCCTTAGAAGTAAGGTGGTAGTCTGTGTATAGCTGTATATGCAAATAAATCGTTGTTCAATAGTTTATTTGCATGTGTGAATATGTGTGTGAGTAACTTTTGGATGACTGTCGGTGTGTAACAGGATGTATAGGTGTATCACTACATATGATGAGTGAGTATATGTATGAGTGACTATATAGAACTGATGGTGAATGAGTGGATGTGTATATAGATGGTGGAATTACTGAATTGGTTGTTGTAACTGGTATGGGTATCTCCATTTTATTGAAAATGTTAGTTTCTATTTTTGAATATGTGTTTCAAGGGTTACATTACACTGAAAGGAGGTCTGTCACTCTGTCACAAGGATGGTGTCATCAGTGATGTCATGAGTGATGTCACTGACCATGTCATGAGTGATGTAATATGTGACGTCTTCAGCAGTGCATTGTAGGTGCGCAAGTTATAGTGAGTCCAACTAACTATAACATGGGGATTTCAATGGTTTTATATCAGTAACATTTCCAACTAACTATAACTGGTGTCAAACCTATGGTTTTTTCAGTGAATTTAATAGGTTTTTTAAATGCTAATTCCTAACTATAACTGGTGTGAAACCTATGATTTTTTCAGTGAATTTCATAGGTTTTTTAAATGCTAATTCCTAACTATATATAGGGCCTCAAACCTATTTTTTTTCAGTGAATTTCAAAGTTTTTTTAATAGCAAATTTCTATTGCTATCAAATATAATATTTTTCATAATGAATCCTATATTGTATATTTATGTAATACTATTTTTTATATGTATATGTATATACATTTTTTTTTTGCCCTGGAGCGCTCCCGGTACGCGCACCGGTGTGCGCACCGGAAAGCGCAGTCTTGCGGCGCGCCCCGGTGCGCGTACCGGTGAGCGTCCCGTTTGCGCTATTGCCATTAACGAAAACATCATCGTGACGTATCACGTAGCCGCGTCCGCGTAATACGCACGACGTAAGCGCACCCGGAAGCACCCGAGCGCATACGATCGCGCTACGTAAGTGCCCCGGGGCGCACCCCGGGCGCGTAGCGTAAGCGCGTCGGGTCATGTGACCTAAAAATAACACTTTTTATTGGTTCTGGACAGTTTCGTTTTCCAAATGATGAAAGCCCTGGTCATGTGACCAGAAAATAACACTTTTCATTGGTTCAGGACAGTTTTGTTTTCCAAATGATGAAATCCCCCACCTTTTTTCCTCATTCTCACTTTGTACTTTGAGTGAGGAAGACCTGTTTGCAGACCTATTTGTACCTATTTGTACTGAGAAATGGCTACAGTAGCAGCAGCAGCAGGAGCATCTCAATCACCACCACCACAAGGACCACCACAACACCACAGTGGTGGAGATGAAGAAGAGAAGGAGGAGGAGGAGGAGAAGGAGAGGCGGTTCCTGCCTGAAGATACTTCCCCCTATAAGCCAAAGGAGCACATTGTCTTGGAGTTTTTTTTAATTCCCAAGGGGCCTCAAGAAAGTGGTATGCACCTGTTACAACGCAATTTTTACTTCGCACTACCACTACAACGCAGGCATTACAACGCATACCGTTACAACGCATTGCGCTGGGGGGCGCTCTAGGATAAGAGGTAAGTTTAATTTACTATCCAACACCTTCCCTAGGGTCCACGGGGACTGGAGTTAGAATAGTAAATTATACTTACCACTATCCAGCACCCCAAAGCGCTATGCGTTGTAGCGGTATGCGTTGTAAATACCGCGTTGTAATGGTATGCGGAGTAAAAGTATGCGTTGTAACGACATACATCCCAAGAAAGTTAATGCGCCAAAGGTTACTTGTCTGATCTGTAGCACTGTACTTTCCAGGAGGGAACCCTGCCAAAAAGTATTCTTTTGGCAACACCCCATGATTCGCCACATGCAATGCCGGCACCCAAACAACTATGCTGCGGCAAAGGTCAGAGAACTGACCAGAAACCCTCCCCAATCTTCTACCAGCATCTCCCAAAGTAAACAACCCACTCCATCGGGTCCAGAGACAAGGGAGATGGTCCCAAACATCCAAACCCAGTTTGGTGATTTTAAAATAGTTTGCAAATTTGGCGGGACTACAATTTGCTATGGAGAGCAAAGTATTAAACTCATCAACCGTGCTGGAGACAACCACAACTGTAAAAAGAAACCTTAATTTTTTCCTGTTTTCTTTTGCTCCAGTTGAGACAATTACAATTCCTTGTTTTTTGTTTGTCCCCATAAAAATGACAAAAAAATATAAAATTGTTCATAAAAGCCAAAAAAAGTAAAAAATGTTCCAAAAAACAATAAAAAAATATAAAACAACAAAAAGAATAAAAAAACAGTTCTTTTTAGAACTACCTCGAATTTATAAAAAAATGATACATGTTTTTTTTGCCCCGTGGGACCCTTTTATGGCCCCCACATCAAACCTAGGGGGTCAGGGGGGTCTACCCTGCCCCCTTTTGGTCATTTCCCCCTTTGTTTTTGCCACCTCTTGTGTCTCGATCCTACCGAGACCCAAGATGGCGGCCGCTCCGGACTGTTTGGAATGTTGACAGACACCCGAGAGCCAATCAGCTGTCCGCTCGTAAACTCGCGTAGCGCGCTGGTGCGCGTACCGGGGCACTCTTATAGATATATATATTTTTTTGAACCTAAATTACTCAAAATCCACTGGAGCACATATCTTGAGACATAGCAAAGGCACATCGGGCTACCAGTCCCTACAATTTTGCCAAGTTTGGTGGAAATCCATTCAGCCGTTCGGGCTAAAAGTGAGTCCAACCGCCCTATGAAATTAACATGGGGAAAACACGTTTTGGGACCCCCCTTTTATCTCGGCCCCCGCTTGACGAATCCCCCCCAACCTTACAGGGAAGGAGCGGAGCGCAGCGAGGCAAATTTCAGGAAAATTACAGGCAGATCCCTCAATCGACGCCAAAGTTATTCCCAATAGAATGTTGCGGTTTTCCTACAGAAAAGAATCCTAACTATAACTACCTACTGGCGAGAGCCAGTAGGTAATATATATATATATATATATATATATATATATATATATATATATATATATATATATATATATATATATATATATATATATATATATATATATATATATATATATATATATGTATATATATATATATCATAAAAAGGTTCAGTTTAGAAAATACAAAAAGACAGAGAGTGAAAAGTTAAATCAATTACGCAGAAGTTACAGGAATGGGTGACCATGCCTGATGTCCTGGCAGTCACATATGTTTGATTCGTTCCATTTGTAAAAACGTGTTCTACTTGGAGGTTGTTCGGTCCTTAGAATCACCCATCAAATAAGCCTTAAAGTGTTTTCAGAAAGCCATTACATGTACAAAGCCATGTTCCTAAAGGCAGCCACACAAACACACACACACCCACTCACACACACATGCTCTCTCTCTCTCTCTCTCTCTCTCCCTCTGTGATCCAATATCTCCAGGAAGTGTGAAGATATGTAGTGATATGTGATTAATGGGCAAAGGGGTCTCCCTATGAAACATATTTATACTATAAAAGCGCAAATACCTTAAAACAATAACGTAGACTACTGGCCACCATGTGTTTGGTTACTCTCCAGAGACGCACCAGCACTAGGGAGCAAGCATTGTCCAAAGCACCTGAAAGAAACATTGGTCTCGCCTCTGGGACCTCCTGGCTTTACCAATGAGTTTTGGTGATGCTGTACAACATTGACAAGATGTTGTGCAGCTTGATGAGAAAAAAAAGCAGAAAAAAGGTGCCTGCCACATTGTGCAGGGATGTTTACAAACTTCCATTTTTCAATGGAAGCTTGTACTGCGAGCTTTTTTAAGCCTGCTGTACAGGCTCACAAGAAATGTAAGTTTGCGACTGCACCATATGCGGCCACATCCTAATGCGATTGTCTGAACCGCCGATCTATGGTCAGGTAGTTCCTTCCCTGAAATGGTGTTGGTCAGACGCAACTTCAACCGACATAATAATTAGGTCTTGAGAGCCCTAAAAAGGAATGTGACAGAAAAAAAGTGGAACTTATTTAGTGGAACTTATTTTCTATAGCATCCATTTTAAACATGGGTTTGTCAGTTTCTGGGCTTCTCAGACTTTAAATATATTCCTTCTGCATTCCAATAGAGGAAAAATGGAAATCCCAGTCATCCAATTGAAAAACATCGAAACCTGAATGCTTCTGGGCTGAACTAAGATGCGACGACAATATCTCAAGCTAATTTCTGTTGGTTTTGGGGCACAAAAAGCGTATAGCTGAAAGAAGCTGACCCAAAACCGCTTAAAAAAGTTTAAAATATTATATTTGCCATGAAAGGCACAAGTGCCATAGCAGCAGTTTGGCACATTCAGCCACTCTCAGCCATCTGTCCATGTGATGAGACGGAATCAGAAATTGCAAGGATCAGGTAGGTGGGCCTTCAAAGTACGTATGATCAAATGTGTCTCCATAGATTTAGCAAGTGCTGCCTCTTTGAGATTTAGAAACATATAAGTGGACCAAGGTGCAGCATTAGCAATTATGCTAGTAGAGTGGATAGGGAGCAGCGGAGGATCAAACACTCAAGATGGTATTGCAGCAATACCATTGCTAAAATCAGGAAAGAGTGACATAATTTATTGTATACAGAATTGAGGGGTGCATTTTTATTGACCTTTGGCAGACTCTTGCCCTTTAATGATGTTTAGGCTATTTTTTAATAGTCTCATTAAATGTACCATCTGTTCTAATATGTTGTTAGTAAAAACAAGTGTACTTTTAGCCACTGTAGACTTCCTGGGTTTTAATATTCTTTCTATTAAGCTGACATAGGTTTGGTCCTGAGATCAAAAAAATTAACAATTGTCAACGTTAAAATGTCCACAAATATTGCACAAAAAGTGTTCAATGCTAAAAATCATTGGGGCCTGAGAAACAAAAGTCGAGCGCCAAAAATTTAACTGCATCGCTGCTGCGGCGATTTTTGCGCTGTGCGGCTTTTTTCATTTTACCGCGTTACATGACGAGCTCAGCTCGTCATCAGCACACGCCACCCGGTGCTGATGACGAGCTGAGCTCGTCATCAGCAGTGAAGGGGTTAAAGACCAGGTTGATATTTCAGGCTAAATTGCAGATTGTTTACAATGACCACTTGCATCTCTTCATCACTCTGGACGAGAGATGGGAACCACTTGAATCAGTCAACAGTGTGAAAAGCACCCACAAGAACAAGCAAATCATGGAAAACTCAGAGAGTCACTCAAAGAGGCTCAGAGAAGAAGCCAGAGGGCAGCTGCTGTAACTCGAAGCCCACCAAGAGTGGTAGTCAGAGAAGATGGAACTCTGGGAGCAGTGAAGAAGAGTGCTGTCAAAAATTCTGCGGCCATGACAGACTCGGAAATGGAGAGGGGAATGTGAGGAGGTGGAAAGGCAACAGTTATTGGAGAACAGTGACATGTATTTGTCAGGGGTGCCTCCTCATTAATGTCGCAGGACAGTCGCCCCACTCATCAGTCAGAGAAAATTAAATGAGAATGAAACAATATCATTTTATTTTTCTATGATTCTGACATGCGGGCAGGGCGGGCAGGGCCATGACAGGTAGATGGTGGCACTTAGAAATGCGCATGTATGTTTGGCCGGCATGTATGTTTCACCGGCCGTCCTAGGCTGGCTAAACATACATTCACAGCCGGGTTGGAGAAATATCGCAGGCTCACAGGCAATGTCTGAGCAGCAGAGCAGGCTGCTCAGACCAATCCTGGCGCTGCTCTTCCAGAGCAGTGCCAGGATTGCCTATGCAGCCTCTGTCTTCACAGAGACTGCTGGGAGAGCTCCGAGGCTGCGGCGGCCATCAGCATCATTGGCTACGGGGATAAGGTACGTTTTTTAAATTATTATTTTTCATTCCCAGTACCTTCTCCCCACTCATCCATCCCCGCCCCCCACCTTCATGTTGTGGCGGCCTCCCCTGTTAGTGTATTTGCAGAATATTCCCATTTACTGTTTTAGAAGGTTCATGGCAGATGTAGGGAATGGCTGCCCTGCACCTGGTGGAAGAGGAGATAAAGTAGCTGCTGAAACAATGTACTGGGTAGCTCACAGAGTTACACAAGGTTTAGGGGTAAACCGTAGGCCCAGCAGCCCCTGCAGAGCAGGGGGTGGCCCAAACCTTCAAGGGACCACCAATCTTTCAGACCAAGTCAGTCTGTGAGATATAAGGGACTTGGAGGCCCCTCACCACTTTCTGCAAGGGGGTGGGCATCATTTTACATTACACCACTCACAGTGTTTAGGAACTCCTTGGTAAAGTCTTCTTTAAGGAGAAGCTGCACAGAGTATTGCAGGAGGATGTGACTTTGGGTCACTGACAGTCATGCCGACAGTCATGCCCACAGCAAAGGTAGGCAGAAGTAAATAGGAGAATTCCTACCCAAGATATATTATATCAAACACTGATATAATATACCTATTTTATACCCAACTGCAAACTGAACATTAGGGACTCTTTGAATAGAGTAGTTCTGTGTTTATTATAGGGAGGAACAGAGTAAGTGGGCATGACATATAGTTATAGTTAGGGATGCCGCCCATGAGAGGGAGAAGGGGAAAAGGGTTAGCACCGTTGTAGTCCAAAAATCAATAAATCATGGTGTGAACCAATGAGGCTATGACTTATGTGTGACAAGTGGAAAGAGAGCTGTACAGCCTAAAATCACTGAACCAGACATTGGTGAAAACAATTGGAGGCAAAGGAAAGCAACACAAAGGCAAGGTTAAACTCAAGGGGAAATGAAAGTCCTCTCCTTGAATGTACAGGGACATAATAATCATGACAAAAGGCACAAAAATGCATACTTGCTTTAAGATACATGAGGCGCGAATAGAATTCCTCCAAGAAACGCATCTCACTAATTCAGAAAAAATATAAAGTTAAGAAATCTGCAGAGGTCAAATATACTCTGCCACATACTCAGCATACAAGAGAGGTTACTGTTTACATAGCTCCTTGAATGCCATTCCTTCACCTCTGTGTCAAACTAGACTATGAGGGAAGATGCGTAGTAGTCTCTGTAGTAGATGGTGGGAAAGCAACATTGTATTGTATTGTATGGAAAGATTTATAAAGCTCTTACTACTTGTATATTGGACACTAAAGTACTTGCCTACATGAGCAGTAATCTGTGTCATGTAGGGTGTGTGGTTGGAAGGATATTGTCTTTGTGTTTGATGCTTTCTGGAAAGAATTTCCATGTGGTGTATGATGTCCACGAGGTGCGATTATCATTTTACAAGATGCAGCATTTAGCAATATGGTGGATGAAGAGGATTAAGATAGACGTGAAGTTTATGAGTTTCAGGAAGCTGTGGGAATTGAGCTGTTGATCATCCTCATATTTTGTTTCACGTTTGTGGTCCTGAGCAGGCATGCTTTAAAAGAGAAGTGGAGGAAACATCTGCCTGGGATGGATTTTGTTACTATCATCCCATATCTCAAAGTCATTGTTAGATGTAAGGAAGCAGTCATAGTTTGTAGCTAGTTGATGATACGGGTAGGTATTAGACCTGCCATCCTTGGTGTGATTTCCCCCCTAACGATTTGCTGGCTTTAAGACTCTGCAACACAAAAATATGATGGACGGAAGGCTTAACATTGTCAAACATCAATGCCCAGCCACAGATCTGGGTTTAATCCATCATTATTTTGCTCGCCATGCCATTCCAGTTTCGACACAGCGATATGCAAATCAGTCTTGTCCCTGATCCCAATGGGAACCGTCCAGCCCAAACTGCCAAGCCATGCAGAACCGATTATCTGGGTATCACCCTCATCAGCTAAGCTAGCTTGAAACCGGTGGCATAGCAAGCAAGGGACCCACGCCTGGGTGAAAATGCAACACAAACAAATGATGTCCAGAATGCTGAACATTGTCAAACATTCACCTCCAGTCAACGATCTGGATTTAATCCATTGTTATTTTGCTCACCATGCCATTCCAGTTTGGAACCAGCCCTATGCAAATCAATCTTGACCTTGCTCCCCATGGTAACAGTCCAGCCCGAATAGCCAAGCCAGGTCCTCCCTGGACCTGAAAAGTAGCACTTTAAACATGTATCAAGCCTGCTATTGCACCCTATGTGTGCCCTTTTAAACTGCCATTTCAACCTGGCAAAGTAAACTTTTTGGCATGCCAAAACCTTCCTTTTTAACACATGTATGTCACCCCTAGGTAAGTCCCTGGAAAGCCCAGAGGGCAAGGTGCAATGTACTTAAAAGGTAGGACATATACATTTTAGGTTAAATGTCCTGATAGTGAAAAACTCTTAAAATTCATTTTTAAATACAGCAAGGCCTACCTCTCCCATGGGATTATATTAGAGTTACCTTATTACATTTAATAAGCTGTAATTTCCAAATGGGAACAGGTGACCTGATAATGTTTGCTGTCTTTGGATTTGTAATGAAAAATCCTAACTTAAGGTGAAGTCAGATTTTAAATTGCAATTTTGAAACTGCCACCTTTAGAAATGTGGTACTTTCTTGTTTTAGCTATATTTTGCCTGCAGCCTGTCTCTGGGTCACACGTCTGGGTGTAGCCAACAGTTGAGCTTTGTGTATTACTTCTACACAGCCACACACAATAGTGAACTTAGGTGTACCTGGATGGGCAATCACTGGCAGGGTGGGAGGGCAGTGATGGGCACAGCCTTACTTACACTTGAATAGACTGTGCCCTGCCTCCACACAAAGGGCTACATATTCCCTATTGTTAGTTAGATAGTCTGGAGCCAGGACAGAAGGCAGGATGAATGGGGACCTCAAACGAAATTTTGAGAAACTTCTCCCATCTCCCAAAAGAAGGGCACTAGGTACAAACCCCGGGCCTTAGATACCAACTCTTCATTACATTTCTGAACCTGCAGATACTCTGCCAGGAAGAATCACTTCTGTGCTGTTGAAAAGGACTTCCAGTGTGCTGGGTTTCTGCTCTGAAGGACTGTTTCTCTGCTGTGCTGACGTGCCACCCTCTTGCCTGGGTGAGAAGGACTGGACCTGCTTCTGTTGAATCCAGGACCCCAGAGTGTTTCTAAGGGCTAGTGGGCTGGCCTACTGATTTGAGCTTTCGGGACAGAAGGCTCCCACACCTGGACTCTGCCATCTGCGAGTCTACCCTGCCAAGTGGTGCTCGGAAGTGGACCTAAGGTGCTCTCCCAACCTCTGTATAGCCAGCAGAACTCGGCACAACCCCAAGCACAAATGATGCATCGCTGCTGCTGCATGGATCTTCCCCATCACAAATACATGTATTACCTTTGCAGCCGCCACTGCACGACACATCCTCAGCTCAGGCCCTCGCATCCATCATTGACGGCAGTCTAGACAACGACGATGGACTCGCCGAGACTACACAACGCACCCTGGACGGAGCATCTGAATCAATCAAACACTCACACCCAGTCAAAAGATCTGGGTTTAATCCATCACCGTTCTTTAGCCCACTCCGCCACCCCAGTTGGTGTGAGTGTTTGCTTGATTCAGATGCTCCGTCCATCACCACCCCCTTTTGTACCGCTTTTGGCCGCCATAAGTGTGGCAGGGTATGCTCAGACGTGAGTCCCTAGCTCACTTTGCCACTAGATTCAAGCAAGCCGGGCTGAAGACGGCTGGAATGCCAGAAACCGGTCCTCGGAAGCTTGTTTCCGGTCCAGGGAAGACATGGCTTGGCAGTTCGGGTTGGACTGTTCCCATGAGGCACAGGGTCAGGCTGATATGCATATAGCCATGTCTGAACTGGGGTGGCAGAGTGGGCTAAAGAACGGTGATGGATTAAACCCAGATCTTTTGACTGGGTGTGAGTGTTTGATTGATTCAGATGCTCCGTCCATCACCACCCCCTTTTGTATAACTTTCTAAAAGTGGCATTTTCAAAATTGAAACTTAAAAATCTGACTTTATATTGCAAGAGGGTTTTAATTACAATTTCTCAGACACCAAAATGACATTCCAATCTGCTCCCAATTGAACGTTTCCACTTATTAAATGTAAACAAGTTACTCAATATTATCCTATTGGATAGGTAGGCCCCCTAATAGTAAAAAACGAATTTAGGAGTTATCCACTACTAGAACATGTGAAACTTGAATGTACATGGTCACATTTTTTAAATCACTGCACCCTGCCCTCTTTGTTGTGTAGGGTCTATCTTAGAGGTGACACATATGTATTAAGAGGGGAGGTTTTGGACCTGGCAAAAGGTTTATCTTCAATACAACAGCTGGAGCCTCATCAGGTTCCCCAACCCAGGATGCACAGCCGACCTGTTTACCATACAAAACATATCTAATCCTAATTTTCATGTTTCTAATGTTTTTATTCCAACAGTAATCCATAGTACTCCATATTGTTAACAGTTTTTCGTTCAATGTCAACAAGTTCCACAGAGTTCCACTCAGGCGTTGCTCCAAGACACTTAGGAATGCATAATTCATCATAATTTAAAGTGAAGATGTAATTCCCAATGTATTTCAGGCTAACAAATGCTAGAAAAAGTGAAAAACAAGCATTAACAGCCATGACTGCACAATTTAAAACAAACTCATACTGTGTGCAACCTGTTGTACATTCAAAAATAAAAACGAGATACAGCATAAAAGGTGAAACTCTCCGTACTGTGAAACAAATTAGCAACCCAAACCTACCAAAAATCCTGATCGTGACTGGTTTTCAAACAAATACCCTGTGAATTTACAGTGTTACTCTCCAGGTACTATGCTTAGCAACACAAGTTTTAAAATCAACATGCAACAACCCTTGTGCTTCCCAATTAAACCTGCGTACTGAAACCACATTTGAATTCCACTAATGCTTCTACATTCATCATACCTTGTGATGTAATTAAAAGCCACCTGTTTCCTTTTCGAAGGTGAAGGGGACTCCCAGCTCAAGGTTATCCAATCCTGGGACTCTATTGGAAACAGAACAGGTTTCAACATTTGGGGAGGGAAGCTTTAAACTCACAAGTGAAATAGGAAGTGTCGCGTTGCCCGCCCAAAGAATACACAGGAGTCGGAATTGCAACTTACACATCCATCTTTATTCCCTGCCAGGATGTGACTGGCTTACAGGCTAAACTGGGGTTCCTGTTCCTGTTTCCGTCTTCCGTTTCCTGCTTGCCTGCTCTGTCCCAAGGCAGAGTCAGGCACGACGGCACGACATCTCCCCCTTTTGTACAGAGTCCTGCTGCTCCCTACATTTCTTCGACGAGTCGCCTGGGTCTCCTCACTTGACGTCTGGGACGGACCTCTCGGTCTGGCGTTCGGCTACGTGGATTGGGGCAGCTGATGATTCTTGGAGAGTCATGATGATGGGGGTCGTTGTCGCTTTGGCTGGCTGAGTCACTCGATGTTTGACTCGAGGATACTTCTCGACCATTGGAGGGAGTGTACCTCTTAAAAGTGCGATATGTTTCTTGTTATTTGCTTATGATCAGCTTTTGCCGTAATCATTGTTCCCTTCTTTTTGTGAACCTGCAGTGGGATGTCCAAGTATCGGCTATCTGCTTTCGTTCGCCGGTCACCTCGTACTATGACCCAGTCTCCTTCTTGGATGTCGACGTCTTTGGCGTGTCGGCGTCGGTCTGCATATGTTTTCATCTTCTGTTTCTTTTCCTTGTCTATTTCAACCAGCGTGCTGTGATCAACGGTGATGGTCCGTGGTTGGGATGTCGTGCTTAACGCTGGTAGTCGAGTTCGTGGTGCTCTTCCCAGCATTATTGTGGCTGGGCACTGATTCGTGGTGTTATGCGGAGTGGTCCGGTAGGCCCTTAGCACCTCATTCAGGGTTTGCTGGATATCTCTGTGTGTTAGTTCTGCTTGCTGGATCGCCTTTTTCAGTGTCCCCATGAATCGCTCCACCATGCCGTTGGCTTGTGGCCATAGGGGAGTGATTTTCTGGTGTTTAAAATTGAGGTGTTTCGCAAAGTCTGTGAACTCATGGCCGTTGAACGAGGGTCCATTGTCAGATTTAACTCTTGAAGGAATGCCCCATGCTGCAAAGATTTCATCCAGTATGGGGATGACTGCCGTTGCCCTGGTGGATGGTATCATGTGTGCAAAGGGGAATCTTGAATACTCGTCCATGACGACCATGATGTTTTGTCCTGACTGCAGTGGTCCAAAGAAGTCAACTGCAATTTGTTGCCACACTCCGTCTGGAAGTTCGGACATTTGAAGTGGTGCTGGAGGTTCTTCGCGACTAACCAGTTGGCAAGTCATGCAGTCTTTTAGAGTTGATTCTACCATTAGGTCGAGAGAAGGGAACCAGGCTCGTTCTCTTAAGATCTTCTTCGTGGTGTTTATGCCCCTGTGGCCTTCGTGGGCCAGGTTGATAATTCCTTGGCGCAGTTTGTGTGGGATCACAATTCTACCCCCTCTCAAGAGAAGTCCATTGTCACTGATGGACAGCTCATCATGAATACGTTGGAAGGCTGTGAGGTCGCGGAGGTGTGTTTCTGAGCTTTGAGGCGTATTTTTGACGTGCCGCCAGGAGTTCGCATGTATGTGGGTCATGACTGCTTGGATGAGTGGGTCCGACGCGGATGCTTCCTGAATGGCCTCAAGGGGGACTGTAGGAGGGCATGCTGCGTCAATGACAAAATGGATGTAGTCATCCGCTAGTGATTGTGCAGTCGTAGCGCTGGATAAGGGGTGCCGAGACATGTAATCAGCTGGATTCTCAGCTTTTCCAGGCTTGTGGATGATCGTGTATATGTAGTCTTGGAGGCGCAGCCCCCACCGCTCAATGCGTGGCGGCATTTTGGCGTTGGGATTGCCAAATATGGTGATCAATGCCTGGTGGTCAGTGACGATGGTGAAGTGTTTGCCATACACAAACAGGTGAAAGTGCTCGCACGCCCATACTACAGCCAAGCTTTCCATCTCCGGCTGGGAGTACGCTTTCTCCGTATCCGTGAGGCTGCGGCTGGCATATGCGATAATATGGCGTTGGTCAGAGTGTTCACGATATTGGGCTAGGATGGCGCCTAGTCCCACTGGACTGGCGTCAACAGTAATTTCTGTTCTCTTGTTAGTGTCAAAATAGGCAAGGTTGATGGCTGAGCCAACAGCTTGTTTGATTTCCGTGAAGGCTTGTTCGCATGCTTGTGACCACTCAAAGGGCTGACCTTGACGCGTGAGTTCTCGAAGTGGGTAGCTGATGGTGGCGTAATCACAGATGTAGCGTGCGCAGTAGCTCGCCATCCCAAGGAAAGAGCGGAGATCACTCACGTCTCGGGGCATCGGGGTATCAGCAAGCGCAGCTACCTTGTCAGGATCTGGCTTCATCCCTTCACTTGAGAAGATGTGTCCGTAAAACATCAGGGTGTTTTTGTGGAACTCGCACTTGTTGGCATTTAGCGTCAAGTTTGCTTTCAGTAGGGCGTGGCATACCCTGTCCAGTGCAGTGTCGTGCTCGATCCGATCCTTACCGAACACTAGCAGGTCGTCACTGTAGTTGAATGCGTTTGGAATTCCTTGAATAACTCTCCGGATGGCTTCTTGGAAGATTTTGGCGGCTGATGAAATGCCGAAGTTTAGGCATTTATAACGGAATAGGCCTTGGTGCGTGGTGAATGTTGTAATGTACCTTGATTGTTCATGGAGTTCTAGCTGGTGATATCCTTTGTTAAGGTCGAGTTTGGAGAATATTGTAGCACCATTGAGTCTCGTGATCATGTCACTCATGTGTGGCCCTGGGTGGCGTTCTCGCTCAATGGCGGTGTTGGGTGCACGCATGTCCACACATAGTCTGACCTTGTTGTCCTGTCCTTTCTTCTGGACTACTACGACTGGGGATACCCAGGGGGTGGGTCCTGTCGTGCGTTCGATGATGTCTGTTTGTAAGAGGTCTTGGAGCTCGTCATCAACAGCTTGCTGTAGGTGAAAGGGCACCTTTCTGTGGTGTTGGGCAATGGGTGTTACGCGTTCATCGATGTGTAGCTTCACCTTGAAGTGATTTAGTTTTCCCAGGCCTTTGAAGAGGTTCGGGAATTTCGCCACGATGTCAGGGGCGTCTTCGGTCATGTACAGCAGCTCAACTAGTTTTAATCTTTCCGCTGTTGGCAAACTGAGGAGGCAGTCGGCAACATCAGGTCCTTCTACTACATGGACATATGCTGGAACTTTCCTGTCCTTGAAAGTTAGTGTGGTGTGGAACCGACCTAAACATGGCAGGGGCTTCCGAGACATCCATGTAAATATGCGAACTGCTGCTGGCTCCAGTTTGGGTCGAGTTTTCATGTTGTAGTATTCCAGTGCACAGATATAATTTAATGATGCTCCTGAGTCCAGGACGAACTTGGCTGGGTGATCCCCTATCATGATGTCTAGTTTGGGGTATAGTTTCAAACAGTCTGGGTCAGACACCATGCAGATGTATTTGTCACTGTCTTGCGACGCAGGTGTGTGTGACGATGAATCGCTGGATGTGGATCTGTATGCTCGACGTGAGCTTGTCGTTTGATGTCGAGAGTAATGCGTGCTCGTTGATCGGCTTCGCGGCTGGTAAGAGCTCGTTGAGCGGGTGCTTGATCTTGAGGAGCTGGATGAGTGTCTCTCTCTTCCCGTTACAGCACGTGCGTGGTGTCGGGTGCTAGATCTCGGGACGGGGGACTGGCGCGTTGATTGTCTGGCTTGGCATGCTACCTCAAAATGGTTATCTTTCCCGCAGCGATGACATCGCTGGCCGATTGCTGGGCATTGTCCTGAATGAGGATATTCTTGGCCACACCGATAGCACGCAGGTGTGGATTTGGTGGATCTGGTATGCCGTGATTCTCGTTTGGGTGATGTTTTCCGGGAGCTGTGGTGGTGTTTGCTTGATCTATGCGTGTTCGTCACGGATCTAGTAGTCTTACGTGCTTGTACTCGGAGAGCGTGTTCTTTGTGATCGGGCTTGTGAGTTTCCATTCGCTTGGCATGATCCTCCGCTTGATCATTGATTCTTGTTAGTTCCTCAATCTCTTCTAAGGTATATGGTTTCTTTAGGAGTCGCCTGCGTAGTGATTCAGATTGGCATCCATCTATGATGCGGAGTCGCAGCGCGTCTTCTGTCTTGAAATTTTCAAAATCGCAGTGCCGCGTCATTCTCTTGATGCGCACGATGAAATCGCCCATGCATTCTCCTTTTTCTTGGGTGGCTAGGTTGAACACATATCATTCGTAGTCCACGTTGCGCTT
Source organism: Lissotriton vulgaris (assembly GCF_964263255.1). NCBI lineage: Eukaryota > Metazoa > Chordata > Amphibia > Caudata > Salamandridae > Lissotriton > Lissotriton vulgaris. The sequence continues at coordinate 674,866,602 of NC_141700.1, read as the reverse complement.
GTGTAAGAATCGTCTATCAAGGGCAGCTTTCACTTCGTCATATGTGGCAGTTGCTGCATCGGGCATTTCTTTAATTATTTGTGCTATCTCTTGGCCTGCTAGGTTTCGCAGTGCAACTAGCTTACGTTTGGAGTCTTGTACCAGGGAGCCCTCCATGTAATCTTCAAAGTCCTCACTCCAGGTTTTCCACGCGGGCCCCATGGTGTTGCCAGGCGTCAGCACCAGCGGCTGTGGTTGTCGCATGAAGGGTGCCCCCACGGACGCTGCTTGAGGCATCATGGCTGCGTTGACTTGTGTTGCTGGGCCCCCGCCCGCAGAGGTGCTGTGAGGATCAGTGTCTGACTTGTGTTACTTGTGAGACTTTGCACTCTTTGTTGTTCCTCCCTGCTTTCTTGTGGTTGCGGGCTTGTTGTGGCCGTATGTGGGGTCGCTTGCTTTTTCTCGCTTTGATTGTAGTGGATGTTCGTGTTCCCGCACTTTTTTATACAGTCTTATGGCTTGGAGTGAGTTCTGCCTGACTCCAAGATGGCCGCCGTGGTTGGGACGTGGGATGTTCAAGGGCCGGCGCCTGACCTCAAAATGGCCGCCGGATGGGACGCTGTCTTCTTGGCCCAGAAACTCTCTGTCCACACGCTCATGCAGCTGCCACACGCTTTCTTTGCTTCGTTTAATTTTGATTGTGGCGGGACTCACCCTCGCATCTGCTTTTATTTCAGGACCTTCGCGCCCACCGCGGCGCTGCTCAGCAGGGCTCCTCGCTCGTTTAATGCTGCACGAGCACTTCAGTCACTCCGCGTTTGTCTGGCTGCACGGGCGCTTCACTCGCTCCTCGTTTGCACAGCGTGATGTCGTCTGGCCAGGTCGTAGCTCTTAGCAGTCTCCGGTGTCGGTTCTGTCTCCTTTCCGCTTCGCGCCTTTTTGGGCTGCCGACAGGAGGACTGCAGACTCGTCGTTGGGGCCGCGCAAGTCGGCTGGGCTGTGCGACTTTACTCGTGGGGTAAACGCATCCCACCCTCGTCGCCAATGTCGCGTTGCCCGCCCAAAGAATACACAGGAGTCGGAGCTGCAACTTACACATCCATCTGTATTCCCTGCCAGATGTGACTGGCTTACAGGCTAAACTGGGGTTCCTGTTCCTGTTTCCGTCTTCCGTTTCCTGCTTGCCTGCTCTGTCCCAAGGCAGAGTCAGGCACGACAACACGACAGGAAGCATATATCATGTGTAGAGTCATTGAGAGGTTGAAAAGCTTGAACCAGTTTTAGAATAAACCACCACCAATGATCATGGGATGGTTGCAAAAATGGTCTTCCACCCAAGATGATTATACATAATCCGAAACTTGATGGACAACTTATCTCAGAACTATGTGAAACACTGGATGGTGCATTGGTATGGTTGAACTGGTGAGGGAAAAGCAGTGGGATAAAGTTGAAAATATTAAAGCAGGACTGGGAATACGAAGGTCTGGGTCTATAGGAGCTAGAGGAATATATGGCAAAGCAGTTTTAATGTGGCTAGATTATTAGAAAGACAGTTGCTGCAGGGTATGCATGATAAGACCCTCTTGTTGGAACTACTAATTAGAGGTGGTCGGTGAACTACGCTCTGCCGGCAGAGTTCACAGAGTTTTACCCACTCCGCCCTACGCGTAGAGTGAGCGGATTTAGAAAAAACTCTGTGAAGTGGCGCGGAGCTGAGTTTTTCCTCTTGCATGACTCACCGATATTAAGTTGATGAGCGTGAGCGAGGAAAATGATATGCTAGACCATCCATCTACGATGCGCTTGTCCAGCCATCCAAATCCAAAGGAGACAGTATTTTAAATCCATTTTTAATGAATTGAATATCCAGTCCAGCAGACAAGCAGTTATACGCTGGTTGGAGGGCTCGTCGTGTATCCTGGCTTGCCGAGGAGATAAATTCATAAAACTTGTCAATAGTCTCCTACTGCAAGCTGATGAAGACTACATTTAAATTCATTTTAAAACACCCCCACATCGTTTTTAAGGGGTATATTTTGTTAAATTTTGATACTCGAGTTTTAAAACTGTCAAAGTAATATTTTTAATAATTGAATTTTATAGCCATGTATCTTTACGTAATAGTGATGCATTTAGATCTTTTTATTGCATGATAATGATATTTGCCTATGCAGTTCTTATTCCATTTTTCTAGGGGGTTTTTGTAATGATTTTAACTAATCAAACAATAAAAACTTGAAATTGTAATTGAAATTGATATGCTAGACCACCTCCCGGTCACGGCAGGTCAGGTTGAGAAACCTGCCACTCGTATTGAGGAAGTGCTGCTCGCATATAACATCTACTCGAGTGGCAGAAATAAGTATTGCGCTCTTATGCTGCATTTGCTTCAGTTCACGCTAATTTTACAGCACTGGACAAACTCCTGGTGCTAAAAATTAGCGTGACTTACTGCACTCTGCCACTTACAGAACTCCTCGGAGCAGGGCTGAGTTTTTTCGACACTCCGCAGAGTTCCACATAGCAGAACTCCACAAACTCCACAGAGGCCTAGTCCTAATAATGGGTGGCGGGGTGACATTTTGCTCGACATGCCTTATTTGATGTGACTGGTGTGGGAGCGGGGACTTAGAAAGTTTGACCCCCCGAACTTTGCCTTAGTCAGAATGTTCACAATTCAGTGAATCAGAGTCAGTGTACAACCTCAATTCATCAGGAAATATGCCTAGAGTTAACGTTCCTCTCCACACATCAACAATCAAGAAAATCCATGCAATCAAATGAATAGAGCTCACTCAATAACTAAGTTCTAGATCTGTGAAGAATTAAAGGGTTCTACTACAAAATTCAAAAGAGACAATACAGAATCAACGTCATAAAAACTCTCAATGAATAGGACAACAGAGAGAAATGCAGAATATAAAAATTAGTCCAAGTCCCATGTGGGCAGCAAGATCAAGAAAGAAATTGACAGCATCCCTAGCAGTATCTGAGTCTAAATTCTTCTCTGGCTCACCCCCAAAATAGAGAGGTTTATGCATTAATTTCACAAATTAAATTAATAAAAATGCAGAATCACTGTGGTGTGAGCGAAAGTATTATTCCTTTTGCAAATCAAAGCATAACTAATTTCAACGTCATATTTCCTTAGCACCTAAGCACTGTCCCATTGCATGAATAATCATTCTGCTCAGTCTATACTAATGTCATCCAGAGATGGTAGAAAAAAACTAATTACATCAAAAACAAAAACTTTTTATGAATACAAAGGGTGCAGTGAACAATAACAATGGAAATATACAAGAACAAATATACTTGATTGTGTGCTACAGTAACACCAAGCACAAGATGGATTCCAACTTCTAAATGAAACCCAGTTAACATTAGCCTAGAAAAACACACTTCCATACTTTCTGGCAAATTTGTTTAAAAGACCAGAGCTGTAGATCAGTGTAAACATATATATTTGAGAGTAAAATCAGATTTCGGACATTGTAAATAATTCACGAAAACATTAATGCTTTAAAATCATTAACACAGAAAAGAGAAGTGTGGCAAGGAAGCTCCTTAAGATGCCACCATTTATTTATACCAGACATTGATAGTAGGGGTCTACAACCCTCAAATATATTGAGCAAGAGAGCAAGATATGCTCACAGCACAAACTGAAATGGGCATGGGGGTGTGGAGGGTGATGCAAAGTTTGATGACCCATATACGAGGGGACAATTATACATTTCAGGAAACAAAAGAAACCTTTGGAGTAGGCCACGGTCAATTTCAACAATATGCAATATTGGCTTAAACAGCTAAAGAGCTATGGAAACGCTTTCCAAATGCTCCTAAAACCCCAGAAGTCAGAGTGGTTTACACTTGTATGAAGATTCCGCTGCCCCCTGTCGGTGCTCGTGCTCCAAGCATCTACCTAATGTTGCCTTGCCTCCAGAACCCCCTCTGATATGTTGCAAATGTTTACGAAGGAGGTACGAGGTAAAGCTAGTAACAGTGTATGTAAAAAACTTCCTAGTCAGAACACATTGGTAAACTTAGGGCATGAAATGACAGCAAAGGCAGGCCAACAGGTAAAAACTAAGATACAATATAAAAGTAATAGACACTTATTTATAAAAATTATACAATTTATTCAACAATTTAAGCTCTTTTGTCACAAAAAATAAAAATCACAAAATACACATTTCACTAAAAACAATAATCATCAACATATACATAATGTAACAGTTTCAATACACAGAAACCAAGCAAGGAGTGGCAAATACATTCAAGCTGGTAACAGTGCCAGGGGCACCAGTCAGCCTGCTTTGACTTTAGGTCACGGTTTCTTGTGACCAATTCTGTTTGGCGCGTTGGCATCATGAGCCTTCGCCCAGCCATGTTTTCACAAGGACTCACAAACAGACCTCTGTGGGAAAACAAAACACCCGAGGGCAGGCTCATAGTTACACGGCTGAGCTGGCTCCGCATACCGACCCCCTTGTCAAGTTTCAAGGCCACATTGCTACACACGCCTCTACTGGCAATTAGTTTGAAAATTACTAGTAAGCCAGTGGCTTTGATTTGTGTGTGTTGGAGCATTTGAACACTTTCAAAGGTGTTGAAATGGATATTAGCGTGTCCAAGCTGTGGCTTAGCACTTTACACGCTACTTGAACGAACACACGACTGTTCTGCCTGAGGCGCCATCTGAAACGCTGTACCTAACTATATTCATGTTCTATTGAGACCTGGGAGAAAATGGGCAATTACAGTGTGTAAAAAAGGGTCTACAAAGTATAAAAAGGATACTGTGCAGAGAAAATAGGAGCATGAAAAATATTTTTGGCTGCTTATAAGAGATGGTTAGATTATTTAATTTAATTGAGGCACTCGTAAGGTAAGATCTTTGTCCAAAAATGGCAGCAGAGCGCTGTACATTGCAACAGGATCAGAGCCAATGTGGAATGTTGTATAGACGCGCAAGCGCGTTTATAAAGTGAACTGAGGAAAATGTGTGTGTACAAATACAGAAAGGGTCAGAAACAGAACAGTCAGTGGCGGCTCCACGCTTGATTTGTAGGAGGAGCACACAAGCGTTCACAATGAAACTGGTTGGTAAACAGTTTGTGAGCATGCACACCTGCACGCGTGAGCACACACCACACATACACACACGCGCGTGCACACACACACACACACATATTTTAGATACAGAGAATACATAACGATCAGGGCACAAGTCCTAAAACAAGAAGTGGGGGGACTAACCTAGTTAGATATCTGGGCCCTTATTTATGAGGCCTTGCGTCAGTTTTGCGCCACCGGTGCTTCACTTTTTGTGACGCACCAGCGGCGTAAAAAATGCGCCTTGTTGCGCCATATTTAAAAAGTGACGCATCTAGGTAGATGCATCACTTTTTAAACCCCTGCGCCACATTATACCTGCGTCAGGTATAATGTATGCAGAGGGGGCGTTCCCCCGCAAAAAGCTTCGTAATAGTGACGCAGTGAAATCTATGAGATTTCACTGCGTCACTTTTAGGATGCTGTTGCGTCAAAATCTTGCGCCTGCCTCACAGCAGTCATAAGACTGACGCAAGCCCTTTCACATGGGGCTTTCCCCATGTGAAAGGACGCATTGCTGGAGTTGCGTCACTTTTGTGACACACTCCAGCAATGCGTCACTTTTGTGCTTACAGATACGTCAGAAATACTGACGTATTTGTAAGTCCTTGCGACATGATGCGTCATACATTAAATATGACGCATCATTGGTGTCACAAGGAGTGCGCAGTGAAAAGTGACGCATCGCTGTTTTCACGCAGCGATGCGTCACTTTTCATAAATGAGGGCCCAAGGGCGCGCGACTTCATGGCGCACGGCGTCACGGGGCATTACATCACACCGCATGACATCACACATGGCATCACAGGAATTGACATCTTAGAAAGTGGCATCACAAGCCACAACTTTACAGGAAGTATTATCACAGGGAGTGACTCCAGATCTAAAGACCTCACATATATGTTTAGCAGGTCTATCATGTGCACGTCTGAACACATTGCGAGCATAACAGCACAGTGAGCTATGGAAGATGATATGTGATTTCTACACCTTGCAATCCCCCAGTTTTATGTAGCACAGTCTGTACATTTATTTACAAACTTATATATTGTATTGTACATGTAAAATGCACGTGTTAATGTAAAGCGCTGTGACACCCTGCATTGGGATGAGTAGGGCTATACAAGAAAAACAGTGGTACTTAAATTATTTCAACGCGTCCTTGGGTGTAGTAAGCTCTATGTAAATGTAATTTGCTGTGTGTAAATACTGGGAAAGAACAACACATCTGACATTCTTACAGTGCATGCATGTCTCCTAAACAGGGACTGAGCAAAATGAAAACAAAGTGAAAAGCTGCCTATCTTAAGTATGTGTGAAGTGCTAACCTTTGTTTCCCCTCTGCTTCATTTGCATCTAGGTGTGAGGCTCCTGACTGTGAGGTACTGGGTTTTTCAGAACCGGTACTAATCCGGTAACCCAGCGGTGTCAGGGCAACACCCAAAGACCCCGGATTCCCCTGTCTTGGCAAACAGGGACACGGGACACTACTTGATGACGTCAAAGACCAAAGTTTATTGGTTGCAACCAGGGACAGAGATCTACGAAGTACACACGGGTAGTTCGTCAGAAACTGCACACTTCTATGAACGGAACACGGTCTTTTATGCCGAAAATTACGCCTCTGGCAACATTACAATTTACATTTGGTGCATACAAACTGACCAATGACCATGTAGCATTTCAAAAGTAGCAAATGACGACAGGCAAAAACAATCCCCTTTTCCGTTGTCCAGCCCACCAAAAACGATCGCACACATGCTTGGTTTCCTGTTCGATCAGGCCAGACAAACCCATCATAAACCCTTCAACCCAGATCGATGAACATGTCGTAAAGGAAAGGCAGAAACAGATGGAAAGGAGATAGAGGAGGTGGGAACGATGTACCATAAACTCGGACACGTCCTGCCCTTTGATCTTTATCAGGCCAACTGCTGCACAAGGAACTGGCTCAGCGGGATTCGCCCCAGGCGAGGAGTCAGTTCGGCCAGGTCAACCAGAAGTCAGCTAAGGCATACGTGTCAAGGACTCTCTCGGCCGCAGTCATCGGGCCTATGTTAGGGCAACCACACAAAATGGCTGCCACATACAAAATGGAACCCGGAGGTTCAGACTAAATCCTCAAATGCAGAGTGTTCTCCTATATCGATTCATACGAAAACACTCAGACACGTTACACTCGCCATTTGCGGTCTGTAGAGACCAAAATCGTCCATTTCCGACGATCTTTATAAATCGGGTTTCGGAACTTTCGAACCCAATTCGGAACCACGGAACCACAGACCCTCCTTTCGCCCTATCATAGGCAATAAGCCCAGACCCATTTTAATCTGAATCCGGATCTATATTCATCAGATCATCGATATGCTGCTGTAGCATCATCCTATTACTAAGCATCTTTCTCTGGACAGGTTTCCGTACGCACAAAGTAGCACAAGGCCACAAATAGCAGGAGCACACTGTACACAGAGACAGAACATGAACAGGATTGCTAAGACCATCCCAATGACCATCAAAATCTTGAAACCCCAAGTGGATATCAATCCCCATAACCATCCCATAAAAGACCAATCTCCTTTGTCCAGATGGACAGAATCGGAGATTTTGTGCAATTTGGAAATGGCCTGGAAGAATGATGGAGCGTTGTCTGGAATAAAAACACAGCAGCTTGATTGAATCAATCTACAAACTCCACCTCGATCTGCCAGGATAACATCAAGGGCAACTCTATTCTGAAGTGTCATAAGTCTATCCGACTGGAGCTCAGCTGTCAGGTTACCAAGGGCACCAGCAGTTTCAACTATGGTGGACTCGACCACTCTTGTTAGCTGATGAATATTCCTACTGTTAGCCATAGGTCCCCAGAACGGCAGAAAACCCTTAACAAAATCTCCCAATTCTTGACCTGCAGTGTCTTCTTGGCTAAAGACACCTCTAGCAATTCTTGTCTTATGGTAATCTGCTGCAGCTGTAAAAGTGGGGGGTACCAGAAAGGAAACAAAACATGTGCCCGAAAAGTCAGGGGGCAACCATGTGTAAGCTTTGTCATAGCAAACAAAGTAAGTACCCTTAGCAGCTAAGAACGCTGGGGAAGACTGAGACGGAAACACATAGGTCTCAGCACAAACGCTCTTCCCTAACTGAGCCTTCGGATTCTTACCATTGCCCTGCAAACAATAGTAGCCCTTATGGGGCACTATCCAGATCGGTGGAGAACTTTTCGCTCGCTGGTTAATACTCAGACTAACTCCATATCCAGTAACGTTCCAACCACTGTATGGTAGCCTCTCATCTTTCGGAATAGTCTCTACTGCATTAGTCCCTCTAATCATGTCGACTATGCCTCTAGCTAGTGGGCTATTCTTCGGATTATCTTTCGGTGAGCGTAGGGGGTGAACGCTGTGGGCATAGATGAACATGGTTCTGTAAGCTCAAATCGAACCATTTAAACTAAAGGGCCAAACCAGATAAGGAATACCCCTACCGGTTGTATGAGGCATCAAACCACAAATCCAGCAGTTCGTTGTATTAATCACTAACTGATGCTGGTGCAAAAGTTGAATGAAAGAATTATTAGAGAATTCCAAACGTCTGACTACCTCATGTTCAGGCAAAGGGTAGAAAGAATGAGAAGAAATAGTAGGTGAAGGTTGCACAGTGGAATCAGACGTCATTTTAAAAACAAATGCTACATAACCAGCTATAAAGATCATGACGCTTAATAGCAAAAATATACATGGCATCAAAAAGCATTTTTTCGACATTATTTTGCATATACGTTTTCTAAAAGTCAATGTCTGCACAGGTCTCTCCAGCTCAAAGAAATCCATCCTAAACTAAAGGTGCTGCCCGCGGTGGTTGGTTGATTCTGCTTGAGAGTGCCTCTGCTGCACCCAGGAAGGCTGCCTCGGGCCAACAGAACCCTCGACCTAGTGTCTCAGGCTTACACTCCCAAGACTGGTAGCAACCGCGACCTTAGCAGCGAGAACCGGATGGCAGTTCAAGAAAAACAAAAATGAGTAGATCCTTGGCGGAGAGTTAACCTGCAAACAATAAAAAAAATCAACTTTATTAATGCTTTATTTGTCCTTAATTCTTGGTCTCAAATTGTATCGGTTTCTTCCAGGTAATTCTTGATCGGTGAACAAAAGATGAGGCTCGGTAGCGTCCAATCGTTCTGCAGGAGGTACTGATGATTGCAAAAGTCGATCGCTCTCCTTTTATGAACTAGTTCCAATCAGACGAGCATCGCTGAACGGTATGAACTTCGGGATTGTCTCGGTCTCAGAGTCTGCAAGACCCTCTTGGACCCACTTGTCATAGGGCAAAGGAAAAGGTGCCTTTTTGGTATGGGAGCCGTGGATCCAGTTGCGCTTTCCACGCACTCGCACCTCAGATCTTGTAGACAACAGGACCTGGTAGGGCCCAGTCCAGCGGGGCTGCTCGTTCTTCGTTCGCTGGAAATTTCTGACGAAGACCCAGGCACCGGGTTCAATAGCGTGGCCTGGATCCTCTGTAGCTTGAGGAAGACTGTTGTATACCTGTTGGCGTAAAACACTCATTTTAGTTGTCAATTCACGCAAATAATCAAGCAAAACAGGGTGTTCGAGGTCACTGAACCTCGTCGGTCTTGGTACGCCCCAAACATTCGCCGGGCGACCAAACACAACTTCATATGGACTCAAACCTATTCTCGAATGCACAGTCACTCGGGTGGACAAAAGTGCTAATGGCAGAGCATCTGGCCATTGTAAACCAGTGCTTTCCTGAATCTCGGCTAACTTCAACTTAAGGGTGCCATTGTAGCACTCGACTAAACCAGCTGATTGGGGATGATTTGCAGCGTGGAATTTCTGCCTAATCCCGAGACCATCACACACTCTCTTCATAACTTGACCCACAAACTCACTTCCATTATCACTCCAAATGATTCTCGGCATTCCAAATCTCGGGAAAAACTCTTTTATCAAAACTTTTGCTGTGGACAAGGCAGTATTGTCCTTAAGGGGGTAAGCTTCTACCCATCTAGAAAAAGAGCAAACAACCACTAACACATACTTCAAGTTGTTGCATCTCTCCATATGGATAAAATCTAGCTGCAAAGCTTCGAACGGATACGTAGGAGGAGCAAAATGACCAGCTGGTGTCGGGGTTCCCTTACCAGGATTATGCATTAAACACACCATACAGTTCTTAACTAAATTCTCCGCACATCTGGGAATTCCTATATTCTGCCAAACCGGAGCCAACAACTTACAAATCCCTTTCACACTAATGTGTGCCACTCCATGTGCCATTGTAACGACTTGAAGCACATACGCGTTAGGCAACAACCATCTCTGATGTTCAGACAAATCAGTCCAACACCCATTAGAGCCTAACCTACCGTTACCTTCTCTCCATTCATCCAACTCTTTCTCTGTGGCCTCACTCTGAATAATTTTCACGCTCTCAATGGTGTCTTCACACATACCCTTCTCTGGAACCCATCTCGCCGGACCCGCAACATACATTCGACTCATCACGTTTCTAGCAGTTTCTTTTGCAACTTCATCTGCAAACGCATTACCACGACCAACATCATCCGTAACCTTTTTATGGGCACTGCATTTCACAATCGCTACTTGCAAAGGTAACGTAAGAGATTCAAGAAGTTCATTCACCAGTTGTCCATGCTGGATTTTAGTCCCATGCGATGTCAAAAATCCACGTTCACGCCACAAACGTCCAAAACTATGGGCCATACCAAACGCATACTGGCTATCTGTATACACATTCACTTGTTTTCCTTTCGCCAACACACATGCTCTCGTAAGTGCAATCAATTCAGCCGCTTGCGCAGAGTTATGTGGGATACGTGCAGCTTCGACAACTGTATGCAAAGTCGTCACAGCATATGCTGCAGTTGTATCACTATTCGGTAATTTAAAACACGAACCATCAACCCACAAAGCATCATCACAGTCAGGGAGAAGAGTATCCTTCAGATCTATTCTCCCTTTCGTCTCTTCTGCGGTTCTCAAGAAACAATTGTGTTGCTCTTCGCTATCATCGTCTGTCTCAAGCGAAATCGGCAACAATGTAGCCGGGTTTAGAGTATTGCACCTCTTGATGTGCACATGGCTTGCTAACAACGTAAGCTCATACCCTGACAACCGAGCACTAGTTAAGTGCTGTGTCTTCGTACGATTCAGCAAGGTATCCACTGCATGTGGAACCATAACCACTAACCTATTATCCATAACCAAACCCGCAGATTGTCGAATCGAAACAGACGCTGCCACTGTGGCTCTCAAGCAACTCGGCAACGCTCTGGCTACAGGATCTAAAGTCGACGAAAAGTACGCACATGGGCGTTGCTTCCCGCCAAACTGCTGAGTCAAAACCGATAATGCACATCCCTCTCTCTCATGGACATACAATGTGAAAGGCTTGCTGTAGTCGGGTGTACCCAACACAGGAGCCGAACACAACGCATTGCGTAATTCAGAAAAACTTTTTTGACATTCCTCAGTCCAAGGAATAGGATTTGGAGTATCCTTAACTGTAAGAGCTATCAAAGGCTACGCTAGAAGAGAAAAATTAGGGATCCACTGTCTACAGTACGACGTAATACCCAAAAACGCACGTACTTCTCTCTGTGTCGTAGGGACACTCATTCTTGCAATAGTCTGAATTCTTTCTGGGGTCAGTTTCCTTCCCTCCTTCGATAAGAGGTGACCTAAATAGGTAACTTCTTGGCGACAGAATTGTAACTTCGAGTGAGAAACTTTATGATGGCAATCAGATAAATGAGACAACAAGGACACAGTGGCATCCTTACAGATGTCTTCGGTATCAGCAGCAACCAACACATCGTCAACATACTGGATAAGGGCTGCACCGTCAGGAAAAACTAACGAGTCAAGTTGAGTCTTCAGAGCTTGACTGTAGATAGATGGACTCTCGCAATAGCCTTGCGGAGCGCGTTTAAAGCGGAAGCTTCGTCCTCCTAAAGAGAATCCAAAAATATCTCTACTCTCCATGGCAATCGGGATGCTGAAGAAAGCATTCTTCAAGTCGATCACCGAAAACCAAATGGCAGAAGCAGGAATCACTGTCAATAATGCAGTAATGTCAGGCACAACAGGAAATTGTGGAACAACAATCTTGTTCACTTCACGGAGATCGATAACAAACCTATACACAGGAGGCTGTGAAGAAACAGTTCTTTTCAAGACAGGCAAAACCGGACTATTACACACATTACCTCGAGTCTCTTCAACAACACCTTTGTCAATCAGATCATAGATGATCGCCAAAAGTGCACGCTCACCATCACTTGAAATACGATATTGTGGAATGCGCGGTAACTTAGCATTCGTCTTCAACGTCACAACATATGGGGGAATATCTAACAGGCCCATATGATTCGGACCCGTAGCCCACAATAAATCTGGTAACGAAGACAATTCAGGCGGGAGACAATCCTTCTATACATATATTGGAGAGATCACATTTTCACCCAGAGTAAGATGTACTCCTAATGGAGAACAGTACAAAGTCGCATACAATCTCTTCAACAAGTCAAGGCCTAGCAAATTCTCATTACAACCTGTAGTCAACCTGCTTCAAACCTACAAGGACCAACAGAAAGAGGCAATGGAACGGAAATTGGATTCGTAACGGGGGCGCCAGAAAAACCTATAGAAACATTATTAAAGCCAGACAAAGGTGCGCCAGGGAGCTTAGAATGCATAATAGAACTCTTCGTAGCACCAGTGTCTAGCAGAAAAGGCTCTGACACACCTGATGCAATCACTTCCACGTAGGGTCCACTCTGATCTACTGGAATCGTCCATGGCTGTCCTAGCAATCATTGCCTTGCGCTTCATCGCCTTCAACATAATATTCATCCACGTAGTACTGTGCTGTCCTACCAGACGAATTCTGCTGTTGGTCAAAGCTATTCATTGAATTCTGCGGAGGCAAAGGGTGCGCGTTCTGTCCGCGACCTCTACCTCTGGGCGCTTGTTGAGCACCTCTACCTCTCACACCAGGAGCACTGTTTGTACGTTGCAACAGAACGGAACAACTATTCTTGTAATGGCCCTCTTCTCTACAATATGCACACTGATTAGGCCCATACGGAATACGCTGTTGAGGAGTCTCATCTCTTCTCGAGTTCCTCGAATACTGTTGATGCTGCTGATAATCGCGCTGATTATTAACACGGGGTGGATAAGCTTGTTGTAGAAGAACTTTAGTCTTCAATTCCTTAGTCTTCTTATCCGCTTTCTCTAACTCGTCCTTACGCCTATTCTCATAGTACTGAGCCGTAGCTAGAATCTGCGCCGATGCAGAAACAGGCCAAGCACTCTCGGAATCCTTCAACTTAGTACACAACTCAGGAAGAAGATTGTGCACGAATTTATCAATGAATAATCTCTGGCCACCCTCGGTAGCCATATCCTGACCACTATGGTCGACAAAAGTTTCTTCGAAACGCGAGAAGAAATCCGAAACAGACTCATCTTTTTTCTGCTTACACGCAGACAACTTATCCCAATTAACACGGACCTCGGGCATCAAGGTCTTCATAAAAGTGATAATTCTACCAGGAAGTTCAGTAATAACATTTTCAGGCTTAGCACCTCCAACTTGTCTATCATTTGCAGCAACAAGATTCGTCCACGAATCACCCAATTCATTATCATGATCCGTATGTCGAATGACATTCCAGATGGGCTGTGGAACTACATTCCTGAACAACATGTCTATGTCCGCCAAATTCATGACGCACAAACTCACAGTCTGCGTAAGTTCTTTATAATATCCTGCCGGATTCTTCCGCGGATCAGGTAAAGTCTGTTTAAGCGCTAAAACTTCTGCACGTTTCCAGGGGACATGAACCCACACTCGCTGAAAGTGCGCTAAAACTGGTGGATGAGCATTAGGATCAGCAGGTCTCCATACCGGAGGAACCTCTCGCATCGTATACTGACGCGCGTGTCTCCTAACTGACGAGTCTGGCTCAAAAAGCTGTTCAGTAGGAACATCACTGCGAAGTGACAATAACGTCAACACCGCTTTCTCGATGTCGTGTATACTCACATTCGTCCCTTTAGCAAACTCGGAACGCAATCAAAACAATTCCGCAGGAATTCTACCCACTTCGTCCGTCCATTGTTCATGGAGGAACGCACACATAAGCTCAAAAACATAACGTTGCTTTGGTGCTTCCCATTGTCGGAAAACATCCATGAAACCCTCGAGATCGTACTGGGACTTATACGTCACCCATCTTCGCGCCATATGATCCAAAACCACTCGCTCATCTGTATCAGGCAGTTGACTACGCAACTGTCTACGCTCACTAGCAGGAGACATACCCATTTGTCCCAACCAAGGAGTTAGAAGACCAGAAAAGACAGCAGTCATCCGCTGTCTAGGAGAAGGAGTAGTCGGAAGGACAAGAGGAGACGAAACAGTAGTAGAAGGATCCATAGTCGGAACAGGCATAGAAACAGTAGTAGCAGGAAGAGGCAAAGTTGGCAACCCCTGTGGAGGCTGCGCATAGGGAACAACAGCCAACGAAGGAGCTGGCAGTGGAGGAATAACAGGAGGCAAAGCAACAGGCACTTGCACAGCCACAACCGGTGGTGGTGGTGCCGTAGCATTCTGCACATAAGGTGGTGGTGAAGTTAACAGATGCGACATTAAAGGATCTTTTGTAAGATCCTTCTCATCTTTCTGCTCATTAGACGGCAATACCGGGTAGCATCGGTCTACCGCTAACTTCTTCACTCTAAGCATCTGCTCACTTTCTTGCTCTTCTTCATTATCTCTGTATGCAACGGCAGCTTGCACCATTGACATACCCTTTCTACTTTTCTTCGCTAACTTAATTTCTTTCTGTTTGGCTTCTTTGCGCCATATGCGGAAAGAGTCAAACATCGCCGGCCGGGCTTTCTTCTTGAACAACTTCACTTCGAGGTTATCTAGGACTTCTGTCTCGAAACTACCATAACGGGGCCACTGTAGAACACCGTCACTCTTCCTGTATTTTACCCAAATCTCATTGTAGCTAATAGGACCTACACCATGTTTCACATACAACTCGTATGTAGGAGTTCCGATCGGAGGAACCGGACACAAATCCTCTAACCGGGAATCCCTCAAAGTACCACAACTGAACAAATTTCTAAGACTGCTAAAACCAGGCAGCATCTTGCTCACTAGTCTAGCTTCAAACAACAAGGGGAATCTAAAACGATAATCTCGTGAATACATGAATCCCTTGGCTTTGGGGCCTGCAGGTACCAAATCAAATCTATCCACTAAAGGATACAAACCAAACTAAGGACTAGGAGACGCTCAGTTTATACTTAACTGAAATGTCGATGGCGTCACCAGAAGACCCGTCAATCGTCTCGCTCTACAAACGTCTAAGGCTCCAAAACAGGGCGACAGTCAGGGCAGCAGTCCTTCGTAGCCGTCGGCAAGCGGGAAACCTCGCAGCAAAGACTTTCAGACCATGACGACATACAGGGGTCGGTGAAGTGGCTGGCCTTCCTCCAGAATTTTCTCACGAAGCTTCTCACGAACCTCTGGCTTGGACCGGTACCGCTGAAGTCGCTCCACGTTGGGCGCCAATTGAGGTACTGGGTTTTTCAGAACCGGTACTTATCCGGTAACCCAGCGGTGTCAGGGCAACACCCAAAGACCCCGGATTCCCCTGTCTTGGCAAACAGAGACACAAGATACTTCTTGATGACGTCAAAGACCAAAGTTTATTGGTTGCAACCAGGGACAGAGATCTACGAAGTACACATGGGTAGTTTGTCAGAAACTGCACACTTCTATGAACGGAACACGGTCTTTTATGCCGAAAATTACGCCTCTGGCAACATTACAATTTATATTTGGTGCCTACAAACTGACCAATGACCATGTAGCTTTTCAAAAGTAGCAAATGACCACAGGCAAAAACAATCCCCTTTTCCGTTGTCCAGCCCACTAAAAACGATCGCACACATGCTTGGTTTCCTGTTCGATCAGGCCGGACAAACCCATCATAAACCCTTCAACCCAGATCGATAAACATGTCGTAAAGGAAAGGCAGAAACAGATGGAAAGGAGATAGAGGAGGTGGGAACGGTGTACCATAAACTCGGACACGTCCTGCCTTTTGATCTTTATCAGGCCGGCTGCTGCACAAGGAACTGGCTCAGCGGGAATCGCCCCAGGCGAGGAGTCAGTTCGGCCAGGTCAACCAGAAGTCAGCTAAGGCATACGTGTCAAGGACTCTCTCGGCCGCAGTCATCGGGCCCATGTTAGGGCAACCACACAAAATGGCTGCCACATGAAATGGAACCCGGAGGTTCAGACTAAATCCTCAAATGCAGAGTGTTCTCCTATATCGATTCATACGAAAACACTCAGACACGTTACACTCGTGATTTGCGGTCTGTAGAGACCAAAATCGTCCATTTCCGACGATCTTTATAAATCGGGTTTTGGAACTTTCGAACTCAATTCGGAACCACGGAACCACAACTGCTACCAGCCAAGGGACTCACAAAAGGAGGCCTGATGATCCCTCAAATTCGGCCTTTGTTATGGGGCCGTACAAAAGGGGGTGGTGATGGACGGAGCATCTGAATCAATCAAACACTCACACCCAGTCAAAAGATCTGGGTTTAATCCATCACCGTTCTTTAGCCCACTCTGCCACCCCAGTTCAGACATGGCCATATGCAAATCAGTCTGACCGTGTGCCTTATGGGAACAGTTCAGCCCGAACTGCCAAGCCATGTCTTCCCTGGACCGGAAACAAGCTTCCGAGGACCGGTTTCTGGCATTCCAGTTATGGGGCCAGCAGGAATCTGAAGCAAGCTCCGTCCCCTCCTGCACGTTGTTGCTTTTTGCTGATGGAAAGCAGACAATGTGCACTCGCTGCACACAGTGCCCCAGTGTTTGGAAATTACACCAGGATGAGTTCAGCACATTATTCAGTGGGGCCCAAATTCTTGGCATGGTGGATTGCGTTCACCCTGTGCAAATAGTGGGTGGACGCTGTCCACCCACGTGTACCTCTGACCCATGCCCTGATTATGAGTTACTGTGAAATATGTTTCCAATATTGTCTGATATTGCCAACGAAGGGCTCTGGTGACATCAAAACCCAGAGGTGGCAATATAGGACCATATTACACAAAATATGTGTAATGTCCTCTTTATATTACATGTTTATTTTGGGGTAGTTAGGTTGAAGAAGCTGTTTTCTTCATAGTGTAGCTAACAGCGGGCATTGATTGGAATTCGATTGCTTAGGTTTGTTTTCCTGTCCAGGACAATGTTGAGCTTGGTGGATTTAATAATTCTATGGCTGCAGCTTTTAACACATAATTATGGATTTACTGCATTTTCTAAATAATAGGCCACATACTTTGAACATTTAGCATATTATCAATATTGTTTCTAGCTCAAATGGAAGAAAATAATGCCAGAGAATTTCTAGCATAATTTGCATTTTTTGCTGCATAATGTAGATAACCTTGCCAGAATATTTGGTCCTACATACTTCATAATACTAGTAGCCCTGACAAAGTTAAAGCTATGCAGTGTGGTTTGGTAGCTGTAATGTTGATGATGAAATCCGTATTTCACAGGCATTTTGAAAAATATAAGCAAAAACAAGTCATATATATTGCCACTGGGTAGGTATAGTTAGGCCAGCATTTATATAAGAAATTCGATTTTTGTGTTGCTATTAACTTTGTGACCATTTGATGAATCTCAACAAAAATTTCCAAAATAGTACTCATTTTCGCCTATGTGTGCATGGATTGTTTCGGGGTGATCCATCAAGCGGTGGCTGAAAAAAACAGAGGTGTCCCAAAACACAAAATGGCCATGCATTTTCCATACACACTTTTAAGACGCACTACCGCAAAAACTGCTACGCAGCATTACATCAAATTTAGCAGGAAGCTAGATCGTGGTTCACAGACTGTGCTTTTTGTGATTTGGTGTAAATTAATTGGAAATGTTTCTAGAAATGTAGGTTTAAAAATATTTGTATATATGGATGGTTGGGTCTGCAAGAGGCTCCCAAGAGTCTAACGGGAGTGTCAATTAAAAAGATGAGTTATTCTGATTGACACAGGGAACAATTTTTTCTCTTGGGCCAATTCGCTCCTGTGGGTGTCAGACTCCCACAGGAGCATACAGTAGGATTGGCTGCCAGCAGCATCAGACAAATTTCGCCGACAGCCATTAAAGTACTCAGGGACAAAGACCCCGGCACTGAAATTAAGCAATGATAACATAAGGGGGAAGGGTAGGGATACCTTGGCCCCATGGGGGAAGCCCAGATGGGCAACCAGACCAAAAATGAAAACAATCGTAATTTTTGCTGCAAACCCGCAGGACTTTCAAAGGTTTTTTTTAAAAAATGGTGGTGTGGGGCCAATATCTTTAATTAAAGGGGAGGGGAGCTGCTGTGCCACCCTCCCCGAGCCAATATAGACACTAGGAAGCCAACCCCGGGGCCGGCTTACTTGCTGTATCCTGGGGATCCCACCCAAGGGCCCAGCAGTTTCCCTGCCCGCACTAGCGCAGGAAGGGAGACATATTTGCTACCAACTGGGGGGAACATATTTGAAAATCGTGCCATATAGGAGCAAATACAAAGTCTGCTCCCAATGGGTGACATGTTTAAAAATGCTCATGCCGGTTGGGAGCAGACTTGATATCTGTTTCCCTGCCTGTACTGATGTCGGCAGGGAAACAGATCAAGATGTTGCTCCCAATCAGAGGGAGCATTATAAATAGCTGCTCCCTGTGTGCAGGAGCAATGCCAGCTCCCACAGCATGCAGGGCATTGGTTAAGGCTGCACTGGCCCTGGTGCTCTCCCCTGTGGTCCCTAATGTGGTGCATGGTGGGTGCCCTGGATGGGCACCAACCAGCTTAAAATGGAAGCCCTGAGGATGGGTCCTCAGGGCCAAAATAGGCTCATGGAAGGGGACATGCAACCCTCCTACCCTTTAAAAAAGGTTCCCTAATGATGTGATTTAAGAGGTCATCAGTGATGTCACCAATTATGTCATAGAACATATCATGAGTGATGTCATATGTGAGGTCATAAGCAGTGAATGGAGAGTCACAAGCTATAGTTAATGCTGCTTATTATAACTACTGAATTTTGGTGCTGTTTTTAGTTCAAAATGTTAGTGTTGTCACTGAGAAAATCACCTAACTATAATGTTACTTTAACCTTTTACTTTTTTAGTGAATTTCTAAGGTTTTTTAAAAGGAAAAGCATCTTTTTATCATACCTAACTATAACATTACTTTAAATTTTTTGTTTTTTCAGTAAACTTCGAGTTGTTTTTTAAAGTAAATAATTTATTTTGGGAGTTTCTTTATTGTTTAATTACTTTATAATATATGTCGGGTGCAGACATTATTTTGTAAAAGAAAGCGTTTTTACTGTAACATAACAGGATATGGTTCACAGTTTGCAAAATGTTTCTAAAATATGTGTGAGTATTAAACAGATAAGTATTCAGCATCTGAGTAGAGATTCTATTTGCTCATTTCTTGAAACTTTCACATCAAGAAATGTTACGAGCAATCTATTGTTGTGTTCTCATGACTCTCGCAAGACCCTTGCGAGATGCTTGCTGGACACTCATGAGATCGCAAAGTTGTACATTTTATTGTAGTCTAATGTATACAGTTCTTTATCATCTTTATCATGTTTTTAGTTGGTTGGATATTTACTTTTTTTTCCTAAAAGTTATGGCTATCGCAAGACGCTTGCTGCCTCCGGAGGCACAATTCCCTGCATGGAATCGGAGGGGACTGTACGTCCTGTTTGCCTCTTGTGAAGCACTTGTGAAATTGGACATTTAGAACTAAGAGAATTACAGAGTTACTGATGGTTCTATAGAAGACATAGATACATTTGGTCTTCTGAGATGCCAGAGAGACATTCATGAGAAGAAACACACCCTAAGGAAGGATTGTGATTGGTTTGTGTGGATGTCTTTATTTAAACGAAGATGGTGCTATCCTTCTTGCTTTATTTCACTATTGGATTTTGGGAGAGTAGATAACTTTGTCTTGCTCTAATTTCCTGCCTGTCTTTAATTACAAAGATGCCTTCATCTGATTCTGTTGAACATCCAGGGGGAACGTGCACCAGCTCAGCCATCTCAGCTTCTCTAGGATTCCCTGGTGTCGCAATTCTTTGACATGAGGCCATGCTGCAAGAAAGCTTGTGTAAAGTATGTAATCTGTAAACAAGAAGGAGTTCAGCTGGGGGAGCAGAAAGAAACAATATAGCATGAGTACCACAGGCATATGGATACACCTGAGGTCTATGCATCCAGACCGAACTGCCAGGCCAGGTCCTCCCAGGACCGGAAACAAGCATCCTGGGACCGGTTTCAGAGTATGTCACCCTTCTTCAGCCAGGCTAGCTTGAATCCAGTGGCTTTAACCCAGATCTTTCGACTGGGGGAGAATGCTTGCATTGTCAGCATTCCGTCCATCATTTGTTTGCTGTAACGCTTATGTAATTATATCATTGTCTCATCAGAAACCTGTAGAACTGCGCAAAACAAGCTTTTACAGCACCCTAAATATCCCACTACATAGTAGGCACATAGTCAGCTCTGCAGTTAAGATTTTTTCCTGAGTTCCACGCAGTTAGGTTTTGTTTTCCTCCTCCATATACTGTGTGACATGGTACTTTTTTTTTTCAAAACTTCTGTTTTACATTTTCCTCCTACGAAAAGACAAGATAACAAAAAATTGTAAAGTTATGTACTGTTTAATAATTGTTAATATTTATACACTTTATTTTCTAATCATTTCACATTTTTCAACCCCAATTGTATATTTATTTATATAGTACCACTAACTTGTAATTCCTTTCTCCTGAAATCCCACACCCTCACACAGTGAACTTTTTCCCACTTATAAATTCTAACACCACCAAGCCTCATTTCTCTTGAGAAACCTTGGCTACCACTGACCACAGTGTTCACTCTAGAAATAGCAATATCACCACTCAAACATCCCATAGGGCTGATTAGATGTCTTGTAAAATCTAAATCTAGATATTTTATGCAGTTTGGTTGCCACGATACGCTCAAATGACCAATTATTTCCTTACCACTGAGGTTGTTGAGGAGTTTTACTTCAGCATTGTCTTTATTTAGTTTGTAGCCAGAGATTGCCGAAAAATGTTCTATTGATGTCATAAGTACAGTTATGGCTTCTTCCGCATTTCCAGAAATAATTAACACGTCATCAGCGTAGGCTGTTATTTTCACTGTACATGTGTCGAAGCGTATATCCGTTATCTGGTCATTGTTTTGAAGTTGATATAGGAATGGCTCTATCGCCAGTAGGAACAAGGAAGGTGATAGGGGGCATCCCTGCCGGGTGCCCTGCTCTAATTTAAAGGACAAGGAAGGTACGCCTCTGCCCTCACCCTGGCGGAAGGATTAAAGTACAGTCCCATGATCATACTGATAAAATTATCTCCCAGATTAAACTTGTCTAGTGTTGCTCTAAGGTAGGCCCAGTCGATCTTATTGGAAGCCTTTTCGGCATCTAACGTGATTGCAACCGTTGGGGAATCAACTATTTTGGCTTTCTCCATGGCATGACATAATATACGAGTATTGTCGCTTGAGAGTCTATTCTTTAATAATCCGACTTGTGAAGGGTGAAAGTGTTTTTGGAGACATTTAGCGAGGATCATTTGATAAATCTTACTACGTTGATCAGTGATATTGGTCGGACGTTTTTAGGATGCGTAGGGTCCTTTCCATCCTTTTGGGAGTACCGATATAATAGCCTCTGCAGGAGTCTTGTTAATCTAGCCGGGTACACTAAATTTGTTTAACATGGTTAGTAGGGGGGAATCAGAGATTAGGCGAATAACTGAAAGAATTTGACAGTAAAGCCATCAGGCCCCGGTGCCTTACCAACTTTAAGGGTTTTTATAGCATCTCTAATTTTGGTTGCGGTTATTGGGCCATTAATGTCATCCCTATCTAGTTCTGAGAGAGCTGGCAAGTTGCATTTGCTTAGATAGTTTTTGGCTTTTGCAGTATCCAAGTGTTGATTTTTACAATACAGTGTACTATGGAAGTCTTTAAATATTTCTGTAATTTTTTCGGGATCAGAGTGAGCTGTTCCAATTTGATCTTTAAGGGACTTTATCGAATTTTTTTGTAGTTTGAATTTTAAATAAGAAGCTAAATTCTTCTCAGCCTTGTTGGACTAGCAAAGTCTGATACTTTTTTGCTTGTCAATCCAAGCCCCCGCCCTTTTACTTATTATTTTATTATACTCGTATTTCATTAACCACATCCCGTTATCTGCTCTCCTAACCATGGATCTCTCTTCCATCCCCACTCTAAATATATTATTCAAAAATACCAAAGGTGCATTGTTCTTCATGGATCACTCATCCACGATTACAATTAACAAATCCAACTTAACCTCCCTGTGGTATAATCCTTTCCTGAGGATTAATGATGAGTTGCTGTCTGGGACAAATGGTTGTACAATGGCATAAATCTAGTTAAAGACCTGTTTACAGGAATACTCCCCTAGTCCTTTTCTGAGCTGCAAACACGATTTGCTCTAGATTCGTTGGATTTTTACAAGTTTCTTAAGCTTAAGACGCAACTGACATTATGTTCCATAAAACCTAATGAACCATCGATCCTCTCAAGGATGCTAAAATTGATTAAATCAGGGCACACTGTTTCTAAAATCTACAAACTCTTATCTCTAACCCCGTAAGTCACACCTTAAACAAGCATTGGAAATGCAATAGGGCTCGCATTAGGAAAGTTTGAGCTATTGGTGTTATAAATGATTTATTTTTATTTATGTGTTATTTTTTAAAATAGTTAAATTAATAGCTTTGTCATTTACAATGCCAATATTTATAACTTTCGCAAATGTGAGACCTATAGCATTTGTAATGCAACATGTTTTGTATTTACGTGACTTAGATGTATTGATATTACAAATAACAATGCTTTTAAGTTTTTTAAAATAATTAATACTTAAATAATTTATTAAATTTGTAATGGCAATAGCTTACATTTTTGTAAATAACTTTTGTGAAGATTATGTTCAGTGTTTTTTATTGTGACGAAAATCCAAGAACAGAAGTGAAATATTAACATCTTTTTGTGATTTGTAATATAGCGAGAAAGCTTGAAAACAGCTTAAAACATTGAAAGAACATATTTGAACCAGGGATGCTGTGGTGGTGCTGAGTGATGCTGTTGTTGCGCTAAGTGATGCTGTGGTTGCGCTGAGTGATGCTGTGGTTACACTGAGTGATGCTGTGGTTGCGCTGAGTGATGCTGTGGTTGCGCTGAGTGATGCTGGGGTGGCACTGAGTGATGCTGGGGTGGCGCTGAGTAATAATGTGGTGGTGCTGAGTGATAATGTGGTGGTGCTGAGTGATGCTGGGGTAGCGCTGAGTGATGATGTGGTGATGCTGAGTGGTGCTGTGGTGGTGCTGAGTGATGCTGGGGTGATGCTGAGTGATGATGTGGTGATGGTGAGTGGTGCTGAGTGATGCTGGTGTGGTGCTGAGTGATGCTGTGGTGTTGCTGAGTGATGCTGTGGTGGTGCTGAGTGGTGCTGTGGTGGTTCTGAGTGGTGCTGTGGTGGTGCTGAACATTTCGCCCTGAATGCTGGGCACACTTTGTCGTTGCCCACGTGCGAGGTACTGCCACACCTGTAGCAACTCGTTCTCTTCTCTCCGCCCGCTTTCTGTTGCGCACCTGCATTCGGCTAGTTTCTTTTCGAGTATTGGTTTCTGGGTGGACCCCCTTGCTTCGGTCTGTCCCCTTTGCTGTTCACCATCACTCTGCACACTGTTTGTTTGCTCCCCTGGTCCTTCCTTGCTGCTTTCGCACATCGATTGGACAATTCCGCCTTCTTCACCAAGGCCCATACATCTTTGAGGGGTGCCTCACCATTCACCCATAATTTTTCTTCCACCGCTGTGTTCGATGTGTGCATAATGATTTGGTCTCTCACCAGTTCGTCATGTAGGTCTCCGAACTTGCATGTCAATGCCAATTTTTGTAGTGCTGCGACATATTCATCAATAGTCTTGCCTCTCTCCTGCTTCCTCTGGAAGAAATTGCATCTGTCTATGGCCACGCATACGACCGGTCTGTAGTGCGCATCTATATCTTCTATCGCATGTTGGAAGATATCTGTGTCTGTGGCCGGCTTTTTGACCTTGACTATGTTATTGTACACCCTTAATCCTTCCGGTCCTAAATTATGCAGGAGAATCTTCTTCCTCCTTGGACTGGAGAATTCCGCATCGCCTTCCTCCTCTAATACTGATAAGTAGTTGAGAAAGTACCTCTTCCAGTCCTCCCATGGCATCATGGGGTCTCCTCTCTTGGGCAGGAACGGCACCATGCTGGTGAGTGAATTGGAGGGATTAGCCATACTGTTGTTGCCCCTTGGTAGAGCAAGGGCTTGCCCGTTGTTACTGGGTGGGCTCCCTGGTGCTTGCCCTTCCTCTCTCTCACCTCCCTGGGTATGGCTGCTGTCATCGCTTTCTGAATCCTCTCGGGCGTCCAGGTTTGCTTCCCTCCTGGATCCTCAGGTAGTGTTCAGGCTCTTCCTAGCTTACTCCGCTCGTGCGGCGCGTATTTCTGCTGTATATCTCTGTTCCAGTCTTGGTGGCGGCTGCCCTTGGTTACTCTCGTGACTCTGAGAGTGGGGTGTAGCCTGGCGCTGGCTGCCCCTTCTCCTCTGCAGCCCGAAACTTCTCACCTCTGCTCGCTGCTGGACACGAGTTCTTGGCACGCTCCGCGGCCTCTTGGTGCCCTTGGTGCCCCCCCCAGCCCTTTTTGCGCCAACAGGTACGTTGCAGGGGTGTGTTATATTCTTATTCTTCTGTTTACCGATGACCTTGCGCTCAGCGCTCCCTCTGCCACGCTCCGAGACCTTTTTTGTCCACGTGGGCTGGCTTCCAGTGCTCCTTCGTGTTCGCCCTCGTTCTCCGTTTTATTTTTTTCATGTGAGTCGTCACGCTCTGTGTGGATCCCGCCTCGTCGCCATTGTGAAAGCTATGCTTTAAATCTGAAAGATTACACTGGAGCCCAGTTGTTCTTGGTTAACTTTCTTTATTGCTCGGAGCGCCGGGAAAACGCTCTGCTCGCATTGGGCTCGGCCGCTAACTAAAATGGCCGCCCTTCCGGTTCCGGTCTCCTCGCATCGGGAAAACACTAGACCGTCACCACAGTCGTGACATTCGATGGAACCAATATCTACCTGGGCGCATAACCTCTAGGCAAGGAAAGATGTCAATGCAATCGTGCTTGCCGTTCTACCCAAACCACATTCGGTCTTTATGTTGACATTTAAAAAAAAAAGAATTGGAGTGCTCATTGCTGCGAAGATGTTGGGCATTTGTTTTCACATGTGAAACTGTACTAGATTAATGTGCATTTGTTCAACTTAACTTTATACTTCGTATGTTTTAAGTACACCTTTATTAGCTACTGAAGCTTTAGTAATGTTATGTTGTTCTAACCCTACTTTAGTCTGACGAGGTATGCACCTGTTACAACGCAATTTTTACTCCGCACTACCACTACAACGCAGGCATTACAACGCATACCGTTACAACGCATTGCGCTGGGGGGCGCTCTAGGATAAGAGGTAAGTTTAATTTACTATCCAACACCTTCCCTAGGGTCCACAGGGACTGGAGTTAGAATAGTAAATTATACTTACCACTATCCAGCACCCCAAAGCGCTATGCGTTGTAGCGGTATGCGTTGTAAATACCGCGTTGTAATGGTATGCGGAGTAAAAGTATGCGTTGTAACGACATACATCCGTCTGACGAAGAATGTGTCGATACCCAGCGTGATTTAAATTCAATCTAAATTGTTGTTCATGTAATAGGATGTCCTATATTTGCAGTTTTTCTTCTTTTCTCCTCTATAACATTGGTGTTGTCGAGGGACAGGAGCATTCAGCCCAGTAGCTCGTTTCTATTTTAATCACAAGCAATGAGACGTTCAAAATAAGGTTGGTTCTGTACCAAGCTGCAGGACTCCTTGGCATGTGTGCTTAAAAAAAATGCATCAAAACAATATTTGCCTGTTACATTTGGAAAATATTAACTGTTTGCCGAAAACATATTACCTCAAAACATAACATATTTCCTTTTTTTCTAATTTAAAAGAGACGTGCATCTGCATACTGACTGGATATCCAAACATCTCACTATTTTCTGCGATGGGAGCATGGAAACTGCTTAAGTTAATGCCACCCCAAACGGCGTGAGAACAGTGAACGCAGCCCCAACGTTATCCATAGGGGTTCGGGGTCCCAAAGTATTCTTTTTAACAAAACGGGCTAGACCATGATTTTTTTTTACTGCAAGGTTGTAATTTGTAATTTGTAACTGTGTTTTGTATCGCGCCAACTCACCTACAGGTCTCAAAGCGCTACTGAACAAGTACAGCAACAAAGAAGGAAAAGAATATAGAGGTGTCTGATCTGGTAGCCGACTATTGAGATGGGAATGCGTCTTTGAAGAGTAAGGTTTTCAGGGACTTCCTAAAAAGGAGGAGATTAGGTTCTCTGCGAAGCGCCTCCGGTAGCTTATTCCAGATGGTCGGAGCCTGAACTGAAAAAGATCTGCCTCCTTTTGTTGTTAACTTGAAACGTGGACAGGATAGCAGAAAAGATTCGGATGATCGCAAGGCGCGCTTAGGTTCGTATATCTCAAGCCTTTCTTTTATGTAGGCTGGCGCCTGTCCGTGGATTGCTTTGTGGCAGATACACATGCTCTTAAATTCTACTCTCTGCGTCATAGGCAACCAATGTAGCCTATAGAGCAGGGGGGAGGCATGAGTCCTCCTCGGCAGTCCAAAGATCAAACGTGCTGCGTCGTTCAGGATAACCTGAAGACGGTTGATGGAGTTTTTTGGAAGGCCGAGGTACAGCGCGTTGCCATAGTCTATTCGAGACACTATAGTGGTGGAGGCAATAGTTTGCAGCATGTTTCTCGAGAGCAGGGGGGCGACTTTGCGTAGTTGCCTGATCAGGTTGGTACAGGAACCAACTACAGCGGATACTTGGTTGACCATCGAAAGTTCCTGGTCAATTTTCATCCCAAGACTCTTGACACTACGGCACGGTTTTGGGGTGGGTCCTAGTTCTTGTGGCCAAAATAAATCATTCCAGGGGGAAGTAGAGGTTGAGACTACGAGCACTTCCGTTTTATCTGGATTGATTTTCAGCAAATTGGACGACATCCAATTCACTGTAAATCGTAGTATGTCTTGGGCCAAAGACTGAGCCGATGGTGTATTATCGATACTCAGCAACAGCTGCGTATCGTCGGCATAGTTAAAGACTTTACAATTCATGCTTGCCAGGGACTCTATCAATGGTTGTAAGTACAGGTTGAATAAGAGCGGAGAGAGTGCTGATCCCTGCGGGACTCCACAGGCTAAAATGCCCACGTCTGAGACCTGGTCTGCCAACTGGATCTTCTGCGTCCTTCCTGTCAGGAAAGCTGTTAACCATTTGAGGGCTTGCTCTCCTATCCCAAACCTAGCCAGTCTGTCCAGGAGCAGTGCATGGCTGACGGTATCAAACGCCGCTGAAAGATCTAATGAAATCAGGGCGCTTGGCTTTTTACCGTCAGCCATGCATCTTAGCTCATCTAGTACTGACAGCATTACTAGTTCCGTGCTATGGTGGGCACGGAAACCAGCTTGCCGCTCCTGGAGGAGGTGGTGAGATTCCAGGAGGGATGACAGAGATTTTAATAGATGCTGTTCTAGTACCTTTGACAGAAATGGCAGCTGGGAGATTGGCCTATAGTTCTTCAGGCTAGTTGGATCTGCTCCAGGCTTTTTTATCAGGGGTCTGACGCGTGCCTCTTTGAAGGTAGATGGTAGTGTTCCAGTGGCTAATGAGGTGTTTAGAAGATCTAAGATTTGGTCTTCTAAAATCGGCATTGCTAGCCGAAGGATGTCGGACGGGCAGGGATCAGCAAGGGAGCCTGATTTAGTGGATGATACAAGTTGTCTCAGAATGGTGGAGTCAATTTCAGGAAAGCTGGTGAAGACAGGGATTGAAGAACATGGAGGAGGCGGTTGATCGATATAAGAGACTGGGTTGTCCTTCTTGATATCGGACAAGATGGTCGCTACTTTTTCGAGGAAGTAACCTTGAAAGGTATCGCAGTCGATCTGGATATCTGCCTTCTCCTCCTTCTTACTCAGCTCTTTCAGGATTTGAAAGGTCTCTCTCTGGATGTTAGTAGCATTATTAATGCGTGTCTCATAGTAATCCTTTTTAGCTGAAGTAATAAGCTTTCTCAAAATGTACCTGCTTAAAAGCTGTGGGTATTACGAACAGCCCCGAAGAGGAGCTCTTTAAATATCTCAACACTTCGGTGTACCCAGGAGCAGTGTTCCTCTGCAGCAAGCAGATGTCTATTAAAACATTGAGTGCTGTGCTGAAGGTACATGATTTATGAACGTTCCTTGTTTTTTAGGTCTCGTCTATCCCACAACACCACTCAATGCCACAACACGACTCAGCGCACAGCATCCCTCAACGCCACAGCATCACTCAATGCAACAGCATTACTCAGCACCACCACAGCACCACTCAGCACCTCCACAGCACCACACAGCACCACCACAGCACCACTCAGCACCACCACATTATCACTCAGCACCACCACATTATCACTCAGCACCACCACATTTTCACTCAGCACCACCACATTATCACTCAGCAGCACCACTCAGCACCACCACAGCACCACCCCAGCACCACTCAGCACCACCACAGCATCACTCAGCACCCCCCCAGCTTCACTCAGCACCACCACAGCATCACTCAGCACCACCACAGCATCACTCAGCACCGCCACAGCATCACTCAGCACCACCACAGCACCACTCAGCACCACCACAGCACCACTCACCACCACACAGCACCACTCAGCACCACCACCACACCACCACAGCATCACTCAGCACCACCATATTATCACTCAGCACCAGCACCGCACCACTCAGTACCTCCACAGCACCACGCAGCACCACCACAGCACCACTCAGCACCACCATCACACTACTCAGCACCACCACATTATCACTCAGCACCACCACATTACCACTCAGCACCACCACAGCACCAATCAGCACCACTCAGCACCACCACAGCATCACTCAGCACTACCACAGCACCACTCAGCACCACCACAGTACCACTCAGCACCGCCACAGCACCACTCAGCACCACAACAGCATCACTCAGCACCACCACAGCATCACTCAGCACCATCACAGCACCACCCCAGCATCACTAAGCACCACCACAGCACCACTCAGCACCACCTCAGCATCACTCAGCACCACCACATTATCACTCAGCACCAGCACATCACCAGCACAGCACCACTCAGCACCACCACAGCACCACTCGCACCACCACAGCACCACTCAGCACCACCACATTATCACTCAGCACCATCACATTGACACTCAGCACCACCACATTATCACTCAGCACCAGCACATCACCAGCACAGCACCACTCAGCACCACCACAGCACCACTCGCACCACCACAGCACCACTCAGCACCACCACATTATCACTCAGCACCATCACATTGACACTCAGCACCACCACATTATTACTCAGCACCACCACATTATCACTCAGCACCACCATATTATCACTCAGCACCACCACAGCACCATTCAGCACCACCACAGCACCACTCAGCACCTCCACAGCATCACTCAGCACCACCACAGCACCACCCCAGCATCACTCAGCACCACCACAGCACCACTCAGCACCACCACAGCATCACTCAGCACCACCACATTATCACTCAGCACCACCACATTATCACTCAGCACCACCACATTTTCACTCAGCACCACCACATTATCACTCAGCAGCACCACTCAGCACCACAACAGCACCACCCCAGCACCACTCAGCAACACCACAGCACCACTCAGCACCACAACAGCACCACTCAGCACCACCACAGCATCACTCAGCACCACCACAGCAACACTCAGCACCCATCCCGACGGACCACGCACGGAACCTGGGCGTCATCCTGGATGCCTCACTCTCGATCAACGCCGTTTCTTCATCTTTCTTCAACATTCTTCGCATGCTCAAAAAAACATTTCGCTGGATCCCTACCGAAACTAGAAAAACAGTCACCCACGCTCTGGTCACGAGCCGACTGGACTACGGAAACACCCTCTACGCCGGCATCACCGCAAAACTCCAGAAAAAACTACAACGCATCCAGAACGCCTCAGCCAGGCTCATATTAGACATCCCGCGTAAAGAACACATCTCTGATCACCTGAAAAACCTCCACTGGCTCCCCGTCAATAAGAGGATTACTTTCCGGCTCCTAACCCACGCACACAAAGCACTCTACGAAATAGGACCCGAATGCCTCAACACACGACTATCCTTCTACACCCCCTCCCGCCAGCTACGATCCTCCAACCAAGCCCTTGCCACTGTACCTCGCATCAACAAAACCACCATGGGAGGTAGATCCTTCTCCTACCTAGCAGCTAAAACTTGGAACTCACTTCCCACTCACCTTCGCCTTACTCAGAACCACCTAGCATTCAGAAAGCAACTCAAAACATGGATTTTTGACAAGTAACCCCCCACCCTTCTTCATGCGCCTTGAGACCCTCTGGGTATGTAGCGCGCTATATAAATCTATTGACTTGACTTGACATCACTCAGCACCACCCCAGCTTCACTCAGCACCACCACAGCATCACTCAGCACCACCACAGCATCACTCAGCACCACCACAGCACCACTCAGCACCACCATAGCACCACTCAGCACCACCACCACACCACCACAGCATCACTCAGCGCCACCATATTATCACTCAGCACCAGCACCGCACCACTCAGTACCTCCACAGCACCACGCAGCACCACCACACCACCACTCAGCACCACCACAGCACTACTCAGCACCACCACATTATCACTCAGCACCACCACATTACCACTCAGCACCACTCAGCACCACAACAGCACCACTCAGCACCACCACAGCATCACTCAGCACTACCACAGCACCACTCAGCACCACCACAGTACCAATCAGCACCACCACAGCACCACTCAGCACCACAACAGCATCACTCAGCACCACCACAGCATCACTCAGCACCATCACAGCACCACCACAGCATCACTAAGCACCACCACAGCACCACTCAGCACCACCACAGCATCACTCAGCACCACCACATTATCACTCAGCACCAGCACATCACCAGCACAGCACCACTCAGCACCACCACAGCACCACTCGCACCACCACAGCACCACTCAGCACCACCACATTATCACTCAGCACCATCACATTGTCACTCAGCACCACCACATTATTACTCAGCACCACCACATTATAACTCAGCACCACCATATTATCACTCAGCACCACCACAGCACCACTCAGCACCACCACAGCATCACTCAGCACCACCACAGCATCACTCAGCACCACCACAGCACCATCCCAGCATCACTCAGCACCACCACAGCACCACTCAGCACCACCACAGCATCACTCAGCACCACCACATTGTCACTCAGCACCAGCACAGCACCAGCACAGCACCACTCAACACCACTCAGCACCACCACAACATCACTCAGCACCACCACAGCATCACTCGCCCCACCACAGCACCACCACATTATCACTCAGCACCACCACATTATCACTCAGCACCACCACATTATCACTCAGCACCACCACAGCACCACTCAGCACCACCACAGCACCACTCAGCACCACCACAGCACCACTCAGTACCACCACAGCATCACTCAGCACCACCACAGCACCACTCAGCACCACCACAGCACCACTCAGCACCACCACAGCATCACTCAGCACCACCACAGCACCACTCAGCACCACCACAGCATCACTCAGCACCACAACAGCAACACTCAGCACCACCACAGCATCACTCAGCACCACCCCAGTTTCACTCAGCACCACCACAGCATCACTCATCACCACCACATCATCACTCAGCACCACCACAGCATCACTCAGCATCACCACAGCACCACTCAGCACCACCACAGCACCACTCAGCACCACCACCACACCACCACAGCATCACTCATCACCACCATATTATCACTCAGCACCAGCACCGCACCACTCAGTACCTCCACAGCACCACGCAGCACCACCACAGCACCACTCAGCACCACCACAGCACTACTCAGCACCAACATATTATTACTCAGCACCACCACATTAGCACTCAGCACCACCATATTATCACTCAGCACCACCACAGCACCACTCAGCACCACCACAGCACCACTCAGCACCACCAAAGCATCGCTCAGCACCACCACAGCACCACCCCAGCATCACTCAGCACCACCACAGCACCACTCAGCACCACCACAGCATCACTCAGCACCACCACATTGTCACTCAGCACCAGCACAGCACCAGCACAGCACCACTCAACACCACTCAGCACCACCACAACATCACTCAGCACCACCACAGCATCACTCGCACCACCACAGCACCACCACATTATCACTCAGCACTACCACATTATCACTCAGCACCACCACATTATCACTCAGCACCACCACATTATCACTCAGCACCACCACAGCACCACTCAGCACCACCACAGCACCACTCAGCACCACCACAGCATCACTCAGCACCACTCCAGTTTCACTCAGCACCACCACAGCATCACTCAGCACCACCACAGCATCACTCAGCACCACCACAGCACCACTCAGCACCACCACCACACCACCACAGCATCACCACCACACCACCACAGCATCACTCAGCACCACCATATTATCACTCAGCACCAGCACCGCACCACTCAGTACCTCCACAGCACCACGCAGCACCACCACAGCACCACTCAGCACCACCACAGCACTACTCAGCACCACCACATTATCACTCAGCACCACCACATTACCACTCAGCACCACCACAGCACCACTCAGCACCACAACAGCACCACTCAGCACCACCACAGCATCACTCAGCATTGCCACAGCACCACTCAGCACCACCACAGTACCACTCAGCACCACCACAGCACCACTCAGCACCACAACAGCATCACTCAACACCACCACAGCATCACTCAGCACCATCACAGCACCACCCCAGCATCACTAAGCACCACCACAGCAACACTCAGCACCACCACAGCATCACTCAGCACCACCACATTATCACTCAGCACCAGCACATCACCAGTACAGCACCACTCAGCACCACCACAGCACCACTCATACCACCACAGCACCACTCAGCACCACCACATTATCACTCAGCACCATCACATTGTCACTCAGCACCACCACATTATTACTCAGCACCACCACATTAGCACTCAGCACCACCATATTATCACTCAGCACCACCACAGCACCACTCAGCACCACCACAGCACCACTCAGCACCACCACAGCATCACTCAGCACCACCACAGCACCACCACAGCATCACTCAGCACCACCACAGCACCACTCAGCACCACCACAGCATCACTCAGCACCACCACATTGTCACTCAGCACCAGCACAGCACCAGCACAGCACCACTCAACACCACTCAGCACCACCACAACATCACTCAGCACCACCACAGCATCACTCGCACCACCACAGCACCACCACATTATCACTCAGCACTACCACATTATCACTCAGCACCACCACATTATCACTCAGCACCACCACATTATCACTCAGCACCACCACAGCACCACTCAGCACCACCACAGCACCACTCAGCACCACCACAGCACCACTCAGCACCCCTACAGCATCACTCAGCACCACCACAGCACCACTCAGCACCACCACATTATCACTCAGCACCACCACAGCATCACTCAGCACCACCACAGCACCACTCAGCACCACCACAGCACCACTCAGTACCACCACATTATCACTCAGCACCACCACATTATCACTCAGCACCACCACAGCACCACCACAGCACCACCACAGCATCAATCAGCACCACCACAGCATCCCTCAGGGGCACCACAACATCACTATGTACTACCACAGCATCACTGAACGCCACAGCATCACTCGTCGCCACCACAACACCACTCTGCGCCATCACAGCATCAATCTGAGCAACCATTCAACAACAACTTGTTCAAATATATCCTCTCAACGTTTCAAGCTTTATTACAAATGTCACAAAAAGATGTTAACATTTCACTTCTGTTCTTGGATTTTCGTCACAATAAAATACACTGAACATAATCTTCACAAAAGTTATTTACAAAAGTTTAAGCTATTGCCATTATAAATTACAATCACTTTTATTTAAGTATTAATTATTTAAAAAAATTAAAAGCCATTGTTATTTGTAATATCAATACATCTAAGTCACGTAAATACAAAACATGTTGCATTACAAATGCTATAGGTGTCACATTTGCGAAAGTTATAACTATTGGCATTGTAAATGACAAAGCTATTAATTTAGCTATTTTCAAAACCAACACATAAATAAAAAAAAATTCATTTACAAGACCAATAGCTCAAACTTTCCTAATGCGAGACCTATTGCATTGCAAATGCTTGTTGACTCTGCATTTAAGGTTTGCGTATCTGGGAACCAAGACGCTGGGCGCTATTTAAATGACGACACTGCAGGGGATACAAGTTTACAGTTTCCTGCTTGTCCGATAGTCTAACAGTGTGAGCCTACACACGTGTCCAGTTTATATTTATACAGGTAACTAACTACCCTCCTGTTACCTTGACGGAGTGGTTTAATTAAGTAATGGGGTCTAAAGCTTTGAGTATAAGGGGTTCTTTTTTAACAAAAATTTAATTTTATATCTTTTTTTAGACCGACTACACATAAAAACTGATGAACCTAAATCAGAGTTCACTTACCACTGTGAGGGGACATTCGTAGTTGGAGGATAACATCCAATTTGTTGAAAGTATCGATTTAAGACGCATTGCTTTGAGTGCCTTATAAGATTATGAGCAGGTAATTGCAGCTTGCTACTTCACTTATAAAGATTGAAGAAAAGAACCAGAATAGGGCCAATGTGATTATATATATATTGTTGTGTCCATCTGTATTTTAGAAGGGCATGGTGTAGCCAACTGGTAGGACCACATGCAAGATTTGGGTCCCAGAGGTGAAACCTAGGAGGTATGTAGACATATACCCCGTTATAAAACCTTATGAATGACAGTATGATTGGACTTTCTCTCCATTAAGGAGGGTTCCCTTGCTTTAGGGGTCAATCAGGGAAGCACTTTGCTTACTGAGGTATGAAAGCAATTCTAGCAACCTGGAAGGTACGTGTGTTGTGGGGTGCTGAATGGGATGATTCTCGGTATGGTTATGAATATAAACACTGCATATTACTGTTTTTTGAAGAAATTGTCACAGTGGGTTTGACTATGGGGTTGTATTAGAATAAAATCTCTGTCAATTTTATGAAAAATGTTTTAATGTTGTTATGTGAAGATCATGCACGGATACGTGTTTTTGTATTGCTTATTTAGATATTACTGATTTTTTTTTAATGTTATGAGAGAAAAAAGAGACAATCAACTACCCTTGTCTTGAAAAAGGTGGTGCACATCAGGCAGCACACCGAAACGCGTCGACACCATTGTTTTTAATTAAATTTGAGGGACTATTGTGCTGGGAATTTCTGATATCAGCCTGACGTCATTAATAGATCCTAACAAATTAATAATATAAGATGTTTTCAACATGATTCACTTAATTATGTCTCTTTTTTGCAATGTGTTTTAATAATTTTATGATTATTGTGGGTTTATGAATGTGACTTCCACTATCATACTTTTAACACCTTTTTTATTAAAAATAAATTTGTATATTTTCTTATAATTGGAAGTCTCAATGGTAGTGTGTTTGTACTTATAACTGTGGGGTCTCTTATTTTGGGACTGGTGTGTTTGAAACGTTGAATGGAAAACATTTATGGTGATTGTCAGTGACATTGGCTCCAAGGGAATTTTTACTTTTACACTGAATCCTCCAAGCACCACAAGAGGAAACATACACGGGAAGGAATCCTAAATAAAAAAACAAAACACGATGCATCCTCTTAGGTTTTGCATTGTCTCATCCTTGCCTAGCGTGTGACTTTGCTTGTAGGATATTGGCTTCATGGCAGCAGCACAGAATAGGAAAAGCATTTCGTTTGGGTGGTCCATGTCCTTAAGTCACCTCTGCTTCCCTTCATGGAGCTGGGGCCCTGGCATGCCTGCATTATGACTGAGGGTCCCTCAGGAGGTGGGCTTGCCAGTGCATGGCCGGCTATTATGTGCCAGAGCGCTGACATTTTCTCCCAGGTCAGTGCAGGGAGGAAGTGAGCAGGATGTTATCAGCTTCCCGCCTGTGTGACCTGCTGTGCAGGGGCATGTACAAAGGTCTGCGTCCTGCACCCCGCCCTGGAGTCAACCTTCTGACTCCTGTCTGCAAGCCATGTCCTGGAAGATGGATGTGTTTCCTCCCAGAGTACAGGATAATGCCGCGAATCTGACTAAACTTCCCAGTGTGTCTTTATAAAGGGCAGAAATGAGAAATGAAAAAAACAAAAAAAACCATGCAGGATAACTAAAAACCAGCATCCTTAAATGCTGTGTTATTGTTAAAAAAATAAGGTCCCAAATACAGTCCATAATATCGATAACAATGCTATTATTATTGTTGTTATTAATATTAACGATAATAAATCAAATACTAATACTACAAATAATACTTCTACGAATAATAATAATAATATTACGGATCACACAAATTGATTTATTTTGGGGACCTGTAACTTAGATGTTATTGACTACAAGGCAATCATGCCCATTTTAAAGACCTTGGGCCTCATTTATGAGCCCTTGCGTCACTTTTACGCCGCCAGTGAGTCACTTAATGTGACGCAGCAGTGGCATAGAAAATGCGCCTTGTTGCGCCATATTTACAAAGTGACGCATCTAGGTAGATGCGTCACTTTGTAAACCCCTGCGCCACATTATACCTGCGCCAGGTATAATGTATGCAAGGGGGGCGTATTGACGCAAGAAAGCGTCGTAGAAGTGACTCAGTGAAATCTATGAGATTTCACTGCGTCACTTCTAGGACGCCGTTGCGTCAAAATCTTGCGCCTGCCTCACAGCAGGCGTAAGACTGACGCAGGCCCTTTCACATGGGGCTTGCCCCATGTGAAAGGACGCGTTGCTGGAGTTGCGTCACTTTTGTGACACACTCCAGCAATACGTCCCTTTTGCGCTTACAGATACGTCAGAAATACTGATGTATCTATAACTCCTTGCGACATGATGCGTCATAATGTAAATATGACGCATCATTGGTGTCGCAAGGAGGGCGCAATGAAAAGTGACGCATCGCTGTTTTCACGCATCGATGCGTCACTTTTCATAAACGAGGCCCCTTATAAATAAGTTGAGTCAAAGTCTGTAGCAATTACTAAACCCACACTTATGTGACAGCTCTAACAACTCGCAAATAAGCCTTACTTGTTTACTTTAAACTACTTTCAGTTATTTAAAAAATCAGCATAAACAAGTATTTTACTTATATTTCTGCAGACATTCTCATATTTTTCTCTTTCTGCTATTTGTTTCCTTCAGCTACAAATTCCTTCGTAGCAAAACTATGGAGTGAAATGTTTTGAGAAGGTCGCTAGACTTCATGTAGTGCTATTAAAGCAAGGAAGAAAAAAATCAATGCCACCAAGCAGGGTGGCTGGTGGTCTTTTACCACAGTGTCTCTTTCTACCCTGAAATGTCATTCCATAATAGTGAAAATAAAGGTTGTCTGGGATGAAATTAAAGAAGGGTGGGGGATGCCCCCTTATGTGTGAGGTAGAAAAAGAAAGGGTCTCTGGATTCTAAGAATGCGTAGTGTGCTCACATGGAGTGGTAACAACAGAAGGGTTATCCAAGGTGGGCTGATTTGTTCTTGTGCTGTCAGGGCAAAAAGCTACCAGGTGCTTCATCTAGTTCAGTTCCTTTACATGTGTAGGGTGCTAGTCTGGGTTTGTTATGAGCCATGGCCCAACCAGGGGAAATATTGGCCATTCAAACTAAATGTGAAAAGTAAAGGGGACAAAGGAAAAAAAGGCAGGGGTGAGAAAGCTGACACATCCAGCTGGGAACTTTCATCCTGCAATGGAACCAGAGGGTGAAAATATCCTTGCTATAAATTTGGCAAAAACTAAGGATAATTGCAAAGCAATATTTGTCTAGGCCAAAAGCTAATTCGTCTAGATTTGAATAATTTAAAGTTTGAGGAGGCAGTAAGAAGTGTCATAACAGTAGAAACATGGACCACTGAAATTCCCTGCACGTTGAGCTCTAAGCAAAAGTCCTGAGAGAATATCACAGGCCGCCTTGTCTCGATAACCTGCAAATGGGAACACGTCAATCTTCAACAGACAGAACTCACTAGCTTCTCAGACTGTTAAAGGGCCAGTGTACAATCTACATGATTGCACACAGTGCCATGTGCTACCAAGGACACAGGGGTAGGAAGTTTAAAGTCAAGTCAAGTCAAGTCAAAAGAAGTTATATAGCGCGCTACATACCCAGAGGGTCTCAAGGCGCTTGAGGAAGGGTGGGAGGATTACTTGTCGAATATCCAAGTTTTGAGTTGCTTTCTGAATGCAAGATGGTTCTGAGTGAGACGAAGGTGAGTGGGGAGTGAGTTCCAGGTTTTGGCGGCCAGGTAGGAGAAAGATCTACCTCCCATGGTGGTTTTATTGATGCGAGGCACGGTAGCTAGGGCTTGGCAGGAGGAACGTAGCTGGCGGTGGGGGGGTGTAGAAGGAAAGTCGAGTGTTGAGGCAATCGGGTCCGAGTTCGTAAAGTGATTTGTGTGCGTGGGTTAGGAGGCAGAAAGTGATCCTCTTATTGACGGGGAGCCAGTGGAGTTTTTTCACGTGACTGGAGATGTGGTCTTTACGTGGGATGTCGAGTATTTGTCTGGCCGATGCGTTCTGGATGCGTTGGAGTTTTTCTGGACTTTTGCGGTGGTGCCGGCGTATAGGGTGTTTCCGTAGTCCAGGCGGCTAGTCACCAGAGCATGGGTGACCGTTTTTCTGGTTTCAGTGGGGATCCAGCGAAATGTTTTTTTGAGCATGCAAAGCATGTTGAAGCAAGATGATGAGACGGCGTTGACCTGCCTGGACATCGAGAGTGAGGAGTCTAAAATGATGCCCAAGTTCCGTGCGTGATCCGTCGGGATGGGTGCTTTTCCAAGAGCCTCTGGCCACCAGGAGTCGTCCCAGGCGGAGGAGGAGGTTCCTAAGATAAGGACTTCTGTTTTATCTGAGTTAAGTTTTAGACGGCTATGCTTCATCCATTCAGCTACTTCTTTCATTCCTTCCTGAAGGTTGGTTTTGGCAGTATTAGGGTCTTTGGTGAGTGAGAGGATCAGTTGGGTGTCATCTGCGTAGGAGATGATGTTGAGGTTGTGTTGGCGTGCGGTGGTCGCGAGGGGACTCATGTATACGTTGAAGAGGGTGGGGCTGAGTGAGGATCCTTGTGGTACGCCGCAGATGACTTCAGTGGCCTCTGACTTGAATGGTGGGAGGCGGACTCTCTGGGTTCTTCCAGTGAGGAACGAAGTGATCCATTCCAGTGCTTTTCCTTGGATTCCGATGTTTCTGAGGCGCTGTAGAAGGATGCTATGGCAGACTGTGTCGAAGGCTGCTGAAAGGTCGAGGAGGATGAGGGCGACTGTGTCTCCATTGTCCAGTAGAGTTCGAATGTCGTCTGTTGCGGCGATGAGGGCGGTCTCCGTGCAGTGTTTGGCTCGGAAGCCGGACTGTGAAGGGTCGAGGGATTTGTTGGTTTCGAGGAAGGCGGCGAGTTGGTTGTTGACAGCTTTCTCGATAACTTTGGCCGGGAATGGTAGGAGCGAGATGGGTCGGTAGTTTTTGAGTTCGGTGGGGTCAGCTGTGGGTTTTTTCAGAAGGGTGCTGAGTTCGGCGTGTTTCCAGCTTTCCGGGAAGGTGCCGGAGTTGAGGGAGCAGTTGATGACGTCTCGGAGGTGTGGCGCTATGATGGAGTCTGCTTTGTTGAAGATGTGGTGAGGGCATGAGTCTGTTGGGGATCCTGAGTGAATGGAATTCATCAGGCGGATGGTGTCCTCGGTGGAGATAAGGTTCCAGTCATTGAGGATGTTCAATGGGGGTGAGGGTACGGCAGAAGGTTGGGTGGGTTGGTCTCCAGGTTGGTTGTCGAAGCTGTTTTGGATGTCTGCGATTTTGTCGTGGAAGAACGAGGCTAGGGAGTTGCAAAGGGTTTGCGAGGGAGTGATGTCGTTGGAGTTGGCGGAGGGGTTGGTAAATTCTTTGACGATGTTGAATAATTCCTTGCTGTTGTGGGCGTTGTTATCTAGTCTGTCTTTGAATGCGGCTTTCTTGGCTGTCCGGAACAGTTGCTGGTGTGTGCGGGTGGCGTTTTTGAATGCGCCCCTGGTGCTGGTGTTTGGGTCTTTTTTCCAGGCTTTCTCGAGGGAGCGACAGAGCTTCTTAGATTTTTTAAGATCATCGTTGAACCAGGATGCGTTTTTGCTGCCTAGTTTGGTTTGACGTTTTTTCAACGGTGCTAGGATGTTGGCGCTGTTGGATAGCCATTGAGTGAAGTTAATAGCTGCTTGGTCGGGGTTTGAGGTGTGGGCAGGGGGGTTTTGAAGCAGCGATGAGGAGATCTGGTCGATGGTGATTTTGTTCCAGTTTCTTCGTAGAGTTGGTTGAGGGAGGTTGTGAGTTCTGGACTTATTGTAGGTGAAGTGAACGCAGCTGTGGTCCGTCCAGTGTAGAGTTGTGGTGTGACTGAAGGAGATATGTTTGCTGGAGGTGAAGATGGGGTCGAGTGTTTGACCTGCGATGTGGGTGGGGGTATTAACAATTTGTTTGAGTCCGAGGTTGGCGAGATTGTCCAGGAGGGTGGTGGTGTTGCAGTCGGAGCTCTTATCCAGGTGGAAGTTGAGGTCTCCAAGTAGAATGTATTCCTTGGAGGGGAGAGCGTGAGGGGTGATAAAGTCGGTGATGTCGTCACTGAATTGGGCGCGGGATCCAGGAGGTCGGTAGAGGAGGGTGCCTCTGAGTGTGGTCTTGGGGTCGGTGTGGATCTGGAAATGGAGGTGTTCGGCGCTAGCGAGGTTGACGTCTGAG
Source organism: Lissotriton vulgaris (assembly GCF_964263255.1). Lineage (NCBI taxonomy): Eukaryota > Metazoa > Chordata > Amphibia > Caudata > Salamandridae > Lissotriton > Lissotriton vulgaris. The sequence continues at coordinate 674,825,154 of NC_141700.1, read as the reverse complement.
CTGGTAGAGATGCAGATGGAATTCTTATGGACGATGGCAATGCCTCCTCCTGTGTGCTTGACGCGGTCCTTATGAATGATCTTGTAACCTTCTGGGATGGCAATGGTGATGTCTGGGGCTGAGGAGGCGTTCATCCATGTTTCTGTAAGGAAGGCGACGTCCGGAGAGATGGTGTCGAGTAGATTCCAGAGGTCGATGGCGTGTCTGTGGACCGATCGGGTGTTGAGCAGGATGCACTTAAGGTGGTTAGTGTCGGAACTCTGTTTGATGTTCGAGGACGAGGAGTTGGTCTTGGTGCCATCGAACTTGCAGGAATTGCAGGAGAAGGGTCCATGGGTGTGTCCGGGGGCGGCTTGGGCGCAGTTGGGAAGGCGGCCGGGGTTAAGAGCTAGGAGGGTGGAGGCGTCATAAGTAATGCGGGAAGGCTGGGTAGTGCGAAGACCAGGGGGTCTGGCGCTGGGCGCGGTCCAGGCGCGGACGGGCGTAGACGGGCTTACCTTTGGCGCACCTTCGGCGCAACTGGGGCGCAAACGCTGCGCGTGGACGCTGCGCGCATGGGCTTCTGTCATATATGGATGGTGGGAAGGGGAGGGGCGAGGGCGGCTCAGCTGGGAGGCGGGGCGGGCTCACGAGGACGCTGACCGAGCACAACAACAACAAGCAAGATGGCAGCGGAGGGGAGGGCAGAGAACAGCGCCGGGGGATATCGCGCTATGAAAGTGATAGTAAATGTGGAAGGTTCAGCGCAATTAAAGCGGAGCAGCGAGCGAGGGAGCACAAGGTAAATGAGCTTCTGGCAAATACAATTGGAAATGCAGCAAAACGATACCAGGTCTCTGCAGTGAGACTGGGGAGCGACCACTCAGCGCGCCAGTGAAGAGGGGATCACAGCGCTTCCAGGTATGGGAGCGCTGTATATAGTCAGTGGGAGGGCGGCTCAGCTGGGAGGCGGGGCGGGCTCACGAGGACGCTGACCGAGCACAACAACAACAAGCAAGATGGCAGCGGAGGGGAGGGCAGAGAACAGCGCAGGGGGATATCGCGCTATGAAAGTGATAGTAAATGTGGAAGGTTCAGCGCAATTAAAGCGGAGCAGCGAGCGAGGCAGCAGAAGGCAAATGAGCTTCTGGCAAATACAATTGGAAATGCAGCAAAACGATTCCAGGTCTCTGCAGTGAGACTGGGGAGCGACCACTCAGCACGCCAGTGAAGAGGGGATCACAGCGCTTCCAGGTATGGGAGCGCTGTATATAGTCAGTGGGAGGGCGGCTCAGCTGGGAGGCGGGGCGGGCTCACAAGGACGCTGACCGAGCACAACAACAACAAGCAAGATGGCAGCGGAGGGGAGGGCAGAGAACGGCGCCGGGGGATATCGTGCTATGAAAGTGATAGTAAATGTGGAAGGTTCAGCGCAATTAAAGCGGAGCAGCGAGCGAGGCAGCACAAGGCAAATGAGCTTCTGGCAAATACAATTGGAAATGCAGCAAAACGATACCAGGTCTCTGCAGTGAGACTGGGGAACGACCACTCAGCACGCAAGTGAAGAGGGGATCACAGCGCTTCCAGGTATGGGAGCGCTGTATATAGTCAGTGGGAGGGCGGCTCAGCTGGGAGGCGGGGCGGGCTCACGAGGACGCTGACCGAGCACAACAACAACAAGCAAGATGGCAGCGGAGGGGAGGGCAGAGAACAGCGCCGGGGGATATCGCGCTATGAAAGTGATAGGAAAGTGTGGAAGGTTCAGCGCAATTAAAGCGGAGCAGCGAGCGAGGCAGCACAAGGCAAATGAGCTTCTGGCAAATACAATTGGAAATGCAGCAAAACGATACCAGGTCTCTGCAGTGAGACTGGGGAGCGACCACTCAGCACGCCAGTGAAGAGGGGATCACAGCGCTTCCAGGTATGGGAGCGCTGTATATAGTCAGTGGGAGGGCGGCTCAGCTGGGAGGCGGGGCGGGCTCACGAGGACGCTGACCGAGCACAACAACAACAAGCAAGATGGCAGCGGAGGGGAGGGCAGAGAACAGCGCCGGGGGATATCGCGCTATGAAAGTGATAGTAAATGTGGAAGGTTCAGCGCAATTGAAGCGGAGCAGCGAGCGAGGCAGCACAAGGCAAATGAGCTTCTGGCAAATGCAATTGGAAATGCAGCAAAACGTTACCAGGTCTCTTCAGTGAGACTGGGGAGCGACCACTCAGCACGCCAGTGAAGAGGGGGTACCATTGTGCTAACAGGTCAAAAGCTCGACTAACATTAGGCCTAGAGCTACGATAGATGTGAAGTATTGGAGTTCTTCTAGGAGATGTAGGAAAAGGCAGATGGGAGTGTCTTTTGTGACGTGAGTTGTCTTTTTATAGGAAAATGCCAAAACATACAGTAGAAAAACACAGCTCAGTGTTCAGGGGTAATGAGCCAGTACTTGGTGGACTCTCTTGCTGTGAAACCTTACTGTTAAGCCAGAGAACTTTATTTCTGGAGAGTTAGTTAATGTTTGGAGATATATGAAAATATATGTTGACTCTAGCCTATTCATTGACTGTAATGCGCATTTCATAAAAAATCAAAATACTCCAGTGAAAGAAAAGTATGAATCATTACAATTCAACTGTCCAAGGCCTTGAGTAATCATCTACCTCTTAAAAAGCCAACGTCTGTGGATCTTGCGCCATTCAAGTGGTAAATCCACAGGCATAGTAAAGTAGATGCCATACTACTGTCCCACAGAGGGAAGACCTAATGCCCAAAGAAGGTTACTTTGAGAGTAGGCACAAATTAGCCTTCAAGAAAATTCTGTATCAAATAGAATCGGTCAAAATTGGAGCAGCAAGAATACTTTAACCCATTTGGCACTGAGGCCTGGATCAGAAGTGTCACAGAGGAGTGGGTGTTACTTATAGAACTCAAAAATTCCAACTCCTCTGGGATCAGAATTTCCGAGTTTGGGGGGAATTTAGCTGCAGATTTTGGTGCTCACTGAACTAAAATCCATATCACTGTAAATACGATACATTTTTCCCTTACTAAATCCTGGCAGGTTTGACTGCTGAAATTTAACGAAGAATGCACACTTTATTGCAGCCAGTAATTAATTACCTGACTTGGTAAACTCGGCACAGCTCAGATATCTGATCCCTGTGCCAAAAGCGGTTTTCACAGCGGTATGGAAATCTCTATCCCACTCATAATCAGGGTCTTAGATGCAAATCACCTTCCATAAAGTTCATACTCAGGCTTCCAGAAGAATAATAAATATCACTAAAAATATGTATCTGTTTTAGAAAACCTTGGCCAGAGGAGACCTAGCATTGGAGATTCATTAAAAACCTCAGATCACTCTCATCAGATACTTGCAGTGAAATTCATTAGTAAATGCTATGACCAAGCCCTTGAGACTACTCCACTCCGATGCGAGGAATAGGGGTCTCCTTGGCTTGGTGCTTTTATACATCGGGTGAAATTTTGCAAAGCTATGGATTTTTATAACTTCATGAAGTTTGAGAAATGTCCACCTAAAAACTTACCTTTATGGATGCAAAGCTTTTCAGTGCACAGCAAGATAATAGTCTTTGCATTGGGAGATCATTTTTATTACATTGAATCTCAGTCGATATGCAAAAAGGTTTCCTTTCCACTCCCGCTATACTATTGTAAGTATAGCTTACTCTACACTGTTGTTGTACATGATGCAGTCTGCTAAATGTATGGCTGAGTCAGTCTTGTACAAGCACCTATAATAAATAAATAAAAATAAGTATAACCATAAAACCCAGCACTTTACTGAAGTCTGAAATGTTTTCTGTAAAACTTACATATATCCCTAGAATGGGGCCCATTGTTGGCCAATAATGTGGTGGCAAAAGGTCCTTCTTATTTTCACAAAAGAAGTAAAATCCACACAATGCTGCAATTGTTTTAATTCACTTATCCTTAATGCTTTGCATATTGGAATGAATATAAAAAAAACCATTTATCTTGCATTTACATTAAAGGTCCTTCCTGTGCGCTCTACAAATACTCATGGTATGGTACTAGGCATGTAAATGTTAACAAGTTTCAATTTGATAGACCAAAATGATTCATTTAGGCATGCTTCAGTTAGCATAACTGGGCCACACATTGACAATCATTCAAGAAATGCTGCAGAAAAGTGCATGTTTATTTTAGGTGTACGAGCATTCCATGTATCTTTCTTTATTTTGGAAAATCAGTTAAGCCGAGGGTTGTCTTAACACAAATAGATAAATAGTTTGTCCATTCGTCAGAGAGAAGGGTGTGTTTCTGTTACACGTTCAAGGTCACTCAGCCAAACTTTGCTGTAGTTGAACAAGGTATTGTATTTCTGTGTTTCATAAGGTATGATTTAATTGCCCAAATTCAATAAGTACAGCTTTAACCAACAAGATGCTTTAGGGAGTAGGAGGTACTAGGAGTGTTGTACCAAGTACCAGATGTATTGGTTGCCATAATAAAACATTTTTGATCCAACCCTTCTTTGTAATGTCATGCTACGAAAACCCATGCACCTTCTTTCCTATAATAAAGGATATGTTATTTTGAGGGCGAACCAGTGATCTTTTGGGGTTTCTTGGGAGACGGAATTCGTGTCAGTCTATTTTGCGGATTTTATTTAGATACTTGCAGTTATGTTAATTATTTTGATTTATTGATTAAACTTTTTGCTTTCTGTAATTATACAATTTTTTAATAAACTCACACGGTTATTAACTTTAGAATCTTGTAAGGGGCTGGTTTTATTAATAGCCTTGGACTAAGTCTTTGTGAGACTCAGTCCCCTTCCCACCTAAAAGCCCTTTAATTTCTTAATAAAAGCATCAATACAACTCATAGCCATTAATACCTCTTTTACAGAAAGTTTCAATACTCTCCATTTCTTCTCTAACTCTTAGTCCACTCACCTCTTTTTCCCAGAAGTGTACATTGAAGAACATCTCAGAATGAGCATTGGTAAAGCCATAAGGTCTGGCAATAACTGCCAGCCTTTTGGCCTAAGCCGTGAAAGTATGGGTTTGGGGCTCCTGCAGCATCCCCAAAATGACCATGCTCGAGTTCAGAAGGTAAATGAGCAATTACAATGATTCCATTATGCTTTTATCTTGTCACATTTGCAGTGCTTTGAACAGATCAAATGGCAAGCTGTGTTTTCTGATAAATTGCTGCTTATGCGTTTAAGACTGAGATTGAGGCTTACTTTCTCTGTCTGCAAAGTGAGATATTTTTGTAAAGTATACTATGCCACCATTGTAGGAAGCTGGCTATTTATTTGTTATACCAAAGAGGGGTATACCATGCAAAGGGTCCAGGGAGTTCCTTACAAATGGACAAGGGTGTGCTCTAGCAATCCCAAGGTGCTCTTCTATAGACTTATAGCCCACCGTAGCGGGCTATACCGGCTATTAAAGGCCCGCAACCACGTTAAAGACCTGGCCGAAGTTGAGGGACTTTAACAAGGTAGCGGGACTTTAGTAGCCGGTATAACCCTGCTACGAAGGGATATAAGGCTATTAGAACATTCTGCCACAAGAGGGCAGAATGTTCAAACAAATAAAACAAAGGCGGCTCGAAGCTCGAGGGGATTTAAATTCCCCCGAGCTCCGAGAGGCCTTTGTAAGACTTTGGAATGTTTCTCTGCGGGCCTTTACCGGCCAGGTAGAAGCAGGGAGCACTCCATTGTCTACAAGGGAGCTCCCAATATTCCAATGTTCTAATAAATGGTAGTGTGGCCGAGCAGCCTTAGGTTTATTAGAGAGGAGTGTTAGACATCCACTGTACACCCAGAGCCAATAAATGATACTCACGACTAAATAAGGAGACCCACACCAAATTATAAACTCTTTATAAATATAAATATCTTTATATAACTTTAATACTTTTAAAATAGCAGGTCTGAAGAAAACAGGTTTTTGATACTTTAAATAATAATGTAATCACTTTGCGGCAATGTTAACTGAGGAAGAAAACATATGCTGCATACGGTCACTTAACAGCAAATTACCCCAAGTCTTAAGGTGAGCATAGAGCAAGTCCCAGGCAACACCAAAGTTCACCTCAGGAGGCACTGGGGCATGTGGGTGCAGAGGTGTGTTTTTCGGCTCTGAGTGAATTTGATACTTTAAATCGTAATTGAAGCACTTTGTGGTAATATTAACTTCTAGAGGAAAAACATATGTTGTATTTGGGCCCTCCACAGTTAATTACAGGACCATTCTTCTGAACTTAGGGTGAGCATGGGACAAGGTCCAAGGCAGCACCAAGGGTTCACTTTAGGCAGCAATGGGGTTGCTGGGTGCCTTACAACGTTGGGTGCCCCATTCAAAATTATGGAGTTCGGTCCATCAGAATATAGGCTGCAGGCTCGGACTGGGGGACCGGTTGATCTGATATAACAAGGGGGCTTAACTCTTGCGATGCTTGGGGATGCCTTTGGTCCTCTTCTCCATTGGCTAGGGACAACAGGTGCAGAAGTGTCCTCAGGCTTTGGATTTTTCTCACTGGAAGCAATCAGGATAGAGGGGACCTGCAAACAGAGGCTGCAGGTGGTATCAGGTAGTCCACAGTGGGCAAGTCCAAGGTGGGCTTTGCCTCTGGAGGGCTACTTGACCCACTTCAGCTCGGGCTAGGAAGCGCGGGTGCAGTGGGGCCATGCAGCATTGTGTTTTTGCGCTTTCAGAGTCTCACAGTCTTCTTTGAAGTACCTGCAGGATGCAGGGAAGCAGACTCACTGCTACATAGGAGTTCATGCGTCTTTGAAGAAATTCTGGAAGTCCTCCCAGGCTTTGGAGGATCAGCAGCTTGCAGGACAAGATGACTTTGGCCCAATTGTCAACAACAGGTGAACAGGCTGGCAGGGCTTGTGCCAAGTCAGGTGCTTCTTCTGCAGTTCTTGTTTTTGCTGCTCTTCAGACATTCTTCTTCTTTTGGTAAGCAGAATCTGATTTCCTGGTACCAGTGCTCCCTAAATACTGAATTTAGGGCTGTTATGGGAGAATAGGTTAGTAGCCAATGGGCTTACCTACCCCTGGGGTCCGTGTGTCCCAAATATGAACACTTCTCGGGAAAGTGGGCAGAACCCTATCCCAGAGATCTTTAATTTGCCATCACCAAGATAGTTACTTCAGAGAAGTCGCATCCACTTCAAGTAGCCCAGGTTAAGGGTGGTACTCAACTGATGGTAGACACGCCTGTCTAGCCTCGTGATTTTTCTAACCTGTCCTGGTGCCAAAGGCTCTGGATATTCGGATTGGTTTAATCTCTTGTGAGAGAAGCCAGATTCTCATACCAAAGGCGATCAGCCTCTTTGAAGCCGCCCTGACCCTGGAATGCTAATCCTCAGGCCGTCCTGTGGGTGTGAGTTGCAAAGCACCCTCAGTCCAAACAGGTTTGGTTTAAGGCCCCCCAAGAGCAAAGTCCCTCACCCATGTGGGTCAGAAACCCATCTCTGGTGGCAGATTGGAAAATAACAGTCAGTCAGCTCACCAGTAGCTGGTATGTTTTGAGGGGGCTACTCTAAGATACTCTCTGGGTGCATTTATTACTAAATCTGACACTGGCATCAGTGTGGGTGTATTTATATAAAATGTTTGATACCAAGCATTCCTATTTTCAGTGAAACCATCTTGTAGCTAAGGAACTCGTTTTCACCAGTGTCCAGCACATGCTTTTGAAATGGCTTCCCTGATCACTTATACTGGCAGTAATGGAACTGATCAGTACATGGGCATATCTGCTCACTTAGTTATGCCTTCACATGTGGTATAGTACATCCTGCCTAGGGAGGCAAGGCCTGCTGTAGGGGTGACTTACTTATACTGCATGCAATGTGAGGAGACACGGCACATAAGTGCCATGTCGTGTATACACTTTTGTCTGCACTAAGGCACATCGCCTGCAGTGGCAATTTCCAAGAGCTTTTTGAGGGGTCCCTTATGAGGGCACAATTCTTGCTGCAGCCCTTGGGGACCCTCTTTGGTACCTCAGGCTCTACATAGCAGGGTTACCATTTACTAGGGACTTACAAAAAGCATAAAGGTATCACCAATTGGGGGAAAAATTGCAGTTTTGGGAAGAGATCTGGCACTGGGAGCTAGCAGGAAAACAGTGCAATTTCAGTCAAAAATCACATCAAATACCAGGCATAAAGTGTGTGTGGGGGCTTGACCATGTCAAAAAGGGCATTTTCCCACAGCCATCATGCTGAGGGACAGGAAGTGTGGAAAGATAGTAGGACATGTAGGATGTGTTTTTTTAACACTCAACAATATTTAAATACCTGTACATTATTTAAAAATATATATGCAGATACGAAAGCACAAATGAAGCACATTTTCGTAACTCTGAATTTAGATGGAAAAAAAGATTTTAATATCATCAAAACAAGATACTTTTCTTGGTGATGCTCAAATGATCCCAGAAACCCAATTTCCACTCATTGTTGGTGTGCTATATAGATTCATCAGTAAAATTGCATGTCTGTGCAAATTTAGTATTCATTTTAATGGAAAATGTGCTAGCTGTAAATGACAGTGTGTACCACACCATGCTATGTTAAGATATTTGTGACAGTGAACTCCTAAATGCATCACCTGCTACTTACCTTATCCATACCATTCTCATGCAGAATGGGCATAGCTCATTTGCTACACTTGTTCTTTTTGAGACCCTTGTATTTTTCACAATCCACTTGACTTCTGTGATCTCCTCCTCTGGCCTAAAAATGACCTTGATAGTATAAAAAAGAAAACATTGTCTAAAATCAAAAGCACACATTCTTGATATAGTCCATGAGATGGAAGCGAACTACTTTGAGTGCAGATGTGCTCTTGTCAGAATAAGAATCACAATTATTTATTATTTAGTTCATTAAAACCATAACAAAAGTACTTTATCCTTCATAAAACAATGTTGAAAAACTCAATACAATATGCTATAAACGCATAATAAAACAAGAAATAGTGTGACTTTTTTGCATGTTTGGCATATATTGTTGATTTACAAAAATACGAAGGTCAGAAATATGGAATAATCTTAGTCAAGAGCATATCCCTCATATAAGCTATGGAGTAGTGATGTAAATAAAAATACAGACTGTATAAAAATTTGATTACAAGATTAAAAAGAAAAAATCGGAACCTGTGTACAAGCAGCAATGGACTTAGGTAGATGGCTTAGGTATAGCGGTCACGGCATGATGGAGTAGCTGACGTAATCTGCCGGGTACAGTAAGATTGGCAAGTTCTTATTCTTTTCTTTGCAAGAGCTAAACATTTCACAAACCTGCAGCTGATAATGGAATCATCTGGTTTAAAACAGGCAAATACTGTTCGCTTGCATGTGCCAAACCATGGTCCAGTAAAAGAGGCCTCAAGAGCCTTCTCCTTCCTTCCAAAAGTTCAGGGCAAATGCAGATGAAATGCAAAATTTCCTCTTTATCAGATCCACATAGGCGCCACTCGGCATGCCACCACCCCCGCCACCCCCCCCCACCTTCGCCCATGGTGATAGACTAGATCTAAATAGGGAGGGAGTTAAAAGTGACGCAACTGCAGCGCAAGGGGCTTCTAAATCAGCTCCAAATCTTTACCTCCTATACCATGCACGAGACCTCTGGGCGAACATAGCTTTGTCTTCAACAAATGAGGTCTTCTTGCTTCTTGACCAGCGCCTTGAGTATTTTCTTGAAGGCTTTGAGATGCTGTCTCTCATAGTGAAGTTTACCAATGGATGATGTTAGCTGATCACTGCCTCATGATGCAAGCTATAATGTGCAGGAGAAATATGTAAATGACACAATAACAGACCAATGGATGAAGAGAGCTGGCTAAAAGCCACTGTTGGCACGTAGAGTATGCATACATTTTTTGTAAAGTTAAAAGATCTTGGCTAGTGTCAGACCAAAAAGAAGGAAATGTATAAATAGATTCAGAATGTTACGCTTCCTAAAGCGCCGGGCCAGAGCATGCATGTACTGGGGTGTGCAACAGGTACAGTGGCACCATGACCCAAAGTTGTAGTGGGCCAACTTCACCTCAATGACTGTTTTTTTTTTTTTTTTACTACATAAGTGAATTGTGGGCCCTCGTGCCTTGCCTGCATTGAATCCCATTACGACACATTCACACCAATGGGCATGTTCTTGCCTTGTAACAAAATGATAAGTAGTAATACATAAAAAGCACTCATCACATAATATTTAATATTACCATAAGTATTTGTAAAAGCGCAGGTATCTCCCAATCTAGGGTCTCAAGGCGCTGAATAACAGATGTTTATTGTTATCCAACGGTACTAATGTTATCGACCTAAGATGGGTGTAAGGCTGGGTGGACCCGACGGGACTTGAACTAGTAAAATTGAGGTCCAATACAGGCCCCCGGAGAGGGCTCATTAGTCCCCTAAGCCACCAGACCCGGATGTTGATTTTTTTGTAAAGCGCTATAATGTTGTAGCGCTCCACCACAGCCACACATATCGTAGTAGTGGAAGTCCGCTTGTGCCCCGCGCTCCTGACTCCCCAGGCTCCCGCCTGTGTGTTTTTAAGGATCACCGGCCTGTCAACAGCAGTCATTCGCCGAGAGCCCCCGCGAAGGCGACATGTGCTTTCCCTTGCGCATGACGATCGGCTTCCCTTCCGAGCCAGCTGTCTCCTCTGTGAGAAATGGTTCCCAGAGGCAGTTTTGGAAACACAAAGAGCATGTTGCTAAAGCAATAAATTATGCTTAATGTCTGTATTTGGGCCAAACGAGGCTACGGAGTGCGCACTCGGTTAGTTCATGATTTAGGCGCGATGACAGGCCGACCTCCTGCGCTACGAAACTTTGCCTGCAGTAAACAAAACACTTTACCTCTGATATTAACGCGGTCAACATTTTTAATGGTGACGCTCATAAAAAGACTAGTTTTCAGGTGGAAATTGTTTATCATTCAAGTTCAATTCACGGAGATAACAAAGGTCCGTGCGGCGCGCGGGGGGGGTGATTACTCTTTAGGGGTGGGGCAACCATTGAGGGACCCTCCATTGATCCCGAACCAATGAATATCTGTCAGAAATCGGAGACTAAGAAATCAGGCATCACTTTCTGCGTGGGCGGTGAATGAAGGGCATCATTTTGCTTCACGCCACTGATTCATTATAAATGTTTTTGCAAAAGCTACACAAGTCTTCCCTGTGGCCCTGGGTCCTGTGCTAGCGGGGAGGCGCTGTAAGGCCGGTAAAGGCCCTGGGCCCAGGGCCGGACTGGGAACCACAACCGGCCCTGACAAAGTGCTCGGCCGGCCCCCTCACGCCCCCTTCCCAATCGGGAGAGGGGGGGCTATTGGAGGTGCCGCCTACCTCTTTGCCGGGGCCAGTTTTCGGCCGATTTTGAAACGGCCCTGTAATAAAAACCACCCCCAGGGGCCCGAAACCGGCCCCCACCCGTGCGGCACACGGGGGGGGGGGGGGGGGGGGGGGGGGGGGGGGATTGCCCGGTGCCCGCTATGGCCAGTCCGGCCCTGCCTGGGCCTAGGCCGGAGTGTCGCAAGCAGAGTGCTGTAAATAATGGCACATACACAGTGGCGGCTCCTCCTCTATGGCGGAGGAGCATCGCCCCCACTGCTTTCAGCAGTGGAAAGGAACGGAAATATAAAATGACAATAATTTTAAGTTATTATCATTTTACGTTTCCTTTGCAGGCGAGTGGGCAGGGCTGCTCTGCTCAGTTCACTCTTTTATAACAAACACAAGAAAGTGCCGGACAGTCTGGATAGAAGCAAACAAATGCACACCTAGTATAAGTAATTACCAGGTGGACAACCCATTCGTGATTGATCACTTGTATATGAGGCATAGCACAGTTGTTTATTGTATTCATAATCACTATATTTGTATGTTATAATGTTATGTTATGTATTGTATCTTGGTTTCAATGCATTTGTGTACTTTCTGTGAATGTGGTGTGTAACTTTTGATGCCAAAAACATTTCAGAAAAGGTTTCTATAAAATACAAGTGATCAATCACGAATGGGTTGTCCACCTGGTAATTACTTATACTAGGTGTGCATTTGTTTGCTTCTATCCAGACTGTCCGGCACTTTCTTGTGTTTGTTATAAAAGAGTGGTCCAGCCGGTCAGAGACAGGACCCAGCCTTTTTCTCTTTCCCCTGCTCAGTTCACGGCGCAGGGTAGGGGAGGAGTGGTTTGCCCACTCCTCTGTGCGCAACAACTGTTTGGTCGGCCCTCTCGGGCCACCAAACCGATTGTACGCATTTTCACCATTCTCCATGCAATGCAGCATTTTGATTGGTCAGGGGAGCTTGGGTGCTTACCAATCACAACGCTGCATTGCATCATTGTGATTGGTCAGGGGAGCCTGGCTGTTACTGGTTTGTGTCCCACGAGGGGAGCCGGAGCAAGGAGCAGAGATGCGGGACCCGGTGGCAAGGTAAGTCTGTAATATTTAATTTTTTGTCTTTTACATTGTTGACCCCTCACTCCCCGACGCTCATCCCTCACCTCTGCACCTGCCTTACCACCCACAAGTCATGCCAGCCGCCACTGCCTTGGCACTGTAGTGTACTATTCGTAACTAATCCCTGAGCGGCTTGTTCCCGTTTTATTTATCCGCTCGGCTGCACCTGGGTGAGCTGATGCATGCGTACATCATGGTTCATTGTAATGAACCTGGGTGGCTCAGTATATCCCATCCAAAATTAAGTACTTGAGGTCAGTCTCACCTGGGCACATACCATGCAAAATCACAGGGCTTATGACTTGGTGCTGGATTAGGCCTTATTTTGTACCTCTGCCCAGTCCCCTGCTGCAAGGCTGTGACTTCTTCGGTTCTCTCCACTTTAGGCCTGGCATCACTGGAAGCCTGAGACAGTTAATAAACATCCTGCTGTGGAGTTTCAACACAACTTTTCGGAGTGGCCACATTGTCCTCACCAGCTGGCATCATCAAGAACTGAGTGTCCAACTCCTCAGCTTCTTTTCGGTTTGGACCTGGGTGTGTCTGAACCTTGAGACATTCCTTGTTGTCATCTCATGGCCCCTCTGAGCAGTGACCATGGTTCCATTCAGTGCTGTCACGGTCCATGATCCCTTCTCGCATAGGGTATGAAATTTCCAGCCTGGGTGGAGATCTCTTATCAGGATGCAGCCCCTACTCAGTTGATGGTCGGTAGCTCTCCTGTCCCAATGGATCTCTCATTGGTCTTTCGTCTTCTCTCCTGATCATCTGCCTCACTGATAGACTAGTGTTGCTATCTAGGCCCAGAGGGAATGCTGTCTCAGATCGGTCTTTGGAACATTCGGTGCATTGGGGTGCTCCAAGTTGTGCAGTGGGTTGGGTTGCGGTAGGCTCTGAAGAAACAGTAAAGTTCCCAATCACAGTCATGATTCTGATCTACCGCCACACAGAGTGTGCTGTTCGGTGTTAGCATGAATCTTTCTACTGTGCTGTTGGCTTGGGGCCATTGCAGGGTGAACCTATGGTGTTTTAAACCAAGCATTGACAAAACATCAGCAAATTCTGCTCCCTGGAAGGGGGGCCCATTGTCTCTCTTGATTGTGTCAGGGATGCCATATGCTGCAAAAGTCTTTTCTAGTTGTGGCTTGACATAGGTAAATGCAGTGGTGGCTACTAGTTCTACCACAGGATATTTTGATCGATTATCAACCATCACCATGGTCATCTTCCCATTCGGGAAACTTCCAAAGTCCATGCTCAGCCTTTCTCATGTCGTTGTGGGCACCGCCTCAGTCACCATGGGAGCAGGTACAGCAGACCTCCTTTGGGCTTCTTGGTGATGGTGCCTCTTTGATGACAGCTGATTTCCTGGGATCGACTTGTAGGCCTCCCTGGGAGAATACAAACCCAAAGAATTCCACTTTGAGGTCAAAGAAAGACTATTTGTCCTTGTGCAGTGTCAGCCCACTTTCCTTAAGGTGCTGAAGGGTGGCCCATAGGCTCTTGTGATGGTACACCATGTTGGACGAGAAGATTAGGAATAAATCAGAGTCTCTTTTTTGGCATTTTGGAAGACCTTAGCCGCTAAGGAAATCCAAAAGTTAAGCTGTTTGTTGCAGTGCCGCCCCAAGGGCATTGGAAAGGTGGTTATGTACCTGCTGTCAGGGTGGAGCACCAACTGATGGTAGCCTCATTAAGATCTAATTTGGAGAACCATTTTGCCCCATTGAGGTCAGCAATGATACCATCCATTGTTGATGTTATGTAGCGTTCCCTTCTAATAGCCTTGTTTGGTAGTCTCATATCAATACACAGCCTGATAACTTCTGACCGTTTAGGTTTCCCCATAATCATAAGTGGTGAAACCCACATGGTGGGCCCAGACACCTTTTCAATCATATCCATTTGTTCCAACTTCTCCAACTCTGCCTCCACCTGCTCCTTCTCCTGGCATAGATGAAACTGAACTCCTTTGTGCCTCAGTGTAGGTGCCTGCATGGTTTTGTCTGAATGTTTATTGACTGGGGCCCCTTTTCCGCAACCGAGTCCAGCAGAAGCTTGCTCTTACTTCTCGATCTGTGTGATGCACTTGTGCTTACATAGTACCCATTAGGACCAGCGGATCTTTTCCCATGTTGGCTTATATTCTGGTACAGGATAGACTGAGTGGTGGGCTCTGGAAGTAGCAGCAGATACTGCTGGTGTGATATCACATTTGCTGATGCTCCTGTGTTGATTATGTCATATCTATGTACAATGACTCCAAATGAACATCAGAAAACGTGGTATTGCAATTCAGAAGTTTTATATCATATCTGAAATCAATATATACATTTAAATTCTTCGCAAGTAAGGCAACACAAAGACACTACTACATTCAATTAATTCCCTGTAGTGTGTTACACCGTTGGTATAATATGTACAAATAATATATACATATAGAATGCTACTGAAAATACAGTCAGCTTAGTCCATCATTTTCTTTTTGTCAATCCTGTCGTTGGTGATTCTTAACCCAAAACGGTGCCTGGGCGTCGACGTTTCGGTCTCTATTGTATAAATCACACCAAGACCATCATCAGGACTACTGTTGCACAAACCATTGAGAACATGTATCCTCTCAGGAATATAATCTCCGAGATACTTAGGGTCCACTGTAGTTAATCACTCTCGTAAATTAATCCAACTTTTCGTCCTTGCTTTAATCTAAGAACGCACTAGAGAGCGTGAGTCCAAACAATCAACTCCGTATGCAAGGGATATTACTCGTATGCACCGCCATAAACGGGACCCATCCTCGTCACTTTCGATTCTCGATATTTGTATATATTGATTTCAGATATGATATAAAACTTCTGAATTGCAATACCACGTTTTCTGATGTTCATTTGGAGTCATTGTACATAGATATGACATGATAAAAAGATTTAATAGGATAAAATAATACCTCAAGGCACAGTTTTTCTATGAATATTAATTACCCAGTCCCTTGGGGAATATTGGGTTGCCCTCCTCTAGTAACCTGTGTTGATTAGGCCTCGTACCATTGTGCTTGTGATGGTTACATGGCAGTGGGACTGAGGCCATCTGCCTTTGCTGTTTGGAGCTGAGCAGGAGATGAGGAAAATGTCTTCTTCTTCTGGATCTTTCTCTACAGCTTCCTCATCCGGACACCAGTCACCACTTATGCCGGCCTCTCGTTCACAGACAATTGTTGCAACGTTTGGGTATGGGGTCTTTGGCCTCTGCCTCTGTGCTAGGTCTGCAAAAACAACAGTTGATGGACAGAATGCAGAACAATGTCATACATTCACCCCAGTACAGAGATCTGGGCCTAAAGCCATCATGTTTTTGCTCGCCATGCCATTCCAGTTTGAACCCAGCCATATGCAAATCAGTCTTGACCCTGTGCCCCATAGGTACAGTCCAGCCCGAACTGCCAAGCCAGGTCCTCCCTGGACTGGAAACAAGCATCCAAGGACCGGTTTCGGGCTTTCAGCCCTCATCAGCCTGGATAGCTTATTCCAGTGGCATGGAGAGCACGGGACTCGCGTCTGATCATACCCATCCTACTCGGGGTGACAAATGCAAAAACAACAGTTGATGGACAGAATGAATGCAAAAATAACAGTTGATGGACAGAATGTAGCTTGGTGAGCAAAATAACGATGGATTAAACCCAGATCTGTGACTGGGGGTGAATGTTTTGCCATTGTGCAACATTCTGTCCATCATCTTGTGTGTTTTGCTGTTCACCCTATGTGGGAAGGGTATGCCCAGACGTGGGTCCCGTGTTCACTACGCCACTGGAGTCAAGCTATCCTGGATGAAGACGGCTGATAGCCAGAAACCGGTCCTAGGATGCTTGATTCCGGTCCAGGGCAGACATGGCTTGGCAGTTCGGGCTGGACTGTTCCCATGAGGCACAGGGTCAAGATTAATTTGCATATGGCCATGTCTGAACTGGGGTGGCTTGGTGAGCAAAATAACAATGGATTAAACCCAGATCTGTGACTGGGAGGGAATGTTTTGCCATTGTGCAACATTCCGTCCATCATCTTGTGTGGTTTTCTGTGCTAGGTCTGGGCAGAGATAGCGGAGTTTCACTCTTCGGAATTCCACAGAATTACCAAAAACACTGTGAAATTCCACAGAGTTCCACCCACCGCTTACCTACACCACACATGTTATTAACAGAAACCGTCCCAACTTCCTCCGGCGATGACCAAGTTGCACTGCACCCAACAAACTCATACACACATTAAAAAAAAGGTAGCAGAGACTCCTTCCACACATACACATTATTCGTAATTAGAGTAACACCAACCGTAATTCCTCCTGTGGTTACTAACATCTTTCTACTAACAAACTAACATGCAAGCACACCCACCACTCTCTTTCTTGCCCATATTCTCTCTGTCTTTTGAAAAATGCGGGCATCCAGAAGGGCATTCTGGCACAGGCTGAAAATTAGCTGTGTCTTCAAGCTATCAAAATTGCCTAGCAGATGTGCAAAATGTCTTCTGCTTTATTTAGATTGTAATGTTTTGTAATCTCATTAGTAAACAAATGAGTGAGGCTGACAATGAAATCATATGAGCAGTTTCATTGCGATAAAAGCTATGCACAGTTCTTTTGTTCCAATGGTATTTCTTTATAACCCAACATTCCACTCACAGAAAAGGTCTCAGAAATCTAAGCTATTTTTTTTATATGTGGGGGAGAATGGGCGTCAGGGGGCACAGATGACTTGCCAGGTCCCGTCTATAACATGCTGTGGCACACATTTTGTTTTACTTTAGTAAACTAAAAACCACCTCCACCAGTATATGGTCTCCTCACGTTGGCACACTTGTTTGGAAATAATGCACTGGAAAATGCTACAGGGAGCTGCAATACCTTCAGTGATCAGTTTAATTAAATAATATGTGTCTATGAGAGCGTATGACCCTAAACTCGAATGTTTCCCACTTTACTTAGACTGTGTTACTAAAATATTTTTTCAGATATTCGTTTTAACTCATAAACATTGTATTTGGAAGTTTTCAGAGAAAAAGTGTATTTCTAATTCTTTTTTAGAGTAAATGAACTTTTCTGAGCCACCGTGTGTGTGCGCATGGCGGTCCTTTTCACTGCAGTGTGTCACTTGGTGCCTAAATGACTTTTCAGGAGATAGATAGATAATAAGTATGAGGTCTAAGCGGCAGCCAATGTAGTAACACTTATTCCAGGACCCCGAAAATGATCAGGCATGTAAGATATATGATCCAAGTAGCAAGCTGCAACTTCACTTCTGAGTGACCTTTAAAGTTTACATTACTGGTTAAGAAATGCGCTGTGGAAGAGGGAAGCAGCTGCTTGATGGCTGTCCACTTTGTGGAAAATATCACTAGTCACACACTCATTGCAGCCCTTATGCAGTATGCAGTAACAGACAGTACACAAACGTCTGTGTGTTCCCCTCCCACACACAGGGACCAGGGTTCGATTCCCGACGTGGCAGGGTCTTGGACCAGGATCAGCGGACTGATAATTCTCGCATCGGTGCCTACTCCGACCAGGGAGCACACTCGGCAACTCTGGGCATTAGCTTGCCTCATCTCCACAACGGCCCCACACAAACGCCGGGGATGCCTGGTTTCACCTTGGAGACCCCCAGGAGGGACTATCTCACAGGGAAAGCCAGGACGGGTTCCCCAGCGGTCTATAGCGCTACGAGGCCTCCGGGTAGCAGTGCGCTTTACAAGACACAACAATTTACAATTTACACACACATCAGGCCTTCCAGTGTGAACACGAAGCCTCCATGATGTCTTAAATCTCATTTCATAATGCAGTCAGCCGCAGTTTCATTAAGACGATTAAAGTATCAGGTGCACGCAAACAATTCTCATCTTGCCCTTTTGTTCATTATCAGCTTTTACACCATGTGGTAAGAGCGTATCTGTAGAACTTATTTAGAGATTATCACAAAGCTAATATTTTGCTCTCAGAGGCGCATTACCTATGTGAGAGGATGCGTGTCCGCTCCCTGTACAGTCACCTGCAGACAGCACCTGATGCACTAAAATGAAGCACAATGGCCCTTTAAAAGAGGCTCCAAGGCACAAGTCTCAGGGAAAAGAAAGTCAAAACTACACCAGTTCATACAACAACACAAGTGAGCTTCAATAACAAGTATCTCTACATGTCAACATAGGGTTGAGTGCTGGTAAACTCTGGCATGCGGTGGTTGGCAGAGTTTTTGCCAAACTCCATGCTCCAATCAGAGCGTGGAGTGGCAAACCTCCACACACTCGGCAAGCAGTGCGGGGTTTACAGCCCACCCCTAATCTGCGCCCCCTTTCGCAGAATCTGGAGACTATTGCAAAGTGGTTCAGTTTGTTGCACGCTAAGCAGCTTTCCACCAGATGGTATTCTAGGCCACAGTTCTGCAGGATGCTTTAGCACTTGTGTTCACTCTCACTCCAAGGGGCCAAGGCCGGCTGTGTACTGCATCAGCCACCTCAGATTTTATCGCTCATAAATTTTGCGTGTACCCACTCCCAGCTCCTTTGTTGAGTTTCACCTCCCTCCCCTCAGCCTTCTGCTGAAGTGGTCATATTTGTGAGCTAGGATCAGTATGTCTTCTATAATTTTCCCTGGTTGTCTTAGGATCAGTTTTCTCAAGTTCAGCGACCTGCAACCTTAAAGTAAGTAAGCCCTGACCTCCTTCTGTTGGTCGTCATTGATGTCAGTACTTGACATGGCTCATAGTCATGCAAAAAAAGTGTCCACTGCATCCCCTTCCTTATGCCTGGCTTGGCACAATTTCAAATGTTTGAAAGGGGAGTTAAGCCGAGGGTCAAGGTGTGCATTTGGGGTGTTAAAGCCGCATTATGGTCATCAACACCCTTGTAGCTGAGGGTTCTGAAATAACTTGTATATTCAAACTCCCCCAAAGTGTAACAACTGGGACCGTTGACCTCATCATTCATTTCTCTTGTGGCTCTAAAGCACTTTTCAAGTCTGCCCACAAATACTTTCCTTCTGGGAACGGCCGTGGCAGGGTCTAAAATTGCTGAATGGTGCAAGGGCTTAGATGGCTGAGGCCAGTGCTTCTGCAATACTGGGCACCTTGATCCTCATCCACCTGTACATGGTCCATCATGCTGGATTCTGTCTAGAACTGGTCCTAAACATACAGAATGATAAATACACGCTCAGTGTACCACCATGAAGCTGTTAGAGAATAATACCTCTATCGACATAGCCTAGCCACCTGTGGTTGAAACCACCTCAAAATGCATGTTTGTTTTATATACTGTTGTGATATAATGTATGTGAATTAAATTTGACTTTATGTATTTTTATATTGGTTGTCATGTCACTGTTATGCCATTATGAATGGTATTGTCAAACTTCTTTAAAAATTTGTATGAATAAAATGAATTGTTTTTAACAGCTTCATGGTAGTACACTGAGCCTGTATTTATCATTCGATATGTATAGGACCTGATTTTCGCCAGGTTCCCAGTTGCCTAGGAATGTTATTATTATAAGAATTGTTTCCCTGTCATAGGAACTCCAAGTAGTTTCAGGGGGTCCTTATTTGATTCAACTGCGATGATCATAGCCACTCCTTGTAAGTGTGCCCAGGTCTTGTGTTTCTTCCCTTCACAGTCCTTAAATACTTGTACTCTTTCCTTGTATTGTTTTTTATTATCTCTTCTTTTCTCTGCACTTTTGTAATTTTCTCATCCACTTTTTTCACATTTGTCCTTATGTTGTGAGTCTACAACATATGTTTCCCTTCCAGTAAGTTATTTCTCCCTTTTCACCAATATGTATTAGTTGAATACATAACAACAGAAGAGTACCAGAGGGTCTAAAGAGAAAGTGAGTTAACAGTGTGAGCAACCATTCAACAAAAACCTATAATCTTTCTAACTGACCTATAGAAGATGGTAATCAATGACACCCTGAAAGATGGTCAAAGATACCCATCAGTCACCACTCGGAACCGCCCTTCATCATTTGGGATTACTTCAAGACCATCTACTCAGATGTGTTATTCTCAGAAAAAAGGAAACCAGAATGTTAATAGGTCCCTTCGACTGAAATAACAGGTAGTATGGTGTACCACTTCTCTAAACTAATGAGTGGTAAAGTGTAAGATGACTAGTGGGGTGCAGTGCAGATAACCACGTGAAAAAATAATAAAATAAAGAGTGTGTTAAAATTGGATGAGGGAGTACAGAACAAAGTTTATTCAGGTGGTACTGACTCCACCAATATTAAAAATTTGTTCAGACAGTTTGAAAAGATTAGCTGTCTAGAAATGGAACCAGGTCGACATGTTTCAGCAATTAATGGACAAGGTTGTCCTTGCTTTCTTCAGGACCTTACAACAAATATTTGCTACTGCAGTCATAAAAAAGAAATAATAAGTGAAAAAAGACAATAAGAAACTAGATTTAAAGACAAGTACTGAGGTCACCTGCAGTTTCTAGGTGATGAGTCTTGTCTGTTCTTACAGTCGGTTCAGATGCCGGCTTAGAAGTACCGACGGACAGAGCGGTGCTTCACTCTACTCCTGAGCCACTGCCAGGTGGGGTGAGGTCGTCACTTCTTACAAGTTGTGTGAATTACATGACCTGTAAGAACAGACAAGACTCATCACCTAGAAACTGCAGGTGACCTCAGTACTTGTCTTTAAATCTAGTTTCTTATTGTCTTTTTTCACTTATTATTTCTTTTTTATGACTGCAGTAGCAAATATTTGTTGAAAGCAAGGACAACCTTGTCCATTAATTGCTGAAACATGTCGACCTGGTTCCATTTCTAGACAGCTAATCTTTTCAAACTGTCTGAACACATTTTTAATATTGGTGGAGTGAGTACCAACCGAATAAACTTTGTTCTGTACTCCCTCATCCAATTTTAACACACTGTTTATTTTATTATTTTTTCACGTAGTTATCTGCACTGCACCCCACTAGTCATCTTACACTTTACCACTCATTAGTTTAGAGAAGTGGTACACCATACTACCTGTTATTTTAGTCCAAGGGACCTATTAACATTCCGGTTTCCTTTTTTTTGAGAATAACACATCTGAGTAGATGGTCTTGAAGGAATCCCAAATGATGAAGGGCCGTTCCGAGTGGTGACTGATGGGTATCTTTGACCATCAATTAGGGTGTCATTGATTACCATCTTCTATATGTCAGTTAGAAAGAATATAGGTTTTTGTTGAATGGTTGCTCACACTGTTAACTCACTTTCTCTTTAGACCCTCTGGTACTCTTCTGTTGTTACGTATCTGTTGGGAATGTTCCCAGAGCTCGGTCTTAAAATATTCCCTTGGGTCCCACTTGATCGTCGTGTTGTTGTTGTTAGTTGAATACATGTCCCAATGCATGGACAATAATCCACTGTACTCACAATGCCATTCCTGTTCTGGAGCCAGAGATTGAATTCACCAAATTCCCTTCAAGTTTCATCTCGATGCAAGCATGCAACGCTGAGGGTCGGGACTGAGGCCTCACCGGGCCTTCAACGCAGACGTGAATAAAGGCATTGACCCTGGGGTGTACTATTTGGGACTAAGCCCGAGCAGCTTATTCCTCTTTTATTTATCAGCTCAGCCACTGCCAGTTGAGCTGGTGCGTGCATACGTCATGGCTCATTGCAGTGAGCCTGTATAGCTCACAACAGGTCCCACAGGGAGTGAATGAGAGAAATTAAAAGTACATGTTTAGTCATCACTTAGAATGACAGTACTTATCGTATATGATAACAGTTATAAAGCATTGCAATTAAAGCACCTAGAAGGCATCATAATGATAATCACAAAATGAAGCATGTACAGCCAGACGTGCAAGCAGAAATGTCCAGTAACATAACCCCAATTTGCTTATCTTTTCACATTACACACATGAATTCCAGTCCCCAAAAATAAACACATCATGTAAATGCACCATTGTGCAACTACACCTTTCCACCTCTATGGGGTGCCATTTCAATGACCATCCAGGTTTAACCTGGCACCCTTCAGTGCAGTCCCAAGCTTCCTCTCTCAGCTTCAGAACTATAGTTTCAGCATTGGAGTAGCTTTCATAACCCTGGCTAACACTTGAGGGGTTCTTTCTTTTAAGTACCCCAGATACTGAGGGCAGGGACTTCCAAACTTTGTGCTGGGGGAGTCTGTGTGCTCTTGCAGCTCCCCTGCACCTTTCAACCACTTAGGGGTGGCCCTGTCCTCCTGGGGTCACCACACACAGAGAACAAGCTGCTTTTCCGCGCAGGCCGATCAGGGCCTGCAAGGCATTATGGGGCGCTTTCCTCATGCCTGTGAATAATAGAGCAGTGGCTCCTCCGCTGTTTGCGGAGAGCTATGCTGCCATCGTTGGGGGGCTCAACCCGCATCATTTTCTTCTCGGGGGCCTGGTCCCACCTGGGCTCCCTGCATGCAAGTAAGGGTGGAGAGCAGCGCAGGGAGCTCAGCCCCGGTGGCTCTCGCTGGCTCCCCGACTGGCCAGCACCCTCGGGTGCTGGTGCGAGAGCCGCACCGCCATTCTGGTCTGCCCGCTCCTGCGGGCAGACACAGAGGGTGCCGCTGGTCCGGCAGGGCTGTGGGGAGTGTAACGGAAGTCCCAGCACACCAAAGTCTGGACTTGGGGATACCGGGCCCTTCCAGTGAAACCTTCACAGGGAGCATTATGGCAATCCTGGGAAATCTTTGCAGGAAGCACAACTGCACTCCCCTGCTTTGGCTTCTCCCACCAGGGGGGACGCATGATGACATGCCCCTCTCCTCCTCACCGCGGCCACCTGGGCCCAGAGTGGGGGATCCCGGGCCCCCGAGATCTTCACAGGGAGCGCAAGGGCATTTCCCAGCTTTATTTTTAGCGAGCCCAGAGTTTGGGGTCCCAGGTTCCAGAGATCTGTTTGAGCAGGGGGTGCGATGGAGCTCCTCTACCTCTGGTGTCATCGGGGGCCAGGATGGGCTCCTGGCACCCCCCTTGGGTGCATTTTCACGGGGGCACGACGGGGCACCCCTACTTTCTCTTCTTCAGGGGGCAGCCCCTGGGACGTGACCCACCCTGGGGGCACTTCTAAGGCCAGTGGCAGAGCCCCAAGCACTTTGACGTCAGTTCCATTAGAGGTCAAAGGTCACCTACCTTCTGGGGGGGCATATCTCGGCTCCCAGGGGACCAATTTGTACCATTTTCATCTCTTCTCGCTCCTGATGGCCAGCCCCAGCCACCTGGAGAAATGTTCGCTACCCTCCTGGCTTACAAGGGGGTGAACTCAGCAAGGAGCTGTCTTTCCTCGCTCCCTGGGCCAGCCTTTGACCTGGTTCTTCTTCTGGGCCTCTCTTCTCCTTGTGCCGAGACCCAGGCTTCTCCTCACTGGCCCTTGAGTCCCTCAAAGCCACAGTCCAGGATCCTGGGACAATCAGGGGGTTCCTCCTTCCAACTGCCCATTGCGCCAGACTCCAGCACTAGTCTTCCCCAGCAAGACCACACCCCAGAGTGAGCTCCTCTTCCTGTGCAAGACCTTTTAACCCCTTCGATGCTGATGACGAGCTCAGCTCGTCATGCAGTACACTGGTCGTGTGCTGATGACGAGCTGAGCTCGTCATGAAGAAGGGGGATCAGAATATTTCAGCACCCAGCGGGAATTGCCTTAGCAGCCAAGGTGTTAAAAGAATTTTGAGGGAGGTGGCAGGAAGGCACTTCTGCCCTATGCTTCAGCAACACATCACCTCTCTGCCCCTGCTCCCTCCTTCCTGCACAGGCCTCTAGGATTGATGAAAATGGCGTCGTCCAGGGGTCTCATGCCACATGGTCTCTGAAAAGCCCCCTGCCCCCTTGCTGCCTCTATGGCCCGGAGAAAGCCTGGTGCCTAGCACCGGGTGAGAGCTGCTAATGGATAACCTGCAGCTCCACCCCGTCTTGGAGAGAAGACCTTCCCCCTTGGAATGCTTGCAGCGTGAAGGGCTAGGCTCTTGGGGAGCAAGGTAATTAATCCAGCCAGGCTCTGGTTATGAGCTGAGTCAGAGGAATATGACATTTCTGGATGACCATAAGCAGAACAGATATGGCATTGGACTCAGCAGAAAACTTATTTTTACACAACTTACAGTGTACTTTGGTGCCTGTCTGGAATTTGATGGGAATCTATTGCATGACCAGGAGGTGAAACAATGGTCACCTGATGGCGGTAAAATAACTCTACTATTTTACCGTATGATGTTATATTGAGTTGATCCAAGAATGACATTTCAGTGTGACCACCCTTGGAAAAAAACAGTTAATAAAGTCTGAATTTGAGCAATTTGGGGGTCTTTAGTAAGAGGCATAGTAATTTTTTGTTCAAGTTCATATTGATAGAATACACAAGCTGACAACCAATATAGGAATAGACTGTTGACACAAACAAGAACAATAGGTAAATACATCTATGACACCTTATCCAAAACTCCAGCTTACCAACAGACTGAGGACAGACCAACTTGCTGTGCTCGTTGGAGATATGTTCATTCGTGACTCTGCTGGCCCACGTCCTTTTTTTGCAACCTTCACCTCATTTTCCATGGTGTAACTCTGGATGACCTCTATGTTCATAGAACTAAAAGAGACACTTCGATGTAAATATAGACTGAACTACAGAGAATATGTGTTGATTGTTATTTAGTTCTGCTAGTCTTTTAAGTTTTTCTAATTTCTCTTCTCCTGGGATGCCACTCCAGCTGCACGGTATCGTGGCTCCTATTTTTGTTTTGATTGTGTTCACTCTGGAGTTCCATTTTGGTGTCTATTGTCTGTGACAAGTGGAGTGGAAATTCTATTATTCAATCTCTGCACAAACACTTGAACAAGTCCGACGGAAAGCATCAGGAAGCTGTAAATATTGCAATCTTGGCACAGATCTGCAAAGCTGAACTCGATAACCATAGAGCAAAAATTATTGCTGTGAACCTAGCTTCCATGGAAGGGATGCAAATGAACGCATTAAATGTATGATTGTATTAACAGCTACTACTTTATAACCCACAGATGTGTCACTGATTCAGGGCGCTTAAAGTCACTTTAGGTTTGTAGAACTCTGAAAACCCTGACAGCATGAAGTTAATTCAGCCAGTCCTTTGATGGTATTCCTAGAAGTATACAAACTGGTATCCAGAATGAACAAGCATTGGCAAAGACAATAGGTCTAACATATGCGAGAGCTATTGGCTTTGCCAATGTGTTTGAACCATGTTGTGCACTAGTGTGGCAGCTGTTCAGCTTGGCTAAAAGTTGGTGACATAGTGGGGAGTGGCGTGGAGTGGAAAATAGAGTGCAGTAGAGTGTTGTAGAATGGATTGGTATAGATTGCCGTGGAGTGGCACAGAGTGGAGGGTTGTGCAATGCCGTAGAGTGGAGAGACGTATTGTGGAGTGTCGTAGAGTGGAGTGTCATATAGTGGAGTGTTATGGAGTGTCGGGGAGTGTTGTGGAGTGGAGTTGATTAGAGTGAAGTAGAGTGGTGTAGAGTGGAATAGAGTGATGTAGAGTGGAGTAGAGCGGAGTGGGGAGGCATAGAGTAGAGTAGTGTTGTAGAGTGGAGTGGCATAGAATGTTGTAGAGTGGAGTACAGTGTAGTGGAATGGCGTGGCATGTCATAGAGTAGAGTGCTATAGATTGACATAGAATGGAGTTGAAGGTCTTAGAGTGAAGGGTCATGGATTGGAGGGTCGTAAAAAGTCATGAAGTGGAGTAGAGTGGCATAGTGTGGAGTAGAGTAGGGTGGAGTAGAGTCATATATAGTGAAGTAGAGTAGAGTGGCGCAGTGTGGAGTAGAGTGCCCAAGAGTGAAGTACAGTGAGTGTTGTAGAGAGGAGTATTGTAGAGTGGAGTGCCATGGAGAGAAATGTCAGCGTGGATGAGCATATAGTGTAGGGGTATCGAGTGTTCTAAACTGTTCTGGTGTTGAGTGTTGTAGAGTGGAGTAGAATGGAGTGGAGTGTCGTAGAGTGGAGTGGCATGGAGTGGGGTGGGATAGAGTAGAGTGCTGTGGAGTGGAGTGTCGTAGAGTGGAGTGGCATGGAGTGGAATGGGATAGAGTAGAGTGCCGTGGAGTGCCATGGAGTGGAGTGATGTAGAGTGGAGTGGCATAGCGCAGAGTAAGGTAAAATGTGATAGAGTGGAGCAAAGTGTCATAGAGTGTAGTAGAGTAAAGCGGTGTAGAGTAGAGTGTCATAGAGTGAAGTGCGTGGAGAGGCATTGAGTGGAGTGGAGTTGGATACAATTGATTGTCAAAAAGCAGAGTGTTGTAGTGTGGCATAGAGTGGAGTAGGGTGTCAAAGGCTGAAGTGACATAGAGTGAAGTCGAGTGTCGCAGAGCGGAGTATAGTCAGGGCGACTGGAATTATGCTATTCTGCGGCTGCTGTGATCTTAGC
Organism: Lissotriton vulgaris; assembly: GCF_964263255.1. Classification (NCBI taxonomy): domain Eukaryota; kingdom Metazoa; phylum Chordata; class Amphibia; order Caudata; family Salamandridae; genus Lissotriton; species Lissotriton vulgaris. The sequence continues at coordinate 674,798,257 of NC_141700.1, read as the reverse complement.
ATAACTAGCGATTTGCCGCATTTGCAACATAATCCATCATCTGCTACACAATCGCAGATTTTACCCAAAAAAACAGTTTCTTGCTCAAACGGATCAAAATTTACAAAACATATGGCGAATCGAGTTCTGTGCACCTGAAGGCTTTTCGAAAACATTGGCTGGTCATCTTTCAGTTGCTTATTTCTGTATTTCGATGTTAAATTGATACTACTTCAGATGAACTCTTTTCTCAGTCACTTTTACCAGGTGTAAAAATGTCAAAATAAGGAAATAATACTGGTATAAAACGTGCTGCATCATGCTGCATATTTTGACTTTTATTACTGCATAATTTAGCTAACCCTGCCACATAATTTGGTCTTCTGCTGTCGCATAATTCCTGGGACCCTGAATATAGTTGCTTGTGAAAGAGTAGAATAGTGTGGTGTAGAGAGGAGTGGAATAGAGTGGATTGATTAAGAGTGTCTTATAATGAAGTAGAGTGTCTTAGAGTGTCATAGAGTGGAGTAAAGTGTAGTGGGATAGAGTAGAGTAGAGTGGTGGAGAGCGGCATAAAGGTTCATAGAATGGGGTAGCATAGAGCAAGGTGGAGTGTCATAAAGTGGAGTGTTGTAGAGTGGAGGAGTATGGAATGGCTTAGATTGGAGTGGAGTGTTGTTGAGTTGAGTGGCGTAGAGTAGAGTATGCATGGTGTGATAGTGCACTGCCAACAGAAACAACACATTTTCAATTGAAATGACCATTACATTTGCACAGACATACAGTTTTTCTGATACAAATGTGTGGCAATGGCATCTCCTAGTGTACTGATTTTTTTGATTGGATAAAATACTTGTTTCCAACACACTTAAGAATTACAATTATTGAATATACAATGTACAATATACAATATACAATTATTGTCAGATAAATCCTCTTACTTTGAAGTCAGAGAAAGAAAAGTATACATCACGCTCAATCAGAAGACAGGACTCAATTTGGCCTCTGTCTTTGAATGCACAGCAAATGTGACAAAATAAGATCAAAATTTAAAGGCTGTTTACAGAAAGCAAGCACCTCTAGAAAAATACAATAAATGGGCTATGGTCCACAGGAGGGACAAAGACATACTAGATAACCTAAAACAAATAAATCCAGCAAATACAAAGCAAGCAAATGAGAGTTACAAAATACAAAGCTAGTGGTAAGCAATGGAAATAATGCATTCTAAGGTCAGCTCCCAAGAAGTCTTTAACAACCAGACAGCTGTGACCTAAAAAGCACAAGGCATCAAACTAATTGTGGTAAGCACTGTCCCAATGTGATTGACATATATTGACAGCACATGGGTGTACAGACATGTTTGTTTTTGGGTAATGAGGCCCTTTTTTTGATAAGGAGTGTTACGGGCTGTATGCTCCTTCCTGTTTTTCCTGTGGTTTTTCCAATTACTTCACTTTCAATGCTGCTTTTGGTGTGGTGCCCTGGGTGTTATTTAAGAGTACGGAAGACGGGGTTTCTGGCTTTTTATGCTCCATATGTCATGAATGAGATGAGGACAGGAGGGACCTGGGGGTAATTCCCTATTACCTACCAGTAATCTTCCTTAATCCTGGTCCCGTTGTCCTCTTCTCATTCATGGTGCCCCTCCCGAACGGCCTGCCTTCATGTTGGTGGCTCAGTAGTTCAGAACTAATGCTGGGTACGTACTGGTTAAGTTATCCTGATGGGAGGGGGTGAGGTAGGAGGTCCCAGCATTCCTTTTGTTCTTTTTTTCTGTCTGAGAGATGGTTATCTTCATATGAAATAAATGGGACAAGGGCAATGGTAATGAAGATTACTGGTAAGTAATAGGGCATTATTACTTGGAACTTGTGTCCCATATACCAGGTCCCAGATTTATTAAACTGTTTTACTCATTTTGTATCTGTGAGAAAATGTATTTATACAGATAACCACAGGCTCTTAACATATTCTGTTTCTTCATAAAGGCAACGGAACATTCATAAAACATATTCCAGTAACAAGTGTTGTTTTACAACTTTAATATTCAGCAGGGAAAAGAAAACATTCATTATAAATGAAATTAAGATTTAAATGAATAATGTGCAAAATGGTGAGGTACAGAGGTTGGTGGGATATTTTAAACTGTTGGGTGGCAGGTGGTGAACATTCAGACAGGTGAAACTCGAACACGCAAGCTGTATTCCATTGACAAATAAAGCTAATAGACCAGCCTTTCTCAGGTGGGGTTTAAGGTATTTTATAATACGGACATTTTAAAAGCAACCAGAAAACCAAAGTGTCTGAATTTTGTATTGTGCATTCACAAAAGTTTGCACAACATGATCAATGTCATTCAAACATACATACATTATTGTAGAGTAACACAACTACAAGTATCCATGCACACAGAATCCAACACAACAGTCTTTATGCATACACAGTGAAAAACCAAATTGTACAAGAACCCATGAACAACAAACACATAGAGAAATAGGCTTACATAGTTCACAGGGTATACACGAGTGACACACGGAAGGAGTGGACGCATAGTGAGAGGCCTGATCATGCAAACTGCTACATCCATCAATGAACGTATAGTCTACTACATGTGCAGACAATAATTCACGCAAGCTAAGAAACATATAGGTACACCAGCACAAAGAAAAACAGGTACCCAAACAGTAACTGTTCTGGGCACCCCATTACATAAACCATAAGACACACAGACACAACTGCACATGGAAATGTAGATACCTTTTCACACAACCATACAGTCATCAGGATCAAAGAGCACCCATGCAGACAGAGCAAAATACATATAGCCACCAATAAATATGGAACTCAAGTATCCGTGCTCCCAGACCAACTAACATACAGGCACACAGATTAACAGGCATTCAGACATCCATGCAGAAATCCCAAAAGACAAACAGGCATTTTTGCAAAAATCCATTGGTACACATGTACAAGCCATAAGGTATACAGTGACATATATACAAGTCGGCATGCATGCACTCATGAACTACAAAAATAGAGCCACATTCATAGAAATAAACATATTCACACATAGATGACACATATGCAAGCACTCAAAGTTACCACCAACATAAACATAGTGTCAAAGTTATAAACACTGCACATGAAATGTGGAATATATACAGAATAATGAACAGATGGATGAATGGAATCCTTGTGCTAGGATCTATGCATAATTGATGAAGGTAATCACCTATCTTTAACTTGACTTCTCTGTATGGACCATCAAATTTGAGTTGCAGAAAGTAGTAGTTTTCACATCAATTCTGTCCTTGGGCTCTGCTTGGAGAAATTACTTTTTCAGTGGAATGGAACACTTCAGTACTGATGACTATCAAATTCTTGCAATTTATCAAATATTCATGGAGTCATTACAAATATAACTCTATAGAGTCCAAACAGTTTGGGACGTAATCTGGAAGAAAAATGTAAAAGTCCGGATGGAGATTTATTGCTCCACCTGAAAGTATCTTTAAATTCTGTCCTATGCGCAAACATTCCCAGTAGGACACTTAGAAGGATGAAGGATGGTTTTCCAGTCATAGTACAGGGAATGTCTCATGTCACATGTTGTTTTTAGATCTCTGCTTAAGACAGTGCACATGCGCTGTCTCGAACCGAGACATGCTGTATCTACTTCTGAGCTTACAGCCCACCTATAGGCATCCCATTTGCTGGCACCATCGTCGCTCCATTTTTCCTACTCCTCATTTGTCAAGGACATGCAGAGGTCATGCCTCTTTCTGTGTTTAGCACTCCCTGAGACCCCTGCCCAACAACATTTAAGCATATGCTACCGGCATCATAGGACATTGTTTCAGGACTACTTTTTTATTTCTCTAGAAATAGATCTCGTTTTATTGTATAACACTGCTTTACACAGGCACTATAGTTTACATTTCCTCCAAGCGATTCTTAAACGGGCTTGTAAATCGCCTTCTTACGGTCGGTGCCACAATCATATTGCAGTTGTTTGTCATTAGAAATATTGATATTAGTAATGTATTTTAATTTCATATTGTTTTACTGGACATTTTTTGTGATATTTGGCTTCTTTTTGTAGGATAAATACTTGTTTTGGGCTTTTTTTTTGACAAGGGAAATATTGCTTTTTTTTACGTTTGGTCTCAATTACTTAGTGGCATCTGCATGTGCAGTGTCAAACAGTGTCACTCTATCGTGCAAAGACAGTGCCGGTCCTGCTCTGTATATGTGAATTGTCCAGAAGAAAAGTGAGTATTACTTAAGGATGTGTGATACTTCTCCACACACACCAGTTGCATCCAGCTCAAGAGATTGCAGATCTGTCCCATGTCAAAAGCAATAATCTGAAGTGATTCAGACTGTTCTATTGGTTCCAGAATGCACAGTAACAGTGCTGGGTTCGTTATTCTCATCGGACTGTGGTCAGCTTGTCACCTCTTCCGAAACAAGGTAGTAAACACATATGTAACAATAGTATATGCCTACTACATATCATGTAAGAGTTTTTTCACACTATTCTGGGGTGCATTAATTTGTGAGCTCTACTTCTGAACTTGGCATTACTGTTGCACCCAGTTCACAGTGCAGGAAGTGGTACTGACTGATGTTAACAATCCACAAACAGGGAGATCTACCTTGACTCACTGCTCTTTAATAGCATGGGAACTGGCAAAAGATCTGTCAAAGTTAAGTAATAAAGTCTGAATAACTGAGCTTGATATCACATCGCACCCCAATTTCGCAGTTTCTGTTATCAGGCACTCCTATTACCGAGACCGATTGGCTAATGGCTATGCCGAAGGTTGTTCTTCTATGCAGAGATTTACTTGGCACAGAAGTCCACAAAACAGAATAGACATCCTGTGCAAACACACAAAAAAAATCTGCACTTAAACCTTTTTTCACACTTTTTTGAGTTGAATTTACTATTGTGGATTAGAAAAAAAGAAATCTACAGTAGTAAAGTAATTTATGTTATTTCATGTTATGTCGATTTGTATAGTGCACTATCACCTGTGAGGGTACCCTGCTGCTCTGCTGGTCTGGGTCCTAGCCACATGGGCTAGGGGTTATTCGATGGTGCAAGATTTCAGTTTCTTGCAAAACTCAAGAAGAGAAGTGGAGGCTCTAATGTGTGTTGGGAGGCGGTTCCATGCTTTTGCAGTGATGTAATAGAATGCTCATCCATCGGTTCGGTTTCTGTGTGTGCATGAGATGTCTGCAAGAAGGAGTCCAGTGGAGCAGAGGTGTCTGGAAGGTTGATGGTAAGACATGTGGCTTTTCAGGTATGCCAGTCCTGTTTTGTGAAGGGCTTTGAAACTCTGGGTGAGGAGTTTGAACAGTGTGCACTGGTGAATTGGAAGACAGCGAAGCTTCCTTAGGTGTGGTGTGATGTGAGTTCTGCATGGAAGGTTGCTGATGAATCTGGCTACCGCATTCAGGATGCCTTGCAGTCTTTTGGTGAGTTGCTTGGTGATTCCAGCATAGAAAGAGGATCCATAGCCAAGTGTGCTGGTGATGAGGGCATGGGCGATGGAGTTCCTGGTGCTCCTTGGGGGCCAAATCAAGAATTTCTTCAGAAGCCTCAAGGTGTGGAAGCATGATGTGATAGCAGCATTGATTGTGTTGGCATGGCCAACTAGTAGTCGATGATGATCAGGAGATTCTAGTCTGGAGATTCTGGAGCTGGGCAAGGTGCAGACAGGCACCGACAGACTTGCCTTCTGCTGTGCATGTTTGCTGAATGTCTGTTCTGCAGCTGCCATTAAGAAGGTCCTGGGAGGGAGGAGGAGAGGAAGAGGAGCTCAGGGGCAAGGAGAGGTGCAGGAAACGAGAGAGCAATATAGAGACCAAGCACTAGAAAAAAAGTAAAAAGTGGCGCAGAAGAAGGGAAGCAGAAAGAACAGGAAAAACAGTACACACACATAGGAAAATGCAGCTGAAAGGGAATTATCAGATAAAGTAAAAAAAACAAATGGGCAAACAACCAAACTAGCAGAGAACAATCAAAACAGTGGCAAGGCCACACAACAAGACGGCACAACAATAAGGTAGCAAAAACAAATTGTGGAAAAGACGAGACCGAAAACTGTAAAAGCAGACAGAGACAAAATAGCGAGGTGGTACAGATTAACTAGGGACAACGAAAAAAGATGGCACACTGTAGAAACTGGCTGAAGCAACAATGAGGTGGCACAAATCAATTAGCAAAAAAGAAAAAAGGTGGAAAACGGTAAGAACAGGCTAGGGCAACAATGAGCTAGCACAAAACAGACAAAGGCTAGTGGTAAGCTAAGGACATTGAAGGATCTGGCAAAACTAAATATGATAGCAAGAGAGCGACCGTAAGGAGCATTAGGGAGCGTGAGGGAGTAAGAGAGAGAAAGCAAGAGAGAGCGAACGAGAGACCCTCACGAAGGAGATGAGCAAGGTGGGCACCTCATGCACTGAAGCAGGGTCTACAGGGGCCTTGCATGGTCGGTTGACCACGCACAGGTACGTCCTAGAAACTAGGGCTATTCACCTTCTTACTGGCAGGTCCGTACTGCTGCATCATTAAGTACATCCTGGGGGGGGGGGGGAGGGGGGGGTGGGGGCGAGGACTGCAGGTGGCTAGGCCGTGAGGAGGGTGGAAGGCAGGAAGTGGGAGAGCGGTAAACGGGGCAAGCACGAGGAAGCAAGGGAGGGCAGCAGAAAGAATACAATTAAATAAACTAAAAAACAAATGGGCAAACAATGGATCTGACAGAGAGCAAACAAATCTATGGCAGGAGAAACAAGAAGAAAGCACAACAGTGAGGTGGCACCAACAAATGATGGCAAAGAGAAAGAAGGAAAATGGTAAAGGCAGGCAGAGACAAAACAGTGAGATTGCACAGAACAACTAGTAAGAAAGGCAAACGATGGAAAACAGTAAAAACAGGCAGAGACAACAATGAGGTGGCACAAAAGAGTGTGAAAAAAGATGGAAAATGTTAAAAACAGACAGAGGCAACAATGAGCTGGCATAAAACAGACAAAGGCAAGTATAGAAATTGAAGGATCTGGAAAACCTGAGTGAGAGCACGAGAAAGAGAGAAAGAGCGATTGAGAGAAGGAGAGAAACAGAAAGAGAGAGCATCAGGAAGGAGAGGAGCAAGGTCTGTAAGGGTCTTGTCTGATCAGAGGATAAGACACAGGTAATTACTAAGGGCTAGGTCTATGGACTTGCTTAATGGTGGGTCCACGCTGCAGCGGCTATTATGTAGGTCTTGGGAGGAGTGGAGAGTTCTGGGAGCTGGGCAGAGAGAGGCATGGGAGGTGGGAATCAGGAAAGCGGGAACAGGAGCGAGCATGTGGAAATAGGTAATGCGCAACTGGGAGGAACAGAAACAGCGGCAAAATGGCACACAAATATAGGAAAGGCAGCAGAAAGAGCACAATCGGATAATGTCAAAATACAAATGGGCAAACTACAAAACTTAAAAAGAACAAACAAAACAGTGTCCACGACAAACAACAAGACAACTCAAAAGTGAGGTGGCACAAACAAAGAGTGGCAAAGACAAAGAAGGACAATGGTATAAACAGACAGAGGCAAAACAGTGAGGTGACACAGAACAACTAGTGGAAAACACAAAAGGAAAGTGGTAATAAAAAATAGAAGCAGGCAGAAGAAATAATGCGCTGGCACAAAACAGACAGTGGCAAGGGCAGTCAATGAAAGAGGGAGGACACAGAGACTCAGAGGGAGCGATAGAGGGAGAGAGAGAGAGAGAGCGAGAGAAAGCTAGAGAGAGAGTAGGAGGGGGAGAGAGAGAGAAAGAGAGACAGCTCTTCAGGTAGGAGAGGAACAAGGAGGGTGCCCCATAAACCAGAGTGGGGTCCTCAAGGGCACTTTCCAGATTGATTGCGCTTCCATTAAAGTTACATCATGGAAGTCGCAGAGATTGTGAAAAGGCCAATTATCACGAATTGTACAAGCATAGCAAATAAATTATGCTGATTCAGGATAGTGTGGTAAGGGGGTGGTATGGAGCTTGTGGTCCTTTCCAGAGCACACGGTTGCACATATATTAGTAAAGCATTGTCACTTAAAGGCATAACATATTTAATTGAAATGGAAGCAAAGGTTGTACTGACATGCAGTTGTACTGATAAAACTATACAGCACACAAATGGTAATATTTGGAAATCGGGTTGCAGCAAATATCACATATCAGAATTACAAAAAATTTGCCTCAGTTGTGCTTTCATAACTGCTATGTTTTGGTGTGTACATTTTATTTACAGGTATTTAAATGCTGTTGTATTAGAAAAAAAAATGCATCCTTTCCTTGCACACTCCCTCCACACCAATCTACTTGTTAAAAGAATAAGCAACAATTTGTCGTAAGACACAGCCTAACATTTGACCTCTATCATTGAACAAAAGAAAAAGGACAAGATAAAACAAATTTTAATTACATATTTTTATATTTTTGAGGTTTGATGCCTACTGTCACAGCCGAGTTCTTCCTTAAAAAAAACCACAGGACCACAAACGACTTACCAAGGTGCTTTCTTGCACTTACAGAAGCAATAGGACCGTTTCTGCTACTAGCAAGAGAGCGCTAATCTAAAGCATGAGCAGGGACCTTTGTGCTCTAAATTCTCTGAAACAAACACATGGATGCACACACCACATCAATCTAATGTTTACCATATCAGGGAAGGACCCCAAAGTCTCTCGACAAGGGAAGGCCAGGGCAGGCTACAGGTAAGCCCTTAGGCCTACAGAGAATAGAATGATGGATGTTGTCAAAACACTGCGCTGCCATTACGACGCATCTTTTACAACGCAAGTCGTTACCACGACTTGAGCAGGAGGGCGCTCTAGACTAAGGAATAGTAGATTTACTATTCCAACACCTTCCCTACTGTACGTAGTCTTGTGTTGGAATAGTAAATCTAACTATTCCTAAGTCCAGCACCCTACAGCGCAAGTCGTGGTAACAACTTGCGTTGTAAAACCTGCGTTGTGATGTACCGCGTTCTAAAAGATCGCGTTGTAACATCATACAACCCTGCATAGGCCTTATTCCATGCGCTGTAGAAAAATGCAGTTTCCTGACCCTCGCGGTTGAATCAGACCATATACCTCCCAAGTGGATCCAGTAGAAACGATGGGCAACCGGTCTTCAATGATGTCGATCAGGGAATTCATACTTCATTGAATAAAGAACTGAAAGCTGTTCTTCTGATTGATCAAAATCTGGACCAAATCTTTAACTTCGTCATAAACAAATAAGTCATGAATTTAAAGGCAGCAAATTACATCCATTATTACTATATGCTATATACAGGTGTCAATTCCAGAACGGCCACCTAAAATCTTCATTCTTCTGAAACCCATAAAACAAGAGGCAAAGTGTTGGGCACTAGAAACAGGCCCTATTTATAGCTTCTCAAAAATGGGTGCAATTCATGGCCTGTGTAGTACAAGATAGTGCTGCTAATATTCAGGCCATAAATGGCAGTACTTCCCTTCACTACATTATAAGTAGTTCATTGCAGCTAGGTTTTCTACGGTTTCCTGCATATATTTATGTAGAAGGAGGCATTGCATGCAAAAAGGTCAACATTTGCTCATTGTATATACTAGGTACAAACATTTCCTGCCTACAGTTATTTGTGTGGGTGGTCTGTGTTCATTAGTACACGCAGATAGTAAATCTGTTACTAAACCTCCCGTGTCCACACTCATTATTGGTTTGTGTCGAGACTTATGCAGCACAAAACGTTTTACCTCATACAAAGGACAGATAAACAGCCATGCGTCCCCCTAATCCACTAATGCGCCCTTTATGTGCCCGGTATTAGAATGGATTAGTCCCTTAACCACAATGAAAGATGCTTTCCACATCAGCACGAGGCATTAGGGACATGTCAGCAAACAAGTGATAAGAGATCACCCTCTTGTGGGATACAATTCTAGCTAGTTTGGGAAGAGGTGTTCATTTTATGTCATGTTGTATTATACAAGTGGCTCGTTTTTTATAGCGCTTCATAGAACACGTCTGCTATTTCTAACCGCGACGCTAGTGCATCTTATTGTTACCCAATTTACTAGTACTCAATGTATCTCTGTTTGTAAATAATAAAATATAAAAATACTGGGGCAAGATTTCTTTCTTTCACCATCACACACTTTCTGCCTCTTTATCTCACACATTTAGATTCTATTTTATCCCAGCTTACCCCCTTAGTTAGATTTTTCCAATCTTGCTTATTCTCTTTCATCACCTCTTTCTCGATGGTCTCTTCCATGCTGAGGATTAAAATCTGATAATGAAAAATTGCTCTTGGTCACTAAAAATGAGTGCCAGTGCCTGCTACTTGCAGCCAGCAGCACAAATTAAGCAGTGGTTTCTTAAACTCACAAGGATGAAGTGTGGAGTTGCCTTTTCCTGTATTTGATCTTATGATTTGCAAATCTCAGCAGATGTCAGCAGCCAGAGGGTTACTTGCTGGTCCAACCTGAGAGTCTAAGCATTCTTTTCAAATTTCCCCCAACAACAAATCAGCTGCAACAGAATGCTTTATAAATGGCCAAAATATTAGTAGAAGTGTCAAGTGCCTGATGTTGCTTAAGACAGTTATAGAGTAGTGTTTGTTCAAACACTAAGGGGGTCATTAGGATGACGGGCGGAATTAGTCTGCCCACCATCCTATCGGGACTGGGGACTGCCCGCCATAAGGGCGGGGGTCCCGTGGGTGGAATTTGGATGCGGCCGCCACAGTGGCGGCCGCATCCTGCATTTATAACATGTGGCGGCCGGTGCTCTCTGCACCGCCCGCCACAATGCCATAAATGCATGTATGCATTTGCATACACAATGCAGCAGGCACCGCGCGGTGCCTACTGCATTGTATATGCAAATGCAGGGGGGTACCACAGGTATCTCCGTGTGCACCCCCCACCCCTCCTTCACTTTGGGGGCCTGCAGGGGTCCCCCAAAGTGAAGACCGCATGCCTTTCCGTGGCGGCATCGCCGCCACAGAAAGGCACCTGCTCATGCCCATCAAAATATGGCTGGCAGTGTCTAATAGACACCGCCACCATATTATTCCTATTTCGCGCCGGCCGCAAGGCGACCGGGGTGGAAAAGCGGCGGACGGTCTTGCCGTCCGCCGAGCTCCTCCCCGCCATACTAATATGGCAGGGGGGAAAACGAGCGTGGATGTCGGGCGGATTGCCCGAGCCAGGCTGGCGGTAGCCACCGCCAGTTTGGCGGGGGCAATCCTCCAGACATCATAATGGGACCCTAAATATGCAATCATAGAATAAAAAGGGGTCACAGATCGCGGCTTCATTGTGGGCGACCAGCAACGCCAATAATCATGGAGAGATGTATATGATTTTTGAGCACGAAGCATAAACATCTATTTCCTTACATGCACCACGTTACCATATTCACCCTGTAATGCTTACTGTCCATTACATAATAGGAAGCCACTATTACACAATTTCTTGGGTTAACAGAAAAGTACATGGCTTCACCCTGATAGCCGACAATGCAGAAATTTCATAAGGGCGTGACGTATGTGAATGCATCCACCTTCTGTCAGGCGGGCCTATCATGGGATACTTAGTCAGACATTCTGGAGGCTTTGTAAAATTGTCCATAACTGGCCCATTCATTTTTTTTCCTGTTTGCTCAGTGGTTGAAGATCCGCAAGTCATCGTATGAGACTGTTAACACATCTGGGGCCGTATTACACGGATCACTGACAGAATATCGACGTCATAAATATCGACCTACAAGAATATCGAGTCAACAATATTGAAGGCAAAAATATTGACATCCTATCTACAACATGGTAAGTACAAAAATATCGAAAAAATAATATAGATGTAAAAAATATCGATGTTAAAAATATCGATTTTTTTCTTTTAATATATAAATGTAAAATTATGTATATAACACTAATAAATAAAATATACATATTTAAAAGTATCTAATAATGTTTAAAATTAATAAATAATACATATATATTAATAATACATTAATTAAATATATACAGTAAATGTATAATATCTATGTACTGAACAATAATTATTAATAATTATTTTACTAATTTATAAAATATATTCTAAATTAGTAATACATTTACAAACATAAAACAATAAATAAATAAAATGTAAGTAATATTAAAAATAAAGTAAACATTTAATTTTTTTACAAATAATCATATAAAATGTTGGATAGCGTAAGGGTAAAAATTACTATTCCCACTCCAGTGGGTGCAACAGTACGGAAAACTGACCCTGAACCCAAAAAATATCCCTTTACCCAAGAACTGAAAACTGACCCTGAACCCTAAAAAGACCCCTTTACCCAAAAACCCAAAACTGACCCTGAACCCTAAAAATACCCCTTTACCCAAAAACTGAAAACTGACCCTGAACCTCAAAAATACCCCTTTACCCAAGAACTGAAAACTGACCCTGAACCCTAAAAAAAACCCTTTACCCAAAAACTGAAAACTGACCCTGAACCCTAAAAATACCCCTTTACCCAAAAACTGAAAACTGACCCTGAACCCTAAAAATACCTCTTTACCCAAAAACTGAAAACTGACCCTGAACCCTAAAAATACACCTTTACCCAAAAACTAAAAACTGACCCTGAACCCTAAAAATACCCCTTTACCCAAAAACTGAAAACTGGCCCTGAAACCTAAAAATACCCCTTTACCCAAAAACCCAAAACTGACCCAGAACTCTAAAAATACCCCTTTACCCAAAATCCCAAAACTGACCCTGAACCCTAAAAATACTCCTTAACCCAAAATTAATTAATATTACAATTAAATTACTTCCCACCCTATTCCCCTATAAACCCACAACCCGCTCCAGTAGTAAAACATATAATTTACTTAAAAATATATATAAATTATCAATTAATTATTCAATTAATCAATTAAAATAATTAATTGCCAATTAATATTTAATTGCAAAATAAATTATTCATTAAAAAATTATTATTTAATTAAAAATAAATTACTTCCCACCCTATTCCCCTATAAACCCACAACCCGCTCCAGTAGTAAAACATATAATTTACTTTTATATATTTTTTATTTATAAAAACATATTAAACAAATATTATAACAATTAATTCAAATACCTAACTAAAATTTCTAACACATATTAGTAAATCGAAATTACTGACATCGATATATATGCTATCGATATAAGTAATTTTGATATTACTTACCTTAGGGTCGATATTCTGGCCATCGATATTCTGGACATCGATATTCTGTCCCTTCGATATTGGCAACTCGATATAAGTGTAAGTCGAAATTAAGGATTCGATATTTTGACTGATTACCGTATTACACAAAGTGCCCTGGGGGTGCAACGGGTGTTTGCACCCGCTGTGCGTGCCCCAGGGCACTTTAGCATTACAGAAGGGGCCTCGGATGCTTGTGCAGCCCCTTCTGTAATACCGATAGTGCTGGCACACATAAAGCACCAGCGCTATCTTCAGGGTGCATTCCCTCATTTGATTGGGGGCATGCCTCATGCAAATGAGGGAATCCCTTTGCCTCTGCGCCCGCGCACTGTTTCAGATGCAGGTGAAGAGGTAAAGAAGCCTCAGGTGGTCCACTGACAGTTCACTGTCAATGCACCCCCTTAGAGCAGCCTTCTGGAGAGGGGACATCCCCTTGCAAGCGGTTGCAGTCACTGACTCCATGGGGATCGCGAATCCCTTTTAAAAGTGCAGGTGGGTGCCATCTGCACAGTGAAAACACGGAGCAGCTTCAACGAAGCCGCTCAGTTTTTCACAAGAATGTGCAGCCACCAGTGCAGTGCGAGTTCGATGCTGCTCTGAGGGCAGCGCATTCTTCATATTAACCCCTTCGGCGCTGATGACGGCCCCCGCCCGTCATGAGTTACGGTGGGTGTGTGCTGATGACGACCGGGAGCCGTCATGACCACGCCCGCGATCGGAATGTGCCGCACAGGCGTAGAACTCCGGTCGCAGCCAGGGGGTTAAGGCACATTTTCCTTCATTGAGCTGGGCGCACTTTTTCAAAGTGCATAATGCGGCCCCTGATATCGTATTTGCATCATTGTTTGACGGGAAAGGGCATTGCACATACCTCAGGGTTTAGCCTTTATCCACTGGGAGTAGGTTCGTGGTCCCCTTTCCCATACAAGGCTACAAGAATGTTTATCTCTAGATCCAGTTTTGAGATCTGACGAGCCTGTTCACAAACATGGTAATGATCACTGAAGCAATGACACTTAAAGCTTCTCGCTCATTCACTTTCCTTCTGGTTTGTGAATTGTCAGAACCAGTTCACAGACCACAAGAGGGCTGTCACGTGTGGCAAAAAGCTTCCTAGCGAATCAGGAATTACTTTTGGTTCCAAACTGTGGTATGAAAACGAGTTTGTGCATCTAAGAGTGCTCTGCAGACATACATAGATTGGGAAATGTTTTCTCTAAATTCTCAGAACCTAACACATGGACGTTCAAACCACATGAACTATAATGTTTACATTGGTCCTAGTGCCTAGCATATGTGTGCTTAGCTTGCTGCAATTCTGTTGAACACATTTTGCAATAGTGGCCGCAAACATCAATAAACTCAAGCTTCAATGTCAAATACAATATTTGAGAGCTCACTATAATGTTTGCACTCCTTGAACTAACAGCACAAAATTGTAAAAGCTATGGGGTTTCTTTTAGAAAGCTCCATATGGATTCATCAATTAGGACCAGAGATATTATCAAAAGTTGGTTCTGCCACCAATAAAGATAAGAAGAAAGGCCCAGGCCAGCGACGCCCTCATTGCTGCATGGTCTATTTTACATATTTTTATTTTATTTTGAAAGTTTTATATAGCGCGAACAAGATCTCTGCAGATATCAGAGCGCTTTACAATGCAGGGGATAACAAGAAGAGAATGAAAAACAGGTCATTAAGGAGTAAAGTAGCAGCGATACAACAAAAAAGCAAATATTACAGATAAATGTGTGCACAGATAGTCAGGTAAGCCAGTAGTATAGGTAAAACACATAGTCATAGGAATCGAACAGAATAATACAAAATCGGTGCAGAATCTTTACAGCTCAACATTAATAGGTCAAGTGTATTTGGCCATGAGGATAGCTTTTACTTCTTTCTTAAAAAGTGTGAAGGAGGAGATGAGCCTGATTTCAGGAGGGAGTGAGTTCCAGATCCTGGGTGCCATTCCTGAGAAAGAGCGTTTATAGGTTTTTTCCTTCTGGAATCTTCGAGGTTTTAGCAGAAGATTGTTTGAGCCTCTAGTGTTTCTAGAGCCGCCCGAGATAGACAGCTTCTGAGTGAGGTATCCGGGGGAGCTCAGGTGTACAGCCTTGTGTGTCATGCAGGCTATTTTCAGATGTATTCTGGCTTCAAATGGCAGCCAGTTCAAGGATTTCAAGTCAGGGGAGATATGTGAGTGTTTTTTTGACCCCGTGATGAGTCTCGCTGCAGCGTTTAGAGAAGCTCTTAAGGGTGCAGTAGTCGTTAGCGGGAGACCGCAGAGGGCGATGCTGCCGTATTCAATTCGCGGGATGACTAGTGCTTATACTGCAGTTTGGAAGTCTTTGGCTGGCAGGAAGGGTTTAAGTTTCCTCAGGGTGTTGATTTGGAAGTTCGTAGCCTTGCTGATATGTTGCTGCATGTTGAGATTGGAGTCGAGAGTTATGCCTAGAGATTTTGCTGAATCCACTAAGGTGGGCTGGACATTGAGTGCAGTTAGCTGTTTAAGCCAAGTTTGAGTGGTAGAGATCTTCGCGGGAGGTGAGATCAGGAGGAACTCTGTTTTCAGAGCATTGAGTTTGAGATGATTATTGGCAAGCCATGATCGGGTGTTTCTGATCGTTGAGTTCAGGAGTGAAATGTCATTGGTGGATTGTAATTTGAGATATAGTTGGGTGTCATCTGCGTACATGTGAAAGAGTACATTGGATGCTTGTAGTAAGGTGGTGAGAGGTTCCATAACTAGGTTGAACAGAGTTGGTGATAGGGAAGATCCTTGGGGGACGCCTAACGAAACAGGTATTGGCGAGGACATCAGGTTGTTACTCTTGAATTTCTGCGTCCTGTTATGTAGAAAGGAGGAGAACCACTTGAGAACAGTCCCAGATATACCCATTCTTGAGTTCAAGAGATTGAGTAGATTGTCATGTTTAACAGTGTCGAATGCTGAAGAGAGATCAAGAAGAATGAGGAGGCAGGTATCATTTTGATCTAGGATTTGAAGGGCGTCGTCAATTATGTGGGTCATAGCATTTTCTTTACTGTGTCCTGCTCGGAAGCCTGATTGATGCGGGTTGAGGAGATCAAACTGATCAATGTGTTTAGTCAGTTGCAGTTGTGCGCATTTTTCCAGTAGTTTGGCGAGGGTGGGAATATTGGTAATGGGGCGGTAGTTGTTCAGGTCGGATGGGTCGGCGGTAGGTTTCTTTAGTAAAGGTGTGACTTGTCCAAATTTGAGGGAGTCTGGGAAGGTTCCTTGTTGGAGCGAGCTGTTGATAATTTTAGTCCAGAGTGGTAGGAGCAATGGGGTGAAATCTTTGACAGCATTAGCAGGGAGGGGATCAGTGAGGTGATTGGAGGGTTTCAAGGTGCTGAGCAGTTTGCCTATTTCTTCTTCGGAGTAGGTGTCGAAGGAGGACCATGTAGCATTGTTTTTTAGTTCGGAGGGTGATATGCAATTGGGTGTGCCGAAGAGGTTTGCGTCAGTGCTGAGATCATTCATTAT
Organism: Lissotriton vulgaris; assembly: GCF_964263255.1. Classification (NCBI taxonomy): domain Eukaryota; kingdom Metazoa; phylum Chordata; class Amphibia; order Caudata; family Salamandridae; genus Lissotriton; species Lissotriton vulgaris. The sequence goes on along the minus strand of NC_141700.1, from coordinate 674,781,481 downwards.
GTTGTCAGTTTTTTGGGTAAAGAAAGCGGCGAAGTCTTCACAGGAAGGGGCTTCGCATGAAGTACTTAGAGGTTGGGGTTGTTCCTTGGCTTGTGTTCTGATTAGCTCAAACAGTTTTCTTGGGCGTTTTTTTGCTTGGTCGAGTTGGCTGCTGAAGTAGTTTGCTTTTGAGCGTTTTATTTTCCTGAAGTAGGCGTTTCTCTTTTTCATCAGGATTTTCAGGTGCAGTGCAGAGGGAGCTGCTCTCCAGGTGCGCTCTGCCATTCTCATGGCTCGTCTATCTTCATTGAGACTCCCGTCGTACCATGGATTGGAGATTTTAGCGGAGACTCTTTTTAGCTGTATGGGAGCAGCCTCATTAATTATCGAGGTCATGGCGTTGAGATAGTGGTCAGTCAAGGATTGAACATCTGTAGCGCCCGTAGGAGGGAGCAGGAGGTCGCGGCTGTTCGGGGGTAGGGAGTATGGGTTGAGTTTTTTTCAGATCTCTTTTCCAAACTTTAAGTCTGGAGGGTTGACCCGTGTTGAGTTTGACTTTTTCGTTGATGAAGAATGTGACCATATGATGGTCTGACCAGACACATGGTTGGATAGACTGAAGTTGGATAGCTTCCTCTTTGGCAATGATAAGGTCGAGGATAGAGCCTTTCTCGTGGGTCGGGCTGTTGCATATTTGGGTGAGGTCCAGTGCGTCGAGGAAGTTTTTAAGACTATTTACCACCGCATCATTGAGATCGTTCCAGTGGAGGTTGAAGTCACCAAGGTATATTTGGGTGTGCTGTCGTCCAGCGTTGATTGAAATCATGTCCATGATTTGTTGGACGAAGGAGAGGTTGTCTCTGGGTGGGTGGTAAATGCCGTGAAGAGAGCATGTCGGTTTGCCCTCGCTGATAATATCGAAGCAGATATATTCGTAGGAAGTTGGGGAGGGTAGGGACGATGCAGAGACTTTCAGAACAGCAAGGTTGTTCCTGTATATGCATGCGATTCCACCACCTATCTTGCCAGACCTGTCAAGCCTAATGATGTGGTAGTTGGGGGGAACCAGAATGTCCATTATAGGTGTGGAAGATTCAGTTAGCCATGTTTCAGTCAAGATGATTAGGTCAAGGTCCAATCTTAGGATGAGATCGGCGCTTGCGAAGGAGTGTTTAGAAGCCGATCTGCAGTTTAGGAGAGTGCATTTGAGACGGGTTGTGTCGGGAGAGGAAGAGGGTACTAGAGAGAGGGGGACTTTTCTAAGGTTATTCGGGACGGAGATTCTGTTGTTTAGTGTGGAGGGTCTACAGGGATCTGAGTGAATCGTGGGAATGGGGAGGTGCGAGGTTGTTGGGATGTTGATGGCAGCTGGGTCGTAGGAACGGAGGAGGGTGAGAGTGTCGGGATCCGACAGAGGGTTGCATGTGCGACGTGGGCGGTTGTTACGATTGTGGGCAGGGATCGTTGTCCAGTGTGGGCGACGGATGCAGTTGTTGCGGTTGTGGGCACGGATCGCTGTCCTGTGTGATGGGTGTAGCTTGGAAGCGTCATCCGTCCGGGTGTAGGGCAAATTGAGAGGGGGAGTAGTGGTGTGTGAGGTGCGTCTGGGGGGTGTGATGAGTAGCTCTTTGATGGTGTGAATGTCTTCTTTGATGGTGTGAATGTCTTCTTTGAGCTGGAGGAGGGAGGACATAATCTTGTCCAGCGTGGGATAAGTGTGAGTGCTGGGGGTGAGAGTCATGGGTGTGAAGCTGACCTGGGGATTATCGTGCGAGTGGGGGGGTGGGATGGTGTTCCCGCAGGGTTCCGCATTATCGGCGTACAGGTTGGTGTTAGGGAGGAGAGAGGGTATCGGGGCGATGGGAGTGGATGAGGTACGGCTGAGGTTGGTGGCGTATAGGAGGGAATTGGTAGCGGGCGGAGAGAGCGGGGTGGCAGTGGGGTGTATGTTGGTGGTGATGGGGGAGCCTGAAGGGTAGTGAGGGCTTAGAGTGGGGGGAAGATGGGGCTGGGGATGGTCCTGTCGTGGGGAGGGGGAGTTATCATAGTAGGTGTGATGTGCTCTGCTTCGTTATTTAGCGGGTGAAAGTGGGGACTGAGAGTGGGGAGGGACAACGGGTGGGATTTGTCACTATGCGTGTCGTTCTGGTACTGATCTAAGTTAGAGGGGTTGTGGATGGGAGTTGTTATGTCAGGGGAGAGAGGAGTGGGAGTGGTAGTGGTATGGGAGGGGGTCAAAGGGTTGGTGTTAGAGGGGGGCTAGTGTATGAGGATGAGAGATTTGTGACTATGAATGAGGAGTGTGGGGTGGTAACAATAGGTGGGTGATTGACTGAGGTGCTGGGGGTAGAGGTGAGGAGCGTGTCATTCTGCTGCTGTGCTAGGTTAGAGGGGTTGTGGGTGAGGGCTGTGACGTCAGGAGTGCTAGTGCTGGAGGAGTCATGGGTGGGGGTCCACGTTTTGGAAAGGTGCCCTTTGAACTTGGGGAACAGGTTGTCTAGTAGTTCCAGGTTCTTGTCTGTGGATTGAATTAGGACAATCCCGTTATTGTAAATGGCAATGGTGGTTCTGCCAGGGAAGATTTGGGATGGTGTGATGGAGAGTGTTAGGCCATGAGCGCTTTTCCTGGTGGTGGTGACGGTGAGTAGGGTGAGGAACGCTTTTTTCCATTGAGCTCTGCGTGGGGTGTGAAAGATGATATCAATGTTCAGGGCTCCATTGACCGGTGAGAAGTAGGTGTCGGCAAAGGGGGTTTCAGGGTGAGACCTAAGGAAATTGTGTTTGAAGCGTTTAGCGGCTTTCTTGGAGAGAGAGGATGGGTAGTTAATTTTATATGTGTGCTTGCCGATGAGCTCCATGCTGGGCTGGCTGTGTAGGTAGGTATGGGAGGACACGCTTATAAAGAGAACAACTGTCAACCATATGTTACATGACACAGGAGAGCCACAAGTGAGTGGTCAGATATAAGAGGTAGCAATCGGTGCAGTCCAGGAAAATACAGTGTGTGGGCGCAGCTTATCAAATGTACAAGATGTAGTAGGTAACAATCAATTAGATGGAACCAAAGTGACAGTGGTGAGTGGCCAGAAAAAATAACCAGAATGTAAGAGGTAGCGTCGGTGTAATCCAGGAATATAAAGTGAATGGGTGCAGCTTACAGGACTGAATAACATATATACGAGGTAGCATTCAGTGCAAAAAGGAGAAATGGGTGCAGCTTACAGAGTATACAGTGTGCAAATAGTAGTAAAATATTAAGGCAATACTGGAACCAGAATGGGTGCAAACAGTAGGCTACGATAGACATATGACACTAGAGAACAGCCGGTAGCATATGAGGTAGCGGTCAGTGCACTACCGGTGAGAGAAAAGTGAGGATGGGTGCAGGTTACATAAAGTGTATAAAATACCAGTAGAAATATAATACTGCAATAAAATACTGGAGAAATACTGGAACCAGTATAGGTGCAAACACTAGGCTACAGTAGTCAATCATGACATTGGTGAGCAACCGGTAGCATATGAGGTAGCGATCAATAAAATACTAAAGAAATACTGGAACCAATATAGGTGCAAACAATAGGCTACAATAGACTACAATAGACACATATGTCACTAGTGAACAACCGGTAGCATATGAGGTAGCGATCAGTGCACTATCGGTGACGCAAAAGTGAAGGAGTGAGAAAGGGTACAAGTTACGTAAAGTGTCTAATATATCGGTAGTGTAAGTATAATACTGCAATAAAATGTTAAAGAAACACTAGAACCAATATACGTGCAAACAATAGGCTGCAATAGACAGACATGACACTAGTGAGCAACCGGTAGCAAATGAGGTAGCTATCAGTTCTCTACCGGTGAGGCAAAAGTGAATATGGGTGCAGGTTACATACAGTGTATAAAATACCAGTAGAAGTATAATACTGCAATAGAAGGCAGACACTTAATCACACAGAGATACCTATTGTATAGAGTCTATATAGATAAATAGTTATATAAAGTCTGAGGTAGACGAAATAGCCGGAAGTTCTTTTTGAGAGTTGTTGCTTTTAGAGCATGGGAGGAAAGATTGAGCCGATAGTCAAAAGTAGTCAGAAAGACTAGTCCATGATGGCCGCCAAGGAGAAAGAAAAGTCTAACATGGCAGCCAAAGTAGTTAGTCCTCTTTTAGTTGTTGCTGTTTTGAGAGCAGGCACGAGCAGTTTCAGATTCTATTCCGGCTGGCTCAGTCTTGCTTGCTGTGGAGAGTCTTATCTCTGTATTTGTTATCTTAGGTGGAACTGTAGAGGGGCCTCGTGGGCTCAGGCGGTGCAGCAGGGGGTTAGTTGCTCATTTTATGGCCCCCGCCATTTTGAACAAAGGAGTTTTTGAAGATGAAAAACAGAATAGAAAAAGACGCGTAGGGCAAAGTAAATACCTTATTCAGCTTCCTATTCAGCATGTGCTCTGTAGTCCCAGCCTCGGGGCAGCGCCGATATTTGCCAGCGTTCAGATAAGGTGGCCAGGTGGGGGGGCTCTCTCAGCCCTCCGATGCCCAGTTAAGGTGGCCAGGTGGGGGGGCTCTCTCAGCCCTCCGATGCCCAGTTAAGGTGGCCAGGTGGGGGGGCTCTCTCAGCCCTCCGATGCCGCCGCGACTCACTGCTGTGGAGCCGGCGGCTCCGCTTATCTGTTCCCCGCTGGTCGCAGCCCGCGTCTATTCCGTAGAACGGGCGGTGGGGAGGGGAGGGGGGGGGAGGCCTCTCTCAACCCCCCCGCCGCCGCCGTAGGGATATAATGAGCCATTGTGATTGTCAAGCTGCAGTTCCCAGAGGAAATCAGTTTTTTGATTTGCTAATAACTCTAAGTCCATTTGATGAATCAGCACAATGTTTGGAAAGGATGTATGTCGTTACTACGCATGCTTTTACAACGCATGCCTTTACCACGCAACTTTTACAACGCAAGTCGTTACAACGACTTGCGTTGGGGGGCGCTGGATAGTGAATAGTTTAATTTACTATTCCAACTCCAGTCCCCGTGGATAGTAGGGAAGGTTTTGGATAGTAAATTAAACCATTCCCTATCCTACAGCGCCCCCAGCGCAAGTCGTTGTAACGACTTGCGTTGTAAAAGTTGCGTGGTAAAGGTAGAGCGTGGTAAAAGTTGCGTTGTGAACGCTGTTCCCCTTTGGAAATTGCTTGAAGCATCCCAGTCTACTTTCTTTATTTCAAACTTCTTGTAGAGGTCGAGGGCGTGGGAGGAGCAAAGGGATCCGGCTTGATCTAAAAGAAAGATTTCCATTTATGTCCTGTCGGGATATTTGCTCTAAATTACATTAAATTTGAATATGTTGTGGAAAACCTAAGAGTTTATTATGAAAATTATCACTGAGGAGAAGAAGTATGCTTTATTGGATGTATAGCCACATATGTACATGATAAGGACCGGGAGTAGCTACATAAAAAGGTTGCAAGGGAAGGTAGGTCAGAAACAGACACAAGCTTAGTCGCTGTATGAAGTAAGTTGCCATGGCTAGAATAAACCATGAATGTAATGACATAAGTTTGGAATAGGGCCATTAACCACCTAACCCGTTCATAGCTAAACATAGATCTAGCAAAAGCCCTGACTTAAAGTCAACAAGAACTAACACTGGCTCATTCCATCCTGGAGGATGAATATTTGTTGTGCTAATAATGAATTAGGTGCGAGGGTGTGGTATGGCTTGGGATTGTGAGACAGGTAGGGAAAGAGCAGGGCCACTGCAATTATTATCATTATTATGTGCCTAGAGCTGTTATAAAATGTGGCCAGATTAACTCAATTTATTATGTTGCATGAAACAGTCAAATAAATTGTGCACATTTAATGTGAAATAATTTTTCTTTGACAATATAATTTTGTAGCTTCCTATTTTTTTTTTTAAAAAAAAAACCACATTCCTTAAGTGTTTGATGAAAGTGCAATCTCATGATTTCATGCTTTTCAACTTTTTCATTTACTTGGGTAAAAAACCTAATTTTAAATTAGTCAGGTGGTCGTGGATTAATTAATGTCAAGTACTGCAATAAAGAGTAATTATGCATTTAAAATTCACAAGTGTGCAGAATCAAATAATTCCAATGGCCCAAAATAATGAGCAGCATTGTGTGAATACTACAGTTCCTGTCTTTTTTTTCTTTCCTTAGACTACCCTGTTGGTCCCGCTGAAGGCCAAGAGGAGGAAAAGGTGGAAGACTCTCCAAGGCCTGTCAGAAAATAGTCTTTCTGCCATGCTTTGAGAAAATTCAGTCAATTGCACTGGCCTTCCACGTGGTGGTACTGTAAGCGAAGGCTGTGGCAACAGTTTCCCCAAAACCCCCCAGCTCGTAAAAACGAGCCACCAGAGCTGTGGCAGGAAACCTATCCACGCCAACCTCACAGCTGCCAGCCTCCTCTCCACATTGACCAGTCCCATCCCTCCACAACCGGAGGTTCTCCTGGAAAAGGTCCTTGAGGGTATACGGATGAGGAAGGCGTAACTGGCGTAATTCTCTCTAGCGTAATTAAAAGCATAATCCAGCATTTAGAGCTATTTTCTTAGTGCAAACTGAACCCTTGCATACAAAAGTGGGCCAGAGGATGAATTTTATGCTACGAAAATAGCACTAAAGGATACAGGACATGAGGACAAGAGCATCACTTGTCAACAGACACTCACGCTCTCTCTTAGTTCGGTTTTCCTGTGCTCCTGTGGTAGGAATTTTTACCCAAATCCCTCTTAATTACCTATTTTCTTTAATTTTGCATCACAAGAGTAATGCGTAATTACTGAAATTACTCTGATTACTCCGGCACAATTAAAAGTTTACCCAGGCCAAGTAGAGATCGTGCCCAACGGTCAAAAGGAAATGTTGGAGCGGATGGAGAGATTAGATTGGTATATCAATTAGGGATGGTATTGGTGTGATGTGGGTGGTATGAATGGGGTAAGGATAGTGTTAGAGTAGATTTGTACCTTTTCAGGTTTTGGTAAGAGGTTGGTCTGTTGTGGGTGGTTTGGTTGTTATCAGTTGGTGAGCAGGTAGTGTTAGTATGGTTAAGTTTGTTTTAGGGTTCACGGAGGGATAGGATATGATATTGGTGGTGTTAATTGGTATCAGTTGGGGGAGGGATAGTGTATTATGTGTTTTTTAAGGATGGTAAGACTGCCATGCATGGTTGGGTTTATCATGAAGAAATTCATTTGCTTTTATACATCACAATCTCTTATTTTATTACGTTAATGGTTTGCCGAACCTGTCTAGTCACAAAGAACAGAGATGGTCCATCCATCATCCTCTCTTGAGCTCCCTTACAACGCTACCACCAATGCTGGCCTCCACTCTCTTGCAATCAGTGTTCGAAAACTGAACATGCCAACCTATGACCGACCTCCCCTTAAAGACTGGTGTCACCATAGCCTCTTTCCATCACTAATAGTTCAATATTCTCATTTATTTCCAGCACCAGATTGACCCATAAGTGCCGTCGGGTGGGGGCAACTTTGCAATTTTTTGTGCTCCTCCTCTAATGGTATGCAATTGCTTACACCCCATCTGTCCCGCCAAGTGTGGGATCTGACAACCGTGAATAGAGATTACAGCACAATGGATCTCAGAACTTCTGGAAAAGGTAAGGGGATCAACTAAAGGTTTAGTGGGTGAATTTCAGAACATGTGAGAGAGAGGCAGACGCAGCATTCAGCCAATCCTTGGGCATTGCACATCTGTCAAGGAAGGAAGGTGACAGTGAAGTCAACCAGTCTTTAACAGACTGCAGTTTCCTAGTTTATTACCTAGGTTGAATATCGAAGAACAGTTCATAAATATTTATAATATTAAAATAAAATGTATTCCTCATAATGGTACAACTGCATACTGGCATTGTGTGCCTTGGGAACAAGGCTGAACCATACAGAAGGAGTGCCATGGTGGTCCCCTGCAGAAGAAAAAGCCTTTTGAATGACAAAGAAAGGCCAATATTTGTGAGCCATGGTCAACATGGTGTGGGAGGAGTCAGAGCGAGGAGCATAGGCGTGCATAACTTTAACTAAAAGTCAATATTAGCTAGCCCCGTCATGTCCACAATAGACAACTTTTTGCCACTCCAGCCACTAGTCAGCATAATTCTAAATAAATCACCTCTTTTCAAACCATTGGGTGTGCGTCTTTGAGACTGTTTAGAAAGAAGAAGATAGGGTTGCATCCTTCTCCTGAATGTTTTTGATAGGACCTGAGGATCCAGATTCGAGTCTCGGCGTCGGCTCAATATCCCATGATCTGGATACCTACATGGGTGATTAGCCGCCGCTCTACAAATCCAAGTATTTTTATTATTATTATCTTATTTTCTTTGAAATAGAGGCAGACCTGTTGAACAAGAAAAAGAACAGAAACTTAGACAGTCAAGGTAAACTGATAAGTTTCTTTAGAACAAAGAGATGCTGGTGTGAAAATAAACTTATGTAAACTTGGAATTTTTACTGTTTCGGTGATCATTCAGGATGTAGGTTTCTACATGTCTCTGGGAATGTCACTTAATTTGCTTTTGTTATTTGCAGTTTATTTATGTTTCTGGGCACATGCACACTAAATATAAAAATAAGAATGATTTTCTTTTGTTTTTCTTTTTATACTTATTTCTTCTTTTTTTAGAGGAGACGTATGTGCTTCTAGTATACTACCTTTCAGTACAAAATGTAGAGATTATTTTCATGTCCAGGTAGTTCATCTGGAGAATGATCACTCCTACACTTGAGATGCAATAGAATTCACCATCATCCGCTGCTGAGCCTCCTGGATCCTCATAATATTTGGGGATCAAATGTTTATTTATTTTTGATGATTGTCAGTCTCTCCACATTTGGAGGTCCTCCTGACCATTACAAGTGCACCAACTGCACTAAAAACTATTTTTGTTTGTTTTTATTTAAATGTATTCTTTTTATTTTTTGTTTTTAGAGAAGACATTCTTTTGTGCTATTAGTATACTACCTTTTAGTATAGAATGTAGAGTTTTGTCTGCATTTGAACTTCCTCCTGACCATGAGAAGTGCACCAACAGCACTGAAAACTCAGGTGTACCGGCTATAATATATCCTAGAAGCGTTATTGCCAACCAGCTGAGTTCTGGCCAATGTTCTTTTTTTGCATGCTCATGTATAAATGGCTCTTGATCAATGTGGAATTCTGTTTGGCCATCCAAGCAGTCTTGTAATATCTTCTTCATTGTCATATTTGTTGACCTTTACTGCTTATGAGTTCTGATGCACCTTTGCTCTTGATTTAAGTCCCCATATGCCAAATACTAGCCAATCTAAGAGGTTGACTGTAGTGATGCTGTTGGTGTTTGTAATTTTATTAGCAGGTGTGTCTTGGACTGCTGATGGTGCTACCACCAATAGTAGCTGCTGCAGTTGGGACATCCTTCTAGATGTGGAGTGACAGCAGAGTTCTCCAGAGGTGGGTGACACCTGTACTTTGCTCTCTAACTTTTGTCTTCCAGTTCAATCTCTTTCTTGATGATTCACTTCTCATACGTAAAGACATTAGTACTGAACAAGCAATGAAAGTAGATAGGCTTGCTTGTATTGTGGAACAGTGTAGTGGCACAGATGTACTCTTCAGAGGGCAAAATCTCTACTTGAAGCCTGAAATTTGTATCAAAAGAATAAAGCTATTGACCACACCAGCTGCTTCTTTGTTAACATTGATAAATTCTTCTTCTACCTAACACAAATGGACCTACAGCGAGTGCAACAATGGGTTTGCTTGCCTCATGGTATGATTCTCTTTTTTCTAGCTTTCAGTTTCAAAATATCAAATGGCACTTGCATTTAGATCAGCAACTTACAGCCTTCCGTATTCACTCTCAAGGGATATTGATCTCTATCAGTGCTACCCAGGGTGACAGTGGCTCAAGGACTGACTTATTGCCAATTACTGCTGAGTCCCTCAATACCAACCATACATGTTCATGATCTACAGTAGCAGACCTTTTGTCATATCAGGGTTTGTTATATGAAGCAGAATATCATCTGAGACCAGAGATATTCTGTCATCCTTTGTGGCTTTCCATCTTAGTCACCTCGTTAAGGCATCCCACCTGATTCAATGTGCCAGGGGTTCCAGTAGCAACCCAAATAGAATAGGTGACAAGGTAAGTCAATGCCTAGTCCCTCTCTGTAGCTGGCATGGTGGGGACAGTGCCCCATTCACACTGACTCTGGCCAGAAAATTCTGGTAGAGGACCCCGCCCCAAGCCATTGTCTTGGGACCAATACCTACTTTGTGAAGTGCTCTGAACATAAAGTTCCATTTCAGGGAGTCAAATGCCCTAGACACATCCAACTATAGGACCCTTGCTGGCTCAGCCAACCCTTCTGTGCCTAGGATGCGACATATAGTCTCCTAAGGTTTCATCCAATGTTTCTATTTGACATGACGTACAATTGGCCACGGTGCATCAACCTGTTAAGTACCCAGCACAACCAGTTATCAAGGACCATGGACAACATTTTTGTTTCAGCATTCAGAAATGAGATAGGCCAGTTTGAGGCACATTTTTAGGGGACTACACCTGTTTATGGATGACCTCTATAGTGGTCATTCTAAGGTTGAGTGGGAGGCAATCTTCAGCCCGTGCTCCACAAACATATTTAAAATGAATTCTGATACTTTACAAGCAATCATCTTATATAATTCTGTAGGGAGGCCATTGGTCCTGGTGTTTTCTATGATTGCAGTTCTTTGATGGTCTGCTCAGTTTCATTTGGCAATATGTTACACACCATGTCCTCTATAGCCCTAGCCAGTACATCTTTCCAGGATGGTTTGCATATCCCCCTCCCCCCTAGGATTCTCTGTGAGGCATTGAGGCCCCAAAACAATCTAGCAAAAGCGTTTGCTATATAAAGGTTCCCTTATGCTTTGGCCCATCTCATGGTCTCATCCCTCATTTCCCACTAGGCAAGAAGCTTGCCTGCATTATTACTGACTTCATATAGCCTCCTTAGTGTTACCAAGAATAAGCTACGAGCCTCACTGGTTGAATTCTCTCGATATTCTTTTTTTAAGGATTAAGCTTGTACCTCAACTCTCCCATTGCACCTTAGTTTGGGCCTAGCCATATGCAAATCAGTCTTGACCCTGCTCCAATAGGAACTGTCCAGATCTGCCAGGCCACATCCGGGGCCTCATAGCAACCCTGCCCTGCACACAGTCTGGCATGGAATTGGCTTCTAGACCTGGCCTGCTGCCAGGCCATCCGCCCAACCACCCACTGGCAACCAAGCCTCTGCGAGTAAGCACAGCTGACTATGTGATGTTACGATATAAAGGGTCTCATTTAAGCATGGCAGATCAAATGACTTTGTCAAAGGGTCAATACACCAACATTTAAAAAGTGGGCCTATTGGCTTTATGAAGGGGTCAGCATACTAACATATAGAAAGCTGACCTATTATCTTCGTTAAATATCTGCCAGTAATAATAATCAAATGTACATTATGAAAATTCATACATGGCAGCAATATTTAATAAAAAGGAATACCATCATGTTTTAAATTAAGCCTTATTTTAAAAAAATCTCCTTAAGCCTTACTTTTAGTATTAAATCTTTTTATTGAGTAGAAAATACGCGCAATGCACCTCTCAAAATCATCAGCGCCGGCCTCGAGAGGAGGCGGCCTAGGCCAGAGTCACTGCATATACGCAACTTGCCGATACAGGGGCCTACTTAGTTAACACAGCAAGCCGCCTACAACCCATCTGGGCCGGCCGCGTCAAAAGAGGTGCCATAGAGGTGCAAGCAGAGCCAATAATAATGCGAGAAAATAACAGGAATCCCCAACACAGGACAAAACAACCCCTGGGGCCCCTCCCCCCCTCTCCCTCCCCTCTCCTTGTCCATTAAACAAACATGGGGTAACAGGTCATCCCTGCCTGTCTACAAGCCAGTCGGCGCCGCACGCGCTAGGCCTCTGCGCTTGTGTGTGTGTGGCTTGGGCTCCGGGAGTGGGGTATCCGCAAGTCGCAGCAGCCGCAGATATCGTGGGCAGCTCACTTTCCTAAATTCCCCGGTCAGCAGGGTGAGGAAGGGCTGCCATAGTGCTGCGAAGTCCGCCCCTCTCCCCGTTTCGGCCAGCGACAGCTTCTCCATTCCCAGGACTGACCAGAGACGATGCAGCCAACCCAGTTGCTGCGGGGCCTGGACAGCCCTCCAATGGGCCACTATATTCTGAACTGCTGCCCCCAGTGCTAGTGGGATCAGTTTCCCCCTCCAGGATTTCAGGGGGTACATGAGAGCGTTGGGGAGGCCCAGTATAATGTAGGCTGGGAATCGAGGTAGTTGCGTGTCTAGGTGAGAGTCTATTAGATCCAGAATGGAAGTCCAGTATGGACGGAGTCTGTCACAGCTCCACAACAAGTGTTCCAGTGTCCCCAGCTCCCCGCAGCCCCTCCAGCAGCGGTCAATAACCTGATGATCCCACCTATGCAACCTCTCGGGTGTATGATACCAGTACGTGGCGACTTTGGTCATTGTCTCAGTGAGGCCCGTGTGGTGTGCCGAATGTCTGGCTCTGTAGTAAACCCCCTCCCATTCCTTCGACGTGAGTTGGCGCCCCAGGTCCCTCTCCCATCTAGTCCTTCCTGCGTTGTAGGTGTGTATGTTGGTGAGGAGTAACTGTTGGTAGAGATCTGAGATTAATTTTTTATCGGATGTGCGGGTCAGTAGCCACCTCTCATAGGGTGTGAGATGTCGTTGGGCGCCTGGCTGGATCGAGGGGTGAAGGGCCCAGTGTCTCACCTGCAGATACTGTAAGCGATCCGTCTCGGCAATGCCATAGTCCTCTTTCACTTTGTGGAACGGAAGGATACCCTTGAGATCAAACATATGTCCCACATCCCGGCAGGGGGTCGCCCTCCATGTCTCGTATGCCCTAGCGTCCAAGCCCGGTGTGAAGTCCGGGTTATCGAAGATTGGAGTCATCGGCGATGGAAAGGAGGTCAGCCCTTTAGCCACGGCCACCCTGTCCCTCACCCCGAGGACTGTGCTCGTGATCTTTGAGGCATACAGATTGGGGGGTCTATGGCACCGCGGGAGGAATGGGACACCCTGCAGAGGGCGACCGGCTACTGCCTGGTCCTGAAAGAGCCAGTGTTTGCCCGACTCTAATTGATGCCACTCCACCAGTGTGCGCAGTTGTGTCGCTTGACGTGAGGTCGGGTATCCCAACTCCCCCGTGCTCAGGGGGCAGAGTAGCAATAGTGTGCTTGAACCGCGGTCGTCGGCCATTCCAAATAAGCCGCGTTAACTCCGATTGGGTCCTTTGAAGCCACCCAGTCGGGGGCCGCAAGGGAAGCGTCTGGAACAGGTATAGAATCTGGGGCAGCAATGTCATTTTAACAGCCGCGATCCGGCCAAGCCAGGACAGCGTGAGCGGTTTCCAGCGCCGCAGCTGATCTTGGATTTTCTTTGTGAGAGTCTCGTAGTTGGTCTCCGCGGTGTCCTGAACCGTCGGGGTCAGGAGGACGCCCAGATAGGAGATGGCGGTGGCGGACCACTGCACTTTGAACTCCGCTTTGACCTCCTCCAGGGTGTCCGGGACCAACAAGACATTCAAGGCCTCCGATTTCGCCTCATTTATCTTAAAGCCCGACGCCAGCGCAAAGGCTTGGAGTTCCGCAAAGAGCGCCCGCATTGACTGCATCGGATCAGTGAGGGACAACAATATATCGTCCGCGTACAAACTAATTTTGTGCGTGTCTCCGCCAAAGGGAATGCCCGAGATGAGTTTATGGTGCCGCACTCTCTGCGCCATCGGCTCCATGTAGAGTGCGAACAGGAGGGGGGAGAGTGGGCAGCCCTGCCGGGTGCCTCTGCCAATGTCAAATCTCGGGGAAGTATGGTCATTAACTCGCACTGCTGCATTGGGTCGGCGGTAGCAGTTAAATATACGGTGTCGGAGGGTTTCTCCGAACCCGAAGTGCCGCAGTACCTGGTCAAGGTAAGGCCAGTGCACCCTATCAAATGCTTTTTCTGCATCGATAGTGAGGAGCATACAGCCCTGTCTCGTACGTGAACCGGCCTCGATGAGGTGGAGGACCCGCCGGGTATTGTCGCTAGTCTGCCTTTGGGGGATGAAGCCCGATTGGTCAGGCTCTACCAATTGCTGCATGTACGGCGCTAGCCGACTCGCGAGGATGCCGGTGTACAGCTTCAGATCCACGTTCAGCAAAGAGATAGGCCGGTAGGAGCCACAATTGGTTGGGTCACGTCCGGGTTTTGGGATCACCGATATGGCCGCTTCAAGCAAGTCTGGGGGGATAGCACCGGGCTGGTCGAACGTGTTAAACAGGTCGCGCAAGATAGGGGCAACCTGTGGGCAAAATGTCTTATAGAAGGCCGCGGTATAGCCATCCGGCCCTGGGGATTTCCCCACTTTAAGGCGGGAGATCGCCGAAATGACCTCCTCTAGGCCAATGGGCCGATCCAGGAAGTCCGTTTGCGCCTGGGTTAGGGAAGGAAGCGTCGCTCCTTGCAAATAGTCCAGTTCGGCCTTCGGGTCGAGGCCGCCTGCATCGTAGAGGGCGGCGTGGAACTTACCAAAGGCCTCCGCTATAGCCGCGTCCCCCGTGATCTGGGTGCCTCCAGCGGATTGGAGGGAGCGTACCTGCCGCCTCTGATCCTGTGCCCGTAGCCTGCTCGCCAAGAGCTTCCCACAGCGGCCACCCCCGGTGTAGTATGCGTGCTTGAGGCGCATGGTGGCGTATTCGGCCACATCCTGATCCAGGGCCACCAGCATCTTCCGTTCGGTGCACAACTGGCGCCACGCCCGCGCAGCCCCGGTGCGCTGGTGCATCTGCTCCAGTTCAGCCACCCTTTGAGTGAGTTCGGCTCTCTTCAGCGCCCTTTCCTTATTGTTAGCGGCGGCGATAGATATGATCTCACCGCGGAGGACCGCCCTGAGTGCCGCCCATTGTGTGGCTCTAGTCATTTCTCCATTCGCGTTGTGTGTCAAAAATTGAGCGATCGCGGTTTTGAGTCTTTCTTGCGTGGCTGGGACCTGTAGAAGCCCGTCTCGGAGCCACCAGTGTCGCTGAGGCGTCAGCGTGGACGCCATCTGAAAGGTCACCACCACTGGTGAGTGGTCAGACAACGAGGCCGGAAGTATCTCCACTCTCTGAGCTTGCGCTGTTAGCTGGGAAGAGCACAAAAAATAGTCCAGCCTTGCATAGGTCTTGTGGGCCGCCGAATAGTATGTGTACGCTGTCGTGCGTGGATGGGAGTGTCGCCATAAGTCAGTGAGGCCTAGATCTGAAATATGTGCGTGAACTGTCGCCGAGAGCGCCCCAACCTGTCCGAACCTTTGACCTGAGCGGTCTGCCGTGTTGTGGAACACTAAGTTGAGATCTCCACCAATTAGCAAGTGTGGGTGCGCGGTGGCTGTGGCTGCCTCAAGTGCTGTGTGTAAGAACCTCTCCTGTCCTTCGTTCGGCGCGTAAACTGTGCCCACCAGTAATGTTTGGCCCGCAACCTGAAAACTATGGACGAGGAGCTGCCCCTTGATCTCAGCCTCTTTCTGTATGACCCTCCCCTCAAAGGATTTAGCTACTAATATCGCTACTCCTGCTACCTTTTTCTGAGTGGAGGAGAAGAACTGCCAAGGGAAGGCGCGCAACTTAAGTCTGTGGTGATCCTTAGATACAAGGTGTGTCTCCTGTAGGAGGCAAATGTCAGCTTTCGAGTGTTCCAGGAAGGACAGAATCGCCTTGCGCATGACTGGGTTGTTGAGGCCCCGCACATTAAGTGAAAGTATACTCAAGTGGCGTGTCATGGTGGATGCAGTGTGAAGGAAGCTAAGGCCAGCACCCGGGCAGTGGGCGCGAGTTGTAGGGTGACCCCTCGTTCGACGCAGGTCTGTCTGCCAGTCCCATCTGCAAGATCAAAATCCCTCGGACAAGGAGAGCCCCCCCTCCCTCCCCCCTCTCAACTCCCACCCAATCCAAACAGTCGCAGCACCCCCCTCCCCTCCCGCCCCCCATCCCTTTGCCCCAACCATGAAAAAAACTCGGTCCATCATAGTCCCAGGTCCAGTTAGAGGTGCACTGGATCCGTGGTAACGGTTTATCCTTGGTGTGTAAGCAATGGCAACGGTGTGTGTGAACCGACCCGTCCCCCATCCACAGCCGTAGATGAAGTATTAGGGTCTCAATCGGGGAAATGTGTGGAGTCCAAAACCTCCGCCCCCGCCGCCGGCCCAAGTGGCCCTGGCCCAACCGCAGTCAATCGGGCCAGAACTCCATCAGTACGGAGGTCAGCCGCTGTCCGGTTTCACTAGGCCCTGTGCTACTGTCTCCACTGCAGCTCGTTGACCTTCCTCTATCTCTGTCGCTGCTGGGCGCCTCGGCCTGCGACGGCGTCGTTGCTGCTTCCATCGCCCGGGGGCCTCCTATCTGGCAGCACCCTCCCCCGTGGGTCCCTTGTCCTCCGCCGGTTCCTCAATGTCCAGTAGGTTGCAGGCCTCCCTGAGGGAGCGCAGTTGGTGAAGGTTGTTGCCTAGCCTAAACACCAGACGGAAGGGGTGACCCCAGCTGTAGGAGATATTACGCTTTCGCAGTTCCGCCGTGACTGGCCGAAAGGTGCGTCGCTTCTCCAGGGTAAGAGCGGCAAGGTCTTGATACAGAGTTGGGGAGTGTGTACCATAGGTGATCGGTGCCGTCTGGCGCGCTTTGGTAAGGATCTCTTCTTTTGTCCTGAAGTCCTGCACACAGACCAGAATGTCCGCCGGGTGGGCTGCGTTAGTTCTAGGCGGACCCATCCGGTGGGCCCTGTCCAGTCGCAGGGGGGAGTCCGCTGGCCGGCCCAGAATGTGATTGAACAGTCCCTGAGTGAACTGAAAGAGATCTGCCGTGTCGGGGGACTGCTGTACTCCCCTGATCCTGATGTTGTGCCGCCGGGAGCGGTTCTCCAAGTCTTCAGCATGTGTTTGGAGATCCACTTGCTGGTCATGTATGCAAACTAACTCCTGTCGTAGTGCCTCTATCTCCGCATCCCGCACGTCGCTCTTGGCCTCTAAGTCCGCCACTCTCTCACCAATGGCGTCGGTGTCTCGGCGTACCTCCTTTATTTCCTCCTGGAGCTCTCTCTTTAAGGCGTGAATGTCCTCCCGTAGACCGGTAAAGAGGGACTCCAGAAAGGACCGCGTGACCGGGCTCTCGGGATCCGTCTTCCCAAAGGACGGAGAGGCTGAGGCCTTCTTCTCGGCGTCAACCCGGTGACTGGATGCTGTAGCGTCTGTCCGCTTCCTCATCGTGCTAGGGGTGAAGAGCTCTTTTATGGAGCGATCCTTCCGGGGCCTCCCGGTGGACATGTCCTCTCTAGACTCCCCCCGGTGCACTGATCAGCCGCCACCCGCGTCGACGGCTCGTGAGTCCCAGAGCCTCTAGTGCGCCAAGGTCCCGCAGCGCCCGGTAAGCAGGCAGCCCTGGGCCCAGCGAGCCACACGGGAGGGCAAGGCGCCGGACCAGGTCCAGCCACAGAGCGGCGGTCCACCGCCAAGGGGCCTGCGTGGCCACGGGGTTGTCAGTCACTGCGCAGGCAGAAGGAGCTACAGGCGTAGGGGGTCCCACACTCGCAACACCTACTTGGGATCACTCCTCAGTCTCCCTCAACCTGCAATTGTCCCCCGAGCAGCTGGGCCCCCGTTGCCTGTCGTCCGACCCACAGCCCGGGCCGGTGTATGGTTCTGCTCCCGTCCCCGGTGGGCGCCGTGTGTTGGGAGCAGGGCCGCAGAGGAGGGCCCGTCCGTGGAGGGCGAAGGGCTAGGCCTGGGCAATGCACGCTCTGGATCCCAGCGCAGTGTCCCACAAAATGGCGGCCTCCCGTGGCCTCTGATTACTGCCGAGGTCTCTGGGGAATGTAGGCGCCCCACAGCATGCGAGGGGGCCCGGCGTTGTCACAGTTCCTCCCCGCCTGTCCCCGGTCCGCTGACTCCGTCCCGCTGCTCGCTGGGAGGCCGCCTGTCCACCCCTCGCTCCTCACCTCTGACCGCGAGTCGGTCAATCCAGGTGCCGCTGCCCGCTCCGTCGGTGCACACCGGGAGCGTCTGCAGTCGTCAGAGCTGTGTGCTGTAGTGCTGGGGGGGGTCAGCAGGTCCGCAGAAGCCCCCACCAAGGAACCGCGGGAGGCCTCGCCCACCGCAGCGCGGGCCGGACCTGCCGTCAGTTCAGTCGCCGGCTCGGAGCGCTTCAAAGGCGGCCTCCAGGCTCCACCCACCTCGGCCTCGCTCCCGCTGCTCCGCTCTCCCCAGGCCCCAACTGCTGCTGCAACGCCGGGTAGGCCCGGTGGGAATTGGGCGCCGTCGGCTGGCAGCGCCGACCGTCAGCACCTCTGCTGCAGTAGCGCCGTTACCGGGGACTTCAGGAAACCACTCGGGCCGGGATGGATGCTGAGATTGTGCTGATAAACGGCGGCCGGTGGCGGGAGCTCAGCAAAGCACGTCCGCTCACACCGCCATCTTGGCCACGCCCCTAAGCCTTACTTTTAGCAAATTTCAGGCCACAACGTGCAGGCACAGAACCAACCACAACAGGATCTTGCACTCCATCTGATGAGAATACAGCTCCAGCTTGGAGTGCTTTAAAAATATATGGTAAGCTCACCTAGGGTCATGGGTTTAAGGACCCAGGAGACTTACTATTTGTTTTATGTTCCTGGGGAGAGGGTGCTGGTGCCCCAACCACATAAATAAAGGCTTGATAGTGCTCCTGCCCCTTCTATGAGTACCCACAGGCTCCAGAAAATGTAAAGAACTGCTTAGATTAGTTCCCAGCGGATGCGGACCCCCGAGCTGATCTAGGCTCAAGGAGGGAGACCAGACACCTTTATCATCTAATAATTATATCAGCCCCAGGAGATGGGGGACTCTGTGCCTCATGGACGCTTGGGGAGGAAGTTTCACGACCCTTCCTCCTCTAAAATTACAGCAGGCTTCGGGGGATGGTGTCCCTGGGGCCGTAATCAACTTGGGGAGTTGGGCCCATTCCCCCTTACCCTTCATAATATGCACAAGGACATGGAAGATGGGGTCGAATGCAGTAGGGGACGGGATCTCACATTTGCCCCCTCCTCATTTTAACAAAAATAAATATAGTTTAACGCACAGGCCCTGACGCACCCAGGAAGTCATTCCTTTAAAAAAAGAATAAAATGGATGCCATTCCTTTCTTTTTGTACCACGATCCTGCAGGACCCACCCACAAGGGCTGAGGGGGCAGGGCAAACCCCACTCTGTCCACATATATTGTTTTTCTAAAAATCTTGTAGTACAGGGCAATATATCTCTTAGTCCTGTAGTGGCAGCTGCAACATTTATTTTCATATTTTCATAGATTATATTTATTTTGAAGCACATTGATAACGCTGTGAAATATTTGAGGTCAGTGTGCGTTTTTTCATATCAAAGGTCGCAAAACCCGCACGATAAAACTGGGATCCACTTGGGATATAAGGTTATTCACCTATTGAAGTAGAACACCACGTACTTTATTGAATAAGTAGGCACATTCACATGCGATTCAAGAAATATCGATTAACATGTATGTTACAAGGAATTTTGTAATAATTTTTGTTTTATAAATGATGGTACCAATAATGACATATGATACTGTTTTCAGATATAAAAAAAAAGTCCCCTGATGAAGGGCTATATGCTTGAAATGCATTGGGCAGAGTAAAACTGTTGAATATGATGTGAAATATTCATGAAAAAATTACATGAAAAAATTACGTACAAAAATCTTCGTTACCAATAAATGAAATACAAAATCATGAAACAAGATTTTTTGAATCATTGATGAAAATTTAAAAAGGAGTGCATGGTTGGAATGTATCTTGTGACACAGGATTCATATCTCTGATCAATGTAGTATCAATCCTAATAGCCCAGTAGGATTACCACCCTATGCACCAATGAAATATATGAATCAGAGTACAAAAATTATCAAAGAGACATACAAAGGAGTGCGAAACCCAATTCAATTGATTTGCACCAAACCTGTATAAAAGGAAGAGCCAAAGGAGCTATCGGCAGAACACCTCCCTCAGACATTTCGGTATCTGCAGTTGACATGGTCTCCTCATAAGAAATACACTTTTTCTTGTCTTCCAGTTTTCAGCGCTTGCCTCATTATTTTGCTAACGGACCCATGGTGAATTAGAGGGGAACCCTGCACCGGGCAGCATTGGGGGTCTTAGAAGACTCGCTGCCTTTCACACAAAAATCAACCAAGATAAAAGAAAAATAATAACAGCACAGCAATATGGGAACTGTCCCAAAAACATTAGAATACACTTTAAAATGCCTCAAGCACAAACTGCCCTAGACAATAATTACCCCAGCCAAAGACTTTTAAAAGTTGAAGAAATGCACATTAAACAACAATCTTTCGCTCTCTCTCTCTCTCTCCCTCTCTCTCTCTCTCTCTCTCACACACACACACACACCTACAGACAAAATGGTAGGCAACTGCAAGGAGAGCAAGGTGGCTGAGAACAAGGAGAAATGTCAAGCTACTTGAGCCTGGCTCTGGAGAGACAGCCCCACCCAACTATTAACAGCCATATGAAATAAATTATCTAAATTGGGCGTAAATTCATGGCCACCCTCAAGCTCTTAAATAACAAAAAATATCGCAAGCACAGCAGCAGCAAGTATGTGAAAAATATATTTAAAAAGTACTTCAGCGACCTATACCAGATTGCACCCCAAGCAATAAAACACCATTGTTTAATCAAAAAATAAACCATCGCAAAATGTCTTCCAGCAGTACATTCTTATCCATTAATCCCACATGGGCATGGTCTGAACTCCCTTGTCCAAACTCCAGGCCATCCAGAAATGAAACAAACAACATTTAGCCAATCCAAAAAAGGACAAATAATAGACTTGCTTGTCCTCCCTCAAATATCAAACAATTTCCAAATGGCTACATTGACCTGCTTGATTTTCAGAAAAAAAATATATAAAACTTTCAAGGGTGGTTAATGCAGCAGAAATTGCAGACAAAGGATAAATTATGCTTTCTCTCTTAGGAGAGCACGAACTGGATGCTGTTTGTTTTCATACAACGCGGCCAAGCTCTGGAATCACCTGCCTGACCACATACTGCTCAAACCCAATTATCTGATTTTTAGAAAATATCTTAAAACTTTCCTCTTTCCTTGATCTGCTTATAGCTCATCAATCAATCAATCAATCAATCAATCAATCAATCAATACATTTGTAAAGCGCACTACTCACCCGTGAGGGTCTCAAGGTGCTGGGGGGGAGGGGGGGTGGGCGCTTAAGGGCACCACGGATAACGCTGGGATGCTCTTGGGTATCCATGCACTTTACAAATGCCTTTTTCATTTCATTTAATTTCTCCAGAATCCAAATTCATAAAGATAAAGGACTCAACAAAGAACAAGGAGGAGCCTTCAGGACAGAAAGAGAAAGATGATACTCTACAGCAGCCTCACTCTCTATATTAATGCTAATAATACATAAATAATGTGAAATGGTGTAAAGTATGTGAGATTACACCAGTGCAAAGGAAATTTCGCCTTCGCCTGATTGTAATGGTTTTGAAATAGAAATAATTATTGCACAATGCTTGCTACCATTCTTTCAGTGCAGATTTCTTTTTGCAGATTTATATAATCCCCGAAGGTATTGGAGCGCTCTATATGAGCATCAGTTACGTTACACACGGACGCATGCATATTTGGTAGGCACAGGGAGATTAAGTAATTTGCCCAGAATCACAGGATGCTGAGCCAACCCAAGGATTGAAACTGGTTCCCCAGCTCCAAATTCGGCAGCTTAGGCCATAAGGCCACATCCTCTCCCCTAATTGCATATGATATGAAAGTTCCTTTGGTCTCTTCTAATCATTTTTCATGTTGGGTCTCAAATATTCTGTATGTGATTGAGATGTTATTGCTCCACTGCCTTTTGGCTAGGTTCACATTATAGAAATACCCTATACATACATGTATGAGTTGCCATGTAAACTTGATATGCAACTGATTTTAAATAGAGTGCAATATTTAAGCAATACAAAGACCAACAATATTACTGCTGCTCCTACAGGCTCATAGCTGCCACATTTGGGTATTCAGGTATTTGCCTATGTAGGGTGGAAGGGTAGACTGCAGATCGAGGGGAGTCGGCACTCGGCTGAAAGGAAGTCGTTGGATCCAGGATACTTGAGCCACGACAGCCACAAACTGAGGACACCCTTAAGTGCACAGAAGTATTTATATTTCAATATTATCAAAAATTACTTTTTTGATTCTATAACAACAACAAAAATTAAGAACTAAAATGTCAGAGCTCTTAATAAACCTGCAACAGGTTTTTAACTCCGCTGGAGGCCCAACTCTTGCCTACAGGAAGAAAGGTTTAATATGGAAGCATCAGGGTCCCAGCTGTGAATCCTTAGGTCCTGTTAGTGACATCCATGCGCTCTGATTAACACCATCAAACACCCACACCCACATATAGACAGACACACATACAGACAGACAGACACACATACATACCCACAAAAGTTCACACCTACCTTCATGAGGACCGGTCCTTGATTGTAAGAGAGTGTGCATTCTCAAATCTAACTCTATGCACGCTTTGATGCTGGGGTACATTCTAAAGTGGACTGAGGCACATGTATCTGCACTTTCAGTTTTTGATACACTTAACGAAAAGTACGTGAAACACTATGGGACTGGTCCTCAGAGTGCACTGGCAGTCACACACATAGTGTTTGTCTGGTCCTGTCAAGGTTTATATGTGTGTGTCTGTGTCTGTGTGTTAAACATGCACAAACGTACACGCTCTCAAGAAAATCTTTTAATCGCTTTGAATCTCTCCATTGTATCCAGCTTTACTTTTCTTCCTCTGACTGCACAGTGAGAGGAGTTTTTAAAGTGGCTGCATTTCTGTGGCTGGACTGGTGCAACCCATACATAGTAGTGATGGATGCTAAAGACAGGTCTATTCTTAACATGTCAATTGTAAGTGTAATTATAATTGCACTTATTTAGCGTTTACTATCCCTGACCAGACGTCAAATCGCTTTTATTTTCCTCCGGAACCCAAAAAGGATTAGTGGTGAATTAGTATGGTGAAATGTGAAAGTAATTTGAGTGGCGGACATGTTAGTCAGTTATTACAGCACCCCTTTGTACAGTTGGTTCAAGGTGCCCTGCCTCTCCTTTTTTGTCTCCTCGCTCTGCCATGCATGGTTTGAACAGGGACAGGTTGAGGGCACACTCCCTCTCTCTTTTTCCGCTTCTCGGTGGACCAGAACTTCAACAACTGTCAACTACATATGTTTAGCCTAGGGACAGCTTGTAGGTACATGCTTTGTAGCTTTCCTTGAGCTAATGCCCTCACTGAGTTGCGTTTACTGCCAGCAGAGCAACAGCACCACTTTTACAGTTGGTTCAAGGCAACCTCGCTCTTGTTTTGTCTCTCCTGGCTCTGCCAAGAATGTTATTTTTTTAACATATCTTTATTTTACAACATACATTCGAATCATATATTCATAGCACTTCACAAGGATTTAATCAATCACCTTATAGTTATCCCCAGTATGAAATATGACCGCACATGCAACCCTGACTGGAGGTACCACAGGGTTTCAACATGTGTCCATGGGATACTGAGTCTGCCTGTCTGACGTATTCATCCAGATACCTTAATGTTAGTCATTTATTCTCCCTGTGTGCAGAATACCTCTAAGGGAGTTTCCAGGATACCAGGAAACTGTATAAGATGTTTTGCCATTTTGCAGTGCTCCACATGTGTCTAAGATAGGAACTATTGCAGTGGCCGTTCAACAAAACAAAGGGTAAACTTATAACAACAAACCATCCTAGCACTGTTCATTCTGGGCTGTATAGTGGGTTCCCAGCTGTTTGTCGTATAAATCGCTTACAACA
Organism: Lissotriton vulgaris; assembly: GCF_964263255.1. Taxonomy (NCBI): domain Eukaryota; kingdom Metazoa; phylum Chordata; class Amphibia; order Caudata; family Salamandridae; genus Lissotriton; species Lissotriton vulgaris. The sequence continues at coordinate 674,757,507 of NC_141700.1, read as the reverse complement.
CTCCAGGACCACAGACAACAGATCCCGTGCCGTGGAACGTCAGCCTTTAAAGCCAGAAGCTTCTCTAGTAATGCTTCTTGAGGAGTAAATCTACCCATCAGGCCTGTTTCCTCCTGGCTGGAACCAGCTGGCCACTGTGCCACCCACTGTAGTTTGTCAGATAAATAATAACATGCGAAGCCAGGGGCTACCAAGTCTCCGTCAATAGGAGAGCATCGAAGAGTCTCCATTGGCAACCTGTGTTGACCACCATCCCACACCGGCTCTCAAGAAATGTGCCAGGCCATACTGGTCTAACAAGTCTGGTCGTCCATATAAGGATTCATAGTATATTTGGAAAGGTCAGCTAGGGCAAAGAGTAAAGAGAGTACCAAAACTGCACCACCAGTGGCACTGGGGCGGCTTGGTGCAGAGGTCAAAGTCAGAGGTTGGCCCAATGCTTTCAAATGGAGCCTGGGAATGCCTAGAGCTACACTGCTTGCAGAGAAGTAGATTGGTTGCAGGTGCCATGTTTTGGGGGTTAGCACAAGCACAGGGGGGGGGGCTTCAGAGCAGAACCAAACATACACTACCAGGGGCACAGGGGTGGCCAAGTGCAGGATGCCAATTAAGTTCCAGGCGCCCAATGCTTCTCAATAGAGTTTCTTCTTTTGCCAAAAAGTCTGCAGGCGTGGTACCGGAGGTTACAGGCGAGAGACCAATGATAGCAGAGGTAAGTAGAGGTGTAGAGGGTCATATGGGCAGGAAGGATCCAGCCGTAATGCATTAATGACATTTAAAGACTTAGAAAACTGTAATTAAAGGTCAAAGGTCAACAGACATGATCCCCGACACCAATGAAACCAATGAAAGCACAAGTATTTATCAAGACAATTACAATAATGCAACACTAGTAAACACATTATCCAAGGGTAGTGTGCAATAACGACCTTGATACAACAAAACAAGTATAATTAGAGGTCAAAGGTCATAAAGCATAACCTCCTCCAACACAGTAACTAAGGAGGATGCAGGTACTCATCATTACTATTCCAATAATGCCTCAATTGTAACAAATGATCCAACAGTAATAGATTAAAGACCATGAAACACTTAGAACAGTGTAAATATCGGTCAAAGGTCAAACCACATGACCCCCCTCCCACCAATGTAATGAACAAAAATGTAATTAATTATCATTACAATGCAAACACTGCAACACTTGTAAACAATGGTCTCACCGTAATGGAATAAACTCCGTAAACATCTGCAATAAGGGCAAATAGAGGTCAAAGGTCAAATTTTATGACCTCTACAATAATTCGAACAAGGGAAAAAATAGTACTTTGCATGCCGAGTCCAATAATGCCACACTTGTTGAAATTGATCCAAGGGTAACAGAATAAACAGAAAAAAGGTTTAAAAAATGTGTATTTAGGGGTCAAAGGTCACGTTTTTTCACCTCTCATCAAATTTGACTAGTTGACCTGTGAGATCAGACAACGACCTTTACAAAGATACCTCACTTTGCAAAAACAATTTCACTGTTACAAAGATATATCCTTTGCACACTTCCAGTAGCTACTATTTAGGGTCAAAGGTTAAGGACTGTGACCTTCAGGAGTTATATGCATGAAATCATATGCCAACCATTCAGAAAATATGCATCACTACTGTGCATAAAAGTCAGAAAATATATTTTGAGATGTTGAACATATGTCCAATAACAAGACTGAGATCATTATATGAAAAACCCCAACAGACGAAACAGCATGTCGGCCATTTTGTAGCATGTAAAGTGCTGTCAAAAGCAGCAAAAATATGTATTTTCATAAATTTACTAATGGTAGTCTCTGAACCATCCATATTACTTCTGTGAACCAATTCGGCTAGGCTTATAAGTTTAGATTCTGCACAACAATAGAAAAACATGACAAATGTTTGTGCCTTATATCTATGTCATAATTTGACAAAGAGCCATAAAAAAAAATAAAAAAAAATAAATCAAAATCAAAATCTGCCCTATTACCATTGAGCAAACAGACTAATAAATATTTCTGAGTATCTGCTTTTGGAAAACACAATTTTTTTTATTACCCTTCCAACGCGGTCATTTACTCTTATTATTTTCACAGTCACCTGGCGGCCATCTTGAATTGTGTCATGTGACTTCAGGATGTTTTATAAATGTAAGTTTTATATGCAAATTAATAGTTCAAGAAGTACTGAAACCAAAAATGTATAGTTTCCCAACATTATAATCATAATTACACAGACTACAGCATGTTAAAGCAAAGCACTCCAAAAAGTCATTAAATGGCTTAGCACTGAAGGATTTTCAATGGGCACTAATAGGGTTAAACAGAATAGTAGGCAAGATGTAAACAAAACTCTGAAATTTCATGGCATCTGTTCTTTTCCTTGAAAGTACGACTCGGGAACCAAACAGCACAAGCCACGTAGTCAGAGACAAACATAACATCCTTTAGTGCCATCATGCCATCGTATTTCCACTGCACTGATTGGCAGGGGTGCATCACATTTCACCGAGCTTGATACATTTATAAATTGCTCCCTCTGATGGTTTCATTGACTTTAATGGGAAGTTGCCAGAGTGAGCAGCTGTTACTCCTGGCTTTTCATTGATACCATTGGCACCGGCACTGTTACCTCTGGTCCTGGCAGCCTTGAAGGCAGCAGTGGGAACAGAAAATAGACTGTGCTCATAACGCGCAGCTTCATTCTGAAGTTCTCATTACCTGTCCAAACTCACAGCCTTTCATCAGCGATTAGGAGAGCGTTGAGGGACAGAGCCGGACTGGTAACCCAAAGCAGCCCTGGCAATTTTGCAGTACCAGCCCTAGGGGCTACACGTGAGAAGCGCTGATGCTTTTGGAATTGGGGGCTGACATAGCAGCACTGCTGCAAATCCGGCCCCCAGTAACAAAAAACTGCCCGCACTGCACAATAACACTGCAGCTTGAGTTGCGGCCCTGGAGAAAGGGCTGCAGCACTAGCTGCAGTGATATTGAGCACTTTATGCACATTCATGCACTGTGTGCCATGCACAACTGCCCCCATGGCCACAATACAGTGGCCCACAGGGGTCTGTGGCTCTATTTGGCACCCCCAAAGTACCTTTATGAACAGGCAGTCAGAAAGGGACATCTTAATCCTGACTGAGGTGCCTGAGCAGGCACCACTTTCATTCAGGATCACGCTTCCGACTGCCACCCCATCGGGGTCAGTAGATCTTGTTGGAGGCGGCAGTACATCCCCCCACAGTCAAGGGTCAAACAGCCTGTATCACAATGCAGTGGTCGGCCCAAAGGGCAGTATGTTGGTGGGACCGCCACCGATGGCCTGTCGTTGGCAGTCCCACTGGCATCATAAGGATGCCCATAATGCTTTGGATGTAAGGCCAGCAAAAAAAGATATCCTTGTGCAGTCAGTTAGCTAATGAAATTAGGCTTTAATAATCAACATTTTCCGTAATGGGACATAGTTTGAGAAGTATCATCTTTTTACGCAAAGCTGGCAACACAGACACAGGAATACATTTAAAATAAAAACAAGTAAAATCAAAAGAAGAAGGGAATGAAGATTCACTGAAGGGACTGGGTTGAAGAAGAGCAGGAATATATGATGTCGCTTGATGTAGGCTGAGCTCGCTCCAGTTTTGTCACGTGGCTTCAGCAGTCCTGGTATAATTTAGCTTTTTGTTACTTTTTCTTTTACCATTATAAAGTTCAAGGTCACAAATAGGAAAATGCAAAGAAAACCAAGATGAGCTACTCACGACTATTGTGGGGCAACCAGAGACCTCTGACAATGAGTTAAAAGACACTATAAAACAATCGACCTACGAGAAAATAGTTACATAGTTATGTCACATAATGATAACTTGTTACGTCTACAATGGCCCAGGTCTCTTGTAGCACTTCATTCAGTCCTGGCTTCCTGGTTTAACAACATTTTGCACTCTAAAACTTGCAGTGTTATTTTCAACATTTTGGGAATGGGTTTAAAAATCCGAGAATGTATTGTTTTGTTTTCTCGAGTATTGACTGAAGGTGTCACACATTGGTATATTGGCCCTTCGTAGTACATTTTATTTGCCAGACACCTTGAGTACTCGAAAGCCATTTTTTAGCTGAGATAGATTGCACCAGAAAGAAGGTCTTACATGTTTATATTTAAGCCTGGACAAAATTTAAATTATTCTGGTGTAATTCACATAATTTAAGGAATTTCACATTACGTTTGTTACTTGAAATTTCCAAAATTGCGTCATACACCATTTCACATAATTATGTGACACTCGTGGTGAAAAAATTACGGTTAACATGATGCAATTTGCTGTAAAAATGTACCACAAACACACGGGAACATCAGAACACAAGTGGCTGTTGTTCTCAGTGCCTTTGCTTAAATATATCTTAAAAGGATGGAGTTGTATTTTATATAAAAATGCGTAATTTTGAATAATTTTGCTGTCAATTCGCACAATTGTGCGAAAGCAAATTACCCGAAGTTTGCTTACCCTTTTTCAAAACCACTGGATTTATTTATTTATTTTATATTATATGAATTAGGATGATTCCTTCTTTACTAGTAACAGGACGTGCACTGCTCAGATTTAGTCTAGTTGACACAGTGTCTGAGGCTGTGATATTTGGAGAGCAAGTCTGAGGTAAACTTCATAGTCTCGCTTAGCACAGAGAGCCCTGTGTGTCAGTGTGCATCAAATACCCCAGCATTGTTTCTCAGTGTACTCAAAGGCCTGTTCACATTCACTTGAACTTGTCCGCTCCAGCGTGTGATAAAGCCTCCTAATGTCAATCCTTTTTAGAGTCCCTGATAGTGGGGGTTCATTGACTTTTAGTTCTTGCCTCCTGTAGGCTGACACTATCTTCAGATACTTAAGTTTTTATTTGATGGAGTTCTGACATTGAGAGCAATCACCAGCCTGTAAGTGGGACCATTTTAGAAAACACTTCTGTTTAGAAAGTCTTGTGATGTGTTTCAGTACCTCTGCAGCAAAACTGAACCACATTTGTCTAACATTATAGACTTTAATTCAAATTTCTGGTACAGGTATTGCAAACATAAAGAACCCAGGCCAGGTTTGATGTTTTAATTGACAGCACTTTGCATTGTGGGTCTTATTGGTCCATCGTTAAAATGAAAAACGCGAAAGAAGAACTCCCAGAATGCACTCTTCTGTATAAATACGTGAGCCGTTCATTGAAGTACAAAATCTGGTCTAAGATCAGTTCTACTCCAAGAGCTGCATATTTTACACATACTTTATTTTTCTATATAATAGAGTGATTATAACCCCTAAATCTTGCAGAAATATAAGGATGTTGATCATGCTCAGGACATAAACCACATTTGTTGATTACTTTTCCTACCTGGGTATCGTGTTTGAAAAGTGGGGCTCATGGAGCATAGCCATGAACACCAGAAAATTGTGGTTTGCAAAGGCCATAGGAGCCCTAATACATTTTTCTAGGAAACTAGTTAGGCGCCCCATTGATGATTTATTGATCGTCTACAAAGTTAAATGCATTCCCGTTGCTATGTACGGAGAAGGCATATGGGGTTTTTCAAACACAGCATCTTTACAGTTGGTTGAGAATAGGTTTTTAAAATACCTTTTAGCAGTCCCGAACAGTACAGCCACTTATATCTGCCATGTTGAGCAGGGTCTACCATATTTATCCGACCTAATTAAAATCCAGCCAGTTTTACTCTGGCACAAGGTTTGGACCAGTTCTGCGACTGGGCTTAACCGGAACGTGATCATTGATTGACAGAACTTGCAATGGGCACACTGCATCCCATGGCTTGCGTTTGTTAAAAACTTTATGAACGATTTAGGCCACCCTGAGTATCATGCCAACCCAGATAGCCTGTCCCGCATCATCAGGAAGGAACTAAAATTACTATGTCTAGACCACCTGGAGACGATTAGACTCCCCGTCAATGTTTTGAGATCGTCTGTCACAGAGCACCAACTACTCCTGACACAACCAGGGCTACAACCGTATTTATCCATTAGATCAGGTTACTATAAAAGGATGCTGTTGACACGTCTATGCTTAGGCAACTTTCATAATAGGGCTACTTTTCCAAAGATTAATGACTGGTCCCGTACCTTGTGCCCATGTCCATGTGATGATATCTCGGCTCAGTCAACAATCCATATTATCTTTTTTTGTAAATGTTACACTCTTATCAGGAAAAGATGGATCTGCCCCTTTTAAAATGGCAAGACTTGAGACAATGTCGACCTGCTTTTATAAAGTTAAAATTCCTTGAACAAATGGTGTTTATTGATCACATTGCCAAATTCCTGAAAGGGGTGGTCAGATCTAGAATGAGCATGCAGGGTAATGCTGTATTGTAGTTGCATATGAATTTATTGTATGTTCTGATTACCCCCGAATTTTGTTATAAGTCTTTTTTTAAATTGTAATTTACATGTTATTTATTGGACTGTTGAATTTAATACTTATGTACTGCCGTGATCGTATCTTCTATTTTTGTACGGTGCTTTTATGATTTCACATTTTAAATCGAATAAGCATAATTTGAATTTGAATTTGGTTCACATGATTTACAACAGTGATCATGTTTAACTTTTCTAGGTTCAGCGTTGGAAAATAATTACCAACATTGTTAATATTATTGTCCTTTTACTGTTTCAAAATTTTCTCCTACGAAATATGGTTTTGGAATGGAATAAATAAACCAGTAAATGTTTACTGCATTAGAAAAGATGACTTCCAATGTGCACGATATTACACAACTTTCCTTTAATGCAGAAAAGAATGGGTTATTATATGAAAATACAGTGCGTTTACTTAATTGCTCACCATTTCATCTGCCATGGTTTTAAATTTATTTTCTGTGAAATGAATGTCGTTGAAATTGATGCAGTATTTTTTTCATATTCTTTTAATTACACCGTATTTGCTACTTTATATATTTTCTTCCCCTTTCTATTCTCTCTCTCGTGTTTTTCCTTGTTTAAAAATCTATAAAATAAGTTTACTCCTCTTCTGCTCAATTTTGTATTACTTTATGTAGTACATTAGAGCTTTTTGTTCATCTTAAATCCGTCTCTGTTGTAATTCCCCTAGGTTAAAACCCTTTCTTTTGTAATTCGCCTATTGAAAACAAGGATGTACTTTTTAATTTAGTTAAACATTTTAAACAAAAAAAAAAGAATTGGCTGGCAGACTTGCAGGGACCTGAGATGGCCACTAGTCTTTGGAGCTCTTGATCAAGCAGCAGGGTCCTCTTGCTGTCTCTGTACCACAAATTACCAACTGATCACTGCGGTATCAACACAATGAAGATGGCATCCTCATATTGGAGTAGAAATGAGTTTTAGCTGAGTGCGGTGAGCTTGTGCATACACCCCCTCTGGTTTAGCCACTGAGGCACAAGGCACATTGGGAGATGACAAGTGGAAGTGGTGGGACCCTCCAGTGCCAAGCGATAGGTAGAAATTGAATTGAGGAGCACCAACTGAGCAGAGAGCCAGAGGGGATAATAGGGAACGCGGTTTATGTTGGGATGTACTGGGGCTTCGGTGTGGCTTGTTCCTGACTATGGAGTGAGACCAGCATTAAAGGAGGCATGCCCTGTCTCCTGGGCAGAAACTAATGTCCCAAGTTGAGGGGCTGTTTGGACCATCTCACTCATCTCCTGAGGGATCTCGCACCCCTGTTGCGGTCTTCCTCACACATTATGATCTTGGCCTCACAATGCAGTATGGTGAATTTTGTCATTGAATCCTTTTGATTGTGTTACAGTTCGCTGAACTGCTGCTTTAAGAGGCTGCCACTAAGAAAGGCATAAAGGATGGAGAGACTTGTTCAAACCACAACATTTAGAAGCTAATCCTGACCAAAAGGGATCACCAATGGTGAACTGACAACCGGTGAAAGGATTGCGCTCAGTGCTACTAGTTGAAACTAAAGACAGATATGGCTGAGAAAACTGAATCAACCGAAACAGCAATGAAGGCTGTAGAAAATAAATGTGAGTGTCTACAAGGTAGAGTTCTTTGTTTAGAGCATGGTCAGAAGGGAGTGGAAGGATCCACTTCCTGAAGTGTGAAAAGGTGGCAATCTGGAGTTCTCTTCTTATAAACATTGTGCAATTAACACAGGAGTCAAACTAGAAAGCAGGAATGAGCAATGGATGACTTGAAATAGCTGTGTCCATGTCAGCATGCTCAGAGTAATAACTGATACTGAAGTCCCTACCACACTGCTGAGGTCGCGGCTTGGGTATTTGCCTAAAATCTGCATTTCTGCATTTTAAAATCGCCGTTTTGTCTGTGGTTTGAATGATCGATATTCTGCACAGTACAGCTTTTAAAAAAACTTTAGCAATTTATGTTGTTTGCATGTTATTGGAATAATATCATTTGGGGGAACCTACTGCTTTAGACACCGCCTATCTCCCCGTTCCACCGCAGCTTGTGCTGTTTGTTGTGGAGGGAGCCAGCTAGCGCGGAACAGAGGAAGTGAAGCACACTCACTTCCGGGGGCCATTTTGGAGGAGCTGACGGTCTAGTGGTTACACTGGGACCCTTAGCAGCCTCCTATTTAAAGTTGACATGGAGCCGTCGTGCAGCGTACGCGCGCAGGGAGTTCATACTATCTCTAAATAAAGGCGCTCCCCGGTGTTATAACGCTCTAAAGATAGATAAATGGGAAGGTCCTGTCGGATGTCGGCATTGCAAGACAGTGGTGGTGGCCCCTGAACAGACTTGCTCAGGGAATAAAGGCTCCTTTGCTCTTCGGGGGGACTTATTAATGCCAGATCAATGTGTAAGAATGCATCATAGATATTTGATCTAATCACAGAAGAAGAGCTCGATTGGCTTCCTATTACAGAGACTTGGCTGAAAGTCTGGTGCAATCCTGATATCGCACTGGCTCTCCCGCCGGGCTACCTAATTCAAAGACTGGATAGGCAGGAGCAACGTCGGGGGCTCGCCATTATCTATTGCGATACTCTGAAGTGCACCACTTATGAACTATCAGATATCAAAGGGGCGGAGAGTATAGCCTTTTGTCTAAAGATTCATGAGTCCTTTGCACTCTCAGGTGCGCTAGTCTATCGCCCACCCGGTCATCCAAAAGATTTTTCGGAAAGCATCGGGGAGGTTCTTAGCGACCTTGCCCTTAGATCTGCTAATTTCACGCTGTTAGGTGATTTAAATCTTCCCCTGGACTCGACCACTGATAGGGGGGCGGGCTGCTTCAGGGATATAATCAATGTACTTGGGCTAACTCTGCTAACCCATGACTCCACACACAAAGCGGGGCATATGCTTGACTGTGTCTGTACCAATTTAGACCTTCTGAGGGTTAAGCCTCCTTGCTTACAAACATGGTCCGACCACAAACTCATCCCATTTGAGCTTGTAGTGGAAGGCAACCCGCCAGGGAAAGGTGCTAGCAAATCAGGTGGGCAAGCCAAACCCAGCTGGAAAAAGCTAATTGCCAACCCGGAGCTCCCAAGGATAGCAAATAGCAGCAAGCCCACAATGACCGGCCATATGCCAACTGATAACAAACGCTTCTGTGATTGGATTACCGGGCTTAGTGGACCTTTGGATCCCACAAGATCAGGCAAGACACACGGAGCGAAAAAAGCTTCTGCACCATGGTTTTCATTGTCTTTAAAGGAAAAATTAGGTGAAGTTAGAACGCTGGAACGGAGATGGCGCCAAAATTATGATACGGCCGAGCTCAGTATTTACAAATCGGCTTGGCGGCAGTATCACGCTTTGATTAAACTTGCAAAAAAAGCATACTACCTGGAAGCCATCTCTTCCGCGGACAATAGACAGAAAAACATTTTTAGGATAGTCAATAGCTACAGGAACCCTGGAGTACTTTCGCAAGACATTCCACCCTCTTTGACTCTTTGTAATGTCATTGCTAACCATTTCGAGCATAAGATACAGGACATAATCAGAGACTTTCCTCAACCGGCGCCCCCCCCCCCCCCCCCCCTCCCCACTGGATGGGATTAATGGGGAGGACACGGAAAGAGTCCGGTTTAAAAAGTTTCGCCCTGTGGGGCTAGAGGAGTCCCGTCTAGCCATCCTTTCTAGCAAACCGGGCTCACCCTTTGATCCCTGTCCTCCGCGGTTTCAACAAGCAATAATAGACTTGGTGAATCCTATCATCAATGGTATCATTAACACATCAATGGCTACCGCCGAGATACCTAGTGACTGGAAATTAGCTGCCTTTAAACCTCTACAGAAAAAACCCTCAGCGGACCCGGCAAATCTTTCTAACCTTCGCCCCATCTCCTTAATTCCAGTGTTATTTAAACTCACTGAAACATTCGTAAATAAACAACTCACTGAATTTCTAGAAGGAAATAATATTCTGCATTCCCACCAGGCAGGGTTTAGTGCCCAGCATTCAACAGAATCTGCCCTCCTTTTCACTGTGGAGACCGTGCGGGACGCCATCGACCAGGGGAAGAAAGCCGTACTGATCCTGCTTGATCTATCGGCGGCGTTCGATACGGTGTTACATACCATACTGATCGACCGTCTAGTAACATCAGGGATAGCAGGAACTGTACTGGCGTGGCTAACAAACTTCCTTAACCAGAGGCGCCAAGTTACCGCACTAGGCGAGTTCTGCTCTGAGGAGAAGGTTCTGATGTCGGGGGTGCCGCAGGGCTCCAGTTTGAGCCCTGTACTTTTTAATCTGTATATGGTCCCCCTGATCGAACTAATTTCTTGTTTTCAGATCAGTACGATCTCGTATGCTGACGATACTCAGCTTATCCTAGTACTGGATAAGGAGCTGCCCAGAGGAGAAGAAAACCTGAAAAACTGCCTTGCAGCCACTTTTGACTGGATGAGGAATAATCATCTTAAGTGTAACTCGGGTAAAACCAAAATTCTATATAAATAACAAACGGTAATGGAGGGCTAGAGGGATATTTAAAGACCTAGCCTAAGTTCTATCCCCCAAAGGAACAGTATATAGAACAAACAAACTTAGGGGTCTAAACTGAGAATCTAATTGTGATCTCTTGTCAGTTCTCCTGATGTCTCATTCAGGACATCAAGGAGGAGATATGTCACTCAATAATTAAACAGACCAAATCACCGGAATATGGGCCACTTGTGATTGTCAATCTTACTTAGGATTCCCATCAAAGACTTGTATGGATCAATATTTTCATCTGGTAATCCTACCAGGGTATCGTGCCTCTTGATCATTGAGACATTAATATACCCTCATGGTCGGCTTGGGGTAACGACCCACAATCACTGTGTTGTACCATATGACGTTGATCTGATGGGAAAGTGCAGTGCACAAATAATAATGAAAGTGGTGACTTTAAAAAAGGATAGGGAACTTATTCCAAGGACTATTTATTCTACATAAGCCCCTTCCACTCTAAAAACCAGAACAGTGCAAAACAATGATCGCAGTGCAAATAAATAACTGCGAGAGAGCCAACATGTTTCAGCCTATCATGGAAAGGGACCTTAGGCTTTCGTCAGGGCCTCTGTTCTATGGAAATGCTACTGCCTTTTAGTGACTAAATGTGTGAAAAATAATTACAAAAAACACACAAGTGAAACATCAACAATAAAGGATATAATTCTCCTTCCACTGTCTGAATTCCTCCTTGGCACCTGGTGTATAGAACGTATCTGGTAAAAGACAAACAAACAAATGGACCCAAATGAGTCGAAATGGTCTGTCTGATGCTGACTTATTTGTAGTCTTTTTATAAATTCAATACTCACCCAGTGTGCCCGGGGAAAGGACCTCACCTCTTCCTGGACCTGGCTCAGGATATGGGAGACCCCGCTCTGTAAGAACAAAGCAACCCCGCACTTACCCTGGGCAGAGATAGCTTGGAATAACTTACTCTGTCCTGTAACTGTGCTAGGGTGAACTAGTCAATCGAACCCAGAGCAAACCTGCTAGTGCACACCCGTCTCCAGGAAGGGGCCTCACCACACGACCACACCCTGGCTTGCAAGGGAGGAGTTCCAACAATCTCCTCAGTCTAGTGTAATATAGCTTAACTAGTTACTCAATTATATCTAAACCCATTCATTCTTATTATGCATGCCCTTGATATTCACTATGGACATTCTTAGTTATTACATTAAAACTTCCAGGCAGGCAAATGGGACATAAAAATTAGCCCACTTCGTCTCAGTGCCTACTTGTCCGTCGTTGTCTCGATCAGAATCTGAGTCAGGGGGAGGCACAGAACTGTCGTGCAAACTCCAATATCAGTGGTTGAATCTCGACATTGACAACCAATCAGTGAGAGGCTACCGCTTCTCAATCCCAAGTAGAAACATCGATGCTCCACCCTCAATTGTATGTTAGTGATTGTCATGCAGTAAAGTATCAACCCTGTTTAGACTGCCCAAACTCTCCCACTTTCCGAAGTTGGACAGAACGCTTCCGTGGTTTCAGACTCACGTAGTCTCGCGAGATCTCGCGTAGGACTACAGTATGACGTCTATCCCGCGGTGTGTGTAGTTCGATCATTGTGCCTAATTACTGCTCATCGGGACACAACGTGGTCCCGTACCTCAACGTGGTATGCCACCTCCGCGTGCCCCGAATCTTATTTGCACTTTGTCAAATGTCTAGCCGAGTGAATAAAAACCGGTATTTGTGACACCTCGCGTGTTCTCGCGAGAGGGTGATGTCAGTCGTCTAGTATCACCCACGAGAATGAACTACCAAATGATGTCGTTTTTTCAGTATGTGTAGTTCTAGTGTCTGTGCATCAAATAAGTGTAATTACAATGCAATTGTCTGTCGTGCAGTTGTATGAATATTGTATGAAGGACCAGAGACGGCTGGCCATCATACGTGTATCAAGATGAAAAGCCTCCACAGAGACATTATAATTTAATGGTGCTAGAGAACATTCACAACGCAATATTTATTGTGCAGCTGTGTGAATATGGTATGAAGGAACAGGGGCGGCTGGCCGTCATATCTGACACAGAATGAAATATGACCTGTTGTGCCTCTGATTGGAAAGACTCCTGGGATAATATTATTTCATGTTGCAAAAGAGATATCTGGGTGATACCGGGTGCCTCGAGGTATAGTCATTTGTAGAGATGGATGATAACTCACACTGTTAAGTCAGATTGCTCTTGGTATGTAGAGGGATAGTTGTACCCATCCATGCTCTAACACATTCCAAGGGCTAGTACGTTTATGGTCTAAAATATGGATGGTCCATCAGTAACATGATCAAGACAAATTGAACCATGGGATGTCATCATTTAACCCATGTTTGTCTGTACAGAGCTTGAAGACCCATTTCTGCTCCTTTAGAAAAAGAAATCTCGATAGACTGAGGAGATTGTTGGAACTCCTCCCTTGCAAGCCAGGGTGTGGTCGTGTGGTGAGGCCACTTCCTGGAGACGGGTGTGCACTAGCAGGTTTGCTCAGGGTTCGATTGACTAGTTCACCCTAGCACAGTTACAGGACAGAGTAAGTTATTCCAAGCTATCTCTGCCCAGGGTAAGTGCGGGGTTGCTTTGTTCTTACAGAGCGGGGTCTCCCATATCCTGAGCCAGGTCCAGGAAGAGGTGAGGTCCTTTCCCCGGGCACACTGGGTGAGTATTAAATTTATAAAAAGACTACAAATAAGTCAGCATCAGACAGACCATTTCGACTCATTTGGGTCCATTTGTTTGTTTGTCTTTTACCAGATACGTTCTATACACCAGGTGCCAAGGAGGAATTCAGACAGTGGAAGGAGAATTATATCCTTTATTGTTGATGTTTCACTTGTGTGTTTTTTGTAATTATTTTTCACACATTTAGTCACTAAAAGGCAGTAGCATTTCCATAGAACAGAGGCTCTGACGAAAGCCTAAGGTCCCTTTCCATGATAGGCTGAAACATGTTGGCTCTCTCGCAGTTATTTGTTTGCACTGCGATCATTGTTTTGCACTGTTCTGGTTTTTAGAGTGGAAGGGGCTTATGTAGAATAAATAGCCCTTGGAATAAGTTCCCTATCCTTTTTTAAAGTCACCACTTTCATTATTATTTGTGCACTGCACTTTCCCATCAGATCAACGTCATATGGTACAACACAGTGATTGTGGGTCGTTACCCCAAGCCGACCATGAGGGTATATTAATGTCTCAATGATCAAGAGGCACGATACCCTGGTAGGATTACCAGATGAAAATATTGATCCATACAAGTCTTTGATGGGAATCCTAAGTAAGATTGACAATCACAAGTGGCCCATATTCCGGTGATTTGGTCTGTTTAATTATTGAGTGACATATCTCCTCCTTGATGTACTGAATGAGACATCAGGAGAACTGACAAGAGATCACAATTAGATTCTCAGTTTAGACCCCTAAGTTTGTTTGTTCTATAAAACCAAAATTCTGCCATTGGGGCCGAAAAACTTGTTTTCACCCAAACTATGGTGGCCGGAAGATGCAGAAGCCCCCCCAAATACCATTGCTGCCGCCCGCAACCTGGGCATCAAGTTTGACGACTCCCTTTTATTTAAGCAACAGGCCGTGACCGTGGCTGGCACCTGTTTTAACATCATTAGAGGTCTCAGAAAATTCTTTGACCTCCTGCCTCTGGATACAAGGAAAATGGTGGGGGTTGCACTGATAACATCTAGGCTGGACTACTGCAATAGTCTGTATGTGGGAGCCAATCAATCTGTGCTCCACAGACTGCAGATGGTCCAGCACGCAGCCGCACGCCTTGTCCTTGGCTGGCCGAGGAAGTCGTCCGCCTCGGCGCAAAGCCCTCCATTGGTTGCCAATACATATGCGCATCCTGTTTAAACTGCTGGTAATTACCTTCAGAGCCTTCCACTCGCAAGGGCCTAAATATCTTGCGAATGGTTTCAGGCGCTATGTACCTTCACGGGTCATTAGGTCATCAAACCTGAACCTACTGGTAGTGCCCAGATATAAGCTCTCCACCAAGGGAGGAAAATCCCTTGTAGTCATGGGATCCAGGGCTTGGAACAAAATTGCGACAATTCACCACTGAGAGCCAATTCAGGAAAGGGCTGAAAACATGGATCTTTACACTCACTGATACAGCTTGCAAAGTCTTAGTATAAGCGCGTAGGACTTCTGAACTCCATCTGGCTACGATGCACAGCGCCAAGATGCTCCTTGGAGTGATAGCCGTGCTATAAAAATGTGACATTACAGAGTGCCATCTACAATCCAGCATGACACTCTCCATATAAATAGAAATGATGCCAAAGGTGATAGGACTACAACCTATGCAGTGGCTTACCAACTTACTCTGAGGCTAACAGTACCTAGTATTGTGACTGGTAGAACAGTAATAGTGTTGTTGCACAATGCGTAGTGGATGTAATGGGTACAGTCCTTAAAATACAAAAGCTATGATGACAGGTGAACAGTGACAAATGCTCTTGTCCATTCCCTACCTGAACCCTAGTATATTGGCCTGGAAGAGGACAGTGATGCTGATAGACTTCAAGAATGAGTTGGTGGCACGTGGTTTGGTGAATCGCATCTGCAGGCTTCCAGGAGAAACGTAGGTGGTATACCTGGGTATGTAGTATATTTTATTCCAGTGTCACTCAGCCAGATGGGCTCCCATTGGACAGTGGACCTTTGTTTATTCACACTGTGCTGTATGTTACCTGGAGGTGTTGGTGGGGGTGAACAAAAGGGAGTGTCCTCCGCAGGAAAGAATGTGGCAAAGTTTGGTGCCTTATTATTGATTGCAACTAGTGAATTTATAATTGCGACTACTTTTATCTTTTTGCTATCTCCACCTTTAAGCCTTATATTGGGAACATTGTTTCCTATATGGTTTAGATAACGGCAATAATCAAATTTTCTATGTCATTTACTTACCGTAAGCGACATAGGGCCAGATGTACAACAAGATTTAGCATGCGCAAATGGGTTTTCCCTCTTCTGCTTCATTTTGCCTTTCCTGCTTGTTTATCTGGCCTCCGATTTGCCTTTTCTGGTTGTTTCTCTGGCCTCCGTTTTGTCCTGCTTGTTTTTCTGCCCTGTTTTGCCCTATTCTGCTCTGTTTTGCCTTTTCTGCTCCTTTTTCTGGCCTCTGTTTTGCCTTTCTGCTTGAAAATCTGCCCCCTGTTTTGCCTGCTTCTGCTTCGTTTTGCCTTTTATTTTTCTGCCCTCTGTTTTTCCCTCCTCTGATCTGTTTTGCATTTTCTGCTTGTTTTTCTGCCCTCTGTTTTGCCTTATCTGCTTGTTTTTCTACACTCTATTTTGCCTTTTCTGCTTATTTTCTGCCCTCTGTTTTGCCTTTACTTCTCGTTTTTCTGCTCTCTGTTTTGACTTCCCTGCTCAGTTCTCTGCTGTCCATTTGGCCTTTTTTCTCGGTTTTCTGCCCTCTGTTTTGCCCTTTTCTGCTCTGTTTTGCCGCTCATGCTTGTTTTCGCTTCTTTGCTCATTTTTCTGCCGTCTGTTGCACTTTTTTTTCTCGTTTTTCTGTCCTCTGTTTTGCATTTTTCTGCTTGTTTCTTCCTTCTCCCCGCCGTTTCCTCAGGACCTGTCGCAGGTGGAGCTGGCAAAAAAGAAAAGATCCCCAGCGCCTTGCTACCCCCAGTGAGAACAGTGTCAAGCTCTACAAATGCTGTTTTATGGATAGATTTAAGGCGTGTGCTGTGGGTTCCACAAAGTACCCCAGCATTTTGTGTACATTGAGAATCAGGAGAAAAGTATGTTGGAGGCTCAATTGCTCTTAGGCCACTTTTATGCTGGATTATGGTCTGCATCAGGGAGGAATCTCAGCTGAGCATGTTGATCCTTAAGGATTATCTGTCTCATGACCATGCTATTAAGATCCTGTGGAATGCATATGTTAAGGACACCGTTAATAGTTTGGGTAGGGAGTATTTATTTCACAGCCCCCAGTGTTTGAACACCTTCGAATTGAGGTGGGTAAGGAACCATTTTCTGGAACGCAAGATATTTCATAGAGAGCAGTCAGAATTGATGAAACCCTTTCTACGGGGGCACCGGCTGGTAAAAACAGTTCAGGTCATGGAACCGTATACATCTATTGTAAATAGCGACAATGACAGATTATCTTCTAGCTTTTTCCTAGCAGTTGGAGTCCGTCTGGCTCCCTGGGTCCTTGCGGCTGCGACAATGTGTCTCCGCTGGTCACCATACACATTATGATGTTTTGCAGCTATAGTAGGTTACCTATGAGAATGTTTATCATCCCTTTGTTGAGATCCCTGAATTTTATCCAGGTTGGACCTGGTCTTATGTTCTTGCAGCTCTTATCTAATGAACTCATCATTTTTAAAGTCTCTTGTTTTTTAAGAGCTGCTATGAGATTGAGGTCTTCCAGGCTTAATTACTTCTCTCGCTGCTACTTGATGATCTTATGTGATTATGGGGTTGCTATTTTATTAGGTTTTATCTGCTGATGTTATCATTTCATGTTCAATATGAATTTTTATCTTTTTAGTGCATGTTGTTTATATCTATGATATGGCTGGGTTTTTTATGCTGTGCTCTTTTATGGTTATGATTATAACTGAATAAAGATGCTACTTCTTCTGTGTAATCTGCCTATGCTCCATTCCTTATAATACTTTATATGTATCTGTTGTACAGAGATGTTTGTCCTCACTTTATTTACATATATACTTACATCTCTCTTCTCTAACATATAATATGCAGTGGTCTGAAACACACTAGGGTTCTGATTGTGCTATAATAAATAAATAAATAACCATGGAATATATAGTGTAATGCAATTACTGCCTGGCAACTCCGACCCGATTGCAGACAGTCTGACATGCACCACACTTGCCTCTAGATTGGACATAATAAGTTCAACTAGAATATGAATAGTGTGCAGAAAAAAATCAGGCATCACAAATAGGAGGAACCTGTGAACTCACTTTGAAGACAAGTTGCTGAATCCCACACAGACAATTCATGTTTTAAATGTTGTGGATGTTTAATCCTAAAGATAGCTTTGACTATGCCCCCTTTGGGTCTTGCATTTGCTACGACGAAATAATGTCCCTTGGATCACCAGTTCAAGAAAGCAAATGTTCCTTTTTTTATCTTAACATATGCTAGTTGGTTAAGTAGTATCTATAAAAGTGTTAGAATCCTCTCCTGTTCAATATGTGATGGATAGCATCAACAATGTAGCAGCAGACTGCAAAATAGTTTTTTTTAAACAATAGACTAATTATGACCTTTAATATTTTGTGTGTACACCTCTGAAAAACAGAGCTGGTAGAGGCGAAACTAAATGGTGAGGAACATTATTGATTGAACTCTTCTGTTAATAATAAGTTTGCAAACATCTGAGGGTCACTAAGCAGCAGTCTTGGATGTCATTGTAAATGTGCACATTGGTTGGAGTGTAAAAACATGTGCTCTTCTGTATGGATGTTTAACAGCGGATGGGTCTACCCAAATGCTAGCAATCAGTAATTCTTTGCAGATCCACACACATTCTTAGGGAACCCTCTTACTTCTTCTGATAATAATCATAGACACACTTTGTATAAAATAAAATGGCAGCATGCCACCTAGCATATCCCGTACATTTTTCAAACTCATAAATGGCAATTTTCTCACTTTGTGTTAATAGCATTGGATGATGTTTTGACTGGCCATAAAACCTGATGATAACCCCCCACCTGTATGGAAAATGAAGAAAGACATCTGGTTTGATGTTGAGCTGACCTCCCTTTTCTGAAGAGTTAATGACTCATTGGAAGTACAGAGTAGAGTTGATATGGCCATAATACCAACACAATAGCATTGTATTAACTACTCGGTCTATGCCAGAACACCCCAAAACTGTGAAAATAACCACAAGGAACAAATCAAACAGGTTGTTACTCAAGATGTACTGGATGGAGCACATGGACCTTGCCTATAGAGTCTACAAAGGTTCCAAAGGAGCAGAGGGTGACAGTTACATGGTTTGTATCACCTTGAAGGTCTTTGGTGGAACTGACACACAATATGTTAAATAAAAAAGTTAAAAGCTACGTCACAAGGCACAGCCTTAGCTCATGAAAATCTAGATTGATAAGGTGTACCACCCAGTAATTATACGACTGAAAGGTGCATCTCTGGAACACCCTGGATTAGATTAAATGGTGCATCTCTGGAACACCTAGGACCCAATCTCAGAGTCCAGAGCATCAATAAGGCTATGGATATGACCTTGTTCAATATTCTTTATCTCAACCACCAAGGCAGGCAATGAACCCCTCAACTGCATATACAATACATGCTCCACTTTCTAGAATCTGATCTCAATGCCTTTCAACCTAAAGATCATTTCTAGGCTTGATGCACTCCCTGCTGCCGATTATCAACTGAGAACAGTGGCCACGTTCGTTGTTCTTGAACTTAGCACTGTGAAGTAGACCCGTGCACCAAGTGGTAATGAAATATAATAAATACATCCATGGTTTAGGCATATCACATGGATTAAGTCTTTGTAGTGTTCAGCCACTTTCAGTATAAAACCTGTACATTAATAAATCCCATGTTGACCATACAGCTTGTCAATTAACATTTTCAAGTTGAAGAACAGTGATTTCATTTGAGCACCTCTTTCTCCAACTGGGTGCTGCACTGTACTCCCCCCAGATAAAGTTTATGTAAGGGGAATAATTTATGGAAAAAACTAGCCTCTTAAATCAGTGACAACACTAATTCTCTCATTAGACGTTTAGTACGGATGATAGTTTCATGGCAAGGACAAATTCAAAGTGGATGGATATGTGTGCAAGCCGTGCATAGTTTATACTCCCTATTGTTAATATGCAGGATCATGACCACTATACTGGGTGCTGTGCGATGACTCTGCAAGGTATTCTTGGTTCATGTAAGTGAGGGAAAGCAAACAGAGTGGTCTTATGCTTAAAGTGGCTTGGGACTATTATGAGAATGAACAGTGATGGCGTTGACTCTCATTTGGAATGTTGAAAGATTAATTTGTGAATTTTTAGAATGAGTCTGAGAATCAGATCGCTCAACCTAACACAACCTGCAGAGATACCTTGAATAGGGGTCTTCTATCGAGGCAGATGCCAACAACATCCGCCTGAGAATGCCTGAGTGATTTTCCTCAGCCTGGACATGTCCGTGGTTGACTACTCTCAATATCTGGTGAAAGACCTCCCACAATCCTAGAAAGATGTATCATGTAGTGACTCATTGCCTTGACCAGAATGCAGAAGAAGGAATGGCAGTGGCATCAAATAGTGGATGAGTGTTAACATATTGATTAAGAAAAACAGTGCGTCACTATTGCTTCTATATGGAATCCCCATCAGTGGCTAAAGTTATTGTTTCATTAACATGCTAATATTTGACGTAAGTAAATACATTATTAAGGAAGTCAGTCTAAATATGTCAACATTCATAGTTTTGGGAAAAAAATCTCAAATGACCAAATATAGAATTTGAAGTTACTTATTGTCAGACCCGTTCGGGCAGCCATAGGGCAGACAGGGGCTGCTGAGCCCAACCGTGGTGGTAGATTTTGTTTGCTAAAGGTGTGCCTATGTCCGTCCTACTATACCTCTAGAAACTGGGCTAAGTACACCCTTTCTGCACTTGACTATCAGGGTATCACAGGCGAGAAGTCAAAGGCCTGTCAGGATGTTTGATTGGGAGGCAAGCTCTCAGAACCCAACAGTCAAATAACAAATACAATAATATACTGCCTTTGCTTATCTTTTAGTTAAAAGAAATACTTTAATCATACACAAAAGGAAATCTTATACACACCAAATGTGGTTCAGGTACAGGAAAGCAATCTCCCTCCGAGGTCTAGGAAATGATGATACCCTCTATGTTGCCTTCTCAACCCATTCTCTTGGGACGTTCCTTTGCCCATCGTAACTGTGGCAAGGATATGGCTACAGGAGTAGATCAAGCACAAGTGCAAATAACTTTCAATTACCCCAAATGTTAGCTTATAGCTCCAGCAAGTTTGCATTTGCAAAGATCAGCATTCTACCAGCAAACATCCTCTGCTTGGATCAGGCACACATTTTTACCTTGCGTGGTAAATCAGCTGCACGGGCCAATGCGGTCAGTGATGTTGCACTCCCGGGTTTCAGCGCCGATGACTGGGGACCACGGAAGTTGTTCCTGAGCCTTCCTGAACCAATGAGTTTGAACTGCACACTCTGCTGGTTCGACAGTTGTCACAGCCTCTGGGCTGATGACAGCAGTAGGTTGTCTTTAGAAGATGTAGCCGCTGGTACCCAGGCAGGCATACCTTCTTCTTCTGCAGTTATGGTCCCTGCAGACGATTCAAGAGGGCTCTCATCTTCGGCTGTTGTGTCCTCTAGACTGATGCAGGAGAGTGTTCCTCTAAGGCAGATGCACCCTTTAGCCCGATGCAATGGCTCCTCACAGATGGGCACCTATAGTGGCTGTGGCAGTCCCAGGTCATTGGGGTCTGCAGCAGAAATGCCAAGCAGCATGATGATGCTCTGGAGCACAACTGTGTGCACAATTCACAGCAGGAACAGCACCAGGAGACCAAGGGACCCCCACACTGTGGGTCAGTACCAGCCATCATCCCTGTCAGTAATCAGCTACATTTGGGTGTTCCACACACAGGGAACATTCTGTTCTTTTTCACCTGGACAGTCTACCTTCTTGCAGGGCCATAGAGAGTCATTTCTTCTCTGAGCAAGCAGAAAGGCTTCTAGGCATGTAGGCAGTCCCTCTGCTTCCCCAGTACAGCCTTTACATTAGGTGAAATCTCTCACAGCAGGTAGCAATGGTACTGGCTCCAAGCAGGAGTACCCATGGAATTTTTAAAGGTTGCCCTCTCGCAATACTTCCTCACTTCAGTGTCTGGGTCTCATTTTCACCTACCAGCTATAGGAATGCAGGCAATACACTTCCACTGTGTGGCAGCAAAGCTGTATCATTTCTGCATTGTCTGTCATGCTAAACCATCCCACATTAATTTAATTGGTTTTAGTACTCACACTCTCACCACACACAGTGTCCTACTAGCACAAGATGTGGTACACACCATTGGATCATATACACACTCAACCTTCACACAGAAAGTCAGTGCAAGGTCTGGAGTTCACATAAAAAACAGGTCTTTACACAAGAGTCAGTAAACTCTGAACATGTTTGGAACACTGACCGAAGATTTTTCGAAAACAATTTCATATTTTGGGGGGTTGTCTTTGTAAAACAAAAATAATGATAGCGGGTGCATCATCCCATTGTGGCAAGATGGGCTGGTTGACATTGATAGTCTTAATGATATGTTGCCTGACCCAATTAAAAAATACATTAAAGCACTGTAAGCGCTAAAAATTATAATTCTATAAATAAGCAGTTTTGTTCTATCTTATTGAGATGATGCAATATTTAAGGTACTTATCCTTCACGGTTATAAAGGCGGCTATGCCATATCCTCCACATTATGCTTAGACATTACATAAAACCAAAGGGTCAAAAACTGCATTTAGATAAAGGGCCTGATTTTACGTTTGCTTGACTGGTTACTTAATAACTAACGTGATGTACATCTTGTCTATCTTATTAAAGTGCAGTATACCCTATCATTCTTGCAATAAGGTAGATAAGCTATCTGTCACATTTGTGATGAGGACCCATCAGTCCCAAAGTCCGGATGTATGACGGTACAATGCGTACCATTTCAACGGGTGCATTTACAACGCGTCTTTAACAACGCAAGTCGTTACAACGACTTGCGTTGTTGGGCGCGGATAGTAAATAGTATAATATACTATTCTATCACCAGTCCCCGTGGATAGTAGGGAAGGTGTTGGAATAGTAAATATAGTATTCTTTATCCTTTAGCGCCCTCCAGCGCAAGTCGTAGTTACGACTTGCATTGTAAAGGACGCGTCGTAAAAGCACTGCGGGGTAACATCCGCATTGAAAAGGATGTTCCCCCAAAGTCCTTATCAAAAGGAATATAAAAGTGAGCTACCAGAGAACTATACCTAGTCCAACCTGAACACAACCATCAGGAATGTCCAGGGTCTTGAATGGTGCTGTCATTGTTCATGGTGTTAAAAAAAAAAAAAATTGTATGCGTATCCTTAGGATGCCATGGATGCTTTTGATGCAAGGGCTTTAGGATGCATGCGTGTTATCGATTTTTGATTTTGTTAGCTAAGGTTCTAGCATTCTGCGAATAGACGCATATTAAAGAGTTTGGGTATAAGGGACAAAGACACCTTAAAAGGAATGAAGTCTACTCTCTTAGGATAACTTCTTTGGAATACGTTTACCTAGTTTGAGGGAAATCACAGAGAACCCCAGCGGTAGTCCGAAAATCTACAACAGTCATAGAGGTCTAGGAAGTCATGATTTAATAATAGGCACTTATGTGGGTTTTCCTGTAAGTGAATAATTTGTATGAATCAATGATGCACAAATGAGCATTTGCAATATAACATTAAAATATTTTTCTTGTTAGTTAAAATATGTTACTCTGAGAAGAAGCCCTTCTCTTACACCTCCATGCATTGAGGGGGCTTCCTTCCATTTATCTCCCTGGAAATGCACTTCTTCCTCTCCCTCAAACAAATACACTTGCATGAGTTTCCAGGGTGGGAGTCTACCTATTCAATGTTTGTCAATGCCAACAAATCTATGAGTCTACAGGTGTTCACTTAATTTTGCATGCTCACTCTACCCTAATAACACATGGCGGCCTCATACTAAATTCAGGAGGATGGAAAGTTCACTAAATGGCATCTTTTCAACTCTGATAAGTGATGGTAAATCAGACTGTATAATCCACTTTATAATATTCTTTTATCGCCTAATTTACACTATGTTGTGCAAAGCGTTTTATCTGTCCTATAGAAAGTACAGAATACCCAGAGAGCCATCGATAGTGGAATAACAGAAAACCTTTCTAATCTAAAATGTGATAAATGTAATTGGCCTCAGCTCTGATTGCTTCTACGACTTAAGTTGACTACACAATTTTAAATATGACATAAGTCCAGATTACAAGTTATTTTATTGCGTGTGATTCTAAATGTGATAATACCATAGGACCTCTGGGCAGGGCCTGCAGATACAATAATATCTTAGCCTCTGCCAAACCTCTTACCCAGCATGGGAAGAGGACAATGTTCCCACCAAACCTGCTGAGGACACATGCACCCATGAGCCATCAGCCCGCACACAGCAAGACGCTGTGGCTTCCGACTCCTATTTGACACCTGCTCAGAAGAGGTGGTTAATGGAAGCATTAAACTCCTCAGAACTGGGAAATACATGAAGATTTGGACCCAGTTATTCCTAGTCTGCACAGCTATTACCCATTCCAGATAGTTTAACTCATAATTGCATTATGAAGTTCAGAGGTACCAACAGGAATCAGTATTTCTCCGCATGGGGGACTCGTTATTATCAGCCACATCGGACAGCCTAGCAATCTGAATGCAAATAGATTAATGCAAATGCAAAAGGATAAAAATGTTGGAGTTGCTTAGAAAATTACTTTAAATATCAACATTTTACAGAGGATATACAGCACTGTATTTAACCTCAAAGGATGCTAATTAAGAGTAAATTTGACTAGAAGGTACTACCGCAGGCTCGTCATGTGGTACCCCAAGCCCTGCACTGCCCTTGCCACACATGGTTTGAGGGATGATGAAGGCAGTGCCAAGAACATTAAGAAAACTGGGCTGTAGGAACTCTATTAACCTACTTTGTATTCCATGCACTTTGGCTGGCCCTAAATAAGTGGCTGCTGGGAGCTTAAAGAGGCAACAAGGATCAGACCTGTGATGCCATCCATTGTTAAACGATGAATGATGCACTACAGCTACCCATAACATTTTTAGTGAAATCATGTCCATGTTTAATTCAGTGCATACATTGCCGATACAAGATGACAGTTTTTATACGAAAAGTAGTACATTTACACTAGTATGGATACACTGATACATTGGTATAAAGGTTTCACATTTGGGAGTACACAAGCTAATAAGAAGCCAGCCTTCCAGGTTGACTGTTGGGAATGTCAGATGGCATCTCCTATTCCTCCAATGCGGAGGTAAATTAAGTGTATAAGAGTGTATTGTGGAAATTGTGGTCAAAGTGCAAAGGCACCTTTTGTTTTTCGACTTTCTTTTGATGAGGAAAATTAACTTTCCCATGGAGAAAGTCTTTCTCTCAGGCACGGCCCGTGCCGGGCGTTATACTGGGGCGGTGACGTCAGGCAGTGGAGGGTCAGGGTGGGGGGTTGTAAAATGCAGGATATGGACCATTAGAGGTAAGTACAGATAAAAATAAATAAAACGAATTTCGTTGCCCACGCTGCATTGCCAAATGTGATGCAGGGTGGGCAACGAAATTCGTTTTATTTATTTTTATGGGTACTTACCTCTAATGGTCCATTGATGTGTTTTATCTAGGAACCCGATTCAATATTATGACTTTATGCCCCTATACGGCTATAATCAATAATATCCCTATAATGGCATAATAATCAGAACCATATTTCAGTAAATCGCCCCTGCAGTCCAAGACACGGCAGAAGCTACTTCCTTAGATTTCTAGAGAGCACACCGAGTTCTTTCGACACATCAAACCTCCAGCAACCTGGGAAAGCCCCGCTTGCTTTGTTTTGATTTGTAATAGAACTCCTGCGAGCACTGTAAGTACGGCCAGTTCTTAGTGACATCTTTATTGACGTCTTATGTCCAAACCTTACATCAAACTCTGCACCTTTCAGGTATAAATATACCAACGTTGCCTTAAGCAAACACAAGGTGGTGATTCTGGAGCAGAGCAGCTAATCTAGTTTCCGAGAGCCCAGCAGAAGCGAGAAGCCCACGGACGCTGCCCCTCCTCTTTGACGCGCTGAGAAAGACGCTGTCTTTTCTCCTGCCGAGAAAATCCAGCTCCGGAGTTTCCAGCCTACCCTTGTGGGTGACTGGGATATCGGGTCCTGAGAGGGAGATACCAGACCTCCTACATTCTATTCCCAAGGTACAGTGCTGACTAAACCCTTAGAGAGAATTCTTGAACAGATCCTTGGCAACAAACCTACTTAACTTAAACTGCTACTTACTTACTCCTTCCCACGTATTAGGCTTAGGTCAGGTACACCAGGGTAGGCGTAGTTAGGAAGCATCAGTTGAGCACGTTAGCCTATGTACATATGTATATATATTTTTCCATTCTAAAGTGTCTTATGGCTAAGAAACCATATCAATGCTTTTACAGTATTATTTCATAATACTCCTTTTACTGTACGTACTTTACTTTACAATAAGTATTGCAATTGTGGCAACTCATTTCTCTTGCATGAGAAGGAAGACTGCTCAATAAATAATACCTTTAATTGAAAACGCCCGTCTCTCTTTTCTCTGCACTCTGGTGAAATTAAATATGCACAACTGACTGAGTGAAATAGCTGTCTATTGTTTCACACGACTCTAGAGATTGACTCTTATTCTGAGGGAGCAAAGTTGTCATGTTTATGCGGTTGTCGGAAGCTGAATCGCTTCTTGTCGGATCCAGGGAAGCTGATCACTTCCTATTCAGTCAAGAAAGTTTCCAGTGACCTCTGAGCTAGCTGGCGCAAACCTAAATTAAGTCTAACATAGTCAGTAGAGACCTAGAAGCCCTCAGTCCTATGTCTACACTGCTGTTTATGTTATTCCAATGCGCAGGGCCTATAGGGAAAATAGGAACTACACTACATGGCGCCCAACATTTGGTAAGGCAATAAAACTAACGCAAGACGTTAGAGTAACTCAGTCGTGCTTTTTCACACAGACCCTTTTTCCCGTAAATACTCCAATAGACGTCTGGAGAGGGTGAAAGGTTAAAATCCGCCGGAACTTAGTAGGAAGAGATTTCTATGTCGAGTTTTTGGTTTAGTCAACGTTGAAGGATACAGTGTTTCAAAATATTGTGCACCTAATCTTTTGTCTTCTTGAAACTTGATCTGCAACAAAAACCTTTCTAACAGTAAAAATGCCAGGGAGTGAAGACGAAAGGGAAGCAGCTAAATTAGCAGCCCAACTAATGGAGGATGACACGAGTCTCCTACAGAATGACCGAAATGCTATCCTCATTCCGGTCAACATAAGAAAAACTATAACTTTAAAACTTATAGAGAACGGACTGACATCACGAGGTGGTACAGTCATTTTCGTGATAGAGGCACACGAATATCGGCAGACAGAGGTATTCTATTCATGGATAAACTTTCCAGTGGCAAACGCTACAACACACGAATTCCACTATTACAGAATAGAGGAACCACCGGATGAATATACACCTTTCGAGGATATTGAAATACCACTAAATTACCAAGAGCACCTGCTCTGGTTTGAAGGCACCCTAAAACATAATGATCACATCAATAGGCTCGGTCCACTAGGTAGACCAGGAGCAACGTGGCCAGTTCTAGCCAGCTATACACCACATCCTGACATCGAAAAAATGTCAAGAGAAGAACTTTTAGCACAGCTAAAATTACTAATTAAAATTCACAGACATTTAGTCCAATATGTAATGCGGACTGCAACAGTCCAACCAGCTGTTAATATTCCACAGCTGACCCCTCATCAGGGGAACAAAAATAAAATTACATCACAGAACATACAATCATGTCTAGGAAAAACACCCACAAAACGGGAACAAATTCCTTTCTGGCTAGCACAGAAAATAACTCAAATAGAGGCAGTATTCCCGAATACTACCCCTATTTAGAAACACAGAATTCTGGCCATCTGCCTTCCAATGGGGGTCGCACCACATGTGGAGGACTGTGACACTTGGGGTACAGTCTTTGCTTCCATTTACACAAAAACACATGTTGTTCCGTCCATGGCGGTAATACTAGATGTGCTAAAACAAATTCAGAATGAATACGGTCCAGAACCTGCTTTAACTCTTGGTATGAAATTACTGAAAGACTTCAAGCAGGTCTCGGCTATATTACTAGCCAACATAAAAGGAGAAGCAGCATCTGTGGTGATCCGCCAAAAATTGAAAGAAACAGATATAACAGATTAACCAATTGAGCTTGCCAGAATCATAGAAAAATGCTATGAAGAACTAGGTAGAGATAGTTTGGGTGGGAAACCAGTAAAACCACAACTACTTGAAAATCCTGAAAAATTATTTATTAAAAACAATCTAAACACTCCTAAAAAGAGCTGGGATGGAAATAAACAATCCACTCCCAGAGAAAAAGGTTTCCAGTCCAGAGGAAGGTCTCCTCGGCGGAGAGAAAGAGCTCCGAGCCGAGAACACCAGTCTCCCCAAAGGGAGCCCTCTGAAAAAAGATACAACCTTAGAAAAAGGGATAATTTGAAAAAGCCTGATAGATATCAAGATATTGATACACGTCCCTCTCGATCTTTTTCGCAGAAATCGGAAAGAAGAGGACGGTCAGAACAAAGGGAAGAGCACGCCAAGTCCAAAGACAAGGAACCTGCTCAAAGTAAAAAATTACAATTTCCAAGAAAGAAGGTAGCCAGTATTAAAGTAATCAAACATGCCGAGGATACTGAGGACACAGCTGAAAAACGGAGAGTGAGCACAGACAATGCTAGACAGCGCAGCAGAAATCAGCATAGCTCGCAAGATCCTGATGAATCATCTGGAGACAGTGGACACGAATGAATACATTCAAGTGGAAACTGCAGATACCAGAGTTAGCGAACCTCATAAGATATACGAAATAACATTGCGTATAGAGGGAGATAAGACTAGGAAAATAAGGGGTCTATTTTGGGATAACCTCTCAAAAGGCTATGACATCCTGTTAGCCGAGAAAGACTGGCCACCAGAGTTTGTAAGGGAGTGCCCTCATGGCGAAGAAATGATTATGCCTGCCTTCTCAAATCATATTCCAATTCACAGAAAATACATATATGCAAGAAAATGGGCAGTAGCTCAAGCACCTGCATTATGTAAGAATCATGTAGGATGGGATGAGGACTCTCCTCCTCACAAAATCCAGTTAAAATGTCAACCTACTGCACAAAGGCAGTACCCGATTAAGCAAGAAGCTAAAAAACAGGTCAGGGAGATTTTAGATCAACTTGAATACCAAGGGGTGATTGAAACATGCACTTCTCAAATGAACAATCCTTTGTTTCCTGTCTCCAAACCAGACGATTCATATCGTCTAGTCTTGGACTACAGACACATTAACTCATGTTGCAAAACATTTACGGTACAAAATTCGCACAGTGCGGCACTAATGAATAACATAGTTCGCAAAAAATACAAAACAACATTAGACATTTCTAATGGATTCTTTTGTCAAAATATTGCACCAGAAAGCAGGTACTTGACCGCTTTCTCAATAATGGGGTCACAGAAACATTTCTGTAGACTTCCACAGGGATTCAAGAATAGCCCAGGATTATTCTCAGCCAGAGTAACAGAGTTACTACAAATGTATGATGATGAGGCATTATCCTATGTCGATGACATCTATCTCACAGACGACGACTTGGATACTCACTTGAAAAGAGTGAACACCATAATACTTGGGTTCGCAGCAGAGGGTTACAAATTCAACTTTAAAAAGTGCCCATCTAACGGTCCTGTTTTTAGGATACGAATTATCAAGTGAAGGCAAAAGCCTAGCAGACAACTTCTTAGAGAAGTGCGCTGTACTCCAAGCACCAAAAACGCTGAAGAACTTACAATCGATACTAGGCTTCCTGAATTTCGGAAGAACTTACATTCTAAATTATGCAGTGAGGGTTAAACCTCTCTACGAATTAATAAAACCTGATTTTAAACCAATCAACTGGACTCAGAAACACACAGAAATTTTGAGATCACTGCAAACAGACATGTTAGCTAAAACAAAATTAGAAACTCGTGACAATACACGCAACCTTGTAATCCGAGTCATCCCAGGAAGATGCAGATTCACGTACCTGACCTCTAATGAGGGATAAACGGTACCTATAGCTTACAAATCACATTTGTACACAAAAGCAGAAAAAACATTCAGTCTTACAGAAAATACTGTAAAGGCAGTTCGAACTGCTGTAGCAAGAGAATGAGCCCAAGCACAAGGAAAAGGAATAACTGTTTTCACAGCAGAATTAGCCTTCGAGGCGCTATTCAGCCCAGTAAATCTAAAAACAGTGGCACCAGATCCAAAATGGATACAGTGGGAAAATTCTCTTGATACAGAAAAAGTGACATATTATTATGTCCCGAACATGAAAAAACGGAATGATTTGAAATATGAAGAAGAATATCCTCTGCCAATCGAAATTCTGCCTCTCCAACAGTACTCTTGTATAATCTATACAGACAGATTTGTACAGCATTACAATGTAGATGATAAATCCTACAATGCAGCCTGCGCGATTGTTAAAGGTCGCTGGCTCTGCGGTAAATTCAGACCGAAAATAACAAAAACTGAATCACTGAGAACCTGTTCGGCTCAGCGAGCTGAAATCAGATCTTTAAAGATGGCGCTTGAAAATGCCGAACGTGAATTCCCGACACTAATAGTGTGCGATTCGCATTCCTGCGTCAAATCTTACAATAATGATTTGCAGAACTGGGTTCAAAATGATTACAAAGACGACACAGGTGCCACAATCAAGCATAAAATGCTGTGGAAACAGGTAGTTCTTTTACAGAAAGAACTACAAAAGACTCATGTGATACACACTCTGAGTCATCAACGTGATGGCGTTCACGTTGCAGGGAATTCATTGGCTAATACAGCCACAGCGGATGCAACTCAAACGGCTTCCATAGCCACAAAAAAGCGTTCAGAAAAATACATAAACGATTCAGAAAAGGGGGTGGTGATGAACAGAGTGTCTGAATTAAGCAGACCACTCTTACCCAGTCCAAAGATCAGGGCTTGACCCATCACCGTTTTTTAGCTCACTGCACCATCCCAGCTCAGAACCTGGCTATATGCAAATTAGTCTGTCCCTGGCCCAGTGCTTCATGGGAACAGGGCAGACCAAAAGCTCTGAGCGACATAAAGTTAAAACAGCAGCCAAGAACCACTGAAGACACACCACCTGTCCCAGCAAGACCTGTTTGGATTCCAAAAATTGGGGATCTGGTCAGAGAGAAGATTGCGGTGAAGAAGGAATTTGGGCCTTCTTACAGAAAAGCAGTACCTGTCTTAGCAATCAACGCAACAAGATCAGTTGTACTACCGCCCCATGCTGGTAAAAAGGAGAACCGAGTTGTATCCATCGACCTGGTAAAACCACAATCATGTGGCCAATAATAAGTAGTAGGCCCAGTGGACTCCCAAGAAATAGCAGAATACCAAAATTTGCTACAATCCAAGAGGTTCAAACTGAATGACTAATCACATTTGAAAAACCTGCAGTGAATAAAAAAGGACTATGCAGCAATGCCATGGAACTTGTGCTTCTTGAAACCCAAATTGAAACAGTTTTTCAAGAAACACCAGTCTACAATGATGTAGCATCAGAATGTGCTAATGAAAGGCAAATTGAAAAAACAATTCCAACAATTGACAGAACTGCATCTGGCTACTTCATCAATTTCGATAACTTTTCTGAAGATCAAAGCGAGCCTGAAGTAACGCCAGCAACAAAGACTTTTAAAGACAAAGCAACAGAACTCTTTCATCAACTCCAAGAAGCATATCTAAATGCACCATTGATTGAATATTGGATTGTATCAGGGGTACTCATACTCCTACTCTGTCTAATTTTAGTTTTAATTTTAGGAAAATTTATTACAGTACAATGGACACAGCAAGTCAGAACATCAACTTAGTTCTGAAGCCACACAAGTCATCTCACATCGAGAAAAGAGAACTGTCATCAGTGAATGTCACAGCCATTCCAATACCCAGCGGGGTAGTTTGGGACAAAACAGATTACGAAATATATGGACCAGTCGAACTCTTGAAATATCCTCATCAGTTTAAGGTTTCATTAGGTGACTTTGTAAAACCAAGTACATTCTCTGATGATTGGGACTTTGAAAGCATAAATAATATGATGTCAGATTTAGTAATATCAGCAAAATGTACAGAACATGATTATTTGCAAGGTTCATCGAATTATGAACAGATGTATTGCTATACCCACTATGCAGACCACTATTTGCATAAATCTGCTCAACCTAGAAATGTTTTTAAATATAATCAATGGGAACATTGTGCAACTCCACCTAAAAGCAGTTCAAAAACATTCTATGAGAAATTCCAATACTTCTCAGGGTTTAACACAAGTGATGCAGAAACATTCTATTATAAACTGTTAGATAAAACAGGGACAAAAACCATGCTGACAAACACTAAATTGATCTACTCGGAAACATTTTATGAAAAAATGATTACATTTGGTTTTGATTTCTGGAAAAAAAACATTGAAACAAAAACCATCTGGGGTACAAAAGAATGGCAGGTACAAGGCCTAGAAGCATTATTTCGAGCCTGCATGATCCCAGAACAAATAATG
This sequence comes from Lissotriton vulgaris, assembly GCF_964263255.1. Taxonomy (NCBI): domain Eukaryota; kingdom Metazoa; phylum Chordata; class Amphibia; order Caudata; family Salamandridae; genus Lissotriton; species Lissotriton vulgaris. Next base: position 674,724,981 of record NC_141700.1, on the reverse strand, counting down.
TTCTTGAATGACACCATTCAACAAACTACCTGTTTTGGCCTAGCCAAAATCAAAGACTTAAACAAACCGTCTATTCCAAAGCCAATACCTGATAACACAACCACAGATATTGAGATAGACGTATCCCAAATTTTACATCAAAATAGAACACATCCTGATTGGAAAAAGTGGTTAATCTGGCCAACAGACACAAATAAATGTCAAGATAGATTCCTGAACAAACCACAGGGGTTAAAAATGACCAGACCAGACCCTTGATACTCCCAGAGACAACATCCAGGGATAGTAACAACATACAGTGTAGGGAAACTATGCCTTGAATGGCTACAAACATCCACACTGGCAGAAATTAAGCAACACTTGTCTTTACTTAAAGATGGTGCTGACTTGCGCGATTTCATAATGGGACCACGCAACCAGCGTCAAAAACGTTTCATAGCGGCCAGTATATACGCTGCTTACAACGAGGCATGGAAAGTGACTCAAATTGAGACAGCAGAGAAAATACGAGAAATTGATCGTATTAATTTGGAAAAATTACTTTCTGTTGTGGACAATGGGTTAATGACTCTGTCCTCCAGAATATATTCACTGGACAGTATTGTATCATCTGCTATAGATATAATAGATCAGGACTTGCTAATGTTACAACATGGTCAGTCCCAATTACGTTCTATTGTACAGCTAGGCTGGACGATGCAAAACCTGCGTTCAGGCTATGTGCCTTTAATCAACACAACATCATTGTTCTCTATCTTTAACCTTACTGATAAACAAATCAGTTTGGCACAGAAAGGAGCAGACTATACGATTCTGAGCATTGAAAAACTTGAGAGATTACCATTGACAATGTCAGAAAGACCTGTCATTGAATGGATAATACACGGAATTATCACAATTCCGATAACAACTTTCCAATTTAAAAAATGCCAAGAGTATATACCAGCAGGCCACTATGAAAGGTTGGGTAAAGGGTACATTAAGTCATCATGGAAATTACCTTATACACACACATGTTATAGTGACAAAAAACAGAATATATTTCTTAGTGGTAATAATTGTAAACAATCACTAAGCGGTATACTTCTGTGCCAAGGTATTAATTTACATGGGGCCTGTGAGGGGACTTTAAATAACCTTTCATGCCACCAGCACGGCACATCTGCAACACAGATTGAGCCATTCTTTAGACAACTTTCAAAAACGGGAGTTACATTCTAACCACAGCTGTTGTGGCATGGTGCCAGGGAAAGCATATCTCGTAAGCGTTAGTTCCATGGTCACCTGCTGTATGCAAGCATTGTATCCAAACGGCCCTGGAGACTCAGAGGCGATGATTTGGCCTCCGTTGAATATCTCTTCTATAAAAATTGATACTTTAAGCAGAATGAAGTCTGTGCTTTTACAGACAACAGTGCCCATCACGTCATCAAAAGAAACGTATGATCTTCAAGTTGCAAGGACAACAGCAGAGATACATACACTTTTATCAACTAATTGCCCCATGCATTTCGTAGAAATGCTAAGCCAAATCCTAAATATGTCAGATGCCAGTGGTATCGCAAATGTATTTAAGACAATTTTCTCGGGACTGTTAACACCCTTCGAAGCAGTCCAGGGCCTTTTTTCCCAATTTTGTCCATTCGGTTTTTGGAGGCCTACCACTACTTTTGGGACTCGTAGCAGGAATCTTAATTTTGACTCTTCTGCTCCGATATGGCAAGCCAAAACGCAGACATGACTCCGGCAACGATGGAAGAAATGATCCTAGCAATACGCTACCGGGACCGCATATCTAAAGTCCTTGGATTAGCCGGGCTAAGAGATCTGAATATGACCTGGTTTCTTTCATTCAGACCTATATGGCAGAACTGCATCTTACCTTTGCTTCGATGTATGCTATGCAGAGAAGAATGCGTGTTAGACACCTGTCTTACACTACAATCAGCGGTACCAATGGATATCGATACTTTGCTAAGTCCTGTAACGGCTCATGCATTGTGTTGTCCCCAGCGGTTACCAATCCTGATGACGGCATTCATTGAGACTTATGCACTACGATTAGGTGGTGGCAGTGAAGCAAGAAATGAGAGCAACATCACCCAGGTACGACCTTCTGTGAGCATTGCTGATCCCGAAACCGATGATAGCAATCATTCTCACGACTGCCCAGTTACAGCCTTTTCAACCATGGTCGAACTTTCACCTGAAGCTGTAGACTGTTTTTTTGCGCATCTGTCTGAAGTCATGTTCTCCCCTGAACCAAAAGAATAACTTTTAAGCCAACCGGCACACAGCGTTCCCCATAACTCTGAATTTGGCCTTCAGCTTTGAAAAACAAAAACTGCTAAAAACATTTGGAACTAATTTTTCCCCAGAAAACAAAATTATTTTTTCCTAATTTCAAAATATTTACCTTTTTTTTGGCACGTGTACTCTGCTTACAGTAGAACTATTCATAAAGAACAGAGCTTCTATTTTTAGCTAATCTAGAGACAATATGTTACCGCAGCCTCTAGCACACTCACAAGCAATTTCATTTATATGTGATGAAATAGTCTCAACCTTCTTTTCTGTAATTAAGAGACATTTCATGCGTAATTTTCGCAAATCGTTCAACTGAATATATATGCAATTTTTGAATGATTACACTGCTTAAAAACGTACGGTACCTATAACTATCCGTGTATTTCGCATACACCATTTCGAATGCAAAATGTATTTTGGGGTGGGTTGGAATACACATGCATCTTTATTGCTTAGTTTTTAGTAATTGATGGACATAAAACTGTGGAGTGGGTGATGTGTTTTATCTAGGAACCCAATTCAATATTATGACTGTATGCCCCTATACGGCTATAATCAATAATATCCCTATAATGGCATAATAATCAGAACCATATTTCAGTAAATCGCCCCTGCAGCCCAAGACACGGCAGAAGCTACTTCCTTAGATTCCTAGAGAGCACACCGAGTACTTTCGACACACCAAACCTCCAGCAACCTGGGAAAGCCCCGCTTGCTTTGTTTTGATTTGTAATAGAACTCCTGCGAGCACTGTAAGAACGGCCAGTTCTTAGTGACATCTTTATTAACGTCTTATGTCCAAACCTTACGTCAAACTCGACACCTTTCAGGTATAAATATACCAACGTTGCCTTAAGCAAACACACAGTGGTGATTCTGGAGCAGAGCAGCTAATCTACTTTCCGAGAGCCCAGCAGAAGCGAGAAGCCCACGGACGCTGCCCCTCCTCTTAGGTCAGGTACACCGGGGTAGGCGTAGTTTAGAAGCATCAGTTTTGCACGTTAGCTTATGTATATATGTATATATATTTTCCATTCTAAAGTGTCTTATGGCTAAGAAACCATATCAATGCTTTTACAGTATTATTTGATAATACTCCTTTTACTGTACGTACTTTACTTTACAATAAGTATTGCAATTGTGGCAATTCATTTCTCTTGCATGAGAAGGAAGACTGCTCAATAAATAATACCTTTTATTGAAAACGCCTGTCTCTCTATTCTCTGCACCCTGGTGAAATTAAATATGCACAACTGACTGAGTGAAATAGCTGTCTATTGTTTCACACGACTCTAGAGATTGACTCTTATTCTGAGGGAGCAATGTTGTCATGTTTATGCGGTTGTCGGAAGCTGAATCCCTTCTTGTCTGATCCAGGGAAGCTGATCACTTCCTATTCAGTCAAGAAAGTTTCCAGTGACCTCTGAGCTAGCTGGCGCAAACCTAAATTAAGTCTAACATAGTCAGTAGAGACCTAGAAGACCTCAGTCCTACGTCTACACTGCTGTTTATGTTATTCCAATGCGCAGGGCCTATAGGGAAAATAGGAACTACACTACACCATATCCAGCATTTTACGACCCCGCACCCTGACCCTCCCCTGCCTGATGTCACCGCCCCAGTATAACGTCATGCACGGGCCATGCCTGCTTTCTCTTAAACCCATGCCAAGTTTGTGGGTGTTCCCTCCCCTTCCACCCTGGAAGGGAAGTCACTCCAGCCCTTAACTGAAAAAAATCTCTGACCAATCCCATGGTGGGAAAGAGGCAAACAGTAGTTGGTGAATGCCTACAAGTCTGAGAGTTTGTTGGGGAAACCATGCCATAAACCTTCTTCTCACCACCCATTGTATGAATTTTCCTGCTGTGTAACAGTAAACGTTTACACGTAAGTAAAAGCGTTTACGTCTCACAAGCATCTTTCTGATGAATGCTGTCAGGTGTGAAAAAAGCCCTTCAGTGATGTAACACAAACTGATGCACCCCGTGCAGAATGTAATGAGGTACCCCTGAGCCTTTCATATCTCACAGATGTTTATTGGCCTTGGGCTGGACGAGGCCCCCCTGAAGATTTGGGGCCCCTGCACGGTAGGGACTACAGGGGCCTGTGTTACGCCAATCCAGCCATTTCGATTTTCAATGTAGGTTTATAGCTTTAAGGGCCAGATGTACGAAAGTGAGTGTTTGTGATTTCCTAATAGCGAATTTTAGGGATGCACTATAAGGAAATTGCATAGTGTGAGATACAACAGTGTGATTGATACTGTTAGCGATTCGTAGTGGGTTGCAAATAGACCTGCCTCATCAGTATTCATGAGGCAGGTTGCAATTCGTGACACTTTGTAAATGGCTAGAATCATAGGGAAGGTGGCCTGTTGGGGTCAGCAGACCACCATGTCTTTGATTGGTTTTTAAATTAAGCATTTTTCTTTTTTTTTTGTAATGCGGCCCGTTTTCCTTAAAGGAAAACAGGATACATTTCAAAAATAAAAATGGAAAGCTACCTTTTCTCTGGGGCCACTGCCTGCTCTTCAGAAATTATGACACTCACATTCTGGGGACCCTTTCCAGTTTGCAAATGGATTACCACCGACTTAAAATGGGTGGTAACTGCAAGTGTGTTGTGACCGCATTCCTGGTTGCAACATATTCCTACATACCAGTGCAATTCGCTATAAGGAAGGGATGCCCTTAACCCTCCCCTTTCAAATAGTGACTTGCAAACTCTATTTTGCGGGTTGGGAATAGGTTACCAATCTGCAAAATAGGGTTGGCACATGGCAAAAAGCATTTTACAGGTAGCAAATGACGCGATGGGCTGTTAGAGGTTAAATGTTGCTGCAACATTAATTTGAGCAGGTGCTTCCAGGTGCTCAGCACCTGCACTTCTTTCACAGGGCTGGGGCTACAATTTCTGGACCTGCAGGTGGTGGTCTCAATACTAATTGTTCAATTCAAAATAAAAAGAATAACATACATTGCATGGTGACTGGCTGGTAAATGTTCATAGGCAGGCCGGCATACGCCTATCCAGGCAGGCATGATTGTGTATCACCATGTTAGTGATGATGTCATCACGCTGATCACAAATTTTATTTTTTATTTTTATTTAGGTTTCTTGTACAGCGCTAACAATCATCCCAAAGGGATATCACGGCGCTAAGTTTGCTAGAGAACGGGTGCAGTGAGCAACGTTGCTTGATTTAGTCGAAGTGGGGGAAAAGGAGAGTTTTTAGTTTTTTCCTAAATGCCAAATGGCATTCTGTGAGTCGGAGGGCCACAGGCAGTTCGTTCCACTTCTTTGCTGCGGCGTGGGAAAAGGCTCGTTCGCCCATCCTGGCTCTTTTAACCCGGGGGACGCTAGCTAGCGCCGAAAGTTGAGAGCGGAGGTTTCTAGTGGGAGTGTAGAAGTGAATCCTATTTCTCAGAATCCAAGAAGTCCTCGACAAACTATGGCTTGCATTCTATTCCCCTGGTCCACTGCACCCTGCCACTGCCTGAGCCTAAACCCCCATTGAATAATTGTAGCTGGGGGCTGGCTCATGACAAACTTGAGGCAAGGAAGCTACAAGAGTGCATTTGGAACTTGGGAGTGAGGGCTCTTGAGGAAGAATACATGAAAGTGAGTGTGGACTTCCAATTGTTGTGTAGCCGGAGTAGCATATCCGGCAGCCCTTCATTGCTGCTATCCTCAATGTGCTCAATGAGGCTGTGGCCCAACACAACTTTTGTGCGCCATGGCATCACCAGTAGAATCTGTGCGCTGCACCCCAGCATGGTAATTGCTGAGCGTGAGTGAGTCCAGTAGGCACCAGAGCTATACTTACCGGCATTGGCAGCATTACTGCTGGCGACAATGCCAGTGCTGTAGCAGGCGGGATCACAGCAAGCTGAGCAGTGGATGCCGATGCCGTCGCCCTCCCTGGACTTGCCTGTTCCGCAATAAACCCAGTCATACCACACTGATTAATATATGGAAAAAAGCATATTCATTTGGTGTACATTTTGTTTTTGCACTCAGTGTAGGTAAGAAAGTAAAACATCATTCGCTTCTTTAGGAATGACAACAGGAAAACGCAGAGTTCAATATAGCAGGGACATGTACAGGCTGACGACAGGGTTCACGGGCAGCAGCAGTGTTGGAGATGAGAGACAGTAAAGAGGAGAGGAAACAACAAGAGAGGAGAGAGATAAAACGGAGCAAAGTAGAAGAAAAGGAGGAGAGCAAATCAGATACAAAGAGAAAGCAGCCATGATGTGAAGAAGAGTGCATTAAGAAGAGAGAAGATAGAATGAAAGGGTCTGGAGGACAGAACAGAGGAAACAAAGCAGACAAATGACAAAATGGAGACACGGCTAATCACTGCTAGAGAGTTGTAGTAAAGAGCCAAGATCGAGGAGAGAGAGACCAGAGCATGGATAAAAGTGAAGAGAAAAAAAGGCAGGGCTAAAATGAATAGAGGGCAAATCAGAAATACAGGGTGTGACAAAGGTGATAAAAACAAATAGAGAGGTGAGAGGATAGACTCTTAGAGCAAAGACTTTGGGAACAGACAACAGATAAAGGTTAGAAGATAGAGCCTGAGGCAGTGAGAGTGTTGAAAAGTGGGGCTCATTGGAGGAAGACGTGCGGTGGCCTCCTTGGCAAAGTTTTCCGCACCTGCACTTCTTTTTTTTTACAAACTAAGCAACTGTTCACAAATCTGGCCTTTAATAGCTTTATCAATGTATTTTTCTGTAGGCCAATTTCGTGAAGTCTGTCACTTTCCTTTGCAAACCTCCCTTCCGCCTTATGCACTTGAACTCTCAGCATAAAATGGAAACACTGGAGACCTCAGAATGAACTGCTGGCAAGAGAATGGGGAGGAGGAGCCCTCCAAATGCGCTGCTCGCTGGAAGAACTCTGCAGACAGGGTGTTAAGAGTGTGTGTGGACCGGAAAACAACTTTCGACCAGTTCGTTTCTGTGTTGCGTGCAGCAGCCGGCAGCAACAACTTCCGCTTTTTCCAGTCCATTGGGGAAAGGGTAGCTAAGTGCAGCTGCTAAATTAGACTGCAGGGGAAAGAAAATATAGCTTAAAACAACAGAGCACATTTAACTTTTTTAAGGACAGGAGTGATTTACATGGGAAAAAGTTAAGGTGGAAAGGTTACACTTGAGGTTGCTTCTCGAAACTGATGCACAGCTGGGTCGAGGCTGCCCCAAATTTCCTGTGTTGTTTAAAGAAACCTGCACAATGATTTTACATATAATGTGACAGGTAATTGTCTTAGAATGTATGTACAGAAAAATTATTCATGTTTTAACATCTCTTTTATAAGAACTTTCAATACAGTTGTATACTGTGTACATTCCCCTTGTCACTAACCAGAAACTGTAGAAAAGTTTAAAAAATTGCATGTATGCCCTGAGGGTTGCCATCACTGGCTGTACCTCCTTCCCTCTTTGCAAACTTCTGAGCTGCAAACCATATTGAGCAGTGCTATATAAACAGAATACATAGAATATAAATAGGTAAATAAAATTGCATGTTTTCGTTCTGGTGAAACATTGCACTCTCTAAAAGCCATTTGTTCACGTAAATAAACATGCATTGGCAAAGCCAAAAGGTCTAGGTGGAATGTACTACTTAATTTGGTGCAAGCATAAAGAAACAAAAAAGCAGTTTCTTTTGAAGGCATAATTCCCTTTCATTCACACCTGTTTTTTGCTTCTTTATCAAATAAATGTTGATCATTTTTGTTTCTATGTCAATTGAATGTTGAATGTTACGAAAAGGTCTTTTTAGTATTGCCTCTTTGCAGTGCTTTAAATGGGCCGGTACTGTCCGGTACGGAGTACAGGCACTTTTTTATTTTGAGAGGGAGAGTACCGGCACTTCTCAAAGGGAATTGCAATACCTTTAATTGGAGAGTACCGGCACTTCTCAGAAACAAGCAGGTACTCTGTTACAGAGTACCTGCACTTCTATTTTTCCATTTCAAACACTGCCTCTTTGGCTTCTGAGGCATGGAAAAGCAAGAAAAGACAGTAATGAAGGCTCTTAGGCAATTTGATCTTCTTTTGACAGCAAAACAAAAAGAGGACTATATGGAATGCACGGGAGCCTTTGGCATAGAATGCCTTTTGTTTCTATTAAATACATTTTTTTTAAATTGGTCGCGGCAGCACGTATGACACATTCTTGGAGGGGAGTTCTTCAAGCGAAAGGAGGAATTGGAAGGAAGGAGCGACCTAGGAGAACGAGGAACACATGGGGGGAAAGAGGGACGATAGCCAATGAGGTAGTGGTGTAGGAGGAATGAGGGTCACAAAAGGGAAAAGGGAGGGATGAGAGTGAATAAGAAGTGGGCAGGCAAATGAGGAACTTGTTTATAATTTGCATGATTTTATACTACTGTACAGTCACAAAATTCACTTTACAATGCATTAGCCATCCACAACTCAGCTACTGAAGGGGGTTTGGGGGTGGTGGCCAATTGAAAAGGAAACTGCTGTCTAAGGATCCCACAATGCAATATTGATGACAACGAGATAAATGTAATATCATTCCAGCCCGTGGGAAGGGGATAATGTCCTTAGGAAAGTGAATATCTAATATAAAGTTAAATTATTAGACCTAGACGTCTGGGCTACCCAAACAACAAAGTGAAGAGAGGCATCCTCTGGGAATTCCTGAATTTTATGTAATCCCTTTCGAGTGACTTAAGTGGGTATTAGAGCATGCCACAGTGACGTTCCCATTGTACTGAAGGGAACAACATCGCAATCTTTTGTATTTGACCTCAGTTAGGGATCTGAAGTTTCGTAATGGTTGGTAAGGAGTAAAAAAATCGGAGAAGTATTTAGGTTTGCGATTATGTAGAGCTTTGTGGACAATGCATAAGGTTTTCAAGGAGATCCTTTCATTCAAAGGGACCCAATGCAATGATTTGAGGGTCATAGTGATGCCATTTTGGTGTTTCATCCCTAATACCATTGGAGCATCTGAGTTTTTCAACACATAGCAATCTTGCGAGGGATAAGTTAGAAAGCCTTCTTTAAAGCCCATTACAGTAACCCAAGCAGAACAGAAAAACTGCTTGCATCAAGGCCAATTTCTAAAAGCAGGAATGGTAAGATCTCTTTCAGCTGTCAAAGGTGGAAAAAAGCTGTTTTCCAAAATGAGTTGATTTGTAACAAGAATGTGATTTTGCAGTCAAAAAGCAGACCAATGTTTCAAGCTTTGAACACTGGAGTGGGTGGGAGCCCCTAAATCCACTGGCCACGCTGGGGAAAAGAAGGATGTATTCGCCTTTCAGATAAGCATGATTTCAGTATTCCCCACCAATGACACGTAACCTGTTGCGTTGTATCAAATGATGAAGAGGAGATAGATATTGAGAGAGCTTGGCTAGTTCTGATCATCCTCTATACTTAGGTGGAGGGGGTGTCATCTACATACACATGATACCAAATCTAAATGGAGAATACGTTCCCACAAAGACATTGAATAAGATAGGAGGCAAGGCGGAGCCTTGGGGAATGCCATAAATCAGAAGCTTGTTTTTAGGGGAAGTTTCCCATCTTTGATTGGTGAATGTGGTTGTGCAGGAATGTTTATTCACTTTTGCTGGTAGATTGTTCATAACACTTTCTGTATTTAATGCAAGTTAAACAATTGCTGTAGCCATTAGTCAGTCACCTGTGGGTCAGGAGAAACTTGGAATCTTTTCAAGGCCAATTCATATTTCGTTCCTTTTGATGCCTACTTGGGTAATAGTAGCACACATTATTTATTTATAACATATCAAAATAGCATACGTTTCGAAGTGGACCCTGTGTGAACAACTGGTCAATGCTTTATATTTTTTTAATTCTGTGATATTGTTCATGGTTCTCTCCCGTAGTCTCTGACTATAAGGATCAACCTTTTTAACTAAAAATAGAATTTAAATAAAGATCTTCTATTTTAGGTCGAATCTTTAATCACGATTTTCTTTAATATTTCAAAATTCCTTTATCAGGTTGCTCTTTAACATTCCCAATTCTATTTCGGTATAAATACAATAGCAGTAACAAAAATAGGCATAGGGGCGTTATAGGTCGACATTCCAATGGATACGTCCAAACAAGAACTGCAGTCGCAGTGTTAATTTCGTCACTTGTTTCCCATGAGCGCCCTCACTTGATAAATGACTTAAATTATGCTTGGATTGTTTTAGCAAATTGCCATTCATGCTTCCACTTGAAGCTTTCAGGGCAGAATGAATAGCTGTGCAGGCTATAGTCAGCTCTTCCTGTACAAATTCCGAAAGCATGATTTAAGGAGCATTTCCCTCTGCTAAAGAGGCCTATGCTGTGTGAGTGATCACCCTGAATATGGTCATGTGGTTTAAAATTACGAACAAGGAAAGTGTTATATTTTAAGGGCAGGTCAAATAGTCATACTGCACGTTTGGAAACAGCTAGCTCTTCATAAAGAGATTTTATGTTAGCAATAAGACAGTTTAAAGTTTGAGTCATGATATTTTGGAATAGTAATAATACAATATATGTGAGACACAGGCAGAGAGTGGGTTGCATAACTTTGTTTTTACTCAATCAATAGTTACAGGTTTTACTACAGTCCTCATCAGGATTTCATTTGAAATCTGATACTCCAGGGAACAGAATTAACAAGTGTGACAATTATCATCGGGTTGCTTGTTAAAATATGGAACACCGTGAGGATGTTGGGTCTTTGTGCACCAAAATCTGTTTATACGGGTATTTACAGAGCATTTTCCTCCTGTAAATTCTGAGTGATTACTACAAAACTTGTAATTTAGATTGCTGAGAAGGAAAGAGAATACACAGGGATTGGAAAAGAACAGGCCCTTTGCAACGAGGGTCTAAGTCATTCAAGTGTGATGGGTCTAAGTCATTCAAGTGTGCTGATAGTCTTTCGGATTGTGGGCTTCCTGGAATAATACCTAGGTTATTTCTCCATCTTAAGATCTTTGCAAGAAAGTTTTGGATTCCTTTCAGGAAAAGATAATTTTTCCTATAACCACATTTCAAACCGTTCTCCACACAGACCTTTCGCTTATATTTCAATTGGTCATTTCATACCCACTCACTCTTTGATGATGTTTCTGCTATCCCCGTTGATGGTGCTCTTTCTAAGATCACATTGATCAACTCTGGGTCACCACCTGTACTTTGTCCTATATGGATTTTTGAATCCTTCAGACATATTTTAAATACGTATTTCATGAAACTGTGTAATGACTCTCTGTTGAAGTATGGTTTCTATGGCTTGAAAGAAAGTCACCATTGAAAAAGCCTAACAATGCCAGGCCATGAAGACTAACCAGTTGAAGTGGCCAATGTCTGTTGACTCGTTATAATTTCTGGCTAAGCTCACCAAGGGTGTTGTGAATTTGCATCTCCTAGGATACATCAAAGAGCACAATTTAATCGACAAAGCCCAAGTTCCTTCAGCTTAGAGCATGGAGCAAGGGAATAAGGCCATGTTGTTCTCTACTCTCAATAAGCTTGGATTTGTTGCCCCCTTTTTTCTCTTGAGACTGCGCCACCTGCAATCTGGTCTTCCACTTTAATCTCCCAGAGAGGATCCTGGGCATTGGGATGCAAGACCATGCTGAGGGCTGGATAGAGTTAACCTCCTAGAGTCCAAAGCCAGTCCCTTCCACTTTTTACTTCGAAAAGTAGTGCAACATGGCTTGGGTTTAACCCAACCTTGTTTAAAATCTATTTGGCGACCCCAGCAAAGTTGATTAAATCTTTTGGGATAAAATCTTTGGGTAAAGACACGTTTCAAGGATAGCCTTCAATCAGTAGTATTTTGATGACCACTAATCTGCAATGTTTGATTTCAGGTAAAACCAATGTCATCATCTTTGTTGTTAATGCTTCCTGTACCTAAGTTTGAAATTAATGCTCACTGTGCTTTTACCTTAGGCGTCAACCAAAGTTTTAAAGCTCATCCATATGTTGGTAAGTCTTGAAAGAATCGAAAAGGGTACTATTCTCAAGTTTGTGAGGTACATCTAGGAGGTTGTCCATTCGTTTGAACTATTTATATATGCTGTCTTAAAATTGTTTTAAAAGATCAGTCTGACCCAATTGTATTAATTGTGTTGGCAATTGAAATATACCTCTGAATGTGTTTTTCTCTGTATTTGTTTTTGCGTTATACTTAACTTAATATCACTACTCTATTTTTAGGTCTTGGGTACAAATAGCTTGAGCTGTCAGTTGTCGAAAGATGTATTGCATACTGTACCAATATTTTGAGTGGTCTTTGGTTAGGCCATTTTTGTAGTTTTATATAGCACACATTCGACTTTAGGGTATTAGAAGACGTTACATGAGCACCAGTTACATTACGCAAGGTCACATTCATTTTTTAAGGCATGGGGTGAGGGACTGTTTTGCCCAGAATTGCAGGATGTTTAGCTGATAGTGAGACTCTAACGTTGTTTGGCAATTCCAAAGTTGGCAGCTTTTGCCGTAATGCCAAATCCTCACCCATTGCTCATCATTGTTGCCTTTCTTCTCTATTGCATTTCCTTGCTTCTTATGCAATGACTTTCCTTCATCTTCTTGTGTTTGACCCTGTCCTGGTGCATTGTTTAAAGTCTTTCTGACTGGATGAGTTGTATCCATTCACTTGGATGCAATGGGGAAATACATTTTTCTTTTTCTTTTAGCAACTCATGGGAGCTTTTCCTCGCTTGCTGTTGTTTGCTTGTTTTGTTTCACATTTATGCCCCTTTTCATTTGTGCATGTTTGTTGTACACAGACGTCTGTTTAGCTGAGGTGTAGATTATATAGAATGGTTTATTTTTCTTAGTTGGAGGTAAGTAATAAGTAACAATAGTAAGCTTCAAAGATAAGCCCCACCAGGAGCAGCCTCCCTGCTGCTCAACCCATACTCCAACTGATCCTACAGGACATCACAGGCACCCTCACATTCCAACGCATCACCATGCACCAACATTCCACATTGGATACTCATACTAGCTGAGCAGCAGGTATAACACATGTCCCCCTTTTACAGAACACAACAACCATATTGTGAATTTGCAGATGGACATGTTGCAATTTCATAAAGACAAAAGAGACATGCAAGAAAGCATATTGGATGTAAAGATGATATGATATTGCATATATATAAAAGACCATGCATGTAAAGGCAATAGATATTAGAACAACAATTTTTGCAAATACCAAATGAACATATCGCAATTTCATACAATTACAAAAGAGAGATTAGATGTTAGATGGTATGATATTGTGTATACATAAAAGACCATGCATTTAAACATATTAAATGTATCCCACATCTTCCCCTCTTCAAAACAAAAGAAGAAAACCACCCACTCTACATGCCCTCACATCTAATACCGAACCCAACAAGAAGTAGCAAGCAGCTCCTGTTGCACCACGAAACATAACAGCTGCCAGACTAGCATGAAAGGCAGCACACTGAGGAAACAAATTCACAAGTGTCAAGGCAGACAAAAACACTGAGCATGAACATAACCATGAACAAGAACCCACATCGTCAACAGTACCACACTCAATCACCAACCAAATAACTCTCACATCAAAACATAAAGTGTACAACAACAAAGAATGGGTGAAATCCACCCTACGCTTCATCCCTAAAAGAAAGGGAAACTAGTATACAATAAGCAAGTATACACTATGCAATGGGTGACTTAACATCTCACAGTCATCCCACAAAACATTTGAATCAGAAATGGGTGACCTAACCTCTCGCAGTCATCCCACACCAAACATCTGAATAAGAAATGGGTGGCTTAACCTCTCGCAGTCATCCCACACAAAACATCTGAAGCAAAAGTGGATGACTTGGCCCCTTGCAGTTATCACACACAAAACATCTGAAGTGGGTGACTTAACCTCTCACAGTCATTCCACACAAAACATCTGAATCAGAAAAAACAAATGGGTGGCAGTCATCCCTTAAAGAAACCTCAACTGTATGCACATCTGAAGGGAAACTTGCATACCGTAGGAATAACACATACACCGGGAAATACGTCACCACCAGAGAACCTCAGTAGTGACATCCACCTAATGGTAAGATTGTGCACCCAAGGAAATTACTCAAACACTGTGAAAAACTATCACAGTTCTTCAGACAGTAACACAGCTATCACGGCAGACACATGGTCTTATGCATTGCACCAATAAAGAGATCACACACACAGCAGTAAGCACACACTGACACAATCCTGCAAAACCTGAAATGTAACAAACAACACAAAGCCTTGAGAGAATACTCTAAGACTCCAACATCACATTATTTTCAAATATAGGCTTCTGTCCTGTACCACAACAACCAGGGAACTAGAGAATGTTCCAAAGCTTTCTCCATCCCAAGCTGCAGAATAGATCTTCAGCATAACGTCACTCGATAAATCATCCGCAGTTCATATCAACATTCAATGCCAATTGTTGTTAAACATTTTGATGAATGCACATTACCACATGACGTCCCAATGATGAAAAAGAGGAAAAGCACATCAGCCGATTACCAATTAGGAAAGATCCAGCACTGCTCACTGCTTGCCCCAAACTAGCAGGATGAAGGATAGCCATGGCGTCTTCTCAATGACTGTCTTTCTGAAAAGTGTCAGTGCCACAAAATGCTGATCTGGTGGGTAGCACCCGGAGAGTACATGACACACCGGATACAATAACGGCCAAGCAAGATGGCAGCGCGCTCAGATGGACAGCACTGGTTGGCACCAGGCACGTATGTGCTGTAAAACAATCCTACACAGCTCGCGTTCCAGGATACCAGCTGAGACACCACTGATCTCCCCGCAGCAGCTTCACGTGACCCCTGTGGACATTGTAAGGGGTGCACGTACCTCTGGGAACACAAGTCTCACAGCTGATTTAAATGGCACATATCGTAACAGCAATACAGGCACATACATCAGACTAGACAATTTTCCCCAGCCGAACTCACCAATCTCAAACTGTGGAAGCGTAGTTCAATAACATTGCTGGTCTCACAGCCGGTTACTGAGATTAGTAATAAAATTAATGCCGCTGTAGGTCTATTCCTCCATTAACCACACACTCTCAGCTTCTTTCACATAGGCATTTGACAACAAAACTTGTGCACACACTTCGAGCGTCGCTGCCTACTGAGTTAAATATGTGGATGCCTGTACTAATGCCCTGGTGTGAAAGCTGTTTGATGTTGTAGGACAATGGTGGGGTGAGCCCCAGGACATCATCAATCTCTGCAGGCTTCAATACCTTGTAAACTTCTTCATAATTTCACAGCAGTTCTCTTTAAGCTTCATTTACTTGCAGTCTTCGTTTCTCAGTTTCTCTCTATAAGTTAACTTCTTTCAAACACCTTTCACACATAGTTCCTTCCTTAAAATCATCAACAAAATGTAAACAGAAGTCCATTTAGCTGAGGTGTAGATTATATATGATGGTTAATTTATCTTTTTTGAAGGTAATTAATATGTTCCAATAGTAAGCTTAAAAGATAAGCCCGATCAGGAGCCGCTTCCCTGCGGCTGAGCCCAAGCTCCAACTGACCCTCCTGCACATCACAGACACCCTCCCATTCCAATGCATCCCCATGCACCAACATTCCACACAGGATACGCATACTGTCTGAGCAGCAGGTATAATAATGTTGCGTCCCCCATATCCTTTATTGCTCTCCCATCTTTCCCCACTCTTTTTTTGCTTTTTATTCCCCTACCATTTCCTCCATTTCTCTGCCACACACCATATTCTTCCATTGCTTTTCAATCCCCTTCACCAGTCCCTCTATTGATTTGCCACACCTCCTGAATCATCCATTGCTTTCCATTCAGTACCTTCAAACTCCTGCCCATTGCTGTCCTGTTTGTGCTCCTTTCCCCACTTATTCATGTTTTCACACCTCTTTCCCATGCTTCCACTGCTTCCATCTACACCAGTTGTTCCATCCCTCTGCCGCTCTTCATGTACTTCTGGTGCCTTTCAGCCCCATTAGTTGTTTCTTTGCTCTGTCATCTCTTGACTCTCCTCTGTTGCTTTTTCTCTACATTCCATTCCTCCATTCCACAACTCGGTGCCATTGTTCCTCCACCTGTTCCATCCCACTGTAATTTTTTTTCTTAAAATAATTTTTCTATATATTTTTCTGTGGCCCAGTACTGCACACTGCTACTGGGTTGCTTGCTCCTCTGTTTTTGTGCGTTCATGCTTGCATATTTTTTAATGTCATTTAGGGGCCGATTCCGATACGGGAAACAAATCTGTACGACAATTCGTATTCGAAGCCGTTTCCGTGCGAATCGTACAAATCCGTCTGAATCGTGCAGTACGATCCGTAGGATAGAAATATGTCCGAATCTGTGCGAATCGTACGAAACACAAGGCTAAATCCGAACGAATTAGACTCTCACAGTAAACTGTACGATTCGTAAACATGCCGTACGGCCCGCCAAGTACGATCCAGAGCGGGTAATGAATACGGGATTCATACGGAACACGTCACGTATCGGCAATTTGTACGGCAAGCCACACATTCACATATGTACCGTACCCCTAAACGCAAGGGGTGTACGCATGGGGTGTACGCACCGTACACCTACAGCCTTGGGGGTATGTACCGTACCCCTAGGCGCCATATGCCAACATTCATGGGGTGTACGCACGGGGACATACGCACCCTACCGCTGAAATCCAGGGGTGTACGCACCGTACCCCGACGCACCGTACCCCTGCTATCATGGGGTGTACGCACCGTACCCAGGGGGGTCCGTTTCGTACGCATTTGAGGCGAAATCTGCTTTTACGGATGTTTGAAGCTCTCGTAGAAAAAGAGTCGTACGGAGTGTTGTCGATACGATTCGTACTTGCCGGGTCGGAAAATACAGCTTTGATCCGTACGGACATCGCGTACTGCGCGTTCCGAATGCGATTCGTACGGATCAGTGAGTTGTACAGTCTTCGGTATGATTTGTACGGAGAACTGCTTTGGGTACACATCGTACTAGGTCATACGTGCGGGTACGGTTCTCCATACGAATCGTACGGGAAAAAAGCTCCGTACGGCTATTCGGAGGGCATTTTTTCTGAATCGGAATCGGCCCCAAAGTGTTCAAAAATGGCTGTCAGGCATGGCCATTGCATCAAAATGCCCATTCACTGATGATTGTACTTTTTCTTTTTGAGAACACCTTTCAAAATGACTGCCCATACATATGCGTGTCATGATGCCATGCCAGAATGTTTTTTTTCGCATAAAGAAAATTCAGCACATCAGTGATGAGGTTGATCAACATTAAAATGTGTGGGATGTGTCTATTCCTTGAGCATAGCCTAATTACATGTGGCTGGCTGTCCCTTCTGAGGTAGGTAACATTTAATTTATTGTCTGTTTTTAGTTGAATTATAACATTAATAAATATGTCTCAGCATAATAACCAGAAATGGGAATGCTGTGTTAAGAATGCAAAACTGTGATTGCTATCAAATAATATAACATAATGAATAAGTAAGAGGCTACTTTTGAAATGATTGTGCCTCCACTATTAAGAAGATACCAACTGGATTTGAGGAGTCAAATCGAGAACATACCTAATGCTGGATACAAATACCCATTCAATTCCCATCCATTTTGAAGTAATTATTATAAATAATACAACATTGTTTTGGTTTTATAAAGCATTATTAATTAAATAATGGAAACAAAAGGAAAGTAATTATAACTTGTCTTTGCTTGCTAACAGCTGATCCGCTTTGCAACACCTATTTGTTTTATACAGGTATCTATTTATTAATGGATGTGTGTTCCCTAATGAATCAGGTAATCCGGTGAGACTTATGGTTAGTGTTCTACACAGCTTCAATATTCCCAATAAGGAAATCTTCAAAATATTTTCAATTAATTGAATGTGTGGCATTTCCAAAGTATGAGATCTTATTTCTCTGCTAACAGTTTTCTTCAGAATATCATGGTCGATATTGTATCATTCAAGTCACTGTATTCCAAATTAATATGAATAATAAATGTTTAAAGTACTCACAACTTCCCCAAATTAATCATATTTTCTATATTAATCTATGAACTGTGGAAAACTAAGAATACCTCCCCTGAAAACATTCTGATCCATGGACCACCAGCAGTGAAAAACAGATTTTAAAAAAATGTTTACTGAAACAACATCAAAAACAAAAGTACAATCCAAAAAAATCTAACAATAAATTGAATGTATCATGCAAATGTATGCTGCAAAATATAAACCATTCCATGATAGACTATTTGTGCTGTTTTTAAAAATGTATCATAAACGAGACTTGACATTTAAATAAAAATGTATGGCTATAGTTGATTTAGATTTACGGATGGGTTTTGGGTAAGGGTAAAGTTAGAGTTGGGCTGCAGTTACTGTAAAATTAAGTTTTGTAGTTAGGGTTAGTTTGATGATGGTATAAATCTGTTTGGATGTGGAAGAATATGCTGTAGTTATATGATTGTGCATGCAAACAGGGGGGCACATTCTTAATATCTCCAAAACTACTGAACAGATCTACACCAAATAACATAAAAGATACTTTCTGGTCCAGGATCTCTCTTCTTTCCAAATTTGGTGCAGTTCTGTTCAGCAGTCTTTGTGATATTACTGTCCAAAAAAGGGTATGGAATATTCCTGGAGTTTTTGTCTCCGCTCCTGTAAAATATATAAATATATATATCCTTCATTGGAACCTGTCAAATTTGCATATATATATATATATATATATATATATATGAACAGAACAATCTTCAAAAAAACCACACTTCTGTGGAAACGAAGACACGGACCCAAGGGTTGCAGTCAAGGAGATTTTATTTAAAACCTCTCTGGTTACGCGTTTCGAGCAACTAGTGCTCTTGGTCTATATATACACAACATGAAAAAGCGGCGTGCTTCTGCCTCTTACACGGCGGGCGCTCAACAGGATCGCCGATCCTTTAAATAAGTCCGAAAACTGGTATGATGCTTTTTGAAGAAACCAGAGTCGAGGTCACGGTGACCAAGAGGTAGGCGTACCTCGAAACGCGTTGGGGCTGTTTAATCTTTCTGCCAAATAAACCTTGAGCACTGAGAATATATTTGGGCCTCGACTCTGGTTTCTTCAAAAAGGATCATACCAGTTTTCGGACATATATATATATATATATATATATTCAATGAAAAAACCATTGGTTTTAGGCCATATATAGTTAGGGATTTGCATTTAGAAAACCTTATTTTACTCGCATAAAACCATTGAAATTCCATATATAGTTATAAGCGCTAACTATATATCGCGCACCCGCAATCCACTGCTGATGATGTCACATATTACATCATTCATGACATGGTTAGTGACATCACTGATGACATCACTGATGACAACATCCAGTGACTGTATGTTTCTGTAAAGTTAAAACATGTCTTACATATTGAAGAATGAGTGGATGTATAAGTGTCTGGATGAAGGATTTAGTAGGTGCAAGACTGACTGTATGAGTGAGTGATTAAATGTGTCTCACTGAGTGCATGGGTTAGTGACTAAACTGTTTTAATTTGTGCATCATTATATCTGTTGTTCTACAAACTGCTGCATATGTTGATCAGTAGCTATATGAGTAACTGTATGGGTTATTGATTGGTTGTCCAAGTATTTGTATGGGAAACTGAGTGTGTGTGTATGGGTGGCTGGGAGGTGTGTGACTCTGTACATAGATGTGTGAGTAGTTGATTCACTATATGTATAGATTCAAAACTGCATGTGGAAACAGCTGTATGGGCAGTTGACTGTGCATGAGTGTATTAGTGAGTGAATGGATATCTCAGTGCTACATGTCAAATTAAGTACATATGTAAAACACAGTACATGTGAGAGTTGACATCTATAAATAACTGTGCATAAGAGCTAGTGAATGTGTGAGTGGCTGTATGGATCATTGTGAACATGTATCAGAGATTGTATAAGAGAGTAAAGTAAATATGTGTTAGTATATGTTTGAATAAGTAAGGTGTGTATAACTGTATAGTTGAGAAAATGGAGGTGTGATTGATTTTTGGCATAACTGACTAGGTGTGTGAGTAACTCCATGGATGAGTGACTGTCTGTTTACACTGATTGTATTTAAGGTTATATTAGAGTCTGAAGAGGTTCATGGTATTATCACATGAATGATATCATCAGTGATGTGATCAGTCATGTCAAATGAGATGTTATCAGTGATGTCATCAGTGATGTCATTTGAGATGTCATCAGTGATGTCATCAGTGATGTCACTAACCATGTCATGAATGATGTAATATGTGACATCATCAGCAGTGGATTGCGGGTGCGCGATATATAGTTAGCGCTTATAACTATATATGGAATTTCAATGGTTTTATGCGAGTAAAATAAGGTTTTCTAAATGCAAATCCCTAACTATATATGGCCTAAAACCAATGGTTTTTTCATTGAATTTTCAAGGTTTTGTAAATGCAAATTCCTAACTATATATGGAGTATAACCTATGGTTTTTTCTGTGAATTTCAATGGTTTTTTAATAGCAAACATCAAAAGCTGTCAAATGTCAAGTACGTGATAGGTAAAAACGTTTTCGTGTTTATGCACGCTGATGTGCTTTGAACGCTGCCCCCCCCCCACTCCCCTCTTTTCTCTTAGTAGTACTCTCTCTTTGCAGATAGTGAACGGTAGTTAACGCAGACCTTTACCCCTGTTGTAATCCGTCGTACCTGCTTGTCTCTCCATTTGATTGATTATTATCCAAGCATTTACTGTTTTACAATTGGTTCTCTTTGGATCATTCTCTATTTACAAACAAGCACAAAGTCGCAATACTCTGTTTAGTCTTTGCAGATAGTGAAAAATCGTGTAAAAAAATAAAAGTAATCGAGCAAAATCAGTAGACCACTAATTCGATCTCTTTTTAACCTCGGTAAAATACAAACATTAGGAATAACCCTTCATGAGAAATACGAAAATAGTGAAATGAATTGAGCTCCACACCATGAGGGCTGCAAAACAGCTCGACTCCGCCACCCACACCGCCCAAAATAACAGCAAACCCTATGCAAATATTATAAATATACACAACACACCACCAAAGAAACAGAATAAAACATTTTATTAAATAACTATTTACATAACTATTTTATACTTTTTATTGCCCGATCCGGCTAGCTCAATCGATCGAGCATGAAAGTCATGCACTGATAACAAGCGTTGAGAGTTTGTAGAATGATGGCTTCAGATTTTCCACATACGGTGTAGTGGCGCAAACTGGCAGGGGGCGTTTGGATTCTACCCCTTCTCCAAATAAGATTTTCATACGTGAATGTTCGTTCATGCTTTTTGTCCCTGAGTTGCTTCCATGTCACTGCCTTACATAAATGGCATAAGTCCTGGTTATTGAGTGCCATACTTCAGAGTTCTAAGCAGTTCTTGTAACACTGTTTAAACCTTATTTGCACCTGCTGCAGCTTCACTATTCAAAGTAAGTGGGGTCCATTTGTGGACCTGACTGCATTGGAAAACAATGTGATACGGTGCCTCCCTAAACCGCTTGACGGAGGCCCCCGAGGGGCGGTGAGATGGCGCGGACTGAGAGGGGGCGCTTGGCTCCTGCCCCCTCCCCAAGTCGTGTTGCCCTGGTGAGGCCTGAGATCGCCCCCGGCATAGGCGGCCGGCTCCCGGGGTCCGGCGGAATTTTTTCCCTTTTGAAGAATCTTTCATTCTGGACCTTGTCCCACAATCCGTTTCACCTGAAGACACGCTGTCGTAGGGCGCCCCTTTACCGTTTTAGTTGCCATTCCGCCCGCTTTTGGTACTCTGTGCCTCTTCCGCCATTCAGCTGTTTACCGCTCGCTCTTGCGACTACAACGTCTCGCTCACCATGTAGTTGAGTTGCTCCCGCTCTTAAGATTTGACCGAACTTTTTGGACTGCTGAAAGCGGTGGAATTCCGACCGCTGGTTGGTGGAGACATTTTGACTATATTCTGCACCTGCATTGTCGCGTAATGCGTCATATGACGCGACGCGTTAGCGCACCCGGAAGTGCTCCGGTGCGCAAGGCGCAGCTTCCCGGAAACGATCCAGAGCGCGCCGCGCAGCGCGTAACGTAAGCATAACAGGTCATGTGACTTGTTAATAAAACTTTTCATTGGTTCATTTTACTTTTCTTTTCCTAATTATGTAAGACTAGGTCATGTGACCTAAAAATAACACTTTTCATTGGATTAAAACATTTTTTTTCCCCAAACGATGAAAGCCCCACCTTGTTTCTGGATGTTTCAGACTGAAGCTGGCGTCACCATGAGAGCACCACCATCTCGTAGCTCCGTCGTGGCCATTCCGCAAGCAATCATGGCAGCCGCTCCCCACCGGAAGCCTGCGGGATTCGAGGGCCCCCAAGACTTTTGTACAATCTTCAAGGCTGAGGGGACGCTTTCGAGAATGGAACCCAAGCCCTGGCAGACAAGCGTCCGAGTTCCAAGGTGTCCCAGGGCCATTTTACTGGACCAGGCCCAAATCCGAAGAGCCGGCCGCCATTTTAAGAGTCCTGTGGCAGCCGCCTACCGCTGCACCGCAAGAGTGGGAGCAACTCAACTACATGGTGAGCGAGACGCTGTAGCCGTAAGAGCGGGCGGTAAACAGCTGAATGGCGGATGAGGCACAGTGTAGCAAAAGCGGGCGGAATGGCGACTGAAACGATAAAGGGGCGCCCCACTACAGCAGACAAGCCTCCGCCATGTGCTTCAAAACTGCATATGTATCTCGTGATATCAAGGTTGGGCAACCAGTACAGAACAAGCAGTTACGAGTCCCATTTACACCGGCGCCATTTTGGGCGCGGCCGGGCAGGTCCAGGATCTACTGAAACATAAAAAATGAGGCTGACGTCTCTGAAGCAGTTCACGAACAGCAGGACATAGCAAATAAACATGAACTCTCTAAAGCTGTTAACTCACTGCAGAACAAAACAAGTGAACCTGAAACCTCTGGAATAATTGTCGCTCAAAAGAACAACACACAAAACTCTGTAGAGCCTGAAAAAAAAAACAGAAGGGCACTGTAGTTTCAGACACACTTAACACTAATGACGAAACAAAGATATCATCTGTTTATAAAGCAGTTATCATCTTGACAGAATTGACAAAGAAGTGTACAGACACCAATGCATCAGCATTCTCGGAGATAACATCTTAAGGAACAAAGAAAGACCTGTTCACTCTTGACACCCCAGGTGCTGTGTATATTGCACTATAGTGCTGCATCGAGAAAACGGGCAACCCTATTGATGTGGATTTTTCATTATTGATTATTGTAAAGAAATGGCGACTCCCCCCTTTAGCAGATTAGCTAAATGTTTGCGTAATTTAGGCATAAAAGTTATATTATTGTTGTTGTTGTTGTTATCGTTATAGTTCTGGTTAATTTCAAAAAATGGTTAAATATATTTACAGTTTTTGTTGCGTTCGTTATATTTAAATATTAATAAAGTTTTAAAATGTAACTGTCTTGGAGTACTATATTTTTTTTAAAAATCGGGTGAATGGGGCCTTGAATCGGGTTATTGTCATGTGTGGGCTTTGCAAGTGTACTGCTACAAGATCGGACATTTCAAACTCAAATGCACGTTCTTTTTCTTACCTTTCCGAAGCATGGAGCGCAATAGCAGGCAGAGAAAGGGTGATGCACGTGTTGAACACTGCCTGGCCTGCAAATTGCTGCCAGTGCCCCCCCGCCCGCTCCTGAAAGAGGACACACACACACCGCCGCCCGAGTACTTCACAAATCTTTAAAAGACCATGCGCTTGTTCAATGGGAAGTGGATAACATGGCTAAGAGCATTTGCTGACTAATGCATGAATATCGCTGACTTTTCAGCGATATTCATGCATTGCGGCCGTTTTTTATCGCATTTGCGATAAACCTTGCTAATAGCAAGGTTTATGTGCGATAAAATTCGCCGAAGTGCGGCGATAATTATTGTCTCTAAACAAGTTAGAGACAAAAATTACCGCTAGTTGTTGGAAATATGCCCCCGGGTTTTTCCTTGCAGGAATCGGGAAGCGAAAGACTAGCACTGAAATCAGTAGTCTCACACCTGAATCGGGAGGGTTGGCATGTCTGGATACTCTACAGCTGGAGCCATAAACTACATCCGCAGGGCTAGGTGATAGCCTAGGTCCGGCCTGGACAATCGGACACAGAGGAAGAGAAGTGTCAGAGGGTGCGGTAGTGAATAGGGTGAAAGGGAGGTGTCGAACGGGCACAGGGTGTGATTCTCAGAGAAGAGCAGCGCAGATGGGGGAAGTATATGGCCCATGCATGAGAGAGAGAGCGGGGGTGACCATTGCGTGGGGGAGATGCGTGCGAGGGTGGGGAGCCATGCTGAGAATCGACGGCGTGCAGAGAGTGGCCCTGGTCAAGGCATCTAAAATGGCTGCCGTGCACGACAAAATTGTGGCATTGGACAAAAACGCTAAGATGGCGCAGACAATGTTTATCAATAAGGATTCATTTATAACAAAATATTTACTCGCAGTGACAAAATGGTGTTCAACACTTCCTGATTTCCATCGAATCGAACGTTAACAAACGTCACGCAGCAAAAAAAAAAAAAAAAAAAAAGCTCACGCACAGAGCGGTTTTTAGCCATGTTATCCAATGGAAGGTGGATAACATGGCTAAGAGCATTTGCTGGATAATGCATGAATATCGCTGACTTTTCAGCGATATTCATGCATTGTGGCCGATGTGCGGCGATAATTTTTGTCTCTAAACAATTAAAATGAAGCACAAAATGGCGAATTCCCGTTTCGCTACCAGTTTGCGGCCCAGTTCGCGGCCCGTGAAGCGCTTCTACCGTGAAAAATCATTTTTTTTTTATTTTCCCCACGGGACCCTTTAATAACCCCAACAACATTCCTAGGGGGTCAAGAGGGGTATACCTTGCCCCCTTTCAATAAATTCCCCCTTCGTTTTTCACCTCTTCTTCTCTCTCGATCCTACCGAGAGATAAGATGGCGGCCGCTCCGGACTATTTAGAATGTTGACAGACACCGGAGAGCCAATCAGCTTTCTGTTATCCAATGGAAGGTGGATAACATGGCTAAGAGCATTTGCTGGATAATGCATGAATATCGCTGACTTTTCAACGATATTCATGCATTGTGGCCGATGTGCGGCGATAATTTTTGTCTCTAAACAATTAAAACGAAGCACAAAATGGCGAATTCCCGTTTCGCTACCAGTTTGCGGCCCAGTTCGCAGCCCGGGAAACGCTTCTACCGTGAAAAATAATTTTTTTTTTATTTTCCCCACGGGACCCTTTAATAACCCCAACAACAATCCTAGGGGGTCAAGAGGGGTATACCTTGCACCCTTTCAATAAATTCCCCCTTCGTTTTTCACCTCTTCTCTCTCGATCCTACCGAGAGATAAGATGGCGGCCGCTCCGGACTGTTTAGAATGTTGACAGACACCGGAGAGCCAATCAGCTTTCTGCGCGCAAAGTTCCGTTTCGCGAAAAGTAAGCGGACCGGATCGCTGCCCGGAGCGCTGTTACAGATATATATCTTGTTTTGAACGTTAATTTCTCAAAAACTACTGGAGCACATATATTGAGACCTAGCAAAGGCACATCGGGCTAACAGTCCCTACAATTTTGCCAAGTTTCGTGCAAATCCATTCAGCCGTTCGAGCTAAAAGTGAGTCCAACCGCCCTATGGAAAAATGAATGGGAAAAACGCGTTTTGGGACCCCCCTTTTTTCTCAGCCCCCCCTTGACGAAACTCCACCAAATTTTCAGGGGCTGCTCAGAAACAAAATGTGCCATTTTCCTGAAAATGTCAGCCGATTCCGTCCTCAAACGCCAAAGTTATTAGACATAGAATTTTCAAAAATCCCATAGGGAATTAATCCTAACTATATATACCTACTGGCGATAGCCAGTAGGTAATATATATATATATATAAATTCACTGAAAAAACCATAGGTTATAGACCATATATAGTTAGGAATTAGCATTTATAAAACCTTATTTTACTCACACAAAACCATTGAAATTCGCATATATAGTTAGTTGCACTAACTATATATCGCGCACCCGCAATCCATTGCTGATCATGTCACATATTACATCATTCATGACATGGTCAGTGACATCACTGATGACATCACTGATGACATCTCAAATGACATCACTGATGACATCTCAAATGACATCACTGATGACATCACTGATGAAATCTCAAATGACATCACTGATGACATCACTGATGACATCTCATTTGAAATTACTGATCACATCACTGATGACATCATTCATGTGATAATACGATGAACCTCTTCAGACTCTAATATAACCTTAGATACACTCAGTGTAAACAGACAATCACAGACTGTCACTCATCCATGGAGTTACTCACACACCTAGTCAGTCATGCAAAGAATCAATCACACCTCCATTTCCTCATTTATACAGTTATACACACCTTACTTATTCAAACATATACTAACACATATTTACTCTCTTATACAATCCCTGATACAAGTTCACAATGATCCATACAGCCACTCACTCATTCACTGGCTCTTATGCACAGTTATTTATATATGTCAACTCTCACATGTACTGTGTTTTACATATGTACTTACTTTGACATGTAGCACTGAGATATCCATTCACTCACCAATACACTCATGCACACAGTCAACCGCCCATACAGCTGTTTCCACATGCACTTTTGAACCCATACATCTAGTGAATCAACTGCTCACACATCTATGCACAGAGTCATACACCTCCCAGCCACCCACACACACAATCAGTCTCCCATACAAATACTTGGGCAACCAATCAATAACCCATATAGTTACTCATATAGCTACTGATCAACACATGCAGCAGTGTACAGAACAACAGACATAATGATGCACAAATTAAGACAGTTTAGTCTCTAACCCATGCACTCAGTGAAACACATTTAATCACTCACTCATACAGTCAGTCATGCACCTACTAAATCCTTCATCCAGACACTTATACATCCACTCATTCTTCAATATGTAAGACATATTTTAACTTTACAGAAACATACAGTCACTGGATGTTGTCATCAGTGATGTCATCAGTGATGTCATTTGAGATGTCATCAGTGATGTCATCAGTGATGTCACTGACCATGTCATGAATGATGTAATATGTGACATGATCAGCAGTGGATTGCGGGTGCGCGATATATAGTTCGTGCAACTAACTATATATGCGAATTTCAATGGTTTTGTGTGAGTAAAATAAGGTTTTGTAAATGCTAATTCCTAACTATATATGGTCTATAACCTATGGTTTTTTCAGTGAATTTTCAAGGTTTTGTAAATGCTAATTCCTAACTATATATGGTCTATAACCTATGGTTTTTTCAGTGAATTTCAATGTTTTTTTAATAGCAAATATCAAAAGCTGTAAAATGTATTCTTCTTTTAAAGGAAAAATATATTTTATATGTATTTAATATAATTTTTTTATGTATATACATTTTTTGAGGGAACAAATTTATCAACTATCATGCTGAAGAAGAGTGTGGGGAAAAAAACAAAGAGGAGGACTAAGAGGAAAGAACAATCAGTTCAAAAATACAATTGCTTTAAAGCATGAAGTGCTTTTCCACACATTTACATTTAAATAACCCATATTAGAACATACAAAATATCTACAGAGGAGACGGTGTACATTGAATTTTAGACTCTTCATTGGTACCTACATGTTGGTACTTACATCACCCACACAACACAACAGCTCTATTCAGAGCTACCCTACCTCAAAGCACTCTAAAATATTATTTTACTATTTCCCTTGGTTTTCCCCTTGTTACGCTTTCCGGATCGCTACCCGGTGCACGGACCGGGCGCTAACCGTGCGAAAATTTTTACATATATGGGCCTCCTCAGCCACCCTCAGAAAACCTAGGGGGTCAAGATATGTCTCCCCTGCCCCCTTATACCCATTCCCAACATTGTTTATCCTCCATCTTGTGACTAAATTCGTCCGAAACACAAGATGGCGGACTCCCGTTACGCTACCGGTGAGCTACCCGGTTCGTGTACCGGGTAGCGTTTCCACCGCGAAAAATCGAAAAAAAAATGTATTTTCTTTTTTTGCCCCGCGGGGCCCTTTAATAGCCCAAAAATCAATCCTAGGGGGTCAGGAGGGGTCTACCTTGCCCCTTTCATTCATTTCCCCCTTCGTTTATTTCCACCTCTTGTTTCTCGATCCTACAGAGAGACAAGATGGCGGCCGCTCCAGACTGTTTAGAATGTTGAGAGTCACCGGAGAGCCAAACCGCTTCTCCTCGCGAAGTTCCGTTGCGCGTCTGGTACACGAACCGGGGCGCTAACCAGGAACCTGTCACAGATATATATATTTTTTTGAAAGTTAATTTCTCAAAATCCACTGGAGCACATATCTTGAGACCTAGCAAAGGCACATCGGGCAAACAGTCTCTACAATTTTGCCAAGTTTCATAGAAATCCATTCAGCCGTTCGAGCTAAAAGTGAGTCCAACCGCCCTTTGGAAAACTCAATGTTAAAAACACGTTTTGGGACCCCCTTTTTTCTCGCCCCCGCTTGACGAAACCCCCCCAATCTTTCAGGGGACGCTCAGAAACAAAATGTGCCATTTTCCTGAAAATTTCAGCCAATTCCGTCCATCAACGCCAAAGTTATTCAACATAGAAATTTCAGAAATCCCTATTCAAAAAAATCCTAACTATATATACCTACTGGCGACCGCCAGTAGGTAATATATATATATATATATATATATATATATATATATATATATATATATATATATATATATATATATATATATATATATATATATATATATATATATATATATATATATATATATATATATATATATAACATTTCTATGGCAAAATGAAACCCCTCATTTTGTGCCTTTGCAAATTAAATGTTTTAAGTGTTAACACTTTATTCCAATCAATATTACTTCAGGTGTGCCATACTTTGTCACAAGTAAGACTGTTAGCGCTCTAGTTGTTCTTTAGAACACTCTGGGACATTCTGTCACTGGGCTATAGTTGGGCTACATCTGGCTGATATTTGGGCTACATTTGTTTTTTTTTGTCTCTGGTGGCCATCTTTGGGCTACATTGGGCTACATTGGGCTACATTTGGGCTCTAACATATATTTATAGCCCAATGTAGCCCAATATATATTTTTCAAAGTTAATTTTCGTAAAAACCACTGGAGCATATATCTTGAGACATAGCAAAGGCACATCGGGCTACCATTCCCTACAATTTTGCCAAGTTTTGTGGAAATCCATTCAGCCGTTCGAGCTAAAAGTGAGTCCAACCGCCCTTTGGAAAACTCAATGTTAAAAACACGTTTTGGGACCCCCCTTTTTTCTCGGCCCCTGCTTGACAAAACCCCCCAAACTTTCAGGGGACGCTCAGAAACAAAATGTGCCATTTTCCTGAGAATTTCAGCCAATTCCGTTCATCAACGCCAAAGTTATTCAACATAGAATTTTCAGAAATCCCTATTCAAAAAAACTCCTAACTATATATACCTACTGGCGACCGCCATATATATATATATATATATGTATATATATATATATATATATATATATATATATATATATATATATATATATATATATATATTACCTACTGGCGGTCGCCAGTAGGTAGTTATAGTTAGGATTTTTCTCAATGTTAAATCTCAAAATTCTATTTGGAATAACTTTGGCGCCGGTTGACGAATCTGACTGAAAATTTCCTTAAAATGGCCTCGCTGCGTTCCGGTCCTTCCCTGACAGTTTGGGGGGGATTCGTCAAGCGGGGGCCGAGATAAAAGGGGGGTCCCATAACACATTTTCCCCATGTTAATTTCCATAGGGCGGTCGATTTCACTTTTACCCCATACGGCTGAATGGATTTCCACCAAATTTGGCAAAATTGTAGGGACTGGTAGCCCGATGTGCCTTTGCTATGTCTCAAGATATGTGCTCCAGTGGATTTTGAGTAATTTAGGTTCAAAAAAATATATATATCTATAGGCGCGCTCTGGTGCGCGCACCGGGGAGCGCACCAGGCGCGACACGCGACTTGCGCGTGGAAAGCTGATTGGCTCACGGGTGTCTGTAAACATTCGAAACAGTCCGGAGCGGCCGCCATCTTGTGTCTCGGTAGGATCGAGACACAAGAGGTGACATAAAAAAAGGGAGAAATGACTATAAGGGGGGCAGGGTAGACCCCCTCCTGACCCCCTAGGTTTAATGTGGGGGCTAAAATAGGGTCCCGCGGGGCATTTAAAAAAATATTTTTTTTCGATTTGCGCAGGGGGAGCGCCCAGTACGCGCACCGGGAAGCGCACCGGGGAGCGAAGCACGGGGAAAATCCAGGACCCTATTTATGAAGGCCTTGCGACAGTTTTGCGCCGCCTGTGCGTCACTTTTTGTGACACACCAGCGATGTAAAAAAATGCGCATCGTTGCGCTATATTTAAAAAGTGACGCATCTAGGTAGATGGGTCACTTTTTAAAACCCTGCGCCACATTATACCTGCGTCAGGTATAATGTATGCAGAGGGGGCGTTCCCCCGCAAAAAGCTTGGTAATAGCGACGTAGTGAAATCTATGAGATTTCACTGCGTCACTTTTAGGATGCTGTTGCATCAAAATCTTGCGCCAGCCTCACAGCAGGTGTAAGACTGACGCAAGACCTTTCACATGGTGCTTTCCCCATGTGAAAGGACGCATTACTGGAGTTGCGTCACTTTTGTGACGCACTCCAGCAATGCGTCACTTTTGTGTTTACAGATACGTCAGAAATACTGACGTATCTGTAACTCCTTGCGACATGATTCGTCATACATTAAATATGACACATCTGGAATGTCGTAAGGAGTGCGCATAGAAAAGTGACGCATCGCACCAGCGGTGTAAAAAAATGCGCCTTGTTGCGCTATATTTAAAAAGTGACGCATCTAGGTAGATGGGTCACTTTTTAAAACCCTGCGCCACATTATACCTGCGTCAGGTATAATGTATGCAGAGGGGGCGTTCCCCCGCAAAAAGCTTCGTAATAGTGACGCAGTGAAATCTATGAGATTTCACTGCGTCACTTTTAGGATGCTGTTGCGTCAAAATCGTGCGCCTGCCTCACAGCAGGTGTAAGACTGGCGCAAGACCTTTCACATGGTGCTTTCCCCATGTGAAAGGACGCATTACTGGAGTTGCGTCACTTTTGTGACGCACTTCAGCAATGCGTCACTTTTGTGTTTACAGATACGTCAGAAATACTGACGCATCTGTAACTCCTTGCGACATGATTCTTCATACATTAAATATGACACATCTGGAATGTCGTAAGGAGTGCGCACAGAAAAGTGACGCATCGCACCAGCGGTGTAGAAAAATGCGCCTCGTTGCGCTATATTTAAAAAGTAACGCATCTAGGTAGATGGGTCACTTTTTTAAATCCTGCGCCACATTATACCTGCGTCAGGTATAATGTATGCAGAGGGGGCGTTTCCCCGCAAAAAGCTTCGTAATAGTGATGCAGTGAAATCTATGAGATTTCACTGCGTCACTTTTAGGATGCTGGTGCGTCAAAATCTTGCGCCTGCCTCACAGCAGGTGTAAGACTGACGCAAAACCTTTCACATGGTGCTTTCCCCATGTGAAAGGACGCATCACTGGAGTTGCGTCACTTTTGTGACGCACTTCAGTAATGCGTCACTTTTGTGTTTACAGATACGTCAGAAATACTGACGTATCTGTAACTCCTTGCGACATGATTCGTTATACATTAAATATGACACATCTGGAATGTCGTAAGGAGTGCGCACAGAAAAGTGACGTATCGCCGTTTTCACGCAGCGATGCGTCACTTTTCAGAAATGAGGCCTCCAGTTTATTCACTGTGTCACCTCTACGACCCTTTCTTGCGTCAATACGTCCCTTTTGCATACATTACACCTGATGTAGGAATAATGTGGCGCAGGGGTTTACAAAGTGACGCATTTACCTAGATGCGCAACTTTGTAAATATGAATAAATAAGGTGCATTTTTTATTGGACTGATGCGTCACAAAAAGTGATGCTTTGGTGGCGTTAAAGTGACGCATGGCTTCATAAATGAGGCCTTCTGCCTTCAACTTCAGCAATGCATCTTTTCTTATCCTTCCACACCCCTGTTCCTTTTCAACATTTTCTTTGAATATCAACATTCCCCATATTCACTCTTCTTCTCCTTACTTTCTTTCCTAACACTCACCTTCTTTCAGTCCTCCTACTTCACTTCCTTTCTCCTCTCATACCTTTCTGTTCTTTCTTACTCATTTTCCTTTCCATTATCAATGCACTCTATTTCACTTACTCTTTTTCATTTTTTTAAGAATATAGCTCTTTGATGAGAATTGGAGGTAGTTCTGAAAAGAACTTTTTGATTTCTTCTTTTTTCTAAACAGGAAAAAAAACAGGGAATGGAAACTGCTCAACTGGAGCAAAAAAAAACAATTAGGGGTGGGAAGGGCAGTGATGGTTCTCCAATGCTCGAACCATGAGCTGGACACTTTGCTCCCCATAGGTGAGGAGGTGATTCCAGTATCTGCATCTCAGGACACCATGGTTAAAAGCAGGTTGAATGTTTAGCACCAGCTCCTGCGATTGCCCCCTCCCAGAAGAAGTTGCTCCTCCGGTGGATGTAGAGGCCCCATCACTGGGAACCTCTTGTGCCAGAGCCCTGACACTTTCCCGGGCAAAATTCTGGGGGTGCTTCCACTCCACATGTCGGATCATCGTGAAGTTTCCAAATGAGTATTTTTTTAAGGGGTTACCCCGTGACAGCACTTCTTTGCAGATCCTGCACTCCACTTTTGGAGCATTCACCTTTTTTTGGTTAGGTGGGATTTTAAAAAATTTCCAAATAAAATGTTCCTTAACCTTTCGTTGAGGAGGCTCTTCATTGATGAATTCAGGTTCTTCATCACTGCTGGATTCTCTGGCAGCCATGGTAAAACCAAGAAATATCCAGGAGCAAAAAGGCAGGTCTTGCAGTCACAAAAGTGAAAGAAGAAGTGAAGGAAATGGGTGGGGATTTCATTCTTTGTAAAAAAAACTGTTAGCAATCAATGAAAAGTGTTATTTTAAAGTCACATGACTTGACGTGCTGCCGCTGCGCGCACCGGAGCACTTCCGGGGGCGCACACGCGGCGCGAACGTAGGCGCTTCCGGGGCGCACACGCGGCGCGAACGTAGGCGCTTCCGGGGGCACTTACGTTGCGCGCCGAAGTGACGTCATCATAGTTTTACGGAAATGCATAATCATTTTCATTTCCTTATAAAAAAAAAAACTGCTTTTATTTGTATGGTACGAAATGTTTTGCGTTATTATTAACTTTTCATTCATATTTTTTTCACGAACGAAAGTAGCGCTCTGGATGCGCTTTCCGTAGAGCTTACCGGTGAGCTTACCGGAGAGCTTACCGGAGAGCTTACCGGAGAGCTTACCGGAGCGCACACCCAGAGCGCCCCAGGAAAAAATTATATAAAAAAAACTCAAAAATTTATACTTACACAAAACAGCAAATTGTAAAAAAAAAACATAGGTTAGAAACTCGATATAGAAAGGAATTAGCATTTAAAAAACCTATGAAATTCACTGAAAAAAACCATAGGTTTCACACCAGTTATAGTTAGGAATTAGCATTTAAAAAACCTATTAAATTCACTGAAAAAACCATAGGTTTCACACCAGTTATAGTTAGCTGGAAATTTTATTGACATAAAACCATTGAAATTCCCACGTTATAGTTAGTTGGACTCACTATAACTTGCGCGCCTGCAATGCACTGCTGATGACATCACATATTACATCACTCATGACATGGTCAGTGACATCACTCATGACATCACTCCTAAAAAGAAAGGACTCGAGCCCAAGAGACCCGAGGAGGAAACCCGGCCGAGGAGGCCCAGGAAGCAACAAGCACCCAGGAGCCGAACAGGATCGAGAACCCGACCCAAAAGACTGGGACGGGGAAGAACCCCAAAACCCAGCCGAAAGCCCACCAAACAAGGAGAGGACAACAAGACCGGAAACCAGCAACAAAGAAAACACAACCAGGTCAGGAACAGAGAAACCGACCACAAGCCCAGAAAACCCCAACCTCAAAGGGATGGAGCACAAGGCAGGAGGGGAGCACAGCAGCCGCCCAACGAGGCACAGAGGGCAGCACAAAGAAGGCGCCAAAAAGACACAGGACCGCCCACGAACCCCGCACCCAGGCCAGGCCAGCAGCAAGGGCAGGAGCAGCGGGAAAAAGAAAGCCCAGGGAGCACAGTACCCAGACCATCACCACAAGGCCCCAACCCAGCAACGCCGGAGAGGAGCCAAGCAAACCGCAAAAAAGAATTCAACAAACGCCAACAGAACCGGGAAGCCAGGACCACAGCCAAGCCACCGGGCCACGCAGGAGGAACAGCAGGCCCAAGCAAACCCCAGGAGGAGAGCAGAGGACCAAGCAGCAGGAGGGAGGGACACGCAGAGGCACGAGCACCACAGAACCTCACCCCAACAAGAAAGGGAGGGGCACCCAAACAGACCCACACCGGGAACAAAGCCCGGGAAAGCAAGGGAGGAAGGAGCGAGCCAGGACAACAGAACCAGGAAACAACCCGGAAACGGACGGCAACAAACCCCCAGAGCAGGCCGAAAGGGACAGCACAGCCCGAAACCCAGGAGTCACAGCCCGAGGCCACACACAACCAGCAAGAAGCCGGCAGAACCGGAGCCACAGAACCCCACACAGGCCCACAACACCGGGAAAACAAACCCGGGAAGAGAACCAACAGCAGGAGAAAGCCCAGAAGGAACCACCAGGAAGCGGCCCCAATGCAGAACACCCCGTCAGGACCCAAAGGGAGACCAGCAAGGAAGCAGAGCCCAAAAAGGAGCCCAACAGGCCGGAGCGGCACGCCCCAGCCAAAACCTCAGCCAGGCACCCACCAAGGGAAAGCAGATGAGACCAGAAAAACCCAGGGAGCACACACCCCCGTGAGAAGAAGGACCAAGAAGCCAACAGCACCCAGCAGCCCCAGGAGGCCTTGCAGGCACCAACCCGGCCCGACCAGGCACATCCACCGAGCAGACAGCGGAGCACGGGGACAGCACACCACACCGGAGAACAGGTGTCACGACAAGACACGGCAGCAGCCAGGAACAAACCAGGCAGGCACCAACGTCAGAAACAGGAGGGGTGGCCAGGAAACACCAGAAGCAAACCAAAGGTAAGCACGGGGAGAGCCAGAGCAGAAGCAACCAGGCCAGGCACACAGAAGGCCCCGGGACAAACACCAGAAGCCCCAGGCCGGAGCAAAGGGAAGCCCAGAGCACCAGGAAGACCCAGACGGGCGCCCAAGAATCCACCAACCAGGCCAGACCCAGCAAAACCGCAGGGAACAGAGGAGAACAGGCGCAGGCAGGGCGGAACAGAACAGAAAATCTGAACCCAAGGCAGCACAAGCCACCCAAGCACAGGTAGAGGGGACAAAGCACCCCAGAGAGCCCCCGGCACAACACCGGCAAGCAACCAAGGACAGGAACCAAGTGCAGCCCAAAAGCCAACCAACCCCATAGAAGCCAGGAAGCGAAGGCGAAGAACCAGGGCACCACTGGAGCAAGGCCACCACAGCCAGCCCGCCGCGGAGACAAAGCCACCCACAGAGAAGGCAGACGCCGAAGAAGCGACCCAAACAGACGAGCAGCAGAGGGCAAGGCATAAGCAAGCAGGCAGGGAGAACCCAACAACACAGAGAAAAAACCAAGAGCAAGCAAAAAAGGCAGAGCTAGCGCAAAGGAACCAGCCTCCACAGAGGTGACAGGAACCCACGCCAACCCTGGAGGGGAAAACCCCCAAGCTCATAGCAGCCCGCCCCCAGAGAACAGACCAGAGCCGGGGCGGGCTGACGGCAAGGCAGCAGGCCAGGAACAGAAACGTGACCCCGCAGACAAAAAAGAGGAGCACAGGAACCACAGCGTCCGACCGACCAGCACCCACCAGATACCCATGCACTGCGGGGGGAGGGGGGGAGCACCAGAGAACACCAGTGCGTCCGAGCATCACAAGCACACAGAAGCACCTGCCACTGAGTACACACAGGAAGCAAGCAGCGCGGGCACCGGTGGCAGCAGCAGGACAACCCAAAAAAGAGGAGGGGACGAAGCATAGCGCTGAACGCATGCACCCCAAGTAGGAGGCCCCGGCACAAACCACGGCACCCCCAGGAGACAATGACTCCAGAACACGGCACATCCAGAAGGCTAGCCAGCCACCACTCCAGGACCAGCCAACGAGACATATAGAAGAAGAAAAGGGGGCGAAACAGCCAGAGAGGGGGCCAACTGCACAAGGCCGCCACCCGCACAGGGAAAAAACATCACAGACCCAGAGAAGGGCGCAGGTGAAGCCGCAGCCAAGCTCGAGCATCCATAGAGATCCCAGTACACCGATAGGCGAGGGACAGGGAAAGCAACACAGCATCCCAGCGCCCGAGAACACCAGCCATAAGTCCTTCCAGCAGCACGCAAAAAAGAAAGGCATCCCAGGGAGGCCAACCCCTTGAAACCCAACCGGCCGAGCACGGAAAGGCCAGGGCCAAATGGACGAGTCACACAGGGACCCCAGAAGAAAGTACTGCGCAGGCTCCAGCCACGTGTGTGTCCAGAAAAAACATCACCAAAGCCCCCACCAACACAGCCACCATGCCCAGGAAGGAGCTGGGGGCCTGCCCGGAGGGTCCACAGGAAACGAATCGCACTGGACACAACCACACGGAAAGCAGCACAGATAGTAAAGGAAACAGTCACCACAAAGGGCATCTCGGAGCTGAATAACAGAAGTGCATTGTTACCCAACTCAGTGGCATTCATATGATCGAACTGAGAAGGAGAAGAGGCTGAGCGGACTGGCAGGAACCCAAAAACATCCACAGTTCCTGAGCTTGAAGCCCGGTCCCCAAATCTGCAGCCCCAGCAAGAACGGGACAGTACATGCACAGAGCCGATGAAACCCAAATCCCAGGCATGCCATAAACAGAGGGGCAAACCAGGGCCCCAGGACGGGTTAGAGGAGCTCCCCCGTAGGTCTGGACTCCCCCTACATCAGAGGGGAGCTTACAAAAAGAGCCACAAGCTAACCAATTCAGCTCCCCCATCGGTACGGTCTCCCCCTATGGGGCTGAGAAACACAGCAACAAATGCTTCCATGTACCCGGTGCCAAGGCAGCCCGGGAGCAGGGAGGGGCAGCAGAGGCACAGAGCCGGGCCGGTGACAGGAAATCGAACAAGTAGGAAGCACAGTGCGAGGCAACACAGAAAGCAAATGCCAGGCACGGGGAGAAACAACATGAACAGCGCCATCGCCGAGACTCGAATACTGCTCCCCAGTCGAAGTCGGCTGAATGACTCTCAGAAATTCTCTTAGAAAGAAAAACCCAGCAAGCGGGACTCACCCAGAGTGGGGGCCAACCCCAGGAACAAGGCCCCCATTCCACCTTCACCACAGCCAGGAACAGCAGGAGCCCATCGAGCGAGGCACGTCTCCCCGGCCAATCTCGGGAAGACGAGCCCGTGACCCGGAAGCAACTTCCCGGGAACTCCAGCCCCAGCCGCAAAGGACCGGTAGGTGCACGAAGTGCACAGCAGAACACCGGCTCCAAGACAGACTGACTCCCAGCAAGCCCGGGCACAGCCGGGCAGCCGGGCGGGGGGAAGAAAGAAGCAACGCCACTCCAGCCCAGCAGGAGCAGCACCAGCACACCATCCAATCTGTCGACAGACAGAAAAAAGAACAGGAGGGCTGCTTGGTAAGTACTGCTTATGTACTCCCAGGGGGAGGGGCAGTATTTGTATCCCAGCATTCCTCTTGTTTTTTTCTGTCGGGAGATGATCATCTCCACTTGTAATTATGAAGGTGTCGAGGACGGAGGGACCTGGGGGTAATACCTTCTGTTGAAATAGCAGTCTTTAGGATTGTCACAGATCATACACTTAGCTGATATTTCTTATGTTTCACTGTCAATCAGGTTTTCTGACCTTTGCAATGCCTCACTTGAAGACTCTTTGAACTCCTTAACACTTTCACCAGAAACCATGATACTGTCCTGTAAAAAACACAACTTTTAGTGCAACTTAAAATAATTTCTTCCTTGATCTCTGTAACATATATGGTGCGCATGTAATCCTAACAGGCATACTTTAAAATGTATAATCCCCCATAGGTGCTATAAATAAGGTGAGCTTGATAGCTCGATTCATCATGTACAACTATCTGGTGGTAAGTAGAAGACAAATACTTATCATAATCCCCCTGACAGTACCATTAGTTACTCAGAAATTTTTACAAGAGGTGCAAAGTTCACTCATGCATTTGAATTTAGATCTCCTTAATCTATATGAACCCACATCACATTATGCTCATTTTTAGCAGCCAAAATTATTGCGGTGCATGCTCAACTTTATTTCCTCTATTGCTCTGTCATTGACCATCTTTTCCAACTCTACCCTAAGATTCTTCCTTGTGGAATGGGTAACTATCACATCTTGTATGCTATTGAGATCACCTACTTTTCCAATAATATCTTGTGTTCAAATCCATCCAAATTTTCAAGCTTATTTTTATATATCCTTGAAAACTTATCCACCACATCCATTTCCTCCATAGATGTTAACACCAACATCACTGATTGTCCAGAATTGGAACCCAAGTTAGGGCCCGATGACGGTGAGACTGCCACCGACAGCCTGTTGGTGGCGGTCTCACCGCCATCGTTCACAATCAATCAATCAATCATATCATTTGTAAAGCGCGCTACTCACCTGTGAGGGTCTCAAGGCGCTGGGGTGGGGAATGCTGCTACTTCTCAAAAAGCCAGGTCTTGAAGAGTTTTCTGAAGGTCAGCAGGTCTTGGGTCTGCCGTAGGTGGATGGGGATGGTGTTCCAGGTCTTGGTGGCGAGGTGGGAGAACGATCTGCTGCTGGAAGTCGCTGTTCAGAAGCGGGGGACTGTGGCGAGTGCGAGGTTGGCGGAGCAGAGCTGGCAGGTGGGGGAGTAGAAGCTGAGTCATCTGTTGAGGTACTTTGGTCCGGTATTGTGGAGTGCCTTATGTGCGTGGGTGAGGAGGGATCACTGACATAATATCGAGGGACAGAATATCGACTATCAAAAATATCGTGTAAAAAATATCGACAGAGAGAATATCGAGTTTGTGTCTACAAACAGGCAAGTACAAAAATATCGAGTATAAAATATCGTTTACTTAAATATAGTTTATAAAAATATCGACTTTATTAAAAACAATGTTAAAATAAATTAATATTAAAAATTAATTGCTAAAATATACTTAAAAGTACTTGAATTAACTTATAATAATTAAATAATTAATAAAAGTTATAAATAAATGTTTTACATCACATTTGTTGAAACATATATATATAGTAACATAAAATAATTAAATAATATCCAATATTATTACCGTACAATAGCAGAAGTGTTAAAATGACTATTCCCACTCCAAAGAGTGCAATCGTAGGGAAAGCATTGGATAGCGTAGGGGTTAAAATTACTATTCCAACTCCAGTGAGTGCAACAGTAGGGAAAGCGTGGGATAGCATAGGCGTAAAAATTACTATTCCAACTCCAAGGAGTGCAACAGTAGGGAAAGCGTTGGATAGCGTAGGGGTAAAAATAATTATTCCCATTCCAGTGGGTGCAAAAGTAGGGAAAGCGTTGGATAGCGTAGGGGTAAAAATTACTATTCCAACTCCAAGGGGTGCAACAGTAGGGAAAGCGTTGGATAGCATAGGGGTAAATATTACTATTCCCACTCCAAAGAGTGCAACAGTAGGGAAAGCGTTGGATAGCGTAGGGGTTAAAATTACTATTCCCACTCCAAAGAGTGCAACAGTAGGGAAAGCGTTGGATAGCCTAGGGGTTTAAATTACTATTCCCACTCCAGTGGGTGCAACAGTAGTGAAAGCGTTGGATAGCGTAAGGGTAAAAATTACTATTCCCACTCCAAAGAGTGCAACAGTAGGGAAAGCGTTGGATAGCGTAGAGGTTAAAATTACTATTCCCACTCCAGTGGGTGCAACAGTAGGGAAAGCGTTGGATAGCGTAGAAGTAAAATGTACTATTCCCACTCCAGTGGATGCAACAGTAGGGAAAGCGTTGGATAGCGTAGGGGTTAAAATTACTATTCCCACACCAGTGGGTGCAACAGTAGGGAAAGCGTTGGATAGCGTAGAGGTAAAATTTACTATTCCCACTCCAGTGGGTGCAACAGTAGGGAAAGCGTTGGCTAGCGTAGAGGTAAAATGTACTATTCTCACTCCAGTGGGTGCAACAGTAGGGAAAGCGTTGGATAGCATAGGGGTTAAAATTACTATTCCCACTCCAGTGGGAGCAACAGTAGGGAAAGGGTTGGATAGCATAGGGGTTAAAATTACTATTCCCACTCCAGTGAGTGCAACAGTAGGGAAAGCGTTGGATAGCGTAGGGGTAAAAATTACTATTCCCACTCCAAAGAGTGCAACAGTAGGGAAAGCATTGGATAGCGTAGAGTTAAAAATTACTATTCCCACTCCAAAGAGTGCAACAGTAGGGAAAGCGTTGGATAGCGTAGGGCTAAACATTACTATTCCAACTCCAAGGAGTGCAACAGTAGGAAAAGCGTTGGATAGCATAGGGGTAAATATTACTATTCCCACTCCAAAGAGTGCAACAGTAGGGAAAGCGTTGGATAGCGTGGGGTTAAAATTACTATTCCCACTCCAAAGAGTGCCACAGTAGGGAAAGCGTTGGATAGCGTAGAGGTTAAAATTACTATTACCACTCCAGTGGGTGCAACAGTAGGGAAAGCGTTGGATAGCGTAGAAGTAAAATTTACTATTCCCACTCCAGTGGGTGCAACAGTAGGGAAAGCGTTGGATAGCGTAGGGGTTAAAATTACTATTCCCACTCCAGTGGGTGCAACAGTAGGGAAAGCGTTGGATAGCGTAGAGGTAAAATGTACTATTCCCACTCCAGTGGGTGCAACAGTAGGGAAAGCGTTGGCTAGCATAGAGGTCAAATTTACTATTCTCACTCCAGCGGGTGCAACAGTAGGGAAAGCGTTGGATAGCGTAGGGGTTAAAATTACTATTCCCACTCCAGTGGGTGCAACAGTAGGGAAAGTGTTGGATAGCGTAGGGGTTAAAATTACTACTCCCACTCCAGTGAGTGCAACAGTAGGGAAAGCGTTGGACAGCGTAGGGGTAAAAATTACTATTCCCACTCCAAAGAGTGCAACAGTAGGGAAAGCATTGGATAGCGTAGAGTTAAAAATGACTATTCCCACTCCAAAGAGTGCAACAGTAGGGAAAGCGTTGGATAG
Organism: Lissotriton vulgaris; assembly: GCF_964263255.1. Taxonomy (NCBI): domain Eukaryota; kingdom Metazoa; phylum Chordata; class Amphibia; order Caudata; family Salamandridae; genus Lissotriton; species Lissotriton vulgaris. The sequence continues at coordinate 674,683,156 of NC_141700.1, read as the reverse complement.
CGTAGGGGTAAAAATTACTATTCCCACTCCAGTGCGTGCAACAGTAGGGAAAGCGTTGGATAGCGTAGGGGTTAAATTTACTATTCCCACTCCAGTGAGTGCAACAGTAGGGAAAGCGTTGGATAGCGTAGGGGTAAAAATTACTATTCCCACTCCAAAGAGTGCAACAGTAGGGAAAGCGTTGGATAGCGTAGAGTTAAAAATTACTATTCCCACTCCAAAGAGTGCAACAGTAGGGAAAGCGTTGGATAGCGTAGGGGTCTAAATTACTATTCCCACTCCAAAGAGTGCAACAGTAGGGAAAGCGTTGGATAGCGTAGGGGTAAAAATTACTATTCCCACTCCAGTGAGTACAACAGTAGGGAAAGCGTTGGATAGCATAGGGGTAAAAAATAATATTCCCACTCCAGAGAATGCAACATTAGGGAAAGTAAATACTTCATATATTATTGTAAAAAATGTAAATTAATATCTATAAAAATTATTTAAAAGTAATTACCTATTTAATATAATATAATAATCAATCAATTAAAATTACTAATTAACAATAATTATTACAATTAGTTACCTATTAATACAAATTAATTACTAATTAACTAATAAATATTTAATAATGAAAAGTTAATCAACAATCAATTAGAATTAAATACAATTAAATTAATTTTATTATTTAATTAGTTATAAATAAATTACTTCCCACCCTATTCCCCTATAAACCAACAACCCACTACAGAAAATAAATTAGTACAATTAACATAATTAGCAATTAATCAATTAATTAAAATTAATTACCAATTAAAATATAATTAATTACAAATATAAATTAATTAACTATTAATTATAAATGAATACCAATAAATACATTTACATATTTAATTAATTATAATTAAATTACTTCCCACCCAATTCCCCTATAAACCCACAACCCACTACACAAACAAATTAGTAAAATTAACATAATTAGCAATTAATCAATTAATTAAAATTAATTACCAATTAACATTTTATTATTTACCAAATATAAATTAATTAACAATTAATTAAAAAATAATACCAATAAATAAATTTACTTATTTAATTAATTATAATTAAAATACTTCCCACCCTATTCCCCTATAAACCCACAACCTGGTACAGAATTAAATTACGCAAAAAAGAAAAATACAAAATTCATTAATAAATATTAATTATAACATAAATACACATTTTTCACACATATTATAACATAAAAACCCTATAAAAAATTCGATATTATTAAAAAATCGATATTTTTAATAATCTATATTATATACTTCAATATTTTTACTTTCTATATTTTTAACATTCGATATTACATTACTTACCTTAAAAACGATATTTTTGATATCTATATTCTGTCCATTCGATATTTTGTCCAATCCATATTTAAAACTCGATATTATGTCCAATCGATATTTTGGACTCGATATTTTGACTGTTCACCGGTGAGGAGCTAGAAGGTTATGCTCTTGTTCACCAGGAGCCAGTGCAGGTCTCCCGGTGGGGTGTGATGTGGCTGCAGCGAGGGATGTCAAGGATCAGGCGTGCAGAGGTGTTCTGGATGCATTGGAGTGTCTCAGGAGTTTGGCCGAGGCACCTTCGTAGAGGGCGTTTCCGAAGTCTGACGAGGGCCTGCGTGACTGCTCTTCTCGTTCCAGTGTGGATCCACTTGTAGATCCTGCGGAGCATGCAGAGGGTGTTGAAGCAGGAGGAGGGACGGCGTTGACCTGTTTAGTCATGGAGAGGGTGGAATCGAGGATGACCCCTAGGTTGTGTGCGTGGTCGGTGGATGTTGGAGCAGTTCCCACTGCGGTCGGCCACCAGGAGTCATTCCAGGCTGAAGGGGGGGATCTGAGGATGAGGACCTCCGTCTTGTCCGAGTTCAGCTTCCGTCGGCTGTTAATATTCCATTCAGTGACAGCCTTCATTCCTTCGTGAAGGGTGGTTTTGGCTGTGTGGGGGTCCTTGGTGAGGGAGAGGATCAGCTGGGTGTCATCTGTGTAGGGGATGATGTTAAGGTCGGGCCGATGGGTGACGGGAGTGAGCGGTGCCAGGGGCGGTGCCAGGGGGTGGAGGTCTCATTTGTTGTCGGGGGGTCATGGGGTTGAAGCTGTCATGGATGTCTGCGATCTTGCGGTGGAAGAAGGTGCCAGCAAGCGCACAGGTCTTGCGAGGGTGTGACGTCGTTGGTGTTGGATTTGGGGTTGGAGTGTTCCTTCACGATGTTGAAGAGGACTTTGCTGTTGTGCGCATTGTTGTCTAGGCGGTCATTGAAGGAGGCCCCTTTGGCGGATCTGATGAGGTGATGTTGTCTGCGGATGGAGTTCTTGTGGGCTGCGTGACTGTCCGGTATTCGCTCACAGAGCCAGATCTTCTCCAGCTTTCGGCAGGTTTGCTTGAAGCTCTTTCGACAGGTTTGCTTGAAGCTCTTCAGTGAACCAGCTGGCTTTCTTGCTGGTGTGACTGTCGGAGGGTTTCTTGATCAGGGCAAGGGTGCTGGCGCAGTCGTTGATTCACTGTCTGAGGTTGCGGGCGGTGGTGTCGGGGTCGGTGGGGTCGGCGGGTAGGCTCCGGGGGAGGGTGGTGGATAGCTTGTCTTCGGTGAATTTGCTTCAGCAGCGGCATGGCATCTGTTAGGTGTGGTGGTGCGTTTCTTGAAGGTGAAGTGGATGCAGCGATGGTCGGTCCAGTGGAGTTCAGTGGTGCGGTTGAAGGAGACGTGGGGGCTTGCGGAGAAGATGGGGTCAAGCGTGTGACTGGCGGAGTGGGTGGGTGTTGTGACGGATTGTCTGAGTCCGAGGTTGGCTAGGTTGTCGATCAGGGCGGTGGAGTTGGTGTTGTTGTTGTTCTCGAGGTGGAAGTTCAGGTCCACGAGGATGATGTAGTCTATGGAGGCGAGGGCGTGTGTGCTGACAAAGTCAGCGATGGAGTTGCTGAACTGTGGTCGGGGTCCCGGGCGTCTGTAGATGAGGGTTTCACTGAGGATGGTGTTGGGGTTGGTGTGGATCTGGAAGTGCAGAAGTTCGGCAGTGCTGAGGGTGTTGTCGGTGTTGGTCGAGACTCTGAGAGTGTTCCTGTGGACGATGGCGATTCCTCCTCCTGCTCCGTTGGTGCGGTCCCTGCGGGTGATCTTGTAGCCTTCCAGGACGGCTATGGCTATGTCCGGTGCCGAGGCGGGGTTCAGCCAGGTCTCCGTCAGGAAGGCGATGTCAGGGGAGTTTGAGTCGAGTAGGTCCCAGAGTTCAATGGCGTTTTTGCAGGCGGAGCGGGTGTTGAGAAGGATGCATCTGAGGTGGTTAGGTTCTTTACTGGTCGGCAGCATGGTGCGGCAGATGCTGGTGAAGCTGCAGTTCTGGCAGGTGAAATTTCCGTGGGTGCGCTTCGGGGGGGCCAGGAAGCAGGTGTGTGTTGTGTGGGTGTAGAGTTCTGGCATCAAAGAGGTGTCGGGCATCGTGGTGTTCGCAGGGTCCAGGGGTCGTGGCACTGGGCGTGGTCCAGGCGCGGACGGGTGCAGACTGGCTTGCCTTAGGCGCGCCTTTGGCGTGCCACGGTGCGGCTCCAATTGAGAGGATGTGGGAGGGAGGAGCAGCTGGGAGGCGGGAGCGGAGCGGCGAATGGGATTGCAGGGGGGGCGGCGCCTCAGGGATGCAACGGCGGGGAAAATGGGTGGGGCCACAGGAGAACTGAGCACAGGAAGGAAAAACAAGTTTAGGCAAGAAAACAAGTACAGGCACAGAGAAATAAAAACAAGTCTGGGCAAGAAAGCAAGTTAGGCAAAAACAATGCAAGCAGAGCCATGCAGCAGCATGGGGAGCGACCTGCCTGCGAGCAGGGTCAGACGTCGCTCACATGTTTTCCGCACGGCATTTTATAATGGCGGGCGGAAGGATGGTGGTTGGAAAGCCTGACCGCCATGAATTCGATGGGCTTCTTGAGCTCGCTGGTGCAGTGGAGGGCCTCACATTCCCTACAATGGTGGCGGTGCCTCCCAGGCCCAGCTGTAGGAATGCCTCCCATCCTGTCAGAGAGGGCCCATCTCAGCACACTTAATCTCTCTATTGTGTACGGCTGTCTAGGAGGAACACACAATGGCCGACTGCCAGCTATACGCAGTCATATGACTCAGAGACAGTTTGCAAGCACTAAATGGCTAGGGAAGGAAAATGACACCTTTCTAAAACTGATATTTTCAAAATTGAAATTCATAATTCGGCTTGACCATAAAAGAGAATTTTCATTACAGTTGCAAAGACACCAGACATGAACTGCTTAACTGTTCCCGTTTGGAAATTACAGCTTATTAAATGTAATAAGGTAACTCCAATGTTATCCTAAGGGAGAAGCAGGCGTTACAGTATTGGAAAACAAATGTAAGAATTTTTCACTACCAGGATATGTAGAATTTTAAATTGCATGTCCTACTTTTTAAATACATGAGAACCTGCACTGTGGGCTGTTTACATGTCTTATAAGTGTTGAAAAAGGCAGGGTTGAGCCTGGCAAGAGTTTTATTTTGGCAGATCGAAATGTCAGTTTAAAACTGCACACACAGGCTGCAATGGCAAGCCTCAGACATGTTAGCGAGGCTACTTAAATGGGGCAAAGCAAGTGCTACAGGCCAACTAGTAGCATTTAAATTACAGGGCCTGGGTATATGTAGTACCAGGGCTATTTTGTTCCTAGATCCTAATAGCGACATGAACAATTACAATATTAAATTATTCACATAAAAGAATACATCCAACACATTAAAAAAATCATATTAATCAAAAATCCAATTACACAAATTGTCATTAAAAGTTCCCAGTAAAACATAAATCGTTAAGTGCATTAATAAGTGCATATGTGCCAGACATTTGAACTTGTCCAAAAATGTAATCGCTTTAACATGCAATACACTAAAAATTTAAACTTTTAAAGATTTGGACTAAGGAGAACAGTGTGATTATCAAGGTGTGGTCTTTCAGTGACACTATACGTGTTGGTCCTCACTAGGGCATAAAAAGCAGTTTTGCTATACACCAACACTTGATTATTCAGACACAGTCTATCACACCAAAATGGGTTTCAGTCTGATCCTAATTAAGCAAAAAATCAATGTACTCTTTGCGCTCCCCAGCAGTGAAGGATGTGTACGCATCTGCGTACACATCCTTCACTGCTACAAACATGCCATATAGCCAAACAAATGAAGTACAGGCTACTATTCAGGTCACACCACAGCTACATACAAAAACAACAAAAGCAGCTGAAGTGATGAATATGATATTGAGTACACTGAATGTCCATGAGATCCACCTAGTTATTAACACTGTGACTCGCAAACCAACTAGCACTGTTCTCCCATGTTCCTCAAGGGAGAATAGGCTGACCATAAATAATTTGCCCAGAGTCCCAAAGTTTCACACCAGGGTAGATGATGTAAGTTTCTTCTGCACAGCGCTACAGTGTAGTTAGCTTATCACTAAATTGTATAAACCTTCCCACTACAGTTTGAAAAAGTGGAAGGTTTTATTAAGGGTCCTAGGAACATCATGAAATATGACACTGTATAAGAATAAAGAACAGTAACTGCCCGGAGAATGTACCAGTAGTTACAGAATAAATATTGCATTACAAATTCCCATTTCATTTCATGACTTACCCTATACTCCTTTTCACCAGTTACATTACAATACTTTTGCAGTCCTTCTTCTGAACCATTATCTGGTGAGGTGCGCCAGAAAATTGTTTAAGGTGTCCCCAGGACATATGCTGTTAACTATTTTTAAATAAGTTTGTATTCCACAGTGAACATTTCTCTGTGTCCTACCTACTCTGAAACATTAGTAGTTATTTTAAAGCCTCCTTCTTTCCTTTTTTTCACTCCTTAAACATGTGCACTTTATTTGAATGTCTTCAATTAAGTGTACAGGTAAGCCCTCCCTCCCCACATTATGGACCACATCTTACTGATGTCAGAAGAAAGTTTGTAAACCTTCAAACAGCTAATTGGGGATTGTCCATAAAGGACTAGTAATCCTTCCACTTTGAACCAAATCTGCGACCTACCCTAAGTAGAGACACAATCAGCTTGATTCTGAAGCGGAATATCAACCTACTAATTAAACTGCATCAGAGTTCCTCACCCTGGTACAGGACATTAGATGTGATCTCGATATGGTGCTTTCTGTCCTTGACTGTAAAGATGAAATTGAGGTAGGTGAGAGCGCTGTATCCTGACAGTTGTCAGTTTCTCCCAGCCTCTTGTAAGTTCAGATGCAATGATGTTACCCAGATGTCAACACTGTGTCGACTATTGATAACCTTCACACATGTGGAGAAGTGTGGCTCAATGGTTAGAGCGGCAGACCCTGATGCAGAGGTCTGGCGCTCGGGACCAGGGTTCAATTCCTGTCTCGGCGGGTCTTGGGTTCAATTTCCTCGGACCTGATAATTCTTGCCTCGGTGCCTATTCTAATCATGGGTCCCACTCTGCAACTCTGGGCAATAGCTTGCTTAATCTCCACAACGACCCCAACAGTGCTGGGATGCCTGGCTTCACCTTGGGGGTGCCCAGGAGTGGACATTTCACTGGGAAAAGCCAGGAAGGGTTCCACAGCTGTATGCGTACAGCGCCAAGACGCCTCAGGGTATAAGTGCGCTATACAAGTACGAATTCATTTCATTTCACACTCACTACTGATGCATACATATATCATGCGTACAACTGCTATTTCCTCATCTAGGTTGATGACTCCTCAGAAAATGCTGATGCTGTAGAGACACAATCAGAATCTATCGCCAGCCATTTTAGCATCTCTTAGCTACATACTACAGTCTTGCATGTATCAAAGTGCACCATTAACTGCTGAAAAGCTAATGGGCATTCATTTGTACAGTATGTGCCACAAATTAATTCTGCTATTCATGTTTGCTGTTTCGAACATAACACTTATAGCTCGAGTCAGATTCATTGCTTTTCCTCAGCGAGTTTACTTAAATTAGAGAGTTAGCTCTGTCAACAGACTATGCTTTCGTCTTCCTCAATTTTCCTCATAATACTTACTGTGGTTTCCATGAAAGAAGTCTACATCTTGGTTTGTGCCCCAGAAGAAGCACACCACTGGTTAAGTTGCTGGCATGATGATGCATAAATAGCTTAGATTATGAAATCCAATGCAAAGCATTCTTCTTTGCTAATATTGTTTCCAAAACCTCTACATTTGACATCATATCACAAAGAAGATTACAAATAATGTTGTCATTTATTAAACAGCTTCATTGGTCTGTGAAGAAATAAAACGTATTTTGGGATTCAACATGGTCATTAGAATTCTGATAGATCAGCAAAGGGGCACTTACACTAGTTGTTGTTTGTCCTTTGCAACCCAGAATTGTCTAAATAAATATTGACTTTCTCTAGCTCATTTACATATTTTTTATAAAACCAGTGTACTTATAATTAATGGGACTGAGTCGAGTCTTTTAGCTATCAAGTCGTTTGTGAATCCACACGCCCACATCGTAACGAATCTGCACACTGTCCGTGTAATACTAGCTTTTAATTTTTCTAGACAACAATGAAAGTAAATATCCCTTTAATTTAAATTAAAGACAGTCTCACACAGCTTTATCTACTTCACAAGGAGACATTTTAACTCTTCCGCTCATTATATTGGTGTGACTGTTATCAGAAGTGCAGCATCAGAACCACACCTGGAAAGATAGCTCAGGAGGTTGCAGTGCCTGCTCCAGACTTTCACTTTGTATCACAAATCACTGGGTCTATTTTGTACCAATCTCCAGGTCTGTCCTGTGGAGGTAGTTTTTTTGCAGTTATTTATCATGCATGTTTAACTAGGTTTTATATTTTTTCATAACTGGCTCATTCGGATCTGTCTCATGAATTGTATCACTCCTCAGGTATCCCACGAGATTTTGTGCTCATTACACCCTAGTTATATTTGGACTGGCTTGCAGCACAGCAATGACAATAGTTGAGTTGAGTTAAAAGATGTGTAACTATGTGTTAATAAGGCATGACAACCGAAATTTCCTAACACCTTCTTTGTCATAATGTGATGCAAATCCACGTGATGTGGCAGAAAGTAATTCATTGGTATTCACTTGGCAGTGCAAAAGGTATTCTGTGTTGGATAGGTGCCCTTTTTCGGTGCAAATAACGCTTTGCCCTCCTGCTTTGCTTGCTTTGTGTGGAGGGGACATTACTGGGTGTTACAGTGCAAACACCCACATCTTTTGAGACAAAGCTAGCTCTACAGAGATAGTCACAACAAGCTTTGAGCCAGAAACAAACACCTCCTTGAACCAGAACCCAACAGGGAGACATCTTTACATTTCTCCCAAAACCGCATGCATTGCTGGGTGTTGACGTTCACAGCATGGGGTCCTTTATGTTAATCTAAACATGGAAATTTGGAAAAGAAGGATGTGCTACCAGTACAAATCTTATGCTGGATAGTGCACATTCCTCTGTAGGAAAATGTGCGTCATGCAAGACAGCCTTCAACCGTGCAAGCTCATGGAAAGACAGCACGAGAAGGCCGAGCTCAATGGATATAGCTGTGCTGTGTTTCTCCCCTTCTGCAAAGCAGAACAGCAAATTTGGTTACTGGGCTGCATGCAGGAACGCACCATAAATTTATTCATCAGAGCAAGAGAGAAAAGCTGAAAACATAGACAGAAGGAGGAATAGAAAGATAGGAACACAGTGGCAGCGGTAGAAAACAGGAATGAAAAAGAACTTCCAAGAGTATAAGACTTAAGCAGTCTTGAGTGAGAGAGAGTCAGCCTTGGTATTCGAGAGCCCCAGCATGTAATTGCACTGGCTCTGGCTCCTAGGAAGAACTTTAGGTCCATTCATTTTTCACTGCCAATTGCACCTGTTTTTTAATATAACTCACACTCTGATGAAAAGTAAGCTGTCCAGGCACAGGGGGCAAAGTGCCCACGTGTAGATGAATTGTGTATGGCAAGGAGGCTGGTGCACCTTTCATTCACAATTGGAATAACCTGATCTGGCCTTGCCTTCCCAGGCACCAAGATGATCATTGTGTGTAGGATTGCACACTGTACACAATGTCCCAGTATGCCTTGCAATGCGCCTTAGAATGACACTTGAATACAGCATGAGTGAGGCCAGCCATAATTTCACTTTATCTCATCACCCAGGAGAAATTAAATTGGTTTTGTTGGCACAGATGTGTCCCATAAGGCAAGGGTAATTTATTTTAAAAAAAGTAGCAGGGCTCTTGTCGGGAAGCCACTGTGTTTGCACCACACATTGTCTCCGCCAGTATTGCCAGTGATAATAACAACACAACTCTTAACCATCACACTCCTACAAGTGTGACAATTCGGACTATTTCAGGACCCCCAAAGCTATAGGAATGGCTTGGACGGCAGATAATAGTCATTTTTAAAGTACCCCGTTCAAAAATTACTTGTTGTTGTGGACATCTCTTGATTAGCCAGACAGCACCACCTTGTGGCAGACTGTCACAAGTACTGGTGTTGACAATTAAATGCAGGTACCGATCACAGGAAACCACCAGCTCAATTTAAGCACTGCTATAAGGACCATGAAGGGAAAAGCTCTCCTCTGCCCCTATGGGTGGAGTGTGAGAACAACACAGCCATTCATATGATATTTGTATGCCGAACACAAGGTTTCACACCCAAATCTTGCATACCTAGAAGCCAGCAGAGTCATTTTGTGGCAGGATTGTTGCAATCCCTCTACCCCACCCCAAAGATGAGGTTGGTAACGTACTTGAGCTCTCTCTGAAGAGTAATTACTCTCTAATCACATCATTTTCAAAAAATAGTTTGTAATATGGGAGCGAGCAGGCATTGTCTTAGAATTCATACTTTAGGAACATAACTATTCATATATGCTTAACCACACTCATTTTCAACTCAAGGCAGGCACGATTTCTTAAGTACTTACCCGTAAATGATTTGCTTGCTCCAAGGTCATTAAGCTAATGATTTGCTTAAAAAACTCGGAACAAATGACTATATTTTTCCTGCTTCCCAAAGTCCCTAGAAGTGTCGGGTTAAAAACACACAGTTATGGAAGAAACATGCCAGACTTGGTCTAAATTCTCTAAACTGGTACCAAATCCGTTTCATATTTGATGGGGAATGGTGTAATCGTTCTGCTGCCAAATTCAGAAGAAGTTGCCATTGTGCGAATGAACTTGGCAGAGGGATCAGCACGGGAGATTTTAATTAAATCTTATGCTACTGAACTTTCTTAAGTGCGAAGAAAGTTTTTTTGCTCCAGGCGGCCATTACCCAGCACAAGGCCAGTATTCAGGCTGTGCAGCCAAAAACAAGATTTGGACAGTGTGCATCCATCAAAGTGCTCGCTTCAGGGTTACACAAATGTGGAAGGTTACTCGGATGTAAATGTGATGGTCTGAAATGTGCTTAAGGTTTGGGTTTAAACACAGGTCACATGACAATAAAAGCCTTCCACCCACTGATTTCTTGACAAGCATTCGGGAGACATCGTTTAGTTCGCACGCGATACATCGCATGCCATTACAACGCGGCCGGTACACAACGACCAAGTTGTTACATCGCATACGATTACATCGCAAGTCGTCACAACGACTTGATGTAGGGAGCAGAAGGTGTTGGATTTACAATCCAATAACCTCCCTGCTGTTGCACAAACTGGAGTGGGAATAGTAAATTATACTATTTACCAGCGCGCCCCCTACAGTAAGTCGTTGTAACAATTTGCGAGGTAACCGTATGCGATTGAACAATGCGGTCGTCCGCTTTGTAATGGCACGCGATGTAACGTATGTGTTATAACAACATATATTCCAAGCATTCTGTTCAATGCTTAAAACAATCAAAAAATATATTTTAAAAAGTGAGTTGCTCAGGAATCCCAGGGGAAACTGGCCAATCCTTGTAAGAAATATCATTTAAAATTGCAGGAACCAGTTACTGCTGTAAGGATACTGAATGCCAAAAACCTACTTTTTTGCAATATCCATAGAGTGGACTTTTTGCCAGTCGTTTGTCCATGATTGAAAGACTTTGGTGTTTATCTCACTTTCCTGCTCCTGGTTCAATAGCTGTATACACTATTCCGGTATTTGTCTCATCAAAGAGCATTCCAGTTTCACATTGTTCTGATTGGATGAGTTGTATCCTTCCACTGCTTAGTTCAGGGGACTATTTATTTTATTTTACTTAAAGCATTCCATGGGAGTGCATGTGTTGTTTCACCCATGTGCAACTTCCCCGCTTGTCCCTTCACAACTTGTATTTTGCTTTCCCCACCACATTATACTTCACTGGCTTTTTTTATGACACTTCACAAGCAGCTGCAAAGTTTTCCCCCCCTTGCTTTTGCCACTCAGCGCCGTTTTACTTTTCCAATCACCAAACATCCACTGTACCTTATCCCCTACCCCTCATTATTTATATGAGAGACACGGCTTTACCAGTGCTTGTAATCGTTTGACTCTCTAGATGTAGCAAAGTTGAGCATTTAATGCATCTTGAAACAGGAATTAACAGGGAGAAATCTTTAAATTTCTCCCAAAACCCTATGCATTGCATGTGTGTTGAAGTTCATAGGACACATCTAATGCATGGGATCCTTTTATGTATAGCTAAACATAGGAATTTGTAGTATCAGTATGTGCTTCCAGGTCAAATTATATGCTAAACAGTGTACACTCTTCTATAGAGCACTGCAACATAAGCCTTCACCTAAGTCCTTCAAACGTGGCCTTGACATACTGGTCAGCAGCGACACTTTCTGCCCACAGCATAATTCTTCCTTTGGCTGGGGACAAAGAATTCCTGGAAGCTAAAGAGAAACATGACATTTGGCTCAGAAAACCATCATATATTGCAAAATGGTATCAGTATGGATGTATGCATGTTATATACGCAAAAGACACACAATTGATGGACGGAATGCAGAACAAATCAAAACATTCACCCCCAGTCAAGAGATCTGGGTTAAATCCATTATTATTTTGCTCACCATGCCACCCCAGTTTAGACCTGGCCATATGCAAATCAGTCTTGACCCTGTGACTCATGGGAACAGTCCACTGGAATTAAGCTATCCTGGCTGATGAGGGGTGAAACCCCGAAACCGGTCCTAGGATGCTTGTTTCGAGTCCAAGGAGGACCTGGCCTGGCAGTTCGGTCTGGACTGTTCCCATGAGGCACAGGGTCAAGACTGATTTGCTTATGACTGGGTTCAAACTGGAATGGCATGGTGAGGAAAACAACAATGGATTTAGCCCAGATCTCTGTACTGGGGTGAATGTATGACATTGTTCTGCACTCTGTCCATCAATTGTTCTTTTTGCATTTGTCACCTGAGTGGTATGGGTATGCCCAGACGTGGATCCCGTCCTCTCCATGCCATTGGAGTCAAGTTATCCTGGATGATGAGAGGTGGAACCCCGAAACGGTCCTAGGATGCTTGTTTCCAGTCCAGGGAGGAATTGGCTGGGCAGTTCGGGCTGGACTGTTACCATGAGGCACAGGGTCAAGACTGATTTGCATATGGCTGGGTTCAAACTGTAATGACATGGTGAGCAAAAACATTATGGATTTAGGCCAAGATCTCTGTACTGGGGTGAATGTATGACATTGTTCTGCATTCTGTTCATCAATTGTTCTTTTTGCATTTGTATATATTGATGCCTGCTTGGAGTGGGACTCGTTTAAAATGGTGCTCATTGGGCATGCCATTAAGATGATTTTTGGTGCTAAACTGGTGCTGCAAAGGGAGATACATTTCCTGGAATTAAAATGGTGCTCCGTGGGCATGCCATTAAGATAATTTTTGGGGCTGAACTGTGGCTGCAAAGGGAGCTTCATTTCCTGGAAATGGACATCCAAAGATACAAGTGGATGCTACTGGATGATGGAAAAGAGACCACTCCACTGTTCCCCAGTCTATCTCACTCCACTCCAATCTCGACTGCACCCCAATCTATCCAACTCCAGTCCACTCCACTCTACTCCAATTTACCACACTTCAATCTACTCACTCGCATCCACCCAATCTACCCCACTCTACTCTACCCCAATCTACCACACCTCATCCCATTCTACCCAATCTATTCCACTCCACTTCACTCCAATTTACCAAAAGCCACCCAAATATATTCCACTCCAGTCCATTTTAACCCACTCCACTCCAATCTTCCCTACTCCAAGCTTCCCTATTCCATTCTACCCATTCAATCCACCCAACTCCAATCTATCCCACTCCAATCTACCACATTAGAATCTACTCCACTAAAATGTACCCCACCCTAAACCAATATACCCCACCCCATCACAATTTACCCCACATCACTCTATCCAACTCCAATCTACCCCACTGCACTCCATCTACTTTACCATAATCCGCCCAATCTATCCCACTCCAAACTGCTTGTTCCCCACTGCATCCTACTCCCCTCTAACCTAATCTATACCACTCCAATCTACAGCTCTTACTCCTACCTACCCCACTCCACTCCAATCTACCCCACTCCACTACAATCTACACCAATCAACTGCACTCCACTCATCCACAATTTACACCACTCTATTATAGTCAACCCCAATGTATTGCAGTCTACTCTACCCGATCTACTCCACTACAATCTACCACACTCCAATCTACCCCACTCCAATCTACTCCACTCCAAACTACCCCACTCCACTGCAATCAACCCCACTCTGCCCCACTCATCCCTATCTACTCCACTTCACCAAAATCAATCTACTCCACTCCCCTGCTTCAATCTACCCCACTCCAATCCACCCCATCTACTCCACTTCAATCTACTCCACTCCAATATAACCCACTCTTCCCCAATCTACCCAACTCAACCCCAATGTACTCCACCCCATTCCAATCTATCCCACACAATAACAATATACACCACTCCCCCAATCTATGCCACTCCACCGTAATCAACCCCACTCCAAGCTATCCCAATTTTCCCCCACTCCATTCCATTCTATCCTACTATAATCCACCCAATCTAATCTACTTCAATCTACTCCACTCCACTCCAATCTACCTGACTCCACTCCAGTCTAGTTAAACAACAAGAGAGAAAAGGGTCAGTCTGCCACTCTTATACCCCTTAGAGTTAGAATATCAAACAACGGAAGAGTAACCAAATAAATAAAAAGGGAGAGTGAGTAAAAAAATTCAATTATCACAACCAAAATGATAAGGACTGGGTGGAATGAGTCAGTACACACTGAGAAAAAGGAACCCTCAGGCACCAACAAAGTCAGTAGCCAGTTTTCATCATTGGGTTCTTGTTACAGGTATGTGCATTAGTACCATATAGTGAAGTGAGTGAATTATAAAAGGAGGTGTAACTGTTCAATAATATAAAGAATTCCTTTTAAGAGAGGGACAGTTCATCTCCATTAAAAACGAAGTGAGTAACGGACAAAAGTTGGTTGAGTCAATTTGAACCAAACATGTCCTCAAAATTATTAGAAATTGGTCAACATGTTTCTGCCTTCATGAGCCGTGTCAGCTCAGCATTCATCAGGACCGTACATACCCCAGCTGGTGTTCAGCGCACGCTAAGGCGCAAACTCCAAGATGGGGAAAAAAACTAACTTAGTAAACAGACTCACGGAATTCCCGTGTGGGAGACCTCATAAATGTAGGGGGGATCCAATCTGAAAAGAAACACAAAAACATTTTGTGACTTGACCTCTTTAGCATCGCAAAGTCGAACATACATTCCTGAGGAAGTAGCAAGGCTATAATCCCATCCTCGATTGAGGAGAGTGGACAAGATCTTCCAGTGTAACATAATTGAATGCACCCAGTGAAACGCGCACGTTCAGCACGTGAACAATCAAATACTCGAGTCAAGCCGAACGGAAAGTGGAACAGACCGCTCTACATAGAGGCTGTTATACTCTAATAAGTATCTCTGCATGCCACAAGAAGAAATGGCTGACTCTTTTATTCATGTATAACAACATAACAAAATTATTAACTTTCTGTAAAAAATCATCACCCTTAATGGTGTATGACAACAGAGGTTCACCTTATCAAGTGCCCATAAACAATACACCTTATACCATGGAAGAAAGTTGTAATTATATCAAACTTTAAAAAAAAAATAGACAGAACATCAGGGGACTCACTGTTTAAATTCTTTATGAATACAACGTGGGCACGTGGCAGGGGAAACTTTCACGCCCTGAATCGCTGTAAAAGTAAAACACACTGACACTTGAACCGCTCGGGAATCATATTTGGCATCTTAAATACATTTCTCTTCATTAGTAGGAAAAAATGGCACCTTATTTCGCTCACATAAAAACACTCACTTCTGTCCGAGCGACGACCCGCTGGCACAACTACTGCGGTCACATCCACGGCCCGAAAACAAATGGTGCTCGGCACCGGCTGTTTTTAGAAAACACATGAGCGACGTCAGTGTGGCCCACGTGACTCCGAAAGGGTTTCAATTCTTAAAGCGGTATGCACCATTAAAAAACGGGCTGATTTCTATCACATGACGTGAAAATTGCAACCCAGTACGTAAATGTGTCAATTGTTTTGAACGATTTACGACAAATTCAGAGCATGGTGTGTCAATATTGTTCTTCGCTTGAATAGATTGTAAATGAAGCGAGGGACACTTTCTTATAGTTATCTTCACAACCAGAATTTTATTAACAAATACTCTGTGGACAAAATCTCATTGGACAACCTTAATGTAAATGAAGGCCAGAACCAATCCTGACCCTGACCTGAGAGAGCTATTGCTCTCCTTAATTAGCCCTTAAACCATGGGTAAGGTAACACAAGATCTAGACATGAAGTCAAGAACAAGTTTTTATTGTGCCCCCAAATCAGTGTCTCATGACCGAGCCCCACGGAATGGCATCATTGAGACCTAGCTCAAAAGTGGGAAGGCGGTAAATCCACCTCTGTTCCTTTTCAAAAATACCGCCTTCAGTACCTTGTCTCATCTGCTCAATTATGGTCCATTTGATATCATTGGGGCTATGTTTCATTTGTCAAAAATGGGCGGTCAATTTGGTTGTACTTTTGCGACATCTAACATTACTGCGATGTTCGCAAATACGTTGCTTAATCTTTCTGGTGGCCATACCCACGTACTTCAAATTGCAAGGGCAGATGATTAAATAAATAACGTTACTAGAATTGCAATTTGTATGGCTCCTCTGGTGCCAGAGTTTGCCTGCCTCTAGATTCAATGTCTTTGTAGTTGTAGTTAAGTGGCAGACACTGCATCCCCCACATGGGAAATGCCCAGTCACTGGCGGTAGGCCCCAGGCTGTCAACACATCATGATCCTGTCTAGGATCATTAATTTTCGGACGGGTATGAACCAAAGAGTCTTGCAGGCTCCTTTCTCGTTTGTATGTGAATGAAGGTTTTTGCCAATTGTGTCTGTTACTGGTGAGAATTTTCCAATGTTTCCCTTTGCAACGACTCACAGCATTCGAAATGCTACTGTAAGTCGTTACACATGTCAGGGGGACATTGGTTTCTGTCTCCTTGTTGTATTCCTCCAAAAGGGCTTCCCTGTTCTGATTTTCGGCCCTCTTGCAACTCTTGTTTAGAATCCTGTTCGGATAGCCTCTATTCTGCAACTTAGCCGTCAGATCTTTAGATTGTGTTTTAAAATCAGACAAATTGCTGCAATTTCTGCGAATATGCAGATATTGACCAAAGGGAAGATTTTCCCTAAGGGCACGTGGGTGAAAGCTCGAAAAGTGAAGAAGATTGTTCTTACTGGTAGGTTTGTAATAAGTCTTGGTGGTCCAATGATCAACATCCCTGGTGATTGTGACAGCCAAAAAAACAATGGAGTCAGCATGGTATTGGTGAGTGAATTTAAGAAGTGAATCACACGTATTCACCCAATCAAAGAATGCCAAAAGACTATCTTCTGGGCCTTGCCAAATAAAAAGCACATCATCAATGTACCTCTGCCACAGGATTATATTGGATGTATAGGGGTTGGTGGCAGAAAGAATGTGTGTACTTTCGAAATTATACACGTACAGCCCTGCTATACTGGGGGCGAAGGTACTGCCCATCGAAGTCCCCGTCTTTTGCAGATAGATTTTGTCCTGGTATTCAAAAAAGTTGTGTTTGAGTGCTAGTGTAGCACATTCAATAATAAATGTGCGAGAAGTGGTGTAATCCCAAGTCGCTTGGTCCAGGACGTCGGCTAACACTTTAATAGTCACGTCCTGCGGGATGCAAGTCTATAGGCTTTCTATATCTAGGGAGACT
The DNA here is from genome assembly GCF_964263255.1 of Lissotriton vulgaris. Lineage (NCBI taxonomy): Eukaryota > Metazoa > Chordata > Amphibia > Caudata > Salamandridae > Lissotriton > Lissotriton vulgaris. The sequence continues at coordinate 674,665,836 of NC_141700.1, read as the reverse complement.
AGAAAGCAAGGTTCCTCTGGCATCTTCACTGTTAGAAGCATTGCTAGGAGGCTTTTGGTGTGTTTGATGTACATACTTGTAGCCTGGACCAAAGGTTTTATAAAGAAGTCACACTATTTGGATAAGGGTTCCAAAAGAGAACCTATACCCGAAACTATGGGTCTGCCAGGCGGTGGAAGGTGATTCTTATGAGTTTTGGGTAATGTATAGAAATAAGGAATTCTTTGTATGAGGGAACAGTTACACCTCCTTTTATAATTCACTCACTTCACTATATGGTACTAATGCACATACCTGTAACAAAAACCCAATGATGAAAACTGGCTACTGACTTCGTTGGTGCCTGAGGGTTCCTTTTTCTCAGTGTGTACTGACTCATTCGACCCAGTCCTTATCATTTTGGTTGTGGTAATTGAATTTTTTACTCACTCTTTCTTTTTATTTATTTGGTTACTCTTTCGTTGTTTGATATTCTAACTCTAAGGGATATAAGAGTGGCAGACTGACCCTTTTCTCTCTTGTTGTTTAACTATGCTTGGCAGCGTGCAGCTGTGAGAGTTTAATTTTTGTGTTAGCCGACGTCCTGGACCAAGTGACTTGGGATTACACCACTTCTCGCACATTTATTATTGAATGTGCTACACTAGCACTCAAACGCAACTTTTTTGAATACCAGGACACAATCTATCTACAAAAGACAGGAACTTCGATGGGCAGTACCTTCGCCCCCAGTATAGCGGGGCTGTACGTGTATAATTTTGAACGTACACACATTCTTTCTTCCACCAACCCCTATACATCCAATGTTATCCTGTGGCAGAGGTACATTGATGATGTGCTTCTTATTTGGCAAGGCCCAGAAGATAGTCTTCTGGCATTCTTTGATTGGGTGAATACGTGTGATCCACATCTTAAATTCACTCACCAATACCATGCTGACTCCATTGTTTTTTTGGATGTCACAATCACCAGGGATGCTGATCATTTGACCACCAAGACTTATTACAAACTTACCAGTAAGAACAATCATCTTCACTTTTTGAGCTTTCACCCACGTGCCCTTAGGGAAAACCTTCCCTTTGGTCAATATCTGCGTATTCACAGAAATTGCAGCGATTTGTCTGATTTTAAAACACAATCTAAAGATCTGACGGCTACGTTGCAGAAAAGAGTCTATCCGAACAGGATTCTAAACAAGAGTTGCAAGAGGGCAAAAAATCAAAACAGGGAAGCCCTTTTGGAGGAATACAACAAGGAGACAGAAACCAATGTCCCTCTGACATGTGTAACGACCTACAGTAGCACTTCGAATGCTGTGAGTCGTTGCATAGGGAAACATTGGAAAATTCTCACCAGTAACAGACACAATTGGCAAAAACCTTTATTCTCATACAAATGAGAAAGGAGCCTGCAAGACTCTTTGGTTCATACCCGTCCGAAAATTAATGATACTAGACAGGATCATGACGTGTTGACAGCCTGGAGCCTACCACCAGTGACTGGGCATTTCCCATGTGGGGGATGCAGTGTCTGCCACTTAACTACAACTACAAAGACAAAGACAATGAATCTAGAGGCAGGCAAACTCTGGCACCAGAGGAGCCATACAAATTGCAATTCTAGTAACGTTATTTATTTAATCATCTGCCCTTGCAATTTGTAGTACGTGGGCATGACCACCAGAAAGATTAAGCAACGTATTTGCGAACATCGCAGTAATGTTAGATGTCGCAAAAGTACAACCAAATTGACCGCCCATTTTTTTACAAATGAAACATAGCCCCAATGATATCAAATGGACCATAATTGAGCAGATGAGACAAGGTACTGAAGGCAGTATTTTTGAAAAGGAACAGAGGTGGATTTACCGCCTTTCCACTTTTGAGCTAGGTCTCAATGATGCCATTCCGTGAGACTCGGTCATGAGACACTAATTTCCGGGCACAATTGGGGGCACAATAAAAACTTGTTCTTGACTTCATGTCTAGATCTTGTGTTACCTTACCCATGGTTTAAGGACTAATTAAGCATAGCAATAGCTCTTTCAGGTCAAGGTCAGGATTGATTCTGGCCTTCAGTTACATTAAGGTTGTCCAATGAGATTTTGTCCACGGAGTATTTGTCAATGAAATTCTGGTTGTGAAGATAAGCATAAGAAAGTATCCCTCACTTCATTTACAATCTATTCAAGCGAAGAACAATATTGACACACCATGCTCCGAATTTGTCTTAAATTGTTCAAAACAATTGACACATTTACGTACTGGGTTGCAATATTCACGTCATGTGATAGAAATCAGCACGTGTTTTTATGGTGCATACCGCTTTAAGAATTGAAACCCTTTCGGAGTCAAGTGGGCCACACTGACGTCGCTCTTGTCTTTTCTAAAAACAACTGGCGCCGAGCACCATTTGTTTTCGGGCCGTGGATGTGACCGCAGTAGGTGTATCAGCGGGTTGTGGCTCGGAAAGAAGTGACTGTTTTTATGTGAGCGAAATAAGGTGCCATTTTTTCCTAATAATGAAGAAAAATGTATTTAAGATGCCAAATACGGTTCCCGATCGGTTCAAGTGTCAGTGTGTTTTACTTTTACAGCGATTCTGGGCGTGAAGGTTTCCCCTGTCACGTGCCCACGTTGTATTCATAACGAATTTAAACAGTGAGTCCCCTGACGTTCTGTCTATTTTTTTTTTTTTATTGATATAAGTACAACTTTCTTCCATGGTATAAGGTGTATTGTTTACGGGCACTTGATAAGGTGAACCTCTGTTGTCATACACCATTAAGGGTGATGATTTTTTACAGAAGGTTAATAATTTTGCAATGTCGTTATACATGAATAAAATAGTCAGCCATTTCTTCTTGTGGCATGCAGAGATACTTATTAGAGCATAACAGCCTCTATGTAGAGCGGGTCTGTTCCACTTTCCATTCGGCTTGACTCGAGTATTTGATTGTTCACGTGCTGAATGTGCGCGTTTTACTGGGTTCAGTCAATTATGTTACACTGGAAGATCTAGTCCACTCTCCTCAATCGAGGATGGGATTATAGCCTTTCTACTTCCTCAGGAATGTATGTTCGACTTTGCAATGCTAAAGAGGTCAAATGACAAAATGTTTTTGTGTTTCTTTTCAGATTGGATCCCCCCTACATTTATGAGGTCTCCCACACGGGAATTCCATGAGTCTGTTTACTAAGTTAGTTTTTTCCCCCATCTTGGAGTTTGGGCCTTAGCGTGCGCCGAACACCGGCTGGGGTATGTATGGTCCTGATGAATGCTGAGCTGACACGGCTCATGATAGCAGAAACATGTTGACCAATTTCTAATCATTTTTAGGACATGTTTGGTTCAAATTGACTCAACCAACTTTTGTCCATTACTCACTTCGCTTTTAATTGAGATGAACTGTCCCTCTATTAAAAGGAATTCTTTGTATTAGGGAACAGTTACACCTCCTTTTATAATTCACTCACTTCACTATATGGTACTAATGCACATACCTGTAAGAACCCAATGATGAAAACTAGCTACAGACTTCCTTGGTGCCTGAGGGTTCCTTTTTCCCAGTCCTCTCCACTCCAGTCTACCCCACTCTACTCCAATCTGCTACAATCCACTCCACTCTTGCACAATATTCCCCACTCCAATCTACCCAAATATATCCCAATCCACTCTACCCCAATCTACCCTGATCTACCCAGCTCCTATCTACCCCACTCCAATCTACCCCGATCAAATCTATTCCAACCTACTCCAATCCATTCTACCCCACTCCAATCCACCACAATCTTCACCACTTGAATCTACCCCACTCCAATCTACTCCACTTGAATCTACCCATCTCCACTGCAATCTTCCCATTCTGTACCACTCCATCCTAATCTACTCCACTTCACCAGAATGTACCCCAATTCAATCTACCCCACTCTCCCTCTTCAATCTACCCCACTCAATCTACCCCACTTCAATCTACTCCACTCCACTGCAATATACCCTTCTCTTCAACAATCTACTCCAATCTATCCCACACCATACCAATATACCTGCTCCCCAATCTACGCCACTCCACAGTGATCTACCCCACTCCAAGCTACCCCAATCTACCCCCACTCAATTCCATTCTATCATGTCCAAACTACCCTACTCCTACCTACCCTACCCCAATCCAATCTACCTGACTCCACTCCAGTCTACCCCACTCCACTCCAATCCACTCCACTCCATTCTTCTCCAAAACACCCCACCCCACTCCAATCAACCCCAATATATTCCAATCCACTCTATCCCAATCTACCATACTCCTATCTAGCCCCCTCCAATCTACCCCACTCTGATCTATTCCAATCTGCTCCACTCCACTTTACCCCACTCCAATCCATCCCACTTTATACCAATCTACCCCTCTCCAATCTACCATGCTAATCTACCCAACTGTCCCATTCCTATCTACCCTAATCTACTCCACTCCACCCCACATCAATCTACCCTAATCTAGCCCACTTCATTCTACCCCACTCCACTCTATACCATTCTACCCCACTCCACTTTACCCCAATCTACTCCATTCCACTCTACCCCACTCCAATCTACACCATCCCACGTCCCTAACTTTTAGCCATGCATTACAGCAGACACACTGGTGTACAGCATGTCTAAAACACATTGTCAAAGCCACATGCTTTTGCATTGGTGACACCTGTTGGCTTTGCCAATGCTTGTTTAATAATGTCAAAGGGTTCATCAAAAGGAATTTGTTGTTCAGAAAGTATCAAGATACTTGGTTGACACTAAAGCACTCAACACTATAAGTTACTTAAAAAATACAATTGTGCACCTGTGTTGGATGTCAGCCCACAATGGCTGAACAGTTTACATTTATTATAGTTGAGGAGAAGATGTGCTTTAGTGGCTAAGCAGCTGACTTTAAAACCTGACATCAAGGACGCAGCACTTGATTAAAAATCATGTGCTTCGGGGTAACTCATTTAATCTCCTTGTGTCTATAAATTTAAAAAAGTCGAAGTGAATTCATAAATATCTTGCAATGAATGGATATGACAATGAATGGAATAATAAATATGTGACAATTAATTGTGCTTGTCAATAGTGTAAATCCCCACTTGATGCTCCCAACCTTGTTTCATCTACCAAGACTGCTCCTAGTAGAACAGTGTTCCACATCTTGGTTTGTAAATAACAGCCCTAAACCAGGGTGAGATTTGCATTACAAGGGTGATATCTCTAGGAAATTATTTCAAAGAGAACAAGTGGTCCCCAGCATAAACAAAGTAGCTTTGGCGAATTAGTATATAGACCACAATGGGCTACTATATAGTGTACAAAAATCCCTTACCCAGCCGGGCAGGGAATCTTTATTCAATTAATAATCTATTCTGATGTCTGAATGCAATAGGTAACCGAGGACATCAAGGTTACTGTGAGGCACAGTCCTGTGCCATACACAAAGGAGGAAGTAAAGAAGACAGTAAGTGCAAACAATATCAGGCAAACAAAGTGAGCTAACAGGCCACTGACATCACTTGAAATCAACAGTGTGACCTAGAGTTAAACAACCATACTCTAATATAATGAATTATAAATATGGGACACTCTTAAGACAGTCGACGGACGTTTCGATCCCAAGCTCAATTATAAGGGGATCATCTTCAGGACTTTCTTAATCAAAACTTTTGCCTGAATATAACCTTTTCACATAAAACCGCTTGTTATGGGAAAAATTTGAAGGGAAAAAACAGAACAGAAATATCATCAGTGAAGAAACAGAACAGAAATATCATCAGTGAAAAAAAGGCATAAACAGTTTTGCTCTCCAGTTACTTTTTCGGAATCGCAGTGCATTTCGTGTTCATTCCGTGCAGTTCCTGTGAAGAATCTCTTGTGAACATTTGGGAGTATCTTGGGGTTTTTAAAAAAAAAAAAAAAAAAAAAAAAAAAAAAACTGTGATGTTACCTATACTTCTAGAGAGAAGTGAGGTGGTAGTGATGTGGTGGCCGTGTTGGAAAATTAGGCCAAAAGTGAATTGTGATTCTCATAAACGGCGAGTGGGGTGAGACATGGTCAGGGCAGGTGTTTAACATGCACTGCGTGTGTTACATACCAGAGTTGTATCTGTTATTGGGGTTTTTTGGACTTTTCAGGTGTCTTCAGTAGTTAGGACAATAGCACAACATCCTATGGGCAGAAGGTAAAAGAACCTCATTGTTATAGGTACTGTCAATTTATTAATTTATTAATTTTCTCAGTACGTATCAGTACTATCAAGTTGTAGGCTCCCCAGTTCAAATTTAGGGCTGGCAAGTGGTTCTATCGTTTACCATGTTTTTGAAGGTTGGAATTTCAAGCTGGACTTCAATTGCATCCGGCAGGGAAGCGATTTCGATGGTTGCGCAGATTTTTTGGGGGTCCTGGTTGGACTGTAAGGACAAAAATTAATAATTAATAAATAATATAAGGGGGCCGGAGTCAAGAAGGTATTGTGCCCGAATTGTTAATAAATAAATTATCCTGGGCATACTTTTACCTTAGAGTCTAATTCCACGGGATTGGGAATGCTAGTTCCATTGATTTTGTGTTTACAAAAAGGGATTTTTTGCGCTGAAACCACTTCAATGAAGGAAGTCTGTGAGAATCGAATTAATACAGTCAGTTAAGAGATGAAAATCTTAGTAGCCATTGAATTCAGTGTCATTCCTATACTTATATCTACAGCACCTTCGTTGAAGTATAGTGGGTATTAACTAAGACCCAATATCGATGGATTCGGATCTCCCTTTATAAATTGTGGAATTCCGATCTATCTGAAGTGGAAAGAAGGGCAGATGTGAGATACCATTGAAACTATTAAAATTGTAAATGCCGGTTACGTAGAATGGACTTCATACTTAGCTGCAGTGGAAGTAATAAACACTGTACTAGGGAAACCACGTGCTGGTATCCTCCGTGGGGGCCCAAAAATTGGAGGTCTCCTGTATTGGGACAGAATCACGATCTTAGCGGGAACTATGGAGCGTGGTAAAATTTTACTCGACAGTTTGTCAGAGGCTTACCTCGAGGTACCGGTGGTTTGGCGTGCATCAATGGCGCGTTGTGCTCCGCAGGATTGCTTCCGTATTGGAAAGCTAGTCACTGCTTATTGGATAATTCATGTGTCACGTGAGTGGGGATACTGGGACACGTGATGGGGGTCTAAAATGTACCAGCCCGACTTCATAGACTCATTTCCGTCGCCATATTAGAGTGGTTAGTTATACAATATTCGAGCCCGACTTCATAGACTCATTTGCGTCGCCATACTGGAGTGGCTAGTTATACAGTGTTAGATTTTTGTGCAATAATTCGTGATTTCCGTTTGCATTTTCCGACCAGCGCATTTTGCTTTGGTATTTACGGGGTGCTATAGATACAGTGCCTAAAACCTGTGCATTATTGCAACTGACCTTGAGGCAGTACTGAAAAGGCCCGGGGCAATTGTGCAGCTACTGGAAAGATTTTTTGTGAACACCCCAAGTGACTTCTATTTACAATTGATTGTCCGGAAAACATTTCATATTTCAAATAATCATGCTAATTAACATATATGAAAGACCTTCCTTAAAACCATGGTAAGAGACATTTTGCTCAGGGCAAGGCATGAATTGACACGTTTTTCATTTACGAAATATTTCAGTTTCAGATTCATATTCCTTTTAGTTGGACTAGGAACACCATATAGTCTTTGTATCTCGTTGGGATTACAGAAGAGTAGTCCAGTCCTCAGTCCTATTCAATCCACTGTGGATAGTGTCAAACTGAATGATGCTCTTGAGTTCCTCGCGGTTGAGCAGTTGGGCCAGGTTGCCACCCCTTGGTGGAAGTTTGACTGTCTTCAAAATTATCCACTTGATGTCATCTGCGGTGTGACCTTGTTCCTGAAAATGATCCACTAGTGGTGCATTTTGTGTGCCACACCTGATCCGGCTTCGATGCTGACATATACGAGTCTTTGCCTTCTGGGTGGTTTGCCCAACATACATTTTCAGGCAGGGGCATACAATTGCATAAATAACATTCTGACTATTGCAGTTTGTAAAGCTCTTCAGAGGTACCATCACACCATTATGGCTGAAGTTCCTTGACTCAATCGTGAACTCGCACACCGTACAGCAACCACACTTCACGTGACCTAGGATTGGTGGCAGGCCCCAGTTTGACTCAATTGTGGTGGCAATCAGGGGGGAAGGGAGGGCAGCCCTTACTAGATGATCTTTTAAGTTGTTGCTTTTCTTAAAGGCAAAGACAGGTCTCTCTAGATGTATTGGGCCTGCGTTTAAAGTAGGCCAATGCTTAAGAATGGATTTCCTGATTTTATTGGAAATAGGAGAGAAAGTAGTAACGCAGGCTATTCTTTCAGTTTTCTCTTTTACTTTAGGGGTTAACAAGGTGTCTCGAGGGCAGTAAGAAAAGCAAAAACTTAAAAGATCATCTAGTAAGGGCTGCCCTCCCTTCCCCCCTGATTGCCACCACAATTGAGTCAAACTGGGGCCTGCCACCAATCCTAGGTCACGTGAAGTGTGGTTGCTGTACGGTGTGCGAGTTCACGATTGAGTCAAGGAACTTCAGCCATAATGGTGTGATGGTACCTCTGAAGAGCTTTACAAACTGCAATAGTCAGAATGTTATTTATGCAATTGTATGCCCCTGCCTGAAAATGTATGTTGGGCAAACCACCCAGAAGGCAAAGACTCGTATATGTCAGCATCGAAGCCGGATCAGGTGTGGCACACAAAATGCACCACTAGTGGATCATTTTCAGGAACAAGGTCACACCGCAGATGACATCAAGTGGATAATTTTGAAGACAGTCAAACTTCCACCAAGGGGTGGCAACCTGGCCCAACTGCTCAACCGCGAGGAACTCAAGAGCATCATTCAGTTTGACACTATCCACAGTGGATTGAATAGGACTGAGGACTGGACTACTCTTCTGTAATCCCAACGAGATACAAAGACTATATGGTGTTCCTAGTCCAACTAAAAGGAATATGAATCTGAAACTGAAATATTTCGTAAATGAAAAACGTATCAATTCATGCCTTGCCCTGAGCAAAATGTCTCTTACCATGGTTTTAAGGAAGGTCTTTCATATATGTTAATTAGCATGATTATTTGAAATATGAAATGTTTTCCGGACAATCAATTGTAAATAGAAGTCACTTGGGGTGTTCACAAAAAATCTTTCCAGTAGCTGCACAATTGCCCCGGGCCTTTTCAGTACTGCCTCAAGGTCAGTTGCAATAATGCACAGGTTTTAGGCACTGTATCTATAGCACCCCGTAAATACCAAAGCAAAATGCGCTGGTCGGAAAATGCAAACGGAAATCACGAATTATTGCACAAAAATCTAACACTGTATAACTAGCCACTCCAGTATGGCGACGCAAATGAGTCTATGAAGTCGGGCTCGAATATTGTATAACTAACCACTCTAATATGGCGACGGAAATGAGTCTATGAAGTCGGGCTGGTACATTTTAGACCCCCATCACGTGTCCCAGTATCCCCACTCACGTGACACATGAATTATCCAATAAGCAGTGACTAGCTTTCCAATACGGAAGCAATCCTGCGGAGCACAACGCGCCATTGATGCACGCCAAACCACCGGTACCTCGAGGTAAGCCTCTGACAAACTGTCGAGTAAAATTTTACCACGCTCCATAGTTCCCGCTAAGATCGTGATTCTGTCCCAATACAGGAGACCTCCAATTTTTGGGCCCCCACGGAGGATACCAGCACGTGGTTTCCCTAGTACAGTGTTTATTACTTCCACTGCAGCTAAGTATGAAGTCCATTCTACGTAACCGGCATTTACAATTTTAATAGTTTCAATGGTATCTCACATCTGCCCTTCTTTCCACTTCAGATAGATCGGAATTCCACAATTTATAAAGGGAGATCCGAATCCATCGATATTGGGTCTTAGTTAATACCCACTATACTTCAACGAAGGTGCTGTAGATATAAGTATAGGAATGACACTGAATTCAATGGCTACTAAGATTTTCTTCTCTTAACTGACTGTATTAATTCGATTCTCACAGACTTCCTTCATTGAAGTGGTTTCAGCGCAAAAAATCCCTTTTTGTAAACACAAAATCAATGGAACTAGCATTCCCAATCCCGTGGAATTAGACTCTAAGGTAAAAGTATGCCCAGGATAATTTATTTATTAACAATTCGGGCACAATACCTTCTTGACTCCGGCCCCCTTATATTATTTATTAATTATTAATTTTTGTCCTTACAGTCCAACCAGGACCCCCAAAAAATCTGCGCAACCATCGAAATCGCTTCCCTGCCGGACGCAATTGAAGTCCAGCTTGAAATTCCAACCTTCAAAAACATGGTAAACGATAGAACCACTTGCCAGCCCTAAATTTGAACTGGGGAGCCTACAACTTGATAGTACTGATACGTACTGAGAAAATTAATAAATTAATAAATTGACAGTACCTATAACAATGAGGTTCTTTTACCTTCTGCCCATAGGATGTTGTGCTATTGTCCTAACTACTGAAGACACCTGAAAAGTCCAAAAAACCCCAATAACAGATACAACTCTGGTATGTAACACACGCAGTGCATGTTAAACACCTGCCCTGACCATGTCTCACCCCACTCGCCGTTTATGAGAATCACAATTCACTTTTGGCCTAATTTTCCAACACGGCCACCACATCACTACCACCTCACTTCTCTCTAGAAGTATAGGTAACATCACAGTTTTTTTTTTTTTTTTTTTTTTAAAAAAACCCCAAGATACTCCCAAATGTTCACAAGAGATTCTTCACAGGAACTGCACGGAATGAACACGAAATGCACCGCGATTCCGAAAAAGTAACTGGAGAGCAAAACTGTTTATGCCTTTTTTTCACTGATGATATTTCTGTTCTGTTTCTTCACTGATGATATTTCTGTTCTGTTTTTTCCCTTCAAATTTTTCCCATAACAGGCGGTTTTATGTGAAAAGGTTATATTCAGGCAAAAGTTTTGATTAAGAAAGTCCTGAAGATGATCCCCTTATAATTGAGCTTGGGATCGAAACGTCCGTCGACTGTCTTAAGAGTGTCCCATATTTATAATTCATTATATTAGAGTATGGTTGTTTAACTCTAGGTCACACTGTTGATTTCAAGTGATGTCAGTGGCCTGTTAGCTCACTTTGTTTGCCTGATATTGTTTGCACTTACTGTCTTCTTTACTTCCTCCTTTGTGTATGGCACAGGACTGTGCCTCACAGTAACCTTGATGTCCTCGGTTACCTATTGCATTCAGACATCAGAATAGATTATTAATTGAATAAAGATTCCCTGCCCGGCTGGGTAAGGGATTTTTGTACACTATATAGTAGCCCATTGTGGTCTATATACTAATTCGCCAAAGCTACTTTGTTTATGCTGGGGACCACTTGTTCTCTTTGAAATAATTGATACCCATGGTCCCAGGCCATTTATTGGGTTCCCCTTGTTCTTTCTAAAATATCTCTAGGAAATTAGCACATTTAATGTTGCTTCTGGTCTATTACCTCTACCTCATGTAGCTCTGTATGTCCTCAACTCCAATTCTTTACTCTCTAAGTACTTTTTGGTAATATGAATACGTTTGTGTTACTTTTACAAACAAACTCCATATTTCACCATATCCAATATTCATCCATCCATCCATTCATCTGTCCATTATCACTCACTTGTAAAGTCTCGCTGAGATGTTGACATGCCCAACTAAAGTATGTGTGCCGAACACCCAAACTTCCTCCAATCAGAAGAAAAGTTTCACACAGGCATGTGATTTCTCCATTTTTAGGTCGAGCATTAGAGACCTCTTGTATATACTTTAGTATATACTTATATACTTTAGTTTGTATGTATATGTGTATGTACTTTGTAGGCTCTGGAGATCAGCTCTAAGACTTGTCTGCTTCCGCTTAGGGACTTTTTTTTCTGTTCAACTGCCTCTATTTAGCAGTCTTGATAGAAAACGACCAGCAGGGGTCAGTAAAATACCAGAATTGTTTTCTGCTGAGGGACTTTCTTTTCTATTTTTCTGGTAACTGCCTCTATTTAACTTTCTTGATAGAAAACGAGCAGCAGAGGTCAGTAAAATACCAGAATCACTTTAGCATTCTCTAGATACCAGTCCACAGAAATTGTCTTCCACAAGCACCCGTAGACAATAATATTTTTTTCAAATCTTGTATTTTCAGTGATATGACCACCGAAGGCCCTATTTTTATATTAAAACCAGAGCTTTGGACTACACCATTTCCCGCTGAAAGGCAATATTTCTCTCCATGTGTTCCCATAGCTGGCGTGTCATGCAGTTTGGTGCTTACTTTCCCTCCATGTTAAAGAACAGTAGATGTTTCAGCACCCAGGCTAATGTGCTGCATAGCGAAATACATATATGGTCCCAAAGGCGAGACCGATTGCATTGCAAGTGCTTGTTACTTCACTGGGCGTTTGTCAGTGTGTTTCAGTACAAGCAACGAGCATTTCTCCAGACAAAACATGCCAATTTCCCATAGAAATAAATAGAATATTGATGATATACATGCAAAAATCTTATGTGTGCACATCTTGTTGTAACATGTGTTAAATTTGGTAAACATTAAACATCTTCAATTCATAACTCTGCCCTGTTCTTTCATCAGTCTTTTCTTTTGGCTTTGGCTTAATATGGAAATAGGAAGGGGTAGGGCAAGGAGAGGATTATATATAACATAATTTGTTACCCTTTCATGGAAGGGGACAACAGCTTGTGAAGACAGACTGCTGGAGAGTGAATGGGCAAACTGACTCAAGGAGTAAGTAATGGGACGAGGACGAAAGAAGGGGAGATAATGATAATCTCTGAGGTGTTAGGCATCAAAGATATAGCAAAAAATAAGATCTATTTTAATAAACATTTGGAAACTACAAAGACATGGCATGATTGTTATAGGTACATTTATTTCTATAAGACCTTCAATTTGCACAGAAAAAACCTCTCTCTCGCTCTCTCTCTCTCTCTCTCATTTTGGGTCCAGTGTGAGCAGAGTGAACACGTGGTGGATGACTGGACAGCTTTAGTATGAATACATACTTTTTGAAGGGGTGAATGGATGGAGAGTTTGAGTGTGAGTGGTTGCAGAGTTGATGGACGATTTTGATGGAGTGTTTGTGAATGTATAGATAGTTGGGGAGGTTGTGTCTCAATGAAAATGAATGGATGGTAGAGTTTTTGAATCAAGCAGTTGTGTGTAGGCAGAAGGATGGAGTCACTATCTCGCGGATGGATGGAGAGCATGTGTGGGTGTGGATGAAAGGAAGGAGAGCTGGGTGGATGGATGATATGAGTTTTATATAAATGTCCATATTTACCTTGTAAATTAAAACAGGATCCATGCTGTTGAGGTAAGTAGATATCTTTATTCAGCACAGAGCAGACAGAAAACGGACCTTTCCTCAGTTGGTCATCAGCAACTGTCGAGACAGGAACGTTCCGTTTAAAGCATCAAATGAAGCCTTTAGGTTCAGAAAGGCATAGAAAAGGAAACAGCAATGCAATAAGAGATCAAATGTGCAAACAAAAGAAGAACAACTTCACAACAATTTGCTTAGTGTTTGTCTAATCAGGATGTGTGGGTGTAATTTTACGTGCAGGTGGATAGACAGATCATGAGTTGGTGTGTATGGGTTGATGTATACTGTGTGTGTCTTTTTGGGTCACTGACAGTGTAGTATGGCCTAAGGCCTGCTTTGCACGCATGTTTTGTTAGCATGGCTTAGTAGAAGTTTATACTCCATTTGACCTTTTGACGCATTTGCACACGACACTGCATATAGCTGTTTTTGTAAGTTAGGCTTTGTGAATGTCTGCACATGAGAAAAGGTTTGTTTTCAACATCTCTAGACTTACATTGGGCCCCTAGTCTGCGCAGTGAGTGCTGAAGCCGTCAAAGTTATCATAACATGGTAGCTGTTGTTCGAAATGATTTGCTATCATTTTTAGCCACAATAATTGGCAACTTTGAGCCAACTGAGATTCTGGCACCCATATTATGGCACAGTTGCCGAGAGTACACACACTTGGAAGATTTTCCGTTTCCAGGGATGCAGAGAGCTTTTGCTGATCCTTATGTGGTTTACTCCTGCTGAGTGGAGAGGTAATGAGGTCCCCCAAACAAACCTAAGAGACCTTCTTTAGTTTATAAACATAGTTCCTATATAGGGAGGGTGTTATAACCAGGTGCTATAAGATCTGTTATCACCATCATTGTAATATGATCTCTCCTTTTGTATTTTATGGAATTGTAACAATGCTGACCATATTATTTCTAATCATATGTCTGCTTATGTTGGCTAAGATACTGCACCTGAGAGCACGTCGTTAAAATAAATATTTTAACCTTACCCGTGTCTCTTATTTACTCCTGTTGTGGACTGGTTTGAGAGTATAACAAAAGGGTGTTCTCACTTCCCACCATTCCTGAGTTTGTCCTAAGTCGCATGTTCTAGGTTGTCTAATCATTGGTTACTTTGTTATAGGACGAAGAGCTAATGTGACACTGAGGCTAGCTGGTTGGGGTACGGAGGTGAGTTTCTTGTACACCACAATTCACTGATGTCCTAGGTCTCTGTGCACAGTTCTGTGTATGAGTAGGATCCTTGCAACCACTGGTTGGCATGGGTGATGAATTTGCGGACAAGTGGATGATAATTTGGAGTAGATTAGGATGCTTAATTTGTGTATGATTGGATAGACAGATGGATAGAGAGGTGGTTGGTGTGTGCGTGGATAGAATGTCAGTGGATGGGTCGGTCAAAGGATGAAGGAATTAAGTTGGAGCTTGCATGTGATAGACTACTTAATGATGCTGAGTGAGTTTGTGGAGAGTTGCACTCATATATAGATGTTTCCACAAAGTGCCCTGGAGCGTTCGGGAGGTCACACGGCTTGGAATCCACCATCCGGTCTGTGCGTCATTCTCCCCAGCGTTGTTCCTCAGTTACCTGTTGTGCCTGACGCGTTTCGATGCCTCCCGCATCTCATCAGAGGCTGCTTTGCTTTATCAGTGGAATGGGCCCTCTTTTATTTCTATTTTAACATGCAGGTGATTTCATTAGCCCTGAGTGGGTCTGCGCTGTTTATGCAAAGTATATGGTGCATGCTGGGAACTGGAGTTACTCGATTCGAATCTCGAGTTCCAAGGGAGCCTGCAAATTGTCCCCACTGTAAAGTCATTTAAAAGCATTTTGGATATATAGATGTATGGATTGGAACTTTGTATGTATGGCTTAATTGAGTCCATTTGCACGTATATGTGCAAGTGGGAGGATGGATGGATGGTATGGATGGATGAGGGGATAGTTTGTGTCTGAATAGATGGGGAGTTTAAAAATGGATGAGTGATGGCTGGGTGATTTTGCATGAAGAAAGAAAGAAAGAAAGAAAGAAAGAAAGAAAGAAAGAAAGAAAGAAAGAAAGAAAGAAAGAAAGAAAGAAAAGAAGAAAGAGAGAAAGAAAGAAATGAGTAGGTGAAAAGACGAAACGACGAAAAGGAAAAAAGAAAGAAAGAAAGAAAGAAAGAAAGAAAGAAAGAAAGAAAGAAAAGAAGAAAGAAAGAAAGAAAGAAAGAAAGAAAGAAAGAAAGAAAGAAAGAAAGAAAGAAAGAAAGAAAGAAAGAAAAGAAGAAAGAGAGAAAGAAAGAAATGAGTAGGTGAAAAGACGAAACGACGAAAAGGAAAAAAGAAAGAAAGAAAGAAAGAAAGAAAGAAAGAAAGAAAGAAAGAAAGAAAGAAAGAAAGAAAAGAAGAAAGAGAGAAAGAAAGAGAGGAGTAGGTGAAAAGACGAAACGACGAAAAGGAAAAAAGAAAGAAAGAAAGAAAGAAAGAAAGAAAAGAAGAAAGAGAGAAAGAAAGAGAGGAGTAGGTGAAAAGACGAAACGACGAAAAGGAAAAAAGAAAGAAAGAAAGAAAGAAAGAAAGAAAGAAAGAAAGAAAGAAAGAAAGAAAGGAGCGAGACTGACAGTTTGCCGTCCCTGCATCTGGATCATATCCTCAGAACCTGGCCCCGTCTCCTGCGTGTATCCACATTGCACAACAAACTGTGCTTCGCTGTTCGCTGTCACGAGGCTGGCTTAGTTTGGCTGCTTACAGAGCTCGCGCCGTGTCAGGGAGTAAATCATCCGTGTTCACATCTCGAGCAGACCCGCGAGCTCTGCAGCGCCTGCGGAATCGGCCGGGGTGTGTTTAGAGTCTGGGATGTCGCCGTTCACCTGCACAGGAAGGAGCAGCAGACGGTGGGCTTGGGAACGGCGCTAACTCACCCCAGGCCGACTCACAGTGACACCGGAAAATGTAAAGTCTGGCAGAGGTCAGGGAGGCGCACAGACTCATCTTTATGTGACAGCCCCTGCGCTTTATAACATCTGATGGTTGTGTTACACCCCAGGGCCCCGCATGACAAGGGTCAGCCTCAAAACCCCAAATATAGAAGTTTCCCTTCAGAGTCCGCCTTCACGGTCTGATTCAACCCAGGTTACATAATGCCTGTCAGTGTGCTGCGCTGCATGCTTCAGCGGCCTCCCCTTATGGCCGAAATTCAGTTTATTGTTAGAGCTGAATTTTCAGTCAAGCAGGAACATTTATAATAATAATAAAAAAAACAATTTTTGATCCTGCACGGAGGAGATTTTTTTTTGCTGGTGAAATCCCAGATTTTTGGACAGACCAGCATTGTAGTCATACAAATAAAATGGTTAATATGCGGTATAATAAATGCAGGGGGTGGTCGGTGTGTGAGGGAGGAAGAGTTAAAGATTACCATTTTGGTGGCTAATGCATGTAATAGTTCAAGTTCAAGTTCAGGAATTTATATAGCGCACTACTCACCCAGAGGGTCTCAAGGCGCTTGGGGAGGGGGTTCATTATTTATCGAATAACCAGGTTTTAAGTTCTTTTCTGAAGGAGATGTGGTTCTGTGTAAGGCGGAGGTGAGTGGGGAGTGAATGAGTGCCAGTTGCCATAGCGACGAGGTGCCTGGCTATATAATTGTGCCAGGAAATAAGAACATCTGTGGAAGAGTAGGGGATTTGGCAAATTCATTAAGTGAGTTAACGGAGGAGAGAGTACCTGACTGACAAGGTGAAGGTGAATGTGTGAAAATAGATGGAAAGTAACCAAGTGAGATGTAAAGTGGGGACCCAGGTACGTAGGGAAGTGAGAGAATCAGTGAGTGAGTGAAGGACAAAGTGATGGGAAAGACCAATACAATTCTTTGTTAGATATTTGAGTGAATGTGTACACTAGTGAATAGAAGAACGCAAGTTTTGTTAGTACAAGAGATACTGAATGAGTAACCAAGTGAAGGTTCGTGAGGGAACAAGTAAACAAAATTTAAATAGATTCCAGAAGCAGACGCCCAACGGTAATTCCTGTTATGGCTACCCTCGTTCTATTTATGGCAAGCTCACCTGTGCTAATTGTCGCGTCACCTCTTTTAAAGACAGCACTAGTATATGCAATGCAACAACTGCAGCTTCGATGCCAGCTTTTCCTCCAAACTGCTATTTCATAAACTGCCAGTGGCGGCTCTCCAATTGGGGCGTGGGGGCATAGCCTCATTTCTTTCTCGCAGTGCGAGAAGCAGAAACATAAAATGGTAAATCTACTATTTTAGTTTTCTGCTTCTCACACTGCGAGAAAGCAGAAGTGCCTGGTTGTGGGCAGTGGGGTGGGCGGTCCTGCTCGAGGGCAGGGGGGAGTGGCTTGCACACTGTTGTGGGCCCTGACTGCTTTGGTCGGCTGCGGAAAAGTATGTTTTTACACACATTGTAATTTGGCTGGCGGTGCCTTGCAGACACCGCCACCAAATTGCGGCCAACACCCCGCGGATCAGCGGCGGACAGACCTGCCATCCGCCGCTGATCCCACCGCCATCCTAATCTGGCGGTGGGTGTTTTGTAGGGCCGCAGCGGTGATTCCGCATCCTCCGGCCCGGCGGTGGCTTCCGCCGGCCCGGAGGATGCGGAATCACCGCAATCCTAATCGGCCCCTAAGTGAAGGAACCTTGATAAGAATTTGTTTGGGGGGTACAAGGTGGAACTCCATTAAAAATCATGTACAGTCCTTGAAGTGTCATTCTCAGGAGACCCCCTAGAAAGCCACACAAACAAGTACCTGTTCTGCCCTCCCTAAGAAGAAAGCACGTGTTCAGCACTCATAATGTAGTTAGCAAGCTATCAGCCTGGGAAGCTGGCATCCTTACCATGCTATAAACCATTCCACTTACACCATCCCCCTTCCATCAGTGACACAGGCAGAGAACGCATCAAAACAATATGGGGTGGCACCCCTCCTGAGTGTTAAAGCCCTAGCCTTGAGTGGCACAAGACTGCACCAATGAGAATTGGCGGTCTCTACGCCGCAATTACAACGCAACTGCACATGGTGCGGTCACAATCTCCCATTTCTCTATGGGAGCTTGTGCTGCGGTCGGAAACTGGATGCAGCACAAGTTCCCATAGAGATATGGGAGTTTCTGCTAGTCCCTGCACCATGTGGCAGGCATCTCACAGTGCCTGCCACATGGTGCTGGGATTAACAGGGGGGCACCATAGCTGCCCATCAGTGCCCAAACCGGAGGCCGCTAAGGCATTAGGGCCCTGGTAGGGCCCCCTAAAGTTGCTTTTTGACAGGCTTTTCATGTCGGAAAGCTGTCAGAAGCTGACATCATAATCCCCACGGCGGAAATACCATCCATAGTGGATTATGTGTGGCATCTGACGGGCCGATGGGCTCCTTGAGCCCGTTGGAAGCCAGTCGGTCCAACCGACTGGTTTAAACTGACCGCCTACTTTGTAATTAGACGGTCAGACTTTAAACCTACGATGTCGGTAGGTGAGCCTCCGACGAGCGGTCAGAGGCACACCGACCGACATCGTAATAGGTTCCAAAATAAGAAATGGCTAAACTTCACCAGACTATGTAGGTGAAATAAAATATGTACCTCTCATGGCTGTCCCTAGTCGTGAACTTGATGTAGGCCAGGGATGTTGAGGAAGAGTCGAGGAGATTTTCAAGCAGATGTGGTAAACGCCTGATCAGCCTGAACCTGGCGGGGAGTCACACAAAACTGTGAAGGCATTTCAGACAATGTTTAGTACATCTAAGTTGTACAAGAAAGATCTCGATGTAAATGCACTGAAAGTGTGCAAAAGTGCACCATGCAACTTTTCACAGCGCGGGAATGAGAGAGTGTATGAGTGAAAGACATTTGGCAAGAAACATTTTAACAGTGAAAAGGAAAAAAGTCATGTTTTTGCTTTCTAAACTCTGCTCATGAGCACTCTATGCACTATGTAGACACTGGACATGCAGGTTTTAGTAAACAATCCTAGATGAGCGTTTTAATACACATTCAGTTACACAAGTTTTGAAATGCATCAGTTGCGAAAATAACAGCAATCAGTAGGTGTATACCTTCTGCAGGTTATAACTTATTTGTTTTGTGTTTATAGCACCCTCGGCCTGTGGTGCAGTAGACTGGAGAGTTGTATATCAGCACTGAGGCACATCTAGACTAATTGTCCACGTACAAGAATTTCCAGCGAATGCTGCACTTTAAATTCAGGTACTTTGGGATAAATAGGCTGTCAGCCAATAATGGAATAAATAGGTGTGCTGTGGGAAGGACTGATGTGCACTGTGTATTTGTGTGTGGGCCCTAGTGCGGCAATGCTAAGCAGAGCCATAGGTCAGGACTGGAGAAATATTAAAGTGCTTTTATCTAGCACTTGCTCCTGTAGTTTGCTGTGAACGACAGGTGCAAGTTTTACGAAATTTACTAAGGCTCTATATATTACCCTTAGAAGAAAGGTTGGGTTGGCTCAGAATTCAAACCCTTGATTTCCAGGTGACAGACTGATCTCAGAAATGAGTGCTAAACCCATTGTGCTACCTCATCCTGGAAGTAATGTGCATGGATGAGCCAGATTAATGTGTTTAGCACTCATAAGTATTGAAGATTGCTTATGTGCGTGGTTAATATGCACTGATGGAGCTATAAGGTGGTCCCAGTACTGAAACAACAAGGTTGTAGCTCAGATATGAGATGGTAATTGTAATATCTGTTTTGCATAATAATTCCTGTTCGAATTTTTGCTGTTGTGTAGCAAATTGGGAGCTAGGAACGAATATGTTCAGGAATTTATGTGCAACAATGGGGAAGATCCTGACACGAATGAGGTGCTATTATATTGGAATCTGAGGTCAAAACATACATTACCTTGTGCCCCATTAGTATCACCCCTGCAGGTAACAGCTTGTTGGCAACTACATGCCCATATTGGGCTATGAATTCCAGTGCATGGATTAGCGTCTGGAGTTGGTGAAGTTTGGATTTGTTATGAAATCACAGTCAAATGAGACAGGACGCATTCAATACTTTAGTACTATGATCGTTTGGTAAAAAGCAGGGTGCCTGGTAGAGCAAGGGAAATAGTGGTGCAAGAAAATGATCTCACATTGCTTATGATTTACAGGATAAAAGGCTTTCAGGATCAACACTATCATGACTTCCATCGGGCAAACTTGGTAGAGGCCCATTTCAATGAAGACTTCTGGATAACTTGTGAAGTGGAGTTAAGCTAAGAGCCTATCCTCAGAATTAGAAACAACAGAGACCATACAGAAGTTATTGATGAAAAAGTGAAAAGTGGAGTAAAGTAAACTGTCCCCCGCCATTGAACAAACTCATTAGAGGTTGTCCCCAAAAAGTGCAGGGGAGATTTACCACCTGTTGGTATGAACGTCAGTGAATTATTCCATTGAGATGGGTAGCCATATGGTAGATTCATACATTCACAAAGTGGTGGAATAATTATTTTTTGGGGGGGAGGATGGAGTTAGTAAAAATAGCCATACGTGATAGTAGTCAACATTCTTAGTTTTCAGGGCCTTATTTACGGTGCCCTTGTGTTACTTTTTGTGCCGCTGCGGCAGCGTAAATAATGCACCATGTTGCGCCATATTTATGAAGTGACGCACCTAGGCAGATGCATCACTTCGTAAACACCATGCCCTATATTATAACTGCATAAGGTATAATGTATGCAGGGAGGGCGTTCCCCTGCAAGAAAGGGTTGTAGGAGTGACATAGTGAAATCTATAAGATTTCACTGCGCCACTTCTAAGACGCCAATGCATCAAAACCTTACGCCTGCCTCATGGCAGGGGTAAGGGTGACACAGGCCCTTTCACATGGGGCTTGCTCCATGTGAAAGGACACATTACTGGAGTTGCATCTGTTTTTAGACACACGCCAGCAATCCACCACTTTTGCGCCAAAAGATACGTCACTAATACTAACGTATCTGTCATTCCTTGTGACATGATGCGTCATACAATAAATATGACGCATCCATCATGTCGCAAGGAGGACACACTGAGAAGTGTTGCATTGCTGCTTTCACACAGCGATGCGACACTTCTCATAAATGAGGCCCTTTGTATCTAAGGCACACCAATGGAAGTTCCATCAGGTGTGCAGAGGGACCATTAGAGTCTTTAATGGTCATTTTTAGAAAGCCAGACTTGAGGAAGCAGCTCACTACCCAGACAACATCGTATTTGTTGACAACAATGACCACCCAATAATGTACACAGCACTCCAAGAAGAGTTAAAAAAAATTGCCAAGGAGGTTGTGGGTACCTGAAAAACACACAGATCCTATACATATGTTTGACTTTTCTAGTATTGAGTTAGACTCAAAGATTAAGGTGCGCCAGTTACCTAAGGACAAAGAGGACATGGTGAAAGGGGACATGGCACCGGAGATTGGGCAAAGAACTTTGATTTTTGAAGTCTCAGTAGCTAGCGTGAAGGCTGACATTTACATGTAAACTGGTGTTATCCAGCCAAACAGTTTGCAGGACCACACTGGCTGCCCATCCTGGAGAGAGTATACTTCAAAACCCTTTACACTACCCACAAAATTATTCACGGCAAGGGGCCCAACATCCTAAAAAACTTGATTAGACCATACAAAGCCTCCAGAAATTTGCGATCTGCACACCTACACCTAGCCCACATACCTAGGATCAAAAAGGCCCGCACAGGAGGCCGCCTCTTTTCCTATAACGTCCCCAAGCTATGGAACTCCTTGCCCCTGACTTTGCGTGCCGAACCCAACCTTCTTGCCTTCCGCAGGCTACTGAAAACTTGGCTCTTTCCATAATTCCTCACTTACATTCCGTTAGCCCACTCACCAGCGCTGGGACGCTCGCGGGCAGACATGCACTTTATAAATCCTCTTTTCATTTCATTTCAATCTGTCATTTAAGGGTATCAGAAATCTCATCACAGGGTATGAATCACCCCTACGTGCGAGGCTATTTAGAGCTGGGAAAACAGTTTGAAAATATATAATGGGACAGCTCGGAGTCTGCACATGAATCAGAGATCTGATTTTCTTCTGATGCAGCAGATTTTTGTATTTTTGAAGTTCACTTGGAGAGCAAATGGTGGGTGGAGGAAAGGCTGGATGGATGGGTCTCAGGGTTACATCAATGGGTTTCTTATCATTTTTTGAAGGGCTGTTGGAAGTGTTGTTATGAACTAAATACTGATGTTTAGCATTAATAATTCAGTGTTCGTGTTGATAGTTAACAGCCAATCACCAAATAATCTTGGATAACTGTGGCATGGATTTTATATACCAAGTGTTTGCAACTGCAAAGGAGTGAACCACACACTATGAATATGGAGAATAGGACCTCCAGGAGATACCAGGTATACTTGAGGCCATAAATGGGTAAATGGATAATACAGACAAGTGGTGCAGTACATATCTAATATTGAGGTGTTTTTTGCTCAACTGCAAGGACAGGAGAGAAACTATTTTAAAAATAGTGACATGTTGCTAATCAGTTGTGAAGAGGTGTAACGTCCAAGCCAAAAAACTAAGGTACAGGAGGCCAATGGATCACGGTCATGAGTAGACTGAGGGCCTGATTTAGATTTCGATAGATGGGTAAATCCATCACAACAGTGACGGATATCCCGTTCACGGAAAAAGAGATCCCATTATATCCTATGGGATTTATATTTCGTCGGATGGGATATCAGTCACCGCTGTGACGGAGTAACCTGCCCGCCGAAATCTAAATCAGGTCATGAGATATTTTAGTAAGGCAGAAGATATATGTGATTGGATTGGGTCACGTTTATTGAATTAGCAAGGCACATACGTAGGGAAGATGGAACTAAACCTTTTTATTGATCCACGTGGATACAAATAGGTATGGTTCTCAGCCGACTGAAACATGCAGTCACCATTAGCAGAAGCAATTCATATCACCCTGGATAAAGAAATGCAATCTGCCATAATACTCCTTTACCTGTCAGCAATCTTCGATACACTGGGCAACCCAAGTCTTCTCAAAAGACTGTAGGAAGATTGGGTGTGATCAGTAATGTTCTAAATCACATCTGCTCCTTCATCATCATGGTCAGCTCATGAAAATTGTCTCTTTCATTTAATTGATGCAAGGATGCATGCCAGAGCCCTTACCTCGTGCTACCACCGATGAACAAGCACACGCTTCCACTGATGTAAGTGTTGGTGAATTACCAGCTCCAATTCCAAATGTATGCAGAAGACTCCCAAATTCTCATCAGTGTGAAGTAAGACAACATACACACACCAGTGGATGAAACAAAGCTTCCTCTGATTGTACAGAGCTTTAACTCTAACCTTATTGGTAGGGGGGATTGTACTCAAATCATGCCTGCTTGAATAGCCTGCAAGTAGCTTCCAAACACTGCATCACCTCAGAGTCTCAGACAACATTTTCAGGAAATGGAACACTTGGGAGGATATCACTGATGCAGATCTTGAATTTCCCCCAAGATTTCTGAAGTAGTTGAGCCAGTCAATTATTATGTCAAGGTGGCAGGACATACTCCTTCGGATCTATGACGTTACAACGCAGGCTATTACAACGCCTGCTGTTACAACGCGGTTTTTACATCGCATACCATTACAACGCATAGTGCTTTTAGGCGCTGGATAGTGAATTATTTAATTTACTATTCCAACTCCAGTCCCCGTGGATAGTAGGGAAGGTGTTGGATAGTAAATTAAATATATTCCCTATCCTAGAGCGCCCCACAGCGCAATGCGTTGTAATGGTTTGCGTTGTAATGGTTGCGATGTAATGGTAGTGCGTTGTAATGCTTGCGTTGTAAGTGATGTTTACCACTCCTTCTTATCAACCAGAGAATGTAGATCACGTTTACACTAGACTTCCCATGAATCATAGAGGTAGATTGCAGAGAGCACACCATCCCACTCCTGGACTATGACTTAATGCAATGCAATGAGACAATGTGAAACCAGCTTTGAAAACACTCACATGGCTCATCAGAGGAGTCAAGGACTGAAGATAGAAGTCTATGCAGCACACAGTGGTCTACTTGGGAAAAAGTCTGAGGCACTGATAAAAACTGGCCCCTCACTGCACTTCAGCCAGAGATCTTCATACAGCTCCCATAACCTGGTTCAAACAAAGAGGATTCAAATGGCTAAACAAGAGGGCTGATTGTTGAGAAAGCAGCAACCAAAACTCTGGAGCAAATTGTACCCTCTGCTCAAGGCACGACCGAACCATCTGTGCTTCAGAAAAGCCATGAAAACCGAGCTGTTTTCACAGGGATTTGGCTAAGACTCTACAAAAGAGGGCAACCTCTGAAGGTGACTAGATAGAGGATCCTCCTAGCATGCTGATATATTCTAATTAACCTGCACACCTTCTGATAACCATTCTGTTTCTCTTCTGTGATTTACCATAAGATGACACTTTATCACTTTACCAAAATCTGTATATGAATACAAAATGAATAAATTGTTCATGATAAGACACCGGATATAGGCCTAGGTTTCACCATTGCTATAAAAGGGGTA
The DNA here is from genome assembly GCF_964263255.1 of Lissotriton vulgaris. NCBI lineage: Eukaryota > Metazoa > Chordata > Amphibia > Caudata > Salamandridae > Lissotriton > Lissotriton vulgaris. The sequence continues at coordinate 674,640,829 of NC_141700.1, read as the reverse complement.
TTATTGGAAAGATAGCCAACACAGGGTTTTATTGGACAGCATTATTGATGACTATTGTTGGAAAGGTAACCATGAGATATGATGTATTCAAATGTAATAGGCTTAAACTGGTGTTTTCAGAAATGAAAATGTACTTTGAAAAGTTTAATGATTTATTAGATTAAGAGGGCTGTGCAGCTTCATTATCTGATCTACATAAAGGGGTTTCAATCATGTTTGAAGGGGGGGGGGGTTCTCAGCAGTTCTGTAAATGGCATGTCATGTTCTTTGTTGTAAGGAAATGGGTTCTGCCCATCAAATCTGCCCAGATATTTTATTTTCTGACCGCCGGGTAAATTATCTTTTTACTGTGGGTGAGCCTCACAGCTGGAGTCCATGCAAATGTGCTATCTGCTATAGAGAATATAAGTCCCCTATTTAAATGGTGAATGAGAAATCTGATATTCACATTGGGCATTGCCTGAACTATGCATTACTTAATATACAATTATCCCAATAGAAACATTATTCTGTGCGTTTGTGTATAGTTGGTGGGCTGTGAAGAACTTCTTTCTTATATTTTGATTGATGATAGCTGTAATGAGTTCCTGGTTACACTTTTCCTGTTCATTAAGCCTGGCTGGACTAAGGGCCTTTGGCTAGGCTATCGAGCTTCATTTTTCGAGCCAGTCATTAACACACAGGAAACCTGTCGGTTAATATTCCGAGCTTGAATGCGTATATGTGTGATAGCACATCAATATACAATATTCCCAGAGGTACTCAATAATCAAGAAATAAGTCTGAGGTTAAATTCTGTTAAGCACATTATTTAAATGTAGAAACAAACCTGTGTTGCAGTAACTATAAGTTAAGCTCCTTTTGAAACACTATGAGTGGCTCCAGTATTTTATTTCAAACACTTCTTCTAAATTTCCTTTTTAATTCATTTAAAACAAAATATGTCCAGAGCCCTGCAACCATCACCATTGGGTCTGCATTTTTCTAATATTTGTAAATTTAAAACATCTAAAAGTCTATTTTGTTGAAATAATTTCAGACTTAGGCTTTGACTAGTTATGCACAAACATTGATAAACATGGTAGAATATATTAATTGAGCAAGCATTATTATTGAGTAAGTATCATGACAGAGAAATGCAGTGGCGGCTCCTCCGCTAAGGCGGAGGCGCGTCGCACCACTGCTTTCAGCAGTGGAAATAAAAGAAAAATAACATGATAATAACCTGTTGTTATTATTATTTTATTTGTTCCTGCTGCAGCGCCTATGCAGGGTGGGGTAGGGCTCCTCTGCTCTCAGATAAGGGGTAAGGAGTGGTGCGCACCCTGTAAGTGCGCTATGACTGATTGGCCAGCCCAACACTCATGTGTACTTTCCATGTTCTCCACCCACCCCACTGCTTTCAGCAGTGAAAATAAAGGAAAAATCAAATTGTAATAACTCATTACTATCATTTTATTGGCTCCTGCTGAGGCATATTTGTGGTGAGGGCAGGGCTGCCCTGCTCTGAGAGCAGGGGTTAGGATTGGTGAGCTCTCTGTAAGTGCGCAATGACTGATTGGCAGGTCCAACACTCATGCATACTTTGCATGTTCTCCACCCAGGCTGGATTCCTGCGTGGGTGGAGAACATGCCCAGGCAGCCATTGCCTGGCTGAGCCCTGCACCAAGGCGCTCAGACAAATCACAAAGCTGCATTTCAGTGTTGTGATTAGTCAGGGGTGCTCGGGTTCTTCCTGTTCCTGGCTGGGAGAGATGTGGCAAGAAGATGGAGTAGCGATGCGGTGAGGAAGTATATTTTTTTCATTGTTTTTACACCCCTCTCACGATGTCCCACCCCGCACCCACCACCCCGATACGTGCCAGCCACAACTGTAGAGATGGCCATACAAGCAAATTCCTAACTAATCTACCACCCTGGGCCATTCCTATTTTTCATTCTGTAGTCCAGTGTTGATTTGGAAAGTGAAATGTGCAGTATAGGCTATGGGTTGCTCAACACTATCAATTGATCTCTGCATTGTAATACTAAAACTCTAAAATAGGGTGACCCGTTCCCTGCAGATCACAACGGACATTACTTCCAGTGCTTAACTTTTGTGATGATAAAATGCATTCTGAGTGATGTGGTTTGGCTTCTCTTCCATTAAACTAATTGGACTAACACACCTGAAATCAATGATTTCTAGATTAAAAGTTCAGGATTGGAGACACTGTCTGTAATGACCTCATATGAGGTGGTTACTTGCCACATTCTAAAGGTAAAATATAACAAGACCTTGCTGGGGGTGATTAAGCTCAGCAACCCATCAACATACTGCAGTAACACACCACCTCAAAAAGTAATTATTTGACAAAACATCATCAAAGTCATACTTTATGTCTAACAGCATCTATGTGATACGATCATGGAGAGGGTAATGTCAAGACAATGAAAGTAAAAATCAAAGTGGATGTTTGTCTCGTTTCTTATGAATGAGTGAGATTCCAACCTGGCACTACGGACATGATTTCCGCATCAGCAGAACAGTTATCCGATGTTCAAGGAATGGGAGAAGAGCAGGGAAGAGATCGGGTGCAATTACATTTCTCAGCTGTTTTACACACTTCTGACTGTGGTGTTGGGCCTCAGGCCCACATGATGCAAATAACGGACACCAACACCGGGTAGTATAGGACAGTAACTGGCCACGAGCACGTGCACCCAGGCTCTTTTATTTGCAGTGCCACGTCACTCGTGACACCCGTGATGGATGGGTGTGGGGGTGCAGTGTGTCCAGCACTCAAGGGAGTGGCTGGGATGACAGCTTCCTGCGTGACACTAGAACGTGTCCTGCAGGACACTACATTCCTTCCCAACTTTATTGAGGAACAATCAAAGTGTTAGTCCAATCTGTGGGGGCAAAATAAACAGTTAACTAAATACCACAGGGTCCATCAGCCTCTAGAGTCAGGTGGCAGGACGACATCAGACATGGGTTGGTGACTTTGCTTGCAGCAGAACCTTCTCGGCGGGCACCCGTAGTTTAACCTGAGGGGCTTAGGACACGACCGCTGGCTTGGGGACGTCCGCAGCATACCGTCAGTTCGCTGACGATGACATGTCTTACTGTCTTGCATGGCTTCCACTTTGCTGACGTCGGTGATGGTCAGTGGTGGGTTCTAACAGTTCCTTTTAGTGGGTTGCGTTGTGACCATGGACGGAGTCCCAAGTGAGAATTCACAGAGGTGTTGCTGGTCCGACTGTCCCTGTTGACTTGCTTGGCTGTGACCAGTAACCTGTCAGTGGGGCAATGTCTCCCCTCACTCTCCCGCCTAAGGAGGCCCATGGTCGGGGTTGCTGCAGGACTGTAGGAGGGCTGCGCTGGGGACCGCATGTGTGGCATCTGGGGGCAGCTGCAGGACTGCTGATGATCCGTTACTTAGTCACACACACAACCCTCACGGGTGGATGAGTCTGGGTCAAGACTTGCACTCGCTGCCGCAGTTCTGGTTTGGCCAGTTTCACAGGTGGCTACTGATTTCTTTTAGTCGGCTGGTGTGGCAACGGTGTCGGACTCCAGTCCATCGGTACTCAGGGAGTGGTGTTTGACGCATGTGCTGATGGCTGGCATGATGGCAGTTGCCAGCCATGTGGTGAGTCGGAGTGACAGGTGGTAGTGACTTACTGGGAGAGTTTGGATGTCAGAGGGACTTAGCAGCCAGGTGTCTCCGCTTTGTTGAGGTTGATCTTCGGTGGCGGCTTGACACGTAGAGTGTAGGGATCCTCTTTGCCTGTTTTGGGGCCACTGCTGACTCCATCTTGAGGCGGTGTGAGTGCCTGCACTCAGTGCTGATCTTCATCCATGGCATCTACGGACAGGAACAGGGATTCCGATTGACTTAGACTGCCAACACTCGGGAATAGACGGTCGCCAGGGGAAGCGTTGGGATGATACGCGGTCGGCGCTTGCTGCAGTTTATGTTCGGTTCATCCTTGAGGCTGTACCCTGGGATGTCGGTCCGCCTTGGTGGCTGTCTGGTGTGTCAGGGTGTGCTCTTGGCTTGCTGTGAGTCCTCAGTCTTCTCCCTTTGTTGGTCTATTCAGCCCCCCTGTGTTCCTCCGATTTTCGCTGTGACAGGGCTGTCACTCTCTTTTTTCTTCAAAGGTGTTGCGCTTGGACCTCGAGGCGGCGCTGTCATGGCACCAGCTTCTGCCTTTGCTACGGCGCGCTCCTTGCTTGCTGGGCGATGTGACGTCTGGTCGCATGTCGCTGGTTGTTGGAGCGCATGTTGCTGTGGCGGCCTGCCACGTGGGGTGTGTGACCCCTCTCTTGCCTGGCGCGGGTCCATGCCGACTCCATCCTGGGGCAGTGAGAGGGAGGACACTGTGTTGCCTTCAGCCCACTGCGGGTTTCCGCTTATGTAGTAGAGATGTGGTTGCTCTCTGTGCTGCATTCATCAGTGCTTCCTTGTAGAGATGTCTCTATCTCCCGGGCGCCTGCCCGTGCTGTCAGGTTCCCTGGCGTGGTTTTCTGCTCGCCTCTGACTCTGCGTGCTTTGTCCTCTTCCTGGGCACTCTCTTCTGGCCCTTGGTGTGCCTGTGGTGTGGCTGGCGGTTGTGCCCGTTCACCAGTGGGAGCGGGTGATGCGACCTTTTCAATTTGTGGTGGCGTTGGGCAGCCACGTGTGGCGCGTGCTCTGCACCAGTCTTTCTTGTGCTTGTAGTGGGGTGGTTGCCTTGAGACGTTGCTGTCTGGTTGGTCTTCCACTCTTGCTAGTGGGGGTTGTCTTTGGTGTTGCTGCTCCAGTTTGGTCAGAGCGTGCTTAGGCTGGAGGAGCTTTGGGCTTCCTGGGGGCCCTTGGTGATGTGTCACCATCTTTCTCCTTTGAAAGTCTAGGCTGCCCATTGGGGTGGCGCGCATCGTACCCCGTCTTTGTGTGCTTCTTTTGGGGCTTGCCATCTTCCTGGGCTTTGCTGCCTAGGAACAGACACTGTAGGCCTCTCATGTGCTCTCCTCATGCACGGCAGCTGGGTGCCATCGGATCTTGTGCTGGTTGTGCTTTGCAGCCTCAGTTGTCCTTGAGCGAGGGCGGTGCAGAGCTGTAGATGTCCCTGTCCTCATCCGTTAGTTTAGGTGGGGTTGGGTACTCTCCTCTGTTGGTGGGCTTCCTCTCTTCTTCCTGGGTGCTGGGGGCTCAGGCTGTGCTGCTTTTGGGCCTTGCAGACTGACTGGCGCATCTTGTCAGTGTTCAGGGGTTTCCTAGTTTCGCTGGTGGCGAATAAAACAATGCTCTGCTGGGGTGTACGGTTTATCTTGTCTTGGTCCTGGCTGCTGTGTCTGTCCTGCTTTCTTGCAGTGGTGGCCGTTTGTCACTGGGACTTGTGTGCCATTCTCATTCTGTTTGCGTCTTTTGTGGGCCCTGGGCCGTCCTCTGGGTAGAGGCAGCTTTGGGGTTTAACAGTCTCTCCCCTCTAACAAGACAATCATGAGTCGGTGCCTGTCAGGCAATAGTGGGGCTACTATGCAGTGTCCGCTGGCACCTTGCGTGCCCACCTTTCTCTGGTGGTGGTGGGTGTTTGCCACTTTGGGGCGTACTGTGCTGTCCTCTTTTCCAGGGATGATGCTTGTCCAGTTGCTATTATGTTTCTGGCCAGCATACATGCAACGCTACCCGTTTGCTCGACTTGGCTTTTTGGGGGAGTACAGGTGGCACCTGACATTGTTTCTGGTCATTTTTCTTTGTGTGACTGCCAGCAATCAGGCTTCCTGTGACATTGTCTCTATTGCTGCAGTGTCTGACTACCACTGAGAGGTATATCATTCTCTTTTGGCTAGTCCTTGCTTCTATCTGGCTTGTCTTGGGCACTGTACTGGTAACCTCAGCAGTCGTTGGAGGCCGAGTCTCAGGCTGGGGGAGTCACAGGGTGCAGTCAGTGCTTGCTGTGGCTGTGCTTCACAGCCACCATCTCCCCTGAGGAAGGAAGGTGTAGAGATGCCCCAGTTTGCAGCTGGTGAATCTCTGAGGGTTTTTCATAACACGTGTCATGTCCTGGGGGACTGCTGGCTTACATTCTTGTTAGGTGCTTGCCTGTGGTGTGACCTATTGACAGCCAGGGGGTGCTACAGTTAATTTCCTAGGCCACTGCAGCTTCTGCAAGAGCTCTTCCGTGCTTTTTGTGGCAGATACAGTTCCGCTGATGGCAGCTAGGTGGAGCTACCAGCACCTTTTAGGCCACCACTCTCTCTGCTGAAACTGCACTTTATCCATGGCTGTCCCTGCGGGCGAGGACGCGCAGCACTGGGGAGCTCATTCTCTTAGCCTCAGTCTCGCAAGAGTTGGCTTTCTTCACCACACTTTACCGCTCAGTACACAGACAGCTTCTGCCTGGAGGGCGGGCTGTGCTTGACGATGCCAGCTTTGTTAGAGGATCGTAGAGAGCACTGCCATTTCTCCTGGGTGCGGTATCTCTGCGCACGAGACGGCCGGTGCTATTTCCTTGTTCTCGCTGCTGTTCGTCCTGTTAGCTGTGCCAGCACTCTGTAGGTGGGGGAAGGAGGTGCAGGAGCCTTCATTCCGTTCCTTGTTTGCATGTGAGGAGCGTGGGGCTGTTCTCTCTAGCAGCAGAGACTGCTTTCTCCTTGGGGCAGTGGTGGGGCTATTGGGTGCTTTTCTGCACCTCTGGGGCCTTCGCAGTCATCACAGCGCTGTAGACTGGTCCTCCTCTTGCTGTCCGGTGCAGAAAACCTGCCTAGGGCATGCTGTGCCAGAGACGGTAGACCAGATCTAGTGCGACCTCCTTGCACTTGCCGGCCAGCGCTGCCCTGCCATAGCTTTACCGCACTTCTGACTTGTGGAGGCGAATGGTGGCAAGCAGGGGCAGCTTGCGGTGCCACAGGCGTGGAGCAAAACTAGTCTTACACCCTTGCGATCTGCTGGGGTGTAAGTGGGCTCATCCACCCGCTGCCGTGCATCACTCATACATGCCATGCCTCACCAGGTGGACGGCAACGGGAGTCCGGTGCAATGGGATTCCCGAACTATGGGACATGATCGGCTTCTTCTCTCCCACCTCACGGCCCGTCAGCGTAGTAGGCTGCTGCCAGTGGGGAACATGATTTCACCCACAAGCTCCCAGTAGGTGCGGGGGTGCCTCCTATCACGGCAACTATTCCCCCCTCAGGAACAGAGAGTCATCACCCCTGGTGTGCATGGGGCCAGACCCCCTCGTCGCCAATGTGGTGTTGAGCCTCAGGTCCACATGATGTAAATAACGGACACCGACACCGGGTAGTATAGGACAGTAACTGGCCACGTGTACCCGGGCCCTTTTATTGGCGGGCCACATCACTCATGACACCCATGATGGATGGGTGTGGGGGTGTGTTGTGTCCAGCCCTCGAGAAAGTGGCTGGGATGGCAGCTTCCTGCGTGACACTAGAACGTGTCCGCACTACACTGACCATACAGTGTTGATGGATCATTTTTGGAGAAAGGTCAGAGTCAAGAGATCATTGGCTTCCTTCCTGTATGACAGGTCACAGCATGATACGATTCAGTCATTCTGGTCAGGAGAACATAAAATTATATTTGGAATTCCAAATATCCATTCTCATTGGAGAGCATACACCTAGTCTTGTATTTCCTGTAGCAAATTCCTAATTGTGTTTGATTTTTGACTTTGCACATATGAATATCATGCATGTGAGCTGAAAGACCCACTGTGATATGGAACTGCAAGCCAGAGCACGGTGCATCTTGGACGCAAAGACATGTGCACCAATCTTTTACTGAGTGTGACTACTATCTGCTCACTGGGCTATGTAGGACTGGCAGTGGTGGTGGCAATAGGTTGTAGAGGGAGGGCAGTTAGTTTTATCTGCTGCATGTTAGGAAAAGCTGCCTATTTGTTTTTAAATGAGTCTGTCTTATGATACAACTGATTCCATCCATTCAACCGTACCTCCAGTATGACCTGACGCAATATGAAAAGTTTCTTCTCACCCGCTTCAGGTTTAATCTCTTTCATATCATGGTATCATTTCCAACACAGAATATATGGACCCCTAACAAGATACCGTGTCCATGTGACTCTATTTCAAGTCAGTCCACGATACATGTTCTCTTTTTTTGCAGATATTACACGCCATTTCGCAAAAGGTGGATTATACCCATTTTAAAAGTCATGAAGATCCGTAGATGCCGACCAGCGTACCTGGCGCTGCAGTTTTTGGAAAATCCCTTAGCAACGAAATCTGTCGCACACTACCTAAAACTATGCCTCGGGCATCGCACGAACTTATGAAAAACATAGAGCTGCATCAAATACGGACCTTAAAGACAGAATAGTGCTCTCTGTGAGAGATTATTTTTTTAACGCATCCTGATTCTAATGTTATTAATAATTTGTTCTTCCGTTTATTGTGTATATTTGTACTTTTATGGCTTTCTCCACGAAAACCGAATAAAGTTCTTTTTGAATTTGAATTTGAGTCTGTCAGTCATCTGAAACAGGGTCCTTCCATAGAGACATGGCTGGTACATGTATGTTTACCCTATGTATGGGCATTAATATGTGGTTGGATTGCATATTCAGTGTATGACAATGGCAGCCCAGATATACAAATGTATTTCCTGAACCTGATTGGTTCATAAGATAGAGGTTAAAGAGAGCATGCCAGACAGCAATATAAATTGCAGACCTCCATTCCTGAGGTATTTCAGTGGACCACACACTTAGGTGTGGAGGCACAGATTTGGAGGGTCTTTTTGAAGAGTAGAGAAAAACGTTGCCCCCTTTCCACCTCATTATTCCACAGAAGTGTTATCCCACCTAACAGTTTGAGAGTTAGTAAGTGAAGAATCATATCTCTCTGTTGTGCCTTTCTTTTGGGTTTCCTCTGATAAGGAACTTCTAGCTCCACCCCAACTTCCTTCTGACTCTAGAGGACAATGACTTTGGCTTCCCGAGCAGTGATGACTGGCCACTTTTGAAAGTGTTGGTGAGAACAAAGTGCCCCACCACTTCCCCAAAAAACAAAATAAAGCGCCTCTCCCTTCAAAAGCCCATAACAAACAACGCCTTCCGAAATACCAAATTATACACTCCCTCCCACCAAAAGCCTCTATCGAGCAACCTCTCCCTCCACCCAAAATAGCTGTAACAATTAAAATAAACAAAAGTTAAATAGACTGTACTTACCGACTGCCACACGTCGGCTGGTCCTCCTCGGTGTAACTGCAGTCTGCTGTGGAGTTCCCCTAACCAATCCTGACACTGCTCTCATACTGCATGAGAGAAGAGTCAGGATTGGATGGAACAGGTTGGTCAGATGTTCCTTCAGGCCCTGGAGGTATATGCTTGCCCTCCACCCAGCTAAGACACCTAAGTGGAGAGTTGCAAAGTGCGCATGTCAAGCTGACCATCGCAAGATGGCCTGCCATACTAGCATGCACACTTTGGAGCGTCTGGCCTGTACTACAATCCTCTATGCTGCCAATCAGCAGCAGAGGACACGCCCCTTTCTTGGCTCGGGGCACTGCGCGTGGCGTGCACATTGGAAAAATAAAATGCCAACTAAATCATATATTTAATTGCTTTATTTTCCACGGGCGGCTCTCAGCGGGCGGGGCACAGCGCTCTCCCGACCTTGTGGAGAAACCTCCAGTGTTCACCAGTACGAGGCGAATACTCAAAAGTCAGGAAATGCCTGAAACCAGTCTCAGTACTGAGCATATGGAATACACAATCTTTGTCTCAAAATTTGTTCTATGAAATACCAACTCCAGGTGTACTATCAAAAAAATACTTTCTCTTTTTTTACATTAAATAAAAAAACACAAATATATACACAAATATATACACACACATATACATTTTCAACTCCTTCCTCCCTATTCTTACTAAATACGGTTTCTAATCACAAACAAGGAAAATTCCTTCTGAAAGCCATCCGGAAAAGGAGGTAATCCAATACACACTAGATACATAATACAAGGAGTGTGTATTCAATTTTCTTCTATTTCAATCGTAGTATGGCCTCATCAGAAGAAGGGCAAAAGTAATACAATGCCGTTTAATAGGGAAAGTCCAATGCTCCGTATAGATACTAGAGGGGAATTCTTTTTTCCCAGATGCGGTAGGAGTATTAGGGAAAAACCCTATTTTTTTCAAGCCTAAAGCCGGCCCTGGGCAGCCCCAGGACCTGACCTGTATACACAGCATCAGGGCAGGCCCTTCAGGCATGCAGCTCCTTCTTGGTTCACCTCTGTGCAACTCTTATGTAAGGTCACTTCAGTGCCATATTCTGAGCAACAGAGATCACCTATTCTAAAGCAGATACTCAACACAAATTTGAGGTCTTCTGGGGTGGTGTCTCCTTACGTTCTGGGAAGCTGTCAATCAGAGTCTCCATTCCTCATTCACAGAAGTCATTGAGAAACTCCTGGAACACATGGGTGTACCCCTCAGCTCTGGATCTCATGCTATGCACCATTAGTTGAATTTCAACTAGACAAATCAGACACAGGGTCTGATTTAGAGTTTGATGGATGAGAATGTGCTGTCAAAAACTGTTATCACAAAATAGAAAAACTGACTGTTTACCTGTCCGTTGCCATGAGGTCCGTCCATCCTACATGCAGTATGGAGTTTGATAGATAAAGGACCATCAACTGTCCACAGCCTTTGCTGTATTTCCCTTCTTCAGTTAATAGTGGTATACCCTAAACATAATGGATGGGGCGAGAGAAAGCCACAACGATGTCTGCCATATTTAAAGTAAAATATCTATTGATGGAAACATGATGGATTATCCTCAATCAATCAATCAATCAGGGGAATTGTTAGCTCGCTACTCACCCGTCGGGGTCTCAAGGCGCTGTGGGGTCCGCTGGTTTAACTTAGCTGAAAAGAGGAGGTCTTGAGGATCTTCCTGACTGTGTTCAGGGAGGGGGCGCGTCTGAGGTCTGCTGGTAGCTCGTTCCATGTCTGGGCTGCGATGTGGGAGAAGGATCTTCCACCTGCTCTGGCTCTGTGGCTGCACTGGGTTTCCGCTAGTGCGAGGTTGGAGGAACGATGGCTTCTTTTGGGTACATGGAAGTTGACTTTGTCGTTGAGGTATTTGGGTCCGTTGTTTTGTAGGCATTTGTAGGTGTTGGTGAGGATTTTGAAGGTGATTCTTTTCTCTACGGGGAGCCAGTGGAGTCTTTGTAGATGTTGGCTGATGTGCTCTTGGCGGGGATGCCAATGATGAGTCTGGATGGGGTGTTCTTTATGGTCTGGAGTATGTGAAGTAGGGACTTGTTGATGCTGTCGTAGAGTGCATTATTGTTCTCCAGTCTGCTGGTGATGAGTGCGTGGGTGACTGTCTTCCTTGACTCCGGGGTAATCCATTTGAAGGTCTTGCGGAGGGTGTTAAAGCATCCTCAATATGTGTTCGAGGCAAAAGAGCATAAATAGTCCACCATGCCCACAAGAACCACAAAACCTACTCTATAAACATTTCTTTGCTGCTCCAAGGCGTAGGACCCTATCTGGTAGTACGGTATGAACAACAACACAATGCACAACAAAATCGAAAGTACATAGCAACGCTTTGCAACTTTTTAAATGCACTATGTTAATATCAAATGTGGCAAAATTAACTACACCACTACTTGAAAATTGCTAGCCCAGTCCTCTACAAAATGCTGAATGCTTCCTTGGACCTTACTACTGTCACATTGAGGTAGGAACAGGTTCTTCTCCTTTTACTTCTAAAAAGGCCAAATGCTGACCCTTAATTACTTAGCAATTTTAGAACTATCTCCCACCTCCTTGTAGCGGCCAAGATGTTAGAAAATAGATCTGTTGGTTTTTGGAATCTAATAACCTCCTGCATGATACACAGTCTGTATTTTGGCCAGGTTACAGCAATGAGACTGCACTTCTGGAGGTCTTCGAATTCTTCAAGCTCAATCTAGACAGGAGAGCATCTGCTATGATCATTCTTTTAGACCTGTCATCTACTTTTGAAGTGGTTTTGCACCGCATCCTGCTGAACAGACTTTCCAGGATAAGATATCCAGAATTTATGATAACTTCCCTCACTTAACTCCCTCAGCCTCTGAAATTTTGTCCAATCTTGAGGACACGGGAAGGATAATAAACAGCTCCTTGGAAAGCTTTGAACAAACCACCATTGAAGAAGGAAAAGGCCTCTTAAATGCAAAATCTGTGTCACTAAAAGATTTGTGCCCTCCAAAAATCATGTCTCTCCTAGCTACGAGCTGTGCTCCTGCAATCTGTGATATCTTCAACAGCTCTATAACAACCAGTATCATTCCCCGTGCATGGAAAGAGGCTTTTGTTCGCCCTATATGAAAGAAGCTCACAGCCAACTCCTCAATCCTTAGCAACTACCGGCATATCTCCCTGTTGCCACTCCTGGGAAAAATGTTGAAAAGCATCATCAACCGACAGCTAAGCTCCTATTTGGAACTAAATGAAATCCTGGACCAATCCCAATCGGGTTTTCGCCTGGGTTTCAGCACGGAAACCGCCATACTTTGCAGTGACAGACTCCCTCAGACAGACAATAGATGCAGGGGGCTTTTCGATACTGATTCTCCTAGATCTCTCTGCTGCTTTTGATACCATCTCCCATATAAAGCTAGCGCAGAGATTTTCCGATTGTGGTGTCGGGGGGACAGCCCTGAAGTGGTTACAGCATTTCCTGTCTGAGAGAACCCAAACTATCAGTCTTGGCCCCTATTCCTCAGCTAAAATGTCCCTGGAGAAAGGTGTTCCGCAGGGCTACTGTCTAAGCCCTACCCTTTTTAATATATACATGCCCCCCCTGGCAAGGGTAGTGGAACAGGTGGGCTTCGAGATCATCTCATATGCAGATGACACGCAGCTCATGTTGACCATCGGAAAAAACCCTGAACAAGAAAAAAACAGTTTTTCCACTGGTATGAAGGTGATTTCTGACTGGAAATTGCCTTCAATTAAATCCAGAAAAAACGGAGATCATGCTGATGGGTAAAGCCTCGACCATCTGGTCAGATGAATGGTGGCTCATCCAACTTGGCTCAGCCCCTACCCCCAAACTGTCAGTGAAAAACTTGGGTATAAAAGTAGATCGAAAACTCTCCATGAAGGACCTCTTACATCAACATGTTTAAATCGCATCATTTAATCCATGAGACTGTCATTCAGTTGTAATCACTGTTTATTTTATCATGATTCTTATTATTTTTCTTCATAAGAAGTACTTCGTTAAACATACAATCTTCTCTTTCATCACATGTTGATGTAAGAGGAAAAACCTAGAGTATTATGTAAAAGAAGAGCGCAGGCCTTCCGTGAAGAGTTCGTTCCTCTTTACACATAGCGCTGTATTTGATAAGGCACGGCAGGCACCGTGCAACAGACCTAGCGCCTTACTTGAAAAAGAAAAATTTCAGGATTAACCACAACAATTCAGAGTGCAGAAGGACAATATACTTTAGCAGATATATCTATGAAACATCTCAAAGAAGACAAAGAAGGTTACGTCAACATAATGAATGAGTGCACAATTCCTTTCTGGATCGCAAAACTATGCAGGAAAGGTGCATCATAAAGATGTACAGGCTGAACTGTGCCACCATTAAGGATTTTTCCCAGTAATTTTGATCTCACCTTTTGCTGAATACAGGCTGCCATCTGGCTTATTGTGAATATTAGATCAGCGTTACATTGTTGTGCTACTGGCTCCTCCCAGTACATAGTTAGCAACTCCAATGGGATGTCATGACCAACTGTTTCAGTTGTCCTCAACCAGGTCCTGGATGTTATGCACAATCCAATTTCCAGCAGATAATGCTGCAATGAACAATATCAAGGGTGAGTTTCGTGGCTTGGGAGACCTACAACGTACATTTGGTGTCATAGAGGAAACCCACAATACATTGGTGGCACCTCATGACTGGTAGCAAGTGTAATGCAATTTGAATCATTTTCACTCCATCAATGTGCATTTTCACTCCATAAATGTGCAGGTGATCTGCATAGCACTACATCCTGAGTGTGCATGCGCAAGATGTCCAGGTTCCATCCATGACTCGCTGGTGCTATCCTACAGCTCCATATCACAACAGATTGCAGACTTTGTACCAATGAAGCCGTAGCTTATTGGTAAGTTTAACATTTTTATTAGTGTGAATTTTTGTTCAAAATTTGTGCCTTTCAAAGCATCATTTCACTTATGTTTGCGATATTTTTCAGGAGACTCAGTTTATCCCAATCATACATGACTTTTAACACCTGAGAAACCCAACATCAGCAGGAGAAGTCTGATTCAATAGACCCATGTGCAAGCAAGGAATCCTATGGAATGGGCGTTTGGGCTCCAAAAAATCTGGTTTAGGGCTACAGACAAGACAGGAGGGACCCTCTTCTACACTAGCGGGAAGTTCTGTAAGATTTGTATTTTTTGTTGAATGCTTCTTAACAATGCCCTGTGGAGAAATATTCCATTCATCTCTTATGGTTATCAGGAAGACCTCCAGGGTGATGATTATGTTTTTGGAATACATCAGCAAGTTGGCAGGGATGAGATTGAAGTCATTGACCTCAGACATGAACTTCTTGAAAACATTTTGTCTAAATGTAATTACATTCAAGAAAATTTGATTTTTTGTATTCCCTATGGAGATATCCTCTTTTGAGATGTATGCTACTAGTCACATATCAGCTAGTTTTATTTTGATTATATTGAAAGCATTTTTGTTCACTATATATATATTTCAAAATAAGCCTTTTCCCCACACTTGTGATTTCACGTTTTCAAAATAAAACAAATGATGTAATGTGAAATACAATAACATATTAAATATCTAGGAAATAATTGTGTGTATGATGTTTCAAAACCTGTGTTCGCTGACACTTCAGAAGATCAAATCAGCAGACTTATCTCCATCACTAAGTCAGGATCCCCTTTGGACCCTTGTCCCCCCCCAGTGATGGCCAATCTAAGTGAGGTGATTTCTCACCCACTTATGGAAATCTGCAACACTGCCTTTCATACCGGCTGTTACCCAGCCCCGTGGAAGAAGGCAGTGATTAAGCCTCTATTGAAGAAGCCCTCCCTGGATCCTTCTGCCTCGGTCAGTTATAGACCTATTGCCTGTCTCCCTTTCCCGGCCAAAATTTGCGAAACTCTGATGAATAAACAGCTCTCAGAGTACGTCGACACTCACCAACTCTTAGACGAAACGCAATTTGGCTTCAGGAAGGGACATGGGACGGAGACCGCTCTAATAAAAGCTTCTGACGAAATCAGAACCATCATGGATCAGGGAGGAGTGGCCATCCTAATTCTTCTGGATCTGTCCGCAGCGTTTGACACGGTCGACCATGCTATCTTGGTCGACCGTGTCACAGCTCTGGGGATAGATGGTTTGGCCAGAGACCTTATCACATCCTTCCTGGCCGACCGTACCCAGACAGTCAAGTTGGGCAACTTCTATTCCCCCGTCTCTGCATTACCATGTGGAGTGCCCCAAGGCTCCTCGCTAAGTCCCACGCTATTCAACATCTATGTAGCAGACTTAGCGTGGGTAATAAAGGCCTATGGGGTACGATTAACCTCCTATGCAGACGATACCCAACTGGTGCTGGCGATCCACAAGAACGGCACAGCAGTGGCGGCTAATTTCCAGGAGGCCATGCTCGCTGTTAGTACATGGATGTCCTCCAACTGCCTAAGGCTTAACTCGGACAAAACCGAGGTTATGACCTTTGGCAACCTCGCTCCAGAATGGTCCCCCATCTGGTGGCCTTACCAACTGGGTTCTCCACCCGTCCCTGTGGTAAAAGCGAGAAATTTGGGAGTCATCTTTGACAGCAAATTAACATTCAACCTTCATGTCAACAAGGTTGTCTCCTCTGCTTTCTTTATTCTAAAGAAAATAAAGAAACTGCTGCCTTATCTCCCCACCTCTGCTGGGAAGACTTTAGTTACCACTCTGGTATTTTCCAAAATCGACTATGGAAATGCCCTCTTCCTTAACACCCAGAAACAGGTGCTGTTGAAGCTACAGTCAGTACAGAACGCGGCTGCCAGAATTCTTCTAAACATCCCTCGCCGCCAATCTACCACTCTTGCTATCCGCCAGCTCCATTGGCTTAGAGTAGAGAGCCGCATTAAGTTCAAGGCCCTCTGCATTGCCTATAAGGCAGTGCATGGCATAGGACCTAAATTCTTGACTGAGGCACTCCAGGTCTACACCCCCAAAAGACTGCTGAGATCTGCCAACACTTGCCTTCTACCTGTACCTCGTACCAGAACGGCAACCTGGGGAGACCGTCGCTTCTTAGTGGCTGTACCAAAACTTTGGAACCTTCTTCCACTAAATATCAAAAATGCACCCAACTTGATGAGCTTCCGCAGGCTCGTAAAGACATGGCTGTTTGACCAGTGAATCCTATTACTGTGGTCCTGCTAGTTCACACATGCGCCGAGACACCTCCGGGTATTTGTCGCGCAATAAAAATATCAAAATAAATAAATAAATAAATTAAATAAAAGAATTTAAAAGAATTTGAAAACGTTTACATTGTTTTTGCATAGTGAATAACTTAAATATATTAATAAACCACAAATTTAGAATTAAAGTATACATCCACATTCAGAGAAAATAAATATCCAGAGCCCTAAAATTAAATTGTCATATACCTCAAATAACAATTCTCACCCTAGAATTAGTTGCCCTTAAAATTATAATCCCTGCCCAGGGCACCTAAAAACTTTGCATCCTGCTCCTTAGCAAATAATAATTCAAAGAGTCTATTTAAAATAAACACAATTAAAATAAATATCCATATCCCACAAAAACTATCTACCCTGAACCACCAAATTAACTTACCCCGTATCCCAAATCTAAACCTGCAACCTAGAATGAATAACCCAAAATAATATACTTCCCACCCAGGGCGCTGATCACCCTTGCATTTCCCTCTTTAAACAATCCACAGTTTTATTTAAAATAGAAAATAAAATAAATACATGCACCTTCAAAAAAATTCTTTATTTCTTTGGTTGAGGGGGGAACTTCACCCCTTTTTTAAATGTTTTTGGAGAGGTAAACCCCACAAGCCCCTGTCCATTTTTTTGGGGTTGGGATGTGAACTGCCAATCTCTAGCCTTCTTTTTAGCATTAACTCCTTATCACTACCCATCCCTGCACCCTAAAAACCAATGAGTACCATTACTAACCATTATTACTACCCTTGTCTAAACCCTAAAAATCCCTCTAAACACCAACCACCAGCACTAACCCACCCTTACACTCTTTAATGCATTGTTATTGTAATCTGTTTTAACTAACTCTGTTTTAACTTACCATGTTGCAGAGGTATATGAGTTGTGACACTTGCGTTGTAGAGGTTCCTCAAGGTAGAGGGTGCTTAGTTGAGGTAGACAGTAGGTAAAAACATCTGTACTGCAAGTAGAAATTCACACTGCCACTACTCTCACTTCCTTAGAGCCAAGTGAGTGAACAGTAAACACAGCCACAAATGACAACACACTGGGTGCTTCCCTCCAGGGCACAGAGTGCCCCTCTGGGTCACAGTACCTAACTAGAATTCTCAGCACAGGCATGATGTTATGTGCTGAGATGTAAAACAATATGGAGCCAATATATTCTGATAGTTGGCCATTGATTTCTGGTAGGTCTCAGTAGGACCTAGAAAAGATCTGGGCCTGTGTTATTGATACCTTCAAAATCAATAGAGTTTGAACCTTGGTTTCCAAATGGCAGATTTTCCTGATAATAACTTTAAATCAAAGGTAGGCTACACAAGACTGGCTAATGTGGCACTTGGCAGCCTGGCCAGTTTTAACCCCCTGGATTCTCATCAACACTGCTCCTAGTATTTCAGGTCGTCTTTCCAAGAATTACTGAGCACAGCAATATCATCAAGGTAGGACTTACAGACCTCCTCCAACTCGGACAACATGTTGCTGACCAGGCACTGAAAAGTGGCAGAAGCTTTCTTCATCCAGAAGGCCATGACCCTGAAGTGGTACAGCCCCTCAGCAATAGAAACTACTGTCTCCCCCAACTATCACACAATGGCACCGCCACTCACACACAAAACACTACTCTATCCCATACTATTAACCAATCCCCTCATCACCAACAAAACCCAACTCCACACCATACTCAACTATATCCTATCCAGACACCCACTCCCTGCTGTAATTAATCCTAATAAGACCACTTTCTGTCACCAACAAACCTATACACAGCCTACCTATACTCATCCACCAAAACCCTCCTCTTCTTTTTACCACAAGTACATAACCACATAACCCTTAGACACCAATGTACCACGCATATTACCTATTTTAGCAATGAAATATAACACAAACACTCTTAAATCTTGTTTGTCCCTTCTCACACGCCACATACACTCTTTTCCAAAACACATTACCACCGCCTTTACCTTGTAGTTTCCACTCATCAACAATACTTTACATTCATATTTTCCCCCGAAATCAAATACATCACCTCCTCTTACTACTCCTCGAAAACAAAACATAAACCACATACCAGCACAACAAAATCTTACACACATAACACATCATAATACTTTCTGTCACAAACTAGAAACATACATCCGCTCCCACCTTCCTGACGCCACAAATAATATACGCCCTAAACCAACTCCACCACCAAGATTTCTCTCTTCCTCCACACCTAACAAATATACAGCATAACAGTAACACTCTTTTAACCTCCTCTCATGCATTGGACTATTTAGATCCTTACATCATAACCCACATGCTGCACCACACCCCTAACTGATACGCCTTCTACCCTAAACCGACCAAAACAAAATAAGCAGCATGCTACTCTTCACAACTTCTCATCTCCATGTCTACTGCACAACAAAACTACTCTACAAACCCAACGCAGCTCACCAACTCACTCTCAAACACAATGTCCACCACTTACATACGCATGTCCATCAAAATGCCTTCTTAGCTTGCTGGATGAGAAATACGATACAGAACAGCTACACTATTGCTATCCTCATACAGGCAGTACCACCGCTAAGGACATACCTGCTACAAGCGCACTGAATACTGCTCACTCTTCTACAAAACAAAGTCACCCCATCACCAAAGTACATTCTCTACACAGCCTACTAATAAATGCTCAATAACTCTCAAAAAACAATTATCACATCTATGACCTTCCCAGTGACACACAACATGACTTACTCTTCATAACTGAATCATGGTTGGGAGATGACATGGCTCCTACAGACTAATAGAGCTTTTGAACACTGATTATAAGATCTTCTCAGGGATAATAGCTTCAAGAGTAGCGCAGGTCATTAACCCCTTAATTGCTACCGTCGGCCATCGGCTGTCGCAAGCACTACCTCGGTAGTGCTGCGCACGTCCATTGGCATACGCGGTACTGTCCGTAAAATAGAACGCCCGCAGCGTGGCGGATTTTGCGCCTGCGCTGAACAGGTTAAGGGTATTGGGCATACAGAGGCTTCATTTCAGAGAGGCAGCTGAATGAGCTTACATACTTGATGCTGAGGGTAATTGATATGGCAGAAGCTCAGAAACTACCTTTAACCATAATTGCGGTAGACGCAGCAAAGGTTTTTGACCAGGTACATTGAGTACACCTCTGGGAAACCCTTAAGAGCTTTGGGTTTTCACAAACTATAGTGGGGGCTGTACAGAATCTCTATCTAGAGTCTCCCTAAAGCCAGGGTGTTGGTCAATGGAGAGCTTTCCCATTGGTTCCATATCAAAAGGGGTACAAGGCTGGGATGCCCCGTCTCCACTTCTGTTCAACCTGAACATTGAGCCCTTCGCACAGCAGATTGGAGCAGATCCGAAGATAATTCCCTTTAAGACATCAGGGTTTGTGGCATATTTAGCTCTGTATGCGGATGATCTTACCCTGTATACCACTAACCCACAGGCTGTGATTCCTATCCGGATGGCTAAGGTGTAGAATTTCGGCAAGACATTAGATTATAAGGTTAATGTAGATAAAACCGAAGTGATGGATTGAAGACAGACTAATAGTAGCAGGGGGCAAAAACTTAAATGAGATGCGTTGGTATCCTAATAACAGAGAAGCTTGAAGAAATCCTTAAAGTAAATTGGAAAAAAGTGAGTCAGGGGATAGGGAGAATGCTAGTTAGATGGCCAATTTACCATTAAACATATATGGTAGAGTCAATCTTATTAAGATGATCATTCTTCCAAAAATTACCTTCCTTTTTACCTCTATAACCATTGTTATGTGTATATTAATTCAACCAAGGAAAAGCTTTCTAATTTAATAAGATGGGCTGCACACAGGTGAGCTATTCAGAGATAGCTGGAGAGCTACAGTAGCTCACAAGCTACTGGTTATAGACCCATTTTAATTAAATCTGCAAAGTTGCTTTTTATTGCGACCACTACACTTTCTCCAGGTAGATCTTTAAAATGTGAGCACTTTCTATCTTTGTAAAGTCATCGAGGATACTTGTTGTCAGATCAGCCAATTTAATAGCACTTAGCAATTATCAACAAAGTACATAAATCATTTTAAAATACATGCACCAGCAGTTTAATGAGAGATACTAATTTTACCAAATTATATAAGTACTGTATAATCTATGCTGGTTCTCATGGCTATCCAGCCTGCATTGCATTCTTATTAGTTTCACTTCAATTTTACATTTCTTCCTGCAATACTTTTGTGGATGTTTTATTATGTAATTATTTGTAGTAATTGAACATGAATAAAAAATCACTGTCACTGTCACAGGTGGCCCTGGTAAATAATGGAATGTTGTACCTACCCCTAGGTGCATTGATGGAAAAGACCCGGTGCCTTGTTTTATCTTTTTTTAAACTATTTAGTTTCCTGTCTAACGGAGTCCTGTGTGGGTGTATTAAGAGCCAACAGAGATGGTGAGCTTGTCTACAAGATATTGGGGGCAGGCGTGCCATTTTGAAGACGTTATAAATGAGGCAGCTGATTTTAAAGATGGTGCAGGATGACAAGGAGAGCCAATACCATTCCATCAGGATGGGGATGATGTAGTCATATTTCTTTAGGCCTTGTATGTGACATGCTGCAGCAGGTAGGATCCTGGGAACAAAGACAGGTTTGGCTTAAGCGCAGTAAGGCTACGCCACATCTATATGAAACAAAACAGTTGCCAGTACTGCTCCCACAATTTTATCATAGACTCAAGAGGCTGAGTTAATAATTCTCAACTTAGAATGACCACTCTTTCAGTCAGATGTATCACAAAAGGTATTTTTGTATAAATTTATTTTCTTTTCTACTCGCAATTTTTTATTTTTGGAGTTGTTTTCTTATTTTTATATGTCAACAAAAGACATTCACAATTGAGGTTTAAGATTGCACTAATAAAGGAATAGAACTTAGAAAGAAAATGTGAATATGTACAATTGGGTGTGACAAGGGGTTGTGTAGGCAAAACAGGAAAGACCAACTACATGTATTTCAAGCACTCACTCATCAACTTCACTCATCCCGCAAGTATTCTGGACAATACCTCACACATACAAGTGGTGGGGGGAGGGCTTGGGAAAGTGTGTGGAGAAATGTGTAAAAAAGGGGAAGAAGAAACAGAATGAATTACTATCGTTATAAGGCCCCTGCTGAATATATACAACTAGGGTGGGCCTAGAGAAACTGAAATTCCAAATCGGATACTTGTCTAATTAAACACCAATTCTATGAATCAAATGCACAACATGCGGACATCTAGTTGCAGATCGATGAATCTAATGACATTCAGTCATCATAATAAGTCCAAAATGAAACTTGTACAAGTAATTCAAATGTGAATGGGTCGACGCGTTTCGAATCCCATTAATCTGTGGGAATCTCCTCAGGACCAATACAGATATAATCTGTAGGGGTTTCTAGTAGGTTCCTCTAGTAGGTTCCTTTGAAGGAAGTAAGGTCTGTACGTGTATAATCCTAGAACAATGGCGTCCATGGGTCGACCTCAGTAAATGAGGAAAGAAGCGTCCAGTCTTGTTTTTTCGTCGTTTCGTCTTAATCCCACGATTCTCGTCTGGCAATCTACTTTGGCGCCGTGTAGATGTTTCATTTTGTACTTATTGTGATGACTGAATGTCATTAGATTCATCGATCTGCAACTAGATGTCCGCATGTTGTGCATTTGATTAATAGAATTGGTGTTTAATTAGACAAGTATCCGATTTGGAATTTCAGTTTCTCTAGGCCCACCCTAGTTGTATATATTCAGCAGGGGCCTTATTAAAGATAGTAATTCATTCTGTTTCTTCTTCCCCTTTTTTACACATTTCTCCACACACTTTCCCAAGCCCTCCCCCCACCACTTGTATGTGTGAGGTATTGTCCAGAATACTTGCGGGATGAGTGAAGTTGATGAGTGAGCGCTTGAAATACATGTAGTTGGTCTTTCCTGTTTTGCCTACACAACCCCTTGTCACACCCAATTGTACATATTCACATTTTCTTTCTAAGTTCTATTCCTTTATTAGTGCAATCTTAAACCTCAATTGTGAATGTCTTTTGTTGACATATAAAAATAAGAAAACAACTCCAAAAATAAAAAATTGCGAGTAGAAAAGAAAATAAATTTATACAAAAAATACCTTTTGTGATGCATCTGACTGAAAGAGTGGTCATTCTAAGTTGAGAATTATTAACTCAGCCTCTTGAGTCTATGATAAAATTGTGAGAGCAGTACTGGCAACTGTTTTGTTTCATGCAGCAGGTAGGATGCCCTTAAGAGATGCCAGTGTAGAGTCTGGGAGACCATGGAACAGGGCTTTACCACCATCCAGATGCAAGAGTACGAAGGCGTGAACAGTAGTTCTGTAGTCACTTTCTGGAAGAAAATGTTTCACTCTCTTTAGAAGAGAGAACTAGCACCAAGCTGCTTTGTTTTATGACATGGAGTAACTAGAGGATGAAACTGGTGTTCACTGGTTATGATCAGTCAAAGTGCATGTGATTGAGTGAGATTTTTTCTGTGTCTTAAGTTCTGTTCTTAGCAACTAACAGAAATTTGTCTTGGTTGGGTTGAGCTTCAGATAGGCACTGGACATCCAGATGTGGATGATGTGCAGGCTGTTTGAGGCATTGGATGTCTGAAGCAGGGGAGACTTTCAAGTAGTGTTGGGCATCACCAGCTTTGGTAAATCCTGATGCTATTGTCTGTGAGTAAAGCACCAAGGTGCTCCTTGTAGAGGTTGAGATATGAAGGGACAATGTCTAACCCTCGGAATATTGGAGAAAACTGTGATTTTTTGGGGTCCTGGAGGTGCTCATGTAAGCAAACTAGTGTCCATTGGAAAGGAAAGACAACCAGTGAAGGACTTTGCTGGGGAATCCCATTCGAGATTCCAGGGTGGGTTGTAAGGGTGGGTTTGTTGGTACTTACATGTTATCCAAATGAGCT
The DNA here is from genome assembly GCF_964263255.1 of Lissotriton vulgaris. Taxonomy (NCBI): domain Eukaryota; kingdom Metazoa; phylum Chordata; class Amphibia; order Caudata; family Salamandridae; genus Lissotriton; species Lissotriton vulgaris. The sequence goes on along the minus strand of NC_141700.1, from coordinate 674,617,360 downwards.
AAATCTTCTACCGTGCAGGAAGTCCTTATTGAAGTTATGCCTACATCAGGTACTGTCAAATTTTAATATTGTGTACCTGCTTAGAGACCCCCAATGCTCCTTGATATCTGTACTGGTCAGGAAGATGCCAAGAACAGATAACACTTGAAAAAAAGCTTATCCGGTTCAGCAATGGATGGGGCTATGACGAGCTGGGATTCATTCCGTAATATCGTCCAGACCCCTAGGCGCTTTTGAGTACACACAGGTAAGACTCTACAAGAAATGGTACAGGAGACAGTGTGGTTGCAAAACTGTACCTGAACATTCAGAACACCCCAGAATTTCAGATTACCCCCAAATGTATCTACCCCATGTGGATCTTGCATTATAAGGCACGCTCCACAACAGCAAATTAACAGAGTAGCAAAATCAATCATTGGGACCACTCAAAAATGGCTATCTTGCCTTGCATGCAATCTTATTGGTATAACTTTGATTTTACATTTCCTCCCGCAGTCCTTTTGTGCATGTTTTATCATATAATGACTATAAGTAATTTAGCATGATCCTAGATCAGGGGAAAAGTTAAAGGGCTTTATGTTGCGCAAATAATTCACGGTTAATTTAGCTGATGAAGTACAGTCGATTCCCAACCTATTGACCATAATTTGGTTGTTTATATCCTTAAGAATGGTTGCCTTCCGTACTCTGAAACGTGCTACAAACTGGGTTTCTAACTTCAATATGCCAAGAAATGGCCTCTATCCATCAAACCAACCACCTATTCAAAAACAAACTAAAACCTGTTTACAATAGCCCATCTATCCAGCCATCGATTGTTCCTACTATGAACGTCTTACTCCACCCATACCCAAGAAAATGAACTGACCAACCCATCCATCCTCCCATCTCTTAAGCTTCCTTTAATGCGAAGACAGTTTATTTTTCAGCATTGTCGTCAAATAAATAGGGCCTTATTATGATTTTGACAGTCTCATCGTGGGCTGCCACGCTGCCACCCTGTTCGAAGACTGCCAAAGCCATTAAAGACTACCTGCCAGAGTAAAACTTATTTTTACTTTGGTGGGCGGTTTATTGGTGGTCCCACTGCGGTGCCTTTGAAAAAGACACCGCAATGAGAGTGTCATGTCCATGCCCTGCAGGAACTTGGGGTGTATGCATACAGAAGGGGACAACATGTACCTCCCTGCATGCACCCCATCATGCAGAGGCAACAGGGGCTCTGTCGGGCCCCCTCTGCTTCCTCACCACCAAACTTTTCATGTTGGTCGCACTGCCATGAAAAGTGCTGCAGTGAGGAAACTCCCAATATCCTTGGCAGTGCTGCAGGGAGACCGACAGCATATTACAGGCTTCAGACCGCTACTAAGCATGAGCGGATTTTGCGGATTGGCAATCCGCGAATTTTGCGGATTTGCGGATTCGCAATCCGCAAAATCCGCGAATTCCCGCGAATTTGCGGATTTTTTTTTTTTTTGTGTTCGCCCGTGTTTCTGCCAGTTCGCGAGGGTTTTTACAATTTCGCAATTTGCGAACTTACCTGTCGGGTCGCAAGTTTTGCGAACTTGTTGTTTCTACGTGTCCAGCCTGTTTGGGACACTCTTCTTCATCACTGCCACTCTCTGTCACCACTGCCACTCTCTGACTACTCATGCCACCCTCTGGCCCACCCATGCCACCCTCTGTTTCATCACTACACCCTCTGGTTGTCCAGTGTACATTATTTTCGGCAAAGCAAAGCACACCTTCCCTGCCTCAAGTGACCTGAATTAATTTGGGGCTGATTAATGTGTCACAGAATATTTTTTTAGCTGGCACCTGCTTCCTTAGTGCGCCCTGATTAGTGATCTTTTGCACTTGCTAAGTGCTTTCATTGTTGCAAAATTAGTTACAACACCTGCCCTGCCCCAACTGACAATAATGAATTAGGGGCTGATTAATGGATTTTAACTTCCAGCCTGGCTCCTGCTTGTCTCCCTTAGCTGTAATTCAGGACCTTTGTGGCATATGTGTAACTATTCTGAGGTTCAGAGCAGGGTCACATAATAGTTTCAACTGGCAACTGAACTCTGGAGGGGCCCCTCAGGAAGCCCTACAGGAAATGGCTACTAATGATGTGCCTGAACTTTTGAACCTGGTAAGTAGTTACTTTCAGTTTTGCCAAGATCGTATTTCTGCAATTTCGCACTTATTCGCGGGGCGCGAACTCACGCTAACAGTGCGAGCAGCGCGAGCAAAATCCGCTGCTCGCGGATTTGCGGATTTTGCGGGAAATTCGCAAATCTCGCGGATTGCGGATTTCCCGAAAATCCGCAAAATCCGCGAGCGGAACGGATTTTCCGCCCACACCTAACCGCTACCACACATAATATGGAAACTAATTCACTTGTACAACATAACCAAACAAGTGTTAGTCTTTTCAGTTGTAGTTTTGGGATGCCTTTTTTGACACAAAACAAAATCAGGGTTGTTCGGTGGTTGGGAATGGGACAATAGGTAACACTCATAAAACATTTGAAGGCACATATCCAATTCGATTGCATTAGAGTGAATGCCCTTGAAAAAGTTCAGCTGGGACCATGTGGTCTGATCTCAGCAAATTCTATATTTTTGTTATGCGATCCACCAGATGAAGTCATTGGTGTTTTGTCATTTTCCATATTTCATTCCTTCAATCATGCCCATGGTTAACCCAAAGAATGATATTTCATCACTTATGAAGGATAAAAACCGCAGCAAAATGCATCTATTGATTTGTCATACAATCCTCTCTGTACTGCGTAATGAAGTCATAGACTTGGATCTCTGCTTTATTTAATTTGTTCCCCTCTCTTCACAGTTCAGAACAGTTCCCTTGCATGCTGGTGGTTTGCAGAAGTTAGAGCGAGCAGGTAGTCCAATAGATTAATAAAAAAACTTCCAGTCTGGTGCCTGAATCGATTTCGGGTCGGCCCCAGCACTATCCATCATGCACAAAATATTTGGAAATGTAAAGACTGATGCCAGTGTCCTAAAATAGACACATTCTGCAAACTGTAGATCATACATTTTGACTTATTATCCTCCCTTGCCTCTTACTGGCAAGGAAAGGTGCCACAGGCAGTAAACCCCCAATGTCTACTGACAAATTGACTTCAAAACCCAAGGTTTCCGATCCCATGTGTATTCCTGTGGCCTTTTCTAAGGCTTTGAAAAGTTCTCAAATGTTAATGGTCACAGAGGAAATTTTAGAATATATATTTTGGGTCCTTTTTAGGCCCATTTTAATAGCTACCGGTGTTAGTATTTTAACGAGTATTTGAAAATGCCACCTTTGCCAAATCTGGAGCTACTGATGGTCTGTTGGACTCCTTGAAAGATGGCAGGATGTCTATGAGATTTTACATGTTAGCTGTACAGATTGGCAAATGGCTAATTGGACTATTAGAGGTGGGAACATTTTAATTGAATGTTGCCTGCATGTTTTAAGATATTAGGAACTTGCATATTAGTACTTACAGGGTCCATGGTAATTCAATGAGCTTCTTTTGATACACACGTACCTTGGCCTTCAAAGAGACACAAAATCACTCTAGGGATTTCTGAAATCATTAGATGTGAACCACCCAGTGATGGAGATATTCAAATTATTGCCAGAGGGAAAGCAGGAGACGAGATTGTTCTGACTGTAACATCTGTCTTTTGCTTGTTCTGTAGTTGAGAATTGCATTTGGAAAAGAGGAGGACTTCTGGTTTTTGAAGTCATGGTTCTATTGTTAACTAATCACCAGGTCGCTTTTTCTCACAATTGGTCTTTCCTTTTGAAAATAAGATATCCATCCTCAATCAGATTAAGGGTGTTGTAGTGTAGTTCCTATATTCCCAATAGGCTCTGCGCATTGGAATAATATATTCAGCAGTGTAGACGTAGGACTGAGGTCGACTAGGTCTCTACTGACTATATTAGACTTAAGGTTTGTCAGCTAGCTCAGAGGTCACTAGAAACTTTCTCGAATAAACGAGGAGGAGTTTAACCTCCCTGGATAGACAAAAAGGGATTAGCTTCTGACAACCATATAACATGACAACTTTGCTCCCTCAGAATAAGAGTGTATCTCTAGAGTCGTGTGAAAACAATAGACAGCTATTTCACTCAGTCAATTGTGCGTACTTAGTTTCACCAGAGTGCAGAGAAAAGAGAGACGGGCGTTTTCAATAAAAGGTGTAATTTATTTAGCAGTCTTCTTTCTCATGCAAGAGAAATGAATTGCCATAATTGTAATACTTAATGTAAAGTAAAGTGCGTACAGTAAAAGGAGTATTATGAAATAATACTGTAAAAGCATTGATATGGTTTCTTAGCCATAAGATACTTTAAAATGGATAAAATATATACATACATATATACATTGACTAATCGTACTCAACTGGTGCTTCTAACTACGCCTACCCCGGTGTACCTGACCTAAGCCTAATACGTGGGAAGGAGTAAGAAAGTAGCAGTTTAAGTTAAGTTGGTTTTGCCAAGAATCTGACTCAAGAATTCTCTTTAAGAGTTTAGTCAGCTCCGTACCTGGGTAATAGAATGCAGGAGGTCTGGTATCTCTCTTTCAGGACTCGATATCCCAGCAGCCCGCGAAGGCGGCTGAGAACACCGGAGCTGCATTTCTCGGCAGGAGAAAAGACAGCGTCTCTCTCAGTGCGTCAAAAGGGAGGGGCAGCGTCCGTGGGCTCTCGCAAGAGCTGGGCTCTCGGGCAAGTAGATAGCTGCTCGGCTCCAAAAGCACCACCGTGTGTGTGCTTAAGGCAACGTTGGTATATTTATACCTGAGAGGTGCCGAGTTTGACGTAAGGTTTGGACATAAGACGTCAATAAAGATGTCACTAAGAACTGACTGTTCCTTTAGTGTTCGCAGGAGTTCAATGACAAATCAAAACAAAAGCAAATGGGGATTTCCCAGGTTGCTGGAGGTTTGGTGTATCGAAAGAACTCGTTGTGCTCTCTAGGAATCTATGGAAGTAGCTTTGCCGTGCTTTGGACTGCAAGGGCTATTTACTAAATATGGATCTGATTCTTATGCCATTATAGGGATATTATTGATTATAGCCGTACAAGGGCATAAAATAGCAATATTGATTTAGGTTCCTAGATAAAACACAATAGTGTCATAAGATATCTGTACTTTGATTAAAAAAACTTCTTATCTACAAAATGTACAGTTTTTGGAGGTCCTTAATTTCAAACATTTTAACCTGTACAACCTGCGTTTTAAAATTATGCCACAAACATTTAGGAACTATCTATGCCCCTAAGCTCTCTCTTTTACCATGACCTTATTATAGGACACACAATGTTTCTGTATCCCACTAGGTAACATTTTAAAAAAGCTGGTGAGGGAAAGCAAAACATAAATATTTAAGAAACATGATTTGTAAGCAGTTACACTTTACCGGCCTGAACGTCTAGTGGTTATTAGCATTTGACAGCAGCTAGACCTTCAGTGCTTCCCCTTAATGAAGTGTTAAAACTGCTCCCAGCACAGGGACAAAGACTTGACTTTTCACAGCAAGACCTGGGGGTAAGGAAAGTGACTCTTCTCATCCCAGGAGGGACAGCGGAGGAGATTCAGGAAACTTTATTAATTTGAAAGGGACCAGGGTGAGGCGTACAAATTCATAGCTAAGAATAAAGGCAGATAGGGGGAAGAGATGCCAATTGCTCCAAAGGCCCTCTGTAGCCAGTTTGGCACCAGCCCAGTGGGAGGGGCAGATGGTCCCAGAACCAGTTTGGTGTAGGTGAGGAGAGGACTTCTCATTTCCCTAAGCGCACAAGTTTCTTTTAAGGGCAGAAAGTTTCAGCCACATTGGATTTGAATGAGAACAGTGCACAGTGCTATTGTTTGCAGTAGAACAAACAGTATGTACTGCATATGTGGGAAGGGTTTCCTGAGAAATATATTCTCAACGGCAATGGGTTTTGTATCGACAGGGACTGCTTGTGCTCTACTAAGTTACTGACTACTTGTCGAGTTAGAAATAGTGTTAAACAGTGGTTCCACAGGAAAAGGGAAACCCTCTGAACCCTTTAAACGGTGTCCTAACAACACCTGGACTACATACAACGCAATTTCCTATGCACACAACAATCAATTTAGGTACAAATTATATTTTGAACAGACATCAATAAGTTTCGTCCTAGAAAATAATGTTTTCCGCTTCTTTTGTTTGAGCAATAATCTGCTGTTTTATTGCCCAAAACCTTTTCGCCAGCCGACACGTGTTTCGTCAGAGTACAGATTGCTCTGACTCTTCAGGGCTTTCTTGCAATGATGGCGAATATTGTAATCCCACTTAACCGGTGATAATTCCAACCCGGTAAGGGTATCATGTATGTTCACTGGTTGTAGTAAATCCTCACACGTATCTTCGGTAACTTTAATTGGAGCGCAGTCACAATATTCATAAATGAAGATTTCCGTATTCAACGAGGAAACGGGAAAGGCTGACTGCCGGATTCGCGGCTTAATACTGTCTACGGTCCAGGGACATACGGACTGTATTCAGTAACGCTTATACGTCATGAGGGGATTCCCTCACCCGCATTGGAGCACGCATTTATGAATATTGTGACTGCGTTCCAATTAAAGTTACCGAAGATACGTGTGAGGATTTACTACAACCAGTGAACATACATGATACCCTTACCGGGTTGGAATTATCACCGGTTAAGTGGGATTACAATATTCGCCATCATTGCAAGAAAGCCCTGAAGAGTCAGAGCAATCTGTACTCTGACGAAACACATGTCGGCTGGCGAAAAGGTTTTGGGCAATAAAACAGCAGATTATTGCTCAAACAAAAGAAGCGGAAAACATTATTTTCTAGGACGAAACTTATTGATGTCTGTTCAAAATATAATTTGTACCTAAATTGATTGTTGTGTGCATAGGAAATTGCGTCGTTTCCTGAGAAATGTTTTTCTCACTGGTAGAGAGTTTCCCGGAATCACACTCAACCACTGGCTGATGAAACCGACAAAATTGGCTCCTCAACCACTGTTCATTAGAACACTCTCTAGACCTGTGGAAGAAAAGAAGAGTATTAGCGCTGCTACTTGAGACCTGTGTGGAGACATGAAGTGCTAGACCCGATCCAGCCTATACCCAGAACTAAGGTGTGGGCTGCTTAGGAATTTGGCTGACATTCTATGTGCCTTCAGAGACATAACAAGCTGCAAGAGACTTGTTTCCTGAAAGGTATATAGTTAACAAAGGAGGAGTATCGCCATAGAGAATCGTAGACTCTTAATGGGATGTGTGTTTGAAAAAGGAAAGAATTCATCCTTTTGTAAAAAAAACCCTCTCTCACCCGCCTAGTGGTGACATGCTTCATCATTGGGGTCCCCCTGATGATGAGTGCCATCATGGGTGTGCTACAACACCTGGAACACAGTGGAGCTGGTTTGTGGGTTTTTAAGTGCAAAAAAATGTTAAAAATTGTCCTGGTTTGACTCAAAAAATAATTTTTATTCGTAAGTAACTGGACAATGTTAAAAGAAGTGTGGAGATACTTTGAGGGTAGTTATGACCAAGAGTATCTCTGTAGGTGGTCTGGTCTACATGTTTCAACCTTTAAGTGGAATTTACCAGGTTTTCTTCAGGACCAAAGTGCAAGAAAATGGACGGTCTACACCCCCTGAAAGGCGTACCCAATCCTAGATTCTTGTAACCAGATAAGCAAAAAAGTCTGCTTGTGGCATGAGCTCCTGCCAAAATGGGCGAGCTTATGATAAAAAAGAGAGACTCCTATTGGATGTCTTAAGGCATCGCAGGGCAGGGGGAGGATTGTCCTCAGAGGGTGCAACAGTAGGGAAAGTGTTGGATAGCGTAAGGGTAAAAATTACTATTCCCACTCCAGAGGGTGCAACAGTAGAGAAAGTGTTGGATAGCGTAGGGGTTAAAATTACTATTCCCACTCCAGTGGGTGCAACAGTAGGGAAAACTGACCCTGAACCCAAAAAATATCCCTTTACCCAAGAACTGAAAACTGACCCTGAACCCTAAAAATACCCCTTTACCCAAAAACTGAAAACTGACCCTGAACCCAAAAAATACCCCTTTACCCAAGAACTGAAAACTGACCCTGAACCCTAAAAATAACCCTTTACCCAAAAACTGAAAACTGACCCTGAACCCTAAAAATACCCCTTTACCCAAAAACTGAAAACTGATCCTGAACCCTAAAAATACCCCTTTACCCAAAAACTTAAAACTGACCCTGAACCCTAAAAATACCCTTTTACCCAAAAACTGAAAACTGACCCTGAACCCTAAAAATACCCCTTTACCCAAGAACTGAAAACTAACCCTGAACCCTAAAAATACTCCTTTACCCAAAATTAATTATTACAATTAAATTACTTCCCACCCTATTACCCTATAAACCCACAACCCGCTCCAGTAGTAAAACATATAATTTAGTTAAAAATATACATAAATTATCAATTAATTATTCAATTATTCAATTAAAATAAATCATTGCCAATTAATATTTAATTGCAAAATAAATTAATCATTAAAAAATAATTATTTAATTACAAATAAATTACTTCCCACCCTATTCCCCTATAAACCCACAACCCGCTCCAGTAGTAAAACATATAATTTACTTAAAAATATACATAAATTATCAATTAATTAATCAATTAATCAATTAAAATAATTCATTGCCAATTAATATTTAATTGCAAAATAAATTAATCATTAAAAAATAATTATTTAATTACAAATAAATTACTTTCCACCCTATTCCCCTATAAACCCACAACCCGCTCCAGTAGTAAAACATATAATTTACTTAAAAATATACATAAATTATCAATTAATTAATCAATTAATCAATTAACCACTTGGATGCTATGGCTCCTCTGGATCTTCCATGTAATTTCCATTGAAATCAATGGAAACTCCATGACGAGTTACCCTTGTCATTAGCGGCGAAGAGGTTAAAATAATTCATTGCCAATTAATATTTAATTGCAAAATAAATCAATCATTAAAAAATAATTATTTAATTACAAATAAATTACTTCCCACCCTATTCCCCTAAAAACCCACAACCTGCTCTGGTAGTAAAACATATAATTTACTTTTATATTTTTTTTATTTATAAAAACATATTAAACACATATTATAACAATTAATTTAAATACTTAAGTAAAATTTCTAACACATATTAGTAAATCGAAATTACTTACATCGATATATATGCTATCGATATAAGTAATTTCGATATTACTTACCTTAGGGTCGATATTCTGGCCATCGATATTCTGGACATCGATATTCTGTCCCTTCGATATTAGCAACTCGATATAAGTGTAAGTCGAAATTAAAGATTCGATATTTTGACTGTGTACCCCTGATGGCACTCGGTCATCAGGGTGGACCCCAATGATGAAGCATGTCACCACTAGGCTGGTGAGTAAGGGTTTTTTTTACAAAAGGATGAATTCTTTTCTTTTTCAAACACACATCCCATTAAGAGTCTACGATTCTCTATGGCGATACTCCTCCTTTGTTAACTATATACCTACCTAGGGGAACAGGAGTCATCTCCATTCACACTTGGTGAATAAAATCCGTTACTCTCCTCTTTGTTGTTACTTGCTTCCTGAAAGCCCAGCTAATCAGTAGAAACTGGAATGAATTCTGTTTGCAGCATCTGCTGGGGTAAGTCTAAGTCTTAGTCCCCAAGTGCTGACGCTGATGTCCTGGGAGCCTTAGGAGTGACCAAGAGCGGTTGCTCCAAAAGACAGAAAAGTTGGGATTTTGACATTTTATGACTTTCAAGGCCTTTGGTTCAGCAGGACCTTTCAGTAACAGCAGCCTCATTTTAACACCTTGGGTGCTATGGGTTTTCCCCTATGGGTGCTGACATTTTATGAATGCCATTATACGTGACAAAGCCAGCTCGTCATCCGTGTAGCGCAGGTAATGCCCATGACGAGCTGGCTTTGTCATTAGCATCGAAGAGGTAGGACTTTGTTGGATACAGCCCCAGGCCTCTACCACTGGAGGATTTTCAGCTCCATAAAAAGAACTATGACTAAAGGTAGAAATCTTGACTGGGAGAGGGCACAAAAAACATTTGACATTTGAATTTCTCCCTCTCTGAGCTTTTCCTGGCAAAACCAATGGCTTCATCATAGCCTTAATCAGCTGTTATCCAGCTATGAGAGGACTTTGGTAGGTACACCCTGCAGGCTTGTCCCGCTGGCAGATTTTGACTTCCGTTTTAGAGCTTATTATGTACTAATATGATTTAAATGTTGGCTGTAACCATGCTCTTTTTGGCGATGGAGTATGCTTACTGCCAACATATTGGTCGGCCTGCCAAATTTAGATGCGGGTTGACCTCTGGTTAAATCACTGTGGAGACTACTCTGTCTCTGTTGTGATTGAACCCTTCTGATGGCCCTGTGGAGTAAGGCCCCTCAGAGGTAGAACTATAATTCTGTCCACATAATTTGGATGGTCAGAATTAGAGGTCAGTTTGCACTGCCCATCACATCCAGATAAACCCTGATGGTAAGGGGCAGTGAAAATGTGAAACACTCACCTTGGCATGGTAGAGGCCTCCCATGGGTGAGGGGAGCATTTTCTTTTTTAGTTTGAAAAAGAAAATGCCACTTCTGGATTTTCTTTTTGAAAATATAAAAGAGAACAGAGTGGTGCAGGGCTCCATCATGTTCATAGAGTCCTTCACAAAACTGTGACAAGCCAATGCTTGATGGAACTGTTGTGACAGAGGATTCTGGCAATGCTTGAAGAAATGATTATCTGTTTGATGGTCATTTATAAATCTGGAGGATGCTACCTCTGTAACGGCGATGTAGTCATTTAGTTCTTCACCCTGGGGGAGAAACTGACTGTCTACCAGGTTATACATCTGGTACTAAGTGAGAAAGTAAAATCTTTAAACAGGACAAGCCCGATTGGAGAATCAGACTCACACTCCTTGATGGTCAGCTTGAAGTTGCACTTAAGTCAACCCTGAACAGAAACTACTGATTGGCACTTTTCTTTTTCTTGGTGTATTTTGCCTTAAATCTTTCAAAATTCACATCACTAGTCTCCCCCAATTGGTTTTTGTCATTTTGGTATCATTGGTTGTGTTATTTGTATTGAGTTGTTTTTTGCCATTAACTGTTTTGTTACTGATAGTGCTTTACACTTTTTCCTAACTTAAGCCTATCTGCTCTGCACCAGAGCTACCAGGTGTTAAGCTCAGGGTTACATTATTGAGAGTGTGTTTTACCCTGACAAGTTTACTGTCTTATTCCCTGTGGTGGACTCACATCCACCCCAATTAATAATGTACTTTCTTACAGTTGTCTCCTTTGAGGAAGGGGATAGGCTGATAGATGCCACAAGAAAGTTGGTCTAAACCGGGTTTGGGAATCACAAATATCAGGGCCCTGTTGGAAATAGGACCCAGAACTCCAGTCTGTTCCACCTACATGTAGGTGGCATTTAGGGTGTCTCCTAGTTTGGTCTTAGTCCATTTATAGGATTCTGCAGGGAAGCCCTCTTCCAGCTGAGCTTTATTGTAAGACGTGTTAGAAATAGCTTGCTCTAGCTCGTCTTTTGTAATCTCACCTGTGAGGATTGGCCTGCCCTTCTCATTGATATGAAGTAGCTGAAGGCTGCCAGAGAATCAGTGAATTTGGGCATCTTCTGTGGATCTCAGGAGCATAGAGGTCTCTATAGTATGCAGCAAATGTGCCCGCTATCCCCTGAGGGTGTCTAACAATATGACCCTCTGGGTTTTTGACGGCCATTGCTACTTCCCGTTATCGAAACTGAGCCACGAGTAAATGTGTACAGTTGGGTCTGTTACTTTATTGCCATCTTGAGGGAGACCTGTCATGCCGGCCTACATTTTTTAATAAGGGCTGCATCTCGCCTGCTGGCCTGCGCTCCCGTCCATAATGTTTGTGCACATATAATTGACCCCATTTTGGGATCCATATACATCTTAAGATGTGATTGGAGGCATTCTTTCTCAGTAGGCATTCTGTAATGAGAGGTGTTTTGGAGTGTGGGCTTGCGGATCAGTTTTGCCAACCCCAGTTTGAGCAGTAAGCCTGTCAGGGAATAGTCGGAGAGCGCACTGTCAAGTATCATGGCATCTTCGAACAGTCCCATTAGGGACTGTGAAAAGAGAAATCAGTCCAATCTAAATTGAGTGCTATGTATGGGAGATATGTGAGAGTACTCCCGGTCTGACGGGTAGAGAATCCAAAATCAAGGAAGCCTTTGTCCATCAGAGCGCTTAGTCAGGATTGCTGGCCATGTCAAGGGGCCCGTATGGTCTAAGATAAAATCAATGCCTAGATTCCTGTCATCTCTGACTCTGGCGGTTTATTGGTGGTCCCACTGCGGTGCCTTTGAAAAAGACACCGCAATGAGAGTGTCATGTCCATGCCCTGCAGGAACTTGGGGTGTATGCATACAGAAGGGGACAACATGTACCTCCCTGCATGCACCCCATCATGCAGAGGCAACAGGGGCTCTGTCGGGCCCCCTCTGCTTCCTCACCACCAAACTTTTCATGTTGGTCGCACTGCCATGAAAAGTGCTGCAGTGAGGAAACTCCCAATATCCTTGGCAGTGCTGCAGGGAGACCGACAGCATATTACAGGCTTCAGACCGCTACCACACATAGGGGCCGATTAGGATGGCGGACGGACTTGCGTCCGTCCGCCACCCTTGAGGAGGAGGGAACGTCCGCAGGGGCTGCGGCGTTCCCTCCGTCCTGATTAGGATGTGACCGCCAGGGTGACGGTCACATCCTCTATATTTAACATTGCGGCGGGTGCAGCTTCAAGCTGCACCCGCCGCAATGTTAAAAAAGCATGTGTTACATTTACATGCACAAAGCGGCAGGGACCGCACGGTGCCTGCCGCTTTGTGCACGCAAATGCAGGGGGGTACCATAGGTACCCCCCATGTGCACCCCCCACCCCCCATTCACCCAGGGGGCCCGCAACGGGCCCCCAAAGTGAATGTCCGTATGCTTTTCCATGGCGGAAAAGCCGCCGTGGAAAAGCAGTTTTACACAAACATCATAATATGGCGGACGGTGTCTCATAGACACCGCCTGCCATGTTATAGCTTTTCCGCCGCGGTCGGAAGCCGACCGCGGCGGAAAAGCGGCGGACGGAATTCCAGACCCACCAGCCATCCTAATTTGGCGGTGGGTCTCTGGTGACTCCGCAGAGGATTTTCCGCCTCCTCCGGGCCGGAGGTGGCTTCCGCCGGCCCGGAGGAGGCGGAAAATCCTCCATCCTAATCGGCCCCATAATATGGAAACTAATTCACTTGTACAACATAACCAAACAAGTGTTAGTCTTTTCAGTTGTAGTTTTGGGATGCCTTTTTTGAGACAAAACAAAATCAGGGTTGTTCGGTGGTTGGGAATGGGACAATAGGTAACACTCATAAAACATTTGAAGGCACATATCCAATTCGATTGCATTAGAGTGAATGCCCTTGAAAAAGTTCAGCTGGGACCATGTGGTCTGATCTCAGCAAATTCTATATTTTTGTTATGCGATCCACCAGATGAAGTCATTGGTGTTTTGTCATTTTCCATATTTCATTCCTTCAATCATGCCCATGGTTAACCCAAAGAATGATATTTCATCACTTATGAAGGATAAAAACCGCAGCAAAATGCATCTATTGATTTGTCATACAATCCTCTCTGTACTGCGTAATGAAGTCATAGACTTGGATCTCTGCTTTATTTAATTTGTTCCCCTCTCTTCACAGTTCAGAACAGTTCCCTTGCATGCTGGTGGTTTGCAGAAGTTAGAGCGAGCAGGTAGTCCAATAGATTAATAAAAAAACTTCCAGTCTGGTGCCTGAATCGATTTCGGGTCGGCCCCAGCACTATCCATCATGCACAAAATATTTGGAAATGTAAAGACTGATGCCAGTGTCCTAAAATAGACACATTCTGCAAACTGTAGATCATACATTTTGACTTATTATCCTCCCTTGCCTCTTACTGGCAAGGAAAGGTGCCACAGGCAGTAAACCCCCAATGTCTACTGACAAATTGACTTCAAAACCCAAGGTTTCCGATCCCATGTGTATTCCTGTGGCCTTTTCTAAGGCTTTGAAAAGTTCTCAAATGTTAATGGTCACAGAGGAAATTTTAGAATATATATTTTGGGTCCTTTTTAGGCCCATTTTAATAGCTACCGGTGTTAGTATTTTAACGAGTATTTGAAAATGCCACCTTTGCCAAATCTGGAGCTACTGATGGTCTGTTGGACTCCTTGAAAGATGGCAGGATGTCTATGAGATTTTACATGTTAGCTGTACAGATTGGCAAATGGCTAATTGGACTATTAGAGGTGGGAACATTTTAATTGAATGTTGCCTGCATGTTTTAAGATATTAGGAACTTGCATATTAGTACTTACAGGGTCCATGGTAATTCAATGAGCTTCTTTTGATACACACGTACCTTGGCCTTCAAAGAGACACAAAATCACTCTAGGGATTTCTGAAATCATTAGATGTGAACCACCCAGTGATGGAGATATTCAAATTATTGCCAGAGGGAAAGCAGGAGACGAGATTGTTCTGACTGTAACATCTGTCTTTTGCTTGTTCTGTAGTTGAGAATTGCATTTGGAAAAGAGGAGGACTTCTGGTTTTTGAAGTCATGGTTCTATTGTTAACTAATCACCAGGTCGCTTTTTCTCACAATTGGTCTTTCCTTTTGAAAATAAGATATCCATCCTCAATCAGATTAAGGGTGTTGTAGTGTAGTTCCTATATTCCCAATAGGCTCTGCGCATTGGAATAATATATTCAGCAGTGTAGACGTAGGACTGAGGTCGACTAGGTCTCTACTGACTATATTAGACTTAAGGTTTGTCAGCTAGCTCAGAGGTCACTAGAAACTTTCTCGAATAAACGAGGAGGAGTTTAACCTCCCTGGATAGACAAAAAGGGATTAGCTTCTGACAACCATATAACATGACAACTTTGCTCCCTCAGAATAAGAGTGTATCTCTAGAGTCGTGTGAAAACAATAGACAGCTATTTCACTCAGTCAATTGTGCGTACTTAGTTTCACCAGAGTGCAGAGAAAAGAGAGACGGGCGTTTTCAATAAAAGGTGTAATTTATTTAGCAGTCTTCTTTCTCATGCAAGAGAAATGAATTGCCATAATTGTAATACTTAATGTAAAGTAAAGTGCGTACAGTAAAAGGAGTATTATGAAATAATACTGTAAAAGCATTGATATGGTTTCTTAGCCATAAGATACTTTAAAATGGATAAAATATATACATACATATATACATTGACTAATCGTACTCAACTGGTGCTTCTAACTACGCCTACCCCGGTGTACCTGACCTAAGCCTAATACGTGGGAAGGAGTAAGAAAGTAGCAGTTTAAGTTAAGTTGGTTTTGCCAAGAATCTGACTCAAGAATTCTCTTTAAGAGTTTAGTCAGCTCCGTACCTGGGTAATAGAATGCAGGAGGTCTGGTATCTCTCTTTCAGGACTCGATATCCCAGCAGCCCGCGAAGGCGGCTGAGAACACCGGAGCTGCATTTCTCGGCAGGAGAAAAGACAGCGTCTCTCTCAGTGCGTCAAAAGGGAGGGGCAGCGTCCGTGGGCTCTCGCAAGAGCTGGGCTCTCGGGCAAGTAGATAGCTGCTCGGCTCCAAAAGCACCACCGTGTGTGTGCTTAAGGCAACGTTGGTATATTTATACCTGAGAGGTGCCGAGTTTGACGTAAGGTTTGGACATAAGACGTCAATAAAGATGTCACCAAGAACTGACTGTTCCTTTAGTGTTCGCAGGAGTTCAATGACAAATCAAAACAAAAGCAAATGGGGATTTCCCAGGTTGCTGGAGGTTTGGTGTGTCGAAAGAACTCGTTGTGCTCTCTAGGAATCTATGGAAGTAGCTTTGCCGTGCTTTGGACTGCAAGGGCTATTTACTAAATATGGATCTGATTCTTATGCCATTATAGGGATATTATTGATTATAGCCGTACAAGGGCATAAAATAGCAATATTGATTTAGGTTCCTAGATAAAACACAATAGTGTCATAAGATATCTGTACTTTGATTAAAAAAACTTCTTATCTACAAAATGTACAGTTTTTGGAGGTCCTTAATTTCAAACATTTTAACCTGTACAACCTGCGTTTTAAAATTATGCCACAAACATTTAGGAACTATCTATGCCCCTAAGCTCTCTCTTTTACCATGACCTTATTATAGGACACACAATGTTTCTGTATCCCACTAGGTAACATTTTAAAAAAGCTGGTGAGGGAAAGCAAAACATAAATATTTAAGAAACATGATTTGTAAGCAGTTACACTTTACCGGCCTGAACGTCTAGTGGTTATTAGCATTTGACAGCAGCTAGACCTTCAGTGCTTCCCCTTAATGAAGTGTTAAAACTGCTCCCAGCACAGGGACAAAGACTTGACTTTTCACAGCAAGACCTGGGGGTAAGGAAAGTGACTCTTCTCATCCCAGGAGGGACAGCGGAGGAGATTCAGGAAACTTTATTAATTTGAAAGGGACCAGGGTGAGGCGTACAAATTCATAGCTAAGAATAAAGGCAGATAGGGGGAAGAGATGCCAATTGCTCCAAAGGCCCTCTGTAGCCAGTTTGGCACCAGCCCAGTGGGAGGGGCAGATGGTCCCAGAACCAGTTTGGTGTAGGTGAGGAGAGGACTTCTCATTTCCCTAAGCGCACAAGTTTCTTTTAAGGGCAGAAAGTTTCAGCCACATTGGATTTGAATGAGAACAGTGCACAGTGCTATTGTTTGCAGTAGAACAAACAGTATGTACTGCATATGTGGGAAGGGTTTCCTGAGAAATATATTCTCAACGGCAATGGGTTTTGTATCGACAGGGACTGCTTGTGCTCTACTAAGTTACTGACTACTTGTCGAGTTAGAAATAGTGTTAAACAGTGGTTCCACAGGAAAAGGGAAACCCTCTGAACCCTTTAAACGGTGTCCTAACAACACCTGGACTACATACAACGCAATTTCCTATGCACACAACAATCAATTTAGGTACAAATTATATTTTGAACAGACATCAATAAGTTTCGTCCTAGAAAATAATGTTTTCCGCTTCTTTTGTTTGAGCAATAATCTGCTGTTTTATTGCCCAAAACCTTTTCGCCAGCCGACACGTGTTTCGTCAGAGTACAGATTGCTCTGACTCTTCAGGGCTTTCTTGCAATGATGGCGAATATTGTAATCCCACTTAACCGGTGATAATTCCAACCCGGTAAGGGTATCATGTATGTTCACTGGTTGTAGTAAATCCTCACACGTATCTTCGGTAACTTTAATTGGAGCGCAGTCACAATATTCATAAATGAAGATTTCCGTATTCAATGAGGAAACGGGAAAGGCTGACTGCCGGATTCGCGGCTTAATACTGTCTACGGTCCAGGGACATACGGACTGTATTCAGTAACGCTTATACGTCATGAGGGGATTCCCTCACCCGCATTGGAGCACGCATTTATGAATATTGTGACTGCGTTCCAATTAAAGTTACCGAAGATACGTGTGAGGATTTACTACAACCAGTGAACATACATGATACCCTTACCGGGTTGGAATTATCACCGGTTAAGTGGGATTACAATATTCGCCATCATTGCAAGAAAGCCCTGAAGAGTCAGAGCAATCTGTACTCTGACGAAACACATGTCGGCTGGCGAAAAGGTTTTGGGCAATAAAACAGCAGATTATTGCTCAAACAAAAGAAGCGGAAAACATTATTTTCTAGGACGAAACTTATTGATGTCTGTTCAAAATATAATTTGTACCTAAATTGATTGTTGTGTGCATAGGAAATTGCGTCGTTTCCTGAGAAATGTTTTTCTCACTGGTAGAGAGTTTCCCGGAATCACACTCAACCACTGGCTGATGAAACCGACAAAATTGGCTCCTCAACCACTGTTCATTAGAACACTCTCTAGACCTGTGGAAGAAAAGAAGAGTATTAGCGCTGCTACTTGAGACCTGTGTGGAGACATGAAGTGCTAGACCCGATCCAGCCTATACCCAGAACTAAGGTGTGGGCTGCTTAGGAATTTGGCTGACATTCTATGTGCCTTCAGAGACATAACAAGCTGCAAGAGACTTGTTTCCTGAAAGGTATATAGTTAACAAAGGAGGAGTATCGCCATAGAGAATCGTAGACTCTTAATGGGATGTGTGTTTGAAAAAGGAAAGAATTCATCCTTTTGTAAAAAAAACCCTCTCTCACCCGCCTAGTGGTGACATGCTTCATCATTGGGGTCCCCCTGATGATGAGTGCCATCATGGGTGTGCTACAACACCTGGAACACAGTGGAGCTGGTTTGTGGGTTTTTAAGTGCAAAAAAATGTTAAAAATTGTCCTGGTTTGACTCAAAAAATAATTTTTATTCGTAAGTAACTGGACAATGTTAAAAGAAGTGTGGAGATACTTTGAGGGTAGTTATGACCAAGAGTATCTCTGTAGGTGGTCTGGTCTACATGTTTCAACCTTTAAGTGGAATTTACCAGGTTTTCTTCAGGACCAAAGTGCAAGAAAATGGACGGTCTACACCCCCTGAAAGGCGTACCCAATCCTAGATTCTTGTAACCAGATAAGCAAAAAAGTCTGCTTGTGGCATGAGCTCCTGCCAAAATGGGCGAGCTTATGATAAAAAAGAGAGACTCCTATTGGATGTCTTAAGGCATCGCAGGGCAGGGGGAGGATTGTCCTCAGAGGGTGCAACAGTAGGGAAAGTGTTGGATAGCGTAAGGGTAAAAATTACTATTCCCACTCCAGAGGGTGCAACAGTAGAGAAAGTGTTGGATAGCGTAGGGGTTAAAATTACTATTCCCACTCCAGTGGGTGCAACAGTAGGGAAAACTGACCCTGAACCCAAAAAATATCCCTTTACCCAAGAACTGAAAACTGACCCTGAACCCTAAAAATACCCCTTTACCCAAAAACTGAAAACTGACCCTGAACCCAAAAAATACCCCTTTACCCAAGAACTGAAAACTGACCCTGAACCCTAAAAATACCCCTTTACCCAAAAACTGAAAACTGACCCTGAACCCTAAAAATACCCCTTTACCCAAAAACTGAAAACTGATCCTGAACCCTAAAAATACCCCTTTACCCAAAAACTTAAAACTGACCCTGAACCCTAAAAATACCCTTTTACCCAAAAACTGAAAACTGACCCTGAACCCTAAAAATACCCCTTTACCCAAGAACTGAAAACTAACCCTGAACCCTAAAAATACTCCTTTACCCAAAATTAATTATTACAATTAAATTACTTCCCACCCTATTACCCTATAAACCCACAACCCGCTCCAGTAGTAAAACATATAATTTAGTTAAAAATATACATAAATTATCAATTAATTATTCAATTATTCAATTAAAATAAATCATTGCCAATTAATATTTAATTGCAAAATAAATTAATCATTAAAAAATAATTATTTAATTACAAATAAATTACTTCCCACCCTATTCCCCTATAAACCCACAACCCGCTCCAGTAGTAAAACATATAATTTACTTAAAAATATACATAAATTATCAATTAATTAATCAATTAATCAATTAAAATAATTCATTGCCAATTAATATTTAATTGCAAAATAAATTAATCATTAAAAAATAATTATTTAATTACAAATAAATTACTTTCCACCCTATTCCCCTATAAACCCACAACCCGCTCCAGTAGTAAAACATATAATTTACTTAAAAATATACATAAATTATCAATTAATTAATCAATTAATCAATTAAAATAATTCATTGCCAATTAATATTTAATTGCAAAATAAATCAATCATTAAAAAATAATTATTTAATTACAAATAAATTACTTCCCACCCTATTCCCCTAAAAACCCACAACCTGCTCTGGTAGTAAAACATATAATTTACTTTTATATTTTTTTTATTTATAAAAACATATTAAACACATATTATAACAATTAATTTAAATACTTAAGTAAAATTTCTAACACATATTAGTAAATCGAAATTACTTACATCGATATATATGCTATCGATATAAGTAATTTCGATATTACTTACCTTAGGGTCGATATTCTGGCCATCGATATTCTGGACATCGATATTCTGTCCCTTCGATATTAGCAACTCGATATAAGTGTAAGTCGAAATTAAAGATTCGATATTTTGACTGTGTACCCCTGATGGCACTCGGTCATCAGGGTGGACCCCAATGATGAAGCATGTCACCACTAGGCTGGTGAGTAAGGGTTTTTTTTTACAAAAGGATGAATTCTTTTCTTTTTCAAACACACATCCCATTAAGAGTCTACGATTCTCTATGGCGATACTCCTCCTTTGTTAACTATATACCTACCTAGGGGAACAGGAGTCATCTCCATTCACACTTGGTGAATAAAATCCGTTACTCTCCTCTTTGTTGTTACTTGCTTCCTGAAAGCCCAGCTAATCAGTAGAAACTGGAATGAATTCTGTTTGCAGCATCTGCTGGGGTAAGTCTAAGTCTTAGTCCCCAAGTGCTGACGCTGATGTCCTGGGAGCCTTAGGAGTGACCAAGAGCGGTTGCTCCAAAAGACAGAAAAGTTGGGATTTTGACATTTTATGACTTTCAAGGCCTTTGGTTCAGCAGGACCTTTCAGTAACAGCAGCCTCATTTTAACACCTTGGGTGCTATGGGTTTTCCCCTATGGGTGCTGACATTTTATGAATGCCATTATACGTGACAAAGCCAGCTCGTCATCCGTGTAGCGCAGGTAATGCCCATGACGAGCTGGCTTTGTCATTAGCATCGAAGAGGTAGGACTTTGTTGGATACAGCCCCAGGCCTCTACCACTGGAGGATTTTCAGCTCCATAAAAAGAACTATGACTAAAGGTAGAAATCTTGACTGGGAGAGGGCACAAAAAACATTTGACATTTGAATTTCTCCCTCTCTGAGCTTTTCCTGGCAAAACCAATGGCTTCATCATAGCCTTAATCAGCTGTTATCCAGCTATGAGAGGACTTTGGTAGGTACACCCTGCAGGCTTGTCCCGCTGGCAGATTTTGACTTCCGTTTTAGAGCTTATTATGTACTAATATGATTTAAATGTTGGCTGTAACCATGCTCTTTTTGGCGATGGAGTATGCTTACTGCCAACATATTGGTCGGCCTGCCAAATTTAGATGCGGGTTGACCTCTGGTTAAATCACTGTGGAGACTACTCTGTCTCTGTTGTGATTGAACCCTTCTGATGGCCCTGTGGAGTAAGGCCCCTCAGAGGTAGAACTATAATTCTGTCCACATAATTTGGATGGTCAGAATTAGAGGTCAGTTTGCACTGCCCATCACATCCAGATAAACCCTGATGGTAAGGGGCAGTGAAAATGTGAAACACTCACCTTGGCATGGTAGAGGCCTCCCATGGGTGAGGGGAGCATTTTCTTTTTTAGTTTGAAAAAGAAAATGCCACTTCTGGATTTTCTTTTTGAAAATATAAAAGAGAACAGAGTGGTGCAGGGCTCCATCATGTTCATAGAGTCCTTCACAAAACTGTGACAAGCCAATGCTTGATGGAACTGTTGTGACAGAGGATTCTGGCAATGCTTGAAGAAATGATTATCTGTTTGATGGTCATTTATAAATCTGGAGGATGCTACCTCTGTAACGGCGATGTAGTCATTTAGTTCTTCACCCTGGGGGAGAAACTGACTGTCTACCAGGTTATACATCTGGTACTAAGTGAGAAAGTAAAATCTTTAAACAGGACAAGCCCGATTGGAGAATCAGACTCACACTCCTTGATGGTCAGCTTGAAGTTGCACTTAAGTCAACCCTGAACAGAAACTACTGATTGGCACTTTTCTTTTTCTTGGTGTATTTTGCCTTAAATCTTTCAAAATTCACATCACTAGTCTCCCCCAATTGGTTTTTGTCATTTTGGTATCATTGGTTGTGTTATTTGTATTGAGTTGTTTTTTGCCATTAACTGTTTTGTTACTGATAGTGCTTTACACTTTTTCCTAACTTAAGCCTATCTGCTCTGCACCAGAGCTACCAGGTGTTAAGCTCAGGGTTACATTATTGAGAGTGTGTTTTACCCTGACAAGTTTACTGTCTTATTCCCTGTGGTGGACTCACATCCACCCCAATTAATAATGTACTTTCTTACAGTTGTCTCCTTTGAGGAAGGGGATAGGCTGATAGATGCCACAAGAAAGTTGGTCTAAACCGGGTTTGGGAATCACAAATATCAGGGCCCTGTTGGAAATAGGACCCAGAACTCCAGTCTGTTCCACCTACATGTAGGTGGCATTTAGGGTGTCTCCTATTTTGGTCTTAGTCCATTTATAGGATTCTGCAGGGAAGCCCTCTTCCAGCTGAGCTTTATTGTAAGACGTGTTAGAAATAGCTTGCTCTAGCTCGTCTTTTGTAATCTCACCTGTGAGGATTGGCCTGCCCTTCTCA
Source organism: Lissotriton vulgaris (assembly GCF_964263255.1). Taxonomy (NCBI): domain Eukaryota; kingdom Metazoa; phylum Chordata; class Amphibia; order Caudata; family Salamandridae; genus Lissotriton; species Lissotriton vulgaris. Next base: position 674,594,817 of record NC_141700.1, on the reverse strand, counting down.
TTGATATGAAGTAGCTGAAGGCTGCCAGAGAATCAGTGAATTTGGGCATCTTCTGTGGATCTCAGGAGCATAGAGGTCTCTATAGTATGCAGCAAATGTGCCCGCTATCCCCTGAGGGTGTCTAACAATATGACCCTCTGGGTTTTTGACGGCCATTGCTACTTCCCGTTATCGAAACTGAGCCACGAGTAAATGTGTACAGTTGGGTCTGTTACTTTATTGCCATCTTGAGGGAGACCTGTCATGCCGGCCTACATTTTTTAATAAGGGCTGCATCTCGCCTGCTGGCCTGCGCTCCCGTCCATAATGTTTGTGCACATATAATTGACCCCATTTTGGGATCCATATACATCTTAAGATGTGATTGGAGGCATTCTTTCTCAGTAGGCATTCTGTAATGAGAGGTGTTTTGGAGTGTGGGCTTGCGGATCAGTTTTGCCAACCCCAGTTTGAGCAGTAAGCCTGTCAGGGAATAGTCGGAGAGCGCACTGTCAAGTATCATGGCATCTTCGAACAGTCCCATTAGGGACTGTGAAAAGAGAAATCAGTCCAATCTAAATTGAGTGCTATGTATGGGAGATATGTGAGAGTACTCCCGGTCTGACGGGTAGAGAATCCAAAATCAAGGAAGCCTTTGTCCATCAGAGCGCTTAGTCAGGATTGCTGGCCATGTCAAGGGGCCCGTATGGTCTAAGATAAAATCAATGCCTAGATTCCTGTCATCTCTGATAAACATAAGTGTGGTGCCCCGTTCTGTCAGGATCTGATTGATTCAGGAGGAGAAAATACATTTTTGGCATGAATGGCATGTAAACCGAACCCACGTGCACCACTTTGTCACCTATTTAAAGCCTTCAGAAAACATACCAACCTTTCAGGCCAGTCCATATTTTGAGCACAGTGCAGTGCTTTCCGCAAGAGAATGGCAACCTCTTAGGCATGTTAGTGTCACCATCTCCCATCTGAGGTGTACAGGTCCTGTGTATGACCGTACTCACCCAATCCTGCTTGAGGTTGTCAGTTTCAGCACTGGTGAGGTGAGTTTCTTGCAATAGGGCAATGCCAGCATGCTTGGAGGTTCAATGGATGATTGATTTCTTACGCTTAATCTAGTGCGTAAGGCCATGTATGTTTCAGGACAGAACAATCAAAGACCTCACCATCGTAGTGCAGGAGAGATGTCTGTAAGTGTGGGTCACTGGCCTGATGAAGCTCGGTGCAGTGGCAGAAGCAGAGGGAAGTGTGCAGTGGCGAGGTGGGGGATGAGGTGAACGTGTATCTGTGGGCACTGAGGAGCAGTTACAGATTTATAGCTCCTGTGGACATGTCCGCACATACACTCTTGTTAAGGTGAGTACTCCAGAGGGCTTGATTTATAACATCAAGGAGAGAATCTTGAAAGGGAGGTTGAATTTGTGAAAACTCCAAAAGGTGGAGGGGTGCACATAAAGGGGGGTTGGAGGGGAAGGAGATAGGGGGAGTAAACAGAAAATCTAAGTCTAGGGTGTGGGACATTGATTGGCGGGTATAACTCTCTGAATCACCAAGATTCTGGGAGCCTGTGAGGCCCCGGGGGAGGTGGGGTGAAGATGGGAGAAACCAGGACTTGTGCCCTTGAGGTCCGAGCGGGCGGTGCTCTTTGGATGGAATTAAGATGATGAATCAAACTGAACCACTGTGAGAGTTCAAGCATTGGTACAAGGTGACCCAGGGTGGCATGAATGGACAGTTTCTGTTTGAGATTCTCCTTTTGCCCTAGGGGGATAGCCAAGTGATGCATGGCGCAAAAGAGTATAAGTGCTGGTACACAATCAATCCCACCCGCTTGAGGTTCAGGATTGTGTTGGGACCACCCAAGGGCAGACAGGAGGCCATGGCAGCAAGGGGAGATGGGGCTGTATGTCCAGTCAAGAGGAGGGATTAGGCCAAAAAAAAGCAAACCACAATAAAATCGGATCGGACAATCTTTATATCAACAATGTATGAAGTATAGAACAATAACAAATACAGTATATGATTAATAACACAGAACAAAATAGAGTCCAAAATACATTATATAGGTAAGCACCTGTAGGTAAACAGTGCAGAACAATGCAAAATACAATAAAGAGTTACTCGTCTGCCAGTCTTGCAGCATGCCACAGGAAGCACCAGTGTTCATCTTGCCTTGTTTCGGGGTCCAGGACAGCATCCATCAGTGAGCTAGATTTATCCCAGCCCTTATCTTGCTTTAGCTCCACACCACTCTGTTCACCCTGTTCTTCCTGGATTGGGATCTGGGAGCACTGTCTTGCAGTCTGCCTGTTTGGTTGGACTTCCGGTTGTCTCGGGTTGCATGGGTAACCGTAACAGGAAGAGTAGGTGTCTTATTCATATTGGAATTTAGCAAGCTGTTCAAGAAGAATTGGGTCTCCCAGATCCAGGAAGACTTTGGATTTGCCATTAGGAGTTATCCACATCTGTGCCAGTTCAAGTAGTCCATATTGAATTTTCCATTTCCACAGCATTGGTCAGAGCGAGAGAAAGACCTTCTGTTTCTCATTCGTTTCTCTGGAGAAGTCAGTCGTCACATGCATCTTATACCCTTTGTAATCATAAGATCCATGCTTAGTGGTCAAAATCAAGATCTGGCTGGCATGATCGTGTTGCAGGAAGCAGGTGATGATCAGGATAGAGCGTTTCCTGGGGTCATGTCTGCGTGGGCGGATATGGTGAACCCCCTGCAGTTCCAGAGGTGTTGAGAAGATGAGGCCCCTAAGCTGGGGGAGCGGTTCACAGAGAAAGCCCCTAATGTCATCCCATCCAGCATGCTCAGTGATGCCACAGGAGGGGATATTGTTCTTGCAGCTCCTGTCTTCCAAGTCAATATCCTTGTTCTTTAGATGCCATATCTCTGAGTCCCAGGTGTCAGAGCAAGCAATCCGAGTTTCCAGGATGGTGATGGGGTTGTATATGCCATCCAATTTGACTTGTAATTCTCTGATTCCTGCTAGAATGGATTTTGTGGTGGTGGTGAGATTTGTTCCCTTAGTATCCATCACTCCAAGCTGTTGTCTCTCTGCAGTGATTTGCTTGAGGATCAGGACCATTGTGGACTCCTGGTGTCCAGCCCCCGGCAAGGCAGAGTTTTTACTTTGTGACAAAACGTACGTGAAGAGCAATTGTAGAGATTGTTTCCCAGGTGCCTTAGTTAAGAGTTGGAGGAGGAATCAAATGAACAAGTCCTACAGGCGCAGACCCACCCTGGTCCATGGAGAGGCAGACATGTTTGGGGATGAAAACCCTGGGTTCAGGGGGCTCATACACCCTCAAATCACTCAGTCTGTAGTCATCTATCAACAATCTATGCGGTCCACAAGGTCTCAAGGCCAGTTTCCCTCGTCATAGTGGTGCGAGAGGTTCCTGTGGTAGAAGCTCAGATTGCCTAAAATAGGAAAATTAGAGTAGTGCAAGGCACAAGTCGACAAATATTCTGCAGGAGCAGTAGCAAAATGGAAACCACACGGCCATGTGTGGGGGGTAAATCAACAACAACAATAAAACCTTATTCAGTTTTTACAAGGAAAACCATAAAAGGCAAACACAATTGAAAATCAATATCACAGGCTAAAAAAAGAGGCAATACTGTGTATCCATCACGTCCCCACAACTTATATATAAGGGTGAACGAATCCAGAAATGAAATGACATCATCACAGCCCAAAAAGGTGCAAAATGAACACACTATTGTATCAGACACAGTAAGACCATTCATCTAGGCCCCATAAAATACAAGTAGTATTACAGGGACTATGTTAAAAACAGTCTCATCAAAGAGATAAAAACCCTCCATCATGGCCCCATAAAATGTGAAATAAATATATACAAGATTTCATTTCACAACCATAAAACCATCCATCCTGGCCACATAAAGACCAGGATAAATAACAGGGTCTCTATTAAGAAAGATTTCAAGACAACACTGTGCCCCAGAATTGTCCAAAACAGTTAATCACAGCTAGACTGAAGCCTAATTACGGCCCTTAAAAAGCTCAAAACATGCAATACAGTATTGTTTGAAAGTACTTGTAAAAAAAAAAAACGGGTCTGACCTGCCTAAAACTTGCTTTTTTAACCCCTTGACTGCGGCGCAAATTCCTCTGCGGTGCTGGGGAAATAGTAAGTGGGCAGTGTTCGGACGGCCCACGGCCGTCCTCCGCACACACCCATTGTGACGTCGGACAGCTGGGGGCCATCCGACGCATGCAAGGGGTTAAGAACAGGAATAATGAAAGACTTTCTTGGTGCCTCATAAAAACTACAAAACATTAAAAAATGCATCATGTTGTGTGGAGACTTCCTGTCGCAGCCAGAAGTTTGGAGGTACTGCCCTTTATGCACCCCATGAGGGTGGGCCAAAAAGTAGTGAAAAAGATCCAAATGAAATCTGGTCAATAGAAAGCAGTCTTGGGTGCTTTTGAACCATAGAAGATAGGGCTCAGTTAAATAAACTGATTTCAATAGGGAGTACACTCAAACACTGGTCTTCCTCAGCTCAAATTCTCCTTCACCGAATGGGTTCTCGAATAGTTCCAACCTCCCCAAACTCGTAAAACTTTCTCTAACATACTTGAGCCAACACATTTGGTTAGAGTAATCAAGAGAAAGACAGTCCCTTAAGATCCTTGCTTAGGGCAGTTCCCTTTACCAGCTAGCTCACAATGCCACTGTAAACTCCTCTTACGAAGGCGAGAATAGTTCTTGGCAACTATCGAACATGACAACTCTGTCCTATCAGGGATCATGGAAACAGTGCAATACTTTTCGTCAAGTCACTCGTGCTCACTTTGTCTCAGAAAGATACACAGAATAAATGGTGGGGACGTTTTCAATAAGTATTTAGTGAACCAGAGTAATTCTAGTGTAAAATAGGTATGCTGAAACAACCATAAGACAGAAGCAGATATAAATGATTATAAGCACCAACAGAGTAAAAGGATAGTAGATTTCTACCAGAGTGCTAAAACAATGAATACAGGCAGGTATATAAATACATGACAGTAATAATGCTGACTCCTGCCAACAAATGACTCCTACAATGCAACCTAAGTGTACCTAGCATGTATGTAGGTGTAGACAACAGCTGAAGGGTATTGAGTATACAGGAAAGAATTGGCGCTCAAACAAAATTAGCGTATATGTCAAATACAATTTACAAAAGTCACTGGTGCTAGCAGGGAGGGGAGACCCCAAGAACCCCTCAATTTAAATGTGAGAGTTCACATTCAAGAGTTAAGAAACAAAATCCCGCGCACACAGATAAGGTACAAGCAAGTAGAGTGTTGCTTATTATGGTTCACAGTAACAAAAATCCAACGTAGGTTCATTGATGTGTATCTCCTTTATTTGATCGTCACATCGGTGGAAATTCACAGCCAGCCGACACGTGTTTCGTTATAGGTCTATACAAATCTAGACACTATAACTCTTCAGGGCTGGAAAATACAGAAAAACGAGTGACCTGTAATCACTGTACTACCAGAGTAGTTTGTAGTTAATGTGTCAACATCAATGTGACATACCCTCATACCAAAAGATAACACCCGTCGTGTAGAACCCAAAGTATTTAGTGAACCAGAGTAATTCTAGTGTAAAATAGGTATGCTGAAACAACCATAAGACAGAAGCAGATATAAATGATTATAAGCACCAACAGAGTAAAAGGATAGTAGATTTCTACCAGAGTGCTAAAACAATGAATACAGGCAGGTATATAAATACATGACAGTAATAATGCTGACTCCTACAATGCAACCTAAGTGTACCTAGCATGTATGTAGGTGTAGAGCCAAGAATCCCTCTATGGTAAAGTCAACCCCATTACCTGAAGTGAAAGACTGTGGGACCCCGTCTTGGTCTCGAGAGGGACACCCCACGAGGGATGTCAGACCACTGCAAGCTGGAGGGACTGCATGCAGGAACCTCAGCGTCTTGCGTCAGTGTTTAAGCATGGAAGTCTTTTTTTTCCTATCCCTGCCTCAGAAAAGATATGGGGCCATATGTAAGTAATTGCCATTTACTGATTCTAAAATACCGAATTTTACAGATTCGGTATTTCAGAATCGGTAAATGGCATGTAGCAAAAAATTCAGTAAATATTACCGAATTGGTAATATTCGGTATTTTGGAATCGGTATTTACCGATTCGGTAATTCCCAATTATTCCTATGGGCCCATGGGAATGAATGGGAATTACCAAATCGGTAAATACTGTTTTGGTAATAGGGGGAACACATTCAAGGGTGGCAGGGTGTCACATTGACACCCAGTTGCACCCCTGAATTGTGCATGTGTGCTCATGTGGCACACATACATGCCCTAAGGGCATGTATGTCTGCCACATGGCACAGTTAAAAAAGCACAATATTGCTTTTTTAAAGGTTTTCTATATTTACCACCAACTTGTAGTTGGTGGTAAATAATGAATCCTTAAAGCACATAAGCACTCTTAAATGTGCTTCCTACATACCATCTACCGATTCGGTAAATAATGATTTGGTAAATACAGAATCGGTAAATACCGATTCTGTATTTACCGAATCATCACCTACATTGGAAATGGCTGAATTCCGGTCCGTAAGCCTAAAATTTACAGAATTTCGGGTTTACCGACCGGAATTGACCCACCTACATCGGGCCCATGGTGTTTATATACCCAAAGTGGTACCCTCAGGGATCTACTTGCTGTATCATGTCGGACTAGGATGACGTAAGGAATAACCCTGGGCCTAGTTAGCGTAGTAGCGCTATGTGTTGCTATGCAAAGTACACTTCGCACTACCCGAGCTACGCGTAGCTACTCGAACTGCGAAGTGCACTGTGCAAAATGCTGTTCGCACTGATTGCATGGTGTCGGATGCTTGTCCACACTGTGCAATCAGTGCAATTCGCAGCTTGCACAGTACAAGCGGAAGTTTTCTGCCGCTCGAGTAGATTTCTACTCGAGGGGCAGCTTTCTCAAAGCGGGCTGGTAGTTTCTCCACGCGGCCGGACGCGAGCATACGCGACCACTCGCAATGAGAAACCTGACTTCCCCGCGTTGAGAATCTTGCCGGGAGGTTTATTTTCCATGCTCGCGATCGGCAATTTGATGTTGCTGATCGCGAACAATGAAAAAGTCTTGCCGGGATGTCACTTTGCTCGCTCGGGGTCACAAACTTGACGTTGAGTACCGCGAGCAAGCAAAAAATGATCGCTACGTGTGTTTGCACTGTGCTACGTGCAATTTGCGTTGTGAGAAGTAGCGCAAACTTCACAAACTACGCGAGCGTAGGATAATACTTCGCCAGGGTTAGTAAGGAATGACCCTTATACATAGTTATTATGCAGGAGATGGTAGTCCTGCTGAGATTCCAAGAATCCTCATGTATAATGAATGAGGCTAGTTTTCAGAGAAAACCCCACATCCTTTAGGCAGTACTGTAGCTAGGTAAAAGTTCAGTACCAAGAACCATCATGTAGTGTAATGGCAGGAGAAATATAGGTGAAAGGTTTGGTTACTAACTGAGCTTATATTGAGGTACCTGTATGAAACGTAACAATGTTAAAGAACAAAAAGCCAATGTGCCTGAAAGAAAGGCCATACAAATTCTTCATGGGCTACAAAGGATGATGTACCCTCTGGTAAACAGAGTAACCATCTCAAAAAGGTGTTTTCCACAACTTGTAATGTGTCATGCTTAATGTAGCTCCAGATCTCACTACCATAAATAACCTTGGAGATACATTTAGCCGTGTAAATTTACAAAAGAGGCCAATGGGTTTACTTTCCAATTTAGAGGCAAAATTAGAAACAGTGGCAATGGCGCGGCACAGCAATGCGACATATCAGGGGGCCCCCTTTCAAAGCTGCATCAAACACTACCCCAGGTAAAAAAAAAAAAGTTGCTCCTAGGTACAGGCATGTTCCCTACCGAAAAAGATTGTAGACCCCTCGCTGTCCTTGCCAAAAGTGTTGTCAGAGTACAGCAGGACGGGTAAACTTCGCCTTCCCACCTGGGGACAGTCAGGGTTTGATTTCACGAGGGCTTGGTCCAGGTTATTAAAGTACAAATTAAAAAGATAAGGGGCCAAAATTCAACCTTGACGGAACCCCTCTCTGGTTAGAGAACTCACGTGTAACTTTAAGAATTTTGAAATATCGAACTACAGCTTTGGAGTCTCTGTGCAGATCACTTAAAAACAGAACAATGTCTTTGTCAACACCAATGAGGAGCAGCATCTGCCAGAGACTAAATCTGTTGACATGGTCAAATGTGGATGATAAGTCCATGAAGGCTATGTAGATAGTGCCAGCAACAGTATACTTATTCACAGTCATGGAAATATTTAGACTCTGGTCCACAGTGGAACAACTGGAGCGAAAACCATATTGGACTTCTTCAACATCTACATAGCCCCCCTCGCAACCATTGTCAGAAACCACGTACTCAGCATAGTATCCTACGCTGATGACACCCAGCTCATCATCTCCCTCACCAAGGAAGCCAACACAATCAGGAGCAACTTCCAGGAAGGAAATTAAGGATGTCGCATTCGAGATGACCAGCAGCTGGCTGAAGCTCAACTCTGAAAAATGGAAGTCCTCATCCTTGGATCCAACCCCTCTGCGTGGGACAACACTTGGTGGTCCCTCACCCTTGGCACCCCCACAATCCCATGGACCACGCCACCATACTCAACTCCTCCCTCACCGTGAATGGACAGATCAACGCTGTATCCTTCACATGCTTCAACACCCTCCACATACTCTGCAAGACCTTCAAATGGATCCCCCTGAATCCAGGAAGACTGTCACCCACGTACTCATGACCAGCAGGCTGGACTACGGGAATGCCCTCTATGCTGGAATCCACAAACATGTACTCCACAAATACCAGACCGTCCAGAACGCCACAGCAAGACTTGACCTCAGCATCCCATGACAAGACCACATCACCCAGCACATACAAGACCTTCACTGGCTCCCCATCAAAAAAAGAGTGACCTTCAAGCTGCTCACACACAGCTACAAAGCCCTCCACAACGCCGGACCTCAATACCTCAACGAAAGAATCTCCTTCTATGTCCCCAAGAGAAACCTCCTCTCCGCTGACCAGGACTTGACCGAAATGCCGTGCATTCACAGAACCAGAATGGGAGGCAGATACTTCTCCTACATTGCTGCCAAGACATGGAACTAACTCCCTCTCAGCATCATACGAAGCCCCGCACTGCAAGCATTCAGGAAGAGCCTCAAGACCTGGCTTTTCGGATGACCGGAGCTGCCCAAGCCCCCACCCCCAGCACCTTGAGACCTTCACGAGTGAGTAGTGCGCTCTATAAATCCCTGATTGATTGAATGATTGACGTCTGGAAGAATGGGCAGTAAATCAATAAACCAGCTAGTGTACTGTAACTAGAGAGGGTCAGTGAAAAAGAAAAGCCTCACTGCCAGTAATCTCCACTTCTGCCAAAGTGGACGAAAGATGTTGTTAAAAACTACAGCAATCCCTCACCCTTTTGACCGGTATATTCCTTCTCAGGATTGCAAAGTTTTCTGGAATAGCATCCAGCATGTCAGGGGCCAATGAAGGTGTAAGCAATATTTCAACCAGGATCAATACCTCTGGTTTCTGATTCACTAGGAAGTAATTTATTTCCAATTTGTGTTTAAGGGGTGAGTGGCAGTTAAGCAGATAGCACCATGCAGAACTAGAGAGGCAAGGAGGGGAGCAGATGTTATCACTTAACATCATTGGACAGGCTTGTGTTGTGAAAACAAAACCACACCTACTGCAACTCATAACAGCTTTAGTGATGTCAATGGAGTGTTTACAGCATTTGTTGATCTTAGGAGTCAATTGAAGAAGGTCTTCCATAGTCTAATGGGTACACCTTGGTTTGAAGCCCACAGGGAGACTTGACCCCCGGTGCATATCTGGGTGCGGGCGGGCACAGACAGGCTCCCGCTGCTGCCAGGGTTAAAGAGCCGGTCTGCAAGATGGCCGCCAGGTGAGGAGCTCCGGCCGGGAGCTCCGGGCCAGGGATTGCCATTTTTGGCTTAAATCCCCATCATTCCCAGACTTCTTCCCCACCTAGGAACCCTTTTACTCACCTGAGTTCTCCCGCAAGTGTTTCTCTCCATTCTCCCATTTCCAGACTCTGAACTGCGTCTTTTGCTCTTGCTGCAAACCTCGAGACAACATGGCTGATGCCCGGTGGAGCCGCTTGGTTCGGCTATAGAGGAGTCTGGCTTGGGATTCTCCCGCAGCCGTCACCTACCCAGCCGGTCATTGGGGCATGGCACTCCTCGTTCCATCTGCTCCTGTCCTTTTTCCTCCTGTCTTCCTCGGATTGAATCACGTTGGATCGTCTACACCGGGACAAGCCTTGGCGCGGCTAAGGCTAAATCGGATATCTCCAGATTGCATCTGAGTGTGCCGGGGCGAGTTTTCATCCTTCCAGACCGTCCCCTTGCCCTTCGGGCTGGGAGTTGCGCTCCGCACCGATGCCTGATCCCTGCAGCGATGGGTTATATCGGCAGTGAGGGTCTCAGTGCTGCCGTTCCGACACACCCAATTCCTGCCTGCTGTTTTCCGACGAAGGGGAGGGCTCGCTCTCCCAGTCCCCGCTGTTGCCTGTCTGCCTCTCTCCATCCTGGCCGTCTGCTTCTCTCCATCCTGGCCGTCTGCTTGGGTGTGCTTCGCCTCGAAGCTATCATCTGGACCCGTGAGTCCTTCCCAGGTACTGGGGTACAGCGGCAGGTGTTCTGCTCGGCGCAGTGGTGTTACACTCCTGGGTTTTGCCGTTGCTTCCTGTGCCTGTTGGGCACGCCCGCCCTGGACTTTGCTGATGCCTCCCTTTTTCCCGGGACTGCTCCCCAGCCCCCAGGTTAAATCACTGGATCTTCGCTTAGCGGATCGTAGACTCTGATGCCCCCGTGGTCCTGCGCCTGTGTGCGCCCTGTACATACTTGTTTAACCTCAGTCCTTCCCTCCTGACTCCCTCCAATGTCCCCTGAACGTTTTTCTATTTTCTTGCTGGACTGCCCTAACCTCCCATCATGTTCCCTTCTCTCCTCTCACAATTCTTCTCTTGTCCCCCTTTGCCTTTTCTCCCCCCTACGATTTGTCTCTTTCTTTGTAATGACTGTGCAACAATTGTTTAATTTATTGTAACTTGTAATTCGTATTTGTACATTGTCTCATCGCAACTCCTGTTGTTCCTCTGTAAAGTGCTCTGATACCTCCGGGTCTAGCTAGCGCTATATAAAACTCTAGATAAATAGATAAATAAATACAAGAGGGAGTGTCTGACACAGCAAAAATAGAGGAAGGGCAACCAAAAACAACCGGAGACCCGTAGCTCCCCACCAACCTGGCAGGCTACCCTCCCAGGTGGAGGTCCAAGAGAATAACAGTCAAATAACTAAAACAAATAAGGCAAAAGAAAAGTGAATAAAGGAAAGCATAAAATGAGTAAATATGGGAGGTGAGCCAGGCACCTCCCAGCACATAATGCGCATACAAGGAAGGCAAACAGGTACAATCAGGAGAGCAGTTGGGAACCACTCAATTCACCTTGTGTTTAGGAATCTGCATGTCCTATGCTGCCAAGGTTAAATAGCCTTTAAAAAAAATGTCTTTAGATCTGGCCAAGAATTAACATTTTACACCTATTTCTCTGCTACCTTTTTTCACTAAAATAACTTAGAAGCATGTTAAGAAACAAATGATGGAATATGTGGAGATAGAAAAGATCTTACACAAGATCCATCAGGGTGTCCAAGATCATCTACGGCATACCCCAAGGATCCTCCCTCAGCCCGACACTGTTCAACATTTACATGGCCCCGCTTGCACATGTCGCTCGACAGCACGACCTCAACATAATCTCCTTCGCCGATGACACTCAACTGTTCCTCTCCCTCACCAAGGACCCCAACAACGCCAAAGTTAACCTCCACGAAGGAATGAAGGCCGTCGCTGACTGGATGAAGACCAGCCGTCTGAAGCTGAACTCGGACAAGACGGAGGTCCTCATCCTCGGCACCAACCCTTCAGCCTGGGATGACTCCTGGTGGCTGACGGCACTGGAGGAGGCAGCCTCGACACCACCGACCACGCACGCAACCTGGGAATCATCCTCGACTCAACGCTCTCAATGACCAAGCAGGTCAACGCCATCTCCTCCTCCTGCTTCAACACCCTCTGCATGCTCCGCAAGATCTACAGATGGATCCCGACAGACACAAGAAAGACAGTCACCCAGGCCCTCGTCAGCAGCAGACTGGACTATGGAAACGCTCTCTACGCCGGAGCCCCGACCAAGCTCATCAAACGACTACAACGCATCCAAAACACCTCGGCACGACTTATACTTGACGTATCACGCCACGGTCACATCACCCCCCACCTGAGGGACCTGCACTGGCAAGAGGATATCCTTCAAGCTCCTCATCCACGCACACAAGGCACTCCACAAGACCGGCCCAGCCTACCTCAACAGACAGCTCTCCTTCTACATCCCCAACCGCCAGCTACGCTCCGCCGACCTCTCACTAGCCTCTCACTAGCCACCGTCCCACGCATCCGAAGAACAATCACCGGCGGGAGATCCTTCTCTCACCACGCAGCCAAGACATGGAACACCCTCCCACTGAGCCTATGACAGACCCAAAACCTGCTGACCTTCAGGAGGATGCTCAAGACCTGGCTGTTCGATCAATAGCGCCCCCGTAACACCCCAGCGCCTTGAGACCCTCCCGGGTATTTAGTGAGCTTTACAAATGACTGATTGGATTGATTGGATTTGTTTCGACCACACCATAGTACTGAATCTGCACTCTTGCTTCTTGCAGAATCTTTAAGACTCATGGCAGACGAGGGTAAGACAGCTGCTTTTGTTGTGCTAGATTTGAATGCAGTCTTTGAAACCTTAATTTAAAGTTTGGGTCTCCAAAGTTGAGCCACTCTAAAAATTGCAACAGATGTGTCTCCTGTCCATACCAAATAAAGAAAATATCATCAATGAAGCGGTGCCACGTCAGGATATTTTCACCCGGAAGCAGCCTCTAATATGCCGGATTAGAGGACTGTGCAGAACTATCGGGACTCTTTTTAAGAGGGCCATGGTGAATGAAAGGTAAGGGACAGTAATGCCTAGGGGGGTGATACAGCTTTGTTGTAATTCAACATTGTAGCCGTATACGTAGCCCGGTCTGTTTCTGTTTGCCTTACAGTTACGGGGCATAAAAAGGAAAAAATAGAAATTTATTGGGAAAGGAAGTTTACCTAAACCTCCACAACGGATCATAGGGCCTTCTTATTAACCATAAGCAGGTACGGTTTTTGTATCTCAGAGGGGGGTTTCTCGTTAAAACTTCTGTTTATATTTATCACTTCATAAGAGATTGAGGGCCCGTAGTAAAAAGAGAAATAGAAATTAATTTTCGCATTTGGGACGCAACAATTGAGAAGTGAACACCCAAGGGTGGAGCGTTATCAGCCTACCTAGTAGAGAAACCACACGTACCTCTGTAACTTTGACAGGTATGTTGATTATTATTAGCAGGATCAAACACAAGTGGGTACTGACTTATGTGACTTACCCCAAATGGGTAGTTTTCTCCCCCCCTTTTTAATCTGAAAAAATATATTTATATTTTTGATGTCTAGATATTTGGTGTCATCGTTAATAGGTGTCCTAATTTGAAAACTGCATGTCACCGAGTACCCCATGCCGGTGAGTTATTCATGATGATTGATGAGCATGAATTGTCTTTTAAAGTCTTTTCCGGGTTTTATGTTTTGTGTATAGATGTTATGAATTTTGAAAATATTATGATGTATTTTACTGAATGTTTTTACTGAAAACTTTTGATTTTTTTTATTAAAATGAATGTGTGTTTCCACATCTGGTGTAACTGTGCTCCCTTGGGTGATAGATATGTGCCTATTAGTGACAGTTTAAGTGGTTCCAAAGGGAAATATATTTTTGACATTTCAATCATCTTAGTGCCCTGTCCCTTTTGATCGTAGGGCCCCACTCTTTGTATTTAAGATCAAATATCTATGGTCCAAGGGGCTGTGTGGGAGTCAATTTCCAATGTTCATATGTAGGAGGACAAAATAGCAGGCCGCAGATCCTGGCTTGTGTGTGTCCTTGCCATTGAGGATTGAAACTGGGCTGGTATGGAGTGTGGGTCAAGGTGATTCACTCAATTTCCCTTTCCTCCACAATGGCGCTCAACATTTGTCCCCCTCCGCGATGCTGCTAAGGCTGCGTGTGGCATGGGGACGCAACACCCCACCTCATTGAGACAGGGTCCATCCAGCAGTCATTGGCATCCTGGTGGCTGGGAACAGGCTGCCTCATCTCCCCTCCTGGATCCCCCACTTTGGTCCACGTAGGTGTCCTGTCAAGCCCTGGAAGGTTTCCACCTCACCCCCCCACAATCGATCATGTATCCGCTGCTGATCCACCATAGCAGCTCCCCGTAGGCCTCTCTGTGATCCACAGCTCGATTTCTAGGCGGCCAGACTCCACCCCCCTGTGAGCTCTCTCCTTCTCTGAAAGTGAAGCTATCATCATTAAGGAAACTGATATGGTGCTACCAAGTACACATAGTTGCTAACAATTCGGCACAGTAATTTAGAGAGTCTAAGATTTTCCAGGAAGTTAGAGAGTTTATTGATCTCATTAACATCATACATAAAGAGATTCGAAGTCAGCAACTAGGGAGACAACACTTTATCATTACAATAAGATTGGGTACCCTTGTCATGATCCCACATGCTCCATTAAACAGAGCACCAACCACTTTTGGAGGGTGCCCCGTTACCCTCCAGTACTAAAGGACTCCCTAAATATTCACATAAGGGAAGGAAATGCTTGTACATTCTGCAACTAACTTTTCCTAATCATTTGTCCTTCTCACCACAAACCAAAGGTGTGTTTTCCACATAAGCCTTACAAACTTTCACTTAGTCTTCCAAATATAATAAAGAAAATGAAATTATATTTTTGTGTGTGAAAACGGAAGGGATGTCCAGAATATAGTGTATTGACAATTCTGAGAATGCCACCTGGACACAGCCAGCTATTGTGTATTTATTTATTGGCAGGGCTTGACCTAGCTATGCTTTTTCTTAACAAATAATTTCGTTATCTTTTTGTGTTTTTTATGCACATAATTGTCTTTGCCCTTCACTGGCATCTGCGCTACGGTGAAATTGAACAAGCACTGGCAAAGCCAATAGGTCTGCCTTTAGTATACAAATACATGTAAACGCAGACCTTCACAATCGCTGTTTGCACTTGTTGCATTCACACATGCTGTTGATCACATCAATGCCTGCCCTTTTGGCTCTGCCAATGCTCTGAAAAAGTAGCAAAATAGCGCTGATTTCTGTGTAGAATGTTCACAGGAGATAAAGAATTGAATGTGACAAACAGCGTGATAAACAAGTGTATTTCTCAGATGTAAAATAGTCCAAGGTAAGCACTTCATGGAAATTGGAATGATACTCCAAAGAGTCAATAGAATTATATGAGAGAAAAATGCTGAGTGGGAGGAGCCAACGTCCATTCTATTTGTCTTTGAAAGATCTGGCAACAATACGTTTTGCAGACAGCTGCCCTATACAACTAGAGCAAAAAATGAATGCAGAAATTAGAGACATTTACACTAAATCGCACTCGTTTCGCTATTGTTCATTACAAAAACTTTGAAAAGTAAAATGAACTGTTGAACCTACCTTTTTTTTTATGGACTTCCCCAGCCGGTCGTCTACGCACTTAATGAATGTCTGCACTCAGTAATGGAAAAGGATCCTACCCGAAATACCAACCTTTAAAGAGATGAGCGTTGTTTAGTGAAGATGAAGTGCTTGATAAAGGCACTGCTGTCTGAAACGAGTTGACTGCGTCTGCACGAGGCAATGCAGAAAACACGAAGACACGTCACAACACTACTAGGTCACTGTTAAGTGCTCCAGGAAGACACATAGTATTGCTTATCAAGCTGAGTCATGCAGACCATGAAACATTAAGGAGGGACTAATCAAAATAAAGGACACTCCGCAGTTCCAATGGAATGTGATCATGGTCTGGCAATACCCCAGGCCCTTTGGGGGTGCTCCCACCCTGAATGTCTGCCTCCATTACCACAAGACGCAACAGCCATTAGCAGTGACATCCATCCAAAAAAAAACAACAAAAAAAACTGAGTAATTTTGTAGAGGATAATTCTCCTCATTAGTAAAAATAATTGCATTATTAATAATAGGTAAGTGCTCATTCAATGTATGTGTTGGACGAAGATTTGGGGCTTTTGGAAAAGATACATTTGTCTGTTTGTGCAAGTCAAGGGAAATGTTTCAGAAACACGAGTAACACGTATAAATCACATCATTATATTTTATATTTCTGTCATTTCACACACATTTTAGTAAAACACTGACACCATCGAACGTTAGGCTAAAATTGAAACTTTAAGATTCTGCATTAGTCAAAAAGACCAAATAACAATTGGGAAGTAATTACTTTGTATCAAACACCAGCTCTAACTTTAAAATTAAATCCTGGTTAGTCGCAGAGGCTGATTTTATTAGAATAGCAAAATAATAATTTGCACAGTAGTGAACATAAAAGAAGTAATTGTTGTTTAAAGATGTAAAATAAGAGTCTACAGTGAAACTTCAGTACAAATTTGAAAAAAAACATGTAAATCACAGAGAATGATTGTCACTTATCTGCTTATTTGATGCCCCAGAACTCAGTCAGAAACACAATCACCTGATTTAGGAGTAATCACATATTATCTAAATTTGTGAAAGTCGAATTAATGGCATAGACAATTATCCTCAATAGGAGGGCGAGGTATCTGTAATATACTTATCAAAAAGATCTGACTGCTTGCTGATGAAATCCTCACGATTTAAAATGATTAAGCACAAGTGCACTTCCCATGTACTGAGCTGGCATAAATGTAGATTGCATCTTATTAACACATTTAACTATCCTGCAATTGTTACATTTGTTGGAAACAGTGTTCTATGGCATCCCGGATTGCATGTGCAGCTCCTAGAGGTCATAGAATTCCCATCCAGGGGCCTCAGCGTGAGACCTGTTCCGCTTGCCTGCCTGGTGGGGAAACAGTTTTCACCCTGCACAGTGCTTAATTTGTAAAATAATAAGTTCAAGACTTTTGGGAAGATGTGGGTTAGATCCTCTCACAAGTACTACATCAGGAGATAGAGGCAAGCCTGGAGTTAGTCAGTTTTGGGGTGTGGAGCACTTGCAATAACAGGGAAGGACTTAGCTTAAGTCAAAAACAGAACAGTTTACTTTTCCTCCTGATACTACTAGCTAGGAGGGAAATATGCCTTAAATGGATTCACCATAACCCACCAACAATAGCGGAGTGGATGGGATCAGTTATTAGGACAAATAAGCTTGAGCGGGCGGGCACACAAAGCAAAAGGCAAGATTTCTGGGATATATGGGAAAGTTACAGGGGAAGTCCCACTATTGAAACATAATGACCAGAAAACACCAGCAACTAAAAAAAAAAAAAAAGGTCCAATGATTAAGCAAAATAGCATTATGAGTAAATGGGAATCTGCTGGTGCAGATATCTCTCCCAATAAGGAAGAGTGGGAAGAGGTGCGGAAAGGGGGCCTATGAGGCCTGTGGGACACCCACATACACTAAAACCTCTCAATCGAAGGTGTATGCCTGAGGATGGGGCATGGGTGGCACAGGATGGAAACTAAGGCCCACTCACCGCGGAAAATCCTGCTATCTCAACTCATCCAGTTTTATTGCACAACGAGGAAAAAAAATAATAATAATAAGCGCCAGGGCCCTGACCAGGAGGCATCTGCAGCTTGCATCACCCATCGCACCTGTCATGACTGCCAAAACAAATACTAACCATCTCTCTCACCTGCAATTGCGACAGTTCAGATTATTCCAGGTCCCCAAAGCTAAAGGATTGGCTAGGAAGGCAGGTATTAGTAATTTTTAATCTATATTGTATTTGTAATCAACTGTTGTGCTGCTCATCTCTAAATTAGATGAGCAGCGCCACCATGTGGCAGACAGTTATAATGCAGTGTTGACAAATAAGTGCCGGTGCGGAGCACTGGAGACCAATTAAGTGTCGGCGCCAGCACCGGAAACCACCTGCTCAAATTAAGCAGTGACCCTGCAGCACATTCGGGCCAAGGTCGGGATTCTCCGTGGCCTGTTCCTTGCACCCTGGTGGGGCAGAAGGCGTTCTTCTGCTTAGGTGGTCACCATAGCCTCACATTTCTTAATTCTTGCTCCTCGTGACACACTGTGGAGAATGGGGAAATCTTACCTGAAAACACAATGACTCTCAGAGGCGTGGAGTGGTTGTGGGGTCTGCATTTTTACACTGAGGACTGTTAAGGAGAACCATCACGTGGTCCTGATAAACGTCTCATAATCTTTCCTAAACATCAGATTGCCGACCAGTGTTTTCCTCTCATTATAGGTTGTAGTAATAATATCTTGTTTTAAAGTAAAAAAAACTCAGATATTCACTGACAAATCTAAAGGTGAAAGTGACATTTTAGTTAGAGGAAATATATCAACAACATTTTTTAAACAAGGTAAATTAAAAAACAACACTGAAATTCAACAGTTATGTGAAGAAACTCTAAATCGAGCCCCTGCCATGCAGACTGTTGTCAACAATTATGTAATTTCTTCATAAAAAATTGCAGCATCAACTTGCTGCAACTTTTAAAAAAATGTTCCTAGTATGGCTCCTGCGCTCCCTGTAGCCCCTCCTACAGAAATTGAAAAATGCTTTCTGGTGCACCTGCCGCTTCTAGAGCTAGCAAAAGTATCAATAATACCTATAAAAGCCCTCACAAATATAATGGGGTGCTCCCCAATGTGAGTAGTGATTATGGAGCAGTTACTCCATTCATTTCATACTTGTGCTGATTTTTTATACATTTTATTTTGGGGATTGGGGTTTCCCGGTCCCAACCAGGGCACCCACGAACTGTTGCAAATGTTGGAGGCCGTGGAACAAGGCCCCTTTGGCCCGCTGGCTCCATACTTGCTCGCAAGTGGGAGCCAGCCTTAATTGTGTTTCCCTGAGTGACCCTGTCCCACGTAGGGCATCCAACAACTTTAAAATATGTCATGTGGGTAGTCCCTGGGCCTGTGGTCCAGCGAGAGCTGGAATTTTTTTTGGGTGGGTAAAAAAAACAGAGCCCTTGGTGGGTGCAGTTGAAGGTCCATGGCCCCCGCAGCACCATTGCTCCCCTACCAGCACCAATCCTGAGTGCTGGCAGGAGCTGGCCACATTCGGATTGCTCCCTCTTTTTTTGGCTCCTAACGAGTGGAAGCAATCCTATGTTCTCGGCCCAGGAGAGCGTGAGCATGGAGATAGCCTTCTGTTCCCTGCCTGAACTCTCCCAAGCAGGGAGCAACACGGTGTCCCTGGTGATGGGATCCCCAAGACACTCCCTGACATTGTACTAAGGCAGATGATGTCCCCAGGGCCATTATGCGACTTGGAGAGGAAGGGCCAATAACACCTCCCCAAATAAATAATATATCAGGCCCCAGGGATTGGGGTGTCAATGGCCATTAAATGGCTTGGGAAGGGGGACAGAACACCCCCTCCCCAAACAAATATACAAAGGCTGAGGCCATGGAGGATGGGCTCTGTGGGGCCATTAAATATCCAAGATCACTTACCCTTCCCCTACAAATAATGATGCACTGACCCCCCTGGGCCCTGACCTACCCCAGGAAAGTTTTAATTGAAAAGGGTGGGCCCAGTCCACCCACTTAAAAAAAACAAAAGTTTTTACTGCTGTACCGCAGTACTACTGCAGCACCACAGTACTGAAAAGAAGCATTTTTTATTTTTGGCCCATAGGGGTTCCTCTGTGCCAGGGTGTTACGATATCCCTACCCTGTCTCCAATATGTTTTTTTTAATTTTAGTACGGGGGATTGAGTACATGGGTCCTAAAAGGGCTGCCAAACATTCGTGTTGATGTGAAGCAGCCAATCAGATCTTATCTTTTGATCTGCTAGTGCTGCCATACTGCAGCGTCTCTAAGTTTGTATACATTTTGAACCTTAATTTCTCACAACTACTGAACAGATTTACATTAAATCACAAAAGCACACTTTCTGGGCAAACAAGTAGCTTTCTGTCAAATGTGGTGTCATTCTGTTCTGCCATTGTATCTGTAGCTGGGTCTAAAGTTCCTATGGGAAATTGCATGGGGAAAACGTGCTTGGGATCCCCTTTTACTTGGCTCCCTCATTTTAAGGACCACTCCAAATGTTTTGAGGATGGAGATTACGTGGATCAACCTATTTTTTGGGAAAATTACGGAAGATCCGCCAAAAGGTGCCAACGTTATTAGCAAACCAAAGAATCTGTTTTCTCTGGAAACCTAGTCCTAATTATACCTACAAGATAGAGGCTGACATTGTGAAACATATATACATATGGTATTATAATACATAAATGCAAACGCATTTTAATGCCTGTAAAGTAAAGGCATTTGGAGTAAAGCCCTACTTTGTAACCTCTGATGTTCTTTAATTTTTCCATCTGACTTTTAGAGTCAAGTGTTTCTAATATGGAATTGTAGACTGCAAATCTGCTTGGTGAATGAACTAGCCTTAATCAGGGTCAGATAGACCACCCAATTTGCAATATCCTGTTCCTCCTATGCAGGAGATATGACATAAGAATAGCTGAAACATCTATTATTAAAAACATTATATTTTGTGTGTAAGTTGATGGGTCAGTTTATGAGGGAACATTTACCTCAATTACAACTAAAACCAAAATGCACCCCTCTAAAGTTATCACTCACTGAAACAGGTTTCTTGTAAAGTGCGACTACTCACCCATTAGGGTCTGAAGGCGCTGTGTCGTGGGGATCTGCGGTACAGTCAAAGTAATGACAATTGACTTTGTTTTCAGAGTTTCTATCTGACTCCCAAACGATCATGCTTTCCTGTAAAACCATACAATTGTACAAATTCCACTGAAAATCAGTCTCACTCGAAGGTGCATTCTTAGGCAATCATACATAGTGTCTTACACTGAGCAACACACTTATTCCGTCTCATTCACATCTCATTGTTGCCTTTTACACGTGATGGCAGGGATGGAGATATGTTACAGTAGTAACTTAACAGGTGAATGTGCTACCTTTTTACATCTGACTTTAGGGAAATCCTTTCAGTTTTACTAGAATTATTTTTGATGTGTGCCTACTTATAGGGGCTTTCATCCAGTCCTCTTCATCCATGTGTCTGTTGTTGAGCAATCCACATATTTCTTCCATACTGCAGTACATAGCATGGGGCAGTGGGTCTGCCCATTTCAGCCATTGGCTAACTTCACTGTAAATGAAGATCTGCTGCTCTTTCACTGGGAGCACATCCGCACACAAACGAGTTTCCTTCAGTGCCAGGGTTACTACAGCAAGGTATACTTTTTTAGACCCAAAAATATTTTTGCTATTAGCCAAAACAATGTTTTAAACATTGGTGAATGCTCAGCACCTTCCCCAACAAAAATGCTGTACAGAGAATTGATTATTGTAAAACCAAATGTTTTGCATCCAAATCCAGACCAATTGGCTTTACAATGCTTATTTGATTTTGAATTCTCCACATTATTAGCACTCACAGCCTTAAATTCCACATAACTTTATCTTTGATTGGGATATACATGATCGTGATTCTTGCAACGCGTACTAAATTCTTCAAACTGTCTTCAAAAAACATAGGTACCTAAAGTTCACAATTATGTGTAGAACACGATAATCATTTTTTGAAGGTTGCCTGTTTCTTTCATCTATCAAATCGAACATGAAAGTGTGGTGTCCTAAGAACTACATATTTGCAGATTAGCCTATATATTCTTAAAATAAATGGCAGTAGCACTAATGGTGCAATAAAATAAAAGCTTATTCGATTGCCTCACAGAATTTCTTCACAACACAGTGGAACGCTGCGGTTTAATAACCAGAAGCTGGCATTTATCAGCTTAGGCACTTGGGCCTGGGCCGACAGGGAGTTTTACTCAGACGTCAGTTCTCTTTTCTGCTAAAGTTCCTTGGAAGTCCATCCTAAATTCCCTTGAAGAGGCTTGGAACATGAACATGAATTAGCCAGGTGGAGCAGAGGGACATCTGGCTTTTTAAGGCCCTAATCCATGTTGGTTGCAATTACATAGTCAGGCACAACTAGGGTCACAGGGATTTAGTTCATCTCTTCATTAAAGCAAAAGAATTCAGAAACATGTCACAGTCTGTTCCAGACTGACCAGCTCTGATGGGGCACAATCTTAATTCATGGCATCACAACATAGAATGTGGACCTCAAAACATGCAACAAGGACAAGGGAGCCCATGTGCCAACTTCCATAACACATGATCATGCGCCTCTGTAAGTCTCTGTGCAGTTTAAACATGCTAGTGCCAGTTCAGAAACAATAAAAATGCAGCATTCCTTGCTTCTTGCAGGGGCAGTTTCAGAGCTCAAGACAGATAAAGCTCAAAGTGAACTCTCCTTCTCAGCACTAGAGATTCTCTTGCCAATCCTTCACCAAACCAGCAGAGAAGCAAGCATCATATTCATGAGATACTAGGTCCGCCCTTCACACACAGATCCAGACTCAGTGGCATGGATCTAACCTATGCTCCACTCCATGCAGCTCCTCACGGTTCATGCTGGCACTGTCTCTTTTAGAAATAAACTGAGGAACTCTTCTCTTTCAGTTGTTATATGCCCCTTCATGGGCACTCACTCACTGGACAAACCCACAAGGGAAACCTGTCCTTGGAATCCCTTGTTTGGTTTCAAGAGTGTCTGTCCAGCTCTAGACGGTTCTTGGTAGTCTAGGGATTCTATATTATCTTGCGCCTCCAGCTGTTCGGCTAGTCGCACCATGGATAGGCTGCCCTATCCTCCTTACATCTCAGGATCTTTCTTACAGACAGGGGCAGCCGGTCCATTAGGGTGGAGGAGCGCTGTCCCCTCTGCCACCAGCAGAAAATAAAATGATAATAAAACATGTTTTAAACCAGTTTTATTATTGTTTTATTTTAATCCCCTGGACCCGCCCTTAGGGCTCTAACGAGTCTTGAGGGTGGGTCCGGAAGATGACACTGCTGGTGGGGGAGTGGGGGGCACTCCCTTCGCTGGGCATGAGGTGTTTGGCCGGCCAAACCACTTTTGAGCAGTAAAGCTCTCTCCAGTCCTCGCTGCATTGCTGGGGCTAGAGAGAGCAGGCACAGGCTCCCAGTCTGTTTAGGTGTGTAAATTACCAGCGCTCTGGCCAATCCCGAAGCTGCTCTCATGCGATAACAGCTTAAGAATTGGCTACCGAGCTGGCTGGGAGCCTGTGCCCAAGAACAGAAGCAGGACGAGGCTATTTGCGGGAAGCAACGGCTGCGGTAACGTTTATTTTAATTTTTTCTTTTTTTGCCCTCAATCCCAGCCCGCCACGCACCGCCCACCTCCCTCCTCTAGCCTGACCTGCCCACGCACTTTGGCAGGGGACGGGCCACTACTGCTTACTGAAAAGATTCTCACACTCTATGCATTTTGGTCTTGTGGCCTGGGTTTGGCATATATTGTGTATTAAAAGGTCTCAAACATTATGGGGAATATTTACAAAGGAATTATACAGTGCGCAGTGGCAGCTGGCATCTACTGGCAGAGGGGAGGACGCACATGCGTAAATATTAAAATTAAAAATAAAACTTAGCTGAACCAATGTCCTTCGCTACGGAATTCTTCTGAGGAACTGGATGAGGCAGTGCGGGCACCAATCCTGGCACTGCTCTCATGCTGTGAGACTGAGGTTCCGTGACAATTGTAAGTGGTGTTTTCGACTCGCACGAATATGGTCGAGTCTGGTATCTACGAACCGCAAATGATGAGTTTAGTAAGTGTGCGCAGTTTCGCTGTGCTAACTTAAACCGTTCGTTTTGTTACGTGGGTTATTCATCTCTACCCACGGGTTCCATTTTAGATACGGCATCCATTTTGTTTCTTGCCCTCAAGTAGTCAGCGAACGGACGTTGTCCGTTTCGCGACCCTGGGATTCCCAAGACATCCGCGGAAGACACATGTTCTTTGAAAGTGTTTTTATGACGAGGGGGATGATACTGTAAGGCAGATGGCCCTGCTCGAGGCTCATCTTGCCGCGTCGGTCTATTGTCTCAGCCGTGCATCTCATTAGGCAGTCCCTTTGATGCCTGTAGCTCGTGTTTCCTGATACCTTCCCCTTTTACACCCTTTTTCGATCTCCCCACTGTTTCCATCTTCCTCTGCACCTGTCCTTGTTCTTTCTTCGATCTGTTTTACTGCCGATTGGAATGTACTAATGGGGGGAAGATGGGTTTTTACAGTTGGGAACCGCCAAATGTTTCCGCACTTATGCCCCGGACCTTGGATGTATCAAAGTGACCAAAGTGACCCCTCTCGGGGATAATTATGGGAACCGAGTTGTAAACCTTTGTGTACCATGCAAATCTTATGGGAGAAATTTGTATAAAAGGAGCGATCCACAGTAGCAATTTGAAGCAGTCTCCTCGAACCTACATTCGTTGTACTTCCTGTGACTTCTGTGTTCCCTGCAGTAAATAAACCTCGAATCTTTGACGCCCAAGGAAGTGTCCCGTGTCTCTGTCATTTGTACGCCGGAGCAGGTTACCCGCGAAGGTTTCAGGTGTTGTCCCCTGGCACCGCTGGGTCTTAAATAACCCAGTCCTTCAGTTGGCGCCCAACGTGGGGCTGCATCAGTGGTACCGGTCCAAGCCCGACGATCGTGAGGAACTTCGTGTGAAATCTCCGAGGGAAGGTGCACTCCGCTTCATCGATCCTGTTGTCGAAACAAGTGGCCCGAAGACTTTTCCCGCGAAGATTCCCACCTCCTGACGGCTGCGACGGACTGCTGCCCTGACTGTAGACCTGTTTTGGCGCCTGGCGTAGACCTTGGTATAGCGAGACGACTGACGGGCCTTCCTGGTGACGCCATCGATCTTTGAGTTAAGTATTTGTGGGTCGCTCCCAGAGTTCTTGGTTGTGGTTGCTTAGTTGTTGCATGGTTGCATTGCATTTGTGGTTCTTGGTACTTTGTTGTGATATTTGATGACTGCAGCCGCCAAAGACCGAGGGTTGTTGTTCTTTGCAGGGACTTGGTAAATCCCGTAACCCTTGACGTTTGTGAAACTCGACTAGTGTGCAAGATGCCTGGTCGCAGTACTTTGTTCAGTTGTTTCAGACGTTGTGGTACGGATTCCCGACTGGAGGACTCGTGTCCGATACCTCCGGTTGGAACTCCCATTTACGAGCTCTACAGTAAGCACGGGCTAGGCCCGATTGCTTTTAATGAATATTGGATTCGTTATACTAAAAAAGATGGTGCCCTTAGTTGGCCACCTCATGGTAGTTTTGAGACCACGATCTTAGACAATCTTGAGGCTAAATTGTTTGAGAAAAAGTCAAGGCCGGCCATGTTTGATGCCTTTCGGTTGTGGCGTAAAGAAGCCCGACAGAAAGAGATCAGACAGACTAAACGTAATCAGAGAGATGGTGTTGCTACCATTGTAAAGAAAGCAGAGCAGTTTCAGCGTGATAAGGAGGATAAGGAGAAGGAAGTGTTTGATAGGCTACAGCGTATGTCCATAGATAAGTGCTATCCTGCTTTGCCTATGGAGTCGGATAAGAAGGAAGAATCAGTTGAGGATCCTTTAATGTCTTATCTTATGAAGTCACCACCTCCGTACGTACAGGGTACCGCAGCTCCTGTGGTTCCCCCTGTACCTGTTCCTCAACCTGTTCCTCAACCTACACCCGTTCTTCCGACTGTTCCTGCTCCTTTGCCTACTGCTATTCCTACTGCTCCTCCACTTCCACATACTCCTGCTCCCGCTACTGCTCCTGCTCTACTTACTCCTGTTGCTTCTTTTGTTTCTACCCCTTCTCTTGTCAGTCCTTTGTGCTATACTTCTCCATCTACTCGAAGTCGTACCCCTCCGGTTGCGGCTAGCTTCTTTAATTCTCTTGGACCTGTTCTTGGGTCCGCTGGTTCGGACGGTCCTCAAAGACGTAGTCAGCTTCCCGGTAACAGGGAACGTGCTGCGCTATATAACATGGCGATGGGTTGGATGGCGCACCCTCTTAGAAATCCTCCACGTGCTGTACTTAATACGTTCTGTCAATTCAATGTACCGACACAAAGATACGTGTTCGAGGAAATGTGCAAGGTTCTGCGTGATCAGATATCGGCCGATGCACCTGATGAGGTGTTGACCGCTTTGTCTGATCTACAGCTTCAGTTCTCGAACGGACTGATAGTGGATACTAACGTTCGACGTGCTGTTGAGCGGTTGTTATCTTTCCGTCCCACTCCTATACCTCAAGCCTTGTTTGTTGAGGATGTTGAGAGTCAGTTAGATGCGTCTGGTCAGTTCCCCATGCAGGAAGTTCCACCAGTGTGGATGCCAGCTAATCCACAGGCTCAACCTCCGGTATTGGCACACTTCCAGAGAGTATGGATTCATCTCCCATGGAAACGATCGGAAGTGTTACAGGTGAAGCAATCTTTGCCTGACCCTCGCAAAAATCCTGCAGGGTACTATAAAGAATTATCGCAGCTCGTAGACGCTACGATAATGAATCTTGCCGATATCGACATGCTGTTCGGCAATGTCGTACCTCAACCGGTATGGGCTAAGATTCGTCAGGAGAATCATCCAAAGGAATTAGGTGGTGATTGGGCTGCCCTTGTAGCGGCGGATGGGTTACAAACTGGTGGTGCTAAGCCTGAACAGCTCATTACTGCTCTCCCTCAAAGAATAATTACCTTAATAAAAACACTTATGCCAGCTATGAGGGTGAACTGGGACAAATTGTCAGCTTGTAGACAGAAGAAAGACGAGAGTGTCTCTGATTTCTTTACGAGATTTGAGGAGGCATTCACCGATCATAGTGGTCAGGATATGGGCACTGAGGGTGGTCAACGGTTGTTCGTGGACAAATTTGTCTCTAACTTATTGCCCGACTTGAGCAATAAATTAAAAAATTTTGAGAGTGCGTGGGCCGTCTCTACATCTGCTCAAATATTGGCTACGGCCCAGTATTATGAGAACAGAGAAAAAGAAGAGAACGACCGCGCTGATAAAAAGACGAAAGAACTTAAAACAAAAGTGTTGTTGCAGCAGGCTTATCCTCCGCGTTCGAATCAGAATGCTCCTCAGCAAAATAGATCGCAGTCGCAATCGAATAGGTCACAACCTCGAAATGACTCCTCTTCCCAAAGATCTTCGTTAGGGTACAATCAGTGTGCCCATTGTAGACAGGAGGGTCATTTAAAATTCAACTGTCCCGTTCTAAACGATCGTAATAGTGGTAATTCATCTAGAGGAGGTCGTGGTGGTTCTCAGCAGTCATCACGTGGTAGGGGTAGTGGTGTTCAGAATGATCGTTCAGATAACTCATCAAATTCCAATAATTGTTTTGATCAACGTGGATCATCGCAAGGACGATCTGCGCAGTACAATGTAGATGATTATTACATCGATCAGGGAACTGACGACAGTAATTACTAGGACAGCCATAGGCAAGGAGAGGGAGTGGTATCAGTTCCGGTTGATCAGAGAGGGCCTTACGTCGCAGTTGCTACATCGGGTGTCGTTGAGCCTTTTCTGTTGGACACTGGTGCAGCGAAAAGTTCCATAATGCATTCGAAACTCCCTGGCGCACCTTTGTCTGGCTTAACCAATGTTTCCGTTGGGTTCTCTGGCGCCCCTGTTAGCAATCCAGTTTCACGCCCTTTGCCCCTTACAATTGGGCCTCGTGAGCTTCAAGCTCCGTTGATTTTAACTACTGGTTGTGGTGAAAATCTTTTGGGCCTGGATTTGCTACAACGTCTGTATGCGACTTTGTATTGTTCTCCTGCGGGTGTAAAGCTTACGTTAGGTGAGAGGGTTGTCTCTCCTATGTACTTGTCTCTCGATAAGCTTCCACCGGAATAGAGTTCTCTTCCTGCATCTTTGTGGGCAACAGGTCCCAATGATGTGGGCCTGCTTGACATCTCCCCTTATGTTGTTCAGCTGAAATCTAATGTACGGTTGCCACGTATTCCCCAGTATCGAATCTCTCTTGATGGTGAACGAGCACTGTTAGCGATCATTTATGATCTGATCAAGAAAGATGTTATTGAAGAAACGCGGGGAAACGTGTGCAACAGCCCTGTATTACCCATTCTAAAACATACTGACCCTTCAAAACCGCCTGTTTATCGTTTTGTTATCGATTTACGGGAGGTGAATAAAATTGTGATTCCTCAGTTCCCTGTTGTGCCTGACATCACGGCGCTACTGACTCTGATTCCAGCTTCTGCATCTTGGTTTTCGGTGATCGATTTGAAGAATGCTTTCTTTAGCATTCCGATTGCCGAAGAAAGCAGAGACCTTTTCGGTTTCTCTCTTGGTGGTCGCAGCTTCCGGTTTAAACGCGCTCCTCAGGGCTACTGTGAGAGTCCATCGATTTACAGTCAAGCCTTGAAGGGTCAACTGGATGCGTTTTCGTTGCCGACTGGTGCGGCCTTAATCCAATATGTCGATGACTTATTGGTGGCTGCAGATACTCAGGACATTTGCAAAATTGCTACGGTGTCGCTGCTGCAACATCTCTGCGACTTACATCACAAGGTGTCACCTTCTAAACTCCAATATTGTTGTCAAGAAGTAACCTATCTGGGTCACTTATTGTCAAAGGAGGGAAGACGATTGACCCCAGAGAGAATTGCAGCAATTGCGCGAATGACTGTGCCAACAACCCAAAGAGATGTGCGTGCTTTTCTAGGTATCACGTCGTATTGCAGGCAATGGATTCCAAATTTTTCATTGCTAGCGAAACCATTGGTGGCTCTTACGTGCAAGGATGTTTCAACTCCTTTACCATGGACGGAAGAATGTCAGAAGAGTTTTTCTGAATTGCGTGACTCATTGTGTTCGGCTCCTGTGTTAGGTACCCCTGACTACAGTAAGCCGTTTACATTATATGTTCACGAGAGGGAAGGTTGTGCTTTGAGTGTCTTAACGCAACCTTTTGGTGGTAAGCAACGTCCATGTGCATATTTTTCCTCGACCATGGACCCGGTAGCTAGAGCATTGCCGAGTTGCTTGAGAGCAACAGCGGCAGCTGCGGTGTCCATCCGACAATCAGCAGGATTGGTCATGGATAATATGCTTACGGTGATGGTTCCGCATGCGGTCGACACTCTTTTGAATCGTACGAAAACTCAGCACTTGACGAGTGCGAGGTTGTCTGGGTACGAGTTGACGCTGTTGGCAAGTCATATTCAGATAAAACGTTGCAATGTTCTGAACCCGGCGACTTTGTTACCAATTAGTACAGAGTCAGATGAAATAGCAGCCCATGACTGCTATCTGAGGACTGAAGAGGAAACAAAAGGTCGAGTGGACCTTAAAAACACTCCTTTGGAAAATCCAGATGGAACTTTGTATGTGGATGGTTCATGTTTTAAATTGCCGAATGGTGATGTGACTACTGCGTATGCTGTTGTGACTTTGAATACTGTCGTGGAAACTGCAAGATTGAATCAGAACTCTGCCCAGGCTGCAGAGCTGATCGCTCTAACTAGAGCGTGTGTGTTAGCGAAAGGGAAACGTGTGAATGTGTTTACCGACAGCCAATACGCATTTGGCGTCGCACATAGCTTTGGACGGTTGTGGAGAGAGAGAGGTTTTATGACGTCGCATGGTACGAAGATTCAGCATGGACAACTTGTGAATGATCTTTTGGATGCACTTACGTTGCCTGAACAGGTAGCGATTGTTAAATGTAGTGGACATCGCAAAGTGACGGATGATGTTGGTCGTGGTAATGCATTTGCGGGTGAGATTGCTAAGGAGACTGCCCGGAACCTTAGCACTAGAATGTATGTGACGAGTTCGGTTAGGTGGCCTATAGAGACTAGTATGTGTGAGGACACTATTGAGAGTGTGAAAGCGATTCAAGATGAGGCCACCGAGACTGAAAAGACGAAGTGGAAAGAAAGTACGGGAAAGTTGGATGCGAATGGTTGTTGGGTTGATTTGTCGGAACGCAAGTGGTGGATGTTGCCAGATGCGTATTTGCTAGCTGTTGTGACAATGGCGCATGGGTTAGCACATATTAGCGTGAAAGGTATTTGTAAGTTGCTGTACCATGTGTGGAAGAATGATGGTATCACGAAATGTGCTGAACGGTTGGTTAAGAATTGTATGGTATGTATGTTGTACAATCCTGGTAAGGGAACCCCAACTCCTCCTGGCCACTTTGCTCCCCCTTCATGTCCTTTTGAGGTAATCCAATTAGACTTCATCCATATGGAGCGATGCAACAACCTGAAATACGTTTTAGTTGTGGTTTGCGCGTTCTCCCGATGGATCGAAGCCTACCCTCTTAAAGACAATACTGCCCTGTCGACTGCGAAAATCCTACTGAAGGAATACTTTCCTCGGTATGGAATGCCTCGGATTGTATGGTCGGATAACGGAAGTGAGTTTGTGGGGAGTGTGATGAAGAGTGTGTGTAAGGGCCTTGGAATTAATCAGAAATTCCATAGCGCCAATCATCCCCAGTCAGCTGGTTTGGTTGAAGGGTATAACGGCACCCTTAAACTGAAGCTAGCGAAGATTCAGGCTACGACTGGTCTTTCGTGGCCTGACGCTCTACCCTTAGCTTTATTGTCAACTAGGGCAACCGTACACTCCCGAGTAGGGCTTAGTCCCTATGAAATAGTGTTCGGATGTCCTGCAAATGTCTGGGGGGTCCCTAGACCGGGTGTGTTCTCCAGTCTTGAATATCCAATGTTGATTGACTATCTTCATGATCTGACTGCTAAACTGAGGTTAATTCACCAACAGGTTTACGAAGCATTGCCGACGCAGACGGAGGGTCCAGGCCACCAGCTCCAGCCCGGAGACTGGGTGGTAACCAGAAATTTTGCCCGTAAGAAGAATTTGGAACCCCGGTTCACTGGACCCTACCAGGTCCTCCTTGCCACGAGAACTGCTGTCCGTTTAGAAGGCCGAAAAAATTGGGTGCATGCCACCCATACGAAGAAAGTTCCTATCCCTTTACCGGCAGACTCGTGGGTGAGGAGGGGCATTGCTTCAACTGAATCCGAAGGATTGCCGGCTTTTGTACCTTTTAGCGACGCACAACCTGTCGGAGAATCCTCAGTGCAGCAGAAAGACACTGTTGAACATTTGTCATCAAAAGATTCAAGACCAGAACATTCGACTGATCAACAGGACTCTGTTCCCTCATCGGATCCTTTGTTTGATGAACATACACGTCCTGGGAAAACACGATACTTTTTGCGTTCTAGCTCTAAGGACAAATAAAAGATTCTGTTCTGTCCCTTAACAATTGCATTATCCCGTTTTCCACGATCAGTCTGAGCACCCGTATCATTGTAATTATTTTTGTATATATTGAGTTTCGTTCCACGTGTATTTTTGCTTCCACAGCTGAGAGACATTTTGTATATACATTGTGAATAAAGGCCGTAGGGCCGCGCGTGTACTTCCTTCTGGTTAGTAGGTCTTGACGCTAGGTTAAAGACCGTCGGCTCCTGGGAACTCCTAGGGATTGACTACTGCTACACAGAACGAAGTGCGTCAAGAAACGTTGCGGACGGTCATAGGGGATGGCGTTTTCAAAGCTGATGGATTTGGAAGAAGCTCAGGCGCAAAGGTTCAAGCTACAACAACTTATCCGTACCAAATGTTTTATGTTTCAAATGTTCGTATTGCTTTTGATTGTTTCTGCACTATTGGCGGGTGGGGTGTATTACATGATGTCGTACTTCTTACCTTCTGCCATACCCACTTCTACTTCTGACCCTAAACTTACCTCCACTGCATCCCCTCATTCTTTCCATATCCTACCTGAACACGAGCAGGCTAGACGTGCAGAATTCCGAAATAATTCCTTTATTCAGCTCCTTCATCAGCATCAGTTAGTGGTTAATACTACTAATTGTTGGGTGTGTGGACTGATGCCACATACCACGGATAGGGGAATTCCATATTTGGTCTTACCGTATAGTACCCAGGGTTCAGCTCGAGCATTCCAAACAATGTTTCGAAGCGCACTAGATTCTTACACCAGTCGAGAGCCACGTTCTCCCTACTTTGGCCATGGCTCGTATCATAAGCCTTTGTCTATAGCGATAGAAGATCTAGATAGAGATATCTATGAGCCGTCGCTCATCCCAGAGGAAGAGGTACAAGCCTATAGGGTCCTGAGTAAGGTCGAGTATAGTGCGCTCACGAGTGAAAAACAGCTTAAAAGCTCGCCTCCGATATGGGTCGTACCCCACATTGGTAATTTTTGTCTAATGGGTCGTGGCCGAAGATCGAAAGCCCGACTTGGAGAGAGTGCTTGCACCGAGAATTACATTCTGCCGATGGTCTCGTCCCCTGTGTTTCTGGCTGCCAAGGGTACATATTTTGTTTGCCATAATCGTGCGTATGCATGGTTGCCCTCCGACTTTGTGGGCTCATGTTTTATCGCAAATCTGTTGCCTCCGACGTTCACTGTAGACGCAGACTATCACAAAACTAGAGTTGTGAGAGGCGTAATTAGCGAAGAGGACACTGCCGGTCAAGAGGCAGTAGACTTTTTCAAGGGTTTCCTCCCGTTTTGGGGACCTATGGTTAATAGTAGGAACCTGAGACAGTTGACTCGAGTGGTGGAATCGACAGCTAATATTACTGCCAGTGCCCTTGGTAATATCACCACAGAACTTCAAGCGGATAGACTTATGACGTTACAAAACCGTATGGTTTTAGACGTGATCTTAGCAGATCGAGGTGGGGTATGTAAGGTGATCCATTCGAGCTGCTGTATTTTCATTCCGGATAACGCTCCGACCGTCTATCAAGCCATCTCAAAGTTGCATAAGATCTCTGAATCCATACACGTGGATGTAGGGGATTGGACGCTACTTGGGTGGTTTTGGGGCCTGATATCGACTTGGGGTTGGAAGATTCTGATGATCATCGGAGTTGTTGTGGCGTTCCTGTTCACGTGTTGCCTTTGCGTGCAGTGTGGTCCTGCCTTATGTGGCCTCTGTGCTGCAACGTGTATAAGACAGCCACCTGTCACCAAGGGGACTCGGCTGGACAGAGCTATGTTACAGCAACATCTAGATGGTCTGATGAATATTGAGTATGATTCCGACTAGTGCTTGCCTACATGAGGGCAAAAGGAGCGTCTGAGGTTCCGTGACAATTGTAAGTGGTGTTTTCGACTCGCACGAATATGGTTGAGTCTGGTATCTACGAACCGCAAATGATGAGTTTAGTAAGTGTGCGCAGTTTCGCTGTGCTACCTTAAACCGTTCGTTTTGTTACGTGGGTTATTCATCTCTACCCACGGGTTCCATTTTAGATACGGCATCCATTTTGTTTCTTGCCCTCAAGTAGTCAGCGAACGGACGTTGTCCGTTTCGCGACCCTGGGATTCCCAAGACACCCGCGGAAGACATATGTTCTTTGAAAGTGTCTTTAT
Organism: Lissotriton vulgaris; assembly: GCF_964263255.1. Taxonomy (NCBI): domain Eukaryota; kingdom Metazoa; phylum Chordata; class Amphibia; order Caudata; family Salamandridae; genus Lissotriton; species Lissotriton vulgaris. The sequence goes on along the minus strand of NC_141700.1, from coordinate 674,561,167 downwards.
GACGAGGGGGATGATACTGTAAGGCAGATGGCCCTGCTCGAGGCTCATCTTGCCGCGTCGGTCTATTGTCTCAGCCGTGCATCTCATTAGGCACGTCCCTTTGATGCCTGTAGCTCGTGTTTCCTGATACCTTCCCCTTTTACACCCTTTTTCGATCTCCCCACTGTTTCCATCTTCCTCTGCACCTGTCCTTGTTCTTTCTTCGATCTGTTTTACTGCCGATTGGAATGTACTAATGGGGGGAAGATGGGTTTTTACAGTTGGGAACCGCCAAATGTTTCCGCACTCATGCCCCGGACCTTGGATGTATCAAAGTGACCAAAGTGACCCCTCTCGGGGATAATTATGGGAACCGAGTTGTAAACCTTTGTGTACCATGCAAATCTTATGGGAGAAATTTGTATAAAAGGAGCGATCCACAGTAGCAATTTGAAGCAGTCTCCTCGAACCTACATTTGTTGTACTTCCTGTGACTTCTGTGTTCCCTGCAGTAAATAAACCTCGAATCTTTGACGCCCAAGGAAGTGTCCCGTGTCTCTGTCATTTGTACGCCGGAGCAGGTTACCCACGAAGGTTTCAGGTGTTGTCCCCTGGCACCGCTGGGTCTTAAATAACCCAGTCCTTCAAGACCAGTGATCTGATTGGACAGAGTGGCCTCATTCTGCTCTCCCCAGCGCCCTGGAGGCCTGTACTTACTCTAACCCAGATTTCAAATTGCGCATACCAGGCTGACGGTAGGAAGACAGCCAGCCAAAGGGACATGCGCACTTTAAAAAGTGCACAAACAGCTCACCTTCTCCTTGCTGCCGTCATTCAACTGCAACCCCACCCACATCCTGATTCTCGGTTCAGGATGGGAGGATGAAAGTAAAATGGTAATGAATAACCATTTTATTTTTAATCTTGGGGATTATTTAAGTAGGGTGATGCTCCTCAACTCCACCAGAGTAACCACCCCTGGCAGTGTAGTGCTGCAAGCAATTTAGCAGTGCCGCGCTGTCATTAAAAAAAATGCAGGGAAGCACCGGATTCACAGCAATACGGTGCACCCCTGTCTTTTCCCTTGCGCTGGAACTAAAAAAGCGCCATGTTACAAGGGTGCCTGCATTGCAGGGTGTGATTACTTATGTGCATAAAGGGACACCTTCTTGCACATTAACAATGAATAAAGGTGATTTGCCCCTTCTGTATGTGCTGCAGAATGCAACACACATAGAAAGAGCCAAACACAAGGAAAAAAAAAGTATTTCTCCTCATTGCACAACTCTACCACCTGCTTTTCAATACAGTTCATTTTTGGTGCTGCCTCAGATTTACAGATCCTTGTAAATCTGGAGCGTGACAAAAAGCAATGGCTGTTCCGGTGGAACGCCCACAGCAACACCCAATGCAGACTCCATTCATGCAAAAGGGGTCATATTTACAAGGCCATGAAAAGCCATGCAGGTTGCCTTTGCGTGGCCTTGTAAATATGAGCAAGCACATAGTGCCACCGGAGCGTCAACACAACTGACGGTCTGGTGGCAGCAGGGGCATGTAAATATGCCCGCATGTGTATTAAAAGGCCACAACCATCATGTGCTGTTTGACAGCAAGTGCTCTTTCACACCCAAATAAATGTTGTCTCTAAATCTGCTCTCCTCCACTTTTATCTGCAGAGGGGTGTTCTACCACTTTTCACATAAAATTGTCTTAAACTTTGCTGTGGTAATCCTCCATCTTGATTACTTCAGTATTACTATATTGGACTACCTAACACATCTGTCTCTGAACTCCAAAGGCGCCAGAACCGCTGTGTCTCATATTATCCTGGTTGGCTTGAAACGAGACAATCACATCACACTGATGTCCCTGCGCTGGCTCCCAGTAAAGGAAAGAGCATTTTTCAAATCGCTCTGTGTTGTTCACAGATTGTTACTTGGCAGGTCACCAGAGTACTTGGCTTCTTTGTTCATCCCATATCTGCCAACTAGAAGATTAAAATTTTGTCGATCAAGACATACTGTCCTATTTAAACAGATTAATGTTTAGCCTATTTCCATGTGCAGGCAGTTTCAGTAACCTGCTCTGACCCAGGCCTGCAGATTAAATAGCAAAACCCTGCTGCACTCTAGACTACTGCAGGTAGCTTGCAAAGCTTTACACAAATCCCAAATAAGCAAAAAAATAGAACAAATAACGTAAAATTAGCATTTTGAAAAAGGATAACTCCTGCTCGTTACAGTGGGGGAACATTTTCACTTTGTGATTATGACAATTGTGTCCTTCACTAGGGCTTTTAAAGTAATCTACGCGCTGAAATGCATATTTGTTGCATGGGGATAGAGGAAAAAGTCAATATTGACAATGGATAACTTTCACCGGCCACGATTGTGAAGGTTGTGAGGGCTTTATGAACTTTAGACAACGGAAATATATAGCAGTGATGCTTTAAATCCATGTTTGAATAGTTAAAGGGAACCCAAAAAAGGCAGTTCGGTGAGTGTAGGCTGAGTCGTTGTCACTCGATTACCCTGTATTGCAATGTAAGAATAGTGTATGCGACACTCTCCACTCCCCATTGGACAATGACAAAATGCCGGTTTACACTCGTGTTTGACCCTAATTTTCACTGTCTACACCAAAGTGAGCGACCAGAGATTCTGACTTTATGATAGAAGCAACAAGGAAAACCTAAAGAGAAATGTAAAATGTCAAGTCAGATGCCTAAGAGTTGGATATTAATAACAGGGTCTGGCTGTTGATATATCAACACATGTGTTCTATACAAAACAGCTACTTTGCAAGTAATTGCCCAGAAAAGTCATATGAAATCAATGGTCTGCTCTGGTCACCCGGTGAGAAGAAATGCCTCTCACTTCAAGACATATTAGGCGCACCAGGACATCTGATAGGCGATGAAACTGATGGCCCAGACACTCAACACACAAAACGATCAGCCAATGCCAACTCATATAGGGGCCAGTAAGTCTGGGAAGATATTGCGGAACTGAGACAACTTATAGATGACCTGTAATACACTTAAACAGAGGGGGGGGGGGAGATGTGTGATGGGACTTGCGACCTAAACAGAAGCTAGAGACTGACCACTGGCCAATGGACAGTGATGACCATTTCCTTCCTGGGGTGGGAGTAGAAAGTGGATGGATACAAACGCCAGGACAGAGAAATGTAATGCAGAGAAAAAGATAGTGGGAGAGGAGCTCAATTAGCAGTGTGTGAAGAGTAATAGAGGGGAGCTTTTAATAAACTCTCCTTTTGAAACCACAAAGATTCCACAAGAAAAAAACGTACAAGCGTTCCTTCTCAGGGATGCCCCCCAGGATCTGGAATGCCCTCCGGCCAGGAACAAGACTCATCTCATCCACTGCCTCCTTCAAAAAAGAAGTCAAATCTATCCTCATGGCTAAATTCACTTGAAGATTAACTATGCATTTACTGTTTGCCTGTTTGCCTCCCCCTTGTATTTCATTGCCTCAATCGACCACACAATCACACTCTACTACCTGGCATTGTGCGCTCCCTGCACAAATCGCCTTATTAAGTTTCTTTATTACGTTCTCCTTTCATATGTATGTACGAATTGCCTTATTAAGTTTTCTTTAGTGCGCTCTCCTCTCATAGGTATGTAAAGCGCTCTGATATCTGCAAGGATCTTGTTCGAACTATACAAAACTCTGAAAATAAATAAATTAAATAAATGCAGCAGAATTCTGGAGCATTAACTTAATCAGTTGCCTTTTTCTAAATGACGTGGCACTCATGTATCTGCACATCCAAATTTACAACGAAGGTCCTAGTTACAAGATGCACTATACTGGTGGAGTGCAAACTCTGCACATACAATACCTACACCAAGCTGTAGCACTCTGCCAGTACCGTACCAAATGAGCTAAACCCCTGGGAATGGGGAATTACTCTGCAGGCATGGAATTATGGTGCATTATTCCAGATGGAGTTCACTGTTTCTAGGGATCAAAAGCACAGTACAGTGAGTGGTTTTGTGTAGTAGGAGAGGGGATAAAGGGGGGAGATTACTTCTGGCAGTGGGGTGCATTGAATGATCCCCTTTTGTCAGATTAAAAGGTCAGGTGCAGCTAGGATCAGAGGCCTGGCTGCTGTTGCAGCTGTGGTCTCAAGAGATGTTACAAGCCAGAATTTCTGGCCAGTAAATTCAGGTTCATGCACATGGAAAAAACTGGTGTGGGGCCGTCGGGCTAGTCATTATTCCACGCGGTGACCCACCCTGCCTGACTTATAATCAGCGGCTAAGTGGCACAGGTGAGGCTGATGTAGAAAGAAGAGGGAGGTACATTAAAAGTACATTGTAACACTTAGGAAGGCTCAGTGATGTAAATACTTGCTGCTGACGTATGCAGTAATGGGCATGTTATTATTTTGAACCATGGACAGGCTAATTTAGTCTTCCATAACTGGATGCTGTAAACTGAGTTCCATTAAATAGGGTAATAGTGTCAACTTTAGTTTATTCCACTTAAAAACAGCAGAGCAATTTATAAAGAGCTATTTGAAACCAAGTTGTCATAACAAAAAACCTCAAACTTTTCACAACGGGTTTTATATATATGAAGATTTCACATACTACAAAGATTTTTTTGTGACACACATGATTTTAAAAAAAGATTTTGGAGAAATATCAGCTATGTTATAAGTCACACAGAAGCATAGTTATTAACTATGGGCATCCAGGCAAAGTACATATAATAATTATACGTATATGTTCATGTATTCCCAAAATCACAGGAAGGTACTCCTACACCTTAGGTTTGTGTAAACAATGTTACAGTAGTATAAGGTGGCCATCACATGGGCTCTCAGTTCCACTCAACCGAGGGTTCGGTGGAGTAGAAAGACTCACAGAAGCAGGTACAGCTGCAGGTTGATGCTGATGAGCATTATATGGACCTAGGAAGTCCTAACCTTCTCTGTGGTGGAAGGCGATGCTCCTAGACGGATGGCCACTTGGATGTCAGCATAGTGGATTATTGAGTCATTAGTACACCCATTACAAGGACTCGCGTCATCTCATTCCTCCAATAAGCTGCACTTTAGATTCATTAAAATAAATAGCAATATTTAGGGTGTCATATTATTTTTCGTTTATTTGTGCAGAGCTTCCACTGCCTTCAAAGCACTGAAGAGTAGTTTTAACATGTATAGTTGGAGAGCAATGGAATTTATTGATATTGTGATGGAGTGTCAGCATGGTGTGAAGTGCATTCTGGGCTTGGTATGGGACAGGGATATTACTGCAACAGTAAACTAGTAGAAAGACATAATGGGAGCTATTTTTTACGTAATTGCACTATATATATATATTACTGCTACACAATCCTTTTTCGTCTTTGAAAAAGAGAAGACAGCGCTGTCTTCTCTTTTTCAAAGACGAACAAGCATTAGAAATGCAATAGGTCTCGCAGCATTAGAGTTAGTGCTTTTAGAATTGTTAATAGGTTTTTTGTTGTAAATCTTTTGCATTTTATTTTTTTGTAGGCAATGCAAAAGAATTACAAATCAAAAAAGCAATAAGCAAATGTAAAAGCTTTAACTAAAAATCCTGCGAGACCTATTGCACTGTGTGAGGGTGAGGGGTTGAGGGTGAGTGAGGGTGGGGGTGAGTGAGGAGTTGAGTTTGAGTGAGGTGTTGAGGGTGAGTGAGGTGTTGAGGGTGAGTGTGAGTGAGAGTGAGTGAGGGTGAGGGTGAGAGTGTTATTGTGAGTTAGGGTGAGGGGTTGAGGGTGGATGAGGGTGAGGGTGAGGTGTTGAGGATGAGTGAGGATGAGTGAGGGTGAGTGTGGGGTCGAGGGTGAGTGAGGGTGAGTGAGGGTGAGTGAGGGTGAGTGAGTGTGAGTTATTGTGAGTGAGGATGAGTGAGGGTGAGTGAGGGTGAGGGTGAGTCAGAGTGAGTGAGGGTGAGGTGTTGTGGGTGAGGTGTTGAGGGTTAGGTGTTGATGGTGAGGTGTTGAGGGTGAGGTGTTGAGGGTGAGGTGTTGAGGGTGAGGTGTTGAGGGTGAGGTGTTGAGGGTGAGGTGTTGAGGGTGAGGTGTTGAGGGTGAGGTGTTGAGTGTTATTGAGTGTGAGTGAGTGAGGGTGAGGTGTTGAGGGTGAGTGAGTGAGGGTGAGGTGTTGAGAGTGAGTGAGGTTGAGGTGTTGAGGGTGAGGATTTGAGGGTGAGGGTGTGAGGTGTTGAGGGTGAGTGTTTGAGGGTGAGGGCGAGTGATGTTGAGGGGGTGAGGTGTTGAGGGGGTGAGGGTGAGGTCTTGAGGGTGTGTCATTGAGCGTGAGGCTGAGGTGTAGAGTGTGAGTGAGAGTAAGAGTGAGGGTGATTGAGTGTTTTAGTGTTAGTGAGGGTGAGGTATTGAGGGTGAGTGAGGGGAAGGGTGATTGTGGGATTGAGAGTTAGTGAGGGTGAGGTGTTGAGTGTTAGTGATGGTGAGGTGTTGAGGGTGAGTGAGGGTGAGTGAGGGGGAGGGGGAGGCGTTGAGGATGAGTGAGGTGTTTAGGGTGAAGTGTTGAGGGTGTGGGTGAGGAATTGAGGGTGAGGGAGGGTGAGTATGGGTGAATGTTTGAGGGTGAGTGATTGAGGGTGAGGTGTTGAGGCTGATGTTTTGTGGGTGAGTGAGGGTGAGATGTTGATGGTGATTGAAGGTGAGGTGTTGGGTGAGGCGTTGAGGGTGAGTGAAGTTGAGGGTTGTTGAGTGAGGATGAGTGAGAGTGAGGGTGAGTGAGTAGTTGCGGGTGAGGTGTTGAGGGTGAGTGAGTGAGGGTGAGATGTTAAGGGTGAGTGAGTGTGTGGTGTTGAGGCTGAGTGAGGATGAGTGAGGGTGAGTGAGCATTTGAGGGTGAGGCGTTGAGTGTGAGGCGTTGCGGTTGAGTGAAGGTGAGAGTGATTGAGTGTGAGTGAGTGTCAGTGAGGGTGAGGTGTTGAGTGTGAGTGAGGATGAGTGTGAGTGATGGTGAGTCAGGTGTTGAGGGTGAGTGAGGTGTTGAGGGTGAGTGAGGAGTTGAGGGTGATTGATGTTCAGGGTAACTGAGGGTGAGGGTGGATGAGGTGTTGAGGGTGAGGTGTTGAGTGTGAGTGAGGGGTTGAGGGTGACTGAGGGTGAGTGAGGGTGTGCAGTTGGTTGAATAAGTGAGAGAGCCTGGTAGTAATGCAGGTTATGGCTTCCGGTAAGCTGGAAGCTTTGAGTAACTCTGCGGGTCCCTCTTTGGTATTTCGCTTCCACATTGGTCCTAGGCAGGCACATGTTGGAGGGAGAGAGGTGGGAGTGGCCAGCCTTGTTGACGTTTGGTGTCCAGGTCTGCGTTCAAGTGAAGAGAGTTTATCTGCGCTCCAAATCAGCCACATTCAGCACCAAGCAACAGCGCGCGCCGCCTCCGACGACAACACTCAACACGTCTCTGAACAATAAAAGCAACAACCATCCTGTGCAGGAAGAGGTTTCCAGGGCAGACCGGCTGCGCCCGAGCACGGCCAGCGCCGACATGTTATCTACGGCTGCTCCCAATGTGGTTCCAATCAGGGCTTGAATGAATCACGCCAGTGTGGGAAACAGGACCCGGGGGCTGTTTCTTTCATTCACAGGGAGTCCGGCCCTGCTGCCGCCTGGACAAAGACACCCCGCCCACCAGACCCCCGGAGCAGGACCACTGGGCGGCAGGGAGGGAGCCAGGAGCAGCACGAGGGAGCGTCTGCAGTAAGGGAAGGAATGGGACGCCCTTTGTGTTCACTGGGGGCTGAAAAGCATTAGACAGCTCCCCCCCCCCGGAACATAACCGGGGAGCGGTGTAAGCAACAATCACAGGCAAAGTGTGGTTATGGAAAAAAATGCATGTTTATTATACACAAATCCCAGGATGGGAGGGGGGGGGTGGATTTCAGTGAACACAAATACACGTGAAATTGTGCCGTCTATGGGCTCATACATAATTGAGGCTCAAGTATAAAAAGAATTCCATAGCGCGTCGCCCCTCTGTTACAGTTCTGTCTCTAGCGCCATGAGGCAACTGAGGCATCTTGCTCCGCTAGATATGACTGAACTAATTCAATAACCTTGACGAGTTCGTCTCACATGCGGCGATAGTTTTAATATAGAGGTAAAGAAGACTATTGCAGAGCATGCGATTCGATGTGTCCTCGAGGGAATGAAGCGCTAAACACTGATGCAAAGCAGACCTACGAAAATGACGGCGTGACATGCGATTCGATGTGTCCTCGAGGGAATGAAGCGCTAAACACTGATGCAAAGCAGACCTACGAAAATGACGGCGTGACTTTACGACAACTGACAGGATAAAAACAAGAAAGGGTGGAGGGGGCAGGGGAGGAGGGGTCCGGGGAGGAGGGAAGGGCCAGAGGGACTTGATGGGAGTGTGAATCACGCCAGTGTGGGAAACAGGACCCGGGGGCTGTTTCTTTAATTCACAGGGAGTCCGGCCCTGCTGCCGCCTGGACAAAGACACCCCGCCCACCAGACCCCCGGAGCAGGACCACTGGGCGGCAGGGAGGGAGCCAGGAGCAGCACGAGGGAGCGTCTGCAGTAAGGGAAGGAATGGGACGCCCTTTGTGTTCACTGGGGGCTGAAAAGCATTAGACAGCTCCCCCCCCCGGAACATAACCGGGGAGCGGTGTAAGCAACAATCACAGGCAAAGTGTGGTTATGGAAAAAAATGCATGTTTATTATACACAAATCCCAGTATGGGAGGGGGGGGGGGGTGGATTTCAGTGAACACAAATACACGTGAAATTGTGCCGTCTATGGGCTCATACATAATTGAGGCTCAAGTATAAAAAGAATTCCATAGCGCGTCGCCCCTCTGTTACAGTTCTGTCTCTAGCGCCATGAGGCAACTGAGGCATCTTGCTCCGCTAGATATGACTGAACTAATTCAATAACCTTGACGAGTTCGTCTCACATGCGGCGATAGTTTTAATATAGAGGTAAAGAAGACTATTGCAGAGCATGCGATTCGATGTGTCCTCGAGGGAATGAAGCGCTAAACACTGATGCAAAGCAGACCTACGAAAATGACGGCGTGACTTTACGACAACTGACAGGATAAAAACAAGAAAGGGTGGAGGGGGCAGGGGAGGAGGGGTCCGGGGAGGAGGGAAGGGCCAGAGGGACTTGATGGGAGTGGTGGGGAGGAGGGGGAGGGTATAGAGAGAGAGAGAGGAGGAGAGACAGGACAGGGGGAAGCAGCAGAGACACGGCGGGTAAAATAAACAAACAAGCCTTAGGGAAGAGAGGGGAGGGGGGAGGAGAAATGCGACACGGCGGGAAGGGGAGGGGGCGGAACGGGGGCGGAGAGGGGAGAGAGAGAGTAGGCAAGGGTAAACAAACACGGACGTGCACGCGCCCGTGACTTTTAAGGTCAATGCGCATGCGCATAAGCTTAATGCGCATGCGCTTTGACCTTAAAAGTCACGGGCACTGCAAGGAATCGCCACGATTCCTTGCAGTTAGATAAAGAGTTGATGAGCCCCTATAGTCTCGCTTGCTCGATGCGCATGCGCATCGACAGGCGAGACCTAAAAAGGATTGTGTAGCAGTAATATTATTGCAGGGAACCACGGCAAAACACCACCCGCTCGTAGAGTGACTCTGCCGGTTGGTGCAATCGGAGCTGGATATATATATATATATATATATATATATATATTCCCTAATATCAAGAATCTTTGTAAATTTATGGCACCTTTGTAAATAAATATGTTCTTATGTTTTTATGTAAAATTATATATATAAATATGTATTGTTTTTTAGCACCTCCTTTTTTTAGACTGGTTTTACCGATAGGAGTATCAAATATGTTTTTTTAAATTGCTATTTATATGCTTTTAACAATTATATCCAGATTGATGGTTTATTCTTGTTAATAATATTAATAGATAATTGTATCCTTGTCGGTTTTGCACTTTCCTATCTTATTTGCACATATCTTGCACAGTTCTGCACAGCGGAGTTGGTACCTCCATGTATTTTGCACAGTGTTTCGGTATACTACTTGCATTGGCCATGGGCATGATTTGAGTAGTAAAATCTATGTGATAGTCGAATTTCTGTATTCAAACAGAAAAAATCCAGTTGGATCAAGAATCTCCCAGAAATGAATAATGGTTCGAGATTCAGTATTTATACAGTTATAGTTTTTTATTTTTATTTTATAGAATGCTCATTTATGCATTTGTAAATAATTGAATTTTATTTATGTCTTGTATTTAAACAGTGATAATGTGGCCTTGTTTTACAATGCAAATAATCAATGTATATCGCAACCTAAATATTTCTTTTATTTTCATGGTCATGTGACCTAATCACGTGGTGTTTGTAGGTGTGCACCAAGCAAACATTTAATAAAAAGGTACATTTTCGCTGTAACTGATGTGTGATCAAGGGCTGCCTAGCCCGAAACGCGTCACTGCTGGAAATTTTCTGCAACAAATGTGGTCGCTTGCCTTTCCACAGCTTTGCAAGCTCAAAGTGCCCTTCACAAGCTGTGAGGGAGAGGGAAGGACTGACCTCCCCACCGTAGAGCACAGAGGGGGGTAAGCAGAGCCTCTCTCTGAGCCTGGCTGATCGTTTGTTGAGATAAGGCTTTCCCTGACGTCAGCTGCTGCATGTTCAGATGTTGCTAATGGCACCATTTCCAAAGTAACCAAGTGGACAGAGGGGGCGGGGAATACTTCTGCACAAGACAAACGACTTCCTCCAAGCCACCAGCAGTGTTTTACGCACAATGTGATGAATGACTTTAAGTGAAGCTTGTATAGACAACACAAGCAACTCATGGCCATGGCTGAACAGCAGCCAATATAATCTTTTTTTTAAATGAAGCAACAGCGAATCAGAATTTGTTTTATAAAAGCTTTCATGCCAACCTTCGTAAGCGAAGTACGTGGCTAAAAATACATTACTGAGAATCTGCCTATGTCACTGGAGGATGATTTATCTCAGATTTAGAAAGAATGGCCGGCTTCAAAGTAGGGTTTGTGCGTTCCTGGGGCTCAAGATGCCCAGACCCCATCCTTCCGTGCTGCCGCCCAGCGCTATTGTTTCTGATTGCTTCCATGGTGCCCGTTGTCGCCGGTCTGCCTGGCTTGGCACTGGACTTGAAAATATCTTCTAAGACGTTGGCAAGACTACATCCAACATAAACACTACTAAATTTAGAACGCCCAGAAGACTGCACAAGGGCTATCCGGGAGCTGGCAAAGTGCTTAGAGACCTTACAGCACGCTATAGAGATCTGTGCATGGCTACCTTTACACCTGGCTTGACTTCCAACCACCTCCACCCAAGAAAATGTGGACATTTCGCTTCTATGTCTAAACATGGTTCACCTTTATTAGAAGTAAAATTGGAAATGTATGTGCAGAAACCAGAAAATTTAAATTCAAGGTTGGTTTTGCTATTTTACCAAAAATGTCCTGTCTACCTTCTGAAGTTAGCGTATTACTGCACGCAAGCAAGGAATCTGTGCTCCCTCATTGGGCCTTCAAGAGACTATCACTTGGGGGAAGGTCCTCTGAGTTCAAGGTCTGAAGCTTTTGGGCAGCCTCAGACCACCACTGTTTGCTATCCTCATTTACTCTAAATAAACCTGAACCTTAGGATGAGTGAAATGGGTCTGTTCCCAGGGTGCAAACCTTCAGAGGGGGGCATAACGCTATCTGCATTAAGGTCATGAATGCAGCAGTCACCCTTTTCCCTCAGAGTTTTATGTAGCACCAACTTGCCCCAAAGGTATAGGGTCTCAGAGCGCTGTACCTGAGCGCCAGTTACATAACACAAGGACACATTCATTTTTGGTAGGCACGGGGAGATGAAGTGATTTGCCCAGAATCATAGGATGTTGAGTGTCATTGCCGAGATTCGACAGTTCTCCACATCTGAGATTGACCACCCTAGCCTGTTCGGCCACATCCTCTCCTCAGTGATTCAGCTTAAACTATTTGCAATCGATTATCTCTATATGGTACAAATGTCTGTGTTTACCACCCTCCCTCTTTCCCTGACTCTCTTATCTCCTTTTCAGCCCCTGTTCCCCTGACCACTGCCCTCAAAAGAAACTTGGCACCAGTGTGAAGAAGCGGAGCTGTGGGTGAATCAGGTAAGGTGGGAGAGAAGCAGAGATGTTCGTGTTCAGGGGATCACTGTTCTGATGTGATCTCTCTGGCCTCATGTTACTCAAAAGTAGCAGGAAGGATGCCATATTTGGTTAGAGAGATATCTGAGGATAGTCTGGCTCTTAAGCTAAGTCTAAGTTCGTTTTGAGAGTGATTAAAGAATGTCAGCTCTCTGTTTTTGACTGGAATCTAACCCTCATGTTCTCAGCACTTTCTTTATGTCTCTCAGTGCTCTGAAGAATCCCAGTTGATGTGTTGTGCTTTAAAAAATTCCTTAGCACACGAATTAATAAATGCAGCCTGTTTTTAACGAGCTTTATTGAGGCCAATCCAGTTTGTGTGGAATATTATTAAATCAGTTAATTTTCTTTTTTATAAGCAGTCAGATTCACATCTCAGTCGCATTTTAACTTTACACGCGCTGCCGAATTGAGTACAAATAAAACAGAATAGCTTATCCCGCGTGAACTATTCTTAAACAAGCAGTAAATTGGAAGCAGTTTTTAGTGCAAACTGTAGCACCTCATTTAACATTTTTCTCCTCCCATAACTGGCAGGGGTAATACGGACATTTTCTGTTTAATTTTCCAATTAAATATATATTTTTAGTAAGTCTAATGCACTTTAATTCAGACCAGACTTCAGGTGTTCATTGATTTCTGCTTTTACCCGCTTTTATTGTCCTCAAAGGCTGAGAAAACAAAGTGATAGGATATCATTGGGATGTTTCATGTCTCTTCCAATCTGTCCCGGTGGATTTTTATGTCTGGGGCACGAAGTCCTCAGCACTGAAATGCAGTGATTCACAAACTTATCAAACTTATCCCACTAAAACATGTTGGAGAAAGACTCTGATGCAGTGAATTCCACACAGAGCTCCAAACAAGGCAAAGCACATCTTCGACGTCTAACATGGCCAGATTGAGTTGTGTGAAAAGGTAAACGGACTGAGAGGAAAGATGATTAAGAAAATGCAAATTGCCATCTTATTTACCATCAACACTACAATTGTTCCATTACAAGTTCCCTGTTTGGGAGAAGCCACAATTAATGATTGCAGTCTGTATCTCAGAGTGAGTTAACAGGGATTACGATTTAAAATCCCCTAAAATGAAAATACCCTGCTAGACCCTGATTTACCATGTATTGCAGGGACTTTAGTGCAGATATTTACCAGCTGCTCAGAAAAGGTGGGGTGGGTGAGCCCAGGAGTCTCCGGGGGAGCATTGCCTCCCCCATAATAATGAAAGGAACTACAGGGCCTGTCCGTCTGCCAGCCCGCAGCCCCTCCACCCTGGGGTGCAGATCCCACCCAGCAAAACTTGGTCTGATGTTTCCAGACTTGGTCACAACTCATAGTTGCCTGGAGTCACATCCCCCCAGGGCTGGAGGATGCTGCTGGATACATGGAAAGGATAGATACATGGGAAGGAGGGTTTAAAAGCAGTGTAAGTTCATTACTCCTCAAACACTGCCTGGTGAGATGCATCAAATGGTAACAAGGGTTTAAAAATGTCACTCAGGCGACATGATCAGCAGCAGAGTCACAAAAAGTCCCAATAATGCCACAAAGGCAGGAGAGAGCGGTGGTCTCTATCATTTTCTCCTTGGTGCTTGCCGACCGACCTGCAGTGACAAGAGTGCCACTGTCCTCCTTTCTTCATTGTGCTTGAGTGTCATCCACTTATGCCTTCATTATGAGTGATCTAGTGAATGGGCTGGATTACCCCCCCCCCCCCCCCCCAACAAGAGTTACTGATGTTGAGGGAACTGGGCGTAGGGAAAAATCTTGGCCATTACATATTGGATCATGGGGGGGGGCACTAAGAAATGAGGCGTTAGCAATTCTGGGTGTGATCCCCAGTAACTCCTCATTTTCCACTGTACTTTCACACAGAGATTTTGGCTGTTTTGCAGCCAAAATCTCCTGGGGAAAGTACAGATATTTGCTGTGTTTCAATGGATCTCATAATCCCAATGGGGCTGGTAACTGGTGTTCAGGTCCTAGCAGGAAACGCCACTCCTAATATGTGCCTTAGTGTCTTCCTGTTAAAAAGGGGTTCCAAATGACAACCAGTAACTAAAGACCCTTTTTGTTGCCCGGCGGTATCGCCTCTATGACCCACCAATGTTAATCAATGAAGAAGCAGGCGCTGGAGACTGGAAGGCAGGAAACGAGGATTTTATTCTCTCCGGAGGAGAACACGTCAATTCAGACAGCAAGTATTGTCACGAGGTGCTCTAACCACATCTCTGAGGCCTGGCCTCTTATACTAGGGTTTATGACCTTTATTGCACATAACACATTCTCGCAACACTTTAGTATTAGAAAGAACATCCTCGGAATCTCCCCTACAGGCCCGTTCCCACACACATTTACAGTTGGATTCCCCACCCTGGTTACAACAGGTGATGGTTGTCGCACAGCAGGGCATTCCGCCGATTCACGGAATGCATGGGGTTGATCGGATCTCATAGGGTGGGGGCTTTGATCGGCTCGAGGGTCTTTCGATGGGGAGGGGAAGCTTCCTACTGTACGGGGTAATAAACAGTATCCGCAGGGCCAGGTGGCGGCCTGGGAACAAGGAAGACAAACGGGGACACAGGAAAAGGGGGTTTGCATCAAAAGGATCTGAGGCCATGAAAGGAATGAGGGGAGGTGTCGCGCTGGGAACAGGATGGGATTCCGTGATGAAGCTGCGCTGAAGAGGGGTTTATGACCCAAGGCATGAGAGAGCGGGGGTTGTCAGTGTGCGGGGGGATGCTTGCGAGGTTAAGGGAGAGAGAAACGCGCTGGCTATCAGCGAGGGGCAGGGAGGCCATGGTGCTCAAAATGGCTGCCGCTTACGCGCACGAATGGGCTTGGAAAGGGGCAAGATGACGCCGATAATGTTCACCAAGTTTGAGTTAATTTTCCACAGTCCTCCCTTTAACATTTCCAAGACATCTTGCTGGCCTATTTCCTATCTATACCTATATGCAGTGATCATAAGTAAGGGAGAGGGGACTTAGGCAAAAGAACTGTACATAAACATCACATTATAAACATCATATTGAAAAAATCTCATCATTTAGTAGGCGGGTTCATCGTTAAGTTGGTTGCAGAAAAAGTCA
Organism: Lissotriton vulgaris; assembly: GCF_964263255.1. Taxonomy (NCBI): domain Eukaryota; kingdom Metazoa; phylum Chordata; class Amphibia; order Caudata; family Salamandridae; genus Lissotriton; species Lissotriton vulgaris. Next base: position 674,545,901 of record NC_141700.1, on the reverse strand, counting down.
TCGTAATGCAATATCAGACTAGAATTACGTAGCGAGGGCGTTGGGTACAGATCATAGATGCTTATAGTCATTTGGAATAAGAACTGGTGAGCATAGTCAGTCCAATGGTGGTTGGGAGAGAAATGAGATATAATAAAAAATAAAAATCAGAGTTCTCAGTGTCTATGCCGTCTTCTGTAGGCACTGTCGAGCACCTGGATTACCTATCAACAGAGATGTTCATGTGGATTGAGTTGTTGGAGGTCTGCAGGCAGGGGTACATTTTGTCTTGTCTCGCCAGACCTCATAGGAGCAATGCGTTGCGGTTTTGGAGCAGGTGCCTCTTCTTCCGTAATGCAGAGCATAGATTTGCAATGGAAAATGCAATTGTTCCAGAATTGTGGGATCTGTTTGTTTCTTGAGTCTGTGTGGTGAACATTTCCAGTCGCTTCCATCATCTTCAAGGCGTTCAGCAGTGGGCAGAACCACATACTTCGTTCATCTTCTCTTTAGAGGCGACCCTTGGTGGAGTTCTAGGTCACCGTTCTAAGATTAACATAGTTCGTGGTCTACTTAGTCGGAGCTCCCTCCCTTCTGACGCAGGGAGTACTCTTCTCTGGGTAGCTCAGTAGGATTTGGTGGAACTTGGGAGTTCGGGTGGAAAGGTGCGGGTGTGAACAGTCCTTATGGTAGGTCGGAGGAGGAGGGGATGGAGCAAGGCCAAGTCGGGAACAGATCGGGGGGGGGGGGGCGGAGAGTTTTCGACAGGCGAGTCTGTAACCATGTTCAGAGAGCGGGGACTTTTTGGCACACGTTGAACATAGAGCAGGGGCTTCAGGTCAGCCCTTTTCCTTAGCTTCGTCTGAAACAGTGCCCCGTCCTGTGTCTCCTTACTGCTGTGGTCTCGCCTCGGCCTCCGTCGCTGATGTTCCACAATCCGCAGTCAGGCCGCGTGCTCCCACATCCGGTCTCTTTCTCCTCCGACAGTGATACCCTTAAATGAGTGTTGAAAAGACAGTCTTTAGAGATTTTGCAGAAGAAGGTAATTACATAAATCTATTTTCTCTCCCAACACCAAGCAACTGGGGTAAGCACTCGCTACATTTGAGATTTTTGCGGCTAACGTATAAGCAATTGATGATGGGTTTGCTGGATTCCTTACAACCTCCTTTTGTTGGCTAGTTATTACGTTCATTTGTAATAGGTACGAGGTCTGATACTCATTCATTGCATATGTCTATTATAGTAGATGTCAGTTCTTCTGGCTGAGACCCATTTCCCTAGTACGTGTCTTGCAAGGCTAGGCTGGTCTTCAGGGCCTTGTATTTTACAAAAAGTGCAACGTGCTATTCACCATAATCTGATAGGCATCCTTCTGAGGGATGAACATAGGCTAAACAAGTCTTCATTACATCAAAACATCTTATTTTCAGCAAGGCTTACTGTAACGGGTTCTTTCGATTTTCGATCTAATTTTTAACTTTGCACACATCTTTCTAACTTTCTATATAAATCCTCGCAACCTGGTTGCTATAAAAACTCGGGGGGGGAGATTTGCGATAATTATTAAACTTATCCTCGGGGAAGGTGGGATCTTATGGAAAACGATTAGGAACACAGCGAATCGGAGCAAGGGGCGTTTTTCAAGTTCTCGTTCAGGGCAGCTGATACCAAACTGGGAGCATTTTGGGAAGATGGGGGTGTCTCGATCATTTCTTACAGCTTGGGGTATGGAGACAATTTGGAATGGGGATGGTCGCATTACCACAGACATATTTTCCCATAGAAGCCACTGACAAATGGTTCCCTGACCGTGGGTCAAATTTAGGGAACCTTAGTCGTCTTACCTGTCCCTTTCCTTTTGGCCAATTTAAATTTCATCCATATTTAGCAGAAAAGGAGAGGTAGTAACGTGGTACCGATACAATTTTATGTAGGACAAATTTAGTGCAAATACTTGTGGTATTTGGGGCCAATCAGGAGGTGCACCAGGTTCGTCAATTAGGTGCCAGTCGTTAGGAAAAGGGAAAGCGTGGAGGGGTGAAAGAGTGAGAGAGGGAGAGAGAGAGAGAGAGAGAGAGAGAGAGAGAGAGAGAATAGGCCAAACAGTACACGTGGGACATGGAGAATGACCGTGTATTGTTCGGGCTATTCAGTGCGTTACCCAACGTTAGACGTTTCGGGTTTGTGTTAGGATGTAGAAAGCATGCAGTTTTGGGACAGAAGAGCATTAGATCAGGTAAAAAGGTCGTGCATTGGGTAGAGCGTCCTTGTTGTGCCGTTTTGCAGCGCTAGTCCATTTTCATGCATCGTGCGTGACGTGGTTCCAGATCCCTTACGATACTCTAATCGGGATTCTAATGTAACCTGCAGAGGGAAAAAGGAGGAAAAAGGGGAAGGTGGGGGGACAACATTCGAACACATCAAATGTATGGGCACGAAAGTCCTTTACTTACCACATACTCGTACTTATCTCTTCGGGATATAATCCCTTAGGGTTTTGGTTTCCTAAAGTCATGGGGGCGGGCAACGTGATAGGTGGATCATGGGGAGGTTCAAGGATGGCATTAAGGATCGTGTGTAGGGAAAATGCTAAAAAGAGGAATCAGAGGTGCCTAGCGTGAGGTACCCGGTTTTGTAGATGTATCCGGCCATCGGGATCCCTAAATCATTCCCAAAGCTGTGAGGTTCTAAGGCATATCAGTTCTTCGTTCAACCCTGTACCTTAGTACCTTCGACCACCATATCCTTATAACATTTTATCAATCACACCGCTTTACTTTACCCATTCTCAGAAGTCGAGGTCCTTCTTCATACGTTAGTTCCTGAGCTTAGTCGCATATCTTGGAGGCAGCGTATCATACCTTTGATTCGATCATCAACCCAAGGCCGAACAACCATTTTTTTTTTTTTTTTTTTTCAGATAACCTTAAAGAAAGAGCAGAACAGTTGCGCACAGAAAAACCCTCCCACCGATACCCGTATTTACAAAAGTAGGCGATGCCTATCCATAGCTTTTTAAGACCTTTATTTGTAGAATTATTCAGTACGTAGAATGTGAAAGCGCAATCATATTTTGGCCTGACATGTCGTCGATGGGAGCACATACAGTAGGGGGTTATTTTGTAGCACAAGAACATGTAAAAAAAAGGCCTAATTAATTATTTGCAAGTAACTAAAAACATTTCATTGCGTGACGAAGGAATCAGGGGCATTTCAGTTCATAAATGGAAACACAGTCAAGCTCATCGTAATCACATTTCCTAGATGTAAACCGCGGGTGTGCATCATAAGCGACGTTATGTATCAGTTACAACAAATATCAGAAATAAATTGTTCATTGAAATCAACATTTTACGGAACCCTTCTCAAATGTTCGCCAAGTGAACCCTCCTCCCTTTAACATCGAGTGCGCAATGGTTCGTATATATATATATATCTTAGTACACCAAGTTTCATTAGCTAAGGAACACCACGAGGCATCCGTTAGTTCCTATTGATACCGGCGCCATTTTTGGGCGAGGCCGGTTTAGTCCGGAAGTAGCATCAGAGGGAAAAATGTCCCCGACGATTGGCGGTTGGACCAGAGTCCCTTTCGGCAGTTCAAAAAACTGTGCTAGCAGAGGGGCTGGTGGTGTGGACCGTCAATCAAGAGAGGGAGGGGGTAAAGTCTTTCTTACCGGGTCATGTTGATGTTCAGCCGGAACTTACTCGAGTTCGTTAGCCCATAATGTTCCTGGGTGGTTCAGACGGAAGCTTATGCAGACACGAGAGCACCGCCATCTTGTTGCTAAGCCGTGGTTATTTCATTAGTGATCAATGCAGCTGTTCCCCTCCGAAAGCCTGAAGGGGCTGAGGGCTCTTGGGACTTTGGTAGAATCTTCAAAACCGAGGGGATGTTTGTCGATGGTGGGGGCTTGCGCCCAGGTGGGCAAGTGCCCGAGTTGCAATTTCGGACAAAGTTACTCCAGCGGCCTAGACCCGCCTTTCGAGGGCCCAGACGCCATTTTGAGACCCTGTGGCAGCCACCTTTGCCGTATCCATCAGGAGTGGAAGAAACTTCTTGTGATGGCGAAAGACAGAGCATCATGCTGCTGGAGCAGGACATTTTGGTTCGGGGCGCCAGGGTGCAGCAGTGGAGCCTTCGTCTGGGGAGGTGAGAAAGGCTCGTCTGTGCCACCTTCCTCTCCCGGCGCATCCTACGCCGTCCCTTGGAATCAGGGGCGCACATGATGACCACCCTACACCCCTGATTCCGACTCTTGGGGGACCACTGTACATCCGGTGCTCCGTAAAAGTGTCCGTCGGACATTGTGTGTCCTGTACTATGCAAGTATACCAGTTGGGTCTTGTATGTCCCGTGCTAAGGAAATACACCAGTCGGGCATTATGTGTCCTGTGCAGCGTAGGTATATGGCCGTCGCCCGGCTGGAGGACATCGGCGCCGGACCAGGGCAGGGAAGCCTCCTACCTGTGGAGGTGGAAGAGGCTCGTCCGCGTCGCCTCTTCCTCCCTGCCCACCCTGCATCCGTTCGATGGAGGAATTCGTGATGGCCGGACCAGGAGATACGAGGGAGGGGGTCATTTGCAGCCGCCCTCTCCCTACTCGCGGCCCGGGGGACGCCATCCCTGGAAGGGCAGTATGGGAAGACCATTTCATTGCCTGCTTGGTGGAGCCTCCAGGACCTTCTCTCCAGCGATCTCCTTTTGGCCCATGGTTGCTGGCAGGCCCCGCCCCACACGTGCTATGTGTGTCGGATGGGCGGGACCATCGAACTGTTACATTTGGAGGACTTCCGGAGTGAGCATAATATGTTTTGTATTTTTCCTATTAGTAAAGTTTGTTTTAGAGAGAGTTCTACTAGTTATTCTATTTACCGTTGGTTGTGTGTTTTCCTTACCGTAATTAAATCCTAAGTTATATAATAGGCGCTTGGTTTCCTTGAGTCTTTTCTCTAACGGGGGGTTGTTTACACTGGCCTGCAGTTGTGTTTGTTTTTCAGAGTGGGGGAGCAACAGAGAGCGATCAGTCCCAGAACTCTAACATGTCGTTAAAATTGGTCTGACGAAATCTGTGCCATCGAGCATAATCAAACGGGGTGGTCCTGTCTGTTCTGTCTGCACTAGTCTGATTGGCTTTTATCTCGCGCCTTTTTCCTTTCTGTCGGCCTGTCCTTTCTGTCAACCCTCCGTTCTTACCTATGCTTTGCAGAGTCGGGCATTGGGCTTTCCAGTGCCCGAGACATTTACAGAAAGCACATTGGTCCTGTTTTAAATCTATTCGTCCTGTGCGCAGTGTCGGGGGATTACCTTCGGGTCGTTGTGTCCCGGGGTTGACTTGTCGGCACATCCCTTTACACCGTTCTCTTTTCATGTCTACTCCTCTGGACTGTGCCATCGCTGGCCCTTCCCTTTGTCTACTAGACGTTTGGAGGTTTGTCCGTCGTGTCCCTTCACCTTTTCTAAATTCGTCGCCTTCCCTTCGTCGTGTGGCTTCTTTGCGCCACATACCGAGACTATCGAGCATAATAGGTGTTGTTTCATTCCTACGAAGGGCTATTTCTACCGTTTCTATTTTGTCAAGATCAAAGGATCCTCTCAGTGGCCACTGTCTTTCTTGATCCTTTTTCGTATATTTATGCCACAGCTCACTATAGGCTATAGCGATTAATCCATGCTTCATGAACATGTCCTTATTAGGGGTGCCTTCCAGCGGAGCCGGATGGTTCATCTCTAATAAGCGGTCCGGGTTAAACAGGCTACTAACCAGTGGGGAGAAGACAGGCATGACGGATCACAATGGGATAATAGTCAGCACTACCTATCTTATCACTGCGCGCAAAGACTAGACAGAATATTTCTATTCTACGTTGTTTGCACGTAGTGAATACCTCATGAACCAATCTTGAACAATCAATCAATGTTAGGTCAAAAAATAAAAAATCAATATGGTCAATGGGGAGAATAAGTAGGCTCGCAAAGGTTCGCGTCACCTACCCTTTCACTATCTGTAAAGAGGGGACCTATTTTTCCCTGTTTGCAGACAGAGAATCTCCAGAAAACAATCTATAACAGTTAATCAATGGGGGGAAGGGGCAATTGTTCAGTGGGGGAGAAAGATAGGTCCGACGGGTGCGTACCTATCCTTCGCTGTTTATAAAGGGAGAGCCTGTTGTTTCTCCGTTTGCATACAGCGAATCTCCAATAAATTAACGAAAAGTAATACTAGTATTTTCTCAACAATTATCAATCACTTTCAATTATCTATCACTTTCGCAATTCGTCGTGTTTACACGACCTTACCCGGACCGCATGGACAGTTTCTTGTCTTCCGAATCCAGCGCCCGATCGTCCTCTTCTCTTCGTACTTCTCGTGGCACTCCTGATGGTTCCCAGTCAGGACCGCAGATCACTCGAGAGAGGTCTGTTCGGAACCAGTGAAGTTCGGATGATCGGCTGTCAGACGAGGGTCTATCGGACAGGGTACCTTCCGATCGTTGCAGTCGTTCACTCTGTCGTCAGGACCTCTCCCACTGGATCCACGAGTCGCTGATGGGCCCCACGTTTGGGACGCCAATTGTTAAAAAGGGGTTCCAAATGACAACCAGTAACTAAAGACCCTTTTTGTTGCCCGGCGGTATCGCCTCTATGACCCACCAATGTTAATCAATGAAGAAGCAGGCGCTGGAGACTGGAAGGCAGGAAACGAGGATTTTATTCTCTCCGGAGGAGAACACGTCAATTCAGACAGCAAGTATCGTCACGAGGTGCTCTAACCACATCTCTGAGGCCTGGCCTCTTATACTAGGGTTTATGACCTTTATTGCACATAACACATTCTCGCAACACTTTAGTATTAGAAAGAACATCCTCGGAATCTCCCCTACAGGCCCGTTCCCACACACATTTACAGTTGGATTCCCCACCCTGGTCACAACAGGTGATGGTTGTCGCACAGCAGGGCATTCCGCCGATTCACGGAATGCATGGGGTTGATCGGATCTCATAGGGTGGGGGCTTTGATCGGCTCGAGGGTCTTTCGATGGGGAGGGGAAGCTTCCTACTGTACGGGGTAATAAACAGTATCCGCAGGGCCAGGTGGCGGCCTGGGAACAAGGAAGACAAACGGGGACACAGGAAAAGGGGGTTTGCATCAAAAGGATCTGAGGCCATGAAAGGAATGAGGGGAGGTGTCGCGCTGGGAACAGGATGGGATTCCGTGATGAAGCTGCGCTGAAGAGGGGTTTATGACCCAAGGCATGAGAGAGCGGGGGTTGTCAGTGTGCGGGGGGATGCTTGCGAGGTTAAGGGAGAGAGAGACGCGCTGGCTATCAGCGAGGGGCAGGGAGGCCATGGTGCTCAAAATGGCTGCCGCTTACGCGCACGAATGGGCTTGGAAAGGGGCAAGATGACGCCGATAATGTTCACCAAGTTTGAGTTAATTTTCCACATTCCCTGGCATTGGAAACCTGATTTACTACTCTCTTTCACTCCTGCTTCTACTACACCAAGTTGACCCTGCTGGGTCACCCATACTTCTGAGAGACTCATAACAGTTATTGGATAACTACACATTATGTCATTTAGGTTAAGGGGTAATGCAGTGTTTTCACTATGGTGTGTCTCAATACAGCTACAGTGATAACAGTTCCACCGCCTGGTTAGAAAAGAGTAAAGGGTAGAAATGGAGCGGTTCAGCCTCCAGATTTATCGGAACATGCAGATAGAAACCGAAAGGAAAAAGAAGCGGTGCTGCCATGCAGCCGACCCACAACAATGAGTAGGGATTTCATTTCAACTTAACCTGTTGCTAGGTTCTGAAATTACTGTAATGAAGTTGTTTTCTGTTGAATGGCACCATTTATTTTTAATCTGTGTTTATTGACTCATATGGTCAACAATTGTCTTAGCCTGGTCTCCAGTGCTGTGCAGTATGCTGGAATTCGTAGAGGACACACAACACTCCACCATCCTTCTGCTTCAATACATTTTTTCTGCTGGCTCCTATATGGCTTGATTCTTGTTTCCGGGATAATGTATTGCTGCCAAACTATGCAACATTTTGGCTTTTTCACTTAAGTGGATCATTTGTTTTTTATGGACACAGCTGTTCTCCAAGAGACTGCCCTAATCCTGCACTTGGAGATACGCTGGATCAGACTTCTCTATATGGATGCCATGGCGCGGGTTCACTCTGGCAGAACTATACCTGATCCACTATATCTGATCCATATGAGGTGGATGAAGAACTAAACAGGGGTGTCCACTCTCCCTCTATCATTTGCCATTGCAACGGAGTCGTTGCCCAGCAGCGCTCGTGCTGGGAGATTTTACCATGGGTTGGAGGTTTGCGGGCAATCACATTATGCAGCATTATATGCTGATGATATGCTGCTGTTTCTACAAGATGTCGGAATGGACTTACCCAGCACAATAAACTTATTAGAGCACTTTTGTGTAGTCTTAGACCTACAAATTAATTGGCAGAAATCCTATCCAGTTTCCTTTCTGTGGGGATACCCCTCTCTTCAGAACTGGCATGGACTCACCTGGAACCCTATATGTCTGAAATATTTAGGATTTAACATTTACCATAACCACCAGGATTTATTAGATGGCAATGTTGGGACAGCAGTTGGAGCACTACAAACTAGTTAAACCTTTGGATGACTTTGCCATTATCTGTGGCTGGTAGAATTGCAGTGGCTAAGATGGTCCAAGTTTGCTCTATTTCTCCTCTACTCTGCCACTGTTGGCGCCTCGCCAGATGATCCGAGACCTGAAAGCACTGCTATTGGAACTAATCGGGGGATGCAGCATCTGGTAGCAGAAGGAGGGTTGGCTGCACTGGACTTTGAGTATTATTATTTGGCGGCACAACTGCTATGGTTCAACCAGTGGATTTATTGTAGGTTGCATCCTGAAGGGGATGTTATCGATTCACCTTCTGACTTTTGGGACTTATTGCAGCCCTCTTGATTTCACAGCGGCGACTACATGCTACCTATTAGGAGTTTCTGGATGATACAACTGTGCTGGTGACACTGTCTGCAGTGAACTTGTGTCCCTGAGCCCTACTCACCAGATCTGCCACAAAAGTGGTTGAAGATAAAGGCCCACAAAGGGGCATTGGGGGGGGTAGTGGGGGGGCTCTGCCTATGGGATAAATAATATATAGGAGATCTGTATCAGGATGGAGAATTGAGCTTATTTGAAGACATGGTAGGGGGATTCGGTATGCCTGGTGGCCAATTCTTGTTGCACCAGGCAATGGTAGTCATGATTGGGAATCACTGGGGAAATGGAGACTTGGAACATGCAACTCATAAAGTCTGTCCCCTGCTCTGTACATTCACTGGTCATGTAAAAGCTGTCACATCCCTATATCAAGCAATATGTGCCATTCCAACTACCCTCACAGGTTTGAAAGTGAAATGGTAGATAGATTTAGAACTACAGATTACTGATATGGAGTGGGGAAATATTCTAGCACACATACCCGCTGTCTCTCGTAATGCCAGGTTCAAATTGATTAATTTTTATTTCATGCATAGAGCTTACCTTACACCTGGTCAGAACAATAGGTTCTATACGGCTGCAACTGCAGCATCTCCAAGATGCGGGGATCCTGACACAGAAATGTTCCATATTGTATGTTCCTGCCCCCCTTTAGCAGTGTACTGAGAGGTGATAGTGGACTGTGTTAACAATATCATACAATGGGTGATCCCTTGTACACCCTTGGCCTGCCTACTTGGGGGTTACTAATGCCCTAAAAAATGAAAAACCTCTATTAGATTTTTTGATTTAGCATTGATACTTGCAAAACGAGAATGACAATACATTGGAAATCTGCTGGGGTACCACAACTGTTTAAATGGCGAGATGACCATGTTAATAGGCAGGACTTGGGAGTGCTGTATTGCTTCGTGAATTGAAGAGAGGGGGGGGACAATTGATAGGGCTAGAACATGGGAGCATTTATTAAATAATTTATTGGCTCCAGGCATTGACTCAAATACATCTGACATCTCCCATCTTTTGTTGGAGGATCAGAGGGTGGAAGTAATTGATCTTGCCAGAGAAGCTTTGGGTGGGATTGGGAGTTATAGTGGTGCGCTCCACTTGACAGGGGATTATGGAGCTCTATATATGGCAGCTTGGTAAGGGGTAAATGAAGGTGAATCTGTTGGGTGTTGCTGTTTGTTAGTTGTTAGCTGTAGAGGTCAAATGGCATGTTTTAAAATATTATGCACTTGGGCTACATGGATTTGAAAGACGTTCACATCCTTAACCTGTTGTTACTCTGTACTACTTCACATAGATCATTGTCTGTTTCTGATATGCTATGTCATGGACATGTGTTGCTCTGTACCACCACAGTGCATAGATCATTGTTTGTTTCAGATGTACTAAGTACTGGCCGTTAATGTCATTTGTTTTTTGTTATATGAAAACAATAAAATGTTGTTGAAATGAAGTGGGGCCTGTTTTATGTCCGGCAACCAGGCTTTTTTGCTTTATCTTGGAAATTAGATATGGAACCCTCAATTTGGGTTCCTGCCCTTTTTCTCGTGTTAGTATCCTCCTTTATACATCTTACTCTCTGGAATTCCATATTGATTGAGTCTTGATGACCCGTCAATTTAATGGCATTTAAAGTCGTCACATTTACGTACCCTTATTGCCGTATAGGGTTGTAATTAATGTACTTATGTGTATTACACTGATATGATATTTATTAATATTTGTGGCATGTTTTGAACACCGAACATGTTTACTTCATTGGCACTCTCTTATTATTTCAGTTTCATTAATTTTCGAACTTGGTTATGTTTTTTCTTCTTCTATGTTGTTAACATATGTATATGTTACAGTCAAAGTGTGAAATCCCGGTATTGTATAGAATGCCTAGGTAATGTATGTATAGAATGCCTGATGGTTTTCGGTAAACTATGAAATATACGTTTTTTGTGAAAATGTTACATACTTTTCCTAGGCATTCCATACAATTCCTAGGCATTATATAGAATGACCAGTACCATTTATGCAAAGTGTTAAAAGGGCACAAGATGAGAAGCCTTTATTAATTAATACGCATTTGAAACTGAATGAACAAAACTACGAAGTAAAGCACAGGATATTCTTGCCGGAAAACAATGAAAGCAGAACTGAGATTGAAGTACTTGTTACACTGAGAAAGGCCGGAGTAACACGTGGAATTGTACTCACTTTTATTCTTCACACAAAAACACCTTCTATTTTTGGCACTTTGATCTTGTACATACATTTCACGACTTAAAGAAGAATGCGGACAGAATATTGTTACCAGTAAAACACAAAGCAAAACTGGCATGACTACTCGTTGCAGCACAAAAACACCTTCTATTTTGGCACTTTGATCTTGTACATACATTTCACGACTTAAAGAAGAATGCGAACAGAATATTGTTACCGGTGAAACACAAAGCAGAACTGGCATGACCTACTTGTTGCAGCAGAGAAGGCTAGAGTGACATTTTGAACTGCACTTAATTTTCTTTTTCACACAAAGGCACCTCATATTTTGGCATTTCATCTTGCACATACACCTGACGATTCCTTGGCCGCTTCCTGTGGACTGAGAAGTAGCTGCAGATCGGAGAGATATTTCGTGGTCAGGAACGTCTTCAATTCTCATTAAGTTCTCTAGACATACGGTGAATTGTGATCTGGCGTAGAGTTGCTTCAAGATTCCTTGTGCAGTTCCAAGTAGGTAAAATCCATTTTCCGTCACGTTCATAACAACTGCCAAGAGATTGCGTGAGTCACCCCGCCCTTTGTCGACGTCGGGAATCGGAACTCGCACAGTGGCACCCAAAGGCAAGGGAGGAATTTTTTTGTCAGAATCCCTTTTCATTTTTTTGGCCTGAATCTCAAGGTTCGATTTCGATTCCATTTTACTTTGGATAGCTTTCTCAATATTGAAGCAAACATTGCACAAAATGCTAACACCATAACTTTCTACTTCGTCACCGTCATCGTCTTTAGGAGAATGTCCACAGATGGCATGAATGTTTCGGCCACACTTTCGACATGTATGAGCACCGCTGGTTTCTTTTAAGCAGACGCAACAGATAGCGGAAGAAGAAGGATTTTCGGTAACCACGGAAATGGAAGGCTCTTCGATAACCATGGCTTGATCACTGTTTTGGTTTCCTCCAACATGGATTGCATTCTCAGCTATGTCTTCTGCAGGGAGCTGTGCCTCTTGCATTGATTCATCTTGTCTTTCTTCCTGCTGTTGTGTTGTTTGTACGCTCTCTATTATTTTTTCTAGCTCTTCCTCAGTCTCTACGTCTTGTAAAACGTCGTCAGGCAGGGACGAAGTCGAGAGACCTACTCTAGCTTTGCAGCCGAACAGAGCTTCGTATGGTGACCTCTTAATCCCAGAATGAAAAGCTCTGTTCTTCATAAGTTGGACAGACCGCAATCCCTCACTCCAGCAGCTAGTTTTTTCATCTTGCATCCAAGCACACAGCATATTTTCAATGTCCTGATTAGCTCTTTCGATGCTCCCCTGACTTTGTGAGTCGCGCAGCTTACCATGGATGATCTTCAAGGGGGGCCAATACTCCTGTAGGCTGCTTACCACATTGTTTGCAAATTCCCTGCCGTTATCGGACTGTAGAACCATTGGAGCACCAAGCAGCGTAAATATGTTGACGAGCTTGTAGGCTACTTCTTCCGCTCTCTTTGATTTCAGAGCCCTGAGAACTACAAACTTAGTGAGATGATCTTGGTAACACCATTATAAACTTGTACTCTCTATCAGGATGGGACTGAAAATCGATGAGATCGACCTGACAACGGGAGTTGAATTCAGAAAAAACCATTGGCTTGACCGCAACACCTTTTTTAACACCTTTTTGCTTCTTCTGACAAGGCTCACAAAGGTGAATGTACAGCTCAATGTCATGACGAGTAATGTTCTTATAATTGGGTGAAAGTTCTTTCAACATTCTGTCCCATCCTCCCTGACCAATAGCCAAATGGGCCTTAGGGAGTACGTCAAATAACTCGGAGTCCGCAACGTAAAACTGAATAGCACTTGTACCTTCTTTAACAGGATAGATCAACTTAGTCGTATTCTCGACCATCATTACGTCATAGTGTTTCACCAGCCACTAGTCCCGTGGTTCCTTTTTAATGGTCGTCTTAGCCTTTTTCACATCGTCCACTAACTTTTGGTAACTGGTTTTGGTTAGGAAAACGCCATTTTTAGCAGCATTGGCTCTTGAGATAATTCATCGCAGAACCGTTGTTGCATGTCAGCATGGCGTGATTCCTGTCTTGGCACTACATTCCCTTCCGACATGGTGATATAAGAACCACAGGAAAGGATGACCTCAGCTGGATGCCATACACGACCTCTGACCCTGCTTGCAGGCAGGTCGCTCCCCACACCACCGCACGGCTGCCACCTGCTCTTTGCCTGGTTACTTGTGCTGTCTGTGCCCCTCGCTTGCTGGCAACTTGTGCTGTCTGTGCCCCTCGCTTGCTGATAAACTGTGCTGTCTCTGCCCCTCGCTTTCTGATAACTTTTGCTGTCTCTGGGATTAAGTGTATTATATACTTTGCCGGCAGACAATCCGGCAAAGTATACAATGCCTAGGCAATGTATAAAATATCAATCATTTCATACTTTGACGTTCGATTTTCAGGCATTTTCAGGCATTCTATACATTATCTAGGCATTCTATATAATGCGGGATTTCACACTTTGACTGTAACATATATACTACTATTACATTTTATGATTTTAAACAAGTACCACTCTTTTGACTATATTGTGGCAGGGAAAGCAGAAGGGTGAGGAAATTCCCAACAGGATAGTGATTTAAGAAAATATATAATGTTAACCTGCATTGATAGTTACAACCATTTAGTGTACTCTGAATAAAAGTAAGTGGTGACATTACAGGTTCCTTAAAAACATAATGCACATTATTATAACATTGTTTAAAGAATTGATCAAATATATCGTTATAGGTGAAGAAATTAGAAAGTGCTGATAGCTGAGATGGGGAGAGAAACTTCAATTTCCAGTGGCAGATATGCTGAGTTCTGAGGCAGTTCCTGGTAGTGGGCCCTATTGCAGGCCACAGCAGCCCCCGCCGCACAAGGGGACCCTCAACTTTTCAGGGGGCCACAACCCATCAGGAGGGCTCTATTCAGGCCAAGGGCAATGAATATGTGTGAGATATGGGGGACTCCGAGGGTTCACCTTACAGTCTGTAAGGGGGTTCCTAACAGTTTGTGTTACGCCGCTAGTAGTGTCCCACAGCTTAACAATGAAGAGCTGTACCCAGGCAGTTCTGAGTTGAGGGATCCAGCTTTGTTTTTTTGATACTTGTGCTCTGAGAACGCCTGTGGGATTTTTCTTGTATTTCTTCATCACTATGGGATGCACATAGTTATCTGGAATATTAACACCATGCATGTGATACTGTGTGGGGTCAGGGTCCCTATGACGACAAGAGGAAGTAGCGGGAATGGGATAATTGGTGTCCTAGGGAACGTTTTGTGCTGCAAGTTAAGAGTGACTTTTCCAGTCACTCATAAACCAATTTTCTTTTATTGGACTGGTGGTGAAGAAACATTATTTGAAAACTCTACCATATTTAAAAAATGTTTTTAGCATCGATTAGTTACTCACATAGACTTTTATCTTCCTATTTGCTCTTACTTTTTTTTGTGCACCTTTATTTACAGTAAACTGATATCAAATGATAACAAAAAACACATCTACAATAATGCTTGACCATTGGCCATGTACCGCACACCCTGAGCCATCAATCACAGTGGCATGTATGAGTGCAAAACATGATGCTCCAAAAGAGGAGGATGATGTTGCTAGACTGCGCACCTTCAATGACTCCCACATCATGCAGAGTTCCAATAACACAAGAGGAGTAAGTGGCATGGAGTGTACCACATAGGTTGATGGTCAGTTAAACTGTATGTGTGGGGGTGCAGGAGTAGTTTGTATGTGTACAAAAATATTTGTCTGATTAAGTTTATTTACCTTTGTATTCGACTGTGTTTATAAGTGTGTGTGTGTCTGGTGGCAACTAACCAGTGGTATCTTTTTAGACACTACGCCTTAGAAAGTGGTGATCATCACCTCTACCATCGAATGGTCATCCTTCTCCTACAACAGGATCTGCCATCCAAGCATAAAATGACCTATCTGACAAATTGTGGGCAACCTTGCTATAAAACGTGACTTCTTGGCATTGTGTGTTCAGCATTGGCTTTAGGTCGACTATAGCATTAGACCACCCTCTATGTCATATTATGACCATCTTGGGAATTGTAAAGTAGCTTAACTTAGCATATTGAGCGGTAGCAGCCGGCATTGCTCCTGGGTGGGAGAGTGGGTGCGATGGGTTGTGGGGGTGGTGGGATTTGCGGGGGTGGGTTTGCATCGTGGGGAAATAATAAAACAAAATCAAACTTACTTTTCCACCGGGTCCCGCGTCTTCTCGGCTCCTGATCTTCTGTCTCCGATAGGAACAGGAAGCAGGCAGCCAGCCAGGCTCCCTCCCCTAAGCAGCGTTGTGATTGTTCGAGATGTCACACAGTCAGAGGCTAATGGGGTGTCCATTTTCTCCACGCATTCTGCAATGCAGCCTGCATGGAGAAAGGCAGAGTGCGCATGACTGGTTTGGGCAGCCCTAGAGGGCCGACCAAACAGCATGTGCGCACTCAGGAGTCGGCAAACAACCTCTTTGAGCAGGGCAGCCTCGCCCACCCCCGCAATGCAAAAGCAAACATAAAGGGTAATAACTTTTAGTTATTACCATTTTATGTTTTGGCTTTCTCGCACTGTGAGAAAGCAGTGAAGCAACACTCCTTTGCCCTAGTGGAGGAGCCGCCCCTGATATTATGAGCATTTTAAGAATCATATATTGGTCCTCCTCCACATTGTGTGGTCTTTCTAAGCATTATTGTGGCCCTGCCACAAGGCGGCCCTCAAATTTATATTCAAGGTATCCTAAGCAGTATTTTTATTCCTGGCAGTAGGTTGCTCCTTTTGACATTTTTTAGGCATAATAAACTTTAGGTTTCCAAAAGTAACTACTCTTGATTTAGCACTACAGTGCCTGAGGCCACTGGGCTAAGATACATCTGTGTCAGGCCACTCAATATCTGACACTGGCTGTCCAGGTGACACTGGGGCCTGCCCAGATGAACAATCTTTTTAGGCATTACGTTCTGATTATCTTTAAGAACGTTGCCGTTGCCGGGTAAACTTAGCTTAGGGATTTCTAGGAACCTTATGTCAATGAATAGTACTCGAAGTCCAGAATGTCTAACACATGTCTCATCCAGGATCACTGAGCAGTAGAACGTATATTACACGTTTTTGTTTTACACAAACCATCAATCATGAAGGGATCATTTCTTTGAGGATACCCTATGTCTACTCCCTTGACTTAAATGCAAGATAATTGCATTGTATAAACTATAGAAGGTCATTTTAAATCCTAATTGTGTGGCTACACTCAAGCACTACAAATAATTTAGCTGAAAAGTAGAATTTTTTATTGTATTGTAAATTTGACGATGATCTGCTGTAAATCAATGTTGTAAAACTAGTATGTTTTTAGAAGTGTGTTAGGTTGTGTGCTTCATATGTGAATGCAAAAAACATATTGGTGAATGTGATGATATAGATATGAGCCTCATTCATTATCCTCTTCTTATAACGCTTCAGTATGGGCGATGGGGTGGTCACAACAGTGTGCATGGGGGAGTGAGGTTAGTGAAATGAGGTCTAGCCAAGATATTGTAAGATTCTGTATTAGCACTGGTCCAGCACACTCTCTTTAAAGAAGTACTGTGAAACCCGCACAATGTCTGAATCCTAACAATCTCCCCCCCCCCCCACAATGTGAGGTACAGTACTCCTTTGCTTTCTAGATTTGATATCTCTGTATAAATCCCAGCAAATGTGCATACATAAATCAGTAAAAGGTCACCCAGACATGCCAGAAATGGCAGATGCCCTGATGTTCCGCAATTTGTACCTCCATCTGTGTGACCTCCAGGCAGATACAAAGGAATGGCACTATCCCCTCCGGTGCATATTCTCTAGCAACCTGCAGAGGTGTGACAAATTCTTGTGTGGCTTGTCCAAATAGAGCGGGGGACACCAACTGTCCTCAGTAGTCACTCGTCTGTATATGCTATATCAATACACTAATTATATACAATGAATAGCAAAGAAATGAGGAGCTATTCTGGAGCACAAGATTTGGAGTGAACATGATTGTAGCTTGAGAAACATGATGAAGTTCCAGTTAGGAATGAAACGCATTGGCTGGGTGATTCTTGCTTTGACACTTCTTTACAGCAAGAATAAAAACATGTACTTATTGGATATAGAGGAACTCAGCATGATCCTTGGTAATACAAATGAATAGATTATTGCTGACCTCTCTCCGACTATTTAGAAACGATTCGGGGATGTATACTTGTGTTCAATGAATTAGTGGTCTTGAGAGATCCATCCTGAATTGGAATATACGATCAAACAGACAAACAGACATCACATGGTAACATCCAGCCAGCAATCAAGCCCTTTTCCGGTGGGTGAATTTCAACCTGTCCTGTCTTTTCGGGCGTTTGAACTGTGCATGCTGTTACTAACAGTTTTGCTTTTGCATGACTCTTTTGCACCTAGCATCCTTGCCCAGGTACGGCTTTTGGATGAAAAAAGAGCATTGGATGAAACTCACTCTCCTCTCTTGGCACCAATTGACAGCTATGTACGACTGGGAGAACTACGTCTGTGGGATCACATTTTAAGCTCTCTATTCCTTTCCTATGTTTTGCTCCTGGATCCTGTGCTACTTCAAACCTTATTGCACCTAAACCCCTTTGCTGCCAAGTTGGACTTGTATGCAGTATATTAAACAGAAAATTACAATAAATACAATTCTTTTTTTTCTTGAACCAAATGGCTGTCCCATTGTGGTTTTTGATGGGTTGCTCTATTGCTGGCATAATTAAATAAACATTTTTATTTCTAAGGCAAGCAAATCTTTATTTTTTTAAGAATTGTTGATCAGTTTTTTTGCAATATGATCTATTAGATTGCCCTCTAACTTTTTGTGATGCGTTAATATCTGGAATCATGCAACTACAAACAAAGTTTTCTGCTACTGCAGCGGTTCTTAATATTTTGACTTCCATAAATCTCCACTGCATCACTACTGGAAGCTGGGCGCCGGACCTAAGCAATTTTATGATTTGTACCTCAAAACAATATACAAACATACAGAAACAAGTGCACACCAAATCCAAAAATTATTAAATATTTTATTTACTTCACAAACAAAAAGTAGGTAAATTTCGAATTTTTAAAAAGAAGGTTGAACTGTTTAAAAATGTCGTTTTATTTCTAAAAGAAGATGTAATACTCTGGACTCCTGCATATTATTTTGTCTTTTTTGCTCCAAATAAATGTTCTCTTTTTGTTGGAGTTTACCAATGCTTCCACTGGGACCAGCAATTTTCCCTACAAGAATCCTTTTGTAGCACTTGTTCTGCTATCAGAAAACAAGATACAAATGCAAAGTTAATTTTTAGCCTTTAATGTCAAACTCCTTCACACAGAGCATATAAGTATACTTCCTTAATCTGCTAATATTATTTCATTTTCTAAACAGTCACAGACCCCCTGAGTAGGCATCACAGACCCCAGGGATCCGCGGACCACAGGTTAAGAATGACAGCGCTAGAGAATTGCTGTATTAAAAGCAGCAATAGAGTCCAGCCTCACCAATATATCACAACCAGCTCATCTGCTGGTACCTAACCTTCCTTCTTGACATAATGCATGTGTTGAGGATCTTTTATGCTGGTTACTGTTTCCTGAGCACAGGACATAATTTAGATTTGCCATGGGAAATCCAGGGTCTGGTTATACACAGTTAGCGTTTTAAACATAAACACAACCTCCAGAACACTTCAGGCTCTGTTTAAAAAGATCTAATATGAACCTTTTGCCCTCCACAGACTGCCACACTGACAGCACACTGTACTTAAAGGGACTATAGCACGCCAGGGTACGTGAACTTTCCACTTTCAATTAATTGCTTTTAATATTCCACAGCATAAACTGGATAACCACTAGGAAGCTGGTCCAGTGGTACAGTGGAAACTAGGCCTCTACTAGGGACAGGCTATTGATGCTATCATTTACAGGGCTTAGAAATGCGAGTAGTGTAATATGAACTAGTATATAAAATACCATTATTATTAGAGGGGAAAAAGAACTTTCATAGTTATGGTGGAGAGGGACATCTGTGAAATATAATAGATTTTACAAAAGGCTATTTCATCTTGCGTATGCATCAGACCCTTTGGAATTTTATGATTAAAACATCTTTTTCGATATTTCTATTTTACATTAAAAAAACTTTTTAAATAAATCAAAGAAATTACGATTATGCTACAGTAATAAGGTGTGCTGTTTTGTTGATTTGACTCCATGCTGAACAGTGAGTGGTGGTGGGTTGTTCTCGTTCCTTTTTTGGATTTGTTTCCCTGGCCCACTCCACATTGTTTTTTTCATCAGGAACCCCTTCGTTTATTGAATTTCACAAACGATCTACAACCATTCCTACAGATTAAAAGGTTGATATATTTTGACTTCCTTGATCCAGTGGTGAAGGACCCTGTTTATGCACCCTACTGGGAAAACCTTAAAGAATGCGAATTATTAACCAGGGAGAAGGGACTGATGGAACTGGAAATTCAAATGCACTTTCGAAATTGTATGCAAAATTTTATTATGATGGAACCCCCAGGGAAGCTAAGTTATTATCCCAAAAAGCAGAGAAAAAAGGAATCTCCACCATTGGTGAAATGTACATGGAGAACAAAAACCTTTGAGTGGAAATAGTCCAGGGTTGGGGTTAAACACGTGTTCACTACACCAAGCAACCAAGGAAAAGATGAGATTAGCCTCAATTCACTTTATCAATGCCCAATATAATTTACCAGAACAGCTCGTTTTCCCCCTTCAAGGACAGATAAGTAAATATGATGTTTGTAACCTGAACCTTCCTACAGAGGAGCAGGCACTAAAAACAAGAAAATAATTCATGGCTAGTTTGACATCTTCTTAAGCCACATAACCTATATTATTTACTAATTTCCATTGCATTAGTAAAATGCTTACCAGGAATATTACCTTGTATGAGTGTTGCTTATGGAAAATATATATCAGAAGTGTACATTGCGCAAAGCAGAGGGTTCCCTTCCCTGACTGTTTAACAGCTAAAGCTTCTCAATTTTGCCTGAACACAACACCATTAAGGTAGAATCAGCTTTGTGTTGTGTTCATGCATCTAGTAAGGCATTCTTTACGAGTTTAGCAAAACTCCCAATTTAGGCATAAACATGAGTTTACAGGTAAACCTGGATAACAGATTTGGAAGAAACTGACACATCTGATATTTTGTGGTAGTGGCTGAGTAATGTTTGAAGATAAAATCTTTGATTAATGCAAAACAAATCACAGGATTGTATTTTTGATCAATGAAACTGCAAAGAGAAGAAGGCCTTCATTACAAATGGCCAAGTAAAGCCGCCGCCCATATATTGGGCGGCGGCTCTTCAATATATGAGCTGTTTGTTTGGTGGGTGTCTTGCAGATCCTTGGGTCGAAGCAAGGCTCCCGGATGTGTATGAGCTATTGGTTGGTGAACAAGCAATGAACTGTTTTATGAAATTTAGCGAACCTAGTTTTAATAAGAAAACCAAATTTAAGATCTTGTTGGCAGCTTTTGAAATTTGGGCCACACTGAAAAAGAAGATGGACTTTGGGAGGATTAATTGTTACATTCAGCTGTATATGCTCCAAGGAATCTTTTTTGATGTAACCGTGGCAGAGTGGGCGAGGAGAGGTTCGCGGAAGTCTGGGGATATAATATTGATGGATGAAATCCGACAATTTAACAATATTCAGGCTGAGTTTGGCCTTAAAATTAGCAAATTTCTTTAAATACCTGCAGCTACGAAGCTTTTTTAGCAAGAAGGTGGGTGGGGTCAATGGCTTTGACAAATTAAAATCATAGATGCTATTAGAGATGGTAGGAATTGAACCATAAAGATAATGTATGCTGAATTAGTACTACTCAAGCAAGATGATCTGGAAAAACACGGGGAAAAATGGGCAGAACAGGTGAATTTATTTGATTTTTGTGCACAGGGGATGTTATTCTTATTACCAGTCATATTAAACTTTGTAGCTTGTAAACGTTGGATGAATGGCGATTCTTATGTACCTTAATTGCTTAGTGAAGTAGGATGAAATTGTTCCTTTTTGTTTTGCTCCTTTTCTTAATTTTTAAGAAGATATGATCAACCCTTATGTTTTGATTTGTTATATAAATCTGCGCTGTTTATTTTTTTGAAAACTAATAAATTAAAATAAATTAAAGAACCACAAATGGCCAGGTAAATGAACCACTTTCCTACTTACCTGCTCTATCAAAATTTGGATCTGACAGTCCACTAAGAAACTAGGATTTTGTGGGTGAAGTGGTGATTCCTGGCCCAATTCATGTATGAACTCCTTTTCATCTAAACTTTCCATCAGTTATTTCAGCTGTTTACCGCAGCTAAGATCCCTGGGTGAAAGTTAAGAGATGTGCTGTGTTCACACAGATCTCATAATTATGATGGGGCCAGTAATTGTTGCCCCTGACCCTATCAGAATTAAGAGGCTACTCGTAATGAGGGACTAAGAGGCTCAAACTACACCAGTATCATAAACATTTCAACTGTGTATTTAAACCCATGCCCTGTGTCTATGTCCCCTGACACAGACTCTTTACAGTGTGGAGCCACCAGTTGCATTAAAAATAACACTATATAACAAGCAATACATAAAGGGTTTGAGTGAAGGAGGATGTTGTATCCTCAAGCTGATGCACTGGATTTCATTTTTCTTTGTGAAATATTATTCAAATATGTTGTACCTTACTTTTTGATATCTTTATTTAGCTGATGCTATTTAGGTCCCATTAGACTCATTGGTTTGCACCCACTGACGGGACTTCTGTCCCCAGGACAGGGGCACAATGGGATTGGACCACTTGATAGGATTCCTCATACCGAACAACAGGGCTCTCTAGGCTGTGGCAAGTAATTCCTTACAAAACCATTTCTGCTCTTTATTACTTTTAGTCCTGTGATCGATGGTATTTTGAAGGGTATACAATTTCACCTAGGTCAATAATACACATTAACTTGTATTACTATGCACTGAGTAACATTTTGCATCACTCCACTCCCACCTCGGGGAGTGAGGAATCTTGAAATGTACAGGTAAGTGTAAATTGACAGCAGAATGGATGGTACTTGGGCGGTGCATATTTTGAGGAGTGGTGGTTTTATTGGAGTTTCACCTATACCTGTCTTTTTAAGTTTGGCAAGAACACTTTATTATGTAAAAAATAGTCAAGTATATTGTCTATTTTTTAAACCCTCTGGTAGCAGCACATCCATCATACATAAAGAATACAGTGGATTTTTTATGCAGATTGTTTGTATATAGGTTAGGAAGACAATATACTACTTATGACAGTTGATGTTGCTATGTTATACACTTGAATTCACCACTGTGATAGACTCAGAGCAATATGACATTTCCTAAGGGTCAGATCTATTGGAACCCATAAACACAAAAACATGCTTTTTAGTATGGTTGAATGGTGCCTCAAATACACTATTTTTATCTGTAACAGTGAATTATTCCAACAACTGTGATGACTGTGATGGGCATCAGCTTCACTCTCAGCTATGTTAATTTGCATATGGACTGGTGGCGGGAGGAGGTACTAGGCAACCCACCTATGGAAAAATGGACAAATCATATCATACTTTGTATACACTTCATAGATGATTTATTTATTATTTGTAAAGGTACCAGGGAGAGAACAGAATAATTTGCAAATTAGATAAATGAGAATAACTTGAATCTGTCTTTTACATGTAAAATAAGCACTAATCAGAGCGGAATCCTGGATGTTTATGTTAGGGTAGTATAACTAAACAAGTTACCACATTATTTAGAAAGCCCACAGTGGACAATTGTTTTTTGGATGCACAGGATTTCCACCACACAGCATTGATAAAAAAAATATACATTTTGGTGAAACTTACAGAGCCAGCAGGATATGCAATGCAGGAGAAGAGATTTTTGGGGCGATCTGTTTAGAGAAGGATAAGTAAAAGAGGGTATCCCAAAACATATCTTTCACATGTTATTTTCCCTATGAATTTTGAGAAGCAATACAGAAAGAATAGCTGAACAGAACTGCACCAAATTTGTCAGAAAGTAAAATTCTCAGAACTCGTGCTTTATGTGATTTGGTGTAAATCGGTTCAGCTGTTTTTGGGAAATTAGCATTTAAAATATAGTGATGTGTGGATGATTGGTCCCACAGGAGTGCTGCAGGACTCCCTTGAAACTACAACTTTAAACAAGAGAGCATTGTGATTTGCTGAGACAGCTTAATTTCCCATCACCCCTTTCTATCACTTGGCTGGTACCGATCCAACTGGATCGAGCAATCTGATTGGCCGGCCACACTTTGACAAGAGAAATGTTACAGCTACTATTACAGGAAACCAACACTCTATTCCGTGTTCTAAGGTTACAGTTAAAAACTGATATAAAAGGAGAAGAGTAGGTGTGCCCTGGACCCATGAAACTCCTGGGGGGACCCAGAGGGTACCCCCACTGAAGGGCCAAAAATTAAAAAAGAAATCAATCATAATTCGCTAGCCAGAGCAGCCACTTGTGAGGTACCTCAGGAGACTGGTACTGCGCAGCTACACAAACTTCACTAAGTGAAACTTACACATCCTCACAGTACTGTGGGTTGATGCTTAAACATCACTGATGACATTATCCAATGGTTATTAATGTTAGATGTAACTTTTCATACCGGTAGCATTCAGCAAAGTTCACATAGTCCCAATTTTCCCTCAACATTAGTGTCATTTAAGAGCTTATTCTGTCGCAACAGGGAGAACCAGCTGAAAATTAAGCATATCTTTGAAATCACCCACATTAGATAAATATTTTTGTTGGTATTGAGATGGTAAGAAATATAATTGCTCTGTAGTCATTAATTACATTAGCAACCTATTAAACCTTCAATACCTTTCAAATATAGTGTTTGGATATTACTTACCTTAAAGAGAAGTGTCTATTAAATACCTCATCTGACATAGAATTTTAGGTTAACAGCTTCACTTCTATACATTAGCCAATTATAAGACATACACTACCAGGCCCTACAGATAGCTCTCCGTAATATCCAAAAATACATTACACATATTCATAAAGTGAGCTGAATGGTGTACACCATCTAAGCAATGCTTATAATCATAATATGATTTGAACTGTCTGCAAGAACCCCATACATTATACAGTCTACAACAATGCATGTCTCAGAATTTTCACTGAACTTTTGGAAATAAATCTCTGTACTTTTAAAAACATCCAGAAATTCTCTATAGCACTACATGACAACCCTTGAATGTCTACATATACATAGAAATCCACATATGAATAATTAATTCTAAGTTGAAGCTTTATTTCCCCCACATATTTTTGCTAACAGGCCATTGAATTAAAGCACACCCTCTTTAAAACGTGTGGCTGAAACTAACATGTCTCTACCTTGCTTTAATTAAGTACTGCATGCACTTAAAAATGCACTGGTTGCTGAAGTGTGTATCATGTACCTTGTGCCATACTGAGTAGTTGTTTGGATAATGTCATCAGTGATGTGATCACTGATGTCAATGGTGCAATTTGAGATGTCCACATGAATAATGTTAGCTAACATGTCGTGAGTGATGTAATATGTGAGGTCATAAGCAGTGCATGGTGGGGCGTAAGTTGTAGTTGACTCATTAAAGCATACCTGGTGAATTTCTGTTTTTTTTGTTTTTAAATGGTAGTTTTTATATTATTACAAGGCCTAACTGTAACATAATTCTAACTTTTGGATTTTTCGGTGAAAAAAGCCAACTCTTGATTCATTTGCCTACTGTGGTGTCTTTCATGTTTTATTTCTGCCCACCGGAGCATACAGCATGGGCAAATAGCTCAGTCCTCTTCAACAATTGACTATTTTCACTGTTAATAGGGCCACTGTAAGGCAGGGAATTATGGAATTATGCAGCAGGGTTGACTAAATAAGGGAGCAAAAAAAAGCCAAATTATTTGGCATTATGTGACATATACTGTAATAACATTACTTCATTATTTTGCTATTTTTTACACTGTCTGAGCAAAGGTTTCATGCCATTAGTACCAGTTTAACACCCACAAACAGCAATAGGTCGCTGAAAGGGGACCAGTCATCCTTTGTGAAGGTCCTTCCTCTGTACAAAAATGTGTTGCTGCATTTTAAGTAACCTTTTATCCATTCAAACAAAATAAAAAATATTATTTTTATAATATTAGCATATGATGGATTATATGACAAATGCAGCAAATTCATAACTATTCAGAAAGCACCATGGCCACAGAATTGCATAATTCCAGTGTAACACCCGATATGAAGCAAGCCTCGTACACACCTGGAAGATTGCAGCAGTAATAGTAGGTATAGTCACTGACAATGTTCCCCCTATTTTTTTCCTCTGTGTGCGGCAGTGGAGGGTCTCTGTGCGCTGCAACCATGGCTATGTGCGCCAGGAACCAAACCGTGCATGTCTGCGGTGCCAAATGGAACCCAAAACGTTTACTTTAAAAAGTGAAAAGATGGTGCATTTTCACACATACAGCGCCACAATAAGGGTCTTAAGGGCAGTTTGCAAATTGGATGAGCACGGCATGACATGAATTTGTTACACTGGCAAGTACACTTCAAGTTTAGAAAAGCACAAGACTTCAATGGTGGTACCATCATAAGATTTTAATAAATATTCTTAACTGGAGCACAGTTCATTGTGTGGGGAAATGTTGCAAGCCTATACAATATCACATATACACAATAAGGGAGAGGGCTGTTCAGACACGTCAAGTGGCATCACTAGATGGGTGACAGGGTTGCTTCTCACTGCGATCCTTGCCATTTTTCCAGTGCTGATAAACTCGGTCTAGGTCAACTTTCCCAATCAGGGGGTAGGCCTTTGTCCTCATCAGCATATCCAAATGCTTCTGCTCTAGTCTATTGCTCAATTTACTCTTGATAGTATTCATGAGGCTGAATCCTCGTTCACAATCTGCACTAGATGCTTGAAACATTGCGCAGACATCAACAAGCTGAGACACCACACTATATTGAGCAGCATTGCGTACAGCGAAATTCACAATGTCTTAAAAGGTGGTAAATAACCCATCCTTTACATGTTCTGCCACCACATATTTATAGTCTCTGTATTGTCGAACAACATCTTCTGGTGTTTCACATTCACCCAGGGCCAAGACATTTTTATACTTTTCAACAAGTCTTTGAATATTCTCAGTCCCAAAATCGAAATGTGATTTGTTGCTATTGCCTGGATTTCAAAACTTGCCCATTCTTTCAGCTCACCTTCAGGGAACCTTTTTTGCATGTGCTCACAAAGAAGGGAAACAAAAGACAAAATAGGCCCACTGTCAAACTCTTGCCTTTCCTTGCAAAACACCATCAGATCTCTTACATTCCTGCTCCAAAATACAGTGTCCCCCAAATACTGTTGCTTAATTTGGCCAATCTTTGCTCTTGCATACTGTACAGCTTCAACAGTAGTCAAAGAACTTTTTGGGATAAGTTTGCACAAAGCTGCAAATTCACCCAGAATGTCATTAAGTACTGCAAGGGAAATATGGTAGTTGGAATCCGATAGCTTTTTATAACAATATTTAGCAATTGGATCATTCTCCTCAACTTTCTCATGCTCAAAGTACTTAAGAACAGTCTCGTAATTATGAATTAGTGCACCAACAGCAAATTGTCTTGAAAGCCACCGGACTTCATTCAGTGGTCGAAAGAGACAACTTCACATTCAGTGACCAATGCAATTGGAACCCTCTTCCAGGCATCATCAACTCCCAAACCTTCTCAATGGGCGACACAATGCTGCTCAACTAGATGAGGAATGGATTTTTTAAGGCGAGTAGCAACACCATTATTCTTACCCAGCATCCCAGACGCACCATCGGATGTGAACATGACCATTTTCATGAGGTCCAGTTCATTAGCAGAGTAGAATTCTTTCACAGCAGTAGTGATAGCCTCAGCATTACAACTAGTCAGCTTCACAATGCCCCCAAACTGTGTTTTATGCTCCGTTGATGTTACAGGTCAGAACTTGAAGTACAGGATGAGAATTTTTGTAACAGAAATATCTGTGCTCTCATCAATTATCAAGGTGTGGTATAAAGCTTGCCGAAGTTCTGCCATAGCTTGACAGTGTATCAAGCTATTGATGGCCTCAAGGAACTCAAAGGCATAGTTCTTGCTCCTCCAGCTATCTGGTATCTTCACATACAAAGCTCGGTGGTCATGGATGTCTTGTACAGATAACATCGAAGTATTCATCTTGACTGCCAGCAACACGTTGTCGATGAGAATCTTAATCTCCTCAGACATAGATCTTTGGTGTTCAACTACTTCCATTCTATTTGCTTTGTCAGTAGCAGTTTCTGTCAGCTTTGCCCGCACTCCAAAACCAAATCTGACAGCAGCACTTCTGTTTCTCAATATCACCATGGCAGACTCGTGTACTTTGCTAAGTAGATGGCGTTTCATGTAGTCCAGTTTCCAGCCATCACTCCATTTCTTCCCTGTGGAAAAGTCCCCAACAATCTTGGCTTAGGCACATGCTTTGCAAATCAAGCCCACGTCTGGACTGTATTGAAATAGTTCCCCGAGTTGCATGCGAACCTTGCTTCGTGACTTCTATGTCTCAGCCTCCACAATTTCTTTCATCCACTCTTCCTTGAATACAAAGCAACATTTCTTCCTTTGTGATGAAGCACTGCACTCTCCCAAAGTTACAGCTTTGCGCTTGAACATTTCCGTGCCCGCCGGTTTAGACCTGCAGTGCCACAAAGCCTGTAAAATATGGTAACATGGCTTATGTTGACGCCTAGCTCATGAATTTAATGTGTTATACAACAATGTACAAGATACACCACAGTTTAACTAAACCAAACAATTACCTCTTCTGCTTGAACTCACGTACACCTGTTTAAATGTATGGGGTTCTGGGTGCGAAAGCTGCAACAGAAGAAAACATGGGTAAGTATATTATACTACAATGTTCAAGATGCACCACAGTTTAACTCAACCAAACAATTACCTCTTCTGCTTGAACTCTTGTATGCCTGTTTAAATGTATGGGGTTCTGGGTGCGAAACCTGCAACAGAAGAAAACATGGGTAAGTATATTATACTACAATGTTCAAGATGCACCATAGTTTAACTCAACCAAACAATTACCTCTTCTGCTTGAACTCATGTACCCCTGTTTAAATGTATGGGGTTCTGGGTGCGAAACCTGCAACAAGAGAAAACATGGGTTTGTATATTATACTACAATGTTCAAGATGCACCACAGTTTAACTCAACCAAACTATTACCTCTTCTGCTTGAACTCTTGTATGCCTGTTTAAATGTATGGGGTTCTGGGTACGAAACCTGCAACAGAAGAAAACATGGGTAAGTATATTATACTACAATGTTCAAGATGCGCCACAGTTTACCCCAACCAAACAATTACCTCTTCTGCTTGAAGTCACGCACGCCTTTTTAAATGTATGGGGTTCTGAGTGCGAAACCTGCAACAGAAGATGCACTAGTTTAACTCTACCAAACAATTATCTGTTTGTTCTGCCTACACACACGTCTGCCTGTGCTATTGTATTCATAGTACGGTCTCGCGAACCTGCAAAAGAAAAAGAGGTGCAGAGTGTGAATCTATTTACCCAGCAACCCCCAACCCAATGAGGAACGTAAACAGAATTACCTTGTCTTTGTGGGTACCCGCGCCTGACCATTCAAATCCAAATAACTTACAGACTGGAAACCTACAATTGAAGACAAGTAAGTCAGCAAACACTCAAAGAATTACAAACTATGCATGGAACAGGTCTAAAGGCTCCAAAAGGAAAAATTACCAATTAATTACATGGGATTACAGCCTAGGACAAAAAGGGGTGTGCCCATGTGTTCCATTATTAGCATCCATTTTCTTAAACTGGTCTATAAATCTGAATCCGAGGGAAAAGCTGCATCACAGAAGGTGTAACACAAAATACAAACTGTGCAAATGGTTGAGGTGGGTGAACAAGGTAATCCACAGGAAGACTGAGAAGCACACAATCCATCAAAAGATCCCACCTGAAGATGATTCAGTGGCGTACAAAAAATATGATAACCACGTTCAAGCAATTTTCAGGCAACCATAAATATGTCAAGATAACTGAAGAATGATGGACCTGCTGCAGAGAGATCTAAGTTTTGTCTACTGTAAGTTGACATATTAAGTAGCCGAGGAGGTTAAAATGCCTGATGAAAAGCTGGTGAACCATGCAGATCACAAATTACATGCAATGTAAATTGGTCAGTGCATTACTGCTTCTGTCAGAAAGCTCATTTTGTTACTTGCAGTTTATAAGTTTACATCCTAATATAGAACAGTGAGCTGTTAACTACCAAACAGCTGCATTTCCATTCATTGCAAGGGCAGAAAACCTGCAACAGACCACCCGAGTGGAAGAGTTACAGCTTTTGGTTGTAATAACTTAAGGGTGTTTTCGAACAGTAAATAATTTTTTTTTAAACGCAGCCTTAAATTAAAAAATCTGCATTAGGAGGAATAACCTTCAATCTTGTTTTACTTGCAGAGATTTTTACATATTTCCCACATCTTCATTGCTTTGATTTTGTTCACAAGAAAATGTCACCCTTAGCCATCGAATGCTAGTCATCATGAGTACATTGAAATTATGAAAATGTCACATAAGCAATCTGAAACCTTGATCCAGCCTGAGGCGCATGCTTGTGCAATTAGAAGTTCTGTGATATTTGTGTTGGCAACCAATGATAGATGGTCTGGGGTGTCAGGAGAATAATGAGTTAGCTGGAGTCTGGCTGCTACATCATGTGCCATTGTTCCCAAAACTTTGCTATGTCCACTCCCTCCATAAAAGTTATAGTGTTCAAGATGGGGACCAGTGGTGTGGGGGGACCCTGACCCATTCAGGAGCTCTCTGGCCAGGGTCAAGTCTGATTTGCAAGTGGATGGATCCGAACAGAGGTTGCATTGCTTGGTGTGAAAAACAGCAATGGATTGGGATGCGCCACTATCACTCTTGGATCTGAAAACATGGACACCACTTGGGAGCACAGCCAGGCTCAGTATCTCTTCACATACAACAAAAAGGGTTATGAATCACACATGGTTCATACTTGTAGACATTTTATGTTTAAAGGGAATAGTAAAGAGAAACACAAAGTCATGATATAAAACATAACATAGTGATTATGGTTTTTTGTTCTAATAAGACTTTATTACTTGCCAAAGGAACCCCTTTTCACAATCTTAGAACAACAGATTGGGGGGAAAAACAACAAGGATCTCAACCCATGACTTACAGTTTACATGCAGCTCCTTGATATCGGTAAATAGATCACTGCGCTATATGAGAAGCTTAACTGTCACATTTCCACACAAGATGTGCTACTCCAGTCATGTTTCTTTCTTTGAATTTTGAGGCTTGTAGTCCTGTTTTGTAATGGAGTAAAAAAAGGACTACAAGTCCCAGAATTCAAAGAAAAAACCTGGACTGGCAAAGCACATCATGCATGGACCTGTGAAACTGGACAGGAGTGTAAAAGGATTACAACTTGTGAGCTTGAAGTACCAAATAATCTCAGTGTCAAAAGCAGAAGCCCTACCTAAAAAATATACAAATATGAGGTGTGCATGTTACATGATATGCTATGCAGCAGGCACACAAACCCTCTATGCTACTTTATGAGTCAAAATTGCGACTGGACAAAACAGAACTCTCCCAGAAATACCTTAATTGCTCAGCTCATAAAGATTTCTGCAGCAGTGTTTTTAATCCTGAAATATATTTTGAAACACAGTCTCTTTGTGGCCAATTAAGTAAGGTGACCAGACATCCTGTATTTCCTCGGACAATCCCGTTTTTTAGATGACTGTCCCAGTGTTTCGTTTTGTTTGTTTTTAAGAGGTTTATATAGCGCAAACTAGACCTGAGACATTCAGGTATCAAAACGCTTTACATGAGCACCAGTTTCCTTACAGAAGGAGACTTTTATGAATTTTAGGTAAATGTCCATGTTTTTGGGTCAGGGCATTCTGCAAAGCAGAAATTAAAGTTATACCTTCATTCACAGGCGCCTCTCAAGACTGAAATGTGAAGTACTTTACCTTTTCACCGCTGCCTGATCCAAGCAAACACAGAGTAGGGCGGAGGGCAGGGTGAGTTCAGGGTGGAGGGACCCTGAAATAAAATATATATATATATATATATATACACATATATTACCTACTGGCGGTCGCCAGTAGGTAGTTATAGTTAGGATTATTTTGTATAGGGAATTCGCAACATTCTATTGGAAATAACTTTGGCGCCGGTTGAGGAATCTGCCTGACAGTTTCCTCAAATTTGCCTCGTGGCGCTCCGCTACTTCCCTGAAAGTTTGGGGGGATTCGTCAAGGGGGGGCCGAGATAAAAGGGGGGTCCCAAAACGTGTTTTCCCCATGGTAATTTCCATAGGGCGGTCAAACTCACTTTTAGCTCGAACGGCTGAATGGATTTCCACCAAACTTGGCAAAATTGTAGGGACTGGTAGCCCGATGTGCCTTTGCTATGTCTCAAGATATGTGCTCCAGTGGATTTTGAGTAATTTAGGTTCAAAAAAATATATATATCTATAAGCGCGCCCCGGTATGCGCACCGGGGCGCGAACCAGCACGCTACGCGAGTTCGCGCGCAGAAAGCCGATTGGCTCTCGGGTGTCTGTCAGCATTCCAAACAGTCCAGAGCGGCCGCCATCTTGTGTCTCAGTAGGATCAAGACACAAGAGGTGGCAAAAACAAAGGGAGAAATTACCAAAAGGGGGCAGAGTAGACCCCCCTGACCCCCTAGGTTTGATGCGCGGGGGAGCGCCCGGTACGCGCACCGGGGAGCGTACGGGGGAGCGTACCATGGGGGAAAAAGAATGACAGAGTTTTAAAAAAAATTAGCCTTTTTTTATAAATTGGAGGTAGTTCTAAAAAGAACTTTTTTTTTTCTTCTTTTTGTTGTTTTATATTTTTTTATGTTTTTTTGAACATTTTATACTTTTTTTGGCTTTTATGAACAATTTAATATTTGTTTTGTTATTTTTATGGGGAGAAACAAAAAACAGGGAATTGTAAACGGCTCAACTGGAGCAAAAAAAAATAGGAAAAAATTATGGTTTTTTTGGGGCAATTGTGGTTGTCACCAGCACGGTTGATGAGCTTTATGCTTTGCTCACCATAGGTGATTGTTTTACCACAAATTATACAGGTGATCTTGTATTGCCCACTCTGGAGTTGTATGTTTGGGACCATCTCCCTTGTCTCTGGACCCGATGGAATGGGTTGCTTTCTTTTGGAGGTGCTGGGTGAAGATTGGGGAAGGTTTCTGGCCAGTTCTCGGACCTCTGCCGCAGCATAGTTGTTAGGATGCCGGCGCTGCATGTGGCGAATCATGGTGTTATTGCCAAAAGATTACTTCTTGTTAGGGTTCCCCCTTGAAAGTTCAATGCCACAGATTAGGCAAGTAACCCTTGGCGCATTCACTTTTTTGAGGTCCTTTGGGATGGAAAAAAGCTCCCAGATAATGTGCTGCTTTGGCCTATATGGGGTATTATCTTCTGGCAGGAACGTCCTCCTCCTCCTCCTCCTCCTCCTCCTCTTCTTCATCTCCACCACTGTGGTGTTGTGGTGGCCCTCGTGGTGGTGGTGGCTGAGACACTCCTGCTGCTGCTGCTACTGAAGCCATTTTGCAGTCCAAAAAGGTACAGAGAGGTCTTTCAACAGGTCTTCTTCACTCAAAGTACAAAGTGAGAATGAGGAAAAAAGGTGGGGGCTTTCATCATTAGGAAAAAAAACTGTCCTGAACCAATAAAAAGTGTTATTTTTAGGTCACATGACCCGACGCGCTTACGCTACGCGCCCAGGGGCGCGTCGCGTAAGCGCGTCGGATGCTTACGTTGCGCGATCGTATGCGCTCGAGTGCTTCCGGGTGCGTTTACGCCATGCGTATCACGCGGACACGGCTACGCGATACGTCACGATGATGTTTTCGTTCGCGGCAATAGCGCTAACGGGACGCTCACTGGTACGCACCCTGGGGCGCGCCGCAAGACTGCGCTTACCGGTGCACTCACCGGGACATGCACTGGGAGCGCTCCAGGGCAAAAGAAAAAAAATCATGAACAATATACATAAAAAAAATAGTATTACATAAATATACAATATAGGATTTATTATAAAAAATATTACATTTCATAGCTATAGAAATTTGCTATTAAAAAACCTTTGAAATTCACTGAAAAAACTATAGGTTTCACTCCAGTTATAGTTAGGAATTAGCATTTAAAAAACCTATGAAATTCATTGAAAAAACCATAGGTTTCACACCAGTTATAGTTAGGAATTAGCATTTAAAAAACCTATTAAATTCACTGAAAAAAACTTAGGTTTCACACCAGTTATAGTTAGCTGAAAATTTTGCTGACAGAAAACCATTGAAATTCCCACGTTATAGTTAGTTGGACTCACTATAACTTGCGCGCCTGCAATGCACTGCTGATGACGTCACATATTACATCACTCATGACATGGTCAGTGACATCACTCATGACATCACTGATGACACCATCCTTGTGACAGACTGACAGACCTCCTTTCAGTGTAATGTAACCCTTGAAACACATATTCAAAAATAGAAACTAACATTTTCAAAAAAATGGAGATACCCATACCAGTTACAACAACCAATTCAGTAATTCCACCATCTATATACACAACCTCTCATTCAGCAACAGTTCTATATAGTCACTCATACATATACAAAGTCATCATATGTAGTGATACACATATACATCCTGTTACACACCGACAGTCATCCAAAGCTTACTCACACACATACTCACACATGCAAATAAACTATTGAACATCCATTTATTTGCATATACAGCTATACACACACTAGCACATTACTTCTAAGGAAACTTACACATACTTACTCTCTTAAACAATCACTTATAGAAACACATACTTATTTAAACAGGAACTCTTTCAATCTCTCAGTCTCACATATACTCACTTATATACATCAATACTCACATATACTACATTAAAACATATGTAGTTACTCATAAAGACACTAGTGAGGCAGGCATTCACTCACTAACACACACATATACACACTCATCCACCCATACAGTCCTGCACATATGCTGTCTTCAAAACACATACAAACAGTGAGTCAGTCACCAACCCATGCAGCCACTTATACACAAAGTGAAACACTGATACATATATTTAAATATTTAAAAATTACTCGCTAATATATGTATTCACTAAGATACACTTTATAAGCCAGTTAACTAATCAATATTTTATTAAAAATAAACATCCATTTACACACTTATTTAAACATTTATTCGTCCATCGACCTTGACAAATACATATATAAAACATATTGATTTTTCAGAAAGACACACATTCACTGGATGGTGTCATCAGTGATGTCATGAGTGATGTCACTGACCATGTCATGAGTGATGTAATATGTGACGTCATCAGCAGTGCATTGCAGGCGCGCAAGTTATAGTGTGTCCAACTAACTATAATGTGGGAATTTCAATGGTTTTATGTCAGTAACATTTCCAGCTAACTATAACTGGTGTGAAACCTATGGTTTTTTCAGTGAATTTAATAGGTTTTTTAAATGCTAATTCCTAACTATTACTGGTGTGAAACCTATGGTTTTTTCAGTGAATATATATATATATATATATATATATATATATATATATATATATATATATATATATATATATATATATATCACCTACTGGCGGTCGCCAGTAGGTATATATAGTCAGGATTTTTTCTCTATGGAACTTTTGAAAATTCTATGTCTAATAACTTTGGCGTTTGTGGACAGAATCGGCTGAAATTTTCTGGAAAATGGCACATTTTGTTTCTGACAAGCCCCTGAAAATTTGGGGGGGTTCCGTCAAGGGGGGGCCGAGAAAAAAGGGGGGTCCCAAAACGCGTTTTTCCCATTCATTTTTCCATTGGGCGTTTGGCCTCACTTTTAGCTCGAACGGCTGAATGGATTTGCACGAAACTTGGCAAAATTGTAGGGACTGTAAGCCCGATGTGCCTTTGCTGGGTCACAATATATGTGCTCCAGTGGATTTTGAGAAATTAACGTTTAAAAAAACAGATATATCTGTGACAGCGTCCCGGATAGCTCTCAAGTTCGCGTACTTTTTGCGTAACGGAGCTTTGCGAAGCGAAGCTGATTGGCTCTCCGGCGTCTGTCAACATTCTAAACAGTCCGGTGCGGCCGCCATCTTGTCTCTCGGTAGGATCGAGAGACAAGAAGAGGAGAAAAACGAAGGGCGAATTTAATGAAAGGGGGCAAGGTAGACCCTTCTTGACCCCCTAGGAATGATGTTGGGGTTATTAAAGGGTCCCGTGGGGCGAATAAAAAAAAATTGATTTTTTGCGGAAGAAGCGCTTTCCGGTTCCCGAACCGGGTAGCAAATCGGGACGCGAAACGGGAATTCGCCATTTTGTGTTTTGTCTTAATTAAATTACAAGATGGAGGAAAAATAATGTATGAAATGGGTATTAGGGGGTACGGGAGACGTATCCTGACCCCCTATGTTTTCTGAGGGTGGCTGAGGATGCTCATATATGTTGATACTTGTCTTCCAGCGGCTGCGCGTGAGCGTTTTTTTTTTCTTTTTGCTGCGTGACGTCTGTTAACGTTCGATTCAAAGGAAATCAGGAAGTGTTGACTGCCATTTTGAGACTGCGAGTAAATATATTGTTAAAAATAATTGTTATAAATTAATCCGTATTGATAAACATTGTCTGCGCCATCTTGCTTTTGTCGTGCACGGCAGCCATTTTAGATGCCTTGACCAGACCCACTCTCTGAACGCCGCCGATCCTCAGCATGGCTCCCCACCCTCGCAAGCATCTCCCCCACGCACTGGTCACCCCCGCTCTCTGTCTTATGCATGGGCCATAAACCTCCCCCCATCTGCGCTGCTCTTCCCTGAGAATCACACCCTGTGCCCGCCCGACACCACCCTTTCACCCTATTCACTACCGCACCCTCTGACACTCCTCTTCCTCTGTGTCCGATTGTCCAGGCCGGTCCCAGGCTATCACCTAGCCCTGCGGATGTAGTTTATGGCCCCAACTGTAAAGAATCAGCCCTCTTCAAAGGAGTTACAGTAGATCAAGGCCCCCACCCCATGAGATCCGTCACACCACACGCGTTCCTACTATCTGATAACGATCCTGTATTGTGATTGGGGAGGGGATTCTCACTGTAAGGGTGTGTGGGACCGAGCCTGAAGCGGAAGATTCCAGGGACGCCATTTTGTAAATCAAAGTCTTCACAATTATGTGTCACATTAAAAATATATAGCACTCCAACAAAGTAGTAGGATTATAACACTTTAATAACTTATAAATATATACATCGCAACAAAAACAGTAAACACCTTAAAAAAAAAATATTAAAACAGAAGCAACAATGGTCAGTAGCGGTCTGTTGTGCGAATAGTACCAAGGCAGCACAACGTGCTGAGTTCTGGATGGCACCCAGGTGAAGAACCATCCCTTCTTTAAACCCCATGGTGACCAACTATAGTTTAAGGAAAGGCAACCCTTAATGTGCATGTTTTCCACAGAAATTTGCCTTTGAAAACTAGAGGCAATAAATAAGGCCGAAATCTGTATTTTGTTTTTGGATACACATGTTATTTGTGTCTGTGTATTAATTTTTATGCATGACTTTATAAGGAATGGTTAAAATAACTTATGATGCAACTTAACAGGAAAGAAAACAAACATTCCAATGAGTGCTATGTCCCAGGTTTTACATAAAGTAGTGTTTACCTAGAGTGGTGCTGTGTAGGACACTCTGAATGGAAATTAACCAGAACTATAACCATCTACTTTCAATAATATAACTTTTATGGCCAAATTACGCAAAGATTTAGCTAATCTGCTAAAGGGGGAGTCGCCATTTTTTTTGATAATGTATTCACCCATCCGTAGCCTCTCTAATCTCCATTACAATGTGTTTGTTGCTGTCGCTAGCTGATGAAAAAACTAAAGTGACAACTTCCTCATCCTTAATTTGTCTTTCTTTGTTCCTTAAGATGTCATCTGTGTCAACCTCTTCCGAGAATGCTGATGCGTTAGGGATTTCCTTGTGTTTCTTAATAGCATTGGTGTCTGCACATTTCTTTGTCAATTCTGTGAACATGACAGCTGCTTCATAGACGGACGATATCTTTGTTAAGTCATTAGTATTAAGTGTGTCTGAAACTACAGTGTCCTTCTGTTTTATTTTCCTCAGACACTACAGAGTTTTGTGTGTTGTTCTTCTGAGAGACAATTATTCCAGAGGTTTCAGGTTCACTTGTTTTGTCCTGCAGTGAGTTAACAGCTTCAGAGACTTCATGTTTATTTGCTATGTCCTGCTGTGCGTCAACTGCTTCAGAGTGGGGCGCCCCGGGGGGGGGGGGTGGGGGGGAGGTGGCGTGAATGGGCCTCCCCAGGTGGAGGCTCGTCTGTTGTAGTGGGGCGCCCCTTTAGCATTTCACTTGCCATTCAGCGGTTTTCCGCCCGCTTTTTCTGCACTGTGCCCCGTCAGTAGCGGTCTGTTGTGCGAATAGTCCCAAGGCAGCAGAACGCGCTGAGATCTGGACGGCACCCAGGTGATGTCCAGTAAGTTGCCGCACTGGTTTTGGTATCCTACAATGCTGCTCCGAAAAACGACGTGGGCGCCCCGGGGGGGGGGGGGGGGGGAGGGGCGGCGTTAATGGGCCTCCCCAGGTGGAGGCTCGTTTGCTGTAGTGGGGCGCCCCTTTACCGTTTCAGTTGCCATTCCGCCCGCTTTTGCTACACTGTGCCTCTTCCGCCATTCAGCTGTTTACCGCCCGCTCTTGAGGCTACAGCGTCTCGCTCACCATGTAGTTGAGTTGCTCCCACTCTTGCGGTGCAGCGATAGGCGGCTGCCACAGGACTCTTAAAATGGCGGCCGGCTCTTCGGATTTGGGCCTGGTCCACTAAAATGGCCCTGGGACACCTTGGAACTCGGACGCTTGTCTGCTAGGGCTTGGGCTCCATTCTCGAAAGCGTCCCCTCAGCCTTGAAGATTCTACAAAAGTCTTGGGGGCCCCCGACTCCTGCAGGCTTCTGGTGGGGAGCGGCTGCTGTGATTGCTTGCGGAATGGCCACGACGGAGCTACGAGATAGTGGTGCTCTCATGCTGACGCCAGCTTCAGTCTGAAACATCCGGAAACACTGTAGACTATCAATTAGATGAGTTCCGGTGGAGCCCCAACGTGACCCGGTAGGGAACAACTTGCCCTCCCCTTTTTTGAGTGATGGTTCTTGTTGCCTGTCCCCTCTGTTGTCATCTAACGGAACCTTTTTTGATTGCAGAGTGAGAAAAAAAAAGGTGGGTCTTTCATCGTTTGGGAAAAAAAAAATGTTTTAATCCAATGAAAAGTGTTATTTTTAGGTCATATGATCAAGCCTTCCATCATTAGGAAACCAAAAGTAAAATGAACCAATGAAAAGTTTTATAAACAAGTCACATGACCTGTTATGCTTACATTACGCGCTGTGAGCCGCGCTCTGGATCGTTTCTGGGAAGCTGCGCCTTGCACACGGAGCACTTCCGGGTGCGCTAACGCGGCGCATCATATGACGCATTACGCGACATCGCAGGTCCAGAATATAGTCAAAATGTCTCCACCAACCAGCGGTTGGAATACAACCCCTTTCAGCAGTCCAAAAAGTTCTGTTAAATGACAAGAGAAGGGACAGGCAACAAGAACAATCAGTCAAAGAGGGGAGGGCAAGTTCTTCTCTACCGGGTCACGTTGGGGCTCCACCGGAACTGATTGAATTGGTAGTCTACAGTGTTTCTGGATGTTTCAGATTGAAGCTGGCGTCAGCATGAGAGCACCCAATTCTAAAACAGTAAATGCTTGGATAACAATCAATCAAATGTAGAGGGAAGCAGGCACGACGGGTTACAATGGGGGCAAAGGCTTACGTTACCTACCCTTCACTATCTGCAAAGAGAGAATACTCCTAAAAGAAAAGAGGGGGGGGCAGCGTTCAAAGCACATCAGCGTGCATAAATACGAAAATGTTTTTACCTACCACGTACTTGACATTTTACAGCTTTTGATATTTGCTATTAAAAAAACATTGAAATTCACTGAAAAAACCATAGGTTATAGACCATATGTAGTTAGGAATTAGCATTTACAAAACCTTAATTTACTCGCACAAAACCATAGAAATTCGCATATATAGTTAGTTGCAATAACTATATATCGCGCACCCGCAATCCACTGCTGATGATGTCACATATTACATCATTCATGACATGGTCAGTGACATCACTGATGACATCACTGATGACATCATCCAGTGACTGTATGTTTCTGTAAAGTTAAAATATGTCTTACATATTAAAGAATGAGTGGATGTATAAGTGTCTGGATGAAGGATTTAGTAGGTGCATGATTGACTGTATGAGAGAGTGATTAAATGTGTCTCACTGAGTGCATGGGTTAGTGACTAAACTGTCTTAATTTGTGCATCATTATGTCTGTTGTTCCGTAAACTGCTGCATGTGTTAATCAGTAGCTATATGAGTAACTATATGGGTTATTGATTGGTTGCCCAAGTATTTGTATGGGGGACTGAGTATGTGTGTGGGTGGCTGGGAGGTGTATGACTCTGTGCATAGATGTGTGAGCAGTTGATTCACTAGATGTATGGGTTCAAAAGTGCATATGGAAACAGCTGTATGGGCAGTTGACTGTGTGCATGAGTGTATTGGTGAGTGAATGGATATCTCAGTGCTACATGTCAAAGTAAGTACATATGTAAAACACAGTACATGTGAGAGTTGACATATATAAATAACTGAGCGTAAGAGCCAGTGAATGTGAGAGTGGCTGTATGAATCATTGTGAACTTGTATCAGGGATTGTATAAGAGAGTAAATATGTGTTAGAATATGTTTGAATTAGTAAGGTGTGTATAACTGTATAGTTGAGGAAATGGAGGAGTGATTGATTCTTTTCATGACTGACTAGATGTGTAAGTTACTCCATGGATGAGTGACAATCTGTGAGTGTCTGTTTACACTGATTGTATCTAAGGTTATATTAGAGTCTGAAGAGGTTCATCGTATTATCACATGAATGATATTATCAGTGATGTGATCAGTAATGTCAAATGAGATGTCATCAGTGATGTCATCAGTGATGTCATCAGTGATGTCATCAGTGATGTCACTGACCATGTCATGAATGATGTAATATGTGACATCATCAGCAGTGGATTGCGGGTGCGCGATATATAGTTATTGCAACTAACTATATGCAAATTTCTATGGTTTTGTTCGAGTAAATTAAGGTTTTGT
Organism: Lissotriton vulgaris; assembly: GCF_964263255.1. Classification (NCBI taxonomy): domain Eukaryota; kingdom Metazoa; phylum Chordata; class Amphibia; order Caudata; family Salamandridae; genus Lissotriton; species Lissotriton vulgaris. Next base: position 674,505,127 of record NC_141700.1, on the reverse strand, counting down.
AAATGCTAATTCCTAACTGTATATGGTCTATAACCTATGGTTTTTTCAGTGAATATATATATATATATATATATATATATATATATATATATATATATAGCTCAAAGGATAAGGGCCATGGTACCACATGTCACATACTTGCTTGGACCCATCACTACCACCACCACCAAAGGAGTCACCATCACAGACTTTTCCAATCTGAACTATGAACATGTTGGGGACAGAAACACTCATAGGGCTTCCCCCGGACTATTTTTCAAAGTCCACCCCCTCTTGACTGCCCCACCCCCCTCCCATTTTCTCTGCCACACCTGGGCCCCCAATTTATGGGTTTCTTGAGTTAACATTGTTCAATTCCAACACTGCGTGTACTGATTATTCTTAGAGTATACTACCTTGTGCGGAGTGCGAGGGTCTGCAGGCTTGCCTCACAAATAACGCTCTGCTGTCCTAGCGTTCAGAGTCGGCACTGCTGCTCTCCCCGGGCGCAGGAGGTGTGGGAACCGTCTTGGTGCCTCACGTTCACCACGCACGGAGCGCCGCATGAATTATCGTGTGTATTACAGAACTCAGGGGCGTTACTCCTGCCATCTCTGCTTACCCAGGGACTTTGTCAGCCGGGGTCAGAGGACTGCCAGGCATCGATGGATTGGAAATTTATCAGGTTGGGACTCCCACCAAATCCCACCCTCTCCAGACTGTTTAAAAAAAAGATTTTGGTTACGGCTCTTGGAAACAAAATTTGCAGAAAACGGGCAAGGCAACGAATAAAAGGCTGTATTTAAGAAGGAAGGTGTGATCAACGAATTAATGTGTTGCTGCTGACAACGTACAAATAAATAGGTTCAAAGCCCAGACAGCAAATCTCCGGGATAAGTGGCTATATAAAATGCATTTATATTACCTTTTACTGAACCAATGATATCTAAAGCATTAGAAGCTCCAAAGACAGTGAGCAGCTTTTTTTAAGACTAATTACTGGGACATTTCTCCTAACAATAACTATGAGGAAATACTAAAACATCAAGATAGGTGTTTTTTTTAACACAGCTCTGGATCAATGGCCAGTTTGGCAAGGTTGACTGTGATCTAAAGTCATTAGCAATGACCAAGGGAGTAGCCAGAAAATTAAAATTCCCCACTTTCAACCAAAGCTCTCAGCCACCAAGCCCCTTCACGGGCTCTGATTAACATCATTACTTAAACAAAAGGCCACAACTTGCCCCGCGCTTTATTAACAAAAGCGTAGAGCCAGTTTAAAAACACAGCGTACACGCTGAGTATTTAAACTGGCTCTACGCTTTTGTTAGTAAAGCGCGGGGACGATTGTGGCCTTTTGTTTAAGTATTAATGTTAATCAGAGCCCATGAAGGGTCTCTGATTGACAGCAATACTTGAACAAAAGGCCACAACCTGCCCCGCGCTCCCACATAGCCATCACCACAAGCGCCATCAGCCCCCCGGCCACCTTACCTGCACTCGTCACAACTCCTCCGGCACCACCGCATGCAAAGTGCCTGATTTTTGCGCCGTTCGCTTGTTTAAACAGGCCGGCGGCGCGACTCTCTCACGCCTCTCTCACACGACGTCCTGGCTGTGTGCCCACTCCACACCCGGTGGTGCGTGCTGATGTCAGGAGAGGTGCGCGCGCATGTGCGCGCCCTAGAGGGAACGGTGGTCACTGGTATGTCAATTCAGACGCCAATACCTCAGAGCTGAACCAAACTAAACCTAGATTCCAGCTCTGAGGCCTTAGGTAATAAAATGTATATATACCTCTATGAATTGACCAAAGGTTGCAGTCTTCTCTGTGAACCGGTTACCCAAAGGAAGGAGGTGCCCACCTCCGTGCAACTACCATACACAATCACGCAGCCGGCAACTAAGTCCTGATCCCCAACTTTCATCACCAGCGGAAAGACAGCAAGTTTGAAGGGCCCTTCAAATTAATCTTTTCAACTCCTACACCTGTGAAGCTCAAAGGATAAGGGCCATGGTACCACATGTCATATATTTGCTTGGACCCATCACTACCACCACCACCAAAGGAGTCACCATCACAGACTTTTCCAATCTGAACTAAGAACATGTTGGGGACAGAAGCACCCATAGGGCTTCCCCTGGACTATGCAAAAACTTTGCGGTAGGAACGTCCAAAGTCACATCCACTCTTTCATACCCCAACTAAAAATAGTCACTTGTGTATTGTCTTTTGCTCTATGTGTTTTGATGTTTTTTAGCTTTGTGTTATCGTACAGGTCAAGTTTCAGCCAAGGTCACCAGATAAAGTGGTCAGATGTGAGTCCCGGGATCTAACTCATTAACCATACAGCATCACCACACAAAATTACGACATCCCTCACATATTACATAGTGCAGTATCACACAACATTTGGTATTAGCACACAAGATCAGTGGGGGGCCATGCATCTACCAACTCCTGCTGATTGCTCATTGATACCCCATGCAGCAGGTTCAGATAGACTATACCTGTCCCAGGGTGTACCACCTAACATGATCGCATGCTTCATACACTTATACCTATGCCGAATATAAGCCAAATTCCAGCCCAACACTATAGCACCACAGGAAGTCATAGTGATCCTAACTAAGTACAATATTGCACCCAAAGTCCTTTAGATCCTGACAGAGCAGGATGAGATTCAGTCCGAGCTAGACAAGTTCAAGAAAAAGAGACAAACACAGTATTGGAACACAGGGCCTAAAACCAGCCCCGCAATGGTTTCTTAGAGCTCACTAAACCCTCAGACCAGTGCAATAACATGTCCGCAGAAGCACAAACTTGTGAACCATGGCTAGTCCTTAGTGTTACTGGAACCCCATATATTTATGAACTGCAAGTGGAACCCCAATGTTCAGTTCACCTGCAGAGCCATCAATTTGGAGAACAAAAGTAACAGTATGTCCGGTGGAGGGTGAGTTGAATGGCACTTTACTGATGCAATTCCATTGCATCTGGAACTTAGAGGTAGGAGGGTACACATGGATACAGGGTAAGGGAGAAACCCATAGTATTCAGGAAGCTACTAGTGTATTCCTTGTGTTTTAGGGGAAAGGGGACAATACCAATTGGGGTGAACAGCAATTGCAAGAGTATAGCCTTTAATAATGATATGCAGTGGGGCAGCTCTACCTTGATGGACTAATACTTGCAATGCTGCAAGCACGCCTACACCCAGCTCGTCCTGGACTGGAGAAGGCACTGGTCACCCTCTACATGCCCACTTTGATCATACTCAGAGAAGATCTTCCTGCACTGCATCAACACCCCATGAGCAAAGGCACTGCACTTCTACAGCAAATATGCAAAAGAAGGTCAGCTGAGCACTTTTGTTGGGACAGATTTAAGGACCTTCCTAGGGAGTTCCGGCTCTTCACCGATGCGCAAATAGGTGTAGGAGGTTCAATCCCCTTCTTCACTGTGCAAACCAAGGCCAACACTTGGTGGCTGCAGATCACCAGGTGGGAAGAGTTGTAAATGGTGAACACCACCGAAGATGGCCTTAACACAATCATTGAAGAAATGTACGCCATCAGCCTCTTGGTGATGCAGAACTGGTGTTTGTTGGACTTAATGACTGCAATGGAAGCTGGAGTATTCGTCAACAAATAGGTACAGAGTACATCCCCATGAACGACCTGGACAATGCACACTGTCAATCACTATTCAAGCACTGCACAATCTACAGCCGGTCATGATTAATGAAGTAGGTGACCCAAATGTAGAATGGTTCACAGGTTTGTTTGCCAGGCTGCCAAGGTGATTTGCAGGCCTATGCAAGGCCTTATTACCAGTGATTGTAATCTTGCTCTTGCTGTGCTGCACCATACAACTAATGTGTACCTTTGTGAAGAAGGCTACCCTGAAAACGGGGAATGCACGTTGTTAGGACATCCAATGCCAAGAGAAACACGCACACAACAAGCCAGAAAGAGGAAACCACCATGCGCAAGACACAGACACAAACATCCAGAGTAGTAGTTGATAACTCAACTAGAGGGGAGAATGTTAGCATCAGATCAATTTATAGAAAGGTCCTGCTATTTGGAGTACAGCACAACTCAGAGCAGCTGTTCCCTGTGCTACCCAAATTCATCCTAAAATACTCATTACTGCTTCAGAATGACCCTTTATCAGATCAACATATCACAACTGCCCTCCATTCAGCCCCAGCACTTCCTGTGATGGAATCACCAGATATGTAACAAGCCTCAAACACACCTGGAAGATTGCAGCAGTAAATCACATATGGATCAAAATGTAATACCTAAAGAAATGGATCAGATGCCCACACTCATAAACACAAATAAATGCACAGCAGAGGGCCTGCATTAAGCCCAAGGACACGATGCCAAAGCAGCCGGTCAATTGCATTCATGAGATAAAGTCCAAACAATGCCTAGTAGTTAGTGTCATTCTAAATAACACACATGAAACACCCGGCAATGTGGACCACCTCAGAATGTGAACATAACAAGTTGATGGACAGAGTGCTGAAACTTTTTAAGCACTCACCCCCAGTTAAGAGATTCAGGTTAAATCCTTCTTTCTTTTGCTCACTATGCCACCCCAGTTTGGATCCAGCCATGTGCAAATCAGTCTTGACCCACCTCAGAATGTGTCCTCCAGTTGGTATTTATAGCCCTTTCTATCAAAGTGGGAATCAAGCATCTAAACACACAATGTATGACCCACTGTACCAATATTTCCTGCCCCAAAGGGGATCAGCTTCACTTTATTGCACCTACTGTACAGTATAAAAGCATGCCTTGTACCTTATGCAAATTTAACTCTAGCACACAACTGTTTGTGTCAGCTATTCCCCGCCATTATTGTTTAGTTAAACTTAAACTGTTCCTGATTGCCAAGTTTCGCTGTTCATTTTGATAGTCAGAACCTGCTTCAACACCAATTATCCTGACTGTGAGTGTCACCATTTTATTCCTCTACATATGTCCATCTGCCTAAAAGCTGGTAGGCCAATCTCTGCATTCATTTCTTTCGAATTATTCAAATGCATCATATTTTTGTACTTATTTATTATTATATTTTTTGCAAACCTATCCACACCTCTTTTAAATTAAGGCATTTCTACTTTTAATTACTTTTACTCATTTAATATCTTTTACATATGTTAGGCAAAATAAAAACACTTATAAAAACTTGCAGACTGACAAAGGAAAGGCAAGACGCACCGGCTCTGCCAAGTTTTATTGAGCTAGCTGCCCTATATTGAAGCTAAAATATAAACCTCACCGTATGGTCGGGTTAAATCCATTTAGATATTAAAATCAGAGACCCAAAAGGAGCTTAGTGTTGATACATTAGATGGAAAGCAGTTGTAATTCTAAAAGGAATTACATTATCACATAAAAAAGGACAAATAAAGGTTAAGAAACCACACGTCGCTTAGTGGCTGGGTTCCAGACAGGCGCAGTGCGTGAGCGGTGTCTGCTTGTTAAAATATATGGTTTGACAGAGCAGCGGTACTTGTAAAGGTTAGGGGCTGATAACTTCCCCGGCAGATGTCTTGTGTCTCCTTTAATCCCGCAGTCAAGGATGGCACGTTGCAAGCTTTCCCCACCGCTGCCCTGCCAATGACCTCCACCCTGACCTGAGGGACCACCCTCCCGAGCTGGAGGTAATCCAGCCTCCGCGCTGATAAAACGCGGTCTCGCGCTCCAGCCGAGGCTGCTAAGTATGCCAGAGTATGTGTGGGGACATTTCACTGCTCAGCTCCTCGCGTTATCTCCCTCCTGACCCGATTACACTGGCATAGCATCACTGAAGATGAACTGCAGTCGTTTAGAGGCCCTGATATTCTCAATGTGTTTCATGTCACTCCTACGTAATATATTAATTACACTGCAGGGGGTTGTGTAGCAGCGTGGTTTTCACGAGGGATGCCTCTGTTTCAAACCATGTTACAGTGGGTGTTTTGTTTATAACGTGTTTCTACCTGTTGCTAAGCAGAAGCGTAGTCAGGGTACCACGGACCCTATTGCAAGCAAGGAAATTGTGCTACCCATATTCTGGGTGGTAAGTAAAAAAAAATGCTGTAATTGTGGTGCCCATAAACCCGTGGATGTCTGTGGCACTCCCTTGTTGTTAAGGTGGATTTTATGACTTTCTCTCTGGCTTTAGTTTCCTATAAGCAGTCAATAAATTTTTTGTTGATGCAACACAGCATCAATAAACAAGCATTGCCACAGCCAATAGGTCTCTCCTTTGGAACTTTATGTGTTTAGCCAGAGCTATTGGCTTTGCCAATGTCTTTAAGCTATGCCGTAGAGCACTGTGGCTGCTGAGCAATGTGTTGAAAAGTTATAATAAAAAAGTGTTATAAACATTTTTATCACCTTATATATAACCAAGAAGACATTATGTACAGTTGAATGACCCTATTAAAAAAAAGAATAAACACAAAAAATGTGTTCTAGTTTTTTTGTCCTTGCAATGCTGGCGACTTTTCCATAATGTTCTAATTCTTTTGTGTAATAGGTTTTTTTTTATTATTGAGGGGGAGCTTATGCAACGGGAGGATGGAGGTTGGGAAATAGAACCCATTCACAACACGAGCAGTGGAGGGACATTAGGAGAAAATCAAAGATGCAACATTCCGATGGCAGACTGAGGTGGTGATGAGTGATGCTGAGGTGGTGGTGTGCTGGTGCGGAGGTGATGTTGAGTAAAATTGAGGTGGTGCTGAGTCATGCTGAGGTGGTGCTAGGTCATGCTGAGGTGGTGGCTCTGCACTGGTGTTCCAGTGGTGCCGAGATGGTGCTCAGGTGGTGCTGAGTAATGTTAACCTGTGCTGGCTGAGGTGATGTTGCACTAATGTTGAGGTGGTGTTGTGCTGATCCTGAAGTGGTGCCGCGTTGGTGCTGAATTGCTGCTGAGGTGGGGCTGAGCTGGTGCTGATGTGGGGCTACACTGTTGGTGGTGCACTGATGCAGAGGTGGTGATGTGTTGATGTTGAGGTGATGCTGCGCTGGTGCTGAGGAGAAGATGTGCTGAGTTTGTCCTGCACTGGTGGTAGTGTTATGATGAGGAGATGGTGCTGTTCTGAGGTGGTGCTGAGTAATACTGAGGTTGTGGTGAGTGATGCTTTGGTAGTGATCAGGTGGTGCTGTGCTGGTGCTCAGATGGTACTGAGTGATGCTGAGTTGGTGCTGCACTGGCGCTCAGGTGATGCTGCACTGGTGCTGTGCTAATGCTGAAGTGGTGCTGCGTTAGTCTAGAGTTGCTGCTGAAGTGGTGCTGCGCTGATGCTGTGCTAAAGCTGTGGTAGGCTGTGCTGGTGCTGAGTTGGTACTGCACTGGTGGTAGTGCACTGATGCAAAGGTGGTGCTGTGCTGATGCTAAGGTGGTCCTGTGGTGATGTTGAGTTATGCTGAGAAGATACTGAAGTAGCGCTGAGTGATGCTGAAGTAGTTGTGCTATGCTGATGCTCAGGTGGTGCTGAGGTGGTGCTCAGGTCTGATGAGGTGGTGCTGCACCGGTGCTGCACTGATGGTGCTGATGCTGAGTTGGTAATGTGGTGGTGTTAAGTGATGCTGAGAAGATGCTGCGCTGATGCTGAGGTGGTGCTGAGTGATGCTGTGGTGGTACTGAGTGATACTGTTGTGGTACTGAGACATGTTGTGGTGATTGTGCTGCGCTGGTGCACAGGTGATGCTGAGCTGGTGCTCAGGTGGTGCTGAGTTGCTGCTGCCTGAGGTGATGCTGTGCTTATGCTGAGGTGGTGTTGTGCTGATGCAGAAGTTATGCTGCGTTGGTGCACAGGTGATGCTGGGCTGGTGCTCAGGTGGTGCTGAGTGATGCTGAGTTGGTGTTGGCTGAGGTGATGCTGTGCTTATGCTGAGGTGGGGATGCACTGGTGCTGAGTTGGGGTTGCGCTGGAGGTGCTGTGCTGGTGCTGAGATGGTGCTGTGCTGATGTTGAGGTGGTGCTGCGCTGGTGCTGAGGTAATGCTTTGCTGATGCTCAGTTGGGTCTGCACTGGTGGTGGTGCACTGATGAGAAGGTGGTGCTGGTGCTGATTGATGCTGAGGTGGTGCTCAGGTGGTGCTGTTCCAGTGCTCTGGTGGTTCTGCACTAATGTTGAAGTGTTGCTGCATTGGTGAGGAGTTGCTGCTGATGTGGTGCTGCACTGATGCTGTGGTGGAGCTGCACTGGTTCTGAGTTGGTGCTGCACTGCTTGTGGTGCACTGATATGGAGGTGGGGCTGTGCTGATGCTAAGGTGCTGTGGAGTGATACTGAGGAGATGCTGCACGGGGGGCTGAAGTGGTGTTGAATGATACTGTGGGGTCTCTAAGTAATATTGAAGTGGTAGTGTTGCACTGGTGTTTAGGTGGTACTGAGCTTGTTTTAAGTGATATTGAGGTGGTGCTGAGTTGTGCTTAGGTGGTGCTGTGCTGGTACTCAGGTGGTAGTGCATGATGCTGAGTGAGTGCTGAGTGATGCTGAGGAGGTGCTAACTGATGCTGTGGTGGTGCTGAGTGATGCTGTGGTGTTGCTGAGTGATGTGGTGTTGCAGATTGATGCTGAGGTGGTAGTGCTGAGGTGGTGGTGGTAGTGCTGTGCTGGTGTTCAGGTGATGAGTGATGCTGTTGGGGTGCTGAATGATGTTGATGTGTTGTTGAGTAATTCTGAGGTGGTAGTGTTGTTCTGGTGCTCAGGTGGTGCTGAGCTGCTGTTCAGGTGGTGCTGAGTGATGCTGAGTTTGGCCTGTGCCGAGGTAATGCTGCGCTAATGTTGAAGTAGTGAAATGAACAAGTGTCTATTTTAAATATGCCTCTTTCTGCTGACAACACTCCCTTGGTAAGATCGCAAGGCACATGACAGACTAGAAGAGAGGTCAGTTAAACTTTAAAATCCTAGCAGCGGACACCTCAACACTTTTACAATGGCGGGATAAAATACAGGCTTTTTTGTTGTGTTTTAAATAAATATGATTTTTGTTGTTGTTTTAAGGTTTGTTGCTTCAAGACCTCCGGAGGGACTGGAGGGATGAGAAAGACTGCACGGAGGGGGGAGTGGTGCTGTCAAATGTCTATCCCAATGAGTTCCTTACATTTTCCAATCTGAAGATTACCATTGTTTTCGAGCCTCTTTCAAATGCACCCCGTACATAAGAGAAACACGTTAAGTTTAAGCAACAAGTCAGCAGTGCTACAAAGCGGCGTAATGTAACTTCAGCAGAAGCGCTCTATAAAAAGATCTAATTGATAGTACTGAAAATACAATCGTGATCGCCATTAACTGTAAAAGTATTGTGATATTTGAAAAATAGAAGGCATGTCATTGTCATTCCCAGTACTGGTAAGTCTTAATGCCTGCCACTGACCCGCTCCTTTTACCACATTTAATTTTTGAGTCTTTTATTTCATAGTTTTCATATGGCCAGTTACAGCAGTGTCCAATATCTAGTCTTGCACATTTGCCGTGCAGATGTTGGCTTGAGTGAAGGTTAATTGTTCCATGTTTGGCGATACCTTGATTTCCAACCAAAGGGAAATCAAACAGCTGCATTAAAATACACTTTTGTTTAATATAAAGATATAAAATTGGAAGCCAAATATTATTGTCCAATAATGTACGCTGGGGGTTCTAGTGACATTATTACACCACTTGATCTGGGGATTATAGCACCACTTTACTGTTTATTAGCTAGAATGCTACTTTTAAAATGTAAACCTCTCCACTACCATTGAAAACTTTTTGTGGCACATTCTTATCACTCCAAAGCGCTCAACATTTCAGAGAATGGGAACATAGTAGCTGTATCAATGAAATGTAACAAGGCTTCTCGTTTGTTGAGCATTCAGACTACAGACCTATTTTAGTAAGCGCTATATGAAAGCGTTGGCTTACTACATGTCTTTCACAAGACACTCGGATGGTTTTATTGAGGTGTTAATGTAATATAAGATTTGTATCACTATCAAAGTCTTCCGATGTGAGCTGTCTGGACGTTCTCACCAGGGAACAAGAGGCACCCAATTGCCTCTCAACATCCAATGGAGATTGAGTAGTGTAGTTGGCAACAGCCAAAGGTTACTGAATATATAAATACAATTACTCCTGTTGAAATTAAGGAAATTGGCGCGGGTGCCCGATTCCCCAATCCTGCCCCTGATGGTGGTGGATACCTGGTGGCAGGATGTTGAAGATTGCGGCGCGGAGGGAACATTTCCATTTCCATTTCCATTTTTTTGCATTTATATCGCGCATAAATCACCCGAAGGTCTCAGAGCGCTTGCAGGCTAAGGAACCTCCTGTCGGCCGAACCCAGGAGAGCTGGAGGGGCTCATCTGGCTCGAAAAGCCATGCTTTTAGCTGTTTCCGGAACTTCACATGATCAACAGTCTGTCCTCCGTCGAGTACGGAAGCCCTGCCAGCCAAGACACCCACATCCAGACAACATGAAAGACCCCGCATCTCCTCGGTTAGAGGAGCCTAACCAGCAAATACGCTTGAGGTATGCATTCTTACAGCTAACTCTAGAGTCCCCTGCATCTATACGGTGGTGTGAATTGCGGCTCGGTGGAGGAGCGGGTGATATGAGGTATGGGCATTTTAATGCATTTAGTGCCCGTGTACCGACTAGTGCAGCCCACACAAGTATTGCAGTGGTTGGGGGGGGGGTATTGAATGTGTCTTTGTGGCAATGGCAACCCTGGCAGAAACCTCCATTCAACAGATATAATAACCGCAGGAAGCAGGGCTCGAGTCGGGGTACCACAAGGCTGGACGGCATCCCCCCACTTATTTTATCGGGTTTTTACTGTGTAGACGCCGTCCCCCTGCCCAAAAGATTGAGCCAGTACCCGAGGCTGCACCTCCGCATGCGCTCAGCACCCACCAAACCTCCTCACCTCCTATTGTCGAGAGAGGGCGAACATAGCTCTTTTAGCCACATGCTCCCCGTTTTGCGCGTGGATCAGGCTGGCTTCTCTGGCAGGCCCAGTACAACTCCTCGAGCAGGCAGGTAAGCTCTCCTGCTCGATGCAGGTCACCTTTCCAAACCTAGGCCGGTCTGCAGGGAAATTGTTCATTATGCAGATATTCTTGAGCTGTACTGCAGCCGGTGCTTGATCTGAGATTTAGTGGAAGCTCGCTTCTGACAAATAACTCTTTAATTACTATGGAACTGTGCTCAAAGGGGGCATGGTAAACACGGTAGTACATGTTACAGTTAACTCTGCTGTTGATTGCCGACCAGTGCAGCTCAACCTGTGCGAGGGTAATATGCTTGACTTTCATTTTATAAATAGCTCTGGCTGTGCGATTACCGTTTTTTATTGAGCTGATGATGCCCTTTGAACCTGCCCCCATCGCCTTGCCCTTTGAACCTGCCCCCAGAGACTACATTTTGTGATGTCACTTCCAGTGACACCACCTAACTTGGATCGTCCCCCCACTTCATTTTTTAGGACTTGTGCCCTGACAGGAAGCCTCCGCCTTCACTGCACCAGCAGCCCCCATTTACCTGCTCAAAAGCAAAACAACACCGATACACTGTGCAAAGTAATTTCATTTTAAAATGTTTGTTTGTCTGCGCTCGCTGGGTAAATTCTGTCTTGCGGTGTGGAGGCGAGGCGTGCTGCTGAAACAGAAGGCGTGCTGATCCAACCAAAGCCCCCTGGGAATCCAGCTATTTTTTAAGAGAGGATGTGCCTTAACATGTAGAGCTACTGACTTTGGAACTGGGGAACCGGGTTCGAGACCCAGCGTAGGTTCTCCCTGTACCTACCAAAACAAGCAGAATACCCAAACTAAAGGAAAGAGGAAAAGAAGTGTAACAAAATGTGATGAAATAGACAGAAGAGCAGTAATACATATAGGGTGAGTCGCCAGGGATGGAAACCTCCCACTGAAAGGAGGCACACATGTGAAAATTAGCCACAGAAAGGAAATTTAGTCAAGCACACAAAGGAATAAATGGGAAGCGGGGCGGGATCAATGCCCATAGAGGAGATACAGCATGCTTCGCAGAGCAGCACATGTGCGCTGCTAGGCACGACCTAAAAAAGAAGATACTTTTGGGTGGTGCAATACGTACCTCACCACATATGCGCGTGACCGCAGAATGACAAAAGCACCATTTGCCTTTCTTTATTTACCTATCCATGCTGGCGGATGCCACTTGGATCGGTGCAAAAAAAAAACGAAATGTTTGTGGAATGAAAGTGCAATATAAACATAAAACAGTACAGCAGGATGGGGAGCCATTGGAGGAGTGGGTGGGGGGAGTGTGAGTGGGAGAGTAGGAGAAATCAGTACACAATGGTTAAAGCATCACTGCGGGTAGTCCCTTGAGAGAACAACTCAGACCGCAGTGAGATAGGGAGCAGCACATGAAAAAGCAAGCAGCACACACAAGAGAAAGCACCATGGGACGGAATTCGAAGTTTATGAAATAGAGACCAAAGTGTAGTGTGGGGGATTTTAAGGGAAAGAGGTTCATGAAAGAAAGAAAGATGCACACAAAAAAGAGAGAGCTGGAAAACTCAATCACTTTTATGGAGTGCTTATCTAAAAAGAAAAAGTAGTTCCTTTAAAGTGAGCAGTGGAAGGATACAAGTCAGCCTGGCAAAATTGTGGTAAGATGCAAAAAGTGGAAGGCAAGCCATTGAATAAGAACAAAGCAACTGAAAGTAAAAAAAAGCCAACCAATGTAAGCAATGATTAGGCTGTAAGACCACTGTAATTTCACAATAGGTCTTTCATAACCAGACAGATTGTGCTGTCTGGAAGGTGAGACCTAATATATATGCATCTGAGATTTCTTTCTTTGTCTGACTACATTTTCGCAGTGAATCTGCATTAAGATAATTATGTTAATGTGAGGTGTTGCTTGGAAACGACGAAGATGGTTAAAAAGGAGGGGAACCTTGTGAGAACTACCATACTTCCCCTTTTCGGTAGATTCTGGGAACAGAAATGTACAGTTTGTATATGGACTTTCACTCTGCTGGCTCCACACAGTCCTATCGTCTGCACCCCCACTGCTTTAGCTACCAAGCTGATAGCACCACTACTCCCTGCAAATGGACCAGTGGGAAGAAGGGCCTAGTAGATTGTGAGGCAATGCTTTGTGAGTTACATCTTAGACTATTCTTTCATCGGGAGGGCAGTTCACACTAGAGGTTCAACTTTTAAATACCTATGTGGCAAAAATTAACCAAGATAATGAAAAAACACAGGGGCATATTATCAAGGGGGTTTATCTCCGCTTTTTTGGCTTTAAAAGCCAAGAAAGCGGAGATAAAATTATCTCCCTATTACCAAGCTGTCGCTAACACCAGTTAGCGACAGCTAGTAGGAGATAGCGACCATCTTGGGCCCCACTTTGCATGTCAGTGATATTTATCACTAATGAGATGCAAAGTGGGCGTGCCAAGATGTTAGAGACTGAAAACAGTCGCTAACATCGCTATCTCCTATTACCAACTTTTGGAGATATCCGCGCTAAGCGGGAATATCTCCAAAAGCTAACACCTGCCCTGAGCAGTTCTTAGCCATGTTATCCAATGGGAGGTGGATAACATGGCTAAGAGCATTTGCTCGATAATGCATGAATATCGCTGACTTTTCAGCGATATTCATGCATTTTCGGCCGTTTTTTATCGCATTTGCGATAAACCTTGTTAATAGCAAGGTTTATCCGAGATAAAAATCGCCGATGTGCGGCGATAATTTTTGTCTCTAAACAAGTTAGAGACAAAAATTATCGCTAGTTGTTGGTAATATGCCCCACATTTTAGTTGGCAAGTAAATTTAGTGAATTCAGATAAACCTAAAAAAAATTGTTGTCAAGGCTTGGAGAGTAAAGTAATTACTGGAGTTAATCCGTTTTTCGAATTATATTTCTGAACTAAATGACACAGATGCACAGAGATTAAACAACAAGTCAAATAATATTACATTTTTTTTTATCGTGCTCTATATTCAGTACTAGTGGGGCCCCTGGGCATGTGTTAGAATGGATTATTGGTACTGCCAATATGGACCAGGTAACCAGCAGCACTGTACGCCAGTCAAGTGATCCTGTCCCCTCCACTGTGCCACAAGTGAGCCTGTCCCCTTCACTGTTACACAAGTGAGCCTGCCCCCTTCACTGTGCCACAAGTGAGCCTGTCCCCTTCACTGTGCCACAAGTGAGCCTGTCCCGTTCATTGTGCCACAAGTGAGCCCTCCCTCTTCACTGTGTCACAAGTGAGCCTGTCCCTTTCACTGTGACACAAGTGAGCCTGTGTCCTTCACTGTGACACACGTGAGCCTGTGTCCTTCACTGTGACAAAAATGAGCCTATCCCCTTCACTGTGCCACAAGTGAGCATGTGTCCTTCACTGTGACACAAGTGAGCCTGGCCCCTTCACTGTGTCACAAGTGATCCTGTCTCCTTCACTGTGCCACAAGTGAACCTGTCCCTTCACTGTGCCACACGTGAGCCTGTCCCTTCACTGTGCCACAAGGGAGCCTGTCCCCTTCACTGTGCCACAAGTGAGCCTGGCCCCTTCACTGTGTCACAAGTGAGCCTGTATCCTTCACTGTGTCAGAAGTGAGCCTATACCCTTCGCTGTGCCACAAATGAGCATGTCCCCTTCACTGTGTCACAAGTGAACCTTTCCCCTTCACTGTGCCACAAGTGAGCCTGTCCCCTTCACTGTGCCACAAGTGAGCCTGTCCCCTTCACTGTACCACAAGTGAGCCTGTCCCCTTCGCTGTGACACAAGTGAGCCTGTCCCCATCACTGTGCCACAAGTGTGCCTGTGTCCTTCACTGTGACACACATGAGCCTGTGTCCTTCATTGTGACACAAATGAGCCTGTCCCCTTCACTGTGCCACAAGTGAGCATGTGTCCTTCACTGTGACACAAGTGAGCCTGGCCCCTTCACTGTGTCACAAGTGATCCTGTCTCCTTCACTGTGCACAAGTGAGCCTGTCTCCTTCACTGTGCCACAAGTGAACCTGTCCCTTCACTGTGCCACACGTGAGCCTGTCCCTTCACTGTGCCACAATGGGAGCCTGTCCCCTTCACTGTGCCACAAGTGAGCCTGGCCCCTTCACTGTGTCACAAGTGAGCCTGTCTCCTTCACTGTTTCAGAAGTGAGCCTGTACCCTTCGCTGTGCCACAAATGAGCATGTCCCCTTCACTGTATCACAAGTGAGCCCTTCCCCTTCACTGTGCCACAAGTGAGTCTGTCCCCTTCACTGTGCCACAAGTGAACCTGTCCCCTTCGCTGTGACACAAGTGAGCCTGTCCCCATCACTGTGCCACAAGTGTGCCTGTCCCCTTTGCTGTGCCACAAGTGAGCCTGTCCCCTTCACTGTGCCAATTAGTTGGTAACAGAGAGGTTTGCCATGAGATCCAAGCATTGCATGTGTAGGGGCGGTCTGGGTATTAACATTTCACACCACACAATTCCACAACTCGCAATTTGGTATGGTGAGAAGACACCCGACATGTGACTTTTTATTACAAACAGAAATATATTTTCTATCACTTTCCTTTCATGTAATACACATGGGAAACACATTCTGGCAGATGCATCAACCAAATTAGCTCCCGGTACAATAGTGAATCGGTAAAACAGGCCGTTATCGAACACAAAACCTGAAATCCCAATGCATCAACCCCAATACCGAAAAAATTAAAGAATCGCAAGAAAACTCCTGCGGTAAATTACCGAATCGCAAAATAGCGATTCGGTAATACAGAGAAAAACTTTAGCTCCTGGAAATACCGAATCGCTATTAAAAAGTCGCTACGAAATGCACCAAAAATCGCAAATAACGAAAATGCACAAAATCGCTATTTAGCATGAGCAAAATAAGGGGAATGTCAACCAGGAGGTAAAGTTGGTTGAAGGAAAAAAAAAAGATTAAAAAAATTCAGACAGGTGTATACAATCAGAAACCCTTCAAATATGCCTCTGGAGACCCTGTACGTCTTCCAAAATGGCTGCCCTCTATGTGCTTGCTAGGAGGATGAGAATCATTGCTGCAGCACAGCGCAGGAGGAGGATCCAGGAGAGGGTATTCAGGGTGCACATCACATTGCTGGGCCAGACTGAAGAACTAATCTATGACAAGTACAGACTGAATCGTGCAATGATCATGCGCCTCATTGCTGACCTGGAACCACTACTGAAGCACCAGGCCCATAGGACCAATGCCATCCCTGCCCACGTCCAGGTCCTATGCAGCCTGCACCTGCTGGCGTCTGGAAGTTTCCAGGAGGTTGTAGCAATAGCCGGAGGCGTGTCGCAGAGCGCACTTTCACGCTTCTTCCACAAATTCCTAGATGCTATGCTGACATTGACTCATACCCACATCACCTTCCCCACAACCCCACAGCAGTTGAACCGCGCCAAACAGGACTTCTACCAGGTGGCACAATTTCCCCATGTCATAGGATGCGTTGACTGCACGCATGTCCCCATCTGTCCCCCCTCAGCCAACAATTACATATTCCGCAACCGGAAGTCCTATCACTCCATTAACGTGCAGGTTGTGTGTAATGCCAAGCACATCATAACGGACATTGTAGCACAATTTCCTGGAAGCGCACACAACACATACATATTCAGACACAGTGGCATCCACAGGCATCTGCTCAACGGTGAATTTGGAGAGGGACACCTTCTAGGTACATACTTATGCCTAATCATTAACTCCATCCTAGCAACACCTCAGGAGCAGCGCTACAACGCAGCACATATCAGTACCAGGAATGTGGTAGAGCGAACATTTGGCATCCTCAAGAGTCGCTTCTGGATCCTGCACAAGACAGGAGGTGCCTTGCAGTATGACCCGGTAACCTGCTGCCTCAAATAGCGGTGTGTGCCATGCTGCACAACATTGCCACAAAAAGGGGGATACCAATAGAGGTGGACGGAGATGACAACTTTCGTGCACAGCAACCCCCCACAACACCAACAGGCACACATGCCTAACACAGCTGAAGGTCAAAGGAGGCAGACATACATCACACAACATCACTTCAGAGACAGGAAAAATGAGCCATCACTACATAATCTCGTGTGCAAATGTTTAATACACATGAGCACTTGTCAGGTGAATATGAATGATATGTCTACATTACGCAGACCCAAAACATTGTTAAGGATACATATCCGTTGTAATCACGGGAGTAGTAGGTGACCCATGGTTACATCACCATGGCCAAATACCCGGTAGTACATGGCTATTTGTGCCTTCCACGTACCCCCAGCCTCCTGTCGCGTGACTCCTCCACATCACACCGATGTGTGTCAGTGGCTGAGGAGCTGCATGAACTGCGCCTCCTATCGCTGGGATCCGGCAAAGAGACGCTGCTGACGCTTGATGCCGCCTCACTCACCTCCTCCACTCCCAAATTGCTACACTAAAAGTCCCAGACTGCAGAAGTTCCACTGCAGTGGTCACTTGGCCCAAGGCCTTGGCCACATCACCACAGTAATGGCCCAGGTCGACCTGCAGTGACACAGATCTCTGTGAAAGTAAAGCTGTGCTGTTGCAGAGCTTTGCGATGGCCCTAATGGATGCATTGGAACGGAGCAAGTTCTGGCGATGTCTCCTGCGCTCGCTGTGTTGCCCTGCTTGGATGCAGGGGTTAGCTCCTGTAGGCACAGTTTGATGACCTTGTTACCCTTAGCAATGGCTGTGGTCATTCAACGCACAGCGTCTGTCATTGTGCCCCTTTTGCTAGCCAATTTTGCCATGTTAATGTTAATTGCTCCCATGTGTCTCCCCTGCAGGCGTTGAACACGCAACATCCGTGACTCAACCACACCGTAGCTGTGTGTAGGCTCTTCAGATCCCTCTGCAAGTCTTCCCAGGGGCCTGACCCGCTGTCTCACTCGGACACGTGCTGGCATTTGAGTTGGCGGAGTGACAATTGACTGTTGTGGGACATTTGTGGCTGCTGGCCTCTGCTCCGTCTCCATCACCTGCAGGGAGGGGACAATTGCCCTGCGGTTTGATGGTGTTGTCCGCGGTGGTGGTGATGGTGTTGGTGGTGGTGATGGTGGTGTTGGTGGTGATGTGACATGACGTCCCTGCAAGGTTTCTACATCGGTCCCTGCCGGTGTTTCTGATACGATGAGACGTCCGCTGTCATCAGAGTCCAGCATGATGCATCTGTTTGTGAAACAGTGCATTGTTATAATTGTGTCTAAATGTATATGTTTTGCATTATTTCTACATCATAAATGACATATTTGGACAGACTGTTGGCCCTGTGCTGCTGGTCTCATTTCTTCAACATTGGGGATCATACATGCACACTTGGATGACATGACTACAACTCCCATGATGCAACACTTCGGTGAGAGCATATGCGTTTGGTACTTCTACCTGTGCACTGTAATTAGCCTGGGGGGATGGGCATGGGTAGACAACACGTTCTGTATCAGCACTGGCATGCATCTTACCTTGTTCTCCTGGTGCTGCTCCGGAAGTTTCCAATTGGATGACCCCCATGACTGCCTCAGGCTCAATGGTACGCTCAACGAGGTCCTCAAGGACTGTGTTGGGTGTTACTGTGGATGTCCCCCTCCTGTGCCAGCTGCATCCTTCACCCTTTCAGCAATCCTCTCCTTCGCCCTTTTTCTGAGGTCATACCACCTCTTCTTTAGGTCGTCTATGCTGCGGTGCGTGACTCCAACAGCATTTACCCTCTCCTTGTTGCGCAGCCAGATCCTGCGCTTCTCCGCCTCAGGCACCTTTAGTGACAGCTTACCAAACAGCCTGTCATGCTTGCTGCTCACCCCCTCGATCAGAAGTTCCAGTTCTTTATCAGAAAATGTCCTCTTCCTCTTTCTGGGCGTGTCTGTGTTTTGGGGTGCATCCTTCTCCCTCCTGGAATGCAGTGGTATTGCTGGTTTGTGGGATCAGTGTTTTTCTCCTCAGCTCCTGTGCTCTGTCTCCTCCTCTGAGCACCTCAGGGTACTGAATGAAGCATGGCTGGAAGACTTCCTGATTGTGATGTCATCAACCTGCTTCCGATGCGACTGTTTTTTTGCGAATTTGCTAATACCGAACTCGCAAATACCGATTTGGTATTTGCTAATTCGGTATTTGCAATTCTTTATTTTGGACTCTCGCTATTGTGGTTTCAGTATATTTTAATGATTTTTAGTGATTCCCTAAAAAATACCGAATCTATTGATGCATCGCAGAAAACGAATCCTTATTTGCGATTCCTTATTTATCGCAAATAAGGACTCGTTTTACCGATTTTTGATACATATGCCCAATTGTGCCTTGATTTCACCTTGAAATAATATACTTTTCCCTTGATAACCACTGTGCCCCAGCTGTATAAAGACGTCTTTTCTATTATTGTTAGAAGCAGAGTGGAGTTCCCACACACAAACATTGTCATATAGATATACATTGCCTATATGCTGTGTTAAGTTAGCATGAGCTTATTAGGAGTTTAAACGCCATTTTACCTTTCTGCTGCTTCTGCACAAGACACATAGCTGTTGCTTTAGCTTTGAGCCTAGTAGAATGTTTTGATTCATGCGAGAATAATATGTTGATATCAGCCTTGCTTGGCGAGCTGTGTCTGTACAGTGAGTGCAGAAACCTTCAAGGATATCTCAACAGTGTGGTTGTTGTGAGGTCTGATCTTCGCACGTTCCTAGACATAACATACTTGCAGCTGCGGCCAAGTTCTGGCTTTAGGCGCGTTTTATATTGCTTTGCACAAGAGCATACACACACACTTGATGGTGCTTCACATGCAGAGAGCTGGTGGCAGATGATGTCATCCCTTACCACTAGGATTTTGAGGTATGGGGCCGCCCTGCTAAAACCCAAAGAGACCTTCTTAGATATAATATAATATACCAGCTAGGGAGGGTGAGAATTAGGTGTTACTAAACCCTATTCGTTTTAGCATAATACCATGCTTTCACTGTTTGTGTTCTATGGACTAGTGACTATGCTGATTACTTTATTTCTTATAATATGTTTGCTTGTACTAGCTAAGATACTGTGTTTGAGAACACTGCATTAGTGAATAAATATTTCAAATATGCATGTGTCCTCTTTTACTCCTTGTTCTGGATTGGAATGATTGTATAACGAAAGAGTGTTCATGTGTTCCACGTTACCTGAGGTGTACTAAGTCCATGTTCTGGTTTGTCTAAGTATTGGGAGTTTGTGATAACCAATAAGACACTGTAGCTAGTCTGGTAGGGGATTGTGGATACTAAGGTGAGTTTTGGCACACCCTAATTCACTGAGGTACCAAGTCTCTATGCACAGTTCTGTATGAGAACGGAATCCCTGCAACAACATGGCACACTCAATTCTTCCCCCGCACACCTTCTGCCCTGCCCCTCTCAGCAGTAGTTCTGTCAGCCTGGCAGGGGCAGGTATGAAGGCCTAGGCTCTCACTCAAACAGCTGGTACATCTCTTGCACTATTTGTGACCAGTGCGTTGCCCTCTTAACAGAAGACAACAAAAGCCACACAGGAATTGGGTTAGAAATGGCAGGAGTATCACGCCAGCCTGTGATGACCCCATTGCTCGCAGTTTGTCACAGACACCTCTAAAGGCTGCCTCCATCACTGGTGAACTGGAGGACACCAGATATGGACACTTACACTCTGAGGATCCTCAAGATGCAGCCACTCTCATCAAGTACCCCCAGTTCTCTGAAGTTCGCTTACATGTAGAACCTAGCCCTTGAGGGCCGCTCCGGGGTCCCCCGTATTTATGCAGGTGGCACCAGAGGCAGAGCATCTACTCCCAGTGCAGGTCACTTAATGCACAATGCGCTCTACTCACTGTGACTCTTGGCATTTTGCCCCTTTTTGACATTCCTATAAGATTACAGTGGATCAGAGCAAAATGTGAGTTAGCACAGCCTGACCTTAAGCAGCCATCAAGTGTGGGTCATGGTGTGCTCATGGGCTCGCCCCATCCCACCTTGTCACCATGCACTCACAGTGAAGCGCGCATTTTTCCAATGTCTCTTGTCTAATAGCCTTACAAAGGTCTGGTTGGGAAACCTGTAGCTCATGTCTGGATGATGAATATACGTGTCTGAAATAGAACAAGAACAAAGCACAACTTGCATCAATTTATCTAAGCTGAAAATATCTTACTTGGCTTATCTCGAGAGTGCTGTCAGCAATACCTCACAAGTTCGGTTCCCACTGACCCATATCCGAGACACTGACATATAGAGTCAGGCATTATAGAGTTTTCCAACTTTGTCTTTCAAATTTCCTGCTTTTCACCTTTCAACTTGTCCTGATGTGCACACACAAGAACACTGCACAAACATGCAGAATACCTAGCAATACCCTCTATGGTAGAGTATCGCCATACTCACAAAGATCCCACAACAATAAGCTGAATACGCAATACCCACAAGCACAGTTCAGACAAAATATTGCACATTTATCAAAGGCAGTAGAGATATAAATCCAGCACAGCCATGTCTACTACATCCTCCAATAACACTTGTTAATACTATTTGTCTTATAGATGTGTAATCAGGATAGTAATACCCACTGGACTCACCCATCAATCACCAAGTATATTCACTGACAACGCATTGAATTGAAGGTGACACATTCGCAGTCAGAGGGACCACCCAGAGACGTTGGAAGGCATGGGCAAAGTGGGCTCTGCCCCAGGGCTCTAGCCTTTCGGGGGGCCCCAGATAGATCTGGCTCTGTTCTCCACACAGTCCTGCTCTGACGACCTTGAATGATTTTTAGCAAAGGTTGGTAATAATATTTTCCTCTAATGTATGTTTAGTACAGGTAATGTGTGGGAGCAAATTACAGACATTGTGCAGAGAAATATTGTGTTTGTTTTCCAGTACCATGCAAACATCGATAAAAAAATAATTTCACATCAAAACAGGACCTCACATATCAGAAATGGCAGGGGCTCACAGAAATTATTTGCAATCATAGTTGTGAGCTGCTACTGTATTACACACATCATTATCCCTGCATATTAATTGAAAACAACATTTAGAATTTGGACCAGTCTGCTTGTGCGACATCTGTGACCTGGCCAAAGAGGGCATGTAAAAGCTGAAATTGGATCGAAAATTGAAAGCTGTTCCGAACAGAGGCCCCCAAAATATGTCTGTCCCAGGGCCCCTAATATCCTTAAGATGTCCCTGGGACCGCCCTACTGATTTTGCAGATTCTCAACTTGCAGAATGACCCCCCTGGACTACGGAAAGCGCTGTGATGTCACACAAGTGGCAGACAGTGAGCTAAACCAACACCACGACACACGGCATAATTATTATGAAACAAACATACATTTACTGAAAGATGCGATAACTTTTTGAGGACTGGTCACATAGTTCTGAACAGATCTCCCAACAATCTTAGACCATTAGCATTCTTTAAATACATTTGGATAGGTGGACACAGTCTCAAAAATAGATGTGTGTCAGAAATCGAGTTGATATTTAATACTTCTTTTCCTGTCTATTTTCTTTTCAAAAGTGATAGTAATGTTTATTATCGAAATGTGGTCAGAAAAAAACACCTTACTTTTCCATCTCAGACAAGGGCCTCGTGTCATGGTAGATCGGACCAATGAAACCTTTACATTGTAATCTTTTTTAAGCATTCATTTTTAAAATTCTCAACATAGCCGTAGTCCCACTTCAGCTAGGTTAAGGTTTATTTGGCCAAGGACAATGGCAGAGTATCCAGAGCCAAGCTGGACTCAGCCAGAGGGGTTATCGAATGACAGACAGTAGTTCCTTTAACAAGAACTGCTGAGGGCTTGGGGGTTAAAAGCCAAAGGTCAACAGTCAGCAGAGTCTCCAGTGGTATGGATTTAATCAAACTTTATCTTGAGTGGCAGAGGGGCAAACCGCATAGCACATTAGTCCGATGCATCAGACATTCGTGTTTAAATCAAACTTGTCACGGGGGCTTTGCCTTTCGGTTAATTATGCCTTATCTTGGGGTATGAATTAGGCTGTTTTGTGTAGTTTCATCCAGCATTTAAAGAGGAGTGTTTTTTGGGATGTACACAGCAATAACAGAGAAAGTACAACCGTGCAGGCCGCTATGAGGTAATTTAACTGTTGTACAATTGAAGAATTTGATCGGCTTTCCTAGGAATTAGTTACATGAAAGTTTCGTTTTGTGCTCATAAGTTTTAGTTAATTGCGTATTAAAAGAGCTACGCATGCGCAGCAAGACCCGCCTGCATCTTTTTCTTTGACTTCTGGTACCTGTAGTCCTGAATGTATAATGGAATTAATAGACGAGAGTGCAAAGAAAAAAGTGTACGGGATGAGCTGCACAGGCTTGAAAATGTCTAACTTGAGAGTTCTGTCTGAGCTTTCGGGTGCATTTTTGACTGGGGATGCTATTGCCATTTCTGTCTTCTTTGACATTTTCACACTGTCTGTGTTCCTTGTCAAATCCATCCCTGTATCTTTTATGCTTATTTCCACACTGCCCTCCATTTAAATTTGGATGGACAGGCTTCACACTGCAGAACCCACTTTCGCAAGCCCCGCGCCAGCCTACCCGCGCACAGGCGTCGATTCGGCGGTGACAACTGCGCGCCGCCACGCACGCGCAGCATTTGATTTACTTTTGAGAACGAGAGCCGCAGAGGCCCGGCCGGGGCCTGGTCGTGCGCACGGCACTATTTAATTAATTAATAAAGAGCAGTGCGCCGCTGGCTGTAATTTATGGAAACTGGAGCCTGAGGCCCTGCGCAACTCTGCGCACCATGGGGCAGATTTATGTTAACTGGCGCATCCCCAGGGATGCGCCAGTTAACATGCGCCACAGTGCGCCACAGCTCCGCCAGCCATGGTGTGCCGCATTTATAATGCGGCGCACCATGGTGCAAAAACGGCACAGATGCGTGACGCATCTGTGCCGGAAATGTGGCGCATTGCTGGAGTTGCGACGCAGCTCCAGCAAGGCTCGGGGGTGCCCCATTTTAACAATGCTGCTTCAAGACCTTCGCCTGCTTCAAGCAGGCGCAGGCTTTTGGCGCAGCATTGGCTTAAAAGTGACTGAGTGAAATCTCATAGATTTCACTCAGCCACTTTTGCAAGGCGCACCTGCCCCGGAACGCCCACCCTGCGCCGGAACGCCCACAAGCGGCGCAGGGCTTTACAACGTGACGCATCTGCCTAGATGCGTCACGTTGTAAATCGTTCGTAGAAATGCGCCACGTTTACGCCGCCTTGCGTGACGCAACAGCGGCGTAAACGTGGCGCACGGGCCTCATAAATCTGCCCCCATGTGCACACCATTTAAATTGATACATGAAGACTAGTCTTGAAGAGAAGAGGGCAAGGCTTGCTTGCTGGCTCAGCTGAGTGAGGGGGCCCCCGGAGCGCGGGACCCCCCCCCACCGCGGCGGCTGCGGGGGGCCTGTGTTACGCCCCTGCCTCTGCATTAAACATTTCCTTTCTGCTTTGGCAGGTCGTATTTGCAGCAAGAATCATACTGGACCAGCCCGGAAGAGCCCACAATACCCTCCACCTCAGTAGCCTGCACTGCCTCTCCGTCAATAAGAGATGCCGAGATGCCACTTCAAGCTGCTCACGCACTGCCAAAAAGCCCTCCACAACTTGGGACCAGAATACCTGAACAACCGCCTGACCTTTCACCAGCCCACCAGACACCTGCAGTCTGTCACCTTGGCCCTCGCCACCGTCCCCTGCATCCATCGACCAGAGCTGCAGGATGCTCCTTCTCCCACCTCACAGCCAAAGCCTGGAACGACCTCCTTATCCACCTCCAAACATCTACCTCCCTTGCTGACTTCAGGAGTGGACTCAATTCAAGACCTGGACCTGGCTGTTCAAGTAGCTCCACAGCGTGCAAGACCTGCACAACAAGGTTCCTTCAAAAATAATGAAGGCAGGGAACTAAAAAATTAAACCCTATTGGAAATAATGGTATAATAAGTTACCTAATTTCAACATTCAGAAAATACATAAATATTTTAATGAAAGTTAAACAAAAAGTTCTATAATGTAATCAAAGTAAATATCTTATCATAATTTTTTAATAAGCATTTAAAATGTAAAAATAATTATAACTATCGATTTTGTAAACAAAAGTTACATTAATTAAATTAATGACTTCTAATCATAAATTGAAGTACTTTGCAATATGTAATAAATATAAATAAACATTACTGTTTGTGGATTTTTTTAAAAACAAATCTTAAAATAAATAGGTCTACATAAATTAAATATATTTAAAATAAATACATTTTAGTATACTTTTAAATTAATAGTGCAGCACTTTTATGTGCTCTACATTACAAAATATATTAATTATTTTACAATCATATTTAACAATACATATTTTGATTAAATTATTTTAAAGTTGAATACGCTTTTTTACTTTCCCCTATATTTTCCCAAAGAGGGATCGCTGCCCAGGTGACAGAGTACACTAATTACATCTGAAAAGTTATTAGTGTTAACTTTACACTCATAAATGTAGCTTTTCTCCATGGTTTGTGGGGGTGGGGACATGTATGTATACACTTTGGAATAACTTTACACTTAGAAATGGTAAATAGCCAGAAGTATTGAGTTACTACAAAGAATAAGAGTACCTTTATACATGAATAAATCTAAATGTGTAAATCTACCTTTGTGAATAGAGGTCAATGAGAACACTACAGGCAAAAATGTAATGCTGGCCATGCCGTCCAGTCAAGGTGGAATGTTTTGTATTGATTCCACTTTTCAGAAGAAGCCCGCATACCTAAGGTTTTCATCTAAAAAAAGAAAACAGTGATGTCTCTAAAGTGCTGAGATTTGTTTCCCAGCTTGCTAGGTCACCTTTGATGTTGGATTTTCTTTTTCACAACCTTCACAACCACTGGGGCTTTCAGGTTGTCAGGAAACAGGATAAACAGCATTGAAAGGCCTGCCTTAAGTATGATAGGTCTTCTGGCACAATGAAGCTGGCAGTGCCGTGGTGCCACTGACAGGTCTTTTCCAGTGGTGGAACCTCTCTGGGACCACCATCCGAAACAAAGAAGTTTCCACGCTTCTCAAGAAGATAGACGAACTTATTTTGTCACAATGGGTATCCATTGATTTTTGGGAACCACATCACATCCACCGAATCAAAAATAATTTCCTTTGACGCCCATCTTTGCGCAGCTTTTGGTGACTCCTATTGTAGTATCTGGCATATAATATTTTAAGCTTAAACACATTTAAATAAATATGTGATCAAAATCTGCGAAGGAGAACACTAATGAGATGAGCAGCAGTTATTTCTGCTTTTATTCTAAAGCTTCATATTTATTTGACATTAAATATACCTTGAAAATATATAAAAGCAAAGGTCAAGGATGGCAAAAGCAATGGCGTTTAAAAATAAAAATCAACACAAGATATATTTTCAGACAATTTATTTCAGAGGAAATCATTTACACAGTTTGTGGTTACCTGGAAAAGTTGGTATGTGCTTGGCCCTCCGTGACCTACTGTTGACTCCCCCGAATCTTTATGAATGTAACACATTTAAATAAAAAATAAAAAAAGTTTAAAAAAAAAACAGGAAATCAATAAGCAATAGAACTATAAGTTTCAAAGCTCTGCTTAAAGGTGCTATTCTTTTTCAGAAAATTAAGATCCTGAAAGCGTAATGGGCACAATAGAGTTCTAGTCAGACCATTGAGTTTCCTATTAGAAGCAATTTGTGCTACTTCCTTTAGTGGTTCTTGGATATTGCAAGACAGATTCTACAAGATATATATACATGGCTCTAAGTCAAAACCTGGAGGATACAGAGTGCAAATCTTGCTCCTTTTAAGGTCGAGCCTGCAGGCAGCACACATTGTATTAAATAGAAAATACTCTAAAAAAGGGGGTTATAGCTCACCATTACTTACCTTTCATTGGCATCATTATCACTCTGCTGCTTTCTAATTTGGCAATGAATGCAATTTGTCAATTATCGCATCACTTCCTTGTCTTACTGTGGAGCATGAACGATGTACAGATTGATTTAACTTAGCGTCCATTCGCTGCTCCTGCTGTGTTTAAGGTACTGATTTTTCTTTTTTTTTTTAGCATTTTTAAATAGCACAAATTTGACCTGAACAGAAGGTTTTGGAGCACTTTACATGAGCCCTGATTACATTTCACAAGTTCACATTTCTTTTTTTAAGGTCAGGAAGATTAAGTGATTTGCTCAGAATTACAGGGTGTTGAATTGATGCCAAGACTTGAACCTAGTTCCTCAGTTTTGAAGTTGGCTTCTCTGCCTGTAGCACCACATCCTTCTTTGCACTCCTATGCACTTCTCCATCCCTGAAAGTTTTTTTTAAATGCTATGATGCAGCCAACATTGACAGCATCATAGTTCTTTTATTTTGTTTACTTTCAGCCATGTTGCATAACATCGGCTCTGCTGTGCATCATAACTTTAAAAAAAAGACAAAGCCAATAGATCTCGCACAAGAGAGACCTATTGGTTTTGCGAATGCTTGTTAAGCAAGGCCCGATGTAAATGTTTGATTCTCAAATTGTTGACTGTTTGGGGCTTGATTCTGATGCAGTTAGGAAAGCATTCCCACCTAGGGCCTGATTCCGATGCTGTTAGGAAGGCCTCCTAATGGCATTTGCTCCTTCCAAATCGGATCGGGAACGTGTCTTCCTGACCCAGGGCCCAATTATGATGCGGTTAGGAACATATGCTCCCTTTGAAATTAATGGGAGTCCAACCAAATCGTATCTGGAAGCATCCGGTTGCATCGTAGTCGGTCGGTTGGACTCTCCCGATCCGCGGGTGTTGGAAACATTTCCAAACCAGTCGGGAAGCTTTCCAACCCGCATCAGAATCAGGCCCAAAGTGAGATGCTGGGCATTTAGTCTAAATCTGCTGACGGGAGCATTGACCAGTCAAGAAATACTGAGGCTTGACTAGTGCTTTAAGTGGGATTAAAAAGATGGGGTTGGGGCTTTAAAAGGGTCACAGCCAAATAACTAGGCATCCTTTGCCAAAGAATTGGTCTACATAACTACGGGCCTGGCCTAAGTCAAACTGTGTAAGTGAAACTCTCTACTTGGCTGCTTACAGATGTATCAGGGATGGTGTACTATGTACTCTATACAGCAGGAGTTGGCTGTGTTCTTCTTGTTCACAGTACACAGCCCACAATAACATCTGCAAGAACAGGAATTCAGGGCATTGCTATCATCAAAAGTGACAAGGTGCAAAGCCAACAAAAGGTGGCTTAAGATGGCGGAAAAAAACCTTCTTGATCAGCAGTAGATTCAGAATTCTTTGAGGAGGCTGTAGAGGGCGTAGAACTGCAAAGTCTAATCTTACATGCCTCACTGGCTCCTTACACGCCAGGAGGTGGAATCTGTCCCTAATCAGTCTTGCTGGCAATCTGTCCCTAATCAGTCTTGCTGTTTTCTTTTACTGGAACTAAGCATGGGCGAATTTTGCGAATCTCGCGTACGCGAATTTTGCGGATTTGCGAACTCGCAATCCGCAAAATCCGCGAATTCTCGCGAATTTGCGGATTTTTTTTTTTTGTGTGTTTGCGCGGGTTTCTGCCAGTTCGCGAGGGTTTTGTACACTTTCGCAAATTGCGAACTTACCTGTCGGGTCGCAAGTTTCGCGAACTTGTTGTTTCTACGTGTCCAGCCTGTTTGGGACACTCTTCTTCATCACTGCCACTCTCTGTCACCACTGCTACTCTCTGACTACTCATGCCACCCTCTGGCCCACCCATGCCACCCTCTGTTTCATCACAGCACCCTCTGGTTGTCCAGTCAGTGTACATTATTGTGGCAACGCAAGCACACCTTCCCTGCCTCAAGTGACCTGAATTAATTTGGGGCTGATTAATGTGTCACAGAATATTTTTTTAGCTGGCACCTGCTTCCTTAGTGCTTCCTGATTAGTGATCTTTTGTACTTGCTAAGTGCTTTCATTGTTGCAAAATTAGTTACAACACCTGCCCTGCCCCAACTGACAATAATGAATTAGGGGCTGATTAATGGATTTGAACTTCCAGCCTGGCTCCTGCTTGTCTCCCTTAGCTGTAATTCAGGACCTTTGTGGCATATGTGTAACTATTCTGAGGTTATGTTATGTTATGTTATTTATACTTTTGTATAGCGCAACGGCTACTCAAGAAGAGTGTCCCGGCGCTTTGGGTAAGGAGAACTTATTCACAATAACATAACACATTAAAAACAGCAGAAAGCACATAAGACAGAGGAGGGAACTGCTAACAGGACTATTGAGAGAACAACCAGGTCTTAAGACCTCTCCTAAACTCAAGCAGACTTGAGGCCCCCCTAAGAGGGAGCGGGAGCGAATTCCACATCTGTGGGGCCAGCAGGCTGAAGGAGCGGCCTCCCAGGCGCGCTCTCTTAACACGAGGAACAACCGCCAAGAGCAAGGATTCGGATCTCAGAGAACGAGCAGGATGATAAAAAGCCAGTCTCTTTTGAAGATACCTTGCTCCCACCGCATGGAGAGCCTTGTATGCCAGAGTCAAGGCCTTGAAGGCGATCCGTTTGCGGATGGGTAGCCAATGCAGGGTCGATAACAAGCCCGATGCACTGGCACGTCTATTGAGACCAAAAATGGCCCTGGCAGCTGCGTTCTGCGCAACTTGAAGACGCTGCAACAGGTACTCTGGTAGGCCCAGGTAAAGAATGTTGGCATAATCCAACCTGGAACCTATCAGGGCCTGTACAGTCAGCTGCCTGTGCTCCAGCGACAAAAAAGGCAGAAACCTCCGCAACATCTTCAATAGGCCGAAGCAGGTGCCGGTCACTCCGAGGATCTGGGCTTTCATCGTCAGCCCCTTGTCCATCTTAACCCCCAAGTTTTTGGCCATGAGGGAAGAACCGGACGGAGGGAACATATCGATGGGCCACCAGGCCTGCCAGCTCGGCTCCGTATCGCACCCGAAAAAGAGTACCTCAGATTTCTCGGAATTGCACTTGAGGCTGTTCAGTTGGAACCATGTGAACACCGCCCCAAGGCAATTCCGGATACTCTCCCCGTCAAAGTCAGCCCCTCTCTCACAAGAAAAGAGGAGCTGGGTGTCGTCGGCATACGACACGATCCGGGCGCCAAACGACTCCACCACCGCCGCCAAGGGGGTCATGAAGATGTTAAAAAGGGTAGGGCTCAATATAGAGCCCTGAGGGACCCCAACTCCCAAAGGCGGCATGGCGGCGGTGTCAGGCGGCGTCCAGATCGTTTGCCGGCGGCCCGCTAGGAAGGACGAAAACCAGCTGAGCACCGTCCCCCTAAGACCAGGTTCAGAGCAGGGTCACATAATAGTTGCAACTGGCAACTGAACTCTGGAGGGGCCCCTCAGGAAGCACTACAGGAAATGGCTACTTATGATGAGCCTGAACTTTTGAACCTGGTAAGTAGTTTCAGTTTTGCTAAGATCGTATTTCTGCAATTTTGCACTTATTCGCGGGGCGCGAAGTTGTACTGGGAAGCTGCGAACTCACGCGAACAGTGCGAGCAGTGCGAGCAAAATCCGCTGCTCGCGGATTTGCGGATTTTGCGGGAGATTCGCGAATCTCGCGGATTGCGAATTTACCGAAAATCCGCAAAATCCGCGAGCGAAACGGATTTTCCGCCCATGCTTAACTGGAACACAACTCCACATAGTCAATCATTTGCCTTTGAAAGCCCCACAACTGAGTTTTTAATGGAAATGTTCTTCAGTAATCAAGATGAGGGTCTGCAAAATAGTGATGAACTACAGTGTGGGAATATATAGGGACATGCCTTGGTCCCAATAGCAATAGCAATAGCAATAGCAATAGCGCTCCAATGCCTACTGTAAACATTTTTCCACTCTAGACATTTATTCACCCATATGGGCTTAGAAAAAACATAAGAGGAAGAACCTTTCATCCTGGTCTGACTGGAGATCTTGGCCTTGAATCCGGCTTCCCTTTGTGGCAGATGTAGCGTCCTCCTCAGCCCGGGTACCCGTCAATAAATACACCACACAAGAAGCTTAGTTTTACACATCTTTATTTGTCTGCGTGTAACTGTGAACTCAACATTCTATACCAGCATTCAATGCATTCAGCTCTAACACTTACATCACAATTCTACTGAGTCTCTCTGAAGCCGAGACAGTTCCATCATTTCTAAATTGCAAGACACTAGATCTCCCCTCTGTAAATAAAAAAAAAATATTTTCTTCACAAAATCTATAGATAGATAGACATATACAATGAAATCTCTTCAATCAATCTTTTCAGCGCTTTAATTGTTTGACCAGATCGTGTTCTCGGAAACTGTCATCACCAATGTCCAGGATCTTCATCAGCGGAGTAGAAGTCACTGATGGTTCAGACCCAGTTTCTCATTCAGCAGTTAGATCTGATGAATGATTAGTTAAAGGCCTAAAGTGAGAAGAGTCTCTGGAAAAAGACCTCTGAGGGCACTGAGCATTTACCATGTGTCCCTTGGTAAACACCACTTGAAAAGGTTCTGCAGCAAATAGAGCATCAGATTTTTTCTTTGCATATGTTGTGCGAGCCCTCAATCTCCTTTCCAAAAGATAATGTTCTTCGCATGTCGTCTTTGGTCAGTATATGTTTTTATCTTTTGTTTGTTCACCAAGTCTTTCTCATGAGTTGCTTTCTGATCTCTCTTTCTCTGTTTGGTCCATTGAGGCAACTTGGTGTTCATTGCTCTCCCAAACATCAATGTGGTAGGACTTTTAGCCGTGTTTGAGTGGGGTGTCGGACAATACGCTCTCAAGGTAGAATTCAACACGGTTTTCAAATCGAGCTGCTCAAGATTAGCATGTTGCACTACTTTCTTTAGTGTACTCATAAACCGCTCAACAAGTATGTTGACCTGCGGCCACAAAGGTGTTCTCTTTTGATGCTTTACATTCAAATGCTCCAAGAAATCTTTAAATTCTTGACTATGGAAAGGTGGGCCATTGTTAGACTTCACTATGGTGGGAACATCCCATGGCACAAATATGCCATCTAGTCTTTCAATGACTCATTCTTGTGCAGCAGATGAAAGATCTTCAATTAATGGAAATCGTGAATACTCATCCATAATCACTAGCAGGTGATGTCCATTGTCGAGTAGACCCAAAAAATGGCTATTCTCTCCCATGCATGCTTTGGGAGTTCTGAGATGCTCAAGGTGTGGTGAGTACATTTATGTTGAAAGGCAGTTGCAAAGATGACAGATCTTTAATTCCTTTACAACCCTGTTATCAAGATAAGGAAACCAGACACAGACTCGGAGAGCTCGTATTGTGGCAAAAATTCTACGATATCCTTTATGGGCCAATTCAATTATTTTCTGTCTCAGACTCTCCGGAATCAGAATTTGCGACCTTCACAGGATAACTCCTTCCTGGGTAATGGACAGTTCATCCTTGACATTTTTGTATTTTGATATTCACCATTACTGGTGAGTGGACGAGGGTGTTGGTTCCTTACCATGTCTAGTGGCAGTGATAATGTCTGAACTGGCGTGGGGAAGTGAGCTAAAGAATGATGATGGATTCAACTCAGATCTGTGACTAGGGGTGGGTGTCTAAAAAGCTTCAACGCTCTGTACATAATATCCTTGTGTTTGCTTTATTCACCCTAAGTTAGCAGGGTATGCCCACACGTGGGTCTCTTGCTCACTTTACCACTGGATTCAAGCTATCCTTGTTTCTGGTCCAGGAAAGACATGGCTTGGCAGTTCGGGCTGGACTGTTCCCATGAGGCACAGGGTCAAGACAGATTTGCATATAGCTGTGTCTGAACTGGGGTGGTGAAGTGAGCTAAAGAACGATGATGGATTCAACCAGATCTGTGACTGGGGGTAAGTGTCTGAAAGGTTTCAGTGCTCCATCCATCATCTCCTTGTGTTTGTTCTTGTGATAACTTGGGCTAATGAAATAGCAGCAGGTGTGTTTGATTTAACAATGAAATTGTATAGGCCTCAGCCGTCTAGGATGGAGTACCGTGACCTTGTGCAGGTACTCTGGAAAAGTAGTCAGCAGGCTTCTGATCTTTCTCTGGATGATGCACAATTGTTTAATTATACTCTTGTAACCAAAGTCCCCATCGTTAAATGCAAGGAGGTATTTTGGCCTTTAGATTGCCAAATATAGTCAGTAAAGCTTGATGATCAGTTACTAGCGTAAAAGTCTTTCTGTACAGGAAGACATGGTAACAATCACAAGCCCATACCACAGCTAAGCTTTTTTTTCGGGTTGTGAGTAAGTATGTTCTGTTTGAGACAAACGTCTGTGTGCTTACGCCACAATATGCCTTAGAGCATTGCCCACTGTGCTGTGCAAGCATAGTGCCTAACCCGACAGAGCTAGCATCAACAACAACCTCTATATGAAGCTTAGAATTGAAGTACGCCTTTTCCGTAGCATTCGCAATGGCCTGTTTAATTCTTTTAAAGCTGTTCTGACATTCATGTGACCAATTAAATCAAGAATTATTTTTCATTAAGTCTCTCAACGGAGCACTTACAGTGGCAAAGTCTTGTATGTTTCTGGAACAGTAACTGACCATGCCAAGAAATGAAAGCACCATAGAAACATCTTGTGGGGGATTAGCATTTGACAGCGCTTGTACTTTAGCAGGATCTGGTGTCATTCCCTATCAGAATAGATATTGCCAAAGATGTTTAGCCTTGTCTTATGGAACTCACACTTGTCTGCATTCAAAGTCAAACCTGCTTCAGCAAGCAAACAACATACTTGTATAAGAGCATTATCATGTTCCTTTTATGTTGCTCCAGGCCCAATATGTCATCACAGTCATTGAACGCATTCATGACAGGCTGTATGATATGTCAAATGACATCATGAAAGAGTTCGGCAGTGGATGACACACCAAAATGTAGTCTTTTGTAGTGAAACAGACTAACAAGTATAGAAAAGGTTGTAATGTACCTTCAATTTTCTTCAAGTTCTAAGTGATGATAACATTTATTTAAATCAAGGCGAGAGAAGACCTTGGCACCATTTAATTGTGTTATCATGTGCACCTGGATGTCGTTCTCGTTCAATTGCCTTGTTTGCCAGACGCATGTCAATCCATGTGTGTGCAATTCATTCACTGTCCTTTTTAGGAACTACCAGTTTGGGAGAAACCATGGGAACAGTTAAATGTTCAATATTCTCATGCTTAAGTAACACTTCAAGTACTATTTCAATAGCTTCTTGCAAATGAAAAGCAGTTTGTGTATGTCTCTGAGCTAAAGACATGTGTCCTCATTTAAGTGCAACTTTACATTCAAGGTCTTAAGCTTTCCCAAACCATGAAATAATGAAGGTAACTGGCTTACTATCTCATGGTGAGCATTCATGTTGTAATTCACAGAAACCAGTCCCATATCAGCAGCTGTGCTGAAACTAAGTGGACAGGTCCTTGATGTCGTGCCTGGAAGCACATGGATGGGTGCTTGTACCTTTGTTTTCTTCTGTTTCATTGTCGCTACAAATGAACCTTGAATTTTTAAGGGTGTTGATACAGCTAAAGTGAATACTTTGGTTTTCAATGGCAGAAGTTGCGACAATTGGAGTTAGTTAATGGTATTTCTCTTCAGGCATAATGTTTATCGATGGACCACTGCTGATAATTGAAGACTTTGAACAAACATTTACTTTCAGTGTAATCTTTGGGGCAATGTCTGAATGACTTTGGTGCTTTGGCATGTCGATCTTTCTTTGACTGACATTTTTCTTCACAAACGACCAAACCAATATGTGCATGCTTTTCTAAGGTAAGCATTGATGTGGCACAATAATTTGTATCACTCTCACTGGATACTGATATAGAAGAACTGTTTGACCATGATATGGGTGACAATCAGCTTTGTTCAGTGTCGATTTGTTTCAACTGATCTTGCTGCTTGGCCTTGTGGGTCTGCGACGAACTTTGCTTTGGGAGCGTTCTGGTAGCCATTATGTCTTAGCACCATAACACACTTACTTTTTCTTTCACTTTGCAAACCATCCCAAAATGGTTCTCCTTCCTACAGCCTTTCCATGTCTGTCCAATAAAGGGGCATTTACCTTCCTGTGGATACAAAAATCCACATCTTAAGCACACCTTCTTTTTACGTGTAGACATCACTTTGTGCCCTTCAGTCTTTTGCTTTGGCTTACTTTTCACACTCATTACGGATTTGTTCTGGGCACCACCAACCTCAATGTCAGCAGCTTATCTATCAGCCCACTCTTCAGTTCTGGCAGCCAATAACACTCACTCCAGACTCAGAGTTTTTCTCAGCATTCATCGCTTGAATGAATCTGACTAACATCCGCCAATACCTCTAGAGATGCATACCTTTTTCATCATTAAATTAATTGAACTTACAAAGTCTGTTGAGTGTGTTGAGTCTCTCTACAAAGTCATAATTTTTCACAACACACTGGTGTTCTTGATTGAAGATGTATCATTTGTAATCAACATTTGGCATTAGATTAAACTTGAGATTCAACACTCCTTTAATCTGATGATATGCTACATCTTCGTCAATTGGAGGTATTTTCTTTATGACTTCTTTTACACCATCACCAGGAAGATGTTTGAGATACTTGATAGTCTTTTTGTTATCAGTCTCTTCAACTGTATCATTGAAATATCAAAATGTCTCTATCCAAGCAGTCCATCTATTGCCAATATTTTGGTTTTAGGAGGTATCGAACAGTGGTGGTGGTTTCAG
The DNA here is from genome assembly GCF_964263255.1 of Lissotriton vulgaris. Classification (NCBI taxonomy): domain Eukaryota; kingdom Metazoa; phylum Chordata; class Amphibia; order Caudata; family Salamandridae; genus Lissotriton; species Lissotriton vulgaris. Next base: position 674,469,374 of record NC_141700.1, on the reverse strand, counting down.
GAAATAGGCAGCATTGTAACCATTTCTGGAAGTGGTTGATATTGGGGGTGGAGCTCTCTCCAGATCCCTCAACGGGTCACCTTGAATCAGTTTGTGTGAGCCGTATCTGAGGACTTGAGATGTGTTGGCCCCTGAAACATCCTTGGTGCCTTTTGGAATGATGGCCTTGGTCTCTACCTATATTGGAAAAGCAGCTTTTTAGTATTCCAAAGACATTCTCAACCATTCTGATTGTTGCCCACTGCTATGTTTCTGTTCCGACCACTTGCACTGCCCTTCAGTCAGCTTGACTGGATCCACCAGCATCATATGCACAACTCTTTTGCATTGCCTGGGTGGTGGCGCCTGGCGTGAAGGTTATACTCACTCACTTTACTCAGAATTTGGTGAGTAAATAACTGATTTTTTCGTTGACTTCTCTTTGTGCACTTTGTCTTCACCACTTTCAAACTCTAACGCTATCTTGTAACTTGTGATTATTAATAGCTGCTATTTGAAAACCTTGTGGTAACTTCCTTCAGAGTTAGCGCTCTGAATTAAATATGACAGTATATTGTGTAGCAGTGTAGAACCTGGACGTACGGTCAGATAAGCAGGTTCTTGGCCACAAATATGTAGATTTCTTTGCAATGCCTTTGCTGTTTTCATCTTCTTTGCAGCAAGTGGAGTTGTGTTTTGACTCCACAATCTTTAAGCGTCAATTCTTTACTTCATCTGCAACACACATGACACACACAAGCAGTTCGCTTGGACCACGGCAAACTCTCTAGGAGACCATTGTCAATTTTGGGGTTACTTATCCCCTAACTTGTTGCGAGTTGTAGAGTCCTCCCCAGCCTGGGTGCCCACCAATAACTATGCAACACACAGAGCGTAGTTTGCACATTTTTATTCATTTGATTATAAATGAGAACTTGACATTCAAAACCTACCTTCAATGCATTCCTCTCTAACACTTACGTCATAGTTCTACGAAGTACCTCAGGAGCAAAAAGGGTTCCATCATTTTTACCTAGCAAGACACTACCCCAGAACTTTGGAAGTGCTTCTCAAAAGGATGGATCAGATGGCTAACTGGGCAGTTGACATTTGATCAAGGCATCACCATGGTGGGCATATTTATCTAGAGTGTCACCAGTGGGACTGTCCCATTGTGAAATTTCAAGGTCAAAGAAACAGACAAAATTCCAATGCAATGAGCACGAGCAGGGGAAATTAAAAAGTTACCCGAGTCATGATGGCCCTTCAGGAGCAACATTCTTGAAGTTCAACTCATTCAGAGGTTATGAGGCTAAACATAAGGCTTCAGTGAGACCCAATGTACCTCTCAATACATGAAAGGCAGCAAAACTGTGGCAGTTGGGTTGCTGTTTTTGATTTGGTGCTTGTAGTGGCTTCACAAATAGTCAAGCCGGCAGTTCATCTTCCCTTAGCAGGGTAGATTAACCATGAGTTTGAGATGCCAAGAGAACTGCCTGTTTTTGGTGGTTGACCTCTCCTGCAAAACTTTAAAATGATGCCATATAGGTATGTGAAGGTAAAGCTATACCCCACATAAGAGTTACCTGCCTGGTGCCTTAAGACATTCTGGCAATAAAGATCTGATCTGTAAATTTGCAGCGTTGTGGAATTTTCTTTTAGGGTTCTAACGTAAATATGGGTGTAGTAGTCCAGTGATAGTAAGACTCTGGCCTTGCTTTACTAGGAGAAGGTCAAGATGTGCAGAGATTAACTCAGAGAAGAGTTTTCATATGACTACTTGATTTATCTCATTAGAGAACAATAACTGTTGCCTAAATATTATTCCAGCTATGTGTACCTCAGGGATCTCCGAGAATGTGGGTAAATGCAATTGAAAAGGGGAAGCTTGTCAAGAGAAGGGTTTGCATCCGCTGAGTGGAACCAAGAGCAGAAGAACAAGTTCTCAATCAAATACTGAGAACTCAATATGCATAATTAAGACCCTACCTAAAGCCTTAGGGTCTGATTTAGCCCTCGGAGGGCAAAGTATCAACTGCCAAGGTGGCTGAAGTTTTAGTGTCTGCCATTCTGATGGATGGTAGTCCATCCCATGTATATATGACTGATGACATAGTGGACATCTCCGTACATTTAAAAGGAACTGCCAACATTGCAGTTCACTTCAATGTATAAAACATTGGTGGATGCCCCCCATTGGGTTTGATGCCCAACCACTAAACTTTTAACAGTTTTTGTTTTTCAAAAGCAAGCTCCCAATATGGGAGTTTGTTTTTAAAACACAAACAACTAATGAATCCACACCCTGAGAGGTTCCACACAGGGAGTATTGAGTATTATTTTTTTCTGTCAGCTTGCCACTCTAAAAAGAGTGGGTGATGTGATGGTTTTCTTCCGACGTGCTCTTTGTCTGTTGGTTCTTCAGAGTAACTTTTCCTTAATGGAGCTAATGGGGATTCTATCAACAGAAAGCTGGCAGTTCACCCCTCTCTAAATAAGATGGATAGGATGGCATTTTGGTGGACAGAGTATTTTATCATGTTTACAATGGAGTATCCCGTCTGCCAAACTCTAAATGACCCTTTTAATCTTAAAATTTGTCATAGAAATTCATAGAAATCTTATTTCAGAGAGGGCGAGGCATAAGAGGACAGTTTTGCTGTTTCATGTGTCACTTTGCGGTGTTGCTCATACATGTTGTTTGCTTTTGTTCGTAGCAAAGGATCCATTAGCAGACTAGCAAAGAAAGAAGGACTAACAATTCAAACGTAATGTCAAAGATGGCTCCAGAATAAAATTTGAAAAAGTAGCTGTCCATAAGTTGAAAAGCAAAGTAGAACATTTCCAGATCCGAGCAATGAAATCTCCAATAAACCCTTTTGTGACCTATCACTCAACCTCTTCCAAAAAAATAGAAAATAGGCTGATGCCAGATGCCAAGTTACAAATGATTGCCTTCCAAACTGTAGATACGATAGGGAGCGATGATTGATATTATGGGATCCTAATAATTTTTTGTTCTGAGAATGAAAAGCTAAGGCTCCATTGAAAATATTTAAATACAGCAAGGGTAATTAAAAATGTACAATAGAAAAAATATATAAGGAGGCCCCCTTTCGGTAATTATATGGGACCAGGGGGGATTAGTGAGAAAATAAGGGTTGTCCCACTTTTACAGGCCAAAGGCCTTTCGTACTCTGGAAGTATTATTTGTACCTCTGGGTACTGTAAGATCTAATGGGACCGGGGTCTATCTTTCTCATGGGGTTTACAACAACCGGCAACAAATATCCGATGTAAAGATAAAGCACCACGCATGAATAAATTCAGCAGATATGTTCGCAATTATGACAGTATCTAATGTGGACACAGAGTGACAGTAATATAAACTGATGCAAAATAATTTCTGGTAAAAACTTACAATTTTATTCTTATTTCATACAAACTGAATCATATCGTAGTGTTAAAAGCAACAATAAAAACAACAATAAAAGAAAACATAGGGGTAATCATCTAACATAATCTTGTACAGTGCATCCTAATTAAAATAAGGTACATAACATCAAAATTCACAAATTCATTTTACTAATAAAAATAAGGTGCATATCATCAAGAATCACAGGTTAAGTCGACGCGGCGTTTCGGTTTTTCTTAATAAGACACCTTCCTCAGGACCGATTCTTTTTAACAAATCTTTATTAGTGAGTCCACTTGGATTTTAGTGGTATATTGTGCCTCAGTCTTGTACGATCTGTTGGCTTCTACTAGATTTTAGTCTAGAGATATCTCTTAGATAGTCGAATAACTGGCCTTCCACACTGTGCGAGGGAGCCACCGTAGTCTATGAGATGCAGAGCTTCCTTTCTATTTTTGTCAGGGCAAGCCGCTGCAGTTGATGGTTTTCGATTCGAGATCGGCGCAAAAGAGTTTGGGGGATGACCTCCCGTTCTATTTGATTTTGCCCACTGCGCTCTCTATGGATTTATTCGGCCTCCCTGCTCCTACTCGGCACAGCGTCGCCGTTTTCCGTCTTTGGTTAAATTGTCTTAAGCTGAATTTAACCGAAGACGGAAAACGGCGACGCTGTCTCAGGAATTACATAAACTTTGTCTGTGGGGATTTTCAGGACACCCCACAATAGTAGAAAGTGCTGCATCACCACAAACCTATAGCAATATCTACTTCACTGAGTCTCTGGGCTGAGTCAGTCCTCTTCCCTGCATGCCATCTTGTGGGACTTCAGAGGCTCCAAGAAGAACTTTCAGACTTTCATTAAAAAATTCATTGTTTCTTGTAATCACACATTGTAGACTCCACTCATCCGTCAACATTGTTAACAGAGTGAGCTCCCTGTATGTGGTAGGTGGCCACAAAAGCAAACTTTACTAACTGCAATGCTGACCATGAGTGGACTGTTCCTTTCACCACCTCATGCAAAAGATGAAACTTGTGACACAAATGATGTGCGCAGCATATATGTATCTTCTTTTGATGTCTTGCCCACTAGACAGCACATGCTCACTGTGAGCTCAGAACCCACTGATTGCTTTTTATTGGTTGGCTTCATTGTCACTTTCAAGTTGCTTACTTCTTATTCAATAGCTTCTGTGGACTTTACTTCTTGTTTCTGTGTTTCTCTCTCCCCTGGAGCATGGATCCATTACTTATGTTCTTCCATTGCTCACTTTTCAGGCGCTATTTTTTTCTTTGAGTTGAAAATATAAACCTTTATGGTGCCAATGCCACAGTAACTTTATAAAGGCCTATCGAATGAGTGTCAAAATGCGTGTCCCTCAACAATGCCAGATTGAGATCAGTTTGTATAGTGCAAACAAGGTCGGAGTGGCCTGTAGGGCAATTTGGCAGTGCTTGAAAGGCTGGTTTCACAGATCAGTGTATGGGCTTTTTTTTGGCTGTTTGGGGGACTATTTTATGTTCTGGTTGGTCGGTTTTCCTGATATTACCACACACATTGCCTACATCATGCACAAATACATGCAATCTCCCATACCTTGTAAAACACCTCCACAGCTTGTCTTTACAAGTCTAAAACTTCCCTGATTTGCAGATGTGGGCCACTTTTTTAGCTCTCTCATTCTCTAATTGGGGTCACTTCTAATTTAGTGCCGGACCTATTTCCTGTCCTAGTCCGACCCTGAGCACAAACCTAGCTGGATTAACAAAGCATAGCCTGGGAATTATTAATTAATTTAAAAGAGGCAGTCAACACACACTTCTAGTATGTTGGAGGGAAATTCTCCTTGAAGACATCTTTCTTTCAGATTTTTGATCTCAGCTGCTGAAAGCCCCTTGTGCACCTTTATATAGCTCTTCACCCTTGAGTTTTACGGCCTTTGCTTTTCTACTGAAATATCTAGAGAGTATCTTTTCTAACTGAACCCTCCTATGTAGACTCAACTCATGCCTGGTACCGGCCCATCGGACTCCACATGCCTGAACCCCATCACCTCATCATCCCAACCACCGCCAGCTAAGTTAATCCAATTCTTATTCACATTCCCTTTCTTAGGTTTGTTCTCACTCTCTTGTAGCAAATTCTATTACGTTTACTGAAACCTTCCAACAAAGAGTTTGAATCAGCTATCAGAAATCTGACTAAAATAAAAAATGCAACAAATTAAGCTGTTTACCAAACATCAGCAAAAAGCAGAATCAAATTTCAATGCAGCATTCCCATCAGAGGGTAGAAGACACCGGTTGACTTGTGAGAATGTTCATGGGGAATCTTCACACCACATATGGAAAAGCTCACCAAGCCCTATTAACTTTCAAATAATAAAGGTAAATATATTATGTGTCAAATTAGAATATTAGCAGGTGAAAGCACCAAGATTCACATTATACACGTTTTACAGTGAGTACTAAAGATTAGCTATTTATGGAAGTGTGTATCTGATTGCAAAATTACCCAGGGCTGCTGTACAGATTTGGATGATGTTTTCAGTCCTGCATCAGTGTGCAAAAAAATCCAGGAGGCTCCAACCACTGCAGGTTGTTTGACAGTGTTTTGATTTTCAGCTGTCAGAAAATAAGGGATCCACTGATCCACATCTTCAAGTACATTCTACAGTTTCAGGAGGCAATTATCTTACCTCACATTCCACAATCAAGTTTTATTGCATTAAGAAATGTAACTTTACACAAGTATCATTCAAGGGCTGGCATCACATATCCTGCAGTGTCTGTGATACAGGCTCAGATAAGTTGGATATTCTCTTACAAATACAGCATTCCTGATTGAGTCGTCTTTCCGAAAATGTGTAAATTTACCCTAATACTCTAATTTGCTGTCTACCTTTTAAAACATAATGGAGGCCAGATGTCTGAAGCTTCATGCAAGGCTGCGGTGAGAGGTTCTATTTTTGTACCTGACGCGGAACATGCTAACCTACCCCATTTTATAGGCATCACTTTGTATTTTCGCATTTTAGAGTTGAAATACAGTCAAGATGATTCTTATTACTAGGAGATTGAGGAAAGCACATCAAGGTGTTAATGGTACCTCCAAGTGTTGTGCAAGCCTTAACATGCATCAGCACAGCGAGCCCGCTCGACCCTCTACTGTATTGTTATGGAGGTGTGGGCGGTGAAGAGGAGTACTTTACTCCAAAAAATTAAATGTTATACAATTGAGCCAAATGCTTCATATTGGGTTCCGTAACTGCATCCTTACTCAGGAGTATCTTTCTGCTGCAGAGGAAACAAGCATTGGCAAAACCAATAGGTTTTGCCTATACAAGAGCGCTATGGCTTTCGTAATGTGTATTTGCAAAGTTGTATACCAGTGTGACTGCTGTTAAGCATAGCTAAAGGTCAGTGCTGTGAATTGTCCTAGAATAGAGTAAGGGAGTAGAGTTCAGTGGTTCAGTGGCACAGAGTGTCTTAGAGTACAGTGTCCTAGAGCCCAGTGTCATACATATAGTGGAGTAAGGTGGAATAGGACGGAGTGGGTTGGAGGGGATTGAGGTAGTGGGGTCGACTGAATTAGATTGGGGTGGATTGGATTGGGGTAGAGTGGGTTGGATTGAGTGGATTGGGGTGCAGTGGATTGGGATGATTGGGATGGGGTAGGGTAAATTGGATTATAGTAGGGTGGGTTGGAGTGGGATGAATTGAAATAGCGTGGAGTGGGGTGGATTGAGGTGGGGTAGTTTTTGGATTGGACTGGAGAGGGGTGGGGTGGACTGGAGTGGGGTGGGCTGGATGGATTGGATTGAGTGGGGTGGACTGAACTGGGTTGGAGTGGATTGGATTGGCATAGAGTGGGGTGGATTGGAGTAGAGTGGGGTGGATTAGACTGCAGTGGACTGGAATGGAGTAGAGAGGGGTGAATTGGAGTGGGGTGGACTGGATGGGGTGGAATAAATTGAACTGGGCTAGATTGAAATAGGGTGAGAGGGGATAGGATTGGAGTGAGGTGGGGTGGATTGTATTAGGGTGAGTTGGTTTGGGGAGGAGTGGAGTGGGATAGATTGGAGTAAGGTGGATTGCATTGAGGCGGGTGGATTGGAGTGGGGCGAAATTAATAGAGTTAGCTTGATTAGATTGGAGTCGGGGACTGGAGTGGGGTGGGGTGGAATGGAGTGAGGTGGAATGGAGTAGGGAGGATTGGTGTGGGGCGGGCGGATTGGAGTTGAACAGATTGGATTGCAGTGGGGTGGATAGGAATTATGTGAGGTCGATTGAATTGAGTGGGGTTGATTGGGTTGGGGTGGGGTGGGGAGGATTGGAATGAGGTCGTTTGGATTGGGGTGGGGTGTGGTGTATTAGAGTAGGATTGAGGGTCTGTGAATCCTGAACCCGTGTTTTAAATTTCATGGTTCCGTTAAGATTTTGGTAACAGTGAACCGTAACTAATGAGTTCGGCAAGCACGAGTGTTTTCGCCATGTTACACACCTGGATTCACTGTGTATTTAAAGATTCCGTTCCGAACCGTAGTTTTCATTTTGTGTGAGGCAGCCATTCTGTGGTTGCCCTCACATAGGCCGATGACTGCGGCCGAATGAGTCTTTAAGACCCGTGCCCTTTAGCTCAGGTTTGTGCTGACTTTTACATGGCCCGAAATGAACTGACCTCGTTGCCTGAAGCCGACCTTGCTAAGCCAGTTCTTGCCCGCTAGCTGATCAAGACTAAAGATCAGAGCGCAGGACATCGTAAAGTTTTTACTGCACACAAATATGCCTTATCCTACTTCTACCTGTTTCTGTTTCTTTCTTTATGGTCTATTTATGATATGGGTCGTGGCCTCTTTATCATGGGTTCGTTCGGCCTGTCTAAAGAAGAATGTTGGGTTTGTCCGATGATTGATCATGGGCCGGACAACTAAAAAGTGGGTTTTACCGTCATGCGATACTTTTGGTGTGGATACATGTGATTGGACAGTTCGTAAATATTAGGTGTTTGTCTGGAATGTGATTTTTGGCATAAAAAGGAGGACCTGCTTTGTAAAATTGAGCAGTCTCCTGAGAACTCATACCGTGTTGATTTCTAGGAATTCTGTTACTGGCTGCAGTCAATAAATTCGATCTTTGACGCCACCACGAAGAGTCTCGTGTCTCTGTATTCTAACACAGGTGAACCCGAAGACTTTGGGCGAGCCCCTGGCGCCGCTGGGTTCTAAATAACCCGGTTCTTCAGTATGGATTTGGATTTGTCTGAATTGAGGTGGATTGGAATGCTGTGGGGTGAATTGGAAGGGAGTGGGGTTGATTGAGTTAGAATGGGGTGGTTTAGAGTAGGGCAGATTGTTTTGGATTGTATTGGGGCATGTGGAGTGGGGCAGATTTGAGTATGGCAGATTGTTTGGATTGGAGCGAGTCTGATGGAGTGGGGAACATTATTTTGTATTGGAGTGAGGCAGATTGATTTAGATTGGAGTGGGGCAGATTGGTGTGGGGCAGATTATTTTGGATTGGAGTGGGGTTGGTGGGATGGGGTGGATTGGGGATAGAGTGTGCTGGATTTTACTGGAGTGGAATAGATTTGATTGGGCTGGATTGGATTAGAGTGGGGTGGATTTTTGTGGAATGGAGTGGGGTGGATTGGGATTGAGTTAGTGGATTGGCGTGAGGTGGATTGGATTGAAAGGGGTGGATTGGGATGTGGTGGATTGGACAGAGTTGGGTGGAATGGATTTTGGTGGTTTGGATTGGGGTGGGGTGGGGTTGGGTGGAGTGGAACGGAGTGGGATAGATTGGATTTGGCTGAATTGAGATAGTTTGAATGCCGTGTGGTGAACTGGAAGGGAGTGGGGGGAATTAGTGTGAGGTGGATTGTTTTGGATTGGAGTGGGACAAATGGTTTTTGATTGAATTGGGGCATGTGGAGTGGGGCAGATTTGAGTATGGCACATTGTTTTAGATTGGAGTGAGTCTGATTGAAGTGGGGCACATTGTTTTGGATTGGAGTGGGGCAGATTGTTTTGGATTGAAGTGGGGTAGATTGGTGCGGGTCAGACTGGAGTGGAGCAGAATATTTTGAATTCCAGTGGGGTGGATTGTGGTGGATTGGATTTGAGTCGGGTCAATTGAGGGAGGGAGTGTGCTGGATTAGATTGGAGTGCAGTAGAATTGATTGGGCTGGATTAGAAAGGGGTGGATTGTGGTGGATTGGAATGAGTTGAATTGGGATTGAATGTTAGGATTGGGGTGAGGTGAATTGGATTGGGGGGAGGAGTGGAGTGGAGTGGTTTGGAGAGGGGCAGATTTGAGTGGGGCAGATTGTTTTGGATTGGAGTGGGGCAGATTGTTTTGGATTGGAGAAGGTTGGAGTGGATTGGAGAGGGTACGATTGAAGTGGGGTGAATTGGAATGGAGACTATTGCTTTAAATTGGAGTGGGGCATATTGGAGTGGGGCGGATTGGAGTGGGAAGATTATTTTGAATTGGAGTGGGGTGGATTAGAGTGGGGTAGATTATTTTGAATGTGAGTAGGGTGGACTGGATTTGGGCAGATTGAAGTGGGGCATATTGGAGTAGAGTGATTGTTTTAGATTGGAGTGGTGCAGATTGGAGTGAGGAAGATTGTTTAGGATTGGAGTGGAGCCGATTGGAGTGGGCAGACTATCTAGTATTAGAGTGGGGCAGATTGGTGTGGCGCAGATTAGAGTGGGGCAGATTGTTTTGGGTTCGAGTGGGAGGATTGGAGTGGGGCAGATTGCAGTTGAGCAGATTGGAGTGGGACAGATTGGTTTTGATTGGAGTGGGGCAAATATGGGTTTGGGAAGATTGTTTTGGGTTGGAGTGGGGAAGATTCTTTAGGGTTGATGCAAGGCGGATTGGAGTGGGGCAGATTGGTGTTGGCATATTGTTTTGGATTGGAGTGGGCCTATGGAAGTGGAGGGTATTAGAATCGGGACGATTGGAGTGGGACACATTGTTTTGTATTGGAGTGGGGCAGATTGGAGAAGGTCAGAATGGATTGAGGGGGCATATTGGAGTGGAGCAGATTAGAGTGGTGCAGATTATAGGGGGAGATTGTTTTGGATTGGAGTGAAGTGGGCTAGAGTGGGGCAGATTGGAGTGGAGTGGATTAGAGTGGGGCAGATTGTTTTGGATTGGAGTGGAGTGGATTAGAGTGGGGCAGATTGGAGTGATATGGATTGGGGTGGGCAGATTGTCTAGGATTGGAGTGGGCCTGATTGGAGTGGGGAGCATTGTTTTGGATTGGAGTGATGCAAATTGGAGTGGGGCACATTGGACTGGGGCAGATTGTTTTGGATTGGCATTGGGTAGATTAGAGTGGGGTAGATTGGAGTGGGCAGATAGTTTTGGATTGAAAGGGGGCATATAGGAGTGGAACAGATTAGAGTGGGGCAGATTGTTTTGGATTTGAGTGGGACGGATTGGAGTGGGCCAGATTGGAGTCACCCAGTTTGTTTTTTATTGGAGTGAGGTAAATTGAAGTGGGGCAAATTGGACTTGGGCATATTGTTTTGGATTGGAGCGGGATAGACTGGAGTGGGATGGATTAGAGTGAGGCAGATTGTTTAGGATTTGAGTGGGACTGATTAGAGTGGGCAGATAGTTTTGGATTGGAGTAGAGTTATATTTAAGTGGTGCAGAATAGAGAGAGGCAGATTGTAGTGGGCAGATTGCTTTGGATTGGAGTGGGGTAGATTGGTGTGAGATGGATTGGAGTGGGGCAGATTGTTTAGGAGTGGAGTGGGTGTGATTGGATTGGGCCTGCTTGTAGAGGTGCAGATTGTTTTGGATTGGAGTGAGGCAAATTGGAGTGGGGCAAATTGGACTGGGGCAGATTTGTTTGGATTGGCGTGCGGTAGGTTGGAGTGGGATGATTGGAGTGGAGGATATTGTTTAGGATTTGAGTGGAGGTGATTGGAGGGGTCAGATACATTTGGATTAGAATGGGGCACATTAGAGTGGAGCAGATTAAAGTGGGGCAGATTGGACTGGGGCCGATTGTTTTGGATTGGAATGGGGCAGATTAGTGTGGGATGGATTGGAGTGGGGCAGATTGTGCAGGATTGGAGTGGACCAGATTGGAATGGACCAGATTAGAGTGGGGCAGATTGTTTGGGTTGGAGTGAGGCACTTTGAACTGGGCATATTGGACTGGGGCAGATTGTTTTGGATTGGAGTGTGGTAGATTGGAGTGGGATGATTGGAGTGGGGCAGATTGTTTAAAGTTTGAGCGGAGCTGATTGGAGTTGGGTGGACTGGAGTGGGCAGATTATTTTGGATTGGAATGGGGCAGATTGGAGTGGGGCGGATTGTTTTGGATTGGAGTGGGGCAGATTGTTTTTGAGTGAAGTGAGACAGATTGGAGAGGGCCGTTTGAAATGGGGCAGATTCAAGTGGGGCAGAATGTGTTGGAGTGGAGCAGATCATTTTCGATTAGAGTGGGGGAAGATTGGGCTGCAGAAGATTGGAGTGGTCAGATTGTTTTGGATTGAAGTGGTTTTAGATTGAAGTGTGGCAGATTGAAGTGGGATGGATTTGAGTGGCAGATTGTTTTTGATTGGAGTGGGGTAGATTGGATTGGGGCAGAATGAAATGGGGTAGACTGGAGTGGGGCAGATTGTTTTGGATTGGAATGGGTCAGATTGGAATGGAGTGGATTTCAGTGGAGCAGATTGTTTAGGATTGGAGTGGGGCAGATTGTTTTGGATTGGAGTGGGTGTGTTGGAGTGGGGCAGATTGCAGTAGGGCAGATTGGAGTGGGACAGATTGGTTTTGATTAGAGTGAGGCATATTGGAGTTGGGCAAATTGGACTGGGCAGATAGTTTTGGATTAGTGTGTGGTAGATTGCAACGGGATGGATTGGAGTGGGCAGATTGTTTAGGATTTGAGTGGGGCTGATTGGAGTAGGGTGGATTGGAGTGGGCAGATAGGTTTGGACTGGAGTGGGGCAAATCGGAGTGGTTTAGAGTGGGGCAGACTGAAGTGGGGCAGATTGTTTTGGATTCAGTGGGGCAGATTGGAGTGGTATGGATTTGAGTTGGGCAGATTGTTAAGGATTGGAGTGGGCCAGAATGGAGTGGGCCTGATTTTTTGGGATTGGAGTGAGGCAAATTAGAATGGGGCTGATTGTTTGGGATTTGAGTGGGATGGATTGGAAGGGGGCAGATTGTTTAGGATTTGAGTGGGTCTGATTGGAGTGGGGTGGATTGGAGTGGGCAGATAGTTTTGGATTGGATTGGGGCATATTGGAATGGAGTGGATTAGAGTGGGGTAGATTGTATTGGATTGGATTGGGGCAGTTTGAAGTGAACTGGAGTGGGGCAGATTGTTTTGGATTGGAGTTAGGCAGATTGCTTTAGATTGGAATTGAGCAGATTGTTTAGGATTATTGGAGTGGGGCAGATTGGAGTGAGGCAGATTGTATTGGAGTTGAGCAGATTGTTTTGGATTGGAGTGTGAACATATTGGAGTGCAGAAGATTGGTGGAGTGGGACACATTGTTTTGGACTGAAGTAGTTCCGGATTGGAATGGGGCAGATTGGAGTGGTGTAGATTGTTTTGTATAGGAGTAGGGCACATTGGAGTGAGGCAATTAGAGTGGGGCAGATTTTTTGGGATTTGAGTGGGATGGATTGGAAGGGGAGATTGAAGAGGGGCAGATTGGAGTGGGGCAGATTTGAGGAGGGCAATTGCTTTTAAATTGGTGTGTGTGGATTGTAATGGGGCAGATTGCAGTGGGTCAAATTAGAGTGAGTTTGATTGGTTTAAATTGGAGTGGGGAAAATATGAGTGGGTAAGATTGTTTTGGACTGGAGTGGGTCAGATAGGAGTGGGATGGATTGGAGTGGGGCAGATTGTTTAGGCTTGGAGTGGGACTGATTGGAGTGTCATTCAAACAAGAGGAACCGGGAGCTATTGGTTAGGTCCAGCACACATGCTCCCTTTGTCAATAATTTAGATGCAAAGGTGTGCAGTTCCTGGAAAGAGTAAACATTTAAAAATGCTAATAATCTATCAGGTTAGTGGACTATCCTCCAATAGGAGTAATTGCCCTCACACACATCAAGAGGTGTCATGCTTCATCATCTGGGCATGCTCCTTGTCGGGCCGGTGCTGCAGTGCCTGACGGGCACCCACAAAGTGTCTCTTTGCCAGAGATCATTTGATTTTTGTATTTTGATGAGTGTGGGTATGTGGGGTGTGACAAGTTGTGTAGTGAAAGGGGTGATTAAAATAGGTTTGGTGATGCTAGGTTTGCGTCAACTTTATTAATGGAGCACACTAACCTAATTAAAACCAGTGTTGCTCCTGTGGAATGCACTGGTCCTAAAGAGCAGTCATGATTGGTCCTAAAGCTGTGAGGTTAACATGTTTGTTGCCTACTGCAGCCCTAAAGGGGTTTATGGCAATTCATCAGGACCTAGAAAGAATATCTGCACTACTGGAGGAGTGTGGCTCAATGGTTAGAGCGGCAGACCCGGATGCAGAGTTCTGGCCAGGGACCAGGGTTCGATTCCTGCCTCGGCGGGGTCTCGGGCTCAATTTCCTCGGACCTGTTAATTCTCGCCTCGGTGCCTATTCTATTCACGGGCCCCACGCTGTAACTCTGGACAATAGCTTGCTTAGCCTCCACACCGGCCTCAACAGCGCTAAGGATGCCTGGCTTCACCCTGGGGGTGCCCAGGAGTGGACACTTCACAGGAAAAGCCAGGAGGGGTTCCACAGCGGTATGAGTATCAGCGCCAGGAAGCCGAATAGGCGACACCGCAAGGTGACCGTCTGGTGACAGTGCGCTCTATAAGTACCATGACGTTTACATTTACATTTACTGAGTCTTTTGTGGATGCAAGTAATTCAAGTAACCAGTCACACTGTACGTTACTAGGAAAGATTCTACCCTGTACATTAAATCAACCTGAAAGAAAAGAGGGACAGAAAAAATTGAACAAAGCTTTGTTTAAAAATTCAGGTCAAAAGATTGTAAAAGCTTGGTTACAACAAGTTGTCATTTCTTTTGTATATCACCCTATTTTATTTCATACCCCATAATGCATTAATTGGTTACAAATGCTGGAAAACACGCATGTGGCATCACCAGTGTGCAAAACGCTTTGTTTAACACTACGTGATCTCTTCCAATAAAGTGCCAAGAGACCGTGATTGTGTGGCGTCGGGGCTTACATTGTCTCGTCCTGACTTGATCACCATTCATACTTAAATGACATCATTGCCGTACCCGGTTTAGGGGTGACAAACCTCTGATCAAAAATAAGGGTGAGTGATCTAACTTCAAAAATCACATAGTATATGTATGGGTGGGTTTAAGCAATGCATCAAACGGTACTAAACCTACTGTCAAAAAAACATTACTGTGTTCAATGTTTTCTCTGTCCATCTTTTCTTTCAGGTCGTTTTAATATACAGGATAGAATCTTGCCTTGTCACGTACAGTGTGACTGGTTACTTGAATTACGGGCACACAAAACTATGGCAGCCTAACTGTAATGTCGCTATAACCTTTGTTTTTTTTCAGTAAACCTGTAAGGTTTTTTATTCTATTTCCTAACTTTAACTTCCCTTTATCTTTGTGTTTTTTCCGTGAATTTCTAAGGATTTTAAATTCTATTTCCTAACTTTAACATCTCAGTAACCTTTGTTTGTTTAAGTGAATTTCCAAGGTTTTTTATATGTATTTCCTAACTGTAACCTGTAACCTTTTAGAGTGAGTGTGTAAGTGCATGAGTGTCTAAGTGGGTGTGTGAGTGAGTGTGTGAGTGTCTCAATGTGTATGAGTAGATGTGTGAGTGTATGAGTAGGCCTGGGAGTGACTGCATAAGTGTTTCACTGGGTGTGTGAGTGAGTGCATGAATGTTTGCGTCTGTATATGAATAGATGCGTGGGTGTCTTTGTGGGTGCATGAGTGTCTGAGTGAGTGTCTGTGATTGTCTTTTGTAACTTTATCTTTCCTCTTTCTGCTCATTTCTGACCTTTATCCTGCCTCTTTCTGCTTGTTTCTGACCTTTATTTGACCTTTTTCTGTTTGTTTCTGACCTTTACTTTGCATCTTTCTCCTATTCCCTGGGGAAGTCAGTTCCTGACTGCTGTGCAAGCCAACATTGCTTTCACACATAGGCATCTTCCAATCATGCAGACCCCTGTGTGTGAAAGCAATTTGTCTGTTTCTCTGCTCGCTTAACAGCGGGCAGGGAAACAGACAAAATCTGCACTTACAGCAAGTGAGAGCAATCACACAGCTCTCACTTGCTCAAAGCGGAGTGTATGCTGGGACTTGGCAGGAGCTGTCAAAACTCCTGCCAGGTCACAGCAAACAGCAATGTCCCAGGGGTGGGCACCCCAGGACATAGGTGGAGCTGGCCCTCGGGGGTTGCAGTCTCCAGGGCCATCTATGACTGCAGAAGGTGAAGAACCGGGTTTTAAACCCAGCGGCGCCAGGGGCACGCCCAAAGTCTTCTGATTCACCTGTCTTGGTATACAGAGACACGGAATACTTCTGGGTGGCGTCAAAGACCAAATTTATTAGCTGCAGCTAGTAACAGAAGTCCTAGAAATACAACACGGTGTACAACTCAGGAGACTGTTCCATTTTGTAAGGCAAGACATCCCTTTTTATGCCAAAATTCACATTACAAATGCACACCCACTGCGCAAAATTCTAGCCAATAAGGTACATTCTCAAACAAACTATCACATAGCAAAAACCCTAGTTTACATTGCCCCAAACCACAAGTTAATTATTAGGAATGTCCCAAATCCCATCTCCACAAGCCGAACAAACCCATAATTGAAAGCAAAATGCATGTAATGAAAGAGCATAAAAAAGAAACAATGACAGATAGCGAGCAAGATAAAGCATGTGTAAAGAATCTAAAAGTTAACGATGTCCTGAACTTTGATTGGCAATCTCAGACAATGATCAACCAAGGAAATTGGCTTCGCAAAGTCAGTTTCGTACAGTTCACCTTAGAGTCAAGAAAAGGCCTAGTTAATAAGTGCATGAACAGCAAAGCCCATGCAACTTTGTTCTTTCGGTTACCTCCACAGGCCCACAGGCCTACGTGATGGCAACACAAAATGGAGGCACGGACAAAATGGAAACCATATTCGAGACAAAGTCTCTGAATACGTAATGAACTCGCTAGTTAACGCAACAAATTCACTCCATATTAGCCGCACTTACTAAATACGGTATAACATCACCAAAATCGTGCCGGAACCATAACCTCACAGGGCAAGACAGAATTTCACAGAACCTCAGACCCTCCTTTTGCCATTACGTAGGCGATAACCCAAACTCATGTTAATCTGAATCTAGGTCTATATCAATATTAATCAGATCATCAAGGTGTTGCTGGAGCATCATCCTACTATTCTCTACTTCTCTCGAGACAGGTCTCCGCACACACAAGGTAGCACAAAGACTACAAATGGTGGGACCACACTGGATGCAAAGACAGCAAGAGAAGAGAATAGCTAAAACCATACCAAAGAACATCAGAATCTTCCATCCCCATTTGGACAGTAGTACCCAAAACCATCCAGTCAATGACCAGTCTCCATCATCCACATGAATAGACTTGGAAACCTTATGCAGTCTAGAAATGGTGTGGTATACTGTAGGGGCATTGTCTGGTATGAAACACAGCAACTAGATTGGATCAATTTGCATACCCCTCCTCTATCTGCAAGTATAATGTCTAAAACCATACGGTTTTATAACATCATAAGACGATCCGCTTGAAGCTCAGCGGTGACATTACTAAGGGCACCTGTAGTCTCATTGATAGTGGCCTCAACCACTCTCGTAAGTTGTCGTATGTTCCTGCTATTAGCCATAGGACCCCAAAACGGTAGGAAACACTTGAAAAAGTCTCCTACTTCCAGTGCTGCGGTATCTTCCTGATCGAAGACACCTCTACCATATCTTGTCCTATGATAGTCTGGGGTAGCAGTGTATGTAGGGGGAAGCAAAAATGCCACATAACAAGTTCCCGAAAAATCAGGTGGCAACCATGTATAGGCTCTGTCGTGACAAACAAAATACGTGCCTTTAGCTGGCACGAACGGAGGAGAAGTCTGAGATGTATAAACATAGGTGTGAGCACACACACTCTTAGCTAGCTGAGTTCTCGGATTTCGACCACTTCCTTGCAAACAAAAGTTGCCTCGATGTGGTACAATCCAAATCGGGGGAGACTTTTTTCGTCTCTCCTTCTCTGTCAAGCTAATACTGTATCCAGTCACGTTCCAACCAACATAAGCCTGCACCTCATTATTATTATTATTATTATTATGTTTCTTATATAGCGCCTGAATCGACCCCCGAAGGGGTATCTCCGCTCTTGCCTTGGGAACCCGTCCTGGCTTTTCCCTGTGAGATAGCCCCTACAGGGCATCCCCAAGGTGAAAGCCAGGCATCCCGCCGCGGGGGGCCGTTGTGGAGATTAAGCAAGCTTAATGCCCAGAGTTGCAGAGTGTGAACCCATGATTAGGTCAGGCACCGAAGCGAGAATTATCGAGTCCATGGACATTTTGAGCTCAAGACCCTGCCGCGTCGGGAATTGAACCCTGGTCCCGGGTCTGACCTCTGCTTCAGGGTCTGCCTGCTCTAACCAGTGAGCCACACTTCTCCACAACCTATGCATATAATGCTATCCTTAGGGATACCATTATATGCATCAATATCTCGGATCATATCTACTATTCTCTTTATCAAGGCACTATTTCTCGGATGTCTTCCACGGTACGTAAGGGATATACCACATTCGCATAGATGAACATAGTCTGAAAAGCCCATACAGACCCATTGAAAGAAAAAGGCAAAACCAAATAGGGCATACCTCTATCTGTCGTATGAGGCATAAGACCACAAACCCAGCAATTAGTGGTATTTACTACCAACTGATGCTGATGCAACAACTGTATAAACGAATTGTTAACAAATTCTGACCTCCTTATCTGTTCATGCTCAGGCAACGTGTAAAATTGGTGCGAAGAAACAGTAGTAAAAGAAAGCATAGGTTGGGAGGTGGGTGCAGAGTTCAATGGTGTAGCATAAACAATCCAACCCACACAAGCTAATGTGATACTTAAAAACATAAAAGAACACAATATTATAAAACATTTGCTACGTATTAATGTACAAAATCTCATCTTAAAATCCATTTTATCAACAACTCTCTCTTACAAAAAACTCCATCCTCTAACGTGCTGCTCACGGCAATTTTCCCTCTTCACTTAAGTGTGCGTCCAGGCGTCCTAGACATCCTTAGAACCGCAGACCTTGTGTCACTACACGGGTCACCCCTTAAGAACTTATACCGTGACCCTGCAGCTGAGCTCGGATGGTAGCTCAAAAAAGAAAAATAGATTAAAAAAGTTTCTTGTCTGAAAGAGTATAGTTCTCAAAAAGGCTCACATTTGTTTTTTTTTTTATGTCCTCATTTTCGCCCTTGGTGATCAACAAGTAGCATGTGGAAACGATCTTACTGTCTCAGATAAACTGGAAGGAGCTCCGAGGAGAGAGCAACTCTGCTAGCTCCACAGTAAGTAGTATCGTAGTCCAACAGAGCCACCTTGAAATAACCATATGGGACACATGCTGCGTTCATATACCCATTGTGTTGGAATATATTGGGTATAGTCAAACGAAAAAAGAAGAGGATGCCAAGCAGCGTAATCATCGGACCTTGGGGAAAAAAAAAAACCAAGATCAACCAAAGATCTTTACCATTTTAGCAAGCTCCAGAAGTTTCTCTTGTTTTGGTTTCCTAATCTTGAAAGGTCCATCTTTGATGTATGTAGAACTGACCTTTGCCAATCCAGCAAGATTGGAGGTGTTGGATCTTTCCATTTCTTACATATTTCCCTCCTTGCCAACAAAATACAGAAGAAAATTAGATTTTTTGCTGGACCATGGAACTCTGGAGGAATACCAAAAATAACAAGAGCAGGAGATAAAGTTAATGGGGATCCCAAAGAGGTGGATATTGAAGTCAAAACAGAGTTCCAGAATGGTATTAGCAGTGGGCACTCCAAGAACATATGTAAGTCCGAGGCCTCTGCCAAACCACATTTGGGGCATAGAACCTGCATATTGTCTGTAAACTTTGACAGGCGTTGAGGCGAATAGTAGGCCCTATGTAATGTGAACAAATGGTTTCGGCAGAGCCAAGATGGTTTTACTATGTTCCACATGATTTTAAATGATTCTTGCCACATATTCTCAGCACTAATATCCGTCATATGTGTAGGCCATAGCTGATCTGGTAATAAGAACTCACCCTCTGCTTCATCTAATAATAAATTATACCATAATGAGACTTCTTTCTGAAATGGGAGTCTATCCGTTAGTAGTGACACCAATGTACTATCACCTCCTAACTAGCTCACATTTTATTTGTCCATGTTAGGCCTCAGATTATAACGTTCTTTACCAGACACCGTCTGATCCTTGAAAAGCAACTCTGGTTGGGTAGTATCAAGTCTCAGATGCAATGGCACAGCTTCTTGCAGAACTTCGTCATCCGCACGTTCCGACTGAGTCCATTTCAAACATGCATCACTAAAAGGCACAAACCTCGGGACCCTTTCTGTCTCAGAATCAGCAATTCCCTCTCTGACCCATTGGTCATATGGTAAGGGCAAAGGTATCCTTTTACAATGGGTGGCATGCACCCAATTTTTCTTGCCGCACACTTTGACAGCAGTCCTAGTTGTCAGTAACACCTGGAATGGACCCTTCCACCTCGGTTCCAGATTCTTTATCTTCTGGAAATTCCGTATTAGAGTCCAGTCACCAGGTTGAATCGAATGACCCGCATCCACCGAAGCTGAAGGTAAAGTATTGTGCACCTGTTGGTGAAGAACACGCAATTTAGCAGTCAAGTCATGTAAGTAATCAACCAACATAGGATACTCGATGTCGCTATATTCATTCGGCCTCAGCACACTCCAAACATTCGCTGGACGACCCAAAAATATTTCGTATGGGCTAAGTCCCACACGAGAATGTACTGTCGTCCTCGTTGACAAAAGTGCCTACGGCAAAGCATCGGCCCATGTAAGACCAGTGGTCTCTTGGATCTTGACCAATTTAAGCTTAAGAGTGCCATTATAGCACTCGACCAAACCAGCTGACTGGGGGTGATTCGCAGCATTAAATTTCTGTTTGATTCCCAAACCCGCACACACTTTCTTCATAATCTGACCCACTAATTCACTTCCATTGTCACTCCATACCATTCTCGGCAAACCATACCTAGGGAAATATTCTTTGAGCAAAACCTTGGCTGTAGATAAAGCATTATTATCTTTGAGGGGGTAGGCCTCTATCCATCTGGAAAAGGCACAAACAACCACAAGGACATACTTTAGGTTGTTGCATCTTTCCATGTGAATAAAATCCAGCTGCAACATCTCAAACGGATACGTTGGAGGAGCAAAATGACCTGCTGGAGTTGGGGTTCCCTTGCCAGGATTATGCATCAAGCAAATCATGCAGTTCTTAACCAAATTCTCAGCACATTTAGGAATTCCAGCATTCTGCCATACCGGAGCCAACAACTTACATATCCCTTTTAAACTGATGTGAGCCAATCCATGAGCCATTGTAACCAATGGCAACAACCATCGCTGGTGCTCCGACAAGTCAACCCAACAGCCAGTCGAATCCAACATTCCCGTAGTCTCTCTCCACACATTCAATTCTTTCTCAGTAGCTTCTGCCTGAATCGATTTCACACTTTCTATTGTGTCTTCACACATTCCTCCTGCCATAACCCATCTAGCAGGGCCTGCAACATACATACGACTCGTCACATCTTTCGCCGTTTCTCTCGCTACTTCATCCGCAAACGCATTACCACGACCAACATCATCCGTAACCTTCCTATATGCACTGTACTTCACAATCGCAACTTGTGTCGGCAAAGTAAGTGACTCAAGAAGTTCATTCACCAATTGTCCATGCTGAATTTTCGTACCATCAGAGGTAAGAAATCCTCTCTCTCTCCACAAACGTCCAAAGCTATGAACCACACCAAATGCATACTGGCTATCAGTATACACATTAACTCTTTTTCCTTTCGACAACACACACGGTCTTGTCAGTGCAATCAACTCTGCTGCTTGAGCTGAATTCTGTGGAATACATGCAGTTTCAACAACCGTGTGCAAAGTCGTAACCGCATACGCTGCAGTCGTATCGCCATTCGGAAGCTTAAAGCATGAACCATCTACCCATAAGGTACCATCTGGATTCGCAAGAGGAGAATCTTTCAGATCAACTCTACCCTTCGTTTCCTCCTCTGTCCGGAGACAACAATCATGCTGTTCCTGAGCATCTGTCTCTACCGAAATCGGCAACAATGAGGATTCAACGTGTTGCACCGCTTAATATGCACATGACTAGCCAAAAGCGTCAACTCATAACCTGACAAACGCGCACTAATAAGGTGCTGAGTCCAAGTTTTATTCAATAAGGTATCCACTGCATGTGGAACCATCACAATCAAAGTATTATCTAATACCAAACCAGCAGACTGTGGGATAAAACAGCCACTGCCGCTGTAGCTCTCAAACAACTCGGCAACGCCCTAGCTACCGGATCTAAAGTAGCCGAAAAATACACACATGGACGCTGCTTGTCTCCAAATTGTTGAGTCAACACTGACAACGCACAACCTTCTCTCTCGTGTATGTAGAGTGTAAAAGGCTTACTGTAGTCCGGAGTACCCAACACCGGAGCAGAACACAATGCATCACACAATTCAGAAAAACTCTTCTGACATTGGTCAGACCAAGGAAGAGGATTCGGTGTATCCTTAAGGGTAAGTGCCAACAAAGGTTTCGCCAATAGAGAAAAATTTGGAATCCACTGCCTACGATACGAGGTGATACCCAAAAATGCACGCACCTCTCTCTGTGTGGATGGCACAGTCATCTGAGCAATCGCTTGAATACGCTCTGGGGTCAATCGTCTTCCCTCCTTCGACAAGAGATGACCTAAGTAGGTCACTTCTTGGCGGCAATACTGCAACTTCGAAGGTGACACTTTATGGTGAAGGTCAGACAAATGTCACAACAAAGAAAGATTAGCTGCTTTACAAATCTCTTCATCATCAGCAGCGACCAACAAATCATCCACGTACTGGATAAGAGTCACACCAGGGGGCAAAAGCATCAAGCTGAATTTTCAAAGCCTGACTATAGATGGAGGGACTCTCACAATAACCTTGAGGAGCGCGCTTAAACCGGAAGCTTTGGCCTCCTAAAGAGAAGCCAAAAATATCCCTACTTTCTTCAGCAATCGGAATACTAAAGAAAGCATTCTTCAGATCAATAACAGAAAACCAAGCAGCTGAAGCAGGGATCATAGTCAATAAGGCAGTAATGTCCGGAACAACAGGAAACTGTGGCACGACAATTTTATTGACCTCTCGAAGGTCGATCACAAACCGATACACAGGTGGCTGGGAAGAGTCAGTACGCTTAAGGACAGACAGAACAGAACTGTTACACACATTACCTCTCGTTTCTTCAATCACATCTTTCTCAACCAAATCATAGATAATCGCTAAAAGAGCTCTCTCACCATCACTAGAGATCTTGTATTGGGGAATGCGAGGTAGCTTAGCATTCGACTTGAGGGTAACAACATAGGGTGGAATCTGCAAAAGCCCAACATCATTGGGACCTGTAGCCCACAGAGTATCAGGGAGCGAACGCAATTCCAGTGGAAGCCGATCTTTAGACAAATACATTGGAGAGATCACTCTCTTACTCAACGTAAGATGTACTCCCGAAGGAGAACAATGTAATGTTGCATGCAATCTTTTCAACAAATCCAAACCCAACAGATTCTCACCACAACCTGTCATTAGAATAAGGGGTGCTTTCAATTCACAAGGACCAATAGAAAGAGGCAAAGGACTAGAAACCGGATTACGAACTGAGGCGCCAGAAAACCCTACCGAGACATTCATCAAGCCAGACAAAGGTGCGCCAGAGAGTTTAGAGTGCATGATAGAACTCTTAGCCGCACCAGTATCCAAAAGAAAAGGTTCTAACACACCTGATGTAATTACTTCAACATAAGGTCCACTTTGGTCTACTGGAACTGACACTACTCCCTCTCTTCGTCCATGGCTGTCCTAGCTATCATTAAAACCAACACTCTCGCTTTCAACATAATAGTCATCCATGTAGTACTGAGCAGACTGAACAGACGAAACGTTTTGTTGATCAAAATAATTCATAGAATTCTGAGGGGGAAAGGAACGTTCATTCTGAGAAAACGCACCACGTCCTCCACCCCTAGGTGCTTGTTGAAAACCACCACGACCTCTCTGACCAGACACACCATTCGTACGTTGTAACAAAACCGGACAACTATTCTTGAAATGACCTTCTTACCTACAATAAGCACACTGATTAGGGCCTAGCGGAAGTCGCGGAGGAAAAGACTCAGGCTTCTGCAACAATCTCTGAAACTGTGGGGGCTGCTGAAACTGGGAAGGTTGCTGGCGCTGATTAGAGCGAGGCGGATACGCCTGCTGTAAAAGAACCTTCGTTTTCAATTCTTTAGTCTTCTTTTCTGCTTTATCCTTCTCATCTTTATCTCTATTCTCGTAATATTGTGCAGTAGCCAATATCTGGGCCGAAGAAGAAACAGCCCATGAACTCTCAGAGTCCTTCAACTTATTACAAAGTTCAGGAAGCAAATTAAAAACAAACTTGTCCACAAACAATCTTTGACCACCTTCTGTACTCATGTCCTGACCACTGTGATCAATGAACGTTTCCTCAAACCTAGTGAAGAAATCAGACACACTCTCGTCTTTCTTTTGTTTGCATGCTGCTAACTTGTCCCAATTCACTCGCATAGGAGGAATCACGGTTTTCATTAAATTAATAATTCTATCAAGTAATTCTGCAACTAAAGGTTCAGGTTTGGCACCTCCTACCTGTCGACCATCTGCAGCAGCAATATTAACCCACGTATCTCGTAACTCTACCGCATGATCCTCGTGACGGATCTTCGCCCACAAAGGTTGAGGGTCTATATTACCCAACAACATATCCACATCAGCTAAGTTCATAGCACACGCATCAACTGTCTGGGACAACTCCTTGTAGTAACCAGCAGGATTCTCACGGGGTCAGGCAAAGTCTGCTTAAAAGCCAGAACCTCTGCTCTCTTCCAAGGAACATGTACATGTACCCACACTTGCTGAAAATGAGCCGGTGCAGCCGCAATACCACTAACGGCATCGGCACAAACTGCCTCTCTCCATACAGGGGGAACCTCTCTCATAGGATACTGCTTCACTTTCCTCCTAACAGAAGGATCCGGTTCAAACAACGACTGAGAAGGAAGTCTACACCTAACCGCAAGAAGCGTCTCTACCGCTTCCTCAACATCGGGACCCACTATCGTCCCTTTAGTAAATTCAGACTGAACATCAAGCTCTTCCTGCGGAATCAGACCCAACTGATTATTTTCCCATTCTTCGCGAAGGAAAGTACACATTACATCAAAAACATACCTTTGCTTAGGCGGATCCCACTGTAAGAAAACATCCATACCGCTTGTAAATCATACCTAGAAACATTTGAAACCCATCTACGAGCCAAAAGATCCAACACTGCCCGCTCTTCGGGACCCGGAAGCTGACTACGACTCTGCTTACGTTCCAAAACCGGGGTCATACTCAATGACCCAAAGAGTGGAGAAAAAAGACTAGCAACAGTCTCAGACATCCGTTTTCAAGTTGAAGGAGAAGAGGTTGACATAAGGACAGGAGACAAAGTGTTTTGAGGTGATAGAGACATAGGGTCAGTAGAAAAGGAAGTCAAAGGCAAAGGAGAAGAAGGCAAAGGAGTTTGAGGCCGAACCGGTAGCAAAGCTGGCGGCCCTAGAGAAGGCTGCGCCAATGGAGGAAGAATCAACTGTGGAAGAACAGCTGGCGGCTGAACAACACCATGGGGTCGAACAACTGGGGGTCGCGGAGGTGCTGTAGCACTCTGTCATCAGTGATGTCATGAGTGATGTCACTGACCATGTCATGAGTGATGTAATATGTGACGTCATCAGCAGTGCATTGCGGGCGCACAAGTTATAGTTAGCTGAACTAACTATAATGGGGGAATTTCAATGGTTTCGTATGAGTGAAATGTCCAACTAACTATAACACCCCTGAAACCTATGGTTTTTTCAGTGAATTTCTAAGGTTTTTTAAATGCTAATTTCTAACTATAATGTGCCTGAAACCTATGGTTTTTTCAGTGAATTTCAAAGGTTTTTTAAATGCTAATTTGTAACTATAAAGTGCCTGAAACCTATGTTTTTTTCAGTTAATTTCAAAGGTTTTTTAAATGCTAGTTTCTAACTATGCCTACAGAGGTAGGACATGTGAAGAAAGAAGAAAAAACACACAGAAAGAAGAAATAGAAATGCAGAAAGAAGCAACAGAAGTCCTCAAAGGCGAAGAAAAGTGCAGGAAGAAGGAAGACGTGCAGAAAAAACAAACAGAGGAGCAGAAAGAGGCCTGTTTGCAAAATCATCCTGTACCCTCAACTTTTTCAGATGGGTACTGGTGGTAACTGACTCTGACCAACCAGTCCTAGAGCCAGTGCTATGCTAAAAGACACTTAGAATACAGTTAAAACACCTACATACACTAGGGAACACTATGCGTTGGGGTAGCCCTGTGATTACCATGGCCTCTTCTGGAAGACCCTAGTACATAATAGGGCAGGGGGATTAAAACTACCTCTTAAAACGAGCCACAGGGCGCATTTGCACACTGGTGAAGGGAGGGGGCTGCGCTGACGTGTGCAAACACGCCCTCTGGCCGTTTTAATTTGGGGGATAAAGTCCCCTTGAATCCTGAGTGTCCCTTGGGTCCAACTAGCCCACCAGGTATCTCCAGTTAGCGACACAGAGCTGCGTTGCAGAGAGGTGTAAGAAGGGGCATGGCCTGGACCACTTCTCTGCAACGTAGCACAGTGGTGCGTACTGGAAGCACCTGGTGGACTAGTTGACCCCCAGGGGCCCTCAGGATTGAAGGGGAATTATTTCCCCAACTTACAACGCACCACAGGGCATGTTTGAACACGTCACCTCAAGACCCATCCCCTCCCTTCACCACTGTGTAAACTAAGCATGGGCGGAAAATCCGTTTCGCTCGCGGATTTTGCGGATTTTTGGTAAATTCGCAATCCGCGAGATCCGCGAATCTCCCGCAAAATCCGCAAATCCGCGAGCAGCGGATTTTATGGCTTGCTCGCACTGTTCGCGTGAGTTCGCGGCTTGCCAGTACAACTTCGCACCCCGCGAGTAAGTGCTAAATTGCAGAAATACGATCTTAGCAAAACTGAAACTACTTACCAGGTTCAAAAGTTCAGGCTCATCATTAGTAGCCATTTCCTGTAGTGCTTCCTGAGGGGCCCCTCCAGAGTTCAGTTGCCAGTTGCAACTATTATGTGACCCTGCTCTGAACCTCAGAATAGTTACACATATGCCACAAAGGTCCTGAATTACAGCTAAGGGAGACAAGCAGGAGCCAGGCTGGAAGTTAAAATCCATTAATCAGCCCCTAATTCATTATTGTCAGTTGGGGCAGGGCAGGTGTTGTAACTAATTTTGCAACAATGAAAGCCCTTAGCAAGTGCAAAAGATCACTAATCAGGAAGCACTAAGGAAGCAGGTGCCAGCTAAAAAAATATTCTGTGACACATTAATCAGCCCCAAATTAATTCAGGTCACTTGAGGCAGGGAAGGTGTGCTTTGCTTTGCCGAAAATAATGTACACTGGACAACCAGGGGGTGTGGTGATGAAACAGAGGGTGGCATGGGTGGGCCAGAGGGTGGCATGAGTAGTCAGAGAGTGGCAGTGGTGACAGAGAGTGGCAGTGATGAAGAAGAGTGTCCCAAACAGGCTGGACACGTAGAAACAACAAGTTCGCAAAACTTGCGACCCGACAGGTAAGTTCGCAAATTGCGAAATTGTAAAAACCCTCGCGAACTGGCAGAAACACGCGCGAACACAAAAAAAAAATCCGCAAATTCGCGGGAATTCGCGGATTTTGCGGATTGCGAGTTCGCAAATCCGCAAAATTCGCGAACGCGAGATTCGCAAAATTCGCCCATGCTTAGTGTAAACGCGCCCTGGGGCCGTTTTAAGTTGGGAGATTAAGTCCCCTTGAATCCTGAGGGTCCCTAGGGTCCAACTAGCCCACTGGGTACCTCCAGTAAGCACCACAGAGCTGCGTTGCAGAAAGGTGTAAAAAGGGGCATGGCCTCTGAACACATCTCTACAACGCAGCTCCCTGGCGAATACTGAAGGTATATGGTGGGCTAGTTGGCCCCCAGGGACCCTCAGTATTGAAGGGGCATTAATTCCCCAACTTACAACTCGCCAGGGTGTGCATTTGCAAAGTGGTGAGCGAAGGGGGCGGGGCCTGAGGTGACATGTGTGCAAACATGCCCTGTGGGGCGTTTTAAGTTGGGGAATAATTCCTCTTCAATCCTGAGGGTCCCTGGGGGCCAACTAGCCCACCAGGTAACTCCAGGGAGCTGTGTTGCAGAGAGGTGTTCCGAGGCCACGACCCTTTTTACGACACTCTGCAATGCAGCTCTGTGGCACTTATTGGAGGTACCTAGTGGGCTAGTTGGCCCCCAGGGGACCTCAGGATTGAAGAGGAATTAATACCCCAACTTAAAATGCACCACAGAGCGTGTTTGGGCACATGTCACCTCAGGCCCCGCCACCTCTCTTCACTACTGTGCAAACACGCCCCGGGTGTGTTTTAAGTTGGGGGATTAAGTCTCATTGACTCCTGAGGGTCCCTGGGGTGCAATTAGCCCACCAAGCACCCCCATTAAGTGCCACAGAGCTGCGTTGCAGAGAGGTGTAAAAGGGGGCATGGCCTCTGAATACCTCTCTGCCACGCAGCTCCCTGGTCCATACTGGAGGTTCCTGGTGGGCTAGTTGGTCCCCAGGGACCCCCAGTATTCAAGGGGAATTAGTTCCCCCTTCTGCAAACGCACCAGGGGGCATGTTTGCAGAGTGCTGCAGGGAGGGGGCGGGGCCTCCGGCGTGTTGCAGGTCAATTTTTTTTTTAAGAAAGGGGGCTGTGTGGCCCCCCCTTCTTTTCCTTTTTTATCAGCCCTGGGGACCCCATCGTCCAGGGCCTGACTCCTTTTTTTTAAATGAAAAAATTTGAAGGGGGGGCAAGATGGCGGACATGACCGTGTCCGAGTGAGGCAGGTGAAAGGTGCCCTCCACTACTCTAAGACCTCTATACCCCCGTCTTGAGGGAAAGATGTTCGCTGGAACCAATGTCAAACTCAGTCCTTAGCGAGGTCTCTGCCTAGGTTTCTGCCCAGAATGTTCCTCCTTCAGCTGATACAATTGTATCAACAGCACTATTGGCGTGCAGTTCATACGGCCGCTTACCGGAGTTTGGTGTCAAGCGGCACAGCAGGAGATTCCTGGTTGCTGTGGGAGAGAGACGCAGCGTCTGCTGCACGAACACCGGAGTCAAGCGGCACAGCGGGGGATTCCTGCCTTCTCTGGGACAGTAATGCAGCGTCTGCTGCACGAGCAACGGAGACAGTGGAAAACCAGGGCCGGAGTTGGAGCCCCGTGAAAGCTATGGGTCCGAAGAATGCCAGTGTCATTTCGAAGGGGCCAACGACTCGCGCTGCGGCAGCTACTGCAGTTTCCTCTCCTGCTCATGCTGTGGCTCCGGTGGGTGTCCTGGTTAGACCCGATGTGGAAACGGGTTTAATCAGTTGTTCCATGGCTGCAACATCTGAAAATATGCACTGCCCCCGGGGCTGGATCAGGCAAAGAGAATACAGGTATAGAAATGAAGATCCCGGGTATGTTTAGAAAGAACCACCAGTCAGCCAAAGGTAAGACGCCTCCTGCTGAAACACTGACAAATATGCTGACCTCTCAGATAACAGCAATGACTGACGGTCGAGGTGTAGCAAATTCAGTAATACTGGCCAATATCCCAGCACCTGAGATAAACATGGGTATCTCTTCAGTAGTAAAAGAGCTAACTGATTTGTAAGAGCAGGAGGGGCACAAGATCGAAAGGGAGTGTGTTGAAACTGTGAGCACAGTGGATGTGCACTCTGCATCTCCTCAGTCTCCTACTATAACTCTGGACACTGCTGGCTCCAGAACGATGCTGCAAGGAGCGTATATTGCTTGTGAGAGTGGCAGTAGGGCAGCGTTAACAGAACCTGATTCCGGAAACTCTGGTGCAAATTTTTTTTCTATGTCAGACCTTTCTAATAATTCCGAGACGGAGAGCATTGAAGGTGATTGGGGCAATAAAAGAAGCTTAACTTGTTTAGCCCCTCCGGACGAAGACGAAAATAGTCTCTTGGTCCTTGAAGACATCAATACAGTTTGTAAACTAAAGGATGCCCCCCAGCTAATCTCGAATAATGGCCCTCCAGATGCTAATGATGGCTCTCCTGTGTTGTGTCATTCTTACGGTGTAGAGCCCAACGATAGACGGGCTGCTACTGTAGGAGCACAGGGTGACGGTATGTGCTCCACAGAGTCAATAGAGAACAACGTCACCTTGGCCACTACATACCAGGCAATAATGTCACACCGTGAGGAGTCTAAGGCAGAAGGACTTAGAATGCAGGTCGCGTGGTGCGCAAACTCCAGAATACGGTGCGCCGCATGAGCAAGAACTGTATGGAAATCTCAGCTAGGATCGACGAAGTCGAGGGTAGAATCTCTACAATTGAGGACAACATGTCTCAACAAAAAACTGACTTATCCTCCCTTTAGTCTCTTTGGGATGACGTAATCTGGAAATTGACCGATTTAGAAAATAGGTCAAGGAGGAATAACCTGTTAATTTTAGGCGTACCGGAAGGAATCGAAGGGACAGACATTCACCAATTTGAAACCAGTCTGTTTACAGAAGCATTTCCTAAAGTGTCTAATTGGAAGTGGGAACTCAAACTGTAGAGGGTGCATAGATTTCCTTTCCAGATACGTAGGGGCAAGACTGGAGTAAAGGGCAAGCCCAGAGCTATTTTGATTTGTTTGAACAATTTTTTACTTTGTGAATCCCTATACGACTTACCTAGACCAGATTGCAAGAGGCGCGGGCTGGGGTGCGAATTTTTTGTACGCCCAGACTACTGTCAAGCCACAGTCCAGCTGAGATGGCATCTCCGCCACCTGATCCCACAATTTCAAGCTAAGGGGGTGCAAACCTACTTACTAAACCCTTCAAAACTTAAAATTATATTCAAGGATAAAACAGTATTTTTTACTTCCGAAATTGCTGTGAAGGAATTCTTGGGATCAATCTAGTGGGACGGCGGGAAGGCAATGTCAAGGGTAGATTGACCGAGTGACAGCTCTCTCTCATCTAGTGCTTCTTTTTAGTTGATTGCTGCTTGAGGGTGGGGGTGGTCTGGTGTGGGGCACTTTATCCTTTCTCTCTATCACCAATAGGGACTAGACAGTCCCTTTGCCTCTTTTGGGTGTTTGTATGGGTGGGTTGGGAGGGGCTTCATGGTGGGATAAGTGGGGGTGGTGCTTGGGGTGTGTGGGGGCAAGGAATAATACACTTTTGTGCTTATTTAGGAGCAGCTTCCTGACTGTGATTAAAGGTTTCCTCAGCAAATGTGTTGACTCGTATGGAACAGTATGTCTAATGCTGAGAATAGAGCAAGGTAATTTAGTTGTGGTAATTCAACCTCATTCTGACATGGATAGATATGTAGTCTGTTCATGGAATATTTGTGGCCTGAACGACAAGAAGAAAAGGGGGATTATGGCTCAGATACTTAAATCAATGAAAGTAGATTTATTATGTTTACAGGAAACCCACATCGCATGGAACAATAGTGCTGGCTGAAAGGCCTGGGGCTAGAGCTAGTTGGTAGCACACGACAAGGAACTACCACGAGGGAATTGCAGTTATGAAAAGGTATGGTTGGGGGGAGTGTAAACAGGTGAAAGAGGATGCTTGTGGTCGCTGGGTGATTGTTGAATTATGGTTAGATAGTCGGGTCTCAACTATTTGCTCTGTCTATGGCTCTAATCTCGACGATCCTGGTATGTTGAACGACCTTAGTATTGAACTTGCCCAATGGCCTTCACCCCGGATTCTATGTGGGGACTTTAATCTTCACTTACCTGGGAATGTTGATATGACTGGCGAATATTGCTACACAGGGAAAAAAAGCCAAATCTTTAAAGCAACCAGGGGGTTAGTTAAGGACTTTTAGATGTGTGGTGTATGAAAGGGAAAGGGAAGGGAGCCCCAGGGAACACCTACTTTTCTGCACCACATTGTAAACACGTGCGCTTAGATTATTTCTTTGTGACGGCTGAGCTTGTAAATTCTGCCAGGATAAACATCCACCCAAAAATAATTTCGGATCACAACCCGATTTTATTAGATTTAAAAACTGGCTTTAGACCCCCTTCAGACCCTGGTCGTTTGAACAAAAATTACTGGTGGACCCTGCTTATTGCGAACAGATGTCTAAGTGGATATCAGACTTCTTTAAGATCAATTGTGGGTCCGCGTCTGTTCACATGGTATGGGACGCTTTAAAAGCTGGATTCCGTGGAGAAACCTTAAGTCAACAAACAATCTAAATTACGGTCTGCGTTGTCTGAGGAGATGAATAAACTTCGATTTTTTGAAAATAAATTCATGGTTGAACTTAGTAATGGCCAGGATACTGAACAAATTTCTAACTAACTTGGAATCTCCAAAATGAGAATATATCAGAATTTTTCTTAAAAATTAGCTGCTCAAATCTTAGTATATAGATCTGAGATCTATGAAGCAGGCGAAAACTCTGGTCGAATTTTAGTCAAAAAGCTTCACCAAAAAGTGGTGTCCAGAAGGATTAACAACATCCAGGATGAGCAGGGCTGACTTTGCTGCGATTCAGTTGAAGTACTGGAAGTTTTTCGCAGCTTTTACAGTAATCTGTATACTGACAAGGCTACTCCTGGGTGTGAAGGAAAAGTTACCGAGTTTTGCAGCGGGTTTGAAATCTCCAGACTTACACCTGATGATATGTTAGAACAAGAGGCAGATATTACTTGGGACGAAGTAGAAGCCGCTTTAACTTCACTGTCGGCAGGAAAGGCGGTCGGACCAGATGGGATCCCGTTAGAGTTTTATTGAACTTTTCGTTCTGTGCTCAGAGCCGACCACAAGACAACTCTTCTGGCTGCACAAAAGGGGAACGCAACTCTATCCTGGCAGAAATCAATCATTACTGTGTTTTTAAAAAAAGATAAACCGGCTTCACTTCCATCCACCAACAGACCCATTTCCTTAATCAACTCTGACAGCAAACTATATTCAGAAATTCTGGCCGCACGACTATCTAGGATCATAGGTACCCTCGTCTCATGATATCAACACGGGTTTACCCTGGGTCGAGACACAGCGGACCACGTGCGATGCTTAATAGCACTTATAGACTGGGCATAGGCAACTAATTCTACAATGGGGATAACCTGTTGGATGCCGAGAAGGCATTCAACAAGGTTTCCTGGCCCTTTATGTGGGAGGTCTTAGGATTGAAGGGCTTCGGCCCTGCAATGCTTCAGGCATTAAAGTCATTGTATCTGTCACTAGTTGCTTGTGTTCGGATAGCGGGCCGAGAGTCGGACTTGTGTACAATCAATTGCGGTACACGGCAAGGGTGCCCGTGGTCACCGCTGTTATTTGCTTTATATATTGATTTGTTTTTGGAAAAATTAAATTGTTCCATCGATATCAAACCAATTCACGTACAGCATGCGGATTACAGAGCTCTCGCGTACGCGGATGACATTGTCATTGTTTCCAGTGACATTGCCACCGCCTTACCAGCAATCGAGTCCCTGGCAACCAATTCTGGGCGTTTTTCTGGCTATAAGCTTAATATCTCCAAAACCCAGATTTCAGTAATAGGTGAAGAACCTCCACCAAATATTGCAACTGTCTCTGAATTTACTTACTTAGGAATTAAAATTTCCTTGCCAATTAGCAAGATACCAGAGCGAAATATGGAATTAGTCCTTACTAAATTGAATACTACTTTGGAGAGACTTGACCACTTGCATTTATCCATGTACAGAAGATCAAACATTCTAAAAATGCTCATCCTTCCTAAACTGCTTTACATGTTTAGAACAATTGCCCTTGAATTTCCAAGCTCTTGCTTTAAAAAATTGGAGCAGGTCAGCGCCAGATTTTTATGGGGTTATAGACCCAGAGAAGGGCCTATAGAAAGATGGTCTTGCCAAAAAATCGTGGGGGCTGGGGTATCCCAAATTTTCTGCTATATTATTGGGCAGCTGGTTTGCAATTTATAAGTCCATTGATAGTTGGGGAGAGTGTCAATATTCTGTCTTGCCATAGTCCAGTAATATATTCGCTTGGTCTGGGGGAGGAAGCCAACGGTTCTCTTGTTAAAATCCTGGAGCCTAGCTATTTAAAAAAAACTAAATTCAAGATTCTCAATTCTGCTTATTGCATCTGGAGACAAGTTAAGCGACATTTGGGGGTTGCAAACCTTAACGCTTACACTCCTTCTGCTGCTGGGCTAAAGTCTCTGATTTTCCGCGATCAAATCTCCTTTAGATGGTGCTCAAAAGGAATTGTAACATTAGGGGATCTATGTGAGGCAGGCCAGCTTCGATCTTTCACTGAGCTCTAAACTAAGGGGCTCATTAGGACTTGAGTCCGTCCGCGACCCCAGAGTAGGAGGGAACGTCCGCATGGGCTGCGGCGTACCCTCCGTGCAGATTAGGATGTGACCGCCAGGGTGGCGGTCACATCCTCTATCTTTAACATTGCGGCGGGTGCAGCTTCAAGCTGTAACTGCTGCAATGTTAAAAATGCATGCACCGCATTTACGTGCACAAAGCAGTAGGCACCGCATGGTGCCTGCTGCTTTGTGCACGCAAATGCAGGGGGGTACCATAGGTACCCCCCATGTGCACCCCCCACCCCCCTTCACCCAAGGGGTCCGCAACGGGCCCCCAAAGTGAAGGCCCGTATGCTTTTCCACGGCGGAGAAGCCGCCGCGGAGAAGCATACATTTTACACCATCCTAATATGGCTGGCGGTGTCTGATAGACACCGCCAGCCATGTTACAGCTTTTCCGCCGCGGTCGGAAGCCGACCGCGGCGGAAAGGCTGCGGACGGATTTTAAGACCCACCGCCATCCTAATATGGCGGTGGGTCTTTCGAGGCTCCGCAGCGGTTTTACCGCATCCTCCGAGGATGCGGGAACACCGCTATCATAATCGGCCCCTAAAGACGGCCTTCCTAAGCATGATTTTTATAAGTTCCTTCAAATTCGTAGGTTCCTAAATTCACTAGGGTTGGAACACCAATTGAGAACAATTTCGCTTATTGAGAAGCTGGGGAAAGCACCCATCAGTCAACTTTATACTCTATTGATTGAGGTACTTCCTGATGACATACAGGCTTGTCAAGATAAGTGGGTTGTGAAGTTAGGCCAAGAAGGGATTAACGTTGCAGACTCGCTAAATCTTGCAAACCAGGTTCTGTTGACAGGGAGGATGCGCACTCAGCACTATATGGTTATTTACGATCTGTATTATACTCCAAAAAAGATCTCTAAATGGGCCACATCTGCGGGGACTAAATGTAAGAGATGCAGGTTGTTTGCTGCAGATGCAGTCCATATGTTTTTCTCTTGCCCAAAATTAGCTGAATTTTTCATATCTATAAAAAGCTTTTTGGGATTACTAATGGGAGTAGCAATAGATATCACTGCAGAACTTGTGTTGATTGAGTTGAACTCTGACACTGTCACCCACACGCGATCTAACGCTATGACGTCCTTTTTTGTTTATTTGTATGCAGCTGTGCGAGCGTGTATTACGAAGGAGTGGATAATCCCTGAAGCCCCGTCTTTTTTGACATGGCGGGCAAGATTATTATCAATGTATAACCTGGAAATGGCTATCTATAAGATTAAGGGGAGGAGAAAAAGGGCAATGGGAGTTAAAATGTGGGGACCCATTACGGACTGGATTTAAAAGACAACTTAGTATAATTATATTCATCTCTTCCCCTGCTTTATTATTCTTTGCATTTGCATTTTTCTTGAATTTTTGTTTTTTTGTGTATATAATAGCTGCTCTTCAGATTTTATCTTTAGTCTTTTTGCAAAAGTATTCTTTCATTTGTATGCAAAAGTATTCTTTCATTTGTATTTGTTCCTTGCATAAAATGGGAAATAATCAATAAAAAAACCATAATCATAATTTGAAGGGGGCCGCATAACCCCCCCTTCCAAAGCCATAATTGGCCCCGGGGACCCCATCCCCCGGGGCATGGGCAGTTTTTTTTATTAATTTACATTTTTGGAGGGGGGCTGCATGGCTTCCCTCCTCAGGCCATTCATGGCCCCAGATACCCCATCCCTTGGGGCCGGCCCTATCCGCTGGGGACCGTGGGGGGGTCCCCAATCCCCCCACGGTCCCGCCGGCTCCCCGCGTCCTGCGGGAGCTGGCATTGCTTTTTCACATGGGGAGCTGCTAAGATGCAGCTCCCCGTGTGGAAAAGAAATCGTCTTTGCGTTTTGGAATAGAGAGCAGGATTCCCTGCTCTCTCTTCCAAAAACCAAACCAGTTTGCTATGACAGGGCGGGAGCCGCAAAGCCAATACGGGACTATAAAAATCCACAGAAGCATAAAGATGAATTAAATGTATGAATTTAATTCTTGAACAGGAGTTGAAGCACAGCACATCAGTTCAGGATACAGATACTATAATACAGTTGGTCTGGAATCTGGAGCCCAGGATGCAAGATGCAGGCACGCATCATACATTCCAGGCAGCAGATCCAGACAGGGAAAAGCAAAGGGAACAGAGCAAGGTAATAAAGTGTAAAACAGGATACAACACATCTTACCCCTAAAGAAAAATAAATAGGGGAAACTTTGGGAGTGCATTAATCTAAATATCTGCTGGGAACATTCTTTTGTCTATTGCAAGCCTTGACTCTAGAAGCAACAGAGGAATCAACCTGAACAGCATTGGGGGAAGACATAGTGGAACAAGCATCGGATCTCCTTTGGCAATTATCAAGAACAGAAGAAGGAGAACTATGTACATTTTCAACATTGTAACACTTAGCCACTCTACGGACATTCCAGACTCTACCATCTTGCGTGACAACACTATTTTTGAAAACTTTGACAACTTTGATAGGAGGGAAAAACTTAGAAAAACCCTTGACCAGAAAACCAGGTTTTTTTATTTGCACCCATTCCCCCACCACAAAGTCATTATCTCTGGTCTTCATTTTGGAATCAAACAAGGTTTTCATTTGTAGTTGTTTGTCTTCAACCCGTTTGGCTACGCCAGCAAGGTCCAAAGCAGAATTATTTACATCAAGTTTCTTAATCCACCAGGGACAGATATCAGAAGGAGGCTCCCTTCCCTTAAGGAGTCTGAAGGGACTAACCCCAGTCACAGAATGAGGAGTGATGCGATACGTCCATAACCTTTTCCTCACAACATCCAACCAACAATCATCAGACATCTGCACACCATTCAAACAATCCTTAAGAACACGATTAAAGCGTTCAACTTGACCATTTTCCCTGGGTTCATACAAAGAGGTGGTGTAATGCTTGACACCACAAGTACTAAGGAATTTCTCAAAATCAGCCGAAACAAGCTGAACACCATTGTCAGTGACACAAGTTTCAGGAAACCCCTCTCTTGCAAAAATTTCTTTAAGGAAAAGAATAACAGAGTGAGAAGATACAGTGCTGACAAACTTTACTTCAGGCCACTTGGAGTGGTAGTCCACCAGGACCAAAGCATAACGAGCATTGTAAGGTAACTGTTTGAAGGGGCCAGATATATCAAATCCCACCTTCTGCCAGGGAAAGTTGGGCCAAGATACAGGCTTAAGGGGAGCTGAGGTCAAATGAAGCATTTTGTCACTGTTGACACAGTGCGAACAATCCCTTACTAGCCTATCCACCATTCTATCAACTCCCGGCCACCAAAAACTCTCTCTAATCAGACGTTTCATTGATGACATGCCAATGTGACTCTGATGAGCGAGAAGCAAAATCTTCCCTTGTAAGGATTGGGGTGGAATTAATTTACCAGCTTTGAAAAGGAGACCAGAAAATTCTTCGACTTCAGATGAAACTTGGCAAAAAGGAGCTATATCTGGTGAAACACCCCTACAGGGTGGCCAACCATTCCTTACAAAATCAAGCAGCTGTTGACAAACCATGTCCTTGCCAAGTTCAACAAACCATTCCTCTTCAGACAAAGAAATAAACTCCTTAGAAACACAATCCCCAACAGAAGCAACAACGTCAATGTCACTATCCACCTTGGGAGAATCCTCACAAGGAAACCTCGAAAGAAAATCTGCAGTAACATTACACTTACCGGGAACATACACAATCTCGAAATCATACTCCTGGAGGCGTGAAGACAAACGAGCTATGCGCGCTGTGGAATTCCATCTGCCACCAGGAGACAAAATTCCAACCAAGGGTTTATGATCTGTTCGTAGTACAAATCGATTACCCCACACATAATTCCTGAAGTGTTCGACAGCCCAAATGCAGGCAAGAAGTTCCTTTTCAATAACAGAGTACCTTCTCTCCGTAGGAGACAAAGTCCTTGAGGAAAAGGCAACGCACCACTCATCCTTACCAGATGATTGACTTAACACACTACCAATGCCATAAAGACTAGCATCGACTGTAATAATGCATTTCTTGTTAACACAAAAGGACTTTAAAGTAGGAGCATTAACAATTTCCTCTTTGATTTGCTTAAAAGCTTGTTCCTGCTTCTCAGACCAAATACATTTGGCTGAATTCCTTGTTAGTTCCCTAAGGGGCTCCATTTTGCTTGCAAAATTTTGGATAAACTTGCTATAGTATTCGCAAAGCCCTGCAAACGAAAGCAATTTTTCCTTATTGTCTGGGGAAGGAGCCTTAACAATAGCATCAACAAGATTATTTTTCGGTACAACTCCATCACCTGAAAGAGAATGACCTAAATAATCTACTGCCTTGCAAAAAAATTTGCACTTACTAGCTTTGATAGTCAGACCAAACTTCTCCAACCTTGAACAAACTTCCTTAAGATGCTCAGAGAAATTCTTTGAAAAAACAAGGATATCATCCTGAAAGCATTTGACGTAGACACTCAGATCCTTAAATATATGATACATTGCCCTCTGGAAAACTGAAGCGGCCGACGCCAGGCCGAAAGGCATCCTTTTAAATTGAAACAATCCATGGGGAGTGATGAAAGCGGTGAAGTGCTTTGAGTCTTCTGTGAGCTCTATCTGGTGATATGCAGACCTAAGATCTAATGTGGAAAACACACAGGCTCCATCTAACATGCACAACATTTCATTTATGTTCGGTAATGGGTGACAGTCTATGACCAAACATTTGTTTAACGCTCTCAGGTCTACACATAACCTTATAGTTTTGTCGGGTTTAATCGCCAAAACAATAGGCGAAACCCATTCAGAGGATTCTACCTCCTCGATGACACCATCTTTGACCATGGTGTCAAGCATGACTCTGAGCTCCTCCCTGACACTAATGGGAACGCCCCTTAACTTTTGTTTAAGAGGAACAGTATTGGGTTTGACTTTAATTTTGTGTGTAAAACCATTCAACATCCCGAGTTTTTCAGAAAAGACATTAGGAAAGGAGTCAGCTATCTCCTTAGACATAGATGCTATGTCATAGTCCCCATCAGATATAGCTAGTACACATACAGGATCTTTCAACCTAGGATTCAAAGAAATTCCCAACTTAGCTTGATCCCTCCAACCTAAGACATTTACACCTTTAGATGCTACATACATCTTAATGATTGCAGAATTATTTTTGACGATGATAGGGACTTCTTTAAAACCTATAAAACAGATTTTGGATGTATCAAAATTATAGGCAACAATGTCTGGTTCACACAAGGAATTTACATCAATCAGATTTCCAAATGACTCCAGACAATAATCACGAGTAATTATAGTCCATGGAGATCAGGAGTCCACCATGAGTTCGAGGGTTTTACCTAAAATACTCACTAGACTCTTAGGCGATGGTAAACTATCAGCTAGTGTTATGTCAAACGTGGTTTGAACAGAGACTACAATACCTGATTCTTTAACAGAAGAATCATTACTCTCTATTTCCGCAACATAAGATACATTACTGTTAGGACGTCTGGGAGTATTAAAAGAAGGCTTCTTGTAATCGTTAAAAGATTTAACGGAAGTTTTACAATATTTGGAAAAATGTCCTGTACGACTACATTTATTACATTGTCTATTTAAAGCAGGACACTGTGGAAAAGAAGCTATATGATCTGGACTTCCACACCTAAAACAATAAAACTGTTTACCTTTACCATCATATCTATTGGAACTTTGAGTTTTCATTTCTCGCACATTGACTGTGCTAACTTCACCAGTGGATGTGGAAGGAGTAGTATGAACAGAAACCTTGTCTAAGGATTTAATCCACTTGTCGGATTGTTCTAAAGCTTTAGCTGTACTTATTGCAGTTTCTAAACTTGGATCCCCTAAAATCCACAATTGCTCTTGTACCTTTTTGCTCTTTACATGCACAACAATTTGATCTCTGATCATTTCGTCAGTTATTAAACCGAAATTGCAATGCAGAGAAAGTGCACGTAAAGCAGTTAAAAATTCATCGAAACATTCATTTTCATCTTGTACTCTGGTATAGAACTTAAACCTATTTAACGCTACACTGGTTACTGGTTTAAATCGTCCTTCTATTCTCTGCACAGCCTCATCATAAACACTTGTATCACCCCCAGATCTCACAGGAGGTAAAGTTCTAAAGACAAGTTGCCCTTCTGACCCAAGACAATGTAGAAAAATGTTTTTTTTTCTTTCCGCCGACATCCTCTCACCATCCATAGCCTTGAGGTAGGTAAAAAATTCTTCTTTCCATCTAGTCCAAGGGATGGGCGGATCTCC
The DNA here is from genome assembly GCF_964263255.1 of Lissotriton vulgaris. Taxonomy (NCBI): domain Eukaryota; kingdom Metazoa; phylum Chordata; class Amphibia; order Caudata; family Salamandridae; genus Lissotriton; species Lissotriton vulgaris. Next base: position 674,428,877 of record NC_141700.1, on the reverse strand, counting down.
TTTAGTTTGTAAAAATTTTGAAGGTGGGTCAAATTGCATTTTGGCTAGAGTTGAGTAGAGGTGCAGGTATACCCTTTTAAAAAAATGTTGGAGTTCTTCAAGAGCAAGAGCAATAGTCTATAACAAAATGAATGAAGCTAAAAAAAAAATATTGCTTTTTAGACCACGAGGTGGTAGTAGGGTAATAGTCAAGTATTGGAAATAGAAAGCAAAATCTCTTTTTTTTTTTAAAATAAACGGAAGTTTGATCGAAATACTCGAAGGATGAAGGAAAACGGAGAAATAATGATAATATTTTACCTTTCGGCGTGTAAATTAATGTAGTGCGGTCCAGTAGAAATTGTCATAAATTTCTCGGCATCTCCGGTAAAACTGTGTATCTTGTTACTATGGATACACAAAATGGCGCTGAGACGTGCAACGTGATGACGGCTGAGACGTACAACGTGATGATGACACAGCGCGTGTTGGAGAGACGTACGTCAGGAGATGCCTCGAGTATGCAGACAGCCTCGCGCACTATACGTGCATATGGTACCAACATTGAAAAAAAGCACAACATTCAATAAAAATGGATTTCTACATCACCAATCCGCGGGAGTAGGTGTACTGGAACCACAAGAATGCGCGCAACAGAAGAAGGTAGAAGCGGTGATTTTCACGTGATGCTTGTCGTTTTCTTTTTTCCGTTGGTAAACACGAAAAGCTGTGAAAATTTGTAGTAGAACACTGGTAGGTTGTAAATCTTCGCAATTACGACGTAGTAGAATCAGTCAGTGTTTTCTTTGAAGGGAGAGTGGATAAATGGATAGTTTCAAGTTTTCTTCTTTTCTCCGTCGGGTTCAAAATTAAAATCTTCGAATTTCTGCTCCTGTGCTTCAAGGATAGTGGCAGAAATCGCAAGATTTGCCTCGTCGCCAATATAAAAATCCACAGAAGCATAAAGATGAATTAAATGTATGAATTTAATTCTTGAACAGGAGTTGAAGCACAGCACATCAGTTCAGGATACAATATAATACAGTTGGTCTGGAATCTGGAACCCAGGATGCAAGATGCAGGCACGCATCATACATTCCAGGCAGCAGATCCAGACAGGGAAAAGCAAAGGGAACAGAGCAAGGTAATAAAGTGTAAAACAGGATACAACAGGGACTCCAGTTCGTATTTTTCTACAACAACCTGAAAAAGGGGCTGCCTACCGAAAAACAAAGTGGATTGGACAACGTGGTAGGGTTATACACCAAACCCAGGTGGGAAATTTAGGCCCAATATTACATTATTACCAAAAGAAACAGGGAAAACCAGGTGCAACCCCAGAGACAGACCACCAAGTTGATCCAACACAAATTTAAAAAGACTGCCCTCGAGGGCATCAAGTTGGCAACTAACATACAAATGGCACCTGTCTTGAAGGGGGCTCCACCACAAAATCCCAGAGGGTTTCAACCCAGTTATAACGACAGAGTTCAATTAAATTGGCAGCAGATGGACCGTTTTAGGGTTTCCAAAGACTTTGCTTGCGTATGGGAAATTCAGAGATGCTGTAGATTGCGTTGATCGGTAATCTGCACTAGAGTCTGTCATTTGGGTGCCTGCAGGAGCCTAGGCCCCACTCTGCTTTTGATCACCTGGAGAAGGGTTGACTGGCCACGCCCCGGGATGAAGGCAGTCTGATGAGGTGGCTGGGCTGCTTCCCATAAAAGCAGGCACCCAGGTCCCCTCACCCATTTCCAATTGGGGCAGGTTCCAATAACCAGATCGAAAGGATCCCATTCTCAGGTGACCGGCCTGGGAGCAAAATTCCTTCATGGCATGTGATCTCAAATTTATCCAACAGCCTTCAGGCTAATGGAGGCCCTTTCTCAGTTCTAAAATGAGGCAATGTTCAGTATCAGGAGCCAGGTTTTTTGCGCATGTGGGAGGATGAAGACCCCAAGGCAGCCTGTCGCCGATTGGAAGTCACTTGCCGCAGCCGTGGACAGCAGGCTCAAAAATTCCTGGATAGGACACAGGTGAAGGGAAAAGGTGGTGCCGGAAGGAGGGAGTCAGTAAAACTCTTTCACAGCTCTGTGTGAGGTACTCGGAAATAGGCTCATCAGTGTATCTGGCTTAGCGATCAAGCTGACCACAGACAAGACCTTACACACACACTGTGTAGGGGAGCAAATAAGCCCAATCTTGGACACCACCACATCGAAGACATATGGGGGTCGCGGGGCAGCTCTTTGACCTTCTCTAGGACAGGACAATGGAAATATCCAAATCACATGAGAACCTAGGGTAACGGGCAAGATACCAGCAAAAAGAAGCCCAGAGCTATCACTAAAAGAACCCTCTAGAAAAAGGGTGTAGTCAAGAAACCTGCTGCCGTTATGGAGAGTCTCACTTCATGCCACGTGCCGAAAATAGAAGAGTATAAAATGACCCCAGAGCATGCTGCTATCACTCACAACACCCATTTACGGCACACCCCTTCTTTACACCCCATGTACATGCAGGTCAAAAGGCACGCCCCACACTCCCTCACTAGAGAAGACAGGATATAAGATGTCTTGTGACACCCATGAAACATTAGTTAAAAGATCCAGACCATTCACAGGCTCACGAAAACCACCCCTTAACAAAACATATCCTTTCCGGTCATGGTGAGGTGGGAGAACTGATAACCCGTAAACAAAAATTAAGGTGACCCATGAATAAACACCGATTATCTCTGAAAAAGCAGACATCCCGATTGAGGGTCACCTTCCGGTGCTCCAAGATGTATGAATGTACAAACACATCCCTAAAAAGATAGGCACCTGAATCCAGGTTTGCAATCAAGACACGAAAGTGCACCACCCTTACAGCAGCCCACCACCTCTCCAGCAACCAGTTCCATAATCCTAACAAAGACCCAAGTGTTCAAGTCCAAGAACTCAAACTTTTATCAAATTTTTATATCAAATTTTTTTCAAAACATTCCTAAGTGAAGAAATCCTCCAACCACTGGAGGACTACAGACATCTTTCCTAGATCCATTTCCAAGATCTGCAATGTTCTGTAAGTTATGTATTGTTGTACAATTGCCTACCCTCTTTTTACTGTGGGTGTGGTTGCATCTATATGTTGTCAAAGATCTGCCTAGTCAAATGGAGTCCGCCCTGACTTTTGCACAATGATTGAGTAGGACCCTCTCCCAGGTCACCTATAATTACACTGAACACAACACTAGTATTCCACAGGCACTGCACAGCACACTCTTACAAAACGCATGGCATCAACACATGCCTTACAGAAAGACGGAGGAGGGTCCTAGGGGATATTTACCGACCGGGCATTGCTATCGCCCCTAACAACTATAAATACCAACAGCAAGGATAGCAATGGGTCAAAAAACTAAAATCTAACTGTTTGTCTATAGGGTACAGCCGTAAAATCTACCTAGAGTATTTCGCGGTGAGAACATTATTCCCATCAGATTACCGACCTGTACCGCCCTACATCATTTGGGATCCTTCACCATGAAGGCAGGTGGTTTTACCCACAGTAGATTTGGCAGGTTGTAGCCTAATCTAATGGATATGTCTCAAATGTGAGTGTGGTATACTGTAGTATTGGGTGGTAATCTGACTAGCAGTGCTAACTGTGATAAACTAATATGTGCATAATGTGAAAGAATCTTAAAATTGGGTAGTGAAAGTGGAGAAATAGAGCAATTTTAATGAGTTTCTATCCACTCCCAAAGTAAAATATGTGCATAGTAGTGTAAACAAATAACTACTAAAATATATGTTTGGTCGACATGTTTCTGCAGTAAGGGCGGAGCCAGTTGGTCTCCTACTGCTTCATCAGGACCTTGATTTATGCTACTGCTTAGTGTAAATTAAATCAGTGACAATAATGAAAATTAAAGGAGATATATTATATCACCTGAGATTCGCCTGTTGTAGAACCCCCTAGAGTAGTAGTGAATATGACCTGTTACGAGAACAATCCGACGACACCGTACTTCTTCACTGATCCTAGCGAGGTTCAAACAGAGCTAGATAGGATGCGCAGGCGGGCACCATAGGTGAGGATACTGTTTGGCCAGATACATTGGAGAAATGAAATTCTTAGAGGTAGCAAAGGCACCGCACCAGTGCACAAACACGCCCACTCCTGCTTCAGTCTATGGTCCTAAGGTGGCCCTTAGCGTGTCTGGTGCCGTCTTCCTAAATAACAAATGGACTTTGGACATTGAGTTCCAGTGTAGGGCCACCCCTCTTGATGATATGAAGGGAAATGAGTCTTTTAGGGGAGGGTTAAACAAAAGCATAGATACCCATGCCAGGAAATATGGGATACTGCGATAGATAGGCACACATGGTTGGAAGGTAAGGGGCAACCCCAAATTGTATGGAAACTTACACTGTATTCCTTGTCTTTCAGAGATAAAGGAATGATTCCACTCAGCACAAATGGAAACTGTGGCTCCAAACTGCAAATTCTAGATATTAGATTGGCCACATCCACCCTAATGGATACCTACTGGCAATGCAGTGAATTTGCATACACCCAGCTCTTCCCTGGATGGCTGGGCCTGTGCTCCTTGGTCACCATACGCACCCCTACCTTGGTCATTCCTGGAGATCTGTCAGAGTTGTACCAACATCAGCTACAGAAGAAAATAACTCTATTGCATCAGGCTCGAGAGAAAAAAGAAATTCTGATTACTTTGGCTTGGCTCAAGGACATTCTGGAAGAATTCAGGCAGTTTTCTGACATACAAGTCAATGCGGGAGGGTTCATACCCTTCTTCACCGTGCAGACAAAAGCAAACGCCCACTGGTTGCAAATACCCAGATGGTAAATTATGCAACTGATGAATAGTACTGCGATGGACTTAATGCAATTAAGGAAGCAATTAAGGAAGCACAAAGAGCTATCCGGCTCGTGGTGATGCAACATCAGTGTGTGTTGGACTTGATGATCGGAGTTGGGGGATGGGTGTTTGCCAAGATCGGTGCATCCTGTTGTATGTTCATCTCAGGCGCCTACATGAACAATGGGGCTCTGACTCTTGCATCTAAGCACTGCATGGTTTACAAATCAACATGGTTACGTAGGGAAGTGCCCCAGAGCAGGACTGGTACATCAGTTGGTTCTCCTGGTTCCCCCTGTGGGTGACAGGACTGTGCACATAATTGCTGCCTATTCTAATTTTTGTACTGTTCTTGTGTGTTTTCCTACAAGTAGGGGGTTCCTGATGTAAAACCACAGTCCTCAAATTGGGTAGAATGCAAATAACTAGGGAAGTAGTAATATCTAAGACTGAAGCACAACAATTATCTAACAATGTGACTGTCATGAAGTATGGAGTAAATGATGTAGTTGAAAATTCAACTAGAGGGAGGAATCTTAATATTGATGTTGATGTACGCAATGATACAAGTATGCGCAAAAACAAAATGTAATCACTGTTGTCGAAATCTCCCGTTAGAACCTCTCCATCAACCCAGAGTCAGAAATACTTGGTCAAGGAGGCCCTGTGACCTAAGGCTGAGGCTGCTGATTGACGGATCACAGGTGGGGTGGTACGTTACAAACACACAAACTGAAAAAAACAAGACTAGTCCCACAGATAGGCAGTGACACCACAATGGTCCGGAAAGATTAGCCCCAATAAAACGCACAAGAGGGTTGCATGTTCCCAAAACACCATCAATTTAGATACCACAAGAATTTAGGAACACTCAGTCATCAAGAACACAGCACACACTGCACACACAGTGATAACACGATCCCCATGCCGGACATCTGGACACTTTACCCACTGGCCCTCATTGTGTCCAAGCAAGGTCAAGACCCACCTGCCTTTGTCATCAGGTCGGAAGGATGTATAGCTCCATCCCAAAACAGGATCTATGAATTGTTTTATGATGCTCTAAGAAATGTATACAAAAATGCTCAAAACAATTATACTTTGACACAGTCCTCAGACCCCGACTCTGCAACTGTGCTCCCAGCCGCAGTGTTTGATTAAACCAGCTGTTACAGTTTTACCAAATGCCTCTTGTCTTTGTTTTTTCAAGGTAAATTCTTATTCGAGCAAAAAGGGGAGGTTCCTGTATGGACTGAGGTTATGGGGACATGTAAAGGAAACAAGGCTATTATTGGTCAAAAATAAATTCATAAGGTATTTATTAAATCTTGCACAGAGCACTCTTCACCTGCCTCAATTAATCTACTTAGGTGTGTATCCAATCTCTATAACAACCAAGCTATGACCTCTGTTGAGCTGTCGAAGACTGTGGTCTGCAGAGGAACCAGATCCATACGGGTCACCTCTCAAGGAAATTTTGCGCAATAAGGGCTATCTGAGAATTCCTTGGCTATTTGTACATTAAAAAGAAGGGGCCTCATTTATGAAAAGTGACGCATCGCTGCGTGAAAACAGCAATGCGTCACTTTTCATTGCGCCCTCCTTGCGACACCAATGATGCGTCATATTTACAGTATAACGCATCGTGTCGCAAGGAGTTACAGATACGTCAGTATTTCTGACATATCTGTGGGCGCAAAAGTGAAGCATTGCTGGAGTGTGTCACAAAAGTGACGCAACTCCAGAAATGTGTCCTTTCACATGGGGCAAGCCCCATGTGAAAGGGCCTGCGTCAGTCTTACGCCTGCTGTGAGGCAGGCGTAAGATGTTGACGCATTTGAGTCTTAGAAGTGGCGCAGTGAAATCACATAGATTTCACTGCGTCACTTCCATGACCCTTTCTTGCGTCAATACGCCCCCCCCTTGCATACATTATACCTGGCGCAGGTATAATGTGGCGCAGGGGTTTACAAAGTGACACATCTACCTAGATGCGCCACTTTCTAAATATGGCGCACAAGGCGCATTTTTTACGCCACTGATGCGTCACAAAAAGTGACGCACCGGCGGCGTAAAAGTGACGCACAGCCTCATAAATGAGGCCCATGCTTTATAGCTTAGGCCTAGCTGCTGTTTGGGAATCTCCTGCTGATGCTTATCTGGTGCCCAAGTCTTTCATTAAAGAAAAACTGAAGGCCTTCCTGTGGGAAGAGGAGCTGCGAATATATGAAAACAGGAAGTCTGACAGATGGATTCTTAGACCACAAATCTACCCCATGTGCCTAGAGCAGCAGCTGTATGTCAAATGAAGCTATGAGATTCTGCTAATTAACAGTTTCTGTTTTTGATGGGAAAAGAAAGGATGATGTTGATAAAATAGCATCAATGTACTTTCATGCGTGGAAAATAAAGCCATTACTTATTGTGGCACATAATTTGCCTTGAACAGCATGATATTTTGCATCTACCCTTGCGCACCACTTTCGATCTATGGCACATAATTTAGTCAATACTGCCGCATAATTTCGCCCTTCATTTCATCAGGATTCCACTGTGCCAGTGTATACTCGCCATTGTTCCCTGAGCCAGGGCCTTAAAAGGTATCAGACAGAGACCCGGTATGTCGAGAAAAAATCCACAACAGGCAATTCCACCTCTGCGTTGTCAGTGGGGAGGGCGAAGCCAGACGGTTTTGGCACACAAGGCCGCGTGCATTAGTTAACTGTAAGCTGGCAGTTGTTAGTGTTGCAGCGGTGGGACCCAATTTGCAAAACTACTCTGGGAATGCAAATGGAATTATAAAAGCCATTCCACCGTGCAGGGCTTTATTTCCATTCCAATAAAAATCCTTTCTGAGAAATGTTTGCTGCTGTTCCACCCAGAGCTGCCTTAACCAGGGCAATCAAATGTCTCCTTTGAAGAGGTTAGAAGGCAATGTGTGTGTCCTGAAATAGCCATTCTCAGAAGGCCCCTCTCCCCGCCCGAAATTCCCTCTTCAACCGCTGCCCTTTTCACTATCTGACTAATTCTCCTTTTACAGCACGCTCTCTCCACTATGGGCCATATATTGCAGAAACTTTGCACTGGTGCACATGGCAGCACTAAACATTTTGCACCATCTTGACGCTTCTCTACGATCGAATCCTGGAAACAAATGGAAATGAGAATAAAAAAACAATGAATCGTCGTTGAACATGTTTAACGCACTCTGGGGCATATTATTAACAACTAGCAATATTTATCGCTAAATAAGCTTAGCGACATTTTTTTTATCGCCACGCATCGCTGGATTTTATCGCAGAGATAACGTGCTATTAGCAAGGTTTATCCCCAAAGCGATAAAATATCCGGCAATAGCGGCGAAATGTGTGAATGTCGCTGGAAATTCAGCGATATTCAGGCATTATCGCTAATAGGGAGTTAACCTGAATATCCACCCCCCATTGGATATACATGCTAAGAAGTGGTCTGAGCAGGCATTAGGATTTGGCGATATTCGCTCTTAGCGTGAATATTTTAATCGCTACGCCTGCGTTGATAATAGGTGATAGCGATGTTAGGGACTGCTTTCAGTTGCTAACAGGTTGGGTACGCCCACTTTGCATGTCATTAGCGAGGAATATCGCTGACATGCAAAGCGGGCCCCAAACAGCTCGCTATCACCTAAAAGCTGTGGCTAACTGATGTTAGCTACAGCTTGCTAATAGGGAGATGAAATTATCGCCGCGTTGCCGCCAAAAACGGCCGCGAAAGTGGTGATAATTTTATTGCCTGCCTTGGTAATATGCCCCTCTGTTTTTGCCAATAACTCATAGTACAAAAACAACCCTTTCTTTAAAAAAAATGAAAAAGTCATTTAGATTGCTTATACTTTTATGCTAAAAAAAAGGAAAACGCTAATAGTCCCATCTTTCACATTAAAAAGTATACTGTCTATGAATATGCTTTTGAAAAGTCAGCTAAGAAACCCTGAGATACGTTTTTATTGATTGTGTCCTGATGGTTCATGCTCTACTACATAAGCAGCAACATGGTAAATACGTAATTCTCCTATTCTTTTTCACACTACCACAACGTTCCCTTAATATGGCCCCTTGTATGCATCCTCTGTCCATTCTTTAAATCTTTGCCGTTCTCGATCCCTTTCTTTACTTTAGTTTGTCTCTTTCAGCATCTTTTAGCCTACTCTAACAATCGTTCTGGCCACATTGTGACACAACTGAATTGGTTCTGGAATATAACGGCTTATGGATGAGTAAATTTAGAGCCTGGGCTACAGGAACCAGCTCCAATAAAAGTGATATGAGCAATATTAGAAAGATGTTCAACCTTGTCCTTCTACGGTTGGAATCAGGTTTCTGACCTTGGTATAGGTGTAGGGCAAGCATGCACGGCCAGTCCCCCATTCAATTCAGGACAGCAAAGGTTAATGCCATACTGAAAGCCCAGTGCACCCCAGGCTTCAATGGGGTATGTGCACTGGAAATTAAGTAGGTGGGGAGTAAAATGAGTGAAGGGTAAGAAGTACAACACAAGGTCGGTGGGAGAAAGATATTGGCTACAGATTGTAGGCACACCGGTCCCCTGCCTTGAACAAGTTGGAGCCAGTGGCGTAACACAGTACCCCGCAGCCCCCACGTTGCGGGGACGAGCTGCAGCGGGGTCCTACAGTACAGCACTCTCGTCCAAGAGCTCCTGATGAAATCTGGAGCGGGCCCCTTCCTGCACCTTGTAGGTGGTCCTCCTCGAATTTTGTTACGCCACTGGTTGGGGCAACGAACGTGAATGTGGTCAGAGAAAATGGAACAAGCAAGGGTGGGGTGCAAAGGGCTATAAACCTACTGCGTTGCATGGAAGCAGTGATTTAAAGGGAGATGAGATATAGTAATGGTCATTGACTACCAGCTTAAGTCAAACATATCTTCACTACAAAAATATCGAGTTTCAAAACAAAGAAGGTAAGAATATCATTTTATTATGTAAAAATATAATTATATATATGGTGAACTTTAAATAGTTGTGTACACCTAATTAATTTAAAACATTAAATATATTAATTTTAGGTGTCCATATTATTGATGTGACTGTTTTAACTAATGTTTAGTATAGTTTGCAATTTTGAATGTGGAATTGCAGTTTTTTAACATTTAATTAGCAATTTATAATCTATTAGTGGGTTGTTAGGGTTGTAAGGGAAGTTATTTAAATTGTAAATTAATTTTAGTTTTATATGTAATTAAGTGTTTATATTATTTGAATAGTTAACTGGTGAATAGTTATGTGAATTGATTAATTGTTGTTTTACTTATTTAAGTGTATTTTGTGATATTAATGTATATTTTATTTTTGTGTAGTTGAATTATTAATTTATATTTTTGCTGTGGGTTATTAGGTTTCAGAGAAAATAGATGGAGACGTTTTTTAAAATACATTTCTTTACTTTTTTATTTTAATTTGGTATATAACTGGTAATGGCTATCTTAAGTTTTTTAACTGATTATATGTTATGTATATTTTTGTTGTTTTCCAATGAATTGATAATTGGTTGTTGAACTTGGCCCTCTCTGCAGAGTGACCCCCAAACTTTTTGCCTCATCCCTCCTGCTTTACTGAATTATTTTTTCTTGGCTTTTGGACTCTGTGCTAATCAGTGCTAAAGTGCTTGTGATCCCTCCTTATAATATAGTAAAATTAGCTTACACCCATTGGCACATTTAATGTAATTTAAGTCCCTAGTAAAGCTGTACTACATGTAACACAGGCCTGTAAATGAAATGCTACTAGTGGTCCTGCAGCACGTATTATTCAACCCACATAAGTAGCTTTTTCAAACATGTCTCACATCATTGTAGGCTGTGTTCAGTTTTAAACTGCCAATTAGACTTGGCAAAATAACCCCTTTGACAAGCTCAAATTTGTTTTTAATGCATATGTCACCTCTAAGGTAGACCCTAAACAACCCATAGGGTAGGGTGCATTGTATTTAAAATGTACTTTTACGTTTTAAATGTCCTGTTAGTGAAAAACAAATTCATTGTGTCACTCCCATTTAATAACATTGGGTTCCCTTATTACATGTAATAAGTGGTAACTTTTGTTTGGGAGCAGGTGGAAATACCATGTTTGATGTCTAAGGAAATGTAATTTATAATCCTCTTTAATAGAAAAGTCATATTTTAAATCACCCTTCTGAAAATGCCACTTTTAGAAAGATGGCATTTTCTTGTTCTAATCCTGTGTTGCCTGCAGCCTATTTCCTAGGTCACATGACTAGTTGTAGCTGGCAGCTGGACATTATTTATTCCTCCCAGACAGCCACACAACATAATTAATAATCTTGTAATTCAACAAATAATGGCTAAAACCTTGCAAAACATGTAATTTATAATATTATAATGTGTCTTTACAGACTTGAAGAGGTGAAGCAACACAACAGTATGTTGATGTTGGATAATCATAAAAAAAGCATTATTACATTTCAAATTGAATTAGAAAAATAGAGAACATTTTATTAAACAAAATTATATGAAATGACAAAAATCAAATAAGGGGAACCGAATATATGATTTTTTAAAAGTTTTAAGTAGGAATAGCACTAAGAAGCACAAAGTGCCACTGATAGTCAGCGATCGTTGCTCACTGGGATGTAGGCATAATTTGATGCTGACCGCAATGTGGAACAGGTCAGATACATCAACCGGATACACCCTCGTCGAAGATTTTACCTTAAGATTTTAGTTCTCTTTAAGTCACAATCTACCTGGGAACTTCACTTCTAAAGTCCCAGAGGACCCTCAGAGGAGGCACTTAGAGAAACACAGTGTGTCAGGCAGAGGCCAAACTCCATGGTCCTCTCCAGATTCAGTTACCAATCATTAGCTGGTTAGTTGCAGGAAAATGCCTCTTGTAGCTTGTTGCGACTCTGTAGTTTGAACCGGAGGCTAGCCTTATTTATTTATTTATTTATGAGCTTATAAAGCGCACTTATGCCCGAAGGCGTCCTGGTGCTGTCTACTGACTCCGGAGCAAGACGGAGGACCTATTCCCTAAATAACCAGGTCTTAAGCTCCATTCGAAATGAAAGTAGCTCTGAGGTATTTCTAAGATACCCCAGCAGGTTGTTACAGGCTTTAGTAGCACAGAAGAAGAAGCTATTTCCTCCCCATCTGGTCTTTTTTACTCGTGGCACCACAACCAATCTGCCTTCGGCTAATCAAAGCGCTCTGCCCGGCACATACCATTTTATACCACTGTTCAAAAACTCTGGTCCTATGCCCTTCAACGCTTTAAAGACTATGCACAGAGCTTTAAACTGAGCCCGTCTTGATACCAGCAGCCAGTGTAGGTGCCTAAGCCCCTCACGTACTGAAACATATCTGGGGATTCCAAGCAAAAGTCTTGCTGCCACGTTTTGAACCACCTGTAATCTGTATTCATGCTTTTTTCTCAAATTCAGGTACAGGTTATTACAGTAGTCCAAACGTGACAGTATGAGGGCAGTGACAGCCGTCCTGAATCCCTCAGCTGGAAGGAAACATTTTATTTTCTTTAATATCCTAAGGATGTGAAAGCAGGATGACACTACTCTGCTAACCTGGTCTCCGAAATCCACATTTTGATCAACAATCACACCCAGATTCCTGGCCTTCCCAGTAGGGATAGGGGGGCTTATGACCCTTAGAGCCCACTTCTTTGTCCTTTGTACAAGAGGGAAAGCAGATCCTGCCTTCTTTACTCTTCTTAGGTATCAGACAGCAGGTTCAGTCCTCTTTTGATATTCTTGAGGTCCAGGAGTGTTCTAAAGTGGCTGCCTGTGGATGCCACATTAATTTTTTGTCTAGAGCTAGTAGGTGGAAATTACTTGTAGATGTGCCCTAATCAATAAAGTAAATGTTCCAGGGGCCAATCCTACCCACTTTGGGCATTCAAACACATTAAACTCATGGTGAGGGTGTGTGTGGGAGTGTACTATGGTTGGTGACATTTGGACGTAGAGGTGCACAGGTGGAGAAGGAGGTGGGGCCTGTGGAGTGGTGGCACAGTCTGGAGCATGCCATGCATAGGGGATGTAGACCAAATACCATGGAAGCAGTTAACTGGCAGTGCGCGATGCGCATTTAGTTACCCGAGTGTTGACAGAGGTTGGCAGGTTCCAGTAAAAGTGGTGCTGCGCTTGTCGGTGTGCACAAAGCACAATAGAGGAGCTGTTGAGCAGAGACTGCTAACAACAGTTATCGGCAGCGGAAAGTAGAAAACTTGACCTGCGAGCAGCAGTTCAGTGTTGTGCGAGTGGAGTACATGCCTCTGTGGAGCCTACTCTACCCACCAGGGTTGTTGAGGGATTGCTGTCTTTGTTTGACATCCAGCCACCCTTCCATCCCTATCCATTCAACCCCCTTTGACTGCTGTAATGGCTCCTGGAGTTTTGCTCATGATTGTTGGGTCTGCTATTGATTAAGAGCGCATTAAGGTCCAACAGAAGGTTTGTTAGGCAGCTGTGCTGCGAGTCACAGGCATTAAGACCCTATGATGTTGGGTTGAGTCCCAGAAAAGTGCGGAAGGGGCCTCTCTAGTTTAGGTACAGCTTGTGCTCAACAGGTTTCCCATGCTGCAGTAGCTTTCCCTGCTTACTCCTGTGCAGCTGAAGGCTCTTTAGGAAACATATTGGGCACTTATTTGTTGGTGATGCAGTTACAGTCTGAACATTTTAAATGACTCAGTGAAGCACTATGAAGCTCTAAGAGGCTCTGTGAAGATTTGCAACAAAAATGTGCTGAGTGATGGCCATGAGAAGGCGGTGAAAAGAACAGATTTAATTACAAGACCGGAGGCTACCATTATACATATTCTTTTATTGAAACTCCTGAACATCAGCCGCTTTAAGGAATATCAACCACGAAAAATCCAGAACTGGAATTTAAAGAGTAAATAAATGTCCCATGCAAGGAACTCTCATCCTCTTTTAATGCTGCTCCTGAAAGAGATAAGTACTATTTTCCCTTAATAATACAATGTATTTATTTATGATTTAGAGAGAATTTGTGGAGAGAATGAAGTTGGTGGTGTTTGGTTTCTAATTTTCAGAAGCGTGTAAGTTTAGAAGTGCATTTTTTTTAAATAGTAAAGATACAAAAACCTTTGAATTAGGGGAAAGAACATTAAAATAATTAATATGGAATATGAACAGCTTAAATGAAGAAAGTGAAATGTGGTTTCCATGTGGTTACTGTGTATATGGAGTGTCTCGAAGGAGACGTATGAGGAAGTTTTAAAAAAATGCAGGCTTAGCGCAAAGCATCAGCTTTGGGTGTAGTAATGCGTTCTTGGTGTGCGCGTGTAAAGGAAGGCAGAAAGAGTTTGTTGCTCAGGAGTGACACAAGAGAAGGTGGTTGAAGTCTGGTAGATGTGGCAGAAGGGTAATGGCTGTCTTGTCACTGTTGATGAAGTAACATTAATGAGGATTGGCTGACCGTGATCTCACGGGATCACTGCAGCCATTTTGGATTTGACAAGATTAATTAGAAATTAAAAGAGTATGAGGATTTTAGATGCGAGACGCCAGTTTCCATAGAAATGATTTACCGGCAGGTTGTGAGGAGAGAAGAGCTTGTTTTAAACGCAAGGAGGTAGAAAAAAGGATATAATATTTAACTCATAGGAATATTTTAAGAAGCCTAATAGTTACGTTTCAGGTGGTAATTTTGAAGAGAATCTAAGTAGAAAGATGAGTTCTGAAGAGAGCAGTATGAATCAACAGGCTGTTGAAGGGAGAGTGAGTGAGGAGTGCCTAAGAAAGTTGATTCAGAGTGAAATGAAGAGTTCAATTAGAGAGGTAGTAGGAATAGTAATGGACAGGAAAAGAAAGGAAGTAAGGTCGGAGGAAGATTTTTTGTCATGTTCAGAGGAAGAGGATAGGGGAGATATTAGACCAGATAAAAAAAACAAGGAAAATAAAACACATGAATAAAGGAGAAAAGGGTGGATTTAACTCCACAAGAAAGATGGGTGTCCGTAGCGGCACACAAGGCAAAGGTTTCCTTAGCGGCACACAATAGATCTCGGATGATGAGTTCAAAATGGAAATTGAGGGGAGAGTAGAGAAAAAGCTTATGACAAATACATCTTTGATATAGATCAGGATGATGATCTGAATGATGATCTGAGCCAAAAGCAGGCGACTACCTCTAAGAGTATTATTAAAGATCCTTTAGGAGAGGCAATGTTATCCCTTTTGAAGTGAGAAATCCGAGAAGTGTGGAGTGGTTGCCGCAGGATCATGTTAGGAAATCCTTTAAACAGTGGATTCAAAGACCTCTTGAAAGAGAGGTAAGGAATGTATTAAAGGCGGAATGTGCTAGACCACAAATTGACAACAAAGTGTGTATCCCTCCTAATTTAGATCCTGACTTAATATCATATTTGCTCAAGATGAGAAGAGATACTTGTAAGGGTCTGGAGATATCATTAAAACAGTGTCCAGACAAATTGTTGGATGTCTTGGGTCCTCTAGCTAAGACAATGGACATGGCAGAGGAGGCTTATGTCAATGGTGAACATGTGGATGTTCAACTACTAAGAGGATGGAGCCAAAGAGCAATGGTTTTTCTTGGCAATGTGAATTCAGGGTTATAAGCAGAGAGGAGGAAAACAGTTAAGATGCGGATAAATCCCAAATTTGGGGATATGGCTAATAAAGAGCCGAGCAAGGAAGCAAAAGGTTTGCTATTCGGTGAAGGATTTGTTAGAAGCATAGGCAAATATGTATTCACATTTACTGCGTTGAATAAAGCTCAAAACAATATGAGAAAGGTTTTCGCTGGTGTTTTTTGAAGGGCCAGCAGACGGGAATCATATGATGGCCAGGGAGTTCAAAGGTCCTCATACAATTACGCATTTAGAGGAACAGGAAGAGGCTATCAGGGTTTTGCAGGATTTGTTCCCCATCAAGGAAGACTTACAAGAGGAAGAGGAGGAAGTGGAAAAAGTCAGACAGTGTCAGGATCTAGAGGTGAGTATTCAGATAAATAAAAAAAGTAGGACGCTTAAAATTATTCCAAAAGATCCATGGATTCTAAGAGTAATTCAGGGTTTCGAGATAGAATTTATAAAAAACAACAAGTCAGGAAAGGGAAGCGAAAGAATTAGTTTTAACAAGGGAACAAGAAAGGGTAGCAGAGATAGAAGCAAAGGAAATGTAGGAGAAAGGAGCAATACGTATGATAGGGGAACATTTAAAAGGTTTTGTAAGCACGTTTTTTGTGGAAAAAAAGGACAACGGTTTGAGAGCTGTAATAAATTTGAGAATTCTAAATCACTCAATAATGTACAGACATTTCAAGATGGATCCATCGCTTACGGAACAAGTTACAGTCAAAGGATTAGCCGGTGAAGTTGGATTTGAAAGATGCTTACTTCACAGTACCAATGAAGGAAGAGAGTCTGAATTTTCTTCAATTCAGATGGAAGAGCCAGTTGTATCAATTTTTATGTCTCCCAAATGGTCAGTCTTTGGCACTATGGCGCTTCACAAAGTCAATGCGTTTTGTAGTAGCTTACTTGCGAGAAAGAGGGTTCTGAATATTGTGTATCTGGACGACAATTTGATCATGTCTCAGGATGCTGTGAAGTTGGTTTCACAACTCAGAATAACAATGGAGAAGTTGGAAAGTTTGGGCTTCTTGATAAATCAGAAGAAGTCGGTTTTGGTACCATCTCAAACTATGGAATTTTTAGGATTCAGTATAGATACAATAGAGGAAGTATTGAGGTTGCCAGAAAAGAAAGTGCAGATGGTAAAGAAGGAGATACAAAGAGCTTTGAGGAAGGAGGGTATGATATTGAGAGAGTTGGCAAGAAAACCAGGTTTATTTTCATCTTCCCTACAGGCAATTTTTCCAGATTTGTTGCATTATCAGGATTTACAGAGAGTGAAGGCAGAGGCTTTGAGGAATAGTTTGTGGTACGGAGACAAAGTGAGGTTGAGTCAGGAAGCATGAGAGGGGTTGAATTGGTGGTTGCACAATCTGGATGCATGGAACGGGAGAGCTATTTTTGGATGTGTACCAGACCTTGTACTAGAGATGGATGCCAGTCTGTTAGGATGGGGTGGATACTTGGGAGAACATGAGACAGGTGGAGCCCAGTCAGGAGTAGAGAAGGGCCTTCATATTAACTGTTTAGAGGTGATAGCTGGTTTGTTAGCGTTGAAAAAGTTCAAGGAGAAATTACAGGGAAAGACCGTCTTGATGAGGATCGACAATGTATCTGCAGTGTCTTATATAAACAGGTTAGATGGACGCAGGTCATAGAAGCTGTTGGATGTGGCAAAGGAGTTGTGGATGTTTTCTTTGAAGAACAAGATTTCATTAAGAGCGGAATATCTGCCAGGTGTGAAGAATATTATAGCGGATTGGGATTTGAGAAATATGAAGGATTACAGCGATTGGATGTTGGGGAAGGAGTGTATCAGGAAAATAGATCTGGTTTTAAGACCTATGGAGGTGGATCTGTTTGAAAGCAGGTTAACCTGTCAGTTGGCGAGGTATTTCAGTTGGTTGCCAGATCCAGGAGCAGAAGCCATAAATGCATTCCAGCAGAAATGGACAGAAATAAAGGGTTATGCTTTTCCTCCTTTTGCACTGATTGAGAGGGTTCTTCTGAAGGTAAGGATGGAAGGATGTCAAATAGTGTTGATAACACCATTTTGGGTGTCTCAGGTATGGTTTCCAGCAGTGTTGGAGTTGGCATGCGAGAGCCCAATTTTGCTGCAGGCAGAGAGAGGCTTGTTAGTAAACAAGGAAGGAGAGGACCATTCTTTAGTTCAGAGTGGAATGTTGAACCTTCTTGTTTGGAAAGTATCAGGAGTACCGGTGCATTTGAAGGACTTTTGCGAGAGGCTGCTGTGTTGGTTGAAGAATCTTGGGCCCCAGGAAAAAGGAGACGATATAGAGGAATATAGAAGGTTTGGGAACATTGATGCATGGAAAGGAGTGTGGATCCCATGGAGGCTCCTGTAGTGGAGGTAGTACATTTTTTGGTAGAGCAGTTTGAGGAAGGTTTTAGTTACAGAACTATAAATTGCTACAGATCAGCAATTTCTTCAGGGCACATTTTAGTCTGAGGAAAGGCTGTAGGTAACAATGCTTTGGTTTGTAAATTTCTAAAGGGTATGAGGCTAAGGAGATCGCCTAAAGCGCTGTATTATGTGCTTTGGGATGTAAATTTGGTTTGAGGTTATTTCAGGATTGGCCTATTAATATGTTTCTAAGTAATAAGCATACTTCTATTAAGTTACCAATGCTTTTGGGTCTGATATATTGTAGAAGGGTGGCAGATGTGAAATGTTTAGAGGGGAACAATAGAAATATTTGTCCTGAGGGTGTATTTTTTGAGATAAAGAAAAGGGCAAAAAAATGTCAGATTTGATATTCTATCCAAGGTATGAATAATGTAAGAAACTGTGTGTGGTAGAATGTTTGAAGGAGTATGAAAGTAGGGTTTTAGAGAATAAAAGTGATGGTGAGTTCAAATTACTAATTTAATTTGTAAAGCCTTAGAAGGCGGTAAGTACTGCTACAATTTCAAGGTGGGTGAGATGTGCGAAGGAGCAATCAGGAGTGAATATTGAGATCTTAAAGCTTAATCAGTTAGGGGAGCTATGGCTAGCAAGTCATGTTGGTATGGAGAAAGGCTGGAGACCATTTAGAAAGCAGCAGAATGTTCAAATGTAGGAACTTTTTGCAAAACACTATTTCAGAATAATTGAGCATATGTCTGAGGTGGTGTTGAAGAGCTTTCAACATGCATAATGGTAGCCTCCGGTATTGTATTTGTATTGAAATGGCAATTCTCAGATTAACATGACAAGAGAATCGGGATTTCATTAAAGACGCGGAGGCTAACATTATCCCTCCCCAACGCCCTGGTATTATATATTTTTTTAAAGAATAATTTTATTGTTAAATGTTGAGAATTTAAGGATTTTGTTTCTTATTTCTTAGGAAAATATTTGAGGGAAGGAATGAAAGTTTAAGCAATATGTAAGTTTATTTCTAGGGATTAAGGAAGAGGTAATTTAAGTTCTAATTTGGTGTTTTTGGCTACAGAATCTCAGGCTTAAGAGAACGCAGAATAAGTGGAAGATGAGGACAGGGAAAGATGAGAAGAAGTCGATACAGTTCAGCATTTAAAAGAGGATGAGAGTTCCGTGCATGGGACATTTATTGACTCTTTAAAGTCCAGTTCTGGATTTTTTGTTGTTGATTTTCTTTAAAAGGGCTGCTGTACAGGAGTTGCAATAAAAGAATATGCATAATGTTAGCCTCCGCATCTTTAATGAAATACTGATTCTCTTGTCATGTTAATCTGAGAATCGCCATTCTCTCTCGGTCTGTACCTCCTTTTACTTCATTGGCCTACAACAATC
This sequence comes from Lissotriton vulgaris, assembly GCF_964263255.1. Classification (NCBI taxonomy): domain Eukaryota; kingdom Metazoa; phylum Chordata; class Amphibia; order Caudata; family Salamandridae; genus Lissotriton; species Lissotriton vulgaris. Next base: position 674,409,603 of record NC_141700.1, on the reverse strand, counting down.
CAAAACCAGCAGCTTTCAGTACTTCCCTATCCTCGGCTCCATATTATCTCTGCTTAGTAAGCTCCAGGATATCCAGGATTCTAGGGGCAAGCTAAAAAATAGAAAGGTAAGTCCTAGTGTGAAAAGGACAGCAGTCTGGTGTACGGCGAGGAAGCAGGGTATCTGTCTATCACTCTTTTGAGTGATTTTAGCACGTAGGTCTCTAGAGGAATTTTCCCCATGAAGAACCGGGTTTTAGAACCCAGCGGCGCCAGGAAAAACGCCCGAAGTCTTTGAGTTCTCCTGTCTTAGCAAACAGAGACACGGGACACTTCTAGGTGACGTCAAAGACCACATTTATTGGCTGCAACCAGAAACAGAGGTCTACGAAGCACGGTGGTTCGTCAGAAACTGCACAATTTAGTAAAGCGAGACATCGTCTTTTATGCCAAAAATCACATTCCTGACTAGCATCAATTACTTACAAACTAACCAATCATGTAGTGACATTTCAAAAGTATCGCATAACGACAAGCTCACTTTCAGTTGTCCAGCCCACCAGAAATGACAAGGCAAAATCCAACATTCCTGCTCGGACAGGCCGGACAAACCCATAATAAAAGGACCTCAACCCAAACCATAAATAGGCCATAAAGGAAGGAGCAGAAACAGATGAGAAGCAAGATAGAAGGATGTGTGCGTGTACCATAAACTCAGCAATGTTCTGCTCTTTGATCTCTATCTGACCAGCTGCCTAACAAGGAACTGGCTCAACGAAGCCAGCCTCGGGCAAGGGAGTCAGTTCGTTCAGGTCACACAAAAGTCAGCTAAAGGTGTACGTGTCCCAAGGACTCGTTCGGCCGCAGTCATCGGCCTATGGGAGGGCATCCACAAAATGGCTGCCGTACACAAAATGGAACCCGAAGGTTCGAACGAAGTCCCTAAATACATAGTGTATCCATCAATCGATTATGACGAAAACACTCGTACATACCGCACTCGTCATTTGCGGTCCGCTGATACCAAAATCGTCTCGATACGACGACCTTTATTGAACGGGTTCAGAATCATGGAACCTCAGACCCTCCTTTTGCCCTTACATAGGCAACAAACCCATACTCACGTCAGTCTGAATCCAGGTCTATATTCATCAGATCATCAAGATGTTGCTGTAGCATCGTCCTATTACTTAGCAACTCTCTCTGGACAGGTCTCCTTGCACACGAAGTAGCACAAAGGCCACAAATAGCAGGAGCACACTGTACACAAAGACAGAACAGGAAAAGGATAGCTAAGATCATCCCAATGACCATCAGAATCTTCCATCCCCACGTGGATAACAATCCCCAAAACCATCCCATCAACGACCAATCTCCTTCGTCCACATGTACAGACTCGGAGATCTTATGTAGCTTGGAAATACCTTGGAAAACTGTTGGAGCGTTGTCTGGAATGAGAACGCAGCAGCTCGATTGAATCAATTTACATACCCCTCCTCTATCTGCAAGTATGACATCTAGCGCAACTCTGTTCTGAAGAGTCATAAGACGATCCGACTGGAGCTCAGCAGTCAAGTTACTAAGGGCACCGGCAGTTTCGACTATGGTGGACTCAACCATTCTCGTCAACTGTCGAATGTTCCTGCTGTTAGCCATTGGTCCCCAAAACGGCAGAAAACCCTTCAAAAAATCTCCTAATTCTTGTCCTGCGGTATGTTCCTTACTGAAGACACCTCTAGCAACTCTTGTCTTGTGGTAATCTGCCGCAGCTGTATACGTAGGAGGCAACAGGAACGAAACAAAACATTTGCCTGAAAAATCAGGGGGCAACCATGTATACGCTCTATCGTAACAGATGAAATAGGTACCCTTAGCTGCTAAAAATGATGGGGAAGACTGGGACGCAAAGACATACGTCTCAGTGCAAACACTCTTCCCTAACTGAGCTCTCGGATTCTTGCCATTACCTTGCAGACAATAATGATCCTGATGGGGCACTATCCAAATCGGATGGGATCTTTTCGCTCACTGGTTAACACTCAGACTAACTCCATATCCAGTCATGTTCCATCCAATATATGCCTGTGTCTCATTTCTCTGGATAGTCTCATAGGAACTAATTCCTCTAATCATGTCGACTATACCATTGACTAGAGCACTAGTCTTCGGACTATCCTTCACAGAACGTAGGGGGTAGACTTCACGAGCATAGATGAACATCGTTCTGTATGCCCACACAGAACCATTATAGCTAAAAGGCGGAACCAGGTAAGGAATACCTTTATCGGTAGTATGAGGCATAAGACCACACACCCAACAATTAGTCGTGTTCACTAATAGCTGGTGTTGGTGCTGAAGCTGAACAAAGGAATTGTTAGCAAATTCCAGCCTTCTAACAGATTCATGTTCGGGCAGAGGGGGAAAAGAATGCGAAGAAACAGTAGGAGGAGGCATAGGTTGTGCAGTGGGTACAAACGTCACTTGAAAAGAGAATGTCACATATCCTATTAAAAACATCATTAAGCTAAACAACATAAACAAGCATAATATCAAAAAGCATTTTCTGCTCATTACAGTACATATTTTGCTCTTGAAGCTCATTCTTTCAACAGGTCTCTCCATTTCGAAAAACTCCATCCTCTAACCGTGCTGTTCGCGGCGGTAGGGTGTTTCGTGCTAAAGAATGCGTCTGTCAGTCCAGGGAACGCCCAAAGACCAACCAGAACCGTCTACCTAGTGTCTTCGGCTTGCACTCCAAAGACTTTGCACCGCGACCTTACAGCTGAACCCGGATGGTGGTTTGAAAAACAAAAATCAAAACAGTTCCTTGGAGGAGAGCTTAACATTAAAAATAGCAAAGAAAGAATTAATTTTTTTATTAGTCCCACGACTCTTGGTCGCAAATTATAACGCTCTCTGCCAGGCAATGTCTGTTCTCGAAACAAAAGCTCAGGTTCAGCAGTATCCAAACGATTTGACGGAGGCACAGCTTCTTGCAGAAGATCGTCGCTTTCTCGCTCAGTGTTCGTTCCAATCAAACGTGCATCGCTAAAAGGCAGAAAACGAGGCACGTTTTCAGTCTCAGAGTCTGGAATACCATCCTGGAACCACCGGTCGTACGGCAGAGTCAAAGGAGCTCTCTTACAATGTACGCCGTGAATCGAGTTCTTTTTACCGCGCACTCGCATTGCTGTTCGTGTGGATAATAGCACCAAGTAAGGTCCGTTCCAGCGGGGCTGCTCGTTCTTGGTCCGCTGGAAATTCATCACGAAGACCCAAGATCCAGGTTCGATAGCATGTCCTGGATCTTCAGATGCTTGTGGCAAGGTATCATGAACCTGTTGGTGCAAAACACGCAATTTAGCCGTCAATTCATAAAGGTAATCAAGCAACACAGGGTGCTCTATCTCACTGAATTTGGTCGGCCGCGGCACTCCCCATATATTCGCCGGGCGACCAAAAACTACTTCATACGGACTAAGTCCCATTCGTGAATGCACAGTCATTCTTGTGGACAGAAGTGCTAACGGCAAGGCATCAGGCCATTGTAGACCAGAGCTCGCCTGAATCTTGGCTAGTTTTAGCTTAAGGGTGCCATTGTAGAATTCTACCAGACCAGCTGATTGGGGGTGATTGGCAGCATGGAATTTTTGGCATATTCCTAAACCGTCACACACTCTCTTCATCACTTGACCCACAAATTCACTCCCATTGTCACTCCAGACCATTCTCGGCAATCCATACCTAGGGAAAAATTCCTTAATAAGGGCTTTAGCTGTGGACAGGACAGTATTATCTTTCAAAGGGTATGCTTCCACCCATCTCGAAAAAGTGCAAACAACCACAAGCACATACTTTAAGTTGTTGCACCTCTCCATGTGGATGAAATCTAGCTGCAAAGCCTCGAACAGATACGTTGGAGGTGCAAAATGACCAGCTGGAGTTGGAGTTCCCTTACCAGGATTGTAAGTCAAACAAACCATGCAATTCTTAACCAAATTCTCTGCACACTTAGGAATTCCAGCATTTTGCCATACTGGAGCTAACAACTTACAAATCCCTTTCACACTGATACAAGCCATTCCATGAGCCATCGTAACCACTAGGAGCACATACGCATCGGGTAACAACCATCGCTGATGCTCTGACAACTCAATCCAACAACCATTCGAATCCAATTTACCCTTGCTTTCTCTCCATTCATTCAACTCTTTCTCTGTAGCTTCAGCTTGGATGGACTTCACACTCTCTATCGTATCTTCACACATACTTCTATCCGGAACCCATTTCGCCGGACCCGCAACATACATTCGACTCATCATATCTCTCGCAGTTTCTTTCGTGACTTCGTCTGCAAACGCATTACCACGACCAACATCATCAGTAATTTTCTTATGCGCACTGCATTTCACGATCGCAACTTGCAACGGCAAAGTAAGCGACTCAAGAAGCTCATTCACCAACTGACCATGCTGAATCTTAGTCCCATGCAAAGTCAGGAACCCACGCTCTTTCCACAAACGTCCAAAACTATGAGCCACACCAAACGCATACTGGCTATCAGTGTAAACAGTCACTCGTTTCCCTTTCGACAACACACACGCTCTTGTCAATGCAATCAACTCTGCTGCTTGTGCTGAATTATGTGGGATACGTGCAGCTTCAACAATCGTATGCAAAGTCGTAACAGCATATGCCGCAGTCGTATCACCATTCGGAAGCTTAAAGCACGAACCATCAACACATAAACTACGATCACACTCTGGAAGCGGAGTGTCCCTAAGATCTATTCTCCCTTTCGTTTCTTCCTCTGTCCTAAGGAAGCAATCATGCTGTTCAGTAACATCTGTCTCAACTGAAATCGGCAACAACGTAGCTGGATTCAACGTATTACATCTCTTTATGTGCACATGACTCGCTAAGAGTGTCAATTCATAACCTGACAACCGAGCACTAGTTAAGTGCTGTGTCTTGGTGCGATTCAACAAGGTATCCACTGCATGTGGAACCATCACAATCAATGTATTATCCATCACCAAGCCAGCAGACTGTCGAATAGAAACAGCTGCTGCTGCTGCTGTAGCTCTCAAACAACTCGGCAACGCTCTAGCTACCGGATCCAAAGTCGACGGAAAATACGCACATGGACGTTTCTTATCGCCAAACTGTTGTGTCAAAACTGACAATGCACATCCCTCTCTCTCGTGGACATAGAGTGTAAAAGGCTTACTGTAGTCGGGAGTACCCAACACAGGAGCCGCACACAAAGCATCGCGTAATTCTGAAAAGCTCTTCTGACATTCGTCAGTCCAAGGAATAGGATTTGGAGTATCCTTAACAGTAAGAGCTATCAAAGGTTTCGCAAGCAAAGAAAAATTAGGGATCCACTGTCTACAATACGATGTAATACCCAGAAAAGCACGCACTTCTCTCTGTGTCGTAGGCACACTCATTTTCGCAATTGCTTGAATTCTTTCTGGGGTCAATCTTCTTCCCTCCTTCAATAAGAGGTGACCTAAGTAGGTTACTTCTTGTCGACAATATTGCAACTTCGAAAGAGACACCTTATGATGGAAATCAGACAGATGACGCAACAACGACAAAGTAGCCTCTTTACAAATCTCTTCATTGTCAGCAGCAACTAACAAATCGTTGACATACTGAATAAGGGCAGCACCATCAGGTAAAACAATCGAATTAAGCTGTGTTTTCAAAGCCTGACTATAAATCGATGGACTCTCGCAATAGCCTTGAGGAGCGCGTTTAAACCGGAAACTTCGGCCTCCTAAAGAGAAGCCAAAAATATCCCTACTCTCCACGGCAATCGGGATGCTGAAGAAAGCATTCTTCAAGTCAATCACCGAAAACCACGTGGCTGAAGCCAGAATCAAAGTCAGTAAAGCGGTGATATCTGGAACAACAGGAAATTGCGGAACTACGATCTTATTCACCTCGCGAAGTTCGATCACAAACCTATATACAGGAGGTTGCGAAGAATCAGTACGTTTCAGAACAGGCAAAACCGGACTATTACACACATTACCTCTCGTCTCTTCAATCACACCTTTCTCAATCAGATCATAGATAATCGCTAAAAGCGCTCTTTCACCATTACTAGAAATCCGATATTGGGGAATACGTGGCAATCTAGCATTCGCTTTCAACGTCACAAAGTATGGTGGAATTTTCAAGAGACCCACATCATTAGGACCAGTAGCCCAAAGAGAATCAGGGAGAGAAGACAATTCAGCTGGAAGTTTATCTTTGGATAAATACATCGGAGAGATCACTCTCTTTGCCAATGCAAGCTGTACTCCTGAAGGGGAACAATGTAGCGTTGCATACAATCTCTTCAAAAAGTCTAATCCCAACAAGTTCTCACCACAACCTGTCGTCAGAATAAGGCGTGCTTCGAATTCACAAGGTCCAACAGAAATAGACAATGGACTAGAAATCGGATTAGTAACCGGGGCGCCAGAAAAAACTACTGAAACATTCGTTAAGCCAGACAAAGGTGCGCCAGGGAGTTTAGAGTGCATAATAGAACTCTTCGGAGCACCAGTATCCAACAGAAAAGGCTCTGACACACCAGATGCAATCACTTCAACATAAGGTCCACTCTGATCTACTGGAACTGAAACAACTCCCTCTCTTTGTCTATGGCTGTCCTAGCAATCATTACCATCCATATTCTCACCTTCGACATAGTAGTCGTCCGTATAGTACTAAGCCGTCCTACCAGACGCACCATTCTGCTGATCAAAGCTATTCATTGAATTCTGTGGAGGCAAGGAACGCGCATTCTGAGGAAACACACCACGTCCTCTACCTCTAGGAGCTTGCTGAACACCTCGACCTCTCACACCAGAAGCACCATTCGTACACTGTAACAGAACCGGACAACTATTCTTGAAATGACCCTCTTCTTTACAATACGCACACTGATTACGGCCTACAGGAAAACGCTGTTGAGAAGCCTCGAACCTTTGCGAGTTTCTCTGATACTGCGGAGGTTGCTGATAATCGCGCTGATTATTACAAGGCGGATACGCTTGCTCTAAAAGAACCTTCATCTTTAACTCTTTGGTATTCTTGTCAGCTCTATCTTTCTCGTCCTTATCTCTATTTTCGTAGTACTGTGCAGTAGCCAAAATCTGTGCCGACGGAGAAACAGCCCAAGCACTCTCAGAATCCTTCAACTTATTGCACAACTCTGGAAGCAAATTATGCACGAACTTGTCAACGAACAACCGTTGACCACCTTCCGTACTCATGTCCTGACCACTATGGTCGACAAACGTCTCTTCAAACCTAGTGAAAAAGTCAGACACACTTTCGTCTTTCTTCTGCTTACATGCAGACAACTTGTCCCAGTTGACACTCACGGCAGGCATCAAAGTCTTCATGTAATTAACAATCCTACCAGGAAGTTCCGCTACTAAAGCCTCAGGTTTAGCACCACCAACTTGTCTGCCATCTGCAGCACCAATATTTGCCCATGTATCACCTAACTCCTGCGCATGATCCGTATGACGAATCATTCCCCATATAGGCTGTGGAACTACATTCCCAAACAACATATCTATTTCGGCTAAATTCATAATACATGAATCTGCAGTCTGTGATAATTCCTTATAGTACCCTGCAGAATTTTTACGTGGATCAGGCAAAGACTGCTTAAGGGCCAAGACTTCAACTCGCTTCCATGGAACATGAACCCAAACACGCTGAAAATGAGGCGGAACAACTGGAATAGCATTTGGATCTCCCGCTCTCCAAACTGGGGGAACCTCTCTCATTGGATATTGTCGCGCCTTTCTCCTAACTGAAGAATCAGGCTCAAACAACGGTCTAGAAAGAGACTCACTCCTAAATGACAACAATGTCGCAACTGCACTCTCAACGTCAACACCCACTATAGTTCCCTTCGCAAACTCAGACTGTACACGAAACAACTCAGGCGGAGTCTGTCCCAAATCACCATCTTCCCATTCTTCACCAAGGAAAGTACACATCTTCTCGAAAACGTATCTCTGCTTCGGTGCTTCCCATTGACGGAAGACATCCATAACAGACTCTAAATCATATCTTAAAGTATAAGTAACCCATTTGCGCGCTAAGTGATCCAATACTTCCCGCTCATCTGGACCAGGCAGTTGGCTACGCAACTGTGTACGCGCCGAAACAGGGGTCATACCCAATGACCCAAAAAGTGGAGACAAAAGATCAGTAACAGTATCAGTCATTCTCTGTCGAACAGAAGGAGAAGTTGACGAAAGAACAGGAGGAAACAGAGGATGAGATAAAGTATGCATAGGAGCAGTATCAGAAGGAATATCAGAAGACGTAGACAATACAGGAGACAAAGTCGTAGGAATTGGAGACGGAGCAGGTAGCAAAGTCGGCGGCCCTTGAGAAGGCTGCGCCAAAGGAATAGGAGCCAACTGAAGAGGAGCTGGCTGTTGTAGAACAACGGGAGGCAAAGAAACCGGAGGTTGCATAACTAAAGGTGGCTGAGGTGCTGTAGCACTCTGCACATAAGGGGGTGGCGAACTCAACAAATGGGCCATCAAAGGATCTTTCTCAAGGTCTTTCTTTGCAGCTTGCTATGGAGGTGGCAAAGCTGGATAACATTTATCAATTGCCATTTTACGTTGCCTAAGCAACTGTTCACTCTCTTGTTCTTCTTCATTATCTCTAAACTGCATAGCAGCTTGCATTACCCAAACACCTCTTTCTCTTTTATTTCTCTTCGCTAACTTAATTTCTTTCTGTTTGGCTTCCTTTCGCCAAAGGCGGAAAGAGTCAAACATCGCCGGCCGGGCTTTCTTCTTGAACAGTTTGACTTCCAGATTATCTAAAATCTCCGAATCATAGCTACCATATTGGGGCCACTTTAGGACACCGTCCTTCCTAGTGTATCTAATCCATACTTCATTATACGTGATAGGGCCCACGCCATGTTTTAAATAGAGCTCATAGGTCGGAGTTCCAATCGGAGGCACCGGACACGAGTCCTCCAATCTGGAATCCCTATTACGACCACAACAAAATATCTTTCCAAGTCTACTAAGACCAGGCATCTTTGCTCTCTAGTCTAGTCTAGCTTCAAACTTCAAGGGAATATCGAATACGATAGTCTCGTGAATACGCAAGTCCCTCGGCTTTGGAGCTTGCAAGTCCCAAATCAAAGATCCCAAGGGGATACCCAAAACAAAACTAAGGACTGGGAGATGCTACACTCATACTTAACTGAAATATCGATGACGTTGGCAGAAGACCCGTCTATCGTCTTGCACTACAAATCGTCTAATGGCTCCAAGACAGGGCGACAGTCAAGGCAGCAGTCCTTCATAGCCGTCGGAAAGCGGGGAACCTCGCAGCAAAGACTTTCAGACCACGACAACATACAGGGGTCGATGAAGTGGCAGGCCTTCCTCCAGAATTTTCACACGAAGCTCCTCACGATCTTCAGGCTTGGACCGGTACCGCTGAAGTCGCCCCACGCTGGGCGCCAACTGAAGAACCGGGTTTTAGAACCCAGCGGCGCCAGGGAAAACGCCTGAAGTCTTCGAGTTCTCCTGTCTTGGCAAACAGAGACACGGGACACTTCTAGGTGATGTCAAAGACCAAGTTTATTGGCTGCAACCAGGAACAGATGTCTACGAAGCACAACACAGGTGGTTTGTCAGAGACTGCACAATTTAGTAAAGCGAGACATCGTCTTTTATGCCAAAAATCACATTCCTGACTAGCATCAATTACTTACAAACTAACCAATCATGTAGTGACATTTCAAAAGTATCGCATAACGACAATTCCACTTTCAGTTGTCCATCCCACCAGAAATGGCAAGGCAAAATCCAACATTCCTGCTTGGACAGGCCGGACAAACCCATAATAAAAGGACCTCAACCCAAACCATAAATAGGCCATAAAGGAAGGAGCAGAAACAGATGAGAAGCAAGATAGAAGGGTATGTGCATGTACCATAAACTCAGCAATGTCCTGCTCTTTGATCTCTATCTGACCAGCTGCCTAACAAGGAACTGGCTCAACGAGGTCAACCTCGGGCAAGGGAGTCAGTTTGTTCAGGTCACAAAAAAAGTCAGCTAAAGGTGTACATGTCCCAAGGACTCGTTCGGTCGCAGTCATCGGCCTATGTGAGGGCAACCACAAAATGGCTGCCGTACACAAAATGGAACCCGAAGGTTCGAATGAAATCCCTAAATACATAGTGTATCCATCAATTGATTATGACGAAAACACTTGTACATACCGCACTCGTCATTTGCGGTCCGCTGATACCAAAATTGTCTCGATACGACGACCTTTATTGAACGGGTTCAGAATCACGGAACCTCACCCACTTTATTTTTGGGCTGCTAGGTACATATCATCCTATCTGATAATAAGGAAACGTCGGTCGGGAAAAATAATTTTCTTAGTACCTGTAAAAAGACAAAATTTAATCCACTCATGAAGAATTCTTTACATCAAAATGTGATTAAAGGTCTCAATCCATCATCTCCCTCTTTCAAAAGGAGGATGTTGTGAACTCTTGATAAATCACAGTAATCTAAGCAGGAGGATTATTCTCTTAATTCCTCAGTAAAGAGCTCTGCCAAAATCGACGCTCAAACCCAACCGGTGTAGATACAAAGAAGATCTTTGCAGTTAGATGATGGTGACAATCTGACATCTCTCAATGGGAATTTTACACTTCCAGATGTTGACATAGATCAGATAAATAAAGGAGTAGCACAGCAAGTCCCACCTGGTACTCCCATGGGCAATACTAATAAAATCTTTCATGAAGCTCTTTAACAGTACCCCTTAGTGAGAAATCACTTTTTGTACCGGAAACATCGGCCACTCCGGACCTAGATTTACATTTAAACTTGTCTTGTAATCGTCCAGGAACCTATGTCTAATACGCTGAATCTATCAAATGTTTGAAAATAATTGTGTCATCCGTTCTTTCCTTGCTTGAAAAACCATTAAATCATTTAGACCACACCCAAGGCTCTCTTTTGGCTACTGTCAATCTTTCGGTGGATTAATAAAGGGAGGAGGATGTAAAAACATGATTGTGCAGCTTGCTACAAACTAAGGGGTTTAAGCTAGTTAGCTTAGATCTGGTGAGGGTACACCGTACCGGTGTTCTCAAGTTAGTCCTCCTATAGAGGTTACGGCATGCAAGCTGGTGAACCTCAATGCAGGAAACCTAAAAAAGAGTAACAAATTCATGAGTGAGAACAGACAGATGCATTCTTTAATACATTTCTTTGATCCACTCTCCTTGAAATCCTCAGACCCGGTCATAGTAGGGGTGGACTCCTGATGCTTCTATAAGTCAGCAGAATATAGGTGTGAAAAAACTGGGGGGAAAAAGCAATATGCATAAAAGAAAAACAACAGAAATTCTCTAAAAAATGGCCAAGAAACATTCACTTTCAGGAAACAGTAGAGTCAGCTTCAGAGATTTATAAAGAGGACTAAGTTTTGCTGAAGTCTCACAATAAAGTCCCTAAAACACATGAAAACCCTGTGGTCCTCCCTTTAGCTAAGATTGCTCAAAAACACAAATCCCACAATGGTCGCTATCTCTTTAACATGTCTACAAGGGACCTTAATTCATTGGAAGTTTTTCTTTATTCTGTCAAAGACAATGTAACTTGTAGAAAAGTATCAGTGGGAAAGGTTTCCTACTTATTTGCACCAAAATGCAACGGCTATGCTTGACTTTGTCGCTATTTTTTATCATGATGGTAATTTTGAATAGATCCATTTTATTATCTTGTTTTACAGACAAAAAGGAACTGAGGATGGTGTGAAGTAGTGACATCTCACTCACCAATATCTTGCATTCCTGTATGGTAAACAAATCAAGAGCATCATTTTATTCTAGGATGATGTCAAATTTCGTCTTACAAAACAGTGATTACTTTCTTTGCAGGGGGACCGATGTTCTTCCCATACTGTTGGAAAATGGAAGGAGTGCGTTCTGCTATGAGGGTGAGGACTTGTACCCATATGGAGAATCTCCTTTGTTTGGAAAATGGATGTATTGTGAAAATGGTAACAAAAATGTTAGTGTCCTTGGGGAAAGGAGGGAGACAGGTTTCATTGTTAGATATTTAGGGGCCGAATCTGATGCGAGCAGGAGGGGTTCCGAACGTTGGTCGGAGCCCTCCTGCCCGCATCCGAATTCCCATTTCAGATTCCTTTCAGACTGAGCCATTCAGATGGGCTCAGTCATAAAGGAATCTGACTCGGTTTTACGGATGGCTTCTGACGGGCTCGGAGCCCGTCCGCCATCTGGAAAACCCTCAGTACTTCCTTGGCCGGCTCTTTCCGGCCCAGGGAGTACGATTGCAGATTTCCACTGCCTTTCTGTGCCAGCCTTTCGGACAGAGAAACTGTCATGGGTGCAAGACCACTAAATGCTGGGCCCCTGTTGATCCCTGAACCTGGTGGGAGGCACCTTGGCGGTCCCTGCCACAGGGTGCAGGGATGAACTGCACCTCTGCACTTAATGATGCAAGCATGCATTCTACTTGGTAACAAAACTAGCAACCGGATGTTCCATTGGAGCTCCCATAACCCTTGCATTATCCACGATGTGCATTTTATTTACAGGGGAGCCTTGAAGTTGCGCTGCCTATGCTGGTGGAAGCAATGTTCTGAGCTGTTGTATATGGTGTATTAGCCTAGACTTTTCAGCAGTAGGTCAGGGTTGTCCAATATAGGTTAAAGTTTCAAGATAAACATCAGTTTGGTACTAAGTTAGATGTGGATTTCTTGTATTGCAATTGAGCATTTGTGGATATCCTGAAAATCTGAAAACGCTTCATCCATTCTAGGTCATTGTATGTCACAATAATAAAAACAGAAATACTGTTCTACACAAATACTGTATCCAGAATATCGACTACCTCAATAATGAGAACATAAGTATGTTTAGGTAACTGCAGATTTACTTTGCATGAACTTCACATCTATGTAACTTGGACACATATATCATCAAGATCCATATATGAAGAGTAGAAAGTAGTAAATCTATAGTCATCTATAAATACTTAAGTTACCAATATTGTGATAGTTAACATTCTGGCTACAATATGTTTTTTTATTGCAAGTAGGTGGTTCCTGCTTATTTGGTAACAGTGAATGGGCTTTAAACATGTTTAACATGAGCCTCCATCCCTGCAATAAAATGTAGATTTTTCTTCCTATCTAGAATGGTGAAAGAAAGTTCTGATTTCATTAAAGACTCAGAGGTGAATAGCATAAGGATATGGAAGTGAATAGCATCCTTCCACTGTGCATATCTTGTCATGGTGTTTTTGTTTGCCTCTTATTCAATATTCTATACCACAAATGTTCTTGAGTCAATCTTTTAGCTGTAATTGAAACCCCTCCTGATATTTATTAAGTATTCATCTCAACAGGACATGTATGAAACGTAAGCATCTGGGTTTCTGAACATTCCTGATGAGTTGTCTGAGGATCCAAAAGAAGTTCCATTGTTTCTGTTGGGTTTCTTCTGATGATGATCCTGTTTCATTCATGGAATTTTATTTGTCTTTACATCAAGATAAGAGGATTTTACTTCCTGATGACTGCTGTATACAGACTTAGTTCATGACTGTATCTTGACTGAATGGTGGTTTAACTTTCCCTCAACCTGTAGACTCTGACCCAGGGTTTATTGTGAACTGTAGGTGTTTGTGATTCAGGGCTGCTATATTAAAAGTAGCACATTAAGAACGCATAATATTTACCTCTGTGTCTTTCATTACATTCCTGTACTATTCTAGCCAGGAAAATCTGCATGTTGCCACAATGACCAGGAAGTTTGGAGCAAATCACATTATCAGGAAACCTGGCATATACAAAGTCCCCTGCCTCCTGCAGTTCTTCTGTAATGTAACAATGTTTTGAAGCATCTGAGAAAGGAGATGTAGGGCACCGTGTATAAATAGCAGGCTTATTGATCAAAACCATCTCAAATTACCTTGACATAAGATTTGAGGTGATCTAGCTGACGTGAAACACAGTGTTTTTCAAATGTGAGCCTATTGCAACAAGAGAAATGAAAAAATGTTGACAGATGAAAAAGGTTTTCAGGGATGGGATGAGTCCAATGCAGTCTATGGGAGGCATTTTGCTTGTCTGGAATAAGAGCTTGAAGTGAGTGACACCCCCTGAGTGAGGTTGAGTTGAAAGGTCAAAGTTACAAATTTTAGGTGGGTGTCTACTTGGAGAAATATTATTTCTTTATTTTCATTTATTTATTCAAGAAGTTTTATATAGCGCTGGCCTGACCCGGGGTATCGGAGCGCTTTACATAAGATACAATGCAGATAATCACATAGAAGAAGATTACTGGTCCTCAACATCCCCTTGAAGCCCGCAAAGATGATTGAAGTAGCTTTAGCTAATCAGTAGCTTCACCTTACGGCTCATTTTATTAACACCTTGGCTGCTAAGGCAATTCCCATCCTGTGCTGGAAATTGCTATTCTCCTTTATTCATGACGAGCTCAGGTAGATCGGTGGTCTTGAGGTCACAATATGCTTGGCAGGACAGCTTCGGTCCCAACAAGCATTTTACGAGGTTCCTCTCTGCCACAGTTTTCATGGCAGTTCCTCCTCCAGGAAAACCGTGCGGGGGAAACAAAGGGAGCCCTATAGGGCCCCCTGTTACCACTGAGCCATAGGGTAGGTACATGCAGGTGTGCATGCACCCCAGTACCTGCATGTCACAGTCCATGCCATGCAGGGACTGGTTTTGAGGTTCCCATTGCGGAGCCTATTTCATAGGCACCGCCAAAGAACCGCCCGCCACTGACAAAAAAAAGTCTAAATCTTCAAGTTTGGCAGTGCGGGTTCGGCGTGGCGGTCCCACTCCTGCCAGGCCAAACTCAAAAGCATGCCCTAGATGTTTACTAATCTGTCCCAATGACAGTTCCCTTGACACTAGTTTTTAAGGGAAAAAAAATTCATGAGGGTATAACAATACTTGTTGATGCACACCACTTCCTACAAGCAGGGCTTGATTGGTAGCAAGTGGAGGGGCCCAATCTTGGTTTGGGAGAGACAATAATATGCCACTCCAACTTAAATGGCACAGTACCATGCAGTGGGCATAATGAGGCTCAAAGACCATGTGATTTCACTCCTGTGATAGGTTAATAGGTTATGAGGAGTGTGACATCAGCTCTTGCCCTAATTATTTTAGTGAAATGTGGTTGGTTTAATCAACCACAGAAGAACTGTTAGGTTTTCTGATTCCATATGAAAGTAGGTATTCCAGTCCAGGTTTTTCTTCGAGTTTTGGTACTTATGAGTAGGTCGAAATCGGTGACATTTTGGGCACTCCACATTACTCTTTAACCCCTCCCCTGCTGATGACGGAACCGCTCCGTCATCAGCTGCGGTCGCGCTGTGCTAATGACGGAGCGGTTCCGTCACGGCCCGCGCAGCATGCCTGCGCGGCGCGGATTCCGCGCCTGCGCTGAGCGTTCTATTGAGCGGGCGGGGCCGTGACGGAACCTCTCCGTCATCAGCACAGCGCAACCGACACTGGTGACGTTGCGGTTCCGTCACCAGCATGCGCCCGCCGCTCTTCCGCCCTGACCCCTTAGCACTGCGGCAGAATAGCCGCCGCAATGAAGGGGTTAACATGGAGTTACGGCCAAATTACTCCAATCGCCGTGTGGTGGGATCTTTCTCTCGTGAAGCTTCAGTAAATTTGAGCTCGTGGGCGGAAGTGAGAAATGGCGTTCTCTAACTCGATTTTCTCACCCGGGTGGTCACAGGCAGTTGCAATCGGTTGCAGTCAGAGTACTGCCGCTAAAGAAGATTTGCTGCCGCATGAATAGATTTTCTACTAGAACAGCAGCAAAATCAATTTGAATGGCCGCACGCCCTTGTGCAATGCATGGATCCGTTTGCACTGATTTGTCAGTGCTGCTCGTGCTACCAGTGCTAAATTGCAGTGGGAGCAGCATATTTTCTGCCTAGTGGCGGAACTCTATGGAAGCTTGTAGAGTTGTTGTGGAACTTTGTGGAATTCCAAGGAGTGAAATTCCAGATGTTCCGCCCACCCCTACTTGTGAGTTCTGTTTATCAACGATAAATTCAGGTGTAAAGTTAGAAAAATACAATGGAAAAAACTGTTCTGGAAGAGTTACTCATGCATTGAATTGGAAAAAAGAAGACATGGCTAAATCAACAGAGCTGGACATGAACCATTTCAGTTGTGAGGCAGTCAACAATGCCATGCCCCTAAGGCTGCAGTGCCCCAACCCCTCGATTCGTGAACAACCTAGTGCAAATTAATTTCAGTTGGTACAATTGAACTAACGATTCTGAAAGCACTGATTTTTTTTTAAGTGAAAAGGCCAAGTACAGTTTGATATTTCATTTTTTTCCATTGCACGAAACCTGCTGCAAACCCAGCTGCCAGGCCGGCCCACCCACCCACGCCGAACACATTTTGTCCTTAGCCCTGAATTAGCGAAATCAGTTATTCTAAGCCCTGACCCCTCTCGCGCCGCACATGCTACCGCCTCATTTGAAGCATGTAAAGACCGGCGCGTGCATACGGGCGTGACATTCACTATACTTAGCCCCAGATTACAGGGGGCCGCAGACAGCGCCCGGGCCCGCGCTCGCGCTCCCCACATCTGGTTTCCATGTCCACCCTCGCGAGGGAGGCTCGGGTGACAAGCATGGCACTGCCCTGGCTGCAGACTGACTAATGAGGCTGGGTCTGGATCCCATTAGCGGCGGAGTCTCCTGCAGATGCGGCTTCTGTCCTTATCAGGACAGGCCCGGGCAGGAGAAAAATCACTGCTGACAGGTCCAGGTACCCCCGCCAGTCCAACGGCGGCGGCTAATTCAATTAAGCAAATTGGGTTAGCCAAAAAAGATCGCCTTTCGTTCGTCGAAAAACACAGTTCCAATTAGGTCAATTTTGAAATACATGGGATAATTAGCGAGATATTTAAGTGCGCACGTGCAAAAAAGCAGGTCCTGCAAGAACCTGGATGTTTTGCCAGTTTTGGTACAGATTAGATTTGTCAATCAGAGTCCGCGCCTGTCGGCTTGCTTGGAGAATACAGCGGGGGAACAGTAACAGTAACAGTCCCTGGGCCAGCTTAAAGACTGTTATCACTGTTTTCACCCTGAACACAGACAAAGACAAATCACTAGGTAAATAATGCTTACTAAGAAGTAAATTTTACAGCAAAAAAAACCACACTAAAAACAAAGGTGCAGAAATATTTCCTACAATAACAACTTTGCTGACGTTTTACACTAGAAGATCAATTGTTTTTGTTAAACTTTCCAACCCTACTATGGCTAATGTTCAAACGTTGTAAACACTTTTTTTTACATGTGATCTGGAAAACAATTAAGGCATCACCTCTACTTTGATTATAAATAACAGTTTTCATATGTTATAGTCACCAGTGCAGAAAATGTTGAGCTTGAAGGCAGGGAAATTGGTTTGGCATCACACTCTTCTAATATTTCGAATAAAGGCACTTGAGTCTAATTTTTTTTCGGAAACAGTTTTAAATCTTGATGAAAAATTCATTATTTATTTTTAACCCTTCATTTGCATTGTATCCTTTAAGTATCAGGATTTTAATTTAAAAAATCCTTAGTTATCCATGGATTATGATGTGTTTATGTTACAAGCCCCTATACATTTGAAGCCAAATATCTTCATGTATAGCGGGGGTCGTAGGGTTGTGGTAACAATGTAACAAAGTTGTTCTTGCTCTCTTGGCTTTTATTAC
The DNA here is from genome assembly GCF_964263255.1 of Lissotriton vulgaris. NCBI lineage: Eukaryota > Metazoa > Chordata > Amphibia > Caudata > Salamandridae > Lissotriton > Lissotriton vulgaris. The sequence continues at coordinate 674,391,807 of NC_141700.1, read as the reverse complement.
CTCATTTCCAAATGTGTGTGTAATAATAAACATACAAAATAAGTTAGCCAGAACTGTGGAGTGCACTTGACGCTTCTTCCTTCTCGTTCGAACCACCATGATAGCGTACTATAATGTCTGTATGCCTGACAATCTCCACAATACTATTCTATGTAATGAGGTCACTGCTGGGACTTTCTATTGTAACTCTATACAGTCAACCGGACGGGCACCTATGGCATCAACACCTGCAGTAGCGCCACCTTGCAACGCTGTATGCATTGCATTCTCATATGTTACTCACTAAGATTACACCTGATGAAACACAGTGTATGGTACGTTATGTTACTGTTATCGTTTCTTTTCCTTAGGCCGCATATGCTTGTCCTAATGACTCCCATGAAGTGGCGTGATTGATATAACCCCTGTACTAGATACTGCCACTCTGACTCAAGACGTTCTACATGTATGCTTCACTGTACTTTTAAGCGCTAGACCATATATGTACTTTATTCATAACTATGTCATCTGTCTTATGTGCGCTATGTGACATGACTTTAATCTTACTGTGTCTTACTTATGTATTGTATATTTTGTACTGTGCCACATTACCTTACTTTACGTATTTGAATATGGAATAACCAATGTATGTATGTTTCATTGTTTGCATCTTATTTATTTATTTACTTTCCTTTTTACTTTCTTTGCTTAATAAAAACGATTTGAACATAAAAAAAAATAAGTTAGCCAGATATACATTCGGAATAGAGACTCCAAATGATTAGGCTCACACCAGGGACATTTCCTTAACACCAACAAGAAACTTTGACCTGTTCGTAGGAAAAGTGGCAGGTGTCTCAAATCCCACCAACTGAGTTATGCTCTTGTGGAGTGAGATATTCAAAGAAAGGCCAAACCTCAAGTTAATCTTTAGGCTGCAGACGAGATACAGGACCATTCTTTTAATACAAGCTAATATTCAAAATTGGCTATTTTTATGAAATTAATATGAGTAAGAATACTCAGCAATAATAATGGGATGCTAGCAACTCCTCGGTTATACTTAGTCACACATTCCGAACCAATTAGTCAATTTCCCTAGCTCGTTTATATTTAGCTGATTTACTGTGTAGTTATTTGTAAAATAATATTTTTCCTGAGCCATGTGTAGCACCTTGCATAATTTTATGTCACTAGGCCTGAAATTGGAATACTGTATTTTATTATCCCTCCATCAACTGCCCGGCCCCAGTTACATGCCAGTTAGTACAATGGGGTCTATGAAGCATGGAAGGTCCTGTATCAGCTGTTCTGAATAGTGAACAAAGCATCCGTTCAACTTGAGGAAGCAAACAGAAGCTGCTGAGGTGTTTCTTTTGGTTTTCCCAGCATGGAAATAACACAAGGTCATTCTTGCTACAACAAGGTCTGTGTTCAATATAACAATATCTTAACCCATTGAAAAACGATGCCAAACACATCAATCGTCCAACTGAGCTAAATTAGGACTAGAAGTCCCAGAATGCATTGGAGTTGTAAATTAAAGGCTTGGGAACAAAACATTGTGTTTTAAAAATATAAAGTCATATGATTACTGTATTAGGGGTGAGTGACAATTATGTTTTGCTCTCAGAATTTGGTTTTGAAAAGTTTCGAGTGCATTTGTCATCTTTCAAAAACGTGACCTACAAGGTGAAATTTCTCAGACTGTTTTCTCTAAATACATGTGTGTTTTATTGGAATTTACCCCCAAAACCTAATTTTGCAGGATTCTCCTTCACTCAAAGTTGTCAAATGCGATGCAGTGTGCGCAACGAAATTCGTTTTATTTATTTATTTGTTTGCTTACCTCTGTTCGGCCCTATTCCATAGTTTACTACCTCCCCACCCCACCGCCCCGCGAAACTCCCTCCACGGGCCTCTACTGATGAGAGGTGTACTATTTTGAATGCAAGGACCTTTTTCACCCTGAAAAACAAGCACTGCCAGCAGAAGTCTTTCACATTTTGGTCATTCACAATGTTCCTGTGTGCTCATGGAAACAAATTTCTGCAAATGGTTTATTAGAATAGTTTTTTGAATTTTGTTTAACAGGTATAATTCGCAAATACCGAAATTGTATGAGATTACAGCAGCATAATTAACATTGCACTCCTGACCGATGCTGGTGAAGTTGGCAAAGGAGAAATAGCAGATGGTGGCAGCTGGAGATACTTATGCAGTGCATGGTCAGTCAGCAGTTATCAACCAATGCAGAGCAAGTCCAGGGGTTTAAGAGCCGCCACTCAAATGGGAGTCATGGGAGAAGACATGCTGCTCAGCAGGACACATTGAAAGTCCAGGGCCCTTGAAAGTCACCCATGCTGAAGGGATACGTACAAAAAAGTACTGGAGAAAGACAAGGAGATCAAGGACGCCACCATGGATCCTCCATAGCCAGCTGACCTCGAGGCTCAAACATTGCTTTTTGTGAAAGCCACTTTAGGAATCAAAAGCAGGAGCAAAACAGGATACAAATGATGGGAGGCTCATGCTAGAGAGTGCAGGCAGAACAAACACAATGCTCCAACTATCAACGATTCACAGAAGGGCAATGGTAGGCGATAACAATGTATCTACTGTCACTACTACTGCATGTTTGACCGATGCATGCAGCATTGCATATTCAATATCTGATAGTAATAAAGTGATAGAGAGAACACAGGGAGATTCAAACATGAGGAGGGGGTTCGTGGATGGAGGAGAAGCAGGAGGTTAGCATTGACAGTAGAGCAACATGTTTAACAAACAAACTGATTTTGGTGTTGCCAGAAGTTGCAATCATAAAATATTAAACCTTGATATTATGAGTCCAAGCGACAAACACGAAAAGTGAGAGATTGATGAGTTTCCGAAACACCTAGAACCTGCCAATTTAGTTCCCCCTGGAGTCTGTCCTAAGACATTAAATAATGCCAAGAAAACTAAAGGCATTGAACATTGGTATGTTAAAAAATCAACCCACTCACTAAGGGTGGAGTGAGTAACTCAATAAGATATGCAGTATCTACCTTAAATAAAACTACAAATACGAAGGTTACTCAGAGGACACATAAGTGGAGTGCAGATTTCCTACTGGAAGCACGTAATCAGTGTACCATGTGAGCGCCACCTTACAGACTGTGCTAAATACTATCAAGAAGCCAGCAGTAAGTTTGCACAACTCTGTCCAAGAAGAGGGGGAAGATAAAGTGGACTAATTAGTAGTCAATCAAGTGAGGATAAAAACAGATAACCTTCTCTGAGGGAGATTTATAAACTTATCTTGACACACAGTGCTGAGACTCCGTCTCTTTATGCTGAATTTAAATCTGATAACCTAAAGACACAAGTGTCTGAACATGCATTTGCAGACCCCATCAATAATGCAACGACCTGGATCAACAAACTTAGAACAGCTAAAACTGAGGAGAAAGACCACAGAACCTTGTGAGCGGCTAGGAGATCAATCAAAGCAAATATACAACATGTGGGTAAAGGTTGAAAATCTGGAAAACACACAATGGCATAATCATTTAAAGATCCTAAGTGTGAAAAAAGATCAGGAAGGGCCTGATGCATGCAAAGTTGCTGTTAGTCTATTTCAGAAAGCTTTCCCAGACCTTGATGACTGATACTTCGACAAACAGGTCCAAGGGGCACACCATTTCCCATTTGAAAAAAACAAAATCCAAGTCCTTACCCATGCCCTATTTTGTTATATATTGGTACATTTTTACTGATCCTAGCAATACGTATAAAAGCTTACCCAACCTCTCCTCTCCGTGTGGGAGAGATAGCATTTTTTGTCCAATTTGAAGCACAGGTGAAAACTACATACTTTGATTTTACATCTCCAGGATTTACAGGGACAAGTTTTCCTTCAAGAGTCTGCTAGTCTCAAAATCATCAGGTATAGTCGCACCTTTTTTAGAAACACAGAGGCTGAAGAGAAAGAATTGATAAAACCATGGGCCGAATTTACACAGAAATCTGGTCCTACTAAAAACGGAAAAATCAGCAATCATGTACAAATGGTATTTTTAAATACTTGGGACTGGAGTGATAGTTGAACATGCTAGAATGTAATTGTATATAAATTAATTTCTGGGATATCTTTGATGAACACATATTCATAGAAGAGTATACGGACACCATGGGACAGGAGGGAACCCTAATGCCATGCTGCTTCGATGAAAAACCGTGGGTGGATTTTCACAGGGGAGGGGGACAAAGCACAATGAGTGTGGTTATTGATAACAGAGATGGATCACTGGAGGGCTTTAAAGAAATAGGATCTATACCTTAACAAAGCCTCCATTTTGACACCAATTATGCTGATGGCTATCATGCAAACAGATAAACAGAGGATACCGCAGTTCTGGAATAATACAAACATTGTAGTTTTCACAAAAAAGACACAACTCTCAAGGATTGTGGCTCTTACACAACAGCGCAAAAGGGAACTAAGAACAGGTTCCAGTGGAGTGGCCACCTTACTCCATGTCATCACAGGATGTTTCAGGTCTTGGACTTTTGGACTTTTTGTGTACAAATCGTCACTATCAGGTGTACAAGTCAAATTAGTGCGAAGGAAGCATGTCAAAAATGATATCACAGAGAATACATTAGGTTATCTCTTAACGGATCAGAAGAAGAAACACTCTAAGACGGCCGAATACGATGTCAGTTATAAGGCCGCCCACCTTACGACCGACAATGTAAGTTTCAATTCCAACTGGCTGATTATGATACGGCTAGTTGGAATTGAAACCGGCCGGACATTCAGGCTTGTTTCCAACTAGCTGTCGGAGCCCGTCTGCCAGTCGGAGACCAGTCCATAAACCAAATGGAAGGCATTTCCACCTTCTGGAGTATGATGCATAATTTCCGGCAGGGTTTCGATGCGGCCTTTCTGACATGGAAACCCTGTTGGAAAGTGTGTTTGGGAGACACAGAAATGGAACCGAATGACCTCCTGTTGTCTGTTGAAGCCCAGCTATTAGGATGCAACCGAACCCTGTTCCTATATTCCGAACGGACTGCATGCTCTTATAGCAAAAAGCAGAGATGCAGTTCATCTCTGCACCCCGTGGCAGGCACCTCAAGATGCCCAATTCCCCCCGGCCCTCCGCTATGGGGCCTGGCACCGTATGGCAGGCATGGCATGGTTCCTGCACATGGTGCTGGATGGTTCAAAATACATCCATTTTACATTTGTAGCTTGTGCTGAGGCCCTATCTCACCCGCTGCACAAGCTACATCTGTAAAATGAATGTTTCGGGGCTGACCTGTCGACCAATGGTTGGGTGGTTCCAGTCTGCCGACATCGTAATAAGGGCCACCGTTTTAATGGTAACCCAGAAAAGTTTGTATAGAAGGAACAGGTAGCAGAAGACAGGGTATGAAAAGGGTTAGGTGGAGGAGGAAAGGGCACCTCGTGAATAAATGAAAAAAGGAAAGTCATGGAAGGGCTAATTCTAACAAGTGTTGTCAAAGGAAATAGGTCTCGTCTTGTAGAAAAATTCTTTCTGCAAATGATTTTTGCAGATGCTGTGCAGCTTCAGCAAACAATACAAAAAGAAATCAAGGCATAATGTCGTAGCCGATGTTGCTGGTCATGTTATTCTGTAGGCACCCACATGTGCCACAACACAAGCATGTGCCTCCAGAAGGATAAGGACGCCATTTATGTTTTTTTATTGACTGATCTAAGATGTGGATGCCACTTTCAGTGATAAATATAAAAAGTGAAATTTTATGTGCATAAAGTGCTGTTGTTTTAGTAGAGCAAAGAGCAGCAGCCCGGGCCCATGTAAAAGAGACCTTCAGTTAAACAAAGGGGAAATGTCTGTTAGGGGTGGACAAGCAACGGAAGAGCAGGGAAAAGCAACAATAAAGGGGGAAGAGATTGAATAAAAATAAAGCCTGGTGGGGGTTGGGCATAGAAGGGAAAAAGCAGCACGAGGGAGACAGCAGCACATTATGCAGGGGCTGGGTATTTGGCAGAGGAGTGAGGGGATGGGCATTTGGCAGAGGCCGAAGTACACAAGGGAGAGAACTAGAAAACCAATGCACTCACATGGAGTGCTGAAAGAAAAAGAAAAAAGGAGTTCACCATATATGAGCAGTGGAAGGGCATAATGCATCCAATCAAAAATATCGTAAAAGGCTATGCTCCAGGGCTTTGACAAGCAGAAGAAGAGGAAGGACAAATACAAGTGGAACAAGGAAAGCCATCAAATAAAAAGTAAACATATAAGAGTGACATCAAAGCTTATCTATGGTAAGCAAAGGGTTGGGCCAAAGGTGACTGAGGGACTGATTTAGATCTTAGCAGACATGTTACTCCATCACAACGGTGATAGATATCCCATTTGCCAAAATATAAATCCCATAGAACATAATTGGATTTATATTTTGGTGGACGGGATATCCATCACCGTTGTGACAGAACAACCTGTCAGCCAAGATCTAAATCAAGCCCTAAATATTTTGGTATCCTCTACAATAGACTTTCGCAGAAGACCTAACAAGCATTTACAATGCAACGGTTTCGCCTTTGGAAAAGTTAGAGCTATTGGCATTGTAAATTACAAAATTTGTATTTATGGGTTGGTTTTGAAAACAAATAAATAAATGGCATTGTCATTTACATTGCCAATAGCTTAATCTCTCGCAAATGTGAGACCTATTGTACCCTACGGACGAGCTCAGCAGACAGCAATTACTACCCACACACACCCAGAGCCACACACACACACCCAGAGCCACACACACACACCCAGAGCCACACACACACACCCAGAGCCAGCCACACACACACCCAGAACCACACACACACACGCAGAGCCACACACACACACACACACACCCAGAGCCACACACACACACCCAGAGCCACACACACACCCACACACCCACACACCCAGAGCCACACACACACACACACACACCCAGAGCCACACACACACACCCACCCAGAGCCACACATACACACCCATAGCCACACACACACACCCAGAGCCACACCCACCCACCCAGGGCCACACACACCCACCCAGAGCCACACCCACCCTCCCAGAGCCACACCCACCCACCCAGAGCCACACACACACTCAGGAGAGCAAGCACAGCGAGGGGGCAGGGAAACAAGCACAGCGAGGGGGCAGGGAAGCAAGCACAGCGAGGGGGCAGGGAAGCAAGCACAGCGAGGGGGCAGGGAACAAGCACGAGCAGGGAAGCAAGCACAGCCAGGGGGCAGGGAAGCAAGCACAGCCAGGGGGCAGGGAAGCAAGCACAGCCAGGGGGCAGGGAAGCAAACACAGCCATGTTTCCAGTGCTTGGCTATTCTGAACAAACCATTGGTATCCGGCCTGCCACTCAAGCGAAAACAACTCCCAAACGGCTGGGCCCAAGTAACAGTAACTAGCCTAGACTTAAACATTAGTGTGAGGTACCTAGAGCTTCTGAGCATGAGCATCTGATTTCAGATAAAGCTGCCAGTTTGCCATGATGTCTGTCTCAGCAATAGGGAAGGGTCCTCCACCCAAACTTCCCCACACTACGCCCACAAGAGTGGAGATTGAGAAATGGCAATTAACTCCATTTGACTTGCAATCTGAAGTGCTGGGTGTCATACTTGGAGCCAAACTCCCTTCCACGAAATTAATCTACGTCCCGGACATTGACCCTTTTCAAATGAAGCTGTCAGACGTCCTTTTGTTTGCTTTGGTTTTAGCCCAGCAAGGCTTTGCAGTATTTACTGAAAAAGGTTATGTGTCAGTCATTTTGGCCTTTCTACGTTTGCCAGGCCAACTGTTTTTGTACAAATCATCAGTTGTGATGTGTTTTATTAAAAGGTTTGACACACATATTCCCCACCACACTGTTTGTGATACCCCAGTGGGCCCTTCACTTGGTGTTGACATTCCTCAAACTCATTCATATTTGCTTGCTGTGCTTTTTTGACTCTGAAAACTGTTTCCCTCATTATGTTTATGCCAGCTCCTTCCATGAATGAACTGTTGTTGCTTTCAGTGCAGCCACTAACTTCCTTGAAACGCTTGTCTACAGTTATCAGTGACTACCATGTTTTTGGCTAATTTAGACTTTAACAAACATTGCTAAAAACCCAAAACAGGTAGCTGATAGGGGGCTGTCATTGCACCTAAGGTCTAGTCTGCAGCATCCCTTATGTCTCGAGGCCCCACAGAGATCTGTCAGAATACCTACTTGATGCCTGCTGCAGCCGCTGGCGTCCCATTATTGGCCATCTAGAGCTCTATCAATGCACCTCAGTCCTGACCTGGACCATCCTCGGGTGTCCCCTCAGAGCTCCTTGAATGTACCTCACGTCTAATCTGCAGCATCCTCTGGTGTCCAATATTAGGCTCCTTAGAGATCTGCAAATGTAACTCACAGCTGAGGTATAACATATCCAGATATTGCAATTACCACAGACTTATATCAATGCACCTCACTCCAAACATGCAACATCCCTGAACTTACGAACTACTTCAACACACATCATACTTGAACGACAGCATACTAGTCTGTGAGCCTCACACTTGTTCCTCCAACATCTTCCCTAAGCACCATTACAAAGACAACACGGACTACTTCAGTGTCACTCTTGGGTTGAAGCATCTCTTGAAGTCTTACTACTGCCCCACTGAGCTCCTACAATGTACCTCCCTCTTGGACTGTACCATGCCCTGATATGCCAGTAAATGACCCAGACAGCTCTGTCAATGTACTCACGGGGGTACACAATTCTCCGATGTTACAGAACCGAGGCACCTACAAAACTCTGTCAGCGTGCAACAAACTATGTGACATAACACCCCCCGCCCCCCTCTCCCCCCCTCAGTTCCTTTGTGTGAGTTCGTATATTGTGTTTTCTCTGCCATGTTGTTACATGCGGCTGGTATTCCACTGCCCTGTGCCAATGTCTGATCTTGCAGTGTCGTCAGCGAAAAGGGCAAGTCTGCCTTTTTCTGAGCCTGGGAGTGGCTTTCTTGGGTCCCTCCCGCAGTCCCAAATCTTTCCTGTTATAGTCAAAACCGCCCCCTTAGCACTGCGGCGGAATAGCCGCCACAGTGAACAGGCTCGCACCCGAGAGCTGGCACGGCCGGCTGCGGAAATAGGGAACAGATGTTTCCCTTGCTGGCAGGAGTGAGTGCACAGGAGAGGGGCGGGAGCGGGAGAGTCACTCACTGAGTGCGGATCCGAGGGGGGCGTGTGAGTAAACAGGGAACCAGGACAATCACTACGACTGCCTAAACCTAGTCTGCTCATTAAACCGTGCTGAGGACATACTTCGTCCGGACCGATTTTTTAAAAACTAAATATCACCCGCTGGTTATCCCACTCAACTAGGGCGAGGATGTGGTTTGTCGGCTAAATTGCCGACTTTGGTGCTAGAAACCAGGGTTCCAGCCACGGGGTCGCGTCTACATCCTTTGATTCTGGGCAAATCCCCGTGCCTGAAGGTGTAATGTAAAATGCTCCAATACCTTCGGGTCGAGTTCGCGCTATATAAATAGGCACAAAAACAAGCATTTACAAGTGGGGCGGGAACGGGCACATGGACAGCGGGAGGGGGGGCGGGAACGGGCACACGGACAGCGGGAGGGGGGGCGGGAATGGGCACACGGACAGCAGGAGGGGAGGGGAGCACTCACCTGGACTTCTTCGGCGGGGGTCGGCCTGGAGGAATGACCCAAAAAAGCGTCTGAAAAAAAAAAAAAAAAACGCCCACCGCCGCATGACGTTTTAAAAGGGGCGGAGAGGGAAAAAATCGCCGGAACGCCCATGAATCGCCTCGGACAATTACGGGCAGATCTCTCTTCCAATGGCTAGCCTCCATTTATGGAGCTAGCCAATGGAACAGAGAGGCGGAACAAGCCCCATACTGGTAAACAAAAGTTTTCGCCTGCGCGGACGCTGCTGCGCAGTGGATCGCCAGGCGAAACCTAAAAATGGGTGCAAAGGGCTTTGGAAGGCATCCCCCATATAAAGGAAAACAAAGGGAGATGGGTGAGGAGACGACAGAACGTATATTTTATGGAAAACAGCAATTGAAAAATGCACTGCCAAAGCCAACAGGTATGCTTGCATTTGTTATAAAAAATTGAATGTTTGATGACTCAGTGCATGTTCCAGATATTAGATTGTCCCTCATGCACTAGAGTACAAAATCTCCTCATGAGGTGGAATGATACATCAAACAATATAGATAAATAACATGCGATTGTACAGCTGCAGCACTTTTTGCATAGTTATACATTTGTCGTATTTGTTACATACTCCATCATCTGCTGCATAATCTGCAGATTTTAAAAACAAAAAAGTTTGTTTCTAGTTCAAATGGTTCAAAAGTTTCTAAAAACGCATCAACACGTGTTGCCGTGCAGTTGAAGGCCCTTTGCAACGGTTGACCTATTGCTATAATATTGATGTTGCTTATTGCTATATTTGGGGGTTTACTAGTACTAATGAAATGCAAACAATGCCCAGATAGTATTAACAAACGTAAAAATGACTAAATAATGAAGTAATACTATCACAAAATGTGCCACATTCAGCAGTATATTTTTGCCTTTTCTTGCTACATAATTTACTCAACCCTGCTGCAAAATTGGCCCTCTCCTGCAGCATAATTCCAGTGGACCCAGAAACAGTCCTGTATGTATATTTTAAAGAATGTGTATCAATAGATCTTGCTCACAGCCGTCCTGTAATGCAAGACCTGAAAAAGGTGTTGCTTCTGAAAGTAATAATGAAGCAGCAATTTAAAAAAATTACCTGTAAAACATCATTTAGTGATAGAACGTGACAGGCACGAGAGAGTCAGAAAAAGAAACCTATGCAAACGTCGTTGAAAACCCAACATAGAGAACCAATTTTCAAGTTTAATGAAATGTACACCTTAAAATCATAGAAGAGGATTTCATTAACCCCTTGGACGCTGATGAAGGAACCGCTCCGTCATCAGCTGCGGGTGCGCTGTGCTGATGACGGAGCGGTTCCGTCATGGCCCGCTCGGCGCGCCTGCGCGGCGCGAATTTCGCGCCTGCGCTGAGCGTTCTATTGAGCGGGGCAGGCCATGACGGAACCGCTCCGTCACAAGCACAGCTCAACCGACGCTGGTGACGGAGGGGTTCCGTCACCAGCATACGGCCGCCGCGCGGCCGCCCCGCCCCCTTAGCACTGCGGCGGAATAGCCACCACAGTGAAGGGGCTAAAAGAAAAAGAATCTAGGATTTGGCTTCCACGAAATTGTAAATAGTAAATACCATTCACCAGGAATATTTCAAGTAAACAATTGTTTCTCAAAATGAATATGCTGTATGACCATTTTCCTTTTTAATTGCATACAAACTACAGTCAAACCCTATAACTAAGAAAACCTTGTGGCATTATTCAAGCCCAAGTCAATGTTCTATCCGTAAGGATCTGCCTCTGTCCTCGACAATAAGGAATGGGCTACAGCCCCTTATATCTCTACTACACAAGCACAACATCTCTTTGGCCTTATCAGTTGCAATGTCATGCCCGACTAATGAATTCTTATTGACCCTCTCCAAAGATCTTAAAACAAAACTGCATGCATTAAAGTGATGACCTCACCTGTAGACATCGACCCTAGTGCATCAGTCACTGCATGGAAGGCCCTGGTTATTTCACCATGTTCCAATCAAACCACATGCTTGTGTCCAGTATCTTTGAGCAGAAAACCCAGAAAATCTATACATCTGGCTATCATACATATCAAGTGGGCTCAATACTCCGCTGCCCATTCTATGACCATCAACCTACAAGAGTAAAGAACAATGTCCCTCTGAAAATCTCTGCTACGCCTGAAAAGGCTCCTTCCAAACCCATCTAGAGGTCAGGGGCTGGACATCTGTTGCTCTTAAAGCTGCTTTCAAGCATATTAAAGCAGTCACAGGATCCACCACTTATTTATCTTTGCTGAAAATAATGCAGCCGTAACCAATCCCCACCATCTCCTATGGTAGCAAAATATTGAGGGGAAGGGATGCTGCTCACCTGGACAAAGACGTCACCAAGCTCTTTAAAGCAGTATTCTACCTGCCAGCATTCACATCTCCAGCGCAGCTATGCCTTGAATTTGACCTACATCAAGTATAATGGGGTTTCTCAGTGACCCTCAGGACCTGTTTATCTGAATTCTAAGGTGAGGTACGTTCTGTCGGGAAAGGAATAATTACTTGAACTATATCTTAAACATTTATACATGAGAAGAAAAAAGAAAACACACATGGTTGATTTAATCGAGAGTAATTGTATTAGCAAATTAATTCATTTTTCTTTTCACAATTTGCTCTGGTTGTGATGTAATCAGGCTGTCACAGAAAACAAAATGTTACTAAAAATGACGCAAAATAAACTAATATATGATAAGGTGATCTAGAAGTGACAAAGTACTTTGCATGAATAACATATATACCATGCTGTTAAAACATATTTAAAATGTTCATTCAATTGACATAAATCCCTATACACTTGAATCTCCAATCCATACAAAGTTTCGCTATTAAGTGGGGTGGAGAGAGTAAGCAAAGGATTGTGTAGGCTCATCGACGTTTCGACCCAGATTGTCAAGTGATTCAAGTAGTCACAGCGGGTCTTCTTCAGGACAAGGTGGGACAGCCTATCAGCGAAATGAACCATGAGTCTGGTGTGTTACATATTGTGAACTGATTGACCGCTGGTTGTAGAAACCTACCAGTTCAGGTAACAATCAAAGGCCTGATGACTGCTTTGGTTGATCGATCCACCATGGATTGGATTCTGTAGAAATAATGATAGGTCAAGAATGAGAATAGGCTCCAAGGAATGGAAAGAAAATGACCAAACCGAAGTACTGGGTGATTACCTAGTCAAGGATGAAAATCTGCATCAATGTTGAACCATCAGAGGTTGAATGAGTCAGATTCTAAGACCAGCAATGTAGATGAGTCACATCAGCTGCGGCGCGAATCAAAGGGCTGTAGGGATACAGAGGTAACGGGGTATGAACGTCCAGGTGTAACAAATAGAGAGTGCAAGGACAGAAAAGTCAAGTGAGCATCTCTCATAATGGGATTTGGATGAGTTTGTCCTTGGTCACCAAGTAGTGAGCACTTGTGCGCAAAGATTAGAATCGCACGAGTTGAGAATAAACTCCATGCATTTACACTGTAAAACACAAATGCGTTGTTAACTATGTGAGAGAATGCACAGTAGATGGATTCAGGCAGACATGCATGCTCCCTTAAGTCTAGTCAAGTAAAAAGAAGGCGACTCATGCTCAATGATTGGAATCACACGTGTGGATCATTGGGACGCCATGGTAAATGGGCAAAATATTGATTCCAAAATATAGACAAACCAAAATATCGAGTCCAAAATATAGAATGGACAAAATATCGAATGGACAGAATATAGACATCAAAAATATCGTTTTGAAGGTAAGTAATGTAATATCGATTTTAAAAATATAGACAGTCAAAATATCGAAGTACATAATATAGTTTATTAAAAATATCGAATTTTTAATTATATCGATTTTTTAAAGTGTTTTTATGTTAGTATATGTGTGAAAAGTGGATATATTTTTGTAATTTATTTTAAGTAATTAATTTTATGTTATTTAATTATTGTGTAATTTAATTCTGTAGCGAGTTGTGAGTTTATAGGGAATAGGGTGGGAAGTAATTTAATTATAATTAATTAAATATGTTAATTAATTAATTGGTATTTATTTAGAATAAATTGTTAAATAATTTTTAATTGGTAATTAATTAATTCTTAATTGATAATTATGTTTTAATAATTGGTTAATTGATAATTATGTGAATTAAATTAATTTATTTTCTGTAGCAGGTTGTGGGTTTATAGGGGAATAGGGTGGGAAGTAATTTAATTATAATTAATTAAATATGTTAATTAATTAATTGATATTTATTTTTGATTGAATTGTTAATTAATTTTTAATTAGTAATTAATTAATTCTTAAATGATTATTTGTTATTAATTGATTAATTGATAATTATGTGAATAATAATAATTTATTTTCTGTAGCGGGTTGTAGGTTTATAGGGGAATAGGGTGGGAAGGAATTTAATTATAATTAATTAAATATGTTAATTAATTTATTTGTATTTATTTTGAACAAATTGTTAATTACTTTTTAATTGATAATTAATTAATTCTTAATTGATAATTAATTTTTAATAATTGATTAATTGATAATTATGTGAATTATATTAATTTATTTTCACTAGAGTGGGAACAGTAAAATTTACCCCTATGCTATCCAACGCTTTCCCTACTGTTGCACTCTCTGGAGTAGGAAGAGCAATTTTTACCCCTACCCTATCCAACGCTTTCCCTACTGTTGCACTCTCTGGAGTGGGAATAGTAATTTTTACCCCTACACTTTCCAACGCTTTCCCTACTGTTGCACTCTCTGGAGTGGGAATAGTAAATTTTACCCCTACGCTATCCAACGCTTTCCCTACTGTTGCACTCTCTGGAGTGGGAATAGTAATTTTTACCCCTACGCTATCCAACGCTTTCCCTACTGTTGCACTCTCTGGAGTGGGAATAGTAAATTTTACCCCTACGCTATCCAACGCTTTCCCTACTGTTGCACTCTCTGGAGTGGGAATAGTCATTTTTACCCCTACGCTATCCAACTCTTTCCCTACTGTTGCACTTTCTGGAGTGGGAATAGTAATTTTTACCCCTATGCTATCCAACGCTTTCCCTACTGTTGCACTCTCTGGAGTGGGAATAGTAATTTTTACCCCTATGGTATCCAACGCTTTCCCTACTGTTGCACTCTCTTTAGTGGGAATATTAATTTTTACCCCTACGCTATCCAATGTTTTCCCTACTGTTGCACTCTCTGGAGTGGGAATAGTAATGTTTACCCCTGCGCTATCCAACGCTTTCCCTACTGTTGCACTCTCTGGAGTGGGAATAGTAATTTTTACCCCTACGCTATCCAACGCTTTTCCTACTGTTTTTTACACAGCTATGCTCTCGCAACTACAAACAAGTGTTACACAATTCAGTACAATGAACAAGTATCAAAGAATGAAATAACATGGAAGCAGATCCTTTGGTGTGTTTCTTGTCCCAGCAGGGTGAAGATTTATTAAATCCAGACTTGAGGAATATCAGTAAGCCGACACGTGTTTCGTCGTGTGCCGTTGAGTCAACACGACTCTTCAGGGCTTTAAACTCAACTTCTGGATGTGGGTTGAGTATGGTCTGGAAGTTATGGTAATGTTCCACGTAGGTGGATTAGAGAGAGACACTGGGAGTATTTGCATTCAAATATCTTGGTAGGTAGTGGTGGAGTATCCAGTGGATTTGGAAGCAAGATCGCGTTCTATCAGCTCTGTTTCACCCTATTTGGGTGTGTCAGAGACTTCAGGGTAAAGACGCTGAGTATTGGTGTATTTCAGGTGTTGACCGGGAGGGGATCCATCAGGTAGAAAACCTCGGAAAATGGGTGCGTTTTCTCGATTGTCGGTAAGCCGTAGTTCGGTATCCCTCCTCCGTAGGTTCCCGGTGGCCGTCTGTCGTGAGCGGCTGACCCCGTGACAGCCTCTCATCCGGCTGGAAGTGATGGAGCAGATCTTCTTATGAGTCACCCCAGCCTGCTGACATCAGCTCCTTTCTGTACCTTTCGACCCGGATCCTGAGCTATGCTTTCAACTTTGTTGGTCTCCTGATGTATTCTGGATTCTCATACAGTGTGCTTAGGCAAGAGGACGTCTTCCTCCCAAAACAATAGGAATCCAGGCTTGCCAAGCTTTCAAGGCCTCTGGGAAGCAGATGTCTGTCACGGACCATTATGATGTTCGCATCTAGTCAAGACTCAGTCATATATAATTTCGACCTAATGCACACTAAGGCATCCAGAGAACTGGAAGCAAAGTTGCTTGTTGCAGAAAACAAGAAGAGGTTACACTCCAAATCGAGGTTCTGCTCCTGATCCAAGTTGTGTGGTGGCTTCCGCATGTGGGGCAGTCACTTTGCAAAATTTCTGTGCTCCTTGAATTGATTTTGGAAATCTAAGTGTAGGATGCCTCTGAAGCTCAAAAGTGCCAAGCAGGTTTTAAACCCCGCCTGCTTTTGGCACTCTAAGTCAGTTGAGAAACATCACAGTTCGCACTCCAAGGAACTTTCTCCTCCAGCATTCTCCAACTCCAAGCCCCCTCCACAGCTGGTCCTAGAGTACCCTGAATTCCACTGTCAGTCAGCGACTGCAGCAAATAGAGGCCTTTAAATATGTCCTGCTGCAAAATTTTAAGATGCAGTTGGTTAACTGTGGGCCCCTCAGAGCCATATACGCCACCAGACACACTTCTACCAGCAGTCCCATCCCTGGTGCTGACTGACCTTCAGGACTTCCATGTCTGCACCTGTGCCAGATCCAGTCCTGATGCTGTTCTGTGCCTGAGAGCAGATGTGGATCCACACCAGGCCTGTGACCCACTTTGATATAACCAAAGCACAGCGCCCCATAATTGAACCAGACTCCTATCCTCATTCACAATGTCAGAAGAAGCAGAGCTTGGAGGCTCTGTTTGGCTCTGATTCAGAAATTGCTTTGAGGCAAATTCACTCATTGCGACATGATTTGTTCTGTGTATTAGGAAGGCTTTTAGTAGCTTCAGAGCTGCACCTCTTATTCCCAGCTCCGCCAATCAGTCAATCAGGGTGGTATAGTTGACCGTATCAAAGGCTGCTGAGAGATCAAGCAGTATTAATACGGCCTGTCCTCAATTATCCATGACCCATCTTAGTTCTTCTGAACCTGTAAGCAGAGCCGTTTCTGTGCTGTGTACCTTCCTAAATCCATATTGAGAGGGATCCAGTACATTATTGTTGTTGATGCATGACATGAGTTCATTATACAGAGCTTTTTCCAACAATTTAGCCGGAAATGGGAGTCTGGAAATAGGCCTATAGCTACTAGGTTCCTGAGGGTCGAGATGGCGGACCCGCTCTTTCATACGGGTACTGCCGCAATGTGCAAATAAGCAAATCTAAAATCAGCCTAAAAGCAGGTAAAAACTTTGAAGAAGGAATAAGCACGTTTGTTACAGGAAACACTTTGTGTCTTACTGGCTACTCGAACTCTCAGACCTGAACACAGGCACTTGAAGGATGATGTGCAGCATTTAAGGGGATGGGGGTCTGGAGGAGGCAGCAGTAGCTGGAGGTTGTGCAAAAAGGTCTCCCTCATGCACCCCATGGCCATAAAAGAACACAAGCCCAAGTTTTCTCTAGCCTACGCCCTTAGTGAGCATCTGTCTGTGACATTCATGTATCAGGTCAAGATCTCCAGCCAGATCTTCTTCTTCGTTGAAGTCTTCAAAAGGAAAACAAGAGGCATTGAAATTCTTTGTCAAATTGTTCTTCGCAGTTTAAGGGTAAATCCTCTTTGTACTATCAGCTCCTGTGGAACTAGGCTCGAAGCCAGAACTGGAGGATATTTCTCCTCTCGCTGAGCCACCTGCTATACTAGCTTCTCAGCTACCTGTGCTGCCTCAGGCCTATCCTGAGTTCCTGCCACCTCGAGCGGATCAGTTTTTTTATGCACCCTGTGGTGGAAGTGTTTGTGTGCATCTGTTCCTGTTGGGCCCCTGGAGAGATTTTGAGGCTACATTCTGATACTAGCAGATGGGTCCTTCCTCTGTGCCATTCGTCCTCTGTTACATATGAAGGGCCACTGGTGCCATCTGAAAGTTTTCATGCACTGGTATCTCCGCTGGTTGACCTCTATCTGACACCACCAATGCAGTTTCCAGCACCTACTGCTAAGGCTTCGGTAGAACCACCAACAGTGAGTATCTGATACCAAGAGAATCCTACAGCGAGAAAAAGATTTCCTGCCAGTTCTACAGGCATACAGCACACTAGATATTTGGCTAGGATTCTGAACAAATTAAAATGCCTGTTCCACTTTAACAAGATACTGACAATGATAGTGAGGCAGACAGTTTATTCTTGTCCTCATCTTCTGACACATCAGATCACCTATTTTTACTGCAAGTTAGTGTATTGGACACTTCCCCTGAGGTAGAACTGGCAGTGGCTACATTTCAATCAATGCTGTAAAAGGTTACTGCTGTCCTTTAACATGTTTACTGCGAGACTCAAGTCCAACATTTTAACAAAGGTTCTACAGTCTTCAGTCACCACCTCTGGGCCCTTACTGTTCAATGACACACTTACGAGCTCAGTGACCACACCATAAGAAACCCACATCTTCCTCAGCGATTAATTGATTTATCACTGGGCTCTATGGACCAGCAGTGAAGGGAGTGGAAGAAGCTGGAGGCACTAGGGAAAAAAGGTATTTTCACTTGGCAGTCCGCTCACTAAACTCAGCTTGTTCATTTCTGAGGTATACCTACACCCCATAGATTGTGGCACAGATGATGGTACCAAACTTACCTGACCATCTTAGATACCACTTTACAGAGGCTGTTCGGGAAAGGCAGGATGCCTCTGGCAAGTTGGCAAGATTCTGTAACCGAAGCTATGGGTTCATCTGTGGCCCTCGGAAGGCATGCTTGACTCTAGTCCGCTAGCTTCTCTGGGGAAGTCCAAATACCCTTGATGTAAATGTTACTTGAAGGAACAAGACTTTTTAGGGTCCAAGCAGATGCTGCATTAGTTCCAAGGCAAACAGGGCTACTGCCTGATTCTAGGGCCTTTAGCTCCTGGCGAAAGACTACTGTCAATTTGACAAGTGTTGACAGTACGTGAAAGACTTCAGATTTTGCAAGAGGTTCCCCAGCAATAATGAAATGAAATTTGGATTAGTAACGCGCACTAATACCCGTAGGTGTCTAGGCGCGGATGCCACTACTCTGGCAATACAGAAGTATACGTGAAAGTAGGGGCTGTAACTCTGCAACCTTCTGCTTTTTCCCCCTGTGCCACTCGGAAAGTCATTTTATCTTTTCATTTACAAAACATGTGCAGCTAGTGGGAAACGGGTACTCTTCCCTTCTACGGGCCTGAAAGACACTAACATTGAACCAACTGGTCCTTCATATTGTAGGAAGCTGCTGTATGCTACCCTGCATCAGTTTTTCCCCCAATCTCCCCTGCCCCCATTAGCCCCTTGAGCCAGACCCTAGTCCTCTGACTCTTGAAGGTTTTTTTCTGCAAGGAGCAGTTGAAGATGCTTTTCCTGGCCCAGGTTCTTCTAGCGCTGAAAGTGTAAGACTCCTGGGGTCTCTCCTTGCAGGACTCCTATTTACTCATATGGATCCTGCAGTTAAACAGTGGGTATGTGTGCTTTGTGGTGGGGTTTATTCACTAACAGTTTGCTGTGCTCCTGTTTGGACTAAGATCGGCAACTTGACTAGTGATAGCAGCTGATGTGGGCTTCCTCAGGAGATTGGGGATCCGCTCACGACAGACGGCCACCGGGAACCTACGGAGGAGGGATACCGAACTACGGCTTACCGACAATCGAGAAAACGCACCCGTTTTCCGAGGTTTTCTACCTGATGGATCCCCTCCCGGTCAACACCTGAAATACACCAATACTCAGCGTCTTTACCCTGAAGTCTCTGACACACCCAAATAGGGTGAAACAGAGCTGATAGAACGCGATCTTGCTTCCAAATCCACTGGATACTCCACCACTACCTACCAAGATATTTGAATGCAAATAATCCCAGTGTCTCTCTCTAATCCACCTACGTGGAACATTACCATAACTTCCAGACCATACTCAACCCACATCCAGAAGTTGAGTTTAAAGCCCTGAAGAGTCGTGTTGACTCAATGGCACACGACGAAACACGTGTCGGCTTACTGATATTCCTCAAGTCTGGATTTAATAAATCTTCACCCTGCTGGGACAAGAAACACACCAAAGGATCTGCTTCCATGTTATTTCATTTTTTGATACTTGTTCATTGTACTGAATTGTGTAACACTTGTTTGTAGTTGCGAGAGCATAGCTGTGTAATTTTCGTATAGTCTCTGACTTTTTAGACGGTTAAGGGTGTTTTTCCGCCTGCTCCTTACGCACTACATAGCCACCATTTTCGAAATACACACATTAACGTAAAATTTGAGACAGTGCGCCCATGACATCTGAACTCTAAAAAATACCCCCAAGTAGTTTGCTTTTCCTACTGTTGCACTCTCTGGAGTGGGAATAGTAATTTTTACTCCTATGCTATCCAACGCTTTCCCTACTGTTGCACTCTCTGGAGTGGGAATAGTAATTTTTACTCCTATGCTATCCAACGCTTTCCCTACTGTTGCACTCTCTGGAGTGGGAATAGTAATTTTTACCCCTACGCTATCCAACGCTTTCCCTACTGTTGCACTCTCTGGAGTGGGAATAGTAATTTTTACCCCCACGCTATCCAACGCTTTCCCTACTGTTGCACTCTTTGGAGTGGGAATAGTAATTTTTACCCCTACTCTATCCAACACTTTCCCTACTGTTGCACTTCCAGGAGTGGGAATAGTAATTTTTACATCTCCACTATCCTACGGTAATAATATTAATTAAATATGTTAATTAGTTTATTGGTATTTATTTTGAACAAATTAATTACTTTTTAATTGATAATTAATTAATTCTTAATTGATAATTAATTTTTATTAAATGATTAATTGATAATTGTGTGAATTATATTAATTTATTTTCACTAGAGTGGGAATAGTAAAATTTACCCCTATGCTATCCAACACTTTCCCTACTGTTGCACTCTCTAGAGTAGGAATAGTAATTTTGACCCCTACGCTATCCAACGCTTTCCCTACTGTTGCACTCTTTGGAGTGGGAATAGAAATGTTTACCCCTACTCTATCCAACGCTTTCCCTACTGTTGCACTTCCAGGAGTGGGAATAGTCATTTTTACACCTCCGCTATCCTACGGTAATAATATTGTGTATTTTTTATTAATATTATGTTAATATATATATATATATATATATATATATATATATATATATATATATGTTTTAACAGATATGATTGTATTTTTTTATAAGTTAAATTAGTTATTTAATAATTTTAAGGTAATTTAAGTATTTTTAAGCATATTTTAGCTATTTATTTTTAATATATTTTTAATTTTTTTATTAATTTTAAGAAATTAGATAGTTTTATAATGTATATATATATATATAAACGATATTTTGGGGTCGATATTTTGGTACTTACCTGTTTTTAGATAGGAATTCGATATTTTGTCTGTCGATATTTTGGAATCTATATTTTGGGAAGTCTATATTTTGTCCCTCGATATTTAGTCAGTGATCCGGACGCCATGTATCTACAGTGTAAAACAAACATGCGATGTTGGATTCGTGAAGCGCCTTGAGACCTCTTTTGGTGATAAGTGCGCTATATAAAAGCATTTGACATTTGACATTTGACAAGTGTGTGCTCCCATTTTTAGGGAAATCAACAGTTTACTGCTCTGCACGGTTAGGGTGGAAGGATCAGGCCCGTTCTGGTAGGCCAAACGTTGCAAAAACAATTGATTAGCCGTATACGGAAGGACCACTAGTGTTGGCGAGTATGGCCCAGTCGTGTCGGCCAAGGGATGAGAGTACGAGGAATTAGTGCACGTATAGGACTTATTTGTGAATTAGAAGTTATAGCGTATACGCTCTGACAGTATACCGCACGTGTTGGACTTGTTTGTGAATGAGAAGTTGGAGCATATGAGCTAAGACATCCTAACGCACCGTGAATGAGAAGGGAGCGTGCTCAGAAAATGACAGTATATCACATCATGAGTGAGAAGGGATATGAAGAATTACCGCACGTGTTGGACTTGTTAGTGAACGAGAAGTCTAAAGAATCGGGAGAGAGAAGGTGTGTACCACAGCAACATGCGTTCCCAGAAAGATTGGTGTGCATGATAAGAAGAAAAGGGGGAGAAACAGGTTAAGAACAAGCATGATTCAAAGACCCAGGAAAGGTTGGTAGTGTATGATACAGAAAAAGAAAGGAACAACCTGGAAACCTCTCACCTCTGTATGTTGCTTTAGCGGAGGAGATCAGTTCCACATGTTGATTTCATGCTGCTGAATGGGATTTCCAGGCCCTTTCTCAGTCTAGTTGCATTTTCTTTAGGAAAGCCTAAATGACCAGTGTTTCCCTCTGGCTAGTCAGATGAGTGAGAATCCCAGCCTGCCCCATGTGTCTCACAATACAGGTAATCATTTTTTGACTTTGAACTTTATTTTGGTTTTCCCGTCCTACATAGTGTAAAATAATCCTATATGAATGTGTGATATTTTCTCTTGCAGTACTTTCCTAGATGTTCACCAGAACACTGATGTTTGCAAGTTCCATTCGTGAGTAGCTCGTCGAGTCCAAGTTCTTTTAATGTCATGCTGTAATTTGTAGTCCTACTAAACCTTTCTAAAACTAGGACTTCATTTCCCAGAATTCAATCAAAGTTCCTTGACTGGATGAGCCACTCACACGTGGGCCTGGAAAACGTGAACGCTGGGACACAGTACTCTATGTCATCACACACACATTTTTAAGTTATTGTTAAATATCATTACGATGTGTCCCTCGTAAACAGTATGAAATTTAATAAATTTTCATATTATGGAAAAAATACAAGGTTTTTATGCGAATCATGGTGTTTTGACCTCATGTTAAATTAAATATTTTTTTGTGATGATACTATTTAGCGCAAACATGTTGTCCTTGAATCCTAGAGACCCAAGTTCAAAGGTTGGTTTCGCCATCCAACCAAAACGTCATGTGATTCTGCTTAAATACTTTAGGCTAGGGGTCATCATCCTTTTCTGTGACAACAGCTATTGATGCGCAATGAAAAACATCCTGAGATACTAATATGAGTGTTCAACCAGATTCAGTGTCAAACAAGATTGCCTTAGTGACCTCCTTACGCAAGATTATCAGTAGAAATCACCTCAGTGCATCAAGCAGGTTTGCCGGCAGTAATGTAAATGTGAATGTCTCTACAGGCGTAATTGACGAAAGCCATAGCTAAATTGTCCTGGTCACCAAGGTGATATCAGTAATATTGCATGATTTTTCATGCAAATATCAGCTTAACTATATTTTGGAAATCTGTTTTTCTCTAAGCAGCAGTTTTGAAAAAAAAAAAAAATCACCTCGAATGCATACTTTTTCAATTATTGTATTACATGCATTCATTTAACCAAACTAAGGGGCTCATCAGGATGACGGGCGGACTTTGTCCGCCCTCCATCCTGTCGGAATTCGGGACCGCCCGCCATTAGGGCGGGGGGTATTAGGATGTGCCCCCCACAGTGGCGGGCACATCTTGCATTTATAGCATTGTGGCGGGCGGTGCACTCTGCCCCACCCGCCACAATGCTATAAATGCATTAATGCATTTGCATGAACAAAGCGGCAGGCACCGCGCGGTGCCTGCCGCTTTGTATATGAAAATGAAGGGGGTACCACAGGTACCCCCCGTGTTCAGCCCCACCTCTCCTTCACTCTGGGGGCCCACAGGGGGCCCCCAGAGTGAAGACCACATGCCTTTCTGTGGCGGCATCGCCGCCGCGGAAAGGCATCTCCCTAAGCCCATCATAATATGGCTGGCGGTGTCTATTAGACACCGCCACCATATTAATCCTTTTCCGTCCCGGCCGCAAGGCGACCGGGGCGGAAAAGCGGCGGACGGACTTTCCATCCACCGCGGTCCCCCCCCCCGCCATTCAAATATGGTGGGGGGAATGTAGGTGCGGATTGCCCCCGCCAGGCTGGCGGTGGCTACCACCAGCCTGGCGGGGGCAATCCGCCCACCATCCTAATGGGCCCCTAAATCTTCCAATTTAGTAGCTGGACTGCACACAGGGGAACTACCTCCATGTAGCTGGAGAGCTAGTAGCGCTCGGCATACTCATAGGAGAATCCTGCTTTAGTCTTTGATTGCCTGTCTGCCTCCGAAGCCTCCCTCCACCACTCCAGCAGCACTTTAGTCAAAACTGTCATGCTAACTTTCCGCCATATCTTTTTTCGTAGGCAAAATAAACCCCCAATGTAGAAGTTTATTTCTGCAAAAGAAAAAACACAATGACTCTGTTGTGTGGAAAGTTTGCCTCCTTTGTGAGGAGGTTCCTTTTTTAGGTCTCGGCTATAACGCGCTGAAAGCGCGTTCTCGCCAGAGAACTATTGTCGGCGTCTCAGCAGTCTGAGAACACCGAAGTGAGACAAGACCTGGCTGCGCGCAGCATTTCCCCATAGGATAACGTTGTGCGCGTGGCTAGGTCTTGTCTCCACAGTGCTAATGCAGCCGGGATCACGACGCGCGCCTGCTGGAATGCAGGGGGAGTCTGCATACTAGCGCACGGCGCTGCTAAGAGGAGACTGAGTGCGGGAGAGGCGGAGGCAAGCTTACGGACGAGGATTGGCTACCGTTTCAAGAGCTCTAACGTGTTTTTTACTACCTTTCACAGGTTTGAACTGAACATTAAAAAAACAAGAAGAACCGCTAACAAAAGCAACAAAAAGGAAGTTCTAGAATGAAACCCATTTCCTGTTTTTATATCTTAGTAACACGATCTGATCTTCCTTACACACGCACAAGAGCTTTTACGAACTTGCATTTGCCTATTGTAAAATGCAATGACAAAGGGAGACGAGCGTGCAGTGATGTGAAACGCCGTTCGCGTTCTGCACATCTCTGGGTGGGGTGCGGGCTGGAGCCCTCGGCTCGGCGGTACTGATGCAGCGAGATGGCAGCGGCGATGGAGGAGTCTGCGGCATTGTGTTTCTTCACGCTCCGCCAATGCCCCGCTCCAGTACAAAGGATGCTGCGCCCCTCCCCTCAAAGTGACTCGAAGATACGTCTCGCCACTCACCCCTCCACCGAACGCACACAGATTCCTGCTTCTCCATCACTGGGCAGTGGCACGCGAGAGACGTCTGCATAGAGAGCAAGAGACCTCCAACGGGCTAACTAACGTGGGACCGACGAGATGTCTTCACCAGCCTTAGAGACAGCACCGCCTTTGCCCCCACCTCCCGAACACTCGCTGCTCTGCCTCTTCATTACTGCGTGCTGCGCCTGGAGGCTGGCGCACGAGGGTTGAGTGAAAGTAATTCACAACGAAGTGCAAGCCCCAGGAGAGATGGCTTCACTAACCTCGGGGTCAGCCCTTTCTAACGCCCCCCTGTTCCGGTGACAAACGTGTACAGAGAGTGCAAGTGACCACATCGATCTGACAAGTTACTCAAGAAGTGTCTTCATCATCCTCGGTGACAGCCCTTTCCTAGTCCCCCATTCCCCATGCACACCCCGACATCACTGCGCAGTATGTGTGCCACAGCGAGCCGCGGGTTATACAGAGTGAAAGTGAGCAGCCTCGGTGACACCGCTTCCTATTCCTCACTCCATTTTGCACACACACGAAGTGAGCCTGCCATGCCTAGCGTATACTCGCTGTACATCCTCCAGTACACATTCCTATTTTTAGACAGCAGCACAGACATCAGACATGGAAGATGCGTGATTCAGGGAAAACCCCCCAGTACAAATAGGTACTTCAGGCAATATACCATAATACCGATTGCCTGTGCCTGACTGCATTGGCGTTTTTCATGCAAAAATTGATTTACTCTGCTACTTGTGTCACAAGATCTCTTGCACAAACCTTTAGTAAATGTGGGCCTTGCTGTATCTATAGAAGTATCTATTGACCCGTCCCTGTCATGAGCAATGCCAATAGCTCTAACTTTAACAATGCCGAGACCATTGCATTGTAAATGTGTGTCTAATGAATTGTGTAAATACATCACCAAAGGACCAGTGTACACTGCTCCATTGCTGTTGTTTTCAGAGATATCAGCAAAATGGCATTCTGCTTTTGTGGTGCTCTCTGACTCTAGCAATCAGGTAATGTTTTTGGAAATGTATTGCAATCTAGACTCCCCCTGTGGCTATGTTTAGTAGTGCCGTAAGGCAACTGCCAACAGTCACCTTAATGCAGCACATCATTACATTGAGTAGACTGTGAGTGGAATTAGATATAGTATACCATAAAAAAATAGGCCTGGGCGGTAAATTCCATTCCACTCGCGGAATTTGCAGAATTTGGGTAATTTTGCATTCCGCAAAGAATGTGGAATTGCCAAAAATTACGCGATCTGCGGCTTCACAGAATCTTTTGCTTGTTTTCGCTTTCAAAATGCTTGTTCGCAAGATATTTCTACCCGAGCACGCCAACAGCATTCGCGATCAAGAAAAAGGCATTGTGAACGGGCAGAACAAGCAATTCTGCGTGTTCGCAGAACTTTTGCATGCTCGCAGAGATTTTTTACCTTTTCGCAGAGCTTTGCGAAGCGCGACTATGCAAATTCCGCCCACCCCTACACAAAATACCTTAGAAATACTCTGTGAGGCACTCAATTGAATGACCGGTCATCTATAGAAGGGGCATAGTACTATCCATTTAACTATTAACTGGAAATAATAGCATCCTATA
The DNA here is from genome assembly GCF_964263255.1 of Lissotriton vulgaris. Lineage (NCBI taxonomy): Eukaryota > Metazoa > Chordata > Amphibia > Caudata > Salamandridae > Lissotriton > Lissotriton vulgaris. The sequence goes on along the minus strand of NC_141700.1, from coordinate 674,365,286 downwards.
CATAAGGATTTTGCTGGTCATTGAGTAACCATGTATTCTCCCAGGGCATGGGATGAACTATTCCATGAGTCAGGTAGAATACCAACAAATCCTGCACAAACAGTGTTGACCCTTCAGTGAACAGACGCGTTCAATTGCGTACCTGCGCCATGCACACTTTCCCATCCAAATATTGTGCGGCGCATTTAATTTATAGAATTGAATGTATATCATAAAGTGGCCAAAGAATACACCCTTTGATTGCTGTGGGTGTGGTGCACCACAAAGTTCACAGTGAGAGCACATTCTATCAAACAATGAAAGCATGCTTACACTTCTGCAACTCTCCCTGCCCCAACACCAGGGAGGTGGAAGAAGGGGTGAGGCAGTCGCAGCAGCACCTCCAGATGACCTTGAGAGATTTCAGCAGGAGAATGAGGAATAATGAGATTCTTTGAAGTGTTTTCGCTTCCAACCTTTGGTGTGTCAAGGCTGTGTGCATTCAAGCCAGAAAGATACTGCTAATTGCTGACCAATGTTAATTATTTTTCATGTTACTTTTTTATCATATGTACAAGGCAGCAGCAATGTGGTGGTATTTTATTGTCCCAACTTTAATTACACTTGCTGGGATGGGGTGAACATTTTTAAAATATGAAAAATGTTTCTTCAAATTCACAGTTGTAGTAACCATTTGCAAGCACCCTTTCAAAATGTTTCAAAGATTTGAAAAGTTATCACCAACATTTATCACCAAAACGTGTTCCATTTGAATACTCTGTGTGATGGCAATACATATCATGAGTACAGTTAAAAAACAAATATAGTAAATTCCCTTTATGTTTTCTGAGTTATTGACGCTAGACGCACAGTCCTACTTTTTCAGATATCTACTGTTTTACCTACATTGACACAGTTGAAGATCCCCAAACCACTGAATAATATGACATTCGAGGCAGGTGTTGACTAAACTACATTAGCAGACCTCTCAGTTCAAGGTAGTTTTGGGGGCTTTGCAGCAGACTCATGACTCCACTTAGATACTATACCATTAACTGGCACTCAACTGCTAGTGCAACCTTATGGACCGATGAAGTACATTCGTTGAAGAAGAGATGCCAGTTATGATTCTGAAATTTCTGCTATGTGTGCAGAAATTTCAAATTCGTCGGTGGCACCTCGTGAATATTTCTAGGAAAGTGCCAGAGCAGTAGTCATTGAACATTTGGTGAATACCAACAAAGAAACAATTTTTGTGTATTCAGGAACACTTTCAGCACTTACCTGTCATTATCTGCATTTCTAAACTGATACCTAAATGAAACAGGAGTAAGTGATGTATGATGGGAACGTTCACTAAATTTCCACATTTTTGCAAGGGGCAGGGGTGAAGAAAACACATTTAATGAAAAATAATTTTCCTAAATGTAGAAGGGAACAAAAATATTTGCACATATTTCTCTGCACTTCTCGCTTCATATTTCAAGATTAAAGAGTTAACTTAAAAACACATTTTGTACCCTCCCATGGAGTTTTTCCTTTCAAAGTCTTCTGTTAAACATATATCCCTTAGAAAATTGGCAATTTGGGTGACATTTCCAACATTTGATACATCAAGACTCCACTCCGTTGGCTCTTGCTTCACTGCTGATGTATTGCGACCAACATCACTTCAGCAGTGGCTTTATGTCTCACATTGAAATACATATGCTCCTATTAAAATATACGTTTGTAATGCATCACTGGCATTAGCGGGGTTTCAGTGGGGAGGCAATGGTCACATAAACACTTCTTCAGCGTCATGCTGTTGTTACTCTGGAGTACTGTTGATAATAAAGTGGCATTACATACATTCACAAAGTCTCTGTTTGAGCTTTAAAAGCTGCGAACAATAATCAAGACTTATCTCTCATGTAAGATTTTGAGGCAGCCCTCATTAAGTTTAGGTTTGTGATTCATTCAATCAATATAGGGAATTGTAAGCGCCATATTCACTCCGCTCAGCCGAAGAGCCAGGTCTTGAGTGTCTTCCTGAAAATGTTCAGGGAGGGGGCGCGTCTGATGGTGATCGGGCGCTTGTTCCAGGTTTTGGCCGCGATGTAGGAGAAGGCTCTTTCACTTGTTCTGGCTCTGTGGATGAGCAGGCTTTCGGAGAGGGCAAGGTCGGTGGATAAGAGGTTTCTCTTGGGTACTTGGAAGGGGATTCTTTCATTGAGGTATTGAGGTCCGGTTTTGTGGAGGAATTTTTAGGCATGGGTGAGTATCTTGAAGGTGACTCTCTTCTCAATGGGGGGCCAGTGAAGGATACGCAGGTGCTGGGTGATGTGTTTGTGTCGAGGGATGCCGAGGACGAGTATGGATGCGGTGTTCTGTATGGTCTGGAGTTTGTGGAGCAGAGACTTGTTGCTCACTAGTGTGTTCAGTAACCCAATATTTTATTAAACCCTCATGTTTTTAGTGAGCTTGTGTCACCAGCCAGCACTCCCACTCTAAAGATTGTTCCAGCACCACCACTGCCCAAATTTTCAAGCCCTTCAATGGAATGTACACTTTGTGAAATATGCCAATTTCCTTCCAAGCAGGTCAGTCCTGATGTACACACGGGGTAAGATCTGGATGGGACTAAATACCATAATAGTTTTCTATTAAAAGTAGCATAATCAGTGGAATACTTGCAAGTGTCTGGTACCTGCTACTGCGTGGGGTTTATTGAGGTCCATTATTTGTTTCACACTTTGCTGTCAATGCACTTTAGAGGGCAATTCTATGCAAATTAGTTTTGGACTTGCTCCACCAAGAATGGCCAATCCCAATATGTCCGGCCATGCACAAGCAAATCCAGAATTGTTTACTCGTGTTTGGGTCTCATCTGCATTGTGCAGCTCGGTCCCAGGGAAAAGCCATAACAGGACCCAAGTGTGGCTATACCCATGACATTGAGGGGGTTCACATTAAGACTGCTGCAGATGGTTGGTGGAATGCTTGCAAAAGTCTCAGCCACTGGAACTCGACCAGGGCCTCATCTGCATTGTTTGCCAGCGTGGTCCCCTAGTTCCTGAAGGCATGTAGGCATATCTGTACACATTGCAGGTGCAGAATTCCACCTAGGATCTCGGGATTTTGTTTTTCAGAAAAACTTTGGTTGTACAAAAATTCGTAAATCACTTACATCGACTCTGTGATGACAGAATCTCGGTTTACAAAACTATTCTTGTTACAAAATGGGCAGTTTACTCCTTGACAAGGTAGTTATTGAGAGGGCAATGCTAATTTGTAAACATTTCTCATTTGTTCAGGCAAGTTAATATTTTAAGTGCATGTTCTATGCTGTTGTTTCTCTAACCCTACCTTTACACTGTATGCAGTGTCCATGTTGAGATTAAAAGTTTCTTTTCCCCTTAATTGCCTATTTTTATCTCTATAAAATGTGTCTCTTAAATGTATCCCCCGTGCACTCCCCCCACGATATGTACACCATTTAGTTCACCTCTCAGTTTTACTGTCAAACTTAAAAGTGATTAATTTAGATATATGGGCATGTACTTAGAATGGTTTGCAAAACGTTTGTGAACATTAAGCTAACACTGTGCTCTTTTCACCTCATTTGCATTGAATTTCCGTGGTTTAAAAAAAGTGTTTGAATAGATCACAGGCATTTTCGCATGATTCACTATGAATGAAATGGAGGTGAACTTGGCATTTATCACCCAAAACTGCATATCAGAAAGATTTCGTGAAATGGTGTCAGGCATTTATTTGAATTATATGTTAAGGAATTGGATAGCTAATAATAGGTATTAAAAAACCTTTCTGAAACTGGCATTTAATGTCATTGTTTTCCTGGTTGTTCTTTCCCCTACATTATCTTCCTCTGTGGTGGTAAACTTATGCCACCCATGGTTTAAACCGAGAAAAAAGTAAACAGCCGAGATGTGTAGGCTTTTCTTAAACATTTACTTGGTTTAAATTATTCAAGTATGCAAAATTTATTTTGTTTCTAAGATTGTGTTAACTAACTGATGTCAGAAAGCTAGTAAAATGTTTTGTAAGTTGTAATTCGCACATACATATATAAAGGCATTGCAGCATGATACGAGACATACACACGTGTATCATGCTACCATGCCTTCTTCTAGCTACTCTGTAGCGCTAAGGTCAGCAGAATTTTGAATGGATATGTAGTTTGGGTAGGAGTGCAGGAACTGAAGCCCTCTCACTCCTTAGAAAGAAGGAGTGGTGGCATTTCATCCATTTATCGAAAGTGCCCCAAGCTCCCTCCCTCCCTCCATTCCTCGTGAAAGACAAAGCTTGGATCCAGCAGGTTTGATAAAGACATGCTAGCAGCAGCAGGGCTGGCCCTAAAATGAATTGATAGGGACAGTGCCCTGGGCGGAAAGAACATTTTGGAGTTTGTTGTGGGGTGGGGGGGTCGTTGCGGTGTGAGGGTTGGGGGTTGATGGGGTGCATACAATTACGCTGAGGTACCTTAAGGGCTAATTACAAACTCTTTCACAGGACTTGATTGAGACCAAGTGAGATGGACAGGCCGCTGTTTGCATGACATTAAGTCAGAAAGCTCCGTGCTGCGCCCCTCAGAATATTAGCTCCCCGGGCATGGGCCCAACTCTTCCATGCCCAAAGACGGCCCAGGGTAGCAGCCACATTATACTTTGTTTCCCACTTCAGGTGCTCACATTGCGGTAATAAAGGCTTGCTCATCCTGCCATTTTGCTGTGTTTATTTATCATGTTGTGTTGTTATTTGGTTAGCACACATATATTTACAGGGATGTGCCTGTGTTATTCTGAAATCGACCCCTCTCTCCCTTCAACCATCAGTGAAGAAACCGGCCATCCCTCCCGTATTATTTGGTTGTCTGAAAAAGGCTTCCTTAAACAGGGTCAATTTAAGGACCTTCTTGAAGGAGATCATTATAGACAAGTCGTGAGCTTGAGGTCCAATGCAGTAATGTGCTCTGCACAATGAATGCTTCTCCTCTGTACTACTGGCTTTATCAGTCTGCCTGGGCAGTGATTTCACTTTCAAATATAAAAGGGGATCAACTGTCATAGGGATTCTGGGCAGTGTCCTCTTAAGTAGTGGTGCACAAAGCTTTTCACCACATATGTATTGTTTGCATAAGGGGGACGATTTTGCTAGTTAAATGAGACAAAATTGGTCCCATGTATTATTGACTTATGCATATGTGCTAAAATCCTTTTCCATTTCTTACTACAGGGTGTCCCTAGATGGGAAAGTCTGGTGCAGAAAATGAATGTAAATGGCTGCTTCCACCATTGATCACTGGTAAGAGTATGGAGGACAACAGGTGATGTGATATAGTGTGCAGGATTCGGGAAGGGTGTTTCTTATTGGATATTAGCACTGCCAGTGGATGTGCAGGTCACAGCCGGACAGTGGGGCAGACTGTTTTTTGAGCAGTCCTAGCAGCCATGATTTGGTTTGGATAGGCTGGGTGGATTTTGTGCAAAAGACCTGCAAGAGACCGGACCTATCTATCAGATGCAGGCTGTACAACAGTAGATAGGTGGATGGGAGCCAACAGGCAACAGCCAACTCACCCCCACCCACCCCTTCCACACCGTAGTGCCAGAATTGAACCACAATTATTTTTTCAAACTATAAATACACATTAAGCATAGCTACCCATAAATTAATCAAAATGTAAGAAGAGCTGTGAGGCTATGTAACTTCACAGAGTCATACTTCTAAGACCTCTTAGGTTGTATAAATACTTTCAAATGTGATCATATTTTCTTTCTCTCAGCACTGGGGTGCGTGACCTGACTGTCTCAAAATAAAGCCCAGTCTAGCTGCCTGGCACTGGCTCAATTAATATTTTTTCAATGCTCCCATGTAGACAATAGAGAACTAGTCTAATTAAAACAAAAATTGAACTTCGAACTAGCTCCACTCTGTACATCATCTGCAACAATGTCAGGAATCTTCTAATCATTATGAGCGAGTCATCAGTTCTTTCATGGACAGCTCGGCTAGGACCCAACATAGGTTCTCCACTTTCCTATCAGGTTAGAGTCAAGTGGTAAACTTGTCCTGAGTAGCATAATGTCAGTCTTCGACAAGTTGAAGCAGCTGTAGCTCTCCCTCATTCTGTCAAACTCGAGTCTATGGACCTCATTTACAGGGAGGCAGAAACGTGGTACCCAAGAAAAAAAGCAAATGTCCCTCTTACCCTCCTCCACTTGGTTCCCTCGCCTAATGTTGAGCATGAGGGAATGCTGCATTTTTATGGTGTAGCCATCTCCAGCTCTATCGTCACAAAGTCCTTTAAGTGGAGGTGACACTACTGAAAATGCTGTCAGAAAGCTTGTCTGGTACATGGTGAGCCCCATGATCAGCATTTCTACCAGCATCCCTTCTGTCTGTGGGCACCATTTAAATCATGATGGTTGTGGGTGGGAAAAGTTCTGAAATTTCTCCCTGGCTTCTGGATGACATCCCTTAGGGCATGGGGTCATGGTTTCTGTGGCTCTTGAAGACGGACTTTCTTCATGATCATCACACAGGGTCGCACAGGTCTGCCGTGCGTACATGCCATGGAGGCAGCCGCAGTCAGTAGTGGGATGACCTTCAGGGCGGTGACGTGGGGAGGGGGAGGGCCAGGGTGGGGGGTAGTAATGTATGGATTACGAAGTTTTACAGGTAAGTAAACATATCAATAAATAAAACGAATTTCGCTTCGCGCACTGCATCGCATTTGGTGATGCAGTGCACACAACTAAATTCGGCTGCATGGAGGACTCACAGTCATTGAGATTCTTCTCTTGATTTAATAAGTCATGTGGGCATAAGGCATTTTGGTGGGAAAATGTCCACCAGCAGGAAGCCCAACTTTCAAGCATCTTCTGGTGTGGCACCCCAGATTGCATTCACCTTAAGAGTCTCTATGTCTTTCCAGTTATAAATTTGCCAGCACTGCACACATCAGTTGCATGGAGGTGACCAGTATATTGCACGCATACGTACCTCCACCAAATGTTTTTGTAGGTGCTGAATGCAGACTTATAAAACTAGAATCCCTTGATACATTGGTATGCATAAAAGAGTACATATCATAAGCATTTAAGTGGAATAGGAACTTCCCACCAGGGTCGGACTGGCTATAGGGCGATCAGGCAGTGGACAATCAGCTGGTCTCACAGGTCGGTGCATGGGCCTATCTGTTATTTTTAGCATCTGAGGGTCGGTTTTATGGCCAAGTGGGTCAGTTTTATTATTGTTTTCCCTAATTTTACCACTTGTTTAACATATTTGTTTCGTTAATGAGTGCCACTTTCCTTTTGGTGCCCGGGACTATTTTGTTGTCCCACTCCGACCTTCCCACCCTCCCACCGCTACATAAGAGTATACATTACTTGTCTGTTTTTCTCAGACAATGCTAAGCCATTTCATTCTAAAAATATTGACTGCATAAAATGTTTACTTTCTTAATTCGGCGATGAATACAAGGTCAGGAAAAGCCACATCGCGGCCCGGTAATTTGGGGAAAAGTTGATTGAGCCGCCCGACGGCTTTCAGAAATCCCTTCTTCCCCTCCACAACAGGGTCTCATTTTCATATTTCCCATGTTGTGATTTCACTGGGGGTTCCCATTGGTCTTCAACAGTTCATTTGTGCCGGCCTACTATAAACTCCGGGGCTCAGATCGCCTCAGTCGACCACCCACCAAAGCGGGCTGTCTAAACAGCATCTGTCTCAGTCTCAGACACATCGAGCGAGCTCAAGATGGCCGCGGGCCAAGGCGAGCCGGGTGGGAGAGGCGAGGGGGGGGATGACATTTCAAGCCAGGCTTGCACGGAGGATATGCTCTAATCAAGAACAACTTGACAAAGGAATCTGCAGCGCAATTTGTTTTCTTTTCCCTCGCCCCCTTTTCCACATTTCCTCTGCAATTAATTCATTTCTCAGGACACGAGACACTCTATCCCTCAATGCCTCGGTAAATCCGAGCCAATCCCCGCCGCCGTGCGAGACGAGCTCTTTGTGATTGGGGCTCGTTTAGCACTAATCCCAAATACATTACCCAGGAAGGCCGGCTTGGCTCCTGGACCCAAGGCATTGGAGGTGATTAGCCCTGGTATGTGGGCCCTGCGCTCTTCGAAGATGTGCCCATAACAGGACCACTCTCAGGAAGGGCTCTGGGGTTAAAGAGGGGTTTCCTCGGCTTGCCCTTTTCACTTGTGTAATTTGGGGACATTTGGTAAGATTAAGTGTGATTAGCCACTGGAGGCCTCCATTTAGGCTGTGTGTGTGTGATGTCTGGGCAAGGCCTCTGCAAATAAGACATAGGTGGCTATACTTGCTTTTCAGACAAAGAGGGCGTGGATGTGAGCAGATAGTCCAAGCACATTTATCCCTGTTAGCTCTGTGCTTTTTTTGGGGAAACATCCGATGGAGTTGATTGCCGGTTACATTGATGATTGTGTCAACCACAGGTAGTTGTTAAAATTCTAGTGGGGTCGATTCAGCCTTTCATACTTCAGATGTCGATAAAACAAGGATCCTTGGCTTTTGTAAAAGCTATCCCTTTTGTGTAAGTACCCCCAACGTTTCGCTTGTTTGCTGAAAAGACCACACAGGAAGTTAGTGTCTAGTGACTAAAAAGATACATTTTTCAGTCAATTCCACTGAACATTGAGTATATTCCTTCACAGTGAAATGTAAAAAAGGCACAGAGATTAGCGGAGCGGATTCCAAAATAGAAATAAACTACAGACGTGTTTCTGTTATCATGTGTTTGTACATTGGAGCTAGCAGGCTGCCAGCAACTATGTCATGTTAAACTTCATGACATGGATAACAATTTTGTCAAAGTGACCTACTTGTAATAAAAGTTGTAATATTACTCTTTCCTCCCACATCCTGATAGCTGTAGGCCATGGCATCCTACTCGACATCGACGGTGGTCCTCACACAGGCGAAGGGTGTACTTTATGCCTTGGCTGATATTGCTGTGACATTATTCCAGGGATTACCCAGCAGGCAGTTCTTCTCAAAAGCCAGTAGGCTGGGGTAGACTTTAGCTCTGGCTTGAGAGCGTAGCTGTCTGCAGATTTCTCGTTACCATTTTCTAACATACCTTTAGAGTGGACTTTGTCTCTGCCCCACAGAAGTATGCCCCTTTCACCTCATGCAATTGGCTGTTTGGTGTATTATTCTGGCTCCTATGGAATGCTTTCATTGCAATGCATGAGGGACTATTTTACATTTAACAAGTACACTAAATCATCTCACAACAAGGGGCATATTACCAACAACTAGCGACTATTAGCAATGTTTATTTCAAAAGCGTTTATCTCAAAAGCGATATTTCCGGTGATAACGGCGAAATCCGTGAATATCGCTGAGAATACAGCGATATTCACGCATTATCGCTAACAGGGTCTTAGCCATTATATCCACCTCCCATTGGATATAATGGCTAAGAACTGGTCTGGGCAGGCGTTAGTTTTTGGAGAAATTCGCGCTTAGCGCGAATATTTCCATCGCTACGCCTGCCTTGCTAATAGGCGATAGCAATGTTAGCGACTGCTTTCAGTCGCTAACAGGTTGGGTATGCCCACTTTGCATGTCATTAGCGATAAATATCGCTGACATGCAAAGCGGGCCCCAAACCGCTCGCTATCGCCTACAAGCTGTCGCTAACTGCTGTTAGCGACAGCTTGCTAATAGGGCGATAGAAATATTGCCCCTTAGCAGCCGAAAACGGCCGCTAAAGCGGCAGTAATCACATATCGTCCGCCTTGGTAATATGCCCCCAAATTCTTTATGTCATGAGTGACCTGTACCCAAACAGCAATTGTTTCACTGCCGATGGCTCCTGAGAAATGATTTAGTCAGGACTCAAAATGCAAGTGAGGCATATTGTTTTTGCCAAAACATCTATCCATGCTCTGCTGAGATGATGGTTACAAAATCCAATGCTTATAATCTTTCATTGAGTGAAGTGTGACAATCAATCAATGGAAGATGAGTGATTCAAGTTAAATCTCGACAGCACATCCAAATGCTAGTTTTAGTAGAGGGGTGTAGAATTTTTTCATGGGATGTCATTGGCTCGTATTCTAGGACATACCTGTGCTATGACTATTTATGGCTTGACCTGCACAGTGCATAAGTTTCAGTGTAGAATTGTGTTGAGCCGGTTCTAGAGGAAGCCAACAGCAGACAGACTTCTAGATTGCCCCCTGCAGGTTGGCAGCAGATCTTCCCTGAAAAGAGTTCATGTGAAGCCATGGCCAGTACAATGGAGAGGATGAGTGGGAGATGGAATCCAAACACAGGTCCAGCTGGAGAACAGGAATGCCAAAGGAACTCCGGGAATATGTCTTCCTTGGATAAGGCGTGTCTTAAAGTGTTCCTTTAATCAGCTCTCTTTTCGAACATCTGAAGGAAATTTCTTCACTGACTTTTACTCTGTATCCTTTGGATTTTACTCTGGGCATTCGTTCGAATTGTGCAGCTACAAGAAGGGTGCTCCCCTTTGAGCAAGCGCACAGAACACCAGCCGCACAGGCCCTGAATTTGGGGTGAACGCTTAGTGTTCTGTCCTGGGCTTGCATGTCGACGACTACAGACACTGCTTCCTTGTCGCTGCATATTCCACTGCTGAAAGAGATCTTACAACTTCTTTTTAAACATTTTTATTTTCCTCTTTAGATCTTGTTATGCACAAAATGCAACAACTTAATAGGACGAGGGATCCTCCTTTTTCACTGAGTGTGATTATTGCTTAGTTTAATGTCATGCATTTGTCTGTAAAATGCATCTGGTTTGTTTGGATTGTGACTGTATTGCAGCAAGGTTCTGCTATATTGTTGTGGCGCTAAAAGTCACAGAAATGGGAATGGGGGAAATGAGGAGAAAGAGCGAGCAGGGTAACACGAGAGAGAGAGAGAGAGAGAGAGAGAGAGAGAGAGAGAGAGAGAGAGAGAGAGAGTGAATAAGGAAGAGATAGGAGCAGCAACTTAGAGAGAGAGAGAAGGAGCAGGGTGAGAGAGGGGACAGGTAAGGAGAGTTAAGGAGGGGAAGAGTGCCGAAGGAGGAGGGGTGAGGGAGAAGCAGAAGAGAGTGAGAAACCACAAAGCAGAGAAGGAAAGAGAGGGGCATAACTAGCACAAATGTGGAGATGTAGAAGTCAGGGGACAAGGACCGAGAAAAAGAGTGGAGAAAAGGAAGGGAAAGAAAAAGAGGTGGATAGAGATGCAGAAGGAAAGAGCAAAGGAAAAAAAGAGACTGAGAGAGAGAATTTTCTTAGAGGTCCATAGCAGAAGATTGTCATCAGATTGGATGCTAGATTACAGCCTTCCAGGTTCTGGGACATTCAAATGGAAACAATTGGCTCCCGATAGACAGGGGGAAGAAAGAAAGAAAGAAAGAAAGAAAGAAAGAAAGAAAGAAAGAAAGAAAGAAAGAAAGAAAGAAAAGAAAGAAAGAAAGACAGAAAGAAAGAAAGAAAGAAAGAAAGAAAGAAAGAAAGAAAGAAAGACAGAAAGAAAGAAAGAAAGAAAGAAAGAAAGAAAGAAAGACAGAAAGAAAGAAAGAAAGAAAGAAAGAAAGAAAGAAAAGAAAGAAAGAAAGAAAGAAAGAAAGAAAGAAAGAAAGAAAGAAAGAAAGAAAGAAAGAAAAGAAAGAAAGAAAGACAGAAAGACAGAAAGAAAGAAAGAAAGAAAGAAAGAAAGAAAGAAAGACAGAAAGAAAGAAAGAAAGAAAGAAAGAAAAGAAAGAAAGAAAGAAAGAAAGAAAGAAAGAAAGAAAGAAAAGAAAGAAAGAAAGACAGAAAGAAAGAAAGAAAGAAAGAAAGAAAGAAAGAAAGACAGAAAGAAAGAAAGAAAGAAAGAAAGAAAGAAAGAAAGAAAAGAAAGAAAGAAAGACAGAAAGAAAGAAAGAAAGAAAGAAAGAAAGAAAGAAAGAAAGAAAGAATGAAAGAAAGAAAGAAAGAAAGAAAGAAAGGGCAATCAGATGCGTGTTTGCCGACAACTATTCTGTGTGATGGGTGGTACCCTGAGGCTGCTCTACAACTAGAGGTGGCTAATGGCACATAGTGGATTGTGAATGAGTGCTTAAAAACTAGGCCTAGACTCCATAAGTAGCCAAAGTGGTTTTGATTAAGAAATATGCGCGGGTATTTGCTTTTATGCACTGGCTGCTGAGTATGTGAACCTTACAGGCCAGATTATATACAATTTGTATTCATGAAAATACGGAATAGATACTCTTTGGCACTCTTCACCTTCTTAGCGTAATAGAGAATGGGGAAACAGATTTGACTCCAGAACATGTACTTTTTTTTTTTAATGGAAAAATCATATTGTGCAACAGCTGCAAAAAATATACAACACATCTTTAGCGTATATCTCATTGTGCACGTGTAATAAAATGTTTAACCAAGAAACAGCCTAAATCCATGGCTACTTTAAAAAAAAGAATGAAGCAAAGTATGCACAGTTTACACTACATTTGTAATTAGAAACAGAGAAAACTAATTTCACCCAATATTTATTTAATTTTCTGAAATGTTGAAATGAAGGAAACTTGTGCTAATGTTAGAGCATTTATGACTAAGACAGAAAAGAAAACATATATCCAATTCAATTGCTTCCATTTTTTGTTCTCTTGTGAAACTCTCTATGTAATGTGTGCTGGATTAATGAAGACCCCAACTGATGCATGTTCTTTTAAGAAAGAACCTTTTTTTGCAAACGAGCAATTGCTCCTTTTTGGGACCAGTTTTTATTTGCTCAAGAAGACTCCAAATCTAAGCCTTTGGAGTCTGCGGTACAGATTATTGAAAAAGTCAGTTTGGAAGAGTTTGTGGGATTGCCAATGGTAGCTTTCCTCCTTTAAGAGCAGGATGTTTTAAGATGCGCGAAGTAATTGCAGTTTACAATAATTTTTTTACTTAATCTGGAATAACATTTGGATATGGTGGTGAAAAAATTATTTCGAAGAACTACTAAGTACATCTAAGCCCATGTTTTGTAGCCTCGATGTGGTGTAAAGTTTACTTTTGAGGTATTTGACCGAATCTTCAATGCTGCCAGACCCAGAGTTTCCTGTTAAAGGCCAGTGCTCAGTGAAATCCAGAGAGCTCTGCAAAACATATGTATCTATATATAATCTATGCAGATAGACCAATAACAGATCAATATATTCTGACATTAAATTTAATTAGGGCCAAATATAAAAAAAAGTTTCCATCTGTAGTTTCAGTCCTACATTTTGGAGCAAAAATTGCAAACGTTTAGAATTTTAAAAGGTTTTCAAAAGTGCTTCAAGAAACATTGAATTTCGCAGGTTTCCAGGAGCACTCCTGGAAAACATTTGTGATTTTCCAATTACACCAATGCAAAATCAGTTTTGGATGCTGTTCTATTTTGCATTCTAAAACGCCTTTGACGATGCATTTGTGCCTATATTTATCTTTTCCATTAGAAAATGTATAGACCCCTCGAGAGAACGTCTTTTTCATGCACCCCTCCTAGTTTTGCAGGTTTTCCATGACTTTCAGACCATGGTAAAGGATTTCCTCTCATTCAAAAGATTGAACCTAAAACAGTTCCCAGGATGAGAATATTTTTGTTATGTTATGTAGCTTTTTTGTTGCACACTAGTCACCCAAATGGGTATCCAGGCGCTTGGGCAAGGTGTGTAGGGGTGTGATCCCAAAATGCCTAGTCTTTAACTCCTTGTGGAACACAATAAGTGATAAGGAGGCACTGATGTGTTGAGGGAGGTCATTCCATGTCTCGGGTACGATGTAGGAGAATGAACGATCTCCAGTTTTGCTTTTGTGGCTCCAGGAAGCGTGTGCAAGTGAAAGTGAGGCTGAGGGGAGGTGTCTGGTGGGTTGGTGAAACTATATGTGGCTGTACAGGTATTCTGGTGCTGTGTTGTGCAGGTCTTTGTATATCTGCGTGAGAAATTTGAAGTGGCTGCGCTTGTAAATGTGGAGCTAGTGAAGCTTTCTGAGTTGCAATGTGATATGGACGGGGTGTGATGTGAGTGCAGCGTGGGAGGTCAAGTATGAATCTGCATTTTGGATCGTCAGGAGTTGATTTGTGTTTCCGGCCTAGAGAGTGTTGTCGTAGTCCAGCCTCTGGTGATGAGTGCTTGCATGATGGTCCATCTGGTGTTGTGAGGCAACCATTTGAAGATCTTTCACAGCATGTGTAGGATGCGGAAGTAAGAGGTACACACTGTATTGACTTGAGCAATCATGTTGAGCTTGTCTAGGATGATCTCTAGATTTCTTGTGGAGTCTGTGGGTGTGGGTGTTGGTCCTACCTCTGAACGTCACCAGATGAAATCCCATGAGAAGGTCTTGTTGCTGAAGATTAGTACTTCTGTCTTGTCGGAGTTGAGTTTCAGGCAGTTGGTTCACATTGCTACCATGGTCATGCAGCTGGTGAAGCTGGTTCAGGTGGTGTTTGTCATGTCCATCAGGGAGAGGATGAATTAGGTGTCATTTACTCAGATACAACCGTGATGTCTTGTGAACGAATGATGTTGACGTGCAGTGTCATGTATATGTTGAAAAGAGCGGGGCTGAAGGATAATCTCTGTGGGTCACCACATAACAGTTTCCTGGACTCTGATGTGAAGGTTGGCAGCCAGACCCTTTGGGTTCTTTGCGTGAGAAAGGAACATATCAGTTTGAGAGTGGATGCTTGTATGCCAATGTCCTGGAATCTTCTGAAGAGGTTGTTTTGGGAGGCCGTGTCGAAGGCCGTGGAGATGGGGATGAGGAGCAGGATGAGGTTTGGTGCTTCTCCTCGGTCCATGATGATTTGAATGTCATCAGTGCCAGCAATGAGTGTTGTTTTGGTGCTGTGGTTCTTTTTGAATACTGATTGTATGTTGCCTAGAATATGGTGAAGTTCAAGGTTAGTGGTGAGTTGCTTGTTGAGGGCCTTCTCAATCACTTTAGCTGGATAGGGGAGCAGGGTGATGGGTTGAAAGTTGCTCAGTTGATTTGTGTCAAGTGTGGGTTTCTTGAAGAGTGCATTAATTTCTGCAAGTTTCCATTCATCCTGGAGTATGTTTGTATACCTTATAGATTTCAAACAAAAATAATTCACAAAGAGCAATTATCACTAAGGGTTTTAGAATGCTTCCAGCAATTCCAAAACGTAGGTTTCCAAACCATTTTCCTATCGCAGAAAATCCATTCCATATTGCTTCTCAAGCATCTGTTGCTGTTAACTCTTTCAAATCTTTCTTTAGGTCAGTAACATTGGTACTATATATCTTCAGATCTTTAATTTCAGCTAGACTGAAGGTACAATATTGTTGAACTTTTAACAGCAGGCCGACTCCGCCCTCTTTTGTGAGGACGTTTAAAGCACGTCAAATCTGCAAAACCATGGATCTAATGGCAACCATTTCTGTATCTATAACTAAAAATCCTCCAGTCGTTCTAGTAGACAACTTGTCAACCACAGCAGAAAGCTTTCTAACCTTGTGTGAGTTGTGTATCACTCTTATAGATGGTATCAAAGAACAAGAAATGTCACCTGCAATTTTGCTAGCACTCACACCTCTCTTTGCTCTCATATGTTATTCCCTTTTTGAGTCATCAATTTGTCCCACATGCTAAATCTTTAGAAAAACTATCCCCATGTAAAATGTCCCATGCCATCTCTTGGATAACATGTAAATGGCATTCTTTCCACAAATGTAATAAATTCCAGGGCAAACAGGATTTGCTCCATCTAAATATAATCCCCTGTTTCTTCTAAATTCGAATGTATGGTCACAATCACTAGACCCTACAAAATTTGTGTCAGTTGTGGATTTTCTAAAAAAAATGAATAACCCCCTTTATGTTGCCATTGCCAATCTAAAGATAATGCTGCCATGTTTCCCACTAATCTATGTTCGCTTTCATCCTCAGCCCATTGTGGTACTTTGGAATGATTTGTTGCTTTAGCTAAGATGTCTCTCCTCTCTTCTACTGAATCTGTGGAATTTTTTTCTACATCTGATAATATTCAAGTTAAATTATTCCTATGTGTGTAAGCAGTGTCAAGTGCCAAAGTGGGCCTAAATAAATGTCCACCTACCTCACTGTTCTTACCATCAGGCTGTCGATTCAAATGCTTCAGCACAGGAACGTATGAGAAAACCAAGTTATGATTTGAGTAATAATATTGAAAATGACCCTTTCCATAGATTAAGCTCAGCAATAAGCTACATGTAACTCTGTATGTCAAGGAGAAATGATGATAGATAATCCCCTCAGCAACTGATGCAGGCAATTGCATACAAACATAGCAATCTCTAGCATCCCTAGTTTCAACATATTCATAAAGAAACGTTGAATAAACATTTAATAAGTAATCTCCTCTAGAAGCATCTACATGCACCTCTTTCTCATCTAGAGCAGGTAAACTATTGTGAGTAGGAAGTGGTGTTTGAGGGGCTGGTGTAGATGTAGGCTCTTCTACCTGTAAATTATGGTTTAGACTCAAAGTTACAAGTAAAGTAATTAGTACTAAAGTCACAAAAACAAATACTCCTACACATATGCATCTTTGTCTGTTAGTGTTTGCGTTAGGCTCCAAGAGTTCTTTGATGACAGACCATGTAACTAGAAGATTGCAGCACAGTTCTTGCAGTTAGTTTCCACTTGTGCAAACAGCAAGCAAAATTTAAATGTCTTTTCCAGTAAAATATGTACAATGATCTTCGTGAGTCTAATCGTTTTTTCCCTACGGGATAACTTTACATTCCTTCTCCTACTAGGGCCTTGGTACTCTTCTTTGTAGTTTGGGCAAAACTATAGAGTTCTGTCTCTAATAAATGTGCAGTTCAAAATCACTAATGATCACTTACAAGATAAATTGACTCAGTCATTTTAGTGGCAATGCACTTTCAAAACTCAGTTCAGCGACAACATTCAGTTCAAGGAGGCTCAATTGGATGCAAATTGTTACAGCAAAAGGTGGAACATGCCCTCTATCACTCATTAACTGTTATGTAAGTCCACTCAGGTGAGGAGTACCTCTGACAGGGTATTCTAGCTCTCTTGGATCTCCTTACTGTTGGCCCTTCTTCATTACTGTCACTTAGGCCTGAACCTTCAGAATCTTCTGGGACATTGTGTTGTATGTGTATTTCGCACAGATAACATCTCACTCTCTCTTGTTTAATTGGCCAACGGTCTCCAGGTACAACTCGCGTTACTTCTGCACTAGGCCCTTTGCCAGGGTCTTAATCTGGTGCAGTCAACACAACTGAATGAGGCCCTCCTGTACTGACTTCAATTGTTAACGCTCTCATACTCCCCTCAGGGTGAACAAGTGCTGTCCCAGCTTCTTGCTGATCCCCAACAGCTTGACTAACCTCGTCCCTCAGTCTCACTCTAACCACTGGCACATTAGGAACTGGTGCTGTTACATCGTCAAGGAAACATGGGACTCTGCGACTATGGGTACCCAGTTAGGGAGATGTCCACACTTCACAGCTGTCGTAGTGATAAGAATCACATGGTAGGGACCATGCAACCAAGGCTCCAAACATGACTTGCACATATGATTCTTCACCATAACCCATTTGCCTTGACTGAGGTCATTGAACTGCTCCTTTTGAGGCGGGGATGTAGCATCTCCAAACTGGTAAGACACAGAATGCACTAAATCAGCCAGTCGTTTGCAGTAATCAAGAGTCATGTCATCTGTAAAATTCACAAGCACATTCACAGGCATAGCTGGCAGCTCATGGCCGTTCCCATGACGAGTTCTTGGGGTGACAATCCTGTCCTTCTGTCTGGAGTGAATATACCTCCTTTCAAAGCTGCCTTTTCCACACAGGGTATTACAATGTGGTTGTTACAACGACTGGGTTGTAACAACTCATACCATTACCCCGCAAGTCAGAGCAACAACTTGCTCTAGGGGGGCGCTGGATATTGGAATAGTATAATTTACTATTTCAACACCAGTCTGTGCAACAGTAGGGATGTTGTTGGACTTTAAATCCAACACCTTCTGACCCCTACACAAGTCATTGTTATGACTTGCGGGGTAATCCAATGTGTTGTTACAACATGGTCATTGTAACAACCGCTTTGAAATAGGCTCCGAGGAAAAGGATTTGTGGTGAACAATGTTTACCGTCTGGAGTACTGCATAGACTCATCAACACAAGAGGCAAAGCATCAGGTCACTTCAGAGATGCCGAAGATGCAACAGGATGGCAGGATTCATTATAGTACATCTTCTGAGTGTAACATTGTCAGCTGCAAGTATGACTTGCTCATACTTGGTAAGCCAACTATAGGTGAGGTGCTGTGTCCTAGTATGAGTTACCAACACCACCACTGAATGTGGTACAATAACAGTCAAAGAGGGACCCATAACAATGCTCTTGCACTGCTCAATGCTAACACTGGTGGAGGCAACAACTTTAAGACATCCAGGCAAAGCAGCAGCTATGGGGTCAAGTGTGGCAGAAAAATAAGCCACAGGTCCGCGTTTATTACTTTGCATCTGGGTGAGCACTGAAAGAGCAGAGCCCCCTCTCTCATTGCAAAACAAAGCAAAACAATTGTTACAATCGGTATACAGACAAAATATCGAATCTTTAATTTCGACTTACACTTATATCGAGTTGCTAATATCGAAGGGACAGAATATCGATGTCCAGAATATCGATGGCCAGAATATCGACCCTAAGGTAAGTAATATCGAAATTACTTATATCGATAGCATATATATCGATGTAAGTAATATCGACATTACTTATATCGATAGCATATATATCGATGTAAGTAATTTCGATTTACTAATATGTGTTAGAAATTTTAGTTAAGTATTTAAATTAATTGTTATAACATGTGTTTAATATGTTTTTATAAATAAAAAATATATAAAAGTAAATAATATGTTTTACTACCAGAGCGGGTTGTGGGTTTTTAGGGGAATAGGGTGGGAAGTAATTTATTTGTAATTAAATAAATATTTTTTAATGATTAATTTTTTTTGCAATTAAATATTAATTGGCAATGAATTATTTTAATTGATTAATTGATTAATTAATTGATAATTTATGTATATTTTAAAGTAAATTATATGTTTTACTACTGGAGCGGGTTGTGGGTTTATAGGGGAATAGGGTGGGAAGTAATTTATTTGTAATTAAATAATTATTTTTTAATGATTAATTTATTTTGCAATTAAATATTAATTGGCAATGAATTATTTTAATTGATTAATTGATTAATTAATTGTTAATTTATGTATTTTTTAAGTAAATTATATGTTTTACTACTGGAGTGGGTTGTGGGTTTATAGGGGAATAGGGTGGGAAGTAATTTATTTGTAATTAAATAATTATTTTTTAATGATTAATTTATTTTGCAATTAAATATTAATTGGCAACGAATTATTTTAATTGATTAATTGATTAATTAATTGTTAATTTATGTATATTTTTAAGTAAATTATATGTTTTACTACTGGAGTGGGTTGTGGGTTTATAGGGGAATAGGGTGGGAAGTAATTTATTTGTAATTAAATAATTATTTTTTAATGATTAATTTATTTTACAATTAAATATTAATTGGCAATGAAATATTTAAATTGATTATTTGATTAATTAATTGATAATTTATGTATATTTTTAAGTAAATTATATGTTTTACTACTGGTACTAATTTAATTGTAATATTAATTAATTTTGGGTAAAGGAGTATTTTTAGGGTTCAGGGTCAGTTTTGGGTTTTTGGGTAAAGGGGTATTTTTTCGGGTTCAGGGTCAGTTTTGTTTTTTTGGGTAAAGGGGTATTTTTAGGGTTCAGGGTCAGTTTTCAGTTTTTGGGTAAAGGGGTATTTTTAGGGTTCAGGGTCAGTTTTGGTTTTTTGGGTAAAGGGGTATTTTTAGGGTTCAGGGTGAGTTTTCAGTTTTTGGGTAAAGGGGTATTTTTAGGGTTCAGGGTCAGTTTTCAGTTTTTGGGTAAAGGGGTATTTTTAGGGTTCAGGGTCAGTTTTCAGTTTTTGGGTAAAGGGGTATTTTTCGGGTTCAGGGTCAGTTTTCAGTTCTTGGGTAAAGGGGTATTTTTTGGGTTCAGGGTCAGTTTTCAGTTTTTGGGTAAAGGGGTATTTTTAGGGTTCAGGGTCAGTTTTCAGTTTTTGGGTAAAGGGGTATTTTTAGGGTTCAGGGTCAGTTTTCAGTTCTTGGGTAAAGGGGTATTTTTTGGGTTCAGGGTCAGTTTTCAGTTTTTGGGTAAAGGGGTATTTTTAGGGTTCAGGGTCAGTTTTGGGTTTTTGGGTAAAGGGGTATTTTTAGGGTTCAGGGTCAGTTTTCAGTTCTTGGGTAAAGGGATTTTTTTGGGGTTCAGGGTCAGTTTTCCCTACTGTTGCACCCACTGGAGTGGGAATAGTAATTATTGTTAAGTAAGTATTTATTATATATGATTTGTAAATATTATTTTTTTATTAAATATGTGTTATTATTTTTTTTACCATTAATAAATATATTTAAATATGTTTAAGTAATTTATAAGTATTATTTACAGTATTTTTTATGTTATTTTAAACCCCAAAAAAACGATATATTTGA
Organism: Lissotriton vulgaris; assembly: GCF_964263255.1. Classification (NCBI taxonomy): domain Eukaryota; kingdom Metazoa; phylum Chordata; class Amphibia; order Caudata; family Salamandridae; genus Lissotriton; species Lissotriton vulgaris. Next base: position 674,344,704 of record NC_141700.1, on the reverse strand, counting down.
CAACGATATTTTTAACATCGATATTATTTTTTCGATGTTTTGGTACTTACCATGTTGTACGTAGGGCGTCGATATTTTTGCAATCGATATAATTACGCCGATATTTGTGTAGGTCGAAATTCTGTCTGTCGAAATTCTGTCATAGATCCGTTACAATCAGGCATTCCCAGTGCAGGGGCGTGGCAGAGACATTCTCTCAGCTCTGAGAAGGCATGCATGCAGCTGTTATCTCATGGTACCAGATCTACAGGTATTTGTGTATCAGCCTCTGTAAAGGGCTGGTCATCAGGAAAAAGTTGGGAATCCACTGTTGACCGAGGCCCACGATTTCCCAAAAATTCAGATTTTTTCTGGGTTGTTGGCAGATTCATTTTCAGGATAGACAACATTTTATCTTGTGACACCTTCCTTGCACCTTTCTCAATGTGATGTCCTAGATACAGGACTTCTTTCTTACAGAACTGCAATTCGGCCAGGGAAACTTTATGTCCATTCTCAGCTAAGTGGCTTGGAAATCCAATTGTGTCACATTAGCAAGCCTCCTGAGTATTTGACACCACTAGTAGGTCATCAATGTACTGGACTAGGACTGAGTGATAGGGCATCACCAATGACTCCCTTGTGGAGCTCGGCACCATGCCAAGACATAGGTGCTGAAATGGAAAGAGAAGAGAAACTGACTATCCTCATGCAGTAGTATAGAAAAGAATGCTTGACACAAGTCAATGACAGGAAACCACTTGGCATCTCATGGAATATGAAACAATATCACAACAGGATGTGGCACCACAGGTCAACAAGGAACAACAATTGAATTTACCTGTCTCAAATTCTGCACTATGCGATATTTGCCATTGAGTTTCTGCAAATTCAGAATGGTTGAATTACATGGACTTCCAATAATCTCCTTCAGAATACCTTGCCCAATATTGTGTCAATCAAAGGAGTAATTCCTGGAATGGTTTCAGGGAACAGATTATATTGTGGGATTCTCAGGTACTCAGCATTGGACTTCATTGTAATGCGGACTGTATCAACAGTTCGATGTCTTTACCGTAAAAGTCCCAGATTCTATCTCTCATTTCTTGGGGCAAATCATCTTTTGACAACATTGGATACATTCAGATATCTAATCTCTATCTAGAAAGTTTAAAAACAATGTCCTCATCATGAGTCTGGAATTTGATTCCATTTGCTGTACAGTAAATTGAACAATTCAGATTTCACAAGAGATCTTATCCAAGCAGATTCAAAGGACTAGAATCACACACTACAAATATGTGATTGTCCTCAAAGGACCCTATCTTATCAGGTACTTTTTTCTGAAACTGTGCTAGTCATTTGTTTATTTGCAATTCCTGCAACTTGGATTCTTTGCCCAGGGAGAAGTAGGTTGGGAACCTCTGCTATTCTTACAGCAGAGCAGGTAAATTGAATTGATACTTGTATAGCGCACTACTCACCCGCAAGGGTCTCAAGGCGCTTGTACGAATACCGCTGTGGAACCCATCCTGGCTTTCCCTGTGAGGCGTCCACTCCTGGGCACTCCCAAGGTGGAGGCCAGGCATCCTTAGCATTGTGGGGGCCGTTGTGGAGATTAAGCAAGCTATTGCCCAGAGTTGCAGAGTGGGACTCCATGATTGGAATAGGCACTGAGGCGAGAATTATCAGGTCCGTTGAATTTTGAGCCCAAGACCCGCCGAGGCGGGGAATTGAACCCTGGTCCCGGGCTAGACCTCTGCATCAGGGTCTGCCGCTCTAATCATTGAGCCACACTTCTCCAGGTAGCACCTGTATCAATAAGAAATGAGAGAGGATTCCCATTTACCTCACCATGCACATATGGACCACTCTGGTCTATCTCTAAGGGTGCACCAAGTATGCAATCCTCCTCCCCTCTCAGGCCCTGTCATTGCGACAAGCCAAAACTGAAATCTTCATCTGTTTGGATCATGGACTACTGTTGGGACATACCCTGATTCAAAAAGGGATTCGTGTTTACATTGGGAACTTGATTTGCATTGTATCTCTGGACATTTGAGACATTTGCATTTTGTTGTGGCATTGGGGCTTGAGGGTCTTGCATCACCTGAGCTTGGGGCACATGTTGAATAGGGTTCTGAATTGTTTGTCTCAGTATTTGCTGTGTCTGAACCATATTATTTCCCTGTGACTGCACAAATGAACGATTCTGAACTGATTTCCATTAACTATATTACCATCATTAAACTGACATTCATGCCTACAATGCCCCAACCTGCTGCATAGGTGGCAGGGATTTATTTTCTTCAAAGTTGGCACATCAATTCCTGTTCTCGGTTCAGTAGGAATACCTTGTGGTTGAAACCTTTCGGGGTGAGAACGATTAACACCTTGCATCACCGGAACTCCTTGTTGGTACATTCCCGGCATAGGACCAACATTCTCAACAAACAGTTGATTCTGACCTCACTGTGCAGCCTCCATTTGTGCTAATATTGATTTTGTATTCAATTTCTTGTGTTCCATCTACAATTCATCGCTGCAGTACTTTGCATATCTGAAGATTTCGTCAGTGGGCATACTCTGCCAACAAATCAAATGCTGCTGGATCATGGAACTAACCTCATTCTTCAATCCATACACAAATATATAAACAAAATGTCCCATATTCCTTGCCTCAATGGTGTCTGTTCAACGAAATTGTTTAATTCCTGCAGCAGTCTCTCATAGCAAGCATGTCTTCACACTTTGGTTTCTTGGGTCGTCCTGTCAATCTTGACCCAATCATTCTCTTTAGAAGAGATTTTCGTCTTCACAAATGTAATCACCTGATTATAGTTTTCATTACCAGTGAAGATGGAGCATGTGATTGAGGATGTCTCATCGGTTCCTCTTCAGGCAAATCCACAGAAACTTTGCATTATTTCGATAGATCACCTGGTACTACAATTTCAAACGAAGAGTCCAAATGTTTTCATAAAACCTTTGATATTATCACAAAGCAATCAACCTGTCAGTACCATTCCACTGGGTTCTCTCTCAATTTTGGAAAATAATTTGTGAATGATGCAAGATCAGTCCTGCTCCTTGGTATATGGACATATCTCATGGGAAGCATGCGTATATCCTCCTCTTCCTCCTCATGCAGATGGGGGCTTCTGCACTCAGACATTCTTTATTTCCTTTTTGTTTGTCCAGCTACCTTTCCATGTATCTAATTCACGACATGTTCGAACATATGCAATTACTTTCTTGATTAGCAATTTCATTCCAGGTGGATGCATGTTTTCGAGATCTCTGTCACTAAATCTTAAACTGTAACTTCTTTCGAAGGCTTTGAATTGTTGTATATCAATTCGATGTCTGTGAGCCAGCTCAGACTATCTTTGCAAAGTAACAGGAGTCCATCATCCTGGTAAGCATTCAATCATGATAAATCACAAGTCTCAATTATAATTTTTTCTAAATCTATTTTCAATTTAGCCACATCCATAACCCTTTTTCTCTCTGGGGCTTGAGCCGTCGTTCCACTCGTTCCAGGATTCCCCCTACTTGTCGTGGTATCTATACCTCTAAACCAATCATCAAATTCTTGGGCAGTAAGAACTGGTTGATATGCTGGGGTATTAAGGATTATCTCTCCACTATAGGTATCATCAGTTAATCCAGGCAGTGAATTCAAGAGAGACATGTGAGAAGTTGTCATTCCCATAGTCGCTTCTGCCCTAGTGATAGTGTAATTCATCATCGTTTGGGCATTTGTGTTGGGCATGAAAAAGAGGGACGATATATGAGGAAACCTCCTGGTCAAGTCAAACACTGTCTGATTTAATGTAGGGTCTGAACTCGCAGCACATGGAGTATCCCCTTGTGTTGGAAACATGGGAGTCTGAGGATTGAGTCTGAATGTCAAGCTCACATAATTGTTAGCTGTAGCACTCATTCCAATAGGAACAGCCAAAGTTTGTGTAGTATTTCCTGCTACTCCAGGCTTATACAAAGAAACTACAGGATCAATTGTGACAGGAACAGTCAAACACATCTGGAGCATTTCGAGCATGTAAAGTCGAAGGGGCTGTCATTCCTGAATGTTTTCCCATCAGATTTGGATTCATATTCACTGGTGCTGTAGGCAGAAAAAAAGTCTTACTCCTAGGTACATTACTCAATCCTCCAGACTGGGTATCATTGCATGGAGGTGGACAGTTTAACAATAATTTGGTTATAAAATCCTCTTGTGAATTGCAGTCACTGTCCTCAATTACATTCTCAGTCTCAGCTATCTCTTTCTTCTTTTTCTTATACTTGCATTTGCCTTTCCCTTCTTCTTGTTTTGTTAGTGCAGGGTATAATCTAGCTCCCTCAATCATGTCAGTTCTCTTGGATTTATGTTCTGCATCCCATCTAGCATCTGCACAAGTGTGTATGGCTTTCTTGACTTTACCCTGAAATCTCTCTCTCTGTCTAAGATGAGCCATATGTTCCCAGGCATTAAGTGTTTCAATTTGTGTAGGTCTAGGAGGTGGTTTCATTTCATGCAACATCTTTCTTAAATGCTCATCAATTCTCAAATTAAATGATGAGGAAATGTCAAACGACCATCTTTCTCAGTGATCTTATGGCATTGTTTGAACCAAACATGTGTAAAGACCCACATTTATCAACATACTATAACCTGGCGTACCGTTGGGTGGTACCTCTACCTTTCTAACAGGCACAGTCACATCTCTCTTCAATAGGCTTTTTAAGGCTTTAAAGAACTTCATTTTCAATCAAAATATTCAGTATTCACAAATGACTTTTCGTTAGAACCAGGAAATACATTTTCACCCACAATTCTCTGTTCAGCAATCTCAACCAATACCAGCATAGCTCTCTATGGCATATTCAACAAATCCCAGTGTGGCTCTACACCAACCAACCTATGCCAACATGGCACACTGTGACATCAATCTCACATCTTGCAGCAGGTCACCCTCCTTTACAATTCTCACAAGAGCGTTTTATAAGCAAATGCAAGCAATTTCAATAACTAACTTTGTCTGTTCCTCTAAGGAAACTAAAGATTATTCATACACACAAGAGGCAATTCAAACATTTTCTTCCTATTCTATCATTCACTTCAAGTGAACGATCGACCAGTGGGATCCCACTTGCATTGGTTCAGTTATTGTCTGTTCACTAAGATCAACTATACCAATCACTTCTCACAATTAAACAAAGTAAGGTCCCTATCTCAATAATGCAGTTGTCGACATCTCACGACAAGCATCATAACACAGCATACAACTACACCCAGTGTCTTCTAAACTGTAACTTGACTTTACTTCTCTTATCCCAGAATCTTAGGCCATGACTGACCCGATAACCATTTCAGATTCTCTGCATCAAGCACCACATTCACACATCAACTTAAATCATCTCTGCATAACACCAAACAACCACTTCAAAATATAACAGTCTAAGCATAAGCAATTGCAATGCTCAACCCTATTAATACTCACACTCCTCCACTGCTACAAGCTGTTTCCGAACTGATGCAACTACATCAATCCTTCGACTGACCCATGTGCTTTTGGGGTTTGACTGGCCTTGGGCAATTTTTAGATAGGACAACCTAACTTCATCAATTCAGTGGATAAACCATTCGACGTTCTACCAGATTCGATACAGCGTTTTTTGAGCCCACTGACTTACCATTGGTTTTTTGATGGACCCTTTTAACCGAACTGAGAGGAGATGGGAGTTAGCATTTACATTCAATCAAATTTCACTTAACAGTACAACCCATTTGGTTTCACAATGAGGACCAGGAATTGGTTGCTAAGTTTATGAAGGTTTATTACAAATTAATAATCAAGTTCAAATACGCAACTCTTAAGACCATGCTGTAAAGATACAGTATAACAATGGGAAGACCCAACCTCCTAAAGAAATTAAGGCAGACTAGTATCAAACAAACAATTAGTTCAGTAACAGCAATACAAAAGAGCAGCTTCAAAATTTGGTGCTCATATAATAGTCTAACACTCTTTCGTTTTATACGTAGTAATCTAAATCTCCTAAATCCAGTCCAGGTTAAGGGTTTAGTTCAGTAGCTTAAAGTCCCAAGATCAGGCAATTTCCATGAAGGAATTCAGAACAAGACAAAGTAAATCAAAAAGAAAAGAGTTAGCATTTCAGAAGCTCAGCCAAGAGTCTTCATTGGGTCAGGGAAAAGTGTTAGCCAAACCTCACTTAGGAAAGAATCAAGGGTCAGCATCAAGGTTTAAACTTCTTAAGATCCATTCAGGTAGTAGGGAATCAGGGAAGGTGTCTGCAAGGAATTTGTGGGAGAGATCTGCATAGAGTCTGCAGAAGGGTTCAGTACAGCAGTTCTAAAATCAGGAAAGGGTCAGAAGGGAATTGAAGGGATCTGAAGTCAGATGGGATCTGAAGGGTACTCTGAAGATCGATGGGGTGGACACTATGGGGCATATTACCAAGCAATAGCGATAATTATCGCTATTGCTTGGTTAGAGACAAAAATTTACTGCTGAGCTGCGGCGATTTTTACCGCAAATAAACCTTGGTATTACCAAGGTTTATCGCAAATGCGATAAAAATCGCCGCAATGCATGAATATCGCTGAAAAGTCAGCGATATTCATGCATTACTGAGCTAATGCTCTTAGCCATGTTATCCACCTCCCATTGGATAACATGGCTAAGAACTGCTCAGGGCAGGTGTAAGCTTTTGGAGATATTCGTGCTTAGCGCGAATATCGCCAAAAGTTGGTAATAGGAGATAGCTAACATCTTGGCACGCCCACTTTGCATATCATTAGTGATAAATATCACTGACATGCAAAGCGGGGGCCAAGATGGTCGCTATCTTCTACTAGCTGTCACTAACTGGTGTTAGTGACAGCTAGGTAATAGGGAGATCATTTTATCTCCACTTTCTTGGCTTTTAAAGCCAAAAAAGCGGAGATAAACCCCCTTGATAATATGCCCCAAAGTTATATCTCATAAAGTCTTTTGGGTAACACCCCTTGTATGTGTCATCAGGGGTCATTGTTTTCATCCATTTCCTAGGTTTTAGACTGCAACATCGGTAGGTTATCCCTCAAAGGACATGCAAACAACATCTCTTTCTCACTCACACGTAGACTACAACATTTGCTCAATAGTCCTATCAGCTAATGCTCTGGTTCCCCATCAGTTTTCATGAAGGACATTTCCTCAGGCTCTTTCCCCTATCTCTAATACAGTAATGTATCTACTGTATGTGAATAGCTGCAAGAAATGTCACATTAGCAGCACATGTAAAACTGTTTTATAGGAAATACAGCATGGTGAAATACAGGCCTAAATTGTCAATTCAAGTTGAGGCATTAATTCAATGGTGCACATTTAATATGGGTGTACACATTTAATCACAAGTGAGTATCGTACATTGTTTTGAATTCAAACTACATATGGCATACAGTAAATCTTCAAATTGATCAAGTGTAGGTATGGCTAAGAACTACATTTAATTACCTATATGTGTAACATTAGTGCACATAGTACATAAACGTTATTGTTGTAGGTAAAATCACATTCTACATATATGAGGATGGCTTATATCTAGATTTCAAGTCATTAAGTGTTATCCATGTAGTATAGCACATATTTATAAAAGTTGAATTTCATCTTCACAGAAAGTACATTATTTATTGAATGAAGATGGTTTTATTAATCAATACTTTGATTAATAAGTATATTAGCATGTTTAAAACACACACATATGTATATTCTCTAATTCTACAGTAAATGCACTCTTTAATAGTAAAGTTGAATGGAACATTTTCCTAAATCATTGAATCATGTAAGAAACGTTAAACGCTAAGTGCACGTCCTTGTAACGTATCTGTTAACATTTTTGTGACGTGTAAAGAGTGGCAACTTTGCGCTGCACCAGAGGGAACTGCTGGTAGAGAACATGGACAGGGTGAGGTGCTGCTGCCCTGTTCCTCTATTATTGTAAAGATTTACATGTGCATTTATGTGTGTATGTATGTATTCACTATCGTCATATCACACATCTAGCCAAAATGCAGTGGAGTGCTGTACAGGGTAAAAAACAAAGACACAGTAAATGAGTGATTGGAGGGGAAGCTGTGGTGAAAGACTAAAGGTAGACTAGTTACTTTGCTGTAACAAGTTGTTCTTGAAAGAGGTGTATCTTCAGCTCTTTCCTAAATTACAAGAGAGTTGGATTGGTTTTAATGGATATAGGAATGCTGTTTATAAATATAGGAAGCTTGTTTCCTCGTTTTTCAGTTTTTTGTACTTTCTAGTCTCCAGACCAGGATGCAGGTGTGGAGAGAGCCGCCAGAGCTGAGTTGCTTGTCAGACAGATAGATAAGGAAGACAGTCATGAAGATCACCCTGTCTTAATAGACAAAGTACACAATATCAAGATATCAGTGATGTCTGACAAGCAAAAAAGTGGTTCCTCCTATTTTGATTTGGTAACTCAAGGTGATTATTAGGAGTGAATAAAGAGGGAGGTTTGAGTTCCCCAAGGTTCTCCTTGTTATCAAATCCGTTTTAATGTGCACATGAAACATTTTCTTGATCTGTTGGTAAAGTTTGGGGTGAGTTTAATACCTGTGTCGTTGTTACTGACTTGTTCTATCCAGCGACTTGGTATTCAGGAAGAAAGTCATGCGTTATCAATGCATGCATACAAGTAATTAGCTGATCAATAGGTCTGACTTTATTGTTGCTGAATTTTAAAGAGAAGAAACTGATTTTATTTAAAAGTTAAGAGCTTCAAGCATCTTTATTGAGCGTTGAATGCTCCCATTGAGAAAACTATCACCTATCATACTCAAAAACATGTTCACACTAAAAATAAAGCAACTGAACGTCAATGACACCATCTGGAACTATACTCATATAGTTCATATCGCAGTCAACTCTCACACTCACTCACTTAAACAAGTGACTCCCTTATAAAGGGGCGTCTCCTCACTAAAAACGTCAAAAACCTAGAACTCTCTTCTTATTATCAGCAACAATGATCTAATCTCCATTATTTAACTGGTCAAACCAAAAAGTACGTAAACCGGTGCATATAATCAATGGAAACTTTCAGCCCTTTGAATCCAACTGGTGCAACCTGACAAAAACAACTGGCATTTATGCCATTTTCCTAGATTTTAAGTATACAATGCACACTACAACCACCCTTCTTCAAAAGCCCCAGTCATGGGCCATACTTGCTTTCCACCAGCATATAACCCACCTTTGCTAGGGAAAGCCATGAGGAAATTTACCACAAATCATTTGAATTCCATAATTTCCATGGAACATCTACATGTAGGCTACAAATATGTTTTTGTCCTAGGGTTTGCTTAGGACCAGCCACTCTAAAAAGGCCTAGAAGACATGCACAGCATTAAGGAAACACGAGACGTTTACCTACTAATACTTTAAGACTGTATAGCAGGTTTCAGCAATAGTTGAAGATTGCAGGTTGACACAGACACTAGACCACACCATGGACTACTGTTGTCCGGTTCTGAGCTAATTTTCTTCTTACCAAAAAAATCAAGTAGTGAAGTTTGGGCTATAAAAATCAAGAATATATGAAATGTATTATGGTGTCTCAAGGGCATGATGCACTTTCCTGCCTTATTCAAACTAGACCTAGAGTCACTGTATTTGATTTGAGAGAATATGCGTTTCTTCAAACACCAATATGAAGACACCATTAATCTACATACACACATTGACAATTGTGAACAGCTCCACTCTTCACAATTGCATTGACAGACTGTTTATATGGATGTCAGAGTATTGATTCAATAAAGTAATCACATAATCTCCTCAGAGCAGATTACATCAGCATTGTACACTAATAGGTGCTACACAGTAATCAAGACCTCAAAAACGATTTCATCAACTCCAAAATTGATGCCTTCGTTGACTTCCAAAAAAGACATGGATTAATTTCAGTGCTGTGATGACCAAATCACCATGCTTATTTGAGCTCCTTCCTCTATGAAGCAGCAAAAAAGGACTTGGATTCAAATACTTCCTACAGATTCAGTACATTTTTTGTCCAAAAGCACTTTTTTACAGGAGTCAACACTACCTCCTGGATCACTCTGTGTCTTTATATCCAAACTAAACCCAGCCCTCTCAATTGTATGCAGCACTTAACAGAAAGTCTACATCTTTTTATGGTGATATTATTGATAAGTTCCATGCAAGATCCACACTGCTGTTTTGTACATTTCATTGTTCAAAATGTTGTTCACCATTTTTAGGTCTCACATGACGACAGCTTTTATATGTCTGTTGTTGAAGACCTATTGCACACAGTACCAAGACTTGCAGTGAGTTTTGGGTCACCCTATTGCTTACGATTGGTTGTCTTTCTTTTCATCCTCATTTGCTTACTTCTTATTAGATGCATTCCCTTCTCCTTTTGATTATCTCTACTCTGGAGCATAACTTCTATATCAACTTTTGATTGAATGACTTGTATTCTTCCACTGATTACATTCTGGGGCCTACTTTTTATGTTTCTTTCATCACTCAATGTGAGTGTATGGTTTTCTTGCTTTTTCTTATGTGCTGCTTCCCCATTCAAATTGCCACCCTGCATGCTCTGTTGTGCCCCCCCCACTCCCTCTCAACTTGTTTTTTCCTTCCCTTACCCTGTGATTCTTTTTATTTTACTTCCAATCCCTTAAAACTACCCAGTCACTCTCCTTTGCTCCTCGTTCTTCATACTCTGGCATTGACTTCTGTACCTGTGCCTCGGTTGTACCCCTGCCCCTCTCTGTTATTTTCCTTTAAACTATTTATTTTTCTTTATGGGTGGTGCAGCGGATGAAATTTCCTACCAGGCAACTTTTTTCTCTTTAATGTGCTTTTACTATTGTTTGTAACATTTTCTAATAAACGTTAACAAACAAATACATTTCATTTTTAACTTTTATGGGAAAATAACAATTATTTAAATTAATTTAATTTAATACATAACATTTATCAAAATGTTTAAAATATTTAATAAAAATAGAAATGTATATGAGGGCAGGATTTTTTAAACTATTGTTTAAAATGTATTTATAAATTAATTTAATGTATGTTAATGAAATTCCTAATGCTCATTTAATTTGATGAGCTAATGTGCTGTATCATTTTGTTGTAATAGGTCTAGAGCAATAAATATTTTGAAATCATTCATAATTATTAAATGTTTTATATTTATTTTGTAAAGAATAAGAAAATAAACTTTAATAATCTTTCCTATACATTTTGATGGGGATATCTCCTGCATGGTGGTGGACAGCTTCACCTATCTTTGTAAAGTTACCCCAGCCCCCTATTTGAGCAGGCAGAGACATGTAAGAAAACACCAAGCTGTAAATCTACACTCGGAAATAGTGAATAGCAAAAAAATGTACAGCACACCCATTGCTTACAATTTATTGGCTTATTTAATTGTTTCTTATTTGATGGCTTGCCTTGCTTTTCTTGTGTTTGTCCCTACCCTGCACCATTGTTTGTTTATGATCATTTTGATTGGCTGCCTTGTATGCTCCATGAGCGTGCATGAGTTTCTAGCTCTAGCCCTCATCTGCTGCTTCCCCTGGTAAATACCCACCCACCTGTGCTTTGTTATGCCCCAGCCCTTCCAGCTTCTTTGTAAAAGCACAGCAACAGAGATCATTTTTTAAGGGTGTGGCTAAAGAGAAGTCTTGAATGGTTGTTTCTATTTTATTTCCTGCATTCCACATATTGCATCATGACTGCACAAGCTTTGCCACATTAGGGATTTTATGGTGCTGGCTAAAGGGCCATCTGCTGCACTCGACTGGCTTCTGAGGTAGAAAGTGTACTTTGCCTGACACTTTTCCGGAAGGCTCACAAATCTGCTCCCTGTGGTACCACCGAGTATCATATGGCTGACTACTGTGGAAAGTAAATTTGGCCTTCACAAGATTTTCCTTTACATTCTGATTCCTCTATATTTAAAAAAAATTCAGTACAGAATTTCCTGAGTGAAAAGTATTTGACAAACAAGCCATGCCATTTGTAAACAGTGAAAACATTGAATTTGATGTACTGCTTTCAGATGCCAGAAGATATGTGTTTGCTTTTCCTCCAGTATTTTGAACAGTTTTTTTTTCATTTACTTAAGCAATTCTGTGTAGACGAACATTGGAAAAGCTAACAACTCGGCATTCACACTACAAAGGCACAAGCTATTAGCTTAGCCAATGCCTGTTTCACTATCACCAAAGTGGAAATTCCTCAATCACAGTACCTAAATATGCTTTTGGTGCAACCCATGGACTGTAGTAGAACTAAACTATGGGGCAGCTATTTCTCCCCAGTATGAATTTACTTAACACTTGAAGTGTGGAGTGTTGTGTATCCCCAGAAAGCCTGAAATTAAACTTTTTTAGATTTCCCAAGTCCAAAATGTTTGTTTTTCATTAAGGCTCATATACGGTCTACGGAAGCAAGAACCTATTTAGGTGTCAGTGGCAGCTGCTAGGCCGAAACTGGAATCCTCTCTCCTTATGAATACTGTGCTTGGAAATTTCATGTTTGATGATTTGCAGGATACTTTTAAAGCCACTCATAAAAATCCACAGCAGTGTGCATTAAATTCGTACATTTTAATGCATAATCCTGCATCTCTTCACATGCTCTTTTTCATAGTTCCTGCCCCGCCTTGGGTTGTTATTAGATCCCAAATTATCATCCTTTGTAAAACCTACAAGATGAGGTATTATTTGCTTAGTTTTCCCCAGGCTTTTTTATAGATCACACCACCCAGTGTATACTGAGAACTAAGAAAGACTAGGGAGTGGGCAGAGTACAGCTGACTATCAATAAAAGTCACCAGTCTAAATGCAATTAAGACGACAGGTTTTTCTCGACACAGCACATGGAGGCACCTGAAATCTCATGTTTGTAAATATCCAGTGCCTGAGCCTATTTGAATTCCTGTTCATAACATATTTACTGGCCAATAATGGATTATTGCAATTGCAAATTACTTAGTTATACCATGCAAACACATTCCTGTATAATTTTCCCTATACCTATGCATCTATCTGCCCATGAATATCCACACAGCTACTCACACTTATCCAACCATGTACTCATCTATGTATCCTTTCATCAATATTTATCCATTTGTGCACACACATGTATCTAAAAATTTACATCCATCCACCATCACCACCCTCCATCATTCAAGCAGGTGTCCATCAAACCCACACTGGAACCATTTATCTATCGACCCACAATCAAGCATTCACACATCAACCCACACTAACATCCTTCAAGCTATGTAACCACATCCATTCATCTAATTTATGCACAAAAAGACATGCAATCACAGATTCCTTATTGTGTACAACACACAGTTATCAATCCATTCATGCATTAAACAAACATACACATGTCTGCATGGCTGCATACACCTGAGTGTATATGTTGTGATTGTCTGCGAGCCTGTATGTTTTGTGTGTTTGTGGGTGTTTATGAATATGTTCATCTGTGTGTTTTGTTTGTGCATCTAAACATATTACACAAAACATAGTGAGATTGCAGCAAACAGCACTTACACCTAAAACAGACCCAATGCATTGGCTTTGCCAATGATTGTTTTGATCAAGAGGTTTACACAATCACTGAGATACCGCACTTAAGTGCACATACATTTTAATGTGCAGTTGAACAATTATCTCTGTATTTAAGGCAATATAATGGCAAGAATGAAAGGACTAAATCAATACCTTTGTCATACTTTATGAACTTTTTAAATGAGATGTAATAATGTTGTATCTCAGCTGTGGATGGGGACCTGTAGGTAGGTGTTACCTGCTGATGTCAAACCACTAGCCCCACTGTGGAAATAGCACAAAGAGTGAGCTGTGTGGAGAGTGGGTGTGGTCAGAGCTGGTTGCCAGTGGCTGCTTCCTTTGTGTCATTTTATGCATACAACTGATTACTGGTGCCAACTTTGGCTTGATTTGTTTGGTATTTTTCCATTCCAAGTTTCTATGTATGTAAGTAATATTTCTATAGCATGTACCTGGCCAAATTGCAGCAGAGAGCTGTATAGGGTTAAAGACTAGCATAAAGACAGTGAGTGATAGGATAGGTGGTTGATTTGATGAATGTGAAAACAATGTGATGTAGTGCTCTTCAAAGAGGCAAGTTTTTAACTCTTTTCCTAAATTGGAGCAGTATAGGGATGGTCCTGATGGATACTGAATATTGTTCTAAATCCTGAGTGCATAGATGGAGTTTGTGTCTGATGATGTTCTGACTGTGAATGTGCCAAAAACACAAGAGATGGCGAGCATAGGTACAAGATAAGTAGGGGTGCTGGCCCATAATGGCTTTGTAAACGATACTGGTGGGTTTAAAGATGTTGCTATTCATCAATGAGAGCCAATGAAATTCCATTCGGATAGGCGTGATATATGTTCAGTAGTTATCACAGTTTAATATGTCTATGTTTCTGATGAATGCAGGTACCACTTCTTGCTCCACCAGTTGGTTAACTTTAGGCCCACGATGACCAGCTGAATCCATTGTCCATGTTCCTTGACATTCATGGGCTATGAACATATAATATAATATATATTTCATTTAACGCTGCTTCTCTTCTGGAATCAAATGTGTGCATTTAAAAAAACACCTAAGAAAAATAGAATCAATAATCTTTGGTCCAAGGTATCTTCGTTCCCAAGTGAGAGTGTTTAATTGTGTGTATGTTCAAGTTGTAGTATCAAGCTTGGGTAAGCCGTTGTAGGTAATGTTTAAACATACCCACTCCCAGCAGTAAATCATAGCAGAACATAAAGGAACTGTGTCATAATGACAAATCCAGACATCTGGGCTTTTGTGGTCAATGCTGCTGCAGAAAATACTAATTATTAATCATCCTTGCCAGATATAAGGTCACCTTTTCCCAGATGGCTGAAGATCAATTAAAGCGCTCATGTACATCTTTCTCAAAATTCACATTTTTGTGCTTACTATTTAAAACCTAGCAAACTGCCTACAGGTTTGCCATATGCCAACCAATCTTCTTGTCTGTTTGTATAATCGGTCAAGCAGAAGAGCCAAACTCTACAGGCTAGTCACCTACAGCTGAAAAAGCATGGTATTTCTGCGCTTAATAAATCTTTAAAAATAAATAAAATAAAATAAATGCAGATAAAATGCACATTTACACCCAAAAGTGATGGATTTTAACCTACTGCGTGTTCACAAAAGAATGCTTATCAAGTGTAAAAATTGTTTAGCCCTGTGTATGCCTCCCCCAACACTGCGTACAATTAAACATGTGTAAATCTGATATAAGGGGTGGCATTTGGACGGTTGTATGACATTACAACGCATGCTTTTACTACGCATGCCTTTACATCGCAAGTTTTACAACGCATGCTGTTACAACGCATAGTGTTGAGGGGTGCTGGATAGTGAATAGTTTAATTTACTATTCCAACTCCAGTCCCCGTGGATAGTAGGGAAGGTGTTGGATAGTAAATGAAATCTATTAACTATCCTAGAGCGCCCCAGGCGCTATGCATTGTAATTACATGCGTTGTAATAGTTGCGTCGCAAAGGCACTGCGTCGTAAAAGTTGCGTTGAAAAGGATGTTCCCCCATTTGGACTTAACAAAGCTTGGTTTGCCTTATGAGTTTGTGATCGCGCAAAACACATTAGTGTGTGGGCATTCACAAACTCTTCTCCGACTCTTTTCCCACACTGGAAATGGTCGCGGATTTCCTCCTGCAGAGGGCTGGAGTAAGTCTGCTTCCAGGGTAGGAAGGAGAACAAAACATCCCGAAGCTGTGTGCGGCTGTATCAGAAGAGGCTTTTACAAGCAAGAGGTATTTTCCCAACGGAGAAAAATAATCAACAATTGCACAGCATCTTTGCCTTTTTTCCCAATGCAGTACAATTATGTAATTGGAGAATATCAAACTCTATTCTCACAAGTGCAGCTGGAACCTTCAACTGGTACAACTTTCCAGGTATACTCCTCGGAAGGTTAGAACATTGGGAAAAAGTGCAACTTGCATTTAAGAAAAAGTTGTAATCTCAGAGCGAGGTTCTACACTCTTTTGTGTTTCTGACCCCATGACTTGGTCTTGAAAAACATGATGTTGTGGGGATTTTGAAAATGAAAGCCATACAACTGTGATTCTGAACTCAGGGTTAACACTACAGTAATCGAGAAGCATATACCTATAGGTTAATATGGGCTATATTAAGTGTGCTTCAAAATTAGCAAGGAACATGAGAGTATATAAAGTTGTGGTTATGGAAAATGTTTCAATCAAAATTGGATAACTCCTTGTACATCTGATGGTCCTGATGCGAGACACACCTAGAGCAAAAATTGAGGAATTAAAAACATGACTTACACTAACTACTACTACTGCTGATAACACTTACCACAACTACTACTACTACAGTGCATGCCGCAAAGCGAATTGCCTCCGTGCACTTAATAATAGGGATTTTGAGCTAAACTTAATGATATTTATTTTGCCGATAAGCGAAGGATGAACACCTACCAGGATCTGAATGAGCGTATCACGGAGCAACAAATAATACCGGTATCCAAGCAACCTCAAGTGATTGCAACAACCTAGAACCCAGGGATCAGTGGCTCTTTACAGCTCAACCACACACCGGAACTTTGATGTTCCATTGGAAGAACAGCAATTGAGCCACTGGGGAAAATGTTCCCTTTGTGGCATCATAGATTGACTGATAAAGCCTGCTCTCATGCTAGACGTTACTGTTTTTGGACCTTTGGGAAACCCTGAATGGGTGCCTGGAGAGCATAGTTTGGTGTTGTTGGAAGCAGTTGCTGCTTTTCAGCAGGTGATTGATCTGGATAGAAGGACCTCCGTTTTCCACAGCTGATCTCCCATCCTTATGAGAGAGCGCAAACTGAACGAATTGCAGTAGTATATTATTTTTACATGTAGTACGCACTATCATGAAGAGAAATGCCATGAGTGCCAACATTATATTCATTTATATTCTGAATTGTGTGATTAACTTAGAGATTTAGGTAGAAGTGGAACTAATGCAGAAATATATACACATGAATATTTTTATTAGATGTGATTAATCCTGAACCCATGTCATGCAGCTGCTAAAATGAAAGATGGCTATGCGGTTAAACGTGGAACGTGGTAGGCCTCAGGGCCTGAATAGAAAGGGTTTTGGGAAAGGTTTCGTTTACATGATGTGGGTTGCACTAAATGATATTTAGTAGTTAAGAGTGTAATAGGTTTATATTTTATAGATGTGTTTACCAAATCATAGAATAGAATGCTAACATGTTATTAATTAATGAAGAAGATTTGAATGGTATAATCATTATAAGAAATGTTGTAGGCCTGAAATGTTTTAGTTATTGCATTACACATATTGGTCTTTGAAGGGAAATGTTGCGAGTTGTTAGAAGTTTATGAAATGGGGCTTTGACTGCAGATGTCTGTCTGCAAGACAGAGGGGGGATCCAATTATAAATTAAAATGAATAGATTCTTGTTCAGAAGACGGCGCAGACATGTAGGAGGTTTTTGGAATGTTTTAGGGGGTATCAGCGGGCCGGAGAAGAGTCTGCGAGACAAGGTCAACTCTAACGCACGAGGCCTCATCATGGAAAAAGCCAGAAGATACACCACGTGAGGGGCGTCTCGCAAGGGGCGTCTCCAGAATTGTTGTGTTCTGTATTAGGGACAGCACCCCTGGGAGGAGATAGAGCAGATGCCTGAGGACCCTTTAGAGAGCGGATGGGTAGGCAGAGAGGGGTCATGACTGGCGATTATAGGTTTTCATCTAGAGACTAAGAGTGGGTGATCTTCCTAGGAAGTCATTCACAGCTGACACCTTTTGATAGGTTGAGACCTTGTTAAGTAGGGATACCATCTAGAGCAGGGTAGGGACAGCCTAACTTGTATTTTGTCTCCAAATTTAAATGACGGAGAGAATTCAGTATGTGTCTATGTTAATGGCCTTATTATTCTTAGAGCTTGTGTTAGTGGTTTTCTTTGCTCGACTGAGAGTTTTCAGAGAGCACATGTATGTAGTTGGGCCTGTATATCTAGTGAATCTCCTTTTGAGATGTTTGTATTTGCAGTTAACTCTTACCTTATAATAAACCTTTAAAGCTAGAAGTTGTTTGTGGTTCTTCCGAGCGGAGTCCTTTCTGGGGTGTAACTAACTGGGTAAGAGGTGCACTTTCTTTCCTCAAAGACAGACAATAAAGGTTCAATTGATCAGAATGGGGTTATGGGTCAATAGTGATTAGGTATCGATCAAAATCTCAAGTGGAGCAGTTGGTAGCTACAGAGGATGGTTGTCTTCTTGAGGAAGGTGACCTAGGCCAGGTTAGATTACCCCAAGGCCCCTAGAGATCGATGATCGGAAGAACCGCCCGCTGAAGAAGGTCCGGATGACGTAAGACAGAAAAGCAGCAGTATCGGTCGAGAGTGAGTATAAAGGGTCATGCGTGTTAGATTGCGGTGTTTTTGTATTGTATCTATGTTGTAATGTCTGGCGGAGTTGAATGCCTGTAGAGTGATTGTGAGACAGGTTGTGAGCGCGCGCAACCGGAGAAAATCTTAAGTTCAAGGTGAGCTTAAGTGGTTCGGGTGTATCGGACATCCAGAGTAATTGTCAAACCGGAGTAAAGGGGGTCATGAGGTACCATTGATCGCCCGAAGGACCGAGATAGGGGGAACGAAAGAGTGAGTGTGTGAGTAACGGACGCTGGTCGGAAGTTACTGTGTGTAAGCAACCTATCAGAGAGACGGAGGACGTTTCGTCAAATGGTATGACAATTACAGATAGACTGTGGACGTACAGTCAAGAGAAGTGACGGCTTGGTCGGAAGTAGTCACTTTTCGGCGGATGAATGGGACGCATGCATGACCGGGAGACGAGTTGAGAAAGGAGGGGTACTGCTGCGAAGCGGAGACTAGTGACGTCAGAAGGTGCCGCGCTGGGATTGGCCGGCCGGAGGAAGACCGCGCTGTGATAGGCCAGCCAGCAAAGCCGCGCTAGGATTGGTGGATAGTCATCAGGAAGTAAACAGAGTATCGAGGCTGAAAACTGTGTGTAAAATTATGAAGTGTTTTAAGTGGTTGAGAGCGGTGTTTAAGAAAGAGAGGCGAGGGTCATATGCAGGGGAAGAAGCCCCGCCGGAGGGTACGCCAGCCCGTTATATGGCTGAAAATGTGGGACTCCATACAATATTGTGGATCTCAGAGTGGAGTAAGATCACGGAAGGAAATGAGGAACTGACGTTTCCGAAGTACGGGACGTTCAGATTAGAGGTGCTACATAGATTGAAAACAGTCATGACCTCAATGAGACCCATGCCTAGACCAACCCAGTTTGAAGCTCTCAATGCATGGCTAAGGGCAGCGCACGAGAGGAACCTGAATAGACGACAAGAAAGGGTGAAACGATCGGTAAGGGCAGTGCAGGAGGCCAAGTGGGATGCGGATGCTAAAAGATGGAGAGTGCATAACATGGAAGTAAATAAATTGTACCCAGTATTAGAAGTGTCCGGGAACAAAAGCCCCTTAGAGGAAGATGAGGAGAGCGAAACGGAAGACAGCTTGATAAACAGACTATTGACAGATAGACCACCCCCGTATAACAGAGAAGGGGGAGATGTCGAGCATAGTGAAAAGGAGGCGGACAAGGTAGGAGAGTATGGACCGCTTCCCAGTTCTGATTGGGATCCCGCGGCAAAGAAGGAACTGCCCCAACCTAGTCAGGTGCAACAGGTGGTCGGAAGGTTTGTGGTACAAAGGGGGCCGGAAACGGAGTGTGCCACATCCTACCCATTACCAGATGCACTACAAGTACCCGTCACCATAGGTCCTATAGTATCGATGTATGACCCAGAGAGAGCCAGAAGGGAGGAACGGGTACGAGGTGATAGAGAAAGAGTGGAGATGACAAGGAGGAATGATACGATTAACTCCCCAAGTCAATTGCCGATACCAAGGGAATGGAGCACCCAAGTACAAACAAGAGAGGAGACAGGAGGGATTACGGGGGAGCCTAGATGGCCAGTGGACTTTAGAGGAACAGGACGAAAATCCTTCCAGGAGGTAAATGAGTACATGAAGGAGTGGGACGAGGCTATAGAGGCTCACAAGAGAATCAGAACAGCAGAAGCTGGAAGGGAAGGACAGGATAGCAGAACCCGGACTCACTGTGGGGCTGGAGAAAGCAGTCCAGAGTGGGACGGGAGGGAACAGGATCGGAGAGAGGATACTGGCCCAAGAAGAGGAAGGTCAGATCAGGAAAACGGGGGATTTGAGTGTGAGGGGTTGTCTCGTGCAATGCACAATGAAGGAGACCGGAGGACGCAGGAATATAGAAATAGTTTCAAGTGCACTCACCATGTGTCCGGGAATGATGGACAGAACGGAAGTTGTGAGAGGTCTCGCCAGGATCCCTGTGATTACAGACAAGAACGTAGTCCTAGGGATATGGGGGATCGGGAAGGATCTTATCGGATACTGAGTGACACTAGAGTACGAGAAAATGAGGGCAGGACAGAGAAGAATGGTGAATCTTCCCATGGAAAAAGGGGAGAAAAGGAAAATGGACAAAATGGAGGAGGGGGAAATAGGCCTGTGTTTCACCACCTCCCTAGACAGGATGGTCGAGCGTGGGATTTAGAGAGATGGGAGGAAGGTAGGGCTCTCCTTAACTCTCCAGAGTCTAAGCGGAGGGCTCGGAGTTGGGATGGCAGAGAGACTGGTGAACCCCCTACAAAAGAGATACTGAGAGCTGAGATAAAAGCCAAGAGACTTGATGTCACCACCTTAAGATCAGATCTGGATGACATGGTGGAGGGTCTCTTGCCTTTAGAAAGACTGGAAATGTATGAGCAGGATGAAATACTGTTTATGGCAAAGGACATTACTCGGAAAGCGAGAACAATACATGAGAAGCTGGTCGAACTAGCAGGCAAATATATGGTGGATCTGTCGAGGACCAAAGCATTACAGGGTAACCACAGATTACATTATTCAGATCGAGACCTAGATGAGAGAAGGACAATAGGATTGAAAACTCACATAAGAGAACTGATTACTGGAATAAGGACATGGAGGACATTAGATAAGTGGGAAGAGAGGTGGTCCAAGAAAGGGACCGTCAGGAGAAGCACGCTTGGTATGACACCAGGAGGACTGCAGGGAATGGAAGCATACCCTTTGCGTGAAGTCGCAAATGGGAACTATGTGCATGTGCCATGGAGTAGGGGAGATTTAGCTGCTTTTACCACTTCATTCCCCAAGTTGCGGGAGAATCCAGTGGAGTGGTATAAGCAAGTTGAAAGATTTGTAAAAATCTCAAAGGTCCTCTGGATAGATCTGAATACGCTGTTTGACATCGTAGTGCCAGGAGATTTGTGGACAGCATGTAAGGTTAGCGCTGAGTGGCCCACGACAGAACCAGAAAGGGATCCTGCAACTAATGGGCCGTCCGAGATTGTGATGGCAAAATACGAGAGAGTGATGACATGGCTGAAAGAGAAAGTGCCAATGCAAGATATAGATTGGGTCAAAATAGATCGAACTAGACAGGAACCCAAAGAGACAGTTCACGAATACTATGAGAGATTGCTGAAGGCCTTTAAACAGTATAGCGGATTGGATGTAATGGATCCGAAGGACATAGGGCAATTTGTGTCCAAGTTTGTCCTCGGCTTGAGATCTGACATTAGTTTAATGATTCAGCAACACTTGATTTGTTGGCAAAACAAACCCTTAGATGAAATCCTGAGATATGCTAGGTACTGCTGTGATGAGATAGACTCCAAGGCCAAGAAGCTAAAAGAGAAGTTAATGGTGGTACAGATGCAGGCAGCCGGAAAGGGGGGACAGCAGCAACAGCCGCAAGGGATTGGAACGGGCGGAAAGAAGCAGTATAGCCAGAATAAGGGCAATGAGGAGAATTCCACCTTTAGGCCCAGAATAGACATAGCTACCTTGAAGAAAACGACACGGTGCCACCAGTGTAACGAGGTGGGGCATTGGAAACGCGAGTGCCCATACAATGTTGAGATAGGAGAACAGGAGATGGAGGAAGAAGAAGAAGTCCGAAATGTGCAAAAAGGGGGGGTAACGCAATACCAAGGAAAGGTGCTCAAAGGGGGGGGGCCTCCTCCCCGAGCCCAGTTTCCCCAGCCACCCAGAGTAGCGACGATGGGAAAGACGTATAGACAGATGCCTCTGTTTGTAGGAGGAGAGGAATGCTATTACATTGATCCGCTAACAGGACAGAGAGTAGAAAGGGAAGACTGCACCCTCGGGGCAGCCATAGATGTGGACCAGAGGGGACCCTATGTAGAGGCAGAAGTGGCAGGGTACCCCACGACTTTTCTAGTGGACACAGGAGCCACTAGGTCCACGATCAGATCAGCTGCAGTTCCAGGCTTGCCCATGTCAGGAGAGACAATACAAGTGGTGGGGGTCGCTAACAGGAGAATGACCAGCCCACTGACTGAACCTGTGCAGGTGAAAATAGGGAAGTATAGCGATGAACATCAGTTTGTGGTTTGTGACTCCAGTCCTGTATGTCTGTTAGGAAGAGATCTTTTGTGTAAATTAAATTGTACCATATACTGCACACCACAAGGAGTAGAGCTATTGACTAATGATGATGATGCAGATTTCAAAGTTGCAAATTCCAGGATATGTGTGGAGCTGTATCCCACTTTGACTGTGGAGGAGCTCCCCTGGGATCTGAGAGAGACAGTAGCCCCGGAAGTGTGGGATTTCACTGGGGAAGACATTGGATTGGTTAAAGGGGTGGACCCAGTGAAAATAGTAGTGAAACCACATGCTGAGTTTCCAAGAACACCCCAATATAAATTGACACCAGAAACGATTGCAGGCATCAAGCCTGTGATCGAGTCCATGATTAAGCAGGGAATATTGAAGGAAATCGTGGGTAGTCCATGTAACTCCCCGATTATGGGTTTGCAGAAACCAAATGGGAAATTCCGAATAGTGCAGGACCTCCGAAAGATTAACAATATAGTTGTTTCATGTTGCCCTGTGGTACCGAATCCATCCGTGATATTGTTTCAGATACCGGTCCAAGCTGAGTGGTTCACTGTGATTGATCTTTGTCAGGCTTTCTTCTCGATTCCATTGGATGAAGATAGCCATTTCCTTTTCGCTTTTAAGCTGGAAAATCGCGTATTAACATGGTGTCGTATCCCCCAGGGGTATACAGAGAGCCCATCGATTTTTAACCAGCTGTTGAAGAAGAATCTTGAAAGTCTGGTATTGCCCCGGAAGTCAGTTCTGGTCCAATACATAGACGACCTTCTTGTGGCGTCAGAGACAGAAGAAGCGTGCAGGGAGGATTCCATTGCCTTGCTAAATCACCTAGCTGTAAATGGGCATAAGGTGTCCCCGGGAAAATTGCAGTACTGTTTGACAGAAGTACAGTACTTGGGACACCGAATAGAGAAAGGAAAACGGAAAGTGTCACCAGACAGAATAGAGGCGATCATGAAAATGAATACGCCCAAGACACAGAGAGAAGTCAGGATGTTTCTAGGGATGGTGGGTTATTGCCGACAGTGGATTGCAAACTTTTCACTGAAAGCAAAACCTTTGCAGAAACTGACGCACAAGGAGGTGAGTGATCCGGTACCATGGGACGATGACTGTTTGATGGCGTTCCTGCAGCTGAGAGAGGACTTGTGTCGTGCTCCTGCTCTGGGAATGCCTGATTACGATAAACCATTCTTGCTTTACTGTTGCGAGAGAGAGGGTTGTGCTTTGGCTGTGTTAGCCCAAATCCACGGGAGTGCCCGTAGACCAGTTGCTTACTTCTCTGCTACTTTAGACCCAGTAGCCGCAGCGTTGCCCGGATGTCTCAAATCCGTTGCCGCAACAGGTGTCAGCATAGAGCGGTGTGAGAACATAGTTATGGGGCACCCGTTAGAGGTATACGTGCCCCATTCTGTTGAACTGTTAATGACCAGGACCAAAACACAGCATCTGACTAATAGCAGGCTCACGCGCTATGAACAAGTCATTCTTGCTGCAGAGAACGTGACCCTCAAGAGATGCTCTGTTTTGAATCCTGCTACCTTGATGCCTCTCCCAAATGATATTGAAGATGATGATGAATGTACAGACCATGATTGCCTCGATGTGACTGAACTATGCACCAAACCGAGACCCGACATCGTGGATGAGCCATTGACTGACCCCGATGAAATTTTCTTTGTTGATGGCTCATGTGTAAGAGACGAAGTCGGGCAGTTGAGAGCAGCCTATGCTGTTTGTACGATTTCTGGAATTGTGGAAGCTGGATGCCTGGAAGGAGTACACTCCGCTCAGGTAGCCGAGATTATTGCACTGACCCGTGCTTGTTTGGCAAGCAATCAGATTCGAGTTACTATATATACCGATAGCCAATATGGTTTCGGCGTAGTTCATGATTACGGGCAGTTGTGGTCTCAGAGAGGTTACCTGACTTCTTCAGGCTCTCCCATTCGCAATGGAGAGTTTGTGCGTCTACTGTTGGAGGCTTTACAATGTCCAGCAGGTATTGCAGTTGTGAAGTGTACCGCACATACCAGAAATATGGACTTCGTGTCACAGGGCAATAGGTATGCCGACGAAGTCGCCCGGTATTGTGCTGAGCAAGGGTACAATTTCACGGAGGTGGAAGTGGGAGGAATAAATGTAAGGACAGAATTGGCTATGATATTAGAGACTGTTGATACTTGGGACGAACTAAAGTGCATGCAAGACAATGCACCTGAGGATGAAAAACAGTCCTGGGAAAAGGCAGGATGTGTGATGGGAGAGTCCCATTTCTGGGTCTCAGCAGATGGAAGAGCAGTGTTACCCAATGAAATGGTGAGCCCAATGGCAAGACAGATACATGGCCCTGTACATCTAGGAAGAGATGCTATGCTGAGAGTATTTAGACAGACCTGGTACAATCCTAAGTTTAGGGTGGCAGCTGAAGCAGTGTGCCGACGTTGTGTGACCTGTCAGCAGTTGAATGTAGGGAAGAAAACACCAGTTGCACTGAGTCACATAGGGAGATCTGGAGGTCCATTCAATCGCATGCAGTTGGATTTTATCGAACTGCCGAGGTGTAATCGTCTCCGTTATGTCCTGGTGGTTGTTTGTGTATTCTCCAGATGGGTTGAGGCGTACCCTACACGTAGGTGTGACACCCTTACAGTGGCTAGGTTACTGCTTAGGGAGCTCATCCCGCGATTCGGGGTACCGGCCTCTTTGGAATCAGATAGAGGGACACATTTTAATAGCGAGCTTGTGAAGATGATTTGCGCAGCTCTAAATATTGATCAGAAATTACATTGCAGCTATCGACCAGAAGCTTCAGGAATTGTGGAACAAATAAATGGCACCATTAAGGCCCGACTTGCTAAGATGTGTTCATCAACGTCCCTAAGTTGGCCTGATGCGTTGCCATTGGTCCTTATGAGCCTTCGTAGTACCCCAGATAGAAGAACGGGGCTATCACCACATGAGGTGTTGATGGGGAGAGCAATGAGGTTGCCATCTATACCAACTACAGCATTATTAAACATCACAGATGATATGATCCTGGACTATTGTAAGGGGCTGTCTGACGCCATTCATTCTGTGTCCTTCCAGGTGCAGGCTGCCGAAGTTCCATCATGCCAGGAGGTATGCCATGACCTGCTCCCTGGCGATTGGGTGCTTGTGCGAAAGTACGTGAGAAGAAACTGCCTGGATGTTCGTTGGCGTGGGCCCTACCAGATCATCCTGATCACGAACACAGCTGTCAAGGTGGGAAGCCTGCCCAACTGGATCCACGCGTCACATACGCGTAGGGTTCCGGCACCTCTGGAAGAAACAGCTCCTCTCTCGGATAGACGTCCAGCTGAGGACCGAGAAGCCATAGAGGGGGCTAGCCAAGCTGTAGAGGTGCCTGAAGAAGCAGGAAGTGAGTCTGACCAAGCTGAGGACGGTCAGTACAACAGCGAGACAGAAGACGCTACTGAAGGAGAAAGTAGCTGGGAGACTGAATCAGAGACTGAACAGGCTGAAAGGGAGCGTGAACAGACCCGGAGAAGGAGGAGTAGAAGGGTATGTGGAGAAGCTAATTGGCCGCAAAGGAGGAGCTCCGGCCAGAGGTCAACTCCAGAGAGAACCCTTGCTCCAGTAACGGAAGACTCAGACCCGGAAGAAGGTGCTCAGGGCGCTGAGGCACCCGACTTGAGAAGATCAAGAAGAGTGCGTGTGCCTAGCAGAAGGTACTCCACCCCTGAGTGGACCTACATGGTGGCAAATGTTTTCGGATCAGAAAACAGGGAGGATCCGAGCGGTGGTGGTGTCCACTTCTGAGCCCATTGTCACAGTGGAAATAAGACTGTTGGTGCCCGGAATCGAACAAGAAGGGTCACTGACTTTCATGCTCCCCAGACCTCCCCGCCTCAGCAAATTAAAGCACATGTTTTTCACAGAATTGCAATTCCCCGACTTTGGTACAAAGATGACAGCTCATGAAGATCACATTCTTCGTTTGGAAATATTGAACTTTGCTATTGAAGCTGCAGGTACAAACCTTATTGTAGATGCTTAAAAGACTTTGTAAATAAGCAAGAAGAAAAGAAGATTACCTAGCGCCCAGGAAGCAGAGAATAGTAGGGACTTCCTTTTAGTTGACGGAGAAGGGCTAGGGTTGTCTGTATTGAACTTTAAAGGAACTTTTGCGAAAGAAGGTTGTCAGCTTCCAGTTGTGTGGTTCTAAGGACAAAAAGGAGTAAAAGAGACTGTAAAGGAACGAGAAGAAGAGAACTTTGTGCAGAGACACGAGAGAGCCACACTGTCTGACGAAATGGAGGCCGGCACCCAGAACCGCAGAGCTAAATGTATAATAGGTACACTAATAGTAGGAGTGATAATATTAATAGTTTTAGTTGTAACTGTTTCCTATGTAAAGGGACGTGAGGAGGAGACAAAGGTAACTGATGTGAAATCTGTAGAAACGCTTACACCCATTGTAGTTGGTGAGAAAAGGGAAAACACTCAAGAGAAAGCGTTATTAGCTGCAGAAGCCCGTAGGTTACACGTGGATGAGTCCCAAGGAAACTTTAGGTCAAATGCTTATGCTAAGCTTTTGTATGAATATGTGGATGCTATGGAGGTTAAGGACTGCTACGTCTGCATGCAGTTGCCGGCGTCTGTAGATGAAGGCATTAGGTACCATCACCTCCCGCTGACATATGGCATCACATGTAGCTTATTGCTTAGTATATTTTACGAGAGAGATAGTTTTGAGTACTATTTCTCCAATTACGACTCAGTGTTGCCAGAAGTCCCAAATTATAAACAAATGAATAAATGGGACTACTGGAAGAGCGAAGACAGGTTGGCTAAGTTTTTCATTCCTTGGATTACTTTAGATACTTCACATGCCCGTAGAAACAATCTGACATGTAAAGTGTCAGAAGTCGAGAAAAAGTTTATAGGGCAGGTGGATGATAGATACAGGAGACAGAAGATTTTGAGAAAATCAGGACAATGGAAGATAGATTGGACCGAAGAAGAGAAGGCACACAAGAGGAAGGGTAGTAGTGGTCCAATAGCTTTGGATAAAGCGCAGAGAGGAAAGTTATGTCTTCACAGACCCCAAACATATTATGAAAATGTATATGTGGGAGAAGTCAGTTGTGAACATGCTTTCAATTTAGAATACTACACAAAGGACTTCCTTAAGGGAATGCAAGTGATTCCAAATGTATATTTTGTCTGTGGAAGAAATGCTTACGTGAGACTGCCTGATAACTGGTATGGCTCATGTTACCTAGCAATTGTCTTCCCCAAAATATATCATGCCCAAGAGATAGGGAACATCAAGGGCAAGGCAAATTCGAGAGGGAAAAGAGCCATAGGGGATGCAGAAATGGTTGGAGATGTGTTTGGAGCTGTATTTCCTCTATTAGGACTTATTCTTAATGATGTCAAAATTAGACGACTGGCAACAGTCGTAGACAGGTTGTCTGCCAGCACTGCTCATTCTCTAATGCTGGTGGAAGGAGAGATGCAATCGATAAGGGCTATGGTTCTTCAAAACCGTCTCGCCTTAGACGTCCTACTAGCAAAAGAGGGCGGAGTCTGTAAGGCTTTGAAGGTCCAGGAATGTTGCACCTACATTCCAGATAATTCTAAACCCCTTGAAAAAGTTATTAAGAACATAACTGATATTCACAAGGAGATCGAAGATTTGAGTAGGGAGAATGTTTGGGAAAAGGTGGGCCATGGGATAAGTAAAGCTGGAGGATGGCTCGCTGCATTAGGCAAAAGTTTTGTGTGGAGTATACTGAAACCCATCATCATGATATTGATCTGTGGGATCGTGTTATGGGGATTGGTGAAGTTATTCCAATGGTACAGAGCAAGGAGGTTGGAGAGGGCACATAGAGAGCAGCTGGAGAGATTAGCTGCGATACAAGATAATCAGTACAGGAGCCTGAGGGCTTTGGAAACGCGAAAACGAGGTACACTAGCTATCACTGCAGTTTGAAAGTTGGTGATGACCCCGAGAGGTCATCAAAGGGGGGAACTGAGAGAGCGCAAACTGAACGAATTGCAGTAGTATATTATTTTTACATGTAGTACGCACTATCATGAAGAGAAATGCCATGAGTGCCAACATTATATTCATTTATATTCTGAATTGTGTGATTAACTTAGAGATTTAGGTAGAAGTGGAACTAATGCAGAAATATATACACATGAATATTTTTATTAGATGTGATTAATCCTGAACCCATGTCATGCAGCTGCTAAAATGAAAGATGGCTATGCGGTTAAACGTGGAACGTGGTAGGCCTCAGGGCCTGAATAGAAAGGGTTTTGGGAAAGGTTTCGTTTACATGATGTGGGTTGCACTAAATGATATTTAGTAGTTAAGAGTGTAATAGGTTTATATTTTATAGATGTGTTTACCAAATCATAGAATAGAATGCTAACATGTTATTAATTAATGAAGAAGATTTGAATGGTATAATCATTATAAGAAATGTTGTAGGCCTGAAATGTTTTAGTTATTGCATTACACATATTGGTCTTTGAAGAGAAATGTTGCGAGTTGTTAGAAGTTTATGAAATGGGGCTTTGACTGCAGATGTCTGTCTGCAAGACAGAGGGGGGATCCAATTATAAATTAAAATGAATAGATTCTTGTTCAGAAGACGGCGCAGACATGTAGGAGGTTTTTGGAATGTTTTAGGGGGTATCAGCGGGCCGGAGAAGAGTCTGCGAGACAAGGTCAACTCTAACGCACGAGGCCTCATCATGGAAAAAGCCAGAAGATACACCACGTGAGGGGCGTCTCGCAAGGGGCATCTCCAGAATTGTTGTGTTCTGTATTAGGGACAGCACCCCTGGGAGGAGATAGAGCAGATGCCTGAGGACCCTTTAGAGAGCGGATGGGTAGGCAGAGAGGGGTCATGACTGGCGATTATAGGTTTTCATCTAGAGACTAAGAGTGGGTGATCTTCCTAGGAAGTCATTCACAGCTGACACCTTTTGATAGGTTGAGACCTTGTTAAGTAGGGATACCATCTAGAGCAGGGTAGGGACAGCCTAACCTGTATTTTGTCTCCAAATTTAAATGACGGAGAGAATTCAGTATGTGTCTATGTTAATGGCCTTATTATTCTTAGAGCTTGTGTTAGTGGTTTTCTTTGCTCGACTGAGAGTTTTCAGAGAGCACATGTATGTAGTTGGGCCTGTATATCTAGTGAATCTCCTTTTGAGATGTTTGTATTTGCAGTTAACTCTTACCTTATAATAAACCTTTAAAGCTAGAAGTTGTTTGTGGTTCTTCCGAGCGGAGTCCTTTCTGGGGTGTAACTAACTGGGTAAGAGGTGCACTTTCTTTCCTCAAAGACAGACAATAAAGGTTCAATTGATCAGAATGGGGTTATGGGTCAATAGTGATTAGGTATCGATCAAAATCTCAAGTGGAGCACTTATTATGCACTCTAGTATTCAACTCTATTCGGACCAAATGAGGAAATTGGGGAGAAAGAAGATTCCGAGGCACGTTTGAGCGAAGAGTCATGACAAAACTGAGCAAAAACCATACAACTGCTTATCCAGACTCGTGTCAGTGGTTTGACTTGACTGCAAACGGCTTCCCAGTCACAGCATGCAAAACAAATTATACACAATGGAACGGAAGCCCAGTTTACTGAAAAAATCTGCAATGAAAAGGTTCCTAATGAGTGCAACATTGTTTTTGTAATTGAACTGTTAACTTTATGTTTTTGTTTTCCTAATGCTAATGTAATACTTTTAATGTAATAATTTTATTTTTAGGCAAAACACTAAGCCTATTTGCAAATTAAAAAAACAAATAATAAATCAGTCACACTTATAGGCTAGTGGGGGAGCGAGGTGGTGGTGATGGGGGGGGGGGTCTGCCTGTTGCTCTGTGTTCAGCTTAACAATATATACAACACAATGATTCCAGAGTATCCATACATTTAGCATGTGAAACTGACACTACAGCGGAAGTAACTTCAGCATTCTCTGACTGCAGGAATTGGTCTGGCATGTGGCTGGAGGGGCAGCTGACACATGAAGCTGTGTGGCTTGTCGATGATGCCCCCAGCATGGCAGACCATAGCTAATGGCCATATGTATTATGCCTGAGCCTGGGCATATCCATATGTGACATAAACTGACCAGGTACTAGTTTTGTATTTTGACTTTCTTTCTAAGGGTAATGGGGAGAGTGTGAGCTGATATGCATTACTGGATTTGTAGGACAAATAGGTGTAATTCCACCCACCGTTGATGGGACCAGCATCAACAGTTGGGTCATTATAGACACGAGACTTCTTTGGCAGCAGAGACTGCAGAAAAGATCTGTATCAGAGGACCAGAGTATTATTCTTATGATCAGTGGCGACTCCTCAGCTAAGGTGGAGGAGCGTCGCCCCACTGCTCTCCGAGCAGTGAGAAAATGAAAAATGACTTTTCATAACATAATCTTATTGTCATTTTCTTTTTCCTTCTGCAGTGGCTCTGTTGTTTCCTGGGGCGGAGCTGGGCCCCGTGAACCAGAGCGCTGCAGGGGGAGGAGTGGGGGCACTCCAAGTGTGCATGACATTTTGACTGGCCCTCTTGGGCCACCCAAAATAGTCATGTGCACTTGCCATGTTCTCTATCCAGGCTGTATTACAGCCTGGGTAGAGAACAAGCCCCAGGGTCCCAAGCTTGGTCTGAGCACCAAATTACAGGACTCAGACCAATCACAACGCTGCATTGCAGCATTGAGATTGGTCGGGGAGCTTGGGTGCCCTGGTGCTTCCTGCTGCTGGCCTCCAGGCAGGAAGAAGACAAGAAGATGCAGAGGCTCAGAGGAGAGTCGGCGGCAACACCGGCTGTAGTCAGGTAAGTGTTTTTTTAATTTGTTTATCCTTACATTTCCCTGACCTAATCCCCCCACCCCACCACCTGAGTCCTGTAGCAGCCGCTACTTGTTATGATTTTTGTGGCCAAACTGTTTGGGGTTCAATTTCAGAAAAGGTTAACACTTTCTTTATGGTGAAAATACCTATTTGCAAGCCAGTAAGTCACTTCTTTTGCTAACTTTCAAGAAGGCAATCAGATTCCAACAATTGTTGTTTGACACCAATCAGAGGAAGGTACAACTGCACAAGAGATTCAACATAAGGTGGGCAGCCAACAGCGCCTTCAGCTCCACATTGTTGACTTAGGAGTTGAGTATTTAAACTCTGGATCCAGCACTCTTCCCACCTAGAATGATTTGAGGCACTTTGTAGGTACTGGATGAGCATCTGTGTCAACATGCCACTGATGGCCTTTGTTGTATGAGAAGTGGGCTGTACTTATCTCCACTCTTGCACTAGCCGCAGAAGTATTTCTTTCTTTGCTGTCAAGAATTTAAAGCAACAATTCCTGTTCTCGCTGATATCAAAGATGAGTTGCAATGGTGGCCAGTGTCAGAGACATTGGAAAAGGCAGAGTCCATATTCCCTCTACCCCAATACAGTGGTTATCTCACTGTATTGGGCTAGAGGGAATAAGGACCCTCGGGCCCAAGGGTATACTCTATGTGTCTGCCTCTGACACTCTTCCCACAGGATTGTGGCTGAAATATGGTCGGATGTATGTAGCCTTGGTAGGCCCCAATTGGTTTCCA
This sequence comes from Lissotriton vulgaris, assembly GCF_964263255.1. Lineage (NCBI taxonomy): Eukaryota > Metazoa > Chordata > Amphibia > Caudata > Salamandridae > Lissotriton > Lissotriton vulgaris. The sequence goes on along the minus strand of NC_141700.1, from coordinate 674,312,440 downwards.
CTTTTTTTTAGCAGATGGAGATCATACAGCTGATGAGGCTCGTAAAGTCCACTCCTCCAATGGAAAATTGAAAAGATGTCTTTCTGTGATGGTGGTTCAAAATGGAGTTTGGAATTTGAGCGTAAAAGATGTACCAGGTGGAGGATTCGCAACGAGCTAGCCTTTCAGACCCAGGAGTCACAGAACCAATCCACGCCGAGCTACATGCATCACAGTGCAACAGTGATATGCAAAGAGGGGCCTCATCCAGTCTCTTGTGGGATTTCTTACACTATATAGTTCCTCCAGGATTGCTTTTCCTTAGGACTTGCATAGTTCACTTTGAGAAATGATTGGACGTCTCAGACGACCCTCAGAGGCCTTGCCCTTCTGCAAATTATGGGTTGGTGGCAACGTATGTGAAAATCTTTCAATTGCAGAACCTCCCTTGAGGGCAAAATGTAGTCCCAAATTCACCAGTGTAACCTCCCAGCAGTTGCTACATTCGTGGATTTCATGCACAATGCTTAAGAAGCACTTGGTACTTGGCCTAGTATATGTTTCTATTTGCATCCAATGTTTGGCAGACAAAAGTTCTCTGGAGCAAGGGGATAGCCTAATGTGTATAAAGTTATACATATTTGAGGAGGTGGAGCTTTGATTTGAATTAATGTAACTTGGCTCAACTGCGAATAATTTGGATACCAGCTCCTCTTTACAATCCAAATGTGGGTGTATTTGTGTGTGTGTGTGTGATCAGGAATTTTGGAATCTCTTCCAGAATGGAATACTCTCTGCCACCATTTTTCAAGTACAGCTTAAAACAATTTTTTTAGACTGTACTGGTACCGCACTGTATGATATTTACTCATGCACTAGTTAATATAATCTAATTACTTGCTACTCTCTTCAAGTACTTTAATATCCAAAAGGGGTTGTAGCCTGATAAAAGTGCAATACTACATGCATATTTATTAGCATAACAATAGCAATGTTATGGTTTATTACAGCATGCCTATATATTGTAAAAACGTTGTTGTATAAAAATTCTCTAGGGCATGCAATTATTAGAAAAAGGCACGTGCTGTAGAACTCACTCTTCCCCACTCCAATTGGCCATCAATTTAGAAAAAGGTCTGCATTCCATGTGATGTGTGCCTCCGCTGGTATATCAATGAGCAAATACTTCCGTTTTACTGAGTTGCTTAATTTTTGTCACAAAATCAATCTCCTCTGTCCAGGCATCATTTGTTACTGTATACATTCAAGCCGGAATAAAAATGTGTGATTGTTATAGTGCTTCATAATACGTTTTTGCAGTTTCTAAAGGATAGATGCATCAAGCATTTTTGCGAGCGCAAACGGTGCGAATCGCAAAAATCGTCTGTTTGCGCCCGCAAAAATGGCATTTGAGCTGCATCAAGGGTTCATGCACTCGCAATGTAAGAATTCGCAAATAACTGCGAGTTCTCAAATTGCGATTGCATTTAAGGAATCGCAATTTGCGATTCCTTAAATGCAATGCATGAACCATTCCAAGATTGCAAATTCGCAATCTGGGGCCGCTATTTACAGTGAAGTCAAACTACGTGGTAAATAGCAAAAACTTAGAAATATGTGCCCACATGCATCAACCTATTTAGGAAGTGCAAACGGTGCGAATCGCAAAATTCGGCCGTTTGCGATTCCTAAATAGGTTTCTGGAATGCATCAAGCATTTTTGTTGAAATCGCTATTTTTAGCGAATTCCAGAAATGCGATTGCTTTTAAGGAATCGCAAATTTGAGATTCCTTAAAAGCAATGAATGATTAATTTTAAAATTGCGAATTTGCTATTAGGGGGTGCAAATTACCACGAGGTTGAACCTCGTGGTAATTTGCGAAAATGTGTTAAAATGCTCTAATTTGCATTTCAAAACACTGTCATGTTACAGACACACATGTCCTTAGGACATGTGTGTTTGAAACATGCACTTCAAAATACATGTCAGGGGTACAGGGGGGGTCCTTTGGACCCCCCCCCCCCTGCACCCATGGAATGCATCAACATTTTGCGAATTCTAATTTGCGAATTCGCAATTCCCATTGATTCCTATGGGCCTTTTGCCCCATAGGAATCAATGGGAATTGCGAAATCGCAAATTAGAATTCGCATAATATTTGCGATTCGGTAAAAATTGCGATTTTTACCGAATCGCAAATTTTATGCACTTTCAATCATGCATCCCGTTTTGCGATTCCTTATTTGCGATTCGGTAAAAACCGCAAATTAGGAATCGCAAAATCGGACTTTGATGCATGTGGCCAATGCACTTTAGTGCATTTTTTTAAGTTGTATGTTACACACAAACATGTCCTTGGGACATGTGTGTGTGCAACACCAGTGAACATTACCATTTCAGGGGTGCAACAGGGTGTCCTTTGGACACCCTGGCACCCATGAAATTGCGGCACATTTGCGTTTCGCTAATTACTAATCGCAAATAAGGAATGAATCCCCATTCATTCCTAAGGGCCTTCAGGCCCATAGGAGTGAATGGGAAAGACATTCCTTATTTGCGATTAGAAATTAGCGAATCGCAAATAAGGAATCAGTAGAATTCGCAAATAATATTGCGATTCCTACATGCATCCCGTTTTGCGAGTCTTTAATAGCGAATCCTTAAAATTCGCTATTAAGGACTCGCAAAACATAACTTTGATGCATGTGGGGTGCTGTAAGATGCTTGGTGTTACAATTGTTTATATTAATGTCACACACTTCAGCGACAATAAAGAACAGAGGACTAAAGGGGCAATGTCCAGATTTAAACTCATGAACTGCAAACCAGAGCAGATGGAAGTAGGGAGAGAGTTTAACTCACTGAGTCACCTGTCCGGCCAATAGAGCTTGATTCTGCATATTTAATTTGTATGTAACTGAAGCCATGCATTTTGTTATCCAGCCAGGTGAGTGCAAGACATGCTGACACATCAAGCCGTGATGACAACATGTAGCCAGAACGCCCTAGGCATGGAGTCTGGAATCCATAAAAGAAGTCACCCAGGCAGACTTAAAACCTACCTATGTTTCCTCAGAGCGCTGCCGTCTGGACCGGTTTCAAGTAATCGGCGCATATGCGCGCGGACGGGGTGTGCCAAGTGGCCCGCGCATTGTCTCCAGAACGGGCGCGCTCCAAGGAGTTCATGCCTGACGTGCGGAGGCAAGAGCAAAGAATATATACGTTCTAAAATCATTTCCCTGACTGAGCCTGCCAATACAAACTGTGTAGGGTGAGAAAGTGAGTTTTTGTATGGCAGCGAGCACTGTGAATAGGGAGATGACAGCCGAACAAAACGCAACAGTTTTCTGTCTTGTTAAAAGTTGGCACCAGGAAAAGGCCTGTCAACAGAAGCCTGATGTGCCCTATTCAAGAGCCGCGAGCCCTCGCCGGCGTCTGACATCACGTTTGCAGCTCTCATCGCTTTGTCCCTCGGCTGAAGTGTCTGGCTGGGGTGGATATTTCACAACCTCGGCTGAAGGGTTTAAGTGGGGCGTGGATGCCCGGCCCTATACTTCTCACTCGAGGAGATGCAGCCTGAAACCGAACTGCAATGTCATCGAAATTAGACTCTCTTGTTCGTGTATAAAAAGGGTCGTTTGTAATTTGCCTTGAAAGATTAGAAGCCTTATCCAGCAAGCCAAGAAGTGCATGCAAACCACGATTTCATCACCACGCTGATCCCCCTTTACAAAAGATGGTTCAGCCCACCTGACAGCCTGAGCAAATGACACACATTTACAACTTGGCAAGACCAACTAATGCTGAACAACAAGCCAGAAGTCAAGATAGCACTGCAGCCAAGTACACAACTGCAAAGGATGTGGTCTGACGACTAAAGATGCCGACATTGGTGCTGGAAACCAAGGTTCGAGCCTCCGGGTTGCGTCCACAAACTGTGATTCTGGGCAAATCACTTAGGGGCATATGTATCAACCTCTGTGTTTGCGATTCTCAAATAGCGTTTTTTTAGAAATCGCTATTTGAGAATTGCAAAACAGGATGTATTTAAAAATGTGCAACTTTGTGCGAATTCTTAATATTCCTTAATTGCGATTAGTAAATTGCGAAATAGCAATTAATGAATACCTTCCCATTCATTTCTATGGGCCAGGAGACCCATAGAAATGATTGGGAAGTCATTCTGAGTTTGCGATTCGCAATTTGCTAATCGCAAATTGAGAATAATTTCAAGTGTGCAAGGGTGTCATAAGGACACCCTGATGCACCCCTGAAAAGAACATGTGTGCGCATATAGCGCACATACATGCCCTAAGGGCATGTTTGTGCGCCACATGGCACCTTTGCAAATGCCAAAAAGTGCATTTGGGAAAGAAATTGCAAATTACCACCAACTTGAAGTTGGTGGTAAATTGAGATTTCTTAATGAGAAATTGCACAACTTGGGTGCTTCATACATAGCATTTAAGGAATCGTAATTTGCGATTTCTTAAATGCTTACGCAAAGTTAAGGAATCGCAAATTTTGCGTTTCCTTAAATTTGCGATGCAATTATCCACATACATACCGCATTCCGAATTTTGAGTCACAAACGCTGCTTTTTTGCGATTCGCAGCGTTTGCGCATCAAAATTCGGTTGATACATATGCCCCTTAATCTCCCACCAAAACAAAATAAATAAAATGAATGTGTCCTTGTTTAACGTAACCAGTGCTCATGCAAAGCGCTCCAATACATTCTGGTCGAGTTCCAACTATATAAATCTGCCAAAAAAAAGCCAATCCAACAGATGCAAGGACATGCAAAAACAGTAGTTGCATAAATCCTGCCACAACAATGACTTCAGCAAGGTACACCTGCCTCAGATATCCCACAACGCTACCCCTCAAAGAATGCCATCTAGCAGGCCCTACCTGGCAGACCTGCAGATCCGCAACTGTGCAAAGGGGCCTCTAATTGCTGCACCAGTTTGTTATGACTGCTGCAGATGTGATGGAGCGGGTTTTCTATATCTCAGTCTTCTGGTGTAATCATTAAATAACTCCTGCCACTGGTTGTATGTACCTTCAATCCGTGACAAAGAGAAGTAAAAATGAGCAATCATCTACATTAAAAACATGGCTATAAATCATTAAAGACTTTTAGTATTGTCAATAAAGAGACATTTTGTGCGAGCTAGAGGGTTTTATTTTCAATTCCTTTAGTATTTCATTATTTATTCAATGAGTATTAATCTTTTAAATATCAGGATTAAACGTTAATATAATCCAACAATCGATATTTCACTGTAAAAAATAGTATAATATTGGTCAAAATTACAATTAATATTGTAATTATACAGAAAGCATGTTCCATAAAGAAAGTTCCCTAATCTAAATTATTTTGGAATAAAAAAAGAATAAGGTCTCAGTTCAGATACTCCAAAAAGAGTTCTCATGAGTGAATCAAAGCATACACATAAGGTCTTTGCATATGAACCTGGAAAGTATTCTCAGCTATAAATCAGCAGACATCCATCAAAGAAATTGTCTAAGTAACCTAACCACCCTTGTAGAGAGGCATAAAGAAATTCAAAGATGAATCACCAGCACGTGCGAGTGAGAGAAGCTCCCCTCTAGGAGAAAAGCTCAAGGGAAAAAGCCCTGCCTTCTTCTAGTAACATGCAGTAATATAAACACACAATATTCTAGGTAGCAAATGTTTTGCTTCATCTCCTGCATCCTCCAGTAGGATTTCAGTAAACTCCTGGGAACAGGTGAACTTCCCATCTTCTCATGTCTGTATATTGCTCTGTAGACCGTAGTCCTTGAAACAGTGTCCATATTCTGTGGTTCAGACACTTCTTCTCATGAGTCATCCTTCCTGCTGCCACCTCTCTTCCCAGTGAGAACCTCACCATGAGTTGTCGAATACAAAACAAATGTTTATTCACCAACAGAAGGCCTCTGGAAAATTATAACATTGTCAGAAACAATAACTCAATGTATAGAAACAGGCCTTTAAATGTTATGCTATGTTAATGTGATGTGCAGTGCTGTGCTGTGTTGTTCATATGGCATCAGAAGTTAGGCTAAGCCAAATCAGCGCTTATTTAATTCATTTGAAGGTTTATAACATCTAAATATGATTACCCACTACAAAACTTGTGTTTAGTATATGTCCTGTTTAAATCTAGACTTTAACACATTTTTAATAAAAAGCGTTTTTGCTTGTAAATGAAATTTGCTCCTGCAGAGGACACAAGTAACAAAGGTTGTATGACAAGTGCCCTTCTGTGGACATGCAAACCACCTTTAAGAAACACATGGAATGATACCTTTGGGTGATTCTGTCCCCAAGCTCATCACAGCCCATGAGAGCAGCAATAACGATTGGATTTCTCTCACTAAGACCCATCACCAATAATTTCCCAGAACAAAAATTTGATATAATGAGATAATCTCAAGGCTTCCTCACTGAGGAGTGAATACATTGCACGCAGGTATCACAAAAATTGGCAATGACCCAAAAAAAGAGTTTTGTTAATAATATGTCCCTAATATATGAGGGAGGGCCAGCATAAGGCCTAAAATGCTCACATTCTTTCATCATTCAAAGAAGGACACTTTAACCGAGGGTACCCTTAAAATGCAAACAAGATCCACCTCATGCCAAGGACTGTAATGTTTAGACTACCTATGATATGGCAAGAAAATAAGCTGTTTGATGAACCCTCAAGAAACTTTAAAAAAAAACCTTCTGTCCACTTCAGCTCCTGCCAGGAAAGTTGCGGGGCGATCTGTCACGCAAGGACTGAGAAAAAGTAAGGGTCACAAAATGTATATTCCCAATAAATTTTTTTTCATAGGAAATTAGGCACATCTTCAGCCCACATGGCTGGACAGATTTACACCAAATTTAGCATAAAGCTAGATCTTAGTCCAGAAAGCATGCTTTTTGTGACTTGGTTTAAATCTGTTCAGTTGTTTTTGAAATATTAAGGCTCACAAACTTTGTATTTTTCACATTGCTGAAGATCCACAGGGCTGACAACAAATAATGTGTTGGCAGTCATCTTAGGACTCGGAAATTAGTCCCTTGTCCTGAAAAAGGCACATAAAAATAGGCCTGCTGCAGGAGGGGGACCCAGAGGAATGCCTTAGGGGCTAAAAACGTTGAAAAGCCTTGTACCACAAATTCATGGAAGATCCGCCAGTCTGTGTTTAAATAAAAAAAAGCAAGCACGTATTCCAGTGCTATATACATAAACAAACCCCAACCCCAAGGAAAAAAATTACTTAAAAGGGGAGCAGGCTTGTGCCGCCTCCTCGCTGAGCATCATTAGGGACCCCATCCCTCAGAGCCAATAGTTAACCTCATCCATGCTCCCACGATTCCCCACCGGTGCAGGGCCCCCATGCAAATGGGTGTGGTCATGACGGAACTGTTCCGTCATGAGCATCAAAAGGGTTATTTAAAGTGAAAGGGTACTGCACAGGCCTCCTTTCTGAGCCTCTCTGAGACCCTAGGGTCCCATCCCTCCCGGCTAATATTTAATTAAAAGGGAGAGGGCGCACAGCCCTCCTCTCTGAGCTTCTCTGAGGTCGCGGGACCACATCACTCATGGCCAACTCAATTGTTGTGTCCAAGGGAGCCAACACCCAGAACACTGATTTCCTGCCTGTAAGAGTGCCAGAGGGTAGGAGCATGCATTTTTTCCCTGCCCGTGCTCTTGTGGGGAAGGGATGCTGAGATTGCTCCTGCCAGGTGGGAGCAGAGAAAACAATGTGCTACTGTCTGGTGGGAGACAAGCTGGCTCTCGCTTCACCCAGGATGGATGCTTGCAGGTGAGCTGGCTGGGCCCTGGGGCTCCCCCCGCTGCCCCAAATGTTGAGTCTTGTGGGTGGCTCGAGTGACTACCTGGACACACACATTGGGCCGTGGTGGAAGGGGTCCAAGGGGCCTGTAAAGGTTCAGGGAAAGGGACTGAATGCACCCCTTTCCTTTAAATTAATCTCAGCCCTGGGGTCCCGCGGCCAGTGTTGGCTCTGGGAGGGTGGCTGCATGTCTCTCCCATTTAAACAAAGTTCAACCCTGTGGGATTGGGTCCCCAGTTCCAGTGTTGACTCACGGATGGGGCTCACATGGCCCCCTCCCCAATATTTATTAAAGAAAACATTTGCCGGCCCCCGCTGCCACCCTGGATGGTGCTGGCAGGGGAGCCGGCGAAGTCGTGAGGGTCCTGGGGCTTCCCCCATTGACTCCAACAGACAATTAAGATCTGTGTGTCTCCGGAGGGCACCAGGACGCCCAAAATATAAATTATGAAAAACAGAATAATAAATGGGTGGTAGGAGTAGCTTAATGTGTATGGAGGAGTTATGACGCACCAGTCTATTATATTTGCAGCCTGGAGCCAAGGGAAATCTATTGGGGTCCCTGACATTTCAACTTGCAGCAAAGCCTTCTATCACACTGTGCAAGGGATTTCTACTATAAGAGGCCAAGGACGGAATTGGCATTGATATTCTACTCATTCTCCTCTTTGAATGCGAGTTCCTCAGCAAATGGGCTCAGTTGAGTATTAAATGTACCAGCGCCCCAATGCAGAAATGAAAATCTGCTATGCTCCAGGTCTCCCTTGTCCCAATCTTTGGATGGTGACTGTTTTTTCCCCCAGTTATTAAAAAAGTTTCCTCTACTTTATGGCCTTTGACTACTAGATGTGAAAGAATGTGCCAAGGAGAGGTCAATGACTGTATGGGTGCCTGCATTTTTCTCTGTTCTCTACTTCGAATTCTATTTCCTGTGCATAAACTGTACATGACACCTACATCTATTAATCCATACAGCCTTCTGTCCATCTTAAAATCATCTCTTGAATACCCCTTGAGCTTTATCTGGGACTGTACGTATACTTGAATTCTCTTCATATGAGGCACTCTGGGTTGGACTGTACGTGCCTGAGCCTCCGTTCATCTGTGTATATGGGTGACAAATGCTGGTGTTCTGCATGCAGGGTGCATGTAGGTTTCTGTGCAGATATACATGAGGGTTTCATGTTAGTCTGCGTATGTCATTAGGGGGGTGTTGCTAAACGTGAGGGGACACCTAAACTACAACATACCAGTCATCTAAAGCAACGTCGGCGTCATTAATCACTGTGGGAATGCACGCACTGTAAAACGACAACCTGCTTCGTGGTTTCTCTAATATTCAACAATTTTGTTCAGTGTTATAAGTTAGTTACAACCCACAGCCTCTCATCTTCCCAAGTAAAGACCTATCATCACCTACCGGCTGATTACTCCAGACCACCATGGTTAAGAAAGCAAGCACCGACCTCTTGTCTTTATGGGGCAGTGTGTTTCTATTTAGAAACCCATGGCCCCATGAAGATGAGAAAGTGCTTTGCGACAGCAGCAAAGCAGGCGACCCAGTCCGGATCGGAGGCCAAAGGGCATCACCAAAATACCCTAATTTCCAATGGCAGGTCACCGTTTAGCATGAACGGTGATGCCAGTCAATAAAAATGAGGGGCGGGGCTTCAAGTCCCCTTCTCAAATCTTCTCTCCTAAAAAATCTCACGCCCAGCGACAGCGCTTTGCGCTGCAACACCAATATCGCTCTTGATTTTGGGAGTAGAAGAGGTGGCCAAGCAGGTCAATTCAAAAGGTATCCTTTGCAGGACACTTGGATACATATGTACTATATTATGTTTGAGCAGCTAGCTGGGTCACATGAATATGAAGGAGCCCTTGTGGGTTTCCGTGAGTCAGATCAGATTCTCTTGAAGAGGCCCTTTCTTTTCTGAGCCCTGCTTAACACATGTGTACAGGAGGAGCCCTGTATTCATGTCCTCAATGTTTGAGACAAAAAATACTCATTGATTTCTGAACAATGAGAGTAAAAGTGTTAAGGTATCATGTCGTTCCTGCATTCCCTATCAGTTTTTGCCTTTTCCAGAATGTTGTTACTTTTTCTAGGAAGTGCATCATTTGAATTGAGTCACATCCAAGTGTTTATAATGGGGCAGAATTGGGTTGTAGCTGAAGACAGTGCGAGTTTCACACAGTGGGGTAGAAGGGTTTTCGGGGGGATAGGATGTGGCACTACGGCCAGAGCTACAGAATTTGGAACTGGGAAACCTGATTCAGCCTTCATGACTAGTCCATCAGACCACTCTCCTGAGGGAGCACTTTCCCCTACTAGACCTTAGAAGGCCCTACTAGACCTTAGAAGTCCTGGTCTCTTAGCACCAGCGGGTGGACCTTACCGGTGGCCAGTGTTGGTTAACCTTGAAGCCCTGTCCAGCACAATCCATACTGGAGGTCACCTCCAGTCTTGCGGGCAGGCCCACAAAGCAGCACACCCTAGAGCAGCAGTGACTTTGCAACTGAGGTCACAGGGCCCTTGAGGCCAGGCCGCCTCACCCATTGGTGCCACCATTTGCCTTGTTCCAGCAGTACTAATGCAATTCACCAGGGATTGGCAATGCAGGATTTGCATGCACACCAGACTAAGGGGAATGTTTACAAGGGCCTTGCATCATGCTTGAACCGTGCAACATGGTACATGCACAACGCAAAGTTCCAGCTGGGTGACCTATTCAGAAGACTGCTGCGGCGTGATATGACCATATATGAGGTGGATCGTTCAATACAGGTGCAGATTCTACTGCTTGAATCAATGGCTGATTCACCTGGGTCCTTTGCTACAACTGCATGAAATGTAGCTGAACGGATGCAATTTGCTGGTGTAGGACTGCAACAGAACAAAGGCTGTATTAGCATCAATAGGGCACAGTTCTTTCGGAGCTTAGCAAATAACCTGCAAAAAAGAATGACAATGACTAATGCATCAAGTGTTTCTAGATGCACAACCGCAAGCAATGACGAAATGGAATACAAAGAGTTGGTATATAGAATGAAACTCCTACAAGCAGTTTATTGGCCAGATTCAGTAGACATCTTATATGGTGAGGGAGAATTACAAAACCTTTGTAGCAGGTTGCATGTATTTGATACTAGGCAGTAAATCCTTGGTTTCAAAGAGTACAAACAAAATGAAAATTGCATCCCTGGAAGCCTGAAACCATTAGTGCACATTACAGACACCTTTTGCAACTCCAGTGCTGATTGTGAACGGGGCTTTAGTGTAATGAATGAGGTGCTCACACCACTGCAGAACAGAATATCAATCAATCGTTTGTCTTTTATAATGTTCAGAAAAATTGTGGGGCCTCCTGTCATAGAATTTAAACCTGAATTTTATGTTCAGAAATGGTTAGAAAAAGGGAGGAGAAGTGGTGATGAAAGAAACTGCATGGCTTGGACACAAATGGCTTATGATTCCACTTGTAAGAGTATTTGGAACATTCTGTGATTGGAAACATGTCCCAGATTGTAAATCTATTAAATGTAAACAACTTATATATTAAACCTCAAATAAACATGTTTATCCATTGTTTGAATTAAATAACATTATAAGCTGTAACGGGTCAGTGAAATGCCAAACGTACTAAAAATTGATATGTTTTGCTATTTCTAGCCACACCTCAGACTCCGCCCACTGATCCGATCATCAGTTTATTCCCGCCCTCTGATTTTCCGCCCACAGTTCCCCTACTTTTTTCCCCCCACTTCGACCACTGCCTCCACCCTAATCACCTCCATGAGCTGCACCCAAGCGGCAGATGAGACGCTATCTCACATTGCGTCTCCTGAGCAGGGGCGGTGCAGGAGCTGAGACCTCATCCTCCCTGAAAAGGGGGAGGTGGGAGACTGTTATTGAAAAGAGGGTGGGCGGTGTGGAGGGGGGTGGCACTCCCTCAGGTGGGGGGGCTCATCAAAGATACCAGGTCCTGCTTTCAACTGAAGTGTTCATGCCAATAACACCTGATTTTGCAAGACAAGGTGAAATGCATTCTGCACATGCCAAGATCACACACTGAGGGAAAAGGACGCTGGGAGAGGGCACCAGAAAGGGGGGGAGAAGTGGCATTTGCGGGGTGGAAGAATAGGTGCCAGCAGCGGGCAGCAGTGAAGACGTGCTCGAAGGATGACCACAAAGACGAGGGCACCTGTAGAAGGGCAGGAAAATAGGTACTGGTAGATGGGCACCAGGGGAGAGGTGCCACAGTAGGGTTTGCAGGGAGGGGTGCCAGCAGAGCGGAAGTTATACAAGGACAGTGGCAGCAGGGAACAGATGACAAAACGGAGTGCAGGATGAGGTGCCAGCCGGGGCTGGGGGCCGGGGCTCATGGGGGGAGGGTAGGGATGGAGGGGGGTTAGCTGGGGACCGGGTCTGGGGGCAGATGGAGTCATTTGAGAGGCAGTAAACAGGAGACGCCAGCAGAGCAGCAACAGGGCCCCTCTTGCTCTCATTTATATTCCTATGGTGTGCAGCACTTCGTTGCTGTGTAGCTAGGATACCACTTCATAAGCCCCGTGAGTATGTGGGAGGACGGAGGAGGCTATGAGGAGCGCACCTGGAGGCGGAGGGCGCTTGATGGGTGGATCTTTTCTGGGACCCATGGGTGTCAGGGGTTTGAATTTCTCTCGAGTTTTTGGGGGTCCTTTGCGAACTCTCTGGATATCGTGATCAGGGCATTCTCTCGAGTTTATAATCTAAGGGCTGGGATGGATAGGTTTGTTTGATTGGCAGGTCGGTCTGACGTGGTGAGGGAGGTACTGAAACAAGTTCTCTGTAAGAGTCGGAAGGTCGTGCATCTCCTTGGGATGCATCTTTCCTCATGGGTAGAGAGGCCTTTGTTAGAATGGGCGGTTCAAACCTCATCAGTGAAATCAACTATTATTTCTGTATTTATGTGAACTGAGCCAGTCAGTGAATTCGGAGTTTATTCAATTGATTGAAATGAAATTACGTGCAGCTTTGAGTGCTGTGCACTTGCTGAACAGCTCTGCCCACAGAGTTCACTCTCTCCAGCAGGCAGGAGGGTCCTTTTCATTGTGGCTGCACTCAGAGAGCATAGGCAGGATACCGCTACCCCGGACTGTCCTTGCCCCCTCCTTGCTCTGCCAGTTCTCCTTTCTAGGAACTTCACCGGGTTTCATGGCGAGCTTTCAGCGTTCCGCCCCCTCTCCTGGCTCAAGTTACAGACCTGTACACCAAGCACAGCTCCTCAGGGCTGTGGCCAGGAGAGGCTGTGTGTGAATACGGAAGCCGTCTGTGGCACTAAATCACCAGCCATATTGAGGTGTCACTCAGCCTGTGCGGGTAGAGCGTTGTAGACAACACAAAACATTTATTCATACAATAGATCATCTATAGTAATCAAATGGCAAGGCAGCTGATGACAGAACTCAAAACAGAAGGTCTCATCGTGTCATTGGAGCATGAAAGCTGCTCGGGAGGTGGAAGGCACAGCGTTCACGGGAGGGGAAATCAGGGGGTGGGGGGGTGTACAAACACTGAAAGTGCAATACGGCTGCTCCACAGAGCACTCGAGGGAGGAGGAGGAACAGCAGATAGGGAGGGGGAGGAACAGCAGAGAGTGGGGTTAAGGTAGAGTAGCGAAGGGAGGGAGGAAATCTCCTGTCCTCTCCATGAACCCCTGCGCCTGTGAGCTCTGTGCCTGGCCGGAGTAGTAAACAGAGTAATAAAACATGCCTCCACTGCTAAGAAAATTCTTTACCACAGCCTTAAAGCAGGCCATGGTGTCCGTAGGGGCTGTCTGAAAAGCGGACAGGGTGGAACCTGAAAACACTCCTTTCCATTGGGAAGCCAGCGTTTAACATAAATGCTGACGCTACCTAATGGAAAGGAGGGGAGGGGCTTAGAGTCCCCTTTAGAATTTTTTTTAACACCTCTCGCAGAGGCGGGGCAGCTTCGCTGCCACACCCAGGCGAGACCTAAAAATGGTAAGTCTTATGGGCCATTAAATCCATGACCTCAGTAGAGCTTACTGAATTTTTTTAGTGCACTCCTGGCTAGAGCTCTATGCTATTCAGCTGGAGTGCAGAGCTCCCTTGCAGTTGGTTCTATGACTGCACTTTGTAGCTTGAAAATGTTTGAAAAACTCGTCGCTCCTTTGTCTCCCTTGCCCCTCTCACCTCTGGCGTTTTGCGGTTGCACCTCACGAGTTGAGGTCGGATGGACCCCTTGATTGTCGCGTTTGACTCTCCCTCTTCAATCTACCCCTCTTTTTTCTCCCACACCGGTGGACTTGTTTGCTTTAACCACATGTGCACCCGGCTTCTAGGTCCTCTAACCTTTGTCGGCCCTCTTTTTTGTTGTGGGGGTGTCTCTTGGAATTTGCGATTCACACCGATGAGGCTCGTATGGCGGTTCGGTTTTGCAAACTGCTCAACCCGTAACTCCTTCAGGGAGTGGTGGGGCGTAGAAGCTCGTAACACCAAAGCTCGTCTACTCTCTCACTCACCCGCCTCCCTCTCCTTCTTCTGTCTTCTTGCTTTCACGATTGTTCGGGTCTTCATCCCCGTTTTAGCTTTAAGGGTGCTCAGCGTTGTTGTGGTCAAGGCTGCGGTTACTGGTGTAGGATTACATGGTATGGGTTGTGGGACTTTTGTTTACTGTTGGTGATGGGCGCCATCTTGACTCTTCCCAAGTATTCCCAAGTATTACTAGTCTGGACTTGTCTCCTGTGGCCCTGCGAGCGCTCTCTTTTGCCTCCTTCAGTGGCGGTGTGCTTCCTGTTTGGGGGACTGTCTTTCCCTGTGTTCGGGCTTCTGTCCTGTTTTAATCGGTTGCTGAGGGGGGGAGAGGTTTGTCTGTGCTATGTTCATAGCCGTTATGTGCAGTTTATCGTCTATCAGCCTCGGGGGTAGGAGGGGTTGTGCGTAGGCGCTCTTGTGAGTTCTTGTGCCGCTGATCGGAGGGTGCTGTCGCTTAGATGCTCTCTTCTCGCCGATCTCGCCTAGTCCTCCCACGCCCGCCTCCTTCTACTTCTGTCCCCCATAGTCCCGCTCCCGCCGATCGTCAATTCTGTGATAAATAAAGAGGCCCTCAGCGCCCGTATTTTCTCATTATTTGCTCCCTTACTTCAACTTACCGGGACAGTGCAGAGTTCGTTTTCTCTTACTTGGGGTGGAATGCAAGGCTTTTGTTATTGCTGGTGATGGGTGTCATCTTAACTCTTCCGTCTCTCCATCTGAGTTTTCCTTAGTTGTAGTCAGGAATCCTCTCCTGTGTCACCTTGAGCGCCTACTTAGCAAATATACTGAGCATTTGTTTATGTTCTAATTTCTATGCACACAATGTTTTTCTAATGTGTAAATTTGAAAACAACTACATCAATTGTGCTTAGAATATATATATGTATATACTTGTATATTTCTTATATTTCTTATATAGCGTGGATGATACATCCCGATATTCAGCCTTTCTGTATAGTTCCAAAATGGCCGCAATATTAGTTTGGATTGTGGATGCACTTGAATAGTAGTCCTATTTCTATGGTAATGACTATAGGGGATAAAAATGTGGCGACTGTGAGCTGTTCTAAAGCATGATCAAGTCTTAATTGCTGAAACGTGTTGTTCTTGCCATTAAATGTATTAATTTTCTGCAACTGAAGGTGTCCGAGTCGTCTGTGGATGAGTAACGACTGGTGGAAACAATACGAGGGACTTCCGGTGTCCCCGCTCGGACTGCCTGGAACAGCTGCCTGTAATCAACCGGAGATCGTGGAGAGGGAAAATATATATATATATATATTGACAAAGGCCTATTGAAGGCTGAAACGCGTCTCTCCTAGTGCTCAGAGTCGGGATTAAGGGTGACCTGTACCATGAAATAAATGCCGAATCCAAAGTCACTTTGTGTCCGTGCCTGCTTTCCATGGAGCCTCTGTGGGGAGTTGGATGTTCTGGTTCATATATATATGTATGAACTCCCAATAATATATGCTTACTTCAGTCTGTTGTTTGTTTTAATGGAATTGATGGCGACCAGGGATTGGTAGTATTTAAAATCTGGAGGGGGTGTAAACACTAGTTGACCAGCGAACAAGGCGACTGGGATCGCCGAAACGCGTTTGGTGGAGGGCACAGCAATGCACTTGAAAAAAAGAAAATATTAATAAAGTTACCAGCGGCTCCTGTGGAATCTAAGAGTCTGTCTCTCTCGTCTTTTTTGGGCGTGACAACAGAACACGTAGAGAGTGGAAATTGTATATATATATATATATATATATATATATATATATATATATATATCCACACGAGTTCTCACGAAACAGCGCCGTAGTCTCAATATCACCGCAGCGCCGCCAGAAAACAGGAGACCCAGGATTTCCGTGAGTAAATTAATTTATTCTGCAACACACGGACAGCATAACGTTTCGGCCTCCCAGAGGCCTTGGTCACATGCTATATATATATATATATTTATACACGCACAAGCACATTTACACACCTACAAGCAGACACATGGATCAGTGTGCACCCACATAGAAAAGCATAATCTTATACTTATACATACACAGACAAAGACAAACACACAACTGTGCACACATACATTCAATAGCGGCTCGTGGAGGGAGTGCCACGGGCGGTGAGGCGGAGGAGGGGCAGGGTAGGAGGTAGTAAACTCTAGTTCACAGCCGACCGGAGTAATGTAAATAAATAAATAAATAAAACGAATTTCATTGCGCATGCTGAAACGCATTTGGCCACTAAGCTTTCCATGGTGGTCCGAAACAGGATAAAAGTACATCAGAACTTCCACGCTAAATAGTATCAATGGCCTGCTGTCAATCAGGCTGTTGGTCAAAGCTTTCAGCTGGCTCCACCAACAGAAGCATAACAATTTAACTGGTTCCAAATAGATTGGGCAAAGCAAGAGTTTGGCAAACAGGGAACTCAGTCCTATTTGTGGAGGAATACCTTCTCCACCACCTTCTAACTATAGCCCTACATGGTGGGCCAAACATAGATCATTCATGATCAGCACAACATTCTCTCATGAGATGCAAAAAACATACAATATTAACACCAGCAATTTAGTGGTAATTAATCACTTGGAAAAGTAACTATGACTCATATCTCCACTATGCACAGTCAATGAATGATGTAATTTCAGATGTTGCAGTAATGCAAATAATGATGTCATAGAACATGTCATGTGTGATATAATACTTGAGGTAATTAGCAGTGCATGGCGGGCGTGAGTTATGGTCTAGGAAATGACCTATAGTTACTGGGTGCGAGGTTGAAATGGGCACAGCACTGTCTGTGAAACATACAACGATTTCCTCTTCAACAATAGGATGATGACGTCTTGTGAGGACTTTCTACATCAAATGTATTTTGGCTGAAACCAGCCTTGTACACCAATATGGAGGGCACATATGTTTTCCTTATTTCGAACATAAACCTGTGAAGTGTGCAGAATAAAGTGAAAAAAGACTTTGCTTTCTCGCTGAACAGAACCGACAGTTTACATGTTCCAATGCTCAATATTATCAACATAACCATATTTGGTAAAATGTCATTAAAGCGTCTTTGTAATGGCTGGAGATAAAATCAATTAAGAATATTAACTCATTCATGCGAAGTCAATAAATATTTGCATAGTATGGAAAACTCATTCTTGTACATCATCAAATGTAAAGTGCATAAAGTGCACAAAGTAAGGCCTAAAAATAAATACATATCATTATAAAATTAATATTATTCAATTTGTAAGAACCGTTCCAGAACAATTAGCACTTAAATAAAAACACATACATTAATGTATATAATATTTAATGCAATATGTTTGCCATAAAAATATCTCTGTTATGGGATCAAAGTTGACCAGTTCTAAAATCAATTTTCAATGTACTTTATCTCAATTTCAATTAATTCAAAATAGAGCCTATTAATGCAATCATGCCCAAGTGGGCTTTGTATCCCCATCACTAACTGCTAAAGTGCCTGGATACATTCTATCTAGGGAGATATATACTAATAACCAAATTAAGTGCTCAGTGTAAAGTGCTTACGTTATATGTTAAAAGCAAAACAAAATTTCTAAGTTAGAAGAGTGCTAACCTGTTCCTAATTCTTACTGCAGGTGTGTATATAGATCTTTCTCAATGTTAAGACCTCATAGATTTTTTGTGTGTTTAACTGTATGATGTATCTAGATTCCATGCGTCAGAGCTGTCTTTCTCTATTTCCGCCTTGCATATTAGGAGGGAAAGTATCTAAGAAAAATTATAATAAGCCTGTCACTTCGCCATCATGCCCTGTTCCAAAGTGACGGGCCACTGGGTAACTCATGTCTTGATTTTTTTTGTGGCCCGGAGATGTTGTAAAATTTGCTTGTGTACTGGTAAAATGGTACTACCTTTTATAAGAGAAGCCACATAGTTATTGTAATATAAACACAGATTTTTTTTTTTTCAAGTCAGCATGGCATCTTCCAAGTCAAGGACCATTGCCTGGCGCCCTTATATCATGTGGACCCTTGCCTTTTCTCAGCCAGACCCTTAAAAAAGGTTCTTTCATCCCAAAGGATAGGTACCTTACCCATATTCTGCTGTAATCATAGGACTCCGGAATAAAAAAAAGGGAAAAGTCATCTCAGCTAGCTCAACCAATCTGCAAAAGCCTGCCACAAATACCTTGTTCGTAGTATATTGCCATCTATTGCTGTTTTGCAAGTCCACCTGGCCACTGCCAACCAGCCATTTTGAAGCGGTGGTGCAGAATCTGCCCCGTGTTTACAGATCTCTCGCCTGGCCAGCAATAACAAGTAGAAAAGCAACCCCCTAGATTTGCTATCCAATGTTGTTTCCGACTCGTGATTCACCCCAAAAAGCACAAGAGCCGCTGTCAATGCTAGTGGTATCTTCAATATGTCACAAATAGTGGATTCCACCACCTTCCAATATTGCTCTATTTTGGGGCATGTAAAAAAATATGTATATCGTTGGCTTTTGGTATTTTACATCTGCTACAATTAAGAATCGGTTGGGATACAACACTTGCCTATTTTGTCCAGTATAGTCTATTTATTGTAAAAAAGTGATGCCTTTTGGAATTTGGTGATGTAACTAAAAAGTATAGCATTTTTAGAAAACTCTTCCAAATTATTTGCAGATCCTCTTCCTGGAGTGCATCCTGCCAGATGGCATATCGGAGGTCTAATTTCCTCTCTTCCACATCCATCAATTACATACACCACTTGGAGACTTCTTTGTTCTTTGCCCTTGTGTCAAGAATGTCAATCTCGAAGTCCCATAACGAGGCTGTCTCCAAGATATTGTGGAGAGCCATGAAGTTAGCTGAATAAATTTAAATTTCGATAATCTATTTTCAGTTTTGGCTTTCAATGCTTCCCAGTGGACCATTTTACCTTCAAATAAGATTTCGCCCCACTTTATCAACTTGACTTGCTTCAATGGTAGCGCCAAGCCATCTTTTAGACATTCCGGTGTACCGGAAGAGTTCCAGAGAGGGGCAAATTCCGAACAATAACCTATATTCTGTGCAACAGCCTCTGATGTGTTTTGTTTGGGCCGTTAATGGTAGCTTGTATTCACTCATATTTTTGCCATGTTGGTAGGCACTACATCTTCCACATTTATTAAACCCTGATTTTCTAGTGAACTAACCAATTCCTGTCTAATTGCCTTCGCTCTTCTGAATACTATGCCTGGCTTAGATGGCACTTCTTTGCCAACTACAGGATCGTTCTTGACTAAATGCCAATACTTATGTGGGATAGAACGAATTACCCCTTCCTGTTTATTGAATGTGGTAATCAATTTAACATTTTGGCATCCACCAGTTTGTTTCTTGGAGCCATTTTTGTTAAACAAGATTTGTTCTTTGGATCTCTGCTTGGCTTTATTGATTGCATGATTCACACATTTGGAAGAATAGCCCAGTTTAAAAATCTTGATTTGAGTTTGTCAGTATCAACTGCCTCTTCTGTTGGTTCACTACAATCTTGTCTCACTCTTAAGGTCTCCCTATTCGGGATACTGTTTATTAGATATCGAGGATGGAAACTCTTTGCATGCAAGATGTAGGTACTTTTGTTGAAGAGGAAATCGTTGTGTATGTATGTATGTGTGTGGGTGTGTGCGTGTGTGTGTGTGTGTGTGTGTGTGTGTGTGTGTGTGTATATATATATATATATATATATATATATATATATATATATATGGGAAGAGCAAGTTGCACAAGCGCTTTGGAGAGGGCTCACCGCAGCCTCCAACCATCCGGTTTCTTTTGTGGCTCCCAAGCAAAAATTGTAGACTCCCTCTTTGTTTATCTGAATGTCCGACGCGTTTCGGGGCCAAGGAGACACCAATCTACTCAAGATTCAATAATTTACTCGACTCGAAGGACTACAACACTCCAGGGACTACAGGTTCCAGGAGTCCTGGAATCGTAACTCCACCCACTCAGGGCGGACGATGCCTCCTTCTTGAATAAAATGAAATTGAGAAGCACGAGCCGAGTACGGTGTCTCTCTTCTTGCAGTCCATGAAGAAGGGGCGGGTTTTTGGCCCCGAAACGCGTCGGACATTCAGATAAACAAAGAGGGAGTCTACAATTTTTGCTTGGGAGCCACAAAAGAAACCGGATGGTTGGAGGCTGCGGTGAGCCCTCTCCAAAGCGCTTGTGCAACTTGCTCTTCCCATGTTTTCAACGGCCTGCCTAGGTCGGGGAGAGGGGCTCCGTTTCAGGAGAGGAACAAGCATCCCCTTACCTGAAGCCTGAGACGATGAAAATTGCCATCGCCTGTCAGCACCTCATCCACATGCAAAATTAGCGGAAATTTTAGCCTGACCTCGCCTCCTACTAAAGGACATTAATGACAGTAATTTGTGCAAGGAGACACCAATCTACTCAAGATTCAATAATTTACTCGACTCGAAGGACTACAACACTCCAGGGACTACAGGTTCCAGGAGTCCTGGAATCGTAACTCCACCCACTCAGGGCGGACGATGCCTCCTTCTTGAATAAAATGAAATTGAGAAGCACGAGCCGAGTACGGTGTCTCTCTTCTTGCAGTCCATGAAGAAGGGGCGGGTTTTTGGCCCCGAAACGCGTCGGACATTCAGATAAAGAAAGAGGGAGTCTACAATTTTTGCTTGGGAGCCACAAAAGAAACCGGATGGTTGGAGGCTGCGGTGAGCCCCCTCCAAAGCGCTTGTGCAACTTGCTCTTCCCATATATATATATATATATATATATATATATATATATATATATATATATATATATATATATAGATAGATAGATAGATAGATAGATAGATAGATAGATAGATAGATAGATAGATAGATAGATAGATAGATAGATATAAAGCACTTGCAAATTCCTCCCTGAGTTACTGTTTTGTTACTCGTGATGAATAATTTTACCATTTTACCTATGTTATTTATGATGGTCAATGCAAGAATACCAACAATCCAACAATCTGTTACTTTTATTACTGTGGTTTAAAAAAAAAAAACATCACAAAATGGTATTTCTTTTATATTTGGTTGTTGCTACAATCTTGCAAAGTTTCCCTTTTCATTAATATTTTTTTTCAGGAAAGTTATTTTTTCCCCATTTTGAGGAGACGGTCCAATAGGTCATCTAGCCTTCCCTGAATATATATTACACAGAAATGATGGACAGAGCATGCTCATCATGGGTGAGCAGTGAGCACATTGTTCCACAATAATGAAGGCATGACATTTAGGCGAGTGCCCTCAATGGAGAAAGACTAGACTTGGACTACATTTTCCTTTATTTAGTTGCCAATTTGTTGTCTTTATTTTTATAGCGCTCATACCCTAGTGTGGGTATCTAAGAGCTTTGCACAGGCACAGTGCTTATTATTCATTGGAACTGGTATTCATTTTATCAACCTCGAAACAATGAAAGGCTGAGTGACAAACCTCGGTTGGAAAATCGACCTTAGCTTTAAGGTGCTTGGACATGGATTTCCTCCCCCTCCTCTCCTTAAGCCACTGAGCTATTCTTCTGCATTGCCTTTGTATTTATACATCATTTCATACCCCAGTTTTGCTGTTTAAGAGCTTTAGGTAGGGACAATGGTTCTTGCTCAATGGAACTTTCACTAGTTGTATCATTTGATCATTGGTACTCATTTTATCATTCATCCTTGGTATTCATTTATCATTTACTCATTTCGTCCTAGCCAAATCACTGTGGTGTAGTTACCACAAATCTGAACTACTTATTTTAGCACAGTTCTTTTGTCTCTTTTTAATAAGCATGGCCTGCTTACTCATTGTAGTACATATAACAGTCGTGTAACTGTTCTTACCAGTCTTTGCCCCCGTGTTCAATTAGGTTCCGATTTCCTTTAATCCATCATTTGTCTTCCTTGTGCATTTCTTGCTCTCTGTCTCACACACACACATGCTCGAGCATGCCTTTGCGCCAGTGCTTAATTTGTAAAATAATAAGTGCTAGGTCCCTGACCAGAAGGCCACTGCAGCTTGCACCACCCATAGCCTCTATCGGCGATCCCAAAACAATTACTAACCATCTCTCTCGCCTGCAATTGAGACAGTACAGAATTTTCCATGTCCCCAAAGCTAAGGAAATGGGTGGCGAAGCAGGTATTAGTATTTTTCATGTATGTTGTATTCATAAACAACCCTTGTTCTGCTCATCTCTAAATTAGATGAGCAGTGTCACCATGCGTCAGACTGTCATAAGTGCTGTGTTGACAAGTGCAAGTGCCAAGCACCAGAAACCAATTAAGTGCTGGTGTCAAGCACCGGAAACCATGGGCTCAAATTAAGCAGCATTACTGATCCTTAAGTATGGTCATGGAAAGTATCTTTAAGACTGAGCCCCTAATTTCTTTACAAATCACACCTGGGTCAAGAGCATTAACTTCCAGCTTCCCACGCTTCAGAAAAAAATTGGAGTCCTTCCAGCTCAATACCAAAGGGAGCTAATTAAAGACATGGGGCTAAATGCAGGTTGCTTTTTTCATGTCGCCAATGGCCCGATTCACAGAATCGGGCCATTTGCAATTGGAAAACAGCATTTTTCTATGTTCAAATGCCCATTTTGCCATTCGGTAACATATTACTAAATCGGAAATTGGGTTAGCAGTTCGGTATTAGGAAGGGGCGTGTTTAAGGCGTCCCTTCCTTATAGCAACTCACAGTGGTCTGTAAGAATGTTTTGCGACTGAAATGCGGTTGCAAAATATTTGCATTTTGTCACCAACTTGAAGTTGCAAACGGGAAGGGTCCCCAGGGGATCCCTTTCCCTTTCGCTTTGTGATTGGACGCAAAAACGTTCTTTAAGAGCAGACGACCGCTGCCTACTCTTAAAAAATGAAAAGAAAGCTTTTAGTTTTACTTTTGAAACACATCCCATTTTCCTTACAGGAAAACGGGCTGCATAAAAAAAAAAACAATGCTTTATTTAAAAGGAAACACAGACATGGTGATCTACCATCCCCAGCAGGCACCCATCCCTGTGTTTTATGCGATTCCCAGTGGATCACAAATTGCAAACTACCTCATGATTATTAATGAGATAGGTCAGTTGTGACCACATTAGGAATCGCTAAATGTGTCAAAGACACATTAGTACACACGTTTTTGCAATTACCTAATAGCGAATTGCAAAAATTTGCTATTAGGTATTCGTAAATTGAAACCTACGTACATGTGGCCCGTAAACCTGGTGCAACTCCACTACTGCAAAATGGTCCACACCAGGTCATGCAAAGTAAAAAGGGCATAATCAGGTGGCTCAACCATACATCAGTTGTTGCAAAGGAAACAACATGTTGCTGGTCTCGAACTAACATTCTCAGTCTGGGATTACATTTAAAATTCTCTTCAAATACTGTCTTTCTCATTGTATCTTTGCAGTCTCCCCTCTCTCTCTTTCTGCTTTCCAGTCTGACCCACTAGCTTTCCATACATTTCCATGCACGTGATCTTTGCAATAACTATGGTCTGTCCTTATTGGCCTGTCTCCAAACCCCCACTAACAGACTCTCTTGGTGCCTTTGTTCTTTGTTCCCTCCCAACCATAAGCCATTGTTACTACAGCCTTTGACATTTCCCATGGCTGTAATAAGCTTCCTGCCCAGAGCTGAGGCTCTTCTGTCTGACCACATTTGAGAATGTGCCACCAGTAATGCTGCTACAGGACCAGGGATTGTGATTACAGATGGAATTAGTGTAAAAGATTTAGGAATCCACTGTGGGATTCCTGTCTGCTTGTGGGAACACCCCAACCTCTAATTACCAACCCCCTCATTATCCAAAACTATTTCAGATCTGTCCATGCCTCAGTGATTCCATAGACACAATAATCACAGTGTGCCGCAAAGTATGCGAAGCTAAGAGGAGGTCAGGCTTAACTCGGACCTAGAGCATGTGGTAGCAAAACGGTGACCGGCTTTATGCTTATCACCTTTTTCAGTGCCAGTCACTTACATCTGCTTGCAAACTGAGAATTTGTTGAAATTATATTGTATACAATTACCATAGGCAAAAGGTATTACATCACATATTGGGAAATCGTTTTTACTCGTTTGTATTAACCATTTATACATTACAAACTCAAGACCACTGACTCATTGTCAGTGAAATTGCTCCCGCCCCTTGCAGGTCCACCATCAAGTGAGGCCTTCCCCTCAGCCTCAGCACTCTCGAGTGCTGGTGTTCGAGACCCTCCTCCACCAGCAGGTTTTACCTGCGCCTCATTCCTGGTGGTCCAGTGGACCTCTGTCTCCTTCCTCTCGCTCCGCTCTCTCCGTTTTCACTTGTTGTTCACAGATTTCAATCTCCTCCTTTCACTCCCCCTCTGTGTCGTCCTCTGTTTTCACTCATTTTTCTCTGATTTAATCTTCCCCTCTCACTCTCCTTCTGTGTCTTTACCCCACTTTTTTTGCAACTTTCACTGCCTCATTTCCACTCTTTCCGCTCTTTTTGCCTTTTTTGCCTGTTATTCCCTGCCCCTGCTGCCCCCACAGCCCCTCCTCCCCAGCATGACCAACGCAAACTGCCCAATCCAGCTCCCCTTCTGGCTCTCACCTCCCAGCTGTCCAGCCCACCCTGATCCCTACTTAATTGCGGCCGCTGCAGGGACTGGCGAGCAAGACCACTGACTCATTGTCAGTGAAATAGCTCTCCCCCTCGCAGAACCACCATCAAGTGAGGCCTTCCCCTGTGCCACTGCAATCTCGAGTGCTGGTGTTCGAGGCCCTCCTCCACCCGCAGGATTTATCTGCGCCTCATCCCTGGTGGTCCAGTGGACCTCTGTCTCCTTTCTCTCGCTCCTCTCTCTCTCCGTTTTTCAATGATTTTAATTTCCCCCTTTTACTATCTTTCTGTGTCTCTCCTCCGTTTTCACTGATTTCAATCCCCCCTTTTACTCTCCTTCTGTGTCTTTCCTCCATTTTCACTTGTTTTTCACTGATTTCTATCTCCCCCTTTCACTCCCCCTCTGTGTCTTTCCTCTGTTTTCACGCGTTTTTACTGATTTCAATCTCTCCCTTTTACTCTCCTTCTGTGTCTTTCCTCCGTTTTCACTCGTTTTTCACTGATTTCAATCTCCTACTTTCACTCCCCCTCTGTGTCTTTCCTCTGTCTCCACTAGTTTTTTACTGATTTCAATCTCCCCCTTTCACTTCCCCTCTGTTTCTCCTCCATTTTCACTTGTTTTCACTGATTTCAATCTTCCCCTTACACTCCCCCCTATGTCTTTCCTGTTTTCACTATTTTTTTACTGATTTCATTCTCCCCCTTTTACTCTCCTTCTGTGTCTTTCCTCCGTTTTCACTCGTTTTTCACTGATTTTAATCTCCCACTTTCACTCCCCCTGTGCCTTTCCTCCATTTTCACTTGTTTTTCACTGATTTCAATCTCCCTCTTTTACTCCCCTTCTGTGTCTTTCTTCCATTTTCACTAGTTTTTCATTGATTTAATCTTCCCCTCTCACTCTCCTTCTGTGTCTTTCTCCCACTTTTCTTGCACCTTTCACTGCCTCATTTACACTCTTTCCTCTCCGTTTGTCTTTTCTGCCCGTTTTTCCCTGCCACTGCTGCCCCCGCGACCCCTCCCCTCATCACGACCAACGCAACCGGCCCAATCCAGCTCCACTCTCCGCCTCCCAGCTGTCCAGCCCTCCCCAGCCCCTACTTAATGGCAGACGCTGCCGGGACAGGCGAGCAAGACCACTGACTCATTGTCAGTGAAATTGCTCTCCACCCTCGCAGCTCCACCATCACGTGAGGCCGTCCCCTGAACCCCTGCACTCCCAGCTGTCGGCCGAAACCACACCTGCTTCCAGGCCGCCCCGAAACTGACCCACGGACCCTTCTCCTGCCACACCTGCAACTTCTCCTGCGAGAGAACCATCAAACCTCCAAGGACTGGACCCAACCACCTCCGCTGCATACTCCTCAACACCCGCTCAGCACGCAAACACGCCGTCGAGCTCTGGGATCTGCTCGACACCTCCGCCCAGATGTGGCCTTACTGACCGAGACCTGGTGGTACGACTCCTCGGCGCCCGACATTGCCATAGTCCACAAGTCCACCCTCAATGTCGCCACCCACACAGACGACACCCTCAACACCGCCGAACACCTGCACTTCTGAATCCACACCGACCCCAACACCACCCTCAGAGGAACACTCATCTACAGACCCCCCCGGACCCCGGGCTCAGTTCAGCGACTCCATCACCGACCTCGCCAGCACTCACGCACTCGCCTCCACGGACTACATCCTCCTCAGGGACTGAACTTCCACCTCGAGAACAACAATGACGCCAACTCCGCCACCCTGATCGACAACCTCGCCAACCTGGGCCTCAGACAACTCATCACCACACCCACCCACGCCGCCAGCCACATGCTGGATCCCGTCTTCTCCACAGGCTCACACGTCGCCTTCGACCACACCACTGAAGTCCACTGGACCGACCACCGCTGCATCCATTTTACCTTCAAGAAACCAACCACGCACCACCGCACCCAACATTTGCCTCGCCGCTGCTAGAGCAAAGTCACTGACGACCAGCTGATCACCTCCCTCGCCAAGAACCCACCCACCGACCCTACCAACCCAGATGCCGCAGCCCGAAACCTCAGACAGTGGATCGACGACTGCGCCAACACCCTCGCCCCGCTCAAGAAACCCTCCAACAGCCACACCAACAAGATAGCCACCTGGTTCACCGACAAGCTCCAGACCTCTAAATGAGCATGCCGGAAACTGGAGAAGACATGGCTCCACAAACGCACACCGGACAACCACGCAGCCCACAAGTACGCCACCCGCAGACACCACCACCTCATCAGATTAGCCAAGAGATCCTCCTTGAAAGATCGCTTGGATAACAACGCACACAACAGCAAAGAGCTCTTCAGCAACGTAAAGGAACTCTCCAACCCCAGCGCCAATGCCAACGACATCCTGCCCTCACAAGAACTGTGCGACTCACTAGCCATCTTCTTCCACCGCAAGATCGCTGACATCCACAACAGCTTCAACACCACGACCGCCCCGACTACGCCAGACTCCACCTCCCCTATGAACACCACCAGCGCCAACCGCCTGATCTCCTGGTCCAACGTCAACGACGACGAGACACGCAAAGTGATGAACTCAATTCACTCAGGATCTCCGTCTGACCTGTGCCCACATCACATATTCAACAAAGCAGACGCAGCCATCGCACCCTAACTACGGAAGGTCGTCAACATCTCCTTCGAACCAGCGACATTCCCGGAAAGCTGGAAGCACGCCGAAATCAACACCCTCCTCAAGAAGCCCAAAGCGGACCCCAAGGACCTCAAGAACTTCCGGCCCATCTCCCTGCTCCCGTTACCGGCAAAGGTCATCGAGAAAATCGTCAACATGCAACTGGCCCGCCACCTCAAAGACAACAACATCTTGGACCCATCCCAGTCCAGATTCAGACGAAACCACAGCACCGAGACAGCCCTCATCACCGCCACAGACGACATCAGGCACCAACTATACAACAGCGAAACATCAGCCCTCATCCTCCTGGACCTGTCAGCCGCCTTTGACACAGTCTGCCATCGCACTCTAAAGACACGCATCCTAGGAGCTGGAATCCAAGAGAAGGCTCTTGACTGGACCACCTCCTTCCCCTCCGGCAGAATCCAGAGCATCCGTCTCCCACCCTTCCGATCCGAAGCCACCGACATCATCTGCGGTGTCCCCCAGGGCTCATCGCTCAGCCCAACGCTGTTCAACGTCTACATGGCCCCCCTTGCACAAGTGGCCCGCCATCACGACCTCAACAACATCTCCTACGCTGACGACAGCCAGCTCATCCTCTCCCTCACCAAGGACCCACACACCGCCAAAACCAACCTCCATGAGGGAATGAATGAGGAGCAGCCGTCTGAAGCGTAACTCGGACAAGACGGAGGTCCTCATCCTCGACGCACCCCCTCAGCCTGGGACGACTCCTGATGGCCGACCACACTGGGAACAGCCCCACCAGCCACCGACCATGCACACAATCTAGGATTCATCCTCGACTCCTCCCTATCCATGTCTAAGCAGGTCAACGCCGTCTCCTCCTGCTGCTACAACACCCTCCACATGCTCCGCAGGATCTACAAGTGAACAATAAGAACGGTGACACAGGCCCTCATCAGCAGCAGACTGGACTACAGCAACGCACTCTACGCAGGTATCCCAGCCAAACACCTAGGACTACTACAAAGCATCCAAAATACCTACGCCCGACTGATCATCAACGTCCCCCGCTGCAGCCACATCACCCCCCACCTGAGAGGCCTACACTGGCTCCCCGTTGACAAGAGGAAAACCTTCAAGCTCCTTACCCATACACACAAAGCACTCCACAACGCCGGACCAGCCTACCTGAACAGCAGACTCAGCTTCCACACCCCCACCAGCCAGCTCTGCTCTGCCAGCCTCGCCCTCGCCGCTGTCCCCCGCATCCAACGAACGACCTCCGGCAGCAAATCCTTCTCCTACCTCAACGCCAAGACCTGTAACACCCTACCTACCCACATACGCCAGACCCAAGACCTTCTAGCCTTCAGAAGACTCCTCAAGACCTGGCTCTTCGAGCAGTAGCAGCCCCCCCTCCCCTCAGTGCCTTGGGACCATCACGGGTAAGTAGCGCGCTTTACAAGTACTCTGATTGATTGATTGATTGATTTATTTCAAGGGATTTCTTGGTTGCTCCAGATGTGTTCTGACTCCCCTCCAAAAGGTGAGTCCCTCAGACCTTGCTGGTCTGCACCGAAGCCAATCTTGTCATCTTGCGTGGGTTGCTGATGTCAAGGCTTGTTGGGTCTAATCCAGATACCAACACTGCAGTACTCAACATCCTTTGTGGAATAGCTAGAATCCAGCTCCTGGTTGTCGTCGATGCCTCCTGGTCCTCCTGGCTGAAGAGTCAAGCTTCACCTACTTCACCTTAAAGCACCCGACATTGGCTGGCATCTTCCTGACGCCATTCTTTGTGGGATAGCTCGAATCCAGCTCCTGGTTGTCGTTGACGCCTCCTGGTCCTCGTGGCTGAAGAGTCAAGCTTCTCCTACTTCACCTTAAAGCACCCGACATTGGCTAGCATCTTCCTGTCGACATCCTGGTCACTGGCTAGTGACCCAGACTCTGTCCCCTCTGCTTTCAGGTTCTTCAGATCTACGATCCACCCTTGGATCCATCCGGACACTTTTCCTCTGGTCACCTGCAGCACTTCTTCGCAGCTCTCCATTGGAATCGACGACGAAACCCGACACAAAAATACACCTATGCACCGGCTTCCCTGGGTGAGGTAACACAAGTACTTCGGTGCTCCTGTGGGTCTTGACTCTCTAAGTGTCTAGTTCTAATGGGGTTTCACCGCAGTCCACTCCTAAGTGTCCTTAAACTTTAAAACTCTAACTTAAAGTTTCTCCATAGAAGTCAATGGTGATTTGCGGCTGTGTTTAGACACTGCACGCATCCCCCCGTGGGTCTCCTGCGTCCCTACCTTGGGTGGTTCTTGGTTGCCCCAGCGGTTCTGCAGGCCCTAGGCCTTACTTCTAACTCTCATGTGGTTCTTATACCATTTTTTTAGTATATGGTTTGGGGACCCCTAGGGCAAAACGTATACTGTGCTAGTTTACTATGTGCTATTTAAGTTCTTGTATTGTACTTTTGCCTCTAGCCTCATAAAGAGACTAGAGAGGTTGTGTTTAGAATAAATATATATATTTTATATATATACCTTGTGTGGTGTACTTTCATTTGATTATTCAAGAGATTATAGACTGATAAAAAAAGCTGCTTTACATTCCTTCAAGACTTAGCCTGAATGCTGCTCTCCACAGCTACCACTAGGATAGCTTTCTATAAAGGTTGTTTTAAACCTACCATCAATAAGGGCTGTTTGGACTGGTGCAAGGTGCCCACTAGAATAGTGGATATCATATGCCAGGCCAACTTCTCACAAGGAGGAATCGCCATTGCCCACAAATCCAACCGCCACCTGAGCACAATCGTTGACAAGCCACCAGACCGAATGGAACACCTTCACTTCAAGATACAGGGCAGCCCTACCAACACCCTGCGAGGAACCCTCATCTAACGACCCCCTGGACACTGCGTACTGTTCACCAACTCCATCACTGACATCATCTCCCCACATGCCATCACATCCACCAACTACACCCTACTGGGAGACCTCAACTTCCACCTCGACAACCAAATGGACCCCAGCATCACATCCTTCCTGGACAACCTCCACAACATTGGACTCTGCCAGATTGTGATTGAACCCACGCACTCGGCAGGACACACCCTCAACCTCCTCTTCACAACAGGTAACTCCATCACCTTCAGCCACACCACCAAACTCCCATGTACTAACCATCGATGCGTCCACTTCACCCTCAGAACACCCACCATCTACAGACACCTGCACCTGCTCCCATGAAGAAACTGGACAAGAATCACCGGCGACGAGCTAACCTCATCACTCAGCAACTCCACCCCAACCATCGCGGAAGCAACGACCCCCAACACCCCAACCGAACCCTGCACAGATGGATCCCTGACAGCGCGAACACCTTAGCCCCCTGAAGAAAAACAACAACACCCATGCCAAGACTCTCCCCTTTCCTTTCCTCTCTGACCCTACACCTACCACCTGCGGAGTCCCCCAGGCTCCTCCCTCAACCCTACACTCTTCAATGTCTACATGGCTCCGCTCCTCCCCATTGTCAGAACCTACGTACTCAACATTGTGTCATACGCAGAAGACACCCAACTCATCCTCTCCCTATCCAACGAACCCAATACCATCAAACACAATTTTTGAGAAGGCATGGAAGCCGTCACCAAATGGATGAAAAACAGCTGCCTAAAACTAAACACCAACAAAAACAGAAGTACTCATCATGGGCCCAAACCCCAATGCATGGAATAACACCTGGTGGCCCCCTTCCTCAGAGGCCCACCCACCCCCACGGACCACGCACGCAACCTGGGAATCATCCTGGACTCTGAGGTCAAAGTGGACCGCCAGATCAACCCCATCTCGTCCTCCTGCTTCCACACCCTCCGCCTCCTATGTAAGACCTTCAAATGGATGCCCCTCAAACACAGAAAGACCATCAATCACGCCCTGGTCACCAGCAGACTCGACTATAGTAACGCACTCTACGCCGGAATAAACAAAAACCTCCCCCGCAAGCTACTGAACATCCAGAACGCCACCGCAGCACTGGTCATCGACCTGCCAAAACACTGCCACATTTCCTAGCACCTGCGCACACTCTACTGGCTCCCCATCAAAGTTAGAGACACTTCAGCATGCTCACCCAGGCCCACAAGGCCCTCCACGACACCGGACCAGCATACCTGAACAGCCGTCACAAATTCCACGCACCCCGGAGGACCCTACGATCTGCCCAGCTCTCCTACGCTGTGGTCGCCCGCACCAGAAAGACTAGATCGGGAGGTCGCTCCTTCTCCTTCCTCGCGGCCTGAGCCTGGAATGCCCTGCCGCTCCTCCTCAGACAGACAACACCGTTCCCCATCTTTGCAAGAAACCTCAAAACCTGGCTCTTCGACAAACCCTCCCCTTGTTGGACTGGAGCCTGCTAACACCCCCCCCCCAGCACCTTGAGACCGTTACGGGTGAGTAGTTGCACTTCACGAACTCCTGATTGATTGAACATTTTGTATTTGCATAATCTAGGCGTTGCTATACAATTTGATATCTGTATAGGATTTGCAAATCTTCAAAACGAGAAAAATTTCTAATCCAGAAAAAAAACAATTTTCTTTCTACGATTTTAAATGTTGACAAAAGGGTTATTGTAGTGGAATGTCAATCAGTGACTTTTGGTAGTTTAACAAGGATCTTAGAAAATCGTGCATCAAACAGAAATAAATGCCACAGTAGAAAAAAAGGCAGCTGAAATATATATATATGTTTTTAGCATTCCATTGAGCTCATCTTTATCTATTAGTTTTTACAATTACAAAATTATATTCAAGATTTGAAAACATACAGAGGAAAAGAAGCCAAGTCTACAAACAGCTAGTAACTATAAATACATGGTCATTTTCACTAAGATATTTTTTAGAGTAAACCTACAGCAAAAATATCTTAGTGACTGATTACGGCTTTGGCGCTCCTGGCCTGGCTCTCTGCCAGCAAGGCAGTGCCAAAACCACGCAAAACTGCCCGTTTGATTACGAGTTGAACTTGTGCAGGTGGACAGTCCTTTTGCCGTTCCCACTGAAGTGCTCTGAAAAAGGGAACTGCAATGGGAACGGCTACAAATGTTCCAAGCACGGTATGGACTGTGAAGTCCATGCCGTAATGAACCTGGGGATGCAAGCAGACAGGGAGCACATGTTGTGCCACCTAAATACTTCTACATCTGGGAGTCATGGGGGCCCTGTAGACCCCCTTTGTTTCACCACTGCCAGCCATGACTTGGCGGCTCACCGCAATGAAAATGCTGGCGGTGGAGGAACTTTTAATATGCTTGGCAGGACTGCACCAATCCCACTCAGCAAATTGTATTGCCCCTCTGCCGCATCACCACCAGGGAACAGCAGTCCGTTGGTGCAACGCAGAAAGTCATAATTTGGCGGGCGGACCACTGCCCCTGCAATGTCTGGCGGTCCAATGACTGCCAGTCTCGAAATTGGGCCCTTGGGGCTGATGTAGGAAGTTTCCATTCTCAACATGTGGCCGCAAATTGCCCACCTACTTTTTGTGAATGGAATAGCTTTATGCAAACCAACCTATGCACAAATAGATCAGTTCACAAAATACCAAATGGTAGTGGGTTGCAATCTGACCTACATCATCAGTATTCATGTAGTAAGTTGTGAACTGCAACTCTATCAATTTGTTAATTTGTAACCAGCCCAACTCGGGAGTTGGTTACATTTTAAAGTTTTGCACCCAGGTTACAGCAATAAAACATTGATAGATCCCTTACAGTGCTTAATTTGTAAATAAATAAGTGCCAGGGCCCTCATCAGGAGGCCACTGCAGCT
Organism: Lissotriton vulgaris; assembly: GCF_964263255.1. Lineage (NCBI taxonomy): Eukaryota > Metazoa > Chordata > Amphibia > Caudata > Salamandridae > Lissotriton > Lissotriton vulgaris. Next base: position 674,278,972 of record NC_141700.1, on the reverse strand, counting down.
TGAATGAATCATTGCCTCTGTGAGTGTTGCCAGTGACAGAACCACCCCAACTACTAACCATTGCACACCTACAAAGGTGACAATTACTCCCCCAATCTATAAGAAAGGGTTAGAAGGCAGGTATCAGTCATTTTTAATGTGTAATGAATGAATAACCAACTGTTGCTGTGCTCATCTCTGAATTAGGCTAAGTACTCCACCATATTGCAGACTGTCATAGCGCCGGTGTTGACAAATATGCCAGTGCTGCGCACGGGAAACCACCAGCTCAAATTAAGCACTGCCCTTACTGAATCGCTATTAGGAATGAAATACCCTAAACACGTCCCTTCCCATTATCAATTCATTATGGGTTTAACCTACTACCAAATCCCAAAATTAGTTTGGTAAGTAATAAATAGCCATTTTGCGGTCACAAACCCTGTGATTTAGGGAATCGCAAGCTTTTTGACCACAAAATTGCTTTATGAATCAGAAAACATTGTGTATGGCTGATCAAAATTAAGGATTTCTGGCTAGGGTATCAATTTCCTGCTGCATAATACTTCACCACAACTGCAGAGAAATCTGCAGAGTTAAATTCTATGCAAGTGCCCATCAAAAGACTTGGGGGCATATTTTGTCAAGAAAGGGCGATACATTATCGCCACTTTTATCGACAGGAAACTGCCGCTAAAGCAGCGATAATGGGCTTGATGATATGCCCTTGAGAATTCCAATAGAAGCCCATGTTCGACCAGAACATGGGCTTCTATTGGAATTTACAAGTCCATATTATCAAGCCCATTATCGCTGTTTTAGCGGCAGTTTCCTGCCGATAAAAGCGTTGATAATGTATCGCCCTTTCTTGACAATATGGCCCCCGGTTTGCCATGGAAGTTTACGATCAGCCACTAAGATGTGAGCATTCAGAAACTTGGATCTCATCTGACCTATTTCACTGGGATGTAGAGTCAGGGCTTCATCCATGGTGAAAAATGTTATTCGAACGGAGAAAAAAAACAACTGTAGATTTGTTCAGCAAAATCCATTCTCTTTGTGCTGAAGTGCATGTTATGTAGATGTTCGCACATGGAGAATAGGGCCCCCGCAGGAGATGTTACATTAGATTTCCAAGAGTTTGTCTGGAATCCTGCTGCTGGTGCAGCTTTCCAGTAGCACTTCTGCAAGTGTTTGTGAACTGAAAAAAAGTAACAGTGTATTCAGGCTGAAATTTCAATCTACTGTATTTTCACATTTTTTGTGAATTGGGACATGATTGCCAATAATTATTATTTTTATATACTTTTTTTTTACTATTATTCATGTATTTTAAATATGTTCCTCACTTACCATTATTTATTTCAGTTACTCCTAAAATAAACTGTAAGCTGTCTCTCTTGGAAAGCCTATCTTAAGCTTTTAATTGAATCAGGCATACTCGGAGTTTGTTTAGAAGAGTTGAGATTACATTCGAAAGAAGATTACTATACGATTTCACAGGGTGTCTGATTTCTGTAGAGTATTATATTCCAGATGCAATTGAGACCAGATTGTAAACTCAGACCCAGTTTAGTTAGAAATGCTACAAATTCAGAAGATTCTACGTAATATGAATTTAATTCCTTTGATTACAATTGACTCTCAAGTATCTGCTGAATTGTTTGGTTTTAGGTGAATTCCAAATGAAATGAAACATGTCATGAATATGTCTTAAAAAAATCGAAACAATATATAAAACCCACTCCACATCACTATGGGTTTCATATGTGCCTAGCTATTGTCTTAACTTGCACTTTCAGAGTCCCACTGAAGAAGGAAATGGAAATAGTCACAACATAGCAGGTGACTGACAGCTGATGACAAAGCCTGCAAGTGTGCACTACTGGAAAAGAAGCCACTCAGGCTTGTTCAGTTTTACTCTATGCAGCTGCCACAGTGTCACTTTGAGATACACGCTGCGACCAGCACACTTAAATTAGGGATTTCTCAATTTGTACCAGTGTGCTCCCAACTGTATCCCTACATATTGTATAGTCCAGTGCATTTTCCATTATTGAACTTGCACTGGGTGAAGCACAGCTCTCTGGAGTATTACAGATTTTCAGCAACAGGGTTTGTTGGTTTGAGGTGTCTATGCAAAGTAAAATGGCTCATTGTCATTCCAGGGGCCAAATTATACTTTCGAAGCCCTGTCCTGTTTGCGCTGCGGTGCACTTTTAACAAATTGCACCAAATGCAAACAGGGACAGTCGGCCCTATCGCATATAATGCTCTGCCTTCAGAGCAGCTACAAATTCGTGGGTACCTTCAGCGTAGAGCATTAGTGGAAATGAAAGCCACTGCTTAAAGCAACTGCTTAGTTTTTCCCAGTGCAGCCGGCACCTGGCCTGGACTTCAGATGTGGAATAGAGATCCCCCTGCAGGGGGCGCAGTGAGTGACTGCAGCCTCCAGCAGGGGGATGCCTGAAGAGGGGGGGGGGGCATGGGAACTCCCTCCTCCTTTCATAAGGTGTCTCTCTCCGTGGACCACACTGTTACGGCCGTTCCTTTAGGGCGGAGGAGCACTGTTCTCCCTGCCACCACCAGTACATAAAACGATAAAACGGGGTTTAAACCTGTTTTATTATCATTTTATTTTAATCCCCTGGACCCGCCCCCAGGACTCTGATGAGTCTTGGGGGGGGGGACCAGGTGATGACACTGCTGGTGGGTGAGTGGTGGGCACTCCCTTGACTGTCTCAGGCCGGCCAAACCCCTCATGCACCATGAAGCTCTCTCCAGCCTCAGTTGCGCTGCTGGGGCTAGAGAGAGCAGGCACGGGCTTCCAGTCTACCTGGGAGCACAAGTTACCGAACCTCAGGCCAACCCTGAAACTGCTCTCATGCGAGAGCAGCTTCAGGATTGGCCACATGGCAGGCTGGGAGCCTGTGCCCGGCCCCACAACCAGAAGCAGTAAGAGAGAATGCGCGGGAGATGATGGCGGTGGCATCAGAGTAAAGGTACATTTATTATAAAAAGAATTTGTACGCAAACCCTCCCTACATCCATCCTCTGACCCGGCTGGCCCCCCTCACTTTGGCAGGGGAGGGGCAGATACTGGTGCACTTCCTCTATGTGGTGCAGTCAGTGCGGCTCCTGTTGACATCTTCTGATTAAAGAAATCTAACTTTGGTTCCACTTCCCTTAAGCTGCTTCATTGATTTTGGGTGGCTTATGGAGTTACATTTAAAGCTCTCTGTACTAAGCATAGATTATTCCATGGCAATAAACATTCCTTTCTTTGTGACTGCTTTTCAGTTCATTGTTTTCTTGCTGTTTACTTTCTAACTCCCGCCTATTTCCTTACAGACTGTATGTCGGCAAGGCACAACATAGAGCTTGTCACTGTCCCTGCTAGTTACCAAGCCAGGCATGGCTTGCCCTTGTCAAAAAGGACAACTCAGAAATATTTTGCTTTCTAGGAAAGTCCTAAATATTTCCATTTTCTGGCTTCAATAAATTTTAGGGAAGCCGAGTAAAGACAGTGACTGCAGTTATGCCTTGTGTCCACTTTTGCAAAAGTCTCCTGCTTCTTTTTAACCCCTTGTGCGCTGATGACGGAACCGCTCCGTCATCAGCTGCGGTGGCACTGTGCTGATGACGGAGCGGTTCCGTCATGGCCCGCCCACCGCTCATGCGCGGTGCGAATTCCGAGCCTGCGCTGAGCATTCTATTGAGCGGGCGGGGCCATGACGGAACCGCTCCGTCATAAGCACAGCGCAACCGACGCTGGTGATGGAGCGGTTCCGTCACCAGTATGCGCCCGCCGCTCTTCCGCCCCGCCCCTTAGCACTGCGGCGGAATAGCCGCCGCAGTGAAGGGGTTAATTGTTCAGAGACAGCCAACAGACTCCTTGATAACAAGTGAAACTGCCATTCACTGAATATGTGGCCAGCACCCGGTGTTGCAGTCGCATATTAAATCACATTGTGCTCCCACTACATAGAGTTTTCCAAATTTAAAACGGTTTTAAGTCTTATACCAGATAAGAGGGCTTGGTTTACAAATGGCCTTGACCTACCTACAGACAGATGCACGGCTGTCTTTCCTGACAGTAGAGCCTGATTCATTAGAGGTTGTCTGTGACTTAAGAGTGCTACGATTTCCCCTTTTTTTTGCAGCTCTATATAGCGTGAACTGCACCCAAAGGTTTTGGAGTGCGTTACATGAGCACCTGTTACATTGCACAAGGTCAAAACCTTTTAAGTTGAAGCCTACAAGACAGCCCAGTACTAGATTACTGTAAATAGCCCTTTAATCTTGTTCTTATCTTGTCAAATTAGCTGTGCATCAAAAGACAGAGTCAAATGTCAAGCTCTGTCTTCCAGGGAGTTTGGTGTTTACTTTTCTTTCTTCAAATTCAGAGTGTGAGGATTTATGTGACAATCATGCTGGCTATTACTGGTGTAAAGAAGGCTGTATAATGTTATTTTTATTTATTTTCCTGACTTTAAAGCGAGCGGATTTATGTGACAATCATGATGACTTCTGCTGGCTTCAGAAAGGCAGTACAATGTTATTTTATTCTTACATGGCAATGTAAATGTCTTTAAATGACCTGCAGATTTTTCAGAAAAATCACTATGCACCACTCCACACTGCGTCACTGCATTATACTCTAAGCCAATGCACTCTACCCAAGACTGCTCTACTATGCACTACTGCATTCTTTGTCACTGCACTGTACGCCATTACATTTTGTGCCACACCACCCAATGTTGCTCTAATCTACACCACTACACTCTATGCCACCGCACTCTACGCCAATGCACTCTATGCCAATCAACTCCACGTCACTCTAATCTACTCTGCACTACTGCAATCTACAACACTGTAGTCTACACCACTGTACTCTACCATGCACCACTCCACTCTACTATGAAAAAATCTTCCCTATGACACTGCACATAGTGCCCCAGCACTCTGCGCCATTCCAGTTTACTCTGCACCACCCTTCTCAGCACCAGCCACTGCACTTATTACCATTGCAGTCTACAAAAATCTACTCTGCATCACTGCACTCAACGCCACTCTACTCTGAAACACTTTACGCCACTGCACTCTAAGCCAACTGCACCTTACACGGTTGAACTACACACCACTCTACTCTAAACCACTCTATGCCACTGCAATCCATTCTACTGTACTACACACCACTGCGTGACAGTGTACTCAGCAACACTGCACTCTCTACCACTGAACTCTATGCCACTGCACTCTACACCTCTGCACTCTATGATCCACCACTTCCCTCTACTCTGCATCACTCCACTCTACGCTACTTCATTCTATGCCACATTGCAAAACTGCACTATTTGCCACTGGAATCTGTCACTTTACTCTTCTCCACTGCACTCTTCTCTACACCACTCTACTGCACTCTATGGCAATGCACCATATGACACTACACTCTGCACCACCCTTCTCTATATTGCTCCACTCTATGCTACTGCACTCTATTCCCACCCACTCAATACCCCTCTAATCTACTCTACCCCACTGCACCCTATGACACTGCAGTCTACTTTATGACACTGCACTCTACACCACTCTATTCCACTCTGTGCTGTTCCACTCTACACCACTCCACTCTACCCCACTATCTTTTAACCTGCATCACTCCACTCTACGCACCTCTTTTATACGCAACTGCACTCTACACCACTGCATTCTATGTCAATGAACTCTACACCACTTTACTCAAAACCAATGCACTATACGCCACTGCACTCTTTTTTTTTGCCCTCATCTTGCCAATTCACTTGTTGGCTATACTCCTTTCCATCTCTGCTGAAAACTAGGCCAGGTTGGAGTCATTCCACTCAAGAGTAAAAAGCTGTTTCCACTTCCACCCTTCACTGGCGTAACACAGAAGGGAACCATACCGACAACTAAACATTGGCTTAATCATGGGACCACAGGTTTTTTAATCCAATTCACCAACTTAACCCATACATTTTCTTGACTGCTGAGGTTACATGCTAGGTCCTGTTTACTTATATATATAACGTTTTTTTGCATTCCAGAAAAGGAGGTGGGACACCCAAATTCCATGATTTACAAATCTCCCGTCTTCCTAAAAGAATCACATCAAAAATAAATCTTGCATCTGGCCTGCTGATGCAGGTAACATTCTCTTGACAAATTCCAAAGAATACAAGCAGGGGGCTTACCCTCACCGAAATACCTGTAACTTCAGTTAAAAATTCACACACCTCAGACCAAAACTTCATAATCTCTGGGCATGTTAAGAACATGTGAAGATCATCAGCTGCGGGATCTCTACATCTTGGGCATTCATAGTGTGTTCCTGAGAATTTTTCTAACGTCGCTGGGGACCAATGCACCCTGTAGGCAGTGAAGAGATGATTGCTACCTCCTTCTTAACAGTGCCAGTTTTTATTGCCGGATCTAACTAGGAATCATCTTCCTCCTCATTCCAATCTTGCCCACCCCCCACCACGCAGAGAGCTGGTAATACTTAAACCTGGTTAGTTGGCCCCCTGTAAGTAAATTCAATGTTTTCCAACCTTCTAACTCAGTTCCCAACTTCAGATCTCTCCAGGGAGACTAAGTGAGTCATTCAAACACTCCGGGGTCCCTGGTGATTCCCTAATACGTGCCCTAGATGAATAGTAGGGAATTCCTAATTTTTTCCGGATAAGGACCCATACTTTCAAAGCCCCCAATAAAATCGTCAGTCTTACTTTTTTCAAAACTTCAGCTCTCCAAATTTAAACAGAAATTGATCTTGCCCCTCCCTCAACTCCCCAAGCATTGCCCCAAAGAGGATTCCTGTTGCTGTGCTATCGGCTTTATTTTGGATCATCCAACAGTTCTTAAAGAAAAAAGCATGCCGATAAATCATCAGGTCGGCTAAAGCCAGCCCACCCTTCTCCAATCGCCTCCTTAATCTTTTCCAAGATATGCGAGAGCCCTTTGAGGCCCAGATAAAGCTACCTAGCCGTCCTTGAAGTTTAGGGATATCCTTTTTATCGAATAATAGTGGTATAGAGTTGAAGAGAAAAGTATTTTCGTTAAGATAACCATTTTAATAAGGTTTACCCTGCCATGCAAATTTAAAGGGAGATTTGCCCACCTAACCAATAGTCTCCCTACTTCTTGGCTGATCTTTTTCCAGTTCACCATAGTAACTTCTGCCAGTTTCTGCGTGATTATAATACCAAGGTAGCGCATGCTCGATTTTGCCTGCAAAGTTTGCGTTGGTTGGTTCCATTCCATGATTTCAGTCTTATTTCTATTTATCCTGTATCCTGATATCTTCCCAAATGCTTCTGCTTTGGCCATTAATGTGGGGATGGCCCTTTATGGATTCAAGGTATAAAGTGGTCATCAGCGTAAAGAGCTAATTTAATCTCAAAGTTTCCATACCTGAAAGGAACAATGGTATTGTCCTTTCTAATCCATGCCGCTAGCGGTTCAATGTACATATTAAATAAAAGCGGGGATAGGGGACACCCCTGTCTTGTTCCACACATTATATTGAACCAATCAGTTAGCTCTCCATTTACAAGCACCCTTGCTCTAGGTAGACGGTACAAAAGTTGAACAGCCTTTATTATAATAGGGGGAATCCGAATCTCTTTAGGACCTCCCAGAGATATGGCCAATGAACCTGGTCGAAGGCCTTGGCGGCGTCCACTGCCACAACCGTTACAGATAAATTATAAGTTTTCCTGCCAGGTCTACTACTCCAAGCATTAAAAAGTTTAGCTCATTATGCTGCCTCCCAGGAATAAAGCCTATCCGTTGTGTATAATGCACTTTATGATCTTGGCTACCCTGGCAGGCAAAACCCCTTTGAAAACCTTATAATCAGTATTCAGCAATGATATTGGCCTGTAGGAATCAACCATGAGAGGGTCATTATTGAGTTTCAAAATCAATATTACCGTTGCCTCATCCCAGCTTAAAGGAGAATCTTCCCCAATTCTCAACGCTACATTAAAAAGTTCCTTAAGCACTGGTACTATGCTATCTAGAAGGCTAAGGTAAATCTCTGTTGCTCCTCTGTTATCTCTGCTGCTAGAGTCACCTTCTGGTCTTCACTTAAATTCGGGAGTTCAATATTCTTAAAAAAGCCTTCAATGTTATCCTTCCCAGGGGAGATATCTTCTTTGTACAGTTGGCTCATATGTCTACAGACTTCCAACCCAATTTTAATATTAGTGTTGACTATATCTCCTGTCGTATAATCTCTCAGACTTCTTATTTGATTACGGGCCTTATCTACTTTGGTTTTCAACACCAACAAAGAGCCACTCTTCTCTAGGCATGGGCGGAAAATCCGTTCCGCTCGCGGATTTTGCGGATTTTCGGGAAATCCGCAATCCGCGAGATTTGCGAATCTCCCGCAAAATCCGCAAATCCGCGAGCAGCGGATTTTGCTCGCACTGCTCGCACTGTTCGCGTGAGTTCGCGTGAGTTCGCGCCCCGCGAATAAGTGCAAAATTGCAGAAATACGATCTTAGCAAAACTGAAAGTAACTACTTACCAGGTTCAAAAGTTCAGGCTCATCATTAGTAGCCATTTCCTGTAGTGCTTCCTGAGGGGCCCCTCCAGAGTTCAGTTGCCAGTTGAAACTATTATGTGACCCTGCTCTGAACCTCAGAATAGTTACACATATGCCACAAAGGTCCTGAATTACAGCTAAGGGAGACAAGCAGGAGCCAGGCTGGAAGTTAAAATCCATTAATCAGCCCCTAATTCATTATTGTCAGTTGGGGCAGGGCAGGTGTTGTAACTAATTTTGCAACAATGAAAGCACTTAGCAAGTGCAAAAGATCACTAATCAGGGCGCACTAAGGAAGCAGGTGCCAGCTAAAAAAATATTCTGTGACACATTAATCAGCCCCAAATTAATTCAGGTCACTTGAGGCAGGGAAGGTGTGCTTTGCTTTGCCGAAAATAATGTACACTGGACAACCAGAGGGTGTGGTGATGAAACAGAGGGTGGCATGGGTGGGCCAGAGGGTGGCATGAGTAGTCAGAGAGTGGCAGTGGTGACAGAGAGTGGCAGTGATGAAGAAGAGTGTCCCAAACAGGCTGGACACGTAGAAACAACAAGTTCGCGAAACTTGCGACCCGACAGGTAAGTTCGCAATTTGCGAAAGTGTACAAAACCCTCGCGAACTGGCAGAAACACGGGCGAACACAAAAAAAAAAATCCGCAAATTCGCGGGAATTCGCGGATTTTGCAGATTGCGAATCCGCAAATCCGCAAAATTCGCGAACGCGAGATCCGCAAAATTCGCTCATGCTTACTCTTCTCACCATACGCAAAATGCTGTAGTTTGCTGACCTTCCATCTGTCCAACATTATCTTATTGAGGGCTCCTTGATATTTTGCTTGCAGCAGTTCTAATGGCTTAGTAAGGGAGGCCACATTGCTGGAACTCTCTAGTGAAGCCTTTTGTACCTCCTGGTCTTCATTTTTGATAGTTTTCAAAAGCGTTTCCTCTTGGTGCCACTTGCTACGTTTTTTACCCACCATAATAGCAGTGCCTATAGATCTTCAACAATCCTTAAAGGAGCCCCATATAGTTTGGACTTTTGCAGACCCTCTGTTGGCCTCAAAAAAGATTGCAACTTCTTCTTTCATTTTAAATATAACCCCCTCATCTAACAGAATTGTCCTGTCTAAGGTCCACCTTGTTATACCCCTCTTATTTTGAAACTTTAGTGAAAGGAGGACAGCCGAGTGATCTGAGAGTATGGCAGGTACATGCTTAATCATTTCCACCCCTGACAACAACTCATGGTCTAATAAAAAATAATCAATATGTGAATGGTGACCGTATTTCTTATTAAAGAAAGTAAAATCCCTCTTGTCTCCCATCTTATTTCTCCCGATATCAATTAAATTTAGCTCCATAATCAAGGTTTTGAGTACTGCCATAGTTTTTGATGGGGTAACATATTTATCTTTGGAGGTTCTGTCCAAATTCTTACTTAGGACTAGATTAAAATCCCCTCCAAGTATCACAGGGGCATTAGATGACAATAAACATGATTCCAATTTGATTAATGCATCTGAGTTGTCCTCATTTGGCCCGTAATTACTAGCCATGGCTACCGATATTCCTTGTATTTTTATCTTAACTAGTATCCACCTCCCGGAGGGGTCTGTCTGATGGCTTTCCAGTATGATACCAGAATTGCTTATTATAAGAATAGCTACCCCCCTCATATTTCCACTCTGATCTGAACAAGAGATATCCTGACCCCAGGCCCATTTTTTATAAAAGTGCTTATACATTCATGTTTTATTAAATGGGGTTCTTGCAATAGAATAACATTGGCCTCAGTTCTCCAATACTCAAGCTAACTTCCTTGTAGACCTCACACCGTTTACGTTCCAGGATACAAAGTGCAGCAGGTTCTTATTCGTCTGTAAATCATTGGGACTCACTTCCTGCCTGTCCCTTCAAGGTCAATCATATATTGCGCCCCCCTCTGTAGGTATAGAAACACTAACAAGTCAACACATCTTAACAGAAACCACCAACTAGAAAGCAGAGTAAGGACAATATTTTTTATTTTTCTCCCAAATGCTCCCAACCACCTGTGACCTCCCCGCTTGGGGAACGCCCCACCCTATCTCTTAGACAAAGGCCTTCGAGGTCTCACCGTGCAGGTGAAAGAGCGAATCTGTGATAAAGAAAGAAAGGAGGAGTAATAATGTGTATTGTGTGTACGTGTACTTAAATAACTATTACCTGTGTTTGTGGCGGGAAAGAAACACACCAATATCTATTTCTGAATGCCTAATAGCATCTATTAATTCTACTTTACTATATGAATCTTCTATATACATCTATATACATGTTGTATCCACGTCCAGGTCCCTATTCTGGGCTTCCCATCAGTTTTAACGGGAAGTCAACCTCTACGGGATCTCTAATAGTGTGCATTTTGTTTCCCCACATTATCTTTAACATGGCAGTAAATTTCATTTGCACCTGGGCCCCCTAGAGCGTAATTCGCTCATTTTTGCATCTAACGCCCACTGCCTCTGGGCAGTCCTTTTGCCCAAATCAGAGCGAATTTGGTAGGTGACGTCCCCAAATTTCAACTGTCGTTCCTTCAGCACTCACCCCAACACCAGCTCCTTAATCTAAAAGGTTAAAAAATGTATTAGAATCTTTCTTGGGTCCTTCCTCCCTTGATGAAGCCTATAGGAGTCTCTGTGAACCCTTTGAAATTCTCTTTCCCAGTCAATATCCATTCTGTCCTGAAACAGATCTGCCAGTGACGTACATATGAATCCTTTAATGTCCGAACCTTCCGCGTTTTCCGAAACCCCCAAAATGCAAACATTGTTTCGCCTAGCATGGAGCTCAATTCTTTCCAGGTCCTTTTGTAGGATCTTATTCTCTTCTTTGAGGCCCGCTATTATATTAGAGTTTGCTGCAGTAGCCTCACCCAGCGTCATCACCTCCTCCCCCAGAACTGCCGCAAGGCAATCCCATCAATCTTTTGTTTGAGAAACCCACATTTTCTTTGAATATCCTTCTGGTTTTGTTCAAAGGTCTCGAACTTAAACAAAATGTCTTTCCTCAAGTTAAATAGCAGATCTGTCACCTCGGCCACTAAAGAGATTCCCTCCTGTGAACTATGATCTACCCTCGGACCTTCATGGTTGCCCCAGAGACCCCCCTTCTTGAATAGATTGTACCAAAGGCAAAAGGGGAAGTAAGCAAGGGGGTACTCAAGGTGCTAGGAGGGCTGGATGCAGTGTCCTCCAGACTCTCTGCCGCAATCCCTACGAGAGGGGAAAAACGATTCTCCAACCTCAATGGCTCCCTCTGCTCATTCTGTCTCCCCTGTAACCCTATATCTTCTATCCCATCGCCTGCACTCTCAATTAGGCCTGGGGGGCAAATTCCGTTCCGCTTGCAGAATTTGCGGAATTTGGGTAATTTCGCGTTCCGCGGAGAACATGAAATTGCACCAAATTCTGCGTTCCGCGACTTCGCGAAATTATTTGCTTGTTTGAGTTCTCAAAATGAGTGTTCGCGAGATATTTCCCCCGAGCACGCAAACAGCGATTGCAAACAGAAAAAAAGCATCGCGAACAAGCAATTCCGCGCGTTCGCGTAATTTCTGCGTGTTCACGGAGATTTGTTTACCGTTTCGCTGAGATTTGCGCAACGCAATTACGCAAATTCTGCCCACCCCTACTCTCAATATGCTCCTCAGTCCTTACTGAACCTGCCACTTGTTCCATGACTTTAAAATTGTACCTGAGGGAGGGGGGAGGTTTAGAAAGAGAACCTATTTCTTTCACTCTGCACTTTTTGACTTTACCTCCTTTAGGGGGTTTCTTGACCGGAGATACAGCTTGAGAAAAGCTCACTTGCTTCCCTCTTCCAGTAGTACCCTTGTTTTCCGGGGCAGGACGTAGGAGGTTTCTGTCCTCCTTGCTGGCAGAGGTTGAGCACCCCTGCTTACCTCCCCAGAATCTCCAAGAGTATTCAGCATGTCTGTTTTATTTTGTTCCTGTTCTTGATCCGTTGAGGGATCCCCGGTACCTCTTAATATCTCAGTATTGTCGGCATCCCAAACATTGAAAGGTGAGTCATGAGATGGAGGATCTTTCTCCATCCACCCCTAGTTCGCGCTAAGGCTAAAGTTCTGCTCACGGAGTACTATTGTGGGAGGTGTAGTTCCCAGGGCTCCCAAAGCATCCCCTCTTACCAGAGTAATGTCTGTTTTTCCACCGCCCTGTATCTGCCATAAACATGCCTCATGAGATCCACGAGCCTTTGTCTCAGCGCCTCTCCATCTACGATTCAGCTTCGTTGCGATCTGACAGGCACACCTCAAGGAAACAGCAGCCCAGCTCCATCTCCCTTGGGGGGCGGAGTCGCATCTCGCGACCGAAACTTAACAAGCGCCAAAACCCATACAAAGAGAGGAGTAATTAGGCACTCCAGAGGTTTTTTTTTTGGTGGTAGCTTAATTACTTCTATGGGTATATCTGTTTAACAAACGCCAGTGCCACCTCACCTTACATTGAAACGCTGATCATCCGCCCGATCCACTCTCCTGCAGCATGACGATCCTCATGACCGGCGTTAGACAGCAGCCATGTTCCCCAATTATGTGCACAGGCATGCAACTGCACTCTATGTCAATCCACTGCACTGTATGGCACTATACTCTACACTAAGTATGGGCGAATTTTGCGAATTTCGCGTTCGCAAATTTTGCGGATTTGCGAACTCGCAATCCGCAAAATCCGCGAATTCCCGCGAATTTGTGGATTTTTTTTTTTTGTGTTCGCAAGTGTTTCTGCCAGTTCGCGAGGATTTGGTAGTAGTTCGCAATTGCGAACTTACTTATCGGCTCGCAACGGTCGCGACTATGTTGTTTCTACGTCTGGTTCATCATCACAGCCTCCCAGCACCCTCTGTTTCACCACTGCCACCCTCTCTTTGACCCATGCCACCCTCTGTTACATCAATGCCACCCTCTGTTACATCATCACTGTAGAAGATGGGGGGGAAAAGCAAGTACACCTGCCCTGCTTCAACTGACATGAATTAATTTGGGGTTAGTTTATTAACAACACCTGCCCTGCCCCAACTGACAATAATGAATTAGGGGCTAATTAATGTGTCACTGAATTTGAAGTTCCAGCCTGGCACCTGCTTGTCTGCTCCCTTAGCTGTAAATCAGGAGTCAGGACCTTTGTGGCATACAGTTAAGGTCATAGCAGGGTCACACAATTGTTGCAAGCAGGCAACCAAATTCTGGAGGGCCCCCTCCGGAAGCACAACAGGGAATCGTTACAAATCATGAGATTGACCTTTTGCACCTGCTCATTTGTTTTGCTTTTGCAAAAATCGTTCTTCGGTAATTTCGCGCTATTTGCGAGGCTCGGCGTCGTGCGAAACCGACCCCGGAAGCCGCCAATTCGTGCGAATGAGCTTTATATTTTTTTGCAGCGTGTTATTTCGCGAGTTTTTTTGCAGTATTCGCGAGCCGCTTGCAGCGCAACACGCGAATTTACCCCAAGGTCGAGTACGGGCGCGGCCATTTTGTTTGCGTGACGTATTTCCGTTTCCGCCCGCTACGTATAATCTCGCGAGGTAAGCGCATTGCGAGTACAAGTTCGCACGAGATCGCGAGGAAAATTGCGTGCGAACTTACTTTCGCGCTCGTGAACGGGCGGCCATCTTGTTTTTCATTCATTTCCTGTGTCTGAGCATGGTGTTTATCCTCTTGCTATCTTTGCCATCCTTTGCTTGTTTTCAGTTTTTTTTCAAACGATTTTGCTTCTTATCTATCCCTCTCTTTTCCTAGCTGTATATTTTTGTCTTTTCTGCTATTTTTGTTTACTTTTAAACTACTTTTTAAACTCTTTTCTTTTCTTCTTCCCTATCCTATTCCTTCTTAATTTTCTACTTCCTACCTTACCTGCCCAGACCATGGTGAAGCCAGGCGCCGTGAAGCTGCCCAGGCACTTGAGGGACGGAGCGGCGGCGGGGAGGAGGAGTCCTGGACCCCGTGCCAGGACAGCATGCGGGCGATTGAGGGGGGAGCAGGTGACCCGACGGGAGATCTTCAGCCCGGAGGAAGTGGGCGCGCTGGTCTACTTCGTCCAGCGCCGCCTGCCCAGGACCATCGCGGGAGGCGGAAGGATCGCGGCCGGCTACAACATCCGGGAGCGCCGGAAGCAGTGGGAGAAGGTGTGCTGGGCCATGTCCCAACTCTCCGGGGTCCAGCGCACCTACAGCCAGGTCACCCACCGCTGGACGGACGTCCTGGACAGGGAGCGCGACCTGCTGGACCAGCTCGGCTTGGAGATCCCCGGGCTTGGTGAGTAGTAGTAGCTATTTCATCACTCACTACTATGTTTTCTCCTGCTCTGTGTTGTTGTATTGCAAATATTTGTTTTTTGCATGGAGCAAGCCAATAATGCTGCTGACGATTACATTGTAGTTAAATTATATTTCAAAATCTTCTGTGCATTTCAGGTGCACTGCTCTCCTTCTCAGTGGCGTTGCTACTATGCTTATTTGTTTTCTATTTTGTGGTCTCATTGGCCTGAGTAACAATTATATATGAGTGTACTTTACAGAACTGCGTAATGCTAGACACTAGGGGGCAGATTACATTTACAAGCCCCTTGCGCCACGTTTACGTTGCCTTGCGTGACGTAACAGCGGCGTAAACGTGGCGCATCCCTGCGAGTCATTTACAGCGAGACGCATCTAGGGAGATGCGTCACGTTATAAAGCCACAATGGGTGTGTTCCTTGTATTCAGGGTGGGCGGTCCTGCGGCTGTGCGCCTCGCAAAAGTGCCTGCGTGAAATCTACAAGATTTAACGCAGGCACTTCTGCGACGCTGCTACGTCAATTCAATTCCTTATGCCTGCTTGAAGCAGGCGTAAGGACTGACACAGCATGTTAAGTATTGGGTGGCCCTGAGCATTACTGGAGTTGCATTGCATTGGCGATGTGACTCCAGCGATGCGCCGCTCTTACATGACGAGATGCGTCACGCAAGTGCCTACCCTTGCGCCAGGGCGCGCCGCATTGTAAATGAGGCGCATCTGCCGTGTCACAAGGGTAGTTTTGCGTGACGCATTTGATCTGGCGCATCTCTGGAGATGCGCCAGACCGCGTAAGTATGCCCCTAAGGGGCAGAATTGCAATTACCGTCGCATCCCTGCAAAGTAGCAGGGATGCACCAGTAATTGTGCGGCCCGCTACCACCACCAAACATGGTGCGCCGTATTTGCAATGCGGCGCACCATGGGCCCAAAACGTCACCGAAGCTTTACTGCTGGAGTTGCGTCGCAACGATGGCGCAGCTCCAGCAATGCTCTGGGGTACCCTATCTCCCCAATGCTGGGTCAAGCCGTACGTCTGCTTCAAGCAGGTGCAGGGTTTGTGTGACGCATCATTGTCCTAAAGGTGACTGATTGAAATTTTGAGGATTTCCCTCAGCCACTTTTAGGATGTGTTCCAGCGCAGGAATGCCCTCCCTTGCGCTGGAACGCCCACTGATGGCGCAGGGCTTTATAACGGGATGCATCTCCCAAATGCGTCACGTTGTTATAATATTATACGCCGCACCATGGCGCCTCTTTTGTTTAGCTGCTGCGTCACAAAAGTCACGCAAGAACGGAGCAAAAGAGCCGCAAGGGGCTTAAATCTGCCCCTTCCTTTGTACCCCTGACAATAAGAAAAATAGTGGCGGTGGATTGATAGTTTGACTATTTAAATGACTGGTTATGTAGCAGGCAACTGTTAGTGTTGTCACTGATCTGACTGAAATCACAATGGAGTTTGTCTGTCACTTTGCGTCTTGCCTGCGGACTGCTGCCTGCCAGTCCTAGGTGAACCTTTCAGTACTTTGTTTAGTGAGTTACGTGACTTTCGAAGTCGCAGGTCCGCAAATCAATGAAAAGTAACCCTAATCAATATAATTTCGCGGAAATATTTTGTTATTGTTGTTTTGAAATGTTTGATTTGGTTGACATTGACAAGCAACAATCATCCATGTTTTCTGTTCTTTCTTTCATGTTGTACGTCAGCTCCCCCCAGGGGCGAGGGGACACAGGAGCAGCAGGCGGCGGATGCTGTTGAACAGGGCCAGGATCGGGCAGGCGAAGGCTCCTTTGCTGGCCCCAGTAAGTTTTCATTTTAGACTACTACCTATTTTTCCTAGCGTTCCTCATTTGATTTTTTCAAAATCGTCTTTGATCTTCTTGTAGACTGTATCTAAATTCTTATCCTGCCTCTACTATGACTCCCTGTGGTATTACTAGATTATTCTTATTAGTCTGTCTGTGTAGCTAACTAAGATTGCACGGTTGGCGAAACTCCCATTCTAGTCAGCAATAGCTCTATCAACTTAGTGCAGTGCAGTCCTCTGGGATTGTCCATAATGTCTTTTGAAGTGTTCTATCTGCTTTGAAAATTCCCAACTATAAAATGTGAATGACCACCAATAAAGAATAAGATACTACCTTTTGGTTTGGATAGGAGGACAATCCATACCACTACTGTTGAGGGGACAATTCTTCTGCAGAAACAACTATGGACAATAAATAGTGCATTGCTTATCAATTATAATAGGCGCTGTTAGAGTTTCCACATACCTCTGTGATAACAGACTTTGAACCCCCAATGTCCTTACTGAGTGACTACATAGTGTGGCACAGTCATTTACCTCCCGAATTCATCCATGATTGATCCCCAATGATGATTATCCAACGTAGCTCAAGAGTACAGAGTCAGAGTCAAGAAGTGTGAGAGGCACGGACTCATGCTTGCAAAAATTGCAAAACCTTTCGCTCAGTCACTCTAGTCTGGACCAAAAAACACAGAGTCTATTTAAGTTTAAAAGCTTTATTAAAAGTAAACACATTTATTAAAATGAAGTCATAATAAAAAAAACTAAATGTTTAACTGAGACTGGAAAAGTGGTTAGTGCTGACGATTAATTGAAGACATTTCTTGAGGTCGAGCCGAGCTCTCACCTTGTTTCAACTTGATCTTGTTGTTAGAAGTCCATCTTCTGTCTGTGTGGAGAAAAATGGTGCGTGTTAAAAAGCCAGCCTTCATCAGCTGTGCCAAAAAGTGCAGCAAGACAACACCCTTCCCTGGAAAAAGGGACATTTTTTTTTACTTTAGAGTACACAGTCACAAATTACATTGTTTTCACATGTCTTCATTCCTAGACCAAATACTAGTGAGTGGTTTATTCTAACATTCTTAAATGTACTTTGTAGGTGGAACATCTGGTGGCGGGGCCAACGCGGAGGTGGTGGTGCTCGACACGGAGGCGGAGGGCAATTCCTCAGGGGAGGATGCGGCGGTTCCAGTGCCAGCTGTGAGAGTTCAGACGGTGGTGGTGGCGGGCAGAGGTAAGCTCTTATATATTCCTTACTTATTGAGATTGAAGACGTGGCTGGGAAGGAAAGAATATGAGATGCATGGCTGGGTGAATGATGAAGCAATGATTGGTGGAACTGAAGGACAACAGCCTGGGTGGGTGACACAGAAACTGTATGTGTCCATAATATACCTGGATCATGCTACTATCTGACTCTTAGATAGCATATGTGTATCTAGAGCAGGGGTACTCATAGTACGGCCCGCGGGCCGGTGGCGGCCCGGCAAGCCTTCCTTGGCGGTGCGCAGACCTTGCAGACAATCACTGCTCCCCCGGCCCTCACAGAGCAGAGGCTTTGTTGTATTTCACCTGTTAGCGCACCTGCATCTCCACTCTGACAATCACTGCTCCCCCGGCCCCCACAGAGCAGAGTGGAGATGCAGGGCCACAAAGAGGTGAAATAGAACAAAGCCTCTGCTCTGTGGGGCCGGGCAAGCAGTGATTGTCAGGGTGGAGATGCAGGGGCGCTACAACAAACAAAGCCTCAATAATATGTTAATGGTCTTTTAAAGACCTGTTAAGTACTTTGGTGTGGCTGTCTGTGTGTGCGCGTTGCGGAAGCTGTCTCAGCCCGGGCTGAAGGCTGACACAGACAGACACACACACAGTGAGATGACAGAGGGGGAGGGAGAGGGAGGGCAGGAGGGAGAGAGAGATGGAGAGGGAGGGCAGGAGGGAGAGCAGGAGGGAGAGAGATGTATGTAAATGCTGGGTCTGGTGGCTCAGTGGATGAAGGCATCTGCTGCAGGGACCTGTGTGCAACCTCATGGTCACAAGTTTTCGTTTTGCTTTAGCCCTGCCCCCTCTGACTCCGCCCCCACCAGTGCGGCCCTCGGCCACAAACTACACTGTAAATTTAGCCCCTGAGAGAAAGTTTGTGAGTACCCATGATCTAGAGAGAGTAGACGGTCAGTGGATGAACTAAGTGTAACTTTGAAGAGCATGTAACACAGCACCCGCACGTCCGTTCCAGTGTAGGAAAGGCAAGGAAAAGAAGTTGTAATTTTGTCCAAATACTACCATCAATAGTAGCAGTAGTTTGTATTGCAAGCACAGCATAGATCCGGTTATTACGGTGGCCACTCCCTACCTCTCTTAATAAGTTTAGTAGTACTCAGTCATTCATGTGTGGATGTATCACACTGGTCACTCAATAAAAAGCAAAGCACCTAAAGTCATCCCATATGTAAGCTTCAACATCCCATGTGAAGTGATAGATAATCAGATTATTTATCTTCTTCATTTTTCCATTTCTAGTACTCATTTGCACTGTAGGGTGAAAGATAAATTAATTAAGCAGTAGCCCTTGTAACAGAGTATTCTCAGTGCCACCCGTAATAGAAAAGTAAGAGCTTCACCACCTGCATGTACTGGACCGGTACAGTAACGCAAGTCTAGGTCACTCATCATGGCGTGCGTCTCTTTTTCTCGGGGGCAAGTTCACTGCGCTGGCATTATGCCGGCTTGCAGAAGATAACGTACCAATTTTCCTAAACAAGAGACAAGAAGAAGAATAAGACTGGTGTACTTTCATAGTCGACTCCAATGGAAGTCCATAGTGCTCGTAGAATTTGTTCCTTAAACTCCCACTAATGTTAGAGCAAGGATGAAGAAGTGGGAGGTTAGATAGATACTGGCCTCAATAGTTATGTAATGCGCTTGCAAGTTGCTAGTTGTACTGCAACACAAATTTCTGCTGAATGATTGAGTTAATCTTAACCCCTTCAGTGCTGATGACAAAGCCAGCTCGTCATGGGTTTTACCTGCGCTGTGCTTATGACGAGCTGGCTTTGTCATGAACAATGGGAATCTCAAGAATGCAGCACCGGACGGGAAAACACCTTAGCACCCAAGGTGTAAAAGAGCATTGGTTACAGACTATGTCTTTCTTTCTTCATATAGATGCTCCTTCCAAACAAACAAGGAGGAAGGAGCTGGCTAGAGCGGCCCGGCAACGGAGGATCGCTGCCACTGTTGCAGAATATCGGCGGCTGGTGGCCCTGGAGGACGACGAAAGTATGCTGTCGACCACAACAACAACGTCGTCTGCATCGGCCTCCGTGCCCCCACGGGCTGCCACCCAGCACAGTGCTCCAGCCAGACTGAGCCGGGCTGCCAAAGCCAAACGCCACCGCCGAGCAGCAAGGACAACAGCTGCCTCTCACAGCCATTGTAACTGCAAGGCACGCCTGCGCCGCAGTACCCTGAGGGTGTCCCGCCTTCAGCAGGAGCTCCACCACTTCCAAACGTGTTGGAGGGGCTCCGCGTAGAGCACGCCTTGCTCCACCAGGAGTATGATGCCCTGGCCCAAAAAGTAAACAGCATCCACCCATAGTGTTCCTTGCCCCTTTTTTAGAGACTTTTGGGGGGTGGGAATCGGGAGTTGGGTTTGGGACTTTTAAAGGACAACCGTTGGGGTTAGGGAGGGTCTTGCGGGAGATTATTTTGTTAGGGATATAAATATACTTTTTCAAACTTTATCTGAGCATACCTGTTTTTTACTGCTTGCCTGGTGGGTGGGGGTTTAACAGTAACTTTGTTTTCCTGAAAGTTTAGTTCCATTTTCTTCCTTTAAGTGTAAATTTCCAAATGTTTTCAACACTAAGTGCCTCTCACAGAGTAAGTGAAGGGAATTCAAGAGTCCTAGGACTTTAGTAGTACTACCGTCAGTCTCTCGTCTCTCCTAATACTCCATTGTAGTCCCTCCCACCAAACGCTTATCTTACCTGTAATTTGTGTTTTAAAGTAGGGCTAGACCCAGGGCTGGCTCCAGGGGAAACAGTGAATAAGGTTGGCGATCCTGGGCGGATACAATTTCCTCATAGCGGTGGTACTAGTGGTGTGACACTGTGGCAGTTGCATGCCTATGAAAAAAAAGAAAATGAAATATGGTTTGTCCTCCTGAGCAATACAACGGTACAATAGAGAATATAGCAGGTGACAGTACACTAGAACAGTGCCACATTGTAGCCAAACAAATGGTTAAGTATAACTACTAATTCGGTTGAAGTTCTTTGACATTAGCCATGGGTCTTTGTCAAGCAGAGTAAGAATATATCCTCGGATTTCTTCACCAGCCTGTTGCTATCACCTTATCCTCCCCAGCAAGTGTGTGGATTTATTGCTGTAATTTAGTCACACATCAATCAAAACCACACAGCCCGGGGGAAGAGGGTTAGGGTTTGAAAAATGGATGGGTACGGGGGTTTTTGGGAAAGGTTTTGGGAGACAAGAAAAAATAGCACAGCATGGACAAACAATTGTGAACACTCAATGGGGTTGGTCTGGAAGGTGTAGTAGATAGAAAAGGAGAAATTGCTCTTTTTCTAGGTGTCCCCTCACTCACCAGGGTTGCCCCTTGGTGACATGCTTCATCATTGGGGCCATCCCAGTCCTCTACGGGCTGGGGCGTGCTGCGACTTGCGAATTACGTAGGAGCACTTACAAATGACTATGTGTGGTACAGATGTGATAGTGGAGTGGACTAAGTGATGTGTTAAAGGATCAATTTAGAAGCAGAGAGAGATCCAAGAAATGCAGTCACAGTCCTAGAAAAACACAATGGATACTGTATCTGTATGTTGTTGTAGTTGTCCTGTTGAATTTGGTAAGTAAGTTGCATGCAGAAAAAAAATCCTCTTATTAGCGGCACTCCTCCATTCCATCTGACGCTTCGTCCATCAATGTTGGTGACCAGAAGACACCCTGTCCACTCCCTGCCTGGCGGATGCTGAATTGCGGCTCGCTAATGTGAAGCCTGACTCCATCCTTTTTTCCCCATTGCACAGACTGAAACCCGGCCTGTAATTATTCAACGAAAAACAGGAAGTGATATAATATTACAACACCACTGATAAATAAATATAAGGTATGTAGGCTGTGGAGTGCAAAAACTCACACTTTGATTTTCCTAGTAGACAGTACAATATTTTTGACGGTGCGTACTCTGTCTGAGTCACCTTTTGAAGGATAAATAAGTATGGGCAAATTAATGTTCGGATCTTTCCCCTCAAGCTAGGTGTACTGTAAACTGTGTTTTAGAACAAAATTAGATCTTCCCAGCAGTGCTCCCACCCAGACCCTTACTAAAGCCAGTCGCAAAAATGTAGAAGACCCCCAATCAAATCGCAAAAAACGAGGCCTAGCAGAAAACTGGTGACAAAACGTACTTTGAAAGTAAAAGTAGGCCCAAATACCCCCTTACCCACCGTGGATTGCATTCAAACCACTTGCAAGCAACCAAGCAAAAGTATCCATAGCCAGCATCGCTCCAAGACTCGAAAACCCCCCCCCAAACACATGCAATCGAAATACTGATAACCCTAACGAACCCTAAGTTAAGAATAGTGGCAAAGGCTTTCTTTAACTATGCCAAATCCCCCCTTTCCCACCATGTATTTTCTTCAAATGACTTGCAACCAAAATTACACATTCTCACGAGTGCTCTAAGACCCCAGAACTCAGTTGCAAAAATGTAGAACACCCCGAAACACATGCAATCCTGCTGCTAGGGCTAACGAACCCTAAGTTACAAAAAGTGCCAAAAGGCTTTTCGGCGTGGATTTTGTCCCAACCACTTCCACCCGGTATTAGCACTTCCCAGGAATGGCCCAAGACCCGCCAACCCACCCGCCAAAAAGCATAACACCCCCAAACAGGCCAAAAGCAACATCTCCTACTTACAATATTTCTCGGCCTTCGGTCCAAACGGGCTGCGTAGCTAGGCCATAAGTCCGGTTTGCCACCACGGATTTCCTGAAAAGCAAATGCAATCAAGATTAGAGTGTCCCAGCAGTGCTCACGGACCCCGAAACTCACCCACAAACAGACGGAACCCCCCCTAAGAGCACCTCAAAGGCAAGCAAGTCATCAAAAACACCAAAAAATTTCCGCCTGGATTTGGTCCAAACCACTTTTATCCAGTATTAGAGCTTCCCAGCAATGGCCCCAGAGCCGTCAACCCAGGAGAAAACGAGTAGAAGACCCCCAAACAGCCAAAGAGCAAAAGTACAAAAATGGGGACTTAGTCATTTTTTTCCAAATTTCCCAAATCACACCGCGCGCGCTCTGCAGCTAGGCCCTAACTCCCCTCTGCCACCATGGATTTGCTTCAAACCTCTTGCAAAGTAAAGTATCCATAGCCAGCAGTGCTCCCAGACCCCGAAACCCACCCACAAACACCAGGAAGCCCCCCAAACAGGCCCCCGAAAACTCTACATTGAGCAAAATGTCAGAAATAGCACAAAAAAAATCGGCGTGGATTTTGTCCCAACCACTTCTACCCGGTATTAGACCGTCCCAGGAATGGCCCAAGACCCGCCAACCCACCCGCCAAAAAGCATAAAACCCCCAAACAGGCCAAAAGCAACATCTCCTACTTACAATATTTCTCGGCCTTCGGTCCAAACGCGCTGCGTAGCTAGGCCATAAGTCCGGTTTGCCACCACGGATTTCCTGAAAAGCAAATGCAATCAAGATTAGAGTGTCCCAGCAGTGCTCATGGACCCCGAAACTCACCCACAAACAGACGGAACCCCCCCTAAGAGCACCTCAAAGGCAAGCAAGTCATCAAAAACACCAAAAAATTTCCGCCTGGGATTTGGTCCAAACCACTTTTATCCGGTATTAGAGCTTCCCAGCAATGGCCCCAGAGCCGTCAACCCAGGAGAAAACGAGTAGAAGACCCCCAAACAGCCAAAGAGCAAAAGTACAAAAATGGGGACTTAGTCATTTTTTTCCAAATTTCCCAAATCACTCCGCGCGCGCTCTGCAGCTAGGCCCTAACTCCCCTCTGCCACCATGGATTTGCTTCAAACCTCTTGCAAAGTAAAGTATCCATAGCCAGCAGTGCTCCCAGACCCCGAAACCCACCCACAAACACCAGGAAGCTCCCCAAACAGGCCCCCGAAAACGCTACATTGAGCAAAATGTCAGAAATAGCAAAAAAAAAATTGGCGTGGATTTTGTCCCAACCTTTTCTACCCGGTATTAGACCTTTCCAGGAATGGCCCAAGACCCGCCAACCCACCCGCCAAAAAGCATAACACCCCCAAACAGGTCAAAAGCAACATCTCCTACTTACAATATTTCTCGGCCTTCGGTCCAAACGCGCTGCGTAGCTAGGCCATAAGTCCGGTTTGCCACCACGGATTTCCTGAAAAGCAAATGCAATCAAGATTAGAGTGTCCCAGCAGTGCTCACGGACCCCGAAACTCACCCACAAACAGACGGAACCCCCCCTAAGAGCACCTCAAAGGCAAGCAAGTCATCAAAAACACCAAAAAATTTCCGCCTGGGATTTGGTCCAAACCACTTTTATCCTGTATTAGAGCTTCCCAGCAATGGCCCCAGCGCCGTCAACTCACCTGCAAAGAGGTAGAACAACACCCCCACAAGTGCTGAGTCTTTCTTCATTGGGCGTAAACCAGCCCTCTGCTTTGATGGAAATAGGAGTCTGGAGGAGGACGATAAAGGAGCATGTTCTTCTGAACTTGTGAACCTGAGGAATGCAGACTGCGGCACCTTCAAATCAATTAGCAAACAAGTGAAGACAGTTCTGCTGATGGGCTCGTTTTTGTGATTATCTGATTAAAGTTTGAATTATATTAACTGTGCACAACAAAGAAAGACAGACACACAGGAATAAAAGTGAATAAGGACGAAAAAGAAAGTTAGTGATTCGTTGTCTCATTTTCAGGGCTCGGTATCACGGTCCGTGAATAAGAATAAGGCTTCGTCATCTTACTCTGCGAATTCAGGCAGGGTGAAGTCAGTGTCACCTGACAGAGTAGAAATTCCCTCATCTATGTTGCTGTCCACCTCGTCTTCATCCGGCGCGCTTTCTCGTACTCTGAAATCTGGTGGTATGAGGTGCTGATTCATCTTGATCATTGTTAACCTCTCCACATTTTTGGGCGAGAGGCGGCTCTGTTTGGAAGTTACAATGCCACCAGCAGCACTGAAAACACGTTCAGAAGACACGCTTGCGAGTGGGCACGACAAGTAGTTTAAAGCCAGGTTGGTGAGCTGTGGCCACAATTCTTTTTTCCCATGCCAATACGCCAATGGGTCAGCATTAACATAGACCTCTGTTGAGTCATTCAGATAGTCCTTGACCATCAAATCAAGGTTCTCCTCCAAGGTTCCTCCTCTTTGCTTAGCTGTTGCTGTGACCTTTTGAGAACCAAACCCAAGCCGAGCTAGCCAATCCTCTTCAGCCTCCAATGTTACTGTTGCGTCTGGTGGTGCAGATGATCCGGTTGCCGGTCTCTTTAACGGCTGAGAGGTCACTTGTGCCGCAGCCACAGGTGCAGAAGAGGATTGTTGTGACTGGGGATGGCCTGCTGATGCTGATGTACTGCCTTCTCCTTCAATTTGCTGCCGTTCTCTTTCAAACCTCTTGGCTGAGGAGGCTATCCACCGTTTGTAACTTGTAACATCTTCATCAGCAAAAGGAAAGAATGCTTGGCCTGCCAGCGCCTTTTTGTAGCGTGGATCCAGAATAGTAGCACAAATGCAATGCTGGTCTGAGTGGATCATTTTAAGACGTTCATCACCTTGTAGGTGCTCTAATAATTTCTCAGCCAGAACAAAAGAGTCTTGTTTTTTTTCATCTTTTTCAAACACAGAACACACCTCCTTCAGTTGGTGCTCCAGCATGTACAACAATGGGATAGCTTTTCCCAAATTACAGTCCTCCTTGCTGACTGCACGCGTGAAGAACTCAAAAGGACGAAGCATGCGTGTCAGGCTTTTAACTATGTTCCATTGCGCCGCACCCATCCTCAGGTCCTCCTTCTGAGCTGTACCCTGTGTTAAGAAATAGTGATCGAGTACCGTATACTGCTCATACAGACGCTCAAGCATGTAGAAGGTTGAGTTCCAACGTGTTACCACCTCCTGGATGAGTGCTTTCACTGCATTTGACGTTGATATAGCAGGCTCCTCAGCTGCTTCCGGGCCTTAAAAGAATGGCTGAAATGGTTGCACATTTTTCAGCAGGTGTCCAATACTCTGTACGCTGCACTGTCTTTATTACCCAAGAATTTTTGGACAACCAGGTTTATACAGTGCGCCAAACACGGCACTCTGAAATAGTCACCCAGCTTCATGGCCTTAAATATATTGGCGCCATTGTCCGTGGAAACATAACCAACCTGGCGTTTTTTTGGGGACAGCCAGTTAAGGACCTTTGTGTTAAAGACATCTAAAATGTTTTCTGCTGTGTGACGTTTCTCCAAACCAAACATGGCTAGTGTTGCATGTTTCCGAGCAGCTTTAAAAACAATGTCCGGGTCAACACCTGCGTTTAGCTTTGCTTTAGCCTCTGAAAAAGAGACCCAGTGTGCAGTGATGCACATGTAATCAGCGCCTGTGCCACTGGTCCACATGTCTGTTGTCAGATGTATAGTGTGAACAGCACTCTTCTGCAAAGCTGCCCCAATCACCTTCAGAACATCTTCATGTAGTGCTGGAACCGCAACTTGGGCAAAATAGAACCGGCTAGGAACCGCAGAGCGCTGCCATTAATTCTAGAAAACCAACCCCTTCTACAAAAGAAAAAGGGAGAAGGTCCAGAGCTAGCATTTTAGCCAGCTTAGTGTTATACAGACGCGTCAGTGGGTGGTTGCGTTCATATTGCGCTTCTGTAAACAACATCTTTTTAATGTTGCCCTGGACCAAGGATTTACGGGATGATGATGATATCTTCGACCCAGTTACGCTCGCTGATGAACTTTTTCGCATTGATGTCTCACTCTCTCCCACACTCTTAGTGTGGCTCACATGGGGTGTGCTGCTGACAGGGGTACTGGGTGTAAGTGAAGTGTTTGAATCGTCTTCTTCCTCCTCGTCATCATCAGATGAAAAATCAACGTTTTCATTACGTGCAATTCGGGCTTCCTTGACCGCATCTAGGTGCGCAAGCCATTGGACAGCGTGCGTTCTCTTAAGATGACCTCTCTGGCCTCCGGTACCATAGTTGGTACCAAACTTACCACGACTAACTCGAAGCTTACAAATACTACAAATGGCTACGTTTTCCTTTTTTGGGCAAACACTAAAGAAGTCCCAAACTGGAGACTTGAAATGTCTTTGGGGGCCGGAGGAGGCGGCGATACTGGTGGTGGTGGTCCTGCTGCTAATGCCAGATGAAGTGGAGGATGTGGATTGCCGAACTTCAGTACGTTTTGCACTTTCACCACCACTAATTGAGGTCGAGGTGGATGGAGGTCCCTTCTTGCGAGAAAGAAATATGGAAGCGGTAGGTGTTGGTGTACTAGTTAACTCCAAATCTTATGATTGTTGTGTTTCCATTTCCATTGCCTCCTCATCGACATCATCATCACGCTCAGCAGCTTCTCGGGATAGGGTCAAAATGTCTCTTTGCTGCATGCCCGCTGGGGCTGCAGTGACCTTTATGATGACTGGCTCATTGTCGTCATCGTGAGAGGCTTCACCAGCAGCAGTATCCGTCACTTCTTGTTGAGCCTCATCACACTCCATAGCTATGAGTTTTTCGACGACCTTCCTTTTACGCTTTGGTACCTTTGTCAGATCATGGTGTGCCTCACTCTCAGACTGCCGTGATGATGGTTCCCAATCTTCATCCAGAATGGGATCATCAGAAGGAGGTGGGCTTGAAGAAGATGTAGACACCAACCTTGATCTTTTCCTTGCTAGGGATGTGGAAGACAATGAATGATCATCAGGAGGAGTGGCTTCCAATGATACCTCGGCTTGATTGTCGATTTCCTGATGTGCCCCTACTTCGGGAGAAACAACTATTGTGGGCACTTGTGACCCTCCATGCACCTCTGCTTGCGCATCTCCTTGCGCTGCCTCTCCTTCCACATGTACTTGGGCTTGTACTTGCACATGGTGTTGTTGTTGTGGCTGTGGTTGTTCAACACTTGTCAGATGAGTTACAACAACCTGTGTTGATTCAGGGACATTGCTGCTACTTTCTTGCGATGAGCCAACATCACTGGTCGATGGTGATTGGAGAAGTACACTGACTGCCTCTGAAGCGCTCAAGGGCTTTGACTTAAGTTGGCGTGGTGGTGGAGGCACTGAACCCAATGGAGCGGGGGTGCTGCTCCCAGCTTGGTCCCCAGCAGATCCTGCTGCTGCTGCAGGCGTACTTTTTTTTTTGCTCCCAAAAAACGCGGCGGCCGGCACACCAGCCTCCTTGGTAACTTGCTTCTTCTGCTCCTTACTAGCAACTTTCTTGCTAGAGGAGCTACGGAGACCTTTTTTTGGGGCCATCTTCTTCAGAGCAGGTCAGACAGCAGGCCGCAGTTGCACGAATTGTAGAGTTGTCTGAGGCCAGACGTGACGTCGCGTGACGTTATGCTGCACACACACACCGCTGCAGGACTTCTTCCTGGCACTGGGGGTTCTCTTGAGTCTTGTGCACCTAAAAACAATGGAAGACAGAGGAACATCAGTTCAGTTATACACCCCAAAAAAATCGAAAAAAAACCCAGAAAAATCAGCACAATCCCATGCCCTCCATGATGCTTAAATTCAAGACACCCCACAGAAAGACTAGGCACATGCAACACTAACTAGTCACTACCCCTGGTGAAAAGGCCACTACAACAGGCCAAAAAACGAAAATCACAGAAAAATCAGCACAATCCCATGCCATGATGTTTAAATTCAAGACAACCCACAGAAAGACTAGGCACATGCACCACTCACTACCCCTGGGCCCTGGGCATAATGGATGAAAGCTAGGCAAAATGGGTGCAGGCCTGAGAACACTCCCTGCATTCAAAATGGCCCCCTCCATCACAGCACATGGCCAGGGCCTGTAGCAGCACTCAAAATGGCCCCCAACCACATGGCCTGTCCATCCACAACAGGCCCAAAAAACGAAAATCACAGAAAAATCAGCACAATCCCATGCCATGATGTTTAAATTCAAGACAACCCACAGAAAGACTAGGCACATGCACCACTCACTAGTACTAACCCTGGGCCCTGGGCATAATGGATGAAAGCTAGGCAAAATGGGTGTAGGCCTGAGAACACTCCCTGCATTCAAAATGGCCCCCTCCATCACAGCACATGGCCAGGGCCTGTAGCAGCACTCAAAATGGCCCCCAACCACATGGCCTGTCCATCCACAACAGGCCCAAAAAACGAAAATCACTGAAAAATCACCACAATCCCATGCCATGATGTTTATATTCAAGACAACCCACAGAAAGACTAGGCACATGCACCACTCACTACCCCTGGGCCCTGGGCATAATGGATGAAAGCTAGGCAAAATGGGTGCAGGCCTGAGAACACTCCCTGCATTCAAAATGGCACCCTCCATCACAGCACATGGCCAGGGCCTGTAGCAGCACTGAAAATGGCCCCCAACCACATGGCCTGTCCATCCACAACAGGCCCAAAAAACAAAAATCACAGAAAAATCAGCACAATCCCATGCCATGATGTTTAAATTCAAGACAACCCACAGAAAGACTAGGCACATGCACCACTCACTACACCTGGGCCCTGGGCATATTGGATGAAAGCTAGGCAAAATGGGTGCAGGCCTGAGAACACTCACTGCATTCAAAATGGCCCCTTCCATCACAGCACATGGCCAGGGCCTGTAGCAGCACTCAAAATGGCCCCCAACCACATGGCCTGTCCATCCACAACAGGCCCAAAAAACGAAAATCACTGAAAAATCACCACAATCCCATGCCATGATGTTTATATTCAAGACAACCCACAGAAAGACTAGGCACATGCACCACTCACTACCCCTGGGCCCTGGGCATAATGGATGAAAGCTAGGCAAAATGGGTGCAGGCCTGAGAACACTCCCTGCATTCAAAATGGCCCCCTCCATCACAGCACATGGCCAGGGCCTGTAGCAGCATTCAAAATGGCCCCCAACCACATGGCCTGTCCATCCACAACAGGCCCAAAAAACGAAAATCACAGAAAAATCTGCACAATCCCATGCCATGATGTTTAAATTCAAGACAACCCACAGAAAGACTAGGCACATGCACCACTCACTACCCCTGGGCCCTGGGCATAATGGATGAAAGCTAGGCAAAATGGGTGCAGGCCTGAGAACACTCCCTGCATTCAAAATGGCCCCCTCCATCACAGCACATGGCCAGGGCCTGTAGCAGCACTCAAAATGGCCCCCAACCACATGGCCTGTCCATCCACAACAGGCCCAAAAAACGAAAATCACAGAAAAATCAGCACAATCCCATGCCATGATGTTTAAATTCAAGACAACCCACAGAAAGACTAGGCACATGCACCACTCACTAGTACTAACCCTGGGCCCTGGGCATAATGGATGAAAGCTAGGCAAAATGGGTGCAGGCCTGAGAACACTCCCTGCATTCAAAATGGCCCCCTCCATCACAGCACTTGGCCAGGGCCTGTAGCAGCACTCAAAATGGCCCCCAACCACATGGCCTGTCCATCCACAACAGGCCCAAAAAACGAAAATCACTGTAAAATCACCACAATCCAATGCCATGATGTTTATATTCAAGACAACCCACAGAAAGACTAGGCACATGCACCACTCACTACCCCTGGGCATAATGGATGAAAGCTAGGCAAAATGGGTGCAGGCCTGAGAACACTCCCTGCATTCAAAATGGCCCCCTCCATCACAGCACATGGCCAGGGCCTGTAGCAGCACTCAAAATGGCCCCCAACCACATGGCCTGTCCATCCACAACAGGCCCAAAAAACGAAAATCACTGAAAAATCACCACAATCCCATGCCATGATGTTTATATTCAAGACAACCCACAGAAAGACTAGGCACATGCACCACTCACTACCCCTGGGCCCTGGGCATAATGGATGAAAGCTAGGCAAAATGGGTGCAGGCCTGAGAACACTCCCTGCATTCAAAATGGCCCCCTCCATCACAGCACATGGCCAGGGCCTGTAGCAGCACTCAAAATGGCCCCCAACCACATGGCCTGTCCATCCACAACAGGCCCAAAAAACGAAAATCACAGAAAAATCTGCACAATCCCATGCCATGATGTTTAAATTCAAGACAACCCACAGAAAGACTAGGCACATGCACCACTCACTACCCCTGGGCCCTGGGCATAATGGATGAAAGCTAGGCAAAATGGGTGCAGGCCTGAGAACACTCCCTGCATTCAAAATGGCCCCCTCCATCACAGCACATGGCCAGGGCCTGTAGCAGCACTCAAAATGGCCCCCAACCACATGGCCTGTCCATCCACAACAGGCCCAAAAAACGAAAATCACTGAAAAATCAGCACAATCCCATGCCATGATGTTTAAATTCAAGACAACCCACAGAAAGACTAGGCACATGCACCACTCACTAGTACTAACCCTGGGCCCTGGGCATAATGGATGAAAGCTAGGCAAAATGGGTGCAGGCCTGAGAACACTCCCTGCATTCAAAATGCCCCCCTCCATCACAGCACATGGCCAGGGCCTGTAGCAGCACTCAAAATGGCCCCCAACCACATGGCCTGTCCATCCACAACAGGCCCAAAAAACGAAAATCACTGTAAAATCACCACAATCCAATGCCATGATGTTTATATTCAAGACAACCCACAGAAAGACTAGGCACATGCACCACTCACTACCCCTGGGCATAATGGATGAAAGCTAGGCAAAATGGGTGCAGGCCTGAGAACACTCCCTGCATTCAAAATGGCCCCTGCCATCACAGCACATGGCCAGGGCCTGTAGCAGCACTCAAAATGGCCCCCAACCACATGGCCTGTCCATCCACAACAGGCCCAAAAAACGAAAATCACTGAAAAATCACCACAATCCCATGCCATGATGTTTATATTCAAGACAACCCACAGAAAGACTAGGCACATGCACCACTCACTACCCCTGGGCCCTGGGCATAATGGATGAAAGCTAGGCAAAATGGGTGCAGGCCTGAGAACACTCCCTGCATTCAAAATGGCCCCCTCCATCACAGCACATGGCCAGGGCGTGTAGCAGCACTGAAAATGGCCCCCAACCACATGGCCTGTCCATCCACAACAGGCCCAAAAAACGAAAATCACAGAAAAATCAGCACAATCCCATGCCATGATGTTTAAATTCAAGACAACCCACAGAAAGACTAGGCACATGCACCACTCACTACCCCTGGGCCCTGGGCATATTGGATGAAAGCTAGGCAAAATGGCTGCAGGCCTGAGAACACTCACTGCATTCAAAATGGCCCCTTCCATCACAGCACATGGCCAGGGCCTGTAGCAGCACTCAAAATGGCCCCCAACCACATGGCCTGTCCATCCACAACAGGCCCAAAAAACGAAAATCACAGAAAAATCAGCACAATCCCATGCCATGATGTTTAAATTCAAGACAACCCACAGAAAGACTAGGCACATGCACCACTCACTACCCCTGGGCCCTGGGCATATTGGATGAAAGCTAGGCAAAATGGGTGCAGGCCTGAGAACACTCCCTGCCTTCAAAATGGCCCCCTCCATCACAGCACATGACCAGGGCCTGTAGCAGCACTCAAAATGGCCCCCAAACACATGGCCTGTCCATCCACAACAGGCCCAAAAAACGAAAATCCCAGAAAAATCAGCACAATCCCATGCCATGATCCAGCCCCTCCATGATGTTTAAATTCAAGACAACCCATAGAAAGACTAGGCACATGCACCACTCACTACCCCGGGTGAAAAGGCCACAACAGGCCAAAAAAACGAAAATCACAGAAAAATCAGCACAATCCCAAGCCACCCAGCCCCTCCATGATGTTTAAATTCAAAACACCCCACAGAAAGACTCAGTGCACCCACCACTGAGTACCCCTGGGCAAAAGGCCCCAAAACAGCCCACAAATCGAAAATTCCAAAATTGTACTTGCAGCAATTGTAATGCCCCAAACAAACTTACTTGTGAAATTTCTAATCCAAAAGTGATCCAAAGAAAGTCAAAAAGGCCTCAAATCCAAATATCCAGCAGCATCCACAAAAAGTAATCCTTCCAGCTCCAGATCCAAATGAAAAGTGACCAGGAGATGGACAAAGCACTGGGAGGAGCCTGCTGGACAGGAACAGGAAGTTGAAGACTGTGGGGCACTTCCTTCCTCCCACCCCCCCCCCTCCCCAAAATGGACTCCTC
The DNA here is from genome assembly GCF_964263255.1 of Lissotriton vulgaris. Taxonomy (NCBI): domain Eukaryota; kingdom Metazoa; phylum Chordata; class Amphibia; order Caudata; family Salamandridae; genus Lissotriton; species Lissotriton vulgaris. The sequence continues at coordinate 674,245,874 of NC_141700.1, read as the reverse complement.
GCAAAAAAAGTGCAGGCAAATGTCAACCTAAGGAGTTATTCAGATAAAAATCAGCATTTCAAGAAGGTTTATGCTGCTTGCTGGTGGATTTCTTGTGCAGAATTGCAAATTTTATATTTTTGCGTGTGCGAGATTGTTGCTGCTCGCCGCATCTCAAAGCTCGCAATTGCGAAGTACCGCGATACGTGATCACGGCGTACTCGCGTTGACAAACGCTCGCTGTAAAAGTTGGCAAGCCGCGATTACATAATCGCGCTTGCCAAATTCCCGCGGGATCCCGCAGCAAGATCCAAAATGGCGCAGCACTCGCAAAATATCAAGAAAAGTAACTCGGCAAACGATGATAAACGCCGCGCGCCGCAAAATTGTATCACCAAGAAAAAAAAATCCGCTGCGTGCGAATTTGCGGATTTTGCGGGAAATTCGCAAATCTCGCGGATTGCGAATTTACCGAAAATCCGCAAAATCCGCGAGCGTAACGGATTTTCCGCCCATACTTACTCTACACCATTGCACCCTAGGCACTTCACTCTACACCACTGCTCTCTATGCCACTCTACTCTACACAACTACATTCTACAACAATCTACTCTGCAACACTGTACTCTCTGCCATTGAAATCTATGCCACTCTACTCTGCACCACTCTTCTCTGCACCACTGCACTCTACTCTACACCACCCTGCTTTATGGCACTCTATGCCAAAGCACACTATTCCACTATTTTTAATGCCAATCTACTCTACGCCACTCTAATCTACTGTGCACCATTGCACTGTATGACATTGCACTCTGTGCTACTTAAATCTATGCCTCTATATTCTACTCTGTACCACTCTACTGTATGCCATTGCACTCTAATAAGCACCACTGCATGCTTTACCACTGCACTCTATACCAATCCAGTCTAGGTCACTTCACTCTACTCTGCACAACTTCACTCAATGACACTGCACTCGACACCACTCCACTCTATGCCACTTCAATCCACAATGCTGCACTCCATGCCACTCAACTTCACTCTGTGCCACTCCACTCTCTGCCATCGTACTCTATGCTGCATCACTTTGCTCTACTATGCATCACTCTACTCTAAAGAACTTTACTCAATGCCAAAACTATCTACATCACTTTAGTCAAAACCAATGCACTCTATGCCAAGTACTCTGCACCACTGCACTCTATCCCACTATACTCTACTCTGCAAGACTCTATGCCACTGCACGCTATGCCACTCTGCACCATTGCATTCTATGTTTCTGCACTCTATTCCACCGTACTCAACTCTGCACCACTGTTCTCTTTGCCCACTGCCCTCTACTTCACTTTACTTTGCACCATTCTACACTGAACCACTCAACCCTGCACCAGTTTGGCACACTATGCAGTGTTAACACTTTAGAACACTGCACTCTATGACATTCTGATCTGCAAGACTGCACTCTCCACCACTGAACTCATTGCCACTCTACAATGCGCCACTGCACTCTATGCAGACGCAGTCTGTGCTGCTGCACTCTATACCACTGCCGTATACTCTGCACCATTCAACTCTATGGCACTCTACTGCACTCTACACCACTCTACTCTGCATCACTCCATTCTGTGCCACTGTAATCTATTCTGCACCACTGCACTCTCCTCTATGCCACTCTACCCTGCACGACTGTGCACAACCCTGCACCTCTGCACTCTACACTGCACCACTCCATTCTACACCACTCCATTCTACTTTGAAACAAGGTACACTATGCCACTGCACGCACTCTACACCACTTCACTCTGACACCCTGTCCCACTTCACTCTATGCCTTTGCATTCTATGTCACTGCAATCTACTCTGCATCACTTTATGTCACTAGACTCTAAGCCAATGCACTCTACATTACTTTACTCGAAGCCAGTGCACTCTGCGCCACTGCACTCTACGTCAATCTACTCTGAACCACTGTACTTTATGCCACTTCACTCTAGGGGACTCCACTTTATGACATTCCACTTCATTAAACTCTACTCCACTCCATGCCACTCGACTATACAACACTCTACTCCACTCTGCAACACAAATGCAGCTCCCTCTATGCCACGTTATGCCACTTCACCCCACTGTATTCTACGAAACACTACTCAAATCTGCTATGCTCCACCCCACTACTCCAGTCTATGCCACTCCACCCTACGCAACTGGTTGCTACAACACTCTATTCACCTTATGCCATTCCATTCTCCTACATTATTTCACTCTATGCCACTCCACTCTTTGACAATCTACTCTGCTCTATGTCACTCTACTCTACAACACTGTGCTTCACTCTACGCAACACCCTCTACAAACTCCACTCTGTTCTACATCACTCCATGACACTTTATGCCACTCACCTCTATGCCATGCTACTCCACCCTGACACTCTGCTCCACTCTGACATTCTACTCCACTCTGCAGCACTCAACTCTACTCCACTCTTTGCCCTTCCACTCGCTCCATGAAACTTGACATCACTCCAATCTATGCTACTCAATAACAATCCACTTCACTTTACTCCACTCCAAGCAACTCAACTCTATTCTATGCCACTCTACACCACTCCAAAACATTCCACCCTGCTTCACTTTACAACACTCCACTCCACGCCACTCTCCTTTACCTCACTAACCTTTAGCCATGTCGAACATCAGCCACAATGGTATAAAAATAACTAAAATAGCTAATAGCTCTTAAATGGGTGAGACCTATTGACTGTGTCAGTGCTTGTTTTTAAAGGCACAGGGAAATAAAGAGATTCGAACCCCAGTTCAAATGTCGGCAGCTCTAACCTCAATGGCACATCCTCACGTGTGCCTTAACTGCATAGACATAGGTCTTGAAAAAGCATGATGCAGCTATTATGTCTATTGTGTTGTTTCTAAACATACTAACCTTTTAACGATAAAATGTTAAATAAATACAGCTTCTAAAATTCATGTTTGGAACGCTATGCAGTGTTAGCTCTTTTGTTTCTAAAAAAGATATCATTCTTTCTGTTGACAGCTTTCTCTGCAGTGAGATTTATAATATTAATCAGGAGCTTCCTGGGACTTCTAACACACTTTAAGTTTCCCATGCTTAAATATTGCTAATAATACCTCAGTGGTGAACTTGCAGCTAAAGTTTATCTTCACTTGTTGCCATGCTATACCTCAAGAAAATATCCCTATTTCCTGACTTGTTTATGAATATTTTGCTTGAATTAACACAGCATACAAAAACAGTTATGCAGATATGCAGCCCTTTCCATAGATGCTTTTGGGAGACATTGGTCCTTTTTAGTATGGTTGGTGGGTACTGTTGTGTACTACTTTTTGTCCCAAGGCCTCAGGTTACCATACACATCAACTGGATAACTTAGGGCCTCATTGCAATGGCCGACGGAGTTTAGTCCATCCGCCATCGATACGGATTTGGGACCAGCCGCCTATGAATCAGCCTCCCCACAATCCTAATCACGAATCGATTGCCACCACAGTGATCGCATCACTAATATTTTGCATTGTGGTGGGGTTGTGGTGAGCAGCCCCCGCCACAATGCAAAATACAGGGTGCAGACACACCCTTGCATTACGTGGCATTGGTGATACAGGGGAGCAGTCAAGATTTACTTCAGGATGGAGTTCAGAATTGGAAATTAGCTCAACAGAGTGCACCTAAAAAAGAAAATCAGAAATCTGCATCTACCAGTTGATGACTTTACAGATATACTGAAGTCTGTTTTTGGAAAACACAAAAACTTCAAAAGTTATACTGAAACTATCGGACAGCTTCAAGTTTCTAGACATAATCCTGGAGGATAAATGTGAATTTGCAGCTGCAACTATGTAGAGTCAATTTCCAATGTGCAGTTTTACATAAGGTGTAATGCTCATGGTGAAATGCCAGTACATTTGTGCAGTGGCATGGAAATGACCATTTCCCTATACCCCATCAAGTGTGAGGATTTTCCCTTCCCATCCTGGGAAATAATTGACTCCTGCCATTGATACATTTCAGGCCATGTTCAGGGCAGGAATAGGTTGGAAAGAAGTCTTGAGTTTATAGATGTCCCTAAACCTACTGTGGCATCCACATCAAGGAATGCACTCTCCAAATCCCTGTCACTGGATTTTTTATGCATAATATTGCACCATCATAGGGTAAGATTGAACTTGAATAAATGGTTTTACGAATGTAAGGCCACCTTTTGTGAATCTATTGATTTAATAAATTAGGTCTTTTTATATCCAAATTAAACTTACGGGGTAAGTGATAAAGGGCTTTCCTAGTCAGGAACTCAGGGGCCGATTGCGATGCCGGTGGGACTTACATCAATGTGCTGTTGGTGTTGGTCTCACCGACTTCTACAACCACCGTCAGACCGCCACAGTATGATGCGGTCAGTCGGACCGTGTTGTCACAGAGACCAACCAACAGCTTCCGATGAGCTCCTCAGAATGGAGGCGGTGCCTTCTCAGTCACCATTGTGGGGATTACAATCCACCTTTCCACCAGCCATAAGTCGGTTCTTGTAATGTGAAAAGGCTGCCAGAAGGCTTTTTTGGGAGCCAGAATGGCCCCTGCCCCCCTGGCCCTTCACAATAGGCCCTGGGGGGCACATGTGGTGCCCCCTAAACATCCCTGCATTGTGTGGCAGACACTTCATATGGTGCCTGTCACAGGGTACAGGGATATTTACAAACATTCCTTTTGGTATTAGGGTTTTTCTGACTGCCTCCTGGGCAGATGAATCATTATTTTGTGGGCGGGACCACTGACTAACTGTCGGCAGAAAAGGCGGTCGGGCTCTTGACACTATAAATTAATATTAACAATTAAATAAAAAACTCTAAATCACTTAAAATTACACAAACAATACTTACAAATAGAATTATTATATAAACTAAATTAATTAAAAAATATGTTCTTTACAACAATTTTATTGAAAACAATATTTACACTTATATTCTTAACAATGATATTACTTACCTGAAGAAACGATATTCCTGACAAAGACATTTCTGCATTACAATATTTTTGCATCTCAATATTTTTTTCAATATTTCTGTCTCCTGATATTTACAACTCGATTTTTTTGTCCAAATATCTTATGAACCATTGTTTGCTTTAACTGTCGGTTTGAAGGGAATTTTAGTGTTTTATTAAAAATATGTTAATGCCTCAAATTATTTTCAATGTCTGTTTTGACCATACACTTCCCATCTCTTTGTGAGATCCTGCCCCCGCTGAGTATGTCCTCTGCACAAGTCCTACAGCTTTTGTCAGCAGTGCCTGACCCTCAAACACTAGGAGTGCACAGCATTTGACATTACAGAAAAGGGTTTGCCCCAAAGCCTGGCCTGAGACCAGGTCCATTGTCAAACCTCCTGTGAATTAAACTCCAGCTTATTTCAGCCAGGCCCTATGCCTTACTTCTTACACACCCTATTATGATTGAGCATGGCCTACACCTGACGCTGCACCTAACCTTGCAAGCACCCAGCAGTGATTACACACATCCGTCAGAGCAGAGGTTGGCCCCAACTCTGGACCTATGAGCAGGCCCCGTCCCCAACTTCACCTGAACCCACCCTCTCTATGCATCTATGTAAGCTGTGTGCAACAGTGCGCAGCCATAGGGTTTACCTTTGCTATCCACTCTGGGTCCAGGCCATGCACCAGCCTATGTGCCCGTGAACCAACAGTGCACTCTAAGCTCTAGGTAAAGAGCCTCACCAGTTGCCACATTCAGTGCCAGCCTTTCTGCACCGCACAAGTTGTGCATGGCATTCAAGCATGCAGGTGGGATCTGGGAGCAGGGAACATGGCCTGGGCTGAAGCCAGACCCTGCACTGTCCTTTGTGCTCCTGAAGCAGTTGTTCAAAGTGTTAGACCATGTGCTACAGGCTTTGGTCATAGGGCCTAGCCTTTGACCAGGTCCTGAGCCCAAGCCAGATTACATAGTTGTACTGTTTTTTATTTGTTTTAACTTTTTCAGAATTTGCAAAAACAGCTATCATTTTTTTCCAGAATGCACGTGCAAATTTGTAGATCCTCAGACCTGAAACTGGATCTGCAAATAGCCCCCAAAAAAGTGACATATTTATTATTTTTGGTCTCTTTATCCTAACCTTAGTGTTCCGACTCCATATCCTCATTTGGACAGGTGATGATCCCCCAGACACTTACACCCCTCCTGCTATGTATCATGTTTTCCACTATAAACAGCTGAACATCTAAGAATTCTATGTGATCACTGTGGTGACACATTGTGACTCTGACATTATGCTCATTCAGATACAGGAATTCAAAATACTCGGCTAATTCCTGGCTGTTTATAGTGGAAAACAGAATACATAGCAGGCTCTTTAGGAAAAATTCTGCCACTAATTGTATTTTAAGAGCCGACAGTGCACATCCTCCTGCTGTAACTAGAGGCATTCCCTTTGGAGAAATGGTGCGGACTCGGAACTGCAGTATAGATGGTGATTTTGAAAAAGGATTGACTGATTTGCAAGGAAGATTGTTTTCTAGGGGTTACATGAAAAGGAGTTTGGAGAAAGCTATGAAAAGGGAGCGTACACTCAAAAGGGGAGACACATTCACTCAGAAACAGAGGGAACAATCTAGAGTGCGATTAGAGTTTGTCCCTACTTTTAGTACTCAACACAATAAGGTGTACAAGAATTTGAATATGAATTGGAATATACTCAAAGGAGGTCCAGGTTTAACGACTATTATCATGGATAAACCGGTTGAGACTTATAGGAGAAGCCCCACAATAGGGAATTTGATTACTAGGAATTATTTGGTACCCACACGGGAACCTGGGGGGAACTGGCTACCGGGGCAACCAAAAAGTTTTTATGCTTTCGGATCTTGCAGCATCTGTGGTCATGGCATAAGTCGAATTAAACATTTCAAATATATTACCAGGAGGCAGTATCACATTAATGAGTTCATTAACTGTACCAGCTGTGGGGTTATTAATGTCATTGCATGTGAGTGTTGCAAAACTTATGTGGGAAGCACGAAAAGAGTACTCGAAATCAGGATCCAGGAACACTGTCGTACAATATTGAATGGCGATGTTAGATCCCTAATCTATCAACAAATCGAGGACAACCACCCCACTCAAACTAGTGTCAAATTCCATGGGAATCAAAGAATTACTCTCAATGTCAGAGGGGAGACTGGGAACACAAACTCAGGCGAGAAGAGGCCAGGTGGATTAGCAGACTTAGATCTGTGGGACAGTGATTAAACAGTGATAACACATTTCGTTACTTCCTGTAATGGGTGTCTAGTGATGTGGGAGGTCTCCTTTGGCTAGCAGGCCAGATTGTGTACCTATGGAACATGATGACTTCTGACTGTGGCATAGGGGATTTAGACCAGGGAGCCTATGTGGAGTGTTTAGCCAGGTTACTTTTGAACTGCAAATCTTCAGTTGTAAAGTGATTATTAGGCTTGGAATACGTTGGATTGTGAATGACTTGTGTGAGTGAAATACAGATTCTTGTACATTCATTGGGACCTTGGGGTGTAGGGGTGCTGTTGTTTTGGAGTTGTGTGCTTGAGACTTTACACCAATAATGAGGGGCATATCTGGAGACCGACAGGGATTTGGGCAGCATTATTGCGCCAAATACAGAATAGATGAATGTATGTAGATTGATTTACCAGTGATGGACATGAGGTGGTTTGATAATCACACAGGCCACCCCTGCAACTGGGCAGCAGAGGCAGAAGGTACAAGAGTAAGTATGGAGTTTGTTGAAATAATATATAATGACCATGTGTTTATAGGGGAAACAAGATGGCACACCCATTGCTCCCCTTTAGAAGGTTTTAAACAGAACGCAAACATTGCACAATTCAAGTATGACCTTTAGTCACACTCAGAATCAGGCAAATTAAGTATTTGCTGAAGCTGGGTGAATTGTGATTGGTTAGTAGTATGTAGGACCAGACAGAGAGCACTTTGGAAGCTTTCAAAGTAGTGGACTAACTGAGTTTGCACGCTGGCTACGCCCAAGATCAGGTAAGTCAGACATTGTGACATTGCATGGGCGTTATTGGCTTTCACCATGGAGGATCAGAGAGGGAACATCCTTTGAATATGCTAAACAGTGCCATGGAAAAGAGATGAAAAGAGATGTTCACATTATTTTATACAGAACGTGAACATCGCACGATTCAAGTATGAACTTTGGTCACACCCAGAATCAGGCAGATCAAGCGTTTGCTGAAGCTGGGCGAATTGTGATTGGTTAGTAGTATGTAGGACCAGAGAGGGAGCACTTTGGAAGCTTTTAGAGTAGTGGATTAACTGAGTTTGCACGCTGGCCACGCCCAAGATCAGGCGGGTCAGGCATTGTGACATTGCATGCGCGTGATTAGCTTTCACCATGGAGGACTGGAGAGGGAACATCCTTTGAATATGTTAAACAGTGGCATGGAAAAGAGATGATTTGAATGGCCTAGAAGTGGTTTAAATAGAAGGAGGTCAGAGGTGGCTGGCTCAAGGTGGGATTTATCGAACCAGCCGAGAGAGAAGTCTCGCTGGATTTGAACGCGCTACGAGTCAGGTGAGAACAAGGAACGAGAAGTCTGCGGTGTTTGGGGCAGCACCGGAACTGCTTAACGGGATGGACAGTTTTATTCCTTAGACACAGCAAAGTACAATTGTTTTGGTTAATATACCTTTCAGAAGGGAAGCAAACTGGTGGGGGCCATTAGTAACAGAATTTTAGGAGGGGGGGTTCTCAACAAAAACACCGCCCCATGATAAACATAATATTAACAACTCTGATTGGACATAGCGCTTGATGAGTAGTGGCATGGGTTTTTAATATATGAGTCAAACTTAACTGCAGATTTGCATCTATATTTTTTGCATTACAGAGGGGTGCGGATCCTGTGTTTAGCATATCTGGGTAGACAGTTACATTGGAGTAACTCGCCCAATTGTAATGGGCTTGGGACATGAAAGTGTGTGTTAATTTCTATTGCACACATAGACATAAATATTTACTGTTTTGTAGAAAACTTCCTCATTAATGGGATAGATGGAACAGGAAATTCAGAGCAGATTGTCAGTGCATAATTTGGAGGTATGTTTTCAGTATCAGTAATTTTATGGGGGCTTGGGAGGTGGATTAGGGAATTGGATCAATTAGGACCATTGACATTGAAGGAGGGGAGTGATGGGAGACTATTAATATACTCGACTTTGGGAGATGGAATTCAAGGGTCCTGACTAACTATAATTATAATGAATTTGTATTAAGACTTTTAAGACATATTTGAACGTGTTCTGATCAACTGTGATTATAATAAATTGTATTAAGATGGGATGTGAAAGCATGATATGTTCTCACGAGGCAGCCATGGGCACCAGGTGCACAGTATATAATTATTGTTATGTTGGTACAAGGGAATGTTATACCCTTGGAACAAGAGAGGATTCAAAGATTGGATATAGGCAGGCATTACTGTTTAAGAATTGAGTTAATGTCATAATTGTGGGGAGACTGATGAATTGCTGTTTTGGAAAACGGGGTACACCAGTAATTTGTTCATTGATGCATTGTCTTTTCTTTTCATCTACAGCCCTGATGATGTCCAAGTGTAGATGAAACATGTTGGCTGATTGATTTGTTACAATATTGTGTGGATCTAACAATTTGAAAGGTTTTTGAAATAAACCACAGAGTTTGAAATTCATCAAAGACTGCCTATGAATCTTTTTTTGCACAAAACCTTTACTTGAATGATAGATTTATGAATATTGTGAACTGAGGCACTCCTTTCAGGATAGGTTATGAATTCTTGTTTATTAGTGGCTCAGTGCTAGTGGGACCATTGAAAGTTCAGCTTGCATGATCTACCTAATCGACTAACCGGTATTACACACAAGTGCACACTCCTCCTAGCCCTCACCGCCTATTGAGTTGAATGAATCATGTAAATCTAATACCTTGTATGTAGTGTTCTCAAATATGTTTACACATGCAATTGTCATTTAAAAAATCTGCCCAGTTCCTTTTCTGACACTTTTAGCAACACATACAACCCCCTCCTTAACAGCGCAGGTACATTTTAATCCTGTCTTAAGAGTTCAAATAAATCTGCAAGGAATTGCTCAAACTTCTATTCAATAAGAAACAACTCCAGGATACTTCTCTTTTGTCCAAATTGTCCATAAAATAATCTTTTATGAAGCAATAAGCCTTGTGACTTTAAATCCAATATTCATGTAGCGAAGTCCTGGTTGCAGCAACATTTTAAACTGTTTGCCTAGAAAAGAAAGCTGTGAATCATGAGGAAAGTTCTACCTGTATGGGCACTGTCTCTCTACATCATTGAGACTTCATGGTCTGCTTGGAAAAATAGTTCACAGCCAGCACACTGAAGTACTGAATGTCCTCTATCTACAGAGCCTGAATTAATTGGGCACCAGCACTCTGCAATCATCACCATCCTTTCCTTCTCTTAAAGATAATCAGAACATATAGCTTCAAAGTACTACTGACCTGCACATAGACCAGTGTAAGCTGTATAGAGTACCTCCGAACCCCTTGCTGACAATTTCCCACGTTTGACTGCTTGTCTCTTGTGAAATTACCAAGTGAACTATCATGGAGCTGTCGTGATCCTGCTAAGCCTGTAATTTTGATAGCAACCTCCATTACAAATTCAATCAGAATTATTTAGACAAATGTAATAAGGACCTTACAGTAAAATACATTCTGATTAATAGTTCTTTTATGTGTTTATTTAAATGTGATTTTCATAATGTTTCTTTTCGTGTCCATCAAATAACATTGTACATTTCAGTAGCAGTCTCAAGACTAATGGAAATTGAGCAAGAACTAATCACACACAGTTTGCCCTCTTGAGATATGCCAGCTATCTCCCAGTTGTTCCTCTTAGTTCTCTCCCAAGGCGGTGTAGCATGCTCATGAATTCAAAATAAAAGTTTTTCAAATATTATTAGCATCTATATCTTTCTTGATTTTATGGCCACTGCGGCTGGTGAAATAAGTTACAATCAATTATTTTCCTTACCCCATGAAAGTATTCTGTAATGCCTGCCTGCAGGGAGCACCTTGTAACAGCGACTCAGCCTTAAGGGACAAAGTAATTTTGGGAAGAGTGAAGACAACTTGAGGTGTTAGTAGTGTCCAGTGAACTAGCTTAACAAACTCATAGTGAGTAATGTGGTTCACTAACACAATATCGAAACCATAATTATCATGATATCAAAATAGTGTGTCAAAAATATTGATCACAAAAATATAGTTTTTCTATTCATGTACTGGTAAGTATGAAAATATTGCGAAAAAAACATTTTACACTTATATCGAAAAAGATATACAAAAATCTAAGTTTTTACTCTATATGAATTTATATGTACAAAAAAAATCTAATTTAAATACACAGATAATAATGATAATATATATTTAAATAATATTAATGAAAAAAATTCAACGATATAAATAATAAATATACAATTCCCACTCTAATTTATATAATAGTAGAGAAAGTGTTTGAACTCAGGACGGATAACATTTACTATTCCCAATCCAATCTGTGCAACAGTAGGGAAATCATTGGACTCAGAAGAGGTTAAATTTACTATTCCCAGTCCAGTGTGTGCAACAGTAGGAAAAGCGTTGGAATCAGATGGGGTACAATTTACTAATCCCACTCCAGTCTGGGCAACAATAGAGAAAGCATTAAACTAAGGAGGGGTTACATTTACTATTCCAACTCCAGTGAGTAAAACAGTAGGGAAATCATTGAACTCAGGAGGGGTAACATTTACTATTCTAACTCCAGCCTGTGCAACAGTAAGGAAAGCATTGGAATCAGAAGGGGTAAAATTTACTATTCCCACTCGAGTCTGCGCAACAGCAGGGAAAGAGTTGGACACAGGAGGGTGAAAATTGTTTATTCACTCTCCAGTCAGAGCAACAGTACAGAGAGAGTTCACTTTAGTCAAATAACCAATTCTAACAACTCTATTAAATAGCAAAAAAGATAAATATTTAAATTATGAAATTATATGTCTACATTTTAACAGAAATGTAACAAATTACATCATTATGACATTTTTTAATAATTACTATCAATTAAAAAATAATATTCATTTAATGAAAATTTCACATCATGAGCCTGATTATGACAGCAGTTAGACTGCCACTGACAGGCCATCGGTGGTGGTCCAACAACCCTTCAGTCCAAATGCCACATTCCAATGCTGGTGGTTGGACCCACATCTGTCAGACAACAGACCACTGCCTACGCCAGGATCAGAAATCCCGACGGGGTGGCGGTCAGAACAGTGTCTGATAATGTCAGTAGTGCCAAGGCAGCGCCATTGAGGTTTGGATATCCCTTTCCGACAGCTTTTTCATGGCGGGAACACCTCCATGAAAAGGTTGTCAGAAAGGAATATTGGGGGCTCCAATCAGGGCCCCCTTCTATTGTGGGCCACTGAGAAGTCTCCCTGCACCGTGTGCCATGCACTAAATGGTACATGGCACACAGTACATAGACCTGCTGGAGATGCTGCAAAGGGATGGCATGTGCTGCGGCCCTTTGACACGGCCGCTGCCTGCCAAAGCCGCGGTTCTGACAGCTTTTCTACTGCCAGGCTGGCAGTCCCCTCAAAATGCAGAACAATGTCATACATTCACCCCAGTACAGAGATCTGGGCCTAAGTCCATCGTTTTTTTGCTCACCATGCCATTCCAGTGTGGACCCAGCCATATGCAAATCAGTCTTGACCCTGCGCCCAATGGGAACAGCCCAGTCGAACTACCAGGCCAGGTCCTCCCTGGACTGGAAACAATCATCCTAGGACCGGCTTCAGGTGTTCAGCCCTCATCAGCCAGGACAGCTCGACTCCAGTGGCATGGAGAGCATGGGACCCATGTCTGGTCAAGGCTGCTTTGCATATGGCCAGGTCTAAACGGGGGTGGCATCTTGAGCAAAAGAATGATGGATTTAACTCAGATATCTTGACTGGGGTGAATGTTTTGATTTGTTCTGCATTCCGTCCATCAATTGTGTGTCTTTTGTTTCCTCGCCCTAAGTGCGCCGGGTTTGCCCAGACGTGGGTCCCGGGCTCACTGTGCCACTGGATTCAAGCTATCCTGGCTGAAGAGGGGTGAAACCCTGAAACCAGTCCTAGGATGCTTGTTTCCGGTCCAGGGAGGACCTCGCTTAGCAGTTCGGGCTGGGCTGTTCCCATGAGGCACAGGGTCAAGGCTGATTTGCATATGGCCAGGTCTAAACTGGGGTGGCATGGTGAGCAAAAGAATGATGGATTTAACTCAGATCTCTTGACTGGGGATTAATGTTTTGATTTGTTCTGCTTTCCATCCATCATTTGTGTGTCTTTTGCTTCCTCATTAATAGTAACATGGCTACCTCTCTTCACATCAGATACTGACAGAGTTAGGCTATACAACTTGCAAGTGAGACCCAAATGTATTAGCGTTGGGACGCCTCTTTGCTGAAGCAGCTGTGCACTGTACAAAACCTGCTAACATAACATAACATAAGTGATCATAACCCGGTCCTTTTAAAAATAAAGCGTAATCCTCCAAAATGTCCTCATGTAGGGAAAATTGAGAACATCATCTCCTCAGGTATGAATTGCGCATGAATAAATTGGGTGGGTCCCTCTAGCTTCTTAAAAGACTTACTGACCAAAAACCTTAACCTCTTTTTAACAGGCCTGGCTCCGAAAAACAACTACGAAGATTCCCGTGAAGCACATATGCAAATCTTTAATTGAATCAATCAACGTTTGACAGGGAGGCCAAAAGGACAAAGGAGTGATAGTAGGGGGTGGTTTGACCAGCAAAGTTCAAGGGCTCATATCAGTGTTATTAAAATACTACAGCAGTGCCCGAGGGATTCCATGATGGCACAGGAAGTCAGATTGAATGACAACACCGCCATTAAAAACAGAAAGAAAGAACTTCAAGGGGAAGCATGGAAGAACTTATTGAATCTGGGCAACTGGGTCTGAGTCTCGGTTATGACGCTCAACATACTCTGATTCTGGGCAAATCTCTTAATCCCCCCGTGCCTAACAAAACATGAATGTGTCCTTGGGTAAGCAACAGGTGCTCATGTAAAGCACTCTGATACCCAATACCTTTGGGTCAAGTTTGCGCTATATAAAACTCCGGGGAAAAAAAGGCTGCAGAAACCAAGGACAGCACCCTGTTCTAGTGTACAATCAATGCCTTGTTGTTCACCAGTATGACAGGCCACGATATGGAAATTCTCAATCACTCCTGCCCAATGGGTGGCCCCTTTCAGTTTGATATTTTCATGCACATGAAATGATGGGGGAACTCAACAGTCTACAGTAGCTCTATCAAGACCAGATATGGTCTTTACACTAGGAGAGGTGTTAAGGACGATAAAAAAGACCTAAGTGAAAGACCCCAGTCCCAGACAGGGTTCCAAAGGACACCTATAATCGGAGCTGGCCTAAGGCCTCCACTGAAGACCAAGGTCCTAAGTGCAGCTGGAGCAGGATATGTACCCCCGTCCAGGTTGCATACACTGATCATTCCCATTTTTTAAAAGGGATCAAGGAATGACCCAGAATGTTACTGCCCGATCTCTCTACTAGGCTCTTTCGGCAAACCTTTGAGGAGGGTCCTGTTAGAGAGATTGATGGCATCCTGGGTAGAGGAGATTGCAAGTCTTAGCAGGTACCCAATATGGGCTCAGAAATGGGCTTGGGACAGTTGATCAGGTGCTCAACCTGAACCTTAAGATGGGGAAGTACACCTTAGCAAAAGCAGGCTCATTACTCTTATGTTTTATTGACCTAAGTTGCACCTTCAATCTGGTCAGCCCTTTGTTATGTTGTACTTTATTATTGAATTGCTTGTTGCTTTAAGGCTCGTGTTAGGAGCGAGCTATCTCTGGAATGTGTATACATCATGTGTGTTCCGACTGTAGAATCAGTGGTAGCCTGACTTCTTTGCTGTACGGTTGTGCTCCCTGGCACCACCTGTTCTTCTCCTTTTTATCTTAAATAAAAGAATTATTGAAGGAACCTTGCCTCCACCTCTATCTTACAATTGGCGACGATCGGGATCTGCATATTTTTTTTTAAAAAACATCGAGAGAAAGTCGGAAAAAGGACACGGAGAAAGAATACAGCGTCTAAAAGATATTTATGAAAAAGGACACAGGAAGAGATTTGTCGCGATTTTTTCCCTAAAGCGTCCGATATACACGGATTCATTCCTATCTCATTTATCTGCTTACTTAAGGTAGGCGAGAAGTCAGTTTCAGTGTGGCGGCTTGAGCGGTTGAAGCAGCGCACGCTTGCATCTTTTAACTGTCTGCTGTGTTCCGTGCGCGACCTGGCTGCGCGACCCTCATTGGAACGTCTTCTTGTTTACTTCCTACGCTGGTACTTGCGTGATGATGCATTCACGCAAGGTCACGTTGCGTGACCCGGTTTAGCGGCCATTTTGGATTTCGTAAAAAAAAAGCTTTTCTATCCTTACACTTCTCGAAGTCATACGAAGAAGCAACGATTTCCATAATTAATGACACAAGCAATTAAGAATAATTAAGCGACGCATTTATACCTTATTAGAAGAACAGGTGAGACTGTTGGGGCACATTATTTTGTATTTTTTTTATTGTATATTGTGAAGTAAAGTACATATTTGACAATTCACTTTTATGGATACTGGTGATCAACCTCAGGGGATTTTGAAAGAAGATATGGCTCAACAAAGTTTTGTGATTAGTCCTCCACAACCTTTTTGGGCTACAGGTTCTCAACCTGACATGAAATGGGTTGAATGGAAGGAGTATTTTAACAATTATATTTGTGCTATTGATGAGAATGCAAAAATGAAACCAGAACAAAAGAAAAGAATACTTTTGCATTCTTTGGGACCTAAAAGTTTAAAGACTTATTCACGAATGCAAAAAGTGATCAATGATAACGCCATCGCAGATATGGATAGGTATTTTGCACCTAAGGTGTGCATAGGCGTAGTGAGGCACAAATTTTTCCAGAGGAAACAAAAGAAAGAAGAATTGGTTGACAAATGGTTAGATGATTAAAAAAACTGGCTATTGACTGTAAATTTGGAAACTTGCATGATGACCTCATTCGAGACCAACTAGTTATGCACAATGACAACTCAGGACCGTCTCTGGGTAAATGGTGACGCACCTTTAGATGATGTACTTGCTATTATGAGGAAGTCGGAGATGTCGGGAAGGTGTGCTATTGTTGTCAAGGACACAGTAAAGGAATCGGACAAATCGTCATCTGCTGTTTTCAAGATACAAGGAACAACAAAGAGTCAGACTAAGCAATTTCAGAACAAAAGCTTCAATCAATCTTTCAAGAGTCAAGGGAGAGACAACAGAGTAGATGACAGAAGGTGTTACCGTTGTGGTAGCAAAGAACACATGCCTTATAGCAAGTCGTGCCCTGCCTTGCAGAAAAAATGTAGTGTGTGTGGATTAATGGGCCATTTTAGCAAAATGTGTCGCAGGCGTAGTAACGTAAAGTGCATCTGGAATGAAGATTGGAGTGCTAGTGAAAGTGGTGAAGATGAAGATGGTTGTGTGAAAAATGTGAGAGGGAACTATATGCTAAATATTACTGATGAAGCAATGGAAGGTAAACCTATTTGTGAGGTATCCTTGGGTGGTATTAAGGTAAACGTGTATGCTGATTCTGGATCTCCATACACGATTGTTAATGAAGAAGTATGGAGGAAAAAATTTATACACAAAATAGGGGACAAGTTGAATGCCTCGGATGTTAATCCTGTGAGTTATACAGGGGAAAGAATAGGATTGTTGGGTTTCAGATGGCTCACCTTCCTCTTTAAAGGCAGAGTAACAAGAGGGAAATTATACATAGCCAAAACCGGACCATCTGTCTTAGGCTGGTATGACCAGAAAAATCTTCACATCATCCTAGACCCTAACAGCAAGGAGAAAGTGTTGGTCTTAGATGAGTGTAGTAAGATAGAAGACACCTTGAAAAGTAGATTCACTAATGTTGTGGGTGGACAGTTAGGTGAATTGAAAGGTTTTGAGCATAGAATCATGCTCAAAAGTGATGCACAACCTAAAGTCCACAAGGTCAGACCTATTCCCCTGTTAATAAGAGACGAGGTAAAGAAAGAAATTCAAGGTCTTTTGGCTAAAGATGTTATCGAAGAAGTAGATTCTTCAGAGTGGATTAGTCCAGTGGTCATGGCAAGGAAATCCAATGGCAAAATCCGTCTGTGTATAGATTTACGCCAACTTAACAAGAATATTGTAATTGAACGATTTCCATTACCTAAAATTAATGAGATGGTTTCTTCTTTAAGAGGGGCAACATGGTTCTCTACGATTGACCTTTCAGCTGCTTACCACCAAGTAGTTTTGGAGCCAGAGTCAAGGCATCCAACGGCCTTCATCACGCCGTTTGGTTGTTTTCAATTTAAGAGAATGCCATTTGGCCTTGCATCGGCCGCAGCTGTTTTTCAGCGTTTGATGCACAAATTGTTTGGTGATATGGAAGGCATTTGTTTTTTCCAAGATGACGTTTTAATTGCAGGTACCAACAAAGAAGACCACGATACCAAACTCTGGAAGGTGTTTGACACACTTAATTCAGCAGGATTAACTGTGGAATTATCCAAATGTAAATTTGGTGAGAGAAGCGTCTCTTATCTAGGCCATGTAATTAGTGAGGAGGGTGTCAGGCCAAAGGTGTCGCTGGTAGAAAGCATTGTTTCTTCTCCTGCACCTGAATCTAAGGAAGAAATCAAATCTTTCTTGGGAATGGCAGAATACTGCGCTAAATTCATTAAGAATTTTGCTTTACTAATCAACCGTCTACAAGTGTTGATAGTCAGAATAATCCCACAACTCTTATGTCGACTGATCCTTTGAAGAAGGGTATTATGGGAGATGCAGTTTCAGGCGGGACTATAATCAATCGAGCGTGTTCTCTTCCCTCACTATTATTACCATCAGCAATTGATCTACAGAGCGGAAAAAAAACTATTGCGCAGCAGTATAATCAGGAGCTTCCCGAAAATTTCTACTCCCTGTCAGAACTCTCATCTGATGAAGCAACTGGTTTAAATAAAGATTGGGTAGATTACAGCTGCGAGAGTCTATCTTCTGATGGCGAGGTTAGCATGAGCCCTGACAATACCAACACGGCCACTATTATTAAGAAGAGGTTGAGGAAGAAGAGATCTCTACGTGCGACGAGTAAAGAGACCGCTCCTAACTCACAAAGTGGAGCGAATTCCTTATCTCCTAATCCAGCATCTATCGCTATTATTGCCACTGATACTCCTGGGTCCAGTCATAATTCTGTACCTGACCCGGTTCCGCTACAAGAAAATAGTGAAGAGATTACACTAAAAACAATCTTCGACACCATGATGAATCACAGGGCAGAAAGCAAGGCTGAAAACCAACGTACGCAGATGACTTGTGCTAAAGTCGAAAATGCAGTACGACGTGCAATCAAGATATGTTCAGAGACCGCCGACAGGGTCACCGAGGCAGAGGCTAGGATATCTGTCCTAGAAGAAGAGTGTATGGCCCAAAGACAAGAAGTGGGTGACTTTAAAGCTCAAAAGGAGGATCTATCCGATAAGCTAGCTAATTTGGAGAATCAGGCCCGCAGAAGTAACTTGCGTTTTTTGGGGGTCCCTGAAAATAAAGAAGGGTCTGACCCGAGGAGGTTCATCATTAATCTATTAAATGATGCTTTTCCCGAGATGACAGAATGGGATTGGGCACGGGAAATACAGCGTGCACATAGATTTCCCTTTACAGTGAGGAAACCGCGACAAGGCCAAGAAAACTATCCTAGGGCCATTCTGGTGTCGTTCAATAACTTCCTTGCTCGTGAAGCTATATACGTAAACGCAAGACCGGATAAGAAAGCGGATGGATTGGGCTGTCAGTTCTTTGTGCGACCAGATTATTGCCAAGCTACTGTGGCTCAACGATGGCAACTGAGGCAATTGATTCCTGACTTCCAAAAGAAAGAAGTAGCAGTGTTTCTCCAAGGTCCTGCAAAATTAAAGACTATATTCAAAGGTCAAGTGAAATACTTTATCTCTACAATTAAAGCCAAGGAATATTTGGATTCTCTTTGAATAATCATGAAGAACATTTTTTCTCTTTTTTGAAAGAACTAATGCGTAGTCTGATAAATTCAGACTGTAAGACTGTAAGTTTTAGAAATTGCATTGTTTAATAACTACTTAAAAATGCAGGACCACTGTTTTTCTTTTCTATTTTCATCTATTTCTCTTCTTTCCTTTCTCTTCTATTTTCCATTTTTTCTTTCATTCCTTCTCTTTTCTCTTTTCTCTTCGTCAGGACGCTATGGGCCAGGGACACGGCGCCCATACGTTTCAGGAACTGACAGTTCCTGTGCCTCCTATGGTGGGGAGGGGTTCTGGGAAGGGTGGGGGTGGGTAAGGGTAAGGGTTGGTGGTGGGGGTGTAAGGCAGAGGTGTTTAATACAAGGATGAATACAAGGCATTCAAATGATAATATTGAAGAATATATAGTGTTGATGATAGTTAACATTCCTTTTTTTTATTTTTTTCAATATGGATAAAAAGGTGAAAATATGCACAATCAATATTAATGGTCTTAATGACTTAAAAAAGATCGGTATGTTTCGAACAATGCTCCAGACTTTATATATTGATTTATTATGTATTCAGGAAACGCATATTTCATGGGACAAGCGCTCTCTTTTGGATAATTTGGGATTAGAAGTCTTGCTTACATCTAAACAAATGGGTATAAAAAGAGGCGTTGCAATTTGTATGCGAAAGGGAGTTGGGAAGTGCTTGAAAACATCAGCTGATAAATGGGGCAGATGGGGGCTTGCTGAATTAATAATTGGAAGTTGCAAATTTACTATATGCTGTATTTATGGCCCTAATCTGGATGATGCTGAAGTGTTCAACACTATGAATGCAGAGCTAGCTACGTGGACACAACCAATAATAGTATGTGGGGACTTAAATATTCATTTGTCATCTGATTGGAATATTAAATTAGGGATGAGATATACGGGCCGTAAGATTAGAACTTATAGAGCACTTAGAGATTTGGTGTTAAATAATGGGCTAACTGATGTTTGGAACAAATTTCATTATAGAGATCCAGGATATACTTTTTTCTCCATTCCTCATCGGAAATTTGTCCGCCTAGATTATTTTTTTGTATCCTCTTTGTTTTTGGAGAAAATCCGTATCAAAATATTACCCCAAGTTATCTCAGATCATAACCCTATGATTGCTGAGATTCAGTTTCCCACTGATCGTCAAAATCCAACTAGATCCTGGTCATTTCAGAGGAATCTGCTATTAGATGAAGACTATCTTCAATTTATGGTTACAATTATTAAAGACTATTTTTTAATAAATAATGATACTGCCTCTCCACAAGTAGTGTGGGACTCTTTTAAATCCATTGTACGGGGAGAGACAATCAGCTTTGCAAATTATAAGAGGAAAAAAATCCAAACAGATTTTAGGGAGAGGCTAAACAAGATCAGGATAGCCGAGATGGACTTATCTACTGCATGCAAAAATAATGTAGGAATAGAGGATGCACAACTACGCCTAGTTACTGAACGCTCTGGTCTGCGTATTCATATTGCTGATGAAGTAGCAGCAAAATTCAAGCAATATAAAACTGAACGCTATGAATATAGCGAACGTACCGGAAAAATTTTAGCCCAGCGCCTGCGACAAAAATCTTCTACTAACGAAATACAGTGCGTTAAAGATATGAATGGTGTTTTTCACGAACGCAGGGAAGAAATATTAGAGGCATTCCATGATTTCTATAAGACATTGTATAATGATCTCAGTAATGAAGTTGACAAGACTCTTAATTCTGCAGATTATCTTCAAAGTGCTAACCAACTTTCATTGTGTCCAGAAGAGACAGACTTATTTATAAGGCCAATAAGCTGGGATGAGATTGAAAAAGCCATTTTGAGTCTTGCGGCAGGTAAAGCTATGGGGCCCGACCAGATACCTCTCGAATTTTATCGGACATTTAGACACATGCTGAAACCAGAGCTGTTAAAAATTTTCAATATAGCATTTCAAGGTAAATCTCCTGATTCTTGGTCTACTGCCACTATAGTTGTTTTTGTAAAAAAGAATAAGGACCCAAAAGAATTAGGTTCCTATCGCCCTATTTCTCTTATCACCGCAGATAGCAAGATCTATTCTAAAATTCTTGCAAATAGATTAAATGACGTAATGGCAGGCTTGGTCTCTTATATCCAACATGGTTTCATTAGACATAGGGATACTACAGATCATGTCAAACGCGTTATTACACTATTGGATTGGGCTCAAGCGAAGGAATCCCCAGTTGGGGTGATTCTACTCCATGCTGAAAAAGCGTTTGACAGGGTAGACTGGGGATTCCTTTGGACTGTACTAGAATGGAAGGGCTTCCCGTCACAATTCATTAAAGCTGTACAAACACTCTATTCTAATCCCAAGGGTGTTATAAGACTAGGCACTGATACCTCTAGACCTTTTTCAATCACTAGGGGGACCAGACAAGGCTGCCCCTGTTCCCCGCTTCTATTCGCTCTCTATTTAGAACCCTATTTGAACAGATTAATTATGGAACCTGGCCTCCCACCAGTCCAACTTCATGAGGTTGACCACAAAGTTTTAGCGTACGCAGACGATGTGGCCATTGTAACCTCTGATGCTTCTACTGCGTTACCTAAAATAATTGAAGTAGCTAGAGAATATGGTAAATTTTCTGGATACAAACTTAATATTTCAAAAACCCAGATTATACATTCTGAAACTGATACACCCACTGATATTCCATTAAATTCTACTGGTACATACCTTGGTGTAATTATTTCTCCTAAAATTGATGACATTGTCGGACTAAATCTGGATCCTTTATTCATATCTACTAATAGAACTTTAGAAAGGATAAATAATCTACACTTATCTTTATATGGACGAACCAATGTCATCAAGATGATGATCTTCCCAAAATTTCTTTATTTTTTTCGTACTATTCCTTTATTTTTTTCAATGTCTCTTTTCAACAAAATAGACAGGATGTTGTCCAGATTTTTGTGGGGGTACCGCCGCTCAAGAAGATCTTTAAAGTGGTGTACTCTTCCGCAAGAACGTGCTGGGTTGGGATTCCCGAATTTCAGAATGTATTACTGGGCTATTACGCTTAAAGCAATCAGGGTTCTACTATTCCATGACCATGTTACCGAAACCTCCATGGCACCCTCCATCTTTGAAATGCTTATGGGCACTCATGTGCGACAATGCTTACTGAAATTCATGGAACCCAGCTACTACAAAAAAACAAAATTTAAGGTGTTTCTCTCTGCTTTTTTAGTTTGGAGACAAATCAATAAAACTCTACGGATAACTTTAAAACTTAATTTTTATACACCTATTTTTTCTAATATTTCATTATCAGGGATTTTTCAAGATATGGCTACATATTGATGGCATATGAGACAGATCCACTCAATTGGGCAACTGTATCAAAATGGGGTTTTCATGTCCTTTTCTGAACTTCAAGAAACATTTGGCCTTTCCAGGAATGAATTTTTTAAATATTTACAGATCCGCAGTTTTTTGGAAAAAAAAAACCTGTTATATAGTGATGCTATGGAGACTATTGATATTCTAGAGAGCTGTATGAAGAATAACCGTATTGGCACAATTTACCAATTAATGGTTAATAGGCTGCATGATGATCTTGACCAGCAAGGCCAGAAATGGCAAAGTAAATTGTGTATAGAAGGGATAGACATGGTAAGGGCTTTTGAGATGAGTAATAAAGCACTAATTAATAGCTCTCCTAAAAGTCAACATTATATGTCTACTCTAGATCTCTACTACACACCCGCTAAGTTGGCCAAATGGAAAGCCACGAAAGGTATTAATTGTAGTCGCTGTGGAACCCTAGCAGCGGACTCATGTCATATGTTTTACAGTTGCCTTAAATTGGTGGTATATATAGATAAGATTGAAAAGTTTCTGACTAACTTGCTCAATGTCAATATCAAGCTTTGTCCTTCTGTGATTATTTGTGGTATTTATTTTCCTTCTGAAAGTTTATCTGTTGATCAAGAATACTTTCTGTTTATTGGAATGTCTGTATATCGTTTTTGTATTACTTCTAGATGGCTGGATATAGATCCACCAACATTTGAACAATGGCTGGGAAAGTTGCTAAATGTTTATAGAATGGACAAAGCAGTTTATAAATTGAAGGGACAGAAAAAGAAGATCTTTGCTCGGAAGTTATGGTCCCCTATTGACAATTGGATCTAAATCTAATAACGACTGTATTTTCAAAGATATATTTTATATTTTATATGTTTCTCCTTTTTTTCATTATGCCAGTAATGTATTAGAAACTATGTGAATGACTGCCACTGATTAGATGCTGTTTCGTCCTTGTATGTTTTATGCCTCTGCCACTAAAAAAAAAAAAAAAAAAAAAAAAATTTTGCTTTAAAGGTGTATAACATCAGATCCTTATTAAAGAAACATGTGAAATTTGAATGGACAAAGGAGTGTGAGAGAGAATTTGCTGAAGTGAAATGGGAGCTGCAAAAAGTTAACGCTTTGTCAAGTTTTGACCCTAATTTGGATTGTCTTTTGACAACCGATGCTAGCGATAAAGGGTTAGGCGCAGTGTTGTCACAAGTTGGAGACAATGGAAAAGAAAGAATTATTTTGTTTGCGTCCAGAGCATTGTCACCAGCAGAAAGCAGATACCCTATTATAGAAAGGGAAGCCTTAGCTTGTGCGTGGGCATTAGAACATTTTCGTGCATTTGTGTGGGGTAAGATGGTAAACATTAGGACTGATCATAAACCATTAGTCCACATTTTGTCTACAGATGGTACTGCAACTGCTTCTGCTAGGTTGGCAAGAATTTCTATGCGTATGAAGGAGTACATATACAGTATCACTTATGTTCCAGGAAAAGACAATGTGATAGCGGATTGTTTATCAAGACTGCCTACTCCGCTGGAGGAATGTGTTGATGACCCATGGAGGAACTTCAGTGTAGCGTTTGTGCACGATTCAGGGGTTCCAGACATCAGCAAGGAGGATTGTTTAAAGGAACATAGTGTGGACAAGGAGTTAGTGGAAGTTTCAAAGTTTATTTGTCAAGGATGGCCTAAAGAAAAATTTATGTCAGGCAGTTTGAAATCGTTTTGGGAAGTACGGTCAGAGTTATCTTTGGAAAGAGAGGTTTTGATGAGGGGGGACAGGATTGTTCCACCTGCCGGGTTAAGGAATTTTTTTTTACAGATGTGTCATGAGGGACATTTTGGTATAGTAAGAACTAAGTTAGCTGTCAAGAATTTGTTTTGGTGGCCGAAAGTTGATAAGGAGGTAGAAACTTTTGTTAAGCGTTGTTCAGTTTGTAGTTCAGCAGATAAATCCTTGAAGACATTAAGACCAACGATGAGTGAGGGACTCATTCCTAATCTTCCTTGGGAGACTATCGCAGTGGACATTTTTGGTCCGATTGGGGATGCCAAGGAATATGGTTTGGTTGCTATTGATCTTTTTACCAAATGGCCTGTGGTTAAATTTGTAGGAAAAGTGGACACTCAAGCAGTTTTAAAGTTTTTGAATAACATTTTCTTAGTGGAAGGATTACCAGTGAATATTCTAATGGATAATGGAGTACAATTTTTATCCAAAGCTGCTAAAGAGTACTTTGTAAAATGTGGCATCACACATAAAACAACCTCTTTGTATAATCCTAGTGGGAACGGAACAGTAGAACGCTTTAATAGGGTTATTAAAGGTATTTTGCAGGCGGCTAACAACAAGAAGTTGGATTGGAAATTGGAAGTACAGAAAGCTGTTTGGTCCTATAAAGTGACTTTGAACAATTGTACTGGTGTGTCCCCTTTTGTAATGATGAGAGGTAGATTACCCAGGTGTAAGTTTAATCAGGGTTGGTTATTTAAAGACAGTGTTCAAGAATGGTCACCTGAGGAGGTGAAAAAGAATCTAGAACTAGTTCATTGCAAAAGCAAGGCCTATTATGATAAACGTCATGGTGCAAGGGACACTATAGTGAAAGCTGGAGATTGGGTAAGGATCAGGAAACCTTATAAACTTTTGAAAGGCGAAAATAAATTTGATTTGCCTAAAAAAGTCATTGATGTTCTTAGAAACTCGGTTAGACTAAGTGATGGTAAGGTTTGGAACCTAAAGGATGTTGCATTCGACATTTGTCAGGATCATGATGAGGAGCCTCTTGTGAGGAATAGATCAAGTGATTCTGATTGGGTGGAAGACTATTTTGAAAATACTGAATTACAATCTCAGCTAGCGCCTGGTGGGTCACTTCCTCAATTAAGGGAAGGGGAAGTGGTGGTTAGTGATCCTATCTGTCAGGCTGGTGGGTCTTCGCATGGTTCAAGTCAATGTGAGTTTTTACCAGGCCAAAGTGACGTAGAGTACAAGGGTAGAAATGAGAGTTCTTGTTCCACTGATGTTGATGCAAATTCTGTTCCTTGTTTGTCTGGCGCAGAAGGTTCAAAGAGGATAAGAGTTTTGCCTAGTTGGCTTAAAGACTATGTTAGGTAGCTTCCTTAGGGGGTTTTTTTTTCCTTCCTTCTTCCTCCTTTTCCCTTCTGTCTCTATTCCTTTGTTTTTTTTGGGGTTCTTTTGTGAGGGGGGGGATGTGTTATGTTGTACTTTATTATTGAATTGCTTGTTGCTTTAAGGCTCGTGTTAGGAGCGAGCTATCTCTGGAATGTGTATACATCATGTATGTTCCGACTGTAGAATCAGTGGTAGCCTGACTTCTTTGCTGTACGGTTGTGCTCCCTGGTACCACCTGTTCTTCTCCTTTTTATCTTAAATAAAAGAATTATAGAAGAAACCTTGCCTCCACCTCTATCTTACACTCTTGAAAACTTTGGGTCTGTTGGGACAAAATGGGGGCCCCAAAAAAGATAATTTCACTCATGGCACACATGTATGCCAACCTCTGAGCTAAAGTCTGTATGGGACAAAGGGAGCGATGACCACATCATTTGATATTGAGAAAGGATTCAGCAGGGGTGCATAGCAGCCCCTTCCTCTTCTCCCTAAATATATGGAGTCAAAGAGGCACTATAGGCAGCAGGTGCAGTCACCCCTAGTGTTGAGAGGTGGTAAATTCCTATATTTCTTTACACCGATGATGTGGCCATTATGGTCAGAACCACAGAAAGCCTGCAGATTTTGATTAATTGCTACTCTGACTTCATGGAAGAAAGAGATTGGAAAATCAATATAGCAAAAATCTTTACTATGATCTGTGGCCAAAAAAAGGGGCAGGCCAAATATTTTCTATATCAATGGGTGTAAAGTACAAATCACCAAAACCTAGGGAGTCATGCATTTCCAACATGACCAGAAATATTGAAGCTCCATTTAGTTTTGCTACCAAGTTAGGCTGAAAACCAATTAAAGAGCTGCTAACTCTATCTAATGCCAAAACCATCTCAGCAGCTACTTATGGAGAAGGAGTTTGGGATATGGGAGTTAATTAAATCATCCAGAAGCAAGACAGCAAGTTTCTTAGGAGATTCCTGGCTGTATCCCAATCAACACCAGACTCCATTATCCACTGAGAACTGACTTTCTAATACATACTTTAGAGTGCAAACCCCTCTTATTATGGTGATCCATTTGGTCTAAAGAAGAGACACATTTTCACAGACTAATTATCAAGGTTTGCATTGGTCTCAATCACCCTATTAACATTTCCTGGCTACAACATGTTAAACATAGGTTGAGGGGCCTAGGTCAAGATAGAAAGAGATCCCTGGGAACACCGGGAGGTCATCAAGGGTCACTTCAAAAATGACCTATGGGAAAATATACCAACAGCCAATTATAAGGTTTCTGTGCAAAGATACATAGCACTAAACGAGCAACCTGGTTGTAAATCATACCTTCTGCTAACAATTAATAATCATCACAGATACCTCCTGATTCACTTTCATCTTCCTATCTTTCATCGTATGGTTTCATTTTCTAGAAGGGAAGGGTATCTTCACCTCGAAAGGCCCATGTGATAATAAGTCGCAGCAGTCTACCAAGCACATTGTACTTTTTTGTAGGTTTTATCTGACACATAGGAAATGCTATCTTAAACTACTTTTATTTAAATGAGAGTACTTTTGATTATCAAGAAGACTTCCAGTCTTTGTATGACTTGAATGACAAAATAGTTTGTTATCTTGTTGATACGTTTTTGTCTAAGATACTTTGCAATAGGGACGAGTTGAATTTCCTGGAAATTGGACTTACCTAACCTAAGTGCCCCATGCGATAAGTACTGATAATGCACCTCACTTGTTTCTTTGTCTGCTGAGAGAAAGTATCTGTAATGCACTGAGAGGTAAAGGAGCTTGAAAAGTTAACATTTTATCAATTGTATTTTAGCTTGTAGAATTGGCATTTTTGATGTTTTATTTCTCTTTGTGCATATTGATGTTTATTTCTACTTTTTTCTGTTAAGGATAACCTTGCATTAGTGTGATGCTTGTATGGTTTGCTGGCTTAAACTGTATAAAGTTATACTTGACTTTATTGACTTGACTTAATTAATTATATTTAATTTACTTCTAACCCTGTACCCCTACAAACCCCACAACCTGCGACTAAAACATAGCTTAAAAAAGAAATGAATTACACAATTTACATACAAAAATTATCATTTAAATAATTAATAATTAAAATGAATTATGAATTAATTATGATTAGTTTACATCCCATTGTAGTGTTGGACAGTGCACTGCCACTTGAATTATAGGTTGCTGCCTATTTTCCGTGCTCCTAGGTGTCACCCACTACTCTCGAGTGACTGTGTAATAATCCGGTCTGCAGAACATTACATTTAGCTCTGTCTCCCAGGGCATCAGGATGTGCTGATTAACCAGCTAGAGTTGCATACAAATTATATTTGAAACATGAGTTTTGTTTCTTGTGTGAATTTATTTATTGTACAATAATTCCACTTTACGTTTAGATGTTGTGGTCACATCTCGTTAT
Organism: Lissotriton vulgaris; assembly: GCF_964263255.1. Lineage (NCBI taxonomy): Eukaryota > Metazoa > Chordata > Amphibia > Caudata > Salamandridae > Lissotriton > Lissotriton vulgaris. The sequence continues at coordinate 674,217,708 of NC_141700.1, read as the reverse complement.
GCATCCATTATTTCATCTTTTTCAAAATCATAGTTTTAACAATCTGTGTCATTAGTTTCCCATTGTTCCCCAATGCATTTCGGCGCCATGCGCCTTTGTCAAGGGATAAATCTGTTGAAAAATAACAATAATGCATGCCATTACTCAAAAGTTATTTTGCCACCGATTCACATGTAAAATACACATGTTTAGCTAGTAACAACCTGTTTTCACATCGTACATCAACATCGCTTTCATTTTAGTAATACCTAAACGTGCTACTGTGTTGCGCTGATTTAAATATTAACTCGATCGTTTCATGAAACTCTAAGTGTAGCTCGATGACTCACAGTTAGTAATTCCAGCTCGCCCCCTCCTCTACGGGGTTTCAATAGCAGACTTCATGTTCTAATCTTTTAGCGCGTGATTAAACCTCACAGCGTGCAAGAGAACCCTCCGTGGAGAGTCGCGCTTACCGTCTTGGCGTTCTCGGGCCGTTTCTACGCTCTATGCATGTCGGGACTGCTGCTTGTGGCGCGGGCGCGCTGTTCACGCTATTTAAAAAAAGAGCCTCCCTGTGTGTGTTCACTATTCTTAAAGGCATAGACTACTGTTTGTAGACCACAATGTTACACGTTAGGCTAGTATGTCCTCCACCTCACAACAAGGTCAGAAATCATCTCATTTACAGATAGCAAGCAAATTCGATCCTATCATTTAAACCTTTCTGTTTCATAGTTTGTAAAAAATAAATCCAGTGGTTTTCTCTTCTTAACAGCGTTTTTCTATTGTCTCTTCCAGGTATCTTGTCCACTTGTTCCAAAATACAAGCTCTTAAATCGTCTATTTGATGTTGAGCTTCCATAAAGTGTGTGGCTATCACTGATTTAGTAGTTTTTGTTCGGATGTTGCTTTTGTGCTCGTTGAGCCTTATTTTTTATTTCCTTTCTGTTTGTCCCACGTATTGCATGTTGCAAGGGCAACTTAGAAGATAAATGATATTTGTAGAATCACATGTTCCATTAACTTTAAGTTTCACAGTTTTTCCATTTTGTGCGTGGCGTATTTGTTCGCCTTTCATGATGTTTTTGCAATTGTGGCAGTTTAAACAGGGGATTGTCCCCTTGTATTTGGTGGACCAGGTATCTTGACCACTTGTTCCAAAATACAAGCTCTTAAATCGTCTATTTGATGTTGAGCTTCCATAAAGTGTGTGGCTATCACTGATTTAGTAGTTTTTGTTCGGATGTTGCTTTTGTGCTCGTTGAGCCTTATTTTTTATTTCCTTTCTGTTTGTCCCACGTATTGCATGTTGCAAGGGCAACTTAGAAGATAAATGATATTTGTAGAATCACATGTTCCATTAACTTTAAGTTTCACAGTTTTTCCATTTTGTGAGTGGCGTATTTGTTCGCCTTTCATGATGTTTTTGCAATTGTGGCAGTTTAAACAGGGGATTGTCCCCTTGTATTTGGTGGATGTTCCTTTGTTAATGTTGTGTTTCAACAATTCACCTATGTTCTTGGATCTTTTATGTGCAAACAGTGGTTCTTGACTAAATCGTCCTTTAAAGTCTGGTTCAGTGGCTAATAATAGCCAATGTTTTCTTATAATTTTTTTTTAAATAATTTTTTTGAAGTGGTAGCTCATTGTAGAAAACTTGCTGACACACGTGATTCGTTGGTCTTCTCTGGTGTCTCGAGGAGTGAATAATTCTTCTCTGTTTTTTTGCGCAATTCTCTCCTTAGCTTGCTCTAATATTGAGTCTGGATATCCTCTGTTTTTTAATCTTTCCATCATGAGTTTTGATTGAGTTTCTACTTGCTCCGGTTCCGAGACTATCCTTTTAACCCTCATTAGTTGAGAGAATGGTAAATGTCTCTTAAGTGATGGAGGATGAAAACTATTATATTCGAGAGTGTTGTTTCTGTCTGTGTCTTTTCGGTATAGATTGGTTTTGAAACCTGTAGAGGTATTGCTTATTTCTACATCCAGAAAGTTTATCTTGTCTTTGTTGATTTCCCAGCAGAACTGGATTCTTTCATCGATATTATTCAGAGCTCTGACTTGTTCGACCAATGTTTCTGTTGATCCATCCCATGCTATGAAGATATCGTCTATAAACCTGGTGTATAGACGAGGTGGCTTTTCCATGTTGTTTTTTGCAAAATATGCATTTCCTCAAACTTTTTCATGAAGATATTGGCATATGTTGGGGCTGCTGGATTTCCCATGGAAGTACCACTCTTTTGGAGGAACCATTTTCCTTTGTAGTTGAAGTAGCTATGCATTAGAATGAATTGTACCAGTTCCAACAAAAATATTTGCATTTCTGTTTCATATTCGCTTTCTAGTAGTGCTTTTTCCACGGCTTCTAGCCCCAAATTGTGGGGTATTGAAGTGTACAAAGACTTCACGTCTATGGTGGTCAGTGTTATTTGTTGATAATCATTAATGTTGATTTCTGTTAGCTTTTTGAGAAAATCGGTGGTATCCTTAATGTATGATTGTGCTGCCATTGCGCTGGGTTGTAGATATTTGTCTAGAAATCTGCCTATGGGTTCTTGTATGCTGTTTTTGGTGGATACTATAGGTCGACATGGTGGTCTTTGTAGGTGCTTGTGAATTTTTGGTACCATGTAAAAAGTCAGGCTTTTTGGGTATTCTTGTATCAAATACTTTTTAGTGCGTTCCTGTATGATGCCTTCATCAACTGCTTTCTGTTTGATTTGTTGCAGGGTTTTCTTGATTTCTTGTGTGGGGTCACTGTTTAGTTGCATATACAGGTTTTCATCGTTTAAATGCTCCATCACTTGTGTCTCATAGTATGCCGTGTCCATTATTACCAATGCGCCGCCTTTATCGGCCTTTTGACAAATGATATCTTCATTATGACTGATGGCTTTGATAATGCCCTGTTGTTTCTTCGTCAAGTTTCGGTGTTGTTTGATTCTCTGGGTGTTCAAACTTTGTATATCTTGTTTGCAAAGTTGTTCAAAAAGATCTATTGTTTTGTGGCTCACTGGGGCCATATAGGTACTTGTTGTTTTCAATCCTTTTAATTGATCTTGGTCTTGTTGTTTGTTTTCGGTGACCACATTATCAAAAAAAATTCTCAATCTTAATTTTCGTGTTAGTTTAAACAAACTCGTGTCTAATTCCAAATTGTGGGTGTCTGTCGTGGGAACAAATGATGTCCCTTTTTGCATCGTGTCAAGTTGTATAGAGGTGAGCGGGTGTTTAGAAATATTAATGACTAAGTTGTCTGCTGTTTCTTTTTGTCTTTTTTGGATGTCACATTCCTTGTTTGTGGTAAGTTTTTTTCTTTGTCCTTTTACCCTACGGGGTCTCCCTTTTCTTCCTGTCCTTTGTCTAAAAAAGACTGATCAGTTGATGTAGTTGCAACAATTTCTTGAGTAGGTTCTTGCCTCTTTTTAGGGACCGTCGATTCACTCCCGGTTGATGATGTATCTGTTGGTGACCCATATCGTGTTGGTTGCCTTCTCTTAGCATATACTTCTGCCCATGAGTATACCTCTTCCAACTTATAATCTAGAGTATCTCTCCTGTATTTCCTCAATTTTCTATCGTTCACCTCCTGAGTGTGTTTCGCTAGTTGGCTTTTGATGTCTGCAAGGATGTTTGTTTATTCCTCAGGTGTGATTAGTTTGTTTAATTCGTCTTTGACATTGTTGATTTCCATATCAGGTTCTTCCAGAATTTTTGATAATTCTTCTATGATTAGAAGAATGAGGTCAAACGCCGTAGAGGAGGGGGCGAGCTGGAATTACTAACTGTGAGTCATCGAGCTACACTTAGAGTTTCATGAAACGATCGAGTTAATATTTAAATCAGCGCAACACAGTAGCACGTTTAAGTATTCCTAAAATGAAAGCGATGTTGATGTACGATGTGAAAACAGGTTGTTACTAGCTAAACATGTGTAGTTTACATGTGAATCGGTGGCAAAATAACTTTTGAGTAATGGCATGCATTATTGTTATTTTTCAACAGATTTATCCCTTGACAAAGGCGCATGGCGCCGAAATGCATTGGGGAACAAAGGGAAACTAATGACACAGATTGTTAAAACTATGATTTTGAAAAACGATGAAATAATGGATGCATAACGAGATGTGACCACAACATCTAAACGTAAAGTGGAATTATTGTACAATAAATAAATTCACACAAGAAACAAAACTCATGTTTCAAATATAATTTGTATGCAACTCTAGCTGGTTAATCAGCACATCCTGATGCCCTGGGAGACAGAGCTAAATGTAATGTTCTGCAGACCGGATTATTACACAGTCACTCGAGAGTAGTGGGTGACACCTAGGAGCACGGAAAATAGACAGCAACCTATAATTCAAGTGGCAGTGCACTGTCCAACACTACAATTGGATTTCATTATTTTCTACTCTAGGATAGTAGCACGCAAAAGAAAAGAAAATGCAATACGAGGAAATTACGCAATTAACAGACATCAGAGCTGAAACGTTTGCATTCTCAGATGATGCAAGCGCTCGAATATATTCGTTAATTCAAGAGGACACAACGGAATTTGCCACCGCCAAAAACAAGGAACAACATATAAAACAACTTCTATACTTGACTCGCAAACAGATCAACCAACGCCTCCACGCAAACACAATGATCAGATATCACAAATCACAAAGAATTCCGAGAGGACTCCGGATATCCCTCAAACCATCTCTGTGCAAAAACACCAAACAGTTTACAGACAAATGGTATGCGATACTAAACAAATGCAGTCTTGACCTCATTCTTCTAATCATAGAAGAATTATCAAAAATTCTGGAAGAACTTGATATGGAAATCAACAATGTCAAAGACGAATTAAACAAACTAATCACACCTGAGGAATTAACAAACATCCTTGCAGACATCAAAAGCCAACTAGCGAAACACACTCAGGAGGTGAACGATAGAAAATTAAGGAAATACAGGAGAGATACTCTAGATTATAAGTTGGAAGAGGTATACTCATGGGCGGAAGTATATGCTAAGAGAAGGCAACCAACACGCTATGGGTCACAAACAGATACATCATCAACCGGGAGTGAATCGACGGTCGCTAAAAAGAGGCAAGAACCTACTCAAGAAATTGTTGCAACTACATCAACTGATCAGTCTTTTTTAGACAAAGGACAGGAAGAAAGGGGAGACCCCGTAGGGGAAAAGGACAAAGAAAAAAACTTACTACAAACAAGGAATGTGACATCCAAAAAAGACAAAAAGAAACAGCAGACAACTTAGTCATTAATATTTCTAAACACCCGCTCACCTCTATACAACTTGACACGATGCAAAAAGGGACATCATTTGTTCCCACGACAGACACCCACACTTTGGAATTAGACACGAGTTTGTTTAAACTAACACGAAAATTAAGATTGAGAACTTTTTTTTGATAATGTGGTCACTGAAAACAAACAACAAGACCAAGATCAATTAAAAGGATTGAAAACAACAAGTACCTATATGGCCCCAGTGAGCCACAAAACAATAGATCTTTTTGAACAACTTTGCAAACAAGATATACAAAGCTTGAACACCCAGAGAATCAAACAACACCGAAACTTGACGAAGAAACAACAGGGCATTATCAAAGCCATCAGTCATAATGCAGATATCATTTGTCAAAAGGCCGATAAAGGCGGCGCATTGGTAATAATGGACACGGCATACTATGAGACACAAGTGATGGAGCATTTAAACGATGAAAACCTGTATATGCAACTAAACAGTGACCCCACACAAGAAATCAAGAAAACCCTGCAACAAATCATACAGAAAGCAGTTGATAAAGGCATCATACAGGAACGCACTAAAAAGTATTTGATACAAGAATACCCCAAAAGCCCGACTTTTTACATGGTACCAAAAATTCACAAGCACCCTCAAAGACCACCATGTCGACCTATAGTATCCACGAAAAACAGCATACAAGAACCCATAGGCAGATTTCTAGACAAATATCTACAACCCAGTGCAATGGCAGCACAATCATACATTAAGGATACCACCGATTTTCTCAAAAAGCTAACAGAAATCAACATTAATGATGATCAACAAATAACACTGGCCACCATAGACGTGAAGTCTTTGTACACTTCAATACCCCACAATTTGGGGCTAGAAGCCGTGGAAAAAGCACTACTAGAAAGCGAATATGAAACAGAAATGCAAATATTTTTGTTGGAACTGGTACAATTCATTCTAATGCATAGCTACTTCAACTACAAAGGAAAATGGTTCCTCCAAAAGAGTGGTACTTCCATGGGAAATCCAGCAGCCCCAACATATGCCAATATCTTCATGAAAAACTTCGAGGAAATGCATATTTTGCAAAAAACAACATGGAAAAGCCACCTTCGTCTATACACCAGGTTTATAGACGATATCTTCATAGCATGGGATGGATCAACAGAAACATTGGTCGAACAAGTCAGAGCTCTGAATAATATCGATGAAAGAATCTAGTTCTCCTGGGAAATCAACAAAGACAAGATAAACTTTCTGGATGTAGAAATAAGCAATACCTCTACAGGTTTCAAAACCAATCTATACCGAAAAGACACAGACAGAAACAACACTCTCGAATATAATAGTTTTCATCCTCCATCACTTAAGAGACATTTACCATTCTCTCAACTAATGAGGGTTAAAAGGATAGTCTCGGAACCGGAGCAAGTAGAAACTCAATCAAAACTCATGATGGAAAGATTCAAAAACAGAGGATATCCAGACTCAATATTAGAGCAAGCTAAGGAGAGAATTGCGCAAAAAAACAGAGAAGAATTATTCACTCCTCGAGACACCAGAGAAGACCAACGAATCACGTGTGTCAGCAAGTTTTCTACAATGAGCTACCACTTCAAAAAAATTATAAGAAAACATTGGCTATTATTAGCCACTGAACTAGACTTTAAAGGACGATTTAGTCAAGAACCAATGTTTGCACATACAAGATCCAAGAACATAGGTCAATTGTTGAAACACAACATTAACAAAGGAACGTCCACCAAATACAAGGGGACAATCGCCTGTTTAAACTGCCACAACTGCGAAAACATCATGAAAGGCGAACAAATATGCCATGCACAAAATGGAAAAACTGTGAAACTTAAAGTTAATGGAACATGTGATTCTACAAATATCATTTATCTTCTAAGTTGCCCTTGCAACATGCAATACGTGGGACAAACAGAAAGGAAATTAAAAATAAGGCTCAACGAGCACAAAAGCAACATCAGAACAAAAACTACTAAATCAGTGATAGCCACACACTTTATGTTAGCTCAACATCAAATAGACGATTTAAGAGCTTGTATTTTGGAACAAGTGGACAAGATACCTGGAAGAGACAATAGAAAAACGCTGTTAAGAAGAGAAAACCACTGGATTTATTTTTTACAAACTATGAAACCGACAGGTTTAAATGATAGGATCGAATTTGCTTGCTATCTGTAAATGAGATGATTTCTGACCCTGTTGTGAGGTGGAGGACATACTAGCCTAACGTGTAACATTGTGGTCTACAAACAGTAGTCTATGCCTTTAAGAATAGTGAACACACACAGGGAGGCTCTTTTTTTAAATAGCGTGAACAGCGCGCCCGCGCCACAAGCAGCAGCCCCGACATGCATAGAGCGTAGAAACAGCCCAGAACGCCAAGACGGTAAGCGCGACTCTCCACGGAGGGTTCTCTTGCACGCTGTGAGGTTTAATCACGCGCTAAAAGATTAGAACATGAAGTCTGCTATTGAAACGCCGTAGAGGAGGGGGCGAGCTGGAATTACTAACTGTGAGTCATCGAGCTACACTTAGAGTTTCATGAAACGATTGAGTTAATATTTAAATCAGCGCAACACAGTAGCACGTTTAAGTATTCCTAAAATGAAAGCGATGTTGATGTACGATGTGAAAACAGGTTGTTACTAGCTAAACATGTGTATTTTACATGTGAATCGGTGGCAAAATAACTTTTGAGTAATGGCATGCATTATTGTTATTTTTCAACAGATTTATCCCTTGACAACGGCGCATGGCGCCGAAATGCATTGGGGAACAAAGGGAAACTAATGACACAGATTGTTAAAACTATGATTTTGGAAAACGATGAAATAATGGATGCATAACGAGATGTGACCACAACATCTAAACGTAAAGTGGAATTATTGTACAATAAATAAATTCACACAAGAAACAAAACTCATGTTTCAAATATAATTTGTATGCAACTCTAGCTGGTTATTCAGCACATCCTGATGCCCTGGGAGACAGAGCTAAATGTAATTTTCTGCAGACCGGATAGTTTACATCCCACCCTGTTGCACTCCAAACCCCATAACCTGCACCTAAAACTTAATAAATAATGTAATTACCCAATTTACATAATTAATGATCAATTAAATAATTAACAATAATCCTAGGCTAATTATTGATTAAATATAATTTACTTACTTCCCAACCCTACAAACCCCACAATCCGCTACACCACAAAAGATTACAATAAACAATTACATTAAATTTAAAAACAACTAAAAATGTACAAACTATATTAAAAAACTTAATCACTATACAAACAATATATAACTTATACAATTAAAACATCTACTAAAATACATAGAAATAATTTAAAAATTATATTCTTAACAACAATAATTTTGTAAACTAAATTAACAACATAGATACTTTTAACATCGATAGTAGCAACATAGATATTTTTGCAAAAGATTTGAATAACAGAGATATTTTTGACATCAATATTACTTACCATAGAAAATAGATAATATTGTCAACCGTATTCTTGTATCATGATATTTGTGGATCACAATATTAAAAATTCGATATTTCTGCATCTCAATATTTTTTACTCAGTATTTTGCCCAAATACCGATTAGTGTCCTGCTCCATCTGATCATTCCTGCCATATCTGGAGATCTACTTATTCACCATATTCAGTGGGAATGAGGTTTCTGTCCCCACTCGTTACCTTTTCAAACATGAATTTATGAGACAAAGGGATCTGTAAAGATGGTGGAGTTCCCTTACTTTGGGTAACTCTAGTGCTGTCCCACTACACAGCATACTTTTTAGATAAGGTTAACCTAATGGCCATTCCATGGGGTAAACGTAGAGACCTTGCACACATCTGTTATATCCTAAAGGATTGTGTGATATTTGCAATAGTATTTATTTTATAGCTGCCACTCAGATATAGAATTGTGGACTGTAGTCATCCTGCACAAATCAGTTCACACATCCTCTTCTATGCTAGCATAGCTGACTAGAGCGCTGAGAATCAGGGGACTCAAGAATGTATCACATTAAACGTAATGTGGCACGAATATGGGGAGTCTAGTCACCACCGCATCTGAGCGACTGGAAGAGAGATATGGACTGGTACATGCAGGCTGAGAGGGTGATCTATGAGAGCAGAGGTTGTCTGGGGAAGTGGACTAAAATATGGGGGGGGAAGGGAATGCATATTGAGGAGACCTATGTGCTCCTATAACTGATATAGATAGTGATGACTGGGTCCAATGTCACCTGGACTTTGTTGCTAATTTGTGAGCAGGTGGGGGGGTGGGACTATTCGGACGGGGTTTCACCCAGTGACAGCTACCTCGCAGCGGGAGTGGTGTGGCGGGGGAGAGGGGGATAAAAAATAATAAAAAAGAAACGTATCTATCGGCGTTGCAGCTGCCGCCTCTTCTCCGTCATTTATACACACAAGAGGGGTGAATAGAGTAAGTAACATAAAAGTACACTTACATGTATACACAACAAATAGAGAAAGCCCCAATAGGGCAAATCACTCTATTTGAAAAAACTGCCCTCACTCACATACCGAGGTAAGTGACATGCTTCATCATCGGGCCTGCTTACAATACGCCCTGGTGTACCCCACACAGGGCGGAGCATAAGGGAGGGGGAAAAAATAATAAATTTCACTTAACACGACATGTAGTCGAGACAAATAGACATAGACAACACTGAACACATAAATTAGTGAGAATCGTGCAAACACCAAGTGATCTCAACCGAGGAGTGCGACAAAAAAGTGCAGTATGAGGAGTGATTAAAACTGATTAAAGGTGTCAACCAAAAAACAACCTTTATTAAACTTTCCTTGACACCCCTACCAGGGTTAAAAAAATAGATGAAAAAGGATTGGGAATAAGCCTCTGAGAAGTAATTAGGAACCTCAAGGCATCCCTCCTACCACTGCCAGAGTCAACATGTTTCGACCGCTCTGTGTGCACCTGTAAGGTCACTCCGGTCTTCTTCAGGACCGTCGCATTCGGTATCACTCTGGGTTCCCCCGTACTTCGGAGAAATTTTACCCCAACAGGGGGGCAGGTCTAATCCAACCGTTCCTCTCCTGTATAGTCTGTGAAGAGTGTTCCCTCAAATGCGGGAGAACAGTCACTATGGTAAAGAGAGAGAGTGGAGAGAAGGTGGTATAATCCCTTATTCATATACACCTATTCTTTCTTGCAAATTTTTGCCTGTCCTCCATGTGTCTTTCTTTCAAATTATTACATATCATCCATGTCTATAGCACTAGAGATCCATTGTTTAATGTAGAGTACAAAGACCCCGTACACAAGTTATGCACGGACGCCTGCTCAATTAATCCATTGTTCCCATGTAATCAGATGTGTACCAGTGATTAACCATGTCTCTGAATTAGAGTAAACACCCGTACCTCGTACCTAGACCCACTCAATAACCGAGGGACCATCACTGTACTGCAAACTGTATCTCATGCTATTTACGTGCCCCCACTCATGATGTTATATAATGTTTTGTCACTTACCGAGTTCATATAAGTTACAAACTCGAACTGGTGTCCGGTGTGGAGAACGCCCAAGAACACAATCTGTAAAGATAAGTGCGGGAGGAGATGTTACCTGCCAAGTCTCCCCTTCCCGGTATACGTCTGAGAGATAGAAATAACACAGGCTGTTCTGCAAGATTGACGTGCCTTCAAGGGTGTAGCCTGTAACTCATGCTGCAAGCGCTCACCCCCGTGGAACCCTCTCCTTACCGTCCTGTAGGCCCGTCCCGGCTCTGTCACCTACAGACCGCAACACCGCGTAGATGATACGCGCTGTTCGCCATTGGTCTCTTAATGTTGTGACACAGCTGAAGCGTACCACGTGACTGTGCTCGGGGCGTGATTACGTAAAGCGTTCTCGCGTACGTAGAAGGAACCAAGGGAAATGTAGTTTGTGCTCAGAACTATACTGAGCATTCAGGGTTCGAGACTCCTATGGCGCTATTGAATTAAAAAAAAAAAATTCCTTTTTTTTCGAAGGTTAGCAATATACACTTTCCTTTCATCCGTCCTAGATTAACAATATTCTTTGATAGAGAGACTTCAAGGGACAACTCAGGCACCGATGTGCGAGATTATTGCTACCGCCAAACAATGGACACGGAGTGCTCGCTCAGAGGCCGGGCTTTTCTCAGAACACATATAAATCTTCGGGTGGATGATGTAGGATGTGTACAAACCTCCTAGTTCGGCATCTGCCAAGAGAATAAGGTCATGAAGGACTTTGCTTAGGAGTCTGGAGTTATAGCGTGGAATGTCCCCTCTAAAGTGTTTATTTCTATAATCCCTCACGTTCTCTATTGACAACCCAGAGACCTCTATTACGGAGTTTGGGTAAATGATCCAATAAACCACAGTGGTACTTAGAAATAAAATAGAAAAGGGGGGGGGGTTGTTGTCCAGGCACTCTGCTGATCTTGAGTCATGGGAGACTCCAAAAGACCCTGGGGCTTATCTTCATTCTTACTGGACTCCGTTAGGGGACACAACTAGGCCGCCTGATTATTCAGTGGTAATCTACCGTCTGCTCAGTGACTGCCAGGGGATGTCATCATTCAGTCCTACCAGATGACTCTTTAGACGATAGACCCATCTTTGCTCCCGCCAGAGTAAAAGATCCTGATCATCTGCTTGGTATCTGCCTAGTTTGATTTTTTCAATGACAGTCCACTCCAAGTCATCTATCCATTGTCCTTTCTCCTGGAAGTGAGCTGTGAGTCGAGTGTTCGTTTTACCACATCTAATTGTACTGCGGTGTTCAGTGATTCTCACACGCACTTTCCTACTTGTCATCCCCACGTACCTTTGTTGACAAGGGCATGTAATCAAGTATATTACACTTATTATTACCATTTTATTTTAATTTTATTGCACTGCTCACTGAGCAGTGGGGCAACGCTCCTCTGCCTTTGCTGAGGAGCGGCCACTGGGTTCACCACTAAATGCTTATGTTTTGTCACTGCACAGCAAGGTGCTGTTTGTCACCATGTGTTTCTTTATCTCTTCTGCAATATACAGATCTTTAAAAAAAAAGAATGTATCACAATAAAAAAATGAAAGGAATGGAAATGAAGGGTACACTAATGGTTTCTCTAAAAGTATCCAGTGTTCCTTTGAAACTGCTAAGGATATGTTTTGTACTGCAGCTGGTCAGCAGTTAACAGCATCGCTCTCGGTTGTATGTCATAATAGCAAGTACAGAAATATTGTGATACATAAATATATCGAGAACCAACATTTTGTGAGGTGAATTATAAATACGTGAACACAGGTTTACTATTCTTAGTACCAGATCAAGGCACTTTGTTAATATATATTGTCAAGTTGCCTATCAGAGGAGTTAAGTATACTAAGTCTATACTTATATGTATATATTTGCCCTCAGAATATTTTTGTACCCGATATTTTGAGGAAAATATTGTTGTATCACAGTATTTTGTCTATGGCCTCCTATTAGTAAATTCTCATGCATCAAAAGAGAAACTACGGATGCGGATGCCAGAAGAGACCACACACCAATTTTATGTTGGAAAACAGGGCTAAAAATGCTTTGAAAATATTTTTATGTAGCTCTTTTTTGAATGTTCGGCTTTGTGCAAGATATGCAAATGAACTGACATGTCAAGAACGTACGGATTGGAAACCCCAGGCCTAGCTGTCACCCTAATTACAGTTTTAGTGCCATCTTGTCTTTATAATGAAGACATGTTTTCAGTGTTGTGGAACTATTAAGGACACATCCTACTTCATGCATTCTTTTAAATTGGACAACTTCCTCTCTTCAAATCCCACAGCGTGCGATAAGAAGTGAGTGTTACCCATTATATGGCATTCCTTTCCATAAATTCATAACTTTTATGGGTTTAAGGGCCTTTATCAGCTCATTCTTCCCCCCACCTCTCCCAGCCCTTCAAAATCCTCCAAAGCACGCTTTTATGTTTGACAATCTGGCCACAATTATTGCAATTTTTAATGGTGTGAGTCTCATTCCCTTTGAAACTCTTGAGCTTATCAAAAAGAAATTACAGAAATATGAAGGCTCTGGTTTTGAAGTCTCCTCTCCTCTCACGTCTGTGATCTGCTGACCCCTATTTGCATCTGCCCTGTGAGCCACGGATGCTATTTATACAGCGCCGAATTTAAACCTTAAATATGTTACAGACTTGTAAATGCTGACTCTATTGGGACGTTTAGACCAATGATAATCTGTGCAGAACCAGGTAATCCTGCAAAGGTATCTTATCTGAGCACAGTAGCCGCTGAGGGGCATATTTACAATAACTGGCGCATCCCTGCATATCATTGTACGCCATGCCTCCGCCACCATGGACGCGCCGCATTTACAATGCGGCGCACCATGGGGCAAAAACGGCACAGATGCGTGACGCATCTGTGCCGTAAAGGCGGTGCATTGCTGGAGTTGCGTCGCAAACGCGACGCAGCTCCAGCAATGCTCTGGGAGGCGTATTCTTCAAATGCTGCATCAATCCTAACGCCTGCTTCAAGCAGGCGCAGAGTTTCAGATGTTTGACGCAGCATGGGCCCAAAAGTGACTGAGTGAAATCTTGTAGATTTCACTCAGCCACTTTTAGGAGGCATTCCTGTACCGGAACGCCCCCCACCGTGCAGGAACACCTCCTTCTGGTGCCAGGCTTTACAACGTGACGCATCTCCCAGATGCGTCACGTTGTAAATATCCCACAGCATGGTGCTTCTTTTGTGCCGCCGCTGCATCACAAAAGTGACGCAACAGCAGCATAAAAGAGGCGCAAGGGGCTTGTAAATATGCCCCTTAGTTTTCAAACACTGCCCCCCTCCCCCGAACATGTAAGGATTCTATCTCAGAATGTCATTTTTTAAATATATAAATATGACACTTTTCAAAGAGAAAGTGGTGGTTTCAGAAGAATAGAGAGTGAATATTTTAACTAGAACCAATGATTACCGCTTTGCATTAAAGTAAATTACCTACTTGGTTCCAATGAGAGTTGAGCGTTACATTTTTAAATTAGTAGTGAGATTAGGAGAGAGGGAATTTGTAAAACAGTTTCACAATGCATTTGATATTTTTCTTTTGAATGACTATGCAATATCCTCCAATTTAGAAAGACTGAGAATGTTTGTTTTTAAATAACTGGAACATAACCTGCTATGGGGAAATTCTAGTAACCAGTTGTACTAACAGCGACTCGCACATTGGATTGCGACCATTAAGGGCCATTGGTACAAAACCATTTTTCATTTCTTAACAGTGTGAATCACAATTTCAGTCCATTTGGAAATGCAAAACTCTGTTTTGGTATGTACAAAAGGCATTTTCGCTGGTGCAATTTGGGGATAGATCCTTCCCTGGTCACTTTCATGGCCTCTTTACACCAGGAGCTATTCGCCAAGGTAAGGGTCACAAATGAGGGGCGGTGTACGGACACTTTTAGGTCAGAGAAAGGGGTCCGCCAAGGGTGCATCCTGGCCCCCCTCCTTTTCACCATTTACATAAACGGGTTGGGAAAACATCTAGAGGTGGGGGAGGTAGACGCTCCGCGTGTGGGAGGACAGCAGGTTCCGGCCCTCCTATACGCGGACGACGCCGTACTGATTGCCCGCACAGGCATCCGTCTACAGACACTATTGGATCGTTTAGGTTCCTTCATGGAAAACCTTGACCTGAAAGTAAACGCGAAAAAATCTCATTCTATGATAGTGGGTAAACAGAGAGGAAAGTTTAGATCTAAAACCTTCACATGTAAGGGTGAGGTGGTTTCCAGGGTTCCGGTCTTCCCTTACCTGGGGGTCCTTTTTGATGAAAGGCGGTCATGGGCCCCCAGATAAAGGTGAAGAGTTTATCCTTGGCTCGTTCAACATCTGCACTGTTTGGTTTCACAAAAAGGTTGGGGGCCAGGCCGATGGAAGCACTTTTGAAGGTTTACAATACCAAGTGTATTCCCATTGCCACCTATGGGGCCGCCTTGTGGGGCTATGCTACCCAAGACAAAATCCAAAGGGTAGAAAATGGGTTAATTAGACAATTGCTCTCAGTCCCAAAATCGACCCCTACCTTTTCCATCCACGAGGAAGTGGGTTTGCCTTACATTGCAGATAAGTTGAACCTCCTATTCTGGGCAAAGACATTGCTAAATTCAGAATTAACCCTGAACCATCTTATTCTGGAGGATGTCACTTCTTTGGACCATGCCATAAAAATACCTTGGCTGAAGTATCTAAAAAAAACACATTTTCTGCCCCAGGTAGACCGGAACTTTTTCTATCTCCTTGTAATATCAGGAGACAAGATGTAAAGTGGATCAAGGTCCATTTTATAGAGAGAGTCCGTTTCAATAGAGAGGAGAAGGAAATAATGAAACCATCTGTAAGAGCACACTCTATGTTAATCACTACTCCCACCCTGGAACCATACCTGAAATTTGTTACAAGACCCCTTCATAGACTCCTATTAGTGAGATTCAGGTTTAACTTGATTCAATTCTCCTTAGGTTGTTGCCCATCCTGGGACAACTCAGAAAATGCCCCTCCTTGTGAGTGCGATAATTTTTCAAAGCAAGATACCATGCATTTTATGATGTTTTGTGGGTTTTTTACTGCCGCTAGGAAAAAACATCTGTTACCTGTGTTGAGGGAGGCGGGCTTTATTCAAGTCAGACCTGCATTAATCTACCTCCAGATGTTGGGCAATATTTACATTACTTTTAGGCCCACATGCATCAAGCATTTTTGGAGTCGCAAACGGTGCGATTCCTTAAAATCGGCCGTTTGCGATTCCAAAAATGCTTTTTTAGATGCATCAAGCAATTTTAGAAATCGCAACATTTTTCCGATTTCTAAAATTGCGATTGCTTTTAAGAAATCGCAAATTTGCGATTTCTTAAAAGCAATGCATGAATACTTTTTAAATTGCGAATTCGCAATTAGAGGGATAAATTTACCGAGTAGTTGAACTACTCGGTAAATTTGCAAAAAGTGTAAGTAACGCAGAAAATGCATTTTTTAAACATTCATGTTACGGACACACATGTCCTTAGGACATGTGTGTGTGCAACATGATGCGAAAACAACATTTCTTGGGTGCAGGGGGGGGTTCATTTGAACCCCCCTCACCACCCTTGAAATGCAATCAGGATTTGCGATTTTCAAATTGCGAATTCGCAATTCCCATTCATTCCTATGGGCCTTTTGGCCCATAGGAATGAATGGGAATTGCGAATTCGCAATTTGAAAATCGCATTTTTAATGCGATTCGGTAAAAATAGCGATTTCTACCGAATTGAATACAAAATGAAAAAAACAATCATGCATAGGCTTTTGCGATTTCTAAATTGCGAATCGCTATTCATCGCAATTTAGAAATCGCAAAAGCCGAAATTGATGCATGTGGGCCGATGTGTTGCAAGCTTTCTAGCAGAAGCCTTTAGAATTAAGAATAAACGTGTACCACTGAACATTTTATTGTAAATAAGGTATCTTTTTAACAGATTTTAATTCTATGTGCCAGATAAGATGTAACACAGTCAAATTATGGCTTGCTCTGTTTTTGTACAAAAATGAACTGTGATTTTCATGTGTATGTGTTGTATGTGCTTTTTATGTTTTGTTTTAAATCGAATAAAGCGTGCTTTGACTGACTGACACACTAGGTGCATCTCTGTCACACAAAAAGCAATGTTTGCAATGTTTGTTTGCTGGTACAATTTGCGATTTCTATTATGTAGAAAACACATATTTTGCATTTCAAAATTGCAAATTTGGTTTTACCAAATAGCAATTCACTAACACTGTGCACAAAGGATTTCCAAATTGCGATTAGTCACAGAATGGTAATTTAGGAAATGCAAATGCCATCAATATGTTTCAGGTGGTAATCAGGTGCAAACTATAAAAAGTCACCTAAAATGAATCTGGCTCTTACAAAATGATGGCTCTATGTCTTGGCAAGGAGAATGAGGATGTTAGCTGGAACATAGACAAAAATTGGTTCTGTCAGGCTCTCATAGGTTACTTATCAGCGCACTGAGTGTCATGAACATGATATCCCAAAAATTAATAGTAGGGCATGAGTATCACACACGGCTAAACACAGATGTACAGTTCAAAATAGTGAAAATAATGTAGTATGTACGTATCCACTGTACATTTTTATCAGAATTAAATCATTGATATATGTTCACTTTTGTGGTAAATTAAGGCTGTTTACAATGGGTGAAATATACAAAGTGATCATGTGACATAAGTGCTTGGTGATAAACAATGTGCAGTATATACTGGGTGGTTCAGGACTGCTTTACAAGGGAAAGTAAAAAGATTTGGGTGGGCCGGCCGGCACAAAACTAATGACCCTGGTAGCTACTAGTTGCCCTTTTGGTCTGCAGAGCCTTGGTTGATCTGAGCCCTATTTTGTCGTCGATGTTTCAAATCATGTTGTGCTCCCTTCGGTAGTCACTTAGGGGGTCTTCATCAGGACAGAGTGCGGGGGGGGGGGGGATGTAGTGCCAGCCTGGTGAATCAACGTGATTCACTCGCAGCGATAATGCAGGACCGATACCTGCATCTCCTCCGCCGATTGCCAGATCTGTTCACAACGACCGCAGCCAATCCTTCCAGATTTTACCGCCAGGTTCCATTGAGAGGCACACGCAGCCAGAACACCATCTGGTTTGCACCAGGCTGGCACTACATCCTCCCCCAACCCCCCCCCCCCCCGCACTCTGTCCTGATGAAGACCCTAGGTGACAACAATGAGGCAGCCCAGTCAGCAGTGCATTTATGTAATCTATAACTGAGATTACCAGGGGTTTGATGGCCAGTTTGAAGTCTTTATTTGGGAGGAAGGTTTTGAGGCTCCGAAAAATGTTAGTTGGAATCTATTGTTCTTAGCCATCGCATGAGGTGTAGTTCAAGGTTTTGGGTGCGAGGCCCAGGATCAGGGTCTTAAAGCTAAAGTAGCATCCGATTTTAATGTAAAAATGCGCATGATCAACATGTTGCAGGAAAGAGATACAATGCTTTGTTAGCACTTCGCCTAGTGATTCCACATAAAGACAGACAAGTATGGTGATGCAAACGGAGCCAAGGGTATGTAATAAGGAGCTTAGATCCGGGGTTTAGAGAAAGAGATCCCTATGTTGATGATTTGTGACAGGGTCTGAACCAGTTAAGCTCTGTTCCTTAAATACCTTCTCTGTTTCTAACTGTTTTAAGGGAGGTTCCATATTCAACAGTATTAAAGACTGCCAATAGGACAAGGGGAATGGGCAGAGAGAAATTAGCTTTTCCTAGAGCTGTAGCATCGTCCACAATTTTAAGGATGAACATTTCGTGTTTCAAACCCTGACTGTGAGTCTCCTAGGAGATGACTGTTGCTGGTGTATTTTTCTAGCTAACTGGCTACTTATCTTTCAACAATATTTTGAGAGAAAAGGTAGGACTGTGATGGGTCTGTAGTTTTCAAGCGCATCCAAGTCTGCATTTGACTTATTAGGTAGAGGACAAACGTTCTCTATTTTGAGGCAATTTAGGAGAAAGTCGGTTTAGATGGAACTGATAATTTGGAAGTGAGATGGTAAAGAGAATCATAGTGGTCTTTGGCTAGAGGAGGTGGCATGTGTTTTGAGACAAACTTTGATGGTCTTCTGTTTGGGATGGCTGTTTTTAGCTTATTAATGTGGATGATGGCATTCTAGGAGGCCATAGGGGTTTTCTTGGCAAAACTTGGGGTTTCTTTGTTACAGGTAGGTGATTGTTTGGCTATATTATCCCAAATCTTCATGATTTAACTTGTGAAGTGTGAAGCTAGATTATTGAAAATGGATTCTGCAATGAGGTGTGGCTGTTCTCTGTGGATTGTTGCTGGAGGATCTGGAAAAGTGATTTTGAGCGTTCAAAACATATATCTCAGTTTTAATCTCAGTAATGCACATTTTGCATGTATATTCCAACATTTATAAGGTTTCCTAGCCATCTTGTGATTGAGGCGGTAAGCAAACGAGGGGGATTTTTTCCATCTTACTTCATGTACTGGTATAATTTTTCACATTTTGTTCACCTCATTATTTACCAGCTTGAGGTTTGCTTGGACTTTCTCGATGGCAGGGGCTAAGGCATTGAGCGCAGCAGTCAGCTGCTTGTCTCTAACATATGCAAACGTCTGAGACTAGGTGTTAACCAAAGCCTTCCCCTGACTTCTAGTGTTGGGAGGAATCTGAGAGAGCAGTCATGACCTCAACTTCTGAAATATCTTCTCCTATTATGGTGCCTCTCAATTCCTCCCATGAGACCTCCAAAAGCGACCCTCAAATGAAGAGCCCATTTGAATTTCCCTCCACCACCCTTTTCAGCTGCTGTCACTGACAGCCATTTCACAATTAGGTACTTGCCTAATATACCCCAGTACTGGGAAAGCATCACTTGAGGGTAGGTTTCATACCCCTATTTTAACACCTTGGCTGCTAGGTGTTTTCCCCCCCGGTGCTGGATCCTTTGCTTTCCCATTGTTCATGACGAGCTCAGCTCGTCATCAGCACACGACACCCGTGGGTGATGACGAGCTGAGCTCGTCATCAGCATCGAAAGGGTTAAGAGCATTCTATCCCCAAATGAACTGCAGAGCAGCCATCATTGATCAAGAAAGCACCTTAGACTGGGGAACCACACTTCTCCCTTTGTAGGTAGCCCCCCACATTGCATATTTCCAGGCTGATGCTGCATGCCTAATATCTCTCCAAAGTGTGGTCTTGTCAGAGCAGAGGGAATATTTCTAAGGGTAAATACACAAGCACTGCAAATAGAGTTCATGGTGTTAAACAACAGAGGAAGCACTTTTTTGAAAACAAATAGCCCCAAATAATTGATTCTCTACAGTGTGTGTGTGTTTGTTAGTAAATTAGGAAAACATTTGTACCAGCAACTGGTGCATCTATCACAATCCAGTGCTCATGTCCACTGTGCAATCGAGGCTAAAACTTGTCAGAAATCAAGAGGGACAGTCTCCAGTGTGACCCGAGTCTCACTCCCAGTCCACTTGGGGAGGGAACCTCCTTCTCTGAAGGCACATAACTAATAAACATAGTGCCATAGTTTAAAAAAAATGTAAACATACATGGCAACATTGAAATGTGAATGTGCACTGGGATGGAGTAGTGTTTGTGAGTGAGCCTTTTGTGGCCACTACCACATGAGGTGTTGGTTTAACTTGATTTACTCAGGTACTGGTATCAACATGTGGAGCCTCACTGCATGTAAGTATGTACTGTACTGATGATGTGAGGTGGGAATTTAATGCATTGTTTTAAATGTGTATGTTTTATCGGGATCAGATTACTTTCATTATCCAGACTAACATCCCAACCGAAGAAAACTTCTGTACAACATCAGATAGGTTCTTGAGCTGACCAGGAGCCCTATTCAATCAGGGTTTGTAAAGCATGGCTACTCACCCGTGAGTGTCTCAATCAATCAATCAATCAATCATATCATTTGTAAAGCGTACTACTCACCCGTGAGGGTCTCAAGGTGCTGGGTGGGGAATGCTGCTACTGCTCGAAAAGCCTGGTTTTGAGGAGTTTTCTGAAGGTCAGCAGGACTTGGGTCTGCCTTAGGTCGATAGGGAGGGTGTTCCAGGTCTTGGTGGTGAGGTGGGAGAATGATTTGCCGCTGGAGGTCGCTTTTCAGAAGCGGGGGACTGTGGCAATGGCAGGGTCGGCGGAACAGAGCTGGCGGGTGGGGGTGTAGATGCTGAGTTGTCTGTTGAGTTACATTGGTCCGGTGTTGTGGAGTGCCTTGTCTGTGTGGGTGAGGAGCTTGAAGGTTATCCTCTTGTTGACCAGGAGCCAGTGCAGGTCTCTCAGGTGGGGTGTGATGGCTGCGGCGAGGGATGTTGAGGATCAGGCGTGCAGAGGCGTTCTGGATGCGTTGGAGCCGTCGCAGGAGTTTGGCCAAGGCTCCTGCGTAGAGGGCGTTTCCGTAGTCCAACCTGCTGCAGACGAGGGCCTGGGTGACCGTTCTTTTCGTTTCAGTGGGGATCCACTTGTAGATCCTGTGGAGCATGTGGAAGGTGTTGAAGCAGGAGGTGCAGACAGCGTTGACTTGTTTAGTCTTGGAGAGGATGGAGTCGAGGTTGACCCCTAGGTTGCGTGCGTGGTCGTTGGGTGTTGGAGTGGTTTCAAGTGCAGTCGGCCACCTGGAGTCGTCCCAGGCCAAAGGGGTGGATCCGTGGATGAGGACCTACGTCTTGTCCGAGTTGAGCTTCAGTCGGCTGTTCCTCATCCATTCAGTGACGGCCTTCATTCCTTTGTGAAGGCTGGTTTTGGCGGTGTGGGGGTCTTTGGTGAGGGAGAGGATCAGCTCGGTGTCATCGGCGTAGGAGATGATGTCGAGGTCGTGCCGGCGGGCGACGTCGGCGAGCGGTGCCATGTAGATGTTAAACAGAGTTGGGCTGAGGGATGAGCCCTGGGGTACGCCGCAGATGATCTTGGTGGCTTCGGAGCGGAAGGGGGGAAGGCGGACGCTCGGTGTTCTGCCGGAGAGGCAGGAGGTGGTCCAGTCCAGGGCCTTCTCTTGGATCCCAGGGTTGTGGAGGCGTGTTTGTAGTGTGTGGTGGCAGACCGTGTCAAAGGTGGCTGACAGGTCCAGGAGGTTGAGGGCCGCCGTTTCTCCATTGTCCAGCAGGGACTTGATGGCATCAGTGGCGGCGATGAGGGCAGTCTTGATGCTCTGGTTGCTGCGGAACCCGGACTTGTAATGGTCCAGTATGTTGTTCTCCTCGAGGTAGCGGGTCAGTTGTTCGTTGACGGTCTTCTCGATGACCTTTGCCGGGAAAGGGAGCAGGGAGATGGGCCGGAAGTTCTTGAGGTCCTTGGGGTCTGCCTTGGGTTTCTTGAGTAAGGCGTTGATCTCGGCGTGCTTCCAGCTCTCCAGGAAGGTTGCTGTCTCGAAGTAGGTGTGGATGACTTTCCGGAGATGGGGTGCGATGGATGTGCTGGCTTTGTTGTAGATGTGATGTGGGCTTGGGTCTGACGGAGATCTGGAGTAGATGGTGTTCATGATCTTTATGGTGTCGTCGTCGTTGATGTTGGTCCAGGAGAGCAGGTGGTTAGTGCGGATGGTGGCCGTGGGGGCGGAGGTCTCAGTTGTTGTCGGGCGGTCTTGGTGTTGAAGCTGTTGTAGATGTCTGTGATCTTGCGGTGGAAGTAGGTGGCCAGCGAGTCACACAGTTCTTGCGAGGGTGGGACGTCGTTGGTGTTGGAGAGTTGCTTCACTATGTTGAAGAGCTCTTTGCTGTTGTGCGCATTGTTGTCTAGGCGGTCTTTGAAGGAGGCCCTTTTAGCGAATCTGATTAGGTGATGGTGTCTGCGGGTGGCGTTCTTGTTGGGTGCGTGGCTGTCTGGTGTTCGTTCACGGAGCCAGATCTTCTCCAGCTTTTTGCAAGTTTGCTTGGAGGTCCGGAGGTCTTCAGTGAACCACCTGGCTTTCTAGTTGGTGTGACAGTTGGAGGGTTTCTTGATCGGGGCGAGAGTGTTGGTGCAGGCCTTGATCCACTGTCTGAGGTTGCAGATGGCAGTGTCAGGGTCGGTGGGGTCGGTGGGTGGGCTCTGGTCGAGGGTGGTGGGTAGCTGGTCAGCTGGTCTTCGGTGACTTTGCTCCAGCAGCGGCGAGGCATCTGTTGGGTGCGGTGGTACGTGGTGCATTTCTTGAAGGTGAAGTGGATGCAGCGGTGGTCAGTCCAGTGGAGTTCGACGGTGTGGTTGAAGGAGATGTGGGGGCTTGCGGAGAAGATGGGGTCAAGCGTGTGACCGGCGCAGTGGGTGGATGTTGCGATGAGTTGTCTGAGTCCGACATTGTCTAGGTTGTCGATCAGGGTGGTGGAGTTGGTGTCGTTGTTGTTCTCGAGGTGGAAGTTCAGGTCCCGAGGAGGATGTAGTCCATGGAAGTGAGGGCGTGTGTGCTGACGAAGTCGGCGATGGAGTCGCTGAACTGTGGTTGGGGTCCGGGGGTTCTGTAGAAGAGGGTTTCTCTGAGGGTGGTGTTGGGGTCGGTGTGGATCTGGAAGTGCAGGTGTTCGGCTGTGCTGAGGGTGTCATCGGTGTTTGTCAAGACTCTGAGAGTGTTCCTCCTCCAGCTCCATTGGTGCGGTCCCAGCGGTTGATCTTGTAGCCTTCCAGGATGGCTATGGCTATGTCAGGTGCCGAGGCGGGGTTAAGCCAGGTCTCCGTCAGGAAGGCGACATCTGGGGAGGTTGAGTCGATTAGGTCCCAGAGTTCAATGGCGTGTTTGGGGGCGGAGCGGGTGTTAAGAAGGATGCATCTGAGGTGGTTGGGTTCTTTCCTGGTCGGCAGCATGGTGGGGCAGATGCTTGTGAAGCTGTAGTTCTGGCAGGTGAAAGCTCCATGGGTGCGCTTCGGGGCGGCCAGGAAACAGGTGTGTGATTGTCCGGTGTTGAGTGCATGGAGGTTTCTGGCATTGTAGCGGTGTTGTGCGTTGCGGCGTTCGCAGGGTCCAGGGGTCCTGGCGCTGGCTGCAATCCAGGCACGGACGGGTGCAGACGGGCTTGCCTTAGGCGTGCCTTCGGCAGGGCAGTGGCGCGCCCGCTGCACATGTCCGCTGCACATGTCAGCTTCACGGCCTCCATATGAGGGAATGTGGGAGGGAGGAGCAGCTGGGAGGCAGGAGCGGGATGGCAAATGGGATTGCAGGGGGGTGGGCCGCAGGGACTCAGCGGCGAGAAAAATGGGCGGGGGCCGCGGGAGAACTGGGCACAGGAAGGAAAAACAAGTTTAGGCAAGAAAACAAGTACAGTCATAGAGGAATAAAACAAGTCTGGGCAAGAAAGCAAGTACAGGCACGGGAATAAAACAAGTCTGGGCAAGAAAGCAAGTTAGGCACAAGGGAAAAAAAACAAGTCTGGGCAAGAAAGCAAGTACAGGCACAGGGGAATAAAAAAAAGTCTGGGCAAGGAAGCAAGTTAGGCACAGGGGAAATATACAAGATTAGGCAAAAACAATGCAGACAGAGCCGTGCAGCACCGTGGGGAGTGACCTGCCTGCGAGCAGGGTCAGAGGAGCTGTCGGGTGGGGTAGAGGGGGATGGACTGGAACATAAACTATGCCTGGGCACCAAAGTAAAAGGGACCCCCATTATCGAACCAGATTGCTAAAAATGTGGCCCACATGTGAATAAAGCTAGTTTTTAACTTGTAAACACAAACTGTATGTGTATTTTGCAAGGCATGAGAGGATGCATGCATTTGTGTTTGCTTCAGGCAATGTCTGTGGTAATCTCAGTGAAATCAACAGTCAAAGCAGTCCTACCAGGCCACAAAATAAGCCCACAATTAGCTAAAAACTGATCCACACATTGATCTGTCAGACCAGCCCTACAGGCCAACCCGACCCTGACGAGAAGGTCAATAACAAGTGTCTTTCTTTATACCAAAAATCAAAAATGTGCATTATTTTATTTAACGGTAGACAATGGCGGATTAGAAGAATTCGTACACTATCCAAATTTAGAACTCAGAAATCATTTCCTATAAACAAGGGCCGCTCTCTAAAATGAGATGTTAGCTCTTCGATGCCAAAACATGTTCGGCTTTGTGACTAACTCCTGCTATTCCCTAGCCAGCCTTCCAACTGGCTGTTGCCACAAATGCTTCCTGCTTGTCCATCCTCATGGGTGGTCGTGCTCAGAATGAAATATACAGGCTGACTAATGCCTTTACAAAGGCCAGATTATAAACTGTAAGCCTACGGTCAGATGGGTAAAAGAAAAGACACAAATACAAACCCGAATGCCTCTTGTGCCATTTAAAGTTTTAATTTGGCGTCTACTCCAAAGTACTTCTTCCTGAGGGAGAAAAAAGTTGACGTTTATAAATTGTTGTTTGAGCTCTAGTAAGCTCTGGATAAAAAATTGTATCTGCTTGGAAACAAACGACCTTCCCAATATTTGGCAGATCTGGGTATTACTGGAAATGCAAACTAGGTCGAAAATATCCCTAGCTATTTATAGCCATCTCTTTATTCCTGTAGTTTATGAATCTGTAAGGGGGCATTGCATATAAGGGGTTGGGAGGTTTGTTGTTAAAAGGCAGTGTTCGGGGTACTAAAACAAAATCTATAATATAAGGTGGCAAAATAAAATCACGGTGTCTGGCCATCATATTTTTAGTCCTGGGCTTTTTTGTTAAGCAAATCAGTGCATCCTGGGAGTTGTAGTCTTGATTCTCTTCAGCTAAACCAATTGGACTACTGTGCCATGTAACAATGGTTTGTAATTGGATAGTCCATGACTTCAATATAGTTGTCTGACAAAGAGCCAATTATATGATCACTGTGATTTAAACAAAATGCTAACTGCTTGTGAAAAGAGGATGTCAACGCATTTCATGAGATATTTATTTATTTCTATTTATAAAGTTTTATATAGCACGAACTTGATCCCGAAGGATATCAGAGCGCTTTACAATTTGATGCAAAGGTAACAAATCAGAACATTAGTCTACCATGGGGAATCTAATGGGCATTGCACCAACTAGTACAAACATAACAGCTCAATATAACCTCAGTGCACGAGCAGGAATGGGATATGCGATGGAGCATAGAGAGATAAGGGGTAATCATATACAGGAATAATAACCAGTACCCAAAACAATAATCGAAACAAGAGTCAAATGGGGAGACTAAAAGGCATTGAATCAAATGTTGAACATTAATAACCACAATTGCATTGAATTCAACAATTGGGTCAACATCTTCAATTCACACCTCCTTGTCTTCAAAACCATCATCACAGCTCACAGCCGCAAACTATCTCTCTCCCGAAACACCAAACCCTTACCGGCTGCATCTCCATTACCATTTTCAAGAATGGTACCATCCTAATACAGGCAAAAAACAAGAACCTCGAGTTCTTCGTCTCCCTTTTCCTCTTGCTAAATAAGGCAACATTTCACAACACACGCCACACGCGGACCCCCCCCCCCTTGGGAGCCTCCAACAATCCTCAAGTCATCAGACTTGACTGCTTGATCCTTGATACTTGATGAAGTCATCAGCACTTCGCCTATCAGAAACCCTACAGGTCGAGATCCAACAGACAGAAGCCCAGTTCAAAGCTACAATAACTGGATATAAAAAGAAGTTGGATGAAATCAATAGAGACCTTGTAGAATATAAAGACAATCTGATGCAAGCAAAATGAACGAAATTCCAAAAAGATCTAAAAAATTTTTAATTTGAAACTATATACCCCTACTCTGATCCTAACTATAGTGCACCAAAAAAGGACACTAATAAATCTGATGATTCAGACAGCCACTCGTCCAGTGGGAGCACTACGAGCAACCAGAGCCCAAAACAAAGAGGACGTAGAGGGGGTAGAGGCAGATTTAATTACCCTACACAACAACCAAGATGGCAGAATTATGGACAACCAAACAATGGTCCCCCACCTTTGTTTTACCAACAACCCCAGTTCCCGATGATGAACTGGAACCCCTACATGCAACCCCTTTTTCCCCAAAACCACCCACCCATGCCTTTTTTAGGGAGAGGCGGGCGGGGACGGGGACGGAGCAGAGGGAACACACAAGTGACCTGGGAGGACGAAGACTCAGTGGGGAAACACACTCGCAGTCGAACAGCAACAGCCAGCACGAGTGAAGTCTAAGTCTTGTAACAAACCTCTCAAAGAAAATTCTCACACCAGACGAAACGAAAGTTTTGTCCCTACTTCACGTCCGGACAAATTTCGACTCCATTGTGAGTTAGCACAATTCTTTAGAAAACTTAAACTCAAGGCGTTTTTTGAGTCTAAAGAGCAGTCTGAAACCAACGAACAGGAGTTTGACACAACATTCAGACCGAAATCAACTTTCATGCCACCACCACATACCATACCAGCAGCAATCACGACTTTTGAACAGGCGGTCACAAAAGATCTGGAAGCCCTTGAAAACCCCAAACGGTTCAACAATTTCTCGGCGGCAGAACACAAAGCCCTTGAGAACTTGAAAAATGACAAAGACATCGTCATAAAACCCGCTGATAAGGGCGGTGGGATTGTCATCCAGGACACTAAGGATTACGATGAAGTTTGCTTAACTCTTCTAAATGATAGAACCAACTATACCCTTCTTACCACAGACCCAACTGCTGATATGAAAGCACGAATATCCACACTTGTACGAGAGGCTGAGCTAAACGAACATATCTCACCTCATGAGGCGGCTTACCTTATGGCAGGGGGCCCAACGATCCCATATTTCTATACATTGCCAAAAACACACAAAAATAGATTACCGCCACCAGGACGCCCTATAGTGTCTGGCATAGGCTCAGTACTGGAACCTCTATCCACTTTCTGCGACCATTATCTAAAGCCAATAGTACAAAACTCCAGCACCTACCTGAAGGACACCAAAAGCCTTCTCAGGCTATTGAATGACATCTCCTTTGAACCAGACTCTGTCATCTTGGTCACTATGGATATAGAGAGTCTGTACACCAGTATCCCTCAGGAAGAAACATTACGGGTACTGGCACAAGCACTGGACACATTGACTTGGGAATACGTCACGCCAAAGGCGTTCATCTTACAATGTGCAAGGATGGCACTGAAAGAAAATTACTTTGAGTACAAAGGACAACTGTACCTTCAATGTACAGGGACTTCAATGGGCAGCACCTTCGCTCCCAGCGTAGCGGGGCTGTACGTATACGATTTTGAGACCAAACATATCCTGCCCACACCCAACCCCTTTGCCTCCTCCATAGGATTATGGAGGAGGTATATTGATGATATTCTCATACTATGGACGGGCACTGAAAACAGTCTCATTGAATTCTTGAGCTGGGTTAATACCCTTGACCCTTATCTAAAATTCACCAACAATTACAGCAAAGAATCAATAGTTTTCTTGGACGTGGTGATAAGGATCGATGGAACATCTCTCACTACTGTGACCCATCACAAACCTACGGCAAGGAATAATCTTCTGCAATTCAGCAGCTTCCATCCAAGGCTGCTACGTGAGAACTTGCCCTATGGGCAATATCTCCGCTTAAGAAGAAATTGCAGTAGCACTACGGACTACAAGACACAGGCAACGGACCTAACTGTCAAACTGAAACAAAGAGGCTACCCTCAAGGCATCCTCAACAAAGGACAGACCAGGGCCCGGAATCAACCTCGGGAAGCCCTCCTGGAAGAGAATGAGAAAATTGACACTGAGGTCCCACTAACTTGTGTTACTACATATAGCACACTTTCAGACAATGTAAAAAAGTCAATAAATAAGAATTGGAGAATTATCACCAGTAGCATAGGTGATTGGGAAAAAACACTTTTTTCCTTCAAAAAGGGCAGAAGTCTTAAGGATGCCCTGGTGCATACAAGGCCTTTAACATGTCCATCATCACTTACCAGATCCGTTACTGAACCTTGGCATTTACCCCCCATTACCGGACACTTTCCATGTACTGACTGCAGTGTCTGTTATTTAACCACCCACACTAAACAGTTAAATCTGGAACCGGGCAAAATATGGACCCAAAAATCCCATACCAACTGTAATTCCACTCACGTTATATATCTGATTACTTGCCCGTGTGCCAAGAGATATGTGGGCATGACAACCCGGAAAGTCAAGACACGCATTGGCGAACATCGCAGTAATGTTCGCTGCAAGAAAGTAACAACCAAACTCAGCGAGCATTTTCTGCAGGCAAATCATACTCCCAATGATATGACCTGGACAGTAATAGAACAGGTCAACAACCCCAGGAACAGAGAGAACATCCTGTTTGAAAAAGAGCAGAGCTGGGTCTATAGACTCAATACACATATTCAAGGACTAACTGACCAAATACCTTGGGCCAGCGTTCTGAAACAGTAACATTGACCTTTTTCCACACGAGGGTATCACCTATGATTACTGTTCTAAACTGGTGAAAACACTCTCTTGCTGCAGCTCTAACCATGTAAAAACGATGTATCACACTGATAATATTAACTTCCATGATACATCACCTATGGCGGGCATTCAACATCTTTATTGCCTTGTCTTATGACTTTCTATGAGCCCACAATCAGCCATAACGATACAATGAATTTGTATGTTATTATTGTCCGCTTTATTAAAACGGACCCATGGTTCACAGACCAGTCAGCCGGTCTTTTGCAGGCTTGCGTGCCAAGCCTCGCTGTGACTCAGATTCTATCTCCGTGCGCGCATGCGCACCACGCGTGCATTCCAAGCCTCGTCCCTGTACTAAATAGCCGGTCTTTTGCAGGCTTGCGTGCCAAGCCTCGCTGTGACTCAGATTCTATCTCGGTGCGCGCATGCGCACCACGCGTGCATTCCAAGCCTCGTCCCTGTACTAAATACCCGAGCGCTTTACACGCGACAGCGCGGGGCTTGCTCTCCAAGCCTAGTTTGAAACCAACGTCTCCCATTGGCTGACGCCTCGACGCCTCCCTCTCTTAGCGCCGGGCTTGCCCCTCGCTCGTGATCCACGAGATCCAGCGGGGGACAGCTAGGTGCTGAGAGGGTGCTGAGCGTTGCGGGCGTATGTCCAACCGATTTGACATCTACATAAGCTAAGTGTTTGTGTGTGAGTTTCTGCCAGTCTCCTTGAACTCTCCATTGTCTGTTTGTTTTTTACCTTGATAGGGTGTGCCATTGTCGCTCCCACCCCCCCCCCCTGAATCTATGGGGCGTGGTTCATATTGAATACAAGTGAGGACTGTTTCACTTATATTTTCATTTAGCGTGCCTATTTTAAGCTCTCTAATTCACGGCCAGCAGGGCTGCGCATTATTATTACGTAGCTCTGCTTCTTACGCTACACCTCGGGGATCATTTCTCCGTATCCTTACCATAGGTAATGTTACAATTACGGGCAGCCTGCCTGGCTTCCCACACGGATGGACTTAGCACTGCAAGCCTCCATTTACATTACCTCACTAATTGTGCTGTGCCAGATCACTCGACTCTGGTTCTAGTTGAGGCCCATCACCTTGGTTCCTGGGCACAACCTCCATTCTACAATGCAATCCATCTCGGCCACGGCCATTGATAGGTTTGTTAGCACGTATCACGCCACACTTTAAGTTTAATGGCAACAAAACATGATCAATAACGACTGTCTGTTCTTTTTTATGTTTTGTGTATTGCTTGTTTGTCTGTCTTTCCTACCTGCAGACTTCTGGGCTCCTCGCAATAGAGGTCAATCCCCCAGCCTTTTGGTTTGTATTTTTAACGCACCTATTTTTACACATAGTGCCACTTTTTAACTTTCACTACCTACGGCAGGGTAGGCCTTAGCGCGCCTATACCTGTTGAGGTAACACTCGCTTACTGGTCCTGACGAAAGCCCTGTAGATTCATACACTTAAAGGGCAGAAACATGTTGACCTTCCCCTAACAGGGAAACACCAGTATTTCTTTTGGATAGTTTCCCTGCACATAGTTCTTAATTTTAATATGTCAAGTTGACCAGCGAATAAATGGTTTTTTGGGACAACCACTGACATTTTTAACCACACCTTTTTCACTCTTCACTCTCACAAAACCTGCTCCGCAGTCTCCTGGCGTCGTAGCACACTGGGGAGGTACTCGATCTCCCTAGTGGACCCGATGATGAAGCATGTCAAAACTACGGTGAGTGAGGGTTTCCTGAAAAAATCACCAATTTTTTCTTGAAAGTTGGTCCAGTCTTTTGACCAACCACAGCTGGCCTCATATTTTTACGTGCTATCTCGATTAGATTAACGCCATACTGACGGACACTCTTCCTTTGTTGATATATCTACTGATTGGGGACTAAGAGTGCCCTTGAACCCTGTCTCTCCCTTTGTTGACTGACTGTCATCAGACCCCGCCCATGGCCTCTCCCCCAGCCCATCCCCCGACTTCCAATGACACCGCCCGCCCCTCGTCCCCCTTAACTAAGGTTCCACCCACCGTCCAACCCTGCCCACCCACCTATCTCAGCCAGCCACCCAGAGCGGAGCCCTACTCCCAATTACAACTGATCCACACCCCCCCCCCTCTACCAGCCCTAAAGCTAGAGCACAGCCACCCTCCCAGAGAGGAGCACTACTCCCAATCACAACTGATCCACATCCCCCCCTCCTCCACCAGCCCTAATGCTGCTGGTTAATAGACTGGAGACAGTGCCCCCTCTTCCCCAGATCCCCTCTAGAAGTAACATGACGTGCAGTTCAGATAGGACTGCACCCTCCCCCCAAGCGCATAGCACCACTCCCCTCCTCACCCCCACAAATAATCTGACGCAACGCCTCAAGCTTCTGGAAGCTCAGCTCAAAACCTTGGTTCGAGGCCTAAACGAACCCTTATCCTCCCTAGCGAAAATCTGACCGCCCACCCAACATTCCGTAGCCCCCCATCCCCTCTCAACCATCCAGAAGGAGCGAAACACCGCCCCGCCCAACCGGACCCTTGCCCCCGCCAGATCCCGTCCGTCAGTCATTAAACCTTTGACCCAGATAGGAGTAGACAGACCTGGAAGAACAAAACCCACCCTCTCCCCTCAGGAAGCGACCACACTCGCCTCATCATATGACCACCCCACAAACCCCTACCCTAAGTCCGCACTTCGCTCACAGAAAGTGATTCCACTTACCTTAGCACAGGTCCCCCCGCTGAACTCCTCTACCAAATCCTCGATTCAAGTAATTACTGGAGTTGGTAGGGATCACCCCCCCAGAGCCCCTAGACCCCCAGCGCACCTAACCTCCTTACCTTTTCAGAAAGGATTTTCTTTCATCAGCACTTTGGGTGTTTAATTGTGCATTGTTATGATAACCACCACTATATCAATTACTCCACTGTAGTTTAATGATATGTGCATGCAATTCGTGTGGCTGTCCTAAAAGTCTGGCTCTGATTGGCCGACCATCAAACCCACGTTAGTGAGTCTTCATCTTTAGTATGACCACAAGTTTACAGTGCCATCAAATGCACAGTGTATTGTTTTTCGTATTATGCACACTATAATAACGTCTGATGTCCACAGACAGCATTGTAGGAGTTCAAAGGTCTTTTTAAGAAGGACATATTTACACAAGAAGGTGTAGAGTGACACTATGTTGTTTGCATAATGCAGTTCCGATGTGCAGGCAAAATCAGAGACAATTTATATAAAATTTCATCAGATTAGCATTAATAACATAGCAGGTGTATTTGTAGAGCGCACTTTCTCTCCCCAGGTGGTCTCTAGGCACTATTGACAGACATTGTTTATTGGTACTCAACGGAATGGTACTCACTTTTATCATACTCAGAAGAGTGATGGCTGAGCAGCAGACCCTCCAGGAACTGAACCTGTGACCCTGACGTCAAACAGAGATTATTGCAGGCATGTCTTAGTTCACCAAGTCACCAATATATCATGCAAAATGAAACCTTATAAATACAAACTGAAAAACGGCAAACAACAGAAATCCAATGTCCACATAATGGGTAAAATGAAACCTTTAATACCAGTACCTAATACAAAATTTCGAATTATAAAAATTAACAAATACTAATTGGAATAAAATAGATTTTAAACATTTGATCATGCTTTGAATCTGTGGCAAAGGAATTGAGTTTGAACAAAACCCAAATACCGGGTTACAACATGGCTATTAAGCCGGATGGGGCAAATTTCAATGCAACATGTGAAGGGTGCCTTTAATACTCTTCAAATATTGGCAAAAAGGGATAATAATGGGATTGGTCATATGAAACCCATAGAATTCATGGAAAATCCATTATCTGGTCTTTTGGTTATCATGTTATAGCTGCCTCCACTATTGCTGGTATTTGTGTAATAAGTCTCCCCTGCTCTCAAAAAAGAATAAACTGAAATTATATCATAATTATGAACACATTTTTCAACTTGCCAAGGTCTAACAGTACCTCTTGCTGTATGACACCAAGTGACCTCTTAACAACAAGAGAGTAACTTGGGTGCAAACTATTTTCAGTGGCATCTACTGAGAACTATTCTAGGGATTCTTTGGCAGGGCAGAACTGGCCTCTGGTCATAAATCATGGCTTTGCTCTTGACTCCTTTAAGGGACCTGTCCTTCAGCCCCTGCTAGATGGCCGGAGTACAAGGTCACCGAGGACAACCTTTGACTGCCCCTACTAGGAGTGACATTTAGTTACTGAAAATGTTTAAACTGGGTTTGGTGGCACCTTTTGAACAATTAGCCTCGTGGAAAGCTAGGTACCTTGCCCTTGCTCAATGTACATTTGTCTAATCATCTACACCATATAGAAATAGCTGTGCTGAAAATACAGTTATGTATGGAGGCAAGACAACTTCCTGAACTTTATTTATTTATTTATATGCTTCTATAGCGCAAGAATCGAGCCTGAAAGGGTTATCTCCGCGCTTTGACAACAGCAGGCCGCAAGGTACTGTAAAGGCAGCAATCCTAAAGTTATATCTCCATAAACAGATTCGTTTTTAGCATTTTTCTAAAGGTGAGGTGTTTGGAGATCTGTCTTAAGTTAAGGGGCAAGTTGTTCCACAGGGCCGGCCCCACTGATGAGAGGGCTCGGCCGCCTTGTCTGGTTTTTTAAATGAAAGGTGGTTTGAGCAGGAGTAGGTTACTTGACCGTAATTCTCGTTCTGGTTTGTAGGGCTGGAGTAATTTGGCTAGATATTTGGGGCCGTTTCCAAATAAACACTTATGTACAGTGCAGCAGATTTTAAATTTAACCCGTTGGCGTATTGGGAGCCAGTGGAGTTTTTTCAACAGGGGTCCAGAAGATGTTCTAGGGGGGGCATTCAGAAACAATCTTGCCGCCGTGTTCTGGACCACCTGCAAACGATTGATGGCATCCTCATTGGCTTGTATCAGAAGCCCGTTGCAATAGTCAAGGCGACTTATTACAAGGGCTTGCACCAGAGTCTTTCTGTAGGTGTCAGGTAGCAGGGGGAAGACTCGCCTGAGTAATCCAATGGTGTGAAAACAAGCACCTGCAATTACATTTGCATGTTCTTTAAGAGTTAAGTTTTGGTCTAGTTTCACACCTAGATTTTTGATGGTAGGTTTAGGGGAGAGTACAGGTCCCAAGTCTTGGGGCCACCAATCAGGAGACCAAAGCATGCTGGCTTTCCCAAAACACATCACTTCGGTCTTCCCGACGTTGCACTGGAGGTAGCTGGCAGCCATCCAGTTGGAGATGGCCCTCATACCTTCCGCAAAGTTTTCCCTAACATTAGGGTCAGGGGCATGGAAAGGGTAGAGGAGTTGAGTGTCGTCGGCGTACGACACTGGAGTGAATCCGTACTTCCTCACAATCTCAGCAAGGGGGGCCACATATATATTGAATAATGTGGGGCTTAGGCATGAGCCCTGTGGCACCCCCTTAGTGAGCGCCCTGGAGATGGAGTGGTAGGGGCCCAGGCTGACAGATTGTGAGCGACCGGAGAGAATACTCTCCAACCATGCAAGTGCCTGACCTCTGATGCCCACTCCTTGTAACCGGTTCAGCAAGATCTTATGAGAAACAGTATCGAAAGCAGCTGACAGGTCTAACAGCACCAGAATCATCGAGCCTCCTCTATCCTGTGACATCTTGATGTTATCGGTCACGGAGAGGAGTGCAGATTCGGTGCTGTAGTTGGGCCTGAACCCAGATTGGGATTGGTCCAGGCCCCCTGTTGCTTCGATAAAGCTAGAGATCTGAGTGTTGACATGTTTCTCAGCCAGTTTGGTCAGGAGGGGCAAAAGAGAGATAGGGCGGAGGTTGGAGAGTTCAGTCCAGGGAGAGGTGGTATTTTTACGTATCGGGTTCACAGTTGCCTCTTTCCACTGTTGCGGGAGCTTACCTTCTTTAAAAGAAAGGTTAAGAATTTTAGTAATAATAGGGCATAATGATCTGCTCAGGTTATTGGTTAACCTAGCCGGGAGAAGATTACAAGGAGAGCCAGATTTCATGTTTTCCAGGAGTGTTTGAACTTCATTTTCTGTAACTTCTGGAATGATTTTAAAGGTCTCCGAAGGGGTTTCCTGACATAAGGTAGTGGAGTCTTCCGGGTTATTAGGGTGCTTGGCCAAGATTTTATTGTAAATGGTGTCAATTTTGTCCTCAAAGAATTGGGAAATATTGTTGCATAGTTCTTGAGAGAAGGTATCCGGACTTTCGCATGCCAAGGGGTTAGTGAAGGTCTTGAGAATTTTGTATAATTCTCTAGTGGAATTAGCAGCTTCATCAAGCTGGGAGCGCAGGCTGGTTTTTCTTGCTTTTTTCATGTTATTATAGTAGGTGGATATGGCCTGCTGGTAGAGTGCCTTACTATCAAGAGAGTGGTCCTTTCTCCATTGCTTTTCCAGTTTCCTACATTTTTGTTTCTCTGTTTTTAATGAGTCGGAATACCATATTTCTTTTTTGGTGGTCGGGGGTTTTTTGACAGTCTTTTGCGGGGCTAGAGAGTTTATAGTCTCTAGAAGAGAGCTATTTAGTTTGGATAAAGCCAAATCGATGTCATCAGAATCGGAAATAGTTGGCTCTTTCCAGGTTTGTTCAAAAGAAGTTGGAGTAATTTTGTGCCATGCTCTTTTAGTAATGCTCATAGTGGCCGGGGGAGCAGGGGGTTTATCTAGTCTCAGGAAGGGGAATTCCAACATGCTTTGGTCAGACCAGCTGATGGATATAGGAGGATGACAGTGTATTAAAGGGTAGTTAGTAAAGATCAAGTCCAGTGTATGGCCTTTCCTGTGAGTAGGGCCACAGTTTCTTAGGTGAAGACCTAAAAGAGCCAGATCGGCAAGGAGAAGCTTGGTATTAGGATCATCAGCAATATCTGCATGGAAATTGAAATCTCCGAGAACAATAAAATTTTCTTTAGCTCTTAAGTGTGGGGCTAGTATTTCAGTTAAGGCGAGTGAAAAGCCAGCATTGGGGCCCGGAGGTCGATATACTAGGGCGCCTTTCCAGTGTTCTTTAGTTTTGGTGTGAATTTTAAAAATCATGATTTCCATAGTCGGTAAATTAATTTGTTCCACTACCGTAATATGGATGTTTTCTTTAAAAATGATGGCAATACCTCCACCAGTTTTTAAGGGCGGTCTTGTCTTAAAATTTTATATCCTTGAGGGATACCCAAAGTTATGGATGGTAGAGTGTGAGGCTTCAGCCAGGTTTCCGTAAGGAAACATATTTCAGGTTTGTGACTTTGGATAGTATCCCAAATCTCTACATAATGTCGGGGCAATGATCGAACATTCAGGAGAAAACTTTTCCAACCTTTAGTTTTTAAGGTGGTCTCATTGTCCCTAGCAGAACCAATAATAATGCCGTTGGAAGTGGCTTGGAATCTGCATAGGGGACAAGAAAACGGGCCCTCGGGAAAAGGCCAATTGTCGCTGGCACACCTCTGTAATCTCTGTGGTTGGAGTGCTAACAAGGACTGCGAGGTGTACCTGATGCGAGTGTCTTTAGTTGAGGCCATGGTGGAAAAAGGCAAGCAGGGTGGGGTGAGAGGCCCCTGGTCCCGTCCTGTCGCGGACGGGCGCAGACGGGCTTCTCTCTGGCGCGTCTCAGGCGCTTCACTGCGCGCGACCGCTGCGCGCTTGTTGTGACGAGAGGGCTAAGTACCCTCAGGTGCAGCAACTAGAGCGCTGACCGCTCAGAGAAAGCGGAAGTTACCTTGCTCTGCCTGACCCGCCCTCCGCTCAACGGCACTGGTTGCCGAGTCGGACCGGGGCGGGCAGGACGTGGAATCGAGCCAAGGTATTTAGTAATGTTTTTATTCTCTCCCACAAGGCGAGTGGCGCTTTTCAAGGGCTGAAGATCTAAAATTACAGCGCTATTAAAATACGTGCAGAAACCATGTAATAAATCACATGCTACAATTTAAAAACTATCGCTGTCAAGATCAGTATATTAGTACCTGGCGTCAGCGGGTTGAGGAGACGCTCTCACTGTCCCCCTACCGCAATGCGCCGCCTGCTCCTCGCTGCCTAAGTACCCTCAGGTGCAGCAACTAGAGCGCTGACCGCTCAGAGAAAGCGGAAGTTACCTTACTCTGCCTGACCCGCCCTCCGCTCAACGGCACTGGTTGCCGAGTCGGACCGGGGCGGGCAGGACGTGGAATCGAGCCAAGGTATTTAGTAATGTTTTTATTCTCTCCCACAAGGCGAGTGGCGCTTTTCAAGG
Organism: Lissotriton vulgaris; assembly: GCF_964263255.1. Taxonomy (NCBI): domain Eukaryota; kingdom Metazoa; phylum Chordata; class Amphibia; order Caudata; family Salamandridae; genus Lissotriton; species Lissotriton vulgaris. Next base: position 674,180,164 of record NC_141700.1, on the reverse strand, counting down.
GCTGAAGATCTAAAATTACAGCGCTATTAAAATACGTGCAGAAACCATGTAATAAATCACATGCTACAATTTAAAAACTATAGCTGTCAAGATCAGTATCTTAGTACCTGGCGTCAGCGGGTTGAGGAGACGCTCTCACTGTCCCCCTACCAACTGTTGATGGGCTGACAAGCAAGCTGGGGAACAAGCAATGGGTGTCTTCTATATTATAACTCATCAGGTTATTTTGTAATAGGAGGAATGCCTCGTACTACCTGCTCCTCCTCGTGGGCATATGATTGTCTATATTGATGTGATACAATTTAATTTTGAGAAATATGGGGTGGGGCTACATGATGTGACCTGTGTTGTGACAATTAGTGGTGAAAGGGGCATTTTGGGGCACGCTGAACCTGTGGCATTCGTTAAAGGTTGACAGATGTGAATCCCACTTTTATATAGGCCTTTGAAGGCTCTCTACGCAAGCATTGGTTAGGAAAAATGATGGCAAATTGTAAGTGATCAAGTACATTGCACCACTGTTAGGTCGGAAAATAAAATTCACTTGGTGGGTTGTGAGTCATCCCCTATTAATTTTGTGTAAACTTATTGGCAAACGAGGGGGGCGCTAGGTGGTGCCAAACCAAGATGGCCGCACTGTAGTGAGGCTCTTGTCAGATCGAGCCTTTGACCCATCCTCCAGACCATCCTGACCGGGAAAAACTGCCTGGACACCCCAGAACTGGGATCGTGACAGTCCCCTGATCTCAGCGGTGGTACCGTTGTGCAAATCGCCAGAGTGGAAGCGGAGATACCGACCTGTTTCCTGAGGGCGGACTGCTTTGCTGGACCGTGAGCTGCCGACCGGGCGGCTCGGCGCGCCAGGAAACTCCGTGGCCTTGGGGCCTAGTCGGGACTGCGCTACCGGCTCCTCGCGGACACTGCTGGTGCTGACCGACTCCCTGAGGGAACTACATCGGGTCAAGAAAACCCCCGTGTCTGCAAGGTGAGCCCTGCCTCGGAAGGGGTGTTAACTGTATAGCGCGATCTTCCAGCCCCCAGGAGGGAACTGCTGCGAGGCTTACCCGACCTGACACCGGGAATATATACCGGCCGGCGCCCTGCCACACAGTCGAGGACATTGTCTGCCATGGGGTTCCCAAGCACCCTTGCCGACTGCGCTCGTTTGCCTGGGCCGTCCGCTTCTTAGCTGCGACCTCCCCACAGCTCACCGGTCACAAGAAGCGGCCTGCTCGACACTCTGCCGAAACCTGACGTCGGGGCCTACCCGCCCTTCAGCTGCGGCCTTCCCGCCTCTCGACAACTGCTGGCGCACACTCACCTGCTCGGCCGGTGGCCTGGGGGCCTATGACTTTACCCGTCGGGAGGAGACTGCACCTGTAACCAGGGAGACGGACCCAATTGGCTGGGGGTGCGAGTTCGGCCTGGCAGACGTGGAAAATTGCCCCCCCCCGCCCCCCCCCCCCCCCCCCCCCCCACTGACTCAAGGTGCCGAGCCTGCTCCGTGCAGTATCATTCCTGGCGTTGAGGTGGCTGGATAGCGCTGTAGCCCCAATTGCACACTGATTGCTATGCACCTCTGGCACGGCTTACCTCCTCACATCTGGGGCCTGCCTGGGACGACGTGAAACTGCCTCCCCTCCCAACGTCACATAGCAGAGCGCGCCCTCCGCAAGGATAAACCCAGAGCCCTGCCTGCCTTCTGACCTTCTGCCTTGACTAGGGCTGTGAGAGAAGAGCCAGCAGGCAATAGACAGCTGATGCATAGGCCGCCCCTGCTCACCTGAGAGCTTAACGGAAAGGTGCTGAAGCTGCAGATTGCCTGGGGCCGCAACTAAACGCAGAATCACTTCTCCCCCCCCCATTAAAGCATCGCCTCATGCCGGTTGTGACATCGCCTCCCCCCTCTGGGACCTTTGGCTGCCTCTGTGACCTGGAAGACACTGACTGCACCCTGCCTCGGATCACAGCCAACAGCGTCACCACACGCCACATTTGAGATCACGGCCATTCCGGTTTACAGCCGGAGGGGACGACTGGCCTGTTCTGTTGTGTCCGCCTGCATATCTGCGATTGCTGCCACGAACTGCGCCAAAAGGGGCACTCCAGACTCGAGCTACGCCCTAAGCTCCACTGTTCTCAGGTCGCTGGACCAACTCCTTCCTCACTACACCCTGGCCTCGGCCGCCACATCGACCTCGCGAACGCCAAGACGCGACATGGGGCGCAGCGATGCCAAACAATCTAAGATACCATTTGAGACTAAAAGAAACCCCAAGAGTACACAAGACCCGGAGGGCAGTCCCAACGCCCGCGGTCCCCCAGACGAGGAATGGAAAACCTTGCTGATTAGCATGCAACAAAGCCTATCGAATATTGACTCCAAGATTGACAACATCAACACTCGCATGGATAGCGTGGTCACAAAGCTGGAAAACCACGACACCAGACTCAAAGATGCGGAGGACAGGATCTCTGTACTGGAGGATGGGGCCTCCTCGAACAGCAGACATGTGTCCCAAATGGACAGGCTCCTAAGAGTCATAGCCGAAAAGAACGAAGATTTGGAAGCGAGGTCCCGTCGCAATAACATTCGCGTCATGGGTCTGGCGGAGACAACAAACACAGGGAAAATGGAGGTATTTATCGAAAATCTGGTGACCGAACTCTTTGGTAAGGAATCTTTCTCCCCGCACCTAATAGTCGAGCGGGCCCACAGGTCCCTAAACCAGGGGCCCCTCCGCGTCCCATCATCGCAAGATTCCTAAACTATAGGGACCGAGACGCTGTGCTTAGACGGGCAAGAGAGGTCGGCACTGTAAGATACTGTAATACTACGCTCTCCTTCTTCCCTGACTTCACCCCGGCAGTACAAGAGGCTAGAAAGAAATTCGCAGGAGTGAAGAAAAAACTTCAGGAACAAGAGTTGCCATACGCCATGCTTTACCCGGCGAAACTAAAAATCACCTACCACGGCAAACAACTCTTCTTTCAAAATCCTCAACAGGTGGAAGATTTCCTCAAGCAGCACAGGAAAAACAAGGATAGTGGAAGTGCTGAAAGACAACGCTCCAGATCCACATCGCCTATTAACCATCAAGACTGAACTGTAGCCGAGGCGCCTGTCATGTCCCAGATGAGTTTAAACGAGCACGATTTCAGTAACCTGGTGAGGTACATTTTCAAGTAATTGTATAACCCGGAATCAATGACCTCCTGTGCTCGATCACCTACCTCCGTCCCACGCTGTGAGTACAGGAACATACCTGGCTCCGAGTGGGTGCAAGTAGGGAGGTAGATGACCGGTTGGGCGGCCCCTAGAACTGACCCCCGATGGGCGAACCCCCAAATACCCCCTCTGCTAGCAGAATAGGGGAGACGTTGTTTTTACTTCTGTTTCTAAGTTGGGGAGTGGGAGGGATGACTTCGGGTGGGTGGGTTCTGAATACCCGGCGGATTGGGGTTGTCGGTGTGGGTGGGGAATTGTTCCAACATGTTGCATACTCAGACGGACCCCTAGTTCCGGCCCCCCATGTGGGCGTGCCCCTGAGACCCTCCTCCCTCCTGGGAGGCGGTATTTGTGTTCTACTCTGTTTCGGGAGTACTGTGTATGAGTTTTGGGGAACCGGGTGGGGGTTGAATTCCCGGCCAGTTGGGGTTGCCGGTGTAGGTGGGAATGGGTTTTGTTCCACTTCTGATGACCTTGTCATATTGGTTTTGTTGTCCCTGGTAGGTCCGTGGGGGGGTTGGCTGCGAGAAGTGTATACTATGTTTGTCATTGAAAGGGCTTTGGTCCTAAATTGTGTGACGTTATGCTGCATGATGCTGCATCTGTATGAATGGGTGACGTAGAACCCGGGCCGCCTGCGCTTCAATTCCAGCTGGTGTCATGGAATGTTAGGGGTCTTAATAACCCCAGAAAGAAGAGACAAATCTTGGGATATCTGGACAGGCAAGGGGTCTCAATTGCTATGCTCCAAGAAACGCATCTGTTGTCTGATAACACCTCTCACTTTGCATCTCGTTGGGCTTCCTGCAGGGTTTTTTCCTCCTACTCTAACTATGCCTGGGGTGTTACGATCCTGGTCAGGCGGGGTTTGAGGTTTGTTCCTGCGGGGACGGAGGCGGACCCTGGGGGAAGATACTGCATGGTCTGGGGGACTCTACACTCCCATTCGGTCCTTTTTGCCTGCTACTATGGCCCTAACGTCGACGACACCTCATCGCTGCTCACATTATGGGGTAAAATTCAGACCCTAGGTATAGGTCATGTGATACTAGGCGGTGACTTTAATGCCGTCGCCAGGCCGAGCATGGACCGCTCTCACCCACTCCCGGCGCACTACTCTCATACTCAGCGTGTCCTCTCTTCCTTGCTTACTGATCACTCCCTCATTGATTCTTGGCGACACCTACACCCTTCCCTTAAGCAGGGCACTCACCACTCAGCTCTACACTACACATGGGCGCGGTTGGACTATGTGTTCCTGTCATCGGGCCTTTCCCCCTGGCTGGCCAAGGCCACACACCTCACAAAGACATTCTCCGATCATTCCCCGGTCCTCATTTCACTGCGCATCCCACTTGCGACCTCCCCGTATCTTAGCTGGCGCCTGAACCCCTCACACCTTACCGATTCCGCTTTCAGTGCTGACCTTGAACGAGAAATTCAAGATTTCTTGGACCGGAATGTAGGGTCGGTATCTGATCTCACTGTAGTGTGGGAGGCCTTCAAGGTCACTGTCCGTGGGTGGTGTATCTCTAAAGGTGGTGGTGTACTCAAATCCATACGGGGGGAACTCTGCAAACTAGAATCCGAATTGCGAGAGCTGGAGCGCACTAGCGCGAGCGAGTCCCGGGGCCATTCTTCTAATGCCCTCCTTCGTGATAAACTGAACGAATATACAGAAGCGGCGGATAGGGAATGCAAATTTCTCGGCAAGCAACATAGAGCGCGGGTCTTCGGGGAGGGAGATAGGCCCGGTAGGGCTCTTGCCTCTGCGGTGCGGCCCCCTAGGTATAATGGCTATATCACTACCCTGTTAGATGAGCACCACAATCCGCAACAAGACCTTCCTGAGCAACTCCGCATTCTTACCAAACATTATTCCTCTCTTTACACCTCTCATAGGTCGGTTCCTATTGACCTTAGTCCCTACCTAGATGATACTGCTATAGCCTAGCTTGGTCCTTCCCAACAAAAATTCCTACACCACATCCTTGAAGTGGATGAAATTAAGGACGCCATCATGTCCATGAAGTCGGGCAAATCGCCGGGCTCCGATGGCCTACCGGTCGATTTCTACAAAGCATATATTCATATCCTTGCTCCTATACTCCAGCAGGTTTATTACGCCTCCCTTGAGGGTGGCCTTTTGCCCGCGTCCATGCGTGAAGCACTCATCACTTCCCTATTGAAGCCGGGCAAGCCTCCTGAACACTGCGACTCCTATAGGCCCCTCTCGCTCCTTAATACGGATGTCAAAATCCTAGCGAAGGTGCTATCATCCCGCCTCAACCTGCTAATGGAACGCCTGGTCCTTCCTGACCAGGCGGGTTTTGTTCCCAATAGGGCGACCTCCCACAATTTACGCACCCTTCAGGCCGTCCTGCAAGACATTAACCCCAGAGGCGAAGCTGCGGCTGTATTTCTCGACGCCACCAAGGCGTTTGACTCCCTTGAGTGGGACTACCTATTTGCCCTCCTTGAACGCATGGGGATCCCGTACAGTTTCCTAGACTGGATTAAGTTGCTTTACGGTGAGCCGCACGCTTCTGTCCTCCTCAATGGATCACGATCAGCCTCCTTTCCCATCCGTAGAGGCACCAGACAGGGTTGCCCCCTCTCCCCCGTCCTATTCGCGATAGCCATTGAACCGCTCGCCGCCAAACTCCGACAGCATCATAACCACCGCTCCCTGATATACCCGGAACGACAGCTCCTAGTCGCATTATATGCAGATGACATCACCCTCTATATCGACAAACCGCGGGACAACCTTAACCCTCTGCTTAGGGAAATAACTAAGTTTGGTGCTATCTCGGGAGTTCAGATTAACTGGTCGAAGTCTGCCCTCTTCCCCTTAACTGATAAAACCACACGATTCCCCCTGGACTATCCTCTGATATGGGAATCAGAGGAACTAAAATACCTAGGTGTAGTAGTCTCCCGTAATCGCGAGGCCCTCATTAGGGCTAACTATGGCACTGCCCTAGATAAAATTACTGACAACATTACTAAATGGATCCATCTCCCGCTCTCGATGGCAGGACGCATTTCCCTAGTAAAAATGGTTGTCCTTCCTAAGTTGCTCTACTTATTCATCAATATACCTTATAGCCCAGGAGCCCACTTCTTTCGTACCCTTGATTCCCAACTGTCGAGATTGATCTGGGGTGGCAAACAGGCTAGGATCAGTTTAAAGACGCTGAAACTACCCTATCACCAAGGCGGGTTTGATGTTCCTGACTTTCGGAGGTACTATGATTGTGCCCAGGCGCACTTTGTGGCATACTGGCTTCATCCCCCTCCCTTCATGGCTCATCTAGCGGTGGAGGATGGTTATATGCGTCCCATTCAACCATCAGGGTACCTTTATACCGACCCGAGTGTGACCGACCGGGACCCTATGACTGTGGACTGCACCGTCCAGGCATGGCGTCGTATTGCTGCTCATATGGAGGTCACCTTTCTATACTCACCGTGTATGCCCCTAGCTCACGACCCTAGACTGAGTGTAGCCGGGGAGCAGATAGGGCGCAAGTTCCTCAAGAGGCTAGCGTTTCATACCTGGGGGGATCTTTTCCTCCAGGGGCAGTTCCGCTCCTCGGCACAGTTTTTTGGGGAAAACCTCCCTACTGTCATGGACACATTCCTCTATGTCCGTTTAAGGCAGAATGTCAAAGCAGTCCTCCCAAACTTTCCTGAAGAGCCGGAAACCCTCCCCCCCTTTATTCGCTCTTACAAACCGAAACCCCTAAGCATGTGGTCTCCATGCTTTATAAACATGCTCAACCTGCTCCATCGCCTCCCCCGCTCAAGGCCCGCAGTGAGTGGGACGGGGACCTAGACGAGCCGCTTTCTGACGACCAGTGGGAGGAAAGCTGCAGGCACACCACGGCAGTAACTGGTAATACACGTTTGCGCTTAATCCACTATAAATTCTTGCACCGTACTTACTTCACTCCTTCCAAACTGTTCCGTCTTGGCCTCCGAAATAACGACCGCTGCCTCCGTTGCGGAGCGGAAGGAGCTGACTTTTTCCACCTGTCATGGGTTTGCCCTGCAGTGGCGGAATATTGGCGTGCCATCTTCGGAGCTTTATCTGAGATGGTTGGGATCGGTATGGAGCCATGTCCCAAAACTGCCTTGCTGGGGCACGCAGTCCCGGCACTGAAGGCACACAAAAAATTTTTTGCGTTAGGCCTTCTGTTGGCCAAACGCCAGGTTGCCTGTAGATGGGGCAGGGGACGAGCCCCCAAATTCAAGGCCTGGCTTCATGCGATGTCTACCTGGCAGGATCACCTGCACCACTATTCTGAACTCTTACCGCACAAGTCACGCCCCAAGGATATATGGGGGCCCCTCACTGCCTATCTGCTTCGCCACCAGAGCGGGGACCAACCTGATGCTTGAGGTGCTCTTCCCCTCCCCCCTAACCCTGGCCTGCTCCTCGCCCCGGCCGTGCTTCTACTGCACCGCCCTCTCCCCTTCTTTCCTTCCTCCTGGGAGCGCACTCCGGAGTCCGGGCCTGCCTGTACCCCGCGCCCTGTCCCGCACCCCCCCCCCCCCTGTCCCACGGTACTCCTACGCCTCCTCTTCATAGATAGTCCTCCTATACTCACTGCCCTGCTCCGCAGCCTGACCTCTACCAGTGCGGCGCCCTGTTCCTCACGACACCACTATGTTACACGTAGCGTTACGCACTGGACCTCGGCACTCTACTGAACTCGCAGACTTACAGGCGTGATGTCCTCCCCCCCTTCCCCCTCACTTCCCCTCCTATCCCGTGTCAGCCAATAGCATTCCCGGGGTGAGGACCACACTTACTCCGGCGGAGATCGCCTCTGTATCCTTTTCTCTGTATTCTGTGGTGCCACACTCCTACATCCTCTGATCCACATACAAGGTATGGTGGTTCATAACGGGTGGGATTGTTCCCAGTTCTATGTTTTTGGGAAAAAATGACAAAAGAAGCCTCAGTTGCACTCTCCTGGTATACTGTTTGCCTTTTCCTACTGCTCTGTTTTATGCTCTACCAGACTGTGCTTCATTTCTCACGCGGCCGGCCCTAAAGGGTTGTAGACGACATGCTGTGTCTAACCATCCTGCCATGTTGTGATTAGTTTGTGCCTCCCTTCACCCTCCCTCCCCCTATCTTCCAGTGGCTGCCGGCCTGCAATCTCAGGTTGTAGGCGAAGGCCGTGTGTAGTGTATCCCGCTTTAACATCTAATAAAGGCTTCAAAAAAATAAAAAAAAATAAAAAAATAAAAAACTTATTGGCAAACGAATTATTGTACAACATTCTTTAAAAACAATATTGAACTAAACTGGACATAATTTAAACATCGACATCAATTACGGATAGCCATGGTGGTAAATACTACTTTTAGCTTGTCCGTCTGAGCTCCTGTCGCGGCTCTTGATAATCCAGCTGGCAGAGGATACAAAGGCAGCCAAGGATCAAAAACTAAACAATTCTCTAAAAGTCCTGTTAACTTTCTGCAGTTTACACAGGCCCAATGGCATCCAATAGAATGCTGAGGGGCTAGTGATGGGGTATGGGCGAAAACCAGTGATGCGTTTGGTGTTTAACCCCTTCGATGCTGATGACGAGCTCAGCTCGTCATCAGCCACAGTGGTCGTGTGCGGATGACGAGCTGAGCTCGTCATGTAACGCAGCTTTTGGAAAAAAGCTGCGTAGCGCAAAAATAACCGCCGCAGCGATGCGGTTAATGGTGTGAAGTTACTGCCACAACCCCTGGCCTCTTGGTGAACTGATTTTATGAATGTAAATTAAATGTTATGAGGGTAAAATTGGTAGCCCCTCGCAAGCAAAATTTAGAAAACTTTCTTGCAAACTGTGCTTTATAAAACACTCTGGTCTAGTAAAGCTGAGTAAATAGAGCATGTTTTGACAGCAACTTCACGTGGTTTTCTACCAATGATTCTGGAGGAACAGCAGGAGCAAAAGAAGAAATGTAAGAAATGGTAGGTCGTTAACATTAGTCACAAATGGATAATATTTCTTCCTCACCTTAGTCCCACTTCATTAATACTCCAGTGTAATGCCATCTGATTTGTTGGGCTATCACTTTTTAGGGAGCCAAGGACTGTCATGTGTTTCTTTATGACCCATTGTCATTTTCGCCATTGCTATGCTAGCATAATTATGCATATTGTAGGCCGCTTTTGTTTTGCACACATTACTAAATATCATGCTTGCTTTTGTGCAACATTGTATTTTCACACAGAAGAAGCACATATTTTCGCATTTTATTATTTTCCCGGGATTTAGTCTTAACTGCCTAGGCAAGGTCAAACAACATTGCCCCTTATTATTCTCTCTGGTCAGAAACTAGCACCTAGACATAATAAGAGAATGCAGCTGCTCTTTTGAATACACATACCTTATCATATAACTGAGAACAAGGGTTCTGAAAACACAGGTACAAAGCGAAGGTCCAGAGACAAGAGTGGTGCGTCATCCACCTATGTATGCTCAGGCACGAGGTCCACCACTAAACTCAGAGATCTATATTTTATAACCACTTAGCTTCAGTAGTGGGGGAAGGTTTAGGCAGATCTGTCAGATAACATGACAGGGGTCTTTATCGTATATGGTTTATTAACCATGCTGATGACATTATTGACATATATCAGTTTTCTAATTGTGGCTTAATAATTCCATTTTAGAGCACAGTAGTTTAAATAAACATTGTAAAGTTCCTTTTTGTCTCTTTTCTTTTTTACCGTGGCAAATTATGAGTGAAAAAACTAAAGTGTGTGCCCTGTTACCATGATCCCTGAGAGGGTCGGGAGTGTTGTGTTCTGGGGTGCCAAATCTCTTGTCTCTCTGAAAGGTTAGGAGGGCAAATGAGGCAATATAGCTAGTCGAAATTGAGCTCATAGATACTGATGTGATATGGTGACTCATTCCCCTGCATACTGATGTCCCAAGCAAAGCTCTGTTCCTGAGCAGAATCCCAGCAACATTGCGCCACCAATGTTGGGTCAGGCACTTATTTGCGGGGAACCTGCGTAGTGCTTATGCTTGTCCACAATACCTTTTACTGGAGAAATCCGTGGTGATGGGGATTAATCCTCCACAGTGTTTAGGAAGAATCAAATTCTGCTGGTTTTTCAAGCTTGAATATTGAAAGGTTAAAACTAACCATGGGCATAGTTTGCAAAGTAGCGCTACACGTAGCAACGCAAAGTGTACTTCGCACTACACAAGCTACACGTAGCTACAGGAACTGCATAGTGCACTGTGCAAAATGCTGTTCGCACTGATTGCACAGTGCTGGATGCATGTCCGTACTGTGCAATCAGTGCAAACTGCATCTTGCACAATGCAAGCAGTCGTTTTCTGCCTCTCAAATAGATTTCTACTTGAGCGGCAGCTTTCTCAACGCGGACTGGTAGTTTCTCATCGCGAGCAGGCGCAATCACTCGCAATGAGAAATCTAACCTCCACACGTTGAGAATCGCGCTTGGAGGTTTCTTTTCCATGCTCGCGATCGGCAACTTGATGTTGCTGATCGTGAACGAGGAAAAAGTCTCGCCGGGATGTCATTTTGCTTGCTCGCGGTCGCCAACTTGACCTTGAGGACCGCGAGCAAGCAAAAAATGACCGCTGCACTACGCTATATGTGTTTGCACTGTGCCACTTGCAATTCGCGTAGTGTGAAGTAGCGCAAACTTCGCAAACTACACGAGCGTAGCGTAGTGCTTTGTCCAGGGTTAGTTAAAACCCAGTTTGTATTACACTTTGAATCCATCTTTGTTTTCCAATGGAGCAAAGTGTATATATTGTGGCCAACTGCTGACCTGCATTCTATGCACATTTAGCACATAATGAATGAATGAAAGTAATGAGATTTCTAAAGTGCATGGCTACTTGTGGTATTCTAGATTAGAGAAGGTTCATGTTAGAATGGTGATATGTCATGGGAATGTGATATTGGTGGAGCGGTTAACGAGGAGACCGGTTTGCTGTTCTGGTGGTCTCCCTGTAGATGTTAAGCTGTTCTTCTTTCTGGAAATAAATCCTACAACTTGGACCTGCGTTTCTTCCTTTATTCACAACACTTCTCCCAGGAGTATTACAGCACTTATTATTAGCCCAGTAATTGTTCATTCAGTTATGGGCAAAAGACTCATAAATCGTGAGGAAATTCCATTTTGTATCGCCCAAAAAAAATGATCAACGCAAAGTTGTGCTTCCCCTTACGGGACCATAAGACAAGCATATAATTCTGACTATGTGCTTATCCACTGGGCTGGTTCCCACTCTTGGAGACTGTTATACCCCGGGGACAATTTTTGCCACTGTCTATACCATCTGTCATTATGCAGGAACAGGGGTCCCTTATAACATAAAATACCCCTTTGTCCTGATGATCATCCCATTATTACTTGAAGGATTGAAACGTCGTCTTTAGCACATTGACACAGCACTACCTAATACAACTACTGCACACTTGTGCAATGGTGCTCTCCCTATGTTTGTGGCCTAACTGCTGACTGTTTTTTGGCCGCAATGTTCATGCCTGAGTGTTCCTAATCCTGACTCTTGACAATATCCCACTATCTCTCTTCTTTTGTTTGTATGATGTAAATAAAAGTGTTTATTCTTCCATCAGGAATTCTAGAACACAGTTTTTATTATATCACTGTGCCGATTTGTTTCACCTACTTTATGTTTTTAGGGACTACTTTTCCTGCATATTTACTCGTACCCAAGGTCCTTTTCAGACATTTTGGGTTCCCTTGTTCTTTGAAAATATACCATCTGTCATGGCACTCCCTCAATGTCCGTTTTACCAAACATTCTGGGCATAAACTAATGGGTAATTTTCCTTGCTACAAAGTCCCCCGACGAAGGGCAGTGCGCCCGAAATGCATTGGGCTCAAATTTGAAATATAAATCAACGAAGTGAATAATGAAAAAACTATGATTGAAATAGTTAAAAATTATGAACAAATAAATATCCCTTGAAGATAAGAAGAGTACGCACATTTGATTTCGAACATGGATGATTGAGTGCGAGCTTGGTGATGTGTTTTGGAGTACAGAACACACATGCTAATACATGAATTTACAATCCTTGTGCTAAGATGGATTTCCAGCCCAGCACAACCCACCTTGACAAACAGGAGACATTAAGACAAGGGAGAGTGCGACCCCACATACCAATTTGCTTAAAAACTTAAAAAGGAGTCAGAACGCTCTTCGGGTGTGGAGATAAAAAAGCAGAATTTAACTCCTCAATATAGAACCCCATTTCAGAAAAATAAAGTTGCGGATTTGACTTCTAAATATGCCACAGACAGTGAGAACCCTCGGCCTGAGCAAGAGCTGGGTGGTAACTCTCCTCAAAAGCATGGCAGAAGTCACCATAGTATGCCAGACTCTCCAGGAGTTTCTGGTAGCGAAAGTAATAGATACCTTTGTTACAGTTGAGAACGTGGATGCATGCCTGGCCCCTCTAGATAGATTATTTCAATTAGATATTCAAATAGAAGTTGATGTTAGATGCACCATTAAAGCAATAGTCTGGGAAAATGTGACTTTGTCCTACAACATCCTGTTGGCGGAGGTCGATTGGCTCCCTCCATTTCTACTCACATCCCCACAAAGAAAGGATGTGATTCTTCCTTTCTTTTCTGACCTTGTCCCTGATGAAGTCAAACAAGCTTATGCAGCTGAAAGGGCACTTGCATTACCCCCTGCACTTTACCCCAATCATGCTGGGTAGGATAAGGATTCTCTGCATCTTATCATACCCATAAAATACAGCCCGCAAATGCTGTGGCAGTATCTCATTAAATGGACGCCAAAGTTGCCATTAAAGAAATTCTCTCCCAATTGGAATACCAGAGAGTAATCAGTTCCGGTGTATCTCAGATGAATAATCCTCTTTTTCCTTTTTTAAAACTGGATCTTCCTATTGCGTTTAATAGGAATGATCCCGTTTTAAAAAAGGACTATGGATATTTAAATAGTCATAAACTCACATTTGCGGTGCAGAATACACCTAGTACGCACTCATTAACAATATAGTCCGTAAAAAATACAAAACTACGTTGGACATTTCCAATAGTTTTTTCAGTCACAATTTGGTTCTTGAAAGCCGAGATTGGGCTACTTTTGGCACCCGTGGATTTCAAATGCAATATGCACAGATTCCTATGGGCTATAAGAATAGCCCTGGTGTTTTCACAGCGTGTATTATGTTGATTCCCAATGATATTGACCCTAACGTACTGTCCTACATAGATGATATCGACTTAACGGACAATGAATTGAATCTCCTCCTTGCCAGAGTAGATTGGAATATATTGGGATTTGCTGAGCTTGGTTACAAGGTCAATTTCAAGAAATCTAAAATAGATTTTTTGAGTGACCTTTTTTAGGCTATGTACTTACACATGACGGTAAGAGCCTGTCCCTTAATTTTTTGTAGAGGGGTGCACAATTGCAGCCTCAAAACACGTTGAAAACATTGCTGTCCATGTTGGTATTTCTGAATATTGGCAGGACTTATATCTCTGACTATGCACAACACATTAAACCACTTTGGGTCAGATGTAGGTAAATTCAATTTAGCGAGCACTTAATAGCAATTTTTACCGAATCGCTATTAAGGACTCGCTAAATTGAATGTTGGTAGGGATTCCTTAATATTCCTTAATAATGAATCGGTAATTGAGATTCGTTATTAAGGAATACCTAGCCATTCATTCCTATGGGCTAGGAGGCCCATAGGAATGGATGGGAAGATATTCACTATGTGCGATTCGGTATTACAGAATCGCAAATAGCGGGAGCTATTTCAAGGATGCCAGGATTTCCAAAGGACACCCTGTTACACCCTTGAAATGTGCATGTGTGCACATGTGGCGCACATACATGCCCTAAGGGCATGGATGTGTGCTACATGGCACTTTTAAAAAAGCAAAAAAGTGTTTTTTTTAAAGGAAATCGCTACTTACCACCAACTTAGTGATTCCTTAAGGCCTAAGTGCACTTTTTTTAGAGCTACTTACATTGCATTTAAGGAATCGGTATTTCCGATTCCTTAAATGCAAGAGCAAATTAAGGGATCGCAATTTTGCGATGACTTATTTTGCAAGTAGGTTTAAACTCACCTACATTGCACTCAGCCAAATACCGGTCGGTTACGCAGAAATTCGGCAAATTTCTGCGTTACCCCTCGGTATTTGGCCACCTACATCTGGCCCTAAATGAATAAATCAACCTTGATTTTTCCACTAAATGTTGGACATCGGAACACACAGATACACTCAGATCACTATAATCTGACTTGCTTCAAACACAGCAATTACATATGTGTCAAAAGCAGGAACCTGGAAATCCATCTTTTACCAGGTGCAACTAGATTTACTTCCATCACCTTAAATGAAGGTGAAACTTGCCTATAGCATATAAATCGCATTTATATTCTGGTGCAGAAATACGCTTTGCTTCCACTGAGAAAAAACTGGATGCCACACATTAGGCTGTCCTTAAAGAACAACCACTTGCTCGAGGGAAGCGTATTATCATCATTACTCACATGCTGGCCTTAGAGGATGTCACCAAAGATAGCGCTCCAAACACTACAGCCCTCCATCCTAGCAGAATACAATGGGCTACATCCTTAACAGCTGCTGATGTGGACTTTGCTTTGACCGTCTGCGGTAAGAGCATGTTTACCCTTTACCCTCTACTGTTCTATCTTATGATCAGTATAAATATATAATTTACACAGATGGTTCAGCTCACACTGCTATAGGTTCTAAGCAGCAATACTGAGAGGTGTGCACCATTCTTATTGGTGTTATGTTGGGCGGCGTATTATAACCTCAGCCAACTCACATGCGGTCTTTGGGTGTCTGCAAGGTGCAGCTGGTTGAACTGAAGGCTTTGCTTCTTGCACTTGAATGTATAGATCCTGAATTCCCCACACTTATTGTGTGTGATTTGGATTATTGCACAGTTCTTTAATGATGATCTACACTATTGGCAGCAAATTAAATTCAAAGATCCTAAAGTTAGCACAATCAAGCACAAAACGCTTTGGGTTAAAGTAGCAAACCTCAAAGCCAGGTTGTCACGGACTCATGTCATACATACGTTGAGTCATCAGTGTCTGGGAGCGCGTAATGTAGGGAACTCTGTGGCTGATGAAGCAGTCAAATCTGCTCTCACCACAGCTATAGTAACAGCAATTACACACTCTAAAACTCGCATGGCTAACAATATCTTGGCTGCCCTGAATACAATTAGAAGGGGCAACCCTTCACCAAAAGTTTTTTCTTCTAAATACTCTTATCATTTAAATGACAAAAAATGTTCTTTTGTAACAATTCCTAGGGTTGGCGATTGCTGGATTGCCAACCAAGAACGCAGACTTGCACTGGTTGTTGCGGTACATGAAGGTGTTACTTCAGTACATGCTGGGTTGGCTGCAACAATTTTGGTGCTGGAGCAACTTTATTGGTGGCAGGGCTTATACTAGCAGTCCCAAAAATATTTCCTGTTTTCTGACATTTGTCAACTGATTAAATGCTCCACGGTGGCTCTTCCACCGCAAACACACTTATTCTCGAACAGGCCTTTTGACTGTATCTATTTGAAACACCGTGGTCCAATGTTTTCAGACACTGCATTCAAATTTATTATGGTTGCAGTAGATTCATGCACTAGATTCCTCTGGATTTGACCACAGCGCTTGGCTGACGCTCAAACAGTTATTAAAGACCTGCATGTCTTTATTGGGGCATATGCATACCATGGTATGCAGTTCCTAACATTAGAAGCAGGGTTTATGTATTTTGCAAGGGCTCCATATGTTGGTATGGAGTCACAGAAGTGGGGAGAAGAATCCTCTCCTTTCAGAAAAAGACCCTCACACACCCAGCCAGCGAGGTGTCTTGCTTCATCATCGGGTCTTCTCCTTATCGGGTCGCCTCTGCAATACCCGATCGGCACCCGTGATGGGGTCTTTTTAGCGGACATCTTTTTTCCAAATGCCGGTGGGTGAGATGCGTGTGAGGGCCCTAGATCAGTGTAGGTGATAGTGGTGTGTAGGGAAGTGCGTTAAAATAGGGGAGGTGGTCCACTCAAGACATTGTAAAATGAACGTGGCCCCTGCTCTTATTAAAAGTAAAACAAGGTGCGTATCTTCACTCTAAGGATGAGCTGTGCCCTAAAGCCAACATATTTTTATTTAACGATTATACCAAAAGTAAAGAAATAGAAAAAATATCTATTTCTTTACATTTGCTATAATCTTGGCACCCGCGCTTCACTTTTAATGTTAAAAGTAAAGTGCGGGTGCCATGATTATACCAAAAGGAAGGAAAAAAATGCTCACCACGACATAGAATTTTCTAATTTTTTGCCGTCCCACTTGGACGGCATGGGCATGCTTTCCTTAAGTAAAAGGTTTCCATAAAGTTCAGAAACCTTTTACGGCAGAAGGAGTTCGTCCAAGTGGGACGGCCGAAAAAGAGAAAAGTTAGAGAAAAGTGTACGTCATCAACACCTCTTTCCCAATGGCTGGCCACAGTTTGCCTAAACAGTTACGCTGGCCAATGGGAAAGAGGGGCGGGGCTTAACGCCCGCTAGTGAAAGCTACTACAAATCATTAAATCTCACCAGCGAGACTGCACATGCGCAGCCATTGCACACTCGACCTAAAAAGTGGTACCTTGAAGATCAATAAAACACAACCTGCAAGGAAAAACAAAATAACAACATTAACGTAATATCTCACAGTGTTCTGATTAGAGCTGGAGGCAAGTGCATCACACAGTGTTCATGATGCAGCTCAATCATGCTAAAATGCAAGTGACTTGTGGCATGCGTAATGGGAGCACACAGTGTCATTTAAGATGGTAAGACATATTAAAAGCAAGGCAGCTAAGGAGAGCATTCATCACAATAAACTCACCCCATTAGGGTCAAGGTTGCATGGTATCAGTATCGGCTCGTGTAGACACTAATGTATAGTGTCCTGCTAAGTAAGGAGAGACATGAACACACTGTCAACATGGTAAAATACAACAAGTCCCAGGTCCAATAGCCTAGAGATGGTGCAAGTCATAAAGAAGACACCCTACTGGGTGCCCATGTCCGCTGTGGACTTGTTGTATTTTACTATGTTGACAGTGTGTTTATGTCTCTCCCTACTTAGCAGGACACTGCACATTAGTGTCTACACGAGCCGGTAATGATGCCGTGCAACCTTGAGCCTAATGGGGTGAGTTTATTGTGATGAATGCTCTCCTTAGCTGCCTTGCTTTTAATATGTCTGACCATCCTAAGTGACACTGTTTACTCACATTACACATGTCACGAGTCACCTGCATTTTAGCATGATTGAGCTGCATCAGGAACACTGATTGATGCACTTGCCTCCAGCTCTAATAAGAACACTGAGAGATGTTACGTTAATGTTGTTATTTTGTTTTTCCTTGCAGGTTATGTTTTTATGATCTACAAGGTACCACTTTTTTTGGGTGCTGTTGGTGGTCACTTGTTCATTTCACTCCTTTGTTGACCACCACCAAAAAGTGTAGCTAGATCCAATCTAGTCCTGATGAATTGCCATCTAATAGGTTAATGGGCAAGAAACATGTTGACCTTTTTTCGCAAGCGCATACATTTCACATCCTTAGAGTGAAGGTACGGGTCTTGTTTTACTTTTAATTAGAGGAGGGGCCACGAAATTGTCTTGAGTGGACCACCTCCCCTATTTTACCCACTTCCCTACACACCACTATCACCTACACTGACCTAGGGCCCTCACACGCATCTCACCCACCGGCATATGGAAAAAAGATCTCCGCTAAAAAGGCCCCATCACGGGTGCCAATTGGGTATTGCAGCGCTGACCTGATAAGGAGCAGACCCGATGATGAAGCAAGACATCTAGCTGGCTGGGTGTGTGAGGGTCTTTTTCCGAAAAGAGAGGTTTCTTCTCCCCACTTCTGTGACTCCATACCACCATATGGACCCCTTATAAAATACATAAAACCCTGCTTCTAATGTTAGGAACTGCATACCATTTTTTTACAGTTTGAGTAACGGACATGTATGCTGGACCTGGATAAAAAATAGTCCGGCTGTCCCTTCCCTTGTCGAACATATGCATACCATGCCTTCCACTCAAACCAGGGTTCAATTTTCATATCCAAAGTGTAACGGGATTCAATGGCATCCCTGGGTGTACAGTTGCATTATTCTTCTCCATACAGGTCTGAGGGCAATTCTGTTGTGAAAAGAATGAACTGTAACTTAAAGCAGTCCTTCACAGCTAGAGAAGTAGGTACTGGGTGTAATTGGGTCAACCACCTCTATGGGGTTCTACAGGCTCTCAATAGCCTACCTAAAAGATCTCTAGATGGGCGGACACTGTATGTAGTATGTTTTGGCATTAAGATGTATGTTCAATACCTTGACAGTCCAGGAATTGAGGCAGCTGCCACAACCTTTGATGTAGATAACCATTGTGCTGCTGTCTTACAGGACCTGCAAAAGATCTGTTACACTCAATCAAGCAAACACTTGCACATGTCTCCCTTATCAATTACAGATGAGTAGCCTTAAGACTCCCACAGGATTTCAAAAATTGGAGTTCTCGTTTGAGAGACGGTGTTGATTAAAAAAGGAGTTTGGTGCATCCTACAGTGTTCCAGTGTCTGGCTTTGGAATACAAGGTACAAAAACTGTAATCTCACCATCGCTTCATGCTCCTAAAGACAAATTCTTTGTCTCCATCGAACATGTCAAACTACACCATGTGGGCAATTCTAAATAGTAAGCCATGGGGTGTCAGTGCTACTCCACAAGACATTCCACTGCAGTCGTGAGCAGCACACTGATGCTGATGCTCCCTAGCCAGGGGAGGGGGTGACTAGGTCCTCAACCGACAACACGACTGAAGTGAGTACAGTCTCTACTACTGAGTCTTCTGCAGCTAAAATCACTTATACAGTTCCATCGTTGTTGGCCCCACCTCTGTTGGACTTTTCGAGTCCTGATATTGAACCCCTGCATTCAGTTTTTCAACTAAGTACCTCTGAGGATTACATGGATCAAGATGATTTTTATTTGGACAGCTCTTCTGTTATGCACACTCCTCCAGCATGGATATGTGTTTTCATTTCATGGCTGAGATGCACTTATGGCTGTGCATGGCATGGGGTTGTCAGACTGAGGGTGGTTGGCTGCCTTTGGGTTGATCGGCCACAGGTCTGGCCTAAGGTTGTTCACAGAGTGAGTTTGATTGCCTGTGAGGGGGAAGGGGTTAGCCACAGGGCGTGGATGCAGGCTAGGCCCTGAAGCCAACCTCTCACAGCGCACAGCCAAAGTCTGTGCATAGTGCGAGTTTGTCTTAAGCATGAGCGAATTTTGCGGATCTCGCGTTCGCGAATTTTGCGGATTTGCGGATTCGCAATCCGCAAAATCCGCGAATTCCCGCGAATTTGCGGATTTTTTTTTTTTTGAGTTCGCCCGTGTTTCTGCCAGTTCGCGAGGGTTTTTCACAATTTCGCAATTTGCGAACTTACCTGTCGGGTCGCAAGTTTTGCGAACTTGTTGTTTCTATGTGTCCAGCCTGTTTGGGACACTCTTCTTCATCACTGCCACTCTCTGTCACCACTGCCACTCTCTGACTACTCATGCCACCCTCTGGCCCACCCATGCCACCCTCTGTTTCATCACCACACCCTCTGGTTGTCCAGTGTACATTATTTTCGGCAAAGCAAAGCACACCTTCCCTGCCTCAAGTGACCTGAATTAATTTGGGGCTGATTAATGTGTCACAGAATATTTTTTTAGCTGGCACCTGCTTCCTTAGTGCGCCCTGATTAGTGATCTTTTGCACTTGCTAAGTGCTTTCATTGTTGCAAAATTAGTTACAACACCTGCCCTGCCCCAACTGACAATAATGAATTAGGGGCTGATTAATGGATTTTAACTTCCAGCCTGGCTCCTGCGTGTCTCCCTTAGCTGTAATTCAGGACCTTTGTGGCATATGTGTAACTATTCTGAGGTTCAGAGCAGGGTCACATAATAGTTTCAACTGGCAACTGAACTCTGGAGGGGCCCTTCAGGAAGCACTACAGGAAATGGCTACTAATGATGAGCCTGAACTTTTGAACCTGGTAAGTAGTTACTTTCAGTTTTGCTAAGATCGTATTTCTGCAATTTTGCACTTATTCGCGGGGCGCGAACTCACGCGAACTCACGCGAACAGTGCGAGCAGTGCGAGCAAAATCCGCTGCTCGCGGATTTTGCGGGAGATTCGCGAATCTCGCGGATTGCGGATTTCCCGAAAATCCGCAAAATCCGCGAGCGGAACGGATTTTCCGCCCATGCCTAGTTTGTCTGCCTGTGTGTGGGTTGGCTACAGGGCCTGCCCACAAGCCAAGCCCAGTGAACAACCCTCCATTGCACATGGATGTGTAAAGTATGGGTTGGCTGCCTGTGGGGTGTTTGGCCACAGGGCTGAACTGCAGTCCAAGACCTGTGGCCAAACCCCCTCTGTGCACAGCCAAAGCCATGCGCAACATGGGGTTGGCTGCCTGCAGAGGGGATGGCCAAGCCAAGCCAAGCCAAGACCAGTCTCAGCGGCCAACCTCGCAGCGTGGGGTTGACTGCCTGTGGGGCCTGGCTTAAAGTATGGTAACAAAATACTACTTGACATCAAAAAAAGCCCTAGATATTCAATTAAAAAAACAAAGGTTAAAGCAACGCTATAGTTAGGTGACATGTTCAGCAGTAACAACGTAACATAGCATGACACCTTATGAATAGCCTCACAGTACGAAAATAAAGATGCACAACTAAGATGTGTGATTTCATAAAGGCTTCGTCCCTGACCGTCTTGCTTCAGACCAATTCCAAGGCATGTACCTTGAGTTATTACTGGTGTTATGCATGTAGATGGTTCAGGCATAGAGCAGGCCCTAATTCTGTTCAACGATTCAGAAAAGGGGGGTGGTGATGAACAGAGTGTCTGAATTAAGCAGACCACTCTTACCCAGTCCAAAGATCAGGGCTTGATCCATCACCGTTATTTAGCTCACTGCACCATCCCAGCTCAGAACCTGGCTATATGCAAATTAGTCTGTCCCTGGCCCAGTGCATCATGGGAACAGGGCAGACCAAACTACCAAGCCAATTCTTCACCAGAAAGGAGACAAGCTTCCGGGGACCGGTTTCTGGCATTTCAGCCGTCGTCGGCCCGGCTTGCTTGAATCCTGATGGTGCAGTGAGCAAGGGGCTCATGTCTGAGTATACCCTGCCACAACTATAGTGGCCAAAAACGATTCAAAAAAGGGGGTGGTGATGAACAGAGTGTCTGAATAAAGCAGACCACTCTTACCCAGTCCAAAGATCAGGGCTTGATCCATCACCGTCATTTAGCTCACTGCACCATCCCAGCTCAGAACCTGGCTATATGCAAATTAGTCTGTCCCTGGCCCAGTGCATCATGGGAACAGGGCAGACCAAACTACCAAGCCAATTCTTCACCAGATAGGAGACAAGCTTCCGGGGACCGGTTTCTGGCATTTCAGCCGTCGTCGGCCCGGCTTGCTTGAATCCTGATGGTGCAGAGAGCAAGGCCCTGATCTCTTGACGGGGTCAGAGTATTCTGCTTAAATCAGAGACTCTGTCCATCACCACCCCTTGTTGTTCAATATTTTGTCCACCCTAAGCGTGAAAGGGTATACTCAGATGTGAGTCCCTTGCTCATTGCACCATCAGGATTCAAGCAAGCCGGGCCGACGACGGCTGAAATGCCAGAAACCGGTCCCCGGAAGCTTGTTTCCTTCCCAGTGTAAGAATTGGCTTGGTAGTTTGGTTTGCCCTGTTCCCATCATGCACTGGGACAGGAACAGACTAATTTGAATATAGCCAGGTTCTGAACTGGGATGGTGCAGTGAGCTAAAAAACGGTGTTGGATCTAGCCCTGATCTCTTGACTGGGTGAAAGTATTCTGCTTAATTCAGAGACTCTGTCCATCACCACCCCTTGGTGTTTACTAATTCTGTTCAAGGCATTAAACTATTCAAACACATTAAAGTTTTCCACTAGTGAATTACGATTGATTTTGCAGAGGGGTCCTTTTGAGGGTCTTGGCCCTATTGACTTAACTGCTGTACGACCTGTTATATGCAGTAGCAATGTTTGATAAAAGAGCAAGCATATATGAACAGCATAGAGCCAAACAAATGTGCCCACTAATCCTACTTCCCTTACCTCATGAAACTGTCACCACCCCTTAAAATAAACCTACCATCATTTCTCCAGTGTTGCTAAGCAACCAAATGTAATCACAGTGCAGATAAGAGTGCTTTATGTGAGTTTGCAGGTAATGTGGACCATTTGAGTGCATAGATATGTAAAGCCAGAAATGATTTCTAAATGATTGAGTCAGGGGGAATATAACAATATATTTTTCACATGATGCCAAATCCATTTATTTCTATTTGCATGAGACAATTTATACAGGAGCGTTGAAGAAAATAATTAATTTGTTAACCTGAAATTGCAAAATAAAAAACTATCCATTCAGAAGAAGGGAAATATTACACAGCGAGTGTACAGGAGGAGTGCGAGGCTTAGGGACAAAAATACAAACTAAACTCTGACCTGTGGTGTATCTTTTTTTGAGGTGTGCATGAAAACAGCAACATGAGAATCAGCGTTGAGGCAAAAAAGAGAAACTAAACAAAGGAGAACATTCTGGGCGTCATATTTGGATGCCACGTTGAACCAACAGATGCATACATTGTGGTATATAGGGGAAAGAGACGTGGGGGCTGTTTGACAATCCACATGTCGATATGTTGATAGCCGGACTGGGGAGCAAAAGCACCCTAGCAAAAAAAGTAACCTAGCTACCTCGCTTCGGTCCGACTCTCTCTCTTTCCGTCATTCTCATCTCATCTCCTCTCCCTTTGATCTCCCTCAATACTCCATCTCTCATCTTTGCTTATTCTTTCCAATGTGCCTGCTGCAATAAAGAGACAGAGTCCTCAGCAGTGGCCCTGGGATTTAAAAACCGGTCTCCAAAGGATCAACCCAACCGGGGAAATGCCCGATGAGATGAAAGGCCTGTCTAACCCTGCATATGTCAGTGGTACAAAAGGAACACCTCTGCCTGACTGTTGGAAGATTTTTCCTTTTTAAAGAACCAATTACCGAGAGGCGATTTCCCAAAGGAAGCACCTACCAGTAGCATAGTGGGAGCTGCTTCGGGGGAGTGGCATCAATATCACCAAGTGCATTCATCATGATGAGATTTCTTTCAAACATGTGGGCATAACTAAGCCCCATATTGATGGTATCTTTCCAGTACACAATTCTAAAATGATGAGACCTTACTCCAAGCAAAAAAGTGACCCAACCAAAAATAGCTGTGGACCAGCTTTTCTAAATTGTGCATCCAATTTAATCCCATTTGTGGTGAAATCAGCACTGTTCATTGGTGTTACCAACTGCAATGCCGGTACCTCATGGGTGATGACTGGGTCAGGGCCTGCCCCCTGGCTGCGTTTCTCCCATGCCCACAAATGGTTCCACTGAGATAGAACCGGATTGGATGGTCAACTGATATGAGGTGAAACCCTTGACGCTTAGCTTTGCGATATTGCACTTTTCTAATGTTTAATAAATGTGGTCTGACATCAAGTATGTTCAAGAACTGTTCCTTCCTTGACAGAACTGTCTAAAACCCTACTTGAAAGGAGCCCCACTGAGAATTGTAATTCTTTCTTGGTTCCTGTACTTTTATTTGTAATCAGATTTTTATTGGGATTTATTATAAAATAGACATTACACAGTAAAATCTCAATCATTTCAAAATCCATAATTTCCTCCCCTATCTCTTAAGGTCCAGTCCCTATCACATCATGTGACTATGATTAAAATCAGTCTATACACCGCTCATAGTTTGCTAACACATACACTCTATGCTTTGTTTATAATTTTGCTGATAGTACTTGCAATGACATATTCACAGAGTTTTCATATAGGTACCACTAATTAATTTCCTCCTCAGATACATCCTCCTTGTCAGGATCTTTTAGACAATCCAATAACAGATCCCACGCTCAAGCCCTATCAGTTGAGCCTCTTTCTTTCCTCATTTTTCCATGCAGAACAATGCTTTCATAGCTTTCCCAACGAATCAACTCCATCTGCTGCGCAAGAGGAAGTGCATAGAACACATTATAATAGTCCCTGAACCTGTTATTAATGTTTTTCTGTATATAGAGGTGCACACCATCTTCGGGGTCCACCTCAAGGATCTGAGTGTTTCTAATTTTGGGATTTGTAAGCCCGGCCAGCACAGTACTCGTCTTATCACGTTTTGCAGGCGTACAGCCCATATATTCACGGTAATCAAAACAGTGTAATTTTTCCATACCTACCCCTACTTTTTCTCTGATATCTAAAACCTGTTTTTTCCCACTCATGTTTCCAAGTCTCAGAAGCTCCAGCTCATGCAGTAGTTTCTCATGTTTCTCAATATCTTTTTCTAATGTTTGTCCCACCTCAACAGTTTCCGTTATACAGTGCCCCCCGAATGACAGCCTTCAACGCATCCCATTCTGTCAGAGGCAAGGTAGTCAAAGCCTCATTATTTTGGGAATAGTTTTATATTACCTCATCGATTGTATGTTGCAATAAAGTATCTTCCAAGGGTTCTACCCCTAGTCGTCAATCAGGTATCTTGGGCCGCACTCTACTCCTCCCCAATGAAAGTAGATTCGGATTATGATCAGAAATCTTCCTGCATAAATACTACACATTTCTTATCTCTCTATGCACACCCACGGGAGAGAAAAATGTATCCAGATGCACTTGTAATTCATGCAGGGGTTTGGCCAGACCTGCAATGGTTACTCTTTAAGGAAAAGGGGGGAAATTCAATAAATGCCAAGTGATGGGGTGAATGAGAAAGCCCTGCAGTACCTGGGGTGTAAGAGTGAATCCACTAAATGACTGCTATTCTGAGTTTGTCAAAAAATGGATTGTAAGGTTATATCTAGCAGCATTCTATATTACACAATTTGAAGAGCTGTAATGGTACACCCCATCTGTAATTATTGTAAAATGCTAATCGTTCACAGCACAAGACAGTCAACATTATTACAAACATTGGAAGGCACCAATCCAAATATTAACTCAAAATGTGGACGTTATATGCTCTCTAAATGTCACAAGGTGTGCATTACATTAATTTCTAAAGTTTTCAGAATCAGCACATCCCTATTATTGGTCAAGAGATGAGAGAGTCCTAATCATCAACCCCTCATTAAAATCATTTTTCAAGTATAAAATCTTCTCAATTTTACAAAAACAACCAACATGTTTCATTCCAACATACAAAACTTCCTCAGGGCAATTTAAATCTTATGCACAAAAAATCTTAATCCATAAAATAGATAAAACCCGCACTGCACTCACTTGACACTGTGTTTCTTGCTAATTAATTAAAAGTTTGCAATAGTCTAGTCTGCCCCAAGAACCAACCTGCCCACTTTGACAGTGTGTATTCTTTAGAAGCTGTGAGTTCTGTATAAGAGTCCCACATGCATGGATTTTGTAAAACTAATGATGTTACATCAAGCAACTGCAGTGAATTAATAAAGATGAAAGGTAGCCCTGTAATTAATCTAAATGAAGAGAAGATACTATTAAGGAAGGGAAAGGGAGGACCTAAAGCCTCACAATTAAAGGAGCTGAAAGGAGTCTTGTGATAACTGCCAATTAAGTGAATGGAAGTAATAGTACTGCACGAGGAAGGAGGATGCCTACATGGCTGCACATTAGAGAGGTGAAAGAGACAGTACAGCACCCTCCCAACCATTTGCTGGGGACTTGAGTTCTCAAAGGCACATGCATACCAATTTCCATGTTCTGTATGGCCTGCCTTTGGGTCAGACCTGTCTGTTTTCAGCTAAATGTAGCAAGGTGGAAATATTATGGGATATGACTGGGGAGCTTTACCATGTAATATTAACACAATTCCCAAACGTGGACCTCAGATTCGCACTAGTAATCCTTAGCTCAGTTCTGGTAGAATGGTAAAGAGCAGTCAGGCTTACTTAGCAGATAATGTGTTAAGCATTATAGAACACCAACATGGATGATAAGTAATTGACACGCCTCGAAAGAAATTCGACACCAATTTATAAAAATAGAGCTTATTTTTATATAAATTTTAACATCAAAATGAAATCAATACAAGGCTTTAACACTGGGTCAACAATTTTAATGTGTTAAGAAATTCAGTTCTTTTCTGAGCTGTCAAACTTTACCATTAAGGACAGTAGAGAAAACACTATGTGACACCAAGTCACTTGCAGGGAGAAGTCAACAGAACCCGTTGTAGTTAAGGTCTTGAGGGTACACAGACCAAACCTCAACAGCCAAAATAACTTTACATTGCCGAGGTAGTCCTGATGCAGAGATGACTTTGCTGTCCTTGGTGCTGAATGGGGAGCCATGGGAGCTATCAAAAACACACTTGTGACACTCGGTCACTTGCAAATTGAGTTTGTGGAGCCCCTTGGAGGCTAAGCTTGAAGGGGATCCAGGACCAGGAATAGCCAGGCAGAATGGCTCTATCCAGCTCGCGCGTCTCAGGTGCAGAGGTGTACCTGGCTATCCGTGGTGCTAAATGGAAGCTGCAGTGGCTGACTTTACCAGGCGTGCCAACACAGGCAGGTTTGGGATGCAAATACTCAACAACTGCGCCACCGAAGTTGAGGGTTAATGACGCAGGATGTTTCCCTCTTATTTCGGTGCGGAGAGGAAAGTAGTCAGTAGTGAGCCAGACCACCAACAACCCTTGGGCTACAGCAAATGCAGCAATGAAGCAAATCTTCTTCCAGAAGTCCAGGGAATACTATAGAGAGCTGAGACTCCATGAAGTAGTTCATGACTACACTACCCAGAAGGAACCTGGCCAGTTACTTTTGGGCTGGTCATTGATGGAATGCAGCGGGCAGTCCTCCTTTGTCCTTGGAAGTGCAGTTTGTGCCTGCTGAATGCAGGGGACCAGTACATCTAGTCCTAGGGAGTCCTAGTGAAGTCTTTCAGTTGCAGAGGGGTTCATCTTCCTTTTGGACCCAGTCTCTGATCTGGGACGAGTCATGCTCCAGCAGGTGCGGGGGGCTGCAACAGGTGCAGTGCTCTGAGCCTTTTCTTTATGGAGTCCTGCCTTGTGTCCTTCTTCTTCAGAGCAGATATGAAGTTCTGGTGTCAGGGAGAGCACCTTAAATGCTTGGATTTGGGGGGTGTTTAGGGGTGTGAGGATCAGTGGACGATAGGGTACTGATCCTGAGGCCAAGCTGTCCCTGAGGTGACCAACGTCTGGGCTTATGTCACAAAACTACCCAGAACCCACTATTTTAGAGATGTCTCAAGATGGCATGATTACAGAGATGGATGAGGCGCCTCTGCACCCCAAATCCAGACGCACTGCTGTGATGATAATTTTTGCACTTGTTAATGAATGTTCTATTGTTTACTCCAAAAAATCCAAAATACTCCATAGATTAGGATGATGTTAATTCCTTTATTTTCCAATGAGCTGTCCACACATGATTAGCCAATGTTTTTCCATAATACTTTTCCTGCCACGGATATGCCACAACAGGCCTTTTTCCGGGCACGTATATAAAACATTAAACATCCTTAAAATTCAATGGTGATGTAACCCAATGCATTTCAAACTTTTTATAAGTTCTTCCTCAGGGGTCCACTGAAAAATTAAATAAAAACATTGCTGTAAACATATTGCTTAAATAGCTACAGTTAAATACAATTTGCACCAAATTCACATGGCAGTATTGTTTATTTCGATCACCCCATGGTAATATATGTTTTATGCGCTACCCTCGAAAACCGGAGCTGAAACGCTACCGTAATTAAATTAAAGTGAATCACCACATTGACTTTCTTGTCTCGATGTTAAACCCTCCTAAATTTAAAGCTCGAAACCCCGTATACCACCCCCGTTGTTACCCTTCTACTCTCAACCCGAGTACATCTTGCTTCCCAGTTCCATACCTGTAGTACACACAAAAAGTATCAAGATGGCATGAGCCATTCTCAGCAGTACAGACCAGCTAGCCCACTCTAGAAGAGGGGCTAGGCTTTTGAGGTTTTATGCCTCCTCACCTCAATATCTAATTTCCTGCCTGCTCACAAACACGAGTGCATGGGGCTAGCCGGGGGTCTTTGTCTCCACTGGAAGACAAGTCACCTACATATCAGAGTTAGTGTGGCCTTTGAGGTGCACCATCCTGATGGGACATTCACGAGCCACCCCCACAGGGCCGAGGTGTGACCGCCTTCCTGCCCAGGACTTTTGCCTCCATCCTCTAGGATTGATAGCACTTCCCAGTAGGAGGGAAGACTTTTGTCTTGGTAGCAACTGGTTTAGAAAACCTGCCAAGCAGAGGGAGACTGAGGTAACTTGGGGGAAACCTTTAAGGATGCTTCCCTGGTGCATGACCGCTCATCCTCAAAATGAGGATCATGTCAGGAGTGAAAAAGCACAGTGTTTAAAACCAAACATGATGAAATCCGGTAGCACCATCTCAGGGTTGCCCAGTAGCCAGTCCATGTTAACCCATGGACCACCATTCACTTGCAGTGATCTTTAATGGAACGATCACTGTTGGGACCTGTATGCTTACACATACATGTCCACACCCTTAATGTAATGCACCCTACCTCCTGAGGGTTAGATTACTTATATTAAGGCAGTGAGGTGATCGTGTCGCACATAGTGTGTGCAGGGTTGCTCTCGAGCAGGGAAGCTGCTCTTGCAGGCTGCGATGGCAGTCTTGCAGACATTACTTTTACTCAGGGTCACTCCGGGTGGAACAAATAGTGCTGCAGCTCTGGTGAGCCTTTTAACACCCTTGCCCTGAGAACCACTGGTACCACATACTTGGGACTATTAAGGAGGGTTAAAGTCTCTTGCCAATTGGGTAACCAATTCACATTACCTTTGAGGGAACGACCACTGGCACAGGGGCCTGGTTAGCAGGCCCCAGTGTACTTTCAGGCCTATTACCACAGCATCCAGAGCAAAAAATGGAGGGTGACCATCCAAAAAGGGGACTTTCCTACACTAACTTAAACCATGCAGGAGGGCTCGTGGGAGAATCCACAGTCTTATTCATTCATGCAAGTTCATGATAGCACATCAAGACCCTAAAAACAGGGTGACAAAGTACAGGGATTTATAGTACAGGTTGTAAAATACAATTTGCATAGCTCAATGGATAAACATCATATTAGTACAGATTACAGAGACTTTCATCATTAACAGTGACATTTTTGCATTGACTGGGTTATTTTTGAGCATTGCTGATTAAGTAAGGTCTCTAAGAGAGTGCTATTTGAGGTCCCTCTTGAAGCTAGAGGTTGACATGATCTATGTGATGAAGAGGTATCCACATTTTTGGCGTGTTTCCAGAGAAAGATTGTATCAGGGAGTAGCTCTTTCAATTTAGGTGAGCAATACTTGGGGAATTCTTATGATTCTGCTTGTGCCAGATGGCTCACGTTTGTGTGACAGATATTTAGGCTTCTTCAGGTAGATTGCCTTGTTGCTAACGTTTCTAGTCTCTTATATCGAGTGAAGTTTCATGGGAAGACAATCTAAGGAAGTAAGGACAGCTGTGATGTGCTCAAAGCGTTTGTATTTCAAATCAATTGGGCTGACACATGAAGTACCTCTTTAAGGGGAGCTGTGCTAGATTTGGATAGGCCAGTCAGTAGCACATTTCCATAGCCCATGCTTCAAGTGACCAAGGCATTTAAGTCCAGTTTATGGTATATCTGTAGAAGGAAAGACTTGAGAGTAGAAAACACTTCTAATTGAAGAACGAGATGCTAATGTGTTGACTAAACAATTAATAAGGTAATATTTTATTCTTCAAACCTGTGATGGAATTTAACCTTATTTATTGAACACTGAAAGTCTGTTGGAGAGACCTCTTCTGTCCAAAGTCAGAATTGGTACTACATCACATGCCATTTTTTAATGTGTTCTAATCGGCCAGTAAAGTAGCAAGTAGCAAACCAGTTCCTCTCTGTCGCCTGAGCAGTATTTATTTTATTGTATGTTCTTTTGCAAATGTTAAAATAACAGTTGATGGACAGAATGCAGAACAATGTCATACATTCACCCCAGTAACAGAGATCTGGGCCTGGATCTTGGTGGTGTGGAGTGCAAAAAAACTATGGATTTAGGCCCAGATCTCTGTACTGGGGTGAATGTATGACATTGTTCTGCATTCTGTCCATCAACTGTTGTTTTTGCAAATGTTGTCAGTGCGCAAAGGTTGTTTTTTTAATTTGCAGGCTAGGGCTCAGTTTTCTTCAGATGTTACCAGATTAAAATGTAGCTCAAACTGTAGTGCTGTTTTTAAAATCTATATAATTGTTAAAATTGCTGTTTGTGTATGTTTCATGAGTGTACTTGCTATAATCCAATAAAGGTTAATATGACTATGACTAATTGGAGGTTTGAATTTATGGCACCTATTGACTGCAGTTCAAGGTACCTTAACTGTTCTGTTCACCGGTCCTGGTGGAAAAAGTAGGGCAGTGAAGGGAAACGATGCACAACAGTCTAAGAGGGGGGACATTTTGAACAACTAGGGCAGATTTACGAGCCACTTGCGCCTCTTTTACGCTGCCGTTGCGTCACTTTTGTGACGCAGCGGCAACGCAAAAGATCTGCCATGGTGCGGGGTATTTACAACGTGACGCATCTGGGAGATGCGTCATGTTGTAAAGCCCTGCGCCATAAGGAGGCATTCCGGCGCAGGGGGGGCGTTCCTGAGCAGGATCGCCTACTAAAAGTGGCTGAGTGAAATCTACAAGATTTCACTCAGTCACTTTTAGGCCAATGCTGCGTCAAACCCCTGCGTCTGCTTGAAGCAGGCGTAAGGCTTGACACAGCATTGGACAGATAGGGCCCCGAGAGCATTGCTGGATCTGCGTCGCACTTGTGACGCAACTCTAGCAATGCGTCACCTTTACGGCACAGATGCGTCACGCATCTGTGCCGTTTTTGCCCCATGGTGCGCCGCATTGTAAATGCCGTGCACCATGGGTAGCGGAGCTGCAGTGCACAATAACTGGCGCATCCCTAGGGATGCGCCAGTTATTGTAAATCTGCCCCCTAGTCCTTATTTTGAATCAAAGAGATACAAGTTTCGTTTCTATGCATACTACATGTGACTTATAACATTTTATGTAATTTACTAATTCTGAATGTTTACATTTTTGAAAAACTGCCTCTCTGCACTTCTAAATATCAATTCCTTTGATTAAAAACGGTACATGATTTTTTACTTTCGAAATCCCTAGCGGACATAAAGATGCTGTTCTTATATACAAAATATTCTCCCAAAAAGGACTTTCCGCATACAAAGTACCTTTTCATAACGATTTTAATGTGACAGGAAGTTCTGAATGCATTGCCCGCAGGAGAGATTTAAATCCTTTTAACCATAACATACTATGGAGAAGATTCGGCTCCAAGTCCCACTTAAGTTGATTTTAATTTTAAGTAGCTGTTTGAATCTGTAATGTCAGGTTTCATAATGCTGTGGTCAGATGACAGAGTTGCTTGAGTAAATGCTCTGATTACAGCTGGTGTTTCACTCTTTTGTATTGCAATTCTCTATAAATCCGAGGACGTGGCCAGTGGTCCAGACTGAACTGTTCCTGCTGGAGAAGGGATAAACACGGATTTGGGCACAGTGAGGAAAAAATAATGGACTGGTGTGCTGCCCTGAGGAATAGTCAGTAGCTGAGAATAATTAAAGCATACTACTCATCACTGTTTACTTATTAGAAGTCTGATGTACATTTATTCAGCACAAAGAAGTCACCTTTACAAATATTATTCCTACAAGCCGTGCTGGTCCAAAGGTAACAGAAGATTAGTAGGCTGGCCCCGGATATCTTCATTAGGTGGCAACAGGTTACCCATGTAACCGTGAAATTATGCCTTTGGGCTAACTCTGGGAGGGAAAATGTCTGGAACAAACTCCAGCATACACGTGGCGGTGCTTCAGAGGAATAGGTCAGGAGCAGGAATAACTAACTGTGAGTGTTAAAACTACTAATCTAAACAGGTATATACATAGCCAATGGTTCTGGGTTTCATATCGTAATGCATGCAAACTGAGACATGAAGGAATGATGCTTCTATTTAATAGCACATTTTGATGCCAGTGGGGTATTGTTGGCGGTATTGGTGTTGGTGATATTAGCAGTGGTATTGATGGTGATCTTAGTGTTGGAAATGATAGTGTGGTGGTAGTGGTGGAGATACTATTAGTGGTATTAATGGTGATTGTGAGAATGGTATTAGAGGTGGTAGTATGATTAGTGGTGTTGGCGGTTGTGGTGCTGGTGGTATTATTGATGATAGCATTGGGTTTGGTAGTTTGATAGTACTGTTGGTATTGGTGGTGGTGTTGGTGATGTTAGTGGTGTTAATGTTTTTCGGTGGTGGAGTGGATATTTGGTAGTGGTGTTGCTGGTTATGTTATTGGAGGAATTGGTAGCAGTGTTTTTGGGGAGATGGCATTGATGGTAGTAGGGTTGTCAGTGGTTGGACTGGTGGTGTTAGTGGTGGTGATATTGACAGTGGTATTGGTGGGGATGGTATTGATATTGATGATGGTGGTGTTAGTAGTGGTGGAATTGATGGTGGTGCTAATATTGGTAATACTGTTGGTGGTAGTATTGTTGGTATTGGTGTTATTGTTGTTGCTGTAGTGGTGTTGGTGGTATTGGTGCAGGGGTGTTGATGGTAGTGGCAGTGGTATTGGTATTGGTGGAGGTGGTATTGGTGGTGATTCAATTGGTAGTGATGCATTTGGCTGTAGTGATATTAGTAGTGTTATTGCATTTTTTGTGGTGTTTTTGGTGGTGTAGTTGAAGGGAGTATAATGTAATCAACAGGAGAGAAAGGGTCAGGAGGCCACTCTTATACCCCTTTACAATATTAAGTTTAAATCAACAAAAGAGTGACGAGTAAACACTCAAATATAGGAGGAAAGGCAGTAAAAGAGTTTGGTTGCTACCACCAAAGTACAAAGTCACAGACAACAGAAAAAAGGTAAGGTTTGCATGCACTGTGTGGAAAAAGAACCCTCAGGCACCAACTAAAAGTCGGTTGCCAGTTGTCTTCATTGGGTTCTTATTTAGAATACGTGAAAATAGTATCCAACAGTGAGAATAGGTGAATTAAAAGGAGTGTGGACTACTCCCCAAACCACAAAATTCTTTTAATAAAGGGGTAGTTCTAACTCCATTACAACCAGTGAAAAAACGGATATACAAATGGTTATGTTAGATTGAACCATCAAGTCCTATACATAAAAAAGAAGAAGGGTCGACATGCTTTTGCTATAAAGAGCCACTAGTCAGCTCAGCATTCGTCAGGACCAAAACAATCCTCGCCTCGTGGCTGGCGCACGCTAAGGCATCAAAGCCAAATGGGGCGGGGTAAGAAATACAATTTACAAACTTGAATGTAAATGTTGCACAGGTACTTCCTCGTGCGTCCTCTCCAAAGCGTGAGGGATGGGAAATCTGTAATATATCAACAAAAATAAGGAAGACAAAGAAGAGATAAACTTCTAGACATTTCCTAAATTAAATGTCATTAACAAAAAACAGTTATAATCAAAAGATGTAGTAAGCAAAACCCACCAGAAAGTCAATGAATGTGATAACATAGAGTAGATTCAGTGCATCCCATCAAATAATGTTAAACGGCTAATTCCACCCGATTACATTCACAAACATGTGCCTACAATAAACAAGCTTAGCAGCGTTTCTGGCGTTGTATCAGCCTTTGGGATAGCTACCTCGTCAAGACACACATACTCCATTATGATAAATGCGCTGTGAGGGATTCCCATAAAACATAATTGAAAAAGTGCCCGTTTATTAATAAATACATTAAAAACACCTTCAACCAAAATGGAACGGTAAATCCAATCGCCTTAGGGTACAACACTCACTTATGCATAGCCATAGCGATGCCCCTTAGGCTCGTGGCAGGGGGAATTCTGGTGGTTATATTGGTGATCATGATGGTACTATCGGTGATGGCGATATTGTTGATGATGTTATTGGTATTATTGGTGGTAGTGATATTAGTGTTATTATTGGTGATATTTGTATTGTTTTGGTTCTAGTGCTGGCATTCAAGATGGGGTTTGTGGTACTGATGTTGTCTTGTTGGTGATGATGGTGGTATTTGTGTTGTTGGTATTGTTGGTGCTGATGTTCATGGGATTAGTGGTGGGTAAAGTGACAGTAGTGTGATATTGGTAGTGGTGTTGTGGAGCTGGTATTGCTCTTGGTGGTATGACTATTGGCTGTATTGTAAGTGGTGGTATTGGAGGTGAAAGTATTGATGGTGGGTTTGGTGAGTTATTGATGCAGTAGTAATAGTGGTGTTGTTGTTGATGTAAGTGTTCCTCGTGGTATTGGTAATGTTGTTATTGGTAGTATTGGTGAAGTCAGTGATATTCATGTTGGTGGCTATGGTGTTGATGGGTGTGATACTTTAGTGGAATTGGTAGTGACACATTGGTCATGGTAGTGATTGTGTTGGTTGTGATATTAGTGGTATTGTTGGTGGTGGTATCAGACTTTGTATGCTGTTCTTGGGGTTAGTGATATTTGTAATGGTCTTGATGGTAGTGTTATTGTTGGTGGTATTGGAACTGTTGGTGATTATATTAGTGGTAGTGCTATCAGTGACGGTGTAATTAGTGGCTGTATCAGTGGAGCCACACACTCATTACAAGGATGCACAGCATCAGCATTCAAAGAGCTGCTCTCAAATGGATCACCTCCTTTCGCACCAGAAGAGCACAGAAAGTCCCAAAGAAATCCCCTGTGGAGTATCCCAAGGGTAGTCACCTAGTCCCACCCTCCTCAACACCTACATGAGCCCACTGGCCGACAGTGTCAGATCCCATGGGCTCCACATCATCTCTTACACCGATGACAAGCAGTTCATCTTCTCCCTCTCCGAGGACTCAACCACCACCCAGACCAACTTCCACAAATGCATGACTAGAGTTGCCAACTGGATGAGGAACAACTGCCTAAAGCTCACCTCAGACAAAACCGTGGTGGTACTGATCTTTGGGAACAACAGCTCTGCCTGGGATGGCTCATAGTGGCCTGCGCAACTGGGCCCAGCACCCTCCTCATCCGACCATGGCAGAAACCTCAGCATCATACTGGACATCAAGTTAACCATGACATCCCAGGACAACACCATATCCCCCTCCTGCTTCTTCATCCTGCGCCGGCTGTGCAAAATCTTCAAATGGCTTCCACAGACCTCAAGATGCACCTTCACTCAAGACCGTATCACCAGCTGACTGGACTACGGCAACACCCCCTACTCTGGAATTGCAGCCCACTTCCTCCATAGACTTCAAGCCATACAGAACCCAGCCTCCAGTCTCATCCTCAACCTCTCTCGATGAACTCACATTACTCCTTACCTCAAGGTACTCCACTGGCTTCCAATACAGAAGAGATTCCAGTTCAATCTACTAACCCATGCATACAAAGCCCTGCAGAACTGAGGCCCTGCCTACATCAACCACCACCTAAACTTCCACCTGCCCACTAAACACCTCCACTCCGCCTCCCTTGCACTCACAATCACCCCGCGTAGTCGCTGATGCAGAAGCGGTGGATGCTCCTTCTCCTACAGTGCAGCATTGGCATCGAACAACCTCCCCCTACACCTCCACACCTCCGCTTCCTTACTAGAGTTAAGAAAATCACTGATGAACTGGCACTTTGACTGAACCACTAGACCCGTCAGCACCTGGATACACCCCGGGTAACAAGCAGCGCTCTAGAAATCGACTTACTGATTGATTTATTGATTGTGGTATTGGTGTTGGTGATATTAGTAGTGCCTGTTTCAGTAACAAAAAGACTGCTTTCTGTCACTAACACATATTTGAACTAAATAACTGAATAGGACAAAAGGTTGATGGTTAAGTGTTCTTTTTGGATGTGAAATAAGCTCTCACCCATGCAGCTACTGATCCTTACAGCTTGAAGGTTGAAAGGTGCTGACCTATACCCTATTCTATGTATATTTTGAGCAATATATTTTGAAGAATGCAGTTATGTAACCTTAAACTCACAAATGTCAAAAAACATGCAATCAAAATGGGATTCAAGGAGAAAAAACATTATCTGCATGTACACCTGCCACAGTTAAAGATGTGCAAAAGTATAGCAGATTGTCTTTATAATTTTCAAATCTAATGACAATTTTTGAAATTTTCAAGTGCCTCCTAAAGCTAAATGTGAAAGTGGCACCGTTTCTCGTGTCCTGCATACACCTTTTTGACTGTAGTACTTTAAGTAATGCAAGAAATGCACAATCTGAAATTGAGTATAACCACTTTAACAATGAAAAAGGCCCAGGTTACAGCTCTTTTCAACTGCTTTCAAAGAATACTCTGGCAATTTTAAGAAAGTTCATATACTAATTGTCACTGAAACATTCAGCCACGATTTTTCTGTGAATGCTTAATAACTCCTGAGGGACATTGTGCAATAACCACACTCCACGCTGTTGTGATAGTGTAAAAGTCAAGTTATTAGGACTCGGTTGCCCACATACTAATGAACTTTATTAACATTAGGAATAGATTCCATTATATGAATCATTGACATAACCCAGACAGTTCCATTCTCCCAGCACCATTCACCACTCACCCGCTGCCACGTCCCTGTAAGACCATATCATTTGTTCCACTCTTCCCCCTCTCAATCACTGACCCCAGTCCATCTACCTAAACTTTCTTTCACTCGCCCTCCAAACATCCTAGCTCAAAGATCCTTCCCTTACTTATCACAACCCGTGCACGGCTATCAATTCTCTGTGCACTCCATTGCTTAATTTGAGCAGGTGCTTTCAGGTGCTCAGCTCCTGCACTTCTTTCACAGGGCCGGGGCTACAATTTCTAAATCTGCAGGTGGTGGTCTCAATATTAATTGTTCAATTCAAAATAAAAAGAATAACATACATTGCATGGTGACTGGCTGGTAAATGTTCATAGGCAGGCCGGCATACGCCTGTCCAGGCAGGCATGATTGCGTACCATCACGTTAGTGATGATGGCATCACACTGATCACAAATCCAAGTCGTCATTGACAAACTATGGCTTGCATTCTATTCCCATAGTCTGCTGCACCCTGCCACTGCCTGAGCCTAAACCTCCCATTGAATAATTGTAGCTGGGGGCTGGCTCATGACGGAGTTGAGGCAAGGAAGCTGCGAGAGCGCATTTGGAACTTGGGAGTGGGGGCTCTTGAGGAAGAAAAAATGAAAATAAGTGTGGACTTTCCACTTGTTGCTTAGCCAGAGTAGCATATCCGGCAGACCTGCATTACTGATATCCTCAATGTACTTGATGCGGCTGTGGCCCAACACAACTTTTGTGTGCCATTGCGTCACCAGTAGAATCCGTGCGCTGCACCGCAGCATGGTAATTGCTGAGCGTGAGTGAGTCCAGTAGGCACCACAGCCATACTTACCGGCATTGGCAGCATTACTGCTGGGGACAATGCCTGTGCTGTAACAGGCAGGATCACAGCAAGCTGAGCAGTGGATGCCGATGTCGTCGATATCCCTTAACCTACTAATTAGCAGTGACATGACCTGCTGTGCTCAAGCAGATCCCCCTGTTCCGCAATAAAGCCAGTCATACCACACTGATTAATATATACAAAAAAAGCATTTATTTGGTGTACATTTTGTTTTTGCACTCAGTGTATGTAAGAAAGTAAAACAAGTCATCTTCCGCTTCTTTAGGAATGACAACCGGAAAACGCAGAGTTCAAAATAGCAGGGACATGTACAGGCTAACGACAGGGGTCACAGGCAGCAGCAGTGTTAGAGATGAGACAGCAAGAGTAAAGAGGAGAAGAAGCAACAAGAGAGGAGAGAGATAAAACAGAGCAAAGTAGAAGAAAAGGAGGATAGCGAATCAGATACAAAGAGAAAGCAGTCATGTGAAGAAGAAAGCATTAAGAAGAGAAGATAGAATGAAAGGATGTGGAGGACAGGACAGAGGAAAAAAGCAGACAAATGATAAAACGGAGACACAGCTAATCACTGCTAAAGAGTGATAGTAAAGAGCCAAGATAGAGGGGAAAGAGAGCAGAGCATGGATAAAAGTGAAGAGAAAAAAGGGCAGGGCTAAAATGAATAGTGGGAAAATCAGAAATACAGGGTGTGACAAAGGTGATAGAAAACAATTAGAGAAGTGAGAGGATAGACTCTTAGAGTAAAGACGTAGGGGACAGACAACAGATCAAGGTTATAAGATAGAGACTGAGGCAGTGAGAGTGTTGAAAGTGAGGCTCATCGGAGGAAGAAGGGAGTGGTGGCCTCCTTGGCAAAAATGTTAGCCCCTGCACTTCTTTTTTTAGAAATTAAGCACTGGTGCACTCTTCCAACCCCCAAGGAGTGGATAGGCCCATATGTGACTCGCCGCCTCCCAAAATACCACCCACGATTTGAAACCTGCCATAAACTGGCAACACGCAACAGAGCGCTTACCACCCCTTCTCGGATCCAGGAAGCTGTTAGGTGAATCCCTGCTTACGCTTGCTGTTCTCCGGGTATGATTTGTTTTACTTTTAAATTTCAATTTTAATTCTTACCTTAGCGTGCTCGCTGTTTTAACCAGAAATTAATTTTAGCCTGCGCCTCCTCACTCGTTGTTCCTCATCCGCTTCAGCTGCTTTTTCGGGGGTATTCCAGCCAGCACTTTAACTTTTTAGTTCCCTCAGGGGCTCTCCGGTCTGCCAAGGGTTTTCCCGATTGAGCAGAGACTGTCCTTTGCACCGGAACCTGTTCCAGCCCCGCAAACGCTTCCGGGTCAGGGCATTTAAAGGCCAGTACAACCCAGGACGCAAAGCAGGTGCGAGAAAGGCAAGCCCGTCTGGGACCGTCCGTGCCTGGATGGCGCCAGGGGCCAGGCACTCTGCCCGGCCCTCTCCAGGTAACAGGGGCAATAATGTCAGAACCTACTGCAGGGCAGAGATCCTGGAGTTAAATCCCAAATGCCATTTTAGGAAATGCACTGTCATACTGGCCCCTGTTTGGGAGGTCAAGCGCACTGTCATCATTGTAACCTCAGACTCACCAATGAATTGGTGTCTGGGCATAGCCCCTACACAGCGCTCAGAGCAACGGGGACTGACAAGTCCAACGTCAGGACCAACATTTTCCCTGGTCATAAATCCAGGACTATTAAAGGGGCACTGCTGAATGCCCGGTCCATGACTAAACACAAAACAGAAATAGCATTAAGCATCCGTACGCACTATCTGGACTGTCTCTTTGTTACGGAGACATGGGCCAATGAGAGCTCGGGCCCGGACTTGGTGGATGCTGTTCCCCCCGGGTACATATTTCTCAGATGTGACCGCACTGAGCGTAGGGGGGGTGGTCTCACCCTGGTGGCCCGTGACTCATTGAAATGCACCCTAACCATGGTGGGAAAGGATTTTGCTTCTCTGGTGGAAGCTGCCTCCTTTAGGATCTCGTTGTCCCAAAACCCACATATTTACCGGCCTGCTAGTGTACCATCCCCCGGGCCCTAAACCCGGGTTTTTGGAGTCTTGGTGCAAAATTTTAGAGCCACTTTTCACTACTTCTCATACCACCATTCTCAGAGATTTTAACTACCACCTTTAGAAGGAGCTGGACACTGACGCAAGGCACCTCTTAGAACTTATGAGATCTTTGGCCAACTTGTTCAATCTCCCACCCACAACACATCTTAGAGAGCGTTTTCACCAATCATTGCAATTTAATGAATGAAGAGGTAAAGCCAAATAGCTGGGTCGACCACTTGTTGTTTCTGTTTAAAGTCTGCCAGAATCCCTCCACTACTGTGGAGGACATCATCTTCCCATGGCACATTCGCTACAGAGGGCTGAGCAAGATTTCTGCTCCTGACTTGGAGAAGGCTCTGGCCTCTGCTGGGGCTAGGAGGCACAGTCCCTTCCCCCTTACGGCAGAGGGCTGTCACAATTGGATTAGTCAAGCCTTAGATATAGTCGCCCTTTTAAAGAGTGCACCTTTTAGAGAGTCAAACCTACATCCCCTTGGTTTTCGAATGAACTTAGATCACTCAGAAGGGAATGTCGCAGGCAGAAACGCAGATAGCGGCTAGACCCTTGTATTAGGGAGAACCCCAGCAGAAAGCTCTGCTTCAGAAATATAAGCGAGCCATCTTTCGATCCAAAGCTCACTTCCTTACTATTTAAGATCCTTGCTGCAGACAATTCCTCTAGCATGCTCTTCAAAGTGATTAAGGAGATCTCAGAACCTTCTGGGACGCAGGCATTGTCCCTCTCTCAATACCTCTCTGATAGAATAGCCACCTACTTCGATGACAAGGTCCTTAAAATATTCAGGGAGCTCAACCATATGCAAACGGCAGAATTAGAGGGCGTGGAGGTCTCCTACTCTGACAGTATTTCCCCAAATTACTGTGGAACAAACTTTAGGTTTTCTTATGGGCCTCAAGTCTGGTTCCCCCTCACGCCCCTCACTCTCAAGATAGTTTCCAATCCGATTGCTGACTTTCTTTGCAAAGTGTTTAACATCATCCTTTTTTCCGGCTGCTATCCGGACGCTTGGAAAGATGCAATTGTTACACCCCTGCTTAAGAAACCCAATGCTGACCCCTCTGAATTGAAAAATCTTCTCCCTATTTCTCTTCTTCCGGCCTCCACTAAAATCCTAGAGAAGTTTATCATCATTGAGCTGATGAATTACTTGGACTCTGATGAGCTCTTGGATCAGTCACAAAATGGTTTCCGCGCACCTACAGTACCGAATCCGCCCTTATTGCTGTCACTGATCACATCCGCATGCAGGTCGATCAGGGTGGGTCGGTAGTGCTGATAATGCTCGATCTGTCGGCAGCTTTTGACACAGTCTCTCCCACTCCTTTGGTTCAACGTCTGAAAGAGGTTGGAATCACGGGTAAGGCCCTGCAGGTCCTCCACTCCTTCCTGACAGAGAGAACTAATGCTGTTACTTGTGGGGGTTTCAGATGTAAGGCATTTAACCTACCCTGTGGCGTTCCCCAAGGCTCATCCCTAAGCCCTGCCCACTTTAATATGTACATGGCTCCATTGGCCAAGCTGGTCAGATCCTTTGAGTTTAAGGTGATATACACTGACGACACGCAGATCATTGTCTCCATCTCTCATGATCTGCAGTCGGTTGCCTGGAAATTTAACCAGTGCATGGCCAGTATTATCAGATGGATGCAAAATAAGTCCCTTAAGATCAATGCAGAAAAAAACGCGAGGTCCTAGCTTTTGGTCCCCAGACTTCAATCTGGTCAAATGCCTGGTGGCCGGGAGTTTGCGGTCCCCTTCCTACTCCCGGCAAGACAGACAAAAACTTTTGGGTTAGTTTTGACGTGGGCCTGACTTTTGAGGCTCTGGTCAGTCGCGCTGTCGGTACTTGCTCTTACATTCTGAAGACTCTCAGAAAGGTGCTCCCATTTATCTCATCAGCACTCCACCGGCCCACGGTTATTGCACTGGTTACCTCGTGGCTTGACTACTGTAATGTTGTATTTGAATACTAGTACGGCCTTCCTGAAATGCTTCAGGTCATAAAAAACGCGGCTCCTAGGCTGATCCTTAATGTCCCGAAACAGCATTCAGCAAAGGAGGAGCTTCACACTCTGCACTAGCTCCCTATTAGGAAGAAAATCTCCTTCAAAGCCTTTTGTATGGTTCACAAGGCCCTGCATAATATAGGTCTGCAACAGCTGAAAACCATGTTTAAATGGTATACGCCTGGGAGGACTCTGAGATCTTCATCCCAGAGAAAACTGAACATCCCTAGAGTTCGCAAAAACTTTGGAATAATCTACCCTCCTTGATCTCCCAGGTGGAATCCCTTCCGGTGTTCAAAACACTACGGCTTTTCTCAGTGTAGTCAGCACCCTCTCATTCTCCTCTCCTCTTCTTGTCTGGTCAGCGCCTTTGCACCCTCTGATTTTAGTGCAGTTTATAAATCTCATACAACACGTAGGGTGGGTGGGAGCCCTAAAAAATTGTCTCCCCGTCCAGTGGTGTTTAGGAATCAGGAAGAAGCCGGATACTCCTCTACTGACATCTTTATACCCTACCGAAACCCGCCCCTTCCCCCTACCTTGGCATATCCACACCCTGTGCTATTGGCCCTGCACGAAGCACCCCAGGGGAAGACTAGTCTGCGACCTTCACTTTTCACCGGGGGGCGACATAGTCACAAATATTTCACACTTCTCTCTGCACAATTGGTGGGAAAAATATCTGTACATTAATGAACTAAATGTATTTTCAACTACAGCCTCAGAAACGTGTAGGGTTGGGTGTTAAAACAAGGTACGGGCTGAGCCCTGTTAGAAACTGGTTAGAATAGTGAAAATGACACTTAAATAAATAGTCAATGTTAAATTTACAGATCTGGCTTATGTTCACTAAATATAAACTGTGCTTATAGCGACTAAAACAAGTCTTAACTATTTTTTGAAATTTTTTACTGGCTCCTGACTAATTTATCTTTTATTTATATCTTAATTCAAAATCTTTTTATTTTTTATGTGCGGGAAAAATGCTTATAATTCATTGACGTAAATTTGGTGAATCACTGAAATTGTTATGTATAATAAAAACATTCACCCCTGTCATTCACACGAATGCTGGTGTTTAGGAAATGTTAATAAGTTTTACGTTGATCACCGTGGTTGAGAATATGATGTAGAGGGCAGTAGAACTCCTGTTTGAAAGTGTCTTTAGGGGATCATAAGTGTCAAATTGCGCCCTCACCGTAGGAAAAGACAAGAGAAAATGAATACAACCTTAGTCTGGTCAATAACCAATGATCATAGGGAACAGACACAAAGGACAGGTAAGGTGCCAGTGCTGGTCTTTAATGACAAATGCCACCTGGCAGAAGATTTGGTGAGTTTTACACATTCTCTATTCAGGAAGAAACGTAACTCCAGAATCTTTTCTTATTCAAGGTATAGCTTTAGGCTGAAGGGTCCAGGGATATGTCAACATTTTTGGTCTCCCTAACAAAAGTGCAGCACTTTTCTAAATATTTTAATCAAGGAATTGTAAGGAATCAATCTAACTTCAAACAAACCCTGATGATCTCCCTAATTAATTCTGTGGCCAGTTTGCACCGGAACCAAGTAATAAGGGCACAGAATGGAAAGGATCTTCCAGATATTTCAGCCCTAACTCACTGTGGAGGTTGAGGTGAGATGATCTATACCCAGGGGCTTCCTCTAAAAGCTGTTTTCATCCTCCTCGAAGTCATTAACATCCTGATAAGTGCATTTGCCTACAACATAACTTGCTTTGGAAGCATACTTACTCTTGTAAATTTCAATAAGGCACTTCATCAGTTTATTGCCCAGTTTTTGGGCAAAATTATAAGATTATGTTTGGTTTTGTAAAAACTGAGTTTTCCCAATTTTCAAAAAATCGGACCAAGGGCCAGCACTATTAAAAACAAGACCAAGATAACTTAAGGCCTTAATGTTACTCATCTTATGTTTATGGACAGCAACATCTCTGGCCTTGAATTTTATAGAGCCCATCCTCATTATATGAGACTTTGAAAAAGTATTTTTTATATCCAATTTCTCCATAAACCTAACTTAACCATCCAAAAGTCTATGTAGACCAATAGAAGATGTAGATAAGAGTACAGTGTTTTCTGTATAAATTAAGAGCGAAATATCCTTATTATTATTATTCATTTTTGCAGCCTATTTGTGTACAGTAAAAATAGCAATGGTGCAAGCATACAACCTTTACAAGCCCCTCTAACTAATTTAAACCTGTCTGAGCACTTACCATTTGCCCGATCGTGTACTCTAGCAAATATATCCAAATGGAGATCCTGCAAAAAGAGAATAATTTTGCCATCTATACCCATGGATGTCATAATGGGCCAAAGCTTAGACATATTGATGAACCTAAAGACCAAGTGTTCATCCATAAATCTATACTACTATTATAAAGAGAGAACTTGCACCTTTGGGCAAGGTAAACTCGAAAACTACACCACCAATCTGAACACCCAAGACATCTTATAAAACCTCAGGGCAAGCAGAAGGACATAGGCTACATAAAAATAAAAAATAAACGTTGTTTAAAATATTTACAAATAAAAATAAAGTAGTCCCTTGCAAGTAGCGCCGGCCGCGACGTATGCGTGAGGGGAGTAGCGTCGTTCA
Source organism: Lissotriton vulgaris (assembly GCF_964263255.1). Lineage (NCBI taxonomy): Eukaryota > Metazoa > Chordata > Amphibia > Caudata > Salamandridae > Lissotriton > Lissotriton vulgaris. The sequence goes on along the minus strand of NC_141700.1, from coordinate 674,135,524 downwards.
CAGCACCAGGAAGAGCGAGGACATGAGTAGCGTCTGCCTGAGGGGAGGAGCTGAGTTCACCAGCAATAGCAATATAGCAATACGGAGCGGTGAGAAGCGGAGGAGCATTGGCAGCGTGGGAGGGGGGTGTTTACAAAGCCGTGCATTTTAAAAACCTAGACGTTTGAGTGTTAACGATCACATTCTTAGTTTACATATTTTAACATTTAATGAATTGCAGTTCTTCCTACCTCCTTTGAAGTAGAAACAACAAGTTATTAAATACATTTAAAAAAAAAAAGAAGAAAAATGATCCGGGCACTTTAGGGGAATCTCGTCGTCTGACTCGTCTCTCAAAGCATTGGTTCAGCACATTTCAACAGGCTTCAATCCTGAGCGGGACCCTCCGTTCCCCTCTGGACATGGCTCTTCCGGCCTCTCTTGCTTCAGAGCGTCTTCGAGGTGCATCTTTCGCTACTGTTGTGACGCGGTTGGACGTCTCTCCCAGGTGGTTGTCGCGCCCTTAGTGATTTAAACCAAATTATCGAGGACTGTACACCAGGCCTCGGTCCGAGCGCCTTCGGTGTGCAGTGGGCCGGGTCCACGGGCTTCCGGTCTTCAGAGTGTTAAAGGTCCGGTCTTCAGAGTGTTAAAGGCCCGATCCTGTCTTCAGGGTTTTAAACCGGGATGTTGAGGTCAGCACCAGGACCGACTAAAGCCTGAAAGAAAGTTGGGCTCTGCGTCAACCTTTGTCTCTCGGTTATTTCACGTCCGTGAGACCGTCTTTAGTCTGTATTTTTGAATAAAGATACAGGACCCCCATGAGGCCAACAAGTTGGTATTTGCCTGGGACTTGGGCGTGATGCTAGAAAGTCACGCAGTTTAGGAAACCGAGACGTTCAGGACTCAATAGCAGTTGTGGTCCCGGGACAAGCTCAATGATGTTCAGTCGTGTTGGATGCACAGGGCAATCCTTGCTGGAAATTCAGCATATAGACAGAATCTTGGCGGAAATTCACCCAACGTAAATGGGGCAAATGTGTCCCGAAATAAAAGCGCTTACTCTGACCCGATTTTATTTTAGAAATCGGTAGCACCTACTACTTTCTAAACACAGTCTCCAGTCGAAGGTCAGAAAGAGGGTATAAACTACATTGACATGTGTTATACAAGTCTGGAAATACATTGTAACTAATATTGACAATGTACGATGAGATTTATGTTCTGAAAACCTGTGATTATTTGTTCAATTATACACATTTTAAAAGACACACATCTGCATTTTAGGTTGATTGAATTCCTTTTTTTCAAATTGCTCTGCACAGGTTAAAGAACCTTCATTTGATTTGAAAAATCATGCCTAGAGACAACTAATAGACCTTACTTGCACATCTGGAAGCCTGGCAATGATCTGGACATCCTGTCCCCCAGTTTGCAGGAAAGTACTTTCCAAATGTAGAACAGAGAAAGATTTGCTCGTTATCTCCCACTAAACCAAGCTGAATATTTGTGTTTAGGCTTTGGAAGGGCAGAGAGGCAGCCTCGTCATGTTCATGTAGAGTAGATGAATGCAGCTGTTTGCAAACCTAGACACGTGTAGCTCCTGTAACATACCTACATCAGTCCTTTCCTCATCTGGGTCAAAACATACATTATTTCACTGCTACCAAGCACAACAGATCCTTTTGATCAACTCCCTTTTCATCTGAAAATGGTGTTCCCACTAGGAGGCCCATTACATCAAGTCCGTTTCTTACAGTCCTACTTCATACACTGGTTTACATATAAGTAAATATATAAACTAACTAGCAGCCCGCCCCAGCGTTGCCTGGGGCAGAAAGGGGCTGGGGGCAGCATTATAAGCCTCTGTGCACCGCACCGCACCCCCCCCCACATTGCCGAGTCCGCATCCCTCCCGCCTCCCGCCTTGACATTAGCTATACCGCCTCCCGCTTTGAGCCCGCCCCGCCCCGCCCACCCCGCCCGACCCGACATTGAGCATAGCGCATAGCGCCTACCTCCTCCCGACTCGGGCGGGAGGCGGGCGGGAGACTTGAGGCGGGAGGCGGTAGGCACTATGCGCTATGCTCAATGTCGGGTCGGGGGGGCGGCGGGCTCAAAGCGGGAGGCGGTATAGCCAATGTCAAGGCGGGAGGGATGGGGACTCGGCAATGTGGGGGGGGTGCGGTGCGGTGCACAGAGGCTTACAATGCTGCCCCCAGCCCCTTTCTGCCCCAGGCAACGCTGGGGTGGGCTGCTAGTTATAAGTATAAAGAACCACCTTTTGACACTGCATATCTCTTCATAATTACATCAATTAAGACGGTGTTAGATCTTCCCAAGCCACCCTCTAAAACTATATTGTGTCTCTATCAGAGCATTCTTTTCTTTGGGTCAACTGAATAATCTTCCAGTGATGACACAACCCTCATAGAAATGGAGTGATAGCATTTCAGGTTGCCACAACACCAATTTTAAAAATTAACATATTAATTGACTCGGACCAATTGATTGGAGGAAATTAATTAGAGGCTGCATTCAAAACATTTATCCAATTTTGATTCTAGATTGATGTATTGCTCTTGAAGAGGGACTATCATTCATGGCTTTAGTGACCTCCTCTATTCCCACAATTATAGTCTCAGCCATGGACAAACTCCAACCATAAATGACTCTGAAGGGAATGAGACTCATCTATTTGCAGGAATAAGAGAATCCAGACTAATAGTTTTAAGAGGATTAAAATAGGGGACATTAACTACCTTCCAGAAGGTATGTTGGTCATTAGACTTACTGGTGATACCTAAATCATTCCAAGCTTTTTCTCTGATAGAGAATTTCTTGCTCCAGTTGTCGCTTTACACGTCCTCCTCCTACAGCTGCCAACTTCCTTGATATCTCTGGGGGATCCTTCTAAGAGCCAAGCTTAAACCGTGAGAAGCTTTAAAGCAAGAACTATTGCACCAGGTCTACTTGTTCCAAATAAAGAAAATCCTACAATTGGCACTCACAATGACATTTCTATGTATAAACAATTGATTGAAAAGCATGCTGATAACAAATATGGCTGTTGTCAATCAAAAGACATAGTACAATTTCAAATTGTCTCTTCTGGAGTACATTTTATAACAAATTATCCTGGTCTATCAAGTCCCATTTCAATCATTTCCCATGCTTGATGGCCAAACCTTTGTGGAGCATACTGACATTCTTGTTAAGACAAAGGCTTTGACTATTAAAATGCAGGGGATAATGGGTCATGTGTACAAAATTCCCTTTTTTAATTTCCTAAGTAGCGAATACTAAGAAATCGCTATTTAGGAAATGCAAATTGGAATGTACAAAATTGGCAATTTCTTAATAGCGATTCCGTTGGAGTCACAATCGCTATTAGGAAAGCGCAAATTAGGAACTTCAAAACCAATCATGCATATGGGCCATAGGTCCGAATGAAAATGTGTGATTTCCTAATACGAAATCAGAAATTTGGAAATAGAAAATCATTCCTACCTAACACCCCACTTAAATCAAAGGAAATAAAATTATGCTCGTATAGAGTTCTCAAATGCCCTTGCAGCAAGTGGACATTCTATAGCACTGTAAAAAGTTTATTTTAGGTGCATTTTTTAAAAATAGAATCATAATAGAATTTCCTAAATTACCATTTCACATTTAGAAACTGCTATGTATATGGGGTTAGGAAATCCCAAATATGAAATCCCTATTTGCGATTTCCTATTTTGGGAATCACTAAATACGATTTCTACTTGGCAGATTTTGCGAGCGTGTTTCTCCTTTTGTACATATGGTAAAGCTATATCTATTATAGTGATTTGATTTGTTAAGAAATGCTAAATAGCTTTGTACATATATTACTATGTTCACTGAAGTCATTGATCAAAACAGAATAACACAATATACAGCCTCTCAAATTAGCCGCAATAAAACTATAATCAATTACACTTTGACGATACTTAGATTAAACAACGAGAATACAATCAGCATAATTAAAAATACCACTGGCATTAAACATATGAGCTTTGGCTAAAAACTCCAGTAGGGCTTTCTTCTACTTAGATATAGCTTGAAAAAAACTTACCTGATTGAATTAATCCTCCCAGGAGCAAGATTATCTGCTGTGGAACCTAAATTAATATTAAAATCACCTGCTGCATCTTTAGCTCACATTAGGGATCCTGTTCCTGATAATTCGGATTGACATAGTAACAGTCTTTTTCCTATTACTGAATGGAAATCACCTCCCACAACGCTCTGCAGTCCAACCTGTTAACATGGTCTTAAAACCACATACGGCATCACACTGTGAACAAAGAGATTTGTCCCTAGTGAACATGTGAGCAGTTCCAGTACCGGATGGTATAGTTTGGGACCGGTTTTCCCATCATGTATTTGGTCCTACTGAAAATTTGAAAATTCCACACGTGTTCAAAATTTAAATGAATGATTTACTTACCCCGAGTACACTCTCTGATGATTGTGACATTGAGACTGTATTTTCTTACAGGAAATTGTACTAAGATACACCTGACTTTCGACAGTGTGCATTGTTACCAGCACTATGGTCATCAAGTGTTCCTCGCACTGTAAACACTTACCATCAATGGGAACATTGCACAACACCACCACCACCACCGAGCACACCTCACCTATGCCCAATGTATTAGTTGACAAAATGTTTATGATTTGGTTTATATAGCCCCAAGATATTGGCGCAATTGGAACCACTAAAAGTATCATTATAAATATTAAAATGATAAAGAATCAAAATTATGAAAAAAGTACCTCAACCACCTCTACATTAAATAACCCTGCTAGCCATACCTTTACCTCACAATTCAAAGTTAGTGAAATCCAAGTAAGTAGCCCCCCTTTGCTGTACCTGAAGAAGAAGGAGGTTGCACCAGATTATGACACGACAAAGAATCATTATACTAACCCTAATCAGTGGCCCAAGTTTCCGGGACCATTATATTATCATAAGATATAAAAAAAATCATCCTTTCATTATTATTCAATATGTGTTCTAAACCAGTCAAATTCCATGAGATTTGTGACGAAAGACCCCGGGAGCAAGTTCATCTACTTGAGCTTATCATGGTTTTTGGTTACATACTTTTGAGGGACCAGCTACACTTTCTTAAACTAGGATATGGCTGATATATTGATACTAGGTCTGGGTGAAATTAAAATGATGCTGAGTAATTGGAGTAACTTCCGTATTTATGCATTACTCTTGTGAGTCCAAGTTACCAAACCTATGCAGTTATGCCAGCTGAGTAATTAGGAGTAATTTGGGCCACAAATACTAGAGCAGGAATGCAGGATCATCAAACTAAGACAGAGCGAGTGGATGCTAGCTAGTGCTGTTCATGTCCTGTAGCATTTAGGGCTATTTTCTTAGCACTAAATGCATCCTCATGTCTATTTTGGAAGTACGGGTGACTGATACTCGGGGTAGCAATTTTACATTGGTCCTCTCAACATATACAGATTTCCGTGAATGTGATTTTTTTGTGCTATTGTAGAACCAAGAAAAGCCAACATCAAGGAGGAGTGGGAGATTGGCGGTGCGGGAATCATCTGAGTCTACTCTTACCCTCCTTATATAATAAAGTGGACCCGAAAAACTTCATCTGTTGAGAGAACCACCTTTATTACAATCGCCTGGGCTATGGAACAGAGTCCAAAGCTAGTCAGAGACAAAACCCAGGAGGCTGCTGCTTTACTCCACAGCGAACAAGCCTTATGTACATTTGTATTACACTTATTTGGCATTCAGTCAATTGTTCAATCAGGGCGGTGTTTGTAGTTGATGACCTGATCAAGGCTCGGCATTGAGACCATTGTTCAATCAGCTTGATCAAGACTCGGCATTCAGACGATTGTTCAATCAGCTTGATCAAGGCTCGGTCAGTCAGACCATTGTCCAGATGACCTAATCACTGCGTCAAGGATGTTTACCAAGCAGGGAGCAGAAGATGAAAAACAAGCTTGTTTACACAGGGCGTAGGTGTCTCATGGCTCTCTCTTGATGAATTGGTTAACTGCAAAGAACAGGGGGCTTGGGTATGTGACCGTTTTTTTTAGCGTCAGCAGAAATGGAGGCTGTAGGCAGGGTTTTTTCACGAGATGGCAAGAAATGGAGGAATGTAAGGAAATTATTAGGACCTAGTAAAAACTTATTTTCTTCAGACCCTCCTTTTGCCATTGAGTGGCTGTAACGACCGGATTCTCGAACCAGATGGGATCAGCTCCTTAGAGCACCTCCAACCCAGTCGGAACGTAATCACCTCCCTCCTTAGAACGTATTTACAATAGGTATATATATATATATATGTACATCTCGTACCTAAGGATGAGGAAAATAGCAATACACACGCATAGGTTTTCTACAATATCCCACTCATACCAGCTAGTCTCACGGCAACTTAGGCCCAGACTAATCTACCCTGGGGCAGTTCTGATTATGTACCATTACACACTGATCACCATCAGTGCTCACTCGACACGCAATCCGGCGTGCCTTACACACTGAGCTGCAGCCCCAGTGCTCTCTTCCTCCCAATCCGGTCCACAATCCGGCGGACCTAGACACTGGTATCCCTCCCAGTGTTCTCTCACTCACAGCCCGATCCGCAATCCGGCGGATCTACACACCAGTCTCCCACCTGGTGTTCTCATTAACGCCGCTTACCAACGACGATCACTCTCCTATGAATACCTTTGGAAGGAATCTCTCATTGGCTACTCAGGGTGATACTACAATAACAGGAATTAGCACAACTTGCCAAATTGAATCATGTACCTTCTACTCTCAGCATCAAATGGTCCCTCTCTCCCTCATTATTCAGTCACCTCTTACCTGACCGGGATTTACATCCGTTCATGAAAACGATGTCTGACTAGAAGACCAGGTTACCCTGATTGAACAAGAATACAAGGCACATGTTGGTTCACTAAGAACTGGGGTATTTTATTACAATGATTATAAACACAGCACTATACTATAACATATATCCTGCAAAGAAAAGTGAAAGGTTAGAATGTGCACATTATGCTAAATAGGGCAGAGGTCACCTTGTGAGCACGAAGTCGGGGTTCAACAGTCATCTAGGTTCCCTTCTCGTCTGTGCCTTGGCTCGTCTCGGAATCACACCTCAGCAGTCACGAGTACAAGTCTGCACCGCTATGCTCTGTCTGCTCTGCTTCCCTCCAAGTCACTGGAACCTTCCTCTTTATTAGCTGCTGTCTCTCTCTGTCTCCGATCGCTCTGCGCTACTTCTCCCTCTTCTTCAATCTTTCTCAGAGAGTATCAGCTTCATGATCTTTCTCGGACTTCAAAATGGCGACTGTCTGCCTGGAAATAATTAATGGCATTGATGCTAATGGCTAGCTGCCGTCTACAGACTGACTGACTCACCGCCTAACACTTTCGCTAATATGGAAGCTTGTCCTTTCATGGAAAGTTACGGCCAGTAACCTTCCGCCCACCAAATTCTTGTACCTCCCCGTACCAAGGACACGTTCCCAGCTGGCCAGCCTGATGTTGTGTCTTCGGAGTGGAGAAAAATACAGTCTTTCGATAAGGGCCAGCCTGAGCCGGTTCTCTCCAAGTGAACAACACTTCGAAACTAAAACATTACACTTGACCTAGAAGCATCTCAAGCTGCCGGGGCAGAAAGCAAGATGGAGTCTCTCCCGTTTGAGGCCTACAAGGCCCGAAATAAGCATAACTCCATAGAAGGTATACTAACACTCTTGCAAAAGGACGGATTATCACTAATACTAATGAATCTATCCCCTAGCTTAAGTTTATAAGCCCTGATCTAAGGAAAAGGGAACAAAAGTGCATTACTGTGCCTTATGAATAGGCCCTGTTTATAGTTCTAATCCCTGCACTAGAAGGATAATAGGCTGGAGTCACCTCCAATCATTCTCCCTCAAAGGAGGCCCGAAAAAAGTCGGTCAGAACACTTCACCCTTGACTCCAGTCTATTAATCATTCTCTATATGGAACTAACATCTGTGGAAGAATAATAGGAAACAAAACTAACTGATCTATTCCTCTTGCCAAATTTACAGTATTGGAGTAGAGAAGGAATGCACTGAATAAAGCAGCAAATAGCTACTAAAATACAAATAGAAATCATAATACCCCCTAATATCTGTCGTAGGGAATGTAAGTCAGGTAACCAATTGAAGAGCCAGTCAAACCAACCCTGATCAATGTGTTTTCTAACCTCTGCAGTCAAATCATGGAGTTTGTCAATATGGGCCTGAATTGATTTTGTGTGGTCCGACAAATTGAAACAGCAAAGACCTTCAAAGTCAGAACAGTCGTGTCCATGCTTTAACAAAAGATAGTCGATGGCTGCACGGTTTTGCAGAATTGCTCTGCGTTCACCCTGGGCATCTAATAGCATATCAGATAAAATGGTAGAAGTTTGATTAATGGATTTTACCATCCAACAGGCCATTTTCCCGATGGATTTGGCGTTGTAAACAGCCAATGCTGGGACACCAATAATTGAAATAGCTAAACTAAGGTATTCAGATTTGGAATAGAGATGTAGGGAAGAATCACAGTCCTCATGTAACATCATAGCATCACGAACTACACGGGAATAGGTATTAGTATGTGAGGAAAACATTGATAAACTTAGTCTAGTGATGGCACACGGGCCTCCGGAAATATTTGCAGGAATATAGGGCCAAGAGGTGTTGCCACATGAGAACAACCAACCAGAAGGTAACAGCATTGTACGGTAATGGCTAGGAGCAACTACTATACTTTTACAGGTCATGTTATTTTTAACAGAAACACATGATTTTGGGGGTCTTCGTGAGCACAGCAATCGTTCATGAGCCGAAAAAGAAGTGTCAGCTCTAAGTTTTAGCTTTACACATTCAGTAATTGCATTAGGATCACAAGTCAAGAAAAAGCACAAGTCACCCTGCGTGATATTATATGTAGTAATCTGAGAATGAATTGGGGGAATAGAATCCGAGAGAATAGTACATAAGGGACAAAACTCATGGGCCGCGAAATCGCCCAGAATTACATTGGGTCCGGCATTTGATATATTGAAAATATTCTTCAAAGTTTCCATTGAGGCAGGGACAGCAACCAAACAGGTCGCTAAAATGTCAGTTACTGAGCGCATGGGTTTCAGGCAAAAATGCGGAGAATTAGTAACTCGTTTAGCCAGAGTTGTCCAAAAGTTTGATGATGAATCCCACGCAGCGAAGGAACGCGGTACTCGGGTTCTCGAATCAACCAAAGTCTGTGGGTTCCCTCCTCTCCCGACGTAGCAGGCCAAAAGGAGTCCAACGCCGGCACATCCTGCAGCAGCAGTCCAGAGAATGATCTGAAAGAAAATCAAATACAGGCATTATTCATTCTCATAGGTAACATTTGTCAGCCGGGACAGCTTCCCAGCTATCTTTCCCTGGTCTCATCACCAAAATGGTGTTGTCATGACCGGTTGCAATAATTTCAGCTTGTTCAGGGGGATTTTTAGGCGATTGCACCCATATTCTCGCTCCAGGATTATCGGTAGAACCAAAGCCTTTTTGGCCTCGCACAGTTAGTAAAGTTGGGGCAGTGCCTTTCTGAATCTCACCACTGAAAACAGGCATAATTAGCAATTGGGCAACTCGGTCAGGCTTTTGAATCGATAAATCAACCTCACTGCTATTCAGCAGGAGGACCTTAATCTCTCCCTGATAATCACTGTCAATCACTCCTCCAAGTACTTGAACACCTTTCAAGGCAAGGCCCGATCTAGGGGCAATCAGTCCAAAATTTCCAGCCGGTATACAGACACCAACGCCTGTCTCGACAATGATTCGATCCTTACTCTTAAGTACAGTGTCATTCATGGCATGCAGGTCCAAGCCTGCGGAACCTGGGGTTGCTCTGCATGGAGCCAAGGCTCCGGGGGAAATTTCCCAGTACATTACAGTATTGCCAATGGTGTTGGGTTTCGCATCAATATTTGGAGGAAACAAACGCATCAAAGGAGATTCAGCATTTAAAAAGGGACGATTATTCAGAATTAACAATGCTTGGAACAAATAATCTCTCCAATTTTTATACTTATTGTCAGTTAATTTTCGCAACTGTTCTTTAAGTAAACCATTCATTCTTTCAATAAGGCCTGATGCCTGTGGATAATAAGGAATGTGAAACACCCATTCTATATTGTTTTCCGCACAAAATTCCTGTACCAATCTTCCACGAAAGTGGGATGCATTGTCAGATTGAATTTGAAATGGAATGCCATAATATAATATGATTAATTCCAATGTTTTAATGGTATTTACTTGGGTAGCTTGTTTGCAGGGAAAGGCCACCAAAAGGACACTGTAAGTGTCCACAATTGTACAAACATATTGACAATTCTTGCTCATAGGGAGCGGGCCAATATAATCAATCTGCCAAATTTGAGCGGGCAATTTTCCTCGATGTAAATGACCTTTAACAATTTGTGGTACTTTTCGTTGTCTGGAATGTTGACAGATGGGACAATGCAGAATAGTATCTTTAATGTAATTTAAAGGAATATAAATTCCTCGATCGGCGGCCCACCTGCTAGTGGCTCTCTCTCCAAAATGTCCTGCTTTCTGGTGGGCCCATTTCGCCAATCCCGCCAAATCAGAATCTTGCATGTCCACCACTGCGTCAGCAATTTTAGATTTCTCATCTGCAATGTTATGAAAGAATTTGTCAAGGGAGTCTATCGGGGTATGAGCTTCCACATGAAAGATTGTCACAGTACTCTGTGGGAGCATTTCCCAAATTTCTTGCCATAATTCTTTTCCCCACAGTTCTTTTGAATGCAATTCCCAATTATGAGAATGCCAAGTTGGTAACCATACCGCCAGTCCATTAGCTGTGGACCAGGAATCAGTGAAAATATGACATGTGCCAGGTAATTCCTGTTTCAAAACTTGGTAAACTGCATATAATTCAGCAAATTGACTGCTCTTTCCTTCACCAGTCGTACTCAGCAATTTTTGTGTGATAGGATTATAGGACACTGCCTTCCAATGCCGTTTCTCTCCAATGAACCTCGCTGAACCATCCTTAAACCACACATGTTTTCTGTCCTCCGCGGACAAATCATCAAATGGCTTACCCCACTTGACAGGAGATTCCTGTACTACAGGTACGGAGCAATCACTCCCAGTCTCATTCGATGGCACCTGCGCCACTTGCTCATGTAATGCTGCCACACCTTTTGGACCCACACATGCCCTGTCCTGAATGTACCATTTCCACTTAATCACACTCGCCTCTAGAGCATGTCCAATTCGATGAGTTTTCGGTGAACTCAAAACCCACTGCATGATAGGAATTTCAGGTCTCAAAATCACATCATGACCTAAAGTCAATTGCTCGGTATCCACCAGAGCCCAATAACACGCAAGTAACTGTTTCTCAAAAGGTGTATAACGCTCACCAGCCTCAGGTAACTTTTTAGTCCAAAAACCTAATGGCACTTTTTGTCTGCCTTGCTTTTGCCACAGACTCCAATTTGCATACAGCCCTTGTACGGACACATTCAAATCCACATCACCCTCGCCCACAGGCCACAGATCCAAAGCGTAGTGAATCGCTTCTTTTGCCAAATTAAATGCATTCTGTTGTGGTTCACCCCATTCAAACGCATTCTTTTTGCGAGTGACTCGATATAAAGGAGCCAATATCTGACTCAAATGGGGAATATGTTGACGCCAAAAACCAAACAAGCCAATGAAGCTCTGAGCTTCTTTTCTATTCCTCGGAACTGCAAAATCTAAAACTTTTTGTTTAACCTGTGGGATCACCTCTCTGTGACCTTCATGCCAATTGATACCTAAGAACTTGAAATTTTTTGATGGACCTTGTAGCTTATCAGGATTAATTTCCCAACCTTTTTCACGTAAGCAGTCAAGGATTTGATCTAATTGGGTCTGAACTTGATCTTGTGTTTCGCCTTGAATTAAAATGTCGTCAATATAATGACACACTTGAATTTGCGGGTGTACAGTTACTTCGGACAAATGCTCCGCCACCAGCCAGTGACAGATCGTAGGACGTACATAACCTTGAGGAAGACTTCTAAATGTCATTTGACGCCCATTCCAGGTAAAACTGAATTGTTCCTGACACTCGGGGCAATCGGAATTGAAAAGAAAGCATTAGCAATATCAATGGACGCATACCATGTACCTGGATGCTTTTGGATTCTTTCAATTAAAGTAATAATGTCTGGTACTGCAACAGTCAAAGGGGGTGTGTGTTTGTTCAGTTCTCGATAATCAACGGTCATGCGCCAAGAATTATCGCTCTTGCGCACGGGCCAAACGGGATTATTCCAAGCAGAAGTAACCGGAGTTATAACTCCTGCGTCAACCAAATCCTGAATAGTGTAATTGATCTCTTCATGGCCACCTGGAATACGATATTGTTTCTGAGAAACAACTTTTGTAGCTTGGGGAATTTTTATGGGGGGCATTCGTAAACGACCAACCTGTACGGGTCTGGACGATATGTAATGTTTAGTTCCAAATTGATAACAACCGTCATCCAAATGCAAAGTCATTCCTTTTAAAATGTCAATTCCAATTATATATTCCAAGAGTGGTACAACTAATACAGAATATTCTCTTCGGGGAATTCTACCTATTCTCATTTCAAGTGTAGTTTGCACTGCGGGAGTCTCCTTTCCACCTAAACCAGTAATTGTGAAAAATTGGCCTTTGAATTTCTTTGATTTACCATGAATTAGAGTGGCCTCCGCTCCTGTATCTACCAATGCTCGGGCCCTTTGGATATTACGATGTTTCCAAAAAATTTCGATATCTACATAGGGTCTATTATCTTTGTGAGCCCACCTGCGTACTGGAGCTTGACCTATTTCCTAGTCATTTTTACTGCGTTCTGTCAACCAGGACAAATCAGGGTAAATGCTCTCATGTTTCCTGGGTATCAAAACATCCTGTTCATATCCATCTCCATTACGAAATGGATTTTTGTCATCTGCATAATACTGTGAATTACGATCAGAAAGCCTGTGTCGATCCTCCCTTCTCCTCAACTCAGGGGATTGATCCCTTTCATCTCTATATCTGTTGTAGACACGATCATCTCTCCCCCTTTCCTTTTCCCCCTCTCTCCCCCTCACTTTTTCATGACGAGGGGACACATCACGCTCATAACGCCGTTCTTCACGGCGATCAGAATCCACACGACGCCTGTCGTCACCACTGTCATCAGAACAACCACGATCACAATCATTCTTTCGCACATGATGGGCACCCTCCTTACGATCCAAACCACGCTTGCGAAACATGTCCCATAAGCGATTATTAGGTTCACCATCAATGTCCTCCTTTTTCACACCATCATCCAACAGCGCAAGAAACATATCACGTCTAGAGAACTTATAATCTCCAGCAGTACGACCCTCCGGTCTGGACTGTCTCTCAGGTTTAAACCATTCACCCAACTCACCAAGCTGACGGACAGATTCAAGCACCATAGACAAAGCGTTGCCAGTTTGATTGATCAACAAAGTCATCATAACCTGTTTATAAGCAACAGGAGAAGAACGGATAATGCGATTCCGCACAGAAGATATCAATAAGCCATCCAACAACCTGTCAGCAGTACTGAGAAAAATCGCAGTTTTCATCACCTCCTCTTTCAATCGCTGCGCCGCATCGCGCAAAGTGTACCACGGCTTGTCATTGACAGGCCAATCAGATTCAGTAGGGTATTTATGATTACAGCCATCAGTCGCTAACTGGAGCAGACTAATCTGGCCAGCATCATTAAAATTCCGAAAATGATCTTGTACAGTAGAATCGGAACTCAAAGAGCAAAATTTCAAGGCATCTCCTGCATCTAACATGATACCTGCAGCGCCCAATTCATAAAGGCGCACCATCCGAGTAAGTAAGGCCTCACCAGGCCATTGTCGAAATCGTTGTAAAATGTCACTAACTTCCTGTTGAGTAAAGTCTTCCAAGCTATCCAAAGCAATACCATTCGGATTACCAGGAGCTTGTTGTAATTTGCGTCGAAAAACCGGGTGCGCAGAAACCTTCGGACGACCATCCGAAGAAGCCCGATCCATAGATTTAGAGGAACAATCAGGATGAGTTACGTCATCAGAACGGGAAGAGCGACCACAGCCGCTAGAATCGTCTTTGTCACAAGAAGCAGATTTACAATCACGTCCGGAGCGAGAAGACTCGCGCTTGTCACCCTCCTCAGCAGAGAAGCCAGAATCATTCGAGTCCCAGATATTACCATCCCACTCGTCGGGATTCCAATCCAATCCGGCTTTTGCCACGACCAGACGCACTTTCCTTTTACAAACACTACCGCGACGGTGCCTATATTTATATTTAGCAATCCGAGCAGCAGCTCTTTCGGCAATAGTTTGATAAGTCTCAAGTTTGTCGGCAAGCAATTTATTTTGACATCGCAAAAAAGTATGCGCATTCTGCACTTCAACAAACTTTTCCTCCATATTCACAAAGTGCTTCTGCAATTTGACAAATTTCTCATGAAGCATTCTGTATGCAGTCAACACAATCCAACCTCTGCGTCCTAAAATAGGAAGCTCATCACCCTTCACTACAGGTGCCTTTTGCAAGCAAGAAACCACATCAGCAGGCTCCGCCTGCTCCAAACAAGAAGTCCAATTCTCACTCAAACCAGTAGAATCGGCCCACTCACGGGACAAGGCCTCGTAAGGCGTTGATTCCCAGCCGGGAATTTCAACAGGCAATTTGAAAGTAGATTTCGATTTACGCGAAAACATTTTGACACACAAAAAATATATACACAATTATCAACAAAGAAAATACGTACGAGCCGAGCGCAAACCAACTAGATCAAAACAATACAGCGCACACAGGCTTCGTAAACAGTTCGTGACGCCAGATGTAATGACCGGATTCTCGAACCAGATGGGATCAGCTCCTTAGAGCACCTCCAACCCAGTCGGAACGTAATCACCTCCCTCCTTAGAACGTATTTACAATAGTTATATGTATATATATATGTACATCTCGTACCTAAGGATGAGGAAAATAGCAATACACACGCATAGGTTTTCTACAATATCCCACTCATACCAGCTAGTCTCACGGCAACTTAGGCCCAGACTAATCTACCCTGAGGCAGTTCTGATTATGTACCATTACACACTGATCACCATCAGTGCTCACTCGACACGCAATCCGGCGTGCCTTACACACTGAGCTGCAGCCCCAGTGCTCTCTTCCTCCCAATCCGGTCCACAATACGGCGGACCTAGACACTGGTATCCCTCCCAGTGTTTTCTCACTCACAGCCCGATCCGCAATCCGGCGGATCTACACACCAGTCTCCTACCTGGTGTTCTCATTAACGCCGCTTACCAACGACAATCACTCTCCTATGAATACCTTTGGAAGGAATCTCTCATTGGCTACTCGGGGTGATACTACAATAACAGGAATTAGCACAACTTGCCAAATTGAATCATGTACCTTCTACTCTCAGCATCAAATGGTCCCTCTCTCCCTCATTATTCAGTCACCTCTTACCTGACCAGGATTTACATCCGTTCATGAAAACGATGTCTGACTAGAAGACCAGGTTACCCTGATTGAACAAGAATACAAGGCACATGTTGGTTCACTAAGAACTGGGGTATTTTATTACAATGATTATAAACACAGCACTATACTATAACATATATCCTGCAAAGAAAAGTGAAAGGTTAGAATGTGCACATTATGCATAATAGGGCAGAGGTCACCTTGTGAGCACGAAGTCTGGGTTCAACAGTCATCTAGGTTCCCTTCTTGTCTGTGCCTTGGCTCGTCTTGGAATCACACCTCAGCAGTCACGAGTAAACGTCTGCACGGCTATGCTCTGTCTCCTCTGCTTCCCTCCAAGTCACTGGAACCTTCCTCTTTATTAGCTGCTGTCTCTCTCTGTCTCCGATCGCTCTGCGCTACTTCTCCCTCTTCTTCAATCTTTCTCAGAGAGTATCAGCTTCATGATCTTTCTCGGACTTCAAAATGGCGACTGTCTGCCTGGAAATAATTAATGGCATTGATGCTAACGGCTAGCTGCCGCCTACAAACTGACTGACTCACCGCCTAACACTTTCGCTAATATGGAAGCTTGTCCTTTCATGGAAAGTTACGGCCAGTAACCTGCCGCCCACCAAATTCTTGTACCTCCCCGTACCAAGGAGACGTTCCCAGCTGGCCAGCCTGATGTTGTGTCTTCGGAGTGGAGAAAAATACAGTCTTTCGATAAGGGCCAGCCTGAGCCGGTTCTCTCCAAGCGAACAACACTTCGAAACTAAAACATTACACTTGACCTAGAAGCATCTCAAGCTGCCGAGGCAGAAAGCAAGATGGAGTCTCTCCCGTTTGAGGCCTACAAGGCCCGAAATAAGCATAACTCCATAGAAGGTATACTAACACTCTTGCAAAAGGACGGATTATCACTAATACTAATGAATCTATCCCCTAGCTTAAGTTTATAAGCCCTGATCTAAGGAAAAGGGTACGAAAGTGCATTACTGTGCCTTATGAATAGGCCCTGTTTATAGTTCTAATCCCTGCACTAGAAGGATAATAGGCTGGAGTCACCTCCAATCATTCTCCCTCAAAGGAGGGCCGAAAAAGTCGGTCAGAACAGTGGCAAAACATGTTCTTAGGAAATGTCTATCTCCATTAGGTTGCCAATCTCTTGTTGAAGCATTATCCTTACGTTGGTGTCATGTGTACTGACCGGGGAACTTTTAAGGGCCTGTGTACACATAGCACAAAGCATAGGCAAGCACTGCATACACAGGCAGCATGAGATGATGATTGCTGTTCCTAATGCAAAAAAATTAGGATCCCCCATCCCCATTTGGAAAGGAGGCACCAAATCCAGCCCATGAGGGACCGGTTGTCTTGTTGTTCATGAACCTCAGAGGAAGGTTTATGCAGATGTTGGATAGCTTGATAGACTAATGGAGCTTTATCAGGTATGTAAATGCAGCAGCTGGAGCCGATTAGTTTACATGCACCACCACGGTTAGCAATGATGATGTCAAGTACCTTTCGATGTTGTAGTGTCATCAGGCGGTCCACCTGAAGCTCTGCGATGATGTTGCCCAATGCCCCTGCTGTTTCATTAATGGTTTCCTCCACCACTCGGGTAAGGTGTCATATGTTGCGGCTGTTGACCATAGGACCCAAGAACGGCAGAAAACCTTTGAAGAAGTCCCCCGCCTCCTGTCCTGCAGTGTCATCGGCCTCAATTACTCCCCTAGGCATAAGATGGTGGAGGTGGGGATTGGTCAAGTGATGTGTCCCAACAGCAGTAAAGGAAGGGGGAAGAGGAAAGGCCAAATAACACACACCTGACCAATTTCCTGGAAGCCAGGTATAAGCAGACTGTCCATAAACAAAATAGGTATTTGGAGAAGTGATTAGGAGTGGTGGTGAGGTAATATTCAGTGTACTGACTATTGCGCAGTCACTGACTCCAACCTCCCGGGTCCCCAGTCCTTTTATGCACACTTGGCCATGCGTGTTGATCACATTGAAAGCCTGAAATTTGTGGGAACTTTGCGTCTGGACCGAAAGTGGGAGAAGATTATTCTACTTGAGGTGTTGAACACAATCATCTCATTGCGTTCAGCACGAGAGATGTTCAATATGTCAGATGTCGTAGTAGGGCAGAAAGGATTACTGACATTGCCTGTTCTGTTTCGGGTGAAAGTGTCATAAAAATAGCCAATGATGGAGCTCGTTGTTCCATTGATCATATATGCATCGGTGAAGAGCATCCTCCAAGCAAGACAGGACCCAAAAACAGAAAATGGATAGACAAAATAGGGGACATTGTGTGTCATAGAGTGTGGCATGAGCCCACATACCCAACAGTTCGAGGTATTAATCACAAGCTGATGCTGGTGCAATAATTGTATAAAAGTATTGCTCATGAGTTCCAGGCGTCGTGGTAGTTCATGGGGTGACACGGTGGCGTGGAGATGTTCTGCAGGTGTCGTTGTCGTAGCCAGAGGAGCTGGGGGAGAGGTAACAGAAACCATTTCACAGCCAGCAGGATGAGGAGAGCAAGAAGTATAACTATTGATGAAAGGAAGCATTTATTGTTCAGAAGTTTGACATATTTCTTGTGCGCTTCAGACCCTCGGACCGCTGCCATTGTGCTCAGCCTGTTGTCACTAGCGGCTGTCTGTGATTGGTGGTTGCTTCACTGGATGCGGATACCAAGAGTCCTACGGACTTCCCATTGGTCCAGCATACCAGCACCTGTCTCAGCCGGGGATCTCAAAGCCCTAAAGCCTATTAGACACCAGACAGAGTCAAAGGCCAGCCCCTTTTCTTGGTCTCAAGTTGTAGCGAGTGGAAGAATGTATGGAGTGGTCTGGAAAGAGAGCTTCTTGTTCATTCCTCTGGTCCTGCAGAGGAGGGATGACTGAACCCCTAAGATTCGATCAGTTTCGGCTTCCGTAGTGGTGTAATGAAGCTGGGCATCACTGAAAGGGACAAAGGTCTGTACTACTTCTGTGTCACAATCCGGCAGTCCTTCTTTCACCTATTGGTCGTACAGGAGGGGCAGAGGCACCCTTTTACAATGGGTAGCATGTATCCAGTTCTTTCTCCCTTCGACTTTTACAGCAGTGCAGGTGGCCAGAAGAACCTGTCGCGGGTGCGACCAGTGGGGCTCCAGACACTTGGTACTCTGAAAATTTTGGATCACCACCCAGTCACCTGGTTGAATGGTGTGACCTGGGCCTTAGCTCTTGTTGGGGATGGCAGTGTGTACCTGAAGATAAAGAGTATGAAAAGAATCAGTTAACTGGTACAGGTAGACAGTCAATACTGGGAACTCACCATCTGACAATTTTTTTGGCCTTGGTATGCCCGATACATTAGCTGGTCTACCGAATACCAATTCGTAGGGAGATAATCCTATCCTTGAGTGGGCAGTCACCTTACTGACAAGAGAGCAAGGGGTAGGGCATCTTCCCAGGTAACACCTGTTTTGGCACTATTTTGGCCAATTTTAATTTAAGTACCCCATTGTATTTCTTCACCAATCTGGCTGACTGGGGGTGATTAGCAGCATGAAACTTTTGTCTGACACCAAGCCCGGAACACACAAACTGGACCACATTGGCTGTAAAATATTGGCCATTGTCACTCCAAATCAAACGCGGCAACCCAAATCGTGGAAAGTATTCTTTCAACAAATCTTTGGCCGTTGTAATAGCTGGGCAATCCTTGGTGGGGTAGGCCTCCACCCATCTGCTGAAGACCACTACAAGGACATATTTCAAATTCGCACACCTGTCCATGTGGATATAATACATCTGGATGGCCTCAAAAGGAAACGTCGGTGGGGAGAAGCCACCAGCGGGGATAACTGTGCCTTTTCCTGGATTGTGCATAAGGCAGGTCATACATGACTTAACCACTCGGTCAGCATATAGGGGTATTTTTTCATTATACCATGTTGGCTCTAGTAACTTGCATATTCCCTTTGCACTGATATGGGCCGGGCCATGGGCCATAGTGACAAATGAGGGGACATAACTGTCTGGTAACATCCATTGCCTCCCTTTAGATATACGCATCTGATAGAGCGCGCAGGTCACCCGGCTCTGAGTTTACCAGATTTTCACGCACTCGGGCCCATGACGGGATTGAAATACAATTTTGTGAGTCAAGTAAGTTTACGCACCACTATCAGTATTTTATTTGTGTTTTCTGTAACACTATTACCATGACACCTGACTTACCACAGGTACTCACTCTTCCTGACGGATCAGGAGCTATCAGAGGATAGGCAACAAGATAATTCTAAACATTTATTTTATTCATTTTAATAACACTTTGTAAGTCTTCAAAAGACCACAGACACCTGAAGGGTTTTAAGAGTTTTTATATAAGGAGTAAAATTCAAAGTGAGAAGAGTATAAGGCAGATGCAAATCAAAACATCAATAATCAGGATTACAAGAATAATATAACTATGGAGAAGGGCAAGCACCATTGAGTGCGAATGGGACTCTATTGGGTAAGGGTAACAGGGAACATGCTATTCAGTTTCAGGCTTAAACTAGGGAAAGTAAGTTTAAAACACATTAGTCAGTGAATTCCTAAAGCCTATAAGTGATTCAAACCCTAATCTTAGTCTATCTAACTTAGATCCTACACATCAATAAAATTCATCACACTTTATTTAAGCAAAAACAGTTTCAATATGCCCTACAGGAAAGGGAAAAATGGAACATACTAATAAACAGTTTGCATGGGCAATATTAGAGTGAACAGAGAGAAAATCATGGGCATGGAGGCTTTATTAAAGAGCAGGAAGAAAAGGATAGTCGACGGACACCCACGGGTATATTTACCTAGGATAAGAATGAGGACTAACCCTGGCCACGGGTCAGCTTCAGGAATAGACGAGGACAAGGACCCTCAAGGAGTTAGGATGCCAGTAGATGAGCAGGTACAGCTCACGGAAAATCAGGACAGGATACCCCTCAGGATTTGGGTCGGGACTGGGCTCACCAAAGGGCACGACCAACACCTGCAGCTTCGGATGCAACGCCTGCGCTACCCCCTCACTGCACGGACTCCGCCAGTAACCCCGATTGGGTTCTCGAATCTCCCAGCAAAGTGCTCCGCCAGCACTTAAGAGTTTTTCCACCCCTTGGAGCTTGTGGAAATTCGGACAGAGTGCTCCGCAGCTCTCTGTATCAATCACCTATAGAGTCGTGGGGTCGGTGACAGGTCAGCTATTCGGACAAGTCGGACAATTTTTCCCTAACTGAACTAGGCTAGATATACCCTTTTTGGGTCCCCAGACCACCCACAAATGTTGCAAGTGACAAGGTCCCAACTTACGATTGGTCAGGAGAGGTGGTTAGGTCATAGTCACCACCTAAAATTCTGGGTTCCCGTACTTAATATTTATTTTTCAGTACCCACCCCTTACATTCCAGTTCCCAGGGTATGAGAAAGGTGTAAAACAATAGAGTACACATAAGAATATACATTGTAACAATTTTAGGTACTGCCGAATTCTCTTCCCAGTGCATGGAAGATGTTTCTCAGGCGCATCTCAGCTTCAGGAGCCAGCTGGCTTGGGCTTGCTTCTGCGCGGTTCGGCTTTTCCCTCATCACGTGACAGGGTTGTAGGAGGTTTCAAAGATGGCGCTGCTCCCCACTCCCAGGCCCCAAATACGCGGTACATGAAAAGTAAGCGAAAACAAATTAGAAACACAGAAAAAATGAATACACTGTACACCATGATAATCTACTCTGCACCCCTTACTTCATATTAACTACAGCGGTTAAAGATTAAGCGGAAATAGATAGAAATGCAAAGCAGCATGGGCAAGCAGTAAGCGCGGTTTAGAGACAAGCGGCCATATTAGCTACAATGCGCATGAGCGAACTCTCCCTCCAAAACTGCGAGTGCGTCACATCACATGGGTATGACCGACGCATGCGCAGACTGAATTTCTGCGAAGCGGCCATTCTGTAGTATGCAAGCGGAGTTAGGATTAATAGACAAATAGGCAAGCGTCTCTAGGACACCCGCGTGTACTGTAAAAGTGCAATATTAATGATGAACAGGGTTGGTTAATATTATTACAAGTTAACGAGGTTCATGAGAGAGAGTAAGTCGCTTTATGTGCGAATCCTTACTCCATCAATCCCCTCTTTGATGATATTTACTATCATCACTATTAATGGAAACAGATGCCAACTTCGTCTTTCTCACATCTCACTCATTTCTATTTCAACAAATTTGTTGTTGAGCCTCTTTTCAGCATCCTTATTAGGATGAAAACTTTTGGCTTTCTTATATATCTGGTTTCTTAACTCTTCTAACTCAAGTTCGTCAATATTTATCTTGACTCCTTTCTTATTTACTGTATACTTCTTTCTACACTTTTGACATTTGCAGCAAATTACTATTATGAACACAATCAGACTTATTCCAGCTATTGGCATCAGTATTTTCCCTACAAGGCTGCGACCTATGTTAGTAAACCGACTACCTACAGAGGAGAGACCATCAGTTAGTCTCTTCCAGGCACTATCAACCTCCAGTGGTTTGAGTTATTTTTCCAAATTAGTAATGTTTTGTACATATTTCTTTATTTCTACACTTTTATCAGAAATGTAGGTGCAACAATGTTGCGCCTTCAGCATTCTGCAGACTCCGCCCTCTTTTGCTAATAAGGTATCAAGAGCAAGGCGATTCTGTAAAACCATTGATCTGATCGCAACCATTTCAGTATTGACCAGCAGGAATCCAGCAGCAGTGTCAGTTGACAACCCATCCACTACTGTAGACAATTTGCAGATACGGTGAGTATTCAGAACCACTCCCACTCCAGGTATCAGTGCACTAAATATATCACCTATAATTTCTCCTACACTTTCACGTCTACTACGCACTAAACCATTAGTATTTTCATTGCTTCCAGCGGCGTTGTTCACATGGTATATTTTCGGGAAGACAATGCCAAAATAGCAGCTTCCATACCAGTGATCCGGCAATTTGAAATAAGCCTTGTTTCCACATATATAATAAATTCTTGGAAACACAGGTTCTGACCCATTTTTGAAAACCCAACCTCCAATTACCTTGTAATTATGTTCGCATTCACTTGAATAGAGGAATACATTGTTATAATAACTAGTCTTCTCTCTATGAAGACAGAGTTTCCCTTTTCGTTCAAAATCCAACAAAAGTGCAGGATTTGCTTCGCCATTTGAGGTGCCTTCCATGTTTTCAGCCCATTTAGGAGTTTTCTGTTTCTTATCATTTGCCTTTCTTTGGAAACTCTCCCTTCTCTTTTCTGACATTTTCAAAAACATTTTCTCTTGCTCATGCAATGAACAAGTCAAATTATCTCTTCGAGCTTCATTCAAATCTATGTCACCTATAGTCAGAAAGTATTCTCCCATGTAACGAGTCACTTCGCTTCTGGCATGCACAATATTCAGGTGTCCCCGAATAGGCAGTTCAGAAAAAATCACGTCAGTGTTTGAATAGTAGTACTGTAAAGTGCTTCAATAAAATATACTACAGGAAATTCCATAGGTCAGGGGCAAATGATGATAGGTCATGCCTTCAGCTACTGAAGTAGGTAGCTTCATGCAAACGTAACAATCTTCTATTTCCATAGCTTCTATGTAATGCACTAAAAGATTTGCAAAGACATTTAAATGTTTTCTGTTTCTCATTTTGTGAAAATGTAGTCCTTCCTCATCTGGTGTTTCTAAGTCAGGTCGTGTTTGTCTCGGGCTGACTGAATTGTCACGTCTCTCTACATTTCGTGGTGTTTCTTCAGTATGCACAACTTCTGAATCTGGGGTCATCGGTTTAGTAGGGTACAGGTTAGTATCTTTACTTATCATAAAAGGTATAAAGACTGTTAGTCCTATCCATACTACTATAACTATTGCTACGCTGCATAAGCATATTTTACAGCACGTTTTACAACAATTCCCTCTAGGTCTTCCATTTACATTTGAATCAGACATTTTTGCTTACAGGTGGCTTTCCAACCCCTCTTTGTTTCTTAATACAAGAGGCTTACGCAGTTTCACTTTTCAAGGTGGGTCTTCTACCTCAGAACTCTGATCCTCGATCGAATCTTGATCGCTTCTATCACTCTCTTCAGGGTCGTCAATCTCTTCCAACACCAAATAGGTCCATTCAGGACTCCGATAGTTTTTATTTAGTCTTTTCACTCTGGTACTGCGTCTATTTTGCAGAGCTCCTGCTCTCTGTCTTTCACTAGCAGCTCTCGGTCTTCTATTTTCTCCTCTACTGTGTTCAATCTTAGTTTCAGCCTCTTTATGTATCTCGGTTCACTTTTCTTCTTGAGCCTTTTAGTGGTCGAGAAAACTTGACCTTCTTCGTGAACTCTTTTATTTTCGCTCTGTTGTGGCACTATTGTTTTGGCAGTGTCCTTTTGCCTTCCTGTCTGACTAGTTCCAGGTCTTTCATCGGTTTCTTCTGCCTGGTTTCTAAGCTGGCCTTGTTCAGGTATATTTGGTATTTGATTTTGATTTTCAACTGGTTTGGACTCTGCTTCCTGAACACGTTCGTCTATGTCTATCTGTTCCTGTTCATGCACTTCAAACCCTTGATTTTCTTCCGCATGAACTTCAGCTTTAATTACTAACTGTCCCTTTTCAGTCTCTGGAGTCTTTGGAGGAGTGTCGATGACTTGGTCTGTCCCTACTTGACCTATTTCCTGATCAGGTCTGACGTGAATCTCGATAACCTGACTAAGCATGGGCGAATTTTGCGAATCTGGCGTTCGCGAATTTTGCGAATTTGCGAACTCGCAATCCGCAAAATCTGCGAATTCTCGCGAATTTGCGGATTTTTTTTTGTGTGTTCGCAAGGATTTCTGCCAGTTCGCAAGGATTTCTGACAGTTCTCGAGGGTTTTGTAACAGTTCGCAATCGCGAACTTACATGTCGGCTCGCAACGGTCACGATTATGTTGTTTCTACGTCTGGTTCATCATCATAGGTTCCCAGCACCCTCTGTTTCACCCCTGCCACCCTCTGTTTTACCCATGCCACCCTCTGGTACATCAATGCCTTATGCCACCCTCTGGTTCATCATCACTGTAGATTATGGGGGGAAAAAGCAAGCACACCTGCCTGCTTCAACTGACATGAATTAATTTGGGGTTGATTTATTAATGTGTCACTGTTTTAAAATTCCAGTCTGGCACCTGCATCCTTATCTGTAATTTGCTTTCTGTTGCAGTGAAAAAAAAAATTCCAGGACCTTTGTGGCCTACTTGTAGCTATTCTATGAGCCTGCTGTGAGGGTCAGAGCAGGGTCATACAATTGTTGCAACTAGCAACTGAACAATTGTTGCAACTAGCAACTGAACTTTCGAGGGGCCCTTGTCAGGAAGCACTACAGGGAACGGTTACTAATGATGAGTTTAAACTTTTGAACCTGCTTTCACTTTTGCAAAACTCGTTTTTCTGCAGAGCAGCATTACAGCAACTTTAATGCCCCACCAAGCTTATATGAGAAAGTTGATTTCTAATCCAAAAGTTATCCAAAGAAAATCAAAAGGCCTCAAATCTAAAAAAGTGCAGGCAAATGTCAACCTGAGGAGTTATTCTGATAAAAATAATCATTTTCAGAAGGTCTATGCTGCTTGCTAGTAGATTTCTTGTGCGGAATTGCAATTTTTGTAATTTCGCGAGTGCGAGATTGTTGCTGCCCGCCGCACCTACATGTTCGCAATTGCGAACTTACACCGCAAAGAAAAAAAATCCGCTGCGTGCGAATTTGCGGATTTTGCGGGAAATTCACGAATCTTGCGGATTGCGAATTTACCGAAAATCCGCAAAATCCGCGAGCGTAACGGATTTTCCGCCCATGCTTAAACCTGACCTTCTTCTTCTAGCCCTGTCTCGTCCTCACTATCCCACTCTCTATCTAGGTAGGAATATTTTCTGGTTCTTATTGGATCAAGAATCAGGTCGTCGGCCGGGAACCATTCGTCTTGACTGGTGCTCGGTAGTATTACGTCAGCTAGATCCGGACCCTCGTCTGGAGTCTCCTCAGCTGCACCATCTTCAGCCTCAGCCGCCTCTTCTTCGGTTACCTTCTTGGTATGGCTGGCATGAATCCACTTCGGCACGCCAGCACACTTTACAGCAGTGGTAGTTACAAGGATCACTTGCCTTGGCTTTCCCCACTTTGGTCCAAGACAACTCTTCCGGGTGTGCTTCTTCAACACCACCCAATCTCCAGGTTTCAGTTTATGGGCTGGAGTGGTTGGCCATTCGACAGCAGTCTCCCCAATCTGGTGAGAGATAGAACTCACTTGGTCACCCAGCTGCCTGCAGTATTCTAGCACCAAATCATCAGAAATGCTCAGCAGTTTGTGTCCAGGTACCCATGCCTGTCGCATCACTCTTCCCATTAGTACTTCATGGGGGCTCAGGCCTGTCTTTCGGTTTGGAATACTTCTCAATCCCATCAAGACAAGGAGTAAAGCTTCTATCCAGTTCAATTTTGTAGAATTGCACATCTTGGCCAATCTTGATTTTATAGTGCCATTCACTTGTTCGACTATTCCAGAAGCCTCTGGACGATATGCACAGTGTAGCTTAGGCTCAATCTTGAATGCTGTATAGAGCTCTTTTAAGATGTCATTGGCAAAGTGCCCACCTCTGTCTGTTTCAATTGTCTCTGGAAATCCATACCTAGGTATTAGCTCCCTGAGTAACAATTTGGCTACAGTAAGGGCATCATTTTTCTTTGCTGGGTATGCTTCCACCCCCCTTGAGAATAGGCAAACTATTACCAAGACATATCTGTATCCTTTACACATAGGCAACTGAATAAAGTCTGCCTGTAGTCTGACAAAAGGACCTTCTGCTTTTCCAATTGTACTTTGCTCTACCACAGTCCTCTTTCCTGCGTTGAACTGCTGACACACCAGGCACCTCTGACAAAGCCCATCCGCAATGTTCCTGAACTTTGAGTTGTAGAACACTTGGTGAAACATTCGACACATTGCATCCCTCCCAATATGGGTATCTCCATGAATCATCCGGGCCATTGGGGCAGCCATGCTATCTGGTAACACAGGCACACCCATCTTATCAACCACAACACCATCTCTTTCCCTGAGCTGACATTCCTCAGTCTCCCATCTTTGTTTTTCCTCCTCCTCTGCTGCTTGCTGCAACTCTCTCAGTTCCCTCCAGGTAGATACATTCTCAAACACCATAAGTTGGCAGCTGTTTCCGCCTCCCCATAATTTAATTTTTAGGGACATTTTGTATCGGGCGCAATACTGGGCAATTTGGTCAGCATATCTGTTTCCGGCTGTCACATCGTCATTACCAGATTTGTGAGCAGCACATTTGACTACTGCCAATTCTTTGGGCAACTGGATTGCTTCCAGTAGGGTTTGCACCACTTTTCCATTTCTGATGGGGGTACCTGAGGAAGTCATGAATTCTCTTTGCAACCATAGCTGGCCGAAGTCATGAACAACCCCGTAACCATATTGACTGTCAGTGTATACGGTTACTCGTTTATTTTTCCCTTGCTTGCAAGCTCTGGCCAATGCGATTAGCTCGGCCACTTGGGCAGCCTTTATTTCACTTAGATAGGATGCTTCTAGGGTTGTTTTCAGTGTGACTACAGCATAGGCAGCACTCAACCCGCCATCCTCATGTCTCAAACAGGAGCCATCCACAAACATCACTAGATCCTCTATGGGAAGGGCCGTTTCTTTTATATCAGGACGTGGTTTTGTGCTAAACTCAGTTAAGTCAATGCAATTATGCTCAATCTCACCCTCCACTTCTGCATTTTGGGTGAGGGGCAACAGAGTTGCAGGGTTTAAAATATTGCATCGGGAAATTATCACATTTTCTGCTCCAATAAGAATTCTCTCATACTTAGTCAGCCGACTAGGTGTGAGATACTGGGTCTCCGTTCGGGTTAACAGAATCACAACTGAATGTGGAACATAAACCGTTACAGGATGTCCCATGACAATGTTTTCACTCTGTTCCAGGCTCGTGCAGGTAGCAGCTACTGCCTTCAGACACCCGGGAAGCCCAGCAGCCACTGGGTCCAGAGTGGCTGAAAAGTAGGCCACCGGACGTCTAGTCAGACCATGTTCTTGTGTTAGGACTGAGAGTGCACAATTGTCTCGCGTGTCACAGAATAATTCAAAGTTCTTGGAGTAATCAGGCATTCCTAGTGCAGGAGCAGAGCACAGACAGTTTCGGAATTTTATCCAGGCTGTCATGCTTTCATCATCCCAACTAACTGGATCATCTGCCCCTTTCTTGGTCATCTTTATCAAAGGTTTAGCTAGATCAGCAAATCCCACAATCCACTGTCTGCAGTATCCCACAACTCCTAGGAACATTCTGACTTCCTTCTGAGTTCTGGGTAATTCCATATCTCGAATTATCCTAATTCTTTCTGAAGTGACCCTTCGGATACCTTTTTCTATCTGGTGTCCCAGATACTTCACTGAATTTTTACAAAACTGTAATTTGTCAGGTGATACTTTGTGTCCTCCTTTACCCAAATGATTCAGCAGGGCAATGGTATCAGTAACACAGTCGCTTTGACTTTTAGACGCCACTAGAAGGTCGTCTATGTACTGAACCAAGACAGACTCTTTTGGTAGGACTAAGGATTCAAGGCATCTTTTTAGAATCTGATTAAATATTGAGGGGCTTTCTGTGTACCCCTGAGGGACACGATTCCAGACGTAGACATGACTGTCAAACTCAAACGAGAAAATAAATTTGCTGTCTGGATGCAATGGGATGGAAAATAATGCGTGGCACAAATCTATGACAGTGAACCATTCCGCATTCCAAGGAATCTGATACAGGATCACTGCAAGGT
This sequence comes from Lissotriton vulgaris, assembly GCF_964263255.1. Lineage (NCBI taxonomy): Eukaryota > Metazoa > Chordata > Amphibia > Caudata > Salamandridae > Lissotriton > Lissotriton vulgaris. Next base: position 674,107,049 of record NC_141700.1, on the reverse strand, counting down.
TTGGCACAATGGGACAACAAGGTACAACAATCTGGTTTACCTTTCGCAGGTCCTGCACTAGCCTGTATTTTCCGCTAGGCTTTTTAATTCCAATTATGGGTGAATTACAAGGACTGCTCATTACTTCCTGTATTATGTTTTCCTCCAGTAATCTGTTTATTTCGAATGCAACTCCAGCTTTCACCTCTGCACTCATTATATACTGTCTAGTTTTCGGGTAGGTAGGATTGGGTTTAATGGCTATTTTAACTGGGTCTACATTCGCCATTAATCCTACATCTCTCCCGGTGAAATCCCACACCTCTGGTATCACCTTTTGTTGGAGTTCTTCAGGTAAGTCATGGATTGTCAGAGCTTTAACTGCTGCATCAGGCCTTAGCAACATTAATTTGTACAGGCCATCTTCATCTGGGGTCTGAATTTCGAAGCCTTTTGGTGTGCAAAAGATGGTACAGTTCATTTTGCACAACAAATCTCGTCCCAGTAGGTTTACTGGACTGGAGTCGCAGACAACAAATCTGTGCATTTCTTTGAAATTCCCTATGGAAATCTCCATTGGTTCAGTTACAGGAGTACTAATTATCTGGTTTGATACGCCCACTACTTGGATTGCTTCTCCCAAGAGGGGTAGGTTAGGAACGTCCGCTGTTCTCACAGTCGAACGGGTAGCACCAGTGTCCAACAGAAAGGTGACATCATTTCCTTCAACCTTTCCTTCAATGTATGGCCCTGTCTGGTCTACCGGTAGGGAGGTGCCAAGCACGCACTCCCCTTCCTCCCCCCTCAGGCCCCGTCAGTATGGTTCATCACAGAGGAATGTATCATTTAACAGGAATTGTGAAGTTGCTGGATTTCTCTCATTCTGTCCTTCCCATGCTTCAACCCTCTCATTCTGTAGAGCCTGATTCTTATAATTAGGTCTAGGAGCTCGAGGCAATGGAGGTGGATTTACCTGTTGCTGATTCTTTCGTGGCCCCTCTTTCTGCACCTGTGGATTTAAACCATTTATGGGGGCATTACCAGCCTGCAAATGTGGACACTCGTCTCTCCAGTGCCCTATCTGCCCGCACCCGTGACAGAGGAACTTCTTCTTAGCCTCTTCTTTACTCATTTTTACTCGAGGTTTCCCTCCCCCCCCAGAATTAGTGTTTGGAGCATTACTATTCAATTTGCTTAACTGTTTCTCTTGTTGCTCGGCCAATTTTACTTGTGCCCACATTACTTTCTCCTTCAGGGCCTTCTTTTTGTTCTCCATTTCATCCTCACAGTACTTGGCGTACTTGAGGACATCATCTATGGGCTTTCCCTGCCAACAGATTTTATTGTCTCTAATCCACTGGGATATTTCCGGTCTCAAACCTAACACAAATCAATAAATGAAATGAGTCATATCCTTCATTTCAATATTATCGATTCCACTGTAGGTCTTGAATACCTGTAGCAGCCTTTCATAATAGGAGTGCATTGTTTCATCACAATTTTGGGTGGTTCTATCTATTCGAGTCCAATCAGTTTCTTTTGCTGGCACCTTTTCTTTTAGATATTGTATCACCCTATCATATTTTCTCATTACTTCTGGCGAGGGAGCTCCCGTTTTGGAGTCCCTCTCATATTCGTCACTGGGCCAATCGATGGCAATTTTGCACTCAGTCCATAAGTCTACAGGTACTACAATGTCAAAGAACCCATCCAGGTCCTTCCAGAGACACTTTTGAACCTTCACAAACCGTTCAACCTGTCTGTACCACTCAACTGGTTTCTCTCTTAATTTTGGGAAATCATTGGTAAAAGACACAATGTCTTGTCGGGACCACGGGACATGTACATATTTCCCACCTGGCACTTCTCTCATGGGATACAGTTTCTCTGTTTGGCCTACTTCTTTTAACACATATTCGGAAGCCTTTGGCTTGACCCTACTATCTTCCTTTTTCTTTGCCCACCTGGCTTTCCATTTGTCTAGATCTCCCCATTTCTGCAGTATGTTCATCAATTCCTTTATCTGAGTTTTCTTCCCTGACACATTCATGTTCTCTAAATCTTTGTCTGAGAATTCTGCTCTATAGGGTTTCTGCAAGACTTTTGATCGACTTACATCAATTCCCATATCCGCCGCAGTGTCCATTAGCTTTTCATGGAGCACTCTAGTATTCCGGGTAAGGCTCTTGCTGATAAACAGCAACTCTTCCTCGTTAAGAGTATTTGATCTGTCTAATCCCACATTTCCGGCCATTAGCTCCTCCATTTCTATCCTTAGCCTGTAAATATCCAAAGGTTTGGGCGGTGAAGTTCCTCGTCCATTTCTTTAGTCCATCTATCTAGTTCCTCTGGAGTCACCACTGTGGCGCTCCGGATCCCTGATGTTGTTTCGATTAGGACTTCCCTTGCCTTAGCCTGACTCCCTGCCCGAGATTCACTGTTCCCAGGCTCCCTTATGGGCAGATCCATTAGGGAGATTACAGACTCATATTCGCTTGCCTGGTCATCAACGACGAGTGGCTCTTTTCTTGGGGGTGCTGGGATTGGAGTAATGACTGGAGTTTTTGGACTAGCCTGTCTATCCCCGTAGAGGGGTATAGCGGGACCAATAGTTACAGGGATTGTCAGGGCGTCAGGACTGGGATGTATCTGAGCTACTGTCTGAATTAGATCATTTCACTGCTTAATCAGGGCATCTATTTCTCGTTCTTGTAAAACTCTTTCTGACGAGTTATCATGCATTATTTGGGACACCAAAGGAGGGTATATATTCGGGGCAGTGGGGATGGCTGACCCTGGTCTATCCTCACCCAAAGGTCGGTAATTTGGGACTGCTGTACTAGGTCTGCAAAAGTCATCGCTATTACTGGGTCTGCTACTAGTACCAGTTACATCTGTCTCACTGGCCCTTCTACTTCTGGGATGGTGGAAAAAAGGATTTTTCGAACTTAGAGCTCCTGTAGCTTCAGCATAAGGAGGTGGATTTTTCATCAACAAATCCTCCAGATACTCATCTTCTGAATCCCCCGTGGTCATTAGGTGTCGAGTTTTCTCTGCCTTTTTCCCTTCTGCTTGTTCGGTTACCCCAAGCATCGAGAACAATCCCTCAACCATCATATTCTGCCTCCACTGCTTCATCTTCTGCTCTTTTGTTTCTCGCTGTAATTTTGGATACCATTTGCTCACTCCCTTATCCATTCGGGGTCTGTCTCGCTCGAGCCTCAATCTCCCATTCCTCTAAAGCTTCGTACTGCGTTAATCTGGGTCGGGGGTATAATTCATTCATTCGGGTTCTCAAGTTAAACAGGATTCTACCATTAAAAGTACCATTGAGGGGAAATGCTAGGACTCCGTCATCTTCAGTGTACTTTACCCAATTTTCTAACCACACACAAGTATGGTACCCTTTGTCAAACATCATAAAGGATGCAGGAGTATTAGGAGGAGGAATGATCACAGCCTCCCTAGTTCTAATGGGTTTGTCTTTCTTGAAATAATTCTTGATCTTTTCTGCAAGAGTCAATTTTCTCTTTCCTCCGTACATATTGTAAGGTCTACCTCTAAGCATCTGCTCCTTATGAAAACCTAGGTTTTGCGGATTAGGTAAAAATTCGGGATACCACATACACCTCTCCAAACTATCCTCAAGCTCGGATTGATTAATTTTGTTTACTTATAAACTTCCAATGCTAGCGCGTCTTTCAGCTTACGGCAACCAATCAGCACTGAGGTTGCAAATTCTATCAACCAATGGGTGCGCAGCCCCTTCGTGAGACGCAGTCTCACTCTGCGGCACTCACCCCTCCCTTACAATTCAGGCTTCGCTACACACCCGCTGGTTCAACCAATACCAGCGCGGCACGGAGTGACGTCAGTGCAGCCCTGCAACCGACTCCCTCCTTCACAAGGTAACGGAAACTTTGAATTTTTCTTAAAGTGCAAATAGGGATTTTAGTTAACAACGTAAAACGTTTGCCACTGTGCTTGAGGGTTTTAAAAAGAAAGAGGGTTTTTCTTTTAGTGCAAGTAAACCACTTTTGTCTACTTTTCATTCACTACGGCTAGATCCCTTCTGCCTATCCTTCTCACACAAGCAATGGAGAACCTGATACTCTTTTGACTAATCCACTTTTTTCCGGGATATATACTAAGTCAATTTTCACCAATGTCCTCCCTTGGTGTCATTCAAGCTCCAACGAACCTATTACTCCTGCCGTCTGTGACCCTTACTAGGTGATATCACAACAGGAGTTTCACCACGGTTTTGGTAGCTAACATTTACACATCAATGATTTTATGAAAGTCCTAATTAGCGCTTTCAGTTCTGCCTAACCATGCACTAATCTCCCTCCTAGCCAGTGACCTCACAGCCAAGTGGATTCTACTCACCACCTGCTATTTCTTTTTCCCGGGGATCCCCACAACATGAAAACAATTACTCACAATTGGTTAGTACTATACTCAAAATTTCATGAAATATAATAAACTTATTCTATGACATTTAAATGAAATAACAATCCTTATTATAGCAGCATAAGAAAAATATTCAGCAGCACATTTTTGTTTTTCACAGTTCAACAGCAACTATCTTATCTACCTATCTTAACTAGTCCTAACCATAGCTCTGCTACCAGAAAAATACTGATAGAGCGCGCAGGTCACCCGGCTCTGAGTTTACCAGATTTTCACGCACTCGGGCCCATGGCGTGATTGAAATACAATTTTGTGAGTCGAGTAAGTTTACGCACCACTATCAGTATTTTATATATGTTTTCTGTAACACTATTACCATGACACCTGACTTACCACAGGTACTTACTCTTCCTGACGGATCAGGAGCTATCAGAGGATAGGCAACAAGATAATTCTAAACATTTATTTTATTCATTTTAATAACACTTTGTAAGTCTTCAAAAGACCACAGACACCTGAAGGGTTTTAAGAGTTTTTATATAAGGAGTAAAATTCAAAGTGACAAGAGTATAAGGCAGATGCAAATCAAAACATCAATAATCAGGATTACAAGAATGATATAACTATGGAGAAGGGCAAGCACCATTGAGTGCAAATGGGACTCTATTGGGTAAGGGTAACAGGGAACATGCTATTCAGTTTCAGGCTTAAACTAGGGAAAGTAAGTTTAAAACACATTAGTCAGTGAATTCCTAAAGCCTATAAGTGATTCAAACCCTAATCTTAGTCTATCTAACTTAGATCCTACACATCAATAAAATTCATCACACTTTATTTAAGCAAAAACAGTTTCAATATGCCTACAGGAAAGGGAAAAATGGAACATACTAATAAACAGTTTGCATAGGCAATATTAGAGTGAACAGAGAGAAAATCATGGGCATAGAGGCTTTATTAAAGAGCAGGAAGAAAAGGATAGTAGACGGACACCCACGGGTATATTTACCTAGGATAAGAATGAGGACTAACCCTGGCCACGGGTCAGCTTCAGGAATAGACGAGGACAAGGACCCTCAAGGAGTTAGGATGCCAGTAGATGAGCAGGTACAGCTCACGGAAAATCAGGACAGGATACCCCTCAGGATTTGGGTCAGGACTGGGCTCACCAAAGGGCACGACCAACACCTGCAGCTTCGAATGCAACGCCTGCGCTACCCCCTCACTGCACGGACTCCGCCAGTAACCCCGATTGGGTTCTCGAATCTCCCAGCAAAGTGCTCCGCCAGCACTTAAGACTATTTCCACCCCTTGGAGCTTGTGGAAATTCGGACAGAGTGCTCCGCAGCTCTCTGTATCAATCACCTATAGAGTCGTGGGGTCGGTGACAGGTCAGCTATTCGGACAAGTTGGACAATTTTTCCCTAACTAAACTAGGCTAGATATACCCTTTTTGGGACCCCAGACCACCCACAAATGTTGCAAGTGACAAGGTCCCAACTTACGATTGGTCAGGAGAGGTGGTTAGGTCATAGTCACCACCTAAAATTCTGGGTTCCCATACTTAATATTTATTTTTCAGTACCCACCCCTTACATTCCAGTTCCCAGGGTATGAGAAAGGTGTAAAACAATAGAGTACACATAAGAATATACATTGTAACAATTTTAGGTACAGCCGAATTCTCTTCCCAGTGCATGGAAGATGTTTCTCAGGCGCATCTCAGCTTCAGGAGCCAGCTGGCTTGGGCTTGCTTCTGCGCGGTACGGCTTTTCCCTCATCACGTGACAGGGTTGTAGGAGGTTTCAAAGATGGCGCCGCTCCCCACTACCAGGCCCCAAATACGCGGTACATGAAAAGTAAGCGAAAACAAATTAGAAACACAGAACAAATGAATACACTGTACACCATGATAATCTACTCTGCACCCCTTACTTCACATTAACTACAGCGGTTAAAGATTAAGCGGAAATAGATAGAAATGCAAAGCAGCATGGGCAAGCAGTAAGCGTGGTTTAGAGACAAGCGGCCATATTAGCTACAATGCGCATGAGCGAACTCTCCCTCCAAAACTGCGAGTGCGTCACATCACATGGGTATGACCGACGCATGCGCAGACTGAATTTCTGCGAAGCGGCCATTCTGTGGTATGCAAGCGGAGTTAGGATTAATAGACACATAGGCAAGTGTCTCTAGGACACCCGGGTGTACTGTAAAAGTGCAATATTAATGACGAACAGGGTTGGTTAATATTATTACAAGTTAACGAGGTTCATGAGAGAGAGCAAGTCACTTTATGTGCGAATCCTTACTCCATCACATCCAACATCCCTCTATCTCTCTCTCTGACAGATGTTCCTCCCATGTGTGCAGTTCTTTTGCAGTGGCATGAGATTGAATCTTGACCACGCTCTGACTAGTATTTTCCAACATTCCTCCTTACACCACCCATCTTGCTGGTCCTGTCACAAACATTTTATCTGATTTACTTAGAGCAGTCTGTTTTGCTGTTTGGTCTGCAAGGGCATTGCCTTCCCCTACATCATCAGTCACTTTCTGGTGGGCTTTACATTTAATCACTGCAACTTTTCTAGGTAATGTCAAGGCGTCTAGAAGTCTGTGTATCAGGGGGCCATGCTGTATTCTGGTCCCATGTGAGGTGAGAAAATGTCTTTCTTTCCAGAGTCTACAAAAATTGTGAGCCACCACAAAGGCGTACTGACTGTCCGTATAGATATTAACAGTCATGTTTTTACTGATTTCACAAGCTCGTGTCAAGGCCATTAATTGGGCCACTTGGGCCGATGCCTATGGAATTTGTGCTGTCTCAACTCAACTACTGTAACAAGAGTGGTGAGGGCATATGCAGCAGATGTAGTTCCATCCGATCTTTTAAGACATGAACCATCTATGTATACTGTTCCCTCAGCGTCTGTTAGGGGGGTGTCTTGTAGGTCCACACGATCCTTTGTCTCTTCTTCAGTCCGTAATATGCTGTCACGAGGGTCAGAATTTTTCCCTTGGGTCTCAGTAGGGAGTAGTGTAGCTGGGTTTAGAATATTACATCTAATGTAAATATGACTGGAAAAAAGAGTGAGCTCATAACCTGTAAGTCGTGCACTGGTAAGGTGTTGTGTCTTGGTGTTGTTGAGCAAGGTATCTACTTCATGTGGGACCATTAAGGTCAAGGGTGAAGACATAACAATACCTGCGCTCTGGCGGATCATAAGTGCAGCAGCAGCAGTTGCACGTAAACATCCAGGGAGGCCTCGGGCTACTGGGTCAAGTGTAACCGAGAAATAAGCACAAGGGCGATATTTGTCCCCAAAAATCTGAGTTAAGACCGCGCAAGCCGCAGCCATGTGTCTCATGGACAAAAAGGAAAAATTGTTTGCCATAGTCTGGGGTGCCTAACACTGGAGCAGTACATAAGGCATCTTTGAGTGTCTGAAAGGCAGCCACCTGCTCAGTTGTCCATGGAAAACCTTTTTCTGACATATCTTTAGTAGTGAGAGCTAAAAGAGGTTTGACAATGGCCGAGAAGTTAGGGAGCCATTGTCTGCAATAGGAAGTGAGGCCTATAAAGGCATGTACTTGTTTCTGTGTCAAAGGGGGAGGCATGGAGGTAATAAGGGACACTCTGACAGCGGTAAGTTGTCTTCCCTCCTTCGAGAGGAGGTGGCTGAGGTAGGTCACTTTCTCTCAACAAAATTGCAATTTGTTCAAGAAAACCTTTTGATTGTGGGAGGCAAGGTGGTGAAGCAGACGTACTGTTGCTTGTAGAAATCTAGTGATATGGTAAGGGACACGCCATCAGGACTACAAGAAATGGTAGAATGTAAAGCCTTTAACAAATCCATACCCAGCAAATTTTCAATACAGCCAGTCGTGAGAATCAAAGGAGCATCCATATGAGCTGGATCGAGATCCAGTGGGATAGGCTTAGAGACAGGGTTGGTGAGAGGGACCCCAGAAATACCCACAGAGACATTGAGAGAGCCAGAAAGGGGTACCTCCGGTATCAAGGTATGCGCAACAGAGGATCTAGTAGCCCCGATGTCTAGGAGAAACTTCTTTTTATCCCCTGCAACTGACATCTGGACATAAGGACCTCGCTGATCCACAGGAATCAGCACTCTTACATTACCCCTTTCCTGGCTTACCTATGGCTGGTAGAAACCTGTCTCATCGGTCTCATCATAATCATCGTTTGCAACAGACGGCCTGGGAGAGCCAGAATAGCGGATCAGGCTTAGTCCCCCCTCTTCCTCATTCTCCATCCTCTCAAAGTCAGTCTAGTCACCATGCAAAGCTGCATTATGGTTGGCATGGCGTATTTTGGCCCATATGTCGGGTGATACCGCTGACCCGGATAATAAGTCAATATCCTCTAAGGTAAGGACACCAGAGGAAACAACCTGACCAAATTCCTGATAGTAAAGAGCCAGATTCTTACGCGTGTCTGGTAATTGGGATTTCAATTGAAGAACATCTGCTCTTTTCCATGGGACATGCACCCACATCCTACGCCAGTGGGCTGGGGCTGCTCCAACACACTGGGTATTGGCAAGCACTGCAGGGATAAAGACGGGAGCTGTCTCTCTCATAGGCATAGCTTTGTCATTCGGAGATGGCGGAAAAGCTGTTGTGTCTCTGAACGCAATCATGGTAACAAGGGCTTCATGCATTTCACCCTTGGCAATAGTTAGTTTATTTTCATTTTATTACTTTAAAATTTTTATTTGGACATCCAGTACATATAAATATTTACAATACAGTCATAAATTGAAAGCAATGCAAAGCATATGCACAGGGTGCCCAATATTTTTCCTAAAGTCCTCCCTCCACCCTCTTCCCAGAACCATAGGAAGTCAAACGTAAGCTTAAGTTTAATCAATATCTGCCCTATAGTAGGTATACTTTCTCCACAGCACTTAGCTTCAAAAATTTCTCCCTGTATCACGAGGTTTGGACGTGGGTTCGTTAATCCAGATACTAATTGGAGACCATACGTCAACCCCTTTTTTCCTAGCTCTCAAACCTCTACATTTATATATTTCTTTCTCCCAACGATACGTAGCTAGCAATTTTCCCAGCCAACAATGAACCGAGGGAGGTTCTTTATCCAGCCAAACAGTAGCAAGACAGAGCCTAAAGACTGCCATCATAATGAAAAGCAAAGTCTTCTTAGGAACTGTCAAAGCCTGATTGCTTACCCCCAACAGAATTACTTGAGGTGACAGCTCAATCTCACAGTCCAAAATTTGTTTGATGTAGTAGCTCATTTTTCCAACTAATCCTAACAATCGGGGACATGTTGCGAACATATGCACACTGTCTGCAGCAAGGCATCCACACCGGGAACAATGTATACCTGACGAACCTCCCCAATTAAAGATTAATGCCGGACTAATATATAAGTTCAGCCAAGTTTTAAAGCATTGAACCTGTATGTTTGCGGATATAGCTGCAGTTGAGCTCAACAGTAAAGAGTCCTCACAAACCCCCACTTCCACTTGAACCTGGTCCTGCCACCGGTCAGTGTGTTAATAAGATCATCCTCCATTGTGTTACTAAGTAATATATACAACTTGGAAATTGATGCACATTGTGCTCCTAAAGCCGCCTCCAATAAGGGGATTTTGTGGCCCTGAATCAACTTCTTAAAAAGAAAATCCTTTACTTGTAAAAATTTGAAAAAGTAATTATTTCCCACCTCAAATCTTTCCTTAATTGTATCAAACGTGAGTATTGTATTGTCACTTATCAAGTCACCAATATGTCTAATACCTTTCTCCCTCCAAGATTCCATTTAGGCATCATTGAAGATTTCTGGCAGGAGTTGGTTGTTTTTCAGAGGAGCATATCTGTGTATCCTATTCAATTTGAGTGTTTTTCTGATAGATGTCCATATTTTAAAAGCCCCAGCAAAACCTTAAACTTAACTCTTTTAAAGTAAGCAAAATCAATATGATGCATCAAACACCCATGGGCCTCGTCCCCGAGCAGTAGGCTATATATAGAGGGGTAGGATACATCTGCAACATTGGACAACCCTTTCCCCAAAAGATCAGTCATCTGTTGAATGTTTGCAGCCCAATAAAAAATCTGGATGTCGGGGACAGACCACCCACCCCGGTCCTTAGGTAGGGACATATATTTCAGCACTCTGCGTGGACGCTTCCCAGCCCATAAACATTTTGATATAGCTTGATTGAAGGCAGAAAACCAAGTTTTATTAACTTCCAGTGGGATGGCTCTAAAAAAATATAAAATTCTGGGTAAAAACAGCATTTTGATAATATTGCACCTTCCCAGAATTGTCAGATGTAGGCTATTCATTTTTTTGAGATCGGATTTAGTCTTAAGTAGCAAGGGCTCAAAGTTAAATTGCACTATATCAGCCACGTAAGCGGACATTTCAACACCAAGATATCTAGCGTTCCCTGTGACCCTAGGGTCAACCAGGTCTGTCTGGGAATTTTTAACAATCATTGTCTTTCCTCTTTTCAGGAAATAACCTGAAACTTCCCCACATTTTTTGGCCTCACTTTCCACCTCCCTTAATGTACCTGCAGGGCTAGTTGTTGTTATGGCAAGGTCATCTGCGTATGCCAAGATCTTTGACTCCCCCCCCCAGGGTTTGAAAAGCCTGAATCCTGTTGTTCTCCACAATTTTCCTAATCAAAGGGTCTATATACAGTGCGAATAAAAGTGGAGAACAAGGACACCCTTGCCGTGAACCGCAAGTAATATTTATTATATCAGAAGAGGCGCCCATCACAATTATCCTAGCCACAGGATTCTGATACATGCAACCAATTGCGCTGATATAGCCCTTACCCAACCCCTGCCTTTCCATGATTGCCCTTAGAAAGGGCCAGGAGACCCTATCGAAGGCCTTCTCTGCATCAAGAAAAATGGCAGCCATAGGGTCTCCTGAAACCCTAACAAGGTCAAACAACGTAATTATACATCGTATATGCTCTGTGGTTCCCCTGCCTGGTACAAATCCATGCTGGAACGGAGAGACTAACTTTCTGATAACTGCAGACAGCCTGTTCGCCAGAATTTTTGAATATATCTTCACATCGCTGTTAAGCAGAGACATTGGCCGGTATGATCCCAGTTCAATAACTGATTTGCCTTTTTTTGGAATACAATAATATTAGCCCCTTTCCAAGAGTCTGGTGTGACCTGATCAAGTTGTACACTTCGGAAAACTTCCAGCATCAATGCCAAAAGCTGTTTTTTAAAATTTTTATTTAACTCCCCGGGAATTAAGTCCGGGCCTGAGGCTTTACCCATTGGGGAAAGATCTATGGCTGTTGACAATTTGTGCATAGTGATTGGCTCATCTAGTCTGTCTCTTTTCTCTACTGAGAGCTGACCCAGGGCCACCCCAATAAGTAATCCTGAATTTCCCGGCTCCCAGCCTGAGTGTCTTCGGTATACAGATTTTGATAAAATTTCTGAAAAGCTGTAAGGATAGCATTAGTCTCGGTCACTAGGCCAACACCCAGATATCTGATTTCTCTAATCCTCGATTGCACCGTTTTCTCCCTAGTAAGTGTTGCTAATAGATGCCCTACTCACTCGCTACTTTCATAAGACCGGATTTTCCATGCCAGGAATTGACCAGCTGCCTTCTTAGATGAGATTTGCGTAATTGCAAACCTAGCAATAGTTACTTTTAGCTGGCTCGCCTCTGAATCTACTCCAGCTGATAATATCTCTATCAATTGAGCCTCCGCAGCACCTAGGTCCTCATAGAATGAATGCAACAAACGTTTCTCTTGTCTCTGTGATTCCCATCCGAACCTGTTTGATTCTTCTCTCATCCCTGCTTTTAATGTGTCGCAAATGATGCATAGGTTTGCGCTTCCGTAATTCTCTTCGATAAACCTAGGAATCCAATCCCCTATCTGCCGTGTATACTCTGAATCACTTAAAAATGCCCTATTAAATGACCACCGTGACTGCAGCGGTGGAAACTGAATATCCAACTCGATCGCCAAGGGGTTATGATCTGACATAACCTTAGGATATTTATTTATAACACTCTTCGAGGCGAGTTCCTGCGATACTAGGAAATAATCCAACCTAGCATGTACTTTATGAGGAGCAGAAAAATACATAAAGCCTAAGTCGGTTCCCGTTTTCAGAGCCCATACATCCTCTAACCCATGCAGTGTCTTAAGTTGTGACAGTGAGTTATACACTTTGGGTTTCCTGCCCTGATAGGGAGCTTTCTTGTGAGGAACTGGCTTCAAGGTACAACTGTATAGTTCCTATAATCGATGTGTTAGAATTAGCATGATGTATCTAAACCTATTAGTATATGCACATACACATTAGCATAATTCCATCTGTTACGTTCTAGAACCTTAACCTGCACTGGCCTTTGCATTTTACGTTTTGTTTTCCCGACCGACGCCATTTTGTGGCCTCGCTCGGAGTCTTGTATTAACAGCCCCGTTCACTTTCTTATATTCAGAAAGCATTCTCCTGAGAAATATACCAACTGTTGCAGAATTGCTGTTTCAGCTCGTTAGGCCCGTCAAGGTTGTAGGTAGCAGAGGAGGGCCTGATGAGCACATTCCGGGAGGGGTGCGGGGCAGGCTGTTCAGAAGCTGGCAGAAGGGAGTCACCCAGCCGACCTTGCTAATCTAGGATGAGCTAAACCAAGAGTGCTTTGTCCGCCATATATGGTCTTTCCTTTATGCACCAAACTGTACCAGCCTGTATTTTTCCATCTTGGGCAATGATTCTGCAAATGCAACTGTATATACATGATGTTCTGATAATGTGCCAGCAGTCTTCTTGGTGGACCTCGTGGGGTTAGGCCGCAAGGAGCTCCTCTGGCAGAGTTTGTTTGTTCTAATAAATGCTTGGACCTTCTACACTGCCAACTGACTGATTATTGGTAATGGGAATGGGATTGTTTATGAAGATGACTATAATTGAGGGTTTGTAAATAATTTTCGGTACTTCAGTTGGCGACTCCGCCGGGACTCCGCGTTGGGGTCATCCCTCTGTATTGCAGATCAATCGGGACATTAAAAGGGGTGCTCTAGATCAGGGGGGAATTGCAGAATAGTCCAACGAAGATTTGGGGTTTTGCTCTGCCCTCCCGGTCGCGAGGACCTCAGCTGCTAGTGGCCCCATGCTGGAGTCCTTCGGGTGTGACCCGAGAACCAGCCACATTGGCCCTACCGAGAGTTGGCAGTGAAGAACGTGCAAACAGACCTGTGTGCACCAGGTAAGCGTTTTGTCCTGTTCTGTGTTGGATTACGTCTACAGATTTGGATTTGGTACTTAGCATTTGGTGGCTTGTGGTCACAGAGAAACTCTGAATACAGGGGGTCTGATGGGGCAATAGTGAGATTGCACATGCAGATGCCTCTTGTTTGCTTTGTATAGAAATACTGGAGATAGGGGTTATACGCCTCTGGGGAACTGCGGTTCTCGCTCGGCCGGATTGTCCTCGGGAACGCCGACAGTTGAGATTGGGTAGCGCTCGGACAAATCTGGAGCAGCGCTTGCAAAGCGGGCTTAGCCAGCATAGTCCGGGAGGTGAACCATGAATACTGCCCGATGGCCTGTAGGTTGGTCTGTGGTTTAGAAACCTGTGTAAACTATCTCCATGCAGTCTAAGGACAAGACTGTTATTGAACATTAATTTTGTGGCTTTCAAATATTGCATCAAAGAGTTCTCCAGGGCAGGAGTCGACGGGCTCTGCCTTTTTCCGGTTGCAGGATATTGGTATACCACTTGTCTCTCGTTTGTATACAACACGTTTTTGTTTTATGTATGTTGGAAAATGTACGTTGAATGAATGAAAACATGGCCATGTGTTTGATGAAATTGTGTTGAATACAATTTGGCTCAATTGTCGTGGATAATAACATTTGATTCCTTTCCAGCTGACTTAGTATAGAGAAGGACAATGCCGTGTCTCAGCAAATTGTGCTTTGGCTGTTTCCGCCCGGAGAGCATGAGGTTGGACGAAAGCCAACCTTCCCCTCCGGAAGGTACACCCAGCCATGATATGTATTGCAAGCACGGTATTGGTCCCCTTCTCTTTAATTCCTTGTGGCATAAGTACACCAAGGATAACATAGAATTACAGTGGCCAAAAACTGGATCTTTCGATGAGAAGAAGATTTAGTATTTACAAGAACGTCTTTTCATCAAGGCTATGTTCGATACTCTGAATAAGTGGCAGAAAGAAGCAAAAAGGAGACGTATTGGATCAGAAAAATTACTTAAGGTTCAGCAAGGGCAAACTATTACGCAGAAAGCTATTGCACACGATAAGAGTAAAACAGAAAAGAACATAGAGGTAGAAGATAGACGATTTAGGTTGCAAGTCGACAAAAGCTATGTAACAAGAAATGAAGCTGAAGACGAGATTGAGGATCTACTAGATCAAAGACCTCCCCCGCCATATGCTCCGCAACGCATATACCCTGTGGTCCCTGTCGAGGCAGCCGTTGTACCACCGGCATCGGCACCCGTGGATCAGGGTTCCACCACCCCTAACCATGACATGAACACCCCGTTTCCCTCACCTGGAGGCATGGCCACTCTTATCCCTGATTCTAAATCGACCTATCCATTCCCCCGAGTACAACTGAGCGTACCGAGTCTCATAGGGGTCTCTCAATCAGCCAGCACCACGCCCGGTGTGGCAGATCAGACTCCGAAAGGGGCATTAGGGGGGTTGGAAGGTAAGCGGTTATTTACCAGGTCATCCGTGGCCTATGGAGAGAAGGAAGCGCTAGCTGATCAAGCTGTCCAATGGATCAGGAATAACGCATATACTGTAGAAGACATATCGAGCACTGTGAAAGATTTGGAGCCCGTAATGCAACAACACGTGGTGTTCCAAATGTCGAATTCCCTCATTTGGGCCTGGGAGGTTAGCTTTAGCAATGGGAGCGCTCCTCAAATATTGTATGAGATTTGTGATTGGACCTATAGGTTTAATTTGAGTCCGCAGGAAGTGTATAAAAACGTAGTCACTCTGGTCCAATATAGGGGAAGATTATTTCTGAAATGTCCCCAGTGGACTTCAGAACACCCCCTGACTCAGTGGACCTCGCAACACCCCATGCGAGAGGTCCATCCCATTTATCATCCCGAGGTTCCCGAACTGCGCGATGATAATCAGGCCATTACTCGGCAGCGAGTAGACGCCAGGTTTCAGGAGCAATGGGTGTACACTCCATGAAAAAGGAGTGAGGTCCTTTCATTGAAATCCCAACTGCCCGACCCTCGCAAGAACCCTACAGCCTATTACAAAGAACTGACCGAGGCTGCTGCCTCGGCGGTTATGACATTAGCAGAT
Source organism: Lissotriton vulgaris (assembly GCF_964263255.1). NCBI lineage: Eukaryota > Metazoa > Chordata > Amphibia > Caudata > Salamandridae > Lissotriton > Lissotriton vulgaris. Next base: position 674,091,306 of record NC_141700.1, on the reverse strand, counting down.
GTGGAGCTGTTCTTTGGTTTACTTGTGCCTGTGGATATATGGCGACAGGTGCACGACTCTGATCACGCCGAATTAGGGGGTACGTGGGACGAGCTGCGAGTATGGGACAGGGACCGCATACCAGGAGACAAACCCAGGGTCAAAATAACATCCTTAACGGCGAGGATTATTGCCTTTATGCACACTCTAATACCACCGAGAAAAGTCGATTGGGACAAATTGACTGCTTGCAAACAAAAGAAGGACGAAAGTGTGTCCGATTTTTTTACGAGGTTTGAAGGAGTTTTCATCGATTTTAGTGGGCAGGATCTAGCGACCGAGGGTGGAATTAGGCTGTTTGTGAATAGATTTGTTACGAACTTGGCCCCGGAAGTTTACGCTCGTCTACAAGCAGCGGAAAGTACCTGGACTACCTCTACCCCTTCTGTAATTTTGAGCATGGCCCAGTACTACGAGCATAGAGAGAATGAATGTAAAGAGAAAGTGGAGAAAAAGGCCAAGGATTTGAAAACACGAGTACTACTGCAGCAGGTTGTGCGGGGACAAGGAGGGGGAAGAGGAACTCGGGGACCCGTGTCCCGAGGGGCGGGCGTGGGCCGAGGCGCGGGCGGGGCTCCGACTGTGGGTTTGAACCAGTGTTCCTATTGTAAAGAGGAGGGACATTGGAAAGCACAGTGTCCACTGTTACTCGCTCAGAACGGAGTAGTCTGAGGGCGAGGACGTGGACGGGGAGGCCCTGACCGGAACGATATGCGCAGAGAAGAGGGATCAGGCAAGTCTGAGCGTAATCACTTTGATAAAGGTCAAGACCGGCAGTACTATCATAACGATTATGAATATGAAGATCAGGACTCGTATGCACAAGCATAGGACAGCCAGGGACAGAGTAGGGGCCAAGTGTCGATCCCGGTCAATCAAAAGGGACCCTATGTAAAAGGGGAGGTGTTGGGGACTTCTGAAAATTTCCTAATTGACACAGGGGCAATGAATAGTTCCGTTGCTCGATCGTTGGTTCCAGGGGTGACTCTGTCTGGGCAAAATAACATTTCAGTGGGATTCTCGGGAGTCCCAGTGGTCAGTCCCATTTCCAAACCACTTCCCTTCTCGATTGGCCCTGCCACCGTCGACACTCCACTTTTGCTTACCTCACATTGTGGAGAAAACGTGTTGGGCTTGGATATGTTGAAAAAGCTAAACGCGACCATACATTGTTCTGCTGATGGGGTATATTTGACGATTAGACCTTGTACTGAATACCTGAAACAATGTTTTGCTAAAAATGAGCCCCTGCCCCCGGAGTTCTCTGGCATCCCAGCCACACTTTGGGCAGCAGGGGATGCTGATGTTGGTAAGTTAGACATTCCCCCGGTTCACATCACGCTAAAACAAGGGGAGAAATTGCCACGCATTCCGCAGTACAAGATTGCACCGGCTGGTGAGCGGGCGTTGCTAGCTATAATTCAGGATTTGATCGACAAGGGGGTGGTGGAAGAAACAGCCGCAAATGTGTGCAATAGCCCCATTCTTCCGATTTTGAAAAGGAATTCTGATTCTAGCATACCAGGACAAAATGCTGCTTACCGTTTTGTGATTGACCTTAGAGCTGTCAATAAGATTGTGGTGCCGCAGTATCCTGTGGTGTCTGACATTACCACCATCCTTACGATGATTCCACCAACCGCACAATATTTTTCGGTCATTGATCTGAAGAATGCCTTCTTCAGTATTCCCATTGATCCCGATAGCAGGCAGATTTTCGGATTCTCGTTATCTGGCCGCAGCTTCCGCTTCTGCCGCGCACCACAAGGCTATACTGAAAGCCCGAGTATATACAGCCAGGCCCTCAAAGCTTTGCTGGATGACTTGGACTTGCCACAGGGTAACGTCCTACTACAATACGTGGACGATCTCCTGATCGCTTCGGATACGGAAGAAGGTTGCAAGGATGCAACCGTTAAGTTGTTGAATCATTTGGCTGCGAAGGGAAATAAGGTCTCCCTGTCAAAATTCCAATACTGTCGACAGGAGGTGACCTACCTCGGTCATCTACTATCGAAGGAGGGTAGACGACTAACACCTGAACGTATTACTACCATTGCTACGATGTCTGTCCCTTGCACGTAACGTGAAGTTCGCGCTTTTCTTGGCATAACCTCTTACTGTCGCCAATGGATACCAAATTTTTCCCTTCTTGCTAAACCTCAGTTGCATCTGACTACTAAGGATGTGCATGAACCCCTTCCCTGGACGGATGAATGTCAGCACTCTTTTGAATCTTTAAAAACTGCTCTTTGTTCCGCCCCTGTCTTGGGCACTCCTGACTACCGTAAACCTTTTGTACTATATGTGCATGAGGTCGACGGTTGTTCACTGTCAGTGTTAACGCAGGACTTTGGTGGTAAGCAAAGACCTTGCGCCTATTTATCAGCTACATTGGATAATGTCGCAAGAGCACTTCCAAGCTGTCTGAGGGCCACAGCAGCTGTTGCGGTGGCCATCCGGCAGTCAGAAGGACTCGTTTTAAATTCCAACCTAACAGTGATGGTACCGCACGCTGTGGATACGTTGCTAAACAAAACAAAAACATAGCATCTTACAAGCGCACGCCTCACTGGATACGAGTTAACACTATTCGCACCACACATCACGATCACCCGGTGTGCAACATTGAATCCGGCCACCTTGTTACCACTCCCTACGGGTGAACATAATGATGACATACATGATTGTATTTTTCGCACCGAAGAAGAAACTAAAGGCAGGATTGATTTAACAGACACCCCCCCTAGCTGAACCCCAGGGGGAATTGTATGTAGATGGGTCCTGTTTCAAATTGGCAGATGGAACAACAACAGCTGCATATGCAATTACAACTCTAAAGACAGTAGTCGAAACATTCCGAATTTCGCATCGGTCAGCCCAAGCAGCTGAACTCTTGGCCCTCCTGCGAGCCTGCGAATTGAGCGAGGGACTCGAGGTCAACATTTACACTGACAGCCAATACGCCTTTGGCGTGGCCCATAGCTTTGGGCGGCTGTGGAGGGAGAGGGGTTTTCTTACTTCCCATGGTCAAAAGATACAGAACGGTCCCTTGGTGCTACGATTGTTAGATGCCCTCACCTTGCCTAAGAAAGTAGCCATCATTAAATGCGGTCCGCACAAAGCAATAGTAGATGAGGTGGGGGAAGGGAATGCCTTTGCAGATCAGGTGGCCAAGGAGACAGCACAGTCCCTAATGTCAAAAATGTTTGTGAATACTTCTGCAAGGTGGGTGGAGGACTCTGAGTTGTTCGATAACACCATGGAAAGTGTGAGGGTGTTACAGCAGGAAGCTACACCCGCCGAATTGGAGAAATGGGAAAAGGAGGTAGGAAGATTGGATGAGAATAATTGCTGGGTTGATCTGACAGAGAAACAAAGATGGATATTGCCCAACGCACTAGTGCAGGCCGTTGTAACTATGGCGCATGGGCCTGCACACATAGGAGCGAAAGGTATCTGTGGGCTTTTGGACCCAGTTTGGAACAACCCTAACATTCAAAGGACGGCTGTCCGGTTGGTTCAATACTGTATGGTGTGTCTGCGACACAATTCGGGGAAGGGAGAGAATGTCTTGAGCGGGAATTTTGCACCCCGACACTGCCTTTCGAGGTACTCCAGATGGATTATATTCATATGGAGCGTGTTAACAACTTGAAGTAGGTTCTAGTGGTTGTCTGTGCCTTTAGCAAATGGGTTGAGGCCTACCCCACCAAAGAGAACACGGCAATGGCCACAGCTAAAGCCCTCCTCAAAGAATTCCTGCCCTGCTTTGGTTTGCCCCGCTTGATCTGGTGAGATAACGGGGGACACTTCCATGGGGCCCTGGTTAAGCACATCTGTGAAGGCCTACAGATTAAACAGAAATTCCACGTTGCCCGGCACCCCCAATCAGCTGGACTTGTGGAAAAATATAATGGCACGCTCAAACTGAAAATGGCCAAAATACAGGAAAGTACAGGATTGAAATGGCCTGACACCTTGCCTCTAGCACTCATGTCCTTGCGGGTTACCCACCATTCTCGATCTGGTCTATCACCTTATGAAATTGTTTTTGGAAGGCCGGCGAACGTGTGGGGGGTGCCCAGACCACGATCCCTTTCTGATATTGAATATCCTATACTGATTGAGTACCTTTACGCTTTAACTAAAGACCTTCGTTCTGTTCATCAGCAGGTAGCCTCCGTACTGCAGCCGCTGCCAGAGGGCCCCGGACATCGACTACAACCCGGCCAGTGGGTACTGGTGAAGAAGTTTGAGCGAGACTCCAGCCTGGCTCCAAGGTGGGCCGAGCCCCGTCAGATTCTTCTGGCTACCCGGACGGCGGTTAAAGTGGATGGGAAGAAGCACTGGCTTCATGTTTCGCATCTAAAGAGGCTGCCGATTTCACTTCCTTATGATCAGCAACGTGCAGGGGGTATTCTGGCGCAGGAGAGTGAGAAGGCTACTGCATTCGTGCCCTTTTCCAACGCCTGTGAGATCGAGACAAGGCTAGAGGAGAGTGTGGCGAGGCCAGACAACTTGGTCTCTACTGAATCTGTTGGAGCTTTGAATCCTGCTTCCCGTGCCCCTGCACCTAAAAATTCTCAGAAAGTATCTGGTGTGCTGTTCTCTGATCAGGAAGTGCTGGGTAGTGTGCGATACAACCTGCGGCCGAGACAACAGAAAAGCGGTACCTCAGACCCCAGCGTCAGGAGATAAGGAAAGACTTGATTGCGTAGACAGGGCTTGTTAGCTTGCTGGTCTGAGGTGCTGAGCGAGACACTGGACTGAACGCGCTGAAAGCTGGAACTTTGATCACTGTGCTCTGTTCATAAAGAAAGACTGACATCAACGAAAAGGCCAGGTTGTCGCACGAAATAAATTCAGACCACCTTCTTTTGGTTCCTTCGTTGTTGGGAAATGATGAGAGCCTGCCTGTGAGGCTCTAACGGACACAGGGAGAAGAACCCTCTGGCAGGACGGACTGCTAGGCCTGGACTTATCTTTAGGATTCTTTTAGCTAGGAATGTACCCTTTTGGCCGACCTGTACTAGAAGAAGAAACTCCAATTGCCCCACGTTATATGCCTTTTTATGAACCTATGTTTTCGACATGGACCACAAAGGTCAAGGTAGCATTTGTAGTAGTAATTACTGTCATAATAGCTGTGTTCATGGGTTTATTTGTCTACTTGGAACATGAGTACCCTTTGCAGAAATTTCTACCAACTACTGTTGCCCCCTCTGAGCATCTCCTGTACACTTTAGCACCCCACAAAGAGCGCCATCGCCAGACTTATGCCAAGAATGTTTTTGTTGAGATGCTCCATCAAACTCACAGTGTTGCTAATACTACTGATTGCTGGCTGTGTGGGCTCTTGCCCTCGGTGGTTCATAATCATGATTTATTCCTCTCCTTACCCATGACCTATTTAGGAAGCTGTGAAGCATGGTTTAGACTGTTTTCGGCCATATACCGCCATTGGGGTGAGCAGCGAAAAACTTTGGATTACAATGAGCATAACTTGGTGTTGGAGTACATTGATGCACATTATGGCTTTAATAAAAGTGGTCGTGGGGGGCGGGGATATATAGACCCACAGGCTTGTATGCAGAAATATTTAGCAGTAAGAGACGAGGCTTGGATGGAGGAAGAACTTTATGACTTTAGAAATTTTAATGCATCCCAATACTTCCAGCTGTTTCTTGAGCGAAATGTTACTAGAGATCGTACTGTACCTATTCCTATCCTGAATGTTTCCTCAGTGTTCTGTGTACAAGGGATAGGCAGGGTGCAGGTTGGGGAGAGCATTTGCAACTACACCTATCGGTTATGAAAACGCATTTGCCCTCCGTTGGTCACCCCGCCCGATGTTTATTTTGTCTGTGGTGAAAATGCATACACTTGGTTACCACGAAATTGGGCAGGACGGTGTTACATGTCCTTCCTCTATCCGCCTGTGTACATAGCACCTTCAGATTACCATCGTACACACCGGTTGCGTTCTATGGCCCCGACGCCTTCAATGGTGCCCCAAAGACACCGCAGGCAGCTTATTAAGACTGAGGTCGACCAAACTGGCACCTCTTTGCAGCAATTCACAGACTTTAGCAAAGGGTTGGTGCCATTCTGGGGCCCAATTTTTAATAGCAGAGAAATTCGGAGACTGTCCAGGGTAGTGGAAAATGTCATTAATATAACTACTGACTTCATGACCAACCTTACGGCTGAGCTTCAGGCGACGAGGCTCGTTGCGCTCCAAAACCGTATGGTTTTAGATGTCATCTTAGCTGACCGCGGTGGAGCATGCCGCGTGATTGGCAGCTCTTGCTGCGTGTATATTCCTGACTCCGCCCCCTCTGTTCATTTGGCCATTCAGAAATTGCATCGCATTGCCTCTGATATGCATGTCGATAATGGTTCCTGGTCACTGTCTGGGTGGTTCTGGGGACTTCTGACCACCTGGGGATGGAAGATTTTATTAATTCTGGGAGGAGCAGCCGGTATCATTTTTACCTGCTGCGTCCTGTTGCAGTGCGGCCCGGCATGTTGTTCCTACTGTGCCTCCAGGATCGCTACCATGTGTATACCAACCAAAGTCCCTTCTAAAGCCCAGATGTTGCAACAGGAGATAAATGAGCTGATGACCATCAATGAAGATATTTTTGAAGATTAGCTTTTCTGACCTATCTATTTAGCTACACCACGCTAAAAGGAGGGTTTGAGGAACTGGCTTCAAGGTACAACTGTATAGTTCCTATAATCGATGTGTTAGAATTAGCATGATGTATCTAAACCTATCAGTATATGCACATACACATTAGCACAATTCCATCTGTTACGTTCTAGAACCTTAACCTGCACTGGCCTTTGCATTTTACGTTTTGTTTTCCCGACCGACGCCATTTTGTGGCCTCGCTCGGAGTCTTGTATTAACAGCCCCGTTCACTTTCTTATATTCAGAAAGCATTCTCCTGAGAAATATACCAACTGTTGCAGAATTGCTGTTTCAGCTCGTTAGGCCCGTCAAGGTTGTAGGTAGCAGAGGAGGGCCTGATAAGCACATTCCGGGAGGGGTGCGGGGCAGGCTGTTCAGAAGCTGGCAGAAGGGAGTCACCCGGCCGACCTTGCTAATCTAGGATGAGCTAAACCAAGAGTGCTTTGTCCGCCATATATGGTCTTTCCTTTATGCACCAAACTGTACCAGCTTGTATTTTTCCATCTTGGGCAATGATTCTGCAAATGCAACTGTATATACATGATGTTCTGATAATGTGCCAGCAGTCTTCTTGGCGGACCTCGTGGGGTTAGGCCGCAAGGAGCTCCTCTGGCAGAGTTTGTTTGTTCTAATAAATGCTTGGACCTTCTACACTGCCAACTGACTGATTATTGGTAATGGGAATGGGATTGTTTATGGAGATGACTATAATTGGGGGTTTGTAAATAATTTTCGGTACTTCACTTGGTAGCAACTTGGCAGCTCAAATTTATATTCAGATCTCCGCAAAAGATCAAAGGGAAGGTCCAGCCTATCAGCTCAGTTTTAAGTCAATCAAACAAAGCTGGATCATCCAACACCGATCCATATACTGAGCAGAGAGGGAACATTTTATTTTCAATACAACCTTGAACAATCCCCCATCTGCCCATTTTGTCAACCAGGCAGCGAGGAAAACTAAGAAAACTACCCAACCCATTCCGAACCATGATAGCCACCCCCTTAGTGAGATTTTCTTGTGTCGTATTTGCCACAATTTGGTACCTAGACATCTCCAGAAGCCATTTCCTACCTCCCTCGATATGAGTTTCCTGGAGGCATAGAATATCAGCCCTTAAAAATTGAACATCCACACTGACTGCCTCCTCTTTTGGGGATCATTTAAACCACATATGTTAACCGAAGCTATTCTTATTTTCCTCATTACAAAAAAAATAAAAATAAGGTCAAAAGCATACCGCACCACAAAATGAAAAATTGCGAAGACCATTTTTCTGTAAACATTCTTCTTTTCCCCTGGTTCCGCCCCCACTCCCTACTTCCCACCCCATCCCTCCCCCTCCCATGAAAACAGCAAAACAGCTCCCTGACCCTTGTGATGCCTCCTGCATGTGGTTGCGCCCCTAGCTGCTCCCGAACACGACCCCAAAAAAGAAAAAACATCTTAAGAAATGCTGCCTGTCTTCATCTTATAGCTCATCTCCTAACCTATCTAGTAGTGAGCTCTTGCAAATACTCCTGGGCTTGGATCTCAGAAGTGAACACTCTGGTTATGCACTTACATATAACTTTTAAGTCTAGCTGGGTTCATTAAAAATGCTTCACACCCCTGTTGCTGAAAGGGAGTAATTAGAGAGTGGAGTCTCCATCTCTCACTGTGGAATGACAAAAGTCATGTCGGACCAAGAAGGAATGTCCTGCAGCAGATCTTCTTGTGTCCCGCCTAGCTTTCTCAAAAATAGCTTGACGGAGGCGAAAGTTGGAGAAAAAAATCAAAATAGCTCTGGGTTTTTCTTCTTGGCCTGGCCTTTTTTTAAGCATCAAGGGGAATCTATGCACCCTTTGTACTTCTGTATCCCAGTTCCAGTGAGCCAGCTCCGGAAAGGCCTCCTGCAAGAACTTTATAAACAAAATCATCTCCTTCCTCTTTTTCCGCAATCCGCAGTAGCCGCAGGTTGTTCCATCGTTGTCTATTTATAAAATCCTCCAACTTCCAGATGACGTCCGTCATTCTACTCTTGTTAGAGGTGGACGGTTTATCAGAGTTTTCCACACTTGCATAAAGTTGGACTATGTGTTCTTCAAGCGCCGTGGTAGGTTAATTAATCTCCGTATAAGCTTTCTTAACTTTCCGGACCGCGCCCTGAAGTTTCCTAGTTGCAGCGTGGTTTTTTTTTTAGGAGGGGGGTTTAGGGGGCAAGATGTCGGCTGCGTGAGTATTTTGGGCAGCTGTCTCCCTACCACGGCCACAGAATGACTGCCTAAATACTGCAAAATTCACTTTGGGACTTCAAAGGGAAACAACATAACTTACTCAGGCTAAATACTCAGAAGCGGTGAGCCTTGCGACGCGAGCGCTGAGAGCTCTCCCCTCAGCAGCAGCCGCGTACGGACGCGTGGAGCAGCAGGGAACTCGGCGATACATTGCATCCAAATACGTGACCAAAAGCTCTGTAAGGAGTCACGGTATTGATTGTTTCACTCTGGAAATGCCTCCAAATGGAAAGCCTGTGGGAAAAGACCTGAGCACGAGCACGACCGGAGGAATCAAGTCTGCATCCATGACTCGTCGTGCTGTGGAAAGCAAAATCCTGGATTTCAGCACAGATGCTCTGCAGCCTGGTCTGGGCAGGGAAGGCTCATCGGGAGAGAAAACAGCGGCGAGCGGGGTCAGCGAGCAAAAGACAGAGAGAGGTGCTCGCGCTAAGGGGCCAACTGTGCCGGTAATGTTTGCCGGGAGAGGATCTAACACTTCATCATCTTCATCGCAGGCTGGCACAAGACTGTCCCAAAGTAAAGGTAAAAGCGCAAGCAATTTGAATGTTAATATGACTAAAGACAACAGGAAAAAAAGCTGAATGTGGATAAAGGGGCGCAAAATAAGACTTACAATAGTCCTGTGAGGTCAGGTAATCCCGTCCCAGGGGCAGATGAGATAAATGGCCTAGCAACAGAATTAGCTACTATCTTCAACAAATGCAGTTAATGCACCAAAGGGGCATGATATGGAGGCGCCTCCAGTGAATGACATGTCACAACCAGGAATGGATTGCAATAGCTCGGATTTTCTACACACTCCGGTAAAGATACTTGACTTGCAGGCTCAGGCTCAGGCTGAAGGCATCGTGGCAGCGACTCCAGAGGGGGATCATTTCTATTCGATGACAGATGAATCTGAGTTATCGGAGGATAGTTGGAAAAACAGCAGTGATGGAAACTCTTCAGACAGTGGCAGCCCTTTCTCAAAACCTGACACTCAGAAGTGCATCCCCTTTCGCAGCAAAAAGAAAAGCACAAGGGGTTCGGAAAAAGACAAATGCTTTAATACTGATGGTAGCCAGTCTAGCCAGCTGAAATGGGACTATTCCGCCTCGCATCTTGAAGGAGCACTAGAGAATGAACCTAGAACGCAAACCACAAAAGGGCTGGGTGGCACAGACAGCACAGACAGCGCTACAGGTGCCCAGATGATGCAACCTTCAATGGAACTAATCTATGCTACATTGAAACAAATGCAGTCAGAGGCCCGTCAGGGTCAATAGTTAGTTTTAAATCAATCAATCCCCTAGGAGTGTCTATGAACAATGCTTCGTATCTTTTCATTGTAAGTGTGCACATGTACTCGGCCATGTCTGTTTGTTGTATTGCCGTCCATTGTCTAAACCTCGACCAGATATCTTCAACGCCATAAATATTACCATTATTTACCCAAAATGCACATTGTTTTCAAATAGCGTACCTTTCACTACCCCCAGTGAGTTCAGCAGACCTCAAAGACTCCTTTCTGGGAGTACGGAAGAATCCAAACAGGGTATTAGGCATAAGGGATGACCATCTTGTTCGGTCCGGACTCAGTGGCATAAGGGTCACCAACAGGGGTACCAATAGACTTATTATCAAGCAGACAGGAATGTATGGTCGGGGTTGGGTCAGTAGGTAGGTATGAACTGTCAGATGGAAGGGTGCTGGCAGGATGAGGCAGTGGTACAATGGGTGGAGCAGCCTCAACCACCACTGGTGGGGTTGGAGCGTTAGGAACATTTTGAGGAAGTGCGGGATCAATAGGAGCCGGAGCATAGGCAGGAGGTGGACCTTCAAGAATAGCATTCAACAACGAGTCCCCCTCTTCTCCTTCAACCCCAAGGTCTCTGGGAGAACGAGTGGGGTAACGTTTTGTTGCCTTAGCCCTATGATGCCTATCTGCCATTTCAACCCCTTACTGAACCTTCTTTTCTAAATGCACTTTCGCATGATCAGCCATAGACATCCTCTCTTTCTTTTTATTCAATGCTTGCTTTTTTCTCATTTTTTGATCTATTTCTTTCCTCCACAACGCAGTGGCTTCAAACATGGCTTGACAGGACCGTTTGCGGAGAAGCTGCTCCTCCAGGCTCAGGGGGGCCTGGAGATCAAAAGAGCCAAACTGTGGCCACTGTAATTCAAAATTGCTTCGTTTCATATATTTTACCCATAAGGAAGAAAACATGATAGCAGATGGCCCATATTTAACATTCATCTCATAACTTGGAGTTCCTTCTGGAGGAAGTGGGCAGGCTGCCTTCAGAAGGGAGTCCTCTGTACATACGCAACAACATAACTTTTGGGACCTACTACTAACTGGCATATTTTTAGTTCAGGCAGACAACAGTGGGAGAAAAACACTCACCTCACTGGCTTGGCTTTTGCAAAAGTCAATACAGACAGAAAACAGAGCACAAGTGGTGGATGAACAGTCCACCCTTACCCGAAAATGCTGTTCCCTTCTGCAGACGTAGGCACGAGTCCAGATCCAGACAGAGACCGCACTAAAGGGGGCACCAGCGGGACACAGTCAGGTGGCCCAGACAGATGGGGAAGACTGTTTGCAAGACTTCGGGTCTACCGGACTCAAAATGGTCCCTCGGGTAGGGTACCTCCGTCGGACTTCCACCACAAGCCCCCTCACGACCAACGGGCCAGACCTACGTCTCCGTGGTGTACCTGTTCAGGCGCCATTTGTTGAACCAAGAAAAGCCCACCTCAAGGAGGAGTGGGGGCTTGGCGGTGCGGGAATCACCTGAGTCTACTCTTCCCCTCCTTATATAATAAAGTGGACCCAGAAACTTTTGTCTGCAGAGAGAACCACCTTTAACACAATAGCCCGGGCTATGGAACAGAGTCCCAAGCTAGTCAAAGACAAAATCCAGGAGAGTGCTGCTTTACTCCTCAGCGAACAAGCCTTATATACATTTTTATTCCACTCTTTTGGCATTCAGTCCATTGTTCAATCTGGGCAGTGTTTGTAGTTGATGACCTGATCAAGGCTCGGCATTTAGACCATTGTTCAATCAGCTTGATCAAGACTCACCATCTAGACCATTGTTCAATCAGCTTGATCAAGGCTCGGTCAGTCAGACCATTGTTCAATCAGCTTGATCAAGGCTCGGTCAGTCAGACTATTGTCCAGATGACCGGATCACGGCGTCAAGGATGTTTACCAAGCAGGGAGCAGAAGATGAAAAACAAGCTTGTTTACACAGGGCGTAGGTGTCTCATGTCTCTCTGTTGATGAATTGGTTAACTGCAAAGAACAGGGGGTTTGGGTATGTGATAGTTTTTTTAGCGTCAGCAGAAATGGAGGTTGTAGGCAGGGTTTTGTCACGAGATGGCAAGAAATGGAGGAATGTAAGGAAATTAATAGGACCTAGTAAAAACTTATTTTCTTCTCTATCATGAATTAGTCTCATCTGGTACTGTCAGGAAATTACAATGACAGATGTTAAGCCTTGAAATAGGCTGTATCAGATGAAACATGTGCCAGCTTTTGGATGGATATAGTTGTAGGAAAACTGGAAACATTGTAAATAAAATGGGATGAGACATAATAGCAACCACTATTCGAGAGAGTTTTGGTGTCATATTGCAGTTTTTAATATTGGGAAAGTGCCCATGTTTGAGGGTGCAGGTTTAATATTGTAACTCCAGTCCAACTAATATTGGAGTAGGTGCATCTAATTGGGGGAGGAGGGCATATTGGCTAGTTTAACTCCAACCCAACTAAGGGGTCCATTAGGATGGCGGGCGGATTTTGTCCGCCAGCCATCCCAACGCAAAAAGTGACCGCCCGCCATAAGGGCGGGGGTCCCGTTTGGGCCATTAGGATGCGCCCGCCACACTGGCCGGCGCATCCCTTATTTATAGCATTGCGGCGGGCGGTGCTGAAAGCACCGCCCGCCACAATGCTAAAAATGCACACCAAGCAGTTCAATGTACAACGTGACAGGCACTGCGCGGTGCCTGCCACTTTGTATATGGAAATGCAGGGGGACCATAGGAACCACCCCCATGTGCATCCCCCACCCCCCAGAATCCTTGGGGGCCCGAAACAGACACCGCCACCATATTAAATTCTGTTCCGCCCAGTCAACTTGTAATATAGTAATATGGCCGGGGAAATGGGTGGCGGGCGAGGGCGGGAGCGGATGTCGGGCGGATCTGCCCGACATCCTAATGGGGCCCTACATTTGGGAAAAGTACATATATTGCATTCGGTGGGTGATATTTACTATTCTATCTCCACTCCAACAAACACTGATGTACGAGCAACAATTGGGGATCACATTTATCTATTCAAACTTCAGTTAAACATACATTGTGGTAAGTACATATAATTGACAGTATCAGAATTAATAACAAAACGAAATCTCCCAAAACATTAATCATTCGTAGCATTGTTGTAAAAACAATCTAAATCCAAAACTAAAAATATTGTTCATTTCCAAGTAATTTTAAAATCCAATCCACTTATATAAAAATGCATTACATTTTAATAACTATGATGTTATAATATTTTGTATTTAAAACGTCATTTAATCCATCCACAAGAAAACCCACAGTGCCATGAATAAAACAATAATAACAAATTAACACAATAATTAAATATGTCATTATTCAAATAATTAATGAATACATTTATTATAATACGCTACCCGGCCAATACCCCAATGAAACAGAACAACCAAAAAAATACAACCCTATGATATTTATACATCGTCAACAAAAATATAACTTCAACAAAAAAAGTAAATATGTAGTGAAAACAATAATATACATTACCCTTTTTATTTTAATAATCAATATTTTAAAAGTGTAATATTATTGTAAAAAAAAAGATACACTTACCCTTGATGTTTCTTTCTCCCATATTTTCACAGCCACACTATTTTGACACTGATATTAAGAGCCAACAATAGTCTAGAGTGGGTATTCAAGATGTGCACTTCCTACAATAACATGCTAATAAGGGGCCAATATGCTTTCTTATCTGTTCCATGTTTTTGACCCGCAAGCAGCTCTTACTTCTTTTCCAGTTAAGGCATCCTCCTCTAGAATCAAAAGATGTATTTGAACAATCATCTTTGTAATGGATATGCATGCATTTGCTTTCACCCTTTGATGGCCTCCGGTTTTTGTGCTTTCCTCAATCAGGTGATTTATACATTATTTGAGTGCTCCCTTGATTTTTGTATGCGCTAGTGTGACATTTGCAGTGTGTCTTTGTGCCACATGTAATGCCTTGTAAAACATTTCGACTCACACTTTATCACAAGAATAAATGTGGGACAAGGCTGAGCACTTTAGTTTTTTTTTTGTTTTTTGCACCTATGGATGTAGTGTTGTACCTGTAGCGAAAATCTAAAAAACACAAGTTCCAGAATAGAGTGAAAATAAGCTTTGGCAAGGTCTAGAGGTCTAACTTTAATTTGCTAAAGCATGCAAACACAGACATTCTCAAATTAAGTTTACAAGTATTAGCACATTGGACACTTATCTATCCATTCATGTCAACAATAATTGTCTCACTCTCTATTTGTTAATAAAATGCAGAAGAAGCACCTTCTCTAATCTATGTATCATTTAATGAAATATAAATTATTTTATCTGGCTCTGAATTGTAATGTTTGTTCCCAGTGTATTTGGCCTCTTCTGATATGCTATTTTCTAGACAAAACTGGTTTTTCCAAGTAAGTAGATTGTTAAGTGAACATGTTCCAAACATAATTAAAAACACAAAGAGGTCGATATAGAATTTTTGGAGTTGTCACAACTCAAGCACTGATTGATAAATCAATTACAATAAAACCCGCAGCTCATTCTGTTTACTCCTCTGCTACTGACTTATATGCTCATTGATTAACCTTCCTCCATCAGACTTTATAAACCTTCACTAGATATGCCTTTATTAAAACTTTTGGCTATTAAGACGTGTTATGTACATGTTAAATCTTTTTTGCCCCACACATGTTTATCTTTAGAGTGATCAGTCTTTATGTAAATTAACAAGATAGGCATGTATTTATTGTTTTGGCTATTATCAAGTGTTGTTTACATGTTAAATGTATTTTGCCCCAAACATGTATTTGTCTTTAGAGGCATACTAACTCTTAGCAGTCACTATAACTGACATATCCGAGAGTCATGCATGGTTACGTATCTTTATGGTGTGAGTTTGAATGCTGATCTCACTGAGCAATGTAGTCATTTCACATTGACCAGATGATCATAGACTAAAGGCGAAGAGAGATTGGAACGAGAAGAGGTGGGAAAAACTTAGAGAGGCTTGCTCCCAACCAGATGCAAGGAAAGTCTGGGCACTTGCGGTAAAGGGCAATTTTGAAAACTCACCCCCTGTTGCTAATAATATACCAGCCAATGCATGGCAAGAGCACTTTGGCGCCTTGTACTTGATCTTTTCCAATCATGATATGGGGTTAATCTCCTTCGATCCACTCCATCCTACATCAGATCTTTCGTTCACCAAGGAGGAAATCTTGGCCCCTATTGAGGCAACTGTACCTGCCAAAGTGCCAGGACAGAATGGTATCCCGGGAGATCTTTTCCGTTTAGGCAGGGACAATTGGGGCACCTATATATTGACACATTCAAACAATATTGCTATATTGTGATTCCTGAATTGTGGAAGGGTGATAGGATCAATCTTCCACCTACCGGCCTATCAGCCTGATCGATTGTGTCCCCAAAAAATTCTGTCACTCCCTCCTAGAAAAGGTCCACGATTGGATGGATGAGAATCACATTCTTTCATCTCTACAGGTGGGGTTTCGCCAGAAAACGCGAACAATAGATGAGGTTTTCCGCCTCCTCCTCAATTGGAAGGTGGTACTGCTGGGTATGGGGAGCTTATATATAGCGTGCATCGATTTGAAGTCACAATTCGATATTGTGCCCAGGGACAAACTCTGGCGGGTGCTTAAGGAGATGGGTATGCCCCTTGAAATCCTGGTGCTGTTAATAAGATTACACAAAGAGAACTTTGCCAGGGTAAAATGGGGCAGCCACGGCCAAGTTACCCAACCCATCAAAGTCAAGCAGGGTCTGCCAGGGCTGTGTCCTGGCTCCAACTCCGTTTTCGCTATATATTATTCAGATGGTTGAATTTTTATCTGCCATCCCAACGGATGCTCCCTCTTCAGAGAATCAGAAAATTGCAACTCTCCTCTTTGCAGATGATACCCTCCTCATTTCCAAAACACCTATGAGCCTGCAAAAATTATTAAATCGATGTAAGTTCTTTTGCAATGAGAGGGGCCTTGAAATAAACACCACAAAGACAACATTGATGCTGTTGAACTCCCATAAATCTTTTAAAGGGTGATTGACTCTAGATAATATCCCCTTAGAGATAGTGAGCTGCTTTGATTACCTGGGAATTAAACTGTCTGAAGGCATGGCCTGGAAACAACATCTCAACAAGGCCTACCTTAAGTTTTCACAGGTAACTAGGGCGCTAAGTAAGGAACACTGCCTCTCCCACACAAAACCAATTGCTCCAGCCCTGAAGCTATATAATTGTAAGGCTGTGATTAGTATCTTATATGGAGCAGAGCTCTGGGGCTTTGAAAAACTGAGCGATCTCACAGCATCCGAGAACAAGTTCCTTAAGAATTTCCCACTAAAGCTTGATAGGGACATTAAACCAATCAAAGACCTAGTAAAGCTTTGCCCTTTTCTATTTTGGCAGAGGCTTGTCACCACCCCAAAACTGACCTCATATTTAGTTGCTCTTAACAAGATTTGTTAAACTTATGTTAGGATTTTGTCTTAAGACCAAACCTTAAGACAAACTTAGGACAAAATCCTATCTTAAATTTAACTTAAGTTTAAACTAAATTAGGATTTTGTCTTAAGACCAAAACTTAAGACAAACTTAAGACAAAATCCTAACTTTACTACTCATAAATGCCTTTTGTGAATACTGAAAGTCGTAAAGTTAGGATTTCTGTCTCAGAATACTTTTGTGAATCAGACCCTGAAGGATAATCTCTACACTGGACTAATGGGTCAGGGGAGACAGGTGGAAATCTATAGCTTTAAAGTGTCCATCTGTCCCCCTTCTTAATTACAGCAGCACTCCACTGTCTGAACTATTGAAAGAGATCCCTAGAAGGTTCTGGTGAGAAACCTTGCAATACGCATCTGCTGTCCGTGCTCTACCGTCAAGCTGCCATCTTAAGTACTTATATGGAATATGCCTGATCCAAAATGGAACCCAGTGTGGCTTTCATTACATTCTCTTACTACCTCTCTACAGGCATCCTCGACATGCATGAAAGGTACCAACTACAACTTACACACCTAGTAGTGGATGTACATGCAACACCCATATCTCTCATCGATGGGCAAAAGACCCAGTTATAGGGGACTAAAAAATAAATGTAAAAAAATAAGAGGCCAGTAGGCTGCTTCCTCAGGCAGGCAACCAGGCAAAAGACCTGTCCTGCACTATGATTTTGTTTGCCACAACTGTCTGTCATCTACAGCCCAGGCAACTTACAGTAGTCATTCTCCTGAGAAAAGGGAGGTGCACATGCTGTGCCCTCCTGACCACACAGCCTCTCTGCGGGCTCACTTCAGAACATGGAACGGACTCAGTACACATGCATGATAATTGTCTATTCTGAGCTGGAGTGAAATAATTTTTTTTTTTTTTTTTTAGTTTGATATAGCGTAAACTAGACCGAGACATTGGGTATCAGAGCGCTTTACATGAGCACCAGTTTTGTTACAGAAGAACACATTCATTTTTGTTAGTCACAGGGAGATTAAGTGATTTGCCCAGAATCACAAGATTTTGAGCATTGCATCATTGCAGAGACTCGAACCTGGTACCCCAGCTTCGAGGTCGACTGCTCTAGCCGTAAGGCTACATCCTCTCCCCTACATTACATTACATTACAGTTTGCTACGAGGACTTCGAAGCAGAGGAGCACACTGTCCAGTGCCACACAGGGGACCTATCGCCATCCAAACACATCGTTAGCTATGATGGACCTCATTCCTGTTGAAGAGACTAGGGATGAAGTTAGCAAACTAAGACTCTTCATTGTAATGTTTCCCTACTTTATTGTCCTCTGCATCCAGTGTGTATGATTAGGTATGTATTTTTTAGCATCCCAGAATGTTATATGAAGCATTGTCCAGGGGTAGACACTGTCTCCCCTCCTCAACTATTTAATGTTTACCACTATTTGAGCTAATCAGTAGTGAAGGTATAAAATTCCATTCATACATGGAAGACCTTCAAGTATATCTTGAGGTGTAAGAGCCGCCCTATTAGTTGGATAATGTTTATTTCTCTGGTCCTAAAGATACATTATTTGTCATTGGATGGCCTCAAAATGAATACAGAGAAGATGAAAGTGATGGTATTGTGTTCTACACATTTGTGATTCTCCCCCACCTTCTGCCTTCACCTTCCCCCACTGCTGGAGGTTTCTTTACATTCCCAGGCACAGTCTGGTATCTTGGGATACTGATATAAGGCTGGTGCCTCATATTTCAAAGGTGTTAAAGCATTACAAATATAGATGTTGCCAATTTGAAAAGGTCTACCTCCTCCCACAAGTTTCACATCATCATCATGGATATGTAAATACCCGTGTTGGAGGCCTTCCCAAATTCCAACTGTAGCATCCCCAAACATACTGATATCTCTCTGGCTAGTTTTTGGTCCACACAAATTAGACAAAGTCTAATATCTGAGACAAATCCTGCACTGGTTTCTGGTAAGGGCAACACTGAATTTTAAGAATTTTATCTTGGTCTCCATAAAGGGCTTGCGCCCATATACATGGCTGACAATATATCAAAGCACCATTTTGACTGCCATCTCAATTTATAAAATATGTCAAACCTTAATGTGCTGTAATCAGCCTGTAACACTGCAGTGACTGTAGATTCCCTGCCTGTTCTCAGCCACTAACTTTGAAACTGATGCACGCAATTTAAGAGAAAACCATTTGTTAGCCTCATTAGATTTGTTTCTCTAATATCAATATTTCTTGGATTTCTCTGTGGATCAGTATGTGGTGTGTGCAATGCAAATAAACACATAAGTAAATAAATAAACATCTATTTGTTTTGACATTTTGGAAAAAGAGATATAATGTAAGTTTTTGTTTTATATTTTTATAAATTCATAGAATCCTTGGATTTGTGCTTCAGGTGCCACTATATTATATCGTATGAAGAATACGAATCATACCATTGATAAAGACAGGTACTATAAATTGCTCTTTATTCTCAGTCTAACTTTGAACATGCATAATTGAATATTGTTTATTACAAGTTTCTACAATAGTATCACCCTCTTTTGATTTTGGACAATTTAAAGTCAATTTCGATCTGAGACATGTTTTTTATAGGGAAACTATAGGTGTAGATATGTTTTTCCAGATTATGATGATCAAATTATAGGTTTAATAACAATAAAAAAGACTCCAATACTCGATTAGTGAACATCCTGCTCATCAGCCACAGTACCTGGAAGCAGGCTAAAATCTTGCCTCTATTGAAGAAACCCCAATCTAACTCTGGTGATCCATCTAACTACAGACCTATTTCTCTGCTTCCTGGCCTCTCGAATTTTTGGGAGAAGCACATCAATCTTCAGCTGTCACCCTACTTGGAAAGTAAAACGTATTGCATCCATCCACCCCAGTTGTAGTACTGAGACTTTGCTAGTGGATGCGGTAGACTACATCAGAGGCACCTTAGATGCCGGGTCCAGCGCTGTGCTGATTATGCTTAATCTGTCAGCAGCATTTGACACAGTAAACACCTCCCCACTCCTGTCCTCTCTCCAAGCCTTTGTAATCAGGGGGCTTGCGTGGGACTGGTTGGCTTTGTTCCTTGAGGGAAGAGGTCTGGTGCCCACCTATTTCATCTGAGTCTTGTAATCTGCAAATGGAGTGCCAAGAGGTTTGGCCTTGAGCCCTACTTTAGTCAATAATAGTTCTCACTCCTCTTGCATTCTTGGCAGAGGCGTTGGGAGCAAAAATAATCTGCCGATGACATCTAGTTACTATTTTCCTGGGGTACGGATGAAGTGTTCCCTAGCGAAAAAATCAGAACATGTCTGACAGTAGTTTTCAATGGCTGAATCACCTTCAGCGTAAATATAATGCTGAAAAGATGGAGCTACTCTTTTTTGGTGTAAGAGCAGATGAGCCCTGGCAGTCTTTTTGGCAAGTGGATGCTCCTCCACTACGCCACACTAGCACTGTAAAAGAAATAGGCATTAAGTTTGATGGCGAGCTCTCTTTTCTTTCTCAGCTTAATGCAGTGGTAGGGACCTGTTTTGATCTGTTATGAGTGCTCGGGTAGTTCCTGCAATTTCTTTGTTTTTCTGCTCAGAAACTGGTAGTACATGCCTTAATAACATTGTGGCCTGGCTACGGCAATGCAATGTACTTGGGCCTGCCGGATTACTTGATTCGTAAGTTGCAAGTGGTTCAAAATGCAGCAGCCTGTACTGTTCTAGGACTGCCTCTGAGAACAAATGTATCCTCTTATCTTAGGGAGCTGCATTCGCTTCCCATTAGGAAGAGGATCATTTTCAAGACCTTGCTCCTGGTACACAGGGTGCTCCAAAAGTCTGCCGCTAGGTACCGCAGAGCAAGGATTTGCTTCTATGCTCCATCCAGGCGTCAGCGTTCAGCCAACCTCTTTCTGGCCAAAATCCCAAGGATTCGGTGGTCCAGAATGGGGGGCAGCTACTTTTTATTCTTAGGACCTTCAACATGAAACAAACTCCTTTTGGAGTTACGGAGCATTTCAGCTACCTGGCAGTTTCAGAAGAATCTGAAAACAGGGATTTTTCAGCAGGATTAGTGGTTATCTCTTTCAGTCTGTTTTCATTGAGGTGCTGAGCTCCAGGACACTCCTTGGAGTAACAGAGTTCTATAGAAATGCCCTTTACATTACATTACATTACATCATCCGGGGAACAGTGACACACACACATGTTTAATTACACTGACGCACACAAATGTCAGTGACTGTTCTGGGACCTCATTTTCTGCATCATGTGAGAAGTTGGCCTGATATGTAGTGTTTCCAATTCTGGAACCACTGGGTATCAGTCCAAACAAACCCCAAAGATGTCAGGTTGTAAGTCAACCTTGTAGACAAGCTATCCTAGTGGTAGCATGGACTAAGCAGCCTTAAAGGCTTAACTTAAGAGGTCGTGTTAAGCGAGCTGTTTTACCACATACAATCCTGTAATCAAATGAAAGGACACCACCCAAGTATATATTATAAAAATATATGTATTTATTTCTAAATTACTCCCCAGTACTCTTTATGAGGAAAGGGGCACAAGCGTTAAATCAAAAGCACTGTTACACATATAAAGTTGCACGTTTATGGATGAGGGCGGGTGGCCACTCAGACCATATATTAAAAAAGTGGTATAAGTAACACTTATCGAACAATGGTTAGGCCTAGGGCCTAGAGATTCGCTGGGAGCAGTCAGGACAAGCAATGAAGAAGTCGGGAGTAGCCCACAGGAGACGGGTGCAGCACGGAAAGTGCGGCGCGCACCAATGCACTGTCAATGGTGCGTAAAAGTCAATTAAAGTGAATTAAAAGATACTTCCGCTGAACCTAGGAACACAAAACTTTAGACACAGACCCTAGAGGTGTGTACCAGTGTAAAGACACCGGCGTTGCAAAGTTACCTCACCCACAGGCCGTGGGTGCACAGGGTCGAAGTGGCGTCAGGTTCTGTCACGCAGGTTCTTGGTGCTTGGAGCTGTTGCAGCTGCAGGCGCTGTGAAGCAGAAGTGTCCGGTGCGATCCAAGGGTGGATCGAAGTAGAAAAGTACCTGAAAGCAGAGGGGACAGAGTCTGGGTCACTCAGCAGTGACCAGGGTGGAACCAGGACGGAACCAGGCAATGTCGGGCGCAATCAGGCGGTTGTCGATAGGCTTCTCTCCGCTGTCACGTGGGCTCTGGGGCATCTGCGACGTCCAGGAGCAGGTCACGATCTGTCCCACGTAGGCTCTCGCCGTCAGCACCGTCGGCTTCAAGATTGCAGCAAACAGCACTTGGCAAAAGCAATCCACGCGGAACCGGGAGATTGCTTATCACTCGAACCAGGAGGGTCAGAGTGGGTGCTCCTTTTCACAGGAGCTGGTGCAGATCTGGAGCAACCAGAAAAGCAAGTCGGATTTCAAAGTTCGTCGGCACAGGGGCCACAAGCCAGCTGGCAAGTGACCGGGCCAACGCGTCGAGCGCACACAAGCAGAAGGGCCCCACGCAGCACTCGTCGAGTGTGGAGGGGTGAGCTTTGGTGCAAGTGGAGCTCGGGGCTGGGGCTTCTCAAACCCCGGTGTACAGCTTCGAGGGTCACTCGTGGGCCGCACGGTCAGCGTCTTGTGGCCTTTTCAAGATGGCGTGCCCCACGCTTCCGGTCGCCTCCACGGGTCTCAGCTCTGCAGGGACTGTGGATCGGGCAGGTAGAAGGCAGGCAAGCTTGATCTCGTCGATCTCTGTCGCTCGAGTTCCGGCGGGAACTGCAACAAAGCAAGGGTCGAGGGCTGGATGGTGCCTGTTTGCACAGGGTGGTCACTCCTTGACCACAAGGGAGATTCTTCAGTCTTCTCACGTCGTGTAGAAAGTCGAAGGGTCCAGATTTCGTTTCTTATGTTTCTTCAGGATGATCTGAGGTCCGTTGGGACTGCTCCCCCTCTTATTCGAATCTCGGGGGTTGGACATCCTGCTAGGTCCCCTCCTATGGGTGGGACCCAGGAAGGGGGTGGTTACACCCCTCTCCTTTGATCCTGGCCGCGCTGGGACAGGGGCTGGGAGGCCCCAGAACCGGTTTGGCCGGATCCTGCAAGGGGCAGCCTTGTGCTCCCCAGGCAGTGTCTGGTTTCTTTGAAACCTCCCTACTCCAATCCACTATCTCCTGTCTGGGGTGGTTTGACACCGCCCTGTGACAGGAAACTCTTTGTCCAGGCCTCCTCTGCCGGGTTTCGGTCAGCAGCAGGAGGTCAGACCCGTGTCTGTGGCAGGGGCATCCATTTTGTGGATCTGAGGCTCATTTTAAATCAACCGCGTTTCAGTAAAGTAACATGTCTTCTCCCTCTAGAAGGGTGGAATGCTACCCCCGTCGCCAGAACTGGCGAGGGGGTAGTATTCCAATTCGTATGACACCTTACACAACATGTTTTGATAAAGCCAAACCAAAGTTGCTATATAACCGCGAGGATTATAAGGCGCTTAAGAGTATATGGTATGGCATTATCCCGGATCAGCTTAGGGAGTTGTTCCCGACAGCTGCAGACAGGCTCAGCTCATGCCAGAGCACCATCTCACATAAAACCACGCACTCTGCCTCCAGGATTGATGAGGCCTTCCATAGGAGTGGCTTACAGGCTATATATGTGTCCAGATATAGGTTTTAGATATAGGTATACTATATCTAAGCAAGGGGTGATTACACCCACTCGCCCCAGCTGAGTGATCAGCCAGTTGTGTCAATTTAAGAACCAGCCAGGGGTGGCAAAAGCTATGCTTCAGCCCCTGGTAGGCCTTGGTGGCACCTATGCCCTGGGCACCTATAGTGCATGGTACAGGGGCTGACAAGGAGTCCATTTCCAATTGTGGTATGTACCTATAGCACATGTATTATAAATTTAGAGAGAGAACAGCAGGCTGGGGGTCTGATTAGCAGGCCCACAGCCTCAGTAAGTCGAAAACCAGTGAAGCAAAAAGCAAAAAATTGGGGTGACCATAGGATAGCAGACCCTACTCTCCTACATAACCCCCCCCCCAAACGCAGGGACATTAAACTTAACCTTGACCAGATAAGTCTTCATGTTCTAAGTGGAAGTACCTGGAGAGACCATCTGCATTACCATGGTCAGTCCCTGGGCGGTGCTCCACTGTAAAGTCCATCCCCTGTAGGGAAATGGACCACCTGAGCAGTTTGGGATTTTCACCCTTCATCTGATTTAGCCACAAGAGGGGCTTATGGTCTGTCTGAATTAGGAAGTGAGTGCCAAACAAGTATGGCCTCAGCTTCTTCAGGGCCCAAACCACAGCAAAGGCCTCCCTCTCAATAGCTGACCAACGTTTCTCCCTGGGGGTCAGCCTTCTGCTAATAAAAGCAATGGGCTGGTCTTGACCATCTTGATTAAGTTGTGAAAGCACAGCTCCCACCCCCAACTCAGAAGCATCTGTCTGTACAATGAACTGTTTGGAGTAGTCAGGACTCTTCAGGATAGGTGCAGAGCACATGGCCTTCTTCAGGTCATCAAATGCCTTTTGACAGCTAACTGTCCACTGAACCTTTTTGGGCATCTTCTTGGATGTCAAGTCATTCAATGGTGTCACAATGGACCCATAGTTCTTTACAAATTTTCTGTAATACCCAGTCAGGCCCAAGAAGGCTCTGACTTGTGTCTGGGTAGTTGGAGGAGTCCAGTCCTGTATGGTCTGGATCTTGCTCTCCAGTGGTTGAACTTGACCCCCACCTACTAGGTGGCCCAAGTACACAACCTTGCTCTGCCCTATCTGGCACTTAGTAGCCTTGATAGTCAGGCCTGCCTTTTGCAGGGCCTCCAGAACCTTCTTCAGGTGGATCAGGTGATCCTCCCAGGTGGAGCTAAAGACAGCAATATCATCTAGATATGCTGCGCAAAAGTCATCCAACCCAGCAAGGACTTGGTTCACCAACCTTTGGAAAGTGGCAGGTGCATTCTTCAAACCAAAGGGCATTACCACAAACTGATAATGTCCACTAGGGGTAGAGAATGCTGTTTTGGCTTTTGACTCTTCAGCTAGTCTGATTTGCCAGTAGCCAGCTGTCAAATCAAATGTGCTCAGAAACTTGGCAGAAGCCAATTTATCAATGAGCTCATCTGCTCTTGGAATGGGATGAGCATCTGTCCTAGTGACAGCATTGAGACCTCTGTAGTCCACACAAAACCTCATTTCTCTCTTCCCATCTTTGGTATGAGGTTTTGGCACAAGGACCACTGGGCTAGCCCATGGGCTCTCTGATGGCTCAATCACTCCAAGCTCCAACATCTTTTGCACCTCAGCCTTTATACAATCCCTGACATGGTCAGGTTGCCTGTAGATCTTATTCTTCACAGGCAGATTGTCACCAGTATCCACCTCATGGGTGCACCAGTTAGTCTGACTGGGTGTGAGTGAAAACAAGTGTCTGTGGGCCTGCAACACCTGTCTGCAGTCCACCTGTTGCTGCTCAGTGAGGCTGCCTGCCAAGGCTACTCCATCAACTGAACCATCATCAGGGTTCTGGGAAAGCAGGTCTGGGAGAGGGTCACTCTCTTCCTCCTGTTCCCCATCTGTGGCCATGAGGAGACTCATGTCCTCCCTGTCAACAAATGCTTTCAAACGATTGACATGGAGCACCCTGTGGGGGCTCCTAGGGGTGCCAAAGTCAACCACATAGGTGACTTCTCCCTTTTTCTCAATGATAGGGTAGGGTCCAGTCCATTTGTCCTGGAGAGCTGCTGGCCCCACTGGGTCCAACACCCACACCTTCTGCCCTGGCTGGTACTCAACCAGAACAGCCTTTTGGTCATGCCAGGCTTTCTGTAATTCCTGACTTGCCTCAAGGTTTTTGGATGCTCTCTCCATGTATTCAGCCATCCTGGAGCGGAGACCAAGTACATAGTCCACAATGTCTAGTTTAGGCTTTTTGAGAGGTAACTCCCATCCTTCCTTCACTAAACTCAATGGACCTCTTACAGGGTGGCCAAACAAAAGTTCAAAAGGGCTGTAGCCAACCCCCTTCTGTGGGACCTCTCTGTAAGCAAAGAGCAAGCAGGGTAAAAGGATGTCCCATTTCCGCCTAAGCTTCTCTGGTAAACCTTTTATCATTCCCTTTAGGGTCTTGTTGAACCTTTCCACAAGCCCATTGCACTGTGGATGGTAGGGTGTGGTAAACTTATAGTTTACTCCACACTCTTTCCACATTGCTTTTAAGTATCCAGACATGAAGTTGGCACCTCTGTCTGAAAGAACCTCCTTTGGAAAGCCCACTCTTGAGAAAACTGCAATGAGGGCTTTTGCCACCACAGGAGCTGTGGTGGTCCTCAGGGGAATTGCTTCTGGGTACCTGGTGGCATGATCCACTACCACCAGTATAAATCTGTGCCCAGATGCTGTTTGAGGATCCATGGGACCCACAATGTCTATTCCAACTCTTTCAAAGGGTACCCCCACCACAGGTAGTGGTATCAGGGGGGCCTTTGTTGTGCCACCTGACTTGCCACTGGCTTGGCAAGTGACACAGGAGCGACAAAACTCCTTGACATCTTCTGACATGTGAGGCCAGTGAAAGTGTGGAACAAGCCTGTCCCAAGTCTTGTTCTGGCCTAAGTGTCCTGCAAGGGGAATATCATGGGCCAAGGTAAGAAGGAAGCCCCTAAACTTCAAAGGTATAACCAACCTCCTGGTTGTGCCAGGCTTGGGGTCTCTAGCCTCTGAATAAAGGAGTCCTTCATCCCAATACACTCTATGGGTACCTTGAGCATTCCCTGCAGCCTCAGCAGCAGCTTGCTGTCTGAGGGGTTCAAGTGAAGGGCAATCTAATTGGGCCTGCCCCAGGTCTGCCCTTGAGGGTCCCCCTGTCCCCAGAAACTCAACCTGATCAGGTTCAAGCTCCTCTGAGACAGTCTCCTCTTGGACTGCAGAATCAGTTTCCTGTGAAACCTGATCCTCAACCTGGGGCAAGTGGGAAGGCACAGCCTTTACCCTCTTGCTCCTTCTCTTGGGTTGTGGTTGGTCTATTGTTTCAAGATCCACCACTGGTTCAGGAAGGCACTTCTTAGCCTGAGACCTTGTCACTGCAAGGACATGAGCTGAAATCCCTAGCATTTCTGCATGAGTCCTGTACTCCACTTCTGACCAAACTGAGCTTTCAAGATCATTGCCTAACAGACAGTCTACTGGGAGGTCTGCACTCACAACAACTTTCTTTAGGCCATCTACCCCTCCCCAGGAGAAGTTCACAACAGCCACACTATGGGAAGTAGTGGAGTTGCTTGCATTGGTCACTAGGTAACTTTCACCTAGTACAATCTGTCCAGGGTCCACAAAGCCAGGTGTCACCATTGTGACACTGGCACAAGTGTCCCTGTAGGCCTGAGCCAGTTTCTCATTAATTAAGGGAGTCTGCCTATATTTGCCCAGGTTACTGGGGCTTACTGCAGTGGGCAAAGATAAGTCCACATCATATAGGAGAACTGCCTGTGTGGGGATTCTGACTAGGCCAGATTCCACCTCAGTACCCAGGGTCAACCCTACTAAACCCTTTGGCTGTGTACCACCACTGCTGACTGTACTAGGGGGGGCAGTTGCTTTAGGAGCTGCAGTGGTGGGGACTGGATTTTTCTTAGTGCATTCACTGCCCCAGTGTGAAACTGATTTGCAGGTATTACACCAAGGTTTCTTTGGGCCATCGTTCTTCTTTTTCTTGTTTCCATTTTGGGAACCCCCCTCCTTATTGCTAGTTTGGGGGCCTGAAGACTTCTGGTCCTTTTCTTTATCTTTCTGATTCCCACCCTTCTGGTCTGTTTTCTTCTGGTCACCTTGGTTCTGGTTTTTCTGCTTAATCCTTGTTCTGACCCATTTGTCTGCCTTCTTTCCCAATTCTTGGGGAGAGGTCAAATCAGAGTCAACAAGGTATTGATGCAACAGCTGGTTCTGACAGTTATTAAGGATCTGCTCTCTCATCATAAGATTGTACAATCCTGTATAGTCTGAAACTTTACTTCCCTGCAGCCAACCCTCCAGAGCCTTAGTGGCACAATCTACAAAATCAGTCCAGTCCTGAGTCTGTGCTTTTTGGGTGTCTCTGAACAACAACCTGTATTGCTCAGTGGTTAGGCCAAACCCTTCAATAAGAGCACTCTTCAGAACAGAGTAGTTTTTGGCATCCTCAGGTCTAACAGTGAGGAGCCTGTCCCTCCCTTTCTCAGAAAAGGAGTACCATAAAATTGCTGCCCACTGATCCTCAGGGACCTGCTGTACCATGCAGGCCCTCTCAAGAGCAGTCATCCATTTGTGGATATCATCCCCTTCCTTGTAGGGGGGCACAATGTTTGTCAGGTTTCTATTATCATAGGCCCTGTCTTTTTCTTTAGGAACTTTGCTGCCACCAGTGGCATCTAAGCCACTTATTTTCTGTTCCCTAGCCAAGGTAAGTTTAGCTTGAGCCAAGGTCAGTTTAGCTTGAGCCAGAGCTACCTCCTCCCTCTCTATCTGGAGTTGGACAGCCCTCATCCTGGCCCTATGCTCTTTTCTCTGGGAGGAAGTCATTCCTCTTTGAGATTCTCTTGAGGCACTAGAAAGATGAGAATCCCCTGATAGAGATCTCACCCTCCTGTTACCTGGGAGAATTTGGTTATGAGATCTGGAGTGGTGCTGGCCCTCTCCATTCCCATGTAGGTCCAAGTTGGCCTGGTTAAGCCTGGCAACCTGTACCTGGTTTCCCCCCTGATCCTGATCTTCAGGCTCATCTAAATCAGAGCCTTCTTCTTCTTCTTCTTCCTCCTCCACTACATCATCTTGAAGATCCTCATTCTCAGGGGAGTTTATCCCTTCCTCTGTTTCTAAGGGAGTCTGACTCACCTTATCTAGGTCATCCTTTTCTAGGAGAGCTACTAGGGAAGGAATGGTAGGGCCTCTGCCCTTTTTTAGCCCCCTGGCTGTGCACAAGGCACTCAGGTCTTTGTGGCTAAGGTTGTCATATCTGGATGTTGTCCCTATAGGATCAACTATTACAGGAGCAGAGCCTGAAGCTCTACCTGTATCAGACATGACTGCTAGTGAGGTGTAAGTGGTGCACTTACCTACACTAAGTGGTTTCCTACTGTACCTTGCTAGTGAGTTGTAGTCAGGGTGTGCTAATCCCTTTAATCTACAACTACTAAGTTCAGTAGAACTTAATATGCTAAGCTTTTGATTTATATGTACCTAGAGGTACTTGATGTGATCTTTCAATTTGATAAAGATTGCAATGGTAAAACAAACAGCAAGCTCAAATCCGCACCGCTGCACACCAATGTGAGAAGTTGGCCTGATATGTAGTGTTTCCAATTCTGGAACCACTGGGTATCAGTCCAAACAAACCCCAAAGATGTCAGGTTGTAAGTCAACCTTGTAGACAAGCTATCCTAGTGGTAGCATGGACTAAGCAGCCTTAAAGGCTTAACTTAAGAGGTCGTGTTAAGCGAGCTGTTTTACCACATACAATCCTGTAATCAAATGAAAGGACACCACCCAAGTATATATTATAAAAATATATGTATTTATTTCTAAATTACTCCCCAGTACTCTTTATGAGGAAAGGGGCACAAGCGTTAAATCAAAAGCACTGTTACACATATAAAGTTGCACGTTTATGGATGAGGGCGGGTGGCCACTCAGACCATATATTAAAAAAGTGGTATAAGTAACACTTATCGAACAATGGTTAGGCCTAGGGCCTAGAGATTCGCTGGGAGCAGTCAGGACAAGCAATGAAGAAGTCGGGAGTAGCCCACAGGAGACGGGTGCAGCACGGAAAGTGCGGCGCGCACCAATGCACTGTCAATGGTGCGTAAAAGTCAATTAAAGTGAATTAAAAGATACTTCCGCTGAACCTAGGAACACAAAACTTTAGACACAGACCCTAGAGGTGTGTACCAGTGTAAAGACACCGGCGTTGCAAAGTTACCTCACCCACAGGCCGTGGGTGCACAGGGTCGAAGTGGCGTCGGGTTCTGTCACGCAGGTTCTTGGTGCTTGGAGCTGTTGCAGCTGCAGGCGCTGTGAAGCAGAAGTGTCCGGTGCGATCCAAGGGTGGATCGAAGTAGAAAAGTACCTGAAAGCAGAGGGGACAGAGTCTGGGTCACTCAGCAGTGACCAGGGTGGAACCAGGACGGAACCAGGCAATGTCGGGCGCAATCAGGCGGTTGTCGATAGGCTTCTCTCCGCTGTCACGTGGGCTCTGGGGCATCTGCGACGTCCAGGAGCAGGTCACGATCTGTCCCACGTAGGCTCTCGCCGTCAGCACCGTCGACTTCAAGATTGCAGCAAACAGCACTTGGCAAAAGCAATCCACGCGGAACCGGGAGATTGCTTATCACTCGAACCAGGAGGGTCAGAGTGGGTGCTCCTTTTCACAGGAGCTGGTGCAGATCTGGAGCAACCAGAAAAGCAAGTCGGATTTCAAAGTTCGTCGGCACAGGGGCCACAAGCCAGCTGGCAAGTGACCGGGCCAACGCGTCGAGCGCACACAAGCAGAAGGGCCCCACGCAGCACTCGTCGAGTGTGGAGGGGTGAGCTTTGGTGCAAGTGGAGCTCGGGGCTGGGGCTTCTCAAACCCCGGTGTACAGCTTCGAGGGTCACTCGTGGGCCGCACGGTCAGCGTCTCGTGGCCTTTTCAAGATGGCGTGCCCCACGCTTCCGGTCGCCTCCACGGGTCTCAGCTCTGCAGGGACTGTGGATCGGGCAGGTAGAAGGCAGGCAAGCTTGATCTCGTCGATCTTTGTCGCTCGAGTTCCGGCGGGAACTGCAACAAAGCAAGGGTCGAGGGCTGGATGGTGCCTGTTTGCACAGGGTGGTCACTCCTTGACCACAAGGGAGATTCTTCAGTCTTCTCACGTCGTGTAGAAAGTCGAAGGGTCCAGATTTCGTTTCTTATGTTTCTTCAGGATGATCTGAGGTCCGTTGGGACTGCTCCCCCTCTTATTCGAATCTCGGGGGTTGGACATCCTGCTAGGTCCCCTCCTATGGGTGGGACCCAGGAAGGGGGTGGTTACACCCCTCTCCTTTGATCCTGGCCGCGCTGGGACAGGGGCTGGGAGGCCCCAGAACCGGTTTGGCCGGATCCTGCAAGGGGCAGCCTTGTGCTCCCCAGGCAGTGTCTGGTTTCTTTGCAACCTCCCTACTCCAATCCACTATCTCCTGTCTGGGGTGGTTTGACACCGCCCTGTGACAGGAAACTCTTTGTCCAGGCCTCCTCTGCCGGGTTTCGGTCAGCAGCAGGAGGTCAGACCCGTGTCTGTGGCAGGGGCATCCATTTTGTGGATCTGAGGCTCATTTTAAATCAACCGCGTTTCAGTAAAGTAACATGTCTTCTCCCTCTAGAAGGGTGGAATGCTACCCCCGTCGCCAGAACTGGCGAGGGGGTAGTATTCCAATTCGTATGACACCTTACACGACATGTTTTGATAAAGCCAAACCAAAGTTGCTATATAACCGCGAGGATTATAAGGCGCTTAAGAGTATATGGTATGGCATTATCCCGGATCAGCTTAGGGAGTTGTTCCCGACAGCTGCAGACAGGCTCAGCTCATGCCAGAGCACCATCTCACATAAAACCACGCACTCTGCCTCCAGGATTGATGAGGCCTTCCATAGGAGTGGCTTACAGGCTATATATGTGTCCAGATATAGGTTTTAGATATAGGTATACTATATCTAAGCAAGGGGTGATTACACCCACTCGCCCCAGCTGAGTGATCAGCCAGTTGTGTCAATTTAAGAACCAGCCAGGGGTGGCAAAAGCTATGCTTCAGCCCCTGGTAGGCCTTGGTGGCACCTATGCCCTGGGCACCTATAGTGCATGGTACAGGGGCTGACAAGGAGTCCATTTCCAATTGTGGTATGTACCTATAGCACATGTATTATAAATTTAGAGAGAGAACAGCAGGCTGGGGGTCTGATTAGCAGGCCCACAGCCTCAGTAAGTCGAAAACCAGTGAAGCAAAAAGCAAAAAATTGGGGTGACCATAGGATAGCAGACCCTACTCTCCTACACATCTTACCCAATGACCCACACATATACCCACACATGCACGGTAGTCATTGCTATGCCAGACCAATTGGCTTTGCCATTTCTTGTTAAAAAATAGGAACAATCTCAACCAACCAAGATTCGGGCGTATCTGCCGTTTGTAAGACAGCATTGGCAAGGACCGTGGTGTAAATGCCCCAGATGAAATACTCCTCAACTCACAAAGTGCTGCAGAGAGATGTTCCAACATCCCTCACTGGAGGAGATATGAAGTATTTGAGAGCCCATTGTCAAAAGTGATGGATAAAGCACTTTATGTCAAATTACGACCTCTCCCTGAAGAGCGCCATATTTTGGACCTCTTCGGTCACTTTTTGCTCTAGACATGACTTAGAAACTGCCTTTGTAAATGTCTTGGATGAATTGGTATCAGTGGCCGATGTGGAAAACCTGTTCATAAGTTCATAATCGTCATTTTAGATATGTTATTGGCTTTTGATATAGCATGATCTGCCAGTCTCAAACGCCAGAAAGCCCATAAAATGTCTTCTGGTTTCCTGACTCCTTTCATCCCACTGGCACTGTCCCTGAGACCAGGCTACCACCTGATCCTCAAACCACAAGCACTCACTGACACCTACTAGTAATTCATTGCAGGGCACTGGCTTTCATATGCCATTTCATCATCCAAGTTGTCATTCTCAGGGTGCCAGGTGAAAATGGGAAAACTCCTGCCAATACATGTCACCATCATTTCCCATGTTCACAAACTGCATGCACATATACGTTTGCCACATGGCTACCTAGCCATGTCCTTTAGTTTGCAGATGTTTTGAAAAGGAGACAATAATTCATCAGAGGCAGTTAAAAGCAAGTGCTTTGGGAATGTCTGAACCTAGAAGTCAATATAAATTTGTGTCTCATTGGTGCGATATTTGGAAACACATCTTTAAACTGTGCAGAGGTTTGCCTGGGAAACCATATTGACCTTGAAGACAATTGATGACAATGCCAACTCTTGTGGGATACAGGTGAACCTAGTTCAATAGGCATCATAGATGTATCATCATAGGTCATATTTGGAAGACCAAAAAAAGTTTCGGACTTCGGGTTGTGATATGAGCATCACCAGAGACTCTGTAGTCCTTCCAGGGTTCATGCCCCAAACTAAACTTGATGTGATCCAGGACATATCTCATTTTTTATTTTTTTATTTATTTATTTCAAAGGTTTTATATAGCGCTTCTGGGCCCACGAGTATCAGAGCGCTTTACAAGAAAGGTAAACATAATAAGATAGAATAAACAATATGCAGAAAATTCACAAGGGGATAAAATATTGAATTCAGAGTACTTTACAAGGAGTGAACAAAATAAGATAAAATTAACAATAGGCGAAAAATTCACAATGGATATAGTGTTGCATTCAGATGAGCTAGGGATATTGTAATATGAATATATGTAAAAAATGTCTATAAACAGATCAAATAAAAAACAGAAAACGAGCATCACCAGAGATTCTAAAATCCATAGTAGAGGAATATATGGGCCCATGTGTGCTCTACACCCTTCTTGGAAATCTGCAAAATCCCTATGGTAAAGTACCTGTTGGCAGTGTCAGAACTGGCCATCAACTGAAACCCAAATGCTGAACCCTGATACACAACCTTCAACTGCGTCTCTATACCTTTACACTTTATTTTAGTTGTACGCTTGGGCTTCCATTACTAGTCCCCTAATAATTCTGATGGGGTCAGTAAGAGACTCAGAAGAACACTGTGGATCTCATTACTTTCACACACTGAAAAAAGCTGAAATCTCCTTGTGAACGTTTGTGCGAAAATGAAGAATTACCTTAGAAATCGGGCCTAAATTTCAGATTGCCCAAATAATTCTTCATTTCCTCCTGGACCCACAAGGTCCCACTCACAATGGATGAGTTTCCCAAAATGTCAGATTAACCTGTACCCCCTTTGTCAGTAGCTTTAGAAATGAGGAAAATACGGGCCATTTTCTTGACCACTCATATTAATTGAGGTCCTCAATGATGCATTTTTATATCAACATCCTGTTACTTCAACAAGTCCAAGCAGTGTAAAGGTCATTAAAAGGACGTCATAGAGTGTGTGATGTCACTTCATCTTACAATATTTTTTTATGAATTAAAATTATTTTTAAGGCACCTTTCATGACAGCTTTCATTGTTAGGTTAGGCCATTTCAGAGAGAATTGAAAAGAGGACCAGATTCTTGGCATACCAAGACTACTGAGGCAGAAGATATGGTACATGGATGAAAGACTCATGGATGGTCCATGGGAGGATGGCTAAGACATGTGTGCCTGGGTACAGTTAACGCAGATGAGCCCTTGGGATGTAGATGCCTTTCAGTAAGTGGCAGTATTCTGACAACGCTCAATATTGTGTTACTTCTGGTGCGTGTAATGCAGTTTTCTTGGGCAATACATGAGTAAACGATTTTTACATTATCGGCCTAATTACTTGTCTGGCGGTCTTCAGATTACCAGGCTTGTAGTGCGATGGCAGTGGCGGTCTTACAACCACTCCATGATCGTGTCACCCTTGGACCGCTGACTCCACCAGGGATCTGCCGTTACCCGGTGGTGGTGGTGCGGTGATCCAGAGGCATCCATACGCTTGACGGGACCGCAGTGGGCCTGCCAAACATATTACAAGTTTCCACTCTGCCAAGGTTTTCATGGCATTTTTCATGGAGGTTATCCCTTCATGAAAAGCCTTATGGAGAGGAAACATAGAGGGCCCTAGAGGGCCTCCCTTGTGCCTCACGCCCTGTGGATGCAGACAGGGGGGGTGCAACATGAGCCCCCTGTGTGCATGCACATAAGTTCCATCATGGCATGGACTTTTCAGTCCATGCTGTGCTGGAACTGTTTTTGATGCTCCCATTGCAGCACCTATTTTATAGGCCCTGCTATGGAAACGTCAAAGAAATTGCCCGCCAATGACTAAACAAGTCGTTATAGGGTGGGCGGTTCTTATGTGGGTTTGGCACACTGGCAAACTCGTAATCAGCCCCTAAATGGCTATTCACAGGGCTAACTAGTGACTTTTACAGAGCCAATGTATCCTTTTACACAACACACAATGTGACTGACGAGGTAACCTCAGACGTGGAAAATTAAAGATCCACCCAAGCTCATTGGTGACAATCTCAGCTTTTAATACATTTTCCTTACTTTATAGAAGACGAAGGAATGCTGGTAAACCACCGTATGTACACTGCACTAGCAAACTGACTAGTGCAAAAGACTGCATCAATTTTCATGCAAAAATTATGATGACAACTGAAACATCTCCTTTGGTACTTTTTATATGGAGCAATTTTGGACTTGTTTCAGGCTTCCTGCGCACGGATAGTGTTTTTTTCACAGAACCAAGTCAAAACATCTAGAGAGCGATTGTCAAGGGGAGACAGCTACAAATCCAACATTAACAAAGTTGGACTCTGCACAGCACGCAGAGTATCCCCTTGTCATGTTCATCCTGTAAATCATTCAGGGGTCATTTGACGATCACAGGGGCAAACTCTCAGCCGACAAAGAAAAGTTAGAGAAACGAGTAAGTAATCCCCGTTTTACTGCAGTCAAACAGTCAGAGCAGAAACATGGCGGCCAGGCTTAAGATGGACGGCATCCTGCAGGGATCTGACTGCCTCTGTCAAACCCCGTCTTGAACTACTCCAGACCCGGAGTTCTGTCTGCTCAGGTTCTGAGTTAATGGGATTTCCCGTCATCCAGCTTGATCCCAGCAAGAAAGATGCAGCAACACCTGGACTTTATCTAGCTTTTGATTGACCAAAGTGCGAGGGGTGAGATACGAGGTAAATTTACATGAAGGATGCGAGCTGAGCATGTCCTGATATGCTCAGTTTACAAGTTGTCAAGGAATATATTCCTGATGATCTGGAGACCAAGATTGTACAAAGTAAAGGTTGCAAGGAACAATATGCTGTGGTATGACCTGTAACAGGAAGCATTAAAGGCAGGAATTTGTTGATAATGATAACTGCACTTCTCCACAAGGCACGCGCATATCCAGAGAATCGCAGGCTAGCTAGGAGCTCATGTTTTCAGCCGGAGTAGTAAGGAACAGGTTAACTCTGCCCCGTTGTGCGTGGTCGCTTTGTCTCACTGCCATTGGGTGTGTTCATTCACTATTATCACATATCAAAAAGGCCAAGCTTAGGCCGGTAGGCCCGCTCACAAATCCCATGGAACTGGTGCGGTATCCCAATGCAAATTGTGCAGCCATAAACTTATTGGTATTTGTATAGCATGAACTTATCTCAGTCAAACAGGTGGGTATCAACATAGCATCGTACATTAATGGTGGCACTATAAAACAATACATGATTTTAACTGCACATGTACATTCTATTGAGCATATTTACAATTGTATTACACTTCACGTATGTGCACCCAGTAAATACTGAGTTCACGGGTTCGCAATTTACAGGTTGCACGTTTTGCACCTGGTTCCCATTTGTGCTTCTTAGAATGGGGATTAATGCACTAATAATGTATGAACATCCCCATTCTGAGGTTCAAATAGTACATGTAAGCTATTTTCCCGTCTGATTAAAATCAGGTTTGACATAGAGAAAATTGTCTGGTGCAGGCAATTTCACTAATATATAGTCAATTTACACCCAGGGTGATTGATCTCCATCATTATAAAAGTAATTGCTCAAATAATATTGCATAGTTCGCAGTGAGAATCACTTGCAAGAGGTGCCGGGAAACCTCTGGGCAGCTGTGCGCCTTATAAAATTAAATAACAATAACTGTTGCGGCACTATTATTCCCCATTTTTTATCCGGGAACCTGCCTCACCTTCATGGGTGTCAAGACACTTGGGACGTGCTATTACCCTCACCATCATGGTTTTTCATGTGATCGCCATCCCAGTCTTACTTCCACCCATCAAACTCTGGATTTAAATAATCCTTTGGTCTGCAAAATAGGTGAAGTCAGGTGGTTTTCTAATCCCTACAATGTGTAAAAAATAGACATTCCTGCAATTTCAACACCACCTTTATCCCCCTTTCCGTAGTTTACTGCCCTCTTTTTCATTGCTTTAACCCCTATTCAGAGACCCATTACATTGTGAGTGCCCTATGATAATATTAGGAATTGCATTCCATTGAAGAAGAAAGTAAAGGATTTAGAACTACATTCCAATTGAAAAATAAAAAGTATCAGGAGAGAAAACTCCTGTCCAAAATAGTTTTGTTCCAAATATGTTAGGGTTAGACCTATGATGTCACTGGAGAGGGTTACCCATGCATGCAAGCTGTGCCTTTTCAGAGTTGTGATGGTGCCCCTCCATTTTTAGAGGAACTCAACGTAAAGCGAGTATCTGTCTGAGTGCCACATTGAAATAGAGGAGGACCTCTTAACTCTTACCTTGACAAATTCTTTATTCCAGTCACTCGTGGCCTTATGGACTAATGTGTCCAGGATTTCTAGTACCCTATAAAATGTAATATATTTTGGGAAACATCCTCCCATTTTGCTGCCTATTAATTTTGTTGCCCATGACCCAAAGCAATCAACTCACTATTAGAACACCTCTCCTCCCAAAAAAACTAGGTTGAGGTTCATTACCAGTTCGCTATGCAGGAGAATTTAACACTTTAATTTGCACTCAAGGACAGTAACTGTTAAAGATTAGACTGCAAAACGTCAACATTATCGGCGCCATCTTGCCCCTTTCCAAGCCCATTCGTGCGCGTAAGCGGCAGCCATTTTGAGCACCATGGCCTCCCTGCCCCTCGCTGATAGCCAGCGCGTCTCTCTCTCTCTCTTAGCCTCGCAAGCATCCCCCCGCACACTGACAACCCCCGCTCTCTCATGCTTTGGGTCATAAACCCCCTTCAGCGCAGCTTCACCACAGAATCCCATCCTGTTCCCAGCGCGACACCTCCCCTCATTCCTTTCATGGCCTCAGATCCTTTTGATGCAAACCCCCTTTTCCTGTGTCCCCGTTTGTCTTCCTTGTTCCCAGGCCGCCACCTGGCCCTGCGGATACTGTTTATTACCCCGTACAGTAGGAAGCTTCCCCTCCCCATCAAAAGACCCTCGAACCGATCAAAGCCCCCACCCTATGAGATCCGATCAACCCCATGCATTCCGTGAATCGGCGGAATGCCCTGCTGTGCGGCAACCATCACCTGTTGTGACCGGGGTGGGGAATCCAACTGTAAATGTATGTGGGAACGGGCCTGAAGGGGAGATTCCGAGGATGTTCTTTTAACTATCAACGTGTTGCGAGAATGTGTTATGTGCAATAAAGGTCATAAACCCTAGTATAAGAGGCCAGGCCTCAGAGATGTGGTTAGAGCACCTCGTGACGATACTTGCTGTCTGAATTGATGTGTTCTCCTCCGGAGAGAATAAAATCCTCGTTTCCTGCCTTCCAGTCTCCAGCGCCTGCTTCTTCATTGATTAACATTGGTGGGTCATAGAGGCGATACCGCCGGGCAACATAAAAAGGGTCTTTGGTTACTGGTTGTCTTTGGAACCCTTTTTTACAATTGGCGTCCCAAACGTGGGGCCCATCAGTGACTCGTGGATCCAGTGGGAGAGGTCCTGACGACAGAGTGAACGACTGCAACGATCGGAAGGTACCCTGTCCGATAGACCCTCGTCTGACAGCCGATCATCCGAACTTCACTGGTTCCGAACAGACCTCTCTCGAGTGATCTGCGGTCCTGACTGGGAACCATCAGGAGTGCCACGAGAAGTACGAAGAAAAGAGGACGATCGGGCGCTGGATTCGGAAGACAAGAAACTGTCCATGCGGTCCGGGTAAGGTCGTGTAAACACGACGAATTGCGAAAGTGATAGATAATTGAAAGTGATTGATAATTGTTGAGAAAATACTAGTATTACTTTTTGTTAATTTATTGGAGATTCACTGTCTACAAACGGAGAAACAACAGGCTCTCCCTTTATAAACAGCGAAGGATAGGTACGCACCCGTCGGACCTATCTTTCTCCCCCACTGAACAATTGCCCCTTCCCCCCATTGATTAACTGTTATAGATTGTTTTCTGGAGATTCTCTGTCTGCAAACAGGGAAAAATAGGTCCCCTCTTTACAGATAGTGAAAGGGTAGGTGACGCGAACCTTTGCGAGCCTACTTATTCTCCCCATTGACCATATTGATTTTTTATTTTTGACCTAACATTGATTGCTCAAGATTGGTTCATGAGGTATTCACTACGTGCAAACAACGTAGAATAGAAATATTCTGTCTAGTCTTTGCGCGCAGTGATAATATAGGTAGTGCTGACTATTATCCCATTGTGATCCGTCATGCCTGTCTTCTCCCCACTGGTTAGTAGCCTGTTTAGCCCGGACCGCTTATTAGAGATGAACCATCCGGCTCCGCTGGAAGGCACCCCTAATAAGGACATGTTCACGAAGCATGGATTAGTCGCTATAGCCTATAGCCAGCTGTGGCATAAATATACGAAAAAGGATCGAGAAAGTCAGTGGCCACTGATAGGATCCTTCGAAAATGATAGAATAATCGCACTAGAAACAGCCCTTGGTAAAAACAAGACGACGTCCACTATGCTTGACAGCTTCGGCATGTGGCGAAAAGAAGCCGAACAACGCAAAAAGAGAACTGAGAGTAGGTTGGGAAAAGAGCTGCGGAAAGCAGCCCACCTAGCGGCCCAGAAACTAGAGAAAGAGATAAAAGAAAGAGAGGATACCAAACAGAAGCTAGAGATAGAAACATCAAGCCAGTGTCTGGTTAGAACTCCCTCCACGCTCTACCCTGAATTACACTCAAAACAGCGAACCAACGATGATCTGCTGCTAGGTCCTCCGATCATCCACATGCCCCCTCCATATGCCCCTTCCCAACCCTTAGCCCAGCACCCACTATCCCCAGGTACCAGCGAGAGTAGCACCACGGCTTCAGCCCCCATGGCCTCCGTGCCGGCTGAACTCCTTGTATTAGATGCTACGCAAACGACAACGCTGGGCGACCCAGAAGCCCGAAGGGTTGGTCCTGCTAGAGCATATAGACTAAGCAAACACGAACGAGCAGGGGTCGACAAGATAGCAAAGATACTGGTAGAGAAGAGGGAGGACGAAGAGTCCGTCACGGATGTGTTTAATTCTTATACTGGGAGTCACAGACGACACTTTACTGTACAACTGTGTTACCACGTCTTAAACGCATACGAGGACCGATATCAAGAAAAAGGTCCACAGAGCCTAACGACTCTGTACCGGAGGGTTGATATCGGAGATGAGAGTGAGAGTGATGTGACGGACCTCCTTACGCGTACGCTTGAGGTTTTCCGCCACCTCACTGAACAAAAGCCGAAAATCGAATCCACTACATCCGTAGCAACCGACCCACAAACTGAACGACCTAACACTATGATGCCGATACGAGAGGCTGCCCCTTACTGGGTTCCTCCACGAGGTGAAGGGACTCACGATGACGCAAACAACAAGGATGCAAAGGGAAGGGTAGTGTACAATTGGGTCTACCAACCATGGGACCGGCAAGAGATTCTGACCTTCCGGAAATCTCTGCCTGACCTACGTAAAAACCCCACTGCCTTCTATACTGAGTTAGGTACGGCCCTAGGATCGACGATTATGACTCTAGCTGACATCGACTTGTTTTTCGGGTTATGTCTACCAGCTGATGTGTGGAAGCAAATCCGGAAAGTCGACCACTCTGAGCTGTTTGGACATAACTGGTCACAACTTGATGGCATAGACAGACAACGAGAACCCGGACAAAAGCCTTTGAAAGCCATTTTAGACCTCCCGGATAAAATCGTGCAGAAATTAAAGACCCTGATCCCAGAAAAGAAAGTGGACTGGTCGATAGTAACGGCTTGTCGCCAGAAACCTCAGGAGGATGTATCGGAATACTTCTCCCGGTTTGAAACGGTGTTCTCCGATTACAGCGGCCAGGACCTGACCACTGCAACCGGACACCATCTGTTTGTCCAGAATTACGTTAAGGGCTTATCACCGGAGGTCTCACAGAAACTGCAGGCCAGCGAAAGTAGTTGGGCAGCCTCCAAACCTACGGCTATCCTCCAGATGGCCCAATATTATGAACATCAGAAAAACGAAAACGATAGAACAACAGAGAGAAAGAAGAAAGAATTAAAGGAGAGGGTGATGATGGCTCAACTGCAAGGGGTGACTCTGGGACGAGACCAATACCGGGGAAACCCTCAGATGAACGTCCCTAAAACGGCACCTCCCAAAGACCGTGCTTCAACTCCCCACATTGGACGTACAGACATTAGAGAGGACCAGTGTGCCTTCTGTAAAGGATCGGGTCACTGGAAATCTCAGTGCCCGGTTCTTTTGGAACTCACCAGAAATAGAGATCCTAGAGATTCAGCAAACGAACCAAGAAATAGGGGACCACAGCGAGGGCCCCCAAACAACGCGACTAATGATAGATCAAGTAGACCAAACACATTTGATCGACCCCGACAGAACCAATGCCAGCAATCTGACTACGATGACGTTCATGACTTTGCATAGGACTGCCTAGGGCAAGGGAGGGATCCAGTCGAGCTCCATGTTGACCAGCAAGGCCCTTATGTCACTGCTAAGGTCTTGGGTACAAAGTCACCATTCCTGGTAGACACTGGCGCAACACGTAGTGCATTATCTAAACGACTGATTCCAAGGGCACCCTTGTCTGGCTCACTAATAACATCGACAGGTTTCGATGGGACGCCCTCCACTAACCCTTTGTCCGCCCCAATCCTCTTTGACTTAGAAAACAACACCACTGACACTACGTTTTTGCTTTCCTCCAATAGCCCTGACGCAATTATGGGACTCGACTTATTGAAACACTTCCGAGCAACGATTAGATGTTCTCAAGATGGAGTCCGAGTTTTCCTTTACGACAATCCTGTTCTGCTCAGACATTGCCCCACCCAGACACATGTTTTCCATCACCGACGCTGACACTTCCCTGCTTGACACTCTGCCTCCGTATCTGTGGGCCAAAACGGATTCGGATGTAGGGCGCATGATGATTGACCCAGTGCACATCACTGTTCGACCAGATGCAACACTCCCAAAACTTCCACAATATCGGATATCGCCCGAGGGCGAGAAGGCATTGGTAGAAATCATCCAATCACTGATAGACGCAGGAGTGGTAGAGGAAGTAGTTAGCAACGTTTGCAACAGCCCAATCTTGCCCATCATTAAGAAACAGGGAGAAGGAGATGAGAAAGCATACCGCTTCATCATTGACCTTCGAGAGATCAACAAAGTGGTGGTACCCCAGTACCCTGTGGTCTCGGACATCACCACCATCCTGACTTTGATTCCCTCCACTGCCACCACCTTCACTGTCATTGACCTCAAAAACGCATTCTTTTCCATCCCCATCCACCCAGACAGCCGATATCTCTTCGGTTTTACCCTAAAAGCCCGCTCATATAGGTTCTGCCGAGCACCCCAGGGCTACACAGAAAGCCCTAGCATCTACAGCCAGGCCCTCAAGAGACAACTGGATCAAGTCCAGTTACCCGATGGAGTGGTGTTAGTACAATATGTCGATGACATCCTCTTGGCAGCCGACACCACTCCACTAGCTGTCACAGCCACCATTCAACTCCTGCATTTCCTCGCAGAAAATGGCCACAAGGTCTCTAAGAAGAAGTTGCAATTCTGCCAACCCCAGGTCACTTACCTAGGCCACCTTTTGTCCAAAGACGGAAGGAAATTGACTCCTGACCGGATCCAAACCATTCTCGATACCCCCGTCCCTAAGACCCAGAAACAGGTCCGCTCCCTACTAGGCCTCACCTCCTTCTGCCGACAGTGGTTACCCAACTTTAGCCTTGTAGTAAAACCACTGCTTTCATTGTTAGCAAAGGACATCCCTCTCCCACTCCCTTGGACCCCTGAGTGTCAGGCTTCTTTCATGCAACTACGAGATGCCCTCTGCTCGGCCCCTGTGTTGGGTACCCCCGATTACACAAAGCCCTTCTCCCTTTACACCCATGAAAGGGAGGGGTGCGCTTTATCTGTCCTGACCCAGTCCATCGGCTCAAAACAACGACCATGCGCTTACTTCTCAGCCACTCTTGACCCTGTAGCCAGAGCCCTGCCTGCTTGCCTTCGAGCCGTAGCTGCTGCTGCGATCTCTATCCGACAGAGTGAGGGGATCGTGCTCTCGAATTCCCTCACAGTACTGGTACCCCATGCAGTTGACACCCTCCTAAACCAAACCAAAACGCAACACCTGACGAGTGCACGACTGACAGGATACGAACTGACTCTGCTCGCACCCCACATCACTCTGAAGAGATGCACCACACTGAACCCAGCAACCCTGCTGCCCTTACCAGAAAACGATCCCAATGCGCACCCTGTATACGACTGTGTGACCCTCACAGACGAACAGACCAGAAGTAGGGTTGACCTCAGAGACACGGCCTTCCCCGACCCTGACGGAGAGCTGTGGGTGGACGGTTCTTGCATCAAACTCCCCGATGGCACCACTTCAGCTGCCTATGCAGTCACCACGGCTCGAACTGTAGTCGAGACAGCCCGCATAACGCAACGATCTGCCCAGGCAGCGGAACTGATTGCCCTGACACGAGCCTGTATTCTAGCAGCAGGAACCACAGCAAACATTTACACCGACAGCCAGTATGCCTTTGGGGTGGTTCACCATTTTGGGCTCCTTTGGAGGGAGAGGGGATTCTTGACCTCACACGGCACCCCCATTTTGCACGGGGATCTAGTCTCCGCCTTGATCGAAGCCGTCCTTCTCCCCAAAAAGCTTGCAGTCATCAAATGCCAGGCACACAAAAGGGTGACAGACATTATTGGACAGGGAAATGCACTAGCCGACCTCACTGCCCGAACGACAGCCGAAAATAGGACGACAACACGCATGTACGTGACCAGGTCACAAGCAGAAAAATGGTCTGACGCTAGGGACACTATCAGAGACATTCAAATGGCTAGCACACAACACGAACTGACTGAATGGACACGGGTGGGATTGAAAGATGACGAAGGCTGCTGGCGGACTAAAGACACAAACAAATGGTTGTTACCTGACTCATATCTGATTCCCATACTGACTATGGCACATTCCCCTGCCCACATTGGATCAGCCCCCATGATTGAACTTGTCTCCAGAGTTTGGCACAATGATAAGATCACAGAGTCCGCCAAACGTCTGGTCCAACAATGTTTGATATGCCTGCAACACAATCCCGGGAAAGGAACTGTAGTACCCCGGGGAGGGTTTGGGGTCCCGAATCACCCGTTTGAAGTCCTGCAGATGGACTACATCCAACTAGACAGATGTCAAGGCCTGAAATATGTACTTGTGGTGGTATGCGCATTTAGCAAATGGGTGGAAGCATATCCAACCCGTGACAACACTGCTATGGC
Source organism: Lissotriton vulgaris (assembly GCF_964263255.1). Lineage (NCBI taxonomy): Eukaryota > Metazoa > Chordata > Amphibia > Caudata > Salamandridae > Lissotriton > Lissotriton vulgaris. The sequence goes on along the minus strand of NC_141700.1, from coordinate 674,046,992 downwards.
CACAGCAAAAGTACTGTTAAAGGAGTTTTTCCCCCGTTACGGCCTTTGTCGAATTTTGTGGAGCGACAATGGCCCCCACTTCGTAGCCGAAGTTATCCAACTCATTTTGAAGGGGTTGGGTGTAAAACAAAAGTTCCACGCAGTCTTCCACCCCCAATCTGCTGGACTAGTTGAACGACATAACGCCACACTGAAACTAAAATTGGCCAAAATAGTAGCTACCACAGGACTGAAATGGCCAGACGCACTCCCCCTGGCATTGCTTTCAATGCGTTCCACCCCCACCAAACACCACTTGACGCCATACGAGGTTGTTTTCGGCCGGCCTATGAATGTCTGGTCTGCACCGAAACCAACTTCCATTCATGACGTCCCGGACGTCCTAATGTCTGATTACTTATGTCAGTTGACTAAAACGCTGTCTGTTATCCATCAACAGGTGCTGCATGCCATCCCTGACACTTCCAGGGGTCCCGGACACACCATTCAGCCTGGGGATTTCGTCCTGATCCGGAATTTCCAGCGTGCCAAGAGTCTGGAACCCCGGTGGACGGGCCCCTGGCAAGTCCTCATCACCACCCGAACAGCACTACGGGTGGAGGGAAAACGCAACTGGCTGCATGAACACCACTGTAAGAAGATCTCCTCGACCCTGACCTCGACCGAAAACATCGACAACCAAGAAGAGCTCCTGAACAAGGACCGACCGTCACTAACCTGCTATCCTGATACCGACACACTTGAACTTTCAAAATTCTCTGATCCCACAGTGCCATCGAAAGAAGGGTATTTCCTGCGTCGAAAGGAGGGAGTCTCGGCTAAGTAGACCACGGACTGAGTTAAATCTCAGAACGGTGACCTAAACACTACCAAGGGTTACCCGGAGAGAAGCAAAACAAAGTCTGTGGTTCTGCCCGCTACCGAGCCCCTTGAAGATGATGGAAGCGCCAGATAAGAAGATGATGGAAGCGCCAAATAAGAAGATGATGAAGGCAACAGGAAATACCCACCGCAGAAACCCAAAAGCAGACAGACTCCATAGCCCAAAGACTATTGCGCTCTTCATCACAATCCTCTTCTGCTTTCTCCTCATGACCACACTCTGGATTGTGGAAGAAAATGCACCTGCTCACGAAACCTTCTTGACCACTGTCCAGCCTACCACCATGAAGGAACATTATCTGATTTCGCTCTCTCCCCAACTCAGAGAGAGGCGAAAGGAATTTTGGAACAACTCCTTCGTACAACTACTTCACCAGCACAACCTTGCCACCAATGCCACCAACTGTTGGATCTGTGGGTTGCTACCCCACGCCACTGGACACTCGATACCATTCATCCCTTCACCTTTCTCAGTTCACGGCTCCTGTCTTGCCTGGCTGATGCTTCTGCAAGAAAGCTTTAAGGACAATGCCACCTCCAGCAAAACCGTAACGCATTTCTACCACGGGGTCTGGCGGAACAGAACAAAGACACACTTCTGCCCACAGACCAACAACAACACAATCCACTTGGACATCCCTGCTAAAGAACAAGTTGAAATGCAAGTGTTCAATAATCCAACCAGAACCACCTTCTCCTACCTGCGAAAACGAACGGCTGCCACTCTGACTGTGGCCCTGTCAGTCATCAACGTCACCGGCCACATGTGCATGGAAGGGCTTGGGACTCCGCTGGTAGGCCACAGTGCCTGCCGGTTTTCCAGAACTCTGGACTCCGCCGACCCACCTTCCTTTGTGGCATCTCCAAACACGTATTTCGTCTGCGGCACAAAGGCTTACACCTGGCTCCCCAAAGGCTGGGGGGGCACTTGTTTCATTTCCTTCATCCTTCCTCCGACCTATGTGGCACCAGCAAATCATCACAGACAAAAACGAGCCAAGGACATCGAACAAGCCGACTCAACAGGAGCGCAATTCATCGATGCTATGAAAGGACTTGTCCCCCTCTGGGGCCCGATGGCAAACAGCCGTGCCATCCGACATCTGACTCAAGCAGTCGAGACAACAATGAACATCACGGCTGGTATCCTTGCTAACAACACCGCTGAACTTCAAGCGGTCCGCTTGGTGGCCCTCCAGAACCGCCTTGTCCTGGATGTGGTTCTTGCGGATCGTGGTGGGGCATGCCGCATTATTGGGTCCAGCTGCTGTACGTACATACCGGACAACTCACCCTCAGTGTACAAGGCCATCGAACATCTTCATAGACTCTCTTCAGAAGTCCACCAAGAACAAGAAGAATGGTCGCTGGGTGGGTGGTTCTGGAGCACCGTTAAGAACTGGGGCTGGAGACTATTCACCATTATCCTGATTCCTGTGGTTGTAATATGCGGTTTATGTTTAGGAATTCAATGCCTACCACCCCTGTGTACATTATGTGTAAATTGTATTTGCCCTAAGACTGTGGACTTTGGAAACGAACATATGAGAGCAATATATGATGCCGAGGTTAGGAATTTGATGAAGATTGACATTGATTAAGCAAGTTGGCTAAGATATGTTGAAAAGGGAGGACTGTTAAAGATTAGACTGCAAAACGTCAACATTATCGGCGCCATCTTGCCCCTTTCCAAGCCCATTCGTGCGCGTAAGCGGCAGCCATTTTGAGCACCATGGCCTCCCTGCCCCTCGCTGATAGCCAGCGCGTCTCTCTCTCTCTCTTAGCCTCGCAAGCATCCCCCCGCACACTGACAACCCCCGCTCTCTCATGCTTTGGGTCATAAACCCCCTTCAGCGCAGCTTCACCACAGAATCCCATCCTGTTCCCAGCGCGACACCTCCCCTCATTCCTTTCATGGCCTCAGATCCTTTTGATGCAAACCCCCTTTTCCTGTGTCCCCGTTTGTCTTCCTTGTTCCCAGGCCGCCACCTGGCCCTGCGGATACTGTTTATTACCCCGTACAGTAGGAAGCTTCCCCTCCCCATCAAAAGACCCTCGAACCGATCAAAGCCCCCACCCTATGAGATCCGATCAACCCCATGCATTCCGTGAATCGGCGGAATGCCCTGCTGTGCGGCAACCATCACCTGTTGTGACCGGGGTGGGGAATCCAACTGTAAATGTATGTGGGAACGGGCCTGAAGGGGAGATTCCGAGGATGTTCTTTTAACTATCAACGTGTTGCGAGAATGTGTTATGTGCAATAAAGGTCATAAACCCTAGTATAAGAGGCCAGGCCTCAGAGATGTGGTTAGAGCACCTCGTGACGATACTTGCTGTCTGAATTGATGTGTTCTCCTCCGGAGAGAATAAAATCCTCGTTTCCTGCCTTCCAGTCTCCAGCGCCTGCTTCTTCATTGATTAACATTGGTGGGTCATAGAGGCGATACCGCCGGGCAACATAAAAAGGGTCTTTGGTTACTGGTTGTCTTTGGAACCCTTTTTTACAGTAACTACATAATATACGTTCATGGCTAAGGACATGACGTATCAAAAGGGTCCACCTATTCTAGGTCTTTGAAAAAGAGTGTTATTGCATCTGTATTTTGGGAGTCACTAACATAATTACGCCCTTGAAAGCTGGAGATGGAGTGGTCAAAATTCAACAAAAATGTTCAATACGCATTAATCTTTCTTCTAAGTTTATAATACTCTGTAAGTGCATATCTGTTCTTAAAAACAAGGGTATCTTCTTACAAATGAAAGGTGAATTATTTGTCAAGGAAAAGGATTTTTGTGTTCATAAGAGCAGGACATGTTTTAGTGATGGTTTCATGACATAGCCACCGAATTAGAAACTCTCCACATTCCGGCCGTCAAGACACGTCAAGGAAGCTGCAAAATACATTGTAGAAAACACTGGTATCCTAGCGACGGCCAGTCATGTCATTGGGAAGAGACCAGGGCAGCAAGAGTCCATTTCCTTCCCCGGCATGGTAATGTCGCCAGTCCAGCATCCCCACCTCGTCTTTCAAGAGGCTAGACACTGGGACTGGGGACAAAGCGATGCAGTCTCAGGTGGGGCTTGCAAAGATTCATCCTGCCCGTACTCTAAACACTCAAATGTCAATGCTAGCTCGTGGGGAAGGCGCGATTCTTATCAGGGCTCTCGAAGCTTCCAGAAGGAGCTCTTGAATCCGTGCCATTTCCTGTTGGAGAGAGCTGAAACACGGGGTGACCAGGCCACGTCTATTTTGGATGCTTGATTTGGAGCCTCGTAATATCAGAGAAATCGAGGGGCCACATCAGAGGAATTTGCAAGCCTTTCATGGCCGTGGCGAATTACGTATATCAATGAAACACGTACTTAGCAAAGAGGAAGGCCGCGCCGAGGGCCTTTTAATCAGACGTGGCACATGTGTACATTAAGGGCGTTTGATCTGCTGGCGCACTTTATTTAGACAGGCCGGACTTTGGTTTTTCTTTTCAGAAGTCGGGCCCGCGCAATAAACAAATATCAGCTTTCACATGGTAAAATTAGCGCCTTTTTATGGTAAAATAAACAAGATGCGAAGTGAAACTCGGGCTGCAAATGCTAGCACATTTGTGTCCGTCCTTCTGTAGACTTTAAACTTGCGATTATTCTATTCTGTTTTGAATGTTTTTTTCTATTGCTTTGTAAAACTTAAAATTCTTCTCAGTTAACGAGAACTGCTTATGCAAGCTGTGTATTCATGTATGTATGCTGAACGAAATGACATCGTGATTGTGCCACCTGTGCTCCTCTCGAATGGGTATTTATTTGAAGATAAGTGATTCACTTTTAAAAACGAGACTTCTAAAAGCTCAATACATTTTCACCGCTAATCAGATTTACTTTCTAAAAAAAGACAAAATGGGTCATTTTACGCCCAGGTACTTTCTGTCCTAGTCCCATTCATGGCTTATGGAGATAACCATCACCACACAGAAAACAAGCATTTACAATGCAATAGGTCTCGCAATTGTGAGTTTTTGAGCTATTGGCATTGCAAATGGCAATGCCTTTTAAAAAATTAAAAGGCATTGTCATTTACAATACCAAAAGCAACACCTATTGAATTGCAGAGCGCGGTATCCGTGAAGAAGGCGCCGTGCTCATTAAAGTTTTTAAAAAAAGAAAGAAAGAGCGCGGTGTCCCTGAAGCGGGCACCGCGCTCATTACTACAGCTAAAATGAAGGGCCCTGCCCAGCTGCCTCCTGCCACCAAGCACCTACGATCCCACAGCACGACTCATTTCCGCAGCACGACATTAAAGAAGAGCAGCAATCTGATTTTGTACAAGCTGTGGCAGCCTGTCCTGTGGGTGCGTGTGGCAAACTGTGAAAGTTGCAGTTACCAAAAAAACAGCTGCCATTGAGAGAATAGTGTGTATCACAGTGCCAGAGCTTCCGACTTTGAGCTGGGGATTTTGGAAAGGGGAGATCACTCGGTCACCCCGAACGTATGGCTGGGTGCCCCAATCCCCCGGGAAACCTTTTGCGGGCGGGGGGGCGTGTCCCGGCCGGTATGCCCTTAGCAGCGTGGCTGGAGCACGCCCCCGCCGCCTAAAAAGGGTTGTCCTAGCACCCGCCCGGAAGTCCGTGCACTTCTGGGCGGGATGGGGATGCTGCCCCGCCCTCCCCCTGCAAGATAAAGGCGCGGGAATTGAGGTAAGCGTCCTCTTGTTCCTGCGCTCTGAAGGCTGCACCACTCGTCGCTCGTGTGCCCTCAAGGGAACAAGCTGCAATTTTTTGAACGTGTAATCATTGTTTTTTCAGTTTCAGTCATCAAGGCGTAGCTGGAGTCCGAATCACTACTGGAGAACAGGCAGAGGTAAAACAGAACACAGATATGCCTGGTAAGAAGAGTGGAAAGAGTTCCAAAATGGAACGAATGCTGCGCACACTGGTGAGCCAAGTGTCGGCGATGGACAGGAAGTTCGGTAAAGTAGATCAGCTGGGTCGCGGCTTAGCGTCCCTCCGGAAACAGGTGGGGGCCCAAGCAGGGCCCTCAGGGTGGCCAAAGAGGATCGTGGGGCCTGCTTTGCCGAACATTACCCCAGGGGGGGATAAGGGGAAAAAGAAGAAGGGGAAAGCGGGTCCTGGCGAGGCCCCAGTCCGGATGAAGGTCCCGCTGGTCCCAGTAGCACCGGCGGCCAGCCCGGTACCCACACCGGATGGGGGATTGCCAATCCCTGTGGTTATCACACCGCTGGATAACGACGAAATGCCTCCTGAACTAGCGATGCAGTTGGCGGCTGTGTTACCTTGGTTGAAGAAGGGAGCGGGGGGATCGGCGGCTGTGGAAGACCCAGCCGAAGAGGCTAGGCAGATTATTGAGCAGCTCAGGCGGACAAGGGGCGCTGAGGCAGCGAATGTGCCTTCTATTTCTCCGCAGGTGGTGAACCCGGCGGCGGTCGAAAATCGGAAGGAATCGACGAACACGACCGGAGGTACGTTGGGAGCCGGTAAGAGATCGCTCCCAATAATGGGGGAGGGCGCTGCACCCTCAAGGCGGGAAAACTTGGCGCAACATGTTCCTCTAGCAACTAAGGAGATGGTATGGGGTAATAAGTATATCAACATGTTTTCATTGTTGACAGACAATCGTGAGTTAGAATATGCCAAAACTCAGAAGGATTTGTGGCACCCCATTGTATGGAGGGCAAATATGGCCGAATTCAGGGTGGAAGAGTCCATGAGGAACTGGATCAGGGCTTTCTCTGTTTTCGCAGCAATTGTGGGTGAGCGTACACCAGAACTGTTGGGAGACCTTGCTTGCTACCAGAGCAGGATCACGGGCTTCCATGAGAAATATGGAGGAGAAGAATGGAAAGGGTATGATGTGGCATTTAGAAAAGCAAAAGAGTTTAATGAAACACTGACTTGGGATTGTTTGGATACTGTATCTTGGCATGAGCAGTTCCTGCCGGGCGCGGCGGGTGGATCAGGGTTGGGTGCAAACGGCCCCAGGGCCTTTCAGCAGAGACAGCCTCAGCCCTTTCGGCCAGCCTACGGGGGATATACTCCATCTAGATCTGGTGGGAATGGGAATAAGCGAGGGGTGTGTTGGGTTTTTACAAAGGAACGTGTAGTAGGCCGCAGGGAACATGCAGGTTTAGGCATGCCTGCACAGGTTGTGGCAACACCTCCCACCCCGAAACGAACTGCCGATCTAGAGGCAATAATTCTGGAGGAAAAGGAGGTACCAAGCAGGATTGACACGGTGCCTCGGAGGTCCGGGCAATCGCCCGTGGATATTCTGGCTTTGACTCCCTTGCTGAACAAATACCCTGATCATGTGTCCGCTGGGATCCTGCGAGATGGTTTCTCACATGGCTTCAGGATCCCGGCGGGTAACTTTCGGCGGGCCCCTTCATGCAAAAACCAACTGTCTGTTACACACAACCCGGCAGTGGCCGCCACAAAAATCGCAAAAGAAGTTCGCTTGGGGCGGGTTGCAGGACCGTTAGGTGAACCACCAACGGCCAATTTTGTGTGTTCCCCATTAGGGGTAGTTCCCAAAAAGGAGCCGGGAGAATTCAGGCTCATTCATAATTTATCTGCACCAAGGGGGGCTTCCGTGAATGAGGCGATTTACCCAGACATTTGCAGTGTAAGGTATGCATCTTTCGATGACGCAGTGGTAATGTTGAATCGCCTAGGCCGCGGAGCGCTGTTAGCAAAATCAGATATCGAATCAGCATTTAGGTTGCTTCCGGTTCATCTCCAGGATCAGCACTTGTTGGGTTTTGCATTTCAGGGGAAGTACTACATGGATATGTGCATGCCAATGGGTTGTTCAATTTCATGTGCCTATTTTGAAATGTTTAGCTCATTTTTGGAGTGGGTATTCACGAAGGCCTCAGGGCACCAACATGTGATGCACTATCTTGATGATTTCCTGTTTCTCGGCCCGGCGGGCTCTTGGGACTGTGCACGGGCATTGCAGGGTTTCTGCATGCTTATGCGGGGTTTCGGGGTACCGTTGGCGCCAGGTAAGACGGTGGGTCCAACTACCTCCCTGGAGTTTCTGGGTATCGAACTAGACTCCGTGGAGGGTTGCTTCCGCTTGCCGGCGGAGAAGATCGCCAAATTCAGGGCCTCCTTGTTGCAATGTCTCCGGAACGACAAAGTGACACTGCACCAACTACAGCAAACAGTAGGTCAGCTTCACTTTGCGTTGAGGGTTATTCCGATGGCTCGCCCCTTCTCATGATCCATTGCCCAGGCCATGGTTGGCCTCAAGGAGGGGCACCATCACACAAGACTGTCGGCAGAGGTTCGTCAGGACATGCTCATTTGGCTGGCATTCTTGGCGGACTTCAACGGCCGAATAGTCTGGATAAAGTCCCGGCCTCGTCCGCAGAATTGGGTTTGTGGACCGACTCTGCGGGCAGTGTAGGGTTTGGCGCGATCCTTGGTAACCGATGGTCGGCCCAGAAATGGCCAGCATGGTGGGAGCCAAATGGTTTGACAAGCAACATTGGTTTTCTAGAGCTATTCCCCATCTGGGTAGCGCTGTCGGCCTGGCCAGAGGAGTTCCGAGACCGCTTGGTGGTATTTTGGTCAGATAACATGACTGTGGTTGAGTGCATTAACCAACAAGCAGCACGCTGCAAGTGGATATTGCGATTGTTTTAAAAAAAAAAATTTTTGTGAACCTTTATTAGTAGTACAAGCATTTACAAGTATGGGCCTACAACCATCCCGGCCGGCCGCTAATCAGAGCAAGAGTACAGCAAGCAATATGGAAAGTTATAGCAGTTCGAAAGCCGGGGTCATAAAATACCAGGACATATCTTGTAATCAGATGTACAGACTTGAAATCAGGATTTGAGAGGTTCATTTTCAAATAAGGAACTAAAAAGGGGTGCCGCACAGTCGTACACGGTCCTACAATACTACGCACAAATCAGAATATCCACAAACAGTACAGATACGAATGAAATATCAGGGGTAAGATAGACAAGGCAGGAGAAATGCAGGCACAAACCCGGTACATAGCGAGTCCAAACCCCACCCCTTAAAACGAAACATATTGCAGGGACCATGAACGATGACGACACTAAAAAGAGAAGAAAGACTAAAGGGCCATAGAAACAAATACCGAATAAACACCATCCCCCCTACCCCCCACCCTGCACACCTGCAGAAGGCCATGGCCTACCCCCCAGCAGCGTGCCTGTCACCCTATTAGAGACCCGAAATATAGAGAGAGAGAGAAAAAGAGAAAAAATATAAGCGGAGGAGGGCCCTCGGTCTCGCCGCCCGACCCCGCCCTTCACCCCTACACCCAGGAAAATCCCAGAAACGAAGTAGAATATTAAGGAAGAACATCAAGCCCCAGCCACAACAGCGATGAAATCCCGGTCAAACATACCCAATGCACCGTCAGTCAACAATAAAGCCAATAGACTCTGAAACACATCATCCCTGACCCTGTCTGGCAATGGTACCGCCAGAAGTCCACTTGTCAATTGGTTTACAGAGCAGCCTGGAAGGTCCAAACGATCTGGGCGGGTCAGGCCAGAGCGTAGCCACAGAAAAGTACAACAATCCAAACCCATCCGAGTATAGACAGCGGAGATCCGGTAATGTCGATGTTGACCCCGGGAGCTTCCCAGAGTTCATACACAGTAGTACCATCCAAGAAAGGAGAGTCACACAGTCCGGCAAGCACCACGACATCGCCAGGACAGCCCAATAAAGAAAATGGTGTTTTGTCCCCAGCCGCCAATTGAACATGTGTCCCGAAGAGACACCCACGTGTACAACCATGTCGGCCAGAGCGGTCACAGGAACCGGGTCCTTTGGCGGCTCCTGGTACCTAGGCGGAGCTGGGACTCCCTCCGTGGACACAGCTGCGGGTTCGTCGGCACTCCCTTGGGATCGGACTGTGGCCGTTAGGGACGGCGAGACAGCAATGGCGGCCATTCTTCTACCCAGGTCCCGAGCATGACAGATCAGGGTCTTGTGCAAAATCGTTAGGGCAGCCAATACGTCCTTGGATGTGGGCTCCTGCACACGCTGCCAGCATCCCGGCCCCATCCGTGTGACAACCGTCCGACCTGGACATTTGATATTTGATATTTATGGGTATTTATAGAGCGCAAACATTCGCTCCGGAAGGAGCATCTTGGCGCTTGGTCCGTAGAGGAGGGCGCCAGCTGCCATCTTAGTCAATTCGGCCCGACTGTCTTCACCTCACTCAGGGACCAGGCCCCAATGCGGGGCGCCACGGGATGCACTACCGGGGCTTAAAACTGTGAGGCGGGCTCCCCGAGGGAGGGTCACCAAAAGGCTAAAATCCCTGCCGCTCCCCGGGAGCCGCCTGCCTATTTCGGGGGCAAACCTTGGTTATGCCCGGGCAGAGAGATTGGGGAGGGGGTAGGAGTCATGCGCCCCCTCCGACCCTGCTTCGCTTCACTGCCCCTCAAGGGTCACCGCCAAGTGGACCGGGCCGTCACCGCTATCAGCGGCCCTTCAAGTCAACGGCACCCTCCGACCGGCTCCTCACCGCCACCAACGGCCGTTGTTGTTGCAGTCGCGGCCGGATGCACGTCCAGGTCAACGCCCCGGTCTCATCACCACGTGGGCCGCAAAGCAGTCGGGGACAGTTCTCAGGGACTGCCGCACATAGGAGCCTCAGGAGCAGACGGTAAGTGATCGTTCTCCTTCTCCTATTAAAGTACGCCTTCGTGGCTCAGGATAAATGCCAGGATATATGTGTGGGGCAAAAGGGATCACGGAGCCGAGCGACTTTGCGGCCATTTTGGATGCCTGCTTGGCTCCTCCCCCCAATATTGCGATTGTTGAAAGAAATTGTGTTGAAATGCTTGAGACTAAATGTACAATTCAGGGCAAAACATGTGCCAGGAGTACTGAACAATGCAGCTGATGCGCTCTCTCGTTTCAAAATGCAGGCTTTCAGGGATTGTTTACCCTCAGCAGAGCTAGTGGCAGTGCCATTTCCCGAAGCACTATGGCAAATCGGCGCCCCGGACTACAAAACCTTGTGGCAGCCAGTTTAGTGCCCAGGACAAGGAAAGCTTGTGAAGGGGCGTTCCGCTCGTACTGCGTCTTTTTGGGCCCTACATGGGAGCATAGATGGGGTCAGGAGGTGTCCTTTACCCAATTTTTAGTGGCACTTCATGAGGAAGGCCGGTCGGTGGCAGCTGCCAGTCGGTATAAGGCCGCCATATCGTTTATGGCTCAGCTCCAAGGGATCAGGGACCCGACGGACTCCTTTATAGTCAGAAGGGCGCTGCGCGGTTGGCGGCGCCTAGAGGGTCGCAAAAAGGATACCAGGCACCCGATAGGATTTGACAGATTGACCTCCTTGTTGGCTAAACTGGAGGAGACATGCTTCTCACCTAGCGAGGTCGTCCTATTCCGGGCAGCATTTGCATTGGCATTCTATGGGGCCCTACGGGTAAGCGAACTAGTGGCTGCCAACAAAAGGGACACCGAGGGGGGCCTGCGCAGGGACCACACGCAAGTGAGGGGGGATTCCCTGTTGATCACGATAGCCAGGTCAAAGACAGACCAGGAGGCCCAGGGGAATAGCATTGTGTTACAGCGCGCTCCAGGTAGTCCCTGTTGTCCAGTGAGCCATGCTGAGGCCTACCTAAAAACAAAGGTTGACAACCTGGGGGGGGCCTTGCTGCGACATGCTGACAGCACCCTGTTAACAAAGTTTCAGTTCCAGAGGGTGCTGGCAAGCACGATTGCAGCTGCGGGCTTGAACCCGAGTGATTTTGGGACCCATTCATTCAGGATAGGGGCCGCTACAGAAGCGACGGCTGGGGGTCTGCAGGCAGACAATGTTAAACAATTAGGCCGCTGGTCTTCAAATTGTTTCAAATGGTACGTGCGGCTGCACATGTTGTAAGGTACTGATGACGTGCACTCACGCTTGTTGTCTTTTGTTTGGATTACAGTTTCACGAGCCTGTGACGCAGGGCGGAAATTGTGACCGGCCCAGGATCAGCTAACCACCACTTCAGGAATAAGGAATGGAAGACGAGTGGTCTGGGTCGTGGGCCACTCATACGTGAGGCGTGCCGCGGACATATTCAAGACAGGTGATGCGATCCACACATCTGAGGAATATGGTTTCAGGGTGTCCTTCCATGGGAAGGGCGGCCTGTGTATTGACCGACTGCAAAGTTTTGTGGAGGAATTGTTAGGGCGGCACAGGTCACCGCCATCTGTAGTCATAGTGCACATTGGGCGCAATGACTTGGTAACGTTGGGCAGAAGAGCTTTAATCAAGCACATACTTTCTGCAGTCAGTTGGTTAGCAAAGACGCTCCCGGGGTGTACAATAGCTTGGTCACACATGATTCCGAGGAAGGTATGGAGGGGTGGATTATCCACTACAGCGTTGAACCACTCGGTAAAGAGTTTCAACAATAAAATGGAGAAATTGTTTCGATCTGCTCATCTTCAAAGCATACCTCATGGGTGCATCTGCAGGGACCACTGTTATTCAGATGATGGGGTTCACCTATCCAGGGTGGGGAATGACCTATTGATAGAAGATATGTTAGCCTGGTTAGTGGGATTGAGGAGACATGACCTATAGGAGGAGTGGGGGGGCCAGATAGTCGGTCAACTATCTGGCCTGTGGCGGTAAGGTCATGATCGGTGAGCAGTGATTTCAAGGTCCCTAGGGGGGGCGCCACCCATTATGGATGGGAGCGCCCGGGGGGAGGCGGCCATTGGCCCCTCCCAGGGGGGGGCGCCACCCATTACGAATGGGTCGCCCAGGGGGAGACAGCTATATGCCCCTCCCCACGAATTTCCCGGGGGCCGGATATCCGCTATGGCGGAAGAGAGTGCGGGGAAAGGGGGGGAGTCCACGCTGTCCTTCTTACGGATACCCCGCACGGGAACTCGGACGACCTTAAGATGGCGCCGAGTGAAAGGGGGCCCCCACGACAAGGGAAGTTACAGTTGGCTACGAGGGTAAAGTCCTCTGCGCATGCGCGCCACTCACACTTGAGGGCAGCAATTTGGTGATAGGGATCTGACACCGGTAAAGACCTTGCCGTTGGCCCTTAATGATAGGATGTACAAAATTCATATGTAATGCATTATGTCATGATGTTAGACTCGGTTAGGAAAATCTTTGTATTAGAGATTTGTTAAGGTTAGCCTGGATACCTGTCTTCATCAAATGTAATGTAAGTGGAATTTTGTACATGATACATAAAACGTTTTTAATTTAAAGTTTAACATTTTTTTTCATATTTTAATAAATACGGCCGGGGGGGTCGTGAGGCCCCCCCGCCTTCCAAAAGTGCAAACTGTGTCTGTCTCCTACCATTGGGATTGGTGGTGGAAGGGGTGGCGGGAATCCCGGACCATATGGGTTCGAACCTTGGTGTCAGCTCAACAACATGTGATTCTTTTCAAATTATGTAATTTCCAAATCATGTAATTGCGCAGCTCTTCTAATTTATATTAAAGAAAAGCAGCGATCCCGCAGCTCTACTCACTTAAATTAAAGAAAAGCAGAGATCTGAGTTTGGGGGCGCAGTGGCAGCCCGTTGTGGGTGCAAGTGCCACATTGTGAAAGTTAAAAAAAAAATGGCTGCCATTGCTAAAGCTGTCCTCCCACTAGTGGTCTTTAGATTGATTAACCAAAGAGTTCTCCCGAAGGGCTTATGTGAGCAATAAAGTAAGGACACAGGAAAAAGTCCAGTCCTTATGAGCGGGAACAAATGGAGACAAGGCAGTACCAAGGAAGGACTGACAAACCTAATAATGAATCAGAAGCTAGTGTTTATGGATGACAATGACAAAAGCCAATTAAAAATATGGACGGATAGTGGGTTGCGCTTCAAAGCAATACTCCACTACTGCATGCCTTTGCAGAGCGAGCAGCGCATGCAGCTCGGCTCAACCTAAAAATGAACAGAGGAATGCTGGGACCCCTACCCACCCCCTCCCACTGGGAGTACTTAACCAGAATGGGATGTGGTGTGCTGGTAACTGCTCCTGCTGGGCCGGAGTGGCAGTCTTCTCTGGTGTGCCCATCAGTCTGCTAGGCTCTACTTCACTGTGCTTTGTTGTTCTCCCCAGCCTCCTTAGCTTGCTGGGAGGCACAGATGTAGCCTGTTGGCCTTGTTGTGGCTGGTGCGGTGTGTCTGCTGGGCAGTTTCGGGTCGCAGCACCGCATCTTCCTGGTGGCTGTGCCGGGTGAATGAAGCGTTGTGGTGGCATGTTTCTGGATGCCAGTGAAGTGCGTGCTGGGTGGGGGGGCGGAGCTAGCCGGCGTCCATGTGAGACGCGCGAGTGCGGAGCTCCTCACCGGCAACCCGCTAAAACCCTGCAAAACCATCCTGATACTGCCCTGCTGGCACCGATATCAGTGACAGATCTTTGGACGGGGCTCCGGTCAGTCGGCGGCCCCTTTGCCGAACGGAGATCCGACGCGGCGAACCTAAATACCGAGGCGGACGGAGCGGAAACACCCAGGCCGCGATCCCCGACCTGTCCTGGACGGCAGCCCAGGCTGCGTCACAGTGCGTGCGGCGTGTGCGGCCGAGGGGGTCCCGACCACCTGCAAGGACGCCCGGTCGGGCGACCCGATAGTGGACAGTGCTGGGGGACAGTGGAGCGGGTCGGCTCCAGCCTGGTGACGATACCTCCCTGAGGCAGCGGGAGAAGGCACGGAGTGCACACGCACTGGAGGGAGGCTTTGTGGATATTTGCTTCCCCAATGGTGAGACGCACCACCCGCCGAATCCCGGCGCCACGCACCGCATAGTGAAGGAACACCGGAGGAGTGGTGAGTGCCCTGCTCCCCCCCAGCGCTGCGGCAAGCTAACTGACCACCGGACTCGGAGACTACTGGGGGCGCTGCTAGAGGTGGTTTCCTGCGGAGAGCCATATCTGCATCCCGAAGCAAGCAGCCGCCATCTTGGGTTACAGTCCGGCTGCATGCCACACTGGACAGGGGGATCCCGCGTTGCTGCACTCCCTACTGAACCTGACCGCACACCACGTGTGGTGGACTGCGCATCCCTGGACCTGACAGCTGTATGTCCACTAGGACCACCATGGTGAAAGGCGACAGGACACAGCCCAAGCTGTCGTTTGACCAGAGGAAGGCGAAGGGGGCCGTGGGGGCGACTCCAGCCACCCCTCCACACCCTACCACATCCGAGAACTCTCTATGTGCGGAGATACGTGACATGCTAGGGTCCATGGAGAAAGGCCTACAAGGCAGCATGTCAGAGATTAGTACCAAACTTGATGCACTGACGTATCGGATGGACCGCATGTCCGAGAGAGTGGACAAACACGCGGAGAGGCTGGACATGGCGGAACGACGGCTTACAGAGGCAGAAGAGGCGCAAACGGAGTGGGACAAGGACCGCAGGCAGTTTGGGCGACTACTCCAGGTCATACAGGATAAGACAGAAGATTTGGAGGCGCGCTCGCGGAGATCCAACCTACGCATTACAGGAGTGGCGGAATCCACTAGCACCGGTAAAATGGAGCTGTTTGTAGAGAAACTCCTTCAGGCGCTCTTAGGGGAAGATGTCTTCTCCCCTATGTTCATTATAGAAAGGGCCCACCGCACTCTGGGGCCGAAACCACAACCGGGTCTCCCGCCGCGGCCGATCATAGCGAAGCTATTGAATTATCGTGATAGAGACTTGGCACTGCGACTGGCCAGAGAGAAGGGAAAGTTACAGTTCGAGGGCATGAACATCTCCCTCTTCCCGGACTTCACGGCGAGGGTGCAGGAGGAAAGGAAGCGTTTTGCCCCCTACAAGAAGCAGCTGAAAGACCTGGGGCTTGACTACGCCATGCTGTATCCTGCGAGGCTTCGCATCAACAGGCAAGGCCACTCTCACTTTTTCACCGATCCCGCGGAACTCAAGAAATCCTTAAAGGAATGGGAGAAGGACAACCGCAACAATCAGAGGAGTCAGCGGGGGGACATGGATGCCTCGTCCCCATTGGAGGACCAGGAGTAGCCGGACATGTGGGTTGAGATGCGGGACTGATGGAGCTGAGCTGATCGACGGCCGGGACACGGTTGGAGTGGTCCCACTATGGCAGGCAACTGGGGTGAGATCTATCTGGTTACTACCGGGGTGGTCTGTATGTGTTGTGGTATGGCGGAGAGATACTCAACCGGCTGGGGGTAGGCTCCTCCGCATGAGGATCTGACATTATTTGACTGAGAGGACTAGAGCTGGCAGGGTCAACTGCCATTGGGCGGGGGGTGAGGTGGGAGCATGCAAGAGGTCACAAGCCTTGGTATTCCTACTGTGCCGTTGGCCGGCTAGGTACCTCTGCCCTTACGCTTTTGGCTTTTGGCCCCCTTGGGGGGCTTCTCAGGGGTTTTGTAGTACTTTGGGGTCCCTAAGTTGATGGGGAATTGTGGGGGGTTCTGTCTGGCCGGGTTGGGGGTGGTCAGCTGTGGGTGGGGAGGGGACAGGGGGGAGGGCGGTGGGGTTGAAGTTGAGGGGTTTGTTGCAGTTCGGAAATTGAAGGGCCTGTGGTTTGCTATGAGTATCTGGCGAATGGTGAGTGCGCGTGAGCGGAGTGACT
Organism: Lissotriton vulgaris; assembly: GCF_964263255.1. Classification (NCBI taxonomy): domain Eukaryota; kingdom Metazoa; phylum Chordata; class Amphibia; order Caudata; family Salamandridae; genus Lissotriton; species Lissotriton vulgaris. The sequence goes on along the minus strand of NC_141700.1, from coordinate 674,030,510 downwards.
GTCTGCTTGCCTGGGGCGATGAAGCACTGTTTAAGGGTTCTCCACCTCCCGGTGGGGTCAATATGGCACGTTGTGATTCACGATGTCTGCTGCTGTAATGTCTGAACACCCGCATCCCAGACACGCGCTATCCCTGTTGACCTGGAACGTGCGAGGGCTAAATGACCACCGAAAGCTACGGAAGGTAATGAGCTTTATTAATAGACACCATGTGGATGTGGCCCTGCTGCAAGAGACACACCTGCCCGTCCACAGTAAGATGTTGCAGGCTAGAGGGTTGGCAGGGAATATAGTGGCAGCGGGTTTCACCTCCCACGCCCGTGGCGTAATCACCTGGGTTAACCCCGCCTCGAGATTGAAATTGACCCCGCTATCGGTGGACACTGAGGGTAGATTTGTAGTGGCTAGGTGTACGGGGAGGGGGCTGGATCTACTTTTGGTAAATGTTTATGGCCCTAACCATGATAGCCCGGAGTTCTATACAGCGCTGGCGGCCACCTGTAGGACACACACGCACACCAAGATGCTATGGGGGGAGACTTCAACTTCGTATTTGACCCTGACAGGGACCGTTCTGCGGGCCCTACTCGAAGACCAGTTGCGTCTGCTGTCTACATGAGAGCGGAAATGACGAAGCTGGACCTGGTGGATGTTTGGCGGGAAAAGCACCCTACACAGGGCGGTTACACGCATTACTCAGCGTATCACAACATACACACTAGGATAGACTACTGGCTTGCCTCCTCCTCGGTACTGGGCGGCATCAGATCGTGTGCAGTTCTCCCACGCACGTTATCGGATCATTCCCCGGTCCTGATCAGTCTTTCCACCGACAGAAAGGGGATCCCGCCTTATACTTGGCGTTTCCCGCCCTATGCGCTACTAGACGACGCCTTCCGAGGGGAATTGGCGGAAGATATAGAAAGGTTCTTTGCCACCAATACTAACTCCGTAGATAGCTTCTTCACTGTGTGGGAGGCCTTCAAAGTCTATATCAGGGGGATGGCCATGTCCAAACACTCCAGCGTCCTACGCTCCATTAGACGGGACCTCTCCGACTTGGAGAACAAGATGGCGGCCCTAGAGAGGGAACAGCCGGCGGACCCGGAAGGAGCGGCGGGGCGAGACCTAGTGCCCATGTTGGCGGAATATCACGCGCTTGCGGATAGAGAAGTCCTCTATATGGGAAAGTATGCCACGGCTCGGGCTTACGGGGAGGGGGAGAGACCGGGGGCCCTGCTGGCCCGTATGGCCAAGGGATCCCGCAAACTGTTAGTGGTGGATGAATTGCAGACACCAGAGGGCGACCGGGTGGTTGAGGAAGACCAGATACTGGAGACGTTCCGACGATATTACTCGGAACTGTATCGTTCTAGGGCGGGGGGTGCGGAAACCGAGATTGACGACTATTTAGGCTACATTTCGATGCCGTTCCTTAAGAACTCTGACAGGGAATTTCTAATGGCCCCCTTCCAAGAGGATGAAATTCTGGATGCGCTGGGTGGCATGCGGTCGGGGAGTGCCCCGGGCTCTGACGGCCTCACGGCTGGCTTTTACAAAGCTTTCAAAGACCTATTACTTCCACATCTGATGACCCTTTTTGACACAGTTTGTGAGGAGGGAGTAATGCCGCCCTCAATGCGGGAAGCTCTGCTGGTTACGGTCCCGAAACCGGGGAAGCCCTCGGACCACTGTGGATCGTACCGTCCGCTCAGCCTGCTGAACGTGGACGCGAAGCTCTATGCAAAGGTTCTGGCCAACAGACTCGCGCTGCTGGTCCCGGACCTGGTGGCGCCGGAACAATCGGGCTTCGTCCCTAACAGGAACCTAACCTATAACATCCGCACTGTGCTGGGGACGATACAGCACGTGAAACAGGAGAATCCCGCCATCGCGATATTCCTAGATATGGAGAAGGCGTTCGACTCTGTCGAATGGCCGTTCATGATTAGGGTATTGCGCAAACTGGGGCTGGGAGAACCGTTTCTGCAGAGAATAGGGGCACTTTATCATCACCCTTCGGCCCGCTTGCGCCTCGGCGACAGGGTCTCGGAACCGATACACATCGGCAGAGGTACTCGACAGGGATGCCCCTTGTCCCCCCTGTTGTATGCACTGGTGGCTGAGCCACTGGCGTGTGCCATGCGGGAATACCATAGCCTGGAGGGTGTCAGCTTCCCCACATATAAGATTGGCATCTCGACTTATGCAGACGACACCTTACTGTATGTCCGGGACCCTGTAACCAATCTGTCGCCGATACTCAGGGAAGTGGTCCGCTTTGGGGCGCTGTCGGGACTCAAAGTGAACTGGGACAAGTCCATCGCTTTCCCCCTGACCCCAGTCACACAGCCGTTTCAGATGGAGTACCCCCTACAGTGGACGGACGACTCGGTGCGATACCTGGGCATCCGACTCCACACGGATACTGAGATCCTGATACGCGACAACTACGGGGTCGCGTTTACCAAGCTGGTGGACGATGTGGACGCCTGGATAAAGCTCCCCCTCTCCTTGTTGGGCAGAATTGCCCTTATGAAGATGGTAGTGCTTCCCCGGTTCCTCTTCCTATTTGTCAATATCCCGGTGGTATTGTCGAAATCGTTCTTTAAGCGCTTAAACCAAGTCCTAGTCAAGCTCGCCTGGGGCGGAAAGCAACCACGTGTCAAATGGGCGACACTGGTGCTCCCGTGTGAAATGGGGGGACTGGGGGCGCCGGACTTGGAGCGCTACTACCGGGTGGCACAGGCGACCCATTTACATTCCTGGATCCATGGAGATGCCCGCATTCCACATCTCATATTAGAGAAGTTGTTCGCCGATCCACTCCCCCTGCCAGCCACAATTTGTCTCCCAACAGACCGCGCAATTGGGCGGATGGACTCGCTTAAGGCGACGAACCATGCATGGCAAGCACTGCTGAGAGCACGGGGTTGCGCATTACTGTACTCCCCACAGATGCCGGTGGCCTGGGCCCTGTGGCTGGATCCGCTCAATGAGAAGGGGGTGACAGAGGCCTTGAAGGCCCTCGGCGTGCAAACAATGGAGGACTTGTTCACGGACGGTACGCTGAAAACCTGGGAGCAACTTCCCCCTGTCACCCCGGCTCCGTCGCTGCTGCAGAGGTTCCAGTATCACAGGATACGGTCGGCCTGCAGAGAAATACTAGGCCCCGCGCTACAGGAGCCAGAAGAGATCCCTGAACTGACATACATCATCAAAACGAAAACTCCGGCTAAATTGGTCTCTATGGTTAACAGGCTTGGGCCTTCATATCAGACATTACCCACTTCGGCCCCTAGGGCGGCGTGGGAGGCGGATCTCCAAACCCCCATAGACGATACTATGTGGCGCTATTGCTGCGCCAACACCCGTAGGGTCTCGCTTAATGGCAGACACCGCCTGGTGCACTTCAAATTTCTACAGAGAGTATACTATACCCCGGAGCGACTTCACCGATACGGCCTACGTGGCTCCCCGGAGTGTGAGCGCTGCGGGACCGGTACCGCTGCTTTCTTACATTTAGCGTGGCTGTGCCCGGGGGTGAGTGCTTTCTGGGAGGAGGTCTTCGCGGAGCTGGAAAAGATTTTAGGGGAGCCGCTGTTGAGATCCCCAATGCTCGCGCTATTGGGCTTCTCCAAACCGCTAGCCCCTGCGTTGCGGAGATTAGTGGACGTAGCGTTGCTGTTGGCCAGAAGGGTGGTGGCATCGTGCTGGATGCGCGGGCCTCTACCCACCAAGACGAGATGGCTCAGGGATCTCCAGTATTGCTGCACTCAGACGGAATTGTACAGCGAGCTGCTGCCGCCCAAGAGTAGGCCGAAGTCCTTTTGGGATCTCTACAAGGAGTACAAACAAAGAGGGGAGGTGGACGACAGTGACATGTCGGTAGCCGAAGAACATCAGGATGAGGAGTTAGAGAATGCTTTGGAACTGAGGCAATTACCGCAGGGGGGGCTTTAATGTTCTTCTGGGGGGTGGTGGGTCCAGGGAGAGTGTAGGCGATTGACGGGGAGGGTGGGTCGGGTGTGTCATGGCTTAGTGGATGGGGCTAGCGGGGGATGGGGGCAGGACATACACAGTGCATACGCGACCTCACTCACACAGGAAGCGTCACTAAGACTCCTTCACGGTACTAAATAGCAAACGGGGAGGGCCCGGGGGGTGTTTAGGGGTAGTTTAGGTTAGCTTTTCCCTTTTCCACTTTTTCCCTTCCTGCCCTTTCCTGGTTCACGAAAGACCGTCCTGCTGTGTCTCCATTCATTGGCCGTCGACTGCCCTGATACCAAGCTGGGGGCCAACAGTGCACGATAACAGTGTGATGTGTTGAATTATGCCATCAAGTTACGCCGCCGGGCCTCCGGGATGCCGGCACACAGGCTGTGTATAAGATTCAGTGGATCTGCGCTTGGGGCTTGTGTAAAGTTTTGTGCACTGTACGGTCGTACTGTAATGACAATGTATACTGGCAATTGGTGATACTCACAATAAAGGTCTTTTTCCAAAAAAAAAAAAAAAAAAAAGTGCGTGCTGGGTCCCAGGTACTCTGGCAGATGGTGCGCGCCAGGGCTGGCTTGAGTGGCATTTTCATCAGCCTAGTGAGAGGTGCAAGTGGTGAATGAGTGGCACATCAGAGCTGGGACGGGAGTGTTCCAGAGGAGCCTGGTTTCCGGTTTGTCAAAGAGGGCAGACGGGCTAGGTCCAGGCACGCCAGTCATGAAAGGCATACCTGGGCGGTCCTGGGGACATTTTAATTTTTGGGTTTGGTAGTATGATGAGTGTTTATGCCCAATGATGAGTACCGCATAGAGGTTTCTGTTTTTCTGCATTAGCAGTGCGCTTGAAGCTGTTTATATTATGGGCTTTCCTGCTACCTGCTTTGGGTGGATTATGGGGAAGCATGCCAGACAGGTGGGCTTCCTCTGAAGGCTCCTGTGGAGCCCAACTACCCATTCAGCGTGTGTTGTGGTCTGCTGTTTGTGGTTTCTGTGTGTGCCAGCCCAGGGGGTAAGTACCACGTAGCATTTTTCTTGCTCTCCATGGGGTGGGGTGGGGGCTCCACTTTGCCTCTTATCCGGGACTGCTTTTGGCTCCTTTATGGATCTGGTTACTGGTGTTGGGCTAGGGGATGGGGCTTCTTTCCCTGACCTGGACGGCATTCCAGTGAGGTAAGGTGTCGGGCGGTGGGATACACTTCGTCCTGTCTCTTGTGGGGTCAGGAGATGGATGGTGGCATCAATATGGTGGCGCAGGCAGGGTTGGGCGCATGGGGCTCTTTCTGCTTTGCTGCCTTTTTTACCCTTTGGGGCTTTTTGTTGCCCTAATGTTGCTGTGTCAGAGTAGGTATGATTTTTGGTCTGTACTTCTTCCATCCTCTGTTCTCTCCGGGGGTTGAGCACCGGTGTGCCCTGTGGCCTCGGTCTTCCTTGGGAGGGATTCTGGGCTGGTTAGTGGGGCTTTGGGCTTCTGCTTCTGTTTTCTGTGGCCTCGCTGTTCATGTTTGTGCTCTTTTTCGGTTGGGCTGATCTGTTTGTGTTGGGTGTGTGTTCTCTGCACTTGTCACCTGGTTTTGGGTGCTTCCTGGTTTAGGGGGTTCTTGCCTCAAGGGGGTAAAAAATATCTGCTTGCATTCATTCTGAGCAATCTTGAGGTCATCCTCACTGCTATGAAGGCGTCTCATCTGCAGCATCTCAACATATGGGATACTGCTGATGAGGTGCCGTGGATGAGCGCTACTCGCATGCAGAGTAGAGTTCCCTGCTGTAGGTTTCCTAAACAGCTTGGTATTGATTAGCCCATCTCTAATAAAGACCTCAGTGTCAAGGATCGTAATGGCGTGGTTGTTGATGCTCGCTGTGAACTGTAGATTAATCTCATTTTTGTTTAAATCAGTCACAAATTGAGCGGCAGATTCACATGACCCATCCGATTTAGCAAAGACATCATCTATATATCATAGCCACGATATAATTTTACCACTGTCTTGTATCTTGGGCCTGAGGACCAGCTCCTCCCACCTGCCCATATCTAGGCAGGCATAACACGGGGAGAAGCTGGCCCCCATTGCCACTCCTCTAATCTGCTGGTATAGTATGTTATTAAACATGAACACATTGTTGGAAAGGCAATACATAGTCATATCTAATAGCATTTTCTTGTGTTCCACATTGTGATTCAACTCTTTGTCAAGGTAGTGTTCAATGGCGTTGATACAATGGCATTGATACATCGAGTGCCATTAGTAGATAAGAATCTTTCCACGGTATCATTTTTTGTAGTTTTTTTAGAAAGTCACTTGTATCTCGTATATATGATGGTAATGCCTTGACATGTGCCTGAAGAAAATGATCCACATATTGGGAAGTGTGTTCTAATAAACTCCTCTGTGCAGATATGATGGGTCTACCAGGGGGCTTGATCGGGTCTTTGTGTGTCTTAGATAGAAATTAATTAGGGGAATTACAGGATGTTCATTCTTTAGAAACTTGTATTCCTGTTTGGCGATCAAATCTTTCTTGAGCCAAGTGTTCAACTTGAGGTAGTAATGTGACTGGATAGTTTTCATGTTGGTGCTGGACATTCTAACATAACAGTCTCTATCATTGAGCTGAAGAAAGGCTACTTTATTATATTCCTCTTTTTTCCAGATCACAATATTTCCCCCCTTATCAGAACTGGTTACAACCACTGATTTATTTTCATTCAATTTTTTCATTAATTTATTGTACTTTCGATCTTGCCACCTGTATTTATCTTGTTTGCCTTGTGTTTTGTAGTTTAATTTTTTGATCTGCTCCACTATCTGTTCGTGAAAATTGTCAATGCAATCTCTTACTGATATGGGATTGAATTTAGACTTGGGTTTAAAATTGGTTCTGTGTTTACTCATGTCATCCAAAGGTATCATAGTAGACATCGTATTGCCCTCAGATTGAGTTGTTGTGCTTTGTGGTTGCAACCAAAGTTCCTCTAGACTATCAATGATGGGCCCATCTGTTTGTGTAAGGTTGTCTGTCATTCCATCATAACCAGCATTTTCAGTCTGCCTTTGAATTCTGTGCAAGTTTGTGGAATTTCTTCAACTTTAGTTTTCTTACTGTTTTATAGATGTCATATCTAGTTGTTGTATAGTTGAAATTCACCCTTGGACAGGAAGATAATCCCATTGTCAATATGCGTTTTTCTTCATTGTCAATTTCCACTCCAGCTAGATTCATGATGGTTCGGTCGTCTTTCTCCATGGTCATATTATTTATTTGTTCTACCAGCGGCCCCCTCTTTTCTTTTTTAATATTTTTGGGGCATTTCCTATTTGCTTGTCTCCTCTTGCGTCTCCTGTAGTTGTTATATTTCCTTCGTTGCTTCTTGGCTTCCTCGGGCGTAATGTTTGCCTTCTGTCCTGGTATAAAAAAGCCAATTCTTGTACCAGAGTATTGCTTTGCCCTTGTATTACTCCAGTTGCGCCTTCGGTTTCATTTTCGGAGCTGTTTTCTGCAGGGGAGCTAAAATCTGAAAGTGTTGAATTGGAGCCAGTATTTTCTCCTCTCGTAGCGCTAATTTTGGGAACTGCTGTTTGTTTGCTCTTAGTGATTGACCGTATTGCTTCGTACTTTTTAGCAAACGTAAATATTTGTCCACTTTCATAGTCCATTTTATCTCTGTTAAATGTTAACTTTTTGCGGGCTTTTATTGTTTCTTCTTCTTTTGCCACTCTCACATTCATTTCCTTGCGCAATTTGTTTCTTTCTTCCTACGTTTCCATTGCGTCTATTTCCTCATTGAGTTTACTTTTCTCCTCCAGCAAAGTTGCTCTATCGATGTCAGCGTATTTAATAAGTATCATGACAAGGCGCTTTGACGAGTCCAAGTTTCATTCAGCCCATTCACGCTTCATATCCAAATTAGGGTTCTCGTAACTGGGTGCCAGAAATATTCGGAGACCTCGAGGTATTCTGCCTACATCAATGTACCTCTGGAGGGAGCGCGACTCAAACCATTTGCTTTGTTCTGCTCTGCTCTTTTTCTCTAATGAACTCGATTAGTGTATTTGGAATCGTTTCTTTAGTTTTAGCCGCACTGTCTTGTCTGCTTGCGGGTTGTTCGTCATCAAAGACATCTAATGCTGCCTTTTCTCTATTTCTCACTATGTCGTCCGACATGGCAATGTGTATGTTTACGTAGGGTTGCGGAGGAAAGCCTGAGTATCCGATTGTGTGTTATTGGCGTTCCCTCCCCTATATATATTTTCCAATCAACGCTACACTCCAATTGAGGCACCACACAACAGCGTAAGCCAACCTTTTATTTCTCGTGGGTGGCAGGAAAAACGGCAACTTCAAATGGCAAGTTCTAAAGACCAAACACGTTTCTCGCTTCCCCAGCTCTTGTTCACTGGTTTCATTGGGAGAGAAATTGCACAGTTCTCACACAATGCTTGCAGTGCTTAATATTCAATTTCTGCCGTAGTGGGCGTGGTTCCATTGCACTCTGGTCTTGGTAGTGCCTTTCATTGCATGTGCTGCAATGCCCCCTTAATGTTGAAAATCCTGTAGTAGGTATATATATTCACTGAAAAAACCATAGGTTTCATGGACGTTATAGTTAGTTGGACATTTGACTCTTATAAAACCAGAGAAATTCGCCAGTTATAGTTTGTTGAGCTAACTATAACTTGCTCTCCCACAATACACTGCTGATGATGTCACATATTACATCACTCTTGACATGGTCAGTGACATCACTGATGACATCTCAAATGACATTACTCATGACATCATCCAATGAATCTGTGTTTCTGTAAAGTTTAAATATTTTTCATATATATCTATGCCAAGGTGTATTAAAGAATGAGTGGATTTACAAGTGCCTAAATGGATTATTTAGTAGATGCGTGACTGACTGTTTAACTGAGCGATTGAATGTGACTTACTGAATACATGGGTTAGTGACTAAACTATGTGAAACTCTGTATTAGTCTCTCAGTTGGTATGTTAGGGGCTGCATGGGTTGGTGAGTAGCTACATGACTGTCTATATAGGTTATTGATTTGTTGTATGAGTAGTTAGGGGCTGCATGGGTTGGTGAGTAGCTACATGACTGTCTATATAGGTTATTGATTTGTTGTATGAGTATCTGTATGGGTGCCTAAGTGTCTGTGTGGGTCGTTGGGGGGGGGGTGTAACTCTGTGCACAGATGTTTGAGTGGGTGATTCACTGGTTGTATGGATTCAAAAGTGCATCTGGGAAGGGCTGTCTGGGTGAGTTAATGGTTGTGTTGGTGAGTGAATAAATGTCTCATTGGTATATGTGTGAGTAACTACATATGTTTTAAGGCATTATATCTGAGTGTTGGATTATATAAATGACTTTATGTGAGAGTAAGTTATTTAAAGAGTGGGTGTATAAATGAGTGTCTGCTTGTATCAGTGATTGTATAAGACAGTAAGTATGTGTTAGTATCTGTATAAATAAGTGATGTGGTGTGTGTATAAATAATTCAGTTGGTGTGTATAAATGTATACATAAGTAAATGAGTATGTAATTCATTCTTTACATGACTGGCTAGGTGTGTGTGTAACTCTATGGATGAATAGTAGAGTGTGACTGTATTTATAGGTGTATAAGTACATATTATAGTACTGTATTGACGAGTAACTGTATGTATAAGTCACTGCATGTGTGTATAGACCTCGGAAATAGTCAGTGGTATGTAGTATCTGGCATTGTTGTGTGTATGGTTTAAAAAATAGTAGTCTGTATTTTAGAGTTGGTGTATCAAAGTTTATATTAGAGAATCAGTATGTGCATCTGATTATCACATGGATGATGTCATCAGTGATGTCATCAGTGATGTCACTGACCATGTCATGAGTGATGTAATATGTAACGTCATCTGCAGTGCATTGCGGGCGCGCGAGTTATAGTTAGCTCAACTAGCTATAACTAACAAATTTCTCTGGTTTTATATGAGTCAAATGACCAACTAACTATAATGTCCCTGAAACCTATGGTTTTTTCAGTGAATTTCTAAGGTTTTTTAAAAGCTAATTCATAACTATAACGTCTGTAAAACCTATGGTTTTTTCAGTGAATTTCAAAGGTTTTTTAAATGTTAATTTCATATTTTAATATATATGAAACCTATATTTTTTCTAATTATTTTTAATATTTTGCAACTCTATTACCTTTTTTTTAACTTTAAAAATGATGTATTGTTTTATATCTTCCCCCAAAAATATGTATATCATTTTTTTTGTTGAGAAAACTACAGTCCCGTACCAGTAGTCTATCAAGCTCGATCAGCACGTGAATCCTATCCACCACATTTAAATGATGTGCATTTCGTATCCGACAGGTTTGTGGCACCGCGTCCTGCGTAACAACATATACATGTGAGGTCGCGCCAGCTGCTACTTTGGTATGCGATGAGTACGCACTACCAAGCTGCGCGTTACGTCATATACGTATGGGGTCGCGCCCACTGCGCTTTCCGTATGCGATGAGTGCACGCTGCCACACCCTGTGTTACATCATAGATGTACGGTGTCGCGCTGCGTACGCCATTCCCTCATTTTTTTTCTCAAAACTATATTTAAATATCTTTAAAGTGTATATGAGAGCAAGCAATAATGACAAAATTTTAAACATTTATATATTTCTAAATGCAATAAACGTATATTATAGTAAATATATTTTCTCAAAATCACGTCGGGTGCGGTCTCCTTGTGCGCTGAGTGCGCCATTGCCATGTGACCATAAAAAAAGCATTTCATTAGTTCACAATATTTCCCATTGTAACAGTTGGAAAACGCCACCCATTTTAGTCAATCTCTGTACTGCATTTGATGAGACACACCTCCTCTGCTTAGAGAGCTTTTTTCTAAGCTTTTTGCAATGTACACATATCTTACCCTACACACAACATGGAACCATCATCTTCATCATTATTCATACTTTGTAAAGTAGCCTTCCACCTCTGATAGCCATACGCCTAAAAGTTACATAACCAAAGTTTTCTCCACTACCAGAGGTAACATGGTTGCATACGCTGTCCACAGAACAATGTAATATAGTACGGCCCAGAGGCAGTATCATGCATAGATAAAGAACACACGGACACAGATAGATAGTGGAAGGGGGGATGGGTACATGCGCACAACACCTTTTTATTACTAGGGTCACATATCCAGTGATGTCTGTGCTGGATGCGTGTGGGGTGTAAAGCAGCCCAAAGGGAATGGTTGCTCTAGCATCAACTACAAAAGTAATCATTGGATCACATACAGAGATTCAATATTAAAAGAATCAATAATTTGTGCTGCAGTAAGGTTGGGTCAGTAGATGTAAAATAATACAGAAAAAAATATATTGTAAAAGAACGACAACTTGTGGTATACTGAGACACAATCAATAGATCTGAAATAATACACAAAAAGATTATATCATAAACGTTCCATCAGTTCTAGTGCACTCACATAGTCCCATCAAAAGCATTCAGCATGTGCACAGCCAGCGATGATTCGTGCTGCGGGCGGGCCGTACTAGGAGCAACATCTGTTGCCATCAACACTGCATAATCTGCAATAGCGATTCAGTCTGAATTATGAACACTGCTGTCTGCAGTGTAAGCCAGTCAGAGCGGTCACCAAAGCCCAACAGCCACGTGGCATTGACTTGAGCTCCAGAGTTTGCAGTACGTGAAGCAACAAAAAAGCATGTGAGGACCCAGCCATGATGCTTATGAGTAGTGCAGACAGCGCGTACTGCAGCAATGTCTATTCCTACAGGACTGCGTCATCTACAATACCGAATCAATCTCAAATGTGAACACTGCTGTCTGCAGTGTAGGTCAGAGAGAGCATTCAGCAAGGGCCCACAGCCCAGTGGCATTGGCTTGAGCGGCCCAGTTTCTCATACGCAAAGCAAAAAAAAGCGTGTGCGGAGCCTGTAATGATACGTATGCATGGTGCAGACAGAGCGCACTGGAGCAATGTCTTTTCCTACAGGACTGCCTCATCTACAATACCGACTCAACCTGAATTGTTAACACTGCTGTCTGCAGTGTTAATTGAAGGCAGTACTCACACAGACATCCATGAATACTTTTTCTCACTTCCTCTTCACAAAATACAACAACATAAATTACAGAAAACTCTGCAATAAATAAATCACAACAATTCGAATTCCGATTTCTGCTGTCCACAATGTAGACTATTCAGTGTTCCTTACCACTTGCATGATAAATTTGGTCATTGTACTAAACCTATGTCATCAAAAAAAAAATCTTCAAGCAAGTATACTAAAAAGGTAATGTGTAGATTTCAATAGACGTTGTAGTTACTTGGCTATTGGATTCTGTAATTAAACAATCACCACTCGATCTGAATTGTGAACACTTCTGTCTGCAGTGTAGGCCGGAGAGAGCGGTCAGCAAGGACCCACAGCTATGTAACGTGGACTTGAGCTCCCCAGTTTCTCATAAGCAAAGCAACAAAAAGCTTGTGCGGAGCCTGCAATGATACGTATGCATGGTGCAGACTGAGCGCACTGGAGCAATGTCTTTCCTACAGGACTGCGTCATCTACAATAGCGACTTGATCTGAATTGTGAACACTGCTGTCTGCAGTGTTAATTGAAGGCAGTACTCACACAGACAACCATGAATACTTTTTCTCACTTCCTCTTCACAAAATACAACACCATAAATTACAGAAATCTCTACAATAAATAAATAAATCAAAACAATTTGAATATCGATTTCTTCTGTCCACAGTGTAGACTAGTCAGTGTTCCTTTGGACTTGCAAGATGAATTTGGTCATTGTAGTAAACCTGTAGCGCATCTAAACAAAATTCTTCAAGCAAGTATACTAAAAGGATATTGTGTATATTTCAATAGCCGTTCTCATTACTTGACAACTGGATTCTGTAATTAAACAATCACCACTTGATCTAAATTGTGAACCCTGCTGACCGCAGTGTAGGCCAGAGGCACTATTGATTAACGCCTCACAGCCATGTATCGTTGAATTAGAAAGCATGGAATTGGTTGCACCAGATCAGAGGGGGTACACAGAAATAATCACAGACTTGAAGTTCTAACATCCTCATTCATAGAATCAAGACCCCGTTTCACTGTTCGGACCTGCTGTACTGCGGTGTACTCCACTGACTGGTGTCAACCAAGCAAAATAATCATGTGCAACAGTTAGCTACGCAAGCACAGTGTCTGATGCACCTTAACGGAGGGAGTTCTATGAAAACCAAGCAACAAGTAATATCGGACATCTTCCATTATAGGATCAAGACACCGTTTCACTGTTGTGACCTAGAGTAGGTTGCCACATTGAAGGGAGTACCTTCATCTCCACTCTCAGATGAAGTTCTAACATCGTCCATTGTGGGATCAAGAAACCGTTCCATTGTTGGAACCTAGAGTTGGTTGCACCTGGTCAGAGTGGGTACACAGAAATTATCACAGACTTTAACTTCTGACATCCTCAATCATAGAATCAAGACCCTTTTTCACTGTTCGGACCTGCTGTACTGCGGTGTAGTCCAGCGACTGCCATCAGCCAGGCCCAATAATCATGTGCAGCCGTTAGCTATGGAAGCACAGAGTGTGATGCACCTCAATGGAGGGAGTTCTGTGAAAAGCAATCAGGAGGTAATATCGGGCATCGCCCATTGTGGGATCAAGACACCGTTCCACTGTTGGAACCTAGAGTTGGTTGCACCTGGTCGAAGGAAGTACCTTCAACTCCACTCTCAGATGCAGTTCTAACATCGTCCATTGTGGAATCTAGACAGCGTTCCACTGTTGGGACCAAGAGTTGGTTGCACATGGTAGAAGGGAGTACCTTCATCCCCACTCTCAGATGCAGTTCTAACACCGTCCATTGTGGGATCAAGACACCGTTCCACTGTTGGGACCTAAAGTTGATTGCACCTGGTCGAAGGGAGTAGCTTCATCTCCACTCTCAGATATAGTTCTAACATCGTCCACTAAGGTATAAAAACACTGTTCCACTGTTGGTACCTGTTGGACTACTGTGTTAGTAGTATACAGAGCCCTCCACTGTGCTGGGTCTCAGGCTGGGCGCTGTGTGCCTGTGTCGCAGTAGCCAGCGTTAATCTCAGGAACCTTCCGACCTCGCAGACCTCAGCCCAGGAGCTTCCGCCATCACGTGGTGGGCCCTCTTTCACATAATGCAGTAGCGAAAGATGAACTGTGGGGAATATGTGCGTCGCAGTGGCCATGATGATTTCTGGATACCAGCAGGCTGAGAGCATCAATCACGCACCCACCTTCGCTCATGGGTTCAACCTCATGGCGGTGTAAACTGCGCAGACCTGGAAGACACGTTCGCCATTCCTGAGCAAAACCACACCCACACAAACCTGCCTTTTATTCATACCCCTATGCTAGCTTTGCGTACGCTGAGCCAGTCCACTACGCGAAAGAATTGGGGGGACACCTATGCGCTATGTTTTCGTAATCTTCCCTACTGACTATACTATCATGGTTGTGTCCTCTGACTTCTTCACTCAATAGACCATAAGTGTATGTTCACATGTACATGTCTGTGCTCTACATACTCAAGTCTGTCTGGCACATCCCCTCAATACTTTGCATTGTATACTTTTATAATAGAGAATCACTTCCCACCTTTGCACATACTTTGCTCCCATCCCTCCCCGCATTCTGCATTGTGTGGCAGAGGTGCCATGCCATGTTTGGTGTGTATACATGGCTAGGCACTGTTCCCACAGTACGTAGTGTTGTTGTATCTGCTAGGTGTACATGTTGTTTGTCATGTTGCATGTCATTATATAAGGTAGCGCGTTTATTCAAGAGCAGTGAATTCTCCCATTTACATGTTCCTGTCTTAAAGAGGATACAGAACTTTTTCTCACAGGTGAACAGTATGACCACAATGGCACTTATTCATTACTATCCAAGAATGTCCTCTTGGAACATTACGCATCTCAAGCCGCTGAAGAACTTCCGGACTGCAATCTCCAAGATTTGTAAGAAATTCAGGTTATTATTGGATTGATTTTTTCCACCTTTTTTGACTTTTTCATTTAAATGTTTTTAATACACTTAAATTGAATTATTTTCATATAATAACGTTCTAAGTATGCTCATGCATTTGAACTCTGTTTTCATTATTGTCGCTTACATCTCCACTCTAACCAGGGATCAGTGATGTATGGCCTATGCAAATCCGCTATTTACTTGCTAAATTAGCCTAAACCCGACATCCATTTTGAAACCATGTCTATTCTTTGTGCATACGTCTCTCTCTGCCTGCCTGTTATACACAAAGCCCTTTCACAAAAATGTACTCTTCTTCAGCCTGTGCTCACAAGCACAAGATAAAAAAACAAGACATTGTTTAGGAACTGGTTGGCACAGTGTGGTAATCGTATCCTACCTTTATTTTCATTATACAATTTAGTAATTCATGTCTAATAGCTATTATTCATGTCACATGGAACTGTAACATGTAATGTGGAATTCACTGATGCAGGAGCTGCGGTTTGAATACAGCAGAAGTGGTTGGAATTTGCCTCAGATCGATGCCTTAGCCCTCTGCACAAGAATTTTTTTATGAAAGAGCTGAAGACAATTATGTATAGTTTACCCAGAAGGGTACCGAATGTGCTTCTCAGAAGCGCAATGTTTGTATGCCTCCTCAAAGTTCCAATGTGGGTAGAACTATTACCAATTGTGACACACATCAGATGGAATCTACTGTACAACAGATTCCTGACTGTTCTACTGTTGATAATTTTGTGTTACAAAAAAGCAGTACCAGGGTACCTAAAAAGAGTGATTACATTTTGCAAAATCTTTTTTTTCTTAGTTTTCTTAAAGGATACATGTGGTAATCGTATCCTACCTTTATTTTCCTTATAGAGTTTAGAGTCATTGAACTCTAATAGGTATTGTTGATGTCACATGGAACTGTAACATGTAATGTGGAATTCACTGATACAGGAGCTTACGTAAGAATCCAGCAAAACAGCTTAGAGTTTGCCTCAGCTGGATGCCTTAGCTATTGCACCAGTGGGTCAATTTATGGCACTTAAATAAAGGCACTTTTTATATAACTTTCAAACTTCATCGCTTTATTACACACAGCCACTTTCTTACACACACCTGATTTCGCCATTTGTCTTCTGTGGCATTGCAACATTCTGCATTATATTCTTCGCAATTATTTCTTTATTCCTGCTTGCTAAAACACTGAATTTGAGTCTTCAGATCGGTAGGGGTGAGTAGTTCGCTTCCCACTCCCTGTATAGTAAAAAAGCATACTGACACTACTTTGTCACAGGGATTCCGTGCTCAGACAGAACTGTGCATAGAGGCTTGGAACCTCAGTGAATTAGGGTGTGCCAAAACTCACCTTAGTACCCAAAAATCCCCTACCAGACTAACTACAGTGTCTCATTGGTTATCATAAACTCCCAATGCTTAGACAAACCAGAACATGAACTTAGTACACCTCAGGTAACGTGGAACACATGAACACTCTTTCGTTATACAATCATTTCAATCCAGAACAAGGAGTAAAAGAGGACACGTGCATATTTGAAATGTTTATTCACTAATGCCGTGATCTCAAGCACAGTATCTTAGCCAATACAAGCAAACATATTATAAGAAACAACGTAATCAGCATAGTCACTAGTCCATAGAACACAAACGGTGCAAGCATAGTATTATGCTAAAATGAATAGGGTTTAACAAAACCTAATTCTCACCCTCCCTAGCTAGTATATTATATTATATCTAAGAAGGTCTCTTGTGGGTTTTAGCAGAGCGGCCCCATACCTCAAGATCCTAGCGGTAAGGAATCACATCATCAGCAACCAGCTCTCTGCATGCAAAGTACCATCAAGTGTGTGTGTATGCTCTTGTGCAAAGCAATATAAAACGCGCCTAAAGCCAGAACTTGGCTGCAGCTGCATGTATGTTATATCTAGGGATGTGCGAAGATCAGTGCTCATAACAACTACTGTGTTGAGATATCCGTGAAGGTTTCAGCACTCACTGTACAGACACAGCTCGCCAAGTAAGGCTGATATCAGTGTTACAACATATTATTCTCGTATGAACCGAAAACATTTTACTAGGCTCAAAGCTAAAGCAGCAGATGTGTGTCGTGTGCAAAAGCAGCAGAAAGAAAAATGGCGTTTAAACTCACAAAAAGCTCATGCTAACTTAACACAGTAATCAGGCTAAATCTATCCATATATCACCCTCCCTTGATCCGAGCACGAATCAGATAAGATAAGATAAGATAAGATAAGAAAAGGGACTCAATTGTTGAAAGCAGAGTTCAATAAAACGCTCAGTTCGAAATCGAGTAGGTGAGGAAAAAAATGTTGTCCGCATAAAAATCCAAAATCTCACCAGCATGACATTGTAATGTCCACTGTTAGTAAAGCCAATAGGTCTAGAAAGGACTTCGAATACAGCAACTTAGTATCGGTAAGTCTAACTTTGGAATTGGATTTGTCTGTCATTTTAAAATAAAATGACGTGGGATTCGACTGATTGAAATCAGTAAAATATGTATACTTTTTCAAAAATGTGTCTGAGCTGCCTCTCAAAAGAGCTGGGCAATGTTCCCACTGGGTATAATTCACAGTACCCCTCCTAGAATTAGTTTTGTGCAAGTAGTGATTGCCAAAATGTTGGTAACAAAACAAATCACCATAATTAGTAGAATCTAAATATAAATCTTCAGCATCAAAGGCAGCATAATATTTCAAATCAGCAAACAAAGCCTCTACCGCCCGAACATCCCAATCATCAGAACGTATATTTTGTTGAATCACATCCCCCATATTAACTCTAAGTACAATAGGAACATTAACAACTTCAGTCGGGCCATGGATTTGAAAGTTAACTGCATCCCAGACTATTCCATCCAGGACAGGCCACGCCGTGATGTTAACAAAGGCCAAGTCTCTCTTCAACCTGTGTGCTGAATGTGACGAGGAGTGGGGAGCTAAAGTTCCATTCAGACGTTTAATGCATGTTCTCTCCTCGACATAATGTCCATTGACAAATCGGAAAAAATAAAACACAAAACCAATTGACATAAAAATATAGAGAGCAAAAAGCCCCAGCCAAATGTAAGTCCAAGGGGGTATCACAAAATGTTTTTTAACACAGTCGCATAGGCTCTCAGCCTTGTGGGCTTCTCTGATGTACGTGAAACAGAGTCAAAAGAAAATCTTGATTCTGTGGCTAAACGAGTTTGCAAATCAGGCATCGATAAGTCAGTTGGGTAGGTGTAATCTGTATCATCAAGGTGAGCACCAGGCAAAGCACTCAATAAAGGACTGGAAACTGCAGGCATCTCGAGGATCACCTCCGGTGCACAATCCGAAGCAGTGACCAAAACAGAATTTCCCACCATCGAAGGACATGAGACTGCCGGTGTCATGCTAAGAAGAATTGGCCACTCTGTGTATTTTGACATTGTCAATGGAGATATACCTGCTCTCTTTACAACCTGGAAGTGGTGGTAAAATGACTGTTCTTGTGCCCTTCACTCCAAGCACCGGAACCGGAGCACGGTGTGAGGGACCAAATTCCTTTATGTTATCGATCTTCTCCCAAACTAGTTCTCCAACTTGGGGTAGCCAGCCAACTACCGGGATCTGCAACGCATCATCCGAGGTGGAGGGCAAGTGTTCCTTTGCGAGACTGTCTCTGGTCTCTTGTAGAGTCTGTAAAACATTGCAATGTTCATCTAGGTCAAAGGAGACATCCGAACCGACCACGTCTAGCCGGTCAAGGTCCGGGACATACATCTTGATACCAAAGAGCATTTCGTATGGGGTCCGCCCACCCAGAGACCTTCTAGGGAGATTATTAAGGGCACGCTGCACGCTATTAAGATGGGCCAACCAGTTTCTGCCAGTGCCTATAGCTCGAGCTGTCAGTGATTGCTTTAAGTCACGGTTCATTCGTTCCACAACACTATTACCCTCAGGCCGGTATGGAGACGAAAACTTGACTTGGACCCCCATCGAAGCCATGGCATCCCTATACGCCTTAGAGGCGAAAGCAGGACCCTGATCCGAATGGAAGGTACCACAGGCAAAAATCCCTACAAAGACACGCAAATCCCTGATGACAGTCCGTGAATCAGCGCTGCGATGAGGCCAGACCCAAACAAAGTGTGTGCATGAATCAACTGCTACTAAGATGTACTTATACGCAGTATCAGGAGAAAAAGGACCGCAGTGATCTAAATAAACACAACCAAACAGTTTATTAAAAATAAACAACTGTGTTTGGGGCGGACGCAAAGCAGTTGAAGGATTAATCTGCTGGCAAATGTCACATCGAAGGACATAGTCACGCGTCTGTTTGTACAGTCCCCGCCACCAAAAACGTAGTTGTAACTGAGTCACAGTAGCCGAAACGCCCGCATGCGCAGATGCAACGCCCTCATGCGCTGCCGTGATCAGTGAATGTCTGCGATCAGAGTTGGGAATCAATCTCTCACCAGCTTCAGGTATTATCACATAAGGAACCTTATCGGGACTTAAGTGGTATGTGTACTTCGAAGGGAACCCCTGAGGATATTTATCTCCCTTCTCATTGGCAACAATAGCCACCAAGATATCATTATCAATCTTACTCTTGGACCGTGTGACTGCTGCAACCAAATATGTCGATACCGCTGACTTCGCTGCTTCATCAGCAAGCGAGTTGCCAACAGCGTGGACTCCCACGCGCTGGTGACCGAGAGTATGAATTACAAACACGAGTGGCAATTGCTCTTTAAGCTCAGCCACTCGGACCCAGATCATTTTATGTTTTATTGTGCTACCCTTGGAATCACGAAAATCATTCTGAATCCAAAAGAACAAGTTTTCATTGTAAGACTGGACACAGTAGTAAGAATCACTTACGATCAGTGTTGTCACACTAGGATCAGCGTACTCCAATGCAAGCATCAGAGCACGGAGCTCTGCTAATTGTGGGGTGCAGTCCCCTAGAGTCTGCATGTGCACAACTCTGGACTTGAACTCATCGTTCACCATGGCACCTACCACAATGGCGCATGCGGAAACGTAGGCGTGTTTAGAACCATGCGCAACATGCGCCGAACCATCAGTGTATATGATGCAATGGAAATCCTCCAAAGGCCGCATAGCGAAAGGAGCAGGATGAACAAACTCATACTGCAAAAACTCCTGCGAGCGTAAGGAGGCATCAAAAATGAACGTGACATCCGGAGATGTCAATGATGCTGCCCATTGTATCCACCGAGGGTGCAAAGCCTTAGAATTAGGTACACTGGCTTTCGTAACTGCTTCCAAAGCAGGACACGGGGTAGCAACCAACATGCGCTTTCCCTGTGACAGAGCGCGTTCCTTCAGAATCGCGATCTGCACAGCCGTTAAAACTCTCTCCACAGTGGAAAATCGCATTTCAGCCGAAGTGTACAAGTGTGACTTGTAAGCGATAGGTACTCTATCTCCTTCGTTAAAAGTAAGGTATATGAAACCCACCGTCCCAGGGATGATTCTTATCACCAGGTTGGTGTGATTATCACGAGTCAATAAGTATTTAGAAGCGAGCAGATCAGCCTGCAAAGACTGCAGTATAGCTGAGTGCTCAGGCAGCCAGTTCGATTTCATAAAATTTGGTTGTATCAAAGCATACAAGGGCTTGATACGCTGAGCATAATCCGGAATGTATGTCCTTCCGAAATTCAAAAAGCCCAGCAAGGACTGTAATTTTTTTAGAGTTGTTGGAGCGCGCAATTGTGCGCATTTCTCCAAGAAGTGAGAAGCCAATCCTCGACCTTCATTGTTGAGCTTGTAGCCCAGAAACAACACTGTGTACTCCGCAATGTGCGATTTTGCAAAGTTGAATTTGTAACCGAAGTCCGCAAAGCTACAAATTAAACGGTCAACCCGACAAAGATGCTCCCAAAGTTCATCATCCGTGAGATAAATGTCATCCACATATGAACAAGCATCCGGGTCTACCCTCTCTAAGAGGGAGACTATGCGAGCAGCAAACACTCCAGGACTAGTCTTGTAGCCCATCGGTAAACGTTTGAAATGTTTTTGGACACCACCGCAAGTAAAGGAGGTCCATTGGGAACTAAGACCATCCAAATGGTGGGCATAAAAACCGTTGGAAATGTCAAGCGTGGTTTAAAAACCGCTTACGCATGAGACCATCCACCAAAGCAGAGTCGTGAGTATTTTGTACTGCACAAGTACGGCAATGCAAGTTTAAATTCCGGTAATCCAATACCAAACTATATGAACCGTCAGGCTTGGTAACAGTAAAAAGAGGCTTATTCATTGGTGACACACAAGTTTCAATAACACCCTGATATTCCAATTGTTCAAGGATTTCCACAATGGAAGCCTTCGCTTCGCGCTTCAAGGGATATTGGGGTTGAGGCTGAGGCATAGACCGCAAAGGAATCTCGTGGTGAGGGGAAAATGCATCCCATCTAAGCATGGGCGAATTTTGCGAATTCGCGATCCGCGAATTTGTGGATTTGCGAATTCGCGATCCGCAAAATTCATGAATTTGTGCGAATTTGCGGATTTTTGGTTTTTTGCGTGTTCGCAGGGTTTTTTGCGTGTCCGCTGGGTTTTTTGCGTGTTCGCGGGGCTTTTTGCGTCTTCGCGAGCCGCTTGCAGAGCGAAGTTACCCATGCAGTCGTTTATGGGAGAGGGAGAGATAGATAGATAGATAGATAGATAGATAGATAGATAGATAGATAGATAGATAGATAGATAGATAGATAGATAGATAGATAGATAGATAGATAGATAGATAAAGAGAGGGAAAGAGAGAGGGAGAGAGAGAACGAGAGAAAGAAAGAGAGGCCGGATCTCTGAAGGGCCAGATTCCTGAGTTGCCCCTACAGAACATACAGCTTTTTATTTTTAGCAAAATGCATATGAAAATTGTGCTGTAAAGGTCTCTTTTAGTTTAACCCCTCCTGACAACTCAAAATGGGTGTATTTGCCATCCTCTCCCTTCTTCCTGTTTTTTATATCTGTAAGTGCTTCCTGATGAGGTTTAATTCCTTGGACAGGTGCCTCGTTGCCTACTTGTAACTATTCTCTGACCCTGCTTCAAGGGTCAGAGCAGGGTCAGAGAATAGTTGCAAGTAGGCAACGAGGCACCAGGAAGCAATTAGCAGCAGGTGTCCAAGTTGAAGTTAATTTGTTTGTAACCCTTTTGTAAAAGGTTACAAAGAAATTAGGTTCAACTTTTGCACCTGCTGCTGTAACCCTTGCTTGGCTGAAAATTCATCCCCGCTGATTTGCGGATTTTACCGCGATTTCGCAAGATTCGCGGATCGCGAAATCGAGGAAAATCCGCAAATTCGCCTGCGAAACGGATTTTACGCCCACCCTTAATCCCATCCACCGTGAGTACGGTACAGAGCCAGTGCAAGGGCCTTAGCCCACTCTTCTGCAAAATTCAGCGCATGCTCCTTCGAGACTGTGTGCGCGAAACTAGGGAGGATTACCTCCTCCCCTCTCGGAGCTGCGAGCAAAAAAGGTGGGGGCCAGTCAGCCTCCACTAACAAAATATCATAGGTAGTCGTAAGATTCTCCCAAAATACCCCTTCTATAGTGCGTTGAATGTCACCCTCAATGAATAAGACAATTTCATAGATCCTGTCAGGGAGAGCTACTCTAGTGTCAGCTGTCTTAACAACAACATAACGGTCAGTGGCTGTCACCTTCAGTAGTGGACGCAGGGCCTCTCGCACTATGGTAATCTCCGCTGCGCTGTCCAGCAAGGTCAGAGCCCACGTCTGATTCCAAAGCTGAGTTCTCACTATCTGTGGCATATCTGTGAGCTGTTAAAGCAGCGACTTTCTTTTTCTGAAACTGGGGTCTATTCGGTGTAGAATCGTCCTGCTTGCTTTTGCCTTCTTTCGGGCGGGGCTGGTCGCGTCCTTGCTGGCCGCCCCAACCCTTGCCGCCTCCTCCACCACCGGATGTAAAAGCCGATGAGTCCTGTAAAGAACGAGGAGAGCGTTGATCAGAAACCTGAAAGCGATCAGGTGACTTTATCGTCGCGTGATCGCGCAAGTCATAAACACGTTCTGTGGGCGCAGGCAATGGAGACACAGGACGAGACTCCTGTTTCTGCTGTTGCTGTTGTTTTCCCTGTTTCTGTTTTTTAGGCCAATTTTTTTTTGGGACTTGGGCTGATCGTCGCTTTCCGACTTCTGCCCTTGGGGTTGTTTTTTCTCTTTAGAAGAAAAGGGCTTGAGACCCCTACTATTGCGGCCCACGGTTTTATAAGCTGCCACAATAATTTTCGCCAACTGCCGGGGTTTATCGGCATCGGGAACCGCCTGCAAAGCATTGGCAACCTGAAAGTTCACCTCATCCCCCTTGACATTAGCAAGGATGAGATCGTAAACCACATCAAAGGTGCCACAGAGGCGCATACCCAATTAAACCCCAGCCTCTGGTCCGTGGTCATCCTGAACACGTTTAAGGACCGCCGGCAGAACAGTCATTGACTGCCCCAAATGTTTTTCCCCAGGTTTCACAGTCATTGATTTCGGGGGTCAAGTCCTTAGGTAAGCTAATTGTCTGAATCCTGTGTTTTTCACCAGGAGACGTGTTAGGAAATACTGCTTCCAGCTGGTCAAACTTCTCTGCAAGCCAGAAAGGAAAATCATCCTGTTCTTGGGGACGCCTGCCCATCACAGCGTTGACCATAACGGGACTGAGCTTCATACCGCTCTGTCCGGCGGGAAGCACCGCACCACCCGGGGCCCCGCCTGGGATATTGCGGGTAATGTATTGCACTAAGGACCTGATCACGCTAATTGAGACTACATGTAGTCGTCTTAACTCAGCTACTGAGCATGCTCCATGTTGAGGATGAGGGGTAAACCCAGCCAAAACAGACCAAGTAGCGCCTGGAATGGACAAAGGACCCAACCTCGGAGCTGCTAATGGATGGGGTAGGGCGCCATTAAACCAAACTCGATGCTGCCAAGTATCAATAGGAACCTCCTGTGCCCTATAGGGTGTATATTCATTCGGCACAACAGAGGGAGTGTACGTATGGAACACACCAGAAGTTCCGTCCACAGCAGGGAAGGTCACCCACGAATAAAAAATTTCGTATGGGTAAGCCACTTCCGCACTCACCACCATTATGACCGCCATGCCATCCACGGGAACATTATAATTTTGCAAATGATTGCGCACCGCAATGCGACTATGCTGCGGAATGTCCACCGCGGCCATAGCGACACAGAAAGGTAAAGGTACAAAGTCAACCCTGTAGCACAACTGGGTAGCAATTCAAGGAAACCGTTTAGAAAGATTCAAGCTTGAAAAGACCTATACTAATTGTTATATCTAAGGTTTTAACCTTACATCTTTCCTCTTTCTCTGCCTCTGCTGTTCAGCCAGTGTGAGTGGAATGTTAGTGTGAATGTGATGTCATTGGAATGTTTGGCATGCTGTGAGTGGACTGTCAGTTGGAATAAATTTATCATCTGTAACCTATCTAAGTCTTCTGGAATTCCTTACCAGGATGTAACACTAATATAGGTAGGTTTAACCGACAACACCGTTAACCGGAAACAGTAATGAAGGGGTTAAGGACTGAAATGATGTACTACTCAAGTATCATGCTATAAGACCACCAACGGTTGGGCGCCATGCCGCAGGGATTCCGTGCTCGGACAGAACTGTGCATGGAGGCTTGGAACCTCAGTGAATTAGGGTGTGCCAAAACTCACCTTAGTACCCAAAAATCCCCTACCAGACTAACTACAGTGCCTCATTGGTTATCATAAACTCCCAATGCTTAGACAAAACAGAACATGAACTTAGTACACCTCAGGTAACGTGGAACACATGAACACTCTTTCGTTATACAATCATTTCAATCCAGAACAAGGAGTAAAAGAGGACACGTGCATATTTGAAATGTTTATTCACTAATGCCGTGATCTCAAGCGCAGTATCTTAGCCAATACAAGCAAACATATTATAAGAAACAACGTAATCAGCATAGTCACTAGTCCATAGAACACAAATGGTGCAAGCATAGTATTATGCTAAAATGAATAGGGTTTAACAAAACCTAATTCTCACCCTCCCTAGCTAGTATATTATATTATATCTAAGAAGGTCTCTTGTGGGTTTTAGCAGAGCGGCCCCATACCTCAAGATCCTAGCAGTAAGGAATCACATCATCAGCAACCAGCTCTCTGCACGCGAAGCACCATAAAGTGTGTGTGTATGCTCTTGTGCAAAGCAATATAAAACACGCCTAAAGCCAGAACTTGGCTGCAGCTGCATGTATGTTATGTCTAGGGACGTGCGAAGATCAGTGCTCATAACAACTACTGTATTGAGATATCCTTGAAGGTTTCAGCACTCACTGTACAGACACAGCTCGCCAAGCAAGGCTGATATCAGTGTAACAACATATTATTCTCGTATGAACCGAAAACATTTTACTAGGCTCAAAGCTAAAGCAGCAGATGTGTGTCGTGTGCAAAAGCAGCAGAAAGGAAAAATGGCGTTTAAACTCACAAAAAGCTCATGCTAACTTAACACAGTAATCAGGCTACATCTATCCATATATCAACTTACACAGGTATGGTACGGCGACCAGTATCCTACAGGGCCCACAGCACATCACTTTACAGCAATCAGCTCACAACTTACACTCACAGTTTCATCCTCGAGTCTTCAGAGCGGTAACAGTGAGTAGTTTGCTTCCCACTCCCCCTTTAGTCTCAATGCATACTAACACCACCTGCACAGCGATGCTACAGTGGCCAGTATGCTACAGCGCCCAGAGCACATAAGTTTACAGGACTCAGCTCACGGTTTAGGTGCACGCTTTCATCCCCGAGTGTACCGGCCCCTCACCTCAGCACCAACTCACAGTGGGCAAAACAGCACTTTCACACCGGTAGGGGTAAATATTTCAGGACATCAGTTTACAGCACTCAGGTCACGGTTTAGGCACACGCTTTCATCCCCGAGTGTACCGGCACCTCACCTCCGCATCATCTCACTCTGGGCAAAACAGCACATTCACACCAGTAGGGGTAAATACTTCAGCACATCAGATTACAGCACTCAGCTCACGGTTTAGGCGCACGCTTTCATCTCCCAGTTTACCGGCACCTCACCTCACCACAATCTCACTCTGAGCAAAACTCCACTTTCACACCAGTAAGGGTACATACTTCTCTTCATACTCCCTCTATAGCAGACCCTAACCACCCTACAGAGCTCACAGCACTCCTACCCTCCTCTTTCCAACTTTTTTCACCTTTTTTCCCTTACTCGCTTCAACTGAATCACAAAATGGCAGCCAACACTTCCTAGTTGCAACCGCTCGCACCGCTCGCAGCCAATAAGCACCAAGTTCGTGCTCGTAACGCCTCAGTCAGTCAGATGGCAGAATTCCCAAATATCAATATCTGTAAATTTCGATATTTCTCCAAAACGACAGAACAAATTTTCACCAAATAAATGAAAGCGTGCTTTCTAGACCAAGACCCTTCTCCCTGCCAAATATGGGGAAATTCTGTTCACCCGTTCGACCTGTAGCCTTGTCTAAAGTTTTCTATGGAAATTAACATGGAGAAAACACGTTTTGGGGCCCCCCTTTTTATTCAGCCCCCCTTAATGAATCACTCCCAAACTTTCAACATAGGAGCTGATATGAACAAATAATTAATTTTGATAAATTCATGAAGATTCATCAAACGACTCCAAAGTTATAAGCAAAACAAAAAATGTACATCCTATGGAAACTTGGTCCTAACTATTATTACCTATACCTATGTGATATATATATATATCACTCCGTTTCTGCCCCAGAAATGAAGTTGCACTCCTTGTGAGGTTTTCCTTTAAAACAAAAGCAAAGCATACTTTTTTAAATCCATGCATTTATTCCTTACGCTTTTCAGACTCTCATGAGTCCTTCATCACAGGCTACATTTTTCGACATCAAAAACAAATGTAACAGCAGCCCACTTTGATTTCTATTGCCCTCAGGTGCTTTCACTACCTATTGCATTGTGGTGCTGGTAGTTTTTATATTTGCTTTCTTTCCAGGGGGAGTTTGTTAATGTCAAACTTTAAAACATTTTCATCGCCCTCCAGTGGGCTGTCAACTTTGCCAGTAAAATATTAATGTTATGTTCTCTCACGTTCCAATAGTGGCTTTGCCCAGTCCAAGTCATGGACCTGCATTTCATTCAGCAGTGGTGCATACTTCCCGGCTGGACTGCCATTTAAATTGACCAGTTTCTGTCCCAGAAATGAAGTTGCTCTCCTCTTGAGGTTTTCCTTTAAAACAAAAGCAAATCATACTTTTTTGGAATCCACACATTTATTCCTTATGCATTTCGGACTCTCACGAGTCCTTGATCACAGACTGCATATTTCGACATCAAAAACAAATAAAACCCCAGCTCACTTTGATTTTTATTGCCCTCAGGTGGGTTCACTGCCCATTGTATTGTGGTGTTGGAAGTTTTTATATTTGCTTTACCTCCAGGGGGAGTTTGCTAATGTGGAACTTTAAAACATTTTCATCACCCTCCAGTGGGCTGTCAACCTCACTTTTACCCCGAACGGCTGAATGGATTTCTACCAAACTTGGCAAAATTGTAGGGACTGGTAGCCCGAGGTGCCTTTGCTATGTCTCAAGATATGTGCTCCAGTGGTTTTTGAGTAATTTAAGTTCAAAAAAATATATATATCTATGGCCGCGCCCCGGTACGCGCACCGGGGAGCGCACCGCTGATTGGCTCTCGGGTGTCTGTAAACATTCGAAACAGTCCGGAGCGGCCGCCATCTTGTGTCTCGGTAAGATCGAGACACAAGAGGTGGCAAAAACAAAGGGGGAAATGACGATAAGGGGGCAGAGTAGACCCCCCCTGACCCCCTAGGTTTGATGTGGGGGCTATAAAAGGGCCCCGCAGGGGAAAAATAAAAAAATAAAAAATTTGATTTTCGCGGGGGGAGCGCCTGGTACGCGCACCGGGGAGCATACCGAGGAGTGTACCATGGGGAAAAAAGAATGACAGTTTTAAAAAAAAGTAGCTGTTTTAAAAAAAAAATCTTTTTGTTGTTCTTTTTTTTATTTAAGTACCTACATGTAGGTACCAATGTAGAGACTTAAATTTAATGTACACCGTTTCCTCTGTAGATATCTTGCATGTTGTTATAGAAGTTATTGTGGTATATGGAATCCATAACATAGTCTGTCAGGAAAGCAGAAACAGATCCTTTAAGCACTCCCTGAGAAGTCCTAGGGGATCATGGGTAGTCTATCCTGCTCCCTTATGATGAAAAAGAGATGTAAAATACACATTGGAGATAATATAGTGGGAGAAAGGTAGTAACTATGAGTAAACTTACTATGTAACATAAAAAAGTTGCACAGTATACTATCAGTCTCATTTTATAATATAATCATTTTGGTACTACTTCATGAATTACATATAAAAATGAATAATGTCTCAAACAAATTAAAATTATTAAATATAAATGTATTCTTCTGATTCTTTTTCAAAATTTAATAAAACTTGTAACATAATATTGTCCGGAATTTCCTCATAATCATTAGTACATGATTCTATTTGCTCCAAACATTCTATTAACTGTTGGTCCAAAGAGTCATCCATGAAATCAAATTCATCTTTTTGTTCTTCTGGATTTTCCACCTTTACTTCGAAAGAAATAACATTTGATTGTTTTTCTCCTTCCATTTTCTTTCTGAAAATTGCATAAAAAATAACTATATCAGTAGAGTAAGGGTACTGTTGGGTTTAAGTTCAGACAGGTACTTCTGAGTTTTCAACAGTGAAGTAATTTTTGGGCAGTGACATTACTCATGACATCACTGATGACACCATCCAGTGAATGTGTGTCTTTCTGTAAAATAAATATGCTTTATATATGTATTTGTAAAGGTCGATGGAAGAATACATTTTTAAATAAGTGTCTAAATGGATGTTTTAAAAAATAATTGATTGGTTAACTGGCTTATTAAGTATATCTTAGTGAATACATATATAAGCAAGTAATTTTTAAATATTTAAATATATGTATTAGTGTTTCACTTTGTGTATAAGTGGCTGCATGGGTTGGTAAGTAGTGTTTTCCCTATGTTAATTTCCATAGGGCAGTCGACCTCACTTTTAGCCCGAACGGCTGAATGGATTTCCTCCAAACTTGGCAAAATTGTAGGGACTGGTAGCCCGATTTGCCTTTGCTATGTCTCAAGATATGTGCTCCAGTGGATTTTGAGTAATTTAGGTAAAAAAAAATATATATATCTATAAGCGCTCCCCGGTACGCGCACCGGGGCGCTAACCAGCGCGCTACGCGAGTTTGCGCGGGGAAAGCTGATTGGCTCTTGGGTGTCTGTCAACATTCCAAACAGTCCGGAGCGGCCGCAATCTTGTGTCTTGGTAGGATCGAGACACAAGAGGTGGCAAAAACAAAGGGGGAAAAGACCATAAGGGGGCAGAGTAGACCCCCCCTGACCCCCTAGGTTTGATGTGGGGGCTATAAAAGGGCGCTGTGGGGCAAAAAAAAAGATTTTTTTTTTATTTGCGCGGGGGGAGCGCCCGGTACGCGCACCGTGGAGCGTACCGGGGAGCGTACCATGGGGAAAAAAGAATGATAGAGTTTTTAAAAAATTTAGCTTTTTTTATAATTTGGAGGTAGTTCTAAAAAGAACTGTTTTTTTTCTTCTTTTTGTTGTTTTATATTTTTTAATGTTTTTTGAACATTTTGTACTTTTTTTGGCTTTTATGAACTATTTTATATTTTTTTTGTTATTTTTATGGGGAGAAACAAAAAACAGGGAATTGAAAATGGCTCAACTGGAGCAAAAAAAAATCTGGAAAAAATTATGGTTTTTTGGGGCAATTGTGGTTGTCACCAGCAAGGAGGATGAGCTTTATGCTCTGCTCACCATAGGAGATGGTCCTACCACAAAAAATACATTTGAAAAACCTATGAAATTCACTGAAAAAACCATAGGTTTCACACCAGTTATAGTTAGGAATTAGCATTTAAAAAACCTAGTAAATTCACTGAAAAAACCATAGGTTTCACACCAGTTATAGTTAGCTGGAAATTTTACTGACATAAAACCATAGAAATTCCAACGTTATAGTTAGTTGGACTCACTATAACAAGCGCGCCTCCAATGCACTGCTGATGACGTCACATATTACATCACTCATGACATCGTCAGTGACATCACTCATGACATCACTTATGACACCATCCTTGTGACAGAGTGACAGACCTCCTTTTAGTTTAATGTAATCCTTGAAATAGATATCCAAAAATAGAAACTAACATTTTCAAAAAATGGAGATACCCATACCAGTTACAACAACCAATTCAGTAATTCCACCATCTATATACACATCCACTCATTTACCAACAGTTCTATATAGTCACTCATACATATACTCACTCATCATATGTAGTGATACATCTATACATCCTGTTATACACCGACAGTCATCCAAAAGTTACTCACACACATACTCACACATGCAAATAAATTATTGAACATCCATTTATTTGCATATAAAACTATACACACACTACCTCTTTACTTCTAAGGAAACTTACACATACTTACTCTCTTAAACAATCACTTATATAAACACATACTTATTTAAAAAGTAACTCTTACAATCTCTTACTCTCACATATACTCACTTATATACATCAAAACTCACATACACTAGATTAAAATATATGTCGTTACTAAAAAAGACAATAGTGAGACAGTCATTCACTCACTAACACACACATATACACACTCATCCACCCATACAGTCCTGCACATATGCTGTCTTCAAAACACATACAAACAGTGAGTCAGTCACCAACCCATGCAGCTACTTATACACAAAGTGAAACACTGATACATATATTTCAATATTTAAAAGTTACTCGCTAATATATGTATTCAATAAAATACACTTAATAAGGCAGTTAACCAATCATTTTTTTTTTAAAAAAACATCCATTTACACACTTATTTAACCATTTATTCTCCCATCAACCTTTACAAATACAAATATTAAACATATTAATTTTAAAGAAAGACACACATTCACTGGCTGGTGTCATCAGTGATGTCATGAGTGATGTAATATGTGACGTCATCAGCAGTGCATTGCAGGCACGCTTGTTATAGTGAGTCCAACTAACTATAACGTTGGAATTTCTATGGTTTTATGTCAGTAAAATTTCCAGCTAACTATAACTGGTGTGAAACCTATGTTTTTTTCAGTGAATTTACTAGGTTTTTTAAATGCTAATTCCTAACTATAACTGGTGTGAAACTTATGGTTTTTTCAGTGAATACATATATATATATATACATATATAAATATATATTACCTACTGGCGGTCGCCAGTAGGTATATATAGTTAGGATTTTTTTGAATAGGGATTTCTGAAAATTCTATGTTGAATAACTTTGGCGTTGATGGACGGAATTGGCTGAAATTTTCAGGAAAATGGCACATTTTGTTTCTGAGCGTCCCCTGAAAGTTTGGTGGGGGTTTCGTCAAGCGGGGGCAGAGAAAAAAGGGGGGTCCCAAAACGTGTTTTTAACATTGAGTTTTCCATAGGGCGGTTGGACTCACTTTTAGCCCGAACGGCTGAATGGATTTCCACCAAACTTGGCAAAATTGTAGGGACTGGTACCCTGATGTGCCTTTGCTATGTCTCAAGATATATGCTCCAGTGGTTTTTCCGAAAATTTACTTTAAAAAATATATATTGGGCTACATTGGGCTATATATATGTTAGAGCCCAAATGTAGCCCAATGTAGCCCAATGTAGCCCAATGTAGCCCAAAGATGGTCACCAGAGACAAAAAAAAACAAATGTAGCCCAAATATCAGCCAGATGTAGCCCAACTATAGCCCAATGACAGAATGTCCCAGAGTGTCCTAAAGAACAACTAGAGTGCTAACAGTCTTACTTATGACAAAAGTATGGCACACCTGAAGTCATCTTGATTGGAATAAAGTGTTAACACTTAAAACATTTAATTTGCAAAGGAACAAAATGAGGGGGTTCATTTTGCCATAGAAATTATGATTATTGCTGAAGAAAGAAAAATTAGGGCACATTTTGAGTGACTTCTCAAATCCTCTTATATTTCATTAAAAAAATTCTGATATGCAGTCTCCCAAGATGGCCACCAGAGACAAAAGAGCCCTAATGTAGCCCAAATATCAGCCAGATGTAGCCCAACTATAGCCCAATGACAGAATGTCCCAGAGTGTTCTAAAGAACAACTAGAACGCTAACAGTCTTACTTATGACAAAAGTATGGCACATATATATATATATATTACCTACTGGCGGTCGCCAGTAGGTAGTTATAGTTAGGACCTAGTTTCCATAGGAAATCCTCAACATTCTATTTGGAATAACTTTGGCCCTGGTTGAAGAATCTTAGCGAATTTCTCAAAGAAGATGGCTCGGTCCGCTGCGCTCCTTCCCTAAAAGTTTGGGGGGGATTGGTCAAGTGGGGACTGAGATAAAAGGGGGGTCCCAAAACGTGTTTTCTCCATGTTATTTTCCATAGGACCTTTAGACTCGGCTACAGGTCGAACGGGTGAATGGATTTATAAGAAATTTGGCAAAACTGTACAGTCCGGCTCGCAGATTACGCTTTTTTTGGAATGGTGTAAATCCATTCAGTAGTTGCTGAGGAAATTAAAGTTAAAGTCAATTATATATCTATACGCGCGCACACGTGCGCGCACCCAAACGGCTGCGTGCGCGAGGGAATTTTGCTGCGTGACGTCTGTTAACGTTCGATTCGAAGGAAATCAGGAAGTGTTGACCGCCATTTTGTCATTGCGAGTAAATATATTGTTGATTTCAAAGCGTTGGAATATGGAAAGGGGAGAAGGTAGAGATTGTTTTGCTGCGTAGGTTTTCTCAGGGTGTGCAGTAAGGCCCTTAAAGGCGAAAATATATATATATATTTTTTTTTTTAAAGTTGCGTGGTGCGCGCACTCGGTCGCGCACACCTTTTTACAAGAGTGTGAAAATGGAGATAAATCAGAAGTTTGAGTGCTTAGATATAAGGTGGCTCTGAAAAGAGCCATTGTGTTAATTGAGTGTTTTCTGCATTTATAAGTAAGTACCGATGCAGAGCCTGATGTTGCAGAGGAAGATTCTGTTTCCCTCATTCGTGAAATGAACACCGTCTCTCCTATAGACGTCTTGCATGTGGTATCGCAAGTTGTTGTGGTAAATATAACCCATGCTATAATCTCTGAGGAACGCAGAAACAGATTTATTTACATGTCTCCTTGCTTTCTCAAATTGTGCACAATGGTGATTGGACCAATTCCATTTCTGTCTTTGGCATATATTGGAATATACCAAGGCAGATCGAGGAAAAAGTGTCATCAATTGTCGAAAGGTGTCTTTTAGAAGCATTTCCAGACCTACCCCAGTGATTGTGCCTAGATCGTTCCCACCACAGTGCACAATTATAAGGTCTGGTTCTGGGAGATGCATAAAAGTTTTCACCAATGGAATCAATTGGTGACATTTCAATCCTCTTTTGGAAATCCATGTTATGTGTACATTTGGTAAGCTGAGGTTGCAAATTCGTCTGCTTACTGCATATTTTTCACTCCAGTGAATATAACTGTGTGTATTAGCCAGACCTTCATTTTCAAGGGATTTGTAGTCGTCCTCCGATCGGTTCTGGAAGTGGAATGGTAGTTAGAAATTGAAATTCTAAATAAAGAAAAAGGAAGAGGCTGGGTGTCACTGACCATGTCATGAGTGATGTAATATGTGACGTCATCAGCAGTGCATTGCACGCGCAAGTTATAGTGAGTCCAACTAACTATAACGTGGAATTTCATTGGTTTTATGTCAGTAAAATTTCCAGCTAACTATAACATGTGTCAAACCTATGGTTTTTTCAGTGAATTTCATAGGTTTTTTAAATGCTACTTCCTAACTATAACGTGTGTAAAACCTATGTTTTTTTCTGTGAATATATATATATATATATATATATATATATATATATATATATATATATATATATATATATATATATATAGGTATATATAGTTAGGATTTTTTTTAATAGGGATTTCTGAAAATTCCATGTTGAATAACTTTGGCGTTGATGGACGGAATTGGCTGAAATTTTCAGGAAAATGGCACATTTTGTTTCTGAGAGTCCCCTGAAAGTTTGGGGGGGGTTTTATCAAGCGGGGGCCGAGAAAAAAGGGGGGTCCCAAAACGTGTTTTTAACATTGAGTTTTCCATAGGGCGGTTGGACTCACTTTTAGCTCGAACGGCTGAATGGATTTCAATGAAACTTGGCAAAATTGTAGAGACTGTTTGCCCGATGTGCCTTTGCAAGGTCTCAGGATATGTGCTCCAGTGGATTTTGAGAAATTAACGTTCAAAAAAATATATATATCTGTGACAGCGTCCCGGTTAGCGCCCCGGTTCGCGTACCAGACGCGTAACGGAACTTCGCGAGGAGAAGCGGATTGGCTCTCCGGTGACTGTCAACATTCTAAACAGTCCGGAGCGACCGCCATCTTGTCTCTCGGTAGGATCGAGAGACAAGAGGTGGAAATAAACGAAGGGGGAAATGAATGAAAGGGGGCAAGGTAGACCCCTCCTGACCCTCTAGGATTGATGTGGGGGCTATTAAAGGGCCCCGCGGGGCAAAAAAAAAAAAAATGTTTTCAATTTTTCGCGGTGGAAGCGCTACCCGGTATGCGAACCGGGTAGCTCACCGGTAGCGTAACGGGAGTCCGCCATCTTGTGTTTCAGACGAATTTAGTCACAAGATGGAGGATAAACAATGTTGGGAATGGGTGTAAGGGGGCACGGGAGACATATCCTTACCCCCTAGGTTTTCTGAGGGTGGCTGAGGAGGCCCATATATGTAAAAAAAAACAGCCTTTTTTTTTCAAATTTTTGCACGGTTAGCGCCCGGTCCGCGCACCGGGTAGTGTTCCGGAAAGCATAACAAGGGGAAAACCAAGGGAAACAGTAAAATATTATTGGTGGGTTATCCTGGAGGTGACGCACCTCAGCAACGCTATAATTGATTGGATGCCACCTCTGCATGTGGCGGTGCATAGTATAGTTTCCAAAACTATACTTTTTGTCTGTGCCTTGGGACAGAACTGCATCGCAATGAGGCATGTCACCAGCCGGGCATTGACCTTTTTTTGCCCTCGAGGGTAAGAAAAAAATTGCCATATAAAATGGTCTAAGCGGTGGGATTGCCGGGGCTCTTCACGCAAGAACTGCCTCGGCTCTACCTCCTCTTCCTCTTCCTCTGGGTTTGGAAGGAACTGTGCAGGTGGTCCTTCCTTCCTAGGTGGTTGTGGTGGTGGTGGGGGTCCACCAGCTGCAGCTACTACAGATGCCATGACTGAACAAGCAGAAATAGGTCTTCCTCTCACAAAGATGAAAGTCAGAGTGAGGAAAAAAGGTGGGGGCTTTCATCATTTGGGGAAAAAAAAGTTCTAAACCAATGAAAAGTGTTATGTTCAGGTCACATGACCTGTTACGCTTACGTTACGCGTCCCACTCCGTGCCCGGAGCGCTTCCGGGGTGCTGCGCTTCGCGCCCCGGGTCGCGCTCCGGAGCACTTCCGAGTGCGCTAACGCGGCACGTCATAAGACGCATTACGCGGCAACGCGATACGTCGCGCTTACGCGAAGCGGCACGATGTTGTTTTCGAATGTGGCAGTTGCGCTAACAGAACGTTTCCCACTGCGCGGATCGGGTCGCGGCACCAAATTGAGTTAACGGGAAGCTACCCGGTGCGCGGACCGGTAGCGGAAAAAAAAAAAATTATATACATAAAAAAATTATATTAAATACATAAAAAATATATTTTTCCTTTAAAAGAAGAATACATTTTACAGCTTTTGATATTTGCAATTAAAACACCATTGAAATTCACTGAAAAAACCATAGGTTATAGACCATATATAGTTAGGAATTAGCATTTACAAAACCTTGAAAATTCACTGAAAAAACCATAGGTTATAGACCATATATAGTTAGGAATTAGCATTTACAAAACCTTATTTTACTCACACAAAACCATTGAAATTTGCATATATAGTTAGTTGCACTAACTATATATCGCGCACCCGCAATCCACTGCTGATGATGTCACATATTACATCATTCATGACATGGTCAGTGACATCACTGATGACATCACTGATGACATCTCAAATGACATCACTGATGACATCACTGATGACATCTCAAATGACATCACTGATGACATCACTGATGACATCTCATTTGACATTACTGATCACATCACTGATGATATCATTCATGTGATAATACGATGAACCTCTTCAGACTCTAATATAACCTTAGATACAATCAGTGTAAACAGACACTCACAGACTGTCACTCATCCATGGAGATACTCACACACCTAGTCAGTCATGCAAAGAATCAATCACACCTCCATTTCCTCAACTATACAGTTATACACACCTTACTTATTCAAACATATACTAACACATATTTACTCTCTTATACAATCCCTGATACAAGTTCACAATGATCCATACAGCCACTCACACATTCACTGGCTCTTATGCACAGTTATTTATATATGTCAACTCTCACATGTACTGTGTTTTACCTATGTACTTACTTTGACATGTAGCACTGAGATATCCATTCACTCACCAATACACTCATGCACACAGTCAACCGCCCATACAGCTGTTTCCACATGCACTTTTGAACCCACACATCTAGTGAATCAACTGCTCACACATCTATGCACAGAGTCATACACCTCCCAGCCACCCACAAACACACTCAGTCTCCCATACAAATACTTGGGCAACCAATTAATAACCCATATAGTTACTCATATAGCTACTGATCAACACATGCAGCAGTTTACAGAACAACAGACATAATGATGCACAAATTAAGACAGTTTAGTCACTAACCCATGCACTCAGTGAGACACATTTAATCACTCACTCATACAGTCAGTCATGCACCTACTAAATCCTTCATCCAGACACTGATACATCCACTCATTCTTCAATATGTAAGACATATTTTAGCTTTACAGAAACATACAGTCACTAGATGTTATCAACAGTGATGTCATCAGTGATGTCATTTGAGATGTCATCAGTGATGTCATCAGTGATGTCACTGACCATGTCATGAATGATGTAATATGTGACATCATCAGCAGTGGATTGCGGGTGCGCGATATATAGTTAGTGCAACAACTAACTATATATGCGAATTTCAATGGTTTTGTGTGAGTAAAATAAGGTTTTGTAAATGCTAATCCCTAACTATATATGGTCTATAACCTATGGTTTTTTCAGTGAATATATATATATATATATATATATATATATATATATATATATATATATATATATATATATATATATATATATATATATATATATATATATATATATATATATATATATACATATATATATAATATATTATATATATATATATATATATATATATATACCCCTTCTTCAGTAGCTTGCTGCTGGCAAAGAAAAGCGGGAATTCAACACCCTTTAATTACATCAAGGTCCTGCCCTAGTGGGTGTGCCCCCATGGCCTTCTGGATCTCGTAGTGCCGATAATAGTTTACCACAGTGAGTCTGCTTCTTCGTCAACACAATAAATTGAAATAAAACCCCAGTGGGTTGACGTGTAGTCCACAGCATGACTTGTTGCATGATAATGCCAACTACTTCCACAACCTGCTCCCGTTTTGATCGGAGACACCGGTGAGTGACTCCACGGACCCGCACCGGCGGTGGCAGCTCTTTTGCAGCCTGGTCTGCCGCATAATATCATCCACAAAACAGAGTTACCCAGAAGAGTCGCACTGCAAGTTCAGTAATCACTTTATTTTGGTAAAAGGTTGCAATCAGGTAAGGTGGATTACACGTCTAAAACATCAGCCATACGCGTTTCAGGATACTAAAAACCCCGTCTTCAGTGGCTTGCTGCTGGCTTAGAAAAGCGGGAAATCTGCAACACTTTAATTACATCAAGGTCCTGCCCTAGTGGGTGTGCCCCTATGGCCTTCTGGATCCCGTAGGGGCGTTAATAGTTTACCACAATGAGTCTGCGTCTTCGTCAACACAATAAATTGAAATAAAACCCCAGTGCTTTGACATGTAGTCCACAGCATGACTTGTTGCATGATAATGCCAATAACTTCCGCAACTTTCTCACGTTTTGATTGGAGACGCCGGTGAGTGAGTCCACGGACCAGCACCGGCGGTGGTAGCTCTTTTGCAGCCAGGTCAGCCGCAAAGCACAGTTACCCAGAAGAGCCGCACTGCAAGTTCAGTAATCGCTTCACTTTGGTAAAAGGCTGCAATCAGTTAAGGTGGATTAAACGTCTAAAACATCAGCCGTACGCGTTTCAGGATATAAAAGCCCCTCCTTCAGTGGCTTGCTGCTGGCAAAGGAAAGCGGGAAATCGGCTCCCTTTAATTACATCAAGGTCCTGCCCCAGTGGGCGTGGCCCCAGGGCCTTCTGGATCCCGTAGTGCCGATAATAGTTTACCACAGTGAGTCCGATTTTCCGCTTTTCTTTGCCAGCAGCAAGCCACTGAAGAAGGGGTTTTTATATCCTGAAACGCGTATGACTGATGTTTTAGACGTTTAATCAACCTTACCTGATTGCAGCCTTTTACCAAAATAAATCGATAACTGAACTTGCAGTGCGGCTCTTCTCGGTAACTGTGCTTTTTGGATATTATTATGCGGCTGACCCGGCTGCAAAAGAGCTGCCACCGCCGGTGCGGGTCAGTAGAGTCACTCACAGGTGTCTCCGATCAAAACGGGAGCAAGTTGCCAAGATAATTGTCATTATCATGCTGTGGAAACACGTCAACCCACTGGGGTTTTATTTTAATTTACTGTATTGACGAAGAAGCAGATTCACTGTGGTTAGATAGATAGATAGATAGATAGATAGATAGATAGATAGATAGATAGATAGATAGATAGATAGATAGATAGATAGATAGATAGATAGATAGATAGATGATAGATTTTTAAACATTATTTAAGAAGTCTATACATAAATATATCTATTTATATCCATGGCTTTTGGAATTCCGTCATACAACTGTTTCTACCTGCATCCTTTCATTCCTCTTGTAAGTCATCTAAAGGTTTCTCTTCCATCATATTCTTAGATAACTGAGAGTGGACGTACCAATAATTAACATATCCCTCTCTTCCTGCTGAGAGGATGTGCAGAGATCTGAAAGATTGGGGCTTGTTTTCAAAACCTATTCTTGGCAGAATTGCTATATTTAAGATAATAACACTTCCTAATCAGTTGTACATACTTTATGATTACGCCTTTGAAAATGTGACACACCTTGAGTAGAAATCAACAGGTGTTTTCAAACAGTACTTTATTAGGGTCTTACAAGGCCTATATGCAACTGTATAATTTGGAAGTTCCACTTAGTGCATTCAATGATCAGTACTTCAGAAGAAGTAAAGTCCCTGTCCTGAGACTTGAACAGAACTTGATTGATAAAAACAGCCTATTGGGACTGCGTTACAGGAAGCTTGTGACCAGAACTTTTCCCACTATTACTATGCATTAGGCAATATGCTAGATTCACAGGGACCAGAGGCTCACCTTGGAGTATCCCATGTGCATAAGACACAGTTGACCCACACACTTCACTTTCCCGGTTTCCAGTGATCAGACTTTTGTTGTTAGAGGATGTCTGAGCATGGGGGTTAAATTATAACCATTTAGATCTGAGTGTGGAATACAGCCTTCAAAGGTCCCATGTTTTTTAGGTATCCCCAGCTATGCTATGTTCTGGAGTTGCATCACTGAGACCTTGTGACTCTTCCTGAGTTCAGTCCCCTACATGCTAAACTAACTATTACCAGGCTTGGTGCTAAAGGGATTTTCCAGGTGTACTATACCTTAGAAGGTAATGCACAAACTTATTCATGGAACTTCGATATTCCATGGAGAAAGATATTGGAACACTGGGGGGAGGAGAAAGAAGCTAAGATGGTTCACCAGGAATGAGCAATATCAGCCAAACTATGACTAATTCAAATGTAATACTTCAGAGTGTACTATGTTCCGGAGTATCTTTGGAAGAAGATTGGAGGTTTGTGCCCCAGTTATCTCAGAATTTCCACTCAGACCGGGGACTTTTTACGTACAGTTTGGGGATGCTCGATCATTTAGGACTTTTGACAGTAGTCCACCCATACATTAATTAGTGTTGGTGCTGCCAGTTGATCTCTCGCTCTCTAGCTGGCACACCTTGGTATAGTAAGGGACTGGGGTAGTCTTTTATTGGGATGGGATTCCTCCTTGCCAAGAGAGACATTGGCATGCACTGGTGGTCACTGGCACCACAACCGGTTGAAGTTTGGTTGAGCTGCATTGATCTATGTTAGTTTCTATAGGAGTTCATATAGTGAGTCAGGTGACATCCCAAGAAACACATCAAAACTTTAGCCTGCGGTGAGTGTAATGTCACATTCCCACTTTACACTCTGGAATCACTAATACTGTTGGTTGCTCCTATCTGGTATGGCAATTTCCAGTTTTATTGAGGGTATGTAGTGCTTAATTTGTGAAGGTACTGGGGTCCAAGGTTTTGTTCAGAACCCCATAGCCAGCGTTATCAGAGGGGGTGACTAATGCAAACCCTGAGTATTCTTAATTGTACATCATGGCTTCTTAATCCCACAACAAATACTTCCTGCTCCTTTATCACACTCCAGCATCATCTTTTTAATCCCTGCTTTCTCCCTTTGTCACTATTTTTTGTATTTCGGGGCTTTCTCTTTCTTGCGCTGGATCAAAGATCTTTGAGGAAAAATATGTGCTGGTCCCCAAATTTGACTGCTGATGTGCCCACATGCAACAATCGGCTCAAATTAAGAACTGATGCTATGTTATGTATATTAAATTACATCACTACTCCTTTTGCTTTCCCACTGCTTGTCTTTCACAAAATACTAATAAAGTTGATTATGAAAATTAAATAAAAGGATTTGGATGGCATATAGCCAATTTTGGTTGCCCTGATAAAAGTTACCGAATACTCTAAGAAACGTTACTGTATGACGTACACATATTTAGTGAAATGTTCCTTGATTGCGTCCTGAAGGATAGTTTTACCTGAAGCTATGTTTTGTCGATAGGACTGGTTCAGTGACTACTCCTAGTAGCACTTGAGACCATTGAGGATCCTCTGAATAGTAGCAGGAAGTGACAGGGTACAGTGAAGATGTAAAACCTTTGACATGGATTACTAATGCCTCCCTGTCAGCTGCTACATCTGGATTCACTAACACCTGCTTTCACTCAGCTGCTGGAAGTCTGGCAATGCTGTCTAACTGATTATGTGGAGATTGAAATGAAGTTGGCCATGGGTAAATTCTACTTGGCACATTAGATCCCTTCTCATCTCTTACCTAAACCTGGAGTGGCTGGATTCACAGTTTCAGGTTTCCTCCACTGGGGCTAGAGAAGTCTTCTCACTGTCACAAAATGGACAGGCTAACACTTTAAACAATGAAATCTTGCCTAGCTCTATTTGTAAGATTTCTAAAATTAGAGGATCCCTTAGACTGACGTCCTTCTATGGGTTGCACTTAAGACACATGATACACTTTTATTGTGTTTTGTCCATAGTTAGTGTAGATTATATATTCCATGTTGTTAGTCAGATATTTGACATAGAAGCAATGGATACATTTGGGATTTTCTTTTCTGATCGTCTTAACTTAAGGAAGAAAGAATCTTTCTTGGTTGTTCTCCTTTCTGGTGTAAATTTAAGACCACACAAGGTCAACAATGTGGTTGGTCATAGATTGGCTGTATATGGATTGGGTTTGGATTTCTTTTTCATCAATCACTTAGTTTAATCTTATATGGTCCAAAAAAGAATGCAGACTAGATATTAAATGCTAGCAGGTTATTTACTAGTTGTGAGGCTCAATGTTTTAGGTCATAAATGTTGATGATTTTCTTGATATTGATACAAGATACTCTTACAACCGGACTACTAAATAAACTGAACATCTATCCATCTCTTTCACATCTGTTCGTCAAGGCAAGGAGTTGCTTTCCTTTCCAGTTTAAATGGCATTAGACTTAGGCATAAGGTTTTCATAGCTCTACTCAGTTTTTAGGTTTAAGGATATTCCTAGGAGTATATGAGGATATCTAGGAAATTCTAAGATATCCAATCACATTCATCCTCCCGCTGGCTACTTTTCTACGTACTGTCTCATGTGGGTAATTTTCAGGTTTAAAGTTAGGGAAAATTTGCAGTTACACATTTTTGCTGTTTTTCCCTACTGGAAAACATTTTCTAGATGAACCAATCCAATCCCTTTGCTTACATTCTAGAAAATATGTTTCTTTTTTGTTGAGAAGTTTTAGCTGAAAGGCACATACAAACCTCTCTATTCTTCCTGTGCCTTTAGAGACGGAAATGCATTAGGAATGTTTGTGAAAAACAAAAACATAAACATTTTCCATTTGTTTCCAACACTCCAAATCCCCCCCTCACCCGCCCTCCAGTGGGATCTCTAATTTTGCCACTCCTTTCTTGAATCCATGTCAGAGGCATGGCACAAAATGATGGGGTCCCTGTGCACAATGGGATGAAGAACATTCCATACATCACAAATATTCATACGCCTTAGGCTGAATTTGGTGGGGCACAAATGATAGTTGAGCACCGCAACGCTGCATGGGTTGCAGGAGTCTGCTGCGCACCCTTGTGTCATGCCTGCGGAAAATATGTCCATCTGACAAATGTTCTACGATCATAACATGAAAATATCCACATTTCCTGAGTCCATGAATTGGAATTTGTCATTTGCATATGCAGAAAGCACTTTTTAAATGCATGTCAAACTTGTGTGCATACATAATTGGGATCATAGTATCTGGTGGTGCCGCCAAACAATAACCTGAACATTCTCCTTAGGATTTGAATAATTGGGCCCATAAAACTTTGCTTTAAACATGTCTAATGGCTTATGAAAAAATTATTTCGTATTTTGGAATGTGAAAGGTTTTATTTTGATATAAGTCTTGTTCATAAGGATGTGGGCTTGAAGCCAAGGTCAGACAAGCCACAAAGTGTTGAAATATGATCATCGAACATATGGCACAGTACTTTAAACAGGAATTAGCTGTATTTCAGTGCAATGACAGTGGGAATAAAATAAGAAGACATTCTAAATTTGAAAAAATGACTTAAAATGGTAATTCAGGTTTGCCTTCTCTTGGTCTGAGCAATGTTTCATATACTTTTGTGGCATTTGATTAGTGGCATCTATCAAGTGCTAAATGTGGTTATACATAACATTTGACATCCTGTGGATCTGGGATTTGCATACTTAAAAATGGAAATATTTATGCAATATATAATACATGGGTGACTGCCAGAAATGATATGGAGTCTGAGAAGCAATGCAAGCTAATTCCTCAAATGCAAATGCTGCAGTGA
Source organism: Lissotriton vulgaris (assembly GCF_964263255.1). NCBI lineage: Eukaryota > Metazoa > Chordata > Amphibia > Caudata > Salamandridae > Lissotriton > Lissotriton vulgaris. The sequence continues at coordinate 673,986,847 of NC_141700.1, read as the reverse complement.
TTTCCAGTCAGACATTCAGCTGACTGAACTATTGCGGTCCTCTAATTTATAACTTCGGCCTTTTAAAAGTGCAGTGCTACGGAGTCATTTGTAATGCGGCAGATGCCAGGCATCTGCCAAAAAGGGGAGCATACCATTACAACGTAGGTATTACATTGTAATGCCTTTACAACGCAGGCATTAAATCGCATATGCCATTACTACGCATGTATTACAATGCAGAAGGCATTACAACGCATACCATTATAACACAATTGTAGGTAAGCTGAATAGGTAAGTTATGTTTTTGAATATTGTTTTTTTTTTAGTTTGTTTTGTTAAATTTAATGTATTTAAAGATTTATTATGAATATTATGAATAAAGTAAATATTTTAAAATAATACTCTTGTCGGGGTAACACCCACCCTCTGGCATGGAATTTGGGGGGAAATAGGGGTTTTGGGTGGGTGAGTGTATTAGTGCTCAGGTATAATTTTAATACCTGGGTATTAATTTTCTAACATTTAAATATGAATTTTAATATTGAAAAACAGGTAAAACAATACACTTGAGGTTGTAATATCCACCCTCTGGCACGGGATGTGAGGTAAATAGGGAATTTGGGTGGGGTAATGTATTTGTTTATTTACTTTTTCCAGTATTTTGTTCGGGAGCATTTAAAGAAGTTTTACATAGATTCAGTAATATGCGTTGTAATAGCATGAGATGCATTGATATGGTAACGATATGTGTTGAAATGGTACTTTTAATGTATCCCTATGGAGCTGTGTTATATTGGTATGTGGTGTAAAATCATGTGCTGTAATGGTAGGCACATTGTAAAGTCTGCGTTGTAAATGCATGCGTTGTAATGGTATGCGTTGTGACACCATATATCCGCCAAAAAGCAGCACATTTCCTGCCCTCAACTTGTAGTTCACTACATTCTCTCCCTTACTTTAGAAGGTCAGCTATCACTGCTGTTGCAAACCTTTGATAGGGCTGTAAATCAATACTAGGCAAACAGGCCAACCTATTTAGGCAGTTTTTACGATTGTCATCTTTCCTTTTCAGCATTACAGGGGAGAACCTGGCTGTTATGAACAGGAAATAGCAAAAAATAGCCAACACATTCAGGTTGAAAACTCCCACTGCATCAAGGACACTTCTTTTTTTGTTTTTCTGAAACATATCCTCAGAGCCCTATGCTCCTCGATAGGCTAGAACAATGGATGGGACAAATGCCCCTGCTCTGTCATTGATCAGATATGTTCTTTTCACACTGCAGTCATAAAATGACTATTTTAGAATTTGATTTGTCCACATGTCAGGTTTCCTGGCACATCCTCCAAGATCACCAGTAGCTTTCTTTATTTTATTCTTTATGTACACCTCATGGCACAACTTTCAGAGAAGTATCAAGTAGGTTTCAAATGTACTCACACAACATGGAAATCAATTTCCAGACAGCCAGAAACAAAAATACACAAATAAGTAACACTTTGTGCCTTGCCCAAGTCCTCTACTCAATGAAGAAGAGCTTTGTCTGCATGACATTTTCAAGACTGGCATTATCAGAAAAGTGAGATTCTCCCACTACCTTTAGATTGCCCCCAGATTTTGGAACCCTTCTTCAACCATTTGAATTGCTAGGAACACACTTTACCTCAGAAATATTGTTCACGTCTCACACCAATGCTGTTGTCAAAGGAATCTATCCACAGCTCTCCTTCTTCTGTGGAATTCTCCCATTACTCCGAAGATCCAACCGAGAGAAGTTGATTACAGACCTCACCATGTTATTTTTGGACTATTGCAACATCACGTACAACGGCTCCCCAAAAACAACTAATGTCAGGTTACAAAGGATAAAATCTAGGTTGCCAGATTGTGCAATACCCGGCATACCTGTGGCCACATCAAGCCTCCTCTGAAAGCTTTACAGTAGCTATCAGTCAAACTCAGAATCAATTTCTGGGTTCTCTACAGAGTTCACAAAGCCTTCTATGGAAAAGGCCAAATATACCTGCAGAAATTAACTCCAGGTAGCAGCCTCTGCTTATTGATTTCCACCTTGAGCCATCAACATTTAGCCAGGTGGATGAAACACAGAGGCAGGTCTCTGGGAGTACATGGTCCCTTCCTTGATGTTTAAACCAACTTGAAAGCATTTCTGAAAAAGTCAGGAAACCAAACTATTCAGACTTTCTTTCTAAAGTACTTTTTGGACTACCATAGGTCATAAGCACAGAACATCAGCTATGGACACTTACCTGATTAGATGTAAACCCTCCATTGACTGGTAGTCAATAATGCAGCATCAATATCAGTGGAGGTCGACATTAAAAGCTCAGGACCAGATTTTCAAAAAAGTCACGCAGCTCATCCCCCAAAGAGGCTGCGCTGAGTTGCGTGACAGAGAGGGAGCAGGAGAGTACCGTATCTTCAGCGATATGGCTCTCTCCTCCCCTTTCCCTAGTGCCAGCACTGGTTTCAGCTGCTGTGTGCCACACATACATCCTAGTGCCATAGCGCTATTGTGCGTGCATGCGTGAGTCTTGCCTAGGTTTTGTACAGGAAGCCTGTACAAAATATCATGCCTAGACAAGTTTCAAAGCTGTTCCCACTTTGTATGTGTGCTGCACAGTGCAGCCCACATGCAAAGTCTGAAAAGCACGGAGAAATTAAAACATTTCTACTGTTAGCGCCTCCTTTGAAGTGGTGTCAACTTTTGGCTCAACATCCTATCTACAATTCTCTCTTGATTCAGTTTTGCGTCAAAAGGTATGGGTGGTTGCATGGAAACGCTCATGTACAACCCACGTAATGCCCCCTCTGGTCTAAGTAATGCAAAGCAGTGCTTTGTGCTACTTTTATGGTGCTTTTCAGCGCAAAACAAGTTTTGTGCTGGAAAGTAAATTCCCAAAAAAGCATTTTGCACTGGTCAGAGTCACTTTTGTGATGCTAACCCAGGGCAAATTGTTTGAAAATCTACCCCCCCCCCCCCAATATTTTGGTAGATCTTCATCCTAACTTCATAACTTCAGAATGTTCACAATTTGTAGGCCTAGGCCTGTGTGCTAATGGCATATGCTAGAAGAGCTACACAAATGATAACTTTTCACAGCATATACGAGGGGCATTGTAAATCATGCTTGAAGTGTTAGTCTCTGATTGAATGGAAATGTTTCTACTAAAATTGGGACTTTCCCAGTTTTGAATCAGAAAAAAATATATATAAAGACTACATGCGTAGATCTGCCTCGATTTCATCTTTTTGTGCAAATTGGCAAGTTAATAAGCATGTCTTAAAAAATCAATGGAATTATAACAAGCATTTACAATGCAATGGTTTTGCCTTTGACAATGTTAGAGCTATTGACATTGTAAATGTTAAAATTTTCATCTATGTTTTTTTTTGAGTAAACAGATAAATAAATGGTGTTGTTGTTTAGTAGTAAATAGCTTTATTTTTCGAAATTGTGAGACTTATTGCATGTGCACTTATACACACACACAGGTATATGTACACAGAGCTATACATACAGAGAGAGAGAGAGAGAGAGAGCTAGAGTGAGAAAGACAGAGAGAGAGGGAGCTAGAGGGAGTAAGACAGAGAGAGAAGGAGCTAGAGAGAGTAAGACAGAGAGAGAAGGAGACAGAGGGAGCTAGAGGGAGTAAAACAGAGAGAGAGGGAGCTAGACAGAGAGAGGGAGCTAGATGGAGTAAGAGAGAGAGAAAGAGCTAGAGGGAGCTAGAGCGAGCAAGACAGAGAGAGAGGGAGCTAGAGGGAGCAAGGGAGAGAGAGGGAGCTAGAGGGAGCAAGACAGAGAGAGGAAGGTAGAGGGATTAAGACGGAGAGAGAAGGAGCTAGAGGGAGTAAGACAGAGAGAGAGGGAGCTAGACGGAGCAAGACACAGAGAGAGGGAGCTAGACGGAGCAAGACAGAGAGAGAGCTAGAGGGAGTAAGAGAGAGGGAGCTAGAGTGAGTAAGACAGAGAGAGAGGGAGCTATAGAGAGTAAGACAGAGAAAGGGAGCTAGAGAGAGCAAGACAGAGAGAGGGAGCTAGAGGGAGTAAGACAGAGAGAGAGAGAGCTAGAGTGAGATCGTATCATCACCCCAGTTGTTTCTGAATCCCTACTTTCACCGACTCTCATTCTAGAGGGGCCAGTTATAATGCCCCTGCTATCTAGAACACTATTTTCCCTTACCACAAATTAGTATCATATATTGGATACTGCCTACGGTAGGTACAGTCCACTCACATTTCTGCCCAAACGGCGTCTGCTCGCTTCTGGGTGTCTCTGGGGTGGCACTAAGGACCTCTTATCTCCCTCACACCTCAGCACCAGGTGCAGACAGAGCCCTGCTCGCCCCTGAGTGATGGTGGTGGGCGTGTCCCCACACACGAGGTTGGCCCTCCCATCTCCTCACACCTCCACCCGGAATGCGGAACCCTACTCGCCCCTAAGTGTATCTGAGGACGACTGCGTTTCGGCCCCTGAAACAGCACCGCTGGGGTCTCTTGAGGGTCTTTCCCTCACTTCGTACCCTGGACTGCAGTGTCCCTGCTCACTCACTCCTGAGTGTAACCCTCCAATCCCCCAAAAGCTCATACTGGGCCATCCCGCTGCCCCCACTGCTCACCCCTGGGTTTCTCCGGGCGACGACTCTATCTGCCATGGGTCCCAGGGCAGAGGAGGTAATAGGCCACTGGCCCCTGTTTGAACTGTGAAACCCAGCAATAACCAGGGTTCAGTTGGCCCCGGTGCCACTGCACCTGCTGCACCAAGCGAAGCTACGCCCCCGCCCTCTCACCCCCTCACACCACAGCTGAGAGGAACTAGGAACCAAGTATCAGAGCTTCCCCGGCACCCTGGGAGCTTTAGGATGCATCTTCCTTCTCACCCCTGGATGTTTTCTTAAGGCGGGGCCGGGGGCGTCCCTCCCACCCCTCATACCTCACCTCGGAAAGACTAACAGCCTCACCACAAGACCTACGCCCCGGCACCCTGGTAGGATATACGCCCAAAATACGTGACGAAGCAGTGGTTGTTATGACATCACGGCATCAGTAGGGGCATCAGTAGACATAGGAGTTCGGCTCAAAGTCACTTGGTAATATATATGGGCACTCAGCTGAACGGGCGCATTAAGAACATTGCGTAGTACAGCGAAGTCCGCAGCCTTCCCATAAGATCACCCTGATATGATTCAGAGTGCACTGGGTCTCTGGTGTAGTTGCACTTTTCAGTCAGGGGCTTGAATGTGCAGAGGATGTTTGCATAAATTGCCCGCCTGAGCCCGGTTGCGGTACCAAATCGGAAAGTGCGATGTTCGCACTGATGCAGGAAGTGGCTGCTAGACACCGGGATAGGGCAGCTGGGATAATAAAACCAATAAAAACCCAGAACCCCCTATTTAACTCGTATGTGGGGAAGAGGACTCACCTGAAGAGCATTCACCTGAATTGCCAATCAGCGCTTCCAGAAAAGATTCGTGTCTTTCCAATAGGCATTCCGGTGCACGAGATGAGCGGACATCGGAGGGGGGGGGGGCGGGAACGGCACACATGAACAGCGGGAGGGCGGGGCGGGAACGGGCTCACGAAAAACAACTGCACACATGAACAGCGGGAGGACGGGGCGGGAACGGGCTCACGAAAAACAAGAAGAAAAAAAAAACAGCACTCACCTGGACATCTCGGCCCCGAGCAGGAAGGCGGGTGGCGGCAATGCAGGACCAGATTCGGGGGCATTCCCGGCTTTTGGCTGACGTAGCGTGACGTCGCCAAAAGGGAAAAATTCTCGGGAACGCCCCCGAATCTGGTCCGGCATTGACGGACAGAGCCCTGTCCCAATGGCTAGCCTCCATTTATGGAGCCAGCCAATGGGAGGAGGGGGCGGATACCCAACCCCACAGACAAAACATAAGGTTTTCCTAGCGCATGCGTACTTCGTACGCATTTGCTAGGCAAAACCTAAAAAGGGATGTGCACATTTTTGAAGTATGTGCAAAAACTAATAAAAATGAAGGGAGTGCGAAGTTTATGAAGCTGAACCTTAACTTTAGTGAACTCCTTTCAAAAAATTTCTAAAACGCCACCATCTTCTGAAAATTAGGTAAGTTGCCCATTTTCTCCAAGATGGCTAAGTTAAAAAAAATGAGTCTGTGAAAATGAAGACACCTAGGTAATTTTCCCATTGCATGTGTACTGGTATAAAAGCAGGAGAAACAGCTGGGATTTGTTTGGGAATTACTTTTTGGGGGAGGGGGATAGCGCTCAAATCACATATGGTCGATTCTCCTGCAAAAATAAGTTGAAAAATGACCACAAAACTTAATGTTTGCGAAATGTTTCCTGCACACGAAGTTTTCCAAAGGTAACAAAGTTTAAAACTTTGAGAAACTGAGAAAGATTCAGTATCCTCCTCCTCATCATCATACGTATTATTATTGGTAGTAGTAGTCGTAATGTGAAGGAGGCAATGATAAGTCACGACCAAACAAAAAACTCAGATTTCAGGTACCTGCAATGTTACAGTATCACTTAAATATTTTATTACAGCATAATAAGAGACAAAAAAAAATCACCCTCAAACTGGCCACCCAAAGTGCAGATAAAACAAATGTGCAGGTATTTAAAGTTGATATAAAAAATACATAAAGTAAAGTACACTTTGAACCAGACGTGTCACTGAAAAGTAAATGACTAATTTGAGGTGGTTGGAACAATGGGCCCAGGCTTTGTGCAGTCACTTAAAGTGAAGGGAGCCAATGGGTGGAGTGGGTTGACTCACTGCCCAATACATTCTGCTCTGCTGCAAGTGGGCATTAGAAAACTCTGAATAACAGTTTGACAGACCAATGAATGAAACCCACTGACCAAAATCCCTTCCCTCTCTGTATGTATATTATGTATTTTTAGGGGGAAAGACCCATTCTGTCGAGCTAGCTAAAGCTGTCTCAAGGGCAATATCTACAAATACTTGTAACTGGGCTCGTGACAAGCACTACAATGCTGGTTAAAGCTTTGACTACCCAATGCTGCTTGTAAGCCCCAAATAGGTTTGTTAAATTACCTTTAGGCCCTCATTACAGCTGTCACAGAACTCTTAATAGATAGGACAGGGTGTCCTAATTTCCACTTGCATGTATTACCAGGCTGAGATGTCTTGTAGGACGGGGATTACTGTAGAAATTGGTTTTGGGCACTGTTTTTTTACTTGCATTTCTACATTCTTGGGCCTCTTTCAGGGAACTTACCTTCCAAAGATATCCTCGGGAATCCCAAAGATGTTATAATGATTTCACAATTACTGCACGTCTCACAATCCTTATTCATCCGGTAACTCTTGCAAGCAGTTGACTCAGAAGTCCCACGATTCTCACGATGAATGCCTTAGTGTCGAAGCACTATTTGTGAAACATTAGACGCCCGCCGTTAGACACCGAATTTGCCAAACATGGCCCAGTTTGCACGCATTTTATTTTCATCTCAAAAGTCCGTCCTGACTACGGCGAGAAACCGGTCTCCAAGAGCAAAACCTTACAGCGCTTGTACATCAACAAAGGCCATCGATCAGCACTTTAGCCAGGCACGTGCGGGAGTGCTTTAAATCCCACGGCACAGTGGGCATTAATAAAGGCGTGTTTGTGTACGTGTAATCCCGGCCTTCATTGCTCCTGTGGGAGCTGTGAGTGCGCAGTTAAACTAAAGCCTGCCAGAGTGACGTCCTGTCAGACGACGACCACCGAGACAATGAAACACAAGGCCTCAGCTCAGCCATTTCCTCAGCGGAATCCCTGCACATTCAAAGGTTCCATTCTAAGGTAAATGCATCTGGAAATAGCCCGCGTGTCCATGCAAACATCATGGACTGCGCCGAAGGAGGTGAGCGTTTCCATGTTTTCCAAAGAATTCATCTTGAGGGAGGCATATTGCAAACTAAATGCACTGCACGATTAGCTAAAGTTATGATCCAAGCAACAAGGGGTAACTTCAACACATCAACAACAAGCATTGAAAATGCAATAGGTCTCGCCCTCGTTTAAGTTAAAGCAATTCTGTTTGTAATTAGGTGGCTTTTTAGCTTTGCTTTTATTACTGTTTTTCAAACTTTTAGGTACATACCATGCATATGTATGCATATATGTATATGTATGCATGCATTTATATTTGTATTTATATAGATATGCAGATTATATATATATGTTTATATAAGTATATATACACATACATATATATAAATGCATATGCATATATATGTGCATATGTGTGCGTGTAGAGAGAGGTTGAGAGGTAGAGGTGTAGAGGTAGAGGTGTAGAGGTAGAGAGAAGTAGAGAGAGGTAGAGAGTAGAGGATGAGTAATACAGAGTAGAGAGTGAGTAGTAGAAAGTAGTAGAGAGAGTAGCAGAGAGTGAGTAATAGAGAGTAGTAGAGTGAGTAGTGGAGAGTAGTAGAGAGTGAGTCGAGAGTGAGTAGTAGAGAGTCAGTAGTAGAGAGTAGTAGAGAGTATTAGAGAGTGAGTAGTAGATTGAGTAGTAGAGAGTGAGTAGTAGAGAGTAGTAGAGAGTGAGTAGTAGAGAGAGAGTGAGTAGCAGAGTAGTAGAGAGTAGTAGAAAGTGAGTAGTAGAGTGAGTAGTAGAGAGAGAGTAGTAGTAGAGAGAGAGTAGTAGGGAGTAGTAGAGTAGTAGAGAGTGAATAGTAGAGTGAGTAATAGAGAGTAGTAGAGAGTGAGTAGCAGAGAGAGAGTAGTAAAGAGTGAGTAGTAGAGTGACTAGTAGAGAGAGAGTAGTAGAGTGAGTAGTAGAGAGTGAGTAGTAGAGGGAGTAGTAGAGAGATTAGTAGAGAGAGTAGTAGAGAGAGAGTAGTAGAGAGTGAGTAGTAGAGTGAGTAGTAGAAAGAGAGAGTAGTAGAGAGTGAGTGGTAGAGAGTGAGTAGTAGGGAATAGTTGAGTAGTAGAGAGTGAGTAGTAGAGCGAGTAGTAGAGAGTAGTAGAGTAGTAGAGAGCGAGTAGTAGAGAGCAAGTAGTAGACAGTGTGTAGTAGAGAGTGAGTAGTAGAGAGTGTGTAGTAAAGAGAGTAGTAGAGAGTGAGTTGTAGAGAAAGTAGTAGAGAGTAGTAGAGTGGTAGAGAGTGAGTAGTAGAGTGAGTAGTAGAGTAGTAGAGAGAGAGTAGTAGAGAGTGAGTAGTTGATAGTAATAGAGAGTGAGTAGTAGAGCGTGAGTAGTAGAGATTGAGTAGGAGGGAGTAGTAGTCTAGTTGAGAGTGAGTAGTAGAGAGTAGTAGAGAGTGGCAGATAGCACGTAGTAGAGATTGTATAGTAGAGAGTGTGTAGTAGAGAGTAGTAGAAAATGAGTAGTAGAGAGAGTAGTAGAGTAGTAGAGTAGTAGAGAGTGAGTAGTAGAGAGTAGCAGAGAGCGAGTAGTAGAGATTGTATAGTAGAGAGTGTGTAGTAGAGAGTAGTAGAGAGTGAGTAGTAGAGAGAGTAGTAGAGAGAAGTAGAGAGAGTAGTAGAGAGTGAGTAGTAGAGTGAGTAGTAGAGTAGTAGAGAGCGAGTAGTAGAGTAGTCGAGTGATTAGTAGAGAGTAAAAGAGAGTGAGTAGTAGAGAGAGTAGTAGTGAATAGTAGAGTAGTAGAGAGTGAGTGAGTAGTAGAGAGTGAGTAGTAGAAAGAGTAGTAGAGAGTAGTAGAGAATGAGTAGTAGAGAGTGAGTAGTAGAGAGTAGTAGGGAGCGAGTAGTAGAGAGTGAGTAGTGGAGAGTGAGTAGTAGAGAGTAGTAGAGAACGAGTAGTAACAAGTGAGTAGTAGAGAGTGAGTAGTAGAGAGTAGCAGAGTGAGTAGTAGAGAGATAGTAGTAGAGAGAGAGTAGTAGCGAGTCATAGAGAGTGAGTAGTAGAGTAGTAGAAAGTGAGTGGTAGAGAGTAGTAGAGAGTAGTAGATAAATATCCTTTTCTGAATGATTCATCCTACCTTTATGGACAAAAACACTTTTGTGAATTCGTCACCCAGATTTAACCACTACCTAGCCTGGCTAGCTGTCCGAAGCTGATCTGTGTGTATTCTGCACTCAACCAAGGCCTTCCACTCTCTCGGGGCAGTGGTGAGCGAGCCAATGACGGCTTGAACATGGTTCCAGTCAGATGCCCCCCCCTGAGCTCCCCTTGGTGCCTCGAGCCTAAAGAGAGCCGAGCCCGGAAGCTGTGGATTGCACACTCTTCATTTATGTTCCCCCTGGCACATCATTCTCCAGGCCCCTACGTGGTGCTCCAGTTTAGAGGGTGCTCAGTGTCTGCCTCTACTTCCGCAATCAAGATGCAAAAAGCCTGTGTGACACGGGCTAGAAAACCCCCGGCACCCAGGGGGCTTGGAGAATGAGGTGATGGAGCACAGAGGGAAGGGAGGCAGAAAGGAAGAACTAGGTGGAAGAGGGCTATAACCGGATTGGTAGGAGTAAGAAAGACAGAAGGAGAAACAGAGAAGCAACTAGGTGGAAGAGGACTATAACCGGATTGGTAGGAGTAAGAAAGACAGATGGAGAAACAGAGAAGTGAGAGGTAGGGGGGCACTTGGAACGAGAACAAAGGAAAGTGAGAGATGATTGAAGATGGAAAGGGGGGCTAGAGACAGTAAGAAAAGGTTTTGAGCATGTTATGTCTCTCATAATTATGGTAATTTATTTAATAAATTACAAGATGTACATTCTTACGTGTGCAGAACATCCATTATCCTCCATATATCTGAGCTAGCAAATCCTGCAAGTCGTGCTATAATCAGGGCCACTAATTATACGGTTTAATCTGCGTTGTTTCCGGTATAGTTGTGAATTTATTGTGTTTGCCACATATTCCATAATCTGCTGTATAATCTGCATCTTTGATAAAATGTTAAAATAACAAACGTATACCTTCACATGATATGCTGCAGCATTCTGCTAATTGATTGAGTAAGCCTTGCCTTAAGGCTTATTTGGGTCCTCCTTTGCCGCATAATTTCAAAAGTCCTTGTGACAGATCGTACACTCAGCACCTAACTGTCCAAAAGAGCTGGCGTCAAATCTGATAGTGAGTATATTATAGCCACTGGGAAGGACGCAGTTTAGTCGGACTGGGAATTCCCCAGCTGCTGAGAAGATGAGTCGGCCTCTACATTTAACACTTTATAAATGAAACACTGCAGAAATAAGCAAGCGTCTGCATACATTGCTATATCGCCTACGTATGAAATGCCACAAGGCACTGCAGTCTGACCCCTGATTGTGACCACACTGGGCTTTCAATAATTTCTACGCTTAAAACCCTCTAACACAGGAGAGACCAAATCACTTCTGTGCACAAGGAAATGACACAAGGTTGTAGGAGTTCTCCAGGCAAGAGTTGGGTAGAAGGGTGAAGGAGAGGAAGAATGAAAGAATGATTGAAAAGAGAGGGGACAGAAGAAATTTTCTGCAAGATGGAAGGAGAGAAGACAGGATAACACCTACGGGAAAGAAAGGAGATTGGGAGTTAGGTTCAGGGAAGTGTGGATGGGAAGAAGAGAACATTTGAAAGGAAACAATGCGAAATGAGGAGCGACTACAGAAAAAGTCATGGAAATAAAACATAGAGAGGCAAGGGGAGGGAAAGGAGATGAGGGAAATAAAATTAAACGGAATACAGGAAAGATAAAGGAATTTAAGGGAAGAGGTAATACATGAAAGAAAGAGACTAAGAGGAAGAAAAAGTGATGAGGTGAGGTAAGAAGAGAAAACGGAAGAGAAAGCAAAAGAGAACTGAAGTACGGGTGGGGGTGAGATGCGAGGTGAGAGGAACCCGGAGAGGGGAAAGAAACAAGAAGAGAAAATAAAATGCGAGACAGGAGTAAAAAACAATGACAAGGGAGTGTAGAGAAAGGAAGAAGACGGAGGGTGAATGAGCGGGGTGGTATGACAGAAGAGAGAAGAAAGGATGAGACTTGAAAAAGGAGATGAAAGGGGGAGGAAAGAGGAGGAGCTGTGGACGGTGGGAGAGATAAAATCCATAAGGGGAAACGAGTAAAAGTTGGGGGACTTGAGCTGGAATTTGAGAAAGATCTAGTCTAGAATGGAGACAAGGGAGTAAAATAGAGGCTTGGGGGTAGAAACAAGCAGAGATCGGTGAAATGAAGTTGTACAGAAGGGAGCGTGAGTGGTTGGGTTTTACAGCGAAAGTAAGAAAATCGATATCTGAAAAGTAAAAAGACGAACGAGATGGGAAGATACAAGTTATCTACACAATATACAGCCCAGTGTTTCGGCAGCACACCCTGGTCGATCAAAAGCGCTACACGTAGTGTTATTGAATCCCTAGCACAACCGGTACCCCCACCCCTTTCCCTATATCAGTGTGAACCAAATTCGGTCAAATTTGTCTTTTCTGGACATTAGTTCCAAATGAATGACATCTAAGCACTACTCTGGGCCCTAGTGGAGACTGAGGTATCACAAGTCACAGGGGTTGGAGTTAGCAGATTCACTTCCGTGTTTAGGTGTCGAGTCTCCCGCCTCCAGGCCACGGTGTGAAATTGTTCACTTTTAGGTCCTGCTGTTATCCGAGTCACCTCTAGACCACCCTCAGCCTCCTTGTTTCATGAGCTGACTGCACCAAACTAAGCCAGCAAGCATCAGGAGCAGCAGCGCAGATTGTCAGAAGTACAGTCTTTGCCCTCTTTGCTGAGACTATTGAGGCTTCACCTTGCACTTCTCGTGTGCCCGCAAAACTTCTCACCACCAAGGCTTATCTTCTTCAGCAGGAATGACTCCAGGCGAATCGCTTCACTGCCTTCGATATAAAGGTTTCATTTACTCATTAATTTGTGTGCAAATTAATTACATCTTTTATTCATTTGAGTAAAAAGCCACGTGCCTAGATAATTGTGCTTACCTATTTGTGGATGTACCTATTGATTTGTGACGTTTTTAGAACCAAATGCTGAATAGTGCTGCTTTTAGGCGCCAACAGAGCTACCTCCCCAGAAAACTGACTGTGCTGTCTTGGAGATTGTAGTGACTACGAATTAATGCTGAAAAAAGTCAAGCGCTCGCCAGGCAGCAGCGGCACCCGTGCTTTACTTACAACATTAAAAGTAGAGCTCGGGTGCCGCGATTATACCAAAAGTAAAGAAATAAAGAAAACTTCTATTTCTTTACTTTTGGTATAATTGCGGCACCCGCGATTTACTTTTAATGTTAAAAGTAAAGCGTGGGTGCCACGATTATATCCAAAGTTAAGGAAAAAATAGTATTTGCAATGCAATAGGTCTCGCAGTTATGTGAGTTTTGAGCTATTGACGTTGCAAATAACAATGCCTTTTATTGTTGTTTTTGTGTTAAAAACATAAATAAAAAGCATTGTCATTTACAATGCCAATAGCTTAAACTTACATAACTGCGAGACCTATTGCATTGCAAATGCTTGTTAAATTTAGAACAAACAGACGTAACTCGTTCTGGATCAACATACAGAGCTGCATTCAGAAAGACAGAGTAGATGTGACCTACACTTGTGGTACTTGTGGCTTATTCCTTGAACTTCCTTAGTAAGGGCGGATTCAACGAGAGGGGGTGGGGGGACTGGACGCCCCGAGGCAGTGTTATAAAAAAGCAGTGACGCAGGTTTTAATAGCCTTCCTCACAACGTCTTCATCATGTCTCGCCTAACCGAGGGTAGGGAATCTGCCCGGGTGAACACCCCCTGTCCGGAGTGGTGTAGCAAGACCTTGAATTCAGGATTCTGAAAGAGATGGCACACGTTTCTCAATGCCACAGGCACTGCGACATCTCAACCCACATGCGGGCACTCACAAACGTGCAACTTCTGCACGATTTTTAGCCTTGAATTTCCTTGGGAAGGGAGGATTCAACGAGAGTGGGTGGGGGTTGGGGGGGGGTGAACGCCCTGAGCCAGTGTTGTAAATAAGCAGTGACGCAGGTTTTAATAGCATTCCTCACAACGTCTTCATCATGTCACGCCTAACCGAGGGTAGGGAATCAGCCCGGGTGAACACCCCCCGCCCGGAGTGGTGTAGCAGGACCTTGAATTCAGAGTTCTGAAAGAGATGGCACACATTTCTAAATGCCACGAGGCACTGCAACATCTCAACCCACATGCGGGCACTCACAAACTTGCAACTTCTGCACGCTTTTTCGGGCAGCATGTGATAGAAATTCCAATTGACCAGAAACGTAAATAACGAGGGTACCATATATGCACTTCACTGCCCAGCAGACACGTCAACCCCCAGGAGCCAGCCTGAAGGATGCAGCGACCTCATCCCATGAAGGCAGTGCGGTCCCTGAATTCAGTTGAGCCTCGCAACAAGTGAGAACTGTAGAAAATGAATGTTGCAATAAGTGAAAGCGCTCGCCATGACGTCGACTTTTCTCTTTTTCTGCCGTCCCACTTGGACGGCCTCGGCCTGCTTTCCTTTGGTTTGTTATCTTTATGGGGCCATCTGTTTGACCCCATAAAGATAACAAAGCTTTTACGGCAGAAGGAAGTCAGGCCAGCCCGTCCATGTGGGACGGCAGAAATAGAGAAAAGTATGTCACCACAAGCTCTTTCCCAATGGCTGGCCACCGTTTAGCATAAACGGTGGTGCCGGTCAATGGGAAAGAGGGGCGAGGCTTAAAGCCTGTTACTGAAACCTCCAGAAAACACTAAATCTCACCAGCGAGACTGCGCATGTGCGCAGCTCTAGGCTTCATCCTAAAAAGGACCTGAACTGGTTGTAAAGTAACAGTCTCAGTGGGGACTCCTCCCCTATGGCGGAGTAGTGTTGCCCACCTGCCAGCAGCCACAAAAAATTAAAAATAAAATGATAATACACCATTGTTTATTATTGTTTTTTTTTTCCTGGAGCAAAGGCTTGGGGGCGGGACAGGGTGAGGACAGGATGCTGGAGGAGTGCTCACTCTGCTATTCAGTGTGCATGATGGTCTGGCCGACCAAACCTTCATGCGCACTGAAGCTCTCTCCAACCCGAGTTGCATTGCCGGGTTGTAGAGAGCAGGCACTGTCAAATGGCCCATGGGGACTTTGTCATCTTCTCTAAATTAGCATGAGCACGCTGGAGTTGGCCCGCTGCTTTGCGCACATTACTACACAACTTTTTTTTTGCAATCATTTATATGGCTGTTTTCACATGAGAACTCATTGCTGAGTTCATACTCTACAGGTTCCTGGGATTTTAACTTAAAATTGTGAGCAAGGCCGAACAACAATGCCCCTTGCTATTTTGTTCATGTTAGGCCTTAGCCCTTAGACAAAACAAAGCAATACAGCTTTTGTTTGGAACAACGTACTTTGGTTTTATGAGCATACACAAATAGGTAGCACACTCTTTGAGAGGGACCTTTCCAGGGAGAAGAGCGAGACAGCACCTATGATGTAGATCTACTTTATATATGCTAAGGTATGGGATTTGCTGACAAAGCCCAGAGATCTTCTAAAATATAATAATACTTCTTCTTAGGAAGGGGAGGGAGGTTAGGCTCAATTGTCTTTTCATTATGATATCCCCCTTAATGATATATTGACTAGCTGCTCTCGCTGACTGTATTTGTACTATGCATTTTCCTGCCTGTTGTGACACGTATACTACATGTAAGGCCACAATGGTTAAAATAAGTATTTTAAACTGTTTTGTGTCTCTGTCAGATCTTATTGTGGACCAGTACAAGAGTGCAAGCGAAAGGGTGTGTCTTGTTACCGCAATTACTGAGAGATCTGGGAGTGTTGTGTTCCGGGGAGTCTAATCATTTGTTTCTCTGTGAGTGAGTAGGAGAGGAAGTGAGACACTATAGCTAATTGGTTTTGGGCTCATTGGCACTAAGGTGATAGGATGGCTCAGTTCCTATACACCAAGGTCCCATAATCCCTTGCAAAGTTCTGTTTTGGCCAGAATCCCTGCAACAGCACAGGCTCCCAGTCTAACTGGGAGCACAAATCATTGACACTCAGGCCAATACTGATGCTGCTTTACGCATCATGAAAGCAGTGTCAGTATTGGCTGCAGTGCCCGTGCCTACAGAAAAGATGGGTGAGATGTGGCAATGCGGCGATGCAGGTTAGTGGTTTGTTATTATTTTTTTACTTGTCTTTCCGTGCTCTCTGCATCTCCCCCATCTCTCCCCCGCTAACCCACAACCCGCCACTGTATCAACACACCGGACGCTACTGGTCTGCATCCTATGTGTGTAAAAGCAAGATCTATGCCTGAATTTCAGAACATCGATTTAGCTCCAATCAATAAATCAATCAATCAGGGATTTGTAAGCACTCTACCCACCCGTGAGGGTCTCAAGGCGCTGGAGGGTATGCAGATCCGTTTCAGCCAAAAAGCCAGTTCTTGAGCGGCTTCTTAAAGGTAGTAAGGGAGGGGCGCGCCTAATGTCTGTTGGTAGCTCTTTCCAGGATTTGGTGCCACGTGGGAGAACGATCTTCCACCTGCTCGGGCTCTGTGGATGCAAGGGGTTTCGGCTAGTGCGAGGTTGGCAGATAGGAGGTTCCTCTTGGCTACGTGGAAGTTTATTCTGTCTTTGATGTATTTGGGTCAGCTGTTTTAAAAGTGAGTCTCTTCTCCAACGAGAGCCAGTAGAGTCTCTTTGCAGGTGCTGACTGATGTTTTTGTGCCAGAGGATGCAGAGGACGAGTTTGGCCGCGGTGTTGAGTAGCGGCTGCTAGAGGGAGTGCTGTGGGGCGGGGAGGGACAGTGTGGTGGGTAGTAAACTCCGGCATACAGCAGATCCGAGTTAGGTTAAGAAATAAATAAATAAAACAAATTAAATTGTGCTCTGCAATGCCAAATGCATTGCAGCGTGCACAATTTAATTTGTTTTATTTATTTATTTCTTTACCTAACTCCGATCGGCTGTATGCCGGAGTTTACTACCCCCCACCCTGCCCCTCCCCGCCCTGCAGCACTCCCTCCAGGAGCCGCTACTGGCGGTGTTGTGTATCGTCTGTAGTTTTCGGAGTACTGTTTTGTCGATGCCGGCGTAGAGAGCGTTAGCATAGTCGAGTTTGCTGGTGATGAGTGCTTGGGTGACCGTATTACTTGACGCAGTTGGGATCCATTTGAAGGTCTTTCGGAGAATGCGGAGGGTGTTGAAACAGCTGGAGGTGAAGGCGTTGACCTATTAGGTAAGGCGAGTGATGAATCAAGTACGATGCTGAGGTTTCTGGCCTGGTCTGAGGGGGTAGGCGGGCTTCCGAGGGCGGTGGGCCACCATGGTTCCTAGGACTTCAGTTTTTTCGGCATTGAGTTTTAGGCAGCTGTTTGTTGAACTGTGCTTATAATGACCACAAGACTCCATTTTGTGTTGCCTTGCTCTCAGCAACCTGGTAAACAATTTATTTCTGTGTCTCTGTTGGAACTTGCTTAACCCTCCCCTCTCTGCCCCCGGTTGCGCCAGAGACTTAGCCGCATCCTGTCCACTGTTGGTAATTCAGTCTCCCACAACGGTGCCCGTGACCACACCATCTGGGCACGGAAGTCAGAGGCTATGTGTATCATGCAATCGGAAACAGATGCTCTGTGGCCACGCCATGTGGGCACGGAAGTCAGACCCGATGTACATTGTGCAACCAGAAGCAGATTCTCCCTGGCCACGATTGCGCCACCCGAGACTGATGAGAAACTTGTCTGATGAAGAACTTGTCTGATGAGGAACTCTTATTGTGTAAAGGCTGTGGCTAGTGCTATAATTGTGTGTGCGCTGCTGAGTGAAGCAGCAGTGTCCGTAGAATTGCCTTTGTGCCATTCTGGGACCCTGTCCTTAGGTCAAGCTAATAAAAAAACGTACTTCCCTCCATACCTAAGTTGTCCTGGTCGCTTTGGTAACGTAAGATTGAGAAGGAGAACCCATAGATTCCAGGTGTTCCCTGCACCGCTGGCTTTGACCCTCCAGATGGAAGGGCTCTCCAAAAAGCTGGTTCTACAATTTGGCGGCCAATGTGGGGCGTCTTCGGTGGTCGTCATCGAGCCTGGTGGTCGTGAGGGGTCCGTGATCGAATTCCAAGGGAGGCGCGCCACTACATCGGCTGAAACTTGTCCTTGTGGGCCCGAGGTCTCCGATTGCATGATTCTTCCCTCCTATGGCCTATCCGAATGCGGCTCGGCTGACGCCCCAAGTCTGGTTCCTAGTATTGAGAGATTGAGACCTTTGTGACACATGCCGTGTGAGGGAAGATTAACGGTCAGGTAAGAGTGGGCGTGACCCACTTCTTTGGTGAATTGTATTTGGTTTTGGGTATTGTTCGACTTTTGCAAAAGCCAAAGCCAAGGGGTAAGTACAGTTATATGCTGTAAATGTTTGACAGAACCCCTTCATGTTTGGAACCAGGATACGTGTATAGAGAGGCCTGGATTTAGTAAATATCGGAAATGGTGTCTGTTGTTATTGTGCACAGGACTCCGCATTGGAGGAATCTTGTCCGATTCCTCCCCTGGGGACCCCTAATCATGAAGTCTATGCTAAACATGGTATTGTCCGGATTGTGTTTTCCTCACTCTGGCACAAGTATACAAAAGGTAATGCTGAGTTACAATGGCCAATGCAGGGTAGTTTTGAACCTCCTGTATTAGACAATCTGGAGGAGAAATTGCTTCAGAGAAAAGTTAGACCTGCGATATTTGATTCCTTTCGGGTTTGGCGCAAGGAGTCCAAGCAGAAGGAAATCGAACTAAAAAAGAGCGAATCTAAAACAATGCGTATGAGTGTGATTCAGAAGGACCATAATCCTCATGATCAGAAAATAGAAGAGGGTATAGTGATACATGATAGATTAATCGAATGCAGGCAGACGGATGTTACGTTACAAAGAAGGTCCCCGAAAAGGCCCGGGACAAGAAGGATGACCCTCTCATGTCCTCCATGTTAGACACCCCTCCACCTTATCTTATCTTAACAAGAATTTATACAGCGCACGTTCACCCGAGGGTTTCTTGGCGCTAACCAACATATCCTGGAAACTACCTGACGAAGGGCCGGAGAGGAACTAGGCTAAAATCTAGACAAATAACCAGGTTTTGAGTTTCCGCCTGAACTGCAGGAGGGTGGTACAGGAGCGGATCTCTTGGGTAAGAGAGTTCCACAGTTTAGTGGCAAGCGTGGAAAACCTACGGCCTCCTTTCCGTTGGAATTTATAGCGGGGGACAGTCAGGAGAATTTGTGAGGCAGAGCGCAGGCTACGTGTAGGAGTATAACTAGGGAGGAGTGCCTGGATGAACTTGGGACTGCGTGCATGGAGAGCCTTAAAGGTTATACAGGCGATTTTAAAAAGTACGCGCTGTGTGATCGGTAGCCAGTGCAGTTGCTTCAGCAGGGGTCTTGCTGATTGCCACTACGGAGTACGGTATATGAGCCTGGCTGCCTGGTTCTGGGCCATCTGAAGGCGTTTACCAAAGGCAATAGGGAGGCCCAGGTAGATGGCGTTGGCGTAGTCTAAATGTGACAACACCAAGGCTCACACAACCTGGGTTCAAGCAGGCTGGGTAAGCATCCGACTAATTTTTTTTATTTTTCGGAGTTGAAAGAAGCAGGATGATACAACCGAATTAACTTGAGGCCTTAATGTGAGCTCTTCATCAATGAGTACCCCGAAGCTCTTCACCGTACTAGATGGAGTAGGGGGTGGAGCCAATGTTGGAGGCCAGTAGTGTGGGCCCCACAAGGATTTACTTTTGCCGAAGAGGACCAGTTCTGTCTTCCTGGGGGTTCAATTTTAGTTGGTTACTATCCATCCAGTGGCGTATGAAGAGCATAGTGGACTGAAATTGATGAATAGATTCTGGGGAGTCATCGATGGTGAAGGTAAGTTGCAGATCATCTGCATAATTAAATGTAGTAACTTTAAAAGATTTTAGTGAATGAAGTAGAGGAAGCATATAAATATTAAACAAAAGAGGTGAGAGCGAAGAGCCCTGGGGAACCCCACAAGTGGTGTGGAGTTTAGGAGACAAGAAGGGGGGCAGGCCGACTGCTTGTGAATGGCCATTAAGAAAGGACCTAACCCAGTCAAGAGCCGGGCCACAGATGCCAGCTAGTCTGACACGGTCGAGAAGGATGTCATGGTCGACCGTGTCAAACGCGGCCGACAAATCAAGCAAGACCAGAGCTTGAGGAATACCTAAATCAGGATTGTGGCGTAGGGAATCCAGAACTGCTGTTATGACCATTTCAGTTGATTGAGCCGGACGGAATCCGACTTGAGCAGAATCCAAAAAGTCGGATTGCTCAATGAAGCTTGAAAGATGAGATGTTACATGGGCTTCCAACAGTTTGGCCAGATACGGTAATAAAGAAATAGGCCTATAATTGGATAGAGTAGTGGCTTCTACGCCAGTGTTTTTTTTGAAGGGGCATCACTACTGCCTCCTTAAATGAATTAGGCACTATACCTTGGGTCAAAGAGGTGTTAAGAAGTCTTAATATAGGAGAGGGAAAGGCGGTTATCACCTCTTTTAGCACATGGGGAGGGCAGCAATCATATGGAGAACCCGACTTGACCCTTGTCGTGAGGGCAAGCAACGACTGGACATCCAGAAGAGGAAAGTGATCCATTGATAATGAACTAAGGGTGTGAGTGGGGTCAAAGGAAGCAGGGGAAAAAATAGAGATACTGGATTTAATACACGCAATTTTATCCAGAAAGTAATGATTAAGGGTATTACAAAAATCCTGTGTGGCTTCAGGTTTAAGTTGAGTCCTGGCAGGGTTCGTGAGTTTATCAACGATGGAAAAGATGTCCTTCGATTTGTTGTTAGACATTTCTATAATTCTGGAAAAAAATTCCGCTTTAGCTAGTAAGATGGCCTTCATGTAATCAGAGCGGGCGGCCAAATAATGAGTTTTTTCGAGAGAGTTGTAATTTCTTCTCCAGTCACGTTCCTTCTGGCGGACAGTCAGTTTTTTTGCCCTCAAATCAGGAGAAAACCATTTGTGCGCGTCAGATTGAGGCAAGGTTTTCAATTTTTTCAACGGGGCGTGTATATCACTTGCATTAGTCAACTTGTCTGAGATGTTAATTACAGATTGGTCAAGGTCTACATTGTGAATAGGAATTGAGTTTCTCAAAGTGCCCAAAAAAGCTGGAGTATCAAGAGAGCCCCACTTTCTGAATAGGCCTGCTCTGGTATCCGTGTTTATATTAGGCTTAGAGATAGAGATGCTGAATTGGATCAAAAAGTGATCAGACCAGACACATGGAGAGATGATAGGAGGTGAAATGCTAAGGTTGGAACTCCAGATCTGGTCGAGGGTGTGCCCTTTTATGTGAGTGGCGGTGTTGATGTGGTGACTAAAATTGAGCCCTGTAAGAAGATCCAGGAGCTCACTCGCTAAGGGGCCACCAGATGGATTATTGAGCCAATAATTAAAATCGCCAATCAACAAAATCATTGTATAATCAGTTACCAGTGTTGCCAGTTGGTAATACAAAGAAAGAGGAAACGTAGACATAATCTAGGGGGGGTCTATAAATGAGCACACAAAGAGTCCAATCTGATAACCAAATTGTCCGCTACCAGGAGGTCGAGAGACGTCAATATGGAAAATACAAGGCGTTTATTAATAATTGCAGCTACCCCACCACCCATTTTGCCTGAGGCACGGTCTACCTGCAAAATATAATAGTTGTCAGGGAGCGCTGCTAGTATGTCCGGGTAAGAAACAGAATGTCCGGTTTTTGGCAAGCAAGAAGCAGAAAGATATCCAGTTGATGTTTTACAAGAGATCTGGTGTTAAGGTAAAATATATTTATTTGTTGACTTTCTACTGGAGCAGTCCTCATTTGCGAAAGACCGTGACATGTTTGCGATGAGGATTGGTAAATGCATAATTGAAGGAGGCGGCTTACCGTAGATGGACAGAGAGGGCTGGCGAAACTTTGGAGGTTCACCAGGCTCTCAGATGAGTAAGTCGGTGGAGATGCAGGGGATGTGGCCCCTAGCCCTGGCCTGGCGCGGACGGGCGCAGACGGGCTTGCCTTTAGAGCGCCCGCTGCGCACGTCCGCCGCACGGCCGGAAGGGGATGCACATTATATGCAGCTGAGGAGCCGGTGTGAGGCAGACTGCAGTGTCAAACCTGGGCTACCCCCAAGATGGCGGATCCCCTGCCAGTCCCGATAACAGCGCCTAATCGGCTGTGCGGGAGGAGCAGGCAGTATGAGGCGTGGAGGGAGGGTAAGTGCACCAAAGTAAACAATCAAATATTTTTTAAAAGAGGCAAAACAGTTAAAAATTAGAACATTCGATGCTCCCGGCTTCCACCTCAGGAGTTTACCGCAAATGGTTGGTACATGCGCGCGAGGCAAGAGGTTCGACTTAAATACCTAATTGCAGAGGCCGGTGAGAGGCAGACTGCAGCGTCAACCCTGGGCTATCCCCAAGATGGCGGATCCCCTGCCAGTCCCGATAACAGCGCCTAATCGGCTGTGCTGGAGGAGCAGGCAGTATGAGGAGTGGAGGGAGGGTAAGTGCGCCAAAGTAAACAATCAAATATTTTTTAAAAGAAGCAAAACAGTTAAAAATTAGAACATTCTATGCTCCCGGCTACCGCCTCAGGAGTTTACCGCAAATGGTTGGTACATGCGCGCAAGGCAAGAGGCGTGACTTAAATACCTAATTGCAGAGGCCGGTGAGAGGCAGACTGCAGCGTCAACCCTGGGCTATCCCCAAGATGGCGGATCCCCTGCCAGTCCCGATAACAGCGCCTAATCGGCTGTGCTGGAGGAGCAGGCAGTATGAGGAGTGGAGGGAGGGTAAGTGCGCCAAAGTAAACAATCAAATATTTTTTAAAAGAGGCAAAACAGTTAAAAATTAGAACATTCTATGCTCCCGGCTACCGCCTCAGGAGTTTACCGCAAATGGTTGGTACATGCGCGCAAGGCAAGAGGCGTGACTTAAATACCTAATTGCAGAGGCCGGTGAGAGGCAGACTGCAGCGTCAACCCTGGGCTATCCCCAAGATGGCGGATCCCCTGCCAGTCCCGATAACAGCGCCTAATCGGCTGTGCTGGAGGAGCAGGCAGTATGAGGAGTGGAGGGAGGGTAAGTGCGCCAAAGTAAACAATCAAATATTTTTTAAAAGAGGCAAAACAGTTAAAAATTTGAACATTCAATGCTCCCGGCTTCCGCCTCAGGAGTTTACCGCAAATGGTTGGTACATGCGCGCGAGGCAAGAGGCGCAACTTAAATACCTAATTGCAGAGGCTGGTGAGAGGCAGACTGCAGCGTCAACCCTGGGCTACCCCCAAGATGGCGGATCCCCTGCCAGTCCCGATAACAGCGCCTAATCGGCTGTGCGGGAGGAGCAGGCAGTATGAGGAGTGGAGGGAGGGTAAGTGTGCCAAAGTAAACAATCAAATATTTTTTTTAAGAGGCAAAACAGTTAAAAATTTGAACATTCAATGCTCCCGGCTTCCGCCTCAGGAGTTTCCAGACCTTTATCCCGCACAGTTGGCCCTCGCTGCCGCTCCAGTTGTTGCCCCTGCCCATGCCATGGTTCATCCGATACCTCAGCCACTCGCTCCCAATGCCCTGACTGTTCAGGCCACTGTACCGGTGCAGTTCCACCCTTCCCTTTCCCTTGTTGCTCCTTTCACTGGTCCCGTACCGGTCCAACCCAATGTGCCTTTAACTCCTGTCACAACTAACCCATTTCTTGCTGACAGTCATCCAACACCTTCCCCCAGGGCAAGGCTATTGGCAAATGCTTGGTCAGTGATCCATGATTATATCCCTTATGTAACTCCGCATAGACCACCCACTCCCATACGACGTACTTTGCGCAGTCAGATAGGTAATATACAGGAACAACTCGTTATGGGCCAGCAAGCTCGTATAAGGGTGGAAACTGACACTATGTACACCGCTCAGGATATATGGATGACCATGGATCAGTGGACGCGCATCCAACAGATTGAAATTTTTTGTGATATGTGACATACTAATCCAACTGTGGGAAGATTCTGTAGAATCAGGACCACCCCCAAGATTGCGAAGGGGGACATTTAGGGCCCCGCACTATTCTGCGATTTGGTAACGTTAGTAGCCTATAGGGACTCTGTATCTGTTGTCACGCTAAATAAGGTTTTCCAATGAGGGAGGTACAGAATGTTTGGAGGGACCGCGTTGTTGGCGTGTATAACCAACCTGACATACCAGCGGGTTTTAGGCAAATGTGGTTCCATGTCCCTTGGAAAAGGTCTGATGTCCTCCAACTTAAAAGACAATTGCCTGACCCGCGTAAAAATCCAGCAGGTTATTACAAGGAATTGACTCAGACCCTCCTTGCATGATGACTCTAGCAGATATCGATATGGTAATGGGACAGGTAGTACCAACTGAAGTATGGTCTAGAATACGTCATAATGATCAGGCAGAATTTGGCCACACTTGGAAACAATTTCAGGAGGCCGACAGAATACGAACTGGCGGTTAGAAACCTGATCCCATGATCTTGACCCTTCCGGCTGTGGTTCTGAAATTTCTGGACCCTGCTCTAATATGGTACCGAGGCCCAACACTCGTGTCACAAAATATCGTCGTACCATGACGAATTTGGTGTCGGCAGACTGGTAATGATTAGGACATTATCCCTATGCATTTGCGTCATGATTGAGCGATGCTAACACCCTTAAATGGTGATTTCCGTTCCAAACGCTCGGACTCCATTTTGTGAACGGCATCCATCTTGTGGCTTGCCCTCATATAGTCAATTGATTGAGGCCGAGTTTGATCTAAAAGGACACGTCCACCTTAGCTGACTTCCCCATGACCTGGCCGCGCTGACTCCACTGCCTCCAGCCAAACCTGTTCGGGCGGGTTCCTCGCCCAGTGGCCGAGTAAGATAGCATCAAGGCCCAACATGCCATAAACCATTCACTACATACAAACCATGCTTTATCATACACACACCTGTCCCTGTTTCTTGTTTATGACTAGTTTTAGAGGCGGCAGACCCGGAAGCTGAGATCGACCCTGGACCAGGGTTCAATTCCCCGCCTCGGCGGGTCTTGGGCTCAAAAATTCCACGGACTCGATAATTCTCGCTCCGGTGCCTTCTCGACTCACGGGTTCACACTCTGCGACTCTGGGCAATAGCTTGCTTAATCTCCACAACGGCCCCTCGCGGCGGGATGCCTGGCTTTCACCTTGTGGATACCCTGCTGGGGTTATCTCACAGGGGAATACCAGGACGGGTTCCCTAAGCAAGCGCCGGGAAACCCTTTGTGGGTAGCTGTGCGCTATATAAGCTCAAATACATTTACATTTACATTTACTATGAGGAGGTGCCCGACTTTATTGGGGTTTCATCGATATCTGATGGTAGTTCTGGGCCGAGCTGGGTCATCTATCACAAACTGGACATCGAAAATGTGGGTTTACCATCATGACTTTGCTTTTTGCCTTATTTTGGAAATATGTGTATGACCATGTTATAAACTAAATAATTCTTGCCTAGAGCATGTATTTTTGTATAAAAGGAGAAGGCTGGCTCTGTAAAAACGAACAGTCTCCTGAGAACTTACATCCCGTGCTGTTGTACTTCTAGGACGCTTGTTACTTGGTTGCAGCCAATAAAACTCAATCTCTGACCTCACCTAGAAGACTCTGTGTTTCTGTGGTCCGGAACAGGGAGAACTCAGAGGTCTTTGGGTGTTATCCCCTGGCACCACCGGGTTCCTAAAAACCCGGCACCTCAGTTGGCGCCCAACTCGGGGCGGTATCAAGCGGTATTGATCTAAGCCAGATGTTCGTGAGGAGCTTCGTGTGAAAATTCCAGAGGACGGCCAGCCACTTCAGCGACCCCTGTATGTCGACGTGGTTCCGAAGGTCTTTGCTGCGAGGTTCCCCGTGTCCCGACGGCTACGAAGGACTGCTGCCCTGACTATCGCCCTGTTTTGGACCCAGTGATCCTTGGTAGAGCGAAACGATAGACGAGTCTTCTAGTGACGTCATCGATCATCAATACTTCAGTTAAGTATAAGTGGAGCGTCTCCCAATCCTTAGTTTGATTCTTAGTTTTGGTATCCTTGAGATACACCTTGTTTGGAACTTGCAAGCGCCAAAACCAAGGGATTCGTGTATTCACGAAAATATCGTATTCGATAATCCTTTGAAGTTTGAAGCTAGACTAGTGAGCGAAGATGCCTGATCTTAGCAGACTTGGAAACTTGTTTTGTCTTGGTTGTAGTAAGGACTCCCGATTAGAGGATTTGTGTCCGGTTCCTCCGATTGGAACTCCAACATATGACTTTTATGTGAAGCACGGAGTAGGCCCTATCACCTATAATGAGGTATGGATAAAATACACCAGAAAGGATGGTGTTTTAAAATGGCCCCAATATGGTAGCTTTGACGCAGAAATACTAGATAACCTTGAGGTCAAACTGTTTAAGAAGAAAGCCCGGCCGGCGATGTTTGACTCTTTTCGCCTATGGCGCAAAGAAGCCAAACAGAAAGAAATGAAATTAGCAAAGAAAAATAAAAGAGGTATGTCAATGGTACAAGCTGCCATTGCATACAGGGATAATGAGGAAGAGCAAGAGAGTGAACAAATGCTCAGAAGCAAGAAGTTAGCAGTAGATAAATGCTACCCGATGTTGCCACACGAAGGACAAGGTTCAAAAAGGACATCAGAGAAAGATCCATTAATGTCCCATTTACTGAGTTCACCACCTCCATATGCGCTAGATGCTACTGCACCCCCGAAGCGCTTTGTTATACCGCGCCCGGCGCACGAAATGCAGTTCTTGCACAAACACCAGCTCCTCTTCAGCTGGTTCCTACTTCTCCAGCGCAGCCCTCTCAAGGGCCGCCGCCTTTGCTACATACTCCATCTGTTTTTCCAACGACTTTGCCTACTGCTCCAACTATTTATCATGACACTACTTCTGCCACTGCCTCGACTTCCTCTGCCACTGCCTCGACTTCCTCTTTACATCAGCCTGTCTTTTCCGGCACATCTGCCTCTCCGCAAGCTTCTCCTTCTGTTCGACAGAGAGTGGCAAGTACTGTCACTGGTCTGTTCTCACCTTTCTTTGGGTCGCCTAAAACGACCCCTAAAACGGGACGTAGACAGTTGCGTAGTCAACTACCCGATTATGAGGAAAGAGTAGTGCTGAATGAGTTAGCACGCAAATGGGTTACTGACACTGTAAAGTATGATGTTCAGTCTGTTATGGAAGTCTTCAGTCAGTGGGACGCACCCACTCAGAGATATGTATTTGAAGAGATGTGTGTATATCTCTGCGAAGATTTGCAAGACAATGATCCCAAACGCAAAATGCAGGAATTATTCCGTATGCGATTCAAGTTCTATGAAGGCATGATTGTAGGTGCCGATGTTGAACGAACAATAGATTTATTGTTATCTTATAGGAGTAAGGGAAACGTTTCTAGATCACTGTATGAGGATGACATATCAGGTAGGAAAAAGGCGCGACAGTACCCCATGAGAGAAGTTCCTCCAATTTGGAGGGAAGGTGACGCAAATGCGAATCCGGCAATTCTGCCACATTTCCAGCGTGCATGGGTACATGTCCCCTGGAAAAGATCTGAGGTTTTAGCACTCAGACAGACATTACCTGATCCTCGTAAAAATCCTGCAGGATATTATAAGGAGTTATCACAGACTGCCAGCTCATGTATAATGAATTTAGCAGATGTAGACATGTTGTTTGGAAATGTTGTTCCACAGCCTTTATGGAGTAAGATTCGTCATGCAGATCATGATCAAGAATTAGGTGATGCATGGGCTAATATCACTACTGCTGATGCTAGACAAATTGGTGGCTCTAAACCCGAGCCTTTGGTAGCAGAACATCCTGGTAGAATTATCACATATATGAAGACTTTAATGCCTGAATTGTGTGCGATATGGACAAGTTATCTGCGTGCAAGCAGAAGAAAGATGAGAATGTGTCTGACTTTTTCACGAGGTTTGAAGAGACTTTCGTCGATCATAGTGGTCAGGATATGGCTACCGAGGGTGGCCAGAGATTGTTTGTAGACAAATTTGTACATAATTTGATCCTGAACTATGTAATAAATTGAAAGATTCAGAGAGTGCTTGGGCTGTTTCCACGTCAGCGCAGATTTTAGCCACAGCCCAGTGCAAAGACGAGCTAGATAAGGAAGACAAAAAGACTAAAGATTTGAAAACTAAAGTCCTTCTCCAGCAAGCCTATCCGCCTCGCACAGCTAGTCAGCCTGATTATCAGCAACAACAGCAGTATTCGAGAAACTCACAAAGAAATGAGTCTTCTCAACAGCGTTTACCGTATGGTCCGAATCAGTGTGCATATTGCAAGGAAGAGGGTCATTTCAAGAATAGTTGTCCAGCTTTATTGCGACGTTTAAATGGTGTTTCTGGTGCAAGAGGTAGAGGTGTTCTACAGGCTCCTAGGGGTAGGGGCCATGGAAACTTCCCCCAGAATACTACTTCTTTTCCGCCTCAGAATTCCATGAACAGCTTTGACCAACAGAATAATGCGTCTTCCTGGTCAGCTCAGTACTATGCTGATGATTACTATGCAGAAAACGAGAATGAGGGTAATAATTGCTAGGACAGCCATGGACAAAGAGAGGGAGTTGTTTCAGTTCCAGTAGATCAGAATGGACCTTATGTTGAGGTGATTACATCAGGAGTATCAGAACCTTTTCTTTTGGATACTGGTGCTACAAAAAGTTCTATTATGCACTCAAAACTTCCTGGCGCACCTTTGTCTGGCGAAATGAATGTTTCAGTAGGTTTTTCTGGCGCCCCGGTTAGAAACCCGATTTCTAGTCCTATGCCCCTTTCTGTTGGCCCATATGAATTAGAAGCACCCCTCATTCTTACAACAGGTTGTGGCGAAAATTTGTTAGGTTTGGATTTGTTAAAGAGATTATATGCAACTTTGCACTGTTCTCCTTTGGGAGTACAACTTACCCTAGGTAAGAAAGTGATTTCTCCAATGTATTTGGCAAAGGAGAATATTCCAACTGAATTGTCATCTCTTCCGGACATACTTTGGGCTACTGGTTCGAATGATGTGGGTCTTTTGGAGATAGCGCCATATGTCATAACATTGCGAGCCAATGTTAGGTTGCCACGTATTCCCCAATACAAGATCTCTAGCGAATGTGAAAAGGCGTTGTTAGCGATCGTTTACGATCTGATTGAGAAAGATGTCATTGAAGAGACAATAGGCAACATTTGTAACAGTCCTATTTTGCCAGTCTTAAAGCGTACTGATCCGTCACAACCACCTGTGTACAGATTTGTGATTGATCTTAGAGAAGTGAACAAGATTGTTGTGCCACAGTTTCCAGTTGTTCCCGACATTACTGCCCTATTGACTATGGTGCCAGCTTCAGCCACTTGGTTCTCGGTGATTGATTTAAAGAACGCCTTCTTCAGCATCCCGATTGCTGAGGAGAGCAGAGATATCTTTGGCTTCAATTTAGGAGGACGAAGCTTTCGCTTCAAACACGCTCCTCAGGGCTACTGTGAAAGTCCATCTATATTCAGCCAAGCCCTGAAATCACAACTTGACACGATTGTTCTACCTGATGGTGCGACTCTTATTCAGTACGTAGACGATTTGCTGGTCGCTGCAGATACTGAAGAGATTTGCAAGGAAGCAACATTGTCGTTGTTGCGTCATTTATGTGACATGAAGCACAAAGTCTCTCTTTCGAAATTGCAATTTTGTCGACAAGAAGTGACCTACTTAGATCACATCTTATCGAAGGAGGGAAGGAAGCTGACCCCAGAGAGAATACAGGCAATTGCAAAATTGGGTGTCCCAAGGACACAGAGAGAAGTGCGTGCTTTCTTGGGCATTACATCATATTGCAGACAATGGATACCGAATTTCTCGCTGTTGGCTAAACCTTTGCTAGCCCTAATCTGTAAGGATACACCCAATCCCATGCCTTGGTCTGAAGATTGTCAGAAGAGTTTTCACGAGTTGCGTGATGCATTGTGTTCGGCTCCTGTGTTGGGCAACCCCGACTACAGTAAGCCCTTCACATTATACGTCCATGAGAGGGAAGGTTGCGCATTATCAGTCCTGACACAATCCTTTGGGGACAAGCAGCATCCATGCGCGTACTTTTCCGCGACTCTAGATCCTGTAGCTAAGGCATTACCAAGTTGTTTGAGGGCCACTGCTGCAGCAGCTGTCTGTATTCGACAGTCTGCTGGATTAGTAATGAATAACACTCTGATCGTTATGGTCCCACATGCAGTAGACATTTTGCTAAACAGAACGAAGACACAGCACTTAACTAGTGCTCGACTGTCAAGTTATGAACTGACACTATTAGCGAGTCACATACACATAAAGAGGTGCGATACACTCAACCTAGCCACGTTATTGCCCATTCCAGCAGAGACAGATGAGGTCGAAAAACATGATTGCTGTTTTAGGACAGAAGAAGAGACAAAAGGGAGAGTAGACTTACAGGACACCCCCGTTCCCGAATGTAATGATGCTTTATGGGTTGATGGTTCATGTTTCAAGTTGCCAAACGGTGATACGACTGCAGCATATGCGGTGACAACATTGCACACGATTGTAGAAACTGCACGTATCCCCCATAATTCTGCACAAGCAGCAGAGTTAATTGCACTTACAAGAGCGTGTGTGTTGGCAAAAGGAAAGCGAGTGAATGTGTATACAGACAGCCAGTACGCCTTTGGCGTGGCTCATAGTTTTGGACGATTGTGGCGTGAACGTGGGTTCCTGACGTCGCATGGTGCAAAGATACAGCACGGTCAGCTAGTTAACGAGCTTCTCGAGTCACTGACCTTGTCACTACAAGTTGCGATTGTGAAATGCAGTGCACACAGAAAGATTCAAGATGATGTTGGTCGTGGGAATGCATTTGCAGATGAAGTTGCGAAAGAGGGTAAACAGACGTAATATTGATTCCAAAATATCGATTGGACAAAATATTGAGTAAAAAATATAGACTGGACAAAATATAGACTAGACAAAATATAGACAACAAAAATATCGAGTAATATCGACTAGAATAGCCAAAATATCGAATCAAAAATATAGACTAGACATAATATAGACTAGATAAAATATAGACAACAAAAATATCGAAAATAAGGTAAGTTATTAATATTTAATAATATTTGTGTAATATAAATCTGTAGCGGGTTGTGGGTTTATAGGGGAATAGGGTGGGAAGTAATTTAATTATAAATAATTAATTATGTAAATGTAATCTAATTGTTAATTAAATAATAATTGGTAATTAATTAAAATATAATTGTTAATTAATTAAAAATGAATAATTGATAAATAATTAATATTTAGTAATTTATTTTCTGTAGCGGGTTGTGTGTTTACAGGGGAATAGGGTGGGAAGTAATTTAGTTATAATTAATTAATTATGTAAATTTAATCTAATTGTTAATTAAATAATAATGGGTAAGTAATTAAAATATAATTGGTAATTAATTAAAAATAAATAATTGATAAATAATTACATTTTAGTAATTTATTTTCTGTAGCGGGTTGTGTGTTTATAGGGGAATAGGGTGGGAAGTAATTTAATTTTAATTAAATAATTATGTAAATTAATTATATTTTTAAATTAATTATTAATTGGTAAATAATTAAAATATAATTGTTAATTAATTTAAAATAATTAATTGGGAATAGTAATTTTCACCCCTACGCTATCCAACGCTTTCCCTACTGTTGCACCCACTGGAGTTGGAATAGTAATTTTTACCCCTACGCTATCCAACGCTTTCCCTACTGTTGCACCCACTGGAGTGGGAATAGTAATTTTTACCCCTACGCTATCCAACGCTTTCCCTACTGTAGCACCCACTGGAGTGGGAATAGTAATTTTTACCCCTACGCTATCCAACACTTTCCCTACTGTAGCACCCACTGGAGTGGGAATAGTAATTTTTACCCCTACGCTATCCAACGCTTTCCCTACTGTTGCACCCACTGGAGTGGGAATAGTAATTTTTACCTCTACGCTATCCAACGCTTTCCCTACTGTAGCACCCACTGGAGTGGGAATAGTAACTTTTACCCCTACGCTATTCAACGCTTTCCCTACTGTTGCACCCACTGGAGTGGGAATAGTAATTTTTAACCCTACGCTATCCAACGCTTTCCATACTGTAGCACCCACTGGAGTGGAAATAGTAATTTTTACCCCTACGCTATCCAACGCTTTCCCTACTGTAGCACCCACTGGAGTGGGAATAGTAATTTTTACCCCTACGCTATCCAGCGCTTTCCCTACTGTTGCACTCTTTGGAGTGGGAATAGTAATTTTTACCCCTATGCTATCCAACGCTTTCCCTACTGTTGCACCCACTGGAGTGGGAATAGTAATTTTTACCCCTACGCTATCCAATGCTTTCCCTACTGTTCCACCCACTGGAGTGGGAATAGTAAAGTGTGAAATCCATACAGTCTGAGGCCACTGAGAAAGAGGTGAATGAATGGAGAGAAAGCAAGGGTAGAGTGGATGCGAATGGTTGTTGGGTCGAATTGTCAGAGCATCAAAGATGGCTGTTACCCGACGCATATATGCTTGCAGTGGTGACAATGGCTCATGGGATGGCTCACATCAGTGTGAAAGGAATCTGTAAGTTGTTGGCCCCAGTATCCCAAAATGTGCAGAGAATTTGGTCAAGAACTGTATGGTGTGTTTAAAGTACAATCCCGGTAGGGGAACTCCAACTCCAGCTGGTCATTTTGCGCCTCCAACGTATCCGTTCGAGGTTTTGCAGCTCGATTTCATCCACATGGAGAGGTGCAACAATCTGAAATACGTGCTTGTTGTTGTGTGCGCCTTCTCCAGGTGGGTGGAAGCGTATCCCCTTAAGGACAATACTGCCTTGTCTACTGCCAAAGCCCTGGTCAAGGAATTCTTCCCTAGGTACGGTATGCCTAGAATTGTCTGGAGTGATAATGGAAGTGAATTTGTGGGACGAGTGATGAAGAGAGTGTGTGAGTGTCTAGGCATACACCAGAAATTCCACGCTGCAAATCACCCCCAATCAGCTGGATTAGTAGAGTGCTACAACGGCACGTTAAAATTAAAACTGGCCAAGGTCCAAGCCAGCACAGTTCTTAAGTGGCCTGACTCCCTGCCTTTAGCACTCCTGTCTACCAGAATGACTGTCCATTCCAGATTAGGACTTAGCCCTCACGAGATTGTGTTTGGCCGCCCAGCCAACATCTGGGGCGTGCCAAGGCCCAAGAAACTAAGTAAATGTATTGCGACTTATATAGCGCACGTATCACCTGAAGGCAGCAAGGCGCTTGCCTTGGGAACCCGTCCTGGCTTTTTCCCTGTGAGATAACCCCTACTGGGCATCCCCAAGGTGAAAGCCAGGCATCCCGTAGCGGGTGGGCCGCCGTAGTGGAGATGAATCAAGCTATTGCCCAGAGTTGCAGCGTGGGACCCCATGATTAGAGTAGGCACCGAGGCGAGAATTATCGAGTCCGTGGACCCTGCCGCGTCGGGAATTGAACCCTGGTCCCGGGCCAGACCTCTGCATCAGGGTCTGCCGCTCTAATCAGTGAGCCACACTCCTGGATAGAGCACCCTGTACTGCTTGACTATTTGCACGAATTGACAACTAAATTGCGTGTTTTACACCAACAGGTTCACAGTTCCTCTCCGCCAGCGTCCGATGATCCAGGCCACGCCATTGAACCCGGCTCCTGGGTACTAGTGCAGAACTTCCAGCGGACTAAGAACGAGGAGCCTCGCTGGTCCGGACCCTTTCAAGTCCTGCTAACTACCCGCTCTGCAGTACGTGTCCACGGGAAAAAACATTGGGTGCACGGCGCCCATTGCAAACGGGTCCCGCTGCCCCTTCCATATGACCGGTGGGTCCAGGAGGGAATTGCTGACTCAGAGACTGAGTCTGTGCCCCGCTTCGTGCCCTTCAGTGATGCACGTTTGAAAGGAACTGGTACAGAAATGGAGAGCGACCGAGTTCTGCAAGGATTTGTGCCACCGTCAATGCAGTTGGACACTACAGAACCTGAAACTTTGTTTGAAGACAACACCATACCTGGGAAACAACGGTATAATCTGAGACCAAGAAAAACGGACTAATAAAGATAAACTAATAAGATTTTTATTTCCCCCAAGGACTATTTTTGATTGTGCAACTCTCTCGCCCAGGGAACTTGCTCATTTTTGATTTTCGAACCGCCATCCGGTTCTGCTGCTAGGGTCGCGGTTGACAGTCTTGGGAAGTGCAGCTGGAGACGCTTAGGTCAACGGTTCTGGTTGGTCTAAGGGAATTACCCTGGACTGAACAGAAGCACTCCTGAGCAGAATCAATCTCCCACCACGGGCAGCAACTAGAGGATGGAGTTTCCAAGGGTAGAGAGACCTGCTAGATCTGCGAACTTTGAAACGAAAATATGCATTGTGATGGCGAGAAAACAATTCTTGATAATATGCATTTTAATGTTGTGTAGCATAATGATGTTTTTGATTGGCTATACTCTATTCACATTCCGAGTTACCCTTGTACATAACACTCAGCCCACACCTCCTCCTACTGTTTCCCCGCATTCTTTCCACCCTCTACCTGAACACGAATCTGCCAGAAGATTAGAATTTGTAAATAATTCATTCGTCCAACTCCTACACCAGCACCAAACTGTAATGAACACCACGAACTGTTGGGTATGTGGACTTATGCCACACACGACAGATAAGGGTATCCCGTATTTTGTCCTGCCATTTAGTTATTATGGTTCTCTGTGGGCACTTCGAGCAATGTTCCTGTTTGCCCTCGAACCATATGTTCCAGGGAAAAACTCAAGCAACAAGGCACTAGTGGCGGGAATTAGAAATATGAGTGGAGATGTCGACACATACAAAACAATCCCCAGAGATTAATTGATGCCTTACAGCAGATGGAATATAACACAATATGGAATTTCCTTAGCTGAGAGTTTGAAAGCAAAGAAATCCTCCCCAGTCTGGATAGTACCCCACCAAGGTCACCTATGTCTGCAGGGAAATGGCAAAAACTCTAGAGCTCAGCTAGGGAACAGTGTCTGTACTGAGACCTATGTTTTCTCATCTCAGACCTCCCCTTCATTCTTAGCGGCTAAGGGTACCTACTTCGTCTGCCACAACAGAGCGTATACATGGTTGCCCCCTGACTTCTCGGCACATGTTTTGTCTCGTTTCTGCTGCCACCCACTTACACGGCCGAGGCAGATTACCATCGGACAAGGACAGTTAGGGGTGCCGTGAGTAAAGACGACACTGCGGAGCAGGAGTTTGGAGACTTCGCAAAGGGTTTTCTGCCGTTTTGGGGGCCTATGGTGAACAGCAGGAACATTCGCCAATTGACGAGGGTAGTTGAATCCGCCGTGATTGAAACGGCTAGTGCCCTTAGTAACTTGACTGCTGAGCTCCAGTCGGACCGCCTTATGACTCTTCATAATAGGGTTGCCCTAGATGTCATACATGCAGACCGTGGCGGGGTATGTAGAGTGATCCAATCCAGTTGCTGCATTTTTATTCCTGATAATGCTCCGACAGTGTACCAGGTCATCTCCAAACTGCACAAGATCTCTGATTCCATTCACATGGACAAAGGAGATTGGTCCTTGCTAGGGTGGTTCTGGGAACTGATATCTGCCTGGGGATGGAAAATTCTGATATTCATTGGGATGATCTTAGCCATTCTGTTCCTATTCTGCCTGTGTGTGCAGTGCGCTCCTGCAATATGTGGCCTCTGTGCTGCATCATGTGTAAGGAAGCCTGTGTCAAGGAACGAACTGAGCAACAAAATGATGCTACAGCAGCATCTCCATGACTTCATGAATACAGATTTGGACTCAGATTAGCATGAGTTATTGCCTATATAAGGGCAAAAGGAGGGGCTGTGGTTCTGAAATTTCTGGACCCTGCTATAATATGGTACAGAGGCCCAACACTTGTGTCACAAAATATCGTCGTACCATGACGAATTTGGTGTCGGCAGACCGGTAATGATTAGGACATTATCCCTATGCATTTGCGTCATGATTGAGTGATGCTAACACCCTTAAATCGTGATTTCCGTTCCAAACCCTCGGACTCCATTTTGTGAACGGCATCCATCTTGTGGCTTGCCCTCATATAGTCAATTGATTGAGGCTTAGTTTGATCTAAAAGGACACGTCCACCTTAGCTGACTTCCCCATGACCTGGCCGAGCTGACTCCACTGCCTCCAGCCAAACCTGTTCGGGCGGGTTCCTCGCCCAGTGGCCGAGTAAGATAGCATCAAGGCACAACATGCCATAAACCATTCACTACATACAAACCATGCTTTATCATACACACACCTGTCCCTGTTTCTTGTTTATGACTAGTTTTACGATGAGGAGGTGCCCGACTTTATTGGGGTTTCATCGATATCTGATGGTAGTTCTGGGCCGAGCTGGGTCATCTATCACAAACTGGACATCAAAAATGTGGGTTTACCATCATGACTTTGCTTTTTGCCTTATTTTGGAAATATGTGTATGACCATGTTATAAACTAAATAATTCTTGCCTAGAGCATGTATTTTTGTATAAAAGGAGAAGGCTGGCTCTGTAAAAACGAGCAGTCTCCTGAGAACTTACATCCCGTGCTGTTGTACTTCTAGGACGCTTGTTACTTGGTTGCAGCCAATAAAACTCGATCTCTGACCTCACCTAGAAGACTCTGTGTTTCTGTGGTCCGGAACAGGGAGAACTCAGAGGTCTTCGGGTGTTATCCCCTGGCACCACCGGGTTCCTAAAAACCCGGCACCTCACGACCCAGATACTTACTGCCATGAAAAAGATGTTAACATCTCACCGTATTAATTGGAACAAATTAGCTGCTTGCAGGCAAAAGAAAGATGAAAGTGTCTCAGACTTTTTCACACGATTTGAAAGCACGTTCACTGACTATAGTGGACAGGATATGACTTCAGAGGGGGACAACGATTGTTTGTGGATACATTTGTGTCCAATTTGTTACCAGAACTTAGGACTAAGCTCAAAATGTCGGAAAGTGCCTGGCCGATTTCCACCCCGTCTGGCATTTTGACAATGACCCAGTTTTATGAGAATAGGGAGAATAGGGAGAATGAAGAGTGAGACAAAACAGATAAGAAGACTAAAGATCTCAAAACAATGGTATTACTCCAACAGCCATACCCAGCCCAGATTCAAAACAGGGGTGCCCCGAAGTTTCAACGAATTTTCAGAAACCTGCCCCCATAACTCCCCGCTCACCACTGGGGCCCAATCAATGCGCTTATTGTCACCAGGAAGGTCATTGGCATGATGAGTGCCCCTTGTTGTTCCGGAGCCACTCTGCTCCTGCTGATCGCTTCACATGGCAACGGCCCAAGAGAGGATGAGGACGAGGCGGACCTACAACGCAGTCACAGGACAGGCGACTCCTCATGCATGAGAATAGATTTGATACAGCCAATTATGAAGATCACAATTATTTTTTACTGAGGATTGTGAGCCTGAAGAAGGGACGGGGTTTCTGTCCAACTAGGATTGCCAAGGACAAGAGAAGGGACCCATGCCTATTCCTGTTGACCAGAAGGGACCATATGTTCACGTTACAACACTGGGCTCTACTGAACCATTCTTGGTCGACACTGGTGCTAGGTCTAAAGTTCCTGGGGACCCCTTGTCTGGCACAAATAACATTTCTGTGGGGTGTTCTGGTACCCCAGTGTTTAGCCCCGTCTCACAACCACTGGAACCAATGATAGGACCCTACACATTTAATTCCCCTTTGGTTTTGACTTCCACATGTGGCGAAAATTTGTTGGGTTTAGATCTATTAAAAAGATTACATGCCACCATACACTGTTCTTCCGATGGTGCTTACATCACTATAGGCCCCCCTACCACACACCCAGTATATTTAGCCTCCTCAGATTCCATTCCCCAGAAACTTCAAAATGTCCCTCCTACCCTTTGGGCCCAAGGTGATACTGATGTCAGCCTTTTGTCCATAGCCCCCTTATCTGTTACCCTGAATGAAAATGCTCGCCCTCCCCGACTTCCCTAATACAAAAATCCCCATTAAGGGGAAAGGGCATTACTCCAGATCATTTCTGAACTTATTGACAAGGGCGTGGTTGAAGAGACAAGAGGTAATGTGTGTAATAGCCCAATTTTGCCTGTCCTCAAATACACCGACCCTTCCAAGCCCCCTGTTTATCGTTTTGTCATTGATTCACATTAAATAAATAAAATAGTAGTTCCCCAGTTTCCTGTGGTCCCAGATATCACTGCATTACTCACTAGGGTCCCCCATCGGCATCTTTCTTTTCTGTCAGTGATTTGAAGAATGCCTTCTTAAGTATACCCGTTGATGAACAGAGTTGGGATCTTTTTGGATTCTCATTGGCAGGTCGAAGTTTCCGGTTCTATAGAGCTCCACAAGGATATACAGAGAGCTCTCAAGGTACCCCATTACTCCAGTACATTGATGTTTTGCTCATAGCAGCAGACACTGAGGCGTTATGTAAAGAAGCTACAATGAAATTGCTCTTGCATTTGGCGCAGTTCAATCACAAAGTTTTCCTCTCTAAACTCCAATATTCTCGACATGAGGTTACCTACTTAGGTCATCTCCTGTCGAAGGAGGGACGCAGCCTCACCCCTGAACGACTACAGACTATCAGTAAAATGCCCCAACCAAAAACGCAGAAAGAGGTCCGTGCTTTCATTGGAATCACCTCCTACTACCGCCAATGGATACCCAATTTTTCTCTACTCATTAAACCTTTGTTGGCCCTCACATTTAAAGATGTTCCTCACTCGCTCCCTTGGACAAATGAGTGCCAGAATGCATTTGATGAACTAAAAACCGCCTTGTGTTCAGCCCCGGTGCTAGGCACCCCGAGTTATCAGAAGCCCTTTACTCTTTTCGTACATGAGCATGATGGTTGCACATTGTCAGTATTAACACAGCGGTTTGGTGACAGACAACGCCCCTGTGCATATTTTTCTGCAGTTTTAGATCCTGTGGAACGTGCGTTGCCCAGTTACTTGAGAGCCGCAGCTGCCATATCCATTCGCCAATCTGCTGGTCTGGTTCTTGATACTGCACTTTCAGTTATAGTTCCTCACGCAGTTGATACTTTATTGAATAGGACAAAAACTCAACACCTTACTAGTGCACGTTTGTCCTGATATGAGTTGACTCTCTTAGCCAGTCCATCCGCTGCTGCACTACACTGAATCCAGCCACATTGTTACCGTTTGTTGATGGTGACACTAGTTCTGATCCACATGATTGTGTCCTCCAGGACACACCCCTTACTGATCCTGATGGTACCCTGTATGTGGATGGTTCATGTTTCAAACTTCCTGATGGTAGCACAACTATCGCCTATGCTATCACCACGTTACAGACAGTGGTGGATAGTGAGAGGATACCTTACCAATCAGCACAGGCCGCTGAGTTAGCGGTTCTGATAAGAGCGTGTGAATTGAGTGCGGGGATGGCCGTCAACATCTACACCGACAGCCAGTATGCTTTCGGAGTGGCCCATAATTTTGGGTAACTGTGGGCTGAGAGGGGATTTTTAACCTCTCACAGTACTAAGATACAACATGGTCAACTGGTCAGCAGGCTGTTAGAAGCATTGACTCTCCCTTTAAAGATAGCTGTGGTTAAATGTAGCGCCCACAAGAAAGTAACAGATAACATAGGAAGAGGTAATGCATTTGCTGGCCAGACCGAAGGAAACAGCCAAAGATGCCTCCTCCCGTATATATGTAGCTGGCCCCTCAAATTGGGTACCGGAGGGAGGGATGCATGAGGACACTCTTGAAAATGTGAAGGAAATACAGGTGGAGGCAACTAGAGAGGAAAAGGCTCTCTGAGAAGAGCAAACAGGCCTATTAGATGAGAATGGCTGTTGGACGGATCTGTCTGAACAACAGGGGTGGTTGCCAGCCGTCGCTATGGCTCATGGCCCAGCTCATATTAGTGCAAAAGGTATTTGCAAATTGCTAGCTCCAGTATGGCAAAACAAGCATATCCAAAATATGCTGAGAGGCTAGTCAGGAATTGCATGATTTGTTTGATGCACAACCCAGGTAAGGGCACACCAACACCTGCTGCGAATTTTGGGCCCCCATCATGCCCCTTCGAGGTGCTCCAAATAGATTATATTCAGATGGAAGATGCAACAACTTCCAATATGTCCTCGTGGTTGTGTGTGCCTTTAGTAAGTGGATTGAGCCATACCCTCTTAAGGACAACACTGCTATCAGCACTGCTAAGATCTTGTTGAAGGAATTTTTTCCCAGATTTGGAATGCCCAGAATTATCTGGAGTGACAAAGGAAGCCACTTTACAGGGGAAATAATAAAGAAAGTGTATGTAGGAATGGGAATCAAACAGAAATTCCATGCCGCCAATCACCCCCAGTCAGTGGGTCTAGTTGAGCGCCACAATTGGACATTGAAATTAAAAATGGCTAAAATACAGGCTGACACAGAACTATCTTGGCCGGACGCCCTGCCTCTTGCCCTTTTATCCACCAGAGCCACGGCACATTCCTGCACCGGACTATCGCCTTATGAAATAATATTTGGTCGACCAGCAAATGTTTGGGGAGTGCCCCACCCAAAGAAATATTCCGATATTGAATACCCATTGTGGATTGATTATTTACATGAATTGACCACTAACCTGTGTCTTATTCATCATCAGGTACAAGACATCCTGCCACCCAAACCCGAGGGCCCTGGCCACACCATCCAGCCAGGTGATTGGGTCTGCATCCGCAACTTCCAGAGGACCAAGAACCTGGAGCCGAGGTGGAAAGTGCCCCAACAAGTGTTGTTGGCTACCAGATCTGCAGTGAAAGTTGCAGGAAGAAAGAATTGGGTATGTGCGACGCACTGCAAATGAGTGCCTCTGCCACTGCCTTATGACCAGTGGGTCAAAGAGGGCCTGGGAGACAAAGAATGTGAACAAGTCCCACGCCTTGTACCCTTCAGTGACGCTAACATTGCCTGGGCTTCATCGGAGCGAGAGGACGACGACATCCTGCAAGCTGCTGTTCCTCTTCGTTTGAGGCTACGGGACACTCAAAAGCCGGAGCCTTTCTTTCCTGATCAAACAACGCTCAGATCCACAAGATACAACCTTCGACCCAGAAAAAAGGACTGAAGAGCTAAAGGTCTCTGCCCTCTACCTCACCTGGCCTGACGTACGCTGCAAGGCTGTGATATTTGCCGGCGGATATATCTGACCGGTGCCGGTACAGCGGACCAGAGCGTGTCAATAGGGCTGCTGGAATCACTGTCCGGCAATAACTAGGGAACACCAGGTGAGGCATGACGGTGACAAAAATAAACGCTGAAAGCGTGAAGGACAGGGAAAAGAAGAAGAGAAAGTACATAAAGATAATACATGGCCCGCACACGATCTGTCTACTTGTACTCATAGTTATTTTACTTGTACCGGCCTGCCTCTGTGGATAACACACGCTGCCCTTGCAGCACCTGAGTCTCCTACCTCTACAGAATCGCCTCATCAGCATGTCTCATTGCCCCCCACGTGAAAACCAGAAGGGCAGAATTTTTTAACAATACTTTCATTCAGATGTTACACCAGCACCAGCTTGTGGTGAATACAACAAACTGTTGGGCATGTGGGTTGCTGCCCCATACTGTGGGCACAGGGATGCCCCTGATTCCTGCTCCCTTTTCTCGAGGCGGTTCAGCTTACGGATTGTATACGGTATTCTTTGACGCCTTCTATTCAGGTAACACATCTCTGCGATCCCTATGGAAGATTAGTAGCAAGCAAGCATTCATCTACATTATGGCTACGGAGTGGCCAACTATGACTAAGGCTTTACCCAAAAAGGATGAATATGAGAACAACCACGGGTCTTTCTATCCATCGAGCCTCATCTGCAGTGGAGAAAGACGACGGCTGCCGCCCCTCAGGGATCTACCTGACTACCCACATTCTGGGTGCTACTGCATCGAGAGCAGTGGAACAGAATGGGTGGGGGAGAGTGACTGCGCCTACACGCTCCAGCTTAATGGCTCAACTCGCCCAGCTCTGGTGGCTTTGCTCAATACCTAGTTTGTGTGTGGGAGTAAGGCCTACACTTGGCTTCCCAAGTCATGGGCTGGCACCTGTTATATCGCTTGGTTGCTTCCCCCGACCTATAGAGCTGATGCAACACACCACATCCAGAAGAGAAGTGTAGTTGACGCTGAAGACACAGCCGGGCAGGAATTTAGAGACTTTGCTAAAGGGTTCCTCCCCTTTTGGGGCCCAATGGTCAATAGTTGTGATATTCGACACCTTACAAGAGTGTTAGAGGCCACCATCAACGTGACTGCCGGTACTCTCAGTAACATCACTGCTGAACTTCAAGTGGACTTCCTCATGACTTTGCAAAACCGATTGGTTCTTGACATAATCCTAGCGCATCGTGGAGGAGTCTGTGCGTTGATCAAAACAAGCTGCTGTGTATACATACCTAATAATGCACCAACAGTTTATCAAGCAATCCAGAAGATCCATAAGATTGCTTCCGACATCCATCAGAATGAGGGTTCATGGTCCCTAACTGGTTGGTTTTGGGGCCTGGTCTCTCAGTGGGGATGGATGATATTGATTTTCGTTGCCATCATTGCAGCCGCATTCTTTTCTTG
Organism: Lissotriton vulgaris; assembly: GCF_964263255.1. Taxonomy (NCBI): domain Eukaryota; kingdom Metazoa; phylum Chordata; class Amphibia; order Caudata; family Salamandridae; genus Lissotriton; species Lissotriton vulgaris. The sequence goes on along the minus strand of NC_141700.1, from coordinate 673,944,147 downwards.
CTGCCTCTGTGTTCAATGTATGCCCATGCTATGTGGCCTCTGTGCCACCTCCTTAGCGCCCAAATCTGCATGGCAAAAGGAGGGACTGTTGAACTGTGCTTAAAATGACCACCGAGACTCCATTTTGTGTTGCCATGCTCCCTGCAACCTGGTAAAGAATTGCTTTCTGTGTCTCTGTTTGAGCTTGCTTAACCCTCCCCGCTTCTTGTGGTTGAGCCAATTGAGAAGCTGCTTGTGTACCTCGCCCCCGGTTGCGCTAGAGACTTAGCCGCATCCTGTCCACTGTTGGTAATTCAGCCTCCCAAGACCGACGACTGTGCCCTGTGACCACGCCATCTGAGCACGGAAGTCAGAGGCTGTGTGTATTGTGCAATCAGAAACAGAAGTCAGACCCGATGTACATTGTGCAACCAGAGACAGATGCTCCCTGGCCACGATTGCGCCACCCGAGACTGATGAGGAACTTGTCTGATGAGGAACTTGTATTGTGTAAAGGGTGTGGCTAATGCTATAATTGTGTGTGAGCTGTGGAGTGAAGCAGCAATCTGTAGAATTGTCTTTGTACCATTCTGGGACCCTGTCCTTAGCTCGAGCTAATAAAATAACTTACTTCCCTTCATAGCTAAGTTGTCCTGGTCTCTTTGGTATGGTAAGATTGAGAAGGAGAACCCGTAGATTCCAGGTGTTCCCTGCACCGCTGGCTTTGACCCTCAAGTGGGGAGGGGTCTCCAAAAAGCTGGTTCTACATGTTGGTCATCCAGACTGCGATGTCTTGCATTGCTTTCTGGATGTTGAGTTTTGCAGTGACGGGGTCCCTGGTGAGGGAGAGGGTTAGCTGGGTGTCGTCGGCGTAGGAAATTATGTTGAGGGTCGGGCTCAGTGAGGACCCCTGTGGGACTCCACTGATGAATTCAGTAGTGGCGGAGAGGAAAGGTGGTAGTCTGATTCATTGGCTTCTTCCCGTGAGGAACGATCGGATCCAGTTCAGAGCAGTTCCTTGTGTGCCGTTGTTGTGTAGCCTGTTGGTTAGTGTGCGGTGAACAATCAAATATGTCATCTGTTTTTGTCAGGTAAAAATCTGTCTTTCAACCATCTACTGAGGCAAGGTAATGTTCCATATACCATTCGCCCTGCGTCTTCCCCCTCCTTGATCCACGATTGCAACTATAGAAGAATTTACATTGAACACAATTATTTACCACATGGCTTTCCCCTATTTCACTTGTAGTCTCTAAAGCTTCAGTTTCAATTTGAAAACAGTGTGGGTCAATTGTATCAAATAAACTCATTTTAATATTAGCTATGTTAAGGTTAATGCACTCAGATTTCTTTTTAATTCATAATTTTTGACTCGATTTTTCAGTCACTCTTGTTAGTGAATATGAAGTTGTAACCCTATACCGTTAATAGATGTCGGGTTTCAATGACAACACATGCAGCCTGATTTGCATTTGGCAATTCAATGGATAGAGCAGTAATACTGCCTTGGCAGGAGCTGATATGTCATATACCAGCTGCGGGCTACCTGAATTGGCTCAAATTGGAAACGTGTGAAATGCGCAGCAGCCATTTTTGAAATTCATTCACCTTTTGGTTTTGAGAAATTATACATCTATGTGCACCCTCCACCCAATGCATTTTGCAGGGTAGTTGTATGAAACCAGAGTTTGATCAGCAAGCTCTAGGTTAGTTTAAATAACCAGTTGCATTGGTGGTAATCTGCATCAAGCAAGGACATTCTAGAGACCATTCAGGCTGGATGACAGGGTGCTGCATGAGAGAGGTTACACAACCAGATCTGAACCCATGTAGGTTTCAGGTGGCTTGTCTGTTGTGAGAGAAAGAGCCATATCGAAAGCTGGTGGAGTGCAAGTTCTTGAGGCTGTTGGGAGCTAAGAGTTAAATGACATGGTTATTGAGAGGAACAACAGGCCAGAATGCATCACAAAAACATTAAGCTTCTAAATATTGAGGGTAGGTAGTTAGATTTTTAAACAATTAAATTGATGTTTAAAACACTGTTTATTAGAATATCGTGGTGTTTAGTTATGTGTTTAAATTCTGTTATAAATTACTATAGAATTGCATGATACATTTTTTAACATGATAATTAGCATCTATGTTATACATGGCGGGTTGTGGTTTCTATTGGGGTATGTGCTATGATTAAATATCAAATATTATTATGCTAGTGTTTACATTTGGGATGGTCATTTTAGGGTTTAATATTTTTTATATGTTTAAATATTTTTTTCCTTATCATATACATTTCTTTAATATTTTCTTGGGTTTGGGGTTTATTAGGTGGGACTTATTTTATTTTAATAGATTCATTATGTTTAAATATATTATTGGTTTACATTCATATTATTTTCTATAATGAATTCAAATCTTTTTTTCATCAAATCTTAACAAAATGGGTTTCTCAATTTCAGTTTTTATCTTTTAAAATATAACGTTTTTATTGGTGAATTGTGTAAGTAGTTTAATATTATCAGGAAGAATTATTAGTCAAATAACAGGATTTTAGTGATAATTTATTTTATTGATTTTAAGATATTAATCATTTGACAATTGTTAGATCATTTAAAACTATTAGGGTTCAGAATTATTTGATTTTGTTGTTGATATGTTACTTAAGATTCTAAGATAAACAAAAATACAAATTATGTATGCACCATTATAATTTTTAAAATAGTTAAAACATGTTAAAACATTTCTTTAAAAATATTTTTAACAAATGTAAATTTATTTTTAGTTACAATATTAATTTAACACCCCTCCCCCGAGTATATATACTTTCCCCAATGTTTGTTGTACTGAAGTTTGAAAGATAGTTCTGAGCCTCCCCCTGCCCACAGCCCCACAGATATATGTGCAGTTTCCACACTGTTCATAGGAGTGAAACTGGAATAGTAAATCCACTAACCCAGTTATATGTTGCTTCCCCAGCGTTTGTTTCATTAATGTTAAAATTGTAAATCTTGCTCCTTTCCCTAGATTTATTTACTTTCTCCCCAGTTTTGATAGCAGTGGAGTTAGACTATTCAGTCTGACTCCCATCCTTCTCTGCACCCCAATTATATGCACTTTTCCCAACACTAATGCACTTTTACTAATGTTATTAAGGCTGCAGATAGAATAATAAATCTGAACCCTCCCCTGATTTTATTAATTTTCAACCATCTTCCTGGGACTGGAGTGAGATTAGTAAATTTGGGCACACCCCAACCCCAAATAGACTTGAGTTAAAATAGTAATTATGACTCCCCTTTAACTTCATACACTTCCCTAATGTTAGTAGGACAGGCTTATGAATAGTAAATCTGCCCCCAAATTATATGCAGTTTCCAAAATGTTTGTAGAGATGGATTAAAACATTCAATCTAACTCAACAAATTATACATACTTTCCTCAATGTTAGTAACTCGAGTTAAACTAGTACATTTGAATTGCCCACCAATTATGGTCACTTTCCCCAGTGATAGTTGAATTGGACTTAGAGAAGCAATTCTGCACCCCCAACTTTAGGCACTTTCCACAGTATTAGTAGGGCTTGATTCGTAATAGTAAAGCTGCCCCCATTTATATATTTAGATGCAACTTTCCCAGTGTTTGAGGGAGGTGAGTTAAAGTATGAAATCTGACCACCCTCCAGTTACACGTATTTGCGAAATGTTTATACTACAGTGACCCTTGTGCCTGACTCTCTGAAGCAGGTTCTCTCACCTCCATGATCAATGTGCTGAATCCACTGGTCATGGAGGTCACAAATGGGAGGACGCTTCTTTCAACAGGTGGCGCCAGCCTTATGGAATTCTCTACCTCTTCAGTTAAGACAGATCCAAAACCACTTGCTCTCTTAGAAGACCTGGCTTTTGTCAGCCTAGTCTGCATCTGTTCTTCACTACAGTGCACTGGCATACCTTTTGCTGCTTTGTTGCATCAGTGATCAACAGCGGGAAGCCCCTCTCCTGGGGCAGCTATTCACTTTAGAAATTCTTTTAACAGTCGCAGCATTCATGCCATTTTAATCAGGAAGCCCAGTCTCATGTGAACTTAGCTATCTCTACATCTCCTCAGGCATTTCCTTAAGCTGCTGGAAGCTTTTGCCATAATCAACACTGCATGATTCTAGTGAGGACCCTTATTGATGGCCTTGAATTAACCCCTGAAGCTCACAAGCAGCCAGCTTAGCTGTAGGGACATCTGAAAGAGCATGTACTGGGTTCAAATATATCTCCTCCATGAAACATTGAACACTTGAGTGTGGGGGGAGTAGGCCCATGTATAAAGTGTGTCTGCCCCTCAGGTGATAATTTATTTTGAGGTGTCTCTGTGGCTCACCAACAATATGGAAAGGGGGGTATTCCCACTTTTCTGAAGCAAGAAATTTCTGTCACAAGCTCTGTGGGCTAATGGAAGACTGCTGTTGCTGCAGTGCAGATTTCTGGTCAGTGGATCGAATGGTGTATAGAACAAGTAGATTTAATTTCCTAGTACTACTAACTATTACACTGATTGTTTCTGGTTTGCAAAGGCTGAGATGCGGACTGACAACCACCCTTCCATCTATTCATGCATTTTTATGCCTCCACACTGTGCTTAGCTGCCCATGTTTGTCAAACTGATGGATGTTGCTGACCACCTGCTTCTCCTACCAGCCCAGGTGAAGAGCCGTGTAGCAGAGGGTGAAGCAGGTGCCCATCGCTGTTCCATGGGTTGGTATATATATCTTACTGTCTAAAAAGAAAAAAATGTTGGTGAGTCAGTTTGGCGAACATGTCATCCTCTGGGTATGTAACATTTATGACATTGTTTATATCTGGAATGGCAGTTTCGACATGGCCTATGAGTTTGTCAACACTCTTAATGATAACTGAAATTCACCAGTCAAATACATCAAACTAAAATAGATTTTTCGGATCAGCAAGTAGAGATGCAGGATAAGCAGTTTGAAAGTAGCCTATTCCGTGAAGAGACAGCGAGAAATAGCCTGCTTCATACCAGCGTTTGGCATCCTAAAAATCTGATGCAAAGTATACTGTATGGAAAATTGCTCAGAGTCAAACGGAACTGCAGTTCCGAGCAGGCTGTTCAAAGGGAATTGGCAGTCATGACAAGTAGATTCCTGCAAAGAGGTTGCTCCATGAAGACAGTTGAGCAGACCAGCTGCAAGGCTTGTCAAGTCAATAGATGTGAGTTGTTGACACCTAAAAAAAGAAGCATGCTAGACCCTCAACCTCTCAGGTGTGTTACCACCTACCATAGCCATTCCTTTAAGGTAGTCCAGACTGATGAGTATCTAGCACAACATATTTGGTACTACACTGAGGTTACCTTTAAGAGAAGTACTTCTCTGCAAGACACACTCAGGCAAAGTATTCCGAACCCACTAAAATCCAAGACAAATATGCAAGGCTTTATCGCCTGTGGCTGGTGCAAAGCCTTCAAATGTAGTGTAAACCAGCAGCAGATATCATTTCCATCAGTCCAGCAGCCCTATAAAATAACCAAACACCTCACTTGCCTTTCGAACTACTGTATCTATGCTCTGTGCTGCCCATGTAACTAGTATTACATTGGGAGCATGATACACAAGGCAAAAAAGAGGGCACTGTAACATGTACGGGCAATTGTGAATGAAGGCAAGCAGTATCCATTGCCCAGCCTTTCAAATTAGAACATGACAAAACGATTTGCCTTCTACAGTATTGTGTATTAGATGGAAGGGAGAGGGGGAATAGAGTTCAATTATTTATTAGGCTTGAATCAAAGCTAATCATTGGTTATAGTACCCTTCACCCAGGTGGGCTGAATCTTGATGAAGAGCTGGCGGTCCATCCTGGTTGAAATCTTTGTGTTCCAGGGTTGGTCAGGGGTATTTTAATGTTTTTGTAATTGGGGTAACACAATGTTTAGGTTTTTTTCCAAGTCCCTAGTTACCTAGCATGAATAGGATTGCTACCTGAATGTTAAAAGTGTTAAATATGTTTCTTCAGTTTTCTTTTCTTTGCACTGTTTAGGCTCTCCTGTAAAACTGTCTGAACCCCAGTGTAAAATGCAAAAGAGCCAGATACATTTAGTGGGATTAGAGGTACAGATGTTTTTCACACATTATGAGTATAGTACTGTATCTTTTTCTTAGATGTCCACTATCCATATCCCATGGTGAACCCATGTACAAAAACATTTAGTAGTTGGATCGTCCACTGGGGCTTGATTGCACATATGAGTGCCACAGCGTTATAAGGATGATGTCTAACAAAATGGGGTTGTAGTACCCATAATAAGAAAGTACCAAAAGGGTGGGAATACCCTGACCCCATCTCTGTGTTCCTGGGGTGCCCCTGTTACCACAACTGGGTCAAAAAGTACTTATTAAAAAAACAAAATTGCAGCTGGGACGTGACAGAGCAGCCAATGGGTGATGTTATCAATGATGTCATCAGTGATGTCACTGACCATGTCTTAATGATGTAATATGTGAGCTCATAAGCAGTTTATTGCTGGGGCGTTAGTTAAAGTTAGCTCAGATAACTATAACTGCTGAATTTCACTGGTTTTGTGCAAGTGAAATCTGAACCTAACTGTAACGTCCCCCTTTTGGGTTTTTATATTCTTGATAAAAACAAAAATTAAAGGAACGTTTTAGTTAGGGGAAGTGTCAGTTAAAGCATACTATTTTAAATGAACAAACCATGGAAACTCACCAGTTAATTTAATTTCAAATAACTATAACTCATGCTCTAAAGTAACTATATCTTGTGCCCCACCATCCACAATGCTGTCATCAGTGATGTAATTTTATTTTTTGCAATGATGTTATCAATGATGTCATAGAATGTCATAAATGATGTAGTATGTGAGACATTTAGCAGTGCTTGGCAAGGACATAATTTATGGTTACTTTAGGGCATGAATTATAGTTATTTTAGCCAACTATAACTGATGAGTGTCTGTGGCTAAGTTTATTGAAAATAGTATGTTTTAACTGATTCATAAAATCCCTGAGCACTCAATGAGTCAAAAGTTAATATATCTGTATGTTGTAATGTCTAATGGCTTTTATTCAGACATCCAGGCTTTCTTTTCACATTGCCATTAATAATAATGTTTGAGTTAAAACAAGACTTCATCAGGGTTGAAACATAAAACTTTGCCATCATAAGGAATGTGGATAGATCATGGGATTAGACCCATCTCCAAGGTATTTCACCCAAATCGTGCCCTGCACATCTTTTATGTTTTTGACAATTAAAGTAAATATTATGAGGGATATCTTTGTGATACAACAGAAATGAACATGTGATGGCCATGAAGACTGACAGGACCAATATATGTCAACTAATAGTAGGTATTATGATCATTGGACGAAATGTCATGAATAATGGAATTGTCATCTTATAGTATATACTATCATATTGAGATGAAGATTTATTAGCTTAAGCAAAGATATGTACTGTAATACCTGATTTTACCTCTTGGATAAGTAGTCTAATAATCCCTTTCTTTTATTTACTATTGTCTCTTACTTTTGATCGACAGCTTGAGTTAACCTCACCGGTTGAGTGGACTTAGACAAAACTACTATCATGACTCTCTAGTATGTACACTGATTGGGTCCAACAGTCTTTGTACTTGAGAATATACTCCAGAATACTACAACAGACATCAGTGACAACTAATATAGAGGGCAGATTGTATTGAGAAATGTTTGAGCGTAGCGATACCCATTATACACATAGAGTCATATACATAAAATAAGGAATCAGTAGTCATTCTATTAAAAGTAATTTCCGGAATAATTGCACCTGGTTATAAATTCTTAGCTATTGCTACGCCCACTGCATGACCTGTTACACACATAGGAGTCATACACGTAAGTTAGAGAATCGGTAGTTATTGATTTTTTTAAAAAGCCCTTTCCGGAAGAATTGTACCCAATCGTAAATTCTCAGTTACTATTTGCCTACAGCATGACGCCGGTGTTCAACTGGGAACCCAGCATTTCGGTAATCCATATCCATAAAGTTGATGTTGTACGCACTCCAAAGGTTAACCTCACTACGAAACAGAGACAGAGAACAACTTAAGTAAAGCCTCACTTATGATTAAACTTGACGTCTCATGGATAGGCTAAAGCAATGATATATCATGATTTAACACAATTTCAAAACACTCTTAGCGTTTACGTGCACATGTTTAGATGGCCGCCACAGAGGATTATCGAAACCTCGAACATGTGCTATGTGAGTATATAAGGGAGAACCAATATGGCGCTTATGCTGAACGCCATGGATAATCTACACGGCGGGGAATACTCTACCCACCGGTAAGAGCTGGCAGTTGTATTACCTAAAGTTTCTAATAAGTAAATCGGTCCAGATTAAGTAATATCTCATAAGCAGTTACTTTCTGCTTTGTATGGCTATTTGGAATATTATGGGTTTAATTTAAGTCATGAGAGTATGGATGCTTTTGCAGCACACATTGCCTCTGTCTCACCCACCGATATAAGTTGGGATTGTAACAGTTGGAGACTATAATACGCCAATCAGTCTATGCAAGATAGTACTTTGGAAGTGATGTTTTGCCCCAGTACGATAAATTGGGATATAACGGGCGCAACACAATCATGAAAATATAGAAAGTTCTATGACATACAGTGCCTCTGCCTTTATTTCAGAGTTGCAGAAACACTGACTAATCTTTACAAAATCCACTACGTTCAGATGTGAGATCTTTTGGTAAGTGAGGCAGGAATTTTGAGATATGATAATCGGTAAAACTTAGACCTTGATAGTGCATAAATATGAATTTGAATTTCAGACACTCTGATGACCCATAGGAAACAATAACTCCTCAAAGTGATAAGGACATTGAGACTACTGGAATGGTGAGCTCTTGTCTATCTAATTATGGTCAAGTAACGTTGAATAGCATGAGTTTGCGTGACAAAGGGATTGTAACAGTTAGAGACTATAATACGCCAATCAGTCTATGTGAGATAGTACTTTGGAAGTGATGTTTTGCCCCAGTACGATGAATTAGGATATAACGGGCGCAACACAATCATGAAAATATAGAAAGTTCTTTGACATACAGTGCCTCTGCCTTTATTTCAGAGTTGCAGAAACACTGACTAATCTTTACAAAATCCACTACGTTCAGATGTGAGATATTTTGGTAAGTGAGGCAGGAATTTTGAGATACGACAATCGGTAAAACTTAGACCTTGATAGTGCATAAATATGAATTTGAATTTCAGACACTCTGATGACCCATAGGAAACAATAACTCCTCAAAGTGATAAGGACATTAGAGACTGCTGGAATGGTGAGCTCTTGTCTACCTAATTATGGTCACGTAATGTTGAATAGCATGAGTTTGCGTGACAAAGGGATACACTTGAGAAATAATGGTTCCAGAGGTGATTGATTACACATGAGGGTGACTTCTTCTTCCATGATCTCTTATCTACTCACTGATATTCACCCTTCCGTAAGTTACTTAGTTACTCATAAGATTTACTTTCATCGTCAAACACATAAAAGGTGTGCATGGCATGATTTGGGTGAAATACCTTGGAGATGGGGCTAATCCTAGATCCCATGATCTATCCAGTTTCCTTATGATGCCATTTGTTTATGTTTCAGCTCTGATGAAGTCTTGTTTTAACTCAAACAGACAAAACATATGTTGGCAAGGAGTTGTGTTGTTTGCAAGGAGTTATATTTGTGACGAAGAACGTTATTGACAATGGCTGTGTGAAAAGAAAGCCTGGATGTTTGAATAAAAGACATTAAACATTATAACATACAGATATATTAACTTTTGACTCATTGAGTCCTCGGAGATTTTATGAAACATTGAGGACAAATTTTTATTTTTCAAACTGAGGAAGATTTGGTGGCTCTCCCTCCTCCTGAGCACTGACTGAAGTATATGGACATTGAAATATTGACTGTTTAACAGCACCAGTATTGAGTGTGTGCCACTTTCCCCAGCCATCACTATTATTTATCCATGTTTTACCAAATGTTTTCACCTAATCGTAATGTCCCTTGAACTTTTTTGCTTTTTGCTTTGAATTTTATATATTTTTTTCATGTAAAGGAATATATTATTACAATTCCTAAACTATAAAGTCTTTTTAACCTTTTGTTTTTATCAGTGAATTTCTATGTTTTTGTCAATGTAAACTAAAATGCCCATTTTCATGTTAGGCATGGGCTTGGACCCAGAGCCTGGCCTGCAGGAAGTCAATGGACCCAAACCCCCCTTCCATGGGCATCCAGCTACCTGCCACTGCGCATGGCTGACTATGTCACGTAACAATATGAACAGTATCGTTTTAAGTAAGACAGAACTTCTGGCTTTGTCAAAGGCTCAAAATACCAAAATATAAAGGTGGCAGGACCTATGGCTTTATTAGTGGCTCAGCATATTGACATATATATGGCTGATCTATTAGCTTTGTCAAATGTTACCAAGAATTATAAACAATTGAATATTTCATAAATTCACACATTGCAATGTCTTATAATAGAGATTGTCTCAAATTATTTAAAAAAAACATGTCTATCAAAAACATTAAACATTTCTTCGAGTCTTTTCTAACATTCTTCAGGCCTCAAAGTACAGCCATAGAACCAAACACAAGAGGGCCCTGTACTCCAACTGAAGAGTATACAGTGTCAGGTCGGAGTTCTTTAAACAAAAATGGCCCAAAAGAATTACCTTGTTTTTTTGATGCTGCTGGGTGACGTCTGTGCTGCCTGCAGCCCTCCATAAAAAATGGTTAGTGGTGCCCATGACCTTTATAGGGGCACCACCAAGAGGATAAAATATTATTTTGAAATGCCCTCACAGAGTATTATGGAGCACTACTTGCATGAGCAGTGAATAATAAACGAGCAGCTACAGCCTTTCATTTATTATTCTTTTTATGGATTTTATTTTTATGGGTGCCCCAGGGCCCACCCGGGATACCCATATTTTCTTTTAGCTGTTTGTCATGGAGGGTCCCATGGCCCCAGTTGGTTCCCCTCCAAGCATCCATTGTAGAGGCTGAATCAGCCGGCCATTGCTTTTTTCCTTGGGTGCCCCAGTGCCAACCTGGGGAACCCACACATTTTATTTTAGCTAAGGGTTATGAGGGGAGCTTGAAGGCCCCTCCTGCCACAGCTGGCTCCCGAGCTGGTACCCATAGTGGACGCTAGTGTTAAATCGCTATTTCTTCAAATTGGGTGCCCAGGTGTCCACAAAACCCCAAACTGAAGGGAGCCATGTGGGGGGCCACAATGCTCCCACAGCCCTTGCCAGCTCCTCAGCCAGCCCTAATTGTGGTGCTGGTGGAAGCTGATACTTTTACTTTGCTTCTGCCCGGACGGGAGCAGAATTTTCCTCTGCTTCCACCCAGGTGGGATTCAGAAAAGGGGGTGGTGATGAACAGAGTGTCTGAATCAAGCAGACCACTCTTACCCAGTCCAAAGATCAGGGCTTGATCCATCACCGTTATTTATCTCACTGCACCATCCCAGCTCAGAACCTGGCCATATGCAAATCAGTCTGTCCCTGGCCCAGTGCATCATGGGAACAGGGCAGACCAAACTACCAAGCCAATTCTTTACCAGAAAGGAGACAAGCCACCGGGGACCGGTCTCCGGCATTTCAGCCGTCTTCGGCCCGGCTTGCTTGAATCCTGATGGTGCAGCGAGAAAGGGACTCATGTCTGAGTATACCCTGCCACACCTATAGTGTCCAAAAACGATTCAGAAAAGGGGGTGGTGATGAACAGAGTGTCTGAATCAAGCAGACCACTCTTACCCAGTCCAAAGATCAGGGCTTGATCCATCACCGTTATTTATCTCACTGCACCATCCCAGCTCAGAACATGGCCATATGCAAATCAGTCTGTCCCTGGCCCAGTGCATCATGGGAACAGGGCAGACCAAACTCCCAAGCCAATTCTTTACCAGAAAGGAGACAAGCCACCGGGGACCGGTCTCCGGCATTTCAGCCGTCTTCTGCCCGGCTTGCTTGAATCCTGATGGTGCAGCGAGAAAGGGACTCATGTATGAGTACACCCTGCCACACCTATAGTGGCCAAAAACGATTCAGAAAAGGGGGTGGTGATGAACAGAGTGTCTGAATCAAGCAGACCACTCTTAACCAGTCCAAAGATCAGGGCTTGATCCATCACCGTTATTTATCTCACTGCACCATCCCAGCTCAGAACCTGGCCATATGCAAATCAGTCTGTCCCTGGCCCAGTGCATCATGGGAACAGGGCAGACCAAACTCCCAAGCCAATTCTTTACCAGAAAGGAGACAAGCCACCGGGGACCGGTCTCCGGCATTTCAGCCGTCTTCGGCCCGGCTTGCTTGAATCCTGATGGTGCAGCGAGAAAGGGACTCATGTCTGAGTATACCCTGCCACACCTATAGTGGCCAAAAACGATTCAGAAAAGGGGGTGGTGATGAACAGAGTGTCTGAATCAAGCAGACCACTCTTACCCAGTCCAAAGATCAGGGCTTGATCCATCACCGTTATTTATCTCACTGCACCATCCCAGCTCAGAACCTGGCCATATGCAAATCAGTCTGTCCCTGGCCCAGTGCATCATGGGAACAGGGCAGACCAAACTACCAAGCCAATTCTTTACCAGAAAGGAGACAAGCCACCGGGGACCGGTCTCCGGCATTTCAGCCGTCTTCGGCCCGGCTTGCTTGAATCCTGATGGTGCAGCGAGAAAGGGACTCATGTCTGAGTATACCCTGCCACACCTATAGTGGCCAAAAACGATTCAGAAAAGGGGGTGGTGATGAACAGAGTGTCTGAATCAAGCAGACCACTCTTACCCAGTCCAAAGATCAGGGCTTGATCCATCACCGTTATTTATCTCACTGCACCATCCCAGCTCAGAACCTGGCCATATGCAAATCAGTCTGTCCCTGGCCCAGTGCATCATGGGAACAGGGCAGACCAAACTACCAAGCCAATTCTTTACCAGAAAGGAGACAAGCCACCGGGGACCGGTCTCCCGCATTTCAGCCGTCTTCGGCCCGGCTTGCTTGAATCCTGATGGTGCAGCGAGAAAGGGACTCATGTCTGAGTATACCCTGCCACACTTATAGTGGCCAAAAACGATTCAGAAAAGGGGGTGGTGATGAACAGAGTGTCTGAATCAAGCAGACCACTCTTACCCAGTCCAAAGATCAGGGCTTGATCCATCACCGTTATTTATCTCACTGCACCATCCCAGCTCAGAACCTGGCCATATGCAAATCAGTCTGTCCCTGGCCCAGTTCATCATGGGAACAGGGCAGACCAAACTACCAAGCCAATTCTTTACCAGAAAGGAGACAAGCCACCGGGGACCGGTCTCCGGCATTTCAGCCGTCTTCGGCCCGGCTTGCTTGAATCCTGATGGTGCAGCGAGAAAGGGACTCATGTCTGAGTATACCCTGCCACACCTATAGTGGCCAAAAACGATTCAGAAAAGGGGGTGGTGATGAACAGAGTGTCTGAATCAAGCAGACCACTCTTACCCAGTCCAAAGATCAGGGCTTGATCCATCACCGTTATTTATCTCACTGCACCATCCCAGCTCAGAACCTGGCCATATGCAAATCAGTCTGTCCCTGGCCCAGTGCATCATGGGAACAGGGCAGACCAAACTGCCAAGCCAATTCTTTACCAGGTGGGAGCAAAGTTGTGTTCCCTCCCAGGGAGAGTTCAAACAGGGAATACCTGCACTTTCCCATGCAGGGAACTGTAATGAGGTACTGGGAACAATGCACCCGGGATGGGGTCCCTGGGGCTGTTGATAGGCTTCGGGAGGTGGGCACACACCCTCACCCCTAAAAATAACAATCTGCCTAAGGGTATGGGGACTCCTGGACCTCATTAAGGCTCACAAAGTCCATGTACCCCTCCCAATTCTGATTAAAGAGGCACCAGGGGTTGAGGTCCCTGGGGACTGAAGAAGGAGGCTTGGCGAGTGGGGCTCATGCTCCGCTATCAAAAAAGATATATAACAGCTGATACCGCCCCCATGTCCTGGCCCCAGAGGGCTCAGATTAAAAAAGGATGGGAACACACATTTTTTTTAATCAAAGCTGGGGATCAATAGATCCTCTGCAGATCTGCAGTGCCAAGAAAAAAAGGTTTTGGTCTCAGGGTATTGTTGTATGGATTCTGCGAGATCACAGAACTATGCTTGGTATTATGGGACCTTAGTAGGCAGGGACTGAGTTACCATGACACCTTAGTACCCATGAACCGAGAATGACTAGCTATAGTGTCTCACTTGCCCTCCAACTCACTCACAGAGGAACAAGTGATTAGACACCCAAGAACACAACACTCCCAACTCTCTCAGTAATCGCTGTTGCAAGACAAACACTTTCGTTCACGCTCTTGTACTCATCCACAATAAGATCTGACAGAAACACAAGACAGTTTACAATGTTTATTTTAACTAACATGCTCTAGTATGCAGTATAAGTGCGACAATCAGTAGAAAATGCCAAATACAGATACGGTCAGCATAGCAAGTTTTCCAAAAGTCCTAAAAGGAGGTGTCATGATAAACAACAGAGTAGCTTAAACTCCATTCCCTTGTGTAGAAGCAAAATTATTATACATTAGAAGATCTCTGGGTGTTATCAGCAGACCCTGTACCTCAGTCCTATAGATAGTAGTTCTACCTGAGAGGTTCTTCTCCCTGGAAAGATGCCTCTACAAGTATCTGTTACCTACTTTGTGTAGCCCCATATGACCAAAGTACGTGTTCCCAAGTCCAAACAACAGCTGCATCTGCATGTTTTATCTAGGTGCTAGGACCTGACCAGAACAAAATAACAAGGGGTATTTTTGCTCGACCTTGTTCACAATGTGCAGACTAAACCCCAGGAACTAGCAAGGCGTGAAAACAATAGCATGTTCCATGTGAAAGTTTCAGAGTAACAGAAGCAAACAAATGTATGTAGTAACATGTGTAAAGCAGGAGACAGGCAGCAACGTGCGCATGCTAACATAGGGAAGACAACAATATCCCTATGGGCCTTGTGACACCCTCCCTTTGGTCAGGACAGTAGTACCTACAGGCTACAGAAGTTAGAGGTAAGCAGAACCAGTGTGTCTCAGATTAGTGTTCAATTCAAAGAGTGGCCAAATGTGGGAGAGTACATTTTAAACATTTGGGTGGAAGAGTATTTTTTGTTTGTTGGTACGCAGAAATATGTCCAATTACAACATATTCTCAGTAGTCAATATATAAGTTGCAAAATGAAAAGCCATAAGCTCCAACAAGGCCTCTGAAACTTCCATAAAGAAGAGTGTTGCCTTCCAGTTAAGTAATTCAAATTAACAGAGGAGATGAGAAGGGGGTGCTAATTATCACAGGGTATAAAGTGGCGCTTGCCCAGTATCGTTGATTTTGCAAAAGAAGGTTATTGATGCAGTGCAACAGATGAGGGAAAACCCCTAAACCCTCAATTCTGGACACAGGTCCGTCCATATATAACAAGTCCCTTGCACATGCATATGATTAGATACAACAATGAAGGTGATCGTTATTCAAGAATGATGACAACATTTTCTTTCTTGAAGTGTAGATTTAATGATGTGTAACCTCACAGGCCAGCCAACATATGTTTTGTCATCGGGTGTAAAACCCTTGACTTCTTCATGGCTCAAATGGAGTATTGGGATCCCTCACCCTGATTTCCTAATGTATCGATAACATGTATAAGCGGCAAACAATCTTCTAGAGCAGCCACTTGGTCCCAAAGCGTTTTATGCTTAATTGCGCTACCGTTAGAGTCTTGAAAATCGTTTTGTTTCTAAAAAACAAAATTGCCATTAAAAGACTGCAAACAATAAAACGAGTTACACACCACGAGAATAGGCAACTCTAGATCAGCAAATTCAAGAGCTAAAAGTAGAAGTTGCAGTTCAGCCAATTATACCGTGCAATCACCAAGGGTTTGTGTCTGCAACAATGATGACAGAAATGCACCATCCACTAGTGTGCCTGCTACAATAGCACATGCTGCATAATAAGCTTGTTTGGAACCAATGGCCGGCTGTGCTGAACCATCAGTATAGATTATACACTTGTACTGTTCAAGAGGAAGGACAGATGAAGGAACTGGGTGAACATGTTCATATTGAAGACATTCCTGTGTTTGTAAAGAGGGATCAAAAATGAAATTGATATCAGCCGATGTAAATGAAGTAGCCCATTATATCCATCAAGGATGTAGTGCTTTAGAATTTGGTACGCTTGCTTTCATGACTACCTCTAAGGCAGGCACTGGTGTCACGAAAAAATGCATTTACCTTGAGCCAGAGGGTGTTCTTTTCACAATCGCCATCTGCACAGCAGAAGTATTTTTGCAGTAGAAAAAAAACGCAACTCTGCAGGAGTATATTGGTGCGATTTGTATGCAAATTGAATTGTGTGTCCCCTCATTGAACACAACGTACATGAAACCAATTGCTCCTGGTACAACCCATATCACCAAATTGGAAGTATTTACTCTAGTTTGTAAGTATTACATTGCTAGCAAATCAGTTTAAAAAGAGTGCAGTTCAGTGGTGTGTTCCACAAGCCAACTGGAAGATGAAAAAGAAGGATGTATCAAAGTGTAAAGTGGCTTGATACACCGAGCATGATCTGGAATGTAAATTCTTCCAAAAATCAAGAAACCAAGCAAAAATTCAAATTTCTTTTGGTAAGACGGGGGCTGTAACTAAGCACATTTCTCTAAGAAGTAGGGCACTAACCTCCTTATTTCGTTGGTCAATTTATAACCAAGGAAAAGACAGCCAAAAAAGCGATTTGGCAAAATTGAATTTGTAACCCAAAGCAGCGAAAAGTGACTATGCGACCCACCCGCGTAAGATGAGGATTGAATTAATCATACATCAAGTAAATGTCATCGACATATAAAATGAATCATGATCAATCTCAATTAAAAGCGACACTATTCCTGCTGCAAAACCCCCAGTGCTATTCTTATATCCCATAGGCAATCTCACATAGCGCTTATGTCACGGCTCTCCGGAGCCAATATGTGACTGAAAAAAATATTTGAAATGTCTAACATGGTTTTATACTTTTTACGCACAATATTATTCACTATTGCTCAACTGTGTGTATTCTGTACCGCAAAGGTAAGGACATGACTATTCACATGTCTATAGTCCAAAACAATGCGATATGAACCATCCAATATCAATATCAGGAAAAGAGAATTATTCATTGAAAATGCGCAGGGCTCAATCACACTCTGATCTTCCTTCCAATTGGGTGAGCACATCAGCAACGGATGCCTTACATCTTGTTTAATTGGATACTGAGGTTGGGGTTGTGGTGTAGACTGTAATGGAATAGCATGCATAGGAGAATCCTTATCCCAACTTGCCTGATTGCAATACAAAGCAGGAGCTAAGGCTATAGCCCACTCTGAAGCATAAGCCTGTTTTGTCTCATCTGGGGCATACTATGAAAAAGGAAGGAAGAATATCCTCTTTCCTCCGTGGAGATCTGAGGACAAATGGGAGAGGCCAATCAACCTCCGCCAGTAAAATGTCATAGGAGGACGTCAAGTTGTCCCAGAAAACTGCACTCACAGGACGTTTAATTTCACCCTCAATTTGAAGGTTTACATGACAAAGTCTATCTGGGGGAGCTCTGTGGGTGTCCGCGGTTTCAACAGTTGTAAAAGTGTCAGTTGCTTTTGCCTCCAGAAACTGGTAAAGTGTCTGGTGCACTACGGTAACTTCCGTCATGCTGTTGAGGAGAGTTATCGTCCAACTCCTGTCCAGGAGGAGGGTTCTCACCATCTGTGGCATATTTTGTTGGCAAAGCGTAACTTTTTTCTTCTGAAACGGCGATCAATATTGAGGTGGTTCTTCCGGTTAGATTTATATATCAAATTGGTGTGCGGTCCCGCTGCTGTTGTGTGGGCTCGCCTTGTCTGTGCTCCTGTTGTCCACTTCCAACACATTGTTAAACCAACAATTCCTGAATGGAATGAGGAGAACAAGGATCAGGAACCTGGAACCTTTCTGATATATTAATTAGCATCAGGAATGCCCAGGCGTGGGTCTCGGGGTCACTATGCCACTTGATTCAAGCTACCCTGGCTGATAAGGGGTGATGCCCTGAAACCGGTCCCAGGATGCTTGTTTCCTGTCCAGGGAGATTCTGGCCTGGCAACTCAGCTGGACTGTACACTGAGGCAAACACCACCCCCCAAGTGTTGTAATCCGCCAAGGGGGCAATTAGATTACTTGGTAAGCACATAGTAAGGATCCAGTGTTTCTCCAGAGGATTAGTGTGTGGGAAAATAGCATCAAGCTGTTCAATTTTCTGAGCTATCCAAAATGGAACATCTTCATGTTTTTGAGGATGTATGCTCATCACTGAGTTAATCATGACAGGACTTATCAAAAGGCCACTGCTTTTTATCAGTGCTGATAGAGCAGGTCCAGGAAAAGCTACTAAAGAAGCCCGAGAAATAAACTGTATTACGCGTCTATATAGAAGAACTACTTGAGTGTATAGTAAACGTCCTTCCGCCACATTAGCATTGAGATAATTGGGATGAGGCATTAAAACCAGCTATCACTGGCCATGTGGCCCCATCAGTACTTAAGGGGCCCATATGAACAACTGAGATAGGGTGGGGAAGGGTGCAGTTAAACCAAATCTTTTACTCCCAGGACGTAAGAGGAGCTTCAATAACCACATAACGGCAATACGCTACACGTGCTGCAGCTACCGTATAAGCATTAAAAAAAATTCTCATTTGCATGCACTGCGGGAAGAGTAATCCAGGAATAATAAACCTCAGAGCGGTACACAGGATCTGCTTCAACCAGCAAAACAATCGGAGCTTCCCCGTTTGGGACCCCGTAATGTAACAAATGCTGTGTAACCGCTGCACGGCAACGTGCTGGAATCACGATTGGTTGCGCCATTACAAATAGATCTGAAATTAAATTCAACAGTTGCATAAAACTGGTCGAAAACCTTTTGTAATTCAAGCTTGAAAAACCTACAGCAAACAGGTGTACCCTACAAACTGAGGAGGTAAAGCCCTCCCACCATGGATACCTCCGGTAACCGGTGAGAACGTATTGTGGATAAGCAAAAGCACTACTCAGGTGTCTCGCCTATAAGTACCAGGCCAAACATTGGGCCTGATTCACAGAACTAACTTAGGACAAAATCCTAAACTTACTACTTTTGGTATTCACAGAAGTTAGGATTTTGTCTTAAGTTTGTCTTAAGACAGACTTAAGACAGACTTAAGTTAGGATTTTGTCTTAAGTCTGTCTTAAGTCTGTCTTAAGACAAACTTAAGACAAAATCCTAACTTCTGTGAATACCAAAAGTAGTAAGTTCAGGATTTTGTCTTAAGTTAGTTCTGTGAATCGGGCCCATTGGCAGCACCATGTTGTGTGGATTCTGTGAGATCACAGAACTATGCTTGGGATTATGAGACCTTTGTAGGCAGACACTGAGTTGCCCTTCCATCTTAGTATCCATGAGCCCGACTAGCTATAGCATCTCACTTGCCCTCTTACTCACTCACAGAGGAACAGGTGATTAGAAATCCAAGAACACAACTCTCCGACTCTCTCAGAAATCATGGTTGCAAGACACACTCTTTCGCTCACACTCTTGTACTTGTCCACAATAAGATCTCACAGAAACACAAGACAGTTTAAAACAGGGGTCTCTAATCAGTAGCTCGTGAGCTACTGTGCTCTCCGGCTACCACTGAGTATCTCACCTGTGTGCACCCCAGCTTATAAAATTAGAACGTTTTTGCTTGGTCGAACTAATATACATATAAAACAAATTGAGATTATACAACACTAATAATAGTAGCTCTAATGCATTTTATTGAACATAAGTAGCTCTCAGTACAGAAAAGGTTAGAGACCCCTGGTTTAAAATGTTTATGTTAACTAACGTGCTCTAGTATGCAGTATACATGCCACAATCAGTACAAAAATGCCTAGCACAAATGCCTAGCACAAATACGGTCAGCATAGCAAGTAGTCCAAAAACCATCAAAAGCTTAAACTCCCTTCCCTTGTATAGAAGCAAAATTATTCTATATTAGAAGATCTCTGGGTGTTATCAGCAGAACCCGTACCTCAATCTATAGATGGTAGTTCTACATCACAGGTGCTGTCATGCTCCTCTCCCTCAAAAGATCCCTCTCCAAGTGTCTGTTTCCTATCTTTATAACCCCATGTGACCAAAGTATATGTTCCCAAGCAACAGCTGCATCTGCATGTTTTGTCTAGGAACTAGGGCCTGACTAGAACAAAATAACAAAGGGTAGTGTTACTCGACCTTGTTCACAATGTGCAGCTAAATTCCAGGAACTAGCAAGGCATGGAAACAACAGCATGTTCCATGTGAAAGTTTCAGAGTAGCACAAGCAAACAAATTCATGTAGCAACGTGCGCAAAGCAGGAGACAGGCAGCTACGTGATCATGCTAACAAAGGAAAGATGACAATATCCCTATGAGCCTCGTGAAGGATGTCCCGCTGGGACCTCACCACCAGGCCAGGGAGCCAGGGTATCCCTTACCTGCCCTCCTATATTGTTCGTAACCTTTCAAGGACAGGGGACAGAGTGTCAGGGTCCTAAAATGAATGCTGACACATCTTTGTTGATGCAGTGGCAGCCAATCAGACCTTATCAGTGATGTCATGAGTGATGTCACTGAGCATGTCATGAGTGATGTAATATGTGACGTAATCAGCAGTGCATTGCGGGCGCGCGAGTTATAGTTAGCTGAACTAACTATAACGGGGGAATTTCAAAGGTTTTGTATAAGTGAAATGTCCTGCTAACTATAACATGTGTGAAACCTATGGTTTTTTTCAATTAATTTGCAAGGTTTTTTAAATGCTAATTCTTAACTATAACGTGTTTGAAACGTATGGTTTTTTCAGCGAATTTGCAAGGTTTTTTAAATGCTAAATCCTAACTGTAACGAGTTTGAAACCTATGTTTTTTTCAGTGAATTTCAAAGGTTTTGTAAATGATAATTATTAAATGTATTATTGTTATATTTTTATATCGATTTACTACATTATTTTAAACTATTTATTTTTAGATATTTTATTTTTTAAATTACATAACATATTTTTAATATAAATTGGAAAAAAATGTTGTAAAAAATATTTAAATTGTAATATATATTTTTTTAATTTAATATTTTTTTAATTTATATATATTTTATATAGCAGGCAATGATATTCTAATGAAGGAAATTCAAGTTACTAGTAAGTACAGTTAAATTTACTTTTCAGGAATAGTAGTGAGCTAGATTGGGGAATTAATTCCTCTTCAATCCTGAGGTCCCCTGTGAGCCAACTAGCCCACCAAGTACCTCCAGTATGCGCCAGGCAGCTGTGTTGCAGAGAGGTGTTCAAAGGGCACGCCCCCTTTTTACAACACTCTGCAACACAGCTCCGTGGCGCTTACTGGAGATACCTGTTGGACTAGTTGCCCCGTAGGGGACCTCTGGATTGAACAGGAATTAATTCCCCAACTTAAAACGCGCCTTAGGGCATGTTTGCACTCACATCACCTCAAGCCCCGCCCCCTACCTTCACCACTGTGCTAACGCGCCCTGTAGAGTGTTCTAAGTTGGGGGATTAAGGCTCCTTACATACTGGGGGTCCCTGGGGGCCAACTAGCCCACTGGGAACCTCCAGTATACGCCAGGAGGCTACGTTGCAGGGGTGTAATGAGGCCACACCCCTTTTTACACCTCTCTGCAACGCAGCCCCCGGGCGCGTTTGCAGAGGGGGAACTAATTCCCCTTGCATACTGGGGGTCCATGGGGGTCAACTAGCCCACCAGGAACCTTCAGTATGCGCCAGGAGACTGCATTGCAGAGAGGTGTATAGAGGCCATGCCCCTTTTTACACCTCTCTGCAACGCAGCCCCCTGGCGCGTTTGCAGAGGGGGAACCAATTTACCTTGGAACCTCCAGTATGCACCAGGGGGCTGCGTTGCTTTGCCCTGGGGGGTGGCTGTCCCCGGGGCAGTGTGGGGAGGGGGGGCTCCCACACACACTTCTTTTTCACTATGCCCCCAGGATTTGGTCCCCCCGGGGGGAGGAATTTGAAAAAAAGCAGACCGGGTTTTTTGAAAAAAAAATTGGGGCCTTGGAGGTCTGTGTGGGACCACCTGAGCAGGCCTAGGGGGTCAGTGTGTTTCTACCCTGCCCCCTTTTTGTGTTCTACACATTTGCTTTTCTGCTTTCTTGTGCCTTGGTCTACCGAGCACAAGATGGCTGCCAACACTTCCTGGTTTGGAGTGTTGAAAGCCAATGAGCATGCAGCT
This sequence comes from Lissotriton vulgaris, assembly GCF_964263255.1. NCBI lineage: Eukaryota > Metazoa > Chordata > Amphibia > Caudata > Salamandridae > Lissotriton > Lissotriton vulgaris. Next base: position 673,921,742 of record NC_141700.1, on the reverse strand, counting down.
CGTGCTCGGAAAGGTTTAGAACTCAAAAAGCGGCAGGGTAGAAGCACCCTGACCCCCTAGGCCTGCTCAGGGGGTCCCACAAGGACCCCCAAGACCCCCAAATTGGGTTTTTTTTTCAAAAATCACCGGGTACGCGTACCGTACGCGCACCCCGCGTATGTTACGTTACAGCTTCGGTTGGCGCTACTCACTGTAGGAAGATATTTGCACCTCAACTGCCAGAAGGCCACACGGTGGCCACGCCTACAGAGACGGGGAGAACACAGGAAATAATGGTGCAAGTGAACACTGTGAACTTTGTCTTCATAAACGCCGCAGCCCCTGAGGAAGTGTTGGTACATGAAACGCATCGGGCAGGCGAATTAACTATGCGAGACAATAACGATGTTTGCAGCTTGTGTGTCCTCCAAGAATTAAAGACGAAACTATACGTACTTGATGTGGCCCTTCTTACAGCAGGCATTTTTTGGAGTTTGATGTTAGGCGGCCCAGCCTGAGCCGCGAGAAGTGGCCTGCTGCACTCCATGCAGTTTTGTTGTAGCGCCAACCGACGCTGTAATGTGGAAGCAGGTGTGCCATTGGAGGACAGGAAAGACAGCACTAGCATCAGCATTGTTGGTGCAACCCACTTTGGAAATATATTTTTAATTAATGAAGCAAGCACACGGCGCCTCACTGTAGGAAGATATTTGCACCACAACTGCCAGAAGGCCACGCGGTGGCCACGCCAACGGAGGCGGGGAAATTACGTGAAATAATGGTGCAAGTGAACACTGCCGGGAACTTTGTCTTCATAATGCCGCAGCCACTGAGGAAGTGTTGAAACATGAAACGCGTTGGGCGGGCGAATTAAATATGCGAGACAATAACGATGTTTGCAGCTCGTGTGTCCTTCAAGAATTAAAGGCGAAACGATATGTACCTGATGTGGCCCTTCTTACAGCAGGCAACTTTTGGAGTAATATATATATACATCTATATATATATATAGCAAGGTCTCCGTAGAGACCGAAACGCGTAAGGTGTTGCTGGTTGCTGAATAAACAACTTACAATCGACTTAAACCCAGTGTGGTTTGAACTTTATTGGTCACACGGGAGTGCACGAGGAACAAAACTTCCCCGCAAGGAGAAAATCTGAATTCATATATATATATATATATATATATATATATATATATATATATATATATATATATATATATATATATATATATATATATATATATATATATATATATATATATATATATACACATATATATATATATATATATATATATATATATATATATATATATATATATATAGATAGATAGATAGATAGATAGATAGATATATAGATATAAATATATATATATATATATATATATATATATATATATATATATATATATAGATATAGATATATATATATATATATATATATATATAGATATAGATATATATGTATAGATATAGATATAATATACAGCCACCAGAGTGCGGAACGGAGGGTTAGTCTTGGCAGAATGGGAGGTGAGACGGGGAACACAACAGGGTTGCCCACTGTCCCTACACTTGTTCGGTTTGGCACTTGAACCCCTGGCGATGAAACTCTGCAGAGACCCAACGGTGCCCCTGTTATTGTCGCATCTGGAAGATGTCAGAGCAGAGGTGAATTGTGGATTAACAGACTTGTATCACTTCTGTTTCAAATAGGTGTACTTAGTGAGACCCCTGATGAGGCCCTGCCTGAGGTATGTCTATGGTGGGAAATGAGAGCCTTTCAGTGTTTGGGCATTATGGTAACCCAAACTCTGGAGGGACAGCGCTGCCACAGTACTGAACCACGTTGACTCAATTCTGGAACTCGCTGCTGCTTTCAGGGGCATGGAGGATAGCTGTGGCAAAGATAGCGTTTTTAGCCAAATGCCTATACATAATTCATAACTCACTGTAAATGCTGCCATGCTAATTTTTCAAAACATTGAACGGACTTATGGCTTCCCTGGTCTGGGCAGGATACTGGAGCAGGGTAGCACTGCATTTACTTCAATTGGATTTAAAAGAGGGAGACATGGGTCTCCCTTATCTAGAACTCCACTGCTATGCCTTTTAGGTGCAAGACGTAACACACTGGGTGGTGGAGGAACACAACTAGGAGAAAAGACTGCTCTGTGGGTCATGTGGCACACTCCAATTGAGGGAACTGCTGATGAGAGGGATCAGGGGCGCCTAGCGATGTCCCCAAAATGGTGATGCAGATCACAGAGGTGTGGGAAAGGGTGATCATCAAGGTGCCGAATAAAAAAACGTTGCTGGAGAGCTAGCTATGTGGACGTGTAGGAAAGTGCCCCTTTTTGCATGGCTGCCCCCACTTTTTGCCAGATGTTGATGCTCTTTGACTAAGTGTGACCTCGGTTCCTGCAAATCAGATAGCTAGGGCCTATGTTCTTTCCCTAAAACTGTACTGTTGCGACCCCGATTGGCCACTCTCTGACCACTTGTAAGTCCCTTGTAAAAGGTACCATACAATCCAAGGGCACTGTGACCAGGGAAGGCCTCTAAGCGCTTCAGCACATATCGTGCCACCGTTAGAAGCCCTGTACCCTAATACCCATACACACTGCCAGTGCAGGCTGCGTGTTTTGGTGCAGAGTAAAGTGAAGAGTCGACATGCCTAAGATACGCTGCCTATGGCATAGGTAAGCCACCCCTCTAGCTGGGTGCACTTTACCACTGGTGAGGGTACAGGGGCCTGAGCCCTGTACCCCAACCGTGCCTAAGTCCATTCTTAGACATTGTAAGTTCAGTAAAGCCATAAAGAGTATATGGTCTGGGAGTTTGTCATTACGAACTCCACAGCACCCTAATGGCTCTACTGAAATCTGGGAACTTTGATATTGAATGTCTCAGCACATTAAACACACACTGGTGCCAGGGTGGGTTTTAATGCCAAATGCACTCAGAGGGCATCTTAGAGATGCCCCCTGTAAAAGGACCTAACTCTAGTGGGCTGACTGGTTTCTCGCTAGCTGCCACTCCCAGACATGTTTCTGGATCCCTGGATCGAGAGCCTCCGGCTCTCGGGGTCCTGAAACAAAGAACATTCTGGGCAGTGGTGCCAAGCCTCCTCCCCCAGGATGGGCAGGGTCCACGAAGGGGAAGCTTCAACAGCTTGCCGCCTTTGTGACCTGACCCAGCTATTTGTTGCTCCCAGAAACTTGCCCCCACCGGTTCTGACCCCCACTTTGGTGGGTAGAATCGGCAGGAAAACCACGATAGGAGGAAAGGTGTGCCCACCTTTGCCAACCCCACCCCTTAGGTGGAGTAGGCAAGGTGTAGCACAACTCTCAGTTCCTGTCCTAGTGCCATTGAGGGTGTTCTTTGAGTGCCTCCTTGACCCTGGGGAAAACACTGGTTCTAACTCCAGAAACACAACTCCCAAGACCGATTACTAACCTTTAAACCGATAACCTGGTTTTCTCCCATAGGACTGCATTGAATGCTTTTCTGTGTAAAAGTATTAAGTGTGGATTGAAAATTGTATGAGAGCCTAAGAAACTGTGTTTTGACAAAAACTGACTTACTTACCTTTTATCTAGTAAATGTTCCAGTGTAAAAATCTAGGCATATCACACTGAGTAGAAAAAGTAATTCTGAAAAAAGTAATCCTGAAAAGTAATCCAAAAGTAATTACAGCTGTATTCGCACATTTATGCAAACCTGTAAGAAAAAGCATTCTTCATCCAGCTTGCTTTTTAACAATCTGTCTTGAAAAGTACAATCATATTTGCCTGTATCAAGTCCTGCTTGGTTCTAAAAATCAAATACAACATAGAAATATTTTTTATACAAACAATTGGTCTGAGTTCAGTCTTTGAGTGTGTGACATCATTTCTTGCCTGAATGTGTACTATGAATGCTTAACACTACCCTCTGATAAAGCCTTACTGCTCACCCACACTACAAATAGAGAGTAAGGTATTATCTACGTTTACCTCTGTAAGCCTTTGGGGATCCACTGGACTCTGTGCACACTATACCTTACATTTGTATAGTAGATACAGAGCCAGTTTCCTACAGGATGCTATTACCTTTTAGCTGCATCATTGCAGACATGTCAGTAGTGCGTTGGAGGGAGGAAGCATGTGAGACCCTGAGAGATCTCTACCCGGGGGAGAAGTTCCTCCACTTCGATGAGGCTCAGCCGACTTTCACTGTGGGGCCAGGCAATTCCTTCAATACGCCAACATAGCCAAAACTGCACTGTAACTCTGGATAGATTTTCCTAACTTGTCCAGGCTGACAGGAACATTTCTGGTGATGTTGATGACAGTGACGGCATGGCACTTGGTGGTGCTGCTCGATAGTGTCCTCAAGGATGACAAAGTCAGAGCTTAACCCAGGGCAAGACAGATGTAGGAGGAGAACTTGGATGCACCCCTGGTGGATGGCGAGTGGTGAATGGCCTGTGGGCTGGTGAAGCAGGTCTCATAAAATGCCAGGTTCACGTTGACACAACTTAATTATGTTCATCACACATACATAACTCCAGTCAAGCTCTGCAGGATGTACAGGGGAAGGAGCACAGATTGACTGAGTTGCAGGGGAAGGGTGCCTCCTTCTTACACTTGTCCTGGACCTCCTGCGGTGCAGGCCTTCTGGTCAGCTGTGGCTATCCACTGTGCACAATAACAAGAATAGAATTAATGGCAGCACTGTTGGCCTGCAGACTGGGTGTCGTAAGAGACATGAGGGGGGGAAATGGCCTGGAAGTTCCTCCAATTGGCAAAGGTCCTGCCAAATGCAGGGTGGCTATAGGCTAGCTAGCGTTTCCTGGTTGCCGCCCCTAGACTCTGGAACACCCTTCCTGCACATATCCGAGCAAGTCCCTCCCTGTTCACATTCCGCAAACAGCTAAAGACGTGGTTATTTGACCAATAGCCTTGTATATCTTCTTTACCCCAGTTGCTGATCCATCCCTTAACTAGCGCCGAGACGCCCACGGGTATTCGCTGCGCTCTACAAATGTCAATAAATAAATAAATAAATAAATAAATAAATCTTGGTTGCTTTATGGTACGAGGACGTAACAGAGTGGTCACTTTCAGAGGAAGCACATATGAGAATCAATGGGCCGGCTGACAACTTACAAGACGATTTTGAGGGCTGGGCCACATTGTTAAGGACACTACAACCCACTGATGTGGAGAAAAACTAACAGAACAGACACGCAAAATTGACTGAAATCACTGTGGTCACTCATCGGGAAAAGCTGGGGAGTGGAGGGAGGATGAACCCTAGGCTTGTATGAACCATAGTGGGGGTGATGTGGGTTAGGAGATCGGAGGGAGATCTCACGACATGTGTTGAAAACCCTAGTACATCCATGACAACAAGAAAATATTGCAGAATGTGATACACCATTACAAGGGGCAAAGCTGATTGGTCTTGCACTTATGTGAACACTGAGCATGTACTATTTTTAAGGTTGTTTTGTTGTTTACTGATACTCTTTTGAATGTATCTATGACAATGCTAATGTGAATGAGAATTGTCAATAAAAATATGTCTTAAAAACTGTATATATATTTTGGTACATAGATATCGTTGTTGTAGATATTTAGAATTACAACCCCTAAATACGTATAATTAATAAAGGACAACTCACTGACCCAAATTTGCAGCCAATGTAGCTGTGTTAGGTCACAAACTTGAGCTACTACTGGTAACTTCATATATGTTCAAGTAGTGCAACAAGATGCACTGCCCTAAATATGTACAACTACTGGTGGAAAGACACAGCTCAAAATAAGTATGAACAGTAGCGGCAAAATCTAAATATGTACAATGAATTAGGAAAAATGAATTGCCCCAAATATAGTGAACAAATGGAGATCATTGCATGGTGGCAAGTGTCTATAATATAGTAAAGCTCACAACTCCGAATATGTATGGAGTAAAATGAATCACCTCAAATTTGCACAACCAATGGAGGAAAGCCAAATATGTTTAATTAAAGGAGAAACATTGCTGCCCCAAATATATACTGCCAGTTGAGGGAAATGCAAAACACTAACTACGTACAGAGAAATGAATTGCATCAAATATGTTCAGATAATGGAGGAAACTGCACTAATAACATTCAAGCAATGTATTTGAAAGAAGTTACTTACAAATGTCCCATTCCCATTCTCTCTGCAGCAAATGATCAACTGGTAAAGATGCCACGAGATTGCCTTTGCTGAATGGGAGTCGGTTTCCTTTCTGTATTAGTACCTCAGTATTGGAACATTTTTGTTCACCATTTGAGAACCATAAGCAAACAATATTTAATGGTTTATTAGAACATTGGAATGTTGGGAGCTCTGTTGAGAACAATGAAGTGCTCCAGGCTTCTAATGGCCAGTAGAAGCCCGGAGCTCCAACATTCCAATGTTTGTTTACTGCTGTTGCAGTAAACAAAAGGCCGCACAAAGATCGAGAGGATTTCTGCACCTCGGTCTCCATGAGGCCTTTGTTTTACAAATTAGAACATTCTGCCTTCTAGGGGCGGAATGTTCTAATAGCCTTAGAACCGTCTGTAGCGGGATATACTGGCCAATAAAGGCCTGCTCCCTTTTTAACCCCTTCGATGCTCATGACGAGCTCAGCTCGTCATGCAGTACACTGGTCATGTGCTCATGACGAGTTGAGCTCGTTATGAACAATGGGAATAAATCATGGTCAGCACCAGGAGGGGAATACCATCAGCATTGATGGTGCTAAAGGTCTGCACCTTTGATTCAGGCCTTTAATGCTACAGCAGCCTTTAATGACCAGTAGAGACCGCTACGGCAGGCTCTAAGGATTTAATAAAATACATGTAGCTGTTTTCCTTGTAGTTTTATTAGTAAATGTTCCTGCTTCTTTGGCAAGAGACACCTGAGTCAGTATAAATGCTGGCAAATTCTAAATTTAGTAATGACAGTAAGAGCCTCATCACCACTCCAAGTGTAGCATTGCTATTAACCCTTTCGCTGCGGCGACAATTCCGCCGCAGCGCTAGGGGGGGGCGAGCGGCGCTCGCATGCTCGTGATGGAGCCGGTCCATCACGAGCCCCGGTTGAGCTGTGCTCGTGACGGAGCGGTTCCGTCATGGCCCCGCCCGCTCAATAGAACGCGTCGCGCAGGCGCGAAATCAGCGCCGCGCAGGTGCGGTGGCAGGGCCATGACAGAACCGCTCCATCATGAGCACAGCTCAGCCGATGCTCATGACGGAGCGGCTCTGTCATGAGCATGGGAGGGGTTAAAGAATGATGATACTATTATAATGATCTGACTTTATTAACTGATTTTATTTGATGCAAATAGTGTGCTTCACTGTGTCAAAACCCTTGAACATAACAGTATTTACCACACAGATGCCTTTACCATCCATGCCTTTACCATGCAAGAGAAGTATATTTAAGGGAAGTATCTATCTATCTATCTATCTATCTATCTATCTATCTATCTATCTATCTATCTATCTATCTATCTATCTATCTATCTATCTATCTATCTATCTATCTATCTATCTATCAATCTATCTGTCTGTCTGTCTGTCTGTCTGTCTGTCTGTCTATCTAATGTATATATCTATCTAATTTAGAGTTATTGGGTGGGAAAAGGTATAGGGTACTAAGGGTAACTTGGGGGTTTTGGGGTGGATAGTGATGTAGGGTGGTAGGGGTATTTTAGGGTTAAAGGGTGGGTCGGGTATAGGTAGTAAGGGTACTTTTAGGGTTATGTGGCGGTAGAGGTATAGGGTGGGAAGAGTATTTTAGGGTTTAGCAATGGATGGGGGTATAGGGTGGTACGGATAAAGTTAGGGTTTAGGGGTGGGTAGAGGTAAAGTGTATGAAGAGTAATTAAAAAAGTGGGGTTGGGGTCATTTACCCCAATAAAGAAACAAATTAGGTTTAACATTAATTTTAAAAAAGAAGGTTCAGGGTATTATCCTGCAAAACAAAAAAAATGTAGAATTAATTTATTATGATATATAGGAGTTGTACTTACCGTGGTAAAGGCCTACATGGTAAAGGCATCTGCATGGTAAAGGCATGTATGCTGAAGGGTGTGTGGTACAGACATTAGTGGTAAAGGCATGTGTGCTAAAGTGATACATCTAGCATAATAGTGTTCTTTCTTGCTATGTTAGGGGCAATGGTGCAATCATTATACTGTTACGGCTCTTGCTGCTAACATTGACATTAACTCGTGTGCCATTGTCTTGCCTTCTCTGTATGTCAGCTAGTACCCTTAAAGTAGTATTTCTGCGCGGGAAACTCTTGTGGGTAGCTGTTGCGCAATATAAATTCAAATAATAATAATAATAATAATATAATTTCCCTTTAACATTACCCAGCAATAATAAATCAGCCGCAGAGAAAGGAAAAGAGTAGTGTTGTGCCTGAGGCTTGTGTCGGGGTGCAGAGACACCGGTATAGGTTGTAACAGTCTTGTTGGTACGAGATAGGACCTCTTTCCTTCAGCACTGCATGCACATGAAACCATGTGAGTTTTGTTGTCTTGTGATCCAGATAACTACCAAGATGCTGCCCCATAAGTAGAGTAGATTTTGATTTGCCTAGATATCTGATCAGATGAAAAGCATGATATGTGTGAAGTCTGATTTTGCAAAGCTAAAGCTGAAAAAATAAAAACCCGATCTTGTAGCATAGCCCATCCTCAATTGTCCTACCCTAGTATTTTTATCAAGAGCATTGTTGTTCCATATCGATCTGTTTGAGGAAATACTCACTGGTTCCTTCAATGATTCTCTCTATGAGTAGTGTAGAAGGTGATTCTTGTGGGTGAGCAGTTGCATCATCACAAAATCCATACTTGGACAATGCATCTACCTTCCCTTCATTTTTATCTGGTTGTAATTGTATCATAAAATCACAGCCTCCAAAGAATTATATGTATTAGAGTTTCAGACTCCGGATCACGCAAGGCTAGATGAAAGCTAATGCCACCCCATCCTCAACACCCCCAACAAAACACACAAATTTAAAAGAATCTAATAAAGTCTAATAGGCTACACATATTTAAAGCTATGCAGTTTTTAAACTATACATATTTTACTGTTTTAATTAATGACAATTTAAAAATTATTTTAAAACATATGTATTTAAGTTTGTTGAGACGGAAGGCTGAGGTGCACTGAGGTGTAAGATAATCAGAGGTGTATGGCAGGAAGGGTGAGCTAGAGAGAAGTAGAGGCAGCAAGAGATAGAGTTAGAGAGGTGAGGTGAGGTAGTGAATGAAGTAAAGAGAAATGCAAGTTAGTGTTAGCACTAGAGCAGAGGGAGGGGAAAAATTAGCTAAAGTTCAGAAAAACGGTGGTCAAGCTTGACCATTAAGTTAATCTGGTTTGAACAAGAGTCTAGTAGATGTACAACCGGTACAATAAAGAGTGTTAGATTGTTACCGATAGCCGTGTAAGGAAGTGATGTTATTTTATCTTTTGCCCAACAAGCTTCTGACACCAACTGATAAAAAGAAGTTAAACAGAAGACCTGTTTGCAATTACTCTACCTTGGGTATGAGAGATAATTATCAATGGATAGCACAAATTTGTGCTTAGTAAACAGCCTTTTAATTTCTTCCTTCAATTATGTGCATTTTTTAACAGCAAAGGATGATTGTACTGACCAGGGGCCTAATTACGAATCTGGCGGTCCAAGGACCCTCAGACTCGCAGGGCACAGCGCAGACTTTTGAGAGCGCAGTGCAGAATCGCAGGGGTGCACTGGTTGTCTGACTGCTCAATTACAAGTTTGAGGATGGGACCGTTATTGCACCACTGCAACTGACAGGATACCACAGTTCCCTGGTTGTGGCTCAGAGGTCAGGGGCTCAGCAATTTGCTGGTGGTGCAGTTGTGGCACATCCATGCATATTACTGGTTTTATGACCACCTGCGGTGTCATGGAGGTCTTTATTCCATGAAAATGCTGATGGTCCTGAAACAAAGGGGGCCCTACAGAGCTCCCTGTTGCCCATGTGCATGGGGATGCATCAAGGGGGCACAACATGTGCTACCGTGTGTGAATGCACCCCAGCTCCGGCACAGCATGGACTTTGCAGTCCATGGCATAAGGAAATCTTTAGGCATTCCAAAGGCGGTGCTCATTTTCAGAGGCACCGCTGTGAGACCATGAAAAGAATCTTGACAGACCCAAGGGAAACTCGTAATCTGGCGGGCGGTGCACTCACAGGTTTGGCAGCTCTGGGGCAGGCCATCGGCCTGGCGGTCCTGCTCCTGCACCGCCAAACTCGCAATCAGGGCTTAAGAAGCACGATTCCCTGCTAGATACAACAGCACTGTTGCTGTGCTGTATGCTTTAGAAAATGTCTCTACTCAACAGAGAAAATGTACATGGTATAAAGGAAGAAGCTATTCTTTAAAGAAGCCTACATTATAGCACAGTAGCAGTCCACTTCTGCTCTCTACAGTCATCTACCCATTTAGCCATTCATTGACTGTATTTTGTTCACCCAGTACATCACACTATTATTTTTCACCTAGGTTTGTGCTGTACAAATACCACATATATAGACACATACATCGATTGAGAAAAAACTAAAATTTATCAGGGGCACCTACATTGAAGTAAGCACCTTTCAATAGATTTTTGTTTACTTGAGGACGTACTCATTGAGTGCACTTTCTTTAGTGCTTCCAATCGCAGGTGTTCAAAACATGAGCACTTGGTTAGTGTGCTCCTTCAGTCTGAAGTACACAAATGGGTGCTGAGATTTTGTGTGAATTTCATGAAAACTGTAGACTCACATATCAGATTAAAAGAAGATTCTTAAAAGTATGCAAAAGTTCTCTAATTTTTGTGAAAGATATGCACATTTGTCTATATGTACATTTTGAAAATTAGTGAAAGAAATTGTTATGTAACTGGAAAAAATTTATTTGTACTTTTGAGTAATATATTTTATTTTGAGCATAAAATCGTATTGTAATTTGATCATATTTATTGTTATTGTTATTGTTATTGTTATTGTTAGTGAGGTTTTGTATCGCGCCTACTCACCTGCAGGTCTCTAAGCGCCTGATATTCTTGTTTATTTTTAAATTTCCAAGTTACATTTTTTTATTCATTGAAAATTAATCACAATATTCATTTTATTATTGTAGAAATCAATATTAAGTTATTTTTTACAATAATTTGTGCATGTAATATTTAATCATTATATATCAAACTAGCAGCCCGTCCCGACGATGTCCGGGAGCAATTATGCTTCAGGGCCCCTGCCCGCCCTGATGTTGTCTGTGGGTCTAAAACTTTCCCCAAAATGGTTTAGATAGCAGTTAGTTTTGCAATGTTCCCACACATAATTAATATTTATATTTGTATATTAATAAAGGTACATAAGAGTTTGTGATATTTATTTATATTTTTGTAATATTAAATACATTTGTATACATCTTTATTACATAACTATTTTTATATATAGGGAAATATGTTCATAGTTGTATTTAAACCATATTTTTGTACAGTTTGCATATTTAAAAAATGCAGATAATATTTAAACAGTGTTTTACATTTCTATATTTCTTTTAATTTTTACAATGTGGTACATTTCGTTTTTGTACATTAATACAGTTGTTTCACATACATTTTTAAACAGGTTTTCCATGCTTTTTTAACTATAATGTAAAAAATACTATGGCTCCCATTACAATGCTGGTCGGATGCTTGTTGCGGGATGAAGACCGCCCGACGTAGTCAGTGGCCCCACGTGCCATGTTACGATCCGACCGCTGTAGACCGCCCAATGTAGTCAGTGGCCCCAAGTGCCATGTTATGATCCGACCGCAGTGAAAGTGGTTCGAAACATGCCTTTTCCAATTACAGCTTGTGCTGCAACCTGGAAAAAGAGCCTCAGCACAAGCCGCGATTGGAAAAGGCATGTTTTAAACATGGAACCTATCACACAGTGCATGGATGTTTTGGGGGCACAACATGTGCCCCCCAGGCCACATTCCAGTGGCCCACAGGGGACGGGACCCTGCTTTGGGCCCCCAAAGTCCCTTTCTGTCTGCCTTTGCATGGCAGTGGGACTGCCATGTAAAGGCTGAGGCAAAGGAGCATCCAAATCACTAATGCAGTGCCTCCGCAAGCACTCCCCACATTGACGGGATTAGGCTCTGACCGCCGCCCTGACAGACTCCCCCTGCCCAAATCGCTACAACCGCTGGAATAGTAATCCGGTGGTGTGACTAATACACTAGATGTCGGGCGCCACCAACAGCATTTTGGTGGCGGTCTGCCTGGTATCGGAATGAGGCCCTATATTTTGATAGTTGTATTTATTTTAGACTTTCAATAAATTATTCATATATTCATTTCACTTTTTGGACATGTTTTACATTATTTCATCATTTTTTCATTTTTCAAACTTTTTTTAATTCAATCCCCATTGTTTTCAATAGGAAGATCGTCTTTTTTTCAGTTTCATTTAGCTGTCATTTTTTACCACTAGTTTTACTTTGATAGTCTATTTGTCACATTTTGGTTTGTTTTCCTGTTGTAGGAAGTGCTACTGTAGTTCAGGACAGGTAAGAGAGTTTCTTAGGATCCTTTAATAGGGTTGTCAGGGTAGGGGATACTAGTAGTTATAGTGTTATTTTGTGGTTTTTCAAATGCTTATTGGTAGTTTTGGTAATTTTGCTTACTAATGTTTTGTGTTAGGCTTATGTAAAGTTTGTTAGGAATGTATCATTATGATATGTAATAGTATGTTATGTCCTTTGTATAGATTAATTGTGATGTTTGCATTACATTTGAATAGGCTGTTGTTTTGTGGGTGGGTATTGTATTTTTTTTATTTTACAGGTTCATGGATCCGAAGGTATTAAAGAGCATTTAGATTTTGTAGGTATTTTTTTTTAAAGAAAATCATTTAGGTTTCTAGTAAACAAATATTTTTAATGTTGATTTCCTTTGATTACTCAGGTTTCTCAGGTTTCCAGAACCAGTTCATTTTTTGCCATTGTTTGAGTTTTTTAAGTCTTGTTAAGACTTTGGATTGCTTTGATGAATTTTTATTGGCCCTGTTTTATTTTTCCTTTTTTTATTATTTTTCCCTTTTTCGTTGATTATATTTTTCACTACATGGATACTAATGAAGATCCGCATTTAAAGAACAGTAAGTTAGATTCATGTTACTATTTTTGGATGGGAAAATTTATATTTTTTGATGTATGTGTATTTTATATGATTGGTACTTGTTCTATTACATTTTATGCAACATAGTTGATGTTTTTTATTTGATATTACTTGTAAGTTTGAGCTTTTTAGTTGATGACTTTTTAAACTAATTAATAAACATTTTTTTTAGTGATCAGTCTTATTAGCTATTTTAGTTGTGTATTTTTTTGATTTATTAAAAAAAATAATGTGTTTACTATTTTGTTAAAAACACATGTTAGTTATGCTGGTTATGGCTTTCTTTGGTTTATTGGGTGCTGTGTAGCAAAGTTATATTTGTATTATATGCTTTTGGCTATTTCAGCTAAGCAGTGAAGCTGGATTCTGCCTAGTGTGGGTTGGAAGGTATTATGCCATCCTTCTACTGCTTTGTTGGTTTTGGCTTCTTGAGCCACGGTGCTGTCATAAACATTCCACCATCGTTTTTGGAATGTGTGTGCGCATATGTGTCTAGAACTGTACAGTCTGCCAACGCAGATGGTTTCAAAGTAGTCTATTGGGGGACTTACTTTGTGGGTGTTTTGTTGGTAGAAAGGACTTTCTATAAGTATATTGTAGAGGTTAGCTAGCACTGTGACAGTGCATAGGCTCGTGCAATCACGTTTTCAATTTCAAAGGCAAATTGGCTGTTTGTTACGTATCATACATTTAGTGCAGATTGTTGGAGGTCTCCAAATGCTTTAGTTAAAATGGTAGCACTAGCCTTGTATGGTTGTGTGTGGGTAAAGTTTTAGGATAGCTTGAATCATGGTTTGTCCAAAATCTTTTATCATTGTGTATGGGGAGTACTTGTTTGCTTTGATTTTAATATGGTTTTGTAGTTTTAGTAAGAGTTACTTTGTTTATTAGGTACGAGGGCATATAAAAATGTTATATTAGTGTTATATATTCACCACGTCTGGTGCATATCTCAGTGAATGATTTGGGGCACATTTTGAAAGTCCCATCTATCATCCATGTAGGAGATTGGCCTAGTTTTCATAGGTTATCTGCTGTAGAAACTATTAATGTGGGTTTGTCATTGTTACGGTTATCATGTAAGAGGAAGGGTTCCTTATTAAGTGTGGTTGTTAAGTGTTCAGGAATTTAGATATCTTGGTATCTTCAGTGGGCTGGAAAGGTCTGCTGGTGTTTTTTTTTTAGTTTGTGCTATCAAGCATTTTAAAATGGGAATAGGTGGTAGCTGGTGTGTGATGTGTTCAGGGACTTTACAGAGTATATCTTTTAGTACTTTAGTTGTGGGCTCAGAGGAGCTAGTGATCTCTTAAATCTTGTAGTACATGTCTTACTTTAATTTCAATGGCATTTGGGGGGGGGGGGTGCTTGTGGAGCCTTGCATTAGCAGCAATGTAATATTTTGTTGTGACACTCCCATAGCAAACATACGAGTAATATTAAGTGCATTTCCAATTGATAGTTTCTGTGTTTGTTCTTTCTTGACTGTGAGAGTAGCCCGTGTGAAAGAGTAATTCTTTTCCTTTCTGTGATGTGATGTATCTTGCTCTTTAATGCAATAGGTCTTAAAATAGTGTAATATTATGAAGAATTAAATTCTTACAATTTATAATACATTTATTATTAACATACAAAATTATGGTAGGTGTTTCTATGTCATGCTTATAGATGTGTTCTTGCTGGAAATTGCAGTCTTTATTTTGTAGTTGATCAGGTATTTCTAATCAATTGGAAGTATATATTTGAATGCCATTATTTTAGTTTATTATGTTGTCTTGCTCATCTTTTGTATGTTTGCAAACAAATATAATGTATATGTGTGCGTGTGTATAGATATTTGTATGCATCACAAGCAGGCTGCTTCTGTTATAGGGCCTTATCTTGACTTTGGCAGTGTGGCAGCTGGCCACCACACCAGCACCCCTCTGCCACACCACCAAAGTCATAATGCTACTGCCTGCTGGATTCCGACTGGAGTCCCGGTCAGGTATTCCTAAGGTGGCTGGCCCAAGGCAGTATCTTGCTAAGGCTCATACGTGAGCCTTCACAAGGCACCGCAATGGGAACGCAATTTCACATTTCTGAGGTTGTAGGCAAACAGGTGGCCACACCATGTGCCCCCCTGCATGCATCCACTGGTGCAGAGGCAAAAGTGTGCTCTGTAGGGCTTCCTATGTTTCCTCAACACCACACTTTTCATGGTTTTTCTCACGGCCATGAAAACTGTGTCGATGAGAAAACTCCTAATATGCTTGGCGGTGCCGCAGTGGCACCGCTGGCATATTAGGGGCTTCAGACCACTGCAAGACCACCAGGGATCACGGATCTCTGTCACCACAGTGGCCCCATGGCGGTCTGACCGCCCAACTTGTTGTAGGGCGCTTGGACCATTGGTAGGGCAGTAGCCACACCGCCACTATGTGTTTAGTGGTCCATTGGACCGTCAAACTCAAAATAAGGCCCATAGCCTTTTTTGTGTACAGGACAGTAGTTCA
The DNA here is from genome assembly GCF_964263255.1 of Lissotriton vulgaris. NCBI lineage: Eukaryota > Metazoa > Chordata > Amphibia > Caudata > Salamandridae > Lissotriton > Lissotriton vulgaris. Next base: position 673,906,052 of record NC_141700.1, on the reverse strand, counting down.
GACATACAGCTCTGTTTCATGCTCTTACTTTCTCATTTCAGTAGGAGCATCACTTGAGGCCTAATGTTTAGCTGGTTTGAAGGCTGATTTCTGCTGTGATCATGGTCAGGTGTTTTCTAGAAAATGTATTCAGGTTCTAGGTTTTTCTTATTTGATCAAAGTGTCTCAGTTTGTAAAGTGCTTGCATCCTCCTGTGGCTCACGATTTCTAGATCCAGTGAATGTAAATGTAAATGTAATTAAATGCAAATGTAGTGTATTTTGTAAAGCGCACATCTGCCTCAACGGGGCGTCCCGGCGCTGTATAACGCAGTGGAACCCTTCCTGGCTCTCCCTGTGAGATGCCCCTCCTGGGCACCCCCAAGGTGAAGCTAGGCATCCCAGTGTTGTAGGGGCCGTTGTGGAGATTAAGCAAGCTATTGCCCAGAGTTGCAGCCTGGGACCCATGATTAGAGTAGGCGCCGATGTGAGAATTATCGAGTCCGCGGACATTGAGCCCAAGACCCTGCCGCGTCGGGACTTGAACCCTGGTCCCGGACCTGATCTCTGCTTCAGAGTCTGCCGCTCTAACCAGTGAACCACACTTCTCCACAGAATGGCCTCTTTCTCATTTAAAGGCAGGAAATGAGTACCAGGATATTTCGGTGGTAGCATTTTTGTTTCCCTTTTGGAAATACAATAGGATTGGCTCCTGATTTTGCCATGGGGATCATCTGCCGGAGTTTTGGGGGGGATTGATTTTCACCACCTGATTTATATACATGGATTGTTGTATAGTATAATGTTCTCTCCAGACTCGTTTAAATCGGCCACGGTTATCGTATTCTTAAGAAATTGGGCGCAGATCCCACTCTCCTCTCTAACTTCAGGCCGATCTCTTTGCTCCCGCTGCTGAGCAAAATTCTGGAGAGCCATATCACCTCCTGGCTCTCTGTCTTTATTGAGGCTAACAATCTCTTGGCCGCTCATCAGGCAGGATTTCGACCCGCTCACTCCACGGAGTCTGTTGTTCTCTCCGTGGTGGATGAGCTCAGGAGAAGTGCTGACACTAATTCCCCACAGGCTTTGGTCCTCCTCGACTTGTCCGCCGCCTTCGACACAGTCAACCATTCCATCCTTCTCGACCGTGTCGGGGGCGTCGGCGTGCGGGGATCGGCCCTAGCCTGGCTCACCTCCTATTTGGAAGGTCGCACCCAGGCTGTTCGGCTGGAGGGATTTTCTGCCCCCACCTGTTCAGTCTCTTGTGGGGTGCCCCAAGGCTCATCCCTTTCCCCTCTTCTTTTCAACCTCTACATTCTTCCTCTCATTGTTTCTTTACAGGAAATGGAAGTCACGGTGTTCAATTATGCCGATGACCTCCAGTTCATTTTCGACCTCTCCTCTTCCTCTGATTCTGACTCGAAGTTTCACTCTACCTTGACATTCATTTACCACTGGATGAATCTTAATCAACTAAAGTTGAACCCCAATAAGACGGAGTTGGTACTTATCGGCGGTCCCTCCAATCCTTGGACTTCCGCTTTTTGGCCCCCTGCTTTGGGTTTACCACCCACCACCTCTGTCTCCGTGAAAACTCTGGGTATCAAAATAAGCCAGGACCTCTCCATGCGCGCCCAGATTAGCTCGGTTGTCTCATCCTGTTTCTTATTCCTCAGAACTATCCGCAAAATCTCCCGCTACTTCTCAGTTGAAGCCCTTAAACTTATTATTCTGGCGATGATTCTATCCCGCCTAGATTATGGCAATGCCCTGTACGTTGACATTCCCGCGTACAAGCGCAACCGCCTACAGCTCATTCAAAACCAAGCGGCTCGCCTCATCTATAGGCTTTCGAAATCACATCACATTACCCCTCTGTTAAAGTCTCTCCATTGGCTTCCTATCTTTGAACGGTCTCTATTTAAGATGTGCTGCCTGATCTTTATGTCTCTTGCTGGCACGGGCCATGCCTATATCACATCTAAGATCAGTGCCTATGTGCCTGGTAGAAGCCTTCGTTCTTCTACCCAGCACCTTCTCAACGTTCCTCGATATCGCAGGAAAAAACTGGGTGGATCCAGATTCTCGACTCTTGCCCCCCTCTTTTATAACGCTCTCCCTCTTGCCATCAGATCTATTCCGCAATACACTGAGTTCCGAACAGCCCTTAAAACCCACCTCTTCTCCCTGGCTTATATTTCTTAACTTTCTTCCCCGCTCCCCTCAGGATAGTCTTTCTGCAGCGCCAAGAAACCGCCTGGTAGTAGAGCACTTTACAAAACCCTTCCAACTTCAACTTCAACTTCTCTCTTATAGTTGGGCTACATCCTACCTCGGGGTCACCTCTTTCTCTTGTTAATTGTGGTTTTACAAGTCTGTGGTGATCTAATTTTGTTTGACTGGTCAATCATTGAAGTCTTTGAACCCAGTCTGCTTGTTGCAGGATTGACTACAGCTTCCTGTTTGTCAATGTGTTTTGTTCATTGTGCTGCTGATCTATTCGGAGCCTGTTGTTTGTCAGAGTGCTTTAGTTCTCTGATTCTTCTTCCTGCTCTGCATTTTATAGGAGTTCTACTTCTGGCCTAGTGGTTAAGATCTCACACTCTCAGCCTGAGTTGCCATCATGGTTGTGTGTTTATATGAAGAACCTGTTCAATCCCAAAAACTTTCAGTGTTACCCAAATAACTGAAAAGTCCATACCTTTAATATTAAGAAACATCTTTTACACTAGCTGGTATGCAACCCTTCTTATGGGCTTGAATGTCCTGTGACTTCTTGTTATGTCTCAATGTGTTACTATGTATACTCTGTGGGGCTTGTTTTTATTATTCTGCCCATGCTTTGTAATGGAGACCTGTCCCTTTTACATTTTGAATCTCCCAGTATATGGGTTATGATTTAACTTGTCTTTTCTCTCCATTTTGAAGGATTGGGGATGGGGTGTGTGATTTGTTCATTTGGTTTCATGTTTTTTCTTCCCAAAGTTTGTGTTAGATAAGCCTGATCCATCCCCTCATGAATGGATTTTCTCTCACCTTTTGTCCTTAATGTCGATCCTGAAGGGCCTCTTGCAACCATTCTTTTTGTTGAGGTTCCACCAGCGCTTCCCTGCAGTTTTCTTGTTGTCTTTCTAGCCTGTTGTTTGAATTTAATTGCACAAGGAATGGAATAAAAACTAATGGAATCATTGGTTTCCTTGTACTAACTGTACGTTCATTGGAGTTCATTCTACCGAAACTGACATTTAGACTGACGGACCCATTACAGCCTAATATGGTGGTGCTCGGGACATTTTCTATATATTCTTTGTATATTGGGGGAAATTCACCCATATCATACAAATCAAAAGGAGGGAGCGAAGAGAAAACATATCCACCTGGACACTAGGGGCGGATTAAGTCTTCCCAATTATAGTTAACGAACAAATAGTATCCGCCCTCGTAAGATAGACGAAGAAAGAAAACAGGTTCTGGAGTCGCATGTGTTTCCTACATTCGTGGGAAGCACATAGTGTTTACGGAACGCGGTGAGCTGCTAACCAACAAATACGCAGGAGCACTGATCTAATCAATATGTGTGGTATGTGAGGGTAGTGAATGGTAGGGTCAGAAGTGAATGGAAGAGTGATTGTTAAAAAATACCTGGCATCTGAAGGTTAAAAAGAGTTTTAATATGCCTCCGTGCTGGTATTGTTAAAATGGTGTGATGGAGGTTTTTGTGTATTTATTGTACAAAACCTCCTGCATGCGTTGACATGTTTCGAAGCCTAAAGCTTTTTCTTCAGGACGAGGTGCACAGATCCCTACCCTACTCACATGTAACAGAATTATACTGTCTCAACATAAATAATATTATGTGTTGAACGTATCCACATGTGCCTATTATGGTAGAGGGCCAGGAACAAGGTGCTGCCTTCAGTGTCAATTTGTTAGGATGAAGTCAGTTGCATCATGAGCCTGCGAGGACGTTTGTGCTAACTAGCACTAAGCTTAGAGGTACTCCCTGCTAGCAACATTCCTCTCACTCATCCATACACTTCTGACCCTACCACTCACTACCCTCACACACCACACATAGTGATTACATCAGTGCTCCTGCGTATTCGTTGGTTAGCGGCACGTTGCGTTCAGTAGAGGGAACCAAAGACTCCTATGATGAAGCATGACACCAAGAGCCCTTTTAGTGTGTGAGGGGTATTTAGAAAACACTGTGTGCTTCCCACCAATGTAGGAAACACATGCAATCTCTCCCATATACCTTACACTATTGGGACGACATAGTGTTACTTGTTTTCATTGAGCACTCTTGATTGTATATGTGTCAAAAGTGACTTTCTGAAAACTGTGTTTGTGCTGGCACCGTTATAGGCCACTGTCATCCTCATATTGACTTAATCTTTTAAAATATTGTTGCACAAGGGGCTCTTGCATTCTTAAAATGATTACAGAGCTCTTTTATTCTCTGGCCTGAAGGCTTTACTATCCTTCAAAGCTCTGGCCCCACACTTTGGTGGAATCAAGTTGGCATCCTCTCTGTATGCACTCTATTTTATGCTCCTCAATGGGTTTCTTCTTTGTCTTCTCTTCAGGGTCTGTTTTTGGGGCAGAATCCTCTATGGATTTGTTCCTGATGAACTTGAGTGGTCTGCATGTTCCCATTTCTCTGTGTGTACCACTTGAGGGACAGGGCCAAGCAGAGTCAACGCGCTCTGGCTGCCATTGTCTGACTGCTTTGAACAAATATTCAATCAATCAATCAGTACTTGCTAGGTGTGACTCCTCTCCGGTGAGGGTCTCAAGCTATTAGAGACTGCGCGGTGGTCTGCAGGCCCAATTGGGCACTGAGGTTCCGTTGAAGATCCAGGCCTTCAGATCCTTCCTGAATAGGGTCAGCGACTGGGATAGCGTGAGGTGGAGAGGCAGGGTGTTCCAGGTTTTGGCTGCGAGGTAGGAGAGGGATCTTCCTGCAGTCCTGATTTTGCAGATCCGAAGGACGGTACCCAGGGCCAGTTGGGCTGAGCGGAGGTGTCTGCTGGGTACATGCAATGAGAGGCTGTGGTTCAGGCATGCTGGTACAGCGTTGTGGATGGCTTTGTATTCATGTGTGAAGAGCTTGAAGGTGACTCTTTTGTTGACTGGGAGCCAGTGGAGTTCTCATAGGTGTTCAGAGATGTGGCTGCGGCGGAAGATTGTGAGGACCAGTCTGGCTGCATTCTGAATTTTTGTTCTGGGTTTTTCTGTATTTTTTCAGCATCCCTATGGTCAGGTTTCTCTGCTTTGGTACATTCTCACATTTCAAGGACAGGGAAAAGTACTGAGAGGTTATGCCCTGATTACTCACCGATAATTTTCATTACTCTGAATCGTAGTCTTTATCGTCACAGTGCTAGACACACTGCCCTACCTGCTTGGGTGGTTGGTTTTGATCTCTCGGTCACCTATGTTCTTAGTATTTCAGGAAGTAAGGTAGGTGGAGTCTCTCTTTATAACTCCCTCGAAGGAGTTGGGACCTAAGTGAGGGACTGGGTATAAGCATTTGGTTTTAACCTTATGGCTAAGGTAGGTAATTCCTGTTTTGTATTGAGGCAAACCTCATGTGATAACAAACAACTTTGACAAGAAAGATGAAGCGGAGTGATGAAGATAATGGTGATTCATTTGTGGCAAGCCTTTGAAACTTTTTTCTCTTTTTTGCTGAAATGGAAAGATGTATTTGCCTGCAGAAATCAGTTCCTCTGAACTTTAAATATGCATGTGTCCTGTCCTGTGTCCGACCCTGGAAATGCATTATTCATGACTTTCACTGGAGTAAAAGTGGTGTGGAGCAGAGAGTGTGAGTTTAGGGGTGTTCACCTTCTTTTGCTGTGAGACCCATTTAGAAATGCCCACATAGTAACCCTAACCATGAACACAAAATGGCTCCGTGAGTTAAACCCTCTTCGTAGACGTCTGATATGAACTGCAGGCCACAGTCTAAATCGTGACAAGGGAAACTCCGCGGCCTAGCCTTAAAAGGCCAGGAAATGAAATACAATTGAATTAGGTTACATTACCTCGTGCTTGTTTGCAGTGCTTAGAGAGTGAAAACGGACGAATACAGCACTAGAAAAGTAAAAGTTACTATTATAAACTTGCGTGGTGCCCCTTTCTGCAATAATTTCAGATTTTCCACATTCATAAGTGCATCTTGCTAGTGTAAAATTAAACATTCAACTAATGATGAATCTGTTAATCAAGACGGGGAGTGGGGGCCTGCAAAGTGGCTGGGTTTATTCATTGTACACAAATTTTAAAAAAGTACTACCTGAGAATGTAAAAAAAATGCTTCAGAACCGGCAGGTAGATTTTTATTAATGGTGGTGTGGTTAATTTACGTGTCCAAATTATTTGTGAATCGAGCCCCAGAGTTTCCTCGTTCAACCAAATCTGTTAAAAACGAACAGATCAAATACAAATGTTTAAATTGTACAGTAGCTTTGGCTGTCTGTCAAGACGCAGCGTTGTAAAGTTAGCTCTGTATCCAACCTCCATAAACATGTATTTTGCCCGAATGCGCCAGAAGTGTGAAACGCGTGGAGGGGAGCGCGCGCTGCAGCAAGCTGAGCTGCGCGTGCAGGAAGCTGGAGAGAGAGGTGCGAGGAGCGGGCCTGAGCCCGCAGCTGCCACTGCCAGCCTTGGCCTCTGCGGGGAGACTGCGCTGCAGCCCCGGCTGCGGGCGGGAGCCTCCACCGGCCTGACAGCAGTGACAGGAACCTGCCATGCTTCGAGCCAGCACCCAGATAGGGCCCTGGGCCTGGAATGCTGGGAATGTTTTCTTTCGGAGACCAATGGGGGCGCTGGGGCTGGCCGGACTCTGTCTGCAGTGACAGCCCTAACACTTACCAGAGCCAAGTGCCCCGGAGAAGAAATGGCACTGCCCACCCTGAAAGTGAGAAGGTAAAGTTTATTTTTTCATTTTTTTTCCTCCCTCTGCAATGGACCACCGTGTGCGCGTGCCCCCCTCCCCGTAATGTGTACAATTCACTTTTGTTAATCCAAAATGTTGCCTGAGGTTGCGCACCATCGTTTTTTTTTTCGACAGGAAACAGGTTTCAGATGTTTATATATTAAAACCTATGGGTAATCTGCTTACCCTTTTAACAGTCACTGGTTTAGGATTCCGACCACTCGAACTTGAGAAAATGCTTTAAATAAATAATTTAAAAAAACTAATGCTGAATGTGATGCTTTAAAATATATTATCGCCGTGTCTCTGCGTTTTTTGTCCTAGCCCTATAGAATAAACGGTGCGTGTCTTTAAACAAACTTAAATACAATGTACATCGATTAAAAAGCATTTTTTTTCCAAGACCAATTTACTTTTGCATAAGGAGAAACATGACAAATTGTTAAACACAAATGTGTTGTCAATGACGCACTGCTAACAGCAGCCCATGAAAGACTAAATCAAAGCTGCTATAATTAGTGCCTCATAGATTTTTGCCACTAAATATTGCATCATTTTTTTCAAAGGGCCTTTACAATAAAGGTCTATTTTCAGACTCTATTTTTATAGAGAAATATTTATTTGCTTTATGAACGCGCAGCAGAAAATTGTGTAAAAGCTTTGGGGGGGGGGGGGAATGCGGATGTGAGCAGATAGGGAGCAGAGTATACTCATAGATAACCATGCAATGCAAAGCTCAGTAGTGTTACAGTTTCATCTCGCAACTATATGTGTATGTATGTATATATATATATATATATATATATATATATATATATATATATATATATATATATATGTATATATATATATATATTTGTTTGTTTTTAAAGCACGCGTGTCGTTATTCTTAGATAACAAACATTCCATCACCCCTAATCTGGTGACCCCGTCTGAAGTGCTGGTCACTCAGATTTTTCTTCAGTCGACAAGTCGAGGGTTTGAATCACAGCGGGTCCGGCTCGGCACTTCATCCGCTGGAGGTCGAGAGAACGAAGGCTACAGACCTGGGAAATAGTAACGCTGTGGGTCAGTGCAACACAAGTAATAAAAGCATTAACAGTACAAGGGACATTCAGGTAAATTAGCTAATAGATTAACTTTCTGACTAGCTCGTAGAATTGGCCAGTTGGGGGCACAGTGTTGTAAAAGAAACTGAAATAAATAAATACTTTTGCAGTTTAAGCTGTACAGTGAGACTATTTTATTTCAAACTTTTTAACCTTAAATGTGATTTTCTTCCAGTGAGACTGACAGATTTCTGTGCAAATTAGTTTTTCAGTACTGGAATATAACGAGTGTGGCTAACGTGCAAAATAGAATACCTGTGCAGAAGATTGTAAGTAACTACAGTATGAAATACTTTAGGTGATACCGCTATTTTGGGTGGGGGCGAGTAGAATCCGAGTCACTGATAATTATTATAACAATATTGCTACTAATTATATACACAGACAGAGCGCCCCATATTCTACTGCACTTTTCATGTCGGTGCCTTTATAAAAGCCAGTGTTAGGCATTTAACCGGTGTCCGAAAAATAAAACCTGTGCAGGTAGATGCGGATCTTTGACTAGCAGGTTAGGTGCACATCTCTGCAGCAGGTGCCCAAACCCTCTGAACTATCTGGCCACGATGAATTAGTTTAGACGAGCGAGCAATGCTGTGTGATGCGTGTATTGTCAACCAAGTAAGAGTACCAAAACGTAATTCAAAATAATGAGATATCTCATCCTGAATCTGAAGGATTCCCAAAGAAGGGAATTCGACAGACTATCATTTCCAGGACGCATTCCAGTCGCGAATCTGTTCTTCACTCACCTGCAAACATATTATTATTTTTTTTTTTAATGCGTTAAATAATCTGGGACACTTCACTGCCATTGAGAGGGGAGAGGAGACAGAAAACAAACCTTTGCTTTACACATTAAAAACCCAAGAAATAAATTAAATTTGCATTGAGACAGCGTCCAGCGTTAAATGCTTGGACTTCATTCTGGGATAGTTCCCGAATGCACTGCCCGCTTGTGACTACGGTTCACATCAATGTTGTATACATTTTTTCAGTCTCTAACATACACATCGCTCGAGTGTCAAAAGCTGGTCCCTTTAATGTCAAACACACACACACAATTCAATTCCACGTGTACATATCACTTCGGTGTGCTAGCATTTCACCAGTGCTTAATTTGTAAAAAAAAATAAGTGCCAAGGCTCTGCTCAGCATGCCACTTATGCTTGCACTGACCATTGCCGCTGTCAATCACAATTATAGCATAACTAATAAGTCACACTCCTACAAGTGCGACTCTGACATTTTCAGGTCCCCAAAGTTAAAAGACTGGCTTTGGCAGCAGGTATTAGTCATTCTTGAAGTATAGTGCAACAGTTGTTGTGCTCATCTCTGAAATAAACAAACAGCACCACCATATGGCAGACTGTCATAGGTGCCGGTCCTGACATTTAAGTGCTGGTACTGAGCTCCGGAAACCACCGGCACAAATTAAGCACTGATTTCACCCCAGTACCCCACAAACATACAATTTCAGTGTCAGACACACACCACTCCAGTACTAAGCACACATCATGTCACCGCCCACAGCACAACTATCAAATAACACGCATACACACCACTTCCCTGTCACACACATTACACTGGTACCACACAGCAACATCACTTCAGCATCAAACACACATCGCTTCAGTGTCAAACACACACTTACTCACAAACCAGTTCCAGTGCCCTGAGGCAAAATGATGAGCCACGTGCAAAATTTGGTGAGGGGCCACCGAGCCTCCCATTTCTCACAAATATTAATTGGCCTTGGGCTGAATGGGAGGGGCCCTTGAAATACTGGTGGCCCCATGAAGAGTTGGGACTTCCCTTGCACCACAGTGGCTTCTGGGGCCTGCATTACGAACTGATCCGTTTTGTATTGTGAGTACACAGCACTTCAGTGTCACACATGGATATCAGCTGATTAAAAACACACATACACCACTTCACTGCCACACTTAAGCATCACATCAGTCCCGTACACACACATCTCTTCAATGTGAAATGCAGACACCTTACTTCACTGCCACCCTTACACATCACTTCAGTCTGCACACACACATCTGTTCAGTAAGCAACACACAGACACATCACTTCACTGTCCCTCTTACACATCACATCAGCCCAGTGCACACACATCTCTTCAATATGAAACACACAGACAATTTACTTCACTGCCACCCTTACACATCACTCAGTACATCACACACACATCTCATCAGTATGAAACACACAGACACATCACTTCACTGATACACTTACACATCACTTTAGTCCATACACACACGTCTGTTCAGTATGCAACACGCAAACACCTTACTTTACTGCCACCCTTACACATCACTCAGTACATTACACACACATCTCATCAGTATGAAACAGACATATCACTTCACTGCCACACTTACACATCACTCTGTACCACACACATCTCTTCAGTATGAAACACAGAGATGCATCACTTCTCTGCCACAATTAAACATCACTTCAGTGCTGTACAAACACATTTCTTAAGTACCAAACACATCACTTCACTGCCACACTTACACATAACTTCACTGCCACCACACACATCTCTTCAGCATGAAACGCACAGGCACATCACTTCACTGCCACACTTACCCATCACTTCATTGCCATAATAACAAAACTCTTCAGTATGAAACACACAGAAACACCACCTCAGTGCTGTTCACATACATCTCTTCAGAATCAAATGGACAAAAAAATCACTTCAATGCCACACTTTCACCACACTAGATTGCCATGCACACACATCGCTTCAATATGAAACACATAGACACATCACTACACTGCCGCACAAACACGTCATTTCACTGCCACACACACATTTCTTCAGTATGAAACACACAGACAAATCGCTTCACTGGGGTGAATGTATGACATTGTTCTGCATTCTGTCCATCAATTGTTGTTTTTGCATTTGTCACCCCGAGTGGGACGGGTATACCCAGACGTGGGTCCCGTGCTCTCCATTCCATGCCACTGGAAGTCAAGCTATCCTGGCTGATGAGGGTTGAAAACCCAAAACCGGTCCTAGTATGCTTGTTTCCAGTCCAGGGAGGACCTGCATGGCAGTTCAGGCTGGACTGTTCCCATTGGGCGCAGGGTCATGACTGATTTGCATATGGGTGGGTCCAAACGGGAATGGCATGGTGAGCAAAAAAACGATGGATTTAGGCCCAGATCTCTGTACTGGGGTAAATGTATGACATTGTTCTGCATTCTGTCCATCAATTGTTGTTTTTGCATCTCTTAGGGGCGTGGCCAAGGTAATTAAGGGTGTGGTTTAAAATATGTAAGCTAAAAATCTGTGCTTAGCATAGAGGGTCACCTGACTGGTGTTTTGCTGCTTCTGTCAGTGCATCCATATATATAATTCAACAAGTAACATTACACCTACAATAAACCAGGACTATTGACGTTGTCTCTGACTGTTAGTTTCATAAGATAAATAAGCAGCAACTATGGCTTCCTTGTATATTATATTCAAAATGCTTCCATTCTGAAATTATGAGACAGTGATAGAATTATAACGAGCCTCTTTGACCTTACATCAAAGGCACTGAAGGGTGGCACTGCTGCACAGTTTTAAAAAAGTGTTTCACCCTGAGGATGAGGGCAAGAATGGAGAGCCTGATAGGGACCTGTCTGGACATCTTTTTAGAACTGCCAGTGCTGAGCACCTGCAGGACCCGGCCCAATTAAAGCCCTGTTCTTCAGTATGAAACACACAGAAACATCACTTAACTGCCACACTTACACATCACTTCAGTGCTGTACACATACAACTCTTCGTAATTAAATGGACAAACGCATAAGTAACTTCATTGCCACATTTACACATCATTAGAATGCCATGCACACACATCACTTCAGTGCTGTACACATACATCTCTTCGGAATTAAATGGACAAACACATATCTTCATTGCCATACTTACACATCACTAGAATGCCATGCACACACATCACTTCAGTGCTGTTCACGTACATCTTTCCGTATCAAATGGACATCACTACACTCCCACGCAAACACGTCATTTCACTGCTCAGTGACATACGCACACATCTCTTCAGTGTGAAACACAGACACGCGGCTTTACTGCCACAGTTACACATCACTCAGTGCTGTACACACTCACAGACACGCGGCTTCACTGCCATAGGCCCCGGACCCCCCAGTATGTCCCCGCCGTTATCCTCCATAACTCAAACCCACCAGTACATTGAAGACTGAGATTTGTGTGGGTTTAAAAAGGCCATGTTTAATAACATCCACATAAACATGACAAGAATTAAAATACAGCTAGGGATAGAGGGGGGAGGCGCCGGTCCCAGGCGAGCACAGCCGTCCGATGTGGGGAGAAGGGGGACAAAGAGGCCGAGGTCACTGACCCGGCCCCTAAATAGGCAGTAATCTCCGCCCCCCTCTCCCCCGACCGGAAGTGCGTCACTCATGACCCGGAAGGACTTGGGCGGTCGGAGGCCTCACAGCGATCCTCCCGCCCAATGCCTGCAGCAGGAGGGGGCGGGGACCGGGGAGACCGGGTCCTAGGGGCGCGCTCTCTTAATGTCGCGCTGGGCACAGTTACTCATCACTCAGTGCCGTACACACACATCTTTTCAGTGTGAAACACAGACACGTGACTTCACTGCCACAGTGAGTTACACATCACTCAGTACCGTACACACACATCTCTTCAGTGTGAAACACAGACATGTGACTTCACTGCCACAGTGAGTTACACATCACTCAGTACCGTACACACACATCTCTTCAGTGTGAAACACAGACACGTGACTTCACTGCCACAGTTACACATCACTTGAGTGCCGCACACACACATCTCTTCAGCAGCAAACACACAAATACATCACTTCAGTAGCGCACACATCACTGTCGTGTCAAACATACACAATTTTATTACGTCACGGTGAAGTACACGTCATGTCTGGGTATCACTTACCGTGCCTGCTTCTCATTTTGTATAAACCACACATATGACTCGTTTGTCTCACACGCCACTTCTGAGTCTCGCAAACATAGCATCAGTGTGTCATGCAACTCACTTCAATCATATCCACACAAACGCCAATCCAAGGACCCGCAAACATCTCTCCAGTCAAACACTTTACTTCAGTCGCGTGCACATGCCATTTCAGTAACACACAAACACCAATAGCACCTCCTACATCTCACATCAGTTCACGGAGACATCATTTCAGTGTTTCACATGCATCAGTTCAGTGTTCCACTCGTGTACATCCACTTCGGGGTCTCACGAACAAAGCTCCGTCCTCACACACATTCATGATAAAAGATATTTGCATGGCATGGCGTAGCGCTATGAAACACACATTTTTGCAGTTAACCGTGTGTCAGTATCTAATAATGACGACGTCACGAGGTAATAATACGAAGAACTCGCAAATGGGTAAGGACGTATGGCATACGCCCCTTGTATGCATAAAAGAAGCTGATATGTACGATGTATTCATTTATTTACTTGGGATACTCGATATAGCGCCAATCTGCTCCAAGAAGTAACCGAATGCCTTGCGTAGAACATGTTACAGGAATATCTGGAACCAGATGTGACTGATGTCCAAATAACACTTTGGTTTGCGGAGGCAGGTGAACCCGAGATCAGAGAAGCCAGGAAGTGAGGAGGAAAGGGATCCAACACGAAACTGTTACCACCGAGGCTACTCTTGGCTTAAACTTCATTCCCACCGGGCATTTTTACATAGACTTGTGTTTCTATCATGAGGCACGGCTTGATGCATATGTGTTCACAATCACACGATTGAACACTATCGAAGCCGGGATTGGAAGCATAATGTCCGCGTTCCAAATACTGTGCATTAGCCACTTGAGCATGTCTTCTCTCAACCCTGCACGGTGGCCACAGAGGACTGTACACCTTGCTGACATAACATATAATGTTTGAAAGGTAAGAACCTTTTGCAAAAATGTAATGCAAAGAAATGCAGTTGCAGTGCGAGGATTCAGTTACATGTCTGTCTATCTATCTATCTATCTATCTATCTATCTATCTATCTATCTATCTATCTATCTATCTATCTATCTATCTATCTATCTATCTATCTATCTATCTATCTATCTACCTATCTATCTATCTATCTATCTATCTATCTATCTCCACAATTGCAGTGAAAATACATGTGGTCACTTTAACACATTTCCTTCAGTTCATTACTACTAATACCCACACATTCACACCTTTATTACGTCAGGCCAAAGACCAGAGTCAAGTTTACTACCATAGTACTGCAACAACATTGAAACAGGTAAAGGACTTTATACCGCCTTACATGTCACATGTAACAATTACTCTGCACAATGAAACACCTCTTGGCATGGTCGTCCCAGGAACTGCTAAATGTGTTTCTACCATTTAACCCCTTGAAACCTAATTTTGGTTGAATACATTTTTAAAGCAAATTCACTTGAAAAAATGACATGGCATAAACCAATGGTGCCGTGAGCCCCCCCCCCCCCCCCCCTCCTTGCAGAGTTTAAGAGGGGTGTTGACAATTAAAGTTATTCATGACCCTGTCCTGGCTGTGGCTCTGCAGTCAAAAGCTATTAAATGATCAAAAGTAAATGAAACCCATAAACAACACAGTGATCAGGAGTTACCCACAGCAAAGAAATTAAGAGAACAAGAGAGGGAATGAAAGAGAGTGGGAGAGAGGTTTAGACGGAAGAGCAAAAGGAAGGTCATATAAAACTACGGAAGGAACTGTGGATGAATGGAGGAATGCAAGGATAAAAGGTCTGATGGCTGGAAGTGGAAAACAAAAACATGGGTGAGTGAAAGAAAGTGTAATGATGAATGGGTGGATGAATAGATAGCAGGGTGAAATAATGAATTGGTGGATTGATTAAAAGGAGGGTGAATTGGTGGATGGATGAAAGCAAATGAATGGATTAATGGGTAAAAGTATGGAGCAATGGTTGGAAGTGTGAGTAAAAGGATAGATGCAAGACTAATGATGAGATGGTGGATGGATGGGATTGTGAAAGGATGGATGTATGAGTGGATATATGAAAAGATGGATAGATGGATGAATGCATGACAGGCTTAAAGGGTGGAGAAATAGATGGATCGAAGGCTGGATTAAGGGACCTCATCTAGAGTGGGTAGAGTTTACTCGCTTTGCTCACCTGATGGCGTTTGAGGGATGGATTAAAGTGGGGAGTATTTTATTTTTATGGCTACTCCCATGCAGAAACCAGGCACGTGATGCGCAAAGGCTATATGCCAGTGCTTTAAATGGACACATAGAGGTGCTAATACCAGTAGCGGCCCTTGGTGGGAGTGCTGCCAGGCGGTGATGTGGGGTGGGCCCGGCAGCACTCCCACCATGGGCCGCTACTGGGTAATACCCATTATCCACAGTACGAGTTTGCTTCTGAGAGGTTTCAGTACTCTCACATTAAATGCATTGCAGCAGTGCAGAGAATTGCAGATACTCTCCCTTCCAAATTAAAGAAGTGCAGATACTCAGTCCAAGACAGTACCTGTCCATTTAAAGCACTGTTGTATGCTATTTGTTACCATTTTTGCAGAATATAGAGGCTTCACCGCTCAACAGTTGTAGCCTCTCCCCACACTCAGGAATGGTAATGAATCACATATTAGAATCTGTGCATTTGCATACATAATTAGATAGACATGTGTGTTGCATAAAGTGAAGTGGTATACAAAAAAAACATTTCACATACACCATGATATATGGAAAATATTTCATGGGTGCCTGTGAAACATGAATTCACTATTATGCTTCAAGGCCCCAAACCGTCTGAAAAGCTTTACCATTGTCAGGGCAACTAAGACTATGTGACAATGAAGGACTAAATAAAGTGGCATGGTTATGCAACAGGAAGAGGCAATTGGGCGTCACTATGCAGCACATTCTGTCACAGATCCATTTTAACTGGAAACAAAATTTTTGCTAAAAGCTGCTAATTATGAGGCAGATTATGTGGCCAATGTGGCTAGTTCATAATTATGCTGCAAACCCGGCAACCAGGGCTCGAGTCGGGGTACCACGTGTGTGGACGGCGTCCCCCCACTTATTTTACTGGGTGGACGCCGTCCCCCCTGCCAAACAGCTGGACTTCACTCTTTGGCTTCTCTGGGGCGAGATCGGAGCTCACAGCACCAGCCGCGCGTGGAGGGAGTTCCATGGGGTAGGAAGGCGGAGTGGGGGAGGGGCAGGGTGGGGGGTGCTAAACTGCGGAATATGGATAATGTGAGGTAAGTAAACAATTTAATAAATAAAACAAATTTCGTAGCGCTCCCTGCATGAGATGCAGGGCGTGCTACGAAATGTGTTTTATTTATTAAATTGCTTACTTACCTCACATTATTCATATTCCGCAGTTTCGCACCCCCCACCCTGCCCCTCCCCGCCCCGCCTTCCTGCCCCACGGAACTCCCTCCACGGGCCGTGGCTGCACAGCACGCTGCTCACGCACTGGCTTCTCAGATGCAATCATATCTAAGGGGTGAGCGAGGGCCAGATGGTGCAAGCCACCTTTCGTGATGTCACTTCCAGTCACAGCGTCCCCCCACTTCTTTTTTTAGGACTTATGCCCTGCCGGCAACCACAGTGGCAAGATTGCATATTTTTCTGGCCCTCACAATTTTCTATTGCTTTATTAACATGCTATTTGCGGAAGGCAAACAAAACGAGAACATTCTAGTTTCAAACAGTGTCCATCGTTAGCCGCACACTTGAAAGAACAGCTCCAACAATGCCTCCCTTCTGCAAACAGAATTTTTTTAACAGTGCAAACTGTACCTTTTAGTAAAAATTGTAACTCCTCTCTATATAATTAAGGACTGTTCTGTCCTTTTACTGCAAGGAACCAAACAACATAGTCCACTATGTTAATCAATGTAAAAAATCCGTTTGGAAAAATGGAAAAAACATATTTTTTTCAAGTTGAAGCGTGACTTATGTACCAAACGCGTGAAGAAGCGTGACACCTGGAGTTGGTTGATTCATATCTGTGGAAAGAAGTCAAGATGTCTGATGATGATCCTGATGCAAAACTAGCATGTGGTGTGTGTAGCAGAAGTAGCATCCCCAACACAAAACAGTGTGACTGTGCACTCTCAGACACCGCTCACCTGTCAAGCCACGCGTGACAGGCAGGCAGCCAGCTGTCCGTTGAGTCCTCCTTAAGGTCGCTGTCACGCATTTACAGCAGCAGGCGGAGTTCTCCGTGTCCTGTTCGTTTTATCCCGAGGAACCGCTTCGGGGGCTTTGTGTACTGTCCACACTTGTTTTTACAGCCCCGCAGACGGACAACATAATGCTACCAAGCCTACAGGAACTCCTTTCAACAGAACATCCGTTAAGACAACTCACAGGGTAATGCGCCCCCTGCAGCGCATTGCAAGTGACACGAAGGTTCTGCTTTTGAAGGGATAAACTGTATGTAATTCAGTTGAGAAAACTGGTTAAGTGACATTTCGTTTGCATCACTGGCAAACGGAAAATTCTGCGAAAGTAACTCAACATAAAAACACTTCATTGTTATTATGCTCTTACACTTCGCACACGTATCTTTCCTTCTTTTTTAGAGCATTGCACTAGTGTTTGATGCTTCCTCTCTGTGGTGTCTCAGGAAGGCCATACTCAACACACCGCGTTTTCAAAATAAAGAGACGTCTCACTGGCACGTGCATGTAATGTGACTCAGCAGATTAACCGCTCCCTGCTGTGACCTGCTGTCATGCTTCAGAGGTCTGTGGAATTGTGAGTTATAGACTTTACTATGTCCTATACATAACAAAAACACAGGTTGTTACCACGTCAGTGTTTTGTTATTTTTTAGTGAATGGTTTCAGTTTTCACAAATAGACTTTTGACGATTTAATTAAATCGTATTTAAACAACCCTGATTTTATACAGCGCTTTCGATGTCAGGTTTACCATGTCAAAGCGCTGCATATAGTGAATGTTCCTATTAATAATTTTTACTATTCTATTTTTTAATAAATTTTATGGTTAATGACTGCGTCTGCCGATGTGAAAAATGCAATATTTTATTTCCTCGAGTAATGTTATAAATGTGTGTATTTTTCTTCTTTTACCCATATTTGTTTAAACTCGCTACCCGCAGATATTAGCGTTTGCACTGCTGACTTTAAGCACCTTTTCAAAATAATGTTATTTAAAAAAAACATTATACGCATGGATTATTTCGGCTGAAGTAAAATGTGAAACTTCATTCGCTTCAATTAAGAACAGTCAAGGAAATTACCTACCTTCACTCCGGGTAAGTCCCCTAGATGAAAACATTTTTTGTAGCTTTGTATTGCAAGATTCGACTCGAAGGTATTAGATCACTTTACATGAGCACCAGTTGCTTTACACAAGGACACATTTTTATTATTTATTTATTTATGAATATAGTTCTTTTTTGAGGGACGGGGACATGAAGTGATTTGCCCAGAATCACATGAAGCTGAATTGACGCCGAGACTCGATTCTGGTTCCCTAGTCCCAAACTCGAAGCTCTGGCTGTAGATCCACGTTCTCTCCCCAGACTTGTACTTTGGGTATTTTTATCTAACGGAGGCTGTAGTGATGGTTCATGTTTCCGAAGTCTTGGCAGGGTATGGACGGCTCGAAACACCTGGAAGGTGTAAATCAAAGGCAGGGTAAACATTTCACGTCTGAACACATGACAGACCCACAGGGCTGAGCTCGCTGCATTTCTCGGCTGGAAAAGCAGAAATCTGCAGGAAACCAGAATCGATAAATCAGGTGGTGACCCTACGCTCATAAACATGTCTTTTTTTATAAACCAAAAATGTGAGATACGGTCTCCGCCCAGTGCAGGGTGAACAGACAGGGGTTTGATTTGGTCACAAAACGCCCAAGACAGTCATGCACACAAAAAGCGAATCTCGGGGCTAGCTAACATGCCAGTAAACCCGACATTTACCATTTTAACCCCTTCCATCAGAGTTGCGGTCACTTCAACCACTGCAAACCAAACACAAGTTCTAACAGAGCTTTATTTCGAACTGCCAAGATTGACAAACCACTCTGTTTGAAATGCTCCATAAAAAAAGACATGTCCCTTTGCAGCGTATGATGCTAGCTAGCCCGCATCTAGGCGCTCCAATAATTGGCGCATATGAATCAATAAACAAAAGTAATTTTTAAGTGAGGGAGTCAGAGCTCGAAAACCCATGTGTCTCGCGATTTAAAAACGAAAACACACTCCACACAGAAATATATGCACAATATTGGAGCCGGTTTGCTCTGATATATTTAAATTGCATTTATATAGCGCTTCTTATTTGACAGCAGTTTGAAACTCTTGTTCAAGCTCATTCAAATTGCATTGCCCTGGCTCACAAGGCGCCATGCTACAATAGGTTCTGTCTTGTCCTCTTTCAGACACTTCCTAGTGCTACCTGGACGCGTTAACAAGAATCTGTAGACATGTTTTTTATTACCTCAGACCTAGGTTTCCTCTTACACAGTTTCTGTCACTGATACATTTCGAAAAGGATGGTCGTTTCCTTGGAAACTTTGCTAGTTGGAACTAACAGAACCATGCATTCAGAACTGTGTCGGCAGCTCAGGAGAATAGTGTACCTGCTGCAGAATTCCGTGTGAAGATTCAAGCCTTCATGCTTCAGAGGTCGATAAAACCGAGTGCCCCTGATTTTTAAACCAGCGCTTCTCCGTTGGACAGCGAACGCTAGAAGTCAAGTCACAAGGCACAGACAACCGATGAGAAAACGAAAATCAGTATTTATTGTCAATAGCTGACGAATACCCCTTCGTGCACGAGTGTGGGTTAAAGGTGTGCACACTCCATTACATACTAAGCCTCTGGGTTGGGCGGGGTTGTCTTCTGAGACAATCGCCATCTTATCGTGATATATTCGAGGCTTTTATGTTATCG
This sequence comes from Lissotriton vulgaris, assembly GCF_964263255.1. Taxonomy (NCBI): domain Eukaryota; kingdom Metazoa; phylum Chordata; class Amphibia; order Caudata; family Salamandridae; genus Lissotriton; species Lissotriton vulgaris. Next base: position 673,886,043 of record NC_141700.1, on the reverse strand, counting down.
TGATCTGTTCGAGGCTGTGACACACCAGCTGGTAGTTCACCAGTGTTGTATGTATAAACTATATTCAGAATTATGAAAGGAATAAGGATGGCTTTGGACTTGCAGGCGTTAACTTAAGGAGACTCTTAGTAATGTAGCGGAAAGCACATATTTTGAAACAAAATCCTAACAAACCTATAGAGCCCCTTATTATGAACCCAGCCCCAAACTGAATCAGAGCTTCAACTGGAGGAACCCCCGGTCACCAACCTTCACACCCTAATTAGGGGTCACGCTTATAAGAAAACGCCATGGGAGCAAATAACGTGTCACCATTTCTTTAAAAAAATATATGTTTCTGGCAGCATTAAGTGCAAGTACATACGAGTTCTGCTCATGCGTCATCAATGACATATGATGTCATAAGATGGGCGCGGCCACTGCCTTGTTCCGCCTACACCACCAGGGCAACCCAAGCCTGTGCAGAAAATAGAGTTATCTAAATATGTCATTTAGAAGTACAGGTCCCTTTGATGAAGGGAACATCATGGTATTTTAGAAGAAGGTGCCTGCTTTGGAAATGCATCAGGAGCCGGGAGCACAGGCATCTTGAAGGTCAGCCCCTGGGCGATGGGACAAGACCTACTGTAGACAGAGATGCCACTGGAAGGACGCACACAGACACGAGCCACTCAGGATAGCCACCGTATTCACATAGGTCTCACTCAAGGTTTGATTTTGGGCACCACAGGGCACAAGTTCTGAATTCGTGAGATTGCCGAAGGTTTAACTGAAATTCGAGCGACTTAATTGGCTCAACAACGGGGGGGGGGGTTCCTGAGAGGCTGAACCCCCTCGAAATTAATTGAATACGTATATTAGCATAAATTTATCATACAGCAGCAATAAGCCTTTTAGTGTGCAAGAACACGTCACCATGTTTTCAGAAAGTTTGATCCCTTTGAGCTAGAAACTTTTTTTGTTAAAATCTGCAGATTATACAGCAATGAAGGGTCATTTGGCAAATGTGGCAAGTCCACAATTATGCAAAAAACGCAGCAGTTGTAGAATAGCATAATTCCAGTGGTCGTGCATATTATTTCATTCACACCATGTAAAATGACATCACTGATGACAGCACGGATTACATCATCAAAGCTACTGCTGTGCAAATAGAAACCGTCTAGTACTGGAGACAAGTCTTATTCAGAATGGTAACATTTACATGATGCACTATTTAGCTACTGATGAAGTCTTAACCCTATCCGTGCTGATGACGGAACCGCTCCGTCTTCAGCCGCGGTGACGCTGTGCTGATGACGGAGCGGTTCCGTCATGGCCCTGTTGAAGATTAGACTGCAAAACGTCAACATTATCGGCGCCATCTTGCCCCTTTCCAAGCCCATTCGTGCGCGTAAGCGGCAGCCATTTTGAACACCATGGCCTCCCTGCCCCTCGCTGATAGCCAGCGCGTCTCTCTCTCTCTTAACCTCGCAAGCATTCCCCCGCACGCTGACCACCCCCGCTCTCTCATGCCTTGGGTCATAAACCCCTCTTCAGCGCAGCTTCACCACAGAACCCCATCCTGTTCCCAGCGCAACACCTCCCCTCATTCCTTTCATGGCCTCAGGTCCTTTTGATGCAAACCCCCTTTTCCTGTGTCCCCGTTTGTCTTCCTTGTTCCCAGGCCGCCACCTGGCTCTGCGGATACTGTTTATTACCCCGTACAGTAGGAAGCTTCCCCTCCCCATCAAAAGACCCCCGAACCGATCAAAGCCCCCACCCCATGAGATCCGATCAATCCCATGCATTCCGTGAATCGGCGGAATGCCCTGCTGTGCGACAACCATCACCTGTTGTGACCGGGGTGGGGAATCCAACTGTAAATGTATGTGGGAACGGGCCTAAAGGGGAGATTCCGAGGATGTTCTTTCAACTATTAACGTATTGCGAGAATGTGTTATGTGCAATAAAGGTCATAAACCCTAGTATAAGAGGCCAGGCCTCAGAGATGTGGTTAGAGCACCTCGTGACGATACTTGCTGTCTGAATTGATGTGTTCTCCTCCGGAGAGAATAAAATCCTCGTTTCCTGCCTTCCAGTCTCCAGCGCCTGCTTCTTCATTTGATTAACCTTGGTGGGTCATAGAGGCGATACCGCCGGGCAACAAAAAGGGTCTTTGGTTACTGGTTGTCTTTGGAACCCTTTTTAACAATTGGCGTCCCAAGCGTGGGGCCCATCAGCGACTCGCGGATCCAGTGGGAGAGGTCCTGACGACAGAGTGAACGACTGCAACGATCGGAAGGTACCCTGTCCGATAGACCCTCGTCTGACAGCCGATCATCCGAACTTCACTGGTTCCGAACAGACCTCTCCCGAGTGATCTGCGGTCCTGACTGGGAACCATCAGGAGTGCCACGAGAAGTACGAAGAGAAGAGGACGATCGGGCGCTGGATTCGGAAGACAAGAAACTGTCCATGCGGTCCGGGTAAGGTCGTGTAAACACGACGATTTGCGAAAGTGATAGATAATTGAAAGTGATTGATAATTGTTGAGAAAATACTAGTATTACTTTTTGTTAATTTATTGGAGATTCACTGTCTACAAACGGAGAAACAACAGGCTCTCCCTTTATAAACAGCGAAGGATAGGTACGCACCCGTCGGACCTATCTTTCTCCCCCGCTGAACAATTGCCCCTTCCCCCCATTGATTAACTGTTATAGATTGTTTTCTGGAGATTCTCTGTCTGCAAACAGGGAAAGAATAGGTCCCCTCTTTGCAGATAGTGAAAAGGTAGGTGACGCGAACCTTTGCGAGCCTACTTATTCTTCCCATTGACCATATTGATTTTTTATTTTTGACCTAACGTTGATTGCTCGAGATTGGTTCATGAGGTATTCACTACGTGCAAACAACGTAGAATAGAAATATTCTATCTAGTCTTTGCACGCAGTGATAAGATAGGTAGTGCTGACTATTATCCCATTGCGATCCGTCATGCCTGTCTTCTCCCCGCTGGTTAGTAGCCTGTTTAGCCCGGACCGCTTATTAGAGATGAACCATCCGGCTCCGCTGGAAGGCACCCCTAATAAGGACATGTTCATGAAGCATGGATTAATCGCTATAGCCTATAGCCAGCTGTGGCATAAATATACGAAAAAGGATCGAGAAAGTCAGTGGCCACTGATAGGATCCTTCGAAAACGATAGAATAATAGCACTAGAAACAGCCCTTGGTAAAAACAAGACGACGTCCACTATGCTTGACAGCTTCGGCATGTGGCGAAAAGAAGCCGAACAACGCAAGAAGAGAACTGAGAGTAGGTTGGGAAAAGAGCTGCGGAAAGCAGCCCACCTAGCGGCCCAGAAACTAGAGAAAGAGATAAAAGAAAGAGAGGATACCAAACAGAAGCTAGAAATAGAAACATCAAGCCAGTGTCTGGTTAGAACTCCCTCCACGCTCTACCCTGAATTACACTCAAAACAGCGAACCAACGATGATCTGCTGCTAAGTCCTCCGATCATCCACATGCCCCCTCCATATGCCCCTTCACAACCCTTAGCCCAACACCCACTATCCCCAGGTACCAGCGAGAGTAACCCCACGGCTTCAGCCCCCATGGCCTCCGTGCCGGCTGAACTCCTTGTATTAGATGTTACGCAAACGACAACGCCGGGCGACCCAGAAGCCCGAAGGGTTGGTCCTACTAGAGCATATAGACTAAGCAAACACGAACGAGCAGGGGTCGACAAGATAGCAAAAATACTGGTAGAGAAGAGGGAAGATGAAGAGTCCATCACGGATGTGTTTAATTCTTATACTGGGAGTCACAGACGACACTTTACTGTACAACTGTGTTACCACGTCTTAAACGCATACGAGGACCGATATCAAGAAAAAGGTCCACAGAGCCTAACGACTCTGTACCGGAAGGTTGATATCGGGGAGGAGAGTGAGAGTGATGTGACGGACCTCCTTACGCGTACGCTTGAGGTTTTCCGCCACCTCACTGAACAAAAACCAAAAATCGAATCCACTACATCTGTAGCAACCAACCCACAAACTGAACGACCTAACACTATGATGCCGATACGAGAGGCTGCCCCTTACTGGGTTCCTCCACGAGGTGAAGGGACTCACGATGACGCAAACAACAAAGATGCAAAGGGAAGGGTAGTGTACAATTGGGTCTACCAACCATGGGACCGGCAAGAGATTCTGACCTTCCGGAAATCTCTGCCAGACCTACGTAAAAACCCCACTGCCTTCTATACTGAGTTGGGTACGGCCCTAGGATCGACGATTATGACTCTAGCTGACATCGACTTGTTTTTCGGGTTATGTCTACCAGCTGATGTGTGGAAGCAAATCCGGAAAGTCGACCACTCTGAGCTGTTTGGACATAACTGGTCACAACTTGATGGCATAGACAGACAACGAGAACCCGGACAAAAGCCTTTGAAAGCCATTTTAGACCTCCCGGATAAAATCGTACAGAAATTAAAAACCCTGATCCCAGAAAAGAAAGTGGACTGGTCGATAGTAACGGCTTGTCGCCAGAAACCTCAGGAGGATGTATCGGAATACTTCTCCCGGTTTGAAACGGTGTTCTCCGATTACAGTGGCCAGGACCTGACCACTGCAACCGGACACCATCTGTTTGTCCAGAATTACGTTAAGGGCTTATCACCGGAGGTCTCGCAGAAACTGCAGGCCAGTGAAAGTAGTTGGGCAGCCTCCAAACCTACGGCTATCCTCCAGATGGCCCAATATTATGAACATCAGAAAAACGAAAACGATAGAACGACAGAGAGGAAGAAGAAAGAATTAAAAGAGAGGGTGATGATAGCTCAACTGCAAGGGGTGACTCTGGGACGAGACCAATACCGGGGAAACCATCAGATGAATGTCCCTAAAACGGCACCTCCCAAAGACCGTGCTTCAACTCCCCACATTGGACGTACAGACATTAGAGAGGACCAGTGTGCCTTCTGTAAAGGATCGGGCCACTGGAAATCTCAGTGCCCGGTTCTTTTGGAACTCACCAGAAATAGAGATCCTAGAGATTCAGCAAACGAACCAAGAAATAGGGGACCACAGCGAGGGCCCCCAAACAACGCAACTAATGATAGATCCAGTAGACCAAACACATTTGATCGACCCCGACAGAACCAATGCCAGCAATCTGACTACGATGACGTTCATGACTTTGCATAGGACTGCCTAGGGCAAGGGAGGGATCCAGTCGAGCTCCATGTTGACCAGCAAGGCCCTTATGTCACTGCTAAGGTCTTGGGTACAAAGTCACCATTCCTGGTAGACACTGGCGCAACACGTAGTGCATTATCTAAACGACTGATTCCAAGGGCACCCTTGTCTGGCTTACTAATAACATCGACAGGTTTCGATGGGACGCCCTCCACTAACCCTTTGTCCGCCCCAATCCTCTTTGACTTAGAAAACAACACCACTGACACCACGTTTTTGCTTTCCTCCAATAGCCCTGACGCAATTATGGGACTCGACTTATTGAAACACTTCCGAGCAACGATTAGATGTTCTCAAGACGGAGTCCGAGTTTTCCTTTACGACAATCCTGTTCTGCTTAGACATTGCCCCCCCAGACACATGTTTTCCATCACCGACGCTGACACTTCCCTGCTTGACACTCTGCCTCCGTATCTGTGGGCCAAAACGGATTCGGATGTAGGGCGCATGATGATTGACCCAGTGCACATCACTGTTCGACCAGATGCAACACTCCCAAAACTTCCACAATATCGGATATCGCCTGAGGGCGAGAAGGCATTGGTAGAAATCATCCAATCATTGATAGACGCAGGAGTGGTAGAGGAAGTAGTTAGCAACGTTTGCAACAGCCCAATCTTGCCCATCATTAAGAAACAGGGGGAAGGAGATGAGAAAGCATACCGCTTCATCATTGACCTTCGAGAGATCAACAAAGTGGTGGTACCCCAGTACCCTGTGGTCTCGGACATTACCACCATCCTGACTTTGATTCCCTCCACTGCCACCACCTTCACTGTCATTGACCTCAAAAATGCATTCTTTTCCATCCCTATCCACCCAGACAGCCGATATCTCTTCGGTTTCACCCTAAAAGCCCGCTCATATAGGTTCTGCCGAGCACCCCAGGGCTACACAGAAAGCCCTAGCATCTATAGCCAGGCCCTCAAGAGACAACTGGATCAAGTCCAGTTACCCGATGGAGTGGTGTTAGTACAATATGTCGACGACATCCTTTTGGCAGCCGACACCACTCCATTAGCTGTCACAGCCACCATTCAACTCCTGCATTTCCTTGCAGAAAATGGCCACAAGGTCTCTAAGAAGAAGTTGCAATTCTGCCAACCCCAGGTCACTTACCTAGGCCACCTTTTGTCCAAAGACGGAAGGAAGCTGACTCCTGACCGGATCCAAACCATTCTCGACACCCCCGTCCCTAGGACCCAGAAACAAGTCCGCTCTCTACTAGGCCTCACCTCCTTCTGCCGACAGTGGTTACCCAACTTTAGCCTTGTAGTAAAACCACTGCTTTCATTGCTAGCAAAGGACATCCCTCTCCCACTCCCTTGGACCCCTGAGTGTCAGACTTCTTTCATGCAACTACGAGATGCCCTCTGCTCGGCCCCTGTGTTGGGTACCCCCGATTACACGAAGCCCTTCTCCCTTTACACGCACGAAAGGGAGGGGTGTGCTTTATCTGTCCTGACCCAGTCCATCGGCTCAAAACAACGACCATGCGCTTACTTCTCAGCCACTCTTGACCCTGTAGCCAGAGCCCTGCCTGCTTGCCTTCGAGCCGTAGCTGCTGCTGCGATCTCTATCCGACAGAGTGAGGGGATCGTGCTCTCGAATTCCCTCACAGTACTGGTACCCCATGCAGTTGACACCCTCCTAAACCAAACCAAAACGCAACACCTGATGAGTGCACGACTGACAGGATACGAACTGACTCTGCTCGCACCCCACATCACTCTGAAGAGATGCACCACACTGAACCCAGCAACCCTGCTGCCCTTACCAGAAAACGATCCCAATGCGCACCCTGTACACGACTGTGTGACCCTCACAGACGAACAGACCAGAAGTAGGGTTGACCTCAGAGACACGGCTTTCCCCGACCCCGACGGAGAGCTGTGGGTGGACGGTTCTTGCATCAAACTCCCCGATGGCACCACTTCAGCTGCCTATGCAGTCACCACGGCTCGAACTGTAGTCGAGACAGCCCGCATAACGCAACGATCTGCCCAGGCAGCGGAACTGATTGCCCTGACACGAGCCTGTATTCTAGCAGCAGGAACCACAGCAAACATTTACACCGACAGCCAGTATGCCTTTGGGGTGGTTCACCATTTTGGGCTCCTTTGGAGGGAGAGGGGATTCTTGACCTCACACGGCACCCCCATTTTACACGGGGATCTAGTCTCCGCTTTGATCGAAGCCGTCCTTCTCCCCAAAAAGCTTGCAGTCATCAAATGTCAGGCACACAAAAGGGTGACAGACATTATTGGACAGGGGAATGCACTAGCCGACATCACTGCCCGAACGACAGCTGAAAATAGGACGACAACACGCATGTACGCGACCAGGTCACAAGCCGGAAAATGGTCTGACGCTAGGGACACTATTAGAGACATTCAAATGGCTAGCACACAACACGAACTGACCGAATGGACACGGGTGGGATTGAAAGATGACGAAGGCTGCTGGCGGACAAAAGACACAAACAAATGGTTGTTACCTGACTCGTATCTGATTCCCATACTGACTATGGCACATTCCCCTGCCCACATAGGATCAGCCCCCATGATTGAACTTGTCTCCAGAGTTTGGCACAATGATAAGATCACAGAGTCCGCCAAACGCCTGGTCCAACAATGTTTGATATGCCTGCAACACAATCCCGGGAAAGGAACTGTAGTACCCCGGGGAGGGTTTGGGGTCCCGAATCACCCATTTGAAGTCCTACAGATGGACTACATCCAACTAGATAGATGTCAAGGCCTGAAATATGTACTTGTAGTGGTATGCGCATTTAGCAAATGGGTGGAAGCATATCCAACCCGTGACAACACTGCAATGGCCACAGCAAAAGTACTGTTAAAGGAGTTTTTCCCCCGTTACGGCCTTTGTCGAATTTTATGGAGCGACAATGGCCCCCACTTCGTAGCCGAAGTTATCCAACTCATTTTGAAGGGGTTGGGTGTAAAACAAAAGTTCCACGCAGTCTTCCACCCCCAATCTGCTGGACTAGTTGAACGACATAACGCCACACTGAAACTAAAATTGGCCAAAATAGTAGCCACCACAGGACTGAAATGGCCAGACGCACTCCCCCTGGCATTGCTTTCAATGCGTTCCACCCCCACCAAACACCACTTGACGCCATACGAAGTTGTATTCGGCCGGCCTATGAATGTCTGGTCTGCACCGAAACCAACTTCCATTCATGACGTCCCGGACGTCCTAATGTCTGATTACTTATGTCAGTTGACTAAAACGCTGTCTGTTATCCATCAACAGGTGCTGCATGCCATCCCTGACACTTCCAGGGGTCCCGGACACACCATTCAGCCTGGGGATTTTGTCCTGATTCGGAATTTCCAGCGTGCCAAGAGTCTGGAACCCCGGTGGACGGGCCCCTGGCAAGTCCTCATCACCACCCGAACAGCACTACGGGTGGAGGGAAAACGCAACTGGCTGCATGCACACCACTGTAAGAAGATCTCCTCGACCCTGACCTCGACTGAAAACATCGACAACCAAGAAGAGCTCCTGAACAAGGATCGACCGTCACTAACCTGCTATCCTGATACCGACACACTTGAACTTTCAAAATTCTCTGATCCCACAGTGCCATCAAAAGAAGGGTATTTCCTGCGTCGAAAGGAGGGAGTCTCGGCTAAGTAGACCACGGACTGAGTTAAATCTCAGAACGGTGACCTAAACACTACCAAGGGTTACCCGGAGAGAAGCAAAACAAAGTCTGTGGTTCTGCCCGCTACCGAGCCCCTTGAAGATGATGGAAGCGCCAAATAAGAAGATGATGAAGGCAACAGGAAATACCCACCGCAGAAACTCAAAAGCAGACAAACTCCATAGCCCCAAGACTATTGCACTGTTCATCACAATCCTCTTCTGCTTTCTCCTCATGACCACACTCTGGATTGTGGAAGAAAATGCACCTGCTCACGAAACCTTCTTGACCACTGTCCAGCCTACCACCATGAAGGAACATTATCTGATTTCGCTCTCTCCCCAACTCAGAGAGAGGCGAAAGGAATTTTGGAATAACTCCTTCGTACAACTACTTCACCAGCACAACCTTGCCACCAATGCCACCAACTGTTGGATCTGTGGGTTGCTACCCCACGCCACTGGACACTCGATACCATTCATCCCTTCACCTTTCTCAGTTCACGGCTCCTGTCTTGCCTGGCTGATGCTTCTGCAAGAAAGCTTTAAGGACAATGCCACCTCCAGCAAAACCGTAACGCATTTCTACCACGGGGTCTGGCGGAACAGAACAAAGACACACTTCTGCCCGCAGACCAACAACAACACAATCCACTTGGATATCCCTGCTAAAGAACAAGTTGAAATGCAAGTGTTCAATAATCCAACCAGAACCACCTTCTCCTACCTGCGAAAACGAACGGCTGCCACTCTGACTGTGGCCCTGTCAGTCATCAACGTCACCGGCCACATGTGCATGAAAGGGCTTGGGACTCAGCTGGTAGGCCACAGTGCCTGCCGGTTTTCCAGAACTCTGGACTCCGCCGACCCACCTTCCTTTGTGGCATCTCCAAACATGTATTTCGTCTGCGGCACGAAGGCTTACACCTGGCTCCCCAAAGGCTGGGGGGGCACTTGTTTCATTTCTTTCATCCTTCCTCCGACTTATGTGGCACCAGCAAATCATCACAGACAAAAACGAGCCAAGGACATCGAACAAGCCGATTCAACAGGAGCGCAATTCATCGATGCTATGAAAGGACTTGTCCCCCTCTGGGGCCCGATGGCAAACAGCCGTGCCATCCGACATCTGACTCAAGCAGTTGAGACAACAATGAACATCACGGCGGGTATCCTTGCTAACAACACCGCTGAACTTCAAGCGGTCCGCTTGGTGGCCCTCCAGAACCGCCTTGTCCTGGATGTGGTTCTTGCGGACCGTGGTGGAGCATGCCGCATTATTGGGTCCAGCTGCTGTACGTACATACCGGACAACTCACCCTCAGTGTACAAGGCCATCGAACATCTTCATAGACTCTCTTCAGAAGTCCACCAAGAACAAGAAGAATGGTCGCTGGGTGGGTGGTTCTGGAGCACCGTTAAAAACTGGGGCTGGAGACTATTCACCATTATCCTGATTCCTGTGGTTGTAATATGCGGTTTATGTTTAGGAATTCAATGTCTACCACCCCTGTGTACATTATGTGTAAATAGTATTTGCCCTAAGACTGTGGACTTTGAAAACGAACGTATGAGAGCAATATATGATGCCGAGGTTAGGAATTTGATGAAGATTGACATTGAGTAAGCAAGTTGGCTAAGATATGTTGAAAAGGGAGGACTGTTGAAGATTAGACTGCAAAACGTCAACATTATCGGCGCCATCTTGCCCCTTTCCAAGCCCATTCGTGCGCGTAAGCGGCAGCCATTTTGAACACCATGGCCTCCCTGCCCCTCGCTGATAGCCAGCGCGTCTCTCTCTCTCTTAACCTCGCAAGCATTCCCCCGCACGCTGACCACCCCCGCTCTCTCATGCCTTGGGTCATAAACCCCTCTTCAGCGCAGCTTCACCACAGAACCCCATCCTGTTCCCAGCGCAACACCTCCCCTCATTCCTTTCATGGCCTCAGGTCCTTTTGATGCAAACCCCCTTTTCCTGTGTCCCCGTTTGTCTTCCTTGTTCCCAGGCCGCCACCTGGCTCTGCGGATACTGTTTATTACCCCGTACAGTAGGAAGCTTCCCCTCCCCATCAAAAGACCCCCGAACCGATCAAAGCCCCCACCCCATGAGATCCGATCAATCCCATGCATTCCGTGAATCGGCGGAATGCCCTGCTGTGCGACAACCATCACCTGTTGTGACCGGGGTGGGGAATCCAACTGTAAATGTATGTGGGAACGGGCCTAAAGGGGAGATTCCGAGGATGTTCTTTCAACTATTAACGTATTGCGAGAATGTGTTATGTGCAATAAAGGTCATAAACCCTAGTATAAGAGGCCAGGCCTCAGAGATGTGGTTAGAGCACCTCGTGACGATACTTGCTGTCTGAATTGATGTGTTCTCCTCCGGAGAGAATAAAATCCTCGTTTCCTGCCTTCCAGTCTCCAGCGCCTGCTTCTTCATTTGATTAACCTTGGTGGGTCATAGAGGCGATACCGCCGGGCAACAAAAAGGGTCTTTGGTTACTGGTTGTCTTTGGAACCCTTTTTAACAGCCCGCCCGACGTGCCTGCGTGGTGCTGATTACGCGCCTGCGCGGTGCGTTCTATTGAGCGGGCGGGGCCATGACAGCTCAACCGCGGCTGGTGACGGAGCGGTTCCGTCACCAGCATGCCCCCGTCGCGCGGCCCCCCCACCCCCTTAGCGCTGCGGCAGAATAGCCGCTGCAGCGATGTGGTTAAATTCAAGCAGTAGTCCATTAAGCAAGTTAGAGGCTGAGCGCAACTAGTGTGAGCTGAAGTCATCCATTTTGTAATAGGTTACAACATAATTCAAAGCCCTGTTCCTAAAAATATGTGAGATAAACTAAAGCTTCTCCTTACAATACATTATTCTACTGTCAATGTCTGTGTACATGCTGACTTGTCATGTAGTGCTGTAGACAATCTATTTATACATTTTAGGTCTATTCAGTGCAGAAATGTTTTCAACATTTCAGTGTAAATTGTGAGACATACATTGTTGTATAATGTATTGGTGACCACTTACAGATGGTGGCATTCAAATCAGCATTGTTAAAATTGTGTACAGCATTGTGCTTATTTCAGAAATATATCTAAGGCATTTCTACATACTATGAAGTGTTGTCCATAGGACTTGGAAGTGCATCCCTTATAACTGGCTAATATATAGAAGTTGAATTGTTTACTTAAAATTCGGTGTATTTAGATGAGATATTTAACAGACACATCTCATTAAGCTAAATATTAACCAAGCTCTGTTTTTGAATATTATTCAAGGTTTAATAAGTGCCTGATGTCATTAATGTTTACAGAGCGTTTACATTTCTTACACACCTTAATACCAGTTCAAAAAGAGCACAATATCTACTAAAAGTGGGTGAATTCACAGACATGCTTCATCCTCTTCTGGTACTGCTTGTTATGAAAGAATGGTCCCATTAGTACTACAAATGTTATGGAATATTGGGTCTGCCCTCGCATTTCTGCTCGTATTGTGACATTGTTTTTGGTTTTGTCTGGATTGTATTTGTTTGTTTTTGGTTTTGTCTTGATTGTATTTGTTTTTGCCCCCGCAGACTCCTCTCTGTGTCCCCTACGTCCATTTTGCCCTCTGCTTCCCACCCACTCCGCTCCCGCCTCCCAGCTGCTCCTCCCTCCCCCACCCCTATTTAATGGAGACCGCTGTGTGATCACGCAGCTGGCGCGCCGAAGGCATGCCTAAGGCAAGCCTGTCTGTGCTCTTCCACACCTGGACTGTACCCAACGCCAGACCCCCTGTCCTCCGTGAGCGCCAAAACACCTGACACAATACAAAGGCTACTCTCTCCACGCACTCAACGCCGGCCGAAACTCCACCTGCTTCCAGGCCGCGTCGAATCTCACCCACGGACCCTTCACCTGCCGAAACTGCAGCTGCACCAGCCAGCGCACTCCAGCGCGTCCTGCCCATCCCAACAAAGCAGGCCACACCAATCTCCGATGCATATTACTACAAACCCGCTCAGTCCACAAACACGCCGTCGAACTCTGGGACCTTCTCGATTCTTCCTCCACGGATGTTGCCTTCTTGACGGAGACCTGGATGAACGCCTCCTCGGTGCCCTAAATAGCCATAGCCGTCCCGGACGGCTACAAGATCACCCGCAAGGACCGAAACAACAACAAACCGGGAGGAGGAATCACCATCTTCCACAGGAACACCATCAGAATTTCAACCAACACCGAAGACTCTCTCAGCATGGCCGAGCACCTATACTTCCAGATCCATGTCGATCACAACACCACCCTCAGAGGAACCCTTGTCTACAGATCCCCGGGCCCCCGACCACAGTTCAGCGACTTAGCCACCGACCTCATCAGCACACACGCCCTCGCCTCCACAGCCTACATCCTCCTTGGAGACCTGCACTTCCACGTCGAGAATGCCAACAACAGCAACTCCACAAACCTAATCGACAACCTCACCAACCTCGGACTCAAACAGCTCGTCACAACTCCCACCCACTCCTCCGGACACACGCTCAACTCCATCTTCTCCGCCAGCAATCATGTCACCTTCAGCCACACCACCAAACTCCACTGGACCGACCACCACTGCATCCACTTCTCCTTCGAGAAACACACTGCGCACAGCCAACCGCAACAAATCACGCACCGCAGATGGAACAAAGTCACAGAAGACCAGCTCCTCACCACCCTCGCTCGAGACCCTCCATCCAAGCCCACGGACACCAACACAGCGGCCCTCAACTTCAGACAAAAGATCAAAACTGCGCCAACACCCTCACACTGCTCAGAAAACCCTCAAACAGGCGCACCGACCCAAGAGCCATCTGGCTCAACGCCGTCCTCCAGACTTCCAAGCAAACCTGCCGAAGACTTTAGAAGCAGTGGCGCCAAGACCAGACACCAGACAACCATGCAGCCCTCAAGAACACCAAACGCAAGCACCACCAACTCATCCGTTCCACCAAAAGGACCTTCTTTAAGGAACGCATTGACAACAACGCACACAGCAAAGAGCTCTTCAGCATTGTGAAAGAACTCGCCTCCCCCAACTCCTGCTCCAACGACATCCCGCTGTCACAAGAACTTTACAACTCCATGCCCACCTTCTTCCACCGCAAGATCGCAGACATCCACGACAGCTTCGACACCGACGACGGTCGCAGACACCCCCGACTCAATGCCCTCCAAACACATCGACCTCCTGCTCTCCTGGAACAATGACAACGACGAACACACCATCAAAATCATGAACACCATCCACTCCGGCTCACCCTCCGATCCCTTCCCCCACCACATCTTCAACAAAGCAAGCTCCATCATCGTAACCCAACACCGAAAGATCATCAACAGCTCCTTCGAAACCGCCATCATCCCGGAGAGCTGGAAACACGCCAAAATCAACGCCCTACTCAAAAAGCCCAAAGTGGCCCCTAAGGACCCCAAAAACCTTTGACCCATCTCCCTGCTCCCATTCCCAGCAAAGTCTTTGAGAAGACCGCAAACCGACAACTGACCCACTCCTGGAAGAGAACAACATCCTGGACTCCTCCCAATCCTGTTTCTGCAGTAACCACAGCACCAAAATAGCCCTCATGGCCGCCACCGATGACATCAGGACCCTGCTGGACAGCGGCAAAGCAGCAGCCGTCATTCTGTTAGACCCCGTCAGCCACCACACCCTGCGTACACTCCTCCACGATGCAGGGATCCATGACAAAACTCTGAACTGAAGCACCTCCTTCCTCACCGGCAAAATTCCTGAGAGTCCACCTACCCCATTCTGATCTGAAGCCACCACGATCACCTGCAGCCTACCCCAAGGATCATCCCCCAGCCCTACCCTTTTCAACATCTACATGGCACCGCTCGCCGACATCGTCCGAGCACACCACCTCAACATCATCTCATACGCCGAAGACACCCAGCTGATCCTCTCCCTCACCAAGGACCCAGCCACCGCCAAATTCAACCTTCACAAGGGAATGAAGGCTGTTCCAGAGTGGATGAAGACCAGCTGCTTGAAACTGAACTCTGACAAAACAGAGGTCCTCATCCTTGGCTTCACTCCCTGTGCATGAGACGACTCCTGGTGGACGACCACTCTGGGAGCTGCCCTGACACCCACCAACTACGCATGCAACCTCAGGTTCATCCTGGACTCAACGCTCTCTATAACCCAGCAAGTCAATGCTGTTTCCTCCTCCTGCTTCAACACCCTCTGCATGCTCTGCCAGATCTACAGATGGATCCCCACTGAAACCAGAAGGACAGTCACCCAAGCCCTCGTCAGCAGCAGGCTGGACTACGGCAACGCCCTCTATGCGGGAACCACGGGAAAACTCCAGAAACGACTCCAACGCATACAAAATGTCTCTGTATGCCTCATCCTCGGAATCCCTCACCACAGCCACATCACCACCCACCTGAGAGACCTGCACTGGCTCCCGGTCAACAAGAGGATCACCTTCAAGCCGCTCACCCACGCTCACAAAGCTATCCTCAACACCGGACCAGCGTACCTCAATGAACGACTCACCTTCTACACCCCAAACTGCCAGCTTTGCTCCGCTGACCTCACCCTCACCACGTACCACGCATCCGCCGAACGACCACCGGCGGCAGGTCATTCTCCCACCTTGCTGCCAAGACATGAAACACCCTCCCCATCCACCCTCAACAGACCCAGGACCTGCTGACCTTCAGGAGACTTCTCAAAACCTGGCGGTGCGATCACTATTTGTGTCATCCCCACCCCCTCCAGCACCTTGAGACCCTCACGGGTGAGTAGCCAGCTCTACAAATGTTCTGATTGATTGATTGCATGTACCTTGATGAATACCTTCTTGTAAGAAAAGTGTATAGCAAATTGTCATCTCCGTGTGATGATGTTTTCATTGATGTGATCAGTGATGTCACCAATTATGTCATTTGAGCTGTCATCAGTGGTGTCATCTATATTGTCATTTTCCATCTCATGAGTGATGTAAATATGTGAGGTCATACGCACTGCATGGTGGGGACGTAAGTTATAGCTAGGTCAGTATACTATAACTAGTGAATTTAATTTTTTTAATTTGTTTTTTAAACATTGGTTTTTATATTATTACAATACCTAATTATGACGTCACTTTTACCTTTATTTGCTAAATTAAAAAAAAGATACAATGTTATTACGTTACTTATCTGTAACATCACTTTAAACTTTGTTTTTTCAGTGAATTTCAGAGTTTGTTTAACGTAAACTAACATCTTGTTGCCATGCTGTAGGAAAGTAGGTTCTGCTTCTTATGGTGACCCCCACTTTTTGCTAAATGTAATACTGTTTTTGACTAGCTTGACTGGGATCCTGCTAATCAGGACCCCATTTTATTTGCTTTCTCCTTAAACTGTTATGCCATGTACTTAGGTACACTCCAGATTGGATACTGGGATACCCTTGTCAGCCCCTAGTATATGGTACACATGTACCCAGGGAATAGGTACCCCAGAGGCCTCCCATGGGCTGAAGCATGTATTATGCCACCCACGAGAGGCCATGCAAAATACTACAGGCCTGCCATAGCAGCCTGTGTAAGTTGGTGCATGCACCACTTACTTGAGATATAGGTTTACTATTTCTAAGGGTCATTGCACTTAAAACCTGTATGTCAACCCTATAGCAGGCCCGTACAATCCTGAAGGCAGGGTGCTTGGTTCTAAGTGAGAGGGTGCCACTGCATGAGCAGGACACCCCTGCAGCCTACGGAGTGCATTCTCCGGGGTTGTCAGTGAAGCAGCCATTTACAACATATAGAGGGGCATCATGTGACCGCGTGAAGACCAACCCTAAAACGGCTGAAACAAACCCTATCGTGCTTGGTGTTAAACGTGTTGGAATCAAATCCCCACACCGGTAACTGGTGTGGTTAATATGGATACCCCTATTCTAACCCCTTACATCTTTCTTATTTTATTTTGTAGGCCTTGGGTACTAAGTCCCCAAGTCCAAGGATGGCAAAGAACATTTCCTTAAGGTCATGGCCAGCCAATCACAGCACTCAATTGAGCACACGGATCTGAGGATCTACCGTGGTGGATCCGCAATAGAACCACAAATTAAAATATACATACGTTTTCAGCTGTAATTTCTGAAAAAAACTACTGAACAGATTTACACCAAATCACAATAGGCATATTCTCGATCAAGATCTAGCTTTCTTCCAAATTTGGTGCAATTCCATTCAGCAGTTTTTGGAAAACATGTTTTGGTACCCCCACCATTTTTCTCGGCTTTTGTTGGACGCATCACCTCAACACTTTCCAAGGAGAGGCTGAGGTGTAAAAGGCTTTTTTTTGGAAAGTTTTGTGATGATTATGTTATGCACAATGGACAAATATAACTTTCACCACCATAGATTCCAGATGTAGTACATGAGATAGTAAGTGGTGCATCATAGCGGTGCAATTTAAACTTATGTCAATTACATAATACTGGTGAATTTCAATATTTTTTGTTTTTAAAATTATACTATTTTTATCATTACAATTACATTACAATTCTACTACTTTTCTTATGTACAGCTTAACTTTATCCTTTGTTTTTTCAGTGAAGTTGTAAGGATTTGTAATGTCTGCAGCCAAATTCCCTGCCACGCACATCCTTTGGCTTTGTACACCAAGGGGATGGCTGCAGGCAGCGATCTGGCCAACGTAAACATTTTTTTCCCATTCCTGCGTTGCTCCCATGGCGCTACACAGGGGACCACGCTGGCTCCTGCTGGGGTCCCATGGGACCTTGATGACAGAAAATTAAAAATAAAAGTTTGTGCCCCAGGATGGTTCTAGTTGATGCCTCCACAATGGCTGGAGGGACATCGATTTCCTACCCTGCTCCTCTATATACTTGTTAGGTCTCACCAGTGCTTAATTTGTAAAATATGAAGTCCAGGTGCTCAAATGTTTGTCGGAGGCCAACACCTACTTTCCCCATCTCCACCTACTCACTATTGGCTCCACCCACATCCTTAACTGGCACTGCTGAAAGCCAGATGTAATACGCAATCTGAATTTCAGCATAGGAGCCTTCCTCAAGTAAAGTTTTGATAGGAAGTCCCCAGCCCCACATGTCTCCATAGCCCCTTTCTCATGTTTTTCATTTGTTTTATAGCGCTTCTCATACCAGATTATGGCGTTGGAGCACTTTATATCAAACACACATAAAGACAATGAATAATATAAGTGTAAGTCAGTGTATAAAAAATGTTACATAAGACCAAGGGCACTACCCGGTGTAGGCATTTTTTAAGAGTGCTTGGGATGGAGAAGCACAAACTTGGGATTCAAAACGTAACACAGTGGTTAGGGTTACATTTACTAATAAGAATTTACTTCTGCCCAAACAAACCCTTTTTAGCAATGTTAAGAAAATGAAAAACTGAAAAAACATAACTTTGTCACCTGTACCATGTAGTTTGCATGCAGCTCTTTGATGGCAGTTCATAGCTTACTGAGCTAGAATATTATTGTAACATATGAACTGTACAGAAACAAAAGGATCTTTTGTGACATAAGTACTAACCCTCAGAGCTATGCACACATAAAATACATTGATGTGATCTGCATGGTGCACATTCTTGCAGCACAGCTGAGTTCTCCGTCAGTGAACACCTTCGGCATGAGGCTCTTGTTTTAAGCCTTGTGCTGTCACCTCTTTTGGACCTTGTTTGGGAGGGATGAGGGGGGAGGGGGGAATACGGAGCTCTTGCAGAGCCTCGCTGTGAGACCACCTTTCCCAGGGTAAAAAACAAATTGGAAGACGCTCTTAGTCAGAGTTGCTGACAGAATGGTGTGGAAGTCCCGGCGTCAGCTCAACTTCCTGTGATTCTGAGAAAATCATGTGATCTCCCTTGAAATAAGATTGTCTCACCTAAAAGAAAAAGTAAAGTGGATCTTGTGTAATGTTACAGGTGCTTATGCACACTGCCCTAGTGCCAATGGGCAGAGTCCATGCTATATAAAACTACAAAACTAAAAACAAAAAATAGCGTGCCAGATTCAAATGAGATTAACTCTCTGTTTTTTTTGTGAGTGCCCGGGCCTAAACATGTTCCAATCCGACCCTGCTTATGAATCTCACTGAGAGACTGATATCTCGGTGGTCCCTCACCACATTCTGCAGTGGGGCCCCAATTACTTTGCCTCAGGCCAGTTGTTAAACCGTGGCCTCACTGTGATAGGGACTTCCCCGTTGAGTTTGCACTTCAGAGCTAGCTGCACAAGCATTCACCTGGGAATGCGAACCTGGATGCTTACGGTTTCCTCTCTCCACCTCAGCCCATTTTAGGTGAATTCAAAGGCAGTTCTATGTGCCCAAAACAAAGGCTGACATCCATCTGAACCCTGCCAGGCGTACCGTTCGTGTCTGGCTTTCCCCCTCCTTTAATTAGCAAAACGGGGCTCCACCCCTCACAATTAACCAATATTCACAGCCCCACTGTTGTCGGATCTATCCTCGTAAACTTCATTAACCATAAAGCACTACTGGTGGCTGTGTTCTAACACGGGCCCACTGTTGCATGCTATTTCAGTAATTACTCTTGCCCTCACTTGATTCAAAAGCACCCAGATCAAATCTATCAGAAAACCCCGCCCTCCCTTGCGATGTCAATTAAAATGCTTGTGCTAGAATGTTACAATTTCTTGTCCCACACAAATGCAAATGCAAGTGTACTGCGCATGAAACGCAACGTTTGAGAACAGAAAGGGAAAAGCTTTAAAAGTCACTCAAAGTTAAAGTGTCCATGAACTCGAGAAAATCCAACACATTTCTTTAAAATCCGTTCCCAGGATATGTCATCCTACGTGTGCAGTCTTCATGAAATCTGTTTAACTTGTAATCCAATGGCTGCTACATGTGGGTAAGGGCAGACGTGTTACTTGAGTAAAAAGAAATGATACAGTGCTACCAATCTTTCGTCTTGACATAGTTCATCCGGTTTATGGGTTGAAACTTGTTGCGTACAAACCTGGGCCCCATGATCCACCCTTGTGTCACGCATTCATGAATATTGTAGTTAATGAAGTGGAGTAACACTCCTCAACCAGGTGCACAGTGAATGGTGAGATGCTCACACATACATATCTTCCGATTTACCAATTTCAACAATAAATATTTACTGGTTACCAGATGCTGCAGCACGACACACAGCTTCAAATAAAAGTGCTGAACTGCCTGTGCGTCAAGCGTGTGTCCTGATCTTAAGGCGAGCGGCAGCGACAATTGAAAAAGGTTACGCACGCCGCCTCACGTCATGCAGCCCCATATGACCAAATCCAGCCCATTAGTGACCTGCCTACGGCAGCGCTGACTGCAGGGAATGGATGTCTTACTGGCACAGCTCTTTACGGAGACAAAGTGAGAATGTAAACACATTTTATTGTGTGACACACGTTGTGCAGTCACACGCAGGTCAAGACCCGGAGCTGATAATTAAGTGCCGGTGCTAAGCACCGGAAAGCTCCGGCACAAATTAAGCACTGGGTCTCACATAGGCAGCGTTTGCGCTATCTCTTTGAGGCATGCTGTACTCAGGTATGGACTTTAAGCTCCGCCCATTTTCAGTCCATCTTTTCAATTGGCTCCTGTTAATTTCCTTTGTAAATGGTGGCTTTTGATTCGTCAATAGGCTTAGTTGTCCCTCCTTAGTACCTACTTTTCTTCTGTTGCAACCGCCCATGAGGACTGCCCCAGTTACATGTGTTCTTACTCGGAATGTTTTGTTTAGAGACTGTGAGCAGTATTTTCTCAAATGACTTTCCTGCCCACAGGACAAACTCTCATGCGACCACCTTTTTTTTAACTAGAGACAAGACTTAAATATTTTTGCTTCAGCTGCAATATTGGTGAACTCGCATAGCTCAATCTTGCGACTGCACACAACATAGTATATTTTTTTATAAGCAGAGTTGCACACCGCCCTATTTAGGTCGAGTCTAGAGTCAGCATGCATGCGCTGCTCTGCGAGCCATGCTGTATCCACTTTATTTTCATCAATCCAGTCTCTTGCTTCCCATTGGTTCTTTTGTGTGTTTGTCTAAAATCCCTAACTTTCTGTGACTAACTTTCACAATTGTCCCTCCTTTTGATGGGTACATCCTGTCCCTGGCGACTGGCCCCGTTACATGTGTAATTGCTCCTTTGTGGACTTTGTTTAGTTTTTGCACTTCTTTTTCTGTTTCCTTATTGGGAAAACTCTCGTCACACACAGTACACTCTCTGCTGCTGCTTTAGCTATACCCCCGCCCCTTCATCTCCATTCTTCCCCCGCCAGTCTGTGCCTGCCCTAGGGGACAAGAGGTGGATGGTAGGCGCAGGGCACCGCACTTCATGTTTCTAGCAGTATATATATACTTTTAAGACTATGCCACAATAATACAACTGTCTTTCTATTTGCAAAACTGCAAAAACAGCATTTTCAGAAAACCTGAATTCTAAAGTAAAGCCTTGATTGAAAGAAAAAAAACACAATCTATGAAGCGGTTGCAGTTGCTGCATTAATCAGCTAAAAATTGTTTTTGTAAAAGTTAAACATTAGAAATCGCTTCCTACCGGGGAAATATTTTCCTAAATCCTGTATTTGCGGTGATGTGTAAATTAGACGACAACAAAGATCAATCAGTGAGGGCCTATTTGCATAGGCTCCTGGGTGGAGGGGGGGGGAGGCTGCTGCTAAACTAATTTGCATATTGTCTGTGGGCTGTAGTGACAGTGATCATCAGTCACCTGATCAGAATTCCCTTAAACCCTTGTCGGGAAATGCCAACATACTATAGCCTTATAGCCCACCGTAGCGGGGCTATACCGGCTATTAAAGGCCCGCTGAATCGTTAAAGGCCAGAGCCGAAGGTGAGGGACTTTAAAGAGACTGCAGGACTTTAAATGCCGGTATAGCCCTGCTACGAAGGGCTATAAGGCTATTAGAACATTCTGCCACTAGAGGGCAGAATGTTCTAACAAATTAAAAAAAGGGTTCTCGAAGCTCAACGGGATATAATTCCCCTCGAGCTTCGAGAAGCCTTTGTAGAACATTGGAATGTTGCTCTTCGGGCCTTTACCGGCCCGTAGAAGCAGGGAGAACTCCATTGTATGCAATGGAGCTCCCAACATTCCAATGTTCTAATAACGATTACAACATTATTCACCACGTTCTTCGCCATGTAAGAATGTATATGTTAACAACAGCAGGCACGGTTTTGAAGCTACTGCTTCAGGATTTAAATCTGGTGAAGCAGGTTCCTGTCACCACATCAAGTAACATATGAGCAGTTGAAAACCTGCAATGCTAATAAAGGTAGCCTACAGTGGTAAGTTTGTTTTGCTTGCAATCTCCCTAACACACTGCCCAAATAGCCACCAGGAGCTACATGTAGTAAAACCTGTAAATGTTAAGCTCCCAGGATAATGTTCTGCATGGCAGAGTTTAATTTCAGCAGCGTGGCATGCCGTGCTTCAGCTTTAACAATTGCAGTCATTGCACAGCTTTCACAACTTGATCTAAGTGTCAAGTATATTTTTTACAAGCAGCGCAGCACACAGCACTTTTGCCTCACATTATTTTACATATTTTTTAAGCCGCGAAATATAATATTTGTGTTTACAGCTGGGAATGTGTCCTCCAACTGGAGCTGGGGTGAATGGCATCCCCGCAGTTTAAGTCTTTGGCTTCCGCTTCTGCTTCCTGCTCCAATGCTCATGTTGCCTGCATCTGATAGACACCCAAGCAGGTCACTCTTTCTCTCCCTAAAGCTCTCCTCAGCTTGTCCCTATCGTGATGGCTCCTAAAGGTGGCAGCAAGCCGCAGTCCAAGGAGCATCTAATCTTGCAGGACTTCAGCCACAACCTCTCCGGTATGGACTTTAAAGTACGCCCATTTTTTACAGGTAAGGCGAGAAACTGCAAATCAAATCATAAGTGAAACACATTGACATTTACAACGTCAATAGCTCTAACAAACACAAATGCATGACATATTGCATTGCAAATGCTTGTTATTTTTATTTTTCAGCACTAGGGGACCAAGTACTCGAATCCTGTAATGGTGCTGCAACATCTTTTTGCATGTTGCAGCCAACCAATCTCATCTCTTTGTCCAACTAAACTACCAGGGTAGCAGCCAAACAGAATTCTTATTTTGATATTTTTTCCTGCTGATATCCAATGGGAGTCCTGCACCACTAGCTATCACTGTTTTTAAACCTTAATTTCTTTAAAACAGCTGGACATATTAAGACAAAGTCACAAAAGTCACACTTTCTGGATAAATATCTTGCTTTCTGCAGAGTTTTGTAATTCTCTTCAGCCTTTTTCTCTGTAAAGCTGTTCAGTTTTCCCTAAGAAAATTGCATAGGGAAAAATATGTTTGGGGATCCTACCTTTTCCATGACTGCCACTTGATGGATCCCCCTGATACTTCCAGGAAACAACTAAGCTGAAAGAACATTTGTTTTAGTAAAGTTTCATAAAAGTTTATCAAACAACACTAACGCTTATAGCAAAGCATTCAAGGCTTTTCCTTTGGAAACTCTGACTCACGTAACAGGATCCAACCAAACTGTAATATATATTCCATAGGAAAAGCATTTTAGTTGCTAATAACTGTGGCACAATGTTAAAAATCTTCACAAAACTTTCCAAAAAGGTTTTTTTTCACCTCAGCTCCTTCCAGTAAAGTGTTGGGGTGATCCGTGAAGCTGGGGAGGAGAAAAAAGTGCCCAAAACACATTTCCCAGTGCAATCTTCATTAGGAAACTTGAACAGTGATATAAAAAAAATGGCTTAATGGATTTACACCACATTTGGCAGAAAGCTATAAATTAGTTCAGAGAGCATACTTTTTGTGGTTTTGTGTAAATCTGTTAAGTCGTTTTTGAGAAATTGAAGTTACAAATAATTCTATATTTCACACCACAAATTTAAGGACCCTCCTGCGCTCTGTTAAGTTGACCAATCGCAGTGCATCCGAGAGGTTGAACGAGAGATCCTATTGACTGGACACAACCTTAAGAAAATGTTGCAGCTGCCATCTTAGAGTTCTAGAAACGTTCTTAAAAATAAAAATGGGCAAAGTAGGGGTACCCTGACCTCCTCATGTGGAGGGATCCCAGACAAGCCCCTTCTCGGTTCAAAAATGGAAAATAATTTTTTCTTGCTATTTAATTATCTGCACATCTATGTGGAGGTCGGCGCTGCCCCTTGGAGACTCATGGTGTATCTGCAGATCCGGGGCACTGCAATAAACAAAAATAATAGAAGGGTTTTGGACACCCATTGGTGGGGGGGTGGGGTTGGCCCATGGCATAGCACAAAGGCCAAGTCCATCCTCACAATATCCAAGCACTGTCAATAAACTCTCCCTATAAGGACGGAGAGGTTTCTTTTAAATCAAAATGGGATCACAGGATACCGCCCCCCTAAGACTACATGACAACCGCTGAGTACCCTGTACCATTTCCTCTGGGTAAAAACCGTGGTATTTTTCTGCTGACCTCAATTCCAGGAGCCCTAGTGGGTTTTATGTGTGACCCTCACACACCCTATTGGTGTCATGCTTCAGAATTGAGTCATATCCTAGTTCTTATAAACCAGGATGCGCTTGACCATGTTTTAGGGCGCTCTTAAGATTTTTCCTTTGATGGGGCTGGATATTGGAAGGTAAAAATACCTAGGGTACACCACAAGATACCTTTATTTGAAGCTGCCTGTGTTTTGGTTAGAAAACTGCATGGGTTTTATGGCTTGGGTATAATGTCCCACCAGCCTGATTACTGTCCGCATTTTTCAGGCCTCAACCTGCAGGCCAATCAGGGTCTGGGGCTTTCGTCTGGACTAATACTAGTACCCCACTCTCTAGTCGTCACTATGTTCCTTATGTCAAGTCCTTTCTAGTCAGGGCTCTCTAAGACAAGACCAGACGGATAACATGAAACCAGACTAAATATGGAAATAGAAAACCTGGGTGAGGGGGTGGGCCAGATTGAGAGTATAAAAATACTATCTTGGAACATTGTAGGGATCACAGCAAAGTTGGCTGATCCAGAGTAGGGATCATTTATTGATCAATTTCATATAATCACATTTCAGGAAACTTGGGCATTAAGACGGTGCATAGAGCCGGGATCACTACCTTTTCAATTAGTGCAGTTCTCTCACCTGTGGGTAGACCGTCTGGAGGGTAGTTGATTTGGTTAAAGATGGAATTATTTCCCAATGTAAAAGCCTGACATGATTGTAGGGACTTTTTGGGTGTGGAGATTCCCTCTGGGCCATCATAAATGTCTACATTTGTTCCATAAAGACAAATCACAACTCTGGGATAGTATCCCATTTATCTCATATGATGTAACCCTTACATCATGCTCATCTTAAAATAGTTACAGGCAATTATAACACAAAACTGCCGGAGGGCCTAACTTTGTCTGGACAGACTGAACAATTGGGACTAATGAGAGCATCAGATTGTGAAATTGATTAGAGGAGAAGGCACTCAAGGATACTAGATCAAATTATCGATCTGATGGCTTGTTATGATTTGAAGATAGTAAATAGGTGAACTAAATTTAACAGGCTGTCTCAGCCAATGTTTAAGTGGGGGTTGTACACTAGAAATTTGGATTATATCCTGCTAGAATGCCCTCTATGGACCTCTTTAATTGACATGGTGGTGACATCCAGAAATAATAGCGACCACAATAAACTTAGCGTTCAGTTTTACGTTAGTGCTTTTTCTAATCTTCCCGTTCTGGGTACTAAAGTCACTTTAAGACAAGTAGAATTGACCCTTGCAACAACCGAAGGAATGTTAAAAGAGTTATAATAGCACGAGATGATAACATACAATCAGGTGTCTACAAACGTTTGAGGAGAGCATGGCCCCTCTCGAGGATACAGCTATAAATGTCATACATTTTGTTCATCTTCATTGCAAACTTATGGGGCAAGTAAAACTGGATCTTACTAAGGAAATAACAATTGGAGCCCAAACCCCCAAAGGTGGTATACAGGAGCATGCAGATTTGCCAAAACTGCAATAATTGAAGGTGTATAATTAGGGAACAGGATGTCAATCATTCAACTAGGAAAGCTTATAAGGAACAACTTGCAGAGGCAAAATCAGGGTGAGAGGAAGAGCTGTGTTGAGAAAATCACCAAGCTCTTCATAATAGGGACTCCACGATCTGTTGGCATCTTTTCCTCTGGGTCTTCTAATTCGGATAATCATTTGGATCCCGCGGTACAACCCACCACATGAGAATCCCACTTCACTGAGTTGTATAAGACATGGACAAATAATGAAACCCCACATATGGGAGTTATTGAAGTAGAACTTATAGAGCTAAAGACCAGAGCAGTGGATAGAGAACCAGTAAAACTCGGGTTGATTGAGACCATGCAGGCATTGCATCTATTGAAAAGGGAAAAGGCCCCAGGACCCAACAGTATACTGGGAGATTTCTATTTGTCCCACCCAAAGATTTGGGTTCCTTTGTGGAAACATCTAATATTTTGTATTAGCATAAGCAACAGCCATTTTGACTGTAGCTTCCATTTCGTTTCCTTCATCCTATGCTGTTTGTCTTTTCACCCTGCTTGTGTCGTCTATTTTAGTTGACCTCTTTTGACATGGCTCAGCAATGTAAGTACTGGGGGGTTTGTAGCTGCATGTGAACTTGGTCTTAGAGGTCTATCTATTGATCTTTTACTGTTGTCATAAGCCTTTCTGCTCCCCCTCCCTATTTGCTGACCAAGTGGTCATCCATCTGCCCTTGTTTGCCAATGGCTATTCCTGTGTTTAAACTTGCTCTTTCCATTTCTGTCCATTTGCTTACACTGCAACAAAACTGTATATAAGGATAATGGTTTGTGAATTCAGGGTACCTCCTTCCACAATACTTGAGAGTGTTGTATGGACATGGTCCCACTCATGAGTGATTAATACACTTGTTGTTTTACTTTACCTCCAGTGCCGATCTCTCTTTTGTTAGTCTTTGGACCTGTGGACAAGAGGGTGACCCTGTGTCACGATCGCCCCGACCCACGGACTACCCCGAGGCACGGAGCGGAGCCGAGGGAACTACGATTACCCGCATGCACAGCGGGAGGCAGAGCGGACCGAACACACCTACTTAAGCCGGCAGACGCGAGGACGCTGCGTCGGATATTCGTACTGTTGTTGGCGTCGTAGGAATTCCCTCCCTAGTGTCCAAGCAGGTATTCACCATAGGACGCCGAAACCAGATTGAGCGGACGCTCACTGGTTTATCTTGATATCGGCTTAGTGATCGTATCTTTGACGCACACCACGAAGGTGTTTGCCGCGTCTGAGATACAGAAGCCGGAGAAGCACGGCTGTGCTTAACTCTCTCAATTACCCGGGTGCAGGAACGGGCGTTCCCTGCTCCTACCGGAGAGACGTAACATCCTCGTCTCTGAGACGCACACCACGGAGGTGTTTTCCGCGTCTCGGAACGAAAACCCCTTGTTCCGAAGTAAGGCAAGATCGAGCGGCTGCTCTCTGCCTGAGCTGTACTGTTTAGGCTTCCTCAGATTCAGTAGGATAGGGCTCTTGAAGTGGTACAGGTCGAGCGGCTGTTCCCTGCCATTACTCAAACGAAAGGTAGAAGGCGTTTCCCTCGTTGGGTAATTTCATCCAAGCCCTTCCGAAGATCAGCAACTGGGCTCAGCATTTCGAACCCATCACAGCTGTCGAACGGCATTGTCGGCCGCTACTTAGCACAGTGTCCTTCATTGGCAGAACACTGGGCCTGGTGTTCATACGAAGGACGGTGAGACCATCTTGGAGCTGTGATTGGGTATCGTTGACACTCTTTGATACTAACTATATTGTGTGTAACTATAATAAGCATTGCTCTTTACCTTTGAACATTAAATCGGTAAAGCTTTCATTGGTTGTCTGTTGTCAAAAGTATTTGCGGGCTGTCCCCGATCCCGGGAACCTCAGGGCATTACACCCTGCCCCAGTGTGCTCACTTTTGGGTAAATTTCCATAGTTGGCACCCAGCGTGGGTCCCCATCGGAGACGCAGCAGTCCGAACGAGTGGTCATGCGCACTGCATGAGGAGACCTTTGTCTTTTCAGGCTGAAGTGACTTTTCCGGTTTTACTGATTTGACCCTCCAGGGGGTGGCCGGTCTCGACTGGGGCTTTCTTTGGCGTATTTTACAGTGACCATTAAGTTGACCAGAGATCGGCAGGTGGGAGTTGGAGACTTTTGTTTTGGTAAGGTCGCTGTAGTGGCACTCTTGATTTGCTTGGTTTGGTTTTTTGATTTGCTATTCATTTGTTGCAAAGACTGAAGGCAGGTAATGTGGAGATGTTTCTCCTTTTGTAATATTTGTTTGTAGTAGTAATATTTTACATATACTTGTGAAAACATGCCTTGTTGCTCTTTTGATACCAAGAATGCTTTACAGCAAAGTCAGCCGGCTCCTCCAGAAGAGACGCCATATAGAGAGATGTATATCAAATATGGTATTTGTCCCATAATGTACGGTTCATTGTGGAACAAATACACAAAGAAAGAGTCCAATTTACAATGGCCAGTGAATGGGTCATTCGATTCTAAAAATGTTCAGTATGTAGAACAGTGTTTATTTAAAAGAAAGAATAGACAGGACATGTTTCATTGTGTACGTATATGGTATATAGAAGTACGAGAGAGAGTGAAGAGAGCGGAAGCTATAGCAGAGAAAGAGCAGCGGAAAACAGTCTATCAGAAAGGGGTAGATTTAAAAGTCAAAGAAAAGAAGGAAAGAATAGAAAAAGAAGATAAAGAGCGTCAATTAGCGATATATGGCCAGTATCCTATTAGGCGGCCCATCTATCCACAACTTAATAAGCCCCAGGAGGATTGCATCCTATTAGAACGACCCCCACCCCCGTATAAATCCCCTGCTCCAAGTTCCCCTGAGGGAGGTGCTTCTGATGAGGAAATCTCCTCATCAGATGATAAGGACAAAGATCAGCGATTCGTGCGACAGACTTGCTCTACTCTGTCTAGCGCAAATAAAGGTAAATTGAAGGGCAGTTCCAGAGAGGAATCTCGCCGGAAGACTGCAGCGATGATCCTCACTACTACAGTTCAGGCTTGGGAAAATGCAAAAGAGTTACATTTTCTAGAAAAGTTCTGTTGAAAATATTATATAATTGACAACATATCTCTGACGAATCAAGCCCAAATGAGTTGAAGACAGATTATAGGCAGTTAAGAGATGGGACTTACCCTTTCAAAAACATATCTGATACAATTTGACGAGCGGTTAAATTATGGGGTGATACATTACAAATGCAAAAAAAATTAGCTAAACAGTAGCAAGCAGGTGTTGAGACAACAGAATCTCAGACAGAGAAGACGAATATTCAGGTGGATGCAAAGATCCTAACAGTAGTGATTCTGCTATGAGACCAATGCTTGAAGCTACAACCCTGTATGTTCCACTGAAGGGTGCAAGAACAAATGATGATAAGAATTCCGATGATACAAAGGGATATTTTATATATAATTGGGTTTATACTCCTTGGAGCAGAGCAGATGTTATGGCTCTTAAGGCTGCTTTGCCCGACCCTCTGAAAAATCCAGCCGCCTTCTATGAGGAGGTGGAAGGAGCCATCAGCTCTTGCACTATGACCTTGCAAAATATTGATATGTTCTTGAGGCTTATTTTGCCCCCCTGATATGTGGAGAACAACACGTAAAATAGATGACAATGTGGCATTTGGTGATACCTGGGAACATTTAGAAGAAATAGATGCGGACAGGGAGCCTGCGCAGAAACCTCAGAAGGAGATATTAGATCTTCCTAAAGCTATTGTGACAAGGTTGAAGACTCTCATACCCCCTAAGAAAATTAATTGGACTACATTAGCATCTTGCAAACAGAAAAAGGATGAGTCAGTTTCTGATTTCTTTTTCAGATTTGAGATGACATTCCATGATTTTAGCGGCCAGTCGCTGGCCGGTGATACGGGTAAGCATTTGTTTGTCAACACATTTGTGGTTAATATGTTAACAGAAATAGCTAGTCGCTTAATGGCTAGTGAGAGTTCTTGGACCACGTCCTCCCCAGTTACCCTTTGACCATGGCCAATATTATGAGCGACAGGAGCAGGAAACGAAAGGCAGGGAGGATTAGAAGGTTAAAGACAAAAGTTATGATGGCGCAAGAATATGGACCACCATATAGGGGAGGTGGAAGAGGCGGACGTGCAATGTATACACCCAGAGTGCTCCCTCTTTCTTGAGCAAATTGGTCTCCTGATCAGTGTGCCTATTGTAAAGAGACTGGGCATTGGCGTTCTGAGAGCCCTCTTTTGCAAGGCCAGCAGTACCAGCAAGGAAGGGGAAGTATGAGAGGACGGCCAGGGAATTCAGGAAGCAGGGGAGGTGCAGGAACTCGTCCCAGGTTTGAGGCAGTTGAACAAGGGCCAAATTACTCTAATACTTTTGATAGATGAAATCAATACCAATTGTCTGATTATTCTGATGATGCACATGCAGATTCCGATTACGCATAGGGATGCCTAGGATGGGGTAAGGAACCAGTTGAGGTGCTAGGAGATCTAATGGGTCCTTATGTTGACGCAAATGTCTCGGGATCTACTGATTGGTTTCTATTTGATACAGGGGCTACCTGTAGTGCTCTGTCAAAAAGATTGGTTCATAGGGCTCCTCTGTCCGGCACAATGATAACATTGATAGGATTCGATGGAACACCTACACCTAGCCCGCTATCACAGCCACTTAAATTTGGAATTGACAAATTCACTGCAGCATGTCCATTTTTGCTTTCCCCTAGTATGCCGGATAACATTGTGGGTATTGCTATGCTTAAATATTTTTGTGCTACAATACGTTGTTCTCCGGAAGATGTGCATGTTATTCTGAATGACAGTTATCCAATGGTTGAGAGGTCCTGTCTTATCAATAAGGATGCCACTCTGGCATCCCTAACTTGTACTCTCTGGGCCACATCAGATACTGACGTGGGTCAAATGGTTATTCCACCTTTGCATAGTAAGGGAAGGTGTCACACTGCCTTGTTTGTCACAATACGAAATATCCAGAGAAGGTGAAGAAGCATTAGCACACATTGTTCAGGATTTGTTCAAAGTTGGGGTTGTGGAAGAAGTCCCCTATAATACCTCCAATAGCCTTATCCTTCCTATTTTGAAAAAAGACACTGACGCTAAAATGTACATTCATTATTGATTTGCAGGAGGTTAATAACATTGCAGTGCCCCAACATCCGTTAGTTTCTGATATCACAACCCTTCTCACTATGGTCCCTCTCACTTCCACTACATTTTCGGTTATTGATTTGAAGAATGCATTCTTTTCAATACCTATTCACCCAGACAGTCGTTATCTTTTTGGATTTCCACTGAAAAATAGATCCTTCTGGTTCTGTAGAGCTCCACAGGGCTATACAGAGAGTCCTAGCATTTACAGTCAGGCATTGAAAAGACAGCTTTATTCTTTTTCTGTATCAAAAGGGGTGGCCCTTATCCAGTACGTCGACGATATCTTGGTAGCTGCAGACACTCCTGAGCAATGTGAAGAAGTTACATTGTTACTGTTATTGTTTCTTGCATCACATAATCACAAAGTCTCTTGAAAGAAATTGCAAAATTGTCGACAGCAGGTTACCTATTAAGGTCACCTCCTCTCTAAGGAGGGACATGCACTCACACCAGATAGCATTCAGACCATTTTAGATATTCCTGTGCCCCGTACTCAGAAGGATGTCCGTGCACTGATTGGCCTTACTTCTTTTTGTAGGCAGTGGAACCCCAGTTTTTTGCACATTAATAAACCTTTGTTGGCCCTTTTGACTAATGACACTCCGATGCCCTATCCATGGACTACTGAATGTCAGAATGCCTTCCAACAGTTACGCCAAGCTCTTTGCTCTCCACCAGTATTAGGAACTCCATACTACACTAAGACTTTCGCACTCTATGTACATGATAGGGAAGGTTGTGCCCTCTTGATTTTAACACAGATACATGGTGATAAACAACATTCTTATGCATTTTTCTCAGCTGTCCTTGACCCAGTCGCTCGCGCGCTGCCTGGACGTTTCCGAGCGGTGGCAGCAATGGCTGTATCTATACGTCAGAGTGAAGGAATAATTTTGTCACACAAACTGCTTGTGTTAGTACCCCATTCAGTTGATGCTTTACAAAATCAAACGAAAACACAGCATTTGACTAGTGCTCGCTTGACAGAATATGAATTGACACTTTTGGCCCCTCATATCACATTGAAAAGATGTTTGACACTAAATCCTGCTACACTATTACCATTTCCAGCTACTCAGCCTCAGTCCCAAGAACCACATGATTGTACATTTCTCACTGAAGAGCAAACGAAGGGTCGTGTTGACCTACAAGATACTCTTCTCTCTATTGTTGATGGGGAGCTATGGGTTGATGGGTCATGTTTGAAATTACCCAATGACACTACATCTGCTGCCTATGCTATTACAACACTTTAGACAGTAGTTGAGACAGCCCGCATCCCACAAAAGTCAGCCAAAGTGGCCAAACTGATTGCACTGGCGAGAGCGTGTAAACTTACTACAGACTTACTTGTCAACATTTTCACTGACAGCTAGTATGCATTTGGCCGCTTATGGAAAGAAAGGGGTTTCCGCACCTCACATGGGACACAGATAGTGCATGGAGAATTAGTGCATAATCTTCTTACTGCCCTAACCTATCCTAAGAAAGTGGCAATTGTTAAGTGTAGTGCATACAAGAAGTGACTGATAAAATAGGAGCAGGCAATGCCTTTGCGGATCACACAGCCCGTGAGACCGCAATGCAGCGAAGCACCACATCTATGTATGAGGTTAAGTCACAATCTGAATGTTGGCATAATGCCAGGCAGGAAGTGCTGGACGTGCAACAATCTGCCTCTGCTGACAAACTAAACTGATGGTCTAAGGAGGGAACACTGGATGATGAGGGCTGCTGGAGAAATAAAGATATGACCAAATGGAGGTTACCCACAGCATACTTATACCCCTTGATTCACATGGCACATGGGCCGGCACATGTTGGTGCCTCCTCAATGGCAAAACAACTCATGCAAGTTTGGGAACATCCTGATTTTGCCGGCACTGCTAAAAAAATAGTCCAGTCTTTTCTGTTCTGTCTCCAGTATAATCCTGGAAAGGGAACGTGAACTCCAGCAGGAGCGTTTGCGATACCAACTGCACCTTTTAAGGTCCTGCAAATGGACTGCATTCAGTTCGAGCGCTGTAATAATCAGATTTATGTCTCAGTAGTGGTTTGTGCCTTCAGTAAATGGGTGGAGGCGTATGGTACGAAGGATAATACAGCTCTCACAACAGTGAAAGTTCTCTTAAAGGAGTTCTTTCCCGCTTTGTTGTTTGTCAGTGTGACAAAATATATATGAATATCCATATAAATTCATTTGCATGTACTTCCAAAGAGTTCATGATTATATAAGATCACATTAACATGAGGCCTGGAGCTCAA
This sequence comes from Lissotriton vulgaris, assembly GCF_964263255.1. Lineage (NCBI taxonomy): Eukaryota > Metazoa > Chordata > Amphibia > Caudata > Salamandridae > Lissotriton > Lissotriton vulgaris. Next base: position 673,852,552 of record NC_141700.1, on the reverse strand, counting down.
AATGGCTTCCTATCTGACCTTGACTGGACAAGCTTCAACAAGCTATTTTGTACAACCTCACAGGTCACCTTGCTTGTCTTGACTACATGATATGCAAATGTTACACAGTGCAGAGCCTGCCTTTCTGGACTGCCCATATCTGGCTGTTTTGCATGGTGCAGACATTGCACATCCATGTCAGCCATATTTGGCTTGGCGCCTTATTCTAGTTCAGCTGAAATGGCACTTCACACAGTATATAAGACTTAGAAACTTGTCACTCTGGGAAGAAGCGGTCTGAGAGCCCCTAAGGTGGCAGATCTAACTTCTTCCTTGCTAATTAGCAATGATGCATGCTTTTGGTACCATTAATTAAACTTCCCTCTGTTTCTGAGCAACCTGCTATGTCTGGTGAGTTTTATTGATATGCTCCTGGGAGGGTGCCAGTATTTCCCCATCAGAATGTTGTCAGAAGAAAGTGGGACATATTGGAGGACTGTGATGTCGCCAGTTGATAAGTGAGATGTAAGTTAAATAACTAACTTGCCTTGCTGCAAGTGACCTTTCAGTCTTTCAAATATGTATTTAACTCATAGTATTAATGAAAGGGACATTGACTGGCATTTAAAATAGACAGGGGACTGTAGAGAATGTTTTAAAAAATATTCTCTGTATCAATAAACTAATTGGTATGTGGATGCACTGCAGGAGAGCCTGGGTTAGAGAATAATTGATGTGTACCTACACATATAATAAGTAGTGAAGCAGGTGACTGATAAGTAACTAAGTTACTTTATGTCAATAAATATTGACCAATGGCTAGACTCTTTGGGAGTTTTATAAAATCCATTTCAGGAGATCCTATGCTAGGAGGGGGTATTGATTTTACCCACAAAAAGAAACCCTCCCAGAATATAGTGAGTGGAGCTTCTGATTTGCTGGTTGCACCGGAGCACAGGGAATAATTTTGAAATATGCATAGTTATGTCATGGATGAATCACTGCATTTGAATAGGTTATTGATCTTCAGTACTGAATATCTACGTTTAATGATTTATATAAATAATTATGCGCATTAGTACATGAGAGAGGGAAATTGCCCTAACACTTTTGTTTTGCAGGAAATATTTCGAATTTATCTTTCAGGGTACGCGCACATTGTAAGTACAAAGCAGACATCACAAGACAGGATCTCAGATGAAAATAATGGTAAGCGCACTAGAAAGCTGTTTAAAAAAACGGTCAAGAGAGAAAAATTCAAATGAAGGTAAGAATATGAAGTGTAGAAAATATGGACAGTGAAGCAAGTACAACGTTGGGTTGGAATGCCCTTTTGAGTCTGTGCAAAACTACTGACTTGCGTGTTTAAGAGTTTGCACCAATTCTTCTAAAATATTCTCATAATGAGAGGGGTTGGAAATGTACTCTTGACAGTGGCAGACATAAAAGTTCTTCCAGTGTTAGGAAAAAGTGGTTGGAGGAAAAGTGAACATGGAAACATTTAGATTTTCACATGAGCAAATCTACACATGCAGAGTTGCTCATGGGAAAATTCAGTTCACAAATATTTTCTAGGAGTACTATTTCTTGGCCTATATATGCAAGGATATACACCATGCATGCACTTTTTGAGACTTTGTTTAATAAGTGGGCTTTGAATTAGGCCTGACGTTAGCCATGACTTTTTGTGTATATCAAAAGTATGCCTGTCACTCTCTCTCTCTAAGCTGGCATCACTGTGAGTGACTGTATTCTGCTCTTGCACAAGGAGCATATTGACCCACAAAGTAGTTTTGTACAGTGCACAGAATTCCTGTGGCAATGAGTACTTTTGAGACCAAAAAACGATTTTTGATTTTGCCAATGCTTGTTAGAATGGTGAGATCCCAGTAGCTTCAACACTGATATGGGTTTAGAAAAATAATGCATAGAAGAAGGCATGCATTGAAAAAAAAAATAAAAAGACGGAACATTCTACATAGCCTCACTGTAACTACCATCGTGGTGCAGTCAGAATATGAGGCTTCTTGGCAGCTGTTAACTTAGGACATGTCAAAAGGGCAGAAAAGGTCAGCAGAAATAGATTTGTAGGAGTGCGGGGGGAATGGTTTGGTAGAGACCGACCTGGTTACCTCAGTGTGTATTTAAAACAAATTTTTACATGATAAATGTAAATGACTGTTCCTAGGAAAATGCACTACATAGAAAAAGTGATAAATATTAAAAAGCATTCACATTAATGGGTGGCTGCTCAGGATGGCTGCTCAGAGGATGAGCTGCTGTAAAATAAAAAATGCTAATAGATTTAGACTGGTTTGGAATATTTAGCACTGTTGAAAAATATTCTGTGCAGAGTATATCAAAGTATATGTCCAGATTTTGAATGTGCACATTAAAATGTATCTCCAACTGGTTAAACTATGTTGTTGCACCACATGAAAAGTGTGGATACTAATTTATCTAACAACACCAATATTACTGTCTCTTAGTGACAAACTTAAAATGTAATATGGCCTAATGGCTGCAGTGTCAAATACAAAGACTTTCAAAAGAAATGCAAAGAGTGGCTCTGGAGACCTGAATTACATTGCAAGCCTTTTTGCAATCTTTTGCTTTGATGCACAAGAATACTGGGAGAAAATTATGGCATTCTGAAAACTGAGATGTTTTGAGCCACTTTTTGGGGTGCTGGAGGGGCGTAGTACTCAAGAATAAAATAATAATAAAGATCCTACCTTAAAAGCGCGCTGGCGCGGAGCAGAAATATTTTTCAACCATGCTTCTCGAGAGATACTTTCAAATGTGATCGTACCTTTTAAAATAATACCACGGAGGCACGGACCCTCAGTCTTGCTTCTGGAGAAGTTCCTTCAACAAATAACACACATAGGGAACACCTTGGAAGAACAGCTGCTAATAGGTTAGAAGGTCGAGGTCCACATTTAGGAGCCTAAAAGGGCTCAAGAGCAAGGGGTGTCTTTGACATTTTTGACCTCCTAAAAAGTTTGAAAGAGGAGATGGCAGCGCAGGGAGAGTCTGAGAAGTTTGCGTACTTTGTTTTTGGCCAAAGCAAGAACTATATGCACTCATGCTAAGGGAAATGTTGCTTAAATATGCTATTTACTTCCTAAGAGTTTGTTTATGCCCAGTTTCTACATATACATGGTGACAGAAGTGAAAAATATTTCAGGTTTTCTACTTTCAAAATGGGGCATGATGGTTAGCTCCTGTTAAGGGTACGAAAAAATGTGGTTGCTCTCTCCTTTTCTCAATCTCTTTTGAGCCTGTCTAAACTGTCTATGAAATTACCATGAGACATTTAATTGGCTATTCAGTAATACTGTTTTAAAAAGTGTTAGCATTAATAAAATGAATATATATATGCTATGTTACTGCACATCCTGTCTTATGTTTTAATGAGAGGATGAGTAGTCTACATTGTTTTTTAGCTAGTCTGTGTAAATAAGCTGACCGTGCTTATTAGAGCTGTTGTTGCATAGTTTGGATCTTGAAGAAAATGTACCCACTAAAATGCCTGTAAAATTAGCATTTTGGGATTTTCCTGTTGTGGGTACTTTTATTAAAAGAAATAATTTCAGAAGTGTCTACAGTCCTGTACAAGTAATGTGAAGTCTGTCCATGCTGGGAGTTTTAAGCATTTTGTATCTGAGGTTAAGCCACTGTGACAGTATGTGATTTCTACATTACACTATGAAAGCTTGTAATGTTGAAGAGTAGTTTAAACAACTTAAATTCCTTTGTATTAATTAAAAATCCTGATTCTACCATTGTGGGGTACAACACTACAGGTAAATGTGCATTTTGCTCTAATGATGTCTAAATATATAATGTACCTAGGGAAATTAGGGCCCAAATTAATTCTCAATTCATGGTAATAATATTAGGGATATCACATTAACCTTCCTGGAACCACATTGGACACCAATGATCTGTTTAGGTACCATTAGCTAAAAGGATAAATTGCATTGTTTTAGGAGCATATGGGGATATAACCGGTTTTGAGAAATAATAACTTTGCAAGAGATATACAGGGTGGGTTTATTCCACTGAATAACATTATCAAGGGGTGCAGCGTAGATACCAGAGAGTAGATAAGAGTATGGTATCAGTTTATTGTTGCACAGTGTATCAGGATGAAGATATCAGACATGCCCAAGGAGAATATCATGGTTCCACTAAAGTGGAAGGTGTTTTCACTAATGTGGGAGATAAAGGGATACATTTCACAACTTTAATATAAATAAATATAATTTTGCAACAGTATATATATCTATATATATTTTTAATAAATGGAATTTATTCACAAATGCCTATTGATAGGTTAGAGCCTGTTGTGCCTGACACCAGTACAATATTATTATTTATACCTGTAGAGGCAGAGAATTTTTCTCTCCTCAGTGGGTTTTAGCATTAAAGTCCATCCACTGGGTGGAAAAATCTTTGCCATCATACTGAGATACCAAATCCACTATGTTCACTGTGAGTCCCAATGTCAATCCGCAGGCAGTGAAGAGAGACATGGACCACCTATGCCTGGAAGGCGGTAGATTGTCTTGCAGTAAGCTGATAAGCTCCTTGTGACATCTCCATCACTTGAGGCCTGTGAAAGACTGTGACAAAAGACACTGTAGCTCTGCTGAACTACCTCCAGGAGAGAAGAGAAGACTCATTGTCAAAATGCCAGTGCTGCCAAAAAGAGATGACTTACCTCGGTTTTGTGATATTCCAAGGTACTCGCAGCATATCACCTGACAGAATAAAATTCAGGGCATTCAGCTCCTGCCCACCAAGAAAGGAATGATGTCCTTCCTGGGGATAATGAACTGCTGCCATCAATGGGTCTATAAATGCAGATGCTATGACTAATGAACTTGCAAACTGTTTCAAGAAATTGAAAGAGACATTGTGTACTGCGCCATCATGGGACTGCCTGACTACAAACTGCCTTTCCATCTCTGTTTCAGAGCAAAATAACATTGCAAATGAAGTGATGCTGCCAATGATGTGCTGACACAGCTGGAAAAGAAAGGCCTGTGGGACACAACTATGTGACTTTGCTTTCTGCAGTGATTGGGGGTCAGCAGCTGTGATGGTGGAGAGGACGGCTCTCATTGTGTTGGACTATACCTGTATTGTCTAGGTGCCATATTTGGTGCAGTTGTTGCGGTCTGGATCGACACAACATTTTTCTGCTAGCAGGCACACAGGTTATAATGGCACCATGTAAGATGCCCACCTGTTAATTTGTCAAAAGTATTACCTGCAATAGGTTATTCTGATGAGATACATTCTCTTAGGAAAAGATATGACCCCTAAGTAAGTTAGTGTTGAGATTGTAGAAAACGGCATCTCGCCAAGATTAGACACCATTAAAAAAGGTAGACTATAGGAGTGGTACACTGATGGTTCCTCCAGCAGACTGATAGACACCGATTACAGAGCAGGGTATGCCATAGCGATAGACACTGATTACAGAGCAGGGTATGCCATAGCAATAGCTGAAGTGCAGCTCTGCTTCTTGGAACATCAACCCAATAAGATGAGCTGTTTGCTGTGACAAAAGCACGAATACTAGTCAAGGGTAAAAGTGTTAAAGATTTAAAGTGACTCACATTATGCTTTGCAGTCCTTATTTGTGGCCAGCTGTGGAAGTATCACAGATTCATAACATAAACAGGACGCCTTATTAAAAATGGTCCTTTATTAAGGATCTTGTTAAAAGAAATACTATTGCACACTAGGATAGCGGTAATAAAATGTGAAGAATACACAGGAGCTAATACTAAGTTAGCCAAAGATGATGCCATTGCTGACACAGCATTAAATGAAAATATGTTACAGCCAGTGCAGATGGGACTAATGAATAAAGAATTCCAAAAATACAACTCATTCAGAGACAATTGTTGTAAGATAATGTAAAGGAAGAACAATGGTCTCCAACAACAGATGAACATAGAGAGAGGATTGATGATGGATGTGAGCTGAATAATGAAGAGAGTATGAGCCTACCAGGATGAGACAGATGCCTGTTTCCCCACGCAGTATGTTACTTTCCCTTAAACCCTTAACAGACTGGAGCAGGGACACTCTGATATTGCACAAGGGAGGATGAATGTGCAGATGCAAGTTGCTTCCCAGTGAAAGGGAACTTCCGATATTGCACAAGGGAGGAGGAATGCGCAGATGCATGTTGCTTCCCAGTGAATGGAATTAAATATTTGCTGGTGTGGGTGGATATGTTTTCAAAATGAATGGAGGTGTATCCAACAGGGAAGAATGATGCAGCTACTGGGGCGCAGTACTTCAGTAAAGCCATCTCTCCAAGGTTAGGACCCACCAGGGCATAAATAGCGATAAAAAGGAGATCACCTAGTGACTACATTTATGCTGAAGAGGTTGGTTTTGGGAATAAAGTATAACATGCATACCCAATACCACCCTCCAACTTGAGGCCAGGAGGAGTAAATGAACTCCAAAATAAAAATAAAAATACAAAAATAAATTATTAGTAAAAGCAACAGATGGAGCATTCCTGAAATGGCCTAAGGCTCTGAATTTACGACTGCCTGCAATGTGGAAGGACTTCTCAGGTGATTATGGATACATTGTCATTGCGGGAAAAATAAAAGCTGTTTCTTTCAGTTTTAGGTGGACTGGACCACAGACGGTGAACAAACGCCATGAATGGATTGAGGGGAGAAGAGGAAAGGCAGCGCCCCAACACCTGAGAGGACGGTACCAGAAAGTGATGACCATCTGTCACCAGAGGACCTGAGCAACACAGCAGTCAAGAAGAGGACAGACCAGACTATTTCCACGATCCATGAGGGCCCATCACAAAGTGTCAGAGGGACACAACATCTACATCTACTGATGCTGTTGTGTGAAGTACACATGATGGTCTGCACCTGCAGAAAAATAGACTGAAGAGGACAACGCAGGGCAGGTCCGTGACACTGCCCCTGAACAAGACGGCTGCGGACCAGGAGGAAAAGAAGATGCCCGCTTACTGCGTGCCTTTAAACTACTGACACTTGCAAAAGACTGCTTACTGCGTGCCTTTAAAATACTGACACTTGCAAAAGGTGCCCAGGAACTGAGTTAGAAGTGTCACTGTAGCACTATGCATTGCACAGAGACAATATTTGTTGGACACTTACTACTGGTATCACAACAGCCTGCTGATATAATATTGATATCATCAAGATGTATCAATGTGACAATATATGCATTTTATGCAAAGACTGTGTAATGCCATCCAAAAATATGTAACTAATGTTTCCTACATATATAGACATATATATATTTTGGTTTTACATTAATGTTGAATAGGTATATCCAAAAGGGGGGATTGTGACAAAATATATATGAATATCCATATAAATTCATTTGCATGCACTTCCAAAGAGTTCATGATTATATAAGATCACATTAACATGAGGCCTGGAGCTCAAAATGGCTTCCTATCTGACCTTGACTGGACAAGCTTCAACAAGCTATTCTGTACACCCTTACAGGTCACCTTGCTTGTCTTGACTACATGATATGCAAATATTACACAGTGCAGAGCCTGCCTTTCTGGTCTGCCCATATCTGACTGTTTTGCATGGTGCAGACATTGCACATCCATGTCAGCCATATTTGGCTTGGCGCCTTATTCTAGTTCAGCTGAAATGGCACTTCACACAGTATATAAGACTTAGAAACTTGTCACTCTGGGAAGAAGCGGTCTGAGAGCCCCTAAGGTGGCAGATCTAACTTCTTCCTTGCTAATTAGCAATGATGCATGCTTTTGGTACCATTAAATAAACTTCCCTCTGTTTCTGAGCAACCTGCTATGTCTGGTGAGTTTTATTCATATGCTCCTGGGAGGGTGCCAGTATTTCCCCATCAGTCGGGTTCTATGGAGCGACAATGGACCTCATATCATTGGGCAAGTTGTAGAATATTTCATGAAAGAGTTGGAGATTAAGCAGAAATGTCATGCTGCTTTTCACCCACAGTTAGCAGGCCTGGTGGAGCATTACAACTCCACCCTGAAACTGAAATTGGCTAAAATACAGGCTTCCACGTCTTCGAAATGGCCTAATGCACTGCCTCTAGCCTTGCTTCCTATCAGATCAATACCACATACACGATCTGACCTTACGCCACATGAGATCGTCTTGGGAAAGTCCATGAATATTTGGGGGTCCCTAAGCCTCGCCCTATACATGATGTTTCCCACATGGTGATGAGTGACTATTTGTCCTAGTTAACTGACAACTTGTCTTCTCTTTATCAGCAGGTATGAGAAGCTCTTCCAGACAGGTCGCAAGGTGATGGTCATGATCTGCGGCCTGGAGATTTTGTTTTTACAAACTCGTTTCAGCAGACAAGTTGCTTGGCACCTCGCTGGCATGGCCCAGAGCATGTCCTCATTGCTACCAGAACTGCAGTCTGAGTGACCACCAGAAAGAACTGAGTCCACAACAGCCACTGCCGAATAATTCTGCATACCTTTGTGAGCCCTGCTGTGCTGACAGATCAACGCGACATTCTGGTCACCGAGAGAGGATGAGCTGCATCACCTGAAGGGCCTGAGGAAGTTTTCCCAGACCATACGATCCCTTGGGCATCTATATACCTACTTTGATCCAGGAAGAGAGATACTTCATCGCAAAAAGAGACTGTTTGATCCACTGTCTTGGGTGGTTAAAGACTGACTACAAAGGGGGGTAGCCTTTTAGTGACTTCTCGTCTCAGCGTTAGTGAAGAAACCAATGCCTGCCCAGGAGCTTAGGGCATCATCAATTTTGTTGCTTGTCGACGAGATGAAAATGCCTGAGTTAGATGTAGGTAAATAGGATTTGCCGATTCTAAACTACAGAATTTTACAGTTTCAGTATTTTAGAATCGGTAAATGCTATGTAGGTAATAATTAGGTAAAAATTACCAAATCGATAAGATTCGGTATTTACCGAAACGGTAATTACCGATTCGGTATTTGCCTTTCATTCCTATGGGCCTACTGAATCTGTAATTACCGATTCTGTAAAATAAGGAAAGAGTCAAGGGTGTCACTTTGACACCCTGTTGCACCCCTGAATAGTGCTTGTGTGCACATGTGGCACACATACATGCCCTAAGGGCATGTATGTCTGTCACATGGCACAGGTGTAAATGCACAGATTTGCATTTACAGAGGTATTAGTTATTTACCACCAACTAATAGTTGGTGGTAAATAACGAATCCTTAAAGAACAGAAGCACTCTTTGAAGTGCTTCCTACATGTAATTTACTGATTCAGTAAATACCGAATCGGTAAATGATGATTCAGTAAATACCGAATTGGTAAATACCGATTTTTTATTTACCGAATCGGTAAATTTGCCACGACATAGGAAAAGCTTATTACCGGTCGGTAACGGCTGATTTAGGCCGTTACGGACCGGTAATAGCCTTCCTACATCTGGCCCTAAATGCTAAAAAGATCTGTAGTGGCTGCACCATGTTTAATACTGGATTAACTTTGACTGCTGCCATCATTGCTGTAGTAATGTTGGTTGTGGAGGAAGTACCTCTGGCTCGAAACTTACTGCCTGCTACTACTCCTGTCCCCATGGAACATTATTACTTCACTCTTCCCTATAATGAAAAGAAGCATCAAATGTCATATCTCAATAACACTTTCAATCAAATGTTGCATCATACTCATAATGTTACAAATACTACCAACTGCTGGGTATGTGGAATGATGCCAGCCCATCAGACAAAGGGAAGAACGCCTCTCATTCCCCTGCCATTTTTTACATAATGGCTCTTGTAGAGCCTGGTTCGCACTGTTGTGGGCCTCTGCTGTTAGTATTATTGCTCCACAGGATGTCGGAAGACTTAATGCACAGTTAAACAAGGTTTGATACCCTGATGATGAAGGCCTCCCACAGACCAAAGGAACTGTGTGGGAAATGGAGAAGTATCACAAAGGAAATTCCTCTGCAAGCTATGTGTTTTCCTACACTCAAATAGCCAAGGGTAACGGGCCTCCTGTTATCGCTGTTGCTAGAGCCCAAGCAAATCTTTGTGTGGGCAGTTTTGGCAGTATCCCAGTGTGAAAAAGTGACTGTACTACAGTATTGAATATCACTGGAAAGAAACAATAGCAGTTTTCTATCCTCACATAATACTTTTTTCATTTGTGGAAGTTGAGGTTACTATCCTCTACCAATTGGATGGTCTGGAATATGCTATGCGTCCTTTTTGCTCTCCCCTGTGTTCTTAGCACCTGCATCCTATCATAAAGATCAACAATTGCTTAATGACATTTCCTTGAACCGATTCAAAAGAACTATAAATAATGATATAGTGGATCAAACTAATACTGCGTTACAGCTATATGTTAACTTTAATTTGGGACTCTTTTTCTTTGTTGATGCAGCTTTGAACAGTAGAAAAATAAGACGCTTGACCTGAGTGGTAGAGGCTGTGAATAATCAAACAGCAATGGCTCTTGGAACTATTACAGAAGAACTCCAAATTACGAGAATTGTGACTTTGCAAAATAGAATGGTTTTAGATGCAATATTAGCTGATCGTGGTGGAGCATGTTGCATTATTGGAAGTAGCTGTTGCGTATTTATCCCTGACCACGCACTTTCTGTTTATGCCATTTCCAAACTGCATAAAATAGCCACTGTGATACATTAAGACTCAGGAACATGGACTTGGACTGGATGGTTCTGGAACTTATTTTCTGTATGGGGTCTAAAAGTATTGTCGGCGTCAATCATAATTATTGCAGTTATCTTCTCTTGTTGGTTATGCATACAATGTGGACCAATGCTCTGTTCCCTCTGTATTTTGACTTGTACTTCTTGTGTACCATCTAAAACGAATGTCCTAAAGGCAAATGCCCGTTTAGCAATGGAGTGAGAAATTAGTGAAATGATGTTAATTGATATTCACAATGTATATCACACCCCTTAGAAGGGACAAGAAAATGTCATAGCTTATTCTAAAAGTGTTGTCTGTGGAAACTGGTAATATTTTGTATTAGCATAGGCAACAGCCATTTTGGCTGTGGCTTCCATTTAATTTCCTTCGTCCTCTGCTGTTCGTGTTTTCACCCTGCTTGTGTTCTCTATTTTAGCAATGTACGTGCTGGGGGTTTGTAGCTGCTGGTGCACCTGGTCTTAGAAGCTCTCTATTGATCGCTTAATGCTGTCATAAGCATTCCTGCTCCCCCTCCCTATTTGCTGACCAAGTAGTCATCCATCTGCCCTTGTTTGCCGATAGCTATTCCTATGTTTAAACTTGCTCTTTCCATTTTTGCCCATATGCTTACATTGCAACAAAACTAAACTGTATCTAAGAACGATGATTTCTGAGCTCAGGGTACCTCCTCCCACAATACTTGAGAGCGTTGTGTGGACGTGGTCCCGCTCATGAGTGATTAATAAACTTGTTGTTAAACTTCAGCTCCAGTGCCGATCTCTCTTTTGTTAGTCTTTGGACCCGTGTACAACAGGGTGATCCTGCACCAGTGTGCATACTTTTGGGGGCATTTCCACACCTTATATAAATGTACTTGGGAATGCTATCTTGAGAGGTGAAGACACCCCCCACCTGGCACACAACAATTATTGTGCCTATTCACAAGAAGGGGTGGAGGGATGTGCCTTCAAACTACAGACCCATTAGTCTAATAGACATTAGACAGATTTTAATGAGACTACAATCTTGGATAGCTAAGCACTACATCTTTGAATACTGCCACATAGGCTTAAGGGCTAATGTCAGTACCTTGGACCAGGTATTTCACTTCAGGACATTATGCTGGAAGAATGTCACCCTGAAGTAGGACCAACTCTATGTTACCTTCATTGATTTGAGGGCAGCATTTGACCTGGTTCCTAGGGAAAACCTATGGGCAGTGTTGGAGCTCTAGGGTATTCCGGAAGATCTAATAGGAATCCTGAGAATTCTACACAAGGACTCATATGCCAAAGTCAGGTGGAATGAGGGTGGTGATCTTGCTACGAAGGTAGATATCCATTGTGGCATCAGTCCAGGGTGGGTATTGTCACGTACACTTTTTAGTTCATATATCAATGATGTGGTTGAATGGTTAGCCAAATGTAAACACAACACACCAATCAAGCAGGCATGAATGCACTCCTACTAATGTATCCTGATGATATGCTCTTAATTTCCCAAACATCTTGAAGACTTAAGTAGTTATTGGATCATTTTTCAAAATGTTGCTAAACAAAGGGGCAAGAGATAAATATGGAAAAATCTAAATGTATGGCCATTAATCTCATCCGTCATTTAGGGCAAAATGAAAATTGAGGGGGACCATTTGAGCGAGTAAAGTTTTTTGACTTTCTGGGATGGAAGAGCAAAACCATCCTGCTATAAAAGGCGATGGCCATAGAGAAAAGGTAAAAGGACACATCTAGTGGAGCAGTATGGCCAGCTTTGGAAGTATATAGGGCTATGGCAGTGGCAGGGGCAGTTTACGGAGCTAAGCTATGGAGATGGACAGATGCGTCATTGCCTAATGTTGCAGGTGACGGAGCACAGAAGTCGAGGCTGCCCGAGCGCGCGGTTGACACTGACAATTGCAGTTGTGTAGGAGATACGTGACCAGCTGGCACGCAATCCTTTAATGAGGTGGTTTGCAGGTACGAGGGATGACAGCGACCACTCGCTTGGGTATGATAAATGATTTAGTTGAAGACTGGTTTCCCCATCAGCCCTGATGAAGTTGCTGAAAACAGGCAGGCAACAAAACATGTTGGCCTTTCGTGTTTGAAAGTGGGCCATATACATGCCTTTCTTTTAACCTGAGGATAATCACGGCATCAAATAAAGTATGTTTCGCATGTGAGTGGTACCCCATTTTAATTGTGAGAATAATAATTCTCTTTTTGCAGTTGGGGACCAGTGGGCACTGAGCGACACTAGTATTCTCAGTGGTGTGTGCCACATTTTTTGATTTATTCTCTGTATATCTTGTCTGATTTCCCACCTCTGAGGAAATTCAGTACACAGCTGCTCTTTCTCTTTTTCTGTTCAGTCATGAAAGCAACCTATGATGATAAACGTGGGCATACTGGAGAGTACCATCCAGCCGCTCCTTGGGTGTGCGTACGTGAGGGACTTTCCGGCCTTTCTCACATTTTTTCTGTTGTACACATTATTGTGAAGGTTTAAGGACCCGCTGATGTATGTATGTTATTTGGTTATTGACGTTTTTTTTTATTGAACGGTCAGACTAACAGGTCACTGACAGTTAACTGTAGATGTGGTGAAGTTAAAAGTTGTTGAGAAACTCCCCATGGGCCATAAAATCATAAGGAAATTCGTTCTACAGAGGTCAGGTCTTGTGATGTTTATAAATGATTGAGTGGGGGGCGATTTGACCCCTGTGCTCCTGTTGTGTATGTAGTGTTGCAGAAAACCAATTAATCAGGTCCGTTTTAACCACCTAAAAACACTCCTTTAACCCTACTTCAGTTTGACTTCGCTTTAAAAAGAATTAATCACGTGATTTCACTAAAAATCTTAATGTACTGGTTCTGAATCTGGTCTACTCCGGAGCTTGAGATATATAGGTTAACCCTAGAGGGGATCCTTAGGTTGGATGAGAGAACACATACTCCCTGGATCAAGAAGATTAAGGCATTATGCAAGCTACTTAAAATGTAAGAGGTCTGGGTCTCACCTGATAAAATGGTTAAGGGTGTTTCTGTTAATTTGAAACAAGCTTATTGGGACTGTATGCTGTAACAAACCTGGAATGACCATAAAGTGGGGAGTTTAACTGAGAAGTTCATTTGTTATAAGAGTGGACTGTTTTTTTATCCTTTATCAGACAGAATACATCCAGCACAGGCAAAAACGATGTATATAATATTTACAATTGGTACTCTGCCATTGTATTCTGTTACCTCTAAATGGGGCAAAAACAATACTCTAACATCTTACCGTCCCTTTTGTGCTCAGCTTGAGTAATCCGTGGACCATTTTCTGTTTTTTTGCCCAGCCTCTGTTACACCTTGCAGGAAATGGATTATCCAAGCTTACAAGTTGCTGGGCATTGCACATTACTGGGAAGCCTCGAGGATTCTAAGATGTGATACGAAAGAATTAATTGTGTTCAGTGTGTCCAGAGTTTCTTAATGGGCATGGAGAATAAGATAAGTTAAACTAAAGGTAACTCCCCAGAGAAGGGCTTCAATTTATACAATGCGTAATACCTATAATATGCACCTGCAATTACAGCTGTGAAAATCATATCCTATTTTATGGCCATGATGGGAGGGTCGCATTGGGGTAATTGAGTTAGACTATTTTAGATCATTAGAAAGTGATATGGGCAAGACTGATAGTGAATGTCACACACTGAAATTATGATATTAAGTGGGGTAAAGCATTTTAGAAGGGACACATTCTTTAAATGAGCTCGCAATGCCTCTTTTTATGTCATGTTGACGTTTTAATCTATTGTTTTAAAATTTATTGAACAAGGTTTGCAATAATTGATAACATTCCCTTAGCCATTCCAGGGAGTTGCTGAGCTGCCCCTATCTGAAATAATACAGATAATCTGGGTGACATAGCGGACCCTTTATAAGAACTTTCTCAAGGTTCCTCTATCAGAGGTTTTTGTCCCTTGGTTTTGAACTTAGTTTTGGGGCAGCACTTTGTCAACTGATGAATTATGACTGGTTTTCAATATATGTATATTGTTATTGGGATGGGACTTGTGTGTATGATATTTTTATTTATTATTAATGGCTTCACACTGTGCACTTTGATGGGTCATCAAACCAAAATAAAGTTAATATGATGATTGACATAAAAACACAGAGCTTTACTTTCCTGTCATTGGAGCATATATTAATGCCTGTTTGTCAGATAGGGATGAGAGATCAACAAAATGAATTGTGCAGTTTCCACATAAGATTACATACATAAAAAACAAGCCTCTTTCACAAATTGTCATGGCAGATGGACAGGCCCATTGCATGTTAAATAACATGTCCAGAACCTGGAATGCATAGTGAGCGTATTTACGGAATTATTGCACACATAAATCACTTGAGGAGGATGCTGTGAAGCAATCTTAAATCTGTGCATACTCTAAGGCAGTGGCCCCTAAACTTTTTTCGTCAGGGGCCACATCAACTTTCCTTTCTGTAATTGGGGGCCGGGGTCAGTCTTATAACAGGAAATGATATGGGCCAAAGTGACAACCAGTATTATTGTGGAGATTATAATGACATTTTTTTTGCAGCTGTCCTTTGCTGGGCCTTGGCGCCACCTGTTTTTCAAAAAAAGTAATAGAAAGTCTTCTTGTGTTTATTTGAAGTACCACAGATACTCCTTTTATTTTATAGATATAGATTAGATTAAAAAATAAAAACACAAGCTGATGATAATTTTTTTGCCACACAGTGAAATAACATTAATACAGAATAATTGTAATAAACAGGCTGACTTTAGGGTGGTTCTGGAAGCATGCAGGCCCTTCCGGAATGGCAGATAAAAAAACACAACCAGCCCATCAGCAGACGACATGCTCCAGTCTCATTTTGTATGTGACATCAGAGTTCAAGAAACATGTTGCCTATAATAAGAGCATTACTATACTGAAATTTGCTCATATTCATAGTTACTGAAATCAGCAGGCTTCCCATATCAGTGTGAGCTGTGGGCTTGCTTCTGACTGGTGAGGAGATTGATGTCAGGTTCCATTCCAGTAACAGCCAGCCTCAGAGACTGATGCAGGTGTTGATCTGAGAGTCTTGATCTTGTCGGGTTTTTTATCAGCTTCATGCGTGAAAAATTTTTTGCTCACAGATATATGTGCTCCCAAAAACTGTGGACATCTTTATAGCATGTTTTCTGATGTTGGGTAGATCTCGTTTGGGAGGGAAGCATAGTACTCTATGAGATAGTTGGGCTTGAATGCGTCTTTCAGCACATCACAGGTCTGCAACTCAGCCAGTTCAAATTGAAGAGAAGGCAGGGTGTCATTAATGTCGGCAGCAAAAGGGTTCTGGAATATGCAAATTTCTTTAACGTGGGCATGAAGCTCACGGAACCGCATACTGAACTCCGCTCTCAGCGTTTCCGGTGCGTCCTTGCACTTATTGGTTGGAAACAGGACCGCTGGCTCCTCAGCTGAGAGGCTCCGAGTAGCACGGAGATGGGTGAAGTCTTGTTTTTGCATTTGTCCAACAAGCAGCGCCATTTTAACCTAAAATGCTTTGATGTGGGAATACATGTCACTGAATACATTTCCCTTGCCTTGGAGCTGTAAATTGAGACCGTTTAAAATTTCTGTCACATCTGTTAAAAAGGCAAGGTCCCATTACCATTCTGTGTCGATCAGCTCTGGGACAGTTTTTCCCTTGTCAGGAGAAAGGCGTTGATTTTGGGTAGCAGCTCGTAGAAATGCTTCAAAACTCTACCCCGGCTTAACCATCTGACTTCAGCATGGTAAAGCACATCTCCATGGGCAAACTCCAGCTCGGACAGAAAAGCTTGGAACTGCCTGTGTTTTAGTCCGTTTGCTCTGATAAAGTTTATGCAAGATACAACCACCTTCATGACAGATTCCCACTTCAGAACTTTGCAGCACAGTCCTTGCTGGTGAATCAGGCAGTGGACTTGTAGTTGGGGGGTGAGACCTCGTTCCTCCATTTCTCTTTTTATGCGCCCCACTAGCCTCCGCGACGTACCAACCATACTCAGAGCACCGTCTGCTCTGATGCTAGCCAGCTTAGCCTAGTCTAAATCCAACTCTTCCATCGTTTGGCGTACTTTACAAAAAATATCTTCTCCTGTCGTAATATACGTGAGACTTTGTAGAGCTGCCAGCTCCTCGGACACTTTAAAAGTTGAATTAACTCCCCGAATAAAAATCATCAGTTGTGCTGTGTCCTGCACGTCATTGCTCTCATCCATTGCCAATGCAAAACACTCAAAATGTTTAGCTTTCTCTTTTCGCTGGACATGTACATTATGCCTCATTTCTTCAATTCGCCTGGTAACTGTAGATGCGGACAGACTCACTGCGTTCAGGGCATCTTTCTTGTCCAGACACACCTCCTCCGCGACAGCGTTCAAACACTTCTTAACAAACTCCCATTCACGGAACGACTTTCCACAGCTTGCAATCAGTTTAGCTACCTTGAAGCTGGCCCGAACAGATGACAGGTTCACCTGTGTTTGGCATAGCATTGTACTCTGCTGGGCAGCAAATCCATTTTGTAGCTTAGCCACCTTGTCTCTCCTCACTTGGCCCAGCAAGCTAGCATACTGCCCTCCATGGCGGGTTTCATAGTATCGGCGAGTATTAAATTCTTTAAACACCGCCACTGTCTCTTTGCAGATTAAACAAACTGCCTTTTCCTTGCACTGGACAAAAAAATAATGATCTGTCCACTGCTGTTTAAAAACTCTGCACTCTGAATCTATTTTCCGTTTCGACATTTTGTTGTCTGTCTTTCTTCTGTTCTTCTCGGACTGGTAGGGGAAGTAAGGGAGACCTGATTACAATGGGCATAGATAAAGCCCTCTCTATGTTTACTTCTTGTGCACATGCGGTTAACAGTGTTTACCTTGAGCTTAGGAACACCCAGTGAGTAGAAGTTAGTTAGAAAACAGCGCTCCTGTGTAGAAACAAAAAAAGATAAGCACCCTAGCGCGTAATCAAAGCGCTCCAGCGCGGTGTCCAATGTATTCACATAAGCGCCCCAGCACTGAAGAACCGGGTTTTAGAACCCAGCGGCGCCAGGGGCACGCCCAAAGTCGTCGAGTTCACCTGTCTTAGAATACAGAGACACGGGATACTTCTCGGTGACGTCAAAGATCAAATTTATTGGCTGCAACCAGGAACAGAAGTCTACGAAGTACAACACGGATAGGTTCGTCAGAGACTGCTCAATTTTTGTATTGCGAGACATCGTCTTTTATGCTAAAAATCACATTCGGACAAACACCCACTATTTACGAATTGTCCAATCATAGGTAACATTGCAAAAGGTATCGCATATCGACAAACCCACTTTTCAGTTGTCCAGCCCACCATCAATTACACGGGAAGGCCCAACATTCTTTCTCGAACAGGTGGGACAAACCCATAATAAAAGACCACAACCCATACCATAAATAGGCCATAAAAGAAGAAACAGAAACAGATGAGAAACAGGATAAGGGGTGTTTATGTGCATACCAAACTCAACAATGTCCTGTTCTTTGATCCTAATCTCGATCAGCTACCGGACAAGGAACTGGCTTAACAAGGTTAGCTTCAGGCAACGGGGTCAGTTCACTCAGGTCATTCAGAAGTCAGTTAACGTGTACGTGTCCTAAAGACTCGTTCGGCCGTAGTCATCGGCCTATGTGAGGGCAACCACAAAATGGCTGCCATACACAAAATGGAACCCGAGAGTTCAGAACGAAATCCCTAAATACGTAGTGAATCCATTGTTCTAACATGACGAAAACACTCGTACTTGCCGCACTCGCCAGTTACGGTTCGCTACTATCAAATTCGTAACAAAACTATGACCTTTATGAAACGGGTTCGGAATTCACGGAATCTCAGCGCGTTGTCACGAACTGAAAGTAAAGCGCTCCAGTGCAGTGCCAAAACAAACTCAGGATAGAGCCCCAGCGTGGCGCACAAACAAACAACCAAACCCCAAGTAAAGCGCTCCAGCGCGGTGTCGAAACAAAGCCAGAATAGCGCTTCAGCACTGTGTCAAAACAAACACAGAATAGGGCTCCTGCGTGGTGTCAAAGAACCTCAGTAAAGGTCGTGAACACGCGGCCTCAGAAAACACGGTTCTTACTTGCGTAGAAGCAGGCAAAGGACAGGCATCAATCCGAAGCTCTGTGTTAAGGGAACTTCTGTGTTATGGGATTTCCCCCAGAAGCGCTGTGAGACGCCCCAGCGGTTTCCGGTCACCTGGAACTGGACCACCAACCGCCTGCTACCTGGAAGTGAGTAATACTTGTCTCCGCATGAGACAAGAAGCAAAGGATTGTTTGGGATCGTTAAGTTGGCCACTTCAGTTGATTAGACGGGCCGGATGTGGCCCAGGGGCCGTAGTTTGGGGACCCCTGCTCTAAGGGTATCTAGTGTCACTCCTTAAAAGGGAAAGGCCCAAGGACTCGCCCCTTTAGTCACACTCTACAATGGAAAATAGAGATATTGCTTGTTAGGGGGCCACTTACAAGTAAGCGACCTTCCTCTTACTCTTACTTGCTCCTGATAAAGATTCTCATAGTCCACTTACTTCTCCAAGGGTGCACTGCCTCTGTTACACCTACTTCTACTCTGCTATATCCCGCATTTAATTGCTCACTGGGAAACTATCCATGTTTTTGAAGGATTCCACACAGATGTGGGTCCTGTGCGTGCTGTTACATCAACTGGTATACGTGTGTCGTGCTGCATGGATGGGAATTGTATTTCTCTTTAATCTCCCAATCCAGCCTCTGCATCTGGCCCCATAGGTGTATACAAATACACATTTATCCGTTATGGTAAAGGTAACTCAGAATAGTTTCCCATATTTGCTAGGATACGTGTCATACTGCTATATGCCTATTGTCTTTTTGTCATTAGATGTATAGTGTACTTCATAGTTTCCTTTCCAAATGTGATATTTGATACCTTCAGCACTCATGTTTCATTATACTAGATACAGGACATACATGATCACTAATCTCCAATCACATCTATAATCCTGCTATCAGCAGCACAGCCCTTCATGAGGTGGTTAGTCTGCTCATTTACCAAGATGGTTACCCAGCACAGATCTATGGAGAGAACATAGGGACCATGAGTTATTCTTCATGTTGAATTTAATAAGGTCCAAGTGATCTCATCATTCTGACATTTTTGATGAGTTCCTAATCAATAGACCCATCTTTTTTCCAATTGCAATAGGTTTTTAGTTCTTTTACCCTTTAGGGGAGTCTGTCCCAGGGACTAGCGGGAGCAGCAGGAGAATGGAGGAGCACTAAAGTATGAGACAGCCACAAGATCAGGGAAATGTGTTTAATTCAACCCTCTCCCCACATCCCGCCTCTATCTCCGCCGCTGCTGCTTCCCTGCTGCCCCCCCGCTACATATTGGCAGCAACTGCTAAGGACTGTATCCATCCTCCCTATCTTAAAAGGAATTTTCGGGTAATTAGGAGCCAAATAACTACTCTAATTGTGATTTTTTTTATAGGAAGGCGCATTAAAATATGTTATATTATTCAAACAGAATGTGGGAACTTTGAAAATGTTGTTATATTTTCAAATCTTTAATTATATGCAGTGTACCATCAGTCTCGGGAGTAATCACCCGATTTAGAATTTTGTAAACAAATTTTAATCTCACATGTGTGACTCTTTAACGTTATGTCAAAGGAATCAAAGACTATAACGTTTTTGGCAAGATGACCCTTTCTCATACTTTCAAAGTGAAACGAAGTTGTGGGCATTGGCATCAGCCCACATCTTTGGTACTTAATTTGTCTGTTAGGGCACACCTGCACACTTTTTCAATTTCTGATGCATGCAATTTTACAGCCTACGGCAAATACATTACCCTCCTCAGTCATGCTGTTATATTCACCTAGCTGTGTCTGAATTTTGCACTCAATATTTAAATGTGAGTAACTGAAAATAGTTGCATTTTTATTGAGCCTATTTCCAGTTAGAAACATATTTTGGAGGTCATATCATTACAATAACTGGCCATTGTTTGGTAATGTCTGCTTGGAAGCCCAACCAACTCCTCTGTTCTTTAACTGCTCGCTCCTCTGCAGTGCACATCTTGGAATATCCTTCTGTTCAATACTACAAAATGCATGAAAACATTGGCCCTTTGGATGTGTGCACTGATGACAACCAACTTAGAATTTTTTATTTTATTTGAATTTTATTTGAACAGATCCCATTCAAAGATGACAAATGTCGATGTGCACTGATATGCAGTGACAATCTTTGATTATTTTTTTTAAAGTAAAATCAAATGCATTGAATGAAGATTGCCATAGATGCTGGCATAAGAATGTTTGGGTGGCCATCTTAGAATGGTAAGGAAACCAAAACAATTTAAGATAGACAACTGCCATAGTGTGGTGAGTGGCCATAAAGGTAATAAAAGCAGAAAGCTGGGAGCAATAGAATACTGGGTGGGGTAGACAGGGAAATGATGTCCATGGCAGAGGTTGGAAAGCAGGGAGAAAGAGGGAAAGTCCCTAGACTGCAATACAAGCATGGCTTGAAGTCACCAGTGGAGGGATTCGTCCTCTAATCAGAACACTGGGAGACTTAAGTGCTCCTAGTCAGAACAACACACAATAGTGAGGAAAGCCACTAAATCAGGAGCTGCGAAGTGAGAACGATAAAAAGCCATCACTTCATGATCATGGGGCTGACCCAAAGTCCACTCTAGGCATATGTAAGGTATTTAAATCAGTAGGTGTTGCCAATACCAGCTAAACTTGGCTGACATCTTGAAATGTCATTAAAGAGGGAAAGCCTGGCCCTTTCGTTCAAACATCCTTTTCTATTGCTCGACTGACAGTTAGGTATTCAGTGCTGAATTATTTCTACTTTGTGTTGTCATCTACTTTACGCCAAGTTATGTTGTTTTATGTTTTGTGAGTTTTGGTTTAATTTGCTTGATATGCCCTTTTCCTTTCCCTTCACACAGGCCAGCCATGTTCCCTAGTTCCTTTTCGACTTGGTCACATCTCGTGTCTGCCCCCACTTTATCCAATTATGCTTGTTCTGTCCCACATTTTGCTATTCCACAATTTCAATGGTTTAGGCTTGTTTAATCTTTTGTTATAAGTGGTTCAGTGCTGCTGTATTTTTTGCATGTAGCAACTTTTTGCTGCTTACTCCTTGTTCCAGCAATGCTTGCTTCCATTCCAGCGCTTCCCAAAGGCCCTTTAAATCACTTGTGAGTTGTACATACTTTTTCATGTTCATCCTTGCAATCCTCTAGATACCCTTTACAGTATCACTCAGTGAGTTATTTTCAGCGTTGCTTCTTTCAATCTATCACTAAAATCGTAATGTTTATGAAAAAAATCATATATAGAAAGAAAGGAGAACAAGCACTGGCGTTGCCAATAGGTCTCGCAGTAGGAAAGTTGGAGCTATTGGTTTTGTAAATGACAAAGCCCTTTATGTTTTTAAAATGAAAACAAAAATAAAAGGCATTGTTATTTGCAATTGTAATAGCTCCAACTTTCCTACTGCGAGACCTATTGGCAACACCAGTGCTTGTTTGTTTTGTTGTGCCCTCTGTTGCCCTCGTTGTAGCGTGCCCTTCTGCCCTCTGTTTTCCGCATTTTTTGTCCTGTTGTGCCCTCTGTTGCCCTTGTATTTCGTTTCCCTCGTTGTAGCGTGCCCTTTAACGTGCCCTTCTGCGATTTTGCGTGTGGCACCATTACTACATCTGCGAGTGCTGTGTTATGTTCCAGGACTTCTATTGTTGATGGATTCTGTTATTGTATTTTGTTTTTATTTTTGTTTGCTATTAAAGACATAATAATTATTGAAGTATTTGGTATTAATGAAATGTAAATAAAACGAAAAGGTTCACACGTGTTAATGCAATGTAAAGAAAATTAAAAGGTTCACACGTGTTCTTTTGTATGTGGATAATTTTTTTCTTCTTTTTTTTGGTGCTATTAAAGACATGCTTATTTTTGAAGTATTTGGTATGTAAAGAAAATAAAAAGGTTCAAACGTGTTCTTGTGTACGTGTTTTAATTTTTGCATGGTTCAAGGGTAATTTTCATAATCCGTCCACCCATACACCCCATCCATCCATACATACACCCCTGCATCCATACACCCATCCATCCATCCATCCCTGCATCCATACACCCATCCATCCATGCGCCATCACCCATCCATCCCTGCATCCATACATACACCCATACACCGATCCATCCATCCACCCATACACCCATCCATACATCCCTGCATCCATACACCCATCCCTCCCTGCATCCATACACCCATTCATCCATCCATCCCAGCATCCATACACCCATCCATCCATCCGCCATCATCCATTTATCCATCCCTGCATCCATACATACACCCATACACCCATCCATCCATCCACCCATACACCCACCCATACATCCCTGCATCCATACACCCATCCATCCATCCGCCATCACCCATCCATCCATCCATCCACCAGCACTCACCATTGCATACATCCATCTATTTTTCCTGTAAATCCATAAAAAAGTTTCCTTGATAGGAGACTCGAACCCTGCTTGACAGCACCAACGTCGGGAGTGTTATACGTCATGCCACAATGCAAGTTCTTAAGTTGCATTTTGATTCCCATATATCAGTAAAATGCGAAATTGTTGTTAATTTGCATTTGTAATCCCACATATCAGTTAAATCCATCCTAAATGTTTGAATCCCACAACTGTTTTCATGTTTGTTAATTTGCATTTTTAATCCCACATATCAGTATAATTTTTCCCATAAAAAAGTTTCGTTGATAGGACACTTGAACCCTGCTTGACAGCACCAAAGTCGGGAGAGTTATATGTCATGCCACAATGCAAGTTCTTAATTTGCATTTTTAATCCCATATATCAGTAAAATGCGAAATAAAATGCGAAATTGTTGTTACTGTGCATTTTTAATCCCACATATCAGTTAAATCCATCTTAAATGTTTGCCACATATCAGTATAACCCATCCGAAATGTTTGAATCCCACATGTCATTAAAATCCATAATGTTTGTATTTCGATTATAGTAACCGTTGCGATGAGAACGCATGCAATGAGAACGCACGTTAACATCACATGCGTTGCAATGACATGCGATGTTAATGGCCTCGCGTCCTCGTTGCATGCGCACTAAAGGCATGCGATGTAAACGTTCATCCGATGTCAAAGTCGCACCGCGATGTTTTGAAACCGATGTGTTTGGTGTTTCCCAATTGCGGTACTTTGAGTGTGACTGGTCAGGATTTCACATTCTTGTGTGGTGATTGCCGTGTGCAAAACACTTTGTATTTTTATGGCTACATTTTGAGCTCCAGACACAATGTTGCCTGGGAAAGAGACAAGCATT
Organism: Lissotriton vulgaris; assembly: GCF_964263255.1. Lineage (NCBI taxonomy): Eukaryota > Metazoa > Chordata > Amphibia > Caudata > Salamandridae > Lissotriton > Lissotriton vulgaris. The sequence continues at coordinate 673,828,423 of NC_141700.1, read as the reverse complement.
GCTACAAAAATTGCTGTAACCAGTGCCATTCGTAATTTCGGATGTTTGTTCAGCTTCAAAGGTGACCCTTTTTAGAAGCAGTGGATGTTAACGAGCATGGTCAGGGCTAGGCCACCGTTCAGCTACGTCTGCTGTTTTATTGTTAGGTCCGAAAACATGTCATTTTTGGGCGAAGTGAAAGCATGACTCATGTAGCCTTATGGAGCAATGTACAGACATGTGAAAAAGCGGTTTTCTACTTGAAGGGCAAGTTTGTAGTGTAGCTGGTAAGAAGAGGAAAACAGAGCTAAACTATTTTAAAAACCGACTCAGAGAAAATAAAACAAGGATTATAATAATCGCAGATAAGGAAGGAACGTGTCTTCCAGGAAGCAATAAACTGGATTGAGGTAAGACGCATTTAATCCTTTCAACAGAAAATATGCTTTCTGCCCAACTGAAATTAAATCAGAGAGCACAATTACAGGTTTAATGTAGAGCGGCCGGGAAACTGAAAGTATGGCCGGCCTTTGGCCGGCCATGAATAATTAGGGGAGGAGAAGCCCTTTGGGAAACTGAAAGTACGGCCGGCCTGTGGCCGGCCATGAATAATTAGGGGAGGAGAAGCCCTTTGATGTGCTGTGCGGCCGTGAATGCGCGTGCTTGTTTGGTCACGTGATTCACGTGAACTTAAACAAAATCGCATGAACGAAACCCTTGGTTTCACAAGCGTTTTGAGGACATGAATTCTTGCTACGCTCAATGCGCTTGCACGCATTGATAGGTCGCGAGACCTAAAAAGTAGGATAAGACATCAAGCATCTTGAGCTCTGAGGTTCAACAACTGCCTCATACAGGAAACATCGAGCAGTCCTTTTAGTGTCATTATCCAAGGAAGAGTGTCTCTCAACTTTTATAGGGCTACTTATTTTACACTGATGTCATAATTTGCTGGGATTGGTCAATATGACACCCTTCTCAAGCCACACCTGCTGTGTTTGGTGTTTATCATTTGCTAATGGCTATTTACCCGCTCACTGGGTAAATAGTGAATTTGTTCTGCTATTTACTTGGCTGATGGCTAGATAGTAGAAATTATTTACTGTTCACCTAGCAGGCATGCAAATATCAGGAAAACTTAAATATTTACACAGCTGCTGAGTAAATAGTATAGATTTTTTTCTGGCCATCTGGCAGCCTCCTCCCTCCCTCCCTCCCTCCCTCCCTCCCTCCCTCTCTCCCTTCCTTCCTTCCTTCCTTCCTTCCTTCCTTCCTTCCTTCCTTCCTTCCTTCCTTCCTTCCTTCCTTCCTTCCTTCCTTCCTTCCTCCCTCCCTCCCTCCCTCCCTTCCTTCCTTCCTCCCTTCCTTTCTTCCTTCCTCCCTCCCTCCCTCCCTCCTTTGTCAATATTCCCTCTTGCCTTTCCCTTAATCTCTTGATTTCTTACAAGGAACATGACCAATCAGGAGAATCTGGTGCTGGATGATGTTCTGGGGACCACTCAGCGCTTAAATTCAAAAAGCTATTTTGAATACTAACAAAACCTTTATGCCGCAGTTCTCTTAGAAGTGTCTTTGACACCTTTACATCTCTGTTTCTGACATTACTATGCCCATTAGAAGTAACTTTTGCTAGGACAGTGTGACCTAGTTGTTGCATGTGTGTATGCATCACTGGGGTGCTCTGGATTCTATTAGGTCAATGGAACTTCAGAAGATCTGGTCGCCATTCATGTGTGACATCCAAGTAGTATCTGCCTTCAGATTTATAATTTGACATCATTTGTTCTCTCCAGATGAGCTGAGTGAGTGAAGAATGAGCAGAGGATGAAGCATTTCATTGAAATATTCACAATTAAATATATTTATGTATTTATTTTGCTGTCAACAAAGCCATTGCCAGTCTGTAAAACTTGCTGGTATGTGTACCAAGGACCCAGTCAGTTGGCTGAAGTAGATCAGACATGCATCAAGTGTGATATTAAAATCACAAAAGTATGTTCAGGTATCAATGTGCACAACTTTGGACTAGTTAGCGGAAGATGATGGTTTTCCTCTCCAAGATGATTCATAGCTGAAAAGTGGTATCCATCACAATTATCAATCCTGTAATGATAATTCACATTACAAAATTTGGTGTAAAACCAAAGACATATAAAAACGGGCTCTGATGGTTTCAAATGACACGTTATTTAATGTAGCTGGGTCGCTGGCAAAGATTTAGGAAATCCCTTCATAACAAACGTTGATATCAAGGTATTACAATCCTGGGCACATTCTGGTTTCTTTTGCAATGGATCTTAGGTTTAAAAATGTCACTGGAATACCAAAAGGGCATTTTCGATATTAGGTTGATTAGCTTTAACTGAAGTTGACATATCAGCATAGGGTCCCCTTTAGAGGACCATTTTATATTATAGTTATGGGGTGTTAGCCATTGAACTTACATTGACGAAGCACAGGTATCCAGAAACAGGATCTATGATCTCAAGGGATTTCAGCAGGATCGCTAGAAAAGCAAGTTACCTTATTGGTTATTACCTTTCCCACAACAGGTTCCAATGTGGAAATAACACATTAAACTGACTCGGGTGGGTGGAACTTGCAGAGTTTTACTCTGCAGAATTCCGCAGAGTTACATAAAACTCAGAGAGATTCGGCCCACCCCAATCTCATGACAAAAATGCCATCTACACACAGAGTAGACAAACATCACTATCTATCGGCTAAAAGACGCATATGCACCTATTAAGGCTCACTTGGAAGGAAGGACAAGATGATAAAACTGGCATACATACGTTTCTTTTTGGCCTTACTTTTGTATGTGGAGTGTTCTTCATTGGTGCTCCACACAACTGTGACCTCATAGTTTGAACCAGAGGCACCATAGATAAAGCAAAATTCAAGAAACCTTTGATTCAAGTGATAACAGTTTTTGCAAGATCAGATTTTGACAGATGCTACTTTTGTTTATGGAAATGCCAATGAAGAGGTTCAAAAAAGAACAGGCAAACAAGTTAGTTTCATTTTCCAAAGCATTGGCTCAATCTTATCACCTGAACCATTCCATTGTTGAACCACATGAACCTAAAATTGACAGTTTAGAGTGTATCTTTCTTATGATGTTACACTTATAAAACTAGGTAATGCTTATGTATGAATAGAACCCCTCAGGTTGGATGGATTTCCTCTAATCTTATTAAGAGGTGTATCAAGAAGCGACATTCTAACTCATACCTCATAAATGTTAGACCTTGGTTATGTATATTTAATTATAATTTGGAAATAAGCAGATGAAGGCAATTGCAGTATTAAGTTAATCATAAAGAACTAAGTGAACATTTACCTGCCGTAGGAGGACTGACTAAAAATGCACTCACGTCTGCCAGAAGGATCAAGCCCCCGAGAACTTCTTTGTTCCAACAATAGCCATCTGGACCTCGAGCTGCAGGGCCCCCACCATCCCATAGGAGATGCCAAAGAAGATGGAGAAAGCCATCAGGAACCGTACGATGGTCCACACTTCCCCCAACTCGTTTGAGTTGTTCTCAAGGCAACTCAAAACTACAGGTGTCGCAGTGAGTGTGCTATTGTGCTATTGCTGCCATAAGATCTAGGGACAATCATTGTCTTAGTTACCTGAGTGTGGGTCCTTTCATTTTTGTTAAATAATTTTGCACATTTTAGGAGGTCAGTCTGATTCTGCGAACAGTTTCCACGGTGTGGGACATCCCCTGCTTCTACAATCGACCAAATAATAGAAAAAATACATACCTTGTAATTACTATGGCATGAAATGCCAGTGTCGGGGAACACAATGAGGTCTGTGGAGCCGTTGAAAACCATTGCGAAGCTGAAGAGGTACACGCAACAGGCCGCACCAACTCCAGGCTGGCAATCATGCCACCAGCCGGTCACTCAAAGATGTCAACCAAGCCAAGAATGGAAAGCAGGAAGGCCACCTTGGTGTCCTGAATAACTATGTCCTTGGCATAGCTCGCAACAAACACCGAAGGCACAAAAAGGCAGAGGACCATGATGGAGACCACAATGGTGTAGATGACAAATACCCTGTCCTTAAAGACGCTGAAGTCAAGAAGTTTCCAGGAAGGCTCCTTTTCCACAACATTGTCATATTAGTTATCTTCCAGTGCCATCGTGGGAACCAGCAGCCTCATTAGAGCTCCACAGGCAGAGCGGTTGAGCAGCAGTCCCCGACAGCTGTAGTGGTACTCAAGCAGTTGTCTCAGAAGTGACAGGGCTCAGAGTACATTCACTGCTAAAGAGGAGGAGAACAATCAACAATCATCGAAAATTCTGAAAATTCTGAAAAGTATTAAAGATTTGATTTGAAGTGCTGTAGTCGACTGAGGTGAGACCACAGCTGATGGGTGGTTTGTTTCTGCTTCTTAAGATCCTAGCTTTGCATCATAAGCTGATGCATTAAATCTGAAACACATCCCTGGGACCCTGCAGAGGGCACCGAAACTCAGCACCCATCCTTGACGTAGTCACCCAACTGTTGGAAAGTACCTTGAGGCCCTGTCGAGAGACATACAGGCAAAGTATACGTGACACAATGCTGCACATGGAGATGCAAAAAAGGGACTTTGCCACTCTGCCGTGGACATACTCTGACGAGGGTAAAAACCTTAGGTGGGGCCCGGTTGTACTAAGGGTCTCAATGGGGCTTCCAGGCATGCACCGTGATGGAGGTATAACCCCCCCCACGCACTACTTTCCTACAATGCGTCAGCATGCATGTGCTCTTCGACACAGAAACAGGAGTCAAGCCCAAACTATAAACATTCCCACTGCTGTGACAGACCTATGTATTGAACATGTTGGAAGAGGTTAAACTTTTTTCAGTCCACTTTTACCTTTGACTTAATTTGAAGTGGAAGGAGTAAGGTGGCCGCCTGCCCTAAAATTATTGCTGACAGGCTGCAGTGCGCTTTGGCACTTCTGGCTCAGAAAACAACCAAACCAATGGCCGAATATATTCTGAGAGTTGGAGGTGTTGGTATAATGTAAGGTGATCTGGGATTGGATCATGGGACACTCCAGCCAATCCGAGTTCTCCATGCAGAATACCAAAATGCAAATTGGTGGTGGAGTGTGCAAGTGCCTGCGTCCGATCCAATCCGTCCTCTTCAGATGATGGGCTTCACTGAAGCTTCATCTTACTGGGGGGGGTCAGGCACAAATCGCAGTGAGGGGCAGTCTCAGGCAGTGCTGATTAATTGATTGAGCTAGCAGAGTGGAGCGGAAGAATTTATTAGTAATTCCATATTACAAGAGTAACACATAATTAATTCCTCCAATTCCGCCCGCCCCTAAAACTCATGAGATCCTAGGAACACTTTCTTTCCCATAATCAGATGTTATTTTCAAGGCCATAACTACAGGAAGCACACGCCAGGTCTCTCCTAATAGTAAGTGTTATCCTTGTTTTTCAAATAGGGATTTTGGACAGAGTGGTTTGGTTTTTGAGCAGACATAAAGACAATTTCCCCAGAACTTTAGGCACTCTCCACAAGACTATATTCACTCAATGAGCTCAATCAGGTTTCCATACAACTCTGATGGCCCTGCATCATTCATTTTCTAAAGGCAGGCATTTTCGTAAACATTGGCAAAGTTATGAATCTCTTCATCAAGGGAACAATTGAAAAATCTGTTCTGCTCCACACTGTTTTATCAATAAATGTCTAAAGAAAATATAAATCACTGATCCATCCTAAATATATAGAAGGTTTACCAGTTTCATTCTATAAAATTAAGACCATCAGTTGCCTGATGGACATCTGTATTCCAGGCATTTGACTGATGCAGAAAGGCTTAAAGTTTAACTATATGTCAGTGCTCATGCATCAGTCTGATTTGAAACACCTTTTATTTAATTTTGGTCGAAAAGGTCTGAGAGTATTCTTTCACGTTTCAAAAACTCTAAAACTTCCAACAGATCATTCTCTGGAGCAGCTTCAAGAATTTGGAACTCCCTTCCACCACACATCAGAAAAATCTCCTCTATCCCTCTCTTCAAAAAGGAAACAAAATTATTCCTGATGAGCAAATTCCTACCTTAAAGCAATACCATCACGTCACAAGATCGACAAACTCCTACCTACCTTACTCGCTGGTCCATTTATGTAAGACCTTCGTGAACCTAAACGGTGCTGTTCGGGCCCAGAACATTCTTCTTATTGCGGCCACGAGAACTGTTGATTATCCCTGGGCGTAGTGGGCGTAGTGGGGCTTCGCGGAGCTACGTGAAGTGGGTGAGAAACTACGCCCACCTCTGCACTCCGCGTAGCCCCACTACGCACCACAGGCCTCCCTCCCACCCTCCCTAAATACTTTAAATTACATCTGTAAAAGAATTAAAAGGCACTTACCTTGCCTGCCGCTGCCCGCCGCTGCCCGCCACGTCTCCTCGGCACCCTCTCTTCGTCGCTTCCGTCTTGGGTAATAATGTGCATGCGCGGGCGGCCACGCATGCGCATTTCTCGTGAGAAATGCGCATGCGCGGCCGCCCGCGCATGCGCAATATTACCCAAGACGGAAGCGACGAAGAGAGCGAGCCCCGGGGACGCGGCGGGCAGCGGCGGGCAAGGTAAGAGCCTTTTAATTCATTTACAGATGTAATTTAAAGTATTTAGGGAGGGCGGGAGGGAGGCGGGTGGCGGCCAGCTACGCTCCGTCTGCGGAGCGTGCGTAGTGCCGGATTCTACGCCTGCTACGCAAAATGCGTAGAAGCCGGCACTACGCACACTCCGTGCACGGAGCGTAAATGCCCGCCCACCCTTACTGTTGACCCACACGAACATGAATGGTCTGTTATTGTTTGTCAGAACAAGTCTTCTCAATGTTATTACTCCTTGTTACTCGTAAACTATGTTTATTTGTATGCAATGTTCCCCTTTGAATGTTTCACCTTACGCCTCATGTAAAGCGCTCTGATACCCTAGCTTGGGTCTGGCTCGCGCTCTATAAAACTCTAAAAATAAAATAAATAAAATATCAATATTTTTATCTAAGACCTCATGTTTTTCCTCTACTCCATTTCCCAAACTCCAAACACAGAAAGAAGAACCTCACCTCACACTCCTATGTGACAATGTCCAATATCCTACATGAACTAGTGCCCTTCCAAAGAAAAAGTGTGGAGTTAAGAAAATCTGCTCAAGGTTATACTGTTGAGTGCAACGAGGAACGAAAATGTGTGAGGTCCTTCAATAAGAAATGGCACAAAATCCACCAGCTTAATATCGGTGAAAGATACAGGGTGGCAGAAGAATGAAAGCTTGAGTAGTTTTTGTAGGTCGCACAGCTACTTCTGAGAGTGCCTTGGTGCTGAGGAATAGCATAATTGGAAGACAGCATCACTTCAGGCAGATGCAAACAACCAGATTTTCAACTTCTTCCTAAATTGCAATTCAGAGCTAAGGGTACGGATCTTCTCTAGGAGCTGTTTTCGGGTTTTTTTGGACTGAAAGGAAATGAAACGGCTGCTCTTCCTTACCTGCCTAACTTTCAGAACCATCACAAATGATGCTTTGAATGACCAAAGACATTTTGAAGAAGAGCAATATTGTAGTGAGTAATATTGCATCAGACCCCCCAGGGGGTCTGATAAAAAAAGAGCTCAGAAAGCCGGAACTAAAGACTTCTGTTCTTAGCTAATGCAAAGATCTAAGATGAGAAGTCACTGAATTATGCTGGGGAGGTTTAAGAATCAGAAAAGCCATTGCAGCCATCTAATCAAGCACGTAAGAAGGACCAAGAAGGGAGAACACATACCCCCTATCATCATTACTGACACAGTATTAAAAAGCAATACATTTGTCCAGTTATTCAATGAAAAACATTCAACCTTGTTTATCCAAGGCACGCCAGTTTCCCATGGCCTTCACTTCGAAATTCTCATCCAGTTGGATTTCCATTGATGAGGATCCAGAGAATGGCATCATCTTCAACACTGATGGTCTTCAACCTTAAAGTTAATCTACCGACTTTATCACAAGAGTGTTTGTCAAGGATATAATACACATTTCTCCCTATTGGAAAATTGGTTGAATTTATCTCTAACCCAGGGTGAAATCCCTGATTGCCTCAAGATTGGTCAAGTTAATCCCCTCTCTAAACAGTCTTTGCTGACCTGGACAATCTTGCCAACTTTCATCCTTTATTCAGTCTTTGCTACCTTGTGAAGAACTGTATGGCAACCCAACTCAAAAAGTTAGTCTCTTACTGAGACCCCAGTTTTCAAACTATATTGCAGGAGATAAACTGTCTTGCTCCAGAAAGTGGTTCAGAAGATGAATTTCATTTTGAGTTACTTGCCTGCTGATACGCCTGGTCTTGTCTGCTGCTTTTGATTCAGTGAATTATGAGGTGCTACTTGTAATCTTAAAACACTATATGTTTCTTGCTGGGAAGATCCTTAGTTGGGTTTCATTTTAGCTGATCAACTGAGTTTAACTGGTCTTTAAGGGTCCCTTTCTCACAGGTTCTTCATATTGCTAGGTGAACTTTAAAGCTCCCCCCTTTCCCTCCAGGCTTTTTCATCTTCAATCTGAACATCTTGTTGAACCATTTTGTGAGGCATTTCCTAATATTAATATAATGAAAATACACAGATTTATCTGATGATCTCCTAAATAACTGACATTTCTGATTTCACCTACACTCTGGAAAAAATGTATTCCTATACAACACAACATCATCTAATTATGAGCACACAAGAAACAGAGTCTCTGCTAACCTCAACATCATATCACTCCTTCAGCTTAGCTAGATTCTGTTGGCACTCTGGAACCTAAGCATTTGTTGGCTGATACAATGTCATTCATACTTGGGCACTTCCTACATGAGCTTATCAAGACTCAATGAAGAAATATCACTGGTGCCACTTACCACTGTATCTGCCAACCACTATTTGGCAATCGTCTATTACCATTATACCAAAAAGAGGAACGGTGGATCATATAAACAAAGTTATCACGCTATTTGATATCGCGGCGGTGAATAATCAGGAATTAGCGCTCTTTCTGCTGGACACAGAAAAGGCGTTTGACCGTGTGTGCTGGGACTACCTATGGAGATTAATGGCCAAAATGGGATTTGGCCAGAAATGTATTAAGTCAATCAAATCTCTATATTCTATACCAACTGTCAAGATCTCTGCTCTGGGAGCACTTTTCGACTCATTAAATATCTCTAGAGGGACTCGCCAAGGCTGCCCTTGCTCCCCGTTATTATTTGCTTTGTATATTAACCCTTTTGTAGAACAATTAAATCAAAATCTACTTATACCCCCCTTTATTGTATCTGAATTTGCTTTTTCTGTTTTCGCCTATGCGGATGATATTGCGGTGGTCACTGTTAACCCTGCTACTGCCATTTCAGAGATTGAGAGGCTTGCAAAAGACTTTGGAATCATAACTGGTTATAAACTCAATGAATCAAAAACTCAGATCTTGTGTTCGGAAGCTTTAGCATGGCAAGATGAGAGAGTGGTTAAGGAGGTTATTTATCTTGGGATATTGATCAAGGCTAATATGGCAGAATTGGTTGATTCTAATTGGAATAATGTATATGACAAAATTAAGATGTCACTTGAGAGGTGGGAACGATTATACTTTACCATTATTGGACGTACCAATATCATAAAAATGAATGTTCTACCTAAAGTGTTATATTTGTTTAAGTCAATACCCTTGGAATTTCCAAAGCCTAGGATACAGGCTTTGCAATCCTTATGTGGGAAATTTATTTGGAGTCCCGGGAGACCAAGACGAGCTATGAAACACATGATGTTACCAATTGAAAGGGGAGGGTTAGGGGTGCCAGATTTTTTCCTTTACTATATAGTTTGTTTCTTATTGAAAATGAGGATTTTGATAATAGGGGAAGCAACTGAACACACATATAATCATCCATCAATATTTGAAATCCTGTTGGGGTCTTGTGTGAAGCAGAGTTTATTTATCGAAATTGATGGCAGTTACTATAAGCGAACCCGATTTAAGGTGCTATTAGGCGCTTACAAGACATGGAGATGGCTGGTTCGAACAATGGCAATCGGGACGTTTTCGTACTATACTCCCTTTAGTGCATCAAGGATATTGCCAATGATATTTTCGGATGGAATGTCTCAAAATTGGCACAAAAAAAAGGGGTAAAGTGGTTGGGTGACATGTGTATGGAGGATGGCAAGTGTAAATCCTTTGTTGAATTAACTGATCAGTTTTCTTTACCCAGAAGCTATTCTTTTTAATTCTTACAAATTCGGATTTTTTTTGCAAGACAGAGGTTAATTTTACAAAAGGATCAAGTTATAGAGGGGATTGGCAGACAGGTGAAAATTGGTATTTTGTATCGAATGCTATTAGTAGGGAAGTCGGACGATCTTGAGAAAATAAGGGTAAAGTGGGCCAACAGTCTAGGAGATTCAGAAATAGTAGTGGAAGATCTTATTTTATTGTCAAAAGAAGATTTAATGTCGGCTAATTTAAAAGTTCAATTCTTCAAAACCTTGTTTGATTTATATTATACTCCTGAACGTATGTCCAAATGGGGTGAGGGTTTTGACGGAAAATGTTTTCGGTGTAAAGCTGATCATGCAGAAAGTATACATATTTTCTTTTCTTGTCCTAGGTTGGCCGGATTTATAGGAGAAATTGAAAAACTAATGTCTTTAGTACTTAATTTTCAGCTGACTGTTACCCCTGCTATGCTAATACTGGGGAAAATTCCTAAAGATAACCCTGCGGATAGGCTATATCGTTTTCGTCATTTCATCTTCTTTACAATGACTGTTGCACGATTGTGCATTGCCACTGAGTGGCTTCAGGAAAAGCCACCCCTATTTCAACAATGGCGAGCACGAATGTACAGTTTATATAAATTGGAGTGGGGACTTTTTTCAGTTACTGGATCTAGGAGGAAGAAGAAGATGGGTTTGAAAATTTGGGGTGCCTTTTTAGATTATTATGAAGATTGAGAATGTCATGAAACTTAAATTGTAATTTCATTTGTCATAATTGAATCTAGAACACATGTATAGTTGTGTTTATGTTTTTGCCATTGGATGAATTAAGCCAGTTTTTATATTTTATATTTGATTTACTTTCCTCTTTCCTTTTGGTGTGCTGATATTATTTCATTAATGATGATGTATTTAAGCTGTGAACCAATAAAAAATAAAATAAAAAATAAATCATCTAAATATGAGCACACAAGAAACCGAGTCTCTGCTAACCTCAACATCATATCACTCCTTCAGCTTAGCTACATTCTGTTGGCTCTCTGGAACCTAAGCATTTGTTGGCTGATACAATGTCATTCATACTTGGGCACTTCCTACATGAGATTATCAAGACTCAATGAAGAAATATCACTGGTGCCACTTACCACTGTATCTGCCAACCACTATTTGGCAATCGTCTATTACCATGATGTAATGAATTGATAACAACTATCTTCAATCCCTGGGCACATAAAGTTTGTTACCACAAAGGTTTATCTTGACCATACTCTAGAGAAGATGCAGTATTTACTGACCCAGTGTCTGTTCTTGATTCCTGGATTCTACTTAAGTACATAGGAGAAAATTCAGAATTGCGGTCCAAATAGAACCAGTACACTATATACTGCAATCATGCATTGATTCTCCTGTTTAAGTGGGAGAGCTGTGAACTCCTTTATATTCTACCAATGCTTTGCAAAAATCCTGACCATACAGGAACAAAGCATATGATGCCTGATCTTACTGTATTTCGGTCAACTGTAAAATATTAATGCATGAAAAATAAAGAGAAAATTGAGTTTATTGACAGTTTATTGCCACATTTCTTTATTATATAGGAATTTACTAGTATTAAAGCTATACATATGTCTCATGTGTGTGCAATTAAGAGTATCTAGCCATTTAGTTATTGATGTTCCATTAAACAAACAGAATATTTTCTGTAGCAGTATCATGGCTTGCACCACAAATGTATTTGGTAGATTTATAATTCTCAGATTACATACCTACATACATAAATGCATATTTAGTTACTACTATCGGGTGATTGGGAAGTTGATGAGCAGGATTATGTTGCCACAGCTTTGTATTCGGGTAATATAATAGCATTTGGCACATCTGAAAGCACAGAATAACTGGGCAATTTTAAGACTACCCCTTGTTATAGTCTTAGATTCCAATGCAACCCATTGAGGCTTGGCGGTTGGGTGTGTCCAGTTCTCAATGGGTTCACTAAGGTGACAAGATGAGGTAATCCTTAGCATAAACTATTTAAATATAGTGATAAAATTGATACATAAAACATGTTTTTCTATAAGGACAACGTTTTAGTAGTTTGCAATATTATCAATTTGAGAGGTATCTACTTAAACCTTGCACAGAATTGGAAAATATTTTGGTAATAATCTTTGGGTTATTGTATCTCTGTCTAAATAGAGTTTAATTTAGAAGTTCAGATAGAAGTGGCAATTTTTCAACTCTGAGTACTTGAATTCAATGAATAAAAGTCTTAGAAAAAGGTTTTCAGAAAGATCTCACTGATCTGGGATCATTAATTTCCAGATGTAACTTTTTCCATTCATACTGGATGCATTGCATTGTGCTTTGAAAAGAAGACTGTGCATTGTGCATTGAAAAGAAGACTTGAGAATGTTAAATGATTTCTCTTGAGATTAGAGATCATCCATAGTAAATAATGACAGGCTAATTTCTTTATTAAGGGTTTCCACAAAAATATCTCTATTAAGTGTGAAGTTGAAAAGCTCAACGGTGGCCAAATTCTTCTACATTTTTCATGTGTCTCCAGATTTACAAAGTGTGAAGCTGGGGAAGTGTAAATAAAAGGGTACCAAAATAGAGTATCGTTCAATGCTGCTTCTTTGGGTCGCTAGCCTCCTGACTGCTATTTTGAAATAAATGTATCGTGATGCAGTGCTTCTCCACTGCCACTGCTGGCTATGGGTTGCACTAAATGGAAGAAGGAAAACTGGCAGCCAATTCCTCATACCTTTACATATTGTCCTTAATCAGTGGAACATCCAGTGCAGAGAAAAACTACATTTATCATTGTTAAAGTTGGATGAGATTGGATGATGTCAGGACTCTTCACCCAACTTGACAAAAAGCAATTTTTTTCAACTTTACCCAACTTTGCTGGCAAAGTTAATACTTCAAACGTAGGACCCATTATGAGTACATCGGTCCCAGGATCGCCGCACTCATGTTGGTGTTCCAACCGCTGCCTCCTCGATGGTCTGAATGCCCAATTACGAGGTTGTTGTTCAGACCGCCACAAGCCTGACACAAGACTGCTGCCACCCCCAGGATCCTGGATCCTGACTGGGCAGCAGTAGTTAAAGCGGTGATCAATGATGGCTGTTCCGATGCTGGCACCACCGTGTTGATCATGACCTGCCTTTCCGCCGACTGGTCCACCATGAAAAGGTTGGCAGAAAGGCAGGGAAGGAGCTCCAAACAGGGCTCCAGGGCGAATGGGGTTGTGCATGGAGGCACATGTTGTGACCCACCTGCTTGCACTGTTGTGTATGTTCTGTATGCCAGGCATGACATGGTGCGTGGTACACAGTGCACCAATGTGCAAGCGACGCTGCCACAGCATCACCATATGCTTTAGACTCTTTCTATGAGTCATAGCATGCCACAGCCATGGCACCGCCGACACCACACCGCCAGCCCAGTGGTGTTATCGTAATACAGCGGTCTGGATGCCACTGGCTTGATGGCGTTCTCCAAACCACCACAATGGCGGTCCAGCGGTCGAACCACCGATATCCTAATCAGGCCCATTCTCTTTTAATCCATTCCTAATGTTCACTCCACTCTGGCACACTAATCAATGCTACTTGGGATTCTAGAATCTAGACAAATTTATTCATGGTTGAAGTTTATTTCTCGTGCTTAAACCAAATGATTTTCAAGCATCAGTCATGAATATAAAGATAAATCATAACAGTTAAGAAACACTTAAAGTCAATGGAATGGGAAAAGGGAGAAAATGGAAATGCAAGCTTTTGAGTTGTCATAATCTTATTATTATCTCCCTATAATCCTGCAGTAAGCAGCAGCGCATGCCAAACCTTGAAGCCAGTACCTTGATTTTAAGCACCAGTTTTTAAAAATTGTACTTGCACTATTTTAAATTACTTTTTTTAATAACCAAGCCTCGTTGTCAGGGCATCTTAACATAGTCACCTGTTCACCCCAGCACTCGCACTTTCCAGACGCCAGTCCCCGGTCCGCTGCGGCTTTAACAGCTGATTGTTGTGGAGGGACCTGGCCCCTTCCCTCAGCTCCCTCACTTCCGGGGGCTGAATTCTCATTTAAGGGATAGCCACAACAGACAAACAGCTGTAAGCAGCAGCGTGAGCCAAACTTTGAAGCCAGTACCTGGATTTTATGTGCCAGTTTTTAACAATTGTACTTGCACTATTTTAAATGACTTTTTTTAAATAACCAAGCCGTGTTGTCAGGGCATCTTAACTTAGTCACCTGTTCACCCCAGCACTCGCACATTCCAGACGCTGGTCCCCAGTCCGTCACAACTTTAACAGCCGATTGTTGGGGAGGGACATGGCCCCTCCCCTCAGCTCCTTCACTTCTGGGGTTTGAATTCTCATTTAAGGGAAATGCTGCAATGGACGTACAGCAGACGTGCGCAGTGGACGTGCGCAGCGGACGTGCGCAGCGGACGTGCGCAGCGGGCGCATCAGAAGGCGCACCAAAGGCAAACCTGTCTGTGCCCGTTCCGTCCAGCCGTGGCCAGGGGCCATGACCCCTGCATCTATCATTTCCAAGTGGCTGCATTACAAAGCAGAAGAGCTGCTTCAATTAAATGGGCCCACCATGGGGAACTGCCAAAACTCCACTCATCCTGCCAGCAGTTCTACTGAGTGTATGCACTGCCCCTATAAACTGTCTCGGGCCCCACACGTTAATTCTCAAAACCCCAAATCCTATAAAATGTTCCTGCTAAATTGCAGGTCGCTGCCAAACCATGGGGCAGAAATATGTATTCTTTTGGAAGAAGATGAGCCGGAGGTTCTGTTCTTGACTGAAACCTGGCTCAACCCAGGGTCGGAACCCGATCTAGTCCAATCTCTTCCCTCGGGCTATTCCATCCAGAGGCTCGATCAGACCTCAGGGAAAGGTGGCGGGATGGCTATTATTCACAAAAACCACCTCATTTGTCACACAACTGGAAGCCCTTTACCAGACTGCGAGAAACTTGCTTTCGCCATAGGTTTTACACCTACGCTCACCCTGTCTGGTATCCTAATTTACTGACCCCCCCGGGTCCTTAGGACAATTTGGAAAATCAATGCCTGACATGGCGGCCAATTTAGCCAGCACCACTGCTAATTTTACTTTATTCGAAGACTTTAATCTCCATTTCGATGATCTCTCACAGATGACCGCAGCAGAGATCACAAATGAGCTTGCAGCCTATCACTTTCAGCAAAATGTTTCCAATCCTACTCATATGAAAGGGCACTTATTGGACCCTATTTTCTCCAATCTGGAAGACCTAGCAGACGGGAACTCCATCCCAGTTCCATGGTCCGACCATTTTCTCATCCCAGTACTTTGGACCCCCAACTCTGCATTGTCCTATACTAAACCTATTATTATAATTCTGGTGCTGTAATAGCTAATGAGAACTTTAATAAGTGGATACAAAGTTCCCTAGATTTACTCCTCCCAACAAAATCTACCCAGTTGAAATGAGGAAGTAACAGAAGGGCATGGTACTCTTCAAAACTGCAGGCCTTAAAACAAACTTGTTAGAAGCTCGAAAGAACTTGGAGGAAGGACATCTCCCTCGACTAGAAATTGAAATATAAGGAGGCTGTCAAACTATACAAAAGCGGAAATTAAATCAGCTCAGGCGGGATACTATTTTTATTTTATTTTATTTATAAAGTTTTATATAGCGCGAACATGATCCCGAAGGATATCAGAGCGCTTTAGAATTAAAGTGAAAGGAGGTAACAGTTGCAGTGCAGGCACCAAAAGGAATACCAACCCAAACAAATCAAATATGCATACCAAACAAAAAGGTAACAATCGAAAGGGGACAACAAGGGTAAGATTATAACTGATACAAAGCGAACTGGGAGGGGAGCAAGTGGTTAGTAAAGAAAAATAACACCCAATGCAGGACTTAGGGTGTAAGTCCAAAGCATCAGATCAGACAATCCGAGACCCTTTTAAGGTAGGAACTTATTCATGAGGAATCTTTTTACATCCAGTTTGAAGGCATACTTGGAGGAGATTCTGCGTATTTAGCCAGCAATGGGTGGGCTCTAAGCCCACTGTAAGGTTTTTCTATAGGCTACCAGAGGCTTACACTGAGAAACTAAAGGCTGTATAGTAGACAAGACCTCATACATGGATAATCTGGTGAGTCTTGATGCCATGAAGAAAAAAGACTCAAGCCCAGGACAGGGAAGAGCAGCATAGACGAGAGTGGGCAGGTATGGGAATGATTAGAGGGTGGGGTAAAGGATGATTCTACAAAAGAACAACCCCACTCACACGCCCAATCGCAAGCCTGGCTCGTGCAAGAGAAAACATTCAAACCCTACAGCATTTTGTCAACATTTTTACTGCCAGGACACCCATTTTTGGGCCTGATAACTTTACCATGAAGTATACGAAGTACTTCTTTCTGTTGAAATATATTTCACAAATATAGTTTTATGATGAATTTAGGGGGACAACCTGTTAGACCGTGAGGCATTTGATAGTATTTCATTCCAGGTGAGAAGCGTGTCGCCCAAAGACCTGGCACCTTTCAAAATCTTAAAACAAGTTGCAGGCACGGTCTCCCCCATTATTCAGGAGCTGATCAATGCCTCACTTGCTTCCGAGTGGTTTTCCACCTTGGAAGGAAGCCATGGTGATGACACTCTTAAAAAAACCCAGCCTTGACCCATACTCCCTGGAAAATTATTGTCCCATTTCACTTCTCCAAGGGATCAGCAAAAAGCTGAACTGAAAAATATGTTAATTCTGTGCTGTCCACCTTCCTAGAGATGCATAGTCTCCTTTACCCTACACAGACCGGCTTCCGCCCTCTGCAAGGAACTGAAACGGCCCTGCTTTCAGTTGTCAAAGAGACTAAAAGAATCCTGGATGCCGGAGGTACCACTGTGGTCATTCTCCTTGACCTCAGTGCAGCCTTCGATATGGTCAACCACCAAATCCTGGTCTATAGACTCAGAAAACTGGGAGTGACCGGGACCGCACTAGCATGGCTGCAATCCTTCCTGGGCGATAGACCTTTCCAGTTCTTCGAGGCTGATGTGGCCTCAAAAAAGGTGCCACTTTGCTGTGGAGTGCCTCAGGGATCATCCCTGAGTCCCACCCTATTTAACATTTACATGCGCTCGTTAGCGGCAATTGTGCTGCCATTTGGGGTTCACATAGTGACCTATGCAGACGACACGCAACCTGTGGTGGACCTCAACCATGCCGATAATTCTCCTTCCAGCCTTAGTCCATGCTTAGAAGAGTTAGCCAAATGGATGAATGACTCCTTCCTGAAAAAGAACGGGAAAAAACTGAAAACATGACTCTTGGGAATCGGTCCCCCTCTGACCTGAATACAATGTGGCCGGCCGCTCTGGGCCCAGTCCCGACTCTCAGGACCCAGATAAAAAGCTTGGGTATCTGGCTTGACCAAGACCTGACTTTTAAGGTCCAGGCATGTAATGTGGCGACCACATGCTACGGCATCCTAAAGATGCTTCGTAAAGTCCTTCCCCTACTTCCTTCACGAGCAAGGAAACTTATGGTTCAGGCTCTTATTTTGTCACGTTTCGAGTATGGGAATGCCCTTTACTTAGGGGCCCCATGCGAAACCCATTCAAAACTTCAGACTGTACAAAATTGGGCAGCCAGAATCCGTCTGGATAGCCCGAAATATCAAGCAGCAAAACCTGCTTTGAAGTCTCTTTACTGGCTCCCTATCAGGGAGAGAGTTCATTTCAAGGCTATGTGCATTGTTCATAAGACATTTTCTGGAATGGGCCCTGCCATCAATCACTCTATTGTTTGGCCCTACCGCACTAACAGACGCCTCCGCTCAGATGATCTGCACCTTGCTACTGTTCCGAGGATTAGGAAAGCAAGAAGTGGGGGTTGTCTGTTCTCCCACTAAGCAGCCAAGCTGTGGAACGCCCTCCCTCTTCATCTATGAAAGGAACCCAACCATCTTGCCTTCTGTAAATTGTTAAAAACTTGGCTATTCACCTAAATCGACTGGCTTCCCACTTCTTACCGTTCCCACTGGACATGCGGTCCCCATTACAATATACCAGTGGTCGTGTTTGGGCACTTCAATTTTGTTGGGGGGTTTATTTAAATCGTATTACCCTTAATTCATTGCTTTTTTTCGAAGGCTTGTGGGTCTTATATCCTGGGAGGTAGTAGCAAGGAGGATATTCTCTTCTGTGGTAGCACATGGGTGCATCCGGGGGGAGACGCTTGTTCCCTACAGGAGGGCGTACAACTCTCGAAAAGAATAATGAGCTGTTCATGGAAAACTTACTAGCATGGCCAGTAGTGGACTGAACAGGTCATCACCTTCTTGGAGGCAGAGGTGGGAGGCCAGATAGTCGGGCAACTATACTGGCCTGTGGCGGTAAGGTCATGATTGGTGAGCAGAGTTTATTGTCCTTAGCAGGCATCACCATTGTCAAATGGGAACGCCCAGGGGGGGGACAGGTGGTCTCTCCTGGAACTCCCGGGACAGTTACAGTCGGTAGGCTGGAAGGGTGCGGTGGAAGTAAAGTTTTGCTTCCAGTAGAATCTATGTTGAAATCCCGCAGCCTTTTCCCGGGCAGGGAATCACAACGCGGTCGTTACAACAACCGCATTGTGATTCCGCATACCATTACTCCGCAAGTCAGAACAACGACAGCAAAAAGGGATCGAAACGTCGATTTTTGTTAATGCTTTCACAGCCTAACCATTGTGTTTCAAATTGCTGTGTCTAGCATTTCTTTGGCAATACTTCAAATTGTAATATTGAGTTAAGAGTGGCCAACATTGCTCAAATTTGCCTGTGAAACCCCTTTCCTTGTATGTTTTTTGCATGTCTTAAGTACGGTACAGGATTGTGCCTTCTAACCAATTACCACCTTCTTATCTTTTCAAATAAATACCCTGCCCGGCTGGGCAGTGGAAAATATAGTCTCCTGTTATGGCCTATATTATCTTGTTCTTGTTGATTCTGATAAGCTAAGGGCCCTTGTTTTTCAGAGCACAAGCACTTCTTCAGCAGATATTGGATGGGGATTGGATGTAGTCAACAGTTTATTACAGCTTTGTGGGATGCAGATTGCATAAGGATGAATTGTGATGACTTTTTTATCATTGATATTGCCTCTTCGTTATATTTGGCCCACATGTTCCGGTTTTGTTGCACCATTCAGCATTTATAGACTTTATGTTTTTCTTTTGCAGTCAATAATGACTTTGGATCTGCTCTCAACAGTCCAAAAATTCAGAACCTCTCACTCTTCCAAAAGATTTGCGGGTTTTTAGGAACCCGGTGGTGCCAGGGGAACACACCTAAAGACCTCTGAGTTCTCCCTGTTCCGGACCACAGAAACACAGAGTCTTCTAGGTGAAGTCAAAGATCGAGTTTTATTGTCTGCAACCAAGTAACAAGCGTCCTAGAAGTACAACAGCACAGGATGTAAGTTCTCAGGAGACTGTTTGTTTTTGCAGAACTAGCCTTCTCCTTTTATACACAATATTACACTTAAGGCAAGAATTCCTTGTTTTATGGTGCAACCATATACATATTTGTACAACAAAGAAAAAGCAAAGTCATGATGGCCAGCCTACAATTTCATATGTCCAGTTCGTGATAGATTACCCAGCTCGGCCCAGAACTACCATCAGATATCGATGAAACCCCAATAAAATCGGGCACCTCCTCATCGTAAAACTAGTCATAAACAAGAAACAGGGACAGGTGTGTGTATGATAAAGCATGGTTTGTATGTAGTGAATGGTTTATGGCATGTTGTGCCTTGATGCTATCTCACTCGGCCACTGGGCGAGGAACCGCCCGAGCAGGTTTGGCTGGAGGCAGTGGAGTCAGCTCGGCCAGGTCATGGGGAAGTCAGCTAAGGTGGATGTGTCTTTTCAGATCAAACTCGGCCTCAATCAATTGACTATATGAGGGCAAACCTACAAAATGGAATCCGAGGGTTCGAAACAGAAATCATGTTTTAAGGTTGATAGCATCACTCAATCACGACGCAAATGCATAGGGATAATGTCCTAATCATTACCGGTCTGCTGATACCAAATTCGTCATGGTACGATGATATTTTGTGACACGAGTGTTGGGCCTCTGTACCATATTATAGCAGGGTCCAGATTTTTCAGAACCACACAATAGTCACATTTTCAACCAGCTGGATCAGGGGTTCTCCAACCTTATCTGTAATAAGAGCTACTTATTTTCAATAATCCTCATGAGAGCTACTAATATTTAAAGTGTTCTAATAGTGACCACATCAGACAAGATCACATTTGTTGGCACCATTTGCATGATTACTACCATTGATCACCTCGGGGCATCAGATATAGGTTGCCAGCTGTAATGTAAAAGAATTGTCAAAATGGAATGCTTCTACCTGTGTAATACAGAACAGCCATTGCTGCAATACCCCTGGCACCAAGGTAATAATATTTGTAAAATGTCTCCCCAGTGCCACATGATGTATTACTCAAATATCAGGTTTAAATATATTTTTTAAATTCAAAATTTTTTCTCCAAATATCAGCTTATGCATTATGAAAATAATGACATTTTCATCTCGATTATACACTTTTAATGTTGGAATACATATATTAATTCAACCAAGCAAAAGCTGTTAATGAAATATGCTGGAAGGCACACACGAGAGCTACTTACAGTTAGCTGGAGACCTACTGGTAGCTCACAAGCTACTAGTTGGAGAAGCTTGAGCTGGACAAACTCCACCATCTTCATCCTTAGAAAACATTCACCGGCATAACCTGCTTGAGATAGCATGGAATTTGATTCCATTTCCAGATACCCATAAAGTAGTACATTGTCTTAGCTTAAATTTTTCTTCGGATAAATCTTACAGAATTCATTCTTTTTATTCAGACATATATGCAGTTAATTTCCCAGTAGAGGGTCACATGGTTAGGATCCATCCTATTTTCATCACTTGATATGGGTATTTGCTTGCCAAAGCCTCCTGGAGGGAAGGAGCTCACAATATTCTTTTGATAAATCTTACAAAATGGTAAACAGTTTTTGTTCAGCCATATTCGCTTCTCTTTTCCCATTGGTGGTTCGCCAGTGATGAGCCATGTTTTATTATGTCATGATATTTGCTTGTGTAAAACTCTGTATTCAAGCACATGCAATGTTTTGATGTTTTTGAATCTATTTCGATATTGGGAATACAATTAGGGCATCCTTTCTATGCACAGTTAGAAAACTTACAACACTCATTTGCATTGATTTCGTTTCTTCTTGTGTCCAATATTTGTAGTTTCAAATATTGCAGTTCACTTCTTCAATTGTGTTATTCATCTTTTGCAAAATGCAAAAAGCAAAATGTAATTCAGTAAGGACTGATTAACCTTCTCAGATTCACATTGTATTATATGTTATAATCAGAACTAACAATCTAGAAATATCCTTTTGCTCAAAGTTACTAGTTTTACTCTAGAAACCTCACGCCACACTGTCTTTCCCTACACTTGCTCAGTATGCGAGCTAAGTATGTTCCCTTCTATGGCAGATATTATATAAGTTAGCCATGACATGCTCACCCTTTAGATAAGGCCACAGAGTAGACCTTTAAACTGGTCTGATGATTTCCAATCTCATTCATTTTATTGTAAATCTTTTCTATTCTTTCGTCGAAGG
This sequence comes from Lissotriton vulgaris, assembly GCF_964263255.1. Lineage (NCBI taxonomy): Eukaryota > Metazoa > Chordata > Amphibia > Caudata > Salamandridae > Lissotriton > Lissotriton vulgaris. The sequence continues at coordinate 673,806,464 of NC_141700.1, read as the reverse complement.
AAACTATTCAGTGACCTAAATTCTAAGATATACTAAAGTCACAAAGCTGAATAAAACTCACCTGCTGTTATAACTGATGTCTTAACTTGCCCATGTGGCCTAACTCTATTTTTTTCTCATCTCTTCACTCCCTCCATATTTACAATTTTCAGATGAAGCTTTTTATAAACTTGAGGTAAGTCAGCATGGATTTTCGTGTTTTGAAATTATCATGTGTGCATGAATGCGCACTTTATGATTCACAAAAGTGCGGGCACATACAGCCTTCTTGTGTTTATTCTAGCGTACATAAACTTCACAATGCAAGCATGCATTATGCACACATGTTTTTACTAATAGATTTGCAAAACACGGCGTACATAATGATTTGAATGTGCCCGTGCTATACTTACCTGAACACCATCATTCTTATTATACCCAAATACACTCGATGCAAGTTCTGCAGAAAGTGCAATAAAGTCCTCCTACCCATGCAGACTTTTTTTTGCGTGTGAAAGGAGTTGGTTGCATGAGGAAAATAGCGATTGGTGCGTAAAGACATTAACTGGTGTAATTATTTAATTCGTGTATTCTCCCAACTCCTCCATACCTAGAGGGGAAGAAAAGCAGTAAATCACGTCACCAACATATGAGATTACTCTAGACGCCCACGTGCAATGTGTGAATTACGCTCGAATCCCGCTGAAATCTACACACATTAGTTAAAAGTAGTAAATTAAGCAGATCTGTAGATGCGGTTTGTGATTCGTCTAAATTGCACGTCTTCGTGCAGTAGCACCGCTTATGTATGTTATTGTTCCGCGCTCGGTTGCACAACTGGCCGCTCCTTGAGTTAGTTGGCAGCGAGCATTTATTTTTCTGGCACCTTCTGCGCGCGAGTTTCACAGGCTGAGAAGTGCGGTGTAGGTGCAACGTGTGATTATGTGTCGACCGGCTGTCAGCAGCAGTGAAGCTGCGGAGGTGATTAGTCGCCCCCCACCCTTCTCACTCACTTGAACGTGTCCTCGGCTTGTCAGTGCTATCGGTCATCGGTGGGGCGCGCGGGGAGGGGCAGCCCCTCCACTGGAGGTCACACTCTGCTAATCGGGGAGCCAGCGCGACTGCAGGGGTTAATTGCCCTACTTGGAGAGAGGTAAACACGTGCTTCTTATTAATGACGCCAATAGCCATGTTGGCATCTAGTATGTAAACGAGCAACAGTCGCATTTCATGAACTGCCTGGAGCCAACTTTGACAAAGTGACAAAGTGTCCACTTACCGCAGAGTGTTGACCCGTGCGTTAAAGGAGCGTCCATGTGAACAATGGCAAATCCGGGAGTTTGTTAGAAGCACATATGGGGATGGGGGGAGGGCAATTGGGGGGGGGGGGGGGTGTAGTATTCGCAAAGGCATTTTGCAGCATCTAAAGTGGCATTTTGGAGTACTTTTGTTGTATTTTTATATTTGTTTATACATGATTTTATAAATTAAGCCACAACACATCCGGAAAGTATAAATAAATGAGAATATGCAGTGAATATTATTGTATAATTAGTACATCGAGTAAGGACAGTGAGCTCTTTGTGCCTTTACTAATAAGGAGTTAGAACTTTTGGTGCCAATAGACAGAGGCATGAAAGACTACGTAAAACGAGCACTACAGTATACTTTTCATACTCATTTTTGTGAATCAGCTTTAAGGCTCAGGACTCAGGAGTCCTCCATAATATGGCAGGAGTCAGGAGCGGAAGTGTAGGGTTGGTTCACATAACCTGTCAGATGCAGTCAGTTTCTTCCATTTCAAAATCTAATACCCGATTGTCCAACGTAGGTCCAAGCAAGCTTGATCCATGCCAGATTTTCAGTTTAACCACTGACAGTCTTAATGATTTCTCTTTATATACTTGGGTCCTCATGATGAGTTGGCCAGAGTTTGCAGTACAGATACTGGACCACCGGAATTAAGTTTAAGGCCTGTGTCACAGCTGCAAAATCTGGCCATTAGAAGTTTTCCCCCCAAAATGAGGTACACTTCTTTGTCCCTGAATTCACTGTGTACATTTCTGAGCAGTTTTCACCTTTATGGTGAAAAAAAAAGCTAACATTTTGCTCCTGCTCTGAGCAGGCAGAAAATGTCAGCAAGACTGCAGTGGTGGTGCCGGGCCCTGGGTAAAATACCACAACTCGTAAAGAAGGCCATGGGATATAATTTTATTTTACAGGGTTATCCTGTATGTCTTTCACTCTTGGCTTGGTGCTGGATAACCCTGGGAATACAACAAAAATGGGAGAAAACTGGTCAGACTATAGTGAGACTAAGAATCTAGAAAAACCAAAAATCCAGTGTGAAAAAGTGTGAGTTCAGCTCCACCAAATTGAGATGAATCCCATCAGCCCACCACGCTGGCGGAACCTCGTCATCTGGGAATCAGATAAACAAATCCAGTGTAGCCCACCCCTAATCAGGGGGAACTAGCTTTCACTGTATTCAAAGAGACGACTGGTCCGCCCCAGTGTGATCTTAAAAGAGTAGTGCTGAAAAAAGTTTTTTTGCAGTGCAGAACTAAGTGAAATTAAAAATGACTACCGGTGAACACAACCACATTTTATTAAGTGTTAACAAGGTGTCAAGCCTAAAAAGGTGAGTTAACTGATAGTTCAAAAAAATTAATTATCTCATAACAATAGGATCAGGGTTGACATGTTTCAGCCAAATGGGTGTTTCTAACCTGGCTTTCGTCAGGACCTAGTATGGAACACCGCTACTGCAACAGTATTAGACAAAATGTGCAAAAGAAAGAATGCAAATAATAGATATTACCAGTAATTGTTACGGTACCCCCTACCAAAACCTAGTGGACAGGACTCTGTCCTGGTATCCAGTAGATGTAGGGTGCCCATTCATTCCTGTAACAACAATAGTAACAAAAATGAAAATATATATAATTACAAAACTAGTTTTGTAATTATGTATATTTTCATTTTTGTCTTGACACCTGGTTAACACTTAATACAATTTGGTTGTGTTCACTGGTAGTCTTTTTTAATTTCACTTAGTTCTGCAATGCAAAAAAACTTTTTTCAGCACTACTCTTTTGAGATCACACTGGGGCAGACCAGTCGTCTCTTTGAATACAGCGAAAGCTAGTTCCCCCTGATTAGGGGTGGGCTACACTGGATTCGTTTATCTGATTCCCAGATGATAAGGTTCCGCCAGCGTGGTGGGCTGATGGGATTCATCTTAACATGGTGGAGCTGAACTCACACTTTTTCACACTGTATTTTTTTGTTTTTCTAGATTCTTAGTCTCACTATAGTCTGACCAGTTTTCTCCCATTTTTGTTGTATGCCTAGTCAATGGGGGGTTTGGCGACTATTTGGTCATTAAAAATAATCCCCTTGGACCCTTTTTCATACAGGTGTTTATTAGTGCTGGATAACCCTGACCATATTTAACAATTCATACATGAAAAAACAGGGTGGTCAAGGAAATTGGAATTCAGGATGACTGAGGACCGGACTTTCAAAATGGGAGTAAAAAACTTTAAAAAATGTACTTTTATCAGGTTATTCCAATATTCAAAGTAAAATACTTTAATGTATTGGTCAGGAAAAAATAAACCAGTCATGTGGCACGGTCCACCTTAAGTCCATTGTTGTGTGTTATTTGTGTAAAACAAGCGGTATGTTAATTTTAATAAATCTTACCGTAAAGTTAACGAATTTCTAGAAGTGAAGGTACCGGTGTCCGAAAAGATTCCGAAAATTTTCTAAGACTAGCAACACGCTAGGTGTGTGTTCCATAGCCGTTCATATACCGCAACCCAACTCTCCGCCTTACTTTGTGTTTTAGGAAAACGACTTGACCAATCTTTAAAAATATTCCACAAGCTGGTTACTGATACCGGTACGTAAGTTTCTTAACCGGAATTTAAGACTTTGTTATGTTTTAACCATTGTAGCTCTGATCGGTGGTTACGTATGTATTGCAGGTTATTTACATGTTGTTTTTCCGACTATTCTTGAAACTTCATTAATTGATGCAGCAATCTAGGTATTAAAATTAACATACCGCTTGTTTTACACAAATAACACACAACAATGGACTTAAGGTGGACCGTGCCACATGACTGGTTTATTTACTAACATGCTCTTCCCGCCAACTCTGATGTTTAAAAATACCTTTTTTCATGGGTCCACAAAGATTGTGTTTGAATTGTACATATTGCACCAGGAAGGGATATAAGGTACTCTAAGTGAGAGACTTGATTTAAAATGATTTAAAAACAGCTTGTTTTGTACACACTCGCTTTAATGATCGTATTACAGTTGTGCTTTGTCCTCAACAGAATACTATGCCCCTGAAGAAGGGCACATTGCCCGAAATGCATTGGGCGTTCGATCTTGATTTGCAAAGATGATTATAACGTTGAAGAATGTATGATTTACTGACAAACGAAACTTTTGAATAAAACTTTATTGAAAGGAATTGAACATTAAGGAATATCATTTTTGAGTGCTCAATGAGGATGTCGTTCCCTGCAGGAATAGCGCTACCGTAATTTGTTACTTGGCTCCCACGACCCAGAAGGGAGATCTCATTCAGCACCAACACACATCTAACTTACTAGCATCTACAATTCTACACAAATACGAGTGCGAGGATTCTGTCAATACAGTGCTTATCTGTAAAGTTCACATATATCCAGGAGAACTCAAATTAGTAACTGTTTCCACATAGAGAACTGTAGAGGGTGTATATATCCGAAAGTACAAATGTGATACAAAAATGCATTTCAAATATTTTAGCCATGGTGAAGTTTCTTTTCAGAATTAGAAGGGTGTTTCATCCCCATCACCATAGAAACCCATGTACTCTTCTCCTTGTGTATTTGCAATCATTGTCAGGGTCAGAAACTTGCTTTAAGATAATTTGTGAATGCTCACAAATATGCCTACTTGTGGGCTTCGAGTATGTCACCAAACCTACTTCAGTATGCCGATTTCCATACACAGAAATTCCATGTCAAAGGTACAATTTTCGTTCTAGCAAATCTAATTTCCATTTTATGAATCAGGACTAGGATTTTGCCCTAGTAATATGTATGTTTTGTTGTGTCTTACTTGGTATGCCAACTTGTTTAAGAAATCACATGGCCCAATCTTTTTAACTTCTAGGGGGGCTATTCAAAAAAGTAACTTACAGCCTTCAGTAATTTACAATTTTAAAATACTCTTACATTTTAAGTAACTTTACTGCATTTGAATATTTACAAAATCTGAGTGTAAGGGTACTTCAAAGTGTACATGTCTCCAACTCCTGGAAATGTGGGTGGAGCTATATTTACAAATGTAATTTACTACTACCAAAAAAGAAACAATAGTAAGTACAGCACCTCGCATGGCCAGCTACTGCAACACCCTCCCATAGAAAATAATGGAGGTAGAGTCCTAATTTAAAACCCCATAGTAAATGTTACATTACATTTAATGATTTGAAATTGTTGAAATATAAATAAATGTAATTTGATGTTAAGAATCTAAAAATGAAACATATATATTATTTGATTATATAATATTTGAACAAAGTTTTTGAATTTATATATTAATGCAACACTAACTTTGATTGAAATACAGTTCAACTTCTTTCATTTAATTACATACATCACTTTTAAAAATTATTAATCGATAATATTATTTCCTTATGGAGAAATTAATTTTTTAATTTAAACTTCAACTAAATAGTTTTTATTTGATTTGACATATTTAAATGGCAAATTACTAATTTTAAATTAACTGAATAGTGCTATAGCATTTTGTTTTATTTAGATTTTTATTTAAAATAAATATTTAAAATAATTTTTAACATAACAATATTTGTAATGTATTAAAAAGTTTAGTAAACCTATTTAATTTCCCCTATATTTCACCACAGTAGATCTGCACCTCAAATGTGGAGAGTCCCTATGGTAAGTACAGTGAAAAGTTTTTTTTTCATTTAACTGAAAAAATTAGCCCAAATATTTTTATGTTAAATGTGAATGTAAATTAAATAATGTATTTTAAATGTACAAATAAAAATACAGCATCACAAATACCTTTATTTTGAATTAAATATTTAACAATTTAAACATATTAAATAAAATAAAAAATATTTATCAGACGTTAAAATTAAAAACGAAATTCCCACTTAAAGTAAAACATTTAAACTGTTTTATTATCCATTAATAATTAAAAGTGATGTAAAGAAATAATGAAAAGTAATTTAATTATAGTTATTAAAAAATAATGTTTATACATTTCGAAATGGTTGTTAAAATATTGTATGATTAAATAGTAAGTATGCGTAATGTGTAGATATTTTTATTACATTTAATTTGTATTTTTGACTATTTTAAATAAATTAATTTAAATTAACATAATGTCCTTTGGGTCTTTATTTCACATCACTACCTCCATTTTTTTTTCTACGAAGGGTGTTGCAGTGGGTAACTATGTGCTGTGCAGGATGACCCATTTTGATGGGGTCAGTCAGAAGGGAATCCGAATCGGATTTCTGAATGGCCTCAGACAGGCTCAGAGAGCATGTCTGCCATATCCCTCAGCCGGCTCTTTACAGCCGAGGGATTCCGATGTCAGATTTCCACAGCCTTTCTGTGCCGAACTTTCTGACAGAGAAAGGCTTTGGGAATCTGTCTTTGGGGGCACCCAGCAGGGCCTCCATGGGTGCAAGGCCACCAAATTGTGGCATAGAGGGCACCTATGGTACCCCCCTGTAGATCCTTGCACCCGGTGGCAGGCACCTTGAGTTGCCTGCCACTGGGTGCAGGTATGAACTGCACCTCTGCTCTTTACAATGAGAGCATGCATTCTGTTTGGAATGCATGCTCCCACTGTAAAGTATAGGATTGCAACTGAACAGGGTTCGGTTGCATCCTACTTGCTGGGCTGGAACCAATGACATGAGGTCATTCGGTTCCAGTTCTCAACCGATGTCAGACAGATTCCGGTCCGTCCGATATCAGAATCAGCCCCTAAGTAGTAAACTTACTTGTGTGATAGTTTTCCATTGAAAAGGTAGGAGAGATTGATGTAGAGATTTACACTTGTTGTTCTTTTAATAGCATTTTATAGTACTTTAGTAGTACTATTGTAGTACTGCTAAACGTACTGAAATGCAGTTTGCGACTAGACCACCTAGTATTTAACCTAGAGACTGCAGCTGCTTTCAATAGCTACAGTCTCTGTGTTGAAAACTACCAGGGCTACGGTGTTACTGCCAACTTTGAAATTCTAACAAGCCGGTAACTATTGTTATCAGCCCCATCGGAATCAAACAGCAACTTATAATGAGAAATCTAAGTGATAAGAACAATGTCATGTTAGTTTGATGATGGTTGTACATTTAAAAGTTATAATACATAGAGTATCGCTTGTTGATGAGTGAAGTATAAGAAGGCCCTGGTGGATACTGATAAACTGTAGGCTTGTAGTGGTAGACTAATACGGAAGGACAAGAAGAGGCAGAAACACAAGATGGTGTTAAAATGGGTGAAAAGTGTGCAAGTAGTTTTGTGGCATATATCCAAAATGTATATATGTATAATTACAGTTTCTTTGATCCCCATGCAAAAATTCGAAACAAAGGCAATTCCAACAGAAAAATGTCACAGAAATAGTGGAAGCATAGACACACAGTACTGTTATGGAAAAGGTCAGCAGAAGGAGAATGTTATATGCAATAGCTTAAGCATGTGACACACAATCTGTTTTGATGTTTGGAAATTGAATATTTTCAATTCTCAGCTCAGGATGTAGAATTATATTTTGTTATGCAAGATTACACACATTGGGGAGCTGTGTGGCACAGCTAGGTTTGATAGGCCCCTATGAATGATCCAAGATGCTAGTAGAAAAAAACTGTTATCTTGTATAAAAGTGCTGGTGTTGGGTGAAACACAGAATAGTATTTTCAAGAACAATGCGATGGGGGAAATATCCTAAGTTCAGTCATCCTTAGGATAAGAACTGCAGTGCAGGGACCCCTGATCCCCAACAGAAAACACACAGACCCATATCTCAGTATCTTTGTACAGTGTCGGTAGTGTTTATTACAGAACAGAAACAAGCAGTATAAAACGTAAACATTTTGATAATTCTCATTACGATCACTCTGACACAAATAGATCTAAAATTAGGAACAGAGATTATTGACAACAATAAACTTGATATCAGATACATTTATTGACAACAGGTAAACCTATTTTTTGGGGTTAACTTAGCATTGCTCCAGCCTAGAACCCTAGTCGCAGTCTTAATTGCCAAGGTAAAACATTGTTGACAGCTCTTCCGCACTTGCTTGATCCTTACAATGATTTTTTAAGACTGAGAAAACCATTCTTGTGCAAAAGTGCCCATACTTGCCATGAGCACCCATACCACACGGTGGATTCAGGCAATGGCCCCTAAACTCTGTGCCCTGTTATCTTCTTTAGCGGTACAAAAGGGGGCGGTGATGGTCCATGACAACCCCCTTTTGTACCGCTGTTATCTTCTTTATGCATTGTGGACCTACTGGGCTTCCGCATGGTCCCTTCACGGCTCTCAAAAACCTGTAACATTTTCTGCGGGCCACTCTGGAGGCAGAACCCTTCATACAAGGCCTTACCCTGTTAAACTGTGAGATATAATGTTCTTCAACAAGCTAGATCAAGAAAAGCAATTCAATGGAAAAGAAAAAAAATCCTACATTTCGGTCGACTTTTGGTGCTGGTTGAGGCAAAGCATTGGCCAAATGCTTCAGACTGATTAAAATAAAATTAGATCAAGATGCAATCTACTCATAGGTAAAAGAATTCATCGCATAAATACCAAATGCTAGCTTTTGGCTCCTTTAGGGTTTGGGTTTTTTGCAGAAGCGTTAGAAGATTCTTGAAGATTTTAGTTTGGAAGTAGATATTTTATTTAGCCATTTATTTTTCTCTTTTGGCTTCTTCATGGCTTCCAATTTACCTTTCACATTTCTCCTTTTACAAGCTACCTGTCCCGAGAACAAAATCGCAAAGAAAAAGGAGAAAGTCTATTATAAAACAGTAAGCCAGATTAGCATCTTCTCCACTCCAACAAAAACACTTTCGTCCACCTGGAAAAGGTCCTTCACTCAGAGATGACAACCACCACAGATGGTGCCACTGACTTGGGATACTTTTGTGAGTAAAGCCATCTCAGCTCCTTCGGCTCTATCAGCCAGTAGATTGCTCCTCCTTCAGTAAAAATACACTGATGTGTAGGCTGATGATTCAAAATAATGTAATCTTTGGTAAAATGGAGCATCCTCATAAAACATTCCAGACAACACCAAGAAAACAAAACAAGGTTGTCACTTTGACAGCTGCTATTATTACCACAAAAAGGAATAAAAACACTGAGAAGAGTCACTCACTTCTCCCTTCTCCCTGAAAAATACCCCAACATCTACTAGAACATTCACACCAATGTGTTCTTAGTAAACATGAAATATAATTTAAAAAAATCGAGTCTCATTAACAGTCGAATCAATTCTTTAGAGAATTCAAACATTACTAGTGTCCCCACATCAACAATAATACAATAAAACCTGCCATCACCTATTGCACAGGGAGAGGAATCTAGCCAAACAAGCATGGCAATGTCAACAGGCCCGGCTTTAAAGGAATGTTCTATGATAATGTGAAGGATTAGAAGTAAATAGCATTGACATGAATGTGTATTTGTATGGAAAAAAAGAACTGTTGAATAATATGAGTGTAGGGTAAAACGTCATGTGACAGTTATACTGTCAAGCCAGACCTAAAATTCCATGTGGGTCACTGACTGCCTTCCTTCCATCTCTGCTGCTGCCAGAAAAAGACGAACATCATAAATGTGTTTTTTTTCACCAAGATGCTTTTACAGCATTACAGTGATGTGTGTACCCCTGAATGTTCAAGCTCAGCCAGCTGGAAAAATAAAATGGTCACAGCTGTTTTGAGGGTAAGTACTTTTTTGTAACAGCACACAACTTCTGCCTAATCAAAACATTCACTCCTGGATCCCAACATGTGGACGGAGAGGCAATAACCCTTTCTAGTGTTGCTCACATAATTGTCTGGTCACAGCTGCGCTGTCAAACCTGGACCATACAAAGGTGAAAAAAAGCATTATAGCGTCTCGCTAATTTTCTTGACATCAAATGACTAACAAAAAAACTGAAAAAATGCCAGATTCAAGGTATCCTATCCACCAGAAAGTATCCATAACAAAATTTCAAGAATTAACGGGGCTCGAAATAAGCCCACATAGTTTAGTATGCTTGAAAACCTTTCAAAGTCAGAACACAAAGATTGAAGTGTAAGAGCAACAATCTTATGTTTAGCAATCCTGGCTCTACAGCACAGCACAGTCGTTATCATACCCGATTACAGTGTTAGACCGTTCATTGGGAAAAAGGCCTTCATCATCATCATATACCATCCTGTTCTACCTTAGCTTCCTTCTCTGGGTGTGAACTTGAACAAGGAGATTGCTTGGTTCTAACACATTCCAAAGAAACAAAATGGCCTTTATTGTTTATAAAGCATCTTCATGTGCAAGAATGTCAGTTTGATGGTCAGTTTGATGGACAGCAGCACTCTTATATTGGCCAAATATTTTTGTCCCTCATAATAGCATGCAGTCCCTAAAGCAGTCTACTAAGTAAACATAATTCAGCAACTCCTACACAGTGCTATTGGATCCACTTGGCAGCAAGTTCCGGTTTATCACTGTCACCAAGCACTTCTTTAGCAATACCTGTCAAAGGGAGGTTCCAGAAGCATGACAACACTTGCATCATCACATTGTGCCCCATTGGTCCTGCTACGATTATGAAGTTTTTTGTACCTACAAGCCTTGGCCAAACATAGCTGCAGTAAAGTCTGCCCCAGTGATAATTGCTAGTAGCGTCATTCTTCCTATGTTGCCACATAGTAATCTCAGATTGTCATCGAACCTGCTTCTGCACTAGAGCTGGGCATATACCTTGCCAATACTGTTATGTTATGTGTATTTGTAAAGCGCACTTTCTCTTGCGAGGATTTTCTAGCGCTGCCCAGGTGTGTGTGCACCTTGCCCTGCCAATGGTAGGTTGAATAATTTGAAAAGCCAGCTTTCAGCTTCTTGCAGAATTCAATTAAAGAGGAGGAGGATCTGATGTGAAGTGGGAAGTCTTTTCAAACTTTAGGAATGATGAAGTAGAATTCCCGTCCTCCTGTTCTGGTTCTGTGTGTGCGTGGGATGTTTGTACAATGGCTGAAAAAGGAGAGCAAAATATCACATAAGTATAATTCAATTTGAGCAATGAAAGTTCAAAGTATTATGTCATCCTCAAATCTCAAATGGCATAAGTTCAATTGAATTGAATCCATCAGGAGTCATGTATTTGTGTCCAGATCCAATTTCAACCAGCCCAGCCAACGCATTTCATCCAATAGGGCTTCATCATTGGCTGATTTCCCTTGTTTGGAGCTGTCCTACGAACTATGAAGATTAAATAGGATTACTAAACCACCTGAAATTAAGACTATTTATCTGATGATACTAAATATGGCAGAACATTTCGTACTATGGTGTAACATTTGACTTATGGCTATACCAACCCTGATACGTTCTATTGGATGAAATGCGTTGGCTGGGCTGATTGACTTTTTTTGATAAAGGGAACACTAAAATTGATGCAGTTCTAGCAGTATGGCTTGTGCAGTCAAATACTCAACTTTGAGGGTGGCTTCTCTTCTGCTGGGGACATGGAGATTACCTTGCACTGGAATTGGGCCCCCTGATTCAAATCATCATTGCAGGCCTGTGCAACAGCATTTTTCTTTGACAGGGGTGCACTCCCAGGCCGAGTGTAGAAAGGTGCTCAGGTTCAGCAGTTGCGTGCTCCAGGCCCACTTATAGGCATGGCATTTCTTCAGCAGTCAATCAATCCATCAAGCGTTTGTTAAGCATGACTACTCACCTGTTAGGGTCTCAAGGTCTCAAGGCCCTGGGGGTGGGTTGTGAGGGGTGCAGGTTCCAGTCCATCAAGGAGGGGGTCTGTCGAAGAGCCAGGTTTTAAGGTTTCTTGCGAAGATGGGGGGGCGATGTGTCTGTCTGAGGTGGAGCGGAAGGGCGTTTCAAGCTCTGGCAGCGAGGAAGGAGAAGATGCGGCCTCCCGATCTGGACTTTCTGGAGAGGGGGACCGCGGCATAGGAGAGCTGGGCTGATCGTAGGGTCCTTTGGGGTGCGTGGAATTTGAGTCGGCTGTTCAGGTATGCTGGTCTGGTGTCGTGTAGGGCCTTGTGTGCGTGGGTGAGCATTTGAAGGTGACTCTAGCCTTGATGGGGAGCCACTGTGAAGTGTGTGCAAGTGCTGGGAGATGTGGCAGTGTCTTGCAGGTTGAGGACCAGTCTTGCGGCGGCGTACTGGATGTTCTGTAGCTTGCGAGTGAGGTTTTTTGTTTATTCTGGCATAGAGTGCCTTGCCGTAGTTGAGTCTGCTGGTGACCAGGGCATGAGTGACAACTTTCTGTGTTCGAGGGGGATCCATTTGAAGGTCTTACATAGGAGGCGGAGGGTGTGGAAGCAGGAGGATGAGACGGAGTTGATCTGGCGGTCCATTTTGAGCTATGAGTCCAGGATTATTCCCAGGTTGTGTGAGTGGTTCGTGGGGGTGGCTGGGCTTCCGAGTTTGGGGGGTCACCAAGTGTCGTTCCAGGCATTGGGGTTTGGGTCCATGATGAGTACTTCCGTTTTGTTGGTATTTAGTTGTAGGCAGCTGTTTTCCGTCCATTTGGTGACAGCTTCCATGCCTTCTTGGAAGTTGTGTCTGGTGGTGTTGGGTTCGTTGGATAGGGAGAGGATGAATTGGGTGTTGTCTGTGTTTGACACAATGTTGAGTCTGTCGGTTCTGACAATGGGGGCGAGCAGAGCCATGTAGACGTTGAAGAGCATAGGGCTGAGGGAAGAACCCTGGGGGACTCCACAGGTGGTTGGTGTAGGGTCCGAGAGGATAGGGGGGAGTATGACCCGCTGCGTTCTGCCGGAGAGGGAGGAGCGGATCCAGTCGAGGAGCTTGTCCTGGATCCCTGCATCATGGACCTGTGTATTAGGGTGCTGTGAGAGACTGTGCCAAACCCCGTTTAGAGGTCGAAGAGGATGAGGGCTACTGTTTCTCCTTTGTTCAGTAGGGTGCAGATGTCATCTGCTGCAGTGAGAAGGGCAATTTCCATACCGTGTTTTTTTCTGATGCCGGTTTGGGAGGAGTCGAGGATGTTGTGCTCTTTGATGAATGTGGCGAGTTGGTTGTTGGTGGCTTTCTCAATGACTTTTGCTGGGAACGGGAGCAGTGAGATAGATCTGTAGTTTTTTAGGTCGGTGGGGTCCGCATAGGGTTTCTTCAGGAGGGGCTTGACCTTGGCGTGTTTCCAGTCGTTGGGGACCAAGGCGATCGCCAGAGAGTGGTTGATGGTGTGGCGGAGCATGGGTGCAATGGTCTCATCCGCTCTGTTGAAGATGTGATTGGGGCAGGGGTCCGTGGGGCCCCAGGAGTGGATTGACTTCATTGTCTTCAGTGTGTCTTCGTTGGTGAGGGCTGTCCAGTTGTCAATCGCTGGCTTCAGGGAGTCGAGGGTGGTTGGTGAGGGTTCAGTGTGTTTGTTGCCTTCGTCGAAGTTGTCGTAGATTCTCTTGATTTTGTGGTGAAAGAAGGTGCTGAGTTTGCCGCAGAAGTCTTGTGAGGGAGGGATGTCCGTAGACTCGCTGGTGGGTTTGGCGAACTCCTTGATGATGTTGAAGAGTTCTTTGCTGTTGTGTGAGTGTGTGGAGATTCTATCTTCAATTGCTTTTTTCCTCATTTTTCTGATGAGTTGGTGGTGGGCGCTGGGTGCAGTTCTGAAGTTGTTGTGGGCTTTTGTGGATTTGGTGTTCCTCCAGGCTTTTTTGAGGCAGCCGCGAGTGCATCTGGCCCCTAGAAGTTTGGTGGTAAACCATCTGGCTTTCTTGGCGTGGGTGTTGTTTTCTTGTGGGGGGCTATGGTGTTTGTGCTGTCGAAGGTCCATATGTGCAGGGGTCGGGCTGCGGTGTTGGGGTCGTCGTTTTCCGCGATGGTTGGGGTGGAGTTGCTGAGTGAGGAGGTGAGCTGGTCATCAGTGATTTTTGTCCAGTTATTATGTAGGAGCAGGTGCTGGTGTCTGTGGATGGTTGGTGTTCTGAAGGCGAAGTGGACACATCAATGTCAGTCCATGGGAGTTTGTTGGTGTGGCTGAAGGTGATGGAGTTTCCTGTTGTGAAGAGGGGGTTGAGGGTGTGTCCTGCTGAGTGTGTGGGTTTGTTCACGATCTGTTGGAGTCCAACGTTGTGGAGGTTGTCCAGGAGGGATGTGGTGTTGGGGTCCAGTTGGTTGTCGAGGTGGAAGTTGAGGTCTCCCAGCAGGGTGTAGTTGGTGGATGCAATGGCATGTGGAGAGATGATGTCTATGATGGAGTTGGTGAAAGGTCCACGGGTTCCAGGGGGTCGGAAGATGAGGATTCCTCTGAGGGTGGTGGTAGGGCTGGCCAGTATCTTGAAGTGAAGGTATTCCATCAGGTCAGTGGGCTCCTCTGGGAATGTGCTCAGGCGGAGGGTGGATTTGTAGATGATGACGACTCCTCCTCCCGGGCAGGTGGGGCGGTCCTTCCTTGAGATCTTGTATCCATGGGGAATGGTGATGGGGTTGTCCGGTCCCGAGGTGGTGCTGTGGCCAGGTTTTGGTGAAGAATGCAGTGTCTGGGGTTGTGCTGTCGAGCATGTCCCAGATTTTGGTGGCGTGTTTGTGGAGGGATCGGACATTGAGGAGGATGCATTGCAGAGTCTTCAGTTTAGTTGTGTTCTTGTGGGCGGGTTGTGCTGGGTCCGCATTCTCAGCGGTGCTGTAGGTGTGCCGGCAGCAGTGAGAGCTGAAGGTTCCGTGGGTGTCAGCTGGTGAAGCTACCTTGCAGTTGTTTTTACGGCCTGGGTTGAGTGCGTGGAGTGTCGCCAGGTCAAAGCGTTGGCGGCGTGGAAGTCCAGGGTTCATGGTGCTGGTCGCAGTTAGGTCACGGACTGGCACAGATGGGCTTGCGGCATGCCCTCTGCACGCGTCCGCTGTCATTAAGTAGGGGTTGGGGAGGGCTTGTCAGCTGGAAGACGGCAGCGGGGAGGGGAGATGGATTGGGCCAGTCGAGCTGGTCGTGCTGGGAGGTGGGGTCACGGGGGTTTCAGCGGCGGGCAAAATGGACAGGAAAGGAGGATTAAAGGAGGAAGTAGTGGAATACGGTAGAAAAAGCAGATCAGAGCTGAAAAGTGCAGAAAAGAAGTTAAAATGAGGGTAAAAATGAGTGAAAACAAGTGAAAAGTGGAGCGAGAGAAAGGAGACAGAGGTCCACTGGACCACCAGAGATGAGGCGCTGGTAAACCTGCATGTCGAGGAGGGCCTCAAACACCAACACTCGAGAGTGCAGGGGCTCGGGGAGGCCTCACTTAATGGTGGAGCTGCGAGGGAAGGAGAGCAATTTATCTGACAATGAGTTTGTGGTCTTGAAGTTGCAGTCCCTGGGCTGTTCAGGGCTTTCTACTTCATCAATGATGCATCTCCTTTTCCTCAAATCAAGAACATCAAGCATTCTGGCTCACAGCTGACTGACAGGCACCACAATGGTACTTGATATTGCAAAAGTTTTGCTACAATTCACATGGAAACCATTTAGTGAGACCAGGGAACCACCTCACAGTACAGATCTCTCCTGGCTTTATTCTCTGTGAAACATGCCGTCCTTCTTCTCCTGGAGAGTATCTCCTCCTGCATGGCAAGACATACTCCTTCCCTATCTCAGCAGGCAAGCTTCTAGTAACTTTAGGCAGACAATCATCTTCTCCAGCACAAAAAGTAGATTTAAGGTGATGTACCTTCAGCCCTCACAGATCCGCTGCCAGATAGACACCAGTCCAGGTTGCACTGTAACTCTTTAGGTACTCTACTGAGCATTCCCTTTCTTGTTTGAGAAGAACCTGGAACTGCAACAAAGTAGGGTAGTTTAGATGCCAGCGTTGTAAACACTTTCCAGATAGGACATTTGGATTACTGTCGAAGGACTCAGAACCAATTTGTCTTGGTTCTCTTTCAAATGTCATTTTCTGGCTGTTCTCAGACACAGCCTTTGTGAAAGTCGATGGCTCTCACAACTGGTAGCAATGGGGCCAATACCAATCAGGAGTAGTATCCAAACCATGAGCACATTGAAGTGTGAGTTCTCTGTCCCTGGCTATCATCAGCCTTCCTGAATCAGCAATCAGTCCCAGACAAATGGGCCTTTTCTAAAAACATCTTCATTTTAACCAGAAGCACTAGTTCCAATGTCCCAACTCTCACTGCTACCATCTACCAAATAGCTGTGCTCAAGAAGAAACAATCGGCAGCCTTTTGCTAACAAGATCCTCATTGAATTTGTAATGGAAGCCCTGTCTCCACCCTTTTTCTATTCGGTATCTGGACATTCACTCTTCAGCCTCAGGAATGCCACAATACTCTTCCCTTCTCTGGAGAAGCTCTCTCATCCTCTGTTCTATGCCATACTAAACCAGGAGCATCGGAAATGGATCCCACTTGCCCTAATACTCAGACTCATACCACAAACAGTCTTGGTGAATGACAAGATTATTGTTTCAAAAATATTGAGTTGCCTGAATATCGTGCCAAAAATATTCTCAATACTAAAATATTGAGGAACAGAATATAGAAGGTCAGAATATCTTTTTTATCTATATAATATAATTTAAAAATTGATTGTTGTATAATACAGTTTAATTTAATATAGTTGTATTAAATATATTAATACAGTTTTAAATTAATGTAATATGTGTTATTGACATATAAATTGCTCTTTAGGTGAATATGTTAATAATATAACTGCTTAATTTTTTTTGTATATTTTGTAACTTTTAATATGTAATTGAATTGTTTTTATTTAATTAATAATGTATAATTTAGTAGTGGGTTGAGGTTAAAGAGGAGTGGGGTTAAAAGTTACTTAAAATAATAAAAAAACATTTTTTTGTTATTTTTTATTTATATGTTAACTAAACATTTAATACATCCATGTACTAACACTGCTACTCAGCTTGTTGTGCTGTAAAACTGTTTTAAAGCATTTTACCTGCTTTTAAAAATCGACTTTGCACTTTGGCAGGTTGGGGGGGCTTGGGGGGTTGGTAGGCATTTTTCTATTTGTTGCTGTTCGTGTTTTCAATAGTTTAGGCGGATTGCATTGACGACACCTGCTTCGTTTTAGCTGGTGCAGGGGGAAGCAAAAAGGGACAGGTCTGAGATGAGCCGGTTACAGCTCCCCGGGTTCTTGATGCATGCTGCGGCGCATCCGCGCTGGTCAATGTACTAACATCACTACTTCGCTTGTTGTGCTGTAGAATTGCTTTTAATCTTTTTATCTGTTTTTAAAAATTAACTTTGCACTTTAGGGGGGGTTTGGTGGGCATTTTTCTGTTTGTTGCTGCACTTGCTTTCAATATTTTGGGAAGATTGCATTGACAACACTTGCTTCGTTCTGATTGGTATAGGGGAACCAATCGGAGATAGGCGTGGGAGGAGCCTGTTAGAGCTCCCTTAGGTACTTGACGCATGCTCTGGCTTGTGCCGAAGACAAGCCTGGCTGTGCCCATCCGCACTTGGATGGCACCACTGGCCAGGCACTCTGCCCCCTCAACCCTCAGAAGTTAGTTTACTCTCTGAATGAACTTCATGCATTCTGAACTTCCCCACGTCCTTGTTGCGAGTGCGGTGGGTTCCAGATATGCAACCTTTGAGCTGTAGGACCTGCTGTTTTGAGGCTAGTTCCTCTGCGCCCATGACCAGGTTGCTCGCCTAGCCACCAGAATACAGGCTCTGAGAGGCTCCATGAGAGCTCTGGTGGAGCAGCCTAGAATGTCTTCATGTAGTAGCAACAAGTGGGTAACAGTTTTTGTTAAAAAGTGCTGCTTCATTCACTATCTGGTGTAAATGATAGAGGCTTCCCATTCTTTGGAGGAAGCTTTATTATGGAAAGCTAATGCCCCTTCTAAACACAAGGCTCCACAGTTGACTAGGCATCAAGAGAAATGCACTTCAATGATGCTGGAAGTGCAGTGGTGGAACAATATTCCAATTGCTGCTGAACTATCATTAATGATGCATCGTATTTTATTTATTGGTAATCAACACGCTTAACTATTTTTCTACAGTATTAATACCATATTGTGTTCCCATCCGGCCATCTCCAGATGATGAATCAGTGAGCTGTCCTTGCCAGGGGTTGATGCCGGAGGCTCTGAGCCTTGCTTATATCGTGTAGCTGATGTTGGCCTCAATTTAGTTATTTCTCTGGCTAGCACAGTGAGCAGTTTATTTTGTGAAATTCTAGAAGTTCCTAAACCGTACAATTCTGATCGCATGGGTGTGCTAATATATGCAACATGTTCCTACTGTAACTTACTAAAATCACATCTTATGTCTGGCATTACTATTCAGTTAGAATATGTCAGGGGAATGAGTGAAGTTGCTGTTCCTTTTAACTAATTCTACAGAAGTGGCTCAGAAAAGATCAAGATTAACACAAGAAAGAAACAGCATGAGATGCTACCTAAATCTATCAAACAATTAAATGGCATTACATTTCAGGTGGTGTTATGCTACAATATAGTTGTTGAAATATCGACCTACTATAATATCGACCACCGCTATATTGACTACTGGTACATTGTCAACATCAATATACATGGAGTTAAGAATGGTAAATATATACTTCCATATATGTATTATATGACATAGTAGAAAATATATCTTTCACGTCAATAATTCAATGACAATGTTGTCACATACAATCTTTCGGGCTATCAATCTAAAACTCCAGAGTGTCACTTCACGTCATGTAACCAGCAGTATACCAGAGATAGAGATTAGTGTTCAGGTGAAAAATACAATGATTGGGCACTGAAAGGTGCTTTTTTCCACTGTGGGGACAGGTCTGGTGGTTAATTCCAGCCAAGTAGAAGAAGATAGGGTTTGTAAAGACGTACATTGGTCTACAAGCCAAGTGACATCAGAAAATGAAACCATTCATAAATGTGGAGAAAGTTTGCCGAAATCCCACGAAATACGGTTGGGCTACACAGTCCCTGCAGTCGATGTCATACTTAGTAAAGGTGGGCCATTCAGCTTCAGGGAATTGTGGTATTGTCTGTCAGTTGGTGTGATTCTTTCACTGCTGCTGAGGGTTGCTGTTAGAGCTGAGCAATGCTGTGTTGGCATGTATTGGTGATTCACTGCCACTAGAAGTTCTGACCCACAGCGTGGGTCTTCTGGTAGCGAGAAAAAACAAGTGCTTAAATGTCTTGCTGGAGAGGTGGGGGCTCAAGACCTTAAAGTAGTTAATGATACCCTCTGAGTCTAAGAGCCCCTTCCTTTTTAATGATAAAATGTACTTTGAGACTTTTTCTCTGGGTACTTGGGTAGTCTGGATTTGCTGTCTACAATATTCATGGTGGGTACTGTGGATTGCCACTATTTTCCCAGGGACCTGGGTAACAGAACATTCTAATCTGAAAACCAAGGTGCAAACTTTGAATGCTTGCTTCTGAAAGGGATGTATAGCCGAAGAGCCAAGACCTACCCCAGAAGGCAGTAGAAGCAGGATTAAATACCCGTTTCATCAGATGCAATACACATGCTAACCACATGCAATAAACTAGGGGAAAGTTAAAACAATTACTTTTAACATTCAATGGCTGATTTAATGTAAGGTTGGTTTGTAATGGACAATGCCTCTGATTTCTTGGGAGATTGCTACATCTGGAGTAGACTCCACCAGAGGAACTACCCTCCACTCCACTCCACTCCACACTCACTACTGCTATGGTGGTGAAAATGTAATGGATTGGTTCTCCTGCCACACACATAGAACACAAATGAAGCATCTGATGACCCAAATAGTTCTGGAATAAAGGCAGTCAGGGTCTGTCAATGTGTTCATGCTTACAATACACTTATAAATTTGGCATGCATGCCAACTACTCCATGCCTGGAGATAGCTTGCCTCAGATCTAGAAGGCATTTACAAAAATCCATGAGCCTTGCCACCTGGGGCTACACATTTCCTGGCATCTAGGGCAACAGGCTTGAGCTGTTACTGTCAAAGCTCTTCTATCAGGTCACCTTTCATTCTCCAGCTGGACATCTGACACGGTCAGTTCTTTGCATGGTTCAGTAAGCCTAGACAAGACAGATAGAACTCCTTGCAGAACATTAACTCTCCTCAGACCTTTGGGGGATTTCTGCTATAAAACTGTACTTTAAGATCCACCAAAGTGGGGATAGATCAGGTCCACTTAAGACAGGCCTCATTTCCAAGCTCATTCAACGTAAATTCAATGTGTGGTTAATGCCAAGCCGGAAGGAAGGGGAGAATTCCATGCTGGCATGTGCTTTGCTAAGGTCAGGAAACATTTCCTGAATTTCCAGCTTTCCTACACCCAGGAAATCCAAGTGCAGGAACACTTGTCCACTTGTAATTGGATGTCTTGGAACTCCACAAAATAATTGCACTCTTCATCACTCATCATCAGACCCAGAATGTCTCTCCTGCAAGTATCCACCTGCAGCATTTTTTTCTTTTGTACAGAGAGGTCAATAGTAGGGTTGTGCTTAATTTTTGGCTCAAAGGTGTAATCTCTTATAGACACAGATATTTGGACTGGCCCGTGATATTTTAAGTTTTCCTTACGCTTATGCTGCCTGCAATTACCACATTGCCTTTTCTTGGGTGAGACTTTGTTCTGGCAGGCAACATTTTGTGGGAGCTGTAACGCCACATTTGGTCCAAATGCGCTGCACAAGCAATGTTCACTGCGCATCTTACCGAAGCTGGGTCAATGTGCATGTGATTCTTTTCTCAGTGTTTCACTCAGCAAAAGTCACAGTTCTGGGAACTTAAACTCACTATTGAATTTATTTTCTTTTTATTTGATTACTTGCTGTGGAAGTGCAATGTCTAGTACCACCCATGCAGTAGCAATTTCCTTTTCTGATTTGTTACTCAGATTTGCTGACTATGTGGTAATTTTGCTTTTCTGACACTTGAGGGCAACCTTCCTGTGGCCTTTATTTGCATCATTCTTTGCTATATAATGAAAATTAAGCAAGTAATTTTTGAAGGATATTTATTTTTGATGTGCTTCTCATTCCGGAGTCATCAAGGCCGCCAACAATTAGTTTGTCCCTAGTTTGGGATTTGTTTGTGTTGCCTGAGGACTGGGAAACTGGGTATGAGTATAGATGTTCTCCAGGTTATGGTTTAATAACTTTTGAAAAACCTTTTGGTGTTTTGGGGGTGTTCATGCAATTTTGGAGCCCACAGATATTTTTGCTGATTCTATTGTTTTTTTTAAATCTAAATTTACTGGTATATTCCTGGACGTTTTTGTGATATGGCACACTATTTTGTGTGTCACAAGTATTATTTTCAATTTGAAACACTTTTTGCCAGTCACCATGTTGTGCCCCGGGACATTATTTGCATTTGTAGTTTCCACTCATATAGCTGTCGATTTGAATATAATTTTTATTCTCATGGCTGCTGTCCTGGGGGGAGCAAGGGGTCTGTGGAAAGGCACCCAGTTTATGCCAATTGTGGGACATTTTGTGTGCAGGCCTTACTCTGCAAGTGTTTTGTAGATGGGGTGGGGTGGCTCTACAGCAGTCATCCATCTTATGTTTGTTGTCCACCATGAAGTCTTTTAGCCATGTGCTTATTTTTCATTTTTTCAAACATCTACTAGTGATTTTAGGTTTCCAGAATGCTTTCCTATTTAGTTTTTACTCTCCTGGTGACCCTAAGCATCTTTTCTGCCTCCCAAATATTTCATATTGTCCCATTTCCTCCCGATTTCATTCACAATGCTTTGCATTGTATATGGAACAGAGATAATAATTTTCCAGAATAGGATTACATTTTCTACAGTCTCTCTGTTGTCCCGCAGTGCACAAAAGGGGCAGAGTTTGACACCCCCACCCCCAAGTATTATTAGCATTTCTCAATTTTCCCAAAATTTGCTTCCGGTGTCTATGGTATGTATCAGACCTTGATTTATGAGTGTGATCCAGATATTATTTTTCCAGGAGATAAATTAATGTATTCCAGTCTCTCTGTTATACACCTGAAGTCCCAAGGGACTCTTACTGACCACAGATATTATTGCTGAGTTGTCCACACTTTCCCAAATGTAATGCATATTATTCAGAGACCTTGGATTGCTGTTGGCCACAAATATTATTTTGCAAAATGTAACGTTAATTTGTGCCAGTCTGTCTGTAGCTCTCGTGAGGCACAAGGGGTTCAGTTGGGATCTCAGATATTATTACTGTTCTTTCAATTCCGCTTTTTTCTGAACTGTCTTCATATGTCATGGTATGTAAGGTGTCTTACATTGCATGTCAGTTACAGAAATTATATTCCTGTAACATTAAGGAATTTTGCTTGTCCCCTGTTTGTCCTCCTGTGTTTCATACACGTAATCTCTTCCCCCAGATCTTAATACAGATTTTTCAGATTTTTGTCAGTGCCCACAGAATAGCACCCAGTACCTACCTAAAACTTTCCATTTTTTTAAAATAATGTGCTATCTGTGATTCATCTCTCTATGCGAAGGCCTATATGGGCTTGGAGGGGTAGGTCAGACTTTGTATCTTCCCATATAGAGTAAAGTCAGTCTTTGCTGCTAGCAATTGCAACATTCACCCAGAAGAAAACGCGGGTGACTTTGCGATGGCCAAAGAACATCCCAAATTCCTCTGACTTGTACATGGGTATAGTACATGTTTGCCCAACCCTGGCTTACACAACATATATGAATATGACTGACTGAATATGACTGTTGCAATTATTTGGACTTGTTTATTAATAGGAAAATATCAGAAGCTTGATTTTAGTGTGGGTCTCTCAATTATTAAATAAGTGGAGCACTGTTGATGATGCTGATCTCAGCTGTTCGTTCATCACCATTTATCTGAAATTATTGCCCACTATTTGGAATGAAAAAGCTATACATTAGAAAAATACCATCACAGCTTTAGAAGAGGTCTTTAGATACTGACATGCGGTGATCCTTGAGATCATTGCCTTCTTCATCCATTTGTCCTCATCAAGAAATTCCATAAAGGTCTGATTAACCCTCAGTGGTAGATGGCTCAGAGATCTGATGCCTTCTCTTTTTCAGTAAGTGGCATTTGCACAGTTTCCCACCAGCTCTTTGGAAACATTTAGTTGCAGTGGACAAACTATTATGTGTAACCTAAGCCAGAGTGATGGCTAGTGTGACCTTCTCTGTGTCCAAATCTAACTCATTCAACTAGAGGTCATGTGCAAGCTTCTTGTCTTCTCGATCCCAATCTACCTCTTTTCCTAAGCTCTTCCATTCTCTTACCACCTGTTCCTTCAACTTATTTTGATGGTGCTCTGTGAACTTCATATGTAAGGAGGGCCCAGTTCACAATTGCATTTGGGGTACGACAAAAAGATATCCACAAGATATATAATAACTAGTTAATACAAAGCATCAGGCCTGGATCTATGTGAAAACAATACACATTAAATAACCATGTATATGAAACTGAAAACAATTCCTTTTTGATACGAAATTGTATTTCTTTATTTTAATAAATCAATTTTTTCCAATTCACATTTTCTTTATAATATTCAATATATATTTCTTTTTAGATCTTTTGATGATTATTTTTGTACATAAATAGTGAAGTGACACAAATAGTTTTTCGCAAGCAAAACATTACAGTGCTATACATAAAAAGTTTTTTTCCATTTAAAAACCAAGAGAAGGAGTTGTTAAATTGTCAAACAACTCAGAGGCTGGTGGTCGATGGAAAAACACGAAGCGCGTTTCAGGATTTAAGCCTTCGTCAGGTGGAACTGTCTCAACTTCCTCCATAATAAAGTGCAGAATAAACATAATAGGAAGCTAAAAAGCACTTGAGGCCTGATCATTCGGTACTGATATACAAATTAGCATTAAATGCTTCTATTCCTTCTATGCCTATATTACCAAAGACACATTTATTCTTTTTAATTGGTTCATAATACAATTGAATATAGCTGCACACATTATTTATATCGTGAAGCTAGCACCCTAAACTTCTTTCTAGATACAAAGGAAGAAACATATATATATAAGTACAGGAAGCACTGAACCAATTGACCAGGTTGGAGAATAGCACTGCGTTTGCCCAGTATACGCAATGGGACCTAGTCCATTCTTTCACTGCACGATATATACAAATCCACTCCATCTCTAATTGGCTAGTAGCAAGGATTGACAGAAATCATTCCTCA
Organism: Lissotriton vulgaris; assembly: GCF_964263255.1. Taxonomy (NCBI): domain Eukaryota; kingdom Metazoa; phylum Chordata; class Amphibia; order Caudata; family Salamandridae; genus Lissotriton; species Lissotriton vulgaris. The sequence goes on along the minus strand of NC_141700.1, from coordinate 673,782,046 downwards.
TCAGTTTGGATGAGATAGGATTTTCTCTGCAAATGCTTGTGAGTAGCTTTAAATTTAGATTTTAAGGAACAAAGGGGATAGCTGTAAAATATTTGCTACTCTCAGTGTCCCTTTGGTACTCTGCAGTTGGGTTATTGAAATCATGAAGGTTGCCAATTTTAGAGCCAGTTTTGGGATTGCAAAAAACAATTGCATGAGTGGTTGAGGTGCGAAAGAATGAACATTTCACAAAAATGCTGTATGTGAAAGTGAATTTGAGGGCAAGGCATGTCTGGTCTGAAATAGCAATACTAATGTGGAATTGCAGAAGTAATGTTTTTGGTGAGGGTCAGTTGGCTTACCAAGGTGAACAATGAAGTAGATCAAGGGATACCTATGTTCTAGGAATACAATGGACACTTTTATATCAAAGCAATTTATACGCTGTACCAGTGGCAGATTACTACAGGACATAACAGGTATTCTGGTAAATCTTCTGGAGTGGTTGGTCAGAGCATGGGAGTAAATTGACCAGGTCTAAGGTGTTGTGCAAAGAGGTGCTTGTGGGAATAGCCGGAGAATAAGATTATGTAGGCCCAGGTCTCCTACCTAGATTGCTTGATTTGCTTAGGTGCAGAAGGACCAGGGGTGCGTGCAGGTCAATCACGGAAGTCAAAGCGCAATGTTGTCCTACACAGTGTAGTTCTTTGTTTCAATGTTTGGGCCAGATACCATTGGAAAAATAGGGGTGGGATTACACTGATTCCAGGAGCAAATCAGAAATCTTAACTAGAGCTCTAGGCTTGGCCTCATTGACTTAAAAACATAAAAAGTGACATTTTACCATTTCAAGACTAGAAAAAACATCAATCTATGTCTCTAGAGTGTTCCCAATTGTAGTTAATGTACTTATATTTTACAAAGTAGCGGTGGACAGAACATGTTACAATGTACTTAATGCTGCGACAACATCCTCATTTTGCAACAGAAACGTGAATGCTTTTAGAGTGGCTTTAAAAGGGTCCGAAATGCTCCATTGCTTAAGGTATTATTTGGAAATTCTATGTATCCCATTGTAGGGCCAATTTCCTCTTCCAGTACCTTTTTATAGAATCTACCTAATTGGAAGTGCACTGGCATCAAATCTTCAAAATGGTTTTTCTTCAGAATGCAAAAAGTACATATTACTACATTTAAAATGCCAAACGTACATGCATCTATGTTGTAAAATGACTAAAGGCAAAGTTCATTCATCATAACATTATTTTAGTTCTGTAAACGTTTTAGTCAAGTACAGTTTAAAATTATATGGCTTAAGAATTAATATTCAACAAGAATGGCTAACCATTGGAACAATAAATAACATTTTGGAGTGTCCCCTAGTTATTTAACCTGTAGCATCACAAGCTAAAATAAATTTCATCTTAATTTCACCATGCTCCAAAGCTAAGTGAAGAGTTCTAAATTACACCCAGGCAGAATTTTGATTCCGTGAGTAGAACTGGAGAATTTTGGAATCTCCGTGCTGTTCTTGTAACGCTGAGTTCCCGCCAAAATCCTTCAAACACCTTGTGGTGGAATTTGTCCACAGTTCAAGCAATGCACTGACACTAGGAGCATTGCAAGCCTTCAGGGTGAAAGCTGGTGAGTGGAGCGAGATTTAGTGTCCCCAAGTGCAATTTCTGGTTGCTAGGAGGGCGTCCGGTGAGATTTTATGAACACGGGTGGTCGCCAGGGCTTGACTGGCCATAGTCAGGCATATGGTGTGGTGCCGGTTTTGTTACCCGGGGCTGGCAATATTGCCTCCCTGTAACAAAATCGGCCCAAACTAGCCCAAGCATAAAGCTCACCAGGGAGGGGGGGATGGGGGGGAGGCTGAGCAGTTTGCCCGGGCCGTTTCCAGTTCCCACTCTGACCATGGCGGTAACAAGCTGTCAGAGGGCTGCTTCCAAGTAGATTTTCTACTTGAGCGGCAACAAAATCAACTGGAAAATAGCATGGCGCTGATCCCCCGGATTTTTCAGAGCAGAACACACTACAGGCACAAAATCTCTACCGGCACAAAATCTCACTGTTTTTGAATTTAACTCCACGTTTTTCCCCAGAGTTAAACTCGATCCAGTCATATTCTAAATCTGTCATGCTGGCAATTACCGACCACAAAAACACTTTTTGATGTGTACTAAACACAAATTGTGATTCAGTAACATTACTGAATCACAATTTTTGTTTAGCGATTCGGTATTGGAAGGGGTGGGTTTAGGGCATCCCTACCTAATACCAAATCGCAGTGGTATGTATGAATGTTCTGTGACCAAATTACGGCTTTAGGGACCACTGCCTAATCTTAAAAAATTAAATTTAAACATTTCATTTTATTTTTTTAAACACATCCCATTTCCCTTTAAGGAAAATGGGCTGCATCAGAAAAGATTGATTTATTAAAACTCAATCACAAACATGGTGGTCTGCCGCAATCCTAATGGGTTGCAAATTGCGACCTACCTTGTTAATATTCATGTGGTAGGTTGTTTGCGACCCCATTAGGAATCGCTAAATGAAACTCACTGGGTTTCATACATTAGGAATTGCGATTTGCAAATTTCAAATTGTGATTCACAAAGAATCCCAATTAGGAAATTTCAATCTCTAAAATGTGTACATATGGCCCTAGATCTTTATCGTAGATGATTTACAAATACATGTCTTTGGAAGACCCAGAAATTGCTCTCATAGCATTTCACTTGCATATTTAATCAGATTTTTGACAGTCTTGGAAGTCAAAGGCGTTCTCCTCTACCGCCCTGCAGGTTCCCGCCCAGAATTCTTGTCCTCACTAGATAGTCTATGTAGCGTAGGTGTAGGGATAGACTGGAGACTTTTCTTTGGTAGGCAAGGTTTTATTTTTAACAGTGCTCTCCTACTACAGGAGGTCAGTCTCTCTCTGGCAAAGTCTGATTGATCCGTGGCTGCGGCTTTGGTCTTCCACGTCTGTTTTGGTTCCCCTTCTCTTCCGGCTGCTATCCGTCCGGAGATGACCCTCTGGCACCCGGCGTCGTTCAGCCCAAAAGAAAACAAACAGAGGGAATGTCATCAGTTGCACAATCTGAATAATTTAGACCCGTGAGGAAACCAGGGTGCAGGGGACACCGCTGAAGAGTGCTGTGCAAGTATTTACAGTGCCGGGGTTTAACGTGAGGGACGGGTGTAGGAAGGAGGGGGTGGGAAGGACGTGGAAAAATAGGGATGGAATATATACAGGTAATAACACGGGAGAACCGTCTCCCCTTCTCCCAACCCAGGTCGACAAACGCCGCCGTACCTGTTTAAGCCACACTCCTTCCTCAGGAGTGTGGCACGGAGCTCCACAGGGTCGTTGACCTCCTGGCAGGACTCCTCCGGTTCCTCTCGACTCTCCGCACTCCTTGCCTTCTCACCCGACCTCCTCTCTCCGTCCTCCGCTCTCTCCGCTTTCTCTCCCGACCTCCTCTCTCCGCTCTACTTCTTTCAGGGTGACGTTACACGCTGTGTAGAGGACTTTCTGGTTCCTCGGACGTCATATAGAGGCGTGGTCTCGCTATCATTGAACGCCCAGTTAAAGGTGCCTTCCTCCTTTTCCTCGATGTCGGAGAGTAGTGGGCAGGTAGCCCATTCCTTCTGAAGGGAAGGAGGGGAGGCAGTATCAGCGACCCACCAGTCACTCTGGGATGGACCTCTTGCTACCCCGTTACAGTCTATTAGAATCAGTGGCAGGTGAAAACAACCTCACCATCCTAGGAGATTTTAATTTCTATCTAGAGGCACACAACGATCAGGACACCATAGCTCTCCTAGCTGATCTAGAGGCGGTAGGCCTCAAGCAAAGAGTCACCTCCCCCACCCACACAGCAGGACACACCTTAGATGGACTCTTTTCCAATCTTCAATGTATAGTCCTAGGGAACATTCTACCGCTACCATGGTCCGACCATTATGCAGTACTCTTTGACTTTCAACAAAGCAACAATCCCTCCCCTTACAGAAAACCCCTTCTCCCCAGGCAGTTCGAATCCTGGAGCAGCATTGATCCCCTCGAATTTGAATCCACCTTACTCACATCTCAGCCTAATTTTTCCCCTAGCGACCCTGATGGAGCAGCTAAGATATTTACTCAATGGATAAATAATGCGGTCAACAAAACAGTACCCATTAAATGCAGATCTAGTAATAGAAGGACTCCCTCTGCGCCTTGGTTCACAGAGACCCTTAGATGCGTAAAACAAAAGTGCCGACAACTAGAACGTCACTGGCGCCTTCACTATGATCCTTCCCCTAAAGCTATTTATAAACAATCATTGGAAGATTACAAACGTCTTCTGATTGCAACCAAAAGCAATTTCTTCAGCAACCAAATTGAATTGACCAACTTGAATCAGCCAAAAACTCTCCAAAACAGCTTTTCCAAGTGGTTTCCAGACTCTCTGGACAAGGATCAACATCACCAATCACTGCCACCCAATCTCTCTGTGACTCACTAGCAGCATACTTCCAACAGAAAGTATGCACCATCTACGACAACTTTGCCTCCAGTAACTCTTTAGCCTGCACAAACGATTCCAACATCTCCTCATCCTTCCTGATCTCCACAGACCACACTATTATCCACACACCTTTCTCCTCAGACTCCACTACTATCCACACCTCTGCTACCTTTGATGAATTCAGCCAAGTTTCCTCTGACCTTGTCACCTAACTCATCTCCTCTACGAAATCTGGCTCCCCGGAAGACCCATGCCCCCGACACACTAAAAATGAACCCAGCTATTATAGGACACAATCTAGCCAATATTCTAAACTCCATGTTCAAAACAGGTGTTTACCCGTCCATCTGGAAAAAGATGGTCATTAAGCCTATCATCAAAAAAGTCAATCTTGGCCTCTCAGACACAGCCAGTTACAGACCGATAGCCTCCCTGCCTCTACCTGCAAAAATTGCAGAGAAAGTTATGAACACCCAACTAGCACATTTCATCGAGCAACACCAGCTACTAGATGACACTCAGTTTGGCTTCAGAAAGGGACACGGCACGAAAACTGCCCTCATCAAGGCCTCTGACGAAATCAAAAAAATACTGGAGGAGCCTCAGTTCTCGTCCTGCTCGATCTCTCAGCAGCATTTGACAGGGTCGACCACGCTACCCTGATCGACCGTGTCACTGCTCTGGGTATCGGTCATAGGGCCATGCACCTAATTGCATCATTCCTGGCTGACCAATCACAATCGGTCAAGCTAGGCACTTTCACTTCCCCTCCATTCACTTTTTCTTGTGGGGTACCCCAGGGATCCTCGCTGAGCCCGACACTATTTAACATCTACGTGTCGGACTTGGCGAGGGTCATCAAAACCTATAACCTGAGTGTTACCTCCTATGCTGAGGACACCCAATTAGTTTTAGTAATACACAACAATGGCCCTAGGGTAGCTGCCAACTTTCAGACGGGAATTGTTGCCATTAGCTCCTGGATAACTAACAACTCCCTTAGACTGAATTCCAGCAAGACTGAGGTGATGATCTTTGGCAACTTTACACCGGCATGGTCACCTCAATGGTGGCCAGCAGACTTAGGGACTCCCCCTGTCCCAGTCTCAAAGGTCAGAAACCTCGGGGTTATCTTTGACACCAAACTTACATTTATGCATCATGCTAACTCTGTAGTTTCCTCAGCCTTTCACACTATAAAAATCATCAAAAAACTTCTCGCATACCTCCTGTCGTCAGCCACAAAAACCTTGATTAGTATTCTCATCATGTCCAAAGTGGATTATTGCAACAGTTTATTTGTCAATGCACAAGAAAGAGTTCTCAACAAATTTCAGTTGATACAGAATGCGGCAGCCAGGCTACTGACAGGCACTCCCAAATTCAGTCCCATCTCTAAAGTAATACAACAACTGCACTGGCTACCGATCAAAAATAGAACCAAGTTCAAAGCACTCTGCATTGCCTATAAGGCCATTCACTCCCCCGGACCGGACTTCCTTAGACAATCACTTCGTCCCTACAATCCTCCCAGACAATTACGTTCCTCCACTGCCAATCTCCTGATTGTTCCATGCACAAATAAATCCTCTTGGGGCGACAGATCTTTTCTCTGTGCTACGTCCAAACTCTGGAACAAGCTCCCCCTCCACATTAAAATTAGCCCCACACTGCTCTCCTTCAGGATGCAGATAAAGACATGGCTCTTCAATCAGTAATTCTTGAATTCTCTTTTCACCTATCTTGCCTAGTCCTTAGCGCCGAGACACCTATGGGTAGTTGTGCGCTCTATAAATTGCATAAACATAAACACATTGGATTTTTCAGCACTCAAAGAAATATACTTAATCTTTTAAACTATAGTCATACTTCATTCATATCTAGTGTAAAAAAATCTACTGTCTAAATATGATGAAAGTGTGTATTAGCACATTGGTGCCTTCGTTATAAATGACCAGGTAAGTTGTTGTGTGGTAACTGCTGCTATCACACATATTACCAGCCGCGGTCGGCAGTAGGAGTTCCTGCAGGACGGTGATGTGGGGAGGGGGAGAGGCAGGGTGGTGGGTAGTAATGTACGAATTATGAGTTTAACAGGTAAGTAAACATATAAATAAATAAAACGAATTTCGTTGCGCGCACTGCATTACCAAATGCGATGCAGTGCGCACAACAAAATTCGTTTAATTTACCTATATGTTTACTTACCTGTTAAACTCTGTAATCCATACATTACTACCCCCACCATGCCCCTCCCCCTCCCCACTTCACCGCCCTGCAGGAACTCCTACTGCCGACCGCGGCTGCATATTACATTCTTGAGTTTAGCGGCTAACACCAAACTCCTGAAGTTTTCCAGGGCATGCAGACTTTGGTAAATTAATCCCCAAAGTCCATATTAGTCCTCGTTACTGGGGGACACACTTGCAATTTGGGCTTATTTATCCGGCCAGATAAACTCCCACCCAGAGACATTGGATTATATTGTGCCGGCTAAATATCGTCCCAAACTCCAAGCCATTCATAATGAGGGGCAATATGTTGTTTGCATTTCTCTACAGGGATGATACAGTTCTTTGTGATGAAGCCTCCATTTGTGGGGGGAATTTGTGAGTATGCCTTCTTCTCCATGCCCACACTGGAAATGCATGTACACTTGCCATTGACATGATTATGTTTTAGTAGGTTTTGACTTTCTACAAGAAACATGTTGATAAGTACAACCATATGAGTTTCTGGGTGCTCACCTCCTTTTGTAAGTTGGTCTGCCCAGAAATGCCCACAAACATGCCCTTGACTCTTAATTTGCAAGTGTGGAAAATGCATCATATGAGGTAATTTCTCCTTTTACATATGCACTTCACGCATGTTTAATTCCATCAGTTCTGGTATGTTGAAACAGGGTTGGAAGTTCGCATATAAAAAGGGGAAATTGTGTACTCTGAAATTCAAGTTAGGATCACATAATGCTTTGTGAATCGGATTGTACATTATCTTCAGAGACATGTGTTATGGAATCTCACTAGCAGATCTTAACTGGCCAGGAGAAGCATTGTGTTGTCTGGTTTACTCTGCATGTTAGTGTTAGTGATGCAGGAGTAGTTCAGTGGAAACCCCCATTTACAAGATCTTTAGAATAAATAATTTTAGCAGCTTGCAAGGCCTAGCTAGGCACTACAATCAGCAGTAGCCCAGATCACCCTAGAGGTGTCACCATGAGGACTAACTTCTCTGAAAAGTCAATTTTATATGCAGCCATGGCCCTATAGGGCCAGGAACCCAGAGACCATTAATTGTCCAACAACATTGTGTGGCATCTACACTCTCACCCCCAAGAAGACTTTCAACAGAGGCCTGCTGGTCTGACCCACTGGAACATATGACTGTTCTGTTTTCACCCTTCTGCTAGGCAAGGCCAAGATGGGACTTTAAAATTGCATTCTTCAGCCCATTGGAATTGGCCCTGCACTAGGGTGATTTGCCTTAGAGACATTCAAGCATCGTATGAGGTATTTCAGGTTGTTTCACAGTCCTTTAGCCTCTAACTATGTGACACCTGATAACCATTGCTGGTTCGTCAAGGCTTCACCACACATTTTGCTCTTGCACCCACAGTGGTTATGTCCCTGTTTAGCCTCAGACCTCTGCTAGAAGTGCCCTTAATGCTTATACCTCATCTGCTACCTTCAAGGTCCTGTGTCATCTGTTGGGGCCAGCACTGTGAACTATTCCTCTTTCCTTCACTGGGACCTAGTTAGGCCATCATTGCCAACGTCTCTAATTATCTGTAGCCCAGATTCATCCTGACTACACTGGTGACCAGGCTGTTCTTCTTTCCCTTAGCAGTGTCAATTGGCCTCAGCCACTGCTGGTACCCAAAACTGTAACTACCTACCTTGCATCAGCTCATATCTCAAGAGCAAAGCCCAAACTCTGGCAAGAGAGTCCTTGCTCGATGAAGGAACCAAGAACCATCGTCGCGTTGGCCCTTTTAATTAGTTTCTATGTATTTAGCTTACTTCACTATTGCACTAACCTTGCTCCTATACATAGATGGTGACAAAGAATTACACTGATTTCTTCTATGCATTATGTTGGTATTTTCTATATGCATTGCTCTGTTAGCTTGTTCCAAATGAATGAATGGTGCCAATATTATTTTGCACCAGGTGCCTGTTGATTCACAGTGCACCTTCTAGATCATCTCTCTACAGGATAATTATCATTGTGTTCACATCCAGCACCAGAGTGCTTATCAATCCATAGTGCCTAATTTTAGGAGGTAGTCATTTTTAGGGACCCACACTTACTTTCCCTCATTAGATATTTCATCGAGAGCAAGAGATGGAACAACACAAACAGGAAAAAGAAGGCGGACGGGAAAGAAGGAAAACCCATCCACACGGGAAAAGTAGGAATCTGCAAGAGTGATTTGAATGGGCAGGAAGTGTCTGGAAGAGGATTAAAGAGGCCTGAGGCAGTTTCAGGACAAGCATCCTTGGTATTCGGAGCCCTGTCTTTTAATAGGTCCAATTTAGGGCTTCTGAGCAGCAATTTGTTAGCCAAGATCTTTTGTTTTAGAAAAATATACAGATACTAGAGATACTTACTTACAGGGACGTTCAGTTAGATCTCTTTAGTCATTGTCCTCTCTGGTGTTATTCACATTTTGCTGCTGTCCACAACACCATGCATCATGGGGCACTGGGTCAGCCAACTTCAAACACATCCTAATCTCCCCCCACTATCCCTATCTGCCATCCCCTATTTTGTCCACCTCTTGCTCCAACCTTCTCCCCTAGTTAACTTTCCTTACTTTCCCCCTATTCCCTCCTCTTCTTCTCTTTTCTACCCTCTCCTCCCCTCGCTATGTACCCCGATTTCTTCACAAACCCATTGCATCTCTCTTCTTCCCCCCACTCCTCCAGTAATGCTGTGCTACCCCTCTCCCCCCCTGGTAACCCTTTCCCTCCAACGGGCCTAGCAGAACCACTTTCTTTCTTCAACTTCCCTATCTCCCAACCCCCTTCACTCTGCCAGGTGCCCGTTCCCTCACATCCACCTCACCTAGCTGACAGGACCTCTCCAACCCCCTTCCCTCACTTCCTCCCAAACCTCCTTCCTTCCCATGACTCCACACATTCCCCCCTCCCTTTCCGCCCCACCGCCTCGCTCCTCACCTATCTCCCCTAATTATGTCCTTAATTCCTATCCTTCTTGCAATGTCAACAAAGACAACTCTCCTTTCACCTCCGATGCACCAACGCCCGCTCTCAACAACCACCTTTCCCCACCTCTGAACCCTGCACCCAAACTCCCCTCCCATACCTACACCTCTCCCTGCCTTCCACCGCCAATTGCACCCCCTCCTGTTTCCATCGAGCCACTCAACATGCTGTGCTCTGCCCTACACTCTCTCTGGAAAATAAGCTAGGTTCACTCATCACCTCCATCTCCCAACTTGAGGCTACAATTTCACTTTTAAGCTCTAAGATTTCCACCTCTCCAAACACCTCAATTCTTTTGGAAAGCACTCACCTTCCCACGAGATACACCTCGCCCCCCACACCCCAAAATAGCCAATCATAACCTGTCGTCTGCAAACATCGCGAACTCACACAAATCCTCAAACGCCACCCTTATTCCACTTTCCTCTCCAAGTAACCCTATTATCTACACTATTCGGACCATCTCCTCTGTCAGAACCACTCATCCACCTAAACCCTCCCGAGCACCGTTGTATAAGTACATTATCCCTATCACCTCCCAATGCCTCACAGTCCTTGCGGTCAAAATCAATAACGTCGTCCCTCTTCAAAGCAAAAAGAAAAGGCCTACTCCCTCAGCACATTGGTTCAACAAATCCCTTCATGAAGAAAGGAAGTACCTAAGATCCCTGGAGAAACAATGGAGACAAGCGCCCTCCACCGATAATCTGGCCACGCTTCGCTCAGCAAGATCCAAGTACCACAAGCACATCTTCCTTGGAAGAGAATCGCACTTCAGAACCCTCCTCAACTCATCCAAAAATAGACCCAAAAAACTATTCAATCTCATCAAGAATCCAAACTGCTCTACCCCAACCTCCAAGTTGGAGGATTCTACAAAGAAAGCAGCGGAGTTCACTATGTTCTTCGACAAAAAAGTGAAATCGCTTGTGGATCAGGTAATTCATCCTACCCCTCCAGAGGAGCACAAATCCTTAGCCATTTGGCAGAATTTTGACCCCATCTCTGAAGATGCCCTCCTCAAATGCATCCTCGAAACAAAGCCCTCCAACCATTCTCTTGATCCCATCACTGGTGCCATTGCCATAGACTTCTATACCCATTCTCTTTCCTATTGGGCCACTCTGAATAACCTCTCCCTCTGTCAAGGCTCCCCTCCTGTTTCCTTCAAAACTGGGCAGGCTACCCCTCTACTTAAAAAACCCACAGCTGATGCGAATGACCTCAACAACTTCCGTCCCATCACTAACCTAATTTTTCTTGCGAAAATCACAGAAAGATGTGTAGCGAAAAAACTCTCCTGTCATATCAAGGACAATGATCTTCTTGACAATTTCCAGTCTGGCTTCATTCAAAACTGCAGCACTGAAACAGCCCTGCTGCAAGTGATTGATGATGCGCTGCGGATACTCGATTCCGGGGAGTCTTGTCTTCTAATTCTCCTTGACCTTTCTGTAGCCTTTGACATTGTCAATCGCAAAACTCTCTTAAACACACCCCAACAGAGAATGGGCATGGAGGGCACTGTGCTCAAATGGTTTGCTTCCTTCCTCTCTAATAGATCCCAAATGATAAAAATAGCGAACAGTCTTTTATCTCATTTGGTGGTAGGTCAAGGTGTTTCTCAAGGCTCTATACTTGCACCCACTCTGTTCAACCTCTATTTGAAACCATTGGGAAATCTCATAAGTAAATCCGGGATCCTCTATCATCTCTATGCGGACGACACTCAAATCTACCTTAAGGTGGCCTCCATTCACGATCTCTCCATCCTAAACTCTACTCTCGACTCCATTCAAAACTGGATGTTGCCTCATCAACGGATTCTGAATCCCTCCAAAACTGAATTCCTCCTCCTCTCTTCCTCACTTTCTCCTCCTCCAGTTCAATCATGGATGGATCAGATGAATCTACTTAACAATAAACCCATCATTGTCGACATTGCAAAATCCCTTGGTGTCATACTAAAAAAAAACCCAATCAACTCCCTTGAAAAGTCTGCTCAATACCAACTGTGCCTTCTTTGGGGGATTTGTTGCTTCTTCCAAGAGAAAGACCTTAAAACCCTAGTCCAATCGCTGGTTCTCTCTAGATTGGACTACTGCAATTCTCTTCTTATTGGCCTCCCCAAATCCCACCTGTCCCCCTTAAATCTGTTCTCCATTCAGCAGCTCGTTTCATATATGGGGCCAAAAGAAGCGACCACATCACACCCTTTTTATCCACCCTCTGTTGGCTTCCCATTGAGGCAAGATCGATCTACAAGACTGCCTGTATCACCCACAAAGCCTTGCACTCTTCCTCTACTTGCTACCTGGCGAATACATTGAAACTCGCTGGATGCTCTAGACCAGTGTTTCCCAAACTGTGGTCCGCGGACCCCCAGGGGTCCGTGACACATTCCCACGGGGGCCGTGGGCAACAGTTTTAAAAGCACAGAAACGTTTCTTGTTTAATTAGCAGCTTTCCAGCAACAATAAAAGTGTCAAGAGAATGCCAGTGATTAATGTACCTGCTGGAGAGTGAGGAGAGTTTTATTCAGTGGCAGCTTTGATTTAACTAATGTAGCACAGAGGGTTAATGTGCCTACTGCAAAGAACGTGTAACATGCATCTTAAAAAGCAGTATTTTATGTGCCTAGGTTCGTAGTTACTGCTTTTGCCACAGAGATTCTTTTGTTACTGTGCAATGTGACAATCGTAATCTAGCAGAGGGACCTATAAACTCATCAAAGAGCTGCTTGCAAACTGCATGGTACCAGTTAGTAACTTATATTTTGTCCCAGTTATTAATTATCCTGATGCTGCTAAAAAGATATATTTGGGTTGAAATACAATTTTAATGTTAAAGTCAATGCTAGCCACTGTGTTATGTTCAGAATCCTGAGTTTGTGCTTTTCCAGACCAAGCACTCTTTTAAACATTTTATATACACACTGATTTACATGTATGATTCAATGTCTCTAAATGTGTGTGATGTAAAGTGCTCTGACATCCTACAATGGTATGAGAGATGCTATAAAACAAATGAAATACATGTGACAGAGGGGCTATTACTTCAAAATAAAATACTAAGGGCCAGATGTACGATCTGTTTTTATATGCGCGAACAGGTTTGCGAGCCCGTTTGTGCATTCAAAAACTTATTGGGCCATGTACATAGCCTATTTCGCAAGTTTGCAACTATCTAAATAGGTTTTGCAACTTGGGGCATTCCCTTCCAAATAACGAGTCTCAAAACCATGTACAAATGTTGGCGGTCGCAAAACAGTCACATTTACCACCTACTTCAAGTAGATGGTAATGCATTCGCAAATGGGAAGGGGTCCATGAAAAATTATTTTTTAAGGGCAGGCAGTGGTCCCAGGAACCTTTGCCTGCCCTTAGAAAATGAAAGGAAAACGTTTAATTTTCTTTTTTTTTAAATGCATGGTAAACAGGCTGTATTTTTTTTTTAAACTGCTTTATTTAAAAGCAGTCCAAGACATGGTGGCCTGCAGAGCCCAGCAGGCCACCATCGCTGGGAAGGCTGGCATTCCCAATGGGCTTGCAAATTGCGAGAGGCTCATTAATATTAATGAACCTCGCAATTTGCGACCCCATTGGAAATCCCAAACAGTGTTAAACACACTGTTGTACATTTCATTTAGCGACTCGCAATTTGCCACTCGCAATGTGTCGCCAATTGTGAGGCGCTAAATGAAATGGTCGTACATCTGGCCCCAAAATCCTTAGTACTTTGAGTATTTGTTTTGTGTGCACACATGTGTATTTTTTTCGAATTACTGTTTTAATGTTTGAAAGTTAACTCATACAAATTGCTTGGGGGTCCCCGGCTTCCAGTGGTAACTCAATGGGGGTCCTCAGGAGTCAAATGTTTGGGAACCACTGCTCTAGACCATCACGTAATGCGGAAAACTTATTGCTTGAACCTCCCACTTTGAAAAAGGAAAGATCGATGGCCCAATCCTTTTCAGGCAACGCTGTGAGAATCTGGAACTCACTTCCCCCTCAGCTCCGGACCACCACCTCTTCCCAGTCCTTCAAAACTGACCACAAAGTTCTCCTCCTTCAAAGACACTTCCAAGTCTTATTCACACCCTCTCTATTCCCTGAAGGAAGTTCTTCCACTATAGGAAATTCTGTACTCCATGCCTATAGAAGTGCCTTCCCAGTGTGTTCTTGTGTTTTGAGTGACTGCCAATTATTGCAGTTTTATACCTCTACTTGTATCTTGTATGCTTATGTAATTGGCACACATGTCACTTTTTCCTCTTGTAACGTATCGTTTGCTACCTCTTCTTGTATTTTGTTTGCTTTTGATACATGTACAATTGTCACCTTTGCCTTATGTAATGTAACGTTTGCTTTTGTAACATGCCCACTTGTAATTTTCTCCTCATGTAACGCTACTGTTCATATTGTGAAGCGCTCTGACACCTTCGGGTAAAGTCTGCACTATATAAAAACGCAGAAAATAAATAAATCCTTATATGTGTGCTACAGCATTCTGCTCTTGCACAAAGTGGCTTGTACAGGATGATTTTTTGTCATACAATGTGTGTCTTCATACCGAAAACATACACAAACAAAACATGCATTGGCAAAGTCAAAATATTCAAATAACAATACGGTGGTAGAGGGCTAGAGGGATGTTTAAAGACCTTGCCTAACTATTATCCCCCAGGGGAGCTATAGATACAACAAAGAAATTTAGGGGTCTAGACTCGAAATCCTTTAGTGATTTCTTAGAGTTATCCTAATGCCTCGTAGAGTACACAGGAAAGGACAGATTAAACTTAACAGACCATATCACCAGAATGTGAAACACCTGTGATTGTCAGTCAACCGCAATGAGGATTCCCATCAATGTCTTGTATCGATCAATATTCTCATCTGGTAATCCTACCAGGGTATTGTGTCTCTTGATCATTGAGACAGCCAACATACCCCAATGGTCGGCTTGGGGTGACGACCCACAATCACTCAGTTATACCACATGGTGTTGATACGATGGGAAGGTGCAGTGCAGAAAACATATAAGTGGTGATTAAAAAAGGATAGGGAACTTAACAAAACTATTTATTGAACGAAAGCCCCTTCCGGTTTAAAAACAAGAACAGTGCATTACAATAATCGCAGTACAAACAAATAGCTGCGAGAGGGCCAACATGTTTCAGCCTATAGTGGAAAATGACCAAGGCTTTCTTCAGGGCCTCTGTTCTACATTCATGCTACTGCCTATAAGTGACTAAATGTGTGAAAAAGTAATACAAAAAACACACAAGTGAAGTATCAGCAGTAAAGGATATAGTGTTCCTTCCACTGAAATCCTCTTCGGCACCTGGTGTCTTAGTAGCATCTGTTGAAGACAAACAATCAGGTGAGCCCCACTCAGCTACTAGGGTCTGTTAGATTCATACTTAATTTACAACTATTTCCAAATTAATTACTCACCCAGAGTGTCCGGGAATGGACCTCACCTCTTCCTGGACCTGGCTCAGGACATGTGAGATCCCGCTCTGCAAGGACAAAATCAACCCCGTACTTAGCATGGGCAGAGAGAGTAATCTCTTATCTGCTCTGTCCATACATTCTACACGGGGTTGCATAGTATTATGCGCGCAGAGTAACCTAGCCTACAACAACCTCTTCCAAACTACAGACCTCACAACCACACTGGTATTGACTGCAACATAGTGGTTTCAACATATTTTAAAATTAAGAGTGGTACAGGATAACTAACTCCACATACATCTCTCAAAAAAAGAGTTTTACAAAAAAAGAAGGGGGAAGGGACCCCAGTTAGTAGTATCTGCCTAGTCTTCCTTCCTATACTAGTTATAAACAAAGAGAGAATGGAAGAAGCAGAATCAAGTTGTACAAACTAGCCCATTAGGACTGTGTGCCTACCTGTCCGTCGTTGTCTCGGTCTGTGACTGAGTCAGGGGGAGGCACTGGGCTCTTGTCTGTACTACAATTTCAATGGTTGAATCCTATCTCAAACACCCAATCAGTGAGCTGTAAAGGAGGGACTATAAAGTACCATTTTTACTTGGAAGAGTGCCATATGTCTATGGAGAACTCGTAGTGATTCCATGTATCAAAATGTTGGAAAAACGTTGGAAAAACGCCAGATTAGGACCTCGGTGTAAACTGACTGTAAGACTTAGTTCCGGTATCTCTCATTCGCGTATCCTCGTGAGACAGGTTGAGAGAACTACCGAATGACATCACACGCAAAATGTGTGTAGTTCAATGCGCATGCGGCCGCGATAAGAAGTGTCAGTAAGCCGTAGAAGTTATGTGGTCTCACAGGTCCCTGTGCTAGTTAAAGCTTCAGCCGCGGAAGGGTATAACATCATGGTTAGAGCAGATATTGTAAAAAGCCTGTCGTCTAACAGTTTTTTACTTCGCGTAATCTCGCGAGAGGATACATACGAACTACCGAATGACGTAATACGTCTAATTCGAGTAGTTCGAACCTTTCGTGCCCAGTGTAGAAGTTCATTCAAGTCCGACTCTTGACCCACGAAGTTTAAAATTTCAAAAATACTCGAGGTTGATCACTCAGCACGTAAGGTTAAATTAGAGTACAAACAGAAAGAGTCATTAAAAAACTATAACCTACTGAATTCATGACAGCAGGATCGGATGTAAATAGAACAATCAGCTCGCTATTAATACAGACATCAGGGAGTGTAACTACTCAGCCCCTTCTCATCAGAACATGCAAATCCTGAGTATATATGCTCAAGATAGGTTAAACCAGGGTACATTGTCATTCAGTCCATGCCCGTCTGTCCCCAATTTGAAAACCCATTTCTGCTCTTTTAGGAACAGGAATTTGGATACATCACTCACATGTGAGGGGATGAACGGTTTTTCAAGGACATTCCACTTAAAGTCTGTTTCACTGTGGTTGTGTTGTATAAAATGTTTGGTCAGTTTTGAAATGTCTTTCTTGCACCGAAAAGTACTTTTGTGTTCCTGCATCCTAACTCGCACCTTCCTCGTGGTCATGCCCACATAGCGTTCATTGCAGGGGCATGTAAGGAGATAGATCAGGTTGTTACTGTTACAGTTAGAAAAATGTCTCAGTTCCCAAGGGCGATCTGTGCCAATATCTATACTCATAGTTTTTGAAGTTAAAGGACAAACGGAGCATGCACCACATGGATGATGTCCTATCACCGGGGGCAGGTCCCAACGAGTGCCCACCTCTCTCCTAGGTGTATCCTTCGGGCGAGTATGTATTAAGCGATCCCTGAGATTTCTAGAACGCTTAAAGGCAAATAGAGGAAACTCTATTTTATCATTACCGCTGTTTAGAATGCGCCAGTGTCGTCTGATGATCTTTTGGACGCAGTTAGATTTGGTATTGAAAGTGCTGACCAATGTCAAGCGGTCCAAAGGGGTTTTCTCGGGTCGTGGCTCAAGCAATGCTGCACGATGATTATTGGCTGCTCGTTTGTAAGAACGCTGGACAAGTCCTAGGGCAGTGTCTGGAGATCAACTGTTTAGATAAATCCTCTGCGTGGTGTGCAAAAGTTTCTGAAGTGGAGCAGTTCCGACAAATTTGAAGAAACTGCCCAAAAGGCAGATTGTCACGCAGGGATTTGGGGTGTTGGCTTTCATACAGCAGAAGAGAATTCCTTGCCATCGGCTTACGGTATAGTTCGCTCTCTAAGCCCGTCTCCGTGGTATAAATGGAGAGGTCCAGGAAGGAAACCCTTTCTTTGCTCATTTCGATGGTGAAACGCAAGAAAATGTTCTGGTTATTGAGCCATTGATGGAAAAGAAGAACAGATTCCTTGTTGCCTCTCCAAACCATTAGGATGTCGTCTATATATCTTTTCCACCAGAGTATAGATGAAAAGAATGGGTTGGTTGGGTTTAGCACTGTTGTCTGTTCGAACATGTGAACATACAAGTTCGCTAGGGAAGGGGCAAAAATACTGCCCATGCTTGTCCCAGAGATCTGATGATATATCCTGTCCTCATACATAAAGAAGTTTTCCTTCATGTCTATAGTGGCTAAAGCCATAATGAAGGACACAGGGGTGATGGAATCAAGTTCCGATCCCTCCAGGATGGATCTGATGGTATCTAGAGTCGCATCCTGGGGGATGGAAGTGTACAAGGACTCTACATCGAGAGAGACTAAATAATCCGTCTCTCGATTAAAGGCAATATCAGACTCTTAGCACATCCGTTGTGTCCTTAAGGTAAGTAGGCATAGTGTGCACTAGAGGTTTTAGGAAGTGGTCTGCAAAGGCCGAGAGGGGTTCTAAAATCGAGCCCTGGCCAGATATAATAGGCCTGCCAGGTGGTGGTCTCTGGGGTTTATGCACCTTAGGTAAGGTGTAGAAGTAGGGCATGATGGGATGCTGTGCCTGCAGAAATTGTGACTCTAAGGGAGTTACCCAACCCACTGCTAATGCCTCTTCAACTAGGACCTTAATTTCATTCCTCAGTCTTGGAGTAGGGTCTATGGTGAGCAGTCGATATGCATTGTTGTTGTTTAACTGGCGGAGACACTCAGTCTTGTATGTCTCCGCATCTTGAACCACAATAGAACCGCCTTTGTCAACAGGCTTCACGACTATTGTGACATCTTGAGTCAATGTTTTCAATGCTTGTCTCTCTGCTCCTGACAAGTTGTTATAGCCAGATTTGGGAGAGACCCAGATTTTCTCAATGTCATTTTTGACTGCTTGTTCCAAGGTGGGTACTTGCGGTGGTATGGTGTGTGTGGGAGGTAGAAATGTGGATTTCGTCCTCAAACCAGTATTAACATCAGTCTCTTGCTCTGACTCCTCATTACTTCTGTTCTTAAAAAAAGTAATGTAACCTTAGTTTCCGAAAAAACTGGGCTAGTTCCATTTGGAGTAAGAATGGGTCACCCTCATCTGTCGTCACAAAGCCTAGACCTTTGTTCAGGACCACTTCCTCAATAGTTGACAAAGTTCTTTGGCTCAAATTAACCACCAAACTTTCTTCAGGTATTTCTTCTACTCTTGTGCACTCCGTCTCGTGTGGCTCCGAGTTCCTGCGTGTGGGCCTAGGTTGTCTTCCCACTGGACCTGTGGCTGACCTAGCGTCGGTCTTCTTTTGCCCCGAGATCGTCGGGCCACGCGATAAAAAAGAAGACGGGTCATTATATTGTGGGAAACCAGAAAAAGGACCCATTGGTGGTTGGAAATTACCTGGAAAGCCCCAGGGAGCTGGAGGCCACCATGGTTGCCCTGGCATGTTATATTGTCCTCTATAGTTCTGGTATCTGCCGGCTCTGCCTCTTGTATCTACTTGTATCTTGTACGCTTATGTAATTTGCACACATGTCACTTTTTCCTCTTGTAACGTATCGTTTTCTACCTCTTCTTGTATTTTGTTTGCTTTTGATACATGTACAATTGTCACCTTTGCCTCATGTAATGTAACGTTTGCTTTTGTAACATGCCCACTTGTAATTTTCTCCTCATGTAACGCTACTGTTCCTATTGTGAAGCGCTCTGACACCTTCCGGTAAAGTCTGCACTATATAAAAACGCAGAAAATAAATAAATCCTTATATGTGAGCTACATCATTCTGCTCTTGCACGAAGTGGCTTGTAGAGGATGATTTTTTGTCATACAATGTGTGTCTTCATACAGAAAACATACACAAACAAAACATGCTTTGGCAAAGTCAAAGTATTAGCAGTTCAACCCCGACCTATTGGCTTTGTCAATGCTTGTTTTTTAAAGTTCCTGGATCGGGTAGTGTTTACACATGGACTCTGATGTACTGAGGCATGAATCGGATAACACGATGGACGTGGTATGCCGCCGTGCTGAATAGGCCAGACTCTCCATAAATCTCTCTGCCCCTGTTAAGCAGGAGGCTGCTTTTTCATAGTTCACTACAATTTCCAGTCAGAAACCTCTGCAGCAACAGTTACAGCTGACCTTTAACACAGACTCAGCGTAGCGTGAAGCCATATAAAGCCATTCTGAGCGGCCTTCATGCTCAGACACTGGCAGGGTCTTGTGGGCTCAGTGAAACAGATTTTAAGCGAGGCTAGCTTGCATCACTGTTTCCAAAACTCCTGTTAAACTTCGGGAGATTTATGTGTCAGGCTCCGAATAGTTTGAGGTGACTTGCTGTCTGCTTCCAAGAAGCGTTTCTCCTTACCTACAACTAGAAGGCTTGAAAACAAACGCACAATAACAACCTTATATTTCACAAATTCGTTTCACTTGTTTCACCATCAGTGTATAAACTAGGATGGTCTCCAAAAGAACAACAAAAAAAGATAAATGTTTATCTTTTTATGCATCATTAAATAACATGTTTCTAAGGGCTACTCATTTTTTAAATAGAAAAGAGAAAGAAAGTATCACACAGTCAGAGTAAGTAGGGAGGCCAGTGAAGCCTGTGTCGACCTTGAAATGGTTAGAATTGTGGGTGTGTCTCAATGATGTCTACTTTTAAAGAGCAACCATGTTCCTGCCCCTGCGCTTGTCTCCAAACAAAACAGGCAGAGTGACACACGTATATTCAACCTCTCCTGCAAACAGCTTAGAGACAGTGCTTAATTTGTAAAAAAAAAAAAAAAAGAAGTGCCAGGTCCCTCGTCAGGAGGCCACTGCAGCTTGCTCCACTCATTGCCCATGCCAGCGATGCCGATGATAGTAAAAAAACATTTACTAACCATCACACTCATTCAATTGAGACAATTCGGACTTTTTCAGACCCCAAAGGTATTAAGAATTTATTAGGAGGCAGGTAATAGTCATTTTTATTATATATTGAATTTATAATTAACTGCTGTTTTGGTCATCTCTAAATTAGCCAGACATCACCGCCTTGTGACAGACTGTCACAAGCACCAGTGTTGATAGCACCAGAAACCACTGTCTCAAATTAAGCACTGCTTAGAGAGTCATTTCTGTTGGATGGCGTTTATAGAGAAAAAGAAAGCAAACGCTGTTCATTATACATTACTGAATATCAGCATCCTTCCCTTAAGTATTATCAATTTTTACAGGAGAAGGAACAAATTCAGAGTTGGTGAAATGATGTGTCCTAGATCACAAAATCTGGCGAATTGGGAAGAGGAAGATACTATACCAGGAACAGAATTGTTTATTTGAACCAGGTGCTTTCTACTTTACAGAGATAGTGGGCCTTGCCTCTGGCTGGATGTCTTCAAACAGAAAAGGCAGAAAACAAAGTTAGTTCGAAGACGGGGAAGAATACATTAGGCAGAGATAGCACAAAAAAGGTATATGAGTGGAGATGTTTTAAAGCTGATGGGACTTAATCACCCAATGTTCTCTTACCCTAGATTTTAATTAAAGGCTGAAAAACGAAGGATTTGTAATTGTTAAAGTCTGATTTACAGACTAAAGATTGGAGAAATTTTTGACTGTAGATTCCACTTACCACAATGGGAATCTGTAAAATGTGGGAGCGGGTTTGCTCTGTTGCAACTTTTGAAAAGTAATAGGGAAATGTGCAGGATATTTCTTGGCAATCAACATAACTTCAGTTATCTTTCCTCCGCATAGTAGTTACTTACTCTGTGAATTGCGCGCACCTCCCTCCAAGCACCACCTCTATGCGGGTATGCAGACACTGACAACCCTATCACCCAGAAGCACATGAAACCATAAGCAATGCAATAGGCCCCACAGAAATAGGACACAGAAACAAAAAGGAAAATCAAGCAGGGCAGACCAACTGTAAGTAACCAGTACTCAAAGAAAAGCCAGCTCACCCACGACAAACACAGAAAGGGTGTTAAGAACTAGTAATAGCTCTTGAACATAACGGACACCCTGCGCCCATTCCCGGAACTGTAACATACCCGTGTACATGTATTACCACACACAGCCAACAGACATTGTTTTTGTGGTAGTTGTTGGCCGCAGTTTTATTACTCATGACATACGTCATATTTGTACAACTCCCCTGGATACCTTCTCAGGCCGGGGTCATAAATCATTATCATACATTATCACAATTGGTTATCGCTCAGTGTCATTTGGACATCATAAATTGTGGGTCATAAATCATTTGGGTATCATAAATCATTCTGTCACAAATCGCTCATCATCTTGTTGTCATAAATCGCTCTGACTGATCATCATAAATCAACCTCCATAAATCATGGTCATAAATCATCAGGCTGTCAGAAATCATTTGGTCACAAATATGTCATAATTTTGTTATCACAAATCTTCTGCATGGGCATCATGAATCATCAGCCATAAATCATCGGCTGACCATAATTCAATGGTTTGTCTTTTGCTCATTTGCATATCCTAGGGTCGTAAATCACCCTGACAGTTTGTAGATTGTTCTTTGTTGTTTTCCTCGCCCCTTTGCGTGTGGGGGTAGCCTTTTTCCGGAGCCAGGCCCAACTCGCTACCTTGCTAGTCTCTCCTGCGCCCTGCCATCTGGCGGGAGCTGGGCTGCGCGTGCCGTCTCCGTTTGCTACCCCGATTTCTCATCAGGCGTACTCACCCAGCCGTGAGGCATCCAAGAGTGAGTTCCCTCCTTTTACACACTGCCCTGTCGGTGTGTTTCCATAACCAAACCAATACACCTTTTGTTTCAGCCCCTTTTGTTTGGATTTGCGCTCTCTTTGCGGTCTCATTGCATGAGGGTAGACTCCTCCTGGAGTTAGGCCTCAGCTCGCTACCATGTTGGACTCTTTTGTGCCCTGCCGTCTGGCGGGGGCTGGGCTGCGAGTGCCGTCTCCATTTGACACCCTTCTTTTTAGACCGCTTCACTCAGCCGTGAGGCATCCAAAAGTGAGTGGCCTTCCTTCCACACACTGCCCGGTGTGTCTCCATCGCCAATCGTTGCACCCTTAGTTCTTTTCAACCCTGTCAGCACTGCGACGCTGCTGTTGTAGGTGTGGGTGGGTGGGACTCAAAAATCGTTGGTGCCGCTCCCCCAGCTCCCTGATGGAAAAAGGTGAGCTGCCCAGGGGGAGCATCACCTTATATCCCCCTCCCCCTTCCTTATTCCCTTTGTTCTTGGGGAGGGCCTCTGACGCTTTTCGCAGAGCGGCAATTCCTGGTGGCGCTAACCTGCGCAAACCGGATTCGTTCCTTGTGGCTCGGGTGGCCATTAAGGCACCGGCCCTTGAGGCCCCCTTCGGGGGCGACCTCTGCTAGATCAACAGGCCAGATATAAGATGATGGTAAGTAGACCATGTGTGGAACAGAAGGAGCCATATTAAAAGAATCATGGTGCATGGGCCACAACAGCCTTCAGACTGTGAAGCTGCACAGACCATGAGGAGCCAAGCCTCCAAAAGAAATCACAAAACGCTACCATACATGAAAAGTGGGAAAACACAGAATGGATGAAAACTGCTCTAAACTGACCCTAAACGAATATGACACTTTACAACGCATGCTTTACAACGCGTATCATTGCAACAATTTTTTTACATTGCTAAATCCATTACAACGCATGTCGTTACAACGCATGTTGTAACACGCATAATCCATTACAACGCAATTATTATTCTAACTCCACCAGAGCGTTACTTTTGGGGAAGCGTTGTAATGCATTATGCGATGTAATGACATGCGTTGTTATGGATTTTGCGTTGTAAAACATTTGTTGTAATGACACTCGTTGTAACACATGTGTTCTAAACCTAAGGACCCCGAAGAAGTGACCATAAGAGAGATGAAGCCAACCAACCCAGTCACAAGAGGAACACAATGACAAAATGCACAAGCACATAAAACCCAGGGCAACCTCCAACAAAAGCACAGTCGGAGACAGCAGCCACAGCCAGAACCATTGCAAGCCAGAAACCGCTGCAGACCCCCTGGAGGCCAAAGAACCAGAAACCCATACAGAGCAGCAACACAAGGCAGCCATAGCAGACGACACCGCAGAAAAGGAGAAAAGGCATCCTTCAGACATTATGAAAGATCCTGAGGACACCTCCAGCTTAAGTCTATAGGTAAAGGGCCAGAATTACATATATGTTGAATGAAGAAACATATTTAAGGCAGAATTGGTCTGCACGTGTACAGTTAGTTCATAGACACAAGTTGGATAGATGTAAACAGAACCCTCAGTGGAAGACTTTACTCAAAAAAGATTGCAAACAGAACCAGCAGTGGAACACTTCCATCAAAACATAATATAAACAGAACCAACAGTGGAAGACTTCAATCAAAAGCAAGCACCTGTAATATGGGCTGAAACGCTGCTTGAACAGCGTTTCAGCCCACAATGTAGACCTTGTGCCACGGTCAGGATTCCATTACTGCGGATCTTTCATAAGTTCAATTGAGTGTGGTTTTTAATGCACTATGTTCACATCTAGTAGGTAGGAATTGTGCAATCTGTGCAGCATCCTTTATCAAGCGAATTGTGCAACAAAATAATGTTTGTGGGGCTTTACTTCGTCTTTGTTTTAGGATGGTAGTTAGCTCAACCACGGCTACCAAATGTAAATTTGTTACATCCCTAAGGCATGTTCAAGTCACAAGAAGAACAATTACGCAGGCAGCACAACAAGGAAAGGGCAAATTATTGCCAGGCAGTATACTGTGAAGCAAAAGATCCCTGAACTGAAGACATCAACAAGAAGGAAGCCGAATAGCCAGAAGCTGTCCACCAAACATTCTAGGAAGAGACATGCAAGAGTAGAATTCCGAAAATAAGCTAGAGGACGGCATTGTGAGCCCTGAAAAGCACCATTGCTGCAGAGGCAAAGCAGCTTCCAAGCGTCATTCCAAGTCATAGATTTACGAAGAATCCCCACAATCCATGAGTATCTCTGCAGGTATCAATAACTTGGATACCTAAGAGAAAGAAGAGGAAAACGGGGAAGTGAATTCATGGTCTGGGCTGGCCTCTGCTAGTGGATGGGTACACTGGCTGACTCTTACGTAGTGGGTTCTAGGGACTCAGAGGCATGATAAAAGCTGAAACGTCTTTCAACCTGCAAATCAAAGTAGGACTTTGTACTAGGAGCCGATACCAACTATTGAGGTGAGTACTTTACCCTGATCAGGGTGTTAGATACATTAATGAGAGCAGATACTGACTAGAATATTAGTGCTGATCCTGAGGATGCCAAGAGGAGGGAACACTTTGAACAGCACAGGTAGTCAGAAGCCAAACAACAAATAGACAAAGACAAAAGCCCAGAAAACAGATGCGTAAAGTTGAACATTAAAAGGGGAACTGGGAAGTGAGAAAACAAGAAAGGTCGTGGGTCACAACATCAGGTGAATAAACTAAGAGATAGTGAGATAATGTTTATTTTTTTGCTTGATTAATTAAAATCTTTGCAAATACATAATCCCATTGTACACAAATTGTTATACTTAATTTATAAACAACATTATAAAAGATCATCAATAAAATATTCCCAGTTTGTGCAATTGGCTGTTTTAAAAGACAATACTCATAAATTCTTGTATTTCAAGTAGTGCTGAACTGACAATAACTACCATTAATTTCCAAGCCGCATGACACAGCTTAACCAAGTCCATTGTTCAGATTAGAGGCTTGATAATTTAAAATGCGAGTGAAACTAAAGTAAAATTTTAAGTTAATTTTACATATGTGAAGCATTTTCTTAACCTTTGGGCAATAAGTAAAAACACTGGTACAACTATAAAGTGTTATTATTCATTTTTCATTTTTTGGGGAACTCCCTCCTGAAGCCCTTGTACTCTTATTTTTAACATACTTCAGATAATGACAGGTTTTTAATGAACTAAGAGAAATTGAAGAGTCAAGGCAGCTGTCAAGAGTGCACTACAGTTAAGTAAGTTTGAAGCAGAAGTAGAAACTTACATGCTGTTGTTAGTGGCCTGATGGATCTGAGATACTTCCATTCTTTCCCGTCCCTTTTCCAGTCCTATCCATGCCTGAATTGGGTGATTCTATAGTTTATGCGGAGAAGGCACAGTGTTAGGGAGATAGCTTATGGCAGGTCCATATAAGCCTTAATTTGAGCAAGTCATTCTTTGACCCCTTCCAGACTTGCTCAAGACAGAAATCCTGACAGCACCCTGTCAAAGAATTCCCTGTTGGACGATATCGCTAGATTATGAGATTTTATAGGTAGAGTTTGTGGAACTGAGATATCAAACAGGATGTGTGGATATTTCAGAAATGTCATATGCTTTTCATACAATGTGATATTGTATCTGGCCATAATTTATCCTAGATTCTGCAATAGCCTCTACTTTATACTCAGATATGCTGTAAATTCAATGTAGCAGGTGTATGACTCATTTTCTTTTCTAAAAAGTTACAGTTAAATACAGGAAATATGTTCCACAAGGCCTATTTGCGATTTAGTTGTAATAATCTGACCACTGCCTTTCCCTGAATCTAAAGGGGCCAGCAAATCTCGATGCAAATTTGAACACAGAAAAGAGAGGTATTTAGTGAATAACCACACTTCAATCCTGGGCGAGGAAGGAGGTCCCTTAGAATGTTTACATTTTTAATAATTTTCTTAATTTAAAGAGCTGATTTTAACCAGTATAGTAAATGTGTGTTATAATGTTTGTTGGACATATTATTGAGGTTTATCAAACAAATACATGATTTTGAATTTGCGGATGCCGACTATGTAAATCAGCATGATGTTTAGAATCTATCTTGGTTTTCAATTAATGTACTGTTTGCCACATTCTCTTGAGTTGATGCAGTGAGTGTATGACTGAGAGTATTATAGAAAAAAATACCTGAGCAGCAGCATTCAGAGATAAATATCATAAATGCAGTAAAAGTGGCTGTTCCTAGTAAGGAGTGCAATTTACTGTCTGAAATTGCCCCTGGATGAAGATCAACTATCTAAAGCTGAACACCTACAAGACTGAAATAGTGAGCTTCAAGGAACAGCACTTCACCCTTGATACTCTACCTGGTGGCCAACAGTGCTAGTACTGACACTCACCTCCCACACCAAACACCTTAGAATCATCCTCAACAACAAACTCAACATGAGAGCCCAAGTAAATGCCGTCCGTACTGCATGCTTCCAGAAAGATTTTAGAATGTCTCCTAATCAGCAACCTTCATGCATGCACTGGTTATAAGCAAGCTGGACTACGGGAACACCCTCTATGCCGGGATCAACAAAAAACCACTGGAAAGCTGTAGACCATTCAGAACTCGGAGGGTAGATCCACCCTGCACCTCCCACGCCACACTTACATCACACTACACCTGAAGTGCGCTCTGCAAATCTGCATAACATGATATGACATGACATAACATAACATAACATAACATAACATAACATAACATAACATAACATAAGCAAAGCCTGCAGGAGATATTTGCGTTTACCAATATGCTGGTGATTCATCAGGAAGTACCTAAAGCATTGTTCAATAGACTGATTTACTCGCTGCGTCTGTCCATCAGTCTGAGGCTGGTAACTCTTTGAATTTAAATGGGCAGTACCTAACCTTTATAGGTATAGTTTAGACAGCGTGCATGCGATGTATGCAAGACCAGATGTATTCCAAAAGGACTTTGCTTCCGTCTGCTGCCTTCCCATTGGTTCAGTGCAGTGGCGCTTTTCTTTGCTGCTTCCTAAATTGTTAATGGAGCGATATGTCTCTTCAGGTTTTTAGCTCAGGAGAACCAACCAAGTACAATCTCCTTCCGCTTCTTTTGTTCATGTGGTGTTTGGGTGAACTCTTTTTCCTGTTTCCGATGCACCACGACTTTGGGTGCAGCTGTTTTGCTTTTCACCCATCACTGCGTACAGCAGCCATCTCGCTTCACCGTGAGGCCGCAGGATCCTTCTGCTCTCCTCGCTTCTGTCTTTGCTCTCCGTACTGTTTCGTCCTTTGCTAGAACCAATCCTAAATAGAGTTGAACCAGGCAAGTTTATTTTCACATCGTCTGTCAAACATGTTAAAAGGATGCCATATAATGGGTGCGAGTCGGTGAATCAGATATGGTCAGACAGGATTCTTATCGGAGAGGAAATGACGCTCTGATTGTTGAGTAAAGGACCAATTGCTAATTTCAGATCACATTTATGAATTACATTTTCACCGCGTAGAAGGCCAAAGGTAATTCTTGAGAAGCAATGTCTCGTATCTAGCTAGTTGTCATTTTTGTGTTAGAATTGAATCAAACCATCAAGAAATAGGGGAGACAATATGCTATTTGTGTCCAAGCAAAAGCCACTTTTAACAGTGGTGCTAGGTAACTCTTAACTGTGACACAAAAGCCAACGTTGAATCTTTTTGAGGATTGTATTGTTTGAACTGCCTGGTTTTCAAGGATCATCACTTTTTTGGTTGTCATAGAATGCTTTTCTGAATCGGACTATGTCATTCCTTTCACCAAATTTCCCGCAGCAGTTGAATTAGCCCAGGTGTTTCTAGATCACATTTTTTAACTGCATAAACTTCTGGATACCATCATTAGTAATAGGGGATCTTAATTTGATGCATATTTCTGAACTCCACTAATAACAAGCATTGGAAATGGAATAGGTCTCGCATTTGCTTAAGTTAGAGCTATTGGTGTTGTAAATGACAATGTTTCTTACTTATGTGTTATTGAGTGTATTAATGTGGTGTGTAGTGGAATTATGTGCGCTGGATTGGAATTGTTAGTTGTGGAATTGTGCGGCATGGAATTGTGTGAAGTGCATTTGTGTAGTGGAATTTTGTGGCATGGCATTCAGTGGAATGATGTGTGTAGTAATTATGTGGTATTGAGTGTACTGAAACTATGTGGAATGTGTG
The DNA here is from genome assembly GCF_964263255.1 of Lissotriton vulgaris. Lineage (NCBI taxonomy): Eukaryota > Metazoa > Chordata > Amphibia > Caudata > Salamandridae > Lissotriton > Lissotriton vulgaris. Next base: position 673,753,558 of record NC_141700.1, on the reverse strand, counting down.
TGTTATGGCCTGCAATTATGTCAAATAGTATTTTGTGGAGTGGAATGTAGTCGAGTATAATTTTGTGGTGCGCTGTTGAATGATGTGGAATTCTGTGGTGTGGATTGGGTGTATATGGTGTGTTGAGTTGAATTATGTGGTTTGGTGTTGAATTGTGTGGTGTGGATTGGGATTGTGTGGAGTTGAATTTATTTTGCGTAGGGGGCTTCCAGCAGTCCATCCTGGTGAGGAGAAGGGTTTGAATTAGGACATTTCTATCTAATGCAGGAGGGAAAGGGAGAATTTTTCTAATTTTGCTCAAAAGACAGAACCCCGTGGAGTGCACAGTCTTAATACGTTCCCCAAAAGACAGATCAAAGTCCACAATATTTATTTATTTATTTATTTATTTATGGAATTTTTAATGCGCACTACTACCCTGAGGTGTCTAGGCGCAATGAGATACTCCAAGATACAGAGGTCAGGACACGATATTATAAGAAAGAGGCTATATCTCCTAGATTTCGTGCCTGATGTATAGGGAAGAGTACTTTCCCTAACATCTCCAGCCACCAGTCCTGCGACAAGGTGCTGACAGCACCAAAAACCTCAATTTTAGTTTTACTGCTTTTAAAGAGCAGCAAGTTAAAGCTCATCCACCTTGATACTCATTAGAGGCAGTCCTTGAGATTCTGCGCAGACGGCCTTGGAATGTTGTCCATTCCAACAACCCGCTGAGTGCCATCAACATACCTATGGAAAGGAATTCCAAAGGACTCTATCAGGTACGACAAAGGGGCCATACCCAGAAAAAAGACAGTTGGGCTCAAAAACAAGACCTGTGGGACCCCAGTTAAAATAAATTTAGAAGCAGGAAAAACGTTGGCCAAGTCCACTGTTTGTGTTCAATCCTGTAAAGCAGTCTTACCAGGAAGAGGGAGGGGCACAGCTCACACGGGTGTAGTTTACTGTGCACCAACAAAAAAGGGCTATGTGCATGGAAAGGCTAAATACGCCTACCTAAAAAATGAATGCAGGCACAAACAAACATGAAAATAACGTTTTTGAAGCCTATTTTACTTTTTGTAAGTCACATATATGATTCCGATATATAAAAGTATAAATAAGCATGGAAATGACTGAAAGTGATAACATTTTTAAACAAAGGCGTGGGACTTGGTAATTTCATTATAAGCAGGTTTTACAGAATTCGCAGGACGTATGTTTTTTCAAAGAATTATTAAGCACTTGCAGTGTGAACATTCCACCGCAACTGAGCCCTTTCAGAGGACTGAGGGAAACAAGCAGATCAAGAGAAGGCCCAAAGAAGGAAAGCAAAGAGGATTAAGAGGGATACAGCCCATCATAAAAGTGGACAGCTAGGGCTGTGCAGAACAAAGTCAAAGACTGAGGGCATTCTGGAACAAAACAGTAAGCGAAGGAGGTCACAGACGATAACTGCACCAAGAAAGCAGGGCCCCTGACCAGTGATAAACATCAGGAACTGCAGACAAAAAGTGCCAGTCTGCAAGCGTTGGACCCGAGCACTCGCCCTGAATGGACACAGAGCCACAAGACACAAACCCACACGGAACCATAAAAGATGGGATGGACATATATATATATATAGAGTTAAAAATATTCTCCCAAGTGTACATAGGGAGTTTGAATGAGCTTGAAACACCACCACATTTTCAGGGGTGCCTGGGAAGGGATTTCTTAAGGTGGAATAATAAGTTCCATGAGGAGTAAAAAAAATGGTGTAAATAAATTTGCAAATATTAATGTCATTTAACCATTAACACGACAGTCAGCAGGAACAGGGTAAGGTAAAACTGGTGCATGCCTGAAAATCCACGATTTTCAAAAATATCAAATAGTACTCCTTGGGTTTTGATGAATCTCAAAAACAACAAAGTTAAACAAATTGTAGTTGTAAGTCTAGGAGCAGGAGATGTTCTCTTTTTTATGAATTGAACGGAACAGAAACAGTTGGAAATCGTGAATAATTATGACTGCTACCTGGTGCCATATTATACAAAGTGTCTAGTGATGTAACACGTTTGCTGGGGCTTTTTGTACTTTTGGGTCACTTTGGTATTACAGAATGGACTGCAGATGTTTGTTATGCCCCTTCTGTAACAGAGAGCATTCCAAGATCTATAGAGAAGGGCTTCATGCACAACCTTGTACCAGTACTGTATTGCAGTTACAGACACAGGGCAAAGAAGCTAACTGCAAGAAAACTGTATTCCCTGCATAAGGGGACACACAACTAGTGCATCCCTCATCCCAGTGCTTCTTAAAATGTGGATAGGGAGCACAATCACCCCACGCATCCTCCAGAAGTATAACAAAATAAATGAAAAGCATGTTTTTTACAAGATACAATGTCTAATTACAAATCCCCATACAATACTGTATAAGAGGTTTCAGTGTATACCCTTACTTACGTACAGAAAGTTTAATTCCATGTACACCTCCTAAATGAAAACCTTAGAATCAGTCAAATGGTAGAAAGGTTGAAGACTCGAACTAGTGATCATTGATCACACAAACTCATGTTCCTCAATATTATTCTCTATTAAGTAAACAAGATGACTAGCCAAACAACGTGATAAGACACAAATTGGCAACCAGGCTAGAGGAAGATAACTCAAGTGCTACAGGACAAAATATGTTGTAATCCATGCATCAGATAAACCACACTTCAGAATAACCACTTCATTGGTTACAGACTTTATCACGCCACATATAAAATGTTTCTCATAATTCTCAGATGTCTAATACATACATCAAATTTCAACTGAGAACAAGGAGCATTGACGCATATGAGTGTACATTGTGAAAAATAGAGTAACTTTGGCAGCAGGTTTGTCTCTACAGGAATTAAATGTTCTCTTATCTGACATATATAATGGATTCCTGTGTAGATGTAGTTGAGAATGGATCATTAGCAGTGCTTAATTTGTAAAATATGAAGTGCAGGTGCTCAAATGTTTGTCGGAGGCCACACCTACTTTTCTCTAGCTCCACCCACTTCCTCCACCCACTTACTGTATTAGCTCCACCCACATCTTCAACTGGCAGTAGTATAAGAAGCACTTTTACCAAACTCTTGAACCTGCGATTTGACTACGCTAAAAACCAATGTAATGCAAACCACCTTTTAACTTAAGTGAGATATCACTTGGTGTTACAAACCAGTGTGGAGAGACTAGGGGAACCAATACCCCAGGAACCTTGGTAGTGACAAATACTCCAAGGTGTGTCCCTCGAGGGTTTGCCCCAATCCAGAACATACCTTGAGCCCTAACTCCCCAGTTCAGGTAATCCCATACTATGGGATTGTGGCCTCTTAGTGCATAAAGTGAGGAGAGGACCACTAAACTGTCTATGAGACATCAAAGCAACCACAAACAATTGCCTGTGCAACAATGCAATGGGGGAGATGTCAATGTACTGTGACGAGGAGACAGTTAGATTCACTCCAAGTAATTGCCTACACTTCTACCCCATGATTCCTACAATGCATATCCCAGATATATCTTATAGAGCCTCACTTAAATTAGTGTAATGATATTTTAGGCTAACTAGAAATTCTGTGTTTGTGAGGCATAAAAGTTGGAGATACAAGGTTAGATAGAACAATAATTACTGATGTTAGCAGCTTTCCCTGCTTCCCTGTTAAACACAAAAGTCAGCTCAATTTTATAAATGTAGTTATTAAAATGTATACACATAGCCATCGGTGATACTCCCCCGCCCGTGAAGGCAGAGGCGCGACAGGGTGAGAGTGAGAGAGACGGCACGCATACAGAGACGGAGAGCAAAGCACGCTCGAGAGCAGCAACTGGGACCCATTGACCCGAAGCAGACTCACTACACTAACACCCGAGAAGACGCCCCAGGTGTGAACATACACCGTGGACTCCAGAAACGAGTGCCACGACAGTGTCAAAACCAGCTGTCACATGGAACCCTGCTGTCACTGGCACACCTGGCAAGACTGCAGATGAGGAGTTCTTGCCCTCCTGGACACCGAACACCTCATGGTGTTGTTGCACAAGTAACTTACCTTCAGTAACGATATATCTGTAAGAAACAGTAGTTCGTATTAGATTCCTTACCTTAGAATATCCCCAGGCGGCAGACTGGATCCGGAAACTTTTGCGAAGCAGTACCCTTGCGCGTCGGTAGGCGTTGTCTGTGGCTCCACGTCCACCGTCGGTGTCGTAGGCGCCGGGATGACGTCGCCGGAGTACTTAGACGCCGCCCTCGCGAGCTGACGTCTGTTCTTATACACAGCTTTTCCGCGCCAGAAACGCAGAGTCATGATAAAAACCAACACTGGTGCCATGAAACTAGGGCCCTGAAAGAGGATAACCTTAACCCTAGATATCGGTTCGCAGAACGGAGAGGATGGGTGGGGCGGAAAGGCATCTAATACTAACTACTGTTTCTTACAGATATATTGTTACCGAAGGTAAGTAACTTGTGCATCTGAAAGAAACAGGTTAGTATTAGATTCCTTACCTTAGAATAGAAACCCCAGCAATACCAACCCCGGTGGTGGGTCTGCGAACCAATAATCACACCAGAAAGTCCTGAAGGACGGAACGGCCAAAGAAGCCATCCCTCCAGACTTGGCTGTCCAGGCAGTAGTGTCTTGCGAACGTGTACAGCGAGGCCCACGTAGCTGCCTGACAGATGTCCTGCAAGGGGACTCTCCGGCCTACGGCAGTAGTAGCCGCCGTGGCCCGAGTGGAATGGGCCCTCAGCCCAACAGGAGGCTCCTTCTTAGCCAAAGAGTAGCATGCCTTGATGCACAATACGACCCACCGAGAGATGGTCCGTTTGTGCACCGCCCGTCCCTTCTTAGCGCCCACGTAACCAACAAAGAGTTGGTCATTCACCCAGAACTGGCGTGTGCGATCCAGATAGTATGAGAGCGCACGTTTTGGGCCCAGACGGTGGAGCCGCTCTTCCTCTTTAGAGGGATGCGGAGGCAGAAAGAAGGTGGGCAAGGTGATGGACTGCCCGATGTGGAAGGCTGTGACTACCTTGGGCAGGAAAGAGGGTCTTGTCCGCAACACAACCTTGTCCGGATGGACAGAAAGGAAAGGAGGCTTGGAGGAAAGAGCCTGGAGCTCACTCACTCTCCTGGCAGAGGTGATGGCAACCAGGAAAGCAGTCTTAAGCGTAAGAAGACGGAGAGGACAGCTATAAAGTGGCTCAAAAGGAGCGCACATCAGGTAGGTCAGAACCAGGTTCAAGTCCCACTGGGGCATCACGAAAGGAACAGGGGGAAACATGAGTGATGCCCTTCAAGAACCTATTTGCAATCGGGGACTTGAACAAAGAAGGCTGATCAGGTAGCCTTAAGATGGCGGAAAGGGCAGAAAGGTAGCCCTTGATAGTGCCCAGAGCAGAGCCCTGCTGGGCAAGAGAAAGAAGGAAGAGGAGAACCTCAGAGAGTGGATCCACAGCCTTTGCTGTGCACCATGCCACAAATCTGTTCCACCTGCAGGCGTATACCGACTTTGTGGAGGGACGCCTAGCTGCTAGAATCACATTTCAAACTTCAGGAGGCAAGTCAAATGGCCTCAACTGTCGCCGTTCAATCTCCAAGCATGGAGGTGAAGACTGGACAGGTTCGGGTGGAGGACCGTCCCCTGCTGCTGCGACAGAAGGTCCTCCTGAAGAGGCAGACGAATCGGGGGATCGACAGACATGCTGAGTAGCTCGGGATACCAGTATCTTCGTGCCCAGTCCGGAGCCACAAGGATAACTGGGCCCGGTCACGCCTGATCTTCTTCAGCACTCTGGGCAGAAGTGGTATAGGCGGAAAGACGTACAACAGACTGCCGCTCCACTCGCGATGAAAAGCGTCTCCGAGCGAGTGCTGCCTTGGAAATTCCAACGTGCAGAACTGATGACATTGCGCATTCTCTTCTGTGGTGAATAGATCTAACCAAGGCTCTCCCCGCTGCTGAAAGAGGCCTTGCGCCACGTCCGAGTACAGACGCCATTCGTGATCCATCATACACCGACGGCTGAGTTCGTCCGCCCTGGCGTTCAGGGAACCTGCCAGGTGTTGAACCACCAGGGTCTTGCCCTGATGTTCCAGCCACTGCCAGAGGCGCAGAGCCTCCTGGCATAGGGTCCACGACCCCACCCCGCCCTGTTTGTTGCAGTACCACATGGCGGTGGTGTTGTCCATGAACACCTGCACTACACTCCCCTGGACAGAGGGGAGGAATGCCTTCAGTGCAAGCCGGATCGCCCGCAGGTCCAGAAGGTTGATGTGGAGCCGGGACTCCGCCGAAGAACAGAGGCCTCTGATCTCTGCCTCTCCCATATGGCCCCCCAAGCCCTGGAGGGACGCGTCCGTCACAACTACGTGCTCTAGTTGGAGTAGGATGAGGGATCTGCCGCTGACCCAATTGTGGTCCTTGAGCCATCACTGCAACTGTCTTGCAGTGCCCTCCGAGATCAAGAGATGGTCGGACAAGTTGCCCTGATGCTGGGCCCACTGAAACTTCAGGTCCTACTGCAGAGCCCGCATCCGCCACCTGGCGTGATGCACCAGAAGGATGCAGGAGGCATTCAGCCCCAGAAGCTGCAGCGTCAACCTGACCGAGACCCAGGATAACTGCTGAAAGATCGGAATCAGAGCCTGAATATCCCAAACCCACTGTTCGGGAGAATAAACCCGAAACTGTGCTGAGTCTAGAACCGCTCCGATGAAGAGGAGCTTCTGAGAGGGACTCAGGTGTGACTTCGGCACATTGATGGAGAACCCCAGCAGGTGCAGGAGGTCGGCCGTAGTCTGGAGGTGGCTGACGACTGTCTGGGGCGAGCCCGCCTTCAACAACCAGTTGTCGAGGTAGGGAAAGACTGAAACCCCTAACCTGCGCAGATGAGCTGCGACTACTGGCCATGTCTGAACTGGGGTGGTGTGGAGTGCAAAAAAACGATGGATTTAGGCCCCGATCTCTGTACTGGGGTGAATGTATGACATTGTTCTGCATTCTGTCCATCAACTGTGGTTTTTGCATTTGTCCCCCCGAGTGGGATGGGTATGCTCAGACGTGAGTCCCATGCACTCCACACCACTGGATTCAAGCAAGCCGGGCTGAAGACGGCTGGAATGCCAGAAACCGGTCCTCTGAAGCTTGTTTCCGGTCCAGGGAAGGCATGGCTTGGCAGTTCGGGCTGGACTGTTCCCATGAGGCACGGGGTCAGACTAATTTGCATATGGCCATGTCTGAACTGGGGTGGTGTGGAGTGCAAAAAAACGATGGATTTAGGCCCAGATCTCTGTACTGGGGTGAATGTATGACATTGTTCTGCATTCTGTCCATCAACTGTGGTTTTTGCATTTGTCACCCTGAGTGGGATGGGTATGCTCAGACGTGAGCCCCATGCACTCCACACCACTGGATTCAAGCAAGCCGGGCTGAAGACGGCTGGAATGCCAGAAACCGGTCCTCGGAAGCTTGTTTCCGGTCCAGGGAAGGCATGGCTTGGCAGTTCGGGCTGGACTGTTCCCATGAGGCAGGGGGTCAGACTGATTTGCATGTCTGAACTGAGGTGGTGTGGAGTGCAAAAAAACGATGGATTTAGGCCCAGATCTCTGTACTGGGGTGAATGTATGACATTGTTCTGCATTTTGTCCATCAACTGTGGTTTTTGCATTTGTCACCCCGAGTGGGATGGGTATGCTCAGACGTGAGTCCCATGCACTCCACACCACTGGATTCAAGCAAGGCGGGCTGAAGACGGCTGGAATGCCAGAAACCGGTCCTCGGAAGCTTGTTTCCGGTCCAGGGAAGTCATGGCTTGGCAGTTCGGGCTGGACTGTTCCCATGAGGCACAGGGTCAGACTGATTTGCATATGGCCATGTCTGAACTGGGGTGGTGTGGAGTGCAAAAAAACGATGGATTTAGGCCCAAATCTCTGTACTGGGGTGAATGTATGACATTGTTCTGCATTCTGTCCATCAACTGTGGTTTTTGGAGCTGCGACCACTGCCATCACTTTCGTGAACACCCGTGGGGTGCTGGTAAGGCAGAAGGGGAGCACGGTAAACAGAAAGTGCTCGTGGCCTACCTTGAACTGCAGGTAACGACGGTGGGCCGGCAGGACTGGGAAATGAAAATAAGTGTCCTGCAAGTCCAATGCTACCATCCAGTCTTATGGGTCCAGGGCAGCTAAGACCTGAGCCCGTGTCATTATCTTGAACTTCTCCTTCCGGAGGAAGCCGTTGACATTCCGCAGGTCCAAGATAGGCCGTAGGCCCCCTTTGCCCTTCTTGGGTACCAGAAAGTAGTGGGAGTAACAGCCACGCCCTACTTCTGGCCCAGGAACGCGCTCAATGGCCCCCTTGGCCAAGAGGCCCGTAACTTCCTCTTGTAGAAGTTTCAAGTGATCCCCCGACACGCGTTGGTACTGCGGTGGCATGGCTGGAGGGGTCGCCTCGAAGGGGATGGAGTAGCCCCTTCGGACGATTTGCACCACCCACTTGTCCGATGTGACAGTGCGCCAGCGGAGGTGGTGATGGCAAACCCTGCCCCCCACTGGCGTCACATGGGCCTGAAAGCTCGGACTAGGAGGGTTTTGAGGCAGATGCTGCAGGGGCAGGTGTGGACTGGCCTCGCCGTTGTCCCCGACCGCTGCCACGGCGGTTTCCACGTCCGCCACCGTGCTGGATGGTAGTCTGCGGCCAGTGGCTGGCACGACGTGTGGGGGCGCCCCTTCCTTGGCCACGAAAGGGGCGAAAGGCAGCCGTTTGCTGGCGCTGGGCCGAGAGGCCCAAGGACTTGGCCGTAACCCTGGAGTTCTTAAAGCGCACAAGCGCATGGTCTGCCTTGTCGCCAAAGAGGCGACGGCCATCAAACGGCATGTCCATCAGCTGAAAAGATGGTGGACCTCAACCAGGTGTGGGGACGAATCGTCACAGTCGTTACTATTGCTCTGCCCAGTGAGTCTGTGGTATCCAGCCCACACCGGATGGAATACCGTGCCGCATCTCGATTAGGCATGGGCGGAAAATCCGTTCCGCTCGCGGATTTTGCGGATTTTCGGGAAATCCGCAATCCGCGAGATTCGCGAATCTCCCGCAAAATCCGCAAATCCGCGAGCAGCGGATTTTGCTCGCACTGCTCGCACTGTTCGCGTGAGTTCGCGTGAGTTCGCGCCCCGCGAATAAGTGCAAAATTGCAGAAATACGATGTTAGCAAAACTGAAAGTAACTACTTACCAGGTTCAAAAGTTCAGGCTCATCATTAGTAGCCATTTCCTGTAGTGCTTCCTGAGGGGCCCCTCCAGAGTTCAGTTGCCAGTTGAAACTATTATGTGACCCTGCTCTGAACCTCAGAATAGTTACACATATGCCACAAAGGTCCTGAATTACAGCTAAGGGAGACAAGCAGGAGCCAGGCTGGAAGTTAAAATCCATTAATCAGCCCCTAATTCATTATTGTCAGTTGGGGCAGGGCAGGTGTTGTAACTAATTTTGCAACAATGAAAGCACTTAGCAAGTGCAAAAGATCACTAATCAGGGCGCACTAAGGAAGCAGGTGCCAGCTAAAAAAATATTCTGTGACACATTAATCAGCCCCAAATTAATTCAGGTCACTTGAGGCAGGGAAGGTGTGCTTTGCTTTGCCGAAAATAATGTACACTGGACAACCAGAGGGTGTGGTGATGAAACAGAGGGTGGCATGGGTGGGCCAGAGGGTGGCATGAGTAGTCAGAGAGTGGCAGTGGTGACAGAGAGTGGCAGTGATGAAGAAGAGTGTCCCAAACAGGCTGGACACGTAGAAACAACAAGTTCGCGAAACTTGCGACCCGACAGGTAAGTTCGCAATTTGCGAAAGTGTACAAAACCCTCGCGAACTGGCAGAAACACGGGCGAACACAAAAAAAAAAAAATCCGCAAATTCGCGGGAATTCGCGGATTTTGCGGATTGCGAATCCGCAAATCCGCAAAATTCGCGAACGCAAGATCCGCAAAATTCGCTCATGCTTAATCTCGATCCCTGAGCAAGGGCTTGGGCGAGTTTAGTCCGGACCCCCTCTGGACATTGTGGCAGCATGTCTGCGACCATGTCCCACAGAGAGTGAGTGTAACGGCCCAAGAGGCACGTGGTGTTGACTGACCGCAACCCCAAACACAGGGAGGAGAATACCCTTTTCCCGTATTGCTCATACCTCTTGGAATCCCGATCGGGGGGAGCCGTCTGGAATGCGGTCTGGGAGTTAGAGGCCTGGATGACCAGGCTCACGAGGGTGGGGTGGGTAGACAGAAAGCAAGAGTCACCCGGAGCCGGGCGGTGGCGCCTGGCCACGTTTCTATCTACAGGCGGACCTGTAGCGGGCTTGGACCAAGTGCCCAGAAGAACGTCTGACAAGGCCTCATTAAACGCCAGCAGAGGCTCAGCCGAGCTTGCCTGCGGTTTAAGGACCTCAGTGAGGAGGTTAGTCCTCACGGCTGCGACGGGGAGCTCAAGGCCCAAGGCCTTGGCAGCCCACGTCAGCACCACACTATAGGCAGACCCCTCCTCCGTAGCCATGGTAGGAGGGGAGACAAAACCAGTGTCGGGTGAAGTGTCCAGACCACTGGCATCCCCAAGCTCACCTGTCCAGTCCTGAAAAGACTGGCACTCACGTGCCAGAGGGTCCTCGGACCCCTCCCAATCCTCCTTGCCACCCATCTGCTGATGCTCAGGGCCAAAGGATGGGGCCGGGCTCATAGAAATAGAAATCTCAAAGCGGCGCTGAGCGGCGCTTCTCTGACACCGGACCCGAATCGAGGGTAGGACCAGGGACGACGTCGTCCTGGGACGGCGCAGGAGGCGACACCCTGGGGGCCGGCGCCGGCGAGGTCGACCGGCGACAACCCGCATCTGGAGCTGGATCCAGCGGGACCCTGCGGCATCGGGACCGAAGTCGCCGACGGTGCCGGGGCCGAAGCACCCAGCCCGCGTGGGGACCAAGTCGGGGCTGCTTGGCCCAAAGGCACCGCGGAACCCGACGGAGGAGTGAGTGACCTCATGAAACGCCTCGATCTCCTCCAGCATCGGGTTCTGCCCAGGGACCGGTGGCAATGGAGCAGGCCAAGACTCCTGTGGCTCCGGCGGAGCCATGGGGGCGGTGTCACCCGAACCCCCTGCCGCATCGCGGGAGCGTCGGGGGGAGCCAGAAGAGCGATGACGCCTCTTCGACTTCTTGTGCCTCTTACCTTCTTGTGCCTCTTACCTGAGGACTTAAAGCACGAAGACTGGTGACGACTCCCAGGGCTGTGATGACTCCGACCTCGCGACCAGTCCCTCGACCTCCTCGCGGACCGGGACCTCGAGCGGCGCGGGGCCGACTTCCGGAGCTCGAGTCGCTTGCCATTCTGGAGGAACTGCCTGCTGTCACGTCCAATACAGACAATATTGGCGTGGAAATTAGAAACATACGTAAGGATATGGGATGTATTTCCATGAAGGTTGCAGATAATGAGATTAAAATAAATAAAATCAATACAAAGACAGGCTATCTAATGCTGCTTGTCACAAAAATTTCCTCTCTCAATACTAGGTTGCTTGAGTTGGAAAATAGAAGCAGGCAATAGGACTTGAGAACCTTTAATTTGCCTTAAGATATAGAGAAGAATGACTGTAGACGCTATCTTGCAAATATATTGCCTAGCCTTTTAAACCTCAAATTTCCAGAAAAATCTGAGATTGATTCAGCACACTGAATTCTGTCTCATCTTTATAAATAAAATGAATAAATAAACCTGGCCACACCAATGTAGTGTAGTTACTATATTCCCAATAGGCTCTGCGCATTGGAATAATATATCCCATAAATTAGACGTAGGACTGAAGTCGACTAGGTCTATGTCGAACATATATAACTTAATAGTGAGTGCCAGCTAGCTCAGAGGTCACTAGAAATGTTATCGAATACACAAGAAGGGATTAGTTTCTGACAACCGCATAAACATGACAACTTTGTTTCCCAAGAATAAGAAATGTATCTCTAGAGTTGTGGAAACAACAGATAAGTATTTCACTCAGTCAATCGTGCATGCTTCGTTTCTACAGAGCTGCAGGGAAATAGAGAGACGGGCGTTTTCAATATAAAGGTTTATTGAACAGTCTTCTTTCTCATGCAAGTAAAGTGAACTGATGCAATCGTAATGTATACTGCAAAGTATAATGCGTACAGCGAGAACAATATTATAAAATAATACTGTAAGAGCATTGTATGGTTTCTAAACCATATAAAAATACATACATAAATAACAATGACTAAAAATACTCAACTGGTGCTTCTAAAATACGCCTGCCCCAAGGTACCTAACCTAAGTCTAGTACGAGGGAGGAAGTAAGTGTGGTGTAGCATAGGTTTAGTTTTCTTTGCAAATAATCTATCCAAGATTTCTCTTAGGTTCTAATCAGCTCCATACCTTTAGTTTAGAATGAAGGAGGTCTGGTATCTCTGTCTCGGGACTCGATTTCCCAACACCCCGCAAGGGGAGCTTGGAAACACTGGAGCTGGATTCTCACCAAGAGAACTGCAGCCTCTCGATCAGTGCGTCAGCTGGAGGGTCGGCTTCCTTCGGCACTTGCTATAGCGAGCTGCGTCGGGCAAGTAGATAGTCGAACTGCTCCGAACCACCGTCTCTTGCTAGAGCAAGTGTGGGCATATTTATACCTTGAAGGTGCCTAGTTTGATGTAAAATCGGGCATTATAACGTCCGTAAAGAACCCCAAGGGAATAGTAGTTCTTTGTAAAGTACATGAGATCTTGGACAAATCAATATTCCAGCAAGGGCAGGTCCCTGACTGCATAAGCAGATTTTATATTAGGGCAATGTGAATTGTACCTATATAAGGGCATGAATCGGGAAAATTCACTCGGATCCTAAAACGCCATACAACACCCACTCCATTTTATTATGTATGACATTACTAAGTTCTAAGCACATTAAACATATCTAAAACATGATGTGTTAAAAAACCCCATCCTAAATACATAAAAATGCATTCGAAATGGCTGTACATGAAAAGAGCATTTGTGCTGTACGCATATAAAAGCATATAAAAGTAATGTTTCATTCAAAGCATATAGATGACATTTTTTAAAAAACGCTATCCGAATGAATCATGAAAAAATACATTTATGAAATGGCTCTTAAATACAGAATGGAAAAAACAATTACTTTGGTTGTGGACAAGGTCAAATATTGTCTCTTTGAAGTATTCAAAGAATTCATGTTCTCTAGGAATAGTTCTACTTTAAGCAGATTACTCTGTGCCCAAAAAGAAAAAATACAAATTTGAAAAAGGTCTGATCATAGAGAAAAAAATAGAGTTCCAAAGTTAGAAGCTTGTTTTGAAAAACATGAAGGTCAAATTCAGAGTTTCTCAGAACACTGTGTGCCAAGTTCAAAAGTCAGTGTTATTGTTTAGAGAAAACATCAAATCTTCTAAGTTGGTAAAGAATTTGTTTACTACTGTAGGGGAAAGTTGGACAACCTTGTTAAGCAGATCAATAGCACATAGACGCGAAGCATCGCCATCAGCGTCAGTCGCATTAGCAATGATCGAAGTAGATGGTACCTGTGTGCCTGTCACTCCACGCATCTCACCGTCTGCAGTTTGCGTCTGTGAGATCTCAATCCGTCATCAGGATTGGTAGCCGCTGGGGACGACACAGTGCATGAGCCGTTACCGGTCCAAGCAAAGTATCAACACCCGTTGGCAGGACTGATGGGAGTGTCAGACAGATGCCTAGCAGGCATTCTTCTCCAGATATCAGGCATCGTAGAACAGGTAAGATGCAATCTTGCCAGATTGGTCGGAATGATAGAAACCATGTGGTATTTAGATCTCTTAAACAAGTATGTCCCAAAATCTGTATCATGCGCTCGTGACACTTCATTGCCAGGAGAGTGATCTCTAAGGTAATCTGGGTGTCGCTGGTAATTTGACTTGCCATATCGGAGTAGAATGAATAACAATAGTACTCCTGTTACGAGTCCCAAAATGAGAGGCAGGCCGCCAAACACGGAGTGCACGCAGTTTGGAAATATACCGAGGACTGCTTCAAAGGGTGCTAACAGTCCTGAAAAAATCATCTTAAATACATGTACAATACCACTGATATCAGACATGTTTAAGATACGACCTAACATTTCTGAGAAATGTATGGAGCAGTTTGTGGATAAAAAGGCATAAATCTCTGCAGAAGTCTTTGCAACTTGCAGATCATATGTCTCTTTGGACGAGGTCAGTGGCACAGTTTTTTGCAAAATAATGGCTTTCATTCTGCTTAAAGTATCAATTCATATAGAAGAGATGTTCAGTGAAGGCCATAACGGCGACTTCCCGGCTGTCTTAGTTTTAGGAAACAATACTTCCATACAGCAAGTAACCCTGGCTGACACGCTTACGAGATAGGGTATTCCTGGCAACATGCCACAGCAGCTGTGATCATTCAACATAATATAACTTCCATTAGAAAGCTGCCTAAAAATTGGATCTATCACTGCAGCTGGAGAACCTTGCAGATGGCAGGATAAGTTGGTCGAAGAACCATAGCAGGCCCCATGTAAGTTAATACCCTGACATAAAAATGTATCGCTTAGTGCGTTTTTGCACTTTATTTATTTTTATTTTATCAATTTATAGGGCTTTTCCCTCACTCCATCATCTGTGTGTATATGGTAAATCCCAGGATATCTTGATGTATTCTCTACCCAAACTTTCATATACGCCTGCAGGTATATGTTTCAAACAATACTGAAAATGGAAAACTGTCATGGGCAGAGTGATTGTTCCATGTATTATCCATTCTGTCGCTGGTTTTTCAGAAACAGTTAATGGGAATCTTTCCAGTTTTTCAATGCTCAGCACAGTATAGTCTGCTCCCCTCTGTGCCAAAGTGATTTGTTTATCTGTTAGGTTAAATTCAGAAAACAATGACGTGGTGTTGATTAGACGCCATGGCACATAGCCAGAATGAAGATTTTGTAACGTCCAGCCCAACAGCATTATAGAACGCAATTGCGATTGACAATGCTGTAACATGACCAAGTCCTGTTCCATTATGTCTATGGCAGAGGATACTATGCTGTCCAATGAATAAATGCTGGATGACAGAGTTGTTAACCCATTGTCAACTACAGAGAGAGATTTCGCTAAATTATTCCGAACAATTTCTCGCATTCATTCTGCAGTCTCTGCTTGAGTCATTTTCCATGCGTCATTATAAATGGCATAGATACCAGTGTATATAAAACGTTTATGGCGCGGTTTTGCAAGTCCTTGCAAGAATTCCCTTAAATCAACGCCATCTTTAAGTAAAGATAAGTTTTGTTTTACCTCATTTAGTGTAGATTTTTGTGGCCACTCAAGGCACAGTTTTCCTACACTGTATGATGCTACTAACCCTGGATGTTGTCTCTGGACATATCTTGGATCTGGCCTAGTGAATGTGAACCCTTGTGTCTTATTCAGGAATCTATCTTGACAGTTGTTTGTGTCTGTGGGCCAGATTAACCATTCACTTAATAATTCGCATCCTAGAAAAAGGACGTTTAAATGGGCAATTCATGATTTCTTAAAATTGAATTTGTACCCTTCAGAGGCGAAGCCCAATATTATGGTGTTCACCCTGTTCAAGTGCCTATCTGAGTCATCATCCGTAAGATAGATGTCATCGACATATGATAATGCTTCATTATCATAGGTTTGTAGTAACTCTGTTGCTCTGGCTGAAAAGAACCCTGGACTATTCTTGAATTCCTGGGGGAGACAACAGAATTGACGCTGTGTCCCCATAATTGAGAAAGCGGTCAAATACCTACTTTCTGGTGCAATGTTTTGACAGAAGAAACCGTTAGAAATATCTAATGTGGTTTTATATTTTTTACGCACAATGTTATTCATTAGTGCTGCACTGTGTGCATTTTGTACTGCAAAAGTTTTGCAACAAGAGTTTAGATGTCTGTAATCCAAAACTAGACGATATGTATTGTCTAGTTTGGAGACAGGAAACAAAGGATTGTTCATGGACGAGGTGCATGTTTCAATCACCCCTTGATATTCAAGTTGATCTAAGATCTCCCTGACCTGTTTTTTAGCTTCTTGCTTAACTGGGTACTGCCTTTGTGCAGTTCGTTGAGTTTTTAATTGTATTTTATGGTGAGGGAAATCCTCATCCCATCCTACATGATTTTTGTATAATGCAGGAGCCTGAGATACAGCCCATTTTCTGGCATAAGTATACTTTAAATTAATTGGAATATGATTGGAGAAGGCTGGCATAATGATGTCTTCGCCATGTGGGTACTCCCTGACAAATTCAGGTGGCCAGTCTTTTTCAGCTAAAAGAATGTCATAACCCTTAGAGAGCTTCTCCCAAAAGAGTGCTCTTATTTTTCTGGTTATATCCCCCTCCATCTGGAGTGTTACTTCATATAACTTATGTGGGACACTAACCCGGGTATCTGCAGTTTCAACTTGGATGTACTCATTTAAGTTCACTGTCTCCAGATGGCATGTCTGATTTTTATACCTGCTACCTTTTTTTTGGTGAATTGAGGTTTCTTATTTTTTGGAACGTGTTGATCGTCCTTGGACTTCACGCGTTCTTCTTTTTGTTCTGATCGCCCTCTTCTTTCCGATTTCTGTGAGGAAGTCTGAAAGGTATGAGAGGAACGTGTGTCAGTATCTTGATATCTATCAGGTTTTCTCAAATTATCCCTGTTCCTGAGGTTATACCTCTTTTAAGAGGGCTCCTTTTGAGGAGACCTACCTCGGGATTGAGAGGAACAGTGAGAGTGTTTTGAATAAAGACCTTTTCAGGACTTTCAGATAGTTGGGGTTTAACTGGTTTCCCACCCAAACTATCTCTACCTAGATTTTCATAGGATTTTTCAAATATTCTGGCCAATTCATATGGTTGCTCAGTTACGTCAAATTCTCTTAATTTTTGACGGATCGCAATGGATGCTGCGTCACCTTTAATATTAGCTAATATTATCGTTGAGACCTGTTTGAAATCTTTCAGTAGTCTCATACCTAGATTTAAAGCAGGCTCTGCCCCGTATTCATTTTGAATCTGTTTCAGGACATCTGGTATTATCGCCATAGACGGAACACCATGTGTTTTGTATAGATTGCAGCAAAGACTGTACCCCAAGTGTCACAGTCCTCCAGGTGTGGTGCGATCTTCATTGGTAAACAGATTGTTAGAATCTTGTGTTTCTCATGAGGGGTAGAATTGGGAAATACTGCCCCGATTTGAGTAATAATTTGAGCTATCCAGAAAGGAATTTGTTCCCGTTTTGTGGGCAATTTACCAATGACTGATTGTATAGTCTGTGGTGTGATTTTATTTGTTTTCCCCTGGTAAGGGGTGTGTTGTGGAATCTTTATAGGAGGTTGGATTGTTAGAGTCTGCATGACATATTGAACCAATTGTCTATGGATTTTGATTAGTTGTTTCAGTTGAACTAATAGTTCCGCACCTGTCATTTCTTCAATGGCAGGATGTGGTGTATAGCTGGCTAAAACCGGCCATGTTGCTCCTGATCTACCTAGTGGACCGAGCCTGGTAATGTGATTTTGATGTTGTAGGGTGCCTTTAAACTAGAGCGCATGCTCTTGGTATATTAGTGGAAATTCAACATCCTCTAAAGGAGTGTATTCTGTTGGATGTTCCTCTTCTTTGTAGAAGTGAAACACATGTGTTACTGTATTTGCTTAGGGGAAGATAATCCACGAATAGAATACCTCTGTCTGCCGATATTCATGTGCCTCTATGACAAAAATCACCCTACCACCTCTTGATGATAGTCCATTTGTTATAAGTTTTATAGTGATGGTTTTCCTTAAATATTCTGGGATGATTATAGCATCCGGGTCATCTTCATTAAAGCCTATAACGTCTAAGCCTGGTTGGGCTGCAGCTGCTGCAGCTCCACCGGTTGCTTTGTTGTCGCCGTCCGGCATTGTTTAATGAAAGTTTGCAGAGCAAGTTTCAAGGAAATAAAGATAAGGTGCACAATATTTTGGAACACTGTATCCTTCAACAAAACCAAAAACTAATACATAGGATTCTCATCCTACTCAGTTATGGTGGATATTTTATCCTTTTAACCACTCCAGACGTCTATTGGAGTATTTTACGGGAAAAAGGGGTCTCTGAGAAAAGCACGACTGAGTTACTTTAGTATCTAGCGTTAAATTAGTGCCTTACCAAACGTTGTGCGCCATATAATGTAGTTCCTATATTCCCACTAGGCTCTGCGCATTGGAATAATATATCCTATAAATTAGACATAGGACTGAGGTCGACTAGGTCTCTATTGAATATATTAAACTTAATAGTGAGTGCCAGCTAACTCAGAGGTCACTAGAAACGTTCTCAATACACAAGAAGGGATTCGTTTCTGACAACCGCATAATCATGACAACTTTGTTTCCCAAGAATAAGAAATGTATCTCTAGAGTCGCTGAAACAACAGATAAGTATTTCACTCAGTCAATCGTGCATGCTTCGTTTCTACAGAGCTGCAGAGAAATAGAGAGCCGGGTGTTTTCAATAAGAAGGTTTATTGAACAGTCTTCTTTCTCATGCAAGTAACGTGAACTGCTACAATCGTAATGCAGACTGCAAAGTATAATGTGTACAGCGAGAACAATATTATAAAATAATACTGTTAGAGCATTGTACATACATAAATAACAATGACTAAAAATACTCAACTGGTGCTTCTTAAAATATGCCTATCCCAAGGTACCTAAACTAAGTCTAGTATGAGGGAGGAAGTAAGTGTGATGTAGCATAAGTTTAGTTTTCTTTGCCAAGAATCTATCCAAGATTTCTCTTAGGTTCTAATCATCTCCATACCTTTAGTTTAGAATGAAGGAGGTCTGGTATCTCTGTCTCAGGACTAGATTTCCCAACAACCCGTAAGGGGAGCTTGGAAGTACTGGAAATGGATTCTCGGCGAGAGAAATGCAGCCTCTCAATCAGTGCGTCAGCTAGCGGGTCGGCTTCCTTCGGCACTTGCTGTAGCGAGCTGCGTTGGGCAAGTAGATAGTAGAACTGCTCTGAACCATAATCTCTTGCTAGAGCAAGTGAGGGCATATTTATACCTTGAAGGTGCCTAGTTTGATGCGAGTCGGGCATTATAACGTCAGTTAAGAACCCCAAGGGAATAGTAGTTCTTTGTAAAGTACATGAGTTCTTGGACAAATCAATATTCGAGCAAGTGGAGGTCCCTGACTACTTAAGCCGATTTTCCAAGAAATCGTTGTGACGTTTTGGTACGGGGGGAAGTAGCCATGCCTGTATTTGGACTTCATGAGCCATGCCTAAATAAGGGAATGATTTCTATGCCTATATTAGGGCAATGTGAATTGTACCTATATAAGAGCATGAATCGGGAAAATTCACTCGGATCCTAAAACGCCATACAACACCAAACCATGTCAAGTCATCCTCAAGGTTCTTCGTCATAACCATCTTATCCTTATACGGAAAGCAACATGAGGAATTCTTTCTCTCCTGGTAATGGCACTAAAATCTTTATTCATCAGAACTTTCCTAAGGAGACTGTCACCATTTGAAGAGATTTTGCAGCTTTGAGACCATGACTGAAAAATTCCGGCTTCAAATATGGAACCTTTAATCAATCTATAATTCATATTTGGAAAGATTATATCCCCAAGTCCTTTCATCGTCCAGAAGACCTTTAAGCATTTCTAGATAACCAATTTCCAGACACTTCAATTTGAAAATGTTTTGACCATTTTGCTGTTTGCTAAACACATTGTTCAGATTAGATTTCATGTCTGGTACGGATGATAGATTTGTATTAATCCTGTTGTTATATTTGGTATTCTTCTTATTACGGGCAGTTCTTTCTCTTCTTTAGCTATTCTTCTCACATGCATGTGTGTGTATCATCACTTTTTATGTATGTTCCCATTCTTTTACTGTGTATTTTTCTATATACTCTTTTTTTATCTGTGCTTTGGTCTACCACTACTTTAGTGATCTCTTTTTTTTTTATTATTTTTCAATAGAAGCATACATTGCTGCAAAAAGTTATCATAGGCATAAATACATTACAGAAGAACCAATTTAATTTGAATACATTTAACATAAAATAAAACCATGATGATTCATCATCCGATGGGGAGCTGCAGCTAAAAGATTGTGAATACAGTACAAGAAGGCAGCTTTCATTTGATTCAGTTAAATACAAGACCATAATAAATAAAGGGGAGCAGCAGCAAAAGGCTGATAGGCATGAATACAGTACAAAATATGCTGAGATTATGTTAATCATAAATACAAGACCATACTAAATCAGCATCCAATGGAGAACAAGATTCACTCATTCTGAGTAAACAAGGAAGCCTAGGCTGAGAGTGGCCCCCAGATCTTTTTCCTTCAATCCTTCCCTTTCTGCCTCTCTGTTCACAAAGTGCCATCTCTAAGTTATAAATGTGCCAAAAAATGCCCCTTCCATTGTTGGAAGGTCGGGGGTAAAGGATCAAGCCAGGCTGAGGCTATGCAGAGCCTAAGGACTGACATCGCTATAAAGATTAGCGCTTCCCCAATTTTCCTATCTGCTTCAGCGACTCCTAATAACATAGGCTGAGGTGACAAAGGGATATACGTCCTGCAAAAAAAACTATTATTTTCGGACCAGGTGACTTACATATGAAATATCGGGTCCCCTTCACTCCTTCCCATTTAGCAATTTTCACGAGCATTATATATAAATCAAAAAGAGCTTTAAAATGTTGTGACTGCAGATTGGTGGCGCACAGTATAGAGCCCCCCATTTCTAACAATTTAAAAAAACAAGGATCCGGGAGCCCAAGCTTGTCCTGCCACCTCAGCCTATGTTTATCCAGGTCATCCAGGACCCCCTCCAGCAGGCACCTGTATAGTTGTGAGATTGAGTAGTCTGTATCCTTTATTAACAATTCCATTAAGGGATCCTGTGTGAAGCCTGCCTTGCCCTTGGCCCTTTAAAATAAGGCTTCTTAAAGAAGAAAATCCCTCTGCTGTAAAAAAAATTTAAGTCTAGGGGGCCAATAATAAATCTTTCACTGACCATTTCAAAAGATGTGATATGGTCTCCAGCCTGGAGATCTTCTATCCTACAGAAACCACCCCTTTCTTACCTTGCCAAACAGTCATCTTGTAGAATCCTTGGAAGCTGATCATTCCTAAGCAATGGAGTATACCTACTGAATCTACCAACCCCAAGACTTTTCCAAACACCTGCTCAGTTCCTAAATGCAGTAAATAAGGCCTTAAACCGCGTTTTTTAAATTTTCACCAAACAGCCATTAGCCCTTGCCCCTATCAAGATCTCGAATATCAAGGGGACACAGCTAGGGTCATTCCTTTCCCCAGCCTTGTTGCTGTACAGAGGCCCATAATATTGCAGTGCTGCTGCTATATAATAAAGCCTAAAATTAGGGAGCCCCCGCTCCTCTCTATCCCTAGGGAGGCACAAAAATGCATTGGCCCTCCTGGTCCTACCATAGGACCAAATGAATTTAGTGACCTCCCTCTAAATTAGCTTAAACCAGTCATTGTGGGTCATTCGAAAAATATACAATGGTTTTGGCAGGATCATCATTTTGACTAGATTACACCTCCCATTATTGAAAGCTTTAGATTGTCCCATCGGCTGAGATCCTTCTTGATTTTCCCCATTATGGGGGCAAGGGAAAGATCAGCTATAACTTCGACCTTTGCTGTCATGTTTATTCCTGGATAGACTACTTAATTGACAATCCTGCTATCGCAGGCAGAGGTGAATCTGTTTATCAAAACCTGTGTTTTAGCCCTATTCAATAAAAAGCTGATTGAGTCCTAAAATATTCAGCTATGATTTCCACAGCACACAGCACTCTATCAGGATCGGTAGGGATTATAGCCACATTGTCGGCATAAGCCAATATCTTAGTTTCCCAGCCCTGCAGACTCACAGGTATAATGTTGATGGAGGCTTCCAGCTATCTAAGAAGGAGGTTTAAATAAAGTGTGAACGACAAGGAAGAGGAGGGACACCCCTGCATTGTTCCCCTTTCAATTGAAAATGCCTCAGATTATCCCCCCATTATTCGTAATCCGACATTGGGGTTGGTGAACAAAACCCGTACTGCCTTAACAATACAAGGCCATTAGCCTCCAAGATCTTATGGAGATAACTGCACGACACCCTGTCAAAATCCTTCTCAGCATCAAGAAAAGCGACCCCCATGGGCTTCCCAAGGGCCTCTGTGGCCTCGAATAATGAAATTACCTGCCTAACATGATCTGATGATCCCCTCCCCTGAATGAAACCATGCTGCCGGACTGCGACAAGATGCTGCATTACATCATCCAATCGATTTCCGAAGATTTAGGAATATAATTTGGTGTCACTATTTGAAAGTATAATAGGTCTCTAGGAGCCCGGAGTAATAGGATGTTTGCCTTTCTTTAAAAATATAACAATATTGGCGGTACCCCAAGGGCCTGGAGGTGCAGCTCCATCCCTAACCTCCTTGAATAGCCCAAGCATTTCCTAACAGACCTCTTTCTAAAAAAACTTTGTAGAACTCTAGAGGCATAAAGTCAGTTCCTGTAGCTTTACCTGAAGAGAGGGTCTGAAGAGCCACCTTAAACTCTTCCAGGGAAATATCCGACCCCAATAAAAGACTCTCATCCTGGGAGACCCTCACCCGAGGTACACAATCCAACTATTCATCTAACACCGGGGATCCCCTACAGGCAACAGGAGTATGGTCTGACATTACCCTGGGAAAAAGTTCCACCGGGGCCTCCTTAAGTAAATGTGGTGAGAGTAGAAAATAATCCAGTCTGGCATACCTGCCATGGTGGGTGGAATAATAGGTATATCAAGGCTCCTGAGCTTTCAAACTAAGCCACCAATCCAGTATCTTTCAGAAGATTCTTCAAAGACCTCAAAGCCTGCGGTTTGCATCCCGTGCTGGATACTCTATTATCACCGGAGAGTCCTCTAGACCCATTAATATTTAGGTCGCCACAAACTACAGATGGTGCTGGCCAGGAGGGTAGCTCGTTAGCTCGAAAATTCAATAAACCAGGATCATCTACAACTGGGACATTGACAGCATAATGTAAAAGAGCCGCTCCCTGTTCTGCTTTCCATTATTGTTCATCTACCCTTCTTGCCCACTGCCTTTCTCCTAGGTGTAATAGCATTCCCTTTCACTAAGATCGCTACACCCTTAGTTCTGACACCCTGAGTGGTGTGACAAGCTACCTTTAATCCCACAGAATTCAGCAAATTGCTATCATTCCGTGTTATGTGGGTTTCCTGAAGGCAATACACATCTGCTTGTAGGATTTTTAGATCTTCTTGAACCTTTCTTCTTTTAGCACTATCATTCGGCCCACAAATGTTAATAGTGGCAGTACAAAGCTTAGCCCTTAATCTGATGCATTATCTTAGCCATCCAGAATGCGCTGCCACAGTTCATAGAGGCTATGTACTGCCAAAGAGAGCCCCCTTATCCATTCTCATATACACACTGTTCTCGACTCTTTAATGCTGCCAAAAAATCTGAAAAGTAAACAAACTTTTGCTTCAATGTACATGCCAACTTTTCAACATATGCCTCCCCTCCCGGACCAAGACCCCATACCTCCCCTACCCCCTACCCTTGTAAGCAACCAGAACAACCAGGTCTGGGTGATAGGGATGGCAAGAAACAACGCAGGCTCCCACCATTTGACCCCCCATACACCCCCTCAGCCCAATGTAAGAAATAGTGCAAACCAAGATAAAGTAAGAAGAACCAGCCAAGAAAATACACTTATTATATCAAAAAAAGAGAAAAAAAGGAGAGAAGATGAAGTATGCTACCAGAGAAAAGAAGTCCACTATAATAAGGTCTCGGCCACACCTTCTTAACTAAAGCACCTGGGAGATCTATATGTTTCTTTTCTCAGCCAAAACCTGATCCAGATACCCTCTAGCTTGTATTCCAGAGGTAAATAACTTGACAGACCCTCTGACCATTGTTTTCAGCCTTGGTGGCATGAGCAAAAAAGTCTAAAATCCAGCCTCTTGCTAAGGCTTGATTTCCTGCCATAAAGGCCATCTGCTTTCCACTGTTATATGGCAGAAATCAGGGTGTACGGAAAAAAGGTCTCCTTATATTTCATTCTAACTTTTGAGCAAGCTTTCTCAAATATGGCCTGCCATAGCATGAAATTACTAAAAATAACTAAGATGGCGCTCGGATGCTTTTGATCTCTGCTAGGCTGTGGATTTTTGTAACAGGCAAATGGAAACCGGGGTACCTTCTGGACTTCAAGTTCCCAGTCCCAGGGAAGGTAAGGTCTTGAAAAGATTCCTTAAGACGGTCCAGGATAAAAGATCAAATGTCATCCCCTTCCAAGCCTTCCTTGATCCCAAGGAAACAGAGGTTGTTACTTCTCTGGCGATTCTCCAGATCTTCCAGCTTCCACATGGTGTTGATTAATTGTGCATTATGAGATTTTGTCTGCTCTCTCACAGCAGTCAGCTCAGTCTCCACACAGTTGTTCTCTCTTCCATGCTGTTAAGCCGTCGGCCAATCTCCACACAGGCCTTCCCCACTTTCCGTACCACTCCGTCCGATTTTTTTGTAGCTAGCCTGGCTTTTTTCCATTAACCCGGGTCTCTGCACTGTGTTCTTTGGTCGACTCTAGAATCAGGCCCAGAGAAGGGTTTGAGTTAACTATCCCTTCAGCCTGCTAACCACAACGAGTAGTTTCTACCTGAGCGGGCACCACCTCCACTGATCCCGGTATCCTTGTATGGGAGTAATCCAACTTCAGCCCAATGCCGGTGATTCGTTTCCCCCTATTTTTCTGTGGATCAGTATGGCCCTTGGATCACTTAGAGCTCCTCAGAAGTTTTTGGCGCTAAAGGGCGGTCTTGGGTGCTTCCTGGGACGTCGCTCATTAAAGGATCTTGCCACCCTACGCCCTCTTCTCTTTTGGGTCCGTCTTTGATGCACACCCGAGCTATCTAAATACGCCGACGGCCTAAGAGAAGTGATGAATCTTGAGGGATCTCAGAAGATTAGTTGGCTATCGAATATAAAAAAGTTCCTTCTGTTATTGGGATTTAGAGAAGCTTGGGAGTCAGGGACTCTGTTGAATAAGTCAGACATTAAGGGCGCCTACTGGGCTTGGATTGACAGCCAGGAAAACAGTAATCCCAGCCTAGGTAGACTGACTGATGAGTTTCGTTTGAATAAACAGGTCTCCATCTTAGAGCCCTATCTAGATTTAATACAGAAACCCAGGGATAGGGCCCTCTATATACAGTTTAGATTGGGTACGCTTCCTGTCCGTGAATATACCAACAAATGGAATCCTCCCCACCAAACTCACTCAACTTGCCCACACTGTAAAGGAATGGTTGAAAGCGTCCCGCACCTCATGTTTGCATGCCCTGCATACACCAAACCGAGAATAAGATGGCTAAAACTTAATTGTTGGCAACTAGGAACCAGGAACCACTGCGAAGCACTTAGAATAATGCAAGCAAATACTAATACAACTCTGGCTTGCGGTGTAGCCAAATTTCTAAGCTGGGCGTGGGTAATAAGATCAAAAGTGCTATATCCTGGTTGATGATCCTTTTTTTTTTTAAACTGTCTTTCTATTTTGCTTCAAAGCTGTGATAGTTTAATGTATTTTTAACCTTGATTCGTGGGTTTTTGTTCAAAAACATGTTATTTATTGTTGGTATGATTATGTAAAATATACTTTTTGTAGGTTGGGGCATGATTTTATCAATTTCCAAACACTTAGAACAAGTATAGTATTATTCTTGTAGAGCAACTTTCAATCCCCAACTGAGTTTTTAATATTTTTAATCTGGTGTTTTTGCTCAATTTTATAATCTGTATTTTTATTACTCAATTTGCAAAATGCTTTTATGATATATTCATATCGAAATAAAGCTTTGACTGACTGCCTTCAACTGTACTAGAGCCTGAAGTTGATAAGTTATCCCCTGTTTCGCTACAGCCAGAGTTAGAAGCTCCCAAATGGAAGTCCTCAGTGAGTTAAAAATATTTATCTGTCCAATCAGAAATAATATCAGTGGCAAGTAACCCTTTGAGCCCTATGGTACCTATCGAGCCCCCAGTAGGACCACTAAGTCAAACAGGTTGGGAGTTAGGTTGAGAGTCATATGCAATTCTATGTTCTTTTCCTAGGGCCTCCTGGGTCATCTCTCTGGAGGTACCAGCCATTTCCCCCTGGGCACTTATCCCATCTGATGAAGAACCGCCAGATACACAGAGCATAGGCCCTCCATTGTCTGCCGCTTCGGCTCCCGCCTCACTCTTTTCCAGAAGTACTGAGGTGAGCTCAGAAGTGTCATCAGGTAGGGGTTGTTTAGGTTTCTCAGAGTCCAGTTCTTTAAGGGCTTCTTGGAAGATTTGATTCCACCCCCTCCATCCTTCATTTTGGAAAAAATCTGTGATTGCTGACTGGGGTGATGCGGGAGGGAGGGCTAAATTATCTCCATCAGAGGTCAAAACCCCTTCTTCTACCGTCTTAGTCACTGCCAGTTTTCTGGCTCCAGCCCGGTACACAATCAGTTAAATTCCTCCTCTTCCTTGTCCCTATACTATCCAGATGGTTTTTAGTAGTGCGGGACTCATTGGGCTTACCTGCATTCTCCACGATGTTGACTGGGGGAGACTGCTGTCTAGACCCCTGCGACTGTGCTGTAGTCTGTGAGACAAGCTTCTTAGCTTGCTTCGTCATTTTGGCAGGCATCCCACCGCGCTCTGCAGTTACCTTCCCCAGGAGAGAGCGAGATACCACTTCTCGCGCCCTCTGGGTGAATCCTAGTCTCCCTGCAGTGAGATCTACCCATGCCTTCAGGGCGTTGCGGAAAGGCCGAGCAAGCCTCATGGCCAGCGATTTGATCATGCCGAGATTGCTCCTCCGGTGAACAGCGCCAAGCACTCCCTGTGCTTTCCACCCGAAAACACCGCTAGCAACCTCCTCCCAATCCAGCTGGAATTCCAGCAGCCCTGCAAGCTGACTATTCATGCATTCCATACAGGTAAGCTAATCTACATGTGTTTTAGAGGGTGGTAGGGTGGGAGCTCCAACGCGGTGATCTCACGCAATCGCCATCTTCCCTCCATTGCTTTTCATCTCATATCTTGTATGTTTATTCCTCTTTGCTTCATTTTTTATCTTAAAGATCATACTCATAGAATTAAAAATGTTTCCTTGAATGTTAAGAGATTATGACATCCGGTTAAGCATTTGAAGATTTTAGATGATCTATTTAGACAAAAAGCTGAAATTTGTTTAGTGCAGGAAACACATGTTGATGACACCATCTTAACCTATGTGCAAAAGAAATGGGTGGGTCAGATTTTCTCTTCTCCAGCACTGGGGGAAAAATGGTGTGGCTATTCTCTTTTAAAAAAATCTTCAATTACAAATTTTAGAAAAACGATCTGATTTGGATGGACGATTCCTGCTGGTTAAAATAAAGCTTGACAATTCTATTTTACATTTAATTCATATTTATGGTCCAACAGCGGATGACCCTTCTTTTTGGAATTATATTACTAGTGACATTTTTCAACTTGGAAATATTTCCCTCATTGTGGGTGGAGATTTTAATTTGATTAGTGACCCCCTTTTAGATAGGCTTTCTTCTACTAAATTCACACCCCCAAAAGCATTTCACTCACTCAAAACTTTGTTTAAAAACTCTAAACTTGTTGACATTTGTATGCTGCTTTACCCTACTCAGACAGGCTTCACCTTTTTTTCCAACGCACATAATTCCCACTCACGCTTAGACAACATGTTAGTGTCCAGAGATTTGATAAAATCTGTAACTCGACCCTCTTTTGGAAACATTAATTTTCTGACCATGCTATTATTTCACTCAGTCTACAAGTTACACGTTTTTCTGTTTCTCATTCCCATTGATGCATGAATACAGATATTGTCCAGCAAGATATTCACAAGTACACAATTTTAGCAGCTATTTTAGAGTATTTTTCCCTCAATCCTGATGGTGCAACCTCCAGTATCATAAAATGAGATGCTTTTAAACATATTTACGTGGGGTGACAGCAATTTATTA
Source organism: Lissotriton vulgaris (assembly GCF_964263255.1). Taxonomy (NCBI): domain Eukaryota; kingdom Metazoa; phylum Chordata; class Amphibia; order Caudata; family Salamandridae; genus Lissotriton; species Lissotriton vulgaris. Next base: position 673,725,377 of record NC_141700.1, on the reverse strand, counting down.
AACTTTGAGAAGTAAATTGCTAAATTTGAAGGATTATTTATTTCTTCCCAGAATATAACTTTTAAAACTGTGTTGCCAAAACTTAGATATGGATATAATTTAATGTTAAGTAAGAGAGGAGGAATTCAACTTGGTAATCTGAAAGCTAACCTTGTTTCCAATGCAAATAGGCCAGGGAAACGCTTAGCTTACTATCTTCACATCAAAAAGATAGAAATCTAATTCATGCTATACATAGGGACAATGGTACAGTTGCTGTGAACAGCCCCGAATTTCTAGATTTATTCCTTCAGTTTTATTCATCATTATATGACAAACCCACTCTCCTAGGCCCTCATGTTATAGATACGTTTTTAGCTTCTGCTAATTTGCCACACCTTTCCCAATCAGATTAATCCAAATTAGAAAATCCTATCTCTGAAGAAGAACTTTTACTAGTTATTCACTCACTTAAACTTCAAAAGTCCCCTGGACCTCTTGGCATCCCTGCAGAATTTTACAAATCATTTTCTCATGTTCTAACACTTTATTTACATAATTTATTTACTATGTTCAGACAATCTGGTCTACTTGAAGGTTCATTTACAGATGCTTTAATTATAGCTTTGCCTAAACCAGATAAAGATCTTTCTAAGGCTTCCCATTATTGCACTATTACCATCATAGATCAGGACTGTAACGTTTTTGAAACAATCTTACCTACTAGGTTAACTAGTGTTTTATTGTCCATTATCCACGTAAACCAATCTGAATTTATGAAAAAAAGATTCTCTGTCAATAATACCCAACTTCTTTTTCATGTCATTGATAACATTTCTACCAACTCTTCACCCATTGGTCTTCTCGCTTTAGGTGCTGAGAAAGCTTTTGATATAGTTCATTGGCAATGGATTGGTGTCGTTACAACGCAGGCTATTACAACGCCTGCTGTTACAACGCGGTTTTTACATCGCATACCACTACAACGCATAGTGCTTTTAAGCGCTGGATAGTGATTTATTTAATTTACTATTCCAACTCCAGTCCCCGTGGATAGTAGGGAAGGTGTTGGATAGTAAATTAAATATATTCCCTATCCTAGAGCGCCCCCCAGCGCAATGCGTTGTAATGGTCTGCGTTGTAATGGTTGCGTTGTAATGGTAGTGCATTGTAATAAATGCGTTGTAAGTGATGTTTCCCTTGGCAATCTCTATTTTAAGTGCTATCCTAATTTAATTTCGGAAATAACATTATAGAAATAATTTTAACATTATAAGGTTCCCCTTTGGCAATCATTTTTATTAAAGGTCAGTTTTCTATCTCTTTTTTTCTTTATAGAGGAAACCGACAAGGCTGCCCCTTATCACCTCTTCTTTTTTAGTTGACAATTGAGCCTTTTCTCTCTCATATTCGTAACTCTAATGATATCACAGAAATCAATTTAACTGTTATTGCACTTAAAACGTCAGTCTAAACAGATGATGTTTTACTATACCTCAGTAACCCAGCTACTTCTATACCTGCTGTTTTAACTGTTACACATGAATATTCTATTGCTTCTGGTTATACTTTGAATACTCGTAAAACAGAATTCTTTTCCCTAAGTGTACATTGCACACCTACAATACTAGATAATACTAGTATTTTTTGGCAAAAGGAGAAATGAAAATATTTAAGAATATTATTCTCATGTTATTTAAAACATTCTATTACACTCATGATACTTTAATTACTAAAATCACAGATAACATTTTCCAATGGTCCCTACTACATTTATCATGGTGAGGGAAACTTGATCCATCAAAATAGTACTTACCCATATTATTTTCTATACTTGTCTATGATCCCATCACAGTGCCCTCTCTTGTTTTTATAAAAAAATAGATAAACGTATTTCCAAATTTCTTTTGAGTCATAAACCACCTTCTATTTGTTATACTAAACTTACATTTTCCAAACTTAATGGAGGATTTGGTTTACCAGTTTTTTTTTCTAAATATCACAGAGCATTTATTTTAAAACATGGATCATTTTGGTTTACTTGTATTGATCCTAGTTATTCACCTAAATGGCTATAAATAGAATAAAATTTAGTTTTGCCGTTCCCTCTTCCGTCACTATTGTCTATGTGAAATTCAAATACACTTATTGAGTCCTCCTCCATTATAGCCTCTACTAAATTGATTATTACTGACTTTGATGCTTAATTTTCTTCACATAATTCAGATTCTACTATGCTATCTCTTTGGCACAATCCTAAAATAAAGTTTAATTATACTATCACATTTTGGAAATTATAGATAAATGCTGGTATTTTCTTCTTTTAGGATATTTATGATAAAGTGGGTTTGTTACCTTTTTTGACTAAATTCATGTTGACCTAAGTATGAGCTTCTTTGTAATGTATTGCTTAATTAATTTCCAATTATGTTACCCCAGTCTTCTGCCCCTGATTAAATACTTTGTTTTAGGGCCTTCTCAGCATCCCAACATACTGTCTCCAAATTTTACAAACAGATCAACTGTACAAATGCAGCTAACTTAACTCTTTCAGCCTTTGGAACACAGAACTCTCTACAATATTTTCCTTAAATGATTGGAGACGAATATGGTCCATTAATATTTCTGGATTGTTTCCTGTGTCACTGTCACAAACTAATACTTTAATCATATAATGCTAAACATGTTGATTTACCTCTTTGCAGACACTGCAACCAGTATGAGGGCTCTTTAAAAAATGTTCTTTTTGAGTGTGCAACAATATTTCAGTTTTGGAGAAATGTTTGGGATTTTATTGTTAAAATACTTCCTATTACTACTGCTCTCACATTTAGTAAGTCTATTTGTAAATCTCATGTATTATCTTCTGCTTTATCAGAGCCCTATTCTAAACTTTTTGATCTTCTTATCTCTATCACCATCAAATCAGTTATCTGTAATTGGAAGTCAACTGATACAGTGTCAGTCCAGGCTTGGTGGTCCTATCTTACTTCTGTTAGATCTGGTACCCAATTATCCTTTAAAGAAATGTGTAAAAATACATTTTCATTTCAACAGTTATGGAGACTACTTTATGGTTATATAAAGAGGTACATGTAAAGTTTTTAGTAATTTTAATTTATCATTTTATAGATGACGTTGTACACCTGCTTTTTTTATTGTCTTACGACAATTGCAAATCTTTTGGTATATATTTAATACAAGAGTATTTTAAAGTTATGTATCTAATGTCTAAATCATCCCTGTTCATATTTAAAATGTTGTCCTGCTGACAATGTATTCATAGAGTTTTCTAAGGAGAGAGCCAGGTCTTGTAAGTCGTAATCACAGTGTTTAGCATTTTGAAAGCCAGTAAAATAAAATAAAAAGTCAAATAAAATTAACATAATAGCTTCATTTCAATCTAGCAATGCATGTATTTATTATTTTGATGAGGTGCTCAGTGCAGTTTCATCTGCTTGAATGTGCTTTCTGTGCAAGAGAATTTGACATAGAAGTTTCAATATTACAGGCAGCCTGATGGGGTCATCTGGTCAAATAGTGGGTACCTTTTTCACCCTGATAATAACTCTTGTTGTTGTTATACTTGAATGTAACGTTAGGGGAGACCAAGGTTTTCTCTAATATTTCTTACCTGTGCACTGAGCATGGATGGAGTTAAAATTCTGATGGGCATTTTAAGTCAGAAGGCAATTTAAGCAGTCTGTCAGTGTCATGAGATTAGAATGTTACTCCTCTTCAGTATCCAAGGAAACTTCGTAAAATCTCAGGTGCTGTAGGAAGGAGTACCAAAAGGAGGACCCTTGTACATGCAATGACTGTCTTGTGAACCATTTGCATCATCTGTGAATGGTGATGAGGGTGTAAGAGTCTAATGCTAGGTTGTGGACAGTTTTATGGAGCTGAAAAGCCGTATTAACATTTCCTAATTTGTGGTCATGCAGGCACTTGTGGACGATAGACTTGGGGGTCGATTAGGATGCTGTTAGGAAATGTTCCGAATCAGATTTGGGTCTGCCGAATCGGATTTGGAAGCCTTCGTTCTGAACGATTCGTAAACCTTTCCAAATGACCGATTATGATGTTATGACTTTCCGAATTGGTACCGAATCCGAAACAGATGGCATTTAGAAAGTCTGAGTCGTTTGGAGCCAAATCATGTGTGTCTACAGGCCGTTTTTCCATACGACTCAGAAGCTTCTAACCGAGCGATTACGATGTCAGATTCGGACAGCCTTTTTGAATCGGTTCTCCGACTTGGATTGACTGTCGTAATCTGAATTTGGGGTCCGTAGCAGGCCCCCCTTCACCCATGGCTTTCTGAACCGGTCCTGTGTGGGTAACCAAGGGACCCCCCCTTTCCAACCATGCACAGTGTGGTAGGTACCACGAGGTGTCCGCCACAGGGTACACAATTTTCCCCACCCATCCTTTCTTCAATGGGACCTTGTGTATTCTGTCGGCAGACAGGCTCCCATTGAAGTCAATGGGAGTCCGACCGAATCGTATTCTGGAAAATACGGATGCATTGTAATTGGTCGGTCTGACTCCCTGGAACCGATTCGGCCAAAAAACATTCTGAACAACATTGTAATTGAGCCCTAGGTCTGCCTGAGAGGGTGGACCATGGATGAGATGACATACCATCTATTCTGGAAGTGCATGTACGCACATGACCTGCTGAAGACCCTAGGCATGGAGCTTAGGGCCTTGATACCTACTTCATGCATCACCGCAGACTCTGTGATGAATGGTTTGTTCCCAGGGACACATGCACTAGGTGACCTCCAGGGCTGCTGGAGGCTGCTGTGCTGTTTTAAAGATGTTTTTCTGTCTTTCAGAAACCGCCTGGTAGTAGGGAAGAAGGAGGCATCGAAACTGGTGTGCTGTAAGATTATTCACAGCCTCCTGAATGACTATGCTGCACTGGATGAATCAGACAAAGACGACGACTGAGAACCCAAAGGGGTCCCCATGTACCCTTGCATGGGGGCCCTGGAGGGGCCACTAACCTGTTTTTGTCCTTTTTACTTTAACCCAGGAACCGGTTGGCGACAGGGGAAAGGAGAAGGCAGATGAAGACAGGTGGAGAATATTTAGTTATTTACTGTATGTATTTGACTAACATCTCTTTTTCCCTTCACAGGCAAAAGATTGATGGGATAGCTTGCGCAGTTGTTGCCAAGTTTGTTACCAATGACCGACGACTAAATAGGCTGTTGTAGAAGGTGACGATTGATGTATCTGAACCAGAAACGATGCCCTGACAAGAGGAAAAAAAAAAACACCCTATCCATAATGAATTGCACGCATGACAGTACCAAAGGACATTCAATATATACAATTAGTAGCTTTGAATTATGTCAAAAGAATTGTTATATTACATTCCGGATTAGGTTGAACTCTATCTGGAGCTGATGAAGGGAAATTTATAGAAGGTCTTATATAGATGAGTAGGTGCAGTACCGCAAGCTGTGCCTAGAGGTCCCTGGTGAGCATCAAACTTTTGGTCACGTATAGTACTCCCCCAATGCATTGCATGCAAGACAGTACCACGAGTACATTCAAATAGCTATGTCCATATATACAATTAATAGATTTGAAATTTGACTAAATAAATATTATATTAATTCCGATTAGGTTGTACTCTATGTGGAGCTGATGAAGGGAAATTTATAGAAAGTCCAATATACATGTGAGATGTGTAGGTGCAGTACCGCAAGCTGGTCCTCGAGGTCTCTAGTGAGCATCAAAGTTTTGGTCACATATGGTACTCCCATAATGCATTGCATGCAAGACAGCACCACAAGTACATTAAATAGCTATGTCCATATATACAACTATTAGCTTTGAAATGTGACAAAACACTTATTATATTAATTCCGGATTAGGCTGTACTCTATGTGGAGCTGATGAAGGGGAATGTATAGAATGTCTAATATAAATTTGAGATGTGTAGGTGCAGTACCGCAAGCTGTGCCTAGAGGCCCCTAGTGAGTATCATAAACTTTGAAAATATGGTAAATCCACCCTACCCATAATACATTGTGTGCAAGACAGCACCACACTACATTCAATATATACAAATAGTAGCTTTGAAATGTGACAAAATAATGATTATATTAATTCTGGACTAGGTTGTACTCTATGTGGAGCTGATGGAGGGAAATTTAAAAAAGGTCTAATGTAGATGTGTAGGTGCTGTACCGCAAGCTGCGCCTAGAGGTCCCTAGTGAGCTTCAAACATTTGGTCACATATGGTACTCCCATAATACATTGCATGCAAGACAGTACCACGAGTACATTCAAATAGCTATGTCCATGTATACAATTGATATCTTTATATTATGACAAAATAGTTATTATATTAATTCATATTAAGTTATACTCTATGTAAATGTGAGATGTGTAGGTGCAGAACCGCAAGCTGCACCCTAGATCTCCCTAGTGAGCATCATAAACTTTGAAGATATGGTAATTCCACCCTACCCATAATGCATTGAATGCAAGACAGTACCACAGTAATTCAATATATACAATTAGTAGCTTTGAAATGTGACAAAAGAATTATTACAATATTTCCTCTATGTGGAGCTGATGAAGGGAAATTTAACCCCTTGCATGCTGATGACGGCCCCCAGCCGTCATGCACTACGGTGCTCGTGTGCTGATGACGGCTGGGGGCCGTCATAAACCCGCCCACTCGCAATTTTGCCGCACAGGTGCAGAATCGCGGCCGCATGGAAGGGGTTAAAGAAGGTCTACTATAAATGTGAGATGTGCTAGCGAGTAAAGTACCCACTGCCAACCTTGTTTAGGTCCAAGTGAGTGTCCTGTCTGGAGGCCTTTAAGAAAATTGTGCCTTGAGGTTGTAATTAAAACCTCGTGCATAACAACACATGTAATAGGGGTTGTCCTCATGGGAGGTTACAAACAGAGATAGGGATGTACTAAGGAGGGTCTACAAAGCCTAAAGCCACCATTTACGAAGGACAGGGAAAAGAGCCAATTCAAATCATGGGCGGGAGGTATTCAGAGCTTCATGCACATATTCTGAATACAGCATGTCTTGAAGAGACAGAGCAAGTGCTGCCTAGGTGAGACCTAAAATAACCTTTGAGGCTTTTTTCTCTTTCTAAATGTGCTGTACAATGCAGCACACTTAGAAAGAGTAAACAAGAGGAGATATAAAGATATTTCTCCTCGTTGTACATCCCCTGGTAAGGCATAACTTCAGTCTTAGTAAATCTGGGAATGCACCAAAATCCATGGGAGGGTGATGGAAACACTCACCTTCCACCCATGGACGCATTCCCAAGGCAGAGCATCACAAGGCAGCAACTTGCCCTGCTTACATTGCTTGGTAAATCTGACTTTAGTATTTGATTGCCCTTGGAACACCATGCATGACTCATGGGAAATGCAATACTATGATACTTCTGACCCCAGGATTCCAAAAGCACCCCTGATAGAAAAGTAGTTCAGCATTCTACATCCTTTTTATTGTAAATCGTTTCTGATGTGCAATTGTATTTTCTAGAGAAAAAGAGCTTTTGTCAGAGAGGATCTTAAAAATGTATTTCAAATTTACACGGCAAATGAAGAGTGCAATGGAAGAGTTTCGTTGTAACAATGTGGGAGGTATGGTCTTACGAAGTTAACTGCATCACAGACAAAGAAAATATGTGCTTAAACATGGGGTGGTGATTAACTCAGATCCCACATGTCAAATCTGGGCAATATTTCTCAATGTACCGTTTATATTATACCCACGAGAGCCTAAGAAAGAGTCAGTGCAAGATTTGACAGTAAGTGCTGGAAATATAAAAGAGTAGTGAGAACCGTAGCAGTATTCCTTGCAACTGGATGAAATAAACAAGAAGCAATAAGTGTTACAGTTTGCTTTGTAACTGAATAGAATAAAAAAATGTGATTCATATACCAAAATACAGGCTGTTAGCAGAAAAGAGTAGATTTTCACCAAGGTGGAAGAGTGGCTGTACATAAGACTACATTTTTATGTATAACAATGTACCTTTGAGGACATTCCCAGTGGAAACCTCATAACATTGCTACAATTCAAGAACTCCTTTTACTGCTGTTCTTTGCATAAGTCACCTTTATTTTGACTCCTCTATTTCTGATTTCGAAAATAACTTCCTTATTTCTATAGTTGTGGGTAGATGGAATTTTATGTTATAAGTTAATTATTTTCGTATGATTACTCTTGTTTTATTTTTCATTGTCATATTATTCTTTTAGTTGTGGGAGTTGTTTTTAGCTCCTATAAGCATTTTTATAGCTTTAAGTGGCGTTGCTGACAATCTTTTCTGCATATATATTTCAATATATTTATCAAAATCTTTCCTTTCTGAAGCAGCGCTTTCCTTTTATGTGTTGGATCCCAAAACATCTTACTGTTTCTGGCATGTGGGCTGCCTGTCTGCAAGGTTTGACCATTGGTGGTTCGTGGACTACTTGCCCTGTTTAAGTACTTTTATTAATTGTTGGAAATGGCCCTTTTTGCAGCGTTATCCCCAAACCGTTTGCTTCTTCCTTCTATTTTTTTCCTGACCTGTTTGTGTTGGTTTTAGGACTCTGGGCACTTTACCACTGCTAATCAGTGCTAAAGTGCATATTCTCTCTGTGTAAATTGTGCTATGGATTGGTGTTTCCATGATTGGATGTTTGATTTACTTGTTGGTCCCTAGTAAAGTGCACTGAGTGTGCCAGAGCCTGTGAGTCAAATGCTACTCGTGGGCCTGTAGCACTAATTGTGCCACCCACGTGATTAGCCGTGAAAAGATACCTCAGACCTGCCATTGCAGAGTCTGCGTGCAGTTTGTAACTGCCATGTCGACTTGGGCAGTGCACACACTTGCCAGTCCCTAACCTTCAATCAATCAATCAATCAATCATAGCATTTATAAAGCGCACTACATACCCGTGAGTGTCTCAAGGCGCGCGGGGGGGTTGCTACTGTTCGAAGAGCCAGGTCTTGAGAAGTCTCCTGAAGGTTAGGAGGTCTTCGGCCTGCCTCAGGAGGATGGGGAGGATGTTCCATGTCTTGGCGGCGAGGTGGGAGAATGATCTGCCGTCGGCGCTCACTCTTCAGATGTGCGGGACGGTGGCGAGGGTGTGGTCTGGGGAGCGGAGCTGGCAGATGGGGGTGTAGAGGCTGAGTCAGCTTTTGAGGTACGCTGGTCCGGTGTTGTGGAGTGCCTTGTGTGCGTGGGTGAGAAGCTTGAAGGTTATCATCTTTGTTGATGGGGAGCCAGTGCAGGTCTCTCAAGTGGGGTGTGATGTGGCTCCGGTGAGGGATGTCGAGGATCAGGCGTGCTGAGGCGTTCTGGATGTGTTGGAGCCGTTTCAGGAGTTTGGCCGGGGCTCCTGCATAGAGTGCATTTCCATAGTCCAGTCTACTGCTGACAAGGGCCTGGGTGACCGTCCTTCTAGTTTCGGTGGGATCCACTTGAAGATTCTGCGAAGCATGCGAAGGGTGTTGAAGCAGGAGGAGGAGACGGCGTTGACCTGCTTCGCCATGGAAAGGCTGGAGTCGAGGATGACCCCTAGGTTGCGTGCATGGTCGGTGGGTGTAGGGGGTGCTCCTAGTACAGTTGGCCACCAGGAGTCATCCCAGGCCCAGGGGGTGGATCCGAGGATGGATAAGGACCTCCGTCTTTTCTGAGTTCAGCTTCAGTTGGCTGTTTCTCATCCAGTCGGCAACGGCCTTTATTCCTTCGTGGAGGTTGGTTTTGGCGGTGTGGGGGTATTTGGTGAGGGACAGGATCAGCTGGGTGTCATCGGCATAGAAGATGATGTTGAGGTCGTGCCGTCATGCGACGTGGGTGAGCGGTGCCATGTAGACGTTGAACAATGTTGGGCTAAGGGATGAGCCTTGGGGTATGCCGCAGATTATCTCAGTGGCTTCGGAGCGGAAGGGGGGGAGGTGGATGCTCTGTGTTCTGCCGGAGAGGAAGGAGTGGTGCAGTCCTGGGCCTTCTCTTGGATTCCGGGTCAAGGAGGCGTGTTCGTAGCGTGCGGTGGCAGACCGTGTCGAAGGCAGCTGACAGGTCCCTTTTCTTACATGTCAGGCACCCCTAAGGTAGGCCCAAGGTACCTCAGGGGGCAGGGTGCAGTGTATGTGAAAGGTAGAACATGCCCTGGGGTGTGTGGTATGTCCTGATAGTGAATTACAGCCCATTTTTCTTTCACTATTGCACGGATACCGGTTCCCCATAGGAGAGAATGGGAGGTTTGTTTATAAGATTTTATAAACGTAACTGGCCCAGTGAATTAGGTAGGGAAATGAGGTATAGTATGCCTGAACTCAGAATCTAAAGATGCATCTTTTAGTGACGCTGATTTTTACATTCTGGCTTTGAAAATACCACTTTTAGAAAGTAGGTATTTTCTTGCTAAGTCATCCTGTGTGCTTCTGCTGGAATGTGGATGGCCTGTCTGGGTTTTGGATGACAGAAGGCTGGGGAGCCAGAGGGGCTCCAGATAGTCTAGGTAGGTCAGGAAAGGGCTGAATAGACCTGGGCTGCCATGCGGGAAGGGGGAGGAGATTTTCTTGCACCTCAAAGGGCCTAGTCTGCCTCTGGCAATGCCGTCTCCGCCTCCTGCCAGGAAATCACACCAGAGAAGGCCAAACTGGTTCTGGCTGGGCACAGACACCCTCTGCCTGCCAGATCAAATGATTTTTGTATACAAGTACTGGGGCCCATACTCTTGAACTTTAGAACTCTTTTGGCTCAAGAAGACTTCCAAGAAGAAGAGCTGGAGAAGCTGTGAGGAGTAACTACCACTTTGCTGTGTGCATTGCGGTGTTGGCATACAGTGGATGCTTCTGTCTTGGGCAGTAAAAGGACTGGACTGAACTTTCTGCAATCTACTTTTGTGAGTTTCTCAAGGGCTTGAGTTAGAGTTTGCCCCTGTTCAAAAAGTCTCAGGAACAGCAAAGACTTCAAACCCTTGTGTCGTCAGCACTGGTACCTGTGTGTTATGTGCTGCAACAGAAGAAAAGCAACTTGATGACGACGCTGTGGACTCCGTGGCTTAACGTCGCCGCAGAGGGCAGTGCCGCAACGAGGTACCTTGACCCTGGTTGCACCACTGACGGCTGCTGATGCCGCCACCGAGCCGCTGCTCGCACCATGACCTGTGGAGGGCGACGCCTTGGTATCCCCATCGACGCCTCTCCCCGCCAAAATCGACGTCGCTGCTTGCATCATGGTTAGAGGGCACCGCTTGTAAAGTTACACGAGGCACTGCCCTCATCCCGTACTGCAGTCTTGGCCTACCGAAGCTGGCGCCATTGACTCCAGTTCGTCAGCCGATGACAGAGCTTCAGCAATGATGAGGCTGCTGCTTGCACTGTGACCTGCCAGCACCGTGACGAGCACTGCCTTCATCCCGCACCGTAACCCTGGTCTCCCTGACGATGCCTTCTGAAGCTGCCACCGAGTTGCTGTTTGCACCGTGACCTGAGGACACCCCACGCCGCACCTCTGCACATCGCATCACAGCACACGACGACGCCCACGCCAGTGTTCCAGACACCATCAGAGAGGAGATCGACCTGTAACGCGTGTGACTTCGAGGGTCCCCACGACTCCTGCACCGACCTCTGGAACCGATGCCTGTGGAAGCTGTGTTTTCGGAAGCTCAACGAGAGGTCATCGATGCCCTGCATTTCTAAAAGGTACTGTTTGCGGGTCCTCCCGACACCGTAGCTGGCCCTTGATGCCGCGGTCAGCCAGAACTGTTTGGATTTGTTTGCTCACGACGCCGTGATAGCCCCGGACAGAGCTATCGACATCAAGGAACTGTTTTTTAAGCATATTTTGATAACTGTGGATTTCTAAGTACTGTATTGTGGATTTTTATCATTTTTGGTTTTGTCTTAAGTATATAAAAATATTGGATATTTTTTTTAACTGGTGTGGTGTCCTTTTGTAGTGCTTACACTGTGTTACTGTTGGTTATTTGCAATTGATTTACACACTGCCTCTAAGATAAGCCTGACTGCTCATGCCAAACTACCAAGGGGGCGAGCAGGAGTGTAACTCCCTTATACTGTCTAGAGAGGTGGTTTCTGCCTGGCTTTGGCACATGCCCTAACCTGCCAAAAATCCACTTTCTAACATTAATAAAGCGTGGCAGGCAGAGACGTAGCGCCTACTTTGTTGTGCACAAGGGAACAATTTGTATTGGCACAGTGGCTAGCTGTTTTTGATAGAGTTCTTTCTAGTTTAAAGCCAACAAGCAAGTGCTTTTTTTAAAGCATTGGTCATTTTGAGGTGTAACTAAAGAATGGCATGGGTAAAAGCGTGTGAGAATTGGATTGTTGGTTGAGGGGTGTGAAACACTACTCAAGCAACAGCCACAATCATTGTCGGGTGAACCACTAAAGTACCCTTTTGGTAGCTTAGCACAAAGCAGTCAGGCTTAACTTACAGGCAATGTATATGGTATTTATGAAGCACTGAAACAGTAGATTCAAGTTCAAGTTTATTTTAATCATGGTTCCGTACTCTGAAGAGGTCCACATAAAACAAATTCATTAAAGTAAATACAATATATACTATTTCCATAAAACATAAAAGAATCCATGAAATTCGTTTAAAGGCATACAATTATTAATACCACTATTCCAAACAGTAATAAAGTAAAACCACACAAGAATTAATCCCACACCACTTTAAAAAAACACAGTACAATTTAATAAAGTATTTGACATCAAAACAACAGAAATCCAAAGAGTAGAACCGGAGATATTCAATTTGAAAGGTTTTGAAGAATAGGAGTCCTTAGAAGCAAGAAGCACCAATTGTGGTTATCTAGCCACTGAGTACTGGTCCAGTTCACAAGTTAAGTTCAGTTCAGGTCAACTGAAATAGAGCACAGGTGAGATACAGGACTGAGTTCAGTCCACTGTAGAAAGTACTTTGTTATGTAATAACAGACTTATAAAGCGCACGTTGACTTTTGGCTTCTTGATGCTAGGATAAAGAAGGCAGTAACAGCTCGAATTTTGGGCTGTAAGCTGGTCTGAACAGCCAGGTTTTTAAATACTTCCTGAAGTTCATATAGTTTGTTTCCAGTCTAATTTCAGTCGAAAGTGAGTTCCGTTCCTGGGTCCTATCACTGAGAATCTCACCCCTCCCATCCTTTTGCGCTTAAATCTCGGTACCGTTAAGAAGTTTAACTGGGATGATCTGAGATTGTGTGTTGAGATGTAACTCTGAATTCTTTAAAATAAAAACTTCGGGTTTTGTTTTGGAGTGATTTATGGATAGATAATGCAGCCTGTTTTGATAATGGCCCATTGGGCCACTGGAAGCCCGTGTAATTTCTTCATCACTGGTTTCATGTGACAGTGCCTTAGTTGTTGAATGACCAATCTGGTTGTGAATCATTTGAAGTCTGTGGTTGAGGCGTATTGGGAGTCCCAGGGAGAGGGCATTTAGATAAGATTAAAGCACTGACAATTTGAATGATTGTCTCCATGTAGAAGTTTTTCCTTATCTTCCTGATTCGACTAAGTTGAAGGAAGGATGGGAACATCATCATCCTGCTATTTGTAACTTCATAGATAGATTTTCCTCCATTTGAATACCCAGACTTTTTAAAATCTTCTTTGGTATGTGGGAGATCTCATATACTTCGGCCAGTAAGATGGATTCCAATGGTTGAACTTATTATTGACAATCTCTGTTTTATCAGAGTTGAGTTTTAGTTGGTTGTCGTTCATCCAATCTCTGATGTATAGCATGGTGCTTTTGAAAATTTCCCATCCCTCTGGTGTACCATTGATGGCAAACATCAGCTGCGTATCATCAGAATAGTTGTAGATCTTTGCCTTCTTTTGTTGGACGGTATGTACCAGTGGGCGCATATAGAGGTGCTCCACAGCTCACACAGACTTTAGCTGAGCTGTAAGGGGAAAGGCAAACTGACTGGGTACGATCTTTAAGAAAGGATTTCATCCAGTTTAAGGCAACCCCTTGTATACCAGCAGCCTTGATTCAGTCAGCCAAGATTATATGGTCCACGTGTTGAAGGCAGCTGAGAGATTTAGTAGCACTAGTGCCTGAGTACTGCCTCCATCTGCCTGTACTCTCATGTCAAAAACAACTAAGGAGTGATTCTGTGAAACGTAAAACACGTGTGAAAACAGATGAAAGTGACAGGTTATTCAGAGACCCCTACCTGGTTAAGGCAACTCTAGGATTTGGCAATTCCAATCCTAATAACCAGGAGGTAAGAACCCAGTGGACAAGAATGAATGCATCCAACAGGGAAAGACAAGTAACCTCTTGTTTAGAAGGACCCTCACTCACCACTAGTTGGTGACATGCTTCATTATCGGGTCCCCGCTGGGGTGGCCGAATGCCCCCCCAGTGTGCTACAACACCTGAGTTACAGCGGAGCGGGTTGGTGGTGAGTGTAATAGTGATTTAACTCAAAAAGATGTGCAAAATATGTGAGTGCAAGGTTAGAAAATACTCGGTTGGAACCCAAACAAAATATTTAATGCGGGCCAACCTGTATTAAGGTTAAAAACGTGAAATACGGACCATCAAAGGTTCTATGTTAGGAGACCTGTGTCCTTAATTACGATATCTGGTCAACATGTTTCTGCTGTCAAAAAGCGGGATCGCACAGCATTCGTCAGGACCACAACTAAATGGCACTCCGGTGGTATGTACGCGCTAAGGTACACCCTCCCGTGAGGCACTTAATGTGAAAAATTAAAAATAAAAAAATTATAGTAAAGTGTAGTTACTCACGGATATTACCCGTGCCGGCACACTGTGGATTACTGCAGCCAAAGTTACCTGTAGAGGAAGGAAAGAGCACACACTGACACTTAAAACACACACATCAATAAACATGTAATCCATATGTGTCACATGTAGTGAGGCAACATTTATGGCATAGCATAGCCTCTGTGTCCTTAACCCCATAGTACAATGGTAGGGTTATGGTACCTTTTGAATGAGGGATTATAAAATAGTGCCTTATTTCGATTAGTGAGAAAGAAAGGACTGTTTCTATTAGAAAGTGAGTTCCCAAGGATCCTAACATAGAACCTTTGATGGTCCGTCTTTCATGTTTTTAACCTTAATACAGGTTGGCCCGCATTAAATATTTTGTTTGGGTTCCAACCGAGTATTTTTTATCCTTGCACTCACATATTTTTCACATCTTTTTGAGTTAAATCACTATTACACTCACCACCAACCCGCTCCGCTGTAACTCAGGCGTTGTAGCAGGCTGGGGGGGCATTCGGCCACCCCAGCGGGGACCCGATGATGAAGCATGTCACTAACTAGTGGTGAGTGAGGGTCCTCTAAACAAGAGGTTACTTGTCTTTCCCTGTTGGATGCAGTCATTCTTGTCCACTGGGTTCTTACCTCCTGGTTATTAGGATTGGAATTGCCAAATCCTAGAGTTGCCTTAACCAGGTAGGGGTCTCTGAATAACCTGTCACTTTCATCTGTTTTCACGCGTGTTTTACGTTTCACAGAGTCAATCCTTAGTTGTTTTTTATATACTTGTTGGGGTACAGGAGTGTTTACTCGCTCCCTATCTCTCTTGTTGATATTAAGATGTACTCTCATGTCATCTACCACAGACAGAATGAATGATTCTATTTTGTAAGTGGGGTGGAATCCTGCTTGATGAGGGTCGAGAAATTTTGAGCCCTCTAGAAAGGCGTATAAGCGATATGCCACATTGTGCCTCAAGGATATTTGATAAATAGGGAAGGAGGGATATAGGTCTGTAGTTTTTCAATGACAGAGGATCCACACCTAGGGGCATATTATCAAGGACGGCGTTAAAATGATCGCGGGTTTAGCGGCAGAAAACTGCCGCTAAAACTGCGATAATGAGCTTGATATTATATGCCTTGCAGAATTCCAATAGAAGCCCATGTTCACACCAGAACATGGACTTCTAGTGGAATTCTCAAGGGCATATTATCAAGCCCATTATCACTACTTTAGCAGCAGTTTTCTGCTGCAATAATTTTTAACGCTGTTCTTGATAATATGCCCCCTAGGTTTTTCTGGAGTTGGATTATCACATCTTCTTTAAAAGATTGAGGTATGTGGCCCTGATTTAAAGATTGATTCAAAAGGGATAGAGAGAATTCAGGGAAGGAGGAAAAAATGAGTTTTTGAATCTGTGGAGGGCATACATCTTTTGGAGATCCAGATTTTAATTTTGTCATTGGTTCCATGAGATGGTCTTGACTGATGAAGGGGGAAAGTTGTGAGAGAGAATAGGTTTCTATTTTTGGGCGTGGTCTTTAAATCTAGCATTTTGGCTGTAATGGTATCTTTTATCTCCACGAATATGTATTTAGATCATCGCAAAATGTTTATGTGGGAGTGGCTGCTAGTGTTACTCCATCTGGATTAGATAGCTCTCTGACAATTTCGAAAATAACATTTGACTTATTTTCAGCATTTCGGACTTTATTTGAAAATAATGCTACTTTAGCCTGCAAAATAGCTTTTTTTCAATTTCTCAACCTCTGGACAAAGATTTCCTTGTTTCCAGGTAAATATGTTTCCCTCCATTTTCGTTCTGCCTGGCGCAGATTTAATTTGTAATCTCATCATACTAAACAGAAATGACCGGTCCTAAATGTGTGTTGCTAGTAACTGAGAAAACAACAGGACTCATGCAAAAAGTGAATGAGTTACAACTGGCTGAGATATTCCCATCAGCCCACCCATCTGGCAGAATCTCATCATGTGGGATTTGTTAATCCATCCAACAAACCGCCCAAACCATCAAATGACGGTGCGGATATGGATGTGAAATAAAAACTCTAGCTAGAGTGTTACTCAGAGGGTAATGCTAAAGGTGTGTGGTGCAGTGCTAAAGTGAAGTGAAAATAAAATTAACGACTTAGACAAAAAATATGTTTTTTTTATTTTTTTAATTTATTTATTTTTTTTTAATTTTTATTATTATTTTTTTTTTGTTGTTGCTATCACATGGTACACATTAACGGACAATCGGCCTTCAGTGCAGCATCAACATTCAGCTGCCTATAATCAGTAGAGCAACTTTTATATTTTACCCCCCCAACTTCAACTTGCTACTTTAAGGGTTAAAATCCACGATTCATAACATTGGTCTATATCAACCTAGATGTGGGCAGATGCAACCAACAGTTTTTGATTCAGATACACATTTCAGCATTTTCAGCTATATGTAGGTTCCTAGGGCCCTGTAACATGCACTGTCTCCGCATACTACTCCTCCCTCCCTCCCATCAATCTAGATCTTCGTCATCCCCTGAGCTGTCCCCATCCTCCTCTTCAGGCAGAGGCTCACAAATGTCTCCTCTATATGTGTTCCAGGGTGACCAAATCCCGTTCCATTTTCGAGGATTATGTCTCTGTTGATATACTGCCCGCTCAGTCACCATGAGCACATCCATATTTCTGCACCATTGCGCCAGTGTCGGTGTTTCCTGTGCCCCTCAGTTTTTCGCGATATCTCGCTTTGCCAGCATTACACCAATGACCACCCACCTTTTCGCATGTAGTGATAGGTCTGTTGGGCCCCACACATTCAGGAGACAAACCCTAGGGTCAGGTGCGAACGGGTTCTGGAGGGTCTGGCCGATCGTGCGTGTGACACGCCTCCAGTAGTCCTGTATATGTGGACATGTCCATATAGTGTGGTACAGTGTACCCTCCTCCCCGCAATTCCTCAGGCAATGTGGGTGTTCTGCTCTGTGTATTTTATACAGTGTTGTGCGGGTGTAGTAGACCCTGTGTAGTACTTTGAATTGGACCAGCCTGAATCGAGTGGAAATACCTGCCTCCCTGGGCGATGCCAGGGCTGCGTTCCAGTCTGTTTCATCTAGGTCCCCTATCTCGTCCTCCCAGTACTCCTTTAGCTTCCCCAGGGGATCCGGCAGATTATTCATGAGTTTGCGGTAAGTGAGGGAGGTCGCACCGGACTCCATGTAGTCCGTAAGCAATCGGTCCTCTAACGGAGCCGACTCCGGAAGCGTCACACCAGTCTCCAACACCGACAGGAGTGCATGCCTGATTTGTATGTATCTGTATGTTTCGGTCTCCGCAAGTCTGTATTGCTCCCTCAGGGTCGCAAAGGAGAGCACACCCTCTCTGGTCCATAGGTCGCCCACCGTGGAGATCCCAATGTTATCCCATTGATCGAACCCTTTGGAACTGCGCAGGTTACCGAGGGCCTTGGCGTCCCATAGTGGCGTGAGTCTGGTGATCACTCCCTCCCATGCCAACCGCCTCTGAGCTTTGTGCCATATGGCTACAGTGTGTTTGGTAGGCCCCTCCAACTTTCTCACCATCCCTTTGTTATAGAGTGGGGCCAGCAGGGTGGATATGCCCAGTTGGTGTCTATCTGCCCTGAACGCTGGGTCGTCCTGTGCTGCGTGGATCCACTGGTTAATCACTTTAAGGTGAGCGGCCCAGTAGTATAGTTCAAGGTTGGGGAGGGCTATTCCCCCACTATACCAGTCTCTAGTTAGTTTCAACTGTGCAACCCGGGCCGGTTTGTCTCCCCACAGAAGGCTGGACAATTGCGCCGACACGTGGCGGAAGAACGAGACGGGGACCATCGCCGGCGTGTTCTCCAGAACATAAAGGAAGCGAGGGAGCGCCAACATCTTAAAGAGCGCCGCCCTACCTAGCAGTGTTAAGGGGAGATTTTTCCAAAGGCGCACGTCAGTCTTCAATTTGTCCAGCTGGGGCTGAAGATTCAGGTCAAGGAAGGTCGAGTGCTCCCTCGTAATCCGTATCCCTAGGTATTTAAAGGCGACGTGTTCTACGAGTAATTGGCAATCCTCAGGCAAGGCTGGAAGGTCGCCCTTTACCATATAGATAACGGACTTGGACCAATTGAGTTTATAGCCCGAAGCCGTACCGTGGCTTTCACATAGTGCCAGTAAGACCGGGATACTGTTCGTGAGGTCCATGAGGTAGACGAGCATGTCGTCGGCATATAGGGATACCCTATCTTCGCCTCCACCTTCCCATTGTATACCTTTCAGCAGCTGGGTGGTTCTGATAATCGTGGCCAGGGGTTCTAGCACTAAGGCGAACAGTAGTGGCGAGAGTGGGCATCCCTGTCTCGTGCCCCTTGCCAACGGAAACTCCCTTGATATGTGTCCGTTTGCGGTTACTCTTGCCATGGGTTCGGTGTATAGTAGTCTGACCCATGATATGAACGTTGGGCCAATACCGATGTGTTCCAGGACCGCAAAGAGATAGCGCCACTCCACCATATCAAATGCCATTTTGGCATCTAGTGACAATACCGCTGCCGATTCCTCCAACTGCGGGGCTCGGGCTAATACCCCGTGTAGCCGTCGCAAGTTCAGCGCCGTACTCCGGTGTGGCATAAAGCCCGATTGGTCCGGGTGTATGAGGTGTGCCAGATGGGGCAGTAGCCTGGTGGCCAACAGTTTCGCCAGGATTTTACTCTCGGCGTTAAGGAGGGAGATCGGGCGGTAAGATCCGCACTCCTCAGGGGGTTTGCCGGGCTTGGGTATCGCGACGATTGTGGCCGTGCGCTGATCAGGAGGTAGTCGCCCCTGTTCCCGACACTCCTGAAACATATCGAGCAATGGCGCGGACAGTGTCTCGGACATGAGTTTGTACCATTCTATTGGCACACCATTGGGGCCCAGTGCTTTCCCGGGGTGTATTGCTGCTATGGCTATCTGTATTTCTTCCTCCGTCAGATCGGAGTCGAGCTCGTCCCGTTGGTCTGGGGAGAGAGTGCGGGTCGGCACTCCCACAAGAGAGCTTTCTGCCATTTCCCGTGTGACCTCATATTCAGGGGAGTATACGGAGTGGAAATGGTCTGCCAGGAGTTCCACTATGTGTGCCGGACTGGTTTGTATCTCACCCTTAGAGTCCTTCAATTGCAATACCGCCCTCTGGCCTCCCCGTGCCCTCTCCAACCACGCCAGGAGCTTCCCTGCCTTATCGCCTATGTCGTACACCCTGCTCGCCGTTGCGGACATATTGTCCCGCACTCTGCGGCGCAGAAAGTCGGTGTGACGCTGCTGGGCCAGTCGGAGCGCGTGCTGGGTGTCTCCAGTCGGGTTCCCTTCGTGTTCCTGTGTTGCCTTATCAAGTTGTTCCTCTAGATCTGTCAGCTCCTGACGCTGTGTGTGCTTGTGCTGTGCGATCACCGAAATCGCCTGCCCGCGGAGGACTGTCTTGTAAGCCTCCCACAGTATTGTAGGCGACTCCACCGAACCCACGTTCTCTGCAAGGTAGGATCGTGTACTTTTCTTCAGGGCCTTGGCTACGCCCGGTTCTCTAAGGTAACCCGGGTAAATAGGGTAAACTCGTCTGCGGGTCCTTCCCTGACTGGACAGAGTCAGTGTGAGCGGGGAGTGGTCAGAGACCCCTCTTGGTCTAATTTGGGAATCAGTGAAAGTGAGGAGACCCCCTCCCAACGTCAGGAAATAGTCTATCCGCGATAGGCTGTCGTGGACTGCCGAGTGGTATGTGTATTGCCGGACATCTGGGTGTAGCCGCCTCCACACATCCACTAAACCCTGCGCTTCCATGAAGTCATGCAATTTGGAGGGCCCCGGTGTTCGTGTGCGCATTGGGTGGCGATCTAGGGAGTCTTGTGCCACTGCATTAAAATCACAACCCACGACAAGATCTCCTTCTGGAAGGTCTAACAAGAATTTTCCTAGTTCCGGGAAAGCTATGGTGTGTAGTGCTGGCGGGATGTACACCGAGACCACATTTAGTGGTTTCCCCTCCCACTGGCCATGTATCGCTGCAAAGCGCCCCTGTGTGTCTACTGCAGTTGATTAGGTTATGAACCTGGACGAGCAGTGAATTAATATCCCGGTGCCCCGGGACCCCTTTGTAAATCCAGAGTGAACCACCATGCTGTATCCTTTCCTGTCTAGGGCCTTCGTAGCTGTGCCGGTGAGGTGTGTTTCTTGTAGTAGGACCAGGGCGGGGTTCAGCCTCTTTATACTTTGCAGGACCAGCCCACGTTTAATTTTGTCACCTAGGCCCCTTACATTCCAGGACATGAGGCGTAGCGGGGACGTCTGCCCTACATTAGTGTCCTCCCCCATCCTGTTTGGGTGTGCGGACTGTAAATTCGCGCTCGTGGATGACCAGGAGGTCTGTGTAGAGACCCTGTGTGTTGCATTGTGACAGTACCATTCTATACTCGTGTGTCCCTTCGTAGCTACCCTGCCCCTGTGTAGAAACTAAAAACCAAAACCCCATCCTACCCCCAACTCTCCCCCTCCCTGCCCCCCTGCTCAACGGACTCAGAACTGCCCGCCCCCCAACTCAGCAGAGTGCCTGATCCCAACCCATAACATAGTACTTGCTCGCTGGGGTGAAGGTTTCTCCGTGGTCAGCGGCCCCCTTCTTCAGCTGCGGAGGCTCTTCCGCCCAGTGTCCAAGGCGGCGTTACCTGCTTATACCACCTTCCGTTCAGCCGGACCGTAGCAGTGACTTATTGATCCCCGTCTGCACTGTCCTCATGACGGTCGGATAAAGGGGAATGTAGCTCTGCATCTTCGTCGTTGGCTTGTGAGCCCTGTCGGGAGCCAGCTGTACGGTGTTTGTTTTGTCTATTGGAGCGACGAGGGAGGCCCGCCGTCCTCCATCCCTCTAGCCAATCCTGCGCCACCTCTGGGGAGTCAAAAAACCAAGTTTTGTTGTCTGCTACTACCCGAAGCTTGGCCGGGAAAAGCATTGAGTATGGGATTTCTCTGGCTCTGAGTTCTTTTTTGACCTCAAAAAAGGTTCGTCTCCTCCGTGCCACCTCGGCCGTGTAGTCAGGAAAGAATGCCAGCATCGCATTCTGGATCTTAATGGGGGGCGAGTTCCTTGCCGCTTGTAGGATGGCGTCCCGATCCCTGAAATTGAAGAGCCTCGCTATGATCGGTCTGGGGTTAGCTCCCGTCTTGTGGCGTCCCCCCGGCACCCGGTGCGCCCCCTCTACCGTGAAGAAGGCGGAGAGTCCCCTGGGCTTCAGGGTGTCTTTGATTAAGCTCTCCACACACAGGTCCATCGCCCCGTGCCCTCCGACTCCGGCACACCCACCATACGGATGCCGTTCCGCCTCGAGCGCCCCTCCTGGTCACCGAGCCTGTCGCGCAGTTCTTTGTTCTCCTTCGAGATGCGTTCCATGCTAATCTGGAGTTCCGAGACGTCCTCGACCAAGGACCCGGCCACGACCTCCATATTGTCCACCCCCTCCGTCACTTCATGAAAGTCCGCCCCTACAAGTGTGACCTCGGCCGAGATCGACCCCACCGTGGCCCGCACCTGCGTGAGGGCCCGCATGACGTCATCAATGGTCGCCTTCTTGCCTCCGGTCACTTCGGCTGTCTTGCTCGCTTGTGGTTTGGCGTCCTGCGAGGGAGAGGGAGAGCCGGGCTTGTCATATGCAAAGAGGTCCAGGCGCGATTGTGCCGCCCCATTTTTAGGCCCCTTGCCAGCCATCTTGGTGTCGCCTGGGCCGGGCTATCTCCTTCAGACGGCTACCGGGGGTCGTCCCTGGGCCCACGTTGTGATTAGGGTGTAAGAGTGGCCCCTGTGAGGTGTACCGGTTCCTGCGGCCAAGAATGCTTGCAGATATGAACGGGCCTCTGTTGTTCGGTGGCCGGTCGAGTCCCGGACTATTTCGTGGGGCGAGTAACCAATTGTCGCCGCCCTGGAGGAGTTCCTCTGCCCCCCTCTGGCACCGCGTGTACCGCCCCTGACTCGTGGCCGCTGGAGCTATGTGCTTGGGTCCCCTGATGGTGATGGGGGGCCCGAGTTGTCGTCAGACAGGTCTTACCGCTGTGAGGACGAATGCCCTGCGTGGATGCTCAGCTGGTCTCGGGGCCCAGTCCGGGCGGGGGTGCCTTCGGGTCCGTTTCGTCTTTCAGGCTCTCCGGTCGGCGGGGGGGAGCCGCAGTGCAGTCAATGAGGCAGCGCGGTTCCTTCGCCACCAGACTCTGCGCTCTGGCCGCCGCTGCTCAAAACGGCGGTCCCAGGTCCCTACGTCGTCGCTCTGGGCGCCGGACTGCGTCCTCGCCGGGCGCCCGGGTTCGTGTCCCCCTCACCTCAGACGGGCCTCCCGTCAGGCAGATCGGCCCCCCGCAGTCCGGTGACGGAGGCTGGAAGTCTCGGTCTCTGTTCACCTTGTCGCTCTCCGTGGCCGGGTACTTCCGGTAGATCGCTGCCCGACACGGGCCACTTCCTGCCAGTACGCCGCTCACTGTGCCCCCCGGTCCGGATGTCGCATACAGGCCCGCTCGGGGCGCTGTCAATAACTGTATTTCCCGACCTCGGATTGAGGTCCCGCTAATCCGATCTGTGGCCGCCTGGTCCTGGGCTTCGTTGCCTTCCCGCCTGGGAATTTTTGTCAGCGGATAAATGTACGGATTTGACTGGGAGCCGCTTCAATCACGGAGCTCTCCTTCTAGGCTGCCGCCATCGTCGGCTGCTAGCCACGCCCCCCGACAAAAAATATGTTTAATGAGGATTGTCTAAGTGTCACAGTTAAAACCACGCCGGGTAGCCTAAATATGTAACTACACTATGGCGCTGTGCAAGAAGGTCAACATGTTTCAGCCAAATGGAAATCTATCCGGCTTTCGTCAGGACCTTGATGATAATAAGCTACTGCAATATAAAAACGTGGAATGTGCAAAAATATAACCAAAATAGTGTTTTTACTATATATGAAATACTTATATCTACCAGGAACTTGGAGCCCCAATGTGCACTGGAAGCAGTAAATTTGTCTTTATCCTGTTAAAGGAAACGTACAAAAACAGACACATATTTACATGTATATCCACATATTTACAAAGAAACTGTACAGACAACACACTAGCATAAGAATATTATACTCAGCTTGTTCATGAGCATACTAACTCTATCACAGAAAGAAATGACCTCTCTGTAATACTCACCCCGCATTGCGTGGGAGACGACCTCACCTCACCCGGCAACCGCTCGGGAATATGAGGCCCCGCTCTAGTGTGTAAAAAAGAAGAAACCATGAGGCATAAATTCCAAAGTTGTGTATGCCCCAGCTAATAGCTCTTACATCTAAACTCTAACAATCTAAGTGTGGACGCTGTCCCTATAAACCATGGTCCCAACTACACAGGTTTTGGCAAAAGAGAATGCTCCAAGACCTCTCTCTGAAATAAGCTCCTCGTATTCACCAATTAAGCTTCCAGTTTGAATGTATAGACCAATTTATGGGCATAGTGGCAGGCCCCTGGCCCCGGTCGGAAGCGGGTGCAGATGGGCTTTGGCACACCGGTGGCACGCCCGCTGAGCACGTCCAGAGCGCGGTGTGCTGCCACCAGTGTTTTAGGCGCTCCAGAACTCTTACTGGCTCAACCCCTCTGTGTGCTGATTGATTCCCCGAGCCCAATTAGAACCAGTCTCAGCGTGTCCTAATGCGTTGCGGACTCATCGTGCTATGACGCAATTTCACAGTTCAAATTCTAATTCACAGCACTACATCTTTTTTTGTAAAATTTAGATTTAAAAGATAATTTACATAAAGCAAAGCAGAGCGGCTTCCTTAACAGAGTGCCTGTGCTGCCACCAGTGTTTTAAAGGGATGTGAAACGTTTACTGGCGACACCCTTCTGTGTGCTGATTGATTTCCCTGGTCCAATCAGAACCAGTCTCAGGGTATCCTAATGCATTGAGGACTCCGGGGCATATTTACAATAACTGGCGCATCTCTGCAAATCAGCAGGGATGCGCCAGTTATTGTGCGCCACAGCTCCGTCATCATGGATGCGCCGCATTTACAATGCGACGCACCATGGGGCAAAAACAGCACAGATGACGCATCTGTGCCGTAAAAGTGATGCACTGCTGGAGTTGCATCGCAAGCGCGACGCAGCTCCAGCAATGCTCTGGGGGCCCTATCTAGTTAATGCTGCGTCAATCCTTACGCCTGCTTCAGGCAGGCGCAGGGTTTTGACACAGCATGGGCCTAAAAGTGACTGAGTGAAATCTTGTAGATTTCACTCAGCCGCTTTTAGGAGGCGTTCCTGCGCCGGAACGCCCCCCCCCCCCTGCACAGGAACACCTACATGTGGCGCAGGGATTTTACAACATGACGCATCTCCCAGATGCGTCACGTTGTAAGTACCCCCGCACCATGGAGCAGGATTTGCCCCAAAAGTGACGCAACAGCGGCGTAAATGAGGCGCAAGGGGGTTGTAAATCTGCCCCTCCGTGTGTCATAATGCAAGTACACAGTTCAAATTCAAATTCACTCTGCTACAGCTTTTAAAATGAAAGTTCAGCTTTAAAAGATATGTTTACATAAAGCAACGCAGCAGGGCTTCTTTACTCTTCTTTTTGTGTCCTTGTGCCTTGAGATGTGAAGTCCTTGTGTTTGTGTGCGTGGGCATCAAGGAGTCATCAACAGGAGCTACGGAGTGAGGTCCTGTGTTGAGATGCATGGTGCTGAGACGAGGTCGCTGGATCTATGGACGGTAGCTTGAGATCTGGAGTCTGTCTTTGAAATTAGCTGTGCTGCATCAAAATCAATGAAGCCGCTGGTACTGAAATGGCTTGCGTCAAGATGCACAGTTGCTGAACCGAAATGTGTTGAATGGGGCCAGTTGTTGTCAGCGAGATGCGTCATGCTGAGCCAGTTGTCAGAGTTAAGATGCGTCATGCTGGGTCAATGCTGCGAGGCAGCCAAACTGGAGCTGTGATTCATGGTCCCGTGCTGAAATGCGTTGGCATAAAGATGCCTGTTATGTCCCTGCAAGTCAGAACAGGAGGCCAGCTAACTAGCCCTTATAGACATTTTGGGTTCAAGCTGTTTATTTAGTCCTTCTTCCTCAGTCAGTTGGGCAGCAGAGCAGTCCCTCTTGCAGCAGAGCAGCAGGGCAGTATTTCCTGTTGCAGGGCATCAAAGAAGTCCTTCTGAGTCTTCCACAGGTCCAGAAGAGATCTGAAGGGTTGAATCTGAGGGTCCAATATTTATACCTGGTGCCAGCTTTGAAGTTGGACAAGCTCCCGGGCTTTAACCCTACGGAGGTGTCAGTAATTTCCTGACTCCCTTTTCTGGTGCCAGTGTGTATGGGGACACAATAGACTAGTGCAATGTCCTTTGTGTGTGAGCAAAGCCAGTTTATTTGTAGTGATAATGTGGTAGATGACAGCTCTGCCTCCCTATCAAGTCAGAGAAGACCCATCCTGCCACCACACAGTCCAGGAGGAATACCCAAAGGCAAACTGCCAACTACACCTATTCATGTGACCCAGGAACAGGCACCAATTGGTTAGCATGAGAAAATGCCAACTTTCTAAAAGTTTATATACTGGAGGCTTGGGTCCTATCACTACCAGCCAGAATAGGCCCCTTCAATTTGAATATATCAGTCAGTCAGTCAGTCAAAATACACTTTAATCGATTTTTGTTAAAATCATAAAAGGCAAGAGAAATACATACATTAAAAACATTTTAAAAATACCCACAATTCATTTTGTTTTTACACAGTGTCCGTAAAAGAGTCACTTAATTAATCACCATGATATATAAAATGGAGTTACAATTAATATATTGGTTTTTAGTTTAAAACAGTACAGTTCTAGGGATTCTTTTGTTTCTTCCTCTGTATGCGGCTGTTAGAAAACTTGCTACACAAAAAGTGACGTGTGCATCCGGTAATCTTTGAAGATAAAGCAAGGCTGGTCTCACTTGTATGAAGCCAAGAATTTTCAGGAGGGGAATTAGATATTTTCTCCTCTCCGTATTATAAAATGCACAAAAAACAGAAAATGGAGAGTGTCCTGATTAGAAAACTGGTCACACTCACAGGGTGGTGCATGCTCCGGTTTACCCCACGTAGGGAATGTGCCTAGTGAATAGTGGATCAGATTCATTCTAAATCTGGTTAGCAAAAATCTGTGCAAGGGTTTAGAAACATATTGCAGGTATGGTTCCATCGAGGGGGAAGAGGACAAAACCAAGTGTGCTCTTACTAGTGGTTTGTTAACTTCAGACTCCTCTCTCTCTAAGCGTGTCCTCCCCTGGAATTCCTTCTTAATCCATGCAATGTCCGCTTTCCTAATTATTGACGGTGTTGTATATAGGTCAGGTCTCCCGAGGGCAGTGAATGATGACTTTATATATCTCAGCCAGGCTATTTTCATTGCCCCCTCCCTTGCAGTCACATCTTTAAGAATTGTGTGGTTTAAAGACAACTCAGTATTTAACCAGGTATTGGCCCAAAAAAGTAAAGGGGCCAATTTCAATCCATCTATAATATAGGGTAGGCCAACTTCTTCATGTATGGAGTAGGTAGGTGTGGAGTTTGGAACCGACAAGATTCTTCTAATAAGCTTGTTCTCTACTCTCTGCATACTGTCCAGGTTAGTATAACCCCACAATGCTGCACCATATGAGGCTATAGAAATGCATTTACTTTTGTAAACTTTTAACACAGCTTCCATTGGTTTAGCCCCTAGTCTTTTAGTAAAATCCATCAGGGCTGCTGTGGACCGGGCTAAAGAAAAATTTGAATATATAACATAAGAGTCTGGCTGCAATAGTTAGAAAACACTTACTTTGAAATACCCAAGTTAAATTAATTCACTTCCTTGGTCTGTGTATTTATTTCACATTTAATTATACAACTATTCACACATTCATTTGATATAGTTGGAGATATGTCATACAGGACAACTATCTCTCTTTTTCAATGAAGACCTTTAGAATAAATACGAATTACAAATACATATAAAAAACATGAATGACTGGACATAGAAACATTTATGACAATATGGACTAATAGATCATCATTGACAAATTACAAAACATTCACAACCTAATAGAAATGTTTTAAACACAATAGGAATAATGAAAGCGATTTGACACTACAAGGTCTAACAAGATTGTAAAAAATAGAGGAATTTGCCACAGATATTAAGATATAAATGACCCTCTTGGAACTGACTCAGGGATTTTTGCAGTAATGTTTGGAAGTGAAGTAGATGCTTTGATTTTGTTTTCCACTGGCCATCATCAAACACCTTCTGCTAATGCCCTAGCCTTTGTTGTCGACGCGATTTGCACCCCTATAATTTATGGGTTCTCATCAAGACCTGGACATTTTCTCAATTCTTCTGTCACGGAAAAGTGAGTGGATGGTTATGTCTAACCGATTTGAAAACTCCATTTATCCTTCTGGGGGAAACTGGTGTTCTCCAATTCTTCTCTCTTCTTGACAAACTTAAAAGAAATAATGGACTCGATTTATTTATTTTTAATCTTACAATACCGAGCGGCTGGCCATGAAAACTGGTTGCATACACACAGAAGATTGAAGACACTAAAGGGCCCACTCTCAGACCCATTCATCCACCCGCTCACAGACCTATGCAGGCATTGACACACCCACTCACAAACTCATGCAGGCACTCATAGAGGCACTCATATACCCATGCAGGACCTACTCACAGACCCATTAATCCACTTACACACCCACTTATAGGCCCACGGAGGCACCAATACACCCACTAGCAACTATGCAGACAAACTCACAGAGTCAACAGAAACTCACACACCCATCACACACCCATTCAAAGACCCAGACAAACACTTATAATTCCACTCACAAACACACTCAGATACTCACAAAGGTACTCGGAGACTGATTTCCACACTCATACACCCACTCACAGACCCACACAGACTCTCACAAATCCACTCACAAACCCACTCAGACATTCATGCACAAATTTACAGGTACACTCAGACACTCATGTGCTCACTCACATACCCACTCAGACTATGATGCAGCCACTTACAGACATTCTCAGAAACTTATACACCTACTGGTAGACCCACTCAGATATTCTCACACCACCTAACAGAGTCACCAAGACACTCATGTACCCACTCAGAGACTCACTCACACATCCACTCATAGACCCACTCACAGATCCACAAAGACAATCACACACCCACCCACAGCCTACTCACAGATCCAGTCACAGACTTATACAGACACTCACACAGCCAATCACATACAGTTACTCACACACCCACTCACAGACCTAAAAAGACACTCACACACCTACTCACAGACCCACCCAGACCCACAGAGACACTCATACACCCACTCACAGACCCCCACAGACACTCAGACACCCAATCACAGACCCAATAGTCACTCTCAAACCCACTCACAGATCCACTCAGACACTCACATACTCATATAGCCACTCACACACCCACTCACAGACCCAAACAGATTGCTCCCACACCTACTCACACACCCACACAGATACTCATACACCCACTCACAGACATACTCATACTCAAAGACACTCACACAACTTCTCAGACACTGACACACCTACACACAGACTCACTCAGACACTCACCATTCACTTACAGACCTACTCAGACACACACACTCAAACTCACATCCATTCAGACATGTACACATCTACTCACAGAGCCACTCAGACACTCATACACCTCCTCAGAGACCTACACAGACACTCACGTACCCACTCACACATACCCACTCACACACCAACTCAGACATTCATTCATCCACTCATAGACCCACTCAGATACTCATGCACCCTCTCACACACCCTCTCAAACTCTTACGCACCCATACACAGACCCACTCATACAATTAAAAACCCACTCAATCAAACACCTACTCTCAGACCCATACACACACTCAAACACCCCCTCACAGACCCCCACAGCAACTCACACAGCCACTCACAAACTCAGTCACTCACAAACACACCCACTCACACAGCCAAAAAACTACTCACACACCTACTCACTGACCTTTACAGCCACTCACACACCTGTCCTCAAAGGTTACAGCCTACAGTTAGGAAATTATAAAGATTTAAAATTCACTAAAAAACAAAGGTTACAGGGA
Organism: Lissotriton vulgaris; assembly: GCF_964263255.1. Classification (NCBI taxonomy): domain Eukaryota; kingdom Metazoa; phylum Chordata; class Amphibia; order Caudata; family Salamandridae; genus Lissotriton; species Lissotriton vulgaris. The sequence goes on along the minus strand of NC_141700.1, from coordinate 673,695,430 downwards.
CGTTATAGTTAGGAAATTACATTAAAAACCTGTAGAAATTCACTGAAAAAACAAAGATTACAGAGACATTATAGTTATGCTCAGATTTCACACGCACAAAATCATAGACATTAAGCAGTTATATTTATCTGACCTAACTATAACTTATGCCCCCACAATGGACTGCTTAGGACCTCACATTATTACATCACTCATGACATGGCCAATGATATCCCCTATGATATCACTCATGACATCTCTATTCAGCTGGGCCCCAGAGGATGGGGGCGAAATAAGCCCAGGGAGGGGGCCACATGTACCCCCATTATAATTATTAATCTATCCTCGGTAGCTAGCCCACTCGTGGGTGTACACAAAAAAAAGCACAGGTGCCCATGCTTATTTTTTTAAACAAATTACCAAAGAGTTGCAAATCCTCCATGAATTCACAATAAAATTAAGCCCCCCACCATCAGGCCCAGTTGTCAGCGTATTCCTACCCTTCCACCTTTTGTTTTTTTGTGTTTTTGTTTTGGAGTTGGCTCAGTCTAGAGTCCCAAGATGGTTGCCAACACTTCCTGGTTGAAGTTTTTGCCGTCAATCAGATCTGACCATGAGATCTGTCGGATCCATGGCCCTAGAGATCTATATTTCCTTTTCCTTAATAACGCCAGAACTACTGTACAGATTTACACCAAATTACAAAAAGGGCTTTTTCTGGACTCAGATCTAGCTTTCTGCTAAATCTGGTATATTTCTGTCCAGCAGGTCGGGCTGTAGCCATGTCTAAAATCCCTATGGGAAATTGCATGGGTAAAAAGTGTTATGGGACCCCTCTTTTTCTCTGCCCCCACTTGCTGAATCAATCAATCAATCAATCAGTGACACTTATAAAGCGCGCTACATACCCGTAGGGTCTCAAGGCGCTGGGGGGGGGGGGGGGGTGCCGCTACTGCTCGAACAGCCAGGTCTTCAGCTTCTTCCTGAAGGAGAGGTGGTCTTGGGTCAGGCGCAGGTCGGACGGGAGGGAGTTCCAGGTCTTGGCGGCCAGGTAGGAGAAGGACCTTCCTCCTGTAGTCGCTCTTCGGATGCGGGGGACGGCGGCGAGGGCGTGGTTGGCTGATCGGAGGTGGCGTTGGGGAGCGTAGAAGTTGACTCGGCTGTTGAGGTAGCTCGGGCCTTGGTCGTGTAGGGCTTTGTGTGCGTGGGTGAGGAGGCGGAAGGTGATTCTCTTGTTGACGGGGAGCCAGTGAAGGTCTCTCAGATGTCCGGAGATGTGGCTGGATCGTGGGATGTCGAGGATGAGTCTGGCTGAGGCGTTTTGGATCCGCTGGAGTCTCTTCTGGAGCTTGACGGTGGTCCCGTCGTAGATGGCGTTGCCGTAGTCCAGTCGGCTGGTGACGAGGGCCTGGGTGACGGTCTTCCTGGTCTCTGTGGGGATCCACCAGAAGATCTTCCGTAGCATGCGTAGAATGTTGAAGCACGCCGAGGAGACGCTGTTGACTTGCCTGGTCATGGAGAGGGCGGAGTCCAGGATGAAGCCAAGGTTTCGTGCATGGTCTGTCGGTTTGGGTGTGGTGCCCAGGGCGGGAGGCCACCAGGAGTCGTCCCAGGCGGAGGGTGAGGAGCCCAGGATGAGGACCTCCGTCTTGTCCGAGTTCAGTTTCAGGCGGCTGGTCGTCATCCACTCGGGTACCTCTTTCATCCCTTCGTGCAGGTTGGCTCTGGCGGCGGCGGGGTCGTTGGTCAGGGAGAGGATCAGCTGGGTGTCGTCGGCGTAGGAGATTATGCTGAGGTGGTGTTTGCGTACGATGGCCGCGAGGGGGCTCATGTAGACGTTGAAGAGGGTGGGGCTCAGGGATGATCCTTGGGGGACGCCGCAGATGACTTCGGAGGCCTCTGACTTGTACGGTGGTAGGCGGACTCTCTGTGTTCTTCCGTTGAGGAAGGAGATGATCCATTCCAGCGCCTTGTCCTGGATTCCGATGTTGCTGAGGCGCCGTACTAGGGTGCGGTGGCAGACCGTGTCGAATGCCGCGGAGAGGTCTAGGAGGATGAGGGCCGCTGTTTCTCCATTGTCCATCAGGGCTCGGATGTCGTCGGTGGCGGCGATGAGGGCGGTCTCGGTGCTGTGTTTGGCTCGGAAGCCGGACTGTGAGGGGTCGAGGGATCCGTTCGTCTCGAGGAAGGCGGCCATCTGCTTGTTGACGGTCTTCTCGATGACTTTGGCTGGAAACGGGAGAAGCGAGATGGGGCGGTAATTCTTGAGGTCGGTGGGAATCAACCTGAAACTTTCCAGACTGCAGCTGAAGTGAATGTCAAACTAGTTATGAAACTTATATGTAGATTCAACAGACAGTGGCAAAGTTATAAGCAAAACAAAAAATGCTTTGTGTATGTAACCTAGGTCCTAACGATATATATATATATATATATATCGAGACTCGTGAGCAAGCGGCGAAGGCTGCGAAACGCGTTGGGTGTTGTTGCCTAAATAAATTCACTTAAAAAGCAAATTGGGCCTCGACTTGTTGTTTTGTGAGGGAAAGAGACAGCGTTTACTTGGATTTACGGGGGTGGGACGAAACCCCGTCGAGGCCCGCCATTGAAAAGAGGCGCAGGCAGATTTTCGTCAAAGCTGTGGCATATATATATATATATATATATATATATATCTATATATATATATATATATATATATATATATATATATATTTTCAAAGAAACAACTTTAGACTCACAAAGTTGACTCGAGCCCAGGTCCTTTTAGCGTGTTATTTATTCACACACGGAATGCCAAACAACACCCGACGCGTTTCGGTGCAGCCGCACCTTGGTCACGGGTAGCGGTGTTTACAAACATCAACATTTTTAAAGTCAAAGAATATATAAACATAAACGTAGGACTACTCGTCCTCACACAAGTGTTAGTTCAACCACCTTTGTGGCGGCCATATTTGAATGTGTAATTGGACACAGATATGATATACAATATGCACAAAAGGAACTATATAAGGACCACAGAGATTGGTTATTGTAACTTAAAATCAATTTGTTACAATTGCTCAAAGGTAATCCCCTTCTGTCAAATCAAAAGTTTGTTCAGTTTTTTCACTTTTGTCAAACGTTAGTCAAAATTTAGCCCAAGTGGGCAAAAGTACCAAAGCTCAGATACACAAAACTTGACAATTCCGCCCCAGTGGGCATGACTGCATCATTCCAGTCTTTTCTCAATGTCCCGGAAGTTCAACAACCTGGTTGAATTTCAAAAGTTTTTGACAAATGTATAGTCCTGTGATTCCATCCAATTAAATCAAATCGGCAGCAACCAGTGGTATTACGTCATCCCTGTGCGGCGACATATGTGTCTCCTACAAACATAAAAAGTGATCACTTTAAAATATACTCAAGTATTTAAACATCCAAGACAGCTTCAAATTCATGTTATTGAGGGATTACATAACTAGAGTATTATCAGTGCGGTGAATATGTTACATAGGCTCTTAAGTTAAGTGGACTGCTAACTCCTCATCCTTATTCAACCCCAGCGGATGTACAGTGTCATATTTGATTATGAATCTTGATTCAAGCTGGCGTAGTTGTCTCAGTCTGTCTCCACCTCGTTCCGACGGTGGGACTCTGTCTAGAGCACAGAACTTGAATACACTTAGATTTTTCCCATGTAGGTCCTTAAAATGTTTAGCAATTGGATAGTTTTTGTCCTCATTCGTTATAGCCTGCATGTGTTCTAACACACGTTTTTTGCAGGGATGTATCGTGCTGCCAATGTAAGTCAGTGGACAGGGACATTGCAGTGCATAGACACAGTAGTCAGATTTGCACGTCAGATGTTTTGCAATCCTGAAGGGTTTCTTGTTTTTAGACAAAGTGATTTCCTTTCTATTGACACTGTTCTTACAGGCTTTACATGAGCGACAGGTAAAGAAACCTTCTACCTTCCTGGTATCTACGTTGTCTTTTACCATGTTGCTACATAGCACGTCTTTCAAACACACTACAACACCCCCAGGGAGACCTATTGTTTCCGCTATGGGCAGCACATATGAGAACACGTCCAAATACATAGACCATTTTTTAAGATCCTATGTTGAACAGCTACCGTCGTATCTGCAAGATACACGTGATTTCTTGAGAATTATCGAACCCATACAGTGGGAGGAAGACATGTGGCTCATGACATTAGATGTCAACAGCCTTTATACATGTATACCCCACAATTTGGGTGTGGAAGCTAACCAACACTTTCTAAAGAACAGGGATGTAAAGTATCTGAAGCATACTGATATGCTTGTGTCCATGATGCGCACTTGCCTCTCAAGTAATTATTTCTTGTTCAATCATGTCGTCTATTGCCAGGCCAGGGGGACTGCGATGGGGACTTGCTTTGCCCCCAGTTACGCGGGTTTATACCTGGGCTGGTGGGAGGAGCGGGTGGCCAGTAACATCTTGGCCTTTACCCAGAACGTGGTCCTCTGGGCCAGGTACATAGACGACGTGTTTTGTCTGTGGAAGGGCAGTAAAGAGGCAGCTTTGCAATTTGTCAAAGAATTGAATCAGAACGAATGTAACTTACAATTTACCAGTACTATTGACAAGCAGTCAATTGAATTTCTGGATATTTTGGTATCAGTTAATAATGGACGACTCATCAGCAAGCTGTATCGAAAGCCTACAGCAGGCAACAGCTTGCTGCATGCGTCGAGCTGTCATCCCAAAAACTTGATTCATAGTATACCTTTTGGCGAGCTGCTACGCGCAAAGAGGAACTGTGCAACCAATACAGACTTTCATAAAGAAATGAATATCATGAAGGAGAGATTCAGGGCGAGGGGCTACCCGGCCAAAGTGGTCGAACAAGCCTGTAACAAAGTCAGAGACGTAGATAGAAAAGATCTTCTCGCATCCAAACCACCTAGCGACAGTGAAGAGGGACCTCTTAGATTTATTACCACATATTCTGACCAAACATGGCAGGTCAGAAAAAGTCTGAAGAAATTTTGGCATGTACTCCAGCTGGACGAAACACTAAAAAAGGCTGTGGGGAATCAACCAATGATTACCTACAGGAAATGTCCAGCTTTGAAAGACGTGCTATGTAGCAACATGGTAAAAGACAACGTAGATACCAGGAAGGTAGAAGGTTTCTTTACCTGTCGCTCATGTAAAGCCTGTAAGAACAGTGTCAATAGAAAGGAAATCACTTTGTCTAAAAACAAGAAACCCTTCAGGATTGCAAAACATCTGACGTGCAAATCTGACTACTGTGTCTATGCACTGCAATGTCCCTGTCCACTGACTTACATTGGCAGCACGATACATCCCTGCAAAAAACGTGTGTTAGAACACATGCGGGCTATAACGAATGAGGACAAAAACTATCCAATTGCTAAACATTTTAAGGACCTACATGGGAAAAATCTAAGTGTATTCAAGTTCTGTGCTCTAGACAGAGTCCCACCGTCGGAACGAGGTGGAGACAGACTGAGACAACTACGCCAGCTTGAATCAAGATTCATAATCAAATATGACACTGTACATCCGCTGGGGTTGAATAAGGATGAGGAGTTAGCAGTCCACTTAACTTAAGAGCCTATGTAACATATTCACTGCACTGATAATACTCTAGTTATGTAATCCCTCAATAACATGAATTTGAAGCTGTCTTGGATGTTTAAATACTTGAGTATATTTTAAAGTGATCACTTTTTATGTTTGTAGGAGACACATATGTCGCCGCACAGGGATGACGTAATACCACTGGTTGCTGCCGATTTGATTTAATTGGATGGAATCACAGGACTATACATTTGTCAAAAACTTTTGAAATTCAACCAGGTTGTTGAACTTCCGGGACATTGAGAAAAGACTGGAATGATGCAGTCATGCCCACTGGGGCGGAATTGTCAAGTTTTGTGTATCTGAGCTTTGGTACTTTTGCCCACTTGGGCTAAATTTTGACTAACGTTTGACAAAAGTGAAAAAACTGAACAAACTTTTGATTTGACAGAAGGGGATTACCTTTGAGCAATTGTAACAAATTGATTTTAAGTTACAATAACCAATCTCTGTGGTCCTTATATAGTTCCTTTTGTGCATATTGTATATCATATCTGTGTCCAATTACACATTCAAATATGGCCGCCACAACAGTGGTTGAACTAACACTTGTGTGAGGACGAGTAGTCCTACGTTTATGTTTATATATTCTTTGACTTTAAAAATGTTGATGTTTGTAAACACCGCTACCCGTGACCAAGGTGCGGCTGCACCGAAACGCGTCGGGTGTTGTTTGGCATTCCGTGTGTGAATAAATAACACGCTAAAAGGACCTGGGCTCGAGTCAACTTTGTGAGTCTAAAGTTGTTTCTTTGAAAATTACGAGGGTCGCCTCCTCACTCGAGCCCGCCGCCGTGTGTGGCCGGGAGACTGGCGGACATCTGTCGATTTAATATATATATATATATATATATATATATATATATTTATATATCAAACAACAATTTTCCCGACTTCAACCTCCAAAATGGAATGGTGATGAAGGAAAGGCATGAACTACTCTTCAGGTTGGCTAATAGATTTATTTCTCACATTCAATAGTCATAACGTATTTCGGCTGTCCTTGCAGCCTTTATCACATGGCGAAATGCAATTTGCCATTGTATTTTAATACCACCCAGCGTGTCACGTGATCCCCAATGAACATAAAAGACATACTTTAAATGTACCGAGTGCTGAAATGTAAAATAGGGCAATTTTAATCCACATTTAAAGCAGTAATGTTTATAATTTGCACCAGCCGGTACCTCATTAAAACATGCTAAAACCGATGTTTGAATAGAAACAATAATGCACGTAAGCATAAAATAATAACAGATAATCTGCCAATGGTAAACTAATCCGTTGACCCTGTGTTATATTTACATATCGTACTCACAGCATAAATGCTCATTATCAATTGCTGTAAACCAATCAGTTGACCCTGTATTACATTCACATATTGTATTCACAGCATAAATGCTATTTATCGATTGCTGTCACCAATTTGCTGACAAATTCATTGTGTTTGTTATCAACATGTTATAAATAATGCAGTTCGATAATCCATGCACAATCACAAAGCAACTACCAAAATTAGAATAGGGTTTACTAGTTACAACTAGTGATATTGTTATATATTGCAATGGCAAGGTGTAAACATAATAGAGAGCATAACTCTAACGTATGCCTCACAGATCAATAAATAATTGTGGCAATTCACATATACCTAATAATAGCATAAATGCTGCTAATTCATATGTTAGACCAAAGTTAACTATATAACTTTCTTGATCATATAGCTTCTTCTACACCTTACAATGTCAACTCCATGCCGGTTTTGTTATTGCGATAAAGCACCTAAATGTGTCAGGGTCACTTTTTTGATTGATAAACTTTAGGCAGATTCATTCTCTTGATTGTAACTTGGGCAAATTGCCTCTGTTTCTCATTCAAGGCCCTATATTTTGTGCAAACTTAGCAATATAAAGTGCAATGTGACTAACTTATTAAAGTGCAAATAGTGTTAAAACTAAATACCCATATTAAAATCTTAAAATCACTTCTAAAAAACACTTCTAATTAAATGGTATGTTTCTGGGATTTTTTATAAAAAGTTTTATTTAAAACCAATACGTGTGATTGTTGGATGGTATTTGTATTAAAGTACAAATCATGAAACTGAAGCTGATTAATTAATAGAACCTACCCTTGACTAGAATAGAAAATCATAACTTAGTGTCAGGATAGGAAATCATTATGTGGGAAATATAGCCTTACTGATTATGTACGTAATAGTGCAAGTCTTCAGTTGTGTTAAGGCCATTTGGGGACTTGCTGTCAAACTCCATTATCATGTGCGTTTCCAATTTCCTAAGTTTTAATTCTCTGTTGCCTCCTCAGGGAAGTACAGGAATCACTGCTACCTCATAATATCTTAGACAGCTAAGGTTGTTGTTGTGTATTGCCTTGAAATGTCGTGCTACTGGATAGTTGTTATCGTTGTTAACACTAGCACGCAAGTGCTGTAAGATTCTTTCATGTACCAGGAGTTTTGTGCTCCCTATGTAGTTTAAATTACAGGTACATGAGAGGAAGCATACAACGAAATCTGTACGGCAGGTGAAATGGCCTCTTATTTCTCTTTGCAGTGTACTGAATGGGACAGTATAGTGGGTGGTAGTACTGCCAAATTTACATGCCCTACAAGTAGAACATTTGAAAAAAACACACTTGGGTTTTAACCAAGTAGTTGTCATATTTAATTCAGGGCTGTTTTTGACAAATTCAGTCCTCATGGATTTAGCCCTCCTAAAAGTCAATGTGGGAGCTGTAGGTAAAATAGGTGCTAGGACCCCATCCGCCCGCAAAATTGGCCAATTTTTCCAAATTATTGCTTTTACCTGCCTTTGTTGTTGACTGTAAGTGGCAATCAGCCTCGGGGCAATAGAATCATTCGTATTTAGCTCAGTCGTTTCTTGTACTATATCTCCTTTGTTTAAAAGAGAATCTCTAGACCAGAATGCACCTATTTTGAATAGCTTCTTTAAGTATTTTTCCACTGTACCCTCTTACCTTGAACCTTTCCAAGGCTGCAATTGCACATTTTTCCTACTCAGCTTCTGTGCTTCAAATTCTTTTCAACCTCAAAAGCTCACCTTAAGGAATACTTGTAATCAGATGTTTTGGATGGGAGCTTGTAGCATGCAGGGTGCAATTGCCTGCTGTTGGCTTCCTATGTAGTGTTGTGTGTATCTCATTGGCTGCTATATATATTGTAGTGTCTAGAAAATCAACACTGACCTTATCTAGGTGCGATGTGAATTATAGATTACTGTCATTAGTGTTGATTTCTGAAATAAATAACTCAGCACTTTTGATGTCCCCTTCCCATATTATAAAGACATTGTCATTATAGCGATACCAATTCACTACATGAGTATCCACCACCTGTTTGTATTGCCACCTGAGAGACTGCTCCTCCCTCCTGCCTACGTGTATACACGCATAGCTGGGGAGAAGCAAGCTCCAATGGCAACTCCTCTGGACTGTTTGTACACTTGTTTGTTAAACATAAAAAAGTTATTAAAAAGACACCACTTAATCACTTCTAATAACATAATGTTATGATTATAACAATTTTTAGGCCTAGTATCTAAAAAATGTTTAACAGCTTCCAGTCCTCTTTGGTGCTCTATACTCGTATAGAGTGATTCAATGTGTAGGACAATCAGTAGATGTTTTTTCCTGTCAAGCTGTTTGTTTTATTTAATTTGTTCAAAAAATCTCCAGTGTCTTTGATAAACGTAGGGAGCTTAAGTACATGAGACTGGAAAAAATAATCTACATAGCGATTAATATTCTCACACATTCCCTCTATCGCCGAAATAATAGGTCTTCTGGGCACAGGTAAAGTCTCCTTATGTATCTTAGGAATTAGATACATGATAGGCATCACAGGGAATTATTTTTACAACAAAATATGTTCCTGATTTGATATTAATCCCTGCTGCTTATAACTCATTAGCATTTTTTCAGTGTGTCTTTGGTTTTAGTATATTCAGCCATTGAAGATTTTGCATAACAAGTAGTGTCACTTAACTGCCGAAGTGCTTCCTTCATGTATTTCTTACGAGGCCAAATCACAAGGTTTCCACTTTTATCTGATTTTTTGATGATGATATCCTGTTTGTTTTTAAGTTTGGCGATCAAATTCCCATACTCCTTTTCATGAAATTTTATTTTGCTCTTTTTTTGCATATTGTTCACCTTGCGATATAGAACCTTAAGATATTCAATTGTTCTTATATGTATATATATATATATATATATATATATATAAATATTATGTATATATATATATATATATAAATATATATATATATATATATCACAAAGTTCTTGCCACGCAAAAACACCTCCAATCCTGGAAATGACGATGAGTGGACCCACAAATAGGTGTAGTTTCTAGTGCTTTATTTCAGTGCATAAATATCGGCCAGCAGTCCATCATGATGCATTTCGCCTCTACCCGAGGCTTGATCACATGATGTGTCATGGACATAGAGGAGAGTTTATAAAGTGCGTGAAAATAGCAGCTCATTTAGTTCAAACATTTCAGAATAGACATAGTAAAAATACTATATTATTTCTCGACATTTGATGACAATTAAAGACATAGTGTCTAAAATCTCCATAAATATCAAATATAAATATATATATATAGCACGTATCTAAATTCTATTCTGTACAATGAATAATTACATATATATACAATATATACATGATAATTTACAGACCAGTAATTACAAATGTATACATATCTACAATCCCAATGGATGTTTCTATATTATATCAATGTGTATACCCAAGCCAATTTTGATTTCATAGACTTCATCAGCCTCTTTCCTGCTGATGATATCTCAAGTAATTAATCCTATGTCCAACTAAATAAAGTCCCTGTGGGCCTTAGTGTAAAATGAGGCAGCTATTACTAATTATAAACGTACAGCACTCCTATCCCTCACTCAAGGGGTGCTGTAGATAAATTGAAAACTATAAAAAAATGTGCCAATACATAGTGATGCTATAACCCCTACAGTTGCAGAGCCGTGTTTATATAAAAAATCATTATACTGATTAATTTTAGGTAATGAAGATGTCCCATTCTCCTAGTTGTTGTTCATTTAACATTCTGACCTGCCTTCCAGGCATATCATATTTCAACTGGCAATCTTTTTATTCCATATCTTGTCGCCTACCCAGTTCAAAGACAGGTGTACAAGTCCTCACTGGCGTTCAGACCCCCTGGGTTCTTGCAGTTCAACTCCAATATATAGCGAGTCTCGAGGAGACGTAATTTCGCTTCTCTGTTCCCTCCACGTTTTAAAGGTAGAATTGTATCAGTTAAAAAATGCTGGAGAAATTTGGGGTCAATGTCATGTTTTAATTCAAAGTGACGCGCTACTGGGTATGCTTGATCATTTCCTATAATTGCCCTAATGTGCTGCAGGATCTGTTTGTGGGCGGGCAGACGGGTACTGCCCACATATCTTAGCCCACATGGACACTGCAGCACATAGACCACATAGTCTGTTTTGCAGGTTAATCTCTTGGTGATGGGTATTGGTTGACTCTTAAATGGACTTAAATAATGGGTCTTGTTGCAACCGTAACAACAAGCCTTACATGATGGACATTTCTTGAAACCTTTACTTGTGCTTGAAATCAGCGCCTCAAGGTTACTCCAGTTTTGGACTGTGCCCATATATGCGCCTCTTATCTCCATTTTACCCTGCAGCTGGTTCAATATCACACCCTTGCGCTAAAAACAAGGTTGCCCGGTGCTATCCTCTCCCTGTAATGAATCAATCTAATTTTTTTCTTTTAAAATCTCTTTATTTGTTTTAAGACAACCAGGTGGAAAACAGCCACCCAACCGCAAACAGATGAAAGATGAGGCATATCAAAGAAGTATATCAGAATTTGCTGGCTATGACACTACCTAGTACACTGCTGGGCTAAGATACATAATCGAAAAACACATACAACCACCCATCAGCACATACCATTGCAAATTAGTCTTCTTAGTACTGGGGCTCTTTCCCAGGCCCACCCTCTCAGAGAATCCTCCTTAGCAAGCTGCCATGCCACATACATTATCAAACTTTTTGGGGCAGCCTTGTACCTGACTGCATCCCTTCAAACAAAGGTCTGTCTGTGCAAATACTCATATGGAGTGGTGTTGATCTTCTGTAATAGGCTCTGTAAAGGAGTTTCAGCTGGATGATTTGAAATACAGCTCATATAGCTGCCTTGTGCGGGTATCTAGAGGCTACTCCCCATTCATTGTCTTCCAGTCTGCCCAGATCCCCCTCCCATTTTTCCTGGAGTTGCACCAATAGGGATAGACTGTTTTGAAGGAGGGTTGTATAGAGTCAGGCCACTACATGACTGGTTAAGGGAGCTCCTAGGACCCTGTATTTTAGAGGTGATTTGTCTGGGGCCTCCCACAGTGCATCCACATGCAGCTGCAGAAGGTATCTTAACCTTTGATAGTGTAAGTGCTGACCCCAGACGGTTCGTATTGTTCCTGTAGTTCGGGGAATGGCATCCTCTCTTGTCTCCTGCTGATGTTTCCTACCTTGTATATTCCCACCTTGGATATTCTCAGTAGGTACCATATACCGTAACCCTCCATTGCCCACAGACCCTTCCACATATCTGAGGCCCATAGTGTGGTCTCCATTGTCAATTTACCTTTTCAACAGGGTTTTAATGTCTTCGTGCCTTCTTGACCAACACTGCTATGTGTGTCAGCAATGAAGCCAGCCTTTTGCGCATCCACGGTGAGGAGAAGTGATGGCGCAGGGATCCAGTCACATCAGTGCCTGTCCAGCCAGCTTTCAAAGGTTGTACCTTGTCCTCCTGTAGGGTATAAAGCCCAATTGATGAGGGACTACAATGCAATGAATCAATTTCAAGAGTGAGATCCAGTACAGTGACTCTAACTCACTCCATTTCCCTATTTTACCCTGATTCCTATCGCAGGTGTGTTAGTCACCTTTTTCAACTGCCTAGGCTATCAGTGGGTCCACTCAACCGGAACTCAATAATTAGTATTTTTACCTACCTGACGTCCAGTCTATTTGTATTAGCCACCCACACAAGGCAGCATTGTTCTGCCTTGCATAGTAGTTGCATTTCTGTAGTGCTTTAAAATCCCTGAAAAAGTGCAAAAGTACTTTAGTGAATAAGTTGTATTCAACTGAATGGGTTGTGCTTGGTTTGTAAGATATGGGTTTGTAGTGAGGTGCACTTAGGAAGTGTTCAGGTTGTGTGTTTGATTACAAGACTAGTGCTCATTATCTGTCATTGGTAACTTCACTTGATCGTCTAGGGTAGGGAAGAGAAGAGAGGGTTAGAACGCTTAAGCTTCTCATTATTGCATCTGGTTGGAACAGTGTAGGCTGAAAATGTAAATCCCATGATTTTGTGATTCACAAGCTATGTGACCACAACCACAACATTACTTTGTACATCAGGTCCCTAGTCTGGATACAAAAGCTCTGCAAACTACAGGCCAACAGATGGCTGATACTTGGAGAAATTAATTGAAAGGCAGCCTATATCCAAATGTTGGAAATCACTGAAAAAAACAACATTCTTTCAACACACATGCCACCTTATTCCTTCTAGAAGGCAAGATTCGAACCTATTCTATGTAATAGGATTAACTAAGAACATAAACAGATGCTTATGGAACCCTGATCCTAATATAGCTCGGTGTCATTTCATTTACAACATGGTCCGCCACTCACCTTTTGTGTCCAGACTGAAGAATCTGGACATTCAATGAAAGCCTTGGATTGCATTACCTAATTTCTAAAGACATAGAGCCACACTATCCCACTACCATTGTTTACCTCCATTGTATTTCCCTTGGTTAACAAAATCCCCCAGTGCTCAATCATCACATCCGTCCTTTCCAAAATGTATGTGTATCACTCTCCCACTACTACTATTTACCTCCAAAGCATTTCACTTGTTTACCAAAATCCCCCAAGGCTCAATCATCACATCCCTCCTTTCCAACACTTATATGTATAGAGTTATCCTAGATTGAGACCTTACCCTGAAATATCAAATAGATCATTTAGTTGGAATTGACATGTTTCAACAAGACCCAGCTCAAAAGGCAATTTTAAGTCCCAGCAAGGAATCTGTGGAGCACCCTCAGCAACCAGATAAGAAAACTAGAAAACTACTTTGGGGCATATTTACTAGAAAATGTCGGAGCACAGAGCTGTGCTAAATCTATCAGCGCCACACTCCGACATATTCAAAACACAGGGATGCACCATATTTACTACAATATTGTGCACCCCTGGGGCTAAAATGAGATGCCTCGCACCAACGCAGGCACCCTTGTACCAGATTGCAAGGGTGCCAGCGCTGCAGAGAATGATTGTTTAGATGCAGGAAGGTGTCCCTTACTGCACATAAACAATCCATAATGGCTATTTGTTACTTCTATGTGTGCTGCAGAAGGCAGCACACATAGAAGTAGCAAATCATCATTATATAAGGATTGTTTATGTGCAGCAAGGGACACCTTCCTTCAGAAAAACAATCATTAATGGCTTTTTGCTCTTTCTATGTGACTGCAGCTGACATAGAAAAAGCAAAAACGAGGAGAAATAAAACGAATTCTCCTTGTGTGCCATTCTAAACATTCTAAACTGACTATAGGATTTTAAGTTGGATCTTGGCGTTGCGCCTGCTTCAGTATATGACCAGATGGTTCACGGGGACCAGGCTGGGTTTATTCTAACTCGAAATACAGCCACAATTATACGGAGATTGCTACGAGTTTTGGGCGAGGACCACCTTGACTCCCCTATGGCCACGGTACTTTCCGTGGCCATAGGGGAGTGCACCATTGACCCTCTTAAATGTAATCAGCTCATAGTTTGGTACTAATATTAATTCATTGTATTTGTATTGGAAAATAGTTTTTTTAATATATATGTTCTTTTCTAAATCAACCTATAAATGATGTATTGACTACATTTATATGTTATGTTATGTTATGTTAAAATGGGACTTCTATAGCGCAACGGCTACTCCAAAGGAGTGTCCCGGCGCTTTGAGCTCCAGACCATGAAGAAGAGCAAAACATAACAGTAACAGAAAGGGACACAGAGGAAGGGAAAATTATCCAGCAAACAGCCAGGTTTTCAAGTTTTTCCTGAAGACAAGCAGATTTGAGGTGTTTCGCAGGGACAATGGTAAAGAGTTCCAAAGCTGAGGAGCGAGGAAGCTCAAAGACCGGCCGCCTAGCCGAGCCTTTTTAATGCGTGGTACCCGAGCCAAAGCCAAGGCTTCTGACCTGAGGGATCGTGCAGGTCGATAGAAGTCCAGCCTCCTCTGAAGATACTTGGCACCATTGCCATGTAAGGCCTTATGAGCAAGAGTCATGGCCTTAAACAGTATCCTCTTCCGCACCGGAAGCCAGTGGAGGGATACAAGAAGATTGGAGGCGCTAGTGCGACGATGAAGGCCAAAAATGGCACGCGCAGCAGCGTTCTGGGTGATCTGCAGACGTTGTAGGAGATATTCAGGCAGGCCCAGATATAGAACATTGGCATAGTCCAATCTGGACCCTATAAGGGCCTGAACAGTGATTCTCCGATGTTGCTCCGAAAGAAGGGGAAAAAACGTGCGCAGCATTCTGAGTATCCCAAAACAAGTTCCCGTAAGAGTGGAGACCTGGGATTTGAGCGAGAGCTCGTTGTCGATTTTGACTCCCAGGTTCTTGGCCCACTTAGAGGATTGTGTGGGAGGGAACATGTCGGCAGGCCACCATCCTCGCCAATCTGGTTCTGAAGGGCATCCGAAGAATAGTATTTCGGACTTGTCCGAGTTGCACTTGAGGCTGTTTTGTGAAAACCAGCTAAAAACAGCCCCAAGGCACTCGCGGATCCCTTCCCCATCAAACTCTTCACCCTTGCGGCAGGTGAAGAGGAGCTGAGTGTCGTCAGCATAAGAGACGATCCGGGCCCCATAGGACTCCGCCAATGTCGCCAGAGGGGTCATCAAGATGTTAAAAAGAGTGGGGCTCAGAATAGAGCCCTGAGGCACTCCGACTCCCAATGGCGGCATCTCGGCGGATCCGGGTGGGACCCAGACCGTCTGGCGGCGGTCGGCCAGAAAGGAAGAAAACCAGTTGAGCACCGTCCCCCCTAGCCCGATGTCACGGAGCCTGGTGAGGAGATCCTCATGGGGGACGGTGTCAAACGCCGCCGACAGGTCTAGCATAACTAACAACACCCTGCCTCCCATGTCCAGCACCTCTTTTACAATCTCCGAGACTTCCAGGAGCGCCGTCTCGGTGCTTAAGTTGGAGCGGAATCCCGATTGGGATTCATGGAGTAGATCATTAGACTCCAGAAAGTTGGAAAGCACGCTGTGCACGTGTTTTTCCAAGATCTTGGTCAGTGCTGGAAGGAGCGAGATTGGCCTGTAGTTGGAGGGTGCCTCTGGGTCGAGATTGGGCTTCTTAATCAGAGGGATGACCATGGCTTGCTTCCAGGTCTGGGGCAGAAAGCCCTCGCTCAAGGATAGATTAAGAATGGGATTGGCTATGGGGTTTATGGCATCTGCCACTTTTGCCAGAAATTTTGCCGGGCAGGGATCTAATGGTGAGCCCGACTTGAGGTTCCTCATCAAGGCTAAAGATGTCGCAGCCGAGAGAGGAGGAAAATCGAGCAGAGCTGGACCTGAGGGAGACAAAGACGCTGCCTCAATCGGCATCGCAGACACACCATCCGGGTCTCTCTGCGGAAAGGAGACCTGGATTTGCCTAATTTTGGTGGTGAAAAAATTGGCAATAGTGTTAGCCCAGGTCTCTGCTGGAGCACCCTGAGTAGGGATGGACCGGGGGCTAGTAAATTCGCGCACGATTGAGAAAATCTCCTTACAGGAATTAGCAGCATCGTCAATTCTTATGGCAAGATACCGTTTCTTGCTCTGAAGGACAAGTTCATGGTATGACTTCATCGTGGTTTTATACCGTTGTTTAGCCTCGGGCTCATACTGGACTCTCCAAGCCCGCTCTGCCACTTTACAATGCCTACGGGCAAGGGCTAGTTCCTCTGTGAACCAAGGGGCAGAAACCCGCCGAGCAGCGGACCTGGGTGGCTGTAAGGGAGCGAACTCATTTAATCTGGCAAGAAGCCAGGATTGCAAGCTCTCCAGATCTTTCTCCAAATCTCCAGTACAGGCCACAGGGTGATCAGTCAGAGCATGTGTGAGCATATCTGAGGTCACCCGATGAAGTACCCTATAACTGCTACCCTGCTGTCTCATGGCGCTAGCGGGGGAAGCCAAGGTAGAAGGTATATCAAAATGGGCCAGGAAATGGTCAGACCAAACAATAGGCAAGAGTGTTACATTCACGATAGGTATGGTGGAAAAAACCTGATCAAGTGTGTGGCCTTTATCATGGGTCGGACCAAAAAGATAAGGGGAAAGACCCAGGGTGGATGCGATATCCAACAGTTTGATGGCATTTTGGTCATTGTGGTCGTCCATATGGAGATTAAAATCTCCCGCAAGTAAGCATTGCTCCGATCTCAGGACAAGGACCGACATGACCTGTTGGAGATCATCAAGAAAGGAGCCCACAGGGCCCGGGGGTCTATAGACAATCAGGCCCTTCAGTGCTTGTTGCGGCGATAGGGAGATGGTAAAAGCTAATGAATCAGCCCCTTCGATGGTGTGATTGTGCGTGACCGTGCACGGAAGAGAGTTCTTCACAACTAAAGCAACTCCTCCTCCCCTGCCCTTGTCTCTATCCTGTCGATGGATGGTGTAGTCAATGGGAATGGCAGCCACAATGTCCGGGTGGGAGGAATCATTGGTCCATGTCTCCGTCAGCATCAGACAGGTGGGACTAGTCGTTGACAGGAGATCAAAGATCTCTTGAGTGTGACGATGCAACGACCTCGTATTGAGGAGTAGGCAGTGATGTTTTAAGCCACTCTCCTTAACAGGAACAGGGGAAGGGAGGGAGCGGACAGGGTGCCAGAGACAAACAGGGCACTTATGCTTACCCCTATATCGGCCAGGAAAAACTGACAGACACGACACATTCCAAATGCGCAGCGAAAGGAGCTCCTGAGCGGAGTAGGAAAGCATAGTGGCCAGAAGTACCTGCCACGCCAAACGCCTCCGGGACGCTGACGGGCGCAGACGGGCAGGACTCTGGCACGACTCCGGCGCAGATCCGGCGCGGCCGCTGATCGCGTCCGCTGCGCGGAGGAGAAGGTGAGCTTTTTGTAGCGCTGCTAGAGCGCGAGGGTGAAAGTCCTACCCCCAAGATGGCGGCCAAAATGAGATCCCAGCCCTCGGCGTCAATACTCAGCCGAGGGCGGTCTTAGAGTCCCAGGCAAGGGAGGGGGGGAAAGCGAAGCGCTTACAAGCGCTGGGAGATCAAATACCAGGCAGCGCTGTGCTCCTACACGCTTTTAACACAAGCGCGAGCACGAGCTGCAAAAGGCACACAATAAAAATAGCAATGTTTAAAATACACGAGTCGGGTTTCACACAGGCAAAAGAAAAGTAAAGAGACCTCCCGGCTTCCGCCTCAGGAGGGGAGAGGTAGGTTAGTAGCAGATGGTAATCACCTGCTAGATGATCCGGTTCCCTTTGTAGCGCTGCTAGAGCGCGAGGGTGAAAGTCCTACCCCCAAGATGGCGGCCAAGATGAGATCCCAGCCCTCGGCGTCAATACTCAGCCGAGGGCGGTCTCAGAGTCCCAGGCAAGGGAGGGGGGGAAAGCGAAGCGCTTACAAGCGCTGGGAGATCAAATACCAGGCAGCGCTGTGCTCCTACACGCTTTTAACACAAGCGCGAGCACGAGCTGCAAAAGGCACACAATAAAAATAGCAATGTTTAAAATACACGAGTCGGGTTTCACACAGGCAAAAGAAAAGTAAAGAGACCTCCCGGCTTCCGCCTCAGGAGGGGAGAGGTAGGTTAGTAGCAGATGGTAATCACCTGCTAGATGATCCGGTTCCCTTTTGTAGCGCTGCTAGAGCGCGAGGGTGAAAGTCCTACCCCCAAGATGGCGGCCAAAATGAGATCCCAGCCCTCGGCGTCAATACTCAGCCGAGGGCGGTCTCAGAGTCCCAGGCAAGGGAGGGGGGGAAAGCGAAGCGCTTACAAGCGCTGGGAGATCAAATACCAGGCAGCGCTGTGCTCCTACACGCTTTTAACACAAGCGCGAGCACGAGCTGCAAAAGGCACACAATAAAAATAGCAATGTTTAAAATACACGAGTCGGGTTTCACACAGGCAAAAGAAAAGTAAAGAGACCTCCCGGCTTCCGCCTCAGGAGGGGAGAGGTAGGTTAGTAGCAGATGGTAATCACCTGCTAGATGATCCGGTTCCCTTTTGTAGCGCTGCTAGAGCGCGAGGGTGAAAGTCCTACCCCCAAGATGGCGGCCAAAATGAGATCCCAGCCCTCGGCGTCAATACTCAGCCGAGGGCGGTCTCAGAGTCCCAGGCAAGGGAGGGGGGGAAAGCGAAGCGCTTACAAGCGCTGGGAGATCAAATACCAGGCAGCGCTGTGCTCCTACACGCTTTTAACACAAGCGCGAGCACGAGCTGCAAAAGGGTAATAATGGTCTGAAGTCATTGTAGGTATTTTAAATTGTACAATACTATGCTATACTTTTATGATTCTGTTAGTACGAATCGAAATAAAGTTTCAGTGACTGAGAAAGCTCTGGATTCAGCTAAAGCGTGGGAGGGGCTGGTAAAATCCATGTCTGACCAGCAGTAAGCTGCGGATACAATAAAGGGTGGTCCCAACCAAAGACAAATAGTAAAATATCCACTACAGGAAGTTCTGGTACTCGGCTATCCCGAGATACCCGATGTAGATGCTGTAAGCGATTTAAACACACCGGTGATGGGGGGAGGGGAGGGCATTTAACTGGTTTTGGGGGTAAATCACAGATTGTGTTGATTATTGTAACGCATAAGGTTTGGGTTTATCATAAGTTGTGAGTAGTGGGAACATCTCCTTTCTTAACCTTGGAGAAGTGAATTATTGTCATATATCATTATTGATTCACGACTAACTTCTGTTCCTGAACACTTGAAGGGGGGCTATATATGTAGATGTTGACCTTACGAATACTCAGTGCTTATCATGATGTAAAATCAATAACATTCTGTTTAAAAAAATAAAATGACATGTACTAGCAACACATCCGCAGTAGATGCCTAGATACAATTCGGTTTGTAGTGTATGCTGCATAAATCACAACTAATGTTTTTTTTTACTAATCCTGTTCGCCCTCAATGTGTAATTGCAAATAGGGAGCGCGGCAAAATATTGACCACAGCTCAAATCCCAAACCCTACAAACCTAACAAATCCTTAAAAACATAAAAAGGGTGAGATAGCCTTTCTGGAGCAGGGCCACAGGCATCCTCGGGTAAACTGCTGGCCAGAACTCTCATGGAGGTCAGTCACTCGCAGTTCATGAGATACCCTCAACCAGAAAGCCAAATGATTAGAGTGCTCTTGCTGGTGCGAAGTGATTGATTAATTATCCATGTGCTCCTCTAGTGTGAAAAAACTTTCTCGAAATATACAATCAGCAGCACATGGTGAAACTCAGCAGAGATAAAAGCATTGCTATCTCACAAGCACCGAGTGCATTCACCTACGAAAATCTGCTTCGAGAAGCCTCTATTCTGCTAAACTACTCTATGACTATTCTCTAGAAAACTATTGGACTTTGTTTTGAAAATGACGTTGCTGTTTCTATGTTTTCGTTTCTTTGAATATTTAAATTACATATTAGCTAGTCTTACTTAAAATGACCTTAAAATATTTTGCAAGCCATCTGCAAGGGTTTGGGGCAAATGTTCTGAATCTTTCTCCAGAACCTGGCGCCCAAACAGAATCCTGATAAATGAAGAACCAATTACCAAAGGCAAGTCTGAAAAAACGACAGAGAGCCTGCAAAGTGACATAAGGCCTTTTGCATGCTCATGAGTGAAGAAAACACTACTTAAGATTCATCAAGAAAGAGCTACAAACCTCAACTTTCAGATAATCCTTGAGAATAATGTTTAACATGGCCAAGGTACCTCATTATCAGGTGTGTGCACTATTCCACCACTTCACTAATGCAAATGCAGTGACTTTAATAAAAATTTTGCATTGCTTATCAGCAGTAAAAGGTTCACATATTTTCCATCACCCATCTACACAGTAAGTAACATCACTGATTTCCCATGGCACCCTATTCTCCTCCTTTCTTTCAGGACATACTTAATGGTGGGTGCAGCGTGGGACTGCAGCGGATGTGAACAGCAGGCATGATAATGGTGAGCCGAAGTAGTGCCAAAAGCAAGCCCATTTGCATCCGTCCACACCTGATCTGCGCCCAGTGGTAGGAACCCTGGTTCTCCCCCTAGCCACTACTACCCTGATCTGCTCCTCCATGCTGTAAACCATGGCCACAGTTCGCCACACTGCTGCCAGACACTATATCACACAACTTGAAAGGAGCGTGCACATGCTCCTCCTGATGGTCAACATGCACTCTCCCACACAGTGTACCCACTATTCCAGCACCAACAGTTCCCAGCACCCCTCTTGCTCACACTCACCCAAACCAGCCACCCACTCATGCAGACCAAACACCACCCACACAACATGCCACACTCACATGCATGCTCCTCAACTCCCACTTACCCGAGAAAAATGGCATGTAAACATGGGATCTACTGCCCAACTGTGTTCAGGACCTGCTCTTCCTTGCAGAAACATAGCTAAACTATACCTATGCACCCAGGCTACAAGATCACCAGACAAGACTGTCAGCACAAGCCTAGAGTTGGAGTTGCCATCACATTCAAAGATACCATCAGCTGCACCACGGACACTCCGACCAACTACATGGAACACCTCACGTTCAAAATACGCATCACAGCCAACTTTTTCCTGGATGAACATCTTTTATACAGACCACTAGGACTCTGCACCAGTTTCTCCAGTGACATCAAAGACTTCATTGCAACCCTAATCATCAATGCCAGCAACTTCATCCCCCCAGAGATCTTCAGTTTCACCTAGAAGACCACACCAACCTAAACCCTACGTCTTTCTAGCAAAAAACCTTGAAAACTATGTCCTCACCCAGCTGTTACCAAACCCACCCACACCACCAGACACCTATTGTGAACAAGCCAGCAACGATGTCTTGGATGGGTCACACCCTTTTCAATTTCAGCATATGCATCCTGCACCACCATAGACCAGCTACCACCGGAACTGCCCACCACAGCTGGAAAAGTATCACAGAAGGAGAGTGGGCTTTTTCCCTCTCTGTGCATCAGTCCAAGCACATCAGCAACTTGCCAAAATCCATCAAGAACCTCAACACCTGGGTCACAGCATGCACCAACACCCTGGCACCCCATAAGCGCAACCCAATGGCAAGAGCCCAACCACAGGCCAACTGGTACACAGAGGAACTCCAAGCAACTGGAGCACAAATTGTAAACAAGTCAAGTCACCAAACAAAAAGACATCTTTAAATCAGCCCTAAGATGCTACGACCAGCAGATACAGAACACCAAGTACACAACTCTTGCTGATGGTCACATCAAAGCCAGCGTTAACAACAGCAAAGAAATCTTTACTATCATCAAAGATTTCACTGCTGTCTCCATTAACATATTCCCCTTGAAAGACCTTTACAACAAATTCTGGAGATTCATTTGTGACAAAATAACCTGCATATACAAAAACTTTGACCTTCCACCAGATCCCATCAATCATTGTCGCGACTCAGCTTCCCATCATGACCTCAAGGGCCACCATCACCACTGCTGAAACCACAACTACCATGAAGATCATTCATTCTGGCTCCAACTGACCCTTGCACCCCCTTGCATTCACCAAAGGACTTCTGCTGATCAGCAAAAAAATTACAATACCTCCATTCACTCAGCTACATTATTGAAAACATTTCACCATCATGTTCACGCTCCAGAAACAATCCATGGACCCAGTCACACTTTACAACTACAGATCCATCTCACTCCTGCCATACATGGCAGAGGTCTTAGAGAAACTAATCAACCAACTCCTCACCAACCAACTCAGCAACCAGCAGCTCCTTGATGACACACAGTCTGGATCTAGGCCTAACCGCAGTATAGAAACAGCAGTCATCGCTACCATAGACGACTTCATCATCATTTTGACAGAGGATACACAGCAGTCCTCATGCTCCTGAACCACTTCATAGCATTTGGCACAGCCTCTCACCCCATTCTCATCAAGTGCCTGCACAAGATTGGCATCCAAATATCCACTTTCCAATGGATCTGGTCCTCTTTAACAGGTAGAACACAAGCTGCCAGCCTGTGGCACCTTTCCCCTCGGAAGCCCATAAACTCATCCTCAGAGTGTTTCAAGGTTCTTCGCTCAGCCCCACACTTTTCAACGCATAAATGACCCCGTTTGCCAACATCATCCATACAAACTACATAAACATCCTGTCCTTCATGGACAACATGCAACTCATTCTCTCCCTCTAAGAGAAGATCCCCAATACAAGAAACAAGTTCACTGCCTGCATGACCAAAGTCAATAACTGGATCAAAGCCAACTATCTCAAGCTTACCATCGACAAGACAGAACTAGTGAATTCAGCAAGAATATCTCTTCAAGGGACTCCAACTGGTAGCCTGTAGAGCAACTTGGTCACACACCCAGCATCCATACCAGGAACCTCAGCATCATAATAAACACCAAACTGGACATGACTGCACAAGTCAACCCTGCCACTGCATCCTTAAAGGTGCTCATTTCAAACTCCTCACACACACATTCAAGGCACTATACAACGTATTCCCCATGTCCCTCCAAATCTCCTTTCATCAACCACTGAGACACCTCCACTTCAAAGGTTCCTAATTAATCACATCCTACGCAGAACCAGATCAGGGGGTCAGGCATTCTCTAACATCACTCTGGAATGGTCTCCCACTCCAATTCAGTGTTCCTCCTCTCTTCTTGAATTCTGCAGGAAGCTATAGACCTGGATTTTCACTTAACCAACCTAGCGAAAGCAGGGCTAGACACAGACACCAGAACAGCAACAGGATGCCCTCATTGGTGATATTGCAATCTACAAATACACAGAGCATAACATAACTTTAAAATCAATGTATAAAAATGGATTGGTTTGCACACAAGGTTGTTTACATTAAAATGACACAATATATGATTTATCAACCCTCAGATCATGGAATCATGCAAAGACCATTAGCAGAGCAAACAATGGCATAATTGTCTCCCAGTACAGAGAGTCTGCTTCCACAAAATGATGTTTAGGGGTCAGGTGTTCTCACAATGCAAGTGACTGACTTAAAAATGTGTATTTGCAAGTGAGGAAATGGCCATTGAACAATATAATTTTTTGAGGGCTTCAAACACAATTACTTGCATCCAACATGCCTAATAAGTGCCCATTCTCTTGACAATGTTTCAACTCATAATTATGTGAGGGGTCATCATCAGGGCATAGAAAAATGGGAGCATAACCATTACATTGAGTTGATGACAAGCGCAGGAGGAGTCCCTTAGTAGAAAGAGAGACAGGATCTATAGTTTCCTGAATCTTGAGTTAAACTAATATCCAGTAGCATAAAAGGTACAAGAAGCATGGATTGCAGACTGCATCCTGCACTGACATGTTTGTGGTGTGGTGTCTGATCCTATTTCTACAAAAACCTTGCAAGATATACTCGATTTATCCTGGCATCTCATCCAATGACATGCTTCATGTACCTTTTATGGAGTTTGTCAGTGAAACTTTGGGGGCATTTGGGCTAATAGACTCACCGGCTGCCAGCTTGTGTGGTTCCCCGCAGCCAAACGCGGCCGCAGAGCGGGAACTACACTTCCCAGATTTCCTTGGGACGCCGCCTTCCTCCCCGGACTTCCGCGCCCGGAGGCGCTCAAATTCCAGCTGCCCCTCCGGTGGAGCGGGGCTTGTCAGTGAACCTTTGGGGGCATTTGGGCTAATAGACTCACCGGCTGCCTGCTTGTGTGGTTCCCCGCCGCCGCAGCCAAACGCGGCCGCAGAGCGGGAACTACACTTCCCAGGATTCCTTGGGATGCCGCCTTCCTCCCCGGACTTCCGCGCCCGGAGGCGCTCAAATTCCAGCTGCCCCTCTGGTGGAGCGGGGCTTGTCAGTGAACCTTTGGGGGCATTTGGGCTAATAGACTCACCGGCTGCCTGCTTGTGTGGTTCCCCACCGCCGCAGCCAAACGCGGCCGCAGAGCGGGAACTACACTTCCCAGATTTCCTTGGGACGCCGCCTTCCTCCTCGGACTTCCGCGCCCGGAGGCGCTCAAATTCCAGCTGCCCCTCCCGCATTGCGGGAGCGCGCGGGGCCGCGCCGGGCTAAGCCTGGGCAAAGGGCTGGCCCTCTGTGGCCCTCAGAGGCCTGAGGAGTCTGGACTGGGCCACACCCCTTGGTACTGACAGCAGCCCACCATAAGGTAATTACCTCTCCATTCGTACACAGCCAACAGAGACAAGTTGAAATGGAGTCCAAAACTAAAGGCAAGACCTCGGTCAAAAAAACGCCCATGCATACACGCTCAGCGACCAGGAAAATTGCTACAGCACAAACCCCACTTCCCTCCCTGACTGCTATTGACAGAATGCTGCAACAGACAATTGGTGTCGTTGCTAACGCAATCGAATATACCGAGAGGCGTTTATCCCTACCATCCAGTGTGTGCCGTATATTTCTGTCACCACAAATCGAAGACCCCCCTGTAAACACTACCAATGTGACAACATTGTCAAATGATTCTATACTATTACAATCATACACGGGTCTTCCAGGGGCTGAGTTAAAACAGCGGGCTGAACGACCTTTAGAATCTAATGTGTTTTCAGGAAGGGAAAGTAGGATGTCCCTAACCCCCAACCTAATAATAAGTGACACACATGTAATGATGAATGAGATGAATGAGGTGTCTAACATCACCATGGGGCCGGATGCTTGTGATATTAGTGATCCTATTCCTATTGTTGACTCATCTAACGCCAGTTATATAGATAGCGTGGCTGGCCATGGTTCTGTCCGCCCTAGGCCTAGACTCGCACACAGCAGGAAACTACTGATTTCTAGCAGGTTAGGCAAGAAATACAAGTGCAGGAGAAAGAAGGCAACCTTGTTGCCATCAGTTCATGAAAATGGTGGAGAGACATTGTCAGATAGTACAAATACATTATCAAGTGAAAATCCGACCATAATCAATGCAGAGGTACTAGTGTCCCATCTCGAAAATATTATAAAATTGCACATTGTACCAATAACCGAAAAGTTAGAACTGATCAGTAAAAAAGTGGAAAGCCTGGAAAAACTGGGTATTGCCAACTTAGAAATTTTAGAACATCTTGGTACTCAGGACAAGTCATCTCTAACTTATGTACCCACTGGGCATCAAGTAACATAACAAAAATACCAAGCATTCCCGCTAGGGTAGTGGTCTCAGCAGTAACGACAGGTAGGCCAGAAAAACCATATACCCCCAGCCAAGACACAGTAACGAGTGGGAATACTGATGTGAGACGAAGAGAGATAGGAGGCCATGTTCCCAACAATAAGAACCCACCAGCACCCAGTCGATACAACAATATTATACCTGCAATGATCAACCTTCCCCCAGAAAGTAGACCGTTTGTGGCAATACTTGCTAATGTCCCCAAATTGAAGCCCACCCAATTTGAAAATAACGAAACCCTGAAAAACAAAACTTTGCACTGGCTTGTCAATAACTGTGGATTCCCATTAAGAGGGGCAAGCCAGATTATATCCACACAAAGGGTAGGGTGGGTGGGACCAAGCAAAAAGGAAATAAGTGGGGACTGCATAGTCATAAACTATAGGACCACTGAATGGGCAAGAGATTCGATCCTGAATGCACCAATACTATCTAACAACGATTTTAACACCACCCTGTTTCCTCTTGACTACTTCTACAGGAACCAGGCAGGAACCAAATTTCCTGTGTAGAATTTTAAACATCCCAGAGCTGCACATATAACACATCCGACTGTCCATCACGCACCAGTACAAGCAATGGAGTATCCAAGGGTTACCTATGACTCCAATGTTCATTATGCACCATTGCAGTTACTTAACCAATTCAGAACAGTACACTCTAACCATTCTGATACTCCTTATGTATCAGGTCCACTATACAATGCATATGATTACTGTACAATCCCAACTTCCAATAGTTTTCAGATATTCAATTCATTAGATGAGAACGATTGACTGAAGGCAACACCTGCTGCTACGCCAGTAGAAATTGGTGCACCTGGTGGGGCAGATACAAATGCACGGGGGCCAGTGTGTCAAATTAGAATGGAAGATGAAACTATGTTAAACACTGTCCTACCCAAACTTAATGATATAATCTTGCCAGATGCAATCACTCTAACTGACACAAACCAGTCTGTGACCTCAAAAACACCACCATTGGCCATCACCTCCGATTCTTCACAAGTAAACCTAGTTGACTATTTAAAAGCCACTACCTGGAATATAGCAGGGATAGCCGCCAAATTAACCACTCCATTTTGGGATGATTTTATCACACAGGGCTATGACATTATATGTCTGCAAGAAACATGGCATAGGGCCCAAATACAGGTTGAAGGATATACTTCCTATAGTGTGAACGCTGTAGCATCCCATGCAGGTAGAGCTAAAGGGGGTTTATTGACTTTGGTGTCTACTGCTCTGACGGAGTTTAGTAAGGGTGGCTATGTGGAAGTGGGACAGTACGCTTCTGTTCTGCGCCTGGTTCATGGCAGATGTAGGGACCTAGTTGTAGTGAATTTTTATAACAATATAGTGGAGCCTAAACAGGGAGCCATTGTTTCAGACATAGAGCGAGCGATTGAAGAGATCCTAGCATCATCAAGCAAATATGCCGCAATCCTCTGGGTAGGAGATTTTAATATTAAAGTATGCAGTAATGCACACAAAGGGGCCTGTGGACACCGGGAGGAGTATCCAGGGGGAGATACCAGTATTTTTAACCATTTCCAACACAATAACTATGGTAGTGTCCTGAACAATCTGGCAGCCAAATATGATCTGGAACTGCTAGAGTGTAATAAGAATAAAAATACGGACAGTTGCCCAACATTTAGGGGGAGAGATACTCAATCAAATATCGATCACATCATGTTATCTAGTTGTTTAGCTTACAACAATGTCTGGGTAATAGAACAGCCAGTGAGCGACCATAATAATATATCAGTGGAACTAATGGGATGGGGCGCTAAAACAAATGTCTATGGAAGACCGATCCAAGGCATCCTGGCTGAGAGACCTAATGGAATGAGGGTGAAATGGATTAAAATTGACCCAACTCAATTCATGGCCAATGTGATTCTAAAATGCAGTAGCGAGATAGAGTATTGTCTATCCACCTGTGTATGTTCGCCCACTTTATTATCTAATTTCCTACAGATAACAAATACTATCGAGAACTCCCTGACATGTAGAAATAGGAAGCCAAGGAAAGATAAGGCTGTGTGGTTCGATAAGCACTGTGCCCAGTCATTAAAAAAGTTAAAAACAGCGCTCGATGTCAAGCCAAGAGATGCTGGAAAAATCAGGGAAGAGCGGCTTAATTACAAAACTGCACTTGTATCTAGGAAAACGGAGCTGCAGAATGAGGCATGGATGAAACTAGACCAGGCTGCAGAAACAAAAGACCACAAACTTTTCTGGGAAATTGTAAACAGCCCTTTTCTAAAGAATGACAATATCCCTGAACTCAGTTCACACGTCAGTTGCCGCGCATGGATAGCGCATTTTACTGGGATTTTTAATTCTGATTTTAACATAGATGGTTTAAATGCAAGTACTGAGGGGGCACCTTGTTTTAAATGGGAGAAAATGCTGTTCTCTGTGACTTTGTGCGAGGTAACCGAAGCAATTAGTAACAGTAAGGGAGGGAAAGCCCCTGGGCCCGATGGGGTGCCCATGGATTTTTACAAATATGAAGTGACTCTATGGGCACCCATTCTGACATGCTATTTTAATGCTGCAATAGAAGATAATTTACCAATTACATGGGGACAGTCAATCATCGTGCCGCTTTTTAAAAAGGGCTCCAGGTCAGAAGCACGAAATTACCGCCCAATCTCACTTTTGGACTTGTCAGTTAAAATCTTGAGTCGAGTTCTTTTGGTGCGATTGGAAGCCTGGGCTGAGGAAAATAACATCTTATCCCCAGTGCAGTACGGGTTTCGCAAGGGACTAGGAACCATGGAGCAGTGCGTGAACCTGGAACTCATAATCGGCAAGTACACTAAAGCTAAGGAAGGCAATTTATTTATGTGTTTTGCCGATTTGAGTTCAGCGTTTGATCTGGTGGAACACGCACTGCTCTGGCCAACCCTCCTTGCCATGGGTGCCCCAATTGAAATTATTCACCTTCTGGCCAGGCTGTATAACAACCTTTCAAGTAAAGTCAGATTTGGAGCAGATGGTGAGTGCACTCCCTTTTTTAAAGTTAAGAGAGGTATCCGCCAAGGATGCGTACTTGCCCCACTTTTATTTTCCCTTTTTATAAACCAAGTCGATCAAATTTTAAGAGAAACCAACGCAGACGCACCGACTATTAATGGTAACCGAATACCAATCCTTTTATACGCGGATGACGTGGTCCTGATTTCTAGGACCCAAAATGGATTGCAAGAACTAATCGATAGGTTCCATACTTTTATTGTAGGCAGAAAGTTGAAAATTAACAAGGGTAAGACAATGACCATGACATGTGGCAAGAAACCAAGAAAGTGCAGGTCATTTTTCTTAGACGGGGACAAACTGGAAGCTGTTAGGAGTTTTTGCTACCTAGGCATCACCTTCTCAGGTGATGGGAGATGGGTTAACGAACAAGCAAGTGTTGATTTTAAAATGGTCAGGAATGTAAGTTGTATATTTAGGTTTGCTGCCAAATTAGGGGGTCGTAGAATTCGTGAGATGCTCTCAATTTATAACTCAAGATGCATGACATCAGCATTATACGGAGCCGGGATATGGGGTTATAACTCCCAGAGTGCTAAGTCAATCCAGCGTGAGGAGAATATGCTTTTAAAACGCTTGCTCTGTCTCCCAGCTGCGGCCTCAACTGAGATTGTACACAGAGAGCTTGGAATAAATTATGTTACTGATTTAATAGCCCTACGACCCCTGTCCCTATGGCGCTCAATATGGGCCAAGGAAGAGACTAAGTTCACTCAGGATGTGATTGCTGACTGTATAAAGCTTGACCGTCACTCAAATATTCCATGGTTAAGCCATATACAACTTTGGTATAAGACTCTTTATGGTCAGGATATTTTTAAAGATGTTTTATCTGGGACGGTTTCATCAAAGAGTGTGCTTAAAATCACATACCTTGATCATGTAAATGGGACCAGAACGGAAAAATAGGCAAGGCAAAGTACGTTCAACTTGTACATGGAATACAACTCCAATGTAGGTTTTTCAACTTATGTTACTTTTGTTAGCATTAACTCCCACCGCTTCGTTTTAACTCGTCTGCGGTTGGGAATAGTGCATCATTTAGTGGCATTCCCCAAAATTAAAAAACCCGGGACATGCCTGTGCCCATGCAATGGTAAATCTAAAAAGAGCTGTTGTCACTTTTTACTCTTTTGTAATTTTTATACTTCATTTAGGAAGTTTTATCTTAAACAATTGTTTTTAAAATATAACATGCGCAGTACAAAAACAGCGATGCAACTGATGTTTAACTTAGAAACCCCAGATGTGTGTTTTTATGTGGCCACATATATTTTAAAATGTACCTCCGTAAGGAAATCAATCATTGTATGATTTTACCCCCTTAATGCACTTTACTGAATGCCCCACCCCCTTTTTAGATGAGCAATATGCCACTCTAGTCAAATGTTTACATACGTGTAGTAACTGTGTATTTACTATTACTTACATTGCCTTTTTGCACTTTATACTGCAAATTTGCACATGTGACTTACTTACATAGTGAAATAAGCTGCTAAACGTATTCTATGGACATGACAGATAGTTAGTTATTTTGCACCTTATATAGTTAGTTTGCGAATTTGCACATGTCATTTGTATGGTGAAATAGCTGCTAAAATGTACAGTACGGTCCTGACAGTCACCTTGCACTTTATTAAGCCAATTTTGCACATCTATTGACCAAAGTATGTGTCATGTTGTAATGAGTATAGTAAACATTTATTTTCTTTGAGCTAATCAAAATGTACACAAATGTGTAGTGTATTCGTATTCATGTATGTTGCTATATGGTTGTATCCAAACAAACCGAATAAAGCATTTTGAAACAAAACGACTGCATCCTGCACTGACATGTTTGTGGTGTGGTGTCTGATCCTATTTCTACAAAAACCTTGCAAGATATACTCGATTTATCCTGGCATCTCATCCAATGGCATGCTTCATGTACCTTTTATGGAGCTGAATGTTACCCGAGTTGAACACTGTGTGCAAACTGATTGATTTTGTACATCTACACCACTGTGAACTTTAGTTGTTATATATATTCCTGGCCTTTTAGTGGGCACCCTCTCTTGTTTTTGTATAGCATAAAAACAAGGGTTGAAATTGCCAAACATATTTACCATAGGAATGTGAAGGTGTTTTGACCAACCTCTGCTAACATAAAGCGTAGGCACAGCAATGACAGCAGGAGTGTATGCTTCCTTAGCACAAAGAACATTTTGAGAAGCAGATCAAGTTTCACACACATACACGTCATGCCTATATTTATGAGGACTGTCAATTGGCCGCAATTGAGTGTGTATTTACTATTATAACTCTACACGTGCTTTTATCCTAGGGTAGGTTATAAAATGGACAGAAACAAATATACCAGCAGTTTTACTTTTTGAATATACCTAAAAACACTACAGGGCCCAGTCCTCACAGAGAGGGGGTTTGTTTGGTTTTGTTAAAGATTACCAACACAATCCAGCATGCAATACAGCAGTGTAAGTGTACCTCACATAAGCAATAAAGACACATGCATCAGTGCACACTTGTTCACAAACATATGGAGGGGGTACTGTATGTAGATCAGTAGTACAAGCCTCCTTCATATAAGCAGAACAGTAACAGCACTGGAGGAAGCAGTCCACAGTCTCCTGAAAATGTTTGAATACATGTGTTCTATGGTAAATATGTGTATGTGTGTGTTTGTGTATGTGTGTGTGTAAGATGTTGAGCACCCTGGTGTCCCAAGGGCAAACTAAAGCACATGGTGGAGATGCTTAATGGGTCAGATTGGGTTTGCATGAAAGGGACAAATGCTGATAAGCATCATGGTCTTTGAGGATGCCATTCTTCTTTTTCAGGCCTGACTTATTTTCTATGACTGGCACAAATGCAGTCAGTGTCTTAGGGATATCGTTGAGCAATTTCCCAGATGGATTTTTTTATTTGAAGAACATTTTTATTGTTTTCACACACTAAGGGGACGATTACGATGTGGTCGAAAAAAAGGCTCTGACCGTCAGTTGTAACTGTGGGTGAAGAACTCCGCTCCGCCCACGGAGTGTGGGAGTTTTGCCTGCTAAACGCTCTGCGAAGTAGGCGGAGTAGGCAAACCTCCGCACACTCCCGGCAGAGCAGAGTTGGCCTCCCACCCGCACTACTAACAATTTTGTGTAAGTTTAAGAAAAATATATTTTAAGACTAAGAAAACTCTTTACCTTATCTGCGGCGTCCCCAGGCTGCCCTCTTCCACCATTGCGACTTCTTCATGAAAACTGAGCATGTGAGAAAACGGGACCGCCCGCCAGCCATGCGGCGGTCCCACCACCCCAATCATGATGCGACCGCCACAGCGGCGGTCGCATCAGGCATCTTCAAAATTGCTGCGGGGCTGCTGGCCGCAGCACCCGCGGCAATGGTGAAGATGCCATGTTGTGCATAGCCATGCACAACGTGGCAAGCACTGCGCGTTGCCTGCCACCTTGTGCATGGCAATGTAGGGGGTACCATAGGTGTCCCTAAAGCGCTGCCATACACCCCCTGGGGGCACGCAACGGGCCCCCAATGTAAATCCCCACCAATCTTTCCATAGCGCCACCCCTGCCATGAAAAGGTCTTAAATGCCTTAAAGGGCAAAATGCTAATATGGATGGCGCCTGCTAGGCATGCCACCATATTGATCCCCAGCTCCACCCGGCCGGCAATCGGAACGATTGCCGACCGGCGGAAAAGCGGCAGACGCACTTTGCGTCAGCCACGTTACCCCCACCATTATAAAATGGCAGGGGGTAAATCGGGTTGCGATGGCAGGCAGATCCTAATCCACCCCAAAGAACCACTTCAGAAAAATGAAGCTGTCCACACCGAAAAATCCAACTTCACACTTCAACAACTAGACAATGGCACTTTAAAAGTATGTATAATTATAAAAATAAAACAACCCCTACATGTTAAACATAAAACTAAAAGCCCCCCACCTCCCAAACTGAGCAAATCTATATTTTAAACATGTAACTAAAACATACATTTTCTTAGTAACACAAAAGAAAACATATTTGTCCCAGATTTCGACTAAAGATGGGTGGAATGCGTGGAATATCACTTCATGGAATTCAGCGGATTCACATACAAACTCTGTGAAATTCTGCGGAATTCTGCCAATGGTTGAAAATATGCTCACGCTGCAAATTAGCACCAGTAGCATGAGCAGCACTGAAAAATCTGCGCAAACAGCACCATTCGGTGAACAAGAGTGCGCGCCCATTCCAGCTGATTTTGCTGCCACTCGACTAGAAAATCTACTCGAGTGACAGCAAATCTACTTGAGAAGCAGCCCGCTGACCACAACTGCTTGCAACCCTGCAACCACCCGTGTTTGAAAATGGTGATGGGGGACGACAAATCGTCAATGCCTTTCTGGAGTCACATAGGAAAAAACTCTGCTATGTAGTAATTGGAGGTATTTGCCCAGAACTCCGTGTTACAAGAGTAATGTGGATTCACCAAATTTCACCAATTCTGTGAGTAGATGGAAAATTTCCACCTACTCCTAATTTCGACTACATCAAATACAAATGAAACAAAAGCAAGTGCAACTAAAAGCAACATCACATATGTAAGTATACTAGCTGAAATGTTTAAAAGTATATTGTAAATATATTAACTATAAAAAGGAACTTTTTTAACAAAATAAATCTTTTTATTATGCTACTTTCAGACACAATGGCAGAAAGAAAAACATATATTACATCACAGAAAGGCAAATAACTGCAATTGTCAGCAGCTCTTCTTTGTCATTTTCTTCTTTGTGTCCATCAAAACTGAGTTCAGGGTCCAGGGATGTCACCTAAATAATACATTTGTGGGTGTTAAAGGTGGAGACAGGTAATAGCAAACGTGCTACATACCTTTAGGATGTCAACACCCTCAGTGACTGAGGCAAAGGGCAGTACCCTGACCCTAGTTGGCTAGTTTTCCCTCAAACCAAGATGGAGGGAAATGAAAGCTGGGGTCCACATCACCTGCTCCACCTTAGGGTTGGTGTTGGATGAATGGGGACCCTCCTCCTAATTTACCTAATTGTCCCATCTGTCCTTCCAACAATTGTGGAGCAGGAAAGGGTGTACTAGCATCCTCCACTAGCTGAAGCTGCCTGTGTTGCATTTTAAAGGCGGCATCATCTTTGAAGCTTCCTACCTTGGAAGGCCATCCTGTCCTGGGGGAGGTGTGAAGCAACTCTGCCCAGAACAGGCTTTGTTCCTGGCCTCTGAAAGGGATTACCCTCTCCCCATGAGGTCAGAAACACGTCTGGTGGTGTCAGGTTGACTGAGACTAGTCAGAGACCACACTAGTGTTTGGTAGGTTTTCAGTTGACCCTCTAAGGGGTCTCCTGTGTGTATTTATTATTAGATCCAACACTGGCATCAGTGAGGATCTAGTAAGATGAAATGTCTGGTGCCAAACTTTTTAGGGTACAGTGAAGCCATTATGGAGCTATGAAACTTGTAATGACAAGTATCCAGTCCATGCCATCTCTATAGCTCCTCTGTGCACTTGCAATATCGAAGAATGACTCATATATTGCAGGGTTCACGCAGATATGTCCACACATGCGTTATAGTGCACCCTGCCATAGGGCTATAAAGCCTAAAGTAGGGGTGACTTACCTATGCCTCCTGCAATGTATGAGGGCACGGCACACAGGGCTGTGTGCCATGTTGACTCTTCAGGTGTCTCTGCACCAAGATATGCAGTCTGCAATGGCAGTTTGCATGGTCTTGGTGAGGAGCCCTAGGATGGCACAATTTGTACTGCAGCTCTAGTGGGCCCTCTTATGTCCCAATGCATTATGGGGGTGGGAGTATTGCAACAAGAACCCAGTTCCTCACAATCCAACTTTTGTGGCCAGTGGACTTGTGACTTCACCTGGTAGGGGTGCCTCCTTCTTTCTGGTTGATAAACTGACAGTATTTGGGACTCTGCCTGATGTTTCTCCCCCAGACCTGCCAATGGAGTCCTCAGGCTGGGACGGCCTGGGAACTTGAAGATTTCTGGAGAGTTGAGCTCAATCGCTTGGTCATCCCGTCAGGTCTATGTGTTGTTCTCCTACTAGGTCTCACTGGTTCAGGTTCCACATTGTGAAAACAGGTACATTCTGTGTGACCTGGTCATATTCTCTCTTGGCTGTTATCTTTCTGCCCTTTTTATGAGTGATCCTGAGTAGACAACTTTCAAAAGGGAGGCCTTGTTTCCCATTGGCTTGTCCACTGTGGAATAGAACTCAGTCACCTATTTGGATATCAGACTCCATCGACTTCCAAGGTATGCTGACTCTTGTGTTGTTATGCTTACACCAGAATTTCAAAAAGAGTTACCCCTGACACCATAGATTACACAGGTATCTTACTTACAGGGGTATTTTTAATGGCACTCTGTGTATTCAATGTCTATTTTTCAGCTTTTTTGTATATATATTTTTATATCACACACCGATTATACATTTTATATATAATATACATTAACAATATTTACATCATGTTCGTCATACTGTACATATATCTACATTCTTTTGTTGTTCCTGTTAAAATATGAAATCAACACTTGTATATACAAACACCAAATCTTATTTAACTGAGATTTGCAAGATTGCACGTTTTCTTGATCATAACTTGCTTTATGTATATACAAACAAAAGGTCCTACTTTCTTGATGTTGTCAAGATTAACTACCTTCTTGATCATATCCACATGTCTAATTGGTGGTCCTTAAACACTGTAATCTCCAAATGAAATTTATATTATTAGTTCATAATATATATATCGGAGAATTTATCTTTTTTCCACCAGATATTTTTAACTTATTGTAATGTTCATTTGTGATTATATGACCGTTATAATCTCGCCGACGCGTTTCGACCTTGTCGATGTGGGACCTTCACTCTCGATTTTATTAAGGTCTTCTTCAGGGCTTGTTTTTGATATGTTGTAGGACAACTTTATATCCGCCTTCTTGTTGGGGGAGGGCGTGTTTATCTATTCCCACCCCTGGTGTGGCGTTGTTTTTTTGTGGAGTAAATCCGGTTGATGTTTCTTATATGTGGCTTAGGCGTGGATATCTCGCACCCAAATTGTTTCTTTTTGCTTGTCTTCGCGTTCAAGCTTCATATTATTATAGCGTCTCACGGGGCTGTCCGTCTCCGTGCCTTTGGCGTCTTGTCCTCTTTGCCGGTGCCGGTTATGCTTACACCTTACACCGGCACTGACTGACTCCCTTGTCTAGGGGCTCTGGGGTCCACGATTCAGCATGAGGGATGAAGTCCCTAGCAGCTCTCCCAAACAGGATATCCGCTAGTGATCTATGGGTGGTGCTGTGTGGGGACCCCTATATGCTCCAAGGGTCTAATGGTGAACATCTTCCACATTTTCCTGCTGTTACATACCAATCCCTATGGCTTTGTTGAGTGCCTTCTTGAGTCTTTTGTAACTCCCCCTTGGCTTGTGGCCAGTGGAGAATTGTTTTCCTGTGCTTGACTGCAAGTGCATCCTTGTAGTCTCTAAACACTTGGTTTTGGAAAGGAGCTAAATAGTCACTCTATAATGTCCAGGGGATTCCAAATGTTGTCTTGCCAAACACTCATCTAGGCAATGTCTTGTTTGTTCAAACCTTATGTTGATTAGTAGCTCTACCACAGGGAATTTGGAGAAGGTATCTGACACAACTAGCATTTGGCGTCAGTCGGGCAGGGTACCAAAGTCCACACGGCTGTCATACCACAGGCCCGCACTGGGCTGTCCCATAGTGATTGGAGGTGGTCTATCCAGGGTCTTGTAGGCTTAGCCCCATTTACATCATGCTACTAGCTCATCTGTAACTGCATCCACAGCAGGGAATCTGGCTTTGCTCCTCAGTCATGCTTTGAGTTTTTTTGGTAACTGACGGTAGGTATGTGTCAGGCGTTAACTCCACGCGCCTACAAGGAATACAAGAACTAAGACTACATCTCCCAGAATTCCTGCTGGGGCATGGGAGGAGCGAACGTTATATTACCCAACAGGAGCTAGAAGGAAGTGCGCGTAATTTTGTTTGTTCCTACGAGAGGCTGCTCGTCTTCTGATTCTTCATTCTTCTCGTCTCCCTTAAGTCCTGTTCTGTTGCTGGGAGTTCGTGTTTTACAGCAAAGCCTTTGTTTGGAGTACCTGTACTGCCGCGCTGATTCCACTCTCCGGTGAAGGATGCTCACGAGTCCTGGGTGAGTTCGTGGAGTTTTTGGATTTGTTCCGGGTGAGGACGCTGTCTCCGTCACGCTGAAGGAAGCGCTGGTCACGGAGAAAAGATGCTCGCTGCCTGACTGTTTTATGAGTATCGTGCTAGAGGAGCGCCTCTCATATTCGTTACCTTTTTTCACTGCGCTGAAGGAAGCGCAGGTGGAGAGACACAGTGCTGAGTGCACGGATTATTTTGGAGTGTTGTGCTATGAAGGAATAAGCGTCACTCATTGTCGACTATCTAAAGTGCGCCCTTCCCGCCAGCGCTTGTTGGTAAGCAGAGCTCTTGAGGCGGAAGCCGAGAGCAGGAACATTTTTAAAGATTGATTTTAAAATTGTTGATTGTATTAACGTGTACTCCTTTTAAAACTACGCTATTTACCTCTTGGCTCCCCACGTGATTCCCTCCCCGCGCAGCCGAGTCAGGCGCTGCAGCGGGTCGCAGGAGAATCGCCGGGACCCCCGGGCCACGCCCATTGACACAGGCCACGCCCCCCTTGACTATCTAAAGCGCGCCCTTCCCGCCAGCGCTTGTTGGTAAGCAGAGCTCTTGAGGCGGAAGCCGAGAGCAGGAACATTTTTAAAGATTGATTTTAAAATTGTTGATTGTAATAACGTGTACTCCTTTTAAAACTACGCTACTTACCTCTTGGCTCCCCACGTGATTCCCTCCCCGCGCAGCCGAGTCAGGCGCTGCAGCGGGTCGCAGGAGAATCGCCGGGACCCCCGGGCCACGCCCATTGACACAGGCCACGCCCCGCCAGCGCTTGTTGGTAAGCAGAGCTCTTGAGGCGGAAGCCGAGAGCAGGAACATTTTTAAAGATTGATTTTAAAATTGTTGATTGTAATAACGTGTACTCCTTTTAAAACTACGCTATTTACCTCTTGGCTCCCCACGTGATTCCCTCCCCGCGCAGCCGAGTCAGGCACTGCAGCGGGTCGCAGGAGAATCGCCGGGACCCCGGGCCACGCCCATTGACACAGGCCACACCCCCCCTCTTCCGACATATAAGAATGTGTTGGTTTCGGAGGCGCAGCGGACGGGCGCAGCGGGCGCGCCGGCGGTGCGCCGAAGGCGCGCCAAAGGCAAGCCCGTCTGCGCCAGTCCGCGACCATACGGGACCAGGGGCCACAATCCCTGGTTCTCACATAACCCAGGGCAGGACGTACAGTTCGGCAGCCATCCACAACATAGGAAGTACAACTGTTGCTCAATGCACTCACATCTATGCACCATTGGAGCTCCCCCCTCGCTGCCCTGGCTGCAAACACTCCTTTCGCAGCACCACTCCGCCGGCCACTTCACAGAAATACTGTATGTATGTACTAAACTGCCGATCATTGCCGAGGCATAGCACACAAATTGCCCTGCTGCTTGAGGAGCACAAGCCAGATGTCATTTTTTTGACAGAGACATGGCTCACAT
Source organism: Lissotriton vulgaris (assembly GCF_964263255.1). Classification (NCBI taxonomy): domain Eukaryota; kingdom Metazoa; phylum Chordata; class Amphibia; order Caudata; family Salamandridae; genus Lissotriton; species Lissotriton vulgaris. The sequence continues at coordinate 673,656,561 of NC_141700.1, read as the reverse complement.
CCCAATCTGAGCCAGACATAGTCTCAGCCCTACCCGCTGGTTTTCAAATCTTTAGATTAGACAGGCCAGAGGGGAGAGGAGGAGGCCTGGCCATAATACTAAAAGACCAGTATCGCTGTCGGACCACAGCTGAAACCATTCCTGAGTGCGAGAGTCTAGAATTCAGCATTGATTTTAACGCGAACAGTACTTTCTCCGGCACTCTGATCTACCGCCCCCGGAGCCTGCCAAACTGTTCCACAGGTCTCTTCCAGAAATCATTGCCAAACGACTCATGACTTCCGCTAACTACACGGTCTTAGGGGACCTTAATTTCCATTTCAACTCCCCTTTAGACCACATCGCCAAGGAACTAATTGATGACCTAGGAGCCCTTCAATTATCCCAGCTGGTTACAGCCCCTACTCATGAGAAGGGCAATCTACTTGATCCAATCTTTAGCAACTGCATCGATTTGATAGTGGATAATCCCACCCCACTCCCCTGGTCGGACCACTTTTTAATCCCGCTCACCTGGCTCACATACAAAACCCCTCTGCCGACCCCACCAAGTCACAACAAGGAGGAATTGGGCTAAACTCCCCATGGAAGCCTGGACAAGCAACTTAGACTCCACCCGTCCACCTCCCTGTATAGACCCCAATGTGGCAAACAAAAATTATGAAGGTTGGATCACGAACTCTCTGGACACGATTCTCCCTTTTCGTAGGTCCACCTCAAAGAGACTGCATAAATCAGCACCCTGGTTCTCAGATTCTCTAAGAGACAAAAAACGCCTCTGTAGGCAACGAGAGAGAGCATGGCGCCTAGACTTCCTACCAGAAAAAAAGGTACAATACAAAGAGGCAATCAAGGCCTACAGAGAAGGGGTCAGGGCGGCCCAGGCCACCTACTTTTCGGACAAAATTATGGAAGCCAAATCCAAGCCCAAGGAAATCTTTCACATAGTAAAACAATGTACTAAAGTGAACACAGCTCCTCCTTCGACTAAGACTCAGGAACAATGTGATGAGCTTGCGGAATTCTTCCACAACAAAGTCTCAAAAATCTACTCCACCTTCCCAATTGCAGCCACAACTCCTGATGTAACCAACCTACCTCTCTCGAGTCATCCTCCTCCCTCAGACCAGCCAAGCCTTGAGCACTTTCCCCCACTAGACCTTGACACCCTTGGCAAAGTGGCACGCCAAGTCAAATCGGGCTCCCCGCGTGATCCAGCCCCACCGGAAATTCTGATACAAGCAAGCCTTTAATCTTGGAACTACTAATTTCTGATACAAGCTGCCTTTAATCTTGGAACTACTAAATTCCTCCATCTCCTCCTGTACAGTACCCACCGCTTGGAAGCAAGCCATGGTGCGGGCGTTACTAAAAAAACCCAACCTGGACCCAGACGATCACTCCAGTTACCGCCCCATCTCACTTCTCCCCTGGGCAAGCAAGGTCCTGGAGAAGTACATAAACGCTCAGCTAGTCCAGTTCCTTGAGAACAACTCACTACTGGATACGTCCCAGACAGGCTTCAGACCGAAGCACGGTACTGAAACCGCCTTGTTAGCGGTTACCGAGGAGTCACGAAGGATACTAGATCAGGGAGGATCAGTGGCAGTGATCCTCCTTGATTTAAGTGCAGCCTTCGATACGGTCAGCTATGCCACCTTGCTGAACCGTCTATATAACATCGGTATATCAGGCGAGGCATTGAGGTGGTTCGACTCCTTCCTGACCAATATATCTTTTCAGATCTTTGACGGGGAAACAGCGTCAGCCAGCAAACCACTAAGTTGTGGAGTGCCGCAGGGCTCCTCCTTGAGCCCTGCATTGTTCAACGTATACATGAAACCACTGGCTGGGGTCGTCGAACCCCACGGCATCAAAATCATATTGTATGCCGACGATACCCAGCTAGTGGTTTCGCTGGCACAAGAGAGCAACAGGCAAACTCCGGAAGGCCTGCTGAGAGGTTTAGAGGATGTCAAGGAGTGGATGACTACCTCCTCCCTCAAACGAAACGGAGATAAAACTGAGCTCATGCTCCTGGGACCCTCCTCACCAGTGCCTTTCACTTCCTTATGGCCCCCCTGTTTGGGTCCCCCTCTCACCCCTAAGGAAAGTGTAAAGAGCCTAGGAGTCTGGCTGGACAATAACCTCTCTTTCTCCACCCAGGCCACCAAGTTGTCCGCCACATGTTTTGGCTTACTCAGAACATTGAGGAAAGTCCTTCCGCTTCTACCATTAGAAGCCAAACAGGTGGCAGTGCAAGGCCTGATCCAGTCCCGGCTAGACTCGAACAACGCCCTATATGTGGCTCTTCGGAAGTTGCAGGTGGTTCAGAACTGTGCAGCCCGCACCCTGCTACAGATCCCACGCACCCAGTCAGCTAGACCCGGACTAAAAAGTTTACACTGGCTACCAGTAAGGCAGAGAGTGGCATTTAAGGCGCTCTGTATCGCCCATCGGGCCTTCTGGAAAACAGGCCCAGCAATCAATGACAAGCTAGTCATTCCGTATCACCCAAATAGAAACCTTCGCTCCACGGATGCTTTCCTGGTGGTGGTACCCAGAGTAAGGAGAGCTAGGGCCGGAGGCAGGATGTTCTCCCTGAACACCTCGAAATTGTGGAATGCTCTTCCTCTACAACTCCGGTCCAACTCGAACCTGCTCTCATTCCGCAAACAACTGAAAACCCTACTGTTTGCCAAATCCACAGAGTTCTAATCTCTTCTGCCCCGCCCATCTCTGTCTACTTACTCAGCGCTTGGACGCCCCTGGGCAGCAATCGCGCTTAACAAATCCATAAACAATACAATACAATACAATTGTTTATTCAGCGCGCTGAAGGAAGCGCATGGTGAATCATTCAGTTCGATGGGCCACATCAAGAGATACAACAGAGAGAGAGGACTGCGCTGAGGTAAGCGCTGAATTGTCTCGTGAAGAGGCGGTTGCCCATATACTCTGGAGCCTATGTGACATTCTATTCTTTTGTTTTGAGTGGGGCCCAAAGACACAAACTATTTTTGATTCCTTGTTTCAATATTGCTATTCTATCCTTACCTGGGGATTATCTAGAACTATATTCTTGGGTATGTATGGATTGGTTACAAGATGATATTTGTATGATAGTCGGTGTGAGTGGATAATTAATGTTGTACCTTCTTGTTGTAGGACTACACTGATTTCAAGGAGAGAAGTATCTCTAGTAGAACTGTTGAAACCTATATTGGAATACAGCGATTGTCCCATCTAGTCCACAGGTATTGGTCAGACATAGCGAGAATTATATGAGAGTAGCCAGGATTGTTCTGTGTACTAAACATGTACTCTTTTGTTGCAGGTATCCCTTTCCCCGCTGTTCCCTTCCTAATACCTTCCCTCGCCTGATTGCCTTACTACTCTGTGTTAAGTTATCCAGAGTTGGAGACGTCGGGAGGTGGACCCCTTTGTGCATCATCCGGAATCCAAGGAGAGTACGTGAATATAACAGTATGTGCTAGACTCAGCATTTTGCACATCATCTTCTTGAGATTGACTATCCCATGGCCTCTCAGGAGCACCACTAGATCAGTAATAATAGGCTTGTGCCTGTTGTCTATGCAGTGGTTAGGTTATGCTGGTAAATGTTGTCTGCTCACTGACATTCCTGAAGAGGTCTTTCCATTTATTCAACAGCGTCGCATTAATTTACCTTCTGAAGGCCACGATTGGATCTAATTGTTGGAGTGATGTTGGTCAGGGTTACTGCCTGAGGACATCATATTTCCACCACCCACTAGACATAGTCACCTGCTCCTTTAATTAAGCCTTTCTGGGTTTCTGGGGATGGCCTTGGGTGCCATGGGAGATAATCAACCAGGTTGGTGTACTCTGACTTGTATCCTGCGTACATTTGGCACTTTTGTATTTGGAGGGGCCACTCTTCTCTGTGTATTAGAGGGTGTAGAGCTGTCACCGCAAACAGAGGTATTAGTGGCTTGTGATCTGTTATTACTTTCAAGGGCCAGCAGTACCCCATCTGGTGGAAGAGATTGCACTCCCATTTGATCGCTAGCGCCTCCTTTTCCATGTGGGTGGACCTCTTTTCTGTGTCTATGAGTGCCCGACTGACGAATGCGATTGCGCCTATTAGCAATCCATTGTTTGTTGCATGAGTGCCACCCCGCAACTATCAGGCTCAGAGTCTTTGGCTAGGACAAAGTAGGTCATCACAGTGATTAGTAGGAGTGCATGCTTGATGGCTTGGAAGGCTTGATCTTGCTCCCACTCCGGGTCCACGGGACGGAGGACTTCACTAGATTTCATAGTATTGCCAGATTTGGGATGTTTTTCCCACATTGGGTTGTGAACTTTAGGAAGCTTCTCTGTTAAGAGGAAGACATCAGGTCACTGCTTCTCTGATGTCTGCCCCCTTCTTAGGATCAACCCCGATGCCCATTCCCAAGAAGATGTATCCATAGAGCTCCATCTCCTGGTGCCCAAAACGTTTGTCGATTTAGCATTAAGCCAGCTTCGCTAACCTTTCTGAGGGCAGCTTGGAGGTGACTTTGATGGCTCTCAATTGTGTTAGCATAGGTGAGGATGCAAACACTGTCATTTATGACTCCTCCCAGCCTTGAGAGGACCTGACAATTAGATTTCTAGAACACCCCCAGCGAAAACTCGCAATAGCTGTATATGTCTTTTCCAGCATCACTTGGGAAGGTGGCTTCAGCAATGGTTTTTATGGCAAGCCTCTCTAGACAGTGGCAGTGGTTTCCAATTTAATTGGCCTGTGTTCGGTGTCCTCCTTCACCGAGAGTTTGTTGAACACCATTTACTTCTGTTCTGCCATGTCATTGGAGAGCTCATTAGATCGGGCAAGCGTGAGGAACTCATCCAGGGGCATTCCCGCCCTGTAGAGAAGGTGGCACCATAGGGCAGCTGATCTAAAGTCTTGAATTACCTTGGCCCACACTTCCTTTTGGGGCTCATTATCCGTACAGGTGCCGGTGAGCTCTGGTAGTTATGCATGGAAAACATCTAAAGATTTCCCTTCTGCTAGTGGGTCTGACAGAGTTTGAACTTCTCAAAATCTGGGTCATCTGGGGTTTGAAGTAAGTATTTAGGGCAGCACTGTTGCCATTGTAGTCCATGTCACCACGTCACCACTGGGTTGCAGAGTTTGTGGAAGAGTTTGAAGATCTCCTCCCCTCCACAATGAAGGAGCAGAAATCATTTAGTTTCACTGTTAATTCCTTTGGTAGCCTTAAAGTAGTTGTTGAGACTCACCACCAATGAATGCCACTGTGGTGCCTCAGTGGCTGGATCATTCTGTTCACTGAATGGGGGTAATGAGTTTGAGGTCGCTCCTATGGCATGTGGGGACATGTAACTGAATTGAGGCTGGGTAGCTGCTCCTGCAGGTGGTGGCTCTTGCTGTTGGCCAGGCAGGCATTTGTGCCTTCCTGAAGCTCCATGGCTAACCTGGGTGCTCAGCCTGTTTGAGGTCAGTGTTGGCAGGGCTCAGGCCCATGGAGGCTGCTCACAAACAGCTGTAGGTGCAGGCGGTCATATGTAAAGACAAAATCAGAGCAGTGTGGAGGCTGGGCAGGAAGGCTACAAAATCAACGCCACTTAGCTGGTATGTTGAGGTACTGAATTGGGGTACCTCTTGAAATGCACTTGCATGTTGTGGCTGATGGTGTTTAGGCCAGGTGAAGCAAAGAATGACTCTCCTTGTCAAAAGTGTGGTGTTGGTGCACATGAGACCAGTTGCAGGAGGAAACACTGAAGCCAACATACTGTATGGGATTTACTACTTTGTTACTGATTACCTTTCAGTGGTTTTATTTATCTAGTTTATTTTACTTTCCCTATACCGTCGTATGTCCACTCTGGCCCCACCCACCTACTCCGCCCCCACCCGACCCCACCACTGTTACCTGTGCCAGCCACGCCTCATTGAAGAAGTAGCAAATCCCTGACATCAGATCTTAAACTTGACTGCAACAACTGCTGGTGCTCTGAATTTAAAGAGTCAGATCAGGTGTCAGACTCATTCACCTCAGCAAGTTTGAACTTGAATGATAACCTTTTCAGGTATAGACGCCCAGAATGTGGAACGCTCTACCCCCAGAAATTAGACTTATACCCTCTACTGCATCTTTCAAAAAAGAAGTGAAATCGCTTCTCATGGCGAAATGCACCAGAGCCTGGATCACTGTTGATATACGACCCTACGTATCTTCGATATGGAACTTTAGAATGCCTACGGTCTACCTAGCTATCCCAGATACTGTGTTTACATGATACGTCTTATTTTGTGTTCATTTTGCCATGTACCAGATAACTATGTACCTACAAGACTATGTCTATTCTAGCATTGACTCGCATTGAACTCCATGTCATGAACATGTACTAGGTAACAATGACACTTCCTGTAAAGCGCTCTGATACCCGCAACAGTCTTGTTCGCACTGTATAAAACTCTCAAAATAAAAAAATAAAAAAATAGCATCTGGGTGTGCCATGTTGTCTGTATAATGCAAATATGATCAGAAACGCCCTAAAGACGACATCTATGCACAGCAGGAGAGCCATAAATACATTATTCTACTTTGCACAAATAATAGTTAAACAATCTCCACCATACTCATTGGCAGTAAAGTTCAGTAGCCAGCCAGTGTGTTTGTGTTCATGGAGATCTGTTATGTAGTGTTGACATCACGATTAGCTTCGGAGGCAGCCTAACACCATCTTTTCCATTCCTACAATGATAACTCAAGCTGCTTCTCCTGGCAACGAATTTCACCCCACATTAACACATACTTAGTTAAATCGGATTTTCGAACTAAATTGTGAATTAAACTGCACCACCAAGAGTTCCTTTTTTTCTTTGTCTAAAATGTTGGATTATAGGTGATGACTTCCTCATTGCCTACAGAAGCGATGAAACAATGCAAAATAAAGCAACTTTGTCATTGGTTTGTGAATTAACATGTATGCCTGTGTCATATCGAGCCCAAACGAGGCGAGGTTAAATTTTAGGCAATGGCTATTTTATTTGAATTGTCCATTGGAGTAAAGTAAACAAAACAATGGTTTTCTTTTTATTAATCATGAGCATTTTCTTTCATAACTTAGATGGAACTCTTAGCCTGAACCTCAGACCACAGAGTAACATTAACCCCTATATAAATGCCTATACATTTACATTTACATTTACATTTACACTCTTTTGTAATGACAAAAATGCAAGTATATAATAAAAAATCCTTTCAATTTTAAGATTCAAGTCTACTGCGGCAAAATAATCAACATTTTAATGTGCAAAGTTTAATTGATTTACTTAGCAGACTAACAATAATGCATCAAATTTGCTAGCTCTGTTATGTTTGTGGACATGTATGACTAATGATGTAGAGTTACGAGATGATGATACATTTGAACAGCATTTCATATAAAGTTTATTCTCTAACATAGTTACTGCTCAAAGTGCTCTAAAAGCAATCTTCCATTTGGTTTCCTTATTAGGTGAGGCCCCTTAATACATAAGATATAACACGTTTTCCCTGAAAGCAAATGTATGGGGAAATGAACATGTGGTCAAAGGTATTTTACAAGCTATGCCACAGAGCAATTTCATTACTACCCAGGAGTGCGTGATTTGTGCCAGTCGTTGCAGGTGGTGATCCTCAAACTTTGGCCCTTAGGAAGAGGGAGAAAAAAGACAATGGAGAAAGAAGAAGGAAGAAAAAGCAAAACAGTGACGAATGGAGAAACAGAGATGAGCGACATAAGACAGTGGGACTTGTGGTGCCCGCTTCTTGGATTTTGAGATGTAGGGTCACCGATCGCAGAGCAGTAACCATGGTGCAAAGGGGGTGATCAAAGAAGTTGAGTGCGCTACTGGGGTGTAGGCGCATCCCTGTGGTGGGCACACTCATGCGGGTTCTATGTGTTAGGTAACACAATAGATTCCAAGAAAGTTCAATGAAAGGTTCCAAATGATAAAGTTGTAGGATTTATTTGAAGGTTTTCATTTCACAGTTTTAATTTTTCCTTCAAGTAAGTCATCAAATGATCAATTCAATCAACATCATGAGATAAGGATGGCTCCAATGCATTTCGGACTAACCAAGTCCTTTCTCAAGGAGCACTACAACAGAAAATACAAAAAATGACCCAAATCAATGATACTGCTGGTCCAGCATAACTGCTATACATGAGTGAATAGGTGGGTCAACCACATGCTACCCTCGGTAATTTATTAAAAAAACTAAGTAAAGGAACTCCAAGGTGTTCAAGGGGTGATAAGCGGGAAGGTACAGGGGAGAACGGTAAAAGAGAGGCTGGCTGTGGTGGATAAAAAGCAAAAGGTTGTGCTGGAGGAGGTAAAGGCTGTTTAAAGAGTGCAAACGGAGGCATGCCGTACGTGTCAGAAAGGGCTGGGGGGAAGGTGTGTAAAGGTAACAAATATCCTCGAGAGGCGAGGCTTACGTGGTTATCTTCGCATGAGCTGCGATGGCTGTAAAGAAAAAATAGTCGCAAGAGTGCGTTAAACCCAGGGCGGGTTACAGAAAACAGATTGGACATGCCGGTTAGAACGGAGAGGAACTTACTAGAGCCGGTGTCAGCGCTTGCGTGCGGAGAGCAGGTTCAGAAAGCTGGAACTACGCGAAGTAAACGCGGAGTTCTGGAGTAAGGGGGGAGAATGAAGGAAAGAAAAAAAGGACTGTTGGGGGAATGGTAGAATAGCGCGGCCATCTTAAAGAAGGAAAAGAAGGGATAAAACCATAGGGGATGTGAAGAGGGTAACTATAACCATGCTGTAAATACAATCAGCAAAGCAAAGGTACATTGTATCAATACAGTGCCACCTGGGCATCATAAATAACAACTCAACTCAGTCCGGCCATTAAGACCAAATGGTTTCTGTGCTTGAAGTCTGTATATCCAGGCTGTTTCTCTTTGTAAGAGAACTTTGTTGTTGTCTCTTCCTTCAGTACTGGGGACAATTTCGAGAACCATATATTTCAATTGAGCCACGTTATGGTTTGCTTCATTGAAGTGGGTGGCTACGTTGGATTTGGTGTTCCTAGTGCGGATGTTTGACTTATGTTCGTTCAAACGGGTCTTTATTTTCCTGCTGGTCTTGCCCACATAAATTTTGCCACAAGGGCACTTAAGGAGGTAGATGAGATTGGAGGAGTCGCATGTGGCGTCCACGTTTAACTTGATGTTAAAGCCTCTCATGGGATGATTGATGTTGTTTCCTTTAATGATATTATTGCAGTTATTGCAATGGTGGCAAGGACGTGTCCCATTGTGTTGATCGGAAATCGTGTTGGGGGTGGTTTTAGATAGAATTTCTTTGATGTTCATGGGTCGGGTGTATGCAAAAATTGGGGGTTCCTTAAAGAGATTCCCAAAGTCTGGTTCGGATGCCAGGATACGCCAGTGTTTCAGTATGATATTCTTGTAACATTTACTGGTGGTAGAGTATCTAGATACGAGGACCATCCTCTGTTGATCGGTTTTGGGGGTGCTCCGAAGAGCTTCAGTGCGAGGAGTGGCAGCAGTTCTCTCAATGGCTTCCTTCAGTATTTCATCAGGGTAACCTCTATTTAGGAATCTTGATGCCATGGATTGAATTTGGTTCAATCTGATGTCTGGATCAGATACTATACGAGTTACTCTCAACATCTGGCTGTAAGGTAAATGTCTTTTAAGGGAGTTCTGATGGAAGCTACTATAGAGTAGAGCATTATTGCGGTCCGTCGGTTTTCGGAATATGTCCGTCTGAATTCCCTGAGGGGTGATTATGATGAGGACGTCTAAAAATGCGATCTCTTGGTGATTGATGTTCCACGTAAACTCTATACGGTCATCTTTAGTGTTGAGGTTTGTCAAGGCGAGTTCAAGGTTTTCCTGTGAGTCCTTCCAAATGAAGAACAGGTCGTCTATATAGCGTACGTAGAGTTTAAGGTTGTCAGCCCAGATTTTATCTCCATAGATGTGGTTGGATTCGAAGTTGCCCATATACAGGTTAGCGTAAGTAGGAGCCGCACAATTGCCCATGGCCATTCCGGACATTTGCAGGTACCATTTCTGTTCGTGTGCAAAGTAACTGTGATACAAGGTGTATATCATGAGTTCAAGGATGAAGGATTTCAGAGGGTCGTTAATGTCTGATTGAAGTAAAGCTTGTTCCACTGCAACAATCCCTCCTTCGTGGGGGATGGAAGTGTACAAACTTTTAACATCTGCTGTGCACAGGATTAAGTTTTCGTTTTCATTGATTTGTATGGAAGATAGTCTGTTTAAGAACTCTGTAGTGTCTTTGATGTAGCTTTGTAGGCCTGAGACCATGGGTTGTAAATATTGGTCTATGAATTTCCCCGTCGGTTCGTGTATCGATCCTCTGGTCCAGACAATTGGACGAAATGGGGGATCCGTCAAATTTTTGTGTATCTTCGGTAGCATAGTGATGGTGGGGCTCCTGGGATATTCTACTATCAGGTATTTTTTAGTCCTCTCATCGATGATGCCATCAGATGTTGCTTTGTCAATTATTTCCGACAGTTCCGTTTTGAATTCTCTTGTGGGATTCCCTTCTAAGGGTAGGTAGACGTTGGAGTCCATGACGTGTTTTGTGATACGTTGATCGTATAATTGCGTTTTGAGAATGACAAGGGCACCCCCCTTGTCTGCTTTCAGACACTTAATGGAGGGATTCATAGCAATATTCTTTAAAGTGTCCAAATCTTTGTTGGTAATGTTTTTGTGAGTCTTCTTACGATAGTTGATTATGGCAATGTCTTGTTTTACCAAGGTCTCGAAGGTGTCGATACTCTTGTGACTTGCAGGAGGCATAGAGGTGCTGGAGGGTCGCAGGCCCAAAAGAAAATCTGGTTTGGGGTCCTTAGGAGGCTCTAAAACTTTTTCAAAGAAATGTTTTAGCCGTAGTTTCCTAGTAAGTTTAAAAGTGCTAACTTCCAGTTCAAGCAGGTTGGTATTGCTTGTGGGGACGAATGACATTCCCTTTTGAAGGATCCTGGTTTCGTGGCTGGTCAGAGTGGTGTCAGAGATATTGATTACTAACGATTCCTCTTCGTTTTCGGTTTGGTTTTCAGGGGTTGTTGGGTACCTTTGTTGTCTTTTTCCTGCCCTTTTGCCCCGTCTGGGTCGTCGGTTCTGTCTGGGCTTATCTCTAAAAAAGGCTCAGTGATGGTTGAATCAATGTTAAGCGTCGAGGGTATTTCGCTGGGTGTGGTTGTAGAAGTCGGTGCTCCGGCTGGAGTTCTTTTTGGTGGGCGATTAGAGGAGTCACTCCCAGAAGATGAGGTGTCAGTATTAGGATTGAATGGTTTATTCCTGCGGCGTTGGGCGTAAACATCCGCCCACGTATACACCTCCCCTAGCTTGTAATCCAAGGTGTCCCGACGGAAATTCCGAATCTTGCGTTCATTAATATCCTATGAATCCCTCCATTAAGTGTCTGAAAGCAGACAAGGGGGGTGCCCTTGTCATTCTCAACACGCAATTATACGATCAACGTATCACAGAACACGTCATGGACTCCAACGTCTACCTACCCTTAGAAGGGAATCCCACAAGAGAATTCAAAACGGAACTGTCGGAAATAATTGACAAAGCAACATCTGATGGCATCATCGATGAGAGGACTAAAAAATACCTGATAGCAGAATATCCCAGGAGCCCCACCATTACTATGCTACCGAAGATATACAAAAATTTGACGGATCCCCCATTTCGTCCAATTGTCTCGACCAGAGGATCGATACATGAACCGACGGGGAAATTCATAGACCGATATTTACAACCCATGGTCTCAGGCCTACAAAGCTACATCAAAGACACTACAGAGTTCTTAAACAGACTATCTTCCATACAAATCAATGAAAACGAAAACTTAATCCTGTGCACAGCAGATGTTAAAAGTTTGTACACTTCCATCCCCCACGAAGGAGGGATTGTTGCAGTGGAACAAGCTTTACTTCAATCAGACATTAACGACCCTCTGAAATCCTTCATCCTTGAACTCATGATATACACCTTGTATCACAGTTACTTTGCACACGAACATAAATGGTACCTGCAAATGTCCGGAATGGCCATTGGCAATTGTGCGGCTCCTACTTACGCTAACCTGTATATGGGCAACTTCGAATCCAACCACATCTATGGAGATAAAATCTGGGCTGACAACCTTAAACTCTATGTATGCTATATAGACGACCTTTTCTTCATTTGGAAGGACTCACAGGAAAACCTTGAACTCGCCTTGACAAACCTCAACACTAAAGATGACCGTATAGAGTTTACGTGGAACATCAATCACCAAAAGATCGCATTTTTAGACGTCCTCATCAAAATCACCCCTCAGGGAATTCAGACGGACATATTCCGAAAACCGACGGACCGCAATAATGCTCTACTCTATAGTAGCTTCCATCAGAACTCCCTTAAAAGACATTTACCTTACAGCCAGATGTTGAGAGTAACTCGTATAGTATCTGATCCAGACATCACATTGAACCAAATTCAATCCATGGCATCAAGATTCCTAAGTAGAGGTTACCCTGATGAAATACTGAAGGAAGCCATTGAGAGAACTGCTGCCACTCCTCGCACTGAAGCTCTTCGGAGCACCCCCAAAACCGATCAACAGAGGATGGTCCTCGTATCTAGATACTCTACCACCAGTAAATGTTACAAGAATATCATACTGAAACACTGGCGTATCCTGGCATCCGAACCAGACTTTGGGAATCTCTTTAAGGAACCCCCAATTTTTGCATACACCCGACCCATGAACATCAAAGAAATTCTATCTAAAACCACCCCCAACACGATTTCCGATCAACACAATGGGACACGTCCTTGCCACCATTGCAATAACTGCAATAATATCATTAAAGGAAACAACATCAATCATCCCATGAGAGGCTTTAACATCAAGTTAAACGTGGACGCCACATGCGACTCCTCCAATCTCATCTACCTCCTTAAGTGCCCTTGTGGCAAAATTTATGTGGGCAAGACCAGCAGGAAAATAAAGACCCGTTTGAACGAACATAAGTCGAACATCCGCACTAGGAACACCAAATCCAACGTAGCCACCCACTTCAATGAAGCAAACCATAACGTGGCTCAATTGAAATATATGGTTCTCGAAATTGTCCCCAGGACTGAAGGAAGAGACAACAACAAGGTTCTCTTACAAAGAGAAACAGCCTGGATATACAGACTTCAAGCACAGAAACCATTTGGTCTTAATGACCGGACTGAGTTGAGTTGTTATTTATGATGCCCAGGTGGCACTGTATTGATACAATGTACCTTTGCTTTGCTGATTGTATTTACCGCATGGTTATAGTTACCCTCTTCACATCCCCTATGGTTTTATCCCTTCTTTTCCTTCTTTAAGATGGCCGCGCTATTCTACCGTTCCCCCAACAGTCCTTTTTTTCTTTCCTTCATTCTCCCCCCTTACTCCAGAACTCCGCGTTTACTTCACGTAGTTCCAGCTTTCTGAACCTGCTCTCCGCACGCAAGCGCTGACACCGGCTCTAGTAAGTTCCTCTCCGTTCTAACCGGCATGTCCAATCTGTTTTCTGTAACCCGCCCTGGGTTTAACGCACTCTTGCGACTATTTTTTCTTTACAGCCATCGCAGCTCATGCGAAGATAACCACGTAAGCCTCGCCTCTCGAGGATATTTGTTACCTTTACACACCTTCCCCCCAGCCCTTTCTGACACGTACGGCATGCCTCCGTTTGCACTCTTTAAACAGCCTTTACCTCCTCCAGCACGACCTTTTGCTTTTTATCCACCACAGCCAGCCTCTCTTTTACCGTTCTCCCCTGTACCTTCCCGCTTATCACCCCTTGAACACCTTGGAGTTCCTTTACTTACTTTTTTTAATAAATTACCGAGGGTAGCATGTGGTTGACCCACCTATTCACTCATGTATAGCAGTTATTCTGGTCCAGCAGTATCATTGATTTGGGTCATTTTTTGTATTTTCTGTTGTAGTGCTCCTTGAGAAAGGACTTGGTTAGTCCGAAATGCATTGGAGCCATCCTTATCTCATGATGTTGATTGAATTGATCATTTGATGACTTACTTGAAGGAAAAATGAAAACTGTGAAATGAAAACCTTCAAATAAATCCTACAACTTTATCATTTGGAACCTTTCATTGAACTTTCTTGGAATCTATTGTGTTACCTAACACATAGAACCCGCATAAGTGTGCCCACCACAGGGATGCGCCTACACCCCAGTAGCGCACTCAACTTCTTTGATTTCCAGGACGCACCTGAACAGTTGCGTCACCTGTAGGAGCACCTTCAAATACATTACCTTAATCCCACTTTCCTTGAACTTGACAGTCTACATTTAAGTTGTGCGCCGTGCCTATCCTTTCTGCGCAAAGGGGGTGATCCCAACCTGATGTTGCCTGGGCACACACTAAGATGGAGGTGTGAACATTTGCTTGCATAAAAGGCCTACATTATAATTGGCTATTCTTGGGACCTGGAGTTTTAGGGTCACCTGGCTAGCAATATTGGCACACATCACTGGTATTTGTGTCTACGAGTCTGCTCATGCCCTCTGCCTCTTTCGATCTGTGGTTCATGCTGAATCTCTCCTTCCTCGAATGGTGGTGTAGTGCTGCAGCTCTACGGGCCCTACCATCTTGAGTATCCTACCAGAGGATGGATTTACTGAACCCTCCTCCCTCTCTACTGCATGAGACTCCAACACTGTTAAAATACCACAAATTTACTGGAGGCGCTCAATAATCTTTCTGCCCTCCGCTGTACCTCAGACCATCGGTTGCCCTTGACTGAAAGTAAGAGTGCATGACCACATGCTGCCTGTTACTGCTGCTGATTTGTCAGACAAACCTCACTTCTCTCAGTCCCTAGTGGGGCCCATCTGAAATGTGACCATGAGCAAGCAGGACTTTAAACAGGCAAAGCAGTTACACAGCTCAATGTCAATTTTTCTAAAATAGATGCTCTGATGAGCTGCCTAAACAGATGAAAGAGTGCCTTGAGAAGCATAATGATTGCATTGATCATCCAGAACAACATGTATGGGATGTGGAAGATGCCACAGGCGGCAGGGATTAGAAAATCTCCCATATAGAGAGAGAGCATTGTTGACAATCCAGATGAAAAATGAAGGCCTGGAGGGCCACCCATGCTTCAATTATCTGCGTATACTAGGATTCACAGAGTCCACAGCTGTAAACAAGGTGAAGGGTCTGCTGAAAAGTTTGATAAAACTGCCTTCACCCCTACATTTTCAATGGAAATACCACATAGGTCACTGGGCCCATTGCCTCATCCAGGTACAACAGCACTTCCAATAATAACTTGGCTACTATATTTTAAAGACTGCAACCTGGTCTTGCACCTGGCCTGATTTCAGCCTCTATGGACTCATTAATAGGTTCACATTGGCTGATGTGGATTATGAAGATAAGTAAGCATCACTTTAGAGATTACGGCTTGATATAGGTATTCACGTTTGGCTGTCTTGTTGCGGTATGTATATTTTCTTGAACCTAATATATACTTTCACTCATTACATAAAAGTAAAATGCTACACCCTAAGTAGAAAAAAACAGTTTTAAATAATTTTAAATTATCTACCATACCTCCACGTATCTATATTGTTACTATTATGTAGGATTGATATTTCTACTCAAAGATCACTTACTCATCATTCAGTTTTTGACAAGGCAACCTAATGGTGTTGGCAAAGACATTCTGTGCAAGGCACAGGCTTTTAAGTATAACTAGTCACAGGGACACAAGTCAATAAAAGGGCTAATGGGCTTCCTCTACTTCATTAAACCCTCACAGTAACTTTACTTTTTGGATGGCAAAGTGTTATGCCTGTTGCAATTTTCCAAACTGGCAGCCCACGATAAAAGATGTAACAACAGTCAAGAATCCAAAGAAGTCATTGCTACTGCTGCTGCTTCGTCAAATTGCTTCTCTGAAAGGAAAGTAAAAATATTCGCAGCAGCCATAAAGTGTATTTGTGCTCTTTGGGAAGTGAAGAAAGAAACAGTGAGAAGTACTCAGTCCCTTTAATTTTATCAGCCACAGGCTTGAGACAGCCTTGCAATACTGCCCCAACAGCGAAAGAAAACAGGAGAAGCACAGAAAAAAGAAACTTGGTGAGTAAACCAACAGAGATCGACTAGAACTTTTTCACAACAAAAACATTTTGATCAGATATTGCAAAGAAGCTTTTTTCAAAAGAATGCATAATGTACTTCCTTCTAAATAAAGTGGTGTCTCTCTTTCAATGCAATTTTTTGAAGCCTTTGAAAAATGACTTAAAATGACCCTTTTTGGTTTGTGATAATTAATGTTTGCAGACTTTGTTTTGCATTGGAAATACCCTTCAAAGAATTCCACAAAATAGTCTATGAAATACATGTGCAGGAGCAAGAAAAAGTGTGTGCGCCTCTAAAAAGTTTCCATAAGTGTAAAAAAAACATTCGATTTCAGATGGACACTGTTTTGATATTAAAGAATTCACAGGAGCATAATTAAACAGATGTGGCTTTAGCTAAAGAAAAACCTTTCCTTCAATACCATCACCAGAAAAACATTTGCACTTTTAGTAGCAGCAGAAAATTGTTTTTGGTTTTGTAAAGTTACCACATATCATTCTTGCATATGCAGTTTCATTTCCAGGGAAATCTATTTTGCTTTCAAGTATGCTATTTTAGAAACGTTTTAAAAAGCTTGTAAAGCAACAAGAAAAAAACTTCGGTAGGGCATAGTCGAAGAAAAACAGGAACGTTGACACGTTGCAATGTAGATTTTAGCAAACCTTTATGGTCAAAAATGAGAAACACATTTCTTCCAAATTAGAATAATAAACTGAAGTTTTAGATACAGGTTTAGACTTAGGGTAACAATCATACTTTAGGATCAAATTTAGGGTTTAATTAGGAGCGGGATTAAAGATTAAGATAGAAGTAGAGTCAAACAAAGGGAATGAATAAGGCGAAGCATAGCGGTTGTGCTTTTGACACATTATTGTTGGGGTAGTGGTCAAAATTGATTTGAGGCCAGGGATCAGAGTTATGCCTAGGCTAGAGACAAGGTAAAGAGTAGGGTGAAGTGTTGTGTTGTGTTTACATAAGAGTTAAGGTAAGATTTAGGGTGAAGTTTAGTTTATGGTTTGGATATTTTTGGGAACAGGATTTTAATAATGTTAAGATTAGGTTAGGAATAAGGGTGGGTGAAATCTGTTATTTAGCACTATCACACCAATTTTTGACATGAGGATGCATTATACACTTAAAAAAAGAGCAAAAAAAACAATTGCGACCAAAAAAAATCACTTTAAATCTGCATGTTCGCATTTTTCCCAAACTACCACAACTATAATTTACCAACAACTGCAGTTTAATTATGTGGCATGGCATAGCTGCATAATTTGGCGAATTTTGCATTACAAGCATAACATGAAATTCACCAAATTACACAAATTTCAGCCGCATAGTTTACATTTCTCCCTGGCCTAATAGGATAGGTCAGTGTTACGGCCAAGGTTAGAAGCCAGGTTTGTGTGAAGTGTGATTTAGGTTCTAGGCTTAAATCAAAGGATTGGGTAAGAGGTACAATGAGCATTTGAGTCAGTGATAGAGTTTTAAGTACGTCTTGTTTTTGGAAAATAAGGACTTTCGCTGAAAATCATTATGAATGATGCAAACGTCTTCAGCAAATCTATATTTATTGCTATTTTAATTTCAATTAAATTGAAATGATTTTCAAAAAAATTATTCTTTGAAATGGTATTTCTTTGAAAGTTACCTCCATGAAATATTATAGATCCAAATATTCACACAGAATTGTTGGGGAATCACTCATAACACAAAAATGTTGTACTTTAAGTCACAAATGCTGCTTTCTTAAGTATATGAAAATGGCCACTCCCCATTGCAGTAAATCACTGAATTTTGTTGAAATTGTGCAGTTAAAAAAATCTGCACCTAGTAACAATCACTCTTTAGATACCAATCTTCTTACATACCATTCTATTATGCTTGAATGAATAATATTGCAAGTAATATGGGGTAAAGTACCACCAGAGATTGGAGGTCACGCAAATGTGACAAAGCTTCAAAGTGATATTTTAAACATATCTGCATTGGATGATGACTAAAATAAATAGAAATCTGGAGCAAAGAAGTGCCAGCACTATTGGAATAATAAGATTATAAATGAATTACATAATGATTGATGACTTATGTGATCATCATACCTTCCAGCTATGCAGAACTTGCTTGTATCAATAGCAATACCTACTTGTAGTGCTATTAATTAGCCTTGACAAAATGAGAAATTGAAGAATAAATTAATTTTCCAAGCATTGTTAACAGTAGGTGCTACTATTACCCAATTGTAGTAGTACTCAATTTAGTGACAGACCAAACTATACAAAAAGATATGGATAGAATGCCTGAATCAGTCTCAACCACTGGTAATTACCCTGAGCCGCATTGCAGTCCATTGTTATTTTGCACAATATGCCACCTCAGTTTAGATCCTGTCATGTGCAAATCACTACTTCAATGGGAAAGTGCAGCCCGAACTGCCAGGCTAGGTCCTCCCTGAACCAGAAAACAATCCAGTTTTGCCCCGATTGGGGCTTTTAATTCCGGTGTACCCATGGCTGAGATTGATTCAAGCATTCTATCCCACACTTTTTGTACAATTTGTTTGCTTGTGTGCCGGTTCAGAAAGGACCAGGCTTGGCAGTCAGGTTGCACAGTTCCTATTGGAGCTGGGTAAAGACCGATTTGCATATGTTGGGTCTAATCTGAGGTGGCATTGTGGGCAAAAGAATCATGGGTGGAAATGCTGCCCCCAGTGATTGCCATTGGTTAGACTTATTGCAAGCATCCTTTAATCACCTTTTGTGTGTTTGATGTACCACCTTAACTGGTCAAGGGTATGGTCAGACATGGTTTCCTTGCTCACTGTCTTATTGGAAGCAAGCTACACCCGAATGAAGATCCTCAATCAGGGTGAAACTGGTCATGGGTTGCTTGTTTTGAGGTTCAGAGAGGGCCTGGACTGGTAGTACAGGCTGGAATTTTCTTATTGGAGCAGGGCAAGACTGATTTGCATATATTGCGGGGTCTAGTTTGAGTTGGCATGGTATTAAAAGGAACGAGTGCGATGCTACCTGAGTGATTGCCAGTGGTTAGACTTATTGCAAGCATTGTCCCATCACCTTTTCTGCGCTTGACTAAATTAAGTGTCAGCTGAATCGGCCTAGTTGGGATTAGAATTTATGGCGTGCAGATCACCAAACAAGCAAGAGAATTTAACTCACTTATGCATTCTATCAACTATATCAAAATATATAAATAAATAAGTAAACAGATAACTATGACCCATCTTTGGGACTATTCTGCACATCTGGAGTTACTTTAGTACCAGTCATTTGTTTTGGATAGCTGCTTGATGTTGAACAGTTTAGTGCAAATCTATGCCTCATTAATAATAAAAACTTTTTTTATATAGAACTTTATACTACACTGCTGTCAAACATATGTTATTTTTACTAAATTCATAGTACTGATTTTACCAACCACAGAATGCCTGGATCTGCTTTGCTAGGATTTAAACTCATGACCTCAAGAACTATGCATTTGTCAGCGTCGTGCGTGAAATGTTCTCTACTCACAATTAATAATATATTAAGGATTGGAACACATGCATCTGAATATATGTAAACATAATCTACAGTAATTTGATCTAAAGAAGGGAAAGGTGGCACTAAAGAGACATTGACTGACTGGTAACCCCCTGATCTTATGTGTTCCTGTCAGTGAAGTAAAATTTCTGGTCATTGCTTTTGATTACCAACTCAGCCTAGTTTTTACGATCAAGTTCTGTCCACACGGAACTTGAATATATATTTTCTACCGATCTACAGTTTATACTTTAAAACTTTACTTACAGGGGCGGCCTAAGGCATGTGGAAGCTGTGCACCTGCACAGGGCCCCCAAACCCCAGGGGCCACCATGCCAATATATATCCTTAATATAATAATCCTCTGAGGATGGATACATATTTGCGTGGCGGCCCCTGGCAGGGATCTGGCGGCCTCAGGCTCTGTTCCACTTCCAAACAACGTGACCCCCCCCCCCCTCTTCACTGGCCTCCGCGCCTGCGTTCCTCCTGGTTCCTGATTGGCTGGTCATCTAAAGCCTTTTCTGGACGTTTTATTAAAACACCTTCCTGAGCTCCGGGGGGCACCGCCCTGCCCAGACCCCCTCTTCCGGGGCCCCCTACCTACGCTCCCTGCCCAGGGCCGCCATGAGCCTAGAGCCGCCCCTGTTACATACATTAGTTAAAGTGCTCCTTGAAGTGAAAGATCAGCACTTAATGAAAAGAACAAACCCCATATAAGGTGCTGCACACCAACAGAGCACTCATATCTCGAGCACAGCAAACGTGGAGCATATCTCTCCTACCCTTAAACTATTGAACCGGATCTTTTCAAACAAAGCAAACTAATCAAATTACTTTCACCGGTCGCTTCTTGATGGTCTACCACATGGAGAAAAAAAATAGCTGTAACATTCCTGGATTTGCATTGTTTTAATCAATGCAAGGCTCGCTGTACATGTCAAGATGGGATGGGCATGGGGAGCTTCCACTAAACCTGAGAAATTCGTATGAAACAGACGAGCAACTTGACTTCACTTATAGCTCTTTTATATATGACATTTAGAAATTGTATGTAGAGCTGCATGCTAATTTTAAATAGTAAATTAGTCATATATTTTTTTTGTAGAAGATATAAAGTGATTTCTATTCTATTCCCATAATAACAGAAGACACCAACATGTTAATTTGCCCTGGCATCATTTCCACACGAATGTGCCATAATTTGTGGTTTGAGATTCTTTCCTTAATTAAACAGGAAGAGGGATAAAAAGCCAGATTTGATGTGTGAGTCGGAGTACAGTTTGTTCTGTTTTAGCCCATGAACAATCGGCTAAAACAGGGCAGCCGCTCTTTCTCCTACCCTGGCCTCCATCACTGAAACAAACTCACCCCAACACATATACGACTGTTCTAAATTCACCCACTTAAAAAAAACCTTTTTAAACTTAGCTATTTTAACCCCCTTTTTCCCTTCTTTCATGCATACCTGGATTGTGTTGCAGCTCTGAGAAACCCCTCTGGAGGTGATTCGCTGCGCTATATTAAGTCCTTAAAACATACCATAACAATGTATATTTTCTATTGCAATAACATTAACGATAATGCCAAATACAAGGAGGCGAAAATTACCCGAATTTAGTTTTTTCAACAACAAACTGTTTTTGATATGGGTGCAGGCTCCATGTAGATTACTCTTAGCCAGCATAAACTCTTCTATTTATGTTTTAAATGGAAAGGAAGCAGCACCACGCAGCCGAATAAATGTAAATGCCTTTGTTAAAGTTCCCTGCAAATCCTAGGACCTTCTGTTAAAACGTGTGTGGTTTGTCTCCAGATGACAAACAAACTTGCAAGGCATACAATCACCAGAACACAACACTGCAATAAACTTCCCTGGCTCAGTAAAATTCGTTTTTATTGAGTCTCAATAGTGAAGATAAAGCAGCCCAGTTCATAAATCAGCAGCTTGCCCAGTGGCCACATTCAGGGAGATATTAACTCTTTCATGGTGTAGACGGGTTCGGGTAAATATGGTGTCTATTTTAAGAGCCTGATATAAAAGGTGGGTAACTGCTGTGTATTTCAAAGTTTTTTCCATTTTGATAGGAAGGAAGTCGGGCCATGGGGTATGTGTATCGAGTAAATCGCCGAGTTTCCTTCGAATTCACAAAGACGTCCTGGAACATTCCTCGGAAGCTCAAATGTGGCAAATTCCCAGAAAAATGTACATGTAAATTGATACTTGTATAGCACACTACTCACCCGCAAGGGTCTCAAGGAGCTTGTACGAATACCGCTGTGGAACCCATCCTGGCTTTCCCTGTGAGGCGTCCACTCCTGGGCACCCCCAAGGTGGAGGCCAGGCATCCTTAGCGTTGTGGGGGCCGTTGTGGAGATTAAGCAAGCTATTGCCCAGAGTTGCAGAATGGGACTCCATGATTGGAATAGGCACCGAGGCGAGAATTATCAGGTCCGTGGAATTTTTGAGCCTAAGACCCGCCGAGGCGGGGAATTGAACCCTGGTCCCGGGCTAGACCTCTGTATGTATGCATTTTGAGATGTATCATATTTATATTTTACAAAGCATAAATACAATGCAGCACTACAGTCACACTGGGTATGTATTTGTTTCTGTTTCTCGATTGGAAAAATATTTTCACAAGAAGGAAATCCATCACCTACACTTCCTTTAACTTGAGAATATTAATTCACTTATAACATGAGAGAACACATTGACTTCCTCAATTTTCAAGACTTAGGTCTCTGTTCAGAGTTGGGTGAACCAATATCTTCCCACCAGCAGTGCATTGGCTAGCTCTGTTGGTTGAAACCTTAGACCGAAGGCCCCATGGACATCGGGTTGCCATTCTAAGTCCCTTAGGCTATATGCCCTTTTTACAGAAGCAGTAATACCATGTCTCTTTTCCTGTTTGAGACCACCAGGGAATGCCTGGCTCTCTCAAACAAACAAGGATTTGTAATACAATAAGTCTCGCATTTGCGAGAGTTTAAGCTATTGGCATTATGCCATTCATTTATGTTTTTAAAAAATCAACACATAAATAAAAGGCATTGTCATTTACAATGCCAATAGCTTAAACTCTCGCAAATGCGAGACCTATTGCATTGCAAATGCTTAGAGGTTGCACAAGATTTTGGACGCGGAAGTCCCCCACTCCAGTCTGTGGAAAGTGTTTGGAACTTGGGGAGGGTAAAGAGAATCCAAGGTGGGTGATAGTCCCTAGGCGAGCCAAGCTTAGAGATTCACATAAGGCTTTAACATGAACACAGTTAAATGTTTGCAAGCAAGTGACTTAGAAATCACATTCTGTTGAGCTCTCCTAAATGATGGAGCACAATAATGCAATAAACACATGCTCAAAATTAATATTTGTGCCAGCTGTTTTGTCTGCACAATGTTTGCAGACTGCCTCAAATTGGGTTGGGCGGTATCCTTGAGTCTCGCCTGCGGAGGGGGCAGGGTTGTAGTAGTGTAGAAAAAGGACGAGTGCTAGAGGGACACATATAGCAGCCATCTTATGCATCTCTGTATTTGTTGTTGCTGTGTTGATGCTATAGACTTCCGCGTATACATAGAAGACGGCACTGGCGCTCGAAGAGGACTCAAGTGTGAATGAGGCGATCATGTTTGAGTGTGCATTTTGTGGCTCACAGAAAAACGTTACACAACAGAAAAGTTGTGAAGCTGAAGAAATTGCTAATGTTAATTAAAAAAGTAGTGTTTCAATCCATTTTTATGTTTAAACATTTTTTATTGATCTATTTTTTTGCATGCGGTTACTCTTGATAATGTGTGCAGTTGTTAATGTAAAACATTAACCGATATTTTCAGCAAAATTCCTGTGCATGATCAGAGAATTGGAATAATAAATTTTCCTTTATTAGGTTTTGAATTATTGATCAACGATATCGCCAGTCATATTTAAGAACTGAAAAACGGCAACACGTGTTTGCTGGACTGATGAGTTTATGCTGGTGCAACTGTATAATTTGATTGGCTTCTTTAGTCTGCGAAATCTGGCCGTACTGTTTTATTGAGCCAAGCGAGAAGATTCAGCAACAGTTCTGACACTGTACAAATATCGTAAGGGAATCCTTGATGTTAATGATGGATACATTTGAAAACCGAAGAGTGACACTAACCAAGACAAGCTAGGATAAGGGCAACTTAGACAGTGTCGTGGAGGAGGCGGGGCTTTAGGTCTGGTTGGTGAGCGGGGGAGAAACAGACACGAGGGCAATGGAGCACGATTAATTAGGGACGGGATGGGTGGGGTATTGAGATAATACTGGGCACCCGTGTTAAAGTGAAAGCAGGCACCCATGTTAAAGTGAAAGTGGGCATCTGTTTTGTTATTGAAAGCGGGCACCCATGTGCTGCCTGCAGGAAGAGAAAGTCAATAAAGTAAGTAGTGCTTACAGTCTAAATAACACATACCATGTAACAACCAAATTAAATGGGCCAGTCGCCATGGGAGGTTACAAATAAAGACAAGGCTGTACTAAGGACAATGACACAAGCCAATGACAAATATGGGTGGAGAGTGGGCGTAGCTTCTATTCCATACTCCACTACAACAAATCTGGCAAAACAGAGCATGCACGCTGGCTCTAGGCACCAAGATGTACTTGTAAGCCCTGTCAGATGGTAAGGGGCAGCAGTGGTCCAAATAGACACATGCGAGGTGTCTGTCTGATACTAGCAGTGGTGTTTGAGGTGGGCATGCTAGGGTGAAACCTTTCATTTGCTGACAGATGTCACACTTGTTTAGTAAGATCCGGCCACCAATAGTGCTGGAGTAGTAGTGAAATGCCAGAATTATGTTGTTCACCCTGTGCAAGTGTTCCAATAACTCATCGTCAGTCAGATAAATATCATCTATGTAGGACAATGCCTCCTCATCACAATTTTGAAGTAACTCTGATAATCTTGCTTAGAACAACTCAGGACTATTCGTATACCCTTGGGGCAATGGAGGGGGGCACGATTCGCTGGTGGCGGACGAGGCACAGGGAGGAGAGGTGGGCACAACGGGGCGTAGGGTGCAATGTACATTTTCTTTTAAACACCTTGCCTCCAGGTCCCACGTCTCTGTTCCTGCTCTCCTACTTTAGACTCCAGGAACAGGAAGCACATCCAGGCTCCCCTGACCAATCACAATGCTGCAATGCAGCATTGTGATTGGTCTGAGCATTGTGATTCGGTGCTCAGCCAGGGATGCAGGGCCTGGGCATGTTCTGAATGCAGGCTGCCTGGAGAACAGGGAAAGTGCACATGACAGTTTTGGGAGGCCCGAGAGGGCTTGCCAAACATCCATTGCGCACTCAGCGGATTTTACCTCTCCTCCCCTGCTCTGCAGCCCCGACCCTTCACGCAAAGTTGCCGCAGCAGGAGGACATGGAGGGGGGCACGGTTCGCTGGTGTCACCAGGCACAGGGAGGAGAGTTGGGCACAACGGAGCTTGGGGTGGAGTGGTGTGGCTCACTGGTTAGAGGCGGCAGACCCGAAAGCAGAGAACGGCCCGGGACCAGGGCTCAATTCCCGACGCAGCAGGGTCGTCGGTGTCCAGGGTCAGCGGACTCGATAATTCTCACCTCGGTGCCTACTCTAATCAGGGATCACACTCGGCAACTATGGGCATTAGCTTGCCTCATCTCTACAACGGCCCCCCACATTCGCCGGGGATGCCCGGTTTCACCTTGGAGATACCCTGTAGGGACCATCTCACAGGGATAGCCAGGACGGGTTCCCCAGCGCTCTACAGCTCCACGACGCCTCAGGGCAGCAGTGCGCTTTACAAGACACGTACATAACATAACATAACATAATAAAATGATAATAACATTGCGTTATTACAGAGTTGGTGGCCAATGGGTGATTATTTTTTCCTGAAGGTAATTTTTCCTTCCTCTTTGACACTTAGCGAGATTTGTTTGCCGGGTCCACACTGCTTTGTTTTCTGGTTCACACTTCTCAAAGACCTGACCAGTTCGTTCCGCTAACAAACAGAAATCTAGTCTACACAAAAAAATTATTCATTGTTTCTCTTGTTGTTCATCAACAGCATTGCAGTACAAGTCAATCTCTCTCATTTGGGTCGGTATTGAAGTTGGCACGGAGTTGGACATATTCGCGAGTCAGGGAGATGATGGAAGGATTCAGGGCGTGACTACTTCAATAACTGCCAGAAGAAGGAACTTATCAACTTAACGGAAACCAATATGCTGATGACTCTAAGAGGCCTTCTCAACTCTGTGGATTGGTGAGAGGTATGTTGATTACTTGATTTGGGAAATGCAATGCTTCTGAGTATGTGTGCTGGCTGGTCAAATTTGAAACAATGTGTTTGGGTGGGGGACCTGTTGTTGTTGGTAACTAGAAACAGACGTGATGATGTCACATCATCACATTATGCCCATGGTAGGCTAAATGTTATGATGATGATCATGACATTTGCGTGTTTAATTAGCCTGATACATGCAGCCACTTAACTGTGATCGTTGGTTGTTGTAATTGCTCTCACTTAATTGATCACACGTCAGTCATAAAATGAATGATTGCAAAGGACTATGCTCTTGCTCTACCTCTATGTCTTATTGGTACACTACTCCTCGTGAAGCTTACCTTCAGTCCTTCCCCTTGATTCTACAATATCATTTTTGTTTTACAATCTGCAGGCCTTCTCTTCACCTGAACAAAAGGCAAAAGCACATAACACTCATGCTTACCATACCGGACCACTTCAGCCAGGCAGGCACCAAAGATTGACGGGCAATCTAAGAAGAATGCAGATGCACTGGCAAATTTGGCAATGCAGTATCGTTTTCCTATGAATAATCTTTTTCTTTTAATTGTGTGTGTTCACTTCACTCCTACATAGTTTGTATTTATGATTTTTCAAACCTAGGTGACAGAACATTCAGATATATAATAATATATTAACTTGGGTCTCTCTGGGGCTGACAGACTGTTTGCAATGCATTTAAGTTAACTGTGTCATAGTCATTCCTTTATTTCCTCCCACAACAGATTGATGATGGTTGGCTGCTTATCTCTCAGAGGAATATTGTCTTTGTGTGGTGTTTGCCTTTGTCACACCTTTCCCCAAATCCCCTTTCCCATCCATTCATCAAACTCCTAAGCCTCTTCTCTAGGGCTCTAAGGGTTATTAAGGTGTGGTGATCAAACACTTGGTGGAGTGGATGTGGTGAAGGCAATACTAACACAGTGTAGGATCTTCAGCACCTAACCAACAGCCCACACTGACCCCATTTACCCACCCATGAATAAATTGTGATGATGTTTTAGATACAGAAGAACATCATTTGTCAGCATCATCATACAGGCATTGATTTGTGTAAACACTTAACCTTGTCCACTCCAGACCTTAAGTTCACTTCATGTTTTGAGTATTATCCTAACTTTAGTTTTAATTAAAAGAGTAGCTCACCATTGCTCTGAATAAATTAGTATTGCTTGTAATATTTTCACTATAATGTATTCTTTGTTTTGTATTAGTCTAGCCTCAATTGTTT
This sequence comes from Lissotriton vulgaris, assembly GCF_964263255.1. Lineage (NCBI taxonomy): Eukaryota > Metazoa > Chordata > Amphibia > Caudata > Salamandridae > Lissotriton > Lissotriton vulgaris. The sequence continues at coordinate 673,629,274 of NC_141700.1, read as the reverse complement.
GTAAAACTATGATATATAAATATATATATATATCACTAACAAAGTTTTTATTTCAATCTAGTTGCCTGCAATGAATAATCCCTCTGCTTAATCGTACAGTTGGAGTTCACCTATGTGGGAGTGGGACCTCGCTTCTGATTCCCTCACTATTAATGGACTAGCCTTCTACGGCTACCACCACCATGGCGCCTTGGAAACCATGCAGCCTTCGTTTCATGTATTCAAGTAAGAGAACAATGGGGTATTGTTTTACTTGTGGACAATATAGGCAATGGCAAAACCTCCCCCTCCTTAGGGGTCAATATGGTTGCAGACTGCAGAGACTGGAAGAATAGTAGGGCAAGGGTACCGCATAACTGATTGCTATACACTATCATCAGATTTTAAAAACAGGTTGCACTAAAAGCCAGAAGTGCAAAGTAAAACACCCCCAAAAAGATTTGAGGCAAAAATAACGTAAAATAAATATTTATTGCCCTAACAATATAATAAAAACCCATCCCTTCCCCCCACAACTGGCCCACCCCTCTCCCCAAACAAATCTCCCCGTCCCCAACCAATATCCAAAATCAAATATCCATTGTTCAACAACTAAGTGCACTCTAAACTGTCCTGGTCCCAATTGCCACATTCCCACCCTCTCCACCCACAACAAGTCAAACCAACAAAACTAATGTTTAAAAAGGGGCAGAAAAGGGCACTAAACACGGTGGAGCAGGAGCTTTTTGAGGGGCCCTCCATCTGTGTGTGCCTGGCTTCTATGCACGCCATCCTCAGCAGGACACGGCGTTGGAATGTGCGGCCTGAAAATGATGGCGGGCAGCAGTGATGGATTGATGGTGGGCGGCTGCCAGCTGACTGCAGCACTGGTATTCCTGAGAACCCGGAGGCGTTGGCGGCTGGTTGGGGCAGTGGGCAGCTGCCTTCTCCTCCTTCTGGGCCACCAGCCACTGGTACTCAGCCTGATAGCCTCAAGCTTTTGCTGTTGCAGCTGGGCCGCTATATCCTGCCAAGATGGATCAGCAGGAGTAGCTATATCAAGAAAGAAAAAAAAGACAAATTGTAAATGATACTCTATGCAAAGCACTTGTTTAAATCTATGTAGTGGCACAGTAGCAGGTAATTTGTTGGTCCCCTTGGGAGGCCATTCGATTTTGATCTGATTAGAGTCACAGCCATTACCCGCACATGCCTCACATAAAACTAAAGGCAAATGAACTAACTGTGTGGAAGGAATTAAGGCAGTATAAACATAGCACATCAGTTTAAAAAAAAAAAGTGTTTTTCTTTCTTTTGAATGATTTCCTAGTAACATCTAAACAGACATGTTGTGTAGAAAAATACAAATAAATTGCCTGTCTTTATGACAGTAAAAATCAGCTGGCACTGTCCTCAATGTGCTTGCCCCCTGTTGACCTACACAACTTGCGGGCTGCCAATGTGACCTATGCTCCCTAATGCAAAAGTGGTCTTTCTCCTCACTGAAGTAATCCTCTCCTCCACATGTCCCATGCCATGCTCCCCCCATGGACTCTGTCTGGACAGCCACTGGCTAAAAACCAGTTTTAGCGATGTTGTCCTATGAACTGTCCCTGGAAGTCACGTAAATATCAGCACATGTCTGTCTGATGGAGTCTGGACCAAGTTAACCATTGTGCATTCTGTGAGGCAAAAAGACCAACTACTTGCCAAAGGGACATGTGTCATTTGGAGTCAGGGACAATGCTAGACAGTGAGAGTGAAACATATTTGGTTAACCCTATGTGTGTGTTGACTAGCAAGTGGTTACACAAGGTTGGAAGCATGAAGTGCAACAGGAATCATGCAGTCAATGTTAATGGTGAATGAATTCACAACTCAGGTACCGGGTCTACCCAAGGATACTAGCAAGCAAACAACATTGGGCTGACAAGTAGATGCTGCAAATGTGAGTGTGTATGTGGCAACCATCAGTGTGTGGGTCAAAAAACCTTCAATTTCGTATGACTTTCTCACACAGAGAAATCGGATATGAATATCTGTGTTTCACTGAGTATCATTTCCATCATGACTGCTGCGTACACAGCTCAACAATATCTGTAGATAGATTATGTAAAGCCATAGCCAACCTGACGGCTCCCTGTCCATAGGTAAATCACCTACTCACACATGTTGCCAAACACTGCTAGAAAAGACAAATGCATGTACATAATGTTTTCTGAGCAGGCATGCTAACTCCCGCACAGTAAATCATGATGTAGACCTGTAGGTAGCAAACAATGAAATTTGATGTCATCAGAAACATTTTAATTACTAAAACAACCTAACCTACACTAATTAACTTATCTAACCTAATCTACACTACCTTATCCTACATACTATATAATACTACCTTAAATTAACCTAGCTTACTCTATACATATAGCACAACATGTTAAACATCAGCCCCCCACACCACCTTAACGCACGTCTTCACACAAGGACAACAGAAAATACACCGAAACATCAACTAACGACACATATAATCCTAAACTATACATATATATTCACTGAAAAAAACATAGGTTTCAGGGGCATTATAATTAGTTGGGCATTTCACTCATACAAAACCATAGAAATTCTTCTTTATAGTCAGTTCAGCTTACTAAAACTCGCTCCCCGGCAATGCACTGCTGATGACATTACATATTACATCACTCATGAAATGGTCAGTGACATCACTCATGACATCACTGATGACATCTCAAATGACATCACTGAGGACATCACTGATGACATCATCCAGTGAATGTGTGTTTTTGTGAAATTTAAATATGTTTTATATACGTATATGTCTAGGTCGATGGAAGAATAAGTGGGTATATAAGTGTCTAAATGGATGATTTTGTTTGTGTGAAACTGATTGTATAACTGACTGATTAAGGGTATCTTAGTGAATACATGGGTTAGTGAGTAATCAGTCTCTCACTTTGTGTATAAGTGGCAGCATGGGTTGGTGAGTAGCTACATGATTGTCTATATGGGTTATTAGTTGGTTTTTTGAGTATCAGTATGAATGTCTGTGTGGTTCATTGGGGGCATTACTTTGTGTATAGAGGCATGAATGAGTGAGTCACTGTTTGTATGTTTTGAAGACAGCATGTGTGCAGGACTGTATGGGTGGATGAGTGTGTGTATGGGTGTGTTGGTGAGTGAATGACTGTCCCAGTAGTGTCTTTATGAGTAACTTCATATGTTTTAAACTAGTATATGTGAGTATTGGTGTATGTAAGTGGATATATGTGAGAGTGATACATTGGAAGAGTACCTGTATAAATGAGTATGTGTTTCTTTAAGAGATTCTTTAAGAGAGTAAGTATGTGTTAGTTTCTGTAGAAGTAAGTATGGTAGTGTGTGTATAACTGTATACGCAAGTAAATGGATGTTTGATACTTTCTTTGCATGTGTGACTATGTGTGTGAGCAACTCTATGGATTAATGGTGTGTGTAAGTGTATGTATAGGTGTATGAGTACTATGAGTATAGGACTTTTGGTGAATGAGTGGATGTATGTGTAGATCTTGGAATTAGTGAATGGGTATGTTGTAACTGGTATTGGTGTGTCCATTGTTTTCAAAATGGTAGTTTTTATTTTAGAGTATGTGAATCAAAGGTCATATTAGGGTGAGAGGAGGTCTGCCACTCTATCACAAGGATGATGTCATCAGTGATGTTATCAGAGATGTAATTTGAGATGTCATCAGTGATGTCATGAGTGATGTCACTGAGCATGTCATGAGTGATGTAATATGTGACGTCATCAGCAGTGCATTGCGGGGTCGCGAGTTATAGTTAGCTGACATAACTATAACAGGGGAATTTCTATGGTTTTGTACGAGTGAAATTTCCAACTAACTATAACGCCCCTGAAACCTATGTTTTCTTTCAGTGAATTTCTAAGGTTTTTTAAATGCTAATTTCTAACTATAACATGCCTGAAACCTATGGATTTTTCAGTGAATTTCAAAGGTTTTTTAAATGCTAATTTCCAACTATAACATGCCTGAAACCTATGGTTTTTTAACTGAATTTCAAAGGTTTTTTAAATGCTAGTTTCCAACTAGGCCTAAAGAGGTTGGACATGTGAAGAAAAAAGAAAAAACGCACTGAAAGAAGCAAAAGAAATGCAGAAATAAGCAACAGAAGTCCACAAAGACGAAGAAAAGTGCAGGAAGAAGCTAGACATGTGCAGAAAGAACCAACAGAGGGGCAGAAAGAGGCCTTGTTGCAAAATCATCCTGTGCCCACAACTTTTTCAGACGGGTACTGGTTGTAACTGACTCTGACTAACCAGGCCTAGAGTCAGTGCTATGCTAAAAGACACTTACAATACAGTGAAAACCCCTACATACACTAGGGAACACTTTGCGTTGGGGTACCCCTATGATTAGCATGACCTCCTCTGTAAGGCCCTAGTACTAGGGCAGAGGGATTAAAACTACCTCTTAAAACATGCTAGGGGGTGCGTTTGCACAGTGGTGAAGGGAGGGGAGCCTGAAGTGACATGTGTGCAAACACTCCCTGTGTCCGTTTTAAGTTGGGAGATAAGTCCCCATGAATCCTGATGGTCCCTGGGGTTCAACTAGCCAACCAGGTACCTCCAGTAAGCACCACAGAGCTGATTTGCAGGGAGGTGTAAAGAGGGGTGTGGCCTGGCCCACCTCTCTGCAACGCAGTGCAGTGGAGCTTACTAGAGATACCTGGTGGGGTTGTTGGCCCCCAGGGACCCTCAGGATTGAAGAGGAATTAATTCTCCAACTTAAAACGCACCACAGGGCATGTTTGCACACATGTCACCTCAGGCCCTGCCCCCTCCCTACACCACTGTGCAAACGCGCCCCGTGGCACATTTTAAGTTGGAGGATTAAGTCCCCTTGAAGGCTGAGGGTCCCTGAGGTCCAACTAGCTCACCAGGTACCTCCAGTAAGTGCCACAGAGTTACGTTGCAGAGAGGTGTAAAAAGGGACATGACCTCGACCACCTCTCTGCAACACAGCGCAGTGGCACTTACTGGAAGCACCTGGTGGGCTAGTTAGCCCCCAAGGGACCTCCGGATTGTAAGGGAAATAATTCCCCAACTTTAGACACGCCACAGGGTGTGTTTGCACACATGGTACCTCAGGCCCTGCCCTCTCCCTTCACCACTGTGCAAACACGCCCTGTGGCGCATTTTAAGCTGAGGGATAAATTCCCCTTCAATCCTGAGGACCCCTGGGGCCCAAGTAGCCTACCAAATACCTCCAGTAAGTGCCACAGAGCTACGTTGCTGAGAGGTATAAAAAGGGATGTGGCTAGAACACCTCTCTGCAAAGCAGGCCTCTGGCGCTTTTTGGAGGTACCTGATGGGCTAGGTGGCCCCCAGGGGCCCTCAGGATTGAAGGGGAATTAATTTCCCAACTTAAAACGTGCCATAGGGCGCGTTTGCACACATGTCACATCATGCCCCACCCCCTCCCTTCACCACTGTGCAAACGTGCCCCGTGGCGCGTTTTACATTGTGGAATTAAGTCCCCTTGAATTCCTTGGGTCCCTCGGGTCCAACTAGGTAATGAGGTACCTCCAGTAAATGCCACAGAGCTGCGTTGCAGAGAGGTGTAAAAAGGGGTGTGGCCTGGACCACCTCTCTGCAACACAGGCCTCTGGTGCTTTTTGGAGGTACCTGATAGTCTGGTTGGCCCCCAGAGGCCCTCAGGATTGAAGGGGAATTAATTCCCCAACTTAAAACACTCCATAGGGCGTGTTTGCACACATGTCACCTCAGGCCTGCCCCCTCCCTTCACCACTGTGCAAACTTTTTTGGGGCCCTGGGGACCCCATTCCTCAGGGCCTGACCCCCATTTAAAATAAAAAATATAAATGTTAACAGGAAGGGGGCCTCGAGGCCCCCTCTCCCATGGCCAATTCCACCCCGGCGACCCAATCCCCCGAGGCATGGCCAAATATTCTTTTTTTTATTATGGAGGGGGACTGTGTGGCCCCCTCCTAAGGCCTCTATCGGCCCTGGGGACCCCATTCCCCGGGGCTGGCCTTATTTATTAATTTTTTTTATTCTTTGGGAGGAGGGCCGCGTGGCCCCCCTCCCGGGCTACTTCAGGCCCCTGGGACCCCATCTACGAGGCCTGGCCATTGCTTTTTTCTGGAGGGGGCTGCAGGGCCCCCCTCCTCAGGCCAATCTTGGCCCCAGGGCCCCCATCCCCGGGGCTGTCCCCATCTGTTGGGAACCCTGGGGGTGTCCCCAATCCCCCCACGGTCCAGCCGGCTCCCCGCGTTCAACGGGAGCCGGCATTGCTTTTCCACAAGGGGAGCTGCTGACATGCAGCTCTCCTACCCACTAAAGCTATAACCACCCCTACCAGACTTTTTAAACTGCTACCCATACACTATAATTACATTAAGTAACCCAAACTAAGCTCTATAAAACTATTAAGAACAACAACAACCAAAGTCCAAGTGGAAGGGCAGAAAGGCGCCCTGTGGCTCATTAGGGGCTACAGTCTCACCACTGCCTGTTTTATTTCATGTAGGAGAGTTATGTCGCGATTCATCTTGTGCTCCAGCACAGCCACATTCGACTTAGATCTGAAAGGTCCTTCCTTATGCCCTTCTCAAAGGAGTTAGACCTGCCTATGGGCTGCGATTTGGGGACTGAAGGTTGTGTGGGCATACTGCTGGAGGCTCTGGGTACCAGTCCCCTGGAGGTGCCTTTGCCTGCCCGAACATCTTTGTGTTTGCTTGGCCTCTCCAAGCTTGGTGGTCCCTGAGGGAAGAAACCATTCTCCTCTCCTTAATGCTTCCCCATAGCATTGTGAGCCTTTTCTACTCGATGTATGTGGAGATAACGGTCTTTTCTGAAATTGTGCTGCCTCAACTGCTCTGGGGTCACGTTGTCTGTTAAGCAGAAAGGAAAACTGTCAGTCAAAGGGTGACTAGGAACAGATACAAACATCATGAAGCAACAATATTTTTGAAACATCAAACGAAGCAGCCCCTACAGTGTAAATACACATGCCTATTATCTATCTTCTCAGATTTACTAAGGCCAAAGTACAAAGGCATGGCAAATGTTGCACAATTGAAATACACCACTTTGGCACATCTAGGTATGACCATGTCAGTACATACTATGATTAAAAACAATGTTGTTTTGAACCCATAGTATGGTACACATGTCATCTTTACTGAACATAAGTGTGCCTTCTGCATCCTGCAATGACCTTCATAACACTGACATTCGCCACAGTAAAATATGCAATGTCTACAAAGTACATGTATTGTCTCACAACATTATAAGTCAAGGACCCATATTAGGACACATTGCTAACAATACTGAACACCTGGCAGGTACTAGATGTAACAACGGAGCCTGGATAAGTAACTCACATCACACAGGGTCATATGAAACATCTCCTTTCTAAACTTTTGTAAGTCCATAGTAGACCATGGGATGGTTCATTACATGCTCCCAGTGTCATAGCATGTGCAACTGACATGCATTTAGAATATTTCACATGCACAGCCATGTTCAGATGTTTATCCAACACCACCTATTTTTACATAGTCTGCCAGTGTTATCATGACTCCCCTATCAAGCCTTCTATCATGTGGTCCATCCCAGACTGACAATGTAGTCTCCTTGACATTACAAGAACAGAAATTTACTTTTACATTTCTGTGAAACGGACGTGCTTCAATGATAGAGATCCTTGGAGCATTTGATTGTTCAAGCCCAAGCAACATAGAATATAGAAAATATATACAGGATATTAACCCTATAACCTACAAACCACGTCCCTTTCAGACTTTGGAGCCTGAAGGCCCATCTACCTCAAATTCTCCACCACTCGCACTGGTGGCCCAAGGGTGTCCCAAACCTGGTCCTAAGGAAGACCCTACCGTAAGGAATCCAATTGCCTACACACATCCCCAGGGTTGAAACGTCAACAGATTTATTTTGTGTTTACCTTTGTGGACAACAGTGATAGGTTCACTGCGTCCCCCATGTGTTCTAACATTATGGTGATGTAAATAGGTTAGCCGTTTGATACAGGCTGGACTGCCTTTTTCATGATTTGGATGTGTATATTGTTCACTGACTTCCTTTCTCACTTACCCTCACATCTGCACATTGCTGCACTTACCCTTCCCTCTCCATTGGAGCACCTCTTCTTAGTTGTATATATCGAATGTGACCTTTGTGAACATGAGATCCCATGTTTCACATGAATAAATATGTTTAACATACTGAAGACTGTTTGTAATTGATTTAAAAGGTTTTGCTATAGTTTATTTCTTATTTCTCAACTTTGTGTCAACTGGAGCCATATTTTTTCTTGTACCATACATTACCCAGGTCCTAGTGACTTGTCTGGAATAACCCCCTTTTCTTGTAACTCAATAGCACAAGGCAGGCATGAGACAGCTTTGATATTTGGTGCCTTCCATCTGTGTCCATAATTATCAGAGCCAGCGGATATGATGAGATCTGCGCATGCAGAGCAGTGTGAACACACTGTAAAACAGAATGGTCCATGAGAGCAGCATTGATAAACCAAGTACGGTCATCCTGTAAGAGGACATGGCCATCTGGAAAAAGGTCACCAAACATATGTAAACTGTGGCATGTCAATGTCTCCTGGGCCAACCTCTCCTGTGTGGGGGGGGGCAACCATCAATTGTTGGAAAGTGGCAGAGCAGGGGAGTAGAGGAGGTTACCCCAAGCAGCTGGAGGAGTTTCCTCAATGCTTAGCTTGTAGTAGAGAGGGTCTGTATGCCCTGTGGGAGGATGGAAGCGAGAGGTGTAGGCTCTGCCTGGTCCCTCTCTGGTATGACATAGGGGAGATGGGCATCACAATTATACCAGTGGTAAGCAAAATGACATTGAGCAGCTAAATAATATAATTGTAAATGTGGAACTCCGAACACCAAGGTGTCCCAGCCCACCAAGCGTCTTCACCTCACCTAGACCAAACACAGAAGCAGACTCTTAAGCATAGAACGAAAGCATTAGTGAGAGGGATCAAAATATTCTGAAAGAGATACAATTCAATTCAATTCAATTCAAGTAATCTTTATTTCGATCATGAAAGATCATAAAAGATGTACAAATGATTTTCATCATTAAAAACATTATAAAAATATGTTATAAATTTTAAGAAATTCCCCCGACTCATGATTACAATCAGATTACTAGGAAATGCATTTTGATTTATAAAAAGGAGATGTTCATGGAGCTTTAGTGTTCCTGATGATTATTGCACGTACACGCCACATTGCCGTCAGGAATTTTGCCATTGCGAACACCGTTGGTGCCGATAAGTCTGTCTTTAGGACTCTGTAGGCCGGGGCATAGGTATGGAAGCCCAAATTCCTCAAATAAGGGACCAACCAATATCTCCTAATTTTGCTATAAGCTCTGCAGAACAGGACCACGTGGAGATCGCTTTCCAGTTTATACTTGCATGCAGGACACACCCCTGTGTCCAGGTTGCCATCCCAGGATTTAGTAAGGGACCTCAGGGGGAGAGAACCGTATCTCCATTGCATGAAGATCTTCCGTACAGACACAGGCGTCATAGCGTCTAGTACATATTCGGGACTATAGGAGTCTTTTGTCTTGATGAATGTGTCCGTTAGGGATCCATCCCGTAAAGAATTGATAGATTTCTGGAGCATAGCGCTATAAAACAGGTTTGAGAGTTCCTTTCTGGAGAGCCTTACAGCCGCTGCTTCCGGGTTGGACCATAATTCTGGGACTCCGAGGAACGTACACATGTCCCTAATGTACTTTATCCACGGGATTTTGGTGGCATAGGTTGATTTCAGGAGCTCCTGCAGTTCATTTCTATAGTGTGCCAGTACTTGACTACTCCACAAGTGCCTCCAGTAGGTCAAGGGTTTAAGACCCAGTTCCTCTGTGATCGGTCGTAATGCCAGGTCCATTCTTAGGGGGAGTAAGGGAGTGCTCGTGGGAAGTGCAGCCAGTTGTCTTATGAAATTGTATTCTGCAACCTGTACAGTATGCAATGGTATGTGTCCCCATAGCTCGCCCCCGTAAATGATGCCCCCTCGGGCTTGGGCTTTATAGATATGGATGGCGGGTGCCAATGGACGGAGAGGTGATTTTTTGGCGATTCTTGTGATGGCACCTGCCCTCTGGACTAGTTTTGTGGTTGCTTTTGTTTTGTGTGGCAGCCAAGTCAGGTTGTGGTTGAGGGTTATGCCAAGATATTCTATTACGTGTACTCTTTCTAGGGTTGTGAATCCTAGGCGGGGATTTGGGCAGTTTATGGGTCTGGGATTGAGGATCATAAATTTGGTCTTAGAAGGGTTTATTTCTAGGCCCCTTTCATTACAAAACCCCAGAAACCCATTCAGAACTCTCTGCAGCCCCATTGGTGTTTTTGACAGCAGCAGGGTGTCGTCGGCGAACATAATCGCTGGCACCCTGCTGCTGTTCAATTGTGGCGCATCGATGTTAGGGATCCTATTCAAGTGCTCTATCACCCCGTTCACGAATAAGCAAAACAGGGTCGGCGCCAAAACGCAGCCCTTCCTTACCCCTCTGCGAACGGGGAATCTGTCTGTCAATCTGCCGCCCTTTCCATATCTCACACGGGCATAATTGTTGGTATGCAGCCTGACTAAGACATGGAGAAAATCTCCTGGGATACCCAATTCGGCCAGCACCGCCCACAATTTAGCCCTGGGAACTAAATCGAAGGCGGCACGGAGATCCACAAAAACCGCATACAATGTCCCATCTTCTGAAAGCACCGTCTTCCAATATATGATATTTAGACTTAGTATTTCGTCGACTGTTGAGACTCCTTTTCTAAAACCCGCCTGGAGAGGGCTTAAAATGTCAGTCTCCTCCATCCAGCATGACAACCTATTGAGAACTAATCTACCAAACAGCTTTTGGGATACATCAATGAGGCTGATTGGGCGATAGTTGGCTGGGAGCAGAGGCGACCCCTTTTTAAATATCGGGACTACCTCCGCTCCCAGCCAAGTATCTGGTATTTTCATTCCCCCCAGCACTGCATTGAATAAAACCATGAGGGAGGGTGCCCAGATTCCAGGTTCATGTTTAAATAGGTCGCCCGGCACCCCATCCAGGCCCGGTGCTTTCCAGCGGTAAGCCCTGCTACCGCCTTCCTAATGTCTTTTATGGTAAAGGGATCAAAGGTCTGTCTAACAGGGGCAATTGGCATTTCTACTTCTGTGTCCTCATTCTCTATGGAGTATAACTGCTGGAAATGTTTTCGCCAGACATTTGCAGCAATATTGGGTTCAATTGCAGTGGGGAGATCCCCACAACCGTGATTAATTATTCTCCAGAATTTACGGGAGTCTCTTGTTGCTAAAGACTCCGATAGATTCTCCCAGTGCTGTACATCCCACTCTATCTTAGCATTAGCTATGAGTGTTTTGTAGGCCTTCCTTATGGCGGAGATCTCTTCCCTCTGGCTTCCTGCTTTTATACTAGATAGTAGGTCGCGTTTTACATCTCGACAAGCTCTATTAAACCAAGTGCATTTATTCAGCCCCTGGGTTCTAGGTGCTCTGGTACTAAAAAGGTCAGCTTCAAGCTTCCTAATTAAATGTTTGTGAACCTGTGCTAGTTCCTCACTAATTTCCCCTATAGAACATGAGTTCCATAAATCAAAGGCCTCTTCTAGGGTTGGAGGCATATAGGGCGGCTATCTTGTCTTCGTTGGAGGCAAGATTTTCCCATTTAATCCTTTTCCTATTATTGTCAAGAAGGTATCCCTCTCTATGCTTTTGCTCACTTGGTAGATTCTCTTCCAGACAGGCGGTAGCAAAGTCTAGTTCTAAAGCATTATGATCACTATTCTGTCTAGGCAATACTCTGAAGTCCAGGACCCTTTTCCACGCATGCAGCTGAACCAGGAAGTAATCTAGTCTGGATTCTCTACCCGCCCTATTAAACGTGCATTTTCTCGGAATATCAGACCTAGTGCGGCCGTTGCAGGCTCTCAAGCCGTATGTGAGATTAAGTGTGTTTATTTGAACGGCCAGCGGTGTCCATGCTCTAGGAGGAGGGCTTCTGTTGGAGGAACCTGCCAACTTGAATCCTCCTCTAGGGAGGGTCCATCAAGTAGTCCTGGTAACGGTTCAAAGTGCGAATTAAAGTCCCCCCTATTAGATATGGTACACCCTCTGGGATGGTTTCTAGGAGCCGAGACAATGCCTCGATGGTTTTGGAGGTGGCGGCTATTGGAACTGGCCTGGAGTAGATGTTTATTACAAGTAATTTGTGAAGTACCGGCCATTCAAGTAGAACTGCCAGTATGTCCTCCGAGTCCACAGTGTATCGTGAAGCTGAGCAGCCTAAGTCAGAAGCCACCCAGATCGCCAGACCTCCAGACGGTCGACCTCTCCCACCCCAGCTAGCTTGTATTGAAAATATCTGAAAACCCCTGTACATAGTCTCTTCCCTTGCCCAAGTCTCTTGAAAGAGACAGATACTTTTTGAATTTATTAGTTCGCCCCACGAGACCGAGTCTATTTTGTTGGCCAGGCCTGCCAAGTTCCATGAAAGCAGTTTTAGTGATTGAGAATCATGGAGCCCAGTCCGCGTCTTGGTTTGGTTAGTCATTTGTGTTATGTGTACTGGTCGGGCTAGCCTCTGTGTCTGCCCTTGGCCCCTGAGTGGGCCCTCCAGGTTAGTTACCCTTTCTTCTCTCTGTTGGGCTATGCCCGAGTTACTGGCGGGAGAGTTCTCCTCCCCATTGGTGGAATTGGGGGTTTTGTGAGTGCCTTCATCATGCCATGATATTCGCCTATGTGCCCTTTCTTCATGGGCCGATTGTCAGTCTACCATTTCGAGACAGTCGTATCGATTGTAAAGTGGTAGAGACGGTGGCTGATATTGTCTAGGGGGCCAAGGTACTTCTCTTTCAAATCCTCCCTTGCCCACTCCTCTTCTGTTTACAGTCCCCCACCCTTGAAGATCATCATAAGTTGGCGGGTAGTCAAGGGGTGTTCGCATTTGGTTGTTGGGGACTCTCCTCCCTCCCTGGTTACCCCCCCCAATTTCCCTGTGAGTTCTGTTGGTACCCTCGTCTCTGGTTGTTAGTTGTGTGGGTATTTGCTGGATAAAAGAAAGAAAGAGGGAGTGGATGGATGTTCTTTCCCTCGTCCTCTAGAAAAGAGCCACAAATGTAGGAGACTGTTCCTGGTTCTTTAAAGCTCACCAGTATACAGTCACCACTAATTGTTTTGGGTCTCTTTCCTACCCACGAGACTCTTCTTACCATGCGGATTTCACTTGACATACCTCTAGGAAGTGGTCTATGTGTAGATAACCAGTTTATTACTTTGTTTTTTAAAGATGCCCCTGTCTCGTGTGTGGCCGATTTTAGTTCGGGTACCCCAGCTAGAATGGCAGTATATGGAGCTACCTCTGGTGGAAGATTAACAGTAACTGTTTTTTACGCTGTGTTGTTGGAGTCCTGAAAGTTTTGTTTATTAATTAGTGAAGATTTAGGTGGACTTTTATGTTGTGAGTGAGAATGCGTAATATCAGTAACTGAATGTGTTTGTTGTGCACTAGGAGATTGCTTGTCATGGGTTCCTGCTGGGGTCGCTGGCATAACTGGATTAGCTTTCGAATTCAATCGTTGGTTGTTGAGTGGTTTGGAATTTTTGGTGCCGATTGTTGTTATTCTGAAAGAGATACAGAAAGTGGCGAAGAACAACCATTTTGATGATGGTGATACGAACCACTATTGACAGCAGGATCCAACACCACATTTCGATTTGTGTTGTTCGTTTTTCAATGACTGTGATCCAGCGGGTCTAAAGAATTTCAGTCTCATATATAATCTCTACACCAGGATACTCACCATTATTTATAAATCTATCACTAGGCCTATTCTTTGCAAGGATTTGTTTTTTTGACCTACTGAATCATATTACCTAATTATTTTAATCTAACACATACATTAATTAAGTCACATATAAAGGCAATGGATTAACTAATGGTAACGCAAGAAACGATCAAGACCAGCTTGTCATTTCAAAAATCCACTTTATTAACTTTTATTTCATAAAAAAAGCTTAAACTTTTATTTAGTAATTTTATTTTCAATCATAAAACATTAGTGGCACAAAAGGTCATGGTAATTCAATGAACCAACACCAGCATGAGGAAAGCTCAAACAGTCATTTATTTATTTCTCCATAGCCTATTTCCCTAACTTAGCTAAAAGAAAAGGCCTGTAAGTAAGCAAAATTATAAAGTCTTACGTGAAAGGGAAAACTGGCAGCGTCTCTGGAGCACAGGATCGATCGAACAGTGCTCTTAGCAAGGGGCAATTCTTATAGTATTTTCCTATCTAAAACTAACTAAAAGAATACAAATATTCAAGCAGAACTGAATCTCATTGGCTGTTAAATGTCTTTCGATGCGGTCATCATCCGTCTCTCACATAGCCAGAGTCACTTTCAAGAGTACTATTGTTCATGAGTATGACACCGGCAGCTTCCGAAGAAAGTATCATTTAACTAAAGCAAAAACGTCCTTCGTCCGCTCATGCTTTTCCGTCTTTCCGCTGCCGAACGACAAGTACGGCCATGACCAAGGAACAAATTGAACCAAATGTCCTAAACTTCCACACAGCCTTTGTTTGCAAGCCTCTCTCCAAGAATTAGTGTAGAAAGATATAATATTTTTCTTTCCTGCGTAGCTGTGCAAGGCTCACTCTGGTCAGGCTTTTCTGTCATCCATTTTAGAAGTAGGCCTCAAGCCTTTTTGCATGCAATGCAATGAGGGTGTCTAGTATGCAAAGAAACACAAGACAATAATTAATTCAAGAAATAATAATTATTCTTTTACCCACCCTTTCCACTAAGTTTAACCCATTAGCTATGTTACCTAGTTTTGCATACAAACAAATAAACAAACACATACACATGAGACGACAATACATGAACAAAAGCACATTTAAAGAATGCACATGCAATTATTTCCAAAACGGCTGCAATTAGTAAATGTCAAACAAGAGACAAAGTAAATGTATTATACAAAGCAAAACAACAAACATAACAACAGCAGAAATGATAAAACCCACGTGTTCATGATGGTGCATATTAATCTAGGTTGAGTCAGTAAACATATAAATCATGCAACACACATTAGTAAAAATAAAAATCATGAGAGTTTCATTTGTCACAAACTTTTTAGAAATAAATCTGAAAGTCCGCTCCATCAACTCCCTCCTCTGGTGATTTTAAAAATCACCAAATAAAACCCACAAAAATTTATACTAACATTTTTACTTTTATAAATGTCATATAATGAGTTCTCTCAGTATTAGTAAGTCTAAACTCCTGTCTCATCAGTCTGTCTCTGTCTGGGTCTATCATTTTGAGTCCTACGGAACTCATCCATTTCAATCTCCTTCTCTTGAGCCTTTTTAAGCTTATAAATTCTCTTCTTTTCCCTCATGTGCTTTTTTCTTTTGTGAATAATGCAACTGATTTTCAACAGAAGTGTCACTATAACAATAACTATAACAGGATAGAGTACTTTGCCAATAATTGAACTGCCAATGTCAGCGAACCATTCCTTAATTGCTCCAAATCTTTTTGCCAAACGTTCAGAAAAACTGTCATCTTCCATAGGTTCTATTTCAGTGTGAAATTCTGTAATATTCTTAATTAAAGATTCAATATTCTGGCTTTTATCTGGGATATATGTGCAGCAGTGCTGAACATGCAAAATCCCACAGACGCCTCCCTCTTTTGCTAAAAGGATATCAAGGGCAAGTCGGTTTTGCATAACCATGCTTCTGGTAGCAATAAGCTCTGTGTTGACCAACTGGAAACCACTTGCAGTATCAGTGGACAATCTATCAACAATTGTGGAAACTTTTCTAATCTTTATTGCATTTAGTGTAATTCCCACCATAAGAATTATTGCACCAAATATATCTCCCATAATTTCTGAAAAATTTTCCCTTTTCATTCTATTCAGGTGTTTGCCAATTTCGAATGATCCTTCATTGTTTCTGTCAACATGGAAAATTTTAGGAAAAACAAGACCAAGGTAACATGTGCCATACCAATGGTCAGGAAGACTGAAATATGCCTTATTTCCACAGACAAAATAAATTCCTGGAAAAATTGGGTCTTTGCCACCTTTAAATCCCCAACCCCCAATAATTCGATAAGTATCTTCACATTGACTTGCACCAACAAAATAATTATCATATAGTGTATTATCTCTTCTAATACAAAGTTTTCCACTAACTGGTTCGTCAATATGAATGGCAGCAAATCTGTTTTCTCCATTAAGTTTTTCGTACTCTATCTGCCAAAACTTTGACTTAGTCTGTTTTAACATTTCATTTCTCTTATAAATTGCCCTCCTCTCCTCAACCTGATCAAGAAATGATTTTTCTTCATTACTCATTTTGCAAGTTAAATTATTCTTAAATGCATATTCATAAGTTAATTCATTAGTAACCAGAAATAATTCTCTCATTTGTTTGGCAGGCTTAACTTTGCTCAGACTGCTCACAACCTTCAAATTTGCAAAAGTCTTGTCATAGTCTGAATAATAATATTCCAGACGACCAGTTTGATAGAACAAGCTTGATATAACACTACAGGTAATCCCATATGTTAGGGGAAGCATATTGTACTTAATCCCTTCAGAAACCGAAGTAGGAAGCTTAACACACACATAACAATCCTTAACATCCATGACTCTAACATATTCTGAAAGAAGTCTGGAAAATGAATTAGTAGAAAAATCCCCAACTGATCTGTCCTGATGGACATCTGGTTTATGCTCAATGATTCTATTAGTTTTGCTTACTACATCATGATTAACTTGTTTTGTTTCAGCTTTACTTTTATTATTTGCTCTAAGATGCTCTTTATCAATTACAAAAGGGAAAATGACTGCTAAAATTAGCCAAACTAAAATAATCATAATAACACAAATAGAAGACATTTTACAGCATCTTCAAAGAATAGCACGCCAAGAGTTATCAGCATTAGGCATTTTAATCAATTAAACAAAAAAATCAAAAATATGTAAAAATGTAAAATGCAAAAATATAAATATACAACCCTCCTCTTAAAATTTTTTTTTTAAAAGAGAACCTTCTAACAGATTTTCTTCGACCTTGCGTCCATAAAAAGTATTCAGCTAACACAATTTCTTCGACCTTGTGTCACCTTACACAATTTCTTCAGCCTTATGCCAGAAATAAAATCAACCTAATCTTAACTGAAATATAAACTTCAATCATTGTCACTGTTTTCTTCCAAATCTTCCTGACTACTGCTGCTTACTTCAGCTATCGGTGGGATAATTATATAGGCCCACTCTGGAGATTTAAACTTTTGATTAGGTTTCAATGGTCTTTTACTTTTTTCTGTTTATTACTTCGATTTTCTTCCCAACTTGATCTTGTTTGTCTGTTTCACCTTTTTGACTTGAAATCTCATTTACTTGATCTTTCGACTTGTTGATCAATTTGAATTTTAAATTTTCTTTGGGCCAAACATCACCTTTTCTCAAAAGTTTCTTTTTCGGCTCTACTTCATTACTCTCAGCTTTCCAAGCCCTTTTTCTGAATCTTCTTATTTCTGATTCTTCATCACTGTCTTCTGAATCAGTTTCAGAGATTTCAATACTGTATCTAGGAACTTCTTTACTCAGCAGTTTCACTCCGTTAGGAACAATATCTCTGTAGCTGGTACTTGGTAATTCGTCTTCTTCTTCTTCCGGAATTACTTCTAGCTTCCCAGTATCAGAATTTCCATTCCTCTCTTCAGAGCTTTCAATCTGCTTGTCAATACTCTCCTGACATTGAATCTCTTCTGACACAGTTTCTTCTTCAGCTCTTTTCTCTAGAACATCTTCATCATTATCCGAATCAACGACAACGATGTCTAGATCTTTCTCATTAGATGCTTGTCTTGTTTCTGATTCCTCCAGATGTCGACTTCTGTATCGATCTTCAGAATCTGGATTTTCACGATTCTCTTCTTCAGAATCTGAATCTGATGTAGTCTCGTCACTGTCTTCAGGATTATCTGGTGCCGGTACACGAATGGTATGACTAGGATGCAGCCATCTTTTCAAGCCCTTGCATTTAACAGCATTAGTTGTTACCAGAATTACTTGCCTTGCTTTCTGCCACCTGGGTACCAAACAGTTCCTTCTTCGATGAACCTTTGTTCTCACCCAGTCTCCCGGCAAAAGATCATGAGCTTGTTCCTTTTCTTTTGAAATCACATCTGTTCCCACCTGATGGAATACAGAGGTTACCACGTCAGAGAGTTGCCTACAATAGTCTAAAATTGCACTGTCATTTATTGCTAGCAACTTTCCAACTGGAACATGAGCCTGTCTCATTACTCTTCTTAAAAGTATATCATGAGGGCTAAGACCTGTTTTCTTATCTGGAGTGCTTCTCAATGACATCAAAACAAGTGGAAGAGCGACTGCCCACTTAATTCCTGTAGCTAGACACATTTTTGAAATTCTGTTTTTAATTGTTCAATTAATCTTCTCAACAACACCTGATGCTTCTTGTCTGTATGCACAATGCAGTTTTTGTTTGATGCCAAATGCTTCACAAATCAGTTCAATTAGTCTGTTTTCAAAATGTCTTCCGCGATCACTTTCAATAGTCACTGGAAAACCATATCTAGGAATGATATCCCTCAAAAGCAATTTTGCCACAGTGATTGAATCATTGTGACGAGTTGGGAAAGCTTCAACCCATCTTGAAAACAAACAGACAATTACCAACACATATCTGAGCTTATTATGTTGAGGCATGTCAATGAAATCCATCTGCAATCTGGTGAAAGGACCACCCTCCCGACCTATGGTTCCCATGCTCACCACAGTCTTTCTGTTTGGATTGATTTGCTGACAGATCAAACAACGTTGGCAAAGTGACTCTGCAATGACCCTGAATTTTGGATTATACCTAGTCTCTCTGAATTGTCTAATCATTGTGTCTCTACCTAAGTGACCTGGTCCATGGTACATCAGTGCCATGTCAGCAATCATACAATTAGGCATAACAGGCCTTCCATCTTCGTAAACCCAAATTCCATCTTCCTCTCGCTGTCTGCAATCTTCCTTGAGCCAACTATTTTTCTCCTCATCTTCAGCCTCATCTTGTAAATCTTTTACTCCCTGCCATGTTTCTACCACAGATATTAGCATGAGAGAATTCATTACATGCTTATTGTTCTTTTCCCGATTAAGTGAAAGATTGTTCTTTGCACAATAACGTGCAGTCTCATCTGCAAAAGCATTTCCTTTAGTGATGTAATCTTGACCCTTTTTATGCGCACCACATTTAACTACTACTATTTTCTCAGGCAATTGAATTCCATCAATTAATCTTTTAATCAATTTTGCATTTCTGATTGGAGTCCCTGCAGATGTTAAATAACATCTTTGAGACCAGAGCTGTCCGTAATCATGGACCACTCCATATCCATACTGACTATCAGTCACTATGGTAACTTTTTTCCCTTTAGCTCTTTCACAGGCACGAATTAAAGCAACCAATTCTGCTATTTGTGCAGAACAAATTCCTTCAAGAGTTGAACCTTCAACTATTTCAGAAACTGTACAGATTGCATACGCTGCTCTTAGGATGCCTTCATCTGTTCTTAAACAAGAGCCATCCACAAAATAAACAATGTCTGATTCTGGTAAAGGTACATCTTTAATGTCCTTCCTGGGTTTAGTGCAATACTCTAGAACATCCAGACATTGATGTTCTATATCATCATCATCAGGAGTTACATCTGGCAAAAGTGTGGCTGGATTGAGATTTAAACATCTTGCAATAGATACATTATCTGATCCCAGAATAACTTTTTCATATTTCGTGAATCTATTGCTAGACAGATGCTGTGTTTTACTTCTAGTACGAAATGTTTCAACAGAATGAGGTACATATACCTTTACAGGAAATTTCATTATGATTCCTTCACTTTGCTCAAGACTTACACTTGTTGCTGCCACTGCTTTTAAGCATCCTGGCAAAGCCTTTGCAACAGGATCTAGGACAGCTGAAAAGTAAGCTATGGGTTTTCTCATGTTTCCATGCTTCTGTATGAGAACTGATAAAGCACAACCTTCTCTTTCGCTGCAATACAGTTCAAATTCTTTGTCATAATCTGGCATGCCCAGTGCAGGTGCTTCACAAAGGCTTTTCTTTAACTTTTCAAAAGCCTCTAGTTCTGTTTTTGTCAAAACAATTGGATCCTTAATGTCCGCCTTTGTTAATCTTTGTAATGGTTTTGCAATAACTGAAAACCCACAAATCCATTGGCGACAATAACCAACCATTCCTAGAAACATTCTGATCGGTCTCTGAGTTGTTGGTGGCTGTATTGCTCGAATCATTTTTATTCTCTCTATTGTCACTTGTCTGATGCCTTTTGCAATCCTGTGACCTAGGTATTTAACCTCTTGCTTGCAAAACGGAAGTTTTGCAGGCGACACTTTATGCCCTTCATCTGCCAAACGATTCAGAAGTGTAATGGTGTCAGTCACACAGTTTTCTCTTGTTTTACCTGCGACAAGAAGGTCATCAATATATTGAACTAATGTTGACTCTCCAGGAAATTTTAGATCTTCCAGGGAATTTTTTAACAACTGATTAAAAATGGATGGACTCTCTGTATACCCCTGAGAAATACGACACCATGCTAATATTCGATCCTGGAACCGAAATGCAAAAATTTGCTGGCTATCTGGAGGCAATAGAAGTAAAGAATGCATTGCACAGGTCAATGACTGTATACCATTCTGCATCATGTGGAATCTGATATAGAATTACTGCTGGATTTGGTACAACTGGACAACAAGGAACAACTATTTTATTAATTCTTCTCAGGTCCTGAACTATTCTATGCGTTCCATTTGGCTTTTTAATACCCATAATCGGTGAATTACATGGGCTGCTCTCAATTTCTTTTAAAACTC
Organism: Lissotriton vulgaris; assembly: GCF_964263255.1. Taxonomy (NCBI): domain Eukaryota; kingdom Metazoa; phylum Chordata; class Amphibia; order Caudata; family Salamandridae; genus Lissotriton; species Lissotriton vulgaris. The sequence continues at coordinate 673,608,252 of NC_141700.1, read as the reverse complement.
CTTGCTTAATGAACTTTTCAATAACAGGAATTACACCTTCAATTGTTTCAGGTTTCATTTTATACTGAGGAACATTTGGAAAATCTATTCCCTGCCTCACGGTAATTTTAACTGGGTCAACATGTTTCATTAAACCCATTTCACCACCTGTCAAATCCCAAAATTTTGGATTCACTGTTTCTTTCAGTTCTTCTGGCAAATTATTTTTATCAAAAGCAGGAAACATTTTATTTTCCTCATCAACCATTAATAATGTCAATTTATACAGGCCATCTTCTTCAAGAGTCTGTAGCTCAATACCTTCAGGCGAACAGTATATTTTGCAATTCATCTTGCACAACAGATCCCTACCTAACAGATTAACAGGACTGCTGTCACAGACAATAAATCTGTGTTTGTCTTTGTAGTTTCCTATTTCTACATTTACAGGATTTGTCAAAGTAGTTTTAATATGCTGGTTAGCTACACCAACAACCTAGATCGTGTCACCCGAGAGAGGAAGATTTTCAATTTCCACTGATCTAACAGTAGAACGGGTAGCACCAGTGTCCACAAGAAAAGTGATATCTTTAAAATTCACTTTACCATTTACAAATGGACCTGACTGATCTACCTCTTCTTCCCCTCTCAGGCACAGTCAAGAAAAATCTTCTGAATCACTACTCTCATTTTCTTTAAACCAGAATTGTTGAGAAACATTCAACACATTTTGCGATCTTTTTACCTGTTCAGCTCCGCAGAAACCTGTTTCCAAATAGTATCTCTGTGAATTGCTGCAATTTGGCAAAGGTGGCTGTGGAATTTGGCCTTGCTGAATGAATTGATTCTGTTTCTGATTCACTAACTGTCGCTGTAGCTGTTGCTGCTGACTTATATCATTCTGCATCTGTGGATTTAATGATGAATTCTTTAAATTTCTGGGCGGATTTTTACACTCTCGCTTCCAGTGTCCAATTTACCCGCAATTAAAACAGGGTAACTTTTGTTTCAATTCCTCAATGTTTATATAAAATTTTGGCTTATTCGTAAATTTCCCTTAAACTTGCCAGGATTCTGATTTAGCTGAAAACCTTTATTTTCTAAAGCTGCTATCTGTTGCTCAGCTACCTTCACTTGTGCCCACATTGCCTTTTCTTTAAGTTTCTTCTGTTTAGCATCTATTTCATCACTGTAATATTTTGCCTTTCTCAGGATGTCATCAACTGAAAGAGCTTGCCAGCCTATAATTCCTGTCCTAATCATGTCCCCTATTTCAAGTCTCAGGCCATAAACAAATCTATAAATGAAGTGGCTCATGTCACTTTCACTTAATTTTTCATAGCCACTGTATTGTTTAAATACCAGAAGCAATCTTTCATAATAAGAGTGAACTGATTCTTTTGGCTCCTGATTAGTTCTGTCAATTTTAACCCAATCCACTTCCTTCGCAGGAATTTTGTCTTTAAACCAAACAATTACTTTGTCATAATAATCCATGACAGTGTCTGAAGGAGCGCCTGTTACTCTATGCCTTTGTGGTTCTTCTTTCGGTCAGCCCACAGAAATTTTGCATTCTGTCCAGAGATCTGACGGGACAACAATGTCAAAGAAACCATCAAGATCAACCCACAGAACTTTAAAAACCTTAATAAACCTGTCTACCTGACGATACCATTCCACTGGCTTTTCTCTGATTTGGGCAGTTTATGGGTCTGGGATTGAGGATCATAAATTTGGTCTTAGAAGGGTTTATTTCTAGGCCCCTTTCATTACAAAACCCCAGAAACCCATTCAGAACTCTCTGCAGCCCCATTGGTGTTTTTGACAGCAGCAGGGTGTCGTCGGCGAACATAATCGCTGGCACCCTGCTGCTGTTCAATTGTGGCGCATCGATGTTAGGGATCCTATTCAAGTGCTCTATCACCCCGTTCACGAATAAGCAAAACAGGGTCGGCGCCAAAACGCAGCCCTGCCTTACCCCTCTGCGAACGGGGAATCTGTCTGTCAATCTGCTGCCCTTTCCATATCTCACACGGGCATAATTGTTGGTATGCAGCCTGACTAAGACATGGAGAAAATCTCCTGGGATACCCAATTCGGCCAGCACCGCCCACAATTTAGCCCTGGGAACTAAATCGAAGGCGGCGCGGAGATCCACAAAAACCGCATACAATGTCCCACCTTCTGAAAGCACCGTCTTCCAATATATGATATTTAGACTTAGTATTTCGTCGACTGTTGAGACTCCTTTTCTAAAACCCGCCTGGAGAGGGCTTAAAATGTCAGTCTCCTCCATCCAGCATGACAACCTATTGAGAACTAATCTACCAAACAGCTTTTGGGATACATCAATGAGGCTGATTGGGCGATAGTTGGCTGGGAGCAGAGGCGACCCCTTTTTAAATATCGGGACTACCTCCGCTCCCAGCCAAGTATCTGGTATTTTCATTCCCCCCAGCACTGCATTGAATAAAACCATGAGGGAGGGTGCCCAGATTCCAGGTTCATGTTTAAATAGGTCGCCCGGCACCCCATCCAGGCCCGGTGCTTTCCAGCGGTAAGCCCTGCTACCGCCTTCCTAATGTCTTTTATGGTAAAGGGATCAAAGGTCTGTCTAACAGGGGCAATTGGCATTTCTACTTCTGTGTCCTCATTCTCTATGGAGTATAACTGCTGGAAATGTTTTCGCCAGACATTTGCAGCAATATTGGGTTCGATTGCAGTGGGGAGATCCCCACAACCGTGATTAATTATTCTCCAGAATTTACGGGAGTCTCTTGTTGCTAAAGACTCCGATAGATTCTCCCAGTGCTGTACATCCCACTCTATCTTAGCATTAGCTATGAGTGTTTTGTAGGCCTTCCTTATGGCGGAGATCTCTTCCCTCTGGCTTCCTGCTTTTATACTAGATAGTAGGTCGCGTTTTACATCTCGACAAGCTCTATTAAACCAAGTGCATTTATTCAGCCCCTGGGTTCTAGGTGCTCTGGTACTAAAAAGGTCAGCTTCAAGCTTCCTAATTAAATGTTTGTGAACCTGTGCTAGTTCCTCACTAATTTCCCCTATAGAACCTGAGTTCCATAAATCAAAGGCCTCTTTTAGGGTTGGAGGCATATAGGGCGGCTATCTTGTCTTCGTTGGAGGCAAGATTTTCCCATTTAATCCTTTTCCTATTATTGTCAAGAAGGTATCCCTCTCTATGCTTTTGCTCACTTGGTAGATTCTCTTCCAGACAGGCGGTAGCAAAGTCTAGTTCTAAAGCATTATGATCACTATTCTGTCTAGGCAATACTCTGAAGTCCAGGACCCTTTTCCACGCATGCAGCTGAACCAGGAAGTAATCTAGTCTGGATTCTCTACCCGCCCTATTAAACATGCATTTTCTCGGAATATCAGACCTAGTGCGGCCGTTGCAGGCTCTCAAGCCGTATGTGAGATTAAGTGTGTTTATTTGAACGGCCAGCGGTGTCCATGCTCTAGGAGGAGGGCTTCTGTTGGAGGAACCTGCCAACTTGAATCCTCCTCTAGGGAGGGTCCATCAAGTAGTCCTGGTAACGGTTCAAAGTGCGAATTAAAGTCCCCCCTATTAGATATGGTACACCCTCTGGGATGGTTTCTAGGAGCCGAGACAATGCCTCGATGGTTTTGGAGGTGGCGGCTATTGGAACTGGCCTGGAGTAGATGTTTATTACAAGTAATTTGTGAAGTACCGGCCATTCAAGTAGAACTGCCAGTATGTCCTCCGAGTCCACAGTGTATCGTGAAGCTGAGCAGCCTAAGTCAGAAGCCACCCAGATCGCCAGACCTCCAGACGGTCGACCTCTCCCACCCCAGCTAGCTTGTATCGAAAATATCTGAAAACCCCTGTACATAGTCTCTTCCCTTGCCCAAGTCTCTTGAAAGAGACAGATACTTTTTGAATTTATTAGTTCGCCCCACGAGACCGAGTCTATTTTGTTGGCCAGGCCTGCCAAGTTCCATGAAAGCAGTTTTAGTGATTGAGAATCATGGAGCCCAGTCCGCGTCTTGGTTTGGTTAGTCATTTGTGTTATGTGTACTGGTCGGGCTAGCCTCTGTGTCTGCCCTTGGCCCCTGAGTGGGCCCTCCAGGTTAGTTACCCTTTCTTCTCTCTGTTGGGCTATGCCCGAGTTACTGGCGGGAGAGTTCTCCTCCCCATTGGTGGAATTGGGGGTTTTGTGAGTGCCTTCATCATGCCATGATATTCGCCTATGTGCCCTTTCTTCATGGGCCGATTGTCAGTCTACCATTTCGAGACAGTCGTATCGATTGTAAAGTGGTAGAGACGGTGGCTGATATTGTCTAGGGGGCCAAGGTACTTCTCTTTCAAATCCTCCCTTGCCCACTCCTCTTCTGTTTACAGTCCCCCACCCTTGAAGATCATCATAAGTTGGCGGGTAGTCAAGGGGTGTTCGCATTTGGTTGTTGGGGACTCTCCTCCCTCCCTGGTTACCCCCCCCAATTTCCCTGTGAGTTCTGTTGGTACCCTCGTCTCTGGTTGTTAGTTGTGTGGGTATTTGCTGGATAAAAGAAAGAAAGAGGGAGTGGATGGATGTTCTTTCCCTCGTCCTCTAGAAAAGAGCCACAAATGTAGGAGACTGTTCCTGGTTCTTTAAAGCTCACCAGTATACAGTCACCACTAATTGTTTTGGGTCTCTTTCCTACCCACGAGACTCTTCTTACCATGCGGATTTCACTTGACATACCTCTAGGAAGTGGTCTATGTGTAGATAACCAGTTTATTACTTTGTTTTTTAAAGATGCCCCTGTCTCGTGTGTGGCCGATTTTAGTTCGGGTACCCCAGCTAGAATGGCAGTATATGGAGCTACCTCTGGTGGAAGATTAACAGTAACTGTTTTTTACGCTGTGTTGTTGGAGTCCTGAAAGTTTTGTTTATTAATTAGTGAAGATTTAGGTGGACTTTTATGTTGTGAGTGAGAATGCGTAATATCAGTAACTGAATGTGTTTGTTGTGCACTAGGAGATTGCTTGTCATGGGTTCCTGCTGGGGTCGCTGGCATAACTGGATTAGCTTTCGAATTCAATCGTTGGTTGTTGAGTGGTTTGGAATTTTTGGTGCCGATTGTTGTTATTCTGAAAGAGATACAGAAAGTGGCGAAGAACAACCATTTTGATGATGGTGATACGAACCACTATTGACAGCAGGATCCAACACCACATTTCGATTTGTGTTGTTCGTTTTTCAATGACTGTGATCCAGCGGGTCTAAAGAATTTCAGTCTCATATATAATCTCTACACCAGGATACTCACCATTATTTATAAATCTATCACTAGGCCTATTCTTTGCAAGGATTTGTTTTTTTGACCTACTGAATCATATTACCTAATTATTTTAATCTAACACATACATTAATTAAGTCACATATAAAGGCAATGGATTAACTAATGGTAACGCAAGAAACGATCAAGACCAGCTTGTCATTTCAAAAATCCACTTTATTAACTTTTATTTCATAAAAAAAGCTTAACCTTTTATTTAGTAATTTTATTTTCAATCATAAAACATTAGTGGCACAAAAGGTCATGGTAATTCAATGAACCAACACCAGCATGAGGAAAGCTCAAACAGTCATTTATTTATTTCTCCATAGCCTATTTCCCTAACTTAGCTAAAAGAAAAGGCCTGTAAGTAAGCAAAATTATAAAGTCTTACGTGAAAGGGAAAACTGGCAGCGTCTCTGGAGCACAGGATCGATCGAACAGTGCTCTTAGCAAGGGGCAATTCTTATAGTATTTTCCTATCTAAAACTAACTAAAAGAATACAAATATTCAAGCAGAACTGAATCTCATTGGCTGTTAAATGTCTTTCGATGCGGTCATCATCCGTCTCTCACATAGCCAGAGTCACTTTCAAGAGTACTATTGTTCATGAGTATGACACCGGCAGCTTCCGAAGAAAGTATCATTTAACTAAAGCAAAAACGTCCTTCGTCCGCTCATGCTTTTCCGTCTTTCCGCTGCCGAACGACAAGTACGGCCATGACCAAGGAACAAATTGAACCAAATGTCCTAAACTTCCACACAGCCTTTGTTTGCAAGCCTCTCTCCAAGAATTAGTGTAGAAAGATATAATATTTTTCTTTCCTGCGTAGCTGTGCAAGGCTCACTCTGGTCAGGCTTTTCTGTCATCCATTTTAGAAGTAGGCCTCAAGCCTTTTTGCATGCAATGCAATGAGGGTGTCTAGTATGCAAAGAAACACAAGACAATAATTAATTCAAGAAATAATAATTATTCTTTTACCCACCCTTTCCACTAAGTTTAACCCATTAGCTATGTTACCTAGTTTTGCATACAAACAAATAAAAAAACACATACACATGAGACGACAATACATGAACAAAAGCACATTTAAAGAATGCACATGCAATTATTTCCAAAACGGCTGCAATTAGTAAATGTCAAACAAGAGACAAAGTAAATGTATTATACAAAGCAAAACGACAAACATAACAACAGCAGAAATGATAAAACCCACGTGTTCATGATGGTGCATATTAATCTAGGTTGAGTCAGTAAACATATAAATCATGCAACACACATTAGTAAAAATAAAAATCATGAGAGTTTCATTTGTCACAAACTTTTTAGAAATAAATCTGAAAGTCCGCTCCATCAACTCCCTCCTCTGGTGATTTTAAAAATCACCAAATAAAACCCACAAAAATTTATACTAACATTTTTACTTTTATAAATGTCATATAATGAGTTCTCTCAGTATTAGTAAGTCTAAACTCCTGTCTCATCAGTCTGTCTCTGTCTGGGTCTATCATTTTGAGTCCTACGGAACTCATCCATTTCAATCTCCTTCTCTTGAGCCTTTTTAAGCTTATAAATTCTCTTCTTTTCCCTCATGTGCTTTTTTCTTTTGTGAATAATGCAACTGATTTTCAACAGAAGTGTCACTATAACAATAACTATAACAGGATAGAGTACTTTGCCAATAATTGAACTGCCAATGTCAGCGAACCATTCCTTAATTGCTCCAAATCTTTTTGCCAAACGTTCAGAAAAACTGTCATCTTCCATAGGTTCTATTTCAGTGTGAAATTCTGTAGTATTCTTAATTAAAGATTCAATATTCTGGCTTTTATCTGGGATATATGTGCAGCAGTGCTGAACATGCAAAATCCCACAGACGCCTCCCTCTTTTGCTAAAAGGATATCAAGGGCAAGTCGGTTTTGCATAACCATGCTTCTGGTAGCAATAAGCTCTGTGTTGACCAACTGGAAACCACTTGCAGTATCAGTGGACAATCTATCAACAATTGTGGAAACTTTTCTAATCTTTATTGCATTTAGTGTAATTCCCACCATAAGAATTATTGCACCAAATATATCTCCCATAATTTCTGAAAAATTTTCCCTTTTCATTCTATTCAGGTGTTTGCCAATTTCGAATGATCCTTCATTGTTTCTGTCAACATGGAAAATTTTAGGAAAAACAAGACCAAGGTAACATGTGCCATACCAATGGTCAGGAAGACTGAAATATGCCTTATTTCCACAGACAAAATAAATTCCTGGAAAAATTGGGTCTTTGCCACCTTTAAATCCCCAACCCCCAATAATTCGATAAGTATCTTCACATTGACTTGCACCAACAAAATAATTATCATATAGTGTATTATCTCTTCTAATACAAAGTTTTCCACTAACTGGTTCGTCAATATGAATGGCAGCAAATCTGTTTTCTCCATTAAGTTTTTCGTACTCTATCTGCCAAAACTTTGACTAAGTCTGTTTTAACATTTCATTTCTCTTATAAATTGCCCTCCTCTCCTCAACCTGATCAAGAAATGATTTTTCTTCATTACTCATTTTGCAAGTTAAATTATTCTTAAATGCATATTCATAAGTTAATTCATTAGTAACCAGAAATAATTCTCTCATTTGTTTGGCAGGCTTAACTTTGCTCAGACTGCTCACAACCTTCAAATTTGCAAAAGTCTTGTCATAGTCTGAATAATAATATTCCAGACGACCAGTTTGATAGAACAAGCTTGATATAACACTACAGGTAATCCCATATGTTAGGGGAAGCATATTGTACTTAATCCCTTCAGAAACCGAAGTAGGAAGCTTAACACACACATAACAATCCTTAACATCCATGACTCTAACATATTCTGAAAGAAGTCTGGAAAATGAATTAGTAGAAAAATCCCCAACTGATCTGTCCTGATGGACATCTGGTTTATGCTCAATGATTCTATTAGTTTTGCTTACTACATCATGATTAACTTGTTTTGTTTCAGCTTTACTTTTATTATTTGCTCTAAGATGCTCTTCATCAATTACAAAAGGGAAAATGACTGCTAAAATTAGCCAAACTAAAATAATCATAATAACACAAATAGAAGACATTTTACAGCATCTTCAAAGAATAGCACGCCAAGAGTTATCAGCATTAGGCATTTTAATCAATTAAACAAAAAATTCAAAAATATGTAAAAATGTAAAATGCAAAAATATAAATATACAACCCTCCTCTTAAAATTTTTTTTTAAAAAGAGAACCTTCTAACAGATTTTCTTCGACCTTGCGTCCATAAAAAGTATTCAGCTAACACAATTTCTTCGACCTTGTGTCACCTTACACAATTTCTTCAGCCTTATGCCAGAAATAAAATCAACCTAATCTTAACTGAAATATAAACTTCAATCATTGTCACTGTTTTCTTCCAAATCTTCCTGACTACTGCTGCTTACTTCAGCTATCGGTGGGATAATTATATAGGCCCACTCTGGAGATTTAAACTTTTGATTAGGTTTCAATGGTCTTTTACTTTTTTCTGTTTATTACTTCGATTTTCTTCCCAACTTGATCTTGTTTGTCTGTTTCACCTTTTTGACTTGAAATCTCATTTACTTGATCTTTCGACTTGTTGATCAATTTGAATTTTAAATTTTCTTTGGGCCAAACATCACCTTTTCTCAAAAGTTTCTTTTTCGGCTCTACTTCATTACTCTCAGCTTTCCAAGCCCTTTTTCTGAATCTTCTTATTTCTGATTCTTCATCACTGTCTTCTGAATCAGTTTCAGAGATTTCAATACTGTATCTAGGAACTTCTTTACTCAGCAGTTTCACTCCGTTAGGAACAATATCTCTGTAGCTGGTACTTGGTAATTCGTCTTCTTCTTCTTCCGGAATTACTTCTAGCTTCCCAGTATCAGAATTTCCATTCCTCTCTTCAGAGCTTTCAATCTGCTTGTCAATACTCTCCTGACATTGAATCTCTTCTGACACAGTTTCTTCTTCAGCTCTTTTCTCTAGAACATCTTCATCATTATCCGAATCAACGACAACGATGTCTAGATCTTTCTCATTAGATGCTTGTCTTGTTTCTGATTCCTCCAGATGTCGACTTCTGTATCGATCTTCAGAATCTGGATTTTCACGATTCTCTTCTTCAGAATCTGAATCTGATGTAGTCTCGTCACTGTCTTCAGGATTATCTGGTGCCGGTACACGAATGGTATGACTAGGATGCAGCCATCTTTTCAAGCCCTTGCATTTAACAGCATTAGTTGTTACCAGAATTACTTGCCTTGCTTTCTGCCACCTGGGTACCAAACAGTTCCTTCTTCGATGAACCTTTGTTCCCACCCAGTCTCCCGGCAAAAGATCATGAGCTTGTTCCTTTTCTTTTGAAATCACATCTGTTCCCACCTGATGGAATACAGAGGTTACCACGTCAGAGAGTTGCCTACAATAGTCTAAAATTGCACTGTCATTTATTGCTAGCAACTTTCCAACTGGAACATGAGCCTGTCTCATTACTCTTCTTAAAAGTATATCATGAGGGCTAAGACCTGTTTTCTTATCTGGAGTGCTTCTCAATGACATCAAAACAAGTGGAAGAGCGACTGCCCACTTAATTCCTGTAGCTAGACACATTTTTGAAATTCTGTTTTTAATTGTTCAATTAATCTTCTCAACAACACCTGATGCTTCTTGTCTGTATGCACAATGCAGTTTTTGTTTGATGCCAAATGCTTCACAAATCAGTTCAATTAGTCTGTTTTCAAAATGTCTTCCGCGATCACTTTCAATAGTCACTGGAAAACCATATCTAGGAATGATATCCCTCAAAAGCAATTTTGCCACAGTGATTGAATCATTGTGACGAGTTGGGAAAGCTTCAACCCATCTTGAAAACAAACAGACAATTACCAACACATATCTGAGCTTATTATGTTGAGGCATGTCAATGAAATCCATCTGCAATCTGGTGAAAGGACCACCCTCCCGACCTATGGTTCCCATGCTCACCACAGTCTTTCTGTTTGGATTGATTTGCTGACAGATCAAACAACGTTGGCAAAGTGACTCTGCAATGACCCTGAATTTTGGATTATACCTAGTCTCTCTGAATTGTCTAATCATTGTGTCTCTACCTAAGTGACCTGGTCCATGGTACATCAGTGCCATGTCAGCAATCATACAATTAGGCATAACAGGCCTTCCATCTTCGTAAACCCAAATTCCATCTTCCTCTCGCTGTCTGCAATCTTCCTTGAGCCAACTATTTTTCTCCTCATCTTCAGCCTCATCTTGTAAATCTTTTACTCCCTGCCATGTTTCTACCACAGATATTAGCATGAGAGAATTCATTACATGCTTATTGTTCTTTTCCCGATTAAGTGAAAGATTGTTCTTTGCACAATAACGTGCAGTCTCATCTGCAAAAGCATTTCCTTTAGTGATGTAATCTTGACCCTTTTTATGCGCACCACATTTAACTACTACTATTTTCTCAGGCAATTGAATTCCATCAATTAATCTTTTAATCAATTTTGCATTTCTGATTGGAGTCCCTGCAGATGTTAAATAACATCTTTGAGACCAGAGCTGTCCGTAATCATGGACCACTCCATATCCATACTGACTATCAGTCACTATGGTAACTTTTTTCCCTTTAGCTCTTTCACAGGCACGAATTAAAGCAACCAATTCTGCTATTTGTGCAGAACAAATTCCTTCAAGAGTTGAACCTTCAACTATTTCAGAAACTGTACAGATTGCATACGCTGCTCTTAGGATGCCTTCATCTGTTCTTAAACAAGAGCCATCCACAAAATAAACAATGTCTGATTCTGGTAAAGGTACATCTTTAATGTCCTTCCTGGGTTTAGTGCAATACTCTAGAACATCCAGACATTGATGTTCTATATCATCATCATCAGGAGTTACATCTGGCAAAAGTGTGGCTGGATTGAGATTTAAACATCTTGCAATAGATACATTATCTGATCCCAGAATAACTTTTTCATATTTCGTGAATCTATTGCTAGACAGATGCTGTGTTTTACTTCTAGTACGAAATGTTTCAACAGAATGAGGTACATATACCTTTACAGGAAATTTCATTATGATTCCTTCACTTTGCTCAAGACTTACACTTGTTGCTGCCACTGCTTTTAAGCATCCTGGCAAAGCCTTTGCAACAGGATCTAGGACAGCTGAAAAGTAAGCTATGGGTTTTCTCATGTTTCCATGCTTCTGTATGAGAACTGATAAAGCACAACCTTCTCTTTCGCTGCAATACAGTTCAAATTCTTTGTCATAATCTGGCATGCCCAGTGCAGGTGCTTCACAAAGGCTTTTCTTTAACTTTTCAAAAGCCTCTAGTTCTGTTTTTGTCAAAACAATTGGATCCTTAATGTCCGCCTTTGTTAATCTTTGTAATGGTTTTTCAATAACTGAAAACCCACAAATCCATTGGCGACAATAACCAACCATTCCTAGAAACATTCTGATCTGTCTCTGAGTTGTTGGTGGCTGTATTGCTCGAATCATTTTTATTCTCTCTATTGTCACTTGTCTGATGCCTTTTGCAATCCTGTGACCTAGGTATTTAACCTCTTGCTTGCAAAACGGAAGTTTTGCAGGCGACACTTTATGCCCTTCATCTGCCAAACGATTCAGAAGTGTAATGGTGTCAGTCACACAGTTTTCTCTTGTTTTACCTGCGACAAGAAGGTCATCAATATATTGAACTAATGTTGACTCTCCAGGAAATTTTAGATCTTCCAGGGAATTTTTTAACAACTGATTAAAAATGGATGGACTCTCTGTATACCCCTGAGAAATACGACACCATGCTAATATTCGATCCTGGAACCGAAATGCAAAAATTTGCTGGCTATCTGGAGGCAATAGAAGTAAAGAATGCATTGCACAGGTCAATGACTGTATACCATTCTGCATCATGTGGAATCTGATATAGAATTACTGCTGGATTTGGTACAACTGGACAACAAGGAACAACTATTTTATTAATTCTTCTCAGGTCCTGAACTATTCTATGCGTTCCATTTGGCTTTTTAATACCCATAATCGGTGAATTGCATGGGCTGCTCTCAATTTCTTTTAAAACTCCTTGCTTAATGAACTTTTCAATAACAGGAATTACACCTTCAATTGTTTCAGGTTTCATTTTATACTGAGGAACATTTGGAAAATCTATTCCCTGCCTCACGGTAATTTTAACTGGGTCAACATGTTTCATTAAACCCATTTCACCACCTGTCAAATCCCAAAATTTTGGATTCACTGTTTCTTTCAGTTCTTCTGGCAAATTATTTTTATCAAAAGCAGGAAACATTTTATTTTCCTCATCAACCATTAATAATGTCAATTTATACAGGCCATCTTCTTCAAGAGTCTGTAGCTCAATACCTTCAGGCGAACAGTATATTTTGCAATTCATCTTGCACAACAGATCCCTACCTAACAGATTAACAGGACTGCTGTCACAGACAATAAATCTGTGTTTGTCTTTGTAGTTTCCTATTTCTACATTTACAGGATTTGTCAAAGTAGTTTTAATATGCTGGCTAGCTACACCAACAACCTAGATCGTGTCACCCGAGAGAGGAAGATTTTCAATTTCCACTGATCTAACAGTAGAACGGGTAGCACCAGTGTCCACAAGAAAAGTGATATCTTTAAAATTCACTTTACCATTTACAAATGGACCTGACTGATCTACCTCTTCTTCCCCTCTCAGGCACAGTCAAGAAAAATCTTCTGAATCACTACTCTCATTTTCTTTAAACCAGAATTGTTGAGAAACATTCAACACATTTTGCGATCTTTTTACCTGTTCAGCTCCGCAGAAACCTGTTTCCAAATAGTATCTCTGTGAATTGCTGCAATTTGGCAAAGGTGGCTGTGGAATTTGGCCTTGCTGAATGAATTGATTCTGTTTCTGATTCACTAACTGTCGCTGTAGCTGTTGCTGCTGACTTATATCATTCTGCATCTGTGGATTTAATGATGAATTCTTTAAATTTCTGGGCGGATTTTTACACTCTCGCTTCCAGTGTCCAATTTACCCGCAATTAAAACAGGGTAACTTTTGTTTCAATTCCTCAATGTTTATATAAAATTTTGGCTTATTCGTAAATTTCCCTTAAACTTGCCAGGATTCTGATTTAGCTGAAAACCTTTATTTTCTAAAGCTGCTATCTGTTGCTCAGCTACCTTCACTTGTGCCCACATTGCCTTTTCTTTAAGTTTCTTCTGTTTAGCATCTATTTCATCACTGTAATATTTTGCCTTTCTCAGGATGTCATCAACTGAAAGAGCTTGCCAGCCTATAATTCCTGTCCTAATCATGTCCCCTATTTCAAGTCTCAGGCCATAAACAAATCTATAAATGAAGTGGCTCATGTCACTTTCACTTAATTTTTCATAGCCACTGTATTGTTTAAATACCAGAAGCAATCTTTCATAATAAGAGTGAACTGATTCTTTTGGCTCCTGATTAGTTCTGTCAATTTTAACCCAATCCACTTCCTTCGCAGGAATTTTGTCTTTAAACCAAACAATTACTTTGTCATAATAATCCATGACAGTGTCTGAAGGAGCGCCTGTTACTCTATGCCTTTGTGGTTCTTCTTTCGGTCAGCCCACAGAAATTTTGCATTCTGTCCAGAGATCTGACGGGACAACAATGTCAAAGAAACCATCAAGATCAACCCACAGAACTTTAAAAACCTTAATAAACCTGTCTACCTGACGATACCATTCCACTGGCTTTTCTCTGATTTGGGCAGTTTATGGGTCTGGGATTGAGGATCATAAATTTGGTCTTAGAAGGGTTTATTTCTAGGCCCCTTTCATTACAAAACCCCAGAAACCCATTCAGAACTCTCTGCAGCCCCATTGGTGTTTTTGACAGCAGCAGGGTGTCGTCGGCGAACATAATCGCTGGCACCCTGCTGCTGTTCAATTGTGGCGCATCGATGTTAGGGATCCTATTCAAGTGCTCTATCACCCCGTTCACGAATAAGCAAAACAGGGTCGGCGCCAAAACGCAGCCCTGCCTTACCCGTCTGCGAACGGGGAATCTGTCTGTCAATCTGCCGCCCTTTCCATATCTCACACGGGCATAATTGTTGGTATGCAGCCTGACTAAGACATGGAGAAAATCTCCTGGGATACCCAATTCGGCCAGCACCGCCCACAATTTAGCCCTGGGAACTAAATCGAAGGCGGCGCGGAGATCCACAAAAACCGCATACAATGTCCCACCTTCTGAAAGCACCGTCTTCCAATATATGATATTTAGACTTAGTATTTCGTCGACTGTTGAGACTCCTTTTCTAAAACCCGCCTGGAGAGGGCTTAAAATGTCAGTCTCCTCCATCCAGCATGACAACCTATTGAGAACTAATCTACCAAACAGCTTTTGGGATACATCAATGAGGCTGATTGGGCGATAGTTGGCTGGGAGCAGAGGCGACCCCTTTTTAAATATCGGGACTACCTCCGCTCCCAGCCAAGTATCTGGTATTTTCATTCCCCCCAGCACTGCATTGAATAAAACCATGAGGGAGGGTGCCCAGATTCCAGGTTCATGTTTAAATAGGTCGCCCGGCACCCCATCCAGGCCCGGTGCTTTCCAGCGGTAAGCCCTGCTACCGCCTTCCTAATGTCTTTTATGGTAAAGGGATCAAAGGTCTGTCTAACAGGGGCAATTGGCATTTCTACTTCTGTGTCCTCATTCTCTATGGAGTATAACTGCTGGAAATGTTTTCGCCAGACATTTGCAGCAATATTGGGTTCGATTGCAGTGGGGAGATCCCCACAACCGTGATTAATTATTCTCCAGAATTTACGGGAGTCTCTTGTTGCTAAAGACTCCGATAGATTCTCCCAGTGCTGTACATCCCACTCTATCTTAGCATTAGCTATGAGTGTTTTGTAGGCCTTCCTTATGGCGGAGATCTCTTCCCTCTGGCTTCCTGCTTTTATACTAGATAGTAGGTCGCGTTTTACATCTCGACAAGCTCTATTAAACCAAGTGCATTTATTCAGCCCCTGGGTTCTAGGTGCTCTGGTTCTAAAAAGGTCAGCTTCAAGCTTCCTAATTAAATGTTCGTGAACCTGTGCTAGTTCCTCACTAATTTCCCCTATAGAACCTGAGTTCCATAAATCAAAGGCCTCTTCTAGGGTTGGAGGCATATAGGGCGGCTATCTTGTCTTCGTTGGAGGCAAGATTTTCCCATTTAATCCTTTTCCTATTATTGTCAAGAAGGTATCCCTCTCTATGCTTTTGCTCACTTGGTAGATTCTCTTCCAGACAGGCGGTAGCAAAGTCTAGTTCTAAAGCATTATGATCACTATTCTGTCTAGGCAATACTCTGAAGTCCAGGACCCTTTTCCACGCATGCAGCTGAACCAGGAAGTAATCTAGTCTGGATTCTCTACCCGCCCTATTAAACGTGCATTTTCTCGGAATATCAGACCTAGTGCGGCCGTTGCAGGCTCTCAAGCCGTATGTGAGATTAAGTGTGTTTATTTGAACGGCCAGCGGTGTCCATGCTCTAGGAGGAGGGCTTCTGTTGGAGGAACCTGCCAACTTGAATCCTCCTCTAGGGAGGGTCCATCAAGTAGTCCTGGTAACGGTTCAAAGTGCGAATTAAAGTCCCCCCTATTAGATATGGTACACCCTCTGGGGTGGTTTCTAGGAGCCGAGACAATGCCTCGATGGTTTTGGAGGTGGCGGCTATTGGAACTGGCCTGGAGTAGATGTTTATTACAAGTAATTTGTGAAGTACCGGCCATTCAAGTAAAACTGCCAGTATGTCCTCCGAGTCCACAGTGTATCGTGAAGCTGAGCAGCCTAAGTCAGAAGCCACCCAGATCGCCAGACCTCCAGACGGTCGACCTCTCCCACCCCAGCTAGCTTGTATCGAAAATATCTGAAAACCCCTGTACATAGTCTCTTCCCTTGCCCAAGTCTCTTGAAAGAGACAGATACTTTTTGAATTTATTAGTTCGCCCCACGAGACCGAGTCTATTTTGTTGGCCAGGCCTGCCAAGTTCCATGAAAGCAGTTTTAGTGATTGAGAATCATGGAGCCCAGTCCGCGTCTTGGTTTGGTTAGTCATTTGTGTTATGTGTACTGGTCGGGCTAGCATCTGTGTCTGCCCTTGGCCCCTGAGTGGGCCCTCCAGGTTAGTTACCCTTTCTTCTCTCTGTTGGGCTATGCCCGAGTTACTGGCGGGAGAGTTCTCCTCCCCATTGGTGGAATTGGGGTTTTTGTGAGTGCCTTCATCATGCCATGATATTCGCCTATGTGCCCTTTCTTCAGGGGCCGATTGTCAGTCTACCATTTCGAGACAGTCGTATCGATTGTAAAGTGGTAGAGACGGTGGCTGATATTGTCTAGGGGGCCAAGGTACTTCTCTTTCAAATCCTCCCTTGCCCACTCCTCTTCTGTTTACAGTCCCCCACCCTTGAAGATCATCATAAGTTGGCGGGTAGTCAAGGGGTGTTCGCATTTGGTTGTTGGGGACTCTCCTCCCTCCCTGGTTACCCCCCCAATTTCCCTGTGAGTTCTGTTGGTACCCTCGTCTCTGGTTGTTAGTTGTGTGGGTATTTGCTGGATAAAAGAAAGAAAGAGGGAGTGGATGGATGTTCTTTCCCTCGTCCTCTAGAAAAGAGCCACAAATGTAGGAGACTGTTCCTGGTTCTTTAAAGCTCACCAGTATACAGTCACCACTAATTGTTTTGGGTCTCTTTCCTACCCACGAGACTCTTCTTACCATGCGGATTTCAATTGACATACCTCTAGGAAGTGGTCTATGTGTAGATAACCAGTTTATTACTTTGTTTTTTAAAGATGCCCCTGTCTCGTGTGTGGCCGATTTTAGTTCGGGTACCCCAGCTAGAATGGCAGTATATGGAGCTACCTCTGGTGGAAGATTAACGGTAACTGTTTTTTACGCTGTGTTGTTGGAGTCCTGAAAGTTTTGTTTATTAATTAGTGAAGATTTAGGTGGACTTTTATGTTGTGAGTGAGAATGCGTAATATCAGTAACTGAATGTGTTTGTTGTGCACTAGGAGATTGCTTGTCATGGGTTCCTGCTGGGGTCGCTGGCATAACTGGATTAGCTTTCGAATTCAATCGTTGGTTGTTGAGTGGTTTGGAATTTTTGGTGCCGATTGTTGTTATTCTGAAAGAGATACAGAAAGTGGCGAAGAACAACCATTTTGATGATGGTGATACGAACCACTATTGACAGCAGGATCCAACACCACATTTCGATTTGTGTTGTTCCTTTTTCAATGACTGTGATCCAGCGGGTCTAAAGAATTTCAGTCTCATATATAATCTCTACACCAGGATACTCACCATTATTTATAAATCTATCACTAGGCCTATTCTTTGCAAGGATTTGTTTTTTTGACCTACTGAATCATATTACCTAATTATTTTAATCTAACACATACATTAATTAAGTCACATATAAAGGCAATGGATTAACTAATGGTAACGCAAGAAACGATCAAGACCAGCTTGTCATTTCAAAAATCCACTTTATTAACTTTTATTTCATAAAAAAAGCTTAAACTTTTATTTAGTAATTTTATTTTCAATCATAAAACATTAGTGGCACAAAAGGTCATGGTAATTCAATGAACCAACACCAGCATGAGGAAAGCTCAAACAGTCATTTATTTATTTCTCCATAGCCTATTTCCCTAACTTAGCTAAAAGAAAAGGCCTGTAAGTAAGCAAAATTATAAAGTCTTACGTGAAAGGGAAAACTGGCAGCGTCTCTGGAGCACAGGATCGATCGAACAGTGCTCTTAGCAAGGGGCAATTCTTATAGTATTTTCCTATCTAAAACTAACTAAAAGAATACAAATATTCAAGCAGAACTGAATCTCATTGGCTGTTAAATGTCTTTCGATGCGGTCATCATCCGTCTCTCACATAGCCAGAGTCACTTTCAAGAGTACTATTGTTCATGAGTATGACACCGGCAGCTTCCGAAGAAAGTATCATTTAACTAAAGCAAAAACGTCCTTCGTCCGCTCATGCTTTTCCGTCTTTCCGCTGCCGAACGACAAGTACGGCCATGACCAAGGAACAAATTGAACCAAATGTCCTAAACTTCCACACAGCCTTTGTTTGCAAGCCTCTCTCCAAGAATTAGTGTAGAAAGATATAATATTTTTCTTTCCTGAGTAGCTGTGCAAGGCTCACTCTGGTCAGGCTTTTCTGTCATCCATTTTAGAAGTAGGCCTCAAGCCTTTTTGCATGCAATGCAATGAGGGTGTCTGGTATGCAAAGAAACACAAGACAATAATTAATTCAAGAAATAATAATTATTCTTTTACCCACCCTTTCCACTAAGTTTAACCCATTAGCTATGTTACCTAGTTTTGCATACAAACAAATAAACAAACACATACACATGAGACGACAATACATGAACAAAAGCACATTTAAAGAATGCACATGCAATTATTTCCAAAACGGCTGCAATTAGTAAATGTCAAACAAGAGACAAAGTAAATGTATTATACAAAGCAAAACGACAAACATAACAACAGCAGAAATGATAAAACCCACGTGTTCATGATGGTGCATATTAATCTAGGTTGAGTCAGTAAACATATAAATCATGCAACACACATTAGTAAAAATAAAAATCATGAGAGTTTCATTTGTCACAAACTTTTTAGAAATAAATCTGAAAGTCCGCTCCATCAACTCCCTCCTCTGGTGATTTTAAAAATCACCAAATAAAACCCACAAAAATTTATACTAACATTTTTACTTTTATAAATGTCATATAATGAGTTCTCTCAGTATTAGTAAGTCTAAACTCCTGTCTCATCAGTCTGTCTCTGTCTGGGTCTATCATTTTGAGTCCTACGGAACTCATCCATTTCAATCTCCTTCTCTTGAGCCTTTTTAAGCTTATAAATACTCTTCTTTTCCCTCATGTGCTTTTTTCTTTTGTGAATAATGCAACTGATTTTCAACAGAAGTGTCACTATAACAATAACTATAACAGGATAGAGTACTTTGCCAATAATTGAACTGCCAATGTCAGCGAACCATTCCTTAATTGCTCCAAATCTTTTTGCCAAATGTTCAGAAAAACTGTCATCTTCCATAGGTTCTATTTCAGTGTGAAATTCTGTAACATTCTTAATTAAAGATTCAATATTCTGGCTTTTATCTGGGATATATGTGCAGCAGTGCTGAACATGCAAAATCCCACAGACTCCTCCCTCTTTTGCTAAAAGGATATCAAGGGCAAGTCGGTTTTGCATAACCATGCTTCTGGTAGCAATAAGCTCTGTGTTGACCAACTGGAAACCACTTGCAGTATCAGTGGACAATCTATCAACAATTGTGGAAACTTTTCTAATCTTTATTGCATTTAGTGTAATTCCCACCATAAGAATTATTGCACCAAATATATCTCCCATAATTTCTGAAAAATTTTCCCTTTTCATTCTATTCAGGTGTTTGCCAATTTCAAATGATCCTTCATTGTTTCTGTCAACATGGAAAATTTTAGGAAAAACAAGACCAAGGTAACATGTACCATACCAATGGTCAGGAAGACTGAAATATGCCTTATTTCCACAGACAAAATAAATTCCTGGAAAAATTGGGTCTTTGCCACCTTTAAATCCCCAACCCCCAATAATTTGATAAGTATCTTCACATTGACTTGCACCAACAAAATAATTATCATATAGTGTATTATCTCTTCTAATACAAAGTTTTCCACTAACTGGTTCGTCAATATGAATGGCAGCAAATCTGTTTTCTCCATTAAGTTTTTCGTCCTCTATCTGCCAAAACTTTGACTTAGTCTGTTTTAACATTTCATTTCTCTTATAAATTGCCCTCCTCTCCTCAACCTGATCAAGAAATGATTTTTCTTCATTACTCATTTTGCAAGTTAAATTATTCTTAAATGCGTATTCATAAGTTAATTCATTAGTAACCAGAAATAATTCTCTCATTTGTTTGGCAGGCTTAACTTTGCTCAGACTGCTCACAACCTTCAAATTTGCAAAAGTCTTGTCATAGTCTGAATAATAATATTCCAGACGACCAGTTTGATAGAACAAGCTTGATATAACACTACAGGTAATCCCATATGTTAGGGGAAGCATATTGTACTTAATCCCTTCAGAAACCGAAGTAGGAAGCTTAACACACACATAACAATCCTTAACATCCATGACACTAACATATTCTGAAAGAAGTCTGGAAAATGAATTAGTAGAAAAATCCCCAACTGATCTGTCCTGATGGACATCTGGTTTATGCTCAATGATTCTATTAGTTTTGCTTACTACATCATGATTAACTTGTTTTGTTTCAGCTTTACTTGTTTTATTTGCTCTAAGATGCTCTTTATCAATTACAAAAGGGAAAATGACTGCTAAAATTAGCCAAACTAAAATAATCATAATAACACAAATAGAAGACATTTTACAGCATCTTCAAAGAATAGCACGCCAAGAGTTATCAGCATTAGGCATTTTACTCAATTAAACAAAAAATTAAAAAATATGTAAAAATGTAAAATGCAAAAATATAAATATACAACCCGCCTCTTAAAATTTTTTTTTTAAAAGAGAACCTTCTAACAGATTTTCTTCGACCTTGCGTCCATAAAAAGTATTCAGCTAACACAATTTCTTCGACCTTGTGTCACCTTACACAATTTCTTCAGCCTTATGCCAGAAATAAAATCAACCTAATCTTAACTGAAATATAAACTTCAATCATTGTCACTGTTTTCTTCCAAATCTTCCTGACTACTGCTGCTTACTTCAGCTATCGGTGGGATAATTATATAGGCCCACTCTGGAGATTTAAACTTTTGATTAGGTTTCAATGGTCTTTTACTTTTTTCTGTTTATTACTTCGATTTTCTTCCCAACTTGATCTTGTTTGTCTGTTTCACCTTTTTGACTTGAAATCTCATTTACTTGATCTTTTAACTTGTTGATCAATTTGAATTTTACATTTTCTTTGGGCCAAACATCATCTTTTCTCAAAAGTTTCTTTTTCGGCTCTACTTCATTACTCTCAGCTTTCCAAGCCCTTTTTCTGAATCTTCTTATTTCTGATTCTTCATCACTGTCTTCTGAATCAGTTTCAGAGATTTCAATACTGTATCTAGGAACTTCTTTACTCAGCAGTTTCACTCCGTTAGGAACAATATCTCTGTAGCTGGTACTTGGTAATTCGTCTTCTTCTTCTTCCGGAATTACTTCTAGCTTCCCAGTATCAGAATTTCCGTTCCTCTCTTCAGAGCTTTCAATCTGCTTGTCAATACTCTCCTGACATTGAATCTCTTCTGACACAGTTTCTTCTTCAGCTCTTTTCTCTAGAACATCTTCATCATTATCCGAATCAACGACAACGATGTCTAGATCTTTCTCATTAGATGCTTGCCTTGTTTCTGATTCCTCCAGATGTCGACTTCTGTATCGATCTTCAGAATCTGGATTTTCAGGATTCTCTTCTTCAGAATCTGAATCTGATGTAGTCTCGTCACTGTCTTCAGGATTATCTGGTGCCGGTACACGAATGGTATGACTAGGATGCAGCCATCTTTTCAAGCCCTTGCATTTAACAGCATTAGTTGTTACCAGAATTACTTGCCTTGCTTTCTGCCACCTGGGTACCAAACAGTTCCTTTTTCGATGAACCTTTGTTCTCACCCAGTCTCCCGGCAAAAGATCATGAGCTTGTTCCTTTTCTTTTGAAATCACATCTGTTCCCACCTGATGGAATACAGAGGTTACCACGTCAGAGAGTTGCCTACAATAGTCTAAAATTGCACTGTCATTTATTGCTAGCAACTTTCCAACTGGAACATGAGCCTGTCTCATTACTCTTCCCAAAAGTATATCATGAGGGCTAAGACCTGTTTTCTTATCTGGAGTGCTTCTCAATGACATCAAAACAAGTGGAAGAGCGACTGCCCACTTAATTCCTGTAGCTAGACACATTTTTGAAATTCTGTTTTTAATTGTTCAATTAATCTTCTCAACAACACCTGATGCTTCTTGTCTGTATGCACAATGCAGTTTCTGTTTGATGCCAAATGCTTCACAAATCAGTTCAATTAGTCTGTTTTCAAAATGTCTTCCGCGATCACTTTCAATAGTCACTGGAAAACCATATCTAGGAATGATATCCCTCAAAAGCAATTTTGCCACAGTGATTGAATCATTGTGACGAGTTGGGAAAGCTTCAACCCATCTTGAAAACAAACAGACAATTACCAACACATATCTGAGCTTATTATGTTGAGGCATGTCAATGAAATCCATCTGCAATCTGGTGAAAGGACCACCCTCCCGACCTATGGTTCCCATGCTCACCACAGTCTTCCTGTTTGGATTGATTTTCTGACAGATCAAACAACGTTGGCAAAGTGACTCTGCAATGACCCTGAATTTTGGATTATACCTAGTCTCTCTGAATTGTCTAATCATTGTGTCTCTACCTAAGTGACCTGGTCCATGGTACATCAGTGCCATGTCAGCAATCATACAATTAGGCATAACAGGCCTTCCATCTTCGTAAACCCAAATTCCATCTTCCTCTCGCTGTCTGCAATCTTCCTTGAGCCAACTATTTTTCTCCTCATCTTCAGCCTCATCTTGTAAATCTTTTACTCCCTGCCATGTTTCTACCACAGATATTAGCATGAGAGAATTCATTACATGCTTATTGTTCTTTTCCCGATTAAGTGAAAGATTGTTCTTTGCACAATAACGTGCAGTCTCATCTGCAAAAGCATTTCCTTTAGTGATGTAATCTTGACCCTTTTTATGCGCACCACATTTAACTACTACTATTTTCTCAGGCAATTGAATTCCATCAATTAATCTTTTAATCAATTTTGCATTTCTGATTGGAGTCCCTGCAGATGTTAAATAACATCTTTGAGACCAGAGCTGTCCGTAATCATGGACCACTCCATATCCATACTGACTATCAGTCACTATGGTAACTTTTTTCCCTTTAGCTCTTTCACAGGCACGAATTAAAGCAACCAATTCTGCTATTTGTGCAGAACAAATTCCTTCAAGAGTTGAACCTTCAACTATTTCAGAAACTGTACAGATTGCATACGCTGCTCTTAGGATGCCTTCATCTGTTCTTAAACAAGAGCCATCCACAAAATAAACAATGTCTGATTCTGGTAAAGGTACATCTTTAATGTCCTTCCTGGGTTTAGTGCAATACTCTAGAACATCCAGACATTGATGTTCTATATCATCATCATCAGGAGTTACATCTGGCAAAAGTGTGGCTGGATTGAGATTTAAACATCTTGCAATAGATACATTATCTGATCCCAGAATAACTTTTTCATATTTCGTGAATCTATTGCTAGACAGATGCTGTGTTTTACTTCTAGTACGAAATGTTTCAACAGAATGAGGTACATATACCTTTACAGGAAATTTCATTATGATTCCTTCACTTTGCTCAAGACTTACACTTGTTGCTGCCACTGCTTTTAAGCATCCTGGCAAAGCCTTTGCAACAGGATCTAGGACAGCTGAAAAGTAAGCTATGGGTTTTCTCATGTTTCCATGCTTCTGTATGAGAACTGATAAAGCACAACCTTCTCTTTCGCTGCAATACAGTTCAAATTCTTTGTCATAATCTGGCATGCCCAGTGCAGGTGCTTCACAAAGGCTTTTCTTTAACTTTTCAAAAGCCTCTAGTTCTGTTTTTGTCAAAACAATTGGATCCTTAATGTCCGCCTTTGTTAATCTTTGTAATGGTTTTGCAATAACTGAAAACCCACAAATCCATTGGCGACAATAACCAACCATTCCTAGAAACATTCTGATCTGTCTCTGAGTTGTTGGTGGCTGTATTGCTCGAATCATTTTTATTCTCTCTATTGTCACTTGTCTGATGCCTTTTGCAATCCTGTGACCTAGGTATTTAACCTCTTGCTTGCAAAACGGAAGTTTTGCAGGCGACACTTTATGCCCTTCATCTGCCAAACGATTCAGAAGTGTAATGGTGTCAGTCACACAGTTTTCTCTTGTTTTACCTGCGACAAGAAGGTCATCAATATATTGAACTAATGTTGACTCTCCAGGAAATTTTAGATCTTCCAGGGAATTTTTTAACAACTGATTAAAAATGGATGGACTCTCTGTATACCCCTGAGAAATACGACACCATGCTAATATTCGATCCTGGAACCGAAATGCAAAAATTTGCTGGCTATCTGGAGGCAATAGAAGTAAAGAATGCATTGCACAGGTCAATGACTGTATACCATTCTGCATCATGTGGAATCTGATATAGAATTACTGCTGGATTTGGTACAACTGGACAACAAGGAACAACTATTTTATTAATTCTTCTCAGGTCCTGAACTATTCTATGCGTTCCATTTGGCTTTTTAATACCCATAATCGGTGAATTACATGGGCTGCTCTCAATTTCTTTTAAAACTCCTTGCTTAATGAACTTTTCAATAACAGGAATTACACCTTCAATTGTTTCAGGTTTCATTTTATACTGAGGAACATTTGGAAAATCTATTCCCTGCCTCACGGTAATTTTAACTGGGTCAACATGTTTCATTAAACCCATTTCACTACCTGTCAAATCCCAAATTTTTGGATTCACTGTTTCTTTCAGTTCTTCTGGCAAATTATTTTTATCAAAAGCAGGAAACATTTTATTTTCCTCATCAACCATTAATAATGTCAATTTATACAGGCCATCTTCTTCAAGAGTCTGTAGCTCAATACCTTCAGGCGAACAGTATATTTTGCAATTCATCTTGCACAACAGATCCCTACCTAACAGATTAACAGGACTGCTGTCACAGACAATAAATCTGTGTTTGTCTTTGTAGTTTCCTATTTCTACATTTACAGGATTTGTCAAAGTAGTTTTAATATGCTGGTTAGCTACACCAACAACCTAGATCGTGTCACCCGAGAGAGGAAGATTTTCAATTTCCACTGATCTAACAGTAGAACGGGTAGCACCAGTGTCCACAAGAAAAGTGATATCTTTAAAATTCACTTTACCATTTACAAATGGACCTGACTGATCTACCTCTTCTTCCCCTCTCAGGCACAGTCAAGAAAAATCTTCTGAATCACTACTCTCATTTTCTTTAAACAAGAATTGTTGAGAAACATTCAACACATTTTGCGATCTTTTTACCTGTTCAGCTCCGCAGAAACCTGTTTCCAAATAGTATCTCTGTGAATTGCTGCAATTTGGCAAAGGTGGCTGTGGAATTTGGCCTTGCTGAATGAATTGATTCTGTTTCTGATTCACTAACTGTCGCTGTAGCTGTTGCTGCTGACTTATATCATTCTGCATCTGTGGATTTAATGATGAATTCTTTAAATTTCTGGGCGGATTTTTACACTCTCGCTTCCAGTGTCCAATTTACCCGCAATTAAAACAGGGTAACTTTTGTTTCAATTCCTCAATGTTTATATAACATTTTGGCTTATTCGTAAATTTCCCTTAAACTTGCCAGGATTCTGATTTAGCTGAAAACCTTTATTTTCTAAAGCTGCTATCTGTTGCTCAGCTACCTTCACTTGTGCCCACATTGCCTTTTCTTTAAGTTTCTTCTGTTTAGCATCTATTTCATCACTGTAATATTTTGCCTTTCTCAGGATGTCATCAACTGAAAGAGCTTGCCAGCCTATAATTCCTGTCCTAATCATGTCCCCTATTTCAAGTCTCAGGCCATAAACAAATCTATAAATGAAGTGGCTCATGTCACTTTCACTTAATTTTTCATAGCCACTGTATTGTTTAAATACCAGAAGCAATCTTTCATAATAAGAGTGAACTGATTCTTTTGGCTCCTGATTAGTTCTGTCAATTTTAACCCAATCCACTTCCTTCGCAGGAATTTTGTCTTTAAACCAAACAATTACTTTGTCATAATAATCCATGACAGTGTCTGAAGGAGCGCCTGTTACTCTATGCCTTTGTGGTTCTTCTTTCGGTCAGCCCACAGAAATTTTGCATTCTGTCCAGAGATCTGACGGGACAACAATGTCAAAGAAACCATCAAGATCAACCCACAGAACTTTAAAAACCTTAATAAACCTATCTACCTGACGATACCATTCCACTGGCTTTTCTCTGAGTCTGGGAAAATCATTCGTAAAAAAATAATATATCCTGTCTTGTCCAAGGAACATGAACATAACCTCCACCAGCTATTTCTCTCATTGGAAATTCACCAAAAACTTCTCCCCTGTCCTTCTTTTCTTCTTCTCTTTTCTTTATCCCTTTAACTCTCCATTTACTTAAATCCCCTAATCTTTTCAGGAACACAATTAATTCTTTTATATGAGTTAATCTTCCTGCAGTATTAAAGTTTTCTATGTCCCTTTCAGAAAAATCCACTCTGTAATGCTTTTGTAATTGTTTTTGACGAGTTAAATCTATTTCCAATTCAGCAGCCACCTCTTCAAACTGATCATATTTATTCTTTGTTTTCCACTGAATGCTTTTACATATAAAAAGCAATTCATCATCCTGATATTGTTTCAAACAATCAGTACCAATTGTGCCAATAATCAATTCATATAAATCTGCTTTTAATTTACCAATATCAAGCTGTCTTGATTCAGGAATTTGTGTTAACTCTGTTCTATTTACAGAGCCAGAATCTGATTCTGCAACCAATGGTGTGACATTTGACAAATTTTGATTTAAAGTTAAATTTGGCATTGTTTTATCTTCATGAATTTCTGTTAATTCAGAATAAAAGTTTTCAGCCACTTTCTGAATTTCCACATTCAAAGGATTTGCTATTAGCGACTGCCTTGTTTTATTTTCATCAAAAACTGGCACAACAGGACCAATTGTAACTGGTACTGTCACTGCTTCCATGCCTTTTGTTAATTGTTGAATTAATTCTCCTTTTGCCTTCAAATAATCTGTTATATTTGGAATATCAGACAGAGTCTTTTTATAATTTTTCTGAACATTATTTCTAGAATTCAAATTGTCTCTTGGGGACCTTGTTTTGCTTCTCGACCTTTCTCTATCAGGTAATCTCATCTGGGTGACTCCTCAACTTCCTCCCTAGGTGCAGAAGGAGAAACGCCTGAAAAACTTCTTGGAGTTGAATGTGAGCAACCTGGTTGCTGATACGGCGGAGGACTGTTTAACATGTCCTCTAAAACTGCATCAAATTCTTGATCTAATTCGCCTTTCTCTTGAGAACTCTTTTGATCAGTTTCTAAAACCATTTCTAATACAGGATATAATCCTTCCTGCATATCTCCTTTCCTCCAACGACGTACTTTTTCCTGATGAGTTTCTTTATATAAACTCCTTGGTGTTCCCCAGTTTTCTCGCTCACGCTCCATCATTTCAATTTCCCATTCAAATAATGCTTCAAATTGAGTGGGTCTGGGTCTTAGTGAAAGAGCCATCATTTTATCTCTCAAGTTTCTTAAAACTTTAACATTAAATGACCCATCCTCAGGCCAGGCTAAAACTCCATCATCCCTAGTATATTGCATCCAATTTTTAAACCAGAGAACAGTATGATAACCATATTCTCCTTCCATATATGCTGCGGGTGTTTTATACTTATGAAGCAATTTTTCACCACGCGTTTTAATTTTCTTGTCGGGAGTAAATACATTTTTAATTTTCTGAACCCATGAAGGCTTTTTCTCTTCTTTATACCAATAACTCATGATTTAAAATGAGTTTGTAAGCCTTGAAAAAGATCGTAAATAATTTCATTGTTGCTACGCTACTCCAACCAATCCGTGCGCGAAACTCACCAACAAGCCAATGAGGTTAAGCTACGTCACCACCTTGCTCAACCAATGAGAACCCAGTTTTCAGAAACAACCAATCAGCTAACAGCTCAACCTGATCACGTGAACCAATCAGTGTGCTCGCTCTGAAGTATGTCAGCCAATCACAGCGCAAACCCTGTGACGTACACTGCCACTGCAGAAAAGCTGCGCTTGTCAGTGTCACTCCGTAAACTTACCCCTCCCTTACAAAATATTTTCACAGCGCCATTTTAAAAAATTCGTTTCGAAAAGATTCAGTTAATAACTACATAAAACAAACCATTTGTCCGATTCGCTAACAAAGTGATAGTTTTATCAAGCATTCAGAAATTCTACTTGCATGAAATAGACAACGCTATTTTCATTTTAAACAATTTTCAACATTCATACAAAAAGAAACCTAACCATACATGAATTCCTTAGTCAGACTTTAACCAACCAATGAATCCCTGCTTACGCCAGTAAGAAAAAGCTATCTTACCCTTCACACAAATTCGGCAAAATCCTACAACTCTTTTTACATCGAGTTTTAAAACGGGCTCCAAGTCCCTATACTTCAATGTTGCGATTTAATAGTTAATCCTCACTATTCATGCAATCTGTCATACCTAAATCCCTAAACTTGTGTTGTACGACCACAACACTTAGTGATAATTCTGTACCACTAATTTGAAACGGAACAAATGAACTGTGTAACTTCACCTGTCACACTACTCTGCCGGCCGGTTCATAGGTTTTTCACACTACTGGAAAAACCTAACAACAAACATATAACATCTAGACCAAACTTAACACATGTATCCTATGTAATTACCATGTAACATGTATGTTACCATAGTAACCGAACTCTGCTACCAGATAATTGATCCAGCGGGTCTAAAGAATTTCAGTCTCATATATAATCTCTACACCAGGATACTCACCATTATTTATAAATCTATCACTAGGCCCATTCTTTGCAAGGATTTGTATTTTTGACCTACTGAATCATATGACCTAATTATTTTAATCTAACACATAGATTAATTAAGTCACATATAGAGGCAATGGATTAACTAATGGTAACGCAAGAAACGATCAAGCCCAGCTTGTCATTTCAAAAATCCACTTTATTAATTTTTATTTCATAAAGAAAGCTTAAACTTTTATTTAGTAATTTTATTTTCAATCATAAAACATTAGTGGCACAAAAGGTCATGGTAATTCAATGAACCAACACCAGCATGAGGAAAGCTCAAACAGTTATTTATTTATTTCTCCATAGCCTATTTCCCTAACTTAGCTAAAAGAAAAGGCCTGTAAGTAATCAAAATTATAAAGTCTTACGTGAAAGGGAAAACTGGCAGCGTCTCTGGAGCACAGGATCGATCGAACAGTGCTCTTAGCAAGGGGCAATTCTTATAGTATTTTCCTATCTAAAACTAACTAAAAGAATACAAATATTCGAGCAGAACTGAATCTCATTGGATGTTAAATGTCTTTCAATGCGGTCATCATCCATCTCTTACATAGCCAGAGTCACTTTCAAGAGTACTATTGTTCATGAGTATGGCACCGGCAGGTTCCGAAGAAAGTATCATTTAACTAAAGCAAAAACTTCCTTCGTCCGCTCATGCTTTTCCGTCTTTCCGCTGCCGAATGACAAGTACGGCCTTGACCAAGGAACAAATTGAACCAAATGTCCTAAACTTCCACACAGCCTTTGTTTGCAAGCCTCTCTCCAAGAATTAGTGTAGAAAGATATAATCTTTTTCTTTCCTGCGTAGCTGTGCAAGGCTCACTCTGGTCAGGCTTTTCTGTCATCCACTTTAGAAGTAGGCCTCAAGCCTTTTTGCATGCAATGCAATAAGGGTGTCTAGTATGCAAAGAAACACAAGACAATAATTAATTCAAGAAATAACAATTATTCTGTTACCCATCCTTTCCACTAAGTTTAACCCATTATCTATGTTACCTAGTTTTGCATACAAACAAATAAACAAACACATACACATGAGACGACAATACATAAACAAAAGCACATTTAAAGAATGCACATGCAATTATTTCCAAAACGGCTGCAATTAGTAAATGTCAAACAAGAGACAAAGTAAATGTATTATACAAAGCAAAACGACAAATATAACAAGAGCACAAATGATTAAACCCACGTGTTCATGATGGTGCATATTAATCTAGGTTGAGTCAGTAAACATATAAATCATGCAACACACATTAGTAATAATAAAAATCACGAGAGATTCATTTGTCACGAACTTTTTAGAAATAAATCTGAAAGTCCGCTCCATCAACTGGTCCATAGTTCAATAAGAGAACTTGCTTCTTGTGCTGGTGTAACCAGATGCCCAGGTATCAAACTGGACTGATGCACCATTTGAGGGGGTAGATACACTCAAATGGCACAGTAATTTCGGTGAGTGGAAATATTTCTGTTTTAACTTTTTTTCCAATTCATGTTAAGACCGGCTAATTTGCCAAATCAAACCATTTATTTTATGATAGTGACCATTTGGTCAGCTTAGTAGCATATGAATAATAAAATATCATCTCTACAGATGGACAGGCCTAGCGGGCCTAGTGAAAATTGTAACCTATGGTGAAGGTATTTTTTTTTTAGGGTGGCATACCAGGTGGCCCATTTCAATAATAAAAAAGTGGGGATGGGCGCAAACCTACCTGGTTCCATGAGTAATGTCAAAGGAGGCGGTGAGGGAGACTTTGTCCAGAATGTATGCTTGCAGCTGTGAATATAATAACTAGACCAGAGCAATGAACCTGTGGGGGAATTCCAGTTTTCGCAACGTCACTAGCAGGAAAGGTCACTCGAGAGAGTCAAATGCCTTTTCTGCATCCATGAAGGCAACCACAGCTGGCACAGTGGGAGAGATCCTATTTAACACCAAGAACACAGTACGCAGATTGTGTGACGTAGAGCACCCTGGACCGTACCCCGACTGTAAAGGGTAGATGATATGGTCCAGCTGGAGGGACAACTGAGTCGCAAGTACCTTGGCCAGTACCTTGCTGTCAAAATTTAACAGAGGTAAGGGCCAGTAAGAGGTGCAATACAGGGGATCCTTCCTGGTTTTCACTGATAGTGTAATGACAGCCTCACGCAATGTCAGGGTCAGAACCCCCTTTTCTAGGAATTCAGCATAAATTTCAAGCAGCTGTGGGGCTAATAATTGTTTGCAAGACTTGTAAAAGTCTCCCACCAGACCATCCAGACTGGGGTTCCTCAATCCACCAAGGGGGTCGATTGCCTGCATGATCTCTTCAGCAGACATTGGTTCACCTAGGAACTGCTGCTGGGCCTCTGATAGCCATGCTATGTCAATCCCGGCCAGGCAGTCAGTTCTGGCTTCATGAGCTCGAGTAGCATGAGCCATATGTAGAGAGGAAAAGTACAGAGCAGCTCTGCTAGTATTCCAGCATTGTCCGTAACTCTGACCCCACTGTCCTGCTTCAGTTCAGGGATGTAGGCACTGCCCGTGGGTCAGTGTATCAGTCATGCCAGGGTACATCCTGGCCACTCCACCTCCCCGTAGCAAAGGGCCCTGGTACATTTTCAGAGGAAGGCAACCTCTTGCTCTGCCGACTCCTGTAGTTTGTCCTGGAGGGTCGCATGGCGGAATAACTGCCAACCATGCCGCTGTTGGGTGTCTACATTATCAATGTCTCGGAGCTAATTTCTATGCGGGCTAAGGTATTCCGTATGCCACATAAACCCTGCAGTGTTTGGAAATGTAGACTCCTCTGGTGTACGCCAGATAAGAGATCCTTTCATAATTTTATGTGTGTATGCAATTCAAAAAATTGCCATATTTTGCGGTCTAATAACTAATTTTCATGGTCAAGATAGATCTAATCTCAATGCCATACATAGTGCTGCCAGCAGTCTCGAGTGGACCAGAGTGCAATCAGTTTCAAAAAGACGAGTGCTTTATTGCTGCTATTTCGCACAATGTTCGTAGGGAAGTCTTGCAATGTTGCTAGAACGCTAGAGCGCTCACTACAAGTCTTAGCTAGGATTATGATTTGGAGACACCCCCTGCGGGTCACACGGAAAACAACAGTGTTTATAATCAAAATATTTCTGGCTGCCAACACTGGTGTTAAATAACTTTTAATATTTCGAAAACTATTGATTTACAACGTATGTTTAAAAAGAAGCTTATAATATTGCCGCTCTTCCGCTGTTTTATATATAAAAAAATATGGTCGGGGGTACAATTTGGAGATATTCCCTTGAAACACACGTAACGTGCAAAACGGTTGCACATCATACTATGGAAATAAAAAGCGACGGCCCTTTGGCGTCCTTTGTAAAAGTTCAAACGGATACCCTTTTTCGAAGCAGAACGCTATATTTCCTGGTGAGTACGGGGGTACCCGTAAGATTTAAGAATGGGGGGGCTTTGAGACAGACCGTAAATACGATTTCGAACAATAAGCTCTAAATGGGGATGTTTAAGGACGCACGCGATTAACTTTTTGTAGTGAAAGGGTGCGGGCACCTCCCTCGGCGTGCATGTGAAATGTCTATATTACTACCAATGGTTCTTAATCCTGGAGAAGGCCCCGAAATGGCTCTCTTTTTTATTTGATATCGCTAAGAATGAGGTCATGCGAAATCGTATAGAATCGGCCAAGGGGGGCTTGGGGGAGGGCAGCCGACCCCTGGGAGGTCTCCTCCCCCGGGCGGTTTGGGAGATCTGGGTGGGGCTCTCCTTCTAGCAGATTCCATTTGGGCTCTTTTTTGGTTTGGTTTTGGTTGGATAGGTGCGCAGCCTATAAATGGGCGGGGCTCCCCTCTCCGGGCACCATTTTGGGCTTAGGTGACCTGGTGGCCGGATTGATCCTAGCTAGTTTTTTGTCAGAGTTTTGGTATTTCTTATCTTTCCTCTGGTAGTTATCTCTCTTTGATTATTATGGCTGGCGAAGATTATCGCGTTCTGGAAGCCATCCGTCTTCTCAGCGAGGCGGGTCGTTTGGACCTGGTGATTGGTGACCGGGGGCAGGCCGAGCCTCCGCGTCCCCAGCGGGAGGCTTCGGCGAGGGTGTCGGCTGCGGTGGCAGCGTGTTTCTCCCCTAAGCGTCGGAGGCAGGATGGGGTAAGTGAAAGGGGTCGTTCCAGGACTAGGAGGGCGGGGGCGAGGTCCCGCCGCGGGAGCGATCCGGGGCCTTCGGATACATCTGTTACTTTGGACCCCTCGTTGGGGGGGGGTGGTTTTGGAAGGAGACTTTCCTCCGGTGTCGGGGGAAGTTTCAACGGTTGGTTTTCGAGACAGGGCGGCCTCTGCTCCTGTTTTGCGAGGCCGTCGTGCTTCTAGGCAGCATGGTTGCACGCGTCGCTCTGTTTTGGCCTCCGCGGTGGCGGGTGCTGACGTCACTGTGGGAGGGGGGGCGGAGGCCATTTTGAATTTCGAAACTGTGGCGCCGCGACCGTTACAGGGCGGTCAGGTGCAGGTGGTGTCCGAAGTTGTCGCTCCTCAGAGCGTTATTCGACAGCACGTAGTTTCGACTCCTGTGGCGGTTGTCGCCAGTACAAGGGGTGGTTCTACTACACAGCCTTTAGAGTTATTGCCTGGTGTGGTTATGTCGGAGAGTTCTGGTGTGGTGGGGCGTTGTGCGTCGGTTAGGGACCTGAGTAGTCCTTTATTGTTTTCCCCTGCGGTGTCTAACAGAGGGGAAGCAGTTTCTTTATGTAGTGGTTCTTTGGGTGAGGGGGAATGGGCGCAGATGGGTTTGGTTGAGGGAGTTGGGCGTATAGATGGGCCCTTTCCTGGGGGGGATCAGTATGGCGCTGTATTCCTACGGGGAGTTTACAGACGTTGGAGGTTTTGGAAGGTCTCCCTTCTGGGGGGGGAGGGGAGTGGTGATGCCTTTTTTCAGCAGGGTCTGGGTGTAGGGGTTCCTTTTCAGGGGTTGTCCGGGGATTTTCAGTTCCCGGGACTCATGGTTGAGAGGGGGGCGGCAACTCGGGGTTCTTTGGAGGAAGTGAGAGTTCAGGATTCTTCGGTACAGGGCCCTGCGTCGCGGATTGTACAAGCTTTGCTGGCTGTTAGTTCGGATGAAGGGGTGTGTCAACCGTCCCCTAGGCTTTGTGATGCTTTAAAGAGAAAAGGCGCAAGGGGTTCTGGGGTTATTTCTGAAGAGGGTCGGGGTGTTGGCGGTCGTGTTGGTGGTTTGTCTTCTGCTACTAGAGTTGTGTTTAGTAAGGGACCCGGCACACCAGTCCGGCCTTTTTCATTGCAGGTTGGAGTTCGACCGGGAGCAGCAGACTTGGCAGGGCGGCAGGCAGCCCATTCACGCCGAGGAGAAGTGTGGGTGGAGCCTGG
Source organism: Lissotriton vulgaris (assembly GCF_964263255.1). Lineage (NCBI taxonomy): Eukaryota > Metazoa > Chordata > Amphibia > Caudata > Salamandridae > Lissotriton > Lissotriton vulgaris. The sequence continues at coordinate 673,573,753 of NC_141700.1, read as the reverse complement.
CGCGGCACGTCCCATAACAACGAGGGATCCCGTCGTGGAGCGGGTCAGGCGCGACCTCTATTGTGCCACGTGGTGGTCATGATGATGCTTTACTTTTTACAGTGAATCAACAGGTTGTAAGTGGTACTAGAGGAGGAGTGTATAGGCGGGTTCAGTCGTCATCCCCGCCAAGGTCAAGTTTGAGGGCTGGTAAGGCCCATGGTCGGTCTAAGACGGTGGAGACAGTACAGAAATCAGTGGTTGTACCTACCCCTTCCCAGTTGGAAGAATCGTTGATTTTAGACTATGATGATGACAGCCCTGAAGAGGGCGAGGTTCGCGAAGTGGTATCTGGGGGGGGACATGCTAATGTTTCTCACAGTATGTTACAGGTACCGGTGGTACGAAGTCGTACGGAATCGTCAAGGCCACGAGTGCTCGGCCCCTCGGTGAGGGCTCCTCGGAGGGCGGACGACGGTGCACATTCGGAGTGGAGGACGGAAGCCAGTCAGCCTCCTTTATTACGCCCAGGTGAGACTGTGGTACATTCTGTGCGGCCAAACATGGTCTCTATTGGTATTGGTGTGGACCTGGTATCTTCGGAGAGTGATGGTAAATTATACAAAGGTCGTATTGTCAGAGACCAAGGTGTGGGCACAAATGTGGATGATGTCAGTACAAGCGCTAAAGTGGATAGTGGCACTTCCACTGTTGGTTTGGGCACTACTAAAAATGTACTACACAGCAAGGAGTTAAAAATTAAAAAGTTACCGTATATGGGGGTTACTAAGCCCTTGGGGGCTCATTTAATGCTCAGTACAAAAGAGCGGATTTGGAACGGTGAGTATGTGGAACTCTTAAAGTTGTTGCACAGGGAGGTTCGAGCTAAGGAAGGCTCTAAGGAGGAGGAGTTTGAACTAGCTAAGCGCCCTAAGGTTCCCTTAACTATTGAAAATTGGACGGCGGCATTTTTAATATATGCCAGCATCTATTGTGAAAAGTTCCCTGAGCGCTGCGTTTCATTATTTAAGTATATGGATGTTATTCGTAAAGCTCAACTTACTAGAAATGATTTCGCATGGGCTCAGTATGATGAGGAGTTTAGGGCACGCATGGCATGGGACCCCGAGGCCAAATGGGGTGAGTTAGACACTGACCTTTGGCAGCACACCTTGGGCTCGGCTGCTAGTGGTAGAACGGTTTTCACAGCCAGTGGTCTTCCTTTAGTTTATCGACCCTTTCCGACTCGTCCCACCCGGGGAGGGGTGGGAGCCAGCTCTACCACTCAGTCGCCTACAGGCACGTGCTGGGATTTTAACAGAGGGGTGTGTAACAGGGAGTTCTGTAAGTTCCGACACGAATGTTCACAATGTGGTAGGAAGAGTCATCCGTTATCCAGATGCTGGGGTCCCAGGCCTTCCGGGGGTCCCCAGGCTTCACAACAGAGTTCAGGGGCTTTCGTCGCACCACAGCACTCACCGGCTCCCAGGGGAGGGAAGTCTTCATCCGGTGCTGGGCCCAAAGGCTCGTACACCGGTTAATGTGGATAATTTGGCTGCCGCTTTGCGGGATTACGAACCCGCTGAGCTGCGGTCGGTTTTGTTATCGGGTTTTCAGCTTGGTTTTCGGTTGGGATACGAAGGACCACGTTTGAGGCGTTGGTCTAAGAATTTAAAGTCGGCAGGTGAACACCCTGCTATTGTTCAGACAAAATTGGATAAGGAAGTGAGTGAAGGTAGGATGGCGGGCCCCTTTGATGATTGGCCTTTGGAGAATTTGATTGTATCCCCTATTGGAGTGGTCCCCAAGAAGGAGCCTGGCCAGTTTCGGCTCATTCAGCATTTATCATGACCAGAGGGTGAGTCTATGAATGATTTCATTGATAACGATGCTGCCTCGGTGTCTTACTCTTCTGTTGATGTGGCTATGCAATTGGTTGTGACGGCAGGACCTGATGCTTTAATGGCAAAATGCGATATTAAATCTGTATTTCGACTGCTTCCAGTCCATCCTGAAGACTGGTGTCTCCTGGGCATCCATTTTCTTGGAAAATGGTACGTGGACAAAGCTCTGCCAATGGGTTGCTCTATGTCCTGTGCGTTGTTTGAAACCTTTAGTACGTTTCTGCAATGGTTTTTTACTCACCAAAGTGGACATGAGCTGGTCACACATTACCTGGATGATTTTTTCTTTGTGGGTACGGCAAATTCGCTGGTCTGCCATGACGCTCTCACGAAGTTTCAGTCCTTGATGAGTCATTTAGGGGTACCTTTGGCTCCAGAAAAGACCATGGGTCCTTGCGCGACCATGTCTTTTTTGGGGATTGAACTTGACTCGCATTTGATGCAAGCTCGTCTTCCCATGGACAAAAAACAGAAAATGCTGGATTTGGTGGGAGCAATGTTGGGAAAAGAGAAAGTGTTTGTGAGAGAGGTTCAGGTTCTGCTGGGGCACCTTAACTTTGCGTGCAGGGTGGTCAGGGCGGGTAGGACTTTCTGTAGGAGGTTGGGTGTGCCTTTATGTCGGGAGGTGGACTGGTGTTGGGATGTGCAGATATACTCCGATGCTGCGGGCAGTGAGGGTTTTGGTCTTTACTGGCAGGGAAAGTGGTGTGCCCAGCAGTGGCCGGTTCATTGGAGGAATGGTGGAAGAAGTATAGCCTTTTTGGAGTTATTCCCTGTCGTGGTGGCCGTTACTTTGTGGGGTACAGCTTTGGCCCACAAAAAGGTACTGTTTCGCATTGACAACATGGCTGTGGTTCAAGTGATTAGCAAACAGTCGGCCAGGGATCCTCAGATCTTAAAACTCCTTAGAGTGTTTGTGTTGGGATGTCTGAAGTATGATATCTGCTTTCGGGCCCTTCATGTTCCTGGCGTGGACAATGACATTGCTGATGCTTTGTCTCGTTCACAGTGGGAGAGATTCCGTGGGCTTGCTTTGGAGGCAGACGAGGAGCCGACTCCCATGCCGGACCACCTGTGGACGGTAGGCAACACCGGGTCATTCAACTGGTTTTAGGTTCATTGGCTCTTTCCACAAAAATGGCGTATGAGTTGGCCTGGAAAGAGTTTTTGGAGTCGGGTGCATGTCGAAGAGAGCTGGATTGGCAACGGTCTGAGGATGTGGTTCAGTTTATCTTGCGCCTAATGGACAGGGGTTTATCCAGAGTTACGTTTCTGGCAAACTGGCTGGTATTTCCTTTTTGGGAAAGCTCTTGTGGGGCTATTCTCCGTCGGCTGGGGAGTTGGGTAGGAGAATGTTGGAAGGGTGGTCCCGGGAGCGTGGATCTGTGCGAACCCTTTGTTCCCCTTTGTCGTGGCAAAAACTTTTTCAAGTGATTTCTGTGCTTCCGGTTGTATGTTCTGATAGAGTGGAAGCTTGTTTGTTTGCCACTTTGATGGTGTGGATGTTTTTTGGTGCGTTTCGTGTGTCTGAGTTGCTGGGCACCAAGTCCGCTCGAGGCCTTCTGTGGGGGGATGTTCAGCTGTCGTTCAGGGGAGTCCATGTTTGGCTCTCTCACTCCAAAATGGATCAGAGAAGTGCGGGTAGGGGGGTTTGGTTAGAGGCGGTGTCCCCTCCGGAAACCTGCCCTCTTCGTTGGGCCCACTGCTGGAAAGAGTTGTCGGGTGGGGTTGTGGACCACCCGGTTTTTCAACATTTGAATGGTTCATGGGTCTCTACTTATCAATTGCGCATGGTACTGCGAAAAGCGCTGCGTCATATTGGTCTAGATGGGTCGCTCTATGGAACTCACTCATTTAGGATTGGGGCGGCCACAGAGGCCTTTCACAGGGGTTGGTCGAGGGAAGATATCATGGGCTTGGGGCGCTGGACTTCTAATTGCTTTCAGCGCTACGTCAGGAGCGAATCTGCTGGAGCGCAGGCGTCTTCTTCTGTTTTTCCTGTCTGATACCTTTTTCTTTTACAGGTTCTGTGGCTGGTCCCCGGGCTGCTTTCCTTACGGTGTGGATCGTGGGCCATTCATTCGTTAAAAGGGCCCAAGTTCAAGCTCGCCAAAGTTATTTCGGTTCATCATTGGGTTTTAATGACCGTTTATTTAATGTGGTGTGGAAAGGAAAAGGGGGCATGTTATGGAAGGAACTGATACCTGCCCTTAACTGTTGGTTGGCAGGGGGGGTTTGCCCAGATGTTTTGGTTATTCACCTGGGTGAGAATGATTTGGGTTCTGTGAAGGGGGTTGTTCTTCTACGGGCGATCAAGAAAGACTTGTCTTTGTTACACAAGCAGTGGTCGGGGTGTCACGTTCTTTGGACGGAATTGGTCCCGCGGAGGGTTTGGAGGAATGCGGTGAAGCCAAAGGCGGTTGATAAATCTTGGAGGAAACTGAATTGGAGGTTTCTAGGTTCTGTAGGGACCTGGGTTTTGGACGTATCGTCCACGGTGATATCAAATATGATGCGGTAGAGTTTTTTAGGGGTGACGGGGTACATTTGTCCCGAATGGGAATGGATTTGTATCTCCTGGAGCTGCGGGGGGTTTTGTCTCGCTGTTTGACCGTGCAACAATTTGTTGGTGAATAGTAGGTTGCGTTAGGTCTTGCGTTTTTGGATTGCCTTTCCCATGTGGTTCCCCCCCCCCCCCTGTTTCGGTCTTGTGGGGGGGCAGAAAGGTGGGGCTCTTTCCTTATCAGTCTTTCCCCCCACGGCTTTCTGGGTGGCGGCTTTGGTCTGTTACTGTCAGTTTTGGGCCAGGTTGGGACCCGTTTGTTGTGAAGTCGGATCTTGTTGGGGGAAGTTTTATACTGATTGAGTCTGGTTTCTGAGAATATGGGGTCGGGGGATATGTTCAGTTGGTTTATAATCGGGGATGTGATATTTTGTATTTGGTAATGTGATGTTATAATGTTATTGTTTTTTTTTGCATGGTTATGATGTTTTGGGTATGTACGGGTGGGGGCGGGTGTGATGGAGGGTGAAGGGTGGGGGCGGGGTTTGGGGATTTGAAATAAAACGAACAAAACTTGGTTGGGGTTTTAGATTGTGAGGCGGTTGCCGAGTTTGTGTATTTGTAAATGTGCACCTGTTCCAATAAAGCGGCCTTTTTCACACTCCAATGGTTTTTTTTGGTCTGCTCACTCTCCCCCACCCCTCTCTCCCAAATATAAACTGTGCCGGGGAGGCTCACCACTTAATCAATACATTCAATCAGGTTCCGAAGTGATAGTATGCCCGCACATTTTCCTGCTTTATTTCTATACGGGAGAGAGCGCCTTGAGAAATATAGAATAGATTAACGCTAAGGGGTGAAATGGTTTGGATTAATATGTCTGGTTTAGAAATAATAAAGGACCGGGCAATTGCAGTGATTTTTTTTTATGGTAGCGGTGATATGCTACGATGGACTAAAAACCGAATTTACAAGAATGGAGCTAAAATGCAATGTAGAGGTCAAATGTACAATTTATATGGACCAAGAGACATACATTTTTCTGCTTTTGCTACACAGGCACAGTAGCCGTTTACATACAATTGACTACAGAATGTAGAAGATCAAGAGGTGATGTCTGTGATTATTGGACACAGCCAGCACGGTAAGATACTGCCTTGCATAAGTTATATTTCTTCCAGTGTTGAGCTATATATACATAGTGATCTCCATTTCTTCCCCTCAAAAAATAGGAGTGCTTTGGTATACACAAATTAACTGTGTATAATAGCAGCAGAGTTTACCAAGGTGGAAAACAACTTGTCCCCCTTTTTGAATAATATATTGTGATACCCATATATTTCCAAAAACAGTAGCACCTAGGATTTTATGATTCCAGTGCATTATATGAATGCTAAAAATAAATCGTTTCTAAAGCATCCTCATAGAGAGAGGGGGGGAAGAGAAAAAGAAAAAAATGTCTCTCGTTCTTTCTCAAATGTTTGAAACTAACAAAATTGATTGCACTGGCTTCCCTTGGGGTCTATTGGTGATAAAATCAGGCGCTATGTCGTAAATTCTACGCTTGGCACTATGATTATATGAGTTGTTACAACATTGGAAGATGTCCAATTGACTAACAAGCAATGTGATATCAGAGATAACAAAAAGTAATAATGACATTTTGTGGATTAAGGCTTGAAAAGGTGGTGAAAAATGGATTGTATTGGTCTATAAGTAAAATGTCTTTTTGAAAGATATCGAGTATGGAAATGTAGCTTCTTTTTTGACTTGGCATTATCAGATGTTGCACACGCAGTTGGTATTGATAAATGTGTCAATATATGAAGGTAGAAACCAACATACCCTTAAAATGGATACATTGAGAATAGAGAATTTGTACAAAAAGTTGAGATCTAATTGAATAGAGGGTATAGATGCTGTTTTGAAGTACCTATTGTATGTATTTATCGCACAGTTTGTAAATAAGTAAAAGAAAATTCCAGAGGATTAGAGAACTATGTATTAAGGAAATTTACTTCTGTCTTATGATTGTGAATATTATGATGGGAGAACAACTATTTTTTTATGTATAGTACTACATGAAATCTTTTTTAATGTTTTTACAGCCCTGACGAAGTTCTTTTGAACGAAACGCGTTGGCTGCCCGATGAAAATCGAATAAAGAAGATTTAAAAAAGCAAAACAACCATTGATGGACACTCTTTATTGATTGCATTTATATTTGTGTTAATGATACTTGGTGGTGCAACCCACAGTGGGTGGAATTTCAGTATTTAATTTATTAAATGTAATTTTGGCATCAAGTTCTTTGAGGGAACCTTCCGTGTTGGTTTGATAATACGTGTTCTCAAGGAGTTTTATTTTATTAAGGAGTTGGGTCGACTGAGCCTCCATGGACCTCTTCCTCTTTGAGACAAAATTAATAATAAAACCTCGAGCAGCTGCCTTAAAAGAATCCCATATCATAACAAAGGAGGAGTCTGTGGTATGATTGATCAGAAAAAATTCAGTGGCGAATTCAGTGAATTTAGTACAAAAATTGGAATCAAGGAGAAGGGAGTTATTAAATCTCCATCGACCAGTATGAGGAGTGAAGGGAATGAGATCGATATCTACGTGTACAGAAGCATGGTCCAAAATGAAAATGGACCCAATGTCAGAGGAAGTGGCGTGTTGAGCTAGTGATTTGCTAAGGAAAAGGTAATCTATACAGGATTGGGAACGATGGGAAGGGGAATAGAAACTGTATTCTCTAAAGTCGGGATAACATAGTCTCCAAATATCGACTAGAGCTTTATGACGTATTGAATTGGTAAATTGAGAGTGCATTTTGGATGTACACAATTTAACTTTATAATTATGGTCAAGGATAGGATCAAGGACTTGATTACAATCACCACCAAGAATAAGATAATCATCATTAAGTGAATACAGTTTTTCAGAGATAGAAGGCCAGAAAGATTTATCAACACCAGTAGGAGCGTAAACATTGAAAATAACAATAGGAATCTTATCTAGAAGTAATTTAACAATCACCCATCTACCATTATCATCAAACTCATGAGAAATAAGAGAAACATTACATTTTTTATGGCATAAAATCACAACACCATTTTTCTTGCCCATAGTAGGGGAGTTAAATAAATGACCAATCCAACATCTTTTAAGCTTAGAGGCTTCCTTATCTGAAAGGTGGGATTGTTGAATCAAGGCAATATCAGTCTTAAGCTTGGCAAGATGAGACAATACCCGATGCCTTTTAATTGGATTCTTTGAACCTTTAACATTCCATGTAGTAACTCGGAATTTTAAGTCAATAAGAGAATATGAACAAATAAATTTAGCTCACGAGAGCAACCAAGAAAGAGTACAAAGGAAGAAAATAATGAAGAGAATAATAGAGTAAAAGAAAAGAGAAGACGAAAGGAAAGATAAGAAGAAATAGAAAAGAGCCTGAGGGTATAGAAATAAGAAAAAAGGATATACAACAAGGAGACAGTAAATGTCCAATACAGATGACTGAAAAACATACTTAAGGGAACAAACGAAAAATGAGGGTGACGACGCCAAAAGATGACGACGGCAGACAACGAGAGCGCACCAAACAAACGCTACAAAACATCTGGAATATACGAAACAGAAGGGGCACATTGGGTAAGGAAGGACGACAATGACATCTGTAAAAAGAGAAATGAGAAGGAAACATTGGGTAAAAAAGAGGGTATATGCATACAAAAGGGAATAATCAAGAACAGCATTGAAAGACCAACAAGACATAGGACATAACCATATAACCAAAGCTATGAAAAACCAGTTAAACCATTATAAAAACCAGTTAAGCAACTAAGCATTTCCAGAGGCGTCCATTGCATCTGCTCCATGATGACGAAGGAATTCTTGGAGGGCGACTGGATCTTCAAACGTGGTGGTTTTGTCTTTGTAAGTGACCTTGAAGAGACATGGGTGTAGCAAGCCATATCGAGCGTTGAGGGCTCGTAATTGAGGACACATGTCCAGAAATTTTTTCTGACTGTCAGCTGTTGCTTTAGCTATGTCCTGTGACAGATATAGGCGATGTCCCTCCCATATATACTTATAGAAGATCAGTGTATTGTAAAAACAACATGGTGACACCTCGAGGCTTATTAGATACTTTGGGACCCAGTCTATGGGCTCTTTGGATGTTGATGTTAAACGAGGCAGGTAAGTCTAGAATCTTCGGAAGAAAAGTTTGAAAGAAGACAGTAGGATTAGACCCCTCCGAAAGTTCTGGAAGACCATAATGGCGAAGGTTGTTCCTTCGATTTCGATTTTCCAAATCCTCCGCTTGACGTTTGAGTTGAAGTATGTCCGCTTCCATCGAGGAGATACGAGAGCAGGAAGTGTGAAGAGATTCTGTTGATTGCTCTAGGATCAGAACACAAAAATCTACCGAAGACCATTTATCATGCATAGTTTGTAAAGTTTTAGTGGTCATCTCCATAAATGGCTTGAGGGCACGTATTTCTTCCCATATGAGATCCATAGAAGATGAGGAAGAAGGAGAGCTTGGAGAGTGTGGGTCTTTCTTTAGACGTTTGGTAGATGCTGTCATTGTTGGAAGTTTGCTGGCAGAATGCATTTTGGGAAACGTTCCAGGTTGAAAATCAGTGCTTGAAGCAGGAATGTCATCCTTATCCTGAATAGTAGAGTCAGAGTCTGAGCATAGAATAGATTTTTTTGCCGCAGAAAGCTTGAGATTATGCAATTTCCCCATATAGAAGTAGAAATAATGTAGAAAAGGGGGTTCAAATTAGCAATTGTTCACTGCAAAAATGAGTTGCCAGAGCTCCATGAGAATGAAATGAGGAAAAACATGAGAATTGTATTCAAAATGGCAGCAAAAGTCAGTCAGGTGTCATAATGAGGAGAAGAAACGCCAGAGAAATCATATAGGTAATATTAATGGAGAATTAGAGCCCAAAAATAGAAGAGTATTGCATAAAAAAAAAATGCCAGCCATGATAAGTGTGGAAGGGGAGAAGCTTTCCAAATAGCCATGCATTTGAGGGGAAAATCACGTGAAAACGCGAAACAAAATGGCAGCCGGAATCCCAAAATCTAATTTTTGCCAAGTTGCAGCCCAGGAGAGCCATTAGTAGCGCTAAAAACAAAGCGCCAGGCTCACCTCATGTTGTGGAAGTCAAATCCGGGCTCCGCTGCGTTTGTTTCCCGATGTATCTGTTGAAAAGTGTGTGGAAGCGGCGGTTAGCGCAAGAGCTCCGCCGTCAAGCCGCCATCACCGACGGGGCGCAAGCCACGCCCTTCTATATGTCAGTCCTAATTTGCATTTCATGGCTTTGGCATTAGCATATTTGCACTGGGCATTCTGCACCATCTAGGTGAAGTCTGGAAAGAAGGATAGATAGGAGCCCTGATATTGCATCTGTCCCACCCTACATTCCAGATGGAGTGCAGTGTCCTGTTTTCAGAAATTGAGAAACAATGCGATGATAGAGCACGGCAGGGTACCATGAGTGGGTCAAGGGCCAAGGGAATGATGAACGAGCTTCACCACAAAAGTAGGCATAAACATTTGGTGCCCAAACAGGTCTGACAAAAGGTGTTTGACAAAGAGGTCTATACGCACTGTATGAGTGAATTCTGTGATCCCCAGGATACGCAGATTGTTGCTGTAGGACCTGGCCTCAAGGTCCTCATTCTTGATAGCCACCATCTTGAGGATCTTTTTGGCTTTTACTGTTGCTTCGTCATGGTTTTTGATTTGTCCCAAGGGCTGGGATACGTTCTATCCTACTACCCAAGCGAACAGTCTGGCTATCTAAGTGCTCACCCATGCGGTCAAAGCGGGACATCAGGGTGTTGAACTAGGTGTCGATGGCACAGAACCCCACAAGGAGTTTGGCCATCATTGCACCTGTGCCAGAGGCAAGCTCCTAGTCCGAGGTGCCGGCCGCTCCTTCTCCATGTCGGCAGGGTTTCCGGCCTCTCTGGTGCACTTGAATGGTAGCTTGCAGTGTTTTGGATCTCTGCCACCATGATCAGTGCAATAGTGTAATGTCACGCAGAGGACTTGTTGAGATCAGCAGTAGAAGTTAGGGCACTTCTGAATATGAGCAACTGCCTGGAAGCACCTGCCACATGAGTCGTGGTCAGGGCGGTGTCACAGTAGTATACAGTGCTAGGTGTGTAGCAGGAAGGTCATGTAGGGGGCACTATGGACTGGGCAGTAGCCTCACTAGTCATCCCACAAGTCAGCCAGTCACTGCTGTAAGCTCTGGGGTACTTCCCAAATGTCCTCTGCAGGTCAGAGGTATTGTAAAGTGCCAGGCAGGTTTGGCCTCCTTCGTGTTGTATGCCCCCCACAGAACAGGGAACAAATAATGCATCTTGACGGAAGGGCTATTATTGGCAGGTCTCAGCGTGGCATCTGGAGGCCAAGTGAAGTCTGGAGAGCATCTCGGGACCACAAATCAGTATACCACTCCTACTCTTAATAAACTCAACTTGGCTCAGCAGACCAATGCTATTGTGTCCACCTCCTATTTCCTGATCAAGAAATTGAAGAATATTTGACCTTATATTCCAGTTGACTCCAAAAGGACGGTAGTGACCGCACTCGTGCAATCTAAATTAGATTACTGCAACAGACTGTATCTGAAAATGCAGAAACAATAACTCAAAAAACTTCAGATGATACAAAACGCTGATGCAAAACTACTACTGAACTTCCCTAAATACCTAAATACAAGTCAGTAGCTCAGGAAATTCGAAGACTCCATTAGCTTCCGGTAGTGCATCGTATTAAGTTCAAGGCGTTATGCTTAGCTTACAAGGCACTGAACAACACCTGACCAATGTTTCTCAAAAATCTCTTTTCTTGGTTCCACCCGGTCAGACAGATCACTCTACTGGCACCCGACTTATGAGGATTCAAACCTCATGCTGGGGAGGCCGAAGCCTCTCGTATGGCACAGCAAAACTATGGAATGCACTTTCAATTGATATCAGAAAAACTAGCTCACTTACCTCTTTCAGAAAGGGTCTCAAAACATGGTTAGTTCAGAATTACATCCTTCTCCCTGGCCTTACCACTGTCTTAACGCCATGACATCTCTAGGTATTTGCGACCTCAATAAATTAAATGTTATTATTAATAATATTATTATTATTGTTATTATCATTATTATTATTAGTGGTGAGCACACCACAGGTGGCGTGGTGAGCAAAATAATGATGGATTAAACCCAGATCTGTGACTGGGGATGAATGTTTTGCCAATGTGCAACATTCCGCCCATCTGCTTGTGTGTTTTGCTGTTCGCCCTATGTGGGAAGGGTATGCCCAGACACGGGTCCCGTGATCACTACGCCACTGGAGTCAAGCTATTCTGACTGGTGACGGCTGATAGCCAGAAACCGGTCCTAAGATGCTTGATTCCGGTCTAGGGAAGATATGGATTGGCAGTTCGGGCTGGACTGTTCCCATGAGGCACAAGGTCAAGACTGATTTGCATATGGCCATGTCTGGACTGTGGTGGCGTGGTGAGCAAAATAACGCTGGATTAAACCCAGATCTGTGTCTGGAGGTGAATGTTTTGCCAATGTGCAACATTCTGTCCATCAGATTTCGGAGGCAATTCGGTGAAGCTTGGAGATAGCATCATAATTCAATGCCCATTAAATTCCCCATGTTAGACTAATGTTCTGATTTGTTACCTTTGCCTCAAATTGTAAAGCGCTCTGATCTCCTTCTGGATCAAGTTTGCGCTATATAAATCTTTATAAATAAATAAAATAAATAAATACATCTTGTGTTTTTTGCTCATTCGACCACAGGGCAAAACAAATATAGTTGGGGGCACCGTAGTTTCCATCAGGTACCATAGTCAAGGATCCTCTCCGTAGATCAAGGTGCACAGCACAGTGATTGGAGCTTACCGGGGCATCAAGACAGCAGTGCAACAGCTAGGCCAAATGCGGCAGCCCACTCCAGCAGTTCATCAGCATGCCGCAGTCTCGGCACCCCAAACAGTGCTGACGCTGCCGTCTGGTTCAGGCCCGCAGGCACTCATTATGGTGCCGACAGTAGGCTGAGCTCACAGCAGTTGCCCTCGTCCCTGTCAGGCAGGGACGAGGGCAACTGCTCTGAGCAGGGAAGCAGCCATATACTATATAGGGGCGCACCACATAATTACGCGATGACCATCTTGAACACGGCTGCAAAGAATCTTATCATGTTTGGTATCAAAGATGTTGGAATCATATCCCCACACCATAAAGTGTGTGGAGGTAAGAGCCCAAGCACTGGAAGAGGCCTCCATTAGGCTCTGTGTTCCCGGTACCAGCCTTCTTGACCCGGACAGCACAACATGGTTGCTGCCAACCAAAGACACATTTCTGCCCTCCTGCTGCTGAGCCAAGCTCAAGCAGAGGAATGTGGAAAAATAGGCATCCTGTCACAGGGAGGTGTGACCACCTTCCAGACAGGATTTAGTGTATTAGGGCTGGGTGGGTGCGCTTGCCAGCACCAGAAAGTCTGCATGAGGGGCACATTTGGTGTCCCTGTCCATAGTCCAGTTCAAAGCAGTCCTGGGAGCCGTTGGCTCCAGCTCTGGTGCGAAACTGGACAAAGGACATGGGAGTAACCTCCCCCCGTCCAGACACACCCCTGGAAGGGACCCCTGAATCTTCCCAGCCAGGCTCGGCCCGTGCAAGGCGTTATACCGGGGCAGTGACGTCAGGCAGGGGAGGGACAAGGTGGGGGGTTGTAAAATGCGGGATATGGACCATTACAGGTAAGTAACGATAAAAAATATATAAAACGAATTTCGTTGCCTACGCTGCATCACATTTGGCGATGCAGCGCGGGCAACGAAATTCGTTTTATTCATTTTTTCGTTACTTACCTGTAATGGTCCTTATCCCGCATTTTAAAAACCCCCACCCTGGTCCTCCCCCGCCTGACGTCACCTCCCCGGTATAACGCCCTGCACGGGCCGGGCCTGTTCCCAACCCTTTCCCTAGGGTACTTAAGGGCTTACCTGGGTGTAGGTCCCTAGATTCATTGTGGGGTAAGATTCAGACCTGATGCCACTGCACATCTACAGTCTAGGAGCTCTGGACTTTGTTTGGGCCTGACTTCATCTCCCTTCCAGTCTGCTGCATCATCTGGGCCTGTGCATCATACAGGAACCTTCCAAGGCATGTGAAGCATCAAGGACTACTAAAGTAATCTCCCTTGGAGTGAAGGAGTCACTCCGCTGCATTCGCAGGCACTGCAACACTGATGACCGGTCTGCTTATCCAGAGTGCCTACAGACTCCAAGGTGTTTAACAACACAGGAGGTGGGTTCCTATATACTTTGAGGCCTGAGCTGTCATCTCACTGAGTTTTAGGCCAGTATCCCTCGTGGGGGTTGTAATACCCTAGCTCTGTGCACCACATACTTTTGTAGGTGCAACTGCTTGTTGGAAATTCTGCTACAAGTGCATTGGGCTCCAAGTAGCCCCAACCTCTGGCAACTTCTCCTGCAAAAATCTTCAACCACCTCATACTGTGTGCTCTGTGGTCTGTTGTTTTGTAAAGCTGCACAAGGTCCTCCTGCGACTCCAGTGTCTTTGACCTGTGGGTCCTGTGGTAGGGGTCAACTACGTCTTCTTTGGGCTCCCCTGATTGCTCTGGACTAGCCCTGACTCTACTTGTTGTGAGTCTCCTGGACCTTGCTGGTCCTCTTCCTGCAACTTTTGGACCTCCTGCATGAGTTGGTTTTGCCAAGGCTTGTTGGTGCTCCGCTGGACACCGACCCCTCAGCACTCGACATCCTTCATGGGGTAGTCTGTATTCAGCTCCTGGTCATCCTCCGCATTGCCTGGCACCCACAGCTGCAGATTCAAGGTCATTAACATCTATCCTGAAGCACCCGCCATCGGTGGGCATTCGTCTACCCAGCGCATGGTCACTCCCAAGTGGCCCAGACTCTGTCCCCTCTGCTTTCAGGTGCTCTTCATCAAGAATCTACATTTGGATTCCCATGGACACATTCTCCTCTTCCATCAGCGGCACATTCCTGAAGTCCTCTATGGAGTTTGACTGTGGTTTCCAATGCCACTTCACATCTTAGTAACCGGCTACCCTGGGATAGGTACCTTGGCCCTCACAGTATCCACAGGTGGGTTGGATCTCCAACCTTCTTTCCTCCATGGGGTTTCTTCAGGGTCCACTGGGAAGCGTTCCTAATCTTTAAAACTCCCACTCCGACTTGCATGTAAAGTTGTACGGAGCCTGCGGTAGTGTTCTCGCACTACACGTGCCCTCTTGGGGTCCCCGTCTACTTTCCTTGGGTGGTTCCTTGGGTACCCAGTGATTCTACACCTTCTTGACATTGTCCTGACTTAAGTTGTGGTTCTTATACCACTTTCTTAGTATATGGTTTGGTCCCCTCCCCGAGGCTCACTGTGTATTAGTGCTATTTTCTGTGATTTATTTGCTGAAGTATTGTGTGCTTTGTGTTTATCTCCGTGTGGGAGATACTGTAATGTACTAGATAGTGTTTATGAAATAAATACATATTTTTATAAATACTTTAATTTAATCTATACTATAAGATTGCATTCTGGTAAAACAAGTTGCTTTACACTCCAAGACTAAGCCTGAAGGCTGCTCTCTGCAGCTAAAACTTTCTGTGGTTGTCTAAGACCTCTTAAATCACCATAAGGGTTGTCTGGACTGGTGCAAGGTGCCCACTTATATTAGTGAACAAACCAAATACAAGGAGATGATGGACGGAGAGCTGAAACTTTTCAGACACTCACCCCTAATCACAGAGCTGGGTTGAATCCATCATCGTTCTTTAGCTCACTTCGCCACTCCAGTTCAGACACAGTTCTATGTAAATCAGTCTTGACCCTGCGCCTCATTGGAACAGTCCAGCCCGAACTGCCAAGCCATGTCTTTCCTGGAACTGAAACAAGCATCTTGGAACTGGTTTCGGGCTGACAGCCCTCATTAGCCAGGCTAGCTTGGATCCAGTGTCAAAGTGAGCCAGGGACCCACGTCTTGGCATACCCTGCCAAATTAGTGCGAACAAAGCAAACACAAGGAGATGATGGACAGAGCGCTGAAACTTTTCAGACACCCATGCCCAGTCACAGATCTGGGTTGAATCCATCATCGTTCTTTAGCTCACTTCACCTCCCCAGTTCAGCTATATGCAAATCAGTCTTGACCCTGTGCCTCGTGGTAACAGTCAAGTCCGAACTGCCAAGCTATGTCTTCCCTGGACCGGAAACAAGCATCCTGGGACCGGTTTCAGGGTTTCACCCCTCATCAGCCAGGATAGCTTGACTCGCATGGAGAGCATGGGATCCACGTCTGGGCATACCCGTCCCACTCAGGGTGACCAATGCTAAAAGAACAATTGATGGGCAGAATGCAGAACAATGTCATACATTCACCCCAGTACAGAGATCTGGGCCTAAATCCATCATGTGTATGCTTCCCATGCCATTCCAGTTTGAACCCAGACATATGCAAATCAGTCTTGACCCTGTTCTCAATGGGAACAGTCCAGCCCGAACTGCCGGGCCAGATCCTCCCTGGACTGGAAACAAGCATTGTAGGACTGGTTTTGGGGTTTCACCCCTCATCAGCCAGGATAGCTTGACTCCAGTGGCATGGAGAGAACAGGAGACACGTCTGGGCATACCCGTCCCACTCGGGTTGACAAATGCAAAAAGAACAATTGATGGACAGAAGATAGAACAATGTCATACATCCATCCCAGTACAGAGATCTGGGCCTAAATCCATCATTGTTTTCTTCATCATGCCACCCCAGTTTAGACCTGGCCAAATGCAAATCAGATTTGACCCTGTGCCTCATGGGAACAGTCCAGCCCGAAATGCCAAGCCAGGTCCTTCCTGGACCAGAAACAAGCATCCTAGGACTGGTTTCTGGGTTTCACCCCTCATCAGCCTCAATAGCTTGAATCCAGTGGCACAGTGAGCCCTGGATCCACGTCTATGCATACCCGGCACACTTAGGGCGAGAAAGCAAAAGACACACAATTGATGGATAGAAAGCAGAACAAATTAAAACATTCACCCCCAGTGAACAGATCTGGATTAAATCCATCATTCTTGTGCTCACCATGCCGCCCCAGTTTAGACCTGGCCATATGCAAATCAGTCTTGACCCTGTGCCTCATGGGAACAGAGCAGCCCGAACTGCAAAGCCAGGTCCTCCCTGGACTGGAAACAAGCATCCTAGAATGGAGCACAAGTCAAAATTCACTAGTTTACAGCAGTTTAGAGCTCAGTCAATGATGAGAGGTTTAGTAAAGTTTTAAAAGTTTCATTTCTCATTAAGTGATTAGTAATAATTTGGGTCTTTTATTCAGATTAATCAGATATTTCCAGTTATAGAAATATTGAGAAACATTTGGTTAGAGTCAGCATGAAAAATAACAGTGGGTTCCATAAAGGAAATAGTCTCTATCTTAATCTAAAGGACCTAACCTAGTATGAACCCCATAAAGAGTTCCCTGTGAAAAAGAGCAAGGATTCAAAGCATCAAGCTAATAGCAGCAAGAGAGAGCGCACTACTCATTAAGAGCAGTTCTGTAAACTCAGCTGAGTTCCCAAATAGTTGCAGTAACAACTGTCAATTCAATTTAAGAGGAAAATAATAACAGCAGTGGCTATTATTCAGCATAAAGAAAAGCAGTCTATTCATGAAGAGTAAGGAAAACAAGAAAATCACTATTAGCAGTAGCTTACAGTGATTTGGGTAAGCACAACAAAGTGCTAAAGAGCATAGCAGAGTAGTTGTGCATAGAATGCATTAACTCTGTAGCTAGGAACATGTACTATATAAAAAGGCACAAAACATTTTGCAGTAACAGGTGCTTAAGTCATTTCCAGCCAATGAAAAAGGATCCTTCGATGGTCCATCACCTCTCCTCTCGGCTTCCATGGAAAGCATGCAGGTTGACCTAAAGTTATCTGAAGACAGCTAAAGCTTTACACAATAGAAACATTTGAAGAAGGTTCTCACAAGAACCCTCAGTAAGCATATTCAGCTAGTTATCCAAAGTCTCATTGTTCAATGAACTATTTTAAGGAATGAAACATTTTCTATTTGCAATGTCCTGGTTAGATCATGAGAAACATTTACTTCAACAAGCCTCAACTCTACTAAACATGTTATTTATTATAACACATAGCGGATTACTTGATCTAATATCATGAAATCATATGGTGTGAGGGTAAAGAACGAAATACATTTTCTTGAAACAGCACATTTTCTGACAGTGACACATATTACAGTTAAATATTGGAATATATCAGCAGTTCTGAAAGGCATTATATTATTAAAGGGAAAGGAGAAAAGAGAAAAAAATATGAGGCCTAGTCATGTATGCACAATGAAAAAGGGAGCTTTATGCAGACTAAGAAGCTGCACATTTGTTTTTACACATTTAAGAAATGCACATATTCCTATGGTTTGTTTTTGTTAAGCATCCTCTACATTATTTTCAAGGTACATTTTAGCATCCATGTAAGGGTAATATCATCAAAAATGTTGTGCTATATCAGGTGCTAAGAGATTTTGTGAGGTGTGACATGAGAGTCCCTGTCCGAGCGGGTGATGAAGCTTCAACAAAAGATACGCTATGTCATTATATAGCCATAAATGTTGGACTTCACACATGTGTTTGGCTTAAAGAATGGAACAAGATCACTGAGAAAGAAGGGTCATGCAGTTTTCCAGATATGGTACCTTTGATATAAATATAATACAAAATTTGAGACGGGTGTGGTATTAGTTGGAACCCCAACCCAGACAGCACAATATGAAGCCTTGAATACTTGGGGGCATGCTGCCCATGCAAAGGGTAAAGAAAAATACCAGAATAGGGCAAAAAAAGCACTTTGGACTTGGGCGGATGCTAAATGGGAATGTGGAAGAGAAGTGTGAAAAAGGAATATGATTGAGGGAGCTAAGCTGTGTCCGGTACTGACTAGGCCTGGGTGGAGCTCGCGGAGTCTCACTCCATGGAATTTTGCGAAGATCCATAAAAACTCTGTGGGATTCCTCAGAGTTCCTCAAGTTGGTGGAGTATGCAGTGCATTGCTATTTCTAAACTTTCATGTACAGTTGACAAGGCATATGTTATCTCCAGTGCATTTATCAATTTATAAGCTAAATCAATGCAACATTGCCACCCAGTGACCTTAAAGCAAATAACAGTTAGGCACAAAAATGAAGTCAGCCTTCATACCAACGACAGAGTGGTGTATGGCCAAATGGTGAACCTCAGAGAGTGGCTGGGACAAATGCACCATGTTCCACGTTATGGAAAAGTATAATCAGGTGATTAATATTTTGAAAGGCAAAGTCCACAAAAGGAGATTGACTGGTTGAATGTTTTCAAACTACTCAAGAGGCTAAGGAGTCAGTGCATGCTTACCATGAGCATTTGTTGGGTGATATGAGTAACTTTGTGTCACAGTTTGCTCTTGGGTTGCATCTGGAGATTAGCCGGCATATTCAACAGAGTGGGATTTGCTGGCAAAGTAAGACTTTGGATGAGATTGTTTGATATGCGAAGTAATGCAGTGATGACTAGGAGAAGAAACAGAAGAGGCTGTAGGAGATGTTTATTTTGGCTCAAATTAAGCTGGCCCAAAATGGACCGTATGTGGGAAATGTTGGTGAAATGCAAGGTGTTGGATACCAAGATGGAGGACAAATGATGCAAAGTGGATGACGTGTTCCATAAAGTAGAGGTTGCAGTGGCCCAATTGACCCAAGTACAGGAATAGATGTGTTGATGTTGAAGTGGTCCAATTCATATAATTATTGTTATAAGTTGGGCCATTGGAAGAAAGCATGTCACCGGAATCCTAACTGAATGGCTGGTGATGGTCAAATGCAGAATGTGAATTCAAGCAGATGCAAAAGGTACCAATGCAGAGGACCCAAAATCCTAATATGATACAAGCCCCCGTGATGCAGCTTTCACACCCACCAATACCCCAACAGAATATAGGATATCTGAGGTTCAATGTGAACCAAGTCCAGAGAGTAAATAAGAACCATTTTTTAAATCCAGTCACTTTTCAACAGTTTTCCATTTTGGTATCCCTGTTGGGACACAAGGATGGTGCCTGAGGGTGGAAGAAGATTTTGTAATTAGTGCAGCCTTGGAAGTAGACCAGGTTTGTCCATCCTTGGAAGGTGAGGTGAATGGCCACCCAGTGACACTGATGTGGCTTGTTCCACTATTAGAACAAGAGAGGTTCCTAACCTTCAGCTCTCTGGAAAACAGATCCAAGTGGCAGGGTTTGCAAATAAACAGATCATTAGTGCTGTGTCAGAAAAGTTTCCAGTTATGATAGGTTCCTTTGAAGAGGGCCATTCACTTGTGATATGTGATTCTATTTCAATCAGCTTTTAAGGACATGACATATTGTGCAAGTTATACTGCACAATTTACTGTGCACCTGAGGTTGCCAAGTTTCAGACTCATGATGAAGATGTTGACTTTAAAATACCTAAACAGAGGACAGCTATTGTGTTGTTTTCCCTGGTGACTGTGGAAGACTTACCCTCGATCTGAAAGACACTGTGAAGACTGAAGTCTGGATTTCTCAAGTAAAGATATTGTATATATTAAAGGTGAAAAACCTGTCCAAATTACTCTTAAACCAAATGCTAAACATTCACGAAAGCCACAGTTTAACCTTAGTCCAGAAATGATAGCTGAAATTGCCTCAGTCATTGAGTCCATGAAACAACAGGGAATATTAAAAAAGATTATGGGGGGTCCATGTATGGCACCTATTATGGGTCTGCAGAAACTGAGAAGTAAGTACTGCATTGTGCATGACCTGCAAAAGATTAAATCATAATTGTTCCATGTTGTCCTGTGGTACCGAATCCCGCTGGGATTTTGTTTCATATACCTTGTGAAGCTGAGTGGTTCACAGTAATTGATATGTGTCAAGCATTCTTTTCCATTCTGCTGCACAAAGAAATACAGTTTCTCTTTACATTTTGGTTCCAAAATAGAATTCTGGCATGGTGTCAAGTTCCAAAAGGATATACAGAAAGTTTCACAATCATTAATCAGATCTTGAACAGGAATCTGGAGACTCTGAAGTTATATTGTAAATCGGTCCTGGTGCAATACACTGATGCTCTGCTGGTAGCGTAGATGTTGCAAGATCATGCAGATAAGACACCATTGCCTACTGAATTACTTGGATGAGAATGTACACAAAGCTTTGCCGACTAAACTACAGTATTGTTGGAAATAAGTCCTTTACTTAGGACATCACATTGAGAAGGGAACATGGAAAGGGTTGCAAGACAGAATTTCTTCCATATTGAAAATAAACCGTGCCGCTATGCAGAGAGAAGTCAGGATGTTTCTCGGAATGGTGTGCTAATGTAGTCAGTAGATACAAAACTTTTCCCTAGTGGCCAAATATCTACAGAGGTTGCCTGATCCAGTACCAAGAGACAATGACAGCATGAGTACCTTCCTAGAGTTGAGAAAAAATCTCTTTCATGCCACTTTCATGCCTCTTTTGCAGTGAGAGGGAGGACTGGGCTCTCTTAGTGCTTTCTCAAATGCATGGTGATTCCCGAACACATGTTGCATACTTTTCTGTTGTACTTGATCCCGTAGCTGCAAAACTGCCCTGCTGCCTTAAAGCAGTCACAGCATCCAGTGTCGGCATCGAGCAGAGGGAGAATATAGAATATTGGCTATCCTTTACAGTGATAGTCCCTCACTCTGTAGAAATATTGCTTACCCGTAGCAACACAGGCTAACTGGCTATGGACAAATCATACTCGCTGCTGAAAAAAATATTATATTGAAGATGTGTTGTAGCTGGAATCCTGCTATATTGTTAGCTCCTACCTGAATTTGAAACTGGGTGAGTAGGCTGAGAATGACTGCATGTCACACAACTGTCCACCAAGCCAAGACCTGATATTAAAGATGAACCTCTTGCAGCGCCTGATTATGTATTGTCTGTGAATGTCTCCTGCTTGAGTGATGAGCAGGGGGAATTGTACAGCTTTTATGCTGCCTGTACTGTCCAAGGTTTAGTCAAAGCCTTCTGGCTCATTGGTGTAACTTCTGCCTTAGTGACTGAACTGGTCACTCTTACTAGAGCTTGCTATGTCTCAGACCAATTTAAAGTTGCCATTTTTACGGACAGTCAATGTGGCTTTGGTGTTGTCCATGACTTCGGACCCTTGTAGTCACAAAGGGGATTAATGTCATAATCTGGGTCCCTGATTACAAATGATATCATAAATCCCCTTTGTGACCACAAGGGTCCGAAGTCATGGACAGATGCCCTGTGAGATTACTGTATGCTGATTAAGTTGCCCGGTACTGTGCTTATGGGTCTCATGCATTTAATGGGGAATATTCAAATGAATTTGAAAATAATACTAGTTTAATCTCCTGTTGTCTGTTGCTAATATTTAGGAGGACGTTAATAGGTTACAGGAAGAAGTGCCAGAGGATGAAGAGTAGGGTTGAGTTAGAGCAGCCTCTTTGAAGAAGGAGAAGGAGATTTGGGTTTCAGCAGATGGAAGACCTGTGTTGCCAGATAGCTTGTTGTCTCCAGTGGCTAGAAATGTTGATAGTTCTGCATATATAGGGAGGTAGGCAATGCTGCTGTTGTTTAGACAGATTTGGTTTAATCCCCGGTTTAGAATCATTGTAGGAGAGCAGGGTCTGCTATCCCATGGTCACCCCAAATTTTTGCTTTTTGCTTCACTGGTGTATGACTTAATGTGGCTGTGGGCCTGCTAATCAGACCCACAGCCTGCTGTTCTCTCTCTAAATTAATGCCAATGCACTCTAGGTGCATTACAAATTGGAACTGGTTATCCCTTATAGGCCCCTGTAACAGTGTACCCCAGGTACCCAGGGCATAGGTGTAACCAAGGCCTACCAGGGGCTGCAGCATGTATTGTGCAACCCCTGGCCTGGCCTCCATATTTGACACAACTGGCTGATCAGTCAGCTGGGGTAAGTTGGTATAATCACCTCTTACTTAGATATAGTATACCTATATCTGACCTAACTGGACACATGTAAATGTAAATGTAAATGTAAATGTGGCGTATTTGTATAGCGCGAACAGTGACCCGGAGGCATCCCGGCGCTTGTACTCCTACCACAAGGGAACTCCTCCTGGCTTTTCCTTGTGGGGTGTCCACTCCTGGGCTTCCCATGGTGAAACCAGGCATCCCTTGTGTATCAGGGGGCCTTTGTGGAGACTAAGCAAGCTATTGCCCAGAGTTGCAGCGTGGGACCCATGCTTAGAATCGGCACTGAGGCGAGAATATCCGGTCAGAGGAAATTAAGCCTGAAACCCGCTGAGGCGGGAATCGAACCCTGGTCCCTGGCCAGCGTTCTGCATCAAGGTCTGCTGCTCTAAGCATTGAGCCACACTTCTCCACATGTTAACCTATAAGCCACTTCGATGGAAGGCCTCGACAATCCTGGAGGCAGAGTGCTTGGTTTCATGTGAGATGGTGCTCTGGCACGAGCTGAGCCCGTCTGCAGCTGTCGGAAACAACTCCCTTAGCTGTTCCGGGATGTTGCCATACCATATACTCTTAAGTGCATTATAATCCTCGCGGTTACTTGCTAACTTTGGTTTGGCTTTATCAAACCATGTCTAGTAAGGTGTCATACGAATTGGGATACTACCCCTTCGCCAGTTCTGGTGACGGGGGTAGCATTCCACCCTTCTAGAGGGACACGACATGTACATAACCTGAACCCCGGTTAAAGTGAAACTCGAGCCTCAGCATCACAAAATGGATGCTGCCACCACAGACACAAGTCTGACCTCCTGCTGCTGGGAGTCCTTCCAGCGAGGGAGGTTTGGACAAAGGGCTTCCTGCCTTGGGAGGTGCGAGCACCACCCCAGACAGGATTTTGTGTATTGGGTAGGACAGGGCTGAATAGAATGAGACATGCCTGGGGCACACAAGGTATCCCCATGCATAAGCCAGTCCAAACCGGTGCTGGGGCTTTCCAGCTCCAGTCCTGGTGCGGAGCTGGACAAAGGAAAGGGGGTGTAACCACCCCCCTTCCTGTCCCACCCAGAGGAGGGACCTAGCAGGTGATCCGGACCCCAGATTTGGAATAAGAGTAGGAGCTGTGTCCCAAGACTTCAGATCGTCCTGAACTCGACTTGAAACTAAGAAGAAAACTGGACTTCGACATTCTGCTGCACAGAAGAGTGAAGAGCATCTCCCTTGTGGCCAAGGAGTGACCACCCTGTGAATACAGGCACCATCTAGCAAATCGACATCTGCTTTGCTGCTGCCTCCCGCCAGAGCCCGAGCCCAGAGCCCAACAAGACCCAGACTCCCAGACATCTCAGAGCCCAATCCACAGTCCCTGAAAAGAAGAGACCCCGGGAGGAACCGAGAGATGTGGGACTGGCCATCTTGAAAGACTCATGAGAAGCTGACTGCGCAGCACCCAAGGCACTCTCGATGCTGTGCTTTGGAGTTTGAGAAGCCCCACCACAGAGCAGCATCTGCACCGAAGATCTGCTCCCCAGCATCTTCACGATCTGCGTGGGGCCCTTTTGCATTTTGCCACTCGACGCGCCATCCCGGTTACTGGCCCAATGGCTAGTGGCCATTTTGGCGACAAAATCCAAAATCAACACTGCTGGTCTGGTTGCTCCAGACTGGCCCTCACTTCTGTAAAAAGGAGCACCCACTCTGACCTTGCTGGTCCGAGTGAGAAGCCTGCATCGTTTCCTATGTGGCTTGCATTAGCTAAGGCCTGTTTGCTCCGATCAAGAAGCCGACACCGCCATCAGCTAGAGCCTTTGTAGGACAGTCCGTGACCGATGCCTGGACGTCCTCGACCTCTTCGTGTCCACGTGGCTGCAGACACAATCTTCACCTCTTCGCCTGTTTGCACCCAACATCGCCTGGTTCCATCTGGTTCCACGGTAGTCACTGGCTAGTGACTTTGAACATTGTCCCCTCTGCTTTCAGGTCTTCACCCCTTCAGATCCACCCTTGGATCCACCGGAACTCTCCTCGACGACCCGCCTGCAGCATCTTCATCTTCAGGCACCATTGGCCTGCGTGACGAAATCCGACACTACTTTGCACCTGTGCACCCGCTTCCTGTGGGTGAGGTAACTCAGCAACGCCGGTGCTCCTGCACTGGTACACACCTCTAGTGTATATGTCTGAAGTTTCGTACTTCTAGGTCAGTCGGAAGGTTCCTTTAACAGTAACTTTATAACTTTTACGCCCATTGACATTGCATTGGTGCATGCGTGTGCTTTAAGCGTTGCACCCGAGTCCCGCGGGCCTTTCCCGACTTCTTCACTGTTAGTCCCGAACAGCTCCAGCAATTCCCCAGGCCCTAGGCCTACTTCCTTTTCGATTGGTGGTTCTTATACCACTATTTTAGTATATGGTGTAGGTGGCCCCTAGGGCTGATCCATATTGTGCAACTTTTGTATATTTAAACTGTGTTTTGTTTTAACGCATTTGCTTCTGTGCTCATAAAGAGTATAGGGGATACTTGTAGTAAATAAATATATATCTATTTTCAATATATATCTGTGTGGTGTCCTTTCATTTGGTATTCAAGGGGATTGTGTATGGTAAAACAGCTTGCTTCACATGCCTTTACAGAGTTTAGCCTAAGACTGCTTTGTCCACGCTACTAGGATAGCTGGTCTATAAGGTTGACTTACAACCAATCATCATGAGGGTTGCTTGGCATGGTACAAGGTGATCACTAGAACTAGTGAGCATCATATACCAGGCCAACTTCTCACAATCATGGCTAAGAATTTATGTCACAATGTGTTGTCTGTCAGCAGATAAATGTAGGGAGAAGAACCTCAATCACCATTAGTCACATAGGACAATCAGAAAGTCCTTTCAATAGAATGTAGTTTGATTATATCAAGCTATCTGTATGCAATGGGCTGATATATGTCCTGGTTGTAGTGTGTATTTTCTCTTGTATGGTTGAAGCATATCCAATTTGGAGGAATGAGAGTCTCACTGTTGCTAAACCGCTGTTACGTGAGCTGATACCTAGGTTTGGTTTCCCGGTTTCTCTGGAGTAAGACCAAAAGACTAATTTTAATAATGAAGTCCTGAAAATGCTGGGTGTGGACTTACAGGTGGCACAGTGCCTGTATTGTAGTTACCGACTCAAGGCTTCTGGCATTGTGGAACAAATAAATGAGACGCTGATGTTGTGACTGCCCATAGAGTTTGCTTCTACCTCTTTGACATGGTAGGATGCTTTTCCTTTGGTGTTGATGAGTCTCTGAAGTACTCCTGGTAAGTGAACAGGACTGTCTCCCCACAAGATTCTCATGGGGAGGGCAATGATATTGCTTGATTTGTCTTCTAATGCACTTGTGAATATCACAGATAATATGGTACTTGACTACTACAAAGGACTGACTGATGTGGTTCATTATGTTTCTCATCAAGTTGAAGCTGCTACTGTCCTCCCTCAACAGGATCAGTGTCACAATCTCATTCCGGAGCACTGGGTTCTTATCAAAAAGCAAGTCCAGAAATTGAGCTTGGAGTCCCACTGGAAGGGCCTATACCAGGTTATCTTGGTAAACAATGCTGTTGTTAAGTGTGGCAGACTGTTGAACTGGGTGCATGCCTCTCATTACCAGCGAGTGAGAAATCTGTATGAGGAGGTAGCAATGTCTGCTGCTGATCTGCAACCCCCAACTTGTGGGGCCACCGAAGGAGCAGAGGGCGAGTGAAGTGAGTGCCAGAGAATTTCTTAGTCCTTCGTTGATCCATGTTCCAGAAGTAATTAAAAACATAAATGAGGCAAGCTCTGAGTCTGTGGTGAGTAAAGTAGGAGTAACCACAGTGAGCCAGCCTCATGCACGGGTGATTGATGATGCAGTTCCTGGTGAAGTACCGCATAATATATATGACCAGGAGCATGTGGAGGAGAGACTAGTGGCCAAGGGGTTGAGAGAGCCTGAGACCGAGCCCATCTTTTGAACGCTTTCCACAAGTTGCTCACTGCACCATCAGGATTCAAGCAAGCCGGGCCGAAGACTGCTGTAATGCCAGAAACCAGACCCCGGAAGCTTGTTTCCTTTCCAGTAAAAGAATTGGCTTGGTAGTTTGGTCTGCCCTGTTCCCATGATGCACTGGGCCAGGGACAGACTAATTTGCATGTAGCCAGGTTCTGAGCTGGGATGGTGCAGTGAGCTAAAAAACGGTGATGGATCAAGCCCGGATCTGTTGACTGGGTAGGAGTGTTCTGCTTAATTCAGATACTCTGTCCATGACCACCCCCTTTTCTGAATCGTTTTGTCCACCATAAGCGTGGAAGGGTATGCTCAGACATGAGTCCCTTGCTCACTGCACCATCAGGATTCAAGCAAGCCGGGCCGAAGACGGCTGTATTGCCAGAAACCGGTCCCCAGAAGCTTGTTTCCTTTCCAGTAAAAGAATTGGCTTGGTAGTTTGGTCTGCCCTGTTCCCATGATGTACTGGGCCAGGGACAGACTAATTTGCATGTAGCCAGGTTCTGAGCTGGGATGGTGCAGTGAGCTAAAAAACGGTGATGGATCAAGCCCGGATCTGTTGACTGGGTAGGAGTGTTCTGCTTAATTCAGATACTCTGTCCATCACCACCCCCTTTTCTGAATCATTTTGTCCACCATAAGCGTGGAAGGGTATGCTCAGACATGAGTCCCTTGCTCACTGCACCATCAGGATTCAAGCAAGCCGGGCCGAAGACGGCTGTAATGCCAGAAACCAGTCCCCGGAAGCTTGTTTCCTTTCCAGTAAAAGAATTGGCTTGGTAGTTTGGTCTGCCCTGTTCCCATGATGCACTGGGCCAGGGACAGACTAATTTGCATGTAGCCAGGTTCTGAGCTGGGATGGTGCAGTGAGCTAAAAAACGGTGATGGATCAAGCCCGGATCTGTTGACTGGGTAGGAGTGTTCTGCTTAATTCAGATACTCTGTCCATGACCACCCCCTTTTCTGAATCGTTTTGTCCACCATAAGCGTGGAAGGATATGCTCAGACATGAGTCCCTTGCTCACTGCACCATCAGGATTCAAGCAAGCCGGGCCGAAGACGGCTGTATTGCCAGAAACCGGTCCCCGGAAGCTTGTTTCCTTTCCAGTAAAAGAATTGGCTTGGTAGTTTGGTCTGCCCTGTTCCCATGATGCACTGGGCCAGGGACAGACTAATTTGCATGTAGCCAGGTTCTGAGCTGGGATGGTGCAGTGAGCTAAAAAACGGTGATGGATCAAGCCCGAATCTGTTGACTGGGTCGGAGTGTTCTGCTTAATTCAGATACTCTGTCCATCACCACCCCCTTTTCTTAATCACAAATATGCCTTAACAAATGCATATGCGTGGTTAAGACAGTGTGTGGTCTAGATGCTGGAAGGGGCAGTGTTTTGGGGAGTGGTAGGTTTTATGGGGTGGGTTCATTTTTAGGGCTCAGGGGGGTTGGAGTTGTTAATAGGGTTTGGGGGGCAGAGTAGTTTTTAGTGCTCAGGGGGGGTTGGGGTACTGTTTAGGCCTCAGGGGTGGGGTGAGGGTAGTGTATAGGGCTCAGGTGTCAGGGTAGTGTTTAGGGTCAGGGTAGTTGGGGTAGTATTTAGGACTGGAGGGGTGTCAGGGTAGTATTTAGGGCTCAGGTTTGGGGTAGTGTTTAGGGCTCAGGGGGTTCGGGTAGTGTTTAGGGTTTGAGGAGGGGTCAGTTTTAGGGCTCAAGGCAGGAGTAGGGGTGCGATCTTTACCACACATCCTTTTACCAGTCATGCCTTTACCACAAAATTTGAATGGTAAAGGCATGTGTGGTAAAGGCGCGCACAGTACAGGAATGTGCTGTTTTGATGCATTCGTTGTTGGGCCCGCTTAGTCGAGGCACACGTGTTCTAGTCATGTGTTCCTCTGTTATACAGCCATCATTGCTTTTACATTCATGGCTGCTTTATCAACCGGATGACAATCATCCTGTTTATTCCACTCCTAAGCCTAATATACATGCACACTCCATTGAAGAAGAGCACAATGGATGCCAAGAAAAACTAAGGGGGGGAGGCAGAGGGATGTTAACTAGGTTTGCCCTCCAGAACACATACATGTGTCAGAAAAATCAGAAGTGTTGGATAAGGAACCTAGCTATGCTGTCAGAGTCACTATCATAGATAGATGTGATTTTAGAAAAAAGGGGGAGGATACCCTTGTTCTTGAGTCCCCTCACTCACCGGAGTTGCCTCGCGGTGACATTCTTCATCATAGGGGCCATCCCAACCTGCTGCGAGTTGAGGCATGCTACGACTTGCAAAATACGTAGGACCACTATTAGTGAGGACTATATGTGGTGTAATGTGAAAAAGTGAGCGGAGTGGTGTAAATTAAAAATATCCTTCAAGTGGGCGAAAACTTTTATTTGTGCTCCTAGCAGATATATTAAAAGGTGGGGTGGGTCTCTAGGTAAGGCCGGTTGTCTAATAGGACCTGAAACCTAGTAGATAGCCAACTATTTTCGAGCTGTACCCCTCAGCTCTTCCTCAGGACATCACAAGGACCAGCCCTGTGATTTCCACTACAAAATCGTGAAAATAATGCCTAACAATGAGCACTCAAATGCTATATATACATACAACTCTTCAGAAATCAGAAATTCTGTGGTGAATGTATATAAAGGCTTTAATAAGCCTCAAGGTCACATAAGGGGGTGGGGAGGTCCCATGGTCCATTTGGTGCGGGCGTGCTCCCTGCTGGTAAACCTACTCGGCATCCCTC
Organism: Lissotriton vulgaris; assembly: GCF_964263255.1. Lineage (NCBI taxonomy): Eukaryota > Metazoa > Chordata > Amphibia > Caudata > Salamandridae > Lissotriton > Lissotriton vulgaris. The sequence continues at coordinate 673,544,510 of NC_141700.1, read as the reverse complement.
GTGACCGGTGGATTGGAGTGGAAATCACAGGGCTGGTCCTTGTGATGTCCTGAGGAAGAGCTGAGGGGTACAGCTCGAAACTAGTTGGCTATCTACTAGGTTTCCGGTCCTATTAGACAACCGCCCTTACCTAGAGACCCACCCCACCTTTTTAATATATCTGCTAGGAGCACGAATAAAAGTTTTTTTTCACCCACTAGAAAGATATTTTTAATTTACACCACTCCACTCACTTTTTCACATTACACCACACATAGTCCTCACTAATAGTGCTCCTACGTATTTCGCAAGTCGTAGCACACCTCAACCCACAGCAGGTTGGAATGGCCCCTATGATGAAGCATGTCACCGTGAGGCAACTCCGGTGAGTGAGGGGACTCAAGGAAAAGGGTATCCTCACCCTTTTTTCTAAAATCACATCTATCTATGATAGTGACTCTGACAGCGTAGCTAGGTTCCTTATTCGACACTTCGGATTTTTTTGACACCTTTTTTATATGCCCTCATTTGCCTGCTTCAGTAGCTGAGGGAGTCACTTACCATCACGTCTCTTTCTTATGGAATTACCTGTATCATTTTTCCTAGTCTTTTATATAGACATGTACACTTTGAATATTACTTGAATTATGATTCAAAACTTTCTGAAGTTTGCCTTAATAAGCTCCTACCACCCTCACCCTGAGGCAAATGAAATGGATACTGCTTGGTATTTCTTCCAACCCCCTCATATTATTCACATTGATTGTGTCTGTGCCCATAGATTGAATTTGACTTGTGCAATGAGTCTTAAAGAGAAACAGTTTATCCATGATTTAGAGGCCAAAGGGGTCCAAGCATATCTTCGTCTGTGGGAGCAGAGGATGTTTTGAAGCACGTTTGGAAAAAGAAGGAACATGAGTATAAGGTGAAAGGAATATACCCTAAGTTGAAATTGGATTGGCAATACAATCAATAGTTATGCATTTATCAATTGCCGATTGCAGAAAGGAATAGATATATGGGAGTGAGTGACTTTGACAATACATTTGAACCTTTAGGTGGCCCTGCTAAAATTCTTACAGGAGAAGATCAAGTGAATCCTGGGGTTTATTTTGTGTGCAGACAGTATGCTTATTTTAAGTTAACAAATATATGGTCTGACACTTGTTACCCTGCCCGAGTGTTTCCAAACATTTATCATGCAAGGAATATAGGTATGCCTGTACAGGGATCAACTGGTAGATACAAACGTTGTGGTAGAAGTGCTCAACAAATAGTAGGAAACATTTTTAGAAATATGATTTCTTCAGTAGGGGTTGTTTTAAATGATTTGAAGATTAGAAAGCTTTCCACAATAGTTGACAAACTTGCCACTAGTACAGCTGGTGTGTTGTTTGCTGTAGATTCTGAACTATTAGCTGTTAGGTCAATGGTCTTGCAGGATCATCTTGCATTAGACATTTTGCTGGCAAAATAGGGAGACGTCTGAAAGATGATGAAAGTTCAAAAGTATTCAACATTCATCCCTGATAAGAGTAAGGAGATAAGATGATTTGTGAAGAATATCACTGGATTGAAATCTGGCTTGAAGAGAATAGAAGGAATGGCGCTTAGGAAGCAGTCGGAACGATAGCTGTCTTGGCAATCTTGGTAGTGGGTTTTTATGTGCTATGTTGAGGCCTATTCTGAATATTGGTATTTGCTTGATAAGTTTATTTGCTATGTTTTAAGGGATTCAAATACTTGAGATTGAAGAAAGGGATGGTTGGAGGAAATAGAATCAAGAGGAAAGGGGATGACATTGAGTTAGAAGAGAAACAGTGCAAGGTCTATGATGAGATGAAGGCATTAGAGACATCAAGGCAAAAGAAGTTAAAAGCAACAAGATCTTAAAGTCAATCAGGTTGTATTTGTAGAGCGCTGCTTGTCACCCCTGAGGGTATCCAGGCGCTTGCTGCTGGTCTCAGTCGAACAGCCAGGCCTTGAGTCTCTTCCTGAACTTGGTCAACGGTGGTGCAGTGTGGAGGTGAAGGGGTAGTGTGTTCTATGTTTTGGCAGATAAGGGAGAGAAGCAGTGTCCTCCAGTGTGGCTGCCACAAATGCATGGAATCTCTGCAAGGGTGAGGTATGCTGAGCATAGGTTCCTGTTTAGCTGGTGGAAGTGTAGGCAGTGGTTCAAATAGGTAGGTCCTTTATTGTGTAGGGCTTTGTAAGTATTCTTGAGGAGTGGTCTGACCTCAGCGTGTTTCCAGGCATTTGGGAAAATGGCTGCAGTTAGTGAGGGGTTGAGGATGGTTGTGAGCTTCCTGCTAATCTCATCTCTACCGAGGTTGAAAAGCTGGTGGGTGCTTGTAATGACCGACTTTTTCGACCCTCTTTAGAGGGAGGATGATGGAAGATGACTCCAGCCTATTACCCTTATAGTATAGGGATTAGGACTATAAGTAGGACCTATCCATGAGGCACAGTAGTGCATTTTCGTACCCTTTTCTTTAGATCAGGGCTTATAAACTTAAGCTAGGAGATAGATATATAAGTATTAGTGATGATCCATCCTTTTGCAAGAGTGTTAGTATATCTTCCATGGAGTTATGCTTATTCTGGGCCTTGTAGGCCTTAAACGGGACAGACTCCATCTTGCCCTCTGCCTGGTAGCTTGAGAGGCTTTCTAGGTCAAGTGTAATGTTTTAGTTTCGAGGTGTTGTTCGCTTGGAAAGAACCGGTTCAGGCTGGCCCTTATCGAAAGACTGTATTTTTCTCCACTCCGAAGACACAACTCCAGGCCGGCCGGCTGGGAACGTGTCCTTGGTACGGGGAGGTACAAGAATTTGGTGGGCGGCAGGTTACTGGCCGTAACTTTCCATGAAGGGACAGGTTTTGATATTAGCGAGAGTGTTAGGCAATGAGTCAGTCAGTCTGTAGGCTGCAGCTAGCCGTTAGCATCTATGCCATTAATTATTTTCAAGGCAGACAGTCGCCATTTTGAAGTCCGAGAAAGATTTTGAAACCGAGACTCTCTGAGAAAGACTGAAGGAGAAGTAGCGCGGAGCGCACGGAGACAGAGCGAGAGAGAGAGACGGTAGTTAATAGCGAGCAAGGTTCCAGTGACTTGGAGGGAAGCAGAGGAGATCGAGCATAGCGGTGCAGACGTGTACCCGTGACTGCTAAGGTGTGATTCTGAGACGAGCCAAGACACAGACGAGAAGGGAACCTAGATGACTGCCGAACCCCGACTTCATATTAACCAGGTGACCTCCGCCCTTTCCCTTACAAAGCGCACATTCTAACCTTTACTTTTCTTTGCAGAATATATATTGTGTAGTATTGTGTTCATTTTTATTGTAATAAAACACCCCAGTTCTTAGTGAACCAACATGTGCCTTGTATTCTTGTTCAATCGGGGTAACCTTGTCTTCTAGTCAAACATTGTTTGCATGAACGGATGCGAATCCCGATCAGGTAAGAGATGATTGAGCAATGAGGAAGGAAGGGAACATTTGATGTCAGGAGCAGAAGGTACATATTGCAATTTGGAAAGCCATACTAGTTTCTATTATCGTAGTTTTATCCTGAGTAGATAATGAGACTTCTTCCCTAAGTGTTCATAGGAAAGTGATCGTCGTTGGTACACGGCGTTAATGAGAGCACCTAAGATAGACGGTGTGTAGGTCTGCCGGATTGCAGATCGTGTGTGAATGAGAACACCGGAGGGATACGGTGTGGAGGTCTGCCGGATTGCGGACCGTGTGTGAATGAGAGCACCGGAAGGATACAGTGTGGAGGTCTGCCGGATTGCGGACCGTGTGTGTGGATGAGAGCACTGGGACTGCAGGCCCATGTGTGTAGACACGCTGGATTGCGTGTCGAGTGAGCACTGAGGGAGATCAGTGTGTGAGAGTATATAATCAGACCTGCCCCAGGGTAGATTAGTCTGGGCCTAAGTGGCCGCGAGACTAGTTGGTGTGAATAGGATATTGTAGAAAACCTATGCATGTTTATTGCAATTTTCCCCATCCTTAGGTACGAGATGTACATACATATATCCATACCCAGTGTAAATACGTTCTAAGGAGGGAGGTGATTACGTTCCGGCTGGGTTAGAGGGGCTCCTAGGAGCTGATCCCATCTGGTCCGAAAATCCGGTCGGTACAGTGCTCCTGGGTGCATTGTGTTCATTAGCTTGAATGTGTTTGATGCGTGGAGTTGTTTCCATGTGGTGAGTTGGTGGTAGGCAGTGGTGGTTGGCTGATGCTGAGGAGGTTGGCAGGATGCGGGTCAAAGTTTTTATAGAAGGTTGCTATCTTGTTGTGGAAGTGGTTTTGGAAGATTCATTTGACTTGTGTGATGGCTATTCTAGCCATCAGAGGGAGATTGGGGTCGTGTAATTTAGTGCCTCGCCCCTTTGATAAGTATCCTATATACTAAAAGGGTTATTAACTGTATTAATCTATCTGTGTGTATTTTATTAATCAATTTTAATGAGCGACCATGTGTCCATGTAGATGAGAGCCACCCACATATTTAGTTGAATTATAATAAATGTATTCTTCATATGGGGAATATTCTTAAATATTTTCAATGTATTCACTTATTGTTAATTGTGCTGGTTTAGAATTTATTCTGAATACTTTGTTGTCCTAATTTGTAATTAGGCCTGAGAGCACACGGTGCATTTTTATAAAATGTTTTGCAAGTGCCTTGTTTCCTTGTTATTCTTTTCTCTGCAGGTGTCTTATCATGCACCTCATAAACTTAGAACAGGTTAATTGTGCATTGTATTAGATTAGTTGACTACTGAACTACTGACTACTGACCTTGGATATGAACACTGAGAAAAGGGGAGAGATCGCCTGTGCCAGACAGATGATTACTCCTTTGATTGAGAGCTGTGAAACTAGGAAGTCTACCTGCTCCCAGAGAATACTGTCTTTGGATTGGCTTGTTTGTTGAAATTTAATACAAAGAAGCCTTATAGAATCCTCTTTCATGCTTTAATTGTGTAATCCTTCGAAAGTAGAGGGCCAGAAGGGAGAAGATGGCTGCCGGACGCTAAGCCGGTCGTGAGCTCTGTGCCTCTCTCTTCCAATGAGGCTGAAAACACCGTAGGATGAAGGCGCTACAATCAAAACTCTGTTTGCGCTAAAATAAATACATTTGGGAGGATTTACAAGACGGAAAGCTGGAACCTTCGAGTTGCAGTTCATTTATACCTTATCGAGCCCCGAGGAGCCACACAGGGGGATTTTCACAAAGCGGGGCTGGTTTCACTTTAAAAAAAAAAAAAACGGTGCCTGAAGCACGAAAAGGACTGCGGTGAGTTTTTTGCAGGCTTACCATGTGGGTGAGTTCTGCCTCGGCCTGTACGGAATGGTGGTAGAAGTCAGGAGACCGGTTTGGGCTGCCTTGGCGAACTCCGAGAGCTCCGCATACCTGGAGGGGAGAGCGAGGTCGGTGCGACGGGATTCCCGCGGCGGCAACAGTCCTACACGCTGATCGCAGATCAGCTGGTGGGAGGCGGCTTCGGAGGTACAGCATAGCTGCAGAAAGGCAGTGAGTCGGATCTCTGCTTTTTTTCGGGGGAAGGCTGAGGCAGTGACACAGGGAAGCCTCGCTGCATATTCGGATAAACTCGAAGGTGGTTTCGGAGCGCTTGAAGGATTCAACGTGTTTGGAGCATCCGAGGTTCCATAGACTCTTGCCTACAGCTCGATTTACCAAACTGCTCGCATCGGAGCTCGCAGTCTAAAACCGGTGCAAGAGTGTGATTTTCTAAAAGCCTAGTCCATTTCAGAGCCCGGTCCAAAGCCCGGTACAGAGTTCCACTGGAAATCTTTCTAAAAATCTGCCTAAAACTACTTCCAAATGTCAGGTTACTAACCCAGAAACCTTACAGGTTAATCCGCAAAGCAATACGGACGCTCTTCTAGAAAAGATGATGGAAGAGATAAGCCAAGGTTTGAAATCTCTGAAGGTAATCAAAATAAGATACATGAAAGATTCAAGATGCTTGACATCAAGCTTAATGCCCTGGGAGAGAGAGTCACCGCAGTAGAAGAAGTGGTGGAAGGGCTAAACAAAGAAGTAGAAACAACCCAGAAGGAAATTAGAACCTTGAAAGCCAAGGATAAAACCATGGAAGAGAAGCTGGAGGCATTAGAAAATCAATCTCGAAGATGTAACCTTAGACTCCTCAATGTTCATGAAGTACGGGAAGGCTCAGAAATAAAAAACTTTGTGGTGTCACTTCTGGAAGAGCATTGCTCATGGAGTAAATCACTTGGTCTTGGAGATGACATCCAACTGGTGCATCGGGACCCATTTGGCAAATCAAAAGAAAGAAAGAAACCAAGGAAAATCTTAATAAACTTTAAGACCTATACACTTAAAGAAAGACTCTTGAGCGATGCGCTGAAAGGGGGGGAATTTAGTAAAGATGACTGATCCTTCAAAATCCGATCAGACATTGCAAAAGTAACACAGGACAGGCAGTGGGAGCTTGGACAGTTGATGCCGGAATTAAAATCTTTAGACAAAACTGTTCAAATGAAATTTCGGGCTTCACTTAGAATAATGTGGAGAAACAAAATGTATAACATTAGAGATCCCAAAGAAGTGGAAACGTTCTTTGGTCAAATGCGCGACCAGACAAAAAATCAGTCACTGACACAAATATAAAAAACAAAATGAAACTATATTTTTGTAACTAAAAGATTTGTAGTGCACTTCTAGAAAAACTTAAAAAGAGGCAAGGAGCTCAAAGGGGGCCAGTAATAGAGCCCAAGGGAGGAAAAGGGAGGCTTCTCAAAGGAGGGGGGGGTGTCTTCCCACTTTAGTTCTGTTTCTTTACACTATCACTTGGGTTTTAATGTATATTTTCAGAAAAAAAGAAAGGAGGCGAAAAAAGTGGTGAAAATGCACAGGGGATGGGAGCAAAATAGGGTAAAAATAAAAAATTTCCTCTTCAAAGGATTAGACATATGGGGCCAGATGTAGGTAATCTCGATTTACCTACTCTTAAATACCGAATCATGCCGATTCGGTATTTAAGAGTAGGTAAATGGGATGTAGGTAATTTCACATTTGAAATTACCGAATCGGAATGATTCGGTAATTACCGAATTGGTATTTACCGATTCGGTAATTGCCATTGATTCCTATGGGCCTTGAGGCCCATAGGAATCAATGCCAATTACTGAATCGGTAAATACTGATTCGGTAAAATTACCGAATTTGCAAGGGGGACAGGGTGTCACTTTGACACCCTGTTACACCCCTCAATTGTGCATGGGTGCATATGTTGCTGACATACATTTCCTTAAGGCATGTATGTTTGCAACATGGCACGTTTTTTAATGCAAAAAAAATGCTTTTTGAAGGGTTTTCATTATTTACCACCAACTTCTAGTTGGTGGTAAATAACGAATTCTTAAACCCTTGTAGCACTGATTGCAGTGCTACCTACATGTTGAATTACAGAATCGGTAATTTTACCAATTCGGTATTTTACCAAATCGGAAAAATTCCAAATTCGGTAAAATTACCGATTCTGTAATTTAACATGCCCCTACATCTCAATATCCACATACCGGTCGGAAACGGCTGAAAATCTGTATTTTCGGCCGTTTCCGACCGGTATTTGGATACCTACATCTGGCCCATAATGAAGGAGAAATTTGTGGGGTGGCGAATCAGGAAAATGTAATGATTCAGAAAATGAAACATGTAAAGATAACTTCCTGGAATGTGAATGGACTACGTACTAAAAGTAGGCGAAGGAGGATTTTTGAATATCTAAAATCAATTGATAGTGAAATAATATTACAGGAAACTCACCTACTAAAAAAAGAATGGGAGGAAATAGTGAAAAACTTGAACTGGGTGGACTCGTACATATGCACTAATCAAGAATGTGTTATAAAAGGAGTCGCTATTTTATTTAAGAAATCTCTTAAAGTGAGGGTAGAATCAGCAGTAACAGATCCAAAAGGAAGGTGGGCAATAGCTAATCTTAGACTGCTCAACCAAACTCTCTCGGTGGTGGGCTATTATGGCCCGAATGTGGATAATCCGTCTCCACTTCAGACTTTATACACTCATCTGATTTCGGCACCAGGCCCCCTTATTATAGGAGGGGACATTAATATTATTCCTGAAGCGAAAGTTGATAGGTATCCGAGGGGGAAACCAGCAAATCTCCCAAAAATGAGAGAATAGCTGAAAATTTATAAAAGGGATCTGAATTTAATTGATATCTGGAAAGAGAAGGGAGACCAGCAAGAGAACTATACTTTTAAGAACAAGAAACTAGGGACACAGTCCAGAATAGACTTCTTTTTAATAGATCAAGGTTTGTTAGAAAAGATAAAAATGGTGGTTCATCTCCCAGCTCACCTTTCAGATCACTCAGCGGTACAAATGACAACTTTATTAAAAGATGTAATGAATCCCCCGAGATTGACGATGGATTGTACAATTCTTCTAAATCCCGGGATTATTAACCAATTTACGCAGGAAACGAAAAGCTCTTTTGAAATTAACGAGTGTCCCCCAATCCAAATAGTATGGGAAACTTATAAAGCGGTAATTAGGGGAATGATTCTAAGTCTAGCTTCTCTTAAATTTAGAGGGCTTAAAAGTGAGATCTAAGGGATAGAAGATAGTATAACATCAATAGACCAACAAATTCTTATAGATCCGAGAGGGTCTGAATTAGAAATAGAGAGATTAAAGCAAAAAAATAAACTCTCAGAAATTTTGGAAGATAAAATCAAAGAGAGGTGGGACTGCAGTAAATTGGCCCACTATGAATACGGGGAAGGCTGTGGAAAATTATTGGCTTGGAAGACGAGAACAGACAGGTCTAGAAATAAAATCGCTTCTATAGATCCACGTAATCCATCTCATAATGGAGCAGAGGAATCAGTAATAAAACAAGAATTCTCAGCTTTTTTTGGGGACCTCCACTCTGAGGATTGTAACCCAACAGTAGAAGAGATAAATACATTTTTAGATGCACAAAATACCCCCAAGCTAACACAGGAACAGAAAGTTAAATTAAATGCAGAAATAACTACTGAGGAAGTTGATGGCATCATAAGAAACTTAAAAAGAGGCAAGGCCGCAGGTCCAGATGCCCTCCCAAATGAACTTTATATTAAATTAAAAGACATCTTAGTGATCCCCCTCACTACCTTCTTTAATAGAAATGTTCTCGAAAATTGTAGTATCCCAGATTCTTGGACTGATGCAACAATTTCTATCCTCCTAAAACCAGGTAAAAATCCCCCAAAATGCGAGTCTTATCGCCCCATATCCATTTTAAACTGTGATTATAAAATTTTCACCCAATAATGGCGAAAAGGCTTGGTAAAATAACGGGTTCCCTGATTAATTCTAACCAAAAGGGTTTTGTGGCAGGAAGAAACTTACAAGACCTTACCCATGAGCTTATTGGAGCAATTGATATAGCCACCTGTGAGAACTTACCCCTTTCTATAATCACTATCGACGCTGCTAAGGCGTTCGATAGAGTTAACTGGACTTACCTGAGTGAAGTGCTAAAGAAGTTTGATTTAGGAACAAATATATCAAAGATGGTAGAAAATATTTATAATTCCCCTAAAGACAGAATATGAATTAACGGGGAGCTAACTGAACACATTCTGATAAAGAGAGGGACACGCCAGGGGTGCCCCCTATCCCCACTGTTGTTCAACCTCTACATTGAACCAGCAGCGGAAAGTCTTAGGAACCATCTCTCTATTGCTCCCTTTACTTACAAAGTCTAGCATAAAAAAGTGGCCCTCTATGCTGACGATCTTATGATCTTTACCTGTGATCTTAAGGAGGCCTTTAAAGCGACTGAAGAGATGTTCATTAAATTTGGGAAAATCTCTGGCTACCAAATAAACAAGTCTGACAGAAACCATGACTTGGAATGCGGACTTCTCGTGCCCCTATAATAAGGAAAAAATAGATACCTGGGTATCAACCTGATTAAAGATCTGAATAAAGTAGCCCAGATTAACATCCATAGAGTGCAGGTGGAAGTCAAAAGGTTGTTGAAAGTATGGAGTGGCTTACCCTTGTCGGTTTTGGGTAAATCCAACATCCTCAAAATTGCAATCTTGCCGAAATTTACTTTCATCTTTAGTGCTATCCCGTTAGAATTTAACAGGGAGTCCATAAATAAAATCCAGGGAGAGTTATCAAGCTTTATTTGGTCTTCGAAAAAACCTAAAATAGCTTGGAGCAAAATAAGGAGAAGGAAAAACCAGGGAGGGCTAGCCACCCCAGATATTTTAGAATACAGTAGAGCATTCCAATTTAAAAACAGTAGAATCATGTTAGGCCCATATGAAGACTACCCAATGTATATACAGAAAATGACAAATAACACCAGACATTTCCTTTTCAAATTCGGTCACCTGAATTTAAAAAACAAATTAAGCTGAAGACTCTGAAGGCAGCTGCCAAATTGTGGTATTGCATTAGATCTACTGTGAATATCCCCCTACATAGTGACACAGCCCCAATTTGGGACTCGCCATACACACCAGAGTGCCTTAAAGACTGTCTTGCGACCCCCCTAAAATCGTCGGGAATAGTAGTTTGGGGGCAACTGCTCTATCAGAACAAAATCATGGAGTGGGAGATCCTAAAGGAAATCACGAACTCTGCTCTATCCAAGTTTAAATATTATCAACTCCTAAGCTGAGCAAAGTCAATCAAGGAAACTAAATTAGACAATGAACCTCTAGAAGGAAAAATGCTGGAAAAACCCTTCAAGAAAGAGATATCATTCTGTTACTGGGCTCTCATAGTAGCAGGAGAGGAGGAATTTCGGTTACCGGAGAGAATCTGGGGGAAAGAGCTGCCAACGTTGGATACAAATAACTTATGGCAAGTATCAATGAGCAAATGCTGGTCAATTGTAAGGTCTGCTGCATTAAAAAGATATCACTTATATACAATTCATAGAGCTTATTGGACGCTGGAAAAACTATCAAAATTAAGCGGGTTCACAGTGAAGTCCTGCCCAAAATGTGGATTACAGAAGGCCAATGACCTGCATATGTTCTGGCAGTGCCCCCATCTCGATGGTTTCTGGAAGGAAGTGGGTAAGACCTTAGAAGAGGTACTGGGAAAACAGCTAACTGTAAGTATTGACTTAGTATTGTTTGGGGTAATGGGTGCACCAACAGCAGAAAAGTTAACAAAACGGGAAGAAAATGTAGTGTTTCTTGATCCTTTTGGCTAGAAGAGAGATATGTGTAAAATGGATCACCCCTATCTCACTGCTTCATAGAGAGTGGCTATCTTCAGTGCTTAAAACCTACAACTTAGAGAAAAAGAAGAAGCCTTTTCCTAAAAAACACAGCTTCTGGGAGTTATGGGAAAACCATCATATGGGTTTATAATGATTGGAAGTTTATTAATTTATATTGTTGCCCCCTTATTTGTTTCTTATTATGTCCTATGATTAAGTGCAAGCAACAAACACAAATGACGAAGGTCAAATAAGAGTAGCCATAATGGCTAGTTCAACCCACTCCGAAGAGTAACCTTTCAGAATAGTAATTGGAAGTTAGGGGTCACCTCTCTTTCCTTGTTGGCTCCCACCCGAATTCCACCTAGGATGGTGAGATGGTATAGATCGCACTCGGAAGGAAAAGAGGGGGACCCTGAGATCTCCTTACTATAAATGTTGCACGATGAGGACTAGAAAAAAAAATCCTTCGAAAGTAGAGGAGACCATGTTCTGACTTCACTGCGAGAAGACTTCTTCCCATTTCTGCTGAGTTCCCCTGTGCAGTATTGGACATTATGCTTGAGCACTTATACCTGCTTTTTTTATTTTTTTTAAATTAATTTTATTTGCATTTTTAAAACAGTGCGATACGTTGTTATGCAAAATTACAAAATAATTGAAGCACAGTAGTTCGGCAACAGAAATCAGTATGATCATATCATTAATGCAAGTACATCTCATTCCATCAATCATAACATGGGTCGCCAGTAAATACAGTAGCCCTGAGGCGTCACTCCGAATTAGAGCTAGAACTATCATTATCTGAGGGTGGTTTACAAATGTTCCCTCTATACTTATTCCATGCCCCCCAAATCCTATTCCATTTCTTGGGACAACCTCTATTGCTGAACACTGCCCGTTCCGTGATCATCGCTGCGTCCATATCGTGTTTCCAAGCCAATAGCGTTGGTGACACCGTTCCACCCCATTTCTGCGCTATATTCCTCTTTGCCACCATCATGCCAAGTGTCATCCAGTTCTGCCCGCAGCGCGTGAGGTCATTAGGTTCCCATATATTTAGAAGGTAACGCTTGGGGTCAGGCAGTATGGAAAGTTCCTCTGATTGCGACATGGTGCGCATCACCTGTACCCAGTAGTGTGCGAATTTGTGGGCAGTCCCATATTGTGTGATAGAAGCTCCCCACTTCACCGCATCCCCGCAGGCAGTATGGACGTGTAACCTTTTTCATCTTATGCAATGTGTCTCTAGTGTAGTAGGATCTGTGTAATATGCGTAGTTGCACCAAGCGGAGACGCGAGGAGATTCCCACTTCTTTAAGAGACGCAATTGCCTCCTGCCACTCCGAATCATCAATGTCTCCACAATCGTGTGACCATTTCTCCCGCAAGGCCACCAGAGGGTCAGGTAAATTGTTTATCAGTTTACGATATGTCAGGGATGGCATGTAGTCTGTAATCAGTCTGTCTTCGAGCGGGGACGACTCTGGGATATCCGATTCGGGTGGTAGTGCCGTCGTCAACGCATGACATATCTGCATGTATCGGAGGGGTTCTGTTGGTGCCAGATCATATTGTTGCCGCAGAGTCTCAAAGGGTAGCACATGTCCCTTTTGCCATAGATCCCCAATGGTTGAGATGCCTATATCATCCCAGCGGTCAAAGCCCTTGGATTGCCTGAGTGTCCCCAGCTTCTTTGTGTCCCATAACGGAGTTAATTGTGTTAATACGCCCTGCCATTTCAACCTGGTCAGTGCCGCATGCCATATAGAGAGCGTGTGTTGAAGTGGGTCAAACTTTGTAGTGACTAGAGATTTATCATAAAGGGGGGGCCAGCATACCAGGCAATCCTAATTGTGCCCTGTCTGCTTTAAGTGCCGGTTCAGACTGTGGGAGATGTTGCCACTTGTTAATGACCTTCAACTGTGATGCCCAGTAGTAAAGGCCGACGTCTGGGAGCGCTATGCCTCCGCCGTACCAGCTTCGAGTGAGCTTGGCCTGCGCTATACGTGCGGCCTTAGGACCCCACATCAACACCGAAACTTGTGCTGCAATGGTTTTGAAGTACGCAGTTGATACGGGGTAGGGCGTATTTTCTAAAATGTAGAGAAAGCGGGGCAAGGCCATCATTTTGAAAAGAGCCGCCTTTCCCAGCAGTGGCAGTGGCAGTGATTCCCAATGCCGTATGTCACCTTTAAGACGATCAAGGGGGGGCTGCAGGTTATGTGTATGGATGTCAACTGGGCTAGTTGTGATGTATATCCCCAGATACTTAAACCCACTAACTGAAGTCCGTAATGGGCAAGCGTCTGGCAATCGTGGTGGAGGGCCGTGTAAAACGTACATGGTAGATTTAGACCAATTGATCAAATAGCCAGATGCTCGGCCATAGGCCGTGCAGACATCCAGAAGTGCATTAATTGAGCGCTTGGGAGAGGTGAGATATAATAGGATATCATCTGCGTATAGGGATATTCTATCTTCCCAATCATCAGTCCAGCGGCCACTGATAGTAGGCTCCCACCTTATCCATTCTGCCAACGGTTCCAGGACCATGGCAAACAGTAGTGGGGACAGTGGGCAACCCTGACGCGTGCCCCTGGACAGTGGGAAGTCCGCCGATATGTGGCCATTGGCAGCAACGTGCACCATGGGCTTCTCATATAGTAGGCGGATCCAGGAGCAGAACCTCGGGCCAAAACCAAAATGGCATAGTACGGCAAATAGGAAGGCCCAGTGGACTGTGTCAAACGCCATATGCGCGTCTAGGGACAGTATCACAGCCGGTTCTAAAAGATATTGCGCGCGTGCCAGTACGCTATGTACTCTCCTCAAATTGAGCGCTGTGTTCCTGCTGGGCATAAAGCCAGACTAGTCTTTATGTATGAGTTTGGTTAAGTAAGCCGTGAGACGCAGCGCTAATAGTTTAGTGAGTATTTTAGCCTCTGCGTTAATAAACGAGATCGGGCGGTAGGACGCACATTGGTCAGCTGGCTTCCCTGGTTTCAATATAGCTACAATAGTGGCCATTCACTGGTCTAATGGAAGTTTCCCTGCCTCTAAGCTTTCTTTAAACATATGTAGCAAATGCAGCACGAGTGTGTCCTCCTGTTGTTTGTATAGTTCGACTGGTATACCATTAGGCCCCAGCGCCTTACCCGTCTGTAGGGCCTTGATCGCTAATTGCACCTCTTCGGTCATTAGGTCTTTGTCCAAGGCCTGTGCCTCCTCTGCTGCCAATGTGGGCATTTTAAGGTCTTTGACGTAGGTGTATGCCTCTTCCTCCGAGACGGTGGATGCAGAGGAGTACACCGTTTTATAGTGTTTCGCTAGCATGTGTACTATCGTGTGTGGATCTCTAATAGGGTTCTCTCCCTCTAATGTCAGCTGCGCAATCCACCTGTCCTGTCTGTCACGTCTGTCCAGCCAGGCGAGTAATCTGCCTGCCTTGTCACCTGCTTCGTAAATTTTGTGTCGTGTAGTGGATATTTGTAGCTTGACCCCCTCAGTCAGGTGTACTCTGTGGCAATGTTGTGCTATTTGTAAGCTGTGCGCCGTAGTGGGGTTTGGGTCTATCGCATGCTGTGTCTCTGCCTCAGCCACTGCCATTTCCAAAGTTAGCAGCTCCTCTTGCCCTGTACGCTTATGCGCTGTGATGGAGACTATTGCCTGCCCTCTAATCACCGTCTTGTAGGCCTCCCACAGTGTGATAGAGGAGGACACGGAGTCAGTGTTGTCCTGGAAATATCGTTTCGTCCCCACCCTCAGCTCCCTCCTGATCCTATGATTGTGAAGGTAGCCAGCGCGGATTGGATAGGTCAGACGCTGTTTGGGCTGGTGGTGTGCATAGGTAATCATCAGGGGAGGATGGTCTGAAATGCCCCGTGGTCGGATTTCTACATTGACAACAGTGCCGGGGCCACCCACCGAGCCTAGAAAATAATCAAGTCTGGTGAGGCTATTATGGACGCTGGAGTGGTAGGTGAACTGGCGTTCCAGAGGATTGTACTTACTCCAGAGATCCTCTAATCCCATAGCCATCAAGAAGCCCCCCAACCGTGATGTACCAGATACAGCCAACCTTGGAGGGACTCTATCCAATGAGTTATCAGCTACCAAATTGAAATCTCCCCCAAGAAGTAAGTCCCCTTCAGGGAGCCCCAGTAGGAAAGTGCTAAGGTCCGAAAGCGCCGTCGCCTGTAAGGCAGGTGTAATGTAGACAAAGACAATATTAAAGGGTTTACCCTCCCACTGTGCATGTACTGCAGCAAATCTACCCGCAGTGTCAGACCTAACAGACCGTATGATTAAAGGGAATTGTTTTTTTACCAAGACGCCAACTCCCCTAGATCCGGAGGTAAATTTGGAGTGGGCCACCATCTGAAAACCCCATCTGTCCATTGCCTTCGTGGCTGTGCCAGGGAGGTGCGTCTCCTGTAGGAGTACCACTGCCGCACCCTCCCTTTTAATGCACTTCAAGACCAGACCTTGTTTAATTTTGTCACCCAGGCCGTGGACATTCCAAGTGAGTATAGATAGGGACGGAGTTATTTCAGCCGAGCCTTCCTTCAAATCAGCGTATGAGTCAACCCCCATCATCAGACTTAGAGCTTTCAGGGCCCACGCGGATCAATGTGTGAATGAGGTAATAGCCAGTTTCTGCGAACCAAAACACCATGCCGATCAGTACATATCTGAGTATCACAAGAACATAGAACATAAAAAATAACATACTCCTCCCCCCTCCCTGCCTCCCTGCCTTGCGGGCCCCAAACTGCCCGCCACCCCAAATCAGCAGAGTGCTCATAATCCCTGTCAAAAAACAACGTTGCCTATAAAAGCATAGGGGGTGAAAGTCCAAGGGGGACCAGAAGACCCCAACAGTTCCAGAGTCCCAGCTCATTGTTAAAAGTCTCAGTAGCAAGTAAGGGAGGTGAATCCCAACTGGTAAGGTTCGACATTACAGGGCACAGTTCACAGAGGAAAAAGAGAAGTACTTCCCTTGAGGTAGCAGGAGTCATTCCCCGGAGTCTGTG
The DNA here is from genome assembly GCF_964263255.1 of Lissotriton vulgaris. Lineage (NCBI taxonomy): Eukaryota > Metazoa > Chordata > Amphibia > Caudata > Salamandridae > Lissotriton > Lissotriton vulgaris. The sequence goes on along the minus strand of NC_141700.1, from coordinate 673,528,226 downwards.
GTCGGGCTGGCCCCATCCTTCTCCTCTTGCCCGGTTATTTCAGTCTCATCGGTCTGCCCTTGTCACCTGCGCCGCCCGTTTTGTCTGCCAGAGCCCTCCGCCAGACGCCATCCCTCGAGCCAGTCGTGTGCCTCCTCCGGAGTGTCAAAAAAACAGGTTTTTTTTATCAGCCACCACTCTGAGGCTCGCCGGGAAAAGCTTGGAGTAGGGCAGTTCGCGAGATCTCAGTGTCTTTTTCACCTCAATGAAACTCCTCCGTCGTGCCGCTACCGCCGTCGTGTAGTCCGGGAAAATTTAAATTTCAGAATTTTGGATCCTTATGGGTGGTGCGACCCTCGCTGTCTGCAAAATGGCATCGCGGTCTCTGAAGTTAAATATGCGCGCTATAACAGGTCTCGGTCGTGACCCGGGGCGCGGTCGTCCCCCTGGTACCCGTTCCACCGAGAAAAAATTGGAGAGGCCTTTTGGTTGCAGTGTGCTTTTCACGAGGTCCTCTACATAAAGGTCCATGGCAGGCCCCCCTTCCGATTCTGGAAGGCCAATTATGCGAATATTATTGTGCCTAGAGCGCCCTTCTTGTTCGTCCATCTTGTCGGACAGCAATTTGTTATCTTCTTCCAGTTGCGTTACGCGTTTAAGCAGCGACGTGGTGTCCGAGGTGAGTGTCGTCGTGACCTGCTCCACCGCAGTGACCCTAGATGACATTTTTTGCAGGTCTGCCCGCAGGAGTGTAACATCTGTCAAAATCGTGCCCACCGTGGTTTGCACCTGATGCAGGGCCGCCATGATGTCTTCCAGCGTTATTGCAGGGACATTGCCACCCTCCGCACCCTTTGCGCTAGCCCTCTTTTGCTCCGTCAGTGGGGGAAAGTCTTTGGTGTAGGCGAATTGATCGAGTTTACTTTGCTGGGTCCCACGATTACCTGTGCCGCTCATTTTGATGGGAACGATGGGTACTGCTCCGGGTCACACTGGGGAAGTTCGGTGGGCGCGTTGCTGGCGGGTCTGCACCTCAGGCCGAGTGAAAGGCGGCTAGTACCGGTATAAAGAACGCCTGGTTATTATTCCAAAGCTGCGGGTCCCTCCTAGCGCTGCCCCATCCCTGGCACACGCCGTCAGTGCCCTGCGAAGAAGCGCAGGCCCTGCTCTCAGGCACGAGCAGCGTCCGCCTAGGCACCACACCTTCAGGGGGGCCTAAAGTCTTGTTTCCTGCCACACTCCGGGGGGCCGCCGCCTCCAGCACCGGGGCCGCCGCGCCCCAACTAACGGCGGGAGAGCAAGTGTATGTCCGGAGCTGGTGAGTCACTGAGGGGTGCTAGTCCTGGCAGCAGCAGGCCCCAGCGGGTCCCCAGTGAGGGCAACACCGAATTGCTCTGGCAGCGTGTTTGGGGTGAAGCTGGGCAGGGGGGGAAGGCAGTCAAACCACTCACCAGCCGCCGGCCGCCCCAGTTGTGTTCTGTAGTGCGGTGCGCCGTTAGTCAATGGCGTCCAATCGGCGGTAACCTCAAATCTAGGCTGGTGCTCGTAGCGCGGTTGTAGGCCACGGACTGTCGCTCGATGCAGCTCCGGGCTCCGACGTCGCAGAGGGCTCGGAGCAGGGTCAATGTGCGCCGGTGCACCTCCGCTACAGGAATTTCAAGCTTGGGGCTGTGCTGGAGCAGGATAACTGGCCGGATAATTGTGGGGGATCGGTCTCTCCCTCAGAGCCTCACTAGGTCGCGGCCATCTTGGTTAGTCGCCGGCCACGCCCCCCTATACCTGCTTTTTTAACCTTAAACTTAGTTCATCTGATCTTGGCACGTTCTCCATAGAATTTCCTCTTGCTACTTTCAACACTTTATTTGGAATAGGGAGTTTCCTTTATAGAACCTGCTTGGTTAATATGTGAGTCTTTTCTCTATCTTTGTAACCTGAACTGAATATGCTAATAAAACACTTGAGATTTCAACACCATTCTCTTTGTCGTTCTTAAGGCGACATGCTTGTTTCACTGTACTTGAAATTTATTGCTGTTAGCATCTTTCTTACACTTCAAGTTGACAATCAAAGGTCCATATGAACAATGGGGGATTCTTTGTTGATGCTTTCTCAAAGAGAATGAGATCAGGGATCCACACTCCATCACGTTTTATAGAAATTAAAGATTAAAAACTAGCACTAATAAGGGCACGGTAATCCAGTGGGACTCCTGCAAAACTCTAATGGGAAAAAAACAACACAACAATAATTCAGATTGGCTGGTCCCTAACGAGCAATGTGAATGGTGGCCTCAACATGAAGGAAAATGTTGCATCCACTTTCGCAGGAATCAGAGACTCGGTCCCCGAGTCCTGAAAATATTTCTAAAATCATATAGAAAGGGGCAGGGTGGGGATACCCTGACCAAGTAGCTCTAATGGGGCCAAAAAGGAAAAGAAAATAAGTATTTGCTTTGATGTGGTCACACAGGAGGGAGGAAAAGCAGAGTCCCTGACCAGGGAAGGAGTCAGTGGTATAGAAATGTTTTTACCATACCATTTGGTAAAAATGTAATTGGAAAAACTGTTGCTTTCAACATCTGCCATAGACAATTCATCATAGGCAATGGAAACAAGCATTTGCAATACACTAGGTCTCACATTAGGTTGGGTTTGAGCTATTGGCGTTGCAAATGATAATGTTTGTTAGATTTATTTTTTGTTTAAAAATATCCCAGCAGTAGCATAAGTAAGAAATGAAATTCCATGAAGCAAGGAACTGACATTTCACCTCTGTGTTTGATATGACAGGATAAATACAGAATTTAAAGATATCTTTATTTATTGATTGGACTTTCATGTCCCACCAAAAATCAGCTCGGTGTTGAACAACGTCATCAGTATTAAGACAATTTTTTAATGATATCCGATGCAACGACGCAGGTGTTCTGTGATGACATGGGTAGGGATAGGAGTTTCTTGATGTCATCAGTAATAACCTCCTTTAACATATATGTGTCGAACCTGGCGTAGGTTATCAAATCCCTTGGGGGGCGTCGATGATACGCATTTGGTGCTAGCGGTACACAATGATGGAGGGGCAGTTGTGGCAAGCTTTCAAGAAGGAATGTGAGCCAACAGTGCATAGATGGCAAACAATTGCCTCAAATTAAACTCAGACAAGACGGAGGTGATGATCTTTAGTAATCTCTCCCCTGGCTGGTCCCCTACATGGTGGTTTGAGAAGCTGGGATCACCTCCGTCCCCCGTCACAAAGGTCAGAAACCTGGGTGTTACGTTTGACAATAAGCTATCTTTCATACACCACGCCAAGGCAGTTGTCTCCTCATCCTTTTATGTCCTTAGGATGATAAAAAAATCTCCTATCATTTCTCCTAATCAGTGCTGGCAGAACTCTCATCAGCACACTGGTTATGTCGAAGGTTGACTACTGTAATGGTCTCCTAATCAATGCCCAGGAAAGGGTCCTGAGTAAGCTACAACTGGTGCAGAACGCAGCCGCCAGGATTCTGTCAGGCACCCTCGAGTTTAAGCCGATATCCAAGGTGGTGCGACAGCTCCACTGGCTGCCCATAAGAAGCAGAACCAAATTCAAGGCGTTATGCATTGCATACAAGGCAACCCACAACACAGGACCTGGATTTCTGAAGAAATCTCTTTGCTGATAGACGCCCGGTAGACCCTTGTGCTCATCAGCAGCCAACCTGCTGATTGTCCCGTGTACTAACAAAGCCTCATGGGGCGATAGAAGATTCACAGTAGCCACCACTAGATTGTGGAACACGACTTCCCCTTCATATTAAGAATAGTCCTACCCTGATAGCCTTCAGGAAACAAATAAAAACCTGGCTCTTCAACCAATAAGTCACTCACTCCACTGCCTTTCTTTTTAGTCCACAGCGCCGAGACACCCAAGGGTATTTGCGCGCTTTACAAGTTGCTTAAATAAATAAATAAGATGAGGTGTTCTGTGTTGTCAGCAGCAAGCATACATTTTCTATGACGTCTGCAATGACTGTTCTGTGAGGCTAGCAGAGGGGCAGGTACTTTGGTGATCTCATTGTAGTTAGACAATGCATTTATAATGTCCCATGCAGGAGGCTGTCTGTTCTGTGATGTCAGCAGTGAGACTGTTTTCTATAATGTTTCTACCACCAAGACAGAGTTGTGACATTAGCGGTGATATTACATATTTTTTATGCCATCAAAAGATGATGCTGTGATGAACATGGAAGTGAGGTGGTGTTTTTATTACGTCCCACGTAGCGAAGCAATGTTGTTGTGGGTGATCAGCAGCACGGCAAGGTTTTTGGACAGGTCATCAGGGTGAAACATTGGTTCTACAGTGTCCCCTTCATCGAAGCTGTGTGTTACGTGGGCAGAGTGAAACATTGTTTGAAGTCCCATGCAATGTGTGCGCCGTGATTCTAACCAGTAGCAGGGGCGGCCTTAGGCATGGGCAAGCTGTGCACCTGCACAGGGCCAACAAACCCCAGTGGCCACTACGCCAATATATATCCTTAATATAATATAACTCTGAGGATGGATACATATTGGCATGGCGGCCCCTGGCAGGGATTTGGAGGCCTCCGGCTCTGTTCCAAATCCAAACACTCTGACCCCCCCCCCCCCTCTTCACTGGCCTCCGCGCTCCGCCCCGCCCAGACCCCCTCTTCCGGGGCCCCCACCTACGCTCCCTGTCCAGGGTCGCCATGAGCCTAGAGCCGCCCCTGCCAGTAGAAAGGCTGCGTGTTCTGTGACAGCAGCAGAGGGCTGTCACTTCTGTCACCGAGAGTCAGAGGTTGTCTTAATGCAGTGTTATTAGCAGGGAGAGTGTGTATTCTGAGGCCTCAGCAGCAGGTTAGGAGTTGGCCTTATCACGCCTAAGCCAACTCGTTCTATGGTGTTAATGAGAAGGAGGAGTGGGGGGGAGGAAGGGGAGGGCAGGGCGATAGGGAGTGAGTGCCCTTGTTCTGCGTTACAACATCAAATGATCGCTAAAATGAGTTATGTTGAAGTGGCCAAAAGTAAGATTTGCGATGTGGTCAACACTAAGAGATTGAGGTCTGTGATGTCATCAGAGGTGAGCATAGAGTTCCTGCGGTGTGCACATGAGAGACGGTATTCTTTGGTTTCCTCAGGAGTAAGATACGGGGGCATATTTACAATAACTGGTGCATCCCTGCAAATCAGCAGGGATGCGCCAGTTATTGTGCGCCACAGCTCCGCCATCATGGATGCATCGCATTTACAATGCGGCGCACCATGGGGCAAAAACGGCACAGATGCGTGACGCAGCTGTGCCGTAAAAGTGACGCATTGCTGGAGTTGCGTCGCAAGCGCGACGCAGCTCAAGCAATGCTCTGGGGGCCCTATCTAGTTAATGCTGCGTCAATCCTTACGCCTGCTTCAGGCAGGCGCAGGGTTTTGACGCAGCATGGGCCTAAAAGTGACTGAGTGAAATCTTGTAGATTTCACTCAGCCACTTTTAGGAGGCGTTCCTGTGCCGGAACACCCCCTCCTGCACAGGAATGCCTACATGTGGCACAGGGCATTAAAACGTGACGCATCTCCCAGATGCGTCACATTGTAAGTACCCCCGCACCATGGAGCGGGATTTGCGCCGCCGCTGCGTCACAAAAGTGACGCTACTGCGGCGTAAATGAGTCGCAAGGGGCTTGTAAATGTGCCCCGTGGTCCTTTAATTTCGTTGGGAGTGATTTTCGTAGGATGGTATGTGTTGTCGTCACAGCTGATCACGCCTTTAGGCATATTCTCCCGGGCAGCCTGGCAGCATGCTCGGCTCTTTTCATTCCGACTTACGTTCATGTGCGTCATCAGTGTTTTAAGTAAATATCTATGAGTAACTTGCAGGTCATGAGTTTGAATTCCGACAAAGCCACCGCGGCTCCTCACTCATCCGAGGCCGTGGGTCTGAATATCATTGTTGGGCACGGACTGCGGGAGGGAGGGGGGGAAGCACAGGAAAAAAATAATGCTCTCAGTGTAAATAAAACATACTGTAAAACACTCCAAGTAAAAGGGCCAGTAGCCATGGAAGGGCACACATGACGACATGGCCGTCATAAGGAGGGACTAACAAGCCTAAAACCAATCAAACTGTAGTATTTAGGAACTAAGCCAATGAAAAAGATGGGCAGAGAGTGGGCATAGCTTCCACGGAGCTTCCACTCTATACTGAATACTGCATGCGCGCTGCAGCTAGAGGCTAGACCTAAAAATTACTTTTTAGGCAAGACTGCGATGTGAAAACATATGTGCTCTATGCATTCCCAGTTTTTCGCCCAAGCGAAGGCTGATGTCAGGAGCAATTAGATGAGGAGAAAGCCTCAACATTAGGCACATGACTATCAGTGGCATTTGGATGCTGTGCACCATCAAATATGTTCCAGGAACACAGTGAAAAAATGCCAGCGTACCAATACAATATCACATACTCCAGCAGGTGCTCTGAGATAGTGATGGTGAAAAAAAGAGCACTGCAGACAGAAAAACGCTTGTCATCAAGCAGAAGTAGGTTTTTTATGTTACAACTCCCTACAAGATTAGATGCCTGTGTTTTGGTTTTCAGTTTAAGCCCCCCAAAATAATAAAAATCCATAAAAAGATAAAAATAGTTCAAACAAAAAAAAATTCAGACCACCTTTGCTGGTTTGAAAATAGAAAAGCTTTATATGGTTTGCCATGTTTGTGTGTGTGTGTGTGTGTGTGTGTGTGTGTGTGTGTGTGTGTGTGTGTGTGTGTGTGTGTGTGTGTGTGTGTGTGTGTGTGTGTGTGTGTGTGTGTGTGTGTGTGTGTGTGTGTGTGTGTGTGTGTGTGTGTGTGTGTGTGTGTGTGTGTGTGTGTGTGTGTGTGTGTGTGTGTGTGTGTGTGTGTGTGTGTGTGTGTGTGTGTGTGTGTGTGTGTGTGTGTGTGTGTGTGTGTGTGTGTGTGTGTGTGTGTGTGTGTGTGTGTGTGTGTGTGTGTGTGTGTGTGTGTGTGTGTGTGTGTGTGTGTGTGTGTGTGTGTGTGTGTGTGTTTGTATATCTATATTTATGAGGACCAGAACATGTTTGCACACCAACGCTATGAGGACCAGTGCGCTATGAGGACCGGAAAGCCGGTCCTCATAACGTTTACAGTGCTTACATACTGAGGGAAGCTCTCTCAGCTGTCTGAGTGAAATTTTGAAGAGGGCTTCATAATTCCTGTTTTTCAGACAGTGTGTGTGATGAATACCCTCCTATACACACAAAAATATCCTCTCTCTACACACACAGACAGTGCGGTTGCTAAGGACAGACAGCAACCAATCAGATTTCAGGGGTGTGTCTTCCTGGTCCTCATATTATCAATAGAAGTCTTAAAGTGTGTGTGATGCTGCAGGTTCCCATACCGTCAGTAGAAGTCTAGGAGAGTTTGAATATATCCTTCTAACCTTCAGAAAGTGTATTTTAATTTATCATTTTTGCAAAAAAAAAAAAACATTTTATAGCTGGAAACCCAGCTCTAAACATTATAAATCCTAACAGCCAGAGTTTAAAAAGGTTTTTTTTTTGTGTGACATAGGCTCGGAAGAAGAAGGGGTTTTGAAGACTCCAATGATGTGTGTTTTTAATGAAAAGTACTAACATAGGGCCAACCATAAAAAAAGATATGTTTTATAAATAGTCATTTCAACTTCTCAAAATTGGGACTGGGAATGTCCCTCCTACAGTGAGATAGCTGAAGGTGTACACGCTTCAGAATTTCAATCGAAGTGCTATTTTCTCACTGGAAAGCACCTGCCAAAGGTTTTGGAGTGTCAAAAACGAAAATGTGATCATTAAAAGCACAGGCTCGATTCTGCACACAACAATGTGATGTGGAAATGTCTCAGTGGTTTCACTGTTTTTCTATTCAGTTCCAAGGATGAATTCTGGCTGGCCAGTGCTCACATTCTTTCATCTCCTTACCATAGCGGTGCTCACCTCTGCGCAGCTGTAGCAAGAGAGGAAAGTACTAGAGCTTAGCGTGATCTGAAAGTGCTTGGAATGGAGGATAGATCTGGGATGATCTGTCAGAGACTGGGATGATCTGTCAGAGGTAGAAGAGAGCTGTCAGAATTATAACAGTTTAAGGATGAGGAGCACAGAAGACAGTAGGAAGGATGTACATGACAATGATTAGTGTAAGAAGTGGCAACTGAGACTCTGGCTCACACACCACATAGATATTCAGTCCATGGACATACAGTAGACCTCCATGTTGTAATAGGCTGACATTTGAGGTGTAGCCATTATTCCAAACCATATGCAATATAAAAACTCCACCCCCCCGCCACCCTCCAGTGGATCTGGTGATAACTTGTACGGGGATGGTCCAGTCTTGGATGCTACCTGTACGTTTGGGACATAAACTGCAAATATATATATCTTTTGTCCTGGTCAGCAGAGTCCAGGAAACTTACAATATGAGTCTCACAATGGTGCAATGACAACATCAATAAAATATGCCGACTGCAATCCTCAGTAAGGTTTTTTTTATCATGTCACAGCAGAAAATAAGCAACTCAGCTTATATATAACCCATAGCTATTTGGCAAACCAGATACCATAAGCAATCTTGCAGGCAGGAAAGCATCATCAAATCATTCAATGCAAACTTGCCCTAGGGTATCAGATATCACTTTGCACTCATTACACGTCCATCACCCATTTGTAATAGTTATGTGTATCATCATCAACTGGACTAAGTACTGATGACAGTGAGCCAGGTAGCAGTAAACGGTGCAATAAACAGTGAGGGGAATGTTTCAATTTGAAATCTTTCTTTCCAAATTCATCTCTATCACCAAAGTGCTCGACCTGCGAACTTTTACTTTCAATTACAAATCAGGCTAGTTCCAAGTCTCAGTAAACATTTTAATCAAGAATCAGAAAACTCAGACAAAAGCAGAGTCCGGATATGCAATGATTTTGAGGAGGCCTAGACGCAGGGAGAAAATTGTCCCTATGCATTTTCCCCACATATTAATGCTGTAACTAAGCGAAAACCGGCATTGGCATAGCCAATAGGTCTCGTCTTTGGGACCTTATAAGTGTTTAGCCATGCAACAGTTGATGTTGTTGCACCAAGGATATTGTGCTGGATAACTAAACACGTATAAGGTCCCAAAGGCGAGATCTAATGGCTATGCCAAGGGAAGCTAAACCCCCACTGTACACTCATTACACATGTAGCTATTCATTCTATGCCAAAACTGAAAATAAACTTCTGTAGCCCAAGGAGAGTCTGGAGAGAGATTTAGAGAGAGAGAGAGATTTAGAGAGCGAGACATTTAGAGAGTGAGATATTTAGAGAGAGAGAGCAAGAGATTTAGAGGGATTTAGAGAGATTTAGAGAGCGATTTAGAGAGAGAGAGCAAGAGATTTAGAGAGAGAGATTTAGAGGAAAGATTTAGAGAGAGAGAGATTGAGAAAGATTGAGAGATTTAGAGAGAGAGAGAGATTGGGAGAGGACTTGTGGGTTTCAAAGAGCTAGTTGGAAAATAATGAAAGATTCTGGATGAGTTTGAAAGCAAGAAAATGCCGACAGGGGGAGGAAAAATTGAGAAGAGGGGGAAGCTGAGGGGGGGGGGGGAAGAGAGAGATAGATTTAGAGAGAGATTTTGAGAGTGAGAGTTTTAGAGGGAGAGATATATATATAGAGAGAGAGATATAGAGAGAGAGATTTAGAGAGAGATTTAGGGAAATAGATTTATAGAGAACGAGAGATTTAGAGAGAGAGATTTAGAGAGAGATTTAGAGAGAGAGAGAGAGAGAGAGATAGAGAGATTTAGAGAGAGAGAGATTTAGAGCGAGATTTAGAGAGAGAGAGAGATTTAGAGAGAGAGTTTTACAGAGGTTCAGAAATGAAATGAATGAAATGAAAAGTAGATTTATAGAGCGCGGTTGCTGCCCAGAGGCGTCCAAGCGCTAGAGACCAGAATAGAAATTGCTTGAAGAGGTAACTTGTTGATATTACTGAGGGGAGTTAAACAAAAAAGTCTTCAGCTGTTTCCGGAATGAGGGGAGATTAGGGTTGGATCTAAGATGAAGAGGAAGTGAGTTCCAGATCTTGGAGGCATTATGGGTGAATGTCCTGCCACCCGCCCTTGCCTTTTTTATTCTCGGAACTATCGCCATAAAGGCCTGGCTAAATCGAAGGTTTCTGCTGGGGTGGTACTATTTTACTAGGTCCCGGGTAATCCTAGGTCCTGTGTCCCAAAAGGCCTGATGGGCAATACACATGGCCTTAAAGATGATTCTCTGTCGCACTGGCAGCCAGTGCAGGCTGATCAGACCAGGTTTGGCTGATTGTCTGCGTGGCAGCTGTAACAGTGTGCGGGCTGCACAGTTCTGCACTATCTGTAGTCTGCGCAAGGTGTACTCCGGGGCGCCAAGGTAGAGAACATTATTGAAGTCGAGGCGGGACTGTATAAGACATTGGATGGCCACCTGCTTTGCCTCCATAGGTAGAAGAGGGAGGACTTTCTTTAGCATCCTAAGAATTTCGAAGCAGGTAGCCGAGAGTTTTGTAGCCTGGATGTTAAATGAGAGGGTCTTGTCCAGCCACACCCCAAGGCTCTTGATATTATCCTTGGATACTGGGGGGGTACCTAGACAAGAAGGCCATAAGAAATTGAAAAAGGTGGGGTTTGCAGGGCCCAGGAGCATCAGCTCTGTTTTGTCCCCACTGAGCTTGAGAGATGAGGCGGTAATCCAGCCCTTTACCTCCTCTAAGCACTTCATTAGCCCACCTGACGACGGCAGGTCGGCCTCCTGCGCCAAGGAGACCACCAGCTGGGTGTCGTCCCCATAAGAAATGATCTTAACCCCAAATGGACGAACGACCTCAGCCAGTGGTCTCATATAGATGTTGAAAAGCGCAGGGCTTAAAGAGGAGCCTTGTGGGACTCCGCACCTCAACGGCCTACTCATGGACACTGTCTCTCCATCAAAGAATTGGAATGATCTGTCGCTCAAGAAGGATTTGAGCCACAGCCAATCACTATCTACTATTCCGACACTCGAGAGGCGGCTCAGCAGGGTGTCATGGCTGACAGTATCGAATGCCGCGCTTAGGTCAAGGAGGATCACTGCCACTGACCCCCCCCTGATCTAGGATTTTTCTGGTTTCCTCATTGACTGTTAGAAGGGCGGTCTCTGTTCCGTGTTTGGGTCTAAAACCCGCCTGGGTGGCATCTAACAGCTGGTTATTTTCAAGGAAATTCACCAGCTGGAGATTGATGTACCTCTCAAGGATTGTGCTCCCCCAGGGGAGCAGAGAAATCGGCCGGTAGTTGCTAAAGTCAGAGGGATCTAGATTGGGTTTTTTCAGCAGAGCTCGGACCATGGCCCGCTTCCAAGCGGGAGGGACAGTACCAGAGGTAATGGAGGCGTTCAGGAGGTCCACAATGGTTGGTAAACTGACCTGGGGTGCCAGCATCATGTCTTGTGGAGATGCTGGGTCGCATGGGGTCCCAGATTTTACCTTGCGGTCAATGGAGTCCAAGGATTCAAGGTCTAGGGGGGGAAGTGGTCCAGTGTAGGACGGGGTTCTGATAAAGTGGTTCCCAGATTTGTTTGATCCTGGGCTATGGGGACAGTACCTGTAGAGGGGAAGGATGAGTAGATTTTATTGACTGTTTGGTGGAAAAATTCTGCCAAGTCATTACAGTGGTCTGTTGTTTTTTCCTCGTGCAGGTTAGAAGATGGAGGTTTTATGAGTTTTTTCAGAATTTGAAAAATTTCCTTAGGTTTGGATTTTGCTAGTATGATTTTGTCCGAGAAATATAAAGATTGGGCAGATTTGACCTCGCCTTTGTAGAGTTTGATTGCCTCTCGGTAACGGGTTTTTTCCTCCTTAGAGTAGTCTAGACGCCATCGTCTTTCTATTTTTCTGCATTCACATTTCTTTTCCCCGAGAGCCTCTGAATACCAGGGGGCCGTTTAGTGGGAGTGTTTCATCGTTATTTTACTAAGGGGGCGAATGGTTTCAAGCGCTTTTGTGATCCAGTCAACGTGATCCAGGTTGGCCAGGCATGGGTCCTCATTGTAAGAGTGTTTGTCAATCGCGAGTCTGCTAGTCCAGTCATCGACTGGTAGCCGCGCCCAGGATCTGGCATGTCTTACCGTGGGTCTCACGGGGGGTGGCTTAAATGTGGTCCAGGTGAAAGGCACTAGTAGATGATCAGTCCATGGGAGGGAGATTGGTAGCCCAACCACAAGGTCTGCACAGTTACTGAACACAGGGTCCAGTAAGTGGCCCTTAGCGTGAGTCGCTGCCTTCACTCATTGTAGTGCAGCTAGGTCGTCTGTAAGTGCTGTAGCTGTATGGTCCAGGGCAGTATCAAAATGAAAATGGAGATCCCCTAGCAGAGTGTAATTAGAGGCAGTGCTAATACGGTCAGCCACAATCAATGGGAGGAGATTGTGAAACTGTTTGGGGGGGCCCGGGGGTCGATATATTAATGTTCCTGAAAAGCAGTTGCTAGGGGAGAGTTCTAGGATAAATGCTAAGCTCTTACAGTCTGGAATTGCTTCAGAGATTACTCGACAGTGGTATTGTTCTTTATAGATGATGGCTAGGCCTCCTCCTCTCCCATCAGGGCGGTCCTGTTGGATAATTTGGAAGCCTGGAGGGAGGGCGGTCACTAATGCAGGGTCGGAGTCCGACGTGAGCCATGTTTCAGTGAGAAACACTGCGTCTGGCATGCGTTCCTCTAACAAAAGGGCAATTTCCACCCTATGTTTGGGCAGGGATCTGCAGTTTAATAAGAGCATACAGTAATCCTGTTTCGCATCTAGGACCTGCTTAGGTTTGAGCGATAGTTTACATTTTGGACAGATCTCTGGGAGCTCTGTAGTATGATGTAAATGCAGGCCACAGTTCGTTCCTAACTGCCTTATGCTGAGGAGAGCTTCCATGCTATAATGCCTGGTCAATTGTGGCCAAGATGTGGGTGGCATGGCCCTCGGCCGCAAACGGCAAACTCTCAGAGAGAGAGAGAGATTTAGAGATTGATTTAGAGAGAGATTTAAAGAGATAGAGAGAGAGAGAGAGAGAGAGAGACAGAGATTTAGAGAGAGAGAAAAAATTGATTTAAAGAGAGAGAGATTTAGAGAGATTTAGAGAGAGAGAGAGAGAGAAAGAGAGAGAGAGAGAGATTATCCAGTCTGGCGCCTGAAGAGTATGAAGGTGATGAATCTCACATTAGAAATGGACGAGGAAGGCTTGTTCTTATGATGGATGTACCACTCCCCATCGTACCCTTTCAATCTGTGAATAGTGGACTTGTAACGAATGTTATGTTTGACATGTGCTAGGTGAGCTATTTCTTTTATTTTGCCCTTGCATGCATCTTTAATATATGATTAAAAAAAACTGAATATTTAAAAAGGAAAACCCCAAATGCTACACTTGCTATTCAGATTTCTGAGCTAATGTCTGGGGTGGTGTCTGTAGGACAAATAAGTGAAAAAACAGAAAAATACTCCCATTCAACCCACATTCAGAAGTTTTCTAAAAAAGGCAATAAGGAAGTAAACACAGCACAGACGTTGACTGGTCCAAATGCACCACATGTTCTGCTCCTCAATGGAGAAGAGTGACAGAAGGGACACTTGAGGAGACTGTTTCTAGAATATGTTTATCCATTTATGAGCAGTGTCTATGCAGGTGTTTTGGCAAGGCATTCTAGTCACTCACCATACCATCCTCAAAATGTAAATGAAAAGTTCTGCACTTAAATCGTACAAGAAAAGCAGGCCATTAAGTCTTCCAGCGCTGCAGCTTTCACCATTGTTCGAGTATAGAACATGGATTTTTTGTGCTGAAAGACTGCTGTATTCGAGGGAAACTATTTTATTGAGACATTAATTAATTACCATGGGTTCCCTTTGCATATTTAGGCTGCTTCATTAACAATTCCAAAACATATGTGAAGGTCGCAGTGGCGGAGGTAAAAATGAAATGGAGCCATCTTTCCCAACATGGCGAGTGGACAGAAAATGATTGAGGAGGACGGAAGCATGAAGGTTAGGAGATGCTAAATGAAAACCGCATGTAAAGAGCACAGACTTCGGTCCAACCACACAGAAACTGAACGGGTCACTCTTTTTATTCTTATAAACTAGCGGGAGCAGTGGGGCTTGGCCCATGTGCGCGCGCTATAAGAGTGCCCGCAAGCCATGCGCTTAATCAGCCATGACGATGGAGTGAGCGGCGCGCGCGCAAGAGCGAGCACCAGACCATATGTTTTGAATTATCGCATCTGTGTCTGGGCACCATAATCCAAAACATATGGCGCATGTGTGGGTAACGGCAAGCAATAGGCCACACACGCACAAGCCTGTGGTGAGCTTTTCAAAGCCCCTTACTAAAAGTCTCACCAGCGCAGCGCATGTGCGCTGCTGCAGGCTCAACATAAAAATGAAAGTAAGAAGAAGAAAATTGGCCCGTGCAAAGTGATGACTCCTGCCAGATCTGAGCCAGTGACGTGAAGATAGAGATAGGGACTTTCCAATCATGTGCTACAGGAATTTTACGAGCACTCGACTGCCAGATAGGAGACCCTGCTGAAGTGACTGCAACTCTACTGGAACATTCTGCCTTCACGAGAAAAGGAGAGAGTGGTAAAATTGCTAAATACATCTTTTTCTGGAGACAGGTAAAATGCACATATCTAGACAGCCCTCTCCTTCACTCTGCAGTAGTGCAATGGCGAGCAGACAGGTGGGATTAAAGGCGTCTGTGAGGCTTGGAGGAGGACGATCATCCAGGGCATGAGAACCACAGCCCTACTGTGAGTTGGATCAAATGGTGGGGTCAATCTGTGAGAAGAAGCCAAAAGCCCAGTTTACGCACTGAACCATGGATCTCAATTGGACAAGTCTAGGCTGAGCCCGTGATAGCACATGGACCTCGTCTCATCGACTCGATCTATCGAGGTCCAATGGCTGCATACAGAGCTGATGTATTCTGATGTTCTCGTGAATATGGGATGTTCCAAGAATACTAGTCTACCTAATTGAACAATGGCGCAGAAACCAAAAACAGGCTGAAGATCATACACTATGGAGGCAGTAGTCATAGGAGGACCAGACTAATGCGTGTACAAGGATTCCAAACAGACCAATCCCAAACAACAGCTGGAAAATAAACAAACATTCACATGAACATTTCCATAATAATGAACTTTTCAAAAGTGACAGTTTTCCGTCTGTCCACCAGCCTAATGACTGTGAAAACTGCAAGGAAGATAAAGCAGACAAAGTGATAGTTTGTACCAACCAAAAAGTTGCTAGCGCATCACCACTCAATGGTGTGTGTCCAATAGAAACAGATGGTCCATGGTGCGTTTGCTACACAAGGGCTTTCAAACATGAGGAGGACGTGTGGTACCACCAGGTGAGATGAGGGAGACTGCTGGAACAAGCAGCAACTGCATCCATCCAGTACAGAAAGCGCCACATCAGTAGCCACCCTGTTGGCCGTGCTTTCCTGACAATAGTGTTTCGTAGTTACTATTTTATGCCCACCTTCACAGGTTTCTAAGTCAACTACACGCATGCAAAAAGGGTTCTTGGTGGCTGGTAGTTCAAAGACTCTAACGGATTCTGAAGTCAGGGCACTAAAGCGTGCTCTTTAAGTCAAAACAGAGGCTGCAGATAAGAATGATTTTTAAAAAAGGGAAATAAGTTAAGCCCTCACTGCTGATAGCTGGAATCAGCAGATCGCCCTGGAATCCCAGCATGGCCATCTAAGCCTTTCATCCTTCAGATGTTAAGCAACATTGACAATGGCCTCAGTAGAAAATACACCATTAATGCACCCTGAGGCCACAACAACCATCTTGGACATCACTTACATTTTCTTAGCAAAACAAAAAAATCCACACTTTACCCCATTGAGGGGGGCACTAGAGAGCGCGCAAGCAGCATGGCCGCACTGATGTGAGGCTCCTGCTTCCTGGAACTGATATCCTTCACTTATCCTGAACAATTGGGCGCTAATTGGGGTAAATTGTCGAGAGATCGGTGGCGCTACCCCGCGGCTACAAGTGGAGTGAAGTGCGGAAGGATCGACGGCGGACAACCGGAGCGGGGGGCGCCTGAAATCTGAGCCGCGCCGCCCGCCGGACCTGCATGGAGCTTTGACTCGGCTGCAGTGACTGGGAAAGGCCGGGGATTACCACGAGGCAACCAGGCCGCGCGTCCGGCAAAGACACAGTGAGTCAGCGTTATCGCTAACAACCGAGTCACAGCGCAGAGGCGGACTGCCGGTGCAACAGGACGCCAAGGAGGCATTTGTGGAGATAGTACTGCTGGGGGTGGCGGCGCAGTTTTCCATGAGGCTACTGCGCAAGAGACTTTGCCGAGAGCCATAATGGTGTTGCGATTTGATTGATGGATGCGGACATACTGACGGAGGCGGGGAGGACTGTGTAGGTGAATTTGTGGGGAGCCCACATAGCGCAGCGGTGGAGGATTGGCGCGTGTTCCCCCCCCACCCCCCCCCCCCCCCAGCTGTGAAGATCTAGTGAACACCGGGGCAGGATAATAAATATACTGAGGAGGCCGGACATACAATGGCGGCTGCGGGGAAAGCGCCTTTGGCAGGGGAGCCGTTCCGAGGTGTGGGGACAGGCTTCTCGAAGATACTGAGCAGTGTTCTTCCCCTACACGCCTCGGTTACGGTATGGAACAGTCTGTGTGATGCCCGTGGTGAGAGGGGAGATGGGCAGTGGCAGTGCGTGGATAGCCGGCTGAGACGAGAGTGCAAGAGGAGTGAGACCCTTACTGGCCGGTGCGGAGCGCCTGAAGCGACCTGCAACAGGTGCAATCAACCCCCTTGGAGCGGCGGAGCATTGGGTGGTGGTTTGACAGGGACTGTGACTGCCGGGCCGCCACGAGTACTCCACCCCCATATTGTGGGTGCTGGATGTCACAAGCTGCTGCGGTTTTACGGACTTAGCAACCTGCTGCCGTTGTGCCCTACAGGGCTTTGGAAGGGGCTCAAGTAGCTCCGTGAATCGCCATACATTGGTGGAGAAGGCAGCTGGCGATTATGAGGTGATGCTTCAGCGGGACACAGTCTTGGGCAAGTAGCTGACCCAGTGAGGTGAGAGCTGCTGAGAAGCGCTGGACAGAGCAAGCTGACGCGACAAGAGTGCGGGACAGGATCAGCTGTTGACGACGAAAGGGCCATGTGGCGACTCGGGCTGGCCCTCACACTTCACCCTAGACTGGTGGTTGCCTTGATTACTCCTGATACATACGCAGAAGGCGTCGCACTCTTGCTGAAATATGGGGAAGACCGACACTCGTCAACCGAAACTAAATTTTGAAGCTGCAAAGAAGGGAAGCAAATCTACTGCTGACGACCAGGAGCAGGACTTGGCTGAGTGCGCTGTAGGGGGAGCCAATTCACAGGCCTCGGACATGGCCAATATACTACAAGAGATGCGGCAAGGATTTGCAACAGTGGTGGACAAGGTGGACCGGATGTCCTCTAGGATGAATGCCATTGCACATAAGCTAGATGGCCAGGAAGACTGCATTAAGGAGGCGGAGAGACACATATCAGAATCAGATGACGTCACTGCAACCCGTACAGTGCAACTTATGAGAATGGATAAACTGCTACCCGTCATAGCCGCAAAAAATGAGGACTTGGAAGCGCGCAGTCGGCGCAACAACGTACGCGTCATAGGCTTACCAGAATCGACAAATACTGGTAGAATGGAGGACTATATAGAAAAACTACTGCTGGAGTCCATAGGCAAAGACGCCTTTTCCTCGCAGTTCATAGTGGAAAGGGCGCACAGAACCCTCGGTCCACGTCCGGTGCCGGGAAGCCCCCCACAACCTATAATTGCATGATTACTTAATTATAGAGACCGGGTTGTAGCCCTCAGAGCTGCAAGAAACAAGCAGAAGTTGACATATGATGATAACACCTTTTCCATATATCCAGACTTCACACCTATCGTGCAAGAAGATCGCCGCAGTGTTTGTGGAAGTCAAGCGGAAGTTGCGATCGGAGCAAATTGATTACGCACTCCTCTACCCAGCCAAGGGAAGCAGCGATTCTTCACGTCTCCCCAGCAAGTCGAAGACTTCCTCCGAACATTGAAATGAGCAAACCGGGGTGGAGAGCGACTGGAGGCCTCGCAGTGGAATGGTGACATGAATGAAAATGAGGATCTGGAATGACTGACTCCAGCAACGTAATCTGCACACATCCAAGGAAACTATTACGGATTGGTAGGCTTGGTCGGACAATCTAGCTGATGCGAGATGAGATCCTTTCAGTATGGCTCAATTGTTTACATGTTATTGTGGTTCCAGGCCTGCTCCCCCCTCCTCATGATAGGGCCGGCAGCGCCTTCGGAGGAGAACTTAAGGGGAGTGAGGAGACTGCATAGCTGTCTAGAAGGTCCCCCAACGGGTATTACCCCATGGAAGTACAAGTTCTGAACTATGAGGGGAGGGTAACGGAAGTGGGGTTTCAATTTGGAGGTAGGGTGGGAGGGTGGACGTGGGATTCTGGCAAGATTGGGTTGCTTCAGTGGGTGGGGGGAGGGAATTTGCAGTTCTTGTTGATTAGACGTAGGTCTGTGGGGGGTTTGTTTGAGGGGGTTATTTGGTACATGTGGTTGTCAATAAGCACATCCAAGGGATTTACTGTATGGTCCTACACAAAGATTAATATTACTTTGAAATGTCGTTGTTGTACTGGAGCCGCAGTTGTTGAGTGACTAAAGGTGGTGGATCTGGAACAGAGGCGATGCTATCCGATGGAGCACTGTAGAGATGTACAAGGCCTAGCTCATGACCCCCATTGACAGCACTAAACTAAACATAATTACATGGAACGTACGGGGGCTACGTGACCCGCGTAAGAGACGCCAAATACTATCCTATCTTGACAGACACCAGGTAAACGTAGCAATGCTGCAGGAGACACACTTCAACCCAAGACGTAACATCACATTTGCTTGTAAATGGGCGGCACACAGGATCTTTTCTTCTTTCTCTTCCTATGCGAGAGGTGTGGCGATTCTGGTTAAGAGGGGCATTCCGTTCACACTAACGGGAGCCACGTGGGATGCCCAGGGGAGATATTGCCTGACCTAGGGGAGGTTGGGGTCTGATTCTGTTACCCTGGCCTGCTGTTATGGTCCTAATGTGGACGACCCCCAGTTCATTACAGAACTATGATTGTGGACATTGGGTCTAACCATATTGTGTGGGGAGGTGACTAACATTGCACGGAGTCCGGATATTGATAGGTCCCACCCAGCTCCCCATCATTACACAAAAGCCCGTGCCATGCTGCATTCCACACTCACGGACCACAATCTGATAGATGCGTGGAGACCCTTGCACCCTAACGACCTAGAGGGAACCAACTTTACTGCGCATGCGGCTACTGGGGAGAGACTGGACTATATTTTCTTGAGTGTCGGGCTATGTCCAGCGATTTTACAAGTGCAACACTTAGCCAGGACTTACTCGGATCATGCACCGGTACGGCTTACATTGTCCTCCACAGATTATGGTCCTCCCAGAAGCAGCTGGAGGTTGCAACCTACCATACTACTAGACACTGTGTTTCAGGAGGAGCTCAGAGAGGAGATCAAAGATTTTTTCATACGTAATAAGGATTCGGTAGATAGCGTAGAAATTATCTGGGAAGCTTTCAAAGTGATGTTACAAGGTTTTTGCATAGCAAAGGGTGCTGGGATGCTTAAAGATATTTTGAACACGTTACGTACACTTGAGACCAAACTTAAGTCATTGGAGAGCAGATTAGCTACTAGGCCGGATGGCATATCCAAAAACAATGTCAGTTTAGATCGAAACTCACGGCCTACATGGATGAGGCTCGCAGAGAGGCGAGATTTCGAGGGAAGTATTGGACGGCCCGCCGCTATGGCGAGGGGGAGAGGCCTGGGAAGGCGCTGGCAGAAACAATTCGGAGGTCATGAGGCTCTAATGTAATCCTAGAATTGGAAGGGTTGGACGGCATTGTATATAGGGACACTGCGACCATACTTAGTGCAAACACTGAGCACTACACGGCATTGTATACAACCACTAGGACGGGAAAATTGAACCTAGACGCATATTTGGACGATATATCGCTGGGGTGGTTGAACGATACACAGCAGACATTTGTGTGTGCCCCGTTTGAGCTTGACGAGGTCAGGAAAGCCATCATGCATATGCAGTCGGGTAAGCCCACGGGGTCGGATGGTATCCCAGTCGAGTTTTATAAAACCTATATTGATATGATGGCTCTGTAGGAGAGTAGGGTCTGCAATCCTATGATCACCCAGATTTTTTGCTTTTGTTTCACTGGTTTACGACTTTCTCTGGCTGTGGGCCTGCTAATCAGACCCACAGCCTAGCTGTTCTCTCACTAAATTACAACGTGTACCTTAGGTGCATTTACCAATTGGTACTGGGCCACCTTATCAGACCCTGTAACTCAGGGCATAGGTGTACCCAGGGCCTACCAGGGGCTGAAGCATGTATTATGCCACCCCTGGCTGGCCATCTAAATCTGACACAACTGGCTGCACGACAGCTGGGGCAAGGTGGTATAATCACCCTTTGCTTTAGATATAGTA
The DNA here is from genome assembly GCF_964263255.1 of Lissotriton vulgaris. Taxonomy (NCBI): domain Eukaryota; kingdom Metazoa; phylum Chordata; class Amphibia; order Caudata; family Salamandridae; genus Lissotriton; species Lissotriton vulgaris. Next base: position 673,507,586 of record NC_141700.1, on the reverse strand, counting down.
TACCTATATCTAACCCTAAAAATGGACACACAGATTCCTATCAGTCACTCCTATGGCAGGCCTTGACAATCCTGAAGGCAGAGTGCTTGGAATCGTGTTAGATGGTGCTCTGGCATGAGCTGAGCCCGTTTGCAGCTTGCGGAACCAAGTCCTAATAGCTGTTCCATGATAACGCGTACCATATACTCTTCAGTGCATTATAATCCTCGCGGTTAAATGCTATCTTTGGTATCGCTTTATCAAAACATTTCGAGTAAGGTGTCATAGGAATTGGAATACTAACCCCTCGCCAATTCTGGCGACGGGGTTAGCATTCCACCCTTCTAGAGGGACACGACATGTATGTAACTGTGAACCCCGGTTAAAGTTAACTCGAGCCTCAGCATCACAAAATGGATGCTGCCACCACAAACACGAGTCTGACCCCCTACAGCTGGGAGTCCTTCCAGCGAGGGGAGCTTGGACAAAGGGTTTACTGTCAGGGGCGGTGCTCGCACCATCCCAGACAGGGTTTTGTGTATCCTGGGTAGGCAGGGCTTTTCAGGAAGGTGACTGCAAGTGGCACCCCGGTGCTCACTACGCATCTGCCGGCTAGAACCAGTTCCAGGGGAACACCAGCCCCTGGCCTGGGGAAAGTCCGGCATGGGAGAGGGGTGTAACCACCCCCCTTCCTGGTCCCACCCCTAGGGCAGGACCTAGTCGCATACCCACCCCTTTCTTTAGGATAAAGGCAGGAGCGGGGACCCTTCCAAATGAGATCATCTTTGAATAAAGAAACTCCACGAAAGGAACTCTCGACTCTTCTCAAGATTTCTCCCTTGTGACTAAGGAGTAGTCACCCTGCATCCGCAGGCACCATCTAAGAACTCTGCGGTTTGCTGCACGTCCTTCCTCCGGAATCCGACTGACCAGCTCGACGAGACCCGGCTTCCCTGGCACCTCTGACCTCTACCGACCTCTACAGCTAAGCTGAGAACCGTAGGTGCGACGAGACCTCGAGGGACCGGCCATCATCAGAACTGCACGACTTCTATCCAGCACGACCGACGAGGGATCCTCTGGTGAGTGCTTTGGGGTCTGAGAAGCCCCGACCCTGAGCAGCTCCAGCCCCGAAGTCCAGCCCCCCAGCATCCACGAGATCTGCGTGGGGCCCTTCTGCTTTTTGGCTGCTCACTGCGTTGTCTGGCTACTAGCCCACTGGCTTGTAGCCTTCCCAACGAGGCCCGACGACAACAACGCTGCTGGTCTGGTTGCTCCAGACTGGCCCTTGCTCCCTTCCAAAAGAGGAGCACCCCGGACCCTCCTGGTCCACTCAAGACGCCATTTTAGGTCCACCGCGTGGGCTTGAATTTGCCAAGACTTGTTGCCCCAATCCTGGGTCCAGCGACGTCGACAGCATCAACCATCGTGGGACAGCTCGCACCTCCAATCTGGTCGCCGACAACGCCTCCTGCTCCGTGAGTCTGCAGAGCCCAGCGTCGCCCACTCACCTGGTCGAGGTGACTACCATCCGGTGCCCTCCTGGTGCCATCTGATCACTGGCTAGTGGTTAAGAACTTGGTCCCCTCTGCTTTCAGGTGTCATCCATCTTCGATCCAGGCTTGGGTCACTTCGAACAATCTTCACTGGTCGCCTGCCAGCAACTCTTTCTTCAGGCTCCTGGTTCGTCAACGAGGATTCCCGACGTCTGTACATACCCATGCAGCCGCAGCCCCTGGGCTAGGTAACTTCGGCATTTCGGTGCCCCAGCATAGCCTCACTATCCAAGGGTCCAGAGTCACTGTCGTTTTCGACCTACCTTATCGGGTTCGCCCGAGAACACTAACTTTGCTTTTACTAACTCCCATAGACTTTGTCCCGCATCCCGCGTGAGAGTGCACACTCTGCAACCGAGTCCCCTAGGCCTCCTACTAGTAATCTGAAGGTTCAGTAACGTTGTCCTAGCGATTCCAAAGCCTATTAGTCCAGTACTTACCTGCTAGTAATTTCGCATTCCACTTTCATAGTATATGGTTTTTCGTGCCCCTCGGCATTTGTGTAAATTGTGCAACTTGAAGTATTTTCGGAAGAGTTTTGTTGTGTGCTTAGTACCCTGTCCTCATAAAGAGTACAGGGCTGTTGTGATCTAAATAAATACACTGTTTATTTTCATAACACTTGTGTGGTGTCCTTTCACTTGGTGTTCAAGGGGTATATGTGATGGTATAACAGCTGGCTTAACACGCCCTCTAGAGTTTAGCCCGAAGACTGCTCTTGTCCATGCTACTAGGATAGCTGGTCTATCGGTTGACTTACAACCAATCACCATAAGGGTTGTTTGGACTGATATATAGTGATCACTAGAATAGTGAACACTGAATATCAGGCCAACTTCTCACATTGGTGAGCAGCGGTTGGGATTTGAGCTTGCTGTTGTTTTACCACACGTATCCTAAGAATATCTTTGTGAAAGATCACATAGGTTAAGGTACATATAACTTAGCTTAGAATACTCTGAGTTCTACTGAACCAGCTGTTGTAGTTTAATAAAGCTTAGCACACCTTGACTACAACTCTTAGCAAGGGATCAGTAGGCAAACAAATAGTGTAGGTAGGTGCATCACTCACACCACACTAGAAGCATGTCTAACCACGGAGAGTCTTCAGAGACCCCTCTTGTGGTTGTGGACCCTCCACAGGTCCCTTCCAGATATGCTGCTCTTAGTTTCCAGGAGATGAGACAAGTGTGTACCTCCAGGAAACTAAAACAGGGTTCAAACCCTACCATTCCTTTTCTGATTGGTCTCTTAGAGACCTATGATGCTAGGAGGGCTGCTAACACAGATCCTTCTCATCCAGATGGGAACATGCCTCCCCTAGAGGGAACCCAGGGTGACCCTGACCGACACCTCCAGGCAGCAGACAGTGCTGAGGAGGGAGAGGAAGACGAGTTATCTGGGGATGAGGCAGAAACAGGTCAGGTAGAAGTCAGCAGACTCACTAGGACCAACTTAAGTAGGCACTAGAATGGATTTGGGGGACCCCCAGGGCCATTCTCAGGCAGACTTAACATTAGGAATGGATGAGTTAGATCTCTATCAAGAGGTTCTAATAGATCCATTCGAACCAATGGCTCTCAGGCCTCTTCTCATAGAGGGATGTCCTCCCCTAAGAGAAGGGAGCACGAAGCTAAGATGAGGGAAGCCAATCTGAGGATTGAAAGGGGAGAACTTGCCCTGGCCAAAGAGAGGCTTGCCTTTGCTAGAGAGCAAAAGTTAAGTGGACTAGATTCCGCTGGTGGCAGCATACTCCCAAGAGAGAACAGGAGTTTAGATACTAGACACCTGAGTAATATAGTGCCCCCCTTTAAACAAGGGGATGATATCCACACATGGATAACTGCTTTGGAGAGGGCTTGCACTGTACAGTGTGTCCCCCAGAGTCAGTGGGCAGCTATCTTGTGGCTCTCCTTTGAAGGTAAAGGTAGAGACAAGCTCCTCACTACTAGAGCTGAGGATGCTAATGATTACCAAGACCTGAAAAATACACTGATAGATGGGTTTGGCCTAACCACTGAGCAGTACAGGTTGCTGTTCAGGGATACCCAGAAAACTCAGTCTCAGGATTGGTCTGACTTTGTAGATTGTGCCACTAAGGCTTTGGAGGGCTGGTTGCTGGGCAGTAAGGTTACCGATTATACAGGATTGTACAATCTGATCATGAGGGAACAGATTTTAAACAATTGTCAGAACCAGTTGTTGCATCAGCACCTTGTTGACTCGGATCTGACCTCTCCCCAAGAATTGGGAAAGAAGGCAGACAGATGGGTCAGAACAAGGGTTAAGCAGAACCAGGGCCAGAACCAGGGTGGTCAGAAGAAAGCAGACCAGAAGGGTAAAGATACCAAAGGCGAACAAAATGACCAGAAGTCTTCGACAGGTTCCCAACAATCCAAAGAGGGTGGGGGTCAGGCTTCCCAGAAGAAGAAGAATCAAGAAGGCCAGTCTAAAAGGTGGTGCCAATACTGTAAAAGTAAAACTTACTGGTTTAGTGAGTGCACAAAGAAAGGAGGGCAAACTCCTGCCACTGCAGCCCCTAAGGCAACTGCACCCCCTAGTACAGCCAGCAGTGGTAGTGCACCTCCCAAGGGATTAGTTGGGTTAACCTTGGGTTCTGAGGGGTATGACAACTTAGTTGGCACACTCACTCAGGCTGTCCTTGTCTGTACAGGGGATGTGGATATATCCCCTGATGTCAATCCCAATACTTTGGGCAAATACAGACAGACACCTTTGATAAATGGCAAAATGGCTCAGGCCTATAGGGACACTTGTGCCAGTGTCACCATGGTGACACCTAACTTTGTGGACCCTGGACAGATCATGCCAGGTACAGATTTCCTGGTTACCAATGCCAGCAATGTCACTACCAGTCATAGTATGGCGATTGTTGCTTTCTCCTGGGGAGGGGTAAATGGCCAAAAGAAGGTTGTAGTTAGTTCAGACCTCCCAGTGGATTGTTTGTTGGGCAATGATTTGGAGTCCTCACAATGGTCAGAAGTTGAGCAGAGGACTCACATGGAGATGTTAGGCTTGCCAGCACATACATGTGCTTGCTGTGACTAGGTCACAGGCCAGAAGATGCCCCACTGAACAGGTGCTGGATCCTGGAACAATGGACCAGACACTTTCCAAGAAGAAGAGCAGGAGGGTTAAGGCATTGCCTTCCCCCTTGCCCCAGGTTGAAGATCAAGTCTCAGAGGAGGCTGACCTACAGGAACTGAGGGAAACTGAGCCTAAGGAATTTGAACTTGATCAAGTTGAATTTCTGGGCTCAGGGGGACCCTCCAGAGCAGACCTGGGGAAGGAACAGTTAGCCTGCCCTTCTCTTGAACCCCTCAGACAGCAGGCTGCTGCTGAGGCTGCAGGGAACGCCACAGGTGCCCACAAGGTATACTGGGAAGATGGACTCCTATATTCTGAGGCAAGAGACCACAAGTCTGGTGCAACCAGGAGGCTGTTCATCCCCTTGTCTCTGAGAGGTTTCCTTCTCACCTTGGCCCACGAGATTCCCCTTGCAGGTCACTTAGGCCAGAACAAGACTTGGGACAGAATTGTCTCACACTTTCACTGGCCTCGCATGAATGAAGATACCAAGGAGTTTTGTCGCTCCTGTGTCACTTGCCAAGCCAGTGGTAAGTCAGGTGGCACCACAAAGGCCCCCCTTATACCAATGCCTGTGGTGGGGGTGCCCTTTGAAAGGGTGGGGATTGACATTGTTGGACCAATGGAACCCCAAACAGCATCAGGGCACAAGTTTATACTGGTGGTGGTGGACCATGCCACCAGGTATCCTGAAGTTATTCCCCTTAGGACCACTACAGCACCTGTTGTGGCAAGAGCCCTAGTTGGAGTGTTCTCCAGAGTGGGCTTCCCTAAGGAGGTTGTCTCTGACAGAGGTGCAAACTTCATGTCAAGCTACTTAACTGCTATGTAGAAGGAATGTGGTGTCAACTACAAGTTCACCACACCCTATCACCCACAATGCAATGGGCTTGTTGAAAGGTTCAACAGGACCCTAAAAGGGATGATTCATGGACTACCTGAAAAGCTCAGGCGTAGATGGGATGTCCTGATACCCTGCCTTTTATTCGCTTATAGAGAGGTCCCATAGAAGGGGGTTGGCTACAGCCCTTTTGAACTTTTGTATGAACATCCTGTAAGAGGACCTCTGTGTTTGGTAAAGGAAGGATGGGAGAGACCTCTCAAAAAGCCTGCAACCAGCATAGTGGACTATGTACTTGGTCTCCGCTCCTGGATGGCTGAGTACATGGAAAAGGCATCTGAAAACCTTAAGTCCAGCCAAGAACTCCAAAAAGCTTGGCATGACCAATAGGCTGTCCTGACTGTCTATCAGCCTGGACAGAAGGTGTGGGTGTTGGAGCCAGTGGCCCTAGCAGCACTCAAAGACAAATGGTCTGGGCCCCACACAATTCTTGAGCAAAAGGGAGAGGTCACCTACCTGGTGGACCTTGGAACTCCCAGAAGCCCCCACAGGGTGCTTCATGTGAACAGGCTCAAAGCATATGTCACAGGAAGGACATGAGCTTGCTCATGGCCATAGATGAGGGACAGGAGGAAGAGAGTGATCCTCTCCCAGACCTGCTCACTCAGAATCCTGATGATGGATCAGTAGATGGTGTTGTCTTTTGTGGCAGCCTCTCTGAACATCAACAGAAGGATTGCAAACAAGTTCTTCAATCCTTCGGGCATATGTTCTCTCTAACACCCAGTCAGACCAATTGGTGTACCCATGAGGTTGACACTGGTGACAGCTTGCCAGTTAAGAGTAAAATCTACAGGCAGCCTGATCATGTTAGAGACTGCATCAAAACAGAAGTGCAGAAAATGTTGGAGTTGGGAGTCATTGAACCCTCAGATAGCCCTTGGGCTAGTCCCGTAGTTCTAGTGCCAAACCCTCACACCCAGGGTGGTAAGAAAGAGATGAGGTTTTGCATAGACTACAGAGGTCTCAATGCAGTCACTAAGACTGATGCCCACCCAATACCAAGGGCAGATGAACTTATAGATAGATTGGCTTCTGCCAACTACTTAAGTACATTTGACCTGACAGCTGGGTATTGGCAAATCAGGTTAGCTGAGGATGCCAAGCCCAAGACAGCATTTTCAACCCCTGGTGGACATTATCAATTTGTGGTAATGCCCTTTGGTCTGAAAAATGCACCTGCCACCTTCCAAAGGCTGGTGAATCATGTTCTCACTGGGCTGGATGACTTCTGTGCAGCGTATCTTGATGATATAGCTGTCTTTAGCTCCACCTGGGAGGATCACCTGGTCCACCTGAGGAAAGTGTTAGAGGCACTGCAAGCAGCAGGTCTCACTATCAAGGCCACAAAGTGCCAGATAGGGCAGACACAGGTTGTATACCTGGGCCACCTTGTAGGTGGAGGCCAAGTTCAGCCACTGGAGAGCAAGATACAGTCAATCAGGGACTGGGCTCCTCCAACCACCCAGACTCAGGTTCGAGCTTTCTTGGGCCTGACTGGTTACTACAGAAAGTTTGTCATGAATTATGGATCAATTGTGACTCCACTTAATGAACTGACAAGTAAGAAAATGCCAAAGAAAGTTCAGTGGACAGCGAGCTGTCAAAAAGCATTCGATGACCTAAAGCAGGCCATGTGCACAGCACCTATCCACAAGAGTCCAGACTACTCCAAACCATTCATTGTCCAAACAGATGCTTCTGAGTTGGGTGTGGGAGCTGTTCTATCTCAACTGAATTTTGATGGTAATGACCAGCCCATTGCTTTTATAAGCAGAAGGCTGACCCCCAGAGAGAAAAATTGGTCAGCTATTGAGAGGGAGGCCTTTGCTGTGGTTTGGGCCCTGAAGAAACTGAGGCCATACTTGTTTGGCACTCATTTCAAGATTCAGACCGACCATAAGCCCCTCTTATGGCTAAATCAGATGAAGGGTGAAAACCCCAAACTGCTTAGGTGGTCCATTTCCCTACAGGGGATGGATTTTACAGTGGAGCATAGACCTGGCACTGATCATGGCAATGCAGATGGGCTCTCCAGGTATTTCCACTTAGAGCAAGAAGACTCACCTGGTCAAGGTTAGTTTATTGTCCCAAAGTTTGGGGGGGTCATGTAGGAGAGTAGGGTCTGCAATCCTATGATCACCCAGATTTTTTGCTTTTGTTTCACTGGTTTACGACTTTCTCTGGCTGTGGGCCTTCTAATCAGACCCACAGCCTAGCTGTTCTCTCACTAAATTACAACGTGTACCTTAGGTGCATTTACCAATTGGTACTGGGCCACCTTATCAGACCCTGTAACTCAGGGCATAGGTGTACCCAGGGCCTACCAGGGGCTGAAGCATGTATTATGCCACCCCTGGCTGGCCATCTAAATCTGACACAACTGGCTGCACGACAGCTGGGGCAAGATGGTGTAATCACCCTTTGCTTTAGATATAGTATACCTATATCTAACCCTAAAAATGGACACACAGATTCCTATCAGTCACTCCTATGGCAGGCCTTGACAATCCTGAAAGCATAGTGCTTGGAATCGTGTGAGATGGTGCTCTGGCATGAGCTGAGCCCATTTGCAGCTTGCGGAACCAAGTCCTAATAGCTGTTCCATGATCACGCGTACCATATACTCTTAAGTGCATTATAATCCTCACGGTTAAATGCTATCTTTGGTATCGCTTTATCAAAACATGTCGAGTAAGGTGTCATACGAATTGGAATACTAACCCCTCGCCAATTCTGGCAATGGGGTTAGCATTCCACCCTTCTAGAGGGACACGACATGTATGTAACTGTGAACCCCGGTTAAAGTTAACTCGAGCCTCAGCATCACAAAATGGATGCTGCCACCACAGACACGAGTCTGACCCCCTACAGCTGGGAGTCCTTCCAGCGAGGGGAGCTTGGACAAAGGGTTTCCTGTCAGGGGTGGTGCTCGCACCATCCCAGACAGGGTTTTGTGTATCCTGGGTAGGCAGTGCTTTTCAGGAAGGTGACTGCAAGTGGCACCCCGGTGCTCACTACGCATCTGCCGGCTAGAACCAGTTCCAGGGGCACACCAGCTCCTGGCCTGGGGAAAGTCCGGCATGGGAGAGGGGTGTAACCACCCCCCTTCCTGGTCCCACCCCTAGGGCAGGACCTAGTCGCGTACCCACCTCTTTCTTTAGGATAAAGGCAGGAGCGGGGACCCTTCCAAATTAGATCATCTTTGAATCAAGAAACTACTTTCCACGAAAGGAACTCTCGACTCTTCTCAAGATTTCTCCCTTGTGACTAAGGAGTAGTCACCCTGCATCCGCAGGCACCATCTAAGAACTCTGCGGTTTGCTGCACGTCCTTACTCCGGAATCCGACTGACCAGCTCGACGAGACCCGGCTTCCCTGGCACCTCTGACCTCTACCTACCACTACAGCTAAGCTGAGAACCGTAGGTGCGACGAGACCTCGAGGGACCGGCCATCATCAGAACTGCACGACTTCTATCCAGCACGACCGCCAAGGGATCCTCTGGTGAGTGCTTTGGGGTCCGAGAAGCCCCGACCCTGAGCAGCTCCAGCCCCGAAGTCCAGCCCCCCAGCATCCACGAGATCTGCGTGGGGCCCTTCTGCTTTTTGGCTGTTCACCGCATTGTCTGGCTACTAACCCGCTGGCTTGTGATCTTCCTGACGACAACAACGCTGCTGGTCTGGTTGCTCCAGACTGGCCCGTGCTCCCTTCCAAAAGAGGAGCACCCTGGACCCTCCTGGTCCACTCAAGACGCCATATTAGGTCCATCGCGTGGGCTTGAATTTGCCAAGACTTGTTGCCCCAATCCTGGGTCCAGCGACGTCGACAGCATCAACCATCGTGGGACAGCTCGCACCTCCATCCTGGTCGCCGACAACACCTCCTGGTCCGTGAGACTGCAGAGCCCAGCGTTGCCCACTCACCTGGTCGAGGTGACTACCATCCGGTGCCCTCCTGGTGCCATCTGATCACTGGCTAGTGGTTAAGAACTTGGTCCCCCCAGGCTTGGGTCACTTCGAACAATCTTCACTGGTCGCCTGCCAGCAACTCTTTCTTCAGGCTCCTGGTTCGTCAACGAGGATTCCCGACGTCTGTACAGACCTATGCAGCCGCAGCCCCTGGGCTAGGTAACTTCGGCATTTCGGTGCCCCAGCATAGCCTCACTATCCAAGGGTCCAGAGTAACTGTTGTTTTCGACCTACCTTATCGGGTTCGCCCGAGAACACTAACTTTGCTTGTACTAACTCCCATAGACTTTGTCCCGCATCCCGCGTGAGAGTGCACACTCTGCACCCGAGTCCCCTAGGCCTCCTACTAGTAATCTGAAGGTTCAGTAATGTTGTCCTAGCGATTCCAAAGCCTATTAGTCCAGTACTTACCTGCTAGTAATTTCGCATTCCACTTTCATAGTATATGGTTTTTCGTGCCCCTCGGGCATTTGTGTAAATTGTGCAACTAAAAGTATTTTTGTAAGAGTTTTGTTGTGTGCTTAGTACCCTATCCTCATAAAGAGTACAGGGCTGTTGTGATCTAAATAAATACACTGTATATTTTCATAACACTTGTGTGGTGTCCTTTCACTTGGTGTTCAAGGGGTATATGTGATGGTATAACAGCTGGCTTAACACGCCCTCTAGAGTTTAGCCCGAAGACTGCTCTTGTCCATGCTACTAGGATAGCTGGTCTATCGGTTGACTTACAACCAATCACCATAAGGGTTGTTTGGACTGATACATAGTGATCACTAGAATAGTGAACACTGAATATCAGGCCAACTTCTCACAGGCTCCCATACTGCGTGAGGTCTATGAGGATGCACTGGAGGTAGGGTGTCTGCCCCCTTCCATGAGAGAGGCGATCATCGTCCCCTTATTAAAACCAGGGAAAACACAGCGCCACTGTGATTCGTATAGGCCCCTGTCACTGCTCAATTGTGATGTTAAAATATTAGCCAAGCTCATAGCTAATCGTCTCAGTCTACTCATGGAACATTTAATACTGCCTGACCAGTCGGGATTTGTGCCCGGGCGTGCAACATCCCATAACTTGCGGACCATATTCACAATATTGAATAACGTTTCTTCGGAGTTACGTTTGGCAGCAGTTTTCCTGGATGCCACAAAGGCTTTTGACTCCATTGAGTGGGACTATTTGTTTGGTTTGATGTCCCGAATGGGGTTCCTCCCCTTTTCCTTTCCTGGATATGTTTGTTGTATTGCTCACCTACAGCTAGAATAGTGATTAATGGCAAAACTTCTGAGGGTTTTTCAATAACGAGAGGTTCGAGGCAGGGTTGCCCCCTGTCCCCCCTGTTGTTCGCGATCGCGGTGGAACCACAGGCGGCTAAATTGCGTCAGCACCACCGTGACAGAGCATTGCAATGCAACATGAGGCAGATATTGGTTTCCCTCTATGCGGACGACATTACACTCTGCATACGGAACCCCCAACAGAACTTAAATATTATCCTTCGAGAATTTATAGTGTTTGGATTGCTTTGAGGGGTCCAGATAAACTGGGGTAAGTAGAGCATCTTTCCCCTTACTGATACAATGAGTTGCTTTCCCTTGGACTATCCGATGGCATGGTGCGAGGATGAACTGAAATATTTAGGCATCCGTGTGACGAGGGATAGAGATGAATTGATGCGTCTTAATTACGGGACCGCTATGGTTCGAATTGCGGATAATATATCAAAATGGATTACCCTCCATCTCTCCATGGCGGGCGTGTCTCTTTGATAAAGATGGTTATATTATTTCAACTATTGTATATGTTTCTTAATATACCCTTTCACCCGGGGTCATTTTTTTTTAAACAGTTGCGGTCAGAACTAACGCGATTAGTGTGGGGGGGGTAAAACCGCGAGATTACGGTGGGATGTATTGACGAGGCCTTATTCTCAGGGTTAATTTGGTGTACCTAATTTTGAATTAAACTATTACAGCCCACAGGCGCATTATGCCTATTTTTGGGTGCATCAACCATGTTATATGCCCCTGGTGGCGGCGGAGCATTGGCTCACTCTTCCCGTCCCCATTGAGGCGGCGGTGTACATTCCGACCCTCATGCGGGATAAGACGCCGACCACGGTGAGTTGCACGGTGGCGGCCTGGGCACATGTGAGTAAGATGTTGGATGCGCCTATGATTTACTCGCCATTGTTACCGCTGGTATATCATCCCGCCATGCCTCTTCTTCAGGAGACACTTTTCCACAAGTTTGAAGATCACACTAGGATACACAACTGGGGGGACATGTATCAAGAAGGGTCATTCCGCACAGTGGCGCACGTGTTCCAGAATATAACACAGACACCCCTAGAAACCTTCCTATACATTCGCCTGCAGCAGGGAATTCGCTCAATTACTCCTGATTTCCCTTCGGAGCCACCGACCTTTACACCGCTACAGCTGACACTTCAGAACGAGATGGCTAAACGGCTGGTGTCAATACTATACAAAGCAGTACACACACAGAAGATTGAGCAACCTGCAAAGGCAAGGGAAAGGTAGGACCTCGAACTGGGTATAACTCTGACGGATAAACAGTGGGAATTCTGCTCGCTGCAGACTGAGCGAATTTCAGCTAGCAGTAGGCTTAGGGTTATCCACTATAAATTCCTACATAGACTGTATTATACCCCAGCCAGAATGTATAGATACAAATTGAGGGATACCGACTCGTGTGATAGGTGTCATGCTGAAGGCGCTGACTTCCTGCACCTGGCATGAGGCTGTCCGGAGATATATAAGTATTGGGCGCAGATTTTTCAGGCTCTGTCCACTATGATTAATGCCCGGATTGACATGTCCCCACTGAAGGCTTTATTGGGGTCTGTGGAGCAGCTAAGGGCGGAACATCGTAAATGTGTGGCCTTGACGTTGCTTCTAGCTAAAAGGAGAGTGGCATGCCGCTGGGGAAGAGGGAGAGCACCCAAGTTTAAGCTGTGGCTTCATGATCTAATATATTGTCAGGAACAGCAGGCGATCTATGCTATCACACCAGCTGGATTAGACCTGAGGGAGGGTTTGGGTGCTAGCTGCCTCACTAGTGGTTGACCTGTTGGGTTGTGGTGGAGGTGCCCCCTTGCCCGCCTACCCTTTCCTCAATATGACCTGTTCTAGTCCCTGGGTTTCTATTGTTTCATTTCTTTTGTAATGGGTGTGTAATTTATCTGACTGGTTTGCTCTGATATAACAACGTTGAACAATATAACGGGAAATAATTGATTTGCAAGACGAACACTAAATGTATGTTTATGACACATTGAAATAGCTGTATGTGTATGACAACATGTGTACCACGTTTATGGTTGTTTTCTAAAAATCAATAAAAAGATTTTCACAAAAAAAAACACTTTACCCAAATGAGCTTCCCATGACAGCATCATCAAACACCTTCCCTTCCAGCGGAAATCTCAAACATGACAGTCGCTGGAAATCTTCCAGACAGCAACTTCGTCTTCAGGCCCAGCTCCAACCCTAGGAATCGGGGTCTCCCTGCTACTGTGGTAAATAGACTTCCACCACACAGTCAGCAGACACACTGGAAATCATTGCTTATAGCAGGCACACTGTCCACTGTTGGAAATGGCAGACACGCTATCAACCAACGGTAATGGCAGACATGCTATCAACTAAAGGTAATGGCAGACACGCTGTCAACCAACGGTAATGGCAGACACGCTGTCAACCAACGGTAATGGCAGACACGCCGTCAACCAACGGTAATGGCAGACACTCTGTCAACCAAAGGTACTGACAGACACGCTGTCAACCAAAGGTAATGGCAGACACGCTGTCAACCAACGGTAATGGCAGACACGCTGTCAACCAACGGTAATGGCAGACACGCTGTCAACCAACGGTAATGGCAGACACGCTGTCAACCAACGGTAATGGCAGACATGCTGTCAACCAAAGGTAATGGCAGACACGCTGTCAACCAAAGGTAATGGCAGACACGCTGTTAACCAAAGGTAATGGCAGACACGCTGTCAACCAACGGTAATGGCAGACACGCTGTCAACCAACGGTAATGGCAGACACTCTGTCAACCAAAGGTAATGGCAGACACGCTGTCAACCAACGGTAATGCAGACATGCTGTCAACCAACGGTAATGGCCGACATGCTATCAACCAAAGGTAATGGCAGACACGTTATCAACCAAAGGTAATGGCAGACACGCTGTCAACCAGCGTTAATGGCAGACACGCTGTCAACCAACAGTAATGGCAGACACTCTGTCAACCAAAGGTAATGGCAGACACGCTGTCAACCAACGGTAATGGCAGACACGCTGTCAACCAACGGTAATGGCAGCCATGCTGTCAACCAAAGGTAATGGCAGACACGCTGTTAACCAAAGGTAATGGCAGACACGCTGTCAACCAACGGTAATGGCAGACACGCTGTCAATCAACGGTAATGGCAGACACGCTGTCAACCAACGGTAATGGCAGACATTCTGTCAACCAAAGGTAATGGCAGACACGCTGTCAACCAAAGGTAATGGCAGACACGCTGTCAACCAACGGTAATGGCAGACATGCTGTCAACCAACGGTAATGGCAGATATGCTATCAACCAAAGGTAATGGTAGACACGCTGTCAACCAACAGTAATGGCAGAAACGCTGTCAACCAACGGTAATGGCAAACACTCTATCAACCAAAGGTAATGGCAGACACGCTGTCAACCAGTGGTAATGGCAGACACACTATCAACCAACGATAATGGCAGACACACTAACCACCGCTGGCAATGGCAGACGCGCTATCAAACAGTGACAATGGAAGACACGCTATCAACCATTGGTAATGGTAAACAGACTACCCATTATTGGTAATGACAGACACACTATCCATCATTCGTAATGGCAGTCCATGCTTCTTGGGGCCACTAGGCAATATAAGATTCATTGATATCATAAACCAGTTTTTCTTGCTTAAAAATTCTCCCTTGAAATGTGCTCACCACTGGCTTAAACATAAATTGAGGAACCTCCTACCTCTTAGGACAAAAACTATTTGCACTGAAATTCCTATACATCAGGAAACGAAACCCCAGCTCATACTATAAACATCCCTGCATGACTCTATATCCTGGCTAATTGACAAAGTATGATGTTACAACATTCATACAGGGTGTTTTTATATAAAATAAACAAAACCATGAAATTGGACTCTGTCTGTTCAGGCTTCTGTCCTCCCTGCTGCCTGATCCATCAACCCTACTCTTCCGCGTGGGCTCCCTGCCTGCTCAGCACTCTGCCTGCTCCTTCATCTACCCTCTCTGCTGCCTGCTTCAGCCACCCTGCTCATCCGCTTGCGCTTTGCCTGCCCAGTCCTCTGGGATCTCTGTGCCTACTCGGCTTCTAATGTCTGGGTGCCCGGGTGAGGTAAAGTGCGCATCAGAGAAGGCAGACACTTTGAGGAGTTGTGTGCACGGGGTTAGCAACACTTAGCAGATTTTCAGCCTTCCTCGCTCTGAAATTGTCGCTGCAGTTACAAAACTACAAATGAACCGCAGGCGCCCTTCGCAGGGACCCACAGCAGCAGCGCAGCACACTCTGTGCAGGCACACAAAGTAGACGCGCTGACAGACAGACACAAACCTATCCATGCACAGTGTGCCCTGCCCGCATGTACGCTGCTGTCACATTGGATAGCGCTCCCTACTTCTGTTTAGGTGCAGAAGAGCTTTGTACAGAGCTGTGCGAATGTATGCACACGGGTACAAACTGCATCATCCGTATGTAAATGCAGACAGCATGCATGAACACTGCACAGGGCACTAGCACACATAGAGACGTGTATTTGTACATAGACATGCACATGTATGTACACACCTAGATATCCACACAACTTGTAAATCACGGTCCAAAGACCACGAACGTGTACGTATGGAAACGCGTTAGACATCCACATTTTAAAATTCAATCGTATCATAGCAGTATTCTACGGACGCTTACACGCACAGCACCCCCCACACATGCGGGCAATGCACATGTATGTCACGTATGCCCTTCCGCAGGGAAGATGACACAGCAGGAGCGGGGCCTTTGACATGAAAAGTTTTGTGTTTGTAATAGGGTACAGTGGACAGGACTTGATTAGAATCAGCATTCCGGCCCGGAGGGCCACATGGGTAGGAATGTTATGTTTTGAACAGATGGTGTTTGTCAACGGTGCGCTAAGGTCGGTACCGACCTTAGCACCCCTTGTGTTTTCCATTAGTCCATTAGGGGTAGGGTGTTGTTAGGTCTTTAATCTCGTACCCCCCTCAGACCCTTTCCACTTTTTGTCTTTTCCTCCGTTTGTCAACGGTGCCCATTGGGAAATACGTGACTTGCTATCAGTGACTACAAGTATCAGCATGCCGGGAGAACGGCACACCTGTGTGCCATGAAATGAGTGCATGCGCATAAATACTTTCAAGCCGTTTAAGCTGTTGAACACCATTTTCCTCTGATGAAGGAGCCGTAGTGCTCTGAAACGCGTCAGGATTAAAGGATATTACTTTGAACTCTAAAATGGTATGCTGTTTTTATATCCCTTGTCCTGGTCAGCAGACTCCAGGAAACCTACAATATGAGTCTCACACTGGTGCAATGACAACATCAGTAAAATAGGCTGACTGCAATCCTCAGTACGCTTTTTTTTTTATCATGGCACAGCAGAAATTAGGCAACTCAGAATATAGGCCATGGTCATTTGGCAAACCAGACACCATAAGCAATCTTGTAGGCAGGAAAGCATCATCATATCATGCCAGTGCAAACTTGCCCTAGGGTTTTAAAATCTTGCACATTTAAGGTAACATTACAGATTCAGTCATTATAGGCAGGATCACCTACTCTTTCACTAGTGATAGTTGCCGAAAAATGTTGTGCACCTCCTCTGGGGTGTATAACTAGAAATGGTAAGGAAGCAATAAGTGCCTATTGTGCTGTTCCTATTGAAGCAGGGTCAAGATTGATTTGCATTTGGCTTGGTCCAAACAGGTGGCATGGTGGGCAAAAGAACAATGGGTTGGAAAGCTATCCAGAACACTTGCCAGTGGTTAGATATATTGCAAGCATCCTCTCATCACCTTTTGTGAGTTTGTTGTAATGGTCCAAGTGGCTATATGTATGCTCAGTCATGGGTCCTCTCTCATGGTGCACTGGAGTCAAGCTAAACCTGACTGAAGAGCCCCAAACATGGTGATACCGGTCTTGGGTTGCAAATGGCTGGGTCCAAACTGGGATGGCATTGTGGGCAAAAGTGATTAGACAGAACATTATTTTCATCCTCTTTGTGCTTTTCCGATCTCCGATGTTCATGTCCTCTTTGTTCTGGTTCCCCTGGTCATCTGGTTCTCTTTGCCTTGGTGTGAGACTTCCTGAGCCTGCTCCTCCTGGGCTTCATAGTGATATTCCTGGTCTCCTTTGTCCTGGTCCTCCTAATTCTGGTCCTGTGCAAATGCCTATGCATGTAGGAATCGGAATCAAATTTGTCATTCCTTAACATTGGCTAATAGCGATTCGGAAGTTGCCAATCGCTATTAGCTAATGTGACTCCTTTCTTTCCTATGGGCCGGCAGGCTCATAGGAATGAATGGTAATGCATTTGCAAAGTGCAATTACCAAATTGGTAATCGTAAATTACAAATGGAAATCCAAGGGTGCCGGGGGCTTAAGGCCCCCCTGAAGCACCCCCCAAAAAAAGTAAGTGTGCGCATGTGAAGCAAAGTGCGCTACATGGCATGCTTCGAAAAATGCGTTTTTGTGCATTTTTCGAAGCATGCACAAATTGCCATCAACTTGAAGTTTATGGTAATTAGCGTTTCCTAATTGCACAGTTTGTATTTAGGAAAGGCATAAATGCCTTGGCATTACGGAATCGCAAATTGCGATTCCCTAAATGCATTCGCAATTTAGATAAATCTGATGACCTAAATTGCAAATGACAAAAGGTACCTGCATTGGAAAAGGCCTTTTTCCATTCGCAAACGGGCCAATTCTGCGAATCGGCCAGTTTGCGAATGGGAAAAGGCTTGATGCATGTCCCCCTAAGGGAATAAATTAAATGCAACTTTTAAATCCAGTACCATGTGCGTTAATTGAATTGCTTTCTGATAAGCATGACGTGAAAACTTCACTCCCTTCTTTTCAGTTGACCCGATTTGGGGCGTGTGCTAAATTTACTAAAATCTGCTGTGACAGGGGGCGGAAATCGGGACTGTCCTGGCAAATCCAGAACATCCTACTTATCAAGTACTGGGAAAATAAATACTAGACTTAAGGAAGCACAAATGCAGTTTCCATCTTCCGAGCATATTACTGATGTAGGTGCCTTTTATTTATGCTGAGGTTGTTGAGAATAATGAGAAAATCAACAAAACAGATATTTTTCCCAATTCACTGTACATATCAAAAACAAATACATGAAGAAAACACTTCAAAAGAATTTTAGAGCTATCTATTCCTAAATTATTACCAGCGCACTCTCAGTGTTGCCAAGCTAACAAATTAACAGAAAATCATCATATTTAATTATCAGCTCCATGCCTTATTAAATCCGGCAACATAAATAAAAGAGCAATATTTTTCTTCTGCGACCTTATTATATTACTGATCAAAAATGGGGCGAACATGCAAAGCAGGTGTAGATGAATGCCACATTTAAAATAGTTTAGCTTAGCCACTTGCACAGGCGGTACCTCACTGCTTTTTGGCTACATAAAACACTTCCAGTCTAAGCAGATACACACTTTTAAGCCATCTTTGTGTAGGTGTGCTCTAAAAAACAAAGATTCATTATGCTTTTGCCCTTTTTTAAGAGAAGCAATACAACATTAGCTGTAAAAAAAAAAAGGTATAAACGTGTAGCCTTACGTATGTTATGTTAAAAAAACACTTTACAGTTTACGGATTGGGACTGAAAATTCAAAAGCAAAATAATATTCTGTTGTCACATTAGGTTTTTGGAAACATCTAGTGGTTGATTTCAAGATGGCTGCCCCTTTTGTCCAGCAATGGGAGCCATTTGGTAGTCCTTTCTCTATTTACTGATGTTGTAGAATTTTCCAGAAGCAGAAGACATTCAGTTGTTGTACTGACTTGTGAGAGATTCTACAGTTGTTACATCTCCATTGTACAGTGAGTGCATGTTTCATTTTTATTTATTTGTCCTCAAAGATAGAAATCTTTATTTTGAAGAACACCTAGCTGAGCTTTTGATGCAGAGTGCAGGATAGTGAATTTTGCTGTGGGTTCAGATTTGAGTGCAGGTTTCAGTAGTGAATCTAGCATGTGCTTTAAGTTTTGAGGAAGCAGTTGTATTGATTTGTATTGCAAGTGCTGGAATGTAGAGACTGCAGCACTGCTGTTGAGGCACAACCTGGATTTAAGCTCCATTTTACAGTGGGTGCATGTTTCATTTTTTATTTAATCGTCCTCAGATAGAAATCTTTATATATATTTGAAGAATACCTAGCTTTTGATACAGAGTGCAGGATTGTGAATTTTGCTATGGGTTCAGATTTGAGTGCAGGTTTCAGTAGTGATTCTAGCCTGTGCTTTAAGTTTTGAGGAAGCAGTTGTGTTGATTTGTATTGCAAGTGCTGCAATTTAGAGACTGCAGCACAGCTGTTGAGGCACACTCATAGCATGATTTCAAGGTGCAAGTTGATGGTTGCAGTTTATGGTTGCAGGGACCATGTTGCAGTACTCGAGTGTAATTCATTTTCAAAGTAGTCAAATATTTTGGAAGTTACAATTCAGCCATGGGTGCAGATGTCTCAAACTAAAGTGACATGCAGTTTTTCTTCGTAAAGTGACTACAAAGCAGTGCTATTTTGATTCAAACATATGATAGGTAAATTATATTGCAATCTCTGGTTGCATCTTTTGTGCAGGGTACTTTACAAAAGACCTCCATATTATGCCATGCAAACCCGACAAGCCTCAACCTTTTTAAAATAAGTTAATAATAATAAAATTATTTAAGGAATCATTCCAGATTCTCTGGGCTGCCAAGTTCTTGACCTGCTTTTACAAAACATATTTTTGCCGCTAGTGGGCTTATCTTTTTATTCATGTGAAAATACACTTGTAAACTAAAACTCAAAGCGCATAAGTAAATGTCTACCATAAAATAGATCCGTCATCATTTGTCTGAAGTGTGTTTTATTTAAATTGTGTATTTCGTTCCTGCTCCTCTTTCATGCTAGAAATCTGTGAGCACTCTTACCTCAGCATTGATCACCGTCGCTTGGATGGTGCTCTTCTGTGCGTTTGCCAGAGCTCTGTCGCTAGGACTTGGCAGTGTTCCTCAGCCAATCACAGCAGATGGAACATTCTGTGTTGATGCTACTGTTTAGCTGTCACAGACATAACCCATTCCTTAGCCCACAGTCAAATGATATATCGAACCTAAACCTCCCTTTACAGAAAGATAATTTGGATGTCATTATTTAAACTTTGAGGTAAAACTATAATGAAAGGAATAATCAAGACCATTAAAATACAAAGTGCTTAAAATGAGTAATTTGTCAACCTCTGGTATGTGTTTCATCAGGGCACTGAAATTCTGTGGCAGGGAGGGGCCAAATTATCTGGCATGGTTGGCTAAATTATGTGGCAAGAAGATACAAATTATGTGGCATAGTATGGCACATTGTAAGGCAGTTTTATTTTGACTTTTGTAATATTTAATACATTTTAACAGTGTCTTACAGAAGTTTATCTCAGAACTACCAATTTAATACTGAGAATCAGCAGTTACCAACTGAATGGTGACCAGTCTTTGCAACTTGCATTTCAATGCGCAGATGCACGCGTTTCCACACTAATATTTTTTGTTAAAATCTGCAAACATGCAGCAGATAAAGGATTGGATTATGTACAAATGCTACGAATCCATAACTATGCAGAAGATGCTGGAGCTTCTGACTCACATAATTCAAATGGCCTTGGTTTGAATAAGGCTGTACACTTTTCATCTCACAAATGAGATTACATGTGTATGCATTAGATTACAGATATTAGTATCCGATTCCTACCCCATCCTTCAGTATTTCACATCTTATTCTGCAGCAATAGAGGATGAGGTTACCACTATAACAATAATCATAAGGTTATTTATGTAAACCTTTATAGAAAGGCATAACTTGAGGGCAAAATCTCGTTTAAGAACAGATTGCCCTAGTGTAGTAAAATAACCCTGTATAAGGGCCAGAGAGCCCTAATCTGCAGGCAGATTCTGATGTAAAGACCAAGGGCACAAAGTCAGATTCTAATATAAAGTCAGAGATCTCTAACATCATGCTGATCCTAAAATGAAGGACAGAAAACCCCAATCTGTGGAGAATATTGGGGTTTCCTGGAAACACCTAACCTTAGGTCAGACACTCATGCCAGATGCAAAGAGTCATCACCTAGGAGCAGAGTGTATATAACATAAATGGTAGTGAGAGCTATAACCTGAGAAAGAACCTGAAATAATAGGGAGAGGACCAGAACCAAGGACTGCAGGTGCCACAGGGAGATTAGAATAGATGACGATACGTGAGTCAGATAACTCTAACCTGGAAGCTGATCTTAATATATAGGCCACCAAACCTGAAGGCGGAACCTAGAATAATGGAAAGAAACCTCTAAAACACAGTGAGATCCTGATGTGACATGAATAGGGGCCTAATCTGGGAAGAGATCTCCTAACAGGGAACCTATACGGGCAGATCTTAATATGAAAGACAGAGTTTACCTTTTTGTAGGGTAGAGAAAGTAGGTGCTGGTTTCTGATGTAAGGGGCAGGAAACCATAGAAAGAGATAGTGCTTGATATAAGAGGCAGAAGTATTTTACCTTTGAATATATCCTTTACTGTGTGCAGAGAGTTCTAAGCTTGGGAAAGACACTTTTTTAAGAATTAGAGGTCCTTCCCTGAGGATAATGTGCACCCTTATCAACATTTTCCTAATGGAGAGAGGGGCTGGCCTATGAGGCAGATATGATGACCAAGGAGAGAGTTAAGAAGTACAAAATAAAAAATGTATATTTCTGATGGATACTTCTAAGTGTAGATTCCTTCCTTTTGAAAGCACCAGACTGCATCCAGAAATGTTTTCAGCAGTGCTCCTGCAGGCTGCTATGTGGAACCGTGTGGCTCTGTGCTGGCTCTGCCCTTCCCCGGAAGTAAGGGAGTAGTGCCTCATAAGCGCTATATACAAGCTCACCCCCTGTTCAATACACCAACCCATGCCCTCGTCATTCACCCACTCATTTACTTTTCACTATAAGCTTACTGTTCACTTGTCTGCTCTCATCTCTTATTCCTTGCTCGTCCACTCGTGTATTGACATACTCGCAAGTTTCTCTGCTTACTAACATAAACTCCATCTCTAAATCTTCAATATATACTCACTCGCTCATTTCTCCTTACTCACTCCTTTAACATGCACACATTGCACCAGAGTTGTCAATTAGCTCCACATCACCATCCTTTTCTGGCAAGTCCTTCCTTTTTAGCTAACAGGAGTTTGGATTCTACTACCTTTGCTGTTGCTTTCCCAAATTATGATATATATAGGACAAGAACTATATATCAAAATGGTATTGTATAGAACAACTCAAGTGTCGTTAGGTAACTGATAACATTGCGCTTATTGGTAATTCTGCCCCTCACATATCCATTAGCTCACTCCACAGTGACAATCTATACTTATCCTTACTTAATACTCAAAGCCTCATGAATCAGTCCTTAGTCACTCAAAAGTCACAGATAATGTATTTGCTCTTCACACATACAGCACACACCTCTGTCTCACTTATTTCTTCCATATAATATCCTCTTTTGCTAACTTCTTACTCATTCACAGCTATTCCCACTCATACTTGTAGGAAAGTAGGATCTGGGTTTATGCTTACCCCCACTTTTCGCTTGGTGTTATGCTGTTTCTGACAAGTCTAACTGGGACCTGCTAATCAAGACCCCAGTCTCTGTGCTTTTTCCCCTGAATTGGATATGGTGAGGACTTGGATACATCCCAGATTGGCTACTGGTGTACACTTGTAAGTCCCAAATATATGGCACTGAGGTACCCAAGGAATAGGCACACTAGGGGCCTCCCATGGGCTGAAGCATGTATTATGCCACTCATGAGAGAACACTCAAAGTGTGACTGTAGACCTGCCATTGCAGCCTGTGTTTCTCTATATCTGAGGTCACTGCACGTGAAACCTATAAGTCACCCCCTTAGGCAGGCCTTTCAATCCCGAAGGCAGGGTGCTTGGTTCTAAGTGTGAGGGTACCCCTGCATGAGCAGGACACCCCTACAACCTTTTGAGTCCATTCACCCGGGTTGTAAGTGCATCAGCCATTATGATATATACAATGGCCATGCGTCATTACACGATGACCATCTCTAAATTAGCCAGAACAAACCATGCTGTGTTTGGTATCAAACATGTTGGAATCATACCCCCACACTGTTTGTATGAGAGATATGACTCCATGTACTGTGAATCTCCTCCGGGTGGCCCTCAGTGCTCCCTGTACCGGTCTTTCAGAACCGGACAGCATGCTAGGGCTGCTGCCGACCAGAGACATGTTTCTGCCCTCATGCTGTTGAGCCAAGCTCAAGCAGGGGAAGGCAGAACAATAGATATCTTGTCACAGGGAGGTGTGACCTCCTCCCAGACAGGGCTTAGTATATTGGGGCAGGGTAGGGGCGCTTGCCAGTGCCACTAAGACTACGTGAAGGGCACACTTGGTGGCCTCTTTGCATAGTCCACTTCAAACCAGTTCAGGAGCCGTTGGTTGCCACTCTGGCGCGAAACCGGACAAAGGATATGGGAGTATCCTCTCCATTGTGCAGCCACTCCACTGGGAGGGACCCCGGAATCGTCTCAAACCTTTCCTCAGGGTACTTAAGGGCTTACCTATGGGTGGGTCCCTAGATTCATTGTGGGACAAGATTCAGATCAGACACCACTTCATCTTTAACCGTCTGGGCACTCTGTACTTTGATGGACGTTTGCTCTGGACATCGAGACTGCAGCTGGGAAGACTTCTGCTGCTCCTGGTCTCGTTGTCCTGCTCATCCACTGTAACATCTGTGCCTGTGCTCCATACAGGAACCTTCCAAGGCCTGTGGACATCCAAGACACCTGAAGGATTATCCATTGAAGTGAAAGAGTCACTTCCCTGCATCTGCAAGCACCACAACTAATCTAACCGGTCTGCTGCTCCTGGGCTCCCATGGACTCCAGAAGGCTCAGCAACACAGGTGGTGGTTCTACAACTCCCTTGAGGCTTGCCCTGTCTTCTCCACGAGTTTGAGGCCAGTATCCCTCGTCGGAACTGCAGGAACCAAACCCCTGTGCACCGGGTTGACTTGTCGTTGCAAAGGCTTGTTAGCTCTCTTCCTCAGAGATCTTCAGGCTCCAAGTAGTCATCAACCACAAGCATCGGCTGTGACTAAGATATTTGTCCTCACCACATCTCTTGCACCGTGGGCCTGCATCTTTGGTGAGCTGCTTGAGGTCCTCTTACGACTCCAGTGCCTCACAACCTGCGGGTCCTCTTGAGGGTCTTCTTTGATTCCAGTGGGCTCCCCTGTTTGCCTGGGCCTACTCTGACTTTTCTTCTTGTGGCAAGTCACTTGGACCTTGCTGGTCCCTACACTGTACCTTTTTTCCCTTGGCTGGAAGGAATGAAGAGATTAGCATGGATATTGACCAATAGCAGACTTTTTGCTGTTTCTTTGAGGCATGAGTCATCGATGTAGGATCCGACCAAAAAGATCCAAGGCTCAGTTTTTAATACCAGGATTGAACATGCCTAAACCATGGGAAAGTTAGACATGTATTGGATTGACAGCTGTTCCTTTAATGTGTTATGGTATAGCTTAAGCCCCTCTGCAGTCCAGATCCTTACCCAGTACATAAGGAGCCTGGGTTGGCAATATCTCCCACCTGTTTGGGAGCCACGTCAAGAAACATAGGTATTAAGAGATTATTCTTGGGGAGATGAAGGAGCATTCACAGGAATTTATTTTCATAAGAGTATGTATTCATGTGGCCTCAATGTTTGGTGCCATATAAGGCAGCTGAATAGACTTTTAGTCTGTATAACTCCATTGCCGGGAGTAGGGCCCTTGACTTTGTCCCTTGATATGTTTTTTTTAAAGATAATTGATGCCTGATGTTGGAGCACCGCCCTTCTCTTCTGGATGTGAGAAGACCATGAAACCCTACTATCTAGCATAATGCTCAAATATTTGAATCTAAAAACCTGCCTTACCTAAGACTATGGTGTTTTTAAATGATCTGTTCGGTCTGACTACCATAAATAGTTTTTTTGAAATGTTAATCTCAAGAGCCATAGCCACATAGGAAGAATTAAAATTGTCTGAAAATTGCTGTTATCCCATAGGTGTGTGTAAGATTAGGAGAGTGTCGTCGGTGAAAAGTAAAGCAGGCATGCTATCCTCTTCAAACTTGGGGGTGTCTATATTTCCTTTTTGGAGGACCTCAATATCATCATTGACGAATAAGGAAAAGAGGGTGGAGGACAGCACACACCATTGTCTAACCCATCTGCGTATTGGGATCTGGTCTGTTAGGTATCCCAGAGGACCCCATCGCACTTGGGCATAATTATCTTGATGAAGTTTTACTAGTTGACCAAGCAGGGCATCCAGATACCTCGAGGGTTTTTAGTGACACCCATAGGAGCTCCTGGGGGACTTAGTCAAAGGCTGCTTTGAGGTCAACAAAGGCTATGTACAAATGGCCTTCTTTGAGCCTTTCATACTTCTAAATTATAAGGAGCAGAATCAGTACTTGGTCTGTCGTGCTGACTTTAGGTCTGAATCCAGCTTGTTAGGGGGTTAGGATATCTGCACCCTCAATCTACTCATTTAATTTGTTTAGCAACTGTCTCGCTTAAACCTTTTGGAGAATGTCAAAAAGGCTTATTGGCCTATAATTAGCAGGACTACACCGATCCCCCTTTTTGTAAATGAGACTAATCTTCGCCCCTTCCATGTATCTTGGATTGGAGCCCCTGCAGCTATTGCATTGCTCAGGCAGTTAACATAAGAGGCGCAGACTAACATGGGATTTTGTCTGATCCTGGGGCCTTGCCCAATTTAATTGCACTGATAGCTATCATGGTTTCTTCTAGTGTGAAGTGAAGGTCTAAAGGAGGCAAGTTGATGCGAAAAGGTCGATTGCGGCATGATTGTATAACTTAGTGAAGTGATCTACCTAAGCCTCAGGATTCAGGTGACAGTCTACTTGTAATTTGGAACTCCTGCTCCCATGGGCAACTTTTTTCCAAAATGACAATTAACGCTAGACCTTGCAGCCATTACCAGATCGCTTCAGCTGGCATCCACTCCACTTGGCCCTTGCACTTCTTACTGTCTTCTTGTATAAGTCCCTGGCTATGCGGACCTCAGGTAGATTTTTAAGAGCATTCCCCAGTATTTGTTTTGCCAATCTACAGTCCTTTGAGTACCATAGATTACAATCTACATTAAGCGTCCTGGTAGGGGGCTTCTTTTTTTGGTGGTTGGGTCAAGATCAGTATTAAAGATGCTACCAGCTTTGTGTGTATATAAGTGATAAAAATCCTTGGATTTTCCAGGCTATTTAGGTGAGACAGGACACTCACAAATATGTCATATATCTCTGTCATGGTCTCTGCATTCCCCACAATTGAGAGCAACCTGGTGGACCTATGGTTGTTTCCCATTATTGGCAATATTTGTGGTGCTGTAGGGGTGGGTAGTTGGAGCTACAACCCAGGATGTTTAGGTGTAAGGGGTAGTGGCTACTCTCCTCTCTTATCCACTTCAGAGTCCGCCAATCTTTCCCACATGACATGATGCAATCAATTTTTGATCTTATAGAACCTTTCTTAAATGCAAATGCCCCAGCTTGTCAGATACAGATCTCCATTACATGCCCTCAGCCCATTTAGTGTCATGAAGTGGACAACCTGCATGGCAACCACTGAGCTTAAGATATAGGATCTTGAGCTGAGGGAAGGGAAGGGATACCCCACCACTAAATCACAGCCATATATGGTTTCAAAGTCTATATTAAAATCTCTACCTATAATGACCATATCCTTGGAGTTGATCTGTCTAACAGAATGTTGCAAGATGTTTACAGTAGACAATTCCACACTTCTGCTTCTGGGTCTATAGTAGACAATAAACAAATACCTACAAGTCTTCACTGGGGAATACATTTTTAGCCCAAAAATATCTGACGAGTCAATGTTTTGATTCTTCGGTTTAAATCAATTTGACCCAAGTCCAATGGCCCCCTGATGCCCTGCCTCGAACTGATGTCAGTGCTTTGACATGATGTGTGGTGTAGCCAGATTTAAACTGGGGTTCAATTGCCCACATCTCTTGGAGCTTACATACATTGAATTGGTCTATATATTCTCTACAGTCTGGTGCGGCTCTTTGGACTTAATACTAGCAACGTTCCACAAGAGAATTCTGATTGTCCCTGCTGAGTTGGAGCTTTGGCTAGGGTGAGGAGAATTAGAGAACAGAGAAGCCAGTCTATGGGATACACTTATTGGAGAGGACAGAGGTGCAAAATTGTTGTGTCTGCCCTTTGTTGGTGTCAAATTGGCAGTAGTTGTTATGGCATTAACAGGGTCAGAATCAGAATCAGGAACAAGATGCATCTATAGCGCAAATCATGGAGGAAGGGGAATCCACTGGAAGGAAATGAGCCCCCGTTGATGGTACTAGATTTAATGTACTTGCGAATCCAGGTTATTCTGGTAGTTCCCCCCTCTAGGGGATGTGTTGATGCCCCGAGTAACATTTTCACACATCGTCAATCTTGGGCATTCAAAAGTAAAAGGGGTCCAAAAGTGTTTTTTGTGACTATTTTGAAAATGAGTTGGCCATGGTTGCTGATGGGTGTATCCCAATTAGAGGTGAGCGCAGCAACTGGTCTTTCGAAATACATTTCTGGAAGCATTTTAATTTGGTCTAGAGGAGAAGTCATTGAGCTAAATCGCAGTAGAAGCAATTCTACCAATAACGGAGGCTTGAAGTTAACTAATACTCTGTCCCCAGAACAGTCATTCGGATGTTTGTCTAAACAAGGGACTCTTCCTACACATGTGCACCCAGGGGGTATCCCGGAAACATTCTGGAGGACAATCAGGTAGGGCGTGCACTTTGGGGACAATGGGGGTGGGGGTCAAACATTCGTCCCCGATCAAAGATCTGGGTTTAATCCATATTTTATGTTTTGCTCACCACTCCATACCAGTTGGTACCCAGCCATTTGCAAATCAGTCTTGACCCTGTCTCCCATGGAATAATCCAACCCAAATTGCAAGGCCACGCCCTCCCTGGACCAGAAACTAGCATCCTGGGACCAGTTCCCTGGTATCACCCCACATCAGCCAGGCTAGATTGAATCCAGTGGCATAGTGAGCCTGGGACCCACTCCTGGGCATACCTTTTGCACTTAGAGTGACTATAGCAACACAGAAAGATGATGGACAGAATGTGAACATTGTCAAACATTCACCATGGCTGGGATGATGTGGTGAGCAAAAAACAATGGATTCAACCCAGACATGTGACTGGGGTGAATGTTTGCATTGTTAAACATTCCGCCCATTATCTTTTCGTTTTGCTCTTCCTAAATGGCCATTTGTGCTGGACATGCCTTTTCTTTCCATCCACTGCATTTTTGTTACTCCGGGCTCGTCCCTCTGGATTACCCACTAAGCCTGCTGCGCCCTCTCAAGTTTTACATTCAAGCAGACAGGGCGTTTACAATAAAGGGAAAGGGTTGGGCCTTACTGGCTCAGCTTGATGTAACAGCACAATAGTGGGGGGAGATGTAATTCCTACCGCAGGGGGAGGAGGACTCCTAAGGGCCTCTATTTTGATGTCCAGAGCATCAAGGCGAGCTACTAAGGGAACAAGCTCTGCCCTTAGAATAATCTATTAATCTAGCATGGACATGTACTGGGATGGGGGTTCTTGAGGACCCTCGTTTTTCGCGGTCAGGAGGGACTGAGGATGCAGGTGGCACTGCAAAGCTTTATCTGGTAAGCAACTTGATTTGTTAGAGGAAGCGGGGTTTGTGGCCATAGCTCCCTTGCTTGTTTGTTTTGGGCTTGTTACCCTTTTGGATTTGCGGGGGGCAAGGAAGTGGTATGGTCAGGGGAATGGTTGTCATTCTCCACACTGGTGGCTTCCACCAAGGCCAGGGATTGTGGTTTCGATGTGGAACTGGGAATTAGACCCTGGAATGAGGTGGCAGGTAGGTCAAGATCTGTATGAGCCTCTGTTGAGAGGCTGGAAGGTCTGTAGGGGTTGTGAGGCCAGAGTTGGAGAGCCTAGATTTAACAACATTCTCCTTTCTGAGAGGGTGATCTTGGTGCTCACTACCCCTTTTTCCCTTTCGAGCATACGATCTATGAAATTAGGGTAGTGGTAAAGGTGTGAGTCAGGGTCCCCTCTGCTGGCTTTTACTCCCGATGATATATACTACTCAGGCCTCTAGCAGGAATTTGGTTGAGTTAGGTTGGGTTCCTCTGTAAAGGTGGTGCCAAGTACAGTGGCCTAGCACATCTTCTTTCAGACTATGATGAAGTACGAAAGACCCAGTCTCTTCTGAGTTGCTGTGGGCTTAAGAATGTATGATCCTGAGCTCTTCATGGGTTGGTTGCTAAGCAACGTAGTCCCACCCCAGCCTAGGCAAAGTTTCACTATACAATATAAATGACCTGACAATCATTGTCATGGTTGGTAGGCTGTCCTGGGGTGACTAAGTGAGAGAGAGGGAGAGAAGATGTGAATGAGAGTGAGAAAGAATAACGAGAGAGAGAGAGAGAGAGAAAGAGAGAGAGAGAGAGAGATTACCAGGGAACATGATATATATATATATATATATACATATATATGTATATATTTATATATTTATAAATATTTATAAATATATATACTATTAGAGAGAGAAGAAAAGGTAGGAGAGATAGATATCCTGACCGGTTCAGGTGAGATGAAAATCAGGTGAAATTTCACCTTAGGCAAAACACGCCTTTTCTGAAGGACCCATCTGAGTTGCATGTTTTGGGGATTTCGATGAATTTCCATCTCTAAAAAAGAAAGCAAGTCAGCCCTTTGGATTCATTATAAACATTAAGTTCCAGCGTTTCCATGTTTATTTCTTTACCAAAGCATATCATTTCTAATCAAAGTGCAGCTGTGTTTTCCCTCCTCCTCTAGCTTGAGTCTCTCCAGTTGATGACCATTACCTTCACTGTGTTTCCCGGGGAGTAGGGCTACACCGAAGCCCTACACCTAAGGCTACAGCAAAGCCCTACACTAAGGCTACACCTGCAGGCATTGGTGGCATGAAAACACTATTCTTCGTGCTTTCCTTCCCTTTTGTTTGAAACAGACTTTAGGGCACACTAAATGATAGACTGCTCATGCCACATTTGTTCTTAATTATCTATAGTGCCAATGATCTTTGGCAATAGCTTGCATTAAAGTACTGTTTTACTTAAGTCAAATCAACAACTTTGCCTATTTGTTGGTGTTTTGATGGTAAATCATAAGATGTGTCCTTACCAACTGAGCTACCCTCCTCACACATTGCTTTAGTATATCTGATGTCGTAGTTTTGACTATTATTTCACATCATATACCTGCTCTCAAAGTTATGATACAGTGCATCCTATTCTGTCATGTAGGTGAGTTAGATGAGCCTCCTTTACTGTAACATTAACAGGCTAACTGTCAAGATCACATTCGCCTTTAGGCTTCCCTCAAAGTTTGTGGGACCCTCCATGGGAACTTCCTCGTCCTCATCATGGTGGCTCGAGCTGTTGTGCATTTCTGTGATCCTCCCTTCAGCACACAATCTCCAGATTAGGACAAGGCCTGCTAGATTTGCACTTCTGTCCTAGGGGGAAGTGGTTTCTGGCTGGGTCAATCCAATGGACAACCCCCAATAAAAACACAGGCTGTTTTCTGGCTAGGACCTAGCAGAACTAGCAGCTTCAGGCATTTTCTTCTTAATGAATCAATTGGTGACTTCTGCTGCCCATGTTTTCTGTAATTGTAATTGTAAAAAGCATTTATATAGCGCATGGCTGCCCGGAGGCATCCCAGCGCTTACAGTTTAAAACAGGGGGATGTTACTCAGTTTGGAAAGAGGAATGTTTTCAGGGATCTACGAAAGGAAAAGTGGTTGGATTCTGTGCGGAGGTGAAGAGGAAGGGAGTTCCAGAGTCCAGCAGCGTTAAATGAGAAATATCGACCTCCGCTTCTTGCCTTCCTAATTCTAGGAATAATGGCCAAGTTCTGGGTTTCGGAGCGAAGGGATCTCTTGGGCTCATAAGGCTGAATAATGCCCTGGAGAATAGAGGGTCCGGTTTTAAACATAGACTTATGAGCAATACACAAGGCTTTGAACTTAACTCTCTCCTGGACTGGCAGCCAATGGAGTGATTTAAGGGCAGGTTTAGCAGAGTGATGGTTGGGGATGCCCAAAAGAATTTGTGCAGCCCAATTTTGAGTTGTCTGTAATTTGAAGATAGTAGCAGCAGGGGAACCCAAGTAAAGGGCATTAGCAAAATCCAAACTGGATAAGACCAGCGCTTGGACCATTATTTTTCTTGCCTGGAAGGGGAGGAGGGGGAGGTTTTTCCGGATCATTTTAAGGATCCAGTAGCAAGAGGCAGATGTCTTCCGGGCCTGAGATTTAAATGTAAGTTTATGGTTCATCCAAACG
Organism: Lissotriton vulgaris; assembly: GCF_964263255.1. NCBI lineage: Eukaryota > Metazoa > Chordata > Amphibia > Caudata > Salamandridae > Lissotriton > Lissotriton vulgaris. Next base: position 673,476,244 of record NC_141700.1, on the reverse strand, counting down.
CCCAGACTCTTTAACTGGTTTTAGGAGTGGGGTAGGAGCCCATGGATCTAGGCCAGATTTCAGTCAAATCAAGGGGGGAGTGGTTACCCAAAATCATGATTTCACTCTTTTCCCCATTAAATTTTAGGAAGGAGTTGCTCATCCATCTTGCAATTTCTTCCATGCAAGGACGAAGACTGGAAGGAGAGCTTTCCGCTTTATTGAGCCCAATCACCAGTTGTGTATCATCCGCATAGGAGACTATGTGGACTCCAAAGGGTAAAACTGCCTCCGCAAGAGTGCAGGTATAAACATTAAACAAAGTGGGACTTAAAGAAGATCCCTGCGGCACTCCACAACGAAGGGGTGTCCGTTTGGACGTGACTTCCTTGTCAAAAACATGGAAGGATCTGCTGTTCAGAAAAGATTTTAGCCAGGCCAGGGCAATACCAGTGATACCTGATTTATGGAGCCTATGGATCAAAATCTGATGGTTTACAGTATCAAAGGCCGTGCTGAGGTCCAAAAGGAGGACCACCGCGGTGCCACCGGCATCGACTATCCTTCTTAACTCTTCCACCACAGAGAGAAGGGCCGTCTCTGTTCCCTGTAATGGGCGGAAACCGGTTTGAGTCCGATGGAGAAGATTATGAGTCTCCAAGTGCGCTGATAGTATTAAATTAAAATATTTTTCAATAATTTTACTAACTCCAGGGAGCAACGAGATAGGGCGATAGTTTCCCAGGTCTGAAGGGTTAAGGCTTGATTTTTTAACAGAGCCTGTAAGCTGTAAGCAGCATTACACATTACCCCTTCCTACCCCGTGGATCTGTGAGGATTTCCCCTTCTGAGCTAGGGGCCCTGCTTCAGACGTCCTCCTTCGAGCTTCACAATCGGGTTGAGGTGGCTCTTGTCTACCTTGTGATACAGCTACACTCATGCTTGTGATTGCTCGGCTTGATCTGACCCATGAACATTGTGCTCACACTTACAATGGGCTGGTCTAAAATCACAGTGCCTCAGGAGACAGAGTTACAGAGGCACTTTGTATAACCATACAGAGCCAGATACCCAAATACAACTTTAGAACTCAGTTTGCCGCTGACTACATGTAACATGGGCACAACTGGTTGGCCTCTACAAGCTGGCATCAGTCTAGTTGTCCTTCAATCATAGTTGCTGCAGGAGTAGATCTAAAAGCAGTGCATTGAAGCCAATATCGTTACCTAGCAAAGCATACAGTTACAGGTCATACAAGAGGGTCTAACTAGGGCCCTGTTATGCACTGTTCAGTAATGATTATCAATACATAGACAATAGGCAATTATTGATTACTGTCACTATCACACAGATAAGCTCTACTTTTTGGTAAATGAACTCCAAGTCTCCCTGTGGATTCCTACCTTTGTGCAAGACTGCTCATGTCTATTCAGCATAAGCTTCAGGCACAAGCAGGCACACCATTAACACCAACTTAACCACTCATAATGAGAAATGTAAAATACCAGTTGACTTGTGTGCGAGTGTCCCTTGCACTTTTACAACCCCAAAAGAATTTTCCCTGGATATTGTAATAAGTAGTTTGGTTAAGGGAATGTTGCGGCTGCAGGTCAGTGTAGATGCAAGACAGGCTAAGCCAATTTCCTTACAGCAGCCTTCCAAAACAAAGTTGTCAGTGATACACTATTGTTGCTAAATAATATGTTGTTTACCAGATCCATAATCTTATTTACAGTTGTGGCCATTGCTGTCTGTGCTCGTGCTAATTTTAAGTTGTGAATGCCACTGTCACATGTGTTCCCCTTCTTAGAAGTGTTGTCCTTGAGTAACAGTGGTAGATAAAAGCAAAGTTGGTGTCTTAACCCCTAAAAGTCTGGTCTCTTCACTGTTGCCTGACATTAAGACTTACAGAAACTGTTCATTTTGTTGTCATTCTTGTTTCAGGCTTAGACTGGACATCTCCATGGTAATCTCTTCACTTTGTTTCAATTTTGAATGTTTTCTGTTGTACCATTTACTCATTGTCTGGCAATGCACACATGTTATTGTTTTGTTCATGCCCTTTCTTTGTCTCAGTTGTAGTCATTTACCCGTTAAGGTCTGCACTGCACATAGTGGTGCAATGTTCTTCATATGCAGTACATTTAAAAGTGTTGTCAGGTACTGATTCTATTCCATGGCCTTTTCTACTCAGTTTGGTGTCCGGATACATTTATATTAATTGCCAAGTTTCTTATTGCATCAGGCTGACTCAGTTGTTGTCCATTTGCTTACATATTTATCAATTCTCTCATCCTCTCCTTTTGATAATCTCACCTATTTACTGCCCATCCTTCTATTAAGCCTCTTTTTGTTCCCTTTTCTATTCATTCCTAAATGGTTTACTATTCACACCCCCTTGTTGCATTCATTTGCCTTGCACATTTATTTCCTATGCTAGTTCTCTGTCAGAGAAAGAGAGTGGCCTCAGTGAGATTACCCTCAGCACGGCGGCCATCTTGGACTGCCTCTGACTGCATATGCAGCCTGATTCATGTAGCTAAATTGCACTCGCAAAGGGCCAGATTCTCAGAATCTGGCCCTTTGCGAGCGCAATTTTTGCATTTGGTATTCATGATACCAAATGCAAAAATCGCTATTTAAGAATTCGCATATTTGCGTGGAATGGCATTTAAGGAATCTCTAATAGAGATTCCTTAAATGCTATTCATGACACACAACAAAATAGCGATATTGGACATTTGGGGCCGCTATTTACCGACAGGTCAGACCTGTCGGTAAATAGCAAAAACTCAGAAAAATGCTTTTAAAAGCATTTTTCAAAGTTGCATGTAGCACACACACATGTCCTTTGGACATGTGTGTGCGCAACACCTGTCCAAAAGTGCATTTTAGGGGTGCTACAGGGCGTCCTTTGGACACCCCTGTCACCCTTAAAATCGCTATCTCAGTTGCGAGTAGCAAATTGCTACTCGCAAATCCCCATTCATTCCAATGGGCCTCTTGGCCCATAGGAATGAATGGGGAGTATTTGCGAGTAGCAAATTGCTACTCGCAAATAAAGAACATGTAGGAATCGCTATTTAAGTAGCAATTCCTACATGAATGCCGTTTTGCGTGTCCTCAATAGCGAATCGCTATGATTCGCTATTAGGGACACGCAAAACGGCCCGTACATGAATCAGGCTGTAAGTCTCGGTTTACACAAAATGGAGGTTGTTCTTCAGTGCACCATATACAAATTTGCAAACAGTTGTGAGCTTCAATTCTTTAATTTTAGGCTAAACAATCGTAAACAAAGGTTAGTATTTTCAGTGAAAACACACTTTTATCTTTAACAAATGATAGCACAGCTGATTCACATTTCCCTCACTAAACATTTGCTTTTTTAACAATGTTTTTGATGCCATCAAATACATAACATGATTTTCATAAAAACATACATTTTCATTCATATTCTTTTAGGTATTGCTGTGGCATCACACCTTTTATCCTCAGCATAGCAGGCAGTTTTTGTGGTTCTCACACAGGCGAAAACCATAATGTATAGTTCTAAACATGCTTTTCATTTACAAATCCAGTCAGAAAAAAACGTATTCCTATGGTTATATTAGATACAAATTATTGGACTGTGGTTTTCTCACTGTTCTGAACTGTTGCATTGATCACCTGGCCAGATTTGTTTTACTTGGCCTTTCCTATTTAAGAAATGACTTCATAAAAGATACAGCTTTTGTTTGCCTACCCTGTATTGAGACAATGGGAGTCCACTTTTTGCTTTATTGTGGTTCAGGGGAGTAGGGTAAAAGGCTTTTGTGACGATAGGTGCCCTCCTATAAATGCGAACACTAAAACTCTCTTCAATGAGCATACATGCCAACATACCTGATTCAAGCTTGAGACTACCAATGTTTAAGCCAAAATGGCTTTATCTGTTTCCGACCTGAAATTGCTTCTTCTTTAATGTATATCAATTGGCAAAATACATTCCACCTAATTTGTTTCGAAAATATCTACTTTTAAAATGTTGACATGTCTGAATGAGGCTGAACCGAATATATGATGTTACAATGCAAACAGTTACAACGCATGCCTTTACAACCTGGCTTTTACATCGCAGCATCCATTACAACGCATGATTTTACAACGCATGCCCTCACAACGCATTTTTAGAAACTAAATTTACAACGCATTCCATTACAACGCATACCATTACAACGCATGACATTACAACGCACAATACTTTTAGGGCAGGAGTAGTGTAAGTGTTAGATAGCGTAGGGGTAAAAATTACTATTCCCACTCCAGTGAGTGCACTAGTAGGGTAAGTGTCGGATAGTGTAGGGGTAAACATTTCTATTCCCACTCCAGTAAGTGCAATCGTAGGGTAAGTATTGGATAGTGTAGGGATAAGAATACTATCCCCATGAACCCCAAAACCCATACCCACCTTAAAACTAAAAAATCCCCATTACTTACCTTATAATGCGTTGCAATGGCATGCGTTGTATTGATATTCATTGTAATGGCATGCGTTGTAGTGACATGCGTTGTAATGGCATGCGTTGTAATGGTATGTTATGTAAGGGCAGCTGTGTTGTAATGACTGCGTTGTGAAGGTAGTGCGTTGTAATGACTGCTATGTAAAGGTTGTTTCCCGGCTGGACTAGTTAAAGACTGTAGAAGAAGTATTTTGCTTGTTAGGAGGGCCCAGTTATTGCCAAAATGTAATATACAGTTTATCCAGCAGTCTGGCTGAAAGAGGGCACACACTTTGAGTGGTATCTCTATCAGCTGAGTTGAACTTTTGACCTCTTCTGCCACCAGGGCAGAGGCTGGCTGGGACATTCTGAGAGAAGAATGCCCTGTGTCAGTATTCTGTGCCAACATTCTAAAGCTTCCCTGCCCAGCCCCCACTTCAAGCACCCTTCTCAGAGAGGAACATGAAAAGTGACAGAAGCTTTAGATACAGAGATCGGTTCTGGCTCATGTCACTCTTGCTTTGGCCAAATGATTGAACCTTACAACCACCTTACCCAACACTCTCCAGGTTATCCCTGTCCCTCACTTCACTCACTTCATATTCATTACATACACCCGGTATTGTTCCCTTTTCTATTTATTCCTAAATTGTTTACTATCCACAAACCCCTTGTTGCATTCATTTGCCTTGCACATTTATTTCCTATGCTGGTTCTCTGTGAGAGAAAGAGAGTGGCCTCAGTGAGATTTCCCTCAGCGCGGCAGCCATCTTAGACTGCCTCTGACTGCATTAAGTCTCAGTTCACACAAAATGGAGGTTATTCTTTAGTGCACCCATATACAAATTCACAAAAAGTTGTGAGCTTCAATTCTTTAATTTTAGGCTAAAGAATCATAAACAAAGGATAGTGTTTTCAGTGAAAACACACTTTTATCTTTCACAAATGATAGCACAGCTGATTCACATTTCCCTCACTAAACATTTGCTTTTTTAACAATATGTTTGTTGCCATCAAATACATAACATGATTTTCATAAAAACATACATTTTCATTCATATTCTTTTAGGTATTGCTGTGGCATCACACCTTTTATCCTCAGCATAGCAGGCAGTTTGTGTGGTTCTCACACAGGCAAAAAACTAAATGTATAGTTGTAAACATGCTTTTCATTTACAAATCCAGTCAGAAAAAATGTGTTCCTTTGGTTATATAAGATACACTTTATTGGACTGTGGTTCTCTCACTGTACTGAACTGTTGCATTGATCACCTGGCTAGCTTTGTTTTACTTTGCCTTTCCTATTTAATAAATGACTTCATACAACATACAGCTTTTGTTTGCCTACCCTGCATTGAGACAATGGGAGTCTACTTTTGGCTTTATTATGGTTCAGGGGAGTAGGGTAAAAGGCTTTTGTGACAATAGGTGCCCACCTATTAATGTGAACACTTAAACTCTCTTCAATGAGCATACATGCCAGCATACCTGATTCAAGCTTGAGACTACCAATGTTTAAGCCAAAATGTTTTTTTCTGTTTCTGACCTGAAATTGCTTCTTCTTTAATGTATTTCAATTGGCAAAATACCTTCCCCCTAATTTGTTTTCAAAATATCTACTTTTAAAATGTTGACATGTCTGAATGAGGCTGGACTGAATATATGATGTTACAACGCAAACAATTACAATGCATGCCTTTACAACGTGGTTTTTACATTGCAGCATCCATTACAATGCATGATTTTACAACGCATGCCATCACTACCCATTTTTAGAAACTACATATACAACGCATTCCATTACAACGCATGCCTTTACAACGCGCAATACTTTTAGGGCAAGAGTAGTGTAAGTGTTGGATAGCGTAGGGGTAAAAATTACTATTCCCACTCCAGTGAGTGAACAGTACGGTAAGTGTTGGATAGTGTAGGGGTAAAAATTACTATTCCCACTCCGGTGAGTGCAACAGTAGGGTAAGTGTTGGATAGTGTAGGGGTAAACATTTCTATTCCCCCTCCAGTGAGTGCTACACCGCATGCCATCACCACCCATTTTTAGAAACTACATTTACAACGCACTCCATTAAAACGCTTATAATTACAATGCATGCCATTACAACGCGCAATACTTTTAGGGCAAGAGTAGTGTAAGTGTTGGATAGTGTAGGGGTAAAAATTACTGTTCCCACTCCAGTGAGTGCAACAGTAGGGTAAGTGTTGGATACTGTAGGGGTAAACATTTCTATTCCCAATCCAGTGAGTGCAACAGTAGGGTAAGTGTTGGATAGTGTAGGGATGAAAATACTATGCCCATGTACCCCAGCACCCATACCCTCCCTAAAACTAAAAAATCTCCGTTACTTACCATATAATGCATTGTAATGGCATGTGTTGTAAGGATATTCATTGTAATGGCATGCGTTGTAGTGACATGCGTTGTAATGGCATGCGTTGTAATTGTATGTGATGTAAGGGCAGCTGCGTTGTAATGACTGCGTTGTGAATGTAGTGCGTTGTAATGACAGCTATGTAAAGGCTTTTTCCCGGCTGAACTAGTTGAAGACTGTAGAATTCTGACCTGAAATTGCTTCTTCTTTAATGTATTTCAATTGGCAAAATACATTCCCCCTAATTTGCTTTCAAAATATCTACTTTTAAAATGTTGACATGTCTGAATGAGGCTGAACTGAATATATAATGTCACAACGCAAACAATTACAACGCATGCCTTTACAACGCGGTTTTTACATCGCAGCATCCATTACAATGCATGATTTTACAATGCATGCCATCACAATGCACTTTTAGAAACTACATTTACAATGCATTCCATTACAACGCATACCTTTACAACGCATGCCATTACAACACGCAAAACTTTTAGGGCAAGAGTAGTGTAAGTGTTGGATAGCGTAGGGGTAAAAATTGCTATTCCCACTCCTGTGAGTGCAACAGTAGGGTAAGTGTTGGATAGTGTAGGGGTAAAAATGTCTATTCCCACTCAAGGGAGTGCAACAGTAGGGTAAGTTGGATAGTGTTGGATAGTATAGGGATAAAAATACTATCCCCATATACCCCAGAACCCATACCCACCCTAAAACCTTTACAACGCATACCTTTACAACGCATGCCATTACAACACGCAAAACTTTTAGGGCAAGAGTAGTGTAAGTGTTGGATAGTGTAGGGGTAAACATTTCTATTCCCACTCCAGTGAGTGCAACACTAGGGTAAGTTGGATAGTGTTGGATAGTATAGGGATAAAAATACTATCCCCATATACCCCAGAACCCATACCCACCCTAAAACTAAAAAATCCCCATTACTTACCTTATAATGCGTTGTAATGGCATGCGTTGTAATGATATTCATTGTAATGGCATGCGTTGTAGTGACATGCGTTGTAATGACATGCGTTGTAATGGTATGTGATGTAAGGGCAGCTGCGTTATAATGACTGCGTTGTGAAGGTAGTGCGTTGTAATGACTGCTATGTAAAGGTTGTTTCCCGGCTGAACTAGTTGAAGACTGTAGAATTCTGACCTGAAATTGCTTCTTCTTTAATGTATTTCAATAGGCAAAATACATTCCCCCTAATTTGCTTTCAAAATATCTACTTTTAAAATGTTGAAATGTCTGAATGAGGCTGAACTGAATATAGGATGTTACAACGCAAACAATTACAACGCATGCCTTTACAACGCGGTTTTTACATCGCAACATCCATTACAATGCATGATTTTACAATGCATGCCATCACAACGCATTTTTAGTAAGTACATTTACAACACATTCCATTACAACGCATGCCATTACAACGCATGCCATTACAACGCGCAATACTTTTAGGGCAAAAGTAGTGTAAGTGTTGGATAGCGTAGGACTAAAAATTGCTATTCCCACTCCAGTGAGTGCAACAGTGGGGTAAGTATTGGATAGTGTAGGGGTAAAAATTTCTATTCCCACTCCAGTGAGTACAACAGTAGGGTAAGTGTTGGATAGTGTAGGGTTAAAAATGTCGATTCCCACTCCAGCGAGTGCAACAGTAGGGTAAGTTGGATAGTGTTGGATAGTGTAGGGATAAAAATACTATCCCCATGTACCCCAGAACCCATACCCACCCTAAAACTAAAAAATCCCCATTACTTACCTTATAATGCGTTGTAATGGCATGCGTTGTAATGATATTCATTGTAATGGGATGCGTTGTAGTGACATGCGTTGTAATGGTGTGCGTTGTAATGGTATGTGATGTAAGGGCAGCTGCGTTGTAATGACTGCGTTGTGAAGGTAGTGCGTTGTAATGACTGCTATGTAAAGATTGTTACCCGGCTGAACTAGTTAAAGACTGTAGAATTCTGACCTGAAATTGCTTCTTCTTTAATGTATTTCAATTGGCAAAATACATTCCCCCTAATTTGTTTTCAAAATATCTACTTTTAAAATGTTGACATGTCTGAATGAGGCTGAACTGAATATATGATGTTACAACTCAAACAATTACAACGCATGCCTTTACAACACGGTTTTTACATCGCAGCATCCATTACAATGCATGATTTTACAACGCATGCCATCACAACGCATTTTTAGAAACTACATTTACAACGCATTCCATTACAACGCATTCCATTACAACGCATACCATTACAACGTGCAATACTTTTAGGGCAAGAGTAGTGTAAGTGCTGGATAGTGTAGGGGAAAATATTTCTATTCCCACTCCAGTGAGTGCGACAGTAGGGTAAGTGTTGGATAGTGTAGGGATAAAAATTTCTATTCCCACTCCAGTGAGTGCAACAGTAGGGTAAGTTGGATAGTGTTGGATAGTGTAGGGATAAAAATACTATCACCATGTACCCCAGAACCCATACCCACCCTAAAACTAAATGATTCCCTTTACTTACCTTATAATGCGTTGTAATGGCATGCGTTGTAATGATATTCATTGTAATGGCATACGTTGTAGTGACATGCGTTGTAATGGCATGCGTTGTAATGGTATGTGATGTAAGGGCAGCTGCGTTATACTGACTGCGTTGTGAAGGTAGTGCATTGTAATGACTGCTATGTGAAGGTTGTTTCCCGGCTGAACTAGTTGAAGACTGTAGATTTCTGACCTGAAATTGCTTTTTCTTTAATGTATTTCAATTGGCAAAATACATTCTCCCTAATTTACTTTCAAAATATCTACTTTTAAAATGTAGACATGTCTGAATGAGGCTAAACTGAATATATTATGTTACAACGCAAACAATTACAACGGATGCCTTTACAACGCAGTTTTTACATCGCAGTATCCATTACAATGCATGATTTTACAACGCATGCCATCACAACGCATTTTTAGTAACTACATTTACAACGCATTCCATTACAACGCATACCATTACAACGCATGCCATTACAATGCGCAATACTTTTAGGGCAAGAGTATTGTAAGTGTTGGATAGTGTAGGGGTAAAAATTACTATTCCCACTCCAGTGAGTGAAACAGTAGGGTAAGTGTTGGATAGTGTAGGGGTAAACATTTCTATTCCCACTCCAGTGAGTGCAACAGTAGGGTAAGTGTTGGATAGTGTAGGGATAAAAATACTATCCCCATGTACCCCAGAACCCATACCCACCCTAAAACAAGAAAATCCCCATTACTTACCTTATAATGCGTTGTAATGGCATGCGTTGTAATGATAATTATTGTAATGGCATGCGTTGTAGTGACATGCGTTGTAATGGCATGCGTTGTAATGGTATGTGATGTAAGGGCAGCTGCGTTGTAATGACTGCGTTGTGTAGGTAGTGCAATGTAATGACTGCTATGTAAAGGTTGTTTCCCGGCTGGACTAGTTAAAGACTGTAGAGGTTTTTTGCTTGTTAGGAGGGCCCAGTTATTGCCAAAATGTAATATGCAGTTTATCCAGCAGTCTGGCTGAAAGAGGGCACACACTTTGAGTGGTATCTCTATCAGCTGAGTTGAACTTTTGACCTCTTCTGCCACCAGGGCAGAGGCTGGCTGGGACATTCTGAGAGAAGAATGCCCTGTGTCAGTATTCTGTGCCAACATTCTAAAGCTTCCCTGCCCAGCCCCCACTTCAAGCACCCTTCTCAGAGAGGAACATGAAAAGTGACAGAAGCTTTAGATACAGAGATCGGTTCTGGCTCATGTCACTCTTGCTTTGGCCAAATGATTGAACCTTACAACCACCTTTCCCAACACTCTCCAGGTTATCCCTGTCCCTCACTTCACTCACTTCATATTCATTACATACACCCGGTATTGTTCCCTTTTCTATTTATTCCTAAATTGTTTACTATCCACAACCCCCTTGTTGCATTCATTTGCCTTGCACATTTATTTCCTATGCTGGTTCTCTGTGAGAGAAAGAGAGTGGCCTCAGTGAGATTTCCCTCAACACGGCGGCCATCTTGGACTGCCTCTGACTGCATTAAGTCTCAGTTCACACAAAATGGAGGTTGTTCTCCAGTGCACCCATATCCAAATTTACAAACAGTTGTGAGCTTCAATTCTTTAATTTTAGGCTAAAGAATCGTAAATAAAGAATAGTGTTGTCAGTGAAAACACACTTTTATCTTTCACAAATGATAGCACAGCTGATTCACATTTCCCTCACTAAACATTTGCTTTTTTAACAATATGTTTGTTGCCATCAAATACATAACATGATTTTCATAAAAACATTAATTTTCATTCATATTCTTTTAGGTATTGCTGTGGCATCACACCTTTTATCCTCAGCATAGCAGGCAGTTTTTGTGGTTCTCACACAGGCAAAAAACTAAATGTATAGTTGTAAACATGCTTTTCATTTACAAATCCAGTCAGAAAAAATGTGTTCCTTTGGTTATATAAGATACACTTTATTGGACTGTGGTTCTCTCACTGTACTGAACTGTTGCATTGATCACCTGGCCAGCTTTGTTTTACTTTGCCTTTCCTATTTAATAAATGACTTCATACAACATACAGCTTTTGTTTGCCTACCCTGTATTGAGACAATGGGAGTCTACTTTTGGCTTTATTATGGTTCAGGGGAGTAGGGTAAAAGGCTTTTGTGACAATAGGTGCCCACCTATTAATGTGAACACTTAAACACTCTTCAATGAGCATACATGCCAGCATACCTGATTCAAGCTTGAGACTACCAATGTTTAAGCCAAAATGTTTTTTTCTGTTTCTGACCTGAAATTGCTTCTTCTTTAATGTATTTCAATTGGCAAAATACCTTCCCCCTAATTTGTTTTCAAAATATCTACTTTTAAAATGTTGACATGTCTGAATGAGGCTGGACTGAATATATGATGTTACAACGCAAACAATTACAATGCATGCCTTTACAACGTGGTTTTTACATTGCAGCATCCATTACAATGCATGATTTTACAACGCATGCCATCACTACCCATTTTTAGAAACTACATATACAACGCATTCCATTACAACGCATGCCTTTACAACGCGCAATACTTTTAGGGCAAGAGTAGTGTAAGTGTTGGATAGCGTAGGGGTAAAAATTACTATTCCCACTCCAGTGAGTGAACAGTACGGTACGTGTTGGATAGTGTAGGGGTAAAAATTACTATTCCCACTCCGGTGAGTGCAACAGTAGGGTAAGTGTTGGATAGTGTAGGGGTAAACATTTCTATTCCCCCTCCAGTGAGTGCTACAGTAGGGTAAGTGTTGGATAGGGTAGGGATAAAAATAGTCTGCCCATGTACCCCAGAACCCATACCCACCCTAAAACTAAAAAATCCCCATTACTTACCTTATAATGCATTGTAATGGCATGCGTTGTAATGATATTCATTGTAATGGCATGCGTTGTAGTGACATGCGTTGTAATGGTGTGCGTTGTAATGGTATGTGATGTAAGGCAGCTGCGTTGTAATGACTGTGTTGTGAAGGTAGTGCGTTGTAATGACTGCTATGTAAAGATTGTTACCCGGCTGAACTAGTTAAAGATTGTAGAATTCTGACCTGAAATTGCTTCTTCTTTAATGTATTTCAATTGGCAAAATACATTCCCCCTAATTTGTTTTCAAAATATCTACTTTTAAAATGTTGACATGTCTGAATGAGGCTGAACTGAATATATGATGTTACAACGCAAACAATTACAACGCATGCCTTTACAACACGGTTTTTACATCGCAGCATCCATTACAATGCATGATTTTACAACGCATGCCATCACAACGCATTTTTAGAAACTACATTTACAACGCATTCCATTACAACGCATTCCATTACAACGCATTCCATTACAACGCGCAATACTTTTAGGGCAAGAGTAGTGTAAGTGCTGGATAGTGTAGGGGTAAATATTTCTATTCCCATTCCAGTGAGTGCGACAGTAGGGTAAGTGTTGGATAGTGTAGGGATAAACATTTCTATTCCCACTCCAGTGAGTGCAACAGTAGGGTAAGTTGGATAGTGTTGGATAGTGTAGGGATAAAAATACTATCACCATGTACCCCAGAACCCATACCCACCCTAAAACTAAAAAATCCCCATTACTTACCTTATAATTCGTTGTAATGTCATGCGTTGTAATGATATTCATTGGAATGGCATGCGTTGTAGTGACATGTGTTGTAATGGCATGCGTTGTAATGGTATATGATGTAAGGGCAGCTGCATTGTAATGACTGCATTGTGAAGGTAGTGCGTTGTAATGACTGCTATGTAAAGGTTGTTTCCTGGCTGAACTAGTTGAAGACTGTAGAATTCTGACCTGAAATTGCTTCTTCTTTAATGTATTTCAATTGGCAAAATGCCTTCCCCCTAATTTGTTTTCAAAATATCTACTTTTAAAATGTTGACATGTCTGAATGAGGCTGAACTGAATATATGATGTTACAATGCAAACAATTACAATGCATGCCTTTACAACGCGGTTTTTACATCGCAGCATCCATTACAATGCATGATTTTACACCGCATGCCATCACCACCCATTTTTAGAAACTACATTTACAACGCACTCCATTACAACGCATATAATTACAATGCATGCCATTACAACGCGCAATACTTTTAGGGCAAGAGTAGTGTAAGTGTTGGATAGTGTAGGGGTAAAAATTACTGTTCCCACTCCAGTGAGTGCAACAGTAGGGTAAGTGTTGGATAGTGTAGGGGTAAACATTTCTATTCCCAATCCAGTGAGTGCAACAGTAGGGTAAGTGTTGGATAGTGTAGGGATAAAAATACTATGCCCATGTACCCCAGCACCCATACCCTCCCTAAAACTAAAAAATCTCTGTTACTTACCATATAATGCATTGTAATGGCATGTGTTGTAAGGATATTCATTGTAATGGCATGCGTTGTAGTGACATGCGTTGTAATGGCATGCGTTGTAATTGTATGTGATGTAAGGGCAGCTGCGTTGTAATGACTGCGTTGTGAATGTAGTGCGTTGTAATGACAGCTATGTAAAGGCTTTTTCCCGGCTGAACTAGTTGAAGACTGTAGAATTCTGACCTGAAATTGCTTCTTCTTTAATGTATTTCAATTGGCAAAATACATTCCCCCTAATTTGCTTTCAAAATATCTACTTTTAAAATGTTGACATGTCTGAATGAGGCTGAACTGAATATATAATGTCACAACGCAAACAATTACAACGCATGCCTTTACAACGCGGTTTTTACATCGCAGCATCCATTACAATGCATGATTTTACAATGCATGCCATCACAACGCACTTTTAGAAACTACATTTACAATGCATTCCATTACAACGCATACCTTTACAACGTATGCCATTACAACACGCAAAACTTTTAGGGCAAGAGTAGTGTAAGTGTTGGATAGCGTAGGGGTAAAAATTGCTATTCCCACTCCTGTGAGTGCAACAGTAGGGTAAGTGTTGGATAGTGTAGGGGTAAAAATGTCTATTCCCACTCAAGGGAGTGCAACAGTAGGGTAAGTGTTGGATAGTGTAGGGGTAAACATTTCTATTCCCACTCCAGTGAGTGCAACACTAGGGTAAGTTGGATAGTGTTGGATAGTATAGGGATAAAAATACTATCCCCATATACCCCAGAACCCATACCCACCCTAAAACTAAAAAATCCCCATTACTTACCTTATAATGCGTTGTAATGGCATGCGTTGTAATGATATTCATTGTAATGGCATGCGTTGTAGTGACATGCGTTGTAATGGCATGCGTTGTAATGGTATGTGATGTAAGGGCAGCTGCGTTATAATGACTGCGTTGTGAAGGTAGTGCGTTGTAATGACTGCTATGTAAAGGTTGTTTCCCGGCTGAACTAGTTGAAGACTGTAGAATTCTGACCTGAAATTGCTTCTTCTTTAATGTATTTCAATAGGCAAAATACATTCCCCCTAATTTGCTTTCAAAATATCTACTTTTAAAATGTTGACATGTCTGAATGAGGCTGAACTGAATATATGATGTTACAACGCAAACAATTACAACGCATGCTTTTACAACGCGGTTTTTACATCGCAGCATCCATTACAATGCATGATTTTACAACGCATGCCAACACAACGCATTTTTAGTAACTACATTTACAACGCATTCCATTACAACACATACCATTACAACGCATGCCATTACAACGCGCAATACTTTTAGGACAAAAGTAGTGTAAGTGTTGGATAGCGTAGGGGTAAAAATTACTATTCCCACTCCAGTGAGTGCAACCGTAGGGTAAGTGTTGGATAGTGTAGGGGTACACATTTCTATTCCCAATCCAGTGAGTGCAACAGTAGGGTAAGTGTTGGATAGTGTAGGGATAAAAATACTATGCCCATGTACCCCAGCACCCATACCCTCCCTAAAACTAAAAAATCTCCGTTACTTACCATATAATGCATTGTAATGGCATGTGTTGTAAGGATATTCATTGTAATGGCATGCGTTGTAGTGACATGCGTTGTAATGGCATGCGTTGTAATTGTATGTGATGTAAGGGCAGCTGCGTTGTAATGACTGCGTTGTGAATGTAGTGCGTTGTAATGACAGCTATGTAAAGGCTTTTTCCCGGCTGAACTAGTTGAAGACTGTAGAATTCTGACCTGAAATTGCTTCTTCTTTAATGTATTTCAATTGGCAAAATACATTCCCCCTAATTTGTTTCAAAATATCTACTTTTAAAATGTTGACATGTCTGAATGAGGCTGAACTGAATATATAATGTCACAACGCAAACAATTACAACGCATGACTTTACAACGCGGTTTTTACATCGCAGCATCCATTACAATGCATGATTTTACAACGCATGCCATCACAACGCACTTTTAGAAACTACATTTACAATGCATTCCATTACAACGCATACCTTTACAACGCATGCCATTACAACACGCAATACTTTTAGGGCAAGAGTAGTGTAAGTGTTGGATAGCGTAGGTAGGGGTAAAAATTGCTATTCCCACTCCTGTGAGTGCAACAGTAGGGTAAGTGTTGGATAGTGTAGGGGTAAAAATGTCTATTCCCACTCAAGGGAGTGCAAAAGTAGGGTAAGTGTTGGATAGTGTAGGGGTAAACATTTCTATTCCCACTCCAGTGAGTGCAACACTAGGGTAAGTTGGATAGTGTTGGATAGTATAGGGATAAAAATACTATCCCCATATACCCCAGAACCCATACCCACCCTAAAACTAAAAAATCCCCATTACATACCTTATAATGCGTTGTAATGGCATGCGTTGTAATGATATTCATTGTAATGGCATGCGTTGTAGTGACATGCGTTGTAATGGCATGCGTTGTAATGGTATGTGATGTAAGGGCAGCTGCGTTATAATGACTGCGTTGTGAAGGTAGTGCGTTGTAATGACTGCTATGTAAAGGTTGTTTCCAGGCTGAACTAGTTGAAGACTGTAGAATTCTGACCTGAAATTGCTTCTTCTTTAATGTATTTCAATAGGCAAAATACATTCCCCCTAATTTGCTTTCAAAATATCTACTTTTAAAATGTTGACATGTCTGAATGAGGCTGAACTGAATATATGATGTTACAACGCAAACAATTACAACGCATGCTTTTACAACGCGGTTTTTACATCGCAGCATCCATTACAATGCATGATTTTACAACGCATGCCAACACAACGCATTTTTAGTAACTACATTTACAACGCATTCCATTACAACACATACCATTACAACGCATGCCATTACAACGCGCAATACTTTTAGGACAAAAGTAGTGTAAGTGTTGGATAGCGTAGGGGTAAAAATTACTATTCCCACTCCAGTGAGTGCAACCGTAGGGTAAGTGTTGGATAGTGTAGGGGTACACATATCTATTCCCACTCTAGTTAGTGCATCAGTGGGGTAAGTGTTGGATAGTATAGGGATAAAAATACTATCCCCATGTACCCCAGTACCCATACCCACCCTAAAACAAGAAAATCCCCATTACTTACCTTACAATGCGTTGTAATGGCATGCGTTGTAATGATATTCATTGTAATGGCATGCGTTGTAGTGACATGCGTTGTAATGGCATGCGTTGTAATTGTATGTGATGTAAGGGCAGCTGCGTTGTAATGACTGCGTTGTGAATGTAGTGCGTTGTAATGACAGCTATGTAAAGGCTTTTTCCCGGCTGAACTAGTTGAAGACTGTAGAATTCTGACCTGAAATTGCTTCTTCTTTAATGTACTTCAATTGGCAAAATACATTCCCCCTAATTTGCTTTCAAAATATCTACTTTTAAAATGTTGACATGTCTGAATGAGGCTGAACTGAATATATAATGTCACAACGCAAACAATTACAACGCATGCCTTTACAACGCGGTTTTTACATCGCAGCATCCATTACAATGCATGATTTTACAACGCATGCCATCACAACGCACTTTTAGAAACTACATTTACAATGCATTCCATTACAATGCATACCTTTACAACGCATGCCATTACAACACGCAATACTTTTAGGGCAAGAGTAGTGTAACTGTTGGATAGCGTAGGTAGGGGTAAAAATTGCTATTCCCACTCCTGTGAGTGCAACAGTAGGGTAAGTGTTGGATAGTGTAGGGGTAAAAATGTCTATTCCCACTCAAGGGAGTGCAACAGTAGGGTAAGTGTTGGATAGTGTAGGGGTAAACATTTCTATTCCCACTCCAGTGAGTGCAACACTAGGGTAAGTTGGATAGTGTTGGATAGTATAGGGATAAAAATACTATCCCCATATACCCCAGAACCCATACCCACCCTAAAACTAAAAAATCCCCATTACTTACCTTATAATGCGTTGTAATGGCATGCGTTGTAATGATATTCATTGTAATGGCATGCGTTGTAGTGACATGCGTTGTAATGGCATGCGTTGTAATGGTATGTGATGTAAGGGCAGCTGCGTTATAATGACTGCGTTGTGAAGGTAGTGCGTTGTAATGACTGCTATGTAAAGGTTGTTTCCAGGCTGAACTAGTTGAAGACTGTAGAATTCTGACCTGAAATTGCTTCTTCTTTAATGTATTTCAATAGGCAAAATACATTCCCCCTAATTTGCTTTCAAAATATCTACTTTTAAAATGTTGACATGTCTGAATGAGGCTGAACTGAATATATGATGTTACAACGCAAACAATTACAACGCATGCTTTTACAACGCGGTTTTTACATCGCAGCATCCATTACAATGCATGATTTTACAACGCATGCCAACACAACGCATTTTTAGTAACTACATTTACAACGCATTCCATTACAACACATACCATTACAACGCATGCCATTACAACGCGCAATACTTTTAGAACAAAAGTAGTGTAAGTGTTGGATAGCGTAGGGGTAAAAATTACTATTCCCACTCCAGTGAGTGCAACCGTAGGGTAAGTGTTGGATAGTGTAGGGGTACACATATCTATTCCCACTCTAGTTAGTGCATCAGTGGGGTAAGTGTTGGATAGTATAGGGATAAAAATACTATCCCCATGTACCCCAGTACCCATACCCACCCTAAAACAAGAAAATCCCCATTACTTACCTTACAATGCGTTGTAATGGCATGCGTTGTAATGATATTCATTGTAATGGCATGCGTTGTAGTGACATGTGTTGTAATGGCATGCATTGTAATGGTATGTGATGTAAGGGCAGCTGCGTTGTAATGACTGCGTTGTGTAGGTAGTGCAATGTAATGACTGCTATGTAAAGGTTGTTTCCCGGATGAACTAGTTGAAGACTGTAAAAGTATTTTGCTTGTTAGGAGGGCCCAGTTATTGCCAAAAAGTAATATGCAGTTTATCCAGCAGTCTGGCTGAAAGAGGGCACACACTTTGAGTGGTATCTCTATCAGCTGAGTTGAACTTTTGACCTCTTCTGCCACCAGGGCAGAGGCTGGCAGGGACATTCTGAGAGAAAAATGCCCTGTGTCAGTATTCTGTGCCAACATTCTAAAGCTTCCCTGCCCAGCCCCCACTTCAAGCACCCTTCTCAGAGAGGAACATGAAAAGTGACAGAAGCTTTAGATACAGAGATCGGTTCTGGCTCATGTCACTCTTGCTTTGGCCAAATGATTGAACCTTACAACAACCTTTCCCAACACTCTCCAGGTTATCCCTGTCCCTCACTTCACTCACTTCATATTCATTACATACACCCGGTATTGCTCCCTTTTCTATTCCTTCCTAAATTGTTTACTATCCACACCCCCTTGTTGCATTCATTTGCCATGCACATTTATTTCCTATGCTGGTTCTCTGTGAGAGAAAGAGAGTGGCCTCAGTGAGATTTCCCTCAACACGGCGGCCATCTTGGACTGCCTCTGACTGCATTAAGTCTCAGTTCACACAAAATGGAGGTTGTTCTCCAGTGCACCCATATCCAAATTTACAAACAGTTGTGAGCTTCAATTCTTTAACTTTAGGCTAAAGAATCGTAAACAAAGAATAGTGTTTTCAGTGAAAACACACTTTTATCTTTCACAAATGATAGCACAGCTGATTCACATTTCCCTCACTAAACATTTTCTTTTTTAACAATATGTTTGTTGCCATCAAATACATAACATGATTTTCATAAAAACATTAATTTTCATTCATATTCTTTTAGGTATTGCTGTGGCATCACACCTTTTATCCTCAGCATAGCAGGCAGTTTTTGTGGTTCTCACACAGGCAAAAAATTAAATGTATAGTAGTAAACATTCTTTTCATTTACAAATCCAGTCAGAAAAAAATGTGTTCCTTTGGTTATATAAGATACACTTTATTGGACTGTGGTTTTCTCACTGTACTGAACTGTTGCATTGATCACCTGGCCAGCCTTGTTTTACTTGGCCTTTCCTATTTAATAAATGACTTCATACAACATACAGCTATTGTTTGCCTACCCTGTATTGAAACAATGGGAGTCCACTTTTGGCTTTATTATGGGTCAGGGGAGTAGGGTAAAAGACTTTTGTGACAATAGGTTCCCACCTATAAATGTGAACACTTAAACTCTCTTCAATGAGCATACATGCCAACATACCTGATTCAAGCTTGAGACTACCAATGTTTAAGCCAAAATGTTTTTTTCTGTTTCTGACCTGAAATTTCTTCTTCTATAATGTATTTTAATTGGCAAAATACATTCCCCCTAATTTGTTTTCAAAATATCTACTTTTAAAATGTTGACATGTCTGAATGAGGCTGAACTGAATATATGATGTTACAACGCTAACAATTACAACGCATGCCTTTACAACACGGTTTTTACATCGCAGCATCCATTAAAACGCATGATTTTACGACGCATGCCAGCACAACACATTTTTAGAAACTACATTTACAACGCATTCCATTACAACTCATGCCATTACAACGCATTGCATTACAACGTGCAATACTTTTAGGGCAAGAGTATTGTAAGTGTTGGATAGTGTAGGGGTAAAAATTACTATTCCCACTCCAGTAAGTGCAACAGTAGGGTAAGTGTTGGATAGTGTAGGGATAAAAATACTATGCCCATGTACCCATGTACCCCAGAACCCATACCCTCCCTAAAACTAAAAAATCTCCATTACTTACCTTATAATGCATTGTAATGGCATGTGTTGTAATGATATTCATTGTAATGGCATGCGTTGTAGTGACATGCGTTGTAATGGCATGCGTTGTAATGGTATGTGATGTAAGGGCAGCTGCGTTGTAATGACTGCATTGTGAATGCAGTGCCCTGTAATGACTGCTATGTAAAGGCTGTTTCCCGGATGAACTAGTTGAAGACTGTAGAATTCTGACCTGAAATTGCTTCTTCTTTAATGTATTTCAATTAGCAAAATACATTCCCCCTAATTTTCTTTCAAAATATCTACTTTTAAAATGTTGACATGTCTGAATGAGGCTGAACTGAATATATGATGTTACAACGCAAACAATTACAACGCATGCCTTTACAACACGGTTTTTACATCGCAGCACCCATTACAATGCATGATTTTACAACGCATGCCATCACAACGCACTTTTAGAAACTACATTTACAACGCATTCCATTACAACGCATACCTTTACAACGCATGCCATTACAACACGCAATACTTTTAGGGCAAGAGTAGTGTAAGTGTTGGATAGCGTAGGGGTAAAAATTCCTATTCCCACTCCTGTGAGTGCAACAGTAGGGTAAGTGTTGGATAGTGTAGGGGTAAAATGTCTATTCCCACTCCAGTGAGTGCAACAGTAGGGTAAGTGTTGGATAGTGTAGGGGTAAAAATGTCTATTCCCACTCCAGTGAGTGCAACAGTAGGGTAAGTTGGATAGTGTTGTATAGTATAGGGATAAAAATACTATCCCCATGTGCCCCAGAACCCATACCCACCCTAAAGCTAAAAAATCCCCATTACTTACCTTATAATGCGTTATAATGGCATGCGTTGTAATGATATTCATTCTAATGGCATGCGTTGTAGTGACATGCGTTGTAATGGCATGCGTTGTAATGGTATGTGATGTAAGGGCAGCTGCGTTATAATGACTGCGTTGTGAAGGTAGTGCGTTGTAATGACTTCTATGTAAAGGTTGTTTCCCGGCTGAACTAGTTGAAGACTGTAGAATTCTGACCTGAAATTGCTTCTTCTTTAATGTATTTCAATTGGCAAAATACATTCCCCCTAATTTGCTTTCAAAATATCTACTTTTAAAATGTTGACATGTCTGAATGAGGCTAAACTGAATATATGATGTTACAACGCAAACAATTACAACGCATGCCTTTACAACTCGGTTTTTACATCGCAGCATCCATTACAATGCATGATTTTACAACACATGCCATCACAACGCATTTTTAGTAACTACATTTACAACGCATTCCTTTACAACGCATGCCATTACAACGCGCAATACTTTTAGGACAAGAGTAGTGTAAGTGTTGGATAGCGTAGGGGTAAAAATTACTATTCCCACTCCAGTGAGTGCAACCGTAGGGTAAGTGTTGGATAGTGTAGGGGTACACATTTCTATTCCCACTCTAGTGAGTGCAACAGTGGGGTAAGTGTTGGATAGGGTAGGGATAAAAATACTATCCCCATGTACCCCAAAACCCATACCCACCCTAAAACAAGAAAATCCCCATTACTTACCTTATAATGCGTCAGGACACGTTTCTTAAGTAGAACCTAAAATGAAAATATCTGTATTCTTTTTTTAACGTTGCCTTTCTGTCTTTGTTTACTTTAGTTACCTGTCAGGGGTCATTAGGGCAGCAACAGAGCACATTTAAATTGTTTTCATCCTACATTTACTGTTTTAAGTATGCATTGAAAGAGGGAATAAATACAGTCTTTAGGTGATTTTTTTCATATTTTTGTACCTGTCATGCTGCTATAAAAGTGGCCAGGTGGCATCAATAGATACCTACGTCATTAATTTGCTCACTTGCCTTTCATTATTCGCTGTCCACTCATCTGTCCTCACTTCGTATTCATTGCTCGCTCCCTCAAGTATAGAGACACTCATAAGTAATGTTTCCTGTGCTAGTTTTCCTCTGTATGTAGGATCGCAATATTTGTATGCACCTTTTTATCACTGTGTGCACAGCAGTATGTTGCGGTAAGCAGAGGTGAATAGTGTGAGAAACCGTGCCCACTTCACTTCAGGCTAGTAGGAACACTCTCTTGTAGGAAAGTGGGTTTCTGGTTGCAGTAACCCACCTACACACTATTTGCCAGGTTTCTGATGCACTTTGACTTGATGTGTCCTGTGTCCCTGCCAATCAGGTTTCCAGGGCACTATGCTCTCTCCCAAAATGGTACCCTTTTGCGCCCGATTGTCACCTCTCTGGCCACATTTAAGTCCCTTGGAAAAAGTATAATGGGTACCAAGGACACTGTGCCCAGGGAAGCCCTCTATGGTCTGAAAAACCAACAATTGATGGACAGAATGCAGAACAATTTCATACATTCACCCCAGTACAGAGATCTGGGCCCAAATCCATCGTTTTTTTGCACTCCACAACACCCCAGTTCAGACATGGCCATATGCAAATCAGCCTTGACCCTGTGCCTCATGGGAACAGTCCAGCCGGAACTGCCAAGCCATGTCTTTCCTGGACCAGAATTAAGCATCCTAGGACCGGTTTCTGGCTATCAGCCGTCTTCAGCCAGGATAGCTTGACTCCAGTGGTGTGGAGAGCATGGGACTCACGTCTGAGCATACCCATCCCACTCGGGGTGACACATGCAAAACCAACAATTGATGGACAGAATGCAGAACAATGTCATACATTCACCCCAGTACAGAGATCTGGGCCTAAATCCATCGTTTTTTTGCACTCCACACCACCCCAGTTCAGACATGGCTATATGCAAATCAGCCTTGACCCTGTGCCTCATGGGAACAGTCCAGCCCGAACTGCCAAGCCATGTCTTTCCTGGACCGGAATCAAGCATCCTAGGACCGGTTTCTGGCTATCAGCTGTCTTCAGCCAGGATAGCTTGACTCCAGTGGTGTGGAGAGCATGGGACTCATGTCTGAGCATACCCATCTCACTCGGGGTGACAAATGCAAAAACAACAATTGATGGACAGAATGCAGAACAATGTCATACATTCACCCCAGTACAGAGATCTGGGCCTAAATTCATCGTTTTTTTGCACTCCACACCACCTCAGTTCAGACATGGCCATATGCAAATCAGCCTTGACCCTGTGCCTTATGGGAACAGTCCAGCCGGAACTGCCAAGCCATGTCTTTCCTGGACCAGAATCAGGCATCCTAGGACCGGTTTCTGGCTATCAGCTGCCTTCAGCCAGGATAGCTTGACTCCAGTGGTGTGGAGAGCATGGGACTCACGTCTGAGCATACGCATCCCACTCGGGGTGACAAATGCAAAAACAACAATTGATGAACAGAATCCAGAACAATGTCATACATTCACCCCAGTACAAAGATCTGAGCTTAAATCCATGTTTTTTTTGCACTCCACACCACCCCAGTTCAGACATGGCCATATGCAAATCAGCCTTGACCCTGTGCCTCATGGGAACAGTCCAGCCCGAACTGCCAAGCCATGTCTTTCCTGGACCGGAATCAAGCATCATAGGACCGGTTTCTGGCTATCAGCTGTCTTCAGCCAGGATAGCTTGACTCCAGTGGTGGGGAGAGCATGGGACTCACGTCTGAGCATACCCATCCCACTAGGGGTGACCAATGCAAAAACAACAATTGATGGACAGAATGCAGAACAATGTCATTCATTCACCCCAGTACAGAGATCAGGGCCTAAATCCATCGTTTTTTTGCACTCCACACCACCCCAGTTCAGACATGGCCATATGCAAATCAGCCTTGACCCTGTGCCTCATGGGAACAGTCCAGCCTGAACTGCCAAGCCATGTCTTTCCTGGACCGGAATCAAGCATCCTAGGACCGGTTTCTCGCTATCAGCCGTCTTCAGCCAGGATAGCTTGACTCCAGTGGTGTGGAGAGCATGGGACTCACGTCTGAGCATACCCATCTCACTCGGGGTGAAAAATGCAAAAACAACAATTGATGGACAGAATGCAGAACAATGTCATACATTCACCCCAGTACAGAGATCTGGGCCTAAATCCATCGCTTTTTTGCATTCCACACCACCCCAGTTCAGACATGGCCATATGCAAATCAGCCTTGACCCTGTGCCTCATGGGAACAGTCCAGCCCGAACTGCAAAGCCATGTCTTTCCTGGACCGGAATCAAGCATCCTAGGACCGGTTTCTGGCTATCAGCCGTCTTCAGCCAGGATAGCTTG
This sequence comes from Lissotriton vulgaris, assembly GCF_964263255.1. Taxonomy (NCBI): domain Eukaryota; kingdom Metazoa; phylum Chordata; class Amphibia; order Caudata; family Salamandridae; genus Lissotriton; species Lissotriton vulgaris. The sequence goes on along the minus strand of NC_141700.1, from coordinate 673,451,550 downwards.
ACTCCAGTGGTGTGGAGAGCATGGGACTCACGTCTGAGCATACCCATCCCACTCGGGGTGACGAATGCAAAAACAATTATTGATGGACAGAATGCAGAACAATGTCATACATTCACCCCAGTACAGAGATCTGGGCCTAAATCCATCATTGTTTGCACTCCACATCACCCCAGTTCAGACATGCTCATATGCAAATCAGCCTTGACCCTGTGCCTCATGGGAATGGTCGAGCCCGAACTGCCAAGCCATGTCTTTCCTGAACTGGAATCAAGCATCCTAGGACCGGTTTCTGTCTATCAGCCGTCTTCAGCCAGGATAACTTGACTCCAGTGGTGTGGAGAGCATGGGACTCACGTCTAAGCATACCCATCCCACTCGGGTGACAAATGCAAAAACAACAATTGATGGACAGAATGCAGAACAATGTCATACATTCACCCCAGTACAGCGATCTGGGCCTAAATCCATCATTTTTTTTACTCCACACCACCCCAGTTCAGACATGGCCAAATGCAAATCAGTCTTGACCCTGTGCCTCATGGGAACAGTCCAGCCCGAACTGCCAAGCCATGTATTTCCTGGCCTGGAATCAAGCATCCTAGTACCGGTTTCTGGCTATCAGCCGTCTTCAGCCAGGATAGCTTGACTCCAGTGGTGTGGAGAGCATGGGACTCACGTCTGAGCATACCCATCCCACTAGGGGTGACCAATGCAAAAACAACAATTGATGGACAGAATGCAGAACAATGTCATACATTCACCCCAGTACAGAGATCTGGGCCTAAATCCATCGTTTTTTTGCACTCCACATCACCCCAGTTCAGACATGGCCATATGCAAATCAGCCTTGACCCTGTGCCTCATGGGAACAGTCCAGCCCGAACTGCCAAGCCATGTCTTTCCTGGACCGGTATCAAGCATCCTAGGACCGGTTTCTGGCTGTCAGCCGTCTTCAGCCAGGATAGCTTGACTCCAGTGGTGTGGAGAGCATGGGACTCATGTCTGAGCATACCCATCTCACTCGGGGTGAAAAATGCAAAAACAACAATTGATGGAAAGAATGCAGAACAATGTCATACATTCACCCCAGTACAGAGATCTGGGCCTAAATCCATCGCTTTTTTGCATTCCACACCACCCCAGTTCAGACATGGCCATATGCAAATCAGCCTTGACCCTGTGCCTCATGGGAACAGTCCAGCCCGAACTGCCAAGCCATGTCTTTCCTGGACCGGAATCAAGCATCCTAGGATCGGTTTCTGGCTATCAGCCGTCTTCAGGCGGGATAGCTTGACTCCAGTGGTGTGGAGAGCATGGGACTCAGGTCTGAGCATACCCATCCCACTCGGGGTGACAAATGCAAAAACAACAATTGATGGACAGAATGCAGAACAATGTCATACATTCACCCCAGTACAAAGATCTGGGCTTAAATCCATGGTTTTTTTGCACTCCACACCACCCCAGTTCAGACATGGCCATATGCAAATCAGCCTTGACCCTGTGCCTCATGGGAACAGTCCAGCCCGAACTGCCGAACCATGTCTTTCCTGGACCGGAATCAAGCATCCTAGGACCGGTTTCTGGCTATCAGCCGTCTTCAGCCAGGATAGCTTGACTCCAGTGGTGGGGAGAGCATGGGACTCAAGTCTGAGCATACCCATCCCACTAGGGGTGACCAATGCAAAAACAACAATTGATGGACAGAATGCAGAACAATGTCATACATTCACCCCAGTACAGAGATCTGGGCCTAAATTCATAGTTTTTTTTGCACTCCACACCACCCCAGTTCGGACATGGCCATATGCAAATCAGCCTTGACCCTGTGCCTCTTGGGAACAGTCCAGCCTGAACTGCCAAGCCATGTCTTTCCTGGACCGGAATCAAGCATCCTAGGACCGGTTTCTCGCTATCAGCCGTCTTCAGCCAGGATAGCTTGACTCTAGTGGTGTGGAGAGCATGGGACTCACATCTGAGCATACCCATCCCACTCGGGGTGAAAAATGCAAAAATAACAATTGATGGACAGAATGCAGAACAATGTCATACATTCACCCCAGTACAGAGATCTGGGCTTAAATCCATCGTTTTCTTGCACTCCACACCACCCCAGTTCAGACATGGCCATATGCAAATCAGCCTTGACCCTGTGCCTCATGGGAACAGTCCAGCCCGAACTGCCAAGCCATGTCTTTCCTGGACCGGAATCAAGCATCCTAGGACCGGTTTCTGGCTATCAGCTGTCTTCAGCCAGGATAACTTGACTCCAGTGGTGTGGAGAGCATGGGACTCACGTCTGAGCATACCATCCCACTCGGGGTGAAAAATGCAAAAACAACAATTGATGGACAGAATGCAGAACAATGTCATACATTCACCCCAGTACAGAGATCTGGGCTTAAATCCATCGTTTTTTTGCACTCCACACCACCCCAGTTCAGACATGGCCATATGCAAATCAGCCTTGACCCTGTGCCTCATGGGAACAGTCCAGCCGGAACTGCCAAGCCATGTCTTTCCTGGACCAGAATCAGGCATCCTAGGACCGGTTTCTGGCTATCAGCTGCCTTCAGCCAGGATAGCTTGACTCCAGTGGTGTGGAGAGCATGGGACTCACGTCTGAGCATACGCATCCCACTCGGGGTGACAAATGCAAAAACAACAATTGATGGACAGAATCCAGAACAATGTCATACATTCACCCCAGTACAAAGATCTGAGCTTAAATCCATGTTTTTTTTGCACTCCACACCACCCCAGTTCAGACATGGCCATATGCAAATCCGCCTTGATCCTGTGCCTCATGGGAACAGTCCAGCCCGAACTGCCAAGCCATGTCTTTCCTGGACCGGAATCAAGCATCATAGGACCGGTTTCTGGCTATCAGCTGTCTTCAGCCAGGATAGCTTGACTCCAGTGGTGGGGAGAGCATGGGACTCACGTCTGAGCATACCCATCCCACTAGGGGTGACCAATGCAAAAACAACAATTGATGGACAGAATGCAGAACAATGTCATACATTCACCCCAGTACAGAGATCAGGGCCTAAATCCATCGTTTTTTTGCACTCCACACCACCCCAGTTCAGACATGGCCATATGCAAATCAGCCTTGACCCTGTGCCTCATGGGAACAGTCCAGCCTGAACTGCCAAGCCATGTCTTTCCTGGACCGGAATACAGCATCCTAGGACTGGTTTCTCGCTATCAGCCGTCTTCAGCCAGGATAGCTTGACTCCAGTGGTGTGGAGAGCATGGGACTCACGTCTGAGCATACCCATCCCACTCGGGGTGACAAATGCAAAAACAACAATTGATGGACAGAATGCAAAACAATGTCATACACTCACCCCAGTACAGAGATCTGGGCCTAAATCCATCTTTTATTTGCACTCCACACCACCCCAGTTCAGACATGGCCATATGCAAATCAGCCTTGACCCTGTGCCTCATGGGAACAGTCCAGCCCGAACTGCCAAGCCATGTCTTTCCTGGACCGTAATCAAGCATCCTAGGACCGGTTTCTGGCTATCAGCCATCTTCAGCCAGGATAGCTTGACTCCAGTGGTGTGGAGAGCATGGGATTCACGTCTGAGCATACCCAACCCACTCGGGGTGACGAATGCAAAAACAATTATTGATGGACAGAATGCAGAACAATGTCATACATTCACCCCAGTACAGAGATCTGGGCCTAAATCCATCGTGTTTTGCACTCCACATCACCCCAGTTCAGACATGCTCATATGCAAATCAGCCTTGACCCTGTGCCTCATGGGAATGGTCCAGCCCGAACTGCCAAGCCATGTCTTTCCTGAACTGGAATCAAGCATCCTAGGACCGGTTTCTGTCTATCAGCCGTCTTCAGCCAGGATAACTTGACTCCAGTGGTGTGGAGAGCATGGGACTCACGTCTAAGCATACCCATCCCACTCGGGTGACAAATGCAAAAACAACAATTGATGGACAGAATGCAGAACAATGTCATACATTCACCCCAGTACACAGATCTGGGCCTAAATCCATCGTTTTTTTTACTCCACACCACCCCAGTTCAGACATGGCCAAATGCAAATCAGTCTTGACCCTGTGCCTCATGGGAACAGTCCAGCCCGAACTGCCAAGCCATGTATTTCCTGGCCTGGAATCAAGCATCCTAGTACCGGTTTCTGGCTATCAGCCGTCTTCAGCCAGGATAGCTTGACTCCAGTGGTGTGGAGAGCATGGGACTCACGTCTGAGCATACCCATCCCACTAGGGGTGACCAATGCAAAAACAACAATTGATGGACAGAATGCAGAACAATGTCATACATTCACCCCAGTACAGAGATCTGGGCCTAAATCCATCGTTTTTTTGCACTCCACATCACCCCAGTTCAGACATGGCCATATGCAAATCAGCCTTGACCCTGTGCCTCATGGGAACAGTCCAGCCCGAACTGCCAAGCCATGTCTTTCCTGGACCGGTATCAAACATCCTAGGACCGGTTTCTGGCTGTCAGCCGTCTTCAGCCAGGATAGCTTGACTCCAGTGGTGTGGAGAGCATGGGACTCATGTCTGAGCATACCCATCTCACTCGGGGTGAAAAATGCAAAAACAACAATTGATGGACAGAATGCAGAACAATGTCATACATTCACCCCAGTACAGAGATCTGGGCCTAAATCCATCGCTTTTTTGCATTCCACACCACCCCAGTTCAGACATGGCCATATGCAAATCAGCCTTGACCCTGTGCCTCATGGGAACAGTCCAGCCCGAACTGCCAAGCCATGTCTTTCCTGGACCGGAATCAAGCATCCTAGGACCGGTTTCTGGCTATCAGCCGTCTTCAGGCGGGATAGCTTGACTCCAGTGGTGTGGAGAGCATGGGACTCAGGTCTGAGCATACCCATCCCACTCTGGGTGACAAATGCAAAAACAACAATTGATGGACAGAATGCAGAACAATGTCATACATTCACCCCAGTACAAAGATCTGGGCTTAAATCCATGGTTTTTTGCACTCCACACCACCCCAGTTCAGACATGGCCATATGCAAATCAGCCTTGACCCTGTGCCTCATGGGAACAGTCCAGCCCGAACTGCCGAACCATGTCTTTCCTGGACCGGAATCAAGCATCCTAGGACCGGTTTCTGGCTATCAGCCGTCTTCAGCCAGGATAGCTTCACTCCAGTGGTGGGGAGAGCATGGGACTCAAGTCTGAGCATACCCATCCCACTAGGGGTGACCAATGCAAAAACAACAATTGATGGACAGAATGCAGAACAATGTCATACATTCACCCCAGTACAGAGATCTGGGCCTAAATCCATCGTTTTTTTTGCACTCCACACCACCCCAGTTCAGACATGGCCATATGCAAATCAGCCTTGACCCTGTGCCTCATGGGAACAGTCCAGCCCGAACTGCCAAGCCATGTCTTTCCTGGACCGTAATCAAGCATCCTAGGACCGGTTTCTGGCTATCAGCCGTCTTCAGCCAGGATAGCTTGACTCCAGTGGTGTGGAGAGCATGGGATTCACGTCTGAGCATACCCATCCCACTCGGGGTGACGAATGCAAAAACAATTATTGATGGACAGAATGCAGAACAATGTCATACATTCACCCCAGTACAGAGATCTGGGCCTAAATCCATCGTTTTTTGCACTCCACATCACCCCAGTTCAGACATGCTCATATGCAAATCAGCCTTGACCCTGTGCCTCATGGGAATGGTCCAGCCCGAACTGCCAAGCCATGTCTTTCCTGAACTGGAATCAAGCATCCTAGGACCGGTTTCTGTCTATCAGCCGTCTTCAGCCAGGATAACTTGACTCCAGTGGTGTGGAGAGCATGGGACTCACGTCTAAGCATACCCATCCCACTCGGGTGACAAATGCAAAAACAACAATTGATGGACAGAATGCAGAACAATGTCATACATTCACCCCAGTACACAGATCTGGGCCTAAATCCATCGGTTTTTTTACTCCACACCACCCCAGTTCAGACATGGCCAAATGCAAATCAGTCTTCACCCTGTGCCTCATGGGAACAGTCCAGCCCGAACTGCCAAGCCATGTATTTCCTGGCCTGGAATCAAGCATCCTAGTACCGGTTTCTGGCTATCAGCCGTCTTCAGCCAGGATAGCTTGACTCCAGTGGTGTGGAGAGCATGGGACTCACGTCTGAGCATACCCATCCCACTAGGGGTGACCAATGCAAAAACAACAATTGATGGACAGAATGCAGAACAATGTCATACATTCACCCCAGTACAGAGATCTGGGCCTAAATCCATCGTTCTTTTGCACTCCACATCACCCCAGTTCAGACATGGCCATATGCAAATCAGCCTTGACCCTGTGCCTCATGGGAACAGTCCAGCCCGAACTGCCAAGCCATGTCTTTCCTGGACCGGTATCAAGCATCCTAGGACCGGTTTCTGGCTGTCAGCCGTCTTCAGCCAGGATAGCTTGACTCCAGTGGTGTGGAGAGCATGGGACTCATGTCTGAGCATACCCATCTCACTCGGGGTGAAAAATGCAAAAACAACAATTGATGGACAGAATGCAGAACAATGTCATACATTCACCCCAGTACAGAGATCTGGGCCTAAATCCATCGCTTTTTTGCATTCCACACCACCCCAGTTCAGACATGGCCATATGCAAATCAGCCTTGACCCTGTGCCTCATGGGAACAGTCCAGCCCGAACTGCCAAGCCATGTCTTTCCTGGACCGGAATCAAGCATCCTAGGACCGGTTTCTGGCTATCAGCCATCTTCAGGCGGGATAGCTTGACTCCAGTGGTGTGGAGAGCATGGGACTCAGGTCTGAGCATACCCATCCCACTCGGGGTGACAAATGCAAAAACAACAATTGATGGACAGAATGCAGAACAATGTCATACATTCACCCCAGTACAAAGATCTGGGCTTAAATCCATGGTTTTTTGCACTCCACACCACCCCAGTTCAGACATGGCCATATGCAAATCAGCCTTGACCCTGTGCCTCATGGGAACAGTCCAGCCCGAACTGCCGAACCATGTCTTTCCTGGACCGGAATCAAGCATCCTAGGACCGGTTTCTGGCTATCAGCCGTCTTCAGCCAGGATAGCTTCACTCCAGTGGTGGGGAGAGCATGGGACTCAAGCCTGAGCATACCCATCCCACTAGGGGTGACCAATGCAAAAACAACAATTGATGGACAGAATGCAGAACAATGTCATACATTCACCCCAGTACAGAGATCTGGGCCTAAATCCATCGTTTTTTTTGCACTCCACACCACCCCAGTTCAGACATGGCCATATGCAAATCAGCCTTGACCCTGTGCCTCTTGGGAACAGTCCAGCCTGAACTGCCAAGCCATGTCTTTCCTGGACCGGAATCAAGCATCCTAGGACCGGTTTCTCGCTATCAGCCGTCTTCAGCCAGGATAGCTTGACTCTAGTGGTGTGGAGAGCATGGGACTCACATCTGAGCATACCCATCCCACTCGGGGTGAAAAATGCAAAAATAACAATTGATGGACAGAATGCAGAACAATGTCATACATTCACCCCAGTACAGAGATCTGGGCTTAAATCCATCGTTTTTTTGCACTCCACACCACCCCAGTTCAGACATGGCCATATGCAAATCAGCCTTAACCCTGTGCCTCATGGGAACAGTCCAGCCCGAACTGCCAAGCCATGTCTTTCCTGGACCGGAATCAAGCATCCTAGGACCGGTTTCTGGCTATCAGCTGTCTTCAGCCAGGATAACTTGACTCCAGTGGTGTGGAGAGCATGGGACTCACGTCTGAGCATACCATCCCACTCGGGGTGAAAAATGCAAAAACAACAATTGATGGACAGAATGCAGAACAATGTCATACATTCACCCCAGTACAGAGATCTGGGTCTAAATCCATCGTTTTTTTGCACTCCACACCACCCCAGTTCAGACATGGCCAAATGCAAATCAGTCTTGACCCTGTGCCTCATGGGAACAGTCCAGCCCAAACTTCCAAGCCATGTATTTCCTGGCCTGGAATCAAGCATCCTAGTACCGGTTTCTGGCTTTCAGCCGTCTTCAGCCAGGATAGCTTGACTCCAGTGGTGTGGAGAGCATGGGACTCACGTCTGAGCATACCCATCCCACTAGGGGTGACCAATGCAAAAACAACAATTGATGGACAGAATGCAGAACAATGTCATACATTCACCCCAGTACAGAGATCTGGGCCTAAATCCATCGTTTTTTTGCACTCCACATCACCCCAGTTCAGACATGGCCATATGCAAATCAGCCTTGACCCTGTGCCTCATGGGAACAGTCCAGCCCGAACTGCCAAGTCATGTCTTTCCTGGACCGGAATCAAGCATCCTAGGGCCGGTTTCTGGCTGTCAGCCGTCTTCAGGCAGGATAGCTTGACTCTAGTGGTTTGGAGAGCATCGGACTCACGTCTGAGCTTACCCATCCCACTCGGGGTGACCAATGCAAAAACAACAATTGATGGACAGAATGCAGAACAATGTCATACATTCACCCCAGTACAAAGATCTGGGCTTAAATCCATGTTTTTTTTGCACTTCACACCACCCCAGTTCAGACATGGCCATATGCAAATCAGCCTTGACCCTGTGCCTCATGGGAACAGTCCAGCCGGAACTGCCAAGCCATGTCTTTCCTGGACCGGAATCAAGCATCCTAGGACCGGTTTCTGGCTATCAGCCGTCTTCAGCCAGGATAGCTTGACTCCAGTGGTGGGGAGAGCATGGGACTCACGTCTGAGCATACCCATCCCACTCGGGGTGAAAAATGCAAAAACAACAATTGATGGACAGAATGCAGAACAATGTCATACATTCACCCCAGTACAGAGATCTGGGCCTAAATCCATCGTTTTTTTGCACTCCACACCACCCCAGTTCAGACATGGCCATATGCAAATCAGCCTTTACCCTGTGCCTCATGGGAATAGTCCAGCCCGAACTGCCAAGCCATGTCTTTCCTGGACCGGAATCAAGCATCCTAGGACCGAATTCTGGCTATCAGCCGTCTTCAGCCAGGATAGCTTGACTCCAGTGGTGTGGAGAGCATGTGACTCACGTCTGAGCATACCCATCCCACTAGGGGTGACCGATGCAAAAACAACAATTGATGGACAGAATGCAGAACAATGTCATACATTCACCCCAGTACAGAGATCTGGGCCTAAATCCATGTTTTTTTTTGCACTCCACACCACCCCAGTTCAGACATGGCCATATGCAAATCAGCCTTGACCCTGTGCCTCATGGGAACAGTCCAGCCCGAACTGCCAAGCCATGTCTTTCCTGGACCGTAATCAAGCATCCTAGGACCGGTTTCTGGCTATCAGCTGTCTTCAGCCAGGATAGCTTGACTCCAGTGGTGTGGAGAGCATGGGACTCACGTCTGAGCATACCCATCCCACTCGGGGTGACGAATGCAAAAACAATTATTGATGGACAGAATGCAGAACAATGTCATACATTCACCCCAGTACAGAGATCTGGGCCTAAATCCATCGTTTTTTGCACTCCACATCACCCCAGTTCAGACATGCTCATATGCAAATCAGCCTTGACCCTGGGCCTCATGGGAATGGTCCAGCCCGAACTGCCAAGCCATGTCTTTCCTGAACTGGAATCAAGCATCCTAGGACCGGTTTCTGTCTATCAGCCGTCTTCAGCCAGGATAACTTGACTCCAGTGGTGTGGAGAGCATGGGACTCACGTCTGAGCATACCATCCCACTCGGGGTGAAAAATGCAAAAACAACAATTGATGGACAGAATGCAGAACAATGTCATACATTCACCCCAGTACAGAGATCTGGGTCTAAATCCATCGTTTTTTTGCACTCCACACCACCCCAGTTCAGACATGGCCAAATGCAAATCAGTCTTGACCCTGTGCCTCATGGGAACAGTCCAGCCCAAACTGCCAAGCCATGTATTTCCTGGCCTGGAATCAAGCATCCTAGTACCGGTTTCTGGCTTTCAGCCGTCTTCAGCCAGGATAGCTTGACTCCAGTGGTGTGGAGAGCATGGGACTCACGTCTGAGCATACCCATCCCACTAGGGGTGACCAATGCAAAAACAACAATTGATGGACAGAATGCAGAACAATGTCATACATTCACCCCAGTACAGAGATCTGGGCCTAAATCCATCGTTTTTTTGCACTCCACATCACCCCAGTTCAGACATGGCCATATGCAAATCAGCCTTGACCCTGTGCCTCATGGGAACAGTCCAGCCCGAACTGCCAAGTCATGTCTTTCCTGGACCGGAATCAAGCATCCTAGGGCCGGTTTCTGGCTGTCAGCCGTCTTCAGCCAGGATAGCTTGACTCTAGTGGTTTGGAGAGCATCGGACTCACGTCTGAGCTTACCCATCCCACTCGGGGTGACCAATGCAAAAACAACAATTGATGGACAGAATGCAGAACAATGTCATACATTCACCCCAGTACAAAGTTCTGGGCTTAAATCCATGTTTTTTTTGCACTTCACACCACCCCAGTTCAGACATGGCCATATGCAAATCAGCCTTGACCCTGTGCCTCATGGGAACAGTCCAGCCGGAACTGCCAAGCCATGTCTTTCCTGGACCGGAATCAAGCATCCTAGGACCGGTTTCTGGCTATCAGCCGTCTTCAGCCAGGATAGCTTGACTCCAGTGGTGGGGAGAGCATGGGACTCACGTCTGAGCATACCCATCCCACTCGGGGTGAAAAATGCAAAAACAACAATTGATGGACAGAATGCAGAACAATGTCATACATTCACCCCAGTACAGAGATCTGGGCCTAAATCCATCGTTTTTTTGCACTCCACACCACCCCAGTTCAGACATGGCCATATGCAAATCAGCCTTTACCCTGTGCCTCATGGGAATAGTCCAGCCCGAACTGCCAAGCCATGTCTTTCCTGGACCGGAATCAAGCATCCTAGGACCGAATTCTGGCTATCAGCCGTCTTCAGCCAGGATAGCTTGACTCCAGTGGTGTGGAGAGCATGTGACTCACGTCTGAGCATACCCATCCCACTAGGGGTGACCGATGCAAAAACAACAATTGATGGACAGAATGCAGAACAATGTCATACATTCACCCCAGTACAGAGATCTGGGCCTAAATCCATGTTTTTTTTTGCACTCCACACCACCCCAGTTCAGACATGGCCATATGCAAATCAGCCTTGACCCTGTGCCTCATGGGAACAGTCCAGCCCGAACTGCCAAGCCATGTCTTTCCTGGACCGTAATCAAGCATCCTAGGACCGGTTTCTGGCTATCAGCTGTCTTCAGCCAGGATAGCTTGACTCCAGTGGTGTGGAGAGCATGGGACTCACGTCTGAGCATACCCATCCCACTCGGGGTGACGAATGCAAAAACAATTATTGATGGACAGAATGCAGAACAATGTCATACATTCACCCCAGTACAGAGATCTGGGCCTAAATCCATCGTTTTTTGCACTCCACATCACCCCAGTTCAGACATGCTCATATGCAAATCAGCCTTGACCCTGGGCCTCATGGGAATGGTCCAGCCCGAACTGCCAAGCCATGTCTTTCCTGAACTGGAATCAAGCATCCTAGGACCGGTTTCTGTCTATCAGCCGTCTTCAGCCAGGATAACTTGACTCCAGTGGTGTGGAGAGCATGGGACTCACGTCTGAGCATACCATCCCACTCGGGGTGAAAAATGCAAAAACAACAATTGATGGACAGAATGCAGAACAATGTCATACATTCACCCCAGTACAGAGATCTGGGTCTAAATCCATCGTTTTTTTGCACTCCACACCACCCCAGTTCAGACATGGCCAAATGCAAATCAGTCTTGACCCTGTGCCTCATGGGAACAGTCCAGCCCAAACTGCCAAGCCATGTATTTCCTGGCCTGGAATCAAGCATCCTAGTACCGGTTTCTGGCTTTCAGCCGTCTTCAGCCAGGATAGCTTGACTCCAGTGGTGTGGAGAGCATGGGACTCACGTCTGAGCATACCCATCCCACTAGGGGTGACCAATGCAAAAACAACAATTGATGGACAGAATGCAGAACAATGTCATACATTCACCCCAGTACAGAGATCTGGGCCTAAATCCATCGTTTTTTTGCACTCCACATCACCCCAGTTCAGACATGGCCATATGCAAATCAGCCTTGACCCTGTGCCTCATGGGAACAGTCCAGCCCGAACTGCCAAGTCATGTCTTTCCTGGACCGGAATCAAGCATCCTAGGGCCGGTTTCTGGCTGTCAGCCGTCTTCAGCCAGGATAGCTTGACTCTAGTGGTTTGGAGAGCATCGGACTCACGTCTGAGCTTACCCATCCCACTCGGGGTGACCAATGCAAAAACAACAATTGATGGACAGAATGCAGAACAATGTCATACATTCACCCCAGTACAAAGTTCTGGGCTTAAATCCATGTTTTTTTTGCACTTCACACCACCCCAGTTCAGACATGGCCATATGCAAATCAGCCTTGACCCTGTGCCTCATGGGAACAGTCCAGCCGGAACTGCCAAGCCATGTCTTTCCTGGACCGGAATCAAGCATCCTAGGACCGGTTTCTGGCTATCAGCCGTCTTCAGCCAGGATAGCTTGACTCCAGTGGTGGGGAGAGCATGGGACTCACGTCTGAGCATACCCATCCCACTCGGGGTGAAAAATGCAAAAACAACAATTGATGGACAGAATGCAGAACAATGTCATACATTCACCCCAGTACAGAGATCTGGGCCTAAATCCATCGTTTTTTTGCACTCCACACCACCCCAGTTCAGACATGGCCATATGCAAATCAGCCTTTACCCTGTGCCTCATGGGAATAGTCCAGCCCGAACTGCCAAGCCATGTCTTTCCTGGACCGGAATCAAGCATCCTAGGACCGAATTCTGGCTATCAGCCGTCTTCAGCCAGGATAGCTTGACTCCAGTGGTGTGGAGAGCATGTGACTCACGTCTGAGCATACCCATCCCACTAGGGGTGACCGATGCAAAAACAACAATTGATGGACAGAATGCAGAACAATGTCATACATTCACCCCAGTACAGAGATCTGGGCCTAAATCCATGTTTTTTTTGCACTCCACACCACCCCAGTTCAGACATGGCCATATGCAAATCAGCCTTGACCCTGTGCCTCATGGGAACAGTCCAGCCCGAACTGCCAAGCCATGTCTTTCCTGGACCGTAATCAAGCATCCTAGGACCGGTTTCTGGCTATCAGCTGTCTTCAGCCAGGATAGCTTGACTCCAGTGGTGTGGAGAGCATGGGACTCACGTCTGAGCATACCCATCCCACTCGGGGTGACGAATGCAAAAACAATTATTGATGGACAGAATGCAGAACAATGTCATACATTCACCCCAGTACAGAGATCTGGGCCTAAATCCATCGTTTTTTGCACTCCACATCACCCCAGTTCAGACATGCTCATATGCAAATCAGCCTTGACCCTTGGCCTCATGGGAATGGTCCAGCCCGAACTGCCAAGCCATGTCTTTCCTGAACTGGAATCAAGCATCCTAGGACCGGTTTCTGTCTATCAGCCGTCTTCAGCCAGGATAACTTGACTCCAGTGGTGTGGAGAGCATGGGACTCACGTCTAAGCATACCCATCCCACTAGGGGTGCCAATGCAAAAACAACAATTGATGGACAGAATGCAGAACAATGTCATACATTCACCCCAGTACAGAGATCTGGGCCTAAATCCATCGTTTTTTTGCACTCCACATCACCCCAGTTCAGACATGGCCATATGCAAATCAGCCTTGACCCTGTGCCTCATGGGAACAGTCCAGCCCGAACTGCCAAGCCATGTCTTTCCTGGACCGGTATCAAGCATCCTAGGACCGGTTTCTGGCTGTCAGCCGTCTTCAGCCAGGATAGCTTGACTCCAGTGGTGTGGAGAGCATGGGACTCATGTCTGAGCATACCCATCTCACTCGGGGTGAAAAATGCAAAAACAACAATTGATGGACAGAATGCAGAACAATGTCATACATTCACCCCAGTACAGAGATCTGGGCCTAAATCCATCGCTTTTTTGCATTCCACACCACCCTAGGACCGGTTTCTGGCTGTCAGCCGTCTTCAGCCAGGATAGCTTGACTCCAGTGGTGTGGAGAGCATGGGACTCATGTCTGAGCATACCCATCTCACTCGGGGTGAAAAATGCAAAAACAACAATTGATGGACAGAATGCAGAACAATGTCATACATTCACCCCAGTACAGAGATCTGGGCCTAAATCCATCGCTTTTTTGCATTCCACACCACCCCAGTTCAGACATGGCCATATGCAAATCAGCCTTGACCCTGTGCCTCATGGGAACAGTCCAGCCCGAACTGCCAAGCCATGTCTTTCCTGGACCGGAATCAAGCATCCTAGGACCGGTTTCTGGCTATCAGCCGTCTTCAGGCGGGATAGCTTGACTCCAGTGGTGTGGAGAGCATGGGACTCAGGTCTGAGCATACCCATCCCACTCGGGGTGACAAATGCAAAAACAACAATTGATGGACAGAATGCAGAACAATGTCATACATTCACCCCAGTACAAAGATCTGGGCTTAAATCCATGGTTTTTTTGCACTCCACACCACCCCAGTTCAGACATGGCCATATGCAAATCAGCCTTGACCCTGTGCCTCATGGGAACAGTCCAGCCCGAACTGCCGAACCATGTCTTTCCTGGACCGGAATCAAGCATCCTAGGACCGGTTTCTGGCTATCAGCCGTCTTCAGCCAGGATAGCTTCACTCCAGTGGTGGGGAGAGCATGGGACTCAAGTCTGAGCATACCCATCCCACTAGGGGTGACCAATGCAAAAACAACAATTGATGGACAGAATGCAGAACAATGTCATACATTCACCCCAGTACAGAGATCTGGGCCTAAATCCATCGTTTTTTTGCACTCCACACCACCCCAGTTCAGACATGGCCATATGCAAATCAGCCTTGACCCTGTGCCTCATGGGAACAGTCCAGCCCGAACTGCCAAGCCATGTCTTTCCTGGACCGGAATCAAGCATCCTAGGACCGGTTTCTGGCTATCAGCTGTCTTCAGCCAGGATAACTTGACTCCAGTGGTGTGGAGAGCATGGGACTCACGTCTGAGCATACCATCCCACTCGGGGTGAAAAATGCAAAAACAACAATTGATGGACAGAATGCAGAACAATGTCATACATTCACCCCAGTACAGAGATCTGGGTCTAAATCCATCGTTTTTTTGCACTCCACACCACCCCAGTTCAGACATGGCCAAATGCAAATCAGTCTTGACCCTGTGCCTCATGGGAACAGTCCAGCCCAAACTGCCAAGCCATGTATTTCCTGGCCTGGAATCAAGCATCCTAGTACTGGTTTCTGGCTTTCAGCCGTCTTCAGCCAGGATAGCTTGACTCCAGTGGTGTGGAGAGCATGGGACTCACGTCTGAGCATACCCATCCCACTAGGGGTGACCAATGCAAAAACAACAATTGATGGACAGAATGCAGAACAATGTCATACATTCACCCCAGTACAAAGATCTGGGCTTAAATCCATGGTTTTTTTGCACTCCACACCACCCCAGTTCAGACATGGCCATATGCAAATCAGCCTTGACCCTGTGCCTCATGGGAACAGTCCAGCCCGAACTGCCGAACCATGTCTTTCCTGGACCGGAATCAAGCATCCTAGGACCGGTTTCTGGCTATCAGCCGTCTTCAGCCAGGATAGCTTCACTCCAGTGGTGGGGAGAGCATGGGACTCAAGTCTGAGCATACCCATCCCACTAGGGGTGACCAATGCAAAAACAACAATTGATGGACAGAATGCAGAACAATGTCATACATTCACCCCAGTACAGAGATCTGGGCCTAAATCCATCGTTTTTTTGCGCTCCACACCACCCCAGTTCAGACATGGCCATATGCAAATCAGCCTTGACCCTGTGCCTCATGGGAACAGTCCAGCCCGAACTGCCAAGCCATGTCTTTCCTGGACCGGAATCAAGCATCCTAGGACCGGTTTCTGGCTATCAGCTGTCTTCAGCCAGGATAACTTGACTCCAGTGGTGTGGAGAGCATGGGACTCACGTCTGAGCATACCATCCCACTCGGGGTGAAAAATGCAAAAACAACAATTGATGGACAGAATGCAGAACAATGTCATACATTCACCCCAGTACAGAGATCTGGGTCTAAATCCATCGTTTTTTTGCACTCCACACCACCCCAGTTCAGACATGGCCAAATGCAAATCAGTCTTGACCCTGTGCCTCATGGGAACAGTCCAGCCCAAACTGCCAAGCCATGTATTTCCTGGCCTGGAATCAAGCATCCTAGTACCGGTTTCTGGCTTTCAGCCGTCTTCAGCCAGGATAGCTTGACTCCAGTGGTGTGGAGAGCATGGGACTCACGTCTGAGCATACCCATCCCACTAGGGGTGACCAATGCAAAAACAACAATTGATGGACAGAATGCAGAACAATGTCATACATTCACCCCAGTACAGAGATCTGGGCCTAAATCCATCGTTTTTTTGCACTCCACATCACCCCAGTTCAGACATGGCCATATGCAAATCAGCCTTGACCCTGTGCCTCATGGGAACAGTCCAGCCCGAACTGCCAAGTCATGTCTTTCCTGGACCGGAATCAAGCATCCTAGGGCCGGTTTCTGGCTGTCAGCCGTCTTCAGCCAGGATAGCTTGACTCTAGTGGTTTGGAGAGCATCGGACTCACGTCTGAGCTTACCCATCCCACTCGGGGTGACCAATGCAAAAACAACAATTGATGGACAGAATGCAGAACAATGTCATACATTCACCCCAGTACAAAGATCTGGGCTTAAATCCATGTTTTTTTTGCACTTCACACCACCCCAGTTCAGACATGGCCATATGCAAATCAGAATTGACCCTGTGCCTCATGGGAACAGTCCAGCCGGAACTGCCAAGCCATGTCTTTCCTGGACCGGAATCAAGCATCCTAGGACCGGTTTCTGGCTATCAGCCGTCTTCAGCCAGGATAGCTTGACTCCAGTGGTGGGGAGAGCATGGGACTCACGTCTGAGCATACCCATCCCACTCGGGGTGAAAAATGCAAAAACAACAATTGATGGACAGAATGCAGAACAATGTCATACATTCACCCCAGTACAGAGATCTGGGCCTAAATCCATGTTTTTTTTGCACTCCACACCACCCCAGTTCAGACATGGCCATATGCAAATCAGCCTTGACCCTGTGCCTCATGGGAACAGTCCAGCCTGAACTGCCAAGCCATGTCTTTCCTTAACCGGAATCAAGCATCCTAGGACCGGTTTCTGGTTATCAGCCGTCTTCAGCCAGAATAGCTTGACTCCAGTGGTGTGGAGAGCATGGGACTGACGTCTGAGCATACCCGTCCCACTCGGGGTGACAAATGCAAAAACAACAATTGATGGACAGAATGCAGAACAATGTCATACATTCACCCCAGTACAGAGATCTGGGCTTAAATCCATCGTTTTTTTGCACTCCACACCACCCCAGTTCAGACATGGCCATATGCAAATCAGCCTTTACCCTGTGCCTCATGGGAATAGTCCAGCCCGAACTGTCAAGCCATGTCTTTCCTGGACCGGAATCAAGCATCCTAGGACCGAATTCTGGCTATCAGCCGTCTTCAGCCAGGATAGCTTGACTCCAGTGGTGTGGAGAGCATGTGACTCACGTCTGAGCATACCCATCCCACTAGGGGTGACCGATGCAAAAACAACAATTGATGGACAGAATGCAGAACAATGTCATACATTCACCCCAGTACAGAGATCTGGGCCTAAATCCATGTTTTTTTTGCACTCCACACCACCCCAGTTCAGACATGGCCATATGCAAATCAGCCTTGCCCCTGTGCCTCATGGGAACAGTCCAGCCCGAACTGCCAAGCCATGTCTTTCCTGGACCGGAATCAAGCATCCTAGGACCGAATTCTGGCTATCAGCCGTCTTCAGCCAGGATAGCTTGACTCCAGTGGTGGGGAGAGCATGGGACTCACGTCTGAGCATACCCATCCCACTAGGGGTGACCAATGCGAAAACAACAATTGATGGACAGAATGCAGAACAATGTCATACATTCACCCCAGTACAGAGATCTGGGCCTAAATCCATGTTTTGTTTGCACTCCACACCACCCCAGTTCAGACATGGCCATATGCAAATCAGCCTTGACCCTGTGCCTCATGGGAACAGTCCAGCCTGAACTGCCAAGCCATGTCTTTCCTGGACCGGAATCAAGCATCCTAGGACCGGTTTCTCGCTATCAGCCGTCTTCAGCCAGGATAGCTTGACTCTAGTGGTGTGGAGAGCATGGGACTCACGTCTGAGCATACCCATCCCACTCGGGGTGAAAAATGCAAAAACAACAATTGATGGACAGAATGCAGAACAATGTCATACATTCACCCCAGTACAGAGATCTGGGCCTAAATCCATGTTTTTTTTGCACTCCACACCACCCCAGCTCAGACATGGCCATATGCAAATCAGCCTTGACCCTGTGCCTCATGGGAACAGTCCAGCCTGAACTGCCAAGCCATGTCTTTCCTGGACCGGAATCAAGCATCCTAGGACCGGTTTCTGGTTATCAGCCGTCTTCAGCCAGAATAGCTTGACTCCAGTGGTGTGGAGAGCATGGGACTGACGTCTGAGCATACCCGTCCCACTCGGGGTGACAAATGCAAAAACAACAATTGATGGACAGAATGCAGAACAATGTCATACATTCACCCCAGTACAGAGATCTGGGCTTAAATCCATCGTTTTTTTGCACTCCACACCACCCCAGTTCAGACATGGCCATATGCAAATCAGCCTTTACCCTGTGCCTCATGGGAATAGTCCAGCCCGAACTGCCAAGCCATGTCTTTCCTGGACCGGAATCAAGCATTCTAGGACCGAATTCTGGCTATCAGCCGTCTTCAGCCAGGATAGCTTGACTCCAGTGGTGTGGAGAGCATGTGACTCACGTCTGAGCATACCCATCCCACTAGGGGTGACCAATGCAAAAACAACAATTGATGGACAGAATGCAGAACAATGTCATACATTCACCCCAGTACAGAGATCTGGGCCTAAATCCATGTTTTTTTTGCGCTCCACACCACCCCAGTTCAGACATGGCCATATGCAAATCAGCCTTGACCCTGTGCCTCATGGGAACAGTCCAGCCCGAACTGCCAAGCCATGTCTTTCCTGGACCGGAATCAAGCATCCTAGGACCGGTTTCTGGCTATCAGCCGTCTTCAGCCAGGATAGCTTGACTCCAGTGGTGTGGAGAGCATGGGACTCAAGTCTGAGCATACCCATCCCACTCGGGGTGACAAATGCAAAAACAACAATTGGTGGACAGAATGCAGAACAATGTCATACATTCACCCCAGTACAGAGATCTGGGCCTAAATCCATTGTTTTTTTGCACTCCACACCACCCCAGTTCAGACATGGCCATCCCCTTTTGTACCGCTTTGTCGCCATAAGTTGGCAGGGTATGTCAGACGTGAGTCCCTTGCTCACTTTGCCACTGGATACAAGAAAGCCTGTCTGAAGATGGCTGTAATGCCAGAAACCGGTCCTAGGACGCTTGATTCCGGTCCATGGAAGGTATGTCTTGGCAGTTCGGGCTGGACTGTTCCCATGAGGCACAGGGTCAGACTGATTTGCAAATGGCCATGTCTAAACTGGGGTGGCAGAGTGGGCTAAAGAACGGTGATGTATCAAACCCAGATCTGTTGGCTGGGTGTGAGTGTTTGATTGGTTCAGATGCTCCGACCATCACCACCCCCTTTTGTACCGCTTTGTCGCCATAAGTTGACAGGGTATGCTCAGTTGTGAGTCCCTTGCTCACTTTGCCACTGGATTCAAGCAAGGCTGGCTGAAGACGGCTGTAATGCCAGAAACCGGTCCTAGGACGCTTGTTTCCGGTCCAGGGAAGGCATGGCTTGGCAGTTCGGGCTGGACTGTTCCCATGAGGCACAGGGTCAGACTGATTTGCATATGGCCGTGTCTAAACTTGGGTGGCAGAGTGGGCTAAAGAACGGTGATGGATCAAACCCAGATCTGTTGACTGGGTGTGAGTGTTTGATTGGTTCAGATGCTCCGTCCATCTCCTCCACCTTTTGTACCTCTATGGTCTGCAGCACATATTGTGCCACCCTTAAAGGCCCTATACCTTAACACACACACACTGCCATTGCAGGCTGTGCGTTTTGGTGCAGAGAAAGGTGAAGAGTCGACATGGCACACCTGTGTGCCATGCATGCATCCCACTGCCTATGGTACAGGTCAGCCACCCCTCTAGCTGGGTGCACTATACCACTGGTGAGAGTACAGTTGCATGAGCACTGTACCCCTACAGTGTTAAGTCCATTCTTAGACATTTTAAGTGCAGTGAAGCCATATAGATTATATAGTCTGGGAGTTTGTCATTACGAACTCCACAGCACCATAATGGCTTTACTACATTCTGGGAAGTTAGGTATCAAACTTCTCAGCATAATAAACCCACACTGATGGCAGTGTTGTGATTTATTATACCATGCACTCAGAGGGCATCTTAGAGATGCACCCTGAAAAAGAGAACAGCCTCTGGTGGGTTCCCTAACTGGTAACCACCAGCCTGCCATCACAAGACATGTTTCTGGACCAATGGGATGGGAGCCTTTGCTTCCTCAGCCCAAAAACTAAGCCTTTCCTGGGCGGAGGTGGTCACACCTCCCCCAGGTTATCTGTGGTAGGGGAGCTTCAAAGGCCTTCCACCTTTGTAACATGACCCCGAGCCTCTCCTGCTATCAGGAGCTGGCCCTCTTCCTGTCTCTCCCCCTTTTCGGTGGGAGGCCAGGCAGGAAAAATTAGAACAACCCAAAAGGTGTGCCCACCTATGCCAACCCCACCCCTCAGGTGGGAGAGGCAAGGTGAAGCTCACCCTTCAGTGCCCACCATCTTGCAGATGGCAGGCACTCTCCAATCAGTGTTAGGGATTGTGCCCCCTCTCCCACATAGGGTGAGCACACCAAGGGTGTAGTCACCCTTAGGTCAGAATTTTATTGGTACCTGACGCAGAGACCCATAAAATGCCCCCTAAATGCAGTATTTAGGGGGCAGTCCTGAACCCAGGATGCAGATTCCTGATACCTACGAAGAAGAAGGATGAAAGAAGACGGCCAGCAGAGGAGAATGCAGAGAAGAACTGGCTTGGCCTCAGCCCTACTGGCCCGCCTGCAGTTTCCTGAGATTCTGTGCCAAAGATGGCCTTGTCCTGCAGACAGCAATCTCCAGAACTCCTGTGAGGACTGACTCCCTACAACAAAGACCGGATCTCCAGCAGCTCTGTTCAAAAGAATCACTAAAGAAATACTCAGAGCCTGCTGAGGACAAAGAAACCTGACGCCTGGAACAACCACTGCACCTGATGCCTACGGCCTGTGTCTTGAGGTTGATGTAGATATCAAACGAATTAACACATCATCCTAACTTGGGGAAGATCTGATAATGTCTGAGTAAAGATTTCATTTAAATACAAACATTTCAGAGCAGATGGTCCTTCCCTTTGAAGCCTTATATTTCTGATTGACTGATTGTTATGAATTAATCACGTGTGATAGTAATTGTGGCCACAAATGATTAAAATCTCACCAATTTTTCAAATTGGATGTTAACTGATTAACAGAGGGGTTTTTCATAATAGGATCCAAAACTTGAAATGCATAATTCTGAAGGGGAGTATAAATAACCATAACACTATTGTTATTAAATGAATATTTTCAACATTGTATTTATATGAAAGTTATAGTAGTAACAGCTAATTTTTAATTTAGTTTCTTGTGTGTTATTATAACCCCTTCTTTAGGGTGTAAAATTTTAAATAGTACTAATACTCATATTAACTTAAATCCTGAGCATCACATAGTGCCCTCTGCAGCTTTCTTGTTTTTTATACTTCTTAGCATTTTGTCCATTTTCTACATACTTTCATAATCACCTATAATGAGGACTTTCAGTTATCAGGTTGCTGCAGTCACTTAATACACCCTCTATTTCTAGGTAATTTGTACTTAATAGTTGCCAACACAAGTTTTTCCGGATATAAATTCAAACAGTTTGACTAGGTGTTCATCACACCAAGATCACATCTCCTTCGTGCCACTATCTCATCACAGATCATAGACTGTTTTGACTTAAAAGAAATATAACAATCAGAGTGAAGGAGCTAACTTTTTCTTTCAGGTATATTTTTTCCAGGGTAGAATGTTGTCTTTGCCTGCCAAAAATTGTGAGAGGTCTAATTAATAATCATAAGGTGATTTTTACACTTTCCCTGGGAGCACTAAGAACTGAGTACTGATCATTGCAATTCAAGATGCTGGTAATTATAGGTCTGTGGTTGTCTCCACAATTTTGTTTACACCTAAAACAATGGTGGGCTTGCTTTATGAGAAATATTCAAAAATGGTAGAGTGAAAGCCCCAAATTAGCTTTTCTACAAATAGCTTCCTACCTAGCACCCGAATCCGCCCTCTAAAGTACCTTATCAGATATTGATCCTTTAGGTCCTTAAACCTTGAATTTAAGTATGGCATGTGCTGTCTTATGAGCATTTAATCAAATTTTTTCACCCCTTATACATTTCATGTTGTTTTTCTTCAGCAATGAATAGTATGTTTGGGTTGCTCTTCCTCAGAGGATCAAGAATGCTGTTTCCCCTTTGCTGCTCTGTTGCTGATAATCTGCTGTCCAGTGCTATTGAAGATCTGTGAATACTTCTATCTTTTTATGCTTCTAATGTACATTGACCATTCCCAGAGCTAAAATCCTTTCAGTCATAAACTATTGCCTATATTGAGTGCACCAGAAACAAAATGACTGAAAGTGGTATTATAATGGCCATTTGGGGACGGATTAGAGCCAAAGGCCTAATATGTATAGCATGAGTCCATTTTGTCTGGATTCTGATACTTGTATGGTTGTTGACTTCACCCAAACCTCAAAGTGCTGCTGGTTATGAAATAGAGGTGTTTGTCAGTGACAAATAGCCTGGGGCCATTTTGTAACAAACTCCTCACTTAAACAGTTATTTACTAACTATAACTAACTGATTGCTCATTATGTCACTTTCCTCACTCACCTCATTTAATCCTTGTTAGTTTATACATTTCTTCACTCATTCTTCCTCATTATCTTCTCTACTCACTCTAAACTTACTCCTCTGTGTCTCTCATGCTCTTAACTCTGACAACATCTCACAGATCTTTTTACTTTCTGATGGACACTTCTACCTGCAAATTCCTCATCTTTTTGAATATCCCCAGTGCCAATCAGGATCCGGAAACTCTTCAATAGCTCTCCTATGCAAATATGATGTGCTGGCTCCACTTCATTGCCATAAGTGACATCACTGTGAAGTCACTAGAGCTATAAAATTCACCTTTAGGAGTACTGACATCAGTTTCCTTCTTTGTGCTACACCTGTACATTCTGGAGCACTCCAAACTCTTCTCAGGAGTGTTGATGTCATGGGCGATTTCTTAAAAAATATAAAAAGTTTGGTTACAGTTACCTCACGATGATACCAGCCGAGCGGTATGGCTTTAAACCATACAGAGATTGTAATGGCCAAATCTCCATCAGAAATCCTGCAACATGTGCCTCTGGTGCCTGGGATTTGACCACGACCCACAGGCCTGCAAATCATGTCAGTGTATGCATCCAAAGGTGAATAAAGAACAAGAGGCAAAGATGTTTATGGCCTAGCACAAGACAAGCATTGGGGACGACAAAATCGAGACAGTGATTGAAGTTGCTGTAGTAGCCATCTTCATCAAAGTCACCGAAGAAAAAAGAAAAATTTATAGAAGAGGCATGAGTCTCTCTGACATACTTCAAGAAGTAAGTCTCCACAACCCAGACTTTGCCACATTCAATGTCGGACAAGGAACCAATGGTAGTCCCCATGGAGTCTATGGCGCATGTGGTTTCTTCAGACCTGCAGCTGGCTTCGGAGTCAATTTTTCTGCATCATCGATCCGAAGGCCCATGGCCAGTCAGCTTTGCCCATATTTTCCGATTTGTTGGGTGGAGGACCCTTCAGCATCCCTGAGTGACATGATAAGCATTTTAAGCAGATCTGTGGTCCCTTCTAGAGTGCTCGCTGGTCCCACAGGCCCAATGACTTGCTCTTGTCGAGCACTGGAGGGCTACCAGCATCATTCCACTCAACGCCCTTTTCACCCTTTTTTCCCTAGCCCGCATTATCATGGTCAGCAACACAGACTCAGTGCCACCACAGCATTCGGGATCAGCGCCGCGGCTACCACCTCCACTGAACAGCCCTTCTTACTCGCCTTCAGCGCCAGACCAAAACACCTCTCTGGTGCCACAGATGACGTCTCTAATTCCACTAACGCCACTGACAATACCCTGGTGCTGCTACTATTGATTCTTCCACCTCTTCTGACTCCACCAGTTCAGCTGACCACTCGAACAGACTCTCTTCCATTTATTAACCATCAACTTTATCGCTCCAGGAGAGGCCAAAGGTTAATAGAAGAAGGCAGTTTCTTCTTTGGGGCTCAGATCCAAATGCAGATGATTAGGATGGTTAGTATACACTGGACCTGGACTTTACAGGCCTGAAAGATGCAAGTGGTATTGACACTTCACCAGAGAGGGAGCTTTTCTCTCTAATGGGTTTGCCCCTACCAGAGGTTCATTCATACCACTCGGTCATTAGGAGGGTCGCTAATACCTCCAAGTGCCGTCCATAGAAACAAAGATCAGACCCCCTTATTGAGTTTGTACATTTAACCCCCCATACAGTAGAATTGTTACTTTCTTTCAATAAGGCCCTAACAGAACATAGTCTAGCTATTTGAAAAAAACAATAACTTCTACTGAGATTTCTGGAACCGATACCTGACACTATAAGCCATTTCCAGGAGGTCCCACCTTCCTCTCGTCTCACCCATCCCTGGAGAGCCTAGTAGTGCAAGCTTGTTATTTTTCCAAGCTAACACCTGGTGCCTTTCCCACAACATAATCTGAGGTTTTAGCAGGGGATTTACTTTTGGGACCATCAGCAATACACCCAACAGCAGCACCAACAACAGGGGATCTTCCCTCTACAAATAGTAGAGAGGACAAAGCAAGGTAACACCTGATGCCTTTCCCACAATATAATCTGAGGTTTCAGCAGCGGATTTACTTTTGGGGCCATCAGCAATACACCCAACAGCAGCACCAACAACAGGGGATCTTCCCTCTACAAATAGTAGAGAGGACAAAGCAAGGGAAGAACAGATGCTCTACCCCTTTCTCCCTCCTCCTCTTCTTCCCCAACCACTACAGGGAAACAGCCATAGTTACCCTTGTCCGAACACACACAGTCAT
Organism: Lissotriton vulgaris; assembly: GCF_964263255.1. Taxonomy (NCBI): domain Eukaryota; kingdom Metazoa; phylum Chordata; class Amphibia; order Caudata; family Salamandridae; genus Lissotriton; species Lissotriton vulgaris. The sequence goes on along the minus strand of NC_141700.1, from coordinate 673,426,111 downwards.
TTTGGGGACAGACATCCCATTTTCACACGTTTGGACCCCTCAGACCTTTCACAAGTTTTGAGGATTCCAGACCTTTGGGTCTTGTAGATTGTGGAAAGGAGTATGGCCTATCCTTCCAGCAGAACCCCCAACCATCTCTTCCAGTTACCAGTACTCCTGCCAGACCATCTGACTGTCCCTCAGCAAGAGGTTCTGACCTTACTAGTAATGGGTACTGTGGAGTGTGTTCCAGAGCAGGAGAGGGGCTAGTGATCCTGTCCCTAGCTCTGGTTCTTCTAGCACTGGAAATGGAAGTCTAGATTGTGTCTGTTGACCTGCAAGATATCTACTTCCACCTTTCTATCCTGCGGATACACAGGAATTTTCTATGCTTCATGGTCCGATCTGAACACTATTAGTTTGCTGTTCTCCCATTTGACCTCACTTCGCTCCTCCAGTCTTCACAAAAGTGGTGGTGGTAGATTCAGACCTTCACAGATGGCAATTAATTCCAGAATACCTTTACCGGGATAACTGGCTCCTAAAAGCCAACTCACCAGGGATGTGTCCTACCATTTGCACACAACTGACAAGTTGTCGGTCAATATGAACTTTTCCATCAACAATCCTATGTCTCCCCTAGTTCCCTTACAGTGCATCCGGAGGCATATTTATCAAAGTTTTGCATTGCCCTTTCACCGCGCAAGGCAGTGCAGGGCTACACAAAACTAGAATGAGATTTACCAAGCCTGGCTAGATTAACAAAAGGCTGCGAAAGTCATTGCCTTGCTCTACTCTGCCCTGACAAGGCGTTCCATGGGTGAAGCATGGATGTTTCTATGCATCCATCCATTGATTTTGGTGCATTCCCCGAATAAATCTGGGAATGTGTCAACATTCTACACATTCCCAGGGGAGGTACAGCGAGGAGAAATATGTCTATATATTCTTATTGTTTCTGCTTTCTAAGTTTTCGGCATTCTGCAACACACTTAGTTGAGGGAAGTGTCTTTCAGCGTTGTGTTTGTGCAGGAAGATGCCCCTTCCTGCTCAAAAACAATACTGCACCCCTGTGCAAGGGTGCCTGCTCTGGTGCAAGCAGTACATGTTGTGCCATCACAAACAGAGGACAGGAATATGCCAAATAATGTTAAATATGGCACATTCCTTCTCTCTCCCTTTTGTGCAGAGCAGCAAGGTATCTTGCAGCAATGCTTTGCTTGAAGACGTGATAAATTGGAAGGGTTGGGATGGTATACCATTGCAAATTGAGCCTTCCCTTCTTCTTAGAAGGTTCACAACATCCAGGCTATGATTGTGATGTTTCAAAATGGAGCGATTGTTCCAGTCCTGATGGTCTTATGCCGCTTCGATCTGCAATCCTCCTTCTGATCACCTATGCATGCTGACACATGAGGGCACTCCAATGATGTCTTTGCAGGCAGTGGTTCAAGCACCTTGGAAACACTTTAGTGGCCTTACAGTGGTAGAGGATGGACATCAATCTATCCCAAGTAAGTCCATTTCACTCTATCCCTCCGGTGGCAACAGTTATCACTGATGCCTCCACTCTGGAGTGGCTAATATATCTGGAAGAATGTGAGCTCAGAAGTCCCTGGTCCCTAGATGAACGGAGATTGCTCATTAACCTCTAGGAATTACAGGTCAATAATTTTGGCACTCAAGGTCTTCCTCCATTCCCTCAGTGATCAGTGTTTTCAGATCTTGATGGACAATAAACTATGTAGTATATCATCAAGCAGGGGTGAGTAGGGTCATACCTCTCTACCAAGAAGCTCTGAGACTCTAGTCTTGGGTTCAGGAACATTAGATTTGCCTGGTTGCACATCACCTTGCAGGTGTGCTCAATGTGCTAGTGGATAGTTTCAGTAAGAATCATCTTGCCAACCACAAGTGGCATCTGGAATCGGAAGTAATCCAGGACATATTCCAGCCTGGAGGACTCCTGATATTGACCTATGTGCCACTCACGAGAACGCTCAATTCCTGAAATTCTGTGACCTCTAGTTTCCGATGCAGGGAGCATTGGGGGACATGTTTCAGTTGAAGTTGAACTTTTCGCTCCATTATGTGTTTCCTTCCATTCCCTTGATTGCTCAAATTCTGAGGAAAAGTTTTCTTGATCAGGCCCAAGTAATCCTTATTGCCCCCAGATTTGCCACAAAGGGTGTAAAATGTAGACCTTATTCGCTTCTCCCTGTGCCCTCCGCTCTGTCTCCCTCACAGAGTAGACCTCTTGTTGCAGTCACATGGCGGGTTCTCCATCCCAACTGCTAAAGCCTCCACCTGTCTTTCTAGAGATTTAACGGGCAACATGAGATCTCTTTCTTTACCTTCTGAAGGTGTGGATATTAATTTAGGTGCCCACAGTCATGTCACCAAGATAGTGTTCTGAGGCAGATGGAATTAATTTACCAACTGATATGTAGACAGCTTAGTAGACCCTCTTCAGGTTCATCTGTCTAACATATTAGGTTTGTCATTTCACTAGCTCAGCAGTGGGGCGCAGTGGGTACTGCTAAAGCTCACTTATCAGACTTTTCGGCTTTTCTTTGTTTACCTGACCAGCTGTCCCTTTTCAAACCATCCATAGTTATGAGGTTCCTAAAGGGACAATTAACAAGTTTCCACCAATCCCTTTTAGGATGCCTCAATGGGGCTACAACTTGGTTCTCATGTTTCTTTTATTTTCCCCTTTTGAACTATTACATAGTTGTCCTTTACGTTACTCACATTTAAGGCAGTCTTCCTGATCACTAACACATCAGCTAGACGTGTTAGCAAATTGCAAGCTTTTAGTGTCAAACATATATTCATTTCTTTCAGTCCTAACAGATTGGTGTTAAGAACCAAGGCTGCCTTCCTGCCATGCAGACTCCCAACCTTCTTCACTCATCCACAGGCAACCAAGTAAGAACAGAGACTGCATCGTCTTGATCATGAGAGAGCAGTTAGCTTCTACGTGGACAGAACATGCAAGTTAAGGCTAGATGATCAGCTGTTTGTGGGCTATATGGGGAAGGTGAAAGGCAAGAAAGTGCATAAGAGGACATTATCAAGATGGATAATCCTATGAATTACGATGTGCAGTGCTCTGGCTAACAAAGAGCCATCAGAAAGTATTCAAGCTCATTCCACCAGAGCAAGTTTTGTACTTCTGCAATGGCAACAGGAGTTCCGATAGCACACATCTGCAAAGTGGTGAGTTGGGTGTCCCTCTACACTTTTGCGTAGCATTACCATTTGAACTCAGAAGGGAGAATGGAAAGTCATTTCGCTCGCTGGTTCCTTGAGAAGTTCTTGGTAAAAACAGCCATGCACCCACACCTTGTCTTGTGACTGTTGGGGGACTTTATCCAAAAGGTGAGGAATCTGCAAGAAGAGCAAATACGCCCTGGAAAGCTCTCTATCCACACACACAGAAATATGTATTTAATCAATCAATCAAATCAAGCTTTATTCGGATCATAAAAAATGTCCATAAAAGCATTCTATGAAATACAATAAAATCCATTTATAACCAAGAATATGCAAAAGAAACAACATATTAACATAATTAAAATAAGCACAATCATTATACATGTATACCTATAGTAATTCTTAGTTCAATTTTTCTAAGTGAACAAGTTCATTCCTTTGTTTTTTTGCTGACATTATTTAACAAATTACTGCATTGCAGACTGGTATTTTTTCCAAATTCCGTTAATAATTAAAAGAAGTTTTATAGGATTACAGGCAATTATCTTTAAAAATTGGACGGAGATACATTTTTCTAATTTCCATATAAAAATTTCAAAAGAGTAAAAATTGAAGGTTGCTTTGTTTGGATCTACCATCACACGGGCAGTTTAGAAGATTAGCACACCACTTGCCCCTTTTAGGAAAAGCAAAAAGATAGTGTAATGTATTCATCCGTAGTCTGGTTAGGTAGAATCTATGCTGTACCTTAGTTATAAAAACGAGGTATGGCTGCAGACCCATGGCGATTAGTCCCTTAAGATAAGATATAGCAATTTTCTTAGAACCTGAAACCTCATCTCTTAAGGCTGTCCTAACATTCAGGAGATTCCTTTTCAAATCAACCTTACTGATGTGTTGTATGTCTTCAGGTTGATTTCCATTCAGGGGCAAGTTGCATTCTTCTAAGAGACCACTAATATAACTCAACCAAGGTATTTTCTTGCATCGGTCTTGGGACAAACAGTCTAAAATAATATCCCTCGTAAAGCGAGTTTCTTCCCTAGTCCAGATACGGTGTCACAAATTTAAGGCGGCTATGCTAATCAAATCGTGTATATATGGTGTTCCGGTTTCTCTATGCAAGATAATGAAAGGTGTTCCGGTTTCTCTATGCAAGATAATGAAAGGGGTGAAGGCCGGTACGGCTAACAAACGTCTTAAAAAGTTGTTTTCAAGAATTTGTAATGGCAAAGTATCCGTCTGGCCCCATAGTGCTCCCCCGTAACAACTCCCGGTGATGCACTTTGCTCCGTATAGCTTGAGAATCTCCCGTACGGATTTCTTACCAATTGTTTGGGAGAATCTAAAAATAGCCTGCACCAATTTCACAAATTTCAACTTGCATAGAGTTATATGTGTATTCCAAGTACCTTTACTGTTAAAAAGAATCCCTACGTAAGAAAATGTAAACATTCTCTCTATTAATGTCTCGTTAATATAATGTGATTTTGTTTTAATATTCTTTTTACCTTAGGACATAACCAAAGTCTTACTCAGGTTACTTTTTAAATGTTTTCCGTCATAAAACTAGTAAAATTGTCCATCAGGGTCTGTAATCCGTTCGCTGTCCTTGAAATTAGAACAGCATCATCGACGTACAATAATAGGGGTGTTGCCCGCTTACCGATCATTGGGACATCTACCCCCAAATTCTGTCGTAAAATATCAATGCCATTTATATGAAGTGAAAACAGAAGAGGTGCAAGTGTGCAGCCTTGTCTTATTCCATGTGTAATATTAAAGTGCTTTGTGCATTCCCCTTGTATTCCATAACGTATATTTGCGGACAGACGAGCATAGATTTGAGATAAGAAACTAATAATATCCTCCGGGGCTCCCATCCCTCCCAACGTCTCCCATAAAATGCACTTGACAAATCTACAAAGCAAAGGTGCAAGGATCCTTCCCTAGCGAAGGTGTATTTTCCTATTATTGTTGTTGTAATACTTTATTCGATATAATCATATCATAAAAGTACAAACATTCAAGTTAATAAAAAATGGCATATATGATTAAAATGTACAATTCATAAGATAAAAAACTATAAAAATACTATTTACACTTTAAAAACAACTCTGATAGCGGTACTAAAGTGCAACAACGGTAATATACATGTGGGCTTTCTGTACATGCAGGATCTATACTTTATTAGTATTTAGCAATCTGGTGCGAGTAAGCCAGGCACTTGATAGGTACTTTGCAACTCCGCATACAACAAATAAAGATGTTGTATCGGTTAAGAGAATGCGGAGGGCGACCCTAAAATCTCTAACACCCAACTCCCTGCATACTGGCTTCAACCATCTCGATCTCGCCCTCTTGTATGCTTTGCAACCAAACAGAAAGTGTGGTAGGGATTCGGTCTCACATGGACAGCTTGGACAGGTGCCATTTGAGACCCGCGTTCCTTTCCATCCCCTAATAAATTTGTTAAGGGGTAGTGTCCCATACCTCATTTAAAAAAGAATTGATCTGCCTTTAGTATTTGGATGAAATCTAATAATGGTTCAAACCTCCTAGTGGGCTTATGCTCCAAAAATTGTGTGGTTAGAGCTCCCCATTTTGTACTCTTCTGTTCCTCAGTGTGTACCCACTCCCAGTGCATTTTCTTAACAACTTGCTTTGGAGGAGGGGACTGTGAGGTCCAGGATTCAGCCAATCCCAGCTTCCTGACCATTTGCCTCAATTTGTTTAGCCACTGGATCTTATTCACACTATTCAAGAATAGCAGTTCGTCCATCACCAGGGCGTAATTTGCTAGTTCTGAGGTCCTTCTCAGGCGCACCCAGAACAGCACAGGGCGAAGGCGTACTATGTCTAAAATCGAGCGTTTGCCCATATCATGAAAAAGGGGCTTCAATGGGGTTGAGATAGGAACGGCAACTAAGTCCCTTATAAACTTATTCTCGGCTCTAACCAGATCGGTGACATTTTCGCAGCCCCACCGTTCCGACCCATAGACTGCAGAGGACAGCACCTTCCCTTCATATACAGCTAGAGCCGGGGCTATAGGCCTGCTGACTGACATACGCTGACTCCTCAGAATGGCCCCCGAGACTCTCTTGAGGTTTAGCAGCATCTTGGCAACATGGGAGTCCCATTTCATTCTATTGTTAATCCTGATTCCCAGGTAGTCAAAATCCTCCTCCACCTCAAGAGGCGACCCATTAAGGGTAAAATTAATTTTCTCTGCTTTTTTTGAAGGGGCAGCACCATTAACTTGGTTTTGGATGTATTAATGGTCAGCCCGCGTTCATCGCAAAATAGACTGAATCTGTCCAGTAGTTTCTCCAGCCCTGAGGGGGTTTTGGACAACAGGAGGGTGTCATCTGCAAAGAGGAGGGTTGGTGTTTTCTCCCCCGCCAGGACCAGAGCATCGGCATTGTCCTCCCTCAAATGGTCTACCACCCCATTGATAAAGAGGGAGAACAATGTCGGGCCATCACACAGCCCTGACGTACCCCCCTATTCACCTGTTAGCTGTCCCTCATTCCCCATCTAATTCTAGCATAATTATCTTCGTGAAGTTTAGCTTTACGCGGGAACCCCATTTCCAGCAGCACCCTCCAGAGTTTATCACGAGGCACCAAATCATAGGCGCTTTTGAGGTCTATGAAGGTCAGATATAAATTCCCCTTCATAATGGTTACTGATTTCCAGTATATTGCCCAAAACCTGAAAACATGGTCCATAGTACCCACATTCTGGCGGAAACCCGCCTGGAAGTGGGACAGTATATTCCCCTCCTCTAGCCACATACCTATTTATTTATTTATTTATTTCTTTCGATTTATATAGCGCTATATAACCCCGGGGTCTCTAAGCGCTTGTCCAGTAAACACCACAGGAACCAAAAGAAACACTACAGGCGATTTATAGCCCTCCCCAAGCTTTCTGGAACAGAACCGTCTTCAGCCTCTTCCGAAAGGTCAGCAAATTGGGTTCTTTGCGCAAGTCCACCGGTAGACTGTTCCAGACCCCTGGAAGGGTATTGGAGATGGCACGACCGCCCACTGTCGCCAATCTGAACCGGGGTTGCGTGAGCATAGTTGCTTCGGCAGATCTTAACACCCTGGACGGTGTGTATGGGGTCAGGCGGGTCTTGATGTAGCTTGGTGCCTTACCATAAAGGGATTTATGTGCAATGCATAACCCTTTAAAAAGCACCCTCTGCCTTACTGGGAGCCAATGTAACTCACGCATGAGTGGGGACACATGCGTGCTCCTGGGTTTCTTGTGAATGAGCCTGGCGGCATCATTCATCACCATCTGCAGTTTGTCCAGAAGTTTTTGAGGTAAGCCCAAATAGAGCGAGTTACCATAATCCAGTCTTGCCAGGATCATAGCAGAGACCGCCCTTCGCAGGGTAGAATGGGACAGTAATGGCGCGATCTTCCTAAGTTGACGCAACATGCCAACACAAGTTCCTACCACCGTGGTGACCTGTTTCCGCATGGAGAGCTTGTCATCCACATAAATGCCAAGGCTTTTTACAGCCACTGCCGGCTCCGGGGGCGGTCCAAGTTCCCTCGGCCAGAATCCATCATGCCATGGGTTGCCGGCGATGGTAACAGGTAGAACTTCCGTTTTCTCCGGATTGATTTTTAAAGAATTCAGTGACATCCAGTTAGCTGTCTGCTTCAAGATGGCTTGCAGATTAGCTGGTGCCCCATCATCCATTTGGATAATGATTTGGGGGTCATCGGCGTAGTTATATACCTGACAATCCATCTGATTCAGGAGTCCAATCAGTGGTTGCAGGTATATATTAAATAACAGGGGCGACAAAGCCGACCCCTGTGGCACTCCACAAGAGATTGGTGATGCCGTGGAGAGTAATTCTCCCAACTGAACTCTTTGTATTCTCCCTTGTAAGAAAGAAGCAAACCAGGCATGGGCTGTGCCCCGGATGCCGAAGTCTCTCATCCGCGTCAACAGTTGTTTGTGACTGACGGTGTCAAACGCCGCGGAGAGGTCTAACAGCACCAGGGCGCCGGGTATCCTCTTATCTGCCCTAGTTCGGAGCTCGTCTATGATGGACAGCATGACCAGTTCCGTGCTGTGGTTTGCACGGAACCCTGATTGGTTTGGTTCCAGCAGGCCATTCCCTTCTAGATGGTCCGAGAGGGCGGCCAGAACGTGCTGTTCCAACACCTTGGCCAGGAAAGGGATCTGGGAGATAGGCCTAAAATTTTTTAGGCATTTCACATCTGCCCCAGGCTTTTTCAGCAAAGGGATCAACCTTGCTTCCTTAAAGGCATTAGGAACCTTTCCCAATTCTAGAGAGGAGTTCAAGAGACATTTATAATGACCCTGCCAACTATTTTCTGAGCAGCGTCGATTAAACTAATCGACCTGTAGTTGGCAGGGTCCTCCCTATTGCCTTTCTTATGGATAGTAACAACTTCAGCACCCCTCCACGAGTCAGGGACAGGGTATCCATGAAGGATTCTATTCATTAGAGGAGCAATAAAATCAGACCACAGCTTAGGGTCATGTATGTATAGATCGCCCGGTAACCCATCCGGGCCTGCCGCTTTAGAGGGTGTTATGCTCCTGATTGCATCAGAAACTTCTCGGGCTACAAAGGGTTCTACAGGTGTAAGTTCCTCATTAATAAAGTTATTTTGTACCCTCCATGATTGAACTAAATCATCTTCACCACAATACAGATTTGAAAAATGGGAATGCCATGGTTGCTCAGTTATATGGTTAGGGAGGGGCTCTACTTCTCTCCTGTCAAGTTTGTTTATCAAGTTCCAAAACAGGGTAGAGTTCTTCGAACTGGCAGCGATCTTAAGTTGTTGCCAATATTCTTCCTCCCAGTCCTTCTTTGCACTTTTGATGCAATCGCTATATTCCCTTCTAGCCGTCCTAACTGCTATAGCGTCCTTTCTCCTAATGGCGTTTGCTATAGCTCTTCTCTTTTCCCTACAACCTGTTGTATACCATAGGGTGCCACTTTTTGGTGGATTCTTCTTCCTTGGTCCACTAGTATCTCTTATAGTGAAGAATGAACCAATTTTCTCTATTAGACTCTTGTAGGAGTCTATAAAATTCAGACTTTGTTTGGTTGACTGGGCGGAGGTATGGGATAGGAGTTCCCTAGTTTCTGCCTCTACTAGTTCTTTAATATGGATCAAACTATCTTCTTGGCACATCACCCTGTTCCACTTTAATCTGTGTTTGCAATTAGATGGAACTACTTTTGTGATCATAAGTGGGGCATTTAATGCTTCCCTCTCATTACCCCATCTTATTTCCATGCAAAGTGGATTATGATCGCTATCCTGTGACTGTCTGACTTCCATGTCAACTAGTCTGTTCCAGGAACCGGTATCGAGCAGAATGTAATCAATACGGGATGGACAACTAAATCTGTTATAGGTCATCATACCATTTGGGTCTGAGGTTGTCCTACCATTCAGGGCACGTAGGTTATATTCTAGTGTTAGGACATTTATTTGGATCGCTCTTGACGTCCATTTTCTGATTGGCGCTATGGTTAGAGGCGGGATGGACTGTCTAGAATACTCTTCATTAAGTCCCAGGAGATCTTCTTTGCTTAGGGGTTCATATGTACAGTTAAAATCTCCCCCTACAATAATGCTAGACAATGGGGGGATACCTGCTAGCACCACCTCGAGTAAGGCTATAGTGGGTGAAGTTTGACCTCCTGGGCAACCTCTAGCATAAATATTAAACAGCTCCATCGAGCTTCCAATATGGGAGCCCTTAGTGGAGATTTGTAGTATGTCCTGCGATGGTAAAGTATGCGCAGTAAGTGCCCAATTCAAAGCCACACTAAACCATACGTGCAGTCCTCCCGATGGGCGACCTCTCCCTGAACTAATTGATGGAATAAAGTGGGTGGAATATCCGCATTTATATAGGGGAGACATGCTCCATGTGTCCTTGAACATACAGATGTCGAACGTATCTATGAATTGGTTCCATTCTGGATTTGCCATATTTTTTTGAAGCCCCGCTATGTTCCAGGAAAACAATTTAATCATGTTTGTGTTTGTAACCCTCTCTGTGTGAACTACTTCTGAAGCTAGTCTTACAACTGCTGTTAGGGGATATTGAGCGTTGACCACTTCATTAGACCTTTCTTCCCCCGAGGAACAACCTCATCATTAATCTTCATAGCCTCCAACGCCCTGTATGCCGGCATCCCTGCATATAGCTTGCGGCGCCTACAGCAGATACAAAACCAGGCGGCCCGCCTGGCCTTCAAACTTCCAAAATTTCACCACTCTACCCCTCTTCTGAAATCTTTACACTGGCTCCCCGTGCGAGCCAGTATCCAATTCAAGCTCGCCTCCATCACTTTCCTGGCCCGACTTGGCTTGGCACCAGCGTTCATCTCCTCCGAGATCGTTCCATACGTTCCCACCAGGGAACTTCGCTCGTCTTCCCAGTCCCTCCTCACCATCCCACGCTACCGGAGAAAGAAGTGGGGAGGCTCTAAATTTGCCACCCTTGCCCCAACCCACTGGAACTCCCTTCCCCTTGAACTTCGTACCATCACTCTCTACCCACAATTCTGTAAACACCTCAAGACCCACTTGTTCACGAAGTCTTTTGAATAACACTCCTTTAGCTCTCCCAGCCTTTTAGCCCCGGATCCTGTTAGCTATAGCGCCAAGAAACCGCTGGTATACGTGCGCTCTACAAGAAATTTTAAACTCAAACTCCATATCTATAAGGCTTGTGGTGGAATTGGTCTGACCCTGGGGCTTGCACATATTGTGTGTTTGTCTTACACTATTCAGATAGTTATCCTTTAATGGTCAGTCTATGTTGTTTAGACCCGATGCGTCCTCGAGCCTAGATTTAGACCATAGAGGTGTGTGTCTGATTTGTATGTTACAATTCCTAGGGGGGCATGTCCTACTAGGTTCTCTGCAATTGCTATGTTACCAAACTGTATCTCAATACAGTCTGTTGATGAACTAGGCAAGGAAATTCTTTTAACATTAATCATATCCTCCCTAATGACTGATCTGCACCCTCTCACGTGGCGAAGCACGTGAATGGCTTTATTGCGTATGGATTCACTGTTCTCATAAGTGTTAGCAGCTCCAAGCTCCAAGCTTGGTGACCCCGGTCATGTAGACAATACCACAAGGGGATCTGTATGGTGTGTTTATCTGTTTGTTACTCCAATTAGTTGTTTCAACCATGTCACTATAATATTTATTATCCCCCTGCAGGACCCTGCATTGTGATATTGACCCCCTCAATTTTGCTACTTCGGCATATGAGCCCGAGGTGTTTTGCCTGGCGGGCATTTTAGCTAGGGGGTTATGAGCTGGGATTTTGGGTCGTAACTCTACTACAGTTTTGGAGACACATAATGGAGCTGTTAGTGTATTGGGTTTAGATAGGGCCGCTCCTGCTGTTTGGTTTGGTGGGGCCGATCGCAAGATAGGGGCTTTTACCAGGTTGGACACTAACACTGGGTGTAGAGTGTTTGTTATGTGTAGTTCCTCCCGTTTTGTAAAGTCCATCATGAATTTCTTAATAATAGCTATATCCCTTTCCAGGCTTTCCATTTTCATCATGATTAAATTATTAAAATTCAAACATCTGGAGCATTCACCTGGACTATTCATAGCCTCCACAGTCCCCCCAGCCCTTGCGATAAGACCTCACTTAATTCCCTGGATTCCCCTTCCAACACTGAAAAGCGATTAGTACAAGTGATGCCCATTTCACATGCTATCACCTGCGAGGACCTGTCTATATTCCCAGTTGATATAGCTGGAAGTTCGGCATTAGCACTCATGTTTGCCCCTCTTAATGCCTCTGTAACATTTACCTCAATGGGGCAAGCAGGGTTAGAATGCATATCATCTACTGAGCACTTGGATGTTGGTCTTTTAGAAAAAATAGCTGGGATCACTTTGCTCTTTATCTGCAGTAAACCGTCGACCAGGGGATCAGGGTTATCCACATTTCTTAAGGATGGGGCCGTCAATAGAATGTCCTCAAAATCTTCAACAATAGATTCGATGCTTGACATAACACAATTAGCTGCAGCATGTAGCGACTTTTTTGACTTCTTCCTTTTTTTAGTTGTAATGGCAAGTGCTCCCCCCCCTCCGTTACCTTCCTTTTACCCATTGCTAGCTACAACTTTCCCTGGTAAATGGGATAATATCCAACAACTCGAAGGTGGCCCAACACTATCTTGTGTATCAGGGAGCAGTCAACTTGACGAACAAGCACAGTACCTTTTTTTTTTATATGGGTGGTTCAAGTTCTCACATGTAAGGGGCGGGGCCCTGCCCTGTCTCGGTCTGCCTAGGACGGCCGCAGATGGCCCGCCCTTGTCCCGGACTTCTCCCGGCGCGCTCCCGCGCGCGTCCCGCGGGACGAGGTTCAAAGGGATCCTTTATGCGCCTCGTGGCGCTTCCGTCTGACGTCCGCGGCGTCCTGGCCTCTAGTGGGGCTGCTGGGAGGTGTAGTCACAGGAGTGGAAGGGGCCCGGCAGAGCCAAGCCCGGCCGGAGGAGCGAGCGGAGCAAACCCCGACCCACAGGTGCTGCCACAGGAATGCGGGGCTCGGCGGAGCCAAGCCCGGCCAAGATGATGAAGCAGAGCAATGCCCGGCCCTCAGGAGCGAGTACAAGCAACAGGTAAAGTTCCCCCAGGACTCGGCACCAAGGGAGCCTTTATGCGCCTCCTGGCGCTTCCGTGTGACGTCCGCGGCATCCTGGCCACTAGTGGGGCTGCTGGGAGGTGTAGTCACAGGAGTGGAAAGGGCCCGGCGGAGCCAAGCCCGGTCGGAGGAGCGAGTGAAGCAAAGCCCGGCCCACAGGTGCTGCCACAGGAATGCGGGGCTCGGCGGAGCCAAGCCCGGCCAAGATGATGAAGCAGAGCAATGCCCGGCCCTCCAGAGCGAGTACAAGCAACAGGTAAAGTTCCCCACGGACTCGGCACCAAGGGAGCCTTTATGCACCTCCTGGCGCTTCCGTGTGACGTCCGCGGCGTCCTGGCCGCTAGTGGGGCTGCTGGGAGGTGTAGTCACAGGACTGGAAAGGGCCCGGCGGAGCCAAGCCCGGCCGGAGGAGCGAGTGGAGCAAAGCCCGGCCCACAGGTGCTGCCACTGGAATGCGGGGCTTGGCTGAGCCAATCCCAGCCAAGATGATGAAGCAGAGCACTGCCCGGCCCTCAGGAGCGAGTACAAGCAACAGGTAAAGTTCCCCCCGGACTCGGCACCAAGGGAGCCTTTATGCGCCTCCTGGCTCTTTCGTGTGACGTCCGCGGCGTCCTGGCCGCTAGTGGGGCTGCTGGGAGGCATAGTCACAGGAGTGGAAGGGGCCCGGCGTAGCCAAGCCGGGCCGGAGTAGCGAGCGGAGCAAAGCCCGGCCCACTGGTGCTGCCACAGGAATACGGGGCTCGGCGGAACCAAGCCCGGCCAAGATGATGAAGCAGAGCAATGCCCGGCCCTCAGGAGAGAGTACAAGCAACAGGTAAAGTTCCCCCCGGACGCGGCACCAAGGGAGCCTTTATGCGCCTCTTGGCGCTTCCGTGTGTCGTCCGCGGCGTCCTGGCCGCTAGTGGGGCTGCTGGGAGGTGTAGTCACAGGAGTGGAAGGGGCCCGGCAGAGTCAAGCCCGGCCGGAGGTGCGAGTGGAGCAAAGCCCCTGCCCACAGGTGCTGCCACAGGAATGCGGGGCTCGGCGGAGCCAAGCCCGGCCAAGATGATGAAGCAGAGCAATGCCCTGCCCTCAGGAGCAAGTACAAGCAACAGGTAAAGTTCCCCTATTAGTTCTAAGCTCAGAAACTGTTCGACCACCCCAACACCTCGTCTGAAGCCATACTGAGCTACAGATAAGATATTCTTTTCTTCTACCCATTGCTCTAGCCTGGCCAACAGCATTCTTGCCATTACTTTAGAAGAAGAGCCAAGCAAAGATATTGATACAGAAAAGGGACCACTCTTACCCAGTCCAAAGATCAGGGCTTGATCCATCACCGTTATTTATCTCACTGCACCATCCCAGCTCAGAACCTGGGTATATGCAAATCAGTCTGTCCCTGGCCCAGTGCATCATGGGAACAGGGCAGACTAAACTACCGAGCCAATTCTTCACCAGAAAGGAGACAAGCTACCGGGGGTCCTGATGGTGCAGTGAGAAAGGGATTCATGTCTGAGTATACCCTGCCACACCTATAGTGTCCACCATAAGCGTGGAAGGGTATACTCAGATGTGAGTCCCTAGCTCATTGCACCATCAGGATTCAAGCAAGCCGGGCCGAAGACAGCTGAAATGCCAGAAACCGGTCCCCGGTAGCTTGTTTCCTTCCCAGTATAAGAATTGGCTTGGTAGTTTGGTCTGCCCTGTTCCCATGATGCACTGGGCCAGGGTCAGACTAATTTGCATATAGCCAAGTTCTGGCTCTGAAGTCCAGTAAAGAGGTTCCCGCGAAGCGGGAGCTGCGAGCACCTTTATGCACCTCCGGGTGCGAGAGAATGGCGGCAGCGCCTCTTGGCGCGGTAATCAGGCAAAGCAGTGTGGGCTCTAAAGTCCAGTAAATATACTCACATAGAAATCTATATTCTAGTCAATCTTTTCTAAGTCTACACATATACTTTATGCACAGTAGCACTAGGGTTTCCTTACTCTTCATTTTCTTTTGAGAATCCCTTTTTTTCTTGAACATGTTTAAATGCTTGGAAATATTGTGTAGCAAGTGGGAGAAGTAACATTTGAAAAACATGTTTCACTGTTGAGTAATCTCTTCATCTATGCCATCTCCGAAATTCCTTCCTATTCCCACTCTGGAAACAAATTTACTCCACCTCTTGTGAGAAGTGAATCTTAAATTGTTCCCCGGGTGGAAATTGGCAGAGAAAGTGTTTGTGGACAGTTACAAACTCACAAGTTTGCCGGCACACATATACTTTGTAAGGCAATAAAGCCCTTAAAATGTCTCTACATACCCACATAAAAATATTTATTCACATAGATATCTGTATGTTTTTTAATCTTTTTCCAAGTTTACACATGTACTTTGTGCGCATTAGCACTTTGTCTTTCTTTGAATTGAGATAAATGTATGCCATATAGACCAGGCCATTACATAGCCATAATTGTGATGGATAGGTGCACATATTTCCAAGATAAAATACAATGTAGTTCTCTTTGAGTTACACATTTGTAATATAGTGCTTAATCTGATAGACGCTTACTGTTAAAGGAATAATGATAATATGGTACTCTTAATTATGGATAAATTAACATGAACTTTTTCAATACAACATGACGTGAGCATCGATAACACCATCAAGACTAAGCATGGGCGCAAAATCTGTTCCGCTCGCGGTTTTTCGGCAAATTCGCGATCCGCGTATTCCCTTGAATTTGCCGAAAATCCGCGAGCGGAACGGATCCGGGGGGCAAAAGTTCAAGCTTCAAGCTTGTAACTATTTTAGAACGGCGCCGGCAAGCTGCCAGCACCATTCTAAAATAGTTACTAAGTTAGCTTCAACAGGAAGCACTAATAGTTAAAATGCAGGTGCTCGAGCAACTGCTTTATTTTATCTATTAGTGCTTCCTGATGAAGCTAACTTAGTAACTATTTTAGAATGGCGCTGGCAGCTTGCCGGCGCCATTCTAAAACAAAACAGGAGTGGGGCAGAGGGCAGAAGGTCACAGAGTGGGGCAGAGGGCAGAAGGGCACAGCAACAAGTGGGGCAGCAGGGCACAACAACAAGTGGGGGCAGAGGGCAGAAGGGCACAACAACGAGTGGGGCGGAGGGCAGAATGGCACAAGAACGAGTGGGGCAGAGGGCAGAAGGGCGCATCGCGGTCTCGCACAAAAAAAACCCCCGCGAACACGCAAAGCGCCCTGCGAACAAGCCAAGCGCCCCGCGAACACGCTAAAATAAAAAAATCCGCAAATTCGTGAATTTTGCGGATCGCGAATTCGCAAATCCGCGGATCACGAATTCACAAAATTTGCCCATCAAGACCATGCGCACAATCCACTCAGGCTCTCCGTCAGACCCATTCCCGCACCACGTCTTCAACAGAGCAAGCTGCTCCATTGAACCCCACCTGCCCAACGTCATCAATCTCACCCTCGAGACCGCGACCTTCCCAGAGATCTGGAAATACGCCGGGATCAACGACCTAATCAAACAAGCATTTGCAATGCAATAGGTCTCGCATTAGGAAACTTTGAGCTATTGGTATTGTAAATGACAAATTTTGTATTTATGTGTTGGTTTTGAAAATAGCTAAATTAATAGCTTTGTCATTTACAATGCCAATAGTTTTAGCTTTCGCAAATGTGACACCTATAGCATTTGTAATGCAATATGTGTTGTATTTACGTAACTTAGATATATTGAAATTACAAATAACGAAGGCATTTTTTTAAATAATTAATACTTAAATAAAAGTTATTGTAATGTATAATGGCAATAGCTTAAACTTTTGTAAATAACTTTTGTGAAGAATATGTTTGTGACATTTGTAACATTTGTAATAAAGCTTGAAACATTGAGAGAACATATTTGAACCAGTTGTTGTTGAATGGTTGCACAGATTGATGCAGTGGTGATGCTGAGTGATGTTGTGGTGGCGACAAGTGATGCTGTGGCGTTCAGTGATGCTGTGGTAGCGCATAGTGATGTTGTGGTGCCCCTGAGTGATGCAGTGGTGCCCTGGAGTGATGCTGTTGTTGTGCGATAGATAGTTAGAGTGAGGGCGATAGATAGCTAGAGGGAGGAGGAAAGATAGATAGAGTGAGGGCGATAGATAGATAGAGGGAGGGCAATAGATAAAGGGAGGGAGGGCAATAGATAGAAGAAGGGAGGGCGATAGAGGGAGGGCGATAGATAGAGAGAGGAAGGGTGATAGATAGAGTGAGGGAGGGCGATAGATAGAGTGAGAGCGATAGATAGATAGATAGGCAGATAGATAGAGTGAGGGCGATAGATAGATGTTTTATATAGCGCAAACTGGGCGATGGATAGAGTGAGGGTGATAGATAGAGTGAGGGCGATAGATAGATAGAGTGAGGGTGATAGATAGATGTTTTATATAGCGCGAACTGGGCGATGGATAGAGTGAGAGTGATAGAGTGAGGGCGATAGATAGAGAGAGTGAGGGCGATAGATAGATAGACAGATAGATAGAGTGAGGGCGATAGATAGATAGACAGATAGATAGAGTGAGGGCGATAGATAGATAGACAGATAGATAGAGTGAGGGCGATAGATAGATAGATAGATAGATAGATAGATAGATAGATAGATAGATAGATAGATAGATAGATAGATAGATAGATAAAGTGAGGGCGATAGATAGAGTGAGGGCGATAGATAGATAGAGTGAAGGCGATAGATAGATAGAGTGAGGGCAACAGATAGATAGTGAGGGCAATAGATAGAGTGAGGGTGATAGATAGAGTGAGGGTGATAGATAGAGTGAGGGTGATTGATAGATAGATAGATAGATAGATAGATAGAGTGAGGGCGATAGAGTGAGGGAGATAGATAGAGTGAGGGCGATAGAGTGAGGGAAATAGATAGATAGATAGATAGATAGATAGATAGATAGATAGATAGATAGATAGATAGATAGATAGATAGATAGATAGATAGATAGATAGATAGATAGATAGAGTGAGGTCGATAGATAGATAGAAGTGTAGAGAGAGAGGTAGAGAGAGGGGTGTAGGGAGAGAGGGGTGTGTAGAGAGAGAGGTGTAGAGAGAGAGTGGGGTGTAGAGAGAGTGGGGTGTAGAGAGAGAGGGGTGTAGAGATAGTGGGGTGTAGAGAGAGGGGTGTAGAAAGAGTGGGGTGCAGAGAGAGTGGGGTGCAGAGAGAGTGGGGTGCAGAGAGAGTGGGGTGCAGAGAGAGGGCTGTAGAGAGAGGGGTGTAGAGAGGGGGTGTAGAGAGGGGGTGTAGAGAGAGGGGTACAGAGAGAGGGGTGTAGAGAGAGGGGTGTAGAAAGAGAGGGGTGTAGAGAGAGAGGGGTGTAGAGAGAGAGGGGTGTAGAGAGACAGGGTTCTAGAGAGTGAGGGGTGTAGAGAGAGAGGGGTGTAGAGAGAGAGGGGTGTAGAGAGAGAGGGGTGTAGAGAGAAAGGGGTGTAGAGAGAGGGGGCAGAGTGAGGGGGTAGAGAGAGAGGGGGTGTAGAGAGAAAGGGGTCTAGAGAGAGAGGAGAGTAGAGAGAGAGAGGGGTGTAGAGAGAGTGAGGGGTGTTGAGAGAGAGAGGGGTGTAAAGAGAGAGGGTGTAAAGAGAGGGGTGTAGAGAGAGGGGTGTAGAGAGCTGTGCCCCTGGGGGTCAATTTGACACTAAGAAGGGTGCTAACGGTGGGTAAGGGGGAGGGGGGCATTCAAAGGTTATGGAGCAGACACAAGGGCACAAATCTCATACAGTGGGTCCTGTGGGTCAATGTGACACTAAGAAGGTTGCTAACGGTGGGCCCTGGGGGTCAATGACACACTAAGAAGGTTGCTAACAGTGGGTCATGGGGGGGCGGGGTATTCAAAGGATAGAAGCAGACATCCTTATAAAAGCGATAAAAATAGCACGTATCACTGGTGTCAATTTATATTTAAATCAAGATAAGGAAAACTGACAAGTGTGTAATATGTCCCGTGTTCAGTTTGCACACCTAATCATTAACAATAATAATACGTGTCGTGCTTGCTCTCATAACACTACTAGTAGTAGCGGTCACTGTTGCCCAAAATAATGGTACTTCTTTTATAGGCTAGAGGGAGAGGAAAGGCAGAGCAAGAGTAGGGAGGATACATATGAACCCAAGACGTGCAGGTTGCACACTGATTTCAGTAGTGAGCTCTTAACTCACTGAGCTAGATTCTGAGCCATTGGGCTTCCCTGCTCCATCATTTGAAGCAAGTTGTCCTGGATGCTTTCCAGATTTGCACCGCCTGTAACTACTGCATGAATAGGGATGCTGCTCGTCCCTTTCAAGCTGCTTGCACTTGTTTTAAACACTTTACGTTCATATGAGCTGATTTGCACGGTCCGTACCTTTCGTCCGCCCTATAAATGAAAAAATCAGGTATGACATTAAGGGCTAGATGTAGGTAATTCCCATTTACAGACTCTTAAATACCGAATTTTACTGATTCGGTATTTAAGAGTCTGTAAATGGGAAGGGGGCAGATGTAGGTAATTTTAAAATCTGAATTACCCAATCTGTAGAATTCGGTATTTACCGATTGTGTAAATACTGGATCGTTATTTCCCATTGATTCCTATGGGCTTTGAAGCCCATAGGAGTCAATGGGAAATACCGATTCTGTATTTACAGAATCGGTAAATACCGAATCCTGCAAGGGTGCAGGGGGTGTCACTTTGACACCCTCTAGTACCCCAAGTACAGGCTTGTGTGACATGTGGCACACATACATGCCCTAAGGGCATATCTGTGTGTCACATTGCACAGGTGTGCATGCACAGATGTGCATACACACCTGAATTCGGTATTTTACCACCCAATGGGATTGGGTGGTAAAATACCTACTCTTAAGGGCCTGTGGCACTGTAAACTGTGCCACCGACATTTGTAATTACAGAATCGGTATATTTACCGATTCGGTAATTTACCGAATCGGTAATTTTACCGAATCAGTAAATATAGCGATTCTGTAATTTTCAGCCCCCTACATCTGAAAACCCTAATACCGGTCGGAAACGGACAAAATCTGCCGTTTCCGACCGGTATTAGGGCTCCTACATCTGGCCCTAGGTGTCCTAGCGCATATACAGACAAACATACAGAAATAATGAGTGCGTGCAATAATAGCACATTAAAGGTAAACAGTTGGCTTTGCCGACAAAGAGAAGCAGTGTCACGCTGTTCCCCTTCCAACTTCCAGTGACTGGCGAGTTAAGAGATGAAGGGGAGGTGGAGGGCATTGACTAATGGCAGCAACGGGTGAGGAAACAGTGGAAATGACAAGGGGAGGGGAGGAATGCCAGACGGGTATGAGGGGACATGGAGAGCTCGGTGGTGATGGGTAGGTGACTCTACACGGACACGGGTAACTTGAGCCTGATCTATAGGCAATTCCTGTTGTACCGACCCGCCGACAACTCAGGTGGCCATTAGTCCAAGACCTTTAGGCATAGGATTTTCCCCTGAGGTAAACCACATGAGATTCATGACACTAGCATGTTTCCTTTTTAAACTCTTCACTCACAACTTCACTAGGTCCTGACGAATCGCGGGAAATCCCCAAGCGAGAAACATGTTGACCGACCTTCACATTAGTCTTGCTTTGGGACACGCCACGTAACTCTCCGTGACCCAACAAGCTAACTACACCTTTTAATGGTAGTAGTAGGACCTCCAGAATAAAGTCTTTTCCGGGACCCTCTACTACATTTTAAACTTCACCCTTCCAATTCAGGATACTGATTGCCCTGGCCCACATACCCGCACTTCACCAACAGGCAGCAGGACAAAAAGATCTCCGCCAAAGAGCCCCTCTTTGAGGTGAGCCCGTCGGGGATTGCACCGCCTCCCCGACGAGGAGCAACCGCCGATGATGAAGCATGACATCCTTCGGGATGTGTGAGGCAAACATGTCCAACTTAATGGATGCCCAAGGGTGTTAATATACACCTTCGGTACAGCCAGTCTCCCTTCAATACTTGCCAGGAACAGTTCAGCAACCCCCGTTTGTTGTTAACGTGTTCTATACACGGGCACACGCTGATACTGGACCTTCCACCTCCCTTGAGGTGGTAATTGGTGCCCGTTTGATCAACAGATTGCTCTCCCTCTTGTTTGACGACTATACATGGAGAGATATGCCAGATGGGTGCAAAGGAAGCGGCCAACAGCGAAGAGAAAGAGACGTGCAGCAATAAGCGCTCTGACATCTTCGGGTGAAGTCTGCGCTATATAAAAACACATAAAATAAATAAATAAAAGGAAGGTAGTGATTCCTAATGCTGAGTGTAAGAGGGAGCCTTGTGACAGATGTTGAGAGCCTTAAAAAGCTGAATTGATATGGGTAAGCAAAGATTTGAGTGAAAATGTATTTAAGAGTACGTGCGGGAGGGAATGAGAGTGCCTTGTGTGCGTGCTATAGCGGGGTGGGCGGGGGAGCTGCAGCCTTTAAAGTCTGATGCCTAGGCACAGACAAATGGTGGTGTGTTATGTGGCTGGCGTGCACGCGCCTGTCTCACATGAACTGTATGGGATTCGCAGCCATTTTGGTAGACTTTTCTTTTCCACTTACTATAATTCTCGCCAGCAATGCGCAAGCGCATTGGCAGGCGAGACCTAAAAACCTAAGGCAGACCCAAGAGACCTCAAGAACTTCCGGCCCATTTCTCTGCTCCCCTTCCCAGCCAAGGTCATCGAGAAAACCGTCAACAGGCAGCTAACCCGATACCTCGAAGAAAACAGAATCCGCACCCTTCCCAGTAAGGGTTCTGCAGCAACCACAGTACAGAGACTGCCCTCATCGCCGCCACCGACGACATCAGGACCCTGCTGGACAATGACGAGACCGCAGCACTCATCCTCCTAGACCTTTCTGCCGCTTTGACACCATCTGCCATCGCACACTTCGCGCACGCCTCAACGCCGCAGGGGTCCGAGACAAGGCTCTGGATTGGATCACCTCCTTCCTCTCCGGCAGAACCCAGAGCGTCCCCCTCCCCCCATTCCGTTCCAAAGCCTCCGAGATCATCTGCGGTGTAACTCATCTGCGGTGTACACCAGGGATCCTCCCTCAGCCCGACGCTGTTCAACATTTACATGGTCCCGCTCGCACACGTAGCCCGACAGCACAACCTCAACATAATCTCCTACGCCGATGACACTCAGCTGATCCTCTCCCTCACCAAGGACCCCATCACCGCCAAAGCCAACCTCCACGAAGGAACGAAGGCCGTCGCCGACTGGATGAAGACCAGCCATCTGAAGCTGAACTCGGACAAGACGGAGGTCCTCCTCCTCAGCTCCAACTCTTCAGCCTGGGACGACTCCTGGTGGTTGACGGCACTGGGGGCAGCCCCGACACCCACCGACCACGCACGCAAGCTGGGAATCATCCTCGACTCAACGCTCTCTATGACCAAGCAAGTCAACGCTGTCTCCTCCTGCTTCAACACTCTCTGCATGCTCCGCAAGATCTACGGATGGATCCCGACAGATGCAAGAAAGACAGTCACCCAGGCCCTCATCAGCAGCAGACTCGACTAAAGAAACGCACTCTACACGTGAGCCCCGACCAAGCTCAACAAACAACTACGATGTATTCAAAATGCTTCGGCACGAATGATCCTTGATGTACCACGCCACGGTCACATCACCCCCCACCTGAGAAACCTGCACTGGCTCCCCGTCAACAAGAGGATATCCTTCAAGCTCCTCATCCACCAACACAACGCACTCCACAAGACCGGCCCAGCCTACCTCAACAGACAGCTCTCCTTCTACTTCCTTAACCACCATCTCCGCTCTGCCGACCTCTCACTCGCCACCGTCCCGCACATCCAAAGAACAACCACCGGTGAGAGATCCTTCTCCCACCTCACCGCCAAGACATGGAATACCCTCCCACCGAACCTACGACAGACGCAAGACCTGCTGACCTACAGGAGGGTACTCAAGACCTGGCTGTTTGATCAGTAGCGCCCCCCCCCCAGCGCCTTCAGACCCTCACAGGTATGTAGTGCGCTTTACAAATGATTGATTGATTGATTGATTGATTGATTGATGTGACTCTGTGATAGAAGCACACATGTCCAAAATACACCAAAATGTGGTCCTCATTGTGTTGGATAAAAACACACAATTGTGACACACATCTTTATACAATCCTCATTGTGATGGGAAAACACCAATCTCTGTAATAGGCAGCATAATATTTCTTGTGACAGATAAAGGCATACAAACCTGTTGTACACAATTTAATATGGTTCTTAGTTACACCACTGCCTATAGGACCGTAGGTCACATTTAAATAGGAGCTATTGTAAAGCACCAAAGAGCACAATCTTGTGACACACAGTATGAAATGGTTTTCAGTGTCTAGAACAAACGTTCATATGCTTGAAACATATAAAGTTGTGGCAGTGTGTATTACATGTTTAAAATGGCAACACAAAACTATAACATGCGTCATGATGTGCTCCTTTTTGCAATGGATAAAAGCTCACATGCTATACACGTGGTCACATGAATTGCACAACACAATGCAGTCTTCATTGTGATGGATGAAAATATGTGTGAGATGTTGTTTTCAGAGTGAGGTGTTATAGCGCAGAATTAAAACACGCACTGTGATGTAATTCATATTCATTGACAACAGAGGGGACCAGTCTCTCACAGGAATGCACATGCAATGAGGAACAGGTTTGTTTCTATTAGGTATCTTAAGACATCAGGTGCTCGATGCACATGATGAACTCAAATGAATTTGTAACTGTGTCACAAGGTCGAGGATGACTTATTGGAGGAGATTCCATACTCCCCGGTGACTATGGTGAATGAGGCACTCTTCCTCTGTGTGCAGGATTTTTCTCCGGTCTGTCCCTTTAAGGAACAGGACTCTGACACCCAAGAAGAAGGCGGTCAGCAAGTCCGGATGATGTCTCTGCCCCCTGACCAATGGGGAGAGAGAGCCCCGCTGATGAAAGCGGAAATGGATGTTGGAACGGATGCTGAGGAAGAAGTGAGACCTAAAGAACGCGGAGAGAGCCAGGTGAACCAGAGCGCGTGATGGAGAAATGGGACCTCATCGCCTGCAACAAGTGGGGAGGTAACCCCTGCAGAGGAGGAGTCGCCAGGAGGCCAACCGTTTCACGCTTCGCTCTGCCACGCTCTAGGAGGAATGTGGCTGAACAAGGTACAGTCCGGCTGCGGGCTGCTCACGGGCACTGGGCTGGAAGGCAGCAAAGTAAGTAGAGGACACACCTCTGCTAAACCGGTGGGTTAACCGGACTACACTTGGTGGTGGTGGCTTCTTTGAGTGTGGTGATACTCCCTGCACTGGCCCTCTACACTTCTACATATTGTCGATGTTCCGACGTTCACCAGTGGTTTTCTGACCGAGGAATATACGAGTCCATGACTGACCTGGTGGCCTCATAAGAGGAAGAACGGAAGCAGTATTCATACCTAACCTCTACTAGCTGTGTAAACAGACGAACGCGGACGTGAAAAATAAAAACATATTCAAACCATACCTAATAAAAGGGATAAAAGAATAAAGTCGCACGTTGATTCCTTCCGGGGCTTAACCCCTTCCTTGACGACCCGGTGACAAAAATATAATGTAATATAATCCTATTTGTGATTGAAAGAAGTTTATTCTTGGCAACAGTAGTTTAGATAATAGCACATTTCTGCAACAGGCCTAGTGGTGTCGTCCTCGCAGTGCTAGGAAAAAGCTCAGATATGTAACACACAACATCATACAGTCCTCGTTGCGATGGATAAAAACAAACAATTGTGATGCACACCAAGACTTGATTCAAAGTATAATAGTAGCTCACTTATATAACTCCCCAAAACACCTGTAACATTCCAAGCTATGGTCATTGTGCAGGGTATGAGCAATCCACTGGAAAGATTGTGATTGTGACCCTGCTGTGATTCATGTAGACAAACACCTTTATACCCCTTCATCATTGGCTCAATTCCCAAAACCAAGTGCTTTGTTTAGTATCATCATTTTGGATTACAGAGCAAGCTGCTTTTTAATTCACAAAGGTTGTCTTGTTGACTATTAGCTTATAGCTACAGAGGATATATTTCAAGGAGTAGGCTTCATTTTCATTTGAGAATTCCATTTTCCCTTGAACAAGTTTACATGCTTACATTTCTGAAAATATTACAAAGCAAGTAGAAGTAATAACATTTGAAAAACATTTTCCCCTGTCAAGTAATCCCTTCAGCTATGCCATCTACAATTTTTAGTCTGATTCCTTTCACTTTCCATCCTGGAAACAGATTTAATCCGGCACTTGTAGAAGTGAATCTCAGATTGTTCCCTGGGTGGGAATGGGCTGAAGAATTGTTTGGGGACAGTTACAAAGTAACACATTTGGAGGCACACAACTAGTTTGCAGAGCAACAAAGCCCTGTGAAGATCACTTTCCACACACACAAAAATGTTTGCTCACATTCAATAGTCATCTTTTTCCAAGTGTACATATATGCTTGTTCACATTAGCCTCTGTGCTTTTTTGTGATGGCTCGTTCGATGGATGATGCATGTCCTATGGACCAGGCTGTATAGAGCCGTCATTGTGATGGATAAGTGCATGCATTTCCAAAGTACAATACAATATAGTTTTTTTTGTTACTCAAGGTCATACACTTTACTAATACACAGCATAATGTTAGACATGCTTTCTGTTAAAGGAATAGGTGATAACACTAATTCACATTAATGTGGTACTTTTAATGATGGCTAATTTAACATGAACTTTTTCAATACAATATGATGTCACTCTGTGATAGAAGAAGCACACTTGTCTAAAATGCACCAAAATGTGTCCTCATTGTGTTGGGTAAAAACACACAGTTGTGACACACATCTTGATACGGTCCTCATTGTGATGGATAAAAACACTAACCTCTGTAATAGGCAGCATATTATTTCCCGTGGCAGATAAAGGCACACAACATTAGCCCTTGGGGATTTTTTGTGATGGTGATAAATTCATGTCCTACGGACCAGGCCTGCATAGAGCAGTCAGTGTGATGGTAAAATGCATTAATTTCCAAGATAAAATACAATATAGTTTTCTGAGTTACCTAGGATCATACACATGACAACTAAACAGCATATTGTTAAAGCATCTTACTGTTAAAGGAGCTTTCTGTTAAAGGAATATGCGAAAACACTGAATCATATTAATGTGGTATTTTTAATGATAGCTACATTATCATGAACTTGCTCAATGCAACATGATATTTCTCTGTGATAGAAGCACACATGGCTAAAATGCCCCAAAATATGGTCCTCATTGCATTGGATAAAAACATGCAATTGTGACACATCTTGATAAGGTCCTCATTGTGATGGATAAAAACACCAACCTCTCTAATAGGCAGCATATTTCCTCTGGCAGATAAAGACATTCAAACCTGTCTCACACAATTTAATATGGTCCTCAGTTTAACCCTTAAAGTGCACATAGGAGCATAATCTCAATATCTCAACACAATTCTGTAACATGCGTCATGATGTGCCCTTTTTTGCAATACATAAAAACTCACATGCTATACACATGGTCCCATGAATATTCGCCTACCACGATGTAGTCCTCATTCTGATGCATAAAAACATGCATGTGATTTTTTTCTTTCAGAGTGCAGTGTAATAGCACACAGAGTTAAAACATGCAGTGTGATGCTGTTATGAGTTTGATGGACTACTCTTCATAAACAATTCATATTTACTGACACCAGAGGGGAACAGTCTCTCACTGGAATGCAGTCCTAATGAGGAACAGGTCTGTGTCTATGAAGTATCTTAAGGCAGCCTTATGATCGTATGCAAGCACATCACAAATTCTCTGCAATGAATTACAAATGAAGAGGTAAACCATCAGGCAGTTTTAGTGCACCTCATGATATTGCCCTCTTGGTAATGGTTAACCCCTTCCATGCTCATGACGAACCCCAGCCGTCATGCACTACGGTGCTCGTGTGCCGATGACGGCTGGGGTTCGTCACGGCCCGCCCCTGTTCGTGCTGTTTAGAGCACACCAGGGGAATCGCGGCCGCATCGAAGGGGTTAAAGCAGGCACATCTTTGTAAAACAGTGCATGAGATTGTCCTCTGTTATACATAGATACTGTCTCATATTACTAACAGAATTCAGGATGTGCTACTTAATGTGATGTATCAAGGCAAACAATCTTGTAACACTTAAAGGCATCTAGTGATCATTGTACTTAATAAACCCACATTAATTTGTAATATACAATGTAATATAATCCTATATGTGATGGAAAGAAGTTCATTCTTGGTAACAGTAGTTTAGATAATAGCACAACTCTGCAACAGGCCTAGTGGTGTCGTCCTCGCAGTGCTAGGAAAAATCTCAGATATGTAACACACAGTATCATACGGTCCTCGTTGCGATGGATAAAAACAAGCAATTGTGATGCACACCAACACTTGATTCAAAGTATAATAGTAGCTCACTTATATAACACCCCAAAACACCTGTAACATTCCAAGCTATGGTCATTGTGCAGGGTATGAGCAAAGCACTGGAAAGATTGTGATTGTGACCCTGCTGTGATTCATGTAGACAAACAGCTTCATCCCCTTTAATCATTGGCTCTATTCCCCACACCAAGTGCTTCGTTTATTATCATCATTTTAGATACAGAGCAAGCTGCTTTTTAATTCACAAAGGTTGTCTTGTTGACTGTTAGCTTATAGCTAAGAAGGATGTATTTCAAGGAGTAGCCTTCATTTTCTTTTGAGAATTCCATTTTCCTTTGAACACGTTTACATGCTTACATTTCTGGAAATATTACAAAGCAAGTAGAAGTAATAACATTTGAAAAACATGTTCCCCTGTCAAGTAATCCCTTCACCTATGCCATCTCCAATTTTTAGTCTGATTCCTTTCACTTTCCATCCTGGAAACAGATTTAATCCGGCACTTGTTAGAAGTGAATCTCAGATTGTTCCCTGGGTGGGAATAGGCTCAAGAATTGTTTGTGGACAGTTACAAAGGAACACATTTGGAGGCACACAAATACTTTACAGAGCAACAAAGCCCTATGAAGATCACTATCCACACACAAAAAATGTTTGCTCACATTCAATAGTCATCTTTTTCCAAGTGTACATATGTACTTGTGCACATTAGCCTCTGTGCTTTTTTGTGATTGATTGTTCGAAGGATGATGCATGTCCTATGGACCAGGCTGTATAGGGCCGTCATTGTGAGTGATAAGTGCACGCATTTCCAAAGTACAATACAATATACTTTTTTTAGTTACTCAAGTCATACACTTTATTAATACACAGCATAATATTATAGATGCTTTCTGTTAAAGGAATATGTGATAACAATAATTCACATTAATGTGGTACTTTCAATGATGGCTAAATTAACATGAACTTGTTCAATACAATATGATGTTACTCTGTGACGGAAGAAGCACACGTGTCTAAAATGCACCAAAATGTGTCCTCATTGTGTTTGATAAAAATACACCGTTGTGACACACATCTTGATATGGTCCTCATTGCAATGGATAAAAGCACTAACCTCTGTAATAGGCAGCATAATACTTCCTGTGGCAGATAAAGGCACACAACATTAACCCTTGGGATTTTTTGTGATGTAGATAAATTCATGTCCTATGAACCAGGTCTGCATAGAGCCGTCAGTGTGATGGAAAAGTGCATTCATTTCCAAGATGAAATACAATATAGTTTTTTGAGTTACCTAAGATCATACACACTACAACTAAACAGCATATTGTTAAACCATCTTACTGTTAAAGGAGCTTTCTGTTAAAGGAATATGCGAAAACAAAAATCACATTAATGTTGTATTTTTAATGATAGCTACATTATCATGAACTTGCTCAATGCAACATGATATTCCTCTGTGATACAAGAAGCACACATGCTTAAAATGCCCCAAAATATGGTCCTCATTGCGTTGGATAAAAACATACAATTGTGACACACATCTTGATATGGTCCTCATTGTGATGGATAAAAACACCAACCTCTCCAATAGGCAAAATATTTCCTCTGGCAGACAAATGCACACAAACCTGTCTCACACAATGTAATATGATCCTCAGTTTAACCTATAAAGTGTACATAGGAGCATAATCCCCATATATATAGGAGCAATTGCAAAGCATAAAGGAGCACAATGTTGTGACATACAATATGAAGTTGTTTTTAGTGTCCTGAACAGATGGTCATATGATTGATACACTTATAAAGTTGTGGCAGGGTCTATAATATGTTAAAAATCTCAACACAATTCTGTAACATGCGCCATGATGTACCCTTTTTTGCATTACATAAAAGCTTACACGCTATACACATGGTCACATGAATTGCCTACCACAATGTAGTCGTCATTCTGATGGATAACAACACTGTTGTGTTTTTGTTTTAGAGTGCAGTGTAATAGCATACCGAGTTAAAAACATGCAGTGTGATGCTGTAATGAGTTTGATGGACTACAGTTCTTAAACAATTCATATTTATTGACACTAGGGAGGACCAGTCTCTCACTGGAATGCAGTCTTAATGAGGAACAGGTCTGTTTCTATGAAGTATCTTAAGGCAGCCTTATGATGCTAGGCAAGCACATCACATATTCTCTGCAATGAATTACAAATGAAGAGGTAAATCAACATGCAGTTTTAGTGCACTGCATGATATTGCCCCACTGGTGATAGTTAAGCATGCACATCTTTGTAAAACACTGTATGAGATTGTCTTTTGTTATACATAGATATTGTCTCATATTACTAACAGACAGCATGATTTGCTCCTTAATGTGATGTATTAAGGCAAACAATTGTGTAACACTTCAAGGCATCTAGTGATCATTGCACTTACTAAACCCAAATTAATTTATAACATACAATGTAGTATAATTCTATTTGTGATGGAAATAATTTCATTCTTGGTAACAATAGTTTAGATAATAGCACAACTCTGCAACAGGCCTAGTGGTGTCGTCCTCGCAGTGCTAGGGAAAAGCTCAGATATGTAACACACAGTATCATACGGTCCTCGTTGCGATGGATAAAAACAATCAATTGTGATGCACACCAACACTTGATTCAAAGTATAATAGTAGCTCACTTATATAACACCCCAAAACACCTGTAACATTCCAAGCTATGGTCATTGTGCAGGGTATGAGCAAAGCACTGGAAAGATTGTGATTGTGACCCTGCTGTGATTCATGTAGACAAACAGCTTCATACCCTTTAATCATTGGCTCTATTCCCAACACCAAGTGCTTCGTTTATTATCATCATTTTGGATACAGAGCAAGCTGCTTTTTAATTCACAAAGGTTGTCTTGTTGACTGTTAGCTTATAGCTAAGGAGGATGTATTTCAAGGAGTAGCCTTCATTTTCTTTTGAGAATTCCATTTTCCTTTGAACACGTTTACATGCTTACATTTCTGGAAATATTACAAAGCAAGTAGAAGTAATATCATTTGAAAAACATTTTCCCCTGTCAAGTAATCCCTTCACCTATGCCATCTCCAATTTTTAGTCTGATTCCTTTCACTTTCCATCCTGGAAACAGATTTAATCCGGCACTTGTTAGAAGTGAATCTCAGATTGTTCCCTGGGTGGGAATAGGCTCAAGAATTGTTTGTGGACAGTTACAAAGGAACACATTTGGAGGCACACAAATACTTTACAGAGCAACAAAGCCCTATTAAGATCACTATCCACACACAAAAAATGTTTGCTCACATTCAATAGTCATCTTTTTCCAAGTGTACATATGTACTTGTGCACATTAGCCTCTGTGCTTTTTTGTGATTGATTGTTCGATGGATGATGCATGTCCTATGGACCAGGCTGTATAGGGCCGTCATTGTGAGTGATAAGTGCACGCATTTCCAAGGTACAATACAATATACTTTTTTTTTAGTTACTCAAGTCATACACTTTATTAATACACAACATAATATTATAGATGCTTTCTGTTAAAGGAATAAGTGATAACAATAATTCACATTAATGTGGTACTTTCAATGATGGCTAAATTAATATGAACTTGTTCAATACAATATGATGTTACTCTGTGATGGAAGAAGCACACGTGTCTAAAATGCACCAAAATGTGTCCTCATTGTGTTTGATAAAAATACACAGTTGTGACACACATCTTGATATGGTCCTCATTGCAATGGATAAAAGCACTAACCTCTGTAATAGGCAGCATAATATTTCCTGTGGCAGATAAAGGCACACAACATTAACCCTTGGGATTTTTTGCGATGTAGATAAATTCATGTCCTATGAACAAGGTCTGCATAGAGCCGTCAGTGTGATGGAAAAGTGCATTCATTTCCAAGATGAAATACAATATAGTTTTTTGAATTACCTAAGATCATACACACTACAACTAAACAGCATATTGTTAAACCATCTTACTGTTAAAGGAGCTTTCTGTTAAAGGAATATGCGAAAACACAAAATCACATTAATGTTGTATTTTTAATGATAGCTACATTATCATGAACTTGCTCAATGCAACATGATATTCCTCTGTGATACAAGAAGCACACATGCCTAAAATGCCCCAAAATATGGTCCTCATTGCGTTGGATAAAAACATACAATTGTGACACACATCTTGATATGGTCCTCATTGTGATGGATAAAAACACCAACCTCTCCAATAGGCAGCATATTTCCTCTGGCAGACAAATGCACACAAACCTGTCTCACACAATGTAATATGATCCTCAGTTTAACCTATAAAGTGCACATAGGAGCATAATCCCCATATATATAGGAGCAATTGCAAAGCATAAAGGAGC
Source organism: Lissotriton vulgaris (assembly GCF_964263255.1). Lineage (NCBI taxonomy): Eukaryota > Metazoa > Chordata > Amphibia > Caudata > Salamandridae > Lissotriton > Lissotriton vulgaris. Next base: position 673,394,329 of record NC_141700.1, on the reverse strand, counting down.
ACAATGTTGTGACACACAATGTGAAGTTGTTTTTAGTGTCCTGAACAGATGTTCATATGGTTGATACACTTATAAAGTTGTGGCAGGGTCTATAATATGTTACAAATCTCAACACAATTCTGTAACATGCGCCATGATGTGCCCTTTTTTGCATTACATAACACTTACACGCTATACACATGGTCACATGAATTGCCTACCACAATGTAGTCGTCATTCTGATGGATAACAACACTGTTGTGTTTTTGTTTTAGAGTGCAGTGTAATAGCACACCGAGTTAAAAACATGCAGTGTGATGCTGTAATGAGTTTGATGGACTAATGTTCTTAAACAATTCATATTTATTGACACCAGGGAGGACCAGTCTCTCACTGGAATGACGTCTTAATGAGGAACAGGTCTGTTTCTATGAAGTATCTTAAGGCAGCCTTATGATGCTAGGCAAGCACATCACATATTCTCTGCAATGAATTACAAATGAAGAGGTAAATCAACATGCAGTTTTAGTGCACTGCATGATATTGCCCCACTGGTGATAGTTAAGCATGCACATCTTTGTAAAACACTGTATGAGATTGTCTTTTGTTATACATAGATATTGTCTCATATTACTAACAGACAGCATAATGTGCTCCTTAATGTGATGTAGCAAGGCAAACAATCGTGTAACACTTCAAGGCATCTAGTGATCATTGCACTTAATAAACCCAAATTAATTTATAACATACAATGTAGTATAATTCTATTTGTGATGGAAATAATTTCATTCTTGGTAACAATAGCTTAGATAATAGCACAACTTTGCAACAGACCTAGTGGGGTGGTCCTCACAGTGATATACAAAAGCTCAGATATAAAACACACATCATATAGTCCTCGTTGTGATGGATACAAACAAACAATTGTGATGCACACCAAGACTCGATTCAAAGTATAATAGTAGCTCACTTATATAAAACCCCAAAACACCTATAACACTTCCAGCTATGGTCATTGTGCAGGGTATGAGCAAACCACTGGAAAGACTGTGATTGTGACCCTGCTGTGATTCATATAGACAAACACCTTTTATACTCCTTTATCATGTACTGGAGAAGCGTGGCTCAATGGTTAGAGCGGCAGACCCTGATGCAGAGGTCTGGCCCGGCACCAGGGTTCAATTCCTGCCTCGGCGGTTCTTGGACTCAATTTCCCCGGACCTGATAATTCTTGCCTCGGTGCCAAGTCTAATCATTGGTCCTACTCTGTGACTCTGGGCAATAGCTTGCTTAATCTCCACAACAGCCCCAGCAGCGCTTGGATGCCTGGCTTCACCTTGGGGGTGCCCAGGAGTAGACATTTCACAGGAATGCCGGGATGGGTTCCACAGCGGTATGAATACAGCGCTATGAGGCCTCTGGGTAGGAGTGTGCTATATAAATACTATACATTTACATTTACTCAATTCACTACACCAAGTGCTACATTTATTATAATTTTGGATTACATGAGCAAGCTGCTTTTTAATTCACAAATGTTGCCTTGGGGACAGTTAGCATACAGCTACAGAGGATGTATTTCAAGGGGTAGTCTTCATTTTCTTTTGAGAATTCCATTTTCCCTTGAACAAGTTTGCATGCTTAGATTTTGGGAAATATTCTGAAGCAAGTAGAAGTAATAACATTTTAAAAACATTTTCCCCTATTGAATAATCTCTTCATCTATGCTATTTCCAATTTTTAGTCTGATTGCTTCCACTTCCAACCCTGGAAACAGATTTAATCTGGCACGTGTTAGAAGCGAATATCAGATTGTTCCCTGGGTTGGAATGGGCTGAAGAAATGTTTGTGGACAGTTACAAAGTAGCACATTTGCAGGCACACAAATACTTTGCAGAACAACAAGGCCCTCTGAAATTCACTAACCCCACACACAGAAGTATTTACTCACATTCACTAGTCATCTTTTTGCAAGTGTAAATGTATACCGGTGCACATTAGCACCTGTGCTTTTTTATGATGGTCGATTGGCTGGATGGTGCATGTCCTAGGGACCAGGCCTGTATAGAGCCCTCCTTGTGATGGATGAGTGCATACATTTCCAAGATACAATACAATATAGATTCTTTTAGTTACTTAAGATCATACACATTACTAATACACAGCATAATGTCATAGGAGTTTTCTGTTAAAGGAATATGTGATAACACTAATTCACATTAATGGCTAAATTAACATGAACTTGTTCAATTCAACATGATGTGACTGTGTGATAGAAGAAGCCCACTTGTCTAAACTGCACAAAAATGTGTCCTCATTGTGTTGGATAAAAACACACAGTTGTTATACACATCTTGATACAGTCCTCATTGTGATGGATAAAAACGCTTTACTAATACCCAACATAATGTTAAAGAAGCTTACTGTTAATGAAGCTTACTGTTAAAGGAATGTGCAATAAAACTAAATCACAATAATGTAGTACTTCTAATTAAGCTACATTAACATGAACTTGTTCAATATCACATGATGTGACTCTGTGATAGCAGAAGCACACATGTCTAAAATGAACCAAAGTGTGGTCCTCATTGTGTTGGATAAAAACACACAATTATGACACACATCTTGATACAGTTTTCATTGTGATAGATAAAAACGCCAACCTCTGTAATAGGCACCACAATATTACTTGTGGCAGATAAAGGTACACAAACCTGTCTCACACAATTTAACATGGTCCTCAGTGTGACCTATAAGTGCACATAGGAGCATAAGCCACCTTTATATAGGAGCAATTGTAAAGCATAAAAGAGCACCTTCTTGTGATACACAAAATATGAAATGGTTTTCAGTGTCCAGAAGAAAGGTTCATATGCTTGATACACATGTAAAGTTGTGGCAGTGTCTACTACATGTTAGAAACACAAAAGAAAACTGTAACATGTGCTTTGCTATGCTCCTTTTTGCAATGTATAAAACCTCACAATTTACACACATGGTCATCTGAATTGCATACCACAATGTAGTCCTCATTTTGATGGATAAAAACACGCAAGAGTTTTTTTTCATCAGAGTGTGGTGTAATATCACAGAGAGTTAAATCATGCACTGTGATGTCGTTATGAGTTTGATGGACTAAAAGTCTTAAACAAATCATATTTAGTGACACCAGATAGGACGGACCAATCTCACATGAATACAGTTGTAATGAGGAATTGGTCTATGTCTATTAAGAATGCTACGGTAGCCTTGTTATTGTATGCCAGCACATCACAAAGTCTCTGCGATTAATTACAAATGAAGAAATAAACCAACATGCAGCTGTAGTGCACTGCATGATATTGCCCTCCTGGTGATATTTAAAACATGCACATCCATGTAAAACTATGTGAAATTACCTTCTATGATAAATAGACAATCTCTCATGTTGTAACAGATAGCATGATGTGCTCCTTAATGTGATGTATCAAAACAAGCGACCTTGAAACATGTCATGGCATCTAGTGCTCATTGCACTTGATAAACCCAAATTAATTTGTTACATACAATGAGATATATTCCTATTTGTTATGGAAAGAAGTTTATTCTTGGTAACAGTACTTTAGGTACTAGCACAATTTTGCAACAGACCTAGTAAGGGTGGTCATCACAGTGATAGGAAAAAGCTCAGTTGTGTAACACACAACATCATGTGGTCCTCATTATGATGGATAAAATCAAACTGCTGTGATGCACACCATGACTTGACCCAAAGTATGATAATAGTAGCTCACATATATAACATACCAACGCACCTGTAAAAATCAAAGCTATGGTCATTTTACAGAGCAGGAGAAAACCACTGGCAAGATTGTGATTGTGACCCTGCTGGTTCTTTTTTTTTTAAGGTTTTCAAAGAAAGTTTTATTCGGCTGACGCGTTTCAACCAAACTGGTCTTTCTCAAAGCCAACACATACTTGGTGATTATACCATATCACCTATAAACACCAAGCTCACATATCAGTAAACATAGTGAAAAGACTTTGTTGGACCTTGTACGATGCCTAGAACCTTTGGAAGAAAGCCTGGCATTAATAGGTCTATAGCGTAAATAAATTAACACAAGTGCATGATTTACCTTATGCTTTCACATGATCACAAAATATATAGGGTCATCAAAAATATATATAAATATTTATCTTAATAACAGATAAACATTTAAGTTCTACTAAGTTTCTAAACTTGCATAATTAATGAAAAGCACATACTCGACACGGGTATATTGAGAAACGCCACCCGAAAATAACAAATCCAATGCCTGTCATCCCGGTACACCATGCGCAGCCGCCACGCCGCCCCGCAACCATGACCCTGCTGTGATTCATGATGCTTTTTCAATAAAGGATTTAATAGCGCACAATGTTGCAATATGAAATGTGATATAATCATTTTAATGGACTAAACTATCAAAAACAACCCCTGCTTATCAGCACCTAAGAGGAACAATCTCTGTCAGGAGTGCACTCAGAATTGGATACAGTTCTGCCTCTATCAAGCATCTTAAGGCAGCCTTATGAAATTTTTGTGCAGTGTAATGCCGGCGGTGGGGATTGCGAGTCTTTCAATGAAGGGCTCAGCTCCTTCAATTATGTATAAGTTCCCGATCGAGTTCCTCCTGTGCTGCATCGTCTCTCCCTGGTATGCCAACAATGCGGAAGTCATTGAAATACTTGTGTTCCCCGCCACTGGCATTACACTGCACAAAAATGTCAATGCATCACGGTTTCTGCCAGAAATCATTCGCTTCACATATTATTATTATTAATGATATTTCTAAAGCGTGAACAAAGGCCCATGGGCGTCTCGGCGCTAAGATATCTGTAATATTTAACCTGAGAGGGGGGAGCTGAGTCTAGTGATTAAAGAGCCAGGTCTTAAGTTGCTTACGAAAGGACCAGAGGGAAGGACTGGCTTTAATCAAATGGGGCAGCGTGTTCCACAATTTTGGAGCTGACACCAGGAATCTTCTGTCACCCCAGAAACAGTTTTGGTCCGAGGAACCACAAGATCAATTAGACTTGAAGAACGTAGTGTTCTGGACGGACAATAGGGAATCAGATTTTGGACAAGATATGCTGGTCCCATATTATGCAAGGCCTTGTACACAATACAGAGAGTTTTGAATTTTATTCTGTTTCTGATGGGTAACCAGTGTAACTCTCTGATTGTGTCCGAGGCGGATTGATATTTGGGAATTTTTCCCAGTAGCCTGGCAGCTGAGTTTTGTATAATTTGCATTTTGTTTAAAACTCCTTCTTGTGCATTGAGGAATAAAGCGTTGCAGTAATCCAAGGTGGACAATACAAGGGAAGTAACCAGGGTTTTACCAGCTGTATCAGGAAGAAAGGGGAGGATTTTTTTGATGAGTCTTAGTTTGTGGAAGGCTGAGGAGGTGATCTGGTTAGCGTGTGGATGAAAAGTGAGGCGGTTATCAAAAATGACTCCCAGGTTCCTCACCTTACTGACAGGCTCGGGAGGCGAGCCTAATGAGGATGGCCACCAATTGGATGACCATTCCGGAGTCAGCGGTCCGAAGATGACTACTTCTGTCTTGTCGGAATTTAATTTTAGGCAATTGGAAGCCATCCAGCTCCCAATTGCTACCATGCCTGATTTAAGATCTTCCGCTATTTTATGGCCGTTGTTCTTAATGGCAAGGACCAACTGTGTGTCATCTGCATAGGTAGTAAGGCTCATCCCATGTGCACGAATAACATTGGCTAAGTCCGACACATAGATGTTGAAAAGTGTCGGACTTAGGGATGAGCCTTGAGGTACTCCACATGGCAGGGACAAGGTGGAAGAGTGAAAGGGTCCCATTGTGACCACCTGGGTTCTATTGGCCTGAAAAGAGGCCAGAAGTTTACTGGCATTTTCCTGGACACCCATGTTTTCGACACGGTCGATCAACGTAGCATGATTGACCGTGTCGAAGGCTGCCGATAAATCAAGTAGTATCAAGACTGCTGTGCCCCCAGCATCGCGGATGGATCTAGTATCATCCGCCACTTTGATCAGAGCCGTCTCCGTCCCATGGAATTGGCGGAAGCCAAACTGGGATTCATCAAGTAAATTATGTTGCTCTAAGAACGTGGAGAGTTGTTGATTCTGAGCTTTTTCAGCTTTTTTAGCCAGTACTGGTAGGCTGGCAATAGGTCGATAGCTCTTAGGTTCTTCCATGTCGAGATGTGGCTTCTTTAAGAGTGGTTTAATGAGGTTTTTTTTTAGAATATCAGGGTAAGTGCCTGTACTAAACACTGCGTTGCAGATAGAGGTGATGGCAGGAAGAACCGTTTCAATAACAGGTAGCAGTACTTTAAATGGACAGGGGTCAAGAGCAGAACCTGATCTAATAGTGGATATAATATCAGCAATCTGGGAACTAGAAATTTCTACAAACTGAGAGAGGATGGGTCCAGTATGGGCGGCGGTCGACAAGTTGGGAGGGAGTTTGGTGTTATTAGCAAAGGCAGAATAGATGTCGTTGACTTTACTAAAGAAGAAGCTGGCTATGGCGTCACAGAGGGGTTGTGAGGGAGGTGGAGTCAGGTTTGTGGAGTATCCTGCTAGCTGCTTAGTAGTTTCGTACAGAGCTTTATTGGAGTTTTTGGCCATTTCGATTCTAACCCTAAAGAATTTTTTCTTGGCCTCATTAATCATAGTTTTATATTTGGCTACCGTTTCTATATACCTTATTTTGGCTTCTACAGAGTAGTCTTTCCTCCAGTGCCTCTCCTTATTCCTACACTGTTGTTTTTGTTCTCTTAAGGCCTCCAAATACCAGGGGGCCGACGGGGTAGATCTATTGTGAGACCGTTGTTTAACCGGGGCCAGGGAGGATGCCGCCGAGCCCACCCACTCATAGAATTGGGAGGTGGCGGTGTTAGGGTCGGTTGATAGAGGGGGAGTGGATTTGGTTAAGAGAGTTTTCAGGCTGGAACTATCAATGTCATTCCACGCCTGGAAGGACTGTTGAGAGTTGGATGGGAGTGTGGAGGCTCCAATGTCTTGAATGGTTAGTGACGCCATGATGGCATGGTGGTCTGACCAAGTAACTGGAAGGATTTGAGAGACTTGTAAATCCTGTGAGTTGGTAAAAATGCCATCCAATATATGGCCCCCGTCATGTGTGGATGATTTGACCAACAATGGGAGACCAAAGGTGATCATATCTCCTAGAAGCGCAGCAGTATCTTTGTCCTCTGTTTTGTCAAAATGAAAGTTAAAATCACTGAGGACAGTGAGGGAACTATCAAGGGCTGAAGATTCCAGAATGGACCTGAGGTTGGAAATTAATCCGGTCCTTGATCCTGGTGGACGATACAGAAGGATCCCATTAAAGTTATGGGAGGGAGTCAGTTTGATAGAAAATTACAGAGCTTCACAGGATGGTAGTGAGATCATGTTGGTTCTGGCGATAAAAGTGTCGCGTAAAATGACGGCAATCCCACCACCTTTCTTGCGTTGTCTGTCCAGTCTATGGATGGAAAAGCCTTTTGGAGCTGCAATCACTATATCTGGATCGGACGAACTATCCATCCAAGTTTCTGTCATAAATAGTAAGTCTAAACTATTGTCCTCCATCAGGTCGGCTACGTCCTGTCGGTGTTTCCCGAGCGAGCGGACATTAATAAGGGCAAGTGAAAAAGATTTGGGTGATTTATACTTGGTGGTGGGGGGAGGATTTAGATAAAGGGGTATCTGTGATTTACAACAGGGACAGAGTACATAGGATGTACATCGTACATGAGGAGAGGAACCATGTGGGGCCCCCATGAGAACCATTCACAAAGCTACAGCTTGAAAGCCATTAACAAGTCCCCCCTGTCATCATCTAATTATTTTGAAGCGTGAATATCATATTGAAGCACCAGCAACCGCCGCAGTCATTTCTGGACACAACAAGAGAAAAAGGACCACACCCCTTGAGTTCATAAGGCATCATCACCCGTGAGAATTCCCTCACCTCAAATGTGAATGACCAAGTCCTGGTCCTGAGGAGAACCCTGAAATCAAATAGGGTTCTGAAATGTGTCGACCCCACCCAGCCAGCAATAATCACCACCAATCAACCGACCCATACCGAGTACAAACAGGACATTTAGGCCTGGTGTAACTGTTTAACTGCTTCGCTGGTTGTGGCAGGTGTATGTAGTGAAACACATAACTGAATTGTACCGCCATTGTTCTTTATGTTAAAATAAGGACTGGTCTATTGTTTTGTCATGTTTGGTCATTTCCTAAGTATTTGTTATATGTCCAAAGTACTGTCACCATTGTGTTGTTGATATATGTTGGTACTAATTGTTCTTCTTTAAGACATGAAAGAAATATCCATCTTGTTTGTTCCACAAATAAATGAACAAATAACAAGTGTAAGGAAAACAATATAACTACTTGAGAATCTAAGGTGGTTATTTATGAATGTATTTATTCAAAAACGTACATCCAGACCTTTTTCTTGTTTCCAACTTTCTAAAAAGTGGCATTTTTAAAATTGAGGATTGAAATATGAATTTACCATTCAAGATGGTTTTAAATTACTCTGATACCATTCATGACTTTCCTACCTGCTCCCAATAAAAAATTAACACTTATTAAATGTAATAATGTACCCAATGGTATGCTATGAAAGAGGCAGGCCTTGCAATAGTGACTACCAGGACAGGTCAGATTAAAAACTACATGTCCAACTTTTTTAAGTAAACTGCACCTTGCCCTATGTGCTTTTGAGGGCCTACCCTATAGGTGACTTATATGTACTCAACAGAATGGTTTACGCTTGGTAAAAGGTTTATTTTGACAGGTGGAAATGGCAGTTTAAAATTGCACCCACAAGCTGCACTGGCAGACCAGGGACAGGTTAAAAAAAGTCTACTTAAGTGGGTGGCTCAAAAAGTGTGTAGGGACACTAATAGCATTTAATTTACAGGCCTTGGGTGTACATGCAATATTACTTTACTAGGTACTTGCAAATACATTAAATGTGACAATGGGGTCTGTAGCCCAATTTTATCATGTTTTAGGGAATGTTAACAAGCAGTTTAGCACTGGTTAGCAGTCCTAAGGCCAACAAAAGCAAATTCAGAAATATAGTGGGGGTGAAGGCAATCAGCTTTGGGGACGACCACCCTAAGGCTGACTGGTCTAACAAGCATTGACTTGTAACACACTCCATAATATTTTTCTCCTGGTGATGTTTAAAGCATGCACAACCCTGCAATACACAGTATGAAAATGTCCTCTGTGATGAATAGGCACCCGCTCATATTACTAACAAACACCATGATGTGGCCCTCAATGTGATGTATCAAAGAACAAAATCTTGTAGCATGCCATATTATCTGTTTCTCAGTGTGAATGGTAAAACCACATGCAATTGTAATATACTAGGTGATATAGTCCTTATTGAATAGAAAAGAAATTCATGCTTGATAACAGTAGCTTTGATAACAGCACAAATTTGCATCAGACCTAATGGTGAGGTAATTGCTATGAGAATAGGGTCAGATGTTTAACACACAATATCATATGGTCCTCGTTGTGATGGATAACAGATCACACTTTTTTGACACACACTAAGATATGATCCATATGATGGCAATAGAAGCACAGACATATCAGGCACCTAAACATGTGTAAAACTCATAGCTACAGAAAGACAAACACCTATGTATCCCCATTTTAAAGATCACAATAGGTTCAGCTCTACTCTTGCCTTCCAGGTCTTATCTGAGCGACCTCAAGTTCTTATGTTGAAGTTGACGTTTAACCAGATTTTCACAATTTATGGATAGAATTTACTTACAAATTGTCAGATGCCATAATTAGAGTTGGATGAATGGGATACACCTTCACAAACGAGATGGAGATCCCGTCTGCAGTTTTACAAGGGCTACAATGCCTAATCCGGGCCCTACATTTTTGACCACTTTAAGAATATAGCACATGTGGCTGGAAACTGAAAAACAGCTCTTCACTTCGCAAATGTTCAAAATACCAACTGAATTGAGGATGCAGAACTACACAAATTCAAAGGGAAACACAGTGAAAAGATGGATATTTTAGCAGTTAGGAACTATTTTTTAAAGGTATTGTCTAAATAATACACTATTTGAAATCCAGTATGGTCAGTTAAATATACGCTGGATGAAATAAGAAAGCAGTGTTTGCTAAATGCATATGTATTCTGTAATAAATTGTCAGTCACATACGAAAGGGATCCAAATAAAGGCTGTTTTTTTGACAAATATATACTGTACCAAATAGGAAGACACTATATGTAAAATATAATCTGGTCCTCATAAACAGCCTTGTATAAAAACACACACCGGTCCTCGTAAAGCTGTTTGCTGTCTTTATGTAGTGTGTAAAAATGGTCCTCATAACTCTTGGATACGGGACATATGCGGTCCTCATAAGGGGGTTATGTCAGAAAGTCTCAAAACTATTCCCATAATCGTTTTTTGAAAATCTGATATAACTTTCATACTGTCATTATAGTATAAACATAAAATGTATGATCATTTTGATTCTCTGATGATCAGAAAGGGTGGCCCTCATAATGTAGGTTTTTTTCACTGGTCTTCATAGAGTGATATAAACATGTATGTGTGTGTGTGTGTGTGTGTGTGTGTTTCAGTGTCTATGTGTGTATGTCTGTGAGTGTTTGTGGGTGCAAGTGTGTGTGTATTGATGAGTGTGTGTGGACCTTGTATGTGTGATTGTGGATGTTGGGTGAGTGAGTGCGTTTGAGTTTGGGTTTGTGTAGGCGTGTATGTGTTTGTGTTGTGTGAGTATTTGTATGTTCTGTGCATGTGAGAGTGTTTTGTATGAGAGTTGTGTGTGTGTGTGCGTGTGTGCGTGTCAGTGTTGTTAGTTTGTGGGTAGCGTGAGTTTTTGTGGGTTTTGGGTGTGGGTGTACTGTGTGTGTTTGGTGTTGCATGTATCTAGCTGTGTCTGTGGGTTTGCGTGACTGTGTGTGTGACTATGTGTGTGTCTGTTTTGTGTGTGTAGGATGTCAATGTGTGTGCCTGTGTGTGTGTGTGTGTGTCTGTCTGCATATGTGTGTGCGTGGGTATGTGTAAGCATCTGTAGGTGGAGTTGTGGGTGTATGTGTAAGTACGGTGTGTGTGTGTGTGTGTGTATCAGACATCTGCATGTGTAATGAGATTACAATCCAAAAGCAAATTGTACACTCTGTGGTTATTGCCTGGAAGATTTTCAAGAGGTCAAACTTGCCCCAAATCGGCTAGGCAGATAGCGCATATTTGTGGGTCTGAAAACGGGAGTAACACATGCTATTGGTGCTTTCTTCTCCTCATTTTGAGCTGCACAAAGGGAAACTTGGAGCACATTTCACATCACATCTGTAAATACTGAATCTTGCTCAGTTGATATTTACCACATGCATGATTTACACACAGAAGACTGCTGTAATGCTGCCCTAATGGCGATCGAAGTCTGAGACCACAACATTTAGTAAAAAATAAGTGCCAGCCTGAACTCTTAAAATAATCCTATGGGTACTTTGAAAGGATTGCCTGAAAGTGATGGACATAAAACCTTTACTGATGATCACCATCACTGATACACATATGGAAGTGAGAGTGAGGCTAAAAAAACAGTTAAACTGGTGCATGAAAGAGGTGTAAGCATTGGTTCCTTCCAACCCTGCATTCTTTTATTTATGCACAGATAACATCTATGCACCAATGTTATGGTCAACAAAGGAAGTCCTAGGTATGTAGAGGTGGGGACTCCCATCCTCATCTATGCGGGTGACTCAGTCCTGCTAACCATAACCCCAACAGACCTCAGGCAGATTCTGCAAGTAGGAAAGAGCGGGTAAGATCACCAAGATAAAGCAAAGGTAATTGTAAAGAGAAACATTCCAAACCATCATGGGGCACAAATATCATATTGACAACTAATCTTCATAGGTTGCATCAATGTGGTCATACCCAGCTACATTGCAGCCATTGCTGACAACCCCTTAAGGATGCAATGTTGAAACAGATGAAAGGATGCACTCCATTAGTACACCAAATACTTTGATGAATGTTATCAATGCGCACAGGCAATGATTTGGTGTGCAACCCCAGTATTGTACTCCATCCATGCACGTGTTGTATAACAAGAGACTGGAACCTTGTCAGGTATCTCAGGCCCGGGATGCACCACTGTAGAATGATTTCATGTAATAAACATTTTAGGTCCATTTTATCAGTTTCTTCCATAATTTTAATCCAGTTTCTTTCATCATAGTTACCCCTAGCGAAGGGCAGTGGCCCGAAATGCACTGGGTATAAATTCTTCACATGGATTCATGGAAAATGGTGAACCACCCTGTGCTTTGAATGAAAACCTCTTTGACTTGACCCCAGCGCCCAGACGATACAGCAGCCCCCCCCCCCCCCCCCCAGTGCTTTGAGATTTGAGACCCGCACAGGTAAGTATCAGAGCTTAATAAACCCTTGATTGATTGATTGACTGATTATTGAACTTGTTGGAAGTTATTGTTTGGAGCTGGGGCAGCTGTTGCGCTATACAACTAGTAGTAACAACAACAACATTGGGTTACAATTATGGAAGAAACTGTTAAAATGGAACTCAGAATGTTTATTACACAAAATCATTCTACGGTGGTGCCTCCAGGGCCTGGGATACCTGTACCTCGTCAGGTATCCCAGGCCCTGGATGCCCCACTGTAGAATGATTTCCCTTACAAACCCTTAGGATGACACAAAAGGCTGTGCATGGCTTCAGCAAATCTGCAACAAGATTGAGTCGTAAAGGAAACAACTGTAGAAGACCATGGAAGCCTAGGAGAAGGAGACTGTCATATATTAGGTGGAATAAAGGCCTAACACAATTAGAAGTACACTCATCAAATCAAGAGAGAGTGAGGAAAGAACTCTATGCCTTTACAATAGTCACCCCGACATACACTGTGTCTTCTTCTTTATCACAGAGTCAGTCCATACGAGCCTAATCATACTCATCTTAAGGAAGTGAACATCCAGAAACAAACAATGTGTCAACCGAACTTGGACCACACTTATAAGGTAAATAGTTATATTGTCCCAGATAATAAAGGCCGGCAGAGGGTGGCTATCAGGGCCAGTTCTAGGATTTGCGAGGCCCTGGTCTAAAAGGGAATGTGCAAGACCCCTCTAATGTCGATAAGTGGCCCCTTGCAAGGAGACCATTCACAGACCCTGTGGGAGGCCTATTGTCCAGCCTTTTGTCACTCCCCACAGTTTTAACTTTGAGCCCACAAGCATTTCTCACACCTTCAGTCCGATAGGTGTGAGAATTGCTTGTGGGCTAACAGTTAAAACTATGGGGGCGCCAAAATGATGGACAATGGGCCTCCCACAGTGTCCGTGTATGGGTCTCCTTTCAATTGAAGGGAGCGTCTCCCTCCCTTATGTATCCAGATACCATCCCTGAGAGGCCAAGTGAGGGGGCCCCCTCCATTTCAAAGAAAGGTGACAACTTTCTTTGAAATGGATCGCCAGGGAAGCTGCACGCGCCGGCCGAGCCTACCTCTGCTTCTGGGGCTCCGCTGAGGTGCGCTGCCTGTGGGTTGTGGCTGTGAGGCGGCCGGGCTTTGCTCCGCTGCCTTCCATCATCGCCTACTTCCGGCTGGCCGGGCTTGGCTCCGCCGGTCGGGAGGGGAAACAACTACAGCCCCCATCAGCCCTTGCTCCAGGACGCCTCCCCCACCATCACTGCACAGCGCCAGGAGGCGCATAAAGACCCACCCACTCCCTCGTCCCGCGAGAACGCGCCGAGCTAAGCCCGGGCAAAGGGCGGGCCCTCTGAGGCCCTCTGAGAGACCGCAGGAGACCGGACCGGGCCACCCCCCTGACATTTACCATTCCCGGCTTACCTAAGGTATTCAACCCCTCTTTTGTGAACATATATAGTAAATAGTGGGTAACAGGCCTGATGGAGGTCAAAAGTAAAAGTAGGGTGGCGGTCAAAAAAACACCTATGCACACTCGCTCAACTACAAGAAAACAAACTTTGGCACCAACCCCTTTACCCACCCTAACTGCAATTGATAGGATGCTGCAACAAACAATTGGTGTTGTTGTTAACGCTATTGAAAGTACGGAAAGAAGATTATCATTACCAGCGAGTATGTGTTTAATAAATCAAACGTCACAAACTATTAATACACATGTTAGCGTTCCAAATGAAACAACAATATCACATGATTCACTTCTATTGGAATCGTTTGCAGGTTTGCCAAGGTATGACTTAATTCAATCTGAGGTACCACAGCTTTTAGGACCCACTGTTCCTTGTACTAGAGAGAGTAGACTGTCTATAACACCTGACCTGTCAGCCAGCATATCACCACAGCCCCTAATACCTAGTGTTGTGCCTGTAACTAATGGGGATTTGGATGGCTGTGCTACTAATCCTGTCATTCCAACCGTACAAATCAGTGATATCAGTCTGTTAAGTAGCGAAACTGACTGTGAGCCTGTACCCTCTAAAAGGAAATTAACCCAAAGTCGAAAAAGGTTAATAATAAATAAACAGACTAAAACATATAGAAGAAAAAAGAAGAGGGCCATACAAACTTTAGAAACCAATGAAAGTGAAAGTGAGATACAGCAGAACAGTGGAGGGAGACATGTAAAAGATATAAAATTACTGGAAATGCAAACTTTAAACAATGTCGAGGCAGTCAAAGAATGTCTCGAGAAAATGGTAAAAACCTACATCGCACCAGTGATGGAATCTCTAGAAATCCTAAGTAAAAAAATAGAAATCCTAGAGAAACTGGGAATAGCTAACTTGGATGTCCTAGAACAACTGGGTTCACAAATCAGACCTCATTCAAATAATGCAAATTCTGGGAACCAGAGTTATAGTAAATCAAGTGCAGTAAATCGTACTCCTAGTGTGCCCATTGTGAAGGGAAACCCGGTACCCTCTACAAGTGGAAGGCAGAGGCCAATAACCATCACTCCCAAGGTAGTACATGGGCAAAAAGTAGATGGGGGCCAAAGAAACATCAATGAACCTGCCACCACCTATAAGAGCCTACCTGTACCGAGGCGCCATATTAATAATGTCATCCCAGCCACTATTAATTTGCCACCTGATTGCAGACCATTTGTAGCGATACTCGCGAATGTCCCCAAGCTGTTGCCTAACCAATTTGAAAATCAAGAAACCTTGAAAAATAAGACCTTGTATTGGTTGGTGAAAAATTGTGGGTTCCCAATGCGAGGCGCGGATGAGATTATAACTACACAGAGGGTAGGTTGGGTAGGGCCAAATAAAAAGGAGATAGACGGGGACTGCATAATTATAAATTTCAGGACTACAGAATGGGCGAGAGATTCGATTTTACATGCACCTATGCCATCGAATCATGAATATAACATCACACTGTTCCCACTGGATTATTTTTATAGGAACCAGTCAGGAAGACAAATCACTACACATAACTTCCAGCATCCAAGAGCTGCCTTTATCAAATACCCTAATGTTGTACCTATTTGTCCCCCCCTACTGCCTAACCTGTATGACAACTTCTTGGTCCCAACTTCTAATAGATTCCAGTTGCTCAGCTCACTTGAGGAGAATGACTGGCTGAGCGATCCATCCTTGACCCCGAGTTCTGGAAGTTCTGTAACAGGTGATACATTAACCTTGGAGAAAGAGCTGGGTGATGAAAGCTGTGTAAATAATATAACTGAGTCACAATTAATTTAATCAAATACTGTGCTATGTTTAGGCAATGTCGTAGACAATGAATCAACTGTAACAAATGATAATGCTATTGTTACCCCGATTGCAAGCTTTGAAGCTTCACTCTTGTCTAATCACTCCGAAAGTATAGGAACTAGTAATGCTGATTCTCTTGTATTTAACAGCTGGAATATAGCCGGAATTGCCTCTAAATTATGTACCCCATTTTGGGACGATTTCATCATATGTGGTTATGACATTATTTGTTTACAAGAGACATGGCATACAGGACTAATAGAAGTTGAAGGTTACACCTCCTACAGTGTGGCAGCAGTAGCTTCCAAAGCTGGTAGAGCCAAGGGAGGCCTACTGACTTTGGTTTCAACTAAATTGACAGAATTTATTCTTGGGGAACACTCTATAGCTTGTCAGCATGCGTCTATATTGCGCCTAAAACATAGCCATGGTAGGGATCTAATTATTGTAAATTTTTATAATAATATTGTGGGCCCTAAACGTGATATGATTGTTCCCGATGTTGAACGTGCTATTGAAGCTGCAATCACTCTCTCTAAGAACAATTTTGTAATTCTGTGGGCAGGTGACTTTAACATCCAAGCCTGCAGATATGCTCGGAAGGGGATATGTGGTCACCGCGAGGATTATGTAGGGGGTGACAGTGTTTATGTTAATCATTTCCCACACAGTAATTATGGCAGCGCACTGAATAACTTAATAGCCAAGTTCAACTTGGAATTGCTTGATTGTACAAAAAACAAAAATAATGAAATTTGTCCAACTTTTAGGGGGAGAGATGGCCATTCCAATATTGACCATATTCTGGTGTCCAGCGGCTCAATTTTTACTAATGTTTGGGTAATAGAGCAGCCTGTGAGTGATCACAACAGCATCTCTGTGGAGTTAATGGGCTGGGGTCAAAAAAGCGTTGTGAACGGTAAAGCTGTCCATGGGATCTCCGCTGAGAGACCTAATGGTACGAGAATTAAATGGATCAAAATTGACCCTAACAAACTAACAAAGGATATTATTTGTAAATGTACCAGAGAGGTTGAATACTGCCTTGCACCTAATGTGAGCGCCTGATGTCCTCTCCAATTTTATGAAAATTACATGCACAGTTGAAAATTCCGTGTTAAAAAGAAACAGAAGGGTTAAAAGAAACAAAACTGTGTGGTTTGACAAACATTGTGCCGAGACTCTGAAAAGATTAAAAAGTGTACTCAATGCTAAACCTAGAAATAAAGAAAGAGTCAGAGAAGAACGTATTAATTATAAACTGGCCCTGTCAGCCAGGAAAAGGGAGCTACAGGATGAGGCCTGGAATAAACTTGATATGGCCGCTGTAACTAAAAACCATAAACTCTTTTGGGAAACGATAAATGGCCCATTCTTAAAGAATTAAAACATTCCTGAGGTCAGTTCCCATGTCAGCTGTCTTGCATGGATTGCACATTTCTCTGAGATTTTTAATTCTGATCTTAAATCTGATGGGTCTATCTTATGTTTTAATTGGAAGAAAATGCAGTTGTTTTTAACTTTAAATGAAGTGACAGATGCAATCAAAAATAGTAAGGGTGGTAAAGCACCTGGACCCGATGGGGTACCCATGGACTTTTATAAACATGAAATAACATTATGGGCCCCAATCCAAACTCGTTACTTTAATGCTGCGGTGGAAGATAATTTACCACTGACATGGGGCCAATCAATTATTATACCCCTTTATAAAAAAGGATCCAGGTCAGAGACAAGGAATTATCGTCCAATCTCTCTTTTGGACTCGACAGTTAAAATCCTTAGTCGAGTCCTATTAGTGAGATTGGAAGCCTGGGCCGAGGAGAATAACATTCTGTCCCCAGTGCAGTATGGGTTTCGTAGGGGATTAGGAACAATGGAGCAGTGCGTGAACCAGGAACTCATAGTTGGCAAGTATACCAAAGCTAAATCTGGTAATCTTTATTTATGCTTTGCCGACTTGAGTTCCGCATTCGATCTGGTGGAACACGCACTGCTTTGGCCCATACTACTAGCAATGGGCGCCCCCACTGAAATTATCCATCTGCTAGCTCGCTTGTATAGCAATTTATCAAGCAAAGTAAGGTTTGGAATAGATGGAGAGTGTACGTCAAGCCATCTCCAAAACCCACACACTCAAGAAATGAAGAAGAATCACAAACTTGATGCAATCAAAAGACCACTCAGCATCTAACAACACAGTGGCATTAAGACAAAGGGTGTTTTAGGTGTTACAGGACACAATTAAATCAGACAACTTCTTCCTTCAGAAAACCTGCATCTTCTTTCAGTATAAGTGTGACTACTGTGGATAACCTATCATTAATACTCTTTAGCAAAAAGGTTACATTCATATCTAATTGATTGGTAATGTTTGAGACTCAATGTGATATGACCTGTTGAAGCTATTTTATTGCAGCAGGGAAGGATGCATTGCTGAAGGCCAAGAATACCTGGAATAGGGCCAGCAACAGTGCAGTCATGCCAGATTCTAAGATCCACCTCTAGCTGTGAACATTTTCTGTTTCTTTAATTGTATGTAAATATGTATATGAAACCAGCTACACAGTAATGAAGCCCTGTACTATAGAAGTGGGGTACATTTCATAGGGTAGAAATGTGTGGAGAGAGTGGGCTGCTGCGAAGGCTATTAAGTTGCACTTGCTTGGGGCATTTTGGTGTAGGTTGGGGGCAGGAGACAGGTGTGGATAATTCTTTAGATGACATTATAAGGCAGAAGTTATTAAATCTAAATTAAATTTATGTGCATATTCTGACAGTATGGCATAGATCCAGCACTCTTGGGTTTAAGTTTAGATACGCTGAGAAAGAAATAAAGTAAGATGCTTTTCCATCAATTGTCATTTCTTAACACTGTTTATCTCTTACTTCTCGTTTGATAGCTGTCATCGCTCGCATGGAATCGGGTTAGATAATCGAATGAGTGACCCATGGTGTTTTTTGAGCAGGAGAACAAGTGCAATATCTTTTCCGGGCAGCCCCATTCTTCCAGTAAATATCAAGTTGCTTTTCATACTGGATTGTAATTTAAAGGCAACAAGCTACCTTTCATATTTGGTTTCAGAACATGATTATTAAGTGAAAACTGGTGAATTAATATTACACTAATTTGTGTTCAGAGACTATGAAGGCGAAATCTGTGGGTGCGACATATTGTCTACTTGAAGAACAACTTTATCCCACTTTGTAAAATCACTGACCCTATTCAATTGATTACATTGTCAAATATTGGAAACCGGTCCTCGGAAGCTTGTTTCCGGTCCAGGGAAGGCATGGCTTGGCAGTTCGGGCTGGACTGTTCCCATGAGGCACAGGGTCAGACTGATTTGCATATGGCCATGTCTGAACTGGGGTGGTGTGGAGTGCAAAAAAACCGATGGATTTAGGCCCAGATCTCTGTACTGGGGTGAATGTATGACATTGTTCTGCATTCTGTCCATCAACTGCTGTTTTTGCAAATATTGGAAATAAGCACTGGTCGTCTACATGAGTGCCCTGTGTTCCTGAGACAGCCTTGTCAGAGAAGGGGGGTCCTTACTCATACTTGTGTAAAGTTTAGTTAAGACAACTCTTAGGATAATCAATTGTTTAGCATGAATAAAACTCATCATAATTAATAGGTTTAGCCATACTGGAGTCAGGTTGTACCAAATGGTAATCGATAACTTGTTGATCAGGTGTTGTATCATTTGAAACGAATGTCTTAAAGAATGCTGCGCTCAAAAATCTATTTCCGAAGGGACATTTAAATAATAAACTCATCACGGGCTCATCGTTTCGTGGGTTTACACACATGCGCATAGGTCATCCGCCTTCAAAGTCATATTTTATTTTTAACTTATGTCTGGCAGCGGCGCAGGCACTGTGGGTGGGTCCGCTCATAGAATTCGGCAGTTCCAAGGGACTCATCGCATGTGTTTTCAATGAAAATGTTGCAATTGCAAATTGATTAGCAGAGCTTGTTCGGCTATTCTCAGCCGAGCGCCATAATGAGGCTAATTTTAGATGCAGGGTTTGAGAACCGCATGGCTGTTTTTTTAGCCTTTAGCGGCTCTTGGTACAGAACTGCACATTTGTCAGAAGAATCCTTTAAATATGTGAACATAAAAGAAAGCCTGGCCCAGGCCGTGCAGTCTTCCCTAAGTAATTACCTTTGACAAAATGGCTGCAGATCCCAGCAGGGCCTATGTTTGGATAATGATATAAGGTGTCCCGCCACCCACGTGAGGTGGAAATATGACATTTCGCTGCAAAACGAAGGTCTTGTTCCGAGGGGGCTCTGCGGTTAGAGCTCTGTGGGTGGGAGCGGCGGGGGGATCTATTTTCACAGGCGAAATGCCATCGCCAATTACCGACTTGGCCTGAAATGTTAGGAAATATTTCATTATAGACACATGTCCTTCAAAGCCAGATGGAAACATCAGTATCGGCTTTCCACCTTTTAAAGGCTGAAAACGTGTGCTTGGAATCCATAGCGTGACCCGAAGTACCTGTGCCTGTCTCTTTAAGGCTCTGCACAGCACATGCCTCTGAGACAGTGTGTCTGCTGCCACCGTCGACAAGAGGGCCTTTGTGCCTCTGACGTCAGCGACTCTGTTATTGGGAGCGTGTCATGCCAGAAGGATCCGCGGACCCTCTGTTTGTTCACGTGCCTCCTCCGCAATAAAAACCCACCTTCCCAGAAACAAGTCTGGATTCTCCTTAAGGCCCCCTCAGGGCTCAGCGACTACTTTCAACTAGGAGTGGACGTCGTGATGCACAGTGCATTTAGTGTGTGTGGGGGAGGGGGGGATAGTATAATGTATGTATCACAGAAACACATATGATCTGCTGTTGCATAGAAATAATGTCACAGGGCTATGTGCCTAATTCTGAGGTATTTTAATATTTTAGCTTATCCTTAAAATTGCCTGTACAACCAATGACTTTTTTGTGTAGCATACTTGGAAAGTTGTGCTGTAAAATAAGTCTTGGTTGGCGTTCTGCATCACGCATAGAAAAGGAAAAACACTTTTAAGGATTGTTTTTGTGGCAGGAAGGTGTCCTTTCCTGCCCAAAAGCAATCCTGCCCATAACGCTGCCACTCTTGCTCCATGGCACAAGGGTGCCTGCGTTGGCGCTATGCAGCACACAGTGTGCCAGTGCAAGGAGGCAGCAGACATTTGCCACCTTTGTAAATATGACACATTTCTGATGCTGCCTAGCTGAGCTGCATTGCGTGAAATGGTAGTACATCTGCCCCCCAATTCTGATCACAATTCTATACAAAAGGATGATGCAGTTCAATAGGGTTTCTTGGCACTTGATTCTGAGTGATATGGAATATTTGCTACACCAGAAAGAATCCGATACCCCAACAAGAGGCATTTAACAAGTGTGGAAAAGAGCTCCTACTCCAGGGTTTGTGGATGGGGAGAGGCATAGCATGCAAAATCGGTTTTTAACTCCACAGAATATTTGCGTATATTGTTTTCTGCACACATTTCCCCTCAATTAATGAAACCCAGGTAATGCTACCAAAATGTACCAATAGAAAACGACAGGTGAATAATACTGATAGCTTTACTCAGAAGTGGCATGCCTGTGCAAGCGCCATTTGCACATTAATCTGAATTTAGCCCACATCTCAGACGCAGGCCTACTTGTCTACCTAAGCAAAATATGAATTCAATAACGTTGAACATTCACTTACAGGCACCACAAATACAATGATCACATCCAATGGAATACTACTGATCTGAAAGACCCATGGACGATGACAAGTGGAGTGGGTTCAGCAGCAATTGAAAACTTTGAGATGAGAGGTCTGCAACAGCAGCAGCGGAACCACAACCCACTGAGTTCCCTCACCAGCTGACACATAGTTAAGGATAAAAAAGACACAAACTATGTCATGCATTTGAAACAAAGACTACAACCAGCCAAGTACAAATAAATAAATGACTTTGCTCTGCACAGTAGACATGGTATTGCTACATGCTGGATGGTTCCAATACTTTGACAGCATTATTTATTTAATTGGCTTCAGTGAAGGTTTCCATTTTATCCTGAACAGCCTAGAGGGCTTAGATGGTATTGCTTTGAATTATACTTTTTTTCTTTTAAGTATGTTTATTATCGAGTAGTGCAAAAAGGGACATTTTTTTTTCTGTGGTGTGCACAGTTGGAAAGTAATCACCTCACAATCTTCACTAAATTCTGTTTAAGCTGGCGATTTCACCAAGTTAAAAGGTTTTAGGCTTTCCCACATTTGTGTGAAAAATTCGACTTTTGCAACAATTTATACTGCAACAGGGTAAAGTTAGAGAAAGACCGTTCTGCAAACATTTGCCAATGTGCATTAAAAAGTCTGCACAGAAATGTCTACACGCATTTTCCAGCTTACCTGGATGTCATTGTATCAAAAGTTATGTCTCAGTGTTGTGAAAATTGTCTCTCACCATGCAGAAAATCTGGGCAAGGTTGTGGGTGGCACAAAATGTGGAAATTTCAAAAACATTGCGAAGTGCGAAAATAGGGAATTAAAAAAAAAATTAGAAATGTGGAAAACGCCCACACCGCTTTCTTTTCTTTTTCTTCATAGGCTTCGTCATAGCTAGGTGACTAATATGATCACCACACAGCTGAGGATGAGTCAGGCACGAACAAACAAACACCAAAAGGTTGCAGTACAGCAGAAATCACGAGCAACTCCATCACAAATCATCTCTTAACCATTTATGTCACACCTCTGACTGTCAGCACTGTGGCAAGAGATGGAGGTTTACTGCATACCACAAAGGAGTTGAGAAGGCTTGAAGTTACTGCTGTTTTCATATTCTTCTGGAACCAGAGCTGGTTGACTGACTAACCTTCCTCACGGTTTTCAGACTAGGCTACTGTTTTTTTGTTGTAATTTTTTAGTATTTGTATGCAAATGTTCTTTGTCCAGTTTTAACATACTGTTTAATTACACAATCCTACTACACAAACATTGAAAGTAATGAAACATAACAATCACAGTCATTCAATAGTATTAAACTAATTAAATACATATTCATGAGAAGCAGGCAAAGGAAAAAACACAGCCGAGCATCCCTCGACGTCTGCGAAAGAGACACCTAGGGGGCGCCAACGCACAAAATGAAGACGCATCTGTTAATGAATCCCAGGTGTGTTAAAAGTGCAACCGTTGTTTTTCTACCTTCGCGAAAATCTTACAAAATGTGGGTCCTCGAAGAATTCCCCTTTTCTAAATATGAATGTATTCTGAGAATTTTGCTACAGATTCGTTTGGCAAAAAGTAAACTTATCAAGATAGGTTATCGATATACTTGGCCTTAAGCACTAAACACTGTAAAATATTGGATTTGATTAGAACAACAATTGCCTTAGAGTGAACAGAAAAACTTTGAAAAACACGAACATTGGGAACTTTGGAAAACTTTGCTGCTTATTATTTTTTTTTATACCACTAATCGCACTCCCTTTTGTTTGTTAAACAACTCTTCTGTCGAAGTCTGAGCTTCCACGCGACGATGAGGAACCAGGGAGTGTTACAGATTAATAACATGGGGGATCATTAACAAGCCGCTTGCGCCACCCGCACGTCACTTTTGCCATGTTAAAAATGACGCAAAAGTGGAGCAAGGGGCTTGTACATAAGCCGCATGGACTTTAAAAAAGCATAATGATCTAGCCTTTGCGATATTGAAACACCTCCAGTGAACACGTTTACTTTGCGTCTGAACATCAGCACAGGTTACAAGAGATCTCAGGATGGAAGTGATTGCAGGTGAGTTCTTTACCCATCTGCCGGTCACAGGTTCAAATCCCGCCGATGACGACCCAGCCTCTCATCCCTCTGAAGTCGATCATATGTGACACATTTTAGTTGGTCCCTAGTAATTCTATATAACAAGGGTAACATAAAGTACTTAGGTGAAAGCATTATATAATCAAAGAATATTAAACAGGGGGTCGTTGTGTGATGATCTGTTGTCTTTGTTAGTGTTCCGTCATGGGTACCACTTTTTCACAGATGCTGGTGTTACTAGTCGTTTTCACAATCTGTTTTGCTGGCTGATTTGACATGCATTAATTTTCAGAGAGTATTCACTGTGTGTGCACATACACGTTAGTAAAAAGCAAATCATATGTAATAGCATCTAAACACTGTTTAGGGACGTTCACTGCAAACACTAGTTTATTTTTTATTATGCAATTTATTTCACTTGGGTGCTTCGAAATATTATGAGAAAGATAATTAAAATCATTACACTTTCAGAAGCTTTTGGGGGACAAAAAGCAATACTGAAGAAGATTTTCATTAAAAATGGTGCATTATAAATTTTGATTTTACAATGATGGAATGGCATTTTCGCAATATTATTTCTTCAAATCCATTTCAAATATTTACCCCCACAAATGTACAGTCCTAAAATTTGTATCCTTTCTTTTATCAGATTATTTATATCAGATTATTTAATAAAAAAAATACTGATAAAAATGTCACTAAATTGGCTCAAGAAATTATTATAAGCCTACCTTTTGCAGCTAATTATATATTTTATTTTTAAACATTTTAGACACAAAAGTGAGCACGAAGCAGTACCCGTGCAGCATTGAAAGTCCGTGTGCTATTTCTTCCATTCGAATTTTACAGTGCAATAAAATACATGACTACAGCAGCAAACAGAATTCATTTGAAGAAGAAAGTACTTGGAATCAATAAACTAGCAGCCCTCAAGTATTTGACATTTCCAGATAGGGCCACCCAGCTTTTGTTGATTCGACTTAATGCTCTAAAAATCTAAAAGCAAGCCTCTCTTAAGGAAAAACGTGTACTCTTAATTAAACGAAGAAATGCCATGTTGTGGCAGCTCTAAAAGTTGTTTTAGCGGCTCTGGTCCTGGTTTAGTCGACATACGACCTATGCGAGGGAGGGTTAAAGGTGAAAGGTCACGGATTTACTAATTTTTGAGGTACACAGACTGGCGCCCAGAAATGGAGCCGATGAGGGCGGCACAGACAGCTCCGGCCTTGCCTATTTGTCTTTCTTTGACCCGGAAGCCAGGAAGGAGTTTCCACCCCGTGGCACTTGCTGCTGTCTGCTACAACACGGGAAACACAGGGCACATATTGTGTGGCGGGTCAGAAAGATGTGGCCGTCGCTAGCTGCACGAAGGTGGCCGGCCAGCAACCTTTGGCACACGAGTGTTGGCTTTTTATTGCTAATCAATACCACAAGATTTCCTCATCTATCGTTTGTTTCAATCACATGAAAATATATTTAAATCGATTGATATTCCAACTGCATAGCTTCTTATGTACACATTCAATGCATGTAGGCTTTCCATCCATAACAAAAAAGTTGCAAGTTATTTTATACACGGGAGGAGTTTTAATTCTGCTGGTCTAAAATTTGAAAGCCCAGAATTACGTGCAACAAAAATGGTGACATTTCTTGAAATTATGCAGCATCTTGTAATTTTTTGCTTGCATGTGACATGTGGAAAAAAATGTCTCACCGCTAAGACCTTTCAATGTCAAACCAGTCTCTGCCTGGTATTTTAAAATACTTTTATACATGAGGTGCACGCTTGTGTAAAACAAAATATGAAAAATACCAGCAAACCACATTTTGCTCTAATACTTAATCTTACCCAATTTTCATATGATTTTTAAAGATTTTGTGGGAAAGTAAACTATTCAAGCCCTTAGCTTTTTTACTGCCCAGATGCATTTCACTACTAGTTCAAACCACTATCTCAATGTTTTCAATGGTGCAGCAGGTGTAGCAAACTGGAGCCCATGGTTTGAAGGGACCACTGCAACCCCACTAGGCGCTTTTTTAGATCAAAGTCAGGGGAAAGGGGGCCCAATTTTCCTGAATGCATTAGGGGCTACTGCAGCCTTGCTATAACTCTTCACTATGACCACACGTTCTCTCTGTCTGTAATTAATGACCACTACCAATAAATTCACTTGGTTCGACGTGAGATACCATCTTAAGGCAATCTGTTCCCATCATTTTCTGTGATTGATGTGCTTCTTCCTACACCTCTTTAATTACTTCTGTTTGGGTGCCCAATTGTTAGCTTCTGTCCTTTGAACAGAGCCCCATCTGATCTCGCTCAAAGATACATTCGGGCTTGTCAAAATAGCTGAGATTTAGAAACTCATACAACTTCATTCACAAAGGATGTCAAAGTTGTGCATAGAAACAAGTAAATACGTGTCGGATTCACAATATGTAGATCTAAGCTATGCACCTGTGTATATTGTGCTGCATGTGCACAGAAAAGTGTGGGAAGGTAGGTAGAAAAAGCAGTGGAAAAGTGAAAGAACCTATTTTAGAGTGCAAATGGAGTCTTCACAAGAGTGGTCATGCTTACAGGCCTGATTTACTAATGAAGGTGTGTGTAACTAGCAACTGACACACGTAAGTCTGTTCTTAAATTAAACCCAGCTGGGGTCCTTACTACATTTCTTTACCCGCATTGACTTAATTTGCGAATTTTGTAAGAAAGATCTTTAAGTGGACACATTTACTAAAATTTACATTTGTATTTCTATCCTTGTCATTGCCTTTTTATGCATTGTGTAAAATCTACCAGTTAACACTAGAAAGTAAGGAACATTTTTAATTAAATTGAGATAAACTCTTTATAGTCGTATTTAAACCTTTTTCACCATCACTATCTTTCTACATCCAAACTCTGTAAGAACTGGGTTAATGTATGTCTCTTCCTGCATTTTCTGCACCACATACACATTCAACGTTGATATGTAACTTTTGTGGACTGGTATGCTGTGCAAATGCACTTGCATATGTTTGTGAATAACTGATAAGATGCACCTGGGGACATTATACCACATCTGAATGGGATTTCCATGAACACCAACCCCACCCAGATACCCAAAGGGGATGCCTTCCAGGATAAACTGGAGGAAAACCCAGGTATGTGTAAATTATTCAGATTAAGTAAATTATACATTTGTATTTCACTGACATGCCAACCTTTACCCCATCAGAAATACGATAGAAACTAAGCAGGCAAGAGTTATGCATTTTTACAATGGTTAAGCAGTCTTAAATCTTGAAAAGTCCTTGGCACGTTGGACTCTTACATTGCACGGGAGAAACTTGTGTAATTCAGTCATTGAGGAAAGTATTTGCTTGTGTTTAAACTGTTACAATCCAGAAATTGAGCTGGGGTAAATAGTAAGAAACGACTTTTATGTAATATGCATAAATAGAAAAAGGCTTCTTCACTGTTACTGCAGCTCTCATTAAGAGTGGTGGTATTCCACAAAGAGTGGCAACTCTGGGTGAATTTGCATACATGCCACTGTGAGTGGCCCAGTTTCTCTGGTTTTGGAGTCAATTTGAGACCTGTAATCTTAGGTCCAGATCCAAGAATTCCAGGTTCTGGGACACTGTCCCTGGTTTCCTCATGTGCGGATATGCACCCAGTGGAACCACTGAAGTGGGCAGAGGCACAGCCCAGACCCTGGATAGTCACTGCAGCACAGGGGGCGCATACAGTGTTCCCCAAAATGTTCTCCCCCAGTCTGGGTCACAGACCCCCTCTGACCCTACTGCACCTCTGTTTATCTTCTGTAGAAACTACTACCCCTCTTACAAATTCACCTAAAAATTTCAGTTGGTTAGATCTGCCGAAGTCCCCAGAAAAGAGGTGAAATGTGGAATTTGGTGCAGGAATAGGCAATAACAAGGAATATAAAATATTTCACCAGACCAGGAAAATAACATGTCCCGAATTATCACTATTGACTGGGTGAGGCAAATACCTCACTCTATTTCAGCCCTCTCATATCACGGCCTATATTAAAAATGTAAGTAACAATGATTAATAGTTTCAACTGTTACTTACAGCACAGTGAAGTGGCAAGGTTATCGCAGCAAGCATGGTATAAGCAATTTGATGCAGTTTCTGTACCACAATATAAGCTGAACACATTTCAAATGATTCATTAATATGTTTACCCATCCCTGTACATGAATCTAATTGTTTTCAGGGTCTGGCCTACGTTTTAGAAACCCACAAAAGTAAATAAACACTTTTCAATATGTCATTTTATATTATATAATTAATTGAGCCCAGATAACCATTTTTGATGATAAAATATTTTACACATTATTTGAGGTAGATTTCTAAAGCAAACAATTGCATTTTAAAGAATTACATAAAAGGTGCTGGTGGTTATGGGTTTGTTTCTAAACTTCTAGATGTGGAGGTCGGAAAAGACCTCTCAGGTCAGAACAGAATTTAGTGGGAACATGCAACAACTATGAACAAGTTGTGTAAGATATTGTAAATGGATTATGGCGGGTGTGATTATTTATGTGAAAAATGGTGGTGTTCTTAATTAGCATGTGCATGAACAACCAATCTTCTTTGTCTCTTGCAGGTGGCCTCTTATGCAATCCTATGTTTGGCCCTACTGCTGAGTGAATAGTGAAATTTCTCAATTTTGGAAATAAGGTGCAATGCTTACTGAATTATAACACAGTTATCTTACTTTGATTTTTAAATCCGTGTTGATACAAGATTTCTTAGTTTTTGGATTTAAAGCAGTTTTTTGCATCTTTTAGATGCAGAGCAACCATGTTTTTTTTTAATTTGGTCAGACAACACGTGTTTCGCCCTCAGGCATGGTAGGCTCAATTATTTCCAGGATCAGTTATTTGTCGAACCTGCCTTCTTCTTAAGTTTTTACACAATCTATGAGGCATACCTATGGACACAGGTACTGCTAAAACACCACTCATTCTACAGGTAGAGCCAATATTCGTGGAATGAAACCAAACACCACACATTGCATATACCGTTTACCTTTAAAGGATCACAGAGAGGAATAGGCACTTTCCTACTTTATAGAAAGTGCCTACATCATGCCACCTGTTTCGTTACTGGACATTGTTGATTGGATCACTGGATGACAAGATTTGCACCATTATTTGTGTTCATCCTTCCATACATTTGTTTTGGTGAAAATCAGCTAAATTCTATTTTTTATTTTTTAGATATTTCTTTTTAATGCACTTAAGTGTGGTAGGCAAGAAGTGTATGTTTTTTTTCGATTTTTTCACCTTTTGTTATTTTTTTGTGTTATTATCGGAAGTGAAGGCTATACGAATAAGAGGACCAGGCCAACAGCTTCTGAAACCGAAAGGGGAAGGCAATGAACAGTATGTATAACTGCTAAGTGAGAGCTCTGGGCTTTACTTCTGTTAAATCAGCACCATTGAATTAGTATAGGTGCACAGCCCTCTATTATATTTTTTTAGAAGCTTGGGGCTGACCCCGGACATTTCCTTGATTTTTTGGGCTTTTTCTGCTTAGGATATTGTGATTAGGGACTGTGACAGTGTCTGCTGCTAGCCCCATTTTGTTTCTCTATTTAAGGCATATTGTTAGGTGAGTGACATCTGTTTGTGAGATGTGAGGGTAACTATACCAGTTATCCAGGTTAGAAATATTTTCTGAGTAATTCACACATATTTCTTCATTGTATTGTGTATGCTTTATCGACAATACCTCTTTCCTGTGTCCTCTTGTCTAGAGGTAAATCAAGACAGACTTAATTCCTGGCCAAAAAGGAATGCAATGTGCCCAACTAAACATGGCCAATAAAATAGTTCAGGGTGAATAAAAAACCAGCAGAAAGCACAACAATCACTTCCAAAAAGATGGTGATGTGCCACAGATTCGATCACTGTTTATGGAACCCCAGGGAGAAGTAAGCAGTGACATATGAGAGATCCAGCCAGTAGTGGTGAAAATGAGTATGAAATGTTTGATCCAATGTGTCATTATTATCCATGGGAATAAATGGCTGTTCTTTTTGATTGTGTTGAGGGCAATCATGGATGACACTAAAGAGTCAAATGAAATAGTACTGAAAATATGGCAAGTATAATTTACAGCTGTGGTAGCAGAAACATAGTTTATTTCTGACAAAGGAGTACCGTGGCATTCTGCTTCTAGAAACATCCTCAGGAGGTGACTGGTAAAGTTAACAAGTGGTGGGGAGTAAAGACCTGCTCTGATGTGCACTGAGTGACTGAGTGAAGAGAGCAGCTCCAACGTCTTCCAAGAAGGTTTGGAGAAGTGAGTGCGGGAAGATCTGTTCTCAAGTAATTTAAAAAACAGGCACAAATCATTTATTATGCAGCAGAATTTCTATATTAATTTGCTAAACCTCCAGTGGTTTAAAAGTGGCAAAAAAGAAACATTAATTTTATGGTGTGCCAGCCAAGGCAAACATACTTCATGGGCATTGGGTATTCACCTACCCTAGGAAAACTTTGAAAATAAATAATAAAAAATGCGGCATTGGGGGCTCGTGGGTGGTTGCTAGGGCCATGTTTCCACATTCCATAGTAAATGGACGATTTGGTTTCTTAATAAGTTTGCACTGTTTCACAAGTCTTCACAAAACTTTCCAGAAAAAATTCTCACCCATCCCATTTTCTTCCTGAAAAGTTTTGGTTTGATCCATAAACCAGGGGCCGAGAAAACAGGGGTTCCAAAACCAAATTTCTTCTGCTGCAATTTCCCTAAGTAGTATTAGATGCAGCTACAGCCAAAATTTGACAGAACACAAAGTGCTGATTACAATGTCAGTCGGTCGGAAATCATTCTGTCTGGCTCAGTGTCGGAATGCTTTTTGACTGACTCAGATTTGGGGAGTCCGACCGACCGATTACGATGGGTCCGAACACCATTTGGTCAGATTCCCATTGACTTCAATCGGAGCCTTTGTTCCGACCGACAACACAGGTTCCCATTGATGAAAGGGGTGGTTGCGCAAAACCTTGTACCTTGTGGCGGGCACCCCATGGTGCTTGCCATAATGTGCAAGATTGGAGAGAGGGGATCCATGTGTATGCCCACAGGCCCATTCGGAAGCTGCCGGGTGAATGGGGGCCTGCTAGGGGCGCCCAAAGTCAGTCTCCAAAGGCCTTTTCATGTCGGACAGAATGAGTCGGGAAGGCTGGCAGCATCCAACATCGTAATCAGTAGACAGAAACGCGGCCCATAGAGCTTTACGATTGAGCTTCTATCGACTCAGACTCTCCGAATGCCGGTCGGAACCGATTTGGCATGACTGACCAACTACCTTCTATCATAATGGTTGTTCGGAAATGTGTCCGAGCCGGTCGGCATCACAGGCTCCTGGGACGAACCGCATGCTTTTCGGAACCTTTCCGACCAACATCGTAATTGGCCACTAGATCTTAATCTTTAAAGCATGATTTAGTGTGAATCCGTTCAGCAATTATTGAGAAATGAAGGTTTAAAATGATTGTACAGTTCATGCCGTAAAGGATCCACAGACCTGACACATCTAAAGATAAGATCTGATTGACTGCTATAACATCAACAAAGATGTTGTGGCAGCCATTTAAGGGCTTGAGGACTGAGTCTCCTGTTCCTCAAAAAGAATATTAAAACTAGATATAGAGCAGGGTAGGGATACCCTGCCCCCTAGGTCTGGTGGGAGGGTCCCAAAGGGATACCACCAGGCCAAAAAAGGTTAAAAAAATATGTTTGTGAAGAATCTGTGGATCCATGCTTAAATGTAAAAAAAATGTTTTAGACACAAGTACCCTGCGATGGACAGTGCTTACGGGGTCGGCAAAATAATAACTTAAAGGGAAGAGGACTTGCAACCCATTCCTTTACTTAATACAAGGCACCAGGGACCTCATCCCTGAGTCCAGTATTGTTTTTATGGGGTGTCTGGCCCCCTCCATGTACCTTTATAAGACCCAGGGTGATATTATTTTCATGGGGAGGAGGCATGCAGGCCCCACCCTTAGCAATTTTAAGGCCCTAGGTACCCCATCCTGTAGGACCAGAATTCATTTTAATGGGAAGGGGAGTGTATATCCTCCTTTCCAAGCCAGGGTACAGCCCTAGGGACCATACCCCAGTCATATTTTATTTTGGGGATGGGGTGTAATGGCCCCCATCAGTGAGCCATCGTATGGCCTGATGACCCCATACCCCAGGGCTGGCTCTATTTTGGTTTCCCGTGAACCCATCCCCTGGAACACTAATTCACTGCCTGCAAGAGTGCCGATAAGGAAGTCTTC
Source organism: Lissotriton vulgaris (assembly GCF_964263255.1). Classification (NCBI taxonomy): domain Eukaryota; kingdom Metazoa; phylum Chordata; class Amphibia; order Caudata; family Salamandridae; genus Lissotriton; species Lissotriton vulgaris. The sequence goes on along the minus strand of NC_141700.1, from coordinate 673,362,422 downwards.
CGTGCTCCCACGCAGCAGGAGTAGCAGAAATGCTACCACCATTGAAGAACCGGGGGAATAAAGGCCCGGCGGTGCAGGGTATGCCTAAATCGTCGAGTTCTCCTGCCTGGTCGAACAGAGACACCGGACACTCCGTTGGCGTAGAAGATCGCATTTTATTAGCTGCAGCCAGCACAGTTTTCCCTGAAGTACAGAAAGTATGTTCAAAGGAGGCTGATCTCGAACTCCGTGGCACACAGGTTTATATACATTTTAGATACACAATGAACAATCCCAAGACATACAAATCAGACAAATGCGAAGGGTTCGGAAAGCAAAGTATTACGTAAATTCAAACAAACTTGATTGTCGGCTGTATTTGTTACCCAACCCCTTAAGCCATTCGCAAATGAACCCACACAATCCAACTTGCAGGTGAGGAAACACATTTGTATGCTTAAGAAGGACAGTTGTGGAATCAGAGAGTCCATAAAGGAAATGGCGAAGGACAGCAGATAAGATAGCCTCAGGAAAGAATGGTGTGAACCTACAGATAGTCTGGACGGGGATTAGTTAATAAGACATGGATTGTTGTGCTCGGTCAGACCCTGACACTAGACCTGTAAACAGAGGCGAAAAGGTTACTTAGTATGTGAATGCAGGGAAATGACAGAGAAATACCTGGCTGGCGGTACTGCCTGAGTGAGAGCAACACAAAATGGAGGCCAGTCGCAAAATGGCAGACGAACACGAACAAAGTCGCGAAATACAGAACCTCAGACCCTCCTTTTGCCATTACTCAGGCAAAAGCACCAAACTCATGTTAGTCTGAGTCGGAGTCGACCTCAATGGCCATAAGGTCATCAAACTGTTGCTGAACCATCCTACCAAAGACCAGTCTCCTTCGTCCTGATGAATCGACTCGGAGATGGTATGTAGTTTGGAGATGTCCTGGTATATTGTTGGAGCGTCATCAGGAACGTAAATGCAGCAGCTAGATCCAATCAATCTACGGACCCCTCCTCGGTCTACTAGGATAACATCTAGTGCCATCCTGTTCTGCAATGTCATGAGACGATCAGCCTGTAGTTCTGCTGTAATGTTACTTAAAGCACCTATAGTAACATCAATGATGGTCTCGACCACACGGGTCAGCTGCCTGATATGCCTACTGTTGACCATTGGACCCCAGAAAGGGTGAAATCCTTTAAGGAAATCACCTCCTTCTTGTCCCGCTGTATCTTTGGCGTCAATTATCCCTCTAACATATCCGTTTATGTGATGACCTGAAGGGGCAGTGTATGTAGGGGGAAGCAAGAAGGCTATATAGCATGTTCCTGAGAAGTCAGACGGGAGCCATGTATAGGGTCTGTCTTCACAGACAAAGTATGTACCCTGAGATGGAATAAATGGAGGGGAATTCTGCGATGTGAAAACATACGTATGGGAACAATTCTGTTGTATACCAGTCATCTCGCTGTTAATCTGAAGGCAAAAATTACCGTGATGGGGTACTGTCCATACTGGGGGAGACGTTCCCTGCTTTGTTTTATTACTAAGGCTAGTGATATAGTGAGTCACATTCCAACCTTTAAATGCTCGTTTCTCATCGATGGGTATCGTTTTCTTATCTACAATCTTGGCCATTGATACTATTCCCTTTATCAGGCTACTATGGCTAAAATCCATTCTGCTCCCGAACGAACCAATGGGGTATCTTAGTCAATTATGGTATGCGGCCGAGAACATAGCCAAGTATGCCCAGGCTGATCCTTCATAGGAGAAGGTAGGGCATGCCTTTGTGTGTGCTATGAGGCATGAGTCCACATACCCAACAATCTGTTATATTGACAGCTAATTGGTGTTGGTGTAATAGTTGAATGAACGAGTTATTCAGGTATTCAATCCTTCTTATCTGCTCATGCGGGGAAAGGGCTTGTGTCTGATGTTGAGAAACAAAGAGGCGAGAAAGCTAAAGAAGTTGAATCAGAAAGGGGTTTTGGCTGCAGAAGATGAACAATCCAACCCGCAAATGTTAATAAAATAAATAAAAACATCGAAATACACAAAGTAACGCCAAATCGACTACGCAATAATTTACAGTATTTCTGCTTCATCTTTGTCTTCCTATTTTTCCTACCATCCATCCTTTCTAAAAAAAGGTTGTTGCTCACGGCAATCTTCCTCAATCACTTGGCTGTATTTATCTGCTTTTATAACACTGCAAATCCTGCGGGTCCTAACCACCAAAACAGGGTACACTCCTCCTACCGTGACCCAGCAACAGGGACTGATGGCATATCAATAATCTCGTAAAAATTTCAACAAAAAGAAATAAAAAAAAAAATTCAAATGTCCTTTGTAGTTCTAGGCCTGAGGTTGTAGCGTCTCTTATTCGATATAGTCTGGTCTTGAAACAGTGTTTCTGGATTTTTGGTGTCTATTCGAAGATGTGGTGGTATAGCTTCCTGAAGAATATCATCATCTTCTTTCTCGGACTGAGTTCCATCCAAACGGGCGCTACTAAAAGGTACGAAACGGGGAATATTCTCTCTTTCGGACTCACCTATGCCCCTGCGGACCCACTGGTCGAAGGGCAAGGGCAAGGGTACCTTTTTGCAGTGCACGCCGTGAACCCAGTTTTTCTTCCCCTGGACTTTCACCGCCGTGCGGGTGACGAGGAGTACTAGGCGAGGGGCTGTCCAACGGGGCTCCAGGTTTTTGGTTCTCTGAAAGTTCTTCACACAGACCCAATCCCCAGGTTTGATCGTGTGACCTGGGTCTGTGGAGGCTTCCGGCAAAGCACTTTGAACCTGTTGACGAAGAACACTCAATTTAGTAGTCAAATCATGTAAGTAATCAATCAACATTGGGTATGGTATGTCTGAATACTTCTTTGGACGAGGGACTCCCCAGATATTTGCTGGGCGTCCGAAAACCACCTCGTAGGGGCTAAGTCCCACTCGAGAATGCACAGTGGTCCTGGTAGACAAGAGAGCTAAAGGTAAATCGTCAGGCCAGGCGAGACCTGTGCTGGCCTGAATCTTTGCTAATTTGAGCTTGAGAGTGCCATTATAGCACTCTACCAAACCCGCTGATTGGGGATGGTTTGCCGCATGGAATTTCTGTCTAATACCAAGACCAGCACACACTTTTTGCATAATTTGGCCCACAAATTCACTCCCATTATCACTCCAGACAATTTGCAGCAGGCCGAATCTAGGGAAGAACTCTTTAAGCAAAATTTTAGCAGTTGATAAAGCAGTATTATCCTTCAAAGGATAGGCCTCTATCCATTGGGAGAAAGCACATACCACCACCAAGACATACTTGAGGTTGTTTTACCGATCCATGTGAATATAGTCAATTTGCAAGACTTCAAAAGGATATGTCGGAGGAGCAAAATGACCTGCTGGAGTTGGGGTTCGTTTTCCTGGGTTATGCATTAGACAAATAATGCAGAGTTTCACCACATTTTCCGCACACCTCGGAATACCTTCATTCTGTCATACCGGAGTCAAAACCTTGCATATACCCTTTGCACTGATGTGGGCTGGACCATGTGCCATAGTAACTACAGGTAACACATAGGCGTCTGGCAACAGCCAACGCTGGTGTTCTGATAACTCCGTCCAACATCCCATTGCGTCTAACATTTCCATGCCTTCTTTCCATTTACTCAATTCTTTCTTTGTAGCCTCTCCTTGAATCAATCTCACACTCTCTACTGTGTCCTCACACATTCCAGCTTCTCTGACCCAATTTGCAGGGCCTGCAACATACATGCGACTTGTGGCATCTCTAGCTGTAGTGTTTGCTACCTCATCCGCAAAAGCATTCCCACAACCAACATCATCTGTGACCTTCTTGTGTGCGCTACACTTCATGATTGCTATCTGTGTAGGCAAAGCAAGTGACTCAAGAAGATCAGTCACCAATTGACCATGCTGTATTTTCGTTCCATGAGATTTAAGAAATCCTCTCTCCCTCCACAAGCGGCCGAAACTATGAGCCACGCCAAAGGCGTATTGGCTATCTGTATAGACATTCACTCTTTTCCCTCTTGACAACACACATGCTCTGGTCAAGGCTATTAACTCAGCTGCCTGGGCTGAATTATGTCTAATCTGTGCTGTTTCAACAATCGTATGCAGGGTAGTAACATCATAGGGTGAAGTTGTTTCCCCATTAGGGAGTTTAAAACAGGAACCATCTACCCATAGGATCCCATCCGGATCCTTAAGTGGAGTATCCTTCAGATCAATCCTGCCTTTCGTTTCGTCCTCTGTGTGGAGAAGACAATCATGCTGCTCTTGAGCATGTTTCTCATCTGGGAGGGGTAACAATGTGGCTGGATTTAAAGTGTTACATCGTTTAATATGTACATGGCTTGCCAAGAGCGTTAGCTCATATCCAGATAAACGAGCACTCGTGAGGTGTTGTGTTTTAGTTCTGTTTAACAAAGTGTCCACTGCATGTGGTACCATAACAGTAAGTGTGTTATCCAATACTATTCCAGCAGATTGGCGAATAGAGATTGCTGCCGCTGCTGTAGCTCTGAGGCAGCTAGGCAATGCTTTAGCTACTGGGTCTAAGGTGGCTGAAAAATAGGCGCATAGCCTCTGTTTATCTCCAAACTGTTGGGTCAAAACTGACAATGCACAACCCTCTCTCTCATGGACATAGAGCCTGAAAGGCTTACTATAATCTGGGGTACCCAACACAGGAGCAGAACATAAAGCAGTACGTAAGTCAGCGAAACTCTTCTGGCACTCCTCAGTCCAAGGAAGCGGATGAGGGGTATCCTTCAATGTAAATGCTAGCAAAGGTTTAGCTAATAAGGAAAAATTGGGGATCCACTGTCTGCAATAAGAGGTAATGCCCAAGAAGGCACGCACTTCTCTCTGTGTAGTTGGCACAGGCACTTGTGCAATAGCTTGAATACGTTCTGGGGTCAAAACGCCTTCCCTCCTTCGACAAGAGATGACCTAAGTAGGTAACCTCTTGGCGGGCAAACTGCAACTTGGAGGGTGACAACTTATGATTGAGATCAGACAAATGGTGTAGCAGTGTAACAGTCACGTCCTTACAAACATCCTCTGAATCAGCAGCCACCAATAAATCGTCCACATATTGAATAAGGGTAGCACCTGAAGGTAAAGGGAAGGTATCAAGCTGGGATTTAAGAGCCTGACTATAAATGGAGGGACTCTCACAATAACCTTGTGGTGCTTTTTTAAATCGGAAACTTCGACCTCCTAAAGAGAAGCCAAAAATATCCCTACTCTCCTTAGCGATGGGAATGCTGAAGAAAGCATTCTTCAAATCAATCACAGAGAACCAAGCTGCCGAAGCAGGTATCATCGTCAGCAGGACTGTGATATCCGGGACGACAGGAAACTGTGGGACAACAATTTTGTTGACTTCGCGTAGGTCAATCACAAATCTATAAACAGGCGACTGGGAAGGATCTGTTCTTTTAAGAATCGGCAACACAGGACTATTGCATACATTTTCTCTTGTTTCCTCAACCACACCCTTCTGAACCAAATCATGAATAATAGCCAAAGGCGCTTTCTCACCATCACTAGATATTTTGTATTGAGGAATACATGGCAAATTGACATTGGGCATGAGTGTGACAACATAAGGTGGAATCTCAAGACGGCCCACATCATTTGGGCCGGTAGCCCAGAGCTTTCAGGGAGAGAAAGCAACTCAGGTGGAAATTGGTCTTGGGAAAAGTACATTGAAGAAGTCAATTTCCTTCCTAGTGTGAGATGCACACCAGAAGGAGAACAATGTAATGTTGCATACAACCTTTTCCATAAATCCAAACCCAATAAGTTCTCACCACAACTAGCTGTCAAAATAAGTGGAGCCTTTAAGTTATAAGGACCAATTGTGATAGGCAGTGGGCAAGAGACCGGATTACAGACAGGGGTGCCAGAAAATCCTACAGATGTATTCATTGAGCCAGACAAAGGTGCCCCAGGGAGTGTAGAATGAATGATAGAACTTCTCGTCACACCAGTATCCAAAAGAAATTGTTCTGAGACATCCATAGTATTGACAATAATATAAGGCCCATTCTGGTCTACTGGAATCGATACAACTCCCTCACTTTGTCTATGGCTGTCCTATTCAGTGTGGAAATCTTCGTTCCCAATCTCCACATAACAATCATCAGTGTAGTATTGTGCAGACTGAGCTTTCTGTTGATCGAAATAATTCGTAGCATTCTGAGGTGGGAAAGAACGCTGTTCTTGAGGGAACACACCTCTTCCTCTACCCCTGGATGGTGACAGAAAAACACAGCGACCACGTGGAACAGACATCCCATTACTACGCTGTAACAGAACTGGGCAACTATTCTTAAAATGGCCATCCTCTTTACAATAAGCACACTAGTTAGGACCCAACAAAGGCCGTGGGACAAAAGGCTCAGGTTTTTGAAATACCTTCTGAAATTGCGGAGGCTTGGGGAAATGACGCTGAGCAAAACGTGGAGGATAAACCTGTTGTAAAAGGACCTTAGTTTTCAGATCTCTATTCTTCTTCTCTTGCTTATCTTTCTCCTCCTTATCCCTATTCTCATAATATTGTGCAGTGGCTAGAGGAAACAGCCCATGAACTCTCTGAGCTTTTCAATTTGTTGGATAACTCGGGAAGTAAGTTCAATACAAACTTGTCCACAAACAAACATTGGCCACCCTCAGTAGTCATGTCCTGTCCGCTGTGATCAATATATGTTTCCTTGAAACGAGTAAAGAAATCTGAGACACTCTCATCTATCTTTTGCTTACACGCAGCCAGCTTATCCCAATTTACTCGTACTGCGGGCATCATTGTCTTCATTAGAGTAATGATTCTACCAGGGAGTTCCGTAATCAGAACATCGGGCTTCGCACCGCCCACTTGCGTTGCTTCTGCGGCGCGTATAGCAGCCCAATCACCACCTAATTCTGCTGCATGGTCCTCTCTACGAATCCGAGCCCATAAGGATAGCGGGACTACGTTCCCAAATAACATATCGATATTGGCTAAATTCATAATACAATCCTCAACCGTCTGGGACAATTCTTTATAGTAAACTGTAGGGTTTTTGCGAGGGTCCGGCAGAGTCTGTTTAAGAGCCAAAACTTCAGACCTTTTCCATGGGACATGAACCCATACACGCTGAAAGTGGGCTGGTACGGGATGGGCGCCAGATACCGCATCTCTCCATACTGGAGGGACTTCACGCATCAGATAGTGCTTTACCTGACCGACAATAGGATCACATTCTGGAAGAGTCAAGGAAGAGAACATCGTTCTAAAAGCAACAAGCGCATTTATAGCCTCCTCGACATTTGGACCTACTATAAGACCTTTGTCAAAATCAGCCTGAACTCTCAACAAATCCGGGGGAACAGTATCCAACTCCATATCCTCCCATCCCTTAACCAGAGTGTCACACATAACATCGAAAACATATCTCTGGGTAGGCTCGGTCCATTGGCGGAAAGAACTCATAATATCTTGTGCACTATATACTGCACCTTCCTTAATCCATCTGCGAGCCAGAGAACCCAACACCGTTTTCTCGTCTGAAAGCGGAATTTGCCAACGGGATTGCCGTCGAGAAAGAGCCGGAGACATATTTTCAAGTAAAGTAGAAAAGAAACCTGAGACAGCGTCTACCAGTCACTTATGCGTAGTCGGGGTATCACTAAAAAGAACAGGTGACATAAGGGAAGCAGAAGGCGATACCAGCGGACGCGTAGTAGATTGCAGAGGCAAAGAAGTTGACAACGAGGGAGGTGGGGGCTGAATTACAGGAAGGGGCAAATGTGGGGGAATAGGAACAGGCGAAGCAGCAATGATCGGTTGTGCAGGTGGCTGGCCAATCAGCAACTGAATGGGCACTGGCTGAACGGGAGGTGCTAACGGGGGTGCAGTTGCCCCTTGTGCATAGGGTGGAGGCAAACTCAATAAGCGGGCCATTAAAGGATCTTCCTCAGGATCCCTACTCTTCTCTGGAGGGGAAGTAGGCAACGCCGGATAACACCTATCTATCGCCATACGATGTTGTCTTTCCGTTATCTCCATCGCACAATCGGACTCATTATTTATAAACTGTTGGGCAGCCTGCGTAATCGTCATACCTTGCACTTTTCTATCTCTTTTTGCTTGCTTTATTTCTCTCTGTTTGGCTTCTTTTCGCCAGAGGCGGAAAGAGTCAAACATTGCCGGCCGGGCTTTTCTTTTAAATAGTCTTGCTTCTAAATTATCTAATATATTGGTATCAAAGCTACCATTCTGTGGCCACTGCAGAACACCATCCTTTTTAGTATATTGGATCCATATCTCATTAAAAGTAATGGGGCCGATACCATGTTTCGATTATAACTCATAGGTGGGAGTTCCAACCGGAGGGATCGGACAAGAGTCCTCCAGCTGGGAATCCCTATCACAAGAACAACAACACCAAGGTTTAAACGTACTGAAACCAGGCATCGTTATTTCACTGGTCTCTTCTCAATCATCAAGGGATTAATGTCAATAACACTGTACAAACGTACTTACCCCTTGGCTTCGGCCACTGCAGTAGCCGAATAGAAACCAAAAACAGAAACAAAACAAATTTGTGGGAGCGACCCACCACATATTTTAACTAAATGTCTTCTTACACCAGCGGAGGTCCGTCCACCGTCTCGCAATAGCAATTATCACCGAAAGGACCAAGGCAGGGCGGCAGTCAGGGCAGCAGTCGTCAGCAGCCGTCAGCAAAAAAGGGGGAAGACGTGCTGTAAAGACCTTCGGTCCACTTATGACATGCAGGGGCCAATCGTGTGGTGCGCATTCCCGAAATTTCTTGCTGGGCTCCTCACAATCCTCAGCCTGAACCTACACCCACTGAAGCCGCCCCACGCTGGGCGTCAATTGAAGAACCGGGGGCGCAGGGTACGCTTAAATCTTCGAGTTCTCCTGCCTGGTCGAACAGAGACACCGGACACTCCGTTGGCGTAGAAGATTGTATTTTATTAGCTGCAGCCAGCACAGTTTTCCCTGAAGTACAGAAAGTATGTTCAAAGGAGACTGCTCTCGAACTCCGTGGCACACGGGTTTATATACATTTTAGATACACAATGAACAATCCCAAGACATACAAATCAGACAAATGCGAAGGGTTCGGAAAGCAAAGTATTACGTAACTTCAAACAAACTTGGTTGTCGGCTGTATTTGTTACCCAACCCCTTAAGCCATTCGCAAATGAACCCACACAATCCAACTTGCAGGTGAGGAAACACATTTGTATGCTTAAGAAGGACAGTTGTGGAATCAGAGAGTCCATAAAGGAAATGCCAAAGGACAGCAGATAAGATAGCCTCAGGAAAGAATGGTGCGAACCTACAGATAGTCTGGACGGGGATTAGTTAATAAGACATGGATTGTTGTGCTCGGTCAGACCCTGACACTAGACCTGTAAATAGAGGCGAAAAGGTTACTTAGTATGTGAATGCAGGGAAATGACAGAGAAATACCTGGCTGGCGGTGCTGCCTGAGTGAGGGCAACACAAAATGGAGGCCAGTCGCAAAATGGCAGACGAACACGAACAAAGTCGCGAAATACAGAACCTCACCAGGTGGAAGCACAAATGTTTCTCCCTGTTCGCGTTCTTGCGGGCAGGGAAATACAGAATTAATCCTACTCTGTGGGAGCAAAAACAAAAACTGCTCCTGCCAGGTGGAAGCAAAGCTGTACCTCAACATTTTTTAAAGTTGAGAGTGCCCCTGGTGAGACCTAAAAGGAAAAACGTGACTCACTCTTCTGTGGCCTCATGTAATGGAGCTGCAAGCAGTGTACCAGAGGAGCAGTGGGACCCCTGGGCCCCTCCCCCAGAACCCACACCAAAAAGCATGCTGAGGGTGTTTAGGGTGTGATCGGTACACCCCAAGAAAATATAAAAGAGAGAAAAAAATAAAGGGAAAGAATAATTAATGAGCGGCTGGGCTGCTCATTTATTATAAACTGCTCCTGCCAAGTAACACCCCATAATGCCAAGTGAGGCCTTGATATTTCATTTGCCATGGTGGTGCCTTTAGAAGGGGCAGGGGCACTTGTAAATGTTGTTGGCGGGATGCAAGGATCACAGCACCCCCCAGCAACACATGAAAAAAATGCAGTGTGTTCTGGATCATTAAATCCATGAACCCAGTAGTGCTTACCTTTATTTTCAAAGCACTCCTAGCTGGAGTTGCATGCTTTTCAGCTGGAGTGCCAGTACCCCTTGTGGTTGGTTCTATGGCTGCAATTTGTGGCCTAAAAAGGTCTTAAAAAGACTCAAAGATATGTTTTTAAAACAAAAACATTAATTGAACATTTTTAATGATAATCATTATTTATAAAAGTTGCAATGTGCCTATTTATAAAATAAACATTTGATTACAGTTATTGGTGACTTTTCGACAAACTGAATAGGTCTTCTTTATATATGTTGATGTGCTCAACTCCGGATAAATCCACAAAACCTTTTCAAACAAAAAGACAGTGGGACCACACTGCCTGACCTCCTAGAACTCAATTAACCCCAGTGCATCATGGCAAATGCAGTGCATGATAACGCTTACTTCAGTGATAGTCTTACATTTATTTTTCACTATTGTTGGTGCAGCCAGTGATTTATTTCACACATGTTTCAGAATAGTTTTCCTGTTCATTAGAGAGCAACCTATTGTTTTGGGGTGCTGGAAATTCTGCTCAAAGTCTTCTTGGGTCTCTGCACCACTCACTGGGCAGAGGTGCATCAGTCAGAGCTTGTTTTCTCATTAGCTCAAGGGAGTCTTTTCAAACAAAAATAGATTGGGAGCACACTGTCTCACGTCAAAGCACTCAGTTCACTCCAATGCATCATGGTAAATGCAGTACATGATAACATTTACTTTAGTGACAGTCTTTAGTTTTTCACCGTTGTTGGTGCAGTCAGTGCTGTGTACCTCCAGGCACGTGTATCAGGGTAGTTGTCCTTTTTCAGAAGAGAACAACACATCATTTTGGGGGTGCTGGAAATGCTGCCCAAAGTCTTCTCGGATCTCTGTACCACTCACTGAGCAAAGGTGCATCAGTCAGCGCTCATCTGCTCATTAGCTCAACAAAGCATTTTGAAGTACACAGAGAGTGGGAGCACACTGCCTCACACCACAGCATTCAGTTCACTCTAATGCATCATGGTAAATACAGAGCATGATAACATTTACTTTAGTGACAGTCCTTAGTTTTTCACCATTCTTGGTGCAGCCAGTGCTGTGTATCTCTAGAAAAATGTCTCAGGATAGGTGTCGTTTTTCATTAGAGAGCAACACATGGACAATTTTGAGTTTTCACTGTCAGGAATTGAAATCAAACTCTTTCGTAAGCCCACGGCAGGCAATAGTCTGTTGCATGGTACCAGCCATCATCCTCAGCATCTCATTCACAGTATACCTTATGGAGAGATGCTGAGCATACGACCTACATGGGGATCTGGAAGCAGCACAACAGATTTTCAAGATCAGATTTTTGCAGAGAGTGTATAAAGTTGATACTATTGATAATGCCATTTCCAAAGCAAGCAAACAACAAGGATAGGATGGACTTATTAACAACAGGGCATTGAGTATCTCAAACAGTCAGGACAGTCCCAATCCAGAAACAAGACTGATCCTTACATATAGCAAGCAGCAAAATACCCTACGTAGAATCATCAACAAAATTGGTCTGTTGTACTCAGTGACCCTATTATTGGAAACTCTCTACCTATGAAACAATCACTTTTAGAAAATCAAAATCCATGAAGGATTCATTAGCCAAGAGTAGCCCGGTAGTAAAAATCTCAAAAAATCGGCAAACTGTCAGGTAAGGATTCTTCAAATGTAACAGCTGTCGGTCCTGTAATCATGGAGTTAATACAACTTCATATATTTCTCCATTCACCAAGGATCATATCAGAATAACAACATTTCTGACGTGTAAGACAGAGCACTTGGTCTACATGTTGAGCTGCCCTGGTGGACTACAGTATGTGGGTAGCACCAAGTTGCAAGCCCACAAACGGATACTGCAGCACATGAGGGCAATTTACCAACAGTGACCACACATACCCATTGGCACGGCATTTTAAAGAGTGTATTCAAACAACCTTCAAGATTTTAGATATTTTCTAATTGACTCTATACCATTGTCCAGACGGGGAGGCGATCGGGAAGCCAAACTCCGACTCCTTGAAATCAGATACATCCTCGATCTCGATACGAAAAATCCCAATGGACATAATTTGAGCGAGGATTTTTATACTTGGTTATAACACATCTGGGATCAGATTACACGACATACATTCCCTTCTGAACAACAATGTAAACAACACATTTCTCATTTTATGAAACTTTTTTTCAACTTATTTTTCCTTGGACTATTCTATTTAGCACTCTGTGTCTTGCATTATGCTTTCATTAGAATATTTTAATTCCCTCACATATTTTTATCTATTCTTTTTAAAATTATTATTGGGGTACCAAAACACAGAAGAAAACAAACATAATTCATTAACAGTCAGCCAAAAAAAATCAAGAGCTGTGGTTAATACCCCAAATGTTTTTCCAATATTCCCCCCCCCCCCACCCTGGCGGATCCAATCCCTAACAAGCCAGCTCTCAGAAAAGAAAGGAATAAACTCCTGAAAATATCACAACCCAAAAGAAAAAAAAATATGTCATGTCTAACTATTAAGCTAATTAGTCAGAGGAAAACATAGCTTCTCTCCACTCTCTCTGGCCCGTCTTCCCTTCCTCCTCACCACCGCCATCTCCCAATTATATATAAATAAAAATTTATTGAGCCAGACATATTCAGTCGGAGGAACTACATCGAGCCATACAGTAGCTATACATAAGCGATAAACAGCCATAGCGATAAGCACAAATTTTCTAAGATTTTCATCCATTGCTTGGTTGGAAATTCCCATCATTATTGTCAGAGGGGTAAGTGTCAGAATAAAACCCAGTATTGCCTTCAACCTGTGTTCTATTTTAAGTAATATTTGGGAAAGTTCCGGGCAAGTAGCAAACATATGGGTACTATCCACAGCCACCATCCCACAGCGCGGGCAGTGAATCACCAGTAGTGCCCCCCCATCTGTGAATACGTGCGGGGGTTACATACAAATTGCACCAGGTCTTAAAACACTGTACTTGTAAATGTGCAGATATGCATGATGTTTGACTAAAGAACAGAGAAACTTCACAGTCCCCCTGCCCGGCCTGTAACAGTATTTGCCACCCGTCAAAATGCTTAGTTAAATCATCCCCCATTTTCTCTGTGATAGCTTTGTAGATGGCGGCGGTTTGTGGTGGATTGCTCTTCAGCATTTCAAAAAACGAGATTCGATTCCGGTTCTGACATTTCTTCTCGAAGAAACCCCGAATTTGTAGAAATTTTAAAAATCCTTATTCCCTATACCGAATCCATCTTTAAGGGCATCAAAAGAAAGTAAATAATCACCAGATAGAAGATCCCCGATACAATAAATCCCTTTATCCCCCCCATCTACGAAAATAGGCATCATTAAACATTTTCGAACATATGGAAGTATTATTGACAAGGGGGAATGCCTATGCAACCGGGGAATTCTGACCTTTTTCCTGACTGCGGTCCACACTTTATAAACTCCTATCAGAACCTTGAACTTAACCCTCGTATAATAAGCAAAATCTATGTGTCGTAATAAGAGACCCCTAGCTTCTACCCGCAAATAAGTTGGAAAATAGAAATTTCAGAGTTGTCCAGGTTATGTCCATTTATCAGTTCGGCTGAGTACTTCAAGGTAGTGGCCCAGTAATAAGATGGAAATTAGGAACCGATCATCCCCCTCGATCCCTGGGTAGTGTCATGACCCTTAATGCCCGTCTTGGGCGCTGCCCCGCCCATAAAAACCATGAATAGACATGATCAAATTTCCGAAACCATAACTTATTAAACTCAAGAGGGATGACTCTGAAATAGTAAAGTATCTTGGGTAGAAAAATCATTTTAATGACGTTGCTTCGACCCATAAGCGTCAGATAAAGATTTCTCATTCTCTTAGTATCGGATTTCATTTTGACTAATAGGGGCGCAAGATTTAGATCTACTATAGCGGTTGGGGTAGAGCTTATCTCGACCCCTAAATACCTTGCGCTCACTACAATCCATGAATCGATGAGATCTACTTTCTCGTTGATGACTGTTTGGGTTTTGCTTTCGTTCATATGATAACCGGAGACTTTACCAAATCGAGATGTTAACACCCCTAACTCGACTAGGGTCTCCTGTGGAGCCGATGTAACTACTGCTAAATCATCAGCATACCCTAGAATTTTTACCTCCCCTCCTCAAATAGATACTGGTTGAATTTCCTGGCTCTCTTGTATTAGTCTGATTAGCGGGTCAATGTAAATTGCAATTAGCAAAGGAGAGCAGGGACAACCTTGTCTGGTGACCCGCCCTATACTGATCTCCACGGAATATGTTCTCATCAGAGCTAACCTGGCAACAGGGTCGGAATACATACTTTTAATAGCCCGGATAAAGCCTTCCCCTATTCTGAAATGTTTCATGACCGCCCATAAAAAAGGGTATAATCAAATAGAGTTATTATTCTATGGATATGGTCTATGGTTTCCTGGCCAGAGACAAAGCCTTGTTGACTATGGGATACCATTTTTTAAATAACCAATGCCAATCTATTCACCAAATTCTTTAAGTAAATTTTGACATCATTATTAATTAAGGTGATTGGCCGATAGGCCCCTAAATCTGTGGCCGGCTTACCTTTTTTAAAAAAAAGATAACAATTTTAGCAGATCTCCACGAGTCTGGCGAGGCTCCCCCCCTGGATCAGACTGAATAACTCCAACATAATTGGGGCGAGCTGTGCTAGAAATTTTTTGAAGAATTCTCCTGGCAGAAAATCAGGCCCTGCAGCTTTGCCCAATAGAACTGCTTCTAGCACATTACTGACCTCTCCTAAAGTAATTGGTGCTTCCAACATTTCCCTGTCTGCCAAGGTCAGTGATTCTATTTTAACCCTGTCCAAAAATCCCGCTATCTCATTCTGTATCGTTAAAATATTCTTCCTGTCCTCGGAGTATAATTTCTGATAGAATTTTTCAAAGGCTACAAGGATAGCATCCGGGTCATTCACAAACCCAATATCTGGGTCATTAACTCCCATAATCCGAGCTTGAACATCCTTTTCCCTGATTCGGACAGCAAGAGTATGCCCTACCTTCTCGTTACTTTCATAAACTTTCTTGCACAAGGCAAGATACCTGGCTGCAGTTTTGGCAGCTGAAATCTCAGTTATAGCAGCTCTAGTAATTAAAATCTTTGTTTGTGCCGCCTCAATATCCCCCTTTGACGAGATTACCTGAACCAGGTTTAGCTCCGCTTTGGTCAATTCTGCATAGAGATTGTTAATCTTATTTTTCTCTTGCTTTTGAGCCCTCCATTCGAACTGTGTGATCCCACCTCTGGCACCAGCTTTTAGCGCGTCCCAGACATTCTGGAAGCTAGTGCTGCCCCGGTTCTCATTCACAAACCTAGTAATCCAAACCTCCATATGTGCGACATATTGATTGTCACTCAGTAAGGCCCTATTAAATGTCCAGCTGGAAATATTCTTAGGACACTTAATACACACTTCCAGAACCAAAGGATTATGGTCTGACATGACCTTGGGATATTTCTCAATTTTACAGCCCGACACCAAGCTACGAGAAATAAAGAAGTAATCTAGTTTAGAATGTGATTGGTGTGGGGCTGAGTAGTACGTAAATCCGTCTTCCCCACTTCTAACTGCTGCCCAGACATCCACTAGCCCGTGAAGCTCCCTCAGCTGACATAGGGACCTATAAACTTTTGGTTTTCGCCCTTGATAGCCCACTTCAGGTTGATTCGAGACAGCCCAACCCAGATTTATATTGAAATCTCCACAGATGATCAGTGGGAGCGGCCAGCCCACCAATTCCGTATTCAGCCAATCATACAGCTCAGTAGCATCTAAAACCGGGCCATAAACTGAGCAAAGAGTAAAAATATTATTATCAATAATACACTGAGTTATAGCCCATCTGCCGTGCTTGTCTAAGATTGAACGTGGAAAATTTGCCAAACCACGACGGGCAAATATGGCCACCCCCCTAATCTTGACCTCCTGTTTGGAACATATGATCATCTGAAAGCCATCTAATTCCATAATTTTACTTCTACTGGCTTGAATGTGAGTCTCCTGGAGACAAATAATATCAGCCCTAAGAATTCGAACATCTTCTTTGATCCTACCCCGCTTCGCTGGATCATTCAGACTAAGGGTGGACGTAAAATCCGTTTCGCAGGCGAATTTGCGGATTTTCCGCGATTTCGCGATCCACGAATCTCGCG
This sequence comes from Lissotriton vulgaris, assembly GCF_964263255.1. Classification (NCBI taxonomy): domain Eukaryota; kingdom Metazoa; phylum Chordata; class Amphibia; order Caudata; family Salamandridae; genus Lissotriton; species Lissotriton vulgaris. The sequence goes on along the minus strand of NC_141700.1, from coordinate 673,346,004 downwards.
AAATCGCTGTAAAATCCGCGAATCAGCGGGGACGAATTTTCAGCCAAGCAAGGGTTACAGCAGCAGGTGCAAAAGTTGAACCTAATTTCTTTGTAACCTTTTACAAAAGGGTTACAAACAAATTAACTTCAACTTGGACACCTGCTGCTAATTGCTTCCTGGCGCCTCGTTGCCTACTTTCAACTATTCTCTGACCCTGCTCTGACCCTTGAAGCAGGGTCAGAGAATAGTTACAAGTACGCAACGAGGCACCTGTCCAAGGAATTAAACCTCATCAGGAAGCACTTACAGATATAAAAAATAGGAAGAAGGGAGAGGATGGCAAATACACCCATTTTGAGTTGTCAGGAGGGGTTAAACTAAAACAGACCTTTACAGCACAATTTTCATATGCATTTTGCTAAAAATAAAAAGCTGTATGTTCTGTAGGGGCAACTCAGGAATCTGGCCCTTCAGAGATCCGGACTCTCTTTCTTTCTCTCGTTCTCTCTCTCCCTCTCTCTTTACCTCTCTTTCTCTCTCTTTCTATCTATCTATCTATCTATCTATCTATCTATCTATCTATCTATCTATCTATCTATCTATCTATCTATCTATCTATCTATCTATCTATCTATCTATCTCTCTCTCCCTCTCCCATAAACAACTGCATGGGTAACTTCGCTATGCAAGCGGCTCGCGAAGACGCAAAAAGCCCTGCGAACACGCAAAAAACCCCGCGAACACGCAAAAAACCCAGCGAACACGCAAAGAAACAAAAATCCGCAAATTCGCACAAATTCGCAAATTTTGCGGATCGCAAATTCGCAAATCCGCAAATTTGCGGATCGCGAATTCGCAAAATTCGCCCATGCTTAATTCAGACCACATATGTTGATCGTGGCTATCCTGACTCCCCCCCATTGATTATATATACTATGCCAGAAGTAAACAAAACAGAAGGCAAAAAAACAGATACATCCTCAGAGCTGCACCTCTCATTTCTGATTCCTTTCCCCCTTAATAAGGATCCACCCACCCCCACCCCGACCCCTCCCATCCTTCACATCGGCAAAAAAGGTCTCCAGACCCTTGTGATGCCTCCCACGTTGTGCGCCCCTATTGCTCCCTGACCAAAGAAAATTAAGGAAAAGCAGCGGGGAGACCCCCCTTCGACCAACGCCTTGGCCTAGCCCAGAGTCCCACATCCCGTTTCCCATATAGCCCCCACCCCTGTATACCATACTATAAGTGCAAAAGGGAAAAAAAAAATAGCAGCCAGCAAGGTCAATAGCCAAACAAAATATCAAAAAGACATAAGACATGAGAGGAGAGGGGAGGGGACAAACACCTATGGCCGGTAACCTTTGTTTCCCTCTATTCATCTATCCCCCTATACAACCTCCTCCCCCCTTTGTGGAAAATCGTAACGATTTGGTGAACATTGTCTGCGCCATCTTGCCCTTTTTTCCCGATGCCTCACTTTTTGTCATACGTTCCCACCATTTTAGCTGTTTTTGATCAGAATCGCTCTCTGCACGTCCCTGACCCCCAACCCGGTTCTTCACCCTCGTCTGCGCCCCCATGTACTAGTCACCCCCGCTCTCACATACCTTGCGCATAAGCGGCAGCCATTTTAAGCACCATGGCCTCCCTGTCCCTCACTGATAGCCAGCGCGTCTCACTCTCTCTTAACCTCACAGGCATCCCCCGCACGCTGACAACCCCCTCGCTCTCACATGCCTTGGGTCATAAACCCCTCTTCAGCGCAGATCTGCCTCAGAATCCCATCCTGTTCCCAGCGCAACACCTTCCTTCATTCCTTTCATGGTCTCAGGCCCTTTGATGCAAACCCCCTCTTTCCTGTGTGCCCGTCTGTCTTCCTTGTTCCCAAGCCACCACCTGGCCCTGCGGATACTGTTTATTACCCCGTACAGTAGGAAACCTCCCCTCCCCATCAAAAGACCCTCGAGCCGATCAAAGGTCCCCCACTCTATGAGATCCGATCAAACTCCACGCATTCCGTGAATCGGCGGAATGTCCAGCTGCGCGATAATCATCACCTGTTGTGACCGGGGTGGGGAATTCAACTGTAAATGTATGTGGGAACGGGCCTGAAGGGGAGATTCCGAGGATGTTCTTTCACATATCAAAGTGTTGCAAGAATGTGTTACGTGCAATAAAGATCATAAACCTGTGTATAAGAGGCCAGGCCTCAGAGATGTGGTTAGAGCACCTCGTGACGATACTTGCTGTCCGAATTGATGTGTTCTCCTCCGGAGAGATTAAACCCTCGTTTCCTGCCTTTCAGTCTCCAGCGCCTGCTTCTTCATTGATTAATATTGGTGGGTCATTGAGGCGACATCGCCGGGCAACACTAAAGGGTCTTTGGTCACTGGTTGTCTTTGAACCCTTTTACAATTGGCGTCCCAAACGTGGGGCCCATCAGCGACTCGTGGATCCAGTGGGACAGGTCCTGACGACAGAGTGAACGACTGCAACGATCGGAAGGTACCCTGTCTGATAGACCCTCGTCTGACAGCCGATCATCCGAACTTCACTGGTTCCGAACCGACCTCTCTCGAGTGATCTACGGTCCTGACTGGGAACCATCAGGAGTGCCACGAGGAGTACGAAGAGAAGAGGACGATCGGGCGCTGGATTCGGAAGACAAGAAACTGTCCATGCGGTCCGGGTAAGGTCGTGTAAACACGACAAATTGCGAAATGATTGATAATTGATGAAAAATACTAGTATTACTTTTTGTTAATTTATTTGGAGTTTCGCTGTCGGCAAACGGAGAAACAACCGGCTCTCTCTTTGCAAGCAGTGAAGGATAGATAACGCACCCGTCGTGCCTATCTTTCTCCCCCACTGATCAATTGCCCCTCCCCATTGATTAACTGTTATGGATCGTTTTCTGGAGATTCTCTGTCTGCAAACAGGAAAGAATAGGTCCCCCTCTTTGCAGATAGTGAAAGGGTAGGTGACGCAGACCTTTGCGGGCCTACTTATTCTCCCCATTGACCATTTTTTATTTTTTATTTATTGACCAAACACTGATTGCCCGATATTGGTTCTTGAGGTATTCACTGCCCGCAAACAACGTAGAATAGAAATATTCTGTCTAGTCTTTGCACGCAGTGATAAGATAGGTAGTGCTGACTATTATCCCCATTGTGATCCGTCATGCCTGTCTTCTCCCCACTGATGGATAGCTGGTTCAGCCCGGACCGTTTATTAGAGGTGGACCATCTAGCCCCGCTGGAAGGCACCCCTAATAAAGACATGTTCACAAAGTATGGATTAATTACCATAGCCTATAGTAAGCTATGGCACAAGTATACCAAAGCAAACCAAGAGAAACAGTGGCCACTGATAGGATCCTTCGATTTAGACAAAATAGAAACGGTAGAAATAGCCCTTCGTAATAATAAGACAACGCCTATTATGCTCGATAGTCTCGGTATGTGGCGCAAAGAAGCTACGCAACGAAAGGAAAGAGACGAAGTCAGAGTAGGTAAAGAAACGCGGCAGACAACCCTCCAAACGTCTGGTAGGCAAAAGGAAGGGCCAGCGACGACACAGTTCCGAGGTTTGGGCACAAAAAGAGAACGGTGTAAAGGGATGTGCCGACAGGACAACCCCGAGACACAACGACCCAAAAGTAATCCCCCGACACTATGCACAGGACGAACAGATTTAAGGCAAAACCAATGTGCTTTTTGTAAATGTCTCGGGCATTGGAAAGCCCAATGCCCGACTCTACAGAACATAGGTAAGAGCGGAGGGTCGACAGAAATAACAGGCCGGCAGAAAGGGAAAAGGCGCGAGATAAAAACAAATCAGACTAACACGGACAGGACGGATAGAACCACCACGTTTGATTATGCTCGATGGCACAGATTTCGTCAGACCAATTTCAACAACATGTCTGAGTTCTGGGACTGATTGCTCCCTGTTGCCCCCCCCCCCCTCTGAAAAACAAAAGCAATTACAGGCCTGCGTAGACAATCCCCCGTTAGAAAAAGGACTCAAGGAAGCCAAGCATCTGTTATATAATTTAGGATTTAATTATGATAAAGATAACACACAACCAACGATAAATAGAAAAACTAGTAAAACATTCTTTAAAGTAAACTGTACTAATAGGAACAATACAAAACATATTACACTCACTCCGGAAGTTCTCAAAATGTAACAAGTCAACGGTCCCGCCCATCCGGAAGGTGAAACACACAGCACGCGTGGGGCGGGGCCAGCCATCAGCCATAGACCAAAAGGAATCGCCGGCGAGAAGGTACAGGAGGATCCATGGGCCGACATGAAATGGTCTTCCCATACTCTCCTTCCTGGGGTGACGTCCCCTGGGCCACGAGTAGGGAGGGGGCGGATGCAGATGACCCCCTCCCTCGTATCTCCTGGTCCGGCCATCACGAATTCCTCCATCGAACTGGTGCAGGGGGACTGGGAGGGAGAGGCGACGCGGACGAGCCTCTCCCACCTTCACAGTTAGGAGGTTTCCCAGCCCCGGCCCGGCGCCGAAATCCTCCAGCCGGGCCACGGATCTATTTGCGTAGCACAGAACGTACAATGTCCGTCGGATCTATTTTCGCAGCACAGAACATACAATGTCCGACGGGCATACTTGTGCAGCACCGGACATACAATGGTCCCCCAAGAGTCGGAGTCAGGGGCGTAGGGTGGTCATCATGTGCACCCCTGATTCGAAGGGACGGCGTGGGATGCGCTGGGAGAGGGAGGCGGCGCGAACGAGCCTCCCTCACCTCCCCAGGTGGAGGCTCCACAGCTGCACCCTGGCGCCCCGAACCAAATGTCCTGCTCCAACAGCATGGTGTTCTGTCTTTGTCGCCACGAGAAGTTTCTTCCACTCCTGAAAGACACGACGAAGGGCGGCGGCTGCAGGGTCTCAAAATGGCGTCTGGGCCCTCTGGAAGGCGGGTCTAGGCCGCTGGAGTAAGTTTGTCCGGTATTGCAACTCGGGCGCTTGCCCGCCTGGGCACGAGCCCCCACCTCCGACAACATCCCCACAGCTTTGAAGATTCTACCAGAGTCCCAGAAGCCCTCGGCCCCTACAGGCTTCCGGTAGGGAACAACTGCCTTGATCACAAATGAAACGACCACGACATAGCCACAAGATGGTGGTGCTCTCGTGTCTGCACCAGCTTCAGTCTGAACCATCCGGGAACGTTGTGGGCTAACGAATTCGAGTAAGTTCCGGCTGAACCTCAACGTGACCTGGTAGGGAAGATTCTACCTCCCTCCCCTTTTGATTGACGGTTCACATTACCAGCCCCTCTGTTAGCACAGGTTTTCGAACTGCCGAAAGGGATTCTGGTGCAACCAACCCGGAATCGCCCAAAATGGCGCCGGTATCAATAGGAACTTACGGACACCTCGTGGTGTTCTTTGACTAACAAGACTTGATGTTCTGAGTTATGTATGTGAACCTTTGTACACTTGACGAAAAAGGGAGGAGGGTTCACTTGGCGAACATTTGAAAGGATCCCGTTAAAATGTTGATTTCAATGTACGATTTATTATGATATTTATTGTAACCGATACATAATGTAGCTTGCGACGCACGCCCACGGTATACATCTAGGAAATGTGATTGCAATTAGTCTGACTGTGTTTCAATTTATGAAATAAATACCCTCTGATCCCTCAATTATTAAAAGACGTTTTTAGTTCCTTGCAAATAACTAAGTAGACGTTTTTCAGTGTTTTTAAATACTGCAAAATAACCCCCCTATTGTATGTGCTTCAGCCATTGCCGTGCCCGACCAAATACGATTGCATTCACATATTTACTTACTGAACGATTATGCAAATAAAGGTTTTCCAAACTATGAACAGGTATCGCATACTTTTGTAAATGTGGGAATCGGCGGGAGGGCTATTTTGTGCGCAACCGTTTTGCTCTCTTTTTAAGGTTATTAGAAAAATGGCTGTTCGGCCCCGGATTGATGATCGAATCTAAGGTATGATACGCTGCCTCCAAATATGCGACTAAGCTCAGGAACTAACGCATAAAGAAGGACCTCAACTTCTTAGAATGGGTAAAAGCGAAGCGGTATGAATGTTAGAATGTTATAAAGGTATGATGCTCGAAGGTACTAAGGGACAGGGTTGGCCGAAGGACTGATATGCCTTAGAACATCACAGCGTTGGGAATGATTTCAGGATCCCGATAGCTGGATACATCCACAAACCAGATACCTTGCGCTAGGCGCCTCTGATTTCTTTTTAGCGTTTCCCTACACACAATCTATAACGCCACACTCGGACACCCCCCCCCCCCCCCTTTGACTTCGGAAACTAAGACCCTAGGGATTCTATCCCGAGGAGATAAGACGAGTATGTGGTAAGTAAAGAACTTTCGTGCCCATACCTTTGATATGCTTGAATGTTGTTCCCCCTCCCTTTCTTCCTTTTTCTCCCTCTACAGGTTACATTGGAATCACGACTAGGGTATAGTATAGATCTGGAGCCACGCCATGCCCGATACATAAAGCGGACCTACGCTGCAAGATGGCACCTAAAGACACCCGACTCAATGCATGTCCTTATGTACCCGGCCTAATGCTCTTCCGTCCCAAACTGCATGCTTTCTACATTCTAACACAAACCCAAAATGTCTCATGTTGGGTAATGCACTGAATAGCCTAAATAGTACATGGCCACTCTCCATGTCACACGTGTACTATTTAGCCTATTGTTGATCTCTCTCTCCCCCTCTCTATCTGTCTCTCTCTCTCTTTCTCTCTCTATCTGTCTCTCTCTATCTCTCTCTCTCTCTCTCTCTCCTCCACTCTTTCACTCTTCCTAGCGACTGGCACCTAATTGGCGAACCACTACCCCTGGTGCACCACCTGATTGGCTCCAAATACCACAAGTATTTGCACAAATTTGTCTTAAATAAAATTGCATTGATACCACGTTACTACCTCTCCTTTTCTGCTAAATATTGATGAAACCTAGATTGACCGAAGAGAAAGGGACAGGTAAGACGACTAAGGTTCTCTAATCTGACCCATTTTGAGGGAACTACTTGTCAGTGGCATCCATGATAAAATATCTCTGGTAAACGCGACCTTCCCTGTCCCGAAATTATCTCAATACCCAAACAGAAAAAAGTGATCGAGACATCCCCGTCTTCCCAGAATGCCCCCAGTTTTGTATCAGCTGCCCTGGACGAAAGTTTGAAAAATGTCCCTTGCCTCAGTTCGTTATATTCCTAGTTGTTTTCCGTTAGACCTCGCTCACCCCAAGGATGGGTTGAACAGTCAACACAAGTCCGAGTTTTTAATAAAGTAGCCAGGTTGTAAGACACTATGTAGAATTTAGAATGATGTTTACAAAGTTAAAATTAGATCGAAAAATGAAAGAACTTGTTGCAGTAAACCTTGTTGAAAAATAAGATGTTTAGCTAGAGGATAGGACGCATTGATGTAATGGAGAATCATTTAGCCTAATGTTCATTCCTCAGGAGGATGCCTATCAGACTATGGTGAATAACACGTTGCACTTTTCCGTAAAAATACAAAGCCCTGAAGACCGGTCTAGCCTTGCAAGACTCGTACTAGGGAAATGGGTCTTTACCAAGAGAACTGACATGACTGTAATAAACGAATGCAATGAATGGGTATCAGACCTCGTACCACGACAAATGAATGTAATAACCAACAAAACGCCAAAGAAATAGCCACAAAGGGAAGTTATTGGGAATCCAGCAAACCCATCATCAATTGTTTATACGTTGGCTGCAAACCTCAATGTAGCGGATGTTTACCCCAGTTGCTTGGTGTTGGGAGAGAAATAGATTTACGTAATTACCTTCCTCTGCAAAATCTCTAAAGACTGTCTTTTCAAACTCATTTAAGGGTACCACTGTCGGAGGAGAAAGAGACCGGATGTGGGAGCACGCGGCCTGACTGCAGATCGTGGAACCTCAGCGACGGAGGCCAAGGCGAGACCACAACAGTAAGGAGTCGCAGGACGAGGCACTGTTTCCGACAAAACTAAAGGAAAGGGCTGACCTGAGGCCCCTGCTCTATGATCGACGTGTGCCGAAAAGTCCCCGCTCTCTGAACCTGGTTATGGACCCGCCTGTCAAAATTTTCCGTCCCCCCTGATCTGCTCCCGACTTGGCCCTGCTCCATCCCCGCCTCCTCCGACCTACCATAAGGACTACTCACACACACACCCCTTCCACCTGAACTTTCAAAATCCTCTAAAATCCCACTGAACCATCCAGAGAAGGGTATTTCCTGCGACTAAAGGGAGGGAGCTCCGACTAAGTAGACCACGAACTATGTTAATCTCAGAACGGTGACCTAAACTCCACCAAAGGTCGCTCCGAAGAGAAGATGAACGAAGTATGTGGTTCTACCCGCTGCTGAGCGCCTCGACGATGATGGAAGCAACAGGAAATACCCACCACAGAGACCCAAGAAACAAACAGACTCCACAACTCAAAGACAATTGCACTTTCCATCGCAATCCTTTTCTGCCTCCTAATAACTATGCTCTGAGTTATGGAAGAAAATGTACGTGCTCCGAAACCATAACGCATTTCTCCCATGAGGTCTGGCGAAACAAAAATGTACTCCCGCCCGCAGACCTCCAACGACTCAATCCACATGAACGTTCCTGTTGACAGAATGAATTGTAATACAGGTGCTCAGCAGTGCCACCAGAAGACGACAAAGAATGCTGAGAGCTCACTAATAATGGTCCACGACCATAAGACACTGGGAACCCTGATTATTGTTTTTACTATGTCTCATTTCTCTCCCAACCACCATTGAATTGACTATGCTCCCACCGAGTACAAAAAGGGCTTACTTATATGATAACTTACCAGTTCCTATTCCGGATGATTATAAGCATCTATGATCTGTACCCAACGCCCTCGCTACATAATTCTAGTCTGACATTGCATTACTATGACTTTTTCTGCAACAAGCTTAACGATGAACCCGCCTACTAGATGACAAGATGTTCAAATGTGATGTTTATAATGTGATATTTATGTACAGTTCCTTTGCCTAGGTCTCCATCCCCTTACTTATGACCACCGCAGTAGAGATAGATAGGAAATAGGCCAGCAAGATGTCTTGGAAATGTTAAAGGGAGGACTGTGGAAAATCGTTACGATTTGGTGAACATTGTCTGCGCCATCTTGCCCTTTTTTCCCGATGCCTCACTTTTTGTCATACGTTCCCACCATTTTAGCTGTTTTTGATCAGAATCGCTCTCTGCACGTCCCTGACCCCCAACCCGGTTCTTCACCCTCGCCTGCGCCCCCATGTACTAGTCACCCCCGCTCTCACATACCTTGCGCATAAGCGGCAGCCATTTTAAGCACCATGGCCTCCCTGTCCCTCACTGATAGCCAGCGCGTCTCACTCTCTCTTAACCTCACAGGCATCCCCCGCACGCTGACAACCCCCTCGCTCTCACATGCCTTGGGTCATAAACCCCTCTTCAGCGCAGATCTGCCTCAGAATCCCATCCTGTTCCCAGCGCAACACCTCCCTTCATTCCTTTCATAGTCTCAGGCCCTTTGATGCAAACCCCCTCTTTCCTGTGTGCCCGTCTGTCTTCCTTGTTCCCAAGCCACCACCTGGCCCTGCGGATACTGTTTATTACCCCGTACAGTAGGAAACCTCCCCTCCCCATCAAAAGACCCTCGAGCCGATCAAAGGTCCCCCACTCTATGAGATCCGATCAAACTCCACGCATTCCGTGAATCGGCGGAATGTCCAGCTGCGCGATAATCATCACCTGTTGTGACCGGGGTGGGGAATTCAACTGTAAATGTATGTGGGAACGGGCCTGAAGGGGAGATTCTGAGGATGTTCTTTCACATATCAAAGTGTTGCAAGAATGTGTTACGTGCAATAAAGATCATAAACCTGTGTATAAGAGGCCAGGCCTCAGAGATGTGGTTAGAGCACCTCGTGACGATACTTGCTGTCCGAATTGATGTGTTCTCCTCCGGAGAGATTAAACCCTCGTTTCCTGCCTTTCAGTCTCCAGCGCCTGCTTCTTCATTGATTAATATTGGTGGGTCATTGAGGCGACATCGCCGGGCAACACTAAAGGGTCTTTGGTCACTGGTTGTCTTTGAACCCTTTTACACCTTCTGATGCCAAAATTTTTAATACGGCTTTTCTATTCACCCGATATATCCTTTAAATAATCCCCAGCTTGAATCTCAGATGTAAACACCCTTGTCCGGCCCTGATGGATCACTTTCAGACGAGCAGGGTTCATCAGATAGACTTCACAGCCAAGTTTTTGAAACGGAGAGATCATCTGACTCAAGCGCCACCTTCGCTCCACCACAGTGCGGCAAAAGTCTGGCCGCACAAAGAAAGTTTGCTCTTCCGCTGATTTCTTGGCATCAAGTCGAGCTTTTTCAAATACTGCTTATCGCAAAAGGAAGTTCCCAAACCAAATAAGAATAGCTCGTGCCCTTTGGTCCTGCCCGGGATTTTTCTTGGCCATTAGGCGGAACAGGTGGATGCGCTGAATCTCAGCTTCCCCGTTCCAGAATGAAAGCTCTGGGAAGGCGGACTTAAAGACCTTAATTACAAAGCCGCGTATGTCCCCCCCCTTCCACATTTTCTTCAATACCTAGCAGGCGCAAGTTGTTTCGTCTCTGTCGGTTTTCCAACTCCTCGAGCTTCCATAAAACGTCCATCATTCTGGCATCATTAGCAAAAGTCTTCTATTTGGTGCTCTCCAGACCAGCCTCGAGACCTACCACCCGCTCCTCCAGCGCCGTTGTGCGAGCCTTAACTTCGGTGCAAGCTTTTGTTGTCTTCCGGATTGCGCCCTGAATTTTTTTGTCGCCAGTTGGGCCCTTTTATGTTATTGACATGCCTCCATTTGCAGTGCTTTAAGGGTCATATATATGAGTGACATTGAGGGCACCTGCTCGCCCTTGGTGCCGGATGCCTGAGGGTTCTCTTGGAACCTGAGCCCTTCTTCTTCTCCTTCACGGCCAAGATTGGTATTAGAATAATCCCACTGGAGATGTGAATCCGAGTCAGAGTGGGTATGAGTACTGTGACGCCGGAAGCCAGGGTGTCTCCCCCCTTTAGCGTGGGTGCCAGTGTGTCTGAGTGTATCAGAAGTATTGGGTGCACTGTCTGTATCGCTGGCATCGGCCGACCCGTCTCCCTCAGATGCCTCTACATCACTTCCCGCAGCCGAATCTGATTCCTCTGCCATGGAGAAGAAGTTGTCTCCATCCGGAGTGCCGGGTATTGCGCCCCCTCCATCCTGCGCCGCAGGAAGAGAGTTTCAGTCAGAATCCGGACCAATTAGATCTGAGGTAGTGTTATGCCCCATTTGATTTTGGGCTTGAATCGGGAACCCCGGAGGTGGGGCTGGAGTGGATGGTACTGAAGTAATATAGATAATAACCTCACCTAAGAGTTGGACCGAAGCGGCTCACAGTCCTGATGCATCATTCACCCCAGATGTTACTAGGTCTGGATGCATTACCCCGGAGCCCACAGGCCACGCCCACGGCCGCGAGGCAACGCCCCCCCCTCACCTATAACAATGTGCATTTCCCGGACGCCCAGCGGACGAGCGCAGCGGGCGCGCCGTCAGCGTGCCAAAGGCGCCCCAAAGGCAAGCCTGTATGCGCCCGTCCACGCCTGGACGGGTTTAGGGACTAGGCAAAATGGCAAAAATCTTAGCTACTCTTCCATGGAACTTCGCTCTGTACAACAATCTAGCCTCCCTAGCCTGGACCCAACCACACGATCCTGCCTAACGGCCAATAACATCTGCCTCCTCCAGCCAGGCCAGACCTCCACAGACAAAATGGCCCTTGACTCTCACTATACTAGGAAAACCTTGATATCCAAAGACCTCACGCTCCGCTGTCTATATCTGAACACGCGATCTATGGTAAAACACCAACTGGACATCTTTCTACTACTTAATTCAGACAGACCGGATATGTTACTCATCACCGAAACCTGGCTTACCCAAGACTCCCTACCGGATATCCTTGCCGCTCTCTGAAGGACCGGGTTTTAGAACCCAGCGGCGTCAGGGAGAACGCCCGATGCCTTCGAGTTCCCCTGTCTTGGCAAACAGAGACACGGGATACTTTTTGATGACGTCAAAGACCAAAGTTTATTGGCTGCAACCAGGAACAGAGATCTACGAAGCACACACGGGTGGTTTGCTAGAGACTGCACAAATTCAATGAGCGGAACATGGTCTTCTATGCCAAAAATCAAGCCTCAGGCAACATTCCAAATTAGCATTGGGTTCATACAAACTGACCAATGACAGTGTCACAATTCAAAAGTAGCGTATGACGACAATCCCACTTTCCGTTGTCCAGCCCACCAGAAATGACCAAGCAAATTCCAGATTTCCTGTTCGATCAGGCCGGACAAACCCATCATAAAACCTTCAACCCAAATCAGTGATTATGTCGTAAAGGAAGGAACAGAAACAGATTGGAAGTGAGATAGAAAGGTGGGAGCAGTGTTCCATAAACTCGGGCCTGCCCTACTCTTTGATCTTTATCTGACCAGCTGCTTTACAAGGAACTGGCTCAGCGAGGTCAGCCTCAGGTAAGGAGTCAGTTCGTTAAGATGGGACACTCTCATAAACGCGGTGTTGCACGTGCGGTGTATGTCTTTTTTCCGCCCCTCACACGCGTTATGGCATTTATCATCGAGTGTTCCAACAACGTGCTATATGCCAAGCCTCAACCCGAGGCGACCTCTGGCGCTAGTAGCAGTGTCCAGAGATAAGGGAAGGGGAAGGTAGGGCACCCAGAGAGAAAGATAAGAAGCATATACTACACCGATGGAAGTTTTATTAAAAAGGTGAAGTATTGCTATTAAAATTGGTTGCGGTATAATGGGAGGTCGAGTTAATGGATCTCTTTATACCTTTTTAACTATAGCGTCAACATGTTTCTGCTCCATGTCGCCCCGCCGGGTCTACGGAGCATTCGTCAGGACAGGTACACAACACAAAAAACAGATAATGAAAATTACTTGCACCATTTGTGTAGTAATGATATATGCCGAATTTTCGCCTTTTCGGGAATTGTCTGAAAAAAGGAGGAAGGAAATAATTCTCTGTTAGGAATTAAGTCTTATGGGTGCATATATAGCATTCATGTGATCTCTCACCGTTTGTGGAGGATTGCTCTATATGAGTGAAAGTAAAAAAGTAAAGAAGAACTGGTATAGTGCTCTGAGGAAAAACGTGGTGCTTATGGCTTCTTTGGAGGGTTTGTAGTTAGTTGCTGCAAGTGGCCTGACGTTTATTAATGGACTGACAAGAAAGTTAGCTCAATGTGGAGTTGGAGACTATGTCGGTCAATACGTGCAGGACAGCGAGGCTAATGTAGCGTTTAGTTTTAAAGTGACACACGAGGGATATTAATCTTAAAAAGTGAAGTGCGCACACAGTCAAATAGCGGTAATCTTACCTATTGTGCTTGCTGAATTCAGCTTCAGTCAGGTGGCAACGGGACTCTCTGGTCCCAGACTGAAACGAAAAAGTAGTAAAAAAGGGGGGCCTTCAGGTAGAGTTCTTACCCCGTAACATTCAGTGTTTTACCCGAAGCCGGCCGCCATTCTTACCAGCGCGTGGGAAGTTCCCAGGACTTGTGCTGTCTCTGCCCCCGGATGCTAGATGCCGGTTTCCTGTTACAATTGTAAGTTGGAAATGTTATGGAGCTAGAGAACAGACTATACATCTGCTGGCGCTATCAGCAGGTTCAGGTTTTAAAGTAAGGTCGAATGTTGAGACTACAGTTCATTATGGTGGAGAACAATTAGGGTATTTTAGCGCAATTAGTAGAAGTTACAATTTTTTGTTATTAGATGTCGATAATCTCCTACCAGAAAATAGGGGAGTAAGACTTATCTTTTTCATGGGGTACTATTAACAGCATCACAGATCAATGCATCATCAGGCACAGGTATTCTGTATTTTACGAGAACTGGCACCAGGGGATATTGTCATTGAGCCCAAATAGATGGGTTTTCAATCGGTCCACCCACCGTTGCTCTTTTTCGAATAAGATTCGTGTGGCATTCCAAGGTCTGTCTGTTAGTTTTTCAAGAACTGTCCATCTCATTTCATCACAATCATGATTTAGATCAACAAAGTGGGAACAGAGCTTTGTGTTGTTCTTTTTTAATCGGATGTTACTTTTGTGTTCCCCTATACGGGTCTTGACTTTTCTACAAGTCATTCCGATATATTTCTTCTCACATGGGCACTGGATCATATAGACCACATGGGTCGAATTACAATTTGTGTGTTGTTTTTGTGTCCAGATGAGGGAGTCTGTGAGTTGTAGTGATTGTGTGATGGTTGTTAATTTGCACACTTGACAGGAGCCACATGGATAGTGACCTGTGACAGGTGACATTTCTAGACTTCTCAGATCAGTGGGTTTGGTTTTGGGTACAGTGGGGCGAGTATGGACAAGTAGGTCTTTTAAGTTCTTTGTCCGCTTGTTGGCAAAGCGAGGCTTCGGCCAGGTATGTTTTCCAGTACACAGAATGGGCCAGTTTTTATTGATGAGTTTTTGTACATCATATGTCGCAGGACAAAAGGTTGTCACGCACGTTACAAGATCCTGGTTGGGTTCTTTATTATTGATTTGTAAGAGGCAATCCCTTGGCTGATTTTTAGCTCTTTTACAACATTTTGTAATGGTTGCAGGAGTATAGTCTCTTGATTTCAATTTTTTGCACAGTTCCTTTGATTGTATTTCATAGTCAGTTTTTTTGCTACAATTTCTTTTGAGTCTTAAAAACTGGCTATATGGTAAATTGTCCCTGAGGGCTTTTGGGTGATAGCTTTTATAGGATAAAAGACTGTTCTTTGCTGTGGGTTTCGTGTATGTTTTTGTTTCCAGCTTTCCGTTTTCTACAAAGATCGTAAGGTCTAGGAAATCCAACTGGGTTTTGCTCACGGTGTAGGTGAAATTCAACCACTTGTCCCTCTCATTTAGCCAATTCATGAAGAGTTTTAGGTCTTGGTTAGTGTGCCAAATCAATAGAATGTCATCTATATAGCATTTCCAGTATAAAATACTGGAAACGTACGGGTTAGTTTCATTGAGGACAAAGTTGTTCTCAAATTGGCTCACATAAAGACCCGCCACCGAAGGGGCAAAGGAACTGCCCATAGATGTTCCATGGGATTGGAGGTATAAGTCGCCATTATATTCAAAAAAAATTTCAGTAAGTGCTAAGCGACAGCACTCCAAGACAAAGTGTCTAGGTGTTCTGTAGGTCCACTCTTCCATAAATAGTTGGTCTTCTAGCATTTGGAGAGTTTCCTTCTGTGGGAGGCTGGTGTACAATTGTTCTACATCCAGTCCTACCAGTACCATAGTGTCTGGGTCGAATGTTTTATCTGATAGTTGGATGAGTAGATCCCGGGTGTCTTTGAGGTAGGTGGGTGTCTTTTGCACCATTGGTTTCAGGTACTCATCAGCGAATTTGGATAATGGTTCTAATAAAGAGCCAATCCCCGAAACTATGGGGCGTCCAGGAGGGGGGACTCTGTTTTTATGAGTCTTGGGAAGAGAGTAGAAGAACGGTATTTTTGGTTCTTTAGTTATCAAGTATTCGGCTTCTTGATCTACTCATCCAACTATCAGATAAAACATTCGACCCAGACACTATGGTACTGGTAGGACTGGATGTAGAACAATTGTACACCAGCCTCCCACAGAAGGAAACTCTCCAAATGCTAGAAGACCAACTATTTATGGAAGAGTGGACCTACAGAACACCTAGACACTTTGTCTTGGAGTGCTGTCGCTTAGCACTTACTGAAATTTTTTTTGAATATAATGGCGACTTATACCTCCAATCCCATGGAACATCTATGGGCAGTTCCTTTGCCCCTTCGGTGGCGGGTCTTTATGTGAGCCAATTTGAGAACAACTTTGTCCTCAATGAAACTAACCCGTACGTTTCCAGTATTTTATACTGGAAACGCTATATAGATGACATTCTATTGATTTGGCACACTAACCAAGACCTAAAACTCTTCATGAATTGGCTAAATGAGAGGGACAAGTGGTTGAATTTCACCTACACCGTGAGCAAAACCCAGTTGGATTTCCTAGACCTTACGATCTTTGTAGAAAACGGAAAGCTGGAAACAAAAACATACACGAAACCCACAGCAAAGAACAGTCTTTTATCCTATAAAAGCTATCACCCAAAAGCCCTCAGGGACAATTTACCATATAGCCAGTTTTTAAGACTCAAAAGAAATTGTAGCAAAAAAACTGACTATGAAATACAATCAAAGGAACTGTGCAAAAAATTGAAATCAAGAGACTATACTCCTGCAACCATTACAAAATGTTGTAAAAGAGCTAAAAATCAGCCAAGGGATTGCCTCTTACAAATCAATAATAAAGAACCCAACCAGGATCTTGTAACGTGCGTGACAACCTTTTGTCCTGCGACATATGATGTACAAAAACTCATCAATAAAAACTGGCCCATTCTGTGTACTGGAAAACATACCTGGCCGAAGCCTCGCTTTGCCAACAAGCGGACAAAGAACTTAAAAGACCTACTTGTCCATACTCGCCCCACTGTACCCAAAACCAAACCCACTGATCTGAGAAGTCTAGAAATGTCACCTGTCACAGGTCACTATCCCTGTGGCTCCTGTCAAGTGTGCAAATTAACAACCATCACACAATCACTACAACTCACAGACTCCCTCATCTGGACACAAAAACAACACACAAATTGTAATTCGACCCATGTGGTCTATATGATCCAGTGCCCATGTGAGAAGAAATATATCGGAATGACTTGTAGAAAAGTCAAGACCCGTATAGGGGAACACAAAAGTAACATCCGATTAAAAAAGAACAACACAAAGCTCTGTTCCCACTTTGTTGATCTAAATCATGATTGTGATGAAATGAGATGGACAGTTCTTGAAAAACTAACAGACAGACCTTGGAATGCCACACGAATCTTATTCGAAAAAGAGCAACGGTGGGTGGACCGATTGAAAACCCATCTATTTGGGCTCAATGACAATATCCCCTGGTGCCAGTTCTCGTAAAATACAGAATACCTGTGCCTGATGATGCATTGATCTGTGATGCTGTTAATAGTACCCCATGAAAAAGATAAGTCTTACTCCCCTATTTTCTGGTAGGAGATTATCGACATCTAATAACAAAAAATTGTAACTTCTACTAATTTCGCTAAAATACCCTAATTGTTCTCCACCATAATGAACTGTAGTCTCAACATTCGACCTTACTTTAAAACCTGAACCTGCCGATAGCGCCAGCAGATGTATAGTCTGTTCTCTAGCTCCATAACATTTCCAACTTACAATTGTAACAGGAAACCGGCATCTAGCATCCGGGGGCAGAGACAGCACAAGTCCTGGGAACTTCCCACGCGCTGGTAAGAATGGCGGCCGGCTTCGGGTAAAACACTGAATGTTACGGGGTAAGAACTCTACCTGAAGGCCCCCCCTTTTTTACTACTTTTTCGTTTCAGTCTGGGACCAGAGAGTCCCGTTGCCACCTGACTGAAGCTGAATTCAGCAAGCACAATAGGTAAGATTACCGCTATTTGACTGTGTGCGCACTTCACTTTTTAAGATTAATATCCCTCGTGTGTCACTTTAAAACTAAACGCTACATTAGCCTCGCTGTCCTGCACGTATTGACCGACATAGTCTCAAACTCCACATTGAGCTAACTTTCTTGTCAGTCCATTAATAAACGTCAGGCCACTTGCAGCAACTAACTACAAACCCTCCAAAGAAGCCATAAGCACCACGTTTTTCCTCAGAGCACTATACCAGTTCTTCTTTACTTTTTTACTTTCACTCATATAGAGCAATCCTCCACAAACGGTGAGAGATCACATGAATGCTATATATGCACCCATAAGACTTAATTCCTAACAGAGAATTATTTCCTTCCTCCTTTTTTCAGACAATTCCCGAAAAGGCGAAAATTCGGCATATATCATTACTACACAAATGGTGCAAGTAATTTTCATTATCTGTTTTTTGTGTTGTGTACCTGTCCTGACGAATGCTCCGTAGACCCGGCTGGGCGACATGGAGCAGAAACATGTTGACGCTATAGTTAAAAAGGTATAAAGAGATCCATTAACTCGACCTCCCATTATACCGCAACCAATTTTAATAGCAATACTTCACCTTTTTAATAAAACTTCCATCGGTGTAGTATATGCTTCTTATCTTTCTCTCTGGGTGCCCTACCTTCCCCTTCCCTTATCTCTGGACACTGCTACTAGCGCCAGAGGTCGCCTCGGGTTGAGGCTTGGCATATAGCACGTTGTTGGAACACTCGATGATAAATGCCATAACGCGTGTGAGGGGCGGAAAAAAGACATACACCGCACGTGCAACACCGCGTTTATGAGAGTGTCCCATCTTAACCAATGGTTAAAGTGGTAACAAGTGTCCATTCTTCTTTTGATTACAAAGCCATTGCTACTGGGGTGATGAATGGACCGTCTACCCTACTCCCCAATTTTTGATTAATTGCCAAGGAGTCAGTTCGGCCAGGTTATTCAGAAGTCAGCTAAGGCATACGTGTCTCAAGGACTCGTCCGGCTGCAGTCTTCGGCCTATGTGAGGGCAACCATACAAAATGGCTGCCGTTCACAAAATGGAACCCGAAGGTTCGAACTAATTCCTTAAATACAGAGTGTTCCCATTGATCGATTCATGCGAAAACACTCAAACACACTACACTCGTCATTTGCGGTCTGCTGACACCAAAATCGTCTATTTCCGACGGTCTTTATTGAACGGGTTCGGAATCACCGAACCTCACTCACGAACCACGGAACCACAGACCCTCCTTTTGCCCTTACATAGGCAACAGACCCAAACCCATGTCAATCTGAATCCGGATCTATTTTCATCAGATCATCGATATGTTGCTGTGGCATCATCCTATTACTTAGTACCTCTCTCTGGACTGGTCTCCTTGCACACAAAGTAGCACAGAGGCCACAAATAGCAGGAGCACACTGTACACAGAGACAGAACAGGAAAAGGATAGCTAAGACCATCCCAATGACCATCAAAATCTTCCAACCCCAAGTGGATATCAATCCCCATAACCATCCCATCAACGACCAATCTCCTTTGTCCAAATGGACAGAATCGGAGATCTTATGTAGCTTGGAAATGGCCTGGAAAACTGACGGAGCGTTGTCTGGAATGAAAACGCAGTAGCTCGATTGAATCAGTTTACAAACTCCACCTCGATCTGCTAGTATAACATCAAGGGCAACTCTATTTTGGAGTGTCATAAGTCTATCCGACTGGAGCTCAGCAGTCAAGGTACTAAGGGCACCAGCAGTTTCGACTATGGTGGACTCAACCACTCTCGTCAACTGGTAAATATTCCTGCTGTTAGCCATCGGTCCCCAGAACGGCAGAAAACCCTTAAAGAAATCTCCCAACTCTTGCCCTGCAGTGTCTTCTTGACTAAAGACACCTCTAGCAACTCTCGTTTTATGGGAATCTGCCGCAGCTGTAAAAGTGGGAGGCAACAGGAAAGAAACAAAACATGTGCCCGAAAAATCAGGGGGAAACCATGTATATGCTTTGTCATAGCAAACAAAATAGGTACCCTTAGCAGCTAAAAATGCTGGGGAAGACTGGGACGTAAATACATAGGTGTCAGTACAAACGCTCTTCCCTAACTGAGCTCTCAGATTCTTGCCATTACCCTGCAGACAATAGCGACCTCGATGGGGCACTATCCAAATAGGTGGAGAACTTTTCGCTCGCTGGTTGACACTGAGACTAACTCCATATCCAGTAATATCCCAACCACTATAGGGTTGCTTCTCATCCATCGGAATAGTTTCAACGGCATTAGTTCCTTTGACCATGTCGACTATGCCTCTAGCAACTGCACTATTCTTTGGGTTGTC
Source organism: Lissotriton vulgaris (assembly GCF_964263255.1). NCBI lineage: Eukaryota > Metazoa > Chordata > Amphibia > Caudata > Salamandridae > Lissotriton > Lissotriton vulgaris. Next base: position 673,326,004 of record NC_141700.1, on the reverse strand, counting down.
TTTCGGTGAGGATAGACACTATGGGCATAAATAAACATTGTTCTGTAAGCCCAAATCGAACCATTTAAACTAAAGGGCAAAACTAAGTATGGAATACCCTTATCAGTCGTATGGGGCATTAGACCACAAATCCAACAGTTTGTTGTGTTCATCACTAACTGGTGTTGGTACAAAAGTTGGATAAAGGAATAATTGGCAAATTCCAATCGTCTAACTACCTCATGTTCAGGCAAAGGATGAAAAGAATGAGAAGAAATAGTAGGTGGAGGTGTAGGTTGCACAGTGGGATTAAACGTTACTTGAAAAGAGAATGTCACATAACCAATTATGAATGTCATCAGACCCAATAGTAAGAATACACACGGTATTAGAAAACGTTTCTTCGATATGAGTTTACATATCTTCTTTCTAAAAATCATTGTCCGTGCAGGTCTCTCCAACTCGAAGAAATCCATCCTAAACTAAATATGCTGCTCGCGATAGTAGGGTGTTTCTGCTAAGGAATGCCTCTGTCAACCCAGGGCAACTCCCTTAGGCCAACCAGAACCCTCGACCTAGTGTCTCAGGCATGCACTCCAAAGACTTTCGGCAACCGCGACCCTACAGCTGAACCCGGATGGCGGTTCGAAAAACAAAAATGAGTAGATCCTCGGTGGAGAGTTAACCTGCAAACAGAAAAATCATAAAAACTTTATTTGTCTTTATTTATTTGTCCATGACTCTCGGTCGCAAATTATAGGGGCATCTTCCAGGCAATTCTTGATCTTTGAATAAGAGTTCAGGCTCGATAGTGTTCAATCGATTCGAAGGAGGCACAGCTTCTTGCAAAATGTCAGCACTTTCTCTTTCAGTGTTCGTACCAATCAAACGAGCATCGCTGAATGGCAAAAATCGTGGAACAGTGTCTGTTTCAGAGTCTGGAAGTCCCTCCTAGACCCACTTATCATACGGTAAGGGCAAAGGTGCACGCTTACAGTGTACGCCGTGGATCCAGTTTTGTTTGCCTTGTACCCGAACTGCAGATCGTGTAGACAAGAGGACTTGGAAGGGTCCCATCTAGCGGGGCTGATCGTTCTTGTTCTGCTGGAAATTTCTCATGAAGACCCACGAACCAGGTTCAATAGCGTGGCCTGGATCCTCAGAAGCTTGTGGAAGGCTATCGTGAACCTGTTGGTGTAAAACACGCAATTTAGTCGTCAGTTCGCGCAAGTAGTCAAGCAACACAGGATGTTCAATCTCACTAAATCTAGTTGGTCTTGGCACACCCCAAATATTTGCTGGGCGACCAAGGACCACTTCATACGGACTCAAACCCATTCTCGAATGCACAGTCATTCTGGTGGTCAAAAGTGCTAAAGGCAAAGCATCTGGCCACTGTAGACCAGTGCTCGCTTGGATTTTGGTTAGTTTTAGCTTCAAGGTGCCATTATAGCACTCAACTACACATTCACTCGTTTTCCTTTCGCCAACACACATGCTCTCGTTAATGTGATCAACTCCGCTGCTTGTGCTGAATTATGTGGAATACGTGCAGCTTCAACAATTGTATGCAAAGTCGTAACAGCATATGCCGCAGTCGTATCACCATTCGGCAACTTAAAGCACGAACCATCAACCCACAAAGTACCATCACACTCTGGAAGAGGAGTGTCCCTAACGTCTACTCTCCCTTTCATCTCTTCTTCAGTTCTCAGAAAACAGTCATGCTGTTCTTCACTATCTGTCTCAACTGTAATTGGCAACAACGTGGCTGGATTCAACGTGTTGCATCGTTTAATGTGCACATGACTCGCTAACAACGTCAACTCGTAACCGACAACCGAGCACTAGTTAAATGCTGTGTCTTCGTACGGTTCAACAAGGTATCCACTGCATGTGGAACCATGACCACTAACGTGTTGTCCATAACCAAACCAGCAGACTGTCGAATTGAAACAGCCGCTGCTGCTGTTGCTCTCTCTAGCTACAGGATCTAAAGTCGATGAAAAGTAAGCACACGGACATTGCTTATCGCCAAATTGCTGAATCAAGACTGACAATGCACATCCCTCTCTCTCGTGAACATACAATGTGAAAGGCTTACTGTAATCGGGAGTACCCAACACAGGAGCCGAACACAACGCATCGCGTAATTCAGAAAAGCTCTTTTGACATTCGTCAGTCCAAGGAATAGGATTTGGAGTATCCTTAACAGTAAGAGCTATCAAAGGCTTCGCTAACAAAGAAAAATTAGGGATCCACTGTCTACAGTACGACGTAATACCCAAAAACGCACATACTTCTCTCTGTGTCATAGGCACACTCATTTTCGCAATAGCTTGAATTCTCTCTGGGGTCAGTTTCCTTCCCTCCTTCGATAAGAGGTGACCTAAGTAGGTTACTTCTTGCCGACAATATTGCAACTTGGAGAGAGAAACTTTGTGGTGGAAATCAGACAAGTGGCGTAACAACAACAAAGTGGCTTCCCTACAAATCTCCTCAGTATCAGCGGCAACTAGCAAATCATCAACATATTGAATAAGGGCTGCACCATCAGGTAAAACCAACAGATCAAGTTGTGTCTTTAAAGCTTGACTATAGATCGATGGACTCTCGCAATAGCCTTGAGGAGCGCGCTTAAAGCGGAAACTTCGTCCTCCTAAAGAGAATCCAAAGATGTCCCTACTTTCCACGGCAATCGGGATACTGAAGAAAGCATTCTTCAAGTCGATCACCGAAAACCATGTGGCCGTAGCCGGAATCAGAGTCAACAAAGCTGTAATATCAGGCACGACAGGAAACTGTGGAACGACAATCTTGTTCACTTCACGAAGAACGATGACAAATCTATATACAGGAGGCTGTGAAGAATCAGTTCTCTTCAGAACAGGCAAAACAGGACTATTGCACACATTACCTCTCGTTTCCTCAATGACACCCTTTTCCATCAGATCATAAATGATCGCTAAAAGTGCTCTCTCACCATCACTCGAGATACGATACTGTGGAATGCGCAGTAACTTAGCATTCGCCTTTAGTGTCACAACATATGGGGGAATTTCCAGTAGGCCACATCATTCGGACCAGTAGCCCACAAGGAATCCGGCAAAAGAAGACAACTCAGATGGAAAACTATCTTTCGACAGGTACATCGGAGAGATCACTCTCTCACCTAAAGTAAGATATACTCCTGACGGAGAACAATACAGTGGCGCGTACAATCTCTTCAATAAATCCAATCCCAACAAATTCTCATTACAACCTGTAGTCAAAAGAAGGGGTGCTTTGAACTTACAAGGACCAACAGAAAGAGACAACGGAGCAGAAATCGGATTTGAAACGGGGGCGCCAGAAAAACCTACGGAAACATTATCAAAGCCAGACAAAGGTGCGCCAAGGAGTTTAGAATGCATAATAGAACTCTTTGTAGCACCAGTATCTAGCAGAAAAGGTTCTGACACACCTGATGCAATCACTTCAACATAAGGTCCACTCTGATCTACTGGAACTGAAATGTTAATGTTAATGTTAATGTTAAGGGGGTGCTTCTATAGCGCACGGCTACTCCGAGGAGTGTCCCGGCACTGAAAGAGCCTCAGCAAGGTCAGACAATAAAGAAAACGGACGGGTGACAGAAGCATAGAAGCACAGGCGGTGTTTATTGCAGGAAGAGGAATGTCTTCAGGTCTTTTCTAAAGGCGAGAAGATTGGAGCTGGTTCTCAAAGAGAGAGGGAGATCGTTCCATAACTGCGGGGCAAGGAATTTAAAAGAGCGCCCACCACAGCGGACACGCCGGATCCTGGGAGTAGCTGCCTTGGCTTGAGAGGAAGAGCGAAGGGATCTGGCTGGAGAATAGAAGCGGACCCATTTCTGAAGATAGCGGGCACCTATACCATGCAAAGATCTAAAAGCAATGGTCAAGGTCTTAAAGATGATACGCTTCTTCATGGGGAGCCAGTGGAGAGTCTTGAGAAGTTCACTGGCCCTTGCTCTCCTGGGGAGGCCGAAGATGGCACGGGCCGCCGAGTTCTGAACCACCTGAAGCCGCGATAGGAGGTATTGAGGCAGACCGAGGTAGAGAACGTTGGAATAGTCCAGCCTGGAGCCGATCAGGGCCTGGACAGTGATCTTCCTGTGTTCCAAGGACAAGAGCGGCAGGAACTTCCTCAGCATCTTTAAAATGGCAAAGCATTTGCCGACTAAACCTGAGACTTGGGCCCTAAAGGAGATACAGTTATCAATCTGAATACCCAGGTTTTTAGCAGCTCCTGAGTCGCCAGTAGGGGGAAACATGGTTGCTGGCCACCAGTCTTTCCATTTAGGGTCGGCGGGGCAGCCAAAGAAAAGAACCTCGGATTTATCGGAGTTGCACTTGAAACTGTGCCGACTAAACCAGTCAAACACAGCCCCAAGGCAGCCCCTGATGGAAGCCCCGTCGAAGTCCTGTCCCTTGTCACAGGTGAACAGGAGTTGAGTGTCGTCAGCGTATGATACGATCTGAGCCCCTAAACTCTCCGCAAGCGCCGCCAAAGGGGTCATATAGATGTTAAAGAGTGAGGGGCTCAATATTGAGCCCTGCGGCACTCCGACCTCCAGAGGCGGCATCGCGGCAGAGAAAGGAGGAGCCCAGATCGTTTGCTGCCGGCCAGTGAGGAAGGACCTGAACCAACTGAACACCGTCCCCCTTAGACCTATCTCCCAGAGTCTAGATAGGAGGAGGTCATGGGGGACGGTGTCAAAGGCCGCCGATAGGTCTAGCATCACCAGCATAGCTTTTCCTCCCCTGTCCAGGGTCTCTCTAATCATCTCCGTGGCCTCGAGCAAGGCAGTTTCAGTGCTCAAGTTAGAGTGGAAACCAGATTGTGATCTATGCAAGATGTCATGGGACTCCAGAAAGTGGGACAGGGTGGAATGAACATGTTTTTCAGCCACTTTCGCCAATGCTGGCATAAGGGAGATGGGTCTGTAGTTAAGATGAAGATCCGGTGACAAGTTAGCCTTCTTCAAAAGGGGGAGGATGAGGGCCTGCTTCCAAGCTTGAGGTACAACACCTGTGTTAAATGAGAGGTTCAGAATAGGATTAATGATATGATTGAGGGTGGGGGCCATGCGTGCCAAAAATTTAGCGGGGCACGGGTCAAGAGGGGAACCAGATTTTAGTTTGGAAAGAAGGTCAAGAGAGGACTGAAGGGATAGTGGAGAAAAGCTCCAGAGGGAGGGAGTGGTCGGTGTCTGAGAAGGGTCAGAAAGACTGGACAAGGAGGAGGGATCCTGGGAAATGGTTCCAAAAGAGGCCTGAATAGTCCTGATTTTATTAGTGAAGAAATTGGCTAGTTCGATGATCCATGACTCCGAATGAGTCAGTTTGGGAGTGACCCAAGGGGGAGAGATTAAATCCTTAACTATTTTGAAAATTTCTTTACAAGAGTTGGAAGCACCATCAATTTTGCTAGCTAAAAAAGATTTTTTGCAAGCTGCAATATCATGGTGATAATCCCTAATCAATTCCCTATAGGTGTCTTTGGCGCTGGCATCATAAAATTTACGCCAGGTCCGTTCTGCTTGTTTGCATTGTCGACGTTTAGCGGCTAGAGCCAGGGAGAACCAAGGGGCAGAAGATTTCACTGAGCGCGGCTTGGGAGGAACAGGGGGGGCAAGGATGACCAGTTGTTGCGTCAGCCAGTCCTGAAAGAGATCAAGATCGGTAGAGAGCGAACCTGACAGTGGGCAAGGGTGAATCTCGAGGGATTTGGCCTGCATGGCTGGAGTAATATTCTCAAAGGCCCTAGCCGGAAGCGCATCACACCAGTGGCCATGAGCAGCTTTCCTAATAATAAAAGGGATCTCAAAGGCCGCTAAGAAGTGGTCTGACCATAATACAGGGGCAAGGGAGGTGAGGACGATAGGGACGGTGGAAAAGATTTGATCTAAAATGTGCCCTTTACAGTGAGTAGGGAGACCAAGATAAGGTAGGAACTGAAGGGTAGAGGTAATGTCTTTAAGTTTAATGTTGTCTGGGTCATCCTCCTTATCCATGTGGATATTGAAGTCGCCCAACAACAGACAATGATCAGCTCTAAGGCATAATGAGGAGATAAGTGCGTGAAGTTCTTCTAGAAAGGTGCCCGTAGGACCAGGGGGGCTATAAATCAGCAGGCCAATGCAAGATTGGTGAGGGGAAAGAGAAAGGGAAAAGGCAAGAACTTCACAGCCGGTGATGTTATCGACTGGAATAATAGAGCATGCAATGGTCCTGTCAATGATCAAGGCGACACCACCCCCCTTTCCCTTGCTTCTATCTTTCCTGTGGATCACATAGCTCGGGGGAATGGCGCTAGCAATGTCCGGTCCCGCGCCCTCCCCTAGCCAGGTTTCAGTCAAGAATAGGCACTGCGGACTGGAGTCTGTCAGCAGGGTGTAAATATCGACTGAATGCTTGCTTAAAGATCTAGTATTAAGTAGCATGCATCTGGTACTGGGGGAAGGGGGGGTTAGAGAAGCGATGCGACGATCACCAGGTTGCCAGCCACAGGCTGAATATTTGTTGATCGACCGAGAAGGTTTAGAAAAAACCGCAATGCAGGAGCCATTAGTGTGGCTTAGCACCAGGAGCTCATCCCTAGAAAAAGAAGTCATCCTGAAGAGAGCCCTAACGAAGGAGGTCTGCACCCGGAGGCCTCCGGGATGCTGACGGGCGCAGACGGGATTTCCTTCGGCGCTCCTTAGGCGCCTCCGCAGCGCGCGTCCGCTGCACGGAGGGGAGGGCACTTAGATTTATGGCGTCGCTGGCCGTCCGGTGCAAAGCTGCACCACTAGACTGCCACCCATGCAACAGCCTACCCCCAAGATGGCCGCCACCAAATGAGCGTCAGCGAGTCCCCCGGGCTCCCTCAGCACCTCTATGTGCCGTTAGGGGGCTGGGAAGGCTGCCGATAGGTTAGCGCAGCGCGAAAGAAATGCAGGTAAGGATGAAGTAATTTAAGAATGAGAAGAGCTCTAAGGTCACCCGGCTTCCGCTCCAGGTGCCTGGTGGTGCAAAGTGCGGAAAAGCAATAGTATACAGAAGCTAGTAGTCAGCTTAGAGGACTATGCATACATGGCATCACACTCACACTCGTAAGTAGCATAAAAATTAACACTTTAAAACATGTGCAGCAACAAACAATTAAAACCGCTAGTCATCAGCGCTATGTAGTCACTCACACCCAGCTTCCGCCTCAGGTGAAATGAGCAAGCGAGGGTCTGATCAGGGCACTGCCGGTTCACAGTTTTATGGCGTCGCTGGCCGTCCGGTGCGAAGCTGCACCACTAGACTGCCACCCCTCTCTCTGTCCATGGCTGTCCTAACAATCATTACCATTCACTTCGTCACCTTCAATATAGTAATCATCTACATAGTACTGTGCTGTCCTACCAGACAAACTTTGCTGTTGATCAAAACTATTCATCGAGTTCTGTGGAGGCAAAGGATGTACGTTCTGTCCGCAACCTCTACCTCTAGGCACTTGTTGAGCACCTCTACCTCGTACACCAGAAGCACCATTCGTGCGCTGCAACAAAACCGGACAACTATTCTTGTAATGGCCCTCTTCTTTACAATACGCACACTGATTAGGCCCATACGGGAAACGCTGTTGAGAAAACTCGCTACCTTTGCAAGTTCCTCGAATATTGCTGAGGTTGCTGATAATCGCGCTGACTATTAGTACGGGGTGGATAAGCTTGTTGTAGAAGAATTTGAATTTGAATTTTTGAATTTTAACATATTTATTAAGCGCGCTTATACCGGGACGGTTTCATGGCCCTAGACAGCGGCAGACCAGTGGAGGCAGAGAGAAAGGCTAAACTGCTAGGGATCTGGAAAATAGAAAGGTCTTAAGATGTTTACGAAATTCCAGATAGGAAGCAGAAGCTCTGAGGGCAAAAGGAAGCGAGTTCCAAAAAGATGGAGCTAGAACCGCAAATCTCGTTCCCCCGGACCTCTGCTTCCTGAAGCGAGGAACTGACAAGAGGGCTAGGTGAGAGGAGCGGAGCTCTCTGGCCGGAAGGTAGGAAGATATAGCTTCGCAGAGGAAAGCGGGGGCAGTCCCTGACCTAGCATGATAAGTGATGCAGCCCAACTTGAAAAGAGCCCTCTCCTTCACCGGTAACCAGTGCAAAGATTGCAACAGGGGGGTGGCATGGTGAAATTTAGGGAGACCATAAATCAGGCGGGCGGCCTGATTTTGGATCAGTTGAAGTCGGCGGATTAGGTAGTCCGGGGCGCCATTGTAGACCACATTCCCATAGTCAAGGCGCGATAGCACCATGGCCATGAGGATGAGCTTAAGGGCGGGAACAGAAAAGAAATGGGAAACCTTACGAATAGTGCGAAGGGAAAAGAAACAAGAAGACACCACGGAGTGAACCTGCGTGTGAAGAGAGAGGTGGGAGTTGATAAAGATGCCTAGGGTTTTGACCTTAGGAACCGGGAGGGGAGGGGGACCAAGTGAATGGGGCCAGAAAGAAGGGGACCAAGGACTGCAACCACTCCCAGTCAAAACCAGCTCGGTTTTGTCTGGATTCAATTTAAGGTGGTTGCAGTTCATCCAGTTTTGTATGAAGAGCATCACCCTTTGGAAGTTCTGGGCAGAGGTGGGGGAATGGGAGAGGTTAAAGATGAGTTGGAGGTCATCGGCGTAATTAAACACCGAGACCTCCATCTGCTGTAAAGAAAAAATGAGGGGTGAGATGTATAAATTAAACAACAGGGGGGACAAGGAGGAGCCCTGGGGGACGTCGCAAGTCACTCTGCGAGAAGGGGCAGCAAAGTCTGCCAGATGGACGGCCTGCTCCCTGTCCGTTAAAAAGGACCGGAGCCAGGCAAGGGCCGTGCCCCCAATGCCCGCCGCCTCGACACGGGTCAACAGAATGTCATGGTCTTTAGTCTTCAATTCCTTAGTCGTCTTATCCACTTTCTCTAACTCATCTTTGCGCCTATTTTCATTGTACTGAGCCGTAGCTAAAATCAGCGCTGACGAAGAGACTGGCCAAGCACTCTCGGAATCCTTCAACTTAGTGCACAACTCGGGAAGCAAATTATGTACAAACTTGTCAACGAACAATCTCTGGCCACCCTCGGTAGCCATATCCTGACCAGTATGATCCACAAAAGTCTCTTCAAACCGCGTAAAGAAATCAGACACAGTCTCGTCTTTCTTCTGCTTACATGCAGACAACTTGTCCCAAATAACACGCACTTCGGGCATCAAAGTCTTCATAAAAGTAATTATTCTACCAGGATGTTCAGCAACCACATCTTCAGGCTTAGCACCTCCAACTTGTCTGTCATTCGCAGCAACAATATTAACCCATGTATCACCTAATTCATTATCATGATCCGTATGTCGAATCACATTCCAGATAGGCTGTGGAACAACGTTGCCAAACAACATGTCTATATCTGCTAAATTCATGACGCACGAACCCACAGTTTGAGTGAGCTTTTCATAATATCCTGCCGGATTTTTACGCGGATCAGGTAGAGACTGCTTAAGCGCTAAGACTTCGGCACGTTTCCAAGGAACATGTACCCACACTCGCTGAAAGTGCGCAACAACAGGTGGATGAGCATTTGCATCAGCAGGTCTCCAAACTGGAGGAACCTCTCGCATCGGACACTGACGCGCTTTTCTCCTAACTGACAAATCAGGCTCAAACAACCGCTCAGAAGGAGCATTATTACGAAACGACAACAACGTCGACACTGCTTTCTCAATGTCGAGAAGACTCACAATCATCCCTTTATCAAACTCGGAACGTACTCGATACAATTCTTCAGGAGCTTTACCCACTTCGTCAATCCATTGTTCATGGAGGAACACATACATCATTTCAAAAACGTACCGTTGCTTTGGTGCTTTCCATTGCCGGAAAACATCCATAATACCCTCAAGATCATACTGGGAGGTATACATAACCCATATGATCCAAAATTGCACGCTCATCTGTGTCAGGCAATTGACTACGCGATTGTCTACTCTCACTTACAGGAGACATACCCAATTGTCCCAACAAAGGAGTAAAGAAACCAGAAACTGCAGCAGTCATTCGCTGTCTAGTAGAAGGAGAAGATGGAAGAATAAGGGAAGACGGAACAATAGTGGAAGAATCCAAAGTCGGAACAGAAGAAGCATTAAGAACAGGCGTAGGAGTAGCAAGCAAAGGAGAAGGCAAAGTTGGCGGCCCCTGAGGAGGCTGCGCCAAAGGAACAGTAGCCAACGGAAAAGGAGCTGGCTGTGGAGGAATCGCAGGTGGCACAAGAACTGGAAGTTGCACAGCTACAACTGGTGGCGGTGGTGCCGTAGCACTCTGTGCATAAGGTGGTGGCGAACTCAATAGATGCGACATTAAAGGATCTTTCGCAAGATCTGTCTTGTCTTTCTGCTCTTTAGGTGGCAAGACTGGGTAGCATCTATCTACTGCTAACTTCTTCGCTCTAAGCATCTGTTCGCTCTCTTGCTCTTCCTCATTATCCCTAAACGCAATGGCAGCTTGTACCATTGACATACCTCGTTCTCGTTTATTCTTCTTCGCTAATTTAATTTCTTTCTGTTTGGCTTCTTTCCGCCATATGCGGAAAGAGTCAAACATTGCCGGCCGGGCTTTCTTCTTGAACAATTTCGCTTCGAGATTATCTAAAATCTCTGCTTCAAAACTACCGTAACGGGGCCACTGTAGGACACCGTCTTTCCTCGTATATTTTACCCAGATCTCATTATAGCTAATAGGACCCACACCATGTTTCACGTACACTTCATATGTAGGAGTCCCAATTGGAGGAACCGGACACGAATCCTCTAACCGGGAATCCTTAGAACAACCACAACCAAACAATTTTCCAAGTCTGCTAAGACCAGGCATCTTGCTCACTAGTCTAGCTTCAAACTACAAGGGAAATCTCAAAACGATAGTCTTGCGAATACACAAGTCCCTTGGCTTTGGGGCCTGCAGGTACCAAATCAAAGCGATCCACTAAAGGATACCAAAACAAACTAAGGACTAGGAGACGCTCCACTCATACTTAACTGAAATGTCGATGGCGTCACCAGAAGACCCGTCAATCGTCTCACTCTACAAACGTCTAAGGCTCCAAGACAAGGCGACAGTCAGGGCAGCAGTTCTTCGTAGCCGTCGGAAAGCGGGGAACCTCGCAGCAAAGACTTTCGGACCACGCCGACATACAGGGGTCGATGAAGTGGTAGGCCTTCCTCCAGAATTTTCACACGAAGCTCCTCACGATCTTCGGGCTTGGACCGGTACCGCTGAAGTCGCCCTACGTTGGGCGCCAACTGAAGGACCGGGTTTTAGAATCCAGCGGCGTCAGGGAGAACGCCCGATACCTTCAAGTTCCCCTGTCTTGGCAATCAGAGACACAGGATACTTTTTGATGACGTCAAAGACCAAAGTTTATTGGCTGCAACCAGGAATAGAGATCTACGAAGCACACACGGGTGGTTCGCTAGAGACTGCACAAATTCAATGAGCGGAACATGGTCTTTTATGCCAAAAATCAAGCCTCAGGCAACATTCCAAATTAGCATTGGGTTCATACAAACTGACCAATGACAGTGTCACAATTCAAAAGTAGCGTATGACGACAATCCCACTTTCCGTTGTCCAGCCCACCAGAAATGACCAAGCAAAATCCAGATTTCCTGTTCGATCAGGCCGGACAAACCCATCATAAAACCCTCAACCCAAATCAGTGATTATGTCGTAAAGGAAGGAACAGAAACAGATTGGAAGTGAGATAGAAAGGTGGGAGCAGCGTACCATAAACTCGGGCCTGCCCTACTCTTTGATCTTTATCAGACCAGCTGCTTTACAAGGAACTGGCTCAGCGAGGTCAGCCTCGGGCAAGGAGTCACTACGGCCAGGTTATTCAGAAGTCAGCTAAGGCATACGTGTCTCAAGGACTCGTTCGCCGCAGTCTTCGGCCTATGTGAGGGCAACCATACAAAATGGCTGCCGTACACAAAATGGAACCCGAAGGTTCGAACTAAATCCTCAAATACAGAGTGTTCCCATTGATCGATTCATGCGAAAACACTCAAACACACTACACTCGTCATTTGCGGTCTGCTGACACCAAAATCGTCTATTTCCGACGACCTTTATTGAACGGGTTCGGAATCATCGAACCTCACTCACGAACCACGGAACCACATCTCCCGGCAGATTATTACATACTGTCAGTGAATAGAGAACCTGGAAAGCAAGGGGGTGGCGTTGCAGCCATTATCCACAAAGATTATAAGTTTATCACATTACCTTCCCTAGACTTACCGGATACAGAAAACCGTCTAATTAAAACTGACACAGACAAGGGAACCATGGTGTTGGCATTGATCTATCGCCCCCCCAAGGTCATGCCCACCTTCCCGGCCTCCCTGAGTGAGCAAATGGCTGGCTTAGTTGTCAATTATGACAAGTTAATGCTGATCGGGGATTTAAACTATTGGTTTAACGACCGAGCGGCAGGGCCCCAGGCCATCGAACTCTCTGAGCTCCTCCTCCACTTGGATTTCTCTCAATCAGTCCTGACCCTCACCCACGAAAAAGGACACATCCTGGACCAAATCTGGTCCCATAACGTCCATTTGTCTATGTCGACGGCAACCCCCTGCATTTGGTCAGAACACTATTTTATCCAGCTTTCCTGCACTCTACACGGCCATTCAAAGACCTCTTTCCCAGTGGGAGGGGTAGTAAGGAAATGGAGATCGCTCAACAATCAAGATTTCTTGTCCTCCCTGTCATACTCAATCCCAGCGCCTACTCACGATATTAATCTCATGGAAAAAAATCTCTCTGACTGGCTCTTGGCAGCCTGTAATGAGCATGTACCGCTATCCAAATTCTCCCTTGCCCTTTGCATGGATGCTCATAGGTGGTTTACGGCAGACTTAAAGAAACAAAAATTGGAACTGCGTCAACATGAGGGGAAATGGAGACAGGGGTACTCTGATGTGGACAGAGTGTCATACACGACTGCCCATAGGAACTATAAGAACTCCATTCTAACCACTAAGGCAGCATTTTTCTCTGAGAAAATCTTGAACGCGCACAATGAATCAAGAGAAATCTTTAGGGTGGTGAACGATCTCTGCAACGATGAAAGAACTCTCCCCCCCAAGCTCCAACGCAAGAACTCTGTAATCAGCTCAACAATTTCTTCATGGATAAAATAGCTATCATAAAAGAAAGTATCCCGGAAAGGTCGAGTACGGCAGCTATCGAGGATATCTGCAGAAATCCATCTGAATTCGAGGTTTTTCCCCCGATTGACCAGCCTAGGTTAGTGGAACTGATGAATCGAGTAAAGTCCGGTTCACCTAATGATTGCTGCCCCCCTCACGTCCTAAGGGACGTTTTTTCAGCACTCCCGCTAGGCATACTCCCCCTTTTGAATGAGTCCCTAGCACAGGGAAGAGTCCTCACCGCGTTTAAAAATGCAACGTTGGTCCCATTAATTAAAAAAACGGGGGCCGAACCGGCTAATCTTTCTAATTACCGGCCCATATCCCTTCTCCCTTTTGGAGCAAAGATCTTGGAAGCCCATGTGGCAAGCTGCATATCCAATTTCATCGAAACATCGGATTATCTGGAGCCCAACCAAGCTGGCTTCCGCCAGGCGCACTCAACCGAAGCCGTGATTTTCGCAGTGCTGGACACTATGAGGTCCAACGCCGACAGGGGTATACATCAAGCCTTGGTGCTCCTGGACCTGTCGGCAGCGTTCGACACGGTGGATCATACCATCTTATTACACCGTGCCGAACAGGCTGGTCTGCGAGGCGAGGCTCTCGGTTAGGTGAAATCATTCCTGAGCAATTGGACCCAGGCAGTTAAACTTGGGAACTTCAGCGCCCAAATTGATTACCACCTGTGGTGTTCCGCAAGGTTCATCATTGTCCCCCCTCCTGTTCAATCTATATCTCAAACCCCTTTTACATTCTCTAAAGAACAGGAGGGTAACGATCTACAACTACGCTGACGACCTGCAGTTAATTTTCCCACTGGACTCTACTGATTCTGCCGTGGAATTCCAGGCAACCATGCTGCACATTCAACGGTGGATGGAGTTGAACCATCTAAAACTCAATCCAGGGAAGACCTAGCTAGTACTCCCGGGCAAAAGTGCGATCAGCTGGGGCCCCCACTACTGGCCGTCTACAATGGGATCTCCTCCCTCCCCCTCTCTCTCGGTGAAAAGCTAAGGATCACCATTAACTCTGATCTCTCATCAACTGCGCAAAATCAGAAAAATCGCTCATTTCCTCACTCACTCTGCGCTTATTCAAGTGGTACTCGCCTTGGTCTTGTCCTGACTAGACTTTTCTAATTCTATTTACCTAGGCCTCCCCTTGTTCTTGTCTAAATGCCTGCAAATTGTGCAAAACCAAGCTGCCAGATTGATCTTCAAGCACCGCGGAGGGAGCTCGGCAAAACCATTGCTGGCTACTCTTCACTGGTTACCCATAGCCCAACGGGTAATATTTAAAGTAGGATGTCTGGCCTTTAAGGCTCTTCACGGGAAAAGCCCCATGTTCATCAATAACCTAATCGTCAAGCATGAGCCTTCCCGCAATCTTCGTTCTGCCCATCTGTCCGTTCTCACCCTGCCCTCCTTCAAACGGAAGCGCCAGGGCGCATGTCGATTTGCCTTTCTTGCCCCAAATGTGTGGAACTCCTTCCCTCTGTCGCTCAGGAAATGCACTAATCTTATGGAGTTTCGGGGAGCCCTGTAGACCTGGCTATTCAAGCAAGCTTCGGGATAGGTTAACCGCTTCTCACTCTTTCCTCACTGCTAGCGCCATGAAACCCCTGGGTGCCCGTGCGCTTAACAAGTTCATAATAACATAACATAACATAACATGCATCCCCGGTGAGATAATTTTAATAGAGTTCTAGGAATTATAGGATTACCAGGAGTTGTAGAAGTGCTCATTACAGGAGTAGAATCAGAGCTGAGAGTTTCGGTAACAGTCATATTTGCAGCAACATCTGATATCCCTAGCACAGCGCATTAGAGCCCATTTTCTTGCTCCTCAGCTGAATAGGCGTGCGCTCGAAATTACATTTAGACTGCAAAATGGGTTTGCGACTTACTGGCTTTCCTGCAAACATACAAGATCCATGCCAGATTTTCCAGTGCCCTCGGGTGCGCTCCCGATGGTGTCAGTCCTCCCAGGGTTAGTGGCAGCAGCCGAGTCAGAGCGGGCTGCTACCTCCGTTTTTTTCCCCATACCAGCGTCTTTGACAACTCGGGGGGGGGGCTATTTAATGTCTGTAAATACTCTTTGATGCGCTGGTTGCACTGTGCAGCTGGCCAGCTCCACTCTGTGAGGCTTGTGAAGCCCGTAGGTGGAATTCCGTCACCTGCAGCCTGAACGCGAGAAGGAGAATCATCCGCCCTCTGGAGTTTTTCTGGTGATAGATGCGGTGCAGCAGAACTGAAGCGCTACCTAGATGCGTCTTCCTCTGGTATGGGCTGAAGGTTAGTAAAGTCAAGCCGGATGGGGCAATTGGCGAAAGAACTCCGCTGGGATCAGCCTAGCCGTTGTACTCCAGGCCAGGCCAGGGAGCAGAGCCTTGCGCAGCTTCACACAGCCGCCATCTTGCCGGCTAGCTCCCCGAACAGACGTCTTTCCATATTTTTATCCATTTATTATGTATTTATATGAAGGATTTTTTATGTGGTCTTTTATACATAATGCATAATTTTTAGATTTTATTGCATTAGCATTTTGTTTGGCACTTTAGACATAGGCACTTTAAATAAGAGCTGCAACATTAGTAGTGACAGGGATCTGTTTGACAATATTTTCAATTCAACAGCAATAATTAATAAACTTACACTTCAGCAAAACATATTTAGGGTTTAGATATATGGATTAAACCATGTATAGTCTCTTGGTACTCGGATGATCCAACAATGACATCACGGATGATAGCATATAGTTTCATTAAGAGACAACATTTCTCATTGAAAGTAATGCTTTTGCTGATGTGTTTTTACAATTACAATGTCTATGTATTTTACATTTATTGTTGTCTTTGTATTAACACAATTGTTATTTATTTATTTCACTATTTATTGCTGTTTTTTGCACAAAAAAACTTCAAATGAAGGGGGGACCCAGGGAGAGCCAGGCGCGAGCCGGTCTCTTCCTGGGTAGGTTCGCGCGAGAATCGGGAAATCAGGTGGTGACTGATTAGCGAGTAGTTATAAGGGAGACAGGCTGGCGGTTGGGGAACTGCGTGGGCGGGAGGCTAGAAGGGAGGTTTGTTTTGCGGCGCTCGCGGTTACCTTTGCCTTGGTCATGGAGGAAGCGGCGGAGGTCCGGAGGGCTGTGCAAATCCTTTGTGAGGCAGGGCGTGAGGACTTGCTAATGCCGGGTGTTCCGGCGGAAGCGTGGGTCGGCATGGCCCGCCCCCCTTGCAAGGCTTCGGAGGGCGTCTCCAGGGCTGTGGAGGCGTGTTTATCGCCGGGCCCAGAGGACGAGGAAGACGGCGAGGCGGCCATGCCGGCAGACGGGCCTGGGCTTGTTTTGCCCGCCGTGGATGCAGAACCCCCGCCGTGTGACCCGGGCGCCCTCCAGCAGGTATGTGAGTTACCGTTTTTCGATGCTGGTGCACGAGGGGCGCCCGGGGGGAGGCGGGGGCGTTCCATGGGCCGGCGGGCTCCGGGCCCAGGCGGGTTGGCAACAGGGAAGTCGGGGAAGCCGCAGGCGGGCCCCAAACCCAAGCGTGGGCGAAGTTTGGATCAGCATGGGCGCTTGCACGCTCCTTCCCCTGCTGCGGTGCACCTCGACTCTTTCCCCACGGTGCCGCCTTTGTCGGATGGGGTCCCCCCATACTTGTGGCTCAATGGGCAGTGTTTTCTGCTCTCCCCTGCAACGCCGGGGCCTGTTACTGCTCCCCCCCACAATGTTGGCCCTCCTCCTCCGGTTGACGCTGCTGCCAGGTACCCCCACGCCGCGCCGTCGGTGCCCCCCCCCCCCGAGGCCCCGTCCCCGGCTCCTGCTGTGGTTTCGGTGGGTGCTGTGCATACCATGCTGCCCCCCTCGGCCTCCAAGGCTGCTGCAACTGGTGCTCCTGGCTCCCGGCCCCCCCTCCACACGTCCTTGACCCCGGGGGGTAAGGGTTTGCTGCCCAAGGGGGCGCCCCAGGCTACTGGTCAGGCACTGTTCCCGGTCCCTAGGGGTCGTCCAGGTGGGCTTATGGGTGGTCCTGAGGTTGGGTCGGGGGGTGTCACTGGTCTGGCGTCAGGGGGTGATTGCGGCTCCGCTTTAGGGGGCAATGTTTTTGGGACCGTTTCCTTGTCTGGCTTGAGCGGCCGCAGTTTTCAAGCTGCGCCTTCGGCTGGGCGGCTGTTGGCTGCTTCCACGGGCCCGGGAACTGTCCACATGGCTGTTTCCAGTGGTGGGCTTACAGGGGGGCTGTCTGGAGCGGATGGCTCTTCTACAGCTTTCAGTGCACACAGCTTTCACAACATTGACTGGCAGTTTTATGATGGGGGTATTGGTGATGGGGCTATGCCCAGTGGTAGTGATCAAGTGGCATTTTCTGATGAAGCTTTCTGTGGGAGTTTTCATGATGATGAGTTGGAAGAAGGGGAATTGAGAGACAAAGATGTTGGGCTTTTGGCAGCACGGGCCCAGGGGAGCGGGTTGGGGCAACCCACTGTTTCTCGTGTTTTGCAGGAGTCTCGAGCGGATCATGCAGGTGTACGAGGGGCAGGGAGGTCTGGACCTTCTCAGAGGGATCGTGGGGCTGTCGCACAGCAGTCGGAGCAGTTGCCGAGAGGTAAGGATGGGTGGTGGTCTGTGTGGCAACCTAGGGAGAGTCTTCCTGTTAAGAGTACAAGATCTATTGGTACGGGTGATGGGGTTGTGGTTGAGCGAGTCGCTCTGGCACCGAGGCTTGAGCGGCCTGTACTTTCGAATGTTTCTACTGTGCAAGTTGCAAATGAAGTTTCTACAGCGGGGGTGGGCGGGGTGGCTGCCACACGGGTCACGGAGGATAGTATCCTACCGAAAAAGTTGCCTTATTCTGGGGTGGGAATGCCTTTGGGGTCCCATTTATCTGAAAAAACGAAGAATTTGATATGGTCTGGGGCATTTGTGGATGTTTTTCGGCTTCTCCATAGGGATGTTCAGGCAAAAGAAGGGTCAAAAGAGGAGGAACTAGAATTGGCTCGGAGGCCTCGTGTCCCGAAGTCAATAGAGAATTGGACTTCGGCATTTTTTATTTATGCCAGCGTTTATTGCCAACGTCATCCAGAGAAGGCAATAGACATGTTTAAATATGCAGATGTCATCCGCAAGGCTCACAGTTATTTTGGCGGCTTTGCATGGTTGTCCTACGATGACGAATTCAGGGCGCCCATGAGCGCTTTCCCTGAGCGTTCGTGGGGTGAGGTTGATTCCGAGTTATGGTTGCAATGGATGGCATCGGCAAACCCACCGGCTACGACCCATACGGCTAGCGGGCAGCCAGTGTATTATCGGCCCTTTTCAGCTCGCCCCGCTCAGTCTGGGGCGGTGGTTTGGGGCAGAGGTCAATCAGCCGCCTCTGGCACATGCTGGCATTTTAACAGGGGTTCCTGTAACAGACCAGCTTGCAGGTACAAACATGAGTGTTCGCAGTGTGGAGGGAAGCATGCCCTCACCCAGTGTTTTCCCGGTCAGCGATTGGGTGATCAGGGAAGAGGTTCAGGGGGTAGGGGACAGCCGCAACAGTCTGTTTACAAGGGCCCCTACTCCTATTAGGCAGGAGGTTCTCGATCTCTGGCTGGTGTATTATCCAGATTTTGAGGCCGCTAAGATTTTGTCTTGGGGTTTCAAAATTGGTTTTCGGATTGGGTACCAGGGACCCAGAGTGGGCAGGTGGTCGGACAATTTGAAGTCTGCGAAGGAGAGTCCCCATGTTGTGCGGAAAAAGCTGGATGCCGAGCTTGCGGCGGGTAGGATTGCTGGTCCTTTTGTGAATTGTCCTCTGCCCGACTTGATTGTATCACCCCTGGGCGTGGTGCCCAAGAAGGCAGAAGGGGAGTTTCGTCTTATCCATCACCTGTCCTGGCCCGAGGGTACATCAATTAATGACTTTATTGATCCAGCTGACTCAACTGTCACTTATGCGTCGGTGGACGATGCCTTACGGCTCGTGCGCACGGCTGGTGTTGGGGCTTTGCTGGCAAAGAGCGACATTAAGTCGGCTTTCCGGCTATTGCCCATCCATCCTTGGGATTTCAGTCTGTTGGGAATGCATTTTGATGGTTGTTTTTACGTGGATCGGGTGTTGCCCATGGGCTGTTCAGTGTCATGCTCCCTTTTTGAAACTTTCAGTACCTTTCTGCAGTGGCGATTCACTTTTGTTAGTGGCCACGTATTGGTCTGTCATTACCTTGATGATTTTCTTTTCATTGGGGAGGGTCGATCTGGGCAGTGTCAGTCGGCCTTGAACATCTTTCAGGCTCTGGCGGAGGAATTGGGTGTTCCCTTGGCGCCGGACAAGACAGAGGGTCCCTGTACGTCCCTGACTTTCTTGGGGATTGAAATTGATACTCTGTCTATGGTGGCGAGATTGCCTGAGGCTAAAGTGAAGGAAATGTCTGCTTTCATACATCTGGTGTTGGGGGAGCGGAAAGTCGT
The DNA here is from genome assembly GCF_964263255.1 of Lissotriton vulgaris. Lineage (NCBI taxonomy): Eukaryota > Metazoa > Chordata > Amphibia > Caudata > Salamandridae > Lissotriton > Lissotriton vulgaris. The sequence goes on along the minus strand of NC_141700.1, from coordinate 673,306,324 downwards.
TTTGAGAACTGTTCAGAAGCTGTTGGGGTACCTCAATTTTGCTTGCCGGGTTGTTCGGGCGGGCAGGACGTTCTGCAGACGTCTGGGTCTATCCATGTCTGGCGCAAGTCTTCCCCATCATCGGGTGCGCGTTACCACCGCTGTGCGTGCCGATTTGACTGTCTGGCTTCGTTTTTTGCAGGAGTTCAATGGCGTGTCCTTGTTTTTTGCGGATGAGGACATGGTGTGGCAAGTACAGTTGTTCACTGATGCGTCGGGGGCTCACGGCTTCGGAGTGTTTTGGGAAGGTCGATGGTGCGCGGCCGGCTGGCCGGCGCACTGGAAGGAACAGGGACGCAGCATAGCGTTTCTGGAGCTCTTCCCGCTGCTGGTTGCTTTGTACCTATGGGGGAATGAGTTTCAGAATCGCTCAGTCTTGTTTCATGTGGACAATTTGGCAGTAGTACACCTGGTCAATCACCAAAAGGCTCGCGATTTGCGGGTTTTGCGGCTCCTGCGCGCATTCATGCTGCGGTGTCTGCAATTAAATATTGTCTTTAAAGCACGGCATGTTCCTGGGACTTCTAATTGCATCGCTGACTCTTTGTCTCGCTTTCAGTGGTCCGAATTCCGCAAGTTAGCTCCTGGGGCGGACCTGGAAACAACAGCGATCCCACAGTACGTATGGGACCTGGGGGAGTGAGGGTTCACCATTTGGTAGAAAATTCTGTGGCTGCCTCCACAAGGCGGGGTTATGTGAAGGCCTGGAATGAGTTTCTGCAGTTCGGTAAGGATTTGATGGGGCAGTTCAGGGCTGGTTGGTCTGATGAACAATGCATCTTGCAGTTTGTTTTACATTTGGCGGACAAAGGCCTATCGCCCACTACCATTTCTGGCAAGTTGGCTGGGGTTTCTTTTTATGGGCAGCTTTGGTGGGGGAGGGATCCGGTTGGGGGGGTGTTGGTTCATAAGGTGTTGAAAGGTTTGGCTAGGCTTCGGGCTGGTGGTCAGCAGCTCCGGCAGCCAGTGACTTTTGAGTTGCTACAGTTGCTGTTGCCGGAATTGGAGGTGTGTTGTCATGATGCGTTTGAGTGTGCCAAATTTCGTTTGTGTTTTGTTTGGTTGTTCTTTGGGGCATTTCGGACATCGGAGTTGCTGGGGTTAAGGGGCAGGGTAGGTATGACCAGCAGTGAGGTGGTGTTGGAAAGTGACAGAGTGCGGCTGTGGCTGCGGGCATCCAAAACCGACCAGATGGGGAGGGGCAAGTGGGTGTTCCTTGGCAGGAGTGCTGTCTCTGCATGTTGCCCGGTTGGGGAATGGGAATTGTTTGTGTCCTCTCCACATTTTCTCCAGGGGTCCATATTTTGTCATGCGGATGGTAGTCCCATAGTTGCATCCCAATTGCTGGCTGTATTACGCAAGGTGTTGTTGCGCTTGGGGATGGATCCTGTTCAATTTGGTACCCATTCATTCAGAATTGGTGCGGCGACGGAGGCCGCTCGGTTGGGGTGGGACTGGTCCCAGATTCGTCGCATTGGTCGTTGGCGTTCCAAGTGCTGTGAAAAATATGTGAGAAAATAGTGCACTTTTGCTTGTCTAACATTTCTTTTTCTCCTAGGTCCTTGGCCATCAGTCGCCGGATGCAAAAGGAGGGTGTGGATACTGGGGCACTCTTTTGTTAAACGAGCAGCTTTAGCCGCTGCCACGCAGCTCTGTGGGAGATCACTTGGGCTAAACAGCATGACGCACGAAGTCTCTTGGCATGGCACAGGGGGCATGCGCTGGGGCGGGCTTTTTCCCGCCTTGGCTGCTTTGGTTTCAAAGTGTTTGGGGGGCCCTCCGGATCTCCTGGTGCTACACTTGGGCGAGAATGACTTGGTTTCTCTCTCTGGGTTGACCTTGTTAAAACTAATGAAGCAAGACCTGGAAATCATCAAAACCACATGGGTGAGCACCATGCTGGTATGGACTGAGTTTGTGCCTCGTTTGCAATGGCGTGGGGCGAGGAACCATTCCGCCCTGGAAAAGGCTAGAAGGAAAGTGAACAGGACAATGCGACTTTTTTGTCACCATGTGGGTATCTACTGTTTGGATCATTATCATTTGAAGGTCTCTGAACATCATTTTTTTTGTGAGGACGGTGTGCATCTATCTGCTTTGGGCATCTCTTTTTACCTTCTGGAACTCAGGGATTTGATTAGTAAAGTTCTTCAGGTACAATTGTGGTGTGCTCCTTCCTTTCCTTTAGGTGGGGCAGGAAAACGCTAAAGGTTTTCCTGGGTGGCGGGTTTTTGGTAGTGGGGGTGGGCAGCCTGGAGCGGGTTGGCCATCCTGGAGGGTAGCGTTGGGTAGGCTAGGGGTAGTAGGCAGGAGTTTTGTTAGGGGTTTTGGGATTTAGGTTTCGTAGGCTCACTGTAGAGTTGAATTATGTAAATAAATAAATAATAAATGTGTTCATGAAATTTATGATGCACCTGTCCTAAAATAAAAGTGGCCTTTCTCGCTCCTAAAAGAGGTGTGGACAATGATTTCTTGCGCGAGGGGGGACCCAGGGAGAGCCAGGCGCGAGCCGGTCTCTCCTGGGTAGGTTCGCGCGAGAATCGGGAAATCAGGTGGTGACTGATTAGCGAGTAGTTATAAGGGAGACAGGCTGGCGGTTGGGGAACTGCGTGGGCGGGAGGCTAGAAGGGAGGTTTGTTTTGCCCCACCCACCCTCCCTCTTTTATTTCTTTTCATTTTGGGTGGGTTTTTTCTTTTGCGGTGCTCTAGGTGCTGCTCATTTCTATAGGTTTGCCACTGTTAGGATGGGTGCCTTTGTTCCTTTTTAGAGGCGGGTTTTTGGTAGTGGGGGTGGGCAGCCTGGAGCGGGTTGGCCATCCTGGAGGGTAGCGTTGGGTAGGCTAGGGGTAGTAGGCAGGAGTTTTGTTAGGGGTTTTGGGATTTAGGTTTCGTAGGCTCACTGTAGAGTTGAATTATGTAAATAAATAAATAATAAATGTGTTCATGAAATTTATGATGCACCTGTCCTAAAATAAAAGTGGCCTTTCTTGCTCCTAAAAGAGGTTTGGACAATGATTTCTTGCGCGATTGTTTGATGAAGTATTTTGTTTATGTCTATTACCATGTTGCACCACGTTTGCTGGACTCTATCACTTTAAATATTTCACTTTGCTGAATCCAGAAAATGGAAACTGACTCCTCTTATTTTGTGCAAATTTTTATTGATTGTGCTGTGCTGCCATGAGGCGTTTCAGCCTCGCAGGGCCTTGATCACATGGTTTATCGTCATTTCCCCCCTGAATTTAAAGTGCTAGTGCTCAACTAAAAAGTGAATACAGACTACTCGGGGGAACTTCCCTTCTACAGTAGACTCATTAACAGTCTTGACACATAAATGTAACTATCGGTCCTGCTCTCTCACTTCCATGTACAAATGATGCAATTAATCTGTATAAATGCATTTAAATTATAGCATACATAGTACATAGTGCAAAGCAATTAATTGACACGTAAAAATGCATAAATGAGGGTTTGGTAAAAGCAGTCATAGCACATCAATGTTACTACTCTGCTAAGAACCCCCAACACGTATTTGTGTACCAAGTGCCGTAAAAATTGCTAAAATGTAATTCTCCTTGTTTTGAGGACCTCTTGAACAATCATGTGCAAATGCTGCTAAGAGAAGGAGAATACTGCCCCTGTGGGCATCTGTCCTGCTGTATATACTGTAAAAATGTAAAGTGCAATGTAGGGAAATAGTTTTCTACATAAAACGCGGTTGGATGGAGTAGCGGCCTATAGTACTTTTAAAAAGCATAATGGTTCAATATCCCTCATGGAAATGTATGTCTACTATTTAGTATGAAATGGGTCAGGCTGGTACATAAGATACAAGTATAGAAATCCTCTGTTGTGTTTAATCCTGGGGGAATTTTGCTATCTAGTTGTAAAATATCCTTGGTTTTTAGTCTCCACAGGCTAGCCTCTCTATTGCCACCTCTTCTTTGTGGGGGAATGCAATCAATTATAAAATATTTCAAGTGGCCCGGGTTTTTATTATCGACTTCACTGAAGTGGCGGGCCACAGGATAGGTTGTATCTGAGTTTGTTATGGCTCATAAGTGCTGGCGAATTCTCTTGTGGGCTAGCAGTTTTGTGCTGCTTACGTACCACAGCCCACAAGAGCACTCCAGCACATAGATTGCAAACTCCGTTCTACACTTAAGATGTTTGTCGATACTCATGGGCCTGTCCTTAAAGGGTGTACTGAAGGACATTTTATTGATGCCGTACTTACATGCTCTGCATGTAGTGCATCTTACAAATCCCTTGCTACTAGTTAGCCAACTAGTGCCTGTTTTAATTTTGGGACTGCTTCTGACCAGGAAGTCACTGGTGCTGGGAGCTTTTCTGTACGTAATCAAAGGGGACTGAGCAAGTGTGTCTGCTATGATGGGATAATTGCGGACAAGATGCCAGTTCTTTTTGATAATCCTAGCAAGGCTATCTTTTTGGTTTATTAAACGTCATGATAAGCCTAGGGTTGCCTACCTACTGTCCTGCATTTTGTGTCTGTTTGGCCTTGGTATGGGAAGGTTTAAACAACAGGTCCTCCCTGGACATAGTTCTTGTACAGCAGATGGCTTTGTCAATGATTGCACTAGTGTATCCTCTGGCTATAAACCTGGCCTTACATTACTGCTGGGCCTCAATGAGGGCATGTTTATTGCTGCGGAGCCTGCGTATCCGCAGCATTTCTCCATAGGGAAGGCTGCATATGGTGTGTTTTGGATGGAAGCTGGTTGAGGGTAGTATGGTATTGCCAACTGTTGGTTTGCGGTATAACTTGGTGTTTAAGTTACCTTCACTTGTATAGACCTCAACATCCAAGAAGCCAACAGATTTCATGCTAATGGTGTATGAGAGGTGCAAATTCAAGTTGTTATTATTTAATTTAAATTATAACTCTTCTTCATCTTGTATGTCACCCCGCCAAGTTAAAAATAGGTCGTCAATATAGCCGACTCATTTGATAACATGATCAGCTATCACATCTGCATATGAGGTGGCCACAATATTCTCCTCCCACCACCCCATATGAAGGCAGGCGTAGCTAGGGGAAAAGCTAGCCCCAATAGCTACGCCTCTGGTCTGATGGTACACCTGTTGCTGAAACAGAAAATAATTGTTTTCCAAACAAAATCTAGTGAAGTCAAGAATCATTTTGTCATGCATATATAGTTCTTTTGGCCTGGTGCCCAAGAAATGGTCTAGTGCTCTTAAGCCATCACTATGATTAATAGAAGTGTACAAATTTGATACATCCATACATCCATTGTTACCAATAAATAATCATCTTGCCATTGCACTTCATGTATCTTTTCAGGAAATCTGTTGTGTCCAGTATATATGATGGCACTGTTCTTACTAAATCTTGCAGAAAAGAGTCAATATACACCAACACATTTTCTAGTAGGCTTTGTTTGACCGATATTATTGGCCTTCCAGGGGGGTTTGAACTTGTCCTAATGTACTTTTGGTATGAAATATATGACAGGTAGTACATGGTAGTCTCTTTTCAGACATTTATATTCCTCCTTGTTGATCATACCTATACTTTTCCAAGCCAAAAGTTTTGAGAATAAATCATTCTGTGCTGTTGCGATGATTTGTTTGTTTGCCAATTTGTAACAGCTCCTGTCCCCCAATTTACTCTTGGCTTCTTTCAAATATTGCTGCTTTGACCATAGGACAACGTTGCCCCCCCCGCTTGTCCGAATTTCTGAACACTGCTGCATCATTCTTTTGGAGTTTCTGAACCAGCTGTTTATATTTTTATCTGTTTATATTTGTATTGATGTGCGCTCAATTTATATATATATTCCCTACTGGCAGTCGCCAGTAGATAGTTAAAGTCAGGACCTAGTTTTCATTCCATAGGAATAGCATTCCCATTCCATGGGAATAGTATTTTTTGACTTGCCTGTAACTTTGGCATGGAGTGACGCATCTTCATGAAATTTTCCTAAAAACTTTCAAGGTAGGTTATGGTTGCCATGGAAAGTTTGGGAATGATCTGTGCAGTGGGGACTGAGAATTTGGGTTGCAAAATAAGGGTGCTTTTGTAATGTTAATTCCCATAGGAACCTTTGATCACACCTACAGCCCGACCTGCTGAACGGACTTACAACAAATTTGGGCGTGGAGGTACATGTTGGGTCAAGGAAGTGTCTTTTGCCTATTTGGTGTAAATCTGTTAAGTAGCTTTGGAGAAATGTAAGTAAAAAATCATAGTGACATCTCTGGCTGTGGATATTTTGCGAAGGTTTCACGATGAACTGTGAATGTATGGCCAATGGGAATGCTCTGATTGGCTGGATGGAACCTGAACAGAAAGTTGTGGCTGTCATTTTATTGATTGAGAATGGTTCCCGGATCTGAAAAATTCTGAAATAGCTAAGATAAAGATAAGGGGTAAGAGTAAAAGTACTCAGATCCCATGTTTGAGAAATGGGCGTGTTATTGACACACGTTATGTGTCCGAAACTGATTTTTTAATTGTGTGAGATATTTGCTACAACACCGCGATCCCTCATGCGGCTCCCCCATGTACCATCATGGGGATGTCAGGACTACTGACATCATCATGAATATTAGTGGGGATATAAAACATACACATACACACATGCGAGCAGTCCAGCAACAGCTGGTAGTAATCAGGAGTTAATGAGGAGGTGTAACGGGTATTAAAACCAGGCTTTTTCACTACACCATACCTCCCGGTCTCTGCAGCAGTGGGTAGGTCCTTGGACATATAGCGTACTAGGCAAACGTGAGTACTTTGTTAACCTTAATGGTCTGTTGATGTTCCATTTTCCAAACGCCTATTAAATAGTTTCTCAGCCATTTTAAACAGTCAACTAGGTAGATGCACTTTCCCTACCCCTCTCCTGTTTTCGTTTCTTTAACCTAACTCCAGTAACAAATATGAAGCCTGTGTTGTTCCACCACAACAGGGATTACGACTTTTAATCATGTGGGAAACTTTAATAAACTCCCCTTGAAAGATGTTCACTTCTCCATGTAACAGATAGCATGATGTAGGAGCATGTTACCATACATTTTAAGGAGGCCCACATATCAAATCCTCTAGTTTATTTAATTAAAACCCTATTAATTTTGCAAGCTGGCAGTTCTTAACTGTTCCTTTTTATCTGCATACCCCTGTAGTATATGGGGAAGTTCCTCATATCTTGACCTGCCGGGTATTGATGAAGCATTAGTATATCCCAAATAGGGTGAGTTGTATGCTCTTTCTGCAGTTATTGGTTTTTAATTCACTAATTTGGTCACTACACACATGAGCAATAATGTGTCCACATCGATATTTGGCACCTGGTGTATATATATGCCTGTAACACCTCTCCAATTTGTGCTGTGATTTAGACACTCAGGGAATAGGACAGTAGTGTTTGATACTCATAATATTGTTTTGACATCATGCATTAATATGTGATTTTCTCTCCATAATAGGTAGAACCAGTACTACCAGTTATTAGACAGAGTAAGTCATGGTGGCATCAATCTCAAACAATAGTTCATTACTGTTTTTTGGTCCACCTTAGTGTAGATAATTTTTTTACTTTAGGTCCTCACAAATCGCCTCTAGACTTGAAAAGAAACATGTTGACCAACCACACGGAAGAGCGCCACACCTAAGACATTAACTTAGCATTGCGCCTGTCCTCTTTATTTTAAGCAGGGTAGGGGACCCCACAATTAAAATTATTTTTGCTGGTACTCCCAACCCTGTTTTAACTCACAAAAACATCACACACAACTGATTCATCTACACTCACTAAATCTCTCACCCCCACGGCACCAAACAGCTATTTGGAAAAAGATCTCCACCAAAGTGCCCCTCATCGGAAGCCCGTCAGGCATTGCAGCGCCGGCCAGACGAGGAGCAGCACGATGATGAAGCATGACACCCAACTGGGTGTGTGAGGGCATTGTAGTCCAAAGAAATGGATTCCCATCTCTTTGACTCTGTAGCCTACTGTGTTTTGTATATTGTTACATTCTAGATCATTCAGGAACAGCAAAACACTAATTTTCATATGATATAAAAGATAAATCAGTGCATCATTAATATGCATTGGTATAAAGCTATTGAGATTCTGATAAAAAAATGTATAGAGTTATTTATTTAGTGAGTTATCTACTCCGATGGTTTGAATTAATTATATAGTTATCATTTTTTAATGCAGTTGTGGCTATTGAATTCCTACTTTTGCTTTGTATTTTCACAAAATGGTCCTGTGGAATCGTTATTACCAATATCATAGCAACCTCCAGAGTCACCACAAAAAAACATAAAATAAGTTTTAGAGATGGTTTTTATAGAAACTCTCTAGAAAAATATGACTTTAGAGAATACTGTAAGAAATATTCTAGTATGTGTGGATATATGTGTTTTAGACTTTATTGAAAATGTGCGATTGTGGTGGTTAATGATGTTGTTGCAACGTTCCGAATAACCGCAAAAACTGGTCTGAAAGATTCTAAAGAAATTTTGTACAAAAATATGAGTTTAACGATGCTTTGAAAAAAGTATGAATATAGTAAGATGTGCAGTGCAATGTTCAGAATGGATTTCTTTATATGTTACTTTTGGATGTGTTGGTGGTCACTAAATGTCTGCTTTTGATTTCCATTTTTGCGATGTGACCGTGGATATCGTGACATCGTCGCGAAGATTGTCAAAAACTCAATAAAAAATTATTTAAAAATGCACTTGTCATGAATACTGATGTCGGAAGTCGCAAATATATTTTTTTTTGTAAAGGTGCTCTTTTCCTAAATTGATCACAGAAAGAAAAGTTAAAACACTATCTTACTGCGTATTTAGAATTAAGCTTTATTTAAAAAATGTCTTTAAGTGTATTTTTCGGTATGTGAAATACATTTACTGATCACAAATTCTGCAGAGTAAATGCAACAACGTTGTTAGAAATAAAACTAGTTATCAATGTATTTTCTGATAAGCACATACCAAATCAAACAAACATTGGCATAGCCATTAGGTCTCACCTTTGTGACCGTATCAGTGTTTAGTTAGAGATAATGACTTTGCTACGTTTTTAATCTGTGCTGTACAGCAGTTTGCAGCATGCTGAAAAGTTATAATAAAGAAGTGTCCGCAGCATTTTGTTACCTTATATATGACCAACTCAGTCCCTAAGCGGAAGCAGACAAGTCCCAGAGGTTTTCTATCACGACAGTTAAATAGAGGCAGTTGAACAGAAAACAAAGTCCATAAGCGGAAGCAGACAAGTCCTAGGGCTGATCTCTAGAGCCCACAAAGTACATACATGTATAAATATATAATAAGTATATACTAAAGTATATACAAGAGGTCTTGAATGCTCCACCTGAAAACTGCTTCTGCATGCTGAATTGCAAGTGACAGGTTTCAATAAATGAGCTGGTCCCACATCAGGTGTGGGTTTGCAGATGCCGAGAGGGCAGTGCATTAATTGTAATCGGGCTCACTGTCACTATTTGCACCCGGTGCACCTGCTTAAAGGTATATGCCATGGCACAAACAAGGACAGGCCTCAGTATCTCCAATATGGGCCCAGGTCTTCATCTGAATTCTTATACGGTGCTGTGGTTCAAGATGATCTCCTCGTTTTACAAGTTGTGCACTTTATCTGCACTGAAGATGAAATGGGAACACAGTACACAAAGGCACCTTGTTTTAACTCCAGTTTCAGATACTCGATCTTGGCCAAAAGGCAGGGAAGCGCTCTACAAGAGAACTAGATTACATTGCGCAGCCAGATTCACTCTTTTTGTAGGCACACGGAAATTACATAATAACTTGCCCACAGTCGTAAAATGTTGACGCAAAGTCGGTATTCTAACAGGGTTCTCCTCTTTCCTGGGTGGCAGTTCTTGACTTCAGGTCATATTCTCTTTCCGTTTCATGTAGAACGATGAATTTGAATCACATCCTTGAAACGTTTACGGCTTTAACTAGCCATCCACTGCAAATGCGTAAACATAGTGGCAATCTTGAAAATAGAACTGAGTTGTCCGGTTCAAAGACATCACATCATCGCTGAGCCGTCTAGGGTACAAACTTGGAAAATGTCACTATGGAACTTTCAACTACGAACTAATCACAACAATTTTGTCATAATTTGTATTGTGAGATCCTGGTTGTGCTAGTAGTCTCAACATCTAAGAATGTAGCCATTATGGTACGCCGTAAACCTTAGTGGCAGATACAGTTGGATAGTTATCAACACGGTTCCTGTGACTCCCCAGCTAAACATATCTTCTGGTTGGGCTCACCACTAGGGTGACCAACTGGCATAGGTGCAAATTCAGGACGGTGAGTGTAAAAATTCAGGACAAAAGGACAAAATTCAGGACAAAAATTCAGGACAAAAGGTCAAAATTCAGGACAAAACTTTGGGACAAAAGGTAAGTTTCACAGACACATCAGAGGTGGTCGCGCAATAGTATGTAAGTAAGTAAATAGACAACCACCTAAGTACAAGCCAAAATAAGCTTATATTAGGTTGAAACAATCATGCACATCACGGTTTTTCAGTATGGCCGCAGCTTGCTACCTTAGACGATTCAAAATGTGCATCTCACTCCAGCAGGTACATTAGTCACCAGACAATGGTGAACCACACCTGAATATAAGTGAGGCCGCTTTTATTGTTGATTGAAAACTACTGGATATACAAGGAGTTTTGCAGTGCCAGCCCCCAGTAACAACCCCCCCCCCTTTCCAGCCTCCCAGTGAAACACCTGATGCTCGGTCCGGCCAGTCCGGCCTTGCTACCATCCTCTATTGGTGCCCCTCATCTTCACATAGACTGTCTCTCATGTGTATTTAATTTCTTTTTCAGTGTTACTCATCCCAAGTATGTAGGGCAAGGTGTCGGAGTACGTTACATCACACACACAATATATAGAGACAATGACTCATATTAACGTAAAAGTCAATGTATAGGAAATGTTGCTTAAGATAATGGGTGCTACAAGGTGTAATCATTCTTTCATCCATCATTCATTCTTTCACCATTCATTCTGTCCTTCCATCTGTGTGCCCATCTATATCCAAACATATTCAACCATTTGCAAACCTATTCACCATATATCCTTCCATCCATCATTTCACTCATCCATCCCTTCATCCACCCTTTCACTCATTCATCATTCATCTACCCACCCTTTCACCCCATGCATCCGTACAGTCATCCATCCATCTATTCACTCACCAATCCAGCCATTTACCATTTCACCCATCCAGCCATCCATTCACTTACTCATCCATACACCCATTCACTCGCCCATCATCTACCCTTCCACCCATACATCCATCTATTTACCTTTTCTCTCATCCATACTTCCACTCATTCACTCATCCATCCATCCTTTCATTATCTATCCATTCACCTTTTCATTCATCCATTCATCCTTTCAGTAATCCATCCAGCCATTCACACATTCATTCACTTGTTTACTTTCCTTTTCACATTATGAGCTGAGCCTTTGTCTGCAGAGTCGCAGACTGAAGAAGACCATCAAGAACTTCACCTCGCTGTAGTACCTAAAGCAAGGGGGGGGGGGGTTCACTATGCCCCTGCACATAGGCAATCTGAAAACGTAGAAGTTATGAGTCAGTGGTGTAAAAAACGTGGGGGTCTCTTCAAAGTGTCTGTTCGATGTAATTAAGGGCGTGGTTTAAAACACCTAGGCAAAAAATCTGCTCTTAGCATAGTGATCCGCCCGACTGGTATTATTTTGTTTCTGTCATTGCATCCAGATGTATAATACAGCAAGTATCATTACACCAACAAGAAGCGAGGACTATTAGCTTTGTCAATGGGTGTTAGTTGCTTAAAATGAAAAAAAGCAGCAACCATGGCTTTGTTGAACAAATTATTTAAAATACTTCAGTTCTAGAATGATGGGACAGTAAAAGAACTATAACCCATTCTTTTTAACTTGTTTTTCAGGCTTCTTTAAATAATTTTTTTTCACGTTGCAGCATGGGCGTTTTACCTTTTTTCTAACAGAATGCCCTGCTGTACACTTAGGCCGGAGGAGGCCGCCACATGCTTTAACACCCCCAGACTGCTCCATTGACATTCTGTATGTGGCAATTACCTTGAATACAGAATGACAATGGGCGGGTGGGCTGCTCTTGTGCTCTCGGAGGAGCGCGAGGCGCCCCCATCAAGGGGGGCGGGTGAGGCCTCTCACAGGGGAGCAGTCCTGATCCCTAGGATGGCCAAAATTATGGACAAAAGGCGTCCGTAAAAGGGATCCTCACAGACAACGGACGTGAGGTCCCAATTACGGACGGTCCGTGAAATTTACGGACGGTTGGTCACCCTACTCACCACTGTCCTTTCGTATAAGATAGCTTTAGCCGCTTCTCCTCCCAGATCAATGTGTACACTCTGGTAGCCTCTCCTACGGCTGGTGGAGGCTACCAGCTACTGGCGGACACCATAAAGGGGAAAGTCTTCAGCTTCATATACCAGGACCTGCAGCAGAAGATTTGACCTGTGGCCAGAGAGGCCACCTTCACGTACATTCCTGGTAGGTTTGCTGCGGCAGGCAGAGGTTAAAATGTACATTTATGGTTCTGTCCATTGTAAATGATTGTTGGCGAACTAGGCAATACTTGGACGTACATGGTGAAATGAGCACAGGGCGCAGCTTCGAGTCTGAGTCCATGTATAGCGTTTACCTTGTGGGAGAGAACAGCAGCGTCATCTGTTTCCAATACGCGGGTGCGATAAGCGCGAACAGATGGCACCGCTGCCCGCTCCAGCAAGGTGGATGCCTTACATGCACGAGTACTCATTGGAAACAGTGCGGTACATGCCCGAGTTTTCAAAAAAAGTACAGACCGATTCCAAGAGGTCATATCCTAAGCAGAGCTTGCGCGCTGATTAGGCTCAACTTAAAAATTAGTGGTATATAATAGAAATATAATATACAATATACAATAATAGAAAGAAAATACTAACATTTTATAGTTAGGAATTAGCTTTTAAAAACCATAAAAAGTAACTGAAAAAAACAAAGGGTACACAGGCGTTATAGTTGGGAAATAAAATATAAAAAACCTTTGAAATTCAATAAAAAAACAAAGGTTACAGTGACGTTATAGTTAGGAAATATAATTTTAAAACTTAGAGATTCAGTGAAAAAGCAAAGGTTACAGGGACGTTATAGTTAGGCTGACATTTCACTCATACAAAACCAAAGAAATTCAGCAGTTATAGTTAGCTGACCTAACTATAAATTGAACCCCTGCAATGCAGTACTTATGACCTCACATATTACATCACTCATTGCATTGTCAGTGACATCACTGATGACATCTCAATTTACATCACTGTTGACATCACTGATGACATCATCCAGTGACTATGGGTGTTTTAAAAAAAAGTTGATGAGTGTTAAATATATACCAAGGTGTATTTGTGAATCAGTTTGTGTATGAGTGCCTGTATGGATGATTCAGTGGGTGTGTGACTGACTGTATAAGAGAGTGATTAGGTGTCTCAGTGGATGTATGGGTGACTGACTGTGCTGGGAGAATGTCTGTGTTAGTCTAACATTCAATGTCTAACTGGCTGTAGGCGTTGGTGAGTGGGTGTGTGAGTGGCTATATGGTTGATTGATTGGTTGTCTGAGTACATGTATGGGTGTCTGACTGTCTGTGCGCATTGGTGAGAGTGTGTATGACTGCCTGCATGGATGAGTGAGTGGGTGAGTAAGTGGCTGCATGGGTTAGTGAGTAGGTAAGCGAGGGACTGTATAGGTGACTGAGTGTGTGTATAGCTGTGTTGGTGAGTGAATGGATGTGTCAGTGGTATATGGGTGAGTAACTGCATATGTGAAAGGCCGTATAGGTAAGTGCTGTAGTATATGAGTGACTGTACGTGTGAGTGAAGGATTGTGATAGTGACTGTATGGATTGGTGCGTGCTTGTGTTAGTGACTGTATAGGTGAGTGAGTACATGCTAGTATCTATATGAGTGAGTGGGTGATTGTGCATCTGTATGGGTAAGTGACTGTGTGATTGACTGTATGCTCTATGGGTGTATGAGTGGACATGTCAGAGTGCAGAGTCCGGGCAGCTCTTGGATGTGACTCCTCAGACAGCAGATGACCTAATTTAAGGTTGACTGTTTATGCACCTCTCCTTCTTACATGGTTACAGACAGCTCTGGAGAGTCTCTGGCTTTCTGTGATTCTCGGTCTCCAGCTTCCTGTTGGGTCTACTGAGGTCAGCATTTAGAGGGGATCAGGTCCAGTCAACACCCAAAGGGAACGGAGCAGTTGTTCAGGTGAGTGACGCATGACAGGGGTGGTGGTGATGGTCTCCTTGGTGTTCCTAGCTGCACTGGAACGAGGTCCATGGCGTTATTGACCTTGCCAAGGATGAATTGTGGGAGTTATTTTATTATCCATGGATCTCATTTATGGGGCCCGAACTGCACGTTTGCTCTGCTGGAATGTAACTTTTTGATGTTCTGGTGCCACAATGTGCCACAGCATATTTACAAGGCCCCATAAAGCCACTTTCCGTGGCTTTTCATGGCCTTGTAAATATTAGGCCTGGGCGAAGCACTACGCTACGCTCGCGGAGTTTGCAAAGTTTGCGCAACTTCGCACTACGCGAGCTGCACATAGCACAGTGCGAGCACGCGTAGTGCAGCGTAGCGTAGTGCAGAGCTCATTTTTTGCTTGTTCGCGGTCCTGAACGTCATGTTCGCGACCGCGAGCAAGCAAAATGACATCCCGGCGAGATTCTCAACGCGGGGAGGTAAGGTTTCTTATTGTGAGTGGTTGGGCATGCTCGCGACCGCTCCCAATGAGAAACTACCAGTTCGCGTTGAGAAAGCTGCAGCTAGAGTAATAATCTACTCGAGCAGCAGAAAACTACAGCTCGCACTGTGCAAGATGCCGTTTTCAATGATTGCACAGTGCCGGATGCTTGTCCGCACTGTGCAATCATTGAAAACACTTCTTGCACAGTGCGAACATGCTACTACGCAGCTCGCGTAGTGCTACGTGAAGTTCGCGTAGTGCGAAGTGCACTTCGCGTAGCTTCGCGTAGCGCTACTTCGCGAACTATGCCCACCCTTAGTAAATATGTGTCCCTTTCATGCATACAACTGCGGTAAAGGGGCATTCCATGGGTGGTGCTGTGGGCGTTCCCACCCAAAATCCATGGAATCTGAAGGATTCCTAGTATTACGAGAAACGTAAACCTGGAAATGCGTCAAAATCTAACACCACCCCAAGTGTGGTGTTTCGGAGGTGCTACGAGGATAAATGTTTTTATTTCTACTCTTTTTTCCCTTTTCTATGTGTGCAGCCTTCTACAGCACACATAGAAAGAGAAAATCGCCTGCATTGATTGATTTTGCACAACATCAATCAGCTCTGCAACACAGGCACCCTTGGAAAAGGGCGCAAGGGTGCCTTCGTTGGCACATGGCAGCCATTGTGCGCCAACATAGGGGTAAAAGACAGGAATGCGCACTCTCTTATTGAAAAGTTGAATTGCTGCCTTTTTGATTTGTCACAGGGCAGAGCAGCAAGATTCCTTGCAGTGCTGTCCTGCACCACGGGGAACAGCGTTTACAACGCAACTTTTACCACGCACTACCTTTACCACGCAACTTTTACAACGTAAGTCGTTACAACGACTTGCGCTGGGGGGCGCTGTAGGACAGGGAATGGTTTAATTTACTATCCAAAACCTTCCCTACTATCCACAGGGACTGGAGTTGGAATAGTAAATTAAACTATTCACTATCCAGCGCCCCCCAGCGCAAGTCGTTGTAACGACTTGCGTTGTAAAAGTTGCGTGGTAAAGGCATGCGTTGTAAAAGCATGCGTAGTAACGACATACATCCCTGCATCACAACCTCTTAAATGAGGCCCCAAGAGTGTTTTCATCATTTTTAAGACCAGCTTATTTCTGATGTTAAAAAACTGCCTCTAAAGGAATTTAGCAGCATTTTTATTTTTTTGCGATGTACAATGAAAGTTGTGATTATTGCGTTGTGTGTTTTGCAGGAGTTTTTATGAGGGAACTCCTACCGTGCATCTCATTTTCGGTAAGTCACGCTACCAGACGTGCTGCTATGGAAAAATCACGTTAACACAAAAAAAATGCTGCTCACTGGACTTTGCGGCAACTTGTAAATATGGCAATAAAAAAATGCTGCCATAACGTAAAAAAATGTACTCTATGTTGGCATTAAATCCTTGTAAATAGGCCCTTTTATGTCTACCCCCTCCTCCAGTTGGCTCAATGCCTTAAAATAGTGCTTTCCAAAGGCCATTTTATTGTGTCTGGGGTTTGCCTGTTGCTTAAAGGAAAGACATCACAGGAAAAACAAAATTCTTCTTATCCTGAACGATGCTGGTAAAACAGCCAAAGGATTCTAATTCTGTGTCACAGACACGTAGACTAAGAAAAAACACAGAAGGACTGATTCACAAAAGTAAATTACACTTTTGAGTAAGTTTACACTTTGCACCAAGATTACTACTTTATATATTCACAAACTCTGAGAGTAAACGTATTACAAACGTATAAGCTCCATGTCTTCACCCCCAGAGAAATGCAATTGGCTTAGTCTAGTATGGGTGGGTGACGCCCCTCCATAAACCCCTCCCTTCTCCTCACTAAACCCATCTTACTTATCCCTAGTCTTATACTCTTTAATAGTAAGCCTACCTCCCTTCACACCCATTCCCCGGTGTCCCTACCACATTTACTACACAAATATATACTTATTTTATTTTTATTTACAACAGTTTTTCTTTTTTTGCGACGTACCAGAAAATCTTGTAAATATTGTGTTGTGCGTTTTGCTGGAGTTTTTGCACATGAACGCCTACCTTGCATTACATTTTCGTTAAGTCATGCTAATAGAAGTGCCGCTATGAAAAAATCATGTTTACGCTGAAAAAATTCCGCTAACTGGACTTTGCCACAAGTTGTAAATATGGCGATAAAAAAATACAATAACATCATAAAATTGACGCAACATGGCATTAAATCCTTGTAAATATGCCCCTTTATGTCTACCCCCCTCCTCCAGTTGGCTCAATAACTTAAAATAGTGCTTTCCAAAGACTGTTTTAATGTGGGTGGGGTTTGCCTGTTGCTTAAAGGGAAGACATCACAGGAAAAACAAGATTCTTCTCATCCTGAAAGATGCTGGTGATAAAGCCAAAGAATTCTTACTCGGTTTCAAAGACAAGTAGACTAAGAAAAAACACAGAAGCACTGATTCTCAAAGGTAAATTACACTTTTGAGTACATTTACACTTTGCACCAAGTTTACTACTTTCGATGTTCACAAGCTCTGAGTGTAAGCTTATTACAAACGTATAAACAACATATCTTCACTCCCTGAGAAATGCAATTGGCTTATTCTGATAAGGATGAGTGATGCTCCTCCATAAACCCCCCCCCCCCCCTTAACCTCCCTAAACCCATTTTACTTATCCCTAGTCTGATACTCTTTAATAGTAAGCCTTCCTCCTTTCCCCACCCATTACCCTGTGACCATCCCTCATTTACTACTAAAATCTATTCTTATTTAATTTTTTATTTACTTATTTATTTCTTTTGAGAATGTTCTACAGTGCTAGCTAGACCTGAAGGTATTAGAGCACTTTACATGCTATGTGCATGATTTTACTCACTGTGCATGAGAAGGTTCATGTGGGTTATAAACAGTCAACAAAAGAGTATAGATTAGAACAATTCAATAGAAAGGTAGTAAAAAGTATGTAATAATACAGCATTAAGGTAAACAGTGTTGGTGCCAAGTGAGATACTGAGAAAGTAAGACAATCACAATAAAGGGTTGTGTCGCTATGGGATGGATATTATGGAAACAGGTCAGTTTGAGAGCTTGTTGAAGTAATTTTCTAGCAGTTGAGATTTAAGGTCACATAAGAAGCAACAAAAGGAGGGGTTACAGTGAAGCTCCTTAGGGGGGGGGAGTTCCAGTTCCTCTGAACATTTCCCGAGAAAGAACATGCATGGGATGACTTGTGCTTTAGCTTTGGAGGAATGAGAAGTGAGTTGGAGTTTCTCAGTGTGGGCCTTCTCTTGCTCCTGATAGTTTGGTTTCTAGGTGTTTGGGGTTCTTTGTATGTAGGACTTTGTGAATGATACAAGCTATATTGAAGGTGCATCTTTGTTCAATGGGAAGCCAATTGAGACTTTTGAGGGCAGGTGGGATGTGCTCAAATTTTTTGATTCCGGTGAGGAGGCCGCACTGTGAATTGCTCATAGGGGCGGCTGTTTTACTAGTGGTGTTCATAAAATATTTTGTTAAGCCCTTTCAGTCGTACCATACATTTTTCTAATATTTTTGGGAAAGCAGACAAGTAGAAATGACCACCCAAAAAAAGCACTCAAACTTGTAGGCAGCTTTAACAGGCGCGCAACACCCATTG
This sequence comes from Lissotriton vulgaris, assembly GCF_964263255.1. Classification (NCBI taxonomy): domain Eukaryota; kingdom Metazoa; phylum Chordata; class Amphibia; order Caudata; family Salamandridae; genus Lissotriton; species Lissotriton vulgaris. The sequence continues at coordinate 673,287,802 of NC_141700.1, read as the reverse complement.
GGCTCACGGGGCTTCAGCCCCCCCCTGTGTGTCAGCACAGGCGGAGACAACTTTGCGGGCTGGCGAGCATCTAATTGCAGCCGCACCCGAGTTCTTAACAGGGCTTTAAAATACCATTTACTTGAAATGAGGCTTTTGTTGTGTGTTCTCCTCTTCTTACAGCCACTCTGACTCTGGTTGGAAGAATTAGCCCCCCCCCCCCCCGAAATATTTTTCAGCCCCCAGCCGAAATTTGGCTCTAGTTGCCCGCCTGAGCTTTAATATGACCATCACTAACTGAGCACCTGGCATGCAGGCAAAATTAAATTGCTGTTCTTAAAGATAATATGAAAAATTACATTAAAAATCACAATTTGAAGGAGGTTTGACACTGAAGGGAAAGAAACTACTTATAGGCGGATGTAAACATTCTGCACAAGCTTTGTGCGGTCACTCAAAGTGAAGGGAGCCAATGAGTAAAGAGGGCTGACAGGTTGCCCCATGCAGTATGCTCTGGTGGGCGGAAGCACAATTTGAATGACAATTCAACAGACCAGTGGAAGAATCTTGCTGACCAAAAACTCTGCTATGTATGCAAATTAAGAAATAATTATTTGGAAAATAATGGTCTGACAAGACAGCTAAAGCTTCACTAAGGCCAGAACAGAAAAGGGGACTGGGAGAGAGGGAGAAAAAACATAGAAGGGGTCGTGTGGCACCATCCAACCCCAAGAGCAGAAGAAAGAGGTAAAGTCCTCATGACCTTATACACACATGTCCGCCCACGATCTAGTTTGGCCCGACATGACCAGTCTCAGGCTCCACTTGTGCCCCTCATGCCCAGCCACCATGGAGCTGGTAGTGACTACCCAGCAGCATCATTTTGCAACTTTCAGGTATAAAGAGCAAAATCCCACTGCAGTTCTCCTTGCCGATAAAGTGGAGTACCTTCCCACCTAGAGTCCCTGCCCCTCAGATTGTGGTGCACGGGGCTTTCAGTGGGCCGGGTCCTGTCGGTCTTAAAAATAGGTGCTGAGACGGGTCCTTATCGGGCTCTCCATTTTTGCCCTCACCCACAGAATGGAAAAAATATTAATTCTGCAGCAGTACTACCCTTCACTGCCTTTAATGAACTCCAAAGCGACTCGTTATAGTTCGTTCACTGTCTCATTATTTCAGAACAGAAGCATGTTCAATACTATACATACCGAATGTATAGTTATTGCATTTTTATCTTACACAACCAACAGCCATTGTGACAAAGCCAATAGCCCTGGCTTATTGTAGGTGTAAGGTTACTTGTATTATATGTCTGGATGCCATGACAATGGCAGCAAAATGCCAGTCGAGCGGCACACTACGCTAAACACAGATTTTTAGCTTATGTGTTTTAAAGCTACGCGCTTATTTACATCGGTCACACCGCTTTGAGCCCCCCTATTTTGTTCCATCCCACTTAAAGCCCTGGTAGCGCGTACTCTCAGTGGCATAGAAAGTGTGCCACTGGCTCTAATGCAAAAAGGGAAAATGGGTCCCCAGTTTAGGTAGCAAAATACAGAGGGGCAGATTTACAAGCCCCTTGCTCCACTTTTACGTCACTTTTCCCATGTTAAGAGTGACGCAAAAGTGGCGCAAGGGGCTTGTAAATCTGCCCCAGAGAGCACTCACACACCTGAGCCCTGGTGCCAATGCACTTGCTGCACGATTGATAGCTATGCCTCAACTCACCCCTTTCCCTCTGGGGGTGCGCTCTGCCTCTGTCCTGTGCCAATATGCTCAGTAGCCCCATCCTTTTAAAATGGGCGCTGCACAGCAAAGACAGCCTCATATTTTAATGCAGCTCGTTGCATCATCGCGTGTATTTCTTTCTTTGCCACCACTCAACACTGTGGGTTTATGAGGTCGCTCTGTTTTAAAGATGGGGGAGGAGTGATGGGATCGAAAATGGCCCATAAATCCCCAGGCTTGATTTACGCCGCTGTGCCCGCGCGGCCCCCTCCCGCCCGGGGTTTCTGCAGTGAGCTTCGGGGCCCTGAGCCGGCCCAGCTGGGACAAGACAGCCCAGCAGAGTTCACCGGCTGCAGACAGAGCTAAAGTAAACATGCCTGGTCAGTCAGCAGGCAGTTAGCAGGCTCTGGACAGATGAGCCGGGACGGCGAGACCACCCACACAACCCCTTCCAGACCACACAAGGGCTGGAGTCTGCACGCAACCTACCATGAGACCGTCCATGCGCCGGAGCAGCACAGTCCTCTCTCAAACACCCCCCCCCCCCCCCCTCTGTCTAGTGCTGCTGGGTCCAGGTACTGCGTTGAAAAGGCCCAGACACCTCCCACAGGGAGAAACAAACTTCACCAGAGAAAATGCCATGCAAACATGGGAAATATTGGCATTAGAGGCAGATAGCGAGCACGCTCGGTGGGTTAATGCACTTCTAGTGTCAAATGAGTACTTCACTCATTCAGACCCCTGGAGAGTAGCACCGTAAATAACTTGACTGTGAAAATCACAATACTCCTTGGGCTAGATGTACAAAGGCCTTTACCAGTGGCGAACTATGCCTAAGTGAAACCGAAATTACGCCGGCGTCGTTTGCGTAATTTGGGGGAATTTGCGATGTTTGCTTGTGAAATTCCGTAAATTACGCCTTCACCTCACTTAATATACTTTTATGACATTCGCGGTACAAAATAAATACAAAAAAATTACCGTGAATGTACGGTATTAACAGAGCACGTGTGGCTATTGTTCCTGGTACTTTCGTTTTTTGCACTGTACTTTAAGTGCAAACTGTGCTCCTATCTCATCTCGATGTAAGTCGCACTTTGAGCCACTAAATGCTGAATTCGCAACTTGCTCAATAACGCATGATTTTGCTGCAATTACGCAAAAGTAAATTGCATAAATTTCACACTCACCTATTACAAACCCTGCCGCTCACACAATCCCTGGAATTGCAACTGCAATTTTTTTGTATGTACTAACCCCATTGTGTGAGTCGTAAAGGCGTCTCCCACTCACAAAATGAGTTTTGTGATCCATTTTAAATCACAATTAGGAGTGGGATGAAAGGGGCATCTCCATCTATTGGGGCTTCACAATGGTAAATATGAATGGAAATTCACTCCCAATGAATTCATCACTGAGGAACACCTCAATGGATGGTAACTGACCTGCAAAGTGGAAGGTGTCCCCTTGGTTTCCTTTTGTGAACTGTGTTAGCACTCGTTCTACTTGGGGCGGGGTGGGGGAGGGGGGGTTAGGTGGGGGGAATTTGTAGAAAAGACAATGGTCCGGGATCAGTGGCCCACAGTTTTCTTCTTTGCCTAATAGATAACATTTTTTAAAGCAGAAAACGTTTTTCTAAGGAAGTACTGCTCCCCTTACAAAATACCTGCTGCGTTTTTTATCGTGAAAAAAAGACGTTTTTAGGTTAGGTAAACAAACATATATTGAGAACCTGCTTATCCTTGCGTGACACCTTCCCTATGAGTGTAGTTAGTTATAAGGGACCAAAAAAAGCGACCTGCCTAATATTGATAAAGCTAGTCATTCTGCGAGTCCCTCAGACTGGAAATTACCTATTTATTACTAGTATATCGGCCGATTCACAAAATCAACGACTGGCCTCAAAATGTTGGTTTACAATTTGTAAACTCTTTTTTCAATCATTCTTTTGATACACCTAGACTAGTATTCGAACTTGTAAATCATTAAACTTACAGTTAATTAAAACAGCTAAATCATGACATTATAATACATTCTGCATCTTACATTTGATCCTTACATTTTAAATACAGTTCATTCAGCAACATGTACATTTTCTTTGCATTTTAGAAATGCATCTATATATTTTATACATCTACTTATCAAAATACTATCAGTGTCACTAAAACAAATAAAAACAGTTGATTTGCAGCTTTTTAAGTTCGTTTCTCAAAATGTTGATACTAAAAAGCATTTTTCTTTTCAGCTATAAACGACATACAGTAACAAGGTAAATGTGCAAAGGGCACTTTCTTATGAGGGCAGAAGTGGCAAGCTACATTTTCTCTCTTGTGTTTCCACGACTGAGCCACCTCTTCCCCATCAAAGAGTCTCAATGTAATCCTAGAAACAGAACACCTGTTTCCCTCGAAAGTTCAGAGTCTAAGTAAGGTTGTCGTGCTGGCTTTTCGTGAGTTCTTGCTCTCTGTTTGCTGGGTTGCTTTGAAGGATTCTAAGACTGTAACCCTGAATTTACTGCTTCCTGCCTTCTTTATTAAGGGTTCCATGAGAAAAATCATGCACTTTGGAACTCTCTTAATATGGAATTGGAGTTTGAGTGGGGTGTCCTTTTTTTTTAGCTCAAGTTCCTGGTTATTCGTCTTTAACACCTGATCCAAAGTCGTGTGGGACACCCTCAGGTTGTTGCCTGGAAGTGTATTCATCTTTCCAAAACGTTTATAATTCAACCCCCAGAATACAAAGAGCTGATGGTTAAAAAAAAACACCAGGACTGGTGAATACACGTCGCGGGGTCACTAAGTATCTAGTATTCAGGGGCCAAAGACAGTGACCTTCAATTGCCCCGTGTCAGGTGCAGCAGACTGAGTTCTGTTCTTGTGTCTTCGCACTTTGGTATTTGTAGCCTTGCTTCCCCCTTATTAAACGCACCAACCTTTTTGCACGTGTTGTTTTACTTTTTCCACTAGAAATGTAGGACTACTGCTCCCAGAATGCAACTAAATAAACAGGACTGAATGAGCTAGTCACGTATGGCGTATGAAACTTGAGGTTGTTGTAAGAGACAGTCCAATCAGTGATGTGTGCTGCAGAAGTTGTTTTTAAATTAATATAATTTTTATCCTTATCCACATCTGTTTTATAGCTAGCTACTCACATGTGCTGGTCATGTTCTACTTCCATAGACAGCAACTGCATCAGCATGGCATTAATGCAGAGAGCTCCCCACAGCACTCACTTCATCGGAGTTATTAGATCAACCGCCCGTAGTCTTTCTTCAGTGCCCACACCCCATGTGAACTTGGGTGTGCGACCGTCCAGCTACCCTGATGCCAACTTTAAAACAAAGACAAGTGCCTGCAGCTTCCAGCTCGTCGGGAGGAATTAGCAATCGAGACCGTTTGAGAATTCAGCGATACCAAAAGGGATGATGGACGGAGCGTTTGAACAAATCAAACACTCACCCCCAGTCAACTGATCTGGGTTTAATCCATCACCATTCTTTAGCTCACTCCGCCACCCCAGTTCAGACATGGCCATATGCAAATCAGTCTGATCCAGTCAACTGCTCCCATGAGGCAAAGGGTCAGACTGATTTGCATATGGCCATGTCTGAACTGGGGTCCAGGCTCTATAAAAACAATTACATAATTTAATGGAACTGACCAGACACTGCATGTGCAGCTTGTGGGGGCGCTCTGTGATCGAATGTATATGGCCCGATCAGGAACTTCTCACTGAAGGAATGATCAAATGTGTCTATGATCTTGTACATCTATGCACTTAAAGACTCTTTTTGTTTCCCTAACATCCTGAAGTTCGGGCCTTGGTGCTCTCGCATTCCCCCTCTGGGATGCCCTTGCCTTTCACATGGCTAAAGCATCCCATTCCCAGAGAACTCGTTCCTTCTCTTTCTCTGTTGTCCCTCCTCTGCTCATCTCTCCATCCACCCTTTCTCTTTCCGAATCCACTCCCACTCTGTACCCTCTCCAGGGTTTGTCTTAGCTTTAATAGCAACATTTAACGCCTTATGGCTTTTTTTGATACAGCTTAACTGTCAATCAAGCGAAATACTGAGTGCTAACTGAATCCAAACAAACAAATTGCACTTATCTCACCTGTATTCTCTGTAATACGTTCTGATGCCCTCCGTATTATGTCTTACAAAACAACACAAAAGCCAGTACTGTGACTTCTATTTAGCTTCAAATACCTGCGCGCAAAGAATTAAACTGAGTGCGGGATGAAAGCAAATTTCACAGATGTAATCACTTTTATTTTTATGAAAGTATTTTAGAAAAAATTCGTTGGTTGGAGTTCACCAAAAATTCAAAACAATTAGAAAACACAAACAATACAGGGTACAATATTCATAAAAATGACATTTTCATAAAAGATACATTAGTGAAAAGAACCAAACAGTCATACCTGGTTGATCAACATTTACATTAAAAAACTCACTCTCTCATACATCCATACATACAAACGGCACTATTTACAATGTCACAAAAAGAATTTTTTAAGGGGAGAAGAACACCATAGAAGTTTACTTTGGATTAAATGGCCTATTTTTTTAGGAATTTGTAAAATACTATTTAAAAGTCAAAGTCTTATGGTGTTGAAAAACGGTCTACACGTTTCGAACCCCTGACAAGTGGGGGGGGGGGGGGGGGGGGGGTTCTCATCAGGACCTCATAACTGAAAAAGAGAGAAATGAGAGAAATTAGAGCAGTGTCACTAATGTGAAAACTTGCGTGAGAGAGTCCCACCGGTATTGCGCCTCTTACCTTGAATGAGAGCATACTGTGATGTTCTCTCCTTTTCTCATTATTCTTTTCCTTCCCCTTTAAGACATGTCATTCTCCCCCTTCATTCTTAATTCTCAGAATGTACTTGCTTAAGGGATTCTGTATTTGTCAGTTACTTGTGGCTGTTCATGGATGAGGTTTTAATAAACCCACTCTGTTTAACCTGATGAACTTAAACTTCGTTTTATTACGTTTTATACTACATTATACTGGCGACGATCGGAAACGACCTCAACAGGACAACACAACAGACTTCCTGACCTGCTTTCTCCTCCAGTGGCTGTTCGTGTGTGATTCGAGTGAAGCGAAGACTTCCCAGCGGCAGCCTTAAAACTACCATGGTGGTGAGGAGAGCGGGAGGTGTTTAAACTGGGAAAATTAAAATATAAAGACTTTGCGCGTAAAAGGAAAACTCGTTTGGTGCTCGCGCTCCGCTTCTTGATGGCTGACGTCAATATGCGTTTCAAGCGTGTGCGTTCCAGTTAGCAGAAAGAACGCACTACGCGCTGACCGAAGCTGACGCTGACGTTTTAATTTAATAACGCTGCGCTTCAGGAGACCTGCGCTGCATTCCAATGGAACGTCCTTTGTTTTTATCTAACAATACTGCATTTCAGGAAACCTGCTCTGCATTCTAATAGAACGTTCCTTGCTTTATCGTTCTGTTCTGCCAAACAGGCATAAAAAAAAGTAGAACTTTCGAATTTTTTTCAATTGTTCGACGCTACCTCCTTTATTCAATTGTTCTGCGCAAAGACTGCTGCCTCCTTTATTCAATTGTTCTGCGCAAGGACTGCTATATTGAACCTTGTACAATTGTTATTTTTTTTTCTTCATTCTAACACATTAAAGGAAGAAAATGAACAATTATTGAATAAACATTGCGCAATTAAAAAAAAGAAACCTTAAAGAGGTGATCAATTGCAGGATACAAATTTATCATATATATAAAAAATTTAATTATCTTTATAAAAATGCAAAATGTAACACAACCTGCATTTTTCCTTACGAGTCCAGGAGAGCCTAACGTAAAATGGAAAAAATGGAAAAAAATATTTGCAAATTACGCTAGAGTCTGCGGAACCAACTTGAGTGCAGAAAGAAAACACTCACTTTTACTGCATTGTCTTGGAGGTGAAGGACAAGATGTTCTCGAACATTTACCAGACTTGTCAGCTGCTGAACAAAGAAATCTAAATGAATACGAAATAGCCATTCTTCAACTTGACAGGCATTATTTACCTAGACTTAGCACCATCATGGAAAGGTATCATTTTGGCTTGCGTGAACAAAAAAAAGATGAAACAGTAGAAGAATACGTATCTTCTTTGAGAAAACTTGCTTCATCATGTAACTTTGGACAGACACTTGATGAAAGGATACGTGATCAGTTCGTTTTAAGATGCGCACATGACGATATAAGAAAAGAACTGTGGCTGAAGGATAAGCCTCCTTTAGAAGAAGTTTTAACTATTGCAAAACAAGTTGAACATATGACGAGATGTGTCGGTGAACTTAAAAAAGAGAAAGAAAAGCCATCTACTCCTGAGTCAAAGGACGAAGTAAAAGTAGATGAGACTGTTTATCAATTAAAGAAAGTAAAAAACGTTATCAATGAAGAGAAACATGTTAGATCATCTAATCCTTCTTTCTCTTCTTCCAGTAACAAATTTTCTTGTTTTAGGTGTGGTCAAGCTAATCATTTAGCTAATTCACCTATGTGTCCTGCTTTAAAGGTTACATGCAATTTATGTAATAAGAAGGGTCATTTTGCAAAATTGTGCAGGAGCAAAACATATAATGGTGATAACTCAAGAAGAAGATGGTCTCAGCCTCACGTAAGATCAATTTGTTTTGAGGTAAATGATGACAAATCAGACCATCCTTCTCATTTAGTGAGTGTAGAAGGCTCAATGATAAATTTAAAATTTGATTCCTGCTCAAAAATAACTATAATTGATGAAAAATTGTATAACGAGCTATTTAAAGGCAAAGTAAAACTGTTCAAATGTGATATTTTTCCCTTGGGGTATAGTGAAAAACCTATTGTGATGCTGGGTTATTTCATGGCTGAGATAGAACTTGGTTTAAGGATCACTGTTGGTAAAGTCTATGTGTCAAAGAAAGGTGATGCACTATTAGGATGGTTGCATCAACGTTATTTGGGAGTAACACTTGATCCCAATGCCTCTCCCCAAGTTCAAATTCATGAGGTATCTGACCCTGCACGTAATAACAAGAGTGATGATGGTTTGTCTTTGTCTTTAGCAAAACAATTTCCAGATGTATTTAAAGAGGAATTAGGGTGTTTGCGTGGTTACAAACATCATATTAAATTAAAAGTTAATGCTCTTCCTGTTGTGGCTAAAGTAAGGAGGATTCCCCTTGTAGAACAAGCGAAAGTTCAGGAAGAACTTGATAAACTTGTGAGAAATGATATTATCGAACCCGTGAAGGCAACTGAGTGTCTTGCTCCAGTGGTTATTGCAAAGAAACCCACTGGTGAAATTCGTCTTTGCATTGACCTAAGGGCTCTAAATAAGGAAGTAGTTGTTGACAGGTTTCCCCTTCCTAATATAGATGAGATAGTCAGCACTTTGGAAGGTGCAAAGTACTTTACCACTCTCGATTTAGCTTCCGCGTACCATCAGGTAGAGCTAGATAGTTATTCTCAAGACCTCACTGCCTTCATTACACCTATGGGTATGTTTAAATTTAAGAGAATGCCTTTTGGTCTGGTCTCAGCGGCCTCTGTCTTTCAACGTATCATGTCAAAGATCTTAAGAGGCTTGTCAGGTGTTAAGTGCTATCAGGATGATTTGTTAATCTATGGAAGCAATGTTCTTGAGCATGATTGTCGTGTGTCTGATGTGTTAAAACGGTTAGATGGTGCTGGTATGACCTTAAAAAGATCTAAATGCAAATTTAGAGTTCAGGAAGTGAACTATTTAGGTCATTGTATCACTGGTGATGGTGTTTTTCCAAAGAAAGAACTTGTGGAATCTATTGACAAAGTTAAAGATCCAACTTGTAAAGATGAACTTCTCTCATTCTTGGGTATGGTGGAATTTTATGGTAAATTCATCCCCAATTTCGCTGACAAAACCCATAATTTAAGGAAATTAACTGTAAAAAATGTTGTGTTTGACTGGTCTTGTGAATGTAAGGCTGAATTCGAGTGTATCAAGAAGGAGTTGAATAAAGCTCCTTCTCTTCATGCGTTTGTCCCTGGTCTGCCCACTGTTATGTTTACAGACGCTAGTGATAAAGGGCTGGGTGCCGTTTTGGTTCAGAAGAGAAATGGAAAGGATTGTCTAATTTGTTGTTCTTCTCGTTGCCTTAGAGGATCAGAGTTTAATTACTCCGTAATAGAGAAGGAATCACTTGCTATTTTCTGGGCTTTGAGAAAGTTCAAGAATCTCATTTGGGGAACGAAAGTGTGTGTGTTGTCTGATCATAAACCTTTGAGAGAGGTCTTTTCGAAGAAAGGTCTTGATGCTATTTCCTCAAGAATTAGGAAGTGGATTGTTTCCCTGCAGGAATTTGAGTTTGAAGAACAGTATATTCCTGGGATAGCTAACAGGTCAGCTGATTGTTTATCAAGATTGGTTGACAGTGAGAATGCTGATCAAGATGATTTGTGTGAACCTGATGAGTGTACTAATGTGTGTGAAATTACTGATGGCGCAATTGATGAAACTGAATGGAGGTTGGAGTTGGGCAAAGATGAAGAAATATCTAATGTAATTCTTTCTTTAATGAGTAAATCTCGTCTTTCCAAACCTTGGTCTTTGGTTTCTGATGAACTTTCTGTAAATAATGGTCTGTTGACTCGAGGTACTAAACTTGTTCCTCCCTCCTCTCTAAGAGGAAAGTTGTTGACTCGTGCCCATTGTGGTCATTTGGGGATTGTGAAAACCAAAGAGTTTCTGTGAATTTTGGTGGCCAGGTATGGATCTTGAAATTGAAAGGATGGTCAGAGAATGTCCTGAGTGTTGCTCTAGCAATAAGATCTTAAAAACAAAACAAATGCCTATGGTTGTGAGGGCTTTACCTGGTCATCCATGGGATGAGGTTGCCATTGACATTCTGGGTCCTTTATCTGGTGTTTCCGATACCCCTTACCTCATTGTATTAATTGATCTCTAATCAAGGTGGATTGAAGTTTCTGCTGTCAGAGAAATTACCTCTGATTCCATCATTTAGTTTTTGGAGCCTCTGTTCTATAAGGAAGGTTTTCCAAATAGTATACTGTCTGACAATGGTCCTCAGTTCTGTTCCTCTGTATTTGTTGATTTTCTAAAAAAGTGTGGTGTTACTCATAAAAAGTGTTCACTATACCACCCTGAGACAAATGGTGCCATAGAGAGGGTCAATAAGACGCTGAAGGAGTCAATTCAACTTGCTCGTGCTTCAGGTTTAAATTGGAAAACCACTCTCCAGGACAGGATAAATACCTATCGTTTTGTCCCTCATTCCTCTACTGGGAGGTCACCGTTTGAACTGTTCAAAGGGAGGATTCCCAATACTTTGTTGTGTCCTGGGTGGATGTGCTTAAATAAAGGTCTGGTGGATAATGACATAGGTGATTGGAGGGCAAGAGAGCTGCTCAAGCAGAATGCACGTAAAACGTACTTTGACAAAAAGAAATGTGTACATTTTCAAGAAGTCAAAGTGGGTGATTTTGTAAAAATAAAGACCCCGGTTGGACGAAAACCATGGTCCAAATATACTGATGTTAGAGCGGTTATCAAGATTTTCAGGAATGCTGTTAAGACTGAAGATGGAAGAATCTGGAATAAGAGTCGTGTTGTGGTTGTTAATCCTAATTTGTCTGGTGGCTTATCTCATAATGATTTTGGTTTGTGCAATAATTCTTATCTTCCTTCCAACTCTTCATTTGACAGGTCCTCGTCTACTTTTAAAAGAAGTCAAAGAATTCGTAGGGCCCCTTGCTACTTAAAGGATTATGTTTAGCTTGCTTTTCTTATGTTTACACTGTTTAACTTGTTCTCACTCTTATTTATGAAGAAAGGGAGATGTGTGATGTTCTCTCCTTTTCTCATTATTCTTTTCCTTCCCCTTTAAGACATGTCATTCTCCCCCTTCATTCTTAATTCTCAGAATGTACTTGCTTAAGGGATTCTGTATTTGTCAGTTACTTGTGGCTGTTCATGGATGAGGTTTTAATAAACCCACTCTGTTTAACCTGATGAACTTTAACTTCGTTTTATTACGTTTTATACTACATTATACATACACTATGAATAAAAAAAACGGACGAGGGCCAACTGGAAAACAAATGGAAGGAAACCTGTGTCAGCCAACCTATATGTATGCAGGCAAATGCAAGAGTGCTCACCGAGCTCACAAAAGTCTACTTACATGTATTCAGAAGGTGGTGTGCACAAATTATCTGTAGGGGAAGAGAAGGAACTTGTATGAGCTATTTACTTATACAAGTTTCTTCCCCACTTCTGAGAATCCTTATTAGAGAACACCTCCCCCACTACTGACAATCCTTATTAGAGAACACCTCCACCACTTGTGAGAATCCTTATTAGAGAACACCCCCCCCACTTCTGAGCATCCTTATTAGAGAACACCTCCCCCACTTGTGAGCATCCTTATTAGAGAACACATCCCCCCACTTGTGACAATCCTTGTTAGAGAACACCTCCCCCACTTGTGAGCATCCTTATTAGAGAACACATCCCCCCACTTGTGACCATCCTTATTAGAGAACACCTCCCCCACTTGTGAGCATCCTTATTAGAGAACACCTCCCCCACTTGTGAGCATCCTTATTAGAGAACACATCCCCCCACTTGTGACAATCCTTATTAGTAGGGAACACCTCCACCACTTGTGAGCATCCTTATAAGAGAACACCTCCCCCACTTGTGAGCATCCTTATTAGAGAACACCTCCCCCACTTGTGAGCATCCTTATTAGAGAACACATCCCCCCACTTGTGACAATCCTTATTAGTAGGGAACACCTCCACCACTTGTGAGCATCCTTATTAGAGAATACCCCCCCACACTTGTGACAATCCTTATTTTAACAAGGCATCTGATGTATGTGAAACTTTGTATGTAAGGCCTGATTTCTTATTCATGATAATCCAGAGAAAACATTGTCATCCTTATCAGGATTTTGGCCTGAAGAGGCCATCTCAAAGGGAAATACCTTTAAGTACAGGCAATCCTTCGTGTGTAACGTGCACTCCATAGCTTTTACAACTTTGTTTACATAAAGCTTTAATGCTTCTTTAAAGGAGGTATGGCTCAGGTGAACATTTTTGTTTTTAAGTGCGTCACACACCTTTATGGAATTCAGATACAGGTACACACCACTGTCCATGAAGTGCACCACTCCGGTTACACCTTGGGCTATAGAAAGCATCAGGCAGGCATACATTTTCCATTAAAAATGGAATCAACAACACAGGATACATACATGAACAAAAAAGTATCATGCAATCATACACTTTTGTGTTTAGAGTGCAGCTCACAGGTTTACAGCTTTTTGTACATAGTCTATCACACTGGTGCCCATGAGGTTTTATTTCAAGAATGTATCACCCATCCATATACCTTTGTTTATAAAGTTCACCACAGAGATATACGCCTTTCCCGAGTGGGCACACGGGTATACGTTGTCATTATGCAGAGCGACAGGTAGGTCTGAGGCCATTCCGAGGCCTTGCCCTTGTGTTTTCCACTGTGTTCACCTTTTGTAGAGACATGCCACTGGCACGAGAGGCTTTTTTAAAGGCCGCGTCATACGGTATGACTCATACCGGTATGTCTCTCATTGATAAAAGGCTTCACACACGTTCAATTGGTTTTATTACCCCTCGCCTAAACTGCCTAAACAGTAAAATCACACCTTAATGCATATAATACATCACACATCTTTACACTATTGTTTCTAAAGTGCATGGCACAGGAATACCACCTTATGTTTGGAGGGGTTGTATGATGTTACAACGCGATCTTTTAGATTGCAGTACATCACAACGCAGGTTTTACAACGCAAGCCGTTACCACGACTTCCGCTGTAGGGTGCTGGACTTATGAATAGTTAGATTTACTATTCGAACACCAGTCTACGTACAGTAGGGAAGGTGTTTGGAATAGTAAATCTACTATTCCTTATTCTATAGCGCCCTCCAGCGCAAGTCGTGGTAAAGAGTTGCGTTGTAAAAGACGCTTGGTAATGGCAGCGCAGAGTTTTGACAGCGTTGTCATGGATGCTCCCCGTTTGGAGGCCTATCACAGACCTTTCATTAGGGACTGGATTACACAGATATCAACACTTGAGTATAGAGTATAGACTGCATTATGATGGCATGCAGTTTTGTTTTTACGGTACATCACACAAGTGTGTATCTTTGTAAAGTACACCGTTCGAATAGACATCTTTGTTTATAAATTGCAACACACAGGTAGTCAAGTCAAGGTAGATAACGTTTAAGTGCTGAGCGCATTATGTAGGTATATATTTTATTTATTCTGTGCTTCCCAAAATAAAGCAATATTGGTATAGAAGTGAGCACGTAGATATAGACGTTGGGTATAGAGTGCGTTTTGCAGTATACGTCTTTTGAGGGAGAATGTACTTTTATGGGCAAAAACCCATTCTGTGGAAGTCCTCAGATTTCATGAATTTGTGCATTAGGCACACCTCTCCTACTGGAATTTTAATTTCTCACAGCTGTAGTGTGAGGACGGGCTGTGTACCTAAGGCATCCCCTTGCTGATAGTACATTCTTGACAAAGGTGCTCCTTGCTGCTTATTCTTCTAAACCTTTAAACTAGCTCCAGACCATGGACAATGGACTCTTTTGCACATCTTGAAGCCACAGCTGGTAAGCGGTGGAAGACTTTCAAACGGTTCGCTTCATTTCCCTAGACCATGCACAATCCACGAAGACCTGGGACTTTGAGTCCTTCAAGTCAGGGGGGCTTTGGTAATCCTGACTCGGCCACGAAAATGAGTGTACAGTTGAACTGAGATTACAACGTGTGCATTAATATCCCATTGAACAGTTCCCCCCCTCCCCCCACAATTCTGGTGATGCAAAATGACAAAACGTGTGCAGGTAAAACAACAACATTTCACAGCTTGCACCCCTTTATTTCTTTAATTTCCAAGCTGGAAAGCACTGCCACTGACCCTCACCATCTCCTCGATGTTCTGTGATCCAATTGTATTTCTCACATTTTTGCCTACATGACAATTGGCCTCTTATTACTGATTTGACAACAGAAGATTCTGTCTAAATTGCTAATTCTGCCCAAATGGGCACTGCAAGGCATGCAGTAGTTAATTGTAATCCCAAAATAAATCTAAATCCCAGAATTATTGATAAGTGGTATCAGTAGTTACAGGTGTGAAATCACTACACCGTATGCGTTGCGACCTGATGTGGGACTTCAACAGGATTTTCCAATGCTGGCACCTTTGTCTCCCAGATCCCCTAAGAAGGGTGTTCTTTCCTGCCCTCCTTGTCCTCCATGATTTACTGCCAGCTCCTATCTGACATTCGGCACTGCCTCCCCCTCCCTGTCTTCTGTCTGCACGCCTGTGCATGTCTCAGTGAAAGCTCATGGAGCCATCACTTTCTCACCACCTGTCAGTGGATCCTCCACTACTCTGTGTGGACCCCCTTTCTGGCCATCTATAGTAAAGGTCTGGCCTAATAGTCTATATTGTTGTGTGTGGTGTTTTCCTCTTGCATCTTCTGTCGAGCCCTCTCATGCCAACTGGGACTAGCTTCTCGCTGTAAAAAATGCAAAATAAAAAGTATGGCACAGGGCTGTTCTTTTATTTATTTAAAGTATCCAACAAGCTCTGGCACACGTTTTTTAAGACCCCCATGTAGCATTGCAATTTGGCGCTTCGCCACTTCCTGTTTCTTAGCATCAAGGCCTCTATTAATGTCATTTTTTGCAATCAGATGCCCTTTCTTGGCATTTCGGTGGCCCCTAAGGAATCTTATTGTTGTGGGGCTGGCCACACCTCACACATGCACGTCTTATTTTACCAAGAGCATCATGCAGGGCTTCAGGAAGTACAATGACAGTGACATGAGGCTTGAACCCATGTTTAGAGAAGGCGTCCCACAGGCTTTTACCATGGTTGTCCATCTTCGGCCCTAGAAGGCCAAACCCTTCTAGCATTTAAATATGTGAAAGAGTTCCATTTAGATCCACTATTTATCTTTTATGGACACCCTGAAAATATGTCCCAGTTGTGTCACTCCTCGATCCACTGTGGACGTTGCTGCTTCATGGAGACCTGTATTCACACGGTCCTTCTGGCAGTCTCCCATGCTTTGCATAGAGGGCACCCCACGAGCCTCTGTGCTAGCCTCACATCTGTCTGCTGAGCTCGCCCCATGCTCGCAGACACTCAGAGAGACAAACCAGACACCCCTCCCTCCCCCATCGGACTCTCGTAGAGTCTCCCTCCCTCATCCAGGAACACGAAGGTCACGGCCCCTGCCACACAGACCTGCCTTCCCCACAGACAGCAGCCTATGATTTATCCCCCGGCCAGGGCTCTTCTCAGAAGGTTCAGAGGTCATTGGCATTCATCAGAAGGGGCAGTCTGATAACCTGTGAGCCCTCCATCTAGTTCGGTTACAATCAGCATTTTTTTATTACACCATTTGTGCTCAATAGCTCTCTCTCTTATTTTTTTATTAACACTACATTAATCAGTTTGTAGACATTTATGCTTTTTAAATAATAGTCTGGTTGTTCAAATGTGATTTTAACTGCTAACTTTTGATCTATCTGATTAGGGCTTTAGGGCCGAATGTGCTAAACCTTGTTACCACACCAGATTGTGCAAATGGGACTCCAACTAGCTTGTGAACAGGACGTTATTTTGTGATGGCCTTGATGAACTAATTAGTGGCATTGCAAAACGTATACGCACAGAATGTCAACAAACTTCCTCTCTCATTAATTCTAATGAGATAGTAATAAGCATGTTAAGGCCCACTAGGGCTGACTGCAAACAAAGGGATGGAGGTCACTGAGGGATAGAAGACCTCAATACCAGTGGCAGCTGGTACAAAATGGGGATGGCAGGGTAGGGGGTGAAAACAAATCTAACACTTACCTCTGCACGGCCGCTGCCTCTCCTCTGTCGTCTCTCCTCCCCTTCTCTTCCTGACTCCCAGGAGCAGGAAGCACACAGGCTCCCCTAAGCCAATCACGACGTTGCTGTCACCAGCATGACTGCAGCATTGTGATTGGTCTGAGTGGCCTGGTTCAGTACTCAGACATGCACTGGGAGCCTGTGCATCTTCACCACCCTGGCTGTGCAATACAGCCGGGTGGGGAACATGCTAAGTGTGCATGACTGTCTAGCAGGCCCAAGTAGGCTGGCCTAACTGTCATGCACACTTAAGTGCACATTTTTCCTCCTCCTTCTGCTATGTCAGCCTATCCCGCCCTGTCCTAAACTGGCTTCCACTGTAAAACAAAATGATAACAACATCGCAGGGTGAATGTATTAGTCCCATGCACCCAAGATCCCCCACCCACAGTTCTTAAAGGGGAAGCTGTCTCACCCGTAAAGTTTCTTCTTTTCGAACAATTTACCACCAAAGACTGGTGTGAGTAACTGATCAATGTTTTTAAATCTCAATTGTGGTCTCAAACCTTTAACACATTTAAATCTGTTTTACAAATAGTAGTCAGACTACCTTTTCATGTCAATTTTTATTTGCACTTCAGAATGTATTAAAAAAAACATTTTGCTAGTTCTATACCAATGTCTCTCCCCCGCTTCAAGCGAACTAGATTAGGGGGCCAGTCCATAGCTGTAGTCGCTGCTCGTGCCTGGAATGCGCTCCCTTTTCACCTGCGCTCCACTCACTGGGTTGCCCAGTTCAAGAAAAATCTGAAAACCCATTTGTTTAGGAGTGTGACATAAGTTGAGTTTCGTCTGTTCTTTCTCTGCTTCCTCCCAATCGCGCCAGGATACTCCCAAGTAATGGAGCGCGTTATAAAACGGTTTATACATATACATATATATACATATATACATAAAGTAGCTGTTATACATTGTGAGAAACACGAGTGATTTAGTGAACAGCAGTCGTGGAGAGCTCAAAAGACTTTTGTACATCGGGCCCTTAATGAGTTCAATTCACAACACAGGATGGAATGATACAGCAATTTTTGGCTTGATTCTTAGGAGGAGAAACTCACATTTCCTCTACAAATCTCAATGCTCCCACCCTCAGGTAGCTCAGTACAAAACTAAAAATGTATCTTTTCCACCATCCCTACTCAAACGCATGAAAGGAAGGAGAGGGTGACGCTATGTGGATCCCCACCTGCTGCCTGGCAGGGGCGGCTCGTCCATGTGGGCGGAGGTGCATTGCCCCACTGCTTTCTCGCAGTGCGAGAAGCAGAAACATAAAATGGTATAAATACAATTTTATGCTTCTGCTTCTTGCACTGCGAGAAAGCAGAAGGGTTTGGTTGGCTTGGGTCTGCTGGAGGCCAGGGGGGTAGTGGTTAGCCCAATGTTGTGGGCGCTGACTGTTTGGTCTGCCCCAGTCATGCACAGTCTCCCTTTTCTCCATGTAGGCTGCATGCACCCTACATGGAGAAAAGAGCCTTGCCATAGACGCCTGTGCGGTTGGCGTCCCAGCCAATCACAATGTTGCAATAGCAGTGTTGTGATTGGCTTAGGGCAGGGGAGGGAGGCTACCTGGGGCTGTTTCCTGTGAGGACCCCCCCACACGTGACCCCCGCCCTGCGACCCCGAGTCATGCCTGCCGCGAAACATATGTCTCCATAACTTTTTGCCTCCTACTCGCAAATACATTTACACACTAATAAGAGACTTACCTGAGACTTCACGCTTGCACTTAATCTGAGCGATATAGAGATATGTCTGAAGCTTTGCACTATCCCAAAATGCTACAGTGAAGAGATCCCTCTGGCATGTTTATCACACACAGGCTTCTGATCGAGGAAGGAAGTCGCAAAAAGAATAAGCTGCAACGTAGTCACATCTGTAGAAAATCTACTATTCTCCACACCGGAGAGGTTTGTAACAAACTCCTCTCGTGAGATTGCCTTGTAGAATTTGAATTACACAGGGCACAATTTGAAATCTAAAAATAAAGAAACATTTTTAGAATGAATCGTCCGATTGTATTAACTTGGCAAAAGAATGTGCTGGCACTGAAAATGTTTGATGTGAAGGGTGACAACTTAAGGAGGGTTTTATAGGGAGAATTTGTTTATGAAAGTGGACTGGCAGAACTTTCCCAAGGAGATGAAGATTAGTCAAATAGTTCCATAGTACTGTGCACGGTTTGGTCTTGGGCAAAGAACTTTATTTCTGTGCTCTCAATTGCCGGATCATGCGAAAGTGCCAGTACTTAGGAATATTATTAGGAAAGCACTATAATTGTACACTCGGCACCTGTAACCAACACTATAAGCCTCTTTTATACTGATTCATGGCCCCCAGGTCTAAATGCTGCTGCTACTCCTCCATGCCCACCACCAGGCATTTCAGCATTGCTCTGCTGGTGTCCCTGATTCCCAGAAGATCCTGCAGGGCAACGTGACGGAAATTGGGCCTTGCAGGACACCACACACTTGGGAATCCATGCGTATTTCCATTCCAGAACTGCCCATGCGTATGACACTGACAAAGGGAGATCCGTCAGGGATCGGGTGTCTTAAGGACAAAATATCCAAATGTTTATCATTCTTCATAGACACACCCTGACAAAAAGGGAAACTCGGGATGTCCCTTGCCGTAGTGACGTAAGCCTTCTCCCAAATTCCCAAATTCTTTGCTTCCCGAGCATGCATGACACTCCAGCAGTGGAATCCTGGAGATTCTCCTGAGCAATAGGGGTGTCTAGCAGCAGGGGTGGCTAGCTATTCCAACCTCTTCTCTATCTCGCTGTGTCCCACTAAGCTGTCTCAGAATTGGGCGGCGAATGACACCACCCAATCTTCCCATGGGAAGAGTTTTGGCAGAGGGGTAGCTAGAGCCATCTAATGTGGGGTACCCTTGCCACCACGACTGCCTTCAACTTTGAGGCTGGGTGGCTGGGCTTTGATGTAAGGGACTTGCTCTTCCCACCATCAAGGCTGTTGTGGTGTAAGAGTGGGGCCGTGGCAATTGAGTGGCCTTTGCAAACAGGCCCCCGAAATGAAACAATTGGGGCACCTTGCTTGGGTCATTGAACCATGAGTCCTGGACTTGCTTCCTTTTATTAACGCCCCTTGCGCGTGACCCCGGTGCTAACCACTCAGCCAGTGTTTGAAGGGGGGTGGGGGGATGGACATGCATGGACAAGTTATAGTTGGTCCTCCATCACACTACTACAATGCAAGTACCCCCATCCTTCCTAAACATGTTGGGACTACCTAACTCCCAACATCACATTCCTCATTAACCCTACCAGAACGAAACATTAAACACAAACACAAAAATAAAAACATAGACAAAAACAAAAACAGCGAGTGCCCTCTTCATGCTTGCAGAACAATGTTTAGCCTTCCTAGACTGCAATAGGCTGCATGGGATGATAGGCTGCCAGTCTACCACGATCAGTTTAACACAAATTCCTGAAATCTTTTGGAAACAACTGGGTGCCATCTGAGATGGTATCTGGCCACCCCATTAGGACAAACTACACGACTGTCCTCTGCCACATCTCTGTTTTGCAAAGGGGTATCTCGGAGACACCATCTCTTCGGTTGCTCTCTGTCGCATCCTCCTTACAGTCCTGTGATCTGGACTCTGAACATTGAACTCAGATGACAGCCCGCTGGAGGCAGGTTGGCTGACTACATCACTATCACTCTCTTCAAATATGGGAAGACTGTCTGTCTCCCAGGTGTTGGCTTCCGACAGGTACTGTTTGAAGAATATTAAGTTCCTAGTGACAGTCTTATCACCTCCTTTGAAAGTTATCATTGTCCCAGGAGTGACACAAACTCTTCAAGGATCAACCTCAAAACGAAGGCAACATTTGTTTCCTGGACACACATTCCACTGCAGGCGTTTCGTTCGGGCCCTCCGTTTCGTAGATGGTTTGTCATTTTGTACCTTATGCTGACGCAACGTCTTTTCCACATCAGCTCTAGAATCAGACAGCTTCAAATGGGGAGGACTTGTATCATCCACAGGTCTATGGATGCAGAGAGCACTGGGGCTTACCTTCGTCTTGGCATGTGTTATGAGTTGGTATTCTCATCGGAACGGGTACAGAGTACATTACAGGTTCTGGTTATCAGCTAACTCTATGCGGGTGACCCTATCGAGAGTCCAGATGAAGAGTTTAGCCTCTCCATTGGCTAGGGGCCATCGAAGAGTGATGCGCCGATGAGTTATACCTCTGGACTGCAGGTATTATTCAAGTTCCTAACTTGAGAACCGGGCCAATGTCTGTACAGAGTTCTATTAGTAACCCTTGCTTTGCCATGAGCTTCTCAAAATGGTGCACCATCTGACTGGTCATTGAGTCGATGATTTCAACCGTGGAATATTTAGAAAGTCATCAAGTACTACAAGCATATGTCTGCCATCCGGCAGACTACCGAAATCAGCACTGGCTCGGTGTCAAAGCAAGGTAGGAATATCTTCCTTGATGATAGGTGCTGGCGGATCTGGGAGGCATGCATCCTGACACATCAGGCAATATTGCACTGTTTGTTCAACAAGTTCATCTAATCTGAGGAGCCAGACCTTGCACATGACTTTGGACTTCATTTAGACAATCCTTTTATGGTCTGCTTGGGCCAGGTCCACCACGTGCTGTGTCAAACACCCTGGTATGACCTAATGGGGCCCTCTCTATAGATAGCCTTCAAGAGTGATAGCTAGCTTATGCTGGACATGGTGGAGCAATAGTAGTGTCTGCCGATGGGACAAAGACTATGTCAATAGTTTCTATTCCCCATTGTTATTGCTGAGAGAGCAAACTGGAGACACTCATCCATTTCAGTGGAATCCACAATATCCTCTAACGAGATAGTTAATGGTTGTGACCTTTTAACCACTAATTTTATGTAATCCTCTACTTCCTGTGCTTCTGACTCTTCATAGATGGTGACTTGTCTCGCATTTTGTGGTAGATAATTCGCAGGATTCTGAGTCCCCAGGCAGTACTCCACGGAAAATCGATACTCCTGCAGATGGAGGATCCAATTCTCAATCCTCAGAGGTGGCTTGAAGGAGTAGCCTGGGAAAAGGGGAAGAAGGGGCTTGTGGTCAGTGTGCCCCGCAAATGGGTGCCTATAGAGGTATATGAGAAAATGTATGTTCCCCCAATGGATAATAATGGCATTCTTCTCAATGAGTGAATATCATTGCTCCATATCCATTAACGCATGACTATTGTATGCTAGGGGACCTCACTCACCATTCTCCTGTTTCTGTGACAGGACAGCCCCCCGGGACAGTAGGGCTATCATCTATATCATCTATGGATAGCTCTGACTCCTTCAGTGGATCAAAACACGGCAACGTAGTGTGTTCCGAGAGAGCCATCATAGGGGCCTGCAATGCAGCTTCTTGCGGGGCAATGGGGGGGGGGGGGGGGGGGGTGCCCACGCCCAGACTGCAAAATCTTTTGTCAAAACCCGGAGCTTCAGTGAGGGTGGTTACATTTTGAATGAAACTCCTGCAGTATTTCACCGTCCCCAGGGGCAGTGGCAGATTGAATGTCTCTGACTTAGGCAGAATTTGGCATGACCCCATTTTCAGAAAAACAGTAACCAAAGAAATTGATTTCTCTTTAGAGGAATACATATTTCTCACAATGGAGAGTGAACCCATTCTCCAGCAGCTGGCAAAAGGTCGCCCTAAGCCTGTCTACGTATTCTTGGAGGGTAAAAATGTACACCAAGATTCCATCACTAACACTTCCGCAGTGCTGGATATCCCAAACCTCGGGCGCTTGTACCTCCTGAGACCCACATGGGTGGAGAATGTTGTGATCACTCTAGATTCATGCACTAAGAGGAGTTGATGATACCCAGCCGTGGACATTTTTAAGAACCATTTTGATCCCATGACCTCTGCCACTGTATCATCCACGGTGGGTGGCAAAAGCCTCTCACACCTGATCACCATGATGGATAAATTGTCACCTCTACAGGTTGCTTGACTTTCCACTCTAGGGGACACCCAAGAGGAGGGGCCCTCCACATACTCAATTATATCTGCTTGCTCAAGTTTCTGTAGTTTTCTACCTTAGGACATAGGTGGAAAGCCACCTGCCAGTGATGCATGGCAATTGGATGGCTTAACTAATCGATGTGGAGATGTAGCACTCGATCCTTGAGGCATCTTTCCATCAAACAAAGGCCAATGTCAGCCAACAGGGCTTCAACATTAGTAGAGTGTACACTGAACGCAAATGATACTAGCTGGAGGCGTCCCGTGGTTAGGCAACTAAGGGCCAGATGTAGGTAGCCCAATACCGGTCGGCAACGGCCGAAAATACAGATTTTCGGCCGTTGCCGACCGGAATTGGGCTATGGAGATGTAGGGCCCTTGAAAACATACAGAATCGGTAATTTTACCGATTTGGTAATTTTACAGAATCGGCAGTTATACCGAATCGGTAAAATTACCGAATCGGTAAATTTTACCGATTCTGTAAATATACCGATCGGTAAAATTACCGATGCTGTATGTTTCCAATGTAGGTAGCACTTTTAACACTGCTACAGGGCTTTCAGGATTCGGTATTTACCATGCAATACAATTGCATGGTAAATAACGAATTCTTGTGTACATGCACATCTGTGCATGTACACCTGTGCCATGCGGCACACAAGCCAGAAACAGGGGTGCAACAGGGTGTCAAAGTGACACCCTGTCCCCCTTGCCATTTCGGTATTTTTACAGATTCTGTAAATACCGAATCGGTATTTGCTATTGAATCCTGTAGGCTTCAAGGCCCATAGGATTCAATAGCAAATACCGATTCGGTATTTTCCGAATCGGTAAATACCGAATCTTACCGATTCGGTAAAAAATACTGAATCATTACCTACATCAGATTTACCGATTCTAAAATACCGAATCGGTAAAATTCGTTATTTTAGAATCGGTAAATCTAATTTACCTACATCTAGCCCTAAGTAGCATCCTGGTACCTCCCTTTGTGACATACACTTTAGCTTGTGTTGGTCGTGGCCCAATAGTTACGCCAGTTGTAAATACCTCTGTTAGCGGAAGGGGTGACACCAACCTGAAGGCATAGACCTGTGTCGACATGTGACGGAGGGTAGGTTGTTGTGAGAGACTTTGGAATGCTGCTTGCACCAAGATGCTAATGGAAGTTTCAGTGTTGATTAAATCTGGAATTTGGTGACCAGCAATAGTGACGGTGTATCTCTGCGTGCGTCTGCTCTGACGTTCTTTGGGTTTCATGGCATGTATTACGTGCACCATACTTTCCAGTTTGTCATTGTCCATGTCCCCATTGTCTTCCTGCATGGCCGGAATTGAGGTTTGGTGAGAATCGGAACGGCGTTTTGGGCTTGTTCGGATATGGATGAGTTTGGTATCTACGAACCGTAAATGATGAGATTAGTAGATGTACGTGTTTTCGCTACACTACTTGGAAGGGTTCGTCTTATTTACGGGTTTTCCATCTGAACCTCCGGGTTCCATTTTAGATATGGCATCCATTTTGTTTCTTGCCCTCACGTAGCCGGCGAACGTACAATGTCCGCTTGATGACCCTGGGATTCCCAAGCTCTTGCAGAAGATGCATATTCCTTTTAGTGTGCGTTTATGACTAGGGAAATGACACGGCAAAAGCAGATGGCTCCGCTCGAGGCTCATCTTGCCGTGCTGGTGTATTGTTTCAGCTTTGCATACGTTAGGCTCGAATCCTTTGATCCTGTGATCACGCTTCCGATATTGCCCCCACACTGTTTTCAATCTGTTGTCTGTCTTTGTTTTCCCTGCACCTGTTTCTGTCCCTTCTCTTAGGTCGTTTACGACTAGAATGGAATGTGCCTAATGGTGGGATAGTGTGCTTTTACAGTTGGGAACCCACATGTTTCTGTAATTATGTTCCGGGCTTCTGAAAACATGAATGCGATCCTTTTGAAGTTTACTGTGGGAACTGAGTTGTAACCTTTTGTTCGTTATGTTGTGCAATGGCGAAAATGTGTATAAAAGGAGCGATCCACTTTTGCAATTTGAAGCAGACTCTCTGAACCTACACTATGTTGTACTTCTAGCGATTTCTGTGTCCCTGCAGTAAATAAACGCTGATCTTTGACGCCGAAG
This sequence comes from Lissotriton vulgaris, assembly GCF_964263255.1. NCBI lineage: Eukaryota > Metazoa > Chordata > Amphibia > Caudata > Salamandridae > Lissotriton > Lissotriton vulgaris. The sequence continues at coordinate 673,262,969 of NC_141700.1, read as the reverse complement.
GAAGTGTCCCGTGTCTCTGTAATTTGTACGCCGGAACAGGTATCCCCACGAAGGTTTCAGGTGTTGTCCCCTGGCACCGCTGGGCTTAGCCCAGTCCTTCAGTTGGCGCCCAACATGGGGCGACATCATGCGGTACCGGTCCGAAGCCTGACGATCGTGAGGAACTTCGTGTGAAATCTTCGAGGGAAGGTGCACCCCGCTTCATCGATCCTGTTGTCGAAATAAGTGGTCCGAAGATTTTTCCCGCGAAGATTCCCGCTTCCCGACGGCTGCGACGGACTGATGCCATGACTGTCGACCTGTTTTGGCGCCTGGCGTAGTCCTTTGTATGTCGAGACGATAGACGGGCCTTCCTGGTGACGCCATTGTTCTTTCAGTTAAGTATTTGTGGGTCGCTCCCAGTTCTTAGGTTAGCTCTTTGGTTCCTTTTTGGAACATTTGTTTCAAATTTGAAAACTTGGCATTTGCTTGACATTTGCTTCGTACTTTGAAACTTGGTTGTTGTTGTTGAAACTTGGTTGATTGCATGGTTCCATTGCATTTTTGGTCCTTAGTTGTTGGTTCTTTCTTTTTGTTGTTTGGGTTCTTTGACAATTGCAATTGCCAAAAACCGAGGGTCTCGTATTTTTGCAAGGATATCGTAATTTGATAACCCTTGAAGTTTGAAACTCGGTTAGTGTGCACGATGCCTGGCCGTAGTATTTTGTTTGGTTTCCTTAGATGTTGCAACACGGATTCCCGGTTGGAGGACTCGTGTCCGATACCTCCAGTTAGAACTCCGATTTATGAGCTCTATAGTCGACATGGAGTGGGCCCCATTATATATAACGCATTCTGGATTCGTTATACGAGAAAAGATGGTGTCCTTAGTTGGCCACCCCATGGTAGCTTTGAAACTGAGATTTTAGATAATCTCGAAGCAAAATGGTTTAAAAAGAAAGCTAGGCCAGCAATGTTTGATTCCTTTAGGTTATGGCGCAAAGAGGCCAGACAGGAAGAAATCAAGCTGATTAAGAAAAATAAGAAAGAGGGTGTCCTTTCGATAATGCAAGGTGCAGAACAGCATCAGCGAGACAAGGCAGAGAAAGAAAGGGAAGTTTCTATCAGACAGCATAGCATGGCGGTGGATAAATGTTATCCGGTTTTACCGTCGAGTTCTGAAAAGAAGGAAGAAGAATCGAAAGAGGATCCTTTGTTATCTTATTTACTAAAGTCACCACCCCCTTATGTACAGGGTACTATAGCCCCTATAGTTCCTCCTGTTCTTCCGCCTGTCGTTCCGGTGGCTGCTGGTCAGCCTGTAGTTGGCCCTGTTCCTCCAAATCCCCTTGTTCTTCAAGTGGGCCCTGCTCCTTTACCATCTCTTCTTCCTACTGCTCCTTTGCCCGTAACCTCTCAGTCTACTGCTACTACTACTCCTGTTATCTTGGCTACTTCCACTGCTCCTACGTTTAGTCCTAATATTGTTGCTCCTGTTCTTCTTTCCTCTTCTCCTTCTGTTCGTAAACGTATACCTCATTCTATTGCTAATTTCTATTCTCCACTTTTCGGATCGTTATTTGAATCCGATGTCTCTGAAATCTCTCAGAGACGAAGTCAAATGCCTGGTGTAAGGGAGAGTGAGACGTTAGTATCTATGGCGCGTAGGTGGATTAGACACCCTGCTAAGTACACTTCACGCATAGTTTTCGATACGTTCTCTCAGTTTAATGAGCCCACACAGAGATTCGTGTTCGAAGAGATGTGCAAATCATTGAGAGAAGAGTGGGATAATGATGAGCTAGATATCGTACCGCCCGATTTGACTGAACTCCAGAGTCAGTTTTCGAACGGTATGATTGTAGGTGGTGATGTACGGCGTGCATTAGAGCGTTTGTTAGCTTTTAGGTCCACAGTGCCTTCACGAGTGTCGTTTGACGACGACTCCGGTGATTCGAAAATGAAATCTGGTCAGTATCCCATGCGAGAGGTCCCCCCAGTATGGAGGCCAGGTGATGCTACTGTCAATCCTCCAATTTTGCCACACTTCCAGAGAGTTTGGATACACCTCCCATGGAAGCGATCAGAAGTCTTGCAGGTGAAACAATCCTTGCCTGACCCACGAAAGAATCCGGCAGGTTATTACAAGGAGTTTTCCCAATTTGTAGATGCTTCTATTATGAACCTTGCTGATATCGACATGTTGTTTGGTAATGTAGTACCGCAACCGATATGGGCGAAGATTCGTAACGAGAATCATGCAGTTGAGTTAGGTGGTGATTGGGCTGCAATTGCAGCGGCCGATGGACAGCAAGTTGGTGGGGCCAAGCCTGATCAGTTAATTACGGATCTGCCCCAAAGAATCATTACGCTCATGGAAACACTCATGCCAGCGATGAAGGTGAACTGGGATAAATTGTCTGCTTGCAAACAAAAGAAAGACAAGAGTGTCTCCGATTTCTTTACTAGGTTTGAGGAGGCATTTATTGATCATAGTGGTCAGGATATGAGCACTGAGGAAGGTCAGCGATTGTTTGTCGATAAGTTCGTGTTCAATCTGTTGCCTGAGTTATGCAACAAATTGAAAAATTCTGAAAGTGCGTGGGCTGTTTCAACCACAGCTCAAATATTAGCAACGGCTCAATATTATGAGAATAGAGAAAAAGAGGAGAATGATCGTGCAGAAAAGAAAACGAAGGAGCTAAAAACTAAGGTCTTGTTGCAGCAAGCGTATCCTCTGTGCTCGAATCAGAATGACTCGCAACAGCAGCACGTGCAGTATCGACCACAGCCGCAGTCTTCTAGGATGCAGTCGCGTTCTGAATATTCTGCATCCAGATCTATGCTTGGGAATAATCAGTGTGCATATTGTAAGGGTGAGGGCCATTATAAGTTTAATTGCCCTGTTTTACGTGACCAAACAAATGGTGTCTCGGTTCGAGGAGGTCGTGGTGGTTATCAGCAAGTCTCTCGAGGTAGAGGTCGTGGCACCTCTCAAAATCAAAATGAGCGTTCTGCTCCTCCATCGGACACGAGCAATTGTTTTGATCAGCGAAATGCATCGTCTGGTAGATCTGCACAGTATCATGTGGATGACTATTATGTTGAGCATGAGATTGGTGCAGACGGCGATTATTAGGACAGCCATAGACAAAGAGAGGGAGTGGTATCAGTTCCGGTTGATCAGAGAGGGCCTTACGCCGCAGTTGCCACATCGGGCGTAGTTGAGCCTTTTCTGTTGGACACTGGTGCAGCAAAAAGTTCCATCATGCATTCGAAACTCCCTGGCGCACCTTTGTCTGGCTTAACGAACGTTTCTGTTGGATTCTCTGGCGCCCCGGTTAGCAATCCAGTTTCTAGCCCTTTGTCCCTTACGATCGGGACACGTGAGCTGGAGGCTCCTTTGATTTTAACTACTGGTTGTGGTGAGAATCTCTTGGGTCTGGATTTGTTGAAGCGGTTATATGTGACTCTGTATTGCTCTCCTACGGGAGTGGAGCTTACATTAGGTCAGAGAGTGATCTCTCCTATGTACTTGTCAACTGATAAGCTCCCACCGGAATTGAGTTCCCTTCCTGAGTCTTTATGGGCAACAGGTCCCAATGATGTGGGCCTACTGGACATACCACCTTATGTAGTCCAATTGAAATCAAATGTGAGATTACCACGTATTCCCCAGTATCGTATCTCTCTTGATGGCGAGCGAGCGCTATTAGCGATCATTTATGACTTGATCGAGAAGGATGTTATTGAAGAAACTCGGGGAAATGTGTGTAATAGTCCTGTGTTACCTATTTTGAAACGAACTGACCCATCCAAGCCTCCTGTGTACCGTTTTGTAATTGATTTGAGAGAAGTGAATAAAATCGTGATTCCACAGTTTCCAGTGGTTCCTGACATTACAGCTTTGCTGACCCTGATTCCAGCCTCTGCCTCCTGGTTTTCGGTAATAGACCTAAAGAATGCTTTCTTTAGTATTCCGATTGCTGAGGAAAGCAGAGATCTATTCGGCTTCTCATTAGGTGGTCGCAGTTTTAGGTTTAAACGCGCACCACAGGGCTACTGTGAGAGTCCATCGATTTACAGTCAGGCCCTTAAGATTCAACTTGATGCATTTGTGTTACCTGCTGGTGCGGCCTTGATTCAGTATGTCGATGATCTGTTAGTGGCTGCCGACACTGAGCAAATTTGTAAAACTGCTACGGTATCGTTGTTAAAGCATTTATGTGACTTACATCACAAGGTGTCACCTTCTAAGTTACAGTATTGTTGTCAAGAAGTAACCTATTTAGGTCACTTATTGTCAAAGGAGGGAAGAAGGCTGACCCCAGAAAGAATTGCAGCGATTGCTCGAATGACTGTGCCAACAACTCAGAGAGACGTACTTGCCTTTCTAGGTATTACGTCATACTGCAGAAAATGGATTCCAAACTTCTCATTGTTAGCGAAGCCATTGTTAGCTCTTACGTGCAAGGATGTTCCGACTACTTTGCCATGGACTGAAGATTGTCAGAAAAGTTTTTCTGAATTGCGTGATGCGTTGTGTTCGGCTCCTGTGTTAGGTACTCCTGATTACAGTAAGCCGTTTACACTATATGTTCACGAGAGAGAAGGTTGTGCGTTAAGTGTTTTGACGCAACAATTTGGCGGCAAACAGCGTCCATGTGCATATTTTTCTTCGACTTTAGACCCAGTAGCTAGAGCGTTGCCGAGTTGTCTAAGGGCGACAGCGGCAGCTGCGGTGTCCATTCGACAGTCCGCAGGTCCGGTCATGGATAACATGCTTACAGTGATGGTTCCGCATGCAGTTGACACTCTCTTGACGAGTGCAAGGTTGTCCGGCTATGAGTTAACACTTTTGGCAAGTCATATACAGATAAAACGTTGTAATGTGTTGAATCCAACGACATTGTTGCCGATTCATATGGAATCAGGTGATGTAGCACCACATGACTGTTACTTACGAACTGAAGAAGAGACGAAGGGTCGTATTGACCTGAAAAACACTCCATTGGTAGATCCCGATGGTACTTTGCATGTAGATGGTTCATGCTTCAAGTGGCCGAATGGTGATGTGACGACTGCGTATGCTGTAGTGACGTTGAGTACGGTTGTGGAAACTGCGAGATTGAGTCAGAATTCGGCACAAGCTGCAGAGTTGATTGCTTTAACGAGAGCGTGTGTTTTGTCTAAGGGAAAGCGAGTGAATGTGTTTACTGACAGTCAGTATGCGTTTGGCGTAGCACATAGTTTTGGTTGATTGTGGAGAGAGAGAGGATTCATGACGTCTCATGGCACGAAGATTCAACACGGACAGCTTGTGAACGATCTTTTGGATGCACTTACATTGCCTAAGCAAGTGGCAATCATTAAATGCAGCGCACATCGAAAGGTTACAGGTGATGTTGGTCGTGGTAACGCGTTTGCAGATGAGATTGTTAAGGAAACGGCCAAGAATCTGACAAACCGAATGTATGTTACGAGTTCAGTGAGATGGCCGGCGGAGACTGGTATGTGTGAGGACACAGTCGAGAGTGTGAAAGCGATTCAGAATGAGGCCACCGAAACTGAAAAGGCTAAGTGGAAAGAAAGCACGGGGAAGTTAGATATGAATGGATGTTGGGTTGATTTGTCAGAGTATCAGAGATGGATGTTACCGGATGCGTATGTGCTTGCCGTTGTTACTATGGCCCATGGCATGTCACATATTAGTACCAAAGGTATATGTAAGTTGTTGTCTCCCGTATGGAAGAATGATGGGATTGCTAAGTGTGCTGAGAGAGTGGTCAAGAACTGTATGGTATGTTTGATGCATAATCCTGGCAAGGGCACCCCCACTCCACCTGGTCATTTTGCTCCTCCTACATGCCCCTTTGAAGTTATCCAGTTGGACTTCATCCATATGGAGAGATGCAATAATTTAAAATATGTATTGGTTGTGGTTTGTGCGTTCTCCAGATGGATTGAGGCATACCCTCTTAAGGATAATACTGCCCTGTCCACAGCAAAAGTTCTCCTCAAAGAATATTTCCCAAGGTATGGAATGCCACGGATCGTATGGCCGGATAATGGTAGTGAGTTTGTGGGAAATGTGATGAAGAGTGTGTGTGCGGGTTTGGGTATTCGCCAAAAATTTCATAGTGCTAACCATCCTCAATCGGCGGGTTTGGTAGAAGGGTACAATGGTACTCTGAAACTGAAACTTGCCAAAATCCAAGCAACGAGTGGGTTATCATGGCCTGATGCATTGCCTCTAGCTCTCCTGTCAACCAGGGCAACTGTGTACTCTCGAGTAGGGCTTAGCCCATATGAGATTGTGTTCGGCCGTCCTGCGAACATTTGGGGAGTTCCAAGGCCTAAGGAATTTAGCAGAATTGAATATCCAATGTTGATTGACTATCTTTACGATCTGACTGCTAAATTGAGTTTGATTCATCAACAGGTTTTTGAAGCTCTACTGGCACAAACAGAAGGACCTGGACATCGACTCCAACCTGGAGAGTGGGTGTTGGTTTGTAACTTTGGGAGAAAACGAAATCTCGAGCCAAGGTTTGTGGGACCCTACCAAGTCTTGTTGGCAACGAGGACTGCAGTTCGGTTGGACGGCAGAAAACATTGGGTGCACGCCACCCACACGAAGAGAGTCCCGCTCCCATTGCCAGCAAATGATTGGATAAGGAAAGGGTTTGCCCCGACTGAAACCGATGTCATCCCAAAGTATGTGCCATTTAGTGATGCTCAACCTGTAGAGATCGATCCAGCTCAGCCAGATACGTTTTTTGATTCATCTGGAACTGTACCTTTGTCTTCAGCATTGGAGAATTCAAGTTCTGAACCGTCACCTGAACAATCGAACTTTGCCTTGCCACCTGAACCATTGTTTGAAGAACAAACTCGACCTGGAAAATGTCGATATTTCCTTCGATCGCGTGATTAAGGACAAATAAAAATTCCCTTTTTGAATCTACATTACCCCCTCCCTGTTGCTATGAATATTGTGGACATTTGCATTTTTTTCCTGATCTTGAGTTCTTTAATTTTGTTTTACATATCACGTGTGTTCCTTTTCTGTGCAGCTAGGAGACTTATATTAAATTGAATGCTTAATTGATTAAACCTACCATCTGGGTTGGCCGTAGGGCCGTACGGGTACCTACTTCTGTTTGGCAGGTTTCTGACACTAGGTCGGTTACTTTTGTCGGTTTCTGGGAACTCCTGGGAATTTCTAATTTCTAATTTCTAGGTTTGGTAAAGCGCAACAGCTACCCCGGCAATGGGGTGTCCCGGCGCTAGGAGACAAGCTAACTCCTACAGAACGGGGAGGGGAGGATAAGGACCCTAGAGAGCGGGGAAGAGGTGGGTCTTGATAGCTTTGCGAAAGGCCGGGAGACAGTCTATGGAGCGGATGCTGAGGGGGAGATTGTTCCATAGTTTGGGCCCCAGGACGCTAAAGGAGCGGCCACCAGTGCGACTAAGTCTGATTCTGGGGACTGTCAGGAGGAGTTGATTAGAGGAGCGAAGGTCGCGGCCGGGGACATAGGGTCGGGCCAGATTTCGCAACAGAGGAGGGTTTCCCTGTTTGACAATTGCTACTCAGAATCAGGTGCGTCAAGAACGTTACGGATGGTCCTTAGAGCAGGGGTCTCCAACCTTTTGTGTAGCGAGAGCTACTTCTGGTCAGTGAAAATCGTCGTGAGCTACTAAACCCCAAGCAACTCGCACATTTTTCCGAGCGACCTCCCCCACCCAGTTTCATTGACGTTAAGCCTATTTCTTCAGAGCCCATGAGCCCCATACTGTGGTTTGAACACAAGAACACTGAAAGAAAAGACTTTGCATGTGTGCTGTTGGCAAACCGCTTTTCGACCTTTCAAGTAATAGCTTCAAAATCAGGACCTATCAATAGCTGTCACTGAAATAATCATTGTAATGCAGCTCAATTAACAAACAAACAGGAACAGCAATCTTACCTTCAATGTGGAACTTTATGGTGTCCTCTAATGCTGTGTAATCTGGTAGCCCACCAACCAATAAAATCGGCTCACAAACAGCCCAAAAAACAACCAATATATAACACCCCGAGTGGCCACACGACACCATGGAGCAGTCAAGGCCTCACTGTGGAGAGGCCGGAGCTGGGAAGCCAGAGCTGCCTGTGTCCCTGAAGAGCGCACAGTGGTCAGTGAGTGCAAAGTGGTGACAAATCTAAGGACTGTGAGCTGTGTGAGAAGGTAGAGCAGGTGCAGGTTCAGGTGGCTTGATGGCCCTGTACTGAAAAGTTTCTGAGAGTAGGTGTGTCTGGATTGGAGTCTCTGTCTGTACTCAGTGCGGCCTTTTCCAATATGGAGTGGGACTGTGGAGGACAGGGGGGATGGTGATGAGGAGTACACTGTGACCAGGGCCAGCGGGTATCTATTGCTCCCCCAGTGAAACTGAAGCAGTCAAGTGTGGTGTGGGTGAGGGGCCGAATAAGGTCTCAGGGTGGCAATGGTGGCCCACAATAAACGGAGATGAATTTGGGTGCAAAGACATAATGTAATCACCTGTTCACTGCACCACTGAGTACCCTAAAACTGTGTGTGTTGCTGACACTGCAAAAGATCTCAGCCACCTGCTTGCAACACGAAGGAGCACCCCAGCTGCCACCACAATGTGGTCCCAGTGCTCTGGTTACCTGTCAACTGAGACTGGATTGTAGAGGGCTGCACTTCACCTGGCAGCTAGAGGGCTGCATGTTTAACATTAAGAAGCAATATGGGTGTCGAAAGAGGGCAGGTATTGTGAGAGAAAGTGCGGAGAATTAATAATTAAAGTACTGCGAGGCCTTAGTAGTGTTGTGCTAAGGGGAAGCCCTGGCGCAGATCACAGATGGCCAATTGCATGTGGTGCTTAATAAGAGAGTAATGGGGTGGAATACAGATTTTGATAGATAGGCAAAAGAAAAGTGTGACAGCACACACACAATCCAGTTCTGTCAAAATGTAGATCAGGGGAGAAGGAAAATTGTGAACTTCTTACTGTCTCTGTTAGTAGGATGATGTTCAGGAGATAGCCCACAAAACATTTGGGGAATATTCGACTAGTCAACTTTCACTTCAACAGAAGGGCACAATAGGACTTTAAAAGCAACTTTTACTCAGAGTATGATCAGCCTTAATTTTTTAGTTCATTTCTGAAGAGGCTGGCAACTACTCCCCCTGTCCTAAAGTGAGCCTCCCTCGGTCTTCAGTTGATCCTCTCTTAAAACCGGGACACGTGCCAAGACAACGGATCTCTGCAGCACAAATAAAGCAGGCGCTTTGTAACCCTAAGGAAGCACGAGAACCAGCTTCAGCCTCGTGCCCGCCGCTAACTTCACCAAGCCAGCTTCTGTGACGGATGCCAGTGGCAAGTGTGGCACATTTCTTTCTAATTACAGGCCCCGTGGAAACAGACAGATTGCATATATTTACACTAGAAGGGAAAACATTTGTGCATGTCTGAGGCTTGTTCATCAGCTCAGTATTCTGCTCTCGTGACTGTCTTATTCTCTCAACGCCTGTGTGCGATATCAAGGGACGGCGTATGCGCATCTGGGCCCTACACCCTTGCACAGTCCTGACTTCCCACACCATCGTTTTCCCTGACATGACCCTGCACATAAAGGCCGTTTAACTTAATTTATGCTCCGTAATTATAGTTTAATTTTTAGGTCTGGTCTAGCTTGCATTACTGTCTCGGTACGCCCAAATAAAAGTAAAATAAATAATGGGACAGCCGTGGCAATCACAAGATCGATCCCAGACATAAATGGTACGACGTCACTTCACTCTTGCATTACTTTTTATCGGGGGTGGGGCGTCCTAACTAAGAGTGTTGTGGCTTACCTGCTAATCGGGTGCAAGGTTCTACGCTTGGGTCCTGACAGTTCTTAGGGGCCTGCAAACTGCTCCACGGAAGACACTACACAAACTACCACGCCTGCCTGAGCTCGGCACTCGCAAAATGGACAGTGCAGTGCCAGTCAGGTAAAGGCCCCCATGCAGTCATGAGACTCTGCGCACGCCCGGTCACGAGAGACTGAAGGAGACAACGTCATCCTCTTCGGCCCGCCCCACCCCAGCTAAGCTCAAGCCAATCAGAGCAGCTGCTTTGGGTGAGTGCGGGCAACGGACACAGAAAACAGCCTGAATAGCCCAAATAATGCAAGTATGCTACTAAATTCAGCAGCACTCGGCGCGAGCTACTCTCAGGGTCTCTGCGAGCTACCGGTAGCTCGCGATCGACCGGTTGGAGACCCCTGCCTTAGAGGATGGAGTTCTCTAAGCTGTCAGAAATAGAGATGAGGTCGGCGCAAAGATCTAAGTTGCATAAGATTTTACAAACAAATTGATTTTTGTTTCAGATTTTCATGTTGTTCCTAACTGTGTCTATGTTATTGGTGGATGGAGTGTATTTTGGGATTCAGTCACTGTTGCCTTCCACTTCACCTACTTCCCCCTCTCATGATCTGAATTCTGTTCTCGTTCCCACTATCTCTCCACATTCTTTTCATCTTCTGCCCCAACATGAACAAGTCAGACGTGCGGAATTTATGAACAATTCCTTTGTCCAACTTTTGCATCAGCATCAGTTGGTGATGAACACTACCAACTGTTGGGTGTGTGGGTTAATGCCACATACCATGGATAAGGGTATCCCGTATTTAGTTCTTCCCTACAGCTCCCAGGGGTCAGCTCGGGCATTCCAAACCATGTTCCGTAGTGCACTAGATTCCTACCCCCGTCGAGAGCCACGTTCCACAGACCTTGGTTCTGGCCTGTACCACAAGTCTTTGACGATAGCGATTGCTTATCTGGATAGAGATATTTTTGATGCATCGCTTATTCCAGAGGAGGAGGTGCGAGCCTACAAGGATCTGAGTGAGGCCGAGTATAGTATTTCAGTAGGTGATAGACAGCTTAAGAGCTCGTCTCAAATCTGGATTGTACCCCACCTTGGTCATTTCTGTCTGCAAGGTCTTGGTCGAAATCCGAGACCTCAGCTTGGGAAGAGTGCTTGTACTGAGACATACGTTTTACCGATGCTCTCTTCCCCTGTATTTCTGACTGCCAAGGGTACCTATTTTGTGTGCTAGGATCGCGCTTATACGTGGTTGCCCCGTGACTTCTCGGCACCTGTTATATCGCAAATCTTTTGCCACCGACTTTCACAGTTGCCTCAGACTACCACAAAACGAGAGTTGTGAGAGGCGTTATTAGTAAAGAGGACACTACCGGTCAAGAAGCAGGAGACTTCTTTAAGGGTTTCCTACCGTTTTGGGGACCTATGGTTAATAGCAGGAACCTGAGACAGTTGACTTGTGTGGTAGAATCGACTGCTAACATAACTGCAAGTGCTCTTGGTAACCTGACAGCAGAGCTGCAAGCGGATAGACTGATGACATTACAGAACCGTATGGTTCTAGATGTTGTACTCGCAGATAGAGGTGGCGTGTGCAAGGTGATCCATTCGAGCTGCTGTATTTTCATACCTGACAATGCTCCAACTGTTTATCAAGCCATCTCGAAGTTGCATAAAATCTCCGAGTCCATACACGTGGACGAAGGTGATTGGACGCTTCTAGGATGGTTTTGGGGTCTGATGTCGACTTGGGGTTGGAAGATTCTGATGATTGTAGGGGTTGTTGTGACGTTTCTGTTCACGTGTTGTCTTTGTGTACAGTGTGGTCCAGCCTTATGTAGCCTTTGTGCTACAAAGTGTATAAGAAGACCATCTGTTACCAGAGAGACATTGATGGATAGAATAATGTTCCAGCAACATCTAAACGATCTGATGAATATCGATATTGATTTTGATATCGACTAGTGCTTGCCTACATGAGGGCAAAAGGAGCGTCTGAGGTTCGGTGAGAATCGGAACGACGTTTTGGGCTTGTTCGGATATGGATGAGTTTGGCATCTACGAACCGTAAATGATGAGATTAGTAGATGTACGTGTTTTCGCTACACTACTTGGAAGGGTTCGTCTTATTTACGGGTTTTCCATCTGAACCTCCGGGTTCCATTTTAGATATGGCATCCATTTTGTTTCTTGCCCTCACGTAGCCAGCGAACGGACAATGTCCGCTTGATGACCCTGGGATTCCCAAGCTCTTGCGGAAGATGCATATTCCTTTGAGTGTGCCTTTATGACTAGGGAAATGACACGGCAAAAGCAGATGGCTCCGCTCGAGGCTCATCTTGCCGTGCCGGTCTATTGTTTCAGCCTTGCATACGTTAGGCTCAAATCCTTTGATCCTGTGATCACGCTTCCGATATTGCCCCCACACTCTTTTCAATCTGTTGTCTGTCTTTGTTTTCCCTGCACCTGTTTCTGTCCCTTCTCTTAGGTCGTTTACGACTAGAATGGAATGTGCCTAATGGTGGGATAGTGTGCTTTTACAGTTGGGAACCGACATGTTTCTGTAATTATGTTCCGGGCTTCTGAAAACATGAATGCGATCCTTTTGAAGTTTACTGTGGGAACTGAGTTGTAACCTTTTGTTCGTTATGTTGTGCAATGGCGAAAATGTGTATAAAAGGAGCGATCCACTTTTGCAATTTGAAGCAGACTCTCTGAACTTACACTATGTTGTACTTCTAGCGATTTCTGTGTCCCTGCAGTAAATAAACGCTGATCTTTGATGCCGAGGGAAGTGTCCCGTGTCTCTGTAATTTGTACGCCGGAACAGGTATCCCCACGAAGGTTTCAGGTGTTGTCCCCTGGCACCGCTGGGCTTTAAATTAGCCCAGTACTTCAGAATGTCCAAGGCATTTATTGATTTGGGATTCTGCACCTTCTAGGATAGTGTGGATCAACATACCTTGGCATAGTTGTTAAGCTTGTTGAGTGCAGAATATCTTTTTCCTTGTGAAGGAGAGTCGCCTTGATGAGGGATTTGGCATCCACACCAGTGGCGGGCCTTGAGACTGGCTGTAGGTTTATGGTGACCCTTTTTTTTCTCAAGGACAGCTTTAGCTACTAGGTTAACTGGTCTCGTTTTGATGGACTAGTGGAGCGCTGCCTCCATGTCCGCAGCACGTGTTTTTGAGAGTTCCTTCAACTGTCCCAGTGTCAGGAGGTTTGCTGTAGTCATTCCTGGGACTTGAAGGATGTGCTCCTTCAGTTTTATGAAGACTATCCCTGAATTATGTGGGCTCTGATCCCATCATCATTGTTCAGCAGCGTGCAGGTGCTGAAGTATCTACCGGTGAAGAAAGTATCTGCAGACTCCTCTGGTAGTTTCCAGGCTTGGTGTAGGAGAAACCGCTCATGGTCAGAATTTGCAAGCCGTTCAATATGTGGTTTTAGGGTTGTCTTCAAAGAGTTGTATGTTATTGGTGGGACGGCCTTGCCGACTGTCTTTGCAATTTTTTGGATAGCAGCGCCTGCCAAATGCTAGAGAATTGGGCGTTTTCTGTCATTGCCCAGTCCCGCTGTGGCATAGTAAGTTTCCAGATGTTCCATCCATGGCTTCCATTTGGCTGCCTGTGAGGATGGGAGCCTTCAATTATAGATGGTTTGTGGGCCAGGACTGAAGCCTTGGGGCCCCTTGTTATAAGCACTGACTGTGAAAACTGTGTGGAGGGGTAGTCGACACCTACCCAGCCGGGCATAGGGCATTGCTCCCCTCCAGACTCCGCTGCTAGTCTTTTCTCCCCCACTCCCTGCCATATCCTCTTCATTGCCCGGTTTGGAGCACTGGACTGGCCCCTTCGCTTTGTGGCTCTGTGTCCGATGCCCGATACTAAACTCGTTTCTCCGGAGGGTTGCAGAGGAGCCGGGCGGAGACTCCCCATTCTGTCCCTGGGCGGCCCGATTGCTACTGCCTTTCTCCTCAGCCGGCCTGCCTGCTTTGCCTCGTCGCGGGACTGATGGATTGACTTGCAGACACGACGGAGGTGAGGGTGCCAGCGCCGCTCTCCATGGCTGCTCTGAGCTCTTCACTCCTTAACCTTATCGGAGAGGAGCCCCCTCTGACACTTCTAGCTTCGCCGCTCGCCTCTTTGCTAGCCCTCGGACTTATTTGGGTCACGGGGGAGGTTTAGAGTCTGTACGGCTCTCCGCAACCACTCTTGAGCCTATTTTTTTGCATTTCGTCCTGGTGAGACTCTCCTTCCTGCTTTCCTTTGACATTATTTTTAGACTTTGCCGCCTCCCGTTCTGCGGACAGCTGCCTTTGTTCCCTGACCCCTGGTCTCTGGATTTAACACCTCTGCCCCCGCTGCTCATGGATGGGGCGGCTGTGGACTTGGGCCGACTGCCTTTCTCCCTCCGGACTTGCTGGCTGTGGTGACCCTCCACCCTGGATGTCGGACTTGGACCTTGGTGCTCCCGCCATTTTCTTTTTATGGCTCTCTTCTTCTACCGCCCCTCTCCTGATCCGCCATTTTGGCGATCTCTGGCCTCTTCCCCTGTCCCAGCGACCTTTCTGTTGTCACTCCTGTGCCTCCGAACCACCCCTCGCTGTCTTGCTCGTTTTATCTCGCTCTTGCTTTCCTGTCCTTTTCTGCCTTCCTTTCCCTTTCTCTCTGTCCCCCCTCTTCCTTCCCCTGCCCCTTAAATTGTTCTTGTCTCTTACTTTCAGCCTCTCTTGAAACCATCCCACTGCTTCTCGTTACCTCACCCTGCGCCATCCTCGAGTTTTCTCATTTCCCTACCCCCTGTTTTGTAATTTTCTATTGTGTGCAACCTCCCACCCTCCCTTTGTGCTGTGACTGCATCCCCCCTCCGACCCCACTTATGGAACTCTGCTTTTCTGTATATAGAGATAACTGTAATCACTAGTATATGCAGTAGACCTTTGTACCATCTACCATTCCTATGTGACTCTTAGAGTATATCCAGTCATATCCCTTCCCTATGTATATAGAGATAACTCTAATCACTAGTATATGCAGTAGACCTTTGTACTCTCTACCATTCCTATGTGATTTTTAGAGTATATCAGTCATTTCCCTTCCCTATGTATATAGAGATAACTCTAATCACTAGTATATGTAGTAGACCGCTGTGCTCTCCACCATTTCTTTGTGACTCTCTGAGTATATCCATGTGTATCCCTTCCCTATGTATATGGAGATAACTCTAATCACGAGTATATGTGGTTGACCTTTGTGCTCTCTACCATTCCTATGTGACTCTTAGAGTATATCCAGTCATATCCCTTCCCTATGTACATAGAGATAACTCTAATCACTAGTATATGCAGTGGACCTTTGTACTATATACCATTCCTATGTGACTCTTAGAGTATATCCATTGTATCTCCTTGTGTGAATTTTTTTTTTTGTTTGTATCCTTCATGTAACGCATGTAATCCAAAGTCCTTTTTTTTTCAACTGGTCCTTATGTAAACCGCTCTGACACCTTCGGGTAAAGTTTGCGCTATATAAAATCGCATAAATAATGTGGAAAAACAAAATGCTACCGACCAACCGGGGCGATAGTACTGTAGGAGCAGGAATAATACACCAAAACCAGCATGTATGGGGCAGAACAGGCAGGGCCACTGATGCAGGAAAACAGCAGAGTCCCCAGGGCCACCATAAAGGGAGGCAAACAGGCAGGTGCCCGGAATACTAAATCCAGACCACCTGTTACCAATGGCGCATGTAGACACAGTTCACCAGGGGCCGGGCACTATGTAGAGATCGAGGCAGATGCAACCACCTGATCTCCACATGACTGCCAGATGAAGGGCACCCATGGTGAGCCTGGGCAGATGGTCAACAACCAGCATAGTTCACATGGCATGTGGCAGGCCACCCTTGATCAGATGGCTAAGAAACAGCCAAGCTCACGTGGTATGTGGCTGGTCAACTCTTTAGCCATAGCCCCATGATCTGCGGTGGCAGGCACAACTGCAGCATCACTAAAGGTGGCCATTTAGAGGGCGGGCCGCTCTCAGCTTCGACCAGACTGGCACGCTCCAGCCAACAGCTGGTGGAGGTGCAGCATTAGGGCTGGGCAGAGTGGGCAAGGTGCCACAAGAACAGTCGCAGCCAGTGATGGCCAAAGGGAAAAAGACAGAAGCCCTGTGGCGGCCAAGCAAGGTAGTCTGAGATGAGCAGGAAGAGAGCACCGGCGGCAATAGCAGGTCAGCCCGGGCACAGCGGGCCAATCGAGAGACAGGCGACCACAGCGACGCCATAGGAACGGCAGTAGTATCCCATCCTCGTCACCAATTGTGGTGTAAGTGTGGGGCCTATTTCAACATCATGTATGTATAGCACTACAAAGCATGGTAACAAGTGCGGCATAGAAATAATATGTTTCTATTTCAAATATTTTTGTGGAGTGAGTCACAAAATCATATTCTGAAAAGCCGAGAATATGCTGTTTTTTCTTGTGTCTGGAGCAGATTTTTAATCTTTGTAAGCATGAGAAAAATTCTAGGCTTACTCCCAGAAATGCATAACAGTCAAAGATTTGTTAGAATGCTCCAATTTAAAACATTTCCTGGTTGAATTTCCAGCAGGTGGGAAACCTACATTACTACATGGTGAGAAACTGCCTTTTTTTTACCAATGCCTTTTTTTCTCCACATGGAAAATATATGTCCTTGCTGCATAACCTTTTCCTAAACACCCTGCTTAAAATATTGGATGTTCTCTTTCCTTTTCCCCACTGGAAAGATATTTACTCCTACCTTGCACAGAAGAACATTTGCATGGGCAGTAGAAGAGAACACGGTATGAAAAATGTTTGTGAATGCATGCAAATTTTGAATTTTGCAATATCATCACTTGTCTATTTCAACCCATAAATTTATGATGAAGATGAAAAAAATCCTCCACTTTGTGGATTTTGTTTTGTCATAAGTATGATTTACGGGTGTAAAATTTCACACATCTATAAAGGATATTGAATTTGGAATTATACTTTGCTTTTTGTGTGCCACTAAAATTAAATTTAAACATGCTAATAAAGTCTGTCACATGAACTTTCTGTCATTATTACTGTTGTTCTAATCTTATTGGTTTGGCACACTAATTGTTTGAATAAAGTCAGTGAAAGCATTAGCACCCCTTATCTCTAGCAAGTAAATTAAAATATGGGAAATTGCAAGCATGCAAAAATATAAAAATTAATGTTGTGTGGATTAGTTTACGATTACAAAAGGCAGTAAAAAAAATAAGTTAAAAACAACCAATGGCAAAGCCAACAGGTTTCGCGTATGAAAGATCTATTTTCCTAGTCAATGTGTATTTTACATGTTTCATAGCAGTGCAGGCTGCTGTAGATCATGGCTTAAAGTCAATACAAAATAGCGATTACACTTCCACCTCTAACCGCATCATAGTGCTATTTTATTTACTTTCAGCCATGTTGCACAGCAGCATGCTCAATGCTGTGCACCATGTCTAAACAACATTTACAAAGCAAATAGATCTTGCATGGGCAAAACCTATTGTCTTTGCAAATGCTTGTTGCATCCAGAGCCTGAATGGGCCACACCGTTCAAATGCCTGCAGTGGTTATTTTCGACAAGTACTTTGCCTGTTCTGCAGCACCTGCATTAAGATGGCCTTAAAATGATCGGGTTTGAGAAATGGGAGGAGGATATTTACTGAAAGTTACTGCCCAAAGGAAAAGGTATCCCCTAAATCAGGCAGAATTATTTACAGACACTTAACTATCCAGTCGGGAATTTGTTGAGAGCACATGGGGAGCAGGCTCGAGCACTTGTCATTGTTCCCAGGCAGAAGTCTGGCTCTCCAGTACTTGTGGACATTCCTGGGGTACTGTGAGGACCTCCCAATCCTAACAATGGCAGATATTCTTGGAGAAAAGGGGCTCCATGGAGGTGGTAGGGAGTAATCTGCATTTGTGTGCCCCACGTCTGCAAAGGGTATGGCCTCTTATCAATGTGCACACTTCCTTTATAGGTGGAAGAGGGGATATTTGTTTAAGTGCACAAGCATGAGCTTAAGCTCATCTGACCACACATCACATGGGAGGTGAAAGCGAGGATCACTCCCCCCCCCTGCAAAAAAAGTACATGCAGAAGCAACTTGCTCTTCGCGAAGGCTCTGTGAAATAAAATATTTGCATAGCAGCACACAGTTTGGTCTAGCAAGGAAGTCAGGATCAAGGTTTCACATTGTGCAATTGAGCCACTATACAGATGTTATGTTATGTTATGTTATGTTATTGGTTATTTGTAGAGCGCACGTACACCCAAGGGTTTCATGGCGCTATTGTCTGAGGTCCCGATATAATCCCTAATCAAAGGCTTGTTTGAATAACCATGTTTTTAGTGATTTTCTGAAGACCAAGAGGCTGTCGCATTTCCTGAGTGAGGTAGGGCGGGAGTTCCACAGCACAGCCGCTAGGTGAGAAAAGCAGCTTCCTCCTTGCTTCTTCCTTTTGAAGGAGGGGATGGTCAGCAGGTTCAAGTGTGCTGAGGGTAGGTTGCGTTGTGGTTTATGTGCAATTAGCAACTGTCTGATGAATTTTGGGCCCTTTCCGTGTAGAGCTTTAAATACAGTGCACCCCGTGTTAAAGATGGTCCTTTGGGCT
Organism: Lissotriton vulgaris; assembly: GCF_964263255.1. NCBI lineage: Eukaryota > Metazoa > Chordata > Amphibia > Caudata > Salamandridae > Lissotriton > Lissotriton vulgaris. The sequence continues at coordinate 673,244,444 of NC_141700.1, read as the reverse complement.
ATTGGTAGCCAATGGAGTTTTTTCAGACTTGGTCGGGCTGACTGCCATTTGGGCTGTTTGCATAACAGCCTCGCCGCCTGACTTTGAACTATCTGCATCTGTTTCAGTGCACCGACTGGGAGCCCAAGATAAATTGCGTTAGAAAAATCAAGGCGAGAGAGTACCAGGGCGATTATTACCTGCACTAGTGCTGATTGGGTAAGTAGGTGCGCTATTTTTCTGATTTTCCGTAACTGGAAGAAGCTAGATGAAACAATGGCTCCGACTTGGCCTTTCAATGAGAGGTCGGCGTTTAGTGTAACCCCCAGACTTTTTACTTTCTGAGATGCTATAGGCGAGGAGCACAAGTGTGGAGGACAGAAATGTGGACCCCAGCTGAGCTCTCTCTTCCCAGGCAAAATAAGTTCTGTTTTGTCTGGGTTGAGCTTAAGATGGTTTGAGTCCATCCATTTTTGTATGAGTCACATTGTTACCTGGAACTAACTGACTGCACCCGATGTATTCAGAGGGAAAAGTTAGTTGTAAGTCGTCAGCATAGTTAAAGATGGTAACTTTCTGAGTTTTTAGTAAATATAGTAACGGTTTTAGATATAGGTTGAATAAAAGTGGGGAGAGTGAAGAGCCCTGCGGCACTCCACAGACTGAGGGTAGTTTGTGAGCTGTGAAGGTGCCAAGTCTCACAGACTACGTCCGATCAGTAATAAAGGACTCTATCCAACAGAGCGCTGAGCCCCTGAGGCCGGCCTGCTCAACACGGTTTAACAAGATGTTATAGTCAACCGTGTCGAACGCGGCCGACTAATCAAGTAGCACCAGCGCCTGGTGGATATCTTTGTCTGAGTTGGCTTTGATTGTATCCTGAACTGCAAGGATTACTGTTTCGGTGGAGTGAGCTGGACGGAACGCTGCTTGGTTAGGTTCCAGGAAGTCTGATTGCTCTATAAAATTTGATAAACATCTGGACACATGGGCCTCGAGAAGTTTAGATAGGAACGGGAGGAGTGAAATAGGCCTATAATTTGCCGTATCGAGTGGATCTGCCCCCGGCTTCTTTAGAAGCGGAACGAGCGTGACTGCTTTAAATTTACCGGGCACCCTACCCTGTAACAGAGATTCGTTCAGGAGTGAGAGGATGCTGGTAGGGAAGGTTAAACATACCTCTTTCAGAATATGTGGGTGGCAGCTATCATCCGGAGATCCGGATTTGACCCAAGCTAGGAGTTCTGATAGCATATTTAGGTCAATAAGGGGTATGGCGTCCAGAGTGTAAGGGTTGATGCAAATGTCGTCCAACACTTCTCCGTTAAGTGAGATAGGAATACTCCTTTTTATAGTGGTTATTTTATCTATGAAGAAAGAGTTGAGTGTATTGCAGAACTTCTGAGTAGGTACCTGGGGAGGAGCAGTTCTGTCACTGTTGCAGAGGTCATTCACTATCTTGAAGATGTCTTTGGCCGGATTTTGGAAGTTAAGAATCTTTCCAGAGAAATATTCAGTTTTATTTTTTGTGATAGTTTTTAGATATTCTCTGCGGGCCGTCATATATACTATCTTTTGCTGCTGACAGTAATTTGCTCTTCAGGCTCTCTCTTTCTGGCGTAATTCCAGTTTGAGTTTTCTTAGTTCAGAGCTGAACCATTTGTGAGAGTCTATGGCACGTGTGCGAGAAAACTTGACTACTGGGGCGTGTATGTCCGCAGCCTCTGATAACCATTCTGTGATCTTTTCTTCCATGCAATCTGGTTCATTACTTAGTTGGGGTTGTGTGGATTTTAGAGTTTCTAAGAAATCCGCGGTATTAATGGAGTTCCATTTTCTGGTTGTACCTCCTACTTTAAAAGATGGTTTAATATGGCTGTCTATAATGATAGCAACCTGTATTAAATGGTGGTCAGACCAGATGCAAGGGGTAATGGCAATAGTTGGGAGTGATAAGTTATGAGACCAAATTTGGTCTAGTGCACGGCCCTTTACATGAGTGGGATCAAAGATATGTTTGGTCAAGTTGAGGTTCACTAATAGTTCCTGTAGTTCAACTGCCTGAGGACAGCCTGCCTCATTATCGAACCAATAATTCAGATCCCCAATAATGAGGACTTTCGGGTAGTTAACTACCAGGGGAGCAATCTGTTCTCCTAACGAGAGTGGGAAGGTGGTCATGACCCGGGGGGACGGTATATCAATACTATTAGAAGAGCGCCTGCGTTTGAATCTAATTTAATAATAAGGTTCTCAGACTCTGTTAAGATTAGGGGTGTAAGAGCCGCGAATGTATGGTTTTTATGAATAATGGCCGCAACTCCACCGCCATGCTTACCTAGAGGGTGGTTCTACCTCCTGTTTTACTTCAACAGTTAAGGCTTTGCCTTTTACTTATTGGTGCATGGGATTAGAGAGTGTGTTACAGGCAGATGCTACACAAAAATCCAGCTCGTTTTGGGCTTGAGCGTAATTGAGACAGAGCCACCCACCTGGCTCGAGCCTGACTCAAGCTTTCAGTTGTTCGCCCATCTAGATTGTAACGATGTTGTTCTCATAAAACTATTGTACTGTTGTGATATTCCATGGTACTTTAGCCACAACCCGAAGCATTCCAACTCCCTACTGATGCGCCTTCTTTCTGCTTGTGCACACCTACAACACAATACTGCCACTGCTCCAGTGTGAAGCAGACCTGGTGGCCTTCTGGCGTACTGCGCTCAGGGGTTCTGCAATGACTGCACCAAAACAACGGAATCAAACTTCACCCTGCTAATAAGATCTCAAGAGGCCAGGAAATGCAGTAATCCCCCTCATTGTGCATGCAGATGGTTGCTTCTATGAGGCCAAGGTGCAGGCTCTCAAGTGTGGTGATGAGAGTGATAATGGGGGATGTGCCCTGGTTCCCACTGTGAGCATAGAGGGGCCTATGTGAAGTACGTCGAAGAATTGCACTGTACACAATTTATAGCGCGGGTTTCTGACACAGTGTTGTCTCAAAGGCAGACTCTACAAAGCTGTATTTTCATTACAAGGGAGAAACAGAGGCGGAATGTCTGTCACCTGGAGTAGCGATGTACTGACCAACTGATGGCGCTCAATTTATTCTGAGTTGGATGCAAAGTGAGAAAAAAATGAACACAAACAGGTGGGATGTCTGGCACCTAAAGTAGTGTTGTACAGAACAAATGAGGGTGCTAGTGTAAAAATAATTTTAAAAAGTACCTCTGCAAGCCCTCGGCCAGTGGAAAGACACTGGTTGGAACCTGTACTTGGTCCAAGCTCCAAGGCAGGGACACAGCTGAAGAGACCCAATAGGAAGCTGGAGGTGAGGAGAAGACATGATCAATAGGAAGCAAGTAAACAAGAGTGATGTTGGAGTCAACCAATGGTAAGTGAAAGTAAGCAATGGGCGGGCTCTAAGCACCTTTTAAGATATATATATTTTTTCATTAGAAAAGTTTTTGCAAACACAGCAACTAAAAATGTACGCACTTGCAAATTGTTGTTATTATTACTCGTATTATCATTATTATTTGTATTATTATTTTTTTGTTGTTATTATTATATCATTGCTAATAACATTAACGAACTATCCTTAATATTATTTATATTATTCTTGTCATTTGTGTTGTTATTATTATTCTTACTAATTGTCACTTATAACAAAATTAATGTATTGTCCTTAATGTTATCAATATTGTTATTATTATTATTGTTATTATTATTATTATCACTTATAATAACAGTTATGTATCGCTCTTAATATTATAAATAGTGTTAGTATTATTTTTTGGGCACTAATTGTAACATTTATGTGTTAACCTTATTATTATTATTGTTCTTCTTCTTCTTCATCTTCTTCTTCTTCTTCTTATTGCTAATAACAAAATGTATATATTAACCTCCGAGCTTTTGCAAGAACAGCACAAGCGCTGTGCGGGTGGAGCCTAACCTAACTAGCCTTTGCAAGATATTATTATTGTTATGATTAGTATTATTATTGGTATCATTATTCTTTATTATTCTACTATTACTAGTACTACTACTACTACTAATACTGCTACTACTACTACTAATAATAATAATAATAATAATAATAATAATAATAATAATAATAATAATAATAATAATAACATGTAAATTCCGCTTGAACCTTTGTAAATTGTTTCCAGTGAGTCCTGCTGCTGTGTCAGAGTTTTCGCTTCTACTGAATAGCTTTAAATTGGGCATGTTATTCCAATTGGACAGTGAACCTTGTTTTGGGGGTCGTCGGGCGTTTATTCGTTTTAGTTGGTATTTTTAATAAACAGCACAGTTGAGAGATGTGTGTTTTATTCGGCGTGACATAGAGTCCAATGGCATGTACCTATATGTCACATCGGAATCTACTAGAAACCATTTGAAACTGGTGAACTGGATTTTCCAACAGAAAAAGCTGAAGAAAGCTGGACGCGCCGTGATGTCCTGCGTCTTACGTCATACGCCAGTTATTGCACGGGGCCAGTGCACTTCGCCTACGGCCACTCTTGGTGGAGATATTAACTGACCTGATATTTAAGAAGGTTTCTGGGTCCAAATCGGGTTCAAGCGGAAAAAGAAGCTTTTTTTTCTTGGCAAGGAAGCGCGTCCGAGTGCGCACAATAAAACCAGGAACCCGTCGGAAAGTTGTGAGTCAGTGCGTGTAATCTTGGCGCTCGGCTCGCTGAGAAATGATTCCGGCTTCCTCTGGCGGCTGCAGGCTCCGCGAGGTGACCTTTAAAGGGAGAGACTGCGCCTCGAGGCCCCCGGGAGAGGGGAGCTTGCGTGATCTGTGCAGGATCCGGGTTCTCCGGCCTAAAAACGTCATCACCCCAACTCAAAAGCAGCCCTCAGCCTAATCACGAGCGAAACCGCAATAATTAAATGCTTTCACTCCTCCTTAACGTGCCATTCAAGAGCTGCCATTGTTTTGTGCAATATGCGCTAGATATAGCGCCTTGTTCCATTGGTTTTAGGCGGAGGCTCAAGAACTGGCTTTTACCCTGGACTCAATGTTGGCAATAGACAGTTGCAATTGGAATGTGTTTTACCAGTTTTTAGCGCCATGATACCAAGTGGGCTAAAAGACGCACTTCACATAAATATCATATATTTTTTTACAGTTTTATATAGCTGTGAGCTCAACCTGAAGGTATTGGTGCTGCAAATGACCACCAGATACATTACACAATGATTCATTCATTTTTGGTAAACACAGGGAAATCAGGAGGCAGATCTACGTTGCCTGACGCATCTCTGCAAATCGGCAGAGATGCGCCAGGAAAGATACGGCACTCAAGTTCATCCTTGCGCCACCCATGATGCGCCGCATTTACAATGCGGCACTCCATGGCGCAGGAATGAACAGATGCGTGTCGCATCTTGGGCGTAAAGTTGGCGCAGTGCTGAAGTTGTGTTGCGTGCTGCACGCAACTCCAGCACTTTTCCAACTTGCCCTATCTTTAACGTGGTGCGTCAAGCCTTACGCCTGCTTCAAGCAGGCGCAGGGTTTTGACGCATCAGCGTTGGGAAAGTGACTCAGTGAAATCTTGTAGATTTCACGGAGTCACTTTTCAGGGGCGTTCCTGTGACGGAACGCCCCCCCCCCCCTGCACCTGAACGCCTACATGAAACCTGACGCAGGTTTAATGTGGCACAGGGCCTTACACCGTGACGCATCTCCATAGATGCGTCACGTTGTAAATGCCTCGTAGGGATGCGCCACGTTTACGCTGCCTTGCGTGACGCAACAGCGGCGTAAACGTGGCGCAAGGGGCTTGTAAATCTGCCCCCAGGTGATTTGCCCAGAATCACAGGATGTGAGCCGACTCCGAGATTCGAACCTGGTTTCCCAATTCCAAAGTGGGCAGCTCTGGACGTTAGGCCACATGCTAATGAGTAATTCACCACCTTAGAACCCAAAGATTTGGGTTAACCGGTTCTGGCACGTGAACCAAAACTTTGCGTTAATCTCTGCAAATGGATTTAACTTTGTGGGTGTGAAACTGTAAGTAAGGCTGGTGGTAGGATGAGTCAACCAACTCTTGAGTGTGACCGTTTTGGATTGTCCAAAGACACGTTCTTAGACCTCCACCTTACATTCCATCTCACAGTGGTTTCTGTAGCCGATCCTCCACCGATGCCCTTCTTTGTGGAGCTTCCCATGTAAGAGACCCACCCGCCACACTAAAACCCCCCTCTAATAGCGCCCTGATGCCCATGGAGCTATGTCTGCGCTATATAAAGTGCCTCCACACATTATTGGCCAGAAGTCCTGAACATTTGTGGGAATGGCCACACATAAGTACAGATTAGGCAACGGTGGTCAGGAGAGCACAATCCTACAATGTAATTATATATTGGACTAATACAGTGTAGAGTCCCGACAACAACAAATCCAAATGATGTCAGTAATTCAAAATAGGATGCATGACAAATAGATAAGTAGAGTTCATATTTTGTTTCATCTTTTCCTTTATTAATTTCTTAAAAGTGATTATCCAATTGATAAAACGACAGCCGACACGTGTTTCGTCCGTACTCTGAATTAGTACAAAGACTTTTTCAAGGCTAATGGGGTAAGGTATTACGGCACGTGTATTGTCAAATCACGTGGAAAATATAGTCAACTCGATGCTCCTGAATGCATGAGTAATCACAGTCCAAGTGGCCCGATTAGATAGGTTGAAAAGTATGCTGCTGGATGAATATCAAAAAACCATCAGTTCAGTAGTTAGCTAAGCTTAGTCCACAGTTGGGCAAGAGGATTGAGTGGATAAAAAGTAGACTGCCGCACACGTCCTGGTCAAAGCATTCCAAGTAGCGGCGGTAACACCAATATTAGGTTACAATGTAGTTAAACGGTGTAATATAACACCAACGTGCTACAAAACACCTCGAAGTTGCATGAGGCGTAATGTGTACTGCGGCACCACTTGGTAATGGCACTCCGTCAGCTGACGTTGGTGTTATATTACACCGTTTAACTACATTGTAACCTAAAATTGGTGTTACCGCCGCTACTTGGAATCCCCATTTTGATATTTATTTTATTTATTTATTTTATTTTGAAAGTTTTATATAGCGCAAACAAGATCTTTGCAGATATCAGAGCGCTTTACAAGGACAAGGGGGTGATAGAATAATAGTATGTAATAGTTGAGGTAGTTAGGTACAAGGTGCATAGTTACATAGGTAGGTCAAAATACAAGAGGTAGGTCAAAGTTGAGGTAGTGTAGGTACAAGGTGCATAGTCAAACAGATGCGCCAATAGTATAAAGGTAAAGGTACATTTTCAATGTTCACTCCTTTGGATTTTGTGAATTCCATTTAATAAATAAATGTACCTAGATAATGATTCAGAGGTTTCCGCATTGTTTGGTGGATCTTAGGGGCGTGTGACGCTTCTAGCATTTTTGTTGTGAATTTTAGGTACTTCTTATTAAACTATGAAAAATGAGTGAATAACATGAAAACTGATCGTTCGCAAGGATCTTGCATATGTATGCATTTTGTGTTTAATCACTACTATCTAAGCAAGTTAACGTAAGTAACATGCTAAAGTGCACAGCACATTTTAGATCACTTGTGAAAAAATAATCTAAGAAAGGCATGTACTATGGAAATGCTAATGAATTACTTACACCATCTCACATAAAACTATGTGAGTGTGCATGCTGAAAACTTCACAAGGTATCAGTATGACCAACATTCAGGAACTTTGCTAGACTAGGCTTGTGTAAAAATACCTTTGCACACCACTCATCAGGACCACACTCTTTGGATGCCCATTCTTTCGCAAAGTACTTGAGGAGAATTGAATGAATATGTTTTAAAGTGCTCCTCCTAAATGCACCATCTAGCGGCACTTGAATTACGTTTGTCAATGTAAAGATGCATTTGCTGGGCAAAAACAATGTACAATGCTGTCAATGTCCTCTATGTGCCTTGGATTAACCTTCTATTTTCCTGCCAAAGAGTTTCAATTTTTTTATTTTAATATCCTACTTAACCACTGATGGATGACTAGGAATGTATTGATATATGTTCGCATATGCTAAGGAATCTATACACTGTTATAATTACATTTCCATAATATTTACGGAAATATGCTTATTCCTTTACTTATATCATTTTCTTTTCCTTTTTTCCATAGAAGTCTAAAACGTGAAATTGCCTCAAAGTATGGGCAGAAGTGTACATCACCATTTGGGATCTGTAGAGGGGAAGACATTGGGACAGATATGTAAAACTATATTACTGTTCTTCAAATCACAGGTTTTGGGGCAACAATATGGTGTTTTGCCATGCATTAGACCTATTTTGCAAGTCTGTAAAGTCTTTCCAAATAGCAAAAAGTATTTAACTGCTCCTTCAGAATCGCAAATAGGAGAGGGCATGAAGGGGTCATTCCCTCCTGTTTGTGATTCGGAATGAGATATATGGACGGGTTGCCACCACATTTTATGGTTACAAAACATTGAAAGGTTGCCCACTTCTCAAATCAAGGGGTTGGTTAACAGGTTGAATTGGAAGCTCCCCTGATGGATAGTGTTATATCCCCTTAAGTGTCATTGTATGGAATCCAGCCCAGCTATCTCCTAGCTGCTCAGCCAGAGTGAGGGATGGTATTGGAATGTTGGTGTGACTGTGATGAATGGAATGCTGGGGCTCGAGTGAAGGCTGTGAACTGGAATAAAGACTGATGTACCTGCAACATGAAACTAATAAAGAAAACTACAAAACTCTACCTGTGTCTACCTGTGTATGGGCACCACATATTTTGGCGACAACTGCACATGGACTCAAGCATTTCCAAGAGTTAAAAGCTCTCAATATATGAACAAGGATACAGAAACCAAGAGCAACTACAAGAAACATACAAGAAACTAGGGATCCAAGAGAGTTGAAACCAAGCGTAACATAGTAAAGAGCGTCAAGTATGGAGCTACAGGCTGGCCAGCCCCACCAGTGTCCTTGTCAATGGACGGCCCCACCCACCACTGTCCTTACCTAAGGACACCCCAGCCTGGAAATGTTCCATTGGACTTACAAAAACGATTTAGGTGGTGTAAGGTACACTACTGCCACATGTGGGTGTTCCAGCCACATCGATTTATGAGATCTAGGAAGAGTGGATGACTTAAAACTTCTGCTCAAGTTCACTAAAGTAATTTTAAACTTTTCTACAGAAGTGCACTTTCAGTGTTTTGGTGTGTGCACTGGATCAACATGTTTTAATACATTGCGATGAGTGAGTGCACAGAACGGTTATTTTACAGTGTATTACTTTGTCTGAGGCAAGCTTGGATTTGATGTCTATGCAAGGACGTCCTAAGGGCCACACAGCACCGAAGTGGCTGTACTCATTTGGTGCTTTGGAGGAACATGGAGGGCGCAAGCAGTGGGTTTCAGGAGTGTCCCAATTGTGTCTGATTTTACATTGGAGCTGGTTTACCTTTCACATTGTCTGAAAAGGTCAAGGTCAAAAAGATTTATTGCATAATTATTTAAAATCATTACAATTTCCACATAATAATTTTATAATACAAAAGACAAAATGCTTGCTAAAAAATTAGACTACTACTTTGTTAAAATAATGTAACACAGTTTAAAAAATTTCATCCGGGGATACTCCCGCAGGCTTTAGGGTCAAAATGTTATTACGTGAGTTGTTCAGGATTTACCAGTCATTAGGATCGAGGCAGCATTGGTGACCCGCTTCATTAGCCCTGTCCTTGTTCCACAAGACTCAGGCATTTTTTCACTTCTGCCAAGAATTTTATTCCCCGGCAAGCCAAAATAATTGAACTCCCTCCCAGCCAACAAGTTACCGTTTGCCTGCAGGTGCAGATTTTTAACTCGTTGCAGATCTGTTATAAGAATCGACAACGTTGTGCCAGGAGAGCCGGACAAACACACAAAAAGTGAGCTAGTAATTCTGTTTTGTATCCACATAGTCTACAACTCTCCATTTGGTAGTTACCTTTCCAGGATGGTGCTAGATCCTTCGAAATGTGCATCCCCATCCTATAGTCTGTGAAGGCTCTTTTTAAATGCACATTGAAATGAGAGGACAAGTATGCATGCGGTAGTCCAGCTTTAAAGAAGTTGATTATGGTCTAACCATGTCGCCGTTTGAGAAGTGACGCTTTGTCATCTTGAAAAGATTTCATCCTTGCTGCCTTGTTGGTTATTCTGCTTATGGTTGCTTTGTCCGTCATGGACTCCCATGTGCCTTCCAACCCCAGCTCTTTTACACAGATTTTCAGATGTTTTCCCCCAGGGCACAGGGTTCCCTTCACTCCTTGATTTTTTATAGCTTCCCAGTTTAACCAATCCATTGAATCCGGATCTGCTGATCTTAACTTGTGACACAGTTTTACGAAGCCGCTCATGCTCCTATATTTCTGGTTTTGCAGACCAAATTCCAGCCTAACTTGCGGGGCTGAGCAAACTTTGGAAGGTTAAAAACTGCTTTATAGATTTTGGTTTGAAGCTCATTTAGTAGGTCTATTTCCTTGCCACACCAGGTGACGAGACCGTAAGACAAGGATGGTAAAATTTGTGCCGACATAACCTTCAGGAGGTGATTGTGGTTCGGACGTCCATTTTTGTTTTTAGCAACCTATAAGCAAAAATTAGGCTTTGGGCTTTTGCGCGTACTGCAGTTATATGCTCAGTTTGTTTTGCTCCCTGGGAAATTGTAATTCCAAGGTATTTATACGAACCTTGTTCGTTCACCTTCGTCCCGTTGTACGTCCATGTGTATCTAAGTTTTTTTGGGTCTACTAGACGGACCACTTTGGTTTTTTCTTTGTTTAGATCCAGACCTTCTTGTTTTAAGTACGCTGATAGTATGTTTAAGGCTCTTTGTAGACCAACTGGGGTTTTGCTCAGCAGGACTATGTCATCTGCGTATTGTCTGAAAAGCATGTGATCTAATGATCAATTTTCTTGCTACAAGCGGTAATGGTACAGTATGCGTCACTCTGGAGTCAACATCTTCTTCACAGTGCCTTTTGTAATTCTGTTTATGTAAGGCATATCACACATTACTATGGAGCGTTTTTTTTTGTGTTGTGTTGTCTGGTTGGCCTTCTCTCTGGTGGATGAAGAGTGATACCGTAATGGCCAGTGGACTTGTTTGGAGTTTTCATTTTGTGAAATATTGTGTGCTCCATGAAAATGAGTGTCTCAAGTTTGCTCTTCTAACCGCTCCCAAGTGGTTTGAAAGTTTAAAATATGCACAAGCTACTCACCCTCCTAGTCACAAGCTGCTGCGGGATGCTTTGCTGATTATATGCGCCTTGAGCCTCCCGGCGCATCGTAGACAGCATGCCGCCATCTTGCTGTTTGTTTCTTCATGTTTTCACTACGGCTGGTATTCACATTGACATGACAAGCAAGTTCCGGAACTTTCTTTGTTTGCCGCAGGTTTAACGAACATGCTAAGGAAAGTTGCAGCATGGATGCACAGTAACATGCTTAAACTTAATGGCGACAAGACAAAGGTTCTCATTTTGGGGGAAAAAAAAGATGTAAGGAACCCCCAGCATTGGCCTACCGAAATGGGAATCCCACCCAAGCCCACCCAACAGGTCCATCATTTGGGCTTTATTAATGATGATCAGCTGTCCATGAGACAGCAAGTAGTAAATGTGGCAGCTACCTGCTTTACTGTATTAAAATGGCTAAAAAAAGTTGTCTGGATGCTTCCTTGCTCCACGAAAAGAACGGTGGTCCAAGCACTTGTGACCTCGAGAATAGACTATAGTAATATACTCTATCTAGAGGCCAACAAAGATATACTGCGGAAGCTGCAGGTGGTGCAGAATGCTGCAGCTAGATTACTATGCTGAATTCCCAAAGCTACTTCCATCTCCAGCTATCTACGCGTCCTTCACTGTTTGAAAGTGGAAAGCCACGTTAAGTTCGAAGCCTTGAGCTTTCTATTTAAGATCAAGTTCGGCACTGCTCCCCAATATCTGCAAGCCTTAGCTCGACCTTACCAACCTTCATAATTACTGCGTTCCACCACACAGGGAAAATTTCTGGTACCCAGGGTTAGACTATCACGGATGGGAAACCGCTCTTTTGCCTTTCTCAGCCCTACTCTGTGGAACACTCTGTCTGCATCCCTTCAACATGAAACAAGCTCCGCAAACTTTCGCAAAGGTTTAAAGACATGGATGTTTAACCAATAGCACCAATACTTTCTTTCCACCCTTCAGGCTGGTGCTGGGAAACCCTTTTTGGGTAGCTGTGCACCGTACAAAAATAATTTAACATAACATGCTGAACATGATGAGGACTTTCCACATCGTATGTTATGTTACTTTTCTTTTCTTCCAAGCTACAGCGTAAGGGCAATTGACTTTGTGCAAGCTGCGGGACACGCATCATTTAACGCCCAACTTCTTTTCCTATCATTTTTGGTCGGGGACTTGCTGCCCCTCACTATCCTGTATCTTCTTTTGTTTAACTTTTTGGTGAAGCGTTTCTACGACACACTGGTTTTGCAAAACGTAGTGTTCTTGGGTAAACGGCAGCAGCATAGAGGTGTTAGGCATTTTGTGTCCACGTTTCACACATTTCTCAAGCTAATGTTTCGGCATGCTGCATGTATTCCTGTAGGGTCATATGACTTCATCATACTATTGGGTAATATTGAATGTTGTCATTGCTCTTGGCCTCACAGCAGTAAACATGTATCAATGTTTTTTTTAAGCTTGCAACAATGTGTGTATTTTAGCATAATGCTTCCGTTTGTTATTTTTACAATGTGAGTTTTGCTTTGGTAGTTGTGTAAATGGTTTCTGCACTTTAGTATTGTGCAAATGACTGAGGTCATCTATTTGCTGATCTAGTGTGTTTTTTAGAGTATCTTTGCTTGTAGCTTTCAAGTCTGCTACATGCGAAGTTTTGTGATGAATGTGGGCAAAGAGTTTTTGCTTTATTAAGAGTTTAACATGGACAAAAGTTCACATTTTGTGTATTGCTATGTGTTATCACCGTTTAGGTTCCCTTATGCAAGGGAGGTCCTTGTCATAGTGGGTGGTAGTCACATTTCACTTCCTTACATGAGGGATGGGTTTGGGGACTAGTCCCATTTCTATGTTTTACATTTAGTGGCATCTGCATGGGGGTAGGCTTATGGGTTGGTTCCCATATACACGTGTCTATGATGTCAACCCTTAATCAGGGTTGCGTTATGGGTTTTGGCCCCATTTACATGTTGTGGAGTACAAGGGAACATCCCTACATAGGGGAGGGGGTGTTTATGGGTGTTAGCCCAATTTTCACTTTGTGTGTATGTCGTCTTGCGCTGCACGCTTGGCCTGCTGATGTGTTTGTAAGTCACTTTTCGCTGCACATCTTGTCATGTGTGTAAGTCACCCTGCGCCTCATGTTTTGTGTCTTGTGTGTAAGTCATCCTGCGCCTCATGTGTAGTTCTGTGTAAGTCGCCCTGTGCTTCAGGTGTTGTGTGTAAGTCACCCTGTGCCTCACTGTGTGTACCCTCTGTGTTGTTCACTTTGTGGTACATGTTTATCTTTTGTGTTGGTTTCACCTGTTGTCTGTTTTTGGCCTTCGGTGTTTGTCCTGGCGTGTGGTCCACCCTTCTCTACATTTTGAATTTGTTTATTGGGAAGGATAGGGATATCGCTTGCTTTTGATTTAACCTTACTTGTCAATATTTTTCCTTCCTTCAGATTACGCAGTGTTCATACTCTTGTGAAGTGGTATTTAGCTTTGTTTCTCTGAGTTAGATCTTTTTCTCCTTCTGCATATTTTTAAGATTATAGTTATTCTCTTGTTTTCTCACACTGTAATTTTTCTTTTAAAAGGAAGGGGATAATGTTATATCCTCCTACGTGTCGTTGTATGTAATCCAGCCTAGCTGTCTCCTAGCTGCTCAGCCAAAGTGAGAGATGGTATCGGAATGTTGGTGTGACTGTGATGAATGGAAGGCCTGGGTGCCTGTGTGGATGAGTGGTGACAGTTGTAGATGGGCTGAGCAGCAGGGAGGCTGCTCCTGGTGGGGCTGGAGTGAAGGCTGTCACCTGGAATAAATACTGATGTACCTGCAACATAAAACTAATAAAGAAAACTACAAAACTCTACCTGTGTCTACCTGTGTATGGGCACAGCAGATAGTTTCTCTCTTGAGAACTGTATTGGACAGCCTTAGGGAGCAGGCAGTGGTCCAGGGGATCACTGCCTGCTATCCTTAATGTCTTCTCAAACTGCATATTTTTTTAAAAGAACAACTGGCACCATCTCTGGCTGCTTTTAAAAAGTTTCTTGTTTGCGATCCAAATAGAGGACTGGTTGTCTGCTGTTCCTTGCTTGTCACCATTTTTGTGTTTTAAGTCAATCACAGGGGGGGGAACCAGTGACCTGCAAAATTATTATTCTTAGGCAATGGGAAATTCTGGAATGTGACCTATTAGTAGATAGCTTACATTGCAAAATTAATGAACCCAGGGCCAGGTGTACTAATATTAGAAATTCAAATTTTCTGATTCTGATTATCTCCAAATCGCAAATAGAGAATCACTATTTCTGATGAATGAAACTTTTAATTTTAAAATAGCGATTCCTGGTGGTTCGCAAATTGACCTGCCTCATGAATATTAAAGAGGTAGGTCAACATTTTTGTTCCACTAGGATCCCAGCAATCATATAGATGGTGACCTGTTTGGGTCACAAGACCACCATGTCTGTGATTGCTTTTTAATACATTTATTGATTTATAAAGTTTTATATATAGCGAACATGACCCGCGGGGGCATCAGAACGCTTTACAGTACACTGTTATCACACATTATACATACAATCGGAAATCGCATATAATACAAAGGAGGTAGACATTGATCTTTGTATATAAACGGTTAACAGAAGAAAGGTTCGGCCTCTTAACAGTAAGGCTGTTTTCCCATCAATCTGGGGTCAAGTGACAAACAGGAAGTTAGATGAAATACGATCCAGACGCGCTGATGTTTGCATCCCAAGTTGGTTGGAGAGCGGACCGCCATCCATAGCGGTCAACGAAGAGAAAGAAAAGTAAGTACCCACATGCCGCTCGCGATTAAAAGAAACGTTTTTTAAATCACAACCGCTGACGCGTTACAAGCGCACAAACGAATAGCATGGGTTAACAGTTACGGGCGAAGTATAGTCTCCCCTGTATATGGTTTCGAACTATTGACGTATGTTATATCCCAGCATTCCTTACAGTCACAATTACCTTCTTGCAACGACGAGCATCTACAAATAGGGACGGGCAATCTTTGGCTTTTTGAACTGTGGACCCCAATGAGAAAATTGCGTTAGTTTTAAAAGGTGCGAAGAGGGATCACTGAAATCATATTGAGTACAAAAATATAGACATACAAAAATTTCGAGGAAAAAATATCGACTACAAAAATATCGAATTCCTATCTACAAACAGGTAAGTACAAAAATATCGAATCAAAAATATCGTTAAGAAATAATATAGTTAGTCAAATAATCGAATTTTTGTAAATGTCTTAAAAGTCATTTAAAATAAATTAAATATTAAAAATAATTAACTAAAAAATAATTAAAAATACTTAAATAACCTTAAAATGATAAAATATTTAATTTAAGCTAAAAAAAGATTATTTTTTAAAAACATATATATATATATATATATATATATATATATATATATATATATATATATATATATATATATATATATATATATATATATATATATATATATATTCACTTGCTATTAATAAAAAACATGCAATATTTTTACTATAGGATAGCCGGATGGTAAAATTTACTATTACCACTTCAGTGAGTGCAACAGTAGGGAAAGCGTTGGATAGCGTAGGGGTAAAAATTACTATTCCCACTCCAGAGAGTGCAACAGTAGGGAAAGAGTTGGATAGTGTAGGGGTAAAAATTACTATTCCCACTCCAGAGAGTGCAACAGTAGGGAAATCGTTGGATAGCGTAGGGGTAAAAATTACTATTCCCACTCCAGAGAATGCAACAGTAGGGAAAGCGTTGGATAGCGTAGGGATAAAAATTACTACTCCCACTCCAGTGAGTGCAACAGTAGGGAAAGCTTTGGATAGCGAGAGGGTAAAAATTACTATTCCCACTCCAGAGAGTGCAACAGTAGGGAAAGCGTTGGATAGCGTAGGGGTAAAAATTACTATTCCCACTCCAGAGAATGCAACAGTAGGGAAAGCATTGGATAGCGTAGGGTTAAAAATTACTATTCCCACTCTAGTGATCTCAACAGTAGGGAAGGTAAATATATAATATATTAATAAAAATAAATTAAATACCAATACCAATAAAAAAAAAAATATAATAATTAATCAATTAAAAAAATATATTAATTATTAAAATTCATTAACTATTAATACAATTAATTACCAATTTACAATTAATTACCTAATAAAATTTAATTACCAATTAATTCAAAATAAATACCAATTAATAAATAAAAACATTCAATTAATTACAATTAAGTAACTTCCCTCCCTATTCCCCTATAAACCCACAACCCGCTACAGAAAATAAATTAATAAAATTCACACAATTATCAATTAATCAATTAATACAAATTAATTACCAATTACAAATTAATTAATTACCAATTAAAAATTAATTAACAATTTATTTAAAATAAATAATAATAAATACATAAAATATTTAATTAATTACAATTAAATTACTTCCCACCCTATTCCCCTATAAACCCACAACCCGCTACATAACTAAAACGCAAAATTAAATTACAAATAATTAATAATTTCTAAAAATTAATATTTTATTTAATATAATTATATTACTTCCCACCCTATTCCCCTATAAACCCACAACCCGCTACAGAATTAAATTACGCAATAATTAAATAACATAAAATTCTTTACTTAAAATAATTTACAAAAAAATACACTTTTCACATATATAATAACATACAAAACACTTAAAAAAATTAGAATTTATAAAAAATTCGATATATTTTAATAACCTATATTATATACTTCGATATTTTGACTTTCTATATTTATACAAATCGATATTACATTACTTATCTTAAATTCGATATTTTTGCTGACTATATTCTGTCCATTCGATATTTTGTCCATTCTATATTTTGAAGTCGATATTTATGTAATTTGATATTTTCGACTCAATATTTTGTCTGTATACCGCAAAGAGCAATTGCACATATGCAACATCGCCACATGTCAAAAGTCTAAATTCTTTTTGCAGGTCATAAATCACGACGTATGGTGACATTAAAACACATAAGGTACGTGGTGCACATGTTTTGGCTTCGGTTGGCACAAGTCAGTTGTGTTTTGTTTAGAGAATAGATTATATTCTCCTGCTGTTTTCTCAGCCCTATAGGAGCTGTTATCATCGTGAGGATGGCAGCTGGTGCGCTCCCCCATATGTACATATGAGTAAATGCATAATTACACACTTAGACAAAGAGGCTCATAGAACAAAGACTGTAACGGATTTTTCACTTTCCTCTCACTCTCTCTCTCTCTCTCTCTCTCTTTTTCCTCATGGTTAAAGTACCGTTGGACGAAATCAGTTGTGGAGATATAAAAAATATTGGAAAGGAGATCAGCTGATCTCTCACAACTCAAATAAAGGTAACTGAGGTAACTCGAGGTGCTCTTGTATGGCTGATGTTGGTCAGTGTATAATATTGTAATATAGTGTCATTGTCATTTTACAGCTATTGGTCCTGATGAGAACCGGGTTTAATAACACCTGAGTTTGAAACGCGTCAACCACGTAGTTGTGTTCAACAAGTGCTACCAAAGAGAAATCCCCTGTGTCTGAGACACTATATGAAGCTAATGAAATAATTAGTATACTAGAGGGATATATTAAAAATAGGCACTGTTGACTCTAATACAGTATAGTCAAATCAAAAAGAAAATTATAATTTTTCTGTGTATGTAATTTTTTCATGTTTAATTTTTTCATGTTTATCTGTTTTAATTTTTAAAATTGTGATTTTCGGTCTATGTACTGGTTTTAGGTAATGACCAAAATCATTTTGGTTGTTTTGTATGTTGTACACATTTGTAAATTGTGGGTGTGGGTTGTAGATATGAAATTTGTGTGACTTAAAATATAAATTTTTTTGATACTAAGGAAAAACAAATATCAATTGAAAAATAAACAAAAGGAATGAAATTAATTTTTCTTGGTTTACATTGACTCACAAATGTGACTGAAAAAGTAATTAGGGCAATAAGTGAAGAACAGTATTGGCATTTGTAGTGGTGTTGTTGTTGCATATAATCGGTGGCAGATAGTCATCAGAGAGTTAAAGTTTTAGGATGTTAATTTGTTCATTAGAAACATTTTCGCTTCTTTTTTGAAGGCGGTAAAGGAGGAGATTCTGCGTACATCTGGGGCAAGGGTGTTCCAAATCTTCGGTGCGATACCTGAGAAAGCTCTGCACCCAGTTCTCTTTTTGTGGAAGGATTGAGGTTTTAGTAGTAGTAAGCTCGAACTTCACAAATGTCTGCATCCTCCCAACTGCTCTAGCTTTTGTGCTAAATAGCTGGGGGTGTTGCTATGTAGGGCTTTATGTGTCATGCAGGCGATCTTTAGTTGTATTCTCGCCTCGTAGAGTAGCCAGTTCAGAGCCTTCAAGGCCGGGGTGATGTGGTTATTTCTTTTTATTCCAGAGACCAGCCTGGCGGCAGTGTTAAGCGATGCCCTGAGCGGTGCTAGCTTGTATTTTGGAAGACCGCATAGAGTGGTGCTTCCATAGTCCAATCTTGGTAGTACTAGAGCTTGAACGGCCATATTTAGATCAGTTTGTGGGAGGAAGGGTTTAAGTTTCCTTAGGATACTCAACTGATAATTGGCTCCCTTGGTGGCATTGTAGATTTGCGCCTGCATATTTAAATGTTTGTCCAGGGTAACTCCCAGGGATTTTGCTGAGTCAATGATGTATGGGGCGCAATCAAAGGAAGTTAGATGCTTCAACCATAAGTCTATCTTGGGTGTGTGATTGGGAGGGGAGATGAGGAGGAATTCAGCAATCATTTCGTTTTAAATGCAGCCCATTTTCCTTGAAGGAAAAAGAGATTAGTTAAAAAAAAAATTAAGGGGGTCATTAGGATGGCGGGCGGACTATGCCCGCCCGCCATCCTCGTGGTAATAGGGACCGCCCGCCATAAGGGCGGGGGTCCCGTGGGGGGTATTAGGATGTGTCCGCCACAGTGGCGGGCACATCCTGTATTTTTAGCATTGTGGCGGATGGTGCTCTCTGCACCGCCTGCCACAATGCTAAAAATGCATTTCAGCATTTGCATTTACAAAGTGGCAGGCACCGCGAGGTGCCTGCCGCTTTGTAAATGCAAATGGGTGCCCCCCGTGTGCACCCCCACCTCTCCTTCACTCTGGGGGCCCGCAGGGGGCCCCCAGAGTGAAGATTGCATGCCTTTCCGTGGCCGCATCGCCGCCGCGGAAAGGCACCTAAATACAAACATCATCATATGGCTGGTGGTGTCTGATAGACACCGTCACCATATAATTCCTTTTCCGCCCCGGTCGCCTTCCGTCCGCCGAGGTCTCGCCGCCATACTAACATGGCGGGGGGGGAAACTAGTGTGGATGTTGGGCGGATTGCCTCCGCCAGGCGGGCTGTGGCTACCGCCAGCCTGGCGGAGGCAATCCGCCCGACATCGTAATGACCCCCTAAATGTTTAAGTTTGATTTTTTAACATTCTGAAAGGAGACCGGTCTCATTGGGACCCCTTCCCATTTGCGAATGGCTCACCACCAATTTTAAATTGGTGGTAAATTGTTTATGTTTTACAACTGGAATTTGGTCGCAAAACATTAATACATACCATACCTATTTTTGTATTTGGAAGGGATGCCCCAAACACTCCCCTTTCAAATACCGAATTAGATTTGGGTTGCAAACACAAATTGCAATTCGTTAACAAGTTACTGAATTTCAATTTGGTGTTTGTTGATTTAAAAAAAGCATTTTTGAGGTACCATAGCCAGATTCTATGAATTGGGCCATTTGTGACCTTAAAAAGCTTTGCACATCTGACCCCAAGTGCGTAAATTGTAACCACTCTTTGTGACCAGTCTGGTTGTGCATCAGGACCATAGTTCTTAGAATGTTTACATTTCGCACTACATTAGCTTCTGTTGTATCAATGATAATATTAAAAGTGGATCACAATATATACATTCATTTTGTTGGGAACTTCCTTGCATTATCAATTATGGAGAACTTTTTTACAATCCTTTCTGATTCTTCCTTTCTATTAACATGATTCCTATTAAATGGAGAGTTTTAGCCTTTGACTGTCTCAATGTTTTCCTCTTAGCCGCCAACTATACCCTATGTATAATCTCTTGCATAGGCGGGGGTATCCCTACCATGTCTTCACATCTTTAGCATTTAGGTTTGTTTTATCACCTCAAGTAGTCGTGTGCACAAGGTTAATTGTGGTGTTTTGTTACTCAAGCTTTAAAGTGCCTAGCTGCATTCTAAAGCTTCTCAGCACTATTATTAGTTATAATTACTAGGAGCCACAATATTCCATAATATTACCCCTGCTAACACTCTCCCTTTTTAATAAAAATATATCATAATGAAATCGGGATCTAATGAATACAATACCTACATTTAAAAGAAATGCCAACATGTGATGGAATAAAACAAATTACGTTTCTTATGAATGTATTGGTACATAACATATAAGGAGGGGCACACTACCTACTGTTGTTCGTTCAGAACTGTAAATGGCAAGTTTTTTTCTTCAGTATATAAATATTTGCCGAAAACTAACCTCCAACCAGTAAAGCGATAAACAGACTTCCCAAGGAGGATACACTATACAGCAGCCTCTTGCATGCAGGGTGGGTGGGAGGATTTTGCTGCCGGAAGCATAAGTGCTTTTCAGACATGATACTGGGGTGAAAGTTAAGGATGAAGCATGGTAATTATATATTGTGTAAACCATGAGGACATCCCCTTATGTCTTCCTAGAATCTGCCCCAATTTGACATTTTTTTTCCTGCACTCGTAGCCTGTTCCTTAGTCAAGAACAAACCCCAGAACTTTGTGAACATGTTGACGCTGGTATGAAAGAGACATGTCCTTCCTTGGTTCCAGTAATTGACCGATATTTGTAATTTGTTTCTGTGCCAGTGAAGGTAGCATTCAAAATTGGCGGAACTGAGTGATTTGTAAGAGTGATATGTGGCTTTGAAATCCAGGCCAGAGTTCATTGCATGGTGGGTTTGGTGATAAATAGTGAAGCACCATTTCTTCACTTGTACTGGAGTTTCGAGCCATTCACTGTGCACCGAACAGCTTCAGCTGCCTGATGACCCAAAGTCACCAGGAAAGGACTTTCTCAGCCCTGCTCTTTCATCTCACACTTTATCGTTTTCACACGAATTAGTACAATCTGGAACATTATACTGAACTAAAGCTGTAGCTATCAGATTGAAATAGTTTGGAGTGGCAAAAGAGGAACAGACATTACTTATGCCTACGCTTATTTTTATTTCTTGTGCCCTTATGCGCACCTTTCTTTGGTCTTCCATCTATATCACAACATTCTATGAGCTTGGAAATCGCACTGACACAGAATACATAGGTTCTGATTATCAAACCGGATTTAAGTTCAAATCTTTATTTGCACACGGATGGGAAGTACACCTTGTGGGATAATCATCACTGTTTCCTCCTGATTGACCAACCCTTCCAAAATGTATTGGGCAAAAAGGCCACGAAAAAGCAAAAGATGCAGAATTTGGTGTGTTAAGTACCACAGATTCTGGAACTTAAGTCACATTTCCAATTTGAAAACTCAGAATAGGAGGTATTCACCATTTACTATACCTTCTAAATGCATCACTCAGGGTAATGATGTTGTCCAGCTGTGATAAATACCTCACCCTATTTGGCATAACTTGCAATCAGGGACGACGAGAAATATATATATATATATGCATGCATGCGTGTGTTTACCTGTTATAGGACCTGAAAATCATGGGGTATATTATCAAGACAGACGATAAAATTATCGCCGCTTTATTGGCAGAAAACTGGCGATAATGGGCTTGATAATATGCTCTATGGAATTCCAATTGAAGCCCATGTTAGATGTCTTCACATTTAACAGGGGCTCCAATTGGAATTCCATAGAGCATATTATCAAGCCCATTATCGCCGCTTTATCGGCAGTTTTCTGCCGATACAGCAGCTGCCAACTCTGCACTGAGGACCAGGGTCTTGGAAGTAATAATGGAATCAGCTATGCATTTCGATTGTCAACAAGCAGGCTTTGGAAAGAACCACACTTTGCGACTTCAGTGATTTTTCAATGGATGACAAAGGCGATGAGTTATATAGAGCCACTAAAAATTTGTGGCACCAGAAAACCAAATTATGTTGGAAAGCCAATTAAATTGGAAAGCAATAATATGCAAATTACGCCACATGAAAAGTACATCTGGAGGCCATATTATCTCTCTTGTTGATACAGGAACCATCCAGACTCTTTGCAAAATGCAACAGTTTCTTGAGAAAGTTCACCAGTTGCCCATAAAAATGCTATTCACCAAAAACAATGATTTTGTGTTTCGTGAATGGTTAGGAGCTTTGTTTTACTAACACTTACTCGTACTCCCAGAGTAAAAAAAGTGTGAGTAGCACAAACAGTGTTGAACTCAGCAAAAGGTAAACCTCCTGGTGCACATTTCTTGTACATTTCATTGATTAATAAGTAATTCGCTTTTATTCTTCATATCACAGTAATGTTGTATAACTTGCTTTCACTTTTGTTTGTACTCCCTTTCCATGCTAGTGGACCTTAAAAGCTTCTATTTCCATTAAGAAACAACCTAGCACAGGAGAATTGTAAGTAGCATATATATATATATCGAATATCTATCCTTTGAGGCATTGTAAGATCCAGTAAGAACTTAGGGGCATATGCATCAACCTAAATACCGATCGCAAACGAGTTGATTCGCAGAATCGGCCCCTTTGCCACAGGTATTTAGGCAATTGGGATGCATCAACCCAAAATCCATTCGCAATATAGGTAATCGCAAATTTTGTGTTTACCTAAATTGCAAATGCTGATAGGGAATCGCCAATTTTGATTCCCTTGTTGGGATTCATCAAAGCCTTTCCTGAATGCGACTTCGCATTTAGGAAATGCTAATTACCATCAACTGCAAGTTGATGGTAATTTGCAAAAACTTTGAAAAATGCACAAAAGTACATTTTTCAAAGTGCCATGTGGTGCACCCATATGCCCTTAGGGCATATGTGTGCGCCACATGAGCATATATGCCAAATTTGGGGGTGCATCAGGGTGGCCTTTAAGGGCCCCTAGCTCCCTTCCAATTGCATTTGCAATTTGTGAGTTCCTATTTCGTACTCGCAAATTGCAAATGGCTTCCCATTCATTCCTATGGGTGTCTAGGCCCATAGGAATGAATGAGAAGGCATTTCTTGATTGTGATTCGCAATTTGTGAGTCGCAATTAAGGAATTTTAAGGAATCGCAATTCTGTTTGGTAATCCTCCATGCATTGCATTTTGCGATTTCTAAATACCGAATCGGTTTGCTATTTAGAAATCACAAAATGCAGGCTTGATGCATGTACCCCTTAAAGAAGTAAGTGTTTTGGAATATTTCTGTTTTGAGAGATCCCTCTTGAAATACTTGCTGGTTTTAGAACAGTACATAGATTGTAGTGTGCATTCGCACATGTACTGCAGCAAATCATATTAATGATAAAGAAGCAATATATTTACCATCCTGCTTCAATTACTTATATATATCTAAGGATTTATTTCATGATGAAGATAAAATCCCACATCCAGCCCATCAATTGGAGACATTAATGCAGGCTGGGCAAATGTTTTACCACATTTGACATCCTAATACAGCAACCAACAAGGGAAAATAATTATTTAATTTTTCGCAAAACACTTGTCATTGTACTGCATCATCTGTGGCACTGATTAAGTAACAAGTGATCAATTTGAGGTATACCTATTTATTTTTTGAACTGTGATAGCTTTGGTAGACACATAACTACAGAAAACATGGCAGCCACAAAATGATGTATTTCTAGGGGTCGTAGAAGTATAAGTTCTTACCATTTATGTAACTACAAAGGTCTTTTCTACTTGTGTGTTTGTTTGTGTTTGTGTGATACAGCTGCTTTTATATCTTCACATACATTAATTGCAGTTCAAGAACTAGTTGTTTTCATAAAGACGATGTAATATGTGATACCACCATTGTGGTCATTGCAGAGATCAGTTCTCATGCTTCCGTGTATGCAGACAATGCATACTATTGTAATTTCACTAACTATTAATAGATATTCTTCCAAACATTATCAGTAGTTTGAAGGCTCCAATTGCACATTTAAAATATACATGTCCCTGCAATGGACGTGTATGGAAACACACCAGGATTTCCACTCTCTGCAATCACACATGGAAACAACACTTGTTTGCTTATTTCTTGATCTAATTGATGATAATGGTACAAATGACATGCAATGTCACTGGGCCTAGAGTTGCTGCTAGGGTACCATCTATTACATCACGTGATGTGGGCAAGGTTCTGAGGGGGCTCCAGAGTGGATGCTCTTCATGCTTTGAGTGTGTCATCCATGGTGAATGAGGTCCAGTTGAGCAGGATTTGTTGGAGGTAGCCTCATTAAGTGCAGTGGTGGCAGTTATGGTGGAAGGGCTTTGGGTGTCAAAGCTATCGTAGATCTGATGGATCTTGTGGTGGATAAAGGTGCTGAGTTTGTTGCAGATGTCTTGGATGGGTGGGACGTCTGTGGTCTTGTTATTAGGTCTAGGAAACTCCTTGACGATGGCGAACAGTTCTTTGCTGTTGTGTGCGTTGATGTTGATTCAGGTGTTTTCTTTGTAATTTTGAGGAGGAGGTAGTGTGCAGTGACAGCATCTTTGAAGGCTTTGTGGGCTTTTGGGGCTTTGTTGTTCCTCCATATCTTCTTGAAGCTGTCTACAGGTGCATCTGGACACCTGATGGGTGGGAGTGAACCTGCTGGCTTTCTTGGAGTTCTGCTTGCTGGGGACCTTTTTTAGGGGTGCCAGAGTATTGGAGTAGTTGGAGATCCATTGGTGGATGTTATGTGCTGAGGTGCTGGTGTCTGTGGTTGTCGGCGGTGGGGTGAGACATTTTTCAGTGACCATGTTGCAGCTTCTGTGGGGGAGGCAGTGGGCAGATGGTGTACGATGGTTTTGGTGAAAGCAAAACATACGCAGTGGTAGCAAAATGTATATTGTGGTAGCCGGTCCAGAGGAGTGGCTGAAGTTGTCATTTTCACTGGTGGAGAAGATGAAGTTGAGCATGTGTACTGATGAAGGGGTAGGAGAGGAAACTAGCTGCTTGACTCCTACATTGGCGAGGTTATCCTGAAGGGATGCAGTGTTCAGAACGTTGGGGTTGTCCAGTTGAAAATTGAGGTCGCCGAGTTGAATGTATTTGGTGGATGTGAGAGCCTGGGATGCTGTGAGGTTGATGATGGTGTCACAGAAGGGCAGGCAGGGCCAGGCGGTCTGTAGATGAGGGTGCTGCAGAGGGTGGTGTTTGGGTTGGTCTACCTGGAAGGGCTTGTCATTGGGTCGTCTGATTGGGTGGTCAGGTGGAGGGTATGTTTGTGGATGATGGTAATACCCCCTCCTGGTTTTTGGTACCCTCCTTGCAGATGATCATGTATCCATCGGGGATAGCAATGGCGGTGTCCAGGCCTGAGCTGGGGGTTCATCCAGGTTTCTATGAGGAAGGTGATTTCAGGAGGGATGGAGTCGAGGAGGTCCCAGAATTCTGCAGCATATTTGTGGAGGGAGCGAGTGTTGAGGAGAATGCAGCTGAGATGGTCAGCTACACTCTGAGTCAATCCTGTGGTGGGAAGTGCTGGAATGCAGTGGTGGGTGAGGGTGCAGCAGAAGTGTCGGCAAGTGAAGGGGCCATGGGTGTTGCTAGGCGTTGCGAGGTAGCAGGCGGTGTTGCACCTGAGTTTGAGGGCGTGGATGGTGCTGGCCTCATAACAGTGTCAGGTATGAGGACCAGGGTTTGTTGCACGGGGTGTGGTCCAGGCATGGACGGGCAGACACAGGTTTGCCTTTGGCACAGCAGCAGCATGCCTCTTGCACGCAGCTGTGCAGCGGCTGCCATGAAGTGTGCGTGGGGCTGGACAGCTGGGAGGCAGGGAGCGGTAAAGTAGAACTGGAGGGGTTGGGCCAAAGGGGATCACAGGGACAGAACCAGCAAAAGGTGCAAAAGGAAATGAAAGGAAAAAAGTGCAAAAAGGTGAAAGAGAATCAGAGAAAGGCAGAAAAGAGAGACAGACGGCAGCCCAGCAACAGGGCAGAGAAGCTCTACCACTAGAATGCTAGGGATCAGTTGCAGGCAGGAGCCTGTGGTTCGAGGAGGGCCTTGAATCGCTGGCCAGAGGGTCAGATGATCAGCAGCATGTACCAGGGGGAGCTGTTGAAGGGAGAGGCAGTCCACTGAGTTAACTATGACTGCCACAACATTCCAGAGAAGAAGATGTAGGACCTTCATGACATCAAATTACAACATTAATATGACAAAAAGAAAAAATGACTATAAGCCTTTGCATATGTATACAACATAAGGGTAAATTCATGTGCAGCACTGTCCACACAAAACTTTAAATCTCATCAGGCCTACAACAGATCACGACCCAAGCACATTCACAAGAATTCACAAGAATGACCCTACCCTTAGTAGAGTAAAGAACCTATATCAAATGCTAGACTGGCTAACTAGTAAAACTACTCCTACATATAGAAACCAAGTGGCGAAAATCCCTACCATTTTCTAAAGCACCCATTCTCCATTTGGACCAAGGCAAAACATTTCCTTCTCTCATTAGGGACACAGTAACTCAAAACACCCATTTCCACATTCAGGACACAGATAAAACAGTCCCGATTCAGGACAAGGATAAAACAGACTCCAACAATCTTAGGCAGAGAGTGTAACACTTGCCCACAGATGTGTTCCCTGAAGACAGTCAGAGACAGATAAAACACCCACCCACAAGTAAGTCCTGATGAGCAAGCTGTTCAGTGATCACAAAGGGAATGTGCCAAGACAAGAGGCATCTTAATGCCTCTGTGCTGTAATACTCTTGATAAGAAACATCACAGGAGGTAACCCATAAACCTAGTTGAGACCTGGAAGGCGTTTATGTAACAAGTAACAATGTCTCAAAAGGCAATCAATATGTCTAGGTGATTAGATTGGATGCAAACACCAATTTGCATCAGAACAGAAACAATGAGACAACAATAGTTATTTACGAAAATAATGCGGTCTATATTGGATATTAAAGGAACAAATTGTAAATGTTATATCAGCTCTATTACATTATATGTATGTGTAATCTGAGCAAGTAGTGTGCACAAAAGTGCTTGTGTGGGAAGTGAATGGCGCAAGTGATCACGGGACAAAGTGAAAGGAACAGCGACAGAGGCGCAACAAATTTTTACTAGAAAACGTTTACAAAACATGGATAATGAGGATACAATTAATGAAAAAGATGTTAAGAACGGCCTGAAAATGTACTGAGTGATCAATGGTGTTTCAACCTCTTTGCATTACAGGTCATCATCAGGACCAATTACACATTACTCTATTGGTGCTGTATAAATGAAAATTAAATTGAATAAGGATGGGACAGAATAAGGATGATAAATGGAATGGGGGCTGTTGGGAAGGGGACAGTATATGGAAGAGGGTAATTTGATACCTGGGGTGGAAACAGATTGACTTTCAATTAAAGAACAAGGTTGTACACCAAGAAGTGCAGCCATGCGGCAGCACCATGGGAGTTCTTAAAGGGGAAGGAAATGGAAATTAGTGGGAAAAGCGCTTAGTGTGAAAAACGCAACTCCATGGGGGATTGGTAAAAACAGTGGAAGGACAAGTGATGTCATTGAAAATCAGCACTTACGTTAATTTTTCACTACTGCAGGGCCTATCTCTCCCATAGGATAGCATTGAGATTACCTTATTACACTTTATAAGTGTCAACTCCAATTGGGAAGATATAGAACCCCCAAGTTTGGTGTCTCTGGAATCACAATTTAAAATCCCAACATATAGTGAAGTTAGATTTTAAACTATAATTCTCAAAATGCCACTTTACTTTAGCCATTTGATGCCTTCTCCCTGTCTCTGAATACACGTCTGGGGAGTGACAACTGGGCTTTGTGCATTCCCTCTAGATAGCCACAGACAAAGGGAACTTAGGTATGGCTGATGGGCCCTCCTTTTCCTGATGGGCCATCATGGGCAGGATGGGAGGGAGGATCTGACACTTACATCTGAATAGACTCTGTCTTGTCCCTAGACAAAGGGCTACATACCCCCCTGTAGTTAGTCTGGAGCCAGGGCAGAAAGGAAGGAAGGGCAGAGGCTCTGTGTACTTCAAAAGCCTCTCTTTGATGTCTCCCACACCTCAAAGGCACAACTGGCTATAAGTACTGGACCCCTGACATGGCCAACTCAGTACACGTCTAGACCTGTACGTACTCTGCAAGGAAAAAGGACTGCTATGCTGCTGAAAGGACTGCCACTCTGCTGTATGGCTGTTCTGAAGGAGCTGCTGCCTTTCTGTGCTGTCCTGCTGCCTGTCGCCCCCATGCCTGTGGAAGAAGAACTGGACTTGGAACCAATATTGAACACGGTACCCCAGAGTGACTAAAAAGGATAATCTGCTGGGCTCCAGATCAGAGCCTTAGGGACATAACACACTCCCCACAGCTCCAGGACCCATCTTCAACAAGCTCCTGACCCGAAGAGGCATCTTTCTGGTCCTAGGCCCTTGAAAGTGTTTTTTAGCTCCTGAAATAAAGCTCTTGGGCTCTTCACAAATGGGTCAGTTCGTTCCAGAACCTCGTCACTCGCATAAGGGATCAGCACAAGTGGGTGCAAGTTTATCTCTTTGTACAGAAAGCATCACAACAATGAAGCTCCAGCCAATCTGTCCATGACGCCTGCAAGTCTTTGCACCCCTTGTACCATCTCCAGCAAATTTGTCCTTGCTCCCGGTGAACTTCTATCCCACAAACTGGACTCTTGGCACTATTTCTGAGAAGGTAAAACTTCAGAGGGTCTTATCTGGAATTACATTTGACCTGTGCTCCACCGAGGTTGGCTTGAACTGTTGGATTTGACCTAGTCTAGCATGACCAGATAGCCCAAGTTGGCATTTTATTCTTTTAAGTAGTGCATCTCTGTTTAATCTTTAAAGATTCATAACTTGGGCTATACTTATTGGATTGTTGTTGTTTTGGCCTTGTTGTTTTGATTTGTTCATTAAATTAAGCTCTATTTGTCTAACTAGGTGTGGTATTTTTGTGTATGGTGTTTTCACTGTTTTACTGTTGGAAGTGTTGCACAAATACTTTACACATTGCCACTTAAGTTAAGCCAGACTGCTCTGTGCCAAGCAGCAGGGGGTGAGCACAGGTTAATGTAGGCTGTGTTAGTGACTTACCCTGACTAGGATTGTGGTTCCGGTTTGGACAGGGTGCAAATACCGGGTTTCAAAAAGAACATATTTGCAATAGTATTCTCTGACACTGAGGAAAACTCATTTGTGTGTATGTATGTATTGGCATACTTGTATAGCGCAATGACTGTCACTCAACGGGTATCCTGGCGCTTAGACTTCAGTAATCCATACAACAATGTTTCCAGCTACTACCATGCTTACACTGCCATGGGAAAAGATGTGTTTTTAAAGCTTTCTTAAAGGAAGGGAGGTCTCCCATACTTCTAAAGGATATCGGTAGAGAGTTCCACAGTCTAGCTGCGGTAAACCTGAAAGAGCGACCTCCCATTCGAGTCCTCACAATCTTGGGAACTACTACCAAGCAAGCTGAGGCCGAGCGGAGAGATCTAGACGGGGTATACCAGGAGAACAAATCCTGCAATGGAGACGGACCCTGACCATGTAGGGCCCTGAACACCAAACAGAGGGCTTTAAAGTCAATCCGCTGAAGAACTGGCAACCAGTGAAGATCCGTGAGTGCCAAAGAGGGAGAGTCAGAACGCCGGCGCGAGAGGGACAATTTGGCAGCGAAATTCTGTGCTCGCTGCAGTTTTCCCACCAAGGTGACAGGCGCCCCCAGAAGTAGTGCGTTACAGTAGTCCAACCTACTTAAGATGATGCTCCGCACTACCTCTGGCCTAGCCCGCATGGGAAGAAGAGGTAAAATCTTCCGCAGCGTGCGTAGTAGTGCCATACAGGTGGCCACCGTTTTATTCACGGACACATCCAGCTGAAGGTTGGAACCGAACATCACCCCCAGGTTCCGAACGGAGTCAGCCGGAAGAATAGTGCCCTGAAAAGAGGAAGGCCAAAAATCCTGAGGAAGAGGCCTAGGGGTGCAGTCCATTGAGCAGTGCAATACCTCGGCTTTGGAGCTATTAAATTGCAAGGAATTGTGACTCAACCAATCCTCCGTAGTTGTCATGCAACGGTGAAAGATCTCTTGTGACACAGCCTCCTTTCCCTCAAACGAGAAGATACATTGGGTGTCGTCAGCGTAATTGGTAACTGCTATGCCAAAGGATTTTATCAGCTTAACCAGGGGGCGGAGGTAAAGATTAAATAAAATAGGGCTGATGGCCGACCCCTGGGGCACGCCCTGCCCAACCCTTCTGATGTTGGATTTGAAGGGTGGCAAGGCCACCACCTGGTGTCTGTTACCAAGGTAGGATACTAGCCAATCCAGAAACAAGCCAGACTCCCCCACTTCCTCCAATCTCCTGATGAAGATTGTATGGCTGACCGTGTCGAACGCGGCCGACATGTCAAGCAGCACTAAAAAGGCTGCTCGACCTTGGTCGACACATGTCCGAAGATCGTCCAAGACAGTCACCAATGCTGACTCCGTCCCATGGCCTGGTCTAAAACCGAATTGAGCCACGTCCAGGCAGGCATTGGTCTCTAAGAAGCTGGATAGATGTTTTGTAGCCAATTTCTCCAGAATTTTATTGGAAACGGAAGTAACAAAATCGGCCTGCAATTTGCTGGACAGGTGGGATCCAGTGTTTCCTTCTTCAGGAGCGGGGAGCCCACTGCCAGCTTCCAGCACTCCGGGACCCGTGCCGAGCTGAAAGACTGACAGCATATGGCAAAAAGTGGCGGAAAGAGCTCCTCACGGAACAGTTTCCAGAATTTATGAGGAAGTGGATCGAGGGGGGAGCCCGAGGAAACACCATTAGCCAGTGTACAGAAATCCTCAAAGGACGGAAGGGGAAAACTGTTCAACCGGGTTAGCCTAGCATCCCTCTCCGTAATAGGTGTAGAAGTGGAGTTAGGCAGAGATTGAAGGTCTGAGCCAGGCGATGTAACAAGATTGCTCAAGATGGTAGCAATATTGACCTCAAAGGCCTGTGCCAAAGCGTCGAACAAGAGTTGAGAGGCGGGGATATCATTTGTAGCGCATGCGGGACACGACAGATCTTTAATGATCTTGAATAGGGCCTGAGATTTATTCGCTGCTGACAGTAGCGACTCCTCTAAAAATCTGGCCTTGGCACACCTAATCTGAGCTTTATAGATCGCCAGTGCCTGTTTAAACAGGGCTCTATCGGATTCAAGATACTGTTTTCTCCAGGCACGCTCAGCCCGCTTGCACTGGAGTTTAAGCTGAAGAAGGTCCCTCGAGAACCAAGGCATAGCGTGTTTGGTCCTGTCTCTAGTTTTCCGCAGCGGGGCCAGTAAGTCCAGTGAAGCAGAAATTCACTGGCTCAGGGTCCCATAGCTTTCATCCACACTATCTTCCAGAGTAAAACCATCCGGAAGCAGAGTAGGCAGAGTTGACTGTTTCAGGAGCTTTGACCATTGTCTACCCACCTTAATAGCTCCTGAGCTGCCTCTCTTCACCGAGACGGCAGGAAGTGAGAGAGAGAAATGGACGAGCGCATGATCCGTCCAGCACTGAGGTAGGATATTCCGTATGGTCACCTGGTTCACGTCTGCAAAGATCAATTCTAAGACATGGCCCCTTAGATGAGTCTGAGAGAGTACTAGCTGCTGCAGATGGATATTGCAACAAGCTTGTACCAGGTCTTTAAAAGCTGAGTCGCTAGGTCCACCTGGCCACAGATTGAAGTCTCCCAACACCATAAACCTGGTGTAGGAATTGGAAAGATCGAAAATAAGATCAATAAGCTCAGTCACAGCGGGCAGAGCGCTGGCCGGAAACCCCATGCTCCCATCATTAAATGTAAGAATGCTGTCACTCACCGTGAATGGTTGCAGTGGGCTGACCCATTGCCGTAGGCTATGATGTTGTCATTGGAAGAAAAATAAGAATGGCATAATGACAGGCCAGTAGACGAAGAGGGCTGGTTGAAATACCACCCTACAGATATAAATATCTCTGGTTTTGTACGAGTGAAATGTCAGCCTAACTATAATGTCCCTGAAACCTGTGTTTTTTTAATGAATATCTAAGGTTTTTTAAATGCTAATTCCTAACTATAACGCCCCTGAAACCAGTGTTTTTTTCAGTGGCTATCTAAGGTTTATTAAATGCTAATTCCTAACTATAACGTCCCTGAAACCTGTAGTTTATTCAGTGAGTTTCTACGTTTTTAAAAAAATGTTAATTACCAACTATAACATCCCTGAAATCAGTGGTTTTCAGTGAATTTCTATGGCTTTTTAATGCTAAATTCTAACTATGGCTACATAGGTAGAACATGTACAGGAAGAGGAAGAAAGGTGGAGAAAGAATCAAGAGAAGTGCAGAAAGAAGCAACAGAGGTGAAGAAAGTGGCCTACTTTGACTGTACCTTTCCACAGACTCATACAAAGTAGCCTCATCACTAATCCTTCAACCAAGATGTCTTAAACCTCACTTTTCTCATTAAGATTCACTGTTCATCAACTGCTCAGAATGTTAGGCCTACCAAATGTAAAACAGCAATCCTAACTATATCACTGTTGTAAGTCTGACCAGGTTCGTGAAGGTATGCATGTGTGTGTCTCTGCTTTTACCACATGACTTGTTAAATAAAAATAAAGATACAAATACTTGAATACCTGTGTTTAAAACAGCATACTCTGTAAATTTGTATACAAACAGTTGTATGTATGACTTTCTGCTCATAATATAGGGCACATGGGTATTCAATAGTATATTTGAGGGGCTCTATCACACCTATATATAAGACATGTCTGCCTGTGCAACCGAATGACAGAGCAGAACTAAGAAGATTTGACCACCTGTAAGAGAAGCTACCCACTTTTTAAGCTACCATCTCCAGATGCATAACACATGTGAGAATACATGTACAAGTAGACATATACCTCAGTCACGAGACCTCTCAGACCTTTAAACTTGACAGCTTGCACTTCCCATTTGAATACATAAACAGGTGAGAGAAGTACAGAAACAAGCAGGAGAATTGCAGAAAAAAACAAGAGATGTGCAGAAAGAGTAAGAAATGTGCATATAGAGGCAAGAGAAGTGCTTAAAGAGGCAAGATAAATGTAGCAAGAGGCAAGAGAAGTGCTGAAAGAGGCAAGAGAAGAGCAGACAGAGGCAAGAGAGGTACAGAAAGAGGTAAGTGAGGTACAGAAAGATGCAAGAGAAGTGTAAAAGTAGTACAGAAAGAGACAATAGGGGTGCAGAAAGAGGGAAGAGGGGTACAGAAAGAGGTAAGAGAGGTACAGAAAGAAGCAAGAGAGGTACAGAAAGAAGCAAGAGAAGTGTAGAATGAAGCAACATGGGTGTAGAAATAGGCAAGAGGGGTAAGAGAAGTGCTGAAAGAGGCAAGAGAAGAGCAGACAGAGGCAAGAGAGGTACAGAAAGAGGTAAGTGAGGTACAGAAAGATGCAAGAGAAGTGCAGAAAGAAGAAAAAGTAGTACAGAAAGAGACAAGAGGGGTGCAGAAAGAGGGAAGAGGGGTACAGAAAGAGGTAAGAGAGGTACAGAAAGAAGCAAGAGAGGTACAGAAAGAAGCAAGAGAAGTTTAGAATGAAGCAACATGGGTGTAGAAATAGGCAAGAGGGGTAAGAGAAGTGCTGAAAGAGGCAAGAGAAGAGCAGACAGAGACAAGAGAGGTACAGAAAGAGGTAAGTGAGGTACAGAAAGATGCAAGAGAAGTGCAGAAAGAAGTAAAAGTAGTAAAGAAAGAGACAAGAGGGGTGCGTAAAGAGGGAAGAGGGGTACAGAAAGAGGCAAGAGAGGTGCGGAAAGAAGCAAGAGAAGTGTAGAAAGAAGCAAAAGAGGTGCAGAAAGAGGCAAGAGAACTGCATAAAGAGGTAAGAGAGGTGCAGAAAGAGGGAGCAGGGGTGCAGGCCGAGACAAGAGAGGTACAGAAAGAGGGAAGTGGGGTGCAGAAAGCGGCAAGAAGGGTGCAGAAATTTGCAAGAGAGGGACAGAAAGAAGCCACAACTGTGCAGAAAGAGGGGTACAGAAAGAGGCAAGAAATGTGTAGAAAGAAGCAAAAGAGGTAAGCAACCTGCAGAACTCTCAAGAGAGGTGCAGGCAATGGGAAGAAGGGTACAGAAAGTGGCAAGAGGGATACAGAAAGAAGCAAGAAAAGTGCAGAAAGAAGAAACAGAGCTGCAGAAAGAGGTTAGAATGGTGCAGAAAGAGGCAAGAGAGGTGCTGAAAGAGCAAAGACGAGTGCAGAAAGAGGCAACAGGGTTGCAGAAAGAATCAAGAGAGGTGCAGAAAGAAGCAAAAGAAGTACAGAAGCAACTGAGGTACGAAAAGAGGTGTGATTTGCAGAAAGAGGTAAGCGAGGTACAGACAGAGGCAAGAGATGTACAGAAAGAGAGAAGAGATGTGCAGAAAGAAGCAAGAGGGGCTCAGAAAGAAGCAAGAGAGGTACAGAAAGAACCAAGAGAAGTGCAGGAGGCAAGAGAGTTGCCAAAACAGGCAAGCGAGATGCAGAAAGAGGGAAGAAGGGTGCAGAAAGAGGCAAGAGGGGTGCCGAAAATTGCAAGAGAGGTGCAGAAAGAAGCAAGAGTAGTGCAGAAAGAACCAACAGAGTTGCAGAAAGAGACAAGAAGCAAGAGAAGTGCAGAAAGAAGCAAAAGAGGTACAGAAAGAAGCAAGAAGGGAACAGAAAGAGGCAAAAGAGGTACAGAAAGAGGCAAGAGAGGTGCAGAAAGAGGGAAGACTTGTGCAGAAAGAGACAAGAGAGATACAGAAAGAAGCATGAGAGGTGCAGAAAGAAGCAGGAGAAGTATAGAAACAAGCAACCAAGGTGCAGAAAGAGACAAGAGAAGTGCAGAAAGAAGCAACAGAGATGTAAAAAGAGGCAAGAGATGTGCAGGAAATGGGAAGAAATGTGTAGAAAGAGGCAAGAGAGGTACATAAAGAAGCAAGGGGAGTGCAGAAAGAAGCAACAGAGGTGCAGATAGGGGCAATAGGGGTGCAGAAAGAGGCAAGAGATGGGCAGAAAGAAGGAAGACAAGTGCAGAAAGAGGCAACAGGGGTGCAGAAAGAAGCAAGAGGGGCGCAGAAAGCAGCAAGAGAAGTACAGAAAGAAGCAACAGTGGTGCAGAAAGAGGCAAGAGAAGTACAGAAAGAGGTAAGAGAGTTGCAGAAAGAGGTAAGCGAGGTGCAGAAAGAGGCAAGAGAGGTGCATACAGAGGCAAGAGAGGTACAGAAAGAGGCAAAAGGGGTGCAGAAAGAGGGCAAAGGGGGTGCATAAGGAAGCAAGAGAAGTGCAAAAAGAAG
The DNA here is from genome assembly GCF_964263255.1 of Lissotriton vulgaris. Classification (NCBI taxonomy): domain Eukaryota; kingdom Metazoa; phylum Chordata; class Amphibia; order Caudata; family Salamandridae; genus Lissotriton; species Lissotriton vulgaris. The sequence continues at coordinate 673,208,626 of NC_141700.1, read as the reverse complement.
CAAGAGAGTGCAGAAAGAAGCTACAGAGGTACAGAAAGAGGCTAGAGGAGTGGGAAAGAGGCAAGAGATGTGCAGAAAGAAGCAACAGGAGTGCAGAAGGAGGCAAGAGAACTGCCAAAACAGACAAGAGAGTTGCAGAAACAGGCAAACGAGGTGCAGAAAGAGTGAACAGGTGTGCAGACAGATGCACGAGAGGTAGACGAAAGAGGGAAGAGGGGTGTAGAAAGAGACAAGAGGTGTGCTGCAATTTGCAAGAGAGGTGCAGAAAGAAGCAAGAGTAGTGCAGAAAGAAGCAATAGAGTTGCAGGAAGAGGCATGAGGGGTGCTGAAAGAAGCAAAAGAGGTGTAGATTGAGGCAAGAGGGGTGTAGAAAGAGGCAAGAGAGGTACAGAAAGAAGCCAGAAAGGTGCAGAAAGATGGAAGAGGGTGCAGGAAGAGGCAAGAGGAGTCAGAATGAATAAACAAAGGTGCAGAAAGAGGCAAGAGAGGTACCGAAACAGGCAAGAGAAGTGCAGAAAGAGGCAAGAGAAGTGATGAAGAAAGAAATAGAAATGCAGAAAAGCAAGAAGCAAGAGGGGTGCATATAAAAACAAGGGAGGTGCTGAAAGAAGGGAGGTGCATAGACCAGAAGAGATGTGCAGAAGGAGGCACGAGAAGTACAGAAAAAGGAAGAAAGGTCCTGAAAGAAGCAAGAGAAATGCAGAAAGAGGCAAGAGAGTCACATAAAGAGGCAAGAGAGTCACATAAAGAAGCAAGAGTGGTTTGCACACCATTAGTACCCATTTAACCCCCACATTTAGCTAAGGAAAACAACCAGTGGACTACAAGTACCACACTGCCTGAAACCAATATATGGCATGTGAGCACAGGATGTTAATGAACTTCATGTCCAGCCACCGTGAACAAGACCGGAGTGGTTAAAACACATAGGTGTTATGCTGGTTACAGTTGCCAAATACATGCTGTGAATTGGAAGCCACCTGGGAGTGCAGCATTGTACTTTTGTACTCTTAGCTTGCTGATATCATTGGGGAAAATGGTAATATCCCTATGCTAGCACCAGCAGTAAGAGCACACTTCTTTGTGTATATATAGTATATATATATACAATTTTAGTAAAATCAAAAGGTCTTGGCTAACAGCAGACATAAAAGTGATAAAAATAAAAAAAACAAGTGGAACCAATAAAAAATTGTGCAATTTTCAAAATCATATTTATGACAGTTCATTGTTTCATTTTCAAGTAAGGTCTAGCTTTTATATCCTAGACACGTTCATAATTTACCTTCGAAGAGTAAAGATAGAGAGGCCCCCTCTATGACTTTCTAGCCTTCAATTATGTCTCTATGATCATTGGGTTTGGGAGAGGCAATTGTTCCATGTATGAGTATAACAAGCATAGCCGATACACCAGTGATTATTTAAAGAAAAATGAATCCCTTTTACAAGTGCTATATGGCTTGGCAGGATCAAAGAGGGGAGACACGCTGAATTGTTATGACACTGCTGAGTGGTGTGAAATTTTTCAAGAAAGAGAGAATGACTCTGAAAAATAAGTCTTGCTAGGGTTGAGGTTTGGCATTTCAATATTGCATTAGTAACGCTATTTTCCTTACGAGAAACACTTTTTGTGTATTTTGGATTGACTTTACCCCTGTGCTTCTGGGAAAAAATCCATGCACCCTCATGAAAACGAGGCAAGTCCCCTCTGCCCAACCACAGAGGACGCTGCATTGCGTGCTAGTGCGAACACAGGCGTTAGTCCTGGGGTTTAATTCATTAATCTTTGGCTGAGTGGCTGTGCAAATGTTGGAACGCAGGCCTGTGAGTTTTGCCAAAGACAGTTCCATCCAAAGTGCACTATTTTCCAGATGATGCCTCAGCAGAAATGATGGGCAGCTTCTGTCTTAAGGGATTCAAAACCTGACCGCTTGTACATGTTGCATGCAAGAAGGAGGAGGCTACTAACCCACAAAATATGCACTCACAAATACACCAACACATTCAAGGAAAGCAAACATCACAGCTGAAAACACACACAGACGTAAAAAGTACCCTAGGTATGTGCAGCAACATACTGGCAAACACCTACAGACACAAACACATGCATGCACACATTACAACTTGCTACTCACATAAACATTTGCACAGTCACTCATTTCACCACTCACACACTCTCAGACACACACACACACACTCATCAACACACATCAGGACATCATCATCCACAAGTACCAACATACACAGCACCATGCTCAAATCAAACCAACCCCCACAATAACACAGCCCCAAACCCATCCACTAACAAATGCTCAACTGAAGCAACCAAAACCATCCAAATCACACACACAAAACCCACACCAAGACAATTGACTAATCATACCTTCAAGCCAACACTTATACACACATGCACCAAAGCTCACTACACAGGCTAATGTACAAATGTACGCACACTCATTAAATTCCAAGAGGAACTTATACAACAACACAAGTAGGTACATAATGACACTGAACAAACAACATACAGGCTATCATGTCCCATTAAGCTCAGCTAGACCTTGTGGTTCTTCACGGTCACTCTAGGCCCTGATCTCTCATTCCAGCTAAGGGCACGGCCTTTAGGCTATAAAGTTCACATGGCCCACATGCAGGACAAACACACAGACAGGCTCAGCCAAGTGCTGGGAGTCTGTGCCAGTCATTGCCAAGAAATCAACAGTGCAGCAGAAAACTGTTATCAGGTGGACAACAGGCAAGGTCGTAACTTGCCACAACATCACAAAAATGCTATCTGTATCAGACAGCAGAGAGGCCACATCTATGCAAAATATAGCCATGCAGGGGACGTGCCAAAGGCAAGCCCTCTGAGCCTGTCCGTTGTCGGACCGCAACTAGCACCAGGGACCCTGGCCCTCCAACCACCCACTGCTATGACTCAGCTGACCTCCTCGCTCTCAACCCCGGAAGGAACAACAACTGCCAGCTGCCTTCGCAAAACACCACCCACGGCCAGTTCTCCTGCTGACACTCCTGACAATCCTTCACAATCCTCCGCACCCATACGACTGCCATACCAACGCCAGACACCAGCACCCCCGAGCCCTGAATTGCATCCTCCTCAACGTGCTCTCGCTGCACAGACATGCTGTAGAGATCTGGGACCTCTTCAACACCCTCTCGCCTGACGTTGCCTTCTTCATGGAAACATGGACCAACGCCTCCTCTGCCCCTGGCATTGCCACCTCCATTCCTGACAGATACAAGATCCAGAGGAAGGACCGCCTAAACTGCCCAGGAGGAGGACTCACCATTGCACACAAGAGCTCCCTCCGACTCTCCACCTCCATCACGAGCATCTCCCCTTCCATAACCGAACACCTCCACTTCCAGATCCAGACCAGCCTCAGAACTATGCTTTCACGGCACCCTTGTCTACAGACCTCCCGCTTCATTCACCACCACCATCACCAACTTTATTGCACCCAACGCCATCGCCTCCATGGACTACATACTCATAGGAGACCTGAATTTCCACCTTGACAACCTCAGCGACCCCAACTCCACCGCCCTCCTGGACAACCCTGCCAACATCGGACTCACAAAGCTCGCCACCAGCCCCACCCACAAGTCAGGACACACCTCGACCCCATCTTCGCAGGAGGGAACAACATCTGCTTCAGCTACACCACACAGCCTCTCTGGACAGGCCACCACTGTGTACACTTCTCTAACAACACTACCATCACTCACAAACCAACTCCACGCCCACCGTGAAGAAACTGGAGCAAGGTCACGGACGAGCACCTCAACTCCACCCTCATCCACGACCTCCGGCCTCAACAGATGCTAACTTTACCACCAAGGAACTACACCAATGGGTCACCACCTGTGCAGACAAGCTTGCACCTCTCCGCAACCCCGACAGACAACGCCCCTTGAAGAACACTTAGTTCACCACCGACCTCCAAGAATCCAGACGCATCTGCATACGGCTCGAAAAACGATGGAGGAAAAGCAAAAGTGCAGAAGATCAGACCACCTACAAGAACACCATTACAGAATACCACCAACTCATAAGATCCACGGAAAGGACCTTCAAGCAGAACAAAATCCTCGTCAACTCCAGCAACTTGAAGGAACTCTTCAGCTTCATACAGCAACCCACCAACCCCCCTAGCAAAGCCACAGATGTCACACCCTCCCAGGACCTCAGCAAAAAACTCGGCTCCTATATCCACCTGAAAATCAAGACCCTCTACAACACATTCAGTGAACAGACTCCTGAAACCTTCCTAACCACCAGCAAAGACAGCCAGCCCACCATCACACCTGGACCTCGGTCAACACCGAAGATACCACCTCCACCACGAAGAGCACCCACTCAGGAGCCCCCACGGATCCCTGTCCGCCGCACATCTTCCACAGATCAGCTGCCACCATAGCGCTCGTGCAACGTCGCACCATCAACACCACCTTTGAATCTGGCACTTTCCCCAATGAGTGGAAACGCGCAGAAGTCAAGCCCCTTCTCAAGAAGACCCGATGGACCTGAAAAACTACCAACTCTTCTCTCTCCTTCCCTTTGCAGCCAAAGTCACTGAGAAGATCTTCAATGCCCAGCTGACAAACTTCATCAAGGAATACGCCATCCTCAACTCCTCCCAATCCGGATTCTGCAGTAACCACAGCACCGAAACCACCCTCCTTAGCACCACAGACGACATCCGCATGCTCCTTGACCAAGGCCACACCGCAGCCCTCATCCTTCTAGACCTCTCCGCAGCCTTCAACACCATCTCCCACCGCACTCTCACAGGCAGACTCCAAGACACTGGCATACAGGAAACCGCCCTCTACTGGATCCGCTCCTTCCTCGCCGGAAGAACCCGAAGGATCAGACTCCAGCCTTTCCTCTCTGAACCCAGAGATCAACTGTGGAGTTCCCCAAGGATCGTCGCTCAGTCCCACACTCTTGAACATCTACATGGCCCCCCTTGCCACCATTTTCGGACAAAATGTACTCAGCTTCGCATCCTATGCCAACGACAACCAGCTCATCCTCTCCCTCAAGAAGAACCCCAAAGACACCAGAATCAGCTTCCAGTAAGGAATGAAAGATGTTGCAGCGTGGATGGGCAGCAGCTGTCTGAACTTCATCACGGAGAAGACAGAAGTCCTTGTCCTTGGAACCACCCCCTCAGCCTGGGTCAACACTTGGCGGGCTACCACCCATGGCAACCCCCCACCCCCACGGACCATGCCCAGAACATCAGCATCATACTCGACTCCTCCCTCACCGTGACTCACCAGATCAACGCAGTTGCCTCCACCTGCTTCCACACCCTCTGCATCCTTCGGAAGACTTTCAAGGGGATCCTCCCGAAGCCAGAAGACTGTCTTCCACGCACTCATAAGTAGCAGACTGGAATATGGGAACGTCTTCTATGCCGGAGTCAACAAACCCCTGGTATGCAAACTCCAGACCACCCAGAACACCACGGCCAGACTCGTCCTTAGCATCCCACGAAATGAGCACATCACCCAGCACCTATGAGACCTCCACATGCTCCCCATTGAGAGGAGAGTAATCTTCAAGCTACTCACCCATGTCTACAAATCTCTCCACAACACTGGACCCAAATACCTCAACGAAAGAGTCTCCTTCCACATATCCAAAAGAAACCTCCACTCCCTAGCAGAAACCCCGTGCATTTGCAGAACCAGAGTGGGTGGAAGAGTCTTCTCCCACATTTCAGCCAAGGCTTGGAACGAGCTCCCGGTCAACATCCGATGCTCCCCTAAACTGCACATCTTCAGGAAAAGCCTCAAGACCTGTTTTTTCAGCTGACTCTGAGCTGCACCCCCAGCGCCTTGAGACCCTCACGGGTGAGTAGCATGCTTCACAATTCCCTGATTGGTTGATTGATTGAAAATGGCTACCATGACAATCACAAAAGCATTATAGGAGGGGAGCAGTTCTCAGAAATTCCAAGATGATTGGGGATGGCCAAAATTATGCCTCAAGCTGTAGAGCAGCAGAGGTCTTCAAACTTTTTTGCTCCGTGCCCCGTAAGCAAAATGTTTTGAAGTCGGGCCCCCCCTGCAAAACTTTATGGCAAGGATTGGGGGAGCGTGAGGGACATGGCTGCATGCAGGACTTATTAGATTATTTCAGGAGTACTTTTTCTATAGCTCACAAACCACACTAAATATGAGACTTATAAAACAGCAAATGCTTCAAACAAAAACAAGTATTATACCAAACATACTGCTTCCAATTATTGGGGTGATGTGAGCCCCTCACATTCTTGGACCCGAATGCAACTACACCTGCTGCACTAATGATAACTATAGTCCTGAGTAGCAGGCCTTCTCCTCCGCATCTTTTACCTCTTCACCACCCTTATGAACCATCACCTCAGTCTTAATGTTAGAAAGGAAAATAAGCTTCCATTGCTCCTTTTTTAAAGGTAGACAGTCATAATTGTGATGCAGTCGGCCCCTGAATCCCCTGGGCCACAGTCCTGCTGCATCTGTTTCCTTAAGGGGTCAACAAGGACAACAACAGAGTACCAACACTTGGGATGCAGGAAGGGGCCAACCACAGAAGCAAGTAAACTTCCAGCAGGAACAACACGGCGAGAGAACAACGCGTCGAAGACATATCGTTGGTGAATGACACCCTGACTGCTGATCCTGTGGTCAATATCTCTGACTGCATCTTAAGCGAAGATGAACATAGAGTTTTGTGTAAGGGTTTGTCCTACATTCCAACTAACGTACCAGATAAATTCTCAGTAAGAACTGAATTGTTTAAATTCTTCAGGAAGATTCGGTTGAAATACTTCTTTCGGAATTCCTCACCATATCAATGTCGATCTCACACAGGGTTGAGGATGCCGTCCACTTTTGTCCCTCCAGCGAATTCAATGTCACACAACATACTGGCATATGAATCTATCGTTTGGAAAGATGTTAACGAAATCCTGGAAGACAAGAGCTATACCAAATTCAACATAAGTAAAGCTGAGAAAACGGCACTCACAACCCTTGCGAAGAATAAAAAGGTTGTTATAAAACCGGCCGATAAGGGCGGGGCAATTGTTGTCCAGGATGTCTCTAAGTATGAATCAGAAATCCTGAGACAACTAAACGATGGGGTGAGCTATAGAAGACTCACGGCTGATCCGTCATTATCCCTTGCTCTTGAAATACTTGAGATTACCAAGGAAGGCCTAGATCAAGGTTTCCTCACGGAACAAGAATTCAACTACCTGAACCAGAAAAATCCCAGGTTACCAACAATTTATATCCTCCCTAAAATTCACAAAAGCATGGCAGACCCCCCGGGACGTCCCATTGTCTCAGGTTGCGGCTCCATGTTAGAACTGATTGGAAGGTATGTGGATTTTTTCCTGAAACCCATTGCGGAATCCACTCAGACATACTTACGGGAAACGATGCACACCATCAAAAGGTTTACCATTTGACTCCAATAAACAGATCCTGGCCACCTGTGATGTTGTCTCTCTCTACACCTGCATCCCCCAGGAGGAAGCTCTAGCGGTAGTAACCCGATCATTGGACCAATGCCCGGCACCGGTGGCGGTGCCCACCAAATTAATTGTGGCCTTGTTAAGATTGGCTATGATGAAGAATTTCTTCATATTTAAGAACCAGTTTTTCCTTCAAACTCAAGGCGTAGCCATGGGGGCTACATTTGCACCCGATGTAGCAATTATATACATGTCTGTATTTGAAGAAAATGTCATTCTGAATACCAGCAACCCATTCAGAGACCAAATTGGTCTCTGGATGAGGTATATTGACGATATACTACTCACTTGGCATGGCACCCAGACTGAATTTACAGCTTTTTACATGTGGCTTAACCAACAATCACCTCACCTCAAGTTTACCATCCACTCAGATAGTAAGAAAATCGACTTTCTAGATATCACCATCTTTGAGAACGGAGGAAGTTTGCAGACTTCACTATATCGGAAGCCAGCAGAAAGACATTTGTTGTTACAATACAACAGCCACCACCCCAGAGCCCTGCGGGACAATCTCTTCTTTGGGCAGTTCCTACGTATTCGTAGGAACTGTTCCAATAAGTAGGACTACATGGAAGAGTCCGCTGATCTTTCCAGCTGTCTCCAACAGCGCGGCTATCCGAAAAGGATAATTAAAAGGGCAAGGAAGCGGGCGTGGTTTAATCCCCGTGAAAATCTTCTGACTCCTAAAGAGAGAAATGATCAACAGGAACAAAGACTTGTGTGTGTCACAACCTTTTCAACGAAAAGCAACAAAATCAAACGGGCCATCAATAAACACTGGAAATTGATTGCTGATGATGTTGGACAAGAAAACACACCATTGCTTGCTTTCAAAAAAGCTAAAAGTGTAAGAGATCATGTTGTAAGATCTTTTCTACAGTCTGACGATGAACAATCTGTAACGACTATGTGGAATCTGCCTCCCATTGTGGGTCATTACAAGTGTGGACATTGCAAGGCCTGCGCCAACACTGTCCAAACCAAAGAATTTCAATATAATCAACACAAAGTCCAGCTTAAATCTCATACCAACTGCAATACTACCAATATCATCTATGCAATAGTATGCCCCTGTAACCAGATCTATATTGGTCAGACGCAACAAAAGGCCAAAGCGAGAATTCTACAACACATCAGCAGAATACGTTGTGAAGTACACAGTGCACCTCTAGTGGAACATTTCAAATCTGCTCAACACCCCCCTGATAGTTTCAAATGGGTGATCCTTGAGAAAGCACTGTTAGGACCCCGTGGTGGTAACATTAGTAACATTCTCAATGTTCGAGAATTGAAATGGATGTTCTTCTTTGATTCGATCAATAATGGCCTTAATGAAAACGACAGCTCCTTTACCCAGTTGGCCATGCTTACCTAAATGACACTACTGGCTACGTCATAAGATAACAATCTATGATCCTGATCTGGTTCTCTCTGAGTAAGAAATATCACTTGTTTTTCCTATGCAGTTATAGCTTAACCATGTGCTAGTTATTTTACAAGATTGGAACCAAATAGATCCAGGCCATGGTCATGACCTGGTATTCCTAACCATTTTTGGGTAATAATACTATGATTCCCCCCTTTTTCCAATTGCTCTATGATGTGAATACTATGGGGTGTGTCTTTATTGCCTGAATTGTTTTAATGTCATAATGACTCTTTATCGCTTTTTAATTTGCCCTCTGATGTGACATACATGATATATGCCGTTATAAAATTCTTGGTTGCCTTTATGGTCTAACGCGGCATAATATGGACTTTTGGGCAGTACAAATTGAATATCAATGACCGGTTGTGGAATTATCTTGCACGATGAAGAAATGTATATATTTTGTATTACTATCATAATTTATTCATTTCGATCTACAAACCGAATATCAATGATCGATTGTGAAACTATCTTGCACGATGATGAAATGTATATATTTTGTATTACTATTATATTTTATTAATTTCGTATAAACTACAAACCGAGTCCTTTACAATCACGATGTAGTTTTACCAGCGCCTTGAATCTGTTGTCACTTTCCATTCTTTCAACCAGGAGATCGCGGTCACGTGATGCGATCTCCATGGTTACTTACAAACCAGGAAGCAGCGGGGCTCCATTGCTGACCGCGCGCTGATTTGCAGACGGACTCATTCCTGTCAATCCCCGGTAGGTCCAGCCTGTATAGCCTAGCCGTTTCTAACACTTGGGGCACGCCGTAATTTCCACTTATGAACCCGATCTTTCTTACAGAGGTTGTACGTATTGACGACGACTTTGGTAGCAGCGGTTTTCTCTCCGCTGATTAGACCGACCTACGGGCGGACTCTGAACTTCTCTACTATCAATTTTCAAGTAAGCTCCATGTCCTATGTCCCGTTTTAATTTAAATGTTTCTAACGGGTATTGATCTATTTCGGAGACAACACATGAGTAATGGCATGTTGTTTTGCTCCTTTTCAGATCCGAGGTTTCATACATCTCCACGCATTCATGTGAGTTTTTATTCGACCCACTCCACTTCTCGTGATGACTCTGATTATAGTTTGGCTCTGTATTTACAGACTACACTTTCCTCTACAGGTATTGAAGTTCCACGCTGGGGCATAATACCCCTTCCACCATCCTCTCCCAAGACAAACAACCAATTGGTATGTCTTGTCCTATACTAACATGTGCTCATTGAATATATTATACCTGATTCCCTCAACATATGGTAATATCCAATTATTTCTTATTTAAACAGGTTTTTTGCCCCGTCCTCCACGTCCTGATGAAGACCTCACTGCAAGGAGATAATTAGTACCTGCTACTATATAGGGGTCGAAACGTCGACAGCTCTGTGTACTTTTCAGCTCTACCCCATGATTATAAAAATTTGTATATTATGTGGAGCATGATATTTTTCTAAAGTTTTTCCTGCATTAATGATGTATATGTCTATGTCTGACTTACAATACATAGTACAGTGAGGCCGCTTGGCCGGTTTTATGTCACTATCCTTTACCTTCACTACTCTTCACCTTACCACTTCCCTCCTCTTTCCAGGGGCACTTTGAATACTTTTTGAATTACATTACAACTGTGTTTGGCAATTTAAATACGACAACATTGTGAATAAACAACAATGTTTGTGAATTCAGTGTAAAAAAAATTGTGTCACTTATGATATATAGTTGTTCTTTCATTGCTGGGACCCCTCTTCTCAGTACCCTTAATACCCAGGTTCCAGTGACTTATTTTGGGTGAACCCTTCGTATATACATTATCCTTAATGATAACCAGCAGTGGCCACTTACACACTTGGCAGCAGTACCAGCTACACTAATAAATGTCCCTTTAAAAAGAAAAGCCACTTATATTGTCCCATTCTTTCGCGTATCTCTCTAAAGAAGCTGCCAATGGCCATTTTAAACTTAAAAATGTGTCCCCATACAGTGCTCCGTATTCTGGGTCATCTCTTTGACAATATCGATGAATCTCACTCCTTTCCTCTGTCTCCTGGACCATTACTGTGAGGCCCAAGGGGTCGAGAGGATTAGGGCTCTGCATCCGAATGCAACCCTGCTGGCCTTCTACCTGCCACCCCATGGACTCAGCTTTCACACAAAAAACTGCCCCTGAATGGTTAATGCTGACTTTTAGGTGCCTCTGCCTCAAAGCAAAGGGTGTGGTGGTAGTGCAGAAAGTTGAAATTGAAACTAGCCTTCTTAACAGCTCTTAATTGATTGAGTCACTTAAAGCCAAGGCCACTGGAATTATGAGTTTCTGCAGAAGCAGCATTTTCCACATAATTATGAGTTTACCACATTTGCTACATAATCCATAATCTCCTGCATAATCTGCAGATTTAAAAAAAAAAAGATTTTAGCTCAAACGGAACAAAAATTTGTTAAAACATGGCAAAGTGTTGCGGAGCAATGGAAGGCACTATGCAAACATTCACTTGGAATATTGTAATTCCTTACTGCTTTATTTGAGAGTTAAACTGGTACTAATGAGGTGAAATATTTCCCCAGACAGCGTTACCATGAGTTAAAATGACAAAATAATGAAGTAATGCGAACGACAAAATGTACTGCATTGTGCCACATAATTCACCTTTTCTGGTTGCATAATTTAGTCAATGCTGCTGCATAATGTGCTTCTCTCCTGCTAAATAATTCCAATGGCTCTGCTTAAAACTTCATGGTGGCTAAGATTTTTTTTGTTTTTGAGATGTAATGTAGGGGTGTTATCTGATATCTGGAATAATGGAGACACTTACAAAAGTGTCTGCATTAGATAAAGTTGGATTATTTATTATTAAAAAAAACAAATTTGGTAAGATTTTAAATGTAAATGTAAAATGTAAAATTGTAAATTGATACTTGTATAGCGCACTACTCACCCGCAAGGGTCTCAAGGCGCTTGTACGAATACCGCTGTGGAACCCATATTGGCTTTCCCCATGAGGAGTTCACTCCTGGGCACCCCAAGGTGGAGGCCAGGCATCCTTAGCGTTGTCGGGGCCCTTGTGGAGATTAAGCAAGCTATTGCCTAGAGTTGCAGAGTGGGACTCCATGATTGGAATAGACACCGAGGCGAGATTTATCAGGTCCGTGGAATTTTGAGCCCAAGACCCACCAAGGCGGGGAATTGAACCCTGGTCCCGGGCTAGACCTCTGCTTTAGGGTCTGCCGCTCTAATCATTGAGCCACACTTCTCCGATTTTGTTTTATCTCAATCACTGCATCATTTTGCAGAAGTCTAGCTTAGACTATGTAAATACTATTTTAAAATAATGACTTACATATTCACAGTGCATTCTGCCACATGCTGGGACCTCATAGCACTATAAAGAGGACCGCTAGAATTATGTGGCAGGAGAAGGCCAAATTATGCAGCAGGGTTGACTAAATTAGGCAGCAAGCAAAGGCGAATTATGCTGCATATTTTGTGATATTACTGCATTACTGCATTATTTGGTCATTTTTACACTTGTTAACATTGTCCTGGCATACGGTTAAACAACCACATATAGAAGTAAGCAACAGAAAGGTGACCAGTCAACCTTTACAAAGGGCCTGCCACTGCGGGGTAACATCTCTTGCTGCATTTTTAGGCACTTTAGAACCGTTTGGGCTAGAAACAATTTTTCTTTGTCAAAATCTGCAAATTATAGAGCAGATGTTGGATTATGTGGCAAATTCAGGAAATCCATAACTATGCACAAAAAGCCAACACCACACAATTGCATAATTCCAGTGGCCCTGACTATAAATACAAAGGTCACTCTTACTCTGCACCAACTACGGTTCAATTATGTGTCACTCTGTTTAAACACACACAGACATCTGAAGTGATGGTTGTCACTAAATGAGGTTTCATAACCTAAAAGAGTACATACAGCACCAGTTAGTTTAGCTTGCATTTATTTTTCAATTAAGATGTTACTGCATTATTTTATACACACTTACATGACTGTGAAAACACAGAACACTGAATTCGTATTTTTTTAGCAACCTCTTTGACCCCTGCCCCCACAGCACTCAGATCACAGTTTTTCAAGGGCTCACAGTAAATGAAGACAGCCTAGAAATACAGCAAATAAACATTGCCGCACTTCACGCCCATCCTCATTTACATATGTTCTTGCAGAGATGTTTGCAGCCCCCTGGGAACCTATCCACACCCTCCCAGGGGGGCGCACCCCACAATTTGAAGACCTCTGCTCTAGAGACTTAAAAAAAATAAGCTAGAAACAGTCCTTCTGAAATTTGGGAAGAATCAAAAAGGGTTCACCACGTACATACTATAATGTTTCTTTTTCCAACTAACATACATTGCTTACCCAATAAAGCATGGAAAAGTCTCAGCAGAGAATCCTCAAATACCCAATGTGAACAGAAACATACAAACCTCAATTAAGTTGGAATTCAACAAGCACATGTCAGGACTGAGAAAGTTAATCACTGCATCCAATGTTATCAGTTGTGGGTGAAAAATATATTGGAGCAACTTCTTTCTCCCTTACTCTAACAAAGTGGATAACTGACTATTAACCCGAAGCCAGAGTGGTGTTAGGAAGCAAGTAATTCTCGTCCTGATGACTCTGTTAAGATCATCACTGTAGTGGGGCTTCATCTCGCCCCAGACAATCGCACTGCTAAATGTGCCAATTGCGCAATTGTATATTAATTTATTCAACGTTCATCCATGTATTCCATAGTCTTATAAACTTATCATATTTTTTCACCAACTTTAATGCGAGTCCGCACGCTGAGTGTATATGCCATTTCCGATTTTTTACTGCTCAAACCATGTCTATCCGGACCTTCTGTATGAACAGGACTGAAGCATAAATTCATTTCAGGCAGCGTTTATTTAAAAAAGTACCCAATGCATTTCGGGCTCAACGCCCTTCTTCGGGGGTCACTGTGAATGAATAATAAATAATCACAATCACTAATTATGTTCATCATTTAAGTATAACATTTCTCAGTTTTAACTCAATTATAAATGTATTGCGCGATACCAAGAACATTTTTTTGCCACTTTAAAACTTTGTACGATAACTGAATGCGTTACAAAAATACCTAAATGCCAGTCAACCTAACTAATACATTCCTCCTTAATTTGTCTTTTTATCCTTATTATATTCCAAAATATCTTAGGACATTAAAACCAATCCCTCGCCCTGTGCCGTGCATGTGAGTTTCTAACACAACTTTCCTGCGTGTCTGCAGCAGTTAGTCTATTACTTGTATTTCCTTTCTAACCTTTCCGTGTACCCATCAAACTGCAATCTCCCTTCCCCGAGTGGCAAGCAGCGCGAACACCGCCGCGACCCTTTACCCATGTTTCTTTCCCCACCACGAAACATGGGTAAAGGGTCGCGGCGGTGTTCGCGCTGCTTGCCACTCGGGGAAGGGAGATTGCAGTTTGATGGGTACACGGAAAGGTTAGAAAGGAAATACAAGTAATAGACTAACTGCTGCAGACACGCAGGAAAGTTGTGTTAGAAACTCACATGCACGGCACAGGGCGAGGGATTGGTTTTAATGTCCTAAAATATTTTGGAATATAATAAGGATAAAAAGACAAATTAAGGAGGAATGTATTAGTTAGGTTGACTGGCATTTAGGTATTTTTGTAACGCATTCAGTTATCGTACAAAGTTTTAAAGTGGCAAAAAAATGTTCTTGATATCGCGCAATACATTTATAATTGAGTTAAAACTGAGAAATGTTATACTTAAATGATGAACATAATTAGTGATTGTGATTATTTATTATTCATTCACAGTGACCCCCGAAGAAGGGCGTTGAGCCCGAAATGCATTGGGTACTTTTTTAAATAAACGCTGCCTGAAATGAATTTATGCTTCAGTCCTGTTCATACAGAAGGTCCGGATAGACATGGTTTGAGCAGTAAAAAATCGGAAATGGCATATACACTCAGCGTGCGGACTCGCATTAAAGTTGGTGAAAAAATATGATAAGTTTATAAGACTATGGAATACATGGATGAACGTTGAATAAATTAATATACAATTGCGCAATTGGCACATTTAGCAGTGCGATTGTCTGGGGCGAGATGAAGCCCCACTACAGTGATGTGTATAATTCAAGTGCCTACAGGGCATGGCACTCAATTCAATCAGCACGCACCCTTCAGACACAATGGAGACAAGTTCGAGAAATTAGGAATATGAGGTGTGCATCCGGTCCCCCCTTACAGTGCAGTCTGTTAAGATCATACCTGAAATATGTTGTAAAATAATGGAAGATATAGCTTGTATGTGAGAAGTTTGATTAAATCTGCGCGG
The DNA here is from genome assembly GCF_964263255.1 of Lissotriton vulgaris. NCBI lineage: Eukaryota > Metazoa > Chordata > Amphibia > Caudata > Salamandridae > Lissotriton > Lissotriton vulgaris. The sequence continues at coordinate 673,193,268 of NC_141700.1, read as the reverse complement.
GTTGCCGGAACTAGACGACTACACACAGATCAAATTAACTAGGTACATTGTGACCAGTGGCGTAGCTAGCCCTTGTGCCTGCAGGGGACTTGAGAAAGCCTCCCCCAAAACTCATGCCACCCATCCTCCCCCCGCTCTACACCACTGAATGTGATTCAACTGTGTCTAAAATGTGGGACCCTGAATGGGCCAGCATGCCTCCTGTTTACAGAGGAAATAGGATTGGGGAGGGAAACTCGAAAACAAAGCAGTCTCGGCCACAATACACTAACAAACACTTCACAATTCAAAATAAAATAAGACTTTAAATGAATGATGTCGAGTGCTGGAGCTGAAAAGCCAAAAGAAGCAAATTCTGATCAGTGTCAGATTGGGATCACAATTAGGTCCATGAACACCACAAACAAGTGGACTACATTCCAGAATCATTCATTTGTTTGTAGTTTTATAAAGGAGAACAGCAGAGACTAATGTATGCACATCCCTCCTTCCAAGATGGAGAGGGACACAAATAACCTGAGGAATTCCCTCGCTGGCCCTAACCAGCCCCCCACCAACCTAACTTCCCGTTTCTCCTCCCTACCCCAGTCCTCTGCAAAGCGAGTGATAAGGACTTACCATCAGCAGTTCCCTGGGGCCTCTGTCACACCTGGAGGGAGCCAGGGGGCAGGGACATCTGACTGACTGAATATTTATTAAGCGCACTTTTGCTGAGGCGTCTTGGCGCTGAGGTACGTTAGGTCCATGCAACTGCTGGGTCTAGAGTATTGAGAAAAGCCGGGGTTTGAACAATTTTCTAAAGAGGGTCCTGCTGGACTGTAGTCACATATGAGTGAGGAGGGAATTCCACAGTTTGGCTGCTTGGGCTGAGAATCCCTTTCCTTCCCAGCTAGCTCTTCTGGTCTTGGGGACAAGGACCAGTCCAGTATTGGCTGACCTGAGGCAAGGTGAGGGCATCTATCGGGGAAATAGTAGTTGGATGTCATCTGAGGCTCCTCCATAGATGGATTTGTGAACTAGTCAAAGGGCTTTAAATGCAATTCTCCATCTGACAGGAAGCCAATGGAGGTGTTTTATACTTGTGAACATCGGATGATGTCTGAGCAAGTCGAACAGTATTCTTGCAGTCGCCTTTTGAAGTGATTTGAGTTCAGAGAGATGCACTAAACCTGCACCAGGTATAGTGCTTTGCAGTAATCTATCCTTGACAGAACAATTGCTGCAATTACAGTTTTCCATAGTGAGAAAGGGATAAATGGAAGAATTTTACGCAGGACTTTCAGCGTGTCAAAGCAAGCAGAAAACACCTGGTTGACTTGGGGGGGCGAGTGTTAGGTCTTTGTCGATCAGAAAGACTCAATTCCTGGCCTTAGGGACAGGGGCGGACAAGTCCCGGCATCTGATGGCCACCACAGTTGACTCCAGACCAATGGTTTTTGGCCAAACTCTATGACCTCGGTTTTTACTGTGTTTAGTTTCAGGAAATTCAAGTTCATCCATGTCATCAGAGCCGTTAGGCAGTTCTGAAACCGTTCCGCCATTAGGTCCACGCTGTGTTTGACTGACACCACTAATTGGGTGTCATCCGCGTACGACACTAGCGTGAGACCATGGCTTTTTATCAGTCTCACCAGCGGTGCAACATACACATTAAACATGGTGGGAGACAAAGCAGAGCCTTGTGGCACTCCACATGGGAGAATGAAGTTTCCTGATTGAAGTCCATTCCAATGTATTGTTTGTTCCCTGGATGACAGATAGGATGCTAAGGATGCTAGAAGTGCTAGGGCCTTATCCTTAATGCCAACCTCCTCCAGCCTGTGCACCAGTACCGCATGGTTTACAGTGTCGAATGCTGAGGTTAAGTCGAGCAATATGAGGATTGCCCTTCCCCCTTCATCCATCATCTTTCTGATCTCTTCTGTGGCATCATCAAAGTGGATTCCGTTGAATGCTGAGCTCTAAAGCCATGTTGTGTGTAGTCAAGAATTTTATCTGATCCAGGTAATCCGTCATCTCTATATTTAGTGCTTTCTCTAATATCTTAGATGTAGGTGGAGAAGTGTTGCTCACTGGTTAGAGCGGCAGACTCTGAAGCAGGGATCAGGCCAGGGACCTGGGTTCAAGTCCCGACGTGGCAGGGTCTTGGGCTCAATGTCCAAGGACTCGATAATTCTCAACTCGGGGCCTACTCTAATCATGGGTCCCAAGCTGGAACTTTGGGCAATAGCTTGCTTAATCTCCACAACGGCCCATACAACACTGGGATGCCTGGCTTCACCTTGGTGGTGCCCAGGAGGGGCATCTCACAGGGAGAGCCAGGAAGGCTTCCAAAGCGTTATACAGCGCCAGGACGCCCCGTTGTGACAGCTGTGCACTTTACAAAATACACTACATATCTTAGATGGATATTGGCTGGTATTTTTTAGTATCGAATGGATCAAGAGTGTTTTTTTGTTAAGATAGGCCTAATGCAGACCTTTTTCCGGCATGTAGGAAAGATCCCTGAGCTCGTGATTTTGTTTATTATAGGGGTCAGGGTGGCACTAATCTCCTCCGGGACAAGATGTAATATATGAGCGGGGCATGGGTCAAGAGGATACCCAGATGTGTTTTTCACCAACATATCCACCACCTGTATTTTCACTAACGTAGAAAACCTTGATAGGCTACACTGAGGAGCAGTTTCTTCCTGACCTGCTCTACTATTCCTCTCTGGACTTGAGCCTGTTTTCAAAAGTGCGTTGTACACTGACTGCACTTCATTTAGAAAAAAACTGGCCACGTTATCCACAAAGTGTTAGCCGGGTGTAAACGTTGTTTCCCACGGGCACTTGGATAGGATGGTAATAGTTTTAAACAGTTCCTTAGATGAATTAGTGGACTCCTGAATTTTGGATGTGTAATGTTCAGTTTTGGCAAGTTTTATTGCAGACTTTTATTCCTCTAGTACTGGGTTATAGCCATTCCTATGTTCCATACTGTAGGCAGAGCTCCATAATCGCTCCTGGCGTCTGCACTTGATTTTAATTAGTTTAAGCTTGGTTGAGTACCAAGGTGACGAGGCTTGTCTCATGCTGGGACAGAAGGAGTAGCCCGTTGTCATTCTGCCTTTTGGACGGCTTGGGGTGGGTTAAGATCTGTATATGTATGCAAAGGCTGTAATAACAGACTTTTATGTCCTGAACTGAACAGGGATGGCCAGGGCTGAGTGGACTTCTTAGACCACCCAAAAAAAGGGCCCACCAACTGGGTTTGGCAACAGGCCTAGCGGCCCATGTCCGATTGCCCGCCTTGCCAATCCGAGCCAGATTCTGTTGCACTTGCAGATAAGTTTTATTCTGGCTGAATAGTTTACAAGATTCTGGCGGTAGATATTGGAGTAGATTGGACATTCATTTTCACCCCTAAGGATAGCTAGGAGGGATCTCGCTCAAAATCTAAAGGCAGCTCAGGTGAATGCATCAGCAGAGATGTCTGGAAAAAGCTGTTCGAGAGACCAAGCTATAACTGCACAAGCTAAGGAATGCAGACAGTTTCCTTGGGTTACTTTGATCCACTTCACTTGTATGGGAGAAGAAGGCAACCTGAAGTGCAGGAATAAAGCATGAATGCTGCATGGAAGGAAACAAGCATACAAAGTGGTGATAAAACCAAGAAGGGAGAGAGTGATAGTGTCAAAAAGAAATCACGGGGGCGTGGCTTGCAGCCGTGAGGAATGGCCGCGTTTTAGACCGGCTCCTCGGCCCTCGCCAGCTTATCTGCCCTAAATTGCTCCGATTGCTGTTTTGCTGCCCCCTGCAACCACCTGGGGGGTCAACTTCAGAGCCGACCTAGGATTGAGCGCCGTTCCCGACTGCTTTGCCGTGCCGCACTGGAGATCGCTCCCGTCTCGGAGCCCACGCCGATGCATACAAAGATGGCGGCCCTCTTCACACTCCGCCGGGGGGCCTGAAAGTGTTCACGGTGCTTGGCTTTCTGTAGAGAGTCGTGAGTCCTCTGCGCTGTCGGGGGTCCGGGAGGCTCCCTGAGGTGACTGGGGCAGTCTCCGCCCGCTCTGCATCGAACAGCGGCGGCCTAAGATCAAGGTACCCGACCTGCCCCCGCCGCCGGCCGCAGTGGGTACGCGAGTCCCCGGCTTCCTGGTCTACCGCCGGGACTCGCTCAGACAGTTCTGCTGCAGGCTTCTCCGCCCCCACCCCCACCTGGATGCCTTCTGCGGGAAACACCCACCACCCCTATAAATGAACAGAAGGCCTCGCTCCTATGCCTTCGCTGCCAGCGTGAGGGCCCTGACTGAAATTACTCTGCAGTGACTTCACTGGGGCCACAAGGGAGGCTACGGGCCGGTGGTGCACTGGGGTGCGCTGCGCTCCCCTGGATGGGCTCTGGAAGGGCAGGTGCGCCGGACTGTGAGTAGACTCTCTCCTGCTGCCTGGGATGCACCAAGTGGCCGCTGGTTCGCAACTGTGGCCCCCTGGAGTGTGTTGTGATTTGCCCGGGTGCCTCCATATACAGATCTTGGGCCTGCGCCGGGGCCTGCTGGACCAGCTTTGGCCCTGTGTGGGCTGTGAAGTGAGCCTGTTGCCATGTGGGACACCCCATGATTCCTGTGAGCCGGCGGTAACGGCGTTGACTGTGTCATCCTCTGCAAGAGGCGCACGCCCTGTCGTGTTTATGATCCCAGCGACCACGGACACTACATATACTGCTACCTACACGCTACTAAACCCCTGGTTGGTTCTGAGACTAGTCGCCCTGTGAGACTTGGGCACGCGGTCGAGGACCACACCTTCACCCTTGATCAACCAGCATCCGCCGGCGGGGGGGGGGACCAGTGCGGACCACACTGCGACGTGGGTTACCTTGCCATCCTAAACATGAAGGTTCCTTGCTCCTGCCTCGTGCTGGGCCTGGAGGGTCATTGACGGGTGGACACTGTATATTCCAAAGGACGGTTCTACATCTCGGGACCCCATAATGGCAAGTAGTAGGAGTAACCGACCCACCACCCAGACAAAAATTACCAAATTCACCTGGACATCCAAATGGGATGGCAAGGACCGTCCTTCCGAGGAGGATGAAATGGGTGCAACCTCCTCCCCTGCGTCGAAATCCCTTACGCTTGAGGACATGATGGAGGCGATTGCTGGAGTACGTACCTCCCTGGAAACACGCATAGACTCCATCAACATTGAAGTTACCCTCCTGCGTGCGGACCTCTGCAAAATGGATTCTAAAGTCAAAGATGTGGAGATCAAAACAACCGCCCTTATTGACGACGTGTCGACTCTCCAACAACAGGTGGCCCAGTTACAAAAACAACAGCTCCTCATGGGAGAACTCCTGGATGACTATGAAGGTAGATCAAGACGCAACAACATCCGCATCCTAGGAGTTCCGGAATGAATGGAGGGACAAACGCGGACCTCTTTGTCGAAGAACTCGTCCAAAAACACCTTAAACCTAAACGTCTCTCCGCATACTTCTCCATCGAGCGGGCCCATCGAGTCCCCGGAGGCCGCCCAAAGCCAGGGGCCCCTCCTCGCCCCATTAAAGCGAGGGTCTTCAATTTTCATGACAGGGACGCCATCCTCCAAACGGCCCGCACGGGAGGACCTCTACGCTTGGACAACGCGCATGACTTCACAGTGAAGGTGCAAGCCCGACGACGCAGCTTCCTTGAGGTAAAAATAGCCATGCGTGATAAAGACATTAAATACTCCATGATCTTTCCCGCGAAACTCCGTGTGGAAGCGGAAGGCAAGGCTTGGTTTTTCGAATCTCCGGTGATTGCCTGGGAATGGCTGGAAGGATGGCGCAAAGTTGGAAAACCAAATAACAACTGTGGTGGCTCTGGAACGAGTGAGCATTGCAACCGCCCCCCGGACCGGGGGCGGTCTGCCGGAGGGCGAACAAGATGATCATTGAGACTATCCACACAGGAGGGATGGACGACCTCTGTGACGGGCGCTGCTTTGGGCGGCCATTGGCCCGACTATGACGGCAGCACTGTGGACAATTCAATGGGACTCTTGCTCCTCTTCTGTATAAGTGGTCCTGTTATGTGCACAGGATGAGACGCTCATCCAAACCATATGTTTATGTGCTATATCAAAATATACAGGTTGGCTTCGAAATGATATTGACTATTTGTTATACTAGGATGCTTTATGGCGAGGGCTTTTACGGTTCACCAAGTAGCCCTTTCATGTTCGGGAGGGCGACAGGCACTCTGCCTAGTTGGGGTGTGGATAGTTCTAAGTCCGCGGGCAGGGGGGCAGGGTGGGTAGGTGTGGGGTTGGGGGGATGGGAGGGTTTGTTCTTGTTTTTGTTTGTTGTAACTTTTGTCCTTAGCAGAGTCCTTTCTTGCAACAATCCAGGTTCTATGCCAGACTTAGCGGTGGTGTGAGGCACTCTCTCTCCACAGCTTGACCCTTCGCAACCCCTGGGTGTCCAGATGCCTCTTGCCCCTACTGCTCGCGTTCACCCGAGATGAAACATCCTGCTTGTCTTGCCACTTATATATTTCCACCATGACGTCCACCACTAATCCACAGTCCCTGTCTAGATCCCTCACCATAATGTCGTGGAAAGTAAATGGACTAGAGCATAAAATAAAGCGAGGTATAGTCCTTCAAAACCTACGACGCCACTCTCCTGACATAGTACTATTGCAAAAGACACATCTGGTGGGCAACACATGCCAGGCACTCCAACGAGGGGGGTATAGACTATTGGTACACATGGGATTCTCATACGGGTCCAGTGGCAATGGAATTCTAGTCCGGAAAACCCTAGCACTCACAAACATAAAGACGTGGGCTGACCCTCTGGGCCGGTTTAAGTGGGTCGAGACCTCTTGGGAGGGGCGTCCCCTGAATCTTATATCCGTATACCTCCCGACAACTCTGGGCCGGGACTCCCTTCGGGACTTAGGGGTCCACCTGGTGGCCTTCTCCAAGGGCACACTCTTCATAGGGGGCGACTTCAACATGACGATGGACGATCAACTCAACAGAAAGCCCACACGCCGTTCACATAAATCCTGCTGGACCTTTCCGAGTTTGCACAAGCCATGGGTTTGGAAGATATATGGAGATCCCACCACTCCGCTGTCCCCTACTTCACACACCACTCCAATGCACACAATAGCATGTCCTGTATTGATTACTTCTTTTGCCCGACAGCAGACATTCGATCTTTAACCATCCCAAGGGTCTTCCCCGTGGTATCTTTGACCACTCTCCCATCAGTGTAGAACTGACGTATTATCATCAAACCACCCGAGGTCCCATAGTCATTAATCCCTGGATCTTGCAAGTCCCAGATATCAAAGACGATCTGATTGAACATACCGACTGGTGAAAGAAAAGGCGCAGGCTCGGCTGCTCAACACATGCCTTCGAATATTTGAACACGGCAATGGAGCCGGGAAATTGCTGGCCTGGCTGGAACGTCGCGAGCAAGGGACGAGATGGGTTTCCTCTATCACACGTCCGGATGGATCAGTGACCTCTGACCCACAGGAGGTGGCGGAGGCCTTCGCGGACCACCTGGCACACATCTACACGGCCGGGGCGATCTATACCTCAGAGGAATCTAGGCAACTCCTTGCGGAGATGCAGCTACCGACGCTTTCGGAGACAGACCGGGATACGCTCGACGCTGATATTACAGCTGAGAATGCGCTGGGCTACCTGATGGTCCTGCGTGCCTAATTGTTGGCAAATTGGTTTTAGCCACTTGGACCTCAGAGCGATATATGCTGGAACAGCAAACATAACACGTGCAACACTTTCCATCGGGGCCCTGCAGCATGGGCAATCCTGTGATGTTTGTTTGGGCGGGTGCCATTTTGCAGTTGTCGCTCAGACAGGAAGTGTGTCAAACCTCAAATGGGTGTACAGTGTTCTGTCCCTTGGGACCTGAATTAGGCCGGAATAGGGCTCTAGGCATCTAGTCTGCTTATGTAAATAAAACTCTGCCATCAGTCTGCCCACATTGGGTTTGCGGATTTCCGGGCAATCCACCCAATCCCAATACAATGGTTTAAGCTCCTCCTTGTGTCGTTCTTGCCTATCCCAATATTATTGGAGTCCCAGGGCTGACATTGTTTTCTTGACATTTGAGATCCATCCTACTTTGCGGCCAGCGTCTATTCGTATGACCTCAGTAAGTGCTTCAGCATACTTAGAAAGCGCAGGGGTCCGCCTAATGCGAGCCCAAAAGAGCAGTGGGCGCAGCCTTGCTGTGTCGCCGATCAACCTCATGCCCATATCAAGCATTAAAGGTGTAAGTGGGGTAGATTGGGGCAGCATCACCAGGTCCCTAAAGAACTTATGTTCGAATCTGCGGAGGTCGTCAACATTATCAAATCCCTATAGTTCGGCTCTGTAAAGAGCTGTGCTAACTGCGTTGGCATCATAAACCATGAAGGCCGGGGCAACTGGCCTGCTATATGAGGAACGGTGTTCTTTCCCAAGTGCTCGGCAACTCGCTTATGCCCCATCAGCATCTTTGCTAGGTGGGGCCTTCATCTCATTTTGTCAGAGAGTTGAGCACCGAGATACTCGAAGGTACCAACTCTTTTTAAGGATGTTCTGACTTTTTCACACAGATGTTAAAGCATAAATAGATGAGTTATATTTCATCCAATTTCCTGATTAGGATAAATGAGGCTTTTTGATCTTTCTTAACATCATAGCAGAGTGGCTCTAGTAACTTTAAAATGTTTGAAATATTACAAGTCAAAGCCTTTTTTTCATTAACTGCTCTACAATCATTACAGGCTAAACTACCACACAGTTCCAAATCTGCTAGAAATTACATACTCACAATGTACTTGTTCTTTCAGCTCAACTCTCCAATAAATACCTGGTGTCACATTGACAAAAGTGACTTTACTAGACCAAGCCCAATGAGAGTAAACTCACAGAGCAATACCTCTACAGTTAGTAATTTGCATCTGTAATCACTACTTCATGATTACACATCACTGTGAACCAAGGATACCCCACAGGTTCTGTACATTTTAAAAATACTGCCCTTTCAGTCAAGTCTGAGATAATCATGCCACTACTGTCAAAATAAATGGCAAATATTGATAGTATGTGCAGCTACAGACACATTTATACCTTCATTGAGTGAAAATTGCATTGGAAACTACTGAATGACCTTAACTATCTACACATATAAAAGGCAACATTCTACTGCATCTGGAATCCCCCTCTGCTATGGGAAGGAATCCAAACAACAGAAAAATCAGAGAAGAGCTCCTCTTCTCCCATCCTAATGCACACAAATTCTTCTGGATTTCTCTGCATCTCTCCTAAAATATATTGCACTGGTCCTCATCTATATAAATCCATAGAGGAATTGTCTTAGACTGGTTAAAAGTAGGCCTGGGCAGTGAACTCCACTCCGTTCGCGGAGTTTACAGAGTTTTCTGCACTCCGCGCTGTGCGGAGTTCGCGGAGTGCAGAAAGCTCCGCACCGCGAAGTGCAGACACAGACTATGAGAAATACCAAGGCCTTTGACCGCTGGGATAAGATAGGAATCGGCCGGGTTGGGGACTTGTGGAAGGGGGGAGAAATGTTTCCCTTTGCGGAGTTACAAAAATAATTTGAACTGACTAACACAGAGAGGTTTAGATATCTTCAGAGAAGACACACCCTGCAGTCCGTTATCCAGAAGGGTAATTGCCCCCAGAGTCATCCCCACTTGAAGATAGAATCCTTAAAGAATACATGCCTAAAAAAGCGATTTCCATAACATATTAGGAGCTAGTTAATAACACCCCCAAACCCCTTCCTGCAACTCCGTAAACATTGGGAAAAGGATATTGCAGACTTGGAAGTCTATGACTGGCAGGAAGCCCTGGCCTCCCCCACAGAAGTTGCAAACTCCTCAAGGCTCAGGCTGGTGCTACTACATAGAACATAATTCTCAGGTCCAGCACTAGTGAACATTTGTTACAGAGATGTCTCCAGGTGTGGGAGGAGGTGTGGCAAGGAGGGTATGTTCATCCATATCATCTGGGAATGTGTGCACATTAGAAGATATTGTGCAGAAGTGTTCCAATGAATATAGGAAGTGCTTTGAACAAAGTTGGACCTAAAGATTGGATTGTGCCTATTAAACATTTGGGAACCCACAGACCTAAATAGTAAAGAGAAAACCTGGGCAACGTTGGGAATGGTAGTAGCTAAGCGCAACATTTCAAGAGCATGGGGAGCACAAGAAACACCGAACGATCAAAGCATTGAAGAAGGATATGGACTGGGGCATTTTATGGAGAAGACAGTTTACGAATCTCGGTGTTGTTATGGGACAAGTGTGGAATGCGTACAGAAGAAACATTTGAACACCCCCTGGGATAACTAGATCCACTCTTCGATCAGTGAGTGAGCTAAATAGGACAGGAGTAGGAAATGCATATGTGAGGTTCTAGAAGGGATGTGATAAACCATGACTTACTGTAAATGCATTGATCTCTGTACGAAACTATGGAATAATGTTTGTAAGGTGTCACTGTCATTATTATTAAAAAGAATTGTTAAAAAAAGAATGGATGATTTGATGTTTACCAATTTTTTAGTTTAATTGTTAAAATTCAATAGTACAATACATATTATGATTTATTCAACAACACAGAGCAATGGTAAGAGAGAGAACATATGTAATCTGTTGCATTCAAAGTAAAATTTCCATTAGTAGAATTAAAAATTGATATTCATTATAAAAGCTGTATTAGGCAGTTACAGTATTTTGTTAAGCATAAAATAATAAACTCAACATAATCTAATGTATGAGGGCACATGTTAATTATGAGTAATAGATGCCTGCTCAAATATAATTTAATGAATAAATAATACTTTATTTCAATGTTGTTTGGAAAGAGAAAAGTTTAAAATTATCAAATGAACCCTGAAAAAATAATAAAAAACAAAGATAACCAAAACTAGAAATTGTACTATATGCCTCTTAAAATTCAATAATGTACAGGTGGAGTGCAGTCTATTGTAGCAGAAGTAATATTAGCATCACTTACAGTGGAATAACAATATCATAATTTAAACAAAGATAATTACTTACTTAAATTATAGGAATAAACCAAAATAAAACTCTAATAAAATTATCATGTTTAGAGAGTGGATTAAACAAATTTACTATATAATTCCAAAAGGCAACTTAGTAGAATGTATTGGGCAAAATCTTACTTCCTGAAATGCAATAGGGGCAAGTATATAAAATATTTTGTAACTATTAGATGAAGAACCATGTGTGAGGTACTTAGCATGTTAACAGTTGTTAAAACTGCAAACATGATTTTGTTATATATGAGTCCCATCTCAGGAGTCATTAAACGGTTACAGACTTCTAAAATGGGACTTATACTCTATACTGATTTGGTACTTGGAAGGAGAGTGTTGTAGGCGCCCTTCCAAATACTGAATCGGTATGATATGTATCACTGTCTCATGACCATAACCCGGTCATGATGCATTGAAAAGTTACTGCCTCCCAATTTACAGTGGTAACTTTTTCGCTCTAGGGTACCGCTTCTCCTTCATAAATGAAATAAAAAGCTTGTTGCAGATCAGACCATGACAAATTCTAAAACAATCATTTTGAATAAAAGTTAGCTTTCTTTTAAGCTGCTGTGTTTCTATTGAGAAAAACTGACTGCATTATAAATAAAGGCTTACTTTATTAAAATGGGAACACAAACATTGTGGTTTATTGAACCTATATGGCCATCAGTCCAGTAATGACCTCCAATGCGAATCACAATTTGTGATTTACCTTATTAATATTCATAGGTCAGATTACAATTCACTAAGATTCAGAGTATTACAGACTGAACTATTAGTACGTTGGTTGGTTCATAACATTCTTTACTGTTCGCACAAATTCTGATCAGAATTTGCAACCTGTATTTTGCGACAAGTTTTTTGCACATCTGGCTCATAATGTCAAACTGATTTCCCAAAAAGCAGTAACATATTTAAGAGAAAACAGCATATATATAAAACGTACATTTAAAGGTTTACAGGACCAAAATAAAGAATCAGAAGGTGAAGTAAAAAATTGTTAATTATAATTTTTATGCAGAACTTGAATTATAAAAGCATTGTTCGAAAATGTAGTCCATGTATTGATCCCTAATTTATCAGCCTTGAAATGTGCATATTGGATTCAAATAAAGATTCAAGTATCAACTATTTTTTATTAAGGAATTTTGGTTTAGGTAGATGCACTCCTATTAATGGTAGAAAGAGTATGAGGCCACAGTGCATAACGATAATCCCTATTTGCTATTTAATATTTGTTATAGGATTTGTCAGGTAAGTTAAAATATATTTGCATTTGCATGTTCAGGTGAAATGGCAGCCCTTATCTTTTTAGACCTGTCTGTGGCTTTCAGCATTGTGTTTCACTATCTTTTGCTAAACTATGTAATTGAATTCAAACCATCTGGCTGAGGAGGGATGATAACCCAAAACCGGTCCCATGATGCTTGTTCCTGGTCCAGGCAGGACCTGGCCTGGTGGTTTGTGCTGGACTGTACCCATGGGGAGCAGGGACAAGACTGATTTGCATATGGTTTATCTAAACAGGAATGGCATGGTGAGCAAATAACAGTGGCTTTAGGCCTAGATCTCTGTGCTGGGGGTGCATGTTTGATAATGTTCATCATTCAATCCATCATCTTATTATGTTGTTAAATTTGCCCTAAGTGGGAAGGGTATGCCCAGACATGAGTCCTATGCTTACTATGCCATTAGATTCAAGCTAGCCAGGCTGATATGGGGGGATAGACCAAAACCAATCCCAGGGTGCTTGTTTCTGGTCCAGAGAGGGCCAAGCCTGGCAGTTCGGGCAGGACCATTCCAATGGGGAGCAGGGTCGAGACTGATTTATTTATGGTTGGATCCAAACTTGAATGGCATTGTGGGCAAAAAAGTGATGGATTTAGGGCCAGATCTGTGTACTGGGGTGAATGTTTGACAATGTTCATCAATCCATTCATCATCTTTTTATGTTGCTAAAGTCGCCCTAAGTGGGAAGGGTATGCCCAGATGTGGGTAGCATGCTCACTATGCCATTGGATTCAAGCTAGCCTTTTCTGATGGGGGGGTAATACCCCAAAACCGCTCCCAGGATGCTTGTTTCAGGTCCAGGGAGTACCTGGCCTGGCTATTCAGGCTGGACTGTTCCCATGGGGAGCAGGGTCAAGACTGCTTTGAATATGGTTAGGTCCAAACTGAAATAGTAAGGTGGGCCAAAAAATAACGTATTTAGGCCTAAATCTCTGTACTAGGGGTGAAAGTTTGACAATGTTCAAAATTCCATTCATAATCTTTTTGTGCGGCTTTTACTATAGAGGCTGCAATAAATTGCCCTGCATTCTCTTTATGCAGTGGTTTAGCTCGATTTTGAGCAACAGATCTCAATGTGAACAGATGCCCTCTTTTTGATCTAGCCTTCAGATGTTGCATTGTGGGGTTCCTCAATGATCTTCCTTGAGTCCCACTTTGTCTAATATCTATTTGTAAACAATGGCAGGCATTCTCAAGGCTTGGGGATTTGAAACCCTTACTTATGCCGATGATACTCAGCTGGTTATTTCCATTGATGATAAGCATACTGAGACTGAAGGGAATTTAGTATACTGTAACGACCGGATTTTCGGACCAGATCGAATCAGCTCACCAGAGCACCACCAACCCAGCCGAAAGGCAACCACCTCCCTCCTCAGGACCCATCTATCCAGGCACCTGGGTACCTACCTGAGGATGGGGAATTAGCAATATACAAGCTCATATCATCAGAAACACCACTAAATCTATAGAGATTACTAGGAATACTCACTGATTACTAAGGACGTCCATGCCCTACACCACACTCATACAATATAGTCTCGCGACCACATGGGCCCAGACTAATCTACCCTGGGGCAGTTCTGATTATATACCATTACACACTGGCCGCAACCAGTGCTCCCTCAAGCCACGATCCTGTGTGTACAGGCATCAGTATCCCCCCTGATGCCCTCTCTATAATCTCCAAGCCACAATCTTGTGGGTATACACACCAGTGTCCCCCCTGGTGCTCACTTACTTACATTACAAGCCACAATCTTGTGGGTATAACGCTGCATCCCAACGACGATCACTTTCCTATGAATACCTTCAGCTCTCTCTCTCTACGTTGGGAAGTTTCTCTCACTATTCACTAGAGGTACAATACTACAATATTATGAATAAAGGCCAAATTACATAGTGTATAACTTATTCTCTTAGCTCAAGGGCTCCTCTCTCCCTAATTATTCAGTGGTCACTTACCTGATCGGGGGTCGCTTCCGTTCGTGCACTGACACCTGACTAGAGGAAAAGGTTACCTGCACTATATAAGAACAAGGCATACGCTGGTTCACTAAGAACTGGGGTATCTTTATTACAATAACAATAACAATATAACACTATACTATAACACATAGCCTGCAAAGTAAAAGGGGAATAGACACATACACAGATCTGCGGGGTCTCTGTAAAGCTTTATTACTATACCACATCCACATGTAACTAACAGGGACTGTAAATAGACTGCACACCGCTGAAAGGAAAAGGATTAGCAACACAATAGGGACAAGGTTAATGTTTAAATGTAAAGCAAACTATGGTACAGGAAAGGTATCACCTTGTTAGTATGAAGTCTTGCTCTAGCTGTCATCTGGGTTCCTCTCTCGTCTGTGCCTTAGTTCGTCTCAGATACACGCATCTGCGCTGATCACTCTGCACTGGATTCCTCTCCCCCACGAACTCTCTCCACCTTCCAGCTTCAGCCTAATTGTTTCTGCCGCTCTGATAACCGTTCGCTCCACTAGCTTCTTCACTCTGTCTGATTATCTCAGTTCCAATGTCCAATTCACTCCAGCTGCTCCCACAGACTAATCCACGATATAACTTCAGTCTCTTCCAAAAGGCATCACTTCAGACTCCAGCTGATCACAACTCCTTCTGATAAGTAACTGCTTCTGACTGCTTCCTTCAGTTCCAAACATCATCTTACTTCTCTCTGCTCAAAACACCATCTGCTCACAACTGCTTCTGACTTCTCTCTCTGGTTCCAGCTCACTGACTGTCTGTCTGTCTTCTCTCTGTTCCAAGCATCTTCTTTTTTCTCTGGCTCCAACTGTCTCACTGACAAACTGACAAACTGACAAACTGACTTCTCTCTGTTCCAAGCATTGACTGTCTCTTCTCCTCTGCTCCAACTCCTTCTGCTTCAACTCCACTCCTTCTCCTTCTGAACTCAACTCTTTCTCCTTCTCCACTCCTTCTGCTTCTGAAGTCAACTCTTTCTGCAACTCAACTCAACTGACTGACTCCGCCTCTGCACTTCACTAATATGGAATGCTCTCTCCTCATGGAAAGTTCCAGCCAGCAGCCTCCTCCCACCGTTTCCATGTACCGGGCTCCTTGCGCTAGACGCTCCCACAGTGACCAGCTGCTTGTTTCGTCTAGAGACCTGAGCCCAGAGACACTTCCTGATTAGATTCAGCTCTGGCCGGTTCTCTCCAGTTCGCATAGGGCGAACAACACCTCATAACTAAAACATCACCTTTACCCTGCAAGCATCTCAGTCTGCAGGGACAGAAAGCAAAACGGAGTCTCTCTAGTTCTGTGCCTTGTAGGCCTGAGAAGGATGAAATAACACTTAGCTCTGTCAGAGTACATACACAAACCCTACCAATATGTAATATAAAGTCAGGACTACAGGATCCACCCTCTACTATAGTCAGGATGATGAAAGGACACATAATTATGTCAAAGCCAATAGGCAATAGATAGATTAGAGTCAAGAATAAGGGATCTATCATCATATTAAGCAGCTATCCTCTAGTTTATGCTTCTATGTTCTGAAAAAGGCCTGAAAAGGACCAACACAAGGCAAGAATAGAGATCCAGGATGGTAGCAAGCTTAAAGTCACCATCACTCAGAAATAGAGCCAAAAATACGGTCACAACATATACTTCCTCTTGGAAGTAGCAAGGTGGTTGCAGGAACACTGTCTAAAATTTAATGAAGAAAAACCAGAAATGTTGCTTTTTGGTGGGACCTGCAACGTCTGGAATGAATCTTGTTGGTTTGTTGCTAGGCCCTTCACCAGGCCGAAAAGTGTGGTGAAGAATTTGAGTCTCCCAATCGATTACTCTCACTGCAAGATTAGGTAAATACTGTGTAGGAGCTGTTTTGGACTTCTACACACTCTTAGCAGACTATTTCGGTGGGACCCAGTAGAAAGGCAAATAAATATTGTTTAAGCGTTGATTATCAATATGCTAGATTATGGGAATCGGTTGTATGTTGATATGGTGGATTATTTTTTTACGCACCTTCAGTCTATTTGAAATGAGGTGGCACGATTGATTTGTAATAATCCAAGCAGGAGCTTTGCTTCTGCCTGTCCTCATTCTCTTCACTGGCTTCCAGTCTGCAAGAGCGCTATTTTTAGAGCACTTTATGACAACGGTCCAGCAATTCTACACGACAGAGTTACTTTCTCTTAGCCAGCATGTGATCTCTACTCCGCAAATCAAGCTGTGATGTAGAGCAGGCAAATTAATAAATCTAAAATAGGTGGTTGCGCCTTAAATTTTTTGGCAGCTGCCCACTGGAATAATTTGCCTCCGAATTTATGTTTGACATCAGATTTGTTAGTTATTCAGAGGATGTTGAAGACTTTGCTGTTTCCACTCTAATGATTTTTGCGATGGTTGGGGTTAGGCAAATATGAGGTCTAGTGCCGGGATATCCCTTAGGAGATGATGATGCACTTTATAAATACCTTAAATAAATAAATCATGGAACAGTGATAAAGAGCCATTATAAAATATTTGAGAAAACCATAAGATGTCTTTGTCAAATGCGTCCTTACAGAACAATGACCTATTATTCGTTTTGAGACTCTAATACCATATTGTACAAATATAAAACCAGTATTTAGAAAAAGTTCAGAAAATAAAAAATTCATCCAAAATAACATTAATGTTTCACAAGAGTAAGACGAGGACACTTTTGGGTCTCTGACAATGTGTAAGGAGATTCAGTATCACTATCATACTTGTGCATCTGTGAGCCACATAAGTGTTTACTTTTGAGCTATGCAGAACGATTTTATGTTTTTACCAAGTAACTCTTAATGCGTCCCAACTTTGAAGAGAGGTGTGGCATGTGAGTAGTTAATTGCTCCCCTACAGAGTAAGTGCGTTTTCAAATAAACCTCTGCTGCCTGCACCCAGTTTCTTATGAATGTTAAGTCATTCCACCAGTGGGTCTCAGATGTGTGACTTCTTGGAACTTCCCAACTAGGATGCAGGTATTTATGATCTCATTCTGAGTCCAACTGTGAGTTTGGAATCAGACATAAGATGTGTGTTCTATAATATTTGTGCTTTGGTCTTCTGATTTTCACAAAGGTATATCGCTTGAGGTATTACCTGGAGGGAATTGCATCTAAAAAATGGGCTAGAAAGTGTATTTGCAAGCAAATTCACCATGTGGGAACCCCAAAGTTCAACATTAGTAACCTTTCTGCATTAAGCCTATGAAACTCTGAGTCATGTAGTAAAATTGTCTGGAGACATACTGTGACTGTTAGATCTGGGGGTCTCTAGTTGGCAGAGGTAAGTACCTTTGTCCAAATAGGAACCCTTACTTCTAGTCAGGGTAAGTGGGATACACACTGTTGATAACCCCTGCTCACCCCCATGGTAGCTTGGCATGAGCAGACAGGCTTATTCCCAAGGCAATGTGTAAGTATTTGTACCAACGCTCACAGTAATATAGTGAAACACCACAAATAGACGCTACACGAGTTGTTTATAAAAATATAAATCACTTTATATAGATTAGGCAGAGTCAAAACGATATAAAACACATACCAAAAATAGATTATCTTCAAATAATGCATTGTTAGCAAATGGTTCACAAATAATGTTCTTTTGTAGCAAAAGTTCACTTTGTCAAAACGTACTTGTCAGAAAAAAGGGATTGGTTGAGTCTCCTGCTCCTAGCATGTGGAAGCCACTAAATATTTAAATAAGGTGCTCCTCAACAGTGCCCTTAACGAGAAACCGCCCCACTGTTGCACGGAATGTGCTTCACATGTGTGCTCGGCTTGTGCGGTCAATTTTACTGTTGGGAAATCACCCTTTTACCAAAAGCCCGAGCACGTGCCTGTCACAGAAAGGACACTGCCGTTAAATATTGTCCCCGCTGTCTTTGAAATCGCCAGAAGAAAGCTTGTCCTGAATATGGCCTCCGTTGCAGCACTGGACGTGCTATACTTGAAATCAACTTGCGGCTAACTGGAAAACTGTCTCCTTCGCAAGGGGCTGCTCACACTGCCTCGCTAACCCCGAGCCACCAGCTCCTTGCAGGCCTATAGCCCACCCCAGGCTGACATGCACTCTCCACTCGGAACAGGAGCCCGAGTGTTAACTGGAGGGTTGTTTCCTCTCCTAAGCTGCTGGCGATTCCTAAGTCAGCTGCGGGTCTTCATCTCACTCTGGGATTCCACGCGGCTCCTTGACGGCAGGACTGGCTGGCTCACGGGCCAGCGGCTGTGAAGGTAACACAAGGCACTTGCGGCGCACGGGCTGACGGTGGTAAAATTGGCACAATATTACCCGGCCTCTTTACGGCCACGAGCAGGGGAGGGCAGGCAGATGGTGACAATTAACCTCACATTTTTTGTAGCAGCAACGCTGGGATTAAGGCACACACCCACAGCGTGGAACAGATGTTCTTCTGCAAACTTTTGTGTACCTGAGTTTGCAACAGGAGGCCAGCTCTTCACAGTCCATTTGAGATAGGTAGGCTTCAGAGGGGAATAAAGCACACAGCACAGCTCCTCTTCAAGCAAAGGGTACACAGCACACAACAGACAGTCCCTTGGTCCTCTTCCTCAGCAATCACAGCAACTGCAGGTCAGCTCCCAGACACTCAGCAATGGCAGCACTTTTCCTCAGTCTTCATGGCTGTTCTTCTTTGGCAGAGATTCCTTCTAGATCATAAAGTCTTTCCTAATCTAATTTTGCAGGGGTCTCAGCTCTACTTTTATTCCCCAAAGGTCTTTGTTCTTCCAGGGCACATCTTCTTCCTTTGTGATTGTGGAGCAGGGCCATCAGACAAACCGCAGGAGGTGGAGCCAGCATTGTGGAAGGCAGGCACAGCCCTATTCAGACCCAGGTGTCACTCTTCCCACCACTCTACATGCAGATGGGGCTATTCAGCCTTGTGCTGGCTCATCCAGTCTCCTGGAGCCACACCATCACCTGTCACTCACAAACCAGACAGTCAATCCACAAACCGGCAGAGGCAACCAGAAAGGCTGAACAAGAAAATCACCACTTTCTAAAAGTGCTATTTCCAAACTTAGAATTTAAAAACCATCTTCCCTAAAAGATGTTTGCTTACATTCTGAGTTTAGGGATACCAAATTCCATATGTCTATCTTGCAGCTATGGGAAGATATGCAGGTAAACATGTTACACACCATTCCCCATGTTATCCTATGGGCAAGATAGCCTTTCACTAGTGAAAAATGAAATTGGCAGTATTTCACTATCAGGACATTACCCACACTAGACCATGTCCTACCTTTCACATACACTGCACCCTGCCCAGGGGTGTACCTTGGGCCTAACATAGGGGTGTCCAATGTGTAAGGAAAGGGAAGTGTCAGACCTGGCAAGTGTGTACACTGGCCAGGACTACATTGCAGTTAACAAACTGCGCACAGGCAAAGCTTTGGCAGGTCTGAGGCACCATTTTAGGGCTACTCGTGTGAGTGGCACAATCAGTGCTGCAGGCCCGCTAGGAGCATTTGCATCACCAGCCCTGGCACACTCAGTGCACTTTACTAGGGACGTACTGGTAAAACAAATAGGCCAATCATGGATAACCAATCACAATAAAAATTTAACCAGGGAGCACTTGCACTTTGGCATTGATCAGCAGTGGCAAAGTGCCCAAAACACCTAAACCAGCAAAAACGAATTCCAGCACAGTGTCAAAAATATAGGAGGCAGAGGCAAAAAGTCTGGGGAAACTACGCCAAGGATGCCAGGTCTAACAGGGACCATGTGCAGTGAGTTCATATGAATGTTCTTGTTTAGTAAAAGTTAATGTGTGTGGATAATACGTGAATATCAATTAAGGAATGTGGACCTGCCACAGACATTGTGCTAAATACAGGTTTGTGGGTGTATTTCTGCCTTTCAAGGGCACTCTGGAACTTCTGGTGCTCCTGATCTGAAGTAAATATTTCAAACAGAATATATATATTTATTCGGCAGTAAAAAAAATTGATAGTGTAAATTAAATTGCCTAAGCAACAAATTTGAATTTGCTTTCGGAAAGTAAGCAATTAATGCCCCTAGTTTAATTTAAGGGGCATATTAATTAACTTTTTGATTACAACCCGCAAATATAAACTAGCGCTAAGACCTTATTTTTAATACCTTGTTAACAAGAATTTCTACCTTAAAAATGACAGCTAAAAGTGGACTGCTATGGTGGAGGGCTCAAGGTAAAATAATGCTGCTGACTGGGAGTATTGTAGTCACCTATGGTGCTACATTACGAGTTATGAGCCTTACATTGCTGAATCTATACAAGCACCTCTGTTGGCTGGTCCAAGGTGCAGCTGTGCTCACTTAGCTATAGGAAAAGCAGGCTCTGCCTTCATAAAACACATAGTCATGTTATATCAAGAATAGTGAGGGTTGCATTATATTAAGAATAGTGAGCTTAAAAGAGTGGAAGGAACTATGGATATGAAGTTTGAATTACTTTCATGTCATTTTGGCATTGTCCCTGCCAATGTCCATCTCAAACCCCTGTGCTTGTTGTAGTTGTTGTAGTTGGCTGATTGGTAAATTTTTGCCTGTCATCCCCTTATCTTGTTCCGCCCGTGCTCCTGTGTCCACTTACTAACTACCCAATTCTCTCGTCACTCTCCATGTCCTATGATTTATCTCTTTCCTCAGATGTTTCTACTCTAACCATCCAGGGAAAGGATTTTTCTTCACAAAACAAGGATTTTTATTTTCAGGCTGTCATCATAATGTAGCTCTAGTATATATCTTGCCCATTACCCTTAAAATCCTGACTCCAGGATATTTGATCCTTTCCTTCAACTTTTCACTTTCAATTTTATTACATATACTTAAGAGCATTACTTTCCCAATTACATACATCTTCCCATATAAAATGTATTTGAGCTGACGTTATCCTAATAAACTGTTATCGTATGGGAAGTAGACATTCCATGAAATTTACGGTTGAGGCAATAAAAGCTTGCCACGGTATGGGAATCTCTTACAAGGCTGCCTTTAGTGAGACTGGCTGAACAGGCGTATTGTACCATGAACAGTGTAGCAAGTACTTATTAAAGACATTTTGTAGCACGATTTGCCATGAATACCACCATGTAATGGTCTTTTGAAAGACACAATTTGCATCCATCCATCTGTACAGTTATATAATATTGGCTTACAAATGATGACATCATCAACGTATGTGAAGACATTACGCTTTAACTTCCGGTCTGTGGGGGAAGCAGTGGTGGATGTACATGCATGCCAGGGCCTTCCCTTTGGAAAGTATTTTTTACTTAAAAACTGACTTTTACTTATCTGTGCTGTACAGTGACTGCCTGCCACCATCCAGCACATAACTAAACAAATGCATTCACAAACACATTCATAAGTATCTGATAAAGGTTGAATCTGGTTTGTAAAAATGAAAATAAATATATAGGAAAAACAGATTGTGAATAGTGATCAATAGTGTTCCATTCAGAGGACCCTCTGTTAGCATTCCTATGCCTAACTATAGTACCAAGACAATAGACCGGGGCTCATTACCCAAAACAAAAGCTGATTATTGCCAGTTTTTGTAACAATATTAACAGCTCATCGACAGTAGAAAACTGTGCATAGAGACAGACAGCAGGAATGCCTGGGTTGCCCCACTAAAACACACAATACTGCATTGGTGGAAGAGGTGTGGTGCAGTGGCCAGAGTGCCTGACTCCAGACCACAGGGTTCACAGTTCGATCCCTGGCTCCGGCGGCAGGCTAGCCCAGCACTGTGTGACTCTGGGCAATAGCTCGCTTAAGCTTCCGGACGACCCCCAGGGCCGGGACACCTCTCCAGAGGTAGCTGTGTGCTTTACAAATGCTGGCATTGTGAGCATGCTAATTAGTGTGGGGTCCAAATTAGGTATGTCGCAGCAAAGGGAATGGCAGAATTCTGCTCTATTCGTGGAGTCAAATTCAATTAATTTTTTCAAGTGTAGAACATATAAGAGTTAATAGCACTCCAAAAATAAGAAAACGCCTTTCACCAGATGTAGATGTGCTAGCTCTGAAGCTTTCCCATTAAAGTGGAACTGAGATTATTGAAGACAATTCCCTGAAAGAACATAGAATAAACAATTTCTTAATATTCTCTGAAACAAACTATTGCAACAGAAAAGATCCCCTACATGGAACTGGAGTGCATGCACCTGAGCCATGCGTTTCCCATAACGGGTTTTGGATTGCTTTGACTTTGGCCACAGCTCACACAACAATCGTGCTTTGTGTGAAGACCCCTGTGATCCTTGATTGTGACCCAGAGTGGGCCCTGTGGTCTGAAGGAGCACCCTGTGCGTCGTCTTTTGCTAAGTTGACTGCCGTCAGCTCACCGAGCTGTGGAGGACCTACAATGGTGGCACCAACAGACTGTTGTTACGGGACAGGCTATTCTACCAATCACCTACGAGGGACAGTTCCCTATTGGCCTCTTCCATTTTTAAATTGGTCTTTCAGTCCCCTGCAGCTGAGTAACTTGCTCCATTCCCAATGGACATGGATAACACATGTATGTTGCAATCTCTAAACAACAGTTGCACCACAAGAATCCATTCTAATTTCCTATACCTAAATGGTACAAAAAATGGAGTTTGGAGAGTTCCGGCCAGACAACAATGTGAATTTGACGTGCTTTCCAAAGGTTTCCATAGAACCTTTGCAAGTATCCCTGCACAGAAGAAAGAGTGCCTAGAAGAGGATGGCTGGATGAGATAGGTAACAGTAACAGAACACTTGAAGCCTGGAGCCCTGTTGAGGATCAGCATCAACAGGCTGTGGTATGGCTCTGTGGCTCTTGTCCCGGTGCAGTGTGCACAGGAGCAAAGACACGTGTTCCATAATGCACCTAGGCACCATTGAGGCAACGCAGCTGTGTTTCACAGTTTCATTGAAAGAAGCAGAAACACGTATATCCGAGACTATATGAGATGGTGACTGTATTTGGCATTTACCTCACCAGTGGCTGTTGGTGGTTTTATTCTTTGCCTTAACAGAGACAAAACCAAGATCCTGTCCTCCAGCTGGCCTTTGGACTTTGGAACCGCTACTTTTAATTACTCTTTTCGAAAGAAAGTAACCTAGGATTACTCATCAACTGTTACTTTCAGTTCAGATTAGTTCAACTTTATTCGGATACAATAGTAACCATAAAAGCACAAAATATAAATACATCACAATAATTAATAAAAAGATGAAAATTCCATATACATATATCCAAAGTGGCTAGTGCAAGGACGACCGTCATATTAATATGTACAATTAATTATTTAAAACAGTTTACAGATTGTGTATATAATCAAGGAACCATCATAGACCTACGCGCCCTTATTGCAGTTTTAAGAAAAGTGCCAGTGCGGAAAATCAATTCAACATTGTCTAAGTCTAACATACGACGATATGCTGCCTCCAAGGTAATTGGTCTTCTCTTATTAAAATATGGATAAAACAACTGTTTCGAATATTTAAGATAGTATTTACAGAAAAATATAAAGTGCATAGTGGTTTGCTCACTCCTCCCGTCACAAGGGCACAAATTTTGATAAAAATTTTGGCTATAGCCCAGTGGGAAACAGAGTGCAAATCGGATTGTGCCTGCTCTTAGTCGTAACAAAAGGCTCCTTTCCCAGCGGCTCATCGGTTAGGTCAAGTACAGGCAAAGCGGGTAGCAATGCTGTTCTATGGCCATATAATTTTGCACGAAAGTTTTCCTGGACTCCACCACTTCCTGCTCGTGAATAGTGAATAAATAGCGCTCCGCAGTTCTTTTTTAGGGACTGATTCTGCTGATATGGGATCCAGGAAGACACTTTCTTTGTTTATGCTACGCAAACTGGCAAGGACAACGCTTAGCCATGGGATTTCTAAGCCTTTATCGCACTGTAAACAATCCTTAATAATCTGCTGTGTAAAAAGTGCACCTTCATTCTTCCACACTGATACCCACATAAGTGCTGGTCGTGCCCGAATAAAATCAGTTATAAAATTAATATTGAGCTCCTTGTGTCATATATATTGGAGGGTTGTGATTGGGGTGCTCAGTAATTTCCTGCAGGACCTATTCTCTTCTTGCTGGATTGCTGAGCAATTAACAGTTTTCCAAATCTCAGCACCATATGTAGCCACCGGGGCGCATTGAAGTTTGTACTGCTTAAAGAGCACCCGTGGTCTTAGGGCGGGGTAAACTTAAAATTGAGTTGGTGGCCTTTGAGAACTTGCTCCTGGCGTGAGCTAAGTGCTCACTCCAGGAGCCGTTCGCAGCAAAGGCCAGCCCCAAGTAAACAAATTATTTCACCGAAGTCAGCTTTTGACCGTCTATTGTGATCGTTCCTAATTCACGCTTCCCTGGGCCACTGCTCATGAGGAAAGATTTTTTTAATTTTTTCCGAAGGTCTGGCTCTTTCATGTAATTATTAAAATTTTGAACAAGAAGATGCAAAGAGTTTGGGGTGCGGCCTATGAGAACCGCATCCTCTGCGTAAAGAAGTACCAGGATGGGCTCTTTATTAACATATGGAACATCTTGGGTAGCCATTTTTAGAGAGGTATTCAGCCCATTGATATATATAATAAAAAGCAGGGGGGCCAACACGCATCCTTGTCTGACACCAATGCCAATATCAATGGTCCCCGAAACCTCTCCTCCCATCGCGATCCGAGACTATTACTTTCATTTACTGCATAAACGAAAGCATTACACAAGGATATCAACCACTAGCTTTCTTTGATGCCAAAAAAGTTTACCCCTACTTGAAACTGACCTCAGAGTATTATTTAACAGTGGTTTGGACTTGGAACATCTTCATTACTGTTACATTAATTACACTGACCACCACAAGAATCTCATTGCAAAGTTACATAGAAAGCAAAATCAATCGCCAAACTGTGCCTAAGTCTCTGCAAGTGCAACCACATCAGACCTGATCTGAAAGCATTCAGTTGTTTTCCTGTTGACACAAGGAGGAAATAAGAATCTCTCTTCACCATCCATAAAGTGCACTGGAAGTTAATCCAAGAATAGTTTTACAGACAAGCAATTCATTTAACACATATCAGGACTTTTCAAATTTAATTAAAAAGTATTGTAATACACTATTTTGAATTAAAAAAATTAAAGTAACAATATTTTTTATTGAAATAAAAATAAATTAATTTTAATAAATGCTACATATAAATATATGTATATATATATATATATATATATATATATATATATATATATATATATATATATATATATATATATATATATATATATATATATATATATATATACTAGCAGCCCGTCCCGATGTTGTCCGGGAGCAAAGGCTGCTTCAGTGCCCCCGCCCGCCCCGCAGAAGAGTTGCCCACTTTTGCTATTTTTTTTAATTCGTATGTATTGTTTTCCGCATTTTATGTTGTCCGCAAGATGTGAGGAAAGTGTTGTGTCACCTGTTTAATGTGTTTTTTTCTTTCGAAGGCTCTTTCCGTGTGTTCGTTTTTGTATCCCTTCAAAGAAGTTTACCTTTCGTTTTGTCAATTGTGTGGTGAAGTCCTGGCAGTGCTCGAGTGATTATGGGCAGTTGTGTTATTTTCGTTATTCGTATGTCTTATTGTAAGCGTTTTATCTTGTCCGCAAGATGTGAGGAAAGTCTTGTGAATGCGCAGTCGATTGCGTTTCTCCGTTAAGAAATGTCAGCTTTTTTTGTTCTTGTTTACCCCCCTGTGACGTCGTTGATCAATGGCCAATGGTTAAAGACTTTTTTTTTTGGTAAGCCGAAGTCGTGTGTGTGTTTTCTTTAGTGCGTTGTGATAGGTGTAGTATGCAATTAATCCTGCCCCCTGTGTGGCGTCATTTAACACTCCTCGTCGATGGAAGGCCTGCCCGGTTTTTAATGCGAAGGCGTCAATGTTGTCTGGGTAACTGCAACGAATGTGTGTATATTTCTTATAGCGCGCACCTCTTCTGTTTTTGTATATTGGTGTTACTGCGCTGTATTTTTTAATTTAAATTCATTGAAAGCGCATTTCTGCTATATGTGTTGGGATTTGCAAATGTTTGTTAGAAATTCATTGAAAGCGCATTTCCGCTCTATGTCTGCGTATTGTGCGTTCTAAATTCAGTGAAAGCGCATTTCTGCTCTATGTGTGCATATGTAAGTGTGTTGTGAAGTTGCTTGGCCTATGTTTGTTATTTGCACTTGACACGGCCCTGTAAACGCCCACATTTGTTGTTTGAGACGCCCACGGCCACGACCATGCCCCCAAGGGACTACTTTACCACTTTTGGCGTTTTTGCTTTTTTAATTTATATGGTGTACATATCTATAGCCTATGTCCTTCTGCCACATCTCCCCTTTCAAATGGTGTATTGGGTGTAGTGATTGGTGCATTACTTTTGTAGTTTACCTGGCTCAAAGGTTTGTGTTCTCTCTTTATAATAGTAGTATGGATAGATATATATGTATATTTGTAAATAATTAATAATGCATAATAGAAAGATGATTATTCGTTTCTTTAGTTGGGACCTTTATTTTCAATTTAAATTTCAGAAAAATTATTGGAATTTGATTTAATACATGTCAGTTAATTACAGATTTCTTTCAAAATTAAGTGAATATTTGTTGTTGCATTTTTTATTTCATTCTACAATTTAAATATAGTTAATTTGCATTAATATTTAAAAAAGAAATACTTTTAACAATTATTTTCGAGTTAAGTATTGTTTTTTTTCTCTATACTTTGCCATAGGGAGACTATGCAGTCGGGTGGGTCTGTCTGTCAGCAAATGGCTTATTAGCTTTGGAAGAAGGAACCCTTCCCAACTTAAAGAACACCTTGCTGTTTTGTCCAGGTTTCTAGAAATCAGGTGTACCATGCTCTTGCTGAGGCCATTGGGTTTGGTGTTGAATGCTGCGAGCAAGACAAAGCAGGATTCCATAGGTGCCAGGATTGCATGGCTGCAGGGATAGATTTGCTCCCTCACCCCACTTCAAGCTCTTATTTCCGGACCAAGTCACTTCAGCGGGGCAAGGCTGTAACGTTTTTCTGCATGGCAAAAACGCTCTAAACGCTCTAAAATTGACAAACTTGGTTTCTTGCCTGCCTAAGAGGGATCCTCCTTGAGGAAGTCTTATCAACCAGAGGTGGAAAAACACAACTAAGTCCCACTTCTCTCCATTTGCTGGGACAGATACTTCTTGACACTGCTACAACCCTCATGTTTAAAGTCAGGATTTTAGACACCACATCTCTCTCCTGTAGATGGGCCAGTGAACAGAATTCCTGTCACTGCTCTGCAGGATCCCTTGACTAGCTGGATCCTGTTGGTAGAATGACTTGCCTGCCCAGAACAGTACACGCTGGGCGGTATAGATGTTAGGCGAAGAATGTCCATTTCGTTACTGTCCAATGGGCATTGCTTCCTTAAAGTAGAGGGGGATAGATGCCCAGAAAAAGGTAGCTAAATGGCCCTGCTTAATGATACATTGCATTCTTGGTAGAGAGCTGCTGCTGTTGGGATGGCAACAAGTGAGTGAAAGTATCAAGGTTGACCCTCCATAGTACTCTGAGGATACTGGCCCCGAGTTTAGAGTGCAGGGATGAAAGAGAATATTAAAGGGGGGGGGCAGGTGCCACCTGTTGTAGGAGAACCAATAGGTCATGGGTTACCTTTTCCAACAGTTGAAGACCTAAGAGTGTCCCTGGTCAAGCCACTTCTTTCCTGGAAGTGCTGCCTGTACTGTTAGAGAGATAAGTAACAAGAGGCCTCAACTAAGAAGACCCATGAAAAACAAATATGAGGGTGCTACTCTCAATGGTCGCTATGGGTCCATGGTAGAAAACTTAGAATTCCAGGCAAACGTTCAGCCTTAGGGTGCAGACCATGAGCAGATAGGCCAGCAACTGGGTTTTTTCCCCTGAGATGGTAAGAGTGAGAGTGAAAGGATGTATTTTGTAGTTTGAGACTGTAGCCCCAAATCGAGACATGTTTGATACGTTCTGGAGCCAGTGGATTAGCACAATAGAAGCAGTGATGCATTTACCTTTTGGACATTTTTCAGGGACCCAGTGGGCTCAATGGTGAAAAGAAAGATGGGAATCTTACTGTCTGTGACAGACTCTGTTCAGGAAGACTTGGCTTTGCATGTGTTGTCCCCCCTGGACAAAATGTGTTGCAAGGTTTCTGGTGGAGTCTGAATAGGCCCTAGCGACCGTGAGGTGACCCCTTGCAGGATCCACCCCTCTATTCTTCTGTGTCTCTTGTCCCAGACAGACAGGAGATCAGCAACCTGACCCTTGAAAAGCGAGTTCAGTTCAAGTACAGGAGGAGCCTTGAAACCTTCAGTTTATGTCATTCAGCTGGGACTTCTTTCTCTTTCTTTAGGTATTGTCTTTTCAGGGCCAGGAGTGTTCTGAAGTGGTGGTGGTGAGGTGCCAGTCTTATCATATGCATCAGATATTGATGGAAAGGATTTTCCTATCCAATGCCTACCTTCATTTTCAGCACCTCCACTTTACCTTACTGTAAAAATTCCCAGAATCAGAAAGATCTCTTGCTCTTTCTAAATCACTCTGTTATGTACATGAGGTTTCTTTCCTCTGTCAGGATCAAAGACTGTTTTCCACCCTACCTGGGCCTGGAGACAGAAAATCTAGAAGGGTTACTGATTTACTGGTAGCACACCTAGAAGCCGATATGCTTATATTGTAACTTGAAAACACAGTCCCCTGCATATGCTAGAATTACAGTCCACATGTGTGTAAAATCCAAAGTAAACAATCAATAAATCTTCTTTTATTTCTCTTTTCTTTTTTCGTTGTATTGAATTCTTGGCCAACACGTGTTTCATCGCCTGGTGGGCATAATGCCCGTCGACTTCTTCAAGGCTAAGTGAATAAATAAAAACACACTCCATTGTGGCACCCTATTACTGTTTGGTGTGCATTTCTAAAACATTTACTTCACCGTGACTTGTGAAGTCCAGTCACAGATTGGGTATTTCTTCTTCTTTATGCACAAGGTGGAAACCCATGCACCTTCCTTTATGTCATCATTATATTTTATAACTAGTAGTTTTTACCAAATTAAACAAAAATAAGAAATGTAAAAAATGTCACTCCGATAGTGCAAAAAGCAGACCAAAATGATATAATTCTACATTATTCGTGGCTCACTTATCAATTATATATCATAATATGGAGGATGAAACAACCATAGCTGAAAAGTGCTTCATTTCCAAAGGAGTAAACACTTGGTCGGAATCAGTGAAAACACTTGTTTCCAATAGGATAAAAGTAACTATGAAGTGTAAGGCAAGGGAAGGAAAACAATACTCAGTGATCTTAATGTCCTGGTCTGTGATTATGCAGGGAGATATGCCATGCATGTTATAGAAGTAAATATCAATTGAAAACAAAACATACAAGTATGAATGTGGTATACTCTATATGGCTAGCGTCAGTGCTTACATTCATCACTTAAAATACATTGGGAAAACTGACAAGTTAAGGGCAAATTTAGAATGAGAGTGTACTTCCAACAATAAAGTCTAGAAGGGCCCTGGGAATGAATGGGAGCAGATCCTCATCTCAGCCCCATTTGGTATCTCCAATTTAAAAGTTATAGTTTGAGAGCTGTCATTTGCTCTGCTATCTATTCTTGTACACCTCACTGATGGCTAATCCCTGTTAAGAGAGCATGGTTGCTAACACCAGCCAGAAATGTATATGGGTTCTCTGAAGATGGGATGAGTGGCAAACTGATTCTAAGCTAGTTTTGTCTTAAGCTGGACAAAGTACATTTTCGTAAAGTTACTTCATCACTAAGGTTATCAAAAATCTGCATTCACCTTTGAATTAGAATTTTGACATTAAGGCGTTGATTCTGATCCGGTAAAATGTGCTCTGAATCGTCGTACGGAGCAATTTTCCCCGTACAAATCGTACCCGTAAACGACCCCGTACGTACGACGAAGTACGATCCGTACCAGGAGCCAAAGTCCGTACGAGTCGTACAGGACTCCGTACGACTCAAATATCCGTACGAGTCTCACTCGGAACCCGCTGTACGTGACATCGCTACGGTTCGCGGCTGGTTTTTATGACCCAGCAAGTACGATTCGTGTCGGGTACGCACCGTACGACCCTTTTTTTTACAGGAGCTGGAAACAGCCGTAAATGCATAGTTCGCGCCGAAACAAGTACGGAACGCCCCCCCCGGGGACGCCGCGTACTCCCCATGATCGCCGGGGTACGCGCCGTACCCCTGCGATCAAGGGGGGTACGCGCCGTACACCCAGCGTACATGGGGTACGCACCGTACCCCATGTACGGTGGGTGTACGGCACGTACCCCAAGTACGCTGGGTGCAGGGCGCATACCCCCCATGATCGCAGGGGTACGGCGCGTACCCCGGCGATCATGGGGGGTACGCGCCGTACGGTGTGTATGTGATTGTGCGCTTTTCCGTACGAATCGCTCTTACCTGACGCGGACCGTACGAATAGCGTCCTGATCACCCGGTCCGGACGGTGTGTTTACCAGTCGTACGGAAACGGCTACGAATACGAATCGTACAGGGGATTTTTTTTACCGGATCGGAATCGAGCCCAAAGTAGTAAAGAAAATACCTTTGAATCAATTTGCTTGCATTTTCCCAAGCAAAGATATGCCATAAAGTAAGTTGTTACATCTAGGTCTTTCATGGAAAATGTAGCCTAACCTACAGAGTGAAAACATCTTTTCTGTACTTATCCACTGTGAGAGGACATTATCCCTAAAATGATAATATACATTTTTAAACTACAATTTAGAAGTGACTTAGTAATGTTTAAAAATAAGTTATCACATATGGCAAAGTACTTTTCATTACCATTTGTCGCTAAGGTGCACTTTAACCTCCACCTAGCTAACAATTGTGTTACTGCTGACAGTCACATATATTTGTCATTGATGTGGATAGTGTAAATAGACACTGCAGCCTCCAAATTACATATAACTACCATGCCACTGGTGTAAGTTCTATGCCAATGTACAGAGGCATTATTGGAGATTTAAATACACCAATTAAAGGAATTTTATTTTATAGGACCATTTTTGGGACCAAGCATCATACTCTAAAATGACCATGTAAAATAAACAGTGTACCTTGTAATATAGCCACATATTGTCCTTAAGAGGTTCATGTGGCTTCATAAACAACAACACCGAAGTCTAAGTAGTTGGTAAATGTTACCAGAGCCCCCAAGGATATATTTTTTATATTACATATTTATAATTACATGGTTAGATGAAAAATCTGTTTTCTTCACGGTGCAGCTAAGAGTAAGCCAACGATTAGCCCTGAATGGAGTTAGAATTGTTAGGTCCTTGTTTCCTTCAATGAATTAGTTGTTGATAAAACAATGGACAATGGTGAGGACAGGTAGATTTCTATGATTCTTTGTCTGAACTATTTACTGCTTACTTATGTGTTTGCCACATAATTTGTAGATGCCACAAAATGTTGTTGGTAATTAAAATGAATAAAAATAGCACTGCCAGAGAATGTGTTGCATAATTTTCATATTTGCCCCATAACGTTAATACTCTTCACCCATATATTGATCCTCTATGCTGCATAATCCCCGTAGCACTGGTAAAGCTCTGCAGAGTAGTTTGGAGGCTGTCATTATGATGATAAAAACCATGCCCTCCCCTTCGAAGTAAGAGATGAAAATATAAATGTTAGAAATAAGCTTGCATATTAAGGTACATATCACATTACACTCACCACATAAAAAAGGGATGACTTTGGATGTAGTATTATTAACAGCTTTTAGGATTAAATAAGTAACTTGCTCTTTTTTTCTTATTTTTATCTTAAATCATTTATATCTTGTTAAACAATTGATACCTTATTTGCCTTGGGGCATTGTTATGGTTTTAATTAACTTAAACAATAAATAATTGATTGATAGTATTATTAATTGTCTTAGGATGGTGTTGTTATTTATTGGTATCAATAATTTGACGTTATGAGCATTGTGTTTGGTGTGCAAGTTATGAATTTTGTGCCTGGTTTGTGAGTTATATATTGTGGTTCTATTTTGGACAATAGGAAGATTTTAGCCATGAGGGTTTTTAATAACAAGGGTAGGTAAAGCATGCAGTGCTTAATGTGTGCAGAAATGCATGTAGCCTTGACAAGGAAAGAAAAGCTGAGTAAGGTGCAAGAAGGTAAAATCAAATGGGTGTGGCAAATTTTCTAATTTCATTTGTAGGGAGGAAGGAGAACTGTACATGAGAAATGAGGTGACTTTAAAATTTGTCTACCTTGCCCAAAGGTAGTCTTTTTGTCAGGGTACTTTTTTGAAGTGGAAAAGGGCAGTGGCAATGCTTAAATTGTGCATGTAAAATCAGGTGGCAGCACTATAAGGAGATGAGTCGTGCAGGGAATTCGTTATTTCCCCAATCCTATACATTTTCAGGCCCCACACTCATGTTGCAATGTTTACCTATTGATTTTAAGGAAAGTCTGCCCTATTTTTTTATGATGAGGCAGCTAACATGGCAACTATCAATAGCCAGTGCCAGACATCCTATCTGATTTCTTTACTTTGTCCCTCTAGGGCATATTTTTTAATCTTTATCCTACTTGAGGTTGTTAAACTGAACCCCACAAAAACGTCTGACATACCTGGCAGATGGTGGGCACTAGGTCTCGTTGTTGGTGAACAGGATTTCTTTTTCGTCATCTTACTTTAACCCAGAGCAACAAAGAAAAAGGCAGAAAAGGGAGAAACAAGAAGGGAGAAAAAGATAGGAAAAAGTATTAAAGGGAGAAAGGAAGGATAAAGAAACTGCAAAATTGAGAGAAAGATATATAAAATGCAGTGTGGGGAACGAAAGAGGCAGTAGGTGGACTTAAAATTCATCACCCCAATATACGCCAACTTGATTCTAAACAAGCATTTGCAATGCAATAGGTCTCGCATTAGTGAAACTTTGAGCTATTGTCATTGCAAATGCTAATGTTTGTTCTTTTTGGGGGATTAAAATATATCCCAGCAGTAGTATAAGGAATAAAAGATATTTCATGAAGCAAGGAAAGGGTGCAGTACCTAATATGGCTTTTAGAGAACCCTTTACAACTGCCACGAGTACTCCTAGTAACAGCGTGTGGTACTGCACCCTTTCCTTGCTTAGTGGATTTTTATTTTTATTACTTATGGTGCTTCTGTGTATTTTTAAGCCAATAAAAAAATTGCATTTATAATGTGAACAACTCAAAGTGTCAGTAATGCGAGACCTACTGCATTGCAAATGCTTGTTTTATCATCAAAATTAGTAAAGGTAGGGGAGAAAGCTTTTGCTAACAGGCAAAACCTATAGAGGACTAAATGCAACACAGAGCCATGATTGGTAGCCCAACCACAAGATAGGGAAGTAGAATGAAATGATCAACAGCCAAAAGCTTATAGAAGTAAGGAGGTGAAAATGTTCCAATCCTTACTAGCCGGGAAATGAGCGTAGAATTTTCTGTTTCTGGTTCTTGCCCTTGAAAGGGCAAATAACCCTTAACCCCCTAATGTGAGCAAGGTTCAACAGGTTTGTCTGGGCAAGATTCTTTTCATCTGTTTTTTCAGGAAACAATTCCAATCACGCACTGGTTTGTTATGAGGCATTTATAGTAATTTTAGCACTCTGTCGGTAAGAGTGAGTGAAGGAAAAACAGCCAACCCGTGTTTCACCCCCTTACATGGCCATCCGGCCTGGGGTTTCCTCAGGGCGGGTAATAATTATTGGAAGTCAATCAACGTCGGAGGCAAATTTAAAGGTCCTAGGGATTCTTAGGTCACGGGCATAATGCCGGGTCGGCATTAGTCAATAGGCTTGCGTCGGAACCCTTATTGGTACTAACCAAGCCCGACCCTGCTTAACTTCTGAGATCAGACGAGATCAGGTGCATTCAGGGTGGTATGGAAGTAGGCTTATTGGTACTAACCAGGCCCAACCCTGCTTAACTTCTGAGATCAGACGAGATCAGGTGCTTTCAGGGTGGTATGGCTGTAGTCTTATTGATACTAACCAGGTCCGACCCTGCTTAACTTCTGAGATCAGACGAGATCAGGTGCTTTCAGGGAGGTATGGCTGTAGGAGTGCATCACTTCATAAAATGCTAGTATATGCTATCATTTGTGCACTGCACAAAAAGGAGGTGGCTTCTTCATACATATTTTTGTCATGATGCGGAAAAAAGTATGGGGGAGATGATGTGAGAAAGAGGAAAGCATGAGGAGCTGCCAAAAGGCGAAAGTACGGTGCTAAGCAATAACTCACTGGTCCAGGTCTGCTCACAGGAAGACTAAGATCTAAATGTAGCTCTCCAACCTCTATGGCTGGAGGTGCATGATGTCACTAAAGATGACAATCCTTCAACAGATGTCCCCGATGAGATTTTGTCCTAACATTTATTTTGTTTACACAATAATGTATGTTTACCACGTGAGACTTTCAAGGATCAGGCAATAAGCACAAATAGGGATTATTTCAGCATGCCCATGTCTCTCAGCGTGCCCCACTCCATTGAGAGAACACCATCAGAGTCGAGGGATTCAAAGGGGCACTTTTGTTCTAAAAGATTCTGTAGTAGGCAAGAGTGTGGAAAGCTGCAGGAAGTAAAAACACAGTTAGTTTGAAACATTCCTATCTTTGGGTCGAATGTCTACACCTAAGTGGCTACTGGGTTGTGTTTCTGTGTCTTCCATATCATTAATGTTGGTTGAATGGCTGAGACCGAATCAATGACAATGCACCTGTACACCCTTCTCAAACGTCTTCATTTATTCTAAACCTCTGTGTGTAACTGAAGGGGAGGCGGGTTTACATTGCATGCTATGTTGGGATGTTTGTGTGGGGAAGCAGCCTTTACAACAAGGTAAATACATGTGCCTCGCATTTTTTTAGCACGCATATTTTTATCGCGAATATGCATTTACAACGCATGCCAATACCACGTATTTAAGGTAAGTTGTGGGGGAGGTGTGCCCCCCCCCCCACAAATACATTGTTTTTAAATCTAAAAACAATGTGTGGTATTGGCATGCGATATAAATGCATAATTGCGGTAATAACATGCGTGCTAAAAAATGTGAGGCAAAGGCATGCAATGTATTTACCAGTGTTGTACTGTCGTACAACCGTTTGTGCACAGAGTACATACATCAGCATAGGGATCCAAGCCCTTCAAATACAGTAGAAACCTGAGTTCCAATAACATCCCAATTGGAGAGTTCCCCTAGGATCCTACACGTTTATATCTCCCGAGGGCTCCTGCGACCTAAATCAATAATTGTGAGTATCATACAGCATGCTTCCTTCCTCAGTTGAAAAGCACAGTCAATTATAAATTAACATCATTGTTTCGCATCGGGTAAGAAAATACACAAATACCTTATCTTCTCAATTTATGGGACAGTGAAGGAGTTATTCTATTTAACAATGGTCGAGTTGATGGTTACAGTGAACGGGAGAGACAACAAAGGGGCACACTGCCACAATCTTGTAGAACGAAAGTCAATTTTGATGCTAGCAATTGTTTATTGGAGTTCCACTTGAAGAATACGAACAAACATGAAAACATTAAGGCGATTAACTTTATGAAACGTTTAAGTCATCTATGCAGGCAAATGGCGAAAGGGTCAGGGGAGCGGCAATGCTGGGCCAAAGATTTAAAAAGGTTGTGTTTGTATAGACGCAGGGCTTTAAGTGGCCCAGTACCCGGCAGTTCTAGAAAAGTAAGTGCTGAGACTGGTCTCTATCGGGCTCTCCATTTTTGCCCTCACCCTTGGAGAAAACAAATCTTAACTCTGCAGCAGTATCACCCTTCACTGCCTTTGATGTAACTTCAAAGAGACTCCTAATAGTTCTGTCACAGTCTCATCATTGACCAATAGTCTAGGCTTGTTGTAGGTTTAATGTTACTTGTATTATATATCTTGATGCAATGACAAAAGCAGTTCAGTAGTCTAAACATAGATTTTTGAATACTTGTTTTTAAGCCACGCCCTTAATTACATTGGCCACACCTCTGAGAGACCCCCCAGTTTTTTCATCCCACTTATGTTATGTTACCGCACATTTATAACGCGCACTGCTACCCGGAAGTGTCCCGGCGCGATAGACCAATATGGGGGTGAGCGGAAGTAGAAGTAGGAACCAAGCCATCTAATTAATAAAAAGTAGGGTTTTCGATTGCTTCTTAAAAGTCCTCAGATCATGATTATTTCTAAACTCAAAGTGCAGACTATTCCAGGCCCTAGCTGCTCTTCCAGAGAGGGAACTCCCTCCTGTTCTGACATTGCGATAACGTGGAATGGCGACAAGACATTGGCCCGTTGACCGGAGAGGCCTTGATGACGTATAGAAATTAAAACGCCTCCTGAGATAGCAGGGTCCAAACTTGTAAAGGGCACTGTGAGTGATGGTTAGTGCCTTAAACAAAATGCGCTGGTCAACAGGGAGCCAATGCAAGTCGCGAAGAGACTGCTTTATTCCAAGGGTACGCGGAATGCCTAAAAGCATTCTAGCGGCCGCGTTCTGTATGGTCTGCAGCTTTTTTGTCTGATAGCACCGAAGACCAATATAAAGAGAATTGGCAGAATCAAGCTGCGACGAAATAAGAGCGCAGGTCACCATTTCTTTGGCCGCTTTTGGTAGGAGCGGCAGGAATTTCCTAAGAAGCTTCAATGTCCCAAAGCACACTCCAGCCAGCTTGTTGATCTGAGTTCGAAATCTAGACAAAATGTAGACGTCCAGAGATAGTGAAGATAAATAAACATTGAGCAGAATCATAACCAGAAAACAGAGAGATTTGAGGGATTGAAAGTGTGGGAAGCCAACATTCGACAGTTGGGGGAACAGATGTGTGCAGATGTTGAAGAGAATGATATACCAGATCACACTAAGGACTGAAACATAGAAAGAATTAGGGAAGGAGATAGTGAGCTGACTGATCTTTAAAAATGTAGACGTCCAGAGATAGTGAAGATAAATAAACATTGAGCAGAATCATAACCAGAAAACAGAGAGATTTGAGGGATTGAAAGTGTGGGAAGCCAACATTCGACAGTTGGGGGAACAGATGTGTGCAGATGTTGAAGAGAATGATATACCAGATCACACTAAGGACTGAAACATAGAAAGAATTAGGGAAGGAGATAGTGAGCTGACTGATCTTTAAAAACACTTTAGTGAACTGCTGAATCAACTGACAAGACGAAAAGTTCAAGGGTGTTCTGCATCGCGTGCGAAGCAAAGTGTGATTGATAGGCTTGAGGACATTTATGGAAGGCTCTCACAAGTTTGATGTGTTCTCACTGAGGGTTGCAAAGTCTAGAAGCATTGAGTGGGACACGTCATAAGGGAAACAAGGGTAGGGTCCCACTAGTGGTGCATTCAGGCTGTCATTGTAAAACTGAAAGCGCACACAGTGCGCGTAAAATAAAAATGAGAATCGTCCGCCATTGCTCAAGGGCAGCGTCACGCAAGTAGTGTGTGTGGCGGCAGCTGCCATTGTGAAACAAATAAAAATGTAACTGAAAGCGCTTTGCGCACTGAAAATAAAATCAAGAAGCAGCTGCCAATTCTTAAGGGCAGCGTCTTGGGAGTGGTGTGTGCTGCAGCGGCCGCCATTGTGAAACTGAAAATCACGCATGGTGTGCTTAAAAACAAAAATGAAATGGAAAGCGCGCATGGCACGCTGAATATATGAACAAGAAGTGGCCGTCATTATTGTGTGGGGTGCTGGGCTGCTTGGAAAAAACACATGGTTATTTAAAATGCAAGGGGGTTAGATTCCATGCTAAAGCCTGCTTTAAAGTAGCAGTGCTGTGTCAGTCTGGATATGAAAGAAGTGCCTGCCTCTGCAAGACATTAATTACTTAAATAGTTTTCTTTAGCCGCAAATGAAAACTACAGAGTAAGGACAGATGTAAGAAGGGTGTCCTTATGGGAGGTAACAACATGCGTGAGGGAGGTATTAAGGAGGGACTACTAAGACTATTGACAAATCAAAAGCCATCATTTACAAAGGACAGAAAAGTTGCCAATTGTAATGATGGGCGGCACACGGGCTTAGCTTAATGCCCATGTCCTTAATACAGCATGTCTCAAAGAGACAGTGCAAGCGCTGCCTAGGTGAGACCTAAAAAGCACCTTGGGTCTTTGTACTTGGTTTCTTTGTTAAATTTGGCATTGGACAGCGGTCTGGATCTCTGTGAAAATGTTAAAGGAGACAGTAAAGGAGTTTTTAGTGATGAAGTTAGTGAGGCTATAGTGAAAATTAGTAAACGCCCAAATTCCTATCAGATAGAAAGGGACTAGAAAATGGAAGGAAATACAATCAGATTGGTGAACAAAAGTACCAAATTGCTATTTTGAAGAAATTAAGATTCAGGCACCTCATTTAATCCAGTGGCAAGTGGCAGATAGGCAGATTGGCTTGAAGGTGTACTGTGCTGAAAGGCAATCTAAAGAACAGTGCAAATATTTGAGTTAAGTACTGACTAGTTTGTGAAAGGTGTTGCATGTTCCGCTTTGTGAACCTTTGGACACTAATGCAACATTTATTTTATGTTAATTTTTATTGACACAGACGAAGCAACATGACTCGAAGCTGCGAAATAGTAAAAGCATTGGTCAAATCTATTAAAAATATATTTGATTTTATTTTACATTAAAACAACGTAGCTAGTTAAATATTGGAACGGGTTTGCAGTAAAATGTGGGGTTTATTTACTGGTGATTCCTACGTGCAAACAAAACCCCAAATAGTGTAACTCTAAAAGCACTTTGCAAACCCTGGCCTGTAAAATGAAGCTAAACAGGAGAAACCAATCTTAAAATGAAAGTATGTTAAGCAAAACCAAATCATACACAAAATAGATCCGGGCCAATATTGTTAACCTAATAAAATATATTCTACTTTCTCTTTTTTTGAGCGTTTTAATCTATATTCGAGTAAATTAACCCAAATGTGTCTCATTACCTCGATAATAATTAAGGCAGTGATTATTTCAGAACATGTATTAACAGTTAAGAATCATGAAATGAACATTATCGATACTTAATTTTAAAAAGGCTCCAATGTGTGAGTTATTCTTGATGTTAATGTTACTGGTTATTTGTTCTTCCTATATTTATGAAATAAGGTGTTAAAGAGAGCCCAAAATCTGCAGATGAGCATGAAACCCCAGCCAGCTTTAGATACTTCCTGTTAGTGTTTTTAGGCAAATGTGCTGTTCTAAGTTGCAGTTTATGTAATGTAAACAACTAGGAACACATTATCTTTAATGGAAAATCATATACAACTTCACCCAAAGTGCCCAGTATCACATTTCTCCTGTGGCTGCAGCTGGCATACATATGCATACAGTATGCAGTCAGGAATGAAGTACATTATAATTAAATGTCTCCATGTAATGTACCTAATGTATATCTAAACATTTTTATATGGGAACTTGGAGGGAGGTTTATTTGGACAGAGTACTCCATGCTTTCCTATTCTGCCTGGTAAAACTTGGGTTTTATGTTTACAGCCAAACCAAAGGTCTGCAGCCACTGTAGCAGGGCAGTTTCAGTAAATCAGAGTAACAGCAATCTGTGGAAGATTACTGCAATAAACGACCCATCCCAAACAAAATCAGCACTTTACCAGCTTTATGGGCTGCAGTGTAAATTCCTACGAGTCTTGATGTTATCAGGAATCACGTTAGAGATATTTTCTTCATGGATTCCAAAGGACAAGACTCAGGGCCTTTCATACACATCGGTTTCTAAAACAGACGTTGGCAGTTCTCTCTGCATACCACTTATGTAAGGTTCTTGTATAGGACTATTGAAATGGGGACATGATTACGTGAAAGCACTTTTGCATATTAAATGCATATTATTAATTATGTGTGTATCGACCAACAAGCTTTTACCACCTACTAGTTATGGAATAATAATGACTGCTATCATCTGTGTGACATCCACAACTTTGGCTGGAATAGCATGTTTGATTGATAGGTGGCTGGCATTGTACCATTCCTCGGATTGGCCTCACTACCAGAATATCAGCCATTGAGCATTGTCGTAACCTCATCTTTGCACCATGACGCAATTATGTTTTACAATGCATTGAACTTTACAATGAGTTGCATTATGTTGTGGTACTTTACCATATATATATATGACAAAGGTTTTGCGCCGAAACATGTAGACGCTATTTTACCAATTGTTAAAATGATGGAATAAGCTACATCCTGATTCAAGCAAGCCCTGTGGAGAGCCGTTCCATATATATCACTCCAATTGCTGCTATCGCAGTTCTCCTTCCAACTGTGTTGGTGCCTGCAGCGGCAGCTGCCATAATTAATATATTCACCAAAAAACTTCTCCTCCAGAACTCCCAATGAGAAAGACAAGCGGTACAATTATTTTAATGTGTGTCAAGATGACCCTTTTCGGCGTTAGCCTTTTTCTAGTCAATAAAGGCTAACGCCGAATCGCGCTGTCTTCTTTATATACTGGTGGTCGCCAGTAGGTATTTATAGT
Organism: Lissotriton vulgaris; assembly: GCF_964263255.1. Lineage (NCBI taxonomy): Eukaryota > Metazoa > Chordata > Amphibia > Caudata > Salamandridae > Lissotriton > Lissotriton vulgaris. Next base: position 673,152,273 of record NC_141700.1, on the reverse strand, counting down.
TTCTTGTTTTGCTAATAACTTTGGCTTCGTTTGACGAATCGTCACCAAACTTTCAAAACTAGAAAGTTTAGGGGTGATCCATCTATTGAGGGCCAAGAAAAAGGGAGGTCCCAAAGGATTTTAGACATGATTACAACCCAAATTGCTTAACGGAATTACACTAAATCTAGCAGAATGCTAAATCTTTATCAAGGAAGAGTGCTTTTTGTAATTTGGTGTAAATGTGTTCAGTAGTTTTGAAGTTAATAAAGTGAAAAGGTTTATGTATATCTAGAGACACAATTCCACTGTGGATCAACAGCAGTGAGGTAATTGGCTGACCGCAACCTGACAAGAAAGTTGCGGCTGACATTTTGTGCATTGGGACACAGTTCTCAGGGGAGAGCTTTTTTATAAGTGATAAAATGGGTCAGGGTAGAGGTACACTGACCCCATGGGACTGATGGAGGGGTCTGTGATAAAGCCCTCATGGGTATGGCTTTGTCCAAAAACTTGTTTTTTTAGCACACGAGGATCTGCGGATCCACCCTGATCCACCGGATCCTCACAGATGCAAGTGGATACAGGTGGATCCATGGATCCTGTCCCAAATTAAAAAAAACACATACACTCACCCTCAGACCCACAGATCTACTCACACACCCTCTTACACACCCACACAACAGCTCACATGCACTCACAGACCCTCAAAACCACTCACACACCCACTCATGCGCACCCCCACTTACAAACTCACATGGCCACACACCTCTCACACAGCTACTCACACACCCATATAGCCACCCACACAGTTGCTCATATAGCTACTCCCACACCCACACAGGCATTGATACACTTATAGAAATAGCAATAGCATATGTTTGTATTAAATTGTTTTTGTTTTAATATTAAATGTGTGCGATATAACCAGCAGACCCCATATTTGTCTAAGGATAAAAAAATGTTTTATAATATATAATAAAAATGAATGTGTGTATAAAATCTATTTATAAACTTGTGAAAAAGGTATAGTAAACTGAACTTAAGGGTCAAATTGTAGTATCATTTATATAAAAAAAACTGTAAAATTCACTAAAAAACAAAGGGTACATTGATGTTCTAGTTAGGAAATAGCATTAAAAATCTGTGGGAATTCACAGAAAAAATAGGATACAGAAACGTTATAGCTATGAACTAGAATTAAAAAAGTTCAAAACTCACAGAAAAAAGCAAAGGTTTCAGAGACGTTACAGGTGGTTCAGATTTTACACACACAAAACTATAGAAATTCAGCAGTTATAGTCATCTTAAGTAATTAAAACTTGTGCTCTAAGGTAACTATAACTTGTGCCCTGCTCTCACCTTGCACTGCTAATTACTCCACATATTACATCACTCATGACATCATTGATAATGTCAATGCAACATTTGCAGTGAAATTATTGATGAGAAAACTGTGCATGACGGGCCACAAGTTATAGTTACCTTAGGGCACTATAACGTCCCTGAAACCTTTGTTTTTTTCTGTGAATTTCTAAGGTTTTGATAATTCTATTTCCTAACTATAATGTCCTTGTAACCTTTGGTGTTTTTTTCAGTGAATATATATATATATATATATATATATATATATATATATATATATATAGTATAGTAGTAGTTATAGTTAGGATTGGCTACCATAGGAAATTCTGAACATTCTATTGGGAATAACTTTGGCGCCGATTGAGGAATCTGCCTGTAATTTTCCTTAAAATGGTCTTGCTGAGCTCCGCTCCTTCCCTGAAAGTTTCGGGGGGATTTGTGAAGTGGGGGCTGAGAAAAAAGGGTGGTCCCAAAACGTGTTTTCTCCATGTTAATTTCCATAGGACGGTTTGACAAGTCTACAGCCCGAACCGCTGAACGGAATTACGCCAAACTTGGCAAAATTGTAGGGACTGGTACGCAGATGTGCCTTTGCTATGTTTGGTGAAAATTGCTCCAGTGGTTTTTATGAAAATTAAGTTCAAAAACACATATATATCTATAGGCGCGCTGCCGGCAATCCCCTGTGTGCTTACCGGGGAGCGCACCCGGCGCGCTAAGGGAGTGCGCGAGCGAAAGCTGATTAGGTGTCTGTCAACATTCTAAACAGTCCGGAGAGTCTGCCATCTTGTGTCTCGGTAGAATCGAGACACAAGAGGTGAAAAAAGAAAGGGGGATATAATTAAAAGGGGGCAGAGTAGACACCCCCTGACCCCCTAGGTTTTCTGAGGGGGGCCTAGAAGGACCATGAAGGGCTAAAAAACTTATTTTTTTAAAATTTTCACGGGGTGAGTGCTGGCGGCGCTCTCCGGTATGCTCTCCGGTACGCGGACCCTGAGTGCACCACGGGGAAAAAGAGTGTAAAAAAAATAGAGAAAAAAAAATGTTGAGTGTTTAGAGGAAAGTGATGCATTGCTGGAGTGTGACAAAAAAATTATGCAACTCCAGCAATGCTTCCTTTCAAATGGGGCCGGGCCTATGTGAAAGGGCCTGCATCAGTCTTACGCCTGCTGTGAAACAGGCGCAAGATTTGGACGCAACAGTGTCATAAAAGTGACGCAGTGATATCTCTTAGATTTCACTGCGTCACCTCTACGACCCTTTCTTGCGTCAATACACCCCTTTTGTATACATTACACCTGACGTAGGTATAATGTGGTGCAGGGGTTTACAAAGTGACGCATCTACCTAGATGCGTCACTTTGTAAATATGACTCAATAAGGTGCATTTTTAACAGCACTGGTGCGTCGCAAAAAGTGACATACCGGTGACGTAAAAGTGATGCATGGCCTCATAAATGAGGCCTTCAGTCTTCTACTCATGCGTCATATTAAATATATGATGCATTATGTTGCAAGTACTTACAGATACGTCAGTATTTCAGACGTATCTGTAAGCGCAAAAGTGATGCATTGCTGGAGTGTGTCACAAAAATGATGCAACTCCAGCAATGCATCCTTTCACATGGGGAAAGTCCCATGTGAAAGGGCCTGCATCAGTCTTACGCCTGCTGTGAGGCAGGCCCTAGATTTTGACACAATGGCGTCTTAAAAGTGACTGTCACCTCTACGACCCTTTCTTGCGTTAATATACCCCTTTTGCATACATTACACCTGACATAGGTATAATGTGTTGCAGGGGTTTACAAAGTGACGCATCTACCTAGATGCGTCACTTTGTAAATATGACTCAATAAGGTGCATTTTTTACAGCACTGGTGCGTCACAAAAAGTGACGCACCGGTGGCGTAAAAGTGACGCATGGCCTCATAAATGAGGCCTTCAGTCTTCTACTCATGCGTCATATTAAATATATGACGTATTATGTCGCAAGTACTTACAGATACATCAGTATTTCAGACATATCTGTAAGCGCAAAAGTGATGCATTGCTAGAGTGTGTCACAAAAATGATGCAACTCCAGCAATGCATCTTTTCTTACCCTTCCACCCCCGTTCCTTTTCTACATTTTCTTTGAATATCCACATTCCCCATGTTCACTCTCCTTCTCCTTACTTTCCTTCCCAACACTCACCTTCTTTCAGTCCCCCTACTTCACTTCCTTTCTCCTCTCATACCTTTCTGTTCTTTCTTACTCATTTTCCTCTCCTTTATCATAGCACTCCACTTCACTTACTCTTTTTCATTTTTTAAGAATATAGGGCCAGATGTAGGTGGCCGCTTCAGGCCATTTACCGACCGGTAACGGCCGATTTTGGCCGTTACCGATCGGTAAATGGGTGACAGGTATGTAGGGGGCATTTTTTTACCGAATCGGTAAAATTACCGATTCGGTAATTTTACCGACTCGGTAAAATAAAAATTCGGTAAATTTACCGAATCTGAGGCACCCAGATGTAGGTGGGACTCTTCTGAATCCCAGAGGCCTTAACAAATCGGTATTTTACCATCAAACCCAATTTGATGGTAAAATACCGATTCCGGTGTGCATGCACATGTGTGCATGCACACCTATGCCATGTGACAGGCAGACCTACCCTTAGGGCATGTATGCCTGCCACATGGCACCCAAGCCTGTTTTGGGGGTGCCAGAGGGTGTCAAAGTGACACCCCCTGCACCCTTGTGAAAATCGGTATTTACTGATTCGGTAAATACCGAATCGGTAATGCCCATTCATTCCTATGGGCTTCAAAGCCTATAGGAATGAATGGGCATTACCGATTCGGTATTTACCGATTTTTTCCGATTCGTTATTCCAGCACATCTGGAATACCTACATATCCACCCCTCAGATTTACTGATTATTAATTACCGAATAGGTAAAATTCGGTAATTTTCGGTAAATCTATTTTACCTACATCTGACCCATAGCTCTTTGATGAGAATTTGAGGTAGTTCTGAAAAGAACTTTTTTTTTCTTATTTTTTCTTTCTTAGAACAAAAACAAAAACAGGGAATGGAAACTGCTCAACAGGAGCAACAAAAAAAAAAAACATTTAGGGCTGGGAACGGCAGCGATGGTTCTCCAATGCTCGAACCATGAGCAGAACACTTTGCTCCCCATAGCAAAGTAGCTGATCACAGTCTCTGCATTTAAGGACGCCTTTGTTAAATGCAGGCTGAATGTTCGGAACCTGCTCTTGTGATCTCCCCCTCACCGATGTTGTTGGTCCTCCGGTTGATGTCGAGGTCCCATCACTGGGAACCTCTTGTGCCAGAGCCCTGACACTTTCCCGGGCAAAATTCTGGGGGTGCCTCCTCTCCACATGACGGATCATTGTGGAGTTCCCAAAATAATATTTTTTAGTGGGGTCACCCCGTGACAGGACTGTGTGACAGATCCTGCACTCCACTTTTGGAGCATTTACCTTCTTCTGGTCTTCAGGAATTGAAAAAACTTCCAGATGAAATGTTCTTTCACCTTCGGCTGAGGAGGCTTTTCATCAAGGAATTCATTGGTGTCATCTTCACTGCTGGATGGTCTGGCAGCCATGATAATCCAAGATGTCCAACAAAGAACCGAGAGCAAAAAGGCAGGTCTTGCAGTCACAAAAGTGAAAGAAGAAGTGAAGGAAATGGGTGGGGATTTCATTCTTTGTAAAAAAAAACTGTTAGCAACCAATGAAAAGTGTTATTTTAAGGTCACATGACTTGACGTGCTTACGCTGCGTGCACCAAAGCGCTTCCGGGGGCGCATACGTGGCGCGAACGTAGGCGCTTCCGGGGGCGCATACGCGGCGCGAACGTAGGCGCTTCCAGCGGCGCTTACGCGGCTCGCCTAAGTGACGTTTCATTTCGTAAATCAAAAATACTGCTTTTATAAGTATGGTACTAAATGTCTTGCGTTATTATTTACTTTTCATACATATTTTTTTAAACGAACGCAGGAATAGCGCTCTCGTGCGCTCTCAGGAGAGCTTACCGGTGCGCACACCCTGAGTGCCCCAGGAAAAAATGATTTAAAAAAAAAACATTTGAAAAATATTATTATTAAAAAAAATTATTAATAATTAATACTTACACAAAACAGCAAATAAATAAAAAATCGTAGGTTACAAACTCGATATAGAAAGGAATTCGCTTTTAAAAAACCTTTGAAATTCAGTGAAAAAAACAGAGGTTTCACAATCGTTATAGTTAGGAATTAGCATTTAAAAAACCTTTGAAATTCACTGAAAAAACATAGGTTTTACACCAGTTATAGTTAGCTGAACAGTTTACTCATACAAAACCATTGAAATTCCCACGTTATAGTTAGTTGGACTCACTATAACTTGCGCGCCCACAATCCATTGCTGATGATGTCACATATTACATCATTCATGACAGGGTCAGTGACATCATTGATGACATCACTAGGAGGGGTATTTGCAGAGTGGTTGAGAAAGGGGCAGAGCCTCCAATAAGGTCTCAGCCATAACCCTGTAGAAGACTTACTTGTAGCAACAATAGGGGTTCTTGGTCCCTAACGACCATCAACAGCCAAGGGAACTTCATCCCCCAACCAGTAGAGCGCCAGGAGGCGTGTTTGTTGAGTGGTTGAGAAAGGGGGCAGGGCCTTCAATAAGGTCTCAGCAATCCTGATGAGGGGATCTTACTGGTGGCAAGAATAGGGGTTCTTGGCCGCCGACGACCCTCAGCAGACAAGGGGATTTTGTCCTCCATCCAGTAATGTGCCAGGAGGCCCCTTTGGGAGAGGGGTGGGGCCACCAATGAGGTCTCAACAATACCGCTTCATGTCCACCAATGTCCCTCAGCAGACAAGCAGACTTCATTAGGGGTGGCCAAGTAATACTCTGCCCGCTCATGAATTTGACAGAGTTTTTCAGTAACTCCGCAGAATGCGGTAGAGGGAAAATTAGCAGAAAATTAGCCGATCCCACTCAGGCACTCATGCACCCACACACTGAGCAACTCAGTCACTCTCAAAAGCTGATGAGTTGATAGGCCACGTCTGTAGGGACCGGCTAACTCCACTCTTCCTATCCTTGTTTAAGCGTCACTCACAGACCCATTCACTCATACACCCACTCACATACAAACTCAGACATATACACCCACTCACAGATACAGTCAGACACTCATGCACCCACTCATAGAATCACTCCTACTCTCTCTCACCCACTCATTGATCTACTTAGAGACTCACAGACACACTCACAGGCACACTCACACACTCAGATACCCATACACTCTCACTCCCACTAACAAACCTACTCAGAAACTCAAACACCCATTGAGACACTCATGCACTCACTCACACGCACAGATTAGTTAGGAAATAACTTTTAAAAAACCTTACAAATTCATTAAAAACAACACAGGTTACAGAGACTTTAGAGTTAGGAAATGGATTTTTAAAAAAACATAGAAATTCACTGTAAAAGCTGAGGGTAACAGACGTAATAGTTAGACTGAGATTTCACTCACCCAGAACTAGTGAAATTCAGCAGTATAGTTAGCAGAGCTAGCTATAACTTACACCCCGCAATGCACTGCTTATGACCTCACATATCATATCACTCATGACATGGTCAGTGAAATCACTGATGACAACTCAAATTACATCACTGACGACATAATCCACAGACCCACTCAGACACCCACTCACACCTCAATACAACCACTTGTACACTGACTCACACACCCACACAGCCACTCACATGCCCATTCACAGACCCATGTCAGACTCACACAATCACTCACTCCTCCATAGAGCCACTCATACACCCACTCACTCACTCGTACAGCCACTCACACAACCATTTACTCGCCCACACAGCCACTCATACAACCATTCACTAATCCATACAGCCAGTCACATAGCCACTCACTTACCCATACAGCTACTCACACATCTACTTTTTTACCTACACAGTCACTCACACACCCACTCACTCACCCACACAACCACCTACATAGCGATTCACACATCCATTCAAGTACTCACAAATATACTTATGCTCCAATATAGCCACTCACACACCAACTCACGTTACCAAACATCTGCTCAAACAACCACTCACTCACCCATATAGCTACTTACACACCCAATCACTCACTCATACAGCCATTCAGACACCCACTCACTCACCCATACAGCCACCACACACCCACTTACCCATTCATACAGTCACTTACACTGCTGCTCATTCACCCATATAGCCACTGACACACCCACTCACTCACCAATATAGCCACTCACATAGCATGTCACACACCCACACAGCTACTCACAAATCTGCTTATATGCCCATACAGCCACTCACACACCCATACACACAATGTTACATACAGTCACACAGCCACTCACATAATATATGTTAGAAGTACTGTCACTCAGTAGGAGTGCACCAAGTATACTAATTTAACTTTTGTAGTAGGTTAGTATATATATTTAACATCCATAAACTCTTAAAAACACCTACACTCACTTGATGATGTAATCAGTGATGTAATTTGAGATTCATCAGTAATGTCACTGACCATGTCATGAGTGATGTAATATGTGAGGTCATAAGCAGTGCATTGCCGGGGTGTAAGTTATAGTTAGATCAGGTAACTATAACAGCTGTATTTCTATGGTTTTGTATGAGTAAAATCTGAGCCAAACTATAATGTCCTGTAAATGACCATGTAATGAGTGATGTAATATGTGAGGTCATAAGCAGTGCATTGCAGAAGCGTGAGTTATGAATTTCATTGGTTTTGTATGAGTGAAACCTGAGCCTTACTATAACGTCCCTCTAACCTTTGTTTTTTTCAGTGAATATATATATGTGTGTGTGTAAAAACTAAGGGTGGGCGGACATTTCCATTCCACCCAAGGAATGTGCGGAAATTTGCACTTTCCGCCTTCCGCAAAGAAGGCGGAAAAACGGGCCAAATTTCTGCCCATTCACAGGCGGAATGGAAGTTGGCCGCCTGCCCGCCTCCCGCTTCCCACCCACCTGCCTCCCGCCTCCCGCCCGCCTTATTGCATTAACTTAAAAGGCTAAATAGAACTTTAAAGCAAACTTACCTAATTGCGTCGCATCTTCCCAATCCCGGCTTCAGCTTTGGAAACTGCGCATGCGTGGGAGCCTGCACATGCGCATTCCTGGCCAGGAATGCACATGCGCAGGCTCCCGCGTATGCACAGTTTCCAAAGCCAGTATTGGGAAGATGCGGCACAATAAGGTAAGTTTGCTTTAAAGTTCTATTTAGCCTTTTAATTTAATGTAATAAGGCAGGCGGGAGGCAAAAGGCAGGCGGCGGGAAGCGGGAGGCGGGTGGCCTCGCGAAACGTAAAGATCACGGAGAGGCACAGAGATTGCTTCAATCTCCGTGCCTCTCAGCGATAGTCCCTTCCGCGACTTCCGCCCACCCCTAGTAAAAACCACTACGTAAATCCTAGTCACTCACCAAGCCCTGCAACCGCAATGCCCAGCAGGTCAAGCAGGCCTTGTTCCTGGTCAATGACGTCTACTCAGCAGTGTGTCAGCTGCTACTGGATGTGAGTGACCCCAGTGCAATGGTGCACACACTGCCATGCTTGACAGCAGAGCACTTAACGCTCCCGCAATGCATAGTCCTTACCGGGCATGTGGGGGAAGTGTGAGGGAAGTGGCACTGTACCCAGAAAATGAGTGGGGCCAGTTTCTCCATACCATGCCAGTCTGTGTTATCCACATGGTGTAGGGCTGGTGCTCATGCTGCCTGCCTCTGCCATCGGGAGGAGTGGGAATAGAGTCAGAAGGGAAAGTGATAGCAACAGAAAGCAAACAAAGAGAGGACAGGCCAGGAGAGGAAAACAAAAAACAAAGTACAAATAAGTCACCTAAACATATAATAAACACAAAAATAAACACAGTTAAAAAGAAAAAAAGAAAATAAGTGCAAAAAAGTTGGGATTGAGAATAGGGAAGAGCAAATGGGATTGGATTGGCACTACTAACCTGAGAAACAACGAGAATGGCTGGATGAGTATTTTTTATGCTCAGTGGCAGAATTCCACAGACGTTTTTTTTGTAACTCTGTGGAATTCCACATAGTAAAACACACGCAAATTAAGACCAGTGATAAAAAAAGATCTATTTTCACTAAAAAAGGTTCAAGTAATGTTATAGTTAGGTGAATATGTCAGTGACAACATTCAAGTTTTGGACTAAAAAAAAACCACAAAAATTCACCAAACTGTAACTTGTGCCCCCACCATTCACAGCTTATGACCTCCCAAATCACAACACTCATGACATGTTCTGAGACATCATTTATGAAATCACTGTTGACATATCAAATGACATAATTGATGACATAAGTGATGACTTCTTCCAATGAGTGTGGTAGTTTGTTTTATAGTTTATAGTGGCAGGCAACTACAATGTTACTTTTCTACCTTATTTTTGTGCGTCCAGTTAATCAGTAATTTATGCACCATAGGTGTGTAGAGGTAAGAAACATATTATAAATCTTTGTATTGAAGAGTAACTCTGTGTGCAGGTTGTTTTGACTTATTAAAGAAAATCCTAATTTATATATCTAGGGACTTGAAGGCTAAATGGATCATGCTAAGATCTGGGTGGCTGCCAACGCTTGAACCAGGAAGTGCTTGCAGCCATTTTGGGACTCAGCTGAGTTCCCAAACAAAGGTTTTAAAAAAAGAAGGGGACAAGGTTGGCACACCTTGACCCCCTAGTCCGGGTGGTGGGGTCTCACAGGAACCATGCCGGTGCCAAGTAGAATTTTTAAATTTTATTTGCTTTTGTGAATCTCGGTAACCAAAATACACACTTGTTTTTACCTCAGTCCCCGGGTGGACCACCCAGGGGCAAATTTAAATTAGTATATTCGGGAGAGGAGTAAACGCAGCCCCCTACCCATGACTGATACCTCTGCAGGGCCGGCCAATGTAAAATAAGGGGGCAGGGGCCCTCCTCCCCAGGTCTTTTACAGCCCCAGAGTCCACCACCTCCCCGGGGCAAGACCTATCGGCGAGATTCATCAATGTGAAGTTTTGCGAGCCTGAAATAGCGATTCATAAGGAATCGCTATTCCAGACTCACAAAACGGGATTCATGTAGGATTCGCAATATTTTTTGCGAGTCCTACTGATTCCTTAAAGGCCCATAGGAATGCATGGGGAGTCATTCCTTATTGCGATTAGCAATTAGCTAATCGCAAATGAGATTGCGATTTCAAGGGTGCAGGGGTGTCCAAAGGACACCCTGTAACACCCCTGAAATGTTAAATTACACAGATGTTACAGACACACATGTCCAAAGGACATGTGTGTGTGTAACATGCAACTTAGAAAAATGCTTTTAAAAGCATTTTTCTAAGTTTTTGCTATTTACCACGAGGTTTGACCTCGCGGTAAATAGCGGCCCAAAATTGCGAAATCGCAATTTTTTAAATGTTTCAAGAATAGCATTTAAGGAATCTCTAATAGAGATTCCTTAAATGCTATTCCTCGCAAATTTGCGAGTTCTTAAATAGAGACTTTTGCTTTTGGGATGATGAATCCCAAAAGCAAAAATTGCACTTGCAAAGGGCCAGATTCTCAGAATCTGGCCCTTTATTATTGCATTTATTGAGCGCACAGCTACCCGGAGGTTTCCCGGCGCTTGCCTTGGGAACCCGTCCTGGCTTTTCCCTGTGAGATAGCCCCTACAGGGCATCCCCAAGGTGAAAGCCAGGCATCCCGCCGCAGGGGGCCATTGTGGAGATTAAGCAAGCTTAATGCCCAGAGTTGCAGAGTGAGAACCCATGATTAGAGCAGGCACCGAAGCGAGAATTATCGAGTCCGTGGACATTTGAGCTCAAGACCCTGCCGCGTCGGGAATTGAACCCTGGTCCCAGGTCTGACCTCAGCTTCCGGGTCTGCCTGCTCTACACTGTGAGCCACACTTCTCCTCTTCTTCTTCTTTGCGAGCGCATTTATGCTTGATGAATCAGGCTGTATGTTTCCAAAGGGAAGGGGGGCCACATTGACCCCCTTCCTGTCCCAATTTTTGCCCGGGGATCACCTCCTCCCCAGGGCAGCCTGTGTAATGGGAATGGATAGTGGCTGCAGAGATCACACCTGGAGCCGTTAATTGCCCTGAGAACTGCCACCTACCAGGACTGGCTCCCTATGTCCCGAGGTTCCCACCCTCAGAAAGATGTTTGCTTTCGCTTGGTGGGAGATATGCCAGCTCCCACCAAGTGAGAGCAAACAGTAAGTCTACTTCCAGCAAGCAGGAGCAGGAAAACTATTCCCCGGCCACGGGAGTGGACTTTTAATTTTTTTTCCTGCCTGATGTCAGAAATACAGATGAAAATATTGCTCCCGAATGCAGGAATCAGCAATTTTTTGCTGCTCCCTGCTTGCGGTAGCAATGGCAGCTCCTGCTGGAGGCGGAGAGTCGCAACAACCACATTGACATTGAGGCTCCACCTGCAGGCCTCCAACAGTGCACGCTGGGTGCCCTAGGTAAGAGCCAGGACACACAACAAAAAGTGTCTGGGCCCCGGGGGATGGGGTCAGTGGGGCCATAATCAGCCTGGGGAGAAGGGCAGCACAGCCCTCTTCCCATTTAGTAATTGGGTGGGCCCTGGCGCCATATTTGGTGCCGGAGCAGGGCTGTGCGTGTTCCTCCCAGGTTGCCTACATATGGGGGGTTGGTCATGTGAGGCAGGATGTATGACGTTACAACGCATAATTTTACAATGCATATCTTTACAACGCATTTTTTACAATACAACATCCATTACAACACATTTTATTACAACGCATGCCATTACAGCGAATATTTAAAAACTACCTTTACAACGCATTCCATTACAACGCATACCATTACATTGCATGTATGGTAAGTATTGGATAGTGTAGGGGTAAAAATTACTATTCTAACTCGAGAGGGGTGCAACAGGAGGGTAAGTGTTGGATAATGTAGGGGTAAAAATTACTATTCTAACTCCAGGGGGTGCAACAATAGGGTAAGTGTTGGATAGTGTTGGGGTAAAAATAACTATTCTAACTCCAGGGGGTGCAACAGTAGGGTAAGTGTTGGATAGTGTAAGGGTACTGTAATGGTATGCGTTGTAATGATATGCGTTGTAATGAAAGCGTTGTAATTACATGAGTTGTAATTGTATGCGTTGTAGTGTCTTGCGTGGTAATGGTTGGGTTGTAATGACATGCATTGTAAGGGATGTTGCGTTGTAAAGGTAGTCAGTCCGCTTTATCGGCAGGAAACTGCCGATAAAGAGGCGATAATGGGCTTGATAATATGCTCAATGGAATTCCAATCGAAGCTCATGTTAAATGTGATAGACATCTAACATGGGCTTCGATTGGAATTCCATAGAGCATATTATCAAGCCCATTATCGCCACTTTATCGGCAGTTTCCTGCCGATAAAGCGGCGATAATTTTATCCCCCGGGCTTGATAATATGCCCCTCAGTCTTCCTTCTACATTGGTGAATGAGCTAAAGTTTCACATTGATTGGTCAAGGGAGCGTAAAGATAAAAGGGAGGAACCAAAACACGTTTTTCCACCAATGTATATTCCATAGAATTTTGTATTGGAGGTCGGCCGAAAACGGCTGAACACATTTGCATAAAATTTGGTAGGATTAGACATTGCAGTTTGCAAATTATCCTTTTGGGTCCTACAGGTAAGTAGGATAAGTTATAAGGAATTTTAACTCAGTGATATCTGTTGTCGTGGTACTTTTACAAGATTTCACAGTATTTTGCAGAACTACTGCTGTAAATAGCAATAGCAAGTCATTAGGTGATTTGATAAAGACTTCCTTTACAAAAGTTAAAGGCAGCCATATTTTTTTTGATACCGGTTGGCTGTGTTCTGTAATAGATATGGAAAAATATTTATCAATCATCAATCAACATTTGTATAGCGCAATACTGCCACTCCTAAGGGTATCTGGATGCTTTGGTCGCTGTGTCTCCATCAAAAAAGCAAGTCTTAAGTTTATTTCTAAGTCTGCCAGGGAAGGGGCTGTGCTGAGATGAAGGTTGTTCCAGGTCTTGGCAGCAATGTAGGAGAAGGAGCCACCCCTGCTATGGCTGTGACAGATGCAGGGGGTTTGGGCAAGGGCTAAGGAGGAGGAGCGCAGGAAGTTCAGTCAATGGTTCCTCAGTTATGTTAGCTTTGTAGGCATGTGTGAGGATATTGAACTGGATCTCTTCAGGATGGGGAGCCAGTGGAGGTTTCTGCAGTGGGAGTGATATGGGTCCATTTGGGGTGGTCCAGGATGAGTCTGTCTGCAGCATTCTGTATGGTCTGTAGTCTTCGCAGGAGCTGGATGGAGGTGCCGACATAGAGAGCATTGCAATAGTCGAGACGGCTGATGACTAGAGCCTGAGGGACGGTCCTTCTGGTTAACTGTGGGCGGTAAACTCTGTTTCGCCCACGGAGGTCTCAGAGTTTTGCATACTCCGCACTTCGCTTACATTGCAGAGTTTTGGCAAAATTCTGCTGACCCAGCAACTGCTAAATGTGTGAGAGTAATATCTCGGTGGAGCAGTTCCTCTAGCCCCTGGGTTTTGCAGCGTGACGGCTAAGTGCCGGCCAAGTTGTGCTCTCAGTTTTCTTTGTGGGTTGGACTTGTTTGGGGCTTTTTTCAAAGACAACGTAGCTTGTTGTGCAATTGTCTTGGCGACCAAGTGCAAAGATTGTGCTGACATCAGTCTGACTCCTGGCTTTTCCTCACTCTGGAGGATATGCTGCTCCCTCTGCCCCTATGTGTTATCACAGGCAGCCTGCCGTTCTTGACCCACCATCACTGCCCCACCTGGAGCCTATGGCCACAGCTTCTGCCTCCATAATTTCTTTTTTCCATGGACTCTCTTGGTACGGAAGAACAGAGAATACTGTAAGTACCCATTATGGCGATGAAGCAGCCTTAGGGTCGTAGTGGAGAGGGAGCGCGAACCTTATTGCACAGGTGCAGGGTGCTGCGGGATTGATGGTTACGGCGATACGGAGATGGAGATACATGCGCACAGAGCCACAAACATTATTAAAAATTTCACAATTTTACTTTTGCAAGTATAATTATGGTGCTGCTGCAAAAATTACTGCTACAGGGAAAGGGTGAGGTTTACTGTGTGATTCGGAGCCAGAGTGCCGTGGTGAAAGGAGCCTGGGATGGAAGCACTCCGGCATCTGCTTATCCTGCCTGTGATCAGGTACTTTGCTAGCCATTTGTATGGAATACCCCAAGGAAAGGGAGAAGGTATGCGTGAGAGACTGTGTTTCCACTTTGTGAGAAGCAGAACTACGCATAATCACACAGGGTTTTCAGGTAATTCTGCGTAATTACTCAGAGTGAAACTCTGCAAACTCCGCCCACCCTTACTTCTGGTGTTGACTGGGATCCATCTGAAGGTTCTATGGAGCATGCGAAGGTTGTGAAAGCAGGAGGCGATGACTGCATTGAAGTCATTTCATGATCAGATTGCTATTTAGGAAAATGCCTACGTTTCATGCGGGGTCGGTGGGTGTGGGTGTTAGTTAGTTCTGCTGGCCACCAGTTTTGGTCCCAGATGAAGGTGTTCTTCCTGAAGATCAGTAGTCCTGTCTTGTTGGAGTTGAGTTTGGGGCAGTTGGCTCTCATCCAGTTGGCTATGTTGACCATGGCATCGCAGAAGATAGTTTTGGTTCTAGAAGGGTCTTCGGTGAGTCAGTGGATTATTTGAGTGTCTTTTTCCTAGGAAATTATGTTGAGGCCATGGAATCTGACGATGTCTGTGAGGGGGTCATGTAGGTGTTGAACAAGTTGCGGCTGATCGAAGACCCTCGGGGTACACTGCATATGATGTCCTTGAGTTCGGAAGTGAATGGAGGCAGTCGAATGCTATGGGTGCGTCCTATGAGAAAGGAATTTATACATTTCTATATAAAAAAATTTTTAATGCACATGGTATTGCTGTACTAACCCTTGGAGTACAGAGTTACCAAATACAATGTAGAAAAAGAGATATGGTAAAAAATGTAAAATAAAATATACTACATGCACTATATTTTATAAATGTATTGTACTGAAGTGTATTTTCGATATTAAACATATTTAAATATGCACAAAAATGTCTGCAGAGTAGCACAGTAATACCTACAAATGTCTGCACTACTTAAAAAAACTGTATGTGTAGAAATTCTAAATACATGTCTCGTCCCCTCTTGCTACTTTAATAAAGTGAACACCAATAAAACCTACTACTTTCCAATATTTAAGACCCTAACCCAAAACACAGCGAAATGCAGCCTGCAGAACACAACAAATCTGTGCTAAAACTACATGGCTGCCGACTCTAAATACAGACATCAGCCAATTGCATACTGATTTTGCATGCATGTACTGCATTATACCACAAACTTACCACAGCATACAGCAGCACAATATATACCTACTTTTTAAAAATGTATAACTTTAACGCTACTTACACACTTCACACGTACTACTATTACTAAAAATTACCATTACACCTCATATTCCTACCATATTACATCTACATCCGTTCACACACTTTCACTCTTCATCTGTTTCATTTGACACACTCCAGTCTACACCACTTTACTCTATGCCACTCCACTCTACAACACAACACTATATGCCACTCCACTATCCACCACTATAATCTACACTACTTGACTGTGTGCCACTCTACTCCACTCCACTCCACTCTACAAACTCCAGTCCATGCCACTCTACTGTATGCCCCTCTACTCTACACTACTTCATTGCACACTATTGCAATGTATGAAACTCCACTCTGCTACACTACAATCTCCGAAACTGTAGTCTATTACTCTCTATTGTACACCATTTCAGTGTAAACCATTGCAATGTGAACTTTTCCACTTTACGCCTCTCCGCTCTAAGCCACTCCAGTCTATGCAAATGCACTACGAGCTACTCAACTCTATTACAATGCAGTGTATGCTATTACACTGCACAGCACTACATTCTATGCCACTCTACTCTGTCACTATAGTCTAAGCAACTACATTGTACGCTATTACACAGTACTACACTGCACTCTATGTCACTCTACTCTACGCTACTACACCATATACCACTCCACTCTACATCACTACACTGTGTGCCACTAAACTCAACATTATTATACTCTACCCACTCAACTGTATGCTACTTCACTTTATGCCACTCCATGTCACTCCTTTTCTATGCCACTACACTCTATGCTATTATATTCTGCGCCACTCCACTATACAACATTCTACACCACTCCACAGAACGCTAATGCACTGTACACCTCTGCAGTCTACTCCACTACACTCCACTCTATGCTATTCCACTCTACTGTACCCCACTCACTCAGTCCATGCTATTGCACTGTATAGCACTACACTGTTCCTCACTCCACTCTATGCCACTCCACTGCACGCCACTGCACTTTACGCTATTCCACTCTACGTTACTCCACTCAATGCCACACCACCCTACCCCACTCTAGTGTATGCTATTTCACTGTACACCACTCCATTCTATGTCACTTCCCTCTGTAATATTAAACTGTACTCTACTCCACCACACTCCGCTCTTCGCTACTGCATTGTACACCACCCCAGTGTACTATTCTACTGTATGCTGCTTCAATGTACGACACTCCAGTCTGTGCTACTCCGCTGTATGGCTCTACAATGTAAGCTCTACACTATTCCACTGTACGCAACTCCACTGTACAACACTCCATTCTATGCTATCCCACACTACACCACTGCACTCTATGCCACTCTAATATACACTATTCCTTTGTACGCCACTCCACTATATGCCACTCCATTCTTCACCACTCTCCTCTACCACACTCCACTCTACTCTACTCTATCACACTCCACTCTACGGCACTCTGCTCTATGCCACTCCAGTCTATGCCCCTCCACTGTACACTATTGTATGCTAGTATACTCTACACTATTCCACTGTATGCAACTCCACTCTTCCCACTCCACTCTATGCTATTCCATGGTACCCAACTTCACTCTCACCACTCCACTGTATGTTACTTTACTCTGTGCCACTCCACTGAAGTAATTGCAATGTATGCCATTCCACTCTATGCTATTTGACTCCACTCTTCACCACTCTACTGTACGCCACTGCACTCTTTACCACTGTACTGTATGGTATTCCAATGTACTTAATTCCAGTGTATTGTTTTTCAATGCATGCCAGTCTACTGTATGCTATTCCACTGTATTCTACCCCACTTTACGAAATTCCATTCTACGCCACTCTACTTCATGCCACTCTATGCCACTTCACTATACTCTATTTCACTCTGTAACACTCCACTGAACTAGTCTACTGTACACCACTACACTGTACTTCATCCCACTGTACTCCACTCCACTCTTTGCCACTGCACTCTGTGTTACTCCTCTGTACCCTAATACATTATACCACACTCTATTCTATGCCACTACACTCTTTGCCACTCTACTGTATGCTATTCTACTGTATTCTACTCCATTCTACACCTCTACACTGTACACCACTCCACTGCATGCTATTCCTCTCTATGCCACCCAACTGTACCCCACTTTGCTCTATGCCACTTCACTCTAGCCTCTCCACTGTACCCAAGTCCACTTCATGACATTTCACTATACACTATTCCATTGTACACAACTACACTCTACACCACTGAACTCTATGCTATTTGAGCCTATGGGGCTTCACTGTACCCCACTTCACTGTATGCCACTCCACTGTACGCTATTTCACTCTATGCTACTCAACTGTACCCTATTCCAATCTATGCCATTCCACTGTACACTATTCCACTGTACATCACTGCATTGTATGCCACTCCACTGTATGCCAATCCACTCTACCAGACTACACTCTCCCCTATTACACTGTAAGATACTCCATTGCACGCCACAGTACTGTACGCTATTTATCTATATACCACTCCACTCAATGTCACTACTCTGTATGCCAGTGGCACTCAATGTTACTGTACTCTACACCACTTCACTCCACAGTGTGCTACTCTACTGTACACCCCTCTACTCTCTGACACTACACTCTATGCTATTTCACTGTGCACCACTCCAATCCACAATACTACACTCTACGCCACTCCAGTTTGCTATTACACTGTAAGCCGCTACATTCTACCCCAGTACAGTCTACCCTGCGCCACTATAAAACATGACACTCTACAGTATTTCACTTGACACCACTCCACTCTGTGCCACTACAGTGTATGCAACTTCACTCAACGCTACTCCAGTCTACGCTTTTCCAATGTATGCCATTACACTGTACCTCACTCCACTCTATGTCATTCTACTGTACGCTAATCCACTGTACGCCACACCACTCCTTGCTATACCACTCTAAGCCATTCCACTCTACACCACACCATTCTACCCTACTCCAGTTTACAGTAGCCACTGTATGCCACTCCTGTGTATATGACTCCACTCTACGCTATTCCATTGTACAAAACTACTCAGTACCTCACTCCACTATATGCCAGTCCACTGTAGAACACTCCACTCCATGCCACTCCACTCTACACTATTCCACTATATGCCACTCCACTGTAACACACTCCAGATTATGCTACTGCCTTGTACAATGTTTTACTGTACGCCAATCCGCTCTACACCAGTCCAATGTATGGAACTCCACTGTACGGCACTTATTTACTCCATGCTACTCTACTGTATGCAATTACACTCTACCACACTCCGCTATTCGCCACTCCGTTATGCACTATTCTACTGTCACTCCACTCTACACCACCCCACTCTACAACACTCCACTCTACGCTAGTCCACAGTACACCAATCCACTACATGCCACTACACTGTACCACACTCCACTGTACAACACTCCACTCTATGCCACTCCACTCTACATCCATCCACTGTACCCTATTGCACTGTATACCACTCTATGACACTATACTCAACACCACTCCAATTTACCAAACTCTCCTCTCCTCCACTCTACTGTACAACACTCCCCTTAAGGACACTCAACTCAACAACAGTGAACTGTACGATTTCAAAATTGTTTTATTAAAAATGTAAAAAACTAATGCAATGAAAAAACCAAAGGCTGAACCTTTGTTATAGTTAGGAAAACTTAATTTATTCTTTCTATATAAACAAAACTTAAGCTGGACAGACATTAGATATTCTAAAATTATAGTTATAGCTCTACACCAGTCCAATGTATGGAACTCCACTGTACGCACTTTACTCTATGCTACTCTACTGTACGCAATTACACTCTACCACACTCCACTATTCGCCACTCCATTATGCACTATTCTACTGTCACTCCACTCTACATCACCCCACTCTACAACACTCCACTCTACGCTAGTCCACAGTACACCAATCCACTACATGCCGCTACACTGTACCACACTCCACTGTACAACACTCCACTCTATGCCACTCCACTCTACATCCATCCACTGTACCCTATTGCACTGTATACCACTCTATGACACTACACTCAACACCACTCCAATTTATCAAACTCTCCTCTCCTCCACTCTACTGTACAACACTCCTCTTAAGGACACTCAACTCAACAACAGTAAACTGTACAATTTCAAAATTGTTTTATTAAAAATAAAAAAACTAATGCAATGAAAAAACCAAAGGCTGAACCTTTGTTATAGTTAGGAAAACTTAATTTATTCTTTCTATATAAACGAAACTTAAACTATACAGACATTAGATATTCTAAAATTATAGTTATAACTTTCATTTAGAATTACACACCACCTCCAAATTGCTATAAGTTACGCAACTCTATTCAAAGTATTGTCACTGCTTATAATCTCACTTATTATATCACTCATGATATATTCTATCACATTACTGATAACATCAATACATCAATACAACAACTGAAGTTACATCATTGAGGACAACACTGAGCATGTCAAGAGTGAAATAAAGAGCCAGGTAGTGTTTGATGGAGGGTTAAAGAAGAATGATGAGGAATCAAGTCTATGCATCCTTGGGGAGTGGTGTGGTTCACTGGTTAGAGGCGGCAGACCCGGAAGCAGAAGTCGGCCCGGGACAAGGGTTCGATTCTCGACGTGGCAGGGTCTTGGGCCATGGTCAGCGGACTCAATAATTCTCGCCTCGGTGCCTACTCTAACCATGGGTCCCACTCAGCAACTCTGAGCAACAGCTTGCTTAATCTCTACTAACGGCCCCATCAGTGCTGGGGATGCTTGTCTTCACCTTGGAGATGCCTAGGAGGGACCATCACACAGGGAAAGCCAGGATGGGTTCCTCAACGGTATACAGCGCCGGGATGCCCCTTTGCTGGGGCAGCTGTGCGCTTTACAAGTATACGACATTTAACATTTGTATGTTGCATCCTAATAGTTGATTGTGCCTGCAGAAGGGTTCTGAGCAAACGTTTATTCTTGTACAAATTAACAACTGAGAGTGTAAAAGAGCAAGTGTGGTCCCTTCTGCTACACCCATGAATTTTGTGAATCATCAACACCAGTAGAATCGCCGGAGTGCTCTCAAGCACTTCCACCAATTTGAAACATTACATTGCTATGCATACCATGCATGCCCACATCACTAGTTTGAGAATTACGATTCCATACTTGGAAGAACAAATTAGAAAGCAAATACCACCTCACATCCTTATAGAAACAGGTCTCTGGTTTTCCTAGCCAAGCAATTATCTGTCAACATTTACCACTGATTAAACATACATTGTTGATTGAAACCACATCAACAAACGATTGTTTATGTTGCAATGGTTCTCAGGGCTAAGTATAAAAATAAGGAAATGAAAGTAGACTATGGTGGCTTAGAGCTTCATGGGAACAATATGCTTCTTAAAGTAAATATGTTTGTGCATTTAAACACTTTTATACTTGCCGAACAATTTCTCCATGTAATTACAAGTGCAAAACTATAATTTATGTATCCTTGTTTAAAAGAGTACACAATGTTGTAATACATTGTGAAGAGTGCAAAAAGGAATAATAGGCTGATTTAGAATGTTTTAGGGTTGTGTGGAATCTGCATAATTTGTTGTCACATATTTACACGAAATGACGGAAAGATTGAGTGAAATTATGCAAAATGTAAATCTGTCATTTCATGTCCTATTTTAACACACCATGTGACCTCGCAACAATTTTTGAGACATCCGATCACTGAAATATGCTCCATTATTTTTTGTGATTGGATTTCTCGTCTCTTTTTTATGCTATGAGGATAGAGGTTTCTCAATGCTCAGGAAAAAAAGATACCATTTTGCGAAAGTTTTCCACTCTTTTCAATGTAATCTTTTACATTTTTTTCTCCTTTTTTTTTTTTTTTTTTTTTCGCGATCTGTGAAAGCATTTTTTGCCACTCCCAAGATGGCCCCTTCACTGAACCATCCGAGCATCTAGCTCTGCCCATTGTTCCAGACCGGGTACAGCGCATGCGCGTGGCGCAATCTCAATGCGCCTTCATCCCCATACCGGGTACTGCGCATGCGCGTGACGCAATCTAGATGCGCCTTCATCCCCTTAAAACGGCGGACACCGGTAGAAACCTCCACCAGCAGCTCCGCACCCTGACCAGGTGCCGCGAGCGTGAGGGGTAGGTGTTCCGCCGTTCCAGTGTCTACTCAAAGGTAAGCTCAACTCGAGACCGTTAAAGCCCCAGCGTCATCATGGAGCGTGGTTGACGGGACAATATCGGGCCGAGTTGCTAGACCACCGCCTGGACCCGCTATAGATCACCTGGCTGATTGGAAGCCTTACCGGAGGCCCACTATGCAGGGTGTAGTTAACCTAGTCTGCCCCGCCTGACCACTCATCTGACCCGCCCCCAGTTCGCCGGGTCTCCATCTATATAAAAACATGGGAAGGCTGTTGTTGTACATAAGCCTCCCGGGAGTCCCCCGGAGCGTTTCTCTTAGCACAATATGTTAGAGCATCATACTGTGGCCCACTCGACCATGCACCCGCCCCCATCTCGCCTGATCGATTGCTGAAGGGGCTGAGGGCTGCACTTCACCTGCCTCACTGTCCCCTGTGACAATGGATAGGAGTAGTGTTTAGTTTACTTTACTTGCCTAACATCAATTGATTAGTACTGCTACCCAGGGAGCCACAGCCAATGGGGACTATCCCGCCCAGCCATTCTCTCTCTCCCTCACCCGATTATGAATTGCTGCAGGGAGAGTGTCTTACGCGCTATCTGGGGCCGCTATTGCCAATACTAAGTGTACCACCATTCACATCCACTTTACACTTCAACCTTACCTGTCTCAGTTACCAGCGACCTATTTTTACATCCAATAGGTGTATCCAATCCTTATTACGCTGGCCTCACGGGAGCTTGCTGCGGGGCCCATTCTTAATCCCCTTAGGGTAAGAACCTGACCAATGCTGCACGCCTACTGTTGTTTCCGGAGGGGCGGGTTGTTATCCTGAAAGCTTCGGTTATATACCACAGTTTGTTTTAAAAACACACAATGAAAATTCCCCAATTGTGTTATCTGGGTGGTGTATGCTCCCTTTCCACACCACCCCCCTTCACTTCTCACAGTGTGGAGCCTGTGTCACAAGAGTCACGCTGCACGATTTGAACATTGAGTCACTATATTGTATTTGACTTGAGCTGTTCTCTTTGTTTTTTTATTTTGTTCCCCTACCTCTAGGTCGCCTAAATAGAGCAGGACCCCTTGGCCCTCTTGTCCTCCGACCCAGCGAGGTTGTATTTGCTTTCTTTATATAGATTGAGCATTGAGTTCACTTTTTTGTGTAGTACTTTATTTTAGGTCCTGACGAATCGCCTTTCGGCGAGAAACATGTTGACCACACTAGGGGGTAGAGTTATTGTTCTGTACACCTTTACGGTCTCTAAACTCCCCTCCCACCCCTTTTAACTAAGGAATCAGCCACGTTATTAAAGTTGCAAGTGGACTGATTACCTTTTTTATCGCCTTCACTCACCACTGCACTGACTACACCTTCTTTTCATCCTCACCCACATCCACCATCGGCAAGGAACTAAAAGAACCCCGTCAAAAGAGTACCTTTGGGGACTCCGTCAGATATTGCAGCGCCGGTCTGACGAGGGGCAGTGAGCCGATGATGACACCGGACACCCTCTAGTAAGGGTGTATTTCACGCTTATTACTTTGGGTGTGTGAGGCTCTCTAAGTTCCGACTAGGGAACCCTTTCTTCGCAGCCACGGTATTCATAATACCAACTCCTTGCTCCACACGGTTTAACGCCCCCTGGGGAACTTTGTACTCTGCTGTTAGCTCTACATTTTTTTCTCCGTCACAGAATTGTCACCATCTTTGGCAGAGTTAGTACAGCACATTTACAGATCCAGTGATAGCGGCATGGGTTTCTCAGCAATAGGGACCTCTGCCACTGAGGCAACACTAATTAGGGAGATTCGACTGTAATTAATTGCCTAGGATGCAGGCAGGACACATTTTGGGCCAGTGTGACCGGTGCAGCCGCATCTGGTGCTGACATTGGAGGGCACTGTAATTAGAGAAAGCTAAATACCTTATGCACCTGCTGCAGCATTCCTTGTGTGGCCACTACATTTCAGGCAACAATAAAAATGCTAAAATAACTTTGGTGCTAAATGTTCATGCTGGAAAGAGTTTTGTCTAGTGGCAGTTTGAATCCTCATAATGTAGCAGAGAAAGAATGTGTACTGTGCAGTTCACAGAGCTGTATTTTATGTGGCTACCTCAGTGGGCTATCGCTTTTGTCACAGAGATCATTTTGTTACTTGCAGTTCATAAGTTGCAATCCTAATGTAGCACAGTGGCTCATGAACTGTCATCAAAGACCTGCATGCAAACTGTATAGTATAGGTTAGACTGTTATGTTCTTCTATTCATAATGTTGTAGAAAAGGTTTAGTTTGTGTAGACATGTTTAGTAACGCCAACCTCAGACAGAGCTTTAAAACAAATGAAATGTATGTGATTGGGGGACGATCGAGAGCTGACGGCACTCTTGGAGGGTGGTAGTGAGGGAATCCATGGAGATGAAGGTCATTAGTGGGGGTGCCAAAGATATATCGCACTGGGCTCCACCAGCACCAAAGCCTGGGTGTAGGATTGTAGGATAGATCATATTTTTGTAGGTGCTCTATTTCCACTTCCCTCTAAGGAACCTAGAGCAGCCAGAAGATGCAAAATTATTGGGAGCATATTATTCACGCCTCTCATGCTTTAAGATTCTCTTCTTACTCCACACAGAGGGGAAGCAAAGTCAAAGGTTCCTCCTATTAAAGGTTCCTCCTATTAAGTTTAGAATCAGCCAACAAACATAATCATGTTCTTGATTCCCAGAGTAATTTTCACCTGGACTTCCACTTCAGGTCTACATTAGTACTTTGGAAAAGGTTGCAGATGGGAGAAGAAGGCCCTAAATTTAATCTGGAAATCCACTTGCAAAATCAAATTATCCTTACTTACTCTGTCTCTCTGCTAAATTCATGTTTTGCCAGCGCAGACAGAAATGGTGATCTCTATAATACCAAGCAAGTCAAATACCAATAACTAGGACGAGATGCTCCCTGAAAAAATATTTGCTTTCTTACCCTACTGTGAAAAGTGAGAGGCGAATGAGAGAAGAGCAACAGGGAAGGAGTCGCCATATTGAGGCCCACAATGAGAGCAACCACATTTACTGCGAGCACAGGTCCATCCAAGATAGCAAAGGAAGAGTGTCAGACAACTTCAAATTTGGAACGTGACTGCCATCTCTTTGTGAAGCTGATTGGACTGTATTATATACAAGTACTATACTAAAGCTACAGTGTAAAATACTTTGCATTATTTTCTTGCCACATTTTTTATGCTTGAATAGTTTCCTGTATTTTTTTTAAGAAGTGTTTCTTATTGATTCAATTGCGCATTGTCACTTTATTAGTCCACAGGCTATTTATATAAGTTGAGTTTGTTTGTACGTTGAACAATATTGTTGTAAAATTTATTCTGTACACTGTAACCTGTGAGAACTGTTTTTGTAGATTTTTGGGTATTTTTTATGTGGACCTATTAGAGTTCCAAATCATAATAAACTTGACTTCACTTCACTTCACATATAATCAGAACTTGTGCAAACAATGCATGAACAAGGAGATACAAAGAAGACCGAACAAAAACTCCTGATATGCTGACAGCTTTCAAGGAAGGTGAAAATAAACTTCAAGTGCTATAGGGAAAACGCATATGAAGCAAGGTCAAAACAACCATCAGAAAAGAGTGACTGTGAATGTTTTACTGATGCCCCAAAAGGCAAGTACTATCTCTTATATTTATCGAACTCAACGAACCATATCATTTCAAATCGAGAAAAGGTCAAAGTTACCACCCAAGGGCATTAAAAAGCCCAGCAACCAGTTGAGAAAAGCTGCTTCCTCCTGTCCACAGAAACGAAGAAAAAAATGTGTGTATTACAATTTGTGGAAGATTAAACCAGGAAAGAGATTAACATAGAAAGCCAAAAAATACTGAAGGAATCTATATGATAAAAGATCAACTAGAAAGAAATACAAACAAGGGAATGGTGGAAAGTTTGATTTAGTCTCAGCCACTGGTAATTATAAAGCATGACAGAGCAGCTAAAAGAGAGATAGATTTGGGATACAGCAGCAGTACAGAGGAGCCATGTATGCCCTTACCCATGGTGACCTAAATTAACCTCTTAGGAAGCTGGGGGCGCTAGCAGCTTTATTACTTTTAAATACGCTCCACTGATTTAGGGCCATCATCATCTGTGGTTTTGGCCCATTATTGTGGAAAGGGTATACATTTGAGGGAGAAAGACAAAGTGAGGCACTTGGCTGAGCAAGAAGGAAGCAGTCGTCTTGAAATCTAGAAGGATCATACAAAATGGGAAGCCTGAGCTTTCCAACAAGCTTCTAACCCACCAAGGAAAGTGGAAATGGAAGGTGGTAACACACACACAATTGAGAGAGAAAATATTATGAAATGTAAAGTTCAAAGGTCATGTATTCCAGATAAAAAACATAGAGGAAGAATAGAAGATAAAAAGACCTGTAACATTATTAATGTGGAAAAACCATCATTAAGTAACCCTTGAAATACACAAAGTTGTCCTTGGTCTTAAAAAAACGAAAGCTACAGGAACAATATAGAGAATTCAGTCAAATGAGTCATGCCCAAAATCAGATTGCATTGGAGTGCGCTGTGGAGCAGGTAATTGCACACTTTCTAAGGATGAGAAATCAGCTGAAAGTGTCAAACTTTTAAACAAGCACAGAGATTTCCAATGCCACACTAATCTGAAATTGAATGATGAATCAGAAATAAAAAAGACCCTTAGGTCATGCTGGAAGCAAACAAGAGGACAACCCTGGCAATGCCTGATTGTGTAGTTGTTACATTTGGCAGAATATTATGCTCAGCACCTTCATATAACTTTTCGATCTGTCACCAAACTGCTCTCTTGTTGCCTTAATTTGAAACAAACCTTCATTTGATTTGAACTAATTTTCAAACGTTAGTCACCAATAAGAATGATCCTTAGTAATTCCTATCACAAACTCAGCAACAAAATATCAGCTAATATTTTTAATTTAATGTGTTTGATTTCAACTTATCTGTTTTGTGTAGCCCTATGGATCATTGGATATATTTTTAATGTATTCATGCTTGCTAGTATACAGAATATTTTGTAAACTTGCACATGGAAGCCCCTTTTCTTAACAGTCTCTATTATAAATAGCTTTGTTGTTAGCCAAGGACTTTTTTCATTTTACTAAATTATATGTATATTACTCTTAGGGGCTTTCAGTTAGCCCTCTTCAGCCATTCGTTTGATTTTTGTCATTTACATTTTCTTCCAACCACTACAGCATACTTCATGGGTCAGTTGGTCAGCCCACCTCACCAAATGGCTAACTTCCACGTGAGTGAAGTCATTCTGCTCTTTTAAAAGGATCACATTGTGTGAGAAATTGGTTTGTTGGTTTACTGAGTTGTGAGCCCTGGTCAAGCAAAAGCAACAATCCCTTGCAGGGTGAAACACAAAAAGTCAGAAGTTAACTTGTGCTTGACCCTGAGTAGCTTGGCTCAAAAGCAGTCAGGCTTAACTCGGAGGCAAGCTGTAAAGTACTTATGCAGCACAAAAACAGTAATAAAATGAAAACACAACAGAAGAAAAATCCCAAACCAATTTGGAAAAATAGATTATATTGTTATGATCTATTTGACACCAAATGTCAAGCATTCAATAAGTACAACTTGAGATATTTATTGTTAATGTTTTAAGTGACAATAGTGCCAAAAATAACAAGGCACTAGCAATGGGTATCTGGTTGCGCTGGATTGCAATACATTAAAATTTTTAGGCTGATCGCAGTGTAGTGTGGGCCGGCTACAGGGCCCGGGCTTAGCCTGCTTTGCAAAAATACTTTATTCCGGAATGTGTTGATGTCAAGGATTTTGTCGAAGGCAAATATGCATGGTGCAGACGAGGTGATGTGTGATGTGAGGGGATGTGTTGGCTCTGATAAACGTAGCAGCGGCGTTGTGTCAGCCCCCAATGAGAGCAGGGGCTGTGAGGGCAGTTCGCAGCGTCATCGTATTGGATGCCGTCAACGGGGATGAGAGGACCTTGTGCCGGCAAGAAACATCCTGTCGCGGTGGTTCCAAAGGCGATGTGTCGACTTCAATCCAGCAGAAGTAGCGATGTGCTGACCCACGCAGTCATGAGGATGTGCCAGTTCAAAGGGTCCATGATAGGGGTGGCAACATTTGGCAGGGTAGATTTGTAGATGGCAGAGTCTGGGTGCAGAAGCAAGGTGGTTGAAAGTCTTTTATGCCCCTGAGACTTCTGATCAGGTGACCAGTCAAATAAACCCTTGGATTCACTCTGGGGATCAAATGATGCAGGTCGAGTCCTTCTCACCTAGGCAAGGAGGGAAGCAGGCCAGCACTGCAAAGCATCAGTTCTCCCGGAGCATCGCTTCAGTCCAGCAGAGTGACAATCCTTCAGCAGCACAGCAGTCCTCCTTCCTGACAGAGTATCCACAATTCCAGAAGTGTACTGAAGTGGTGGGGTCTGAGGTCCAGTTTTTATTCCCAGTGGAGCCTTTGATGTGGGGAAGACTTCAAAGACAGGCCTTTGAAGTGCATAGAGGTCCTCCCTTCCTGCCCTGGCTCCAGACTCACTACAGGTGGGTATGCAGTCATTTGTGTGTGGACAGAACACAACCTATTCAGGTGTGAGTGAGGCTGTGTCCAGCTCATCCCTCCCATCCTGCCAGAATGGCCAATCAAGTCATGCCTAAGCTCCCATTGTGTGTGTAGGGAAAACACGCAAAACCGAGCTGTCACCCATCCAAGACATGCAATCAGGGACAGGCTGCACAGAGGGCTAAGAGCAGGTAAATGCCAACTTTCTAAAAGTGACATTTTCAAACTTGTATTGACAAATCAGACTCTGTCATTATAGAGAATTTATCCTTACAATTCCACAAGTACCAAACATGACAGCTCTACCTCCTTTCAATTAGGAATTACAACTTATTAAATGTAATAAAGAATCCCCCATGTTATTCCATGGGAGGGATCGGATTCACAGTAGCAAAAAACAAATTAGGGAGTTTTTCACTTTCTAGGACATGTAAAACTTAAAATTACATGTCTGACCTTTTAATTATACAACACCCTGCCCAATGGACACCCTCGGGCATACCTTAGGGATGGCTTATATGAAATAAAAGGGGAGTTTAAGGTCAAGTCGAAATTGGCAATGGACACTGCATTCGCACTACAATGGCAGGCCTGGGACATGTTTTAGGATGCTGCTTAAATGGGGGGCACAATAAGTGCGGCAGGCTCACTGGTTGCATTTAATTTACAGGCCCTGGGTAAATGGTATATAACTTTGCAAAGTACTCACAAGTACATTAAATATTTCAATTAGGTATATGCAAATCAAACCATGTTTAGGGGAGTGAGAGCAAGCACTTTAGTACTGGTTAGCAGTTGTAAAGTGCACAGAGTCCTAAGATCGACAGTAGGAACAAGCTAGCAAAATTAGAAGCAAGCAGGCAAAAAGTGTGGGAGAAGACTACCCTATGGCTGACAAGTGAAACAAATTAGCACACAAAGAAGTTCTTTTCTATGCCAGGTTCTACAGTGGTAATGTTTCTTTTGAGCCAAGCATATTTTTCCTTTTAGCCATTCTTGCTACCCACCTTCAGCGATCGACCGCTGACAACCCTCCGGACCGGCTGGGGACATAGGCGGAGTAGATGCGCCGCAGTCTACCAGGCGCTGCTGGCAGGGTGGCCGGAAGGACGACACGGCCAGTAAACTCAACACAAGAGAAGGGAACTGCAGTTCCCAGAAACCTGTGCGGTGCATCGCACGCGCACCAGAAATTACGATGCTCCATTGTCCCGAGGGCTATGAAAGCTGGATCACTCAGAGGAAACGTCGCAGATTACTCTCCCTAGGCAGAATGCTGAATGGATGGAGGAGTTGGTGTTTCTGAGAGTTCGGTGCAGTAAGGGTGTCTCTGACACCGCCTCCCCTGTTACTTTCCAGTATGCCATCCTGTAGCTAACACCATTTACTTACGGCTCAAGGATGTATTCCCGGCATTTTTGTTCCGCTACAAAAGAAAGAGAGAAATGTACAAACCTGCACAGATACCAGGTGGTATAGTATCTGTTGGACAAGACTATACCCATTTTCTTTTGCCACTTACGCAATGCTGTTAATGGATTGAAGGTGTGTTATATGGTCAATAATTCACCTGCAGCATTACCCAGAGTGAACTGTTATATGCAAATTGTATGTGTTAAATTGTGTGTGTTTTTGTTCATATTATAGCAAGGGGTCACTGAGAGGTTGGAGCCAAGCCTTATCCTTCCTCCTTTGTGATGCTAGGCATGGCACAAACATTGGTGGGAACAAACTTGAAATAGAGATTGATCAGCGTTGGTTGTCTGTTATACTTGGCATAATCATTTTGTTTCCCTTCACAGTACTCTTTGAATGACATTTGGAACTGTATATTAAGGTTCCATATAAGATGTTGTAGCCAACTGGAAGTGGTCGATGAATTAGAATCATCCTTCTTTAGGCTACTACTACAGGAGCTTGTTTTTTTCCTTTACAGGTATAAAAAGGATATAGGGAATCTATGACTGATTGGAAGATTTGATTGAACTTCTTCTGAAGGGTGGTGCTATAATAAGCCTTTTTTTCCACAGATCTCCCTCCCCGCTGTTTCCTTCCTTTCCTTCCCCGATTGACCTCCTTAATCTTCCCTGGTATGATGGCAGTGCGGAATTGAGGGTGTCAATAGGTGGACCAATCTGAGCAATGAACCGATCCTGAGAGGCCTCCGAGGGACGTATGACAATTCTTGTATTGGCGAGGGCCTTGTAGCTCTACTAGCAATAACGTTTTTGCATAAACAATGGCACAATTAGAATTGCTAAAGCCAAAAACTCAGCATACACAGACCAATTGCCTCTGCCACTCTTGGTTTTACTTACATTTTGATATTTGTTGTGCACAGACCCTACTATATGATCAGCAGAACAATACATACTGGTAATGGAGGCATAATATAGAATGCTTGCACTATAATATTGCATGCAGGAACATTACAGTTGAGGAGTGAGGTAGAATCAAGTTTCTGTCTGAGGGTGGTCAAGACAAAGCTGAGCCTGGATGAAGTCCATGAGGATAACTTAAAACCAGGGTTCTCCAAAAAGCTTGTGAGCTACTGATAGCTCTCCAATTACCAATAAGAAGCCTTCCTGTGTGCTGCACATACTACTAAATTAGAATTGTTTGCTTGGTTAATGTCATTTTTGTATACCAAAACTGAAAAGCATGTATTCAAGGCATAAATACATGTGCTTTCAGAACTAATAAGCTGATGTTTGGCGAGAAGTGGTTGAGTTTCTAAAATATATATATAAAGCTGATATTTCAGTGGTAAATCCTGTTATGTTGTGGAGACTAATTATTAATATTGACTTTATTATAAGGGACATTGTTGCTACGACTATTATGTAACTCATGTAGAAGTATTCTACTTTGACAAAGTATTTTTAGGTCTCGCGCCTAGTGTTGCAGTGCGCAGCACTACTTGCGCAGTACGAGACCTCATGTAGGGGGTTCAGAAATCTGAGCACACGGTTGTGCGTGTGCTTTTGCTTTTGCCGGCTGCAATTGGCTTTTGCATGCGTTTTTTTCAAAAAGCCAGCACCGAATTGGGCGAATGCGGGCAAATGTCCAGCGGTTGCTCCGGCCATTCCCATTCGTGTCTGTTACGTGCAGCAGCTCGCGTTTGCCTCGCTGCCGCGCTCCCGTGCCCCTGCTCCTCAGTGGTACGTGCACACCAGTAGTTCTCTTTTCTCTTGCACCGCCCCCCTTCCCCTATCCATCCTATTTTCCCAACGCACTGACAAATATGAAAGCATGGACACTGGATATTGTTCTCAGGCCTTTCCAGAAGAAGTGGTGAGTTTGTAGGGTTCTGCCCGTCAAATTGGTCTCTGCTGGGTACGGGATTCAGTGAGAGCTTGTTTCAGTAGTTTTCGCGCGAAGTCCTCTATCCGTTTTTACCATTGTTACGTACTGTGCGCATACTTCCGTATTAGTGCACCCACGTTGAATCACCAAAGAAACTCACATCATTACAGCAAGATCGCGAGTAATACAGACTTTGTTTTTTCCGGTGAGAATATTTACCGCAGTGCCTTTGTTGGAGCATTCTCTTCACGTTAGAGGGAATTCATTTACATTTTTAGTCTAAGAGCACTGTTTTCTTTATTGATTTTCTCTTGCTGCATCCAGCATATGGGCGCCCGGTTTTAATAACAATATATCCAATCCCCCACCCACCCGTCTCTGCTTAATGTCGCCGTGGTGTGCTGCAGGTCAGAATGGCTTTTCTGCAAGTTCGTCATGCACTAGACTGTGTGCAGCAGCAGGCAGGAACCGTTATCTGTGCACTAGCTTCTTGTGCACGAGGAGTGTGCACCAGCAAGCAGGGAAGGTTCTCTGTGCACCAGCTTCTTGTGCACGGGGAGTGTGCACACTGTGGAGTGTGCACCAGCAGGTCCGAACCGCTCTTTGTACCCCAGCTTCTTGTGCACGGGGCTCTCTGCTGGATTAGCTCTCATTGCCGCCTTCCTGTACCAGCAGTGTTTGTTTGCAGGGATGCATTCAGGAACATGTTTCGTCTCTCCACGACCTGCTGGCGTGTTCGTGCCAAAATGCCCATCCCAACCCCCACCTCCTCCTCTGTAGCACACAGTGCAGAGAAATGGGGTGGGCCTCAGCTCTCACATTACCCTGGGTGTGATCCCTTCCTTCTCCCACTGTAGAAGGATACTTACAAGAGTAAATTGGCATGCATTTCCAAAGTACAAGACTGCATGCAAAACGATCACACACCACCCACAAGCCATTATGTGTAACTTCTAAATGCAATTGGCAGTGCACCTCCTTCCTTGGATTGACAGCAACGCTGTTTCTGAACTTGATAAAACAAAAATTCCGCCATGATGGCTTTTATCCGCATTCAAAAGTGCACTTTACAAATAAGACATAGTTTGAATCCGGAATCGTAAATAAAAATCGCGAACTTGCATTTAGCAATTATTGATTTTAGCCACCTAAGTCACTAAGCACTAATGTTTTCCGTCTTTCAATTCAGTTTCATATTCATAGTCCAAATTCCCCTGTCAAGGGACAGGCGCTTTAAAGTTGTCTTGACAACCAATTTAACACAGGCATTCTTTTCTGCGGAATGTTGTCATGCGCTTGAGTTCATTAACTAATATGTTAATATCGAGACCTATTCCAGGTCTTCTCATGCCCACGGTTTGTGGTAACAAGCTGTCTTGCTCTACGCTATGCACTGATACAGTAAATAGTTCATGCAACGCTCGCAACAAACTATGCCCATCTTTTTTACCATTTGAACAGCTTAGCGAAAGCCTTCAAGGAACTTGGGCAAAAAAATGCCCAAGTCATCTTGTTGTCAGACAATGCAATAGATCTCGCATTTGCGAGAGTTTAAGCTATTAGTATTGTAAATGACAATGCCTTTTAATCATGTTTTAAAAACAAAACACAAATATAAGGCACTGTCATTTACAATGTCAATAGCTCAAACTTGTGTAAATGCAAGACCTATTGCATTGAAAATGCTTGTTTACATTGTAGCTTGCAACTGAGCCTGATACACTGAGGTGATGCCTGCAGGGAATCTTGGTTATTGTTGCCACTAATGTAATTTTGTCTGGTGTGGTCACTATTAAAACACTAATTATGTTACTAGCTCCGTGTGATTTTTATTGAACATACGAAGTTCTTGTTAAAAAAATGGTTGGAGATCCTTGACTTAGATGATCGACGTGGGAAAGTGTACAAGGCTCCAGTGAAGCTCAATAAAACTTAAACGCTTAATGTAAACATCTGCTGTGATTTGGAGGTCAACATTTGGCATCCTAGCATGAGAAACTCAGCGTTCCGTCTGCAGGCCATTGCTAAATTGAATAGCAATAAATTGGGCAGGTATAGCACTAGGGGCTAGATGTAGGTAATTCTAATTTACCGACTCATAAATACAGAATTTTACCGATTCGGTATTTATCAATCGGTAAATTAGAAGGAGGGAGATGTAGCTAATTTTTAAATGTGAATTACCGAATCGTTAACATTCGGTATTTACCGATTCGGTAAATACCGAATCGGTATTGCCCATTGATTCCTATGGGCCTTGAAGCCCATAGGAATCAATGGGCAATACCAATTCGGTATTTACCGAATCGGTAAATACCGAATCCTACAAGGGTGCAGGGTTGTCACTTTGACACCCTCTAGCACCCCAACTACAGGCTTGTGTGCCATGTGGCACACAAACATGCCCTAAGGGCATGTCTGTGTGTCACATTGCACAGGTGTGCATGCACAGATGTGCATGCACACCTGAATTCGGTATTTTACCACCCAATCGTATTGGGTGGTAAAATACCGACTCTTAAGGGCCTGTGGCACTCTCAGGAGTGGCACCTACATATGGATTTACCGAATCGGTAAATATACCGATTCGGTATTTTACCGATTCTGTAAATTTACCGATTCGGTAAATTTACAGAATCTGTAAACTATAGGCCCCCTACATATGAAAACCCTAATACCGGTTGGTAACGGCCAAATTTGGCCGTTACCGACCGGTATTAGGGCTCCTACATCTGGCCCTAGAAGTGGTAAAAGTGTGATGAGCAGTACAATGGGGTCAAGTATTTAAAATTAATGAAGTTAGACCGAAATTAAAACTGCTTTATACATATGATAGTGTATTTATTTATTAGGAATGTAATTGTTTTTTATAGTATTGTTGAAATATGACCTACAAGTTTGGTGATGCTGATTGAGAAGTACTGCGCACACTTTTAGAGGCTGATTCGTAAAACGAATTACGAATAAGGAAAGTAATACTGCATGAGTATTTTTTTTTACATAACCTTACCTGCATTTGTGAATGGGCCTGAAACATCCAACTCCCTATCAGCAAAAGTGCAAAGAGGGCACAGTTGTTTAAATCTGTACAAAGTGTATATTAATATTCCATGAATTTCACATTTTATTCCCATGTTACATATTTTGGGAACGACTCACAAAGGCATGTAAATGTACATAAAAGAGCACTACAGGAGTACTACTTTACATACACTACGACAGCTTTGTGCATCGGTTCCTTGGATTTTAAAATTGTGCTCTCACTGTTTGTGCTGGATTTTGTGTGTCATTCATCATTCTAATATTGAATTGACCATCAGGAGGACAAATCCACTTCATTGTTATTCTCTCACCAAAACAGACTTGTTCAAAGGTCAATGGTTTCGTTCCTGTTATGTTTGGAGGAACAAGTCCATATAGTGTAAACAATTTATATAATAGGTTTGTATGGAATAAACCTTTCTCCATGACACTTTGCTTATAAACCAGGGGAAGGGATGGGGCGGATCCTCAAAAGAAACGAATGGCTTCATCGCCGGTGAAACCTCACTCATAAATCAAGACCTTCCACTACACTGTTCAAGCATGCATCTTGTATTGAACTTCCATGCTTGAAAATCGATGTAACTTAAAGGTTCAGGATGCAGGCAGGTTTATCAGCACCCCTCATTCCATTGGAAGGAATTCGGTAAAGACCAGATTAATCTAAATATACTTAATTGCTGGCTCCTCCTGCTGGCCTAGATCTAAAGAACCAATCTACACAAAATATCCAATTATAAGAAAATGTGTCTTATACGAAATGCAGAACCATAATTGTTCTGGATTCCTGGATGGTCATGTCGACTAAAGGAAGCAGAGAAGGTTTTAAAGCATGGGGTTCCATGCCTCCTTTTCTCAGTTGATGGGGTCACTAAGGATGGGTTGCAGTAATTCCATCCACAGATCTTTCTGTCAAGGTAACTGCTAACCACAGTCTATAATGAGTCTCTGCTGATAGGGGGAGAGGGCGGAGGGGGCAGGGACTTTAAGCTTCATCTCAGATCTCTCCCCAGTAAAAAGTGGTGTTTTCTACTTCATGGTCTGCACTGATAGCCTCCTTTTCTGTAAGAAACCATTGTTGTTCTTCAAGATGACACTACTCAAGGCTGCTGCTAGTGAGGTACCATAGATGCAAGAGCCCATCAGAGTCTAGCAACCTTTCCAGGTAATTGCCTGTGAAACCTTTGTATCTGCACCCCACAGCTTCCTCTGCTCTGCATTGTTTCAGCATTCTGCAGTGAGTTGATCATTTCTGAGTGTTGTTGCCAACTTTCCTTCTGCTTTGTGACTTGTTTTCCATTATAACTAGAAGTGCATCAGTTTATCAGGCTCAGTTTTACATCATTCATAAAACAAACCATTCTCAACAAAAGCCCCAGTAATTCCTCCAATGCAGAGTTCATCTCCCAAATTTCAATGTTGAGTCAGGTCTAGGATGTAAACTATGATTTATTTTTAGCACGTTTTTTCGGTGTTTTAATTCTTCAACATTTTCTGGGCGTTTCCCATGTAGATGATAATGTAATTTTTTTACAAGTCAACGCATATTTCACCCCATCTGCTGGTTGGCTTAGTGCTTTTTCAAGATTTTTGAGGGTCTTGTGACAGCAAACCTATTTCAAAGTCAAGTACAGCCACTGGTCCATTGCAGTCCTGACCTGGTTATGGTAGGACTGCAGTTACAATGTATTTAGGAACATACCATAATGTAAAGGAGTCTGAAAAAGTGGGATAGAGGCAGGAAGTGCAGGGGGGGAAGGGAGAGGCATGATGTGGTATTCAGCAACCCTGGAATTCAACAGCACCTCCATCTGGCTCCCACTAAAAACTTTGGGCTTCTGCACATATATTTATTAACACATTACCCACTAGTGTGGTGGTTGTGCTGCATCAATCAGACCAGGAAAGGGCTGTGAGGGACCACACCAGCGGTAGAAGCATGCTATATCAATGACAGGTCACAATACCACTAACAGCAAGAACCTCAGCAGGTTTAGATTGGATTTAGTCAATTGACTCACAGGAAACAAAAAACGTAGTCTTTGTTTGGGGGTCAATGAGCAGGTCAGGTGATTAGATGTGTCTGAGGCAAGGAACATTTGCATAATTTAGGTATAGGGCTCAGGCGTCCTGCTGGGTCAGCCTTTCCATTGATTTAGGCTGGTGCAAAGCAGACCCCAGCATTTAACCCCTATAATGTGTTTTGGGTTCACATGTGTTTGAAAATAATCGCCACCCTAAACAGCATTTGTACAGAGTCACAGGGGTATATGGGTTTCAGAATTCAGAACACTATCCTTTGCCTACTTTCAAAAACCCTAAACGATAAGAAATGCACATTTTACTATAACATCATTGACAGGCGTGATTAGCTTAAAAGTATTTCAAATGCAAATACTGCTAGCGATGGAAGACGAGAAAGGCCCCATTCTTCCTCTTAAAAAAACACCAGACCAGACCCCTCCAGGGAAAGGGAGCTTTGCAACCAGGACATAGAAGGCAGACTCTGGATCAGTGTTATCCTGTTGTACAAACATTGCCCTTGCAAACCTCCAAGTAACCAATTCAAGCACAGGAGACGGTGTGGCCAGCAGTTTGACCCCTGACCTCTCTTGTTCAATGGGTCTAGTTATTGAATTTGTCTGTCAGTGCGCCAACAAATGACCTATTGAGGTCATCCGAGAAGAGGCTAGTTTCTCTGCCCCGTCCCAGGAAAGCTCTAATTTTATCCTACAAGTACGGGAGGTATTTAAAGCGTGTTTAGCGCGAGCTTGCTTTATATGCGTGTGCCACATCGCTAAGGTATAATCTGTTATTCAAGCAATGAATTGTGCTTTAGGAATGGCGAGACCGTTGGTAACGTTCTTTGTTGAGAACGCACAAATAATACCGTTGACCGGTCTCCAATGACGTAAGGGCACGGCAGGTATATTTTAAGCTACAAGCATGCTCGGAATTCCCACAGATGATCTATTGCACAAATGTTCTTTGGAGTAAAATAATTTTCCGTTTCTGTTTCTAAAAAATGACTTGCAGCCTTCGAATATTAATGTAACAAATTAAATTCATTTGGCTTCTATTTGCTGGCCTGGGAGCAATTCTGGCCACCAAATACAGTTTCCAGGCAATTGTGGCTGCTAAACTTCATGCATGTACACACTTCTCAAAACCACAGACGCTATACAGAAAAGCAAAGAACACGATTAAAAAAACAAAAAACACAATTATAATCCATTATGGTTAAATAAAAACGACTCGCTGGCTTGTTATGTTGACCCCATAATGTCACCCAAGGGTCTGGGCAATTTATTACAGCTCTCTGCTCTGCAAACTCTTCCTGCATCCAGTCAGCACTGAGCAAGATTCATAATCCGTGACCAGCAGAGTCGGATTGGGAACAAATATAGGCCTGGGCATTTCACAAAAAATGACCCACATTTGCGGATCCCACCTTCTGAAAACCATTGCTTGGGCAGAGGGATAATTATAGGAGAACTGTGTGGTTAATAAAGGATTTTTTAACCTGTAGTGCCAGTTACAATAGAAGGGACTGAAAACGTCATCATTTAATGCATCTCCATGAATCTCCCTACTGTGCTCCCCCCTCAGATCCCTGAGTCATCTTCCTGGTCTTGGGCATTAAAGCTTCTAGTCATTCATGGGAATCCTCATTGTACACTGACCGACAGGTCCCCGGAGGATCATGTTCACCCTCAGGTCAACCTTCTGTTCATTCTCAAATATCTGGATACCCCAGTCACCCTAAGGCATTAAGGTTCTTGCTGCTCGTTAGTTGGTCCTAAAACGACCCCCTCTTTCTCAGGGCCCTTAAACTCATTTCTACTCTACGGTCCTACGAGGATCCGGCTCACACTCACATCTCTGAGGCTCTTACTCACATTGAGAACCCAAGAGGCTGCTTTCACTTTCAGGTGCCCTTTCAGTTGGGCTCACTCCTAGGTGCCTTGAAACCCTGCTCGTCCGCAGGTCCTCTTAGATCCCTGCTGGCCCTTGACCCTGCATGTCATGCTCAATCTTACCCAGAAGCTGCTGCACACTCTCAAGTCAGTGGAAGCCATGTTTACCAAGAGATTCCCTGAGGATTCTGGGTACTGTCAGCTCTCCTGGTACTCTATGACCCTGAGGTTCTCACTTCCTGATAGAACTCAGAAGCTCCTGCTTACAACTAAGCCGAACAGGCTTCTTCTCACACTAAGGTTCCCTGCAAAAGCCCTTCTCAATGCAAGTACTTGAGGCTCCTTCTAATACTCAGGTTTTCAAGGCTCCAGCCTTAATCTTTGTTGCCAGAAGCTTGCGTTAACCGCCAATGCCAAGAAGCTCCTGCTTATCTCCCTTAACCTTAACTCCCTGAACAGCCTGCACTCTAAGATCTTAAATGAAAAAATGAGTCATGGTCGAAAGAGATTTGATTGATGGTTCTATGAGTTAGAAACAGAGTTTAGGGGAACAAAAGGACTTCAACTTATATGCACGCTAAGTAAGGAGTAAAATAATATTTGAACATGGAAAAATATAGAGTGCCAACACAGAGGTTTCTAAATTCAAAAGTACACTGCCTCTCACTTACTATAAGCAGCCTACTCACTACAAGCCATCAACTAGTAGAAGCCCATCTCCTGCAGTGCAAGTATTGATTCATTAAAGCACCTTTCATAGGTGTCTTTTGGAGAACACACCATTATTTTGAGGCACAAAATGTTTTTTGTTTAAGTCCCTGCTTCCAACCCAAAGCTTTCAACTCATCATGTATATGGCAGGAATACCTCATTCAGTCATGGGTTTTATTTTGCATTCTGGCACTTGTAGTTTGTAAGGTTACTATAAATGAAGAACTAGAAATGCTCAAATCCAAAGGAAAAAAGAGCTACCCATACTTGACATGGGGGACGCCAGAGAGCTGTGTGACCTGAATTGAAAATCCATCACTGTGTCACTTTGCCCTGCATCAAAATGTCACCTTTGGCCTGTTTCATAGGACTTGGTGACAGTAATGGAACTCCCCAAAAACGTGGGTAGTCACATTGTATCTATTGTTCTTGAGAAGGTGTGAGAGGGGAGGTGAGATTACGAGTTTATAAAAACAGCTGTTTGCAAATTGCTCTATCGACATCGACCAATTGACCTTTGTCATGTGTGACATCATTGGCCAACTTAGTTTGATAACTGACAACACTTTGCATAATTAGATTTTAAGGTCATGCTACTGGTTTTAATATGGAAACACAAGGTCCAGAATGCAATCTGCAGTCGATGAAAATGCCCAAACTGGCTGGCTGTGTCATATAGGACATGGAACCCTTTAGCAGCTCGAGATGCTATGAAAATAACAACAATCTTGATTGTTTTTGTCTGTGGGAGGGTCTATACACATTTGTTCTATTTAAAAAAAAAAGCCATCTGTTCCTGTGGGGTGTTAACAGAGAGAGAGTCCTGCCATGGAAAATAGGAAGGTATTGAAGACAACAACTTGTGATTATTGGCAAATCTCTTAATCCCAACCCGTGGCTACAACAACTGCAATGTCCTTGTGTAATGTAACCTGTGCTCAAGTGTAGCATTCTGATAACTCTGGGTTGAATCCCCGCAATATAAAATTGCAAATAAATAAATATAAGCCCCTGGATACATGTAGAACCCTCTCAATTGCGCCCACCACTTCCTTTGGAGATCATTATGACTGCTCAATGAAGCCTCACCAAGCGGAGCCTCCTTGCACTGGCATGCCCTACAGCTTGGGCAGAAGGATGCGCGCTGCATGCTGTGCCTGTACAGGCTGGCCCATTGATATAATGCATGAATAATGGGTCGGCTCGGCTTACAGTCTGTGCTAGATCGGGGAGGTCCTGCTGCGACATCTCTAGTTCAAAGGAGCAGAGCAAGCTGGCCCTAAATCTAACAATTGTACAGGGAAAAAAAAATGGCCCACATCTGGCTTCGGGCATTGGGCCTCGGGCAAAGGCTGTATACGCCCCTGACCAATCTGAGCCTGATGACCTGCACCTCTATTTCAAACAGTGCCTCAGTCCATAAAGTGCCATTCAACGTTGCGCAAGAGCTGCATTACTTAAGCATGCCCAACAATGAGCATCTGAAGGTACTTCATTGGTTATGTCTTGTATGGAAAGCCTTCACTTTACTCAGTGGCGTAGCAAGGTCAGGTGGTACCCGGCGGGAAAAATGACAAAATGGCAAAAATATGTGTTTATAACACATATGTTTGCCATTTTGTCACCCCCCTCAGTGATGACACTTGTCACCCCGGATTGACAAACTGGCAAAAATATGTTTTTAAAACACATATTTTTGCAATTTTGTCTCCTCCCTTATTGATGACACCCGGGGCGACCCACACCCACTGCACCCCCTTCCTTCGCCACTGACTTTACTCTAAGATAAAATGACTTGTCCCACAGGAGACAGACAGCTGCTGTTATTTAGCTTTGTGCCTTTTGAACCCCCCTTGGACCAAATACTAGCATGGAGAGCTGTGGGACTCAGAGGAGTGGGGAGAGGGTAGAGAGAAATGACAGCAGCAAAGTAGGAGTGCAAAGGAAACAATAGCTGCTTCCCACTGTCCCTGAAGGTTCTGTCTTTTTTTTTTTTTTTATTTGTTTTTTTTTTTTTTTTTTTTTTAAACTTATTTTTATTCAGAAAGAAAAAAGATTTAGGTTACAACACACCATGTATAAGTGTACACTCAGTGGCTTAAAACATCCGGTTTAACACAACAAAAAGAAAAAAAAAGAAAAAACATTTCAGAGTTAATCATCTTTTCAAACACTGTCCATCATAATGTATGATTTTCTTGAAATATATCCTAACCTATCCCCAACCGCCAATCAGCTATTGGTTTCCAAATCCGCATCCCTCTTTCCCTCCCCCTCCTACCTTTCCTTGCATAAATTGGGTTTTCCAGATTGTATGAGGACAATAAATTAGCCAACCAAACCTGTAGAGTCGGGGGGTTAGGGTCTAGCCATGCCCTAGCAATACACAATCTATATACTGCCATAGCCAAAAAAACAAACTCATGATGTTCACCTTCTTCTGGTACTATTCCTAAAAGAATGTGGACTGGCTTAAGTTCCAACTTGATCTTAAGTGAAGCCTCCATAAAATGTTCAAGATTTCGTAGCAGTGTGTGTAGTTGTGGGCATAATGCAAACATATGTATTATATCCGCCTCTGCTGAGTTACAACGCGGACAGGTTATACCCTCTGTTCCTCCCCATTTCGCTATCCTTGCTGGCGTGTAATATAGGGAGTATATAGTTTTATAGTGCTGCGACTGTAAAGATGCCGAACACAACACTGAACATCCTAGCTCCAAAGAATCCTGGAACCACCCTAGTTCTCCTTCCAGCTTTTCTGCCCATTTTTCACTGTGTTTATCCAAATCGTCCTGCATACCGGACACAAAGCTAGCATATAGACTTCTTATGGAACAGTCCCCCCCTAGTCTTATTTTTTCCATTATCTCTACTTTATTATAGCCAGCCGGACCTCCTTGCTTATTCCCTAAGAAGCTCCTAATCTGTAAATACTTAAAGAAATCCTTATTATTTAAACCAAACTTAGTACATATCTCCGAAAAGGTAGCCAAACCCTGGATCCCCCACAGATCTCCAATGCTTGTTACCCCCTTTTTCATCCAGCTTTCCATTACTCTATCTCCGAACACCTCGTCTGGGAATGACCTATTTTTAAACAGTCTTGTATAGCGGTTGAATCTTCCTAGCCCCACTTTCTTCATATATGCCGTCCATATCTTCACTCCTGCCTCAACCGTCTTATATCTGGTTCTTTTATAGCACCCGTATTCCACACAAGCCAGAAAGCAATTTTCAGCCTCTTCCCCTAATACAGCCTTATAGATTCTAGTAGACCCCTCTCTTACCCTTGAATCGTCTCCCCCCCCTATTAAGCCTTGCATATATTGTATGGTCGCCGCCCAATAATACAGCTTGAAGTCAGGTGCACCCCATCCCCCTCTTTCCCTCGGAAGTGTCATATAGCGATAAGCCCTGCGCGTTTTCCCATGGGCCCAAATAAATTTATTAAGAATCCTCTCTAATGCTGAAAACCACTTTGCTTCGAAGAATAGTGGAATTGCCCTAAAAAAATACAAAAATCTTGGGAGTATCAACATTTTAATCACATTCGTACATCCCAGCAAGGACAGGTGAAGGTTGTTTAGTCGTTCTAGATCTGATTTTACCTTCGCCAACAGGGGGACCACATTATTCTGTACTGCTACTTCCAAATTCGCAGATATCTCTACCCCCAAGTAAACTGCTGAGTTAACCTTTCTTAAATCTACGTTGTTTTGGTCATTTAGCACATACCGATTGCTCACTATTTGGGTCTTGGTTTTATTTAAGCTATACCCAGAGACTTTCCCAAAAGACTCGGCCTCCCTTTCTACTTCCACCATTGCCTCATCTGGATATGGGGTTAGGATGGCCACGTCATCCGCATACGCCAAGATCTTCGCTTCCGACCCATTCAAGCTCATCCTAGCAATTCCATCATTCAATTCAAGCCGGCGCAGAAAAGGATCCAAATACAGCGCAAACAGTAAGGGAGACGACGGGCAGCCCTGAAGGTTCTGTCAATGAGAGCAGAAGGTGCGATCTTGATGGCAGAACTCTCCACACATCATGTCTCAGGGCGAACAATCACTTGCCTTGAGCCAGGATATAATTACCAGGTACACCAGTACCTCCTTTCCCTCTCTGCTACCGAATTGACACACACTGTTCCACATGCAATATTTGTGCCACATCGAAGTTGTACACCTTGCATTTTCATTGTGTCGATAGACTGCTCTGCTGAACCATAAGGTGGATCTGATTACATTGTAGCTTAATTGGTCAGAGGTGAGGTCAGAGCTCCCTGCTGTTAAAGACTTAAAGACCTCTTGAACACATTTAAGGTAGTATTGTGTGTGTTTTGAAGAATTAGTATGAAGAAATTTGGATCGAGAGATCATTGTTCTATTATGCAATGTGTCGTTGTAAAAAGTACTATCACTCACGAGGGTATCCTTGCAATGAGCAAGTGTGTGTGCTTAACCCTGCCTACAGTAGTTTGGTTAATTGAAAAGCTAGGTCTTTAGCTTCTTGTAGAATTCAATAAAAGAGGAGGAGCCTCTAATGCAGAGTAGGAAGTCATTCCATATTTAGGAGTGAACGATGTTTCCCTGTATCTGGTTCTATGTATGTATCGGATGTGTGTGATTTGGATCCCTGAAAAGTGAAGGTGTCTGGGTGGTTGGTGGGAGATGCAACTGTTCAGGTAGGTTGGACTTGAGTTGTGCAGTGCCTTGAATGTGTGTGCAAGTCTTTAACTTGAGCATGTTGTGTATTGGGAGCCAGTGTAGTTCCCTGAGGTGTGCTATGATGTGCATTCTGTGTTGGAGGTTGAGGATGAGTCTGGCTGCCAAGTACTAGATGGTTTGTAGACTTCTAGTGAACTGCTTGTTCATCCCGACATAGAGGGCATTCCCATAGTCGAGCTTGCTGGTGACTAGGGCCGGAGTGACTATTTTTCCAGTGCTGCTTGAGAGCGATTTGAAGATCTTCCTCAGCATCTTTAGAGTGTGGAAGCAGTGATGGCATTTAACTTGTGCGGTCATGCCTAGTTTGCTGTTGATGATTATTCCAAGGTTCATGGAATGGTTTCTGAGTGTGGGTCTGAGTTCCGCTGACCACCAGTTGAAGTCCTGCTGTAAGGTTTTCTTGCCGCAGATCATAACTTCTGTTTGGTCGGTGTTGAACTTGTGATAGTTGGCCTTCATCCAGTTATCAAATTTGGTCACACAGGCGCTGACCTTATTTTTTGTGGGGGGTCTTTTTCGAGAGGGAGAGTAAGAGTTGCATGTCATCTGTTTAGGAGAGGATGTTGATGTTGTGTGCATGGATGAGGTTGGCCAGAGGGATC
The DNA here is from genome assembly GCF_964263255.1 of Lissotriton vulgaris. Lineage (NCBI taxonomy): Eukaryota > Metazoa > Chordata > Amphibia > Caudata > Salamandridae > Lissotriton > Lissotriton vulgaris. Next base: position 673,107,276 of record NC_141700.1, on the reverse strand, counting down.
GTGTATGCTTAAAGAGGGTATGGCTGAGCAATTAACGTTCCGGCACTCCACTTATGAGTTTGCTGGCTTCTGAGAAATAAGGTGCCAGACTGACAACTTGTTTTCAATTCATTAAGAAGGAGGAGCAGATCCATTGGAGAGTGGGTCATTGGACGTCAATCTTGTGCAAGCAGCTAATTAAGAAGGGGTGTGAGATCCTGTCAAATGCTGCAGAGAGGTTCCGGAGAAGAAGGGCAGCCATATCTGCTCTGCCAAGGATCATGCAGATGTCTTCTATGGAGGTTATGAGTGCTGTTTCTGTACTGTGGTTTTGCATAAGTCTGGACTGTGTGGCTTTGAGGAGCTGGTGGTAGCTGAGGTGGTCAGAAAAGTTCCAGTTAAAAGCTTTGATAAAACATTTGCCGGGTAAGTTAGGAGAGAGATTGGTCTGTAGTTGGAAAGCGTGACTGGGTCAGCAGATGGATTCTTGAGCAAACCAGTTATATTAAACACAGTAAATACATTAACCATCAATGTCTTCACATGGAATATGTGTGCGGAGGCTTTCCTTACCCTCCTCTTAAGTTCATCTAACCAAACATTTGAAACACTTCAAGAGGCTTGTGCTCTGATATGCGTGCATTAATGCATAGGTATTGTGTGGCAAAACTGAACAAAAACAAATGTTATCATTGCGCACCACAATGGGTACTATGGTTGCCAGCCCTCCCACCAATGGCATAAATTGGGTTATTAGTTGTGAAGGATGTGAGTCGTTCATAAGTAATAGGTCCACAATTGCCTTATCGCTAGGAACCAAGTACCTCATTGTAGCACTTGAAGCTCTCAGGGCAGCGAAGGAGGGCATTCCAAGGCCTACTATGGGGAGGTGGTGATGTCTAGTAATCACAACACAATCAGAGAGAGTAGGGTCCAAGGGAGATATTTAGAGACCACTCACAGTTATAGCCCCTCAACGAAACACTATATACAATAATAATAACTGTGGGTCTAAGGAAACTCAGAACTCTGTATTCAAAAAACATGTGTCTTGTCCACTACCTGATACGCTTGGACCCATCACTTTGTGATATGGAATCCCATCAGTTACACTATCTGAACCGTCCTGTTTGTCATCATTTGGGCCAGTCTCAGCAAGTGGTATGTCCACAGCGCATACTCAGTACACACCAATATAGGTAACTGAAAAGCAGTGCACAAAAATAACAAGTGGGAGTGAGTGGTTAAAAATGGATAGTGGTGCAAAAAGAGACTTTAATGGAGAGCAATCCACTTCCAAGATTAAAAGACGTAGAGTGCAAAATAACAGTAGTTTTAAACAAATATCTACTGCCTGTTTATGGAGGTCGGCATGTTTCTGCAGTTGTAGATACTATGTGTATCTCCTGCTTCTTCAGGACCAAAATTATATTTTGCTACTGCTTGTAAAACGTGAGTGGGTGTTAAACAGAAATCAAACAAACATTAGGATATCACCTGATAAGGCCTTCTCAATGCTCCTGTTAAGTAGAAGCTGATTTAACAAAATCAAAGTCGTCCTCCTGACACTGCGGAAGTCTGACCCCCCTCCAACCATCCATCAACAACCAGATTAGATTTATCCTTGGTTTCAGAATATAGGGTCTGCATGTATCTTCTTGCCTCTTCCGATATTGCCTCATTAGCATAGGAGACATCACCAGAGCTTTGCACTTTAAGGCCGTTGATTTGATTTCTTGCTCTATCAGACCTAACCTTCCATGCAAGAAGGCGGCTACATTTTTCCCCATATGAGAAGTTGCTAAGTTTACTTGAATCCCATTTCTCTTTAATGATCTTATCAAGATTCGCCTGATATTTCGCTTTCAAATTTTCTAATTCTTGTTGTAAGATGTGTATATTGACATGTTGTTCGAGTGAAGCCTTCTGCAGTTGTTGCTCCTTTTGCTTAATCTCCTGTAATGAATTCCTCTCTGTTTCCTTCCTATTCTTACTTCTCTTAATCATTATAGTTGTAAAAAAAAAACTTAAAATCTGAGATAAAAGATCGGGAAGTTCATAATCAGATGAAGAAGATGGCAAAAGGGAAAGCTGCGGGCCCGGATGGACTCCCTGTGGAGGTATATCAAATTGGTGCGGAGATAATTGTCCCAGTTCTCACTTCTTTGTTTAATAAAATATATTTGACTGGTGAACCTATTCCAAAGACCTGGTTGGAGGCCTCAGTTGCTTTAATCTTGAAGCCGAATAAGGACCCCCTGACTATTGAATCATATAGGCCGATCTCCCTGCTGAACACTGACTACAACATTTTTGCAGGAGTATTGGCGGCGAGGCTGGCCAAAGTGATTAAAACTATTATACATGAGGATCAGAGGGGTTTCATGCCAGGTAGGCAGATTAACGAGCTGACTTTTCAGGCCATCACAGCAATAGACTATGCTACTGACAAGAAACTTCCGTTGACCATTGTAGCAATAGATGCCGCAAAGGCATTCGATCAGGTAAATTGGGATTATCTCTGGGATGTACTGTCCGCATTCGGCTTACCTACTAACTTCATCACCTCTATAAAAGCATTGTACTTGAACCCAAAGTCAAGGATTTTTGTAAATGGGACGCTCTCAGATTGGGTTCAAATATCAAGGGGTAATAGGCAGGGGTGCCCCCTTTCCCCCCTATTGTTTAATTTATATATTGAGCCATTAGTGAATAAATTAAGGGCAGATCATTTAATAAAACCCTTTTCAATAAACGATCTGGATCTAAAATTCGCCCTATATGCAGATGACCTCTTAATGTTCACTTCCAATCCTGAGGTAGCAATACCTAGACTTTTTGAACATGCAGAAGCTTTTGGAAAGACCTCTGGTTATAAAATAAATAAGGATAAAACGGAAATCATGCAATGGAACCAGGAGGGAGTGTTGCCTGAAACAAAAATAAGGATGAGGTACCTTGGGATTCAGTTAGTCCAGGACATTACTCAGATATCGAAAGTTAATCTGGACAAGGTGTATAAGGAAATCTGTGGACAATTACAGCGTTGGTCCGGGCTCCCATTAAACATCTTCGGGAGGGTTAATCTTATAAAGATGATTATACTACCAAAGGTAACTTTCTTGTTTAATTCAATACCCTTATCTTTCGAAACAAAGGCGGTGGGAAAACTACAAGGAAAAATAGGTTCATTCATCTGGAACTCCAAAATGCCCAGAATTTCTGCTAAAAAGTTAAGAAGACAATTAAAAATGGGAGGTCTGGCGCTACCTGACATCTTGCATTATGCCCATTCCTTCCACTTTAAAAATTTCAGAGTTATGGCAGGTAAGGCACATACATCTTTTTTGGGACGTTTGTTTCAAGCAATATTGCATGGTATCCCCCAAGGCCACGAATACTTCTTATTCAAGTTTGTAGACCCCAGATTTTACAAAAAGGTCAGGCTAAAGGTTTTAGTCACGGCTCTGAAGAATTGGGTTTTCTTCAGGAAAAAATTACAAATTCCATACTACGCCTCTCAGGCCCCAATATGGGACTCTCCAGGGACCCCAGAATGTCTTAGAGACCAACTGTCAACCCCTCTCAAATTAGCAGGGTTAATGCAGTGGAGAGATTTACAAAATGATCAACAGCTATTGGGGTGGGATTCCCTCTCTCTGTTGACGGGAGGAACCTTTACAAGATTTAAATATTACCAGCTGTCAAGCTGGTGGTCTACGGAAATATGGGATTGTACATCTAACCCGAAATTTGATTTTGTAAATAGAAAGGGGCGTTGGGATAAAGAACTCGCTTTTTGGTATGAGACTTTGATGGAAAAAGAGGGAGTTACTGATTTGGAACTTCAGACTCTCTGGGGAAATGTTGTGGGGCTGGATAGTAACAAACTGGTAGACTTGTGGGGGGACTCTTTTAGTCTGGTGAACGGAATAGTAAAATCAGCTCCTCTCAAACGAAACCATCTGTTTACACTGTACAGGGTGTATTTCTCCCCAAAAAGACTGACAAGGATCACAAACCTACAATATAGCTGCCCAAGGTGCAAATCTTTAGAGGCAGATGATTTGCATATGTTTGTAGAATGCCCTAGCCTTAACTTGTTTTGGAAAAAAATTGAGGGTTTTTTGATGGATGTACTAGGAACACGGATTGTGGTTTCACCGGCAATGATTCTGTTCGGTCTGGAGACGGATTACCAGCTTGCGAATCAGCAGACTAAATTTATTTTCTATGTGATGTTATTGGCAAGACGAGAAATATGTAAAGTATGGAAATCTGAAGATGCTCCCACTTTTTCTGATTGTTTAAGGTATATTATCTATATTAGTGAGTCTGATATAGCATGTGATACTTCCTCAGAGTCTAAGATCTGGGAGCTCCTTGTGGCATGGCGGAACAGATGAGAGTATTCCGATGATTTCACCTGGGTACTGTCGGTGCTTAGTCCTCAACCAATCCGAGGGTCGCCAAGTCACAGAGGCTGAGGTGGATAAAGCAAACAGTAAACACTAGAGGGGAGTATCCTTTTCCGGCTTTCTCTGGCGTCGATTTCTGTGGGTGTAACATCGTGATGCCAGGGGGAGGGGAGAGGATCTCCGTCTAGAGCACCCAAATTGGTATATGAGGAATAAAAAAATAAAAATAAAAAAAAAGTAGAAGCTGATTGCCACAGGAGAAATGAATCAAGTGTGGATGGCACATATAAAAGAAAATAGAGAGAAACACATTAGTGAAAGTTATCTGTCATGAGTTTCCATGGCTAGCATTGTTTATGTACTCGCAACTTACAAGTACAATACCCAACCATTCCTGATTTAAAAATGCCTCTCACTCACCTAGAGTTTGAGAGACCGGCGCCGCTCCTCGCCTGGCCACAGCTCAGGAATTGGGGGCACCGCTCTAATGTTAAAAAAAGTGAACCACAAAGAAACCAGTGAAAAAACCTCATAGTGACTGCCAACCCTCAAATCTTAAACCATTAGATTCAGACAGTTGATAACAACATCTCTTCTGGCACACTCCTTCAGTTCTTATTTGTTTGGAGTACCAAAAGGATATTATACCATAAAATTGGGAAGGTATAGAAAGATTATTAGTATAGGTGTCTATGTGCCTGGGACTCAGGACAACAGGTATTAGACCTGTATTAGACCTGTATTGACGCTGCTAAGGTCATCTGATTGCAGCACATTATTTCGGTTCCATTTGCAGAAAGTGCTAAGTCGCAATAGACATGTTAATGTCGCAATGGAGCGAGGTAGACTGAACTATGATAGAAGCATTGTCATTACAGCTTACAGAAAACACCCCAATCATATTTTCCTTGGTGATTTCAACTTACACTTGAACAACGCAAATTATCCCTTAGAGTGCACCTTCAAGGTTTTCCTCTCTGACCTAAACTTCACCAAGTCCTGCAACGAACCTCTTCACAACAAGGGCTCAACCCTTGATTTAATTATAGCTAAAGATAATGTAATACAACTGGATGGCATAGCACCTTGTGACTGGTCAGATCACTACCTAATCTCTTTTCTCATCTTGGAAAGGGTGCTGATTAGACAGTGACACCCTCGTGAGTCCAAACAGTAGTCTAGAAATCAACAAAAATGATGTAACCTACATGAGTAATAACCTACTTCCTCCACCCCCTAATATGAGAAATCTGGATGACCTTACTGAACATTACATCCTCTCCATGATGGATGTGTTTGACTCAATTACTTCAAAGTAACTCAAAAGGATTCCGAGCAAACATTGCTAATCCCTGGCTCAATTGCTTCCTTACCAAGGAGCAACACAAACTAAGGCTGGTGGAGAGATCATGGAGAAACTCTCCTCCAATAACAAACCTCCAGTCGTTGAAGATGGCAAGAAGTGTGTATAACAAACATATTAGTTGCACCAAAGCTGATCACTTTAAGTTACAGCTTGACAATCCTAAAAACAGACCGAAAACACTTTTTAAAATCATCAAACAACAAGCTAACCACTCAACTAATCAACGCTGTGCACTCAAGGACTGACTCCCAAAGAGGAGCTCTCTACACACTTCATTGAAAAAACAGGAAAGATTAAACTAGAACTGCAACTCACGTCTCCAAATACGCATTATCATCCCCAACCCACTCCCTCTCCATGGCTATCTTGTAGAGTTCCCCTATTTCTTGCCTTATGGACTATACTAAGAAAAATAATGCATTGTGGAATACCTTTATACTATAAGACAATGCTGAGCTACTCAAAATTATAACTTTATGAAAATCTTCAAATCATTTCAATGATCCTCTGCCCACCACGTTCTTCAAAAAGCTTAGATCTTCCTTTCTACCACTCTGGTCTAAGATTGTCCATGAACCTCTTATGCAAGGCTTGGTTCCTGATTGCCTCAAGCTAGGACAATTCACCCCATCCCAAAGAAGCCAAATGCAGACGTATCTGTATCTTCTGAGCGATTTCTGATATCATGACTTTAGCCAAAGTAGTTGAGAAAGGGTAATACACAAAACATTGTAATGACATGGAACAGTTTAAGCTCCTTGACCAATACCAATTGGGCTTCACTTCAGGACACAGTACTGAAACTGCTGTAACACATATTGTTCATGACGCCATGAGACTACTTGAGCAAAATTAACTTTGCCTACTTATAGTTCTTGATATTTCCCCAGCATTTAACACTGTCAAACATGACAGCATGATTGATCTTCTTGAAAAAAGGATGGGGTTATTGGGTCTAGTTCTAACTTGGTTTGCCTCGCACCTACATAGCAGAGTGCTAATAATCAAAGTCAACCATTTCTTTTCCTACAGTACGCCGGTCTCAATTGGAGTGCCTCAAGGATCCGCACGAAATTCTGAACCGCTCAAACATACAATATCACATGTATGCTGATGATACTTAATTGTCCTTGAAAATGTCTTCAACGGATGATATCAAAACACTTAACTGTGCTCTTCTGAAAACTCAACATTGGTCAACTCAAAATCACCTCCGCTAAATACACTCAAGATGGAATTCCGCCTAATTGCCCCCACAATCACTCTGCCCCATTCAAGATTGGTTCAAGCAACAAACAGCTCTCAATTGCGCTCCACTTGTTGTTGACTCCACTAAATAATTAGGCATAACTCTGGACAAACACCTGAAAATGCAAGACAACATCAGTGCCACAACTCAACAAATTAAAGAAAATCAAATCATTCCTGCCTCCTGATGGCATGCATCTAGCAGTCCAATCCCTAGTTATCTCCCACTTAGATTAATGAATTGTGACCCTGGCAGGGCTACCCAAAGCTAGACTGACCCTTTCAAGGGCTACTCTGAACGCTGCTCCAAGACTCATCACGGGATAAAGACAATGTGATCACATCTCACCAGATCTAAGTCAAGTCAATTGGCTCTCACTCGAAGCAAGGATTCAGTTCAAGATAGCATGCTTGATGCACAAAGCACTTCATTATAACACTCCCGCTTACCTGGCAAAATAAACCTCAAACTATCTGGTTTGAATCGGACTCTAAGAAGCTCTAACACTCTACTGTTGAAACCACAAAAATTCAAAAAGAAGAGAATTTATAACCGCACCTTATCTAGTTTTGCTCCAAGACTATGGAATGCTCTTCCTCACAAAATCAGAGCTAACCTTTCGACCGCCTCTTTAAAAAAATAAGTCAAAGGGTTTTCCCTGAATATCTACCTACAACAATAGACTTGTAGTCTCTCAAACTAACAATTATTTCTTGTTTAGAGCACTGGTCCATCACTCAACTATGCAAATATTTGTTTTTTTAATCCATGATGATGGTGGCTGTTCTTTTTTCGCATTGTCTTTGTTAAACTTCTTATATGGTTAGTATTTTTGGCCTTTACCTGCTTATCTTGTTCTGCTTCTATGCACAGAGTGCTGATACCCTGACCGATCATGTTTGTGCTTTATAAAACTTTAAAATAAAATAAAAAGTTTTAGGGATTGGATTCACAAAGACTTAATCTTGAGAAAATAGAATATGCCCAGAGTATCTGTGATTTACACTAGCCATTGTGTTCCATATTCAACATGCAAGAGACTCAAATGAGAAATGTAATACTGTTGATGTATAACTAAATTTGGAGGACATTTTTTATTTTTTTTAAATTCTCTTCTTCTGTGTATTACTAGTCACTTCAAAGTGAATTTTTTGCATGGGCAAATTTTCAAATTGTACCCTCATTCACCCTGCAAATGTCGGGCCCAAGTACAATTGCACATGTCAATTTATATACTTGTTTCTTTATATACCTACCCTTGCCCTTCACAGGATAAACTCTTTGAATATCCAGGGCGGGAATGTTCTTGCCATAAGTTTGAGATTACCAACAAACTGGTATGGTTGTGAGTATTCACCTATTTATCAAGGCACCCCTCCTCTAAAGCCCCTTGTAGTTAACAAGCTTACAGCGAGAGGTCCATTATGAGTAGCTCAAGAGGTCTGGAATCACCAGTTTTTTAAAATAATTCCTCCTTTCTGCACTGCTCTATTATGGGTTCCTGGGTCTGGAATGGGGGAAAAGCATGCACAAACAGAGTTTGCCGGTTTGTTTTTGCATGCAAAATCCTAACAAAGGCCAATTCTGTAGGACGTTCTGTGTAGAAATGGAGGAAGAGACACCAGGGGACTAATCTGTGAGAGGCCTGCGCCGCTGTTGCATTACTAGTTTAGACATGAGGCCTGGTGCAGGCAGTGCTCCATATTTACAAATTGGCACACATGGACAAATGCATCAGTTAGGGTATGCCTGCATCAGAAATTACCAGCGCTAAAACTGTCTGTGTCATACAGACAATGATATATTCAAAGTAGGAGTTCCTTTGTAAAATCCAGCTTAAAACCGACACAGTGATACTTATGGTTTTGACAATGTGTGATGCATCATCAACAAGCGGTGCAAAGAGTCTGAGATGTGACAAAAATCCTGCTCATCAGCAACCCAATTGTAGCAAATGAAGCATTGTTACATTAAGACAAGCCACACAAAACAGTTTTGCACACTCAACTACATCATGGAGGTGCTATTTTTGCAGCTGGGTGTTGCGAGGAGACCACCGCCACGTAGGCAGCACAGGAGAAGGAAGCACATTTTTTGCCAGCGGAATATCCTCATTGATTACAGGGAGGATGAGGTAATCACATACTACCAACTCAGGAGGAAGTCCATAATAGAATTACTATTCCAGATAGTGCCAAGGCATCAGCCACCAACAGCCAGGCCCACCAACATCCCACCCCAGGTAAAGCTGATAGTTCTCCTTCATATGTTGGCATCTGGTTCATTCCAGATCACAACAGCCAGAGTGGCAGGAATACCACAACCATTATTTCTTCCTTCCTACCCTCTGTCCTGGATGCTATCACCCACCTCACAATTGGGAAGGGGGGTGCACAGCCTAATTGCTAATATGATAGTGGAAATTTCGTAAATGTCAAAATTCAAAATGGATTTAAATAGTTGGGTGCTCCTTTAGGTAACGTGTCCATCCTGGCACGTTGGAACTGTAACCGTGTTAATCCGCTGGGTTTTAGCCCAATGGTTCAAACCATCGGGCTAAAACCCAGCGGATTAACACAGTAGCTTTCACCGCTTAAGGATCACTGTATCTCCTAACCTACTCCACACACCACCATCATGACCCTCGGTTATGCAGTAAGCTCACAGATGAAGGGCTCTTAAGCCCGAAATGCATTGGAGCATTTAGGAGCATTTGCGCAACATTATGATTGTTATCAAACTTTTGGAAATGAATTTGAATTTCAACATTTAAATCATGATGAACAATTGAAGATTGAGAAATAAAAAGCTTGCAAATTTAAGGAGTCTTGTTTCAAGAACCCAAGGTGTGCCCTACCTAGGGATGCATCCACCTCACTGTGGACGCACTTACTCATGATCACCCACCTCACCCCACTGTGCCTCCTCTTCCCCAAGATACAACAGCAGTAGCTGGGCACCAAGCAAGGTTTCTATGCCATTTCCAGATTTCCCCATGTGCTGGGTGCCATGGAGTGCACATATGTGCAACCGGTTCCCCTGCAGCAACATCACATCTGTACAGGAACCGGAAGCACACACACTCTATTAAAATTCAGGCCATAGTAGACCATCGGAGGATGCTTGCAAATGTGCTGGCTAAATATCTATGGAGAGCGCATGATGCCTACATCTTCAGGCACTCCATCATCAATGACCGATTCCAGAATGGACAATATGGGAATGAACTACATCTTGGTAAGCAAAACTGAAGTACATTAACAACCCACTAACTGTAACAAATGTATGACATAATACCCATCTCTCTGTCTGTTGATAAAACTAGGTACATATGTCTGAGCGGTGTGCCTCTTACATGCTCTATGCATCATGGTGCACATGCAATGCAAATCCCCAAGTTATGCATGTTACGATACGCAAAGCCACTTTCTGTGCCTTCGAATGGCGTAAAAATACAGAGCTATGCAATGCTGGCCAAAATTAAGTATAGCATCAAAGTGTGCAAGGGAGGGATACCAAGGGCATTGTGGGGTTGTCTCAATGCAACTCCCATGGGCCATGAGGCATGTAATGTATCCCACACCAGGTAGCATTTGGAATGTGACAAATCAAATGGTTTCCTCAAGTAATTTCTCAAGTAATTAGCAACAAGGAAATTGAACTGAAGTCATCCAAGTCACTCCCACTTCCCGTGCTGCAGTGTGTGGGAAACAAAAATAGACGATCATGTCTCAGAGGATACATCATGTGCATGAATTTGACCCCTCCTGCACAAAGACAATCCTTGCATTCAATGCAGGCACCCAAGAACCATGGTGCAAGTGTGTCTGTGCTTGTGCCAGGCAGCACATTCTGTGCCAGGGTAGGGGAAAGATAAGGAATTGTTGCGTGTTTATCTAGGTTCCTGATCGATACTGTGACCTTATGCCCCTATTCGGCTATAAATCCATTTATTCCCTATATTGACATAACCGTTCAAGTGCGATATTCAGAAAGTCATCTCTGGCCTCACACGAACAGAGCCACATTCCAGAACAGTTCTCTGCCACTTCCTTTGCAACCAATTAGTGCAATGACAGAGCAGAAGTCACTATCTGATATTGCTAGATTAACACTCCGAGTTCTTCAACAAGATAAAAACTCAGCAAACCTGGAAATCCCCGCTTGCTGAGTTTTGATTAGTAATGGAACTCTAATGAGCAACTGATAGCTATCACTTCCTAGTGACATCTTTAATTGACGTCTTATGTCCAGCAAACTGGCGTCAAACCAGGCACCTGTCAGGTATAAATATTACCAACGTTGCCTTAAGCAATTGCCTGTTGCTAGCTGTTGCATGCTGTCTGCAGAACGAGCGAGCCTGTTGCTGCAGCTGGTGTCCCATTGCTGCTGTTGGTGAAGCTACTGATACCATTATCGCTGCTAAAGCGCGAACGATGGTGTGGTGAGCTTAGGAGCTGAACAGCCGTCCCTCTGCGAAGAGCCCAGCAGAAGCCAAGCTGCCCGCGGACGCTGTCCCCCCTCCTCCTCCTCGACGCGCTGAAGAGAGACGCTGCCTTTCTCCTGCAGAGAAATCCAGCTCCAGCGTTTCTAGTCTGCCCTCGCGGGTGACTGGGATACCGAGTTCCCCCTGAAGGAGATACCAGACCTCCATCATTCTATTCAGAGGTATGGTGTTGACTAAACCCTTAGTGAGAATTCTTGAAGCAAACCTTGGCAAAACCAACTTAACTTAAAGCTACTTACTTACTCCCCTTCCACGTGTTAGGCTTAGGTCAGGCACACTGGGGTAGGCTTAGTTAGAAGCACCAGTTGAGTATTTTAGCCTAATGTATATATGACTGTATATATGTTTTATTACTTTTAAACCATTGTATGGCTAAGAAACCATATCAATGCTTTTACAGTATTATCTTGCAATACTTATCTTACTGTACATACTTTTTATAATAACAAGTCTTGCAATTGTGGCAATACATTTCTCTTGTACGAGAAGAAAGACTGTTCAATAAATGTTAACCCTTTATTGACAAACGCCCGTCTCTCTATTCTCTACATATCGTGAAAGTAAACTGCACTAACCTGACTGAGTGAAATACCTGTCTATTGTTTCACACGACCCTAGAGATTGACTCTTAATCTGAGGAGCAAAGTTGTCATGTTGCACGGTTGTTGGAAAACTGAATCCCTTCTTGTCTGTGCCAGGGAAGCTGATCACTTCCTATGCAGAGAAGAAAGTTTCCAGTGACCTCTGAGCTAGTTGGTAACAAACCCAATTAAGTTTAGCATAGTCAGTAGAGGCCTGGAAGATCCGCACTTCTACGTCGATACTACTGTTTATGTTATTCCAATGAGCAGGGCCTAGTGGGAAACTAGGAACTACACTACATGGCGCCCAAACGTTTGGTAAGGCGATAAACTAACGCAAGACGTTAGAGTAACTCAGTCGTGCATATTTCACACAGACCCCTTTCTCCCGTAAATACTCCAATAGACGTCTGGAGTGGGTGAAAGGTTAAAATCCGCCCGACCTCAGTAGGAAGAGATTCCTATGTAAAGCTCTGGTTTATTCAACGTTGAAGGATACAGTGTTCCAAAATATTGTGCACCTAATCTTTGTCTCCTTGGAGACCAACTCTGCATACCTTGCATTTATACAATGCCAGGAGAAAACGGAACCACTGGGGCCGCAGCAGATGCGACTCAGCAGGGTCCCGAACAGACTGACCCGGATGCTATTATCATACCGGTCCACTTAAGAAAATCTATAACTTTAAAACTTATAGAAAACGGACTGACACCTCAAGGTGGTACAGTAATTTTCGTGATAGAGGCTCACGAATATCGGCAGACAGAGGTATTCTATTCATGGATAAACTTTCCAGCGGCAAACGCTACAACAAAAGAGTTTCACTATTACAAAATAGAGGAACCTCCGGAAGAGTACGCTCCTTTCGAGGAGATTGAAATTCCACTTAAATTTCAAGAGCACCTGCTCTGGTTTAATGGCGCCCTAAAACACAATGATCACATTACCAGGCTCGGTCCACTAGGTAGACCAGGAGCAACGTGGCCGGTTCTAGCCAGCTACACACCACATCCTGACATTGTAAAAATGTCTAAAGAAGAGCTGTTAGTACAGCTAAAAACATTAATAAAAATACATAGGCAATTAGTCCAATATGTAATGCGGACTGCAACAGTCCAACCAGCTGTTAATGTACCACAGCTGACCCCTCATCAGGGGAACACTAATAAAATCACACCACAGAACATACAATCATGTCTTGGTAAAACACCCGTAAAACGGGAACAAATTCCTTTCTGGTTAGCACAGAAAATCACTCAAATAGAGGCAGTATTTCCTGATACTACCCCTATAGAGAAACACAGAATCTTGACAATCTGCCTTCCTATGGGAATCGCACCACATGTGGAGGACTGTGACACTTGGGGTACAGTCTTTGCTTCCATTTACACAAAAACACACGGTGTTCCGTCTATGGCGGTAATACCAGAAGTGCTAAAACAGATTCAAAATGAATACGGTCCAGAGCCCGCTTTAAATCTAGGTATGAAATTACTGAAAGACTTCAAGCAGGTCTCGGCTATATTATTAGCCAACATAAAGGGAGAAGCAGCATCTGTGGCGATTCGCCAGAAGTTGAAGGAAACAGATATAAAAGATCAGCCAGTTGAGCTTGCCAAAATCATAGAAAAATGCTATGAAGAATTAGGTAGAGACAGCTTGGGTGGAAAACCGATAAAGCCCCAACTGCTCGAAAATCCTGAAAAATTATTTATTAAAAATAATTCAAACACTCCTAAAAAGAGCTGGGATGGAAATAAACAATCCACTCCCAAGGAAAAAGTTTTCCAGTCCAGATGAAGGTCTCCTCGACGGAGGGAAAGAACTCCGACTCGAGAACACCAGTCTCCCCAGAGGGAGCCCTCTGAGAAAAGATATAACCTAAGAAATAGGGATAATCTCAAAAAACCTGATAGATATCAAAGTATTGATACACGTCCCTCTCGATCTTTTCCACAGAATTCGGAAAGAAGAGGACGGTCAGACCCAGGAGAGCACACCAAGTCCAAAGACAAGGAACCTGCTCAGAGTAAAAAATCTCAATTTCAGAAAAAGAAGGTAGCCAGTATTAGAGTAATCAACCATGCCGAGAATACTGAGGACACAGTTGAAAAACGGGGAGTGGGCATTGACAATGTTGGACAGTGCAGCAGAAATCAGTATTTGAATTTGAATTTCAATTTAAAAACATTTCTATAGCGCGCTTTTACCATGCGGTTTCTTGGCGCTGTTGGATTGTGAGGAAGCAGGCAGGAGCGGAGGGGAATTTAAGCATTGTAGGCTCGGGAAAAGAGAAGAGTTTTGAGACCCTTCCGGAACTCGATATAGGAAGATGACATACGGAGTTCCGAGGGAAGGGAATTCCAAAACGCAGGAGCAAGCACTGCGAATTTCGTACCGCCAGTCTTTTTCTTGCTGAAGCGGGGGATGGTTAACAGAGCCTGATGAGTGGACCTAAGCTCTCGTCCAGGTGTGTAGGGAGTGATGGCAGAACAAATAAATTCCGGGGCAGTGCCCATTTTAGCCTGAAAAGTGGTGCAGCCAAGCTTAAACAGGGCACGCTCTTTCACCGGCAGCCAGTGCAAGGCCTGCAGTAGGGGGGTGGCTCGATGGTATTTAGGCAGGCCGTGAATCAGGCGAGCAGCCTGGTTCTGCACTAGCTGCAAGCGGCGAATGGCGTAAGCTGGAGCGCCATTATAAATGATGTTCCCATAATCGAGGCGCGAGAGCACCATGGCCATCACTATAATTTTTAGGGCGGGTAAAGAAAAAAAACGAGAGATCTTCCTGATGATTCGGAGGGAAAAGAAACAGGAGGAAACAACCGAATTGACCTGAGAGTGAACGGAAAGTGAGGGATCCAGGAAGATGCCAAGGGTCTTGACCTTGGGCACTGGGAGCGGGGGAACACCAAGTGAGGAGGGCCAGTGAGAAGGACATTTGAAGCGGAGGAGGAAGAGTGGGAAAGGTTAAAAATTAGCTGGAGGTCATCGGCGTAATTGAACACCGTGACCTCGAGCTGCTGTAACATAAAAATAAGGGGGTAAATATATAAATTAAACAAAAGAGGGGAAAGGGAGGAACCTTGGGGGACTCCGCATGCAACCTTACGAGAGGCAGCAGTGAAACCAGCAAGGTGGACTGCCTGAGCCCTATCACTCAGGAAGGACTTAAGCCAGGCGAGGGCCAGGCCCTCTATGCCCGCCGCCTTGACACGGGTGAGGAGGATGGAGTGGTCCACCGTGTCAAAAGCGGCGGATAGATCTAAAAGAATGAGGGCCTGGGGGAGGTTGGTATCAATGCCCTTGCGTAGGCTGTCCATCACTGAGATCACTACCTTCTCCGTAGAGTGGAGGGGGCGAAAGCCCGCCTGCCGGGGGGAGAGGCAGTGGTTGGTTTCCACGTAGGTACTCAGGGTGCTGGTTACATGGGTCTCTAGAACCTTGGCCAAGTAGGGTAGAAGGGAGATGGGACGGTAATTGGAAGGGGATGAAGGGTCGGCACCGGGTTTTTTTAGGATGGGGATGACTGCCGCAAATTTATGGGCAGTGGGGACCACTCCGGATTTGAGTGAGTCGTTTAAAAGTGTGAGGGGGGGGGGTAGGACAGTGTAGGAAGACTTCTCGCAAAATGCGAGCAGGGGCAAAGTCTAGGGGGGAACCTGACTTTACCTTTTGGAGCAGGGGAGAAAGTGTAGCTATGGTCAAAGGGGGGAAGGAAGTGAATTTGGAAGTGATGACGGGAGGGGAGGGATTAATGAAGGTGGGGGAAGGGGGAGAGATATTAGCCTTGATCTTTGCGACCTTATCAACGAAAAAATCGTTGAGTGAGTCGCAGAGTGGTTGGGAAGGGGGGATCGAGGCCGTGGCTCTGTTGGATGAGGCAAGCTCATGTACTGTGGCAAAAATCTCTTTAGATTGAGATTCAGCTGCTAGTATCCTGTTTGAATAAAACAGGGTCTTGGCATCAAGTATGCTTTGTTTGTATACTTTGAGCACAGAAAGGTAGATAGTTTTTTTGGCGGGGCAATATTCTCTTCTCCATGCACGCTCTGCTCTGCGTGCGGCTAATTTCTTCTCCTTAAGGACGGGGGTAAACCAGCGATTGGCAGCATGGGCACGCTTCACCGTGATCCGTCTCAGGGGAGCAAAGTCGTCGCCTGCCCGGGTCACCCAGCCATCGATGGTAGTCAGCTGGTCCGGGGCGGCGAGGCCTGAGAGGTCAGGGCAGGAGTTGGCTAGGGATGAGCAGAAAGATGGCATGTCTGCCTTACCCCATTTTCTAGCCCAGGTGTTCTTGGGGAGAGGAGGTTTAGGCGCTGGGGCTAACGCGAGAGAGAAGGAGATTAAAAAATGGTCCGACCAGGGGCAGGGGGAGATGGCAGGGGGAGTAGTAGGGATATTTAGGGTCCAAACCTGGTCAAGCGAATGGCCGTGAACATGGGTGGGGCTGTGGACAAGGGGAGAAAAGTTAAGACTGGTCATAAGGCTGGTAAATTCTTTAGAGAGGGGGCTTTCGGCGGGATCGTTAGGCCAAAAATTGAAGTCACCCAACACCAACACTGAGGAGTTGTTAATAACCAGTGTGGCGAGGATGTCCTGAAGGCAAGAGACAAAGTTGGAAGTTGCGTGAGGGGGTCGATAAATGAGAACAGCAGTAAGGGGGGTCGAATGAGAGCTAGCACGAATTATTAGGCAGTCTACCTCGGGGATAGGAGGAGAGGGGAGTATTTGAAAGTGGGAGTCAGTATGTGTTATCAAGGCTACTCCGCCGCCTCTCCTGCCCTCCGGGCGATCCGCTCGAATGATGGAATATGAGGGAGGGAGTGCGGCTAAGACGTTGGGAAGGGAGTCTGCCTTGAGCCAGGTCTCTGTTAAGAACAAGAGATCCGGATTGTGGGTGTCAAGAAAGTCGAATAGCTCATGCTGATGGCTGACGACGGACCTGGTGTTGAGGAGCGTGGCAGTGGTATTATAAGACGGCGTGTGGGGAACAGGCAGAAGGGAGTGACTAGGAGCAGCGGCACAAGGCCGAGGGAAACAACTTTGAATAGCGGCGGGTGGAGCAGCGGGGGGGCTCGTAAGGAGATTTAAGTGTTGTAGTGAGTTAGACACAGTAGGACTAATGGTGCCAGGGATCCAGTGAGAGAGGAGCTCAGAGGAAGTGTATGACAGCGGGAGGGCATAAGGGAGTGCCCCCTGCCCCGGCCTGCCGCGGACGGGCGCAGACGGGCAGGACTCTGGCTTGACTCCGGCGAGCCTACGGCGCGCCCGCTGCGCTCGTCCGCTGCGCTGACACATGGGGGACGTTTAGATAGAGGAGCAGCGTGGGGGGAGTGGCGTGGGTGGGGTCGGGCGAACCAGCCCAATCCAAGATGGCGGCCACTACCGCTAGGCGCCTGAGGTGGAATCAGCTGCCAGCCAGCCCCGCTGGGCCCCTGAAAAAGCAAGGTGAGAGGTTAGGGGTACCTATTGAATTTCAGTACAGGTTAGACAACAAAATTAGGCAATTTAAAAGCAAGTGCGTGTCGCCGCTTTTGGTCGTCGTGACAGCGCGCTAAAAGAACTTAAAGGCTCAGTCGCAGCCCTCAGCTCCTGCAAGCAAGCCCACTGCCACCGGGCTGCTCGCAATCGCTGGGGAGACTGGGGATCACTCCTAAATAGAGGAGCAGCGTGGGGGGAGTGGCGTGGGTGGGGTCGGGGGAACCAGCCCGATCCAAGATGGCGGCCACTACCGCTAGGCGCCTGAGGTGGAATCAGCTGCCAGCCAGCCCCGCTGGGCCCCTGAAAAAGCAAGGTGAGAGGTTAGGGGTACCTGTTGAATTTCAGTACAGGTTAGACAACAAAATTAGGCAATTTAAAAGCAAGTGCGTGTCGCCGCTTTTGGTCGGCGTGACAGCGCGCTAAAAGAACTTAAAAGCTCAGTCGCAGCCCTCAGCTCCTGCAAGCAAGCCCACTGCCACCGGCTGCTCGCAATCGCTGGGGAGACTGGGGATCACTCCTAAATAGAGGAGCAGCGTGGGGGGAGTGGCGTGGGTGGGGTCGGGCGAACCAGCCCGATCCAAGATGGCGGCCACTACCGCTAGGCGCCTGAGGTGGAATCAGCTGCCAGCCAGCCCCGCTGGGCCCCTGAAAAAGCAAGGTGAGAGGTTAGGGGTACCTGTTGAATTTCAGTACAGGTTAGACAACAAAATTAGGCAATTTAAAAGCAAGTGCGTGTCGCCGCTTTTGGTCGGCGTGACAGCGCGCTAAAAGAACTTAAAAGCTCAGTCGCAGCCCTCAGCTCCTGCAAGCAAGCCCACTGCCACGGGGCTGCTCGCAATCGCTGGGGAGACTGGGGATCACTCCTAAATAGAGGAGCAGCGTGGGGGGAGTGGCGTGGGTGGGGTCGGGCGAACCAGCCCGATCCAAGATGGCGGCCACTACCGCTAGGCGCCTGAGGTGGAATCAGCTGCCAGCCAGCCCCCTGGGCCCCTGAAAAAGCAAGGTGAGAGGTTAGGGGTACCTGTTGAATTTCAGTACAGGTTAGACAACAAAATTAGGCAATTTAAAAGCAAGTGCGTGTCGCCGCTTTTGGTCGGCGTGACAGTGCGCTAAAAGAACTTAAAAGCTCAGTCGCAGCCCTCAGCTCCTGCAAGCAAGCCCACTGCCACCGGGCTGCTCGCAATCGCTGGGGAGACTGGGGATCACTCCTAAATAGAGGAGCAGCGTGGGGGGAGTGGCGTGGGTGGGGTCGGGCGAACCAGCCCGATCCAAGATGGCGGCCACTACCGCTAGGCGCCTGAGGTGGAATCAGCTGCCAGCCAGCCCCGCTGGGCCCCTGAAAAAGCAAGGTGAGAGGTTAGGGGTACCTGTTGAATTTCGGTACAGGTTAGACAACAAAATTAGGCAATTTAAAAGCAAGTGCGTGTCGCCGCTTTTGGTCGGCGTGACAGCCCGCTAAAAGAACTTAAAAGCTCAGTCGCAGCCCTCAGCTCCTGCACGCAAGCCCACTGCCACCGGGCTGCTCGCAATCGCTGGGGAGACTGGGGATCACTCCTAAATAGAGGAGCAGCGTGGGGGGGGTGGCGTGGGTGGGGTCGGGCGAACCAGCCCGATCCAAGATGGCGGCCACTACCGCTAGGCGCCTGAGGTAGAATCAGCTGCCAGCCAGCCCCGCTGGGCCCCTGAAAAAGCAAGGTGAGAGGTTAGGGGTACCTGTTGAATTTCAGTACAGGTTAGACAACAAAATTAGGCAATTTAAAAGCAAGTGCGTGTCGCCGCTTTTGGTCGGCGTGACAGCGCGCTAAAAGAACTTAAAAGCTCAGTCGCAGCCCTCAGCTCCTACAAGCAAGCCCACTGCCACCGGGCTGCGCGCAACATCTTGATGAGTCATCTGGAGACAGTGGACACGAATGAATACATTCAGGTTGAAACTGCCGACACCAGACTTAGCGAGCCCCATAAGATATACGAAATAACATTGCGTATAGAGGGTGATAAGACTAGGAAAATAAAGGGTCTATTTTGGGATAAGCTCTCAAAAGGCTATGATATTCTGTTAGCTGAAAAAGATTGGCCCCCAGAGTTTGTCAGGGAGTGCCCTCGTGGCGAAGAAGTGATTATGCCTGCCTTCTCGAATCACATTCCGATTCATAAAAAATATAAATATGCAAGGAAATGGGCAGTAGCCCAGGCACCGGCATTGTATAAAAATCATGTAGGATGGGATGAGGACTCACCTCCTCACAAAATCCAATTAAAAAGTGAACCAACTGCCCAACGGCAGTATCCCATTAAGCAAGAAGCTAAAAAACAAGTCAGGGAGATTTTAGATCAACTTGAATACCAGGGGGTGATTGAAACATGCACCTCTCAAATGAACAATCCTTTGTTTCCTGTCTCCAAGCCAGACAATTCATATCGTCTAGTTTTGGACTACAGACATCTTAATGCATGTTGCAAAACTTTTGCAGTACAAAACTCGCATAGTGCAGCCCTAAGGAATAACATAGTTAGGAAAAAATATAAAACGACATTAGCCATATCTAATGGTTTCTTTTGTCAAAACATTGCACCGGAAAGCAGATATTTGACCGCTTTCTCTGCATTTGGGTCGCAGAAAAATTCTGTCGACTCCCACAGGGGTTCAAGAACAGCCCAGGACTATTCTCAGCTAGGGTAACAGAGTTACTACAAATATATGATGATGAGGCATTATCTTACGTAGATGATATCTATCTCACAGACGACGACTTGGATACTCACTTGAAAAGAGTGAACACCATTATACTTGGGTTCGCAGCAGAGGGTTACAAATTCAACTTTAAAAAGTCTCGAATTGCCCATCTGACAGTACTATTTTTAGGGTACGAATTATCAAGTGAAGGGAAAAGCCTAGCGGACAACTTCTTAGAGAAGTGCGCTGTACTCCAAGCTCCAAAAACGCTGACGAATTTACAATCCATTCTAGGTTTTCTGAATTTCGGAAGAACATACATTCTAAACTACGCAGAGAGGGTTAAACCTCTCTACAAACTAATTAAACCTGATTTTAAACAAATCAATTGGACTCAAAAACACACAGAAGTTTTGAGATCACTGCAAACAGACATGTTAGCAAAAACAAAATTAGATACACGTGACAACACGATCGATCTTGTAATCCGAGTCATCCCAGGAAGATGCGGATTCACATACCTAACCTCAAATGAGGGAGAAAAGGTACCAATTTCAATTAAATCTCACCTGTACACACAAGCAGAAAAAACATTCAGTCACACAGAAAGAACTGTGAAAGCAGTGCAAATCGCATTAGCAAATGAACGAGAACTAGCACACGGCAAACAGATTAATATCCTCACATGGGAATCCGCCTTCGAGGCGCTATTCAGCCCAGTAAACCTGCCTACAGTGTCACTGGATCCGAAATGGATACAGTGTGTAGATTCTCTAGGAGCGGAAGATGTGAAATACTATTTCGCCCCGCAATTCGTAGAACTGAATGATTTAGAGTATGAAGAAGAATATCCTCTGCCAATTGAACTTCTGCCTCTCCCACAATACGCCTGTATAATCTATACAGATGGATTTGTACAGCATTTCAACGTAGAGAGAAAATCCTACGATGCAGCATGTGCGATTATTAAAGGTCGTTGGCTGTGCGGTAAATTCAGACCGAAAGTAACAAAAACTGAATCTGTAAGAAACTGTTCGGTTCAGAGAACTGAAATCAGATGTTTAAAGATGGCGCTCGAAAATGCAGAACGTGAATTCCCCACACTTATCGTGTGCGATTCTCATTTTTGCGTCAACTCTTACAACAATAAACTGCAGAGTTGGATTGAAAACGATTACAAAGATGACACAGGTACCACAATAAAGCATAAAATGCTCTGGAAACAGGTAGCTCTTTTACACAAAGAACTACAAAAGACTCACGTGATTCACGCACAGAGTCTTCGACGTGATGGCGTTCACGTTGCAGGGAATTCATTGGCTAATACAGCCACAGCGGAAGCAACTAAACCGGCTTCCGTAGCCAAAAAAAAAAAAAGCGTACAGAAAAATACATAGACGGGGAAACCATGCTGGCAGTAAAAACGACCGTAAAAGGCGACTGTGCAGCTCTACCCGTGAACTATCCACTCAATTATGCATACGTAATCGATGCAAACTCCGTTCCTTTTGCTCGAATCCCTGGAGTGGGGGACAGAGTAATTCCAAACAGGAGCAGGAGGGGCTTCCTCTTACTGGAAGCACATATGGGGTTGGGTCTGAGACACCAAACAATTAAGGTTTCTCTGAAAGAATTACAATCAGAGTACTGGTGGCCAGGAATGAGTATAGATATTCAATGTTTTGCTCAAAATTGTGAAAACTGCAACAGAGATCGCAGTAATGAACAGGCCAGTGTAGTTTCAGGATCCCTGCTAGACAGCATAAGGCAGTCTATCTGCACAATCAAAGAAGAGAAGCGCGTCCCATTGTACACAGTTAAGGCTAAACACACTTAAATAATGTAGCCTCCTGCGCTCGGCTGACGCTAGAACTGTTATAAGAGAGATCTGCGAGTCCATATCGGCACATACGCAATTACCACGTTCCATTCTGACCAGGGTCCTGCTTTTAGCTCTCGAGCTTATAGGGAGGCCATGGCCAGCATGGGAATTGGGTTGCGGTATTCTTGTCCGTCGCACCCCGAAGGGAATAGTGTGGTTGAAAGAAAAACCGGGACATAAAGCGATCTATAACAGCGAAGGTATTAGGTTCAGGCGCTGGGTGGGTCAAACATCTAATAAGTGTCCAGACTAGTCTTAATAACTTGCCAAGAAATTCTCTAAAAGGTTTCAGCCCATACAAACTATTGTTCGGAATTAGAATGAACATTCAGGACCTCGATAGTCAGATGTCAGTGGTACAAGAAAAAACAACAAACTTTGACATCAAAGATCGTTTGGCTGTTTTACAGGAACTGAATGAAACAAGAAAATCCTTAAGCAACATAAAGTTAAAGCAACAGCCATCTACCACTGACGAGGCACCACAAGCAACAGCCCCAGCAAGGCCTGTCTGGATTCCAAAGATTGGGGATCTAGTCAGAGAAAAGATCGCGGTGAAGAAGGAATTTGGGCCTTCTTACAGAAAAGCAGTACCTGTCTTGGCAGTCACCGGAACAAGATCAGTAGTACTACCGCCCCTTGCTGGTAAAAAGGAGAACAGAGTCGTGTCCATCGACCTGGTAAAACCACAAGCATGTGGCCTATAATCAACAGTAGGCCCAGTGGACTCCCAAGAAACAACAGAATACCCAAACTTGCAACAATCCAAGAGGTTCAAACTGAAATACTAATCACATTCGATCAGCCTGCAGTGCACAATGAAGGACTATGCAATAATGCCATGGAACTCGTACCTCTTGAGACACAGATTGAAACAGTTCGTCAAGAAACAACACCAGTCTACACTAATGTGGCATCAGAAACTGCTACTGAAAGACAGATTGAAAGAACAATCCCATCAATTGACAGAACTGCCTCTGGTTATTTCATCAACTTCGACAACTTCTCTGAAGATCAAAACGACCCCGAAGTGATGCCAGAAACAAAAAAGACTCTTAAAGAAAAAGCAACGGAACTCTTTCATCAACTGAAGGAAATCTACCTTATTTCACCTTGGTTAGAGTTCTGGTTCGGTCTAGGTGTATTTTTCCTCCTGCTTTGGCTCATCATGGTACTTTGTTTAGGAAAGTTCATTGAGGGAAAATATAGTACAATGGACACAGCAAGTCAGAACATCAACCTAGTCCTGAAACCACACAGATCATCACACGTGAAGAAAAGAGAACTGTCAACAGTAAATGTCACAGCAATTCCAATACCTGGTGGGGTAGTATGGGAGAAAACTGACTATAAGATATATGGTCCGGTCGAAATCCTGAAGTATCCTCATCAACTGAAGGTTTCCTTAAGTGACTTAGTAAAACCGAGTACATTCTCTGATGATTGGGACTTTAACAGTATTAATGACATGATGTCTGATTTAGTAATGTCAGCTAGATTCACAGATCATGATTATTTACAAGGTTCATCTAGTTATGAGCAGTTATTTTGCTACACACATTATGGTGATCATTACTTGCCTAAATCTGCACAGCCTAGAAATGTTTTTATGTATAATCAATGGGAACATTGTGCTACACCACCTAAAAGCAGTTCTAAAGCATTTTTTGAGAAATTCAAATACTTCTCAGGGTTTAACACTAGTGATGCAGAAACGTTTTATTACAAACTGTTAGATAAAACAGGAATGAAAACAATGCTGACAAATTCTAAATTGATATATTCAGAAGCATTTTATGACAAAATGATGACATTTGGTTTTGATTATTGGAAAAATAACATTGAAACGAAAACAATTTGGGGTACAAAAGATTGGCAGGTACAAGGCATTGAAGCACTATTCAGAACCTGCATGATACCAGAACAAATGATGTTTTTAAATGACACAATAAACCAAACATCCTGTCTTGGCCTAGCTAAGATCAAAGACCTTAAAAAACCATCTATTCCAAAGCCAATACCTGAGAATACAACTGCAGATATTGAGTTAGACGTTTCTAAAATTTTACATTTTAACAGAACACATCCTGATTGGAAAAAGTGGTTAATCTGGCCTACTGACACAAACAGCTGTCAAGATAGATTCCTGAATAAAACACAGGGGTTAAAAATGACCAGACTAGACCCGAGATACTCCCAGAGACAACATCCAGGGATAATAACAACATACAGTGTAGGGAAACTGCCTTGAATGGCTAACATCATCCACCCTGGCTGAAATTAAGCAACACTTGTCTTTACTAAAAGATGGTGCTGATTTGCGCGATTTCATTCTTGGACCACGCAAACAGCGTCAAAAGCGCTTCATAGCGACCAGTATCTATGCTGCGTACAACGAGGCTTGGAAAGTCAAACAAATTGAAACAGCTGAAAAAATACGAGAAATTGATCGTATTAATTTGGAAAAATAACTTTCTGTAGTAGACAATGGGTTAATGACTCTGTCTTCCAGAATAAATTTGTTGGACAATATTGTATCCTCTGCCTTTGATGTGATAGATAGAGACTTGCTAATGTTACAACATGGCCAATCTCAATTACGTTCTATTATACAATTAGGCTGGACGCTGCAAAATCTTCGTTCAGGCTATGTGCCTTGGCGTTTAATCAACACAACGTCATTATTTTCCATTTTTAACCTTACTGATAAACAGATCAGTTTGGCACAGAAAGGAGCAGACTATACAATCCTGAGCATCGAAAAACTTGAGAGATTACCATTGACAATGTCAGAGAGTCCTGTCATTGAATGGATAATACACGGAATTATCACTATTCCGATAACAACTTTCCGATTTAAAAAGTGCCTTGAATACATACCTACTGGCCAGTATGAACAATTGGGTAAAGGATATGTAAAATCAGAATGGAAATTACCATACACACATTCTTGCTATAGTGACAGCGACAAAAATGTATTTCTTAGTGGTGAAAATTGTAAACATTCACTAAGCGGTATACGTTTGTGTCAGGGTATTAATTTACACAGAGCATGTGATGGAAATTCTAACAACCTTTCATGCCACCAGCTAGTCACACCTGCAACTCAGATAGAGCCCTTCTTTATGCAACTTGCAAACGGGAGTTACATTCTTAGAACGGATCACAGATGTTGTGGCCTTGTGCCAGGGAAAAGTTATCTAGTAAGCGTAACATCCATGGTCAAATGCTGTATGCAGGCATTGTTTCCGAGTGGGCCTGAGACACAGTGACTCCCATCTGGCCTCGTCTGAATCTCTATTCTATACGAATTGATACTTTAAGCAAAATGAAGTCTGTGCTTTTGCAGACAGCAGTGCCTATAACGTCATCTAAAGAGACATATGATCTTCTAGTTGCAAGGACAGCTACTGAAGTTCATGAACTTTTATCAACAAATTGCCCCGTGCATTTCGTAGAAATGCTCAGCCAACTCCTTAACATGTCTAGTGCCATAGGCATCCCAGGCATATTTAAGATGATTTTTACGGGACTGCTAACACCTTTTCAAGCAATTTTGGGAATCGTTCCTAATTTTGTCCACTCTGTTTTTGGCGGAATACCCCTATTTTTGGGACTTGTAGCAGGGATTTTATTTTTGACCCTCCTGCTTCGTTATGGCAAGCCGAAACTCAGACATAGCTCCCATGGGAATGGAAGAGACAATCCTAGCAATGCGCTACCGGGACAGGATAACTAACGTCCTTGGATTGGCCAGGCTGAGAGATCTAAACATGACCTGGTTCCTTTCATTCAGACCTATATGGCAGAACTGTATCTTACCGGTACTTAGATGTATGCTATGCGGAGATGAGTGCGTGTTGGACATCTGTCTTTCACTTCCATCAGCAGTACCAATGGACGTCGATACTTTGCTCGGTCCGATAACGGCTCACGCATTGTGTTGTCCCCAGCGGCTACCAATCCTGATGACGGCATTCGTTGAGACTCCTGTACTACGACTAGGTGGTAACAGTGGAGCGAGTGACAAAAGCAGCGTCACTCAGGTACGACCTTCTGTGAGCTTTGCTGATCCTGACTATGATGACAGCAATCATTCTCACACCTGCCAAGTTACAGCACTATCAAATTTGGTTGAACTGTCACCTGATTTTGTAGACCAATTCTTTGAGAGCCTGTCTGATACGATGTTCTCACCCGAACAGAAACAATAACTTTGGAGAAGCTTTCCGACACACAGCGTTCCCATGAACTCTGAATTCGGCCTTCAGTTTTGATCAACAAAAACTGCTAAAAGCGTTGGAACTCTATTTCCCCGTTCAAGCATTAATTCTTTTGAATTGGGCATTTTTTAATATTGACCTTTTTTTGGCACAAACAATTCTTTGCTTAAGGTAAAAATTATTCTTAGAGAACAGAAGCTTCAAACTGCTATTTCTACACACATCTAGAGACATAACAAACTTACATCAGCCTCTAGCACATTTATTGCAATGCATTTATATGTGATGATTTATCTCGCCCTTCTTCTGTTTCAGAGATATTTCATGTGTAATTCTTTTTGCATAATCGTTCATTGATTTCATATGCAATAATTTTTGAATGATTTCTATGCTTCAAAAATGTACAGTACCTAAATTTCACGTATTACAATATACGCCTATTTCGAATGCATTTATGTATTTTGGGGTGGGCAATGCTACACATGCATCTAATTGCTCTAGTTTTAGTAATTTGATGGACATGAAAACGTGGAGTGGGTGTTGCGTGTTTATCTAGGTTCCTGATCGATACTGTGACCTTATGCCCCTATTCGGCTATAAATCCATTTATTCCCTATATTGGCATAACCGTTCAAGTGCGATATTCAGAAAGTCATCTCTGGCCTCACATGAACAGAGCCACATTCCAGAATAGTTCTCTGCCACTTCCTTTGCAACCAATTAGTGCAATGACAGAGCAGAAGTCACTATCTGATATTCCTAGATTAACACTCCGAGTTCTTCAACAAGATAAAAACTCAGCAAACCTGGAAATCCCCGCTTGCTGTGTTTTGATTAGTAATGGAACTCTAATGAGCAACTGATAGCTATCACTTCCTAGTGACATCTTTAATTGACGTCTTATGTCCAGCAAACTTGCGTCAAACCAGGCACCTGTCAGGTATAAATATTACCAACGTTGCCTTAAGCAATTGCCTGTTGCTAGCTGTTGTATGCTGTCTGCAGAACGAGCGAGCCTGTTGCTGCAGCCGGTGTCCCATTGCTGCTGTTGGTGAAGCTACTGATACCATTATCGCTGCTAAAGCGCGAACGATGGTGTGGTGAGCTTAAGAGCTGAACAGCCGTCCCTCTGCGAAGAGCCCAGCAGAAGCCAAGCTGCCCGCGGACGCTGTCCCCCCTCCTCCTCCTCGACGCGCTGAAGAGAGACGCTGCCTTTCTCCTGCAGAGAAATCCAGCTCCAGCGTTTCTAGTCTGCCTTCGCGGGTGACTGGGATACCGAGTTCCCCCTGAAGGAGATACCAGACCTCCATCATTCTATTCAGAGGTATGGTGTTGACTAAACCCTTAGTGAGAATTCTTGAAGCAAACCTTGGCAAAACCAACTTAACTTAAAGCTACTTACTTACTCCCCTTCCACGTGTTAGGCTTAGGTCAGGCACACTGGGGTAGGCTTAGTTAGAAGCACCAGTTGAGTATTTTAGCCTAATGTATATATGACTGTATATACGTTTTATTACTTTTAAACCATTGTATGGCTAAGAAACCATATCAATGCTTTTACAGTATTATCTTGCAATACTTATCTTACTGTACGTACTTTTTATAATAACAAGTCTTGCAATTGTGGCAATACATTTCTCTTGTACGAGAAGAAAGACTGTTCAATAAATGTTAACCCTTTATTGACAAACGCCCGTCTCTCTATTCTCTACATATCGTGAAAGTAAACTGCACTAACCTGACTGAGTAAAATACCTGTCTATTGTTTCACACGACCCTAGAGATTGACTCTTAATCTGAGGAGCAAAGTTGTCATGTTGCACGGTTGTTGGAAAACTGAATCCCTTCTTGTCTGTGCCAGGGAAGCTGATCACTTCCTATGCAGAGAAGAAAGTTTCCAGTGACCTCTGAGCTAGTTGGTAACAAACCCAATTAAGTTTAGCATAGTCAGTAGAGGCCTGGAAGATCCGCACTTCTACGTCGATACTACAGTTTATGTTATTCCAATGCGCAGGGCCTAGTGGGAAACTAGGAACTACACTACAGAATATGCTATGTGGCCTAAATATTGTATAATACTGCCCTTTCTCAGTAACAGAGTGCAGTTCATACAAGTGACTTGCTGCACTGCAGAGTGCTACTTACCAAATAATCTGGGCCCTTGTCTCATCTGCACATACTGGTGACAATGCACTGCAACGTGGAGACAATGGTGTCCCACATTGACTTGCACTTACTACTCTGTCAATGGCAGTAGCAACAGAACTTCAGTGAGTAGTAATGGGTAATTTCACTCTGTGTGGATGGATAGAACCACATCAACTGCACTGAGTAAAGAATCCTGAATTAAATCATGTGCAATGAAAGACAAGGCAATTATGAGTACGAAGGCAACACAATACAAATCTGAGGTGAGTGTTTTCTCAATGGCGTACCTACTCCTGCTATCAGTCAAAGTTCAACAAGGTCAGTGGTGTGAGGACAAGTACTGTGGAAACAAACAAGTGTGTCATACATGGCAGTAACCTTGTATGTTGACTAAAGTGTCAGGAGCAACATAGGAAAAAGTGTATGGAAAGGCTATTCATGGCTTGTCATGTCAGTGTAGACCCCAGACATGTATAAATGTCAACACAGGATAACATTGCGATACCAGCAGTACAAAACATGCATATGTCTAAGCAAAATACTGAAAGTCTGCTTACACACATAAAGGTTGGTCGAACACAATGCTGCCAAACATGTCATACATCAGTCACCACCTTAGAATAAATCCCAAACTGAACAAGGCACAACAGTGTATTCAGAATACCAATGTCAACATACATGTGCCACAGCAGAGAGGAAAAAATCAAGGCATAGAACTGCACATTCCCCTGCAGGTTAGAGCCATACACATACATGTGAATAACCAATGGATTGTGTCTAATTAAGGAGTAGACAACTCCTGGTAACAACATCAGTGTGTGCCATATAAAGATGGGCCACATTGCAATACATATGTGTATCAAAGTGCACCATGAGAACTTCTCTGGAAAAAGCAATAGTTGAAGGCTGACAATAAATAGCAGAACAATGCATCTGACAGGTGTGAACTGCACCTAACTGATGCATCAAAATCACATGGCAAACTCAGTGAACTGTGAAACGGCTGTGCCAGTGTCATGTAGGCCACCAACAAAATCTGTAGTATAACATTGAGATATGTATGAGTGAGTGTTAAACATATTGGCAATGTCACAACCTACCCAGGGAAGAACAACTAGCTATATTACATATCAATAATCTAACACTTCTCACATGTATGGAGTGCACATATCATAGCGTGATCAGGCCCATTTCTAAATAGCCATCACAGTAAGCTACTTCATAAACATGAACAACCGGATGTAGAAATATACAATGTATCAGGTCATGCTGAGTATTTGCTATTACACAGAGAACTTGAACAGACATGTGTAAATCTATTGCCTACTCTATAAATAACACCTATTCTCGTGTATGAGTCATCCAGTACACATGGCACACATGGACAGGAATGTAGCTGTAACAGACAGCAGAAGTATTGACAATTGCAATTTCTGTTTAACATTCAGCTGACCAAGTACTTTGTCTCCAGCCATGGGTCATGACCCCTATAGCACATTCCCACACTGAGCCAGAATGACACTTCAACCAGGCACTGGTCAAGACCTGCAACATTGTGGAGGAAAGTTTTGGTGTTCTTAAGTCCCAATACAGATGTCTGGACATGTCAGGGGGGAGATTGCTATACTTGCCCCCTATGGTCTGCAATATCATCCTAGTATGTGTCATTCTCCACACCCTCTGAGTACTGACAAATGTCCTGTGAGAGGTGGGCCATGATGAGCAGGAGCCAATGGAGGATGTGTATGGAGGAGAGATCCAAAATACAGTGGCTGGTATAAGGAGATGCGCCCAAATTTTGCAGAATATCTTCACTTAAAGCACATGTAGTATGATGGACAGGATTTATAAACATTATAGGAAGGTCCAACTTGGTAATAAAAGTTTTGAGCCATTATTTGTGTGGGCATTTATGTCGCTGTCTCAGAAAACGTCAACTTACCCACATCTTGTCAAATAGGCCTCGAATTTTAATAATCATGATATCAGACCTGTTCAGCAACATGGGGCTATGCGTTTCAGCTATCAATTACACATACAGAGAGATGCAAAGTAAAGCAGTGTACTGAATACAAGATCCAGGGTAGGCATGACACATTTGCTATTCAAAAATAATCATTACACTCCCCTTGCAATTGAGCAATGCAGAGCCACACAAGTGGCAGCAGCAAAGTGTAGCACAGATGTCACTCAGTGAATTTAGAAACCCAAATCACCAATTACAATATCTGAGGATAAACTCACATTGTAGTGTGTCATAGAAATGTGTCAGCATTCAGAATGATAGTATTTTGCTGTAAGTGATATTGTTAGCAAATACCATCCGCGATAATGAGTGACATGCTTCGTTGACAAAGGCGTTGTGTCATCAGAATGTGTACAACCAGACACTTGTCAGTTATGCATACATCCATATATGGCTTACCAGAAACACAGCACATATGTAATATTTCCTGCTTACTTTGTCAAATAAACCACATCATGCTACAGTAGATAAAGTACACATTTGCAATGCACTGCTATGCAATGCAATGACAAACAAGGGCATGTATGTCATTGGATGGGTTATATGCCAACACCAGAACACATTAAAAATACTGAGATCTCAAGAGTGTAATCTCAAATGGTTATCAAGGCTGACAAAACTGTATGTCCATTCACACTAAATCTTTGCACATGGTCAGATGGAGGGCTTGTGATGGCAACTTCCCTTTGCATGGTAAAAGTTGTGTACCTCTCTCCTGAGTGTGCAAGTCCATAGTTGAGCGGATCACAAATCTCGTACCCACCCAAAGGTGAAATATACATTGAGTGTGTGCCATAACATATGCGTGTGTCAGGGAATGCAGTATCCTTGTACCAGGAGGCACACACAAAGGCCTGCCCTCAGAGAAGATGTATTGCTAATAACGTTGACAGGAGTAAGACAGAGATCATGAATGAGTGGCAGCATCATGTTAACTGTACATCACAAGTTAAATAGACTATTTAACCATATTTCACTGCAGTGGTGACTAATGTCTCACTTACCTGCTTTAAAGGTCTGTTGCTATGTGACACGCTCACTCCAGACCCGAATATTACTATCTCACAATTTGGTACATGATAACACCATGTGCAGAACATGTGTGCCTGAGCAAGACATACACTACATAAAGGTAGCAATGTGTACAGTGTGTACATCCGGAGATTGTGTGTGCTGCTACAGTGTGTTCAGCTACAGACTCTCTGTCACAGTACAAAGTGAGTGTAGTACCAATGAGTGTGTGATGACTGAGAATGAGACTTCATGATGGTTTCTGACTCACATATATGGATGACATATATACCACACCATACATGGTGTCCTGTGAGTGTCAACAGAGGGGAGTATAATGGCCATGGCCACAAAGTGCAGCACAGATAGACTCCCTATGGCACGGCCATGTTACCAATCACATTGCAAGAAATCTAAGCTTCATAACATAATATCTACAATTGTGTCCTCTTGCCCAGTGCTGGTCCTGGATTGTCCATCTATACCCAACACAGGCACCCATGTACCTGGTACAAGTGCCCCTGCATTGTAGCTAGGCTGCTGGAAACACACTAGTGCAGGGCGAAAGGACAGGAATGAGCCATCATTGATGAACATGGTGGAATCCTTCCCTTTAACTCTGTCGTAGGGCATCGCAGAAAGGTACATAACTGTGATGCCCTATGCCAACTGCCCATTAATTTGGCCCTATGACAAAGAGAAACAAGCAAAGTGAGATCAATGTGTCTTTTCCTGCATTGCATTAGTACCTGCAGTGTATCCCAGACAATATGCTTCTAGGGTGCCTGCAATGGTCTCCATCCCCAACCACATCTAATCTACCAGCTGCCGCTGGACTCCTACCGCTAGCCACTGGAAGACAACTTGAGGGTTTTTGGAGTCCAGGCATGGGATTTGGCTAGCAGATGGGGCATGTTCTGTGGTAGATGGTTCCTCTGGAGACTGGAGACCCAGCGACACTGTCACACCTGGAGTAAGTGTTTCAAAAGTTTCCAGAAGTTTCTGAAAGGTGTCATCATCCATGGGGCACAGGATGTCATTGCCAACAAACTGGTCATCCAGGTCAGGCTGCTGGTCAGGAGGTGTTGTTTTTTTCACCCCTATCAAATGGGAATATGTTAACGGTGATCTATGCTGGATGTTGACAGAAGTTATTTTGACTGACATACAGATGTTATTCTCATTCAGTTTCAGTTCAACATTGATGTGTAGGACATATGTTACTCGTAGGAATTTTAGGCAAGATTCACTGATGCTGCCTTTCAGATGGCAATATATCTACATTGTTCACAGGACCACTGTGAGACAAGGGTGATATTTTGAGTTATACCACACATTGAAACACAGTTACTCAGCTTGCTGGCCTGCCCTGCTAGGAAGGGTGAGTTGAGGTAAGGTCCACTTCTGCCTTGGCAATAGCCTTTATAATTTTTCATGATGGCGATAATGAATGTCGTTTATTTGTTGACACCACTGCTGTACACTTTGCACCAAGTCACCAGGATGCCTGAATTTCTTCTGGTCAATACACTTCCCACAGCCCCTGGGTAAGTGATGTGACTTTGGGCATGTATTATTGTTGTTCCAGCAATCTGTCTTTCGCACACCACACCAGTCTCGCTTGTTGTGCTGTCTTGCATGCATATTGTGTATTCATATGGCCCAGGGCTCATATTTGACACGCATCCACAAAACCGTACACAACTAGCAACCTTGTTACACTGCAGGTATGTGTAAGGCCATGTACTTGCAATGGTTTTCTTAATTGTGTTTACTGATGTCATTTCAGTACACACACAGTTGTCCCTATAGCTCTGTACCGTAGGCACTGTGTACCAACTCTGAGGGGATAGGCCCAGGCAAACTAGGAAGGTTGCTACCACTGACACTCACCCTATTTTGTAATTGTCAGATTTGTTTATCTGCAGATTATCATACATCGCTCAACTCAGTCACACTCACTTGTGCCTGTACATGACCCCACTGCCAATCCTCTAGTGGACCCAGGGACTCTGCTTTCTGTCACAAACGGATGGCACACAGAAGGACATTTGACTCTTGTGTGACACCAACACCCCTGATGTGAGTCACGATTTGCAATCGACCAACATGGCTGCCTGTATCTGAGGGCTATGGCTGAAGCTGTGGCCCACCTGCGAGTAACTACGATATTCTGTGACATGTACCCACCCAGGTTGGGCACCCAACTAAGCCCATACACCTCACCATCCAAATTTCACTAAGACCTGCCCATTGTTGTGGAAACATATCTCATCCAGTCACTTCACAATTCCCTGTTTGCCATCCGTCTGCTTTGACATATGTGGCATAATTAGATACTTCTCTTTCAAAATGCCTCCTGACAGGTGCTATATCTTCACCAAGGTCCACATCACATGTAGGATGTAGTACACTAATGTCCTCTTCTATGGCATCTCTTCCCAGCTGCATCAGAAGTGTGACACTATCAGACATAGCAGTGCATGAGTATCACTCAGGCTACCTTTCAGTACACACTTCACTTCACGCGTCCTTGCTATGCAATGTCTCACCATTCAGAAACAGTGCCAGTTCAATATGCTCAGCCACACCAGCATTGCACTACACTACCAGGAACCCACCAGGCTCACACACCATATATTCTTCCAACACACACACATGTTTCTCTGGAGTGCATCACTTGCAGTGACCCCTACCCCAGTTTCGATTTGTGCATGATAGGAAGTAGGGTGACCTGTACAATGGCAGCCGACACCTGTGTGCACTCAGACCGCAGATGGGTACAGCTACTTGCAATGTTGTTTCTTGCTGGGGATTATACACGTGTGTCTTGGCATTTTCCTGTGTTGATGCAAGGGGGCATGCATTGTCAAAGTCAGGGTTGACAGGGTTCAAATGTCCATGTATGCTGTGGTGTTCCAGTCCAGGTTTTTGGCTATGCATTGTGTGACTTGTAGTCCTAACCACTAATAGTCTGTATTCTACTACAAGTACAAGTATACAAAGATGAACCAGGACTAGTGCTGCACATCACACATGGAATGGAAAAACTTAATAGAACTGGACTGGGCTGTGCAACATTTAACCAAGCAGTTTGACTGACACTTATATGATGTATGGCTGGACATGTGAGCAATTCCATCCTTTCCCTTACACTCAGTATAGTGCAGCAAAGGAACGTAGCATGCTGCGCTGCAGAACATTACATTCTTGGTCATATTGTCCCTTCTTGCCACTTACCGTGTGGGTCTTGCTGGTCCTCATAGCCAGCATTTTTCTGCCCGGGAACTCCTGCCACAAACTCTGCTGGGATGAGAGCTGCCACCTGCACCTCCAAGAGGGTCAGCTCCTCCTGGTCCTCAGGCCCTCCTCCTCCGGTCTGCATGGCTGCCTTCAGGTTCTTGGTTCTTCAGTTTCTCCTTTGTCCTATGCTTGCATTCTTGCACTGTCCTTTTGGCATGCCGGACACTGTTAATCACGTCCTCTATGGACTGCCAAATAACCTCTTTATTCCCTAATGGCAATTGTGAGTTGACAAAGAGTTGATATTCATACTTTCTAAACTCTGTTAACAGAATTTGATTCACTTCCTCACTAAAATTACTCTACCTCATCCCCTTCCCCTGGGGCTCTGTCTGGACATCCTAGTTGGGGCTGCAGTTGTTGCCCTGGCTGCTGCTGCCTGATCCACCTCTCCCTTTGGAGGTATGGGGAAAAGTTTTTTCTTAAAATGTCTCACTTATTAAGGGATTTTTGACTCATGACGCATTCCACTGTGATGGTTGAGTGATCTGTGTTGCTATATGTGCCTCAAAGCAGCCTAGCGTCACTTTGGCTGCACATACGTCAGTTTTCTTTGTGGTAGCCATCCCACGGAGGAGTCATCTTTTGGACACACCATGGAACCTTACACCATTGTGGACCATATCATAAATACAACCCATCCACACATTTTAAAATGTCGGACCACAGCACAACTTTGTCTGACTCATCACTGACTCGCCACAGCGATGCGGCAGTTCTCATAAACGAGGGTCCAGGTATAGCAAGTGAACATGTGATGAGGCGGGCGGCATCCTACCTGAGGGCTACCTTTACACCGGTCTCAGAACTTGCTCCATAATATTATACCATACTGTTTTAAAATTACCTGTCATAGGGGCGTGCAAAGTTGCATTTGTTTTGTTCTTGCAAGCATGATAATTTTGCAAGAAACTACAATTAATACTCATGATTTGCATCATTTTCAGCCCATGGATTTCTTGTTAAAACAATTCTATTGTGCCCCTTTTCATTTGTTGCCTGGAAAAAATAGATTATCATCATCCACCCAGCACCAAAATCCATACAATATTAAAGGTACCTCATTACAAAATTGCATCTGCATTTTCAGCGCCAAATAACAGCAGAGAGGAGATATCGTCTGATAGTATCCAGAAATGTAAAGAAGATAGGAAATTAGAAAGCTCAGCAAACTATTGATAGGACAGTAAATTCATTACATTAGTTTGGATAATCAAACTTTTACACACTCCTACTTGTGAGTAAATCATATCACAAGTTTTTTAATCCTGATTTTAGACGACTATATGGAGATTTGTGTGCAAATAAATATAACTTGACCAAAATCTTAAAGTGCTTCATAAAATATCTGAGCTGTCCACATAACTTTCTAATTTGCTCCTAATGGAATCTTTGTAACCGGGCTCTCAGTGCATTCTCCTCCTGTTCTACAAGGTAGATTTTCTAACTTCCTAACATAGATAGTACTTTTACTTACATCCTTCTTTTCTCCAGTCACTCAAACACGGACCTGCTGCTGCAAATTTTTTTATAAAAAAGAAGGTCAAGATCATACATTTCTAACTCACCATGCTGCTAATGTCCTAATTCACTCCCTCGTCATCTCTTCGACTGACTACATACACCTCTTAATCACCGGCCTCCTCCTCCAGGCAGCTGGCAACCATGGCCATTCATCAAACCACTCATTCATGTCCATGTCATTCCTCCTCCCCCTCCCCCGTGTCTGCTGCCTCCCCAGCGCATCCGCGTGCACCCTATTCACGCTCATCTACAAAGCCTTGTTCTTTCGACTCAGTCTGCGGGTCACTCCTGGCTGCTCCCCCACGACACTGTCACCTGCCCTCTGCCCTGCGACTGCTCGTCTCACATGTACCCGGGTCTCCCACTCATGCCTGTCTCCACCTCGCCATACACTCATCCCCTCCGTCTGAAATGCCAGTGACTCACTAGTCACATCGCCTTTCCAATCTTTAGCCGTAATTCACTTAGCAAAAGCCATTCATTTTGCAAATTAGGTGACCTTGTATGAGAGCTCTCACTCCCTCGAATACTACAGTGCGCATTGCAAAAGAAGGGTAGACATGATTATGTGTGGGCAGGAACAGGGGTAGACAAGCACACACATGGAAATTATAGTGTTGTTGACAGGACATTTATTTATGAAATTTGTTGTTGCGCAATAGACCTGAGGCCTGATTCACAAAGCCATTTCCACGCACAAAACTATGTTTCAAGTGCCATTGGTTGAATTCATGAGTACGAAGCAGTAGTTAATTTATAAAAATGCTGTGGCTCTTGTCAGGCGGCAGCTTGCACCAGCCCATTTCTCCCGTTAGCGCCGCCTAATTCAGAACCAACTACTAACCATGAAAATGGGAGGATTATGTGGCATAACGACCAGAGCTGCCAATTTCGGAGCTGGGGAACCAGGTTCAAGGCTCGGCTTGGGCACACAATCCACGGCCGTGAAGAAGCCCGGAATCGGGTGAAACGCAAAGTTTTGCCGCTGAGTAAATTCTCTTCATAGGAACCACACTCCGGAGTGCGAGGCTTTCTTCGGGTTGATTGACCCCATCGTTTCTTTGTGTGTGCGTGTGTGTGTGTGTGCGTGTGTGCGTGTGTGTGTGTGTGTGTGTGTATATATATATATATATATATATATATATATATATATATATATATATATATATATATAGCTCAGGACTGTGTATAAACATGGGTGCCTGATAGCTGTTTGATTAAAGGACCTCCAAAGACATTTCCCCGTGTGGCCTCTCTTTCTTTCGTTATTGAAAGAGTTCTCTGCATATATATATATATATATATATATATATATATATATATATATATATATATATAATTTTCACTGAAAAAACAACGCTTAAAAAGATGTTATATTTAGTTGAAAATGTCAGTCACAACAAACTATTTTAAATGAACAAAACAACTGAAATTCACCATCTATAGTTATCTCAAGTAATTATAGCTCAGGCCCTACAGTAACTTTAACTCAGGACCCCACAATCCACAGTGTTATCATCAGTGATGTAATTTGAGATATTGCAGTCATGTTATCAATGATGTCTTAGAACACGTCAGGAATGATGCAGTATTGGAGGTAATTAACAGTGCATGGCAACCGCCACTGGGGGAATTTACAGATATATGTGATACTTCATAGGTGGACCCACCGCTTTTAGCTGTGGCCCGATGTGTGCCCCCATACATTTCACTTCTAAATACACTACTGCAGAATTTGTATACTAGGTACAATTATGTCAAGGGAAATATCAATGCACAGATGGAAGCATCATTTCAGAAAAGCTTTCTGAGAGTACACTTGGAAAGCTGTGAATGATACAGCTTTCCTAGCATACTCCATTGAAGGCGTCATAAATAGTAACCCCTTCCCTGATGATGTCGGCCGTTGGCCGTCGCGAGCACTCCCTCCCCAGTGCTGCGCACGACCAACGGCCGACGCAGCCCTGCCCACCCTTTAGAACGCCCGCATCGCGGTGGAAAAAACGCTGCTGTTAAGGCGTTAATCAGTTGCGCCTTGTTTTGAGGTTGTTCCAATGGGTGAGCTAAGGGAATGATTGCACTACTAAATTTCGACACCTACAGAATTGTGGTACAAGAATATCGAGGACAGGATATCAGCGGATAAAATATTGAAAGATAAGTAGATATAGGGAAGTAAAGATTTAGTTAGGTATAGAAAATCGAGACTTTCCACCTGTCCATTTTTTATTTCCGATATTCTGTCCTCGCTATTGTGTCCCTTCAATACTGGGGTTTCAATATTAAGGGTGCTCGCCCTAGAAGTGCAACACTCGGTGGCACTTTGTGTTGGGGAAGTAAAGGAATGCCACGCAATTCATTTGGGCTTTCTGTACAATCAAAATACTTCCCCGTGGAACATTTACCCAATAAGCTACTCATGCAGGCTTTCCACCGTTATAAAATATGCACAAGTACATTTTATAAAGTGTCCGCACTCCTGGAATTTTACATACCTTCGTTGTAAATAACACTGGGCCTCTTTGTGAATCCCATACAATTTGAGCATTAACTTCAAACTTAGAAAACAACCTATATTACAATATTCCAAACTTGCATACTCCTGCTGCCTGTTCCTGGGCTCAAATTATTGACAAGTGAGATGCTTGGGAGTTGAATACCAGGAAGGGGGCCGTTCCTACTATTGAACTCTTTCAAAATACATTTTTGTGTATTTTTTGTTGTTTAATCACACAGTAAAAACCTAATTGATATTATCAAAAGTGTCTACATATTAGGAAAAAACATACACAATAGCTAGCAACAATTCCTTCCATTCCCTCCACTCTCTCTACTCCTCTGATGTTTGCTTTTGGTTCCAGCCTCATCCCTTATTGGGAGCCGACAAAAGTCGGCACAACTTTTCAGAAAATGCTCCAGGTGAAGCCAGTGAATTACTTTTCAGGACTACCTTATTTTGGGGTATTATCGCTTCAAGGTACAGCCGTGGTTCTTGCTGTAGCAGAATGCGTCTCTATGGACTGCTCTGCAGAAACAGGCACATTGCACCCCATCTGGAACTCTTCAACTTGATGAGCAGACAAATGACCCCGGACTTGGACTATTCTGTTGTCAATTATTAAGCTAAGTGTTGCATTAGCAAGTCCCGGGGTTTCCTGCAGTCCTTTTAGATGCTTGAAGGACTTCCCTCCACAGGGAAAATAAGATTTGACAGAAACCTGTTAAACTGCCATGTTAAGTTGTAAGAGGAATCACAAACTGGAATGTCTTCAAAGAGTAAGCCTTTTCAGCACATGCTCAACAGTCCTTTTGGTTCTACGGTCTGGAAACCAAGTAACACGTTAACAAAAGAAAGGTATCCCCGCTTGCATGTTTGTGCACAAATGACTTCTGTAGATTTGTGATTCTGAGCCTGGGTTGTGGGTCAGAAATATTGAGTCCAGAATATCAAAGGGTCACAATATTGGGACCTAAATATCGAGGGGAAACAAATGAGAAAATATCAAAAGGTAAGTCTGTATATATTTTCTATACCTAACTCCAAAAATAGATAGATGGATGGACAGACGGACGGACGGACAGACGGACGGACGGGCGGGCAGATAGATAGATAGATAGATAGATAGATAGATAGATAGATAGATAGATAGATAGATAGATAGATAGATAGATAGATAGATAGATAGATAGATAGATGGATGGATGGATGGATGGATGGATGGATGGATGGATGGATGGATGGACGGACGGACGGACGGACGGGCGGACGGATGGAAAGACAGACAGACAGGCAGGCAGGCAGGCAGGCAGACAGACAGACAGACAGACAGACAGACAGACAGACAGAAAGATAGATAGATAGATAGATAGATAGATAGATAGATAGATAGATAGATAGATAGATAGATAGATAGATAGATAGATAGATAGATAGATAGATAGATAGATAGATAGATAGATAGATAGATAGATAGAAAATTACAGGCTCAGGTTTCAAACGCACAAAGCCATAGAATTTCACCAGTTATAGTTACCTGAGCTAAAGATAACTTGCACTGTTTATTACTTCACATACTAAATCACTCATGACGTGGTTTGTGACATCACTGATGAAATATCAAATTACATCACTGATGACAGTGAGTGTAAGTGTTTGTCAAGCCTAAAGATATATACTAAGCTACAGCATAAGTTAAAATACTATTCTTTCAGTACTGCTACTGAGTGATCCTATTCTAACAGATGTCATGTGAGTGACTGTATGGCTCTCTGAATCAGTGTATGAGTGGCTGTGTGAGTGGCTGTATGGGTGTGTGAGTGGCTGTATGGATCCGTCAGTGGGTGTGTGAGTGGTTGTATGGGTGTGTGAGTGGCTTTATGGGTCTGTAACTAGGTGTGTGAGTGGATATGTGGGTTTGCGTGTGGGTATGAGAGTGATTGTATGGGTATGTGAGAGGGTGTGTGGGTGGCAGTTAATGGATGTGAGATTGGATGAATCAGTGTGTGAGTGGGTATCTGAGTGACTGTGTGTGTCAGTAGCTGTGCGCATGACTGGGCAAGATTCAAACCTTATCTGCTCCTTTATCCAAAAGTTTTTAGCACAATGTCTACCCAACTGGAGAACTTTCTACTGTTTAATTAGTAAGTGCTACTTTGTTGGGTAATATCTAGCTCCTATTCCATACTGCAGCTGCGTAATGTACCAGAAGGAAACGTCTCTGGTGACCTTCTGTGCATTTCAATTTGGCAATGTAATTGTTCCTTGAACATTTTCTTCCAGAAATCTGTGATAACATGAATTCTCTTTTAGAGAAGATAACAAGACTATAAAGAGGTGAATCTCCACCAAACAAGGGAACTTCCTCTTAGCTGTATGAAATAAGTCCTTCTTTGTTTAGTGGTGATGTCCACATATTTCCCTGATAGAGATCGCATCACCAAAATTGGGGGGAAATGCACTTGGGAGGCCTTTGGGTAAGCGGTCCATCAACTTGGGAAAAGGCAGGAAAACCTGTGCCTACTACTAAGGTGGACAGTGCAGGCCAAATGGGTGGAGCTTGCAAGTGATTTTGCACATGTGTTTACTCATTGCAATTTAAAGAGAGAACTATGCACTCTGCTCTCACCAGGAGACAACAAGAAAGAACCCAATTGTCACAGTCACTTCTGATTGAGCTCTGAAAGATCAAGGATGTAGTCACCTCCGGCCAGAATTTTAGATTGCTTTTCAATATGGAATTTCCAAGAAAACACACTTACTTTGCCTTTGCCAAGACTAA
Source organism: Lissotriton vulgaris (assembly GCF_964263255.1). Taxonomy (NCBI): domain Eukaryota; kingdom Metazoa; phylum Chordata; class Amphibia; order Caudata; family Salamandridae; genus Lissotriton; species Lissotriton vulgaris. The sequence continues at coordinate 673,065,622 of NC_141700.1, read as the reverse complement.
GAAGTTAGGATAATTTGTACTTTATTGAAGGGGAATGGGGCCAAGATTTCAGCCCAAGTGACCCCCATCCTTGGGGCACAGCCAAGAAATAAAAGGGGAGGGAGCAGCATGACCCCCTTCCCGGGGCCGATGCCAGCCCGAAGGACCATTTCCCCAGAGCATGGCCAAAAATTAATGTGGGAGGCAGGCCATGCAGCCCCCTTCCCTGGGCCAAGTTTGGCCATGGAGGCCCCCTCCCCAGGGCTCAGCTGCTTACTGAAATTGGAGGGGGCTACATAGCCACCCTCCCCAGACCTATTTTGGTGCCATGGATCCCATCCCCAAGCACTTGTCCACATGATGCTGGGTGCCCTGGCCCCACCCAGGGCACACAGTGTGCACATTTGGGGACCCTGATGCACAAATCAATGCACACTGGTCCCTGCCGGCTCCCCACCTCCAGTGGAAGCCAACATTGCATGCGCACACAAGGAGCAACATCAAATTCTGCTTCAGGCATGTGGAGCGGTTCTTCATCTTCTCACCTGCTTGACAGCTGGCAGGAAAACAGATGTAAAATCTGCTCCTAGAGGGCAGGAGTAGTTTTCCTGCTCCCACCCGTTTGGAGCAGACTTAGTGTTTGCTGTCACTTGGCGGGAGCTCTCTATCTCCCCCAAGGTGAAAGCAAACATCTATGTCTTGAGGCTGGGTACCTTAGGACATAGGGAGCCACACAGTCCCCCCTCCTTTTAAAGTGCACAGCCGTGCCACGGGGTGGAGGATGTGGTGCCTGGGCAGGAAAATGACGCAGGGAGGGGGCCACCCTCTACCTTAAAGTTAATGGCCTGGACCCTGGGGAGGTGTTGGTTCCAGGGACCCAAAACAACCTGGGAGGGGGTCCACCCAGCCCCCCCTTGTTCTGTAAAAGCAGCCTTGCACCAGGTAAGTGGTAGCCCCTGGGACTGAAAGTAGCCCGAGAGGGGTACATCACAGCCCCCCTTCCGAATGTTTTTACACAGCCTTGTCCTGGAGGTGGGGGTCCCTGGGACTGAAAACATTCAAGGAGGGGGCTACATGTCCCCCATGTCCAATGTTTTACACAACGAGGCCCCAGGGTGCAGGTGGTCTCCGGGGCCAAAATCAGCCATGGGTAGAGGGGCACGTGCACCCCAATATAGTTATGACAGTTTGCACCAAAACCTGGCCCACTTGGAGGCCATGCTTGTTTTTCTTAATTTTATTTTTTACCGAGGTTGGCAGACCTGCCACAATTTTTATGGCAAAAAAATGGTTGTTTTCTCTGGAGGTGTCCACCAGGACTAGGGGATGAGGGTGGATCAGGGTATTCCTACACTGAACCCTTATGTTTATTTCTTGATACTCGGCTGGGTCTATGTCCCAAGATGGCTGCCAACACTTCCTGGTTAAGGTGTTGGCAGCCAATGAGATCTCAGCTTGAGATCTGTTGGATCCATGGAGGATTCCCTTCCCTAGATATACACATTTAGGGGAATATTACCAACAAAGTGGCGAAGAGAGGTGTTAGCCGCCTTGGCTTTAACGCCTCTTTTAGCCAGTTCGGAAACGCTAGGCTGCACCATATTACCAAGGATATGGTGCAGCCTAGAGTTTCCCGGTGCAGGGGAGATTTGTTTATGTAGAGGAAGGTGTTCCTTCCTGCACATAAACAAAGCTTGATGCCATTTTGTAACACACATGTGTGCTGCTTCATGCATCACACATGTAAGTTATAAATTGGCATTTTTAGAAAGAGGTTTGTTCATGTACAGGAAGGGACACCTTCCTGTACATAAACAAACCTTGGCATTTTGGTTTTTCCATGTGTGCTGCCTTGTGCAGAACACATGGAAAAAGCAAAAACGAGGAGAAATGAAGCATTTCTCCTCGTTTCGCCACCTTAAGAACAGGTCCTTCCTGTTCTTAAATTCGGTGCTGCCACCTATTATCGCCTCTCTTGATAATAGGTGGCAGCGTCGAAGTGAATGGGTGTTGCGGTGGAACGCCCACCGCAACACCCACTGCACGCCCCCTTTCACAATGAGTTTATTGTGAAAGGGGCCCTATTACCAAGGCAGCGTTAAGTCAATTAACGTGGCATTAAGCCACTTTAATTGACTTAACACTGCCTTGATAATAGGGTGATGCAAATATTGCCGCGTTATCAGCAGAAAAGTGCCGATGACGCGGCGATACGGGCTTTGATAATATGCCCCTAATTTTTTACTTAATAACTCAAAAAACTACTGAACGGATTTACACCAAATTACAAATAGGGCTCTTTCTGGATGAAGAGCTACCTTTCTGCCAAATTTGGTGTAATTACTTTCAGCGGTTCAGGCTTTAGTAGTGTTCAAAATCTGTATGGAAAATGTCATGACCCCCACTTTTTCTTGGCCCCCACTTGACAAATCACCCTGCAACTTTCCAAACAGTGGCTGAAATCAGGTGTGTACTAGTTTTTTAAGGTTTTGTGAAGATTCATCTAACAGCACCAACGTTATTAGCAAAACAAAAAGCACCTTTCCTATGGAAACTAGGTCCTATATATATATATATATTACCTACTGGCGGTCGCCAGTAGGTAGTTATAGTTAGGACCTAGTTTCCATAGGAAATCCGCAACATTCTATTGGAAAGAACTTTGGCGCTGGTGGACGAATCTTCGCGAATTTCTCAAAGAAGATGGCCCGTTCCGCTTTGCTTCTTCCCTGAAAGTCTCGGGTAGATTCGTGAAGCGGGGGCCGAGAAAAAGGGGGTCCCAAAACGTGTTTTCCCCATGTTAATTTCCATAGGACCTTTAGACACGGCTACATCCCAAACAGCTGAACAGAATTACACCAAATTTGGCAAAATGGTAGAGTCTGATTCGCAGATCACCCTTTTGCTTAAATGGTGTAAATCCTTCCAGTAGTTTCTGAGAAAATTAGAAGAAAAAATATATATATATCCATAAGCGCGCACCGTGCGCGCACCTGTGCACGCACGGTGCGCAAATCGGGTGTGTGCGAGCTGATTTCTGATTTGTTGTTAGACGTCTGTCAACATTCTAATCGGAGGAAACCAGAAAGTGTTGGCCGCCATTTTGTGTCGAAGGCAGAAGAGAGCCCAAAAAAACTGGAAAACGTGAAAAGGGGGCAGGGTAGAGACTTTCTGACCCTCTAGACCTTCTCAGGGGGTCCCTGAAGGACCCCGAAGGCCCCCCAAATGTGTATTTATTTTTTTAAATCGCGAGGTGCACGCACGTTGCCCGCACGTCGAAAAAAAAGACAAAAAAATACAGTTAAATAACAAGTTTGAGTGTTTATAGAAGTGTGGCTCACTGGTTAGAGGAGGCATACCCTGAAGCAGATGTCAGACCCGGGACCAGGGTTCGATTCCCGACGCGGCAGGGTCCTGAGCCCAATTGTCCACGGACTCGATAATTCTCGCTTCGGTGCCCTCTCTAAGCACGAGTTCACACTATGCAGCTCTGGGCAATAAGCTTGCTTAATCTCCACAACGGCCCCCACGCGGCGGGATGCCTGGCTTTCACCTTGGGGATGCCCAGTACGGGTTATCTCACAGGGAAAAGCCAGGACGGGTTCCCAATGCAAGCGCCGAGATGCCCTAGGGTAAGTCGAGCGCTATATAAGTACATACATACATACAATTATATGTTGGTTGGCTCTAAAAAGAGCCGTTGTGTTCATTGAGTGTTTTTTGTACCTACAAGTAAGTACTGATGCAGAGTCTAAAGTTACAGAGGAAGACTCTGTTCCCCTCATCTTTGAAATGCACTCTGTCTCCTCTATAAATGCCTTGCATGTTGTGATGCAAGTTGTTGTGGTATATAGAAGATTCAGTGCACTTGAAAAAAAAAAGAAATGATTGGTGGCTTCTGATAATTGAACATTGAAAACTAGGGATATTAGAGGCGAGACCCTTAGGTTCTCTGTCCAAAAAAATAGCGCGGAAAAAACCCAGGTCAAAGATCTCCAAGAAAAATTAAGAAAAATAGAAATGAAGTTAACCCAAATAATTCACGCAGGGTTAGATTGTCAGCCAGTCCAGCAAGAAGCAATTCTAGCTAGGGCGGAAATAGGAGCGGTGTTTATGGAAAAAATCGCAGCTAAGTGGGCAGCGGCAAGGGAGAAGACATATGAGTGCAGTGACAGCATTGGACATCACTTAGCTGTTAGGACAAGACAACAAATTACCTCTAGCGAAATTCACAAAATCAGACTTTCTTCAGGCACTGAGGTTACTTATCCTAGTTGCATTCGGCATGAGTTCCAGGAGTTTTATGCTAAGCTATATAAGGAAGAAAGCTGGTGTACAGCCGATGTTCTAGACAGAGAGATCCTTGAATATCTCAACGTGGTCGAACTAAGCAAGCATAGCCTAGAAGATAGCGAACTATTAGACATCACCCCTACATGGGAAGAAATCCTGGATGCCCTCAAGAGCCTCCCTGATGGGAAAGCTTCCAGCCCTGAGTGTATCCCCATCAAATTTTTTTAAATCTTTGCTAACTAAATCAAGGTCATATTCACAGAGGTAATTACTTCCATCTTCAGCGGCGTCTCACCTCCAACCTCCTGGTCTAGTGCTAGAATTTCTATCTTTCCAAAAGAAGATAAATCTCCATTAGATATGAGTTCTTACAGACCAATAACCCTTATAAACTGTGACTCCAAAATATTATCCAAGGTATTAGCCTCCAGAATATCTCGAATAGTGGAACCCCTTGTTTCCAAATGGCAGCATGGTTTTATACCAAAGAAAGGGACCACCGAACATGTCCGGAGAGTTATTACTCTGTTTGACGCTGCCCAAGTAGCCGGAGACCCGATGTCACTTATATTACTCGATGCCGAAAAGGCCTTTGACCGGGTCTCATGGCGATTTCTTTGGAGGGTAATGGACAGTATGGAGTTCGGGGGCAGGTTCATGCAGGCGACGCAGGCACTTTATCACAATCCAACCGCTAGTGTCGTCATAAATGGACATCTGACGGAGCCCTTTAAAATCTCACGAGGCACCAGGCAGGGCTGCCCCTGCTCCCCGTTACTGTTCGCTCTCTACCTAGACCCCCTTATTAAACAAATAGAGAAAAACCACAACATTTCTCCAGTAGCATACTTTCAAAACAGCTGTAAAATCCTGGCTTATGCTGACGATCTCGCCATTACTACTCCAGACCCTGCCAATTCCACACGGGCACTAGAAAGTGAGGCTTACAAATTCGGGAAATTATCTGGGTATGCCCTAAATAAAAGTAAAACACAGATACTAGTAAATAACAAAATCACCTGGGCTGACACCAGAGTGGTACCAAAGGCCAAGTACCTGGGCGTACTAGTATCACCTAGACTGGAGGGCAGCAGTCCTTCAATATAGTTCAGGTTTACTAAGAGAATCCACCTTTGGAGCTGTACCGTCTCTACCCCCACCCTTCCAGTCCTTGCTAGGAGAACAATATTGGGGCTGTTTAGTCCGAGAAACAGCCTATGGATATTACAATCGCGTGAAATTCAAGACGCTAATAAATTCTTATAAAGTTTTTCGCCACGTCCGGAGAACTTTTGGAATGGGTAGATATAACTTTTACTCCCCTATAATCAATAACAAGAACCTACCTGCTATATTTAGTTCATCCTATCTATCCGAATGGTACAGAGCAGGGATAACAAAACTAGGGGACCTTATAACAACCAGGGGGATAGAGTCCTTTTCAACCTTACAGATTAGATTTAAACTAAAAAGTCAAGACCTATTTAAATACATGGCTATTTATGATTACCTCTCTAGGAAAGTGGGAGGAGCCAAGGGATTTGCTGAGGTTGAGCTTATGAACACTCTCCGGAATATCACCACTGCTTGTATTGGAAGTATTTATCAACTAATAAATAAGGTAACCCCTGACGATTTAGAAAACATTGCTTCTAAATGGCATACTAAACTTGATTCCCCTCAAAGTATGTTTTACAACTCCCTGCGACTATCACAACAAATCCTTATTTCTGCCAAACTACAAGCACAACATTTCAAAACTATATTTTTCTTGTATATGACACCTAGCAAAATCATTAAATGGGGATCCGGGAGAGGAACACTATGTCCACGCTGTTCTGAGGTAGGGGCGGACTCTATACACATATTCGCAACATGTCCAACTATCAACTCCACTCTACTCAGAACACAGAATTTACTCTGCGAAATAACAAACCAATCAATCCTCCTAAACCCTACGACCATTCTTTTGGGAACACAATCTGACTCCTTAAGAGTAAAGGAAGAAGGGATGATTTTTGTTGCAATGGCAGTATGGAGGATATGTGTTTCCTCCGGTTGGTTAGATTCTGAGTCCACCTCCTATGCACATTGGCTGGCTAGATTAGTTGCTACATACCATCTAGAAAAATTGGTATATGCTAAGAAAGGACGAAGGAAAAGGAGGATGGGGCTTGAAGTTCGGGGGGCATTCTCCAAATGGATTGATCAACAAGGGCAAGGGGATCTAGAGATCGAGTAGGGTTATTAGAAATCTACAACACTTTTTTTTTATTTATCTTTTTAGGTATATTCTTTTGTTACTACATTTTCTATCTCTGTTCTGTACTTTTTGTTTTTTTTTCTCTTGTTTTTGGTTATTTGTACCTGTGCCACTGGCTTTTAATGGCTGTGAAAGGTGGGAGGAGGGTGGGGGCGGGGGGTCCAGAATTCTCTTTCTTTTGTATCGTTGTTAAGACTCTGCTTTTGTGAAAAACCAATAAATAAAAATTAAAAAAAGAAAACTAGGGTGCATACTACTGTTTTTTTAGAAAGGAATAATACTATTGGTTTAGAAAAAGTCATTGAAAAGAACATTGTACAGGATAAGCTGGTATATTGAGAAGTCAAACACACTTGCTGGTTTGGTTTGCAACATTGAGTGATGAACTTTTCACCTTTTGAGTTCAGATAGGTGTTCTATGGAGAGTTACCATGGTAACAGGCAGAGAGAGCAGTGGGGGAAGGTTGAACATTATGTGAGTTTGAAAGTGTTGAAATGTAGAACCAATTAAAATGTTAGTTTGGTTTTGAATTTGTGTGGGAAGAAATTTCATTGGTTATGTGCATGGATATGTGTGAAAGATGAGAGGGAATCAGGGCCATTTTGTGGTTGCAGTGTCTGAGGTACATTTCAGAGATTTTGCTTTAGAAAATCTGGTGTGTGATTGACACTGTACTAAATCTTCAAAAGCATTTTTTAAGGTGAGTTGTTAATTTGTAAGGGGAACTATCGTGTGCACTTTAAGCTAATGAGAAAAATGTGTTCTAATGTGGAAGTTCCTCACTCTCCCTCTCTTTCTCTCTCTCTCACTGTCTCCCTCTCTCTCCACCACTGTTCTTTTTCCTTCCTCTCTTTTTCAAAAAATCCTTCTGTTTCACTTACTCCTTTTTCCTTTCTCTTAATATGCTTCTTTTTCTCTCACTCTCCTTTCCTCACCTTCATATCTCTTTCCTCACTGTCATTATCCTTCACTCAATCTCACTCCTCTTCCCCACTTCATGTTGTCCTCTTTGTACATCACTCCCATTCTCTTACCTCACTTTCTGTTAGTTATTCACTCTCCTTCTCTTTCTCTTTTATTATCTTCCTATCTCTCTTTCCCTCACCCTTCCTCTCTTTTCCTTTCTGTTTCCTTCAATCTTACTTAGTCACTTTTCCTCTCTTTTAATCTTTTTCTTCTCTCATTCCCCTTTTGTCACCCTCATACGCCTTTTCTCACTGTTACTGCTTTTCATACACCGTCAGTACTTTTTTCTGATTCCTGTTTACTCATTCCCTTTCCTTTACTTCTCTTTTCAAACTCCCTCACTCCATCTGACTTACTTCCCTTTGTGTATGCCTTCCCTCTCATTTTCTTCATTTTACTGAATTGCAAGGGATAGTTTTATGTGTCTAAGATCATAGTGTGAGTCAGTTTTCATTTCAGAAGAATGTGGCAGAATAATTTGCTTAGTTGATGAGTTTAAAAAGATGGAAATACATGTACTTATGAAGTTGATAAAGCTAGTTTTGTATTATCTATTAGTGAAAATTGTATAATTAAGTGTTTATATTTTTTCGCAAGGTCCAGCAACATTGTACTATATATAATGGATCAAAATCAGGACAACTCTCAAGTCAATTTTGATATTTCCATCGATCTCAAAGAGGACTTAAATGTACCTTTTGAGGACAACATTGATAAACAAGATAATGGAGAAGGAGATTTAGGCAGTGATTTTTTTGATCAAAGTTTGGACAATGACTTGATAGAAGCAGTAGAAGACATTGAATTTCAAGTTGCAAATTTTGAAGTTGAGGACAATGCAAACGAAGTTCCAGATGAAATCATGCTGGATGTTTTATTACAGTATAAAATGTTTGAAGAATAAATTTATGAATTAGAATTAAAAATGATTTGAGACAGTCTTTTTGTACAATTTTAATAATTTGCTTAGTCCATGTGTTTAGAAATATGGGAACACATGTTCTGATGAAGTGAGTCAGGCTTTAGGATATGTAGTGCTAGAAACTGCTATGCAGTACGTTTGTCAGGCCTCTTAATTCGCAAATAGTCTCCATGCTGTGTACTGAATATCCTGGCTATGCAGTAGAAATGCCATACCAACTTTCTCTGTACACCTTTACACTCCTTCTCTCACATCAGTACTCTTCCTTCACCCTCACTCATCTTGTCCAATTCCCTCTTTCCCCTGTCTGTCCCTCACTTCTCTTTCCTATCTTCCTCCATCACTATCCTTGTCTTGCTGTATCGATCAGTCTCTTCTCACTGCCCCCTTACTCTCTTTCCTTCACATCATCTCTCAGTCACCTTCACTCACTCCACTTCTTTCACTTCTTCACTTCCTTTCGCTCACTCCCCTCTCCTCCATCTTTCTCTAAGTCTCTTCCTCTGTCTCAGTCACTATAATTGACTTACTGCCTCACAGTCTTTCTCTCTCCCTCTGTTTGTCTCTTTTACTGTCTCCCTCTCTCTCCACCAGTCTTCCTTTTCTTTCCTCTCTCTTTACATAAATCCTTCTCTCTCACTTACTTCTTTTTCCTTTCCCTTAATATGCTTCTTTTTCCATCACTCCCCTTCTCTCACTCTTCTATTCCTTCCCTCACTGTCACTGCCCTTCATTCAATCTGAGTCCTCTTCCCCCACTTCATGTTCTCCTCACTATGCATCAGTCCCATTCCCTTTCTCTTGCTTCCATTCCCTTACTCCCCCTCACTCTTTTTCGTTCACTCCATCTGTCAATACCTTTCCCTTATTCCCCTTTCCTCATTCACTTTTGCTAACTCTCATTCTTTTAGTCCCTCACTCGCCTTCACTCCATTTCTCTCTCCCTCTCTCCCTCTGCCTCACTCAGTCTAACCGCTTCATTCCCTGTCAATCACTCTTTCTCACTCTCTTTCTCCCTGACTCTCTCCCTCTCTCCCTCTTACTCACCCTTCCTCTCTTTCCCTTTCTGTTTCCTTCACTTCTACTTTATCCCTCAGTTCCTTTTCCACTCTTTCAATCTCCTTCCTTTTCTCTCATTCCCTTTTGTCACCCTCAAACCCTTTCTCTCATTGTTACTGCCTTTCACTCTTCCTCAGTATTTTTTCCTCACTCCCCTTACCTTACTCCCTTTCCTTCACTCGTCTTTCGTCACTCCCTCACTCCGTCTCACTTACTCAGTTTCGTTCACTCCCTCTCTCTCTTTTTTTTCCCTCAATGTTTCTCTCCCATTCTCCCTCTGTCTCATTCCCTCTAACTGCCTCACTCCCTCTCAGTCGCTTGGTCTCCCTCTCTGTCGCTCTTTCCCTCTCTCTCCCTTACCCTTAATCTTCTTTGTTCTGTCTTTCTACCATTCTCCCACTCTCCCTCACTTACTTTACTTCTCTCTTAATTTTATTTCTTCTCCTTAATTCTCCTTCCCTCATCCGCATACCCCTTCACTAACTGTCACTGCCCTTAACGCACTGTCACTCCCCTTCCCCATTACACTTCCTCTTGTCTGTATCTCACCCCTCTTCTCTTTTCCGCTCTCTTTCCCTCACTCTCCTTCTCTTACTGCCATTCCCTTACTGTTTCACTCCCCTTACCTCACTCCCCTACCCTTAGTACCCTTGTTTCATTCACTCTTTGACTCCCCTTTCCTTACTCACCATACTCCCTTTTCCTCACTCATTCCCTCAGTCCTTTCCTCCCCTTCACTCAGTCATTTCAGTCATTCATTTATACACTACACATTCATTCAAAAAAAGTATTACACAGTATATAAATGATATAGCTCTTCTTGGAGAAGTGAAGTGAGTTCTGAAAAGAACTTTTTTTTTGTCTGTTTGTTTTTATATATTTTTTTTCTTTTTGAACAGTTTTATATATTTTTTAAATTTTTTGTAAGAAAAAAATAAACAGGAAACGAAAAACTGGTCAACCGGAACAAAAATAAAATAATAATTATCTTCGGGAGCATGTGTGTTGGGTTATCTTTAACTCAATTAAATTAACACTTTGCTCTCTATAACATAGCATTTCGTTGCACATATTGCAACGTATATGTACTTTGCTGAATACTGCCTGGAGATCCAACGCAGTGGTTGATGGAGATGCTGCTGCCGAAGAGGTGCTGGGGCCAGCAACTGGAGGGTTGGCTGCAAGGGCACGAGTAGATGCCCTTGCAAAGTTCACTGGATGCACATTTGTGACGTGCCTAATCATGGTATAAATGGAAAAGGAATAATGCTTCCTGGCATCTCCTCTAGAAAGGACACTTCCACATATCTTGCAAGTCCCTTTTGGGGCATTTACCTTTTTCTGCCCCTCCGGATACTAAAAATTTTTCCAAATAAATGATTCTTTGTTTTTTTGGGGAAGTGGCTGCTCAGGTACAACGTCCAAATCCAAATCAGATGAAGATTGCACTGCCTGTTGTTGCTCTGCCATTTTCAATTCTTGTAGAAAAATCCTGAAGATGCTTCTCTCAAAGAAGTGAAATAGATTGTGAGGGAAGTGGGTGGGGTTTTTGAAGATTTTGAAAAGGAACTACTCTAAACCAATCAAAAGTGTTGTTTTCAAGTCACATGACTTTACGTGCGCGCACGGGTGAGTGCACGTGGCTCGCATGTTGCGCGACCGTCGCATATGAATGACGTTTTATCCGATTTTCAAATAAACATGAAAAGGAGGCACGGTAGAGACTCCCTGACCCCCTAGACCTTCTTATGGGGTCCTTAAAGGACCCCAAAGGGCAAAAAAAACATTTTTTTCTTTTAAACAAAAATCGCGAGGTGCACGCACGTTGCACGCACCCTCGAAGCAGAAGTGAGTCAAAAACAAAAGTGGAGAACGTTAAAAGGGGGCAGGGCAGAGACTCCCTAACCCTCTAGGCCTTCTCAGGGGGTCCCTGAAGGAACCCGAAAGGTAAAAAAAAATGTTTTTTTAAAATAAAAACCTGCGAGGTTAAAAAAAAAACAAAAAAAAAATAAATTTCACTGTTTATATGTTGATTGAAGATGTCGACTATACTGTTCAACTTTATGCAAATAAAAAAAAAATAGCTGAGCCATTGCATATTACAGGATACAGTCAATCTATTGCAATATACATAGGCAGTTTGTTGAAAAAGAAATATATAAAAAATATAAAAATTGATACAGAAATTAGCATTTTAAAAACCTTTGAAATTCATTTAAAAAACCATAGGTTTCACACATGTCATAGTTTGTAATTAGCATTTAAAAAACCTTGCAAATTCACTGAAAAAACCATAGGTTTTACATACGTTATAGTTAGGAATTAGCATTTAAAAAACCTTGCAAATTCACTGAAAAAACCATAGGTTTCAAATATGTTATAGTTAGTACTTAGCATTTAAAAAACCTTAGAAATTCACTGAAAAAACCATAGGTTACACATACGTTATAGTTAGCTAGACATTTCTCTCATACAAAACCATTGAAATTCCCCCGTTATAGTTAGTTCAGCTAACTGTAACTCGCGCGCCCGCAATATTAGGGTGAGAGGAGGTCTGCCACTCTATCACATGGATGATGTCATCAGTGATGTCATTTGAGATGTCATCAGTGACGTCATGAGTGATGTCACTGACCATGTCATGAATGATGTAATATGTGATGTCATCAGCAGTGCATTGCGGGGGCATGAGTTATAGTTAGCTCAACTAACTATAACTGCCAAATTTCTCTGGTTTTGTATGAGTGAAATGACTAACTAACTATAACGCCCCTGAAACCTGTGTTTTTTCAGTGTATTTCTAAGGTTTTTTAAATGCTAATTTCTAACTATAACGTCCCTGAAACCTGTGATTTTTTCAGTGAATATATATATAAAATGCATTTTTGCACCATTTGACGAATCTTCATCAAACTTTCCAAAATAAATTATCTTCAACCTCAGCTACAAACTGGAATGTTTTGAGGGGGCTGAGAAAAATGGGAGATCCCAAAACACATTTTCCATACTCAGTTTTCTCTGGAAACTTTAGACACAGCTACACCTCAAACCGCTGAAAGGATTTTCACCTGAGTTGGCAGAAATCTAGATCTTTGTCCAGAAAGAGTGATGGTTGTGCTTTGGTGCAAATCTGTTCAGTAGTTTTTGAGCAGCCAATGCTAAGAAAAAATTGTATATTTCAGGCAGCAGAGGCTCCGCAGATCCGTCACATCTCTTGCTGTGCTGCTGGTGGCTGCCAGCACATCAACAATGATGTGGCGGCTGATAGCTTAGGACCCTGGACTGAGTCCTGAGTTGTAAATAAAAGGGAAAAAAGGCATGAGGGGACAGGGTAATGTACCCTTACCTCGTAGACCTGGTAGTGAGTCCAAGAAGGACACAATCTAGGGACAAAATCATCTTTCTTTTAAAATGTTGCTGCAAATTTACAGAGGATCCATGGCAAAATGAAAAAAAACTAGGGCTGCCAAACTGTTATTAAATAAACACCTGAGGTGAGCCCGAGCCTGCGGGGGAAGGGCCGCACAAAATATTTCTTTAGAGGAGGGGGAACCGTGGTCCCCTCCTGAGCCTCTGTTAGGCACCGGAGGCCCCATCTGCAGGGCGGATCAATGAGTAAATGAGGGGAGGTGGCCTGAAGCCACCTTCCCTGAATTTTATTAGGCCTTGGGGACCCCATCCCCTGGGGCTCAATTCCATAATACAAGGGGACGGGCCCATGTGGTCCTCTCACTGAGCCTCAAAAGCCCCGGGGACCCAATTCCCCGGGGATGGCTTACAGACTGTGTTCCGGTGTGCCCCACTCTGGACCCAGTAGTTTCCCTGCCTACATCGGTGCAGGCAGGTAAACATATTTTTGCCCCTTCTCGTCTGGAACATTTTATAAATCTCCTGCCAGGTGGGAGAAAACATGCCTTCCCAGCTTGCAGGGCGCAAGCAGGGAAGGCATGTCTTTTTTCAGCGAGAGCTTTATAAAATACTCCCACTGGGTGGAAGAAGACAGTTTCTGTTGCAAAAATAGCCGGTTCTGGTGGGCGGGAGTAATGCTGGCTTCTGCAGAATGCGGGGAGCTGACGTGGGACGTGTGGGCATCTGGGCTCCCCCTGCAGCCCCAACTGACTGCTTAGTGGATCACCCACCTATAACTGAGACAGGTCCCTGGGACCACAATAGGTTCAGGGAATGGTGCTTCTGTCCCTTACGCCCCAGGAAATGGGCTGCCCAGGGCCTATCAGGGCTCAGGGAGAGGGCCAAGTAGCTCTCCTGCCCTTTATATTCAAATTTGTCCCTGAGGGATATGTTCCCCATTGGCCATTAAGGCTTGAGTAGGATGGCTGCACAGCCCACTCCCCATCCCCTGGGGCCACTATTGGCTCGGAGAATGGGGCATGAACCCCCCTTCCCTTAAAGGCCCTATGGGTTGGGGTCCTTAGGTCCCTTCTGGCTCAGGAAGGGGGCCATATGCCCCCTTATACAGGTCATGCGCTGCATGTGGGTTGGCAGCCTATGGGTGATGTTGGCCATAGGCCAGGTCTTATTGCCATTCCCCAGCCAAATGGTTGTCATTACGCATATTGCTTTTTGTTAAAAACCCTAGAAACTCACTGAAAAAAACTATGTTAAAAGTAACATTTTAGTGTTGTGTAGTTTCCACTAATCAGTAGGAACTGCCCGTTTGCGGATAACATAAACCTAGGATGATGCTAGGCTGCTTCCATGCACCCCCACAGGAAATATTGTCCCTTGTACCAGCTAGCTCACAGTGCCACTGTTAGCCCCTCTAAACTTAGACAGGGAGCGACCAGTTCTGGAAACTACTGAACATGATAACCCTGTTCCCTCAGGAATTATGGCGGATGACTTAATACTTTTTGCTCATTCACTCAAGCTCTCCTTCGATTACAGAAATATACAAGGAAGATATGAAGGGACATTTTTCAATATTTATTGAACTGTAGTGATTCTTGTACTTATTGAGACACCGGATATATGCATATAAATATTTCAATTTCAATGATGCAAACCATAATAACCCTGGGTGGAGCTGGCGGAGCGGACCTACGGGGAGTGTCACGGAGTTGACAACAACTCCGTGGAACTCCGCATAGCTCTGCTACGCCGCCCGACTCCACCCCCCTCTTAAGATATACCTTAAGAGTACATTAAAACAATTAAAATACACTTGCGGTAACCACGGCGTCCCCGGGCTCCCCCCCTCCTCTCCTCCACCACATTTGTATACAGCTTGAAAAAACTGCACATGCACACACGCATGCTCATTTCTTGCATCTCAGTTAGGGGGGCCATCTCCTCAACCGTTAAAAATGGATCCCCATTTTTTCAAAGAAAATAATGGGAGCGCCCCTTTTAAGCTTGTATGGGATAGGTTGAAGGCAGGGTTTCGGGAGAGATTCTGAAGTTTACTCTAAATAGAGCTAAGAAGGAGTAACAGAAATGGGGTGAGCTATATGCAGCGCTAGCTGCAGAGGAAACGAAAATCGTTATTGCAACATAGCTGGGTGACAAGATAGCTGAAGTTCAAATGGGGGTCGCAATCACGGTATGAAGGGAAAAGGTTTATGAGTGCAGTGAGTAGATAGGGCACTGATTGGCCATCAGAAAAAGGGCACAATATGTGTGAATTGAGGTTCAGGAAATAAGAGATCCAAGGCGGGGGTAGGTATCTGACCAAATGAGCATAAAGGTGCCTTTCCAAGAATTTTATCAAGACTTGTATACAGAAAGTATGGTGAGAGAGGAAGGGAATATAACACACTATCTGAACTCTGCTTTTCTTGATAAACTAAGTAAAGAAGAACAAGAATTACTGGAGGGGCCTCCTGAAAAGGAAGAATTTTAGCTTGCTATGAGTAGCATACCTAAGTACAAAGCTGTGGGCACAGACTGTGTACCTACAGAGTATTATATGATATTCGCGCCTCTGCTTAAAGAACGTTTATTAAATATATGTGGGTAAATTTATAATTAGGCTACCCCACCAAACTCTTGGTCACGTATTAAAACTGTTGTGTTTCCCCCAGAAAATAAACTAATTGTAGAACATGCATCATGTCGACCAATTACCGTGATTAATGGAGATTCCAAGGTGTACTCTAACATTTTGATCACCGCCTATCTCCAATTATCAATAAGGTTGTCTCTAGACAACAAAACAGGTTTATCCTAGGGAGGTGCGCAATTGATCACACTCATAGGGCAATCACCCTTTACAATGCCGCACTTGTGTCAGGGGACCCTATGGCTTTGATTCTACTTGACATGGAAAAGCCTTTGATAGGATCTCCTGGCAATTTTTATGGATCACTAAGTATGGGCGAATTTTGTGAATTAGCGGTTCGCGAATTCCTGTGAAATCGCAAAAAAATCCGCAGATTTCCCAGCGAAATCGTGAATTGCTTTGCGATTTTGCACCACCGCTAGTGTGTGTGGGGGTGGCAAACGGGGGGGCTTCTATGCGAGTTCACATGCCTCTTGTGTGTATAAAAGGACAGGCTCGATCAGAGCAGCAGATGATGAGAAAGAAGCTTGTGGTCACAGGAACTGCACGGGGATAGAGCTCGTGAAAGTCAAGTCAAGTCAAGTCAGAAAATTTATATAGCGCACTACATACCCAGAGGGTCCCAAGGCGCTTAGAGAGGGGAGGAAGATTACTTGTCAAATATCCACGTTTTAAGCTGCTTTCTGAATGCTAGGTGGTTCTGGGTAAGGCGAAGGTAGGCGGGGAGTGAGTTCCATGTTTTAGCAGCCAGGTATGAGAAGGATCTGCCGCCCATGGTGGTCTTGTTGATGCGAGGTACAGTGGCGAGGGCTTGGCTGGAAGAATGTAGTTGGCGGGAGGGGGTGTAAAAGGACAGTCGTGAGTTGAGGCATTCTGGTCCGATGTCGTAGAGTGATTTGTGTGCGTGGGTTAGCAGTCGGAAAGTGATCCTCTTATTGACGGGTAGCCAGTGGAGGTCTTTAAGGTGACCGGAGATGTGTTCGTTGCGTGGGATGTCTAATATGATCCTGGCTGAGGCGTTTTGGATTCGTTGGAGTTTCTTCTGAAGTTTAGCGGTAATGCCTGCGTAGAGGGTGTTTCCGTAGTCCAGTCGGCTCGTGACCAGAGCATGGGTGACTGTTTTCCTTGTTTCGGTGGGGATCCAGCGAAATGTTTTTCTCAGCATGCGAAGAATGTTGAAGCAGGAAGAGGATACGGCGCTGACTTGTCTATTCATTGAGAGTGAAGAGTCCAGTATGATGCCTAAGTTCCGTGCGTGGTCTGTCGGGATGGGTGCTTTTCCGAGGGCTTCCGGCCACCAGGAGTCGTCCCAAGCAGAGGGGGATGTACCTAAGATGAGGACTTCCGTTTTGTCTGAGTTCAGTTTCAGACGGCTTTGTTTCATCCATTCGGCAACTTCTTTCATTCCTTCGTGTAGGTTAGTTTTGGCGGTGCTGGGGTCATTGGTGAGAGAAAGGATTAGTTGAGTGTCATCCGCATAGGAGATGATGTTGAGGTTGTGTTGGCGGGCGATGGTCGCGAGGGGGCTCATGTATACGTTGAAGAGGGTGGGGCTGAGTGAGGATCCTTGTGGTACGCCACAGATGACTTCAGTGGCCTCGGACTTGAATGGTGGGAGGCGGACTTTCTGAGTTCTTCCGGTGAGGAACGAGGTGATCCATTCAAGTGCTTTTCCTTGGATTCCGATGTTATTGAGGCGTTGTAAAAGGGTGCTGTGGCAGACTGTGTCAAATGCTGCAGAGAGGTCGAGGAGGATGAGGGCGACTGTGTCTCCATTGTCCAGTAGAGTTCGAATGTCGTCTGTTGCTGCGATGAGGGCGGTCTCAGTGCTGTGTTTTGCTCGGAAGCCAGATTGTGAGGAGTCGAGGGATTTGTTGGCTTCGAGGAAGGCGGCGAGTTGGTTGTTGACAGCTTTCTCGATGACTTTGGCCGGGAATGGAAGGAGCGAGATGGGGCGGTAATTTTTGAGTTCGGTGGGGTCCGCTGTGGGTTTCTTCAGAAGGGCGGTGAGTTCAGCGTGTTTCCAGTCTTCCGGGAAGGTGGCGGAGTTGAGGGAGCTGTTGATGACGTCTCGGAGGTGCGGTGCTATGACGGAGTCTGCTTTGTTGAAGATGTGGTGAGGACAAGGGTCTGTGGGGGATCCTGAGTGGATGGAATTCATCAGGCGGATTGTGTCCTCAGTGGAGATTGGGTTCCAGTCGTTAAGGGTGTTCACGGGGGGAGAATGTTCAGCACAAGGTAGGGTGGGTTGGTTTCCGGGTTGGTTGTCGAAGCTGTTGTGGATGTCTGCAATCTTGTTGTGGAAGAATGAGGCTAGGGAGTCGCAGAGGGCTTGAGAGGGGGTGATGTCGTTAGAGTTGGCCGAGGGATTGGAAAATTCCTTGACGATGTTGAAAAGTTCCTTGCTGTTGTGGGCGTTGTTGTCTAGTCGATCCTTGAATGCTGTTTTCTTGGCCTTTCGGATTAGTTGGTGGTGAGTGCGGGTGGCGTTTTTGAAGGCGTCCTTGGTGCTAGTAGTTGGGTCTTTTTTCCAGGTCTTTTCGAGGGAGCGGCAGAGTTTCTTGGACTTCTTAAGATCATCGTTAAACCATGAGGCCTTTTTGCTGGCAGGTTTGTTTTGACGTTTCTTCAGTGGTGCTAAGGTGTCGGCGGTGTTGGATAACCATAGGGTGAGGTTGGCGGCGGCTTCGTTTGCGTTAGAAGAGTGGGCTGGGGTGTTTAGAAGGAGCGATGCGGAGATCTGGTCTGTGGTGATTTTGTTCCAGTTTCTTTGCAGAGTTGGTTGGAGGTGGTTGGTGGGTTTTGGTTTGTTGTAGGTGAAGTGAACGCAGCTGTGGTCAGTCCAGAGGAGCTCCGTAGTGTGGCTGAAGGAGACATGATTGCTGGAGGTGAAGATGGGGTCGAGTGTGTGACCTGCGATGTGGGTGGGGGATGTGACCAGTTGTTTAAGTCCGAGGTTGGCGAGATTGTCCAAGAGGGTGGTGGTGTTGCGGTCGTTGATCTTTTCAAGGTGAAAGTTGAGGTCTCCCAGAAGGATGTATTCTTTGGAGGGGAGCGCGTGTGGAGTGATGAAGTCCGTGATGTCTTCACTGAATTTTGCGCGGGGTCCTGGTGGTCTGTAGAGGAGGGTGCCTCTAAGTGTGGTCTTGGGGTCGATGTGGATCTGGAAGTGAAGGTGTTCAGAGTTGGTGAGATTGGCGTCAGAGCTGGTTGAGATGCGGATTGACTTCTTATGGACGATAGCGATTCCTCCTCCTGTGTGGCCGGTGCGGTCCTTACGAATGATCTTATAATCTTCAGGGATGGCAATGGTGATGTCTGGGGCGGAGGAGGCGTTCATCCAAGTTTCTGTTAGGAAGGCGACGTCTGGAGAGATGGTGTCTAGTAGATTCCATATGTCAATGGCGTGCCTGTGGACTGATCGGGTGTTGAGAAGGATGCACTGTAGGTGGTTGGGGTCAGGGGTCTGTGTTGTGGTCGTAGCGGAGATGTTGTTGGTACCGATGAATTTGCAGGAGTGGCAGGAGAAAGGCCCATGGGTGTGTCCAGGAGCGGCTTGGACGCAGTTGGGGGAACGGCCGGGGTTAAGGGCTAGGAGGGCGGTGGCATCGTAGGTGATGCGGGAGGGCTGGGCAGCGCGAGAGGCAGAGGGTCTGGCGCTGGGCGCGGTCCAGGCGCGGACGGGCGTAGACGGGCTTACCTTTGGCGCACCTTCGGCGTGGCCGGAGCGCGTGGACGCTGCGCGTGGGGGCATTGGCCATAAATGGATGGTGGAGGGGGCGGAGTGTGGGAGGGTCAGCTGGGAGGCGGGGAGCGGGGAGGAGCCACGGGCCAATGAAAATAAACAATAAGATGGCCGTTCGCTGTTACAATCGAAACTGGGGGAGAGCTGGGTTTCGAGTTCGAGCGAGGTATACTACTAAAGTATAAAGTCCCGCTCCTTAGCCTCACTACTATGCTCTGTATGCAGATGAGTTAAATGCTAGATAGAGCGATAGCGCGCGCGTGCAATGTAGCATAGACAGCGTTTTTAAATTAAAATGATTGATAACGATACCAGGCGCTTTAGATAGCGCAGTGCGCTGTGTCAGGACAGGCAGGCAACAGGTCTCAGGACAGGCAGGCAGCTGGAAGAGAAGCCTCCGTAGTGCTAGCCGAGTGCAGGGTGAGCGACCGCAATGGAGGGGATCCAGGTGGTCACAGGGAAGGAGAGGACGGGGCGATAGTAAACTATCCTTGTGTGGGAGGGTCAGCTGGGAGGCGGGGAGCGGGGAGGAGCCACGGGCCAATGAAAATAAACAATAAGATGGCCGTTCGCTGTTACAATCGAAACTGGGGGAGAGCTGGGTTTCGAGTTCGAGCGAGGTATACTACTAAAGTATAAAGTCCCGCTCCTTAGCCTCCAATGATGCAAAGGCCTCTATCAAGCATCATAGCTAATCTTCGACTGTAGATATGGGGAGAACACACACCTGCCCAGCCTCGACAAAGTGCACATTTTTGGGGGGCTGATTCACTTTGCCATCACGCCGAAGGGTGCCGGGGTCCCTCGAGTGAGCTGTCCATCTTAGTGGCTAAAGGGCGGGAAGATGGTGCACACCACTAGTGTGTGTGGGGGTAAACTGGGGGGGGGGCTTCTATGCGAGTTCACATGCCTCTTCGGTGTATAAAAGGACAGGCACCTGTGGTACTGAGAATTCTGGACCCTGCTATTGTATGGTACCGAAGCTCTACACTCGTGTCAGAAAATATCATCATACCATGACGAATTTTGTATCGGCAGACTGGTAATGATTGAGACATTATACCTATGCATTTGCGTCATGATTGAGTGACGAAATCACCCTTAAATCGTAGTTTCTGTCTTGAACCCTCGGGTTCCATTTTGTGAGCGGCATCCATTTTGTGATTGCCCTTACATAGTCAAAATGACCAAGGCCGAATCTGATCTGAAAGGACACGTACACCTTTGCTGACTCCTCTGTGACCTAGGCGAGCTGACTCCACTGCCTTCAGCCAAACCTGTTCGGGCAGTCCTCATCCCAATGGCCGAGCGAGATTAGCATCAAGGCACAACATGTCATAAACCGTTCATCACATACAAGCTACGCTAATCTCACACACACCTGTCCCTGTTTCTTCTTTATGACTAGTTTTACAAGGAGGAGGTGCCCGATTTTATTGGGGGTTCATCGATATCTGATGGAAGTTCTGGATCTTGCTGGGTAATCTATCACGAACTGGACAAACTAAAATATGGGCTTGCCATCATGACTCTGCTTTTTCTTTGTAGTGAAAATATGTATATGGTCGAACTGTAAAATGAAGAATTCTTGCCTGACGCTTGTATTTGTGTATAAAAAGAGAAGGCTGGTTCTGTAAAAACGAGCAGTCTCCTGAGAACATACATGCGCTATATGCTGTTGTACTTCTAGGATACCTGTTAGTGGTTGCAGCCAATAAAACTTGATAGCTGACATCACCTAGAAGACTGTGTTTCTGTGGTCCAAAACAGGAAGAACTCAAGAGGTCTTTGGGTGTTCCCCTGGCACCGCCGGGTCCCTAAAAACCCGGTACCTCAGTTGGCGCCCAACGTGGGGCGGTATCAAGCGGTGTTGGTCCAAGCCAGATGTTCGTGAGGAGCTTCGTGTGAAAATTCCAGAAGACGGCCAGCCACTTCAGCGACCCCTGTATGTCGACGTGGTTCCGAAGGTCTTTGCTGCGAGGTTCCCTGCGTCCAGACCGCTACGAAGTACTGCTGCCCTGACTATCGCCCTGTTTTGGACCCATTGATGCTTGGTAGAGCGAAACGATAGATGAGTCTTCTAGTGACGTCATTGATCATCGATACTTCAGTTAAGTATAAGTGGAGCATCTCCCAGTCCTTAGTTTGGTTCTTAGTTTAATATCCCTCGGGATAGCTTTGTTTGGAACTTGCAAGCGCCAAAGCCGAAGGACTCGTGTATTCACGAGGCTATCGTATTCGATAATCCTTTGAAGTTTGAAGCTAGACTAGTGAGCAAAGATGCCTGGTCTTAGCAGACTTGGAAATTTGTTTTGTCTTGGTTGTAATAGGGACTCCCGATTGGAGGATTCGTGTCCGGTTCCTCCGATTGGAACTTCAACGTATGAGCTCTATGTGAAGCATGGCGTAGGCCCTATCACAAATAATGAAGTGTGGATCCGATACACCAGAAATGATGGTGTTTTAAAATGGCCTCAATATGGTAGCTTTGATACAGAGATTTTAGATAATCTAGAGGTTAAACTTTTCAAGAAGAAAGCCCGGCCGGCGATGTTTGACTCCTTTCGCCTATGGGGCGAAGAAGCCAAACAGAATGAAATTAAATTAGCAAAGAAAAATAAACGAGGTATGTCAATGGTACAAGCTGCCATTACATTCAGGGATAACGAGGAAGAGCAAGAGAGTGAACAAACGCTTAGAAGTAGGAAGTTAGCGGTAGACAAATGCTACCCAGTGTTGCCACGTAAAGGACAAGGATCAAAAGAGACACCCGAGAAGGATCCTTTAATGTCTCATCTACTGAGTTCTCCACCTCCATATGCGCAAAGTGCTACAGCACCGCAACAACCTTTGGTTGTACAACCCCCTATTGTTGGACAACAGGTCCTAATACAATCACCAGCTCCTCTTCAGCTGGTTTCTACTCCTCCGGCGCAGCCCTCTCAAGGGCCGCTGCCTTTGCTACATACTCCATCTACTTTCTCTACGACTTCCCCTACTGCTCCAACTGCCTATCCTAATACTCTTTCTGCTACTGCCTCAACTTCTGCTTTACATCAGCCTGTCTTTTCTGGCGTTTCTGCCGTTCCGTCAGTTTCTCCTTCTGTTCGACAGAGAGTAGCAAACACTGTCACTGGTCTTTTCTCACCTTTCTTTGGGTCGCCTAATACGACTCCTAAAACAGAACGTAGACAGTTGCGGAGTCGACTGCCTGACTATCAAGAGAGAGAAGTACTGAATGAGTTAGCACGTAAATGGGTTACCAATACTATAAAGTATGACGTTCAGTCCGTTATGGAAGTCTTCCGTCAGTGGAAAGCATCTACGCAGAGATATGTTTTTGAACAAATGTGTATATTCCTCTCTGAAGATTTGGAGGGAAATGATCCAGAGTACGACATGAATGAATTATTCCGTGTGCGATTAAAGTTCGCAGAAGGCATGATTGTGGGTGCCGATGTTGAACAAGCAATTGAGATGTTATTGACTTATAGGAGTAAGGGAAGCAATTCTCGATCACTGTCTGAGCATGACATGCCAGGTAGGAAAAAGGCGCGATAGTATCCCATGAGAGAGCTTCCCCCAGTTTGGAGGGAAGGTGATGCAAATGCGAGTCCACAAATTCCACCGCATTTCCAGCGTGTATGGGTACATGTTCCTTGGAAAGATCTGAGGTTTTGGCTCTAAAGCAGACATTGCCTGATCCCCGCAAAAATCCTGCAGGGTATTATAAGGAGTTATCACAGACTGCCAGCTCCTGTATCATGAATTTAGCCGATATAGGCATATTGTTTGGAAATGTTGTTCCACAGCCTTTATGGGGAAAGATTCGTCATGCAGATCATGACCAAGAGTTAGGTGATACATGGGTTAATATTGCTGCTGCTGATGCTAGACAAGTTGGTGGCTCTAAGCCCGAGCCTTTAGTAGCAGAACTTCCTGGTAGAATTATCACGTATATGAAGACTTTAATGCCCGAATTGCGTGTGAATTGGGACAAGTTGTCTGCGTGCAAACAGAAGAAAGATGAGAATGTGTCTGACTTTTTCACGCGGTTTGAAGAGACGTTCGTCGATCATAGTGGTCAGGATATGGCTACTGAGGGTGGCCAAAGATTGTTTGTTGACAAATTCATACATAATTTGCTTCCTGAACATGTAATAAGTTGAAGGATTCTGAGAGTGCTTGGGCTGTTTCCACGTCAGCACAGATACTAGCCACAGCCCAGTACTATGAGAATAGACGCAAAGACGAGCTAGAGAAGGCAGATAAAAAGACTAAAGAATTTAAAACTAAAGTCCTTCTCCAGCAAGCTTATCCGCCTCGTACTGCTAGTCAGCACGATTATCAGCAACCCCAGCAGTGTTCGAGAAACTCGCAAAGAAACGAGTCTTCTCAACAGCGTTTACCGCATGGACCGAATCAGTGTGCGTACTGCAAAGAACAGGGTCATTTCAAGATTAATTGTCCGGTTTTGTTACTGCGCATGAATGGTGTTTCTGGTGCGAGAGGTCGAGGTGTTCAACAAGCTCCTAGAGGTAGGGGCCGTGGAAATTTCCCCCAGAACGCTCGTCCCTTTCCGCCTCGGAATTCTATGAACAGCTTTGACCAACAGAATAATGCGTCTTCTAGGACAGCTCAGTACTATGCTGATGACTACTATACAGAAAACTAGAATGAGGGTAATGATTGCTAGGACAGCCATGGACAAAGAGAGGGAGTTGTTTCAGTTCCAGTAGATCAGAATGGACCTTATGTTGAGGTGATTACATCAGGTGTGTCAGAGCCTTTTCTGTTGGATACTGGTGCTACAAAGAGTTCTATTATGCACTCAAAACTTCCTGGCGCACCTTTGTCTGGCGAAATGAATGTTTCAGTAGGTTTCTCTGGCGGCCCGGTTAGGAACCAGATCTCTAGTCCTATGTCCCTTTCTGTTGGGCCTTGTGAATTAGAAGCACCCCTCATTCTTACAACAGGTTGTGGTGAAAACTTGTTGGGATTGGATCTGTTAAAGAGATTATATGCAACTTTGTACTGTTCTCCTTCGGGAGTACAACTTACCCTAGGTAAGAAAGTGGTTTCTCCAATGTATTTGTCAAGGGAAAAACTTCCAACAGAATTGTCTTCTCTTCCAGATATACTTTGGGCTACTGGATCCAATGATGTGGGTCTCTTGGAAATAGCGCCATATGTTATAACATTGAAAGCCAATGTTAGGTTGCCACGTATTCCCCAATACAAGATCTCTAGTGAAGGTGAAAAGGCGTTGTTAGCAATCATTTATGATCTGATTGAGAAAGATGTAATTGAAGAGACAACAGGCAACATCTGTAATAGTCCGTTCTGCCGGTTTTGAAGCGTACTGATCCTTCCCAACAACCTGTCTATAGGTTCGTGATTGATCTTAGAGAAGTGAATAAGATTGTTGTGCCACAGTTTCCAGTTGTTCCTGATATCACTGCCTTATTGACTATGGTTCCAGCGTCAGCCACTTGGTTCTCGGTGATTGACTTGAAGAATGCTTTCTTCTGCATCCCGATTGCCGAGGAGAGCAGGGATATTTTTGGCTTCAATTTAGGAGGCCGAAGTTTCCGCTTCAAACGCGCTCCTCAGGGCTACAGTGAAAGTCCATCGATATTCAGTCAGGCTCTGAAATCACAGCTTGACACGATTGTTCTACCTGATGGCGCGACCCTTATTCAGTACGTAGATGATTTGCTGGTCGCTGCAGATACTGAGGAGATTTGCAAGCAAGGCACTTTGTCATTGTTGCGTCATTTATGTGATCTGCCCCACAAAGTCTCTCTTTCGAAATTACAATATTGTCGACAAGAAGTGACCTACTTAGGTCACATCTTATCAAAGGAGGGAAGGAAGCTGACCCCAGAAAGAATTAAGGCAATTGCAAAATTGAGTGTCCCAAGGACACAGAGAGAAGTGCGTGCTTTCTTGGGCATTACATCATACTGCAGACAATGGATACCAAATTTCTCCTTGTTGGCCAAACATTTGGTGGCATTAACTTGCAAGGATACACCAAAACCCATTCCGTGGTCTGAAGATTGTCAGAAAAGCTTTTACGAATTGCGTGATGCATTGTGTTCGGCTCCTGTGTTGGGTACCCCTGACTACAGTAAGCCTTTTACGTTGTATGTCCACGAGAAGGAAGGTTGTGCATTATCAGTCCTGACACGGTCTTTTGGGGGCAAACAGCGTCCATGCGCGTACTTTTCAGCGACTTTAGACCCGGTAGCTAAGGCATTGCCAAGTTGCTTGAGGGCCACTGCTGCAGCAGCTGTCTGTATTCGACAGTCTGCTGGGTTAGTAATGAATAATACCTTAATAGTCATGGTCCCACATGCAGTAGACATTTTGCTAAACAGAACAAGGACACAGCATTTAACTAGTGCTCGATTGTCAAGTTATGAGCTGACACTGTTAGCGAGTCATGTACACATAAAGAGATGCGACACACTCAACCCAGCCACGTTATTGCCCATTCCAGTAGAGACAGATGAGGTCGAACAACATGACTGCTGTTTTAGGACAGAAGAAGAGACAAAAGGGAGAGTAGATTTACAGGGCACTCCTCTTTCTGAATGTAATGATGCCTTATGGGTTGATGGTTCGTGTTTCAAGTTGCCTAATGGTGATACGACTGCAGCATATGCTGTGACGACGTTGCATACGGTTGTTGAAGCTGCACGTATCCCACACAATTCTGCGCAAGCAGCAGAGTTGATTGCACTTACAAGAGCATGTGTATTGGCAAAAGGAAAGCGAGTGAATGGTTACACGGTCAGCCAATACGCCTTTGGCGTGGCTCACAGTTTTGGACGATTGTGGCATGAACGTGGGTTCCTGACTTCGCATGGCACAAAGATCCAACACGGTCAGTTAGTAAATGAGCTTCTCAAGTCACTGACCTTGCCACTACAAGTTGCGATTGTGAAATGTAGTGTACACAAAAAGGTGACGGATGATGTTGGCCGTGGAAATGCGTTTGCGGATGAAGTTGCAAAAGAAACTGCAAGGAATGTAATGAGTCGAATGTATGTTGCAGGCCCTGCAAGATGGATTGGTGATGTGGGTATGTGTGAAGACACGATTGAGAGTGTGAAGTCTATCCAATCCGAAGCCACAGAGAAAGAGGTGAATGAATGGAGAGAAAGCAAGGGTAAATCGGATGCGAATGGTTGTTGGATTGAATTGTCAGAGCATCAGAGATGGCTGTTACCCGATGCGTATGTGCTTGCAGTGGTGACAATGGCTCATGGGATGGCTCACATCAGTGTGAAAGGGATCTGTAAGTTGTTGGCTTCAGTATGGCAGAATAGTGGAATCCCTAAATGTGCAGAGAATGTGGTCAAGAACTGTTTGGTGTGTCTGAAGTACAATCCTGGTAAGGGAACCCCAACTCCAGCTGGTCATTTTGCGCCTCCAACGTATCCGTTCGAGGTTTTGCCGCTAGATTTCATCCACATGGAAAGGTGCAACAATCTGAAATATGTACTCATTGTTGTTTGTGCCTTTTCCAGGTGGGTGGAAGCGTATCCCCTTAAGAACAATACTGCCTTGTCCACAGCTAAAGCCCTTGTCAAAGAGTTCTTCCCTAGATTTGGAATGCCTAGAATGGTCTGGAGTGATAATGGGAGTGAATTCGTGGGACGAGTGATGAAGAAAGTGTGTGAGGGGCTAGGCATACAACAGAAGTTCCACGCTGCAAATCACCCCCAATCAGCTGGACTAGTAGAGTGCTACAACGGCACGTTAAAGTTGAAACTGGCCAAGATTCAAGCAAGCACAGGTCTTAAATGGCCTGACGCTCTACCTTTGGCACTCCTATCTACAAGAATAACTGTTCACTCTAGAATGGGACTTAGTCCGCATGAGATTGTGTTCGGCCGCCCGGCCAACATATGGGGAGTGCCAAGGCCTACCAGGTTCAGTGAAATAGAGCATCCTGTA
Source organism: Lissotriton vulgaris (assembly GCF_964263255.1). NCBI lineage: Eukaryota > Metazoa > Chordata > Amphibia > Caudata > Salamandridae > Lissotriton > Lissotriton vulgaris. The sequence goes on along the minus strand of NC_141700.1, from coordinate 673,038,408 downwards.
CTGCTTGACTATCTGTATGAATTGACGGCTAAATTGCGTGTTTTACACCAACAGGTCTACGACAGTCTACCTCAGGCCTCTGAAGCTCCAGGACACCCTATCGATCCTGGAACCTATGTCCTCGTGAAAAACTTCCAGCGAACGAAGAATGACCAGCCCCGGTGGACCGGCCCTCACCTAGTTCTCCTATCCACAAGATCGTCAGTTCGAGTGGAAGGAAAGAAAAACTGGATCCACGGGACCCATTGCAAGAGGGTCCCGTTACCTCTGCCTTATGACCGATGGGTCCAGGAGGGAATAGCTGACTCTGAGGCTGAGACTGTGCCTCGCTTCTTACCCTTCAGGGATGCACGTTTGGAAGGAACTACTTCTGAAAAGGAAAGCGATAACATTCTGCAAGGATCTGTGCCGCCGTCAATGCAGTTGGACACTACTGAGCCTGAACTCCTGTTTCTAGACCACACAGCACCTGGTCGAAACCGTTATAACTTGAGGCGAAGACCTATGACTATGGACAAATAAATATTTTTCTTTTTGATTGTGCAGCTCTCACATCCAGGAAACTTGCTCATTTTTGATTTTCGAACCGCCATCCGGTTCTGCTGCTAGGGTCGCGGTTGCCACAGTCTTTGGAGTGCAGCTGGAGACGGTTAGGTCGACAGTTCTGGTTGGTCTAAGGGAGTTGCCCTAAACTGACAGAAGCACTCCTTAGCAGAATCAATCTACCACCGCGGACAGAAACTTAGAGGATGGAGTTTCCCAAGATAGAGAGACCTGCCAGATCAGCGAACTTTGAAACGAGAATATGCACTGTGATGGCAAAAACGCGATTTTTAATAATATGCATTTTCATGTTGTGTAGTATAATGATGTTTTTGATTGGCTATGCTTTATTCACATTTCGAGTTTCATTTGCACACACCACACAGCCCACACCTCCTCCTACTGTTTCCCCGCACTCTTTTCACCCTCTGTCTGAACACGAGTCTGCCAGAAGATTAGAATTCATAAATAACTCGTTCGTTCAGCTCCTACACCAGCACCAGGTTGTAATTAACACAACAAATTGTTGGGTATGTGGACTTATGCCACACACGACAGATAAGGGTATCCCGTATTTTGTCCTGCCATTTAGCTACTATGGTTCTTTGTGGGATTTCCAAACAATGTTCCTATTTGCAATAGAACAATATCCCCCACATCCCACAGGAAGCAACTCGAGCAACAAGGCACTAGTGGCGGGAATCAGAAATATGAGCAGAGATATCGACACGTATCAAACGATCCCCAAAGATGAATTTAAGGCATACAGTAGATGGAATATAACTAAATATGGAATTTCCTTGAGTGAGAGCCAGCGAGCAAAGAAATCCTCCCCAATCTGGATAGTACCCCATCAGGGTCACCTATGTCTGCAGGGAAATGGCAAAAACCCCAGAGCTCAGCTAGGGAAGAGTGTCTGTACGGAAACTTATGTCTTCTCGTCTCAGACATCTCCTTCATTTTTAGCAGCTAAGGGTACCTACTTCGTCTGCCATGATAGAGCATACACATGGTTGCCCCCTGACTTTTCGGGCAAATGTTTTATCTCATTTCTGTTGCCACCCACCTACATGGCCGAGGCAGATTACCATCGGGCAAGGACAGTTAGGGGTGTTGTGAGTAAAGACGACACTGTGGAACAGGAGTTTGGAGATTTCGTAAAAGGTTTTCTGCCGTTTTGGGGGCCTATGGTGAACAGCAGGAACATTCGCCAATTGACAAGGATAGTTGAATCCGCCGTGATTGAAACGGCTGGTGCCCTTAGTAACTTGACTGCGGAGCTCCAGTCGGACCGCCTTATGACTCTTCAGAACAGGGTTGCCCTAGATGTCATACTTGCAGACCGTGGTGGGGTATGTAAAGTGATCCAATCAAGTTGCTGCATTTTTATCCCAGATAATGCTCCGACAGTATACCTGCCCATCTCCAAACTGCATAAGATCTCTGAATCCATTCACGTGGATAAAGGGGACTGGTCCTTAATGGGGTGGTTCTGGGAACTGATATCTGCTTGGGGATGGAAAACTCTGATATTCATTGGGATGGTCTTAGCCATTCTGTTCATGTTCTGCTTGTGTGTACAGTGCGCTCCTGCAATATGTGGCCTCTGTGCTACATCATGTGTAAGGAAGCCTGTGTCAAGAGATGAACTAAGTAACAGGATGATGCTACAGCAGCATCTCAATGACTTTTTGCACACAGACCTGGACTCAGATTAGCATGAGTATAGGTTATTGCCTATATAAGGGCAAAAGGAGGTCTGTGGTACTGAGAATTCTGGACCCTGCTATTGTATGGTACCGAAGCTCTACACTCGTGTCAGAAAATATCATCATACCATGACGAATTTGGTATCGGCAGACCGGTAATGATTGAGACATTATACCTATGCATTTGCGTCATGATTGAGTGACAAAATCACCCTTAAATCGTAGTTTCTGTCTTGAACCCTCGGGTTCCATTTTGTGAGCGGCATCCATTTTGTGATTGCCCTTACATAGTCAAAATGACCAAGGCCGAATCCGATCTGAAAGGACACGTACACCTTTGCTGACTCCTCTGTGACCTGGGCGAGCTGACTCCACTGCCTCCAGCCAAACCTGTTCGGGCAGTCCTCATCCCAATGGCCGAGCGAGATTAGCATCAAGGCACAACATGTCATAAACCGTTCATCGCATACAAGCTACGCTAATCTCACACACACCTGTCCCTGTTTCTTCCTTATGACTAGTTTTACAAGGAGGAGTTGCCCGATTTTATTGGGGGTTCATTGATATCTGATGGAAGTTCTGGACCTTGCTGGGTAATCTATCACAAACTGGACAAACTAAAATATGGGCTTGCCATCATGACTCTGCTTTTTCTTTGTAGTGAAAATATGTATATGGTCGAACTGTAAAACGAAGAGTTCTTGCCTGAAGCTTGTATTTGTGTATGAAAAGAGAAGGCTGGTTCTGTAAAAACGAGCAGTCTCCTGAGAACATACATGCGCTACATGCTGTTGTACTTCTAGGATACCTGTTACTGGTTGCAGCCAATAAAACTCGATCGCTGACATCACCAAGAAGACTCTGTGTTTCTGTGGTCCAAAACAGGAAGAACTCAAGAGGTCTTTGGGTGTTCCCCTGGCACCACTGAGTCCCTAAAAACCCGGTACCCCACACCGATCGGAGCAGCAGATGAGGAGAAAGAAGCTTGTGGTCAAAGGAACTGCACGGGGATAGAGTCCGTGAAAGTCAAGGATGCAAAGGCCTCCATCAAGCATCATAGCTAATTTTTGACGGTAGATATGGAGAGAACACACGCCTGCCCAGCCTCGACAAAACGCTAATTTTTTTTGGGCTGATTAAGGAGTTACTGAATTTGACCTTCAACTCAGGCACCTGCTTTATCTATATCTGTAAGTGCTTCCTGTAGGAGCCTCGTTGTCTACTTGTAACTCTTCTCTGACCCTGCTTCGAGGGTCAGAGCAGGGTCAGAGAATAGTTGCAAGTAGGCAAGGAGGCGCCGCTCAGGAAGCACTTACAGGGTTACAGCAGGTGCCCAAGTTGAAGTTAATTTCTTTGTAACCATTTTGTAAATGGTTACAAAGAAATTAGCTTCAACTTGGTCACCTGCTGTAACTCTGTAAGTGCTTCCTGAGCAAAATTCGTCATTTTGCCGCGATTTCGCACGATTCACGGATCGCGAAATGGCTAAAAATCCACAAATTTGAAAGCGGAACGAATTTTCCGCCCATACTTAGTCACTATGCAAAAAGTGGGTATCGGATCAGGATATAGCCAGGCTGTTAAGGCTCTATATAGTAACCCAGAAGCCAGGGTCAATGTAGCTGGAGATATGTCGGAGCTTTTCAAGATTAAGAGGGGGACTAGGCAGAGGTGCCCCTGCTCTCCACTTCTGTTTGCAATCTACATCAAACAAATTATATGTAGGTTGGAGAACAACATCTTAATTCAACCTATGCAGTTTCAAGGGAGAGATGCCAAGACCCAAGCTTATGCCGATAGCATTGCATTGGTTGTGCCAGATCCTATCATGGCAGTAGAAACGGTTGAGCAGAAGACCCTCAGCTTCGGAAGTATCTCAGGATACTCTTCAAATAATGATGAGACACAAATCTTGGTTAATAACAATATTTCCCTTTCGTAGAAGGGAGTAGTAAAGAGTGCAATATATTTAAGTGTAAGCATTTCATCAGCAAAAGATGGAATAGTTAAAGAGAATATTCATCCTTTGATTTGTAAAACAAAAAGAGCATTGAGCAGATTTAATAAATTACATCTATCCCAGTAATTACTTTTTTCCCAAGATCCTATAATTTCTCAGGACCATTCCATTGGAATTTGAAGGTTAGTGGTTCAAAGAAAATGGAGGAGGTATTCTCCTGGTTTATCTGGTCTTATGCAAGACCACGACAAGCCTTCACATTTTTAACACTACCAAGAGAAAGAGGTGGGTGGGCCCTTCCTAACCTTAAGTGAATTTATAAAGTTTTTTAAATTGTATTTCCTAACTATATTCTCCCAGTAACCTTTGGTTCCTTAAATGAATTTCTATGTTTTTTTAACTAATAATCGCGTTTGCAGAGTGGTGGAGAAAGGGGATTCAAACCAGCTCACAGGAATCTCGCTGTGTGGGACTTACTGGAGGTAACAGGAGGGGTTCTTGACCCCAGGACCCTCAGCGCCCAAGGGGGACTTCATCCTGCAACCAGTAGTTTGTCAGGAGGCATGTTTGCAGAGTGGTGGCGAAAGGGGGCGAGGCCTCCGGCATCCTCTCAGCATCTCACTGTTTGGGACTTACTGAAGGAAACAGGAAGGGTTGTTATACCCCAATGACTGTCAGCATCCAAGAGGACTTCATCCCCCAACCAGCTGCGTACCAGGAGGTACATTTGTAGAGTGGTCGAGAAAGGGGGCATGGCCTCTGACAACCTCTCAGGAATCCCACTGTGTGGGACTTACTGGAGGTAACAAGAGGAGTTGTTGGCCCCAAGAACCACAGGAGCCAAGGCGACTTCATCAAGCAACCAGTTGTGCACCAAGAGGTGCATTCGTAGAGTGGTGGAGAAAGGGGTCATGGCCTCCAATGACCTCTCAGCAGTCCCACTGTGTAGGACTTACTGGAGGAAACAGGAGCAGTTGTTGGGCCCCAAGGACCCTCAGCAGTCAAGGGGACTTCATCCCCCCACTAGTTGTACACCAGGGGTCATGTTTGCAGAGAGGTGGAGAAAGGAGGTGATCCCGGGGCCTGCACATTTGTTCTGGGTGCCCTCACTCTCCACTGGGACCTTGGGGGGAACCTGAAGGCCACCACTGTCCTTGCTGGGTCCCAGCCTCCTGCGGGAGCCGGCATCGCTTTCAGACATAAGGAGCTGCTAAACATCAAGCTCTCTGTGTACGAAGCAATTCTACTCCACTTCCAGCAAGCTCTCGCTTGCTGGAAGCGGAGCATTTGCTGTGGCTTGGCGGGAGTGGTAAATCTCTTACTAAGTCGCAGCAAACAGCTATGTCCCCTGGGTGGAGGAAAAAGGGGGTTTCAAAAGAAGTGACCTACAAAATGTGACAAAAAACATTTTCATTGTGTTGCCACTACTTCAGCGGACCTCTAAACTCACACCTGGACCAGTCTCATGTCAGAGAGGCAGAAAGTGGGGGTAAAAGCATAGAATATACCATATATTTTTGTTGGGGTTTCAGCAAAGGCATTCCTTCAAATGGATATTACTTTTCAGGAGATGTTTTATATATATCATATGTGTTTTGTATGCCATGTGTAACTAGCTATTCCTGTCCAGTCTAGTTCACTGAATTTTGGGATTTGTAGCCCTGAATTATAAATGTACCATAATGTAGAGAAAAAACTGGACTGGATTAGCTAGTCACTTATGAAGTAGGAAAACTTGACAGGGCTGCTATGCATGTAATGGACTATGCATTAACCCTGCACCCAGAGATTAGTACAAAACTTTGACAGCGTCTTTGAGTTATACATCAGGTACTAGAGGATGCTACAGGCTTTTTTTGTGAGCTGAGAAAACTATGTTGCCCTGATATGCTAATTGAGAATCATCTCTGATTCTGGATGGAGATCTAACTTTTCACCTCAGTTTCTTCTTTGGCAACATTGGGAGTGCTTAGAAACCACCAGAAGATTAATATTAAAGTTCATGTTCAATAATTCCTTTCAATCTCAGAGCACACGTTTGTCACTCATTTTGCATAGTTCTATACAATCCCGCTTACTCCCTCATCTTCCTTTTTGTCACAAATTTTTCTTAGATTCAAAAGCACACTATCATGCATGCCCTAGCAACTGAAATTTAATATTGATTGCTCGCATTTAATTTTGCGCCAATTTGAAAACAGTTATTATGTGCAGTTATTTATGTGGATTGCAGTGCAAAATTATGATGACAAATGATAGGACTGAAACCGCTCACGTTCTGGCGAAGATTATGGGTGACACCTGAGTTGATAGTATACAACGGAATTAAAAGAGTTATTGAGTATTCCTGGTGTGGCAAAAATCCCCTGGTTTATTCAGGTAAAAAAAGCATGTACTAGGCTGGGTAAACCAAGACTGTGGAGTAATCCAGAGGAAGCATGCCCCTAAATTTACCGTTTCAAATTATTTAATGCCTATCGAATGAGTAAACTAGCACAGGTGCATGGGAACCCGTCCACAGGACAATTGACAGCCACATTTTTATCTTTGAAGGATGAGTATTTCTTTGAGCCTTTTCTAGATGACATCCATCCACCCCTGGCAAGGAAACTATATATTCAGTTCAGACAGGGTACACTCCCGCTCCGTGCCTTTTCCTGCAAACGGACAAGCGCAGCCCGGAGGGAGTGCACATCCTGTAACTGGGAGGAAGAGTCAGAGCGCCATGTCATCTTCTTTTGCACAGCCTACAAACTAGCAAGTAAGTATTGGCTTGTTCCTCTGTGTAGGAATTTAGGGTTTGTACATTGTGCAGAGGCATTCAGAGTTTTAAAATACGACACTTGCAAACCCATCGTATTTGCTGTATCGCAATTTTTGACTTCTGTGTGGCGTAGGCGTTGGATGTTTGTTGACAACTCTATACAGCAATAAAATCAACATTGTTCTTAACAAATGTAGGTTTTATAAAGAATTGTAATGTATCTTTTTCTATTTTTATCTTTAAAAACTACAGATGCCTGTATGTTTTTAGTCGCATAAGTTACTTTTTTGTCTTATTCTAGCCACAATGTGATTCAATAAATTGACTCTGTACGGCCATCTTACATTTTTAAAGCAAATGTATACTATTTGTACCACTGCTGCTATTATTCATGGGTCTCTACCAGGGGTCTGTTCCATTAAGCCAGTGCCTCTGGTTTTTGCACTCATCCAGTTTACATAATTTTACAAATCATTGTATGTAGAAGATTTGCTAGTGCAAACCTTTTCCCCTTATCTGAATTATGAAGGTGCTGTAACTAGATCCATGCAAACAAGCTTGGCAACTATTGTATAATTTTAAAACTGTCATGAATTCTAATGTATTGTTTTTTGTATGCCCGCTTTTATGGTCATCTGACCAAAATAAAGTGTTCATGATGATGATGAAAATTATTATTATCTTAAACAACCATGCTCCTAAACCTATATATAGTTTATGAACTTCTTTCATTTAGAATAAGTTAATGCATCATTACATAGAATCTATTTAGTCTCCAGCTCTTTCATTCCTTTTAATTCTTTTACTAATCATTATTTTCATATTCATAGTCATTCCTCTTAATAATCATAGACATGTCTCTTTCTAGCCTTCTTGAATTGTTATGGGTTAACTCTTACTGCTCGTCCATTAAGACATTTCTGTGCATTCACTACACTTAGATCCTCATTTCTAATTGTTCATGATCTCTGATTGTTCTGGTTACAAGATTTTTGGACCAAAAAAGATTACATGCTCACAGTGTTTACCCTAAGGACTGTGGTTGTTCAAAGCAGATGAAAAATCAGGGGAAACGTGATCCAGTGAGAAGAATAAGGAAGGACTCAGATGAGATTAATAAAATGTCCTCAATTATTTTGGATTTCTTAGGGGACCTTCTGGGTCCAATACAAAGTTGTAGTTTTCACAGAAGAACCCAGTTAAAGTGACTTCTGGGACTAGAACTACCGGTCCAATTACCAGGCAGAGACTTGATAATGACACTCTCATGTATCCCTGAGCCATCCTCCAACACATCTTGTTTTATTACTCGTTTTGTGTGGAATCCTATGGATACTGTACCATGATCACAGCCTCTATTTAACTTGTTTCCATCAATTATCTTAATATCTATTTCATATATCTGACCCTTCATTTTAAACTCCATAGATATTAAGATTAAGGAAGCTATTGAAAAAGTTACATATGCATAAATAGATGTACTTACATGCAGCTCTACATTACATCTAAGTATAAATCTCTAATTGTTTGCTATTTACTATTTTCAAGTCGAAATTTACACCAAAGTCTAGACTTAAGAATCTCCACACTCCTAAAACAAGAGGTAGAGTCTCTTAGAACCCATTTTATTATTGTGAAATTACTATTTGTAACCTTCTGACTGTTAGGTGGTGATGTCTGCCATGAGGGTGGGGATCCCCCTTTTGGAAAATATAGGAACAATTATTAAGGATTATTATTTGTATTATGAAAGTAAACCACATGTTTTAATGTAAAATATGATTATAAGTTAATGTAATAATGGTTAACTAATTTAATTCTAATACTTTAATTTATAGATATTTGATTATAAACAATTGTTTAAAATTTAAATATTCTTCCCCTCAGAAACTTTTGTTTCCTTTTGTTTAATAAACCTGATCAAAGCTACATTTTTTATTTGTTTTAATTTTTGTATTTGTAATAATAAGTTAAAAAGGTTGTTACTTTTTCAAAGTAAGTAATTTGTACATGTTTTAACAAATTAGTATTAATCAATTATTATATATTTTTAAATGTACAAATAATTTAAATATTCTAACAATTCCTTTTGGATATTATTTTAATTGTCTCCACTTAATTCTAAGAGAGTGTTTTGCAGTTTGAGTGGTTGGTTAGATGTGGTACTTGATTTACTCCAAGTCTGTGTTTGAGTATGTTTACGCATGTTTTGACACCTGTCTTGTATGTTATTGATAATTGTGTAGCTGATGAAGGCAATTAGCACCATAGGCGCCCTTGTATGTACATAATCACACACCTCTGGGTTGTTTTAAAAATGCCTTTCAAATCACACTAGTCTTTGATTTTTCTAAAACTGCACCTTAGTGACCCATCTACTGGCCTAGAAGTACGTTCTGCAACGGGAATGATGGTCCAGTTGTTTTACTTATGTATTGTTACAGATGAGGAATAAAGATTTTCCCTGGAAACATGTTGAGAATTAGAGATAGGTCAAGCCTGTAAACCTACACCGCCTACAACTAAGTTATATCGTAAAAATATCAAACAGAAAGTCTCCACAGGATCTGATGCACTTTTTAATGTTTTGTAGTTTTATTGAGGTTCCTAGAAGGGCTTTTATTGTTTTTATGTAATGAAGACGGCTGTAATGCCAGAAACCGGTCCCCGGAAGCTTGTTTCCTTCCCATTAAAAGATTTGGCTTGGTAGTTTGGTCTGCCCTGTTCCCATGATGCACTGGGCCAGGGACAGACTAATATGCATGTAGCCAGGTTCTGAGCTGGGATGGTGCAGTGAGCTAAAAAACGGTGATGGATCAAGCCCTGATCTGTTGACTGGGTACGAGTGTTCTGCTTAATTCAGATACTCTGTCCATCACCACCCCCTTTTCTGAATCGTTTTGTCCACCATAAGCGTGGAAGGGTATGCTCAGACATGAGTCCCTTGCTCATTACACCATCAGGATTCAAACAAGCCGGGCCGAAGATGGCTGTAATGCCAGAAACCGGTCCCCGGAAGCTTGTTTCCTTTCCAGTAAAAGAATTGGCTTGGTAGTTTGGTCTGCCCTGTTCCCATGATGCACTGGGCCAGGGACAGACTAATTTGCATGTAGCCAGGTTCTGAGCTGGGATGGTGCAATGAGCTACAAAACGGTGATGGATCAAGCCCGATCTGTTGACTGGGTAGGAGTGTTCTGCTTAATTCAGAGACTCTGTCCATCACCACCCCCTTTTCTGAATCATTTTGTCCACCATAAGCGTGGAAGGGTATGCTCAGACATGAGTCCCTTGCTCATTGCACCATCAGGATTCAAGCAAGCCGGGCCGAAGACGGCTGTAATGCCAGAAACCGGTCCCCGGAAGCTTGTTTCCTTCCCAGTAAAAGAATTGGCTTGGTAGTTTGGTCTGCCCTGTTCCCATGATGCACTGGGCCAGGGACAGACTAACTTGCATGTAGCCAGGTTCTGAGCTGGGATGGTGCAGTGAGCTAAAAAAGGTGATGGATCAAGCCCTGATCTGTTGACTGGGTAGGAGTGTTCTGCTTAATTCAGATACTCTGTCCATCACCACCCCCTTTTCTGAATCGTTTTGTCCACCATAAGCGTGGAAGGGTATGCTCAGACATGAGTCCCTTGCTCATTGCACCATCAGGATTCAAGCAAGCCGGGCCGAAGACGGCTGTAATGCCAGAAACCGGTCCCCGGAAGCTTGTTTCTTTCCCAGTAAAAGAATTGGCTTGATAGTTTGGTCTGCCCTGTTCCCATGATGCACTGGGCCAGGGACAGACTAATTTGCATGTAGCCAGGTTCTGAGCTGGGATGGTGCAGTGAGCTAAAAAACGGTGATGGATCAAGCCCTGATCTGTTGACTGGGTACAAGTGTTCTGCTTAATTCAGATACTCTGTCCATCGCCACCCCCTTTTCTGAATCGTTTTGTCCACCATGAGCGTGGAAGGGTATGCTCAGATATGAGTCCCTTGCTCATTGCACCATCAGGATTCAAGCAAGCCGTGCCAAAGACGGCTGTAATGCCAGAAACCGGTCCCCGGAAGCTTGTTTCCTTCCCAGTAAAAGAATTGGCTTGGTAGTTTGGTCTGCCCTGTTCCCATGATGCACTGGGCCAGGGACAGACTCATTTGCATGTAGCCAGGTAGGTTCTGAGCTGGGATGGTGCAGTGAGCTAAAAAACAGTGATGGATCAAGCCCTGATCTGTTGACTGGGTACGAGTGTTCTGCTTAATTCAGATACTCTGTCCATCACCACCCCCTTTTCTGAATCGTTTTGTCCACCATAAGCGTGGAAGGGTATGCTCAGACATGAGTCCCTTGCTCATTGCACCATCAGGATTCAAGCAAGCCGGGCCGAAGGCGGCTGTAATGCCAGAAACTGGTCCCCGGAAGCTTGTTTCCTTCCCATTAAAAGAATTGGCTTGGTAGTTTGGTCTGCCCTGTTCCCATGATGCACTGGGCCAGGGACAGACTAATTTGCATGTAGCCAGGTTCTGAGCTGGGATGGTGCAGTGAGCTATAAAACGGTGATGGATCAAGCCCTGATCTGTTGACTGGGTACGAATGTTCTGCTTAATTCAGATAGTCTGTCCATCACCACCCCCTTTTCTGAATCTATTCCATTCTGCAGCAACCTTGATCATTCAGCATCAAATAGCTCCCATTTGAGTGCAGCCTGAACACAGACTAAATCACGGCAACTGGGAAACCCTTCTGATAACAAGACAAGTTCGCCATTGAAGCATTGCATGCTCCATGGAGAGAAATGTCCCTGCAAACCAAGAAACCGCTTAAGGCTTCTTCACAGTCAGAGCTACTAAGAAAAACTTCTGTATCCCCATTCCTGCATCAAATTAGAATGGTACCTCGCAGTATTCGTACACATATCCTTCCCCTAGAGCTTCATATCTGTCTACCTGTTGGTATTGGAGGCAATATTAGAATTGAAAGGTTGTAATCGGTAGGTGGATGGAACCATGGATTATCCAATCAGTCACGGTGAAAGGTAATTGGTCACATTTTTTATGTAAAACATGGTATATTTCACATCTCTATGTGATATTGTCATCTGTCTTTCTGTTACATAGTATGCTGAAAACAAATTTGTACTGTTGATGTAACGCCATGGCACATGGCCAGAACATAATGTTTGTAATGTCCAGCTCAGTATTACTATTGACTTTAATTGCGACTGTCCATGTTGTAATATAGAAATGTCTTGCTGTATTATGTCAATTGCGGAAGACATTATGTTGCCCAGTGAATGCATTCAGGATGATAAAGTGGTCATACTATTGTCAACCACAGCCAAACCCTTTTCTAAATTAATTCTATCAATTTCTCAGCAGCTTCCTGTTGCGAAATCTACCACAGCTCATTGTATATTCCACACAAAAAGCACTTTTGATGTGGGTTCTGAGAATCCAGCAAAAAAAACCTGAGATCCATGTAATCAGAAAGAAGGGACAAGTGTTGTTTTATCTGGGAGAGTGTTGAGGTTTTTAGCCAATCTAGGCATTACTTCCTAACACTATATGACCTCACTGCCTCAAGTGTTCTGTCTGTACATATTGTTGTTCTGTCCAATATGATCCTAGACCCTCCAGTGTTACCTAGGAATCTAGTCAACCGAGTGTATCTACAGTCTAAACTAACCTTCCAGTTTTGGTCCGATTAATTGAAAGAATCATTAAGTATCATGGTGTCTAGTGTATCCTCAATAAAGTGTGTAAAGTGCTGCCAATTCTCGAAACGTGAGAATGCGGGAATATGAGGTGTGTTCAAATCCTTTGTTTTTTCTATACCTAGACATGAAGTTTGTTGCACTGTCTTGTTCAGGAAAATCATTTGATATGAGGTATTCTCTAAATAACGCCTCTGATCTTTGATCATGACAATCTTTTGTCCCCAGGTAGATTTTGCGTCTATTGTGTCTCTAACCCCTGTATATATAAAGTTGGGAAATAAAGGAAGCACAGTATTTTTAGCTCAGTGTTTGTTAGCATATTTTTCTTTGCAGGTGTAGGTGCAAGCCTATAGTAATATAAGGCTGGCTCTAATGTTTCAAAACCTGAAAAATAAGCAAACTTTTCTGCAAAAGTCTTTGAACTATCTTTTGGCCGTGTTCCAAGTGTGTGTAATTATAAACAGCACATAAGATACTGGCTTTATGTAAAAAATAGTGACCCTAATGCTGGTAACAGAACATGTCTATAAAATTACTTATACCACCATACAATTAATCTTTGAAAATTCAGCTGATTGCTCTGATTGCTCTAAATCTGAAAGCACATTATGCACAGTTTCAATGTCTCAATCATCAGAGAAAGTACTAGAGGTGATGATATCATTAAAAAAATTGAACAAATAAGAATTTTTTTTAAAATTCAGTAGGACATTATACATCATATGATACCCTATCCCATACAATTCCTTCAGGAACTGGTACTGCTGTAATGTTCACCAGGGACAAGTCTCTTAGTTCACGGTGTGATGATGCATGTGGCTTAAGAACCAAGTTCACAAGTTGCACTGCAGAGAGTTTTGGGAGAAAGCGTCCATTCAGAAGTAGGAAAAAGACAATTACAATGCCAAAACAAAGTGCCAGGAAAAGTGAGCCAATTGTATCCAGGGAACTACAAAGTTAGTCTTTTTCAGCCAAAGATAGAAAGCATAAACTCGAAGCTTGAAAGGGAGAGGTGGTATTGGCAGCTCAGGTTCACTTGGGTCTGATGAGAAATCATAATAATGCACAAAGTAGCCAGATGCCATCCAGTCTATTCTTGGCAGCTCATCATGTTTTTGCGGAACTGGGAGATGGCTTGATCTGTGGCATGTTCACATAGACGTTGTCAATTTAAAAAATTTAAATTTCTGTACTTGTTGCCTTAACAGGTATAGTTGTTTCAATAGTGAAAAGCAGCATTACATTGTCATTCTAAGCTTCTCCTTGGAAAGTGGAGTCTTCAAATGTCATAAAAGCATCCCTCTGAACTTCCTATGCGGTAGTGAGAGGAGTGTGGTGGCTTCCCAGGAACCCACATGGCCTACTGTTGAGAATCGACCACATAGTGAGGTTTGATCAGATCAAATGAGAGAAACCTTTTATCTCGACAGCCAGCATAAAAGGCAGAAGAAGGACCTTTGATAGCTTGGATAGGTACAGGCGCTTTGTAAGAATGCCCAATTTTTCTTTTCCACTATGTTCTCTCTGACCAGGTCCACAATCTTTAGGGTCCAGGCAGGTATTGTCGTTACCATTTCACTTCCCCAGTGGCAGTGCATTTTGTTTGGATGCTGCTTTTTAAAGCTCGGTATTCTTATAAGTTCTGTAAAACATCCAAACGATCACTGAGGTCAAATGGGTTTTCAGCCCCCACTGTGCTGACACGTTAATGAGCTTGGATGCCCACATTCTTACCACAAATAGTAGCTCATAAGGTGTACGACTCCTGAGGTATTTTCTTGGCATGTTTTTAAGTGTCCTCTAGGTGTCAAATTGGTGATTGACCCAACTGCCACCCAAACCCTTGCTGTTAAGGACTGTTATAAGTCACAGTTTTTTCTCTCAACTGCTGAATTTCCCTCAGGATGATAAGTGGATAAGTACTGCAAGGCCACACCCAAACTTCCCATGGCTGCTTTGTAAGCCCGAGAATTAACGCCGTGCTCTGGTTGGAATGGAGTCTGCCAATTGCGTATGTCCTGATAAAGACTTGTAACTCCTTTTTAACAGTTTGAGCATCAGCCGAGCGCTGGGACCAAACCCACAGGAATCTAGAGCATGAATTCACTGCCACCAAGATGCACTTGTAAGTCCCGTCAGAGTGTAAGGGGCTGCAGTGATCCAAATAGACACATATGAGAAATATTTCTGAGATCAATAAAGGTGTTTGTGGTGGACGTGCTATGGTGGAGCCCTTCATCTGCTAGCAGATGTCACATTTGAGGACAAAGTCCTTGGTCTGTTTAGTTAGGTCTGGCCACCAATAGCGCTGCTTTAGTAGTGAAATAGTAGCAGAGATCCTTGCATGGGCTGAACCCAGACCCTCATGTGCAGCTAGTATTAATCGCAATCTGTGATAAATATTTGGTATCACTCTATCCCTCACTCTTGGAATTTGAGCATTCGGAATGTTTTGCACATCTAATTTGTAGGGGTACTTTAGTGGAAAGCCTTTCAGCAAAGCTGAGTTACTGCACATGGCATTGACAGCTATCATAGCTGTTCCATCTATTCTTGTGCTAGAATGAGTTAAGGCAACAATGGTAGCAGTGCACACTGTTGCCTTGACGGCCTCATCCACAATTGAATTCCCATCCACGTGAATGACAATACGCTGATGGCTCAATGTATGAATAACAAGAGCTTGTGGCAGTCCTTCTTTCAGCTTTGCCACTTGTTCCCAGAGAATCCTATGCTTTACTGAGCACACTTTTGAATCCCTAAACCTATTCTGTCCCCAATAATGTAAATATTTGTTAAAGGACTTGACACAGTAAAATGAATCACACACTATGAGTGTGGGGAATTCATGATCCGTATTTTGTAGTGCCAGTTTAAGGGCCTTTAGTTCAGCCAGCTGTGCCATACAGTCTCCTAGAGACTGTGTGTGTGTTTTTCCAGGAAGAAACATTCTGTCCTGCATGTGCCTTTTTTTTCAATTGCACATAATGCAGAATATTGCTGTTTAATTCCTGTGGCCGGCTTGGCAGATCCATCGGTATAAATGATACATTCATATGAATCTTGAGCAATTATTTAATTTGGTAGAGGATGTTTTTGTTCGTACTGCAGGAATGCTTGTGTCTGTAATATAGAATCAAATCTGTAATCTACATCTGTTGCAGTGAGAGAATTAGATCATTGAACCCATTGTGGATGCAGTGATTTAGCATTCAAAATGCTTGCCTTCGTAATGGCCTCCAAGCTCAGTACCTGGGTTTTGAAAAATATGTGTTTCCCCTGCACTAGTGCTCTCTCGCTCTCTCGCTCAATCAGTCTGTACTGCTGTGTTTATTTTTTCTGTTGGTACAAAATGCATTTCAGCGTTTGTGTACAAATGTGATTTGGATGCAATAGGTACGGTATCGCCTTCATTAAAAGTAACATAGTTGTAACCGTTGGTCCAGTGACTAACTGACTACGCTGCTCACCAGGTTAGTTGTGTTGATGAATGTGTGTTAATGTTTGTAAGCTATCATGTCAGCTTGTCTGGAACGTAGGATATCATTATGTTTCTGTGCCCAATGGAAAAATCAGGTCTAATTAAATCATAGAGAGGTTTCACCTTTTCTGCATAATCCACAATGTTTGTCCTGTCAAAATTCAAGAATCCTTAAATGGATTGTAGTCTTTTCAGAACTATTGGAGGCTGGAGAAGTGCATATTGGTCTAAAAATTGTGCAGCAAGGATTTTGCCTTCACTTGACAATGTGTACACTAAGAACAGAACACTAAGGTGGTCAATTTTAGATATTTTTTAATGCAATTGCTATCCCAGGTGGGTGAACCTAGGAATTATGTGGCTCACCCTATGCAAGTGTTCCATCAATTCATCATCCGTCAGATTGATGTCATCTACATAGGACAATGCCTCCTAATCAAATTTTGAAGTAACTCTTTTCCAATGGCTAAAAAGCACCCTGCGCTATTCGTATAGCCCTGGGATAATTGAAAAAATTGGTGTTACGAGCCTAGCACTGAGAGTGCAGTCAAATATCTGATGGTCGTTTACTTCAGAACCACACGCGACGAGACTGCTACTTGTTCAGGTTTATCAAGACCTCCAACTGTTTACAGAACGTGTAGTGAGAGAGGATTCCTTTTACTCTCTAGACTACAGGTGTCACACTTCAACACAGGTGGTTCACGTCTTACATGGACGTAGAATTCTTATTTATACAATGGCTCTCTTTTGAATTTAGCCTTGAGAAAGTCCTTTTGGATGAAACACGTGTCGGCTGCCTGTTTCGGATGATATGAAAATTGTACTTGATTTGGAATAAAGGATACACGAGAAAAATCAAGACTGTTTTATGGACTTCTTATCTACTTGAATGGCTAATAGCTAGCTGCACTGTATTGGACATCTTTTTGTGCCTCTGCATTTGTACAACTCTAAATATCTGATTCTAGGTGCTATATTTTGGCAGAAAAATCCAGTTGAGATGTCTAGTGTTGTTTTGTATTTCCTCTCCAAGATGCTATTCATTAGTGCAGTACTGTGTGCATTCTGTACTGCAAATGTACGTGTGGATGTATTAACATGTCTGAAATCTAAGACTAGATGATATGAATTATCATGTTTCACTACTAGAAACAAGGGATTATTCATAGGTGAGATGCAATTTTCAATAACACCCTGATACTCCAAGATCTCCCTGACTTGTTTCTTTGCTTCATGTCTGATCGGGTATTGTCTCTGAGGTTGAGGAATTATTTTAATAGGATTTTGTGATGATGTGACTCATCATCCCACCCCACATGATTGCGATAAAGTGCAGGAATTTTTAACAGATTCTGGTGCAAGGGCAGAGAAAGCAAGTGAAATAACTCATTTTCCCATTGGTCAATCCGTTACGAACTCAGGTGGCCAGGTTCTCCCAAAAGAGACCCTTCACTTTCCTGGGTATGTCTCCCTCTATCTGGAGCATTATTTTGTATAAACAATGTGGCAAACATATCCTTGTATCAGATGTTTCCACCGTGATATGTTCACTCAGCGCTACTACCTCCAGAAAGTCCATCAGGTTCTACCCAGCTATGGTGATGCGCTGTCCAGCATCGTAGCATGGTCATTTCTAATTTTAATCCTGGCTACCTTCTTCTTTTTTAATTGAGGCTTTGAAGAATTTTGTTTGTCTTCCTGTTTAATGATGTAATCCAAAGTACAACGTGTCTTCTTTTTCAGTTGACCCGCTCTTCTGATTTGTACTTTGACCCTCCGTCTCTCTCCCAACGCTTTTCAGGTGTCTCCTGAACGGATCACTGAAATAATATCGAGCCCATTAATATCGACTTGCAAAAATACCAATGAGAAAATATTGAGGGACAAAATATCGAGTTTCTATCTTTATACAGGTAAGTACAAAAATATTGACTCTAAAATATCGACTGTAAATAATATAGACTGTCAAAATATCGTTTTTTATATGTCTTTAAATTAAGTTAAAACTAATATAATAATAAATATATTTAATATAAACTTAGTTAAAATGATTAAATAAATGTAATATTAATAAATAATTAATGTACATTACAAAAAAACAACAAAAATATTAAATATATATATATATATCTATATATAAATACATATTATTAACTAAACATATATAATATTTTTACCGTAGCATAGCAAAATGGTTAAAATTTATTGTAACAACTATAGTGAATTCAACAGTAGAAAAACGCTGGATAGCGTAGGGGTAAAAATTATTATTCCCACTCCAGTGGGTGCAACAGTAGGGAAAACGTTGGATAGCGTAGGGGTAAAAATTACTATTCCCACTCCAGTGGGTGCAACAGTAGGGAAATCGTTGGATAGCGTAGGGGTAAAAATTACTATTCCCACTCCAGTGGGTGCAACAGTAGGGAAAGCGCTGGATAGCGTAGGGGTAAAAATTTCTATTTCCACTCCAGTGGGTGCAACAGTAGGGAAAGCGTTGGATAGCGTAGGGGTTAAAATTACCATTCCCACTCCAGTGGGTGCAACAGTAGAGAAAGCGCTGGATAGCGTAGGGGTAAAAATTACTATTCCCACTCCAGGGAGTGTAACAGTAGGGAAAGCGCTGGATAGCGTAGAGGTAAAAATTACTATTCCCACTCCAAAGAGTGCAACAGTAGGGAAAACATTGGATAGCGGAGGGGTTAAAATTACTATTCCCACTCCAGTGAGTGTAACAGTAGGGAAAGCGCTGGATAGTGTAGAGGTAAAAATTACTATTCCCATTCCAAAGAGTGCAACAGTAGGGAAAACATTGGATAGCGGAGGGATTAAAATTACTATTCCCACTCCAGTGGGTGCAACAGTAGGGAAAGCGTTGGATAGCGTAGGGGTAAAAATTACTATTCCAACTCCAGTGGGTGCAACAGTAGGGAAAGCGTTGGGTAGCATAGGGGTTAAAATTACTATTCCCACTCCAGTGGGTGCAACAGTAGGGAAAACATTGGATAGCGTAAGGGTTAAAATTACTATTCCCACTCCAGTGGGTGCAACAGTAGGGAAAGCGTTGGATAAAAATTACTATTCCCACTCCAGTGGGTGCAACAGTAGGGAAAGCGTTGGATAGCGTAGGGGTTAAAATTACTATTCCCACTCCAGTGGGTGCAACAGTAGAGAAAGGGCTGGATAGCGTAGGGGCTAAAATGACTATTAATTAACAAATAACTATTTTAATTAATTTACATAATTAATTAATTATTATTAAATTACTTCCCACCCTATCCCTCTTTAAACTCACAACCCACTACAGAAAATAATTTACTAAATATTAATTATTTATCAATTAAATATTTATAATTAATTACCAATTATATTTTAATTAATTACCAATTAATAATTATTTAACAATTATTATTAATTAACATAATTAATTAATTATTATTAAATTACTTCCCACCCTATCCCCCTTTAAACTCACAACCCACTACAGAAAATAATTTACTAAATATTAATTATTTATCAATTAAATATTTATAATTAATTACCAATTATATTTTAATTAATTACCAATTAATAATTATTTAACAATTATTATTAATTAACATAATGAATTAATTATTATTAAATTACTTCCCACCCTATCCCCCTATAAACCCACAACCCGCTACAGAAAATAATTGACTAAATATTAATTATTTATCAATTAATTATTTATAATTAATTACCAATTATATTTAAATTAATTACCTATTAATAATGAATTAACAATTATTATTAATTCACATAAGTAATTAATTATAATAAAATTACTTCCCACCCTATTCCCCTATAAACCCACAACCCGCTACAGTAAATAATTTACTAAAAATTAATTATTCATTAATTATTATTTTTTACCAATTATATTTTAATTATTTACCAATTAATAATTAATTAACAATTATTATTAATTTACATAATTAATTAATTATAATTAAATTACTTCCCACCCTATTCCCCTATAAACACACAACCCGCTACAGATTTATATTATACAATTATTAAATATTATTAATATCTACCTTATTTTCGATTTTTTTGTCTATATTCTATCTAGTCGATATTATGTCTAGTCTATATTTTTGATTCGATATTTTGGCTATTAATATCGATATTACTCGATATTTTTGTAGTCTATATTATGTCTGGTCGATATTTTGGCTAGTCTATATTTTTTACTCGATATTTTGTCCAAACGATATTTTGGAATCGATATTATGTCTGTTTACCCTCCTGAACGGAACGAGATGAACATGTGTCAGTATAATGATACCTGTCATACTTTCTAATGTTTCATGGTTTCACAAATTGTATCTCCAGTCCGTATGTTGCTGTTGAGGAGACCCATCCCATGACTATGTTTTTTTATTTGTTTATTTTTTTTTTGTTTATTATCCCATTTCTATTTTTGAAGACTCAGGTGCTTGCTTACAATTATCTTTTTAGAGCCACTCTTAACTATTGCTTTCCCAGGTTTGGCTTCCAGAGTATCTCTGCCTAGAGAGGCATATGTATCGTTGATAATCTTAGGCATTTGCGCTTTTGCTCTGCGGCAGTGAATTCCTTCAGGCGTTGGCGTATAGCCACCGCTGCTGCCTCCCTATTTATGTTACTCATCATAATGGTAGATACCTGGGCAAAATTGACCATCAGTTTCAACCCCAGATCTAAGGCAGGCTCTGCCTCGTAATCATTCTGAATCTGTCTGTATACGGATTTGAAGATTGTACTCCAAGTGGCACAATCTTCTAACTGAGGAGCCATCCCTATTAGCAAGCAACTTGTCAGTATTCTGTGTATTTCCTGTGGGCCCGTATGGGGAAGACTGCTTCAATCTGTGCTGTTTTCTGTGCTATCCAGAATGGGATTTGCTCCCGGCTGGTGTAAATCTTTTCCATAATGACAGTAGGGGTAGATTTACAAGCCTCTTGCAACATGTTTACGACACTGGTGCATCAGAAGTGTCGTAAACAATACACCACCATGCAACAGATTTAAAACGTGACGCATCTAGTGAGATGTGTCACATTGTAAAGCCCTGTGCTACATTATACCTGCATCAGGTATAATGTATGCAGGGTGGGCGTTCTGTTATAAGGAAGCCCCGAAAAAATGACGCAGTGAAATCTACAAGATTTCACTGAGTCTCTTTTATGTCCATGCTGCGTGAAGCAGGCATAAGTAGCGACGCAGCATGTTAAGCATAGTGGCCCCTGAGCATTTCTGGAGTTACGTTGCGCTTGCAACACAACTCCAGCAATGGGCTGCCCATGCGCCAGAAGACGTGACACGTATCTGACTATCCTTACGCCATGGTTCGCCGCATTGTAAATGCGATGCATCCGTGGTGGTGCAAGGGTATTCCTGCATGTTGCATATTTACTGTCGCATCCCTGCTAATATGCAGGGATGCAGCAGTCCTTGTAAATCTGCCCCGTAGTGTTTGTGGTCTAACATCTGTAGTAACCATATGTGGTTGTGTAGCCTGAGCATCTCCTGCAGGTTGAACTATCAATGTTCTCATTATGTATTTTGTTAGATTTTTGTAAATCTGCAGGCAGGAACCTAACCCAAGAATAGAGTACCTCTGTTCTGAATGCTTCGTGTGCCTCAGCAATGAAGGTAACATCTCCACCCGTTGCCAGGAGGCCATGTGGTAGTCCATCTATATTCTCTCCAATTGTGGTGTAGTTCCTATATGACCTATACAGGATCTGCACGTTTGGATAACATAAACTGTGGAACTGGTGGCAGACTGATTCCGTGCACCCTCACCGGGTATGTTTGCCTGTCTTTATCAGGTAGCTCACAATGCCACTATAATCTCCTCTTACCAAGGAGAGAATAGATTCTGGCAACCTCAGAACATGACAACCCTGATCCCTCAGGACCGTGGAAACAATATACTACTTTTTGCTCTGTTTCTCGTGCCTACTTAGTCTGTCTCATACAGATACACCGATTAAAAGAAGCTGGGCGTTTTCAATATTCATTTATTGAACAGTTGATATTCTGGTGCAGAATAGATGTGCTGCAACAACCATTAGACAGTATAAGATATGAATGATTAAAAGTACTACAAAGGTGAAAGGATGATAGAGTTCTACCATCTAACTAAAATCAGGAATACATTCAAGTATATAGAACACATGATAAAAGATGCGTACTCCTACGATGCTTCCCTATCTAGATGTACCTAAGTGTACCAAGCATGGGTGTAGGTGTTAAGCCAAGAATTCCTCTAGGATTCAGTCAATCCCATTACATTAAGTGAGACTGTGGGACCCCTTTCTGGTCTCGAGCTGGACACTCCACGAGGGATGATAGCCCACTGTGAGCTGGAGTGTCTGCATACAGAAACCTCAGCATCTCTGGTCAGTGTGTCGGCGGGGAAGTCTCGGTCTCCTCTAGTTATCTTAGCAAGATGTGATATATATATATACCCATAGGTCTCCCCAGGGATCCTACCTTGCTGTGTTATTGTGTCGGCCTAAGGATGATGTCGGGCCTGAACTTTGTACATAGATTTATACAGGAGATGGTAGTCCAGCTGTGCTGCCAAGAAGCCTCATGCATAATGTATGACATTTCAAACTGGGGAA
This sequence comes from Lissotriton vulgaris, assembly GCF_964263255.1. Taxonomy (NCBI): domain Eukaryota; kingdom Metazoa; phylum Chordata; class Amphibia; order Caudata; family Salamandridae; genus Lissotriton; species Lissotriton vulgaris. Next base: position 673,015,618 of record NC_141700.1, on the reverse strand, counting down.
AAGCTGCGTTCTGAATGCAGTGTAATATCTAGGTAAAAGGTCAGTCCTGTAAACCATGACACGTGTAATGTAGGGAGAATATAGGTGAAGGGTAAGGAATTTACTGAAGCCTATATTATAGTACCTGTATGGAACATAACATAATGTTTTCATCTTGTTCAGTCATTGTCACAGCAGTGGTATTTATCTGATATTTTATAGAGATTGTTGTTGCACAATTGGGGAATGTTTAATTCTCCAAACTTGTTTTAACCTACAGCCAATACATAAGGTATACCTACTCAGATGAGGCAGATTTGTACCCCTTCCCACTATGGATGTGTCCAGTAATAATATGAGTAGGGGTCTCTGAGAAAGAACGACAGAACTACTCAGATTTGACAAATAAATAAGAGCATAGCCAACAATGGTGGTGCCATGTCTTGTAGTACCTACCACTCCGTAGCACCTGCGCATTGTTAGGACAACATAAACTAAGAGTTTGGTGTCAAGACTGAATCCGGACACCCCCACAGGATATGTTGGCCTATAGACCAGCTATCTCACAGTACCACCATAAGCCCCTCTAACCTACCAGGGGGTGAATGGTTTCTGGCAACCACTGAACATGACAGCAATAACCCCTCAGGGATCATGGAAACAGTACAGTACCTTTCGCTCATTCGCTCATGCTTAGTTATTCACAGAGAAATATACAGAGAATATACAATGGGACGTTTTCAATAATAATTATTAAACATAACAAGTGTATTTGTAAAGCGCACAATTACCCGTAGGTGTCCTGGCACTGAATAACAGATGTTTATTGTTACCCAACTCAATGGTACTCATTTTATCGACTTCAGATGGATGAAAGGCTAAGAGGACCCGCCGGGATTTGAACCTCTGACCATGAGGTCAAACACAGGCCCCTGCAGTGGCTGCTTTAGTCCACTGAGCCATCTGACCCAGCTTACCAATGTTATTCTTCCGTACAATATGTGTGCTGCAAAGATTGATAGACAGAAGCAGATAAATGTGATTACTAGCACCAAAAGCGCAAATAGTAGATATGGTGCTACACAATTGTATATATACAGGCATATAAACAAGGCAGTCATCTAGCCTACTCCTACCATGTGACCCCTACTCTAAGTGTACCTAGAGTGTTTGTAGGTATAGAGCCAAGAATCCCCCCTAGGGACGATCCAACCCTATTACCCGTTGGGCTAGATCGAAGGACCGTGTCTTGGTCACAAACTGGAAACCCCTCATGAGATGTCAGTTTGCCGCGCTGTGATTTCTCAGCATGCAAAGACCTGCGCTGTCAGCTGAAGTACCTCCTCTACTAATCTATTGGGATGCTCATATTTTATAAAAGAAAGCAGCCTTGCAATGTATGCGTAGATTAGTTATGTTGTGGATGTGTAGATAGCGATGAAGATAGTGACGAGTTTTGTACATCGTAAGGAACGAGAACTTGTACATGATGTTCAGGGTGTGGTGATAACGTTGTGAGAATGCTAGATGTAAAACAAGTTTTGTATCAGAGGAACAAATCCAACATTGTCGTGTGTGCAAATGTATGCAAAAGGTCACAGCTTGGAAATGTTATTTGTGAGGACAATGTAAGAAATAAGCAGTTTTGCTACATGGGCCTCACTGCTGAATATAACAAAGGAAATTGCTAAGCTAAGAAATCTGTGACCTCATAAAAAGGCAGGTGTCTTCTATCCAAGGAGCTCAGCCATAAGAGCAGGGCAAGGCATCTCCTTTAGGGCTGGACAGAGAGCCAAAAGCAGCCTTGGCAAATTTTGTCAGACCAGTCCCCTTACTGCATAGTCACTCTCAGGTAGCTCTGTTTGGCTACGCTGAGGCTTGACATTTTATTGCATTACACTGCTGGAATTTCTATGTCCCAACCAAGCCTTTAATGAGAGTGGCCCGATCTGTGGAAATCAGCACCCTTAGATGAAAATCACCCCCCTTTACTCCATCCCACCAAGGAAACGTGCAATGCTTGGTATGGCCAGTATGGCTCTGGTCTCCTTTAGTTACTGGTAAAGCTGGCACTTAATATTAGTTCTTGAAGTTGACTGGATTTAATGTTTGAGAGCTGGAAATGGTGTGCAGTAATTTGGAGATCAAGCTGCTCTAAAATCATTAGATTGATTTGGAAATGAAGCTAGAACAAAATTCAAGGAACCGAGACAATAGGTGCTGATTGGAGTGGAGCATTCGAACCTTGACCAAATTATTACTCACCCAAATAATGTATAATCTGTAGGGAAAACTCCTCTAATAGAAAAACATGGCACTTAGGGCAGGACATGAGCAAATTCCTATCCTTTTGGAACTTACACAACAATCAATTCTCTCTGTGCCCTTTATGTCCTAATGGAGATGTAAAGGGTTGAAGAAGGTTGAAATGCCCTTGGGAGTTTTCGGCTCAAAAAGGATACTTATTATGCAATGACACACACATAAACATTTGATCTTTTCATCTACTCATGTACTATATGTGACTATCTTTATTTTTTGCCACTTTTGTACCCTTATGTGTTTCACTTTGCACCATCAACACAATCTTACGTCACTGTGTGTTCACTTTGCACACTGAGTACTTTTTGCTTATGAATCATAATTTATGCTGCTACCAATGAAATGGTAGTAGATTAAATCATTATTTATTGCATTACTGTTGTCCATATCTTCTGGTTTATAATTCATTTTTAATAGCAATACATTGATGGAAGTAATGTTTGATTTAAAACATTGCTTTCCTTGATGATGCTTTTTGGGAAATTGTTTTGAGATACAAGGTTTACCCAGGTCCCTGCAGGTTTATGGGTTACTTCTGGCATATATTCACTCTAGAATTCAGGACATCTGTCAGCTCCCAACTCCTGCCAGCAGGCCACTGCTGAAATACGATTTGAGTGAGCTGACAGCTTTAAAAAACAAGCATTTGCAATGCAATAGGTCTCGCATTTACGTGAGTTTCGTAAATGCAACACTTATTGCATTACAAATGCTAGTTTGTAAAAACGCCCATGAGTTCCTTCAACTTTAATATCATTTGTGCCTCTTTCTTTAGACAAGCTGTGTCTAAAGAAAGGGGTGTGACCGCCATTAAAGTGAAAGCGTCCTATGGGGCGCTTTTACAAAAAAAAGCATTTGTTTGTCAAGTTGACAAACAAATGATTTTTTTGTTTGTTCGCTAATGCCCATGCTGCTCTTTCACTTTAATGGTGGCCACGCCCCTTTCCTTAGACTTGGCTTGTTTAAGGACAGGGGCGCGGCCTCGATGAATGTGAAAGCGCCACATGAGCATTAGTAAGCAAACAAGAAAAAAATAATAAGTAAGCGCGGCCGCACTACTTAAAGCATTTTGCACTGCTAAAATATATATATATTTTAAAAGGTGGCCGCTATAGCTAAAGTAGATCGCCATTAGTAAATTAAATAACAGTGTGCGGCGTGCTGCAACATAGTGGGTGGAATACGGGCAAATCATTAAACAAAGTAGTGCTCACAGCCAAGATAAAGCAGACCGTTGAACAAGACAAGTAAAAGGTCCAGTCGTTATGGGAGGTAGCAATTGCAGACTAAGCAGGACCAAGGAGGGACTAACAAGCCTTATAACGACTCGGAAGTCAGCGTTTACGAAGTACAATGACACAAGCCAGTTAAAAATAGGGCGAAGAGTGAGCTGGGCTTCAATGCCAGAGCCCAATGCTGCATGTCTCGCAGCAGCGCATGTGCTGCCAAGGCTCAACCTAACAATAGGTCACGCTGATAGCGGAAAATGCAAGCCCGACCTATTTGAATTGTCAATGCTTGTTTACATTGATTGATATTCTTGCCATACAAAGGTTGATCCCAACAATAAAAGTTAATATGTGCAACACAAGACCTAACAACCCAAAGTCCAGCTGTCAATACATAAACATGCATTGTAATAACATTATTGAACATTGTTCCCACAGACATGACCCAGTGTATGTATAGAGCAAAGCGACTGAACGTTTAAAAGTTATGAACATCGAACCAGAAAAAAGCAAGTGGCATCACAGGGTCATACCGTGACCCATAGCACAACACATGGACTGAAGGGACTGGAAGACTTCGCTCAGTCGTCATCATCCCCATCTTTGTAAGACTGGCCGCTGATGAGCGACCTTGACTAGATGCGGATCTTCTGGTTTTGAGTGCCTCCTGAGACATGGTTCCGAGAGCGAGTGTCATTGGTTTACTGTTGGTTTGTATGTTCCACACTGAATAGCTATTCTCTGTAATTCTTGACCTGTTATGTAGTACCTGAACACTTATGTGTACTATGCATCCATCCTTCCCTCCCCAATGTTTGTTCTTTTCCTACTGTATGCTGTAAACTAAATAAACATTACAAAAAAAGATGACTGTGGAAGGACTATGCAGGACTCCCACGGGTGAGAGGGACACAGCAGAGTCCCGCAGGCGCCATTTTACACTTCCTCAACTATTAATCAACGTCAACTTGTGTGGCATTCATTGAGTGGGGCTCTATTGAGAAGTGAGGGCCTGCCCTGATGAGGTTCCTACTCCCCACCCCACATGAAGAAGCTGTTAACTGCAGAGGGCAGTAAATCTGCTGCTGACTTACAAAGTAACTGATACACGCAATGTGATATATAGCAGTATTTCAGTTTAACGCTTGACACCGTTGTCCAAGTGCAGAGTTCCTTTTGCAGCCTTTTTGTGGAAAGTTAATGATTTTTCTGACCTGTATTAAACGTACGAAAGCATGTTTGAGAAAGCGATGCAGGCATTTTTCTTCACCAAGCCCATCTCTGCTCTGCTATTGGAGTTCACATCAGTTAGGACTTCCAGTGCCACTGTGCTGCGTCCTTTCCACATCTCTAACATATGTAAAGATCCGAAGCGTAGGCAGCGGACAACTTATCAGTCAAGTGTACCACGTAGAGTTGTGGTCATGGACGTCAATTCACTGATATGCCAGTGGTGGGGAAAGTGACATCTCACGCGCCGTTTGTCATCCACTTTCACTCACACACAAACATATTTACACATGCACACAAATTCACACATATACACTCTCTCAATTGCAAGCATGCAAGCACGCACACAACATATATTTTACAGCATGTTTTACTTACCCCATCTGCCTTGGGAGGGCATATTCCAACGTATTGTACTCCATTTTTATTACACTATTAGCTGATAATAGATTTTATTTATTCACTATTAGTGTAAAAAAAAAAAAGACAAAAAAAAAAGAGAGTGGCGCCCCAGCAGCTTCTGTGTTCATGACACTGAATTTGCCACCTCTGAGGCTAGGGGTCACAAAGGCAGTGCTAGGGGAGCAAAATCGTGGTGCTTTCAAATGATTTCATGTTGCAATTTCTTTGCCTCAAAGTTGCAAAGCTGAGAAGTGTTGCATATCAGTAAACATAGTTGGTTAAAATAAGGAGGAAGTTCCCAATTTCAGTCTGCTATTGCGGCTACTACAAAAATTGTTTATTCAAATTTATTTATCTTTTTTTTAAATTTCAGCCACTGGTTTCTTATTCGCTATTCGCCCCCCACAAGTTGACATTTTCGTCTGAAGACAGCTTTGAAAGCATGTTTACGAGAATATTGGGAGATTGGAACATATTGTATTGTAAAGTCGGAACAAAAGCTATATATTTTGTAATATTTTCTACATCATCGCTTAACCCATTCCCAGCGTCGAACGTTCAGCGCCCAGTGCTGAACGTTCGGAGAACGAATGCTGACCCGACGGCCAACGGTGGTGCGCAGCACTGGGGAGGTAGCGCTCGTGACGACCGTTGGCTGTCGGCAGCAATTAAAGGGTTAATTAGTGCTAAAAAACAATACAGGGAACTAAAGATTTTCTCACGAGTCCTCCACCAACATTGCTGAATGCTGTGGTTTCTAAATACCAAGGGGCAGATTTATGTTAACTGGCGCATCCCCAGGGATGCGCCAGTTAACATGCGCCACTGTGCGCCACAGCTCCGCCACCCATGGTGCGCCGCATTTATAAAGCGGCGCACCATGGTGCAAAAACGGCACAGATGCGTGACTCATCTGTGCCGGAAATGTGGCGCATTGCTGGAGTTGCGTCGTAAGCGCGACGCAGCTCCAGCAAGGCTCGGGGGTACACTAGTGCACAATGCTGCGTCAAGACCTACGCCTGCTTCAGGGTTTTGACGCAGCATTGCTCTGAAAGTGACTGAGTGAAATCTCATAGATTTCACTCAGCCACTTTCAGGAGGCGTTCCTGCGCAGGAACGCCCCCCCCCCCCCTGCGCAGGAACGCCTCCTTATGGCGCAGTGCTTTACAACGTGACGCATCTCCTAGACTTCTTTCCACCTCTTGCCTCATTCTAACACCACCCTAGTTTCTGACTCTTTATTGCATGTTTGCAGGCTCTTTTTCAAATCTCCTGTCTCCCATTGTCACTGTTTTTTAATCTTTTCTTCCTTGTTCTTCGATTTTTGCCTCTCTTTTTCTTGCTCCTGGTCAAAGTCTGATGATGGAGAATATGTCGTGATCTCCAAAAATGCGTGCTGGTGCCTACCATCTGCAATCACTGGCTCAAACTAAGCACTGGCTACCATCCAAATGAGGTCCCTCTCATCGGTACTATGGCCGTTCGTGTCTGTCAGTCTGAGGTTGCAAGGACCTGCCCTGCCACATCCTGGGTAGTATCACTTTTCTATGATGCACATTAAGCACAGAGGAAGTTCCCGTTATTAGACCAAAGTAAATCATTTGCAGTAGAAAACAGCAGGTCAACACTGGATATTAATGAGATTAGAAAGCTGAATTTGTCAGAAATTATTGAGACTAAACCTGTAGAAATAATAAGACCATAGTTGTATGTTCACTTTGTGGTTAGCCCTTCATCAGTGAAAGGCAATATACTGCATGTGGATATTATGTAGGTAATGTTTGGGGGACAATAGGAGGAGAAATCATGGATAGACGAGTAAAAGAACATTAATTGAATGGTTGGTCAGATATCACTGACTCCTCCTAGTAAAACAAAGCCTCCTCGCCAGAGAGAGGTCAGCTCCAGCACCCACCAAGCAGGGGTGGTTTATGTTGTCTGGTAGTTATGAGGGTCTCAGCGGATTTGAAACAAGAGGAGTGTTAAGGCATGGGAAATTAAGTATATAGGAAATGGTGATCACCGGACCACTTCACTGGAGTCCAGTAGGGGCTGTGGTGAACAGACCCAAGAAGTTGTAACAGGGTGGATAAGGAATTATTTGACAAACTAATATAGTAGCTCTATTCTGACCTATTTACTTTAAGATTGACCTAGACAGCTTCTAACAAGCCAGTACCCCACATTGATTCGAAAGAACACATTTTATGACTTTCTTTATTTTGTTTATCGCAAAGTTTCTTTAAGCATTAAGAACTTTTTTGCCTTGTTTTTATTTTCATATATTTTCAAATACATATCAATAAAACGTTATCCAAACATATATATATATATATATATATATATATATATATACATATATTTACTAGCAATTCAGAAAATACACCGAATTGCTAGTAAATAAATTACGAGTCTTGTCCTTGACTCAGCGCGTGAAACCTGAACTCGCAGCAACATGAAGTCCTTGCCTGATGCGTTTCCAGCTCAAAAGCACTTCCTCAGAGGCTTTGGACAATGTTCAGTATAGCACAGCAATTTTCCAGTGCCACATTTTAACTTTGTGAAGTCACGCCCCTTGTAGGGGCGCGGCCACCCCAGTAGCCTGATGCCTGAGCCGCGAAGAGGGGCCCTGGGGCTGTGCTCAGCCCTCCTGCAGAGAAGCCACAAGACGCCTTTGCAAAGGAGCGAAGATGGCAATTGTATGCGGAGGGAAACCAACAGCGGGATGTTCAACCTGGCTGCACCGCCCACTTGGGAACATTAAAAACATATTTCTTATAGTCACGACAGCGCACTTGTGAAAGAACAGTACCACAAGTACCATCAGGCCACTGGGGTGGCCGCGCCCCTACAAGGGGCGTGACTTCACGAAGGTAAAATGTGGCACTGGAAAATCGCCGTGCTATACTGAACATTGTCCAAAGCCTCTGAGGAAGTGCTTTTGAGCAGGAAACGCGTCAGGCAAGGACTTCATGTTGCTGCGAGTTCAGGTTTCACGCGCTGCTGTCTGCACTGAATAAATGTGGTATACAGATTATCTTCGTGAGAGGCTCCCTTCTTCTATACAGGCAACTGTGTTGGATATATATATATATATATATGTATGTATATATATACAGAAAAAGTGTAATATTTTTGTCAAAAACAATAATACTAAATCATTTCTATGAGTACAAAAATACAATCACCCCACACAAACCTGAACCTACTCATTCATCCCAAGCGTTCTCACTCATTCACTCCACATTTACACAATAGTACACTGATCTAAAAAGAGATTCGACCCTTTGAGGGGCCCCAAATTGTGTTTCAGAGAGCAGTGTAAGATGTTTCCCACAGACACTAATAGATGGAATTAACTCTCAAGGGCCACTCCTCAAGGGTAATGTTGGTCTTGTCTACGCGCGTTTCAGTGGCCAAACCACCTTCCTCAGGACCAAGGTGTATGAATCTCAAAAAGAGCAGGGGATGTCTTGTATTATCCGTTGAGACTTGTTTATTCTGGCTTACATGGCCTGTTTGTACCTATGCCAGCGAACACCAATATTATTGCGAAACCCCTTTAGTGTAATTCCTCTGATTCTCCGGAACTTGAAGACTCAAAGTTCACTCTCCCTCTCAGAGTATTACCACTGGGAGATAATCTGTGTGGAACAACGTTTTCGACTGCATCAAATGCGACCAACAATCCTTTCAATAGAAGAATGGATCAATTTTTACTTAAATGTCAGGCTTGAATTCATCCCATTCCAATCTGTTAGTACATGACTCCTAAAGAATGATTTGAGTCAATAGGCATCTGTGGTTTGGTTCACACACCTGTGGATTGCCTATCTGTTAGAAATGCACAGGAAAATAATGTGCAATGACACTGTGCTGAGAGGCCTTGGTTACCAGATGGTGGTAGAATAATGTCCATCATTGTCCTCTGGCAAGGAAACAAAATCTTTCCCCTTCCTGTATACTATGGCTTGTGGAGATGTAGCATTCAGAAGCAATGGCTCTTTCAGTATATCGATATTGAAACCTACTGCTGCAAAGTACATGTGCGTACAAAATTTGATCCGCAGTTCTGTGAGTAAGGTGTAAGAACATAAAACAATTGGGCAGGCATAAATGTGTTCACAGGGATCTTTGGTGATCAGATGTGAGAGCTGGGCAATTTTTATAAAGAGTAATTGTGAAAATGGCAAAGTTAACTGTGGACTAAGGTATCAATTATACAAGAAGGTGGGTGGCTTACAAGGGGGACAGTGAGGTTGATAGAGTGAGTTAGACTAGCTACCTGTTTCTGTTATAGAGTTTTGCTGTCAGAATAATCCAGTTAGTGAAGATTTGACACCCATTGTGATGGCGAGAACATTAGTGGCCAAACATATTCAGGCTGAAACTGACTTTAACTGATGGAACCTAAATGTTGGACTTAAACATGCTCATCAGGGTGGCATTTCACTCATGGAAATGTAGTAGGAATGGACTGATGTGCCTACATAAAAGTGAGTTTAAGTATGATGTTTGAGGGTAGGGATTGATAGAGAGAAGGTGTAGGTTGAGACATGATATAACATTTACCTATCACAGACACAAGAGGAAAATGCTCTGTCTGTCCCATTGGCACCAACGTAATACGCCTTGTGATGGCGTGGAGGCAGAAAACATTGTATAATGCAGACCAAGAGCTGCAAAAACAAGAAGCTTGGGGTGTTTAACATTCACATTGGAGGTAGATGTAAAGGAACTGAAGACTCAACATTCCACAGAATATTTATATTACACATGGTGACAAGGCTGTGATGGCCTTTGCAGGCAACATGCAAGTGAAGTTAATGAAAATGTGGCTTAAAAAGGAGATAGTGTGGATGACAACATGGATGGCCCAGGCTCTGCTACTGTAAAAGGCTGTGTGTCTTTGTCATTGACATCTACATGACACCCATTCTAGGTGTAGTTTGAGAAACAATTAGATATTGCAAGCCTGGAGCAAAAAATACGATGTGAAGACATGTTTGATTAACACTGGTACAGTTGTGAAGATATTGCAGACAACAGCTTCACCACAACATCCAACATTACACATAGAGACAGGGACACAATGAACTGTGCATGTGACATTGGAATGTTGAATGGGAATAATGCGGTGTTTGTTTACTTTGGTTGGAGCATGTTAAATAGATACATTGATTATGTATTGTCCATTTCTGGCTTTATGACCATGATCTCAAAACAGTACAAAAGGGGATGGTGATGGACGGAGCATCTGAATCAATCAAACACTCACACCCAGTCAAAAGATCTGGGTCTAATCCATCACCATTCTTTAGCACACTCTGCCACCCCAGTTCAGACATGGCTATATGCAAATCAGTCTGACCCTGTGCCTCATGGGAACAGTCTAGCCCGAACTGCCAAGCCATGTCTTCCCTGGACCGGAAACAAGCTTCCGAGGACCGGTTTCTGGCATTCCAGCCGTCTTCAGCCTGGCTTGCTTGAATCCAGTGGCAAAGTGAGCAAGGGACTCACGTCTGAGCATACCCTGCCACACTTATGGCGGCCAAAAGCAGTACAAAAGGGGATGGTGATGGACGGAGCATCTGAATCAATCAAACACTCACACCCAGTCAAAAGATCTGGGTCTAATCCATCACCGTTCTTTAGCCCACTCTGCCACCCCAGTTCAGACATGGCTATATGCAAATCAGTCTGACCCTGTGCCTCATGGGAACAGTCCAGCCCGAAATGCCAAGCCATGTCTTCCCTGGACTGGAAACAAGCTTCAGAGGACTGGTTTCTAGCATTCCAGCTGTCTTCAGCCCGGCTTGCTTGAATCCAGTGGCAAAGTGAGCAAGGGAGTCACGTCTGAGCATACCCTGCCACACTTATGACGGCGAAAAGCAGTACAAAAGGGGATGGTGATGGACGGAGCATCTGAATTAATCAAACACTCACACCCAGTCAAAAGATCTGGGTCTAATCCATCACCGTTCTTTAGCCCACTCTGCCACCCCAGTTCAGACATGGCTATATGCAAATCAGTCTGACCCTGTGCCTCATGGGAACAGTCCAGCCCGAACTGCCAAGCCATGTCTTGCCTGGACCGGAAACAAGCTTCCGAGGACCGGTTTCTGGCATTCCAGCCATCTTCAGCCCGGCTTGCTTGAATCCAGTGGCAAAGTGAGCAAGGGACTCACGTCTGAGCATACCCTGTCACACTTATGACGGCGAAAAGCAGTACAAAAGGGGATGGTGATGAACGGAGCATCTGAATCAATCAAACACTCACACCCAGTCAAAAGATCTGGGTCTAATCCATCACCGTTCTTTAGCCCACTCTGCCACCCCAGTTCAGACATGGCTATATGCAAATCAGTCTGACCCTGTGCCTCATGGGAACAGTCTAGCCCGAACTGCCAAGCCATGTCTTCCCTGGACCGGAAACAAGCTTCCGAGGACTGGTTTCTGGCATTCCAGCCGTCTTCAGCCTGGCTTGCTTGAATCCAGTGGCAAAGTGAGCAAGGGACTCACGTCTGAGCATACCCTGCCACACTTATGGCGGCCAAAAGCAGTACAAAAGGGGATGGTGATGGACGGAGCATCTGAATCAATCAAACACTCACACCCAGTCAAAAGATCTGGGTCTAATCCATCACCGTTCTTTAGCCCACTCTGCCACCCCAGTTCAGACATGGCTATATGCAAATCAGTCTGACCCTGTGCCTCATGGGAACAGTCCAGCCCGAAATGCCAAGCCATGTCTTCCCTGGACTGGAAACAAGCTTCCGAGGACTGGTTTCTAGCATTCCAGCCGTCTTCAGCCCGGCTTGCTTGAATCCAGTGGCAAAGTGAGCAAGGGAGTCACGTCTGAGCATACCCTGCCACACTTATGATGGCGAAAAGCAGTACAAAAGGGGATGGTGATGGACGGAGCATCTGAATTAATCCAACACTCACACCCAGTCAAAAGATCTGGGTCTAATCCATCACCGTTCTTTAGCCCACTCTGCCACCCCAGTTCAGACATGGCTATATGCAAATCAGTCTGACCCTGTGCCTCATGGGAACAGTCCAGCCCGAACTGCCAAGCCATGTCTTGCCTGGACCGGAAACAAGCTTCCGAGGACCGGTTTCTGGCATTCCAGCCATCTTCAGCCCGGCTTGCTTGAATCCAGTGGCAAAGTGAGCAAGGGACTCACGTCTGAGCATACCCTGCCACACTTATGACGGCGAAAAGCAGTACAAAAGGGGATGGTGATGAACGGAGCATCTGAATCAATCAAACACTCACACCCAGTCAAAAGATCTGGGTCTAATCCATCACCGTTCTTTAGCCCACTCTGCCACCCCAGTTCAGACATGGCTATATGCAAATCAGTCTGACCCTGTGCCTCATGGGAACAGTCCAGCCCGAACTGCCAAGCCATTTCTTCACTGGACCAGAAACAAGCTTCCGAGGACCGGTTTCTGGTATTCCAGCCGTCTTCAGCCCGGCTTGCTTGAATCCAGTTGCAAAGTACACAACAAAAACATTCATTTATACATTAAAAACAAATATGGAATAATAAATTTAAAAACTGAAGCATTTCTCATGGGGAAAGTAGACAATTTAAGAAGGGCTTTCCATGGTTTTACGTGCACATGTAATAATTCTCAAGAAAGTGCTAGTGCGGAAAATTAATTCATCTTTGTCCAGGGACAATAACATTGCATAAGATTCCCCTAATGAAAGGGGTCTGTGTTTTCTAAAATACGGAGTTAAAAACCAGTTAATATATTTTAAATAAAATTTACAGAAGAATAGAAAATGCAAAGCATTCTGTTCACTAATACCATCACATGGGCATGGATTATAATCATTTGCATGGTGGTAGCCCTAGGGAAATCCCAATAAAGTTTTTATAGACCCTGCCCTTAATCGGAACAGTAATGATCTTTCCCAGTTCGTCATCGGTAAAGTGAGGTATTGTGCAAGATTATTCCTACTTAATTCATTTTTCTGATAAAGCACAACAGTTGATTTGACAATTTCTTTTTTCATTCGTTCTGATCTATAAAGTGCATACAGTGCTTGTTTGACTTCAATTTTGTCATTCGCTTCAATGTTATTAGGATCGGCGAAAAGATGTTCCCTGTTTACATCGCTCAATGCTTTTAAAACATCAGTGAGCCAGGGAATTGACATGCCATGATCACCTTTGAGGCAGTCTTTTATTATATTTTGTATTAAAATTGCAGAGTCATTTCTCCAGATCCTTAACCAAAAAAGAACAGGTCTGGATCTAATAAAGTCGCATACGTAGGAGAGGTTAAGTTCCTCATGACAAATCCATTCTGTAGAGGAGATTGGGGCACCCAGGATTTTCCTGCAGAATCGAGCTTCTTCGCGCTGAATCCCGGGACTTTTTCCCGCTCCCCAGGCTTCAGCCCCGTATGTGACTACTGGTAAACACTGTAGCTTAACATTTTTTCAAATAGCTCTAGTGGCACCTATTTTCTTAGGTCGGGGCAAACTCAAAGTAGAATTGTTGGCTTTCGAGAACTTGCTCATGGCGTGGGCCTTATGCCCACTCCATGAGCCGTTCGCAACGAAAATCAAACCGAGATAGGGAAATGGACTAACAGATTCTAATTTGTCTGCCCCTATGTGTATCGTATTGAGTTTACATTTCCCGGTGCCACAAGGCATGATAAAAGATTTTTTTAAATTGACGCGCAGGTCTAAGCCCTCCATGTATTGGACAAAGCCTCTGACCAATAGACGAAGGGCATTGGGAGTTCTTCCCATCAAGACCGCGTCGTCAGCATATATTAAAACTGGCAATGGGTGCCCCTGGATAAATGGTACATCACTAGTCACATCTTTTAGTGCCTTGGCCAGGCCGTTAATCTAGATAATAAACAGCAGGGGTGCTAAAACGCACCCCTGTCTTACCCCCCTGCCTATTTCAATGGGTCCCGATACTTCTCCACCCGCCCCAATCCTGACTTGCGCTTTGAGGTCTGTGTGGAGATATGCCAGAAAATTAACAAGAGCCTCATCTAGTCCGTAGTTTAAAAGAATTGCCCATAGTTTAGTTCTTTTCACTAGGTCAAAAGCGGATGACAGATCCATAAAAGCAAGGTAGATAGGGGACGATCGGGCAATGCTGTACTTATCAATGATCAGTTTCAAGTTCAAGCATTGCTCGACAGTCCCCACCCCGCTCCTGAATCTCATCTGGCACGGGTCCAGCATGCCCGTGTCCTCAGTCCACTCTACCACCCTATTATATATAACTCGCCCCACAATTTTTAGTGTATTATCCAGGAGAGAGATCGGGCGATAATTCCCTGGATCCGATCTCTCCCCTTTCTTAAAGATTGGGACTATAATGCTGGTGGCCCAGGTTTTGGGCATAGGGACTGTAGGGAGGCTATTAAAAACATTGAGGAGGATTGGTGCCCATAGATCTGGATTATGCTTAATCACGTCTATGAGCAGGCCATCAGGACCTGGTGCCTTGTTTCCAAGGCTCTCTTTAATGGCTAAAACCACCTCATGCAGTTCTATTTTTAAGCCGTGGAGCTGGCCCTGTGGTGAGCCGGATATGTCTTCGGATGGGGCAGCGTATATTTCTCCCTGATCTCTTATTTTGTATTCACTTAGTAAGAAAATGGGTCACTAGTTGAGGGGGGTGAAACCCTTCTCAAGCAGCAACTACAATTCTTCTCAGGGTGAAGTCACAATTTTTTTTTTAATTAATCTGTGCTCAACCCTTGGGTAGCTTGGCACAGAGCTGTCAGGCTTAACTCAGAAGCAATGTGTAAAGTATTTGTGCAACACTCCAAACATTAACACAGTGTAAACACACCACAAAAGGAGCCCACAACCGACTAAGAAAAATCGAGTAATTTTCAAAAAATATCAAGACCAAAACGACAAAACTTCAATTAGTAGAAGGAGAGATATTCAATTTTATAATTTTAGTAAAAATATTGCCAAAAGGCATAAAGTGCCAACTGTGGATATCTGTCGCCCCGCATAGGGACTTAGTCACAGGCTCAGGCCGACCACAATGGAGCATGGGCTGGTTACAGGGACCCAGTTAGGCCCGCTGAACAAAGTACTTTTAATCATGGTTTGTAGAGTGTTGCAAGGATCAGTGTTGAAGATGGGGCGCACACCTGATTCGATGCACCAGTTCCGATATACTGCAAGGTTGTGGTGCAGGGTATTGTTGCGTCAAGGTCGAAGATCTCAGCAATAAGTGCTTGCGATGAGAATGATGGAATCCTGGATATCGTACACAGTAGGGGCATCGGTTCCCAGGTGCTGCGATGCTGATTTCATCGTTGTTGTCGATGCTGTCAATGATGTTGAATATGAGTGCCTGCACTGAGTACGCATCACATTGAAGTGGTTCTTATGTGGTGACAGGCTGTGATGTGATGCAAGTCTTTGCGATGGGTCCAATCCACACAGTGGGGTTGCACCCCACAGCAGAGGAGGTGTGGTGGTTCCACTGCATCCACAGACACTGGCAGAGCACCCTAAGTATGCTTCCAAGGGTCCAGGACTGGGGTGGCAACACTTGGCAGGGTAGGCTCACAGATGACAGGGTCCAAGTGTAGGTGCAAGGATCTTGGAAGCCTTTTATGTTCCTGAGGCTTCAGATCAGAAGGCCAGCCAGCTTGCCCTTGGAGTTACTCTGGGTTCAAGAGATGTAGGTCCAGTCCTTCTCATCAAGGCAGAATTCAGCAGGTCAGCAAAGCAGCAGCACAGCAAGGCAGTACCCCTCCATAGTGCAGTCAAGAAGAGTGGCAGTCTTTTAGCAGCACAGGAGTCATTCTTTCTTGTAGAGTACCCACAGGTCTAGAAGTAGCCTGAATTGGTGGATTCTTAGGTGCAGTATTTAACCAAGTTGTGCCTTTGAAGTGGGGGAGAAGCTTCTAGAGGTTACCCTTTGAAGTCCCCATGCATCCTGCCTACCTGTCCTGGCTAACTGAGGGGGTATACATCCCTTTGTGTGGAGGCAGGGCACAGCATATTCAGGTGTAAGTGTGGTTGTGCCCTCTCATCCTGCCCGTAATGACCCATCAAGGCACACCTAAGCTCCTTATTGTGTGTGGATTTCTA
This sequence comes from Lissotriton vulgaris, assembly GCF_964263255.1. NCBI lineage: Eukaryota > Metazoa > Chordata > Amphibia > Caudata > Salamandridae > Lissotriton > Lissotriton vulgaris. The sequence continues at coordinate 672,999,346 of NC_141700.1, read as the reverse complement.
TTAGGATTAGACAAAGTCCAGCTTTCAGCTACACCCATTTATGTGGTCAGAGACAGGCTATAGGCACTAAGGACAAGATGTACAATGCATTTTACCAGTCGCAAACTATGTACCAACACTATTTTGTGAGTTAGTAGCCTATTAATGACTCTCAAAATAGGATTTGGTAGTTGCTTTTAGGAAGGGGAGTGTAAAGAGCGTCCCTTCCAAATAGTAAATTGCACTGGTATTTATGAGTGTTTTGTGACTGAAAATGAGGTCACAAAATAATTGCAGATTGCCACCAATTTCAAATTGGTGGTAAGCCATTCATAAACGTGAAGGGGCCCCAAAGGGACTCATTCCCTTTTGTGAATTAGGCACCAACGTTTTTTCAGAGTAGGCAGTGGTCCCAAAAATCACTGCCTATTGTAAAAAAAAATTTTTTTAAAGAAAACATTTAATTTACATTTTTTAATGCACTCCATTTTCCTTTAAGTAAAATGGGCTGCATTTATATTAAAAACTGATTTATTTAAAAAGCAGTCGCAGACATGGTGGTCTGCTGACCCAGCAGGGGAAACAGCAACTACAATGCGGGCATCACATTGCGATGCCTTTACAATGCGGTTGTTACAACGACTGCGTTGTTACCACACACTGCCATCACTTCCCAAGTCATTACATCGACTCGCAGTAGATGGCGTGCTAACATTAGAAATAATATAGTTTTCTATTCCAGCACCTACCCTACTTTTACCTAGGCTAGAGTTGGAATAGTAAATGATAAATTTCTAATTTCATTGGGACTTGTAAATAACGAGTCGCTAAAAATAGCATTTTGAGAGTCGTAGAACCTGACGGTTGTACATATGGCCTAAAATGGCTAGGGTAAGAAAATGCCGACTTTGTACAAGCAGCACTTTCAAAACTATAACTTAAAATCAAACTTTACAATAAGTTAGTATTTTTTATTAGGATTCCAGGGACACTGAACATGAACTTTTTTCCCATTTACAAATTACAAACATAAAATAAACCAAGGTATCTCCAATGTTATCTCACAGGAGAGGTAGGCCTTACAGTAGCACAAAACTAATTTAAAGGTGTTTTACTACCAGTACATGTACAACTTTAAAGTACATGTTCTACTTTTTAAAAATATGGCACCTTGCTCTCTGGGCTGTCGAGGGCCTACCCTAGGGATGACTCATATGTATTAGAATGGAAGGTTTGGGCCTGGCAAAATGTTTATTGGCAAAATGTTTATTTTGCCGGGTCAAAATGGCAATTTAAAACTGTACACACAGGTTGCAATGGCAGTCCTGAGACATCTTTAAAGTGCTACTTAAGAGATTGACACAATCAGTGCTGCAGGCTCAATAGTAACATTTGATTTACCATCCTTGGTACATGTAGAATCACTTTTTTATGGACTTCTACATACATTAAATATTCTAATTAGGTGTTAGCCAATTCTACCATGTTTTACGGAGAGCGCACAAGCACTTTAGCATTGGTCAGCATTGGTAAAGGCGCGGTGCGTCAATTGGGGCGATGGGGCGTTGCGCCCGCACCCGCCCACGCCTTCAGCTCCCTCGGCGTCTCTGAACTTAAGTAAACTGACTCAGTTCACTGAAGTTTAAAGATACTGAGGGAGAGCTGACAATCATGTCAGTCAGCATGCCGTTGGACCGCCCACCCCCTTCAGAGTCTGAAGGGGGTGGGAGGTCCGGCATCATGTTGACTGACATGCATTGTCAGACCAGCCAGGGACAGGCAGCAGCACAAGTGCACATGAGTGGAGTAGGTGAGCTAATTTTTCGCCCATGCCCAGTCATGCGCACTTGTGTTTGCACTGGCTTGCACATGCCCGTTAGGAGCCCCTCGGTCTCCTAATGGGCAGGCGGTGGGCAAAGAGTAACTGTGCCCTAAGCCAATCCTGGTGCTGCTGGAGCAGCGCCAGCACCACCAGGATTGACTGAGGGGTTGCCACTCCAGTGCTGTTCCTGTTTGAAGAGGTGCATTGCCAATGCGGACCAGGAGCAGAGGCGGTCAGGTAAGTTTTCAAAATGTTATTCTCCATCTGCCCCGTCGCGTAACCCCCCCCGCGATTACTGTGAGCCACGACTGGAACTGTAGCAGTACTACCTGCAACTGATCCACGAGTGATGGAGGAGACAGCACCCAGCATGGCATAAGATGCTAGATAAATCCTAAAACACGAGGACGTGAGCGAATTGTATTGTATGTTCTTGTACGGTGCACACTGGAGGGACCTTCCAGGCTGGCAGTTTTAAGCCAACTTCATGTATGTATTTTTGGTGTGGAACAGGAGGCTAAAGCCACCTTGTGGTCTCATCAGAGTAAGAGAGAAATTGGGTTAAAGCCAGCCTATGACCAGTAATCTTTTTTGATGATTAAAAAAACAAAATCTTATGTTTTAGCTCTGTGGCCTTAAGCCACACGTAACGTCATCTCCTCATGTTTATTTACTTAAATCCATGAAATAGCGCATCATGATCCATAGCACATGGTGCAGAGCAGGACATAAAGCCAGCAGCGAAGAACCAAATAATAATATTCGAACAGGAGGATGTCTCCAGAAAGGTTTTGGTATCTTTGTAGTACATGTTTAGGAGATCAGATACAATAGGTGGGTACACATTACGAGAGGTTTTAACAAGTGCTGTTGAAGTTAATTTTTATAAGTGGACCAGTCAGATGTCAGTCCTGCCCTAGTAAAGCAGGACACTCCCCATATTCAGAAAGTGACTGTTTCACAGTGGATCACTTTCTGAATGTGGGGAGTGTCCTGCTTCACTAGGGCCCAAGCTATGCAACCTCCTTGCAGAGCACGCCAGGGTAAGGCCTGCAGCTTGGTACTCTGCCCATCAGTGACAGGTTCGCGCAATCTCTTTTCACAACTCCCACCAGTGAAAGTTTCTAAACTGCCTATCAGTACCAGATTCTCATTCTAAGATGATTATGACAGTGGTGAGCATGTGCACCAGGTTCACCAAACTATTTGGATTTACACTAAATTTGTATGCCTCACTAATATAGAATACATCAACATGTCCCACCCCGTTGTGCAGCAGGGGAGGTTTTATACATTTAGAGTTTGCCAGTGAAGCAGTACTTTTGTTTCTTTTCTTGTCTTTTTTTGAATAGCATTGTTTTCCCTGGTGGGTAAGTGCAACAATCGTGGGGTACTGTAATGACTGATTGATGGGTGGATTGGTAACCATGTTCTTCCTGCTTACATTTCACATGGTTTACTTTGCTTTTTCCAGGATGTTGGTACTTTTTATTTAAGCAGCATATTGCTCTCTGTCTTGTCTAGTGCGTAATTTGAATGGAGTAGTTGCAAGTATATTATGTTTCTAAATCTAAAAGCACTCGCTTCAACCTTCCTGGCCTCTAGCAATATTTTTAGAAACAATAAAAATGTCATGATAACACTGAGGTTAATGTTTTTCCTAGAGAGAGATCAGAGTTTTGACTCATGGAAAAGTAGTGCGGAAGGTTAATGTGCCTGCTGTAAAGAACATGTACCTGATGCAGATCACAAAATGCACACGATGTTAATAGGTCAGTGAGTCACTGCTTTTGTCAGAGAGATCCTTGTGTTACTTCAAGTTTGTAAGTTAAAATCCTAACATAGAACAGTAAGTTATTAACTGTCATCTAAGAGCTGCATGCAAACTGCAAGGTAAACACAGCGTTAATATGTTTTACCACCAGTCTTCGTTTGATTATCCTAATGTTTTAAATATATATTGTTATATTTTTATTGTCAGCATCTGGTAAAGCCAGACCACCATAACCATAATTTGTGGGAAATTTTTGGGCAAAGAACAAGAGGCCCCAACCTCCTTTGCTGCTCTTTCTCCCCGGCTACAATATTTTTTTAGATTGGAGTTAGGGCTATGTGTGTGGTCACTCTACATGGGGGTTGGGGTGGGTGCACATTTTGAACCTTGTACTCAGAAATGCATTGTATCTCAAAGTCTGTTATGAAGCTCTGTGGTTATACTGAATAAGCAGCTACCTGTGTTATGACATCTCTTTATTAATGTAATAACTGCACTTTCACAATTGCTTTATTAACTTTCCTGCTTTCTCAAATGTGCTTGAAAATGCACCATTTGGCCACTCTTTTTCAAAATTTTCTCAGGGGGAACCCTCCAATCCCCCCTTAGATTGTTCATGCTCGCTGTGCTGCGCTCGTTCGCTACGGTGCAGTATGACAATGATCTTATGCCTCACCACTTTCAAATGTCACCAGCCGCCCCTGGTGAATACAGCAAAAAGTGGAGAGTAAATGCAAACGTTTGGGGGTTGACCCTGCAGAGAGATTCAGGATCAACACACTTTTTTACACTTGCTTAGACTTTCATATGCAAACCTGTACAGCATGAAATTGCAGATCTAGGCGTACAAAAGTTGACAGTCCACCCATGTTTTTAATATGCAAATCGGGAATGGCATATCAAAGTCCTCCACTAGCGTAATTCGGCTTGAAAGTTGTGTGGTTTAGGCTCAGTGGGAGATTTTCGTACATTTATTTCTGCGACCCTCTGTTATCTGCTGTCTGCGATCAGTAGGAAATCACTTATGAGAGCCACTGTGGTGAAAACCGAGAATGGAAAATAAATTCAGAGTGCACTTTGACACTGCACTGAAAAGAAGGGCCGCGAGACACTGCCCCGGGATGTTGGAACCCACAGAGCGAATCTATTAGCTGTGTTGCTTTAGCTTGGTGAGAACAGTAAGAAAACATATTTTTCATAGTTTGACTGATGCATGAAGTGAGCCTGGGATTGCCCCAGGGCCAGGAAAGCCTAACATTGCTAGTACACTTCCCGACCTCCTCAGAAACCTTACTCCTTCCCTAGGGCTTTGCTCTGAATACAGACATGTTTTTTTTATCCTTTGCTCTTACTATGCCTGGTGGAACAACTGGTCTGAAATGATGGTGATGATCTAAAAAAAGACATGTTTATTAATAGGAACTCCGTAGCTATTTCATGCAGGATTTCTTCTGTGACTTTCTGAGATAATGTTCAGACAGACAAGAAGTGAAATTCAGTGGGTAACACAAAATGGCTGGAACTCCCATGGAGAGTGGGATGAGGGGCCACAAAGATATTGATTTGCATTTAGCTGAGAAGGGCCCCCTAGAAAGTTTTGGGGTCTCATGGGGGATTTGAGCCCTCCCCGTGCCGCAGGGGTTGCAGGGGCATGTGTTACACCCCTAGTGAAATTGTACCTCCCACCACCCTCATTGTAGAGAGGTGTGGCTCACTGGTTAGAGGCGGCAGACCCGGAGTCTGAGAACGGCCCGGGACCAGGGTTCGATTCCCGACGCGGCAGGGTCGAGGACCAGGGTCAGCGGACTGATAATTCTCGCCTCGGTGCCCACTTTGGGCAGTGATCACACTCGGTAACTCTGGGCATTAAGCTTGCCTCATCTCTACAACGGCCCCCCACAGACGCCGGGGATGCCTGGCTTCACCTTGGAGATACCCAGCATGGGACCATCTCACAGGGAAAGCCAGGACGGGTTCCCCAGCGGTCATTCGCGCCAGGATACTCCGGTAGTAATTGAGCGCGCTACAAAACACCTTACATTTACATTTACATTTACTTCTAAGCAGCTAGACGTTGAACTTATAGGCCTAAGACTTGAGTGACCCCTGTCCTGACTCTTCTGTAATGCTGAATGTGATCAGGGCCAGACTGGGAATTGAAACCTCCCCTGGCAAACTGTTTGGCTGCCCCCCGGGAGGGGGGGTGGGGTGCGGACGAGCTGCTTGCTAGGGCCGGTTTCGGCCTATTTTGTTCCTGATGGCCAATATTGCCAGCCCCGGTAACAAAAACACTCCCCTAACCCCCCCCCCCTCTCCCGGCACAAGACCGGCCCTAACCTGGTGGCCCACTGGGGAAACACCAGGTGCCCGTTATGGCCAGTCCGGCCCCTGAATGTGAAAGTACTCAGACTTCTGACGCATGTTCTTTGTGAATTTGCTGAACATCGTACAAAGATGCTGATCTTACAGCACTGTGACAAAGGCCATTTGTTTCTTCTGAAAAGATATTCTGATCTTTGCTGCATAGATGCATTTTTTTATATTTAGGGTTCTCTGTTGCGCTTGGTCTACATGGGCACAGTCTGAGCAATGTCTGCCAGTGGAAACACTGGATCCCGGTGGCCTGTCCACCACTAGGTCACAAATTCACAGGGATGGTAGCGCCACCCTATTGAGTTGGGGGCCATGGTCATTGTTTTCCCTTCCTGCGGCTGACATGCACAGTGTGGCAGGTCCAGGAAGCAAAATGCTCAAATATCCATGATATGAAGGAAGTAGAGTTCCTGCATGTTAGGGACATGTGTTTTTGCCTTGCAGCAGCAAGCCTCTGCTTTTCTTTTATAAAGCAAAAGAGAAAACCAAAAGGACCAACTCAACGTTGTAGCTCTCCTGTCAGTTTAGTAACTCAAGTGCATCGGCCACACCAGGGGTGCACTTTCACTAGTGATCTCCATAATGCACTTGGTGACCACTAAACACTGCAAGCATTCCTCCATATTGAAAGCAGGGGCCGCTCCATCTGCTCACCTGGTGGGGTTGAGGGCCACCCGTCATGGTCTAAATGACACCCAAAACATTTCAAGACCTAAACATTTAGATCCAAATGATTTTTAAACTAAGTGTTAATTTCTCAAAGCCATTTGAATATTTAAGTTCATCTTACACATGTAAATGGAATAGTTTGAGAACGTGAATATCAAATGTGACTCCCACTGATAAATCTATTTCTTCACATGAGATATATCCCCAGAATAGGCTACTTGTACGTAGATTTAAATCTACTCCCAAGGGAGAGTATTGGACTTTCTAGAACTTGCATGTATTGGAAAGGGATAGTTTGTGCACTCGCAAAAACATCTGAATTTGTGGGTATTCGCAACCTTATTTGGACCTTCCAAACTAGAAAAATCAGAGGATTAGCCCTTAAAGTGACAAATGTAAACACTTTTCGGAATGTATTTGGATGGAACACACACATAATTGGTGACTTATATGGGTGGAAGGAGTTTTTCAAGGATAAATAAAAACTATAAGTGAACTTGCATTTGCTCTGATAATTTCACTCAAGTAAGTGTGCACAGAATGCTCTAATCATACCCCTTCCAAATTGCTATTTGGTATGTACTCTGAAGACTATTCTGCATTTTGGTATCATGTTGCGGAATCTAATTTTTAGTTTGTACTTCCCCATAAGTTAGTTTGCATTTGCAAAGTCTCCGGTTTTGTCAATCAGAGGTTTTTCAGCCTTGACTTAAAAATTCTGATTGCCTCCTCTCCTCTTTTTTTCGTTTATGGCCCTCAGATGCCTTTACATCCTCTGAATGACTCCTCTCTTCGAGTACAGTTTACTATAAATCATATGCATGTTTTCCTTTAATTTCTGTTGTAGTAGTTCTGCAAATTGGCCTCATCTCGTCTTAAAGATCACAGCCTCTCCTTCTTTGAAAGTCATATCCTGCAACCTAGCAATGCCTAATTTCCTTTGTCTCGTCTACTAACCCCACCAACCATCTGAATGAATTTGCATATCCCCTCAATGATTAACTGCTCCTTATTTTTTAATCCACCTCAAAAATACAGGATTTCGCTCACACGTTGATTTCTTTTGTATCAATGTGTGTTACAAAATATCAAAATAGCGAGATAACAGTTCCTGAAATGCATTGCATCATTTGCAATTTAATTGCATAAAGTACCAACTAATATTTCTTTCTTTGCCATGTAACATTTATTTTGTTTGCCACAGAAGTTAGACAAGTGTGTCTCATAATTTTTAATTATGCTGTATAGTATCAACGACTCTGGTATGCGCTTAGTTTAGTTCTTTTTGGCTTCTGAGTCGTTGAACCCTAAGAATTTATGCAAGTCACTGGTGCATTTCAACCACACCAGTGGTTAATTTGTAAAAAAAAAAAAAAAAAAAGTGCCAGGGCTCTTGCACCAGTACATTTCTCCTGTTAGCGCCGCCTAAACAGAACCTTCTACTAACCATGAAAATGGGGAGAAGATGTGGCATAAAGGCCAGAGCAGCCCACTTCTGATCAGGGAAACCTGGTTCTCGGTTTTGGCTTAATATCCTGTGGTTCTGGGCAAATCACTTAATCTCCCCGTAAATTAATGTGTCCTTAACCGGTGCTCATGAAAAGCACTGGTGTTGGTGATTAAGTGCCGGTGCTGTGCACAGGAAACCACGGGCTCAAATTAAGCACTGGACAATCATCAGACGTTTTTCACTCGCCCCTATCCCAACCTAACAGTTTCCTCTCCTTGAGCTGAGCATTGTCTGACATGCAACATAGTCCCTGACATCACAAGATGTAAATATATTTTCGAAGTTAATGTGAGTTGAGATTAGAAAGATTTTGGAACATTTTGGGACCGAGCACAAGATGGATGCGAGCTTTACACCGGAGGGTTTTGTTCCTGACAGAATAACAAGGACATTCATAAAAGGAGTGACAGGTCTCTCTGGCTGGAGAGTGTCTCCGGCTCTTCTGGGCTCTGTTCCTTGTCACGTGTTCACGCATGTTTCTTAGTTACTGCTTTGTATGAGACACTGTAAGGTTAGCACGCTCCACACTGCACTGCTTAAGCTCCGCGTTCACAGGCTGCAGAATCTTTGCTCTGTCCTTTCAACCTTTCAGCATCCAGACTACATACATAATGCCCTCTTAACTGGAAGGGAACGGGAAGTGACGTTTAAACTCTACACGCTGCACGAAGAGTAGAATGTCACTGCATTCCCACTGGAGGAACCACCAGGACAAGGTCAGGCATCGAAAACAGGCTTGTATAAGATCCATACACATTGTAACCCATCTGGGCTGTTCAGAACAGATTCATCGTTCAATCTTTAAACTATTTGTACAAAAAGACTGTTTTACATAAAACAAATGTATCCTAATCTGGCATTGACTTTTATAAATATTCCTTTTGCAAGTACCTTGACTTCCTTTGCTGTTTTCAATGGAGGATTTTTTTGGGGGGGGGGGCTTTCTTCACAGGTCTGCCAGGTCATTGCAGACAGAGACCTTTTAGGCAAGGGTAAAATGGGCTCTGGCCCAGGGCCCCAGCCTTTCAGGGACCCCTGGATAGAACCAGCTCTGAGAGTCTTGCCCTGATGACCTTATGTCATTCTTAAATAGATTGTTTTAAGTACCGTTTTCATGGAGCATCCATACAATAGTTTTTTGTGGATCAAAACAAAACTTCACATATGAGAAATGGAGGGTGTCACTGAAGATTATTTGCAGTAATATTAGTGGCTGCTGATTCAATATTGAAAACATACTTAACTATCCCAGATTATTAGATTTAAATACATTTCGAATTTGGAGGAGTGTGCCTATGCCTGTCAGTGACATGGCCAAAGAGGCGATGAAAGAGCTGAAATTGGAGCATCAACACAAAGTTGTTCATGACAGGGGCCCCCAAAATATGTTTGACAAGGGGTCCCAAAATCCCTAAAATGTTACCTATTGCAGACACTCTACCCACACCACCTCTCGCCCTCCTCTGTTCCGCCTCATAAATGGATGGCTATGATGTTCAAACCACACAGAGTGTCTGCAAAAGAGATTTGCCCTGCGCTGAAATTGTTTTCATAGCCTTTTTCACTTTTTTGTATTGCTGAAATCTTGAGCAAATGCGTTGATATCCCTTAACATTGTGAAATTGTATTACTTGGGTATATTGAATGAGTACAGTTTGTGACACATTTTTAAAAAGTCCCATCTGGCAGCTCATGAAATGAAGATTTTTGTTGTTGTGTGTGAAGTTACAATGTCCACGACTACACAATTTTGCAATTTTGTTTCTAAACATCACAGCATATCAGAAAGGTTGCAAAAATCGGGTTCAAGCAGCAACAGGAACAACCTCACTGATTCCTATGGCCCCGGTGCCACTCAGGGCCTCAAGCACTCAGCTTTGGCTGTTGCCTACATCATGGACACCTTTCTGTAATGGGGAAGAAGATGATTCTGCCCGAGAGATAAATACTGTCAACTTTAGGCTAGGGCAGCCTTGAGTGACAGCGGATAAGGTTGGTTCCCTGCATCCTGAGGTCGCATCCATTCTGGGCCAGACATACAGCTGCAGACAGTGGGTCAGCTGATGTGACACTTGCTTTGGGAGTAGTCAGGAAACTCTGACCACCTTCAAAGCCATAGATTCCTGACTTAGCTGGCATATGGTTCACTATTCCTACTGCTAATATTAATGTAAATTAAAAGTATAACATGATATTGTAATTTATATATCTGGTACTGTAATGGCGTGAGCAGGCTAATTCCCGCTTCAAAATGTTAATTCTTTGAAAGAAAGTTTACCTTAAATGAAGAAACATTACACTTTACAGAATGACAGTGAACACCAGGTAGAAAAAGATCTGACAGAAACTGACAATGAGGTGCGCCATTAACTTGGATGTCGGTGTTTGTAGCCCCTGGGACCAGGGGCGGCTCCTCTGTAATGGCGGAGGAGCGCCGTCCTCCAGTTAAAAGCGGAAAAATATAATGATAATAAAAGCATTTTATTATCATTTTATTTTTGCCTAAAAGCTACCGAGCGGGTCTTCAGTGGGGTGGGCGGGCCAGGCAATCCTGTTGGAGAGGCGTGGCAGGGGTAGGAGTGGTGAGCACTTTTAAGTGCGCATGTGTATTTGGCCAGCTGTCCTAGGCTGGACAAACACACATGTGCACTTACGTTTCTCCAACCCGGCTGTGTTGCACAGCCAGGTTGGAAAAACACCCAAGGCTACAATGCACTGCCTGAGTGGCAAACAAAGCGGCTCAGACCAATCCCAGTGCTTCTCTCATGCTTCTTGCATCTAAGATTCTGCACAGTCACAGTCCAGGATACTCAGATAGAAGGTAGGTGGCGGCTGTCGGAGCAGAAGGTAAGTGTGTTTTTAATTATTTTTTTGTTGTGCGTTTAGTTTTTGATTGTATTCCCACCGCACACCACTAAGCACTCCGGGATAGAGAGCGTGTTCCAGCGCCGGAATTTGGTTGGAGGTGCATGGGCATAATATCAATGCCCTAACTTGTGTAGCTGGCCCCGAAATTGGAGTTTTTGGTTGCAAACACCGGTGAGCAAGATAGCGACTGCCCCTGAACTGTCTGGTTGCGGATCACCCTAAATTTCAATTTGTGACTTTGCCAGCGGCTGGTTGCTGAACCTTTACAAGCACCCTTACAAGCAGGCATCAGGCCGGTCAGGGCACTCCTTTAAGACTTGGAGAATCATTTGACCAATGTGATCAATTGGAGAATCGAATGACCACTACTACAGCTCCCGGTACGGGAACCTCCTGAGGCATTGCAATTGTGGACCACAGTCTCTCATGGACTTCTTTACTTTTCCCTTTGTCCTGCCCGCATTTTTTTGCGGCTGTTCTCTGCAGTTTTTTCCCTGGTCCCCGACCCGTCATCTTGTCCATTCCCTCGTCTTTTTACCCTTTTCCCTCTTTTCCCCCTTAAGGATCCTCAAATGTTTCTTCCCCTCTCTGTTTTGCCTTGTCTCCATACCGTCGAATCCCTCCTACCCTCCCTTGGTGTTGTGACTACGTCCCCCCTCCGACCCCACTTATTGGAACTCTGCCTGAGGAAATCTACTATGTTTGTATATTTATGTATATAGGGATAACTCTAATCACTAGTATAGGCAGTAGACCTTTGTACCATCTACCATTCCAATGTGACTCTTAGAGTATATCCATTCATATCCCTTCCCTATGTATATAGAGATAACTCTAATCACTAGTATGTGCAGTAGACCTTTGTACCCTACTATTCCTATGTGACTCTTAGAGTATATCCAGTCATATCTCTTCCCTATGTATATAGAGATGAATCTAATCACTAGTATATGCAGTAGACCTTTGTACCATCTACCATTCCTATGTGACTCTTTAGAGTATATCCATTTGTATCTCCTCCTTGTGTGACTTTACATCTTGTACATTTGCAATTTTTTCTGTTTGTATCCTTTATGTATCGCATGTAATCCTAAGTCCTTATGTTTCTCAACTGGTTCTTATGTAAAGCGCTCTGACACCTTCGGCTAAAGGTCGCGCTATATACAATCGCATAAAAAAAATAAAAAAAATAAAGCCGCTACTGTCTGTGACCTACAGTGCGACCCTTGGGATTTTACAAATTTGGCTATTAATGCATCCCTATTATCAGATCAGTCACTGCTAATTACCATGCTACAGCCTTAGGTGTTCAATAAGAACCATTTAAACACGTGTGGTGTATGTCACTTCCTTATATTCTGTGGGTGTAAAAAGGCATGAAGTTTCACCAGTACTACCCATATAATTATGTAGAAATAACACCACTGTAAATAATCTGGAGCTGATTAACAATGTTTTACTAGGCTTAGCAACGTTGATGACAGGTAAACAAAATGAGATATTAATGGGACCTGCATACACATATCTATTAGTTAATCAGTGATCGGGCAAAAATGAGATGATATATATTATTTGTAGAAACCTAACACCTGAAAATCAATGCAAAACTTATCACTGCCTATCAGCAACTGTGCAGTTTTCTATTAAAGGATTATATTTGTCGGGCGAGAGGCTCTTTTTGTCCCTTTGGCAGTATTTGGTATAATGTTAAAGATCTAAGTGCATTTATTAACCTGTGGTGTAAAGGTTGCAGGTTTTTAGATGTGAAGCTTGAAAACAGAAAGGGTTCGAAATTATTCTATTTTGCATGGGCATTTGACAGCCAAACAATTTATATTACTTACTTAAACGTAAGTGGAACCTGGGAACACACTACTGGAATGTAGTGCATCCACCAGTCCATGCTTCTGTCCCTACATCCTGCCACTGGTTGGTCAATATCTCTATCCTTATGAGCACTCATACATTTGGCCATTTGTTCATCTCTAAATCTATTCAATCCAAAACCTCAGTACACCCATTGCTCTGTACACCCCTCTGTCCATCCAGTAATATATATGTGTGTTTAGAGCCGGTTCCTAACTGGTTAGCATCCAGCTGCTTAAAGTTGAATGGGGACACAATGTAGGTCCTGGTGGTCGGCAACGATCCATCAATATGGAACAACTTAACTGGCCCACTTCCCTAGGTGACCACCCACCTCACAAATCAGAAGTAAAACGTTTCGGATCACATTGGATAAACATCTCACCATGAAATCCCGGATAAAGGTCGGTGGCAGCCAGCTCCTTCTGCCTCAATAGACCTTTGAGGAAGACCCTGAAATAGCTTTCCATGGAGATAGGCAGAACAGTAGTCCAAGGCTATCTCTATCTCTCCTCAACTACAGCAATTTCTTTTACTTGGGTAGCCTGCACTCTGTCTACAAAAAAACTGCAAATCATCCAAAATGCTGCAGCACAAATTCTATTGGGTATCCCTAAAATCCTATCCAGTGGCTGCCAATAAGCAGTAGGATGCAATTCAAAGGATTATGCATTAAACATTAGGCCAAACACAAAGTAGGTCCAAGTATCCTTCATCACCTTGTCAATCCTCACCAGGTCAATAGAAATCTTATGTGAAAAAACTTGGGCCTTCTTGCTGTCCCCAGGATCAGGAGAGCCAGAGGCAGAGGTGGCTCATTCAGCTACCTCACCCCTTTACTCTGGAACTTGCTACCTACTAGCCTTAGACTAGATGACAACTTGCTAAGTTTCAGAAAGCAACTTAAAACCTATTTGCATGTCTAAAACTCAGCACTCCAGCTAGGGCTGAAAGCGATGGGAAGCCGTATCAGATAGCCATGCACACTACAAGACACGTGAATTGAAGTGAAATAGCAGTACTATCATGAATCACAAGAGGAAGATGAGAGATGGAAGCCACTCCATTCCATAAATGTTATAGTAAGATAGAGGTATACTAAATATATGTTCTATGTTTGAAGTTTACATATGTGCTCTTCCTATGGCCCTGGTAGAAGTGCAAGATAAGATTTGAGGTATTAAAAGGTCATACATGGATCCTAGAGATGTGCAAAGTTGCGAAGATTTTCCTAACTTTCTGAAGCTGTTTTAGCAAAGCTTGCATACAAGATATTCAAATTTCACAAAATGTTGCAAAGCTTAAAAAACATGGAGAAGAACACAAAATACAAAAGTAGGCGTTTGGATAAAAAGTCGCTGCACAAGTTAAATTAAAAAGAGTTTGGAGGATAATGTGTCTGCAAAACCCATTTTTTAGGAATTGTCACCTTCATGCAAAGTTTCCACTGACTGCACACCTTCTCCTTATCTGCTGACACAGGAAAGGTTCTGGTGGTGGCAACATGATTATATTCTCAAATCAGGCCTTTAAACTTGTCTTCTGCTAGTGGAAGACTCCTACTGGCCTCTTGTGTATTTTTAATCTGATCTGTCAGTTCTCTGGAATTGTATATTTAACTCCATCCATTCAGGACATGGAGGATGCTTGTGTATGTGCGTCTTCTCTGTGTAGAGGTTGTGTCTGGAGTGCGCCTGTTACACGTGGGTGAAGCTACACAAGAATCAATTTATATTTCCTGACCCCAAGTGGTACCTAAGAAGGAGGGCGGTGAGAGTCCCAGAGAGCAATGTGAATTGCAAGGCTCCTCCAGGACATTTCAGGGGTCTTTTTTATAGGGCAGATGGAGGAGAGGCTACATAGTGTCCTGCTGTAGCTCAGGGGAAATCCCCATTGTTCTCTAGAAGGTGTACCACCATAGGTAAATAGATAGGTTTGTGGGACATCCTCTTCCTCTTTTGTAATATTCTTTTAGGTTTTCCTTGACAGGAGGCTTCCAGCACAAAATTACCTTCTTGTTGAAACCTCATGAAAAAGAGTGGCTGAACCAGTTTGGGTAAAAGTCAGGAACTTCTTGAAACTGGTCACAGAGCTGACTGTCGGAACACAATCGCAAACTGCAACTTTAGTATAAAGACATGGCAGAAACTTCCAGCCAGTGTGCTACAAATCCTCTACCATAATTCAGTGTCCCACACCAGTGTTGTTAGAGAAAACTTTTGTACTTCAGTGTTGGGAATCCACCACCATGTTCCTATCGCTATGTTCAGGACCCGTAACCTGACTAGTCCTTCTGTCTGCAAGACATATCCATCTTTGGGGCTGCCCTGAAGAAAGGAACTGAGCAACTGCTTAGGAGGGTCATTAGAGGGGCCTGTGAATGAAGAAGATGCTGTCTAGAAAACATGAACAGTGAAGAAGATGAAGAAGTGCTGAACTGAGACTGATGTAGCAACCTGGGAATACCTGCACCACTCACATTAAAATATGAATTCTAGGTGACCTGAGTGTCCCTGCAGGGCATGCTGAACTGTTGAAGTGCCCATGACTGAGGACCTTCCTGTAGATTTACAACTTGGTTTGTTGGGCAATCCTCTGAGAGAAGCTTATAACTAAAGGTCTATTCACAAACCACAGAAGTATCATTTAGCTGACCTACGTCAAAGGGTGTTTCTGTTTCGACATAAGAAGGATCTAGAGAAGCTGGGACACCTGTGCAAGTGGCGAACTGTTGGCACTAGTGATGTCAAAGGCCAGCCTAAAAAACACGAGGATATAAAAGGTGCAACTTTGTTTCCAGAATGGAGAAGCCCATTATACCACGGAGCTCAAACCCTCTCAACTCCTCGATGAAGAGCCTATCAGAACATGGGGTGTTGTACCACAAGAACACTTCCCACTAATTTTCTCTCAAGAGGGCTAAATGTCTATAAGAACAGTAATGATTGCTTTTTTCCACGTGGAACAGAAGAGGCTGTTCTCCCAACTACTTTGCAACACATACATAAGTTAATGGCGTAACATGGGAGATGCCCTATGAATTTTCTATACAGTATTGTGCTGTTCAATTGCTTTTAGTTTTTATTAAGACAACCGCTGGCTATACATACATGTTAGAAATTGTTCAAGTATGGATTACAATCTCTAAGATATACAACCTAAATTAACCTGTGCTCATCCTCTGGTAGCTTGGCACAGAGCAGTCAGGCTTAAATTAAGTGGCAATGTGTAAGTTTTTTGTGCAACACTTAAATTACAGTACCACAGTGAAATCACGAGAAAAAGATGCCACAACAGTTTAGAAAAATAGAGAATGATTATCTGAGTAAAACAAGAGCAAAATAGCAAACATCCAATAAGTACAAGTTGCAATATATTTTAAGATTTAAAAAACAGTGCTTAGAAGTCAATAGCGCAAAAAGGTTACTTGAGGTCCTTCTAGACTGGTGGGAAATCCAAAGTTGAGGCTGACTGCGATGGAGGGCAGGTCAGCTGCAGATCCCACGCAGGGCCAGCTGAAAAAGTACCTTGAATGGAGCAAGCATCAAAGACTCAATGCGTCGGTTCCATTTCACGCAGTTGGGTTGATGCGTTAAAGACAAACCTTGCAGTCGTGTCCGGCGTCGTTGTCGAGCCATGCAGGTGTCATCAGATAGGCCCTGTATCATCGAGGAAGGGAACTGCGTTGGTTCTGATTGGTGCACAGTCGTTACTGCATCTGTTTTTAAGTATTGGTGAGAGGATGTAGCCTTATGGCTAGAGCAGTCTACGTCGAAGTTGGGGAACCAAGTTCGAGTCTCAGAGACGATGCTCAACATCCTGTGATTCTGGGCAAATCACTTAATCTCCCTGTGCCTATCAAAAATGAATGTACCCTCGTGTAACGGAACTGGTGCTATGTAAAGTGCTCTGCTACCTGATATCTTTGGGTCTAGTTCACGCTGTATAAAATTCTTTAAAAAAAAACAGAACTGCAGAACCACTTCTGAGGCACAGGACTGGATTGCCACCTCAGGCAAGGGATGACTCACAGATGGCAGAATCCAGTAGCTGAAGCAGAGTTGAAGGAAGCCTTTGATGACCCTCAATCAATCAATCTATCAGGGGCTTGTATAGCATGGCTACTCACCTGTGTGGGTCTCAAGGCGCTAGGGGTTGGCGGCTGCTGGTCGCACTGGGTGGAGGATCATTCAAAGAGCCAGGTCCTGAGGTCCTTCTTGAATTGGGTCAGTGAAGCGGATTGCTGGAGGTGCAGGGGCAGGGTGTTCCAGGTCTTGGCAGTAAGGTAGTAGAATGAACTTCCTTCGGTTCTGGTCTTGTGGATCCTGGGTATGGATGGCAAGCGCGTTGGGCGGAGAAGAGTTGTCTGAGAGGGTACATGGAATGAGAGACGGTAGTTCAGCTACGCTGGTCCTTCGTCGTGTAGAGCAATATAGGAGTGAATGAGGAGCTTGAAGGTGATTCTCTTGTTGATTGGGAACCAGTGGAGTTGTCAGAGGTTTTGCATGATGTGGATGTGGCAGGGGGTCGCTTAGGACCAGTCTGGCTGAGGCATTTTGAACATTCTGTGGTTTCTTGAGCTGGTTCTGGCTGAAGCCGGCGTAGGGAGCAAGAGTCTGCTGGTGATGAGTTTATGGGTGACCGTCTTTCTGGATTCTGTGGGGATCCATCTGAATGTCTTTTAAAGCAGGCAGAGCTTGTGGAAGCAGGCTGAGGTAACTGAATTGATTTGGCAGTCCATTGGGAACAAAGAGTTCAGTATGACGCCAAAGTTGCATGCGTGGTCCGTTGGGGTGGGGGGATCCAAGAGTGGCTGGCCACCAGGAGTCATCCCAGACTGAAGGGGTGGGTCCCAGGATGAGTACTTCGGTCTTGCCTGAGCTAAGCTTGAGGCAGCTGTCTTTCATCCAGGCTGCAACAGCCTTCATCCCACTGTGGAAGTTGGTTCCGGCGGTTGTGGGTTCGTTGGTGAGGATCAGCTAGGTGTTGTTGGCATAGGAGTCGATGTTGAGTTTGTGGCTTCTGATGATTCTAGACATTGAAGAGGGTGAGGAACACTGGGGCACTCCACAGCTGATCTCTGTGGGCTCTGAGACTGGCCGGTCAGGAAGGAGTGGGTGCAGTCCAGTCACTTGTTGTGGATGCCTGATTCATGGAGTGTTGTGATTAGGTTGCGGTGGGACACAGTGTTGAAGGCAACAGAGAGGTCTAGTAGGATTTGGGCAGCAGTCTCGCCTCGGTCGAGCAGGGAGCGAAAGTCTTTGGTTGTGATGAGGAGTGCAGTTTCCATGCTATGGTTACTTCAGAAGCCGGATTGGGAGGTGTCCAGGATGCGGTTCACTTAGATGAAATCAGAGAGTTGGGTGTTGATGGCCTTCTTGATAACCTTGGCTCGGAAGGGGCGGAAGGAAATGGGTCTGAAATTCTTGAGGTCTGTTGGGTCTGAGGATGGCATCTTCAGCAGGGGGTTGATGTCGGCATGTTTCCACTCGTAGGGAAGGTGGGGGTTTCAATGGAGCAGGTGATGGTGTGGCAACGCTGGGGGGCGATGGCGGCAGCTGCTTTGTGGAAGATGTGGCCTTGATCCAGCTGCAAGGGGGGGCAATGAGAGCAGTGATGTACGGTGGGATGCATGCAGTGGTGGTTGTTCCAGGAGAGTTCGGTAGTTTGGCTGTAGCTGATGTTCGCGCTGGGAGAGAAGAGGAGGTCGAGCGTGTGTCTGGCTGTGTGGGTTGGTGCAGTGACTAGCTGCTTGAGTCCGATGTTGGCTAGGTTTGCCAGAAGGGAGGCAGTATTCTGGTCACTTGGATAGTCCATGGAGAAGTTGAGGTCTTCGAGTAAGATGTAGTCAGTGGATGCAAGAATCTGAGGCGCGATGCGGATTACAATGGCGTCAGTGAAGGGCGGTCGGGCCGGGAGGCCTGTAGACGCGGGTGCCGTGGAGGGTGGTGTTGAGGTTGGTCAGGAACTGGTAGTGGAGATTTTCCATGGTCATCGTTGGGTCATTAGAGTGCATGGTCAGTCAGAGTGTGCTCTTGTGGACTATGGCGATTCCTCCTCGAGTGATTTTCTATCTGTTGGTGATAGCGATGTCTGATCCTGTGCAAGGGTTAATCCAGATTTCCATGAAGAAAGCAATGTCAAGAGCAGTGACATTGAGGAGGTCCCAGATTTCTGTGGTGTGTTTGTGGAGGGACCACACGTTGAGGAGGATGCAGTTGAGCTGGAGCTGGATGGTTGCACTGTTGGTCAGCTGGGCGGCAAGAGGAGCTGGCATGGGTGAAAGTGCGGTTGCAGTTGCAGTTCCGGCAGGTGAAAGTCCCTGAGACTTCAAGAACAGGGAAAAACTAGCAAGCCCTTTGAGAAATTTGGGTTCAAGGATGTAGAGAGTAAGTCCAGTGCTTCTCACTCCCAGGCAAGAAGCAGCAGGCCCACACAGCAAAGTAGGTAGGAAAATGGCAGTCCCTCCTGCAGCACAGCAATCAGGAGGCAGTGGGCCAATACAGCAGAGCAGTTCGCAAAGTGGCAGCCCCTTCTGCAGCACAGCAGCTTTTCGTCTAGGCAAAATGTCCTTGGTTCCAGAAAAGTTCTGATTTTGTGATGTCAGGTGTCCAGTACTTATACCCAGTTGTGCCCTTGAAGTGGAGGAGTCTTCAAAGAGGCCGTTAAAGATCACAAGGTCCCTGTCTTTCCTGCCCAGGCGCCAGACTCACTACAGAGGGGTATGAAGGTCTTTGTGTGGGAACAGACACAGCCCTATTCAGGTGCTAGTGCCAGCCACTCCCTCCTAATCTGCCCCAGTAAAATCCATCAGCTTGGTGATGGGCCATCGGGTTGCAAATGTCACACCGCAGCTCCCTTTGTGTGCCCCTTTGTGCGTGTCTGCTAGAGCAGTGGTACTCACAAACATTTCCAGGGGGGGGTGAAATGCACTGCCTGGGTTATCACCGAAGGGAGCACAAATGACCCAGGGGGAGGGGTGATTTCAGATAGGGGCGGGGTGATTCGGGCGGAGCTAAGATGGGCATGGCATGGTATGGTGGGGACTTTGAAGGACGAATTGTACAATGTGGAGAGAAACCATAAAAAATAACAAATTCAAAGGATGTTCAAGTAATTAATAGAAAATGTGCTGCTTGTGGTATAAATCACACATTTGATGTAAGAATGATAAGCTCTGTCAATTGAAAGTACATTCACCCCAACACTTAAACATCCCTCGAAGAAACTATTGCTGCTGCAGTGAATGAAACAAGTCACAATACCGGACTACTGGTCCCCGAAACCTAATCGCACTTTTCAGTAATATAATAAGTGACATGCAGTCAAGCAAAGAGACACTGTGTTCGCAAGCGGTGGAACCTGATGTGTACAAACTCTCCTAAAAAACAAATCCTAGCAATGCTGGCCCCGTCAAGGTCCCTTCCAAACTCAATCATATAACCATGATATTTATGTATAAAGTACTTACCATGGCTACAGAAACTGTCTGAATAACAGATCAGCATTTTACAACTTGTAAGATATCTCAAATCTACAACTTCACAGTAACTGCTGCAGGGAAAATGTTACACTACTAGATACAGGGAGATTCAGAACTTCACCAACTCCTTCCTCCTCACTGTTACCGAGTGCCTCAAGTCCCCTGGCAAACTCACTTACCAAAGTGAAACTCCGGCTGCAGATCCTCAGTTTGAGCTGCCTTTTCTTTTGAAATGCCCTTCTACAGACAGCTTGATATCAGAGCGGCTCAGTGAGGCAGGGGGGTCTGCAGGTGAGGTGAGATAAAGCTGGCATTGACACGGATGAGGAAGGCTGAGGTCAAGTACTTACATGACATCATTGGCGCACAGTGCGGTGAGGCGAGGCACAGCTAGCAATGACGAGGTGAGACTGAGGGCAGGTAATGGTGGTAGAAAAGAAAGCCAGCTACCTGAGTGCCTCCTTTTAAAAGCCTCTCTCTCTGCCATTCCAGAAAGCAAGTGACATCACTCACAGAGGCCAGTGAGGGTGGCGGCACAGGTGAGCATGCGAGACACGGATACTTTCCGCGAAATGTGGCCCCCGTGGAATCACTGCAAGCAGAAATGACGCTGAATCCTTGACTGCTGTTTGGAAAGGGCTGGCGGGCTGCAAGTGTCTGGTGGGCCCTACTTTGAGTACTTATGGTCTAGAGGAAATGCACAAATCTCAACTGTCACCAAACCCAGACGTGTATTCAGAAACAGGAGGAGGCACATAATGGTTAACGTAAGAAAGGCAACTTCTTAAAAGCGGCATTTTTAGAAACTGTCTAAATAACAGATCAGCATTTAACAACTTGCAAGATATCCCAAATCTACAACTTCACAGTAACTGCTGCAGGGAAAATGTTACACTACTAGATACAGGGAGATTCAGAACTTCACCAACTCCTTCCTCCTCCCTCCTCACTGTTACCGAGTGCCTCCAGTCCCCTGGCAAACTCACTTACCAAAGTGAAACTCCGGCTGCAGATCCTCAGTTTGAGCTGCCTTCTCTTTTGAAATGCCCTTCTACAGACAGCTTGATATCAGAGCGGCTCAGTGAGGCAGGGGGGTCTGCAGGTGAGGCGAGATAAAGCTGGCATTGACACGGATGAGGAAGGCTGAGGGCAAGTACTTACATGACATCAGTGGTGCACAGTGCGGTGAGGCGAGGCACAGCTAGCAATGACGAGGTGAGACAGAGTGCAGGTAATGGTGGTAGAAAAGAAAGCCAGCTACCTGAGTGCCTCCTTTTAAAAGCCTCTCTCTCTGCCATTCCAGAAAGCAAGTGACATCACTCACAGAGGCCAGTGAGGGTGGAGGCACAGGTGAGCATGCGAGACACGGATACTTTCCACGAAATGTGGCCCCCGTGGAATCACTGCAAGCAGAAATGACGCTGAATCCTTGACTGCTGTTTGGAAAGGGCTGGCGGGCTGCAAGTGTCTGGTGGGCCCTACATTGAGTACTTATGGTCTAGAGGAAATGCACAAATCTCAACTGTCACCAAACCCAGACATGTATTCAGAAACAGGAGGAAGCACATAATGGTTAACGTAAGAAAGGCAACTTCTTAAAAGCGGCATTTTCAGACTTACAATTTAAAATTCGACTTCACCATAAATTGGAATAATAAATTGTGAGTCCAGAGACACCAAACTACAAATGTCTATATTTTCCTCATTGGAAATTACAGGTAAAACATGCTTTAAGGCAATCCCATTATTAACCTATGAAAGAGATTTGTCTTGCAGTAGTGAAAAACAAATGTAGCAGTTTTTCTCTAATTGGGTGGAGGAGCATCGCCGCAATGTTTACTTGCTGCAGTGCGAGAAGCAGAAATATAAAATGGTAATAACTTTCAGTTATTACCATTTTATGTTTGGTTGTGGGCGGGCAACCGGGGCTGCTCTGAGAGCAGGGCAGCGGAGGAGTGGTATGCCTGCCCACTCCAGAGAGTGCACAGACTGTTTGGTCGGCCCCCTGCGGCAACCCAAACCAGTAATGCACACGCTCCCCTTTTCCATGCAGGCTACATGGAGAACATGGCCTCCCCATAAGCCCCTGGCTGGGCGGCATCCCGACCAATCACAACGCTGCTTGCAGCATTGTGATTGGCTTAGGGGAGGGAGCCTGGCTACCTGCTTCTGCTTCCTGTTGCAGGAGAGCAGAGGAAGATGTGGGACCCGGTCGGGTAAAAGGTAAGTTTAATTATATATATTTTAAACATATTAAATTTTAAAAAAACAGTTCCACCCCCCTCCCCTGCGACCTCCCCGTGTGACTTCCCAGCCCCCTCCACCTGCGAGTCATGCCGGCCGCAACTGAAAGGACATGTCCTACCTTTTAAATACACTACACCCCGCCAATGGGGCCACCTAGGGCCTATATTAGGAGTGACATATGTAATAAGAGAGAAGGTTTGAACCTGGCAAGTACGTTAACTTGCTAGGTCAAAATGGCCATGCCAAGGATGCCTGGACTAACAGTACATTTATTCCAAACATGAGAGTTGCAGGGGTAAGGGTAAAATGTTTTTATTGTTTGGTTAGTTAAATCCTTTAGAATTATATAAAAATTTTGCAATGCAGCTGGTATTTAAATTTGCATTGCAAGTTAGAAACCATGCACAAGTAACAAAGAGTTAAAATGTTAGAAGTAATAGGATTAAAATTGGCTGTAGTGATGTTTTTGGTCAACTAAAGAGCAAGGTCTTACTTGAATCACCATCGGGGGCTCAGGCAAGAAAGATTAATATTGTAAGACACTTTGCTTTATAAAATTGAGTTATAGTTCGGTATAAGTGGAGCTGTCCCGCAGAATCAAATAAGCATCGCATCGAGTGGAATCGCATCATAATTCTATTTGCCACATTGCCCTCAATGATGGCCTTGCACGAGCTGTCTGATCCATATGGCTGAGTTAGACAACCCATTGATCATACACAAAATAGAATGTATGTCTTCTGTCCATCCGGACAGGATTTTATTTTGAGTCTGGAGAATAGTTTTAATTGTAAAAAATGTCAAGCGGGCACAGCCGTGACCTTCAACATTTACAGGACAACAACAAAGGGGACAGAAATGGAAAAAGCACAAAATATGTCTGTACATTAGCTTTTCAATGGGACAGACCTCAAATTTTAGACCGCACCATTGCAATTATCCATGTTACATACACTTTTTGCATATGGGGTTTATGTGTCGACGTTTCGATGCCTTTCTTAGATTGTGGGCATCATCATCAGGACATTGGATGACATTATTGTTGTCTGAATTATTAAAACCATATTAATTGGCCTTTCCATCACATTTACATCATAAACATTATTTACAATGGGAGGAAAAAGGAGGGAAAAAAATAAAGAAAAAGAAAAATAACATGAATGGCAGGCATATAGTTTAAATCCTCATTTAGTTCTTCTGGTCAAATACACTGGGTGAATGGTGACATGCATAATAAAAAGTGACCATTTGTTTGTGCGTGAAATAGGCAAAAGCTTGATTTTGATCAGCTTTATTAATAGGGACTGTGAACTGGTGGTCTTAGTGCCGCAGTGGCGCCGAGAGCAAACGGGCGTCAATCTACAATCGTTTGCAAGTGATTTATGTGCAACAGGGACGCCGAGCGTAATGTGAGAACGGCGAGTGAGCGGGGATTATCAGGGGTGATCGCCAAGTTTAGTTGTGGCTAAGCGTTTAACATGCTTGCAAAGTGCGGTACAGCAAAAATTGCCACCTACAGAATTAAGACAGCCGGTGAACCTGTATTCTCGTGGTTAACCTGGCATTGTGCGCAAAATAATCTGTCGAGAGAAAACCTCCGGTTAGAGAAGGAGAGTTGGGGAGTGACTGCGAGCAGTGGCCCGTGGTGGTTTTAACTGTTTACCTGCAGCTTCGCGGTCCGTTATGGAAAGCGCGCGTTGGTTTAATCACAGCATTTTTTAGGGATACGCCGAAATGCACAATGGCTCTCTGTATTTGGACGAAAAGATGCCACAGAGATTATATACTATGCGCTGAAGTCAGGCATTACCAGGGGTCTGTTTAGGACTTGTACTTACTTCGGGATGACTTGGAGGCAGCCACGGGTCTGGCGATCTGGTGCTCGACAAAAGTGCGCGTGAAAGTGATTTTTAAGGAAAGGGAGGAGTGATAGTGAACAGCGTAGAAGGACTATCACGGGTGAAGCGAGGTGGCATTTTTTAGCGCGGCCATTTTATAGTGGTGAATAGTGCTCAAATGTCATGCATATAAGCATGTTTAAACAGTACATGAACGCAGTTAATTCAAGATGCAATCATTTCGGCAGGTGTTTTGAAGGATCAGAGGAGGGATGTCCAATCTTCTAGTCGATTTAACCCATTCCGAATGCTGTTAGTGCGTAGGATCCAGTGTAATTCTTCCTTGTTTAGCAGCTGAGACATGTCTGCTCCTCTTGGTGGGGGTTTGATGATTGTAATCACTGTCCAAAGAAAGTCCTTCTCGGTATGCCCCTTTGCAATAAAATGTTCCACCAATGGGGCATTAGCTGTTTGGCATTTTATCCTGCTTTTATGTTGTCCAATCCTTAGCTTTATTTTCTGACTTGTTTGTCCTATATAAATGAGCTTACAAGGACACAGGATAGCATACACCAAGTTCGCAGAGTTACAATTAGAAAAATAATTCCTGTCAAATTTTATGTTGCCAAATTCAAACGTTTTACCCTCTATAGTGGTATCACAGCATATACAACCCCCACATTTAACATGGCCCAGAAGCGGTGGTAGGCCCCAGGCATCAGTTATGGTTGTTTTTTGTGTTTTTGAAGGGAGGGCTGCTCTAACAAGATGATCTTTAACATTTTTGGACCGTTTGAAAGCGAACATTGGTTTCTCTAGTGTCAGGAGGCCTGTATTGATAACTGGCCAGTGTTTGAGTATGCTTTTTCTGATGGCATTGGACGCCGGTGAGAATGTAGTCACACAAATAAGTTTATCACGCTCTTTTTAGGGAATTACGTACCAATTTTCGTGGGTAACCTCTATTTCTCAATTTTCTGCTGAGTATTTTCGCCTCAGCAAAATAGTCGTCCTTGAAGTAGCAATTGCGCCTGATGCGGAGGAATTGGGAAAAAGGTAGAGAATCGCGTAGGGCCCTTGGGTGATGGCTGTTATACTCGAGCAAGGTGTTACGCTCAGTCGGCTTACGATGTAATGTGGTTGTAAGCCGGCCTTCTGTATGTCTTATTTGAAGGTCAAGGAAAGGGATGGAATCCTTGCTTGTGGACAGGGTATAGCTGAGTCCACCGCTGTTGTTATTAAGCCAGTGTTGGAAGCCTGTAAGGTTTTCAGGGGAGTCATTCCATAGTAAGAAGATATCATCGATATATCGATGATATCTTCTTACTATGGAATGACTCCCCTGAAAACCTTACAGGCTTCCAACACTGGCTTAATAACAACAGCGGTGGACTCAGCTATACCCTGTCCACAAGCAAGGATTCCATCCCTTTCCTTGACCTTCAAATAAGACATACAGAAGGCCGGCTTACAACCACATTACATCGTAAGCCGACTGAGCGTAACACCTTGCTCGAGTATAACAGCCATCACCCAAGGGCCCTACGCGATTCTCTACCTTTTTCCCAATTCCTCCGCATCAGGCGCAATTGCTACTTCAAGGACGACTATTTTGCTGAGGCGAAAATACTCAGCAGAAAATTGAGAAATAGAGGTTACCCACGAAAATTGGTACGTAATTCCCTAAAAAGAGCGTGATAAACTTATTTGTGTGACTACATTCTCACCGGCGTCCAATGCCATCAGAAAAAGCATACTCAAACACTGGCCAGTTATCAATACAGGCCTCCTGACACTAGAGAAACCAATGTTCGCTTTCAAACGGTCCAAAAATGTTAAAGATCATCTTGTTAGAGCAGCCCTCCCTTCAAAAACACAAAAAACAACCATAACTGATGCCTGGGGCCTACCACCGCTTCTGGGCCATGTTAAATGTGGGGGTTGTATATGCTGTGATACCACTATAGAGGGTAAAACGTTTGAATTTGGCAACATAAAATTTGACAGGAATTATTTTTCTAATTGTAACTCTGCGAACTTGGTGTATGCTATCCTGTGTCCTTGTAAGCTCATTTATATAGGACAAACAAGTCAGAAAATAAAGCTAAGGATTGGACAACATAAAAGCAGGATAAAATGCCAAACAGCTAATGCCCCATTGGTGGAACATTTTATTGCAAAGGGGCATACCGAGAAGGACTTTCTTTGGACAGTGATTACAATCATCAAACCCCCACCAAGAGGAGCAGACATGTCTCAGCTGCTAAACAAGGAAGAATTACACTGGATCCTACGCACTAACAGCATTCGGAATGGGTTAAATCGACTAGAAGATTGGACATCCCTCCTCTGATCCTTCAAAACACCTGCCGAAATGATTGCATCTTGAATTAACTGCGTTCATGTACTGTTTAAACATGCTTATATGCATGACATTTGAGCACTATTCACCACTATAAAATGGCCGCGCTAAAAAATGCCACCTCGCTTCACCCGTGATAGTCCTTCTACGCTGTTCACTATCACTCCTCCCTTTCCTTAAAAATCACTTTCACGCGCACTTTTGTCGAGCACCAGATCGCCAGACCCGTGGCTGCCTCCAAGTCATCCCGAAGTAAGTACAAGTCCTAAACAGACCCCTGGTAATGCCTGACTTCAGCGCATAGTATATAATCTCTGTGGCATCTTTTCGTCCAAATACAGAGAGCCATTGTGCATTTCGGCGTATCCCTAAAAAATGCTGTGATTAAACCAACGCGCGCTTTCCATAACGGACCGCGAAGCTGCAGGTAAACAGTTAAAACCACCACGGGCCACTGCTCGCAGTCACTCCCCAACTCTCCTTCTCTAACCGGAGGTTTTCTCTCGACAGATTATTTTGCGCACAATGCCAGGTTAACCACGAGAATACAGGTTCACCGGCTGTCTTAATTCTGTAGGTGGCAATTTTTGCTGTACCGCACTTTGCAAGCATGTTAAACGCTTAGCCACAACTAAACTTGGCGATCACCCCTGATAATCCCCGCTCACTCGCCGTTCTCACATTACGCTCGGCGTCCCTGTTGCACATAAATCACTTGCAAACGATTGTAGATTGACGCCCGTTTGCTCTCGGCGCCACTGCGGCACTAAGACCACCAGTTCACAGTCCCTATTAATAAAGCTGATCAAAATCAAGCTTTTGCCTATTTCACGCACAAACAAATGGTCACTTTTTATTATGCATGTCACCATTCACCCAGTGTATTTGACCAGAAGAACTAAATGAGGATTTAAACTATATGCCTGCCATTCATGTTATTTTTCTTTTTCTTTATTTTTTTCCCTCCTTTTTCCTCCCATTGTAAATAATGTTTATGATGTAAATGTGATGGAAAGGCCAATTAATATGGTTTTAATAATTCAGACAACAATAATGTCATCCAATGTCCTGATGATGATGCCCACAATCTAAGAAAGGCATCGAAACGTCGACACATAAACCCCATATGCAAAAAGTGTATGTAACATGGATAATTGCAATGGTGCGGTCTAAAATTTGAGGTCTGTCCCATTGAAAAGCTAATGTACAGACATATTTTGTGCTTTTTCCATTTCTGTCCCCTTTGTTGTTGTCCTGTAAATGTTGAAGGTCACGGCTGTGCCCGCTTGACATTTTTTACAATTAAAACTATTCTCCAGACTCAAAATAAAATCCTGTCCGGATGGACAGAAGACATACATTCTATTTTGTGTATGATCATTGCTCATAATAATTCTTGTTATAGGGACCACTGTTCTTTATAATACTTAATGCCCAAGGTCCCTATGTGATACCTTATGGGTTCCCTTGTTTGTTTGACACATGAGTTAGACAACCCAACAGCTCTGCTCCAGGTGTGGCCCCTGGTCTGATAGAACCTTTTGCAATTTTGAAAGACTCAAATGGTACAGATATCCAATTATTGCTGATGTGCATTTGTGGCTTAAGTAATTGTGGTTTTAGTTTTAGTTTCCTTTCCATGTGGCACAAAGACTTTCTCAGACCTCTTGCTCTCCTTCTGCTGTGCATGTAGCTGTTTGTTGACCAGGCTTGTATTTTTGATGCTTTGTTGGTGATATTTTTAAAGGCAAAGGAGCTGATGTTAAGGTCCCATGCTTCATTCAATTTAAGAGAGGTTAGCGCCTGTTGGAGTACTGTTGGCCAGTCGTTCTCAGTTTTTGGCTGGTTCTTTATTTCTGTCCAGCATAGGGAGGCCAATGATTCTGGCTCTGCTGCTCACAATCTCCAGCACAGTTTAATAAGTACAGATGTTCTAACCGTAGATTGGTGGAATATGTGGAAGAGTTGTGGCGCAGCAGCTAGGGTGACTAACGCTGAATGCTGGTGGATCACGGTTCAATCCTCGACACCGGCGGCAGGGGTCTGCCCAGCACCATGTGACTCTAGGCAATAGCTGTGCGCTTTACAAATACAGGATTAAATTAAATGCCAAATTCCAATTGCACCTGTGCCTGCGAAATTAACTGTGGGAGGCGGAAGATACATTTAAACATAGTGGATTGCAGTTGGTTCAATTTAGTAGCGTCCTTTGCCTTTAAGATAAGAGTTTTGAGCCATAACTTAGTGTGGGATCAAAGTTGGCTGCAATTACTAGAAAAAGGTTTTTGTGGGATGGGTACCACAGCTTTGTTCGTAGTGTGTTAAATGCAAATCAAAGTTAATTCGCCTGGGCCCATCTGTGGACTAGGTGATTTTTGAATTTAAATTAAGGGTCCGGGACCACCCTTAGATATTTATGCGATCCAACCAGATCTAATGGTTTCCCTGCTACCGTCCACTTGAATTTCACGTTGTGAATGTGCCCCTTTGCAGAATAACAAATCACCTTTGTTTTGTTACAGTTTAACTTGAAAATAAGCTTCTCCATGTATTTGTGTAATTTATATATCAGGTGCTGGAGACCGATTGGTGTCTGGCTGCATAGGACTATGCCGTCTGCATATTATAAGCACCTCACTGGATGATTCGCTAGCTTGGGTGGATCGCTTTGAGCTTCCGACAGCCGTTTGTCTAAGTCTGCCATGGGGATATTAAATAGGCTGGGGGCGAGAAAGCACCCTTGGTTTAGGCCTGTGTATGTAGGAATCTTCCCTGTTGTCCTGTCACCATTGCCGAGTTTGACGCAGACTTATGTTTCGGAGTAAAGTTTACTATGGCCTCGAGTAGCTTGGAGGGAATACTCCATTTAAGCATGACCATAGGCGCTTTCTCAGAACCATATTTAAATCGAAGAACAGGTACACAATTTGGTGGTTTTGTAAACAGTTTTTTCAACAAGCAGGGTAAGGGCCAAAGGGTTGCTCATTGTGCTAGTGCCCGGTCTGAAGCCAGTGTGTGTGGTTGGAATGATGTTCTTGCCCGTGGCCCTTGCACCGAGGTCTAAACCGTGCCACGAGTTCTAAAAGAGTTGCAGGGCTTTCCAAATGATAAGCTTGAAGAGTAGTGTTCAAAACAACTTTGAAGTTGAGCTTCTCCAATGCAGCATGCTGAGTATCTCTCTTTAGAGTACTCATGAACCTGGGACAAACGTGGAGTCCTTTTTTCATACTTTATATTGAGTTGATTTAAAAAGTCACAACTATTAAAAGGTGGGCCATTGTCATATTTTGAGATTGCAGGTACACCGCATGTCACAAAGATGCCATTCATGTATAGTGGATGAAAGGTCTTATACCAATGGAAAATGGAGTATTCATCAACAATAACTAGGAGAGGATGTCCATGCTCCAGAGGATTGAAGAAATCATTACTAATGTTCTCCCAAGAATGATGTAGCAATTCTGACATGTTCAAAAGGTGCTGAAAAACTTGAGATGAAAGACAGTTGCATATTTTACAAGTTTTCAATTCTCTTTTGATCCTTTCATAGAGATATGGAAACAGGACTCGATCACGGAGAGCTCTCTTAGTGCCAACTATTCCTAGATGTCCCTCATGGGCAATGTCGATTACTTGTTGTCTGAGAGTCTTGGAATAACAATTTGTGTACCTCACAGAATTGTTAAAGATTAGACTGCAAAACGTCAACATTATCGGCGCCATCTTGCCCCTTTCCAAGCCCATTCGTGCGCGTAAGCGGCAGCCATTTTGAGCACTATGGCCTCCCTGCCCCTCGCTGATAGCCAGCGCGTCTCTCTCTCTCTCTCTTAACCTCGCAAGCATTCCCCCGCACGCCGACAACCCCCGCTCTCTCATGCCTTGGGTCATAAACCCCTCTTCAGCGCAGCTTCACCACGGAATCCCATCCTGTTCCCAGCGCGACACCTCCCCTCATTCCTTTCATGGCTTCAGATCCTTTTGATGCAAACCCCTTTTGCCTGTGTCCCCGTTTGTCTTCCTTGTTCCCAGGCCGCCACCTGGCTCTGCGGATACTGTTTATTACCCCGTACAGTAGGAAGCTTCCCCTCCCCATCAAAAGACCCCCGAACCGATCAAAGCCCCCACCCCATGAGATCCGATCAAACCCCATGCATTCCGTGAATCGGCGGAATGCCCTGCTGTGCGACAACCATCACCTGTTGTGACCGGGGTGGGGAATCCAACTGTAAATGTATGTGGGAACGGGCCTAAAGGGGAGATTCCGAGGATGTTCTTTCAACTATTAACGTATTGCGAGAATGTGTTATGTGCAATAAAGGTCATAAACCCTAGTATAAGAGGCCAGGCCTCAGAGATGTGGTTAGAGCACCTCGTGACGATACTTGCTGTCTGAATTGATGTGTTCTCCTCCGGAGAGAATAAAATCCTCGTTTCCTGCCTTCCAGTCTCCAGCGCCTGCTTCTTCATTGATTAACATTAGTGGGTCATAGAGGCGATACCGCCGGGCAACAAAAAGGGTCTTTAGTTACTGGTTGTCATTGGACCCCTTTTTAACAATTGGCGCCCAACGTGGGGCCCATCAGCGACTCGTGGATCCAGTGGGAGAGGTCCTGACGACAGAGTGAACGACTGCAACGATCGGAAGGTACCCTGTCCGATAGACCCTCGTCTGACAGCCGATCATCCGAACTTCACTGGTTCCGAACAGACCTCTCTCGAGTGATCTGCGGTCCTGACTGGGAACCATCAGGAGTGCCACGAGAAGTACGAAGAGAAGAGGACGATCGGGCGCTGGATTCGGAAGACAAGAAACTGTCCATGCGGTCCGGGTAAGGTCGTGTAAACACGACGAATTGCGAAAGTGATAGATAATTGAAAGTGATTGATAATTGTTGAGAAAATACTAGTATTACTTTTTGTTAATTTATTGGAGATTCGCTGTATGCAAACGGAGAAACAACAGGCTCTCCCTTTATAAACAGCGAAGGATAGGTACGCATCCGTCGGACCTATCTTTCTCCCCCATTGAACAATTGCCCCCTCCCCCTACATTGATTAACTGTTATAGATTGTTTTCTGGAGATTCTCTGTCTGCAAACAGGGAAGAATAGGTCCCCTCTTTGCAGATAGTGAAAGGGTAGGTGACGCGAACCTTTGCGAGCCTACTTATTCTTCCCATTGACCATATTGATTTTTTATTTTTGACCTAACATTGATTGCTCAAAATTGGTTCATGAGGTATTCACTACGTGCAAACAACGTAGAATAGAAATATTCTGTCTAGTCTTTGCACGCAGCGATAAGATAGGTAGTGCTGACTATTATCCCATTGTGATCCGTCATGCCTGTCTTCTCCCCACTGGTTAGTAGCCTGTTTAGCCCGGACCGCTTATTAGAGATGAACCATCCGGCTCCACTGGAAGGCACCCCTAATAAGGACATGTTCACGAAGCATGGATTAGTCGCCATAGCCTATAGCCAGCTGTGGCATAAATATACGAAAAAGAATCGAGAAAGTCAGTGGCCACTGATAGGATCCTTCGAAAACGATAGAATAATCGCACTAGAAACAGCCCTTGGTAAAAACAAGACGACGTCCACTATGCTTGACAGCTTCGGCATGTGGCGAAAAGAAGCCGAACAACGCAAAAAGAGAACTGAGAGTAGGTTGGGAAAAGAGCTGCGGAAAGCAGCCCACCTAGCGGCCCAGAAACTAGAGAAAGAGATAAAAGAAAGAGAGGATACCAAACAGAAGCTAGAAATAGAAACATCAAGCCAGTGCCTGGTTAGAACTCCCTCCACGCTCTACCCTGAATTACACTCAAAACAGCGAACCAACGATGATCTGCTGCTAGGTCCTCCGATCATCCACATGCCCCCTCCATATGCCCCTTCCCAACCCTTAGCCCAACACCCACTATCCCCAGGTACCAGCGAGAGTAGCCCCACGGCTTCAGCCCCCATGGCCTCCGTGCCGGCTGAACTCCCTGTATTAGATGTTACGCAAACGACAACGCCGGGCGATCCAGAAGCCCGAAGGGTTGGTCCTGCTAGAGCATATAGACTAAGCAAACACGAACGAGCAGGGGTCGACAAGATAGCAAAAATACTGGTAGAGAAGAGGGAAGATGAAGAGTCCATCACGGATGTGTTTAATTCTTATACTGGGAGTCACAGACGACACTTTACTGTACAACTGTGTTACCACGTCTTAAACGCATACGAGGACCGATATCAAGAAAAAGGTCCACAGAGCCTAACGACTCTGTACCGGAAGGTTGATATCGGGGATGAGAGTGAGAGTGATGTGACGGACCTCCTTACGCGTACGCTTGAGGTTTTCCGCCACCTCACTGAACAAAGACCAAAAATCGAATCCACTACATCTGTAGCAACCGACCCACAAACTGAACGACCTAACACTATGATGCCGATACGAGAGGCTGCCCCTTACTGGGTTCCTCCACGAGGTGAAGGGACTCACGATGACGCAAACAACAAAGATGCAAAGGGAAGGGTAGTGTACAATTGGGTCTACCAACCATGGGACCGGCAAGAGATTCTGACCTTCCGGAAATCTCTGCCAGACCTACGTAAAAACCCCACTGCCTTCTATACTGAGTTGGGTACGGCCCTAGGATCGACGATTATGACTCTAGCTGACATCGACTTGTTTTTCGGGTTATGTCTACCAGCTGATGTGTGGAAGCAAATCCGGAAAGTCGACCACTCTGAGCTGTTTGGACATAACTGGTCACAACTTGATGGCATAGACAGACAACGAGAACCCGGACAAAAGCCTTTGAAAGCCATTTTAGACCTCCCGGATAAAATCGTACAGAAATTAAAAACCCTGATCCCAGAAAAGAAAGTGGACTGGTCGATAGTAACGGCTTGTCGCCAGAAACCTCAGGAGGATGTATCGGAATACTTCTCCCGGTTTGAAACGGTGTTCTCCGATTACAGTGGCCAGGACCTGACCACTGCAACCGGACACCATCTGTTTGTCCAGAATTACGTTAAGGGCTTATCACCGGAGGTCTCGCAGAAACTGCAGGCCAGTGAAAGTAGTTGGGCAGCCTCCAAACCTACGGCTATCCTCCAGATGGCCCAATATTATGAACATCAGAAAAACGAAAACGATAGAACGACAGAGAGGAAGAAGAAAGAATTAAAGGAGAGGGTGATGATAGCTCAACTGCAAGGGGTGACTCTGGGACGAGACCAATACCGGGGAAACCATCAGATGAATGTCCCTAAAACGACACCTCCCAAAGACCGTGCTTCAACTCCCCACATTGGACGTACAGACATTAGAGAGGACCAGTGTGCCTTCTGTAAAGGATCGGGCCACTGGAAATCTCAGTGCCCGGTTCTTTTGGAACTCACCAGAAATAGAGATCCTAGAGATTCAGCAAACGAACCAAGAAATAGGGGACCACAGCGAGGGCCCCCAAACAACGCAACTCATGATAGATCCAGTAGACCAAACACATTTGATCGACCCCGACAGAACCAATGCCAGCAATCTGACTACGATGACGTTCATGACTTTGCATAGGACTGCCTAGGGCAAGGGAGGGATCCAGTCGAGCTCCATGTTGACCAGCAAGGCCCTTATGTCACTGCTAAGGTCTTGGGTACAAAGTCACCATTCTTGGTAGACACTGGCGCAACACGTAGTGCGTTATCTAAACGACTGATTCCAAGGGCACCCTTGTCTGGCTTGCTAATAACATTGACAGGTTTCGATGGGACGCCCTCCACTAACCCTTTGTCCGCCCCAATCCTCTTTGACTTAGAAAACAACACCACTGACACTACGTTTTTGCTTTCCTCCAATAGCCCTGACGCAATTATGGGACTCGACTTATTGAAACACTTCCGAGCAACGATTAGATGTTCTCAAGATGGAGTCCGAGTTTTCCTTTACGACAATCCTGTTCTGCTTAAACATTGCCCCCCCCGACACATGTTTTCCATCACCGACGCTGACACTTCCCTGCTTGACACTCTGCCTCCGTATCTGTGGGCCAAAACGGATTCGGATGTAGGGCGCATGATAATTGACCCAGTGCACATCACTGTTCGACCAGATGCAACACTCCCAAAACTTCCACAATATCGGATATCGCCCGAGGGCGAGAAGGCATTGGTAGAAATCATCCAATCACTGATAGACGCAGGAGTGGTAGAGGAAGTAGTTAGCAACGTTTGCAACAGCCCAATCTTGCCCATCATTAAGAAACAGGGAGAAGGAGATGAGAAAGCATACCGCTTCATCATTGACCTTCGAGAGATCAACAAAGTGGTGGTACCCCAGTACCCTGTGGTCTCGGACATTACCACCATCCTGACTTTGATTCCCTCCACTGCCACCACCTTCACTGTCATTGACCTCAAAAACGCATTCTTTTCCATCCCTATCCACCCAGACAGCCGATATCTCTTCGGTTTCACCCTAAAAGCCCGCTCATATAGGTTCTGCCGAGCACCCCAGGGCTACACAGAAAGCCCTAGCATCTATAGCCAGGCCCTCAAGAGACAACTGGATCAAGTCCAGTTACCGGATGGAGTGGTGTTAGTACAATATGTCGATGACATCCTTTTGGCAGCCGACACCACTCCACTAGCTGTCACAGCCACCATTCAACTCCTGCATTTCCTTGCAGAAAATGGCCACAAGGTCTCTAAGAAGAAGTTGTAATTCTGCCAACCCCAGGTCACTTACCTAGGCCACCTTTTGTCCAAAGACGGAAGGAAACTGACTCCTGACCGGATCCAAACCATTCTCGACACCCCCGTCCCTAAGACCCAGAAACAGGTCCGCTCTCTACTAGGCCTCACCTCCTTCTGCCGACAGTGGTTACCCAACTTTAGCCTTGTAGTAAAACCACTGCTTTCATTGCTAGCAAAGGACATCCCTCTCCCACTCCCTTGGACCCCTGAGTGTCAGACTTCTTTCATGCAACTACGAGATGCCCTCTGCTCGGCCCCTGTGTTGGGTACCCCCGATTACACGAAGCCCTTCTCCCTTTACACGCACGAAAGGGAGGGGTGTGCTTTATCTGTCCTGACCCAGTCCATCGGCTCAAAGCAACGACCATGCACTTACTTCTCAGCCACTCTTGACCCTGTAGCCAGAGCCCTGCCTGCTTGCCTTCGAGCCGTAGCTGCTGCTGCGATCTCTATCCGACAGAGTGAGGGGATCGTGCTCTCGAATTCCCTCACAGTACTGGTACCCCATGCAGTTGACACCCTCCTAAACCAAACCAAAACGCAACACCTGACGAGTGCACGACTGACAGGGTACGAACTGACTCTGCTCGCACCCCACATCACTCTGAAGAGATGCACCACGCTGAACCCAGCAACCCTGCTGCCCTTACCAGAAAACGATCCCAATGCGCACCCTGTACACGACTGTGTGACCCTCACAGACGAACAGACCAGAAGTAGGGTTGACCTCAGAGACACGGCTTTCCCTGACCCCGACGGAGAGCTGTGGGTGGACGGTTCTTGCATCAAACTCCCCGATGGCACCACTTCAGCTGCCTATGCAGTCACCACGGCTCGAACTGTAGTCGAGACAGCCCGCATAACGCAACGATCTGCCCAGGCAGCGGAACTGATTGCCCTGACACGAGCCTGTATTCTAGCAGCAGGAACCACAGCAAACATTTACACTGACAGCCAGTACGCCTTTGGGGTGGTTCACCATTTTGGGCTCCTTTGGAGGGAGAGGGGATTCTTGACCTCACACGGCACCCCCATCTTGCACGGGGATCTAGTCTCCGCCTTGATCGAAGCCGTCCTTCTCCCCAAAAAGCTTGCAGTCATCAAATGTCAGGCACACAAAAGGGTGACAGACATTATTGGACAGGGGAATGCACTAGCCGACATCACTGCCCGAACGACAGCTGAAAATAGGACGACAACACGCATGTACGCGACCAGGTCACAAGCCGAAAAATGGTCTGACGCTAGGGACACTATTAGAGACATTCAAATGGCTAGCACACAACACGAACTGACCGAATGGACACGGGTGGGATTGAAAGATGACGAAGGCTGCTGGCGGACAAAAGACACAAACAAATGGTTGTTACCTGACTCGTATCTGATTCCCATACTGACCATGGCACATTCCCCTGCCCACATAGGATCAGCCCCCATGATTGAACTTGTCTCCAGAGTTTGGCACAATGATAAGATCACAGAGTCCGCCAAACGCCTGGTCCAACAATGTTTGATATGCCTGCAACACAATCCCGGGAAAGGAACTGTAGTACCCCGGGGAGGGTTTGGGGTCCCGAATCACCCCTTTGAAGTCCTGCAGATGGACTACATCCAACTAGACAGATGTCAAGGCCTGAAATACGTACTTGTGGTGGTATGCGCATTTAGCAAATGGGTGGAAGCATATCCAACCCGTGACAACACCGCAATGGCCACAGCAAAAGTACTGTTAAAGGAGTTTTTCCCCCGTTACGGCCTTTGTCGAATTTTGTGGAGCGACAATGGCCCCCACTTCGTAGCCGAAGTTATCCAACTCATTTTGAAGGGGTTGGGTGTAAAACAAAAGTTCCACGCAGTCTTCCACCCCCAATCTGCTGGACTAGTTGAACGACATAACGCCACACTGAAACTAAAATTGGCCAAAATAGTAGCTACCACAGGACTGAAATGGCCAGACGCACTCCCCCTGGCATTGCTTTCAATGCGTTCCACCCCCACCAAACACCACTTGACGCCATACGAAGTTGTATTCGGCCGGCCTATGAATGTCTGGTCTGCACCGAAACCAACTTCCATTCATGACGTCCCGGACGTCCTAATGTCTGATTACTTATGTCAGTTGACTAAAACTCTGTCCGTTATCCATCAACAGGTGCTGCATGCCATCCCTGACACTTCCAGGGGTCCCGGACACACCATTCAGCCTGGGGATTTTGTCCTGATCCGGAATTTCCAGCGTGCCAAGAGTCTGGAACCCCGGTGGACGGGCCCCTGGCAGGTCCTCATCACCACCCGAACAGCACTACGGGTGGAGGGAAAACGCAACTGGCTGCATGCACACCACTGTAAGAAGATCTCCTCGACCCTGACCTCGACTGAAAACATCGACAACCAAGAAGAGCTCCTGAACAAGGATCGACCGTCACTAACCTGCTATCCTGATACCGACACACTTGAACTTTCAAAATTCTCTGATCCCACAGTGCCATCAAAAGAAGGGTATTTCCTGCGTCGAAAGGAGGGAGTCTCGGCTAAGTAGACCACGGACTGAGTTAAATCTCAGAACGGTGACCTAAACACTACCAAGGGTTACCCGGAGAGAAGCAAAACAAAGTCTGTGGTTCTGCCCGCTACCGAGCCCCTTGAAGATGATGGAAGCGCCAGATAAGAAGATGATGGAAGCGCCAAATAAGAAGATGATGAAGACAACAGGAAATACCCACCGCAGAAACCCAAAAGCAGACAAACTCCATAGCCCAAAGACTATTGCGCTCTTCATCACAATCCTCTTCTGCTTTCTCCTCATGACCACACTCTGGATTGTGGAAGAAAATGCACCTGCTCACGAAACCTTCTTGACCACTGTCCAGCCTACCACCATGAAGGAACATTATCTGATTTCGCTCTCTCCCCAACTCAGAGAGAGGCGAAAGGAATTTTGGAATAACTCCTTCGTACAACTACTTCACCAGCACAACCTTGCCACCAATGCCACCAACTGTTGGATCTGTGGGTTGCTACCCCACGCCACTGGACACTCGATACCATTCATCCCTTCACCTTTCTCAGTTCACGGCTCCTGTCTTGCCTGGCTGATGCTTCTGCAAGAAAGCTTTAAGGACAATGCCACCTCCAGCAAAACCGTAACGCATTTCTACCACGGGGTCTGGCGGAACAGAACAAAGACACACTTCTGCCCGCAGACCAACAACAACACAATCCACTTGGATATCCCTGCTAAAGAACAAGTTGAAATGCAAGTGTTCAATAATCCAACCAGAACCACCTTCTCCTACCTACGAAAACGAACGGCTGCCACTCTGACTGTGGCCCTGTCAGTCATCAACGTCACCGGCCACATGTGCATGGAAGGGCTTGGGACTCAGCTGGTAGGCCACAGTGCCTGCCGGTTTTCCAGAACTCTGGACTCCGCCGACCCGCCTTCCTTTGTGGCATCTCCAAACATGTATTTCGTCTGCGGAACGAAGGCTTACACCTGGCTCCCCAAAGGCTGGGGGGGCACTTGTTTCATTTCTTTCATCCTTCCTCCGACTTATGTGGCACCAGCAAATCATCACAGACAAAAACGAGCCAAGGACATCGAACAAGCCGATTCAACAGGAGCGCAATTCATCGATGCTATGAAAGGACTTGTCCCCCTCTGGGGCCCGATGGCAAACAGCCGTGCCATCCGACATCTGACTCAAGCAGTTGAGACAACAATGAACATCACGGCGGGTATCCTTGCTAACAACACCGCTGAACTTCAAGCGGTCCGCTTGGTGGCCCTCCAGAACCGCCTTGTCCTGGATGTGGTTCTTGCGGATCGTGGTGGGGCATGCCGCATTATTGGGCCCAGCTGCTGTACGTACATACCGGACAACTCACCCTCAGTGTACAAGGCCATCGAACATCTTCATAGACTCTCTTCAGAAGTCCACCAAGAACAAGAAGAATGGTCGCTGGGTGGGTGGTTCTGGAGCACCGTTAAGAACTGGGGCTGGAGACTATTCACCATTATCCTGATTCCTGTGGTTGTAATATGCGGTTTATGTTTAGGAATTCAATGTCTACCACCCCTGTGTACATTATGTGTAAATTGTATTTGCCCTAAGACTGTGGACTTTGAAAACGAACGTATGAGGGCAATATATGATGCCGAGGTTAGGAATTTGATGAAGATTGACATTGAGTAAGCAAGTTGGCTAAGATATGTTGAAAAGGGAGGACTGTTAAAGATTAGACTGCAAAACGTCAACATTATCGGCGCCATCTTGCCCCTTTCCAAGCCCATTCGTGCGCGTAAGCGGCAGCCATTTTGAGCACTATGGCCTCCCTGCCCCTCGCTGATAGCCAGCGCGTCTCTCTCTCTCTCTCTTAACCTCGCAAGCATTCCCCCGCACGCCGACAACCCCCGCTCTCTCATGCCTTGGGTCATAAACCCCTCTTCAGCGCAGCTTCACCACGGAATCCCATCCTGTTCCCAGCGCGACACCTCCCCTCATTCCTTTCATGGCTTCAGA
Organism: Lissotriton vulgaris; assembly: GCF_964263255.1. Classification (NCBI taxonomy): domain Eukaryota; kingdom Metazoa; phylum Chordata; class Amphibia; order Caudata; family Salamandridae; genus Lissotriton; species Lissotriton vulgaris. The sequence continues at coordinate 672,959,293 of NC_141700.1, read as the reverse complement.
TCCTTTTGATGCAAACCCCTTTTGCCTGTGTCCCCGTTTGTCTTCCTTGTTCCCAGGCCGCCACCTGGCTCTGCGGATACTGTTTATTACCCCGTACAGTAGGAAGCTTCCCCTCCCCATCAAAAGACCCCCGAACCGATCAAAGCCCCCACCCCATGAGATCTGATCAAACCCCATGCATTCCGTGAATCGGCGGAATGCCCTGCTGTGCGACAACCATCACCTGTTGTGACCGGGGTGGGGAATCCAACTGTAAATGTATGTGGGAACGGGCCTAAAGGGGAGATTCCGAGGATGTTCTTTCAACTATTAACGTATTGCGAGAATGTGTTATGTGCAATAAAGGTCATAAACCCTAGTATAAGAGGCCAGGCCTCAGAGATGTGGTTAGAGCACCTTGTGACGATACTTGCTGTCTGAATTGATGTGTTCTCCTCCGGAGAGAATAAAATCCTCGTTTCCTGCCTTCCAGTCTCCAGCGCCTGCTTCTTCATTGATTAACATTAGTGGGTCATAGAGGCGATACCGCCGGGCAACAAAAAGGGTCTTTAGTTACTGGTTGTCATTGGAACCCCTTTTTAACAATATGAGCCTTCTTAAGTATATATAAAAGCTTATCTCTTTCAGTTTTGAACTTCGAATACTCACAGTGAGGAGTGCAGGATCCGCGATTTATGAGCAATAATGTCTTTTAACTTTAACATGTCACTATCTTAGCTTGTGGCAGTGACAATTTACTCTATATACTCTAAAGACATTCCAGTTGGGGGCCCTTGATTTCACAATACAATTGATGTAAGCCTCTGCTGTCTTAGATGGGGTTCCAGAGCATTGCAATGGCACTCTTGAAAAATAATCAGAACGGTTCTGATCTTTCCCTGGACAATGAAGAATTTTATAGCTGTATTTGTGTAACCTCAAACCACATCGTTCCATTCTAGGAGGCATTTTCGGATTGCTGAATATCATCAGGAGTGCTTGATGATCAGTCACTACTGTGAAGGGCTTTCCACACAAAAACACATGGAAATATTTGCAAGCCCAAACCAATGCCAAACTTTCTTTCTCAAGTTGAGAGTCGGCACATTCCATTTGTGACAGGCTTTTGTTGGTCTATGCTGCAATATGTCTCCGAGCATTTGGCTCTCCGTTGTGCGGTGCAAGTATTGCACCTAACTCAAAAGGGCTAGCATTAACCACAACCACTGATTGCAGTTTGGTATCAAAGTAGGTCATTTCCCTGGCACTCTCAATGGCTTGCTTGATTTGTTTGAAGCTCTTCTCACACTCACGTGACCAATGAGAAGACACATTCCTTTTTATTAGTTCTAAGTGAAGTAGTGCGGCTCACTTGTTAGAGGCGGCAGACCCGAGAGCAGAGGACGGCCCGGGACCAGGGTTCGATTCCCGGCGCGGCAGGTTTCTGGACCAGGGTCAGCGGACTCGATAATTCTCTCACCTCGGTGCCCACTCTGATCAGCGATCACACTCGGCAACTCTGGGCATTAGCTTGCCTCATCTTCACTAACGGCCCCACCAGACCGCCGGGGATGCCTGGTCTCACCCTGGAGATACCCATTAAGGGACCATCTCTCAGGGAAGCCAGGAAGGGTTTCGCAGCGGTCGAAGCGCCTTGGGACCCTCCGGGTAAGTAGTGCGCTATATAAATGCCTATACATTACATTACAGGTAACTGACCATAGCAAAGTATTGTATGGATCTAGAACAGTAACTTGCCATTCAAAGAAATGACCGTAACACAGAAATGTCTTGTGGGGAATTTGCAGTAGACAACGCATGTCCTTTAGCTGGATTAAGTTTCATACCTCCATCAGGAAGGGCATGGCCTAAGTTTTACTCGTGGAATGGACATTTGTAAGCATATAGAGTTAAGCCTGCATCGTTCAGCAAATGACATACTTGCATGAGAGCTTTGCCATGCTCTTTCTGTAGAGCTCCAAGAACCAATATGCCATCACTGTAGTAAAATGCATTTACTGCAGGCTGTATGATAAGTCAAATGACTTCTTGAAAAAGTTCTGCAGCAGAGGATATACCGAAACTCAATTGCTTGCAGTGAAACAAACTAATATGCACAGACAATGTTGTAATGTACCTGGTCCCAATTGGTGATAACATTTATTTAGGTCGAGTTGAGAGATGAACTGAGCACCCTTCAATATAGTTATCATTTCAGCACTGTGCGTACTGGGATGTCTTGCTCATTTGCCTTATTAACCTGACATATGTCAAGGCATATGTGTACAGCTCCTTCACTGCCTCTTTTAATTACTTGGACCAGTGGAGCATTCAATGATGTCATGTTTAAGCAACAAATTAGGTTCCTTTTTAACAGCTTCTTGCAAGTGAAACACAACTCATCTGTGTCTTTGAGCAACAGGATGAACATCCTCATTAATGTGCAACTTTACATTCATTGTTTCGAGTTTTCCTAATCCATGAAATAATTAAGGAAATTGACTTACAATTTCATGATGAGCATTTATATTGTAGTTCACTAATATCAGTCCCATATCAGCAGCAGTGTTGAAACTCAGCAAACAGGCAATAGAAGCTGTTTCTTGAAGTACATGATTAGGAGCTTGCATCACAGTTTTCTTATGTTTCATCGTGGCTACACATGAACCTTGACTCTTTAATGGTGTTGAGGCAGTCCATGTGTATACTTTAGTCTTCGTAAGCTGTAGTAATGGAGATCATTATTGAAACTTCTCCTCAGGCATGGTATCAATTATGAATGGCCTCGAAGATCAATTTATCTTTAGAGTGTTCTGTGGACAAAGTTTGAATGACCTTGGTGCTTTTTTGCATCGATTTTTCTTCACTTTGGATTTTTCCTCATATCTTGCTAGTCCCATATCTGCATGCATTTTTGTAGTAAGCTTGGATATTGCAAACTGTCATTGTCACTTTCACTGGAAACTGATACTGAAGATTCTTTTTCAGTAATTTATATGATGATCAAGTTTGTTTGGTGTCAATTTACCTCAGTTGGTTTGTCCGTGTTGTCCCTGCCCTTGGTTTCCGGGAGGCATATAGGCTTTGTATTCCTTTGAATGACATGAAAAGGTGTGTCTTTCATTTGCAGTTGTTTTTACTGGTTTGTGCATGATCACTGAATATCAAACTGTATTCTTTATTTGTTGTTTGTTATTTTGGTCTATTACAAGTATTTCTTTTCAATATTTTGATTTCACAAAATGTTCATTTAATATTGCTTTGCTTGTTTTCATGCATCAGCTTTAACAGCATTGTAGTGATTGTCTGAGTTACATAATAAAATAAATGTAGTGGAGACAAAATTAGTTCAGGTTTGAACATATGGGATAACACTGCTCTTCCCTATTGTGAATAGTTTTCACTTTTCTTGGGCTGTAGCCATAATCGTGTGCTGTTCTATACCATTAGTGCATCTAACTGTTCATCATATTAGATTTGAACACACAAGCATGTATATTCATGGTGCACTTTGTTTATAAATAAACCTTTTTTTCAGATCACAACATGCTATGTGGTTCAGGTGTACACTTCTAGTAAGTTTTGTGCCCCTGGAAGTCTCGCACAATGAGCTGCCTTGGGTTCATTCTGTTCCAACCATTGAATTACAATTATATGGCTCAACATGTCATTTAAAAGCAACTATACATTGAGTCCCATAGCCTGGTGGCCCATTCCAAGTAATCTTTAATGCGGGGGACAGTATAATCAATAACGGGCGGTGTTGCCACGCCGTTACTGGGCCATTATGAGTTGTGACTTCCGGAATGTGGAAGAGCATGCCAAAAATCGATTCTACTGCACCGATTCCTTCATATTTTCCCCAACTTCTGCTGTGTTTTCCAAGCATACTCAGGCCCGTAGCCAGAAGTATATGTTTGCAGGGAGCTGATCCCCAGGTATTACCGAACATTAAAGCTGCGCTCTATAGGTGCATTCTATCCCAGATACTGCCTGCACTACTAAATACTGACTCCTAGAATATTGGGATACAAGAATATCAAGGACATAGTATTTAAAGGTCAGTGTATTTAGGGAATTATAGATTAACTACTCCTAAACCCGCATCTTCATACCTTGAAGATATTTATTATGTAGGTACATATATGTAGAGTAAGGTATATAAATACTATACTTACCTGTTAATATTTTAGATTAAATATTCTGCCCTGATATTCTGGTTTCTATATTAAGTACACACCGTGTGATTCTATGTGAAGGAATATGTGGATTTTCGAAGGCACATATTAAAGCACACTCAATCAACTTTTCACAATCCAACTTTAAATCCTATATATAAGATGGGATTTAAATTAGTATAATTTAAAGTTGTAAAGTAGGCTGACTCACAAACTCTGTGGATTTTCTAAAGTGTGTGAGCTTTATGCAATGCGAAGCTCATCAAGTTCTTTTTTTGAAAAAATAAGCTGGTCTCAACTCAGAACCCCCCCTCCCACACCTTTTGCCTTAGGTGGTGATTGCTCAGCCTCCACATTTAAAATGTTGTTGCTAAAGGATGTCCTATCATAATCTGCATCAGAAAATCATCACAACTGGAAGGCCCAAAAGGATAAACTTTTCCAGGAAACGTCATCCGAATCATAAAGCGTTGAGTTTCCTAAATCCTAACAAACTTTGTAAGTGAAGTTTTGATTTGACTCCCCCCTAATTTAAAGTAACCTCCAGAGAGTGGAGAAATAAGCGGCAAACAGTGTGTTTTAAACATTTAAGGGATGCAACAAGGTTGAAATGAAATGGAATTTAAATGCCCTTTTCCAGGGGAAGTTGGGAAGTTTCCACTATGAATTTCACAGTAAGGTTGTGACAAAAGATGGATAGTTCAATTACAATTCATCAAGAACCAATCAAAATGGCATGAACTTAAAGCAGGATCCAGCATTGGCATACACCCCTCATAGTTATAGGCAGGTTGTTCAAAAAGGCTTGCACAATAGAAGACTGTTATACTCTCTCAAGGTTCTTATGTTCATTTAATATGTACTGCATTCCAGGCTCTGGCATGTGGAATGTCTATGGTTGTATGAAAGAGAGAGGTACCCCTTAAACTAGTCAAGGGAAATGAGGTTCTACAACCAAAAACTCCAAAAGTTCCCTTGAGACAGAGTAAATACAGGTTTACACAAATGTACCTCCAAATACAAAGAGTACAATCATATGGCATAGAGACAGAATATCGACTTTTAATTATCGACTAGACATAATATCGAGTAAAAAATATAGAATAGACAAAATATCGACTAGACATAATATAGAATACCAAAATATCGAGTAGAAAATTTTAATATTGAATAGAATGGACATAATAGCGAATCAAAAATATAGAATGGACATAATATCGACTAGACATAATATAGACAACAAAAATATCGAATTTAAGGTAAGTTAATATTAATTTTCCATTTTTGTGTAATATAATTCTGTAGCGAGTTGTGGGTTTATAGGGGAATAGGGTGGGAAGTAATTTAATTAAAATTATTTAAATATGTTATTTTATTTATTGGTATTTATTTAGAATTCATTGTTAATTAATTATTAATTGGTAATTAATTAAACTATAATTGGTAATTAATTGTAATTGATTAATTGATAAATATGTTAATTTTAGTATTTTATTTTCTGTAGCGGGTTGTGGGTTTATAGGGGAATAGGGTGGGAAGTAATTTAATTATAATTAACGAAATATGTTTATTTATTGTTATTCATTTCGAATTAATTGTTAATTAATTATTAATTGGTAATTAATTAAAATATAATTGGTAATTAATTTTAATTGATTAATTGATAAATATGTTAATTTTAGTAATTTATTTTCTGTAGCAGGTTGTGGGTTTATAGGGGAATAGGGTGGGAAGCAAATTTATTTATAATTAATTAAAAATGTTAATTTATTTATTGGTATTTATTTAGAATTAATTGTTAATTAATTATTAATTGGTAATTAATTAAAATATAATTGGTAACTTATTGTAATTGATTAATTGATAAATATGTTACTTTTATTACATTATTTTCTGTAGGGGGTTGTGTGTTTATAGGGGAATAGCTTGGGAAGTAAATTAATTGTAAGTAAATACATTTTTAAAATATTTTTGTTGTGTCAAATTTTGATTTATTTTTATATTGTAAATTAATTTATTGGTAATTGGTAAATAATTAGTATTAGTAGGTAATTTGTATTATTATTTAATTTTTATTTGTAATTTTAATTGATTAATTAATATGTTTTATAAAATTGTAAAATATTTTTATTATTTTGTAATTGGTATTAATATTTAAGTATTTTTATATGAAGTATTTACTTTCCCTACTATTGCACTCACTGGAGTGGGAATAGTAATTTTTACCCCTACGCTATCCAATGCTTTCCCTACTGTTGCACTCTCTGGAGTTGGAATAGTCATTTTTACCCCTACGCTATCCAACGCTTTCGCAACTGTTGCACTCTCTGGAGTAGGAATAGTAATTTTTACCCCTACGCTATCCAATGCTTTCCCTACTGTTGCACTCTCTGGAGTTTGAATAGTAATTTTTACCCCTACGCTATCCAACGCTTTCCCTACTGTTGCACTCTCTGGAGTAGGAAAAGTAATTTTTACCCCTACGCTATCCAACACTTTCCCTACTGTTGCACTCACTGGTGTGGGAATAGTAATTTTTACCCCTACGCTATCCAACGCTTTCCCTACTGTTGCACTCACTGGAGTGGGAATAGTAATTTTTACTCCTACGCTATCCAATGCTTTCCCTACTGTTGCACTCTCTGGAGTGGGAATAGTTATTTTTACCCCTACGCTATCCAATGCTTTCCCTGCTGTTGCGCTCTCTGGAGTGGGAATAGTAATTTTTACCCCTACGATATCCAGCGCTTTCCCTAGTGTTGCTCTCTCTGGAGTAGTAATAGTAATTTTTACCCTCTCACTATCCAACGCTTGCCCTACTGTTGTACTCTCTGGAGTTGGAATAGTAATTTTTACCCCTACGCTATCCAACGCTTTCTCCACTGTTGCCCTCACTGGAGTGGGAATAGTTATTTTTACCCCTACACTATCCAATGCTTTCCCTACTGTTGCGCTCTCTGGAGTGGGAATAGTAAGTTTTACCCCTACGCTATCCAACGCTTTTCCTACTGTTGCACTCTCTGGAGTGTGAATAGTAAATTTAACCCTATCGCTATCCTACGGAAAAAATATTGTATGTTTTGTTAATAATATGTATATATATATATATATGTTTTAAAAAAAAAAATTTTTGAAGTTACATTCATTATTTATTAATTTTAAGTTTATTTAAGTATTTTAAGTATGTTTAAAATAATTATATTTATTATTATATTACTTTTAAATTACTTTTAAGATATTTTAAAAATTCGATATTTTGACTGTCTATATTTTTATCCCTACGCTATCCAATGCTTTCCCTACTGTTGCACTCACTGGGGTGGTAATAGTAATTTTTACCACAACGCTATCCAACACTTTCCATACTGTTGCACTAACTGGAGTGGGAACAGTAATTTATACCCCTACGCTATCCAACGCTTTCCCTACTGATGCACTCCCTGGAGTTGGAATCGTAATTTTTACCCCTACGCTATCCAACGCTTTCCCTACTGTTGCACTCACTGGAGTGGGAATAGTAATTTTTACCCCTACGCTATCCAACGCTTTCCCTACTGTTGCACTCTCTGGAGTTGGAATAGTAATTTTTACCCCTATGCTATCCAACGCTTTCCCTACTGTTGCTCTCTCTGGAGTAGGAATAGTAATTTTTACCCCTACGCTATCCAAAGCTTTCCCTACTGTTGCTCTCTCTGGAGTAGGAATAGTAATTTTTACCCCTATGCTATCCAACGCTTTCCCTACTGTTGCACTCACTGGAGTGGGAATAGTAATTTTTACCCCTACGCTATCCAAAGCTTTCCCTACTGTTGCACTCACTGGAGTGGGATTAGTAATTTTTACTCCTACTCCAACGCTTTCCCTACTGTTGCACTCTCTGGAGTGGGAATAGTTATTTTTACCCCTACGCTATCCAATGCTTTCCCTACTGTTGCGCTCTCTGGAGTGGGAATAGTACTGTCAGGGTTATTGCAGTTGCCTATAGAGCACTGGCTGCACCGGCTTGTTCTGTATTCATTACGGAACCCCAGAACACGCTGGTGCAGCCAGTGCTCTATAGGCAACTGCAATAACCCTGACAGCGAGCGAGACAGCATTTAGCCACAGCCATATTCAATAAACGAGAGAAGCCAATCCCAAACAGATACAGCCGCAGGTTAACAGGGACATGAACACTAGTCGTATTATGAAAAACCCTTTTAAATGAAAACTGGTTTTAACTTGGAACAGCGCAATAAATATTTGTTCGCAGACCTAAAACAGGAAAGAGAACTGATTGCACAGTTTCTGTGACTCTCACCAGACCACTTGATAATAAGAGCTGCAGAGTTTGATATCTAGAACACTAGCTACCCAGTAAACAAGGGGAGATCTGACTGACCCCCTTGGTGTGACAGAAAAACAGAAAGTCTTGATAAAGGTGGCAATTATCACTAGAATCCACCGAAATGCGTCAACGCTACTCCTGGTACAATTCAAGACTCTGACATCGATGTTGACGCACAGATTCTGTAGTAGCATAATATTGATGGAAAAATAATGGAGTCCGAATGTACAACCTGTATTTAACAATTTCTATGTTTTACTTCTTCTGTCTCTAGTTTCAATTGTGCAGGCCATAATTGATTGTTTCATTTCGTTTTATGTATTTTAGATTAGGGCATTAGATTAGTAAGCCCAACATTATTGCTTTTATTTCAATGTATTCATAATAAATGCTTTTTTAACTTTCAATTTTTGGTGTAATATATGATTGTACTCTTTGTATTTGGAGGTATGTTTATGTAAACCTGTATTTACTTTGACTCAAGGGAACTTTTGGAATTTTGGAATGTCTATGGTTGCCTGGATGCACTGTCACTGGGTTCTAGGTTTTGAATTGGTCAGAGAGCAGTTGGGACCCAGCTGTTTGTCATCAATTTTGCTGTCTCTGCTGTGTAGCTGTCCCTTAATAAACTCAACTAAATCTTTTGGCTGCCTGCTTAGAATTTATTACTACAGAGACCATTGTTAGAAATCGACCAGCAAGACCGGTAGGCATGGTTAAGTGTAGTTGATTGTGCCAGTCAGGAAAGAGTCCATTCGAGGCCGGTGGCCTGACTAAGGACATTAGCAGCAGCATGGCCTCTAATGCTCTGAGTAGTGGTTTCGCAGTTTGCAGCTAGGACCCTGCTCTATGATTTATTTATTTATTTATTTGACCTTGTATTGCGCAACAGTTACCCGCAGTGGGATTCCCGGCGCCAGGGATAGACAAAAGAAGAAAAGAAGACACATCACAGTGCAACGAGCAAACTAGAGCAGAAGGACAGATTTACTGAAAGAGCAGAGTCTTAAGTTTTTTCCAAAAGCAGAATAAATCAGTCTCTGATTTCAGGGCAAGAGGTAGTGCGCTCCAAGATTTGGGGCCTAGATGGGAGAAGGACAGGCCCCCCATCTTTACAAGTTTAAATCTTGGAACCACGAAGTCACCATTTGCAGAAGATCTCAAAGTGCGAATGGGTTTATATGTTCGGACAAGGCTCTGTAGATATTTTGGGGCAGAGCCCTGCTTAATTTTAAAGAGATGACACAGGGCTTTGAATTTGATACGGCTCGGGACCCTAAGCCAATGTAAGTCACGAAGAGCTTGTGAGGTCGAAGATCTCCTCGGAACATTACAGAGAAGTCGGGCCGCCGAATTTTGCACCACCTGAAGTTTGTTGATGGTTGAAGTGTCGGCACCGAGATATAGGACATTTCCGTAGTCCAGGCGGGAGATTACTAGCGCCTGGACAACGGTTCTGGCACGGGGCAGCATCCATAGGATTTTCTGGAGCCATCGCAAGGTGGCAAAACCCACGGAGGCCACCTTAGTGGCCTGCTGCCTCATAGAGAGCTTGTCATCTATAAGAAATCTGAGGTTGCGAACCACGGAGACCGGCTGGGGAAGGGGTCCCATGTCACTAGGCCAGTGCTGAGGGCCCCAAAGATCTTTATTCTTCCCCAAGATAAAAATCTCGGTCTTGTCACCGTTTAACTTGAGGAGATGTTTCTGCATCCACTCGGCGACACGCGACAGTCCTACCTTCAAGACTGATGTGTTGCTACACTCACTGCTGGAAAGGGAGAAAACAATCTGAGTGTCCTCGGCGTATGAAAATATGGTCAGCCCAGCGTCCTCCACGATGGTAGCCAGGGGTATAACATAGAAGTTAAATAATAGGGGGCTGAGTATAGACCCCTGGGGAACGCCATACGCCAATGAGCAAATACCAGATAGAGCCTTCGTTGAAAAAACCTGGAAAAGGCGCTCATTTAAAAAGTAGGCAATCAAGGCTAACGCAGGACCATCTACTCCCAGGGACCGGAGAGAGTTCAAGAGGATGGAATGGGACACGGTATCGAACGCCGCACTCAAATCCAAAAGGATGAGTGCAGATGTCTCCCCACGGTCGATACCGTGTCGTAATCTCTCCGTCACCCCAAGGAGCGCGGTCTCGGTGGAGTGGTGCGCTCGAAAGCCGGAGCTTTCCACAAGATGGTTTAACTGATTGTTAACGTGCCTTTCCAACACTTTAGAAAAAACAGGCAACAACGATATGGGTCTGAAATTAGCGAGATTGGACATGTCTGCTCCAGCCTTCTTTAAAAGGGGGACAGCCATTGCATGCTTCCATTCCTGTAACACATGAGACTCGGTTAGAGATGCATTAAGTAATCTCATGAGAACCCATCGGACTCAGCAATGGAATTGCATTGAGCTTCCTCCAACGCTGGAGGAGTTGGGACCGTATCCGCTCCTGTTAACTTCTTAACAACAGAGAAGAGAGTGCGCGGACAGTTCTGTGCTAGCGTCACTGTACTCGCAGTGTAAGCAGCTCTCGCAATTTTGCATTGTGAGTGATACCCCTTCAAATCTTCTTTATAAGCAGCTTTCCGAGAAATAGAATAGGAGTGCCTCCATTTCCTTTCGAGGGCCTTGCAATTGGCTCGTAAGATCTTCAAATCATCAGAGAACCAAGGTGCAGGAGGATGGTAAGACCTAGAATGTTTTGGCATTAGAGGGAGAAGGGTAGTCACAGCATTAGTGAGCCAGTGTGATACTGCGGTGTTCAGTTCCGAAACAGGAACATCAGTGTCAGGGCGAGTTTTTAAGAGGTGTTGGTTTAACTTCGTAAAATCAAGTTTACCCCACCGACGGATTAATTTGCCCTTACCGCAGTCACCCTTTACCAGGCTCTTAGCGTGAGGTAGGGAAAAGTGGACAGTGAAATGGTCAGACCACTCCAGCGGGCGGGCACTCGGTGAACAGTCAAAATGAAGGTTGGAAAGAATGGGATCTAATTGATGTCCAGCAGAATGAGTAGTTCCAGAGTTAGGCATCAAAAGAGATTCAAAACTTCAAGATCAGATAAGAAGTGCTTGCTGGTAGTGCATAAAGGATCTTCAAGGTGTAAATTTAGATCACCTAAGATGGTGAAATTTGCCGCCCTGAGAAGTAAAGGGGCTATGGTCTTGGCAAATGAAGACGTCCAGGAGTTAGCATTGCCTGGAGGGCGATAAACTAGGAGGCCCAACAAGGTCAGTTGGGATTTAATTGCTAGTTTGAACAAGGCAATTTCACATCCAGGTAAGGGAAAGGCTTCAAACTTACAACTGTAAGCAGATTTAAAAATTATTGCAATGCCCCCCCCCTTTTCCGGAGTCTCTGTCCTGCCTCACTATTACATAGTTATCAGGGACTGCAATGGCAATATCGGGACCTGAGCTTTCATGAAGCCAGGTTTCGGAAAGAAATATGGAGTCAGGCTGCTCATCAACGATGAAGTTGTAAATGTTTTGTTTATGCTTCGGGAGGGATCAACAGTTAATACTCCAAAACTGGAGTGGAGGGCAGCTAAGAGGAGTTTTTGCGTCCCTCCGTCTACCTCGTGTACGAGTATGGCTCATTGCTTTACATCTGGACATTTTACCAGTGGAGAAATTGCAGCCTAAGCATTTAAAATTGTGAATCGGTAATGTGCAGGGAATACAGTCAGGGTGTATAGGAGGGCGTAAAAAGTATAAGACCTCACCGGTGTAAGAATAGGTCCCGGGAGATACGCAGCAGACTGCCGGGATTAATACAGGGGTCATGGCCCCTGGGCCCGGTCCAGCGTACGGGCGCAGACGGGCTGAAATCAGGCGTAACTCCGGCGGAAATCCGGCGAGCCCGCTGCACGTGCCCGCTGCGCGTCAACTTGACAGCCTTAAGTAGATGTCTAGCGTCCTTATGACGACTAGACCGTCAGCAAAGATAGCACCGCCAGGCGTCCTTCTCTCCCCCAAGATGTCCTCCAACAATGGGGATAGACCGTGAAGGGACCCGCCAAGAAGCGGTGAGAATAACGATTATTGTGCAAGCAGGTGGGGCGAGGACATTAAAAACATGGGGAAAGTAAATGACATTAAATGAAATACACAAACAGGATTTTAAAATTAACGCGGTGGAGCTCGCAGAATTACGCTAGTATATGTCACGCGCTTTAGTAAGGTTTCAAGCAGCTGGTCAGTTGTAACAAGACTGGGCAAGTGAATTTACCTGCCTTAAGTAGATGTCTAGCATCCTTATGACGACTAGACCGTCAGCAAAGATGGCGCCACCAGGCGTCCTTCTCTCCCCCAAGATGTCCTCCAACAATGGGAATAGATCGTGAAGGGACCCGCCAAGAAGCGGTGAGAATAACGATTATTGTGCAAACAGGTGGGGCGAGGACATTAAAAACATAGGGAAAGTAAATTAAATTAAATGAAATACACAAACAGGATTTTAAAATTATCGCTGTGGAGCTCGCAGAATTACGCTAGTATATGTCACGTGCTTTAGTAAGGATTCAAGCAGCTGGTCAGTTGTAACTCTGTTTAATTCTGCTTGCATGGCATCTCCCATTTGGAGTCCTCCATTTCTGTAATTATTAATATTTTCTACTCTTTCACTTGTAGTAGACTCCCTGCATAGGATACTCAAGGTGGCACCTCTATGTGGCTACCATTGCTTGGATGAGCCTAGATATTTCTCAGTAGTGAATGTAGAAAGCATGTTAGCCTGCAATGTGTGATCAAAATGGCAAATATTTTTTTGCAGAGGGATTGTTCAACATTGCTACTGGTGCAGATAAAACTCAAGCTCATGTTATGAAAACTGTTAAGAGACTGCCATATTTGAATGTACACTAGGAAGCCACATCACTTCCTTCATAGAACGTTAACTTCTCAGCAAGTGGTTGTACTTTCCAGTGACTATACCGGCAAATGTAGACATGGCTGATATGGCTGATATGGTTTCAGAAGTTCTCATCAAGAGCATATAGTAACAAATCTCAGGTGGGTTCCATTGTAAAGCAATTTGCAAAAAGCAATGTGGATCAAGGAACAATGGTTGGACCTTATTAAGATTTTAAAGACCACTATGCAAGGTGATTTTGGGATCTTATTCTAAGATCCCTTTTAGAAAATAAAGTGCAAAAATGTGCTTTGAAATTAAATTGGGACAGTTTTATTGACCAAAACTTAGCTATAAATTCCACTTAAAATCTCCAATCACCATTTCTCTACATGTGCCTAGCTCTAATTTGGGCTCTCCCCTACTTTCTCTATGCTCTCCGGATCACCCAAACTCTGCCCCCGCTTCCTCTCTCAACCTTTTCCCCACTATTCATTTCTGTTTGCTATTGAATCTATCTTCCCATTCCTGTCACTGTTGCTCTCTTGATTTTTCTATTTATTCTCCTTTCCCTTAATGTTCTCTGCTTTTCAAGAATCAATTCTCTATATCTTCTTTTCTATCTTCTTTGTATGTCTCAATATTTTTTTTCTCTCGCTAGCCCTCTTCCATATAGATCATGTATGATAACTGAAACTTTATTTGCTATGCATGGCCATTAGCAGAACCTGCCACCTTTCTTTGACCACAATGCTTTTCGCTGTTCACGAGTCACTGTAGCCTACCATCCTCGGGTGCTCCTGGAACTGGAGAAGTCCATTAACGATCATGGAGCAAAGAAGTTACTGCAATTGGGCCATCATATCCCTGCACCTTGTTGTCAATTCTTGTTGGACACAACATCAGTCTGCGTGGATTTGGTGAGTTTTAACTGCTTTAGGGCAGACAACAACCCGTTGACATCTACCACACTACTTTCACAGTATAGTTGGCTTCAACGGGTCATCAACAGTACTGGAAAAGAAAATGCTTTTTTTTCCAAAATCAAAGTTGACATGCAAGGAAAATGCTTTCCACAAATCCCAATTTAGATTTTTTTTCTTTTGGGGTATTGCACAGCACATTGTGCTAACTGATGTGCACAGTGAAACAAACGTGACAGTAGATCGCGCTAATGGAATCTGCGGGGATCCACAAATGCCCTACCATACAGCATTCCTACACTCAATAGTACCGCATTTATGTGACTGACAGGGCCGCTCCTCCCTTAGAGCGGAACAGTGTCTCACACCAACTAAAATGCCCCCATAAAAGTCCCATAGATAAAAAATAAGGTGACAATAAAGTTAATTTATTACCATTTTATTTTTCATAAACCCATCCCAAACCCAGTGTCAGGACAGGGCAGGACCTATTAAGTGACACCAGCAGGGAGGAGTGGTGGGTTACATCTACACTTAAGTTTAAAGAGTGCATCTCCATTTGGCAGGCTGTCTTGCAATGGCCAGCCAGACATGTTGACTTTAAACCTCTCTAACTTAGCTGTTTTAAGACACTTCTCTCATGCTGGTTAACAGAATGAGGACAGCGCAAGGATTGGATAAAGGAGTTGGCTGGGGCCCACGTTGGATCCTGGATTAGCGAAGAGCACCGGACGTGTCATGCAGCTAGGAATGTAAGAGATTTTTTATTTAATTTACTTTACAGGCATCTGATATGCAGTTCATATTTTTAATTGCATTCTGCATAGTGCAATCCATTGCTCGGTGACGCCTGACTTAGTAATGATTGCCACACGCCCTTCATACATGTCGTAATCTCGCTCTAGCTCCGCTTCAGGGAATTTCAGAGAAGCCCAGCAACTACTACTACTGTCTTCTGATGTTTACTTCTCTCACGGATGCGTGTGTTGATTTAGTAGATAAACCACAGATTTGGGATAGAAAACAATGTATTGTGCACAAGAAAATGCCTCGGTGTAGGCCCTTGGTAGGTTACTTCTATAAGGGAAAAATTGGCAGCCGCATCATTGCTGCCCTTGGCGAACACGGTTATTACGGTGTCTCTGTGCCTGTATACCCCCCACCACCCATTTGCGTGCCCCACCACTCTCAGTAGATGCTAACCCCCACAGGTGACTGACCTATCATCCACAAAAGGACAAGCTCCATAAGACACATGGAAAGATCAAGACTTTGCCTTGCAAATTGACCAATTCTGGCAATGTGGTTCGCTGGGGTATATAGGCCAGAGCTCAGTTGGCACTGAGGGAACCCTGCCAGGCCCAAACATTTATGAAAACAAGGTTCAGTCTGGGGTGGTGTAGTTTACAAGGATCCCAATACATTTTCTTAACCAGACTGCCCTGCAAACACCAAACTTTAGCTACATCACTGATTATCCTCACATTTCTGTGAGGGGAAATTTCAGAATCAGTGAGGATCCATAAAATTCCTACCATCCAGCATTCCCACACTTCTCCCAATAAAACCACTACCCCACGTTTTCCCAAAAATATGTATTTAGTATATTAATTGCATAGGACCTCATAAGAGCAATTTATTTGATATGACATAAATTAGATAAAAATAAAGTAGAATTTTGAAGGAGTCAATACATTTCACAAAGCAGATTCATACTACACAGATCACAAATTACAAGAATGAGAGATCTGAAAATGTTAGTTGTTTTTCTGAATAGATGTTTAGAGAGGTCAATTATAATACCAATACTTTCAGCCTCAGATGCCCTGATTATGGTTCCCACATTTAGTTAAAGGATGTATCCTCAGTATATTGACCTGGCAGGGTCAACTAGATATTAATCCATTCCAGATGCCTATGATAGCAGCCCTTTGTGACATGCTAGGCTATATTGGGTAATTTCTTATTTATTTATTTAATTGAAGAGTTTTATATAGCGCTGGCTAGACCCGGAGGTATCAGAGCACTTTACATGAGGATCAGCGAGTTACAGGTTACACAATTACATAGTCAAGTATAGATATAGGAGAAAACAAGCATTTGCAATGCAATAGGTCTCGCATTAGGAAAGTTTGAGCTATTGGTATTGTAAATGACAAATTTTGTATTTATGTGTAGGTTTTGAAAATAGCTACATTAATAGCTTTGTCATTTACAATTCCAATAGTTTTAACTTTAGCAAATGTGACACCTATAGCATTTGCAATGCAATATCTGTTGTATTTACGTGACTTAGATGTATTGATATTACAAATAACAATGGCTTTTAATTTTTTAAAATAATTAATACTTAAATGAAAGGGAGGCAGGGCGATAGAGGGAGGGAGGGCGATAGAGTGAGGGCGATAGATAGATAGAGGGAGGGCGATAGATAGGTAGAGGGAGGGCGATAGATAGATAGAGGGAGGGCGATAGAGTGAGGGAGGGCGATAGAGTGAGGGAGGGCGATAGATAGAGTGAGGGAGGGCGATAGATAGAGTGAGGGAGGGCGATAGATAGATAGATAGAGTGAGGGTGATAGAGTGAGTGAGGGCAAAAGAGTGAGTGAGGGCCATAGAGTGAGTCAGGGCCATAGAGTGAGTCAGGGCGATAGAGAGAGTGAGGGCAGTAGAGTGAGGGTGGTAGAGTGAGGGCGGTAGAGTGAGGGCGGTAGAGTGGTAAAGTGAGGGCGGTAGAGTGAGGGCGGTAGAGTGAGGGCGATAGAGTGGTAGAGTGAGGGCGGTAGAGTGGTAGAGTGAGGGCGGTAGAGTGAGGGTGTGAGGGTGGTAGAGTGAGGGCGGTACAGTGGTAGAGTGAGGGCAGTAGAGTGGTAGAGTGAGGTCGGTAGAGTGGTAGAGTGAGGGTGGTGGAGTGGGTGAGTGAGTGGGGTAGAGATTATAGAGTGAGGGCGGTAGAGTGGTAGAGTGAGGGTGGTAGAGTGAGGCTGTGAAGGCGGTAGAGCGGTACAGTGAGGGCGGTAGAGTGGTAGAGTGAGGGGGATAGAGTGATAGAGTGAGGGCGGTAGAGTGAGGGCGTGAGGGTGGTAGAGTAGTAGAGTGAGGGCGTTAGAGTGAGGTCGTGAGGGCGGTAGATTGGTAGAGTGAGGGCAGTAGAGTGAAGGCGTGAGGGCGGGTGAGTGGTAAAGTAAGGGCGGTAGAGTGGTAGAGTGAGGGCGTAAGGGCGGTAGAGTGAGGGCAGTAGAGTGAGGGCGGTAGAGTGGTAGAGTGAGGGCGGTAGAGTGGTAGAGTGAGGGCGGTAGAGTGAGGGCGGTAGAGTGGTAGAGTGAGGGAGGTAGAGTGGTAGAGTGAGGGCGGTAGAGTGGTAGAGGGTGCTGGAGTGAGGGCGGTAGAGTGAGGGCGGTAGAGTGGTAGAGTGAAGGCGGTAGAGTGAGGGCGGTAGAGTGGTAGAGTGAGGGCGGTAGACTGTGGGCGGTAGAGTGGCAGAGTGTGGGTGGTAGAGTGAGGACGGTAGAGTGAGCGCAGTAGAGCAGTAGAGTGAGGGCGGTAGAGTGAAGGTGGTAGAGTTAGGGCGGTAGAGTGAGGGTGATAGAGCGGTAGAGTGAGGGCGGTAGAGTGGTAGAGTGAGGGCGGTAGAGTGGTAGAGTGAGGGCGGTAGAGTGAGGGCGGTAGAGTGAGGGCGGTAGAGTGGCAGAGTGTGGGTGGTAGAGTGAGGGCGGTAGAGTGAGTGCAGTAGAGCAGTAGAGTGAGGGCGGTAGAGTGAAGGTGGTAGAGTTAGGGCGGTAGAGTGAGGGTGATAGAGCGGTAGAGTGAGGGAGCTAGAGTGGTAGAGTGAGGGCGGTAGAGTGGTAGAGTGAGGGCGGTAGAGTGGTAGAGTGAGGGCAGTAGAGTGAGGGCGTGAGGGCGGTAGAGTGGTAGAGTGAGGGCATGAGGGCGGTAGAGTGAGGGCCATAGAGTGGTAGAGTGAGGACAGTAGAGTGATGGCGTGAGGGGGGTAGAGTGGTATAGTGAGGGTGGAAGAGTGAGGGCGCGAGGGTGGTAGA
The DNA here is from genome assembly GCF_964263255.1 of Lissotriton vulgaris. Lineage (NCBI taxonomy): Eukaryota > Metazoa > Chordata > Amphibia > Caudata > Salamandridae > Lissotriton > Lissotriton vulgaris. The sequence goes on along the minus strand of NC_141700.1, from coordinate 672,940,990 downwards.
GTGAGGGCAGTAGGGTGGTAGAGCGAGGGCGGTAGAGTGAGGGCGGTAGAGTGGTAGAATGAGGGCGGTAGAGTGAGGGCGGTAGAGTGGTAGAGTGAGGGTGGTAGAGTGAGGGCGGTAGAGTGGTAGAGTGGTGGAATGGAATGGAATGGAAAGACAACTTATAAAGCGCGGTAGTTACCCTGAGGCGTCCTAGCGCTAAATAGACATAGTGAGCGAAGGGAGTGGGCTGGAGGACTAATCAGGTTGTGAGAAGAGAAATGTCTTTAGGGGTTTACGGAAGGCCAGCAGGTTAGGTTCTGCGCGCAGATGCTGGGGAAGGGAATTCCATAGCCGAGATGCATTGTACAACAAGCATTTGCAATGCAATGGTCTCGGCATCATTAAAGGTAGAGCTATTGGCATTGCTCATGACATTTTTTTTCTTTAAATCAAAAATAAATGGGCATTGTCATTAACATTGCCAATACACAGCACTCTGCACTCAACAGCACACAATGCTCTGCACACTTGCTCTGCACACTCACTACTCTGCACACTCACTACTCTGCACACTCACCACTCTGCACACACCACTCTGCACACTCACCACTCTGCACACTCACCACTCTGCCCTCACCACTCTGCCCTCACCACTCTGCACTCACCACTCTGCCCTCACCACTCTGCACTCACCACTCTGCACTCACCACTCTGCACTCACCACTCTGCACTCACCACTCTGCACTCACCACTCACCACTCTCCACTCTCCACTCACCACTCTCCACTCTCCACTCTGCACTCTCCACTCTGCACTCTCCACTCTGCACTCTCCACTCTGCACTCTCCACTCTCCACTCTGCACTCTCCACTCTCCACTCTCCACTCTCCACTCTCCACTCTCCACTCTGCACTCTCCACTCTGCACTCTCCACTCTGCACTCTCCACTCTGCACTCTGCACTCACCACTCTGCACTCTCCACTCTCCACTCTCCACTCTCCACTCTCCACTCTCCACTCTCCACTCTCCACTCTCCACTCTCCACTCTGCACTCTCCACTCTGCACTCTCCACTCTGCACTCTCCAATCTGCACTCTGCACTCACCACTCTGCAGTCACCACTCTGCACTCTCCACTCTGCACTCTCCACTCTGCACTCTCCACTCTGCACACTCCACTCTGCACTCTCCACTCTCCACTCTCCACTCTCCACTCTCCACTCTCCACTCTCCACTCTCCACTCTGCACTCTCCACTCTGCACTCTCCATTCTGCACTCACCACTCTGCACTCACCACTCTGCACTCACCACTCTGCACTCACCACTCTGCACTCTCCACTCTGCACTCTCCACTCTGCACTCTCCACTCTGCACTCTCCACTCTGCACTCTCCACTCTGCACTCACCACTCTGCACTCTCCACTCTGCACTCTCCACTCTGCACTCACCACTCTGCACTCACCACTCTGCACTCACCAATCTGCACTCACCACTCTGCACTCTCCACTCTGCACTCACCACTCTGCACTCTCCACTCTGCACTCACCACTCTGCACTCTCCACTCTGCACTCTCCACTCACCAATCTCCACTCACCACTCTGCACTCTGCCCTCACCACTCTGCACTCACCACTCTGCACTCACCACTCTGCACTCCCCACTCTGCACTCTGCACTCACCACTCTGCACTCACCACTCTGCACTCACCACTCTGCACTCTGCACTCACCACTCTGCACTCACCACTCTGTACTCACCACTCTGCACTCTGCACTCACCACTCTGCACTCTGCACTCTGCACTCACCACTCTGCACTCACCACTCTGCACGAAATAAAACAATTAGGTAACTGATGGTTTTACTATGAGGAATCTCGTGAAGCCAGGTTTTAGCTGTCGTCCCTCCACTCACAAGAGTCTGGTACCATGGTGACCTCGTAAAATCCACAATACTTGTTAATACAAGACCATTTAATCAACGAGAGTAGAGAAAGGCTTCACGGCCAAAGGAGCCCTCATAATTAGAAATGTGCATTTGCCCTCATTTGCTGAGGCTAGAAAAGCTTTTTCGGTCTGCTCAGTGTTGTGTCAAAAGGTAGACCTGCGCACACCTCCCTACAGCTCTGAATGGCTTGGGTTAATAAATGGATCTAAACTACGGCCTACTGTTTACTACTGGATTATGTGAGTTTAACTGCCCCTTCTACATTGTTTGGGATGTGCTAGATTCCGGGCCAATATGCTGGAGCGAAACTGGCACCAGATTCATGGGATGTGCAACTTTCCTTTTAAACACTTTGGTGTAAGATCTCGTCGCTCACAAAGCGCACGCTAATTATTTTCCCTCCAAATGGATGTTGATTTATATTGATTTAATGAGACTAGACACCATCAGATCAGTGCTCTCAGCATTTCTGTGCAAACAAATATGTAAATAGCCAAGTCATGCATTGTTTAGACTTTTCCCTTTTTTACATTTTTCCTCATATTGCCTAGATATGAAACAAGCCATACTTTTAGTCGCTATAAAATCTGTCCCGGAAAACTCCGGTGGCCTCACTGCCGCCCTTTGCTCACACAGCAGCCCGTGCTCGGCTTCTTATGACTCACCCGGGTTGTCTCTTTATTCCTTCTTTGCGGTCATATGACTGGGACAAACATGGCCACGCGACGTGAGGAGGAGCCGAAGAAAGACAAGCATTTACAATGCAATAGGGCTCGCAGCATTAAAGTTTGAGTTATTGGCATTGTGTATGACAATGCGTTGCATAAAATGTTTAGCAAACTTTGAATTGGTGAGCAGTGAGTGTGTGTGCAAGAGTATGCTGTTCTTGAAAGCAGTGTGGTAGAGAGTGCAGGAATTTGGGTGACCTGAGCAATGTGGATGATGCACCTCACGCACAGGGCTGATACAGTTATTATTCATACAGCTCTGATGATGTGCACTCACTACTCACTACTCTGCACTCACTACTCTGCACTCACTACTCTGCACTCACTACTCACTGCTCACCACTCACTGCTCACTACTCACTGCTCTGCACTCACTACTCACTGCTCACTACTCTGCACTCACTACTCTGCACTCACTACTCTGCACTCACTACTCACTACTCTGCACTCACTACTCTGCACTCACTAGTCACTACTCTGCACTCACTACTCACTACTCTGCACTCACTACTCTGCACTCACTACTCACTACTCTGCACTCACTACTCTGCACTCACTACTCTGCACTCACTACTCTGCACTCACTAGTCACTACTCACTACTCTGCACTCACTACTCACTACTCTGCACTCACTACTCACTACTCTGCACTCACTACTCACTACTCTGCACTCACTACTCACTACTCTGCACTCACTACTCTGCACTCACTACTCACTACTCTGCACTCACTACTCTGCACTCACTAGTCACTACTCTGCACTCACTACTCTGCACTCACTACTCTGCACTCACTAGTCACTACTCACTACTCTGCACTCACTACTCTGCACTCACTACTCACTACTCTGCACTTACTACTCACTACTCTGCACTCACTACTCTGCACTCACTACTCACTACTCTGCACTCACTACTCACTACTCTGCACTCACTACTCTGCACTCACTACTCACTACTCTGCACTCACTACTCTGCACTCACTACTCTGCACTCACTACTCACTACTCTGCACTCACTACTCTGCACTCACTACTCACTACTCTGCACTCACTACTCACTACTCTGCACTCACTAGTCACTACTCTGCACTCACTACTCTGCACTCACTACTCTGCACTCACTACTCACTACTCTGCACTCACTACTCTGCACTCACTACTCACTACTCTGCACTCACTACTCACTACTCTGCACTCACTACTCTGCACTCACTACTCTGCACTCACTACTCTGCACTCACTAGTCACTACTCACTACTCTGCACTCACTACTCACTACTCTGCACTCACTACTCTCTACTCTGCACTCACTACTCACTACTCTGCACTCACTACTCACTACTCTGCACTCACTACTCACTACTCTGCACTCACTACTCACTACTCTGCACTCACTACTCTGCACTCACTACTCACTACTCTGCACTCACTACTCTGCACTCACTAGTCACTACTCTGCACTCACTACTCTGCACTCACTACTCTGCACTCAATACTCTGCACTCACTACTCACTACTCTGCACTCACTACTCTGCACTCACTACTCTGCACTCACTACTCTGCACTCTGCACTCACTACTCTGCACTCTGCACTCAGCACTCACTACTCTGCACTCCCTACTCTGCACTCACTACTCTGCACTCACTACTCTGCACTCACTACTCACTACTCTGCACTCACTACTCTGCACTCTCTACTCACTACTCTGCACTCACTACTCTGCACTCTGCACTCAGCACTCACTACTCAGCACTCACTACTCTGCACTCACTACTCTGCACTCTGCACTCAGCACTCACTACTCAGCACTCACTACTCTGCACTCACTACTCTGCACTCACTACTCTGCACTCACTACTCTGCACTCTGCACTCACTACTCTGCACTCACTACTCACTACTCTGCACTCACTACTCTGCACTCTCTACTCACTACTCTGCACTCACTACTCTGCACTCACTACTCACTACTCTGCACTCACTACTCACTGCTCCGCACTCACTGCTCTGCACTCACTGCTCTGCACTCACTACGATGGTGGAGGCGACCACCTTACTGGAAGAAATTGTTAAACACTAATAACGGAGGAGTTGGTGCAACAAAAAGAAGTCTCATCTGCCGTAGTGTCTAAAAGTATATCCAACAGCAAATTGGCGGGAAATGGAGCAATGATGCTATAGCAAATGTGTGCCTGTGCTGCATGGCATACTCTCTATCCTCCTGTGATTAGCATCAGGAACATAAACATTTTAGTTCCCCCTGTTCTTGTGTTAGTAGCACAAATGGACTGCACGACTTGAGCGGTCTTTAGCGCCCACTGTCGGGTGAAAGTGGCTTCACCAAGTGCTCGGCTGTGACTGAAAACATTGTGAATCCAAAACCCTGCGACCTTTCTCTGACAGACCTGCTGTAAATGTCTTGTGGTCGTTGTTTGCTGTCACCCTCCCCAGACTCCAGTCTGCGCTCGCCTCAGAACGAGAGCCCCCTGGGGCACGGCGAGGCATCCCTGCGCCGCTTTAATACTTAGCCTCTCTATCGGCATGGGAATCTCAGACACAAAGCACTTTCCCTCTCCCATTTCCGAAATAACACATTTCCCCAGCATGCCGGCGCTTCTATCTATCTCTGTTGTGGTGTTTGTAAAGTATACAGACCACGCAGTGCAGGGAAGAGCAAACACATCATTATGCCTTCATGACAGAAAAGCCTGCTCTGCTCGAGTGTAAAGCTTTGCACTATTGTGTGGGGGCTTCAATCAATAATCTTTGTCAAAACAGAATATACTGCATTGTCATTCTGTCCCTTTTAAAACAAACCCGCGGCCTGAGAAGGAGTAATGGCCGTCTGCTTCTGCCTCCTTTTAGTATCGAACTCTTAATAACAATAACAATAATGACAAGCATTACAGTCCCCGTTCCTTCCGCGCGTTCAGCCGGCGTTGAGGGTCTGCCGCGGCCGGTCCTGCAGTAATGGGCACGGCGCATGCGTAAGCCCGAAACCTTCCATTGGGCACGGCGCATGCGCAAGCAGCGGAAGGTATTGCTAGCGTCTCAGCTTCCGAGGAGGATAGCGCGTTCGCGTGCGCGTGGCCGGCGCAAATCGCCTTGCGCGTGGCCAGTGCTGTCGTCCTGGGAAGCTGAGCCGCTAACAATAAGGTCTCTGGCGAGAGCGAGCTTCGCTCGCTTCTAGCCGAGACCTAAAAAAGATCGGCCCCGCATCTTACTTTCTTGATCTTGGAAACCGTCAGCAAGGACAGTGTCGATGATCTGAGCTGCCTTGCAGGAAGATATGGGGTCACAAGGAGTCGATTAATGGGCGGACCAGTTTCTAAGATAGATCAATGGGTGGTACATAGAGCCTTAAATTCAATTCTTCGTCTGACTGGTAGCCAGTGTAGGCTCCTCAGTCCATCCCTGGCTGAAGTGTGGTGGGGAATTTGGAGCAGTGTGCGCGCGACACAAGTCTGCACAATCTGCAGCGTGTTCAGGGTGGACTGGGGGGCACCCAGATACAGGGCATCTCCGAAGTCTATTCTAGATAGGATGAGTCCCTGGATCATTATCTTCCTGGCCTCAAAAGGTAACACAGGGAGGATCTTCCGCAGTACCCTGAGTAGACCAAAGCAGGTTGCAGATAATTTGGTGGTTTGGGCATTAAAATCAAGAGCTTTGTCGAGCCAGATTCCCAGGCTCTTGATTTTGTCTTTAGGCACCGGGTGGAGCCTAGTGAGGAGGGCCAGAGCAACTTAAGAGCCAGGGGAGAAGGGTTGCCCAGGAGCATTAGCTCGGTTTTGTCGCTGTTTAGTTTAAGATGTGACATGGTCATCCAATTGGAAACCTCCTCCAGACAGGCTATCAGGTTTCCAGAGTTGGACTCCAGCTGGTTGAGGGACACCACCTCCTCCATCACTGCCAATAAGGCGGTTTCGGTCCAAAAAGACTCTACCACTCAAAAAATTCAACTTATATATTCTTCTTTTTCTACAAACCTCGCCCCCCCTCAGACAGAGACCACTCCCATTCCCGAGACCCCTCCTACTCATTCCTTACAATCGCTCCCTCTAATCACCCTGACCACGCTCAAACTCAGTTCACTCAGGTCATTCAGAAGTCAGTTAATGTGTACGTGTCCTAAAGACTTGTTCGGCTGTAGTCATCGGCCTATGTGAGGGCAACCACAAAATGGCTGCCATACACAAAATGGAACCCGAGGGTTCAAAACGAAATCCCTAAATACATAGTGAATCCATCGGTCTAACATGGCGAAAACACTCGTATTTGCCGCACTAGCCAGTTACAGTTCGCTACTATCAAATTCGTAACAAAACCATGACCTTTATGAAACGGGTTCAGAATTCACAGAACCTCAACTGCCCTTCTCACAGAAATAGCATGTTTTACGTAATTTCCAACTCACGTGGATAGCAGGAACACATATTTGAAAGGTTGCTTCTGCAATTAAAGAGAAAAAGTTTGTTTCCCACTCAGCCACGTCAAAACATGCAAACAAAGCCCCTAAAAAAACCTTCAGCATAGAAAACTAGGTTTTAGGAAGAATGGTAGAGGAAAGGCAGTGCTGGGAGGGGGGCTGGGCAACCATGCCAGCATTCAGATTATCAAGCAGATGGTCCTGTTTATGACCTGTGGAGCCTGTACAGTACAAGTCCACGGTGAGAATAGAGTTAAAGTTACACGTCCACGGTGAGAATAGAGTTAAAGTACATGTATTTATATAGCGCAAATCACCGACCCGGTATCTAAGCGCTTGCTTAGGGAACCCGTCCTGGTAATCCCCTGTGAGATAACCCCGGCAGGGTATCCACAAGGTGAAAGCCAGGCATCCCACCGCGAGGGGCCGTTGTGGAGATTAAGCAAGCTATTGCCCAGAGTCGCAGATTGTGAACCCATGAATAGAGCAGGCACTGGAGCGAGAATTGTCGAGTCCGTGGACATTTTTCGGACTCAAGACCCGCCGAGCCGGGAATTGAACCCTGGTCCCGGGCTGACCTCTGCTTCCAGGTCTGCCTCCTCTAACCAGTGAGCCACACTTCTCACAGTTAGTCTAAGATTAGTGTTTTGTACTGGAAGCTACCCTTCCAATATGCAAACTATGTTACATTAAATCACACAACTTTGCACAATGGTACAAATGTGTTTGAGTGGCTTTAGGCAACTGATTTTCCCCCAGTACGTGGGACGGGAGCAGCATCATAACTTTGTAGATATAGCACTGTCCTACTCACCACATTTCATGAAACTTAGAGCAACAACTTTGGTTGCTGTGCTGCCCAGCGTTGCGCAAAAAAGTAATACATTTCCTCTACAAGTTGTAGCGTGGGGCTGTGTAATACATTACTATGGCCTTTTGGTGTACGGTTTAGCAGTGATAGTGTAGGACATTGTGGTACTTAATGACGGTTCCTGCAATGGAGCATCCACTAGCGACTGTGTTTGACAATATGTGAACCACAGATGGAGTGTGCAGTGAAAAGTCCACAAGTGATCATGTGTAGTGCAGTGGTGGTCTCTGTAGCATCTGATCCAGCAGTGATATTTTATTCAGTACTAGCTTACCCGTCGCGCGTTGCTGCGATCTCAGAAGAAAGGAAATTTAAGGAAACTTGTTATGATAGCATTCAATTTACACTGTGTCATTTTTATTGAAACGTATTCATTTTAATATGTAAAACATTTTAAAGTATTGTTTTAATTCTGTTTATTTATTCGAGTGCTTGTGGATACACGGTATCTTTTGTTTTACCATGTGGTGCGTACACAAATAAATCAGAAGGTTTTTCGATGCGTGAGCTGGCCACATACAGTTCTCCATGTGAGAAGCACGGATTCTACAAATCTAGTCCACACACTTACAGCGATTGTGCTTGTGCTTTGTTGATGGTAATTGCAAAAGCGAGTCGCACCGGAAACTGTACACGTTCAGTATTGGAAAGATTATGAGGGCCCTGGGGAGCCGGGGGGCCCGATATTTAACAAATGTTTCATTTTTTTTGCCAGAAACCTTCGCGGGAGTGTACTCAACAACTTTTAACAAATTTCTTTCTATTTTTTTATTTTTTTAGGTTTTTTTGCCAGAAACCTTTGCGGGAGTGTACTCAAAAACTTCCCAAAGTTTCATGCTGATCAGATGAATGGTGTAGTAATGCATAAAGGACAAACAGACAGACATACTTAAGTTTTTATATATATAGATAACTAGCTTACCCGTCGCGCGGTGCTGCGATCTCAGAAGAAAGGAAATTTAAGGAAACTTGTTATGATAACATTCAATTTACATTGTGTCATTTTTATTGAATTTTATTCATTTTAATATGGAAAACATTTTAAAGTGTTGTTTTAGTTCTGTTTATTTATTTGAGTGCTTGTGGATACACAGTATTTTTTGTTTTTCCGTCTGGTGCGTACACGAATAAATCAGAAGGTTTTCCGACTCGTGAGCTGGATACATACAATTAAGCATGGGCGAATTTCACGAATTCGCGATCCGCGAATTTGCGGATTTGCGAATTTGCGATCCGCAATATTCGCGAATTTGTGCGAATTTGTTGATTTTTGGTTTTTTGCGTGTTCGCGGGGTTTTTTGCGTGTTCGCGGGGTTTTTTGCATGTTTGCGGGGCTTTTTGCGTCTTCGCGAGCCGCTTGCATTGCGAAGTTACCCATGCAGTCGTTTATGGGAGAGGGAGAGAGAGATAGATAGATAGATAGATAGATAGATAGATAGATAGATAGATAGATAGATAGATAGAGAGGGAAAGAGAGAGGGAGAGAGAGAACGAGAGAAAGAAAGAGAGGCCGGATCTCTGAAGGGCCAGATTCCTGAGTTGCCCCTACAGAACATACAGCTTTTTATTTTTAGCAAAATGCATAAGAAAATTGTGCTGTAAAGGTCTCTTTTAGTTTAACCCCTCCTGACAACTCAAAATGGGTGTATTTGCCATCCTCTCCCTTCTTCCTGTTTTTTATATCTGTAAGTGCTTCCTGATGAGGTTTAATTCCTTGGACAGGTGCCTCGTTGCCTACTTGTAACTATTCTCTGACCCTGCTTCAAGGGTCAGAGCAGGGTCAGAGAATAGTTGCAAGTAGGCAACGAGGCGCCAGGAAGCAATTAGCAGCAGGTGTCCAAGTTGAAGATAATTTGTTTGTAACCCTTTTGTAAAAGGTTACAAAGAAATTAGGTTCAACTTTTGCACCTGCTGCTGTAACCCTTGCTTGGCCGAAAATTCGTCCCCGCTGATTCGCGGATTTTACCGCGATTTCGCGAGATTCGTGGATCGCGAAATCGCGGAAAATCCGCAAATTCGCCCGCGAAACAGATTTTAGGCACACCCTTACATACAATGGTCCATGTGAGAAGCACGGATTCTCCAAATGTAGTCTACACACTTGCAGCGATTGTCCTTGTGCTTTGTTGATGGTCATTGCAAAAGCGAGTCGCACCGTAAACTGTAAACGTTCAGTATTGGAAAGATTATGAGGGCCCTGGGGGGCCGGGGGGCCAATATTTAACAAATTTGTCTTTTTTTTTTCCAGAAAACTTCGCGGGAGTGTACTCAACAACTTTTAACAATTTTCAAATTTTTTTGGGCCAGAAACCTTTGCGGGAGTGTACTCAACAACTTCCCAAAGTTTCATGGCGATCGGATGAATGGTGTAGTACTGCATAAAGGACAAACAGACATACTTTCGTTTTTATATATATAGATTATTTATAAAGTATGTGCCATGATCGTGAGGTTGACTTAAGGCACTGTCAGACCCCAACACGTATCCAAACAATATTGAACCGAGGTAATGTCCTGTCTAAGTCCCTGGCTAATGCTATATACCCTCTTTCTAAGATCTTAATTTAGCTAAGTTTCTCCATGAACTGCAAGTGTTTGGACTGGTGATCTGGTTTTGAGCACGCATGTCAGCATTAAGTATCATTAATTCAATTATTGATAATCTAATGGAGAACAGTATTCTGCCAAGTGAATCCATCGGTCTAACATGGCGAAAACACTCGTATTTGCCGCACTAGCCAGTTACGGTTTGCTACTATCAAATTCGTAACAAAACCATGACCTTTATGAAACGGGTTCAGAATTCACGGAACCTCAGTCCCTCCTTTTGCCCTTACATAGGCAATAACCTAAACTCACGTCAATCTGAACCCAGGTCTATACTCATCAGATCATCAAGATGTTGCTGGAGCATCATCCTATTACTTAGTAACTCTCTCTGGACAGGTCTCTTTGCGACGAAGTAGCACAAAGGCCATATATAGCAGGAGCACACTGTGCACAAAGACAGAACAGGAAAAGAATAGCTAAAGCCATCCCAATGATCATCAGAATCTTCCATCTCCAAGTGGATAACAATCCCCAAAACCATCCCATCAACGACCAATCTCCTTCGCCCACAATTACAGATTCGGAGATCTTATGTAGCTTGGAAATGGCCTGGTACACTGTCGGAGCATTGTCTGGAATAAAAATGCAGCAGCTCGATTGAATCAATTTACATACCCCTCCTCTATCTGCAAATATGATATCTAACGCAACTCGATTCTGCAACGTCATAAGACGATCCGATTGGAGCTCAGCAGTCAAATTTCTAAGGGCACCAGAAGTCTCAACTATGCTGGACTCTACCACTCTCGTCAATTGCCGTATGTTCCTACTGTTAACCATAGGTCCCCAAAACGGCAGGAAACCCTTAAGAAAATCTCCCAATTCTTGTCCTGCAGTATCTTCCTTACTGAAGACACCTCTAACTATTCTCGTTCTATGGTAATCTGTTGCAGCAGTATACGTAGGGGGCAACAGAAACGCAACATAACATGTTCCTGAAAAATCAGGGGGCACCCATGTGTATGCTCTATCTTAGCAGACAAAATACGTACCCTTAGCTGCTTAAAACAGTGGGGAAGTCTGGGACGCAAAAACATACGTCTCAGTGCAAACACTCTTCCCTAACTGAGCTCTCGGATTCTTGCCATTACATTGCAGACAAAAATGACCACTATGGGATACGATCCAAATCGGAGATGACCTTTTCCCTCACTGCTTTTCACTCAGACTAACACCGTATCCAGTCACGTTCCATCCAATATAAGCTAGTGTTTCATCTTTAGGAATAGTCTCATAGAAATTGATTCCTCTAATCATATCCACTATTCCCTTCACTAGAGCACTATTACTCGGATTATCTTTCATAGAACGCAGGGGCTAGACTTCATGGGCATAAATAAACATTGTCCTATATGCCCATACAGAACCATTATAGCTGAATGGCAGAACCAGGTAAGGAATACCCTTATCCGTAGTATGAGGCATAAGACCACACACCCAGCAATTAGTGGTGTTCACTACTAACCGATGCTGATGCAGAAGTTGCACAAAGGAGTTATTAGCGAATTCCAATCTTCTAATGGATTCATGTTCAGGCAAAGGATGAAAAGAATGCGAAGAAATAGTAGGAAAAGACATAGGTTGTGTGGTGGGTGCAAACGTCACTTGAAAAGAGAAAACAACATATCCCACCAAAAACATCGTCATGCTAAGCAGCATTAAAAGACACGTTATCAAAAAACATTTGCTACTCATTAATTTACACAGTCTCGTCTTAAAGTTCATTTCTGCAACAGCTCTCTCGATCTCAAAAAACTCCATCCTCTAACCGTGCTGTTCGTGGCCGTTGGTTCTCTTCTGCTTAGATGTACGTCTGAATGTCCCAGGGAACGCCCTAGAACAAACCAGAACTATCGACCTTGTATCTACACAGTTGTGCACTCCAAGGCTTTATACCGCGACCCTATAGCTGAACCCGGATGGCGGTTCGAAAAAGAAAAATAGTTCAAAACAGCTTTTCGGATGAGAGAGCGTAATCTCAAAAATAGAAAGAAATCACTTTATTAGTCCATCGACTCTTGGTCATAAATTATAGCAGCCTTAACCAGGCAATGTCTGATCATGAAACAACAATTCAGGCTCAGTGGGGATGTATGATGTTACAACCCATGCTTTTACCACGCATGCCTTTACAACGCTGTTTTTACAACGCATGCCTTTACAATGCATAGTGCTTTGGGGCTGTTATGGCAGAGTTTTTGGCTTTATTTAGCAGTGATATAGATCATTAATCTTGCTCGCATCTAGTATAGGTATTCATAGCCTGTGTTGGCCCTTTTAAGCCCTTTTTTCCAGATCTAGAAGAGGATAGCTGCTTAATATGCCTTTATTCTTGACTTTAACCTGTCTATTGCCTATTGGCTTTGACATATTAGACACTTTGGTATGGTTTATGTAGGTATTCTGACAGAGCTAAGGAGCATTTCACCCCTTTCAGGCCTACAGGCCTAGAGCTAGAGGGACTCCATCTTGATGAAGCTGAGAGGCTTTTCAGGGCAAAGGCAAAGTTTATAGTTAAGGCTGTTTTTCACTTGGAGAGAACCGGTCTGGGCCAGCCCTTATCGGTAGGCTGTATTATTCTCTGTGTAGAAGACACAACAAAAGGCCGGCCGGCTGGGTGTGTGTCCTTGATGCGAGGTGATGCAGAGACCTGGTGGGCGGCAGGCCGATGGCTGGAACTTTCCATGAGGAAACAGCATTCTATATTTGTGAAGTGCAGAGGCGGAGTCAGTCAGTCAAGCAGAGGGTCAGTCAGCCAGAGAGTCGAGCAGAGGGAGTCAAGCAGAGAGGGTTCAAGCTGGAGAAGAGCTGAGTTGAATAGTGAGCTGGAACTGAAGGAAGCAGTCAGAAGCAGTTGCTTATCAGGAGGAGGTGTGAATAGCTGGAGTCTGAAGTAATGCCTTTTAGAAGAGACAGAGGAGAGATCGTGGACTAACCTATGGGAGCAGATGGAGTTAATTGGACATTGGCGCAGAGACAGAGTGAATAAGCTAGTGGAATGAACGGTGATCAGAGCGGCAGGAACCATTAAGATTGAAGATAGAAGGTGGAGACAGTCCGTGTGGGGGAGAGGAGTCCAGAGACAGAGCGATCAGCGCAGAGGTGTACCCAAGAGTGCAGGAGAGAGAGAGAGTCTGAGATGAGCCAAGGCACAGACGAGAGAGGAACCCAGATGACAGCTAGAACAAGACTTCACACTAATCAGGTGATATTGTTTTCATCACATTAGTTTACTTTACACTTGCATCTTAATCTTGTCCTTATTCCCTAGGCTATTGTTATGTTTAATCTTTTCTCTTTCAGCGGTGTGTTCTACCTATAGTCTTTGTCAGATCTGTGTAAATGTTTATATTGTTGTAATAAAACAACCCCCAGTTTGTAGAAAACTGGCACGTGTCCCCTTGTATTCTTGTTCAATCCAGGTGAACAAAGCTCCTAGGTGTTTGCTAGGTACGTGAATGGATGAGTAATCCCAATCAGGTAAGTGGTGATCACATAAATAGGGAGTGAGTGGACCTATGATGCCGAGAATAGGGAGCACACGATATTAATTGGCTAACTCCTAATATTGTAGTAGCAGACCCTTAGTGAAGAGACTTCCCAATATATATATATATATGTATAGGTGTTCATAGGAATGTGGTCGTCGTTGATATGCGGCGTTAGTGAGGACACTGGGTGGGAGACCAGTGTGGATACCCACTGGATTGTGGCTTGAGTAAATGAGAGCACTAGGTGGTCGAACTAGTGTGTAGTTTCGCAGGATTGCGAACACTTTGGAAAAGGGAGCATTGGGTTCTGCAGGCCCGTGTGTAGACGCACCGGATTGTGTGTCATATCTGCCCTAGGGTAGAACGGTCTGGGTCAGGGTGGCCGCGAGACAAACTGATGTGAATAAGTGTGGTGTAGGGTATGGATATCCCTAGTAATCAGTGAGTATTCTTAGTATCCCTATAGATTTAGTGGTGTTCTTAATAATATGAGCTTGTATATTGCGAGTTCCCCATCCTCAGGTAGGTACCAGGTGCCTGGATAGAGGAGTCCTGAGGAGGGAAGGTGAGTACGTTCTGGCTGGGTTGGAGGGGCCCCTGGGGGCTGATCCCACCTACTCAGAAAATCCAGCCATAACATCTGGCGTCACGAACTGTTTACCTATCCTGTGTGTCCTGGCCATGTGCTTAGAGAGTTTCCCATGTGTTCTGAGGGAGTGCCCTGAACGCTGGTTCCATCAGGCGTAATGTTGCAGTTTATGTAGCCTGTTAGACCTATGGGCTTGAACAGTTGCAGCGTGAGGAGATTGCATTACATCATGGCATTTGGTTTATTCAGGGTGGAAGGAATGTTTTTCATCTTGGTGTTTAAACTGTCAGAGTTGAAGGATGGCATTACATGAGGAAGCCAGTTACATCTATGTGATGGTCCAATTGTATAAATGTGTGTAAAAAGTGCTTTTAAATTGCCCATTAAATTGCTTGCTGCATCTGCTTATGCTGTGCAATGTGAAATGTGTTCATTGTTCTATGATTTGTGAAGTTCTTTGAATATAGCTCCTTGTAAATATGACTTGTGAATAGCGCCATATTATTGTGGCTTGTGAGGTGCATGTTCTCATGTTGATCTGCTGTGTTCCTTGTGCATTGCGCCTTGGAAATGTTGTTTGTGAAAAGCTTGTCTTGTAAATATGGCTTGTGAATAGCGCCATGTGGTCATGGCTTGGACAGGGCATGTTATCATTACGTTTGGCAGGAGGGAGCTGGATCTCTCTCGGGTGCTTGGGGATAACGTTTTTGAAAATATGTGTATGTGTCATCTGTAAACGTGAAGAAATGTGATTATGATTTTCCCATGTATCCATGGACGTTGGGAAATGATTCTGCTTGAGCTGCCAAAGGGTTAATATCTTGAGTTGAGATGGCAGTCTTTATTTTTTACATGCTGTCAACATGCATGGTTATCTGACCTGACTATAAAAGTCAGTGGATTATTTTAAGGATTATTTGATGGTTTGATTTTGATTTTTTTTTTGATTCCTTGGTCTGCCTATGTGTTTTGTCAGTTTCTTGACGGAAAGGTACCATCTTGTGTTTTGCGAAGGGTTCTGTTCATTTAACATTCCTTTTGAAACGCGTCTACGAATTTGTGTGGGTTTGCCTTGGAACTGATGTGGTTATAAATCAACCAGTCGGATTACGGAGAGAGCTGTGTTTTTTTTTTTTAAATGAGTGAAATGTTAAAAAGATGGCCCGTTAGAGTGCACGCTACGGAGCTGTTTTTATTAATTATTTCTGTGAGGGGTTTCCATCTAGACAGGAATGTGCTGGTTGCAATAATGATCGGTTCAGTATAATGAATCTTGCCCGACAGTGCATGATAACATGTGCTTTTAATTAGTGGAAGGCAACCATGTGCCTTTGAAAGAAAAAAGTGTTAAAATGTAACATTATTATTTTCCCAAATGTAAATTAAAATGTATGCTTTTATAAATGTGTCAGCAAAACATTAAATTAAATACAATGTTGAAATGTATCCGCATTTTATGTTGTTTTACAAATTATTTCTCTTTTCAGCAGCTGACAAATGGACCATGTTAATTCGTTTTTTTTCCCAAATGCAGACTGTATAATCTTGTGTGCAAAAGGTAGTTGCCCCTTTCTAAATAAGTGCCCATATTTTAGGTGTCTTGCCTTTAGCTGAATTAGTTGGACTAAAGTCTTTTTAAAAACTGGAGCTTTTTTAATTAGCAGTACACTGTAACAGAATTGTTTTTTTTTTAAATGCTAGCTTTCGTGGGTTAGCACAAATAAGACATGAGAACAGGCAAAAGTATTTGTTTGTCGACCTTGGCAGACCAGCTGGTTTGTGCAGACGAGTTTTTTTCCTTCATTCTGCAAGTTTCGATCACGTCCCTGTTCGTTATGATTGGCTATAATCCAATTTTCTTCCGCGGATGGCTTGTTTATGTAAGGGAGGGGCTGGTTTAGAGAGGCTCATCATATTGCAGTTCAAGTAGCTTCACACTGTAGCGTGGCTCCTGCTCTGAAGGGAGGGGCTGGCTTAGGGAGGATTAGGGTATGTTAGGCCCTGCACAAGGTTATTAAAAGTTAAATTTTGAATGTTTTTAATTAATTAGGATATTTTCTTTTCAATAATGAAAGGCACCCGGGGTGCTTTTTAAATGGAAAATTTTATTTTGCAAGATTAATGATACTTGTTCTCTTGTTCCTAGGATTGCTGAAGTTGTGGTTGTGCGTGGGTCCCTCCCCCTTCCACTTCTTTTTTTTGTTTTAGCTTTTTACTTTCATGTTTTTATTTTAGTTTATTGTTTTTGGATGATGGAACCAGACCAGACCAGACCAGACCGGAAGGGTGATGGATGGCCGCATTGGAGGAAGTGTCCGGATACCGAGGATGCAGGGTGGTGGCCTACACTGAAGAATTTGGACATAATTACTTGGCCTGCAATTTTTTCTTGACATCACTACGAAAAGGCCCCACTTTTAATAAAAAAAAACTAAAACATGTTTTATTTGTAACAGTATTATAAAAGAATTTGATGCATGATCCCTTGGACAAGCAGGCCCCACTTTTAAAGCAAAAAAACATGTCACCTATTATAGTTTTTCTGTTTTCTTCAAAACAGTTTTTGCCAATGAAGGACTCTTTTTTTTTTTTGAATGGTGGTGCCCACATGTGTTCCACAGTGTGATTTAAAAGCTTGATGTTACACCAGCTATCTTGTAGAAATGGGGTTGTTGTTTTTTTTTTTTACTGTTCTTACATTTTCACCTTGATTGATCAAAGGGTGGTTACCTTAAAATTTGGATTGTTCTGGGTGGTGTGTCTTTTAGTATGATTATGTATTAATGTTTGCCCAGACCTTGAAACAGTACTTCTCTGATTTCACTTTAAATTGACAAATGTCAGCAGGTAGGCCTCATTTAGGCCTATTGTTATTTTCATCTCACATACTAGCCCCTACACCAATAGTTTCATGAGTCATCATTAGCTTGAGTTGCCTATAGTACGTAGGGCTCATTTAGGCCCTTTCTTGTTTTCTCATTAGGAGTTGAAACACATTTAGTTCTTAAGTTGACAATAGTAGGTAGGCCTCATTTAGGCTTAAGTTGTCCGAAGTAGGCCCCATTTAGGCCCCCTGCTGTTTTCATTCAACACATAAGTCCCTACATCACTAGATTTCACCAGTTATCATTAGAAGTTGAGGCACATTTAGTTTGAGGATGCTTTGGTTAGTTTCTGTTGTTATCAGATCCAATCTCAGATATGTTTCAGCATTCAAGTCAAGGGTGCTTTGATTTGTTTTTAGGTTTCTATTCCCTACAATTGAGTTTCAGGTGGAATTTCCTTGAGTTGTCATTGTTTTTAGGGAGTTTTTTAGGTTTTGATTTGTTGATGGATTGTGTTGATGTTTGTTTATCTGGATGTTATTGTTTATAAGATGTTCGCAAGATAAGGATCTAAGGGTGGATGGCAGAGTTTTGGGCTCTATTTAGCAGTGATATAGATCTTAATCTTGCTCACATCTAGGATAGGTATTCTTAGCCTATGTTGGATAGATTATGTTGATGTTTGTTTTGATGGTTGTTGTTGTTTATTGATGCTCGCAAGATAAGGATCTAAGGGTGGAATGTTATGGCAGAGTTTTTGGCTTTATTTAGCAGTGATATAGATCATTAATCTTGCTCGCATCTAGTATAGGTATTCATAGCCTGTGTTGGCCCTTTTAAGCCCTTTTTTCCAGATCTAGAAGAGGATAGCTGCTTAATATGCCTTTATTCTTGACTTTAACCTGTCTATTGCCTATTGGCTTTGACATATTAGACACTTTGGTATGGTGTATGTAGGTATTCTGACAGAGCTAAGGAGCATTTCACCCCTTTCAGGCCTACAGGCCTAGAGCTAGAGGGACTCCATCTTGATGAAGCTGAGAGGCTTTTCAGGGCAAAGGCAAAGTTTATAGTTAAGGCTGTTTTTCACTTGGAGAGAACCGGTCTGGGCCAGCCCTTATCGGTAGGCTGTATTATTCTCTGTGTAGAAGACACAACAAAAGGCCGGCCGGCTGGGTGTGTGTCCTTGATGCGAGGTGATGCAGAGACCTGGTGGGCGGCAGGCTGATGGCTGGAACTTTCCATGAGGAAACAGCATTCTATATTTGTGAAGTGCAGAGGCGGAGTCAGTCAGTCAAGCAGAGGGTCAGTCAGCCAGAGAGTCGAGCAGAGGGAGTCAAGCAGAGAGGGTTCAAGCTGGAGAAGAGCTGAGTTGAATAGTGAGCTGGAACTGAAGGAAGCAGTCAGAAGCAGTTGCTTATCAGGAGGAGGTGTGAATAGCTGGAGTCTGAAGTAATGCCTTTTAGAAGAGACAGAGGAGAGATCGTGGACTAACCTATGGGAGCAGATGGAGTTAATTGGACATTGGCGCAGAGACAGAGTGAATAAGCTAGTGGAATGAACGGTGATCAGAGCGGCAGGAACCATTAAGATTGAAGATAGAAGGTGGAGACAGTCCGTGTGGGGGAGAGGAGTCCAGAGACAGAGCGATCAGCGCAGAGGTGTACCCAAGAGTGCAGGAGAGAGAGAGAGTCTGAGATGAGCCAAGGCACAGACGAGAGAGGAACCCAGATGACAGCTAGAACAAGACTTCACACTAATCAGGTGATATTGTTTTCATCACATTAGTTTACTTTACACTTGCATCTTAATCTTGTCCTTATTCCCTAGGCTATTGTTATGTTTAATCTTTTCTCTTTCAGCGGTGTGTTCTACCTATAGTCTTTGTCAGATCTGTGTAAATGTTTATATTGTTGTAATAAAACAACCCCCAGTTTGTAGAAAACTGGCACGTGTCCCCTTGTATTCTTGTTCAATCCAGGTGAACAAAGCTCCTAGGTGTTTGCTAGGTACGTGAATGGATGAGTAATCCCAATCAGGTAAGTGGTGATCACATAAATAGGGAGTGAGTGGACCTATGATGCTGAGAATAGGGAGCACACGATATTAATTGGCTAACTCCTAATATTGTAGTAGCAGACCCTTAGTGAAGAGACTTCCCAATATATATATATATATGTATAGGTGTTCATAGGAATGTGGTCGTCGTTGATATGCGGCGTTAGTGAGGACACTGGGTGGGAGACCAGTGTGGATACCCACTGGATTGTGGCTTGAGTAAATGAGAGCACTAGGTGGTCGAACTAGTGTGTAGTTTCGCAGGATTGCGAACACTTTGGAAAAGGGAGCATTGGGTTCTGCAGGCCCGTGTGTAGACGCACCGGATTGTGTGTCATATCTGCCCTAGGGTAGAACGGTCTGGGTCAGGGTGGCCGCGAGACCAACTGATGTGAATAAGTGTGGTGTAGGGTATGGATATCCCTAGTAATCAGTGAGTATTCTTAGTATCCCTATAGATTTAGTGGTGTTCTTAATAATATGAGCTTGTATATTGCGAGTTCCCCATCCTCAGGTAGGTACCAGGTGCCTGGATAGAGGAGTCCTGAGGAGGGAAGGTGAGTACGTTCTGGCTGGGTTGGAGGGGCCCCTGGGGGCTGATCCCACCTACTCAGAAAATCCAGCCATAACAGGGGCGCTGGATAGTGAATAGTTTAATTTACTATTCCAACTCCAGTCCCCGTGGATAGTAGGGAAGGTGTTGGATAGTAAATTAAACCTATTCCCTATCCTAGAGCGCCCCCCCAGCGCAATGCGTTGTAATGGTTTGCGTTGTAAAAGTTGCGTCGTAAAGGCACTGCGTGGTAAAAGTTGCGATGTAAAGGATGTTTCCCGCTCAGTGGTGTTCAATTGTGCAGATGGAGACACAGCTTCTTGCAAAATATTGTCGTCTTCACGCTCAGAGCTTGTCCCAATCAAACGCGCATCACTGAATGGATCAAAACGTGTCACAGTCTCAGTCTCTAAATCACCAACACCCTCCTGGACCCACTGGCCGTACGGTAGAGGCAAAGGGACCCTCTTACAATGTACGCTGTGGGTCCAGTTCTTCTTGCCGTGAACTCTCACTGCGGTACGCATCGACAAAAGGACCTGAAATGGTCCAGTCCAGCGGGGCTGATCGTTCTTTGTCCGCTGAAAGTTTCGCACCAATATCCACGAGCCAGGATCAATGGCGTGTCCTGGATCTTCAGATGCTTGTGGAAGTGTGTCGTGAATCTGTAAGACAAGCAATTTAGCCGTCAAATCATACAAGTAGTCAATCAGCACAGGAAGTTCAATCTCGGTAAACTTTGTCGGCCCCGGCACTCCCCATATGTTAGCTGGACGACCAAACACAATCTCGTAAGGACTAAGTCCTACTCGAGAATGCACTGTAGTTCTAGTTGACAAAAGTGCCAATGGCAAAGCATCGGGCCATTGGAGACCATTGCTCGCCTGAATCTTGGCTAACTTCAGCTTCAAGGTGCCATTGTAGCATTCGACTAAACCAGCTGATTGGGGGTGATTTGCAGCATGAAATTTCTGCCCACTGCCCAAACCTTCACACACTCTCTTCATGACTTGACCCACAAATTCACTTCCGTTATCACTCCACACCATCCTTGGCAATCCAAACCTAGGGAAAAATTCCTTGACTAGGGCTTTGGCTGTGGACAAGGTAGTATTATCTTTCAGGGGGTATGCTTCTACCCATCTCGAAAAGGCACAAACAACTACAAGGACGTATTTCAAATTATTACATCTCTCCATATGGATAAAATCCAATTGCAGCACCTCGAACGGATACGTCGGAGGCGCAAAGTGACCAGCTGGAGTTGGAGTTCCATTGCCAGGATTATACATCAGACAAACCATGCAATTCTTAACCAGATTCTCCGCACACTTAGGAATTCCAGCATTCTGCCATACTGGAGCCAACAACTTACAAATCCCTTTCGCACTAATGTGAGCCATTCCATGCACCATCGTAACTACTGCAAGCACATACGCATCAGGTAACAACCATCGCTGATGCTCTGACAACTCAATCCAACAACCAGTCGAATCCAATTTTCCCGTACTCTCTCTCCATACATTCAATTCTTTCTCCGTAGCTTCAGCCTGAATTAACTTCACACTCTCTATCGTATCTTCACACATTCCTCTATCCAGAACCCATCTTGCTGGACCCGCAACATACATTCGACTCGTCACATCTTTCGCTGCTTCTTTTGCAACTTTATCCGCAAACACATTACCACGACCAACGTCATCGGTAACCTTCTTATGTGCACTGCATTTCACGATCGCAACTTGCGTCGGCAACGTAAGTGACTCAAGAAGCTCATTCACCAACTGACCATGTTGAATCTTCGTACCATGAGACGTAAGGAACCCACGTTCCTTCCATAACCACCCAAAACTATGGGCAACACCAAACGCATACTGGCTATCGGTATACACAGTCAATCTCTTTCCTTTCGACAATACACACGCTCTCGTAAGTGCAATCAATACTTCTGCTTGAGCTGAATTTTGTGATACGTGCAGCTTCAACAATCGTATGCAAAGTCATAACCGCATATGCTGCAGTCGTATCACCATTCGGAAGCTTAAAGCATGAACCATCTACCCATAAGGTACCATCACACTTCACAAGAGGAGTGTCTTTCAAATCGATTCTACCCTTTGTTTCTTCCTCTGTCCTGAGAAAGCAATCATGCTGTTCCTGAACATCCGTCTCTACAGAAATCGGCAACAACGTAGCTGGATTCAACGTGTTGCATCGTTTTATATGCACATGACTCGCCAAAAGTGTCAACTCGTAACCTGACAATCGAGCTCTAGTTAAGTGCTGAGTTTTAGTCCTTTTTAATAAGGTATCCACTGCATGTGGAACCATCACTATCAACATATTATCCATCACCAAACCAGCAGACTGTTGAATAGAAGCAGCCGCTGCCGCTGTAGTTCTCAAACAACACGGCAACGCTCTAGCTACCGGATCCAAAGTCGACGAAAAATACGCACATGGACGCTGTTTATCGCCGAACTGCTGTGTCAGGACTGACAATGCACATCCCTCTCTCTTGTGAACATAGAGTGTAAAAGGCTTACTGTAGTCGGGAGTACCCAACACAGGAGCCGAACACAACGCATTACGCAATTCCGAAAAACTCTTCTGACATTCGTCAGACCAAGGAAGAGGATTCGGAGTATCCTTAAGAGTAAGTGCTAACAAAGGTTTCGCAAGTAGCGAAAAATTTGGAATCCATTGCCTGAGTACGAAGTAATACCCAAGAAAGCACGCACTTCTCTCTGTGTGGTTGGCACATTCATTTTCGCAATCGCTTGAATTTGTTCTGGGGTCAACCTTCTTCCCTCCTTCGATAAGAGATGACCTAAGTAGGTCACTTCTTGTCGACAATACTGCAACTTCGAAGGTGATACTTTATGATGAAGGTCAGACAAATGTCGCAACAAAGAAATAGTAGCTTCTTTACAAGTCTCCTCATCATCAGCAGCAACTAACAAATCGTCGACATACTGAATAAGAGCAGCACCATCAGGCAAGACAATCGTATCAAGCTGTGTTTTCAAAGCCTGACTATAGAGAGATGGACTTTCACAGTAGCCTTGAGGAGCGCGCTTAAACCGGAAACTTCGTCCTCCTAAAGAGAAGCCAAAAATATCTCTACTCTCCTCGGCAATCGGGATGCTGAAGAAAGCATTCTTCAGATCAATCACCGAAAACCAGGCAGCTGAAGCAGGAATCATAGTCAGCAAAGCAGTAATATCCGGAACAACAGGAAACTGTGGTACAACAATCTTGTTTACTTCGCGAAGATCGATCACAAACCTATACGCAGGCGGCTAAGAAGAATCAGTACGTTTCAAAACAGGCAAAACCGGACTATTGCAAACATTACCTCTCATTACCTCGCTCACACCTTTCTCAATCAGATCATAGATAATCGCTAAAAGCGCTCTTTCACCATCACTAGAAATCCTATATTGTGGAATACGTGGCAATCTAACATTCGCTTTCAGCGTCACAACATATGGTTGAATCTCCAAAAGACCCACATCATTAGGATAAGTTGTCCAAAGAGTACCAGGGAGAGAACGCAATTGCAATGGAAGCCGATCTTTAGACAAATACATCGGAGAGATCACTCTCTTACCCAATGTAAGCTGTACTCCTGAAGGAGAACAATGTAATGTCGCATACAATCTTTTCAACAAATCCAATCCCAACAAATTCTCACCACAACCTGTCGTTAGAATGAGGGGTGCTTCCAATTCACAAGGTCCAACAGAAAGAGACATTAGGACTAGAAACCGGATTACGAACTGGGGCACCAGAAAAACCTACCGAAACATTCGTCAAGCCAGACAAAGGTGCGCCAGGGAGTTTAGAGTGCATGATAGAACTCTTCACTGCACCAGTATCCAACAGAAAAGGCTCTGAGACACCTGATGTAATCACGTCAACATAAGGTCCACTCTGATCTACCGGAACTGACACTACTCCCTCTCTTTGTCTATGGCTGTCCTAGCAATCATTACCATCAGCATTCTCACTCTCAACACAGTAATCGTCAGCATAATACTGAGTCGACTTACCAGATGCAACATTCTGCTGATCAAAACAATTCATAGAGTTCTGTGGAGGAAAGGATCGTTCATTCTGGGGGAACACACCACGTCCTCTACCTCTAGGATCTTGCTGAACACCTCGACCTCTCACACCAGACACACCATTCGTACGCTGTAACAGAACTGGACAACTACTCTTGAAGTGGCCTTCTTCTTTACAATACGCACACTGATAAGGGCCTACAGGAAAACGCTGCTGAGAAGACTCAGACCTTTGCGAAACTCTCTGAAACTGCTGAGGTTGCTGATTATAATGAGGCGGATACGCCTGTTGCAAAAGAACCTTCGTCTTCAAATCTTTAGTCTTTTTCTCTGCTTTCTCTTTCTCATCCTTATCTCTATTCTCATAATATTGTGCAGTAGCCAATATCTGGGCCGACGAAGAAACAGCCCATGAACTCTCTGAATCCTTCAACTTAGTACACAACTTGGGAAGCAAGTTATTGACAAACTTATCTACGAACAACCTTTGGCCACCTTCCGTACTCATATCTTGACCACTATGATCGATAAACGTCTCTTCAAACCTAGTGAAGAAATCAGACACACTTTCATCTTTCTTCTGCTTGCATGCAGACAACTTATCCCAATTCACTCGCATAGCAGGCATTAAAGTCTTCATATAATTAATAATCCTACCGGGAAGTTCCGCAACTAAAGCCTCGGGTTTAGCTCCTCCACCTTGAAGACCATCTGCAACTGTAATGTTAGCCCATGTATCACCTAACTCTTGCGCATGATTCTCGTGACGAATCTTCGCCCATAAAGGTTGAGGAACCACATTACCAAACAACATATCTGTTTCGGCCAAATTCATGATGCACGCGTCAGCTGTCTGTGACAACTCTGTATAATACCCTGCAGGATTCTTGCAGGGGTCAGGTAGAGTCTGCTTAAGGGCCAAAACTTCAGCTCTCTTCCACGAAACATGTACCCAGACACGCTGAAAATGAGTCAGTACTCCAGCAATACCCTCATTAGCATTAGCCTGAACTGCCTCTTTCCATACCGGAGGAACTGTAGGGAAGTCAGAAATCAATCAGAAATCCCAACAGGAACCTCTCTCATAGGGTACTGTCTCGCTTTCCTCCTAACAGAAGGATCAGGCTCAAACAACGACTGAGAAGGAAACACACTCCTAAACGCAAGCAGCGTTGCAACTGCTTTCTCAACATCGGAACCCACTATCGTTCCTTTCGCAAACTCGGACTGCACATTAAACAACTCTGATGGGGTCTGACCCAACTCACTATCTTCCCATTCCTCACGGAGGAAAGTACACATGATATCAAAGACATATCTCCGCTTCGGTGCTTCCCATTGATGGAAGACAACCGACTCTAGATTATATCTCAAAGAATTAGTAACCCATTTACGAGCCAAATGATCCAACACTGCCCGCTCTTCGGGACCAGGAAACTGGCTACCCAACTGTTTACGCGCAGAAACAGGGGTCACATTCAATGACCCAAAGAAAGGAGACAAAAGACCAGTAACAGTATCAGTCATTCTCTGTCGAACAGAAGGAGAAGTTGTCAAAAGGACAGGAGACAAAGCAGACTGAGATGAAACAAGCGTAGGAGTAGTAGCAGAAGAAGTAGCAAGTACAGGAGAAAAAGTCGTAGGAGTTCCAGACGGAACTGATAGCAAAGTCCCCGGCCCTAGAGAAGGCTGCGCCAGAGGAGAAGGACCCAGCTGAAGAGGAGCTGGCGGTTGTGCAACAATAGGAGGCACAACAACTGGAGGTTGCGCAACTAAAGGCTGCGGAGGTGCCGTAGCACTCTGCACATAAGTGGGTGGAGAACTCAACAAAGGGGACATCAAAGGATCCTTTTCAGGGTCCTTCATTGCACCTTGTAGAAGAGGTGGCAAAGCTGGATAACATTTATCGATGGCCATTTTATGTTGCCTATGCAACTCTTCACTCGCTTGTTCTTCTTCATTATCTTTAAGCTGCCTAGCAGCTTGCATTATCGATGTACCCTTCTCTCTTTTATCTCTTTTAGCTTGTTTAATTGCTTTCTGTTTGGCTTCCTTACGCCAAAGGCGGAAAGAGTCAAACATCACCGGCCGGGCTTTCTTCTTTAATAGTTTAACTTCCAAATTATCTAAAATCTCTGTGTCATAGCTACCATGTTGGGGCAATTTTAAAACACCGTCTTTCCTAGTGTATCGGACCTGCGGGGAATGAGATTTGGATAACCTTTCTGATCACCTAGATACCTATCTCATTCATCCAATTTTGGATCGATTATTGACTGTCATTGAGTAAAAGGCAAACCCCGCATAAGTTAAATCAACCCCATAGACTGACGCAACTCTGAAGAACCACTTACGACTGATAAAGTTTAAAAAGTTTAATATAAAATCAATTGCATATACAATCCTCTCAGGATAAGATTCAACAAGTATACAGGAACTAAAAGGAACATAAATTCCCTAAAGAATCTTAGTCTACAAAAGAAAACGATTAAAACCAATTCCAGAATCAACAAATTGAATAGCATAGACACAAAGTGGATCTGTTGCGTCGTTTACAGAAATCGAATAAACAAGTTAAATCTGTCCCTACTCTATGCTAGGTGACATCCCTACTCCGCAAGTTCTTTACCTAAAAAGGTGTCAGTAGTTTGACTTCCAAAGAAGTTCAAACTCTCTCAATCTCTGATGGAAACCTATGTCGAGAAGCAGTACCCTTTCTGCCTACCCATCCGCTCTCTAAGGGTCCTCGGCCTACTGCTCTCTTGCACTCTGCTCTTTCTCTCTGACTCCTCAGGCCATCTGCGCTCCCTTCTCCCCGGGGTGCTGTCCCTAAATACAAAATCACAGTATGGGTGGAACGCCCCTTTGAGACGCCCACCACATACACATTTCACGTGATCCCGCTTCTGGGTCTTTCCATAGCTTCATCTCTTCGCGTCGTCCGTTAAGTTGACCTTGCTTCTTAGGCGCCACCTTCGTCATCGTGCTGGTAACCTCATGACATTCCAGTTGACACTTTCAGAGCAAAGTCTATCACCTCAACAGAACTCTATTCATTCTCGTTGTGATTGTAACCTCTTTTGGTCCTGTGAACAGACACTTAGAAACAAGACCCCAAATTCCAAGCGTCCCTTATCTCTCTTAGGCCATAAACTTCGTCCAGCATTGTCACTTTAAATTTAACAAGACCTTTGACTCTTGGCTCGCACGTACAGATCAAAGCTATCCCCCGATTCCTGTGAGCCCACTAAATTACATACAGCGGACTACACTCTTGCGAACCCTTGGTCCATTAGGTTAAAATCACATATGATCACACTATTCTAAAATTCCTACAAACTCTTCTACACGGTATGACTTTTAACACACATATATATATAATCGAATTAACAAACTATTGATTATAAGCAAATTCATTTTACATACAATACAACGTTTTACTCTCGTTTCTTACACAGCGCTATATGTTCTGCACATTTCTTCACTTTACATTTCGTCTTCTTTCTCCGTTTAATAATTACATACGTATATTCAGTTTAGCACGTTCTACTGTTCTTAAGCATTTCCACATTTCTATATTAGCCCACTATGTATATACGGCTTCAAATTCCAATGCATTCTCTAGAGTAAATACAACACATTTCTTATTACTAAGTTACATGTGATAACTTCATGCTATAAGCTTCTAATTTCACGTTACAAATTCTAAATACGCTACAGGCTTGTAAATATGGTACGGATATACTTTTCATTCAAATTGCGCTCTCTCAGTTCCCCCCTTTGATGACCTCTAGGGGTCATCACTAATTTCAATTTGAATGATACTTTACACAGAACTAGTTACAAGGCTCCCCCTTTTTATCGTTTCGAGAGCTCCTAAACTTTTATACTGTTGGTCTTGTAAAGCAGCTAATCTCCTTTCTTGCTCTCTCTTGGACCTTTGTAACCGGTTCGTCCTATACCATTTGTACAGTCTCACTAAACCCAACAATATGATTATGCAAATCAATATTATTAAGACAGGTTTCAATATGTACCAAACAACACCTTTACCAAAATTGGCAAACCAACTTCCAACCTTTCCCATTCCATGACCTACTTTTTCCCAAACATTTACTCTTGTTAAATCTTCGATTTCTTGATGAATCTCTGTAATGTTTTGTATGACTTTCTCAAGTGGTTTTGAATTGTCTGGAATGTAAGTACAACATTCTTGGACCTTCAAAGCCTTGCAAACTCCGCCCTCCTTTGCTAGCAGAACATCTAAAGCAAGACGGTTCTGAAGAACCATTGCTCTAATCGACTGCATATCTCCTTCTACTAGCATTAATGACCTTGCAGTACTAGCAGACAATCTATCCACAACTGTAGCTAGTCTCCTGATCTTAACATCATTAAGTATTAAACCTAAAAGAGGAAACATTGCTCCAAATATGTCTCCAACTACCTCAGCATCTCCTACTTCCCTTTTCGCTCTTGTCGAAGCCTTTCCTTCTATTATCTCTAAATCCTTTGCATGATATATTTTGGGGAAGACAATCGCCAAATAACACGAACCATACCAATTGTCAGGCAGTTTTACATAGGCATTTCTTCCACATACAAAATATACATTAGGAATCGCTTGCATCCCTTTCATAAAATCTTTCGTATAGTACTCTAACCTAAAAGCATGTTCGCAATTAACTTCACCTACAAATACACTGTCATAATATGTCTTGCTTCGAGTTAAACATAACTTTCCTTTCTGCATTCTATCCAAAGCTATTGGACCATTGCTACCTTTCCTTTTGTGTGCTTTTTCTTCTTCGGTCCAATCAGTTTTCCACTGTCCTGACATTTTTAGAATCTTCTGCCTTCTGTACCGGTCATCTACTTGTCCAATGAATTTTTTCTCTACCTCTGACACTTTGCAAGTCAGATTATTTCTGCGTGCATATGAAGTATCTAATGTATCCCAAGGAAGAAAGAATTTTGCTAATCTATCTTCCTTTTTGTAATAGTCCCACTTATTCATTTGTTTATAATTCGGGACTTCAGGCAGTACCGAATCATAATTTGAAAAGTAGTACTCGAACCCTTCTCTACCATAAAATATACTGAGCAATAAACTACATGTTATCCCATATGTCAGTGGGAGATGATGATATCTGATGCCTTCATCTACAGAAGCCGGCAATTGCATGCAAACATAACAATCTTTGGCCTCCATGGCATCAATATACTCGTACAATAGCTTGGCATAAGCGTTTGACCTAAAATTTCCCTGCGACTCATCTACGTGTAACCTACGAGCTTCATCTGCCAGTAACGCCTTTTCACGGATGACGTTGCTCTCCTCCTTCTTCCCAACAAGAGCAGGTTTCAAAGTCGTTACAGGCTTTACATCTGTTGTCTCCTTTATGCTTGTATGTCCTACTATGTATGATATGGTAACTACTGTAATAATGAGAAAAATTACTACTGCTATTAGTGTACCTATTATGTATTTGGCTTTTCGGTTTGGGTTGCCATTCTCCATGTTATCAAACAATACAGCTCTTTCTTTTTCGAGGAAAAGTTTTCTTTTTCAGGTCTCTATTTGCTTTATTTGTTTCTCAGTTTGTGAAGCACTCTTAACCAACAAAAGTCTCTTTTTCACAACAATGTCTTTTTATCTTCAGCAACAGACAACCCTAACCCTTCTCCGTCCTCTAAATGTAATCCCTAATTTTATTCTTCTTTCCACTCGGCGCTAGGTTATCTTCTTCTTTATAGCTTAAAAAGTCTTTATGCATCTACAATGATTCTCGTACCTGCAGCTCTAATGACATGTTCCAATAGTTCTAAACAAATGACTTTTTCTTCTTGTGCTGGTATTTGATGACCAAAAGTCGGAAACTCTAATCGATTCAGCACTAGGTCTTTGATCCGACTTAGGTAAAGGGGAACGGGAAGTGTGAAGGTCAGTAACCCCTCAGTCTCGATTCCAGGCGTCAACATCCATATCTCCACTGCCACAATTGGATCGAGATTGATCACTTGCACTTCTCTCACTCTCCCAGATCTCTGTCCCCAAGACATCTGCTAGATAAGTCCACTCAGGGGTGGCGTATCTTCTGCAGGGCACACTTACCCTTCTTGATCTTCTCGGACTCTCAGAGCCTGAGTCCGTAGCTTCTTCGTCTAGATCTGAATCTTCAGAGATCGGGACAAGGGTGCTCTCTGGATTTGCTCTCAAGGTTGACCTTCTCCTTCTTTCCGTCCAACTAGCTTCTCCATTCCTTGTCCTTCTGCTCCTTGTTCTTGGACTCGTCTCTTGTTCACTTACAGCTTGTTCGGTATCTGACTCGAACTCCCAGCTACTTTCCTCTTCTGAGGCGACTTCGGTCTCACTGGTGTCCTGACCGTCGTCAGCCTGTTCCGACACAGGCTCAGCCTCTTCGATCACCTCTACAGCTTGGCTGTCCCTCTCTGTGGCTTCTCCGCTTTCCGCTGGATTTTCATCCGAGAGAGGAGCTGTTTCTTCCAGAGGTGCTGGAACTCTTCGGGTGTGTGAGGCATGTATCCAGTTGGGCAAGCCTCCACACTTTACTGCAGTGTTCGTAACTAGTATGACTTGGAATGGTCCACACCAGCGCACGTCTAGACAGTTCTTCCTGACATGCTTCTTCACCAGGACCCAGTCCCCCGGACACAGGTCATGACACAAGTCTTGTGCTGATGGAACCTCTGCAGCCTGGACCTGGAGGGACACAGAATGAATGGCATCAGATAGTCCCTTGCAGTAGTCCAAGATCAAATCGTCTGTGATGTTCAACAATGCTGCAGTCGGAACCGATGGCAGTCTCATAGCTCTCCCCATTAGCACCTCGTGTGGAAAGAGACCTGTCCTTCTATCGGGTGTGCTACGTATGCTCATAAGGACCAATGGAAGTGCATCAGGCCAACTCAGGGATGTCGATGAACAAACTTTAGCGAGTCTGGATTTTATTGTGCTGTTGATTTGTTCTACAATCCCCGAAGCTTCTGGTCGATAACTACAGTGGAGCTTCTGGTCGATACTTAAGGCTGAACATAGCATCTTCACTATTTCGCTATTGAAATGAGTTCCTCTGTCCGATTCCAAAGAGGCTGGCACCCCAAACCTCGGTATCAACTCTCTAAGCAACAGTTTTGCTACTGTGAGTGTATCGCACCTACGTGTAGGGTAGGCTTCAACCCATCTAGAAAATATGCAGACAATCACTAAGACGTATCTGAGTCGATTGCACTTAGGCATTTCAATAAAATCCAGCTGCATTCTATTGAAAGGCCCCCCAGACCTCCCTATGTGACTCAATGTGACTGGTGTTCTTTTTCCTACGTTTAGTTGCTGACAGATCGCACAACGCTGACATACTGCTTCTGCCGCTACTCTAAACTTCGGATTGTACCACGTTTGTCTGAATACTCTCACCATAGCATCTCTACCTATGTGTGCTGGTCCATGCAATCTCCTTGCCATTGGACTAACAAGTTCGTTTGGTAAAACTGCTCTCCCATCTGCAGAAATCCAAAAATTCATCTCACTTTTGGTACATCCAGCTGTTTCCCATGCCTTTTTCTCCAAATCTGGTGCATTTTCCTGAACACACTTCAATTCGTCCCACGTCTCTACAGTGTCTAACAACATAGTCAACTCAGTTCTTTCTTGTATTCCCCCCACTTCTACCTTCGTGTGAGAATACCCCTGTTCGGCACAGTAACGTGCAACTTCATCTGCGTATCGGTTTCCTTGCGACACAAATTCTTTGTGTGCGCGGCGCATTTAACAACCGCTATAGCTGTTGGACCTTGTAATGCTTCTAACAATAATCTCACGAATTCTCCATTCCTAATAGGAGAACCCGAGGAGGTCATGTAACCTCTTTGAGACCACAACTGCCCGTAGTCGTGAACTACCCCGAAACCATACTGGCTATCGGTGTATATGGTGACTCGAATTTTGTTGCCTGCCAAACAGGCACGGGTCAAAGCAATAATTTCAGCTACCTGAGCGGAATGTACTCCTTCCAGGCAGGCGGCTTCCACAACTCTGGTAATAGTACAAACTGCATATGCTGCTCTCAGCTGACCGATATCGTCTCTTACGCATGAACCATCAACAAAGAATATTTCATCGTGGTCAGTCAATGGTTCATCTACGATATCTGGTCTCGGTTTGTTGGTACATAGTTCAGTCACATCAAGGCAGTCATGATCTGTACAAATTTCATCATCAATATCATTTGGAAGTGGCATCAAAGTAGCAGGATTCAAGACAGAGCATCTCTTTAGGGTCACATTCTCAGCAGCCAATATGACTTGCTCATTGCGTGTGAGCCTGCTATTCGTCAGATGCTGAGTCTTGGTCCTCGTCATTAACAATTCCACAGAATGCGGTACGTACACCACTAACTGATGTCCCATCACCACATTTTCACACCTTTCAATGCTGACACCCGTTGCAGCAACGGATTTGAGACATCCGGGCAACGCTGCGGCTACTGGATCTAATGTAGCCGAAAAGTATGCAACTGGTCTACGCGCATTTCCGTGTATTTGGGCCAAAACTGCTAAAGCACAACCTTCCCTTTCGCAGCAGTAAAGCAAGAATGGTTTCTCGTAATCAGGCATTCCCAAAGCCGGGGCACGACACAAGTCCTCCCTCAGCTGCAAAAATGCCATCAAACAATCCTTGTCCCATGGTACCGGATCACTCACCCCCTTGTGCGTCAGTTTTTGTAAAGGTTTTGCCTTCAGTGAAAAATTGGCTATCCACTGCCGACAATAACCGACCATGCCTAGAAACATCCTGACTTCTCTTTGTGTTTTAGGCGCATTCATTTTCATGATCGCCTCTATTCTGTCTGGAGACACCTTCCGTTTTCCCTTTTCAATCCCATGGCCCAAGTATTGCACTTCAGTCAGACAATACTGCAATTTACTTGGAGACACCTTGTGTCCGTTCTCGGCCAAGTGATTTAGTAAGGTGATGGTGTCTACTTTGCAAGCTTCCTCAGTTTCTGACGCCACAAGTAGGTCGTCTATGTACTGGACCAGAACCGAGTTCATGGGCAGTACTAGACTTTCAAGATTTTTCTTCAGCAGCTGGTTAAAAATCAATGGGCTTTCTGTATACCCCTGGGGAATACAACACCATGTTAAAACGCGATTTTCCAGCTTAAAAGCGAACAAATATTGGCTTTCCTCATCTAGAGGGATTGAAAAGAAAGCCTGGCACAATCTATCACTGTGAACCATTCAGCTTGGAACGGTATCTGAAACAATATCACTGATGGATTCGGTACCACTGGACAACATGAAACAACGATATTATTAATCTTTCGAAGGTCCTGCACTATTCTGTATTTCCCACTAGGCTTCTGCAAACCCATAATCGGGGAGTTACATGGACTTCCCACGATCTCCTTCAGTATTCCCTGTTTAATCATGGATTCAATCACAGGCTTTATTCCTGCAATCGTCTCCGGTGTCAACTTATATTGTGGTATTCTTGGATACTCGGCATTGGATTTTACCATGATCTTTACTGGTTCTACCCCTTTGATCAGTCCTATTTCTTCTCCGGTAAAATCCCACACCTCAGCTGACACCATCTCCTTCAAGTCCTGTGGAAGCTCCTCCACCGTTAAGGTAGGGTACAATTCCACGCATCCCTGCGAGTTTACAACCTTAAAATCGGCATCATCATCGTTAGTCTGCACTTCTACTCCTTCAGGTGTGCAATATATGGTGCAGTTTAGTTTACACAACAGATCTCTTCCTAGCAGACACACAGGGCTTGAATCACAAATCACAAACTGATGTTCATCACTGTACTTCCCTATCTTCACTGACACTGGTTCTGTCAGAGGATTCGTCATTCTCCTATTTGCGACTCCTACCACCTGGATCGTTTCTCCCGACATTGGCAGACCTGGAACCACCGCCGATCTCAAAGTGGATCAAGTGGCCCCCGTATCCACCAAAAAGGTCGTAGGACATCCAGCCACCTCAGCTTCTACATATGGTCCTCTCTGGTCTACCTCCAGGGCTGCTCCTAGAGTACAGTCTTCCTCTCTATTCACTCGTTGCCCCGTAAGAGGATCAACGTAGTAGCATTCTTCTCCTCCTACGAACAGTGGCAGTTGTCTATAGGTTTTCCCTCCATTTGCAATACGAGGCGGTTGAGGAAACGGGGCTCGAGGAGTCTGAGTCCCCCCTTTGATAAACTTTCCCTTCGGGACTGCTGTTCCCTTTACCATGCTGTTCTGAACCTCATCCTCCTCCTGTTCTAATTCCCCCGTCTCGACATTATAGGGACACTCGCGTCTCCAATGTCCCACCTCGTTACACTGATGGCACCTCGTTGTCTTTTTCAGTGTCGCGATATCTACCCTAGGTCTCGGTTTTTCTTCCTCATCTCTGCTTTGATTATTATGTTTCTTTCCTAGGGTTCCTGTTCCCTGTTGCCGCTGTCCACCCTTTCCGGCTGACTGCATCTGCACCAACATCAGCTTTTCCTTAAGTTTCTTTGCCTTTGAATCTATTTCATCGCTACAGTACCTTGCATACCTCAGAATCTCATCTAACGGTTTGTTTTGCCAACAGATCAAATGCTGTTGAATCATTAAGCTTATGTCTGGTCTCAATCCCAGGACAAACTTCGACACGAACTGTCCTATGTCTTTGGGATCCATCACGTCCAATCCACTATACTGTTTGAATGCTTTCAGCAATCTCTCATAGAACTCGTGAACGGTCTCTTTAGGTTCCTGAGTTGTTCGATCTATCTTAACCCAGTCTATGTCCTGCAACGGCACCTTCTCTTTTAACCATGCAATTACCCTCTCATACTTTTCCATGACTCTCTCTGATGGACCATTCGTCAGGGCATCCCTATCTGGCTCACAAATGGGCCATTCGACACTGAGCTTACATGCCGTCCACAAATCTCCGGGTACTACAATATCAAACAGGGTGTTCAAGTCGACCCACATCACCTTAGAGATCTTCACGAACCTCTCTACCTGTTTGTACCATTCGACGGGATTCTCCCTTAGCTTTGGAAAGGAATTGGTAAACGCCGCTAGATCCCCCCTACTCCAGGGCACATGCACGTAGCTTCCGTTCGCGATTTCTCGCAAAGGGAAAGCTTCCATTCGCATTAGCTCTCCATCTGGGGACCTCGCAAGTGTACTCCTTCTGACGGATCCCCTCTTGGACCATCTTTCCTCCCATTTATCCAAATTCCTCCACAATCTGATACTCAGGATCAGTTCCTTTATGTGAATTTTCAGCCCAATCGTCCTACGCTCATCTAGATCCTGATCCGTGCAATTTAGCCTATGGTTACCCTGTAAAGCTTTAGTCCGTGATAGGTCTATCATATACCTGTCTGCCAACTCAGATAATTTTTCATGAACTGACCTCGCTTTCCGAGTAACATTCTTAGACATAAACAGTATTTCATCCTGTTCATACAGCTCTATCCTTTCCATTGGCAACGTGCCGTCTATTATTTCATCCAAGTCTGATTTTAAACTCATTACATCGAGCCGTTTTGCTTTTATCCCAGCTCTCAGTACCTCACTCCTAGGTGGTTCGCTTACATCCCTCTCACCCCCACTACGCGCCCTACGTCTAGGCGCAGGTGAGTTATGAGGCGTCCTTCTTGCTTCTCTTTGTTCCCACCTCTCTAGATCCCAAGCTTTCCCATCTTCCCTTGGGGTATGGTGGAACAATGTTCTATCCCCCATTACTGCGTTCTGTCTTTTCGGCTCGGACTCCTTAGATGCAAGGTAGGATCCTCCGTTCTGTTCTATATCACTGCAACTCCCTTGCTGTCTGGTGTCGCTCAATAAACGATAAGATCCCTCACGGTACTCCGTGTTCCCGCGATCCCTTCCGTGATCACCGGATGCATGGCGAGACCCTTCGCGACTCCCTATATTCTCGTGATTCCAATGTCGCACGTTTTCGCCCGGGGCATGGTGAGTGCACCTGAAACTATCTCGGTATTCCTGTGTCTTTCGTTCTCCCTCACTAAGGATGAGGCGAGGCACTCCCCCACACCCTGTACTCTTGTCTTCACACAATTGTCTATTGCCACTGATGGTATGGCAAGTATCTCCTTTGCTTCCTTGACTCCCTCCCTCCCACTCCGGGCTGCTTTCGCCAGCTCCGCAGTGAGAGAGGATCCTGTTATCCTGATCTCTCCATTCTGTTTCTGTTTCTATTCTTTTATTCTGAGTCTCTTCGGCAGCATCCCATTCTTTCAAGTACTCTCTTAACTCCTTAAAGGATTTTGGTTTCGGTCCCCTCAGATCCATCTGTCCTCTCTGACCCCCCTGTTCTATCCAGGGATCCGTTACTGGACCCAATGGGGTACTCCGATTCCTTGGTCCTAGCAACTGCCTTTGGGAATTGATCGTATTATTCCTACTCTCCATCTCTGCCCTTTCCCTGTCCCATCGTGCCTGTTCCTCCTGCTGGGCTCCCTCTGGGTTGTAGATTGACACTATAGGACCTATGGTAACAGGTACTTGTAGAGCATCCGGCAGCTGATACGACCTTGCACACTGCGTTTCTGGCACCTTCTGGACCACAAATCTTCTTACTACTCTCTGTACGGGACTAGATTGAGGTACTTCCTCACCTTTCTTGGGTTCCCACTCTGATGTGGGGAGCGGTTTATATTCCCCCCACCTAGCCCCGTCCCCTTGCTGTAGTTCGGGACTTTCGGCTTCTCTGTTGTACGGAGGTGGTCTGTCTAATAATAGCCTCTCTATTAGATCCTCATCTGGCTCGCTGTCCTCATCTTCTTCTAGAGGCTTCTTTTCTCCCGTAGCCTCTAGCATTGGGTACAATTTGTCTGCTTCTATTTTTTGCACCCTCCACTTTTTAGCTTCATCGTCCCATTTAGCATCCTGCACTGCTTTTACCGATCGTCTCACTCTTTCTTGGCGCCTATTCAAGCTCTT
Organism: Lissotriton vulgaris; assembly: GCF_964263255.1. Classification (NCBI taxonomy): domain Eukaryota; kingdom Metazoa; phylum Chordata; class Amphibia; order Caudata; family Salamandridae; genus Lissotriton; species Lissotriton vulgaris. The sequence goes on along the minus strand of NC_141700.1, from coordinate 672,903,850 downwards.
GTCGTGTGCTGCCCTGAACCATGCACTGAGGGCTTCGAACTGTGTTGGCCTCGGTAGAGGTCTCGTTGCGAGCATTACCGCTTTCAGTTGGTTCAATACTTCTAACCTAAATGTCCCGTATCTCGGGAACGTCAGTTCCTCATTTCCTTCTGTTAGCTTACTCCACTCGGAGATCCATAGTATTGAGTGTAACCCTACATTCACAGCCATATAATAAGCTGGTGTGCCTTCTGGTGGGGCTTCTTCCCCTGCATACAAGTTTCCTCTATCTCTCTTAAAGATCGCCCTTAAAGGCTTAAAGCACTTCATTTTCAAGATTTTCCTTATTTCCCTTCCTTATTTATTTCCCGATGACAAACCACCAATCCCTGCGCGGCTCTCGCTGACCAGCCTATCCCAGCGCGGTTCTACACCAACCGGCCAATCCCAGCGCGGCTCTACGCTGACGTCACTCGTCCCCTCTGCAGCAGTTCCCCTCCTTTCTCAGCCCGTCTCGCGGTCTTGCATGCGTTTTCATTCATGCGCCGAAAAATGACTACTTCCGACCAAGCGATCACTTTTCTTGACTGTACGTCCGCAGTCTAACTGTAATTGTCACCTCAACTGACGAGACGTCTTCCCTCTCACTTCAGACGCTCGCCTTAACTGATAGGTTACTTACACACAGTAAACGTCCGACCAGCGTCCGTTACTCATACACTCACTCAGACATTCCCCCTATCATCGGTCCTGCGGGCGATCAATGGTACCTCATGACCCCCTTTACAATGGTAGACAATTACTCTGGGTGTTCGATACACCCGAACCACTTAAGCCCTTCTCTGGACTTAAGATTTTATCCGGTTGCGCGCGCTCACAACCTTCCCACAATCACACTACAGGCATTCAACTCCGCTTGACATTACAACACAGGTACAACACAAAACACCGCAATCTGGCAACGCATGACCCTTATACTCACTCTCGACCGACTCTGCTGCTTTTCTCTCTCGCACCGTCAGCACCTTCTTCGGCAGGGATTCTTCTTCTGGTCGTCGATGACTAGGGACCTTGGGGTAATCTAAACCTGACCTAGGTTGCCTTCCTCAAGAAGCCAACCATCTTTCTCTGCTACCAACTGTGGGGAATGAGATTTGGATAACCTTTCTGATCACCTAGATACCTATCTCATTCATCCAATTTTGGATCGATTATTGACTGTCATTGAGTAAAAGGCAAACCCCGCATAAGTTAAATCAACCCCATAGACTGACGCAACTCTGAAGAACCACTTACGACTGATAAAGTTTAAAAAGTTTAATATAAAATCAATTGCATATACAATCCTCTCAGGATAAGATTCAACAAGTATACAGGAACTAAAAGGAACATAAATTCCCTAAAGAATCTTAGTCTACAAAAGAAAACGATTAAAACCAATTCCAGAATCAACAAATTGAATAGCATAGACACAAAGTGGATCTGTTGCGTCGTTTACAGAAATCGAATAAACAAGTTAAATCTGTCCCTACTCTATGCTAGGTGACATCCCTACTCCGCAAGTTCTTTACCTAAAAAGGTGTCAGTAGTTTGACTTCCAAAGAAGTTCAAACTCTCTCAATCTCTGATGGAAACCTATGTCGAGAAGCAGTACCCTTTCTGCCTACCCATCCGCTCTCTAAGGGTCCTCGGCCTACTGCTCTCTTGCACTCTGCTCTTTCTCTCTGACTCCTCAGGCCATCTGCGCTCCCTTCGCCCCGGGGTGCTGTCCCTAAATACAAAATCACAGTATGGGTGGAACGCCCCTTTGAGACGCCCACCACGTACACATTTCACGTGATCCCGCTTCTGGGTCTTTCCATAGCTTCATCTCTTCGCGTCGTCCGTTAAGTTGACCTTGCTTCTTAGGCGCCACCTTCGTCATCGTGCTGGTAACCTCATGACATTCCAGTTGACACTTTCAGAGCAAAGTCTATCACCTCAACAGAACTCTATTCATTCTCGTTGTGATTGTAACCTCTTTTGGTCCTGTGAACAGACACTTAGAAACAAGACCCCAAATTCCAAGCGTCCCTTATCTCTCTTAGGCCATAAACTTCGTCCAGCATTGTCACTTTAAATTTAACAAGACCTTTGACTCTTGGCTCGCACGTACAGATCAAAGCTATCCCCCGATTCCTGTGAGCCCACTAAATTACATACAGCGGACTACACTCTTGCGAACCCTTGGTCCATTAGGTTAAAATCACATATGATCACACTATTCTAAAATTCCTACAAACTCTTCTACACGGTATGACTTTTAACACACATATATATATAATCGAATTAACAAACTATTGATTATAAGCAAATTCATTTTACATACAATACAACGTTTTACTCTCGTTTCTTACACAGCGCTATATGTTCTGCACATTTCTTCACTTTACATTTCGTCTTCTACAGGCTTGTAAATATGGTACGGATATACTTTTCATTCAAATTGCGCTCTCTCAGACCCATACTTCATTAAACGTAATAGGGCCCACGCCGTGTTTAGAATAGATTCAGAAAAGGGGGTGGTGATGAACAGAGTGTCTGAATTAAGCAGACCACTCTTACCAAGTCCAAAGATCAGGGCTTGATCCATCACCGTTATTTATCTCACTGCACCATCCCAGCTCAGAACCTGGCTATATGCAAATCAGTCTGTCCCTGGCCCAGTGCATCATGGGAACAGGGCAGACTAAACTACCAAGCCAATTCTTCACCAGAAAGGAGACAAGCTACCGGGGACCGGTTTCTGGCATTTCAGCCTTCTTCGGCCCGGCTTGCTTGAATCCTGATGGTGCAGTGAGAAAGGGACTCATGTCTGAGTATACCCTGCCACACCTATAGTGGCCAAAAACGATTCAGAAAAGGGGGTGGTGATGAACAGAGTGTCTGAATTAAGCAGACCACTCTTACCCAGTCCAAAGATCAGGGCTTGATCCATCACTGTTATTTATCTCACTGCACCATCCCAGCTCAGAACCTGGCTATATGCAAATCAGTCTGTCCCTGGCCCAGTGCATCATGGGAACAGGGCAGACTAAACTACCAAGCCAATTCTTCACCAGAAAGGAGACAAGCTACCGGGGACCGGTTTCTGACATTTCAGCCTTCTTCGGCCCGGCTTGCTTGAATCCTGATTGTGCAGTGAGAAAGGGACTCATGTTAAGCATGAGCGAATTTTGCGGATCTCGCGTTCGCGAATTTTGCGGATTTGCGGATTCGCAATCCGCAAAATCCGCGAATTCCCGCGAATTTGCGGATTTTTTTTTTTGTGTGTTCGCCCGTGTTTCTGCCAGTTCGCGAGGGTTTTGTACACTTTCGCAAATTGCGAACTTACCTGTCGGGTCGCAAGTTTCGCGAACTTGTTGTTTCTACGTGTCCAGCCTGTTTGGGACACTCTTCTTCATCACTGCCACTCTCTGTCACCACTGCCACTCTCTGACTACTCATGCCACCCTCTGGCCCACCCATGCCACCCTCTGTTTCATCACCACACCCTCTGGTTGTCCAGTGTACATTATTTTCGGCAAAGCAAAGCACACCTTCCCTGCCTCAAGTGACCTGAATTAATTTGGGGCTGATTCATGTGTCACAGAATATTTTTTTAGCTGGCACCTGCTTCCTTAGTGCGCCCTGATTAGTGATCTTTTGCACTTGCTAAGTGCTTTCATTGTTGCAAAATTAGTTACAACACCTGCCCTGCCCCAACTGACAATAATGAATTAGGGGCTGATTAATGGATTTTAACTTCCAGCCTGGCTCCTGCTTGTCTCCCTTAGCTGTAATTCAGGACCTTTGTGGCATATGTGTAACTATTCTGAGGTTCAGAGCAGGGTCACATAATAGTTTCAACTGGCAACTGAACTCTGGAGGGGCCCCTCAGGAAGCACTCCAGGAAATGGCTACTAATGATGAGCCTGAACTTTTGAACCTGGTAAGTAGTTACTTTCAGTTTTGCTAAGATCGTATTTCTGCAATTTTGCACTTATTCGCGGGGCGCGAACTCACGCGAACAGTGCGAGCAGTGCGAGCAAAATCCGCTGCTCGCGGATTTGCGGATTTTGCGGGAAATTCGCAAATCTCGCGGATTGCGGATTTCCCGAAAATCCGCAAAATCCGCGAGCGGAACGGATTTTCCGCCCACGCCTAACTCATGTCTGAGTATACCCTGCCAACCCTATAGTGGCCAAAAACGATTCAGAAAAGGGGGTGGTGATGAACAGAGTGTCTGAATTAAGCAGACCACTCTTACCCAGTCCAAAGATCAGGGCTTGATCCATCACCGTTATTTATCTCACTGCACCATCCCAGCTCAGAACCTGGCTATATGCAAATCAGTCTGTCCCTGGCCCAGTGCATCATGGGAACAGGGCAGACTAAACTACCAAGCCAATTCTTCACCAGAAAGGAGACAAGCTACCGGGGACCGGTTTCTGGCATTTCAGCCTTCTTCGGCCCGGCTTGCTTGAATCCTGATGGTGCAGTGAGAAAGGGACTCATGTCTGAGTATACCCTGCCACACCTATAGTGGCCAAAAACGATTCAGAAAAGGGGGTGGTGATGAACAGAGTGTCTGAATTAAGCAGACCACTCTTACCCAGTCCAAAGATCAGGGCTTGATCCATCACCGTTATTTATCTCACTGCACCATCCCAGCTCAGAACCTGGCTATATGCAAATCAGTCTGTCCCTTGCCCAGTGCATCATGGGAACAGGGCAGACTAAACTACCAAGCCAATTCTTCACCAGAAAGGAGACAAGCTACCGGGGACCAGTTTCTGGCATTTCAGCCTTCTTCGGCCCGGCTTGCTTGAATCCTGATGGTGCAGTGAGAAAGGGACTCATGTCTGAGTATACCCTGCCACACCTATAGTGGCCAAAAACGATTCAGAAAAGGGGGTGGTGATGAACAGAGTGTCTGAATTAAGCAGACCACTCTTACCCAGTCCAAAGATCAGGGCTTGATCCATCACCGTTATTTATCTCACTGCACCATCCCAGCTCAGAACCTGGCTATATGCAAATCAGTCTGTCCCTGGCCCAGTGCATCATGGGAACAGGGCAGACTAAACTACCAAGCCAATTCTTCACCAGAAAGGAGACAAGCTACCGGGGACCGGTTTCTGGCATTTCAGCCTTCTTCGGCCCGGCTTGCTTGAATCCTGATGGTGCAGTGAGAAAGGGACTCATGTCTGAGTATACCCTGCCACACCTATAGTGGCCAAAAACGATTCAGAAAAGGGGGTGGTGATTAGAATAGAGCTCATAAGTTGGAGTTCCAACCGGAGGTATCGGACACAAGTCCTCCAATCGGGAATCCCTGTTACAACCACAACAAAATATCTTTCCAAGTTTGCTAAGACCAGGCATCTATGCTCACTAATCTAGCTTCAAACTTCAAGGGATTACCAAACACGATAGTCTTAAAAATATACGAGTCCCTCGGCTTTGGCACTTGCAAGTTCCAAATCAAAGATACCGAAGGATACCCAAAACTAAGGACTGGGAGCGACCCACTTATACTTAACTGAAGTATCGATCACGTCACCAGAAGACCCGTCTATCGTCTCGCTCTACAAATCGTCACAAAGGGTCCAAGACAGGGCGACAGTCAGGGCAGCAGTCCTTCGTAGCCATCGGAAAGCGGGAAGCCTCGCAGCAAAAACCTTCAGTCCACGTTCGACATGCAGGGGTCGATGAAGTGGGCGCCATCTTCCAGAATTTCCTCACAAAGCTCTTCATGATCTTCAGGCTTGGACCGGTACCACTGAAGTCGCTCTACGTTGGGCGCCAACTGAAGAACCGGGTTTTAGAACCCAGCGGCGCCAGGGGCACGCCCGAAGTCTTCGAGTTCACCTGTCTTAGAATACAGAGACACGGGATACTTCTCAGTGACGTCAAAGATCAAATTTATTGGCTGCAACCAGGAACAGAAGTCTACGAAGTACAACACGGGTAGGTTAGTCAGAAACTGCTCAATTTTCGTATTGCGAGACATCGTCTTTTATGCTAAAAATCACATTCCGGACAAACACCCACTAGTTACAGTTTGTCCAATCATAAGCATCATTACAAAAGGTATCACATGACGAAAAACCCACTCTTCAGTAGTCCAGCCCACCATCAATTACACTGGAAAGCCCAACATTCTTTCCCGAACAGGCCAGACAAAACGCATAATAAAGGACCACAACCCATACCATAAATAGGCCATAAAAGAAGGAACAGAAACAGATGAGAAACTGGATAAGGGGTGTGTATGTGCATACCAAACTCAACAATGTCCTGTTCTTTGATCCTAATCTCGATCAGCTACCGGACAAGGAGCTGACTTAACAAGGTTAGCTTCAGGTAACAGGGTCAGTTCACTCAGGTCATTCAGAAGTCAGTTAACGTGTACGTGTCCTAAAGACTCGTTCGGCAGTAGTCATCGGCCTATGTGAGGGCAACCACAAAATGGCTGCCATACACAAAATGGAACCCGAGGGTTCAGAACGAAATCCCTAAATACATAGTAAATCCATCGGTCTAACATGGTGAAAACACTCGTATTTGCCGCACTCGCCAGTTACAGTTCGCTACTATCAAATTTGTAACAAAACCATGACCTTTATGAAACGGGTTCAGAATTCACGGAACCTCAACTGCCCCTCTCACAGAAATAGCATGTTTTACGTAATTTCCAACTCACGTGGATAGCAGGAAACATATTTGAAAGGTTGCTTCTGCAATTAAAGAGAAACAGTTTGTTTCCCACTCAGCCACGTCAAAACATGCAAACAAAGCCCCTTAAAAAAAAAAACCTTCAGCATAGAAAACTAGGTTTTAGTAAGAATGGCAGAGGAAAGGAAGTGCTGGGAGGGGGGCTGGGCAACCATGCCAGCTTTCAGATTCACGAGCAGATGGTCCTGTTTATGACCTGTGGAGCATGTACAGTACAAGTCCACGGTGAGAATAGAGTTAAAGTTACACGTCCACGATGAGAATAGAGTTAAAGTTAGTCTAAGATTAGTGTTTTGTACTGGAAGCTACCCTTCCAATATGCAAACTATGTTACATTCAATCCCACAACTTTTCACAATGGTACAAATGTGTTTGAGTGGCTTTAGGCAACTGATTTTCCCCCAGCACGTGGGACGGGAGCAGAATCATAACTTTGTAGATATAGCACTGTCCTACTCTCCACATTTCATGAAACGTAGAGCAACAACTTTGGTTGCTGTGCTGCCCAGCGTTGCGCAAAAAAGTAGTACATTTGCTCTACAAGTTGTAGCGTGGGGCTGTGTAATACATTACTATGGCCTTTTGGTGTACGGTTTAGCATTGATAGTGTAGGACATTGTGGTACTCAATGACGGTTCCTGCAATGGAGCATCCACTAGCAACTGTGTTTGACAATATGTGAACCACAGATGGAGTGTGCAGTGAAAAGTCCACAAGTGATGGTGTGTAGTGCATTGGTGGTCTCTGTAGCATCTGATCCAGCAGTGATATTTTATTCAGTACTAGCTTACCCGTCGCGCGTTGCTGCGATCTCAGAAGAAAGGAAATTTAAGGAAACTTGTTATGATAACATTCAATTTACATTGTGTCATTTTTATTGAAACGCATTCATTTTAATATGTAAAACATTTTAAAGTGTTGTTTTAATTGTTTATTTTTTCAAGTGCTTGTGGATACACGGTATCTTTTGTTTTACCATGTGGTGCGTACACGAATAAATCAGAAGGTTTTTCGATGCGTGAGCTGGCCAAATACAGTTCTCCATGTGAGAAGAACGGATTCTCCAAATCTAGTCCACACACTTACAGCGATTGTCCTTGTGCTTTGTTGATGGTAATTGCAAAAGCGAGTTGCACCGGAAACTGTAAACGTTCAGTATTGGAAAGATTATGAGGGCCCTGGGGGGCCGGGGGGCCGATATTTAACAAATGTTTCATTTTTTTTTCCAGAAACCTTCGCGGGAGTGTACTCAACAACTTTTAATACATTTTTTTCTTATTTATTAATTTTTTTATGTTTTAATTTTTTTTGCCAGAAACCTTTGCGGGAGTGTACTCAAAAACTTCCCAAAGTTTCATGCTGATCAGATGAATGGTGTAGTAATGCATAAAGAACAAACAGACAGACATACTTTAGTTTTTCTATATATAGATAACTAGCTTACCCGTCGCGCGGTGCTGCGATCTCAGAAGAAAGGAAATTTAAGGAAACTTGTTATGATAACATTCAATTTACATTGTGTCATTTTTATTGAAACTTATTCATTTTAATATGGAAAACATTTTAAAGTGTTGTTTTAATTCTGTTTATTTATTCGAGAGCTTGTGGATACACAGTTTATTTTGTTTTTCCGTCTGGTGCGTACACAAATAAATCAGAAGGTTTTCCGACTCGTGAGCTGGATACATACAATGGTCCATGTGAGAAGCACGGATTCTCCAAATGTAGTCTACACACTTGCAGCGATTGTCCTTGTGCTTTGTTGATGGTCATTGCAACAGCGAGTCGCACCGTAAACTGTAAACGTTCAGTATTGGAAAGATTATGAGGGCCCTGGGGGGCCGTGGGGGCCAATATTTAACAAATTTGTCTTTTTTTTTCCAGAATCCTTCGCGGGAGTGTACTCAACAACATTTAACAATTTTATAAAAACATTTTTTTGCCAGAAACCTTCGCGGGAGTGTACTCAACAACTTCCCAAAGTTTCATGGCGATCGAATGAATGGTGTAGTACTGCATAAAGGACATACAGACATACTTTCGTTTTTATATATATAGATTATTTATAAAGTATGTGCCATGATCTTGGGGTTGACTTAAGGCACTGTCAGACCCCAACACGTATCCCAACAATAATGAACCGAGATAATGTCCTGTCTAAGTCCCTGGCTAATGCTATATACCCTCTTTCTAAGATCTTAATTTAGCTAAGTTTCTTCATGAACTGCAAGTGTTTGGACTGGTGATCTGGTTTTGAGCACGCATGTCAGCATTAAGTATCATTAATTCAATTATTGATAATCTAATGGAGAACAGTATTCTGCCAAGCCTGCCATCTAGCCTTATAAAGGCATTTCTTAGCTCCAACACAGAAACCACCCCAGACTGGAGTGCCTGTGACCTCTGGGCTGCTAAACTCCCACTAACTAAATAAAAACAGCCCAAGAGGGAGAGGGGAAGCATAAATCACTGCGCCTGACGCAGACCACCTGGTATATACACTGCACGGAGGCCCACAGCTTGTGGTTCACTGCTGACTCTGCGACTTCAGACACTTTATAGACAGAGCTACGGGAGATACACCGTGTTTACATGTCGAATGGAAAGTTCATCATTGCTGAACTTGGCCTCACTTCCTTAACTTATTGTTTGTGTGTGTGCAACTTTCTGTGCAGCTTCATGGAGAACTTCAGAGTTGACAGTGTGGCTGATGAGCAGAGGTCCTCCCCCTTCCTTCTTGTTAAGTGCCTTGTAAATGATGGTTAGCAGGTGTTGCAGACACCAGAGTTTTTCTAATTGCCAACTCTATAGCATTAGTATTTGCTGATCTAATATTGTTAGAAGCTGCTCTTTGCTCAAGTTTGAAATGAAGCAGCATTGTACTGCCCGCCCCAAGAACCTCTTTGCTCCAGGTGAACCCCACACATAAAAGGGGCCCTAGCATGACCCAAAGTCTTTGTCTGTGACGTGGTCACTGTAAGCAGCCTTTGCTGGCCCATGTCCAAATGTTGTTCCAAGGTTATGCTAGGACACAGGAAAGTGTTTGGTTGGTTTTGTGGGCCAAACATTAATGTTTAGGTGAATAGTCCAAAATGGGTTCTACTGGTTGGTTCCAGTTCTTTGTGGATTGGTTGGACACCCAACAAGATCACCTCAGCTGACAAATACCTCCAATAACAAGGTTGTCTTTATAAGTTCAAATGTTGAAGGCCAGAACAGTGCAGTTACCTCGCCTCCTCCCACAAGTAAAGTAACTCACTTTCAGCACCTTCTGTTCTATTTAATGTTGCAAGTGTAAACTGACTGCTACTGAGAGCTCTAGAGGGCAAGTTCTGTAACCCTTTCCTACTGGGAGACTCCACCTCAATGTCACAATCATTTTACTACCACTCTCCAGACAGTCCACCATATCAAGCAATGTTGAAATAAATACAAGAGTTCTTACAACTTGATGTGAATTATTTGCTCATCAAATACGACCAGAGAGGTATAACTGTGTGGGAATGAATGTAAAGTGGGGTTGGGGGAAAAGGTGTTCCCATGGCATTATCATAGGTACTAGCATTGTAAAAGTGATGAACACAAGTGAAGCCTTGACTCTGTGATTATTCACCAGCATTGTTTTCCCACCTTCATTGCTCCTTGGGTAAAATGTACCTTGCAAAATAAGCCATGGGAAAGTGCTGAAAACAAGACCAATTTTAGGTCTGGCCTTTGAGGCACCTTAAAACGTCGAGCCAACCTTTTTCGTTTTTCACAAATATACATATCATTGGACTTCATGCACTTGTCTGTTTAATTGTTATTGACGGCTTTCTTCTACCCAGCACAACATGCAACACTGGCCAATGGGTCAGTCCTCTTTACCCATGGCTCCCTTCTCTTTCACTGACCCCACAAAGACTGTACACATTGTTCACTTACTCTTAAAAAATAGTTCCTTTCTCTTCAGTGACAAAGCAAACTCATAGCGCATTTTTTATTTTATCTTTCATAATAACTTTACATATAGTTCCATCTGTTTGTGACAAAGTTGGTTCAAACTCGATTTAAAAAAATCATCTTAAACACTGGCTACATTGCCTGCATTTGGTTCCCAGTTATTTTCTATCACCTTTTTACAGATATAATTATATAGTGGCTCTGTAAAACTGAGTGCTTCGTTAGAGGATTACTTTTTCCTCTCTCCTTTACAAATAGCAAAAAAATCCATGCCACATCTGAAACACTTTTCATTTAAAAAAAACTAGTAAAACATACACGTCAGTTCATATTTTTTTTCAAAACCAAATCAAATTGATTTATGAGATAGTGAATGACAACATACCATATTGCGTAGTCATTTTGATCCATTACCTCATCACCATCAGCTCATTCCCCAGAATGCACGTTAGGATAAACTAGAAAGTTCCACCATTTCCCCCATTTCTCTACATGTTTTCGGGGGCAGCCCCTCACTGCATAGATGGGTTCTTTGGTTTGCGCACCCCAGTCCATTGCACACTTCTGCTCGATAATGCTGGGGGGTTGTCTTGAATTCCAATAAATATCTGGAAATGTTAAATGTGTATTGCAAGCACAACTCTAAAAAAAATAATATCCCCCAGCCAGATTTATTTGCCAGTGGCAGCTGGCATGTACCAAGGGTGGTAGGGCAGGGGCACAAAATAAATAAATAAAATAGACTTACCTTCTTGGCTTGTTGCATGACGTCCTCCTCACTCAGGTCTTCTCTCCTCAAGGCAGGTTCCAAAGCTGGACCCAGCCAGCTCCCCTAACCATTCCTGGCGCTGCTCTCATGCTGCTCTGAGGGAAGCACCATAATTGGAGGGAGCAGCCTCTCTCAACGCTCTCAAGAGCACGGGAAGCCAGTGCTTTCTCTAAAGACACCTGGGTTTGAGAAGTTTGAAATGTGCATGTCTAGCTGGCTGTCGCAAAACGGGTGGCAAAAGGGGCATGCACATTTCAAACTGTAGCACACAGCTCCCTGCTGCCACAGGGCAGCAATGGCTTGCCCTGTCCTGACACTCAGTTTGGGACAGGTTGCTGAAAAATTAAATGGTAATAAATAAACTTTATTACAATTTTATTTTTCAGCTCTGAGGCTTATGGATCGAAACTCTTCCGCTCAAATGGAGGAGCCACCTCTGCTGTTTGCTTTGCCAATGATTATTTGCTTGTTTTCAAGTGGCGTTGCTAAAGTGAATAATTCACTTGGATAAATGTCTGTCATGAGAAGTGAAGAGCTAAAAATAAATGTGCTTTTAGCTAATGTACACTATACCTACACTAGCAGCTTGGGTGTGTGGCTAAAAGTCCCTCCTATAAGAAAATATGAGTATTTTAAACAGCAGTTTCCCTGGTTTAAGACATGAAATTATGATTAGTCTGAAGAGCAAAATTATTTAAGAGAAAACACCTTTCGCATATCAATATATAGGCTTGTCCAACAGCACTAATACATAAACACCAATCATTTGATTTATAGATTGCTCAAAAATTTGGACGGCCACACAGAAAAAAACTCAAAACTGAAGTGCGCATGCCATTATTAGTCAAAATCGTAATCTTCAGGTTGTCTAAGGCAGAGAAGAGCGGACCCGATTTTTAGGTTTCGCCTGCACAGCGCTTATGCTGTGCTTGCAAAATCTCTTGTATGTAGAAATAAAACCTTAAGAGGGGCTTAGAACCTGCCACTTACTTTCCTTTACTTACCATTGACTGGCTCCCACATCACTCAACTCACCGTTGGCTGACCCCCACGTGGTTCCCAGGTCATTCTTGTATCCTTGCTGGTCAGCGCCTCTTCCTTGCCTCTGGTGTCATGCTGTGGAGCCTTGACCAAGCACTGTTTCGGTGGCCAGTGTCCTTCCACTGCAGACTCCAGAAGGTACTGTTTTTTTTGTTTGTTTTAGACATGCACTCTTATTGCTGATTGCATGTCTCAGCAGTCCATCTCCTTATAAAGCACTCCCTGCATGCAAATATAATTATTGAAAGCACCAGGCTTTCATATGGGTTCAAAGAGGGCGGAAAGCAGAGGCTTGTCTGCTCTTATCCAAAAGTTGAAGGTGAACTTTGAGTGAATCTGTCGCCATCTGCATCCAAACTTGTTTGTCTGTCTAAAACTTGCCTATTTTGCCAGGATGGCGTCTTCAAAATGTTGCATCATCCTTCCCCCTGCTTTGCATTAAAAAAAAAAATCACTAGGCGTTCTGAAAACTGTGATAGACTTATTTTTTTACTGCAAGGATCTAACCGCCTCACTTGCTCTTTAGGGTTAACAATAGGACATCCTTTGTGCTAAATATGCACTGTGATAATACTCTAAAATATTCATACATGTCTTGGTGGATGCAAGGAGGAGAGTACTACAAGGATCATGCTACTTTTACTTTCACTCAATCAAATTATAATCTTTCTGTACAATGTATTTAAAAATAGATTGTATCATATTTCAATGTAGTATTTTGTAGCACTTCATACTAGTGTGGGTGCTGAAGCAGATTTTCAAGTGAGTAGCTCGCTACTCGGGGGTAGGTGGCGGTGTTCTTGTTGGGGTGCTGTATTTGTTGTAAAATTAGCATTTTGATCCCATGTGTTACCAGAGAGGTGTTCTTATCTTGTTCCGGGGTGCAGTGTCTAGCTATGTGATGGAGGAGGAGCCGACTAAAAGATATAGGCAGCTTCTTCACAGCACCTGCTTAGACAGAGGTGCAGTGGAATGTTGGAGGTGTAATCTGTGGCTCACACCTGCCTAGAGAGGGTGGAGTCTTTGCCTGCCTTGTTCATATTAAAACTCTGACTCTATGACCTTTAGTCATATTTTAGAGAGGGATTTAACTAACCGATTCTACTTCAAGGCTACTTGCAATATACTATGCTTACCTTCCTGGTTCCTGGGCACTTGGTCCAATCATACCCACTTTTCCCATTGCTAAGATATGACTTGTAACCTGCCTTTATTGGCATTAGAATGTGAAGTACATCAAGCCCTACCAACCCCAAACATCCAACTACCTCCAATCCTTTAACACAGGTAGCAATGTCTCGCATGACTCTTCCTGATTCCTGGGCACTTGCTCCTAACCCTTAGAATTGTTTCAATATAACTCACAACCTGCTTTTATCAGCATTATAATATGAAGTAAGCCGTACCCTGCCAATAGGAAAAATCAACTGACACACACTACTTTAATGTTGGTGGTAATGTCTAGATGCATGGGGACTTGGGCCCATCCTGTTTCTTCCTAGCATTGTGAAGATATTACATTTAACCTGCTTCGACAGCACTAGAAGGTGAATGTACGCTGAGCCCTGCTATCTATGAAAAATCAAACAACCCTCATGCTCATCATTACTACCATCAGGCTTCTTTCGTATTTCTCATGGATTTCTTGCACAGGAACCTCTTAGGAGATAATGAAGTAGTAAACATAGTAGGGAACCTTATATTCTCTTTAAGGAAATAGTTCATTAAAGAACCTTTGTTAAATGCTCTAATTTTAAAGATCTAGGTTTGTTATACTTTAAAATGTGAAAAACACATGAAACAAAACAAAAGTCAAAGTTAAAATATTCTCTCAAGGTGCTCTTCTTAGTCTTATTGTGTTTGTAGAGTATTCTGACAATTGATTGTTCTTTATTTGAAGACTAGAACATTTTAGAAATGATTCACAAATGGGATGTCAATATATTTTTCAAAGTTATATTTGATGACCAGTATAAGGCCGAAAAACGATAGTGTTTCTGAAGGTTCTCAGGGCAATTAAACATACAAACTCTTGAACAGTAACCACAACTAAGAATATTACAATATGATCAAAATAAAGTGGTGTTCTGTAATTTCCTTCTGTGTTTCACCCGGAGACCTAAGTTGCAATGTCTCCTGTTAAAACATGATGTTACATAGCTGGTAGTTCCTTTTACTTGTCCCATAAGGATTACAGAGGGCATTTTAAAAAAAACTAATAAATTCTGTATCAAAAGAGAAGTTAATTCCAATTAGGAATAACACTGCATCCATCTATGGCTGTATACCTGGAAAATAAGGCACATATTGGTTAGCTTGATTGTATGGCTGTGACAACTGTAGACTACAAAATTATTAAGCAAATGAAATAGTAAAATATGGTTTTCTTTTTAGGGAAGGATAGAGTGAGGGATAGTAAAGATATTCTAGGGTTTAGGAATGTGTAGTGTTCCTGGGTAATGTGGATGTTTTGAATATATATGTATATGTTATGTGTGTATGTACATGTTTGTTATGCATGTACATGTCATATATTGAGCTGGTATGTAATGTGTGGTAGTGTTTTGTGTTGTATTGATAAAGGCATGGTGGTGAAAGAAAATGCTTGGTAAGTGCAGTCTTTGTTGTGCAGACATAATAAGTGGGATACATGGTGTTTGCATCTTTTGCTGTTGCCTATATTCATTCACAAGTAGCCTGGATATAGGTGAGTGTATTCCAGTATATGTACACACAAAGAAGCTACCCTGAAGAGAAGTATCAAGGAGTTACAAGGTACTAGGTGGAGCACCGGGCATCTAAACAAACACCGTCACTTTTTTTAGATGCCTGGGTAGTCCACCTAGTACCTTGTAACCCCTGTTCACTTCTCTTCAGGGTAGCTTCTTTGTGTGTACTTTACTGATTGGAGACCAACTCACCCTGAATACCCTGTAGCCTCTAGTTCCCTCCCCTGGGAAACCCCAGGGTGTTTTGAGTTTACATTATATTCCATTGTGACCACAGTGAAATCTGACCATTATAAGTTATTTGGTCCACCATGGGAAAAATATTCTGACCTGGCATTTTTAACACACACATCAACAAAAAGAGAGGTAGGGAGAAGGCAACACTCTTATTCCCCACTAGTCATCATAAACAACAAAGAAAGAGTGTCCATAGTTTGTCAAGAGAAACAAAGACTAGAGCACAAAGGAAAACAACACCTGTTTGGTGTGTTTAGAAAGCCCTCACTCACCGACCTGGTCGGTGACACGCTTCATCATTTGGCCCCACTGGGAGTTGCCGAGTGCCACCCCAGTGTGCTTCAATGCCAGATTTACTGCTGAGCGGGTAATGTGAAGTCGTGAGTGCTAAGTGATTGTGTTGGTGATTAGAGAAAGTGTTAGTGGTGGGTTTAAAAATGACTTAATTGTATCAAAAAAATGTTTTATTATCTGATCAATGAGACATATTAAAATAAGTGTTGGAAACCTGAACCAAATAAATTGAATGGCTCGTTTCCAGGTACAGAGGCCCACGGTATATCATCATTGAGTCCATGTGTGTTTGTACCCAGACGTTACACCCACCTTTGTTCCTTCTCAAATAGTCTGTCTGCAATATTCATGCCTCCGTTTAGTTGTTCTATTACGGTCCACCTTAGATTGTTCGTGTTGTGGTTTGATTGCAAGAAATGGTCACTCATTTTGGTGGTCGCTCTCCGGCACCTTATGTTGCTTCTGTGTTCACAGATCCTCTGTTTAATTTTCCTTGTTGTCATCCCGATATATCGTAACTCGCAGGGACACGTGATTAAATAATGGGTATTGACTATGGCACTCCTCTGGGTCACCTCCCCTCACCACTCCAGGGATACCAGGGCCTTAGGGTGCTGAGCCAGTGGTACCCCTCCTTAGCAAACTTCCTGGGGTCAGTGAGCTTGCTATCAATAAGGTTCTGAGAGATATCTCCAAAACAAAGACTGAAAATGTGCTGTCATGCAATCAAATTGCACAGCCCCTGATAATCCTTTACTTCACTGCCCCTCACCCAACCACCCAGTGCCTTGCAAAAGGAGCCCACACAATCTGTGCTTCCAGAGGCTAGTCTCCGAATCATTCTCACAGAGCATATGTATCTACAAAGCCACATCATACTCCTCAAACCACTTGTCAATGTCATCCCCTACAACATGGTCAGACACGAGGCCTTTGGGAATATGGACCCTCCTGTCTCATGTTAACAGGGTGCAGGGAAAACTCCATAGGCACTCAATCTAGGCAGAGATGTTTTAAGGCATGGGCAAAGTGGGCTCAGGCCCATGGCCCCATCCTTTCAAGGGGGCCCCTGCTAGGGTTAGCTCTTTTCTGCAGAGACTCTTGCCCTGGTGACCTTGCATAATTCTTAAATAGACTGTTCTAAATACCGGTTCACTCTAAAAAAAAATGTATATGGCTGATGTGTGAAAGTCTATTAAGGACATTTTGCAGAGAATAGTTTTTTTGTTTCGCACAAAATCCATACAAAAAGTTTCTTTTACATCCAAACAGGAAATCTAATATGAGAAATGTGAGGTTGTCAAAGAGATAATTTGCAGTAAGATTAGTGAGCTGCTTCTGTGTTACAGTTTCGAAAACACACATCACTATCCCTGAATATTAGATGTAAAAACATTTAGAATTTGGATGTGTGTGCCTGTGTACTGTCAGTGACCTGGTCAAAGAGAGCACGACAGAGTTGAAATCGGATGATAAATTGAAAGTTGTTCCGAACAGGGTCCCCCAAAATACTTTTGGCCCAGGGCCCCCAAAATCCTCAAGATGTCCCCGAATCTAGGCCCTGCTTTCTTTTACAGCCTAGCACTCAGAGAACATTTTCTCTCTGCAGTTCGTGTGTTTTTGGAACTATTCCCCTATAACCACAGTATGTTGGCTCTTTCCTGGGAGTCAGTCAGGTCTGGGAGGCGAGAGGAAAAAAAAGAGAATTATTCAGTGACGTCAATGCAGCCGTGACACTTGCTGGAGGTATGCACTTTCCCTGCCAGAGAGGGGGAGAGACGGATTTTCTGAGTGTGTATATATTCAATCACATAAAAAGCCATTATGAATGTTTTCTAAATTCCCTGGACTGTTTCTGGGGTACGACACGCTTTTAGAGGGAAAGCGTTACTGCGGATAAAAACAGTTCCACCGTCGCCCAGCTGTGACACTGAGAAGGCTGATCTACCGAACATCAGTCTTTTTCCGTGTGGACTAACTAATTTTGACATCACTGTTGATGCCAAAAAGAAAACACATGCTGTGTATTTCAATCAGCCTTTTATGATCTTGCGTGTAGTTGCTTTTCTATGTGGGTTCTTTGACGGCTCAAGGTCATCTGTCAGGGGCCTGAAGGATGCGCACACACTAACGCTCAAGTGACATAGAAACCTCCTCAGTAATTTCGAAGTGTAGCAGCACACAGGCTCCCAAGTCTCAAGTTCAAGTTCAAAAGACCTTTATGCAAATTTCGTGAAATTCATAAAAGTACCACATTAAAACAATTCAATTACATAACAAATCCAAATTACAGAATTCATAATTATTAAAAAATCTAATACAGCTCTCATAAGACTATTTTCAGGGGTTTTCCATCATTTTACGTACATGTGTTATAAGTCTCAAAAAAGTGCTAGTGCGATAAATGAGTTCATTTGTGTCCAGGGAAAGCAACATTGAATAGGACTCCCCTAACGAGAGGGGTCTTTGTTTTCTAAAATAAGGAGTTAAAAACCAATTAATATATTTTAAATAAAATTTGCAGAAGAATAGAAAGTGCAAATCATTCTGTTTACTAATACCATCACACGGACATGGATTGTAATGTGCTGTGTGTTGATAACCCAAGGGAAAGCCCAGTAGGAATTTCACTGAACCCGCCCTTAGCCGAAACAAGCTCCCAAGTCTCAATTCTTCTTCATGTTATTTTATTCACAGACACAAACTTACAAACTCCTCCAGACAAAGTAAACCAAGGAATATTCCTAAGGCCATGGGTGCTTTCAAAAGTACATCATACCTGCCTGGTGAAGGGCATAGACACAGCCAAAACCTATGGAATGCCTGTTGTAGGCACTAACATATCTACAGGAGTAGACTTCTGAATATATACATATATATAATTTACTCTAACTCGCTTCAGATCATTTTTTCAGGTTCTGGGGGATAAAAGATTATTTTTGCTAAGAAACAGATCTTTGGTACTGAGGGAGGCCATTTGTATTGACACTGGTGTTCAATCTAATGCCCAAATCACAGATGTTGAGACACATTCTTGGATTGCTTCAGGGTAGGGTAAAAATGTCCACACACCAGCTCTCCTATGCACACTGTGCTTTGTCCCACATTTGGGAATATCCACTGTCTACACAAAAATGATAATTCTATGAAAGTTGGGGCTGGACAAATAGGTTTTGTCTTGCAACACAGCTGATCTTTTTAATGTCAGCTTCTTGCCCCTGGTTTCTCCTATAGTAAGTTAGTAATACTTTTATTTAACTTACAAGCCATAAAACTGTGTTAAAATACAATAAAAGTGTGAAACAATATTTTCAAGACGGTCATGTACATACAGCAATTTTTGATAACATATTGTTCACTGGTCTGCAAAACGTCTACTAATTTTCCAGGCGACTATCAGCTGCGGCTCCTTTGCTATGTTGGAGGAGAGTCACCCCTCCCCCCCCCCTGCCAAAATGGCAGGTAAGGAAAAATATAACGACAGACGTTTTATTTTTCCTTTCCGAGCGTGTATTGAGGGTGGGGCCTGGTAGTGACAGGAACTGAGGGGAGTTGCAGTGAACTCCCTTTACTGCGTCTGAAGGTTTGGCCAGACCTTCATGCACAGTGAAAGCTCTATCAACGCAGCTGGGTTGGACAGAGCAGGCACAGATTCACAGTCTGTCCTGGAGTGCAAATCCAGGGCGCTCAGGCCAATCCCGAAGCTGCTCTCATGCGTCAGAGCAGCTTCAGGATTGGCCACAGGGCATTATGGGGGCCGGTGCCTTCCTGAACAGGTGAGGAGAAGCAGAAGAGCTCGACAGGGACGGCTGCAGGTAGGTTTTAAAACAAAAATGTTTCCCCCATGACACCCATGCCCCTTCCCCTGGCCCTCTCCACCACTCATCCAGCATACCGACCACTTCTGGTGACTATCACATAGCGTGATACTCAAAGCACCACATGTTATCTGTTTTAACTAGCTAAAGCGCCGACCACTGGTTGTGAATTACCTTGTTTCTTACCAGAAGTTGGAGCCTTTGGACTATTGGGCGACATATATTGAGCGGAAGAATAAAAAGTGCATCTCTTCCTCGACCCAATTAGAACAACTGTGCTATTGTTATGTATGCTGAATGGAGTGCCACAGTTAGAGGTAATACAATTAAGAGGTAAAATACCAACCCTGAATTTAGCATATAAGACCGCTACCAGCGCTTTCTCAACATCGTCCAAATAGAACTTGAGTTTGGGTATACATTTATGAGTTAGGAAATCTTTGGTCAGACTTCCTTGGGAGATGTTCTAAAGACAACTTCTCCTATAGCCATAGTTTGTACCTGTATTACACATCATGTTTTCAATTGATTTAAACATCAGATGCTGTACAGATTATAATTGACTCTGGAGAGGACCTCAGGCGATGTTGACCTATCTGCCCCGACATGACAGAGACATGCCTAAACCAATCAAAAGACTCTTCCCTCAAAAATCTAGGACATCATGAGAGACTACCTATAATGAATTAACTCTGGCACTGGACAAACATAGTCTTAATTTAGCTAAAGCGGAATTGTGCATGATACTAAGGGCTAAAAGCAATTGATATGCAGAGGTACAAGATATAAGGGACAAAACATACAACTGAATGTAGACTTCTAACTTTCTGGCACTGACTGTGGTCCTCACAAGCTCTTGAACCTTAGCAGGTGGGCCTAAAAGATCTCATGGAATCTGCATGTGAATTTAAAATCTCCTGATTGAGGTCCATTAAGGCTCTTCTAAGGAAATTGGGATTGGCAAATTATTGGACATCGCCAGAGGAGATGTGCTCATTTGCTAGCACTAGGGTCAAATAAATCTATTGGGAGTTCATAGCCATAGAAACTGTGATTAGGTGCAAGGTAATGCTATCATTGGAATTTAAAGACACCAAACCCTGCCAGGGGTATGAATCAACAACCGACAAAATTACTTCTCCTTTTGCATGAAAACTGTGGGGCATATTACCAACAACTAGCGATAATTACCGCTATGTTGGCTTATCGGCAATATTTTTATCGCCGAGCTGCGGCGATTTTTATCGCTTAGGAACCTTGCTATTATCAAGGTTTATCTCCTAAGCGATAAAAAGCGGCCGAAATGCATGAATATCGCTGAAAAGTCAGCGATATTCATGCATTACCGAGCTAATGCTCTTAGCCATGTTATCCACCTCCCATTGGATAACATGGGTAAGAACTGCTCAGGGCAGGTGTTAGCTTTTGGAGATATTCGCGCTTAGCGCGAATATCTCCAAAAGTTGGTAATAGGAAATAGCGATGTTAGCGACTGTTTCCAGTCGCTAACATCTTGGCACGCCCACTTTGCATGTCATTAGTGATAAATTTCACTGACATGCAAAGCGGGGCCCAAGATGGTCGCTATCTCCTACTAGCTGTCGCTAACTGGTGTTAGCGACAACTAGGTAATAGGGAGATAATTTTATCTCCGCTTTCTTGGCTTTTAAAGCCAAAAAAGCGGAGATAAACCCCCTTGATAATATGCCCCTGTATTTCCAATTTAGATATAGAACTCTTAATACTAACAAGTTAGGGGCCGATTCACGGAACTATTCTGAGATAAAATCCTTAACTTAATACTTTTGGTATTCACTGAAAGCATTTAGTAGTAGTAAAGTTAGGACTCCTAACGTTTCTACTACTAAATGCCTTCTCTGAATACCAAAAGTAGTAAGTTTAGGATTTTATCTCAGATTAGCTCTGTGAATCGGCCCCAAGTTAGTTAGCGAATGACAAGTAAATTCAATAGTTGATTACCTTTGCCCGTAGTGGTGCCCAAAACATTGACCTATATTCTACTTTTTTGCCCATATTATCATAACTTACAGGCAAAGTGGATAGTCCCCCTCTGCGTGAACATCAGTACAAGGCGGCATCTAGAAGCCCTTAGAATACATAATACTGGCACAAGCAGAGTAGCGGTCTTTTCTATGGCCAAATTCTGGTGGCAGTTTGAATTAGGCCCTCCAAGTGTATCCAAACAAAATGACTAATTGGTGTTAACGCTTGAAAGTTTTATGCCCTGCAGTACGTTTTCTAGTGGTTGAAAAGAACCGGGACATAGCCTGGGGGATTGCAAAACGACTAATTTTCCTCCCCAGTTTACTGAATAATTCTCGTTGTAAATGCACGGGCCATTTTATACAGTAACAATTTAATATATGCTGATACATATATTCCTATGGATCTTATAAACACTGCTTGAAATTTATGTGTTTTTTAAACTAACGAGTCGAGTTGACCCAAGGTACTGGCCCTTTTATCACCAATTTTTTGGGGACTTTGATAGATATATGATGCAAACTGCATGGAACACTTTACACAGAAACAATTTAATGTGTGTTTTTTTATTGTGCTTCATTAGTTGAAATGAACTGGGACGATGGCCAGGGGGTTAGGAACCTTCTTGTTTTCCTCCCCAGTCCTTTGATTGATGCAAGTTGTAATTGCACGGGTCACTTTACATTGAGACAATTTAATGTTTGCTGCTATCGTCTTTCTTGAACTGTAAGTGCACGGTCACTTTACACCAAGACAATCTAATTTATGCTGCTTGTATCTTCCATGGACCTTTCTCACCAGCTCATTGATTGATGTAAGCTGTAAACGCATGGGTCACTTTACACGAGTCAATCTACTGTATGCTGCTACTGTTTTTCATGGACCTCATATACTGCTGGATCTTCTTTAACCCATGAGTTGGATTAACTCAAGGTACAGGCTTCACCCTGAACTCTTTCAATACACCTTTACCCTGTAGCAATTGCGATTTGATCCTTATTCTCTTATGGGGTCGCATTCAGCCCCTTTATTGTACATATGTATGTGAGATTTACTTTTATTATGCTTTTATGTATTTTATGCAAAATATTAATTTGTGCTGTACTTTTATGATCTTGGTGATCGAATTAAAGCTTTTTGAGGACGATGATAAGGAATAAAGTACTCCCTGCTGTACATTTAAAGGATATTGCAAGTCACGAAGGAGTTCCATAACCATAAAGAGGAACGAGCCTGAAGGCCGAGTTCCATTATGAGGTCATGGAAGTCACAGGCCGGTTTAGTATCCAGTTCCAATATTGGTTCAAGGTTGTATACTAAATACCAGGAACACACTCAGTCACTAGGAGCATCTGCTCATAGGAGCACACGCCTCACTGACTGAGGGTGGCATACTTCTTCATTAGGCCTTGCTCCTTGTTTGGCTGGTGCTTCAATGCCCAACAGGCCCCTCGAGTGGGCTTTTTGCCAGAGATATTTTTTTGGGCCAGATGGAGTCTGGGTGTGTTGATGAGCACCAGCAACTGAATTGGAAGATTGGTGTAGGGCGATTAAAATTGATTAGAGATACACACCGACTTTTTTAATGAAAAATACAAGATCTTTGTCAAGTTTAAAAACACAATATGTAGAAAACATGAAATAATGTTCCTAGTGTTCTCTTTTAAGTAGCCTTTCTTTGGTACAAAAATACGTAAAGAGTTGAATTAGAAAGGAATCCTGGTTTGTTGAATTCTTTGCAGACTAAACAACATTGCACCAGATCACCTAGTTTCTGCACACCGCAAGTACACCCTAAAGATGTAGTGTTTTAGCAAAAGAAATGACAGACACTTTGTTCTTTGTGTTATGGGCTGCATTGCAAATTGAGGGACTTTGTGGCAGGACCATCCTTTGCATTACAGAGGCCATCCCAAAACTTCTATCAAAGCTAAGGGCTTGATTTATATCTTAGTAGTATAAATACTCCCTCCCAACAGAGATGGAGTATTTGTATTAACTAAGATAATGGTCCGTCTGTCAAATTTAGATGCAGGTGGATTTTGGGTTTAATCACAGTGAAGACTACTCGCTCTCCGCAGCGATTAAACACCTCCGACGGCTCTGCAGAGTAGGGGCCCCTGAGGTTGCCCTATAATTCTACCCACCTAATTTAGATGGACTGTATTTTTTCACTGCCTGTCACTGCCAGGAAAGCGCTGGTGGTAAGAGGCAGTAAAAACTGCTAAATACTATCCTTAAAATGGAAGAAGACTCCATGGAGTGGGGAGTCTTTTCTTTTTTACTTTAAAAAAGAAAATCTTGTTGCAGAATTTCCTGTTTGAAAATAAAAAAGAAAACAGTTCGATATGACAGAGCCCCTGCACCAAACGTTCAACAGCAATCGCTGATACTGCTGTGACGGCCGTTCCTGCCAATGTTTTAAAAAGACCTCCAGCTTAAAGGTCATTCCTGAATTTGGCCATTCACCAAATTATAAATCGGGCCCCTAGTTACTGCTACTGAAACATCAAGAATTAATACTGTAAACTTTGAATAAGATGTTTTATCCCTTTGATCTCTATCATTTCTTTGTCAGAGTAACCCTGGCTGAGAGATTAGCTTCTTGGAAACCCCTATTGTTTCTCCAATGGATAAAATTGCCTACTGCCCCCAATGCTAATCAGTTTTCTAGAATTTAATGGGGGTCAGATCGCTTACCCAGGAGGTGCTAAGCAACTCTGATTTTGACTGTGTGTCCTAAATGTGTTCAAAAGAAGAGAGTGTCCCAGAAAACCAGAAAGGACTGGGTATAGAGATATGGCAAAACAAGATTCCTTTCTATGTTATTCAATGTTAGGTTTTGTGGCCAGCTGGCCTACTATTAGTAGTTATACTTCTAACTATACAGAGAAGTTCAGTTATATAGGTACTTATTATTACACCACACTAGAGTGACTTTCTTTCGCTCAACATTTTATTTTCATTAGTTAAAAACATTCATATAAAATTTATCACAGGACATTTCATATCCAACATATATATTTGAGCATTCCCTAATCTAATACAAAAGTAAATCCTATTCTTGTTGTTGCTCAAAAACACAAACACAAAATAAAAAGTCAATTCTTTTGGCATATGTTGTTTAAAATCCTTAAATTGTATATCATTTCAGGCAGTCCTTTTGTCGACGCGTTTCGGTGCGTTGAGGTCTTTTAGGCACCTTCCTCAGGACAGACTTATAGATTTCAAAAGTTGTACTTCTCTCTAAAATTAAATAAAAACAATTAGTGTCTAATTTTGTTGAGAGTTCCTCACTGTCTCTATAGTGTTGGTCTCTCATTGTACCTTATATCTCTCTCTCCGTTTATTAAAAAGGCAATCTTACTTTTATTGCTAATGTTACGAATCTTCCCTCTTCGTCTATTTAGGGGACATCTGTCGTCTTATATTTCAATTTCTTTAATCTCTATAACATAGAAAAAGCAAGACCATGTCATATTTTAACCTTTGCCTTTGTTTCATTCAGGGCCTGACATTATTTCTCATGTTACTTACTTAAAAACAGGAGAATAGTTGTTTTTGTGTCTTGTTTGTTATTCTGCGTCTTTAAATTTGCGCGCGAAGTTCTGATGAACGTGTTTCTTATTATCCATCTATTGAGGAAAATATCAGAGCCTTAATATCTTATGGTTTATTAAAGTTTTTGCTGTCTCCCTATGAGGCTGGCTCTTGTCTCCTTCAATTACATACCTGATGGGTAGAGTTCTTTGATCCCTGTATTTGTCGTATTTACAGGTCCTCCTTTATAGTTAGTTTGCTGGGCACCTTCTCTGTCAGGTTATTCTTTTATCCCAGACCCTGATAAGGGAATATAGAGGAAACGGTATATACTCATAATGTTTTGAGTCATTTCTACATGTTTATACGCATGTTTGTTCTATTCTTTTAATACCCGTAGATTAATCGAGTACTCATACCACCCTGTTTTGGTTCGGTCAAACAAAAGATTTTCTATCCTTTGTTATCCTTATATATATCGATATAAGCTTAGTTGTAATGAAAATATTATGTCCCCTCATTCCATTTATTTATATATTACATTGGGGAGACACCATCGTTCCTGTTCCTTCATATTCAATTAAGTGATTGAAATTTAACGCAAGTCTCTAGAGGTACTCGCTAGTAAAAATTGCGTGCCCTATGTAATGGACCTTTGAGCAGGATTATCACCATAACGAAGGAAATATAGCTATTTACTGAGCATTTGTAAGTAGCGATGTTAAATTAAATTCTGTCTGTTTCACTAATCTGACAAGGCGGTGAGTAGCGTTACCGGGGGAAACAGAACACTTTGCTCCGTTGCCGTGGGGGCCAATTGCATTCCGCTTGCCTGCCCAGGAGATAGGAGCATCGCTGCCTGCACCAAGGACCCCACGCTGTCTGTCACCCCTGCCGCCGCTGCCTGCTTCACCGTGCGGCCGCCGAGGGGGAGAGACTACAGCTCCCAGGTAGCAGGGCAGTAGCAACGCCCACTTCCGCCCACCATCGCGCCCGGAGGCGCTCAAAAGGAAGGGGCAATTTCGGTGGAGCGGGGAAACAGAACACTTTGCTCCGTTGCCGTGGGGGCCAATTGCATTCCGCTTGCCTGCCCAGGAGATAGGAGCATCGCTGCCTGCACCAGGGACCCCACGCTGTCTGTCACCCCTGCCGCCGCTGCCTGCTTCACCGTGCGGCCGCCGAGGGGGAGAGACTACAGCTCCCAGGTAGCAGGGCAGTAGCAACGCCCACTTCCGCCCACCATCGCGCCCGGAGGCGCTCAAAAGGAAGGGGCAATTTCGGTGGAGCGGGGAAACAGAACACTTTGCTCCGTTGCCGTGGGGGCCAATTGCATTCCGCTTGCCTGCCCAGGAGATAGGAGCATCGCTGCCTGCACCAGGGACCCCACGCTGTCTGTCACCCCTGCCGCCGCTGCCTGCTTCACCGTGCGGCCGCCGAGGGGGAGAGACTACAGCTCCCAGGTAGCAGGGCAGTAGCAACGCCCACTTCCGCCCACCATCGCGCCCGGAGGCGCTCAAAAGGAAGGGGCAATTTCGGTGGAGCGGGGAAACAGAACACTTTGCTCCGTTGCCGTGGGGGCCAATTGCATTCCGCTTGCCTGCCCAGGAGATAGGAGCATCGCTGCCTGCACCAGGGACCCCACGCTGTCTGTCACCCCTGCCGCCGCTGCCTGCTTCACCGTGCGGCCGCCGAGGGGGAGAGACTACAGCTCCCAGGTAGCAGGGCAGTAGCAACGCCCACTTCCGCCCACCATCGCGCCCGGAGGCGCTCAAAAGGAAGGGGCAATTCCCGCGCCGCGGGACGCGCGCGGGCGGAGCCCGGGCAGAGGGCGGGCCGTCTTAGGCCGTCAGTGGCCGGAGGAGGCCGGGCTGGGCCACCCCCCCTTGGCTGCAGGAACGAGTAAGTGACCCGACGTCCGTAAAATATGTACTGCGGCTACCGAGGAGGTATTTGTGTGTTGTGTGGTTCCTAATTCTCCACACTTCTTTTGTTGTTACCCTGGCCCATTACTGTGGAATAACAACTTATAACAGTCTATAATGTCGATACAAACCACCTTAACGGATAATTATTTACTCAAAGTTGTTAGCAGGATCAACAGTGAGAGAAGAAAATCTCTGGGGCAAAGTAATTTACCTGAGCCACAACTTGACTTAAACCTGGAATCCGCCAACGAAATTAACAACTCCCCCACTGTGACAGTTGAGTCTAAGGACACTAGTTGTAACATTGGAACTACTTCTGTAGAAATGTTAGATGACTCTATCTCTGTGGAAAACCTACCGGAAAGTACTGACGGTACCCCGCAACCATGCACAAGGGCTACACGTTCTATGAGAGCATGCAAGAAACTAATTACCAAGCGGGGAGGCCACATGTCCAGGAAAAAAAAGGAACCTACACCCAAGAAAACTATCTGCGACAAAGGGACACTAACCAAGGACAATTGCGTTACTTTAAATACTGAGCAATTCGATCTGTTGGTGGGTTGCATCGACAGTAAATTGAGGCTGATTGTTGATCCACTATTTGTTAAAATTGATGCCTTAACAGCAGAAGTATTAAGATTGGGATCCCAGCTAGATGTGTACGCAGCCAAGTTATCTAATATTGGACCGGCTAGTAAGGATGCCCTTAGCATTAATTCTGCCCCTAAGCCAATTAATGGGAGGTCCTGCTCTACGAAAAATGCAACTTCTGGCCCCAATATGACTAGTCTGACCCCGCAGGTCCCATCTGCCTTACCAAGTACGAGTATGTCACCAGCATGTCATCCAGGGAGGGTAATGCAGGCACCACCCGTGACGGCTACGGTTGGTGGATCTGCTGTGGGACCTTCTAGCAATATATCAGTTCTTAAGGCAGGTGGGGCAGCTCAGTTACCTGCAATGCCAGCCACGGCCGCAGTTACTGAGTCTGTAGGGGCCTCTGCTGCCTATAATCGCCCGGTGGACCTCCCACCTGAGTGTGTGCCTTACGTTGTGGTTCTAACGAACGTCCCATCCTTACCACCCAGCCAGGCCTCACCTCCCCATGAGCCGCGGGACTCGTTAAAGAACAAAACGGTCGCCTGGCTACATAGACACTGTGGGTTCCCCATCAATTTCTCGGACCAAATTCTTTCTACTAGAAGGGTTACATGGGTTGGTAACATCAGAAAGAATTGTGGGGGAGACTGCGTGATTGTTAATTTCAAACACCCCCAGCATGTGGCGACGGTCCTATTGAGAGCTGCTGCAATAACCCAGTATGAGACCGACGTAACCGCACGTCCTTTGGGCTATTTTTACAATAATCTTAATAAGTTACCGCCTTCCATTAGTAGAGTTAGGACTTTTACCCCCAACATTGTATCCAATAGCGAGAGATCCTTTCAACCTAACCCTAATTTTGCTCCAACTGGTAATAGATTTTTCCTGCCTACACCAAACCCTATACCTACTGTGGATAGTTTTTTTTTCATCCAACCCCTTTTTTCCATCTAATGATGTTAGATCTTTTCCACAAACCCAGGGGATGGGGATGGTTTACGAAGTCCCTGTCCAGAACAGGTATCAACTCCTGAGTTCCCTGGATCAGAATGATTGACTCCCTAGAAGACTTGGCCTTGAAGGGGATGCCAATAGGGGTGCCATTCTGATTAATTCCAGTGAGGTAAATGTGGACATTGAGAATCAACAGTCTAATGATATCTTGGGCAATAATTGTAGTAGGGCAAACGTGTCTTATGCTGCTGTGATCTCTGAAGACCCCGTGAAGGATGCTGATACCAATAATGGGAGGTCCACAAATGAACATTGTAGCAAAGGCAAGAATCCTAATAATGCAGGGGATAGTTCTAATAATGACCTTACCATGGGGATTTCAATTGTTAGTTGGAATATTGCCGGCTGGGCTTCTAAGGCACATAAAATGGAGTGGGAGGGCATTATAAGGTCTTATGACATTTTATGCCTACAGGAGACATGGTGTGTTGCCAAACCAAGTTTTGAAGGGTATACATGCTATAGTCTAGAAGCTACTGAATCAAGGCATGGTAGGGCAAAGGGAGGTTGACTTTTTCTAATTTCAGTGGATCTAAAATTGACAATTATTAAACATCTGTTAGTCGAACCCCACTCGCAAATTCTTTGGGTCCGTACAAAGGACGGCACTGACGTGCTTTTAATACATTTTTATAACAATGATTTTAACAATTTACGGCACAAAGTAATTGAGGAGTAAGATTGTGCCCTCATGAAGCTGATATCTGAGGCAAAATGCACTTTTACTTATATTTGGCTAGGGGATTTTAACTTAACAGTTTGCAGTCTGTCCTCGTCGAGGGCATGTGGGATTCAAACCAATAGTGGGGATTGCATGGCACACTTCCCACACCACGCCTATGGGGAAGCTATTAATAATGTGATGGCTTCCTACGACCTTGAGCTAGTAAGTGCTGACCTAGGGGGTAGTGATAGTCCCATCCCAACCTTTATTGGGCGGATTAGTGGATCCATAATTGACCATATTATGGTTTCATCTAATCTGGTACCTCACTGCCTGACCATGGTAAGGGATGCTTCTTCCCTGAGTGATCACAACTATATCACTATGCAAATTACTATATGGGAATGCAGAGTAGAACTGCCAACAAAGACTTTGGGGGGTGTTGAGCCACACAGGGCTAATGGGACCAGGCTAAGGTGGAAAGGGGAAAAAGCATCTATAGTGGAACCCATTATTGTAAATAAATGCCGTGCGGATATAGATATTATCCTGACTCCAGGATGTCCGCCTGCCTCTGTTATGACTCATTTTCTTAACATTAACAACATCATCAATAACATCTTCACGGGGACCAGTTCGGGTAGAAGCGAAAAAGGGATAGGCTGGTTTGACCATACATGTACGTCCCTTCTTTCGCAACTTAAACACGCTCTAGCCCCTACACGAGAGATAAGAATAGAGTCAGACTTTTAAGAATTGAATACAAAAAGGCGTTATCTAAAAGGAAGAAGGAACTACAGCAGGAGGCCTGGGATCTTCTAACCAAGTCTGCAGAAACTGCTGACAGCCGCTTATTTTGGTCCACCATTAACTCCCCTTTCCTCCAAGATGATAATAACCCACAGCTCTCCTCCAATGTTGGGAGTGAGGAATGGGTGAAACACTTTTCCGCAATCTTTCAGGAAGATACCAACACGTCCGAGGACCAAAGGCTTTGGCCCGTGGTGCCTCTAGATATCGCCCTGAAGGAAGTGGAATGTAGTATTAAATCTAGCAAGGGTGGTAAGGCCCAGGGGCCAGATGGAGTCCCAATTGATGTGTTCCGGGCTCAGCCGCAGCTCTGGGCACCAATACTTACTTTGGCACTCAATGCTGCGGTTACCACTCTGATCCCGCCTTCTTGGGGTGATTCCATCACTGTCCCCATTTACAAAAAGGGAGATAAGGCATCGGCTTGCAATTATCGGCCTATTAGCCTGCTTGACTCTTCGGTTAAAATTATGAGTCGAGTGTTGTTATATAGATTAGAAGAGTGGGCTGATGAGAATGGGATTCTTGCCGATTCACAATATGGATTCAGGAGGGGGCGGGGGACGTTAGACCAGTGCCTGAATCTTGAATTGTTGATTGGCAAGTATACTAGAGCAAAGCCCGGAAATCTATATCTCTGCTTTGCTGACCTAAGCAGTGCTTTCGATTTGGTAAATCATTCTCTCCTGTGGTCAGTTCTGCTAGATATGGGTGCCCCCAAAGAGATTATTTTTTTCCTTGTTAGATTGTACAGTAAGATGCAAACATGTGTTCGCTATGGGGTTGGTGGGGAGTGTACCCCAAATTTTAACGTTAAACGAGGGATTAGACAGGGATGTGTCCTTGCCCCCTTGCTGTTTAGTCTTTTTATTAATGGGGTTGACTCTGCTTTGAAAACTGTTAAGGCTGATGCCCCACAGGTTGCTGGTAATAGTGTCCCTGTTCTGCTTTATGCAGATGACGCGGTACTTCTGTCCTGAACACCTGTTGGTTTGCAGCGCCTGATGGACAGGTTTACACTCTTTATTGGGAGTAGGAGGATGCTGATTAATAAAAACAAAACTCACACTATGACCTGTGGGACAAAGACGGGAAAAAATTGCGCCTTTTTTATAGAAGGGGTAAAGGTTCAGCATGTTAACAGCTTTTGTTATCTGGGGGTTACCTTTTCTAGCGATGGTAGCTGGGGGCAAGAATTAACCAATATTAGGACGAAAATGAGAAAAAGCTCCTTTGGTATCTTCAAATTTGCCTCTAAACTGGGAGATAGGCGAATTAAGGATATGATGGAGATCTACAAGGCGCGCAGTGTATCTATCGCCCTTTATGGGGTGGGACTCTGGGGTTATTGCAACGTTGAGCATCTGCAGAGGGAAGAGAATGACTTTATAAAGAAATTACTATGTCTCCCTAAATCTGCCCCAACTGAGCTGATACACAAAGAGGTAGGGGTCGCATACTTGGGGGACCTAGCTTTACTTAGGCCTCTACTACTCTATCGAGCGACCTGGCTCAAGGAAGAGACAGAGTTTAATCAACTTGTCATTAGGGATTGCCTTGGTTTAGACAACTGGTCGATGATACCATGGCTTAAATACGTTGTGGACAGCTATTTGAGCATTTTTGATATTAATTTGCTGTTAGACCACTGTCCCCCACAAGGTCTTGTCAAACAGGACATGAAAAACACCCTTAAGTCCTATAGAACTCTGAAACGCTCAGCTGTGACCAATACCCTTGTTACTGTTAATCTCTACAATAAATATATTGCTACCGAGGGATTTCAGAATTACCTGAATGTGGTAACCAGGTCGGCGCATCGATTTGTGCTAACTAGACTGAGAGCTGGAATCGCCCATGTTTTGGTGGCCTTTCCACACCAAAAAAAGCACCCGGTTGGCCCTTGTCCCTGCGACGGGCATTCAAAACAAAGCACCATGCACTTTATGCTTATCTGTACGTTGTTTCAAAATGTAAGGATTGCATATTTGAAACCAATATTTCTTAGGTATGGTATTCGTACTGTGGAGGATGCAATGTGTATTTTATACAATATGGACTGCCCTTTTATATGTTTTTATGCTGCGAGTTTTATTTGTAAATCTATGACTTTCAGGAAAAGTATGATTTTTTAACATTACTGTCACTTACTGTATTTTATCTTGTTGCATTTTGCTATGTGCTTTTATGGTCATCGATTGTTATGATCCGAATAAAGCTTCATGAAATGAAATGAAATGAGAGAGTCGAGTACTAAAAGGGGAGTACTTGGCTAATTGGTGGCCTTGATCCTCCTTGACCTCTCCGCAGATTTCAGCACTGTATCCCATCCCATACTCATCAAGAGACTGCACTACATCGGGATCCAGGAAGGCTCCCTCAGATGGATCCCATCGTTCTTCACGGGACAACCTCAGAGTATCTGCCTACCTCCCTTCTCCTCCGAGCCCAAGTGCACCATCAGCGGCATCCCTCAAGGTTCATCTCTCAGCCTCACCCTCTTCAACACCAACATGACACCTCTAGCCGACATCATCAGAACCCACGACTCAACATCATATCCTACACCTATGACACCCAGCTCATCCTCTCACACTCAGCAGACCCCACCATCAGACCCCACCACCACAAGAACCAACTTCCGCAAGTGCATGAAGGACGTCACTGAATGGATGAAGACCAACTGTCTGAAGCTCAACACTGACAAGACCAAAGTGCTGATCTTCGGCAAAAAGGTCTCCCACTTGGAACGACACCTGGTAGACCGACAAATTCAAACCCACAACGACAGATCAAGCCCGCAATTTTGACATCATCCTGGATAGCAAGCTCACCATAAAATGACAGATCAACACAGTCTCCCCCTCTGCTTTCTCACGCTCCGCAAGCTCTGAAGAATCTTCAAATTTCTCCCCATCGGCATGAGGAAAACCATAACTCAAGCCCTAGTCACCAGCCAGCTGGACTACGCCAACCTACTGCACGCAGGAACCGCCACCAAACTCATGAAAAGACTACAGACAATACAAAATTCAGTGGCCAGACTCATCCTCAACCTACACAAATAGACCTGAGTAAATGATGTACCACTATTTTCATTCTATGAAACATCCACCTTACCTTCACATTTGCTTACTCTACCGAACTCCAAGCATAATTTATATATGCTTGGCATCTGTATAGCCGGGATAGCAAGAGGATTATGTATTTGGTGCCACCTTCCCCAGTGACATGATCATATATTCAAGAAAGATGTGAAAAAGAGAACTGTACTTAAGAATATGTTATGCAGCAAAGTTTCATCTGTCCATAGATTTCATAGGAAGGAACGGATAGGACCAGCACTGCAACCATTTTATCCATCACAAAACTAAGACGATCCACATATTTTGTGTAGGAGAGACTTAAACCCCTACATGTACATTGACATGTCTCTTATTCCCACAGATAGGAGCCCCATGGGACTAGAAATATGAAACCATTTGTCCAGGTGTCATTATTGTTTATGACCTAAGCAGGTTTTAGAACCACTGGATGTATGAAAATCCCACACAAAAATTAACAAAATACATTTCCTTCAAAGTATCCTAGTCTGAAATTCATGAAGAAAGCCATGCTCTAATGAATCAATAGAAACAGAAGAATCAAAGAACATGATTTGATTAACTTCATCTCAGTTGCCTGGTTGCTTTCCAAGCATGTGTGCTTCCACCTTAATTAACATTCAAAATGACCTCTTTGGAAGCTAATCAATATATATATATATATATATAACCTCAAACCATCATCTGTGTAGTTTCTAAACATTTATATTATAAATGAATAAACCTACTTTTTTGTGATTGCTTTCCTATAGGATAGAGTTGAGGGCAATTTCCCAGTAGTAGTATGAGGCGATTGTGGTTATGAGAAAGTGAAAGCCAGAACACCTATACAATGAAGGAATGTTTTGTATTGCTCTGTGCGATCGCATGGTGTCATTTATTTTACAGTAGGTGGCATGCTACATTGATGGATCATCAAAGTCCTGGCCTTTGCCCTCCCCGCAGAGGAGCGCCTATCATATTTAGGGACCCTTGAATGCCTTCAGGGGATGTCTATGGGAAAGTGTATCTACTGAAGTTGCAATGCACTTTCATCAGTGCTAAATTTAGAGGGAGGGTTTTTTTCCCACCTACTCAGCATTTTTTAAAATCTTTTACCAAAACTCCCAAAAAGGAAATTATAGTTAGTTTTTAAAAAAGCAAAAAAGGTTTTTCCAAGTGTGTGGGGGACATTGTTTCATTACCCTGCCTTGGACCACCATTCACTGTTCATCGTTCTTCAGATAGGCAGTGATAATATATACAGAATATTTTTTAGACTATTTGTTTATTCATTCATTTAATCTTTTTTTCTGCTTTTATAAACCATACAAGTACAAATTAAAACCCTTATAAAACTGGATGGAAAAATAATTGAAAAATTTTAGAATCAGATAAAACAGAGTCAATTGATAAAAAATCTAAAGATAAAAATTGATTGCTTTATTAGTCCACTGCACAAAGTGCCATTATCTGTTGCCATAAAAACAAAGGACCTAACTTTGACCACCTAAAAAAACCTAAGTTCTAAAACCATAGAAACTATCCATCCCTTATGTTGGAAACCTTTTCCTAACACACCAAATAGAAAAGAGAAGTCTTGATATGGTGAAAACTATCATGTGGTGAGGGTCGTATTTCAGTATTTTAAGGGGCATTAGATGGTTGGAGATTCCTAGATTCCTATAAATCTGTACTATTTACGTTTGTCTTTGTCTTTTATACATAGGACAGAAAAAGTGCATGGACATCAGTTTCTTTTGCTGCTTCACACGATGGACATTTCCGATCACATTCTCTTGACCAGGCACTAGTGTAAGTGCGCAGGGGAAGCGAACCATGTCTAAACTGCAAATACAGTTTCCTGGCTAGAACTGGCTGGATCTCATCTCATCTAGAAAGGTCACACAACTATAGACCTCTTTAATCTGTAAAACATTCTTAGCTAAAATGCCTTGGGTTGAACTCATCAAAAGAGAAGAACATCAGGAATCCATTGAACGGTCCACAAGAGAGATTGCTAGAGGGTCTTTCCATAGGGATGCTAGTCCTATGCTTATCAGAGTATCTCTAAAAAAAATCTGCCAAAATGAAAATTGTAGTTTGTTTTTGAAAAGCAAGAAAAGGTTTCTCTTGGAAGAAAGTGTGTGTGGGGACAATATTTCATTCCTGTGCCTTACATCACCATTTACTGTTCACAGTTCTTCAGATAGGCAGTGATTATGTATACAGAATATTTTTAGGCCTATTCTAAAATGGATCTCAGATTACAAGAATTTCTGTTCTTGTGTCAGATCCTTTAAATTTACTGTCTCTAATTTATGGAAATAACACACCCACAACTAGAGGTAGCGCACACCTGTTCCATTTGGTTAGATGCAGATACTCATATAACGTAAGCCTTCAACAGCACAATCCTGCTGACCAAAACATGAGACTCTATATTTTGCTACTGCTCTCATCTATCAGGAACTCATGGAAGTGTTCCCCATGCTGAAGTACACAGCTCTTGAAGAAATGGGTGCAAATGGTCACTCTCTCAATGTGCAAGAGAGTTCAATTTCAATTCAAAAGTCTTTATTTCGATTGAGTTTTTACAATCATAAAAAGTGCATAGTAAAAAATTACATCAACTTCTAAAAAAGATTATCACGTACACATTTCTAACAGATAGGTTAAAAGCGTTTCGATTTAGGAAAAGACAGTTGATATCTATTAGATAAGAATTACAACGATGACTCAGGTAGTTGTAAGCGGATTTTCAAGCATGCTTTTAAAAAACAAGCTATACATTTAGCGACAAATTGAGTTTCTAAAAATTGTAAAGCCAGAAACGCAGGATTACATCTTCTCAGGCCCATTTGTCGGAGGAGAGGAATAATCCAACGTTTGCGTGGGGTCTCATAATAGCTACAAAACAAAGTTACATGTAGGGTTGACTGATGTGCAATTCCATCACAGGGACATCTAATCAATTCGTGAGACCAGTTTGACACCCCAGGAAAGGAAACAAGACGGAAAAAGGAGTCAAAACGAAACCTGGTTAAGACAAACTTTTCGTGATTTGACAGAAAGAAGGACAAATACAACGGAATGCCAGGTGAAGTTTGTATCATCAGTAGATGAGTATTTGTACGTTTGCCTATCTCTGTGCATAAACGTAGATCTCTAAGGTGATTTACACACAGATTCTTCAAGGCCTTCCTGGAAATATCAGAAAGTGAAGTGGGGTCTGTAAAAAATAGTAAACAATTTAAATCTTTCAGAAAGTTAAAAACATACAATAACCATGGAATCTTTTTCCAGTGAGCCAAGGATAAGCAGTCAGTTATTAAAGACCGTGTAAGGTGGCATTGCTCTTTAGTCCAAATACGGTGCCATAAGAGGATCGGCTGGTATCTGATGGTGTCCGATAGATAATCCAAGCCAAGCTCGATATGGCAACCGTAGATTGGGGCGCTTTGAGGAAGCGCAAGAATGTATTTTAAAAACCCATTTTGAATTTTTTGGAGCTCATTAGAAGGAGCGTAGCCCCAAACTCATGCACCGTATGTTGCTACGCTGTGGCATTTAGCGTGGTAGATTTTGAGCAACTCGGCGGGAGCGGGTTTGCCCAGTTTCCTAGAGAAAGAAATCAGCACCGCAGTTGTTCACTGAAATCACAACTTTTTACTCGCAATGGCGGGTTTCCAGGTTATTTGGTCATCAATGAGAATACCCAGGTAGGGATATTCCCTAGCATAATCCAATCTAACCTTTTCTACAAAAAGAGGTTTCGGTTTCTTCACTTTCGGGCCGATATGCATCACGAAAGTCTTGCTCTTGTTAACTTTTAATCCCAAGGAGAGCATAAACTGGCAGTACTTGTCCAGTTGTAATTGGAGCTGTTTTAATGTTCTCGTCAGGATGACAGAGTCATCGGCGTACAATAGTGCTGGGATAGGCCGAGTGTTTATGCAAGGAAGGTCCTGGCTGCCTTCCAGCATCGCCTGTTCTAGCCCGTTAGTGTAGATATTAAATAAAAACGGGGCAAGGACGCACCCCTGTCTAACACCTTTTACTACGCTAAATGACTGAGATAGTTCGCTGTTTGTACCATACCTCACGCACGCGTTGGCGTCGGTATAAAGCTCTCGGAGGAATTTTAGAAGTGGGGGATAGAGAGTTCAAAAGTTAGGCATAGATGCATCAAGCTAAAAACCGCTCGCAAAGGGGCAGATTCTCAGAATCTGCCCCTTTGCGACCGGTATTTTTGCATTTGAGATGCATCATCCCAAATGCAAAAATCGCAATTTAAGAAATCGCAAAGTTGCTATTACTTAAATTGCTATTGCATTTAAGGAATCTCAAATTGAGATTTCTTAACCCTTTCGCTGCGGTGGCAATTCCACTGCAGCGCTAAGGGGCGTGGGGGCCATGCGGCGCTCATACGCTGGTGACGGAACCGCTCCGTCGCGCCCCTCGGGTGAGCTGTGCTTGTGACGGAACGGTTCTGTCACGGCCCCGCCCACTCAAAAAAAATGCGCTGCGCAGACGTGAAATCAGCACCGCGCAGGCACAGTGAGCGGGCGGTGACGGAACTGTTTCGTCACCTGCACAGCCCAACCGAGGGGTGTGACGGAGCGGTTCCGTCACCAGCGTGGGAGGGGTTAAATGCAATGCATTAAAGTTAAAAAAATTAGCAATTTCGCTAATAGGGGAAGCAAATTACCATGAAGTTGAACTTCATGGTAATTTGCAAAAACTGTGAAAAATGCACTAAAGTGCATTTTTCAAAGTTCCATTTTACACACAAACATGCCATTAGGGCATGTGTGTGTGCAAGAAGTACCCATATGCAGATTTCAGGGGTGCAACAGGGTGTCCTTTTGACACCCTGGCACCCTTGAAATTGCAATCTCAATTTGCGATTCTCTAATTGAGAATCGCAAATTGAGATTGTCTTTCCATTCATTCCTATGGGCCTCTAGACCCGACGAATG
Source organism: Lissotriton vulgaris (assembly GCF_964263255.1). Classification (NCBI taxonomy): domain Eukaryota; kingdom Metazoa; phylum Chordata; class Amphibia; order Caudata; family Salamandridae; genus Lissotriton; species Lissotriton vulgaris. The sequence goes on along the minus strand of NC_141700.1, from coordinate 672,865,654 downwards.
AATGGGGAAATATTCCTTAATTGCCACTCGCAATTTCCAAGTCGCAATTAAGGAATTCTAAGAAATCGCTATTTTTTTTGCGAGTTCTTCATGCATAGCCTTTTGGTATTCCTTATTAGCGAATCCTTATTTTTCGCTAATAAGGAATGGCAAAATGGATGCATGATGAATCTATAGGTAAGGCTCTACCCCCAACCTCTAGTGAGCAAAATAAAATGCTGAATTATGAGGTCAATAGTGACACTTTCAAAAAGTATATTGTTACTTCTTATATTCATTGCCTCTCGTGTGCTACAGTGCGGTGCTATTACGTGCAGGAAACCAGCCTCTATAATTATACACCAACAAATACAAATACAAAATTCAATGATATAACAGAATGGTGTCAGATGGAAGGTGAGCTGAGATCAGGGGGTGCCCAAGAAAATGGGTGGTACCTCTCGCTCCACTTCCTTTTCTCCCGAAAATGTATACAAAATAATATAGATGAGAACAGTTGTGGTCTTATAGATCAGGGATTGGGCGCATTGAATTTGCCCGCATTGTCCTCAATGACAGTCACAATCCAGGAATAATCTTGCAAAGATGCAGCCCTAAGGCGCATAATTTGGGGGATGATGGGATGAGGACAGGAAGTGATCTGTACTCTTGTAATATATCCTGAACTACTTGCAGCAGGGCCGTGTAAGCAGCGAACAGCTTTCGGCTTGCTTACACTACGACCTCTTCCAAGGAAGAGATTCTGCCCTCTTTGATAAACAGGAAACCTGGGCTGATTGCCTGGCCTGTTTTTTTCTGTCATGGAAACCATCCAACACTCCTTCCAAGTACAACACGAGGAAAAAAAAAATATTCAAAGGAGTGAGATGCCCTGTCGACAAAAACAAGATTGTAGGTGCAGGCGGGGAATTCATCTTGTGAGATTTTAGGTAGCAGCAACATCCGTCAATGCTGAAACTGGCATCACACGTATTAGAGAAGATGGAAAATGTGATTACAGAATTATCTGGTCTGTTTCACTGGCATTTCTTCGCCTTCCAGCACACGTTTTTCAAAAGGCCTGGGTGGTGCAGCCTTTGCGTGTGAGTGGTGGTTCCTGGCGATGCAAGGTCCTGTAATCTGCAGATCTGCTCTATCCCGCCTCCGTTTTATTTTGCATCAGACCGTACTGCAGGTGTTAGTGGGTGTAGCACCAACGTTTTGCAACAGAGACGCGAGTCAATCTCAAAGATACTCATTAATAAGAGGTAGACTCTTTTTTCAAACCTTAAGCTGCTCAAGCGATTTATTTTATAAACGTGTGCACTCCAAACCTAACCCGGACATTAACAGGCGAATATATAAAAAAAAAAAAAGAAAAAAATAATTAAAAAAAATATATATATATATAAGAAGTAAACATTTGAAAACCGCCCACTTAATCTCACAGCCTGCGCTGCACAAAAGCTGTGTGAATTAAACTAAAGAAAATGAAAAGAATTATTTTTGCGGATCACTGCGAAGGTCAAGAGGTCAAGGATTTCTACCGGGGAGGAGGTGATGTCTTTTTGGGGTGGGGTATTGATGCATACACGAAAGAAAGAAAGTTGGAAAGATGATACATTTGATTAGGAGCTATTTAAATGAGTCACATCTTGGGACTTGACTGCCCCTCTAGTTTGTTGTGTCACAATGGATGTGGGATACCCCATTCCTCTGCTTGACCGGGGGTCCATCATGAATCCAGCGGTATTTGGGGTTTTACTACTGAACGCGCATAAATGCTGATACTGCATGGTACAGTATTTTGCAAGTGTGATATTATGACATCTTTCCGAGTTCCTCGCCCACACTCCTTTTTGTTCCAGAATCAGATTCCACCGAGACCTCCCAAGTTGCCCTGTATTCCCACGCGTCCCTCAATCTGTTTATGACTTGGTGGGCATAACGTTTTCTCTGGGAGAGCCTCATTCCAATGTTGGTAAGCCACTCACTTGGTCCTAATGAGTGCTCGTGGATTCTTGTGGGATAGTCCCTTGTGCATCAACCTGCTTTCAAGCCACCATGGTCTCACTCTGTGAAACCCTACTGAGCCACCCGACCGCCATCCATGCCACCTTGCGAAAAAAGTGTTCGACAACATAATCCAGTGACTCATCAACCCATTCCACATGAATGAGTAGGGAATTGTGTTCACCCAAAAACCAGTGAACAACCATCCCTATGCACAATATCCTTGGACCCATAATATATTCATAAGACTCCACACCTAACTATTTATTGAACTAGTTTGTAAACCTGTCCTAGTCTTTCAACCATGATAACATTTGAAAATTCCTGGGTCGTCTCTCCTAGCAGAGTGGGATGCTTTTAAAGTGGTTGTGTGTGGCACTTGCATCTCTGAATTAGTGGGGGTTCGAAAAACACTCTTATTAGAAGTTTTGTCCTCTGAGGAAGAGCTAAGATCCCTTGAACGACATATACTGAGACACCCTGAATTCAAACTCAAAACACTTGCGGCTCGAGAAAAGGTTGCAGAGCAAGTGGAGCGGTTAAAATGCTTTGACTATAAGCAATATATGATACAGGCACATCTAAAGAAAAATATCACAAGATCATTGTTGGCTTGGCTGGTGAATCCGGTCAATTGGAGCTCACCACTGCTGATGGCTCTAAGCTATTTAGACAAGATGCCATTAACCAGGAATTTTATGAATACTATTCTTCTCTGTATCATGGCCTAGATGTATCATCGTTCCTATTTGCGTTTTCTTAATAGCGATTTTTACTGAATCGCTATTAAGAAATCGCAAAATGGAATGTATGTTTAAAATCTCTATTTTTTTGCGATTCCTTATTATTCCTAATTTGCGAATTCGCAAGTTGCGAATTCGCAGATAAGGAATAATTTCCCATTCATTCCTATGGGCCAGGAGGCCCATAGGAATGATTGCGAAATAATTCTCAAATTGCGAATTCACAATTTGCTAATCGCAATTTGAGAATTATTGCAAGGGTGCAGGGGTGTCTCATGGACACCCTGCTGCACCCCTGAAACTTACATGTGTGTGCATATGGTGCACATACATGCGCTATGGCATGTATGTGTGCCACATGCCACCTTCAAAATTGCTTCATTGTGAATTTTGAAAGGAATTCGCAAATTAACACCAACCTTAAATTGGTGTTAATTTACGATTTCTTAACCTGAATTCGCAAATTGAAATTGCTTCATACATGGCATTTAAGGAATCGCAAAATTGCAATTCCTTAAATGCTTAAGCAAAATAAGGAATCACAATTTTTTGCGATTCCTTATTTTGCTAATTTCTCATACATCCCAAAAGATGCAAAATGTCCGTTTGCGATTCGTTAAGGCCAAAATTCTGCGAATTTCGGCCTTAACGAATCGCAAAAGGCTTGATACATCTAGGCCATAGTATGGCTGATTGCTCAGTGGCAGATGTTGCAACCTTCCTGGCACCCTCGCAATTTCCCACTGTGTCCCCTTAAGAGGCTGGGGGCTTGGGAGGGGATATTATTCTCCCAGAGATCCGAGCTGCCATAAAATCCATGGCTCGGAATAAGACATAAGGTATGGATGGACTGCAGGTTGAGTTTTTCTCCACCTATGTGGATATGCTTGCGCTCAGGTTGGTCAACCTTTACAAAACTGCCAAGGCTACAGGTTTGCTCTCTTCTTATACTAGGGAATCTTTGAGAGTGCCACTATTGAAGGGAATTCAGCATGCAATAAGAAGGCCTATAGACCATTATCTATGTGGAACTTAGATTATAAAATACTGAGCAAGATCCTGACATCCCAGCTGCTGCCCCACATGTCTACTCTGGTCTATGCCAATCAGGCTGGATTCATTCCACATGCGGTGATCTTTGCGGTGGACATCGAAAAAGCTAGTAGTCTAGAGTGGAGCTTCTCGGCCTAGGGCAGGGCTTTGTAAATTGGACCAGCTTACTGTATTCTGCTCCCTCGGCAAAAGAGAAGATGGGGCGCATCATATCGGAGAGTTACACAGTGGATCACCACATTAGGCAGGGCTGCCCCCTGTCACCACTGCTTTTCACCCTGGCTATGGAGCTGTTGGCTTGTCATGCCAGAGCTGGGAATGCTTTTGAGGGTATTAGGATTGGAACTCATATTCATCATATTGCTTTAAATGCAGATTATCTCTTACTCTCTCTCCGAGATGCGGGGTAGGCCCTTATGAGTGCTTGGGACTTATTGGAGTGCTTTGGCTCTTGTTCTGGGCTACGCATTAATTAGCAAAAATCTTACATCTACCCCAAATCAGCCAGAGGACATGTGTATCCTTCAGTGGGAATTCATATGTTTTTCCTATCTGGGGGTACAGATTTACTGGAAGGGAACGGTAGGGAAAGTGGAGCAGGCCGTTCAAGCACTTCGCTCTAGTAGTAGTTTTTGGAAATCGATTTCCCTGTGGGTATCGGGCTGTGTGGCTTTACTGAAGATGATAGTCCTCCCCGGGATTATCACAGTCTTACTCTGGGGCACATGGTGACAATGAGTGGCGTTGTCCACGATCCTGCAACCTAGAGGTGAGGGTGGTCAGGGTGTTCTTGACTTTGAAGCGTACTAATGGGTGGCGCAATTACAATGGCTCGCACAGTGGATTGCTGGGAGACTTACCCCTGGGAGGGAGATAGGACCCTCTGTACCTCACCTGTCTAGTTTGATCAGAGTACTTTTCCAGCTTCCCTGTCCGGGGCGGATTGACCCCAATGAATTTCGTTGTTGGTCTCGAAGTCTAGGACGGGCAAGGATACGACTGCCTTACTCCCCAGCTATTACCTTGACATTCTTGGAGGTACTCCCACATGGAGGAGATTGTAGAATATTAAGGGTTTGGATGGAGGTGGGTGCATTGATACTTGGGTCCCTCTTTGAGTATCAATCAATCAATCAGTGACACTTATAAAGCGCGCTACATACCCGTGGGGTCTCAAGGCGCTGGGGGGGGGGAGCCGCTACTGCTCGAACAGCCAGGTCTTCAGCTTCTTCCTGAAGGAGAGGTGGTCTTGGGTCAGGCGCAGGTCGGTCGGGAGGGAGTTCCAGGTCTTGGCGGCCAGGTGGGAGAAGGACCTTCCTCCTGTAGTCGCTCTTCGGATGCGGGGGACGGCGGCGAGGGCGTGGTTGGCTGATCGGAGGTGGCGTTTGGGAGCGTAGAAGTTGACTCGGCTGTTGAGGTAGCTCGGGCCTTGGTCGTGTAGGGCTTTGTGTGCGTGGGTGAGGAGGCGGAAGGTGATTCTTTTGTTGACGGGGAGCCAGTGAAGGTCTCGCAGATGTCCGGAGATGTGGCTGGTTCGTGGGATGTCGAGGATGAGTCTGGCTGAGGCGTTCTGGATCCGCTGGAGTCTCTTCTGGAGCTTGGCGGTGGTCCCGGCGTAGAGGGCGTTGCCGTAGTCCAGTCGGCTGGTGACGAGGGCCTGGGTGACGGTCTTCCTGGTCTCGGTGGGGATCCACCAGAAGATCTTCCGTAGCATGCGTAGGATGTTGAAGCATGCCGAGGAGACGTTGTTGACTTGCCTGGTCATGGAGAGGGAGGAGTCCAGGATGAAGCCCAGGTTGCGTGCATGGTCTGTCGGTTTGGGTGCGGTGCCCAGGGCGGGAGGCCACCAGGAGTCGTCCCAGGCGGAGGGAGAGGAGCCCAGGATGAGGACCTCCGTCTTGTCCGAGTTCAGTTTCAGGCGGCTGGTCGTCATCCACTCGGCTACCTCTTTCATCCCTTCGTGCAGGTTGGCTCTGGCGGCGGCGGGGTCGTTGGTCAGGGAGAGGATCAGCTGGGTGTCGTCGGCGTAGGAGATTATGCTGAGGTTGTGTTTGCGTACGATGGCCGCGAGGGGGCTCATGTAGACGTTGAAGAGGGTGGGGCTCAGAGATGATCCTTGGGGGACGCCGCAGATGACTTCGGTGGCCTCTGACTTGTACGGTGGTAGGCGGACTCTCTGTGTTCTCCCGTCGAGGAAGGAGGTGATCCACTCCAGCGCCTTGTCCTGGATTCCGACGTTGCTGAGACGCCGTACTAGGGTGCGGTGGCAGACCGTGTCGAATGCCGCGGAGAGGTCTAGGAGGATGAGGGCCGCTGTTTCTCCATTGTCCATCAGGGCTCGGATGTCGTCGGTGGCGGCGATGAGGGCGGTCTCGGTGCTGTGGTTGGCTCGGAAGCCGGACTGTGAGGGGTCGAGGGATCCGTTCGTCTCGAGGAAAGCGGCCATCTGCTTGTTGACGGTCTTCTCGATGACTTTGGCTGGAAACGGGAGGAGCGAGATGGGGCGGTAATTCTTGAGGTCGGTGGGGTCCGCTGTTGGTTTCTTGAGTAGGGCGCTGAGTTCGGCGTGTTTCCAGCTCTCGGGGAAGATGGTGGTGTCGAGGGATGTGTTGATGATGTCTCGCAGGTGGGGTGCGATGACAGCGTCGGCTTTGTTGAAGACGTGGTGAGGGCAGGGGTCGGTCGGTGATCCGGAGTGGATGGAGTTCATCGTGCGGATGGTGTCTTCGGTGCTGATCGGGGTCCAGGCGTGGAGGGTGGTGGTGGGGGGTGGTTGTTCGGTCATGGTGTGCGTTGGTTGGTTGTTGAAGCTGTTGTGTATGTCCGCGATCTTGTTGTGGAAGTATGAAGCCAGGGAGTTGCAGAGGTCTTGCGATGGGGTGATGTCGTTGTTTCCTGCGCTGGGGTTGGAAGTATGGTGTACTCCTTCCATTCCAAGACTGTGACAGTGGTCGTTCGCATACATTGGCTTGGGGGCGCATTGTAACCATCCCATTCCAAAAGCTGCCAATACTTATTTACATTATCGGGGACCTTGAAGGCAATCATTGTCTCTATAGAACAATTCAGGGTAAGGTGCTCCTACCCCTAGCGGCCCTTGGAGGACTGTGGGAGGGTGATCTGGGGATCCCCATCCTGGAGGATGACTGGGGAGCGATTCTACAATGCATGCCTAATGTTTCTAGGAACGCTAGATTTAAACGTATTCAATTTTTATGTGCTTCATAGGGCATAATCTATGCCTGGAAGGATTGCCAGACACTTTGCTGTGGAGGGAGAGAAATGCCTCAGATGTGGAGAGGTGTGGGCTGTGTTTCAATATATGTTTTTGGCATGTTTGGAGCTAGGACATTATTGGTAGCATTCACTCTAGACAGTCACACAAAGGGAGCTGAGGTGTGCCCTCCAAATCCTGATGGCCATCACCAGGCTGATGGGTCTTTCTGAGCTACAGTAGTGGGAGGAGTTGTCACTGACACCTGAATGGGGCTGTGCCTGTCCTCTCACAATGCTGTCTCCTCCCCCTGTAACGTATCTGGAGCCAGGTCAGGGAAAGGCAGGGTCTTGTGCCCTACAAAGACTTTCCTTTTAATTTTGCCTACTTCAAAGGCAGAAACTGGTATGAGAGCTTTGACCCCACATTTTAGAACACTTCGTAACTAAGAGGAGATTCCACCATGAAGAAACGCTGTAGGAGCTGTAGGAGTGAAACTACCACTCTGCTTGATGTTGTGTTGTGGTGGCCTGCTGCTTGCTGCTTCTGTCTTGGACATTGAAAGAACTAGCATTTGCTTTCTTCATTCTGCTTGCCAAGGTTTTCCCATGGCTTGTTTATGCTTGCCTCCTGTTGGAAGTCTGAGGGACATCAAATACTTCATCTACATCTTTAGGCCAGCACTGGGGCTCTTCTGCTGTGAGTCCTGCATTGCCAAGTGGTGCCAAAATCAGTCCTGGGCCATTGGAACTGAGTGGTTGTACTGTAGCACAAAGAAAAGCAACCCTGACGCAGTCATCAACATCACTGCCTGCACCGAAGCTGTGGTCACCGCTGATGGGACAGTGATGACATCAAAGCCCCGCCCTCACGATGACGACACCATTGACTTCGTCTTCGTCTCAGACCCAGCTGTCTGTACCATGGATGAGGGCATCGCTCGTGAAGAGCCAACGCATCACCATGTCTCACATTGCAGCCCTAGGTTTGCCGAAGGCAGCGCTTCAGCACTGATCCCGTTACTCTGCCTGTCCCGAAGCCATGGTCACAGCACGTAAAGAGCATGACGCATCGACCGCAATGAGATTGGAGCCTCTGCCCGGCTAACACCGGCACTCCTGACCTTGACATTGCGGATGTGAGGTCACCGAGTCCATTGAACATGCTTTTGTTTTGTGGTATGCAAAAAGCATTGGAAACGCTGAATAGTACCATTATGTAGAATGTTGACCCTACCACTGCGCTTAGAATATGTATCACAGACACGAGTGGACCAGTTGTCTTTTCTATTTGCACATTTCTGACAGCCATATGGTATTTGAGACAAAGAAATGAACTAGAGATATTGGTTTTTATGAGTATCTTAAATTTCTCGATTGTTTACATTTCTTGTCAAATAGTCTGCAACACTGTTTTATTATTTTCTAACCTACAGTATTTATATGTGTGCATATGAGCACTGGTATTTTACATTGTTATTTTTTTATGTTTTTTTTATGACTAGAAATAAAAGATATGGGCCCACATGCATCAAGCATTTTTGGAGTCGCAAACGGTGCGATTCCTTAAAATCGGCCGTTTGCGATTCCAAAAATGCTTTTTGGAATGCATCAAGCATTTTTAGAAATCGCAACATTTTTGCGATTTCTAAAAATGCGATTGCTTTTAAGAAATCGCAAATGTGCGATTTCTTAAAAGCAATGCATGATTACTTTTATAATTGCGAATTCGCAATTAGGGTGTCAAATTTACCGAATGGTTGAACCACTCTAAATTTGCAAAAAGTGTTAAAAACGCTGCAAAAGCATTTTTTACACATTCATGTTATGGACACACATGTCCTTAGGACATGTGTGTGTGCAACATGATGCGAAAACAACATTTCATGGGTGCAGGGGGGCTCATTTGAACCCCCCCTCTCCACCCTTGAAATGCAATCAGGAATTGCGATATTCTAAGTGCGAATTCGCACTTTGCTAATTGTATAATATTTGAGAATCTGTAAAAATTGCGATTTTTACCGATTCTCAAATATTTTGAGAAAATGTACATGCATCCCATTTTGCATTTCCTAATTTACGATTCCCTAAAAATCGCAAATTAGGAAGTGCAAAATGAAACAATGATGCATGTGGGCCATGATGACCATACCCGTTAGATAGAGATTCTTTAATATTTGGCACTTTTTGTCAGTGCAATAATTCTCTTCCTCGGCATTTAATGCACTTTACTCTTTTTTGCACATCTTATACATAGCCCCGGCACCGTTTTCCTCATTCTCCTATCAAAGGATGGTGCATTTAAGAATGTAGGTCTATGTTAACTTATCTTATGGTGCTGTCTAAACCACTTGTTTTATATTCGGTAGCCAGACTCTTAACTGCTGCGGTTAACTCTTGCAAATGTCATAATTCTAAAGATATTTTTTCGTTTTAAAACTTTTCTTGTTGTTTTTGGAGATTCAAACAGGAGAGATTTGACGTCCTTAATTCGTTGGACTCACATGGGGGACCCCTGAGGTTTTTGTCTGTTCACTACTTATGCCTATGATAAATTCTAATGTACTTCTGTTTCATTATTCCATTTTATATTAGGACCTGCTCATATCATCCTGAAATTGGCATGTTTGGTGCTGTACTCACTGAGACTCAAATATTAGTCAGCTTTGTTTAGTCTGTGTTTTAACCTTGCATTTTGACATTGGTGATTTTTTGCACGTATGCATACTTTTATGGTTATGTATTTTAACCGAATAAAGTATTGATTTAATGACATTGCAGAGATTGAACTGCAACGCGTGTGACTCCAAGGCCTCAACAACTTCTACCTGGCTTTCAGTACCAACGCCTGCCGACACCGGTGAGGTCTCATCTTTGGATTTCATTGCAAGGTCTAGAGGCCTCTTAAGATCTAAAGGTACTGTTTTGCGGGTCTTCCCGATGCTGCCCGGCTGACCTGTTTGATTCGTCTTGCTAACGATCCCATTAAAAGCCCCGGTTGGCACTATACACTTCAAGGAACTATACTTTTAGATTATTCTTGCTAAATGCATATCTTTTCTTGTGTATGTTGGATGTTTGTCGTTTTGGTCTTGTTGTATTCACATGAAGATTGGTTCTTTTTCTAAACAGGTGAGATATCCATTTGTAGCGTTTTTAGTGTGCTACTGTGTGTGTTTTGTACAAATGCTTTATACATTGCTACTGAGATAAGCCTTTACTGCTCGTGCCAAGCTACCTAGGAGGTGAGCAAGGGGTTATTTTAGCTGCGTAATTCCCTTAACCTGAGTAGAACAAGGGTCCATTCCTGGACAGGGTGCAAGTCAATACCAACTAGAAACACCCATTTCTAACAAATACATACAAGAGTATGTACACACATGGAATGGTGAGTATGCGTGCTATATAATGTGTGTACAAAATACCCTGCCACAAATGGCACTACAATTGAAAATATATCAGGATATAATGTATGTTTGATGCATAGAAGATTTTGTTTGCTACCAGCTTCAAAGTTATTACTCCTATTAAATGTTGCTAAGACAAACAGTTTCATACCAAAGTACCAGATTAGCACGTCCCAAAAGGGCATTTTTGAATTGGCCTACATTGGTCTGCCAATCTTTTTAAGTTGTCAGCTTCTTGTTTAAAAACACAACCTGCTGAAAAGTAGCTGATGAAAACGAATGTTTTTGGAAGAAAGGAAATGCAAACTCAAGCAAAAATACTGTCTGGGAACCTTTTGATTTAATTAACCCTGAATCCTGGATTTTCAATGTTTTTCCTGATGGATGTCCAAATCAAATTCACAACTAAATTAGAGCTCAAAAGTGTGAAGTACAAGGGTAGTCTGGCCCTAATGTTATTCTTTCTACACCATTAAAACAACAGGAATGTACCCTGAAATATTGTAACGCAGTGAAAGGTTCTGCCAAGCCAAGAGAAAACAGTGCATTATCTGTGTGCCGCTGACCCTGGTATGTTGTGAAGGAGCTGCAGTAGCTCATGCCAGAAGGTGAAGTCACTTTTAAAATAAATGAATACTCGATGAGTAGAAAATTCTCTTAGACACTTGTTGTATTTAATAATATAATCTTGCCCTGTTACCTTTCAAAACAGCTAAATGAGCAGAATACCTGCTGCTGACAACAACTTCAGGGTTTTTGAAGATCATACATTTGAATCTCAGCACAGGAGGCTTAGCCCTCATCCTTCTGAGGTTGATAAAATTGTGCACCATAAGTTGAGAAACAGTAACGGCTGATATTTTCAGCTCCAGGTCACTCAATACAAATTACCCCTTTAATTGCAGTCCCTAGGCAGATACCTCTATGTGCACGGAAAGCAATTCTAGGTTTATAGAAGTTTACCACACTGAGTAAATACCGGGTGCAAAAGATAAATATGGCCTGAAGACAGTGGATCTGGGGGTCCTAAGTATAGTTGTTGGGGATACAGGCACCCAGTCCCCCCCCACCCTCCTACTTCAGCTGGGGGTAGCAGAGATGTTAAAGAATCTCTGTCCTGCCCCCTCCATCCTCCCAAAGACCCCCTTGCCCCCGCCATGACCGAGCAGGGCTCACTATTTACCTCAGAAGGGAGAAAAACAGGCGGAATTGAAAACCTATTACTGAGTAAGTATGTAATTCCCCAATCTGGGGAAAAAAATCATAATACCCTTCATCTCATAGGGCGATATCAAGCAGTGTAGTTACATCTGTATCCAGGTCTCCCCCTGCGGATATAACAAGGACTTCGGAATGAGGCCTATTGTAGTATTTATGATGACTTTGAGTACTACTTATTATTGTCATAATTCTCATGGAAAAAAGAGGGGAACTGGCTTTCTTGAAAAAGTAAAAAATGGTAAATAAATAAACACCCCCCTCTTCAGTATACCTTCAAAAAGAACCCACCTAATCCGGCAAGACCTGTGTCGACTACTAAGTACAATATAACATAGTTTAAAGTCAGAATTTGAAGGATAAGGTGGGTGTTAGAACTGGGATTTCTGGTTGGCTAAGACTTACGCCAAAGCCAGGCAGAAACCACCATTCTAGTCAGGGCAAGGGAGTCACACGCCAAGATAACCCCTGCTCACCCCCTTGGTAGCTTGGCATGAGCAGACAGGCTTATCCCGGAGGCAATGTGTAAAGCATTTGCGCACGCACACAACAGCAACAACATCCTAGGCACAACACAAAAGGAACTCCTCACAAGGTTATATAAAAATAACTTTTGTATTGTCAAAACACATCAGATAGTAATCACACAATAGTGTGAGAAAAGTTATACAATTGATATCACAACTAGGGAGAACAAACAGTATGTGAAGCACAACAAATAATTAAAAAGTACAAAGTTGAGTTTATTTTTAAATGTACATATTCATATTAAAAAGACTCAGTGCAAAATCATATGCACTAATTAATTCTAAAAAATCAACAATCATACATAAATAACTTATATTCAACAAATTTACACAAATTTATATGTAGTAAAACAGTGGCAAAAAATGCAAAACATTGACGCGCGTTTCGGCGTTATCAACAGAACGCCTTCATCAGGAGCCACAATCAATCTAGGAGAAACACGGGATGAGTGTTCTCTAATTATTCCTTGTAGATATATCAACACCTATCATCTCGGTGGAACTACACTTTACCTGGCTTACTGTCTAGGCGAAAAGAGTCTTGTCAGATGAACAAGATTATCAGTATGAGAAAGCCGTATTCAAGCTGGCTGTTAATATCCTGCACTTTGTGTCAAGATGCCCAAAAAGATGAGGGGCCAACAGTTACATCAACCTGTGGGAGCTTCAATTGCGGTATAAACAGGCTCCTCACAGCCGTTGGAAAAGGTAACCACTCCTAAAAAGATAAAAAGCGAGCAATTGTATTGACCTTCATCCGTCTATAGCGCGGCTGCATTTTCCAACGGCTGTGGGAGCCAACATATATTTTGATTGAAGCTCCAACGAGTCGATGTAACTGTTCTTCCTGGTTGATGACACGGCTCAACCGCCACCGTCTTTAGCGTGGCTGTATTTTCCAACGGCTGTGAGGAGCCTACAGATATCGTAATTGAAACTCCCACAGGTTGATACAATTGCTCGCTTTTTATCTTTTGGCCCCTCATCTTTTTGGGCATCTTGACACAAAGTGCAGGATATTAACAGCCAGCTTGAATACGGCTTTCTCATACTGATAATCTTGTTCATCTGACAAGACTCTTTTCGCCTAGACAGTAAGCCAGGTGAAGTGTAGTTCCACCGAGATGATAGGTGTTGATATATCTACAAGGAATAATTAGAGAACACTCATCCCGTGTTTCTCCTAGATTGATTGTGGCTCCTGATGAAGGCGTTCTGTTGATAACGCCGAAACGCGCGTCGATGTTTTGCATTTTTCGCCACTGTTTTACTACATATAAATTTGTGTAAATTTGTTGAATATAAGTTATTTATGTATGATTGTTGATTTTTTAGAATTAATTAGTGCATATGATTTTGCACTGAGTCTTTTTAATATGAATATGTACATTTAAAAATAAACTCAACTTTGTACTTTTTAATTATTTGTTGTGCTTTACATACTGTTTGTTCTCCCTAGTTGTGATATCAATTGTATAACTTTTCTCACACTGTTTATTTCCCTGTATTACGAATTCAGTATTTGAACAGGGGGTCCTTGTTATTTACATAGAGTAATCACACAATATACATTGTGCCAACTGGCACAGGCAATATTCACAAGGGATTATTTACACCAAGACAGGGCCATGTGGGCCACTGTCAGAATCAGCACTTAGTAGAACTAGCACTTAGAATAACTGTCACACCAAATAACAAGTATAGATCACAACAGGTAACCACTGGTAACAGGTAGGTACACCCTACGCAATACTAATAACCATAGGCCTAGATCACGCATGGACACATAACCTCTCTAGTATAACATACTAGGCAAACCAAACTTCTAAGCATGAAAACACAGTTAGAGGTATAACAGGCATAATGGCATTGCACATTACGCCTAACTCACATTTAGGCCTAACCATTATGAATACAGTAGGCCATCTCTCACTAGTCTAAACACATTAGACTCTGCCTCCTAAGAATAAATCACATTTAGGGGCATAACTCACAGTGAAACATAATCTCACTAACATAAACCTCCACAGGACAAACCATCTCTAGAGGTATCAATACAGGGTGCGTAAAACATACTAAATGCATTACATTTCCTAGAACCACATCACTCTAGCCCATAAAACACATTAGGCAATTACCATCATAAACATAGTAAAATCACATTGCGCAAAAATCACATTAGGCAACTACCATCATAAACATAGTAAAATCACATTGCGCAAAAATCACCTTGGGGTCTTGCGCCCTACCCACATACCAGCCCCCTGGCCAACTGGCCATCTCAAGAAGGGGCTCAAATGCCCAGTGTCCAGAATGTCAGGGCGCGCTGCCAATTGTCACGTTCAAAGGATACACTGGTTCGGCCCCCTCAGGAACAGATGCTCTTACCCCAAATCCACCCCAGGGATAACTCAGGGACTACTGAGAATTTCGCTGTCCACAGAATTAACCCCGTGGGGGAAAGGGGAAGTGGATGACAAACAAGAGAGACACGCTTCGGACACTGGCTTCCAACCTGGTCTGGTCTGGTCTGCGCTGTAAGGTAAAACACTTATTAAATTTCTGACTCACCATGAAGGGTACATCTTATTATCTATTCTGTTAAACCCAAACTAATTCTTACCAGTGTTTAATTAGAAGCTAGCTCCTCCCTATTAATGTTTGTCAGGTACTGAATATCTGATTCACTGCAAGAACAGGCTGATGACCAAATGGGAAAACTGCAGAAGGACTGCCCACCAATAAGTTCAAGGTGTGTAGCAAATATTCAGTTTTGATGCTTTCATGAAGAAAGTTGCAGGAAAATCACAGTCTGTTAATAAGCACTCTCAGAAGTCTTGAATTTAAACAATACTCTCTGTCCTCTGAAGCGCTAATCTCTCAGGCTCAAGGATCCTCTTGCTCCAAACACAGTTAGCTTGAAGATAACATCACCTCAGTCATTGCCTGGAGACTGAAGCGCAAGAACCACACTCTTACTTGGATTACGAGGTCTTCTCTTCACAGAAGACGCTCTGAAGACTCAGCTCCGCTACTCTCGTCCTGTGGTAGCGTCTTTAGCTCCGCTACTCTCTCCCTGTGGTAGCGTCTTTATTCTGTCAAAATGCAGGTGACTTTCTCGAAGAACAAGAACAACGAAACACTCAAACCGAGTGTCAACAGAACCTTGAGACTGGTAATTGCTATGACGAGGCAAGGGAAAAAGTTCTCAACAGAAATACGTCAAAGATTTCCTCAGGAAGATGACAGCGAGCCAAGGAAGCTCCTGTCAGGGATAAAAGTCGGTTGAAGTGCGCAGCGCGAGGTTCGCGCATGCGCATTGGCGACAATGCGCGCCACTGCTCTCAGCAACTAGACCGCTGAAGGAGGTTTCACTCGATGGAACTGAGCGCTACTCTTGCAACATGGCGGGACACTGCAGGACCTTAGTAGTAAGCGCAAAGATGTTTTCCAGCATGGATTCTTCCTCACAGATAGCCTTTGGCGAGGTGCATGGATTCTGACAGTACCTCCCACCAAGAATGCTCCTTCTCCTTTGGGTTTGGAAGGATTGGCCTTGTGAAACTCTCGAAGAAGTCTGGGAGCATGAACGTTGTCAGAGGGCTCCCACGATCTTTCCTCAGGGCCAAAATTCTTCCAGTCAATCAGATAGTACAAGATACCTCTCTTCAGTTTGGAATCTAGGATTTTGTGTACCTCAAACTCTTCGTGTGTGTCTATCTGAATTGGTTTTGGTACTAAACGCTCTCTCAACTTGGGTGGACTTTTCTTTAACAGGGACACATGGAAAGCGGGATGAACCTTGAGATATGAGGGTAACTGAACTTTCACTGTGACTGGATTAAGCATTTTTTCCACTTTGAATGGGCCTAAAAATCGGGGCTGAAATTTTCGATTGATCTTTAGCCTCAAATTCTTAGTGGATAGCCACACTCTATCCCCTGCCTGAAACACTGGGTTCTCTCTTCTTTTTTTATCTGCATGTCTTTTATAAGATTCTTTGGCCTTTTCTAAATTCTTTTTGACTTGAATGAGAGATTTTTGCATCTCACTAACCTTCTGTTCTACAGCAGGAACTGGGCTTTCCTCTTTTTCTACAATGAAGGCAGGATGCCTACCATAATTTACAAAGAAGGGTGAATAACCAGTGGAAGAGTGAACCGCATTGTTATAAGCAAACTCTGCTGCCCATACCAATTCTGACCAATCTAATTTTTGGTCCAAAAGGTATAAACGCAAGTACTGCTCAAGCTCCTGGTTCACTCTTTCCGTTTGGCCATCAGTTTCTGGGTGGTAACTTGTGGAGAAGCGAGAGTCAATTCCCAACTTAGCTGAGAAGGCTCTCCAAAAATGTGAAACAAATTGGGTTCCTCTATCCGAAATTAGTACTTTAGGGATGCCATGAAGGCGCACTACATGCTGGACAAAAAGCTGAGCTAGAAGAGGAGCATCTGGAATTTTCTTCAAGGGAATAAAGTGTGCCATCTTGGAAAAAACGTCTACAAACACTAGGACTGTGGTATACCCCTGACTTAAAGGTAGTTCCACTATCAAATCCATGGACACAGTGTGCCAAGGATGAGGCGGAACAGGTAAGGGTCTCAACTTTCCCTGCGGAGGCCTTCTCTTGGACTTCCCCCTCAGACACCTCTCACAAGTGGTCACAAATTGTCGTACCTGAGATCTCATGTCTGGCCACCAAAAATTTCTTTCCACCAATTCGGTAGTTTTCTGAATTCCTTTATGCCCTGCTAACAGATTATCATGACACGATTCCATGGCCTTTTCTTGAAGTGCAGGTGTTGGAAGGAAAATTCGATGATCTTGGTAAGGAACTCCATTCTTCACTTCTCGGCCCTCCGCTTGCTCGGACCAATTCTTCATCTCTTGCTCAGTCATAGATTTCTGCAACTGGACAACCAATTTTGAAGAATCTACAGCCAACACGATCTTTTCTTCTGGAATGATATTTTGAGGTTCTTTCTCTGCATCTGAAGATCCGGACTCTATCCGAGATAGTGCGTCAGCTTTAGCATTACTCTTTCCTGGTCTGAAGGTAATGATGAAATCAAAATCAGCAAAAAATAAGGACCAACGTAACTGCCGCGCCGTGAGGGTACGAGCAGATTTTAAAAACTGGAGGTTTCTGTGGTCCGTAAAGACTGTTATCTTGTGCCTGGCTCCCATTAAATAATGACGCCATTCCTCAAAAGCATTCTTGACCGCGAGCAGTTCCTTATCCGCAATTGAATAGTTGCACTCTGGAGGACTTAATTTTCTGGAATAATAAGCCACTGGATGCAGCTGTCCTGAAGTCGGATGTCTTTGCGACAAGATCCCTCCTATAGCTCCATCAGAAGCATCTGCTTCCACAAAAAAGGGGTCTTCCATTCTGGGATGCAACAGAATTGGTGCTCTTGTGAAGGAATCTTTTAGGAACTGGAAGGCTTGCTCAGCTTCGGTGCTCCAAATGAACTTGACTCCCTTCTTCAGCAAACGAGTTATTGGGATCACCTTTTGAGAGAAATCTGGGATAAATCTTCGATAAAAATTGGAAAATCCCAAAAAACTCTGAACCTCCTTGACTGACTTCGGAGAGGGCCACTCCTGTACCGCCTTGACTTTTGTGGAATCCATACTCACACCATCAGGAGACAGTACGAACCCCAAAAACTCCACACGAGTTACATGAAACGCACATTTCTCCAGCTTCACATAAAGACGATTTTCCAATAACTTCGTTAAAATCGCTCTCACATGAGGGATGTGCTCTTCTTCACTCTTTGAAAAAATGAGTATATCGTCTATGTAGACCACTGCGACCCTGTCCAAAAATTCTCCTAACACGTCATTTACAAAATGTTGAAAAGCAGCAGGAGCGTTGCAGAGTCCATAGGGCATTACACAATACTCGAATAACCCATATCGTGTTCTAAACGCCGTTTTCCATTCATCTCCAGGAGCCACTCGAATTAAATGATACGCCCCTCGGAGATCCAATTTGGTATAGATCTTGGCATCTTTTACTTGATCGAGCAATACTGAGATTAACGGAAGAGGGTAGCGGTTCTTCACTGTTACTTGGTTTACTGCTCTATAGTCAATGCAAGCCCGAAGATCCCCATCACGTTTTGGGATGAAAAACAAAGGAGATGACACCGGGGACTGAGATGGGCGAATAAATCCATTTGTCAAATGCTTATCCAGATATTCCTTGAGATACCGATTTTCTTTTTCTGTGAGAGCGTATATTCGACTGCAAGGTAGAATTGCTCCGGGCTCAATTTCAATTTTACAATCATATGGGCGATGAGGGGGCAACTGATCCACACCTCTCTTATCAAATACCAATGCCAAATCCTGATATTGCTCTGGAATTTCTTTAACCTCCAAGGCACAGATTTGTGTGGGATGACCAAAGGCTAAAAGCTTAACTGGAGTGGGCTCTTCCTTAGATTCTGGAACCTGGAAACAATTTTCGCAACAATAAGAAGAGTTCATTTCAATGGTCCTTTTACTCCAATCTATTCTCGGGTTGTGTTCTGTTAACCAGGGTAAACCAAGAATCAATTGGAACTGAGGCGCGTCGATTAAGTTGAACGACATCCACTCCGAGTGCCCATTCAAACCAGTTAGCAACACCATTTCCGTTTCATGAGTTATCGGACCTGATGACAGGTTGGTTCCATCAACTGCTCGAACTGCTTCCGGTACTAGTTTTTGGGCTGATCGGATTCCATTTTGCCTGGCATATTTTAGGTCACAAAAATTCCCTGTGGCCCCGGAATCAATCATCACGGAAACTTCATGTAACTCATGATTACGAAATTTGACCACAAAAACAGCTGTCAGGTGAGGAGCTGCAGACTGTAAGGTGTTCATAATGTGTTGTTTGTCAGGAGTCGTCTTTGAAAACGCTTCCACCTGAGCGACTCGGTCTACAGGCGAAGCCGATCTTTTACTGGCGAGGCGGTCTTTGGTCTCTTGGAACATTCCTTAACAAAATGACCAGCGCTTCCACAATATAGACATAACTGGGAACTTCTTCTTCGCTCTTTTTCTTCTTTAGAAAGTGGTCCGCGCACCGAGCCTATCTGCATAGGTTCTTCTGAGGAGGCTGCTTCTGAATTTTTTGAAGACTCAACCTTAGCTCTATCAAATCTTGGCGGCACAAAACGAAAGCCTTTTTTCTTCTCATTCCTCCGCTCACTCAGCCGATGGTCTAACTGCAACACCAGATCTATCAGTTCAGAAACTTCTGTAGGTCTTTGAGGGATTTGAGCCAAAGCATCTTTAAGTTCATCTCGCAGGCCTCTGTAAAAGATCGCTGCTCGTTTCGCCTCTGGCCAATTAGTTTCCACCACTAACTTATTGAAGCTTGCCAAATACCCTACCAAGTCTTTACTTCCTTGTTTAAGGTCCAATAACTCATTGTCTGTAGCTTGTGATGCTGACCTTCGGTCAAATATTCTTTCAAATTCTAACTTGAAGTTGTCATAATTAGTCAACACAGGGTCCTTCCTGGTGACCAAGGACATGGACCATGCGGCTGCATCTCCAGTCAGGTACGACAAAATGAAAGCCACCTTAGCTTGGTCGTCTGTAAAAATTACCGGACGACACAGAAAGTGTAAGGAACACTGTGTCAGAAAAATTTGCGCCTTCAAAGGGTCACCTCCATATCTCTCAGGAGAGGCTAACGGAATCACGGGGGAGATGGAGTGAATCACCTGGGTGGAGACACCCGCTGAGGTTGAGGGTTGAGATGTAGGGAGACTACCTTGAAATAAGGACCCAGCCGCTTCTAAATCGTCTAACCTTTGCTTAGTTTGGGTGAACTCCTGCCTCGACCTCCTAATCTCCTCTCTTAGGGCTTTATTTTCTTCTACTGTATTATTCAACTGTTCCTGCATACCGCTCAAAACAGCCGTTAAGGCTTTCAAGTCTATGCTCTCCACCATCTTCTGCTCAGGAGGGGGCCTGATTCCTCAATAAAGAGGCAGGCACTTCAATCTGTCACGTTCAAAGGATACACTGGTTCGGCCCCCTCAGGAACAGATGCTCTTACCCCAAATCCACCTCAGGGATAACTCAGGGACTACTGAGAATTTCGCTGTCCACAGAATTAACCCCGTGGGGGAAAGGGGAAGTGGATGACAAACAAGAGAGACACGCTTCGGACACTGGCTTCCAACCTGGTCTGGTCTGGTCTGCGCTGTAAGGTAAAACACTTATTAAATTTCTGACTCACCATGAAGGGTACATCTTATTATCTATTCTGTTAAACCCAAACTAATTCTTACCAGTGTTTAATTAGAAGCTAGCTCCTCCCTATGAATGTTTGTCAGGTACTGAATATCTGATTCACTGCAAGAACAGGCTGATGACCAAATGGGAAAACTGCAGAAGGACTGCCCACCAATAAGTTCAAGGTGTGTAGCAAATATTCAGTTTTGATGCTTTCATGAAGAAAGTTGCAGGAAAATCACAGTCTGTTAATAAGCACTCTCAGAAGTCTTGAATTTAAACAATACTCTCTGTCCTCTGAAGCGCTAATCTCTCAGGCTCAAGGATCCTCTTGCTCCAAACACAGTTAGCTTGAAGATAACATCACCTCAGTCATTGCCTGGAGACTGAAGCGCAAGAACCACACTCTTACTTGGATTACGAGGTCTTCTCTTCACAGAAGACGCTCTGAAGACTCAGCTCCGCTACTCTCGTCCTGTGGTAGCGTCTTTAGCTCCGCTACTCTCTCCCTGTGGTAGCGTCTTTATTCTGTCAAAATGCAGGTGACTTTCTCGAAGAACAAGAACAACGAAACACTCGAACCGAGTGTCAACAGAACCTTGAGACTGGTAATTGCTATGACGAGGCAAGGGAAAAAGTTCTCAACAGAAATACGTCAAAGATTTCCTCAGGAAGATGACAGCGAGCCAAGGAAGCTCCTGTCAGGGATAAAAGTCGGTTGAAGTGCGCAGCGCGAGGTTCGCGCATGCGCATTGGCGACAATGCGCGCCACTGCTCTCAGCAACTAGACCGCTGAAGGAGGTTTCACTCGATGGAACTGAGCGCTACTCTTGCAACATGGCGGGACACTGCAGGACCTTAGTAGTAAGCGCAAAGATGTTTTCCAGCATGGATTCTTCCTCACAGATAGCCTTTGGCGAGGTGCATGGATTCTGACAGTACCTCCCACCAAGAATGCTCCTTCTCCTTTGGGTTTGGAAGGATTGGCCTTGTGAAACTCTCGAAGAAGCCTGGGAGCATGAACGTTGTCAGAGGGCTCCCACGATATTTCCTCAGGGCCAAAATTCTTCCAGTCAATCAGATAGTACAAGATACCTCTCTTCAGTTTGGAATCTAGGATTTTGTGTACCTCAAACTCTTCGTGTGTGTCTATCTGAATTGGTTTTGGTACTAAACGCTCTCTCAACTTGGGTGGACTTTTCTTTAACAGGGACACATGGAAAGCGGGATGAACCTTGAGATATGAGGGTAACTGAACTTTCACTGTGACTGGATTAAGCATTTTTTCCACTTTGAATGGGCCTAAAAATCGGGGCTGAAATTTTCGATTGATCTTTAGCCTCAAATTCTTAGTGGATAGCCACACTCTATCCCCTGCCTGAAACACTGGGTTCTCTCTTCTTTTTTTATCTGCATGTCTTTTATAAGATTCTTTGGCCTTTTCTAAATTCTTTTTGACTTGAATGAGAGATTTTTGCATCTCACTAACCTTCTGTTCTACAGCAGGAACTGGGCTTTCCTCTTTTTCTACAATGAAGGCAGGATGCCTACCATAATTTACAAAGAAGGGTGAATAACCAGTGGAAGAGTGAACCGCATTGTTATAAGCAAACTCTGCTGCCCATACCAATTCTGACCAATCTAATTTTTGGTCCAAAAGGTATAAACGCAAGTACTGCTCAAGCTCCTGGTTCACTCTTTCCGTTTGGCCATCAGTTTCTGGGTGGTAACTTGTGGAGAAGCGAGAGTCAATTCCCAACTTAGCTGAGAAGGCTCTCCAAAAATGTGAAACAAATTGGGTTCCTCTATCCGAAATTAGTACTTTAGGGATGCCATGAAGGCGCACTACATGCTGGACAAAAAGCTGAGCTAGAAGAGGAGCATCTGGAATTTTCTTCAAGGGAATAAAGTGTGCCATCTTGGAAAAAACGTCTACAAACACTAGGACTGTGGTATACCCCTGACTTAAAGGTAGTTCCACTATCAAATCCATGGACACAGTGTGCCAAGGATGAGGCGGAACAGGTAAGGGTCTCAACTTTCCCTGCGGAGGCCTTCTCTCGGACTTCCCCCTCAGACACCTCTCACAAGTGGTCACAAATTGTCGTACCTGAGATCTCATGTCTGGCCACCAAAAATTTCTTTCCACCAATTCGGTAGTTTTCTGAATTCCTTTATGCCCTGCTAACAGATTATCATGACACGATTCCATGGCCTTTTCTTGAAGTGCAGGTGTTGGAAGGAAAATTCGATGATCTTGGTAAGGAACTCCATTCTTCACTTCTCGGCCCTCCGCTTGCTCGGACCAATTCTTCATCTCTTGCTCAGTCATAGATTTCTGCAACTGGACAACCAATTTTGAAGAATCTACAGCCAACACGATCTTTTCTTCTGGAATGATATTTTGAGGTTCTTTCTCTGCATCTGAAGATCCGGACTCTATCCGAGATAGTGCGTCAGCTTTAGCATTACTCTTTCCTGGTCTGAAGGTAATGATGAAATCAAAATCAGCAAAAAATAAGGACCAACGTAACTGCCGCGCCGTGAGGGTACGAGCAGATTTTAAAAACTGGAGGTTTCTGTGGTCCGTAAAGACTGTTATCTTGTGCCTGGCTCCCATTAAATAATGACGCCATTCCTCAAAAGCATTCTTGACCGCGAGCAGTTCCTTATCCGCAATTGAATAGTTGCACTCTGGAGGACTTAATTTTCTGGAATAATAAGCCACTGGATGCAGCTGTCCTGAAGTCAGATGTCTTTGCGACAAGATCCCTCCTATAGCTCCATCAGAAGCATCTGCTTCCACAAAAAAGGGGTCTTCCATTCTGGGATGCAACAGAATTGGTGCTCTTGTGAAGGAATCTTTTAGGAACTGGAAGGCTTGCTCAGCTTCGGTGCTCCAAATGAACTTGACTCCCTTCTTCAGCAAACGAGTTATTGGGATCACCTTTTGAGAGAAATCTGGGATAAATCTTCGATAAAAATTGGAAAATCCCAAAAAACTCTGAACCTCCTTGACTGACTTCGGAGAGGGCCACTCCTGTACCGCCTTGACTTTTGTGGAATCCATACTCACACCATCAGGAGACAGTACGAACCCCAAAAACTCCACACGAGTTACATGAAACGCACATTTCTCCAGCTTCACATAAAGACGATTTTCCAATAACTTCGTTAAAATCGCTCTCACATGAGGGATGTGCTCTTCTTCACTCTTTGAAAAAATGAGTATATCGTCTATGTAGACCACTGCGACCCTGTCCAAAAATTCTCCTAACACGTCATTTACAAAATGTTGAAAAGCAGCAGGAGCGTTGCAGAGTCCATAGGGCATTACACAATACTCGAATAACCCATATCGTGTTCTAAACGCCGTTTTCCATTCATCTCCAGGAGCCACTCGAATTAAATGATACGCCCCTCGGAGATCCAATTTGGTATAGATCTTGGCATCTTTTACTTGATCGAGCAATACTGAGATTAACGGAAGAGGGTAGCGGTTCTTCACTGTTACTTGGTTTACTGCTCTATAGTCAATGCAAGCCCGAAGATCCCCATCACGTTTTGGGATGAAAAACAAAGGAGATGACACCGGGGACTGAGATGGGCGAATAAATCCATTTGTCAAATGCTTATCCAGATATTCCTTGAGATACCGATTTTCTTTTTCTGTGAGAGCGTATATTCGACTGCAAGGTAGAATTGCTCCGGGCTCAATTTCAATTTTACAATCATATGGGCGATGAGGGGGCAACTGATCCGCACCTCTCTTATCAAATACCAATGCCAAATCCTGATATTGCTCTGGAATTTCTTTAACCTCCAAGGCACAGATTTGTGTGGGATGACCAAAGGCTAAAAGCTTAACTGGAGTGGGCTCTTCCTTAGATTCTGGAACCTGGAAACAATTTTCGCAACAATAAGAAGAGTTCATTTCAATGGTCCTTTTACTCCAATCTATTCTCGGGTTGTGTTCTGTTAACCAGGGTAAACCAAGAATCAATTGGAACTGAGGCGCGTCGATTAAGTTGAACGACATCCACTCCGAGTGCCCATTCAAACCAGTTAGCAACACCATTTCCGTTTCATGAGTTATCGGACCTGATGACAGGTTGGTTCCATCAACTGCTCGAACTGCTTCCGGTACTAGTTTTTGGACTGATCGGATTCCATTTTGCCTGGCATATTTTAGGTCACAAAAATTCCCTGTGGCCCCGGAATCAATCATCACGGAAACTTCATGTAACTCATGATTACGAAATTTGACCACAAAAACAGCTGTCAGGTGAGGAGCTGCAGACTGTAAGGTGTTCATAATGTGTTGTTTGTCAGGAGTCGTCTTTGAAAACGCTTCCACCTGAGCGACTCGGTCTACAGGCGAAGCCGATCTTTTACTGGCGAGGCGGTCTTTGGTCTCTTGGAACATTCCTTAACAAAATGACCAGCGCTTCCACAATATAGACATAACTGGGAACTTCTTCTTCGCTTTTTTTCTTCTTTAGAAAGTGGTCCGCGCACCGAGCCTATCTGCATAGGTTCTTCTGAGGAGGCTGCTTCTGAATTTTTTGAAGACTCAACCTTAGCTCTATCAAATCTTGGCGGCACGAAACGAAAGTCTTTTTTCTTCTCATTCCTCCGCTCACTCAGCCGATGGTCTAACTGCAACACCAGATCTATCAGTTCAGAAACTTCTGTAGGTCTTTGAGGGATTTGAGCCAAAGCATCTTTAAGTTCATCTCGCAGGCCTCTGTAAAAGATCGCTGCTCGTTTCGCCTCTGGCCAATTAGTTTCCACCACTAACTTATTGAAGCTTGCCAAATACCCTACCAAGTCTTTACTTCCTTGTTTAAGGTCCAATAACTCATTGTCTGTAGCTTGTGATGCTGACCTTCGGTCAAATATTCTTTCAAATTCTAACTTGAAGTTGTCATAATTAGTCAACACAGGGTCCTTCCTGGTGACCAAGGACATGGACCATGCGGCTGCATCTCCAGTCAGGTACGACAAAATGAAAGCCACCTTAGCTTGGTCGTCTGTAAAAATTACCGGACGACACAGAAAGTGTAAGGAACACTGTGTCAGAAAAATTTGCGCCTTCAAAGGGTCACCTCCATATCTCTCAGGAGAGGCTAACGGAATCACGGGGGAGATGGAGTGAATCACCTGGGTGGAGACACCCGCTGAGGTTGAGGGTTGAGATGTAGGGAGACTACCTTGAAATAAGGACCCAGCCGCTTCTAAATCGTCTAACCTTTGCTTAGTTTGGGTGAACTCCTGCCTCGACCTCCTAATCTCCTCTCTTAGGGCTTTATTTTCTTCTACTGTATTATTCAACTGTTCCTGCATACCGCTCAAAACAGCCGTTAAGGCTTTCAAGTCTATGCTCTCCACCATCTTCTGCTCAGGAGGGGGCCTGATTCCTCAATAAAGAGGCAGGCACTTCAATCTGTCACGTTCAAAGGATACACTGGTTCGGCCCCCTCAGGAACAGATGCTCTTACCCCAAATCCACCCCAGGGATAACTCAGGGACTACTGAGAATTTCGCTGTCCACAGAATTAACCCCGTGGGGGAAAGGGGAAGTGGATGACAAACAAGAGAGACACGCTTCGGACACTGGCTTCCAACCTGGTCTGGTCTGGTCTGCGCTGTAAGGTAAAACACTTATTAAATTTCTGACTCACCATGAAGGGTACATCTTATTATCTATTCTGTTAAACCCAAACTAATTCTTACCAGTGTTTAATTAGAAGCTAGCTCCTCCCTATGAATGTTTGTCAGGTACTGAATATCTGATTCACTGCAAGAACAGGCTGATGACCAAATGGGAAAACTGCAGAAGGACTGCCCACCAATAAGTTCAAGGTGTGTAGCAAATATTCAGTTTTGATGCTTTCATGAAGAAAGTTGCAGGAAAATCACAGTCTGTTAATAAGCACTCTCAGAAGTCTTGAATTTAAACAATACTCTCTGTCCTCTGAAGCGCTAATCTCTCAGGCTCAAGGATCCTCTTGCTCCAAACACAGTTAGCTTGAAGATAACATCACCTCAGTCATTGCCTGGAGACTGAAGCGCAAGAACCACACTCTTACTTGGATTACGAGGTCTTCTCTTCACAGAAGACGCTCTGAAGACTCAGCTCCGCTACTCTCGTCCTGTGGTAGCGTCTTTAGCTCCGCTACTCTCTCCCTGTGGTAGCGTCTTTATTCTGTCAAAATGCAGGTGACTTTCTCGAAGAACAAGAACAACGAAACACTCGAACCGAGTGTCAACAGAACCTTGAGACTGGTAATTGCTATGACGAGGCAAGGGAAAAAGTTCTCAACAGAAATACGTCAAAGATTTCCTCAGGAAGATGACAGCGAGCCAAGGAAGCTCCTGTCAGGGATAAAAGTCGGTTGAAGTGCGCAGCGCGAGGTTCGCGCATGCGCATTGGCGACAATGCGCGCCACTGCTCTCAGCAACTAGACCGCTGAAGGAGGTTTCACTCGATGGAACTGAGCGCTACTCTTGCAACATGGCGGGACACTGCAGGACCTTAGTAGTAAGCGCAAAGATGTTTTCCAGCATGGATTCTTCCTCACAGATAGCCTTTGGCGAGGTGCATGGATTCTGACACCAATGCAGCGCCAGTCAGGGGTGCCCCACCGGCCAAACCTAAACGTTGCAGCTGCCCACTAATTGCTGGGCAGCTGAGGACAATCCCAAGGGCCTAAACGCTGCAGCTGGCACTAAGTGCTGCGCAGCTGTGGAAGGCCTGGCACCTCTGTGCCATCTCCGTCCCTCACAAGGACTTTCACTCAAATGGCGCCTAAACATTACAGCTGCCCACTAATTGCTGGGCAGCTGGGAAACAACAAAACTGCGACAGGGCCCTCACTGACCCTAGAAACCAAACTTGTGCCTAACTGAGCCATCTGGCTCTGGAAATGAACAGGTCCTCTCAAACACTGGGGAGAGGACACAGGTCCTCAAAGTCACATCTGCGCCAAAACGTGGGAGCGACCCACTGCCATCTGGGGCCGCTCAGGGCAAAGTGCGGTGCCCTCTCTGGCACCTCTCAGGGAAACAATGGGACCCCAGGAGCACACTGGCTCCTTACAAAATAATGGGGGCGGGGGAGCCAATTCAGCTCCTTAAACAAACAGGCCCCCCATCGTTGGAGTCCCCTCTCTTTTTTAAGTTCAAAATAAGCTTTATTGAAAGTTTTGAAAAAGTCATATAAACAATTTAAATGGAGTCCCCTCTCTGGAGACTCAGAATCTTCAAAATGCCCCCGGAGCCCCTCGCGGCTCTTAAACAAATTTGTGCCAACATTGGAGCCCATCCCGGGGGGACTCAGTAAAAACGTTGGGGTGGCCCACTGCCATCCGGGACCACCCTACATGCACTCCTGTTACTGGCGCCAACACAAGCACCGACGCCCAGAGCCCCCAGCCTGTGTCTGCTTACCGGCTGCTCTCCTGTGGGTCACGGCGCGTCTTCTCTCTCGGCTGCAGGACCGGCCTCACTCCTCCTGGTCTCAGCAGCACGAAGGACTCTGCTGTGGACCTCCTCTCACGCCATTGCGGGGCTCTCCCCTCTGCCTGGGAGCCCCGCAGCCAACTCACCGGCACTCGAGGAGGCGGGGTATGCTCCCGACCTCCTCTCTCTACACCGCACTTCCTCTTTCTCCGCGGCGGCGGTGGTGCTTCACCCGGTTCCCCTCCTGGGACCCGGGGCTCCTCTGGACACCACCGGGCTCCCTCAGCTCATGGGAGCCCTGCAACACTTGGCCCTTCACTCTTCTGGTGCCGGCGGCGCGCGCAAGACTTTTCCTGCAAAACCGGAAGTCCCGCCCACCGTCAGGCAAAACATCGCCTGACTTCCTGTTTCCACGGCATCCCCAATCCCGGTGCCGCGGCGGTGATTTAACCAGCTGAAAATGAGGGGTGGGCACCCTCGACGGGCAAATAAAACAGAAGCGGGGTGGCACCCTTAAAATTAATATAAAAATAGTGGCCATTATCGGAGTAGACACCCGAGTCCAAAAATACTATTACGGGCACACAAAAGGGCAGGAGCGCTTCCCTCCAAGGGAAAATGATAGCGCTCTACCCAGAAAAGCCTAATAAAGTGCTCTCATGGCGCTGGGGGCATAGACAAGCCCACAGGAATGACCCCTACAACCAGAAGGGTCCTAGAAACACAGCTCCCATAGGTGAAGAGGGCAGGAGGGTCCCACAAAGTCCTGGATCTCCAAAAGATGGAGAAAGCAGCTCCCAACAAAGGAAAGTCCATCAGCAGACCAGGGGCTGGGCAGGGCCCAGGGAGGCAAGCCTTCCCCTGGGACCCAGCGGCAGCACGCCCCTGGTTGATTTCAGTCAGAAACAAGAACCTTTTACAAGAGGTCACAGCCTCTTTTTATACACAACATCCTTTGTCTAGCAGGGTGTAGGCAATTTAAGAACCAGCTACAACTGGTTATGGGGAACTCCCTTTCACTGGCCAGGCTAGGGACATCAGACGCACAACAGAGGGTGGAGCCAGCATTGTGGAGGGAAAACCCAGCCCTATTCAGCTCCCAGTTGTACCCCTCCCTCACATCAGCATGCTAATCTCTCCATTCACCACCGGGGCAGACCCATCCTGACTCCTGGAGTCAGGCTCACCAGCCAGCTCCAGCCAATCACACGCCAAACACAAAT
The DNA here is from genome assembly GCF_964263255.1 of Lissotriton vulgaris. Lineage (NCBI taxonomy): Eukaryota > Metazoa > Chordata > Amphibia > Caudata > Salamandridae > Lissotriton > Lissotriton vulgaris. Next base: position 672,836,567 of record NC_141700.1, on the reverse strand, counting down.
TACACAAACATGCCAACTTCTAGAAGTAGCACTTCCACACTAGACACAATCATGCCACATACATCATTGCGCAGCATTCAATCTCATGAGTTCGCACATACCAAACTCGACCTTGCACTCCCCACACATCAGGAACTGCCATGGTCACACATATTCCCCATGCATTCCTATGGGCGGGCAGGTCACTCTCACCACACACACACACAGAGCGCACGCACTTTACACTGGACTACAGTGAAAAAGTGCGCACCTAAAATCACCAACACCAGATTAAAGAAACAGGCTAGGCAAAAGCAAAAAGTTTTGGGGTGAAGATGCCAAAAAGGGACGGGTTCAACAATGGGATATGTAAAACTGTGGTAAGTAATAGAAGCACTCGAAGTACTGAAGATTGTTGAAAATTTGCACTTTCTGAACTGTTTGCTGACTATAGAACTCTGTGCACTTTACCCATGACAAAACACTTTGCTTTCAACATAGTGAAATCGACATACTAATTGGCATATTTAACTTACCTATAAGTCCTTAGTATATGGCAGCTAAGTTGAACCTAGGGCCTGTAACTTAAATAACACCAGTGAGACACAGCACATATTGTGCCATCCAATGCAGTAAAAGAACAGACATGACAGCAGCCCTGCCATATGTAGCACATGGTGTAGGGCTAGACTGCCTCCCTTTAAATATTTATTTCACTCCTCCCAAGGAAGCCATACTGCCTATTAAGGCAGTGTGCACAGTTGTAAAAGTAGGACATATGAAGGTTAATGTTAAATATGTTGTTAAAGTGACTAGCACCTCAAAGCTATTTTCACTGTAGCAGGGTTGGCTGTTCCATAGGAAACACTGGGATATAATATTAATAATTGTTCTCTCCACCTATGAACAGTTAGAGAAATAGTAAGATTATTTTTAATAGTTAAACAAAATCCAATGGCATGGTAAAGTAGAATTTTGTCTATTACAACACGTTTACTTTAGAAAAGTTAACTGTTTCCTGCCTGAAGCCTTTGGAGGCCACTGTGTGACTAATGAATTGTCACCTGGCAGCTTGATGTCTCCACTGTGGTGAGATATGAGATGCTCCCAGGACAGGGACAATGGGTCTTGGTTGTGGGGATGAGTTGTGCTCCCCTTGATAGGATGGCCTAAAGCTGTGCCCAGAGCCTTGATATGCTCCAAATGGGCTTCCCCTGCCACTGGAAGATATAGCTCACATTTGGGTCTGCTTCTGCTTTTGTCCCCCTAGTCAGCCAAGCACCAATCCCAGTGGGGGGAGAGCTGCCCCAAAAGTGGTTTGGAGTGAGCACAGTGGTGGGGCTGTTGGCATCCTCTCTGGCATTAGAGTGTCAAGTCCTGCTTGAATGTCATATCGTGTTTGACAGGTTTTCTGGAGGGGGGTTATATGATACTTGGGGAACACTTCAAAGTGGCCTCCCGTATCACAGGCAAATGTCAGCTGACACTTCGGCAGTGCCCTTATTTTGTCCTTCAAGTCAGTCAGGCTTCAATCACAATGGGACTCTCTTTTACATTCCAGTATCAAAGCATGTTTCACAAGTCTGATAGGTTTACATACAACATTAGGAGTACACTTTAAAGGAGGGAGCCAGAGTTCCAAAACAATTTGGGTGTACCCACTGCCTGGTTTGAAAGCTCAGCTATAATTTTACCAAACTTCTCTCGCAAAGTTTGCTTTGGGGAGAGGGGGGGGGGTACAGGGACTGCCCAAACTTGGATTTTTGTGTTAGATGTGGGAGGACACCAGGAGTTCAATAGTACACTCCTTACACACCCCCTAGCCCTCAGAGCCCAAGTTTAGTGTTGCTGAAGAATATGGCTGTCTTGAAAATGCCCAAAGTGGCAGGGCTAGTTTTGTGAACCTTTACTCCATTGTCAAGGGCATGTACATGGATAATTTCCAACCACTGGCTCATGCCAGGCATAGATGTGGCACCTACAGGTACCCACCTCAAAACACTCAGGGACTTGTGGATGGCCAGAAGAGGAGCAACCCTGCTGTCTGACATCTATGAAGAGCCTAGAAGACGGCACCTGCTTTCTATCCTGTACCCAGGGAGAAGAATTGGACTTCAATGTTCAGATTAGTAGCCTCCTGTTAAGGCTACAGGGACAAAACAAGCTACAAGAGGCCTTTTCCTGCAACTGCCTAGCTGATCAGTGGCAAATGGACCTGGCAGGACCCCGCTGTGGCCTCAGCTTTCCACCCTGTGAGTCTCTTAGTTCCTCGCCATGGGACCTGGGGGTTTTAAATGTGTACTCCTGTGGTGGATTGTGGCTTAAAGGTCTAAAGTCTGAAGGTAAAATCTATCACTAGGATGGAATTGGTTAATGTATTTAACCCGCACTCCATCACGGCCAGTGTCAAATTGTGTCCCAGTCCTGTTCTAACGTTAACATTGACTATCATTGGCACTTTGTGATTCTTAGTGCTATTTCTACATAACGCTTTTTAAAAATACATCTACAATTCCCCTTATAGGAATTTTGTCTTTTCATTACATTTTACTCTATTTTACTGATTTTTTTAAAAAAAATTCTTGTTTTGCATACCAACTTTATTACTATTCATGACAGCAAATTACTTTACATATTGTCTCTGACTTAAGCCTATAATACAACTAAAGACCCAATCCAATGGCGTAAGAATACATCAGTGACTCAAAAGAAGGGGGGGTCCAAATATCCTGCTCCCAACTATTCTCTTATACACGTTATAAGGAGGTAATGCACTGTACTCCGCCCACGTTAAAAATCCTGTTCTCCCGGACAACACTACAGAGCACCAACAAATAGTTAGCCAAAAACGAAGTTGGTCACACAAGTCCACACCAAATGTTGAACTACACTCTTAATAGAGGAAAAAATGTGTGAGAAACAAATGACCCCTCACGGAAACACCACCATCGGGGTAACTGGTATGCAATTTCCAGACAGGCCTCTGTCTCATCATCGGTAGTCACTTGCTTCTCAAAAGAAATAAGAAGAAAGAAAAGAGGTGTCCAAAACAAACAACATAAAATGTGACAAATAGTGAAGCGCAGAAAGATCTGCTGGTGACAAGCACACACAAATATAACTGAGTGCTTAAAAACACACAGCACACAAGTCCCTTAACCAACTTTATTCATAGGGAGGTGATAGTGTGCTGTTTATATTAAAAAGGCTGATGGCTAGTCATGCATACCATTACCTAGTGCCAGTGCAGACATGTTTCACTGCTATATTGCGTTAAGCAGTTTCATAAGGGCTGCACTCAAATGCTGCCACTTCACTTTTTGGAAACTAGTTCTGTTAAGCACTGCCAGGAGAGAACAGGTGAGGAGCCACAATTAAAAACATATAGACCTTGGGGTGGCAAAAAGCATGGGGAATGTAAGTATGGTAATGTGTGGGGAGTATTACCAGGAGACAGCCAAGTTAGTCATACCCGCCGCTCCGGTATCAACAAGGTCACAGGGTACTTCAAACGTAAGTATGTTCTTTTTTCCTTAGTAAAAAGTTTTTTTGTCTGAAAGAAGAGAAAATTGTGCACAAGCTTGTATAATGTACTTTCATAGACACCAAGCTGCCTACCAATATGCCATGTAACACATCGTATTTACTCCATAAGTAGCCTTTCTAGAGCAAAAGCAACACACCTCCTCAGCACTCCATTAGCATAGGAATGTCCGGGAGCACTGCACCATCAGTAGGTAACCGAACACTGCGCTTTGCTCGTAACACTGATGTGTAAAACCACAGACCACACCTCCATTGTATACCTACTGGGTGCCTATTAGTAAACCAAAAGAGACATTGACACACTCGGCTTGATCGTATTAGAGCCTCTCTTTCTCAACTGTTAGTTTGCAGGGACGAGTGTAATATCATAAGAAGCGTCTAAGACCATACACACTCCTATCGTCACGCGGAACCGGAGTTCCCCTTAGTACTTCCCTGAAGACTACCTCCCGGATCACCAAACCTCCTCACCGTGACGAACCCAGGAAGACGCCTTTCCTCAGCCGTGCCAGAAGCCGGTGCGGCTTCCCTACAAATGCGGAAGAGCGACGAGACAACGCCCATGATGCTGTTGCACGTGACCCAGGCATCGGGCGCGGCGGCCATATTAACCTAGTCAAAAGACGCGAATTAAAGCGTATCTGGAGGCATGAAAGGGATCTAAATCCAGATATCGCCTACGCCCCCTGAGCTAATCACATTCAACCCCAGTGCTGTGAATATACTGTCACAACCATACAAACTCTTAGCAAATGTGTGGGAAAAAAAGGTTTGGAAAAAGATCATGTAGAAAAAAGGGCTGACTCCAGACAAACACAGAGCTGCTCGGTTTTAGTGTGTAATTAACATGTAAACAAAAAACATGTATGCTCTCTGAGCAAGTGTCAATTATGTCATATAGAAAAGGGGGTGTACTCCCGACAGCTGATCTGTGTACATCTACTACCCTACCTGTCATCTAGGAGTAGCTACAACTCAAACACCCCCTGGCAAGGGGCACTGAATGTAACCCATGATGGTATAGGCCACTGCAGTCAAGCTAAGCCTGATCCAGGAACTAGAAAGAGCCCTCTCAGGATCTAAAAGTGTATAGCCCTACCCACCCCACCCAAGCCTGGGAGGGGCAAGCTGTACATAATTTGCAAATTATGGGCCAAAGGACCACTAATGGAGCAGTGTGCCAGTCAGAGTTTGACCCTGTTCCATTCTATAATCTCATTAAGCCCAATTGTATCGGTTTTTTCATTGTAAATCCAACGTGCTTCTTTTGCCAGTAGAATCCCATCGATGTTCTGAGGGGAACCCTTGATCTTTTCAAGCACTGTCCACTGGAAGGTGTGTTTCTCAGTGAAACAGTGTTGGACCAGCTTAGTTGTCAATTTGCCAGCTCTTATGGTGCTCAGATGTTCTTGCACTCGCACTTTGATTTTTCGAGATGTGAGTCCTATGTAGTGTAAACCACACTGGCACGTTAACCTGTACACCACTTGTGTAGAATTGCAGTTGCTAAACTGGTTGTGGAACCATTCTTTTCCCGATGTGAGTGTCACACTTTTGCTCTTCTTAGTCAGTGGACATACTGAGCATGTTCCGCATGGGAAATGGCCGTTGGGTACTGTGGAGATGTTATCAGTTTGTGCAGTGGGGGCCCTTGAGTGTACAAGTTTGTCTTTCAAGTTAGTAGCCCTCTTGAAAGCAAATCTCGGGGGTGGCATATGGAAATCACTGTTGGACAGAATTGACCAATGCTTGCGGATGCCGTGGTATTGTCTGACTTAAGCCTACCTGTTCTGTGCATAGCTACTAAGGGCTTAAGCTCAGGTTAATTTAGGGACTTCAAGTGTTCACCCTGGCAAGGATTGTAATTATTACTTGAGGTGGATACCTACCCCCCCCAATCAATAACCCAATTTCTTACAAAGATAATTTGTAACTAAGGGCAGTTTCCCATTCTTGCTACTCTTCCTCCTGACAGCCCTAACTAAGAATGTATGAACTGTAAAATTACATGGTGCATAACTTTGCAAATTTCTTTCAAAACTGTGCAAGCTTTGTAAAGTGGGACACTCCCAGAATTAAGTAAAAAATAAAAAAATTAACTTATTAGAGCAGTCGTGTACTACTTTGTGTCAGGGAGACATGTTCCCATGAGAGGTTGTGAGTGCCAATGTTTGGGAAAGCATTGTTTGGTAGCCATGCTGATACCTTGCTCTGAGCAGGTCACACGCCAGTTTCTCGTGTATATGCGGTTGGCTCTTACTCGTCCACTGATCATTTTGCGGTATTTCCATGATATTGGAGATGAGGGAATAAACACACATTCGAGATTTGAACTCTGACCAGAACTTGATAGTTGACTTTCGAGAAAGACACAACTCAGCTTACTTATTGAATTCTCCAAGGATAAATATAACTGTAATTGAACTATAGCCCTGAAGAAGTCTGTGGCAAAGAACCATAACAGACGAAACATGTGTTGATCAAGATCTGTGAATAAAAGAAGAAACAAAGAAACCTGGAATTTTGCATTTGATTGTATTGATTACTTATATTTAGCTCAGGATATATTGTTAATTGTTTGCAGAAACTGTATTATTTTAATAATACAAGTTTTGTTGGTGGATGGTGGATGGCCATCTCCTTATCCTTAGAGCTTGCCTGATTGTATACACAGGGACTTCCTTATCACCACTTAGCGCAATTCATCACTCAACCATCCAATCTCTTTTGCTTCTTTGCTCTGAGCAATATTCAAGCAAAGTTGAAGATCCCACCTTTCCCTTTGCCCCAACCTTGTAGGACTGCCTGTTCCTATGATTTGGCCCTCCTGCGTGACCCACTGTTGTGGCCTGCCAATCCATTCTCCTACACACCAAGCTTAGGTTCCTGTCAGATATTAACAATGCATGCTGTAGTGTAGTTCCTATATTCCCAATAGGCTCTGCGCATTGGAATAATATATACTATAGTTTAAACGTAGCACTGAGGTCGACTAGGTCTCTATCGAATATATTGAACTTAATTGTGAGTGCCAGCTAGCTCAGATGTCACTAGAAACGTTCTTGAATTCACAAGAAGGGATTAGTTTCCGACAACCGCATAAACATGACAACTTTGTTTCCCAAGAATAAGAAATCAATCTCTAGAGTTGCGGAAACAATAGATAGCTATTTTACTCAGTCAATTTCAATTTTCAATTTCAATAAACTTTATTCGGTTTGCATAATAGAAAACCATAAAAAGTTACAATTCATCTAAAAAATGTACAAAGCACATAAATATATAACTGGACATACAATATAAATATTCCTATTTATATACAAAGATTATGGAATAGAAAGGACACCACATTATTACAATTTAAAAATTAATTCATAGAATACAGCATCCAACTTTTTAGGGTTCCAAACAATTTCTGTACCTTAGAGAACATTTCAGGAAGCCAACCACAAATGGAATACATTCTGGCTTTAATAATTGTAAAAAATAGAGAGCAGAGCGAACCTGTAAAAAATTAAATTTTTTTAAAAGAGATTTTAAAAAGAGCCTCCGAGGGGCTTCATAAAAACTACAAAAGAACACAAAGTGCAGCAGATCCTGTGGAGGCATACTGTCGCAGCGACAGGGTGCTAACACTTGTCCTTTGTGACTCCCCTTCGGTACGGCCAATAAAAGATGGAAATAATCCAATCGGAACCTGATCAGTAGGAAGCGCTCGTGAGCCGACGAAGGCCACGAGAGATATGGCTCCATATCTAGAGTGGATTTAAGCATCATGTGCTTGCGGACACTATTTTTTGACAGTTCCAACTCCTCTCTTTTTGCTTTCTTTCGCAAAATAAAAGATTGTTTCATAAAAGCCACATCTGCCCTGGTAATACGGTCAGGTATTAAAAAAAGGTCCGGACGCCCCAACTCTCTAAAGCACCCTTTTAAGTACTTTAACCACTGTATTTCGATCATGTGGTCCAGGATCAAAATCTCTTTCAATAACTCTTGTGTAAGGCCAAGATCTTCATTCAGCCAGCATTTGAGCCAAAAAAGCAATGGGCGCATAGCCAGAATATCACAGATAAATGTTATTCATGAACTATTAAATTTGAGGTCCCTTTGGGAACCCCCAGCAGCTGTTTTAAAAAATTGTTTTCTGCCACCTGAATACCCTCCAAACCTGTATATCCCCACAATTTGCTGCCAATCGATACACTCTTGGCCTGATAAATCTGTAACATCACAGCTATAGGGAGCTTTCCCATTTTAGTTGCAAAATTAAAAATCGCTGCATTGGACCTGGACACCTTCCCCTTTTTCTTCTTAAGTAGAGGGCCCCAATCCAGACGGTAATCCAGTAGGACACCCACATAGGGGAAGGTTGAAATTATGGGCACTATTTCTCCGTTCACCTTAAAGGTGGACTGCCTCTTGGGACGCAGCCCGACCTGCATTGCGTAGGATTTCGAATTATTTATGGCCAGTTCTCGATCAGCCATAATCCTACGAAAGGTGTCAAGCAAAATCTGCAAGCTTTTAGGGGTACGTGCCAGGAGAAATGCATTGTCTGCATAAAGCAAGACGGGCAGGCCCCTGCGTCCCACATACGGAAAATCAGCCCCAGTTTCTAACAAGGTCTTATCTAAGTCATTGATGTGGAGGTTAAAGAGAAACGGGGCTAAAATACACCCCTGGTGAGCACTCCTTTCTGTACTAAAGTCCCTGGTGACCCTCAAATCCTGAGCGTATCTAATGTTTGCCCTTGTGTCTCTATGTAAGTCCAACAGAAAGTCCACCAAATTTGCCTCCACTCACATGGCCCTCATGGACAGCCACAACTTCCCCCGATTGACACAGTCAAAAGCGGAGGAGAGATCCATGAAGGCCATGTAGATTGTCCCCTGGTGGGCAACAGTGTACTCTCCGAGGATCAGATAGAGATTAAGGCATTGTGCCATGGTAGAGTGACCTGGGGGAACTCATACTGAATGTCAGAAATAATCTTATTTTCTTCCGCCGAGGCCGTCAATCTATTTAAAATGACTCCGCCTAAAACCTTAACCACAGAGTCGATAAGGGAGATCGGTCTGTAATTCATAGTGCTGTTACGATCTCACTTTTTAAACACAGGAACAATTGTGAAGACACCCCATGACTCTGGACACCCTTCCTTAGCAGCAGCATTAAGCACTGCCACCAGCATAGATGCCCAAAGGGAGGGATTAGATTTAAAAAGGTCAGGTGGAATACCATCCGGACCTGGTGCCTTATTAGAGTATTATGAAGTAATACTGTAAAAGCATGGTATGGTTTCTAAGCCATATAAAATAACATATAATACATACATTAATAAATAATGCCTAAAAGTACTCAACTGGTGCTTCTAAAATACACCTACCCCGGTGTACCTAACCTAGGTCTAGTACAAGGGAAGAAGTAAGTGAGGTGTAGCTTAAATTTAGTATTCCTTTGCCAAGAATCTATTCCAAGAATTCTCTAAGGGTCTAATCAGCTCCGGACCTTGGTTTAGAATGAAGGAGGTCTTGTATCTCTCTCTCAGGACTCGATTTCCCAGCAACCCGCAAGGGTAGCCTGGAAACACTGGAGCTGGATTTCTCGGCTGGAGAAAAGACAGGTTCACTCAGTGCGTCAGCTGGAGGGTCGGCTTCCTTCGGCACTTGCTGCCGCAGAGCGCGTCAGGCAAGTAGATAGTCGAACTGCTCCAAACCACTGTGTGTTTGTCTGAGCAAGTGTGGGCATATTTATACCTTGAAGGTGCCGAGTTTGACGTAAGGTTGGTCATAATAACGTCATCAAAGACTCAGTTCTTTGAAAACTCCAGGAGTTCTTGGATAAATCAATATTCAAGCAGGGGGAAGTCCGTGACTGCTGAAGGCGAGTTTTTCCAAGAAATCGTTGTGGATTCTTGGAACTAGTGGAAGTAGCCTTGCCGTATTTGGACTGCATAGGATTAGTCTAAATATGGTTATGATTTCTATGCCTATATAAGGATAGGGTGATATATACCTATATATGGGCATGAATCGGGAAAATTACACTAGGGTCCTGAATTCCTACACAATAATGCTTACCTGATAGCACATACTGTCTGATTCGCAAGGGTGATATGGGCCCAACTTTGCCTGTGTATATGAATTCCCACAAGGGTGATTGGTAAGGGTCAGGGAAGAAGGCCTGGTTGGGTGGACATTGTCATTCATACCCTTGAGTAGTTTTTGTCCTTCAAAATAAGAAAAGTGGGCATGAGTTGTCAGAGTATTTGAGTGCTGCCTCGCCTTAGTGTAGCAACTCTCTAACACTATAAACCACTCATCCAACCTAGGAGTCAACTAGAGTAGTCGGGACATCCGTGAAGTTAGTTTGCATTATTTGCTGTTGTGGTGTTGGTTGCCTGTCTTGTAAAATACACCCAGTTTCTTCTCTGCAAGATGAATGCAAGAAGCTGGTAACAAAAACAGAGAATGTGTATATTGTCTCTACATTCAAGTTTTACACACTTTACATCAAGTGTACCTGACTTGTCTTGACGTACTATAGTGAGCTTGTTATTTCAGTCAGTAGAATGTACTCTATCACTCCAGATTAGATGAAGGATCAGCAGATAACAGAATGGTATGCATGACCACTTAGAAAACTGAGAATAATACAGTGTCTCAGTTACATTAGTCATTCACTGGACCTTGTTAGTAGCAAGGTCTGCAAATTAGAAGATAATTAGTACATCAGTTAGTCTCAAAAGTTAGTTCTAGTTGCCAGTATTTAAAAAGTCATGTGCTTGCTTGCATTGGGTACCTTTATATGATGACCTTCTCTGATTTCTTGAATGTTTGGGTAAGACAAGCAGTGTTACTCACAGTTTTCTGTATCTTTTGAGGAGCGGCTGAGCGGCATTGCAGGATGACGCGATGCACTGTTGCTGAATGTCGGGGTTAACAGATGTGATGCAGAAGACGACTGGCAGCAGTTGAAATGAGTCACAGGGTTGCTGAGTTGCAGGAGTTCTAAGCAGAGTTTTTGCAGGATCACTGGAAGCACTTTAACAGGAGGTGTTGTCTCGACATCTCTTGAGGCAAAGCACCTTCTGGAGTCTTGAGCGCAGTTTAAAGAACAAACAATCGAACCGTGCTTAAGATGACCACTGGGATTTGCCACAAACCTGGAAGGTCTCAGCACACCCCGCAGTATGGCTTGGCTGCAGTTCCCAACGAAACATGGTGTTGGAATCTGTGTTTGAGCTTCAGCATGACTGTGATGGGGGGGCTGAGATCACAGGGGTAATAATGAGAGCAGACATACCTTGCTGGTGAACCTGTTTGACATGCAATATCAGTACTCATGCAAGAATACCATGAAACATGTAATTACAAAACATAATGACATAAACAAAAACTGACACCCATTGCCAGTAAATCATAGTACTGTTGTGCACAATCACTACACATACACAGGTGCTGATGCATAGGTCAGTGGGTTGGTTTTCATGAATCCCAAAACAGTCTAGGAATAATGAGAATCATGACAGTCCCTCATGCTCTCTTCCCCCTTTCCCATCCACTATATCCCTCCACAACACTTCTTCCCTGATGCATTCAGAAGGGCTAAAGGAGTTTGGATCTCATCCAATCTTCTAGTCCACAGTATATAGCCCACAGATCATCAGTAATCAGGAAACTGTCAGAGGAAGGCGGATAGGAATTGTAATACTTCATGAGAATCAAGTACAATCATGAAATATTTGCTTACTCCACCAAGGCCACCATTTTCCAGAATCAATAAAAATGGACTCGCCACCTGTCCCAATCGCAGAAACATGGCTGGGTGCTGAGATTGTCCCTATTTTTAAACAAGCATTTGCAATGCAATAGGTCTCGCATTAGGAAAGTTTGAGCTATTGGTATTGTAAATAACAATTTTTTTTATTAATGTGTTGGTTTTGAAAATAGAGAAATTAATAGCTTTGTCATTGACAATGCCAATAGTTTTAACTTTCACAAATGTGACACCTATAGCATTTGTACTGCAATATGTGTTGTATTTACGTGACTTAGATGTATTGATATTACAAATAACAATGGCTTTTAATTTTTTTAATGAAAGTTATTGAAATTTGTAATGGCAATAGCTTAAACTTTTGTAAATGACTTTTCTGAAGATTATGTTCAGTGTATTTTATTGTGACGAAAACACAAGAACAGAAGTGAAATATTAACATCTTTTTGTGACACTTGTAATAAAGCTTGAAACATTGAGAGAACATATTTGAACCAGTTGTTGTTGAATGGTTGCACAGATTGATGCTGTGGTGGTGCTGAGTGATGTGATAGATAGATAGAGTGAGTGCGATAGATAGATAGAGGGAGGGCGATAGATAGATAGAGGGAGGCAGAAAGATAGATAGAGGGAGGGCGATAGATAGAGTGAGGGTGATAGATAGGTAGATAGATAGATAGATAGATACATGGATAGATAGATAGATAGATGGATAGATAGATAGATAGATAGATAGATAGATAGATAGATAGATAGATAGATAGATAGATAGATAGATAGATAGATAGATAGATAGATAGATAGATAGATAGATAGATAGATAGATAGATAGATAGATAGATAGATAGATAGATAGATAGATAGATAGATAGAGTGCAGACGATAGATAGATAGAGTGAGGGCCACAGATAGATAGAAAGATGGTTGTGTGTGGGGGGTGTTGTGTTTGTGGGGGATTGTGTGTGTGGGTTTTGTGTGCGCGGGGGGGTTGTGTGTGTGGGGGGTTGTGTATGTGGGGGAGTTGTTTGTATGGGGGTTGTGTGTAGGGGGTTGTGTGGGGGGTTGTGTGTGGGGGTTCTGTGGGTGTGTGTGTGGGGGAGTGTGTGTGGGGATGTGTTTGTGGGGGTGTGGGGGTGTGTGTGAGGGGGTTGTGCGTGTGGGGGGTTGTGTGGGTGTGTGGGGTTGTGTGTGTGTGTGTGTGTGAGGTGTGTGTGTGGGGGTTTGTGTGGGAGGTTTGTGTGTGTGTGGGGGGGTTGTGTGTGTGTAGAATTGTGTGTGGGGGCTTGTGTGTGGGCCACCATGTGGGGTGAAGTGAATGACCCAAGGGTAATTAGAGGCAGGGCAATGGGAGAAAGGATGAACAGACGCACACCAGAACAAACATTAGAGAGAGAGGTTCTCGATGGATCAGCGGGAAAAGCCCGGGTGAGCTCCCCAACGTGGAAGGTCAGGAACCTGTTGGTGACCAATTTGAGCAGAAAGGCAGAAGAGTATAAAGTGGCAATACTGGGAAGAGTAAAACGGGACTTGAGGCCAGGCAGGCAAACGTGACAACGGTGTGAGCGGTATACATGTGCAGAAAGGAAATACAGATCCCCAAAGTGAAGAGGGAACGTTAGGTTGTGGTGACCGTCTGGAAAGGAATATATAAAGGGCAAAGCACAAGAAAGTAAAAAGCGTCAAGGCTAGAGGACACAAACAGATGTGGTGGATATATAAACGACAAAGAGCAGGAAAGTAAAACAAGATCTCGGCATGGCTGTGACGGGGGCGTTTTACATGAGGTAAAAGTGACAATTGTGAGCAAACAAAATACGATAGGTAGCAAACGGGGCCGGGCCGGGGGAGCGCATTCCTTTGAAGTCTGAAGCCGGGGGCGGGGAATCAGAGCAGCCGCAGATGAGTAAACGCGCAGTGTCACATAAGTATGGGAGCAGAAACCAGGTGCAAATATGGGCAACAGCGATATAAATTAGACAATAGAATTCCAAACCTGTGGTTCGGATGTTGAGTGTAAGAATAATACTTGGGGCTCTAGCCGGCTGGTGAAAACCGTATGGTGTGTGGGCCGCCATGTGGGAAGAAGTGAATGGACCGAGGGTAATTAGAGGCAGGGCAATGGGAGAAAGGATGAACAGATGCACACAGAACAAATATTAAAGAGCGAGGTTCTCGATGGATCAGCGGGAAAAGCCCGGATGAGGTCCCCAATGTGGAAGATCAGGAACCCGTCGGTGACCAATTTGAGCAGAAAGGCAGAAGAGTATAAAGTGAGTGGCAATGCTGAGAAGAGTAAAACGGGACTTGGGGGCAGGCAGACAAACGTGACAACGGTGTGCGCGGTATACATGTGCAGAAAGGAAATACAGATCCCCAAAGTGAAGGTTGTGGTGACCCTCTGAAAAAAAATATATAAAGGGCAAAGCGCACGAAAGTAAAAAGCGGCAAGGCTAGAGGACCCAAACAGATGTGGTGGGTATATAAACGGCAAGGCGCAAGAAAGTAAAACAAGCTCTCGGCATTGCTATGGAGGGGGCGGGGTACATGAGGTAGAAGTGACAATTGTGAGCAAACAAAATACAAGAGGCAGCAAACGGGGCCGGGCCAGGCCTGGAGAGCGCATTCCTTTGAAGTATGAAGCGGGGGGCGGGGAATGCAGCTGCGGTCGCTTTGATGTTCTTGTCTTGTCTTGGTTTGTGGGAGGGGTAGGGGGAGCGAATTGTTGTGCACGCGCCTGGCTCACATGAACTGTACGAGATCCGCAGCTAGGTAGACGTTTCAGACCGCTTAATATAATCTCGCCTATCATCCCTTCAGGATAATAATAGGCGAGACCTAAAAAGGTTCCTGTAATGTTTCAGGTAACTACAGCCCTCTTAGTCTTCTTGACAATGTACAGAAATTGTTTTGTAAACAAATCTTAGATAAACTTAGGGAGTAGATGTCAGAAGCAGGGATACAACTAAAAATTACTTACATGACCCATAAAGCCTTACATTTCAACCCCCCACTCTGTACCTCACACAAAAACTTGTCCTCCAGAAGTGCCAGCAGCCTACTGTTGAAACTGCAGAAATTCCATACAAAGAAAACTTACAATTGAGCTTTCTCAGTTATCGCCCTGACAATTTGGAACCCCATGCCCACTGAAATCAGGATGAACCGCTCAACAATAACTTTCAAAAAGGAAGTTAAAGTGCTATTGATGAACACTTTCCTGCCCTAGAAACCCCTCACCCGACAAGCACTCAAAGACTCGTCTCCCTGTCCCTTTTTTATTACCAGACTTTTAACACCTTAAGTGCTGCGCCTATTCCGACGGCCGACGGCACCACTACCTCGGGAGTGCTGCCGTCGGCCGTTGGACGTTCCAACTGCACCTGCGCAATGGAACGTTCAGCGCTGGAGCTGGACGTTCCATAGCTGCTAAGGTGTTAATGATTGTATTTTGATTTGGGCTTTCAGAGAATTACCACTACATGCACTTTTTCGTACTTACTTTGTTATCAGATCCCCTAGCTTCCTCCTCTATGATGTTTGTAATCTGCCTCGCTGATTCTTGATCCTATGTTCTCCTAGCCTGCTCTGACACATGTCCCTCACCCTTAGTACAAGCTACGACAGTTTATGTTCATGATTAGGACTTGTTATGCCAGCCTAAAGTTTTTATCTGCCTCTAATTTTGATCACTCTGTTGTCTGATCTATTTGCCTCCTCTCTATCGCTCAATTGTAAAGTGCTCTGATACTCTCATGGGTCTTGTTCATGCTATGTAAAACTTTTTAAATAAATTGCATCTTAAGCCAATTCCAAGCGAGCTTTAGATATAAAGTAAGTACAATTGACCATGCCTTTTTTCCAACTCATTAGATGGAAGACTGTGACTTTGGGAAGGGGCACGTTGTATGTAAGATTTGTAGACCTTCAAGCTGCGTCGGATATGGTCCTCAGGGCTCAATTATGGAAAACCCTGAAGATCTGGGTATGCCATGTGAAATTTTAGCCCTTATCAAGTGCTTACACTCAGATAACTATGTCAGAATCCACAGTGCTTTCAATGGGGAACTCACAGAGACGATAGAAGTTAAGAGAGGGGTCCTTCAAGACTGTGTTAGCCCCTACACTGGATATATTTATCCAATTGGGAAAATATGAATACCTTGGCAGTCCAAAAAGTCTTGGCATTAGTTTTTGCCAAAGATACACTGTTGATCTCCAAAACCCAGAAAGGTCTTCAGACCCTAATAGAGCAGTTTGGGATGTTTTGCAGGTAAATCGGTCTAGAAATATATATGCCCAAAAAACAAACATTTTAATTCCAGAAGGCAATACAGTGTGTACATTAAGCAACAGTCAAATGTTTTGGAAAGAGTCAGAGATTTAAATTGGTATTAGGATAACAAAGTCCAACACTTGGTTTGACCAAATTGAAAAGAATAAGTTTTTTAAAGCACAGGGCATGTGCAATAGCCAAATGTTTTAAAGGTTTTACAACTTTCCCAATCATCCCTGTAATGGAGATTTATAGATCCCAGGATATTAGTGTGGCAACCTATGGTAATTAAATTTGGGGCCATAGCAATGTTGAAGATCATGCATCCTCTAAGAATTCCTTCATAAGATCACTGCTAAGGCTGCCACAAAGTACCCCTTTGTTACCCTTGCTGCTAGATTTAGGTCTGCGGTCAATAGATGAGCACCCAGCCCTTAAATCAATTTTGTATTGGGTCAGAGTTTGGCGCATTGAATACTTGCGTGCTTTAGAGCAGAACTTCGGGATATTATTACTAGACAGCACGTCCATAAAATCTCATGGTTGAGGTATATCAAAGAGTGTCTTGTTAACCTTAGACTGGAAGGCTTTGGTCTAACCCCACCTGCATTCTGTCTGCACAACATGCCTCTTATTGTGAAGAAGAACATTTGATCCCAAGTTCAGCTCAAATGATTGAACTCATCCTCTGTGGTGACCTTAACTGCATCCTTTTTAAAATGTTAAGTTCTCTTTTAACTTTGAGGAATGTTTAAATAATCTGCCAACTCAGCTTCTTAGAAAATTGTATATACAACTCAGATTACGTACACTTTAGCATCATTCACAAAAAATCGGTCTGACCCAAAATAAGATTATGAAAAATGTCCCGCAGATATTCTCAGCAATGAAAGTGTTGAGCACATTCTGTATTTTCTGCCCTGTGTACAGGCTGGAGCGATCAGTATGGATTAGATCTCTTTGTTTATTTCTAGGACTCAGACATTACTGGGAAGCAGCAAGGATTTGCCATGCAGACCCTAACCTATTGGTGGAGTTTGCTGTGAATACATTATTCCAACTAGCCTGGTATAAAAGATAAAAACTACTGAAGCACTAATTAGGAAACCACATTGTTTGCCCTTGTATATGTATTAACCTTGCACTTGTCACTTTTTGCAATTTTTGAAATTTGCAATTATGGGCATCCAAAGGAGAGATTGTCAATATATGTCACAGACAAATTAGACTGGCAAATGGAAGAACTTGATAAGGGTGAAAATTGGCTTCAAGTATTAAAACTGGAGAGCAAAACATCTGTAATTACAAAGCCTTGGCAGCTGTTGATTTTAAACATATATATTCATCCCCAAAAAAAGCAGAAGAAGGACAAATTGTCCTGCCTGACAAACTTGATAAAGGTATTGCAAACCAGCCACCAAGGTAGTGATTTGATAATTTTAGGTGATTTCAATATCAAAATAATAGGGACCAATTTGAAAAAAAGAGTATGTCAAAAGGAGCTTGAGGTCAATAACCAAAAACATGAATTGGAAACCCTTGATTTACACTTTCTGAATGGAAAAATAAAGGGAGACCAGCCAGCTGGCATTACTTTCATACGTGGGAAAAAACAATACACTATTGATTACACAATGGTTAGTTATGAATTACCCCATTTAGTTGAATCGTTCCATATCCAATCCCGTCCTGAAAGCGACCACTTTCCACAAGTTCTAGCTTTGCATGCAAATCTTTTTCAGAAAAAAATCATGACAACTTTAACAGAAATGCCTGTAATATACAACATAAGGAAGATAAAATGGTGCGGCAAAAACATCAAATTAATTATGGACGTCGCACATAAATATATAAACAATTGTGGGTTGCAGAGAGTTCAAGCACTAGAAGATGCTTGGGAAACTTTAGATGAAAACCCTAGTTAATAAATTTCAGTACTCCTAGGATAACCAAGCAACTAGCCCTCTTCCTGCATCCCCATGCCACTAGTGTCTCGCCTCCTCTGTTCCTAGTACACAGAACTATCACCAACTCACGGTCAGCCTATCAGCAGAGCTGGGGATGTTGTCTCAGCATGTGAGAGGTTGCACATCTAATGTCGCCATCCTGCATCGGTCCGGGAGCTGATCTGCTAGTGCCAACCTCCCTCACCCATCCACATAGATGCCAAGCTTTCCGATTGCTTATTTGTGACATTTCTATGGTTTCACACCACTTATAAGTGGCATTCAACTACACAAATGTGTGGCATTTAAGAGTGACACTTCCCTGTCTGTAAAACTGTGCAATGAAGAACATGGAAAGAGATAAATATCTGAAATTACGGATTGGTGTCACTACAACGCAGGCTATTACAACACCTGCTGTTACAACGCGGTTTTTACATCGCATACCACTACAACGCATAGTGCTTTTAAGCGCTGAATAGTGATTTATTTAATTTACTATTCCAACTCCAGTCCCCGTGGATAGTAGGGAAGGTGTTGGATAGTAAATTAAATATATTCCCTATCCTAGAGCGCCCCCCAGCGCAATGCGTTGTAATGGTTTGCGTTGTAATGGTTGCGTTGTAATGGTAGTGCGTTGTAATAAATGCGTTGTAAGTGATGTTCCCCAAAATGACACTCTTTGGAGTAATGAGAAGCTCTAAAAAAAATGCAAAACTTTTGCAATACTTGTTTTATTAAAAAAAACCATCAAATATCTACACATTTGTTGGCATTCTAGCTTCTACTGTGCATAGTATTGTTGCAAAATATTGACATTCAATGCTTTTTTAAAGCTGCAGTAAATAATGAATAAAATAAGTAATAAATAAGACTGTGCCACTGCCTTCTCTGCGACCCTCGCATTCCACTAAGGTAAGCAAAGGTCTCACGCACTATGGTACAGTGAAATTCATTATGAAACAAAATGCGAGGTTAATGTGGGTGAATGAGGGTGTCTGGACAGTCTCCCCACTGACAGAAGTCACATGGGAATATACCCCCTGCGCAAAAACAGGAAAAAAGTAAAATGCGGCATGGATCTGTAATGTCTAGGCAGACTGTAGCTTGCCTTGGCACGCTGTGGTATTACAAATGTCTTTTTCGTCAGTGGCTAACAGAGGTATTTCAGCCTCATTACATCATCTCTGTGTTTGTTGCTGGTATAACAAGCTCCCCCTCCTTCGAATAAACATGGCTGATCATTGAATAGACTTGTCTATTATTTTTGTGAATGAAGCGGGGCAGCCCAACCGGTAGCCCTTCAAACTTCTAACCGAACCCAAAGTTGACAAGGATTTCAAAAATGTTTAGTTTTGTAAACTAGAAAAAAAGATTATAGCTAAACAAGTGGTATACATTCAAACTGTGAAATATTGAGCTCTGTGAATTTAGAAACAGACAATCCATGAAACTGGGCCAGACACAACTTGGAAGTTTACTGTTCTAAAGCAAATAAATAAAAATAAATAAACCAATTTAAGACAAATGTTGAACATTTTCTACAACTGTATTTTCCAAAGCAAACACAGTGGTTATGGCTACCATTTACAACAATGAAGTTAGCAAGGAGATTTTAGTGCTCAACGTGAAACTTACACTGCAAATATTTCTGGTTCATTACAAATAATATGTTTTTTACATATCTCTTTATACTAGGGCTTTTGCCATCTTACAGAGATTTTTCTCCTATCACTGCAATGGCAATTACTTTAATGATCCTAGAAGGGCAAAATGATGAGTTGATCCTCTCAAGATTTAAATGTATGGCTCGCAGACTTCATCAGGTGGCTGTAGTGAACATGTCAATCAGTCAGTATTCTTACTGATAATCAACAGTTATTTAAACAAAGAAGCTGAAAAAAGATAGTGCACCTCCCTAAAGACTAAGGGCCATATGTATCAACATTCCGTTTTGCGATTCCTAAATAGCAATTTTTAAGGAATCGCTATTTAGAAATCGCAAAATGGTATGTATGTAGAAAATCGCTTCTTTTTAGCGATTCCTTAAAATTCCATAATTGCGATTAGCAAATTGCTAATCGCAATTAAGGAATAATTTACCATTCATTTCTATGGGCCAGGAGGCCCATAGGAATGAAGGGGAAATTGCAAATCGCAATTTGCTAATCGCAAATTGTGAATATTTTCAAGGGTGCAGGGGTGTCTCAAGAACACCCTGCTGCACCCCTGAAAATGGCATGTGAGCGCATATCGCGCACATTCATGCCTTAAGGGCATGTATGGGCGTCACATGGCACCTTTTGATTTTAAAAAAAAATGCTTTTTTAAAAGAATTCGCAACTTACCACCAACTAGAAGTTGGTGGTAATTTGCGATTCCTTAATAGCATTTTGGAATGTTTTTTTCCTTGATACATTGCATTTAAGGAATCGCAAAATTTGCAATTCCTTAAATCCAATGGCAAAATAAGGAATGGCTAATTTAGCGATTCCTTATTTTGCACCAAAAATGTTTCATACATACCATTTAGCGAAAATGGGTTCGCAAACGCCAGAATTCTGTGAATTTCGGCGTTTGCGAACCCATTTTGCCTTGATACATATGGCCCTAAGAGCCAGATGTATGACCTTTTCATTTTGTGAGTCGCAATTTGCAACTCGCAAAATGGAATGTACAACAGTGTCTGTTTGAGGCACTGTTTGCAATTCCCAAATGGGTCGCAAGGGACCTACCTCATTAATATTCATGAGCAAGGTCTTAATTTATGACCCATCGGGAATGGCCAGCACTCTTACAGCACTCTTAGGGATGGTGGTCTGCTGGGATCAGCAGACCACCATGTCTGAAACTGCTTTTTAAATAAAACATATTTAAAAAAAAAATGCAGCCCATTTTCCTTAAAGGAAAACGTGATGCATTTAAGAAAGAAACATTATGTGTTTCTGTTTCATTTTTTAAGAGTAGGCAGTGGTCCGTGGGACCACTGCCTGCTCTTAAAAAATATTTTTTGCTGGCCAACACAAAAAGGAAGGGGACCCCTGGGCCCCCTTTCCATTTGTGTCTGGCTTACCACCTACTTGTGGTGTGGTGTAGTGTGGTGTGGCTCACTGGTTATAGGCGGAAGACCCGGAAGCAGAGGTCGACCCGGGACCAGGGTTCGAATCCCGACGCGGCAGGGTCTTGGGCCATGGTCAGCGGACTCGATAATTCTCGCCTCGGTGCCCACTCTGATCAGCGATCACACTCGGCAACTCTGGGCATTAGCTTGCTTAATATCTATTAACGGCCCCATCAGCGCCGGGTATGCTTGTCTTCACCTTGCAGATGCCCAGTAGAGACCATCTCACAGGGAAAGCCAGGATGGGTTCCCCAGCAGTATACAGCGCCGGGACGCCCCTTTGCTGGGGCAGCTGTGCGCTTTACAAGTATACGACATTTTGAAGTTGGTGGTAACTATGATTGTTTTGCGCCCACATTTGCGGTCACAAAACCATCGAACATACCAGTGTGACTCTCTCTTAGGAAGGGACGTCATTATAGGTTACAGACTCGCAAAATAGGGTTTGTACATAACACAGACCTATTTAGTGGTCTCAAGTGGGCTGATTTTCCTCTTGCAACTGCTAAAAACCATAGTACATCTGGCCCATATTCACTTATAGTTGTAATACGTGTGTGGTGGATAGTTCTGCACTCACTGGCATTGACCTTAATACCTAGATGTTTATGTTATTTTTATCCAGGATGCAGATCAGATGTAACATCCTTGAGTTTGTTTCGCATAGTTCCTAGAAAGTAAATTCCATTTGAAAGGTGAAAAGTCTGTTTTCCCAGTTTGCCGTTTTAATTCTAATGCAAGAATATGAAATGATTTGAAAAAATAAAGCGAAATGCTGCCTGAGAAAAAGTGGACACTTTTTTCGCCCTGTCCCTCTTGTATAGCAACGGTTTTCACAAGGATGAAGCAAATGATAAGATTGTGCATGTGAATACACTGTTAACCGATGTGGCTGTATACACAGATTTATGTACAAAAAGAATAATGAGTTTTATGTGCAGTAACACACCAAAAAACCCTCCTCCACGTCAATACCGAAACAAAAAAATTAGAGCCACGACCAAGTATCATCACAGTCACTTACATTATAGAATTCTATCTAAATAAATGTGCATTTAGTAAAAGCAATCCTATCCATTCAGACATCTTGCCACTGTACATTGTAATAGCATTCAGAATGGTTTCAAAAAGACACTGCAATGGGAGCATCAAAGGCCATTCCTGTATAGCATGGACTGTGCAGTCCATGTAGTGCAGGAAAGGATGTTCATGCACACAGGGAGGCACAACATGTGCTTCCCTGCATGCATCCCCATGCACAGGTGCAATAGGAAGCCCTGTAGATCTCACGTACTTGACAGCACAAGTTATGTAGCAGTAAAAGACCTATTGTGGGCTTTCGAAACATACAGCGTGCTTAGAGCTGGTTCATTGCTCACTATTGGTTGGTTGGTTTTATTAACCCTCACAATAGCTTGTTTCTCATTCAGCAGCTGCTGTCTTCTTGTATTTGTTCCTCTCAATATCATAGCCTCTTTAACATCATTTTGGTTGGCTGACTTGTGTCTTTCCACCTTCAAGGAACTCACCTTCAGGGAGCTACATTTTCCTTTTAAGCCCTCCATGAGCCTGCATGTGTTTTCCAACTCTCTTCCTTGTGTATTTCTCTCTAGGAACAAACACTGGAATTTAGGCTCCATGCTGCTCTCTTCCTTGTGTGCTGCTTACTCCAACTGCCCCACACCGTATTGGTCTCTTCCTCATTTGCTTCTCCCCATTCCGTGGTAGTCTCGCTCTTATGCACTGGTTCTCCCCCTCCTCCCTTCAACACCCATTGCTTCACCCACCCTTCTCCTCCATTGGTCCCTGAAACAGCTGTGGATCTATCATACATTTGATCTATTTTTTTGTTTTGAAGGCCCACCAGCTTCCATTTGCTCCTCTGCAATGCAGAAAGTGCATTTGTGTTAAAAAATGTGCATTTTAAATCTACAGATGGAACCCGATGCAGGTGTGAACCTCTTTGGGTACAGTACTCAAAGGCAAAGTCAACTACTGATTAAAGGCACTGATGTATTTATAACTATTACCTCTCTAGTTGCTCGCTCCTTGATCCTGCAGAACTGGAAGACTAACAGAGCACCAATTTATCAGGAATGGTAAACCAAAATGATTATGACTCAAAAGTTTGAGATAGCATAAGCTAGAAGGGTAGGGTGTCTCAAAAGATTTGCCTTCTCTTGACAATTTATGACGGAGATCGAGAACTATACCTTTGGATTTGTTGCTGAACAAAGCACATCTTTGCGCACATAAGAACTTTCTAGAATATATTGCATAGAACGGATAGCTGCTAAACTTCAAATTTTTGCACTTTACTGAGAACATATTGGATATTTGCACTTATGCACATTTGCACTTTCTAGTCATATCTAACATTAAATGAATTGTTGAAATTATAATGATGAAAGGGTTGTATACTACCTAGTAGCTGAAGTACAACTTATATTTTATTAGACGTATAATCGATATTTTGGTTTTACTACAGCATGAGTTTCTCCCACACTCATTATCTACTTTAGCCCAGTGTGAAGGAACTACAGTTAGTGTTTTCAGCAATCTCATCCCCAATGTCTTATCACTGAACCTAACCAATAAAATACAGAGGCTTCCCAAGAAGGGAATCACTGGTTTAGTACTCAAGGACAAGGGTAAAATGGTAAGCTGGAAGAATGCAGGCATTGGTTTCTGTTTAATAACTTCATTGGAGCCAGCCTTAGTTAATATGTGTTTAGCCTGTCATGAAAATTATGGGAATTCAATATTTGAGGCCTTTATTTGTTTAAAGCAGCTCACATGGAAAGCTATGTTAGCTCCAGAAAGATGTATCAAACCAACCAGCCTAGCTGGTTTGTTAAGGCTTTTAGGGAAGCCAATAGATTGCTGCTCAAAGATCTAAATAGGATCACCAGGGACCGAGATGATATTCTTGGATGCAGAACCATTTATAAATCCACCCTAAAGAAGAAGACAAATCTAGCATTAAAAGAAGAATCGTGTAAGAATATATTTCTGCAAAATTGTAAACTCAACTAAGGTTAACATGGGGGAGAATGTGATCCTAGGGCTGAACATCAAGGCAGAGCAATGGGAGGAACACTATAAGTCCATTCTATATGTCCACCTGGGGGTGCTGCTCTGAGTAGTAATCTGTTTCATCCCTACCACCACACCCTTTTATCCTTAGGCATGAGCTCCAGGATGTGGCCAACATTACTGTAGAGAGTTCCTCTGGTAAGGCTTAGGACTCTGATGGGGATCCTATTGACCTTTACAAATGTAATATTGACTTGTGCACCCCTGTTATTACTAATGCCATTAATTCTGCTTGGAGCATAAATGTACCATCCTCTTGGCACACTGCCAACATAGTACCAATGTTTAAAAAAGATAATAGACAAGATCTGTGTTGCTACAGACCTTGTTCTCTGTTACATTTAGTTGTTAAAGTAGTCATCTGAATTATCCTTCATAGAATTATGACATTGGCAAAAGCAACCAATACCATATCTGAACATCAGCATGGTTTTAGAACTCATTAAGACACTCTTGTTCTCTTTGCAAATCTCCATATGATATTAAATATACAGTGGCTAAAGGGGCCACTTGTACTTATAATGTATGACCCTCAGTAGTGTCTTTACCGGAACAGGGATCAAAGATTTGGACAATCATATCGAGTGTGGGTCTGGATCAGACTCTATTTGATTTTCTTTGTTCATTACATATTGGTGTTACGGCATCTGTGAGATACAGAGAAGGGGGGCTGAATGTTCCGATCCATTTGTTTTAGAGCGTGGGGTCAATAAGGGTTGGTTCCTTGCTCCAATATTGTTTTTAATGGTACATAAAAAATGTAATACCTATTTTATTATGCATTGCAAGGACTTGCCGATGGTGTGCTTGTGACCGGTACCAGCTTTACAGTATTCTGATGATGCTATTTTAATATCAAGAATGTTTAACAGTTTTAAAGTCCTAATAAATAGATTCCTATTATTTATGGATAATTTAGACTTGAAAACTAACTTTACTAAAATATGTTACATGGTGTGTGACAGAAAGAGCAGTAAGAGCTGACCAATCTTTATTAAGGGAACTAATATTGGAAAGGTCAACTACTTTCTTTATTTAGGAATTACTTTTGACTCTTCCAGCATGTGGTCCCATGTCTATCTGCCAGGAATAACGTTTAATCAAGCAATCAGTGTACGTTTTATCTTTTTCCAGAGGGTCGGCAACAAACCTATTGCAGGCTCGTTTAGAAATGTATAATCAAAAATGTCTCTCCATTTCAATAAATGTGACTGCCATATGTGGATAATGTACCTCACGCTGTCCCCAGCTGGAACAAAATTGTTTCTGTAGATCACTTTTGGACCTGCCACATAATAGTTCTCAGATCTTTTCGCATGATGAACTAGGCCTTAGATACATGGAGGACTGCATGAAATTATCCCCAATGCTATTATGGCTGTCCATGTGGTTGAATGTCCACCTCTCCCTAAATCACCATATTAGAAAAGGTTTCAACTTGCATGTGAACTTGGCCTCAAAATACCAAGATAGCAGCACATTAAATCGATAGCCGATATCTTAGGAAGATCATATCTATTTGATAGACCCCATCAGATAGCACAGGGAAAAAGGCATGGGTGAAGGGCATGTTTAGTGTTTATGCTACACTATCCAGGGATGGGGAGTAGATGAAAAAACAATCATACGCCACTATGCTATAATTCATTGGGTTGAGGGAAACAATGTAATGCATTGCGCCTACAAGGATCCCACTGAACTATCTAGCATACAACAGAAAACATTGGCCATAACACCAAACGTGCATCCAACACAATAAGCATATTCTACATAGTAGGGTCTTATTATCCTCACAAAAGCATTAACCATTAAGAAACCACAAGCATACAACATTCAACAAACCCCTTAGAGAGAACACCACACAGACATTCAACACTTCACTGGTATGCCCTATAAATGAGTATTGCTTTGCTCATAACATCACTAACCACTGAGAATTAACACAGATAAAACATACCACTCTATAAAAACAGTGTGCATATATCCATCATAGCACATTTATCTCGATAGTTGGAGTATCGCTGATGTCCTTACAGCAATCATATCTTGAATTGCCTCAAACACGTAAATCTAAAAAAATACACATACAACAGAACTCCTAACACTTACCAAACACAGTACATACAGTCCAGTGTAGGACTATCTTTGATCCACATCAGCATCAATTGTGTCGACTTCCCTCACTCACATACTACGTGGTGGGCAGTGCTCATCAAAATGACACAGACAATTCCCGAACAACGTGGCAAGAGGTCTAGTCACATCCATAAAATATCCTTACTTAGACATATTAATGATTAAGACACCCATACTGGAATCAATAAAATAAAATACATACTGATGTTACAGCTTAGCAAATCAGACTTTGGTCTGTAGTGGGATATGCAAAACTATGGTCATATGTTGTCTAGGCTTGGTTAGCCCTGTGAGGTCATACTGATAACTTAACCTCACAGTCAAACATTAAAAAAAAGGATATATCCACTTCAAACCAATTGATTGTGTTTGTCGAGGAAATGCAAATCACTTCAAATATTTCAGTCTTGTTTGATTAACTATTTTACATTTATACTTTTTAATGCTGTACTAGTTTGTTAAAGTATTTCAAATAATTGAAACAAATATAAAATCTTTGAGTCTTTATTTTAGAAAAATAGATATGAACTTTTGACTCAAAAATGTACTTATTACATAATCAAACTTTTTAATGTAGACTTTCTGGGTATGCATTGGGGGTACTTTAATGTGTACACAATATAATTAATAGAACAATAAAAAAGGTAACAGATTCCAAAAATATTTTTGCAACCTAGTTTTATTATGTACTTTTTTAAAAGGTGTCTGGCAAAGACACATGGAAATACATTTTCTAAAGTTATTTAATAGTTGATTACCACTCCAGCTTTTATTATAGTCCTTCCTTTCATTGTCTCTTTCATAGAAATTAAATAAAGACAATTAATAAGGCCTCCTTGCCATCCAATCTTTATTTGAAAAAAATCCGGATTGTATTGAAGGCAAAAGAGTCGTTAATACAGTCTGGTATTTTCATTACA
Organism: Lissotriton vulgaris; assembly: GCF_964263255.1. NCBI lineage: Eukaryota > Metazoa > Chordata > Amphibia > Caudata > Salamandridae > Lissotriton > Lissotriton vulgaris. The sequence goes on along the minus strand of NC_141700.1, from coordinate 672,809,768 downwards.
TGTTTATGCAAAAAGAACAATTGATGGATAGAATGCAGAACAATGTCATACATTCACCCCAGTACAGAGATCTGGGCCTAAATCCATATTTTTTTTGCTCATCATGCGATCCAGTCTTAACCCAGCCATATGCAAATCAGTCTTGACCCTGTGCCCAATGGGAACAGTCCAGCCTGAACTGCGAGGCCAGGTCCTCCCATGACTGGAACCAAGCATCCTGGGACCGGTTTCGGGGTATGTCTCCTCTTCTGCCCGGATAGCTTGACTCCAGTGGCATGGAGAGCACAGGACCCACGTCTGGGCATTTCTGTCCAACTCTGGGTGACAAATGCAAAAAGAACAATTGATGGGCAGAATTCAGAACAATTTCATACATTCACCCCAGTACAGAGATCTGGGCCTAAATCCATCATCGATGTGATAGCAGACCAAACCCAGATATAGTGGCTTTGTTAATGCGTGTTAAAATCTTGCTGCCTTTTGTAAAAACAATTCTATTTTATTAGAAAGCATAGCCCTAAATCCACTAATGAAGATGGAGTGCGAGTCCAGCTTATGCACTTTAGCTTTTGACAAAATTCATTACAACTCACACGAAAAGTAAGTCTTGCTCTAAAAACTGATAATATTCTCGGTCCTGAAGTCTTATGCTTGCATGGATGCACACTCTAATGTGCAATAAGTAACTGAAGTGAGCATAACCTACTATTAAAGTGGCAATTAGTAACACCTGTTATTTACAATGCTTAGAAATGCTGGCATGAAGCATGGGTTGAATTATTGGTATTATTTTTATTAATAACAACTTGTTCAGTTACGTCGAAAGCAGTGTTCACATTTCTTTGCATTTATATCAACTCTAAACTTATAGTGATACTATCACAGTTTGGTCTACATAAGTATAAACATTTTGTACATTTTGGGCCCGATGTAGGTAAATCTGATTTACCGACTCTAGAATACCGAATTTTACCGATTCGGTATTCTAGATTCGGTAAATCAGATGTAGGTAAAAAATCGGTAATTTATACCGAATCTGTATGATTCGGTAATTACCGAATCGGTATTTACCTATTCGGTAATTGCCATTGATTCCTATGGGCCTTGAGGCCCATAGGAATCAATGTCAATTACCGAATCAGTAAATACCGATTCGGTAAAATTACCGATTTTGCAAGGGGGACAGGGTGTCACTTTGACACCCTGTTGCACCCCTGATTTAGGCTTGTGTGCCATGTGACCCACATACATGCCCTTAGGGCATGTCCGTGTGCCACATGGCTCTGAGGTTCCGTGACAATTGTAAGTGGTGTTTTCGACTCACACGAATATGGTCGAGTCTAGTATCTATGAACCGCAAATGACGAGTTTAGCAAGTGTGCGCAGTTTCGCTGTGCTAACTTAAACCGTTCGTTTGTTATGTGGGTTTGTCATCTGTACCCACGGGTTCCATCTTAGATACGGCATCCATTTTGTCTCTTGCCCTCAAGTAGCCAGCGAACGGACGCTGTCCGCTTCGCGACCCTGGGACTTCCAAGATATTTGCGGAAGACACATGTTCTTTGAAAGTGTCTTTATGACGAGGGGGATGCTACTGTAAGGCAGATGGCGCCGCTCGAGGCTCATCTTGCCGCACGGGCTTATTGTCTCAGCCGTGCATCTCATTAGGCACGTCCCTTTGATGCCTGTATCTCGTGCTTCTCGACACTCCCCTTTTACACCCTTTCCGATCTCCCCACTGTCTCCGTCTTCCTCTGCACCTGTCTTCGTTCCTGTTTCGATCTACTTTACTGCTGATTGGAATTTGCTAATGGTGGGAAGATGGGTTTTTACAGTTGGGAACCGCCAAATGTTTCCGCACTTATGTTCCGGATCTTGTGTGTTTCAAAGTGATCTAAGCGACCCCTCTGAGAGCGACTTGTGGGAACCAGGTTGTAAACTATTGTGTATCATGTTATCCTATGGGTAGAAACTGTATAAAAGGAGCGATCCACAAATACAATTTGAAGCAGTCTCCCCGAACTACACTCGATGTACTTCCTGTGACTTCTGTGTTCCCTGCAGTAAATAAACCTTGACTCTTTGACGCCGAAGGAAGTGTCCCGTGTCTCTGTGATTTGTACGCCGGAGCAGGTTACCCACGAAGGTTTCAGGTGTTGTGCCCTGGCACCGCTGGGTCCAAAGAACCCAGTCCTTCAGTTGGCGCCCAACGTGGGGCTGCATCAGTGGTACCGGTCCAAGCCTGACGATCGTGAGGAACTTCGTGTGAAATCTCCGAGGGAAGGTGCACCCCGCTTCATCGATCCTGTTGTCGAAATAAGTGGCCCGAAGACTTTTCCCGCGAAGATTCCCGCCTCCTAACGGCTGCGACGGACTGCTACCCTGACTGTAGACCTGTTTTGGCGCCTGGCGTAGACCTTGGTATAGCGAGACGATTAGACGGGCCTTCCTGAGGACGCCATTGATCTTTGAGTTAAGTATTTGTGGGTCGCTCCCAGAGTTCTTTGTTGTAAACACTTTAGCGAGTGTTTTTGTTGTAGACACTTTAGCGGGTGTCTTTGTTGTACACGCTGTGTGAGTGTTTCTGTCGGTGACACTTTGCTAGCGTACTTTGTTGTTGTTGTATTTGTTTGACGACTGCAGCCGCCAAAGACCGAGGGTTTAGTTCTTTGCTGGGACTTGGTAAATCCCGAAATCCCGTAACCCTTGAAGTTTGTGAAACTCGGCTAGTGTGCAAGATGCCTGGTCGCAGTACTTTGTTCAGTTGCTTTAGACCTTGTGGTGCGGATTCCCTGCTGGAGGACTCGTGTCCGATACCTCCGGTTGGAACTCCTACATATGACCTATATAGCAAACATGGGCTAGGCCCGATTGCTTTTAACGATTATTGGATCAAATATACAAAGAAAGACGGCGATCTTCGTTGGCCACCTCACGGTAGCTTCGAAGCGTCGATCTTAGATAATTTGGAAATAAAGTTGTTCGAACGTAAATCAAGGCCGGCCATGTTTGATGCCTTTCGGTTCTGGCGCAAAGAAGCCCGACAGAAAGAGATCAGACAAAATAAACGTAGTCAGCGAGATACTGTTGCTACTATAGTGAAGAAAGCTGAGCAGTTTCAGCGTGATAAGGAGGATAAGGATAAGGAAGTGTTTGAGAGATTACAGCGTATGTCCATAGACAAATGCTATCCTGTTTTGTCTACGGAGTCGGATAAGAAGGAAGAGGCAGTTGAGGATTCTTTAATGTCCTATCTTATGAAGTCGCCACCTCCGTACGTACAGGGTACCGCAGTTCCTGTGGTCCCTGCCGTACCTGCTCTCCCACTTGTTATTCCTCCGCCTATTCCTCAACCTGTACCCGCTCTTCCGACTGTTCCTGCTCCTGTGCCTGTGTCTATTCCTACTGCTCCTCCGCTTCCACATACTCCTGTTCCCGCTACTGCTCACGCTACTGCTCCTGTGTTGTTAACCCCTGTCGTTGCTAATGTCTCTACTCCTTCTCTTGTTAGTCCTGTGTCTTACTCTTCTCCCTCTACTCGTAATCATGATTCTCCCCTTGCGACAAACTTCTTTCAGTCGCTCGGACCTGTTTTTGGGTCTGCAGGTTCTGATGGTCCACAAAGACGTAGCCAGCTTCCTGGTAATAGAGAACGTGTTGCGCTATACAATATGGCGATGGGTTGGATGATAAACCCTGTTAGAAATCCACCTCGTGTTGTCCTCGAAACGTTTGATCAATTCAACATACCTACTCAGAGATATGTGTTTGATGAAATGTGCAAGTTCTTACATGATCAGATAGCGGCTGTTGCGCCTGACGAGGTGCTGACCGCCCTGTCTAATCTTCGGCTTCAGTTCGCAACTGGACTGATAGTCGATACTAATGTCCGACGTGCTATTGAACGGTTGCTATCTCTTCGTCCCGCTCCTATTCCTCATGCATTGTTCGTTGAGGACATTGAACAACGAGATGGGTCTGGCCAATATCCTATGCGAGAAGTTCCGCCAGTTTGGGTACCCGCTGATAATACTAATGCTAATGCTCCAATACCAGCACATTTCCAGAGAGTGTGGATACACCTCCCTTGGAAACGATCGGAAGTGCTTCAGGTGAAACAAACTTTGCCTGATCCTCGCAAAAATCCTGCGGGGTATTACAAAGAATTATCGCAGCTCGTAGACGCTACGATAATGAATCTGGCCGATATCGACATGTTGTTTGGCAATGTCGTACCGCAACCGGTATGGGCCAAGATTCGTCACCAAGATCACGCGAATGAATTAGGTGGTGATTGGGCTGCCATTACAGCGGCAGACGCTGGACAAGTGGCTGCTACTAAACCCGATCAGTTGATTGAACTTCTTCCCCAGCGAATCATTACGTTAATGAAAACGCTTATGCCAGCTATGAGGGTAAATTGGGACAAGTTGTCAGCCTGTAAGCAGAAGAAAGATGAGAGTGTTTCAGACTTCTTTACGAGGTTCGAGGAAACATTCGTCGATCATAGTGGGCAGGATATGGGTACTGAGGGTGGACAGAGGTTGTTTGTGGATAAATTTGTATCGAACTTATTGCCCGACTTGTGCAATAAATTGAAGAATTCAGAAAGTGCGTGGGCCGTTTCTACCTCAGCTCAGATATTGGCTACGGCACAATATTACGAAAATAGAGAAAAAGAGGAAAATGACCGTGCCGATAAAAAGACGAAAGAGCTGAAAACTAAAGTGTTGTTACAACAAGCATATCCGCCGCGTTCTAATCAGAATGCGCCTCAGCAGAATAGATCGCAGTCGCAATCAAATCGATCGCAGCCGCGTAATGATTCATCTTTTCAGAGATCTTCGTTGGGGTACAACCAATGTGCTTATTGTAGACAGGAGGGACACATTAAATTCAATTGTCCTGCTTTAAATGACCGTAGTGGTGGTAATTCGTCTAGAGGAGGTCGTGGTGGTGCACAGCACGCATCACGTGGTAGAGGTCGTGGTGCTCAGAACGACTGTTCTGATAACTCGTCAAATTCTAATAATTGTTTCGACCAACGTGGATCATCGCAAGGACGATCTGCGCAGTACAATGTAGACGATTATTACGTCGATCAGGGAACTGACGATAGTAATTACTAGGACAGCCAAAGACAAGGAGAGGGAGAGGTATCAGTTCCGGTTGATCAGAGAGGGCCTTACGTCGCAGTTGCTACATCGGGCGTCGTTGAGCCTTTTCTGTTGGACACTGGTGCAGCGAAAAGTTCTATCATGCATTCGAAACTCCCTGGCGCACCTTTGTCCGGCTTAACAAATGTATCTGTTGGATTCTCTGGCGCCCCCGTTAGCAATCCAGTTTCGCGCCCTTTGCCCCTTAAAATTGGGCCTCGTGAGCTCGAAGCTCCGTTGATTTTAACCACTGGTTGTGGTGAAAATCTTTTGGGTCTGGATTTGCTTAAACGCTTGTATGCGACTTTGTATTGTTCTCCTGCGGGTGTAAAGCTTACGTTCGGAGAGAAAGTAGTCTCTCCCATGTATTTGTCCCTCGATAAGCTTCCACCGGAATTGGATTCTCTTCCTGCATCTTTGTGGGCGACGGGTCCAAACGACGTGGGCCTACTTGATATCTCCCCTTATGTTGTTCAGTTGAAATCGAATGTGCGATTGCCACGTATTCCCCAATATCGTATCTCCCTGGATGGTGAACGAGCTTTGTTAGCGATCATTTATGATTTGATCGAGAAAGATGTCATTGAAGAAACTCGGGGAAACGTGTGCAATAGTCCTGTACTGCCCATTCTTAAACGTACTGATCCTACCAAACCGCCTGTTTATCGTTTTGTTATTGATTTACGGGAGGTGAATAAAATTGTGGTTCCTCAATTCCCTGTTGTGCCTGACATTACGGCGCTACTGACTCTGATTCCAGCTACGGCTTCATGGTTTTCGGTGATTGATTTGAAAAATGCGTTTTTCAGCATCCCGATTGCCGAAGAGAGCAGGGACCTTTTCGGTTTCTCTCTTGGTGGACGTAGCTTCCGGTTCAAACGCGCTCCTCAGGGCTACTGTGAAAGTCCATCGATTTACAGTCAAGCTTTGAAGGGTCAACTAGATGCGTTTAGGTTGCCGGTTGGTGCGGCTTTAATCCAATACGTCGACGACTTATTGGTGGCTGCTGATACTCAGGACATTTGCAAAATTGCTACAGTGTCGTTGCTGCAACATCTCTGTGAGTTAAATCACAAGGTGTCACCTTCTAAACTCCAATATTGTTGTCAAGAAGTAACCTATCTAGGTCACTTATTGTCAAAGGAGGGAAGGAGATTGACCCCAGAGAGAATTGCAGCGATTGCGCGCATGGCTGTGCCACAAACCCAAAGAGATGTGCGTGCCTTTCTAGGTATCACATCGTACTGCAGGCAGTGGATTCCTAATTTTTCATTGCTAGCGAAACCATTGGTGGCTCTTACGTGCAAGGATGTTTCGACTCCTTTACCATGGACGGAAGAATGTCAGAAAAGTTTTTCTGAATTACGTGATTCATTGTGTTCGGCCCCTGTGTTAGGTACCCCTGATTACAGTAAACCGTTCACGTTATATGTTCACGAGAGGGAAGGTTGTGCTTTAAGCGTCTTAACGCAACCTTTTGGTGGTAAGCAACGTCCATGTGCATATTTTTCCTCGACCTTAGACCCAGTAGCTAGAGCATTGCCGAGTTGTTTGAGAGCAACTGCGGCAGCTGCGGTCTCCATCCGACAATCAGCAGGATTGGTCATGGATAATATGCTTACGGTGATGGTTCCGCATGCAGTCGATACTCTTTTGAACCGTACGAAAACTCAGCACTTGACGAGTGCGAGGTTATCTGGGTACGAATTGACGCTCTTGGCAAGCCACATTCAGATAAAACGTTGTAATGTCCTAAATCCGGCAACTTTGTTACCAATTAGTGCAGAGTCAGATGCAGTAACAGAACATGACTGTTACTTGCGGACAGAGGAGGAAACAAAAGGTCGTGTGGACCTTAAAAACACCCCATTGGAAGACCCGGATGGCATCCTGTATGTGGATGGGTCATGTTTTAAATTGCCGAATGGTGATGTGACTACTGCTTATGCTGTGGTGACATTGAATACTGTTGTTGAGACTGCGAGATTGAATCAGAATTCTGCCCAAGCTGCAGAGCTGATCGCTCTTACTAGAGCATGTGTATTAGCAAAAGGTAAACGTGTGAATGTGTACACCGATAGTCAGTATGCTTTCGGTGTAGCGCATAGTTTCGGACGATTGTGGCGAGAACGTGGTTTCTTGACGTCACATGGCACGAAAATACAGCATGGCCAGCTTGTGAACGATCTTTTGGATGCATTGACTTTGCCTGCTCAAGTTGCAATTGTTAAATGTAGTGCGCATCGTAAGGTGACGGATGATGTTGGTCGTGGTAATGCGTTTGCAGATGAGATTGCTAAGGAGACTGCACGGAACCTTAGCACTCGAATGTATGTGACGAATTCGGTTAGGTGGCCTACAGAATCAAGTATGTGTGAGAATACTATAGAGAGTGTGAAAGCAATTCAGAATGAGGCCACCGACACTGAAAAGATGAAGTGGAAAGAAAGTACGGGAAGGTTGGATGTGAATGGTTGCTGGATTGATTTGTCAGATCAGAAAAGATGGATGTTGCCTGATGCGTATGTACTGGCCGTTGTGCAAATGGCACATGGGTTAGCACATATTAGCGCGAAAGGTATTTGCAAGTTGTTGGCTGATGTGTGGAAGAATGATGGAATTACTAAGTGTGCTGAACGTTTGGTGAAGAATTGTATGGTGTGTATAATGTACAATCCTGGCAAAGGAACCCCAACTCCCCCTGGCAGTTTTGCTCCTCCTTCGTATCCCTTTGAGGTGATCCAATTGGACTTCATCCATATGGAGCGATGCAATAACCTGAAATACGTTTTGGTTGTGGTTTGCGCATTCTCCCGATGGATCGAGGCCTATCCCCTCAAAGATAATACTGCTTTGTCTACTGCGAAAATCCTACTGAAGGAATACTTTCCTCGGTATGGAATGCCTAGAGTCGTGTGGTCAGATAACGGAAGTGAGTTTGTTGGAAGTGTGATGAGGAGTGTGTGTAAGGGCCTTGGAATTAGTCAAAAATTCCACAGCGCCAATCATCCCCAGTCAGCTGGATTGGTTGAAGGGTACAATGGCACCCTTAAACTGAAATTAGCGAAGATCCAGGCTACGACTGGACTTTCGTGGCCTGACGCTTTGCCTCTAGCATTACTGTCAACTAGGGCGACTGTACACTCCCGAATAGGGCTTAGTCCCTATGAAATAGTGTTCGGCCGTCCTGCGAATGTGTGGGGGGTTCCTAGGCCAGGTATGTTCGTTGATCTTGAGTACCCGATGTTGATTGACTACTTACATGACTTGACTGCTAAACTGAGGTTAATTCATCAACAGGTTTACGACGCCTTGCCGACGCAGACGGAGGGTCCAGGCCACCAGCTCCAGCCTGGTGATTGGGTTGTCACCCGAAATTTTTCGCGCAAGAAGAATCTGGACCCCCGCTTTGTTGGACCTCACCAGGTGCTTTTGGCCACGAGGACTGCCGTTCGTCTTGAGGGACGGAAGAACTGGGTACATGCTACCCATTGTAAGCGAGTCCCTATTCCTTTGCCGGCAGACCCGTGGGTGAGGAAAGGCATTGCGTCAACAGAAGCAGCGACATTGCCGGCGTTTGTACCTTTCAGTGACGCACAACTTGTTGGTGAACACTCAGCGCAGCAGAAAGCCATTGTTGGAACATTGTCAGCAAGAGACTCAAGACCAGACCAACGAACTGATCAGCAGGACGCTGTCTCTTCGACAGATCCTTTGTTTGACGAGCAGACACGTCCTGGGAAACATCGATATTCTTTGCGTTCTCATACTAAGGACAAATAAATTTTTTTCTTGCTTTGCTGAAACTGATAACTGCAATATCTTCGTTTCCCCTGATCAACTGTGAACAATTCGTATCACTGAAAATTGTTTTGTACATATATCAAGATTTTTTTTCTTGTATCTTTTTCCTTCCACAGCTGAATTATTGTGCTAAATAAATACATATTGTGTATTGAGGGCCGTAGGGCCGCGCGCGTACCTCCTTCTGGACAGTAGGTCTTGACGCTAGGTTAAAGGCCGTCGGTTCCTAGGAACTCCTGGGAATTGACTATTGCTGCACAGAACGAAGTGCGTCAAGAAACGTCGCGGACGGTCGTAGGGAAATGGCATTTTTGAAGCTGAATGATTCGGAAGGAGCTCAGGCATATAGAGTCAAGCTGCAGAAACTTAGTCGTACTAAATGTTTTGTATTCCAATTGTTTGTATTGTTTTTAACTGCTTCCGCATTTTTGGCGGGTGGGGTGTATTACACTATGTCTTACTTCTTACTTCCTACCCCTACTCCTACTCCTTACCCTAACATTACTTCTACTGCTTCTCCTCATTCCTTTCATATGTTACCAGAACACGAACAGGCTAGACGTGTAGAATTCCGCAACAATTCCTTTATCCAGCTCCTCCATCAGCATCAGTTAGTGGTTAACACTACTAATTGTTGGGTGTGTGGGTTGATGCCACATACTACGGGTAAGGGAATTCCATATCTGGTGTTACCGTATAGTTCCCAAGGGTCAGCTCGAGCATACCAAACAATGCTTCGAAGCGCACTAGGTTTCCACCCCTCTCCAGAACGTTCCCCCAAACCGGGTCCTACCTCATGGCAGTGGGTGGTATCGATGATAATACAGGATTTGGAAGATGAGATCCATGATGCTTATCTCATCCCTAAGGCAGAGGTACAAGCCTATAGGGCACCGAATAAAGGGGAATATAGTACGTTCACTAATGAAAAGCAGCTTAAAAGCTCGTCTCCAATATGGGTCGTACCCCACACTGGTAATCTTTGTCTTGTGGGTCGTGGCTCGCAAGCCTCACTTGGAGTAAGTGCTTGCACTGAAAGTTACGTTCTGTCAATGTCCCCGATCCCTGTGCTTCTGGCTGCCAAGGGTACGTACTTCATCTGTCATGATCGTGCATACACATGGTTGCCCGCAGACTTCATGGGCTCATGTTTTGTTGCAAATCTGTTGCCTCCGACGTTCACTGTAGATGCCGATTACCACAAGACTAGAGTTGTACGAGGCGTAATTAGTGAAGAGGATACTGCCGGTCAAGAGGCAGGAGACTTTTTCAAGGGTTTCCTCCCGTTTTGGGGACCTATGGTTAATAGTAGGAACCTGAGACATTTGACTCGAGTGGTAGAATCGACAGCTAACATTACTGCCAGTGCCCTTGGTAATATCACCACAGAACTTCAGGCGGAGAGACTTATGACATTACAAAACCGTATGGTTTTAGATGTTGTCTTAGCAGATCGCGGTGGGGTATGTAAAGTGATCCATTCGAGCTGTTGCATTTTCATTCCAGATAATGCTCCTACTGTCTATCAAGCCATCTCGAAGTTGCACAAGATCTCCGAATCCATACACGTGGATGTAGGGGATTGGACGCTACTTGGTTGGTTTTGGGGCCTGGTGTCGACTTGGGGTTGGAAGATTCTGACGATCATCGGGGTTGTGGTAGTGTTCCTGTTCACGTGTTGCCTTTGTGTGCAGTGTGGTCCTGCCTTATGTGGCCTCTGTGCTACAACGTGTATGAGACAACCATCTGTTACCAAGGGGACTCGGTTGGACAGAGCTATGCTACAACGACATCTTGATGGTCTGATGAATATCGAGTATGATTCCGACTAGTGCTTGCCTACATGAGGGCAAAAGGAGCGTCTGAGGTTCCGTGACAATTGTAAGTGGTGTTTTCGACTCACACGAATATGGTCGAGTCTAGTATCTATGAACCGCAAATGACGAGTTTAGCAAGTGTGCGCAGTTTCGCTGTGCTAACTTAAACCGTTCGTTTGTTATGTGGGTTTGTCATCTGTACCCACGGGTTCCATCTTAGATACGGCATCCATTTTGTCTCTTGCCCTCAAGTAGCCAGCGAACGGACGCTGTCCGCTTCGCGACCCTGGGACTTCCAAGATATTTGCGGAAGACACATGTTCTTTGAAAGTGTCTTTATGACGAGGGGGATGCTACTGTAAGGCAGATGGCGCCGCTCGAGGCTCATCTTGCCGCACGGGCTTATTGTCTCAGCCGTGCATCTCATTAGGCACGTCCCTTTGATGCCTGTATCTCGTGCTTCTCGACACTCCCCTTTTACACCCTTTCCGATCTCCCCACTGTCTCCGTCTTCCTCTGCACCTGTCTTCGTTCCTGTTTCGATCTACTTTACTGCTGATTGGAATTTGCTAATGGTGGGAAGATGGGTTTTTACAGTTGGGAACCGCCAAATGTTTCCGCACTTATGTTCCGGATCTTGTGTGTTTCAAAGTGATCTAAGCGACCCCTCTGAGAGCGACTTGTGGGAACCAGGTTGTAAACTATTGTGTATCATGTTATCCTATGGGTAGAAACTGTATAAAAGGAGCGATCCACAAATACAATTTGAAGCAGTCTCCCCGAACTACACTCGATGTACTTCCTGTGACTTCTGTGTTCCCTGCAGTAAATAAACCTTGACTCTTTGACGCCGAAGGAAGTGTCCCGTGTCTCTGTGATTTGTACGCCGGAGCAGGTTACCCACGAAGGTTTCAGGTGTTGTGCCCTGGCACCGCTGGGTCCAAAGAACCCAGTCCTTCAGCACAGGTGTACATGCACAGATGAGCATGTACACAGGTATTCGTTATTTACCACCAAATAGTATTTGGTGGTAAGTAACAAATCGGTAAGGGCCTGTGGCACTGTTTAAAGTGCCACCTACATCTGTATTTACCGATTCGGTAAATTTACTGATTCGGTATTTTACAGAATCGGTAAATTTACCGATTCGGTAAATATACCGATTCTGTAACTATAAGGCCCCCTACATGTCAAATAGCAAATACTGGTCGGTAACGGCCGAAATCGGCCGTTACCGACCGGTATTTGCCGTCATACATCTGGCCCTTGGTGTTTTTTTCAGTGCATACCATTGTGTAGCAGGGTAGCAAGGATTTCGATCAATGGCCTTTAGTAGTTGAAATTTCCAAATGATTTGCAGATTTTAGCACTGATGAAGAAGCAGTTCGACCTACCTATTTCTTTCTAAATATTGGGTGTGGTTACTAACTTGTACAGTCTGTCAAACATTAACCAGGCTAAAACACCTATATAATTGAACTTATTGCTAAGACTAATGCCTAGTAGAGGTTGTCATTCAAGCCTATGGGGCCTATTAGGATGGCGGGCAGACCTATGTCTGCCCACCATCCTAGCGGGAACGGGACCACCCAACTGCCATGTGGCGGTCCGGCACCCCTGATCATGATGCAACCACCACCGTGGCAGTCGCATCCTGCATTTTAATATTGTGGCGGGTGCTGCTGGCTGCAGCACCTGCTGCAATGGTAAAATGCCATGTTGTGCATTTCCATGCATAACACAACAGGCACCGCGCGGTGCCTGCCACCCTGTGCATGGACATGATGGAGGGTACCATAGGTACCCCCCAAGGTACATCACCCGCCCGGGGACCCGCAACAGGCCGCCAAAGCAAGTCCCCACCTGCCTTTCTATGGCGGCACACCACCATGGAATGGCCTTAAAATCCAAACAACATAATATGGAGGGCGGTGCCTGCAAGGCAGCGCCACCATATATGAGCCCCAGCTCTGCCCTGCCGGCAATTATAACGATTGCCGACCAGCGGAAAAGCGGTGGTCGGACTTTTCTGTCTGCCGCGAAACCCACCGCCATCGTGATATGGCAGTGGGTAATTCAGGTTACGATGGCGTGACGGTCACCACCGCCGGCACGGCGATGGCGATCGTTACGCCATCGTAATCACCCCCTATGTCTCTACTATTAAAAAACATGCACTAGTGCCAGTTCAGTTTAGTCGCCATCTTTGTAAGTCTAGAATGTTCTGAGCCATCTGAGCCCTGTCCTGCCGCCTGGTATGCTGCCACCTGTTCAGACTGGCAGCATGCTTTGCTTGGTTGACTGTAGCGCCCTTGCTGTAAGTATTTTACATTCTACATCTTGTTAAAGAAATGAAGACCGCAGCTGTGTTTACTCCAGAAAATCAACTATTTGTAATGTGTTTGGTTTCCTTTTATTAGTCCTACATAAAATGCAAAACTTGTATTTAATGTGAATGTTTGAGACCACACACATCCCTTCCATAAATGCTGATTCAGTTCAAGAAAATTATTAAAATCTCTACCATGACAGAAGCATGCGTCTGGTCTCCAGAGTATTTTTGCAGGCGTAGCCTATGTTGAAATTGCACTTGCTTGGAACCCCAAAAACATTATTAGCTGTCAATGCAATTTCCTCTATGACTCTGCAGGAAGAACTTACCTTGTACATTTGTTCCTACATTCAGATATGTTTGGCCATATTACTCTGGAGTTAATAACTTTTTACTTCAACCTGGTTATGTACGACTAGATGCGCACAGTTGCTGTATTGATATTTTAGGTGATATCTTTCACTTAAAACTTTAAAAATGCATAACTATGTTTCTACTAATTGGATTTAATTAATCTTGGAGTCATTTTATCTATGAAAGGTTAGTCCTTTTTTTCTAAATTGGTGTGGTATTTTTCGTATGTTGTGCTTTCACTTTTATTATTGTTTATGTGCTGCATACATATTTTCCTGTTTGCTTCTAAGTTAAGCCTGACTGCTTTTGTGCCAAGCCACCAAAGGGTTAAGCACAGGTTAACTTGGTGACTTTTAAAGTTGACCCTGACAAGGATTGTGGTTGTTGCCTGATTGGGGTTTCCACTTCTCCCCACCCCCCATGCCCGTCACCTAGGTCCAGATGCATCAAGCATTTTTCTCCTCGCAAACAGCCCAATTCACAGAATCGGCCTGTTTGCGATCGCAAAAAAGGCTTTTGCGATGCATCAAACACTATTTTGCGATTCGGTAACCTGTTAACGAATCGCAAAATGGGTTTGCGATGCGCCATTTTTGAAGGGGCATGTTTAGGGTGTGCCTTCCTAGCAGTATGCATAAATGTTTTGTGACTGTGAATGCGGTTGCAAAACATTCGCATATTACCATCTATTTCAAGTAGGTGGTAAGACATTTGCAAATAGATAGGGGTCCCCAAGGGACCCCTTTCCCTTTGTGAATGTTTGTAAAAGGCATTTTTAAGAGCAGGCAGTGGTCCCATGGACCATGCCTTCTCTTAAAAAATGAAAAGAAAGCTTTTCATTTTTCTTTTTGTAAAGCATCTCGTTTTCCTTTAAGGAAAAAGGACTGCTTTACAAAGAAAAATGATTGCTTTATTTAAAAGCAATCACAGACATGGTGGTCTGTTGATCTCAGCAGGCCACCATCCCTGGGATTTTTGCAATTCCTAGGGGAATGCAAATTGCGACCTACCTCATTAATATTCATGAGGTAGGTCATTTGCGACCCCTTAGGAATCGCAGAAAGTGTACTGCACACTTTCATGCATGTTGTTTTGCGATTCCCAAATTGCGAAACACATAGCGATTTTTAAGAAATCGCTATTTCAGAATCGCAAAATGGTATGTATCAAGAAAAACGCATTTTTTTAGCGATTTCTTGATATTCCTTAATTGCGAATTTGCAAATTGCGAATTCGCAATTAAGGAATACTTCCCCATTCATTTCTATGGGCCAGGAGGCCCATAGGAAGGAATTGGAATTTTTTCTCAATTTGCGAATTCTCAATTTGCTAATCGCAAATTGAGAATAATTTCAAAGGTGCAGGGGTGTCCAAAGGACACCCTGTTACACCCCTGAAGTAAGCATAGGTGCACATGTGGTGCACATACAAGCCCTAAGGCCATGTATGTGCGTCACATGGCACTTTGAAAAATGCAAAAATGTGCATTTTTCAAGGAATTCGCAACTTACCACCAACTAGAAGTTGGTGGTAATTTGCGATTCCTTAAGGCCATTTAGCACATTTTTTTGCCTTCTTACATTGCATTTAAGGAATCGCAAAATTTGCTATTCTTTAAATGCAATCGCAAAATAAGGAATCGCAAATTTTGCAATTCCTTATTTTGCGTTGGATTTTCCTTCATACATATTTTCCGAATTCCCATTCGTAAAGGCCGAAATTCTGCGAATTTCGGCCTTTGCGAATGCAAATTTCAATGATGCATATGTATGTATTGGCATTTATATAGCGCACTACTTACCCGTAGGGTCCCAAGGCGCTTCGACCGCTGCAAAACCCTTCCTGGCTTCCCTGAGAGATGGTCCCTTAATGGGTATCTCCAGGGTGAGACCAGGCATCCCCGGCGGTCTGGTGGGGCCATTAGTGAAGATGAGGCAAGCTAATGCCCAGAGTTGCCGAGTGTGATCGCTGATCAGAGTGGGCACCGAGGCGAGAGAATTATCGAGTCCGCTGACCCTGGTCCAGAAACCTGCCGTGCCGGGAATCGAACATTGAGTTAACCCGTTTACCACGGCGGCAATTTCACAGTGGTGCGGGCGTTCTATTGGGCGGGAGTGGCCGTGTCAGCCAACGGGCATGCGCAGAACTCCCAAGGTAGTGCTCACGATGGCCATTGGCCAACGACCACATTTAACGGGTAAGGTCAGCCCTTTAAAATGCTCTGATATGATACATGTGTATGGGAAGCTTGCTGATGTGAGCCAGATCCTGATTCTCTGTTTATCTCAAAGAGAAGAGCTAATGATTGACTCGGTATGGAAAGCACGCTCGAATACATAGCTATTCCAGAATATCCTAGGAACATAGCACTTGAGAGTGTCTGGTCCTTCTACAACACACAAAACCCCTCCATGAATAGGGTGACCAATTTCGGGCAAAATTATCACTTGTCTATAACGTAGCTTATATCAATGTCAGTACATTTGTGAAATGAACCCTAAAGTCATTTATAATATAAGTCTAACTATTTATTTACACTATATAAGTGACAATACTTGCGAACTCATGCCCTCATTAAAATTGCTCCTAATTCAGGCCCTCATTAAAAATGGTCCTAATTCCCCAGTCATCAGTTAATTTTCTCAAATCACTCCACAGATGCACATGTGACTCAACAAAAGCATCAAATTCTCTACCATGACAAAAGTATGCATCCCTTCTCTGGGGTGTTGTTTCAGGCGTAGGCTCTTTGGAAATAGCACTTGCTTGGAACCCACAAGACATTTTTGGCAGTCAGTGCGTTTTCTTCTGTGACTCAGTGTAAAACATTGCTCCTTTCGCATATTGTTTTAGTTTAGCAGTATAAATCATGAGTTCATATAGCAATTCCTGAAAATATGATACGCTTTACATTTTGTAAAGCAACTAAGATACCAAAAATCAAATGCAAATTTTACAGCAATAAGCACCTACGGGGTGATTCTCAATAAATATTCTTGACACCACACTGGATGTGTGCATTTGCCCCAGTACTTTCTGCGCAGCAAAGGTAGATTACAGAACTTTCTGTACGAATCTTATATTGTATGAGATGAGGGGAATGCCACACTCCTTCCGTTTTCCTTGCAGAAATGTCACCAGCTGAAAGCTGAAAACAACAAACAAGGGCTCTGACTCACCACCAGTAAAGCAGAGTCTATAACTCGAATCAACAAAGAGAATGCCAATACTGAGACCAATTTAAAAAACAAACCTTATTATATAAAACTAACAAACAGTAAATTGCTAGCCAAATATTGGAATTTATCCATCATTATTTATTTCTTTTGTGCGAAATCTTTTTTGAAAAAAACAAACACAACCACAATGAAAAAACTTTTCATATATATATATGTATAAAGAAACAATGAGAAAAATAGTTTTTTAAGAGGACGTCAGACACTACATATAATAGACAATTGAGACAAATATTCACCCTCACTCAGTCCACAACCATTTTTTCAAACAGATTTACACTCCTTTCAACTCACACTGCACCACACATATAACACAAAAGACAACATGGAAAGCAAAAAGGTCAATGACTTAATCCATAAACTGTTCGCAAATATATAGAAGAAAGACTGTTTTTCAGAATACTAAATATAAAACAGTTATAAAAAGATCCAAATATATACAATTTTTTGACAAAAAGCTCAACAAACAAATATATATATATATTCCACAGCATTCTCCTTCGTAGGAAGTAGAAGAGGCGGCACAAAGGTACGTTTGAATTCCATTTATTCAACACATTTGCATGACGCGTTT
The DNA here is from genome assembly GCF_964263255.1 of Lissotriton vulgaris. NCBI lineage: Eukaryota > Metazoa > Chordata > Amphibia > Caudata > Salamandridae > Lissotriton > Lissotriton vulgaris. The sequence continues at coordinate 672,792,495 of NC_141700.1, read as the reverse complement.
CGGTTACTACCTTCTTCTGATGCTTTGTGTCGACATAGTTCCACTGGTGCCATTAGCTTCTGTCTCTAACTCAACCACTGAAGTAGTGTTGACGGTGTCTGCAAAACATGGCACGGATTGCACCAGAGTTCCTTTTCATAGAACTACGTTACCCAGCAGGCATATTTATATAGTTTTATAAGGTTTGTTTTTGAAATTGGTCTCAGTATTGGCATTCTCTTTGTTGATACCAGCTGAAAGCTGGCAGAATATTCAGATAGGACACTGGATGAAACCGGGTATTTATCCTGGGAATCAGAGATGGTACCCAGATGGTAATACCCCATCTCCAAGGAGAGATCCCTGGGTAACACTCAAAATACAACAATCTTCTCACATTCAGTAATGACTGATGCATAGGGTATCATTCATTTTGGGTGCAGGCCCAGATGTGATGAGGACTTCATTAGCTAACTCTTTTACTCACATGCCCACTCATACACCTGCAGATGTGTTAGATGTTGGAGGACACTAACTTATAATCAACAGTGCAGGCATTTATTTTGGTATTTGCATCCCACCTGATTTTAATTTGTTGTGTTTAGTGCGTGCTTTTATGGCTTGTTTTCAGCCAAATAAAGCTGAATAAAACTATTGTGGTAAAGTTTAGGAGTGATTTACAGAATTATTTTACATAAGCTGCAGTAGACAGCCATTTCATCTGATGTAACTTTGAATGAACATGAATAACTTTTACAAAAAGGAAGAATTTCCTCTCTGTTTACGAAACTGTATGTTTGGTCCACTGCGAATATGATATTTAAACACCTAATGTGTTTGTAAATTATTTAAACAAGGATGCAAAATATGTTTAGAAATGTAAAATCAAATTGTTTTAGAAATTGTATCCTACGACCATAAGGCAGTATCTTGTCTTTGTGTCCTGTTTTTCATAGATTATTTATATCAGACTTTGTTGGAAATGGATCCTTACTGTGAACAAGTCCTTCAAGGGCCGAAACACGTAGGTCAGGTTTGACCTGAAAAAAAAAATGTTTGAAATTGGACTCTGTGAGGTAGCCCTTCTCTTTTGAGAGCATGTTACTTAAGTATTGCTCTTACATCCTTATCTGAATCATCCGTCTGTACTATGAGAGGTTGACTGTAATCGATACAGGCGCATTGCATAGGGTTTTTTTAGGTTCTCAGTCCTAATCCCCTACTTGGACTGCTTCTTGAAAGTCTTAGCTGTCAAAGGGGCCAGGATGGTCCCATAGTTCGCTACAAAGTTTCTGAAGTAATCAATGAGTACTAGAAGTGATCTCAATTATGACTGGGTAGCTAGCACTTCTCACTCCAATGTAGACTGAAAAGGGCACTCCCGCCAGGGAATTAGTTGCCTTGATGGTGAGTTTTGCCTTCTGTAAAATAATCTACGCCTGTACTAGGTGCTGCAGTAGTCCTCCCATGAATTAGTAAGCAGATCACTGTTATCCAGGTTCGACAAACAGAACTATTCAAGGCCTGATACAACATAGTTCACCCGGCACTGCAAAGTGGCGGGAATGTTTTTTAACTCAAAGGGAATTACCTTACACAGGAATAACCTCAAAGACCATGCAGTCTACTCCTGGGCAGCACAAAGCTGGTCCGCAGCTCAGGGGATTGGAAGTGTATCTGTTTTAGAGGCATTGTGAGAGCCCTCTAATCCACACAAATAAATAAGCTCTCAACTATTTCTGCCAAAACTATCAAGTGCTGACTATCCAAATTAATTTTTGCTTCCACAGTTGTGCAGCATAAGCCCCGACAGCCCTGTACCTAATTGGAGCCGGTGGTTTCCGGTGCTTGCCACTAGCCCTTAATTCCTAACACTGGCACTTGTGACATTCTGTCACAAGGTGGCACTGTCTTGCTACTCTAGAGATGAACACAACATTTATTAATTAATTCAATATACATGGCTGTTACCTGCCATCAAAGCCATTCTTATAGCTTTGGAGCCTGGAATATTCTGAAATGCCACACTTGTAGGATTGTCATGGTTAGTATTTGTGTTGTTACTATCACTTGTAGGATGGCCTGGGCAATGTATGGTGCAAGCTGCAGTGTCCTCCTGGTGGGAACTCTGGCACGTATTTTTTTGAACAAATTAAGCACTGCCACAGCCCTTGCCGTGCGCAGGGTCCCGAGCTCCAGGTGGTCCCACTCAGCAAAATTGGTAGGTGGTAAGCAGGGGATGGATGCCCCCTGTGTACTTGCAGGGGGGGCCCTCAAGTTTTGTTACACCATTGCCCTTCCATTGCGCTGTGGAGCCACTGAGCTATCTAGGAGTGCTGGTTACCACCATCATTGAGTAAATGATTCCAACTGATTTTAACACACATTTAGACAGATACGAAAGGATCTAAAGTCTTAGCATAAAGGATTTCGAAATTCTCCCCAAACTACTAAAACATACAAAAAATGAGTGATAACTTTATTTTGGCTGGGAAGAAATCAAGAATTGACTGACACACACTGATATTACCACTGCAAAGAGGAGATCTGGAACATCACAGCTTTGTTACATACTGCCAAGGGGCAGAAGTTTGATAACTAGTGGATTTGGAGAGAGAAGAATCAGAGAAGCAGAGCTCTTCTGTGCACTAAATCAATGGTATGCTAGTATGTTACCTCATTTAAACCACATGAGTACAGCCCCCAGAAATGAGAAAGATGTGGCAGACGTGTGGGATATCCAAACACACAAGTCCATATTCTCCTTTGGGTTTTTGGCAACCCCGGAGAGAAGGAACATTAGGAACGTGTGATAAATGGTAGAGGTGGTCATGAAAATCAGTTTGGGAAGGGAAAAGGGTGTGGCCAGACACTACATTATATCCCAGAAAAGTTTGTTCCTTTGCATCATGGTACAGGCAGTGCACAATTTGCGCTCCCCTCAGTGTTGACTGTAGTATCAAGACTAAGGGGAGCACCCTTAGTGTTGACTGTAATGTTAACACTGCAGTTAACACTGAGGGGAGTGCAAATTGGACCATGATGCAAAGGAGGAAGCTTTTTGGGATATGATGTAGTGTATGGTCAAACATTTTCCCTGCCCAAACAGGTATTCATGGCCTCCTCTACCATTCATCACAGGTTCCTAATGTTCCCTGTTGTAAAAATTGCATTCTGGTTCATTGATTACACTTCATCCGGCCCGGGCCGGAGAGTACGGCCTCAGCCGGAGAGTACGGCCCAAGCCTGAGAGTACAGCCCGGGTGCGGCGAGTATGGCCCCGTTGCAGAGATTCCAGCCCAACTGCGGACATAAAGATACAACTTGTAAATGATCTCTGTGAATACCAAGTTGTAAAGTTAGTTTTTTGTCTCAGATTACCTTTGTGAATTGGCTCCGCAGTTTTTAGCATGAAAAGAGTCAAATCAATGATGGTTCAAATGGCTAAAGATGACTAATGTTCTGTGCCTGACTCAAAAAAAGATATTCTAGTAAGAAAATAAACTTTCGAATCGATGCATGGAAAGGAAGGCCACCATCCACCAAGCTGAACTTGCACAATTGTACTGAGGGTCTGGCTTCAGAGAAAACAAACATGGTCAGACAAATTGAAAAAACAAAGAGGTTCTGGAAAGAAAATCAGCTCAGAGTTTGTGAATTAATTCAAACTGCTATTTTCATGTGTAAATTTGTCTTACACAGCTTCTGCCATGTTTATGGGTTCAGAATGGGTTTTGAAATTCACAAATGTGATATTGCTTTCTTACAATTATTGATTTACAAGAGGATTTTGCGTGAGAACATCCACTAAAAGGGATAAAGAGTGGACTGAATGGGAACTCTAGAGCTGGAATGCAAGTATGTTTGTGCACATGGATTCACTACTGTTAACCCCATCTCTCCCTGGACTTGATCAGACATTTACTCCTGACAAGGGCAGGAGTATATCTTCTTTCATGTATGGTGGAATATTAACCCCTCTACCCCCTAAAATGAGTGGTGGTGTAGCGAGCCAGGCTGATGAGGGGTAATACCCGAAAACCTGTCTCAGGATGCTTGTTTCCCGTCCAGGAAGGACCTGGCCAGGCAGTTTGGACTTGACTGTTCCCATAAGGAGCAGGGTAAAGACTGATTTGCATATGCCTGGGTCCAAACTGGAGTGGTTTAGTGAGCAGAAGAATCACGATGGATTCAACCCAGATCTGTTACTGGGGGGAGGAGCATCTGAAAAGTTTCAGCACTCTGTCCATCATCTTATTGTGTTTGCTATGTAGAAAGAAAGTTCTTCGCAGGTAAACATATTTTCTCTCTGGAGATAAAGAGAGAATGAGAAATAAATCTAGCACATGCACTTGTATTTGTTCAGCAAATTCACACTGGAGCAAATATAAATAAATACACCAGCAAATGTGAAAATGGAATTCACATGCATTTTCTATAAACAAACCTGTAATCCAGTGCTGTTAAGAATTGTCAGGATTCAATTTACATCTCATTAGTAGTACAAGAAAACCTAGACATTACAATATTACTATTCTGTTGATAGTCCTTGAGGTGTGTGATAAGGAGTAGGGTAACCAGCCCTCTTCTGTTTTCCCAGATAATGTCTTGAAAAACTTAAAGGGAAACCATTGCCTGAACGAAACATGTCGTTTGTACATTGCCAAAGTTTTATTGTTTGAAGTTAGACTGTTTGCTAGGACTTCAGGATCAATCTGAGATGAATAACGATTTGAATCTAAAACATTAATAGTAAGCAATAAATGCACTGACTGTTACAGATAGGAGACTTGAAATATAGAGCGGAGATGGCTAAAAGCCACTTTTCATCATATGCCAATTCTCACCTTACATCCACTTTGAAAGAAGCATTTGCAAAGCCAATAGACCACCACACCTGCTAAACCAGAGCGCCGAGCTACCGGCTCTTGTAATGCTAGTTTGATTCTGTATTGTTGAAGAGTGAAAAATAAGAACATTTAAAATGGCTGCAAATGTCTCATGAGGCATACTCATACACAAGCAACCATTTTGGAAGGTTTTTTCTTTTACTTTGCTGGAAAAATTATTCAAAGATAGGCACTGGTACGTCAACATACATACACATGGATGGGTAGGCATTTTGGAATAACTTTTCTCAAAAAGAAAAAGCATTCAAAAATGGCCTCCTCTACATGCACATCTGTCAGCGATGTCCTTTCCTCAAAGCTTGAACGAAGATCTTTGAGGTTCACCTCCAGGCACCACCAACTTAGATTGCATTTTTAGCACAGAGGATTGAAGTGGCCAAGTGAGGGAAAGTGTCTTGGGGGGAGGAACCACTGGTAAGGAAACCTGAAAGAGAATAATTGGCTGTTTAAAATCTTCAGCTCTTAAATTCCCTCTTTCGCTTTTACTAATTAAGTTGAACATAAATTATTAAACTGTTCCTTGGGGAAGTGAAGGGAGTCATCTTGAAGTGAGGAGAATTCACTGTGTCTCCAGAGTAGCCACTGTAATAGCAAAATAAACCTTGACTCTGTAACAGATGTTGCTTATCCATAAACAAAAATGCAATTAACAAAAAATCAAGGTAGCAAACAAAAAGAAGAAAGGAAAGGGCTGAGACAGGGGGCAACAGACGAGAGCAGGGGGTGGGGGAGCAGGAACGGAGAGCAAAGGGACATGAATTTCAAGGAGAACAAGTGGATGGAGGAGCGAACAAGGAAGACATGCACTCCTAGGAAGTCCTAAACACAAATAAAAAAAATAGTTCCCTGATGTCTGCAGCAGAAAGCCATTCAATCAGAAACATAATATAGCAGCTGTTCTCCAGGGGAAGGACAAACACAAAACATTAAGAGGAAAGCTATCAAATAAGGAGCAGACAAGGGAAATACATTTAAAAAAACATCCAATCATGAGCAAGGGGCTGACCGGAAACAATAGACCTTTGATTACAGACAGGTGCAGCTATTTGTATGTGAGAAGTAAAAACAAAATTGGCTTCCTGTTTCATCACAGTTATGTAAGACACTTGTCCAGACTCATAAAGCCATACATGGAAAAGGTTCTTTTCATTTCTCCAAAATATATTCCATATAACCCTATCAGGCCACTGCAATTTTACAAGATCATACCTTTGCAGCACTTGGATGTCTTGCTGGTCCTTAGCACTGTTCAATAAATGTACCAGTTATATGGTCGATATATTGAGACAGCAGCCAGTCAAGATGATTTATATAGTGTATTTTTATGTGTGATAAATGCACAGTTGAAGGTGATCTTGATTTGTCGAGGGAATCAATGAAATGTTATTAGTTTGGAGTGAAATAGTGAGACCTGCATATGCTAGTACAAGCCAGAGAGGAGCCAGACACTGTGAAACGTGTAGTGATGCCGACCAGCGAGATGGAATGTGAAAGAATTGAGAAGAGAGCAAATGTTATACCCTTGGTCCAGTGCATCATCCCTCTGGTCTCGCAAGCACAATCTGTGCCATATCTCGTGGCGGATACACAATGAACCATGTGTCCTTCAGTTTAGAGAGATACAGTGATCCTTTGCACATTCATGTGGCAAACATTGCACATATTCCTACACATCTGGGTGATTTTTCCTCAGAACATAGGTTTTAGGAGCCAGTGCCCCTCACATCCATGCCTCTTGCAACAAACTGATGCAAAATTTTAACTTGTTAACCGCGGTGGTAATTCCGACGTGGTGCGGGTATTTCCGTGCACGGGTGGGGCCGCGTCGGCCATTGGCCGACGGCAGCACTGGGGAGGTAGTGCTGCCGTCGGCCAATGGCCGACGGCAGCAATTAAAGGGTTAAAGCACGCAGCACCACCAGCTCTTGAAAGACTTTCGTCTTATTCGTTGAGGATAGAGTTGCTTATCATAGGAAGGTGATTCTATGTTAGTTGATCTTTGCACTGCACATTCAATGGAATTCTGGTGCTTACTTTCCGTCTGTGTATGCTTTGTGATAGCAGAGCCGCTGTATTGGAATTTTTCACCAGTCCTACATGGTACTTCTCCCTGCTCTCCTGGACTTGCCTAGTGAGATCTTCTGTTTGCTCCAATATGGTTGATGGTATCGGAACCACCTCTTTCACCGCATCTGTGATAAATTTGATAAGAAAGGTATGTCAGTCACAACAGGAAGCAAATACATCATTTGTGAATGAGAGTAAAGCGTGCATGTATATAACATTTTATCCACAAAGGATCAAATCAAAGCAATTAACATACACGTACTCCGCGTTGCAGCACGAGAAGTTGTTGAACTATCACAGATGATTAACAGAAGCACCAGCGACTAGAGCATTATTATGACTAGCCTATCAAAACGGGGTTGAAACCAATTCCATCCATTCAGGAGTGAGTACTGGCAAAACACATGAAAACATGAAGCCAATGCACCTTACCAACTTTCCAGTCATTGAATACAAACCTATGTTTTCAAAGTTCTATCTAGCACAACTTTGGTTTGAGTGAAACTGCTTACATAGATTCTCAGGTAGGAGAAGGCTGAATTGATTTCCTTGCTGTGTCTCACCTGGAGGAACTGTATTGGTTGAATCCTTATAAATGCCCTATATTCGAAAACGTACATCTACTGGGAAATTAGAAATTGGGCATGTGGACACATGTAATGGAACATATTGCTTTCCTATCAGTGATGCTCATGGACGAGAAAAACATGCTCATGGTATGTGTAAAAGGACATGGAACAGCCGAAATGGGGCTAAAATCTGATAGGTAGGATCAGCAGGCCTACTTAATCACAAGTGCGATCTTACTGATAAGGGCATTTGGTTGATGTAACTGAATTTCTAGAAAAACCTTTTAGTTCCACTCATGTTGTCCATCTGGAAATCGCAGCTGGACCAAGGCATTCTAAAGCAAGAAGCAATTTCAGAAAACCTTTATTTGGGGGCAAAGATTGAACATAACCTTTACACTTGGCCACTTTAAAGAGTGTCTATTTCACACCCACTTCAGCTTCAAAAGTAAATAGTTTGTGGGAGAGACAGGCATGATTAACAAAGTTGGTGTGCTTTTGTCAAGTGTACTAAGATGTCCAGATTGAGAATCAAAAGCAATCAAATGTTCAAACCAGCCCCTCTTATTTCCTCCACTCTCTCTGGCTCTGTTTTTACACCCATCCCATTCCTGATATATTTCTTTGTGTCTGAAGTCCCAACTGTGTTTGCTATAGTTATTGCTGGGGAGCTGCAGAAAGCTGCGCATGCTCCGGAAAATCTTCCGATGGATCCCCACTGCAACCAGGAAGACGGTCACCCAGGCCCTTGTCACCAGCCGCCTGGACTACGGAAACACCCTCTACGCCGGAACCACAGCCAAGCTCCAGAAAAGACTACAGCGCATACAGAACACCTCGGCAAGACTCGTCCTGGACATCCCCCGCCACAGCCACATCTGTGTCCATCTGAAAGATCTGCACTGGCTCCCCGTCAGCAAGAGAATCACATTCCAACTCCTCACCCACGCACACAAGGCTCTCCACGACGTGGGCCCTATGTGCCTCAACAACCGCCTCGCATTCTACACATCAACCCGCCAGCTCCGCTCCGCCAGCCTCGCCCTCGCCACCGTCCCACGAATTCGCAAAGCCGCCGCCGGAGGAAGATCCTTCTCCTATCTGGCAGCCAAGACATGGAACTCCCTCCCCACACACCTTCGGCTGACACAGGACCATCTCGCCTTCAGGAAACAACTCAAGACCTGGCTGTTCGAGCAGTAGCGAAAACCAGCGCCTTGAGACCCTAATGGGTGAGTAGCGCGCTTTACAAATTCCTTGATTGATTGATTGATTAGTTGAAAGGCACCAGCACCGTTACAGTGCCTTCAAAACCAGGCTCCAATGCCTCCAGCCGCTTGGGGAAATTCCAGATGGGATAAATGGCTAATTCAGCCCAGAGAATGACTGAAATGTCTGCTTGCACTAGAAAAAGTTACTGACAGTCCAACAATAAAAAAACAAATAAAACACTGTGCGGTCTTACAAAGATGATACACTTACTAGTAAGCTATCACATATTTTATCTGAATAGTTATATGTATATCTTACATAAAATCACAAGAACATATTCTTGTTTATTTATGCTTCCCCAAATATCTCTATTTAATTCCAACCCCCTCCCCTCCTACTGAACCCAGATCCATTACTTCTCACCGAAATAAACATGCTTGTTTCAGTAACGACCAAAAACATGTCAGAACACATTGAACTTAATCTAACTTACCCAGTGTACCTGTTCGACCAGGAATGTTTCATACCTGGCTGAAAGAATTTACTGTCCCAGGAAGAATACATTTCAGTATTTGATAAAAGAGTTTTGATCAAGTAATCACCAGGCTTTAAAATCATTACCCGCCAAGACATTCCATGTGGCTTAAGTTGTGCTCGGCCTGTCTTGTAAGAATTCAATGCAAGCTTAATCAGGAGAAATCACTCCTCTGTGCAAATCTGATGCAAACCATTCCCTGGCATTCACGCATCAATCAAATCGAATGTGCCTATGAACCATCAAACACCAGCTTCTCCAAAACAGCCTCACTATATAGTTTATAATATGGTATGTTGTTCCTATGCCAGAACGTTTTCATTTTCTTTAATTTGGAACTGTACTCACGGCATGCAAGGAGGCACTTAATTGAGGAAAAGGGCTTGGGTATTGCATCTGCTCCCACTCTGTGGAGTAAACATTGCCAAACTAGGATTTAGAATAGTTTACAACTTGTAAATAAATGCAGGAGATGCAGAAGTGCTAACGGACGAATTAAAAATACCTTTTTTCTTTCAGTAAAGCACATGTTTTTTAGAGATAAGAATCAGGATCCAGGGATGCCATGGAATAAAGTCCACAAACTTCAGGAACTCGCAAAAATGAACTTTGTCAATCATCAATAATGGACACAAGCTGTCTTGTCTCAGGCGGTCATTTAGTAATTTGTTGATGTGGGCCTGTGCCAAATATTAGCATATTGCAGGGACACCAATTCTGTGGTTCTATTATTTTATGTAGAGGTGGGGAAGCTGCATGGCTTCTGATGGAGAAGCCTCAGCTGCCTCCCCTGTTGGCAGCTCTTAGCCAGTAACCATTCGATCACAGGCTTAGTGGCTCCAGCACTGAAAAAGACATGATCTATGTTCTCTCCTTTTTTGTGAAAGTTTGAACATAATATAGTGACCTGCCCGCCATTGAGCTTTTACCAAAAGTGATCCTGTCGACCTTGTCCTTCCACAGATTACTTTTACTGAAAATGCTCTTCCGCAGCAGCATGGCACTCAAAACATGGCGGTCACTTTGCCATTGGGAGTGCAGATTTGTGGGTTGGCCACCCAGGGAAACCTTCTGACAGGGGGTTAATGACCCACTGACAAATTCTGCTACAATGACACACTCTTAAACACAGCACTCAGGATACATTACTGAGCAGCTTTCCCGCAAACCTCATACCATCTAAGGACATTGGCAAACAGGCTTGATGATGTAGGTATGAAATACACTACAACTAATGGGGAACTACTGATGCAAAAACACAATCCCCAGACAACAACCCAGAAACATAACGCTCACCTACAGCAAAAGTGGGAAAAACCTCCTTAGACATGCTACAATGTAGGGACTAAAATAATATTCACCCACACACTCCCTAGTGTGGGCATTCACCCATAGCAGCCAAGTATCCAATTAGTAATTGAATTGTATATCACATTTCATAGGACTGGAGGGTATACAGTCATAATATCGAGTAAAAAATATAGAATTGCATTAATATCGAGTAAAAACTATAGAATGGACAAAATATCGAATGTAATGGACAAAATATCGAATGGACAGAATATAGACAACAAAAATATCGAATTTGAGATAAGTAAGTTAATATCGATTTACATGAATATAGAAAGTCAAAATATCGAAATATATACTATAGATGTTATAAATACCGATTTTTTAATAATATCGAATTTTTTAAAGAGTTTTTTATGTTAGTATATGTGTGAAAAGTGTCTATTTATTTTATAATTTATTTTAAGTAATGAATTTTATGGTTTTTAATTTTTGCATAACTTAATTCTGTAGCGGGTTGTGGGGTTTATAGGGGAATAGGGTGGTAAGTAATTTAATTATTATTGGTTAAATGTTTTAATTTATTTATTGGTATTTATCTTGAATTAATTATTAATTAATGTTTAATTGGTAATTAATTAAATTATAATTTGTAATTAATTTTTATTAATTGATTAATTGATCATTATGTTAATTTTATTAATTTATTTTATGTAGCGGGTTGTGGGTTTATAGGGGAATAGGATGGGAAGTATTTTAATTATAATTGATTAAATGTTTTAATTTATTTATTGGTATTTATCTTGAATTAATTGTTAATTAGTTTTTAATTGGTGATTAATTAAATTGTAATTGGTAATTAATTTTTATTAATTGATTAATTGATAATAATGTAAAAAAGAAATTCTGTAGCATGTTGTGGGTTTATAGCGGAATAGGGTGGGAAGTAATTTAATTATAATTGATTAAATGTTTTAATGTATTTATTGGTATTCATCTTGAATTAATAGTTAATTCATTTTTAATTGTTAATTAATTACATTATAATTGGTAATTAATTGTTAATAATTGATTAATTGATAATTATGGTAATTTTGTTAATTTATTTACTGTAGCAGGTTGTGGGTTTATAGGGAAATAGGTTGGGAAGTAATTTAATTGTAATTAATTATTTTTTTGTTTATTTATTTATTGGTATTTATTTTTAATTAATTGTTAACTATTTTTCAATTGCTAATTAATTAATTGTAAATTGGTAATTAATTTGCATTATTAGGTAATGATTTTTAATTAAAAAAATTATTTGTATTTTTAGTTGATTAATTATTATATTAAATTAAATTAGTAATTATTTTGAATTAATTTGTAATTGGTATTAATATATATATTTTTTAATTGATATATGAAGTATTTACTTTCCCTACTGTTGCACTCACTGGAGTAGGAATAGTAAATTTAACCCCTACGCTATCCAACGCTTTCCCTACTGTTGCACTCTCTGGAGTGGGAATAGTAATTTGTACCCCTACGCTATCCAACGCTTTCCCTACTGTTGCACTCTCTGGAGTGGGAATAGTAATTTTTACCCCTACGCTATCCAACGCTTTCCCTACTCTTGCACTCTCTAGTGTTTGAATAGTAATTTCTACCCTCCCGCTATCCAAGCTTTCCCTACTGTTGCACTCACTGGAGTGGGAATAGTAATTTTTACCCCTACGCTATCCAACGCTTTCCCTACTGTTGCACTCTCTGGAGTGGGAATAGTAATTTTTACCCCTACGCTATCCAACGCTTTCCCTACTGTTTCACTCACTGGAGTGAGAATAGTAATTTTTACCCCTACGTTATCCAATGCTTTTCCTACTGTTGCACTCACTGGAGTGGGAATAGTAATTTTTACCCTCCCGCTATCCAACGCTTTCCCTACTGTTGCACTCACTGGAGTGAGAATAGTAATTTTTACCCCTACGCTATCCAATGCTTTTCCTACTGTTGCACTCACTGGAGTTGGAATAGTAATTTATACCCCTATGCTATCCAACGCTTTCCCCACTGTTGCACTTTCCGGAGTGGGAATAGTAATTTTTATCCTCCCACTATCCAACGCTTTCCCTACTATTGCACTCTCTGGAGTGAGAATAGTAATTTTTACCCCTATGCTATCCAACGCTTTCCCTATTGTTGCACTCACTGGAGTGGGAATAGTAATTTTTACCCCTATGCTGCTTTAATAAATATTTTTTATTTGTATTTTTAGTTGATTATTATATCATATTAAATTGGTTAATATTTTTAATTAATTTGTAATTGGTATTAATATATATATTTTTTAATTAATATATGAAGTATTTACTTTCCCTACTGTTGCACTCACTGGAGTGGGAATAGTAAATTTAACCCCTACGCTCTCCAACGTTTTCCCTTCTGTTGCACTCTCTGTAGTGGGAATAGTAATTTTTTACCCTCCCGCTATCCAACGCTTTTCCTACTGTTGCACTCTCTGGAGTGGGAATAGTAATTTTTACCTCTATGCTATCCAACGCTTTCCCTACTGTTGCACACTCTGAAGTGGGAATAGTAATTTTTACCCCTACGCTATCAAACGCTTTCCCTACTGTTGCACTCTCTGGAGTGGGAATAGTCATTTTTACCCTCCCGCTATCCAACGCTTTCCCCACTATTGCACTCACTAGAGTGAGAATAGTAATTTTTACCCCTACGCTATCCAACGCTTTCCCTACTGTTGCACTCACTGGAGTGGGAATAGTAATTTTTACCACTACGCTATCCAACGTTTTCCCTACTGTTGCACTCTCTGGAATGGGAATAGTAATTTTTACCCTCCCGCTATCAATCGCTTTCCCTACTGTTGCACTCTCTGAAGTGAGAATAGTAATTTTTACCTCTACCCTATCCAGCGCTTTCCCTACTGTTTCTCTCACTGGAGTGGGAATAGTAATTTTTACCCCTAGGCTAGCCAATGCTTTCCCTACTGTTGCACTCTCTGGAGTGGGAATAGTAATATTACCCCTACGCTATCCAACACTTTCCCTCCTGTTGCACTCACTGGAGTGGGAATAGTCCTTTTTACCCCTACGCTATCCAATGCTTTCTCTACTGTTGCACTCTCTGGAGTGGGAATAGTAATTTTCCCCCTACGCTATCCAATGCTTTCCCTAATGTTGCACTCTCTGGAGTTTGAATAGTAATTTTTACCCTCCCGCTATCCAACGCTTTCCCTACTGTTGCACTCATTGGAGTGGGAATAGTAATTTTTACCCCTACGCTATCCAACGCTTTCTCTACTGTTGCAGTCACTGGAGTGGTAATAGTAAATTTTACCCTTTCTGCTATCCTATGGTAAAAATATTTTATATTTTTTATCAATATTACGTTCATATATATATATATATATATATATATGTATTAACAAATCAATTTGCATGTTTTTTCTTTTACTTACATTAATTATTTATTAATTTTAAGGTTATTTAAGTATTTGAAGTATGTTTAAGTTAATTATATTTATTATTTCATTAACTTTTAATTACTTTAAAGCATTAAAAAAATTTCGATATTTTGACTAACTATATTTTTTACATCGATATTTTTGATTTGATATTTTTGTACTTGCCTGTTTGGAGATAGGAGTTCGAAATTTTGGCATTCTATATTTTTTACTCAATATTTTGGTAGTTCTATATTTTTGTCATCGATATTGTTTCAGTGATCCGGACTGAAGGACAGCCACGGCCCGTGGAGGGAGTTTCGGTGGGGTTGAGAGGCGGGGCGGGGGAGGGCTAGGGTGGGGGGTGCTAAAAACTGGAGTATCGATAATTGAAGGTAAGTAAACAATTTAATAAATAAAACAAATTTCGTAGCGCGCCCTGCATCGCAAAATGACTATGGCGGGGTGGTGGTGCGGGCATCGCCACACTGGTGGTCCAACCTCCCTAATACGAGTTGGGCGGTCAGACCACCATGGGAACGCTGCTCCCACCAGGAATCCATGATCCCTGTTGTCCTTGCAGCAATCTAAGGACTGCAGTATGCTGGTGGTGCTGCTGCTGCACCACCAAGCATATTACAAGTTTTCTCACCCCAACAGTTTTCTTGGCCGTGAACCCGCCATGAAAACTGTGGTGTGAGGAAACTAAGTGCCTCAGGCCCATGGGGATACATGAAGAGGGGCATATGATGTGCCTCCCTGTCTGCATGCATGCCCAGTTCCTGCACGGCATAGATTTAACAGTCCATGCCATGCAGGAACTTGCTTTGTCATTTCCATTGTGGTGCCTTTCCGAGGCTCACCACCTAGGACCGCCAAGGCACTGTCCACCAGGCCAGAAGAAAACTCCTAATCTGGTGGGTGGTGTCAGTGCGGCTACGTTGGTGTGACTGGTGGCGCTGATGTGGTGGCCCGCAGTCACAACGCCAAAGTCATAATCAGGCCCTAAGACCCCAGTACCAAACCAAGCTTGCACAAAAACAGATGCTGCTATCATTTCTTTGAGTTAAACAAACTTTTTTTTTACTTTTCTCTTATACTTTACTTTGTGGGAGATCACAGTAGGGGTTGAGATCACCCTATAGTAAAGTATAGGAAAAATCTAAAAAGTGTATTACATTTTATAATAAATTGTAAAAATATTGTTATACTAAATATTAATGTAAGATCATTTTATATATTTTTTCAACGCTAAAAAAATGAAAAAATACCCACAACACTATCTCAATTTTGAATTAAATCTGTAATTAATTTCAATATGCTAAATTAATAAAAAATATTTATATGAAGTTTAAATTTTAAAAAATCCTAGTTGAAGTAAAAAAGGGTTCTCACTATGCATTAATGACTATTAAATGTGATGTACAGGTTGAACCAAAAATTATTTAATTGTATGTTAGTAAAAATGAATGTTACATTCATATATTAATAAAAAAAGTTGTTAAAATATTTCAGAGTTAAATAGTACATGATTTAGTTTATATTCTTTTTAACATTGAATTACATGTATTTATATTTAAAATTAATATTTTAAACTATTTTCATTAAAGTTTTCCAATTTAACATTATTTCTTATAGGGTTTTATTTTAAGTCCCTACCTACATTATTATCTTAGGGAGGCTGTTGCAGCACCAGTGGTTGATCATGTGTTGTGCTGGATTTACTCCAGCTCTGAGCTGGAGTAATTTACTACTGTATTAGGTCCTTTTTTAGCTGTAGTAAGTTTAGAAGCGCCAGTTTGAGAATAGCAATACGTTTATTCATTTGTGCATGGGTACAAATGCCTTCCTAAACCCTCCCTAAATCCATCTTTACTTTTCCCTAAACCACTCCCATTTAGTATTAAGTAAATCCCAATTTCCAGCCTCTCCGTCAGCCCTTCCACATTTACTTCTACGTAGTAAACTTACATGCGTGAGAATCACCCCACAGAAAAGATAGCAGAGGTGGAGTTGGATATTACATTCACAGGCCCACTCAGATCTGCACCAGGCAAGGTCCACCAGTGCTGCCCTTTGTGGTCAGAATATCCCTTCAAGGTTGTTTCAGTTAGAGGTGACATATCTCCAGTGGGCCATGTGGCTTCTAGGCAAAGGAAGAGAGCAGCACTTGGATACCAAGGAACCAAATAAATGATGCATGAATTTGTAAGAGTGAACCTCGTGCCTGCATAAGTGCAGGGTAAGCCCTCCAGTGGAGGTATTTTCTGTTATTGTGTTGTTGTTTGGCCGTAAATGCCACCTGGAGGATAGGGAGCTGAAATATTAAATGCACTCATGTGGCCAACAGTCTGTACACCCCTGGGAGTAGGTGATGCACTTATATGTTTTACTTAATTAGAGAATGTAACTGGCAATGCAACACCACACTTAGAACATCATTACGATGCCGGTCGGACTCTTGTCTGACCGTCACCGTAGCGGAAGAGGAACTGCCTGATGAGAAGTTGGTGGTCCACCTGCCTTTATTACACCTTCACGGCGGTCAAAAACTGTGTATTGTGGCTTGTGCTGCGGGCTGCAGCACAGGCCGCAATAGAGAATATACACTTTAAAAATATCCCTGCACCCTGTGGCAGGCACTGCATGGGATGTTTAGGGCCCACAGCAGAAAGGCAGGAGTGAGAGGGGCCTGCCAAAGTCACTTTTCACTTGTCTCTTCATGACGGGCGAACCGCCATGAAAGGGAAGGTGGAAAGGAACATTGTAATCTCTATGGCAGTGCCTGAGAAACAATGGGCTTCTTTATTTAATGCGATTTTCTATAGCGCAAACTTTACCCGAATGTGTCAGAGCGCTTTACATAAGAACCAGTTGCAAAACATAACGACTTGGGATTACATGCGTTACATAAAAGATACAAACAGAAAAAATTGCAAATGTACAAGATGAAGTCACACAAGGAAGAGATACAAATGGATATACTCTAAGAGTCAAATAGGAATGGTAGAGAGTACAAAGGTCTACTGCATATACTAGCGATTAGAGTTATCTCTATATACATATATACATATATATACACATAGATTTTCTCAGGTCAAGACCCAAAAAGCCAGGAGAGCAGAGTTCCATTATGTGGGGTCGGAGGGGGCATGCAGTCACAGCACCAAGGGAGGGTGGGAGGGATACACGGGTATGGAGAAAAGGCAAATCAGAGGATCATCAAGGGGGAAACGAGGGAAAGGGTAAAGGACAAGATGGCGGGTCAGGGTCCAGAGAAAAGCGGCCGAGAGCAGCAGCAAAATGGCGGCCAGGACAAAAGAAAAAGTTAAGAAGTCCATGGCATAGTTTCTTTCATTCGAATGTGGCTGCAGGGCTGCTGCCTGCATCTGGTGTTTTCACGGCCCGGCTACTTTGTTTTGGGGAGGGGTATGTGTGCCCCGATGGCCGCTCTGCACGGGCCCTCTCTGCTGGCCCAGAATTGCAGGGGCTGCTGAAGCCGTGGGGCGGCCAGGGAGCTCGGCCAGGGCTCACCTTTCTCGGCAGGGGCTGCATGGTGATCCTGCAGCAGGTCCGGGAGAACCATGAATCCCTGGTGTGGAGAAGAGCCTCTGGCGCTGCTCTGGCCCCCGGGGGCACGGGGAACCCGGGCTCCACTTCAGAGCGGCCCGGGGCCGGGGGAGCCGCTGTTGTTGGGTGGCGGGTTGGACGTCAGGCTGATGGGCACCGTGGTGGGTGCAGGGCATGGGCACCCAGGCCGGCGGCGGCAGGCACTTCCAGCGGCACAGCATGGCAGCCACGAGCAGCCGGGAGGAGCATGGAGATCCGGTACATGCGACCTCCGGCTGCCGCTCACTTTTCCCTTCAGACGCTTCAGAAAGCGTAGGACTGTCCCTCCGCCTGCTGCCTCTGACTGCACGCATTGTCATGCATCGGTCGGACAGTATCAGCAGATGCCGTTGGACTGCATCCGATGAGCCATCGGATGCAGTACCAAAGCCATCAGAATGACCCCCTTAGCATTGAAATTAAGGCAGCTGTGAGTCTTTACTTCTGATGTGGAATTCTACATCAATCCACAAAGTAATGAAGGATATCAACTTATAAGTGTCTTCAAGAAATCACCCCACTTTTCTAAACAGGCCACTGGGAATAGTTTATAAGAGCCTTGTTCATGGCACAATGATACCATTGCATTATTGGATACACCAGGCTACAAAGAAGCATGTTACCCAGATGAAAAAGTTTTAAGTTCAAGTGACTACATGCTTCCTAGTTCTGAGGATGAGTGACTCCATAAAGGCAGTCTTTAAGTTGTTACATTGAGGTCCTTCCTGTATCATGTTTGAATTGCTCTGCCCTATCAACAAGATGTAAGTTGAGACAGAATGAATGAATGAATGAATGAATTATCGATTTGTGACAGCGCAACTTAACCCGGCGGCATCAAGGCGCAGAAGATGGAAAAAGACAACTGAGTGGTCGGATGCATCAGGAGGAGGCAGCACTTAAGGATATGATAGGGCGAAAAGCCAGGTTTTGAGAGGCTGGGAATTTGGCAACCCTTTAAATCCAAATATGAGGGTATAGACCACCAATATGCATCTAAGGGGGATGTGGGTGCTTGAAAACATCACTTTGTGTCTCCTTTTCTACTGAACAGGGCTGGTTTGTAGAATATCAGACGATATCTGCTATCAACAGGTGGACATTAACTCACACATACATCAACATGGACAGACTCCAATACACTTACATTACTCTAAAACAGTTAAGAGGTGAAGCAGTGCAAAACCTTCCAATTAATAATAATAAATGAAGAAACCCACCTTAGTGAATGTTCCAAAGCTGTGCACTGTTTTACTCATTTACTGAATGACAGCAAGGCACCTCTTGTAATGCCAACCAGCATGATAGAAAAGCACGTTTTGAGTTTTGGATAGTTTCCTACTGAATGAAATGTAAATGTAAATGTAAATGTAAGGTGTTTTGTAGCGCGCTCAATTACTACCGGAGTATCCTGGCGCGAATGACCGCTGGGGAACCCGTCCTGGCTTTCCCTGTGAGATGGTCCCATGCTGGGTATCTCCAAGGTGAAGCCAGGCATCCCCGGCATCTGTGGGGGGCCGTTGTAGAGATGAGGCAAGCTTAATGCCCAGAGTTACCGAGTGTGATCACTGCCCAAAGTGGGCACCGAGGCGAGAATTATCAGTCCGCTGACCCTGATCCTCGACCCTGCCGCGTCGGGAATCGAACCCTGGTCCCGGGCCGTTCTCAGCCTCCGGGTCTGCCGAAATGAATCTTAATGAGATGAAAACCCACAGTAATGTGCACCATGTCTTTATTTACTTGATATTCCAAACAGTGATTCACATGTAATAGCAACAAAGTACACAAATCTAACTAATGCGAATAGAGTGATCTGTTGTCCTGAGATCACATTAAGGTCCTCATCTAGAGTCACCTCTTAATTCCAATAGGATTGGTAACAGAAGTTACTGGCACCATCGGAATTATGAGATCTGCAGAAACACAACAGATCTCTCTCTTAACTTTCACCCAGAGATTTCAGCAGCTAAAAGCAGCAGAACTTTCAGGGGTAAGTCTGGAAAAAATAGAGCAATTATCAGGAGATTCGGACACAGTATTACTGAATCCCCATTAATTCCTCATTGTTTTGTGGACCCTCAGAGTCAAACTTGTAAAAGGTCAGATTACCTCCCACCCCCTAAGGTTTCTGGTACCCCCGGTATCAGTAACGTCGTGGTAGGGAATATCCAGTTTACTTCTAAAGCCACTTACTTTGAGGGCATAAATGTTTCTTTCAATCACCTTCTTTAGCAATGTGTGCACAATTTGACAGTAATTTCTAGCTCATACTCACAGGTGAGATATGGTTATATGGGCAAATAATTTTATAGCTGTTGTTTGAATGTATTATTAATTTCTTGTGAAGTTTATTACACTTCTTTTATATTTCTTTAAATTAAAAAAATGCATTTTTGATTTAAAATATATTTATTTCCTTATTCTTAATGATACTATTGTTGCTGATATAGTATGTAGGTCCGGGTGTGAAATTCCGCTTTGCTTGAAAGTTTTCCCACTCCCCCAGCAGCGGTCCGGCAGGTAACAGCGGTGGGGCAGTGTAAGGCGGGGTTTCGAGGGACGATACAGAGGAAAATGTAATTATTTATTTCATTTTCACTCAGCATCATCCCTCGAAATACCCCTTAACTTGGCCCAACCGCCCCACCGCTGTTACGTGCACGGACCGCGACTGCACTACAAGCTTTGCATAGTGTGCAGAGGTTTTTCCTCGCTCGCGCTCAGCAACAATAATTTGGTGAGCATGACCAAGCCAAATCTTACTGCAGACCACCTACAGGCGTGATTTATTAACACAGGTGCTCACGGATGGCCTCTACAGTTCGCATTTAGAAACCTTCCATTCGCATTGAGGAAGCTGCCGCTCAAGTAGAACATCTGCTTGAGTGGCGGAAAGAAGCAGCGCCCTCTTGATCTGTGCATGGTGCAGTTCGCCATGATTTTCCAGCGTGGGACAAACTCCTAGTGCAAAAATCAGCATGAACAGCGCAACCTAATGCAATCTGCTGCCTGCGTAATTCCACATAGCGCAACAGAGTTTTTGGTCACTTCACAGCGTTCTGCCCCGGCCTAATTGTATGTGCCGATATTTTTTATATTGGCTATGTGTTTGAATAGTAGATTATACTTACTGTTTTGATATTTGTATGTTCTATATTGTCAGACTTTAGCAATTGCATACCACATCTGCTAGTAATTTTATATTATAACCTTTAACAGATGGTGTTAATCATTTATAATTGATTCACTTGTATCTATGGGCATGTACCTGAGACCTGTATTGAGGTCAATGGCACCGAACAACTGAGAACGCCTAGCAGCATGGAGTCAAAAAGCCTCTTCACACTCACTCCAACTACATCCCATCTATCCCCCACCCTTACTGGTAGTTAAGCTAGCCGGACTGCTTTTTCCACTGTTCAGTCATTAGCTGAACTTAGATCTTTGTTAAAGAGTACTAAATTATAATATTCCAAGACTTCATAATAGGCTGAAACTAAGTCCTCACTGTGCACAGTGTGATAATAGAAGATTAAATTACATTTTCAGTCTGATCTGTACTGTTAAATTGTTTGGAATGTATTCTTTAGTGGTGGCTACCTGACCAGTAGTTCGACTTTCTCTCTCACAGTTTGTAGCACTGATTGCCATAAGCTCTTCTCGTCTATGCATCTCATTTACCTTTATCTACTGATCCTGCTGCTCAGTGGTCTGTGGAACAACCGCCCCACAGTATTGGCCCTTTATGGTCTCCAAGAGGTCTGCAATAAAATGCATCAACACTTGCACAGTGTTGCATCCAAAGGAGACCCCGCTCACTTTAATTCAGCAGTTTATGAAACTTCATCGACCTATGGTGAATCCGTGAACATTCTGCTGCCACACATAACATCATACCTAGTGACCAACGGGCCAGGCTATTTCAACTGTATTGCGCATTGTCTGGCAGCATTTTCCTGATTATATATGCAGGTCTACTTAAAACTAGTGCACGTCTGCTTCAAGGATGGTGGCTCAGGGCTGCAATGTTTTATTTTTACTTTTTTTCTTTAAAAGTATATGCCCACAACCTTTAATCAACAGCAAACAGAAAATTGCACCACTGCCAAGGGATGTATGACGTTACAATGCATACTTTTACCACGCATGCCTTTACAACGCGGAATTTACAACAAAAACCTTTTCAACGCATAGTGCGTTCGGGTGCTGGATAGTGAATAGTTTAATTTACTATTCCAACTCCAGTCCCCGTGGACACTAGGGAAGGTGTTGGATAGTAAATTAGACTTATTCCCTATCCTAGAGCGCCCCCCAGGGCAATGCGCTGTAATGGTTTTCGTTGTAAATACCGTGTTGTAAAGGCACTGCGTTGTAAAAGTTGCATCGTAAAGGATGTTTCCCCTGCCAAAGCTTGATCTATTGTCTTTGCCAGCGCTTGTTATCACATTCTCTTGACCTCTCTCTCCTTCTCATCCTTTCACTCCACCATTCCATGGTACAATATCACTCAATGCCCTCCCTCTCTCCCATCATTTCATCACTCCCATTTCCACCCTTATCCTTCAGATCTCCAGCTTTTCATTGACATTCCCTCTGCATCTTGCTTTTCTGTTCCATCAAAGGCCCCTCGTTCAGAGTCCTTCCCTTTGTGGATACTATTTCACTGCAGCCACAGAGTGGCCTGTGCCCCCTGTTACCACTCAGAGCTGAACGTAAAAGTGAAGGTTAGGTGAGCAGATATTAGAGGATCATGGTGTAATCATCCGCACCTTTAATCTCCATGCACTTTCATAGCAAAGGATCTCTTTGTAGAGGAAAAAGGAGCGAGCATCCTTGTACCTAGCAGAAGTACAGGCACCTCTTGTCCAGGTGCCTGGGCAGGAGAGAAGATGGGACTCATACGGGGGGATCAGGCATTACTGACACACCCTTCATGCATCACTCTCAAGCAAGTGATTGTCAATGAGGCTCAACCCACAACTTCAATTAATTAAATGACTATTCGAAAAAGTGAGATGAACCGGCTTTTAATCATAATAGGGTGCCCACAACTGATTGAGAGCCAGTGCCTCAAAGAACTTCAAGGTTGCCAGTGAAATGCATATGTGCACAAACTAAGGCTTCGCAGGAGCTATTCCCAAAAACTATTTACTGCCCGAAAGACCAAACTATTAGCTTTGCCAATGCTTGTTTTGCAAGTGCAGCACAATGTGCCTTGAGTGAGTGGTTGATATTATGCACCTTCATGCTAGCACAAGGGAAGGATAATTTATGATCAGTGTAATTCTTGGATTACAGGATATCGTCTGAATTCGTACATTCAAGTGAACATAACTTATTATAGTGTGGAAAATGCTCGCTTTGACATTCATGTAAAATGAAACTATTTTAAGCTAGCAAATAAATCAAGGATTGGGACACGAAAAGAACATTTCTGAGCATCAGGTTAGTAAGTGTAAGCTCTTACTTGAAATCCAATAAGTTTAATACTTTCTTGCTCAGAGCAGCCCTGCGTTACATCAGAATGCAACTTCCAAGAATATCTAAGCTATAAATAGTGATCAAGTCCTATTTACATTGCTTCCTTCACAGAGCGCTCAAAAATTCAGATTTTTATATCAGTGTATTTCTATCTTATCAAGTCTGTAGAATGACTATTGTTCTCAGCGTATAAATAGCTGGGATCACCTTGAATTGCCAGTGGATTTGGGGGAAGGTTCATCAGATATCACCAGCATTTTCTTTTAGGCATGAAACAATACAGAGATGAGACTGAAAATTATGGCGTGCCCATAAAAGGACTATTGGCTGGAACCATAGGAGAATGAGAGATGTTTTACATTTTTATCAGAGACAAAAATACCGAGTGATACTTTTCAACGTGTAAGTCATGAAACATGTTTTTGCAAGCACTACTTACTTTAGAGCATGCCGATAATGTTACAGAACAGAAAATACTGTATGGTAAAGTGTTTTGGTCACTTTTCGACTCTGCAGCATTACAAAATATTTCCGAGATTATCCAGAATAGTTCCAACAGTGCCCCACGAATGCTAGGAATTTTCTAAAATGTCTTCATCTCTGAGAGATGTCTAAATGACTGGTGTCACCACTGGTTATTTCCACATTTTCCTGATTTTACTCACTGTCTGCACCATTATCTAGTTTTGAGACCCTGAACATACAAAAAAAATAAAACTGGGAAAAAATTAAGAAAGTTGATTTGAGGGAATACAGAAAGTCATAGTAGGTGGAGAGGGGGAAGGTTGATGGGGATGATCTACACCACTGTGAGGGGCTGGCTCACCATATACTATAACAAAAGAGGCGTAGTGTGTAGTGATTCTAGTGGATCTCCAGAGGTTGTACAGAGGCTGAATAGTTAACACTAATGCTCTATTTTGTGATAGTGTGGGCAAACAGTTAGGCTTATTTGAAGGTTGTGTTACTACTTCTGTTGTACACACAGTGGCAATAAATAAGACACACCCTCAATGAATACATTCTTGACCAATTTCTAAAAATAGCACTTAGGTATATTTATTTACTAAGACCACAACACCTTTACAGAAGCAAGTGCGTTTTTAAATAAAAAAGTACTTCTCTGTTTCAAAAGTGGACATTTTTAGTTTTTGCAATGTTAACCTATGGGAGGAAAACAATAATGTGGATTTGCAGGTAAGTACACAACTTACAGTTTCAGTCTTCGGATTTCGAGAGGGCAAGGTTCAGGTAAGCACCAACACTGCACCACCAGCAGCACAGGAGCGGCCAGTGCAGAGGTCAAATCTGGGTTTGGGGCCTAATGTTAACCAATGGAGAAGAGCCACAAGAGTGGAAGAAGAGCTCACAGCTAGACCAAAGAGGGGCCCTGCCCCACCTTTTGGTTTGTTTGATCATACATGCTCCAAGGCACACTCCGCTCTGTGGAAAGCGCTCAAACATTCCCCCAGAGACAAGTCACTGGTAGCACAATTGAGGAAGAAATATGCTGTGGCGGTTAAGACTCGGAAAAAGGTCATTAAAGAAGAAGCATGGGATTCTTTAATGGATTCTACTACCCTCAAACAAAGTTCTAAATTCTGGTCTATAATTAACAATCCTCTATTTGCTCAATCAAATAACATAGATCTTGAAGTAAACATCCCTGAAGCAGAGTGGCTTAAACATTTCTCTAATATATATGGGACAAATGAAATGGTTGAGACATTTTTTACGCCTTGTGATTTAACATCACTACCTAAGCTAAATTTCAGTAAAATTGAAGCGGAGGTTACGATAAATGGCTCAGCTGTAAAAAAAGCCCCCGGTCCTGACGGGGTTCCTCTGGATCTCTATAAATTAAACCCAGAGATGTGGGCAGAGATATTAGCCAATGTTTTTAACTGTGTACTAAAAACCTGGACATGCTCAATCATAGTCCCTATTTTTAAAAAAGGTCAAAGAAACGACCCCAAATGCTACCGCCCTATATCCTTGTTGGATTCCTCCATGAAGGTCCTGGGTAAAGTTTTGCTGGCAAGAATTAACAAGTGGTCTTTGGAAAATGACATTCTAACAGATGCCCAGTACGGGTTCCGTTCAGGAAGAGGTACAGAGGACCAATGTTTTAATCTTCATTTGATAATTTCAAAATATACAACGGCAACAAAGGGGTCGATTTTCGTTGCATTTATGGACCTGTCCACGGCCTTTGATTTAGTTAACAGAGCTCGGCTGTGGTCCATGTTGTTAAAATTGGGACTTGATCCACCTCTTGTACACTTTCTGGCTGAACTTCACAAAGATTTAAAGGCATCGATTAGAATGGACCAAGAAGGAAATTGCACAGCCTGGTTCAAATCGAGCAGGGGTGTATGGCAAGGTTGCATCCTTGCCCCCATGCTGTTTACTTTATACATAAATTCATTAGAGAAAAACCTTTTAACTGCTACTTTGGACACGCCGCGTGCAGGGGATACTCGCATCCCCGTTCTCCTGTACGCGGACGACGCTGCTCTAATAGCTCGGACACATTTAGGCTTGCAGAGACTTCTAAATGCATTCAGTAAATTTATGTCCTCACTTGACTTAGTGGTAAACAATTCTAAATCCCATGTTATGGCATTCGGGGCTGTCAAAAACAACACCAAATCGTTTTATTGTAATGGTGAAGTGATCACTAATGTCAAAGTTTTTACTTACCTTGGTGTAATTCTTGATACTAAGGGTAGCTGGATCCCTCAAATTACAGCCAAAACCAAAGCGGTGAGGAGCTCGGCAAATGCAATTTTAAGTTTTTCAAGGAGACTTGGAGGGAAGCCGAGCGGTGCACTATTAAGCTTGTACAGGGCAAAAACTTTGGCAATAGCCAGGTACGGATCAGGTCTGTGGGGCTATGTGAATAGTGAAACCATCCTAAGGGAGGAAAATAAGTTCCTTCGGTCTATACTAGGGCTCCCCCAATCGACAGCCACATTCTCAGTTCATCAGGAGCTTGGTTTAGGGTATATTACCAATATCCTTTTAATGGCACCTATTCTTTTATGGATTAGGACTTGGACCAATAATAACCTAGGTCTAAATCATAAAGTACTGATGGACTGTCTAAAACTGGACACATTTAAAGATATTGTTTCGCTGTCATACATTCATAAGTGCTCTTTGGAACTTGGACGCCCTGAGACATTCTCCGCCCCTCTGGGTTTGAAAAATCCTATCTAGATTGGGTCAAGCTTAATTTCTCTAAATTGAAGATCTTGGAGAGAGAGGAACACCAACTCTCAAAGCCCACGGTTAGAGCCCATTTTTTGACTATTACTTGCCTAGCTATACAACCGTATCTTGCCATAGTAAACATTCCTTTCCACAGGTGGCTTCTGGTCAAATTTCGGTTTAATCAGATTTATACGGTCCTCTGTGACAGCCACGGTTGGTACAAGCAGGAGGATGCACCTGTGTGTAATTGTGATAATTCTTCACTGCAAGATAATATGCACCTAATGCTGTTCTGCCATTTTTACAATATGCCTAGACAGAAGTATTTGGTGCCTTTATTGAAGGACACAGCTTTTCTTCAGGCAAAACCAGCTCTCCTGTATCTCCAAATGCTGGATTCACCTTTGGTAATGTTTAGCATGGCTAACTATCTTGTTGCTGCTGTTAGGATTAGGAGGAGGCGATTGCAAATGTAATATGGGGGCCTGCACTGGAGGATGAAATGTGTTCTTTGTACCTGTAAAATTTTAGCTAATAATTGCTTTTTTTTATCTGTTTTTAAACTGTGTATAAAATTGTTATTGATTTATGTAATTTTTTATGAAATTGAATTGCCCTTTGTAAATTGATTGTAGTATGCTTTTATGATTTTTAACTAAATCGAATAAAGTGGTTTTTGACTTGACTTGACTTGACTTAACCAATGGAGACTGGGGGTGCTTGAAGACACACTGATTACACGTAAGTAAAGCAGCTGCTGGGTTCAAGCTTCAGAGGTTTAAGCAAGTACAGGGGGGCAACAAGGCAGCAACAAACATACACCACCAGCAGCACAGGGGTGACCGGATGCAGGGTGCACACACAGTGTTGGGCGTCCAATGCAAGTAAATGGAGGGACTCGGTTTTGGAAACAGGCTGCAGGTGTCGAACCGGAGGATGCACGAAGAGCACCAGCAACAGCAGAGGTAAGTTTTCATGCTGTGATTCACAGGGATTCAAAAAAGGGGGTGGTGATGAACAGAGTGTCTGAATTAAGCAGACCACTCTTACCCAGTCCAAAGATCAGGGCTTGATCCATCACCGTTATTTAGCTCACTGCACCATCCCAGCTCAGAACCTGGCTATATGCAAATTAGTCTGTCCCTGGCCCAGTGCATCATGGGAACAGGGCAGACCAAACTACCAAGCCAATTCTTCACCGGAAAGGAGACAAGATTCCGGGGACCGGTTTCTGGCATTTCAGCCGTTGTCGGCCCGGCTTGCTTGAATCCTGATGGTGCAGTGAGCAAGGGACTCATGTCTGAGTATACCCTGCCACACCTATAGTGGCCAAAAACGATTAAAAAAAGGGGGTGGTGATGAACAGAGTGTCTGAATTAAGCAGACCACTCTTACCCAGTCCAAAGATCAGGGCTTGATCCATCACCGTTATTTAGCTCACTGCACCATCCCAGCTCAGAACCTGGCTATATGCAAATTAGTCTGTCCCTGGCCCAGTGCATCATGGGAACAGGGCAGACCAAACTACCAAGCCAATTCTTCACCGGAAAGGAGACAAGCTTCTGGGGACCGGTTTCTGGCATTTCAGCCGTCGTCGGCCCGGCTTGCTTGAATCCTGATGGTGCAGTGAGCAAGGGACTCATGTCTGAGTATACCCTGCCACACCTATAGTGGCCAAAAACGATTCCAAAAAGGGGGTGGTGATGAACAGAGTGTCTGAATTAAGCAGACCACTCTTACCCAGTCCATAGATCAGGGCTTGATCCATCACCGTTATTTAGCTCACTGCACCATCCCAGCTCAGAACCTGGCTATATGCAAATTAGTCTGTCCCTGGCCCAGTGCATCATGGGAACAGGGCAGACCAAACTACCAAGCCAATTCTTCACCGGAAAGGAGACGAGCTTCCGGGGACCGGTTTCTGGCATTTCAGCCGTCGTCGGCCCAGCTTGCTTGAATCCTGATGGTGCAGTGAGCAAGGGACTCATGTCTGAGTATACCCTGCCACACCTATAGTGGCCAAAAACGATTCAAAAAAGGGGGTGGTGATGAACTGAGTGTCTGAATTAAGCAGACCACTCTTACCCAGTCCAAAGATCAGGGCTTGATCCATCACCGTTATTTAGCTCACTGCACCATCCCTGCTCAGAATCTGGCTATATGCAAATTAGTCTGTCCCTGGCTCAGTGCATCATGGGAACAGGGCAGACCAAACTACCAAGCCAATTCTTCACCGGAAAGGAGACAAGCTTCCGGGGACCGGTTTCTGGCATTTCAGCCGTCGTCGGCCCGGCTTGCTTGAATCCTGATGGTGCAGTGAGCAAGGGACTCATGTCTGAGTATACCCTGCCACACCTGTAGTGGCCAAACACGATTCAAAAAAGGGGGTGGTGATGAACAGAGTGTCTGAATTAAGCAGACCACTCTTACCCAGTCCAAAGGGATAGCATTGGTTGAACTCTCCAAGGCCCAGAGGCTTCGGGTGCAGGGGTGTTCTTTGACATTGGGTTTCTCTTACTGAAGCCGGTCGCAGTTGGGGGGAGCCTTCGGATTTACACTGCAGGTGTGGTCGTGGAGTCCAGAAGAGGTCAACCAATGCTGGGGACGGGTCCACTGTCCTCAGGAGTTCTGGTCTTTTTCAAAGGAAGACAGTCCTCCCAGGGGTTTTGAAGGTTGCGAGCTGCAGGCAGGCGGTGTTTCTAAGTATGGGCGAATTTTGCGAATCTCGCGTTCGCGAATTTTGCGGATTTGCGAACTCGCTATCCGCAAAATCCGCGAATTCTCGCGAATTTGCAGATTTTTTTGGTGTGTTCGCAAGGATTTCTGCCAGTTCGCGAGGGTTTCGTACCAGTTCGCAATTGCGAACTTACATTTCGGCTCGCAACGGTCGCGATTATGTTGTTTCTACGTCTGGTTCATCATCACAGGTTCCCAGCACCCTCTGTTTCACCACTGTAACCCTCTGTTACAACAATGCCACCCTCTGGTTCATCATCACTGTAGATTATGGGGGGGAAAAGCAAGCACACCAGCCCTGCTTCAACTGACATGAATTAATTTGGGGTTAGTTTATTAATGTGTCACTGTTTTAAAATTCCAGTCTGGCACCTGCTTCCTTATCTGTAATTTGCTTTCTGTTGCAGTGCATTTTTTTTTCCAGGACCTTTGTGGCCTACTTGTAGCTATTCTATGAGCCTGCTGTGAAGGTCAGAGCAGGGTCATACAATTGTTGTAACTAGCAACTGAATTATGGAGGGGCCCCAGTCAGGAAGCACTACAGGGAATTGTTACTAATGATGAGTTTGAACTCTTGCACCTGCCGAGGGCTTTCAGTTTTGCAAAACACTTTTTACTGCAATTTCGCGGGATTTGCGGGGCGCGAACACTCGGGAGATCGGATTCGGAAGCCGCGAATTTGTGCGAATATGCAATTTTTTTTTTGCGGCGTGTTAGTTCGCAAGGTTTTGTGCGTTTTTGCGAGCCGCTCGTAGCGCAAGGCGCGAAGTTACCCTCGCGGTCGTTCAAGGGCGCGGCCATCTTGTTTGCCTGACGTATTTCCGTTTCCGGGCGCGAAGTGTAATCTCGCAAAGTGTGCGTCTCGCCAGTACAGTTTCGCAAGTGTTCGCAAGGAAAATCTCGCGCGAACTTACCCGCGCGGTCGTGAACGGGCACGGCCATCTTGTTTCTCATTCATTGCTATGGTTCTGGGCATGGTCTTTGTATCCTCTGTCAATCTCTGCCATCCTTTGCTTGTTTGAAGTTTTTTTTGGATCTATTTTACTTATTATCTATCCCTCTATTTTTCTAGCCCTATATTTTTGTGTTTACTGCTACTTTTGGTTAATTTTAAACTACTTTTTTAAACTCTTTTCTTTTCTTCTCTTCCCTATTCTATTTTCTTTATTCCTTTCTGCCCAGACCATGGTGAAGGGAGCCGGGAAGCATCCCGAGAAGGGGAAGGGTCCCGCACTCCGTGTCCGGTTCCCGTGCGGGCGTTTGAGGGGGGAGGAGGTCGTACCCAGGGAGATCTTTACCCCGGAGGAGGTGGGCCAACTCATTTTTTATGTTCAGCGCCGCCTCCCCAGGACCATCATGGGAGGCGGCAAGATCAGTGCCAGGTACGGGGTCCGGGAGCGACGGAAGCGGTGGGAGAAGGTGTGCAAGGCCATTTACCACCACTCTCGGGTCTGGCGCACCTACAACCAGGCCACCCACCGCTGGACGGATGTCCTGACCCGTGAGCGAGATCTGCTCGACCTCCTTGGCCTTGAGATCCCCGGGCTTGGTGAGTAGTAGTAGCTATTTCTTTACTACTATGTTTTCTCCTGCTGTGTTATTATATTGCAAATTTTTGTTTTTTACCAAGAGCAATAATGCTGCTCATTACATTGTAGGCAAATTATATTTCAAAATCTTCTGTGCATTTCAGGTACACTGCTCTCCTTCTTCTCAGTAGTGTTGCTACTATGCTTATTTGTTTTAGATTTTGTGTTCATTTCATTGGCCTGTGAAATTATGTATGAGTGTAGTTTAAAGAACTGCATAATGCTACACACTAAGGTTCAGATTTTTAATTACCGGTGCATCCCTGCAAAGTAGCAGGGATGCGCCAGTAATTGTGCGTCACGCCACCATCACCCATGGTGCGCTGTATTTACAATGCGGCGCACCATGGGCCCAAAACGTCACCAAAGCGTTACGCATCTGTGCCGTAAAGGCGGCGCATTGCTGGAGTTGCGTCGCAACGATGGTGCAGCTCCATCAATGCTCTGGGGTGCCCTATCTCCCCAATGCTGCGTCTAGCCGTACGTCTGCTTCAAGCAGGCGCAGGGTTTGAGTCACGCATCATTGTCCTCAAAGTGACTGATTGAAATCTTGTAGATTTCCCTCAGCCACTTTTAGGATGCGTTCCTGCGCAGGAACGCCCTCCCTTGCGCCGGAATGCCCCTTTTGGCGCAGGGCTTTACAACGTGATGCATCTCCCATATGCGTCACGTTGTTAATATACGCCGCACCATTGCGCCTCTTTTGTGCTGCCGCTGCGTCACAAAAGTCACACAACAATGGAGCAAAAGAGCCGCAAGGGGCTTCTAAATCAGCCCCTACAGACTCAAGCCCAGTCCTTCCTTTGTACACATGGCGATAAGAAGAAATAGTGGTGGTGGATTGATAGTTTGAGTATTTTAATGACTGGTTAATGTAGTAGGAAACTTTAGTGTTGTCGCTGATCTTCAATCACGATGGACTTTGGCTGTCACTTCGCGTGCTGCGGACTGGTGCCTGCCAATCCTAGGCAAACCTTTTTAGTACTTTGTTTAGTGAGTTACATAAGGTAATTTCCAATTCGACGGTTCGCAAATCAAGCAATACTAAAGTAATAACGTAGTCGACCACATGAGATTGGTCAATAATATATCCCGTGGGGTAGTTGTCTATTTGCTATTTCGCAAAAATATTTTGTTAGTTCTTTTGAAATGTTTGATTTGGTTGACAAATATCATCCATGTTTTCTGTTTTTCTTTCTTTCATGTTGTACATCAGCTTCCCCCAGGGGCAAGAGGAGGACACAGGAGGAGGAGGAGGGTGCTGTTGACGATGCAGGCCAGGACCGGGCAGGCGAGGGCTCCTTTGCTGGCCCCAGTAAGTTTTAATTTTAACATAGAGTACTTATTTTTTCCTAGCATTCCTCATTCGATTTTTTCTAAATCGTCTTTGATCTTCTTGTAGACAGGATCTAAATTCTTATCCTGCCTCGACTATGACTCCGTGTGGTATTACTAGATTATTCTTATTAGTCTGTCTGTGTAGCTAACTAAGATTGCACATTTGGCATTTCCATTGGACTCCCATTCTAGTCAGCAATAGCTCTATGCACTGAGTGCAGTCCTCTGGGATTGTCCATAATGTCTTTTCAAGTATTCTAAATGTTTATGCTTTGACAATTGCCAACAATAAAAAGGTGAATGACCACCAAGAAAGAATAAGATACTACTTTACTTTTGGTTTGGATAGGAGGACAATCCATTCTACTACTGTTGCAGGGACAAATCTGCACAAACAGAACTATGGACAATAAATAATGCATTGCTTAGCTTATCAATTATAATAGGTGCTGTTAGACTTTCCACATACCTCAGTGATAACAGACTTTGTAGTTGAACCCCCAATCTCCTTACTGACAAGATAGTGTGGCAGAGTCATTTAGCTCCCAAAGTCACCGATGGCAGAGGCACGGACTTATGCTTGCAAAAATTCCAAAACCTTTAGCTCATCCACTCTAGTCTGGAGGACCAAAAACCACAGAGTCTATTTGAGTTTAAAAGCTTTATTAAAAGTAAACACATTTATTGAAATCAAGTTTGTCATAAAAGTAAACGTTTAACTGGAAATGGAAAAGTGCTTAGTGCTGATGATTAATTGGACACATTTCTTGTGGTCGAGCCGAGCTCTCACCTGATTTGAATTTGATCCTGCTCGTGTTCTTAGAAGTCAAGCTTCTGTCTGTTAGGAGAAAAAGTGGTGCTTGTTA
Source organism: Lissotriton vulgaris (assembly GCF_964263255.1). Taxonomy (NCBI): domain Eukaryota; kingdom Metazoa; phylum Chordata; class Amphibia; order Caudata; family Salamandridae; genus Lissotriton; species Lissotriton vulgaris. The sequence continues at coordinate 672,759,650 of NC_141700.1, read as the reverse complement.
AAAATAAAAAGCAAGCATTCATCAGTTGTGCCAAAAAGTGCAGCAAGACAACAGCCTTCCCTGGAAAAAGGGACATTTTTACTTTACAGTAGACAGTCACAAATTATTAAATTGTATACTGTTTTTTTCACATTTCTTTCGCCCTCCTAGACCAAATATTATATAGTAGTGAGTGGTGTATTCTAACGTTATTAAATGTACTTTGTAGGTGGAACATCTGGAGGCGGGGCCAGCGTCGAGGTGGTGGTGGCAATGGACGAGGACAACTCTGGGGAGGAGGCGGTGGAAGTGCCGGACAAATCTGTGGGGGATGACACGGTGGTGGCGGGCAGAGGTAAGCTATACATTCCTTACTCATTTGAGATTGAAGACTGCAGAGTGTGCTTTCTGCACAGGTGTATTATAAATAAACCAGGTAGTAGCCTCCTCTAAATGCACTTCGACTTAGCTGTGAAGTTTTTGGTGAGAAGAATCCCAATCAGATCTGAGGTGAACTTGATGGAAGGGATGAACGAAAAGCGAAAGAAGGGTGTAAGTAAGTGTGGAAGGACGAGAAATGTAATGATGACTGGCAAAGAAGAATGATATGTGTTTGCTCGGTCCCCGAGGTGGCTGGGAAGGAAAGAATATGGTATGGTGCATGGCTGGGTGAATGATGAAGCAAGGATGGGTGTAAGGAGAACAGCCTGGGTGGGTGAAACAGAAACTGTATGTGTGAATATACTTTAAATGGATGGATGCCTGGATCATTCATGGTACTATCTGACTCTTAGATAGCATATGTGTATCTAGAGAGAGTAGACGGTCACTGGATGAACTAATTGTTACTTTGAAGAGCATGTAACACCGCACCCGCACGTCCGTTCCAGTGTAGGAAAGGCAAGGAAAAGAAGTTGTAATTTTGTCCAAATACTACCATGAATAGTAGCAGTAGTTTGTATTGCAACTGCAAGCACAGCATATATCCGGTTATTATGGTGGACACTCCCTACCTCTCTTAATAACTTTAGTTTAGTAGTAGTACGTCATTCATGTGTGGGGGTATCACTGTTCACTCAATAATAAGCAAAGCACCTAAAGTCATCCCATATGTCATCAAATACATCCCATGTGAAGTGATAGATAATCAGATTATTTAGCTTCTTTATTTTCCTTTTCTAATACTCATTTGCACTGTAGGGTGAAAGCTAAAGTAATTAAGCAGTAGCCCTTTTAACAGAGTATTCTCAGTGCCACCCGTAATAGAAAAGTAAGAGCTTCACCACCTGCATGTACTGGACCGGTACAGTAACGCAAGTCTGTCTCACTCACCATGGTGTGCGTCTGTTTTTCTCGGGTGCAAGTTCACTGCGCTGGCATTATGCCGGCTTGCATAAGATAACGTACCAATTTTCCTAAACAAGAGAGAAGAAGAAGAATAAGACTGGTGTACTACTGTCATAGTCGACTGTAATGGAAGTCCATAGTGCTTGTAGAATTTGTTCCTTAAACTCACACTAATGTTAGTGCAAGGATGAAGAAGTCGGAGGTTACATAGATACTGTCCTCAATAGTTATGTACTGTGCTTTCAATTTGCTACTTGTACTGTGACAACTTTCTGCTCAATCATTTTGTGTTAATCTTAAGGAGCATTGGTTACAGACTATGTCTTTCTTTCTTCATGTAGTTGCTCCTTCCAAATCCAAGACACCATCAAGGAGGAAGGAGCTGGCTCGAATGGCCCGGCAACGGAGGCTGGATGCCACTGTCACTGAATATCGGCGGCTGGTGGCCCTGGAGGAGGAGGAGACGCAGTCTGGTACAACAACAACGTCCACGGGGACAGCTGCATCCTCCTCCGTGCGGGCTGCCAGCCAGCGCAGTGCTCCAGCGGTACGGAGCCGGGCTACCAAAGCCAAACGCCAACGCCGAGCAGCAAAGACAGCAGCTGCCCCCCACAGGATTTGCAAGGCACACCGGCGCCGCTTATCCCTCAGACTGTCCTACCTGGAGCAGGAGGTCCTGAACTATAAGAACTTGGTGGAGGGCCTCCGCTTCGAACTTGCCACCCTCCGCAAGGAGCATGATGCCCTGGCTGCTAAAGCCAACAGCACCCTGCCATAGTGTCCCTTGCCCCTTTTTTAGAGACTTTTGGGGGGTGGGAATTGGGAGTTGGGTTTTTTGGGGACTTTTGAAGGACAATCGTTGGGGTTAGGGAGGGTCTTGCGGGAGATTATTTTGTTAGGGCTATAAAAATATAATTTTTGAAACTTTATCTGACCATACCTGTTTTTTACTGCTTTTGAGTCTGGTGGGTGGGGGTTTAACAGTAAGTTTGTTTTCCTGAATAGTCCTAGGACTTTAGTAGTACTACCGTCAATCTCTCGTCTCTCCTAATACTCCATTATACTACCTCCAACCAAACGCCTATCTTACCTGTAATTTCTGTTTGCAAGTAGGGCTAGGCCCAGGGCTGGCTCCACGGGAAACAGCGAATAAGGTTGGCAATCCTGGGCGGATAACATTTCCTCATAGCGGTGGTACTAGTGGTGTGACGCAGTGGCAGTTGCATGCCTATGAAAAAAAAGAAATTGAAATCTGGTATGTCCTCCTGAGCAATACAACGGTACAATAGAGAATATAGCAGGTGACAGTACACTAGAACAGTGCCACATTGTAGCCTAACAAATGGTAAAGTATAACTACTAATTCGGTTGAAGTTCTTTGACATTAGCCATGGGTCTTTGTCAAGCAGAGTAAGAATATATCCTCGGATTTCTTCACCAGCCTGTTGGTATCACCTTATCCTCCCCAGCAAGTGTGTGGATTTATTGCTGTAATTTAGTCACACATCAATCAAAACCACACAGCCCGGGGGAAGAGGGTTAGGGTTTGAAAAATGGATGGGTACGGGGGTTGTTGGGAAAGGTTTTGTGAGACAAGAAAAAATAGCACAGCATGGACAAACAATTGTGAACATAAACAAATCTTTGGGTACAAACCTATCCATCAATCTTTGAAAGTGCATGCACTACTGCATGCATGTCAGTGAAAAGTAAGTAGTACTTTCGACAACTGTGGAAGAAAGAATGCGACAGTACAGGGCGTGTGTGGAAATATTGATAACTATATTCAAGATAAGGTCTCTGTTGCCAGATACCTGAGAGCCTTGCTGGTCACTATAAATCCATTCACAACACTCAATGGGGTTGGTCTGGAAGGTATAGTAGATAGAAAAGGAGAAATTGCTCTTTTTCTAGGTGTCCCCTCACTCACCAGGGTTGCCCCTTGGTGACATGCTTCATCATTGGGGCCATCCCAGTCCTCTACGGGCTGGGGCGTGCTGCGACTTGCGAATTACGTAGGAGCACTTACAAATGACTATGTGTGGTGCAGATGTGATAGTGGAGTGGACTAAGTGATGTGTTAAAGGATCAATTTAGAAGCAGAGAGAGATCCAAGAAATGCAGTCACAGTCCTAGAAAAACACAATGGATACTGTATCTGTATGTTGTTGTAGTTGTCCTGTTGAATTTGGTAAGTAAGTTGCATGCAGAAAAAAATTCCTCTTATTAGCGGCACTCCTCCATTGCAGCTGACGCTTCGTCCATCGATGTTGGTCACCACCAGAAGACACCCTGTAAAAAAAGCACAGCATGGACAAACAATTGAACATAAACAAATCTTTGGGTACAAACCTATCCATCAATCTTTGAAAGTGCATGCACTACTGCATGCATGTCAGTTCCTGAACCCAGCATCTCTGCAGCTCTCTGCTCGCCTAGCGCTGCACTGACGCATTTATTTATTTAATAGCGCTGCACTGTCGCTTTATTTAGTTAATAGCGCTGCACTGTCGCATTTATTTATTTAATAGCGCTGCACTGTCGCTTTATTTATTTAAATAGTAGCGCGTCGTCGCTGAGGCAGTAACTTTGAATTTCGCTACACTAAGGCTGGTTTGTGCGTTTAAGGCTCTTTTCCTAAACACTCTGTGCATTTGCTGCCCCTGTCTGTGCTCGCCTTTGACCCTCCATTTTGTGTTGTTGTTTTCCCCTGGTCCGCCCCTCCTCCCGCCACCGCCTCCCAGCTGCTTCCCTCCCACGCTCCGCCCCTCCACCATCCATTTATGACCAATGACCTAACGCGCAGCGTCCACGCGCAGCGTTCGCGCCCCAGTTGCGCCAAAGGTAAGCCCGTCTACGCCCGTCCGCGCCTGGACTGTGCCCAGCGCCAGACCCCCTGGACCCCATACCTCCCTCCCCTCCCGCATTACATACGATGCCACCACCCTCCTAGCCCTAAACCCCGGCCGTCCCCCCAACTGTGTCCAAGCCGCTCCTGGACACACCCATGGACCATTCTCTTGCAACTCCTGCAAGTTTGACGGCACCAACAACAACTCCTCATCTACGAACACACAACAGATATCCGACCCCAACCACCTACAATGCATCCTTCTCAACACCCGCTCGGTCCACAGGCACGCCATCGACCTATGGAATCTACTTGACACCATCTCACCGGACGTCGCCTTCCTAACAGAAACATGGATGAACGCCACATCAGCCCCAGACATCACCATTGCCATCCCGGAAGGCTATAAGATCATTCGCAAGGACCGTACCGGCCAAACAGGAGGAGGCATCGCTATCGTCCATAAGAAATCCATCCGCATCTCAACCAGCTCAGACGTCAATCTCGCCAACACTGAACACCTTTACTTCCAGATCCACATCGACCCCAAGACCACACTCAGAGGCACCCTCCTCTACAGGCCACCAGGACCCCGCGCACAATTTAGTGAAGACATCACGGACTTCATCACTCCACACGTGCTCCCCTCCGAGGATTACATCCTTTTGGGAGACCTCAACTTTCACCTTGAAAAGAACAACGACCACAACACCACCACCCTTTTGGACAACCTCGCCAACCTCGGACTTAAACAACTTGTCACTACCCCCACCCACATCGCAGGTCACACACTCGACCCTATCTTCACCTCCAGCAAACATGTCTCCTTCAGCCACACCACAGCTCTCCTTTGGACTGACCACAGCTGCGTTCACTTTACCTACAACAAGTCTACATCCAACAACCACCCCCAACCCACTCTGCGAAGAAACTGGAACAAAATCACCATCGACCAGATCTCCTCATCGCTTCTTCAAAACCCCCCCGCCCACTCCTCAAACCCCGACCAAGCAGCCACTAACCTCACCCAATGGTTATCCTACAGCGCCGACATCCTAGCACCACTGAAAAAACGACAGATCAAACTAGGCAGCAAGAAGGCCTCCTGGTTTAACGATGATCTTAAGAAATCCAAGAAACTCTGTCGCTCCCTTGAGAAGGCCTGGAAAAAAGACCCAAACACCAGCACCAAGGACGCCTTCAAAAACGCCACCCGCATACACCACCAACTGATCCGGAATGCCAAGAAAGCCGCTTTCAAGGACCGACTAGATAGCAACGCCCACAACAGCAAGGAACTATTCAACATCGTCAAGGAATTTACCAACCCCTCAGCCAACTCCAACGACATCACCCCCTCTCAAGCCCTCTGCAACTCCCTAGCCTCATTCTTCTACAACAAAATTGCAGACATCCACAACAGCTTCGACAACCGACCCAAAGACCAACCCACCCAACCCTCTGCAGGACCCCCACCCCCCTTGAACATCCTCAATGACTGGAACCCAATCTCCACTGAGGACACCATCCGTCTGATGAACTCTATCCACTCAGGATCCCCCACAGACCCATGCCCTCACCACATCTTTAACAAAGCAGACTCCATTATAGCACCGCACCTCCGAGACGTCATCAACTGCTCCCTCAACTCCGCAACCTTCCCGGAAAGTTGGAAACATGCCAAACTCAGCGCCCTCCTGAAGAAACCCACAGCTGACCCCACCGAACTCAAAAATTACCGCCCTATCTCGCTCCTTCCATTCCCGGCCAAAGTCATCGAGAAAGCGGTCAACAACCAGCTCGCCGCCTTCCTCGAAACCAACAAATCCCTCGACCCCTCACAGTCCGGCTTCCGAGCCAAACACAGCACTGAAACCGCCCTCATCGCAGCAACAGACGACTTTCGAACTCTACTGGACAATGGAGACACAGTCGCCCTTATCCTCCTCGACCTCTCCGCAGCCTTCGACACAGTCTGTCATAGCACCCTTTTACAGCGCCTCAGAAACGTCGGAATCCAAGGAAAAGCACTGGAATGGATCACCTCGTTCCTCACCGGAAGAACCCAGAGAGTCCGCCTCCCAGCATTCAAGTCAGAGGCCACTGAAGTCATCTGCGGCATACCACAAGGATCCTCACTCAGCCCCACCCTCTTCAACGTATATATGAGCCCCCTCGCGACCATCGCACGCCAACACAACCTCAACATCATCTCCTACGCTGATGACACTCAACTGATCCTCTCACTCACCAAAGACCCAAACACCGCCAAAACCAACCTGCATGAAGGAATGAAAGAAGTAGCCGAATGGATGAAACACAGCCGTCTGAAACTGAACTCAGACAAAACAGAAATCCTCATCCTAGGCACCTCCCCCTCTGCCTGGGATGACTCTTGGTGGCCAGAGGCCCTTGGAAAAGCACCCATCCCGACGGACCACGCACGGAACCTGGGCGTCATCCTGGATTCCTCACTCTCGATGAACAGACAAGTCAACGCCGTTTCTTCATCTTGCTTCAACATTCTTCGCATGCTCAAAAAAACATTTTGCTGGATCCCCACCGAAACTAGAAAAACGTTCACCCACGCACTGGCCACGAGCCGCCTGGACTACGGAAACACCCTATACGCCGGTACCACTGCAAATCTCCAGAAAAAACTCCAACGCATCCAGAACGCTTCAGCCAGGCTCATATTAGACATCCCGCGTAAAGAACACATCTCTGGTCACCTGAAAAACCTCCACTGGCTCCCCGTCAATAAGAGGATTACTTTCCGCCTCCTAACCCACGCACACAAAGCACTTTACGAAATTGGACCCGAATGCCTCAACACACGACTGTCCTTCTACACCCCCTCCCGCCAGCTACGATCCTCCAACCAAGCCCTTGCCACTGTACCTCGCATCAACAAAACCACCATGGTGAGGTTCCGTGACAATTGTAAATGGTGTTTTTCGACTCGTACGAATATGGTCGAGTCTGGTATCTATGAACCGCAAATAACGGGTTTAGTAAGTGTGCGCAGTTTCGCTGTGCTAACTTAAACCATTCGTTTGTTATGTGGGTTTTTCATCTGTACCCACGGGTTCCATCTTAGATACGGCATCCATTTTGTCTCTTGCCCTCAAGTAGCCAGCGAACGGACGTTGTCCGCTTCGCGACCCTGAGACTCCCAAGATATTTGCGGAAGACGCATGTTCTTTGTGAGTGTCTTTATGATGAGGGGGTTGCTACTGTAAGGCAGATGGCGCCGCTCAAGGCTCATCTTGCCGCACGGACTTATTGTCTCAGCCGTGCATCTCATTAGGCACGTCCCTTTGATGCCTGTATCTCGTGTTTCCCGATACCTCCCCTTTTACACCCTTTTCGATCTCCCCACTGTCTCCGTCTTCCTCTACACCTGTCCTTGTTCCTATTTCGATCTGTTTTATTGCTGATTGGAATTCGCTAATGGTGGGAAGATGGTTTTTACAGTTGGGAACCGCCAAATGTTTCCGCACTTATGTTCCGGACCTCATGTGTTTCAAAGTGACCAAAGCGACCCCTCTGGGGGATAATGATGGGAACCGGGTTGTAAACTTTTGTGTTCAATGTTATCCTGTGGGTAAAAACTGTATAAAAGGAGCGATCCACAGAACCAATTTGAAGCAGTCTCCCCAAGTTGCACGTGGTGTACTTGTCGTGATCTCTGTGTTCCCTGCAGCAAATTAACCTTGAATCTTTGACGTCGAAGGAAGTGTCCCGTGTCTCTGTGATTCGTACGCCGGAGCAGGTTACCCACGAAGGTTTCAGGTGTTGTGCCCTGGCACCGCTGGGTCTTAAAGAACCCAGTCCTTCAGTTGGCGCCCAACGTGGGGCTGCATCAGTGGTACCGGTCCAAGCCCGACGATCGTGAGGAACTTCGTGTGAAATCTCCGAGGGAAGGTGCACTCCGCTTCATCGATCCTGTTGTCGAAATAAGTGGCCCGAAGACTTTTCCCGCGAAGATTCCCGCCTCCGGACGGCTGCGACGGACTGCTGCCCTGACTGTAGACCTGTTTTGGCGCCTGGCGTAGACCTTGGTATAGCGAGACGATTGACGGGCCTTCCTGGTGACGCCATCGATCTTTGAGTTAAGTATTTGTGGGTCGCTCCCAGAGTTCTTGGTTGTTGACACTTTAGCGAGTGTTTTTGTTGTTAGCGCTGTGTGAGTGTTTTTGTCGGTGACACTTTGCTAGCGTACTTTGTTGTGTTGTTTGACGACTGCAGCCGCCAAAAACCGAGGGTTTTTGTTCTTTGCTGGGACTTGGTAAATCCCGTAACCCTTGAAGTTTGTGAAACTCGGCTAGTGAGCAAGATGCCTGGTCGCAGTACTTTGTTTAGTTGTTTCAGACCTTGTGGTATGGATTCCCGACTGGAGGACTCGTGTCCGATACCTCCGGTTGGAACTCCCACTTATGAGCTCTATAGTAAGCATGGGCTAGGCCCAATTACCTTTAACGATTACTGGATTAAATACACGAAAAAGGACGGCGACCTTCGTTGGCCACCTCATGGTAGCTTCGAGGCCCCGATCTTAGATAATCTAGAGATTAAATTGTTTGAAAGAAAGTCAAGGCCGGCCATGTTTGATGCCTTTCGGTTGTGGCGCAAAGAAGCCCGACAGAAAGAAATCAGACAGACTAAACGTAATCAGCGAGATAATGTTGCTACCATAGTGAAGAAAGCAGAGCAATTTCAGCGTGATAAGGAGGTTAAGGATAAGGAAGTGTTTGACAGATTACAGCGTATGACTGTAGATAAATGTTACCCCGCTTTGCCTACGGAGTCGGAAAAGAAGGAAGAGCCAGTTGAGGATCCCTTAATGTCTTATCTTATGAAGTCGCCACCACCATACGTACAGGGTACCGCAGCTCCTGTGGTCCCTGCCGTACCTATTCTTCCGCCTATTCCTCCTCCGCCTGTTCCTCAACCTGCACCCGTTCTTCCGACTGTTCCTGCTCCTTTGTCTGTTTCTATCCCTACTGCTCCTCCGCTTCCACACACTCCTGTTCCCGCTACTGCTCCTGCTACTGCTCCTGTTTTGTTAACCCCTGCTGTTGCTACTGTTTCTACTCCTTCTCTTGTTAGTCCTGTATCGTATGCTTCTCCCTCTACTCGTAGTCGCAATTCTCCTCTTGCGGCTAGCTTCTTTCATTCGCTCGGGCCTGTTCATGGGTCCGCTGGTTCTGATGGTCCTCAGAGACGTAGTCAGCTTCCTGGAAACAGAGAACGCGTTGCGTTATATAATATGGCGATGGGTTGGATGGTAAACCCTCTTAGGTGTCCACCCCGTGTTGTCCTCGATACATTTTGTCAATTCAATATACCAACCCAGAGATATGTGTTTAATGAAATGTGTAAGTTCCTTTATGATCGAATAGCGGCCGATGCGCCTGACGAGGTGCTGACCGCTCTGTCTGATCTCCAGCTTCAGTTCGCAAATGGACTGATAGTGGATACTAACGGTCGACGTGCTGTTGAGCGGTTGCTATCTCTTCGTCCCGCTCCGATACCTCATGCATTGTTCGTTGAGGATATTGAAAAACAGCCAGACGAGTCTGGCCAATACCCTATGCGGGAAGTTCCACCAGTGTGGATGCCAGGCGATGCTACTGCTATTCCTATTGTTCCACCGCATTTTCAGAGAGTATGGATACATCTCTCATGGAAAAGATCGGAAGTGTTGCAGGTGAAGCAATCTTTGCCTGACCCTCGCAAAAATCCTGCAGGGTATTACAAAGAATTATCGCAGCTCGTAGATGCTACGGTAATGAATCTTGCCGATATCGACATGTTGTTTGGCAATGTCGTACCGCAACCGGTATGGGCTAAGATTCGTCAGGAAAATCACGCAAATGAACTAGGTGGTGATTGGGCGGCCATTGTAGCGGCAGATGGGTTGCAAGTTGGTGGCGCTAAGCCTGAACAGTTGATTGCTGCTCTCCCTCAAAGAATAATAACATTAATGAAAACTCTTATGCCAGCTATGAGGGTAAACTGGGACAAATTGTCAGCTTGCAAGCAGAAGAAAGATGAGAGTGTTTCCGACTTCTTTACGAGGTTCGAGGAAGCATTCATCGACCATAGTGGTCAAGATATGGGCACCGAGGGTGGTCAGAGATTGTTTGTGGATAAATTTGTTTCGAATTTATTGCCCGATTTGAGCAATAAATTAAAGAATTCGGAAAGTGCATGGGCCGTTTCTACTTCGGCACAGATATTGGCTACGGCACAATATTATGAGAATAGAGAGAAAGAAGAGAACGACCGTGCTGATAAAAAGACGAAAGAGCTCAAAACTAAAGTGTTGTTGCAACAAGCGTATCCTCCACGTTCAAATCAGAATAATTCGCAACAGAATAGGTCACAGCCACAATCGAACAGATCCCAAACCCGTAATGACTCCTCCTCCCAAAGATCCTCGTTAGGGTACAATCAATGTGCTTATTGTAGACAGGAGGGACACATTAAATTCAATTGCCCTGTTTTGAATGAACGTAATAGTGGTAACTCATCTAGAGGAGGTCGTGGTGGTTCGCAGCAAACATCACGTGGTAGAGGTCGTGGTGCTCAGAATGATCGTTCAGACAACTCATCCAATTCTAATAATTGTTTCGATCAACGTGGATCATCGCAAGGACGATCTGCACAGTACAATGTAGACGATTATTACGTCGATCAGGGAACTGACAACAGTAATTACTAGGACAGCCATAGACAAGGAGAGGGAGTGGTATCAGTTCCGGTTGATCAGAGAGGGCCTTACGTCGCAGTTGCTACATCGGGCGTCGTTGAGCCTTTTCTGTTGGACACTGGTGCAGCGAAAAGTTCTATCATGCATTCGAAACTCCCTGGCGCACCTTTGTCTGGCTTAACAAATGTTTCCGTTGGATTCTCTGGCGCCCCTGTTAGCAATCCAGTTTCGCGCCCTTTGCCCCTTAAAATTGGGCCACGTGAGCTAGAAGCTCCGTTGATTTTGACTACGGGTTGTGGTGAAAATCTTTTGGGCCTGGATTTGCTTAAACGTCTGTACGCAACTTTGTATTGTTCTCCTGCGGGTGTAAAGCTTACGTTAGGAGAGAGGGTTGTCTCTCCTATGTATTTGTCCCTCGATAAGCTCCCACAGGAATTGAGTTCTCTTCCTGCGTCTTTGTGGGCAACGGGTCCAAATGACGTGGGCCTACTTGATATCTCCCCTTATGTTGTTCAGTTGAAATCTAATGAGCGACTGCCACGTATTCCCCAATATCGTATCTCCCTTGATGGTGAACGAGCACTGTTGGCGATCATCTATGATTTGATCGAGAAAGATGTTATTGAAGAGACTCGGGGAAACGTGTGCAACAGCCCTGTGCTGCCCATTCTTAAACGTACTGATCCTTCAAAACCGCCTGTTTATCGCTTTGTTATCGATTTACGGGAGGTGAATAAAATTGTGGTTCCTCAATTTCCCGTTGTGCCTGACATCACGGCGCTACTGACTCTGATTCCAGCTTCTGCATCATGGTTTTCGGTGATTGACTTGAAAAATGCGTTTTTCAGCATCCCGATTGCCGAGGAGAGCAGGGACATTTTCGGTTTCTCTCTCGGTGGACGTAGCTTCCGGTTCAAACGCGCTCCTCAGGGCTACTGTGAAAGTCCATCTATTTACAGCCAAGCCTTGAAGGGTCAACTGGACGCATTTAGGTTGCCGGTCGGTGCGGCCTTGATCCAATACGTCGACGACTTATTGGTGGCTGCTGATACTCAGGACATTTGCAAAATTGCTACGGTGTCGTTGCTGCAACATCTCTGTGAGTTAAATCACAAGGTGTCCCCTTCTAAACTCCAATATTGTTGTCAAGAAGTAACCTATCTAGGTCACTTATTGTCAAAGGAGGGAAGGAGATTGACCCCAGAGAGAATTGCAGCGATTGCGCGAATGGCTGTGCCAAAAACCCAGAGAGATGTGCGTGCCTTTCTAGGTATCACGTCGTACTGCAGGCAATGGATTCCTAATTTTTCATTGCTAGCGAAACCATTGGTGGCTCTTACGTGCAAGGATGTTTCAACTCCTTTACCATGGACGGAAGAATGTCAGAAAAGTTTTTCTGAACTGCGTGATTCATTGTGTTCGGCTCCTGTGTTGGGTACTCCTGACTACAGTAAGCCGTTTACGTTATATGTTCACGAGAGAGAGGGTTGTGCTTTGAGTGTTCTAACGCAACCTTTTGGTGGTAAGCAACGTCCATGTGCATATTTTTCCTCGACCTTGGACCCGGTAGCTAGAGCATTGCCGAGTTGTTTACGAGCAACAGCGGCAGCTGCGGTCTCCATCCGACAATCAGCAGGATTGGTCATGGATAATATGCTTACGGTGATGGTTCCGCATGCAGTCGATACTCTTTTGAATCGAACGAAAACTCAGCACTTGACGAGTGCGAGGTTGTCTGGGTACGAATTGACGCTTTTGGCAAGCCACATTCAGATAAAACGTTGTAACGTTCTGAACCCGGCAACTTTGTTACCAATTAGCACCGAGTCAGATGAAGTAGCAGAACATGACTGCTACTTGAGGACTGAAGAGGAAACAAAAGGTCGAGTGGACCTTAAAAACACCCCATTGGAAGATCCGGATGGTACTTTGTATGTGGATGGGTCATGTTTTAAGTTGCCGAATGGCGATGTGACTACTGCTTATGCTGTTGTAACGTTGAATACTGTTGTTGAGACGGCGAGGTTAAATCAGAATTCTGCCCAAGCTGCAGAATTGATTGCTCTTACTAGAGCATGTGTGTTAGCGAAAGGGAAACGTGTGAATGTGTTTACCGACAGCCAATACGCGTTTGGTGTCGCTCACAGTTTTGGACGATTGTGGAGAGAGAGAGGTTTCTTGACGTCGCATGGTACGAAGATTCAGCATGGCCAGCTTGTGAATGACCTTTTGGATGCATTGACTTTGCCTACGCAAGTTGCGATTGTTAAATGTAGTGCGCATCGTAAGGTGACGGATGATGTTGGTCGTGGTAATGCGTTTGCGGATGAGACTGCTAAGGAGACTGCCCGGAACCTTAGCACTCGAATGTATGTGACGAGTTCGGTTAGGTGGCCTACAGAATCGAGTATGTGTGAGGACACTATCGAGAGTGTGAAAGCAATTCAGAATGAGGCCACCGAGACTGAAAAGATGAAGTGGAAAGAAAGTACGGGAAAGTTGGATGCGAATGGTTGTTGGATTGATTTGTCGGATCAAAAAAGATGGATGTTGCCGGATGCGTATGTGCTGGCCGTTGTGACAATGGCGCATGGGTTAGCACATATTAGCGCGAAAGGTATTTGCAAGTTGCTGGCTCCTGTGTGGAAGAATGATGGTATTACGAAATGTGCTGAACGTTTGGTGAAGAATTGTATGGTGTGTATAATGTACAATCCTGGCAAAGGAACCCCAACTCCTCCTGGTAGTTTTGCTCCCCCTTCGTATCCCTTTGAGGTGATTCAACTGGACTTCATCCATATGGAGCGATGCAATAGCCTGAAATATGTTTTAGTTGTGGTTTGCGCATTCTCCCGATGGATCGAGGCCTATCCCCTCAAAGACAATACTGCTTTGTCTACTGCGAAAATCCTACTGAAGGAATATTTTCCTCGGTATGGAATGCCTAGAGTCGTGTGGTCAGATAACGGAAGTGAGTTTGTTGGAAGTGTGATGAAGAGTGTGTGTAAGGGCCTTGGAATTAATCAGAAATTCCACAGCGCCAATCATCCTCAGTCAGCTGGATTGGTTGAAGGGTACAACGGCACCCTTAAACTAAAGTTAGCGAAGATTCAGGCTACGACTGGTCTTTCGTGGCCTGACGCTTTACCTTTAGCATTACTGTCAACTAGGGCGACTGTACACTCCCGAATAGGGCTTAGTCCCTATGAAATAGTGTTCGGCCGTCCTGCGAATGTGTGGGGGGTTCCTAGGCCAGGAATGTTTTCTGATCTTGAGTACCCAATGTTGATCGATTATCTACATGACTTGACTGCTAAACTGAGGTTAATTCACCAACAGGTTTACGACGCATTGCCGACGCAGACGGAGGGTCCAGGCCACCAGCTCCAGCCCGGAGACTGGGTGGTGACAAGGAACTTTTCACGCAAAAATAACCTGGACCCGAGGTTTACCGGACCCTACCAAGTGCTCCTGGCCACGAGGACTGCCGTTCGTCTCGAGGGACGTAAGAATTGGGTGCATGCCACGCACACCAAAAGAGTCCTCATCCCTTTGCCAGCAGACCCGTGGGTAAGGAGAGGCATTGCGTCATCTGAAACGGAAACATTGCCGGCGTTTGTGCCTTTTAGCGACGCACAGCTTGTTGAAGAACCCTCAGCGCAGCAGAAAGACACTGTTGAACAATTAGCATCAAAAGACTCAAGACCAGAACACTCAACTGATCAGCAGGACGCTGTCTCTTCAACGGATCCTTTGTTCGACGAGCAGACACGTCCTGGGAAAACCCGATACTTTTTGCGATCTCGCACTAAGGACAAATAAAAAGATCCTGCTTTTCTGTATTGACAACTGCATTACCCCGTTTTCCGTGATCAGTTTTGAACCTTCGTATTACTGTAATTATTTTTGTATATATATATTGAGCTTCATTCCTTGTACTTTTTGCTTCCACAGCTGAGAGACTTTGTTTTTGCATACACACATATTGTGCATTAAAGGCCGTAGGGCCGCGCGCGTACTTCCTTCTGGACAGTAGGTCTTGACGCTAGGTTAAAGGCCGTCGGTTCCTGGGAACTCCTAGGGATTGACTATTGCTGCACAGAACGAAGTGCGTCAAGAAACGTTGCGGACGGTCGTAGGGAATGGCATTCTCGAAGCTGAATGATTTGGAGGGAGCTCAAGTCCACAGATTCAAGCTGCAGCAACTCAGTCGTACCAAATGTTTTATATTCCAACTGTTTGTATTGTTCTTGACAGCTTCTGCATTATTGGCGGGTGGGGTGTATTACATGATGTCTTACTTCTTGCCTTTTGCTACACCTACTCCTACTCCTGACCCTAATCTTACCTCTACTGTTTCTCCTCATTCCTTTCATATGTTACCGGAACACGAGCAGGCTAGACGTGTAGAATTCCGCAACAATTCCTTTATTCAGCTCCTCCATCAGCATCAGTTAGTGGTTAACACTACTAATTGTTGGGTGTGTGGGTTGATGCCGCATACTACGGATAAGGGAATTCCATATCTGGTGTTACCGTATAGTTCCCAAGGGTCAGCTCGAGCATTCCAAACAATGTTTCGAAGCGCACTGGGTTTCCACCCCATTCGAGAACCACGTTCCCCCTACTCTGGTCCTACCTCGTATCAAAAACCTTTGTCGATAGCAATAGAGGATTTAGATAGTGAGATCTATGATCCCTCGCTTATTCCCGAAGAAGAGGTACAGGCCTATAGGGTCCTAAGTAGAGGGGAATATAGTGCGTTCACTAGCGAAAAGCAGCTTAAAAGCTCGCCTCCGATATGGGTCGTACCCCACACTGGTAATTTTTGTCTTATGGGTCGTGGCCGAAGATCGCAAGCCCGACTTGGAGCAAGTGCTTGCACTGAAAATTACATTCTGCCGATGTTCTCGTCCCCTGTGTTTCTGGCTGCCAAGGGTACATACTTTATCTGCTATGATCGTGCATACACATGGTTGCCCGCTGACTTCATGGGCTCATGTTTCATTGCAAATCTGTTGCCTCCGACGTTTACTGTAGATGCCGATTATCATAAGACTAGAGTTGTACGAGGCGTAATTAGCGAAGAGGATACTGCCGGTCAAGAGGCAGGAGACTTTTTCAAGGGTTTCCTCCCGTTTTGGGGACCTATGGTTAATAGTAGGAACCTGAGACAGTTGACTCGAGTGGTAGAATCAACAGCTAATATTACTGCCAGTGCCCTTGGTAATATCACCACAGAACTTCAGGCGGAGAGACTTATGACGTTACAAAACCGTATGGTTTTAGATGTCATCTTAGCAGATCGAGGTGGGGTATGTAAGGTGATCCATTCGAGCTGCTGCATTTTCATTCCAGATAATGCTCCTACTGTCTATCAAGCCATCTCGAGGTTGCATAAGATCTCCGAATCCATACACGTGGATGTAGGGGATTGGACGCTACTTGGATGGTTTTGGGGCCTGATGTCGACTTGGGGTTGGAAGATTCTGATGATCATCGGAGTCGTTGTAGTGTTCCTGTTCACGTGTTGCCTTTGTGTGCAGTGTGGTCCTGCCTTATGTGGCCTCTGTGCTACAACGTGTATGAGACAACCATCTGTTACCAAGGGGACTCGGTTGGACAGAGCTATGCTACAGCAACATCTCGATGGTTTGATGAATATCGAATATGATTCCGACTAGTGCTTGCCTACATGAGGGCAAAAGGAGCGTCTGAGGTTCCGTGACAATTGTAAATGGTGTTTTTCGACTCGTACGAATATGGTCGAGTCTGGTATCTATGAACCGCAAATAACGGGTTTAGTAAGTGTGCGCAGTTTCGCTGTGCTAACTTAAACCATTCGTTTGTTATGTGGGTTTTTCATCTGTACCCACGGGTTCCATCTTAGATACGGCATCCATTTTGTCTCTTGCCCTCAAGTAGCCAGCGAACGGACGTTGTCCGCTTCGCGACCCTGAGACTCCCAAGATATTTGCGGAAGACGCATGTTCTTTGTGAGTGTCTTTATGATGAGGGGGTTGCTACTGTAAGGCAGATGGCGCCGCTCGAGGCTCATCTTGCCGCACGGACTTATTGTCTCAGCCGTGCATCTCATTAGGCACGTCCCTTTGATGCCTGTATCTCGTGTTTCCCGATACCTCCCCTTTTACACCCTTTTCGATCTCCCCACTGTCTCCGTCTTCCTCTACACCTGTCCTTGTTCCTATTTCGATCTGTTTTACTGCTGATTGGAATTCGCTAATGGTGGGAAGATGGTTTTTACAGTTGGGAACCGCCAAATGTTTCCGCACTTATGTTCCGGACCTCATGTGTTTCAAAGTGACCAAAGCGACCCCTCTGGGGGATAATGATGGGAACCGGGTTGTAAACTTTTGTGTTCAATGTTATCCTATGGGTAAAAACTGTATAAAAGGAGCGATCCACAGAACCAATTTGAAGCAGTCTCCCCAAGTTGCACGTGGTGTACTTGTCGTGATCTCTGTGTTCCCTGCAGCAAATAAACCTTGAATCTTTGACGTCGAAGGAAGTGTCCCGTGTCTCTGTGATTCGTACGCCGGAGCAGGTTACCCACGAAGGTTTCAGGTGTTGTGCCCTGGCACCGCTGGGTCTTAAAGAACCCAGTCCTTCAATGGGAGGTAGATCCTTCTCCTACCTGGCAGCTAAAACCTGGAACTCACTTCCCACTCACCTTCGCCTTACTCAGAACCACCTAGCATTCAGAAAGCAACTTAAAACGTGGATATTCGACAAGTAATTCCCCACCCTTATTCAAGCGCCTTGAGACCCTCTGGGTATGTAGCGCGCTATATAAATCTCTTGACTTGACTTGACTTGAGAGCCTTGCTGGTCACTATAAATCCATTCACAACACTCAATGGGGTTGGTCTGGAAGGTGTAGTAGATAGAAAAGGAGAAATCGCTCTTTTTCTAGGTGTCCCCTCACTCACCAGGGTTGCCCCTTGGTGACATGCTTCATCATTGGGGCCATCCCAGTCCTCTACGGGCTGGGGCATGCTGCGACTTGCGAATTACGTAGGAGCACTTACAAATGACTATGTGTGGTGCAGATGTGATAGTGGAGTGGACTAAGTGATGTGTTAAGGGATCAATTTAGAAGCAGAGAGAGATCCAAGAAATGCAGTCACAGTCATAGAAAAACACAATGGATACTGTATCTGTATGTTGTTGTAGTTGTCCTGTTGAATTTGGTAAGTAAGTTGCATGCAGAAAAAAATTCCTCTTATTAGCGGCACTCCTCCATTCCATCTGACGCTTCGTCCATCAATGTTGGTGACCAGAAGACACCCTGTCCACTGCCTGCCTGGCGGATGCTGAATTGCGGCTCGCTAATGTGAAGCCTGACTTCATCCTTTTTTCCCCATTGCACAGACTGATACCCGGCCTGTAATTATTTAACGAAAAACAGGAAGTGATATAATATTACAACACCACTGATAAATAAATATAATGTATGTAGGCTGTGGAGTGCAAAAAGTCACACTTTGATTTTCCTAGTAGACAGTACAATATTTTTGACAGTGCGTACTCTGTCTGAGTCACTTTTTGAAGGATAAATAAGTATGGGCAAATTAATGTAGCGGATCTTTCCCCTCAAGCTAGGTGTACTGTAAACTGTGTTTTAGAACAAAATTAGATCTTCCCAGCAGTGCTCCCACCCAGACCCTTACTAAAGCCAGTCGCAAAAATGTAGAAGACCCCCAATCAAATCGCAAAAAACGAGGCCTAGCAGAAAACTGGTGACAAAACGTACTTTGAAAGTAAAAGTAGGCCCAAATACCCCCCTACCCACCGTGGATTGCATTCAAACCACTTGCAAGCAACCAAGCAAAAGTATCCATAGCCAGCATCGCTCCAAGACTCGAAAACCCCCCCACCCAAACACATGCAATAGAAATACTGCTAACCCTAACGAACCCTAAGTTAAGAATAGTGGCAAAGGCTTTCTTTAACTATGCCAAATCCCCCCTTTCCCACCATGGATTTTCTTCAAATGACTTGCAACCAAAATTACACATTCTCACGAGTGCTTTAAGACCCCAGAACTCAGTTGCAAAAATCTAGAACACCCCGAAACACATGCAATCCTGCTGCTAGGGCTAACCCTAACGAACCCTAAGTTACAAAAAGTGCCAAAAGGCTTTTCGGCATGGATTTTGTCCCAACCACTTCTACCCGGTATTAGACCTTCCCAGGAATGGCCCAAGACCCGCCAACCCACCCGCCAAAAAGCATAACACCCCCCAACAGGCCAAAAGCAACATCTCCTACTTACAATATTTCTCGGCCTTCGGTCCAAACGTGCTGCGTAGCTAGGCCATAAGTCCGGTTTGCCACCACGGATTTCCTGAAAAGCAAATGCAATCAAGATTAGAGTGTCCCAGCAGTGCTCCCAGACCCCGAAACCCACCCACAAACACCAGGAAGCCCCCCAAACAGGCCCCCGAAAACGCTACATTGAGCAAAATGTCAGAAATAGCAACAAAAAAATCGGCGTTGATTTTGTCCCAAACACTTCTACCCGGTATTAGACCTTCCCAGGAATGGCCCAAGACCTGCAAACCCACCCGCCAAAAAGCATAACACCCCCAAACAGGCCAAAAGCAACATCTCCTACTTACAATATTTCTCGGCCTTCGGTCCAAACGCGCTGCGTAGCTAGGCCATAAGTCCGGTTTGCCACCACGGATTTCCTGAAAAGCAAATGCAATCAAGATTAGAGTGTCCCAGCAGTGCTCACAGACCCCGAAACTCACCCACAAACAGATGGAACCCCCCCTAAGAGCACCTCAAAGGCAAGCAAGTCAGCAAAAACACAAAAAAGATTCCGCCTCGGATTTGGTCCAAACCACTTTTATCCGGTATTAGAGCTTCCCAGCAATGGCCCCAGAGCCGTCAACCCAGGAGAAAACGAGTAGAATACCCCCAAACATCCAAAGAGCAAAAGTACAAAAATGGGGACTTAGTAATTTTTTCCCAAATTTCCCAAATCACTCCACGCGCGCTCTGCAGCTAGGCCCTAACTCCCCTCTGCCACCATGGATTTGCTTCAAACCTCTTGCAAAGTAAAGTATCCATAGCCAGCAGTGCTCCCAGACCCCAAAACCCACCCACAAACACCAGGAAGCCCCCCAAACAGGCCCCCGAAAACGCTACATTGAGCAAAATGTCAGAAATTGCAAAAAAAAATCGGCGTGGATTTTGTCCCAACCACTTCTACCCGGTATTAGACCTTCCCAGGAATGGCCCAAGACCTGCCAACCTACCCGCCAAAAAGCATAACACCCCCAAACAGGCCAAAAGCAACATCTCCTACTTACAATATTTCTCGGCCTTCGGTCCAAACGCGCTGCGTAGCTAGGCCATAAGTCCGGTTTGCCACCACGGATTTCCTGAAAAGCAAATGCAATCAAGATTAGAGTGTCCCAGCAGTGCTCACAGACCCTGAAACTCACCCACAAACAGACGGAACCCCCCCTAAGAGCACCTCAAAGGCAAGCAAGTCAGCAAAAACACAAAATAATTTCCGCCTCGGATTTGGTCCAAGCCACTTTTATCCGGTATTAGAGCTTCCCAGCAATGGCACCAGAGCCGTCAACCCAGGAGAAAACGAGTAGAAGACCCCCAAACAGCCAAAGAGCAAAAGTACAAAAATGGGGACTTAGTCATTTTTTCCCAAATTTCCCAAATCACTCCGCGTGCGCTCAGCAGCTAGGCCCTAACTCCCCTCTGCCACCATGGATTTGCTTCAAACCTCTTGAAAAGTAAAGTATCCATAGCCAGCAGTGCTCCCAGACCCCGAAACCCACCCACAAACACCAGGAAGCCCCCCAAACAGGCCCCCGAAAACGCTTTATTGAGCAAAATGTCAGAAATAGCAAAAAAAAATCGGCGTGGATTTTGTCCCAACCACTTCTACCCGGTATTAGACCTTCCCAGGAATGGCCCAAGATCTGCCAACCCACCCACCAAAAAGCATAACACCCCCAAACAGGCCAAAAGCAACATCTCCTACTTACAATATTTCTCGGCCTTCGGTCCAAACGCGCTGCGTAGCTAGGCCATAAGTCCGGTTTGCCACCACAGATTTCCTGAAAAGCAAATGCAATCAAGATTAGAGTGTCCCAGCAGTGCTCACAGACCCTGAAACTCACCCGCAAACAGACGGAACCCCCCCTAAGAGCACCTCAAAGGCAAGCAAGTCAGCAAAAACACAAAATAATTTCCGCCTCGGATTTGGTCCAAGCCACTTTTATCCGGTATTAGAGCTTCCCAGCAATGGCACCAGAGCCGTCAACCCAGGAGAAAACGAGTAGAAGACCCCCAAACAGCCAAAGAGCAAAAGTACAAAAATGGGGACTTAGTCATTTTTTCCCAAATTTCCCAAATCACTCCGCGCGCGCTCAGCAGCTAGGCCCTAACTCCCCTCTGCCACCATGGATTTGCTTCAAACCTCTTGAAAAGTAAAGTATCCATAGCCAGCAGTGCTCCCAGACCCCGAAACCCACCCACAAACACCAGGAAGCCCCCCAAACAGGCCCCCGAAAACGCTTTATTGAGCAAAATGTCAGAAATAGCAAAAAAAAATCGGCGTGGATTTTGTCCCAACCACTTCTACCCGGTATTAGACCTTCCCAGGAATGGCCCAAGATCTGCCAACCCACCCACCAAAAAGCATAACACCCCCAAACAGGCCAAAAGCAACATCTCCTACTTACAATATTTCTCGGCCTTCGGTCCAAACGCGCTGCGTAGCTAGGCCATAAGTCCGGTTTGCCACCACAGATTTCCTGAAAAGCAAATGCAATCAAGATTAGAGTGTCCCAGCAGTGCTCACAGACCCCGAAACTCACCCACAAAGAGACGGAACCCCCCCTAAGAGCACCTCAAAGGCAAGCAAGTCAGCAAAAACACAAAATAAATTCTGCCTCGGATTTGGTCCATACCACTTTTATCAGGTATTAGAGCTTCCCAGCAATGGCCCCAGAGCCGTCAACCCAGGAGAAAACAAGTAGAATACCCCCAAACAGCCAAAGAGCAAAAGTACAAAAATGGTGACTTAGTCATTTTTTCCCAAATTTCCCAAATCACTCCGCGCGCGCTCTGCAGCTAGGCCCTAACTCCCCTCTGCCACCATGGCCCCAGAGCCGTCAACTCACCTGCAAAGAGGTAGAACAACACCCCCACAAGTGCTGAGCCTTTCTTCATTGGGCGTAAACCAGCCCTCTGCTTTGATGGAAATAGGAGTCTGGAGGAGGAGGATAGAGGAGCATGTTCTTCTGAACTTGTGAACCTGAGGAATGCAGACTGCGGCACCTTCAAATCAATTAGCAAACAAGTGAAGACAGTTCTGCTGATGGGCTTGTTTTTGTGATTATCTGATTAAAGTTTGAATTATATTAACTGTGCACAACAAAGAAAGACAGACACACGGGAATAAAAGTGAATAAGGACGAAAAAGTAAGTTATTGATTCGTTGTCTCATTTTCAGGGCTCGGTATCACGGTCCGTGAATAAGAATAAGGCTTCGTCATCATACTCTGCGAATTCAGGCAGGGTGAGGTCAGTGTCACCTGACAGAGAAGAAATTCCCTCATCTATGTTGCTGGCCACCTCGTCTTCATCCGGCGCGCTTTCTCGTACTCTGTAATCTGGTGGTATGAGGTGCTGATTCATCTTGATCATTGTTAACCTCTCCACATTTTTGGGCGAGAGGCGGCTCCGTTTGGAAGTTACAATGCCACCAGCAGCACTGAAAACACGTTCAGAAGACACGCTTGCGAGTGGGCAAGACAAGTAGTTTAAAGCCAGGTTGGTGAGCTGTGGCCACAATTCTTTTTTCCCATGCCAATACGCCAATGGGTCAGCATTAACATAGACCTCTGTTGAGTCATTCAGATAGTCCTTGACCATCGAATCAAGGTTCTCCTCCAAGGTTCCTCCACTTTGCTTAGCTGTTGCTGTGACCTTTTGAGAACCAAACCCAAGCCAAGCTAGCCAATCCTCTTCAGCCTCCAATGTTACTGTTGTGTCTGGTGGTGCAGATGATCCGGTTGCCGGTCTCTTTAACGTCTGAGAGGTCACTTGTGCCGCAGCCACAGGTGCAGAAGTGGATTGTTGTGACTGGGGATGGCCTGCTGATGCTGATGTACTGCCTTTTCCTTCAATTTGCTGCCTTTCTCTTTCAAACCTCTTGGCTGAGGAGGCTATCCACTGTTTGTACTTTGTAACATCTTCATCAGCAAAAGGAAAGAATGCTTGGCCTGCCAGCGCCTTTTTGTAGCGTGGATCCAGAATAGT
Organism: Lissotriton vulgaris; assembly: GCF_964263255.1. Lineage (NCBI taxonomy): Eukaryota > Metazoa > Chordata > Amphibia > Caudata > Salamandridae > Lissotriton > Lissotriton vulgaris. Next base: position 672,736,434 of record NC_141700.1, on the reverse strand, counting down.
AGCACAAATGTAATGCTGGTTTGAGTGGATCATGTTAAGACGTTCATCACCTTGTAGGTGCTCTAATAATTTCTCAGCCAGAACAAAAGGGTCTTGTTTTTTTTCATCTTTTTCAAACACAGAACACACCTCCTTCAGTTGGTGCTCCAGCATGTACAACAATGGGATAGCTTTTCCCAAATAACAGTCCTCCTTGCTGACTGCACGCGTGAAGAACTCAAAAGGACGAAGCATGCGTGTCAGGCTTTTAACTATATTCCATTGCGCCGCACCTATCCTCAGGTCCTCCTTTTGAGCTGTACCCTGTGTTAAGAAATAGTGATCGAGTACCGTATACTGCTCATACAGACGCTCAAGCATGTAGAAGGTTGAGTTCCAACGTGTTACCACCTCCTGGATGAGTGCTTTCACTGGCATTTGACGTTCATATAGCAGGCTCCTCAGATGCTTCTGGGCCTTAAAAGAATGGCTGAAATGGTTGCACATTTTTCGGCAGGTCTCCACTACTCTGTACGCTGCACTGTCTTTATCACCCAAGAATTTATTGACAACCAGGTTTATACAGTGCGCCAAACACGGCACTCTGAAATAGTCACCCAGCTGCATGGCCTCAACTATGTTGGAGCCATTGTCCGTGGAAACATAACCAACCTGGCGTTATTTTGGGGACAGCCAGTCAAGGACCTTTGTGTTGAAGACATCCAAAATGTTTTGTGCTGTGTGACGTTTCTCCAAACCAAACATGGCTAGTGTTGCATGTTTCCGAGCAGCTTTAAAAACAATGTCCGGGTCAACACCTGCGTTTAGCTTTGCTTTAGCCCCTGAAAAAGAGACCCAGTGTGCAGTGATGCACATGTAATCAGCGCCTGCGCCACTGGTCCACATGTCTGTTGTCAGATGTATAGTGTGAACAGCACTCTTCTGCAAAGCTGCCCCAATCACTTCCAGAACATCTTCATGTAGTGCTGGAACCGCAACTCGGGCAAAATAGAACCGGCTAGGAACCTTCCATTTAGGGCAGAGCGCTGCCACTAATTCTAGAAAACCAACCCCTTCTACAAAAGAAAAAGGGAGAAGGTCCAGAGATAGCATTTTAGCCAGCTTAGTGTTATACAGACGCGTCAGTGGGTGGTTGCGTTCAAATTGCACTTCTGTAAACAACATCTTTTTAATGTTGCCCTGGACCAAGGATTTACGGGATGATGATGATATCTTCGACCCAGTTACGCTTGCTGATGAACTTTTTCGCATTGATGTCTCACTCTCTCCCACACTCTTAGTGTGGCTCACATGGGGTGTGCTGCTGACAGGGGTACTGGGTGTAAGTGAAGTGTTTGAATCGTCTTCTTCCTCCTCGTCATCATCAGATGAAAAATCAACGTTTTCATTACGTGCAATTCGGGCTTCCTTGACCGCCTCTAGGTGCGCAAACCATTGGACAGCGTGCGTTCTCCTAAGATGACCTCTCTGGCCTCCGGTACCATAGTTGGTACCAAACTTACCACGACTAACTCGAAGCTTACAAATGCTACAAATGGCTACGTTTTCCTTTTTTGGGCAAACACTAAAGAAGTCCCAAACTGGAGACTTGAAATGTCTTTGGGGGCCGGAGTGACGTAAATAATTAATTTACTCTCTTAATTTCTATGCAGGTAAGTACTTAATCAATAATAACTCAGATCGGAAAGAAAAAACCAGAGTCCGTGGTGTTAGAGTTTCTAAGGGTTTTATTCCTCAAAAAGGAATGGTCATGACCAGGATATCGGATTCTGACCACCACAGGGGTGTCAGAAGGGATAGAGAGCGCGCGCTACATTTTATTGACAATACATAGCTTATATACTTAATTCATATCATAAGCAACAGTGCAGGAGGCGTAACAGTTGAGAGAAGACAAGATAACAGTATACACGTGGTACTAGTACGTAATCAAGAGGCGTGAACTGGAGGTGTGTGCTAGAAACGTCACTGATAGGTGACGCAGGTGGGTGGCACCAAGCAGAAATGTGGCAATGTCAGCAGAAATCGGAAGCTTGGATGCGCGCGCAGCTGCATGACGTGTGATTGGAGGGGTGCAGGGGACTTGACATTTACACTGACGGAAAGAGACAGAAGTCTGGCATGTCAGATCAACTTGTACTTCTATCATATCTGATATCTGATGTTTAGGAACCATATTATCTGGGCGGAAAGGTCTCCAGGGCAGAAGCTATTCTATGCTAACTGTGGATGCGTGTATAAGCGCCTAAGTGTCTGCATGAGAAGCGTGGGGGCACGGGGCCTTCCATGGAAGCATGGTAACAGAGGCTATGAATTACTTGCACTGGGACGGGTCGGCCCTTTGGCTCTGCAGCTGGGGAGGATGTTTACTGAAGCTAGTAGGCAGGAATGCATTTTCGAGGAGCAGAACAGATAACTCGAAGGTTATAGTCAGTCTTGGCAGAAAGCAGGCTGAGCTGAGCGCGAGGGGCCGCGCTGGAAGTAAGTCAGAGTTCACGGGTACAGAGGCAGCCTGGGCAGAGGCTGTCAGAGTCAAAAGCCAGAAAAGAGGCTCGATGGCAGAAATTCAGGGCCTACTTTGCCAAAGCAGAAAAACATGTAAAGTACACTACAAAAAGACGGTGGCATAGCATACTTAGGAACGGACCATTTGATCCATTCATGGTGGATCTGAAAGAGGACAAGTTAACGTTGGACGCAAATGTATTTGCGTCTTCATAGCTGGCACAGGAGGGAAGTTACATGCATTTTAAGCTGGTACATGGAGTCGGTGGGGTACGCGCTAGGGAACATAACATGACCAAAAATTTATATTTCCTCATTCCCTCCTTGTTCCCTACGGACCCTTCATGAAATCTCGATCCTCATGAATCGATCAGTTTGTTCTTGTAACATCATTTGTTCTTCTTTCTTTCGTTTACGTTTTGAGAGAAAACTGGAATGTTCAATACAAGAGGTGGCACACAGTCCACAAATCGCTGGCCCACACTGCAGGCACAGGCAGCAACTGAATACTAGGACTAGGCCAATGCCTAGGAAGGATAGGATCTTCCATCCCCAAGCTGTTAACGTTGTCCAGAACCAACCGGACCAAGTCCAGGTGCCTGGATCCTGATGTATCTGATTTGCAATTTTATGGAGACGTGTGATAGCTTGATATACAGATGGTGCGTTTTGTGGTATGAAAACACAGCAACTTGACCCGATGACCTTACAGGCTCCGCCTCTATCTGCCAAGATGACGTCAATAACAAGACGGTTCTGAAGGACAACAACCCGCATGGCGGACTGCTCTTCTGTTAAGTTACCTAAGGCGGAGGCAGTTTCATTCACTACTGCTTCAAGTGTTCTAGTTAATCTACGTATTAATTTACTATTCTGAACAGGTCCTAAAAAGAAAAAGAATCCTTTATTAAAATCGGTGTACTGTTCCCATGCCGTTTCTGTGTAGTCGACAAGTGGAATATCTCTTCTGGGTCTATTTTTTACTAGATTGGAATTTCTATGGTAATCAGGGGGAGCTAGGAAAACAGGGGGCAGAAGGAATGCAATGTAACAGGTACCATCCCAATCTGGAGGTAGACGTATGTATGCGGTATGACCACAAACAAAGTAAGAATGACTAATAGCTTTAAAGGACGATTTTCCATGATCGCTGAATTCGACCACAGTGGTGCATTTACTATGACCTAAGTGTACTGAACCTTTCTTCCTGATACATAATTCGCCAGTAACTGGCAATACTGACATAGTAGGTATAACAGGTGCGGCTTCGGATTCAACAGTAAGAATCATAAGGCTAATTGTATAGTTACCTAATCCATACACTTCATTTTCTAGATCAGTTCCTATTCTAGTGGGGAGTCCCTCCTTATCTGGGTAACAAACGTCGAGCAGGACTAAGTTCAGGTTTCCCCAAACCCAGCCCCCATCGAAAACAGCAATATCAGGATCTAAGGAATTAATTATTTTAAACCATGCGCCGCAGGAGCCATTATGATTGAACGGGTACGGAAAGAGGGGCAGAGCTCCCTTGTAATTCTGGTATGGAGGGAGTCGACCACATATCCAGCAGTCTGTAGCATTATTAGTTTGGTGGGAATGATGTAGCATACTAATGAATGTATTGTTGCGCAGCGCAAGTCTATAGGAAAGTTCATGTGGAGGTAACTTGCTAAAAGTGTGTTCAGCAGAGACATTGTAGACAGATTGTTCACGCTTGAAAATAGGGTAGTATATAGGTAAAAGGATGCTAGCAACAATAATTAAAATACTCAGAATAAACATGATTAATAGTGTCACTATACAGTGACTACGAAGTGATTTACAATATGTACGTTTCTTATATTCTCTCTCTCTATCTCGATCTAGGGGATACATGTCAGAAACTATTTAACCGATTCACCTAGGGGAGGACTTAAACAATTAAACTGTCTGACTTGCTAGATCGGAGTTTCATGCGATACTCCTCTTGGGGAGTTTTTTCTCGTTCAGATTCTGTAAAGTCTTTTGGCTCAACACAGTCTTTGGTGGGGGTGGACGAGTCTCGATCAGGTTTCAGTCCAAAGAATTTTTTCACATGACTCGTGTGAACCCACCCCTTTCTCCCTTTGATCTTCACGGCGGTCCTCGTGGTGAGAAGGACGGTCTTCGGTGATTTCCAGCGGGGCTCCAACGGACTCTTTCTATCAAAGTTGCGCACTAGGACGAGGTCGCCAGGACGGACATCATGTGGCTTTACATCAGTGTTGTCAGGGAAGGCTGCGGCAACCTGTGAACGACATGATTGGAGTGCAGACATCATGGAGGCAAGGTAATCTGTCAACATGTTACAATCAACATCAGTAATCTTTTTCGGAATGGGCGTCCCCCACATATTCGGTGGTCTGCCAAAGACCACCTCGTACGGGGATAGCCCTGATCTCGAATGGGCAACCATTCTCATGTAGAATAGTGCCACTGGCAGGGCGACTATCCAGTCGACCCCTTTCTCCTGACATATTTTGGCAAGGCGGATCTTTAGTGTCTGGTTATGTCTTTCTACAAGGCCTGCGGCTTCAGGATGTCGGACACAATGGAATTTCCACTGGTATCCCAATAATAAAGAAACTTCTTTCATTAATGCAGATGAGAATGGCTGACCGTTATCTGAGTACACGACACGAGGCAAGCCGTATCGTGGGAAAAATTCACGAACCAGCTGCTTGGCAGTGGTCGGAGCAGTGTAATCTGGGACTGGGTATGCTTCGGTCCAGCGGGACAGAGCACAGACAACTACGAGAACATATTTAAATCCTCGACAACGGTCCATCTGGATATAATCCATCTGGAGGACTTCAAAAGGGTGATCAGGAGGATGAAATCCACCTTGCTCTACAGGGACGCTTTTACCTGGATTGAACTGACAACAGATCATGCAAGTACGCACTTTCTGTTTCGCTGCTGCTCGTAAGTGTTTATTGTTCCAAAGATTTTGTAAACTGTCTAACATCGCTTTCTCTCCTAGGTGTGCTGGGCTATGTGCTGTATTTATCATGACTTGAACCATAGAGTCAGGGAGAAACCATGTAGATTTTCCCTTCGTCACCCAACCTTGATCTGTTTGGATCCCTCCTAGTTCAATCCATTTCTTTATTTCTTCTGGGGTTGCGTGTGTCTGAATGTCAATAACATCTAGTGCGGGATCCCTGACTGTCATACAATTTGTCGGTCCTATAGTCTTTGTCGTATCAATTGCCTGAGTGTTAGTCAATGCTGTACGTTTTGCTGTCTGGTCTGCCAGGTCGTTACCCTGGGAAACAGAATCTGTGACTTTAGTATGTGCTTTACACTTCATGACAGATATGCCTGAAGGCAGATGTATTGCTTCTAACAGTGCTTGAATGAGGGGACCATGTTGGATCTTGGCACCGTGAGAGGTCAGAAAACCTCGTTCTTGCCATAGCATGCCGAAGTCGTGTACAACTCCGAACGCATAACGGGAATCAGTGTATATGTTGACATTTCTGTTTTTGGCTAGGATACAGGCTCGGGTCAGAGCGATGAGCTCTGCCGCTTGAGCAGACAGTGTATCAATACGATGTGTTTCTTTAACTTCGGTTTCAGTGGTCACGGCATATGCGGCCACTAATTCTCCTGTACTTGTTCGCATGCATGAACCATCCACATAAAGTGTCAGGTCTGGATTTGTCAATGGAACATCTGTTAAGTCTCGTCGGGGCTTTGTTACTGCATTAATGATCTCTATACAATCATGCGGGGCTGGATCTGTCATAATTGTAGGTAACAGTGTTGCTGGGTTCAAGATGCTGCAGCGTCTGATTCCTATGTGTGGCTGGAATAGTGTCAATTCGTAACCTGTCAGTCGTGCTATGGTCAAGTGTTGAGTCTGAGTTCTGTTTAAAAGAACCTCTACAGAGTGTGGAACTTGTACTGTTAACTGATGTCCTAAAACAATTGAATCGCTCTGTCTGATCGCTAGTGCTGTTGCTGCTACTGACTTTAAGCACGCAGGGAGTGCCTGGGCTACTGAATCCAATGTACTTGAAAAATAAGCGCAAGGCTTATGTGAACCTGCTTGGTCTTGAGTGAGGACAGACAATGCTGTACCATCACGTTCTGTAACAAAAAGTGTAAACGGTTTGCTGTAACATGGTGTCGCTAAAACTGGTGCTCGACATAATGCTTTCTTTAATTCCTCAAAGGCTTGTGTATGTTCCTGAGTCCAAGGAAGGGCAATCGAAGTTGCTGCCTCCTGCGTCGTTAACTGGATGAGTGGTTTAGCTAGAAATGCATATTGAGGAATCCATTGTCTGCAGTACGAGGTGAGGCCTATGAAGGCCCGCACTTCCTTCTGTGTCTGGGGTCGTGGCATATTTACAATTAACTGAATGCGATCGGGAGTGAGCTGTCTCCCCACTTTGGACAGCAAGTGACCCAAGTATACAACTTGCTGAACACAGAATTGCAGCTTCGAAGGAGACACCTTGTGTCCCTTGTCTGCCAGAAAATGTAAAACTGTCAGTGAAGCTTGTTCACATTCGGGCTCACTTCGTGCGGTGATCAGTAGATCATCGACGTATTGCAGTAAAGCGGTGTTAACTGGCATTTGAATACAATCTAGTTGTCTTTTCAGTGCTTGACTATAGATGCTGGGGCTTTCTGTGAATCCTTGAGGTGCGCGGGAAAATTTGAAACTTCGTCCATTTAAACTGAATCCGAAGAGATATTGGCTCTCCGGATCAATAGGTACACTGAAGAAAGCGTTCTTGAGATCAATTACAGTAAAGAACGTTGCTTCTGAATCAATAGCAGTCAATAGGGAAGAGATATCGGGGACCACAGGGTACTGTGGTACAATGCATTTGTTCAATTCTCGAAGATCAATCACCAGCCGATATACTGGCGGTGCATTGGGGTCAGTACGTTTAAGAATTGGGATGATAGGTGAATTACAGATATTGGAGTCGGTCTCTACGACCACTCCCTGGGCAATAAGCTCTTCAATGATTTTCAGTAAAGCCACTACAGCATCGGGTGGTAACTTGTATTGTCTGATTCTGGGTAGAACAACTCCTGGCTTGAGTGAAACACGGTATGGAGTGATATGCATACAACCTACGTCAGCTGGGCCTTTTGCCCATAGGTGATCTGGTACATTTTTCAATCTGACATCAAATTCTCGTAAAACATAATGACCCTTGAAATCCCGTAGAAAGAGTCTAACTCCCTCCGGGGAACAGCATATTATAGCTCCTAGAGCCTTCAGAGTTTTAATTCCTAACAGATTTTCTGGGCATGAGTTCGTAAGTAGCAAATCTGTAACTCGTGATAATGGACCCACAGCCAAGGGTACTGGTTCCGATACTTCATTTACAATAGGCTGTCCTGAAAATCCAAGGGAAACATTCTGCGAGCCTGAGAGGGGTGCCCCTGGGACTTCATTATGACTGATTGTGGTGCGGCTTGCCCCTGTGTCAATTAAAAACTTTCTGTCTTTTCCTAATACGTGACTGTGTACATAAGGACCTTCTTGATCTACAGGAATCTCAATAAGAGGCAAACCACCTTCCCTGTCTAGGCTGTTTCATGTATATCGGGGGTAATCTGGGTATGCAGATTGGGCATACTGGTACATCTGTTGCGAAACTTGCTGAGTCGCGGCAATGGGCTGTGGTCCGGCTACTGTCTGTGCTGTATGAGATGGAGCATGCATAGGCTGTGTATTCTGCATTGGCTGTACATTTTGTGAGGTCTGTTGCTGGACCTGATCTTGTCTAGGCGGATGCGGTCTTTCTTTAGTTTTACCTGTTGCTATGTTATGTTTCAGGACGGGGCATTCATGTACGTAATGACCTGGCTGCTTACAGTAATTACATGTCCCTTTAACGGGAGCTGTAGTGTGACTTGTCTGGGTCCCACCTTTTCTCTGGCCGTCGGCTGGGACCGTCTGAGCTACTAACATTTTCATCTTGGTGTCTTTCATACGTTTCTGTTCCTGATCTTGTTCTTCTCTAATTCTGTTCTGATGATATTGTAACATTTGTAACATCTGGGATGGCGTATTTGCCTGCCAAGTACTTTCAACTTTGTACACTCTATTTTTAACTAATGGTAGTGAGTTCTCGACTAGTTTTGATACAAAAAGGTGTGGATACGATTCGCTGCTCGGTTGTAGGCCACTATTTATAATGAAACATTTCTCGAATCTTGAATAGAAGTCACTAGTATCTTCATCATGTTTCTGTTTACAGGACGAGATGGCGTCCCAATCTTCCTTTCTAGTTGTCAATAATCTTGGCAGAACCTGTACTATTAATCCGGGTAATGCTTTAGTCTTGTCCCCAAGGCCTACCCCTGGGACCCGTTTGCTTTCTTCGTCTTCTATTTCTGCCCATGCAATCTTGGTGTCCCCCACCTCCCATTCTTTTTCCTTTAATTTCTCGTAAATGCCCGTGGGCAACAGTACTTTTAACATTTTCATAATATCATCATACGTGTAATCCCCCATTAACAACATGTCTTTAAGCTCTCTGTGAAAACCTGCAGGGTCTTTATCATGACACGGAACTAGTTTCTTCATTTCTAACAGTTCTAACTTAGTCAGTGGCGTGTGCACATATACACATTTCAGGGCGTGATCCGCACCCATAACTGGGTGTACTTCTCGTAAGGGGTTCTGACTTTCAATGCCACTCCGGCATTGCATGTGGTACATTTTCCTTTCTGGAGGCGGGGCGGGAACATATTCAGAACTTATGAAGGTGTTATATTTATGTCGTTGTTCTAGAATTATTTGTATTAACTTGGTACTGAAACCTCTCCATCTATCCATGAGTAGTGCTTCTAATGTTTCGTGTAAAGGACCTGGATCAGAATGTTTATTTCGGTATTTCGTAAGTAGGTGCTGAATCATGTATACACCTGCTAATTTCTGTTCGTCTGGGGAAAGGTTTAGAAACGTCTGTGCTAAGGTATCATCATTATATATGTCTGGATTTTCGGCCCATAAGATGGCTGATCGGGCCAGTTCTTGTTCATCCATCGAATTGAGTACATGGTACCCCATTCTTTCTCGTAGTCTTTTATCAGTTTCCTGGAACTGGTGTTCAGAAGAATTCGGGTTTGTTAAAGCAGAGAGAAAAACTCTCTTGCTTTCTGGACGGATGCCTTTCCTAAGGTAAGTTCCCTTACCTACATACGCTATAGTATCTGGAGTCCTTTCTGGTTCTTCAAACTCTTCTTCCTCCTCGGAGGAAGCTTTGTCATTCCCTTTCTGGTGTACCGTTATCACTGCTTTTCTAATTTTCTTGTACATACTGGCTATGCAAGCCCCCTTGTCATGTTTTCCTTTGGCTATATTTTGACCCCACTTGTTCAGGGCATCTAGTTCACTTTGATCAGTTCCAGGCCTGTCTCGTTCTCTTATTAGACAATTTATGAAAAATCGTAGTATTTGTGCTTGAATATCAACTTTCTGTTTCTCCATGGCATCCTTGATACTGTCAGGGTCTTTCCCTGTCTGAACAAACTCATATATTCTATCTAGACGGTCCTTCATTCCTACATAGCATAGCAAGATATCAGTAGCAGATCTTAACCGTAGTGATGCCAATATCATTAGATCGTTTTTCCCGGGTACTGGATCATATCTGCAAACTGAAATGTTTTCCTTTAATGCGTCAAGGCGGGGTGACCTGAACGTGAGAGGACTCTGCATATCCCTTAGATTGAATCTGTGTGTTAATGGCGGGGTCCGAAGACCCGCGGTCGCACCTCCTGAGGCGGACGCTTGGGCATTATCTCCCTGTGGAGTCTGTATCTGAACTTGAGTTTGTCGTTTGGTAGGATCAGGTAGATGTGGTTTCGGTAGGTCAGTTTTGGGTACGGGAAGTGGCGGAGCTGGCGGAGCGGGGGAGGTCTGTCGCGGTACTGGCGGGACATGATCCGGGGGCGGGGTGCCACCCCCGTCCCCGTCATTAGGCAAGGCACGAACAGGCAGATTGGTGTAAGCCGGTGCTACATCCTCTAGATAAGAATTTAGGAATATGTCTTTAGTAGTCTTATGCATTACTTTAGTTGGAACTAATGGTGGCGGTAAGTTTTTCGGTATTTCTGATAGGGCCTCAGGTGTACCCTCGGCCGCGAGATACATACCATTTACGAGATTATTTCGGGCACGGTCTATTTGTTCTGTTTTTACTCGGATCCCTTCAGTAACTAATTCGTTTTCTTGGGCTTTTTCTGATTCTTTAAGTCTGTCTTCTCTACGGAGTGCTTTCTCAGCACGCTTATGTGATTCCTTACGCCAAAATTCTATGGCGTCTTTCTGTGATTGTCTAGCTTTCTTTTTCCATAATACTTCTTCTACCTTCATGATGCACTCGGCATCCCATGTTCCGGTAGTGGGCCATCTGTGTCTTTCGTCTAGATGCTTGGTATAATCGGCCCATAAGTCTAGATACAATATGGCATCTATGCCATGTTTATGATACATAAAGTTACCTGGAGTGTCCCTAGGGGGAATAGGAATTTCTTCCTCCAGTATCCCTTTCCTAGTTCCTATCTGCTTTAACTTGTTGAAAAACGGCATCTTGTTTACTTATTACTCAATACTCAGTCCTTACTCCTTAGTACTGGTTACAGCTAGTTTATACGAGAAACACAATAATGCACATTAAACGGTCACATTCATACCACGACATTAATCACACAAAAACATTTGAGACATAGATGACTACCCTCTATACCGGATGTACTGCTAAACAGTACAGATACACTGGTGTAACAGTGCAGAAATTCAGAATACTAGATATACTGCTAAACAGTACAGATACACTGCCTAAAAACAGTGCAGACCGGACTTGTGTACCCAAACCCGTCTAGATACGTCCCAGCAATGGTACTCACCGGGAAGCACGGAAACAGAAGGCCTCAGAAAACTCGACCGGACTGGACTCGACTCGGCTCGACTTCGGGAAACTTTGGAAAACTTCGGAAAACTGGTGGGCCTCTTGACACCTCGGACCTTGCTTCTTTCGGCTAGGCTCTGGTCGGGATCCTCCGCACTCCTCACCGCCTCGTCTGGGCACTGATCGCAGTCTTCGTCACCTCCGTGGGTCAGAGGGAGATGCAGGAAATCCTGCCGGTACGCGTTGGTTCCATCTAACTGATGGCAGGGGACAGAGCTTGCAATGCGCCAACCGGCGCGTGAGGTGGGGGAGGGGTCCCTATTCGGGCGCCAAAATGACGTAAATAATTAATTTACTCTCTTAATTTCTATGCAGGTAAGTACTTAATCAATAATAACTCAGATCGGAAAGAAAAAACCAGAGTCCGTGGTGTTAGAGTTTCTAAGGGTTTTATTCCTCAAAAAGGAATGGTCATGACCAGGATATCGGATTCTGACCACCACAGGGGTGTCAGAAGGGATAGAGAGCGCGCGCTACATTTTATTGACAATACATAGCTTATATACTTAATTCATATCATAAGCAACAGTGCAGGAGGCGTAACAGTTGAGAGAAGACAAGATAACAGTATACACGTGGTACTAGTACGTAATCAAGAGGCGTGAACTGGAGGTGTGTGCTAGAAACGTCACTGATAGGTGACGCAGGTGGGTGGCACCAAGCAGAAATGTGGCAATGTCAGCAGAAATCGGAAGCTTGGATGCGCGCGCAGCTGCATGACGTGTGATTGGAGGGGTGCAGGGGACTTGACATTTACACTGACGGAAAGAGACAGAAGTCTGGCATGTCAGATCAACTTGTACTTCTATCATATCTGATATCTGATGTTTAGGAACCATATTATCTGGGCGGAAAGGTCTCCAGGGCAGAAGCTATTCTATGCTAACTGTGGATGCGTGTATAAGCGCCTAAGTGTCTGCATGAGAAGCGTGGGGGCACGGGGCCTTCCATGGAAGCATGGTAACAGAGGCTATGAATTACTTGCACTGGGACGGGTCGGCCCTTTGGCTCTGCAGCTGGGGAGGATGTTTACTGAAGCTAGTAGGCAGGAATGCATTTTCGAGGAGCAGAACAGATAACTCGAAGGTTATAGTCAGTCTTGGCAGAAAGCAGGCTGAGCTGAGCGCGAGGGGCCGCGCTGGAAGTAAGTCAGAGTTCACGGGTACAGAGGCAGCCTGGGCAGAGGCTGTCAGAGTCAAAAGCCAGAAAAGAGGCTCGATGGCAGAAATTCAGGGCCTACTTTGCCAAAGCAGAAAAACATGTAAAGTACACTACAAAAAGACGGTGGCATAGCATACTTAGGAACGGACCATTTAATCCATTCATGGTGGATCTGAAAGAGGACAAGTTAACGTTGGACGCAAATGTATTTGCGTCTTCCTAGCTGGCACAGGAGGGAAGTTACATGCATTTTAAGCTGGTACATGGAGTCGGTGGGGTACGCGCTAGGGAACATAACATGACCAAAAATTTATATTTCCTCAGGAGGAGGCGGCGATACTGGTGGTGGTGGTCCTGCTGCTAATGCCAGATGAAGTGGAGGATGTCGATTGCCGAACTTCAGTACGTTTTGCACTTTCACCACCACTAATTGAGGTCGAGGTGGATGGAGGTCCCTTCTTGCGAGAAAGAAATATGGAAGCGGTAGGTGTTGGTGTACTAGTTAACTCCAAATCTAATGATTGTTGTGTTTCCATTTCCATTGCCTCCTCGTCGACATCATCATCACGCTCAGCAGCTTCTCGGGATAGGGTCAAAATGTCTCTTTGCTGCATGCCCGCTGGGGCTGCAGTGACCTTTATGATGACTGGCTCGTCGTCATCGTGAGAGGCTTCATCAGCAGCAGTATCCCTCACTTCTTGTTGAGCCTCCTCACACTCCATAGCTATGAGTTTTTCGACGACCTTCCTTTTACACTTAGGTACCTTTGTCAGATCATGGTGTGCCTCACTCTCAGACGGCGTGGTGGTTCCCAATTTTCATCCAGTTCATCAGAAGGAGGTGGGCTTGAAGAAGATGTAGACACCCCCCTTGATCCTTTCCTTGCTAGGGATGTGGAAGACAATGAATGAACATCAAGAGGAGTGGCTTCCTATGATATCTCGGCTTGATTGTCGATTTCCTGATGTGCCCCTACTTCGGGAGGAACAACTATTGTGGGCACTTGTGACCCTCCATGCACCTCTGCTTGCGCATCTCCTTGCGCTGCCTCTCCTTCCACATGTACTTGGGCTTGTACTTGCACATGGTGTTGTTGTTGCGGCTGTGGTTGTTCAACACTTGTCAGATGAGTTACAACAACCTGTGTTGATTCGGGGACATTGCTGCTACTTTCTTGCGATGAGCCAACATCACTGGTCGATGGTGATTGGAGAAGTACACTGACTGCCTCTGAAGCACTCAAGGGCTTTGACTTAAGTTGGCGTGGTGGTGGAGGCACTGAACCCAATGGAGCGGGGGTGCTGCTCCCAGCTTGGTCCCCAGCAGATCCTGCTGCTGCTGCAGGCGTACTTTTTTTGCTCCCAAAAAACGCGGCGGCCGGCACACCAGCCTCCTTGGTAACTTGCTTCTTCTGCTCCTTACTAGCAACTTTCTTGCTAGAGGAGCTACGGAGACCTTTTTTTGGGGCCATCTTCTTCAGAGCAGGTCAGACAGCAGGCCGCAGTTGCACGAATTGTAGAGTTGTCTGAGGCCAGACGTGACGTCGCGTGACGTTATGCTGCACACACACACCGCTGCAGGACTTCTTCCTGGCACTGGTGGTTCTCTTGAGTCTTGTGCACCTAAAAGCAATGGAAGACAGAGGAACATCAGCTCAGTTATACACCCCAAAAAAATCGAAAAAAACCAGAAAAATCAGCACAATCCCATGCCCTCCATGATGCTTAAATTCAAGACACCCCACAGAAAGACTAGGCACATGCAACACTCACTAGTCCCTACCCCTGGTGAAAAGGCCACAACAACAGGCCCAAAAAACGAAAATCACAGAAAAATCAGCACAATCCCATGCCATGATCCAGCCCCTCCATGATGTTTAAATTCAAGACAACCCACAGAAAGACTAGGCACATGCACCACTCACTACCCCTGGGCCCTGGGCATAAGGGATGAAAGCTAGGCAAAATGGGTGCAGGCCTGAGAACACTGCCTGCATTCAAAATGGCCCCCTCCATCACAGCACATGGCCAGGGCCTGTAGCAGCACTCAAATTGGCCCCCAACCACATGGCCTGTCCATCCACAACAGGCCCAAAAAACGAAAATCACAGAAAAATCAGCACAATCCCATGCCATGATCCAGCCCCTCCATGATGTTTAAATTCAAGACAACCCACAGAAAGACTAGGCACATGCACCACTCACTACCCCTGGGCCCTGGGCATAATGGATGAAAGCTAGGAAAAATGGGTGCAGGCCTGAGAACACTGCCTGCATTCAAAATGGCCCCCTTCATCACAGCACATGGCCAGGGCCTGTAGCAGCACTCAAAATGGCCCCCAACCACATGGCCTGTCCATCCACAACAGGCCCAAAAAACGAAAATCACAGAAAAATCAGCACAATCCCATGCCATGATCCAGCCCCTCCATGATGTTTAAATGCAAGACAACCCACAGAAAGACTAGGCACATGCACCACTCACTACCCCTGGGCCCTGGGCATAAGGGATGAAAGCTAGGAAAAATGGGTGCAGGCCTGAGAACACTGCCTGCATTCAAAATGGCCCCCTCCATCACAGCACATGGCCAGGGCCTGTAGCAGCACTCAAAATGGCCCCCAACCACATGGCCTGTCCATCCACAACAGGCCCAAAAAACGAAAATCACAGAAAAATCAGCACAATCCCATGCCATGATCCAGCCCCTCCATGATGTTTAAATTCAAGACAACCCACAGAAAGACTAGGCACATGCACCACTCACTACCCCGGGCCCTGGGCATAAGTGATGAAAGCTAGGCAAAATGGGTGCAGGCCTGAGAACACTGCCTGCATTCAAAATGGCCCCCTCCATCACAGCACATGGCCAGGGCCTGTAGCAGCACTCAAAATGGCCCCCAACCACATGGCCTGTCCATCCACAACAGGCCCAAAAAACGAAAATCACAGAAAAATCAGCACAATCCCATGCCTTGATCCAGCCCCTCCATGATGTTTAAATTCAAGACAACCCACAGAAAGACTAGGCACATGCACCACTCACTACCCCTGGGCCCTGGGCATAATGGATGAAAGCTAGGCAAAATGGGTGCAGGCCTGAGAACACTGCCTGCATTCAAAATGGCCCCCTCCATCACAGCACATGGCCAGGGCCTATAGCAGCACTCAAAATGGCCCCCAACCACATGGCCTGTCCATCCACAACAGGCCCAAAAAACGAAAATCACAGAAAAATCAGCACAATCCCATGCCTTGATCCAGCCCCTCCATGATGTTTAAATTCAAGACAACCCACAGAAAGACTAGGCACATGCACCACTCACTACCTATGGGCCCTGGGCATAATGGATGAAAGCTAGGCAAAATGGGTGCAGGCCTGAGAACACTGCCTGCATTCAAAATGGCCCCCTCCATCACAGCACATGGCCAGGGCCTGTAGCAGCACTCAAAATGTCCCCCAACCACATGGCCTGTCCATCCACAACAGGCCCAAAAAACGAAAATCACTGAAAAATCAGCACAATCCCATGCCATGATCCAGCCCCTCCATGATGTTTAAATTTAAGACAACCCACAGAAAGACTAGGCACATGCACCACTCACTACCCCTGGGCCCTGGGCATAATGGATGAAAGCTAGGCAAAATGGGTGCAGGCCTGAGAACACTGCCTGCATTCAAAATGGCCCCCTCCATCACAGCACATGGCCAGGGCCTGTAGCAGCACTCAAATTGGCCCCCAACCACATGGCCTGTCCATCCACAACAGGCCCAAAAAACGAAAATCACAGAAAAATCAGCACAATCCCATGCCATGATCCAGCCCCTCCATGATGTTTAAATTCAAGACAACCCACAGAAAGACTAGGCACATGCACCACTCACTACCCCTGGGCATAATGGATGAAAGCTAGGAAAAATGGGTGCAGGCCTGAGAACACTGCCTGCATTCAAAATGGCCCCCTCCATCCCACCACATGGCCAGGGCCTGTAGCAGCACTCAAAATGGCCCCCAACCACATGGCCTGTCCATCCACAAGAGGCCCAAAAAACGAAAATCACAGAAAAATCTGCACAATCCCATGCCATGATCCAGCCCCTCCATGATGTTTAAATTCAAGACAACCCACAGAAAGACTAGGCACATGCACCACTCACTACCCCTGGGCCCTGGGCATAAGGGTTGAAAGCTAGGAAAAATGGGTGCAGGCCTGAGAACACTGCCTGCATTCAAAATGGCCCCCTCCATCACAGCACATGGCCAGGGCCTGTAGCAGCACTCAAAATGGCCCCCAACCACATGGCCTGTCCTTCCACAACAGGCCCAAAAAACGAAAATCACAGAAAAATCAGCACAATCCCATGCCATGATCCAGCCCCTCCATGATGTTTAAATTCAAGACAACCCACAGAAAGACTAGGCACATGCACCACTCACTACCCCTGGGCCCTGGGCATAAGGGATGAATGCTAGGCAAAATGGGTGCAGGCCTGAGAACACTGCCTGCATTCAAAATGCCCCCCTCCATCACAGAACATGGCCAGGGCCTGTAGCAGCACTCAAAATGGCCCCCAACCACATGGCCTGTCCATCCACAACAGGCCCAAAAAACGAAAATCACAGAAAAATCAGCACAATCCCATGCCTTGATCCAGCCCCTCCATGATGTTTAAATTCAAGACAACCCACAGAAAGACTAGGCACATGCACCACTCACTACCCCTGGGCCCTGGGCATAATGGATGAAAGCTAGGCAAAATGGGTGCAGGCCTGAGAACACTGCCTGCATTCAAAATGGCCCCCTCCATCACAGCACATGGCCAGGGCCTGTAGCAGCACTCAAAATGGCCCCCACCCACATGGCCTGTCCATCCACAACAGGCCCAAAAAACGAAAATCACAGAAAAATCAGCACAATCCCATGCCATGATCCAGCCCCTCCATGATGTTTAAATTCAAGACAACCCACAGAAAGACTAGGCACATGCACCACTAACTACCCCTGGGCCCTGGGCATAAGGGATGAAAGCTAGGCAAAATGGGTGCAGGCCTGAGAACACTGCCTGCATTCAAAATGGCCCCCTCCATCACAGCACATGGCCAGGGCCTGTAGCAGCACTCAAAATGGCCCCCAACCACATGGCCTGTCCATCCACAACAGGCCCAAAAAACGAAAATCACAGAAAAATCAGCACAATCCCATGCCATGATCCAGCCCCTCCATGATGTTTAAATTCAAGACAACCCACAGAAAGACTAGGCACATGCACCACTCACTACCCCTGGGCCCTGGGCATAAGGGATGAAAGCTAGGCAAAATGGGTGCAGGCCTGAGAACACTGCCTGCATTCAAAATGGCCCCCTCCATCACAGCACATGGCCAGGGCCTGTAGCAGCAGTCAAAATGGCCCCCAACCACATGGCCTGTCCATCCACAACAGGCCCAAAAAACGAAAATCACAGAAAAATCAGCACAATCCCATGCCATGATCCAGCCCCTCCATGATGTTTAAATTCAAGACAACCCACAGAAAGACTAGGCACATGCACCACTCACTACCCCGGGTGAAAAGGCCACAACAGGCCAAAAAAACGAAAATCACAGAAAAATCAGCACAATCCCAAGCCATCCAGCCCCTCCATGATGTTTAAATTCAAAACACCCCACAGAAAGACTCAGTGCACCCACCACTGAGTACCCCTGGGCAAAAGGCCCCAAAACAGCCCAAAAATCGAAAATTCCAAAATTGTAGTTGCAGCAACTGTAATGCCCCAAACAAACTTACTTGTGAAATTTCTAATCCAAAAGTGATCCAAAGAAAGTCAAAAAGGCTTCAAATCCAAATATCCAGCAGCATCCACAAAAAGTAATCCTTCCAGCTCCAGATCCAAATGAAAAGTGACCAGGAGATGGACAAAGCACTGGGAGGAGCCTGCTGGACAGGAACAGGAAGTTGAAGACTGTGGGGCACTTCCTTCCTCCCACCCCCCCTCCCCAAAATGGACTCCTCGCAAAAAAAGTGCAGGCAAATGTCAACCTAAGGAGTTATTCAGATAAAAATCATCATTTCAAGAAGGTTTATGCTGCTTGCTGGTGGATTTCTTGTGCAGAATTGCAAATTTTATATTTTCGCGTGTGCGAGATTGTTGCTGCTCGCCGCATCTCAAAGCTTGCAATTGCGAAGTACCGCGATACGTGATCACGGCGTACTCGCGTTGACAAACTCTCGCTGTAAAAGTTGGCAAGCCGCGATTACGTAATCGCGCTTGCCAAATTCCCGCGGGATCCCACAGCAAGATCCAAAATGGCGCAGCACTCGCAAAATATCAAGAAAAATAACTCGGCAAATGATGAATGACGGGAAGTAAATGCCACGCGCCGCAAAATTGTATCACCAAGAAAAAAAAAACCCGCTGCGTGCGAATTTGCGGATTTTACGGGAAATTCGCAAATCTCGCGGATTGCGAATTTACCGAAAATCTGCAAAATCCGCGAGCGTAACGGATTTTCCGCCCATACTTAGGTGTTTCCTTTCCAGGGTCTTTGAAGCTGCAGACAGGCCAGTCGGGCTGGGGCCAAGTCATTGGGCGTCTTTAGTCTTCTCTGCACGGCATGTTCTTCGTCCTCTCTGTTCTTAGGTCAACAGGAACTGGTTTTAGGGAACCACCTAAATATTAGATTTAGGGGCATTTCAGGGGTAGATCAGGTAGGGACCAATGGATTTCTTACCTGGGGTGTTTATTATGTCACCCTCGTGTGGGTGGGGGGCATAGCCCTAGCCCTGATTGGATAAGTCTCACGATCTTAAAAATGGTGGTCACTGAAAAATGTGTTTTACTATGCCTCCTGCACCTGAGGTGTAGAGTTGACGAAGGGGGGCACACCTCCTATTCTTCCGAACTTTTGCCACCAGTTCTCCCTTCAAAAGTGGAGGTTTGAACTGGGGGCAGCCATCTGCAGCTAGCAGCAGAGGCTGGAATCACAATTCAAAGGTGGCAGGCCTTTGAAGCTTCCCTCTTGAGAATTATGCCCACCATGGGAGAGAAGGTGTGACACCTCTGCACAGGATGTGCTTTGTTTCTGGCCACAGAGAGCAGAGTATCTTGAACCGGGGGTCCAGAAACATGTCTGGTGGTGGAAGGCTGCCTAAAGCCAGTCAGAGACCACACCAGGGTTGGAAGGTTTTAAGGGGGCACCTCTCAGGTACCCTCTGAGTACATGGTTTAATAAATACAACACTGGCAAATGTGTGGATTTAATAATGGGCTTCGTTTAGTACCAAATACTCCTAGGTTCATAGAAGCCTACATGGTGCTAAGGAACTTGAGTTGTTGAGATTCCAGGCCTTCTACTCTCTATCAAAAGCAAATAGAAACAAATGATGGACGGAATGCTGAACAATGCAAACATTCATCCTCAGGCACAAAGATATGGGTTTAATCCATTATTCTTTTGTTCCCCACGCCACCCCAGTTTGGATCCAGCCATATGTAAATCAGTCTTGACCCTGTTCCTCATTGGAACAGTCCAGCCAGGTCCTTTCTGGACCAGAAACAAGCATCCAGGGACCTTTTTCGGGGCATCACCCCTCATTAGCCAGGCTAGCTTGAATCCAGTGGCACAGTGAGCACTGAACCAACATCTGGGCCTACCCTTCCCACTTAGAATGACAAAAGCAAAATGAACAAATGCTGAACAATGCAAACATTCACCCCCTATCACAAAAAACTGATTTTAATCCATTGTGCTTTTGCTCACCATGCACCCCAGTTTGGGCACAGCCATATGCACATAAGTCTTGACCTTGTGCCTCATGGGAACAGTCCTATCTAAACTGCCAAGCCAGGTCCTCCCTGGTTCGGAAACATCCTGGGACCGGTTTCGGGGCATCATCCTTCATCAGCCAGGCTAGCTTGAATCAAGTGGTGCAGTGAGCATGGGGCCCACGTCTGTGCATATCCTTCCCACTTAGGGCAACAAAAGGAAAAGGAACAAATGATGGAGAGAAAGATGAACAATGCAACCATTCATCCCCAGTCACAAAGATTTGGGTTTAATCCATTGTTCTTTTGGTCACCACACCATCCCAGTTTGGACCGAGCCATATGTAAATCAGTCTTGACCCTCTCTATGGCTGCCCTGGCACTTACACTATACTTACATAATATACCTAAATATTGTAGGAGCATATCAGATCATGCAGATATGCCCACACCTGTGATATAGAGCACCCTGCCTTAGGGCTGTAACGTCTGCTAGAAGGGTGACTTACCTATACTTTAGTCAGTACATGTTGGCATGGCACACAGGCAGTGTGCACTGTACCCAGGCATGCCAGCTACAGGGGTTTTGGCACGACCTTGGTGCGGGGCCCTTAGGAAGCCCACTTAAGTTCCCATGGCCTAGACACCAAGGGTACCATTTACTAAGGACTTACAGGGGCTACATTTGCCAATTGGCATCAGTTTTAGGGAAAACCACTAGTATTGGGAACCTGGACCGCAAAAAAACAGTACTCGACAGTTAAAGTTGCATCAAAAGTGAGGCAAAATGTGGGGGGGGGGTGTTACTGCAACAGAAACCCACTTTCCCACAAAAATCTTTACAAGTCTGCAAAAGCTACTGAACCAAAAATCAAGATTGTGTCTAAACTACATAAACACAATGACATTAAACCCACATGAAAGGCACTCCATTGGCTTCTGATATAAAAGAGGCTCAAATGTAATGCCCTACACACCATTCACGAGATTTACTGGGATAAGAGCCTTTAGAAACATACACCACAATTCAATCCTGCAAGAACATAGAAGTCCTCTTCTGTCCTCTTGCTCCACAGGTGACCTTTTAGGAGACTGAAACATGGCAACATATGCTTGGCATATCTTGGAGATTATAAGGACCAAAGCTGTGGAATGTTAGGAACTCTCCCTGAGATCTTACCATAACGATTCAGGATTCTGGATACTTTTAAAGACTGAATTTTCATACTTGCCTTACGACTGATCCAATAAATGCTCAAAGGTGCCAGTATAAGAACTTCAGGTATTGGTGATACCCATTGCATAGTGCTAAATCCTCCCTTCCTCGAACATTCCTTTAGTGGTCTGAAGTAACTGAGAAGAGGCATGAAGTGCTTTATAAAGTTCTTAAATACACAAACATATTCAGGGCTATTCACAAAGGTAGTTTACTTATCTGAGGAATTTACACATGCAATTTATTCTTAAATATTTGAGGAACTTTACTACTTTTAGCTATTCACAAATTCTGAGTTTGAAGTTACTCAAAAGTGTTGACTTACATGTGTTCACCTCCTGAAAAAGAAGAAAGGGCCACATTTGCTACAGTAAGTTACATGTGCTTGGAAGAAACAGTAGTAAGTTCCGCACCAGACATGGCTAACCCCTGATACTGCAACACCCTCCCATAGACAATCAATCAGGTGATTTCTAAAGCGTGACTTCTCACCCGTAAGTTACTCAAGGCACTGGGAGGGGGAGCTGCTGGTCCTTCAAAGGAGCTGTGTTTCAGTTGAAGAGCCAGGTCTTGCAGTCCTTCCTGAATTGAGGCAGTGACAGTGATTGCCTGAGGTAGAAGGGCAGGGTGTTCCAGGTTTTTGCTGCAGGGTAGAAGAAGGATCTTCCACCGGCTGTGGTCTTGCGGAGACGTGGGACGGTAGCCAGGGACAGTTGGGTGGAGCGACGGTCTCTGGTGGGTGTGTGGAATGTGAGGCAGTAGTTAAGGTACACAGGTCCTATGTCATGTAGGGCTTTGTAGGTGTGTGTGGGGAACTTGAAGGTGATTCTTTTGTTGATTGGGAGCCAGTGGAGGTCTCTCAGGTGGCTGGTGATGTGGCTGTGGCGGGGAATGTTGAGGATGAGTCTGGTGGAGACGTTCAAAATGTTCTGCAGTTTCTTGAGGATTTTCTGGGTGATGCCGACGTAGAGACATTTCCGTAGTCAGTTCTGATACTGATGAGTGAGTGGGTGACTATCTTTTTGGCTTGGTGGGGATCCACTTGAATTTCTTTTGGAACAGGCATAGCTGTAGCCTGTGGAAGCAGGATGATGAAACGTCATTGTTCTGGAAAATGATGGAGGCAAATACTTAAAATACAACTTAATAGGAATTAATGTTAAATAAAATGTACTTATTCAGAATAGTTTAAATATTATTAAAAGCAATTTTTTTGTTAAGAAGTATACAAATAATGCAACATATGTATTAATTTATGATAAAGTATTTAACAACCTTACATATTTAAGTAACATTGTTTTGCATAACATGGCATTAAAGTACTTTTTATTAATTCTAAACAGCAATTTTAATAACTATTGATGCATAATAAAAATAATGTTTACATTAAGTGGGAATTTATTTCTAATTTAAAATTCAGAGATATAATTTCTAATTAATAGATATATAAATTAATTAAATATTTACTTCAAAATTGCATTCATAGTTCTGTACCATTTTATTTTACCTCAATATTTAAAATGATTATATATAATTAATTTACAATAATCCTTAACATAAAAATATTTGCACTAATTTAATATAAACTTTAATAAACCTTTTTCACGTGTCGTATACTTTACCATAGGGATGGTTCAACACCAAATGTGCAGTCTCCCCATGGTAAATATATGAGAAAAGTAATTCATATATTTATTTAATCCAAAAACAAATAGTTAAAATATTTGTATGTTAAATATTCATATAGATTAATTTTTATTATTTATTTCAAATACAGAATAGCTCTAATACCTTAATTTTGTATTGCATCTTTAATTAATTTAAATATATTTAATTGAACAAAACATTATTTTCTGGAGTTTCAATTTAAAAATAATTTCCCACCTGGATTTCATTTAAGTCCCTTCCGCCATTTTTTTCTATGGAAGCATTCCAGTACCAGTTGTTGGCCATGTGTGGTGCTGAACTTACCCCAGTTCTGAGATGGAGAAAAGTACTACTGATTTGGGACTCTTTTTGGCTGTAGTAAACTTTATAAGTGCATTTTATGATAGCAGTGGGCTTGCTCTTTTGTGGGTGGGTGCATGTCCATCCCTAATGCCCTCCCTAACCTTCCCTAAACCACTATCATTTAGTAGTAAGTATGCCCCTTTTCCCAGCCACTCCCCCTGGTCCATCCCAAATTAATAATAGGTAATAAACTTACAAGTCTGAAGATCTCCCCATTGAAAAGATAGGAGAGATGGTGATGGAGATTTACACTTGTAGGATTGTGAATAGCATTGTGTAGTAGCTTAGTAGTACAATTGTAGTCCTACAAACCATTCTACAAAATGCAGATTGTAAATTGTCCCCTTAAATTGGGCTTTCGGTCAGGTGATTGCTGATCAGTGATTGGCTTATTTGTAAATTGTATGTTCTTACTTCTTATTCAATGACTTTCTTTCCTCTTCTTATGTCTGTCATTCCATGGGAGCATAGTTGTTTTATAGTTTTTCTGATTAGGTGAGTTGTGTTGTGAGTTGTTACTTTCCACTGCTTATAATCAGGGTACTACTTTTGTTTTCAGGCAGCAATTAATAGGAGTGGCTGTGTTTTTTCCCCTCTCTCTTGTGTGATTGTTCATTTTATATTTCTACCCCCTTTCACTATTTGGTTTGCTACTCCCACTACCTCCATTCCTCTTCCACACCTCGCCACTCTTATGTTGCTTTTCATCCTCTCACCAGTTTCTCCATTGCTCTGCTACCCCTCCCCACTCCAATGTTATTTGTTGTCCTCTCAAACCAGGAGTTCCTTGCTGTTTTTTTCTCCACCTATCTCCTTCCCACTTTTTATTATTCGTCTTCATTTTTTTTGTAAGGGCCGGAGAGTTGCCCACTTCTACGGAGCTGCTTACTCCATTCATTTTTGCAGTCCCATGTTTACATTATTGTAATTTAATTTAGCAGATGACATCATGAATGCATGCACACACTGACGGACATCTTGGCATTTTTTTCTTTCAGAACACCAATTTCAAATTGGCTACTCAAGGCACACATGCATCACGGTGCACCTGGGTCCCTCTTTCTCATAATTACAGAACATTCGAACATGGCCACTGTGGAGTCCATATGCTATGCACCCCCACCCACTTTGATATTCTAAAAATGTTTAAATATTCTTAATTTTGCGTTGCAAATAGACATTACCAAAAACAAAAGCATAGCTCTCACAATTGAAAGGCTGTAGCTTATTGGTTTTGCCATTGCCTGTTTCACTATTACCCTATACCATATACATAAAAAAATGTGGTGGCGAAGTTGGCAGCAGTCATGAAGGACATTCTAAGAATAGGGAACAAACATATGCCATTACTATTAAGTTCTCTTGATTCTGCTTGCCCTCACCTCATTGCTCACTATCACCTGGTGGGAATTGTGGAAGAGCTCTGCAAAGGCAACATCAGCAGGACAAATAAACCACATACAGAACTGAAGTATGGGGCTAACAAAAGAAAATGAAAATCTTCTTGGAAGAGAACCAATAGAAAAAGTGAAAGGCTTCATCTACCTGGGAGTAACCCTCACCTCATAATTCATTTGGAATTTGCATACAGCTGGTTTTGTGAAGAGAGCAGAAAGAGACTCAAGGAGCATTGAAAGGAGTTTCACATTTTATAGTGCAAATCTGTTGATGTGATTCAAGAACTGTATGTCAAAAGATTGATAGTGGTCTACTCTTTGTTTTCCAACATCTAGACTTGTGATATTTAAGTAACATTTTATTGTGTTGCTGGATTCCGAGTCCTTAAAATGGAGGAACAATGTAACTTGAGCTGTTGGTCTGCATAAAACAGCCTGAGCCATAGAGATGTCTGTCTGAACCGGAAGGGTGTAGTGCTGTTAGCTTCAGCTATGATCTGCTCAACCCAAGGGTTACATTTACAACCAGATGTTTGAGCTGGTTCAATATGCTTGACATATAGGGCATCTTTCCTGCTACAGGATGACCCTGTGAGTTTTGATCGGTCTAACAGGAACTTGTTTCTGTAATCTTAGAGCGTATGATCTTTGTGACTTGTGGGATGGATTTTCAATCCAAACTCAGACCTTGTGATATCTGTGTGATCTGAGTATTAGTGGAACTTTAAGAGGTGTGAGCACGAAAGATGTCTGTAACTTAAGGGATTGTTCTGCTGTCAGGGTACCTGCCTGTATTTCCTGCGTGACCAGTGCATTGGCTTCTCTGGCAGAAAGCTTGACCATAGAATATATGTAACCTGATGGATACCTCTGCTGCTAGTGAACAGAGCTTTTTAGATCTGTGTGATCAGAAATATCTCTCTGCTGACATAGCCGTGTACATTTTTTGTCAGAGGCGGGAGATGCTAAGATCTGTGTAACTTCAAAGATCTCTCAGCGGATATAGTCCTCAGCCTTAATGATTACTCTGACATTTGAGTTTGTAAAATCAGATGTATGACCTCTGTAATGTTAGTGATAGTTCTGTCAGATCTCTAAACGTCTACTATCTGTAACCAGAATGATAGTGTTACTGTGAGGAGTTTGCTGTATGAAGCCTGAGCTTCAGAGATGTTTGTAACGTAGTATAGCTCTACTGCCTAAAGTGTGAATCTGTACATTCTGTGTGGCTTAGGACACCACTATGAGGCCTGAACTTGTAACAGGTGTGCAAACTTGGTGAACACGCTCCGAGCAGTACATTCTGGAGATTAACTCTATGTTAAGGAAGCCAAAGCCTGTATTAAGCCCTACAACTGTTTGAATGTGCATGTCTACATTTACCTGAAAGATGGCTACATTTTCTAAGGAGAGAGCTGAAGTTCCCTAACATTAGAGCATGCAATATATTTTCTGACCCCAATCAGCTCTACCTAAAACTGCATTACAGAACCTAACCTATCTACAAATTAATACGTTTTCTGAAAATGTAAAGTATATCAGATCTTCTGCTACAAATAAACAAACATTTCTAAACATCAGCCATTGTAGTTCTTCTTGTTTTTATGTCAAGGGCCATTCTAGTCTGCCTTCTATTTTTATTGCCCTGTGTTTGTAGCCTTCTATGTCTGTGGAATTTTGCAAAATGGTGTGCTCCTTTCAGACACTGAAATTGGATGGTGTACTGGGACATGGAAATGTGTAATTGCTACCACGTATCAAGTCTAAGGGGATCATTTAGAGAAAGAAGTGAGTGGAGCGTCTACCAGAAGAAATAGATATGCCATCCACCCTCCTCTTTGTTCTGCTGCTGCATGTAGGGTTCAATGAAAGGTAGGTTTCCAGATTACATCGTTTTGGCTGGCTCCACCATTGGGAACAGCCACTGTAGTGGTGATGCCACTATTCACGGCAGTACCCCTCTGTTACCGGAGTCTAGGTATTCTTTAGGCAATTGAAAGAAATGCTAGGAAATGACCCTGATTTTCCTGGGAGATAACTCCCTGTACAGCAAGGACATTTTCAATGTGAGTTCTGGAAATATACCTCTGGATTGGGGATTCATTTCAAAGACTCACATTCTGTATGATGGTGGTGATGTCAGAGGTGGCATATTCACGCAGGGGGCAGTAGCAAATGGGTAAATTAACATTGAGGAAGCAATGTGGGAGAAGAGTCACAGGAGAATCAAGGAGCTGGTATACTTGAGGCTGGATATGGAGCCGAAGGGGCAGAGTCAGCAACAATTTCTCCCAAAGCGGCGTCCTGACAGAAAACTCTTGGCTGCAAGAGCACCAACCCTAAAACGAGTACTGTACTATCTGGAGAACATGTTTCCAGTACACCATGGGCCAGGTCTTGGCCAGTCTTCCAAACAGGGGCCCTACAATAACTCTGCACGCAAGCTCACAACTCAATAAAAACCAGCATTGGCAAATTAGTCTCACTTTACCAATGCTGAACGAATAACGTCATCAACTTTGCCAATTTTGAACAGCCAGTTTAAAGTATAGAAAGAAATGAAAACATCCCTTCTTATACTGTTAAGATAGCCATCATGTTACATAATCGAAAGTGTGTTGTGTCATCACATGCTTTAAGTCGACCCGACAATGCAATGTAATTTGCAGAGCACATGGTGTAGGCCAGCTTGAAAGAACGGAAAACACATTTTCATTGTTTTCTAGACTTTTAACATGGCCAGTTGCCTCGCTTTGCTTTGCTGATGCAATCGAAGGTTAAAGGGCTTTTGCACTGGCAAAGCAAATATCGGCTATGTGCATAAAGAGGGACAGCATCGTATTGTATTGAATTGTATTGTAATTGCATTTATATAGCGCTTACTACCCCTGACGAGGCGTCAAAGAACTTTTTCGGTGAGTAGCATGCTACTCCAGGACCCATACAGGATTAGTGTTGAATTAGTATAGTGAAACATGCAAGTACATTTTAAGTGGTGGATAGGTTAGTCAGTTATTTGGATTTGGAATGATAGCAGAAGGATAGAGGAGGACAAAGGTTTGTATTTATATAGCGCTTGTTGACGCACGCTATTCATGAAGCCTACAAAGGATTAGTGGTGAATTAATATTGTGAAATATGAAGTAATTTCAGTGGTGGATATTAGTCAGTTACTTTGAGTGAGAAGGATAGCGGAGGGATAAAAGGGGAAAAATGATTTGCACTTGTTACCCCTGATGGGTGTTGAAGCGCTTTTCTGGCGAGGAGCATGCCACTCTGGAACCCATAAAGGATTACTGTTGAAAATTAGTATAGTAAAAAAATATGAAGTAATTTGAGTAGTGGATGTGTTATTCAGTTATTTGGGTAGTATATTAGTATAGTTGAATATGGAATTTGAGAAGTGAACATGTTAGTCTGTTAATTTCGATTGAAAAGGATAGAGAAGGGATAAAAGAGTGAAAGATTTTTTTTGTTGTTGTTAGGTCTTAGCAATAGGAGGTGGTTTTTGGATGAGTATAAAGGAGTTTTGGGTATTGCTAAATGAGAAAAAGGGCATCATTTATGGCCCTAGTCCCGACCAGTCTCGAACAGGCTCTAACAGGCAACTGCGCTTGTCCTCTCTGCCCTTAGCCTCGATGCCCGGGCTGAGATGCCCTAACCCTGGCTTTTTGTAGCCCTAGTAATCAGGTGACCCCTTCAGCCAATGGAAACCCTAGCCCTAACACTATCCAATCACAACACTAGCCCTAAAATCTAGAACCAGTAGGAGACCAGGACCTTACAGCCAATCTTAGCCCTAGCCCAAGCACCAATCAGTTCAAAAACCCTGATTTCTACGTCCGATAAAGGCCCTAGCCCTACCACTAGTCATAAAACAAGTCCATGCAACCAATAGCACAGGTAGCCCTAGTCCCTACTTCCAATAGAAAGCCTAACCCTACTCTAAGTCCCACACCTAGTCCAGCAACCAATCACACCAAAGCCCTAATCGCTACTTCAAATTAAAGGCCCTAGTCCCACCCTACTCCCAACAACCAATAACATAAGAAGACCTAGTCCCTACTTCCAATTGAGATCCTAACCCTAGCCCTAGTCCCAACCCTACAATGATTGAATCACAGACCCAGAAACCAATCAGAGACCTCAAATACCCAACCAAGAGGACATTAACCCTAACCCAAAAGAAACACCAGATACAACCACCAAACAGTGTAGACATGTACCAACCACTAGCAGATCATATAAGGTCCCAGCGACCTCAGACAAGGTGCTGGCCAGGG
Source organism: Lissotriton vulgaris (assembly GCF_964263255.1). NCBI lineage: Eukaryota > Metazoa > Chordata > Amphibia > Caudata > Salamandridae > Lissotriton > Lissotriton vulgaris. Next base: position 672,707,133 of record NC_141700.1, on the reverse strand, counting down.
AGTTGGAAGCTGCTTCTCCTGTTCAGAATCTCTGGGTAGACAGACAGGCTCAATCCACACTTTGGACTGCAGCAGGTAAGGGCCTCACTAACTTGAAATCTAACAATACTGTTTGAATAATACTTTACTCCCCTGCTGGCAAAAAAACGAAGTGCACATGCCCTAGTAAAACACAGTTTAAACAGCTCACAGAAGCACATTCTGATGTAGAAAAATCCCTGTTGCTGGGGGGAGTCAGGGGGGCTGGTTTCACTGGCTTGCGAAAACAAAAAGATGGCTGGGAGTTCACTGTTTTAACATACAGGTCTTAGCACAGAGCAAAGGAGAAATTTGGAGGGAAAACAGATTTGTCACCAAGGAATGAGAGGGACAAACTACAGAGGTTGGACTGCAAATCCCACAATTCAACACACTAAATGGAGGCAATCATGGGCAGGGAAAACCACAAATGTAAAACACAACACAGGTGATAAAAAATGCATTTACAGGCAGGCTAAAACTACAATTTTTAACTGTAACAACCACAGGCATAGACAGTAAACACAGAAAGTGAAAATCGTTTTTTAAACAACATTTTGTCTTGGGAAGAGACAGCACAATGGAACAACATCCAGAGCTTTACAAAGGCCAGCATCTGGTGCCTCGCATGCCACAGTAAACCATCAGGAGAAAGGGTGGAAGGAAGTGGAAGGAGAACGTCCAGGGCATCACCAAGGCCGCCATCTGGTGCCTGGAGCACCACTGAGGTGGACTGTGGGAAGGGCGAGATGTTGCAAGTTGAGGGGATCAAACTAAAAAGTGCAAGCGCATTCTGGAACTCAAGATATTCACTCCCATTGAGTGGTAAACAAGTGATGACTGAGAAAAAAAGGCGTTCCATGACATCATTAGTGGAAGACTACACCCTAGCTACCCAAAAGTAACTGTAAACAAGCTATACTCAAGGGGAGAGACAAACGGAGGATATGGAGGAGAGCCACCAACTGAGATTGCCAAAAAAGACATCTAACGACCAAGAAAACATGAATGAATGAAAAGGTAACTCAGCTACCCACATTGTTTATATCACTGCCATGAGCTCACATTCACCTACATGCATATTTGTAGAACTTGAACGCTACAGATTTAAATCTGGTTCGAAACGTCTCCACATTTTATTTACAAACATTGAGGCTGTATTGATGAATAATAGTAAAAAATGATAGTTTCAGCCCAATGAGTAGTATCAAAGTAAAGCTATTCTTCTTAGTCTTATTATTATTATTATCATTATTGTGTTTATTATTAATAATAATAATATAAGAAATATCAGTATTGCAATAATATTAACTGTAAGCCATTTATATACATACAAAATTTGTATAATCACATTTCTTAACTCCTTCCCTGCTGCCATCGGCGGTTGGCTGTCGCGAGCACTACCTCGCTGGTGCTGCGAACGTCCAACGGCCGACGTGGCCTCGCCCACTTATTAAAACCGCCGCACTGCCGCGAAATAACGGCCGCAGTTAAGGTGTTAAACACAAAGATATATTTGAGGGGCAATGCATGAGCCGGGTTGTTTCATCAACCTAATTATAAGTAATAAAAAAAAATGTTAATGTGAAGTTGACAACAGACAAAGTTAAGCACAACCAGTCTGGTGCCTCATTTCCTAACTGTCTTTTATTCAGTAGCCATGTTTGGGTTCCAGCTCAATCCCTTGTTTATCAGTCCTATTTTTTTTCGTTTTCTATCTAAATTAAAAAGCCTAATATTGCGTGGTTATAGATCTGCCTTTTGGAAAGAAGCTCTCTCACGTCTTCTGCAATTTTTCCAAAACTAATATTTCCTTCTAATGTTACTTTTCAACCTTCAGTTGCTATCTGTATTTTGCCGTTTATGTTCAATCCTTTGACTTTCTGGATGTATTGTAGGTGACAAAGAGAGTGGGGAAGTAAGAGAACACAATCTTGGGCCTCGTTCTCAGTCCCCCAGTCCACATAGTGTTAATTCAGAACACATGTTAACATCAGTGGTGAAGAATTAATGGGGACTGTGTTTTCGACCCTGAGCATCCTCTGAGTAATTGTGAATTATTGCAGGAATCAGTAATTGCAGGTCTGATTACCCCAGTATTCACTCAGCCCCCCCCCCTCCCCCTCGGTAGATTCCAGCTAAGATTTTGATGGAGAAATCTCTGGAGGAAACAAGAGAGGTCTCCACTACCTTCTCGGATTCCCAATGGTACCCACACATTTAATCGGTCCTGTGAGGCATTACAGATTTCTCATAATGCACACAAAATGACCCCGTTTGCAGTACGCCCCCTCATCAGAATCCTTATTAAACACTCTTGGTTTTTTTCATGTTATATGGAAACAATACAATTTACGTCATTTTCGGGGCAGCCGAGGTGCATATAGTTGATCCTACATTGTTTATGATGTTTCTTCTACCCCGGAAGCAGTGGTTAGAAGGTAAGATCCCTAATTCGCTCTGTTTGATGGAGCTGTTATCAGGGCCGGGTGCTCTGAAGTGCCGGGCCCACACGTCGCCAGAGTGGGCCTGCATCTACCTTCTCCCTCCGGGGACCTTTTCGCTAATGCCGAATGTCATGACTGTACTTACATCTCTCAGATAGCAGCTCGTTCGTCAATCAGCACAAAGCTTTTCTGTTGTAAAATACTCCGGGGTCCATGTCCGAGCGGCACCAAATGAGACTTTAAGAGCCGAGAGAAGAAGCAGCTGCTGGCGCGAGCCTGCTGCCGGTGCTTGGACCCGGCCGTGAGCGCTATGCGCGTCCGCCCCGGAGCCATCTTTCATCTCTCCTCCTAGGCCAGGGAAGCCGCACAGCGTCAGCCTCAGAGGCGAACAAGCCCGTCCAGAGACCATATTAGGTTCCCAATCAAAAACAATATTTGGGATATGAATGCAATTTTTCTGTGCTAATGTTGGCAAGCAGTTTGGGAGGTCACATATACTGACAACAGGGAAAGAAAGGATGTGATAAGCCTTACATGAAATATTCACAAAACAAAAAAGTTGCTTTTGGTTAAAGAGAACACTATTAGTGGACCCTGTGGGAATCCTAGCAGGTTGGTATTTAAAGATGAAACCTTGTTGATTTACGGCCACATGGATCATTGTTGGTAATTGCGATTCCTAAATTGCGAAAATTAAGGATCGCAATTTAAAAATCGCAAATACCTATGCATTAAAAATTCGCATTTTTATTTGCGATTCCTTATTTTTCCTTATTTGTGATTCCCAATTTTGCGAATCGGAAATAAGGCATCCCTTTACATTGATTCCTATGGGCCTAGAAGCCCATAGGAATCAAGTGGAAGGCATTCTCATCTTGCGATTCGCAATTAAGGAATCGCAAAATGAGAATGCAATTTCAAGGGTGCAGGGGGGGGTCCAAAGGACCCCCCCCTGCACCCCTGAAATGTACCTGAAAGTGCTTTTTTCACACACACATGCCCAAAGGGCATGTGTGTGTTTAAAATGAAACTTTCAAAAATGCACTTTAGTGTATTTTTGAAAGTTTTCTAAAATTATCATGAAGGTGAACTTCATGGTAATTTACCACTTCTAATTTGCAAATTCGCAATTTTTAAAAAATCATGCATTGCATTTAAGAAATCGCAAAAATTTGATTTCTTAAATGCAATCGCAATTTGAGAAATCGCAAAAAAATTGTGATTTCTTAAATTGCGAAAATATCAAAAAGCTTCATGCATCCCAAAAACGGGATTTGCATTCGCAAACGGCCAAATTTTGCGATTCGCACCATTTGCGAATGCAAAAACCCTTGATGCATGTGGGCATTAGAGTTTTATTGGTGGAGTTTCCACCTACCTCTGTTTCAATCCTATGGGACAATGGCAGTGTAAAAACCACCACAGCGTATGTTCACCGCTATGGTTGCACAGGATTTTCCATCAAAGTGGCTCTTTCCTCTGTGCGGGATGAGTAAGGCACTTACGGCCAGATTCATCAACATAAAATCGGCTTGCAAAGGGCCAGATTCTGAGAATCTGGCCCTTTGCGAGCGCAATTTTTGCATTAGGGATTTATCATCCCAAATGCAAAAATCGCTATTATAGAATTCGCAATTTTGCGAGGAATTGCATTTAAGGAATCTCTATTTGAGATTCCTTAAATGCAATTCATGAAACATTTGAAAATTGCGAATTTGCAATTTTGGTCCGATGTTTACCGCGAAGTCAAACCTCGTGGTAAATAGCGGAAACTTAGAAAAATGCACTTAAGTGCATTTTTCTAAGTTGTATGTTACGCACACACATGTCCTTGGGACATGTGTGTGCGTAACACCAGCGTCCAATATCATTTCAGGGGTGCAACAGGGTGTCCTTTGGACACCCCTGCACCCTTGAAATCGCAATCTCAAAATGCGAATCGCTAATAGCGATTCGCACATTGATATGTCTTCCCATTCATTCCTATGGGCCTTTAGGCCCATAGGAATGAATGGGGAGTAATTTCTTATTTGTGATTAGCAATTAGCTAATCGCAAATAAGGAAGCAGTAGGAATCACTAAATAAATTGCGATTTGTATATGAATCCCGTTTTGCGAGTCTGTTATAGCGATTCCTTAACAATCGCTATTACTGACTCGCAAAACGGGACTTTGATGAATCTAGGGGTTAGGGAGCAAAACCTTTGGTGGAAATTTCTGTTGAGGACACTGGAAATGTAGCCCCAAAAAGCAAATACCTTTTTTTGTGCTCACAAGGTTTGTCTGCCTAACATGCTCAGGGGTTGGAGAAGGGTGTTTGCCCCACTTTAGTTACACTGTTCTAGCCTTTACAAGGCAGCCTTTTGCACCAAATATGGTGGCCTTTCTGCTACTCTATATGGAAAGGCTGAACTGCCACCATATTTTGGTGGATTTAGACTCGCACCTTGAGCGGGTTCAACGACGAACTGGAGATGTCACCAATAGCGTATGCCATGAGGATCTGTCATTTTAAGACAAATTCTGCATTGTACCCTCCTCTAAATCTTCCCTTAATTAATTTTTTAGCGGCTATAGATGAGACATCTATTGAGTGTCTGAAATGGTACATGTTTCCGCTGCTGTTTGTTGAGACAGCGGGATGTGGATCAGGAGGAAATTGTTTGCACTGGGGAAAGGGACTTTAAGGTGAATCCAAATACAGAGAAATGTTGCCACTGCGGGATGACAGCAGCCCACTTGGATCCATAACATGGACTTCCAGTTCCAGGATGCTTTGCAAATTTCTCACCTGAGCAAGATTGCTATTAAAGAGGGAAAATACTGGAAGCCCTGTGTGTTTGTAATCTGTTCGTAGCCTACCTATGAGGAAGGGCGTCAGGCCCAAAACGCGTCAGGAACGGCTGAGGTGGAATTTACTGGCAGACCCTCCCTGATCCCTATGTGCCCTGCCTGCGAATGCCTCTCGTCCAGGGGCAACTCTCATCTTCCCATGTTTCGGAAAGGATGCACCAGAAATTAGCAGAGCTGTACTTGCCTAGAATAGCAACAAAAAAGAGGACCCCTGATAATTAGACAAACAGGCAGGAGGATCAGGGAAGCATACGCAATACCAAAAAAACAAAACCCACCGCCTGAAAGACGTTTAAATAGGTGGAATATCTCACCCAACCTCAAAAAAGCTTCTTAAGTCGTCATGGAGTCATGGTGTTAATGTATATATCTGTCACGACCATATACATCAGATATATAGAGAATAATTATTATCCTAATCCAGATTTTTATCAAAAATATAAATTATTTATTATAGTCATCACCATATGAGCATACCTGTTTATATATGAATCAAACGCATACAATTATAGAGTTAATTTAGATAACAAAGTGTAAATATATCCTACATTAAAGCACGGCTATACAGAACCAGCGGCTGTTGCATCTCACTACTGTGCAGCAGCCAATGCTAACCATAGGTTGTTTGATGCAGAAAATCTATTCTTGTAATGTAAGTGTACACGTGGAGTTGCACATTTCTCTTTTTTAACTTTTTTTTCATGAGTGACTTTACTTATTTCTATGTGAGACATCCCTTTCCCAAAAGCCTCTGAAAACACTGAATAGCATGAGGCATATCCCACGGTCATTATATGTGTTAGGAATTACAAGGTGTGTAAAAATGCTCATACAGGCCCCTTGTACTAACAGACAAAGCACAAACAGTGGTTGCAAACTTCTCATAAAATTTTCTGTGGCATGTCTGGATTTTTGCAATTTGACTCTTACTAATAAATCACACCCCAAAATTCCTATTCGAAGAGTTGCAGATCGATCTGCCTAAGGAATATTGATTAGAAAAGTAAGTTGCTATTTGGGAACCTCTATGATTGGCTACGAACACTGGGATGGCGGTATCCATAGGTTAGCAGCCTTCCATCTTTGTGTTCTAATTCCCAAATGGGAAACATTTGAAAGCAATTTTAAGATATCTGTTCTGCTTTTAAAAGAACTCCGTCGTTTGAAACTTCTTCTTTTTGAATCATATGTCACCTACTTTGATTTTTCAATGGTTTGTGGCCTCAAGTGTTTTGGGAAACCATGGCCACACCTCATTGCAAATTACATTTAGGTGGGGGTAGCCTTTTAATGCCCTCTCCTAATTGCCTAATTGGGAATCAGAATGAGTTGCAAAACTTCTTTTGCGATTCTGAAAGGTGTTTCCAAATTGCAAAAGGGTCTAAGTACATAGCAAAATGCCTTGTCGCGGTCTTAAACTCAGTGATTTTGCAACTGGCACAGTTTGTGACTGCAACAAGCTTTATTTCATCAGACCTAATTTTATTAGTTTGTGAGATTTTATATGTTGTTTATACCAAGTGCATTGTTACAGCTATATTCCCAATTATCAACAAATTATAAAATCTATTAAAATTGGGTTTTCCAGCAGTAGTAATTGCTATATATGCTTTAAAAAATTAAAAGGTACTTATTTCTTCAATTAATACCTGTCATATCTAAGACCAAATAGAAACTTTTGCGTACAATACTTTAACAAACATTAACGAAAAGATCTTAGAATCCACTCCCAAATAAGAAACTTTTATGATAATCTTGAAAAACATTACTTTAGAAAGTCCCCCTGAAAAGGATATGAATATGTAGGGTCAAGGATAGGCATAGGGTACAACAGTGCTTAAAAATTAATACATACAGGGACCAAACATTTCCTTGAAGTGTTCCACCAGCCGTCACCAATGTCAGAATTGCCAAATTCCAAGGCTACCTAATGTTGATTCCACATCTTGCCTCTTTCTTCCACCAATCTACACCTGGGGGCCTCATTAGGATGACGGGCGGACTTTGCCCACCCGTCATCCCATTGTGAATCGGGACCGCCCGCCATAAGGGCGGGGGTCCTGGGGGTGCAATTAGGATGTGCCCGCCACAGTGGCGGGCGCAATCCTCCATTTAACATTGTGGTGGGCGGTGCTCACTGCACCGCCCGCCACAATGTCAAAAGTAAATGCACGCATTTGCATAATGAAAGCGGCAAGCACCGCGCGGTGCCTGCCGCTTTCCTTATGCAAATGCAGGGGGGGTACCACATGTACCCCCGTGTGCACCCCCCACCCACCTTCACTCTGGGGGCCCGCAGGGGGCCCCCAGAGTGAAGACCGCCTGCCTTTCCGTGGCGGCATTGCCGCCACGGAAAGGCTTGCCGAAAACCCCATCATAATATGGCTGGCGGTGCCTGATAGACACCGCCACCATATTATTCCTTTTCCCCCCCGGCCGCAAGGCGGCCGGAGCGGAAAAGTAGCGGGCGGTGTTTGTGACCGCTCCGGTCCCCCAAGCCATACTAATATGGCGGGGGAAACGGAAAGACGAAATCGGGCGGATTGCCTCCGCCAGGCATGCGGTGGCCACCGCGAGCCTGGCGGAGGCAATCCGCCCGATATCGTAACATCTCTTTATCTCATTCTCCCCGTTTCATTCCAATTCCTGCTTTCTCTTTTTGTTATTGCTTTGCTATGCTATCTTCCTCTTTCTTTCTCCTTTTTTTTCCTTTGTCTGGTTCAAATTGTGATGACAAATACGTGCTGGGCCTAAAAAAAAAGTACCAATGTCCACCATCTGCACACAATGAGCAATAAATATGGAAAGCACTCTACTGTGTGCCACATCATCCTATCAGCACTGGGCATTGAAATAGAGGGCAAAGGTGACATTTGTGCAACGTTTCAGTGTGTGACAACATGTGTGATGCTGGTAATATTTATTTATTTATGTATTTATTTATTTATGAAGTTAGTACAGTGCTTACAAGCCTCAAAGACAGCAGATCTCTTAATATTAGTCCATTGTGTTCAGATATAAAGTACAAATGCATGTAAATGATGTTCCAGGAGGAGATCAGAGAGTACATTTAAATGACATGATTTTATAAAACAAACTTAGGACTGAATGGGTTCTGGGAAGGCTGAAGTTATAGACAACTAATGTCGAAAGGAGAATATGCAGAATTTGTACAGCGTATGCACATTTGTAAATCTAGAAATAATTATGATGAGTAGAGATAAGGAGAGGATACGTTTACATTAACAGAGGGGAAGAACTACAATGAATATTTTTCATCGAGTGTAATGAAGGGCAAAGGTGGAGTATGGTAAAATATGGTGGATTAGGTAGGAAAATGGCAAGTAGTGGTATAAGGGAACGGAAAATAGGGTTTGACCCATGCCAGTCAAGGAAAATCAGTTGGCACATCCTCCTCCATAGAGGATATGATTTGCCCCCACCCCTGGGGAATACACTTTATGAATCCTGGAGTTGGTTTTCTAAAATGATATCCATGAGGGTTTTTGTGTGGGAAAGGGTTTTAAAAAGATGCCAGTGTATCCACTTCCAAGGACTGAAATATTCCGGGCCCTACACTCAGACTCCACACTTCACAGACTGGGAACCCCTTTAAACATTTATATTGCAGTAACCAGGGCAGTGGCGGCTCCTCCAGTAAGGCGGAGGAACGTCGCCCCACTACTTTATGCAGTGTAAAAAAATGAAAACTAAAATGATAATAACCAGCGTTATTATCATTTTAGTTTTCCGTTTCCTGGTGTGGTGAGGGGTGGGGCGGGACAGCCAGAGCAGGGCCAGGAGGAGCAGTGGTTGCTCCACTCTAAAGTGCACATTACTGTTTGGCCAGCTCTCTCAGGCTGACCATAACAGTCTTGAGGACTTTGCATGTTCTGCACCCAGGCTGCATAACAGCCTGGGTGCAGAACATGCTCAGGCCCCCATGCCCCATCTGAGCGCCGAACCATGGCGCTCAGACCAATCACGATGCTGCTTTGCAGCATTGTGTTTGCAGCATTGAGATTCACTAGGGGAGTCAGGAACCTGGGAGCTTCCTAGTTCCTGCTTCCGAGGAGTGAGTGGCGACGGCGAGTAGAGTGAGAGATTGCAGGCATCGAAGTGGTCGGCTTGAAGGTGTGTTTTTTAAAATTATTTATTATTTCATTTTACAACCCACTCCTCTTACCCCTGCCAAGCCATTCCCAGTAAACGGCAGTCACCACTGAGCCAAGGAGCTGCTTTGTGTATGCTTCAAAACACACCCCAAACCTCTAGAATGTTACATGGGAGTCCACAAAAGGGTGATTAGATATATTTCTTGCAGCTCTTTGTTGCACAAACTCGACCAGAAGGCATTGGTGCACTTTACATTAGGAGGAGTTACATTTCAAAAAGTTGCATACATTTTTAAGGCATGAAGAGATTAAGTGATTTTCCCAGATTCACAAGGTGACACTGGAAATGTAGATTCAAAATGCAAGTACCTTTTCTGCCTAATATGCCAAGGGGGTTGGAGAAGGGTGACTTGAACTCATTTCTTAAGTGGGCAGCTCTAGCCCTAATGCCACATCCTCTATCTATCATTAATGTGGCACACACACTGGCAAGAGGGCTCAGAGATGTGAGTGTCTCACTACACCCCAATGATGACTGCACAAACGTGCATGATCCTTAGGTGATGCCTTGCATAGATTGTTTTTTATTCATCACATGGAAGTTATGAATTCCGTAGACCCTAGATCTGGCATCTTACAATATACATTTGATTTGGCTAGCCAGGGTTCGACCCTAGATTATATATTGATATCTTCGTCCCTTAAAACATTTGTTTCCAAAATTGTAATTCTGCCCTTCCGGTTTAGCAATCATGATGCCATAATCAGTGACTTGGAATGGGGGGAACTCAATTAGAGCAGACTATGCCCGTCAAACCCACAATAGCAAGGAAGATCATTCTAAAATGGACAATGGCAGATAAATCAAGTATCACTACAGCCGTGGTTGGTAAAAGATATAACAACATCCTGACTTGCCTGGCATCCAACCCTGATTCAAGACTGATAATCAAGGCCTTCGACCAGATATTACTAGAGACCAAACAAGACTTAACCAGGGCCAGTCAAACCTCAAACTCATCAGTTCCCAAATTGTTTGATCAGTCATGCACCAAGTCTCAATCCACCCTACATCAGATTCTTAAATCCATCCCCAGAGACGCAGAACTAGTTAAGATCTGGCGTCACCGTTACTCAGAGGCATGGAAGCTAAGATCCAAAACCCTTAAGGAAGAGGCGTGGGAGCCGTTGCACTTAGCAGCCCTCTCGAACAATGCCAGGGATTTTTGGAGAGTCATCAATGTCCCTTTTCCTAAACTTCCAGAGGAGCTGAGCACAGATTGCCATGTAGATGAGGAAGCTTGAGTTGCAATTTTGTCTTCCATATTTAACCTACCTGTGGAGGGAGTGGTCACCCAGCAGATACCAGGTATCTCTCTAATTATGTCTCTCTTATTTTTTAATTTATAAGAGAGGCTCTCTCACAGTCTTCGATCAACAGAGCTCCTGGTCCAGACGGCACACCAATTGATTTTTTCATGGAGCAGCCAAATCTATGGGGTTCGGTCCTGACCAATTTTTTTAACACTATTGCAACTGTAGGCCGTCCGGATTCGCGGAGGAGGTCAATTATAATTCCAATCCATAAGAAAGGAAACAAATCTGAACCCAAAAATTACAGGCCAACTTCTCTAATGGACAGCACTGCCAAGTTGATGGGTCGCGTCTTATTAAATAGGCTAGAGGAATGGGCCACCCACAATAACGTTTTTATCCTGGTGCAATATAGGTTCAAAAAGGGGAGCAGAACTCAGAATTAATGCCTCAATCTAAGCTTATTATTGGCCAAGTACACCCAAATAAAGCAGGGGAGGTTATACCTAGCATTCATGGATCTTTCAGCAGCATTTGACTGCATCACCCATCACTATCTGCTGAGCATAATGGCAGAAATCGGCATTGAAGAGGTGATAATTAATTTCATCAGACAGCTCTACTCATCGGCTTCGGCAAGTGTGCGTTACGGGAAACAGGTTGAGTGTTCCAGGTCATTCCCAATCAATGGGGGGAGTGCACCTGAGTTTTGTTCCAGCCCCATTCCTTTTTTTTTCCATCTACACGAATAGGGCGGAATCACCCCTGATCAACAAAACGTGCACCCCAATCCTGTTTTATGCAGATGACGCTGTACTAATTGTCCGTACTGGTCGAGCCTTGCAGCAGATATTGGATACCTATGTTAGATACATGAGTAGCTTAGATTTACAGACAAATGAGGCGAAGACCTTCATCCTAATATCGGGCAGTAAACTAAGGAGGGCTTCACATTTCCATATAGCGGGACGTTGAAAAGCACACAAAGACACTTTCTCTTATCTCAGAATAACCTTCGACAAGCAACTAACCTGGTCTAAAATGATCACCAATAGAGGTTTAATGATCGAGAATAGCATTATTGCAATAAACTCCGTCATCAAGAAACTGGGCGGCAAAGCCCCTTGACATGGTTAAAAATGTTTACTCCGCCAAATCGTAATCACTATCAACCCTTTGGGGCAGGGATCTGGGAAACTGTTAATTCCCATAAACTCCAGTTCATCGAAAACTCCTTCTGGAAAAGACTTGTTAGTCTTCCATCCAGCTGTTCTAATTTAATTTGTCATGCAGAACTCGATATCCCTTACATTAACGACACAATTAGGCTGGCACCAACACTTTTATGGCACTCGATCTGGAGGAGAGAATCTGTGAACCTCAAACAGAGGCTGACAGAAGAATGCCTCTCCCTCGACAATGCCTACAGGATCTTGTGGCTAACACTCATCAAAAATAGTCTCTCTTCCCTTGGTTTTGGGCACTTGTTTACATCTCCATCAAACTGCACCATTGTCTCAAAAAAAGAAATTAAGACACTATATTCCAAACAAAGAGTAGCTGAGCCATTTAAGATGAATTGCTCAAAAGTGTCTGTAAAATCATATCTCGAAGGCCTAATAGATCAGGAAGGCATAGCCCTTTATTTATCTTTTGTGACCAATCCACTCCACTGATTTATTTTAGTGAGGTCTAGATTGAATTTGATCCCCTGTATGTTCTCCTATCCAGCTGGAATATACTCTATGCCTGACCTCACCCCTTGCCCGTGCGATGGCATTTCCCTTCAATCAAACTTACATATCTTTTTCTTTTGCACATTTTACAAGGATCAGCGTATTAGATTCATCCGGCCGCTCATGTGCAAATACCGTTTTACTCAATGTCCTGGGATGTATTTTTTACAATCATAGCCTGATCAATTAGTGTCTTATTCTGTGGCTTCCTTTTTACTACTCTCATGGAAGACTAGACAACAGTGTAATCCTTCTAAATGAGTTATGCATTTTTACTCAGTTCAGTTCAGTAAGACTTTATTCTGTCTATTACAACCATCAAAGTAAACAATAAACAACACACCGCATAGTAAAATCCAGTATGTACAGATTCTAAAAATCATCTATACACTTCTTAAAAGCGACAATCCTCACATCCTCAGAAGGAAGAAAACATTAAAACTAGCATTTAAAAAATTGTCTAAAACACACAATTTCAATTTAAAAACCTGAGATATAATTTTTTTTATACCACATGATTTTTGTTCCTATGTTTCTCATTCACCTTAAACACTCAACCTAGACCTCTCGATAGTCGTTACATTTTAAGAACTCCTTAACTTTTTAAATATATTTCCCTATGGCACTGGCTATGTCTAGATTGACCATTTCTAGTAAAAGGTTTACTGCTTGCGACCTATTTTTAATATCATACGTTTTAAAAATCGGGCATAACAAATCTTTTCTCACTTCTAACAACTTCTGGCAATCCAATAAAATGTGTATGATATTAAATGCTATTCCTAAAGTGCAAGTGCATTTTCCTTCATTATTTAGCATAAAGATTTTTACCCCTTTACTCGCATAACATAGGTTTACCCCAAATCTTAGTCTTAGCACTTCACGCCTTAACTGGCAACTGGGTAGCCTGTCAATATAAGGAAAACGTTGATCTTTTTGCCACACTGTGACCATATGGAGAACTGAACTTTTCCTAGAAAGATAGTTTTGGTCCTGTGCTCGAGAGACTACAGATCCTAGCATCTTAAGCTCTCTCTTATCAATCACAGGCTGAAGGGACTGAGGGCGCAGTTCAATCTTTAACTGGCAGCACGCTTTTCGGACTATGGCTCTGGTTTCTTTTACCCAGGTTAAATCGCTGTTTATAATTTCCTTCTGACACCATTGTGAGATTTTAATATCTTGACCTAAACTCACATGTTGCCAGGAGCGTAGTAGGGCCATGCTCGTTAAGAAACCCCATGAGGTAGTTCCCAGTTCAAGTCTCACTGCCTGTACCATTGATGATTTAGGCAGAGAAAAGAGATTTTTCAAACTGTTTCCCTCCTCAACATCCCACCTATTTTTGCCACTCAAATATAATATCTCACCACCATACAAAAATTGAAGTGGCACCATGTCTGAACAAGCTTTTAGAACCAGTCTATCAGACATTTCCCCGTACACGCCATTGAATCTTTTTAATCCCTTCAATGAGGCCGAAGTCCTCAATTTTAGTGCATCCAAGTGGGTGTGCCAATGCAAATTTCCTTGAAACCACATCCCCAGGTATCTATATTCAGTTACTTTTTCCAATTTTTCTGTGCCCAGGTACCAGGAAATCCCTCTTTTCCTTCTGCCGAAACATAAAATCTTAATCTTCTCCATATTAACTACAAGTTTTTTGACTTGGCAATATTCTGTAAACTTGTGTAATTTTCGTTGTAGACCAATCTCTGACTGGTCCATAATTACCAGGTCATCCGCATAGAGTAGACACAAGATACGTTTCCCATCTAGTTTCGGGCTTACCCCTCTTGTAGTACATAGAGTTTGTGGGAGAACTGCTTTAAAAAAGGAAAAGAGCAGGGGGGCCAAGACGCATTTTTACTCTGATTGTAATCATTGTTTTAAATGTCTGTATTTTTATAATGTATATTTTTGTACTTTCATGATCTTAATTTCCTAAGTATTGAATACAGTGATTTAACTGACTGACTGCACAAACTACAAGGAACTGCTTCTGGGCCACAGAGGGGGAATCTTACTACTGTTATCAATACAGCATGTTTAATAAAGAAGCAAGACACTCCCTAATATTATAAAATGCCATAATTATCACATTACTGAAACAGTTTAATTTATTTATTTATATGTTTTATATAGTGGCAACCAGTAGCTGAAGGGCTTCCTTGGGGTGCCATGCATACAACAACTTCAAAAAGTGTGTAATCTGGAGATATGCAGCATGGACGTTGATTCACCAAAACACCAGGGGTAGCTGAAGTGACATCACACCTTTGACCTTAATACCATCACAGGAAGTGACATTATGACATTTGACCTTAGTGTGTTACAGGAATTGGGGCTACAACCATTAGTGTACTTATTTAGTAAATCTTGGGATACCAACTCCTTTCTCTTTTTGTTATTACTGGTAGACTAACATATTCACAGCACAAAGAGCCATAGCTTAATGGTTCCCCCAGTGTAAAGCAGAATGGGATATTTATTAATAGATCATAGGAAGTATTTAAGTTCGCATGTGTTAATTGATATACACCTTATATTGAATAATAATATATTATTTCAGATTGCCAATACAATTTGATCGTTGATCATTTTCGAGGCTTTTTTACTTGTCCAATGAACAGAGGTTAAGGTTTTTTCACACACACAATTTTTTATTTATTAACAATAATGAAACAAAGCAGTAATGTACAAACATGTGTTTTCTCTGCAGTCAACTTTTACTTAAGTAGAAGAATATGCATTACACTACTGAAATTATTTATTTTTAAAAAACCTAAATGTAAAGCCCTGGTCTCAGAGAAAGCTGCAGAAATGTAAACATGGCTCAATATGATGCCTCCCACCATATGCCATTGGTGTCCTCTTAAGCAAAAACACCGTACAATAGGCCAGTGCCACAGTTTTTAGGTCTCGCCTGGCAAAAGCAGCGCATGCGCTGCCCTCACTAGAGAGGACCTTTTGGAATCAATTCTTCCAGTGGGCTCATGCACGCGTCTGCATGGACAAGGATGGCTACTTTGCAAAGATCGCCATCTGTCCATATCAGACAGTATGCGCGTGTCCGTAGGACTGTGGACAGTCCACGCCATCTTGCGATGCTTTCGTTGTCATAGCAACGAAAATGCCGCTTCGCGTATCGGTGTACAAAATGTGCACGCGTGCGCAATGCTTTACATCTTGCGCATGCGCGCACGTAGCACTCCCGGGCTCTCTCTATCTCCCGCAAATTACAGGTTTTCAGAACATGCTGATTCAAGTCTTCACTAGAATTGTTTCTTTTATTTGTTCCGCATGTATTTATTTGCATATAATAATGTAGTATCCTCAGAGCATTATGAATAGCCACAAATTGTTAAACTCTGCAAACATGTACAGGTTTTCTATTCGAACCAATGAACCATTGTCACAATGAAAGTTGAGCGTTAGAGTACTCACCCTAACTGCAAATGCCTTGTATTATTGGCTGATTCACTCTCACAGACTCTCTCCCACAGAGTCTCTCACAGACAGACTGTATGACACTCTTTCACAGACACTCTCTCACAGACACTCTCCCACAGACTCTCTCACATACACTCTCTCACAAACTCTCACAGGAACTCTCTCACAGACTCTCACAGACACTCTCTCACAGACACTATCTCACAGACTCTCACAGACATTTTTTCAGACTCTCACTGGCACTCTCTCACAGACACTCTCTCACAGATTCTCACAGACACTCTCACAGACTCTCTCACTTACTCTCACAGACACTCTCTCACAGATACTCTCTCACAGACATTCTCTCATAGACACTCTCTCACAGGCACTCTCTCACAGATTCTCACGGACACTCTCACTGACACTATCTCACAATCTCTCTCTCACAGACAATCTCTCACAGACACTCTCTCATAGACAGTCCCACAGACACTCTCTCACAGACTCTCACAGACACTCTCACAGACACTCTCTCACAGACGCTCTATCACAGACACTCTCTCAAACCCTCACAGACAGACTCTCACAGACACTCTCTAACAGACTCTCCCAGACACTCTCTCACAGACTCTCAGAGACACTCTCTCACAGATTTTCAGACACACTATCACAGACACTCTCTCACAGACACTCTCTCACAGTCTCTCACAGACACTCTCTCACAGACTCTCAAACACTTTCTCACAGACTCTCACAGACACTCTCTCACAGACACTCTCTCACAGATGCTCTCTCACAGACTCTCACAGACACTCTCACAGACACTCTCACAGACACTCTCATAGACACTCTCTCACAGACTCTCTCACAACAACTCTCTCACAGACACTGTCACAGACACTCTCCCAAATACTCTCTCACAGACTCTCTCACATACAGTTTCTCACAGACACTCTCACAGACTCTCACAGACACTCTCTCTCACACTCTCTCACAGGCACTGTCTCACAGACTCTCACAGACACTCTCTCACATACATTCTCTCTCCCAGACTCTCTCACAGACACTCTCTCAGACACTCTCTCAGACTCACAGACAGACTCTCACAGACACTCTCTCACAGATTCTTACAGACACTCGCTCAAAGATTCTCACAGACACTCTCTCACAGACTCTCACAGACACTCTCACAGACTCTCACAGACAACACACTATCACAGACACTCTCTTACAGACACTTTCTCACAGACCTTTACAGGCCCTCTCTCACAGACTCTCTCACAGACACTCTCTCACAGACTCTCACAGACACTCTCTCACAGACTCTCACAGACACTCTCTCACAGACTCTCACAGACACTCTCTCAGACTCTCACAGGCACTCACTCACAGACTCTCACAGACATTCTCTAACAGACACTCTCTGACAGACTCTCTCTCACAGACACTCTCACAGACACGCTCTCACAGACACTCTCTCACAGACACTCTCTCACAGACTCTCACAGACAACACACTATCACAGATACTCTCTTACAGACACTCTCTCACAGACTCTTACAGGCCCTCTCTCACAGACAATCTCTCACAGACTCTCACAGACACTCTCTCACAGACTCTCAAAGACACTCTCTCAGACTCTCACAGGCACTCTCTCACAGACTCTCACAGACACTTTCTAACAGACACTCTCTCACAGACTCTCTCTCACAGACACTCTCACAGGCACTCTCTCACAGACACTCTCTCATAGACACTCTCTCACAGACACCCGCTCAGACTCTCACAGACACTATCTCAAAGACGTTCTCTCACATACTCTCACAGACACTCATTCACAGACTCTCACAGACACTCTCTCACAGACTCTCACAGACACTCTCTCACAGACTCTCTCAGACACTATCACAGACATTCTCTCACAGACTCTCACAGACACTCACAGACACTCTCTCACAGACTATCTCTCACACTCAGACAGCCTCTCACACACTCTCACACTCTCTCTCAGACTCTCTCACAGACACTCTCTCACAGACACTCTCTCACAGACTCTCAAAGACACTCTCTCAGACTCTCACAGGCACTCTCTCACAGACTCTCACAGACACTTTCTAACAGACACTCTCTCACAGACTCTCTCTCACAGACACTCTCACAGGCACTCTCTCACAGACACTCTCTCATAGACACTCTCTCACAGACACCCGCTCAGACTCTCACAGACACTATCTCAAAGACGTTCTCTCACATACTCTCACAGACACTCATTCACAGACTCTCACAGACACTCTCTCACAGACTCTCACAGACACTCTCTCACAGACTCTCTCAGACACTATCACAGACATTCTCTCACAGACTCTCACAGACACTCACAGACACTCTCTCACAGACTATCTCTCACACTCAGACAGCCTCTCACACACTCTCACACTCTCTCACAGACACTCTCACAGACACTCTCATAGACACTCTCTCACAGACTCTCTCACAACAACTCTCTCACAGACACTGTCACAGACACTCTCCCAAATACTCTCTCACAGACTCTCTCACATACAGTTTCTCACAGACACTCTCACAGACTCTCACAGACACTCTCTCTCACACTCTCTCACAGGCACTGTCTCACAGACTCTCACAGACACTCTCTCACATACATTCTCTCTCCCAGACTCTCTCACAGACACTCTCTCAGACACTCTCTCAGACTCACAGACAGACTCTCACAGACACTCTCTCACAGATTCTTACAGACACTCGCTCAAAGATTCTCACAGACACTCTCTCACAGACTCTCACAGACACTCTCACAGACTCTCACAGACAACACACTATCACAGACACTCTCTTACAGACACTTTCTCACAGACCTTTACAGGCCCTCTCTCACAGACTCTCTCACAGACACTCTCTCACAGACTCTCACAGACACTCTCTCACAGACTCTCACAGACACTCTCTCACAGACTCTCACAGACACTCTCTCAGACTCTCACAGGCACTCACTCACAGACTCTCACAGACATTCTCTAACAGACACTCTCTGACAGACTCTCTCTCACAGACACTCTCACAGACACGCTCTCACAGACACTCTCTCACAGACACTCTCTCACAGACTCTCACAGACAACACACTATCACAGATACTCTCTTACAGACACTCTCTCACAGACTCTTACAGGCCCTCTCTCACAGACAATCTCTCACAGACTCTCACAGACACTCTCTCACAGACTCTCAAAGACACTCTCTCAGACTCTCACAGGCACTCTCTCACAGACTCTCACAGACACTTTCTAACAGACACTCTCTCACAGACTCTCTCTCACAGACACTCTCACAGGCACTCTCTCACAGACACTCTCTCATAGACACTCTCTCACAGACACCCGCTCAGACTCTCACAGACACTATCTCAAAGACGTTCTCTCACATACTCTCACAGACACTCATTCACAGACTCTCACAGACACTCTCTCACAGACTCTCACAGACACTCTCTCACAGACTCTCTCAGACACTATCACAGACATTCTCTCACAGACTCTCACAGACACTCACAGACACTCTCTCACAGACTATCTCTCACACTCAGACAGCCTCTCACACACTCTCACACTCTCTCTCAGACTCTCTCACAGACACTCTCTCACAGACACTCTCTCACAGACTCTCACAGACACTCACAGACACTCTCTCACAGACTATCTCTCACACTCTCACAGACTCTCACAGACACTCTCTCACAGATACTCCCACAGACACTCTCTCACAGACACTCTCTCACAGACATTCTCACAGACTATCTCTCACAGACACTATCACAGACTCTCTCTCACAGACTCTCTCTCACAGACACTGTCACAGACACTCTCACAGACACTCTCACAGACACTCTCTCACAGACATTCTCACAGACTCTCTCTCACAGACACTATCACAGACTCTCTCTCACAGACTCTCTCTCACAGACTTTCACAGACACTCTCACTGACAGTCTCACAGACACTCTCACAGACACTCTCACAGACTCTTTCACAGACACTCTCTCACAGACTCTCAAACACTTTCTCACAGACTCTCACAGACACTCACAGACACTCTCTCACAGGCACTCTCTCACAGATGCTCTCTCACAGATTCTCACAGACACTCTCACACTCTCACAGACACTCTCACAGACACTCTCTCACAGACACTCTCTCACAGACACTCTCACAGACTCTCTCACAGACACTCTCTCACAGACACTGTCACAGACACTCTCCTAAATACTCTCTCACAGACTCTCTCACATACAGACTCTCACAGACTCTCACAGACACTCTCTCTCACACTCTCTCACAGGCACTCTCTCACAGACTCTCACCGACACTCTCTCAAAGACACTCTCTCCCAGACTCTCTCACAGACACTCTCTCAGACTCACAGACAGACTCTCACAGACACTCTCTCACAGACTCTTACAGACACTCGCTCAAACACTCTCACAGACACTCTCTCACAGACACTCTCACAGACTCTCTCACAGACACTCTCTCACAGACACTGTCACAGACACTCTCCTAAATACTCTCTCACAGACTCTCTCACATACAGACTCTCACAGACACTCTCACAGACTCTCACAGACACTCTCTCTCACACTCTCTCACAGGCACTCTCTCACAGACTCTCACAGACACTCTCTCAAAGACACTCTCTCCCAGACTCTCTCACAGACACTCTCTCAGACTCACAGACAGACTCTCACAGACACTCTCTCACAGACTCTTACAGACACTCGCTCAAAGACTCTCACAGACACTCTCCCACAGACTCTCACAAACACTCTCACAGACTCTCACAGACAACACACTATTACAGACACTCTCTTACAGACCTTTACAGGCCCTCTCTCACAGACTATCTCACAGACACTCTCTCACAGACTCTCACAAACACTCTCTCACAGAATCTCACAGACACTCTCTCACAGACTCTCACAGACACTGTATGTTCTCCTATCCAGCTGGAATATACTCTATGCCTGACCTCACCCCTTGCCCGTGCGATGGCATTTCCCTTCAATCAAACTTACATATCTTTTTCTTTTGCATATTTTACAAGGATCAGCGTATTAGATTCATCCGGCCGCTCATGTGCAAATACCGTTTTACTCAATGTCCTGGGATGTATTTTTTACAATCATAGCCTGATCAATTAGTGTCTTATTCTGTGGCTTCCTTTTTACTACTCTCATGGAAGACTAGACAACAGTGTAATCCTTCTTAATGAGTTATGCATTTTTACTCAGTTCAGTTCAGTAAGACTTTATTCTGTCTATTACAACCATCAAAGTAAACAATAAACAACACACCGCATAGTAAAATCCAGTATGTACAGATTCTAAAAATCATCTATACACTTCTTAAAAGCGACAATCCTCACATCCTCAGAAGGAAGAAAACATTAAAACTAGCATTTAAAAAATTGTCTAAAACACACAATTTCAATTTAAAAACCTGAGATATAAATTTTTTTATACCACATGATTTTTGTTCTTATGTTTCTCATTCACCTTAAACACTCAACCTAGACCTCTCGATAGTCGTTACATTTTAAGAACTCCTTAACTTTTTAAATATATTTCCCTATGGCACTGGCTATGTCTAGATTGACCATTTCTAGTAAAAGGTTTACTGCTTGCGACCTATTTTTAATATCATATGTTTTAAAAATCGGACATAAGAAATCTTTTCTCACTTCTAACAACTTCTGGCAATCCAATAAAATGTGTATGATATTAAATGCTATTCCTAAAGTGCAAGTGCATTTTCCTTCATTATTTAGCATAAAGATTTTTACCCCTTTACTCGCATAACATAGGTTTACCCCAAATCTTAGTCTTAGCACTTCACGCCTTAACTGGCAACTGGGTAGCCTGTCAATATAAGGAAAACGTTGATCTTTTTGCCACACTGTGACCATATGGAGAACTGAACTTTTCCTAGAAAGATAGTCTTGGTCCTGTGCTCGAGAGACTACAGATCCCAGCATCTTAAGCTCTCTCTTATCAATCTCAGGCTGAAGGGGGCTGAGGGCGCAGTTCAATCTTTAACTGGCAGCACGCTTTTCGGACTATGGCTCTAGTTTCTTTTACCCAGGTTAAATCGCTGTTTATAATTTCCTTCTGACACCATTGTGAGATTTTAATATCTTGACCTAAACTCACACATTGCCAGGAGCGTAGTAGGGCCATGCTCGTTAAGATACCCCATGAGGTAGTTCCCAGTTCAAGTCTCACTGCCTGTACCATTGATGATTTAGGCAGAGAAAAGAGATTTTTCAAACTGTTTCCCTCCTCAACATCCCACCTATTTTTGCCACTCAAATATAATATCTCACCACCATACAAAAATTGAAGTGGCACCATGTCTGAACAAGCTTTTAGAACCGGTCTATCAGACATTTCCCCGTACACGCCATTGAATCTTTTTAATCCCTTCAATGAGGCCGAAGTCCTCAATTTTAGTGCATCCAAGTGGGTGTGCCAATGCAAATTTCCTTGAAACCACATCCCCAGGTATCTATATTCAGTTACTTTTTCCAATTTTTCTGTGCCCAGGTACCAGGAAATCCCTCTTTTCCTTCTGCCGAAACATAAAATCTTAATCTTCTCCATATTAACTACAAGTTTTTTGACTTGGCAATATTCTGTAAACTTGTGTAATTTTCGTTGTAGACCAATCTCTGACTGCTCCATAATTACCAGGTCATCCGCATAGAGTAGACACAAGATATGTTTCCCATCTAGTTTCGGGCTTACCCCTCTTGTAGTACATAGAGTTTGTGGGAGAACTGCTTTAAAAAAGGAAAAGAGCAGGGGGGCCAAGACGCATTTTTACTCTGATTGTAATCATTGTTTTAAATGTCTGTATTTTTATAATGTATATTTTTGTACTTTCATGATCTTAATTTCCTAAGTATTAAATACAGTGATTTAACTGACTGACTGCACAAACTACAAGAAACTGCTTCTGGGCCACAGAGGGGGAATCTTACTACTGTTATCAATACAGCATGTTTAATAAAGAAGCAGGACACTCCCTAATATTATAAAATGCCATAATTATCACATTACTGAAACAGTTTAATTTATTTATTTATATGTTTTATATAGTGGCAACCAGTAGCTGAAGGGCTTCCTTGGGGTGCCATGCATACAGCAACTTCAAAAAGTGTGTAATCTGGAAGTATGCAGCATGGACGTTGATTCACCAAAACACCAGGGGTAGCTGAAGTGACATCACACCTTTGACCTTAATACCATCACGGGAAGTGACATTATGACATTTGACCTTAGTGTGTTACAGGAATTGGGGCTACAACCATTAGTGTACTTATTTAGTAAATCTTGGGATACCAACTCCTTTCTCTTTTTGTTAGTACTGGTAGCATAACATATTCACAGCACAAAGAGCCATAGCTTAATGGTTCCCCCAGTGTAAAGCAGAATGGGATATTTATTAATAGATCATAGGAAGTATTTAAGTTTGCATGTGTTAATTGATATACACCTTATATTGAATAATAATATATTATTTCAGATTGCCAATACAATTTGATCGTTGATCATTTTCGAGGCTTTTTTACTTGTCCAATGAACAGAGGTTAAGGTTTTTTCACACACAATTTTTCATTTATTAACAATAATGAAACAAAGCAGTAATGTACAAACATGTGTTTTCTCTGCAGTCAACTTTTACTTAAGTAGAAGAATATGCATTACACTACTGAAATTATTTATTTTTAAAAAACCTAAATGTAAAGCCCTGGTCTCAGAGAAAGCTGCAGAAATGTAAACATGGCTCAATATGATGCCTCCCACCATATGCCATTGGTGTCCTCTTAAGCAAAAACACTGTACAATAGGCCAGTGCCACAGTTTTTAGGTCTCGCCTGGCAAAAGCAGCGCATGCGCTGCACTCGCTAGAGAGGACCTTTTGGAATCAATTCTTCCAGTGGGCTCATGCACGCGTCTGCATGGACAAGGATGGCTACTTTGCAAAGATCGCCATCTGTCCATATCAGACAGTATGCGCGTGTCCGTAGGACTGTGGACAGTCCACGCCATCTTGCGATGCTTTCGTTGTCATAGCAACGAAAATGCCGCTTCGCGTATCGGTGTACAAAATGTGCACGCGTGCGCAATGCTTTACATCTTGCGCATGCGCGCACGTAGCACTCCCGGGCTCTCTCTATCTCCCGCAAATTACAGGTTTTCAGAACATGCTGATTCAAGTCTTCACTAGAATCGTTTCTTTTATTTGTTCGGCATGTATTTATTTGCATATAATAATGTAGTATCCTCAGAGCATTATGAATAGCCACAAATTGTTAAACTCTGCAAACATGTACAGGTTTTCTATTCGAACCAACGAACCATTGTCAAAATGAAAGTTGAGCGTTAGAGTACTCACCCTAACTGCAAATGCCTTGTATTAATGGCTGATTCACTCTCACAGACTCTCTCCCACAGAGTCTCTCACAGACAGACTGTATGACACTCTTTCACAGACACTCTCTCACAGACACTCTCCCACAGACTCTCTCACATACACTCTCTCACAAACTCTCACAGGAACTCTCTCACAGACTCTCACAGACACTCTCTCACAGACACTATCTCACAGACTCTCACAGACATTTTTTCAGACTCTCACTGGCACTCTCTCACAGACACTCTCTCACAGATTCTCACAGACACTCTCACAGACTCTCTCACTTACTCTCACAGACACTCTCTCACAGACACTCTCTCACAGACATTCTCTCATAGACACTCTCTCACAGGCACTCTCTCACAGATTCTCACAGACACTCTCACTGACACTCTCTCACAATCTCTCTCTCACAGACAATCTCTCACAGACACTCTCTCATAGACAGTCCCACAGACACTCTCTCACAGACTCTCACAGACACTCTCAAAGACACTCTCTCACAGACGCTCTATCACAGACACTCTCTCAAACTCTCACAGACAGACTCTCACAGACACTCTCTAACAGACTCTCCCAGACACTCTCTCACAGACTCTCAGAGACACTCTCTCACAGATTTTCAGACACACTATCACAGACACTCACAGACACTCTCTCACAGACACTCTCTCACAGATGCTCTCTCACAGACTCTCACAGACACTCTCACAGACACTCTCACAGACACTCTCTCACAGACACTCTCTCACAGACTCTCTCACAGACACTCTCTCACAGACACTGTCACAGACACTCTCCCAAATACTCTCTCACAGACTCTCTCACATACAGTTTCTCACAGACACTCTCACAGACTCTCACAGACACTCTTTCTCACACTCTCTCACAGGCACTCTCTCACAGACTCTCACAGACACTCTCTCACAGACATTCTCCCTCCCAGACTCTCTCACAGACACTCTCTCAGACACTCTCTCAGACTCACAGACAGACTCTCACAGACACTCTCTCACAGACTCTTACAGACACTCGCTCAAAGACTCTCACAGACACTCTCTCACAGACTCTCACAGACACTCTCTCACAGACTCTCACAGACACTCTCTCAGACTCTCACAGGCACTCACTCACAGACTCTCACAGACATTCTCTAACAGACACTCTCTGACAGACTCTCTCTCACAGACACTCTCACAGACACGCTCTCACAGACACTCTCTCACAGACACTCTCTCACAGACTCTCACAGACAACACACTATCACAGATACTCTCTTACAGACACTCTCTCACAGACTCTTACAGGCCCTCTCTCACAGACAATCTCTCACAGACTCTCACAGACACTCTCTCACAGACTCTCAAAGACACTCTCTCAGACTCTCACAGGCACTCTCTCACAGACTCTCACAGACACTTTCTAACAGACACTCTCTCACAGACTCTCTCTCACAGACACTCTCACAGGCACTCTCTCACAGACACTCTCTCATAGACACTCTCTCACAGACACCCGCTCAGACTCTCACAGACACTATCTCAAAGACGTTCTCTCACATACTCTCACAGACACTCATTCACAGACTCTCACAGACACTCTCTCACAGACTCTCACAGACACTCTCTCACAGACTCTCTCAGACACTATCACAGACATTCTCTCACAGACTCTCACAGACACTCACAGACACTCTCTCACAGACTATCTCTCACACTCAGACAGCCTCTCACACACTCTCACACTCTCTCTCAGACTCTCTCACAGACACTCTCTCACAGACACTCTCTCACAGACTCTCACAGACACTCACAGACACTCTCTCACAGACTATCTCTCACACTCTCACAGACTCTCACAGACACTCTCTCACAGATACTCCCACAGACACTCTCTCACAGACACTCTCTCACAGACATTCTCACAGACTATCTCTCACAGACACTATCACAGACTCTCTCTCACAGACTCTCTCTCACAGACACTGTCACAGACACTCTCACAGACACTCTCACAGACACTCTCTCACAGACATTCTCACAGACTCTCTCTCACAGACACTATCACAGACTCTCTCTCACAGACTCTCTCTCACAGACTTTCACAGACACTCTCACTGACAGTCTCACAGACACTCTCACAGACACTCTCACAGACTCTTTCACAGACACTCTCTCACAGACTCTCAAACACTTTCTCACAGACTCTCACAGACACTCACAGACACTCTCTCACAGGCACTCTCTCACAGATGCTCTCTCACAGATTCTCACAGACACTCTCACACTCTCACAGACACTCTCACAGACACTCTCTCACAGACACTCTCTCACAGACACTCTCACAGACTCTCTCACAGACACTCTCTCACAGACACTGTCACAGACACTCTCCTAAATACTCTCTCACAGACTCTCTCACATACAGACTCTCACAGACTCTCACAGACACTCTCTCTCACACTCTCTCACAGGCACTCTCTCACAGACTCTCACCGACACTCTCTCAAAGACACTCTCTCCCAGACTCTCTCACAGACACTCTCTCAGACTCACAGACAGACTCTCACAGACACTCTCTCACAGACTCTTACAGACACTCGCTCAAACACTCTCACAGACACTCTCTCACAGACACTCTCACAGACTCTCTCACAGACACTCTCTCACAGACACTGTCACAGACACTCTCCTAAATACTCTCTCACAGACTCTCTCACATACAGACTCTCACAGACACTCTCACAGACTCTCACAGACACTCTCTCTCACACTCTCTCACAGGCACTCTCTCACAGACTCTCACAGACACTCTCTCAAAGACACTCTCTCCCAGACTCTCTCACAGACACTCTCTCAGACTCACAGACAGACTCTCACAGACACTCTCTCACAGACTCTTACAGACACTCGCTCAAAGACTCTCACAGACACTCTCCCACAGACTCTCACAAACACTCTCACAGACTCTCACAGACAACACACTATTACAGACACTCTCTTACAGACCTTTACAGGCCCTCTCTCACAGACTATCTCACAGACACTCTCTCACAGACTCTCACAAACACTCTCTCACAGAATCTCACAGACACTCTCTCACAGACTCTCACAGACACTGTATGTTCTCCTATCCAGCTGGAATATACTCTATGCCTGACCTCACCCCTTGCCCGTGCGATGGCATTTCCCTTCAATCAAACTTACATATCTTTTTCTTTTGCATATTTTACAAGGATCAGCGTATTAGATTCATCCGGCCGCTCATGTGCAAATACCGTTTTACTCAATGTCCTGGGATGTATTTTTTACAATCATAGCCTGATCAATTAGTGTCTTATTCTGTGGCTTCCTTTTTACTACTCTCATGGAAGACTAGACAACAGTGTAATCCTTCTTAATGAGTTATGCATTTTTACTCAGTTCAGTTCAGTAAGACTTTATTCTGTCTATTACAACCATCAAAGTAAACAATAAACAACACACCGCATAGTAAAATCCAGTATGTACAGATTCTAAAAATCATCTATACACTTCTTAAAAGCGACAATCCTCACATCCTCAGAAGGAAGAAAACATTAAAACTAGCATTTAAAAAATTGTCTAAAACACACAATTTCAATTTAAAAACCTGAGATGTAAATTTTTTTATACCACATGATTTTTGTTCTTATGTTTCTCATTCACCTTAAACACTCAACCTAGACCTCTCGATAGTCGTTACATTTTAAGAACTCCTTAACTTTTTAAATATATTTCCCTATGGCACTGGCTATGTCTAGATTGACCATTTCTAGTAAAAGGTTTACTGCTTGCGACCTATTTTTAATATCATATGTTTTAAAAATCGGACATAAGAAATCTTTTCTCACTTCTAACAACTTCTGGCAATCCAATAAAATGTGTATGATATTAAATGCTATTCCTAAAGTGCAAGTGCATTTTCCTTCATTATTTAGCATAAAGATTTTTACCCCTTTACTCGCATAACATAGGTTTACCCCAAATCTTAGTCTTAGCACTTCACGCCTTAACTGGCAACTGGGTAGCCTGTCAATATAAGGAAAACGTTGATCTTTTTGCCACACTGTGACCATATGGAGAACTGAACTTTTCCTAGAAAGATAGTCTTGGTCCTGTGCTCGAGAGACTACAGATCCCAGCATCTTAAGCTCTCTCTTATCAATCTCAGGCTGAAGGGGGCTGAGGGCGCAGTTCAATCTTTAACTGGCAGCACGCTTTTCGGACTATGGCTCTAGTTTCTTTTACCCAGGTTAAATCGCTGTTTATAATTTCCTTCTGACACCATTGTGAGATTTTAATATCTTGACCTAAACTCACACATTGCCAGGAGCGTAGTAGGGCCATGCTCGTTAAGATACCCCATGAGGTAGTTCCCAGTTCAAGTCTCACTGCCTGTACCATTGATGATTTAGGCAGAGAAAAGAGATTTTTCAAACTGTTTCCCTCCTCAACATCCCACCTATTTTTGCCACTCAAATATAATATCTCACCACCATACAAAAATTGAAGTGGCACCATGTCTGAACAAGCTTTTAGAACCGGTCTATCAGACATTTCCCCGTACACGCCATTGAATCTTTTTAATCCCTTCAATGAGGCCGAAGTCCTCAATTTTAGTGCATCCAAGTGGGTGTGCCAATGCAAATTTCCTTGAAACCACATCCCCAGGTATCTATATTCAGTTACTTTTTCCAATTTTTCTGTGCCCAGGTACCAGGAAATCCCTCTTTTCCTTCTGCCGAAACATAAAATCTTAATCTTCTCCATATTAACTACAAGTTTTTTGACTTGGCAATATTCTGTAAACTTGTGTAATTTTCGTTGTAGACCAATCTCTGACTGCTCCATAATTACCAGGTCATCCGCATAGAGTAGACACAAGATATGTTTCCCATCTAGTTTCGGGCTTACCCCTCTTGTAGTACATAGAGTTTGTGGGAGAACTGCTTTAAAAAAGGAAAAGAGCAGGGGGGCCAAGACGCATTTTTACTCTGATTGTAATCATTGTTTTAAATGTCTGTATTTTTATAATGTATATTTTTGTACTTTCATGATCTTAATTTCCTAAGTATTAAATACAGTGATTTAACTGACTGACTGCACAAACTACAAGAAACTGCTTCTGGGCCACAGAGGGGGAATCTTACTACTGTTATCAATACAGCATGTTTAATAAAGAAGCAGGACACTCCCTAATATTATAAAATGCCATAATTATCACATTACTGAAACAGTTTAATTTATTTATTTATATGTTTTATATAGTGGCAACCAGTAGCTGAAGGGCTTCCTTGGGGTGCCATGCATACAGCAACTTCAAAAAGTGTGTAATCTGGAAGTATGCAGCATGGACGTTGATTCACCAAAACACCAGGGGTAGCTGAAGTGACATCACACCTTTGACCTTAATACCATCACAGGAAGTGACATTATGACATTTGACCTTAGTGTGTTACAGGAATTGGGGCTACAACCATTAGTGTACTTATTTAGTAAATCTTGGGATACCAACTCCTTTCTCTTTTTGTTAGTACTGGTAGCATAACATATTCACAGCACAAAGAGCCATAGCTTAATGGTTCCCCCGGTGTAAAGCAGAATGGGATATTTATTAATAGATCATAGGAAGTATTTAAGTTTGCATGTGTTAATTGATATACACCTTATATTGAATAATAATATATTATTTCAGATTGCCAATACAATTTGATCGTTGATCATTTTCGAGGCTTTTTTACTTGTCCAATGAACAGAGGTTAAGGTTTTTTCACACACAATTTTTCATTTATTAACAATAATGAAACAAAGCAGTAATGTACAAACATGTGTTTTCTCTGCAGTCAACTTTTACTTAAGTAGAAGAATATGCATTACACTACTGAAATTATTTATTTTTAAAAAACCTAAATGTAAAGCCCTGGTCTCAGAGAAAGCTGCAGAAATGTAAACATGGCTCAATATGATGCCTCCCACCATATGCCATTGGTGTCCTCTTAAGCAAAAACACTGTACAATAGGCCAGTGCCACAGTTTTTAGGTCTCGCCTGGCAAAAGCAGCGCATGCGCTGCACTCGCTAGAGAGGACCTTTTGGAATCAATTCTTCCAGTGGGCTCATGCACGCGTCTGCATGGACAAGGATGGCTACTTTGCAAAGATCGCCATCTGTCCATATCAGACAGTATGCGCGTGTCCGTAGGACTGTGGACAGTCCACGCCATCTTGCGATGCTTTCGTTGTCATAGCAACGAAAATGCCGCTTCGCGTATCGGTGTACAAAATGTGCACGCGTGCGCAATGCTTTACATCTTGCGCATGCGCGCACGTAGCACTCCCGGGCTCTCTCTATCTCCCGCAAATTACAGGTTTTCAGAACATGCTGATTCAAGTCTTCACTAGAATCGTTTCTTTTATTTGTTCGGCATGTATTTATTTGCATATAATAATGTAGTATCCTCAGAGCATTATGAATAGCCACAAATTGTTAAACTCTGCAAACATGTACAGGTTTTCTATTCGAACCAACGAACCATTGTCAAAATGAAAGTTGAGCGTTAGAGTACTCACCCTAACTGCAAATGCCTTGTATTAATGGCTGATTCACTCTCACAGACTCTCTCCCACAGAGTCTCTCACAGACAGACTGTATGACACTCTTTCACAGACACTCTCTCACAGACACTCTCCCACAGACTCTCTCACATACACTCTCTCACAAACTCTCACAGGAACTCTCTCACAGACTCTCACAGACACTCTCTCACAGACACTATCTCACAGACTCTCACAGACATTTTTTCAGACTCTCACTGGCACTCTCTCACAGACACTCTCTCACAGATTCTCACAGACACTCTCACAGACTCTCTCACTTACTCTCACAGACACTCTCTCACAGACACTCTCTCACAGACATTCTCTCATAGACACTCTCTCACAGGCACTCTCTCACAGATTCTCACAGACACTCTCACTGACACTCTCTCACAATCTCTCTCTCACAGACAATCTCTCACAGACACTCTCTCATAGACAGTCCCACAGACACTCTCTCACAGACTCTCACAGACACTCTCAAAGACACTCTCTCACAGACGCTCTATCACAGACACTCTCTCAAACTCTCACAGACAGACTCTCACAGACACTCTCTAACAGACTCTCCCAGACACTCTCTCACAGACTCTCAGAGACACTCTCTCACAGATTTTCAGACACACTATCACAGACACTCACAGACACTCTCTCACAGACACTCTCTCACAGATGCTCTCTCACAGACTCTCACAGACACTCTCACAGACACTCTCACAGACACTCTCTCACAGACACTCTCTCACAGACTCTCTCACAGACACTCTCTCACAGACACTGTCACAGACACTCTCCCAAATACTCTCTCACAGACTCTCTCACATACAGTTTCTCACAGACACTCTCACAGACTCTCACAGACACTCTTTCTCACACTCTCTCACAGGCACTCTCTCACAGACTCTCACAGACACTCTCTCACAGACATTCTCCCTCCCAGACTCTCTCACAGACACTCTCTCAGACACTCTCTCAGACTCACAGACAGACTCTCACAGACACTCTCTCACAGACTCTTACAGACACTCGCTCAAAGACTCTCACAGACACTCTCTCACAGACTCTCACAGACACTCTCACAGACTCTCACAGACAACACACTATCACAGACACTCTCTTACAGACACTTTCTCACAGACCTTTACAGGCCCTCTCTCACAGACTCTCTCACAGACTCTCACAGACACTCTCTCACAGACTCTCACAGACACTCTCTCACAGACTCCCACAGACACTCTCTCAGACTCTCACAGGCACTCTCTCACAGACTCTCACAGACATTCTCTAACAGACACTCTCAGACAGACTCTCTCTCACAGACATTCTCACAGACACGCTCTCACAGACACTCTCTCACAGACACACTCTCACAGACTCTCACAGACAACACACTATCACAGATACTCTCTTACAGACACTCTCTCACAGACTCTTACAGGCCCTCTCTCACAGACAATCTCTCACAGACTCTCACAGACACTCTCTCACAGACTCTCACAGACTCTCACAGACACTCTCTCACAGACTCTCAAAGACACTCTCTCAGACTCTCACAGGCACTCTCTCACTGACTCTCACAGACACTCTCTAACAGACACTCTCTCACAGACTCTCTCTCACAGACACTCTCTCATAGACACTCTCTCACAGACACCCGCTCAGACTCTCACAGACACTCTCTCACAGACACTCTCTCACATACTCTCACAGACACTCATTCACAGACTCTCACAGGCACTTTCTCACAGACACTCTCTCATAGACACTCTCTCAAAGACACCCGCTCAGACTCTCACAGACACTCTCTCACAGACACTCTCTCACATACTCTCACAGACACTCATTCACAGACTCTCACAGACTCTCACAGACACTCTCTCACAGACTCTCTCAGACACTATCACAGACACTCTCTCACAGACTCTCACAGACACTCTCTCACAGACTATCTCTCACACTCAGACAGCCTCTCACACACTCTGGCACTCTCTCTCAGACTCTCTCACAGACACTCTCTTACAGACACTCTCTTACAGACTCTCACAGACTATCTCTCACACTCTCACAGACTCTCACAGACACTCTCTCACAGGTACTCCCTCAGACACTCTCTCACAGACACTCTCTCACAGACATTCTCACAGACTATCTCTCACAGACACTCTCACAGACACTCTCTCACAGACATTCTCACAGACTCTCTCACAGACACTATCACAGACTCTCTCTCACAGACTCTCTCTCACAGACTTTCACAGACACTCTCACCGACAGTCTCACAGACACTCTCACACTCTCTCACAGACTCTTTCACAGACACTCTCTCACAGACTTTCTCACAGACACTCTCTCACAGACTCTCAAACACTTTCTCACAGACTCTCACAGACACTCACATACACTCTCTCACAGGCACTCTCTCACAGATGCTCTCTCACAGATTCTCACAGACACTCTCACACTCTCACAGACACTCTCACAGACACTCTCTCACAGACACTCTCTCACAGACACTCTCACAGACTCTCTCACAGACACTCTCTCACAGACACTGTCACAGACACTCTCCTAAATACTCTCTCACAGACTCTCTCACATACAGACTCTCACAGACAGTCTCACAGACTCTCACAGACACTCTCTCTCACACTCTCTCACAGGCACTCTCTCACAGACTCTCACAGACACTCTCTCAAAGACACTCTCTCCCAGACTCTCTCACAGACACTCTCTCAGACACTCTCTCAGACTCACAGACAGACTCTCACAGACTCCCACAGACACTCTCTCACAGACTCTCTCTCACAGACTCTCACTCACAGACACTGTCACAGACACTCTCACAGACAGACTCTCACAGACACTATCACAGACTCTCACAGACACTCTCTCATAGACTCTGTCACAGACACTTTCTCACAGAGTCTCTCACATACCCTCGCTCACAGACACTCTCTCACAGACTTTCACAGACACTCTCACCGACAGTCTCACAGACACTTTCACAGACACTCTCACAGACTCTCAGAGACACTCTCTCACAGGCTCTCAGATTCTCTCACAGACTCTCTCACAGACTCTCTCTCACAGGCACTCTCTCACAGAGACTCTCTCACATGCACTCTCTCACAGACTCTCACAGACAGTCTCTCGCAGACACTCTCACAGACACTCTCTCACAGACTCTCTCAGACACTATCACAGACACTCACTCACAGACTCTCACAGACTCTCACAGACACTCTCTCACAGACTATCTCTCACACTCTGACAGCCTCTCACACACTCTCACACTCTCTCTCAGACTCTCTCACAGACTCTCACAGACACTCTCTCACAGACACTCTCTCACAGACTCTCACAGACACTCACAGACACTCTCTCACAGACTATCTCTCACACTCTCACAGACTCTCACAGACACTCTCTCACAGATACTCCCACAGACACTCTCTCACAGACACTCTCTCACAGACATTCTCACAGACTATCTCTCACAGACACTCTCACAGACTCTCTCTCACAGACTCTCTCTCACAGACACTGTCACAGACACTCTCACAGACACTCTCACAGACTCTCTCTCACAGACAGACTCCCACAGACACTCTCACAGACTCTCACAGACACTCTCTCATAGACTCTCTCACAGACACTTTCTCACAGAGTCTCTCACATACCCTCGCTCACAGACACTCTCTCACAGACTTTCACAGACACTCTCACCGACAGTCTCACAGACACTCTCACAGACTCTTTCACAGACACTCTCTCACAGACTTTCTCACAGACACTCTCTCACAGACTCTCACACTCTCTCACAGACTCTGACAGACACTCTCCCAGACTCTCACAGATACTCTCTCAAAGACACTCTCTCACAGACACTCACTCACAGACACCCACATACACTCTCACACTGACACTCTCTCTCAGCCACTCACAGACACTCTCTCACAGACACTTTCTCAGACACTCTCTCACAGACAGGTTCTCACAGACACTCTCTCACAGACACTCTATCACAGACTCTCACAGACACTCTCTTGCAGACTCTCAGAGACACTCTCTCACAGACTCTCACAGACACTCTCTCACAGACACTCTCTCAGTCTCTCACAGACGTTCTCGCAGACTCTCACAGACATTCTCCCACAGACTCATAGACACTCTCCCACAGACACTCTCTCACTGACTCTCACAGACACTCTCTCACAGACACTTTCTCACAGACACTCACTCACAGACACTCACTCACAGACTCGTAGACACTCATAGACCCTCTCTCACAGACACTCTCTCACAGACACTCTCACAGATTCCCTCTCACAGACTCCCTTTCACAGACTCACTCTCACAGACTCACTCTCACAGACTCACTTTCCCACTCTCTCTCACTGACTGACTCACTCTCTCTCACTGACTGACACTCTCTCTCTCTCACTGACTCACTCTCTCTCACTGACTCACTCTCTCTCAGTGACTGACTCTCTCTCACTGACTCTCTTTCTCACTGACTCTCTCACTGACTCTCTCTCACTGACTCTCTCACTGACAAACACTCTCTCTCACTGACTGACTGACTCTTGCTAAAAGACTGACTCTTGCTAAAAAACTGACTCTCGCTAAAAGACTGACTCACTCTCACTGACTGACTATCTCACTGACTCACTCTCTTTCACTCACTGACTGACTTACTCTCTCACTCTCATTCACTATCACTGACTGACTCTCACTCTCACTGACTGACTCTCACTCTCTCACTGACTCTCACTCTCTTACTGACTGACTCTCTCACTCGCACTGACTGACTGACTCTCTCACTCACTCTCACTGACTGACTGACTGACCTTCACCCTCCTGTTATTTATGCCCCCCATAACAAAAAAACCACAACAAGCAACCATTGGGACAGGCAGATACAAGTTGCCAGCATTGAAAGGATAACACTTTTTAAATATGGTTGTTTAGTTGTACATAATGCTTTTTTGGTCATATCTAAGATAACAAAATTGCTTTTGACATTTCTTTATTATAACTTTTCAGCATGCTGCAACCTTCTGTACAGCACAGCTTAAAGACATAGGTAAAGTTAATATCTCTAGCTAAACACTTATAAGTACCCAAAGGCGAGACCTATTGGCTATGCCAATGCTTGTTATATTAGTGCTGCCTATGTACCATGTGAGACCCTTATGTCAAATATTACCTCTTGTATGTTAGGACTGAACTTTGGCCATGGTTGCCTTCCCCATAGTATGCCACAGGTGTCCTTGATTAAGTAAGGAATTAATATGAGCCAGTGCTAGCATTTTGCAATGTGTACCACTATTCCAAGAATATCCAGTATCATGCGATTAATTGTCGCTAGTATGCTAGCACAAGCATATTGCCAGGGAGGCCTCTATAAACCAAGACTTACCATGCCAGGGCCAACTGCAGACTTGCAAGCATAACACCACGTTCTCTCTCATACTCACATTAACTCACTCATTCACTGTCACTCGGATACATCCATAAATTATAAGACACTCACTTGTTCTAACTCAATCTTTCTCACTCAGTCCTATACATTCCACACAGACTCACTTATTCACATTCTTTTGCACTCATTCTCATTCACATTTAGTCACTTGCACGCAGTCTTACTCTCATTCATTTATTCACACCTATTCACAATCACTATGAAGCATTAATTCTCACTTACAGTTAGGGTCACTCAAAGTAACTCAGTCACATATTAATTGCCATTAATACTGCCTCACACTCTCTAATAGTCTGCACCCTCGTTCCTGTTCATTCTCACTAACTCACCCTCACCTCAAGAACCTCCCTCACTCAATAATGCTCACTCACTCTAACTCACTTTAAGACTCAGTCGCACTCTTTCTCTCTCATTACCAGTCACTCACTCTCTCTCACTTTAACACACACATGCTAACACATACTCTATCTCACACAAACACACTCTCACATGCACACACAGATACAACACACATTTAAAATTTACCTTAGCTCGGCTATCAGTGAATATCTTGTTCCAGCTCTTTGCAATACATTTTTTATTACACTGACAGAAAATAAAAGGTTATTAATTACATTAGTAAGCTAAACATGAGCAGAAACAAGGAGTTGGAGCCCAATACTTAAGAGGAAGATTACTGATTACACTCTCTCTTTCTTGCATGTTTTCCTCTCGCTGCCTCTATGTCTCTTTCTGAGTTTTCTCACACCGCTCTCTCTTTGTCATTTCTCTTACTACTGTCTCATTACCTTTCACTCTCCTTGAACTTTCAGTCTCACCTCTCACACCTATCACCCCTTTCTCTCAGACGTCTGTTTTTCACATGTCCACCCTCTCTGTACACTTTATAGACTTTCTCTTTGTCACACCTGTCTCTTCCTCTAATTCTCGCTCTCTTAGCTTTGCCTTTCCTTTTTTCCACTTGTCACATCTCTCTCTTGTGTTTTCTTCTCTGCCTCTGTAGTCTCTTTTTTGCCTTTCGTTGTTTCTCACCTGTCTCTGTGGTGTCTCCTCTTCATCTCATCTAGGGCCACATTCATCAACCTAAAAACCTGTTGAAAACGGGAAGATTCGCAGAATCTGCCCCTTTATAACTGGTATTTTTGCATTTGGGATTAACCCTGGGCGAAGCACTACGCTACGCTCGCGGAGTTTACGAAGTTTGCGCAACTTCGCACTACGCAAGCTGCACGTAGCACAGTGCGAGCACGCGTAGTGCAGCGTAGCGTAGTGCAGCGGTCATTTTTTGCTTGTTCGCGGTCCTCAACGCCATGTTCGCGACCGCGCGCAAGCAAAATGACATCCCGGAGAGATTCTCAACGCGGGGAGGTCAGGTTTCTCATTGTGAGTGGTTGCGCATGCTCGCGACCGCTCTCAATGAGAAACTACCAGTTCGCCTTGAGAAAGCTGCCGCTCGAGTAATAATCTACTCGAGCAGCAGAAAGCTACTGCTCACACTGTGCAAGATGCCGTTTTCAATGATTGCACAGTGCCGGATGCTTGTCCGCACTGTGCAATCATTGAAAACGCATCTTGCACAGTGCGAACATGCTACTACGCAGCTCGCGTAGTGCTACGTGAAGTTCGCGTAGTGCGAAGTGCACTTCGCGTAGCTTCGCGTAGCAGTACTTCGCGAACTACGCCCACCCCTATTTGGGATGCATCATCCCAAATTCAAAAATCACAATTTGAGGAATCACAAAATTTGCGATTACTCAATTCAATTCAAAAACCACTTTATTCGATTATTTAAAATCATAAAAGCATACTATTCAAATACATTTTTAAAATCACATTTACAAGATAAAATAATTATATTTACATATAATACAATTCATATACACAACTCTCGGAGTTCATCAAGTACACAAGTTTCCAGAATATCTAGTTAAATATACCCATGATCTATAAATAAAATCGATAGGAGTTCTTGTTCAAATGTCTAATCAGTTAAGTCTTTGCGGTCTCTTCCGTTATTAAAAGTTACTTTTACTCTTACTCACAATTTGTTTCCTCTAAGTGTCTAGTTTTTTTGTTGCGGATAGATGTTACAATAAAATTGGCTACCCCAAACATAATAACCGAGGATTCCATCAACTGTAAGTATATTAAGGCAGGTTTTGCTTGTATAAAACCCCTATTTTTCAACAGTGGTGTAATAAACCTTTTCGTTCCTTCCGTATAAAACGGACAAAAGAACACAAAATGCATTGTGTCCTGGTATGAGTGATAATCACAATTACAGGAGGTGGCATCCTCTGGTTTACTCCACTCCCTGTAATTTCCCAATAACACATGCAATTGATTAAAACGCAATTTAGTTAACAGCCATTGATGGTAAGGTTTAGTAACAATCGTCAAGTAAGGTTGAATAGACATTGTCAGTATCAGTAAATAATGAGCCCTCACTGTCGGTTTGCAGAGTTCCTTGGCCTCACGGTCCAATTCCCTAGATTTTATAAAGTTGGTTTTTACCCAGTTAATGTCAGCTTTGATTAAGGTTTCTGGGTTTGAGAATATTTCTGGGCGCCCAAGATAATTAGATGATGCTTTGATATAGGACAACCATTTTATTTCAGCTGCTTTATCTAATGCCAAGCAGTCCTTAATAATCTTTTGGTTAAGGGTCAGGGCGGGGTTTATCCATATTTTGATCCATTGCAGGATAGGGGCCATATTCAGATGATCTGAGATGTATCCCATCCCTAACTCTCGATGTGCGGCAAAACTGGGAGTTGATTGAGGGAGGCCCAACAGGGCCCGTAAAAATTTATTTTCCTCCCTCTGTATACGAGTTATGTCCTTGTGTCCCCATATTGCGGCCCCATACCTAGCTATGGCCACAGATTTCGCTTTGTAAATAGACAAAATTGCTTCCCCTGGTTTGCCACCCAGTCTCTTAGCAAAACCAAGAATAGCAGATGATGATCTCTTTATGGCAGCTACTTTATTTAGAAGTTGGGGGACCCAGGAGCCAACATCATCGAAGACCACTCCTAAATAAGTGAAGACCCTAACCATAGTTATTGTATTGCCATTACACGACACTGTTTTAAATTGCTTTCTACTTTTCCCTAGAGACATAACATGGGATTTATCCGTATTAACCACCAAGTCTAACTTGTCCATAAACTCTCCAAATGAGTCTAGCAATTTTTGTAAGGCGTTAGGTGTTCTTGCCAAAAGTACTTTGTCGTCCGCGTATAGGAGTACTGGAATGTACATTCCTCCCATGCGCGGAGTGTCTGTTGTTACAGTTGCCAGGACTTTCTCTAGGGAGTTGATGTAAAGTGTAAACAGCATTGTGGCCAATATACAGCCTTGACGCACCCCTCTGCCTGATTTAAATGTGGCAGTGCATTTTCCCTCTTGCGTCATTCTGATTGTAGCTGATAGGTCCCTGTGTAGCTCGGCGAGAAAATTTACCAGAGCCTGGTCCAAACCCAGCTCCTGGAGCATTTTCCACAGCTTTGATCTATTAACTAAATCAAAAGCTGTGGATAGGTCTATAAATGCCAAAAAAATTGAGCCTTTTGATGCTATTGTATATTTATTCACCATTAGGTGTAAGTTTAGGCATTGATCTTCCGTACCTCTTCCTGCTCTGAACCCATATTGGGCGTTGCATAAAATATCTTTATCCTTCACCCAGGCATTTATCCTTGTCAAAATTACTTTTCCTAATATCTTGATTGATGTATCAATTAAGGAAATAGGGCGATAACATCAAGGGTCCCCTCTTTGGCCCTTCTTAAATATCTGTATTATAATAGAGCAGGACCAAGTCTTAGGGAAGGTAGAAGGGCTAGAGTTAGCTGCTAGATTGAAAACATTAGTAAGTATTATGGACCAGAGCTCGGGGTTGGCTTTGTACAAGTCAGATGGTACCCCATCTGGTCCTGGTGCTTTCTTAGCAGATGTTTCAGCTATCGCTAGCTGTACCTCTTTGATCGTGATATTCTGTACGGGACCCACCATTTCTTTAGGGAACGTCTCATAACTATCCAGTTCCAGATTACTGCCATAAACATTCTCAAAATGGGTTAACCATTCTTGTTCAGTAATGTTTACTTCTAGTGGGGCATTTTCCAGCCCATTAAACAAAGGAGAATTGACTATAGTCCAGAATTTGGAGCTGTTCCTTAAAGTTTCTTTTTCAAATAGTGAGTCCCATGCGTCTTGTTTTAGTTCATTTTTCCTATTTTGTAGTGTCTTTTTGTATAATTTCCTTAAAAAGGAAACCATACTCTTGTCTCTAGGTTTCTTATTTAGGGCTTGCAGGAGCTCACCATATACTTTAGTACATTTATGGTCGAACCATCTATGCTCCTTTTTTGGTTTATGTGATGTCTTCACCATAAGTTCTGATGTGACCTGTTGGCAGATCTTTTCGAACGAGGTTATTACATCACCCCCAAATCTAAGTGGGTCTCTACAGGTGTCAATTTCATTTCCCACCTTAGATTTAATTGTGGATAAGAGCTCCTCAGGTATAATTTTATTCCATTGTAACCTCCTCCCCTGATCCTTGACTTGAACACTAGTGATAACTTTAACAGTCTCCGTTTTATTAAAAGAAAGTGTAGTGTTAGCCAGTTCCATAACCACTGGGTTATGGTCACTAAATGTAAATTGAATAGCATTATAATATAAAACAGAACTT
This sequence comes from Lissotriton vulgaris, assembly GCF_964263255.1. Taxonomy (NCBI): domain Eukaryota; kingdom Metazoa; phylum Chordata; class Amphibia; order Caudata; family Salamandridae; genus Lissotriton; species Lissotriton vulgaris. Next base: position 672,665,922 of record NC_141700.1, on the reverse strand, counting down.
AATAATGCAGGGGATATAAACATGTAGTCAATTATAGTTTCGCTTTCCCTTGCATTGTATGTAGGTACCCGGTCCTTTCTATCTGCAAAGCCAGGTTCGAACAGATCTACCTCTGTGAGTAATTCCTCTAGGGCAGATCCCTTTACTGAGTGTTCGAAGTGTTGATAACTTGAATAGGCCGGGTAGTCAGCTTCTGAGTATTGACAATTTAAATCACACAAATGCACGTTAAAATCACCCATTAGGATGATGGAGAAAAAAGTGGTTTGAACTTCTTTGTATGTGTTTAAGAATTTGGATAATGCATCAATGTGCTCATTTGGGGAATCTCCCTGTGGTGCATTATAGAAATTAATATATAACACTTTGTTTTTATTTGGCATTAAAACTTCTAAAGTTAAAATGTTAGGGGAAATAGATTTTAGCTCTTTCACTGCTCCTAATATATTAACCGTAATTAGAACTATCAGTCCTCCTTTACCCCTCCCTGATTTGGATATACATGAGGGTACAAAGTAAGAGGTAAACCCATCCACCCAAAAATTACACTCCCTATCCCATGTTTCTTGCAATGCTACTATATCATGTTGCCTCAGAAATTCTATCCATGTCTTATTGTCCCTCTTAGCACGTAATCCTGCGATATTCCAGCTCATAAGCTTGACAGTAGTCTCCCTTTCTTCCTGTTGTACTATCGGGCGTGTCAGAGGGTGCGATTACTCAAATTGTGATTGCATTTAAGGAATCGTACATTGCAATTCCTTAAATTCAATGCAATAAAGCAAAAAAATTGCAATTTCGCAAATATGAGTCGCAAATTACCGTCAATTTAAAGTTGATGATAATTTGCGAGACCCATGTTACACACACACCTGCCCTTAGGGAATGCGTGTGCACAACATGTGGATAAATTGTGATTTCAGGGGTGTAACAAGGTGTCCTTTTGGCACCCCTTCATCCTCGAAATTGCATGTGCAATTTTTTGTGAGTATCTATTGGGTACTCGCAAATTATGCATGCAATTCCCATTCATTCTTATGGGCCTCAAGGCCCATAGGAATGAATAGGAATCAATTACTTAATTGCGACACGCACTTTGCGACTGGAAATTAAGGAATGTGTAGCAATCAGAATTTTGTTTTGCAATTTCTACAAGCATAGGCAATTGCAATTCTTAAATTGCGATTCCTTAATAATCGCAACTATAGAATCGCAATTGGCTTTTTGATGAATGTGCACCAATTTCTCTCTACTACCCTGGTTCATCTATGAACTCTCTCTTTTCCCTCCCTATTAACTCTAACTTTTCTATCCCTCTCATCTGACAATGCGTGAGAGAGTGTAAGCCGGCCCTCTCAACTAGCAACAATAAATCAATTATGTTGCAAAAGCTGTTTTGGGTTTAGGGACACCCCTTCCTACCAGGCTGCAAAGCCAGCTCTTAACCGGGCCCTTAATTCACTAATGGTGGTAATATTGTGTTCCATTTTCATTGCAGTGTCAGTTTCACTGCTGCTGAGTTGATTCCTTTCAGCCAAACGTCCTGCCTGCTGCAGAATATGAAAGTTTAAAAAGGGTTTTGTTCCTGGCTCTACTATAACGACGCCTTAAGCCAGGGATCGCAATGCCTTTGCCAGCGGTTGCAAGGGGGAATCCAGGGGTCACAGTTGCTACCTCTGTCAACCCCTGAATGAAGTCCATGGTATGCAGGTGTTGATACAAGCTGTCTCCTCCCTTTTTTGGCTATTTTTCATATGGTCTCCTGCATTGTGTACTTTGCTTCTTGGACCACATGCACTACAAATACCAGAGTGCTTAGGGGCGACCCGGAGGAGAGGCTAGCGGTGTGCGATCCATTGCGGTATTCCACATGTCTTAAGGTGACAGCATACCTTAACTGCTTTATCTAAGGTTTCTGGATGGTGTCTGGTAACATCAATTGTTGCTGCATCCAAGAGAGATACATACTGAATCACAATACATTAAGTCAAGAGACCTCCTTGCTTTTTCTTAGGGTATGAAAGTAGAGAGACGAGTATATACTTTGGGGCAGTTGTTCTTCTAATGCACGTAGGTGGTGAGGAATATCCTTGTGCCAAAGACTTAAAATGGATGATGGAAGCAGCTCACACAGACCAGCATTGGTCATAGATTTCCCACTTCTCCTCCATCTTTCCTGCAGGGACTGTCCGTGTGTGATCCTCATGGTTTCCAACTAGTACAGGTACCGAAGATGTTCTTTGTGTGGTGGTCTGCTGGGCATAACAAACAAGCATTGGGGTAGCCAATAGGTCTCGCCTTTGCGATCTTATAAGTGTTTAGCCATGCAGCACATTCTCCTGACTTCGAAGTTTGTGGTGAAACATCTATGATTTCCTGGTCCTATTACTACCATGCATTAATTAAAGTCTTTTGACAGTATTGGCATGTGTATTATTTCGAGAGGAAAGACCAGAACTAACTTGAAGAACAAGCTGACACCCCGGGTAAAATATTTGAGCATTTAGAGAAAAAGGTTCCAAGAACAGAAAGGACATTATTGTTGTGCAGCTCCATCACTATGCATACTGTGACTTGTATTTCACCAGCACTGCTGCACTTGTGCAATGTTAGCACCAAAAAGGAACCTACACTGGTACCAGAAGTCTGATGGCTGTTTATTGATGATAAATAATAACAGAATCACAGGCTGTGTGAATATTTAGGGACTGTCTGTTGGATGTATGATGGTACGGCGCGTACCGCCACAACGCGTGCTTTTACAACGCGTCCCTTACAACGCAAGTCTTTACCACGACCTGCGTTGGGGGCGCGGATTGAGTATAGTATAATTTACTATTCTAACACCAGTCCCCGTGGACACTAGGGAAGGTGTTGAAATAGTAAATATACTATTCTTAATCCTCTAGCGCCCTCCAGCGCAAGTCGTGGTTACGACTTGCGTTGTAACGGACGCGTCGTAAAAGCACTGCGGAGTAAAATCCGCATCGTAAAGGATGTTCCCCCTGTCTCTTGTATACCTCGGATGGAAGTACGAATTCCACAAGGATTTTTATTACACTGGACAAAATGACCTTGTCTAACTAGAGAAACGTAGAAGCCAAATAATTAAACACAACCCAACCCAAATCCTTTAATAAGGATGAATGGATTCACCTCTCACACTAGGAGTGAACCAATCCCCCCTCCTTGCATTCATTCACACAAAGGAGACAGATGAATGCTGGAGAGCACCGTATTAGGAGAGGAAAGAACCTGGCTGCCCTTTGGGTGCTTTGGAATTAAATAAATACCGAACAAGAATAACATTAGGGGTTGGTTACTATCTCCCCTAGCAACCTCAGGTACCCAGATGAGTAAAAAAGATGGAGGAACGCAGGCAAGGGGATTCAGTGTACAGGTGAGATGCTGCACTGGATGCAGTGTGCATTTGTGAGAAAGGTGTTGATTAAGTGCCTTGGGACGAGTGAAGTGTGCAGGTGAAAGCAGGGGGAGAGCAGTGTCCAAATATAGAGCTCAACAGGAAAAGGGTGGGGATGAGATGTGGCTTAACAGCTAGAGCTGCCGCTTTTGGACCCAAGGAACAAGAAAGGGCAATACATTATCGCCACTTTTGTCGGCAGGAAACTGCCGCTAAAGTGGCGATAATGGGCTTGATAATATGCCCTTGTGAATTCCCATAGAAGCCCAGGTTAACACCATAACCTGGGCTTCTATGGGAATTCACAAGGGCATATGATCAAGTCCATTATCGCCGCTTTAGCTGCAGTTTCCTGCCTATAAAAGCGGCGATAATGTATCACCCTTTCTTGATAGTATGGCCCTGGGTATGGAGTTCCAGCGTCGGTTCAACACCTTGTGATTCTGGGCTAGTCACTTAATCTCCCCATGTCTAAAACAAAATAAACGTGAAATTGCATAATGTAAGTGTTGCTCTTGTAAAGCACTCCAATGCCTTTTAGTCAAACTCAGTTTATATTGAAAACTGTGAAAAAGAAGCTAGATGCATCTGCTAGAGTATGCTCTCACATGCTCACCCCAAATAAATGAATAAATAAAATATGTTACCTCAGAGGCTGCCAGCCAGATTACCTGAGATCTACTTTGGGACCCTGAGCTCTTCCCTCCTGCTTCCACACATGGCCTATCTCTTCGAAATCTTCTTTTCCAAACGCTGTTTGCCTATCCACATCACAATTCCATTGACAACATCACATGAGCTCAGTTCTGGCTTTCCGATTTCAGAATCTCCTGCACAACAGCTGCTGTAGAGATACTGTGTCACACAAAGTAGCGTACAACAGTAGTACAGGAAAACCCTGCTATGTGTAAGCTGGATTCAGCTGCTACCAAAAGACCGTAAAAGTACAATTAAACTGATACATACTGCTGTGCTTGTTGCTCTTCTGTGAGTACTAAATTAGTTACTATTCACATGGATTACACATAGGTAGGATGGAAGAAGTATCTAAAATCTATCTGCCACAGAGAGGTTGGATAGAGAATTTTAGACCTAGTGGCCCGGGCCGGAGGGGGGACGGGGGGTGGAATACATCTGTGAAGCCCTATCAACCTAGGGATGGGAAGGAATGCTAAAAGGAACCGCCATGATCAGTGCAGCTCTCTCCAGCCCCAGCTGCGTTGCTGGGGCTGGAGAGAGCTACCACAGCCTCTCAGTCTCCCTGGGAGCACAAAATCCAAGCATTCAGGCCACCCTCATGCTGCTTTCATGGAGCATCAGTATTGGCCGCAGTGCAGTGTGGGAGCCGGTCACAGAACCAGGGAAAGTGCGATGCGGGAAACAGCAGCATTGGCGGCAAAATTGGTAACTTCTTTTAACTTTTATTTTTGATCCCCTAACCCTCCTGCCTTCCTCACCTCCCTGCTTCCTCCGGCCTGCCAATTTGGGAGGGGACGGGCCGCTCCTGAGCATCACTCCCTCCTGCCAGCAGCCCAAAAATTGAAAAATGAAATAATAATGAACACTTCTTTATTATCGTTTTATTTTTGCTCTTTGAGCTGAAGCTGAGATGGGTAGGGAATGACAGGCGAGGGAGTAATTGCACTGCTCTCAGTGTGCACGGTGGTTTGGCCGGCCATCTCAGGACAGCCAAGCCATCATGCGCACTGAAGCTCTCTCCAACCCGAGCTGCAGTTCTGAGTTGAAGAGGGCAGGTAGAGGCGCTTACTCTAACTGGAAGTGCAAATCGAGGACACTCAAGCCAATCCTGATGCTGCTCTCATGTATGAAAACAGCATCAGTATTGGCTGCAGTGATGTCCAGGAGCCTGTGCCTGCAGTAGAGAGAAGCACAATACAGCAGGTAAGTGTTTTTTCATTGTTTGTCTCACCATCCGTCCAGGCCCCCCTTCCTCCGCACGCCACTCTATCAAGGCACCGGCCTCTACAGCAGTGGCGGTTTTACCATTTGGGCGGTGGGGCGTTGCCCCACTAATAATTATCGGGCAATTTATTCGAGCGGCACGTTAATAAAACTTTTATTAATTAACGCGCCGCTCGAATAAATTGACCGATAATTATTAAAACTGTGCTCCATAGCGTTGTGGCGTCATGTCTTCAAATCACGTGACATGACATGGCTGGCCCATTGACTGAGTCTGTGTCGCTGCAGGTGCGCACTGTGCATGTGGTGTTTGCCCGGCTGCCTTTCTTCAGCTAAGAACCCAGTGGCCTTTGAAAAACAAGCACCGCTGAGTACGGGGTTTACCTAATACCACAGACCCCAGTGGTCCCAAAATGAGCGGCGTTTTTTCCATGCTCACTCCAATTCTGATGCTGCTCTCTTTAGAGAGCAGCTCTCCTCTGAAGAGAGCAGCGTCACGATTGGCTACTGTACTGCTGCAGCATGTAGTGCTGTCTAGACACTGTGTTTAATATGCGGTTGTCGTTGGTGCAGTCTATTCTCGCACCGCGGGGTGGGAGTATCCAACGTGGGGCAATGGCAATGCCCAATCACTGTAATGGTTAAGCCATTCAGTGATTTGACATTCTGCAGTTGCTGGGAAAATCGGGCCGGCCCACGGCCAGGCAACCTTCCTCCTCCTCTCTACAGTACAAGAGCACGTGCACTGCAGTCGACTCGTGGAGATCGTTCGAGAAGATCATCAGACATGTGAGTGACTGTGTGGCTGGCATGGGGTCACAGTACCTGACCCAGCACTCTTGACTTTGAGTGTCTTATACTTGGGTGTCAGTGTGGGCAGTGTGACCTGGGAGTCTCTGCACTTGACTTGGTTATAATCTTCTCCTGACCTGAGCTGAGCCCCCCGCGAGAAAGCGATTCTGGCTGCATTACCATTATCAATACACCTCCTAGTACTCCAGTCCACCATCATGCAGTTTTCCATTATTTTTCAGAGTAGGCATAACTCGATCAAGTGGTTGCATTATTTGAACGAGGGACGTGCCTTTTAGCTGCAGTCAGAAGGACAGACATCATATGTTCTTAATGCCTGTGTGAGGAAACAACTAGGCCAAAGGCTTTGAATTTCGGTTGAATTGGTTGTGCGGTGGCGTGGCACTGCATTACACCAAATGACTGGATCAATGACAGCACATCATGTAATATTTCCGCTGTTTAACCCCTTCCATGCTCATGACAAGGTCAGCTCGTCATGGGCGTTACCTGTGCTGTGCTTATGACGAGCTGACCTTGTCATAAACAATGATAAATCTGACTTTCCAGCACAGGAGGGGAAAACCCCTTAGCAGCCAAGGTGTTAAATATGTTAGAGCATCACAGCTGTCTATAATCCTCATAATTATGCCCATGACTTCTCTCTCAGTTAAAATTTTCTCTAAGTCATGTTCTATTCGGTAGATGTCCAGACATCCAAAGGCTTGAGGTGAGACGCAGTTATACAACAGTCACATTGAAATGACTCACCCTTTATTTGCAAAATGCCGTGTGCAAAACTCTTGAATATGACAGCATGACTCTGGCTGGAGGTTCCTCTCTTACCCCACAATAATAATATAATAGAGACATTTAATAAAGCGCTCAGCTACCCCAATGGGGTTTCCCCACGCTAACATGTCCGGTCTATCCAAGCCCTGCTGCCGCCTCAGAACAGCCAGGTCTTCAGCTGTCTTCGAAATAACGTCAGTGAAGGACCGTTTCTAAGAGTTTCTGGCAGGTTGTGCTATAACTTGGAGGCCTGAAATGCAAAAGACCAACCTCCCATCCGTGTGTGTTTGACTATGGGAAACACTGCACAGGGAAAGTTCACTGGAACAGAAGGAACAGGAAGGTCTGTAAGCAGTAAAGAACAAATTAATGTAGACAGTGTTGACCAGCCTCTGATTTTGCTCTGTGTACAAAGTACCAAGGCCTTAAAGTTAATTCTCTACTCCATTGTAAGCTAGTGGAGTTCCCGTAAAAGACACATTTCCGAGGCCCTTTTTGGAATCTATAGAGCATCCTAGTCGCCGAGTTCTGGACCACTTGCAACCTTTTGATGGAGGCTTTATCCGCCCCCAGATAAAGTATGTTGCCATAGTCCAGTGTTGACATCATGATGGCCTTAAACACTGTCCTTTGAGCTGGGAAAAAATAGCATTCAAACAAACTGTAACATATGGGCAGGCATGTACAGTGAGTGGCCTTTGCCCCCAAGCTTGCATTCACACTCCGACCTTCGATGGCTTGACACAGCGCTATGTGCTTTCAGCTGTCTGCTTCCACCCATAGTAGTTGCACTCAGTAAGATCTGTTCAATCGAGCTGTCGATAGAGCTCCTGTTGCAATCCATTTTGCTCAGTTGCATCCATATATTCTCATTGACAGGCGGCTTTTCTTTTAGTTTCGTAGGTTTATCTTGCATTTTTTTAATGTCCATCCCAGGATTTGGACTTGTACTGAGGGCCAGAGTGCTGTTGGTGCTATCTGGATGATTTTAAGGATGTTGTTTAAAATGAGTAGAACCAAGAGTGGTGTTTATAATGTTAATTTATTAACTTTAATAATGTAATAACTGCACTTTCACAATTGCTTTATTAACCTTCCTGCTTTCTCAAATTTGCTTGAAAATGCACCATTTGTCCACTCTTTTTTCAAAATTTTCTCCGGGGGAAATCCTCCCGAACCCTCCTTAGGGGGTTCGGGATCGCTCGCTATGCTCGCTCGCTACGGTGCAGTATGATTACCATTTTACACCTCACCACTTTCAAATGTCACCAGCCGCCACTGCTCTACAGTGCTTATCGTGTTATACTTTATCTTGTCACAACTGTCATGCCTCCCCTGTTCAGCATGAGCAAGGCATTTCCCACTAGACCAAGCTGCCTGATGAGCAAAGGAGGAGGCTCACATTTAATAGATGGTCCTTACCATTTTTTAGGATCTTGTAAAATATTTGATGCGCATCATGCTCATTGTAGCCTTGGAAGTGTGTGCTTTGGCTGATGCTCATGAAGAGCAGTTAAATTGTTAAATATAGGTAAATCCTTACTTTGGGATAGAAGGTTATTAGCAATGTGACTATATGGTGTGCTCATATTATTTTGACTGTTTGCACAGCTAGTCTGGACCTTAGCCATATCTTTTTCTGGGGATTAAGAATTGATAGTAGACAGCAGCCTGTGACACATTGACTCCAAAATGAAAGTCCTTATTTCAGTAAGTGCAAATAAGATCATCGATTGTTTCATTGACCAGTTAGCATTGGGAGGGTGCTCCTCTCTAGTGAATTCTACATTTCCTCTTGCCACACAGGTGAATGGTGGAAGTAAGAGCAGAAACCTTCAACTTCAGCTCATGATGGCTGTAATACACACATTGTTACTACAGCTAGCACTGGTACTGCTATTACTACAGCTAGTCCTACTACTTCTACTACTCTTAATCCTATCACTATATCACATACATGGAACTGGATAATAAGCTAGCAAAACAACCACAGCTGCTATAAAACAAACTACAAGACTAATAGTAGATGTAATATGGTTGGGCCATTTATTAACCGCACTTCAGTTTACATCTGATCCCTAGGGAACAAAGAGTTGACTTTAAGACGCTGTGCAAGCCGAATATGAAATTACCAGGTAGGACACAGTCCAAAAACATCTGGTACACTGCTAATAGAATGAAATAATCAGGTAGAGAAAACAAACAGAGAGTTGATAAATGCACAAACTTCTCCTAAGGTCCTAAATCACTAAAACGAAAGGTTATGTGATGCAATTTCCCACATGTGTATATGATCACAAAAACCCCTTCTGGTGAACTATCCAATCGAGCAAGAAAGAAAGCACCATTCAGCCCATCGAAGGTGCCTTCACACTTAAACATTGCATGGATGTCAAAATATATAAAAGTCTAAGAGCAATGTTATAAGCCTTGCCCACCCAGAGAAAGCACCCATAAAACAAATCACAATGAACTAAAACAGCTGAAGACATACACATTTGCAAAAAATTAATTACATACCAAATAATTGCAAGACAAATAGAACCAAAAGCAATACAAACAAGTGAATACCGTAATGCTAAAATCACATGAATCGTAATATAAATATCTTCAACATTACAATCACATCTGTGTCCCTGGACAGCCACCCATGTAAATAAATAATAAAGTAGTGATACACAAGCATTCCCAACTACGAACCCAAACACAGAAAATAAGCTGATCACACTGGAATACAATGATGCTGATAACTTGTAAGAAGAGTACCATAAGGCAGATACACAACTTAACCTAAGTCAGATACAGATGTCAGACAACTCGATATGGAGGACTGTACTTTGGTGAAGATCCCAGCAATGGAGACCACAATTAGACATCATGGTCTAAGAATGTGGACAAAGGCTGGAAGCCACGCCCCAAAGGCGACCAGGCATGCCCTGTGAAATTTCTTTGATATCAGTAATTCCCTCTTCATCAAAGAAAGAGCAGGAGAAAAGGACGGAACACTGTAAAAACAGGAACAGTAAGAATAAATTGGTGCTTGAGGGATGGTGCACATTTGAGTGTATGGAGATGTGGACATCAGGTTAAATGTTCACGAGGTAGAGTAAAATGAAACAATTTGAAGAGCAAGGTAAAGGTCGCAGAGGTTGATGTGGAGATGAATTAGGGGGAGAGAGAATTGAATAGATACTGACACTCCTTTCCTTGGCCGGGTATGGATTAGCGCCAGTGATTGTTTGAGAGCGGGTAAAACCCACACCTCGCGGCACCCGCTTCGCGGGCGCCGCTTCGCTTAAAGGTATCAGCGTTCAACTGAAAGCATCAGCGGGAGTTTTACCTGATGGAGCAGCACAGGAGCAGCGGACTGTTGGGCGCTTAAAACATCGTGTGGTCAGCAGACAGGCGAGAGCAGGCACTCACTATCCCAGGAGTCCCTGCTAGACCCACACTACCTGGTCCCGCCTTTGCTGCCAGCCCCGCCCACGGCTCGTTGCTAGCCCTTTATTTTGGATTTGGCTTTACGCTGCGCGGGAGCGCGCGGGAACAGGCCGGGCTAAGCCCGGGCAAAGGGCGGGCCCTCTGAGGCCCTCAGAGACCATAGGAGACTGGGCTGGGCCCCCCCTTATCAGCGAACAATTTATGACAAAGACTCCTCGCGTAATATTGTAGTAAGCTGGTTCATTCAAAGCATTCAACTTGGCTGTTAAAAGTGTATATTTATTGACCTGCTCGAGATAACTTTGCTAGTGTGGTTTGAATAGGCCCCTACAGTGATTAGTGACCAGCATGATGTTGTCTCTCTCTAAGGACAGGTCTTTATTGGCAGGAGGCGCTAATCGAGGTACACTCGACAACTATGTTATCAGGGCTACCACAGGAACTGATAGGGAAATCGCTCTTGCAGAGCGACGGGCTAAGAGACGTCGCTCTATTGAACTTATCAAGAACAAGCGTTCATCTCTGGGCCCGCTACAGCTAGCGATTTCACCACTTCCCATTACTCATTGTGAAAGCGAGGGCTGTGAGGCTTCTTTTAACGATAGTATCCCACTACTCCTGCAGGATAGAACCCCTCCACTAGTTGTAACCAATGACTTGATCATAAATGATTCAGCTTCTCACTGTAACTTGACACCAGAGGTAGAAGTCCTGCCGGATACCCCATCATTACGAGTAGACCCAGTCCATAAATCAAAGGCAACTCTTAAAACCCCCCGAGCCCAAGGCCCACCACCGAAAAAAAGGAGAAAGAGGGGGAGTGCTCTACAGAAAAACAAGAATACTCATACTAACTCTGGGTACTCCAAAAGCTCTTCACCTAACGCACCTACAACACCTCCAATAATTATTGCGTCACACCTCCCAACAAAAGACCTATCCAGCATTGATCTAATGGGTAGTATGGAACAATTAATGAGATCACTCACTATGCCATTAGTAGAGAGGCTAAAAAGAATAGCCCATCAACTAGGGAATTTAGAACAGGCTATCGGGGAAATTAAAGGGGCTATTAAGGACTTATCAAAGTCAATACCAGCGCCCCCAACCCCTGTATTACCACCAACTACCATTGCCAAAAAAGGAATAAAAAATACTAATTTGGCTAAACCAAGACCCCCGAAACCATTTCCCCCTAAAACAGCAGGGTTAAATACCAAAAATAAAGAAAAGGAGGCACAGGAAGGTGGAAAATCGAATTTCCCAGGAAATGCCCCCAAACTTAATGGACATGAAAACACTGCTAGGGTACTTCCACCTAAGAGGCACAGAGTAGAACTGCCCCCCGAAGCAGTTCCGTTTGTTGTGGTTCTTACAGGAGTGCCAGTTTTAGAGGAGGGTAGTAGAGAAGATCAGCATCAGCTGAAAAATAAAGTTATATTTCGGCTCAGACAGAATTGTCCACTACCACCAAACATAAATGGTGAAATTCCTCATGTCAGGCGTCTCCCCTGGTTGGGACAAAGAATAAAGGATATAATGGGTGACATTATTATAATAAACTTCAGAGATGACAGAGCAGTCAGACATATCGTAAATTGGTTCCCTCAAAATGGCAGTAATTCAATCACTGCACGTGATTTGACTTACTTTTACCCCAGAGGTTTAGTGGCTCCGGCACCCAATTTCAGGCTCCCGCTTCATTATCAGAGCAATCATATTGGGCCCCTACTTCGACATCAGAACGCTGGTTTTGGGCCCCCATTTCAAAATCAGGAAGGTCGTCTCAGGCCATTCTTTCACCATCAGGTTGATCGCTCCATGCCCGTTTATAACCGCTATGCGGCCTTAACAGGCATGGAGGGAGTTGACTGACTCCTTTCTGGGGGCACAGCAGATGATGATGCTGTTGGCTTACAAAAGGTGTCTCCAATGATTACAGAACCAACCTATAATGGTAATGCATATGTCCCCCACCCAAAGCATACATGTTCTCAGGACACAGTGACTGACACCGCGGTGGCGGATAATGGGCAAACAGAAACCGCACAAGGCATAGGAATGGGAGGGAAAACAGGGGAGGCAGATGATGATGTGGTCAGAATAGTGTCCTGGAATATAGCCGGTTTGGCATCTAAATTCAAAAATAAAGAATGGCGTCAATATATAAGCAGGTTCCACATAATTTGCTTTCAAGAAACATGGGTGGTTGACAATAGCTCCCTACATATCCAAGGGTATAAATGTTTTTTTGTCCCCGCAAAGAAATCCAGATCAGGTAGGGCCATGGGAGGATTGTCCTTATATGTAGATCTGAACCTCCAGGGCACATGGTCGACCTTAAACTGTAACTCACATGACATTCAAGAGGTACAGTTCAATGGTAAAGGGTTAAAACTGATCATGTTTAACGTTTATAATAATGTAGCAGGTGGAGGCTGTAATGCACTGATAAGTGAATTGGAGGGTAGATTGGGCCAGGATATTGTCGGGGGATGGGGACCAAGGCTCAAAATATTCTGGTCATGGGGGACCTTAACTGTCACCTCTGTCCGGCTCTCTTCCCAATAGATGCGGCCTGGTCGCGCTGTCCAGTGGATAACGGGGCTCATTTTGAGCACTCAGTGGAAGGTCATGCTTTAACCAAACTCTTGCATACCCATGACCTGGTTCATACCATTGATATGGTGGATATACTGCAGGATGGTACCCTCCCACCAACTTTTAAGGGTAGAGGATGTTCCTCATATATTGATTATATTTTAGCTTCTAGGGCTTTCAAAAATAGCATCACTAGAGTCGGGATCCATTGGAACCCGCTTAGTGATCATAACCCCATAATACTAGATGCAATTTATCGGGCCGGCCCCAGAGGGAGGAAGCCCGGTGCGATAACTGAGAGGGTCACTGATCAGGGCAGACGCCTTAGGTGGTCCAAAATAGACGGAGAAAGGTTTTATAGATCCTTGATGGAGAGTGGGAAATCAGCTATTGAGGCGTGTTTAGAAGGGCCGCAGCTACTTCTAGCATTTGAGCAGATTGCCGGTTTGGTAGATGGTCTGCTAAAAACTAGTGTCCCGGAAAAAAGAACTTGCTGTCATCCGCGATGGTTTGATCAGGATTGTTCCAAGGCCCTGAGGGAGCTTAAAAATAGCTTAAAAAAGAGGCCAAGGGACGCCCTACAAGTTGCCTTATGCAGGAAAAAATACAAGAGCGAGCTGAGTAGGAGGAAATTAGCTCTACAATCAGAAGGATGGGCAGATCTAAGAGAGGCGGGGGAAAAGAGGGCTATGTCAGAATTCTGGAGGATTATTAATAGACCTACATTCCAGGACGATAAAGCACCTGAAATAGGAACAAACATCATGCCTGACATGTGGATGACTCATTATAGGGGTCTATATAATCACGAAGTGGGAACATCGGACGAACAGGTAGGGAATGTTGACCAGGGCCAGCCCGTAGTTTTCTCAATTAAGGAAATCAAGGTCGGGATTAAGGGTCTGACTAAAAATAAAGCCCCTGGCCCAGACGGTATCCCGCCAGACTTGTTCCTAAGCTCTGTGGGATTGTGGGCCCCTATAATGACTAGGGTTATAAACACAGCAATTTGCTGTGGTTTACTGCCCTCTTGGTCAACGGCTATTATTGTCCCTATTTTCAAAAAGGGCAATAGGGACGACCCCCAGTGTTATCGACTGATCTCACTGATCGATGTATCTGCTAAAATTATGGGCAGAGGGATACTAAACCGGTTGACTGAGTGGACAGAGGCAAACAATATTATCTCAGATACTCAGTACGGTTTTAGGATGGGCCGGTCCACAAGTGACCAATGCTTGAACCTTTATATGCTGGCAGCCAAATACACCAAGGCTAGTAATGAATCTATTTATATGGGGTTCATGGATTTGGCAGCCGCCTTTGATCATGTAAATAGGGACAAGCTTTGGGACATGATGACCAGAATGGGGATAGAGGTCGGCCTTATCAATATTTTAAGAGAGCTGCATAGTAGTACTTCAGCACAAGTTAGGTATAACATGGAGGGCGGACGCACAGACTCATTCCCTTGTATAAGCGGGATACGCCAAGGATGTATCTTGGCGCCTTTTTTATTCTCACTTTACATTAATAACTTGGAGCAGTGCCTCCTACAGTTAGGATCTGATTGCCCACGAGTAGGGTTGCGTCATGTTCCTGTGTTACTTTACGCAGATGATGCGGTCCTCCTCGCACGTACACCAAAGAGTCTACAGATTTTAATTGATGGTTTTGTATCTTTCATGGGCTCATTGGACCTGTCTGTTAATTTGGGTAAATCCTACGTGTTGGCAGCTGGCAATAAACCCTGCACTAAATGTACCTAAATGATAGGGAGCCATAAAATAGAGAAGGTTAAATCATTTTCGTATTTGTGTTTACTATTTGACAGGGCATTAAAATGTAATGGTTTGGGGGAGGAACGTTGCCGTAAGATGAATGTTACTAACGGCGCAATCGCAGGTTACGGGCGTAGGTTGGGGAGATGGTGCCCTGAACAGGTGTTGAACCTGTATAAGTCTATGTGTTGTTCTAAAGTGATTTATGGGGCAGAGGTATGGGGCTTTGTGAATACTTGCCAACTGCAACTGGAGGAGAACAAATATTTACGATCCGTCCTGAAAGCTCCACAAAGTTTAGCTGCAGTAATTGCACACAGGGAGTTAGGGATGCCCTATCTTGAAGATCTGTTGAAGGTCAGGCCAATTTTAGCTTGGCTAAAAATCTGGGTTAATCCAGAGGCGACCTTAAGTAGGGAAATCGTGAATGACTGCCTGGGCAGAGACAAATGGATGCGAATCCCGTGGCTCAGTTATGTTAAGACCGCACTAGAAACCCTGGGCTTCGGGAATCTCCTTGTTGACCCGGCAGTGATTATCCCCCAGCATAAAATGATTGTAAAAAAAGCATTCTTGGCAGAAAAAGTTACACAGAGAATAGAGTTAGAAAGGTCTAAAACCACAGTGGGTGCTTATAACCTTGTTAAGATCACAGAGAGAATGGAGCCATATCTATATACCTGATGCACTATGCTCAGGACAGGTTTTTAATGTGCAGTTTTAGGCTCAATTTACTACCGTATTTATTGGCATCACCACTAGGGTTTTCAACTACAATTGAGCAGAAGGGAACCTGCGGCTGCAACAATAGGTCTCCGCAGGATTCCCTTCATTTTGTATTGTTATGTTCATTTTATTCAACGCCTAGGCGTAGATTCTTGGTTGATATTTTAAAACAAGCTAATATGAAATGTACCCAAGAGGCCTTGGTCTATCTACAACAAGCGACTGACCCTCTCACATTGTGTTGTATTATTAATTTCATCAAAGTGGCGGTTCGATTAAGGGCAACCGGGGGGGGGGGGAGGACTGTAAGATTTTAGCGATAGGTTTTAATGCTTACAAATGTCATTTTTATATTTAGTGACTTTGATTGTATTAATATTGGATTCATATGCTAATTTGATTGTCTTTTTAAAAAAATACTGTATGTTTGTGCTTTTATGGTGATTTTTAATCATCGAACAAAGAATCCTGAATTGAATTGAATTGAATCGATTGTAGAGTGTGGCGGGGTACAGAGGAAAAGACTGGAAGGATCTCTTTGACGGAAAGGAACTTAAAAAGGCGAGAAATGGAAGAGGTGACAAAGATCATAACATAGAAGGAAAGAAAGTGAGAGAATATATTCAATGGGAGTAAGAGAGATAGGGAAAGACGCGAGAGGAGAGGTCAAAGACAAGGGGTAGAAGTAAGCAATATTTATTCACTTTCTGCGTCATGCACAGCATATACAGCAGCCACACTGTTGCTCTTAAAACATACAGCAATAAAAAAAATTATCATAAAGTATCTTGACATTGTGGTAGGTTGAAAATGTAGGTCGTACAATGCTGCACCATTATCTAACAACATGTGTTCGGGTGGTCCCTGAGAATATTCAGGCGACCCATCTGAAATCACTTGTAAATAATGCCTGCATGGTGAGTTTAAGTGTATTTTGAATTAAATGAAAAAAAAACAGCTTAATAACCAGCAGGCAATTGGTGTGCTGCCAGGGACTCTGTATTAATCAGCTGCAACTCCTGTTATAAAGAGATAGTGCAGACAGGCAAAAAGTGAGACCCTCCTCCCGTGACAGCATAAACAATATTTGTCTCGCACAGAACATTAATTATTTTATTAACATTAAATGCCTCCTTTTACATATGCTTTCAAAAGAGTGCTACCTGGTATACTTTTGATTCCATTTAGTATGAGCTTTGGTGTTGTTGTACAGGAAACACATCTTGTGGCAGCTTGACTATTTAATAGGGAGGTAGTTTAAAGAAATCAGAATTTCCTTGATGGAAGAGTGTGCTTCACTTTTTACTACATTTCTTGCAATGTCCCAAGACCTGATAAAGGAAATCATTAATGAATCGATGGTGGAGTTTCCAGAAATGGTAAGCAGGGATGGTGGTGTTAGTCATTCTATAGTATTTAATTCTGTAACAAATGAGTTTATTTTAATATATCACAATCTCATTAAATTGTTTCAATAAACCATCAATATATGCATCACAGAAAATCAATTACTTTTGAAATCTGAGAAAATATTGAACCACATATATACAATTATTACATATAGACATCAACAATTTCATTGCAACATCATCAGTTTTTTTACAGTGGAAACTTTAACAATGGGTTATAACATCTGTCCTTGAGCAAAGGAAGAGTAGTTCTTCTGTATTTGTAAGGCTATGCATGTGCTTTTATCACAGAAATACACAACTCAATGGTACTCATTTTACCATCCTCGTTAGCCTTTTCTCCTATCCCTCGGAATGCATAAAAAACACCATTCCCAGTTATTTCGAAATAAGATTGCTCCTGATGATATTTTTAATTGAGCCTACTAACCTCCGTAGCCCTTACTCCTAGGTATGGTTACAATGTAACTGGTTTTTGTTCAAATGTAAATCCTTATTGTTTTTATTGGTGAAAGAGTGCTATAGAAATCTTTTAAATAAATACATACATCTGCCACCCTCTCCTGCTAAATGATATAGTACCCAAAGCAAAACTTTTAACAATGTCCACTTTAGACTGAGGAGTTCTTTTAAGAGGATGAATCGAGTAAGGAAAGTAGTATTAAACATAATCTTCCCAAGATAGAACATAGACCAACGTTGTAGGATTTTCTTAGCGGCCTAGCATTTGGAAAGGGGCGACCACTCGGTCCCCCCGAACGTATGGTTGGGTGCCCCGATCCTCCCGGGAAACCATTTTGGGCGGGAGGCGTGTCTCGGCTGGTATGTCCGAAGCAGCGTAGCCGGGGCGCGCCTTTTTCCGCCCAAGAGGGGTTGTCCTAGACACCTACACCGATGGCCACGCCCAGTAGGCGTACCGGCGGAGGGTTCACGCCCTCCCGAAGAAGAATAAAGAGAGCGGGAATCCGAAGAAGCGTCCTCTTGTTCCTGTGCTTGGAAGGCTGCACCCACTCGTTGCTCGTGAGCCCTCGACGGAACAAGGAGCAATTTTGAGAACTTGTAATTCTTGTGTTTCTCTTTCAGAGACTCTACAGCGAAAGATCCAGGACCGTGTTGATCGGCTAACAGTTGATAATCGAAACCATGTCTGGCAAGAAGGCAGGAAAGGGTTCCGAGACAGACCAGATGCTTCGCATGTTGGTGACCAGAATGACGAGAATGGAACGAAACTTCGGAAAAGTCCCAGCGCTTGGTCGTGATTTGGCGGATGTCAAGAAGCAACTGGCCGCAATGAACAAGCCTGGTAACCCGAAGAAGGTAATAGGCCCGGCATTGCCGGGCGTCGTCCCCGAGGGTAGAGGGAAACGGGTTAAGAGGAGGGCGGTGGCAGGGGAGGTTCCGGTCCCTGAAGTGCCCCCGGTCATCCCTGCCATACCAGCTGATGACCCAGTACCAACCCCAGACGCGGGTCAACCGATTCCGGTTGTGATTACGCCCGCTAACGATGAAGATATGCCCCCTGAATTGGCCACCCAGTTGGCCGCATGGCTCAATAAGAAGGCAGGGGGTGCTACGGCGCCAGGAGACACGGCCAAAGAGGCCAAATTACTAATCCAGCTGTTGCGGCAGTCGCGAGATGCCGCGAAGGCGAATCTCCCTCTTGTCTCCCCACAGGTGACACCAGAAGGACCGGCAGCTGGTCTCGAGAAAACGGCGGGAACAACGACCGCACCAGGTAAGCTCGCCTTGCCAGTGGCAGGGGAGGGCTCATTTCCCTCAAGGCGGGAGAGGGTGATTCAACATATCCCGGTGGCCACGAAAGAATTGATATGGGCAGACAAGTATGTCAATATGTTTTCGTTGTTAACCGACCATCGCGAGATGGAATATGCTAAAACACAGAAAGATTTGTGGCACCCGAGTGTCTGGCGCGCCAAGATGGCGGAGTTCAGGGTGGAGGAGACGATAACGAATTGGGCGAAGGCCTTTGCAATGTTTACTGCGATTATTGGTGAACGTAAGCCCGAGGTATTGACCGAACTGTCTTGTTATCAGGCACGTATAATGGATTTTTATGAAACGTATGAGGGGGATGAATGGAAAGGTTACGACATAAAATTCCGTAAAGCGAAAGAGTATGATTCCTCTCTGACATGGGACTGCCTCGACTCAATTTCTTGGCATAAGCAGCTCCTGCCTGGGACGGCAAGGACTTCCTTGCCAGGCGGGAGTGGGTCGGGGGTTTCCCGCCAAAAGCCCGCGGTGCCCTTTCGAGCAGGCACCGGTGGCGATCACCAGCCGAAAACCGGCGGGAATGGTGGAAAGCGGGGGGTCTGTTGGGGCTTCAATAGAGGCAACTGTAACAGACCGCAAGGTGCATGTAAGTTCAAGCACGTGTGTGCAGGTTGTGGGAATTCCTCTCACCCGGAGAGTTCATGCAGATCGAAAAATAGCGGGTCGGGAGGTAAAGGAGGGTCCAAGCAAGACTGAGGTGGATTGTTGTGTACAATTGCCTACTCCCGTTGATCTCATGGCTATGACTCCTTGGTTAAACAAATACCCTGATTATGTCTCTGCTGGGGTGTTGAGGAAGGGATTCTTATATGGCTTCCACATACCAGCAGGGGATTTTCGTGGGGAACCTTTGTGTAAAAACCAGCTTTCGGCACAGCATAATCCAGGTGTGGTGGAGAGAAAAATCGCTAAAGAGGTGACCCTAGGCCGAGTGGCTGGGCCTTTTCAGTGCCCGCCAGTGGCAAATTTCATCTGTTCCCCTTTAGGGGTGGTCCCCAAAAAGGACCCGGGGGAATTTAGGCTGATCCATAATCTGTCTGCTCAAAGGGGTTTCTCAGTAAACGATGCTATTGACCCGGAAGTCTGTTCGGTGCGGTACGCATCGTTCGATGAGGCCGTCACCATGTTAATCGCTTGGGCCCCGGGGCGCTGATGGCGAAATCAGATATCGAATCGGCATTCCGGTTGCTCCCAGTACACCCACAGGATCAGCGTCTGCTAGGTTTTGCGTTCCAATGACGTTATTACATGGATAAATGCATGCCGATGGGTTGCTCCATTTCTTGTGCCTATTTTGAGAAATTCAGCTGTTTTTTAGAGTGGGCATTCACCGAGGCCACGGGGCATAGGCATGTTATGCATTACCTAGATGACTTTCTGTTCTTGGGAGCAGCCGGCGACACGAAATGTGCGCAGGCGCTACAGGACTTTTGCATCCTCATGAGGGAGTTTGGAGTGCCATTGGCACCAGGTAAGACGGTTGGACCATCTACTTCACTGGAGTTTCTGGGAATTGAGCTCGATTCTGTGGAGGGATGTTTCCGTTTGCCAGTGGGAAAGGTATCTAAATTTAGGGCTTCCCTGGAACTTTGCCTTGGTAAGGCGAAAGTGACCCTGCACCAGTTACAGCAAGCAGTGGGTCAGCTTAACTTTGCCTTGAGAGTGATACCAATGGCCCGCCCCTTTTCACGCTCTATTGCACAAGCTATGGTTGGTCTCAAAGAAGGGCACCACCGCACGAGACTGTCTGCAGAGGTTCGCCAGGACATGCGCATTTGGTTGGCATTCCTTGCGGACTTCAACGGTCGAGTAGTGTGGAACAAGCCGCCAGCGTCTTCGGACGAGCTGGGTTTGTGGACCGACTCGGCGGGGATCGTGAGATTTGGCGCCATCTTTGGTAATCGATGGTTGGCGCAAACATGGCCGACGTGGTGGCACACCAGCGGTCTCACAGGTACCATAGGGTTCCTTGAGCTATTCCCTATTTTTGTTGCTCTAATGGCATGGCCGGACGAGTTCCGAGGCCGCTCAGTGGTATTTTGGTCTGATAATATGACTGTTGTAGAATCCATTAACAATCAGGTAGCACGCTGCAAATGGATCTTGAGATTGTTGAAGGAAATTGTGCTGCTTTGCATGAGACTGAATGTACAATTCAGGGCGAAACATGTGCCGGGTGTACTGAATCATGCGGCTGATGCACTCTCTCGTTAACATATGCAGGCGTTCAGGGGTTATCTACCTACAGCGGACCTAGTGGCGGCACCATTCCCCAAAGCACTCTGGCTAATCGGTGCCCCGGATTACAAGACCTTGTGGCAGCAAGCTTAGCCCCCAGGACGAGGAAGGCATACGAAGGAGCGTTTCGTTCCTATTGTGCATTTTTGGGTCCGACAGGGAGTCAGAACTGGGGTCAGGAGGATTCCTTCCTTGGGTTCCTGGTAGCACTGCACAGAGAAGGCTGATCAGCGGCAACGGCCAATAGACACAAGGCGGCCATCTCATTCATGGCGCAGGTGCATGGCATGAAAGACCCAACAGGTTCCTTTTTGGCGAAAAAAGCCCTTCGCGGCTGGCAGCGCCTCGAGGGTCGCAAGCAAGACGAGAGGCACCTGATTGGCTTAGAAAGGTTGTCCCTACTCATGGCGAAACTAGTCACGACATGCTCCTCCCAATTCGAAGCAGTTCTGTTCCGGGCAGATTTCGCATTAGCGTTCCATGGGGCTATGGGGGTGAGCGAACTGGTCGCAAGGAATAAGAAAGATGTGGAGGGAGGCTTGTGCAGGGATCACATCCTAATTAGGGGTGATTCGATGGTAGTCACGATAGCTAGGTGCAATACTGACCAGGGAGCTATGGGAAACAGTGTTGTTGTCCAGCGCATGCGTGGGTCCCCCACGTGCCCGATAATGTGTATAGAGGAATACTTGGCACTGAGGGCGGATACAAGGGGGGGGAGTTTGCTGAGGCACATCGATGCCACCCACCTGACGAGGTTTCAGTTCCAGAGGGTGCTAGCACTGACAATCGCTGCGGCGGGCATGGACCCGTGCGATTTTGGGACCCACTCCTTTAGGATTGGGGCTGCTACTGAGGCTACAGCCAGGGGTCAGAGTGCAGAAGAAGTGAAACAGTTAGGACGATGGTCCTCGAATTGTTTTAAAAGGTATGTGCGATTGCACATGTTGTGAAGTCAAGTTACATGCACTCACGCTTCTTGTCTTCTGTTTGATTTACAGTTTCGCGAGCATGTCATGCGGGGCTGAATTTTCAGTCGACCCAGTACCAGGGGACCAGCGGTCATGGATCACCGTCTGAGGAGAGAGTGGTTTGGGTCGTGGGCCACTCATACGTGAGGCGGGCCGGGGACGTATTCAAAGCAGGTGACGCGACTCGCGCAGCTGGGGAATACGGGTACAGAGTGGCCTTCCATGGAAGGGGCGGGCTCTGTATTGACCATTTCGAATCTATTGTTGAGGGTCTCTTAGGGCGGCAGAGGTCACCGCCATCTGTAGTCATAGTACACCTGGGGGGCAATGACTTGGTGACACTGGGTAGACGAGTATTACTCGAGCAAGTTTTGTCGGCCGTTAGCTGGTTGGCAAAAAGAATCCCGGGGTGCACGATTGCCTGGTCCCACATGATTCCCAGAAAGGTGTGGCGGGGGGCCTTTCAGTGTCAGCACTGAACCATTCGGTGAAGAAGGTTAACAACAAAATTGGTAGATTGTTTCGCTCGGCGCAGTTGCATAGCATTCCTCATGGGTGTATTCGGGGTGATCACATGTATCTGAATGATGGGGTTCACCTGTCCCGGGAGGGGAATGTTTTACTCATAGGAGACTTCATAGCATGGCTAAGGGGCTTGAGGAAGCATGACCTTTAGGAGGAGTTTGGGGGGGCCGGATAGCCGGTCAACCATCCGGCCTATGGCGGTAAGGTCATGATCGGTGAGCAGTAATTTCAAGGTCCCTAGAGGGGGGGCGCCACCCACTATGGATGGGAGCGCCCGGGGGGAGGCGGCCATTGGCCCCTCCCACTGGGAGGCGGCATCCACTAAGGATGGGCCGCCTAAGGGGAGACGGCCATAGGCCTCTTCCAGGGGAGGAGGCGGCTATATGCCCCTCCTACGAATTTCCCGGGGCCCGGATATCCGCGACGGCGGATGTGATAGAGAGTGTGGGGGTGGGGGGGGGAGTCCACGCTGTCCTTCCTACAGATACCTCACACGGGTGCTCGGACGACCGGAAAGGGGGGCCCCCGACAAGACAAGGGAAATTAGAGTTGGCAAGGAGGGTACAGTCCTCTGCGCGGCCGCCACTCACACCGTGAGGGCGAGCGTTTTTGGTAGTAGGGATCTGACACCGGTTAAGACCTTGCCGTTGGCCCTTAATGCTAGGATGTACAATTTTAATTTAGAATGTATGCATTTGCAGGATGTTAGACTCGGCTAGGAAACCTTTGTATTAGAGATTTGTTAAGGTTAGCCAAAGAACATGTCTTCATCGAAATGTAATAAATGAAAATTGTACATGATTATGAAACTTTTTATTTAATGTTTTAATTTTGTTTCATATTTTAATAAATACGGCCGGGAGGGTGACTCCCTCCCGCCTTCCAAAAGTTCCGAACTGCGTCCGTCTTCCCATCCTTGGGGATTGTGTTGGGAGGGGGTGACGGGCATTCCGGCCATATGGAAAGGGGCGACCACTCGGTCCCCCCGAACGTATGGTTGGGTGCCCTGATCCTCCCGGGAAACCATTTTGGGCGGGAGGCGTGTCTCGGCTGGTATGCCCGAAGCGGCGTAGCCGGGGCGCGCCTTTTTCCGCCCAAGAGGGGTTGTCCTAGACACCTACACCGATGGCCACGCCCAGTAGGCGTACCGGCGGAGGGTGCACGCCCTCCCGAAGAAGAATAAAGAGAGCGGGAATCCGAAGAAGCGTCCTCTTGTTCCTGTGCTTGGAAGGCTGCACCCACTCGTTGCTCGTGAGCCCTCGACGGAACAAGGAGCAATTTTGACCCACCCACCAGCCCCTTATGGCAATGTTTGGTTTTGCAATAAAGTTTTGCTCTGATAACATCTTTTTTCCCTCCATATAGAAGGAGAATGAATGTCTAGATTGATGATGTGACTTCTGTCAGTAGGATACTGTTTTTTGTTCTAGGAGTAAACAGTTTGATACAATTAAGTAGGCTGATATTTTCTTCCTTAGTAGGTGAACAAACGTCGTATTTATTTTTTGGTCGGGCGGTAAGGTCATGATCGGTGAGCAGTAATTTCAAGGTCCCTAGAGGGGGGGCGCCACCCACTATGGATGGGAGCGCCCGGGGCGAGGAGGCCATTGGCCCCTCCCACTGGGAGGCGGCACCCACTAAGGATGTGTCGCCTAAGGGGAGACGGCCATAGGCCCCTTCCAGGGGAGGAGGCGGCTATATGCCCCTCCTACGAATTTCCCGGGGCCCGGATATCCGCGACGGCGGATGTGATAGAGAGTGTGGGGGTGGGGGGGGGGGGAGTCCACGCTGTCCTTCCTACAGATACCTCACACGGGTGCTCGGACGACCTTTAATATGGCGTCGAGCGGAAAGGGGGGCCCCCGACAAGACAAGGGAAATTAGAGTTGGCAAGGAGGGTACAGTCCTCTGCGCGGCCGCCACTCACACCGTGAGGGCGAGAGTTTTTGGTAGTAGGGATCTGACACCGGTTAAGACCTTGCCGTTGGCCCTTAATGCTAGGATGTACAATTTTTATTTAGAATGTATGCATTTGCAGGATGTTAGACTCGGCTAGGAAACCTTTGTATTAGAGATTTGTTAAGGTTAGCCAAAGAACATGTCTTCATCGAAATGTAATAAATGAAAATTGTACATGATTATGAAACTTTTTATTTAATGTTTTAATTTTGTTTCATATTTTAATAAATACGGCCGGGAGGATGACTCCCTCCCGCCTTCCAAAAGTTCAGAACTGCGTCCGTCTTCCCATCCTTGGGGATTGTGTTGGGAGGGGGTGACGGGCATCCCAGCCATATAATTAGTTGCTGGTTTTTAGCATTTAAATAGTTGCTGGTTTGAACTGCAGTCTTTTTGCAATAATATATTTCTACCTATATAACATTGACAGTGACTACCCAAAAAGGAAAACCCACCCTCCCTTGATCCTTCACCCAAAAAAGTGGGTTTACCAGCCCAAGCTTGCAGTTATGAGTGTATACTTGACTGTTTTTATAGGCACAAACATTTTAGGGAAAATATATATTTCGTTTTCTTTACTGCCCTGATTTAAGAATAAACTGATTACCAATCTGCAAACAACAGTTATCTTTGTATATTAAGCTATATCAGTTGTTTCCAGAAAAAGAATCATTGAATCTACTATTGTGGCTGAGCAAAATAAAGGAAGCAGTTTGTGGAGCTAATCCTAAAAATGCTGGTCTAATTCAACCCATATACAATAGAGTCTATCTTCACAATGAACAGAACCACTAAAGCTCTGATCCAGGACTGATACTTCAAGCCGGAAATGTCATTGTTATTAAAAAAATCACTTAAATTCGTCATCGTCGTTGGCCTTCTTTTCCAGACACTTATAATTATGAAAGCACAGACAGCCTCTCATCAGCTATGGCACATATATTGTTCTAAGTCATGGTTCTCTAATGCAGCTTTTAGAATCATAATCCAAGTGCCTCATCAATCTCAGCTAGACATGGACAATATTTTGTTCTTCCTTATTTATGGTTCACACAGAGAACCCACTCAACAGCAAACCCTATGCCTCTGTGTATCTAATTAGTGTGTTGAAGAGTGAAATCCCATGGATCTAACCTTGGTGGATCTACACTGGCTACCTCTACATGCCTGCATCAACTTCAATACCTGCCACATTTCCTTCAAAGCACTAAGAATCAATGGACCATATGTACAAAATGTATGGACTGTATTTTCCTAATTGCGATTCTTTGTGAATCACAACAGCAATCTGAAGGTGTGCACTCTATGTTTCTTCTTCCCACATTGTGGATATCACTCCCTGAAAAGCAATTCTTAAGGATTTCTTAACCTGTTTTAGAATGAGTTGGCATTTGTGGCTAGATTTGTTTGTGTGCATTTTTCTTTGCATTTTCAGCACCTGTCGAGTTTTAGGAGTTTTCAGTTCACTCTCAATCTTTGTTAGTTTTTTCATTTTCTTTCTGCTTAAATTATCCACATGAGGTGGCTAACTTACAGTCGGTAAAAGACAACATTTATTAATTCCTAGAGGAAGTGGTAAATACTTTGTTGAGGATTCTCCACCATAAGAATAGCTGTCTATCCCATATTATTCGTATAATGGATGAAATGATGCCAAAGCAGAGAATTCTACAAATAATTATTTACTACTTCCATCACATAACAATGTTGGCCTTATTTAGTGATTGGTGAGCAGCCCACTGTCCTTCTGTGATGTGATGGTCATTACATGCACCAACCTGGCAGCGTGCCGCTTACTGCATCTAGAGTAGGCATGGGCGGATTTTGCGGATTCGCAATCCGCGAATTTGCGGATTTGCGAATTTGCGGATTGCGAAAATCCGCAAAATCCACGAATTCTCGCGGATTTTGCGGATTTTTTTTGTGTTCGCACAGGTTTCTGCAATTTCGCGAGGGTTTCGTACAATTTCGCAAATTGCGAACTTACTTGTCGGGTCGCCAGTTTTGCGAACTTGTTGTTTCTACGTGCCCAGCCTGTTTGCAAGCCTTTCTTCATCCCTGCCACCCTCTGTCACCACTGGCACTCTCTTTGTTCACCCATGCCACCCTCTGGCTCACCCATGTCACCCTCTGTGTCATCACAGCACCCTCTGGTTCACCAGTGTACATTATTGGGGGAAAGCAAAGCACTGCCATCCTCTGTCAACACTGGCACTCTGGTTCACCCATGCCACCCTCTGGCTGGCACACCCATGCCACCCTCGGTGTCATCACAGCACCCTCTGGTTGACCAGTGAGTGTACATTATTGTGGCAAAGCAAAGCACACCTGCAAAGTGCTTTAAGTTTTGCAAAATTAAATTACAACAACACCTGCCCTGCCCCAACTGACATTAATGAAGGCTGGCACCTGCTTGTCTGCTCCCTTTACTTTGTGTTGCAATGTAAATTTTTTTTAACAGGATCTTTGTTGGCAATGGCATACTTGTAACTATTCTGTGACTGTCAGAGCAGGGTCACACAATAGTTGCAAGTAGGCAACCGAATTCTGGAGGGCCCCTTCAGGAAGCACTACAGGGAATGGTTACAAATGATGAGCTTGAACTTTTGCACCTGCTCATTGGTTTTGCTTTTTTTTTTTGTGGTCGAGGCACCAGTCTCCTTGGTAAGTGGTGCCACTTGCTTCTTCTTCTCCTTAGTAGAGACATCTTTCTTGCAAGAGGAGCTACGGGCACCTCTTTTTGGAGCCTTCTTCTTCAGATGTCGGAACAGCAGGCCGCAGCAGGACTTCTTCCTGGCACTGATGCTCAACGATGATGCGGAGTTCTTGACTTTGTGCACCTAAAAGCAAACGAAGACAGGGGAACATCAGTTAAATATATGTTGCATATGTAGCGCTTCAATTAATAGTTTGCAAGTAGGCATTTATGAATACACACGTGCACACCACAATATGGAAATATCAAAAATAAGAATTGCTAAATTTTTGGGAAACAGGAATTTAACATTGATCCAAGAGAGCCCACAGAGAGGGTTGTAGTTTCATGTACCACTGACTCCCCCTGGGCACAATAGGTGAAAGCAAGGCAAAATGGGTGCAGGCCTATGGCACAAAGCTCACTGCCTGCCTTCAAAATGTCCGCTTGACCCCCATCCACATGGCCAGGACCATGCCTCAAAATGGTCCCCACCAACATAGCCAGCCCCCAACCCCTACTCCAAAAAGTCAAAAAACACAACACAAATCACCACAATCCAATGCCATCCATCAAGTTTCAGAAGGTTTATGCTGCCTGCTGGTGGTTTTCTGGTGCAAAATTGCAATTTTTGCAATTTCGCGAGTGCGAGATTGTTGCTTCACGACGCGAACGTGGCGAAAAACCCGCAAAATCCGCGAACAGACCGATTCTGGGCCCCCTGGGCATAATGGATGAAATCAGAGCACACTGGGTGCAGGCCTATGGCACAAAGCACACAACCTGGCTTCAAAATGGCCCCTAGACCCCCACCCACACGGGACCAGGCAATAAAATGGCCCCCACCCACATAGCAAGCCCCCAACACCACCCCAAAAAGTCGTAAAACACACAAAAATCACCACAATCCAATGCCATCCATGCCCTGGGCAGAATCATGTTAAAATTCAACAAAACAGTTGTATAATGCACCCATAACTAAGCCTGGTCCAACTGGATACTGTGGCTAGCCAGTAGCCACTATATAATATTTTACTTAATGTTTTGAAAAAAGTTCCAAAATTGTAGCTAATGCCCCAAACAAACATCAACTTATCAACTTACTTGTGAAATCAAATTTCTAATCCAAAAGTAATCCAAAGAAAGTCAAAAAGGCCTCAAATCCAAATATCCAACAGCATCCACAATAAGTAATCCTTCCCAGTCAAGATCAAATTCAAAACGGACAAAGCAATGGGAGGAGCTTGCTGGACAGGAACAGGAAGAACTTGGTGACTGGGGCACTTCCTTCACCCCCCACCCCCCCCCACAAAATGGACTCCTTGCAATTAATTATGGTGCCTGCTGGTGGTTTTCAATTCATGTGCAGAATTGTAATTTTAGCAATTTCGCGAGTGCAAGATTGTTGCTGCGTGGGACGCGAGCAGTGCAAACACAAGCAAAAAAATCTGCAGCTCGCGAACTTGCAGATTTTCGGTAAATCCGCAGGAGTTCTAGGCCCCCTGGGCATAATGAATGAAATCAGAGCAGACTGGGTGGGCCTATGGCACAAAGCACACTGCCTGACTTCAAAATGGCCGCTTGACCCCATCCACATGGCCAGGACCTGCAGGACCATGCCTCAAAATGGCCCCCCACCAACATAGCCAGCCCCCAACACCACCCCAAAAAGTCGAAAAACACACACAAAAATCACCACAAACAAACAACATCAACTTATCAACTTACTTGTGAAATCAAATTTCGAATCCAAAAGTAATCCAAAAGGCCTCAAATCCAAATATCCAGCAGCATCCACAAAAAGTAATCCTTCCCAGTCAAGATCGAATTCAAAGTGGCCAGGAAATGGACTAAGCAATGGGAGGAGCTTGCTGGACAGGAACAGGAAGTTGGAGACTGGGGCACTTCCTTCACCCCACCCCAATGAGAGGAGCTTGCTGGACAGGAACAGGAAGATGGAGACTGGGCCACTTCCTTCAACCCTCCCCAATTGTAATTTTTGTAATTTCGCAAGTGCGAGATTGTTGCTGCCCGCGCCGCGGGCCGCGAGCAGTGCGAACACAAGCAAAAAATCTGCAGCGCGCGGATTTGCGGATTTTCGGTAAATCCGCGAGAGTTCGCGTATTGCGGATTTACCGAAAATCCGCAAAATCCGCGAGCGGAACGGATTTTACGCCCATGCTTAATCTAGAGATACACCCAGCCTGGAAGGGATCTCACTTTTGTAGAGGGAGCCTACACCATGGCAGCTCCTTTCAAGGCAGCAAAGTTTGCAGAGCAGTCACCATGTTTAAAGTGCCTATTAAATAACTTTTTTTGTTTTCAAGAAACACAATCGCAGATAAGAATTAACTAATGGTCCAACAGGCACAGAGCTTTTGAAAACATCACGTCCCGTGTCATTACTCTGAATAACACGTATGGAGGAGCGTGATATTTTCGTTTGGGATAAATCAGCGGAGTGGACAATTTTAAATGCTCAAGCAATCCACTGTGGTTTCTTTATTTTTCAGGAGACAACAGGAACAAGAACCTACTAAAGGATTATTGAAAACTGCAAATATCAGGATGCAGAGCAAAGACGCCAGTGGGCGGAACTACATGAACATTAATTAAAGGAACGTAACGCTGCTTCTCCCTACATGCCATTTCCACGATGATGGGCTCGGTGACGCCCGAAACGCGTTGGAACTTCTATGGCGATATCTGCTCGTGCTGATGAAGTGTGTGCTGTGCTGCCAAAAGAAAATAAATAATTACATCACGGTTGCGTGTGGGCCTCCAACTGTTGGTGTTCTCTCTCATTATATATATATATATATATATATGAATAATCACCGTCCCACTCTCCAAATTCGCCAGGAGACACACAGGTACAGGCCACAGCATGCTATATCCAGTTTTAGTGCAACTTTATTCCGTGCATCTTGACATGACACGCTTCAGTCGTGTTTCCACGACCTTGATCACATGGTATATATATCCAAGGTAATCCTTACGCCACAATTATATATATATGAATATTATTTTATTTCAGTATTTAATTGATAGTTAATTATGCTATTTTCTAGTTGATAATGTTGTGTGTCAATTGGCAGTTGTTTTAGTTTATTGAATATTTTACTGTCATTAATGTTTTATGTATAGTTTATTATAACTGTTTGGGGAATTGTGTTTTATTGGGAGGGAAGTAGGAAGGAAAGTTTTGTTTTTTTACTTTCTTTGCTTATGTTGGAGTGGGAGTGGGATTGGTAAATGTAACCCCTCCAAAAACCAACACTTTCCTTACTGTTTCTTAGATTGGAGTGGGAATAGTAAATCAAACCGCTCAAACGTCGAACACTTTCCTTACTTTTGTTTACATTGATGTGGGAATAGTTAATATAACCCCTCAAAAGTATAACATGTTCCCTCATTTTGCTTATGTTGGAGTGGGAATGGTAAATTTAACCCATTGAAAGTCCAATTCTTTCCCTACAGCTGCTTATCTTTGAGTGGGATTAGTAAATCTTCAGAGTCCAACACTTTCACTGATTTTGCTTACATTGGAGGACAAATAATAAACCTAACCACTCCACAGTCCAACACTCTTCTTACTCTTGCTTAGATTGAAGTTGTATAGTGGATCTAACACTTTCCCTATTGTGGTTTAGATGGGAGTAGCAATAGTGAGGGTAACCCTTCTGAAATCCAACATTTTCCTACTGTTGCTTAAACTGGATTGGTCATAACAAATCAAACCCTCGAAAGTCCAAAACCGTCACAACTGTTGCTTTTGTTGGAGTCGGAACAGTAATTCTAAAACCTCCAAAATCCAACACTTTCTTTGCTTTTGTTTATGTTGGAGTTGGAGTAGTCTAATCCCCCCAAACTCCATCATGTTGCCCAGATTATTTAAATTGGATTTAGATTACTTAATATGACTCCTTTGAAGCGCATCACTTTTGCTTGTGATATTTATTGTTTATTGTTGTTATTTTAATATATTGTTTATTTTTCAATGTTCATATTATTTTTAATAAAATATGCACCATTTTCTTTAACTATTACATTTATTAACATTATTTTTTATTTTTTATTAATTGAGAAATATATTGTTAATATCTGTTTGTTAATTTTCGTGTTTAAGTTATTGGTAACATTATTAAGTTTTTGTTTTAGAAACTGCTTAAATATTTTTTGTATTTCTTAAAATATATGTCTATTTATCTACTTATAGCAAGGTATTAATCAAAACTATTGTTATAATAATTGCCATTTTGAATTGAAGTTGTATATATATTATGGTGTTGTATATGTTAGTTCATTTTAACTTTTGAGTAATAGCTAATATACTTGATTAATACATTTAAACAAATGTGTAAAGCATTGTTTTTATATTTTTTAAGCATTCTTATATATTTAGGTAATTTGTATTACTTTATATTTAAATATAATTGTATTTCTATTTTCTAGTTTAATATTTTAAATAAATTACTTATAATGTTATGTATGTTTTATAAATTCAATATTCCTATTTTTTTTGGCGATTTTCTGTCCCACAGTATTTTTGACACAATAGTTTGGTAGCTTACATACAAAGAATATAAACTCAATATTTTGTAGACAATATTTTTGACACAATATTCTTGTGTCACAATGCTATTGTTCACGATATTCTGTCATAGAAACAAAGAGTCACTGGATATTTTAACTCTTTCTGACCAGGCTCAACCTAACCTGCAAGTGTGCTGATATTTGAATGAAGAGACAACTAGTTTAGTATTTCATCACTAACTTTACAAGCCAATCTTTCCTATGACATATGGCCTTATGACAATATCTGTATTTCTGACTCTCTGGGGCCAATTTCCATTTCGTTCGGAAAGCCTTCATGACGAGTTGGTTCCAGAAAGCTTTCCATACGAATTCCCACGGATTGATTACAATGTGTCCGTATGTGTACGAATTCTGTATGGTCAGACTCCCATTAAATTCAATGGAAGCCTGTCTACCCAATGTGAACACAGGCCCCATTGAAAAAAGCGGTGGGTGAGGAAAAGCGTGAACCCTGTGGTGGGAAGCCATGGGTGCCTCAGCCACTAATTCAGAGGGCCCGGGTAGAAGAGGTGCCTGCTATGGGCCCCCAAAGTCCAATTCCCACAGCTGTTTCATCTCGGCAAAACTGAATCGGCACTGCTGTCAGAATCAGTCATCGTACTCGCTGCTTCGGAAACCATCTCCACTAAGCTGCACAATTCAGCTCAGAATGAGTCAGACTGCCTGAATCACATTCGGAACCGATTCAATCAGTCCGGACGGCTTCCTCGCATCATACTTGGTCGTCAGGAAAGGTGAACGATTCTGTCGGAAGCATAACAGCTCTTCTAGTAAGGATGGTGACCATCTATGACTGCCATTTTGAAGGCAAGATAACAGCGGCGGCTCCCCCGCTAAGGTGGAGAAGCATCACCCCACTGAGTGCAAAAGGAAAATTAAATGATAATAACACAACGTTAATAATGTATGTTATTATCATTTTATTTTTAGTCAATCCAGGTTAGGCCAGGCGGGGCTGGGATATGTGACAGCAGGGGGAGGAGTGGTTGGTGCACTGTAGTGCACATGACCGTTTGGCCGGCTGTCTTGGGCCAGCCAAACAGATATGCGCACTTAGCTTTAGCGTTTCCCCACACTTCTGTATTGCACAGCTGGGTGGAGAATGTGCAGGGCTCCCACTCCCTGTCTGAGCGCCAAACCAGGCCGCTCAGACCAATCACGATGCTGCTGTCATGCTGGTGATAGCAGCATTGTGATTGAATTGGGGGAGTCTGTGAGCCGGTGTGCTGCCGGGAGCCAGGAACAGTGGGAGGATGGAGGAGAGGCTGTCTGCTGGTGATAGCAGCATTGTGATTGAATTAGGGGAGTCTGTGAGCCGGTGTGCTGCTGGGAGCCAGGAACAGTGGGAGGATGGAGGAGAGGCGGCGGACGTACGCCGTAAGTGAGCTTTTATATTATTACGTTTTTATTTTTTTGTAATCCCCTTCACCCATCCAGCACTTTTCCCCAGCGGCTGCTACTGCAAGGCAATCCAGAAATATCAGTGTGTGTGAAAAGTTAAAAACGGCAATCATCATTATGAACCAACATGATTTTTTTTTCAGTGGTTAAATGTGTGGTTCTCTGGATAGATATAAGGCTTTTTCACATGCAATAGGAAAACTGTAACAATTTAAACATTAATTAATTAATTTTGTCTTGGAGTTTGTATGATCGCAGAAGGCTTTTGTTCGACACTTCTGATCACCTTGATGCTTTGAGGATTTGGGGGAAACATATGAGAATGTAATGGTGAAAGAGAGGAGTGGTTATTATGGTTGTGGGAGAGTATACCAGAGGAGGAGGAATGGGAGGCACAATTGATTAGAAAGGTTGATGACGGGGAGCAAGAGAAAGGTCGATGACCAGGAATATAGATCCAAGTGGAGAACAGAAGTAAAGATTTATTTGATTATTTCATTTGGAAAAGTTCTAACCTTACTTGAAGCATCTTCTGGGATCTGAAAGTATCAAAGCTGACAGAGCCTGAGGGAATAGCCATGTTTATGTCATCATCCAGAAAATCCGGTAACATAGAGCAGACCAGTGGCAGCTCCTCGGCTAAGGCAGAGGAGCGTCGCCTCATTCCTTTTCAACAGTGAAAAATTAAAAATAAGATGATAATAACAAAGGTTATCATTTTATTTTTCCACTCTCACTTCCTGCAGCTGAGCTGAGGGTGGGACCGGCCATTCTGACACGACATAGCTGCATGAAGTAGGAGGCGTGGTGGCACTGCTTCAAGTGCGCAGGACACTCTGGCCGGCCATCTAAGGTTGGCCAAACGGTTATGAGCACTTCGATCTCTCCACTCGAGCTGTGCTGTACAGCTGGATGGAGAGCAAGCACAGGGTCGTAGTCCCTTAGTGAGCGCCTAACTAGGACACGCATACCAATCACTGCGCTGCTCTTAAGCTGGGTAATAACAGCATGAGATGAGTGTCTGGATTGGTGTAGGGAAGCCTGTGGCATGCCTTGAGATGAGGCGCAAAGGCCAGAAGAGCACCAATGCTGCAGATGGCAGGTAAGCATGTTTTACATTATTTTACCCTGCACTGCCTCCCCCGTGCTGCCCCACCACTTTAATGCCCCAGCAGCCTCCACTGGAGCAGACAGAACTCTAGAGGCTGAATGATTGGCAATGACCTGTAATGTTTGAATTTGGATATGAGAAACTGTGAGCCCATGCAGACAACACCCTATAAAATGCATAACTTTAAACCAGACCTTAAAATGTACAAGTAGTCAATACCACAAACAAATTAGTAATAAAGGCTGTCTCACTGCCTACTTCAAAAGATTAACTTTATTGTGAAGAGCATAAGTAGCTAACTTGCAAAAATTGTTCAGGACAATAGTGCCTTATAAAGTTTTCGACTGATACTTTTGTGACCATAGACTATCACGTTAGGCACTCTCTGTTTAAAGGTGCTTCAAAGGCAGATTAAGAACTTGAACTACCTTCATTCCACTCACATTAGGTTTTTCAAAATATGACTGGTATTTAAATAGATCTTGAGCTGACTGTGATATCGTTGGACTAACTACAAAATACACTCCTAATGTTAGTTGTTTTAAACTTACCACACTTCAGGTTTTTCTCTTTCATCTTCCTACATTCTCATGTTTAGTGAAAATATGTTTTTTCAGTGGGCAAAATGAAGTTTGCACTTCTGGTTCTGAAACAGGATACACGCATATTTGCAGTGTGTGAAATAAGGCAAAATAAGTAGCATCTAGGTCCACGCAGCCAACCACGTTTAGAAGAAATATAAAACATACATCTTGAAACCAGACCTGCACCTCTGGACATAGTTACATTTTATAAAGTGCAGGTACCCAACTTTTCCTTAATAAACAGTTGCTAGTGCTGTCGAATAACGAGGGTGCCTAGTAACCACGTACACTTTCTGTCTCTTCATCTCACTCTTGCATACGATTTTTCATCCATACTTTCTTCCTTTGTCACTAGTTCCTATCTTATCCTCCTTATGTCTCCCTTTTCTGCCTTTTTGTCCATTCCTCTTCACCAGAGTCTAATGCGTAAACAAATGAGTACCAGTGTAATAGGCTGTAGTATACCCCCAGGCCAGAGTATACACAGGGTCAAAATGGCCTACGATAGATTATACCTGGGCATATTATGGCCTGGGCCAATTTATACGCTGGGGTATATTATGGCCTAGGTCAAACCATACTCCTCTAGGACAAATTATACCCTCATGATATCAATAGTGATGAGCGATATACACATGAATTACTAAGTCTTTCAACATTTTATTTAAAACTGTAAACACATATAATTTGATTGCTTCAACCAGAAAAACTTTCATCAGAAAAAAATAATGAACTTCCACAAAGATCAAAGATTAGTACCATACTTCTCAGTAGTGTTAACACATTAAAATAAAAGCACATATCTATCACTTCATAATGCTCTTTCTAGTATAAATGTTAAAAGTTTGAACCCTGATAACAACATCAAAATGATCATGCTTGTATATTACAACAGTACAGCAGGCAGCTCTGGGGAAAGCTAATACAAGCATATAAGTAAGGCGAAGGCTGAGGAGCAACGACTCAACGACCGGCAGACCCCCAACTGCTTCAATTGATAAAATTGAAAATCTTACTACCATTTATACGCTTTTTAGATATTTGCGGAAGTTCATTGTCGGATATTGGTGCAAGTTTGTTGTCAGCTGATCTCTATATTGATAATTGCCATAGGACAATTAATTATAATTAAGAGGTTTAATTATAATTAAAAGGTTTGGTTCTCTGTCTCTTCTTTCAGATGGGGCATATTCTTGCCTGATGGGGTGTGGTCTGGTGCAGTCTATTTTAAATCCCTTGGTATAGTTTAGCCTAGGACACTTTATCCCCTGGGTTCACTCTGGCCTGGGCCAAACTATACCTGGGTTTAATCTGGGCAGTGGTATTTTTGGCGTTATACACCTGTGCTTACCAGTTGCAGCAACCTACACGTATTAAACACGGCATTCAGCCATGCAACTCAGATTCATTGACTGAATCACACCCCATTCAGTTTTATAGGCTCACTTACATCCAATTAAAGGTGTCTTGCAAGCTTAGTCACCGCTCTAACATTATCCTTCGCAAATTACCTGTCACATATTTGCATGTAAATATTACACAGGAGCAATTCGTATTTATTTTTTTAAACACAAAAACGTCTAGAGAAAGGGAACGGAAAATATCCTCAGTTAGGAAGTGTGATTTTCAGTTTCACTAACATCCTTTTTAGGTCTCGGCCTGCAGAAGACTGCGCACATGCACAGTCAAGCTGGTGAGATTTAATGATATAGAGTGAGTTTCACTAGCGAGGTTATGCCCCGCCCCTCTTTTTCATTTGGTGGCGTCACCGTTCATGCTAAACGGTGGCCAGCCATTGGAGAAGAGGTCCTAGTGACGTTCTTCTTTCTCTTTGAGCCCTGTCCTTTTCAGACTGGGCTCCTTGACTTACTGCTGGCGTTAAAGAGCTCTAATCTTCTTTATGTGTCCAGATGGCCGCATAAAGAAGATAAAAAAACTTTTACGTGAGCATGAAGTCAGTCTGAAAGGGAAGAGGCTGTGTCATGGTGAGTGCTTGTTGTTTCACCCTTCCAAGCGGTTTTTTGAAATCTCTGCCCTGTTTCCAGGGTTAGGATTTTTGATTTACTCCTTTCCATTTTATAATGGGTATTTCTCTTTAGGTCGTGCGCTCTGTAGGGACAGGACTCCTTGCACTAAAATCACCCCGCACCAAACCCCGCTCCCGAAGCCTTTGTGTGCTGTACATTAATTCCGCCCCATGTTTACCAGCATTTCGATTAACGAGGCCTGCTTGCATGCAAGACCCTCGGCTGACTTGCTTCAAGTTCTACACAGTAACCAGTCTGTACGGTGGGTGAGGGCAGGAGGGGTGGTTAGTCGGTCGGAAGCGTTCACAGTATCGACAGGACTGCTGCAGCCTGCTGCATTCCCCAGTCTATTGAACGTCACAGCAGGCCAGGCAGCTGCCTCGCATTTCTCGGAAGCATTACGTCGTTGTGTTTATTCCTTCGCTGCCAGCTCGCCGTCTTGGCTGTACAGCCCGCACCGGCTGATTCCTTCACGGGCCTCTTGTGACGGTGCCCGGGCCAGTCGTTGCTTGTCGAAGAGCTCGGAGCTGTCTCCCCTCGTGCACTGCATGGGGCGGTTTGAGAGTGTCAGGAAACTTGCTTGCCATATTTCTGTGCTAATAAAATGGATTAGGTCTGTCCTCGGAAGTATTGCAGGAATGTGGTGAGGAAATGCACTGTTCTGTACAAATCGTCTACTTCTAGCAGGAACTCATCAAAGGAAGTCTCAGTGACACACAGGCATCTCCTCCTACGTCCCTCAAAATGTTCAGCGTGTTGCAAAATAAGGGGAGGTTTCAGCCCCTAGTCATCTCTACTCACCTCTTGGCCTGGTCCCTCTAGTTTGCCCACTTCCCGGTATGCTCGTGAGTCACGTTTACAGGGCCTCCAGCTTTACATAAATACCATTCTCTTCCTATCTTTTTCTGCTGCCCTGCGTGGCTCCGTCCTGTGCATTTACCGCCCTCCTCCTGTAAATTACCCCCAAGCAGTGCTTTAAATGAGCCGGTACTACCCAGTACGGAGTATTTTACGAGGGAGAGTACTGGCACTTCTCCGGAGACATAATACTTTTAATTAGAATGTACCGGCACTTCTCAGAAACGAGCAGGTACTCGAGCACAAAGTACCTGCACTTCTATTTTTACATTTCAAGCACTGCTCCCAAGTTGCCATTTTGACTTCACCACTCATAGCCAGTACTTCCTCTCACGACTTGTCTTAAAGTGATAGTCTTGTATAGCGCCAAGAAAACTGCGAGGGAAGCGGGCGCTGTACAGTGAGTGAGCGGTTTTTCTTCACTTTAAATAGCTAGTAACAGAAATCGGACTGAACAAGAAAACAGACGAACGTTCCACCATCTGGTGATAAATCTGCCAAACTCATCTACACTCTGCCAAGGATCCCACATCTGCTAATGAAAGCTATTGCCGGAATTGGGGTTCCGAATGTCACTATTTCTGGTATAGTGTGATGTACACTGCGATTTAGGATCAGCTATGGCGCCTCAAATTGCACAATTTGACGCAAGTCGATTCATTAATGGAATCAATATGATACAAAACAGACAGCTAAAAATTATTAAAATAGCAAACGTGCATAGATTCTGGCTGGTGTCAAATAGGCAAAATACAGCACTGAATTGTAAAATTTGAACAGATGACTCCAGCCAACCAACAGCGAGGCAATACACCATTTTGCCAACCCTATTGAGGAAACTGCCTCTTCCTCCCCCTGGATGCACATTAATGAATAAAATGTGCCCTCCGGTTGCTCGATTGAGCAAATAAGAATACATACCAATGCGTCACAATCAACCACAGCATACTGCAAAGGACTGCCAAATGGTTTTCAACTTAATAAAAACAAACAACAAAAGCAGGACAACTCATTGGGAGTACTACAGTACTAATTAATTTATTATTGTCTTTCTACTGCTCAAAATAGCTAATAACACACTTTTTTCCCTTCTTCCCCTGTTGTGGGAACTGTGAAAGAATTTAAAACAAAAGATCATTTAAAATACTCATGTCACCCGTGAAATGACCGCTAGCTCTGTGAGTGGCTCTGTGTGTGTGTGTGTGTGTCGCTCTGTGTTTGTGTGGCTGTGTGTGTGTGTGTGTGTGTGTGTGTGTGGCTCTGTGTGTGTGTGGCTCTGTGTGTGTGTGGCTCTGTGTGTGTGTCTGTAGGTGTGGCTCTGTGTGTGTGTGGCTCTTTGTGT
Organism: Lissotriton vulgaris; assembly: GCF_964263255.1. Classification (NCBI taxonomy): domain Eukaryota; kingdom Metazoa; phylum Chordata; class Amphibia; order Caudata; family Salamandridae; genus Lissotriton; species Lissotriton vulgaris. The sequence goes on along the minus strand of NC_141700.1, from coordinate 672,626,932 downwards.
GTGTAGGTCTGTGTGTGTGTGTGTGTAGCTGTGTGTGTGTGTGTGCAAATGCAATAGGTACTACTCTCACTACTCACTCTACTACTCTACTTCTTACTCTACAACTCTCTAATACTCCCAACTCAGTCTACTACCCACACTCTACTACTCTCTACTCACTCTCTACTACTAACTGTACTCACTATAGTACTCTCTACTACTCACTACTACTCACTCTCTATTTATAACTATTACTCTCTAGTACTCACACCACTACTCTACTACACACTCTCTACTCCTCTACTACGCACTCTCTACTACTCGCCCTCTACTACTCACTATTACTCACTCTACTACTCACTCTCTACTACTTACTCGCTGCTACTCACTTTCTACTACTCTCTACACTGCTCATACTCTACTAATCACTATCTACTATCTACTACTCACTCTACAATTCCACTAACTCTATACTACTCACTCCACTGCTCTCTAATACTCTACTCACTACTACTCTCTACTACTCTATTCACTACTACTCATTCTCTACTACTCTCTCTCTACTACTCTCTACTCTCAAATCACTATACTACTCACTCTCTACTACTAACTGTACTACAGCTCTATACTACTCACTCTATACTACTCTCTATTACTCACTCATTACTACTCACTCTAATACTCTCTATTGCTCACTCTCTTCTACTCTCTAGTACACTTTACCAACTACTACTCACCCTCTACTACTACTCTCTGCTACTCACACTCTACTCCTCCTTACTCACTCTCTACTACTCTCTAGTACTCTCTATTCACTCTCGACTACTCACTCTCTACTACACACCCTAACCACTCTCTACTATCTACTACTCAGTCTACTCACAAATCACTCAATTACTCTCTCAACTATCTGCTGCTCACTCTCTACTACTCTACTACTCTCTACTACACTCTAATACTCTCTAGTACACACTAACTACTGCTCTTTGATCTCTACTCAATTTACTACTCATTCTCTACTACTCACTCTACTAAATCTATCTCCTACTCACTCCACGATCTACTACTCACTCTAATACCCTCTATTACTATCTAGTGCTCTTCATTACTCCCTACTACTCACTCTCTACTACTCGCTATCTCCTACACACTATCTCCTACTCACTCTATACTACTCTCTACTAATCTATACTACTCACTCTCTATTACTGCCTACAACTCACTACTATTCTACTCTCTACAACTCTATTAGTCTACTACTCACTCTCTACTAACTACTACTCCCTACTACTACCCTCTACTGCTCAGCTATTGGCATTGTAAATGACAAGGCCATGTATTTATCTGTTTTCAAAACCAACACATAAATAAAAAATGTGTCATTTACAATGCCAATAGCTCTAATTTTTGCAAAGGCGAGACTGTTGCATTGTAAATGCTTGTTTAAATTTATTTTTCCAAACTTGGCCCAAGGGCCTTAGAGTTCTTTGTATCAGCACATTACATTGCACAAGCACAAGGTCAGATTTTATTGTATTATTATTTATTTTTCCTTTTTCACATACAAGGCCATTAACTGCTTTTCACAGAATTAGAGGATGTTGAGCGGACACAGGGACTCAAAGCTGCCTCCCTAGTTCTTATGTTGGCAGCTCTAGCCATAACACTCCTCTGCTTTACATCTTATGACAAGATATATGTCTTGTTTGTGATGGATAACTCATCCTCTGAACTGTGAATCAGCCCTTAAGTGTATAATATTTGTACCCAGGCCATCATTTCACCTTACAGGAGACAATAGAAAAGTTACAGAGCTACTGGGTATCCATTATGTTGCATTTGTGTATTAAGCCCTCTGACAAAGTAATATTGTGTGCTTGTCCTGTAACTTGTGTTAGGTGAAACCTGATGCAAATTACGATAAAGAATGTGGCAGGGTTTCTAGCTGCGCACCTCATAATGAGGAATAACAGGTGCACATTCAGAGATTTCAAACTTGGAATTTAGCAGATAGTGTACAACTGATAATTGCATATCCCACCCTAATGGAAATTATCAGGAGTGCAATTATGTTCTGAATTTTACAGGCCACTAATAGAAAGGCCAGCTCTCTATACCCCTAATATATATGAAAAAAACTTGCTTTCACAGAACAGCATCTATAACTTACAAGCAATGGCGCGTTCAAATACTTGTCATAAAAACTGAACACCCTTGGCGCGCCAGAATGGTGAGAAGCCACAAAAATGTCGAGAAGCCACAAAAATAATATCTATAAATATAATCCTTTAATAAAAGATTCAGGAAAGTGTAACCTACCACATCATATGCCTCACAGGTCTAGAAATTGCTTCCACAGTATACCAGAAAAGTCTACTTGCTCAAACACTTCAAATGCTCTGTGAAAGGCTGCCTTGGACTTCATTAATAGTGGTCCGTTTATATAACCCTGGGCGAAGGACTTTGCTACGCCCAAGGAATGGGCGTAGTGTTGCCTACTTCGCCCTTTGTAAAGTAGGCGTAGCAGGCAACACAACGCCCACTCCGTGGGCGTAGCGAAGTGGCCGGCACCTACCCGCCCATGCGCATTTCTCTAGAGCGAGCCCCGGGTCGCAGCAGACATGGTAAGTGCCTTTTATTTACTTTTATTTCTTGAATTTACAAAAATTAGGTATGTAGGGGAGGGGGCAGGCGGCGCGTAGTGGGGCTACGCAAAGTGCGTAGGTGGGCGTAGTTTATCGCCCACTTTGCGCAGCTTCGCGTAGCTCCACTATGCATACTAAGCCCAGGGTTACGTTGATATGGCAGGATACTACCATACCTCCGATCCCTGACACCACATATTATTAATGCATGTTTATTCTATCATTCTGAGATTGGCAGTATTCTTGTCTCACTGATCACCCTTAACACCTGTCTCATGAGGATTTCGGGGGACTCATAATGAGATTGATTGATTGATTTATTGATAGATCACTAATAAAGTGTTGTGCTACCCTATCAGGGTGTCTGGGGATAAAAAAGTCACTCAGATCTGTAAGTAGAGTAGCAGCTGGTGCTCCAGCGAAAAGACGTGTTTTAGTGGTTTTCTGAAAATAGAGTGAGAGGGAATCGTGGGTAGAAAGAGAGGAAGATGGTCCTTTGGCTTGTCCATAGGTTGTCAGAAATAGTGTCTTCCAAGTCTTGTTTTCCTTACAGGGGGGCCCATAATGAGCACATAGCAGTGTACTATTATAACAACTTTTGGATGTAGCTGGGTTTCCCAGACTGTGCCCGGTGTCTGGGATACAGGACTTTACACACCGTTTTACCAATGAAGGTTGTGCAGCTGATGAGACATGTGGCAGATATTTCGAATCCCCAATAAGAGATGTGATGCAGACTTTTGTATGATGTGCAGGTGATATGTCAGCTTTTTGGAAGTTCTAAAAAAACAGCATTGCAATAGGAGAGGTTGCCCACAGTGGCAGCTAGAATGTTTGAAATTTTTTGACCCTGCTGGTATAAAGGGAAACACTTTCTTTACAGCCTTTAATGTTTTTAGAAGAGAGAACCCTATGGAAACTGTTTTAGAAATATGCTGTTGAAAAGTAAAACTGGTTTCAAACAGTATTCCCAGATTTCTAGCAAAGGAGATAGGAGGGAATCTAGTGCCAGCTCAGCTGACCAACAGTTGGAGCTCCAGACAAGCATTTCTTCAACCACCATAATATCAGTGTTATTCATCCACAATATGATAGAGGACATGCAGTTCTTGAATATGGATTGAGGGGACGGCAATTTCTTATTCAATCTTAGAATATGTTTGCTATCTTTGCAATGGTAAAAAAGTAAAACCAAAAAAACTAGTAATGGATGCGAAAGAAACAGCATAAAGATTAAAATGCATGGGGCTGAGACTTGAATCTATCAGTACACCCCACTCAGTGCCTGCCATCCCTCTCATATATTTGCATGACGGGTGCAACTGGCTTAGTTATTTCTGTGTGGGGTGAAGCATGCATCCATTGGTACTATTCATGAAACCTGTAGGATTCCTGCTGGTCCCTGATTTCACTTGCAGTACTGTCAAAAAAATCACCATAATGACACAAGGTTGGTTTAAAGTAGGGGTGGGCGGTAAACTCCGCTACGCCAATGGAGTTCGTAAAGTTTTTCCTACTCTGCGCTCCACCTGGAGTGCGGAGTTCTGGAAATACTGTGAACTGCTGCATGGAAGAGTTCTTTTTGCGCATGGTTAGCCATGTTTAGTTGGCAAGTAAGAAAATACTGCGGTAGGACAAGTCCTGGCCTGATTTCGCTATACGGGCGGTCATGACAGGTCACTACCATTTACGTTGAGAAAGCTGCAGCTCAAGTAGAAAATCTACTTGAGTGGTAGAAAGAAGGAGCGCCCTCTAGTACACTGCATGGTGTCGTTTGCGCTGTTTTTACACCACAAAACAAGCTCCTGGTGCTAAAAATCAGGGTGAGCAGAGCAATGTGCTGAAATTTTGCCAAGCTTTATTGAACAACACAGAATTCGAAGGAGTAATATTCAGCAAGTTCCGCCCATCCCTAGTCTAAAGCAATTGCACTATGCCATTAAACAAGCCCTAAACGAAGCCCAGCAGGGAATAGGAGTCAATATAATCAGTTTAACAGAGAGACAGTCAAGTGTCTAAACCACTGCATACATTTCATGCAGTACATTCTGCACCATATTGAGTCTCCCAGAGTGGTATTTACACAGGAGATGTAGAGTTAAAAAATTCTCATACTGTGGTTCAGACACAATGATGATGGTCACTAACCTTCACATGGTAATTTAGTAGTCCTCTGTCTTGATTATATCTAGGTCAGATCACACTCATGTTGTTAGATCTGGGCTCAAGTAAAGGATGTTGCTGTTTGACAGGGCGCAAGTCATTTACAAGTACAAATACACCTGTTCCAAGACTTCTGAACAGTACTGATTGTTTTGAAGTTTGATCAAAACTTGGCAGAAATAACGTCTAAGAAAAGATCAAAAAGAAACTACCCAGTCAAGGGTATTGCCTCAAACATCAGTTCATTTTAGGTGGCTAGCAAAATTGGAGAAGGAGTCTGTGCCACAAATTGTGCAGAGATCCAATTTAATTAAAAGGCAGAATTGCCATAGTTCAAAAATATATAAATAACTTATTGAGTGCTACAACAAGAAATAACTCTGTACTAAAGTCAGAGCAAATCCCTGACTGCTGGGATTCCAAGTGATGGATGGCCTTAATATGAAAAACTGTCTGCATATTGACAAATGATTGAAGAAGATTAGTCGGCACAATAAAGGTGAAATAGGTCTATGATAGGATAAAATCAGAGGGTCTGGGAGAGAATCTTTTAGTGGAAAGGCTAAGCACTTTATTGTTGAAGAACTTATGATGATCCTAAATATTTGTCTCTCTAACTCCATGCTTTTGGATCAACTTGTTCCTCAACCTATGACATGATTTTTTTTTCTGATAATCAAATGATTATTCCTTCACTCTGCTATTGTGGTCACATTTTGCACATGTTCTGAGGTAATCATTATTGAAAAAGTATCTGTTACTGTTCCTTTCTGAAGATAATCGTGTCCTGTTGTCTTTCCTAAACAAAGTTTTTCTACATACTAGAAGGCGCTCAGACATCCTTTTTTCTGCACATTCGTAGCGGTAGTATTAAACAACATAAATAAGTCAAGTGTATGCAATTTGGGATTTATTCTTTATTTTGTGATAATCTTCAACAGAATTTCATTATATTCTATTGAGAGAAACTTATTTTTGCTTGAAATAAATTCACATTTTGAGAAATAACCAAGGTTGTCATAAGCAAAATATAAAATATAGGTGGAGGAACATATGAAGTATTATTTTTATTGGTTGAAAATATATGAGCCTGTCTCACTCTTGTTGGAATGAAATAAACGAATACATGCATGCCCAAAGTGTATCCATTGTAGGAATGCATTAGAGGGAGTGGAGAGGGTCACTGAGGTGACTGAGGTCAGGTTAGGACAGAATTCATGAGATTAGCTACATTTGATAGACCAACTCACTCCCACAAATGTACAGGTTAACTGTTGGTAGAGACTCTCCCCAGGCCAAACAGATTCCTACTAAACTGTGTGAAAAGTTAAATACTCAAGAAGACATCTGCAACATTCACAGCTTTCCAACTTTGTGAACAAAATGTTTTGTTGTGAGATAATTTTACCTAACACTTTCTTTGCTTTGGAATTGTATATCATGCGAATTCTCCCATAAAATATAGAATGTGCATGGTTTTAGGGACTTTTTCATATCCATGTTTTAAGAAAATCCTTGTCAACATCATGTTCATGAACCTGAAATTGTTTGAGTTAGACAACATCTTCCACCCATAGGTTTCTCAAGGAGCAAAGTCTCAGCACAATGCCAATCCAATGGTTTTAATTTGTTTCAGTTGACTTATTTGTTTAGGTATTTAGTTAGCAGTATTAACAATTTGATTAGTGACATTTTGCAAAGCAACAACGACTGGGCATAACCAATGAGGATGGAGTCCTAAGCATAGACAAATGGCAAATGCTGGATGAAGAAGTGGGGATGGCATAGGGTGGTGTATGTGTGGCTAGAGCTTTATATTATAGATTTAAAGTAGCAGTGTATTAGCATAGTATGTTAGATTTGTTGTTTGAGCCAGACCATTTACAGCTTTGAAAACAGTGTGAGTAGGACGGTTAAGGCCCAGTTTCTTTCACTAGGCCAGCTGGCTTGTGGAGCGGTATGCTGACTAGTGGTATACATCAATGCGGTGTACCCATTTTTAGTTTCACAGCTTCTGACCTCATCTAGTAGTGTGAAGGCCTGTGAAAAGGACAACTATAAGACTATTGAAGCAGTCCAGTCTGTTTTGTAGTAATACACATTTTAATGCTTTGGCTTTATTAAATGCTATATGTAACCATATATTACAAATCTTCAGCAATTTAAATTGTGCTGCTCTAGCTGTGTTGGTAATAAACATCTTAATTTTTATGGGTAGACTAGAGAGAACCCCAAGGTTTCTGGTCATGCTAGGAAATGTAATAGAACTATGATTTTAATTTGATAACATAAATAAGAGAGTTGGGTGCTGTTGTATATATCGCACCAACAGTTTAAGTTTAGTCAACGATGAGAGATGGGATATGTTTTGAAAACAATTATTCACATTAAGAAATTAGTTAAAGGTCTTCTGTTTATTTTGTCTTTATTTCAGTTAGTCCATAAATAAAATAAATGTTCATAAATCTCATCAAAGAGAATGGTTAGAATAAAGCATCAGATATTTCATCAAGCGCGTTCCATAAAGGAATAAGTCTCTATTCAAGAAATCAAAATCTGAGTTTTAGATTTGATGAACCAATGAAGAGCTCAGAATCAAACTGAAAAGAGTGAGATCAAAGGAGCATAAACCTTCAAAGCCAAATTAGACCAGCAGAATTTCCTGTAAAGAGTAGTTCATAAGACTCAGCTGAGTCTCAATAAATTCAAATAGATCAGCATAGAGTTGTGGTAGCAATCTGTCAAAAACCAAATAGCAAAGTAAGGCAAAAGGGAAACAGTAGCAGCAGTTGGCACAACAATCAGGGGTCCAGCAAGGAAAAAGTGTTGCATCTACCTAGGAACACCTACTAATATAAAAGACAGGGAAACATTTTAAAACACTGTATCGGGTGTCTTCCTCCATGAACCAATAGGATGGCAGCATTCTTTGGTAAGCAGGTTCAGCTCCTCCATTCCTACCAAATACATGCAGCTTGCAAAACTTTATCACAAAGTTAGCTACAGACAGTCTTGTGTTGATAGATTCTGGAGACACAAGACTTACTTCCCATAAGCATTTTAGCATAGGTCAACCCTCTACATCTCAATTTGTTTCACTGCGAGAACAATGAACTATTAACTAAAAGGCACAATCACTATTAGTTATTGAGTACCATTTAATGGCAACAAGAATTTTTGTCTATAATGCACAAGGTATTCTATTCAAGTGCTCTATTAAAACATGAGAAAATAGGAAGTTATTGAAATCTATGAATACAATTTTGCTTATAAAGTAATACATTTGTTACACTGGACATTCTGCAGTTATGACGAGCATTTCTAAGCATGTCACTTTAGGGCCAAGCTTCTAATGTTGCAATATTAGGTTTGCTTTTAGTTAAAGAACTTGATATTTAGTTTTATATGGTTTATGCGGATAACTATGGCTGCCTATTGCAAATCAGCACATTTCAAATGCATGTCATTTTAACATTAAAATTTACATTTATCAGTGCACATTTAAGCTACTAAGCTAATTAACTTTCATGTTAATTAATAGACTTTCTCAGCTCTGTGGGCAGTATCCCACGGTCTTCCTTTACATCATGCTTTTAATGCTTAATATTGAGTCTGTGAGAACTTGGGGGCATATTATCAAGGGGGTTATCTCCGCTTTTTTGGCTTTAAAAGCCAAGAAAGCGGAGATAAAATTATCTCCCTATTACCTAGCTGTCGCTAACACCAGTTAGCGACATCTAGTAGGAGATAGCGACCATCTTGGGCCCCACTTTGCATGTCAGTGATATTTATCACTAATGGCATGCAAAGTGGGCGTGCCAAGATGTTACTGACTGGAAACAGTCGCTAACATCGCTATCTCCTATTACCAACTTTTGGAGATATTCGCGCTAAGCGCGAATATCTCCAAAAGCTAACACCTGCCCTGAGCAGTTCTTAGCCATGTTATCCAATGGGAGGTGGGTAACATGGCTAAGAGCATTAGCTCGGTAATGCATGAATATCGCTGACTTTTCAGCGATAGTCATGCATTGCGGCCGAAAACCTTGGTAATACCAAGGTTTATCTGCGATAAGAATCGCCGCAGCTCAGCTGTAAATTTTTGTCTCTAACCAAGCAATAGCGATAATTATTGCTATTGCTTGGTAATATGCCCCATAGTTACCACCAAACTGGAGAAGAAAACCGGCACTAGTGCAAAAAGCTGGTTGAAGACTGATTTTGATAGGTAGTAAATAGACCATCATTGATTGCCAACCACAGATTTTCCCTTTTTCCAAATAATTTTTATTTATTTATTTTACAGTTTTATATAGCCGAAACTTGACCTGAAGTTATTGTAGAGCTTTATATGAGTACCGGTTACATTACACAAAGACACATTCATTTTTGGGAGGCACTGGGAGATTAAATGATTTGGCTAGAATCAGAGGACGTTGAGCTCTCACCAAGATGCAAACCTGGTTCCCCAGTTCCAAAGTCCGCAGCTGTGAGAACTTGGGGGCATATTATCAAGGGGGTTTATCTCCGCTTTTTTGGCTTTAAAAGCCAAGAAAGCGGAGATAAAATTATCTCCCTATTACCTAGCTGTCGCTAACACCAGTTAGCGACAGCTAGTAGGAGATAGCGACCATATTGGGCCCCACTTTGCATGTCAGTGATATCTATCACTAATGGCATGCAAAGTGGGCATGCCAAGATGTTAGTGACTGGAAACAGTTGCTAACATCGCTATCTCCTATTACCAACTTTTGTAGATATTCGCGCTAAGCGCGAATATCTCCAAAAGCTAACACCTGCCCTGAGCAGTTCTTAGCCATGTTATCCAATGGGAGGTGGGTAACACGGCTAAGAGCATTAGCTCGGTAATGCAGGAATATCGCTGACTTTTCAGCGATATTCATGCATTGCGGCCGATTTTTATCGCATTTGCGATAAACCTTGGTAATACCAAGGTTTATCTGCGATAAAAATCGCCGCAGCTCAGCGGTAAATTTTTGTCTCTAACCAAGCAATAGCGATAATTATCGCTATTGCTTGGTAATATGCCCCATAGTTACCACCAAAATGGAGAAGAAAACCGGCACTAGTGCAAAAAGCTGGTTGAAGACTGATTTTGATAGGTAGTAAATAGACCATCATTGATTGCCAACCACAGATTTTCCCTTTTTCCAAATAATTTTTATTTATTTATTTTACAGTTTTATATAGCCGAAACTTGACCTGAAGTTATTGTAGAGCTTTATATGAGTACCGGTTACATTACACAAGGACACATTCATTTATGGGAGGCACTAGGAGATTAAATGATTTGGCTAGAATCAGAGGACGTTAAGCTCTCACCAAGATGCAAACCTGGTTCCCCAGTTCCAAAGTCCGCAGCTCTGGTCAGTAGACCACATCCTCTCCAAGAGTCTATTTCTTTTGCTTGGACCTTTTTATGGTTGAGCCTGCACCAGCGCATGAGTCTCACTTGTGAGACACTTTTGTTAACAAAAAAAGGGCTTAGAGCTCACCCGTTGCTGACCATTTGTTGGCTTGCATAGCACTCTTCTTGGTAGTCTCAAAATTTGCCAAGGCAGGCCTTACATCATTTCTGTTTCTTTCCGTGGAGCTGGGACAAAAAACTAATTGATTCCACTTAATCAGTGCCCATCCGCTGCTCCCGAAGTGATTGAGGTACTATTTTGTTCTGTTTAATCTTTAGAGAAGGCATGTGACTAGCAAAACGTGCCCAGCAGGACAAACAAATATTTATTTTCTATAGACAATTTTCTTTTATTTCATCAAGTCTTCTTTTCTTACTTTACACTCATGTTTTCTTTTATTTTGTGCTTGTGGTTGCTGTTCTGAAAAGATGAGGATTATTTTATTACAAAGCAACATTGATTCTTTCTTATGTGTAATTTCTGAAATGATGCTTTAACACATAATCGTGCAGTACACTCCAATCCACCTTACTCCAATCCACACCAATCTACCCACCTCATCCCACACCAATCCAATCCACCCCAGACCAATCCAATCCACACCACACCACTCCAATTAAAACCACTCACCCCAAGCAAATCCACAACACCCCAATCCTCTAAAACAACCCCACTCCAATCTACCCCACTCCAATTCACTCCACTCCAATGTAAGCAATCTGCCCCACTCAGGTCCAAAATAATCTGACCCACTCCAATCTTCTGCCCTCAAATCTGCCTCACTCCAATCCAAAACAATCTACCCTACTCCAATCCAAAACAATCTGTCCCATATCTAATTCAAAACAATGTGACCCACTCCAATCATCCTCCAATCCAAAACAATCTGCCACACTCCAATCTGCCATACTCCAGTCTGCCCCACTCCGATTCAAAACAATCTGCCCACTCCAATTCAAAACAATCCATCCCACTCCAATCCACAACAATCTGCCCCACTCCAATCGTCCCACTCCAATCCAAAACAATGTGACCCACTCCAATCTGCCCTACTCCAATCCAAAACAATCTGAGCCCGTCCAATCCAAACAATTCACTGCATTTCAGTCGGCCCTACTCCAACACACCCCACTCCAATGCAATCCACCTCACCCCAATGCAAGCCACTCACCCCAATCCAATTACACCCCAACCCGATCCAATCCTGCCAAATCCAATCTACCCTACACCAATCCTCCCCATCTCAATCCAATCCGCCTCAATCAAATCCACCCCAATCCATTTCACCCCACCCCAATCCAATCCACCTCAATCCAATCTACCCCAATCCACACCACTCAATCCGACCCACCTTAATCCAATCCACCCCAATCCAATCCACCCCACTGCAATCCAATCAACTCCACTCCAATCCATCCCACCCCACACAAATCCAATTCATCCAACTCAAATTCCCCCCATTCCAATCCACCCACTCCAGCCCAATACACTACACTCTATCCCAATCCATCCCACTCTATCCCAATCCAATCCACCCTACCCCAGTTCAGTCCACCCCATTCAATCCAATCCATCCAGTCTAGGTCAATCAACCCTCCACTCTAATGCACCCCACTCCAAACCACCCTACTCTAATCCCATCCACTCCACAATAATCTAATTCACCCCACTCCAATCCACCCCATCCAATCACCCCATTCAATCCACCTCACTCAAATCCAATCCATCCCATCCAGTCCATCCACACCAAACCACTGCATGCACCTCAATCCAAAACCCTTCTACCCCAATCCACCCCAATGTACTCCAATCCAATCCACCCCACTACCTCAATCCACTCCAACCCACTCCACCCCATTCCATTCCATTCCACTCTACACCACTCCACTCTATGACACTGCACTCTATGACACTGCACTCTATGTAAATGCCATTTTTAAAGCGCACAGCTACCTCCAACGGAGGTGTCCCGGCGCTGTCTGTATACCGCTTAGGAACCCTTCCTGGTTTTTCCCTGTGGAATGTCCACTCCTGGGCACCCCCAAGGTGAAGCCAGGCATCCCAGCGCTGTTGGGGTCATTGTGGAGATTAAGCAAGCTATTGCCCAGAGTTGCAGAGTGGGACCCATGATTAGAATAGGCACGAGGCGAGAATTATCAGGTCCGAGGAAATTGAGCCCAAGACCCGCCGAGGCGGGTAATGAACCCTGGTCCCGGACCAGACCTCTGCATCAGGGTCTGCCGCTCTAACCATTTGAGCCACACTTCTCCACGGTGACAATGCTCTCTACAAAACTCTGCCTCTGAACCACTGAAATCTACTCAACTCTACGACACTCTACTCCCCTACTCCACTCTACGACAATCTACTCAAAAAAATCTAGTCTACAACACTCTACCCCTCCCCACTCCATTTTAGGACACTCCACATCACTTACGTTTAGCCATGCTGAACAGAAGCCGCACTGAAATGGCAAAACAACATTGTGAAAGCCAATAACTCTTCTTGTATAGGAGAAACCTATTGGCTTAGCCAATGCTTGTTATATACTTGGCATCACTGTAAAAAGCTTAAACAATTGATTCATCAATTAAACTCTGTTGATGTGGATTGGAATGGATTTTGTGAAAATAATTATTCCTTCCGAAAGCGGCATCAGAGCACTGAAAGCGAAAGTATGGACATCATAGGACCAAAAAAAAAAAGATAGTATGGACATCAGGTAGCTTGATATTTTTGTTACTTTCTAATTCCTTGAAGCTGGCATCAGTATAGCAGCTATTGAGAAGTTGGGGTCAAAGAGGGGGGGTTAGATATTCATGAGGGGTGTGCTTGAGACAAATTGGGAATTTATTTGTTCATTTAGTTTATTTAAAGAAGGTATTGATTGATTGTCGTACAGAAAAGTGGCTAAATGTGGCTCTCCTTTACTAGCCTTTCGGTGAGTGTTTCGTGCTTTGTATGATACTTACATTTTTGTGTATTCTAACAAAGACTGCTGCCTCAAGAATATTATTTATCAAGAACATTAGCCATACTCCAGGCAGATGAGGATATGCACCAGCCTTAAATGAGATGTATGTCAGTAAACGTGATCTTTTAGATCGTGGTACTTGACAACGCTGCCATTACAACGCAAGTCGTTACAACGACTTGCGTTGGAGGGCGCGGATTTTGGAATATTATAATTTTATATTCCAACACCAGTCCTAGTAACAGTAGGGAAGGTGTTGGAATATAAAATTACAATATTCCTTAACCAACAGCGCCATCCAGCGCAAGTCGTAGTAACGACTTGCGTTGTAATGGCAGCGTTGTTAAGGTAGTGTGGTGTAAACACTGCGTTGTAAACGATGTTCCCCCCTTAAAATGTGACTTACTATTTTTCAGCTAGCATGACCCTTATGGGCAGTAGCGGGATTTAGTTTAACCATCGCCCAGCTGTGTTGGCCTTTCCAAGGCTTTCATTTCATTTTAAAATTAGCAAAGTGCACCCTTGCCGAAGGCGTTTTAGCGCTCCTGCTTGATAGAATGAAAGGATCAGCTAATAATGAACTGAAAAAAGCGAAGTCTTTAAAAAAAATCTGAAAGTAGAGATATTTGATTGAGACCTTAATGCAATGGCTAGAGAGTTCCACAATATGGACACTAAAAACTAAAAAAACGTCTACATCCCCATTTGAACCTCTTAATTTCGGGGACTACTGCTAGTTTAGCAGTGCTAGGTCGTTGGTTACCATATGGTACACGCAGATGTGCTGTTGAAGGTTTGTGGGACCAGTGGAATACAGGGCTTTGTGAGCAATACAAAGGGCTTTGGATTTAACCCTTTCAGTAACTGACAACCAATGAAGGTCACAAATGCCCTTAGAGATCGAACTAAACTTAGCGATTTTTAGAATCAGGCGAGCAGCCACGTTCTGAAGTGATTGAAGTTTCACCTGGTACTTCTTTTGTATGCCTAGATAGAGAGCATTGTCTATCCTAGATGTTGATGTTGATGTAAACTCAATCCAATGGTTGAGAGAGTTCTACATAGATGCTAGAGTCACATATTGGCATAATAGTATTCTTAAGGTAATATTCTTAAAAGATGGTGAAACCTCAAGAGATCTCAATCCTCTGCTACCATAGACCATGAGGCCTCTGCAGTTGAGTGCTACTTATCTATTCTTCACCTACAGCGATTTATCTCTAGAGATCATTTAGACGTCAGGGGCCTAGAACCCAATGAGCATGAACAATCAGGGAAGCAAGGTGGCGGCTGCCTGATTTGGTCCAGCGCAGCACTTTGCATTCCCCGTGCATGTGAAAACAAGGGGTTCCAGTGTTGATGTTGTTGATGATGTTTATCAGCAGGAGGAGCTACCTGGTATGGCTCTGGTGTGCTGCTGGGGAGGGCATCCCAGAGCGGCTGGCTTCACTTTGGGCGTCTGGTTTTGAAGGCAGCTTCCGGATACCATTTACAGGAGCCTCAATGTGGGAGGCTTCCCTGGAAGAATGAAGCTTAAACAAGTGAAAACAGCAACTACCTGAGGAACCCTTTTGGATTAGCAAGAGGTGCATCTGGAGACGTAGACGCTGTACGAGTCACAGAATTAGCAAGTGTTGGTGGAGCAACTGTAGTGGCTAGGAAGGCAGCAGGGGCCCCATAGGCCGCTGGAACCATGGAAGCGACCAAGGGTGATGGATTACCTATGGCATGAGAATCAGCCCTTGAAATGTACCAGCAACTGTTCAAAGTAGAGGTTTCAGAAGAATGGGCTACAACCGGAAGGGTCAGCTCGATCTAGAGTCTGGATCAGCATCTGGGATCATGCTGCTTTTTGTGCATTTGAATTTGCGAATTGTGGCAGCCAGCATCAATTACAGTCCAGAGCTGTTACCTATGTCAGCACTTCAAGGGTCTGCAGGGTCTGGGATGGATGTTGGGGTATCTGTGGCGAATGAAGAGGAAGCAACAACATTGCTGTTTGAAGGTGGAAAAAGAGGATTCCTGATGGCCCTCTTTGAGCACAACTGGGAGTGCCGAACCTGGAGGCAGCCTGTCCTGTCCCTATTGCTGGATAACAGGTCAGTGAGACTGATTTTGGGAATGAGCCAGGGATCATCATATGTACTATGGTGGGACAAGCAGTTGGTGAGGCTGGCATATCACGGATGAGCCCAGACAAAGACACCGGACCCGCATCCCAGCCTCACAGCTCTCTGGAACTGACTCATCTCCTCAACTGCACACCTCATCCCTAATGACACGCCCCCTCAATGGGATCTGTATTTAATAGAACCTCGAACTGCAGCTTCATTGCATCTCGGAAATGCTGCTCCTCCACCTAGGCTGCTCTATGCATCTATGGTGCTTATTCACACAGCACTCCTTAACCCAGGATTTAAGGTACTCTGTTCAGTGGGTCTAATGGGGCCCCTATAGCTGGCCCGCACTCCATCAAGGTTGGCCTAAACTTGTGACAAAGCTGGAAATACCCAGGCTCAGGATGGAAGAGAAGAAACTGGCCATGGAGGTGGAACCAAAGAAGGCTGCAACTGAGAGGGCCTTAGAGGAGAACAGGTTACTATGGCTCAAGAAAGAGTTTGAAATAGCTGGATCTCAAGGCCAGACAGGAGAGTCCAGAAGGGATGGTTGCAGCATACCTGCAGTGTCTGAAGGAGACAAAATGGTCTGTGACCCCAAAGATTTGGTGCCCGATTATGTGGTGTGAGATGACATTGACAAGGGCTTTTCTGTCTATAAGCTAGCCCTGTGGAGAGCTTGGACATTTATGCATATTTTGTGGCACTGTGCGGAAGTGCAGGAGTATTGGACGAAGATTCATGACAAGATACGAGACGCTTTGGGTGTGGAAATGCGGACAGAGGCCCGGAGGTGCATACTGAACGTTTGGGAACCCACAGATTTGAATGCTTACGGGAAACAACGGGTAACGATGGTGTGTATAATAGCGAAACACAACATCGCTCAGTTATGGGGAGCCAATCAGCCGCCCCGGGTTTCAAAATGGGTGGAAGACCTGGACTGGTGCATGTTCAGGGAGAAGTCAGTATATGTGGCCAGGGGATGTCCCGAGAAATGGGGAGAGGTTTAGGGAGCCTGGAATTGTTACCATGGAGAGATTTGTGCGCCCCCGGCACGAGGAGTGGCGGTAGAGGCGCAAGAATCCCCATGACCCATAACTTTTATATTGTTTTTATTATTCTGCACAAGTGAGACAGTATCTTTGACCAGTGAGGAAACCGTAAATTCACCTGATGTTTTTATTTTCTTTGTTATTAAATATATATATTTTTTTAAATGGCAAAACATGAAGTCAAATGGACACAAGCACTCTACCCTTTACAACGACGGAGATTCCCTGTGGTCAATGTGTCAATAGATACACACACTTTAATGCGTTTCATGCTACGCAACAGTGTAAAGCATAGCTGACCTATTTTATTTCACCCATGTTCTGTGTTGT
This sequence comes from Lissotriton vulgaris, assembly GCF_964263255.1. Taxonomy (NCBI): domain Eukaryota; kingdom Metazoa; phylum Chordata; class Amphibia; order Caudata; family Salamandridae; genus Lissotriton; species Lissotriton vulgaris. Next base: position 672,610,240 of record NC_141700.1, on the reverse strand, counting down.
AGGTAATACTCATTTAATTGTGTTCTCCAATAGAGAGTAAAATGTAGACAACATTTAACAACTTTTAACAAGTAATCCCTGGCTGAATAGACCTTTGTGTTCTAAGCAGTGACATCTGCCCAGGTTCAGAATACATCTTGATTGTAAACTATGGGGCATATTACCAAGCATAAGCGATAATTATCGCTATGCTTGGTTAGCGGCAATAATTATATCGCTGTGCTTCGCCTATTTTTATCGCTTAGGAGCCTTGCTATTATCAAGGTTTATCTCCTAAGCGATAAAAATTGGCTGAAATGCATGAATATCGCTGATAAGTCGGCGATATTCATGCATTACCGAGCTAATGCTCTTAGCCATGTTATCCACCTACCATTGGATAACATGGCTAAGAACTGCTCAGGGCAGGCGTTAGCTTTTGGAGATATTCGCGCTAAGCGCAAATATTTCCAAAAGTTGGTAATAGGAGATAGCGATGTTAGCGACTGTTTCCAGTCGCTAACATCTTGGCACGCCCACTTTGCATGTCATTAGTGATAAATATCACTGACATGCAAAGTGGGCCCGTAAATGCCTGCTATCGCCTTCAAGCTGTCGCTAACTGGTGTTAGCGACAGCTTGGTAATAGGGCGATGAAATTATCGCCGCATTAGCGGGAAAAAGTCCCGCTAGTGCGGCGATAATGGCCCTTGGTAATATGCCCCTATGTTTTATGCTATGTGTTTACGATGGTATCAGGAGCTTTGTAAATAATATATTGTTTTTTTCTTTTATTGTTTTATACAAGTTTCTCTCAATGTCCGTGTGGGATTCTCCTCTCTCCCCTGTAGCATCTTTGCCGGCACAACTAAAAGAATTGTATGAGAAAGACTTCATGATTATTTGGTTGCAGAAAGGTAACCAGTTTGGCTTTCATGAAGTGAGGAGAGGTCAAGCTGTTCCTACAAAGGCCCAAACAGTCTGAGCTGCTGCATATTGGATTATTTGCAGCTTAAAAATCAGGACTTTGGGCAGTAGAAGTGCAATGCTAGTGCCACAATCCTCTTGGGAAATCTATTGCCGCCAGGCCAGCATCTTTTCAAAATATGATGGAATGAGAGGAAAACCTTTTTTCTAAAGCTTTGAGAAACTTACATCTTTAAGTAGCAACCCCATTTCCCCTGAGGGTTCACTGTGAGTGGATATTCAAAAATGAGGCTGAGAGCAGTGACATGTGAAACTGGAAGAGCCAACCCGGCTGAAGACGAAATGGATGGGGATCTCTCTGGACCATACCTATTGTTGGTCTTTGCAATAACCTTCCTTTATAGTTTCACACCTGTCTTCGTTCTGCCAATTCCCACTATGTAACAACACCCACAATTCCCCATCCCCAGAAAAGCCAGAGGTAGGTGCACTGTTCCACACAAGTCATCCTCTGTTTTCAGTGTGTGAATCTGGTCATTTTCGGCATCATCCTGGATTTCTTCTAGACATGAACCCCCCCATGGGTCCCTGATGAATGGATGCGACCACTAGTGCATCTTCTCCACTCATGATCATGTGTGTGTTGGTAGCAGCAGCTGCTCATGGCTGCTTTAAATGGGAAACAAGCCTTCTTTCAATATCCTGTCACTGTGCAGAGGTCACTTTTTTCTATCTGTGTGCATGTGCGTGCATGTGTATGTGCACTTGCTTGCGTGTGTCTGTGTGTGTGTGTGAGAGAGAAAGGGAGAGAGAGAGAGAGAGAGAAACCTTAGCATCATTAAAAAATTAATTTGAAATCAGGAAAATGTTCTACTTAAATATGAAAGGCAGCTGATGTTTTTGTATCACAGCTCATATATAAACATTTACCTCCAACACAGAAAATCTGTTGTGTGGTAAGGGTTTCATGGGCCCCCAAGAGAGCATGAACAATGGACCGGAAACTTTGGGTGGATAATACCAATAGCCTCAAACGGGGTGCATTGTGCCCATCAACACCTGGGCCCTCGTGCCACCTATTAGGCTACCCATCGTTACGCTCCTGCACAAACGTGGGTGCTAATGGGAACCAGCACTACTCTGGGTGCACCAGGAAATATTCTGGCCTAACATGAGTGTCATTAAGGTCTGGATTCTGCTTCAATGTCTAGGACCATGTTTAAATGTCTCTGAATTTCTCCTTTGCTTTTCAGCTTCTTTTCTCCAGAGGTCAACATTCATTCTTTCCCTTGTTTGATTTCATGCCTTCCTTCAACTGATTCTCCACGATTGAATTTGACACTGCACACTTTTGGTTTGGAAGAACATAAAAATAAAGTTCAGGAATATGTGACTTATAAACATAACTACTGCAACATATATCTTGAGCCTCATTGAGCCTTGCCAAGTCCAACAAGAGCGGGGAACACGATCGGGCGCTGGTAGACTTCTGCTATCATCAAATTCAGGCTCACCTAAGGTGATGGCCACAGAGACAAAAGTGTTTGAGCTTCAAATGACTTGGCCAGCTCTGCAGACCTACAGCTACCCCTGCAAATTCTTAGCAGACGACTTTCAAGACTTTATGTACTGGCATTTATATATTACTAACCTAGCAGGATAGCAATGGGGCACTGCACATAATCACAGATTAAAATTATTGCATTGCACAGTTGCATTACATTTCACAGTTTTGCAACTGCACTATGGCCCACATGCATCAACAATGCCATTTGCGATTCCTTATTTGCGAAAAATAAGGATTCGCTAATAAAGAATAGTAAAAGGCTATGCATGAAGAAATCGCTAATAAAATTGCGAGTCGCAATTAAGGAATACCTCCCCATTCATTCCTATGGGCCTAGAGGCCCATAGGAATGAATGGGAAGACATTCTCAATTTGCGAATCGCAATTAGCGATTCGCAAATTGAGAATGCAATTTCAAGGGTGCAGGGGTGTCCAAAGGACACCCTGTTGCACCCCTGAAATTGATCTGTACACATATGTTGCACACACACATGCCCTTAGGGCATGTGTATGCGCAACATGAAACTTTGAAAAATGCACTTAAGTGCATTTTTCAAAGTTTTTGCAAATTACCATGAAGTTGAACTTCATGGTAATTTGCTACTCCTATTAGCGAAATCGCAATTTTTTTTACTTTGATGCATTGCATTTAAGGAATTTCAATGTGGGATTTCTTAAATGCAATCGCAATTTAAGGAATCTCAATTTACAGATTCCTTAAACTGCGATTTTTGCATTTGGGTTGATGCATCCCAAATGCAAAAATACTGAGAATCTGCCCGTTTGCGACCAGTTTTTAGGTTGATGTATGTGGCTGTATATGTTTAGTCATCAAAGGATTCGGTAATTTGCAAGCAATACAATTTACAGTCAAGTGCCAGAGCCAGGATTAGAACCCAAGTCCTCAGGTTCCATGTAGGTAGCTTAACCCGAATAGGCCATATATTTTAATAATCTGTGCCACTATAGGGCTTTGTAAATAGAAAAAAAAACATTTTGTACCAGTCTCTTACCTTATTCAAGATTTCTTTTCTGCAGCAACATGTTTGACCACACCATATTACAATGGATGCACAAATGTTTTCACTCTTGAATTTAAGTATAATTCATGTGTTTAAGTCAGAGGATTTTGGGAGACCCCTTGAGAACGAAGCCCGGTAGATTGTTCTGTTAATTGGAACAGAAAAGGCAAGTAAAACTTGCGGTATCGGAACACAAATAAATAATGATTTATAAACGAATGAATCTTATGATGTGGAGGCAAATTACAAAATATGACCTAAAAGACAACCCACAAAGGCTAGTGGCCTGATTTGGAGGACGTTGGCAATAGAAATTCTTCCCCAAAAAAACACACCTGAATTTCCACGCTAAACTCGGTGCAGGGTCATTTTATGTGAACACGTGTATACAGGGAGGCACTAAAGTAAATGAGGAAGCTTTGTGTGACATATAATTAAGACATAGAGGTAACTGAAACACTTGGTTAAAGATGTTTACACTTTAATTTCCCTTAAGGCTTAAAGCCATATGGAACATTGATTTCTGGTGAAAGTCTTAATAAAAATAACCCATCAAGGCAATATTGGTGCACCATAAAATTCATGTATGTTCACTCACACACATCCTGGGTCCACACTTCCCCTCTTTACTTGATTATGATGATTATACATCTTCCAAAATCACACTGAAAGCCAAATGAGCAAGGTATATCTTCAATTTTGTGGGTATGTAGACTAGTGTTCCTATTAATGAAAGCAATCATGAATCAATGTACGCAATGCAAACAATCATGAATCTATTTCCTAAAAAGAACCATACTTTTACTAGATGTTTTAATTTGATTGTTTTTTCGCCATAGTGACCAGATGAAAAATAGATTGAAGCTTTGATGATGACCTCACTTAAAATTCATAATATCCCATTAATATTGAGGTCGAAATACGTCAGCAATATTTAGTTTGAGGAATGTGGATGACTCCCAAAACTTGTGAATAAAGTGTTCGGATAAACAAATGGAAAAGTATGTTGAGTTGGGAAGACGCAATTAGAAATAGGACTGTGAATACAGCTCCCCCCCCCCTCTTATTGGTACTTAATTAAATGTTTCAAGCACGCAAGTGAAACACCTTATGTTGCTACTTCTTTTGTTTTTAAGACTTCTGGTCCACTTGTTAAACCGATCTATGTTAGGATGTATAATTTAATACATGTATAATATTTGTCATTTGTATTATGCATGTTTTGTTGGGATGAATTACGGAATACGATTTATGACACACATTTTAGATACTTAGGAGCACAAGACTTTGATTTTCTTTTCACGTCATGTACTTTTATTTTGTGTGAGTTCTTATGCTAATTATTTATTTATTGCAGTGCTACTATTTATAATAATGAACGAAAATGATTAAATAATTGTAAAAGAAATGTTCTTCATGTCATACATGATTTATGTTCACAGTGTGTAATATATTGAATAGATTTGGATGTATGGCCACTGGAGGGGATCTTTGTGTTTTGCAAACGTATTAATGGATCCCTCACCTATACTGGTCTTATAGGATCAAACGCCATGTCTGTTATTGAATAACTCTAAGCCATCGGTGATTGCTTTCGGTGGCTTTCTAGTCTGCCATTTTTCAACCACTGAGCCAATCTAGACAGATACCTACAATATACAATTACATTTGCTCCTGCTTAAATAGAAACACACATATGTCCCTTGTTCTCTGTGCCACAGGGTGCAAGACATATTTCACTTATGAAACCCAAAAAGTTCAAAACCAATTGGGTTGCTTGTGATCCCTTTTGAAGTTGGCATTGTCAGTAGGGTGGGCCAATCTGGGAGAGTTTTACTTTATGGAATTCTGCAGAGTTAGATGAAAACTCTGGAGATTCCACAGAGTTCCGTGAGTGGGCGGAATCGGCATATCACACTGAATTTTAGCACAGTGAACTTGTTCTGCATTGCAAAATCAGTGCAACCTGCACCATGCTGTGTGCCAGAGTGTGCTGCTTCTTTGCTGAAGCTCTAGTAGATTTTCTACTCGTGCAGCAGCTTTCTCACCGCAAAAGTTTGTGACCACTCACGTTGAGAAAATCATGCCAGGGGCTGTCCTAAAGGTGCTAAGGGACACCAATTCTTCCTCACACTCGCCAACTTACTGTTGACCAGCTGCATGCAGGAAACAACCCCGCCATCTTACGGTTGGCAGAGTTTTGCTGGAACTCCACGTAAAAAGCATAATGTGAAGTGGGCAAAACTCAGCGAACTCCGGTGGTGGAGTGGAATTTATCTGCCATCAGTAATCGTCAGGCAAATAAGAAGGGCTGGTCCTATGAGGAGCTGGGTCAATACTGATTTGAAAAAGCTAGGCCTCTCTCAAGCATGGGACAGTGGGAGAAAAAATATTGGTTGGATTGCTACCCAGAGCGACTATTTGTAGGCATTCCCCCAGTCACCTTTTGAGTATCTATCTGTAATACAATAAATGGAATATCTCATAACCAAATTGACACAAAACTGTGACTACAACATAAAACTCTTAATCATTCTGCAAAATATCTTACTCTACAATAAAAATGAAATTAATTAGAGGTGCGGGAAAACCGTCCGGATACAGAAAATCATACATAGTCTCAAATCCAGTTATGTGCAATAAAATACTTAAAATGTATCCCATTACTGAACTTCAGGTGCACACAGGGTGTAAATAATGCATCCCAGTGAGGAAACCTTCTAGATGTCCCCAGGTCCACTAAGGAGCCACAAGTGGGAAAAAGTTTTTTTGCCTGACACTCCGACTCTGAGATGCATTGTCTGTTATGATTCCCTTAGCTCATTTATTACCGGAGCATGGATGGACACTAAGGACCTATCTTTTCAACTGATTGCCCTCATGCCTCAATTACACATGCTACTCTAAGACCTACTGTTATTTGTCACAATGCATACCTACAAAGTGAGGTGAAATATGAGGGTGTTGGCTACTTCCTTCTTCACGATACTACAGAACATGGAATTACTCTATCTCTCTTAAACTGGATTCAGTGTTTTCTCTGATACTGACAGCAAGTCCTTGCCTTCTGGCTGGCACTTACTTTCACCACGAGCTACTCTTCTACAAACGTATTGAACTAGTTGCATATTTCCTAGATCACATGCATATCCATCATTATTTCAGGTCAAGTAATTGGTTAATAACGCTTATGATCTAGTAGAAAGTGCCTGAGACTGTATGTTTACTAATTTTCTTGAAAATGTAACTATTAAAAATTAAAGACATTCATCACTAGCGCAAATACTTTCCACTTGCCACCAAACAAATGGTCATGTCATGTGCCTACTGCAGTTGTAGAACATTTAGGGCAAAGTTGGAACACTATTACTCTGCTTGCCCTTGTGAAGCTGTGCAGCCCTAGCCTTGCATGTTTACAACTTGTACTTTTTCACCACAGGGCAATCATGCAAAACTGCACTCCTCTTTCTGAGGGTGTCTACTGCAGTACCAACCATCAACCCAGGTACTCAGGCAGCATAAGTCATATCCTGGAAAAGACCCTTTTTGTTTAAAAGTGTTTTTATTGTTAGAACCAGAATCAAGGCTATACACACATGAGAAGACATCAATGTCGTACTACATCAGCATCGAGCTTCCTGAGCAACTTTTCTGTTAACAACTCCCCTCCCCCCACCCAACATCCCTCCTCCCCTCCGGCTGCTCATAAAAATGCTGTATTTTAAACGCCATTGAACAGTGTAGTCAACCCCATGGAAGGGCGCCCATGGGGTCACTCCATGGGCTCCGTCAGGCGTACCAGTCGCAGATATCTGGCCAAGTGAGCTCCATGAACTCATGTGAAAGGAGTTTAAGAAATGGCTGCCACATCTCTTGGTATGAATCCCCTTGTTGTGTCAAGGTCAGGGAAAGCCTTTACATCCCCAGAAGGTACCATAACCAGTGTAGCCAGGTCAGCCGGAACGGCACCCTGTCTGTCCCCCATAGAGCTAATAGGAGTGATGTGCTTCCCCCAGTGCCAAAGCGATATGCTGCCCCTTCTAGATTTACGATTCAGAAAAGGGGGTGGTGATGAACAGAGTGTCTGAATTAAGCAGACCACTCTTACCCAGTCCAAAGATCAGGGCTTGATCCATCACCGTTATTTATCTCACTGCCCCATCCCAGCTCAGAACCTGGCTATATGCAAATCAGTCTGTCCCTGGACCAGTGCATCATGGGAACAGGGCAGACTAAACTACCAAGCCAATTCTTCACCAGAAAGGAGACAAGCTACCGGGGACCGGTTTCTGGCATTTCAGCCGTCTTCGGCCCGGCTTGCTTGAATCCTGATGGAGCAGTGAGAAAGGGACTCATGTCTGAGTATACCCTGCCACACCTATAGTGGCCAAAAACGATTCAGAAAAGGGGGTGGTGATGAACAGAGTGTCTGAATTAAGCAGACCACTCTTACCCAGTCCAAAGATCAGGGCTTGATCCATCACCGTTATTTATCTCACTGCCCCATCCCAGCTCAGAACCTGGCTATATGCAAATCAGTCTGTCCCTGGCCCAGTGCATCATGGGAACAGGGCAGACTAAACTACCAAGCCAATTCTTCACCAGAAAGGAGACAAGCTACCGGGGACCGGTTTCTGGCATTTCAGCCGTCTTCGGCCCGGCTTGCTTGAATCCTGATGGAGCAGTGAGAAAGGGACTCATGTCTGAGTATACCCTGCCACACCTATAGTGGCCAAAAACGATTCAGAAAAGGGGGTGGTGATGAACAGAGTGTCTGAATTAAGCAGACCACTCTTACCCAGTCCAAAGATCAGGGCTTGATCCATCACCGTTATTTATCTCACTGCCCCATCCCAGCTCAGAACCTGGCTATATGCAAATCAGTCTGTCCCTGGCCCAGTGCATCATGGGAACAGGGCAGACTAAACTACCAAGCCAATTCTTCACCAGAAAGGAGACAAGCTACCGGGGACCGGTTTCTGGCATTTCAGCCGTCTTCGGCCCGGCTTGCTTGAATCCTGATGGAGCAGTGAGAAAGGGACTCATGTCTGAGTATACCCTGCCACACCTATAGTGGCCAAAAACGATTCAGAAAAGGGGGTGGTGATGAACAGAGTGTCTGAATTAAGCAGACCACTCTTACCCAGTCCAAAGATCAGGGCTTGATCCATCACCGTTATTTATCTCACTGCCCCATCCCAGCTCAGAACCTGGCTATATGCAAATCAGTCTGTCCCTGGCCCAGTGCATCATGGGAACAGGGCAGACTAAACTACCAAGCCAATTCTTCACCAGAAAGGAGACAAGCTACCGGGGACCGGTTTCTGGCATTTCAGCCGTCTTCGGCCCGGCTTGCTTGAATCCTGATGGAGCAGTGAGAAAGGGACTCATGTCTGAGTATACCCTGCCACACCTATAGTGGCCAAAAACGATTCAGAAAAGGGGGAGCTTTCTGCTTAATTCAGAGACTCTGTCCCTCACCACCCCTTGTTGTAAATATTTTTGTCCACCCTAAGCGTGGAAGGGTATTCTCAGATGTGAGACCCTTGCTCATTGCACCATCAGGATTCAAGCAAACCGGGCCGAAGACGGCTGTAATGCCATAAACCGGTCCCCGGGAGCTTGTTTCCTTCCCAGTGTAAGAATTGGCTTTTGTAGTTTGGTTTGCCCTGTTCCCATCATGCACTGGGACAGGAACAGACTAATTTGCATACAGCCAGGTTCTGAAACTGGGATGGTGCAGTGAGCTAAAAAACGGTGTTGGATCTAGCCCTGATCTCTTGACTGGGTGAGAGCTTTCTGCTTAATTCAGAGACTCTGTCCCTCACCACCCCTTGTTGTAAATATTTTTGTCCACCCTAAGCGTGGAAGGGTATTCTCAGATGTGAGACCCTTGCTCATTGCACCATCAGGATTCAAGCAAACCGGGCCGAAGACGGCTGTAATGCCAGAAACCGGTCCCCGGGAGCTTGTTTCCTTCCCAGTGTAAGAATTGGCTTTTGTAGTTTGGTTTGCCCTGTTCCCATCATGCACTGGGACAGGAACAGACTAATTTGCATACAGCCAGGTTCTGAAACTGGGATGGTGCAGTGAGCTAAAAAACGGTGTTGGATCTAGCCCTGATCTCTTGACTGGGTGAGAGCTTTCTGCTTAATTCAGAGACTCTGTCCCTCACCACCCCTTGTTGTAAATATTTTTGTCCACCCTAAGCGTGGAAGGGTATTCTCAGATGTGAGACCCTTGCTCATTGCACCATCAGGATTCAAGCAAACCGGGCCGAAGACGGCTGTAATGCCAGAAACCGGTCCCCGGGAGCTTATTTCCTTCCCAGTGTAAGAATTGGCTTTTGTAGTTTGGTTTGCCCTGTTCCCATCATGCACTGGGACAGGAACAGACTAATTTGCATACAGCCAGGTTCTGAAACTGGGATGGTGCAGTGAGCTAAAAAACGGTGTTGGATCTAGCCCTGATCTCTTGACTGGGTGAGAGCTTTCTGCTTAATTCAGAGACTCTGTCCCTCACCACCCCTTGTTGTAAATATTTTTGTCCACCCTAAGCGTGGAAGGGTATTCTCAGATGTGAGACCCTTGCTCATTGCACCATCAGGATTCAAGCAAACCGGGCCGAAGACGGCTGTAATGCCAGAAACCGGTCCCCGGGAGCTTGTTTCCTTCCCAGTGTAAGAATTGGCTTTTGTAGTTTGGTTTGCCCTGTTCCCATCATGCACTGGGACAGGAACAGACTAATTTGCATACAGCCAGGTTCTGAAACTGGGATGGTGCAGTGAGCTAAAAAACGGTGTTGGATCTAGCCCTGATCTCTTGACTGGGTGAGAGCTTTCTGCTTAATTCAGAGACTCTGTCCCTCACCACCCCTTGTTGTAAATATTTTTGTCCACCCTAAGCGTGGAAGGGTATTCTCAGATGTGAGACCCTTGCTCATTGCACCATCAGGATTCAAGCAAACCGGGCCGAAGACGGCTGTAATGCCAGAAACCGGTCCCCGGGAGCTTGTTTCCTTCCCAGTGTAAGAATTGGCTTTTGTAGTTTGGTTACTGCCTACATAGAAGGTATGTTTAAGGCGCAGGACTGCATATTTTGCATAATCCAGGTCTAGCCCGCAAGTTATTTTATAGTTGCCTCCAGTTGTCTCCACACTCTAGGCTCCCCGGTAAGGTAGTGAATATGTTTGAGCTCTCACACCTGCTGCTGAAGCTGTGTGCGCTTATCCCTCCTGCTTTTATTATCAGCCGCTGAGATGTCAAAAAATTTCCCCCCTTAGCACTGCATTCACTGCGTCATAGACCATTGAGATTCACACCACTGGGGTATCATTGACCTTCAGATTGCTCTTCTGGTCTGGGGAGAAGAGTCTCCACCAATCTCCAGTTGCGAGCAGGGGTCTAGCCCCTTGGAAGGGAAAGATCTAATAGGACCATAGAGTCAGACAGCATGTGAGGCTCTATTTCCACGGATACTGTCACTGGCTGTAACTCGTGGGAGCCCAAGATATAATCGAGTTGGGCATGGGATTTATGTGCATGGGAATAGAAGGTGTAGTTGCGTGTAGTAGGGTGTCTTTCTCTCCACAAGTCCCGCAGACCCATCTCTTGAAGCCACAGGGACCTCCCAGTGGCTATGGCTCCTGCTGCCCCCTCTCGCTGGTATGAGTGATCTAACTCATTGAGGAAAACTAAATTAAGTTCCCCCTGAGGATCACCCAGCGATCCTGTGTCAACATAATATCTGCTACTGCCTTATGAAAAACTGTTCCTGACCCTCGTTGGGGGCATAACTTGAGCCTATGATCAGGGAGTGTGGACCAAAGTGAATTCAATACCCCAGCAGGCGGCCTTTACTTTCAATGATTGTTGTCCCCACCTTCCCTCGAAAAGAGCATGAGAAGAGCAGCACCAACCCAACTGCCTTACGTGGCAGACAGGAGAAAAACTGCTGAGGAAACGCTCTAGATTTAAGTCTATTTCAATACTAGCTTGTAGGCGAGTCTCCTTGAAGTAAGCAAACATTGGCCTGGAGTGCTCCAGGTGTGAGAGTATGACCCATCTCTTAACTAGGTTGTTCAGCCCTGTGACACTAAGTGTCAAGCCCCTCAAGCCCCCCATCATGGATGCCATATTTAGTGCCACCAGATCGGGCCGTCTATCACTAGCTCTCCCGGCCATCCACCCCCTGTCCATCCCCAGTGGTACTCCCCTCTCTTACCACTACCTGTCCATTGTGTGATATGTGCAATTGTGATGAGAACCCGGAAACAAACCCCAAATCCAAAACAGTAAGCATCCATTGTCCCTGGGTCGAAGAATGGGAGGGAAAATCCAACCTCAGTCCATTGGAAAGAATGCAGTACGGGAACTTGACAATCCTCCTCAACTCTCACCCGGCCTCACCAACCCCAAGCACCCGGCCACCCCAAACATCAAGCAGCTTATCTTCAGGCAGGGTCTTTACCCACAGAGTCATCTGAAAGTTTATCAAACAGAGTCCTCCTGTCTGATGCGATGACCTCCGAATGTGGTCTGGAGTCCCCAGACCAGTAGACACCCACATCTACTTGCTCGACTGGACATTTTCTCTGTTCCTGAGTGCTCTAGTTCCTGAGCGTCGATCTGTAGCAGTTGGAATGCCTTCGCCAAGGAGCGGAGGTGAAAAAGATGATACTGCCAGCTTAATATCAATCTGAAGGGGTTACCCCATGAGTAGGGAACCTTCTTGTCTCTCAAGAAGGTTGTGACCAGGCAAAACTCCCACCTCTCCTAGAGCAAAGAGGCCACAAGATTGTGAAATACCTGCAGGGTGTGCCTCCAGAACACTATTCACAATGGCGATCTGACCACTTGCAGGATCCAGTCCTTCAAGGGAAAGCTATGTACACAGTGCAAAATGTCCACTACCTGTGACAGTCCAGCTCCCCCAAGGCCCACTCTGTGGGTTCTGTCCAGGCAGATCACGGTTGATGGCGTGTCTTCCAGAATCTGGGCAAACAGATCTGCCATGTAGGCTTCAAAATCCCCTTTTTTCTGCTTCCCGTGGGGTCCCTCTGATGCGGATGTTATTCAGCATAGACCGGTTTTAGAGGTTCTCTTCTTGGGCCTGTAGGTCTAGCTGTTGATCCTTGAGCCGTGTTATCTCTTGATGCAAATGCTCTAGTTCCTTGTCCCTAGAGTTCTCATGGCCCTCCAAAATGCCCACTCAATCGGCCTCCCCAGGTCCTCCACATATTGTAGCGCAGGCCCTTGCAAGTTCGCTCCACTGCTCTCTTTCCACTATGGGCCTTCTGCTCCGTTCAGGGAAGGGGGGCATCTGCAGACTCTCCTATCCTCCAGGCCTCCCACCACACGCTTCTTGCTGCAGTGCTGCTGCTCTCAGTCACTGCTGGTACTCGGGTCGCCGGGCTTAGTTGACCCATCCAGATGCGTTACACACCAATGCCTTGTTCACATCTGGGGCCACAGCAGAGCTCGATGATGCCCCCTTCGACCTCCAAAGTCTGTCTCCGGGGGGAGAGCAGCACAATTTGCTTAGGCCACCTCATCACCCTCCTGCCTCCAAGGGAATCTCGCCTTCACAACCGAGTCCCCGGTCTATTCTCTGTACTCACAAGCAATGTGCATGGACCTGCTGTGTCGCTGAGGCCTCCACTCCTTGCTGCGGCCACTAAACTCTCAAGGGCTCCGTTGCTGGCCCAACGCACTGCTCAAGCCCACTCCGCGCTACTGTATTCTCCTCACCACAAAGGGGGCCAACCGCTCCCTGTGTCTAGCGCTGGATCCACCTGCTTCACCACTCTCGCAGGCAGGAACCTCCACCAATTCCAGAAGGGTCAGGAGTCAGTCAAATGCCCCCGCGGTCCACTCTGCCTATAGTCGTCAGAGGAGAGCGGGACCCGCTCCACACCTGGCAGCTGCCTGTGATGGGCTATACTCCGCAGGGCTGGTGACTACAGATATCGACCGTGACCTTCTCACTAAAGCTCAAAGCATCCTCCGGAGCTGCCGCTTTACCAGCGGGGAGTCTCTGCAGGCCCACAGTTGTGCTGTCCACTCCACTCTACATCCCTGCTGCCCCAACCCGAGCTATCAGTGAAGGCACCAAGAATGGAGAGACCGACTGTGTGCTAAAAGATGGTAGACTGCTTTTTGTAAAGCTAAGCATGTTCCATCTAGGACCTGGAAACCTGCACATACACAATTTCATGAAACCCTCCCTGAACCAAATTGCCTCAGTGGAGGGAGGGGCAGAGGGGGGAGAAGCTCATAAAGTTCCCTGCCAAGGTGAAACCACTCTCTCCCATTTCCTATCTGAAATCTGCATTGTAATGTGAGATGACCTCTTACGCAGCGTCATTCCACAAGAGCGCCCAAGCCTGATGAAGCTTGACCTAGGGTAGACAGCAAAACTGCTTCACCTGGATTGGAGCAGACCCTTAAGGTTTGAAAACTGCAGGCAACCTTATTTACCAGGCCTGGCCATTTAGAGTATTATAAGTTCTGTTCCCTGTGACACTAACACAGTGATCGACATTTTTTCTCAACGCAGGCCCTTCGGGTCACAATTCAGCCAAGAGACTAATTGCTATGGATAATGTTGGGCCATGGTGCCAGTTCTGACCTTATGTCCCTGCCAGTGATGGCCAGAATAAGGCACCTGTATCTCAGAACCCATTAATCACTGACACCATTTTCTGGGAATGTGGCACCATTTAGATCCCGGAACACCCATGATCAATATAGATTTGAAAGGAGGCCAGTACTTAGTTTGAACATTGCAACTGGACTGTCACTGAGGACCTGACTAGGGGCTCAGATTGCAATATATCTGGAACTGCTTGTCTAGAATAATACTTTTGAATGGTTCCAGAAAGGGATCTTCTCTAGCAACCCAGATGGATTTCAACCCCCAGGAATGACGTTGATATTCCATCTGGACCTCAAGGGCAAGTAGAAGGGACATTAGTAGCACTCCATGGGTATTGGGAGGCCATCTGGAGCATGTTCTTTCAATCTGCAGATTATGAGGCCTCTCTGTTCCTCAGGTGATATTCCAGCCAGCTCTACTTGTCAATGAGGTTTGTTTGCTCCTCCTGGTTGAAAGAGCCCACCTTCTCCCAAAGGCAGACAGTTCTTCTTCTCCAAGGTCAACAACAGTAACAACTCACCATTTTTGTCTGGACTTCTGCCCAGATCAATAGCAACCCACCTAGGTTCTACTCCTGAACCGTCCATTGGTTTCTCTCCTTCACTGATATATCATTATTATATGTAAATAACAATGTTTCCCTTCTAAAGAGCTGACTAGACACTGACCTTACTACCTGTTACTGATCACCATACAGTAATTTTGAGTATTTAACCCTACACCAACCCTTGAGTAAATCTCTACTCACCAGCATCAATGAGACTCAAGAGTAAATTGTACTGCTTGGTCATCTAGTTGAAGTGTATTAGCATTTTGTCACCAGGATCCCAGTTATAAATACATCTAATTGTTATGATTGAGTCCTCGTAAACTATGGCTTGCCTGTGACCATAACAAAAAGCCTTGCAGTCCTCCTAGTAGTCTTCCTGGTGGAGTCTAACTTTAATGCACAGATTAGTACCTTTTTATTGCAGCTGTCTTTGCTTTGCAGTTGTTCATTCCTGGCTGCTGAGCCTGTTTTTACAATCACCATTTTGGCATAATGGACGCCTTCTGGCAAATTAGGCTATAGGAATGATATATGTGTGGACAATCTTTCTCGGTCAATAGATATTACAATAGGTCAAAAAATGCAGCCCTTCACCTTTTCTGCTTTCTGTTGGAAAATGGACATGCCAGAATTCCGGTGAGGTTCACTTTGTCTGCTGATCTCAGAGCTGATTAACTTCAAAGTGGCTCATGTATAAAATGGACCTCCCAAAGCACAGGACTGTTTTGCACAAACACAAGTAGACAACAGCAGGACCCACTATAATGACAAGAAAATCTCTATTGCACTGATCAATAAAGTGAGTTGCAGCACAGCAAATGTAAGTTCCAATAAAACCAACACTCTGTCAGTCAGTCAGTCAGTCAGAATACTTTATTTCGATAAATCAATATCATAAAAAGACAATAGTACTATACAAAGCATGCATAAAGTACATTGGTTATATATAAAAGCAGAATATTAAACCTGTTAAAAATTATCCATAAAAACTCGTAGAATAAGATCATGATAAAAAGAATAAAAAAATCAATCAATTTAGTTACCCTGCCTACCATTATTCATAGTGCAAATATTATACAGAATTACATCCAGATTCATTTAGGAGCAATCAATCATTTTCCTATTCCTAGTCCTAACAGCGCCCACTAAAAAACTAGCAACATGGAAAATGATCCTGGGGTCTGTAGTAATTGCAAGTACAAGAGGGCAGGCTTAACCTGCAAGAACCCAGCCTCCTTTAGTTTTGGGACCAAGAATTTCAACCTTATTCCGTGTAATAACCACAGAATATCAAAAAATGCATTGTGTTCTGGCTGGAAAAATTGTCACATGAGCACGGCATTGCGTTTTCAGGGGTGCTCCAGTTGGGAAAGTAACCAAGGTTCAGATGAATCATGTTGAAACGAAAACGAGTTAAAAGAAACCTATGGTATGGGCGATTCACCACATTAAGATAGATTTTGGGTCCTAGTTGGCTGGATATAATGAGGTTAGCCCTTACAGTGTTTTTTTTTAATTCCAGTTCTTCTCTCTCCAGAGTTAGCATTTGTCCCATTGCACCCTTAAATAGTGCAATGTCCTTCGATGTTATTGATTCTGGTGAGGAAAAAAGCTCCGGTCTCCCTTGTTTAAAAAGACTGTTTTTAGGTCTCGGCTAGAAGCGAGCGAAGCTCGCTCTCGCCAGAGACCTTATTGTTAGCGGCTCAGCTTCCCAGGACGACAGCACTGGCCGCGCGCAAGGCGATTTGCGCCGGCCACGCGCACGCGAACGCGCTGTCCTCCTCGGAAGCTGAGACGCTAGCAATACCTCCCGCTGCTTGCGCATGCGCCGTGCCCAATGGAAGGTTTCGGGCTTATGCATGCGCCGTGCCCATTACTGCAGGACCGGCGGCGGCAGACCCGGGGCTGCGGCCGTCAACGCCGGCTGAACGCGCGGAAGGATCGGGGACTGTAATGCTTGTCATTATTGTTATTGTTATTAAGAGTTCGATACTAAAAGGAGGCAGAAGCAGACGGCCATTACTCCTTCACAGGCCGCGGGTTTGTTTTAAAAGGGACAGAATGACAATGCAGTATATTCTGTTTTGACAAAGATTATTGATTGAAGCCCCCACACAATAGTGCAAAGCTTTACACTCGAGCAGAGCAGGCTTTTCTGTCATGAAGGCATAATGATGTGTTTGCTCTTCCCTGCACTGCGTGGTCTGTATATTTTACAAACACCACAACAGAGATAGATAGAAGCGCCGGCATGCTGGGGAAATGTGTTATTTCGGAAATGGGAGAGGGAAAGTGCTTTGTGTCTGAGATTCCCATGCCGATAGAGAGGCTAAGTATTAAAGCGGCGCAGGGATGCCTCGCCGTGCCCCAGGGGGCTCTCGTTCTGAGGCGAGTGCAGACTGGAGTCTGGGGAGGGTGACAGCAAACAACGACCACAAGACATTTACAGCAGGTCTGTCAGAGAAAGGTCGCAGGGTTTTGGATTCACAATGTTTTCAGTCACAGCCGAGCACTTGGTGAAGCCACTTTCACCCGACAGTGGGCGCTAAAGACCGCTCAAGTCGTGCAGTCCATTTGTGCTACTAACACAAGAACAGGGGGAACTAAAATGTTTATGTTCCTGATGCTAATCACAGGAGGATAGAGAGTATGCCATGCAGCACAGGCACACATTTGCTATAGCATCATTGCTCCATTTCCCGCCAATTTGCTGTTGGATATACTTTTAGACACTACGGCAGATGAGACTTCTTTTTGTTGCACCAACTCCTCCGTTATTAGTGTTTAACAATTTCTTCCAGTAAGGTGGTCGCCTCCACCATCGTAGTGAGTGCAGAGCAGTGAGTGCAGAGCAGTGAGTGCGGAGCAGTGAGTACTGAGTGCAGAGTAGTGAGTAGTGAGTGCAGAGTAGTGAGTGCAGAGTAGTGAGTAGAGAGTGCAGAGTAGTGAGTGCAGAGTAGTGAGTAGTGAGTGCAGAGTAGTGAGTGCAGAGTGCAGAGTAGTGAGTGCAGAGTAGTGAGTGCAGAGTGCAGAGTAGTGAGTACAGAGTGCAGAGTAGTGAGTGCAGAGTGCAGAGTAGTGAGTGCAGAGTGCAGAGTAGTGAGTGCAGAGTAGTGAGTGCAGAGTGCAGAGTAGTGAGTGCAGAGTAGTGAGTGCAGAGTAGTGAGTGCAGAGTAGTGAGTGCAGAGTAGTGAGCGCAGAGTAGTGAGTGCAGAGTAGTGAGTAGTGAGTGCAGAGTAGTGAGTAGTGAGTGCAGAGTAGTGAGTGCAGAGTAGTGAGTAGTGAGTGCAGAGTAGTGAGTGCAGAGTAGTGAGTGCAGAGTAGTGACTAGTGAGTGCAGAGTAGTGAGTGCAGAGTAGTGAGTAGTGAGTGCAGAGTAGTGAGTGCAGAGTAGTGAGTAGTGAGTGCAGAGTAGTGAGTGCAGAGTAGTGAGTAGTGAGTGTAGAGTAGTGAGTGCAGAGTAGTGAGTAGTGAGTGCAGAGTAGTGAGTAGTGAGTGCAGAGTAGTGAGTAGTGACTAGTGAGTGCAGAGTAGTGAGTGCAGAGTAGTGAGTGCAGAGTAGTGAGTGCAGAGTAGTGAGTAGTGAGTGCAGAGTAGTGAGTGCAGAGTAGTGAGTAGTGAGTGCAGAGTAGTGAGTAGTGAGTGCAGAGTAGTGAGTGCGGAGTAGTGAGTAGTGAGTGCAGAGTAGTGACTAGTGAGTGCAGAGTAGTGAGTGCAGAGTAGTGAGTAGTGAGTGCAGAGTAGTGAGTGTAGAGTAGTGAGTGCAGAGTAGTGACTAGTGAGTGCAGAGTAGTGAGTAGTGACTAGTGAGTGCAGAGTAGTGACTAGTGAGTGCAGAGTAGTGAGTAGTGACTAGTGAGTGCAGAGTAGTGAGTGCAGAGTAGTGAGTGCAGAGTAGTGAGTGCAGAGTAGTGAGTGCAGAGTAGTGAGTAGTGAGTGCAGAGTAGTGAGTGCAGAGTAGTGAGTAGTGAGTGCAGAGTAGTGAGTAGTGAGTGCAGAGTAGTGAGTGCAGAGTAGTGAGTAGTGAGTGCAGAGTAGTGAGTGCAGAGTAGTGAGTAGTGAGTGCAGAGTAGTGACTAGTGAGTGCAGAGTAGTGAGTAGTGAGTGCAGAGTAGTGACTAGTGAGTGCAGAGTAGTGAGTGCAGAGTAGTGACTAGTGAGTGCAGAGTAGTGAGTGCAGAGTAGTGAGTAGTGAGTGCAGAGTAGTGAGTGCAGAGTAGTGAGTGCAGAGTAGTGAGCAGTGAGTAGTGAGTGCAGAGCAGTGAGTAGTGAGCAGTGAGTGGTGAGCAGTGAGTAGTGAGTGCAGAGTAGTGAGTGCAGAGTAGTGAGTGCAGAGTAGTGAGTTGTGAGTGCACATCATCAGAGCTGTATGAATAATAACTGTATCAGCCCCGTGCGTGAGGTGCATCATCCACATTGCTCAGGTCACCCAAATTCCTGCACTCTCTACCACACTGCTTTCAAGAACAGCATACTCTTGCACACACACTCACTGCTCACCAATTCAAAGTTTGCTAAATATTTTATGCAACGCATTGTCATACACAATGCCAATAACTCAAACTTTAATGCTGCAAGCCCTATTGCATTGTAAATGCTTGTCTTTCTTCGGCTCCTCCTCACGTCGCGTGGCCATGTTTGTCCCAGTCATATGACCGCAAAGAAGGAATAAAGAGACAGCCCGGGTGAGTCATAAGAAGCCGAGCACGGGCTCCTGTGTGAGCAAAGGGCGGCAGTGAGGCCACCGGAGTTTTCCGGGACAGATTTAATAGCGACTAAAAGTATGGCTTGTTTCATATCTAGGCAATATGAGGAAAAATGTAAAAAAGGGAAAAGTCTAAACAATGCATGACTTGGCTATTTACATATTTGTTTGCACAGAAATGCTGAGATCACTGATCTGATGGTGTCTAGTCTCATTAAATCAATATAAATCAGCATCCATTTGGAGGGAAAATAATTAGCGTGCGCTTTGTGAGCGACGAGATCTTACACCAAAGTGTTTAAAAGGAAAGTTGCACATCCCATGAATCTGGTGCCAGTTTCGCTCCAGCATATTGGCCCGGAATCTAGCACATCCCAAACAATGTAGAAGGGGCAGTTAAACTCACATAATCCAGTAGTAAACAGTAGGCCGTAGTTTAGATCCATTTATTAACCCAAGCCATTCAGAGCTGTAGGGAGGTGTGCACAGGTCTACCTTTTGACACAACACTGAGCAGACCGAAAAAGCTTTTCTAGCCTCAGCAAATGAGGGCAAATGCACATTTCTAATTATGAGGGCTCCTTTGGCCGTGAAGCCTTTCTCTACTCTCGTTGATTAAATGGTCTTGTATTAACAAGTATTGTGGATTTTACGAGGTCACCATGGTACCAGACTCTTGTGAGTGGAGGGACGACAGCTAAAACCTGGCTTCACGAGATTCCTCATAGTAAAACCATCAGTTACCTAATTGTTTTATTTCGTGCAGAGTGGTGAGTGCAGAGTGGTGAGTGCAGAGTGGTGAGTGCAGAGTGCAGAGTGGTGAGTGCAGAGTGCAGAGTGGTGAGTGCAGAGTGGTGAGTGCAGAGTGGTGAGTGCAGAGTGGTGAGTGCAGAGTGCAGAGTGCAGAGTGCAGAGTGCAGAGTGCAGAGGGCAGAGGGCAGAGTGCAGAGTGCAGAGTGGTGAGTGCAGAGTGGTGAGTGCAGAGTGGTGAGTGCAGAGTGGTGAGTGCAGAGTGGTGAGTGCAGAGTGGTGAGTGCAGAGTGGTGAGTGCAGAGTGGTGAGTGCAGAGTGCAGAGTGGTGAGTGCAGAGTGCAGAGTGGTGAGTGCAGAGTGGTGAGTGCAGAGTGGTGAGTGCAGAGTGGTGAGTGCAGAGTGGTGAGTGCAGAGTGCAGAGTGGTGAGTGCAGAGTGGTGAGTGCAGAGTGGTGAGTGCAGAGTGGTGAGTGCAGAGTGCAGAGTGCAGAGTGCAGAGTGCAGAGTGCAGAGGGCAGAGGGCAGAGTGCAGAGTGCAGAGTGGTGAGTGCAGAGTGGTGAGTGCAGAGTGGTGAGTGCAGAGTGGTGAGTGCAGAGTGGTGAGTGCAGAGTGGTGAGTGCAGAGTGGAGAGTGCAGAGTGGTGAGTGCAGAGTGGTGAGTGGAGAGTGGTGAGTGGAGAGTGCAGAGTGGTGAGTGGAGAGTGCAGAGTGGAGAGTGCAGAGTGGTGAGTGCAGAGTGGTGAGTGCAGAGTGGTGAGTGCAGAGTGGAGAGTGCAGAGTGGAGAGTGCAGAGTGGTGAGTGCAGAGTGGAGAGTGCAGAGTGGTGAGTGCAGAGTGGTGAGTGCAGTGTGGAGAGTGCAGAGTGGAGAGTGCAGAGTGCAGAGTGCAGAGTGCAGAGTGGTGAGTGCAGAGTGGTGAGTGCAGAGTGGTGAGTGCAGAGTGGTGAGTGCAGAGTGGTGAGTGCAGAGTGGTGAGTGCAGAGTGGTGAGTGCAGAGTGGAGAGTGGAGAGTGCAGAGTGGAGAGTGCAGAGTGCAGAGTGGAGAGTGCAGAGTGGAGAGTGCAGAGTGCAGAGTGGCGAGTGGAGAGTGCAGAGTGGAGAGTGCAGAGTGGAGAGTGCAGAGTGGAGAGTGCAGAGTGGTGAGTGCAGAGTGGTGAGTGCAGAGTGGTGAGTGCAGAGTGGAGAGTGCAGAGTGGAGAGTGCAGAGTGGTGAGTGCAGAGTGGAGAGTGCAGAGTGGAGAGTGCAGAGTGGTGAGTGCAGAGTGGTGAGTGCAGAGTGGTGAGTGCAGAGTAGTGAGTGCAGAGTGGAGAGTGCAGAGTGGTGAGTGCAGAGTGGTGAGTGCAGAGTGGTGAGGGCAGAGTGGTGAGGGCAGAGTGGTGAGTGTGCAGAGTAGTGAGTGTGCAGAGTAGTGAGTGTGCAGAGTAGTGAGTGTGCAGAGCAGTGAGTGTGCAGAGCAAGTGTGCAGAGCATTGTGTGCTGTTGAGTGCAGAGTGCTGTGTATTGGCAATGTTAATGACAATGCCCATTTATTTTTGATTTAAAGAAAAAAAATGTCATGAGCAATGCCAATAGCTCTACCTTTAATGATGCCGAGACCATTGCATTGCAAATGCTTGTTAATATATGTCAGCCACTGAATCTTATTGTTGTTATCTAAATGGAGACAATCTTTCAAGATAATATGATTCAGGGGGATTTCCTGATTTAGCCAGGTCTTCATCCAGCATATTAGAGGAGCCATTCTTATCAAGTCTGAAATAAAGCCTACCCCAAGTTCAGAGTGGATAGTATATGAGGGAGTAGACTGTGGCACTGAAAGGACGGATCTCAAAAATGCAGCCCTTCACCTTTTCTGCATTCTGTTGGAAAATGGACATGCCAGAATTTTGGTGTGGTTCACTTTGTCTGCTGATCTCAGAGCTGATTAACTTCAAAGTGGCTCATGTATAAAATTGACCTCTCAAAGCACAGGACTGTTTTGCACAAAAACAAGTAGACAACAGCAGGACCCACTATAATGACAAGAAAATCTCTATTGCACTGATCAATAAAGTGAGTTGCAGCACAGCAAATGTAAGTTCCAATAAAACCAACACTCTGAGTAAGGGGCAGTACCTCCATGCGGTCGGAACTGCCGTTCCAAGGAAAAACTAAATCAAAGGCCCCTTAGGACCAGAATACCACCAAACAGGAAAGAAACTGATGCATACCTCCCTAAAGCAGAGGACACAATCTGAACAAATCAGACTCAGAACAGGGAGGCAGACCCAGATGAAACATGGATAATATCAGCTGGCACTGGCAGTGTCAAAAACCATCAGCATAAACGTTGACACATCTATCAAACAAAACTACTAAGAACATGATCTTGCTCTCAGACTATCACTGACAGATGCTCCAGCATTCCTGATGGCTCTTAGCTACACACAACCACCATACTGCAGGAAATCCATTTATTCCTGAAGCCAGGACCTTACACCAAACCTCATCGAAGGAATAATATATCTGTGTGAATGCAAATGCTGGGTCTTAGGGTTCATGAGGTTCGATCCCTGGTTCGGGCGGCAGCTCAGCTCAGCACCATGTTACTCTGGGTAATAGCTCCCTTAATTTCCAAGACGGCCCCCAGCGCCTTACGACCCGTGGGGGTAGTAGTTTGCACTTTACAAATACGGATTTACATTTGACATGCATTCATGTTGAGCAAATCCTTTTCACCATGTTGTCCACTTATTACTTAGTGCCTCAGGCTGTTTC
This sequence comes from Lissotriton vulgaris, assembly GCF_964263255.1. NCBI lineage: Eukaryota > Metazoa > Chordata > Amphibia > Caudata > Salamandridae > Lissotriton > Lissotriton vulgaris. The sequence continues at coordinate 672,587,326 of NC_141700.1, read as the reverse complement.
TAGCCTCTTCTCATTTTGGCAGACAGGATAACTGGGGCATATGTGAATAACATAAATGTCCAGGATAACCAAACTCAAGTGTGAAAGCCAGGGCAAGAGCTTTGCACTTCTTCTGTTTCAGCAGTATCCCCCACTTCCAGTGTCCACTGTAAAATAATATCTGAAAAATGTGAGCCTTGCAATGGTATTCAACTAAGCCACCTATAATGACAATTCAAGATGTCCCATAGCAAACTACCCCGAGCATCAGTGACACTACACCGGTGTCTGATAAAAAAAAAAAATACAATTAAACAGTTTGGTAAATGGGTGAATTACTCTCATCCGTATTAAGAGTTCGAAATTCCCCCACGAAAAATAAACAATGGTGTACAAAATGTAATTGAAGAAAGATGCTCATGTGAAAAAATTCGGTGCTCCAAATAGATATTCCAATGGCTCAGAGACCCTTGCAATTTATCACAGTAGATTTCGTAAACATGGCTTGTTTCCCCTTTTCTTCATTTTCCCTGATCACATTTTCCAAAGGGACTTCTTCGTCAGTGACAAAACAGAAGTGTAAGAGACGTGAACCCTAGAAAGAGCTATTTAACATGTGATGTGAATTTGATGCCAGAAAAAAAATTCTCTTCCATATCTAAGAACCCCCTTAAAGGAAACGACTTTACAAAGGCAGGAAAGCACATCAAACAGAGTAGCTTGGCCATTACGGCTCCATGCAGCATTACTGTCAGAGTTCAAAGCACAGCCCAGAATTGAAAAGGTAACAGCAGGATCTCCCCCGATGACTCAGAAGTTGGTACATTTAAAAAAGAATGAAAATGAAATATAATGAATGCATAATTATAGATTTAATTCAGGGTCATGCAGAGTACATCCTGATTCAGCAGCGGCCTTTGGAACTTAATGTTTGAAAGATAAACTGTGAAACTTTGAAGGAGATTAAAAGTAATCTGCAGCTCTTTACATTTTCAGGGCCCTAGGCATGGCTCCAAGAACTTACCCAGCCTTTGGCATTCAGCGCTAGGGGATCATTTCTACTCCCTATGTATGTATTACTTGCATTTCAAGGCGCATGTAACTCATTCTGCGCGTTTTCTGAGAAAAGTTTAAAATGCAAATAGACAATTTGTGAGCACATTATAATTGTACAACCAAAATGGGAAATATTACCCTTTTCTGAATCATGCATCAAGAACATACATAGATCAAGACCAAATGTGTATATTGGAGGCACCGTTTTTTAAGGAGCTACATTTCCTAGAATAACTTGTTATAGATAGATACTTTGAGACAAGTTATGCACCTTCTGACAATTGTAATATATCAACCATGGTGCATGTTTTATATTCCAGAGCTGAAGTTGGTGTTCCATAGCTAAGAGTTTCCAACATTCTTGCCCTCTTAAATCTAGACGGTGTAAAATTGCTAATTGTGACGGCACGCAAAACTGCACATTTTTAAAAAAAAACACTCCACCTCCGTTAAGTGCATAGCTGACAAAGTTATAAAACTAACGAAAATGGGTCTGTGTGGTGCAGAGGACTTTGAATGAATGAAAGAGGATTTATTATGCGCTCAGCTACTCATAAAGAGTGTCCTGGCTCTAAAAGACTCAGTCAGACCCGCTGCTGCCCCACAGGGCAGGAGACGATCGGTTAGTTCCGGAAAAGCCAAGCTTTTTTGCATTTTCCTGAACATGGTTACATCGGACAACTTACCTGAGTGTCAGAGGTAAGACGCAGTATATCTTAGGAATTGAAGCCAAATTAAGTGTGGAGGACCTCAAGGTTCTAGGAGGAAAATAGTGTGTGACTCTCCTTCTGAGGTACTGCACTCCAACTCCCTGCAGGGCCTTAAAGAAGAGAACAAAGGCCTTAAAGCAAATTTTATCTTTTACAGGAAGGAAATGTAAGGCCTTAGTTGAGGAGAGATATGAGTCCTGGGTTTGAGCAGGAGGACCGCATGTGCGGTCGCGTTCTGGACCACCTGTAAGCAGTTAAGCAGATATTCGGGAAGGCCTAAGTACAGGACGTTAACATAGTCTAGTTTGGAGATAATCAGACCCTGGACAACTGTCTTCCTATAATCAAGAGGCAAGAGGGGAAAGTAGTTTCTAAGCATCCGTAAAAGCCCGCAACAGGAGCCTGCAACTGACTGGACCTGTGCTCTCATCGACAGGGCGCTATCCATCTTGATGCCTAGATTTTTCACTGTGCTAACATAGGAGAGGGAAGGCGACATATCTGATGGCCACCACAGTTTCCACTCATCTGCGGGTGGAGAGCTGAAAAAGGTGACCTCAGATTTCTCAGGATTACAATTAAGCTGGTTCAAACTCAGTCAGGAAAACACCTTCGAAAGACATAGGCAAATAAAATGCAAAACCAAGAGTGATAGCTACTAATAAATTTCCTTGCAGCGCTAAAATAGTTCACACCAGTGTAGTGTAATACAATTTCTGACATTTTGTGTTATGTCTGTTACATAAAATGCAGAAGTAGGGGAACAACACAAATGAACAAAATGTGAGTGACACAGATAATTTTGCATTATTTTTAGTGCAAAAATCATCCACTTTTTGTGCTACAAAAAAAGTGCTAGGATGTCTTTCACATTAAATAAAATAGTGGAAAATGCCGGACTGTCATTTTACATAATATTTTGGCCATTTTGGGTTATTTGCACAAAGGAAATTACACCACATTTGCCCTGGCCAACAGAGGATATGGAGAAGCAAAGATACAGAAACACAATAGCAGCTACTTGGCTACATCTTATCGCTTTCCTGCTTTTGAAAGTCCTGCCCAAGAGTGGAGAAAAGAGGTGACGTCACCAAGCAATTACCACTGTTGCTACTCAGCCGACAGTGGGGAAACGCAGTTCCATGCAGCTTAATGTCCCTCAACTGCTGGGAAGGAAATCTGACTGGAGGGATGGGCAATTTGAACAGGGCATCAGTTACTTCTTCTTGAAGTACAACATTTCCCAAATTAACTACACTCCATAATTTGAATTACAGCCATCACTAGTTGAATGTCTTCTTAATACGCTTAAACCATTCAACACCTTTAAACAGTTACTGTGAGAATTGAGAGTCAGGTGTTTTTTTTTTAACTCTTTCCAAATTCAAGAACGTTCAGAAATTAATGGTGATGGGGCGTGGCTTCTGTGTCACTCAAGATGACCACCTAGGGGCCGAGCTTTGCTTCGCCGGGACCTCCAAATGCCTTTTTGATGCTCTCAAGGCTATTTGGACAGTCACCCTTTCGGGAGCAGACAGCGGCAGATGATGTTAAGCTCCACTCTTGCTTTTCTTTAGGATACAAGAAATATCGGGCATAATATTGCTGCTGCAGCCGTTTCCTCAGAAGCGGTCACTGTATTGGAATGTTCTGGACTGTTGATTCAATCCAAAAGATGTGGTGTGAGTTTACTGGCACCTTTATTTTTACCTTTTCTTTATTTCTTAGGCAGCCTTATAATGCAGGATCTTCTGCTGCTATGTTTTTAAGGTTTTTTTCCCTTTATGTATATGTTGTTGTGCTTGCCATTTTTCTGGCATCTGATCACCTGGCACATGTAAGCATTCTCTGGAGTTCTGTGTGCTGATATATGGTGCTGGTTGGCTTTGTGTTTTATACCCTTCCTGTATGGTCAGATTAAAGAAGCCACAGTTTGTTTTTTCAGCTAAAAAGAAGTCTATATCTCTCCTCATTCATGGCTCTACTGCAGACACTATATTTGTTGGCACAGCTCACTTCCTCTGGATAGGTGGCTACTCCAACTGATCCACGTGTCACCTCCATGCAGTCCTCTTCCAATAAAGCTCAATCACCCACTCCAGCCACTAAGAGTTCAAAACATGACCTTTCATCACCTGAAAAGTCTTCATCTTCGATTTCTTTGGAATAAGTGCTGGAGGAGCTCTGGGTGTTGCGTCCCTTTGTTGAGGAGACTAATAAATGTATCCAAAATCTGAATGATAACTGGTCATTAATGGAACATCAGGTTTCTTTGGTGGAACAGCAGGTGGTAGAGTTGCTTTGTCATGTGGAATTGGAGGCTGCCCAGCTTAAGAAGCAATCACAGGATTTGGAGCATAGAAATTGGTGGAATAACACCCGTATTTATGGTCTTCCTGAGGCACTGGAGGGGGATGATCCTGTCTCTGTTTTTACTTCCTTTGTACCAAAACTATTGGATATGCCATCTTCTACTTCGTTCAACATCCAGAGAGCACATAGGTTAGGTCCTCATCAGACTTCTTCTGTATCAATACACAAAACCATGTGGGGTCATCATTTTCATTTTACAATTTACAGACTTACTCTTGGTTCTTGAGGCAGCTGAAGCTAAAAAGCTTGGGACATAAGTGTTTTTGTCTCAGGACATTTCTACTGCCACTGCAGCCAGAACAAAAGAATTCCTCAATCTTCGACCTTCATTAAGATCTTTAGGTGCCCGATACAGTTGGTTTCTTCCCTGCATTTTCAAAACCTATAAAAACAATACTACTGTATTTAAAGACCCAGCAGAACTCAAGAAATTCATACAAGTTCATTCATCGGATACCATGGATACTGGTGGACCTTCTCTGCATTGATCTTTCCTTTGATACAGTTTTTGTCTAATTGTTCCTATCACTTTCAGAATGTTGTATGTAGGTTATGGTGTTCACAATGGATTCATTTTTTAGTTGAATTTTACTTCTATAATGGTCTCTAATTATTTATAGGATTTTCCATGCTTTTATCCTTGATCATATTGTTATTTTTGTAATGCTATTTTTATAATATCCCTCTTTTCTTTTCATAGAATTGTCTTGTTTGTCTGCATAATATAATATCCCTTCTGAATGTATTTTGTCCTTGAGTTGCATGGACTCCTGTTTTTTGGGTGTGTCATCTCTTCTTGTGTCTTCACCACCCTATTCCCTTTTGTTCCTCTTTTCAGGTATGTATTCTCATTTGTCCTGTTCAGACATGTACTCTCTCTTCTTCTTGTTCATAATCTTCTTTTGATATCTTCCTTACTTGTTTTTATTCCTTCTCTTGTGTTTTTTTCTATCCCTTTTCTCCCCCCTCCTTTATGGTTTTCCTTTCTTTTACTTTAAGTTGGCCTTTTCTTGTATGCCTTATGGTTTTTAAACAAATATTTGTCTTCATGTGTGTAATTCTGAGTAATATCCTGGAATATTAAAGGATCTGTTAATCCTGTTAAGACTAAGGGCCTTATTTAGAGTTTAGCAGATGGGTGATGGAATAAAATACTATATTGCCCTGATGGAGTCCCTGCCTGCTAAGTTTAGAGATGTCCACTGGTCCAGCAGGCATCTCTTGCATTGGGAAGAACCACTGTCAAGACAGTTCCTGTTTATGCATTGAAAATTTGACTGATGGCTCCGTCAACAAGATGAAGCCAAGCAACAAACATTCAGCTTTTTTTTTATTTTCAAAAACAAAATCTCATAATGTGATTTTCATTTGAAAGTAAAAAACAATGATCCACCCTTGCCATTGGTAATTTCTCCCATGGTTTGGGGGTAATTTACAAGTACTCACTGCCTGTTACCACCAGGCTTTACCTGGCAGTGATGGACAGTGAAAACAAGAACAAATGGCTAAATGTCAGCTGCAGAGATCGAGCAGTCTCCACCAGTGGTATGCTTCAGTTTCTTCTTACTGCATGGTGGCAAAAGATTGATGGATGCACTTGCCAAACTGTAAATCAGGTCCTAAATCACCAACTCTCAGCTCCCGTGGAGAAGACTCCTACCTTTCTACAAAACACTCCAACGTCTCTTCAAGGGTAGCTAAAGGTATATAAATACCCATATCACACCATACCCTATTCAAAATTACATTTATCCTTGGAGCGAAGACCAAGGGATGCTTTAGAACCCATGCTTTCATATTTCTTTGGCCATACTTTTTTAAGTGGAAAAATATTCTGCCTGCTATCACCATTTTTTACATTTCAAGGCTTCCCTAAGTAAAGAGATCTGACTGTGTTTCTAAACATCCATTCATTGTGCTCTTATTTTTTTAAACTTTTCCATTCACAATGGGCAACGCAATTTTCTTCTATTATGAGGACACATATGCACAAGAGCATTAATAATACCACCATATTAAAATTATTCAATAAAACAAAAAACTGTTAATTAAATAAATGCAGACTTGCTGGTGCATCCCAATAACAATAACATAAAACAAAACAATATAAACCACACAACAAATATAATAAATGGGTATTTAAAACCAACATAAGTAATGCTCTAAAGTTTGTTTATCCACAGGTGATCAGCAGCCACACGAGCTCCCCTGACTATGCACCTAGGCAGTCTTTTTCAAGTTGTTTCATGTAAAGGGCAGAGTCTGAATGTTACCTAGACAAGCAAGGTAAAATGAACCTTCTTGCACATGTGTGCATGCTACTGTTGTAGCTAAACAGATGCATGCAGGATATGTTTCCTTCACCAGAACATTGCTTGTGCTTTGTTAACCCCTTCAGTGCGGCGCGAATTTTCGCGCTGTGCTGAAGGTTCTAATGAGCCTATCGGCTCATGACGGAACGGTTCCGTCATGAGCACAGCTCAACCGACGCTCATGACGGAACAGTTCCGTCATGAGCATGGAAGGGGTTAATGTGCCTCTCCCCCTCCATTTATAAAATATCATTCCGTACTAAAAATCAAAAGTGAAATTGTCTTGGAGTAAGATTTATGTGGAAAAAGAGTGCTATCTCATTTACACTTGACGTAGCAAGCACCTTAGGATACTGAAATAAAGGTTTGGAAAGAGGTGGAGGAGTAAGAACAGGAGGATGGCATGAGGCCAGATTCATTAGTCTTGTCCTTCCAAAGCAATAACAGCTATTTTATTTTATACCATGGTTTACACAGGGTGCTAGTTAACCTAGGGTTTTAGGCAAGACATAATAAAGGCGATCAGCATCTACCTTCATGGGTCTTTTAGGTGCATCAGAGGGATTTGGTATGCATACAGCTCATATAATTTGTCTCCTCAGCCCAAGGCAGGACGGTGAAATTTAACTCTTTGAAATGTCATATTGGTTTTTCATGTATGATCAAATGGAACTGCTGCTCCAACTGTTATTGTCTTTTAGTGCACATGCAAAGCAAGATACAAATAAAGGAAATGTTTCATAATGTATACTAAAATACCAAACCTATTACTGGACCTTCATGCTATGTAGTTGGCTATTACACTGACCTACCAGCACTTGCCATCACATTAGCCCAGAAACTACCATAGCCTGCAAGACATTTATTTATTTATTTATTTATTATACAGTTTTCTATAGCGCGAACAAGACCCTTGGGTATCAGAGCGCTTCACAGTTACATGAACGAGAATTACATTAGATAGTTTTAGTTAGGACTACTATCATAATGGTGGATAAGGGTTACAAGGTCATAAAAAACAAAAAACAAAAAAACAAACAGTGGTTTTAGGTAGGTTTAGATAATATTTATACTAGGAATATTCAATCTTCCTCTATATGCTTGTTTAAAGTGTCTTTCCCTTTGTCTTCTATGTTCTCCCGTCCATGGAACATCTTAGATGTCTCTGAATTGAGTAGTTAGCGCTTAGATAAGGTGATTATGGAAGGAACTTACTCATTAGAAATATCTTGGTTTCTCTCTTAAAAGTTGGAAAGTTTGGAATTGTTCTGATGTTCGGGGGAAGTGAGTTACAGATTCTAGGGGCTGCTCCTGAGAATGCTCTATCATAGGTTTTTTTCTTCCTGAAAATGGGTGGTCTCAATACCAGTTCCTTGGCACTTCTAGCTAGTCTGCTTCCACCAGATATTTTGATTTTTTGGGAAAGATATCTGGGAGTATTGAGATGAAGTGCTTTATGGGTGATACATGCCTTCTTTAGTTGTATCCTGGCTTCGTATGGTAGCCAGTTTAAGGCTTTCAGGTGAGGGGTGATATGGTCGAATTTCCTTGATCCTGTGATTAGTCTTGCTGCTGCATTGAGGCATGCTTTTAATGGTGCTGTGGATATTTTTGGTAGTCCTGCCAATGTTGTGCTTCCATATTCAATCCTTGAAATGATTAGTGATTGCACAGCTTGTTTTAAATCCGCGTCAGTTAGATATGGTTTCATTTTTCTTAAGTAGTTCAGATGAAAACGGGCGCTTTTTGCCATTGCATTGATGTGGGCTTTCATGTCGAGGTTTTCATCCAATGTGATCTCTAGTGATTTCCTTGAGTCAACTAGGGTGGGGGTGCAATTTAGTGCCGTGATCAATTTGGACCATTCCTTCACTTCTGATTGATTCTTTTGTGGCGAGATAAGTAAGAATTCTGTTTTATGTGCGTTTAGCTTCAGATGATTAATAGTTAGCCATTTTAGAGTCATTTTAAGGGCCTCATTTATTACATTAATGTCTTCCATGGATGTAATCTTAATGTATATCTGCGTGTCATCCGCGTACATGTGGTAGGATATTTTGGAGTTTCGGAGAATCTCTGTTAAGAGTTCGATATATAGGTTAAACAATGAGGGAGATAGTGTAGATCCTTGTGGAAATCCTATTGCGTTAGGGCTTGAGGAAGATAGAGCTTGGTTGATCCTAAATCTTTCTCTCTGGAACTTCTTATTTAAAGAAATTAAATATTTTTAGGTCTCATTTATCATTCCTATACTAATGACAGATCTTGTGTATGGTCCAATTGAGGAGGTAATTATCAGAACCTCCTTATGTACAGTCAGTTAATGGAATCATGCAAACACAAGGTGATGATGGAAGGAGCACTGAAACTTTTCAGACACTCACACAGTCACAGATCTGGGTTGAATCAATCATTGCTCTTTAGCTCACTTCGCCACCTCCATTCATATCCAGCTATATGCAAATCAGTCTTGACCCTGTGCCTCATGGGACCAGCCCAGCCTGAACTGCCAAGCCAGGTCTTCCCTGAACCAGAAACAATCATCCTGAGACCAATTTCGGAGTAACATCCCTCATCAGCCAGGCTAGCTTGAATCCAGAGGCAAAGTGAGCAAGGGACCCACGTCTAGTCGTACCCTGGCAACTTAGGGCGAACAAAGCAAACACAAAAAGATGATGGACGGAGCACTGAAACTTTTCAGACACTCACCCCCAGTCACAGATCTGGGTTGAATCCATCATTGTTCTTTAGCTCACTTTGGCATTTCCGTTCAGACCCAGCTATATGCAAATCAGTCTTGACCCTGTGCCTCATGGGAACAGTCCAGCCCGAACTGCCAAGTAAGGTCTTCCCTGAACCAGACACAAGCATCTTGGGACCAGTTTCGGGGTAACCCCCCTCAGCAGCCAGGGTAGCTTGAACCCAGTGACAAAGTGAGCAAGGGACCAACATCTGGGCATACCCTGCCAATTTAGGGCGAACAAAGCAAACACAAGGAGATAATGGACGGAGCGCTAAAACTTTAAGACACTTGCCCCCAGTCACAGATCTGGGTTGAATCCATCATCGTCTTTAGCTTACTTAATTGATTTATGAAAGTTGCAGAGATGCACAACCATATTGAGTCAAAAGCCATCATTCGTTGAATTTGAAGCACCACTAAAAATTAGAAATGTGGCCTTCTCTTGACATTTCAGTTGTGCTTAGGCTTGTTCCCACTCAGTGGCAAAGCTAAATTGCTTGAAGTATTTTCTTGATAACTTCTTTTCTATTGTGTTATATGTCTCTGCAGTAATTAAAACTATTTTTTTCAGTTTGCATATCAAAAGACTAGATACCAAACCTACTTTCCGCACAAAATGCAATAGTTCATATGATTTGGGGCTTAAGTAAAAGTGATCCTTTTACTGTAGCAAAAAGAAAACTACATTGGCTTCATTAAAATCTCGAACCTAGTATATATGCATCTACGTCATGAACAAGCAGCTGTATCCCTTATGCTTGAATCTGTACACTTTTTAATCCAAATAGAAGTTCCTCATTCTCAGTTTAACAAACTGACTACCCAGGAAAGCAAACTCAAAGGAACAACATGAGTCTGTCTCAGGGCACACTCCTAGACACCCTTCACACCACATGAAATGCCCCACCATTGAAGCAGAAGGTAAACATGTACTTATTCCAACACCTCTCAGGCACCTTTTCTGTCTTGCAACACACTGGGCTATAAAGGTATATTAATGTTCTAGTTACCATGGAAGGCATAGATGTTAAAAATAAATTAAAAAATATGTTTGAATACTTTTTTCAATAATGAACACTTTTGTTACGGTATCACAATCTAGATATCTGTGGAAATATTAATCTTTTTTAAATATAGAATTATGTAAAATTGTAGTTTTGCAACGATCTTTCAGGTACAGAGATACTCTCATTAGTAAACAAAACACTAAGGGCCTGATCAACTAAGTAAACGTACACTTTTGTGTAAGTTTATAAAATTGTTTGTTATTCACAATGATATTTTACTATTAGTATCTTCATGACCGAAGAGTCGCTGCACACAAAAAAAGGCAGGGCAGCCCTATATTTTTATGAGCAGAGTCTCTACAGTCGTAAAGATTCTACAAGTAAAATATCGTTCTGAATAGCAAACAGTCATAAACTTACACAAAAGTAAAATCATAACAAAGCAGTTATGATTATTATAGAACGATTGAGGTTATATATATGAACTATGAATCACTGTATGGATTCTAGACTGGGGTTTGGACTCATTGAGAAATTCTGCTAAGGAACAACCAGTGATAATCTTCAGCCCTTTTTATCCATGTATATTCTATTTTCTGTTCTGTTGGATGTAGTTGAAAACATCTGTGAAACAAAAATCAATCTTTAACTAACCTGTCCTCAGATCTGGATTTGGTTTCTATTGGTACAGAAAGCAAAATTAAAGAAAAAATACACATCTCTCCATAAATTATGTTGTTGTTGCCAGTGCCTTATTAATAATTTTTCAGAAGTTTGCTGACTGTGCTTAATGGATCAATAACCTGTGAATATACTTTGCTGAATTCATACACCTAACAACATCTGGAATTAAAGTAGCAAATAACTACATTGTTCAACAATGGCACAACATGGAACCACAATGAAAAAATACAGAAAACTGTGAATTGTAATGTGTTTTATGCTAGTAAGAGGAAAAGAAACAGGAAACTTGAAGACACTGGTCACTTAAAAGTGAAACACAGGACAAACGTGATCGATGTTGCACAAATTGAATGGGTTCTCTTCAATTTGAAAGATGATATTTTGATCTTTCAGTAAGTTGGAAATAGTTTTCTGTAAGTATATGATTGATTTGGAAGCTGGGTTCATTTTCATGACCTGTTGCATGAAGTCTTGAATATTACCAGTTAGGTCATAAGTGAAGGTTGTCCTTTTATTTCTTTGCAGGTCAGATTAGAATCCATCACTCCTTTTGTTGACTGATAGTCCTCTTTGTCAGATGTCACATGTTTGAAGCTATTCCTTTCATAGTTTGAAATTTCACTTAAAAAAATAAAAAATATATATATGTGTGTGTGTGTGTGTGTGTTTATTTAATGAGTTCTAATATTGTGATGTGTGTTTTTATTATTATTAATAAAGCTTTTTAAATAGGAAAAAGAATTATAAAATAGTTATATTAACAGTTTTGATGTGGGTAATGCTCTTAGGACATGATATTTGCTGTTTAAAATGAGCTGCAAACTTATGCAATTCCGGAATCCCATAACATAAAAAAGTGAATTGGAGTACACTCTTGCTATTACACAGCTCTCACAGAAATTATCTGTTTACATTGTTGGAAGCAGAAAACTAGTAGTTGTGTAATAGGAGTGTCCCAAGTCAAGCTCATAAGAGGGTCTCAGTGACCCACCAAGTCGAAATGTTCAGTCTTAACTCTCTAGAAGAGTAAAAGCAACCAGTCTCTAGGGCTGGTACAACCTGTGTTATCATCAGAGCACTCACACTCAATTATTACATCCAATTTATATAGCGCTCAACTCCATTTATGAACACGCATACATGCCATGCTCATTACAGTTATCGAGCTTTACTTGTCTTATGAACATATAATACTATAAAGCAACACTCTTATAGGTCCTAAATAGTGTTATTAAGATAAATGTATGTTGTTCATAATTACAGCTATTCCGTTTGCACTACTCTTGATTACAGCTATTAATCTGTACATATGGACCACACAGTTGCTGAAGCGAAGCAATACAGTGCACCAATTCCAGCTATTAGCATGTAAACATATAGGCCATACTTCTAGATAACCGTAGGTAATACACACATTATAGTTATTAAACTGCATTAGAGATTTACAACTTTGGGATTGACCTAATCTAGTCTATACACAACGGTGAAGCTGTAATAAATTTGTCTACAGCTGCAGCAATTAATCTGCATTTATATAGTTCTCAATTGAAATCGCAATTGCAGCTCTAAAGATTAAGGTCCACATGTATCTAGATACCCTTTTGCGAATCTCAAATAGCGATTTTTCAGGAATCGCTATTTGAGAATTGCAAAATGATATGTGTGTAGAAATTCGCAATTTTTTTGCGATTTCTTAAAATTCCTTAATTGCGATTAACAAATTGCTAATCGCAAATTGAGAATAATTTCAAGGGTGCAAGGGTGTCTTAAGGACACCCTGCTGCACCCCTGAAATAGACATGTGTGCGCATATGGCATACATACATGCCCTAAGGGCATCTATGAGCGTCACAAGCCACCTTTACAAATTGCAAAAGGTGCATTTGTAAAAGAATTCGCAAATTACCACCAACTACAAGTTGGTGGTAATTTGCGATTTCTTAGTGTGAATTCGCAAAACTTTCTTGTTTCTTACAAACCATTTAAGGAATCGCTTTTTGCGATTCCTTAAATGGTAGAGCAAAATTAAGGAATCGCAAATTTTGCGATTCCTTATTTTTGCGATGCGATTTTTTTCATACATCGCATTTCCCGGGTCTTTTTGTCGCAAACGCTGCTATTTTGCGATTTGCAGCGTTTGTGACAAAAAAAACGCTTGGTACATCTGCCCCTTACTTCTACAGAGCACACAAATTGTTGCAATTATTATGCTGAGGGTTTTTTCTCTTTAGATTATAACTTAACTAAATGAATAAGCAAGTAATGTGCTTTAGACTTTTTGTGTCCATATGTTTTTGCCGTTTGTGTTATCATTAAAAAAAAAAAATAATAAAAAATGCAGCTATTATTCTGTAGACATTTAGCTCACAAAACTTTAGCCCAGAGTTTCAGGGCGCATTGCAAAGTTAGAAGCAGAGCTGCTTTTGTCCAATAAGCCCATGTGTCCGTGCCACCAATATTCACGTTCACGAAGGGCCTTTCTAGCTTACTAAACACACAAGACTTCAGTTCCTTCTCTGGAGAGGGGCGATTTACAATGCCCAAAGAGCGGAAAGCGAGGAAAGAGGGGAGAATAAAATGCATGAACACCACAAGAAGACTCTCGTTAGAGATATAAACAGAAGGTGGGTGGTATCGCCTCCCCTCGGCCCCCCTCAGGTCTTTTTCCTTTTGACAGCCAGCGGCGGCAGTGATGAATTTCTAAAGTTATCTAATTTTCCACTGTTTTAATTAGAAGCCTGGGCTCTGAGGCCCGCCAGCTGGATTCTCGGTACTGCTTTTTGTAGCCTGACAGAGAAAAATTCCTACTGTAACTTCAGCCAAACTTTTAGCGTGCACTGAGCAGGGGGAGCTTTGCATTTCACAAGGCTGTGGTTTCTGTGTCAGATTGCTTCGCTGAACTTCCCTCTCTGGGTCCTACTGTTGCGTTCGAAATTATAGGGATTAAAGACATTTTTAATTACCGTCTGTGATAAAGACGCATCCTCCTCCATATCGCTGTTAGATTAGAAAGCTACTTGTCCAATATCTTCTTATGGGAAACCCGCATATCTTTGTGTTCTCCTTAATTAATTGAATAATTGATGAGCTGGGCGACAAAATGGCCGCCCAAGAGCACACCTCGTGACAGGAGTTCTAAGGTACTTGAACTTGTGGATATTGACGCCAAACAGAGTTGGTTAACCTTCCTCAGGCCGCATTCGTTATTGCAAGTCATCAAAGCGCGTGGATATTTTTGCATTGTGCTGTTTTCTCAGGCGGCTTCCATGACACTACTTTCGACTCGGAATTCCATTCGCTTGACTGTAGAGCCGGCAGCCCCTCGCCAAGTGTTCACTCTTGTTTTACTCCGTTATACAGATTGTGACTCACCTAACTTGCTTACGGAGATTTTCCGCCATGGCACCCCTGGGTGGCATTCCTTGTAACTCCGGTTCCCTTGGCTTGAAACAGGAACAGAATAAAGAAAGAGCCTTACTCTGACAATCCGGCATGCTCACAGAACTTTGCAACACGGAACGCTGACGTGGTTAAAAGTTATGCTACATCAATTTCGGAAAAACAAAATGGCCTCAGCTTTCTTTGAATCACTTCTAAATTTAATAATATGATTTCATTCAATTCTTGATCTATCCCAGCAGTGATCATGCAGCCAGCGAAAACCATGAAGCATAAATCTTGTTTTTTCCCCAAAATCGCCAAGTTTGATCATTCCAACTAATTTATCTAGGGATTTGGAACTTTTCTTGTTTTCATTCCTTGCTCGAGAAGGTCCTTAGGCTCTGATCAATAGCACAACTCGCGGCCCATTCACTGGAACCGACAAGCAACTTGGACATTTTCTCCATTCGTGGGTGTTCCTCAGTGACTTCCTCAATTTTTTTTAACCATGTGAAAAGTGTAATTTAGCATCTAATGTCCCCACTCTGCATTTATTGCGTGGCATATTGCCCCTGTAAGATGGTAATGTACCGACAAAATGTCAGGACACAGACAGGTTTTGCGCACAACTCCACCTTTAACACTATTCCGCATTATGCTGTATAATATATCTCATCAGGACCACTGTCTGATGGGAAGCAAGTTTGTTTAGAAAGCAAACGTTGCTGTGGCTGAAATTTCTGTACCTCTGCAGTGCTGGTTTTCTTTATTTGTCAGTCTGGCAATGTGTGATTGGCTGCACTGTGCCAGTGGGAGCAGATTTAAAGATTACTGCTTTCCAACAACTAAATGAAAGTGTAGGCTTTAATGTTGACATTTATAGGCCCGAGAGGCGAATTAAAGTTAGAATAAATGAAAGGGCTGCAACTTGCGTCCTAGGTTCACTGATGTACAGGTTTTTGTACCTCCAAAACATAATTTTTTTTGTGCTTCAAGAGCCACTGTTTATGCGAAAAGGTAGTTGTATTGTGACACTGTATATGCATCATGTCATGTGTGTCTGTCTGTGTCTGTCTATGTGTGAGTATGTGTGTGTGTATGGGATGTGTGCACTTGAATCTGGACCATGGACCATGGGTGGCACCTAAGTGTTAATCTGTTAATAGGATATGAGGTTGCTCCTACCTGTGTTGAGAGAAAGATGTAATTCTCTCATGAGGACCAAGAGTGGAGATTGTCTAAGGAAAGGCACATCCCAGGGGATTCGATGATAAAAGGAGTAGCTCCATAATAGAGAGTGAGGTTCAGTAGACTGCAAGCTTCAGAGAGGCTCCTGCCCAGGTGGAACTATGGAGAGCTGTGGAAGACTTGGGGCTGGCAGCATAAAGGGGAGGAAGCACCCATTGTCAAAAGAGTGAGTGTTCTGCCTTTATGTGGTGTGAAGAGAAAATGCAGTTTGTTGTGTCGGATGCACTGTAGCAAGAAAGTATAAAAGTCAAGGAGACAGTCGAGTGCAGTGCTTAATTTGAGCTGGTGGTTACCTGTGCTCTGCACCAGCGCTTAATTGTCAGCACCAGTACATATGACAGTCTGCCACTTGGTGGCACTGTTTGTCCAATTTGGATATGAACACAACAGTTGTTTATTATTTCAGTGTACCCTAAGGGGCATATTCACAAGGAGCTATCGCTGAATATACTGGACTTTATCGCAGCCAAAGTCGTGATAAATTTACCCCACCATTCACAAACAGGTGCAAACAGCCCACAGCACCACTTTTCCAGCGATAGCAGCCGCAAAAAACATCGCCACAGAGGACCTCCGCAACTATCGCTAATGAGATGCAGAGTAGACGTTCCTGTGCCAAAACCAGCGACAACACCAAACCTCAACATTCACAACGACCAGCCAGATCGGCGATAAGAACACAAAACAACCGATAAGGCGCAATAGCAGCAGGAAATTTACACCTGCTCTAACCTGGTGTAAAGTCGGACGGCAGTCTACACCACAATAGGGAGGCCAGCCCAGGGCATCATCGGAAGGGCAACAGATGCCATGGAGCAACTAAACATGCAGGCCAGACACCCAAGAGGGCCACAACATGCACCACCACCACCCCCAGGACCCCCCTCCCAGGCAAATGCATGCTACAACCTAAACACCTAAACATGTACCAAATAATCCGCCTGATGTCGCACAATCACAACTGGTGACATTCATGTGTCGGCACAGAAATGAGCATTACACATTCACTTTTGAACCAAACAATGAAACTTTATTGAAGCAACACAAGTCAAATGAAAACACATGGCGGCTCCACTCTACACATAATCCGTAGGTCATTGACATGCAAGAGAAAAAACATGAAGAGAAGGTGTGTCCAGCGCACGTCAAAGGATAGAGAGAGAGCGAAGGTGAGAAAGTGAAGAAGAGACGGGGAGAGAGAGAGAGAGAGAGAGAGAGAGAAGAAGAGAGGGAGAGAGAGAGAGAGAGTGGACCTGACGCACCCAGGCCACACTGATCCCCTGCTGCCACCGGTGTGTCTCCAACCACTTGCCGGTACTTGTAGCAGCACACCAGGTCCCACATCTGAGACAGAGCAGTCATCTGAAACAGAGTCCAGAGACATGACTGGCACAGTACACACACTTGCACAAGACAACATCACCTGCCCGCCCATGCACACCCAGGCAGAGGAATCCCAGCCCCTTCCGCCACCCATCGGAGCATGCCCGCCCATGCACACCCGGGCCACACTGCTCACCTTCCGCCATCGACGTGTAGGCTGCAGGTCCCACCACATGCATCTGCAAGCCACAAGCCCGGGTCCCGCATACATGGCACCCTCCACACCATGCGTCCACGCTGCGCTGGCCACCAGGTAACACGTCAGGTAATGGGACTATATTACACCATTCAGAAAAGGGGGTGGTGATGGACAGAGTATCTGAATTAAGCAGAACTCTCCTACCCAGTGAACAGATCAGGGCTTGATCCATCACCGTTTTTTAGCTCACTGCACCATCCCAGATCAGAACCTGGCTACATGCAAATTAGTCTGTCCCTGGCCCAGTGCATCATGGGAACAGGGCAGACCAAACTACCAAGCCAATTCTTTTACTGGAAAGGAAACAAGCTTCCAGGGACCGGTTTCTGGCATTACAGCCGTCTTCGGCCCGGCTTGCATGAATCCTGATGGTGCAGTGAGCAAGGGACTCATGTCTGAGCATACCCTTCCACGCTTATGGTGGACAAAACGATTCAGAAAAGGGGGTGGTGATGGACAGAGTATCTGAATTAAGCAGAACACTCCTACCCAGCCAACAGATCAGGGCTTGATCCATCACCGTTTTTTAGCTCACTGCACCATCCCAGCTCAGAACCTGGCTACATGCAAATTAGTCTGTCCCTGGCCCAGTGCATCATGGGAACAGGGCAGACCAAACTACCAAGCCAATTTTTTTACTGGAAAGGAAACAAGCTTCCGGGGACCGGTTTCTGGCATTACAGCTGTCTTCGGCCCGGCTTGCTTGAATCCTGATGGTGCAGTGAGGGACAGACTAATTTGCATGTAGCCAGGTTCTGAGCTGGGATGGTGCAGTGAGCTAAAAAACGGTGATGGATCAAGCTCTGATCTGTTGACTGGGTAGGAGTGTTCTGCTTAATTCAGAGACTCTGTCCATCACCACCCCCTTTTCTGAATCGTTTTGTCCACCATAAGCGTGCAAGGGTATGCTCAGATGTGAGTCCCTTGCTCACTGCACCATCAGGATTCAAGCAAGCCGGGCCGAAGGCGGCTGTAATGCCAGAAACCGATCCCCGGAAGCTTGTTTCCTTTCCAGTATAAGAATTGGCTTGGTAGTTGGGTCTGCCCTGTTCCCATGATGCACTGGGCCAGGGACAGACTAATTTGCATGTAGCCAGGTTCTGAGCTGGGATGGTGCAGTGAGCTAAAAAACGGTGATGGATCAAGCCCTGATCTGTTGACTGGGTAGGAGTGTTCTGCTTAATTTAGAGACTCTGTCCATCACCACCCCCTTTTCTGAATCATTATATTACACCATGGCATGATATGAACCCGGGCACCCGGCAACATCGCAGCCAGCACAGCCGCTCAGCACAATAGGTGCCACTAACTCTGTGACCCCGGAAGCGGGGCCTCGTGGCGGTAGGCCCGCACAGGACTCTGGCGCAGCCTACACTGCGGTCCAGCAAGGCACACAAATCCTGAGCAGTCCGGACCGCCAGGACGGGCCATCATCACAGGCTGTAAACCCGCTCAGCAGCTCAAGGTGCCAGTGACTCAGTGCACCCTAAGTCACTGTCCCATGGTGGGGTGCCTGTGCCGGCCCCAATGCAGCATCTGCCACAAACCCTGTCCAACCCCAGTCAGCGTCCTGTGGTGGGGTGCCTGTGCCAGCTGCAATACAGCGTCTGACACATATCCTGTCCAACCCCAGTCAGCACCACGTGGGGCTAGGCACGTGCCGCCTCAAGGCCTCGGGTCTATCATCCAGTCACCACCGGCAGAGGAGTATGTGACATCGTCGGCCCCTCATATTTGCAGGACCACATGGCCTGTGACGCCTGTGCCGGGTGGGTGTGGTGTGCATGCAAACCTTCCCTCAGGGAGTGCTGTGACATGCTGACAACTAGATCAGTGACCTGCACACCATCAGTAAGAACATCTGCGACGGTTAGCAATGAGGGCCCCCCGGGAGCGTGAGGGGAGTGGTCTGTCTGCTGCACTGTTTGGCATAGACACCTCAGGTGCCCGAGTGGTTAGGCCTGCTGCACAGGGAGGTATGGCCACACCAGGGGGCGCAGATGTGGATGGTGTGGGGGCAGCAGCATTCAACATCGCCACACCTTGTGGCAGCAATGCCATGATCAGGATATGCAGGGCATGGTAAATCCCAGCTATATTCTGCTGATGTGCAGCGGTGGCTGCCATCCTTTCCGCCTCCATCCTCACCATGTTCTCCATGAGCCTCCGCTGTGTGGCAGCTCACTGCAGGTATCGCTGGAGCCACTCTGAGCGGACAGGTATTCTTCTCTCCACGTCATGACTCCAGCAATGTCAGTCAGGGCTCGTTGGAGACCATGGAGCGGGGCTACACACCCAAGGATGGCGTCAAGTTTGGTTGCCATGTTGCTGAAGCCCAACGGCACCTGCTCTGCTGTCTCCCTCTGGCACTCCAGCACACAGCGTTGCAGGGCCATGTGTTGTTCCTGGGGGTCTAAGGGGGGAGCTGGGGCTGTGGGTGCCTCCTGCTTTGTGCTTTGGGTAGTGGATGGGGTCTCCTCAATGCAGCTGGGCTGCCCTGATCCTAGAGGTGAGTTGCGGATGAGGTCCATGATGTCTTGGGTTTCGATGCTGGTGTTGTCCTCCTCGTCATCAGTGAAGAGTGGCTGGGACTGCTCTGCAGGAGGTGTTGATGGTTCCCCTGCGATGTGAAGGGGAGATGGTGTATTACAGTGTGTCCACATGTATGCAGCCGCATGGTACATGTTGACATTCAGACAACATGGCATTGTACATTGTGACAGTCTGTGGATCTGGGTGAGGACCCAGAGTCATTATGGGTGTGCACTGTGCTCTGCTTGATTGTGCATGTGTGCCACTGTGCCCATCTTCACCTGTCCCCCCAGTACCTGGTGGTCACCCACCCTGTTGCGGTGGTGTTGAGCCCTGTCGAGCAGTGTCCGACCCCCCGACTCCGGCCACAGTCTCCACACTGATGACTGTTGACACCAGCTCCTCCATGTCATCCAGCTCGAGCTGTGGCGCTGGGCCCCCACCTCCAGTCTGCGTTGCTGCCTTCCGGTTGGCGGAGAGTTTCTCCTTGTTCTGCCGCTTGATGTCATTCCATCACCTCTTGACCTCGTCCATTGTCCTTTTGTGCTCCCCTACGGCATTCACCTTATCCATGATGTCCCGCTGTGAGAAGTTGGCCTGATATGCAGTGCTCACTATTCTAGTGATCACTATGCATCAGTCCAAACGACCCTTATGGTGATTGGTTGTAAGTCAACCTTAGACCAGCTATCCTAGTAGCGTGGATACGAGCAGTCTTCGGGCTAAACTCTAGAGGGCGTGGTAAGCCAGCTGTTATACCATCACATACCCCTTGAACACCAAGTGAAAGGACACCACACAAGTGTTATGAAAATAAACAGTGTATTTATTAGAATCACAACAGCCCTGTACTCTTTATGAGGACAGGGTACTAAGCACACAACGAAACTCTTAGAAAAATACTTCAAGTGCACAATCAATACAAGTGCCCGAGGGCACGGAAAGTTTAGTGGTCTCGGGCGGACCCGATAAGGCAAGTCGGAAGCGATAGGGACTCGGGACCCTTAAATAAGGAGGCTATGCGGGCACCGAAATGCCGAAGTTACCTAGCCCCAAGGGCTGCGGCTGCACAAGTCTTTACAGACGTCGGGAGTCTTTGCTGACGAGCCAGGAGCCGGAAGGAAGGAGTGGCTGGCCGGCGACCAGTGGAAATAGTTCGTAGAGATCCAAGCCTGGATCAGAGATGGATGACACCTGAAAGCAGAGGGGACCAAGTTCGTACTACTAGCCAGTAGTCAGAGGGTACCAGGAGGGCACCGGATGATCGTCACCTCGACTAGGTGAGTGGGCGACGCTAGGCTCTTCAGTCTCACGGACCAGGAGGCGTTGTCGGAGACCGTGATGGAGGTGCGAGCTGTCCCACGAAGGTTGATGCTGTCGGCGTCGCTGGGCCGAGGATTGGGGCAACAAGCCTTGGCAAATTTCAGGGCCACGTGGTGGGCCTAAAATTGCGTCTTGAGTGGACCAGGAGGGTCCGGGGTGCTCCTCTCTCAGAAGGGAGCAAAAGCCAGTCTGGAGCAACCAGACCAGCAGCGTTGGTTGTCGAGTGTCGTCAAGAAGGTCACAAGCCAGCGGCTAGTGACCAGACAACGTGCTGAACAGCAGGGAGCAGAAGGGCCCCACACAGATCGTGGAGATGCTGGGAGGCTGCACTTCGGTGCTGGAGCTGCTCCGGGTCGGGGCTTCTCGGACCCCAGAGCACCCACCAGAGGATCCCTCGGTGGTCGTGCTGGTTAAGAAATCGTGCAGGTCTTGATGATGGCCGGTCCCTCGAGGTCTCGTCGCACCCACAGATCTCAGCTGAGCTGACGATGTGGGTAGAGGTCAGAGGTGCCAGGGAAGCCGGTTCTCGTCGAGCTGGGCAGTCGGATTCCTGAGGAAGGACTTGCAGCAAACCGCAGAGTTCTTAGATGGTGCCTGCGGATGCAGGGTGACTACTCCTTAGCCACAAGGGAGAAATCTTGAGAAGAGTCTTGAATGTCCTTTCGTAGAAAGTAGTTCTTGATTCAAAGATGATCTAATTTGGAAGGGTCCCCGCTCCTGCCTTTATCCTAAAGAAAGGGGTGGGTATGTGACTAGGTCCTGCCCTAGGGGTGGGACCAGGAAGGGGGGTGGTTACACCTCTCTCCCCTGCCGGACTTTCCCCAGGTCAGGGGCTGCGGGCCCCTGGAACTGGTTCTAGCCGGCAGATGCGTAGTGAGCACCGGGGTGCCACTCCGCAGTCACCTTCTTGTAAAGCCCTGCCTACCCAGGATACACAAAACCCTGTCTGGGATGGTGCGAACACCGCCCCGGACAGGAAACCCTTTGTCCAAGCTCTCCTCGCTGGAAGGACTCCCAGCAGCAGGAGGTCAGACTCGTGTCTGTGGTGGCAGCATCCATTTTGTGGAGCTGAGGCTTCAGTTAACTTTCCCCGGGGTTCACAGTTACGTACATGTCGTGTCCCTCTAGAAGGGCAGAATGCTAACCTCGTCGCCAGCATTGGTGAGGGGTCAGCATCCCGATTCGTATGACACCTTACTCGACATGTCTTGATAACGCGATACCGAAGTTACTAATATGGTACGCGTTATCATGGAACAGCCATTGGGTCTTGGTTCCGCAAGCTGCAACCGGGCTCGGCTCGTGCCAGAGCCCATTTCACACGATTCCACGCACTCTGCCTTCAAGATTGTCAAGGCCTGCCATAGGAGTGACTGATAGGAACTCGGGTGTCCATTTTAGGGTTAGATATAGGGATACTATACCTAAAGCAACGGGAGAGTAGGCCACGTTGCCCCAGCTGTCGCGCAGCCAGTTGTGTCAGATTTAGATGGCCATCCAGGGGTGGCATAATACATGCTTCAGCCCCTGGTAGGCCCTGGGTACACCGATGCCCTGAGTTACAGGGTCTGACAAGGTGGCCCAGTTCCAATTGGGTAATGCACCTAAGGTACACACATCAATTTAGCGAGAGTACAGCTAGGCTGTGGGTCTGATTGGCAGGCCCACAGCCCGAGGAAGTCGTAAACCAGTGAAACAAAAGCAAAAAATCTGGGTGATCATAGGATTGCAGACCCTACTCTCCTACACCCGCAATATTCAGTTTTTGGTGCCCAATGACACGTTGGAGGTGATGAACAGTTATTGGTGGTGTTCCATCACCTCTGTGACTATGATCCTGTTCACCTGCGGCCTGAACTTCGTCTTCCTCTTCTTCTTGTCCTTGCTCTTCCCTGTCCCCGAGGTCCCGGGCTGGTTGTCCTGGGTGCTTGTGGGGTTGCGCTGGTCCTCTGCGCCTGCTGCGGATGCCTCCATGGTGCTTGGGTGTTGGTCAGTTTGTGTTTGGGTGTTTTTTTCTACTTTTATGGTGATTTTTCCAGCCTGCCAGGTGTGTGTTGCAGGCCTGGCGCTGCTTATCGCTGGTTTACTCATCGCGCTTGGGCCCATTGCAGGTTTTTGGGTGTTGTGGTTTTTTGTTTTTGTCTCCATCGAGGTGGTTGTATCGTGGACTTTGTCCGCGGTCTCGGCAGACTATCGCATGCTACTGCCGTGTTGTGAATTTCACTTTGACACAGGGTTATTTTCCCGCAATGGGCTGTGATGTTGAAAGTTGCGTTACGCTACTCTTGCAGTAGTTATCACACGTTCTTGGGAATATACCCCTAGAATGACTAAAACCTGACACTCAAGCCATTCTATAGCTTTGGGGACCTGGAACAGTCTAAATTGTCACACTTGTAGGGTGTGATGGATAATAGTTGTGTCGGTACTGTTATTGGCAGTGCTGGAAGGCACAATGGGTGGTCAAGCAGAAGTGGCCCTCTGGCGAGGGCCTGGCACTTATTTTTTTGCAAATTAAGTACTGGTCATGTGTGAGTTCAATCTGAATTCTAAACCCTGGACGGAAGCTAACAGGAAGCTAGAAAGCCAAAGGATTTGGAGACCAGCAAGATCCCCTTTGGGGAGCAGGAGGAGGGGGAGCAAGAAAAGTGTGGGAATGGACTAATGTGAAGGCAGGACTTAGGTAGGAGTTCTGTAACTAGACTACAGGGGATTGCAGAGACTGTGGAAGCTGAATAAGATGTGCATTCTTGCTCACCTTTTTAGGATGCATTATTATGAGTGCACTTATTTCTGTTTGAAAGATCCTTGGAATGGCCTCTCATGCACCATGAGATATTTCCATTCGATGGAGGTGCTGGTTTCTATAAAATGCCTTAACATAACAAGACATTGTTGAAACTTTGTAAAGATGTTAGGTATGGGCCCAATGAGGAATTAAAATATAGATGTGCTTTATTTATTTATTTATTTATTCAATTTGAGAATTTTGAAGAACACCCCCAGAGTGCTAAATAGTGCTGTGATTCCCTTTGGCAGAAATAGGTGCATTATGGCATCACTGCTTAAAATGTGTATGAATGTGGTAGTATCGAAAACTTAGTGACAAGTGTTCCCTACAGTGGTGGGGAGCACATAGTGTTTTTAAAATACCCCTCACACACCAAAAGGACCCTTGGTGTCATGCTTCATCATTGGGGTCTTCGCACCCCTCTATGGGATGCGGCGTGCTACTACCTACGACTATGCGGGAGCACTTATTCAATGACTATGCGTGGTGCGTGTGAGGGTTGAATGTGAGTGGGTGGTGGGGTTATACGTGAGTGATTACTTAACAAGTACCTGGCTCATGGGGAGAACTAAAACATTTTCTTTAATGGGCCCCCGGGCTGATATTGTTAAAAAGGTGAATTTTGAGGTGTTTATGTAACGTTATGTACATTACCTCTTGGGTGCGTTGACATGTTTCGGAGATCAACTCCTTCTTCAGGACTGGGTGCACAAATCCCCACCTTACTCGCGTTTCTCTATGTAAAAAATTGGTTTTATTTACAGAAAAGTGAAAATGTAATGCAGGCTAAAATGAACCTACAGTGAAAGTCTCAAATGGTTCTGCTATTTGCATACCCTAGGAAAAGAGGGGGGAAAAAAAGAACAAATATATTGCCATCTGCTCCTTATATCATATCTGGTTCAGTGACCTGAGAAAAAAAATATATATATAGAGTGGGTTGCAATCAATACATTTTGATGTTGTTGGTGCAATTGGTGGGGATGAAATTTCTAAAGGGCGGGGACTCGTTAAAAAGAGATTTGATGAATACAATATACATTTTACTGGAACAGCCAAGGTTGGAGGAGGACAGGTATATCAGGGAGGACAAGTTTATATGTTATCGTTGTGGAAGCCCATTCGACATTGCCTCATCACCTCGCTGCCCTGCCATTGGGAAGACATGCATGAAGTGTGGTAAAAATGGGCATTGTCTTGTGTTGCCAATGGAACTGGTGGTAATGAAGGAAATGTGAATTATATTTGTGATAATTTGAAGGAGGATTCTGAGAGAGTTAGAGGTGTAGTTGTCTCCATCTCAGAAGGATTAGAAGAAAAGACAGGAGAGGTGGGGATTAAAAGTTCTCCCAAATGTGTAGTGAAAATTAATGGGGTTGATCTGGAGCTTTTGGCTGATTTTGGTTCGCCATGGACGACTGTTACTACAGACTATTTTCTTTAAAAATGTGGACATTTATGAAGTTTGAAGGGTTTAAATCCATCTGACATTATTGCTGAGAGTTTCAATGGTAGTGTCATTGATATAGTAGGATATGTTGACACTGATATTCATTTTAAATGTAGAGAGTCTTTGATTAAATGGTATGTGGCACCTAAAGGACTGTCAGGATCCTTGCCCTCTCTGCTATGTTCTGTTGCATTGTTCTTGCCTGCACCGTATCACTGACTGTAGCAATGTATGTTCGTTGTGGGATCATAGTACTTTGAACTCTGTGTTATGCCAATTCTTAGTTTGAACTCTGTGTTACTGTGTCATGCCCATGCACTTATTTGAACTTGGTATTGTGCCAATGCTTATTGCAATTCACTTGGTGATGGTAAATCACTTTGTAAAATGTCTTTTGCGTGTTACCGCTTTGCCAGTGCTTGTTGGCCCTTGGGCTTCTGGAGGTTTCATTGTGGATTTGCTGCCGAGGTCTTTTTTCCCTCTGCAGCTCCCGTACCTCGACTGGGACTATAAAGGTTGCCACGCCCAGGACGCCGTGCGGATTATTCCTTCCTGGTTCCCGAGTTCGGAGGTCTCCTGATTCCAGTCCGGTCTTCGTTCCAGAATGCAGAAGTCTTCGCCGCTGTTCCAAACTCCGTTTCCTGTTAAATGGTAGTAAACTACCACGAAAATCCGCTTGCTGAAAACGCAGGTAGGATTTATCCTTTTCTGTCCTTCATGCTGAAATCAAGAGTTGCCGGCTGGTGATTTTTGCAAGACGCTTGTCAGGCAACACGCGAGGGGCGTTTCCTAAATAACTTTAAATACATTTGTTTGCCGAACGATATCACAGAACCCCTGCTGCTAGAATTCGGACTAGCCTGGTTGTCTTTCGCTTCTGGTTCTGTTTAAAAGCCTAATGAACAGAATTTCTCGGCGGAAAGTCCTTGATTCAGATTCAGACTTCTTTTGGGGCTCATTTTTCTGAACAGTGAAAATAACTGAACGGCTACATTCTATTTTGAAGTTTGAGTCAAGTTTAATTCGAACTATGTATTTGCTATGCTGTGAAATCAATAGTGGTTAGCTTTTGAGAACATTTCATGCGAGCTGATAACAGTGATGATTGTGTTGAAACCTTTGTTTCTCACCGAGTCTAAAGTTATAATTCATGTCATTATTTTATATCTGTGCTAACTTGTTCATCTGAATATAAATATCACATGGAGGAAAGTCAATCGTTGTTTGGCTTCTATAGTAAGATGATATTTAGTTCCAAGTAATTCTATTGTTGAGACTCTTCATATCAGGTCCGAGCTAACTTTTATTCCTAGGTTCTGGAACATGGTTCATTTCAGTTATTAGTCAAGGAAGCAGAGAAGTCTTAGTGTTCCAGAGTTTTTGGGTGCTGCTCCTGAGGAACTCAAGGGGACTTAAAAAAACAAGATCCTGACAGAATAATCCGCCCACGAATTTTGTTTCTCCCGAGCAATATCCAAATGAATGCCACCATGAATGATCTGTGTGCTATGATAGGGAACTTACAGACGGAATTAACAGCTAGTAGAACTGAAACAGCAGCTTTAGCCAATAAGGTAATTCACTTGCAGTCACGTTTGGACTCAGCACCGTCTTTGGGCCAACATCAAGCAAATGTATCTAGTTCATCACCTTCTGTGTCTGTTACTGTTCCAACTACTGTTCCGTTGGCCCAGCCTGAGAGGTTTGCTGGGGAACCAAACAAATTTCAGACCTTTTTAACGCAGGTTCAGTTGCATTTTATGGTAAAGCCAGCTTCTTTTCCAAATGCTCAATCACGAATTGCCTTTTTGATTTCCTTTTTGAGTGGTGACGCAGCTATGTGGGCGGTTCCTTTGGTGCAATCGGATGACCCTCTTTTGTACAACTGGGTGCAGTTTAAACGTGAATTTGAAAGAATATTTGATAGACGTACTATAACTGGATCAGCCGATAGAGAACTGCTAGAATTAAGACAGGGAAACAAGGAGCTAGTACACTATCTTACTCAATTCAACCGTCTTATAGCCGAGACTGATTGGCCAGAAGCTAAGAGGGCTGCTCTTTATTATCAAGGGCTAAAAGATGAGTTGAAGGACCTTATAGCACCAATTGATCCTCAACCTCGAACTTGTGCAGATCTTATAGCACTTAGTCTTCGTTTGGACCATCGAGTAGCTGACCGCAAAGGAGATAGAAAGAGAACAGATGTCCGAATCTTTTCTAGAGCAAAGGACAGATCACATCCTAATACCCAGGAAACTACTGAGCCCATGGAAATAGGAAGTTTGAGAAAACCCTTAACTTCAGAGGAAAAAGAAACTCGGCGAAAAAATGGTCTTTGCCTCTACTGTGGAAAAAAGGGGCATTTCGTTAGGGAATGTTCGCTCAAACCAAAGAACTCTTGGTCTCGAGACAAAAAGGAAACTAAGTCGGAAAAGTAGAAAACTCGAATTTGGATCAGGAGACTTTTTCGAGTTGGCTATCTCCTCCTGAACAAGCTATCGCTAACACCTTACAGTTAACAGTGCCTCATCTCACTTTGAATGTTTATTTTAGTTTACCCAATATGAAACGAGTTTTGGTAGCAGTTATGATTGACTCAGGTGCCACCGGAAACTTCATTGATTCCAAGTTTATTACAAAAACAAACATACCCATTATTGCAAAAGAAAAACCCGAAATAGTCTACGCAGTCGACGGAACTCAACTAACTTCAGGAATGATCACTCACTGTACCACCCCCATTACTATGGTTTGTGATGTAGGCTCCAGGAAGCACCAAGAGACCATATCATTTGATGTAATTGATGCACCCCAATTCGGAGTTATCTTGGGCATCCCCTGGCTAACTTTGCATAATCCAAGTATCAACTGGGCAGAACGTTCAGTCGACTTCACTTCCTCTTGGTGTAAACAAGAATGTTGCGGCGTTCCTGAAAAGGACTTAAAGGACTCTCCAAGTTCCTTACTGCATACTGCATCAGCTCTTTACATTTCCACAGCTGCCGAACAAGACATAGACTTACCACCCATATATGAAGAGTACACAGATGTTTTCTGTGAACAAAAGGCCGAAACTCTACCACCACACAGAGACTATGATTGTGCCATTGATCTAGTACCAGGAGCCAAGATACCCTGTAGTAGAATCTACGCCTTGACCGAACTGGAGAACACTCACCTTCGAGAATACCTAGACAAATTTTTGAAAAACGGATTCATCCGGCCCTCCAAGTCTCCGGCAGCCTCTCCGCTCTTTTTTGTGCCTAAAAGTAATGGAGAATTGCGCAACTGTATTGATTACAGAGCTCTAAATAACATCACTATCAAGAACCGATATCCCTTACCTTTGATCCCGGTACTTCTTGATCAAGTGCGCTCAGCCACAATTTTTACGAAGCTCGACTTGCGAGGCGCCTACCACTTGGTCCGTATTAGACCAGGTGATGAGTGGAAGACAGCCTTCCGAACTCGCTTCGGCTTGTTTGAGTATTGTGTAATGCCTTTTGGCTTATGCAATGCCCCGGCTGCCTTTCAATTTTTCATCAATGACGTCTTACGGGATTTCTTAGATAGGTTCGTCATAGCTTACATTGACGATCTTTTGATTTTTTCTTCTTCAACAGAGGAACACATACGACACGTTAAGGTTATATTAAACACCTTAAGAACCCATGGTTTGTTCTGTAAACTGTCTAAATGTGAGTTCCATACTACAAAGGTTGAATTCCTTGGATTTATTCTCTCTCCATCTGGGATCACTATGGCTCCAAGGAAAATCCAAGCAATTCTTGATTGGCCAACCCCAACTTCGGTAAAGGATATCCAACGCTTTTTAGGCTTTGCTAACTTTTACCGCCGTTTTATCAAGGATTTTTCAACCTTGGCCACGCCTTTAACTCAGTTGTTAAGGAAGAATGTCAAATTCATTTGGACCACTGACACTAACTCTTCTTTCCAAACTCTTAAGAGAACCTTTACTCAAGCACCTGTTTTGCGACATCCAGACTCGGACATGCCTTTTATCGTGGAAGCCGATGCTTCTGATTTCGCGGTTGGGGCTATTTTATCACAAAATGATAAAAAAACTAATGAACTACATCCCATAGCCTTCTTGTCTAGAAAATTTTTGCCTGCAGAAACCAACTATACCATTGCAGAGAAAGAACTCCTGGCCATTCGTTATGCCTTTAAAGAATGGCGCCACTACCTACTAGGGGCCAAACATACAGTAACTGTATACACGGACCATCGGAACCTACAATTCCTAAGATGTGCAAAGGCTTTAACTCCCAGGCAACTCCGTTGGACATTGTTCTTTGCGGAATTTGACTTTATCATAACTTTTAGACCCGGAACTAAAAATAACAAAGCAGATTCCTTGTCACAATATGATCACAAGCCAGATGATATTCTTCAAAATCCCAAACCTACAAGTATGCTCTCCGATAAACAAATAGTAGGTGCCACAATGTCCGATGATTTCTTCCAGCAAATAAGACAAGCAATGCCAATACCAAAACTGTTATCCTGGGTTCAAGAAGGGCCTAATAGAACAATTAATCAAAATCTGCCCTTTTTCTCCAATCTCTTATTTGTTCCAACTAAGAAATTACAAACACAGGTACTACAGTGGTGTCATGTTAGTCAATTAGCTGGTCATCCTGGAATCGCAAAAACCAAAGAACTACTACAAAGGAATTTCTGGTGGCCAACTTGGAATAAGGATGTACTCTCTTTCATACAAGCCTGCGATGTTTGTGCTCAAGCTAAAGGGGAACATGGTCGAAAAAAGGGTCTTCTGCTTCCGCTTCCCACCCCAACACAGGTCTGGGAGGACATTGCGATGGACTTCATAACGGATTTACCAGAGGAGAAGGGTATGACTGCCATTCTTGTAGTAGTGGATCGTTTATCTAAGATGGCCCACTTTATTGCTTGCCCTAGACTTCCAACTTCTTCTCAACTAGTCCAATTACTGCTGGAACATGTGGTACGTCTACACGGCCTTCCTAAGTCCATAACCTCAGACCGTGGTTCACAGTTCATCTCGCAGTTCTGGAAGGCCTGGTGTAAAGCTCTCCACATTACGAGTAACACTTCCACTAGTTTCCATCCTGAGTCGGATGGGCAGACAGAACGAGTTAATCAGGTCCTAAAACAATATCTGAGATGTTTTCTGTTCAAAAAGCAAGGTTCCTGGTTAGCTCTGTTATGGGAAGCTGAGTTCGCGTACAATAATTTGCAGAATGCTTCTACAGGTCTGTCGCCCTTTTTTGCAGTCTATGGCCGACATCCTCATTTCTCACCTTTGTTACTAGCTCACCAAAAAACCAATATACCTACCTTGGATTCACACTTCCGAGAAATGGAACGCATTACTAAAGTCTTACGAACTAATGTGTTGAAAGCCAAAGCCACATACAAAAAGTTTGCAGACAGAAAGCGACAAAAGGGTCCAGATCTTCATGTGGGAGACATGGTTTGGCTTTCTACCAAGAACTTTCAGTTCAGGAAACGTTACAAGTTCCATCCAAAGTTTATAGGTCCATATAAAATTGTTCAGTGTGTGAATCCTGTGACTTACAAACTGCTCCTTCCCAAAAGCATGAGAATTTACCCAGTATTCCACATTTCTCTGTTGAAAAGAGCAACTGCCAAGAGGAGGCCTCGCCCTCCGGCTTTTCATGTGAAGGGTCAGGACGAGTTTGAGGTGCGTTGTATAAAGGACTGCAAGCGCGTAAGAGGGAAGCTATGGTACCTGCTTTCCTGGAAAGGTTACGGACCTGAGGAGGATTCTTGGGTGTCTGAAGTGAACGTTCATGCTCCTCGTTTGGTGCGGTTGTTTCATGCCAACCACCCGGTCTCTCGGTTTTAGAGCCCCGGGGGGGGGGTCTCCATTTTTGTTGGGGGGCACTGTCAGGATCCTTGTCCTCTCTGCTATGTTCTGTTGCATTGTTCTTGCCTGCACCGTATCACTGACTGTAGCAATGTATGTTCGTTGTGGGATCATAGTACTTTGAACTCTGTGTTATGCCAATTCTTAGTTTGAACTCTGTGTTACTGTGTCATGCCCATGCACTTATTTGAACTTGGTATTGTGCCAATGCTTATTGCAATTCACTTGGTGATGGTAAATCACTTTGTAAAATGTCTTTTGCGTGTTACCGCTTTGCCAGTGCTTGTTGGCCCTTGGGCTTCTGGAGGTTTCATTGTGGATTTGCTGCCGAGGTCTTTTTTCCCTCTGCAGCTCCCGTACCTCGACTGGGACTATAAAGGTTGCCACGCCCAGGACGCCGTGCGGATTATTCCTTCCTGGTTCCCGAGTTCGGAGGTCTCCTGTTTCCAGTCCGGTCTTCGTTCCAGAATGCAGAAGTCTTCGCCGCTGTTCCAAACTCCGTTTCCTGTTAAATGGTAGTAAACTGCCACGAAAATCCGCTTGCTGAAAACGCAGGTAGGATTTATCCTTTTCTGTCCTTCATGCTGAAATCAAGAGTTGCCGGCTGGTGATTTTTGCAAGACGCTTGTCAGGCAACACGCGAGGGGCGTTTCCTAAATAACTTTAAATACATTTGTTTGCCGAACGATATCACAGAACCCCTGCTGCTAGAATTCGGACTAGCCTGGTTGTCTTTCGCTTCTGGTTCTGTTTAAAAGCCTAATGAACAGAATTTCTCGGCGGAAAGTCCTTGATTCAGATTCAGACTTCTTTTGGGGCTCATTTTTCTGAACAGTGAAAATAACTGAACGGCTACATACTATTTTGAAGTTTGAGTCAAGTTTAATTCGAACTATGTATTTGCTATGCTGTGAAATCAACAGTGGTTAGCTTTTGAGAACATTTCATGCGAGCTGATAACAGTGATGATTGTGTTGAAACCTTTGTTTCTCACCGAGTCTAAAGTTATAATTCATGTCATTATTTTATATCTGTGCTAACTTGTTCATCTGAATATAAATATCACATGGAGGAAAGTCAATCGTTGTTTGGCTTCTATAGTAAGATGATATTTAGTTCCAAGTAATTCTATTGTTGAGACTCTTCATATCAGGTCCGAGCTAACTTTTATTCCTAGGTTCTGGAACATGGTTCATTTCAGTTATTAGTCAAGGAAGCAGAGAAGTCTTAGTGTTCCAGAGTTTTTGGGTGCTGCTCCTGAGGAACTCAAGGGGACTTAAAAAACCAAGATCCTGACAAGGAGTTAAAGTTCTTGGTTGGAAAGATCAGAGGAACTTAGCATTATTCCCAATTCCAGGAGTCATGAACCAGTTTTGGTGATAAAAGAAAAGGAAATGGATAGCGGAATTGTGGGAGATTTTCCTGAGGTTTTCACAGAAAAATTGGGAAAACTGGAGGGTTATTTTCACAAAATCAAACTCAAATCTAATGCTAAATCTGTTATACAAAGGTTACAGAGTGTACCAATAAATGTGAGGGATGAATTAATGCTAATGGAAATGGTCAATGAGAAAGTAATTGAAGAGATAGAGTCTTCTGAATGGGTATCTCGGATAGTTTTAGCATGAAAACCAAATAATTCTCTAAGACTCTGTGTGGACTTGAAAACCATTAATGTAAACATAATTGTGAACTGTTATCCATTGTCCAATATTAATGAAGTGAGATGTATGCTTGATGTGGCCAGAGTATTTTCTCCTCTAGATTTGTGGTCTGCCTACCACCAGATTGAGTTTACTGAGGATTCTCTTAATTTGACAGCATTTATTACACCGCAGGGGTTATTTCAATTTAGACGTATGCCTTTTAGATTAGCCTCTGCGGCGTCTGTTTTTCAAATGACTATGTTTCACCTCTTTAGAGATATGGAAAAATGTGTTAAATGTTTTCAAGATGATATCTTGATATTTTAGAGAAATGAAGTGGAACATGAAAAGCATCTAAGAGATGTGTGTAACATTTTGAAGAGAAGTGGTCTAACTCTGAAAGGTAAAAAATGTCATTTATTTTGCAAGTCTGTTGAATACCTGGGCCACACTCTGTCCAAGGATGGTGTTGTTCCAAACATATCCCTGGTTGATGCCATTCTTAAAGCTCCTGCTCCTGATAACAGGGAAAAACTCATTCATTGTGAATTTTGCTACCAAAATGGAATCTCTCTGAGAACTCACAAGGAAGAATGTGGAATATCTTTGGACTGACAAACAAAAATCTACTTTTGATGAAATTAAGAATTAAATTGCTCATGCTCCTACTCTGAAATACTTTAGAGTGGGTGCACAATGCATTGTAACTGTGGACGCCAGTATGTATAGCATTGGTGGCATGTTATCACAAAGGAGTGTTAAAGGGCAGTGGAATCAAGACCCTCCTATTTCCATCCGGCTAGTTTTTTTTTCTCACTCCCCCCTTCCCCTTCCTGGTAGGTTCTGTGACTTCTCTCAGCGCCGGGACGCCCCATTGCTGGGGCAGCTGTCGCGCTTTACCAAACCCAGAATAGAATAGAATAGACTATTACCTCTGCTTCACACACATTGTCAGATGCTGAAAGAAGATATGAAGTCATTAAAAAATAACTATTGGTGTGTGTTTGGGCCATTGAACATTTTCATAATTTCATTTGGGGGGTCACGCTTTGTTCTCAAAACTGATCACAAACCTCTTGTGGGTATACTTTCTCCTGGTGGTGGTTGGAATGCCACTGCTCGATATGCCAGACTTGTTTCAAAACTCCAGGAGTATTGTGTTCAAGTGGAATATGTGCCAGGATGCAGTAATGTAATGGCTGATTGCCTTTCACGACTTCCCATATCAGATGTGACCAATTGTTCAACTGGTATTGAAGAAGGTGTTGTACTTGCAATATCTGACTATGATTCTGATGAGTTTAAGGGATTACAGAAAGACAAGTGGATGAAGGATGATTCTGATGATCTGCTTTTGGGTCAGGTTAAAAGGTGTGTGGAGGTGGGTTGGCCAGAGAGAAGAAAGGTACACGAAGAACTTGTACCATTCTTTAAAATTGCTGAGGAGTTGGTTGTTGAGATTGATATTGTTTTTTAAAAATGGAAAGTTTATTCCCCCTAAAGTTATGAAGGCTGATATTTTGATGTTAGCTTATAAAGGACATCCTGGTATGTCCTCTATGAAAAGACTCATAAGTACCACGTTTTGGTGACCTGGGTTGGAAAGGATGGTAGAAAAAGTTGTTAGTGAGTGTCCTATTTGTGTCAACAGTAAAATAATGTTGAAACGTGTTCCTGCTCCCCTCCAACCTATACCTTAGCCTACTAATCCTTGGCAAATGGTGGGTTAGATATTTCAGGACCTTTTCAGGGGCTTCCTTCTGATTGTCGTTTTGCTTAGGTGCTGGCTGATTACCATTCCAAATGGCCAGAGGTGACACTTGTGCCTCATGCTACTTCTAGTGCTATTATCGAATTCTTTAAGGACATTTTTGCTAAGGAAGGTTATGCTGAGGTCTTGATATCTGATAACGGTACTCAACTTGTCTCTAAGGAAATGCAGCGTTTTTTTCTCCTTCAGTAAAATTAAGCACGCAACTACTGCTTTATACGAACCACAAGGTAACGGGCAAGTGGAAAGGTTTAACAGAGTTTTTAAGGAGTGTATCGTTGGGGCACGTGGATTTGGTGGTTTGTGGAAGGACAAATTGAGGGAGAAGCTGTGGTGGTATCGTATTACTCCCCAGACCACCACTGAGGTCAGTCCTTTCAGGTTGTTGAGTGGTAGAAAACCTATTTCTAAATTGTGTCCATTGAGGTTTAGAAAGGAACAGACCACATTTTATGATGAGTTGAATGTTCAAGAGATCAATGATAGGGTCCAGATGAAGCAAGATAAAGTTAAGAAGTTGTACGATGAAAAATGGAAAACCATGTGTCATTCGTTTGTGGTGGGTGATTGGGTGAAGGTGAAGAAATCTGGTTTGTTCACTAAGAGCATGCAAAGATTTGGCAGAGCTATAAAGATCATTAAAGTTTTTGGCAAGAGTGTTGTGACTCAAGATGAAAAGGTCTGGAATGTAAGACGTGTGGCTAAGTGTAATCCAGATTTCAACTGAATGTTTGATGAAGGATCTTTCCTGAGAATGAGTTTGGGAAAACAAGTTCATTCTGGTTTGCAAGATACTGATTTGACACAAAATGACTCTTTTATGAGTTCTAATGTATTTGATTTGGAGAACCCTAGAGAATGCCTGGCTGAAGAATCTGTGGCACCTAGAGTTAAGTTGGGGATGCGTATTAAGCGTTGTCCTACCAGGCTTGGTGATTTTGTATAATTCTTTGTGTTTTTTTATCTTTTGTTATCACATTGTTAATGTGTATATCCTTTGTACATATTTTTTGTGTTATCTTTTTCTTTCTTTATTAGGGATAAAGTGTGTTAGATTCACAGCCTACTACTGTCATCACCTGTGTAACATATTGTATGATGTAATTGGATTCTCTTAGGGAATGTGGGAGTCCTAGGATTCATTCCCTATCTAGGCAGTTGATGCTGTACCAGGGTACTGTGCTGCATGGAATAAACTATCTACCAAGATACATCTTAATATGTTATTTCTGGACTGTACAATATGCAATGTTCTTTTAAATCTATCAGAAAAGGTGTTGTTGTTCCATTGCTTTTAGTAAAGGTACAGACAGGTTTACTATATTCACCGGGGGTATGCCTTAATCATTGT
This sequence comes from Lissotriton vulgaris, assembly GCF_964263255.1. NCBI lineage: Eukaryota > Metazoa > Chordata > Amphibia > Caudata > Salamandridae > Lissotriton > Lissotriton vulgaris. The sequence goes on along the minus strand of NC_141700.1, from coordinate 672,551,488 downwards.
GAGAAATATTATGAAGCAGGACCTGAAATAGAGAATATTTTGCCCGACATCATGCTGAGTGCATCAAAACTGGAAAATTACTAGCCTGGCTAGTACGATCGGACTCACCCACCTGATCACGGCCATTGGAGACGTCATGGGCCGTATTGTAAACACACAGGACAACATCAACATCTCCTTTTTTTTATACTATGCCTCTTCATACAGACTACCGCAAGTCGGTGGGCTAGTTGAGCTACAGTCTTTTTTGGAGAGTGTCACTCTCTCTCATAACCTACCCTCACTGCATGAGGAGTTGAATCTCTCATTGCTGAAGCTGAGATAGCAGACGGCATTAAACAGATGGCGAGAGGGAGGACTCCTGGTGCAGAGGGCTAGCCCCTGGAATTTTACTCAACTATCAGTACCTGATTGGTTCTCCGATTACATCGTATGTATACTGAGGCATACGCAAAAGGTGAGCTGGCCCCCTCCATTAGGGAAGCGGTGCTGGTGGTACTGCCAAAACCTGATAGGGACCCATTGCTTCTGGGGGCATACAGGCCACTGTCCCTTCTAAACTCTGATTATAAGATTCTGGGCAGGGTTCTGGTTAACAGAGTGGTCACTGTTTCTCAAACTCTAGTGCATCGTGACCAAAATGGCTTTATAACTGGAAGAAGCCCCTTTCTCAATTTGCACAGACTTTTTATGTTGATGGACTGGGCATGTGCAGCAGGCAAACACCCTTGGTTCACCTCACTTGATATTGAGAAGGCTTTTGACACCTTGGGATGGTTTTATCTTCAGGAGGTGCTTGCCAGATTCGGAATTGGACCTACATTTCTTAAATGGTTCTCCTTATTGTATTAATCACCAGTGGTGCAGGTGAAAACCGGGTCTATAATCGCAGATCCCTTTGTCATTGAAAGGGGCACCAGACAAGGATGCATCTTGTCCCCAATCATTTTCGCATCGGCAATGGAACCACTAGCTTGCTCATATCGTCATAGGACCACAATTTGGGGGATAAGGGCATACAATCACTTGCATATCATATTATTGTATGTAGATGACGCACTGATATACTTGCGTGGATACTGAGTAATTCTCCCAGAATTTATGGCATTACTGGAGCGGTTCAGACGAGTATCAGTATTGGAACAAATTCCTGTTATTCCCTATGACTTCACTCACTCCTGAGCAAAAGAGTGCACTCCCAACTACGCCACTCCCAAGGTCCTAAGACTCTTTCAAATATCTTGGAATCCTGGTGTATCATTCACCTAAGGATTTATTGGATGGGAACCTGGGCAAGGTGATGACCAGTGCCAGATTCTCTCTAGCTTTTTGAACTGAATTACTGCGTTCCCCTATGGGTCGCATAGCTATCTCAAAGAAGTTGGTTCTACCTAGACTGTTATATTTTTTCGCCACCCTCCCCATCTTAATACCCTGGAATTTTTTGCAGGATTTTGAATAATTTTTGATTGCTCTAATATGGGGTAGAGGTAGAAAGCGGGTTTCCCTCACGAAACTGTATGCCCATTTGACAGAGGGTGACCTAGGACTATGTGGTTGTGAAGCTACAGAGGCCGATGCACTGGCTAGCTGGGCAGAATACAATGGAATTGGGATGCTGGGTGACCCAAACGTCATCGACTGAAGTGCTGGCATGGTTATTGGGCTCAGTGAACACAATCCTGAAGAAGGTAGGGAATATTCGTATGACCAAGGCCGTTCAAGCTGGACTACTTACATAATAGGCAACCCTTTCCCCATATGCTCCCGAACTGCCCCTCTGGGTGCTGCCTGGTTGTATTGATTTGGGTCCCAGACCGGAAGCTGCCGCTTGGACCAAAGCAGGCCTCACTTCCTGAGGATACCTGTTCTCTGACAAGATTCTTTGCACATTCGAGAACCTGATAGATGATTATGGGATCGCTTCGGGCTCTTTTCTCAGATACACATCTCTCACTCGACTATTACACAAAGTATGGGGAAAACACACAATGTACCCGAAATAGCCAGGCTCCTTCAAACAAGACTTATACATGGTACTGGCCGACGTACTATCACAATATGATTCTATCTGCCAGAACAGTGCGATCCCCCTGACTACACTTAGGGCATTTTGGGATTGTGAACTCTCTACAACGCTTACTGAAAAACAATGGACACAATGTCTGGGAGTGCCAAAAAGCATTTCTACAAATGCCAGGCTTAAAGACACTCAATTTAATTACTTACACCACACATACCTCAGGCCTCAAAGACTTGCACAGATGTATCATGGTTGTTTGGGCTTTTGCCCTTGGTGTCATGATACTGGGGCCACTTTTATCCATATGGTGTGGACTTGTCCCTGCTTGCTGGCCTATAGGACCTCAGTAGCTGATGTACTATCAGAAGCTGTAGGCCACACCATACCTATGGATGGCCCGCATCTGCTTTTGGGGATCACCTCAGGCCCAGCAGCGTGCAAGACCTTTAACAAATTTTTTGATTTGCCACTTGTGATAGCTAAACAAAGGATAGCCATGTGCTGGAAATCACAGGTAGCCCCTTCCATACACTTGTGGCTCACCGCCTTGCGCAAAGTCCGATTAGCCGAACTTGAGATTTCCCACAGAACCATACAAAACCACCTGATCTAACCTAATCCCCCTGACTAGAAGACTCACCTTGCTGTAGTCAAGGCTATATTAATGGGCACTACTACATAAATGGCAAAATACAATGCGGCTCTCACGGCAGTTGTAATGGGAGGTTATCTCAAACCATTGAAAACCGGTGCACTGTCCTACCGTCTCTCACAGCCCGTCCCTCGCACCCCCCCCCCCCACAAGTGGCAAATCCACTGTTCGCTATTATTACAGTATTTATCCAATTTTTCACCACACCGAATGCACTTAATGACATTCCACAGCAACCCACTTGTACACACGGCTCGTCTGTTCACACAGTTACTGTTTAGAATAGTTCTTGAAAGTGAATCAGGCGAATTTAACTTGTGTTCTTAAATACTTAAACTGATTCGTGAATAGCGTATTATTGTAATTACAAAAGTATTGCTTTTATGTAACTTTTCCTCTCGCTACTGCTCCTAACTTTTTTGCAAACATGATATGTTACTAAGATCCCTCACTCGTCATGGCATCCTGGAAAGATTGTCAAAATGCAAATAAAGAAATATTTCCCCCCCAAAAATGAAGCAGGGCCAGAAAAAGTTGGACAACATTTAATGTTTGGAATATATCAGAAGTCTATGTCAATAAGGAAAGAATAGAATGCTTAATTTGCATTAGCAGTTGAATGCTCATTTTTGCGGATTGGTACTTATTTTTCATATTAAGGTTGCCCCACACAAAGGAGGAAGACAGAAAAATGGAAATAAATAGACAGATGCCTGCAATAGTGATGTAAAGAGAGAGGAAATGCAGTGTGGGTGGAAGAAAGAGGCATAAGGTGGAATCAAGGAAATCTAGGCAGCCTTGGTACTCTGCAAACCCAGCATTGGGCGGACCAGTGGCATGTTTGTTAAGAACACGCTGGGCCTCTGCATTCATTTATTTTAGTTGCATTTATATACTTATTTGTTTTACAAATGTAGTGTTGCAATACCTACAGAAATAGACAAATTACTATGCTTCAGCTTTCAACCCAAACCAGAGGTCCCATCAAAGCCATAGATGGCCACACTGCAACCTAGAGGTCATGTGGGCTTAATGACAAAGAAAGGAACTGCGGTTGCAAGCACCCCACCCTATCGCTTTTGGGACTGCAGGGTCTTCCTGCCATTGAACTTGCTCTGTTTACACAAAGACATCGCAGGGACATTTGTCAAGCCCAATTAGCACGGAAAAGTACAATTTTAATGAGTTCCTAATTTTATAGGATGTCAAAAACCGGGAGAACTGCATAGGGAAAGCCGAAAATTCACCATTATTTTCAAAGAACTTATCAGCACTACAAGACCGTCCCTGAAGTCTGAAGGGGAATGTGAAGGACCCCAATCCTCAATTAACCTAAACTTGAGAGCCACATATGAAATAACTTCAGTTTTTTAATTTTAATTCACTTTTAATGTTGTTCTTCATGTTCAGTACAGTTTTAGGCCTACTAATTTCTAACTAGATCAGTGTATAAAGACAAGGATGTTTCTCCAATGTTATGCTTTATTAAAGACAGGATAGCATAAAAGACTTACAAAAGGCAAAAACAGAGCCAACATTATTTGATTTGTTCTATACCAATAAAGGCTTGGCCAAAGGGTGGGGGAGAGGCGGGCACTCGTGTCAGTACATTGTCACTGATCAGGGGAAGGTTAGTCTGTCTTCACTGTCAACTTATGCAAAAACAAGGCCACCCAATATAGGCAATTCCACTTCTTTTTTATATTCAAATCATTTTTTATTTAAAAATGCAAAGTAAAATAAATACATAAATGAAACAGCAGAAATAAAGGTATTGCATGAAAGAAGAAAAGAAATAAAAGAAATAAAAGAAATGAAGAAATAAAATGTCAAAGGAATTGGGCCCGACATAAATAATACATATATGACAATTATTACAAACATGTTGGCGTAGTCAAGTGCCCGGAGCACGGCCTCTATCTACATGAAAGTCTCATGTTGAGAAAACAGCAGCGAATGGGTGACCATGAAAAGGCAGTGTGGTTACATACAATACAATGAAGTTACAATAAAGTTCTATATATCACTACAGTAGGATGGATTCACGGAGGGTCAAATGAGAATGATGAGGCGTCTAAAGACTTCCAGAGTTTCCTGTTGGTCTAGGCAACTCCACTTCTTATGTAAATTTCCATGATTAGGCATTTGTCTCTGAATTCATTACCTTCTATTTATTCTGTTGATTTCGGTGTAGAGTGTGTGCGTGTCTTTCTTTCTAACAAAGTAAAAGTTCTATTGCCACTGCATGTGTCATGGCGTACAGCTCCTGATACTCCTCAGAAGTTACCTGCATGTCTCACATCTGTAGATTATTGTATTTAGGCTTTAAAGAGATGTTTCATCCTAGACAGCAATAATGCTCCACCGATGGATTAAGGAGTAGTGCTTTTCAATTTTGATTATATGAGAAATTCAAATCTCGATGTGTTAATCTACTTTAAGCAGAGTTTTGATCAACTATTTTAGCCTTCTTAACTGCTGGATGATACAAATAATAGAAGTGAGAAAAACCTCCACCTGTACAGGTCACCACTGCAGGTGTTGATATAATACCATAGTATTATATGTTATGCATTTACAATTTATTACACTTTTAAATGTTTTGTTTCCAGTTTTAATGTCAAATGGCGATGCAGCACGCGCAATGTAATTTGTTTTATTTTTTTTATTTATTTACTTGCCTCTGTTCGGCCGCATGCCGGAGTTTACTACCACCCACCCTGCCCCCTCCCCCCCGCCCCGCCTCACCGCCCCACTGCACTCCCTTGAGGAGCCCCTACTGTGCAGCGCTAGTTTTTGTTGCGCTATTTTTTCATGACATTTTCCCCGCATCCAAAAATTGATAAAAGCTTGCATTTCAATCTAAAAATTAGGTCAAAATAAAGGTTTTTACATTTTGTGTAGTTATGCATCCTTTTCTCAAATTTTCACCTAATTACGCACATGAAAATAACGAAAATTTCCAAAACCCCTAGATACCCTTTCCTTATATTATATATATATAACATAGACAACTTCATGAACTCATTCAAACGTAAAAAAACTATCCCTAAATGTGACACGGCTATGAAAGCTAGTCTATCAAACAGTGCTTTGAATGCTTGGCACTGGGCCTGCCTGTTATCAGTGCATTTTGGCAGCTTGGCTGTCACCTTGTAATGTCCTTCCACAAAGTGGCACAATGCAACCTGCTGCCGTAAACAATAAGCTCCCTCTATTTAGCCCCTGCTCCTTGGCCTTTGGAGTTTCTGCTCTATACCCACAAGACCGCCTTTCTCAGATGATTGTTCAGAAATAATTCATCAGCATTTCCTTCTCTGAATGAGTATGCGTCTCCAGCATGTGGTGGCTTTCTTCTTGATTCATTCTATAATTAATCCCCTCTGGGACGAAAGAGTAGGGTCAGGTTTAGGGTAATTTGAGGATATGTTTCATTGTGCAAAGCTTCTGAGATAAGACATTTTGTGCTAACTCCGTTTGCAGTGACATCAGCTCCGGTTAAAAATAACAGCGCTCTCCTTCCACTTTGGGTTGAAATCCATGTAATCAAGAAACTACTCGTAAAAAAAAATCACAATCTCTTTGATGTGAATTAATTTTAGTTCGCATGGTGAGAAAATAATGAAGCAAAATGTATTTTCTATTCATAACTGCGTCAACAAACAAAATGGCCACAGATCAAATAGATCGATGTTTATTGTGTGTTTACAACGAAGGCCTGATCTGCAGTTATGGAACACATATCAAAGCGCTACCGGAGCTGTGCTGTAGATAGGCGGTGACTTTTTCATATGATAACATATTAATAGCATGTTTCACAACAGAGCGTCTGATTCGCCAAAAGAAAAGCAGGAGAAGAAATATAGACATGTGTTTTGCTATTAGTGGCATGAGAGTAATTTTCCAAATGCAGGCAGTTTCACAAGGAATCTGTACTTTGGGTAAGAAGATTTGCTAAGTACAAGAACTCTTAATTTTATACATCACAGGCCTTTTTCTAAACAGGGTTGCTTAACAAATCATGAACATATTCACTCAATGCACTTTCTGTTTTTGATACAAAATATACATTTTATTTCATTTTTTATTATATATATGATATCTTTAATTTATTTTATTCTTTTTTGTTGTTGCTATTCATATTTTTTTTATATATTTCATTTAGTGCAACCTCCTGTGCTCACTATACATGTACAAATACATAAATACAATCCAAAGACAAAACATCACTATACATTTATATATAAAACATTTTCTTAAAAAAGAGAGTTCCCTAAATTAATGAAACACTGTTGTCATTAGCGGTCTAGATAACATACTATCTGTGCCAGGAGAAGACAAGGGAATGCCCAGAAACAAACTGCGAATCCATTTTGGACATGTTTTAAGTTTAATATGCATGTATGTGAATAAAAGATTACACTTGCTCATTCATACAGTTTTTCAGGCACATGTATGTATGTATGTAGATGTAGATGAAAGATAAGAGAAAAGCCAATGAGTGTAGGCAGGAGCATTTTCCAATTGGAGAAAATCTGCTTGGGAAACTTCGAGCTAGATTTGCAAAGGTTTTGCACCGGTTTGCGTCACTTTTATAATGCAGACCCGAACCAAAATCTTTTTCAGAGCTCACAAGTTTGTAAGAAAAAGTCATGCAAAAGAACTTAATGCAAAACCCTATCTACTAACACTAGTAGACAGGGTTTTGTGCCAAAATCGAATGGCACTTAAAAGCAGGTGTTCAAAAGGAGAAAAGTTTTTATTGCTCATCACTTTGCATATCTGCTGCACTGCACAGCACACATTAAAAGTAGAAAATGTTTTAAAGATTGTCTAGTTATAGTATTTTATACTGGATGACTATCCTTCTAGTACACAAACTATGCTCGACTTACACGCACACCCTTCCACTGTGGTGCAAAGGTATGTGTGTGGCGCAGGGCACCATGATTGTGCGCCTGTGCTCGGGAGAGAGGAGGGTTGTGCTATACCTTAATAGATATGGTGCTTGCCTCCTTTTTCTCATCCACTCATCCAGGGCCAGACTGGGAATAGAAACCGTCCATGGCAAACTCCTCTGCCCCCCCTCTGGGAAAAGGGGAGTTCAGCTGAGCAGTTTCCGAGGGCCGGGTTCGGCCGATTTTGTTAAAGGGGGCCGATTTTGCCGACTACGGTAACAAAATCAGCCCAGAGGGGTCCTAAACCAGCCCCCACCCTAGCGGCCCACCGGGGAAATGCCCGGTGCCCACTACGGCCAGTCTGGCCCTGCACTCAACTCTGTAGGTGCTGCACTGTTTCCCATGCCGGGTTTGTAAATCCAGCCCCTCATGCGTAAAATACCACAAATAGTGGGTCATGTTTTAGGAACACACTAGAAAAATTAACCAGAAGTGTGTGCACACACACACACACACACACTTCTGCTGGAGAGTGGTGCCGCAGGAAGACTTCATCATGAATATTAGGACTAGGATGAAACATCACACAAAGATAACAGGATATGTGATAGTTCTGAACCTGAATCCTAGAATAAGACACTCATAAAATCCAGTAGCAGCCTGTGTTTGGGAAGAGTGGGGAGGCAGGCAGGTGGGTGAGGGGGGGCATCAGGTTCATGAAGGGAGGAAGAAAAATGAAAAATTACGATAAAAATACTTATCTTCAGTCTGCCGCGTCCCGTGTCACGCTCCTCTGCTCCTCCACTTCAGGCACAGGTTCCAAGCCAGCCCTGCCCAATACAGAAGCTGCTCTCACATGAGAGCAGCTTTAGGATTGGCCTGAGCACCCTTGATTGGCGCTCCAGGACAGACTGGGAATCTGTGCCTGCTCTCAAACAGCCCCAGCACGGCAGCTGGCATTGGAGAGAGATTTACTGCGCATGATGGTTACAAGTGAGTGCACTGCCACTCTCCTCAGTGCAGTCACCCCCAAGTCCCACCCCCAAGACTCGCCAGGAAAGGAGAAATAAAACCAGTGTTGTTTTCTTCTTTTCATGACTTTGTTTTGGGGAGGTGACACTCCGCCATAGCGTAGGAACCGCCGCCGCTTACCAAATCAGAAGAGGCCAAGCACAAAACCTGTGGAAAATAGGATGTGAAAACTAGCCTAGTAAACATTGTGGATTGACTTCAGGGTTCAGTGAGGGGGTGGAACATTTGCACGACAGTTAGGATACTACCAGTGAATGAAAATGAATGAATGAAAATACATTTGTACAGCGCGATTGCTGCCCTGAGGCGTCCAAGCGCTAGGGAACCAGAAGGGGTGTAGTGAGACTGTCAGAGACTAGGAGGAAAAAAAAGGGAGGCTGAAATGGTTACGGGGATTTGAATAGATGAGTTTTTAATTGCTTGCGGAAAGAAGCAAGATTCGGGTTAGATCTCAGGTGAGGGGGAAGGGTGTTCCAGATTTTTGAGGCGTTAAGGGTGAACATTCTTCCACCTGCTCTAGATCTCTTGATTCTGGGAATTGTTGCCATAAAGGCCTGGCTGGAACGTAGTTCACGGCCAGGGTGGTATTGGTTGACTAGGCTACGCAAGAGTTTTGGGCCCGAGTCCCAGAAGGCCTGATGGGCAATGCACATTGCCTTAAAGGTCACTCTTTTTCGCACTGGTAGCCAATGAAGGCTGGTCAGTGCCTCTCTGACTGAGGTTCTTCGTGGAATTTGCAGTAGAGTGCGGGCCGCACAGTTCTGCACCAGTTGCAACCTATTTAAAGAGTACTCTGGAGCTCCCAGGTAAAGGACGTTGTTTGAGTCCAGGCGTGATTGTATTAGGCCCTGAATAGCTGTTTGTTTGGCCTCCATTGGGAGCAGGGGTAGGACCTTCTTCAATGTCCGAAGAAGTCCGAAGCAGATGGCGGAGAGCCTTGTGGCCTGAGTGTTAAAGGTGAGGTTCTTGTCCAGCCACACCCCTAGGCTTTTGATGTTATCTTTTGGGGCCGGGGGGGGGCCTAGACAGGTGGGCCATAATGACTTGAAGAGGGTCGGGTCAGCCGGGCCTAGCAACATGAGCTCTGTCTTGTCCCCATTCAGCTTCAATGAGGACAGCGTCATCCAGGACTTCACCTCCTCCAGACATTTGGTAAGACCCCCCGATGGAGAATGTTGGGCTTCCTGCGCTAAGGAGACCACCAGCTGTGTGTCGTCCGCATAGGAAATGATCTTAACTCCATGCGGACGAACTACCTCAGCCAGTGGCCTCATATAGATATTAAAAAGCGCAGGGCTTAAAGAGGAGCCCTGAGGGACTCCACACTTCATCGGTATGCTGGAGGAGACGGCTTGTCCGTCAAACACCTGGAATGACCTGTCACTCAGGAAGGATTTTATCCAGAGCCAGGCCTTATCCACAATGCCGACGTTTGCTATACGGTTCAGTAAGGTGTTATGACTGACCGTATCAAACGCCGCGCTGAGATCAAGAAGGACCACTGCCACTGATCCTCCTTGATCGATGATTTTTCTGGACTCCTCGACGACCATAAGGAGGGCGGACTCTGTTCCATGCTTAGGCCTGAAACCTGTCTGTGTAGGGTCTAACAACAGATTGTTTTCCAGGTAGTTGACCAATTGGAGATTGATGTGTTTCTCCGCGATTTTACTGACCCAGGGGAGCAGTGAGATCGGGCGGTAGTTGGCAAAGTCCGCGGGGTCCAGATGAGGCTTCTTTATTAATGCTCGGACCATTGCCTTTTTCCAGGCAGGAGGAACCGAGGCAGAGTCAATGGAAGCATTTACTAGATTCTTGATGATGGGTAGAATCGTCTGGGATGCGAGTAACATTGTCTCTGGGGGGGCCGGGTCTGTTGGTGAGCCGGATTTCACTTTCCGAGCTATGGATTCGGCTGCTTCTAGGTCCATACAGGTGAAACGGTCGAGTGTGGGGAGGAAGGCTGGAACT